>NC_080187.1:20130000-25130000 GCF_030028045.1 Hippopotamus amphibius kiboko | reverse complement strand
AATAAAACACCTTAAAATACCCTATTCACTGAAATAATTTGTCAACTCTTCACTTCTAAAGCAGATCGCTCACCACCAAAATAAAGAGAAAGAAAAATAAGTGCGAATATCTCATTTCTGAGGATGTAGTTAAATTCAGAGACATCTGGGCTGTGGTCAGCCCTCCCCTTTGGGAAGAGCAAGTGAGGGATAATATAAACAGTACTTCATCAGCCCTTCTTCTCTTGTTAACAAAATGTTCCCAGATTTCTTAGACCATGCAACCCAACCTACAAAAGGAACTTGTAAAAATGCTATCAAAGAAAGAATGCAGGTCACTGGGAGAGAATTTACAAAAAAAAAAAATCTTATTAACTCCAAAATAAAATCAGAGAGGAAAACACAAGAGGTGTAAAAACAGACACATATACGGTGATTAATAGGAATGAAAATATGCAATCTCAGGTACTTCATTTTTGCTTTTCAGTTGGAAGATTAAGGTAGTACTGTGTCAGGAGGAGAAATAAGGGACTGCTCAGAGACAGCACAAAGGCAGCAAACCTTAGGTTATCCCAAGGTACCACAAAGTTACAAAAACCAGGCATCTGTGGGGTGCGTGGGAGGCACACTCATACACTCATGAGAGGAGGAAAAGCTGTCTGTAACTGAAAAAAGAGACCATGGCAGCAAAGTGACACTGTACACACAAAAGGACACAACAAGCTTTTCCAAAGCATCCCAAGAGGTGTACTGTGAGGGTAAAGTCAAACCCTGGAATCTAGTGACTCACATAGGATTCAGAGGCATGGATTTGGTGACAGAGTGGCTCCCCAAATTATGAACCCTTGTCATACTGACCAGCACCTTTCACAAAAATGTCTTAAAGGTGCCATATGACCTCTAACAATAAGGACACAGACTAAAGAGGTATTGAAAAGACTGAAAGGAAGGGAGAGAGCCCACAGGAAATATAAAAGATCTGAATAGTAACTGAATAGAAGACATGGAGGGAAAAGAACATGAGAGATTCAGATTTTAAATCTGAGGGAGAAAGAATGGCAGTGTCTTAAAGTCATGGAGGACCCCAGAATGGGAGAGGACATGGAAGAAAAGGGAATATGCTTAGTTGGGGCAGTGTTAAGTCAAAAAAGGATGAGGGAAATAAATGCCTTGGAGGTAGCTGGAAATAAGAGACATGGCTTAATAGTGAACTTGAGACAAGAAATTTGAGATACACTAGAAAATACTAATCATAGGAAAGGGTAAGATATCCCAAGGGGCAAGCCTAGAAAAAATGGGGCAATGAGCTGTGTTCTCATAAGGGACCTGAGGACAAAGATACACCAGCCAAAGAGATAATGAAATCATTTCTCTAGTAGGAAGAAAATCACTTGGGTACACTATTCCCAGAGACCAAGGGAGAAGGAAGCTTTTGAGAATGAGGGAATAATAATATCAAATATCATGGAAAGATTAATGAGAACAAAGTCTAAGAAAAAAAGTGCATAATCTGACTAGAATGGGGAAGGGGGGCCAGTGAGAAAAGATCCAGATGTGATTCTTCAATCAACCCCCTGGTGCTTTAAAAATTTTAAGCCAAAAATAAGCTGACATCAAAGTGCAATGGAAAATCACAACTGAATCACCCCTCTAGGTGGCAAGTAAGCAAAGTTCAATCCATAAAGGACCACTTGTAGGAAAACAGTCTCCTACTTCTGGGAATATTGTCTGTTGGTAATATTCTCACTAAGGCAACTTTTAAGTAATTTTGTAGACTCTAAATGCACTATCTATTGTCTGCAGTAACTAAATATTTTCATGTATCCTAATGAGGGAAGACAATATATTTCCCCCACCTTATTATTCATGATCTGGCACAAAGCTTTTTAGAAACCAGAAAAAAAATCTTCTAATAATTTACTAAGAGAATTTTTTAACTCCTTCAATTTCCTAGCCATTTTTTTCTCCTCTCTTTTTTCCGTATAAGTTTTATTGAACTATAATTTACAAACAATAAAACTCACCAACTTGAAGTGTGTAATTCAGTAAACTCTGATAAGTGTACACAGTTGCATAACTACCACTAGAATTAAAATACAGAACCTTATCATCATCCCAGCAAGTCTCCTCATGCCCTTCCACAGTGAATCCCTCCCTGAGCCCTGGTCTCTGACAGCCACTAGACATGTTTTCTGTCACTACAGTTTTGCCATTTCTAGAATTTCATATTAACAGAATCGCACACTACCTACCTTTTTAAAAAACTGTGGTAAGATACACATAACATGACACTTACTATTTAACCATTTTTAAGTGTACAGTTCAGGAGTGTCAAGTACATTCCCACTGTCATTGTGTTTGGTTTTTGTGTTTGGTTTCTTTAACCTAGTACAATGCTTTTGAGGTTCACCCGCGTAGTAGTTTGTTCCTTTTTAATTGTCGAGTAGTATTTCACTATGTGGATATACCACAAATTGTTTATCCATTCACCAACTGATGGGCATTTGAGTTGTTTCCAGTTTGGGGCTATTGTGAATAATGCTGCTATGAACGTTTAAGCACAAGATTTCGACACACGCTCTCACTGCTTTTCAGTAAATGCCTTAGAGTGAAAATGCTGCGTCATATGGTGTCTAACATTTTGAGGAACATTAGCAATTTTTTTTCTCTCTCCATTCAGAGACAACCTATAGTCCATGGACACCCAGTCAGAAGTTACTGCCTGCTACATCGCACCACATCTCCTCAAGGCGTAAGGCTTAACTTCGTCGTACTTACGGTATTATGTAGGTGGATGCTGGCAGAAAGAGCAAATCAGCTCAGGAAAAGCTAAATGATGATTCAGCAATGAGTAACTGACCTGATGCACACTGGGTGCTCAATAACAGTAGCTATTCTTGGAGCTACTATTATCAGGTATCAAGATCACTAGTCTCATATGTATGTAGCATATAGTTTTCCTCCACTCTCCTTCTCAATCTTTTCTTTTGAATGGAAGAATATCTGCGTGTCCTCCATCTTCTGGGACCCCTCTTTTCAGTGACTCTTTAAAGACGGACAGTTGTTCTCTAACTACATCTCCGGGCTTCCCTAGCACTCAGCAGCTGGAGAGAATCAAATTCAGAAGCCTCAGGAGGCTCTTTTGCTCTCTGCTTTTGGTAGCTCAGTCAATCTGGCTCAGCAGGCCTGATTTAGCTCAACGGGTGAGACTGACACCAGCCCCTGAGCCGGAGGCTCCCCCGTTCTAACAAAGCCACATTCTCACTCAGAGACCTTCCACTGTCAGACAGTCCTATAGATGTTCCCCTACCCCATGCCATATAGACACCATTACAGGGCTGGGGTCCCCGCTGCTGGAAGGCAGGCCATAGTGCGTCCCATCCAGTTAGGCCTCATCTAAGCACACCTGTCTGTGAATAAAAGTTCCAAGTTCATACACAATCAGCTTTTTGTCTAAGTTTTTCCCTAATAAACACTTGTATAATTATACTGTATGACACATAAAGGTTTGTTTGTCCATGTCTCGTTTATACAACTATGTATCTAACTCCTCTGTACCAGAGACTTGATTTCAAATGACTGAATTTTAATTCTTAACCAGCTGTCTTTATTCTTTATAAACTCTAAGATGAAACTGTTATTTTCACAAGTTTCCTAATTTTTTACTTCAGCTATCAGCCCCCTCTCGTTTCTGACTGAAGGAGTATCTGTGTTACTTTTCTAAACTGAGTGAGAGAGATCTAGCCAGACAACTCCGGATTCGAGCAGATGACCTGCTTTTAATGGGGTGAGATGTGAAACAAGGATGTGGGTGGGGAATGAAAAACCACAGTCAAGAAGCTCTGTGCCCTGAGGGTACACAGGGCCCTGGACCACAAACAAGTAGGAAGCACAGTCTAAGGAAAAAGAAAGAAAAGGAGAGTGAAGAGCCAACAATCAAACTGTGCCTACTCCCAACATCTCCTTACATGGGCTCTCCCCTCTTCTCTTCCTAGAGGTCAGATAGGAAGACTACTAGACGATCATTCCCCACGGAACAGCGATTATTGACTGACAGAGAACGCAGTCTACCCTCACCGCCACACAACGCACCTCAAGCAGAGGTGAGCTGGTGGAGGTCGCAGGCACCTGCAGAGACGTGGCACAGAAAAAGCCACTTGGGAATCTCTTCATTGCGACTCCCTCCCGTTCCTGATTCACCAGCCACCCCCGAGACGCAGCGCCACAGTAAAATGTACAGAAACGTGACAGAAACTTGGTTGACACTGGATTTCCATTCCAGAGGGAAATGGTCATGCTGGGCAGGCAGACCCAGTGAGCTGGTGAGGGGCTCAGGGGGAGCTGCTCCCAAGGAAGCCTTCCATTCCCACTGGAGATAACTGTGAGTCACACACAGGCGTACGACAGAGGCATCACATGAAATCCTGTGGAGTCCATGGCAGTAGCAAATAGCAATTCAATATTTTTATGTAATTAATACATGGTTTTGTGTCTTTGACAATGCCTACCAATCATGGATACCTACGCTAGTGCTAACTAAAAAAATCAATAAGAAGTTGTTTCAATTACATACGCAAAGAGCAAACATTTGTATTTCAACACTAGTTCTCTCAGAGGCCTATTAAAATGAATTTAGCAATTTTTAAAGCACCACAGAGGAGCTAAACACAAGACGGTTTTTAAAGGTCATTTCCCTCGGAAACTTGAAGCAAAGATTTAGGTTTACTAGACTCAACTTTAATTGAGTAAGTGAAAAATGCATTAGATTTACTGACTTTGTTATTATTTAAGAACTCCAGCTTACTTTAATAATTACTTTAAATAAATTTATTTAGTGAGTTTTCCCAAATATGCAAAAGAGAGTCTGCCTCTCTATTTCAGTGTTAGGAGCTCTCTTCAAATAAGTGAAAATATATTTTCTTACAGCTTTAAACTCTTCCTTATAGATTTTAATTTAAACAAATAATGTTGATAACCTTAAATCCACAAGAATTTCTTTCCAATGAATATTTAATATTTCCAGTAAAAACTGGAAATACTGATTTACTAAGTGATCGACGCTGATTTTTTTTTAACCCAAACACTTTTAATTCTGCAAAACTGGAGGGTAGAGGTGGGAAGCATGTTCATTTTCCAAATGATAATCTCACAGTACATACATCTCCCATCAAATTCATCACTAGGATTCCCACTCATGGGCCCTGAAAAGCTGTAATTCCACAAGCAAGAGCCATACCCGTGTGCATGCACTCATGTGAAAATATCACACACACTAAATTGCACTGAGGCCGTGACAACATGCAACTTAGTAATGTGCAATATCTCCACCAGAGCAAGCAGAATGGAGCATCGGGGGAGAAGGGTGTGATGCAAACATTCAGGACACAACATGCTCTAAGGGGAGGAAGATGTTTGGGGGTAAGGGATGCATGCCACTAACTCAAAAATTCATGAAATGAAAACCCAACCACAAATGTATTCAGTTTAGAAGAATACTTATTCAGAATGGAGAAAAACAACTAACGTTCAGAAATTCAATGAGACAGCGATTATCAAGTAGCCACATATTTCAGAAGGCAAAGCTTGAAGGACAAAGACACTTTCACTGTCTGAACATGCAGTTAACTCCCAATTTCAATTCCTCTTTTAACATTAATGGATCATATAAAATTACTTTAATAATTCACTTAACTGCAACACTGATGATGACTAATGATTGATGCTTATAAAACCTGATATCACTGATAATTTACAGACTAAACTACAGTCTCAGGACACTATAATATTTTCATGATCATATGTATAATATTTTCCCTCTCAAAATCTTTCTCCATGAAGAAACATATTCCATCTCGAACTCAATCCTTAAAAATAAAAAAACTGACAGGCGCTTATAGAACTAGAACTCGTTATCTTACATATATGAGAAAGTTCTTCAGAGGCGTCTATGTAAAACTGTATATGTTAGGTCTTGAACTTGACCAGTAAGAAAGAAGAAATACTCAGACTGCTAAAAATCATCCTGAATTATAATCTATAATTTATATAACTTGATATAGCTGTGGTTAGAAAAATGGCCCAGCCTATAACAAGTTATCTCGTCTGTACCATATTTTTCAGACTCACAGAAATTTATCAATTTTGAGAACAATTAGGATTCTAGGGCTGGTACTGAGGGTTGTTAAATTTTTTTGTGTGTTAAAAATAAGTCTTCTACGTGACTTTACCACAATAAAAAAACATTTAAAAAAATAAGATAATACAATGAATGGTTTTTGTATGAGTATACATTAGAACCAAGGCATGGGCTACTGTTACAGCACATAATTAGTGTGTACAATCCCAAGAAGATAAAGCAAATCTAACCTATAAAAAGACACATATTTCCTCATATCTCTGTAGATGACAGTACTCTCTCTAACCTCAAATTCCTTCCTGAACCAAAGACCTAAATTTTTTTAAATTTTTACTGAAATACAGTTGATTTACAATGCTGTGTTACTTTCAGGTGTAAAGTGATTCAGTTATACATATATATGAATATATATATTCTTTTTTATATTCTCTTCCATTACAGGTTATTATAAGATATTGAATACAGTTCTCTGTACTTTACAGTAGGTCCCTGTTATCTATTTTATATATAGTAGTATGTATATTTTAATCCCAAACTCCTAATTTAACCCTCCCCCCACTCTGGTAACCATAAGTTTGTTTTCCATGTCTGTGAATCTATTTGTTTTGTAAATAAGTTCATTTGTATCATTTTTTTAGATTCCCCATATAAGTGATATCATATATTTGTCTTTCTCTGCAAAGAACTAAATTTGCAGCTGCCAGCCTCATGTGCCCATTTGAAAAGTCTTAACAGTACCACAAATTTAATCCATCATCTTCTGTTCCGACCATCTCCTCCTGGAAGAAGCATCATGGTATACCAGAAGAGTGCATGACCTCAATCAGCTGGACCTAGGTGCAAATCACAGCTCTGCTTACCAATTCCAAGGAACCACGACATCAAAGAATAATTTTAAAACAAAGGAGGTGGTGTATCTGGTATGAAAAAAAGATGACTCAATGACAGACATTTAGAGGATGGTCAGCTGTGCTAATAAAGGTTACTTCAGGAAAATGAAATATCTTTCTTGAAGTTCTTTCTGGACAAGCTGGATACTTTTCTGTAAGACTTGGCTTAAGTCATACTGACTAGAGGATTATGACTAGAGCTATGGAATCAGCCTTTGACATGGCTGATTCCATAGCTTTATCCTATTGGGAAGATAGAAAGTTATTTTTCCTTTTTGGTAGAGTATTTGCATAAACTTTTTTGAAACAGATGTCACTTAGATACACTAAAGTTAATCTATTGATAGATTAATAAAGATGATAACCAAAGGTCAAATAAGCTTAGGAGGGATGCTAAAGCCAGCAAGCATCTTTCCTGAAGACAACTTCTCCCTGACAGCTGTTACAGTAGACAATATACTCCCAAACTTAGAATCTTTATAGGGATGGCTCCACTTGGATACCTGGGAGCACCAAAGGGGATAAGAGCTTTTCTGTTTTCAGTCCCGCCTACTGTCCAATAAAGTCTAGGAGGAAAAACAGAAAACCTAAAAAAGTTTGCAGGGAAAACATATTTTAGGTGCATGCATGCTATTTGAGCGTAACCAAGGGTTTTCCAAAGATCAAAGTGGTATCCTCACCAGCTGTGACATGAACACAGTGAAAAAATAAGCCAAAATCAGTCAGACAGAATTATCAGGTCAAATCAAGATTTCTGTGGAAGAGTAGTTCCAAGCAATTACCATTTTCTTAAAAGAATGTGGAAACAGAAATGCCAGCCAAAGATTCACTATTCAAGAGAAGCTTTAGACTGCTTGACTAACAACTCACTAGAAAAAGGAGCTCTAATGGATAACATGAGGATTTAATCTGAGTAGCTATTCATATGACGTCGAAATGAAGTAAAGTCTTATGAATGAGCTAAAAGCAATGAGGGACAAAGGTTTGGGAAGGCGCTGAGACAGGGCTGCAGAAAGGCCTCACCCTACCTGACATGACGAAGAGGAAAAAGAACAGGGAGTCAGTGACTTGGAAAAACGACACAAAACATAAAAGTTGAACAATCATCTCATTCAGACGTCAAGCCTGCAATACACGGACTCCAGAAGACATGACAGAAATTTCTGGCCAGAACCTGCGATACACACAGAGACCATGACTTGGAAATAACCAAAAATTTTGCTTTTCCAGTATCTAAACTAGCCCCTGCAGAGGGCACAGCCTGGCTGCAGAGGGAAAGAGGAAGAAACAGGAAGGCCATCTCCTCTCCTCCCCAAGCAAAGCTAGAATTCCTGAGAATACAAGGAGGGTTCTGAGAGAAGGTGAGATGTATGTGTGGTATAGGAGGGGCTTCTCCCAAGCAAATCACGTGACGATTAGGAGCTGGAGCAAGAGCCTGGGGACAGCCCATTAGACCTTTATACATCACAGGCTTGAGAGTCAGATATTGAAACTGTATTACATTATCCTCTCAAAGGAGATTTTAAAAATATGAAAATACCAGTGTCCCTCACTAGTTTAGCACTGAATGTTACTAGCAAGGCTCAAGACAGAAAAATGGGCCTCTCGTGGAGGGCAGTTTCTGAAGGGAGTAAGAACAGCATAAATCTTACCCCTACCTGATAGCTTCTTCCACAGACTGGCCAATAATATTAGAAGAAGGACCTGGCTGAGACAGTGGTGTCAGGCTTATCACCCACTTCACTGGCTTGTAGTACTCATCACTGGAACTTAACAGATAAAATAGTGTGGTCAGGAAAATTATCTGCAAAACAAAGGACAGTATCTCCTAAAATATCACATTGGGAAACTACAGGAAGGAAACACAAGTGGAACCGAGAATATGCTTTACTGCGGAAGAGGTGAGACATGTACTCATCTGTGTGTACGTACCAGAGACAGAACAAAGTTGAGGAGTGCGGTCCCACTGTAGAAGAGGATGGTCAGGAGCGTGGTGACAGTGGTGAAGAGCAGGCTCACGTTCCGGCTCATGACGATCCACAGAGACTCTAAGATCTGGTGAGGGGGGAAGGCTGCATGTTAGAACCGATCCTCAGGAAAGAAGTTTCTACAGCGATCTAGTAGGCTCTTAATGTAGTGTTTTAGTGCTATAAGCTGAAACAACAAGGACTGAGTATTATTTTAAATGAAAAAAACAAATCATCTGAAAACATCTGAATATTGCTTAGTAAGGAAAATGGTTAAGTAAATTATGGTGAATCTACTACAAATAATATTAGGCAGCCATTAAAACATCTCTATCATAACACAGAAAAATATTTTATGATATAATGCTAAGTTTAAAAAACAGGACACAAGATGTTTATTTATAGCATGATTATAACTATGTGAAAATGGCACACACAGAAAAAATACCTACAGAAGTATAGGCCAGAATGCAACCTGTGGTTTTAAGTAGCTTGTAGGACCACAAGCGCAGGCCGTGAAATTCTAACATTAGTCTTATTAGCTACCTCCCCCACTGCCCTGCCATCTTTAACTTAGAACTATCAACAAACACAAAAGCATCACGTCACTGACTTCACTAAAGTCATGATAAAAGAAATGAACAGATGGGGTCAGAGGTCTGCAGGTGAAAACCTTTCCTCAGATAGATAATGACCCTATATCAAGACCTACTAAGTTCATTTGATCCATCACCTGCAAATTCACTAGAATCAGATATTAATATGTGTTAAATATTACTGAAAGAAGCTGTGTAATATCTACAGCACACCTACATGTTTTCATTTCCTATCTCTTCATGAACTTAAAGTCCCACATGATTATGTTGTTCTATTATTCTCCCCAAGAGGACTATCCTTCCTCTTCATAAAAAACATGGAAGCAAGATGATCAGAAAAACATCTTCCATTATAGTTTTCAAAATGCTCCCATAAACTTCACAGCAATGCAGTGAGGGAAGCAATGAGGAGGATATCATCTTTATTTTACAGATATACAAACTGAAGCTCAGAGAGTTTTTAAAACTTGCCAAGGGCATGAAGCTAATACGTGGAACTAGAGCTGGGACCAGAACTCCTAATGTCTGGTTTTATTTTGGTGCCCTTTCCAAAAGAAAAGTTCTGTTTTTTGTCGTATGCTCAAGTTATACCATCTGCTCTATGAAAGGCCTATCCATTCCTTTCCTACTTCAAATGTACCACTTATAAAGGCATATTTTGTTGTCCTCGGCGTTTCTTGCAAGCCTCAGCTCAGCCTTCATAAGAGGACTTTGGCAGGCTGGTTTCATTTACAATAACTCCTTACATAAAATCTTGAATATGCTTCACAATGCTTACAAAAATATGCATGACTGTTTGACCTTGTGGGATAAAGAATGAATGAATAATGCCACTGATTCTAAGAAACAAACCAACAATGCCCTTACTTGTAATTTTGACAAACATTCTTTTGGGGAATTCAGTCACTTTGGAATTTTTGTCAAAAAAAATTTTTACATACTTTCTGGGTCATACTGATAGGAAATACTCTGCGGTAATTCTTAAGAAATTAATTGAATATATTAATTGTAGACTGGTAGTCACCAACAATCCAATAACTTTTCTACGTACTCAAAGGGATTACGAAGAAAGGTTTAGAAAAGAAGAAAGAGACATTGGGTATTATAAAACCAAAAAATTCAATCAAGGGCTGACCTTGACAGTTTATTAAAATTTGTTCTGATATTAAAGAATGTGATTTTTTAAATACTGTATAACAAAATATGTCAATATTTAGAATATATATATTATGATTAGATATCAGTGAACCAATATTCCAAATGACTAGTGCACATTACAAAATCACTTAAGGGTAAAAGATCCATTCCTAGCCAAGATAGATCAATGGACCTTAATATAAGAGAGTAGAAAAAGTTCACTGATATGGTTTCAAATTCCACACTGCAACTAACCTTTAGGAAATAACACTTGTTGAGTTTTGGTGTAGTAAAGAATAGTCACAATGCTCTGGAAAGGTTATTAAAAGACTCCCCTCTTTTCCAACCACATATCTCTGTGAGGCTAGATTTCCTCATATACTTCAATCAAAACAACATATTCCAACAGACAATGCAGAAACAAATATGAGAAACCAGACATTAAGCAGGTTTGCAAAAATGTAAAGAAAGCCACTCTTCTCACTACATCATTTTTTTGTTTTGGAAAATGGTTATTTTTCAGACACAAAAAGCATGTTCTTTATGTCAACAAGTAACATTATTTTTTAGTGAATTAATAAATATTTTTAAAGTTCCCAGTTTTAACTACTAATACAATATATATCAATAGAACCCACATCAGCAAAAGCTCTTTGGAGTCCTCAGACCAAAATGTTTGAGAGCCACTGGACTAGAGAAAACAGAGGGAGGGGATTATCAAAAACGACACTCTTAGAATTGAAGGACATGAATTTCTAGATTTAATTTCAACCTGTTGCAGCTATATTAGGTGACTGGGAGGAAGGGAAAGTGTGAATGCAGGCATGGGTGAAGGGACCAAAGAAGTCGTAAGAAAACCCCACGGGAGCTGTAAGGAAGCACTGAGGGACTTGTATCTTCATCTCCCATGTTAGGAAGCCTGAAGATAATACTGCAAAACCAAGAGAGAGCAGCATAATCATTATTTTAGAAATTTAGAGCTACACAGAGAAAGCTAAAAGAACGGAGAGCTCTTTCTGGAGAATGAAACTGAAGTGGGGAAGCAGAGAGCAGGGGCACTGCTATTTTTTATTAAAAACCTTAAACATTTTGACCTTTCAGCTATGGTCATCTATTATTTTGATAAAAATTAAATTTAAGAAATATCTACCACAGCAAATCTCCACTTTTATTAACATGAGGAGAGTTACACGTTTATTCACGAGAGAAGTCTTTTCATCTCTGAAAAGCCACAGGCTGAGGTACCTCACAAAGTACGCTATGAACTGAAGAATGGCTTTTGAAACCTGGCAACACTGCAAGCTGTTCCCTGCTGCCTTCCATCCTCTGGAAAACAAGGCAGAGGTGGATGGTGCATGAGGCAAGGACAGGTGGGATGATAACAAGCTAAGCCTTTAAACATCCAGTCTCTCTAATGTGACTGGAACCATATTTCCATCCGCCAAATAGCTTTCTTTACCCACCAAAGGCAGCCCCCTCTCTAGTGGTCCAACTGGTACATTCTGGTCAGCCTAGGGGATGAGGATGCCACCTCAGAATCTGGGAGAGCCACAGCCATCAGGTGTGCTTCCTGAGTCAGCATCTCTTGGTTACTCTTCAATCACAGAGGAGGCATCCGGGGAGCTACACCCAAGGCCTATGGCTTTTGGACATCTTTCTAGCGCATTTAGAACTCAAAACTGTAAATGTCATGGCATTAAAAAAGGGTAACGAAAGGCCTTTCAGTGTGTGAAGAAAACTGGGAATTAGAGTTTCTATTTTTGTTCCTGAGTCCAGTTTAACTATAAATATTATTTCTTACCGAAAGAAATGTCTCAATGTTCTCGTGGACAAAGGAAGCGATATCCTGCCAGTCCAGAATGTCTCCCAGCCAGCTATTCTGACGACTTATGTGCATCTTGTGTCCTTTGTGCCTTCCAGAGTGCGTTACGTTCTATGGAATTAAGCAGTTCAGACATGAAATCTCCAACTTAACCTAAAGAATAGAAGGTATAAATAGCCTATTTTGTTTTAGGCCCACTTGAGCCTTGTGTAGTAAGTACACAAAGGTGAAAAACTTTGTATTATTTAAGAAATCAACAAAGAACTCCACTGAAAGATCTATAATATATTTTTCTGTTTACATTCTAGCTACTGTCTCAGCCTAGCTTAAATGCTTCCCTTCTAAGTATTCATGAACACACTTTACTCGCCAGTATATTCAACTGAACACGCCCACAGCATATACTTTCATCTTATTTTTCCCCCTTTTTAGCCCCTCTAACCTTTCTCTTGGTCTCCCATTTTTGCTTTTTCCCTCCTTTCTTCATCTCCCTTTTTACTCTTCCATACAAGCTAAAGGGAGCAGAGGGGAAATGAGAATATGAAAAAGTACAGGTAAAACCAATACAATGTTATGTTTCAACCATATCTCAATAAGATAGGGAAAAATAGAAAGTGAAAAAGAAACAAGGGTCCAGGAAATCTAACTCGTCTATTTGGAAGAGAATTACACTGGCAGAAATGCAGAAATAATAGACTTGAAGGAGTAATGAATAAACAAAGTGACTGGTAAGGTTAAAATTTAGAAACAGAAGTAGATTCTTAACATTCTGCATGTGTTTCCATTCTCACACTTTTTCAAAAAGCACAGGGATGCCAATCTTCATGACGCAATGAAGACATTATGTCCTAATAAAAGAGGTAAAGAAAGCAGTGCATGTACTCACTTACAAACCTACGCTGGACCATAAATGAAGCTCAAAGGGGTGAGGGACAGTAAAAACTACTTGTTTGCATGCAGAACCTCAGAGTCAGCAGAGAAATAGATCCAACCTTTCTAATCATCTGGCTCTTAAAACAGATATCCACCCAGAGATTCCCGGGTTAGCTTTAACTCCCAGTTTTTGAAACCCACAAAAACCATCATCGTTCTATCAACTCCTCCTGGGGCAAGCATATGCAATGGCATACGGGTCACTAAGCAATAAATTCAAACTTAAAATTGAGCCCTCCTACCCCCCACCCCAAGTTAAGAGATTCATTTCTGTTTCTCTTCCGTTTAGTTCAACCCTGGGAAAAACCAACCACCAACTCTGACCCACTCTATCTCCTTCCCCTGGATGGGCACCTTCCATAGCACAGTTCCTGACGGCGCAGATGCCTTGCCAACCCAGTGTATAGAACGGCCTGGCACAACGAGCTGCTTTCAAACCATCATTTTTATATTTAGTGAAAAATGATACTATTTTTTGTCGTAAATGCTGAAGGAAGAGCAAGAGTAGCATTAAAGGTTTATTTAAAATGAAATAAATATCTCTAAACTTCTGGATCTATTTTCACTTCCTCAAAGAGAAAAGTTCCTAATGTCTAGAGCTGTACTGTCCCAAATAGTAGCCACTACCCACGTGTGGCTACCAAGTACCTAAAATGTGGCTAGCTCAAAAACTGAGATGTGCTGTTAGTGTAAAAGATAAACCAGATTTCTAAGACTTAGAATGAGAAAAATATAAAATTTCATTAAATTTTTTTATTCATTCCATATGGAAATGACACATATTGGGTATACTGGGGTAAGTAAAATACAAGGGTGATTCAAAAATTAGCCACACTCTGGCTGTAGTTTTAACAGAAGTTTTACTATAACCAGAGTGAGGATAATTTTTGACCCACCCTCATACACTATTAAAATTAATTTCACCTGTCCTAGTTTTTTTTTTTTTTTTTGATGTGGCCACTAGAAAAATTAACATTATATCTGGGGCTTGCATTAGATTTCCACTGCACAAATCTGTTCTAGAGGATGAGATGCTGTTGATGGTAAGGAAGGGAGGATGGAATACTGATACAGAGAGACTGGTGGGTTCTGCCCTGGAGATTAACCACCAACTCAGGCTGACTTTTAGTGACCTGAGGTTTAAGAGCTTACAGCTTAAAAATGTCAATAAACAAAATTCCAATGTTAACACAATCCTACCTAGTCAATGAGTCTACACAATAAAAGGACACTATTAGTTTACAACTGAACTCCTTAGCTAAGATAACTTACCTTTACAAACCAAGAATGATACAGTCTGTCCCAAAGTTCTAGTACTTGCTTTTCAATTATGGCAGTATTGTTCACTTTATCTCCGAGAATTTTATGAAGCTGGAATAAATACAGATATAATCTGGGTTAATATTTCAAGCAACAATCAAGTAAAACTAATAATGCTGGATCTTTACCTTTGTGTCTAATCAAAATAAAATGTTCCAGACTATTTAATTGCCTCTAACCACATTATGTTCTTTCCTTAAACTCTACTCCTCAATATTCCCAGTAAATTTCCTCTCTCCTGTCTTTTTTTGTTTCTTTTCTCTTTCCTTTATTCTCAAGTCTCTAAGAGAGCTTCTTTAGGTTTTAAAAGAATGAAGCCATGCTCACTGACTTTTCTGATCTTATCTGCCCAGAGAAAAATCTTTTCCAAGAAAAAAATCTTTTCCGGCTCATCCAATATACAGAAGCGTCATGTTACATTTATCACTAGTATTAAGAATTACCACAGAACTTTCAGTAAAATTTTAGAACATTAGCTATAAACACAAATCTTCCCTTGAGTATGCTGAGAGATGTCAGGTCTCAGAGTTATGACCGATCAGACTGGCTTCAGGATTTGTGGGAATAAAAACACTGAGACAAGACAGCTTGGAGAAAGCTATTCATTATAATATCCCACAATTTATGTGTTACTAAAACCATATGGCAATATTAAAGACACTTTTAAAAAGACGAACAGTGATTTGTAGTTCCACTTAATGTAACTGTTGCCATTTTTCCATTTCCTCTGCAACTTTCTGCCTGCTTACACACAGTTTAGAATTCTAAATTTTCTTTTGCATTGTATTTCATCTTTAGTCTTCAATACGAACCTTCATGTTTATTTTTAATGGTTTCATATTAGTTAAGTCTTGATATTATTACTTAATAATTACCCAATCATAGGACATAGAGACAGTTCCCAAGTTGTAATGTCACAAGTAACACTGCAATAAACATCCTTATGCAACTTTTTTCTTATTATTAACATTAAGATAAACATATAGGAATCAAAGGAAATGAGCATTTTAATGGCTCTTGCTAGGCACTGCTAAATTGTCTTCTATAAGGATTGTACCAATTAATACTTTCCAATATTGTACGAAGGAACCAATTTTCCCAAAACCTTATGAACTAATCAATGTTTAGATAATTTAATAGGTGTGAAATGGTAATTATTTACACGTTTCTTTAATGATGAGAGTGACCATTTTCCATGTTGGTTTTCAATGCATATTTCCTTTTTTCCACTTGATGCTGGCCTTAGAGATACTTGAACGAGTTTTTAGACACATTTGATACAAATATATCTGCTCAATATTTCCCCTTATATTTGATTTATTCATAAACCAAAGACAAATTAGTGAATATAAAAGCCATTTATCCTTGCATAGAATTCTACAGCTTACAAATGGCTCTCACCTACATTCTGTGATCTTTCCAACAACCCCAAGAGACAGACAGAAAAAGGTTTTGTTATCACCTTTGTTCTTTTAAGATGAGAAAACAGACTTAGAATCTGACAGGCCCAAGGCCATTCAGCTAAGCGGCAGAGTTAGGATTAAAAGTTGTCTAATATTCTTTCAACTATAGCATACATAGCCTACGCACAAAGAACAACACCTAACAGAGCAAATCATTCACAATAATTAAACACCACAATCGCCCCTACTCTAACTCTCTCTACTTACTTTAAATGTGTTTTTTATGTATCACGACTGTCAGATTCTCACAGTCTTCCTATTGCCCATTCTCTAGGCCTCTGGGATCTGCTTTGACCAGAAGAGGCCTAAAATGGTCACAGACAGCCTCTAGTCTCGGCTGCCCGCACAGTGGCCGGTATTGCAATAAAGCACTATTTCAAATTGGCATCTCCTTTTGTGGTCTCATTTCTAGCACAACGGTGAATAACTAAAATACTACAACTATTAAAGAAAAGGAGAGTTCAGGATAATTTTACAGCACGTTATAAAACACTCTTTTCAAACTTGTGCTATCAATCATAGTAGAACACTAAAGACCCCAAATACCAGTCTGCAACATTACAATACATTATCAAAAGTCGCAAGGAAGACTGGGCCACAGAACAGAGTCTAACAGACGCATCACTGCTGTTATAATAATCATTAAGGCACATAACTGTTGGTGGTATGAGATGCTCTTTGTATATGAGAGACAATACAGCACTAAAAACAGTCAGAATGCCATCTGAGAGCTGTGTAATTTAGGACAAATAGTCTCACCTACACAAATGGGGATAATTCAGAGGGCAATTCTCTGTTCCCATCTTGCTTGAAATCTTGGCAGCATCTGATATAGCTGACCAAGTCTTTCTTGAAACAGAAACATTTTCTTCTCTAGGCCTCTATGACACACAGGGTGCAACACAAGGTGTTAATCCTGCCTCACAGGCTACACCTCCTCGGTCTTCTCTGCTGGCACTCTTCTCTGACCTTCAAAAGCTTAAGTGCTGCAGGAGTACCACTGCTCTTCTTCTAGCTACACTCTCTCCTTAGGCCATGTTATGGGCTGAATTGTGTCCCCCGCCACTATATTCTTATGTTGAAGTTCTAACCCCCAGGATCTCAAAATATGACTGTATTTGGAGAAAGGGTTTTTGAGGAGGTAATCAAGTTAAAATGAGATCATTAGGGTAGGCCCTAATTCAATATCACTGTGTCCTTATAAAAAGAGGAGATTAGGACACAGTCACACGCAGAGGGAAGACCATGTGAAGACACAGGCCATCTACAAGCGAAGCTGAGAGAGGCCTCAGAAGAAACCAATCCTGCCAACACCTTGATCTTGGACTTGAAGCCTCTAGAATTGTAAGAAAATTAATTTATGTTGTTGAAGCAACCAGTCCATGGTACTTTGTTATAGCAGTCCTACCAGAAGTAATACAGTTCATCTCTACCAATCATACGGGTACTATCTGATATTCAAACTTCCATTTACAGCCCAGATCTATTCCCTGAGCTCCAGCTATATAACTTAACAGTTTTTTAGTAAATTCACAGTTATGAAACCATTACCACAATCAATTTTGGAACATTTTTATCCCCACAAAAGGAAATTCCATACTCATTAATAATCACTCCCCCATTTTTCCCCAATCCCCTTAACCCCTGAAAACCACTGCTCTATTTTGTTTCTATAGGCTTGCCTCTTCCACACATTTTATATAAATGGAATCATATTTATGTGGTCTTTTATGACTGCTTCTTTTACTTATTAGCATAATCCATAGCCATCATATGGATATACCACATTTTATTTATCCATTCATCAGTTAATGGACATTCAATGGGTGCTTTTAGATATTATCCCTCTGTCTTCTAAATCAGGATCACAAATATTTTACAATTTTTCGTAGCAATATCATCTCTCTTCAGCTGTCTTCCCTTTTAGACTCTTAAGCAAAAGATTTCAAACCTTTCTTTTCTCTAAGTAAGTTAAAATTTACTTCTTTAAAATCTAAGGCACATCTCTCCAGCTATCCAAATTCCCTTTCTCTATCCTTTTCCCAAATAGGTAAGAATTCCAGAATAAAGATTTCTCCTGAACAGATAATTCAGGAATTAAATGCTATGCTTTCCGTAGAATAAGTCAGGCACACATATGTCTAAAAGTCTAAAAGCCTTCTGCAATGACTGGATCTTCCTTCTATGATAGTTCTGAGATGTATATCCACATACAGTGGACCCTTGACCAGTGCAGGTCTGAACGGTGCAGGTCCACTTACACGTGGATTTTTTTCATTAAATACACACTACAGTGCTACACGATCTGCAGGTGGTTGAACCCGCAGATGTGGAACCAGGTATATGAGAGCCAACTGTAAAGTTATACAGGGACTTTTTGACTGCAGGGAAGGTCAGCACCTCTAACCACCACATTGTTAAAGGGTCAACTGTACTTATCTTTCATTTATTCAATAAATATTTTTTTAAAACTTCCATGTGATAGTTGATTTGGTTATCTGGTGTGGACCCAAAAAAATCAGTAACACATCTTTCTCTTAACTTTTAACTTGACCATGATTCCATTCTTAGGTTAGCAGATTACTGTATGTACAGCGTCACTTCCAAGATACCTTTTTTTTTGAGATTTTGTTTTGGGAATTTTAAACAACGAATCACACACTAATACGTTTTCCCCTAATTACTTCAATATATTAAAACTTCAAATCACCTTTGTTTCCATAAGCAAAAGTGGGGGGGGGGGGGGAAGCTGACATCCCAAATCCACATCATGGAGTCTGATCCTTAGCTGTGATAACTGTGCCTTTTCCTCTGTCTTTCATTTCCCCTTCACAAAGCTTCAAACTCATCGCCTCCAGCACACTTCTACCTCTACACTTTGGATCACATAAATACCCCTTCTTTTTTTTTTTTTTTATTTTGTTTTTATTTTTTTTGGCACACGGGCTTAGTTGCTCCGCGGCATGTGGGATCTTCCTTGGAGCTGGGATCGAACCTGTGACCCCTGCATTGGCAGGCAGATTCTTAACCACTGCGCCACCTAGGAAGCCCAAATACCCCTTCTTAAAATACAGTCTTCTTTATCTTCATTCCTCCAGGACCTACCATTCCATTCCTTCAGGGTTTATCTCAAGTGCCACATTAAAGCACTGAACTCAGTTCCGGGCACACACTGCTAGCATACCACAGTAGAAAGAGCAAGGGATTTGTAATTGGTCTTGTTTGAAACCAAGCTCCGCAATGTACCACATGACCATCAGGAATTTACTTAGCTTTGCTAAGTCTGTTTCCTCATCTATAAAGGGGATAAAATAATTCAGACTACTGTAAGTTTCTTGGAAAGATTAAATGAAACAAATTGGAAACTGCCAAGCACAGTTACCAGCAGATAATAAAATATGTTAACACTTTTTTCTCCACGAAGCTTAGTGATCATTCTGTCCTAATGTACAAATGATGAATCAGAACTATCCTGAACATGAAGCAAATGGTCAACTTCTCAGATTGTTCAGCCTACCAGCACTAATCAATATGACCATCCAGAAGGTTAACTTTCATCGTATATTGCTTATTGACTTGCAGATTTAAGCCTATTTCAAAAACAGAAATGGAATCTCCATTTTCGGTTTATCAAAGCAAGAAGTCACTACCAATGAAGACCCTGCAAAGAGAAAGCCACTAAAAGAGGCTCTTCTCTTACCTTGTGGGTTATCCACTCTCGTCCATACTGATACACGTTGTTAGCCGCAGAATTAAGGGCTCTTTGGACTACCTGAGCCTCAGGAAGCCAACTAATTTAAAATAAAGAAAGAAAAAATGAAACCTAATATAGTGTACTGCACCAGAACTCTTGGAACTTAATTTTTTAAACAATCATTAACTGACATCATACACTTATAAATGCAATAATCTTATAGTATAATAATATGAACAGGAAATTTGGATCTCTAAATAGAGATGTGACTTGGGAGAAATTAAGTAGCTTTTAAATTACTCCAGTACTGCTAGATTCATTAGTGGTTTGAAGGGACTGGTGAATATTTTCAATTACATGCTATGACATTTTAGGGAAAATTATAGCCTGTATTATTATTCTAAAGTGTGAAATTCACAGAGGTACCTCGATAGATCCTTAATGACTAACAAACATCTATCAGGCCTGATAAAAAAAGTCTTGCTGGCTGCTGTGAAAACACTTTGCCACTGTACTCATGCAGATGTCCTAAGAGCAATACATAAAGAGCAGCTGTCGTGAGGCCAAGTCAGAGGCCTTGGCTCAGTCCAGACCTCCTCATGACCAGTGCCCTCTAGGATACACAGGCCCAGAAACAACCTGAGCAACTTCTCTGGGATGAACTGGGATGCACCTTGGTCGTATGCCAACCACAGTCTCTAAATTGAGCTTCCTGCTTCAGACATTTACTACATCAGCCAATAACTCTCCCAGCCTCAGTCAAAAGGTCTCCCTCAGGAGAAGCCAAGCTCCCACAATTAGGACGGGCCTACCCTCGTCTTCCTGGATAAAGATTAACTCTATCACAGTGTGACCTGCCAAGAGAACAGCCCCAGTTAAAGACAGCTTTGTTTACTAGGTTCCTCCCAACTAAGGGCAGGGCTAAGTGACGTTCAGTATCATCGCAGAGCCATTGCCTAATACAGGTCCTGAGAAGCAACAGGCCTGAGACTAGTCAGTAGTAAGCAGAAAATGAATTACAGACTAACAATACTGTCCAAGAAAAGAATTAAGATGTGTTCCAACTTCAACTTCATTTTCTTTGAAGCTCTACTAGGCTGATCCTACCCTGAGTCTTTCCAATTTATCCTTCAGCTCAGCAAGCACATCCACAGGAAGTCAAGGTACCTACACAAGCCACATAAAATGTGTACCACACTGGAAGAAAGTCTCTCTAATCAATTCTTAACTGTATCTCCTCCACTAAGAGCACCCACATGAATTTCCCACAAGGTCAACAGCCATCTTCAGGACAAGAAGCCACTGAGTACTGAGATTTGCAAGAAACTATTAGTATTAATTCATGACCACCCCCCTGATCTGCTGCAAAAGAATCAGACCTCCCACAAATTACCAAATAGCTTTTAAATTCTTTCCTGCATAGAATATTACTCAGCAATAAAAAGGAACAGACTATTAATGCATACAACAACTTCAGTGGACTTCAAGGGAATTATGCTAAGTAAAAAAAGCCAATCTCACAAGGCTGCATACTCTATGATTCGATTTATATATCATTCATCAAACAACAATATTATAGAGATGGAGAACACAATATTGGTTGCCAAGGGTTAGGGATATGTTGAAGGAGGTGGTAGAGGGTAGGTGTGGCTAAAAGGGGTGGTGGAATGAGGGAGACTTGTGGTGACGGAAGAGTTCTGTATCTTGACATGGTGTTGACACCTGACAAGAAGCATGATAAATTTGCAGAGAACACATATAATATACATGCACACATATATACACACACAAGTGCATGCAAAACTAGTGAAATGTCAATTTCCTGGTTTTGTTATTGTATTACAGTTATACAAGATGACAACAGCAGAGACAGGTGGGGTGAATAGTCCAGGAGACCTCCCTGTACATTTCTTTGCAACTCCCTGTGAGCCCTATAATTATTCCAAATTTTAAAAACAAAAACAACCAACTTTCTAAACTACTCTGATCTGGGGCTCCTCAGTTTGTGCATGCCTTCAAAACAACAGTAGAGATAGTTCTATTACAATTGAAAACCAGTACAGAAGGGCTTTGGACTTATTTCCACTACAGAAGAATGACCACCAAAGAAAAAGAGCCGTCTTCTAAGGAGGTATTAAGGCTGCCAGTTTTTTAACTTCACTCCGGATCACTCTCCTGAACTGTACACCAACATAATCAATAGCCTACTGGACACCTCTGCTGACACTTAACCGCAAACACCTCAGACTCATTAGGTAAAGAGTAAGTGGATTATTTTTCCCACCACATCTGCTTCTCTATTTTCTACCTTGGTGAATCCACCATCATCCACTAACTTCCAAAAGCTAGAAACACAAGAGTCGTGCTAGGTTTCTTTTTCCTATATCCAATTAATCACCCACTACCTCCCCTTAAGATCTCACAGATCTGTCTGTCCTGTTCACCCCACAACAAATGTCCACAATTAGGAGCTTAACCACCTCTCACCTAGTTTTACTTTAGCTTTTAACTGGTTGGTTTTGGAACACCTTCCACCTTTTCTCCACAGCACAGAGGGAGACGGTTCCAGGATAAAATCTGATCAATGTCACTTCTTATACCCTTCACCAAGATAATGAACATATCTTTCACTCTCAAAAGTTTCCTTGCGCCCCTTTGTATTCCACTCCTGGAACCCACCGCTATCCACAGACAATCACTGATCTGCCACTAGATCAGTTTGTGTTTTCTAGAACTTAACATAATTGGAATCATATCATATGGACTCTCTTTTGCTTGACTTCTTTCATTCACCATAATTATTCTGAGATTCATTCATGTTGCTGCATGAACTGACAATTCATTTTTATTTAATGCTAAGTATTATTCCTTTAAATGGATATACTACAGTTTGTAACTAATCAGAAATACTGAGAACAAGCACTGAGTATGCGCTGGGTAATAAGAGATAAGTGGGTAGAAACAGAAGTCCTTCTGAGAATGTTCAAATATGATTCTAAACCAATGTCAAGAAATGTCCTAAATAGGTTTTATATAAAGAAATAAAGTCAAGTCAAAGGAAAGAACCAAGTTACATCTCAATTTACAATCCTAAAACTGGCAGAATATTTCTTAACTTAAATTAGTGACTACCTTGGAGTTAGTAAAAAAGGGATGTTATGTAATTTGTCATCGAGTTCAATTAGGTGAACAGCATAGCCCAGCTGAACACGCTCCACAAAGACATAAAAACCCTCTCACAGAAGCCAAATTAAACCAGTACATGAAGCTAGGACAGGGGTTGGCAGATTTTTTCCATAAAGGGCCAGAGTGTTAATAAATATTTTAGGCTTTTCGGGACATATAATCTGTATCACAACTCATTCAATTCTGTCTGCCTTTGCAGCCCCAAAACAACCACAGACAATACGTAAATGAATGGGTACAGGTTGTTCCAATAAATCTTTATAAGAACAGGTGGCTGGATTGGGCCCTGAGCCATAGTCTGCAACCCTGCCACACAACATGGGAACACTGCTGACTGCACCATGGGGGATTATCACAACTTCCTTAACCTTTGATCCTGTCTCATCTGTGAAATGGGGATAATTTCTTCCATCTGCCGAGGAACACACAACACAATGCAGGTGAAAGCTAAGTAAATCACAGACATGCGGTAGACAATCTCAATTCAAATATAAGGACACTCCTCCCCCACCAGCCCATTACATGCTATTATTATGCAAAAATGACAACATTTATGAAAGCTTTGGTAAACTCTTTGTTTTCTCTTCCAAGGTAACTGTATCAATGAAGATCATTTCATGCACACAAACATAGAACCTAGGCCATCCATCTCTATTTTTGTCAAAACCACCTTCTTACTTTGCCCACTCAGGGTGATTTGCTAGAGTTTCATTAATCAAATTGCTTGTGACTTCAATCATGTGTACACTCTCTTGATGTACCTGTATTATGGATAAGCAGAGAAAAGAATCTCAATAAAAATTAAACCTAATGTAACATTTATTTTCGACACTATTATTGGAACAATGCTTTTAGAGTCAAGTAATTACACATCTTAGTTTCAATTAACTTAGAGACCTGCACTGAATAGCCGCTATCCATAATGCCCTATGACACACACTACGGGAAATAAATTGTACATAACAGATCCCTGTCTTCAACTGGGGCGGGCGGCGGGGTGGGGGGGGGATGTAAATGGATACAAATACCTCCAAATATATACAATATAAATATATAATATATTTAGTTCACATAAATGTAGCTTACATATATACGTGTGTGTGTGTGTGTGTGTGTGTGTGTGTGTGTGTGTCTCAACACTACATGGGCTTTAGAATTATACCACAATGTGAAACATACAGGCAAATAATCAACTGAGTAAGATTTGTGAGTAAAACAAGCCATCTGAAAATGAATCTCAGAATTTACCTTGCTCAGTAATCAACAAAGTGAGGGGGATAAAAAAGGAAGAAGACAATGTCAGGGAATATGTTCTATATGATTTGACAATTTTCAAATGTATTAAATGTATTGAGCACAAGGTTTATCTTGGTGAGTATTCCATGTTTACTTGAAAAGAACATGATTCTGCTGTTGTCAATTAGGTCAAATGGCTTGACAATGTTTTTCAATGCTTTTATATCCTTACTAATTTTCTATCTAACTATTTTGCCAATTAGTCCAAGAAGAGTATTAATGAATCCCCAACTATAACCACTGATTTATCTATTTTTCCTTTTAATTCTGAACATCTTGCTTCATGTATTTTAGAGCTCTATTGTTAGGATACACATTTATAACTGTTCTATCTTACTGGGTCTCAACTCTTATCATGATGCAAAGTTCTTATTTGTCTCCAGTAATATGTGTTTTAACTACATTGTCTGATATTAATATAATCACTCCACATCTCTTACGTTTACAATTTGCTTGGTATATCCTTTTTCATCCTTTTACTATCAATCTTTTTTGTTTCTGAATTTAAAGTACATCACTTATAGATACCATTTAACTGGAACTTACTTTTGCATATCCGGTCTGAAAATCTCTTTTCATTGTTTAGTTGCCTCATATTTAATATAAGCACTGATATGACTGGATATGGATCTGCCATCCTGCTATTTGCTATTTCTCCCATCTCTACTGTTCCTCTTTTATTGCCTTCTTTTGTGTTAAGCAATTATTTTTTTAGTATACTATTTTATTTCCCCTAAAATTTGTGTTATTCAGTAGTTGCTGTTTATCTTAAATTTATCATACCTTTAATTTATCACAACTTACTTCAAGTAAAATATCTATAGGAACTTCACACCAGTACAGTTCCATTTCCCAGTCCTCTTCTTCATGCTGTGGTTACACGTACATAACTTATCTATGCATACTACAAACTCTACAAGAGTGTAACAATTTTCCTTTAAATAGTCATATGTTATCCAAATAAATTGAAGGAGAGGGGAAAATATAACTTTTACATATACCTATGTATTTACCAAGCGCTCATCACTTCTCCCTTTGGGTAGTTATCTCTGAAATCACTTCTCTTCAGTTTGAAGGAATTGCTTATAGTGCAGGTCTCTATTAACAAATTCTCAGTTTTAGTTTACCTAGAAATGTTTTTATTTTGCCTTTACTTTTAAAGAATAGTTTCAGTGATTATAAAATCCTTAGTTGACCAGTTCTTTTTTCCCCAAGACTTTGAATACTGTCATTCCAACGTCTCCTGGATTCACTGTTTATTATGAAAATTAACTCATTAACTGTTTTATTGTTCTCCAGCGTGTGATGTGTAATTTTCCTCTTGCTTCCTTCAAGATTTTCTCTCTCTGCTTGGCTTTTAGAAGCTTGACTATGATGTCTCTAGGTGTGGTTTTGTGTTTCTGTGTATGCTATTCAGGGTTTGTCAAGCTTCTTGAATCTGTTAATGTTTTTCATCAAACTTGGGAAGTTTCTGACCATTATTTCTTCCAATATTTTTCAACTTTTTTTTTCTTCTCACTTTCTCAGATGCCAATTACATGTCTGTTAGGTTCTAATAGAAACTCTGATATTGTCCCACAGATCTCTGAGGCTCTGTTCTTCCAATATTTTCTAAATTTTTCTTCTTCAGATTGTATACTTTCTACTGATCTTTCTTCAAATTCACTAGTTTCTTTTTTCTAGATTGCAAATCTGCTGTTGAGCCTACCTAGTGATTTTCCATTTGTCATTGTTCTTTTTAGTTTCAGTTCAGTCTAGGATTTCTATTTGGTTTTGTTTTATAGTCTCCAATTCTCTATTGAGTCTGCATTTGTTTACTCATTATTAGTATACTTTCCTTTAATTCTTTGAACATATTTACAACAGCAGCTTTTAATTCTTTGTCTGCTAAATCCAACATCTGGGCCACTTAAGTGTCTAATTCTTTGACTGTTTATTTTTCCCCTTGAGTCACGTTTTTCTGTTTCTTTGTATGTCTAGAAATTTTTGGTTAAAAATTGGATGTAAATAAAACGTGCTGTAGAAACTCTGGATTCTGTTTTGTACCTCTGAGAGCTGTTATTTTGTTTCAGTAAGCAAATAACTTATCTGTAATCAAACTGCAAAGTCTTTCTTCCCTGTCATTAATGTCTCTGCTCAGTGTATTTTATGTTTTGAAAAGCCTAACAGTTTTCCCTGAATCTGAATAGCTTAACAGACAGCAAATAATTTTGGCAGAAATTATACTCAGACACTTCACACTAGGAAGTTCCATCCTCTGCAGACTGAGATGTGAGAGAGTTGAGAAATGCAAGCAAAGGCACAACAAATTTGCAAATCTCCTAAGCTTTCAATATTCAAAGGACTCCTTAGGATCTCCCATATACCAGTCTAGAATGTACGATTTATTAATCTCAGCCCTTATAAGGCTCTCTTGCTTCCAGAATCTCCCCTTTTAATTCACAGCTTCTCTGTTGCCAGCCTCAAGCTAAATTCACCACCTCACATAAGAAAAGCTGCAGATTTTTGCTGCCCACGCCAGGCAGATGAAGATAAGTAACTCCAAGCAAGAAAGCCACAAACTACGTGTTTTTAACAGATGCAGCAGCAGTTTTTCATGAGCAAATACTCCTCAAATTACTGCCTAACTGGTCATTTTCCAATGCCCTGATATGGTGTTTATAATAATTTTTATACCATTTTATTCTTACTTTAGGTAGAAAGGAATTACCTGACATCCTCACCCTGCTATTACCCAAAGATATATTAGGAAAATGGAAGCAGAAAGGATTTTCTGACAAACTGGATGTGGATATAAAAGAAAAAAAGTAGTCAAGAATGACCCTGAGGCTTTTCACCTGAGCAAGCAAAATGAAGCTGTCACTTACTGAAACGGGAAGACTGAGAAAAACAGACAAGCAAGGGAGGGTCTGAAATTCAGTTTTGACATGTTACATTTGAAATGTCTATTAGACATTCAAATGGATACTGTCACGGTGTTTTTGAGACTGATCCTTTTATTGGCTGAGAGAATGAACTAGATAATCAGTAAGTTTCCTTCAAAAGCTCTGTTTTCATGAGTCCTAGGCCACAAAGAAGTGGTTCAGTAATACCTGTTATCAAAGTTCAGGGGAGCAAAAGCTCAATGAAGCATGGGATGAACAAAGAAAAAGAACTTGAAAGATGAATAATTGAGGTGAGCAGGCAAGAAAACCCTACTCAAATGGACAATGAAGGGAAAGTGGAACAGAAGGAGAGACAGGAAAAAGAGAAAAAAGGAAAATGAAAAACCATACTGGTGAAAGGTTTCTCTAAGAACTAGAAAAATGTACAGTGGCAGATTTAGATGAAATATGACAAAAACAAAGAAAGGTCTCTAACAAATCTGTAGAGTCTAAATAAGTGACTATACATGATTAAAATCCAAAGAACAGGTAAAAACTACACTGAAACTGAACCAGGTACGCAGAGAGCAGGTTGATAAGATCCGGGCATTTTTTTTTTTTTTTTAAGTTTTGTGTGTGTGTTTGTTTTTAATTAATTAATTAATTAATTTGATTGGCTGTGTTGGGTCTTGTTTTGCTGTGCGTGGGCTTTCTTTGGTTGCAGTGAGTGGGGGCTAGTCAGCATCGTGGTGCGTGGGCTCCTCATTGCTGTGGCTTCTCTTGCTGCAGAGCACGGGCTCTGGGCGCGTGGGCTTCAGTAGTTGCAGCACATGGGCTCAATAGTTGTGGCTCACGGGCTGTAAAGCGCAGGCTCGATAGTTGTGGCGCATGGGCTTAGCTGCTCCGCAGCATGTGAGATCTTCCTGGAGCAGGGATCGAACCCATGTCCCCCACATTGGCAGGCGGATTCTTAACCACTGCGCCACCTAGGAAGCCCCAAGATCAGGACATATTGAGGCTAAGTAAGAATGACTGAGAACAGGACTTGCAAGTGGGAAGTCAAATAACAGGAAACAGTGTAATCCTTTAGTAAATTGCTGCATATTAGATTATCTATTGATAATAGGTACTAACATATCTCTACAGTACTATAAGAAAATTTTTCATATCCATGATTTCATGTAAGCTTCACAATTCCTGGAGAACAACACATAAAAATCTGGGATGCAGAATTCAGTAGAGTCCAGATAAAATAAAGATTAAGATAGATCATAAAAGTTTTTTTTTAAAGCCAGTAAGAGACATCACTATAGAGAAAATTTTAACTGCACTTTGGAGAATGATCTTTGATGGAAAAGGGGTGATATGGACTAAATTTTTGTATCCTCCTAAAATTCGTATGTCAAAATCCTAACAACCAACATGAGGGTAGGGCCTTTGGGCAGTAATTATGTCACGAGGGTGGAGCTCTCATGATGGGATTAGTGCCCTTAAAAGAAGAGACAAAGAGACGTTCTTTCTCCCCACCATGTGAGGACACAAGAAGAAAACAGCCATCTATAAATCAGGAAGAGGGCCTTTACCAAGAACTTGACCATGCTGGCACCTTCATCTGGGACTTCCAGCCTCCAGAACTGTGAGAAATAAATGTTTGTTGTTTAAGGCACTCAGTCTGTGGTATTCTGTTATAGCAGTCCAAACTAAGAAGGGGGAGAGGAAATGCAAGCTGCAAGGATCTGGACAGCGAGAAACATCCTAATGGTAAATCAGCAGAAAAATCAATGAGACATGAAGGAAAGGAATCATTCTGATCTGGTAAACAGCATCTATACTAGGAGTCAAGACACCACATCGTGGTTCTCCTATTGACAGAAGAAGCCACTTTTTCCTCAGTACCTCAATTTTTCATCTGCACTGACCTCAGAGGATTTTTATGATAATAAAATTAAAATGCACATAAAAATATACTAGGCAAATTCGTGGCAAAACTAGCAATACGAAAATCGTAAATACTAACTGCTATACATATTTATAAGCAAAGTAACATTTCCCATGCCTGCATCTGCTAGCTTCTTATCCATATGACAAATTCTAAAAATTAAGAGTTTACTAATGGTAACAGTAATTGTTGTACTCTACCTTTGCAGTCAGCAGTAGCGCTAAAAGAAGGGTTCCTATCACTAACAAGAATATGATGAAAATGCTAATTATTTTGTCTAACATCTTCTCCAACCAGATGATCATCTGCATAGAAACGAAAAAGAGCATTAGTTATCCTTCAAGCACAACTTAATAAAAACACATATGTATCCAAACGTCATGAAGACAAAACAGGATATTCAGCATTGCAAAGCAAACTATGGCATAATGATTAAAGCAGTGAAAGCTATAAGCCACTTTAGAAAATTAAGTAACAGTATTAACTACAACTGTTGTTACAATAGTTTATTACTGTCATATATAAGAAAATGCAGTCAATTTGAATATAACCTACATCTATGCTTGGATTTTCATACTGCGGCACATTTATACTTTGAATTATAATTTACAATCTGATAAATATTCTAAACAAAATAATGACAATCCATCAGTGACCTCAAATTTCATGAAACTTTACTGTCAGTTAGCAAATATAGATGACTTTAGAAAAAGTATGACTCTTACAAGTATGTCCTAAATTATACAGATAAAATAGGAGCAAATTAAAACGGGAATTACATTCAAAATATCTTTTCCCTTTAATGTCACTAGGGTTATAAAACAGTAAGAATAAAATCTAATGTTAAATACCAATGATAAATGCCAATTTCAGAATAATAGTTACCCTGTGGGCAAAAGGGTTGGGACGTAGCTGCACAAGCAGGGAGGGGTACACGACAGGCTTCAGCTGTATAGGTAATATTCTGTCATGCTGCAAGACAGGTATGTGGGTGCTCTTCTATCTTTTTATATTTGAAATATTTCATAAAATACTTTAAAAAATCTGATAGTCCACTTGAAATTTCTGTTCCTTTTAGAACATAAGCTTTATGACAAATTATAATTGACTGTAAATAAAGAATAATCATTAAATTAATGGTTATTCTGTAATCAATAATCAAAATTATGCTTCCCCTAAATGCTACTTGACATTCTGAGTATAACTTCACTCATCTTTCACAATCACAAATAATCCTACCTTTAAAAAAATTTTTGTTTTCAGAATATGTAATTCTGATAGATTTCTAGAATTCCTGCCATGCAAAGCTCCCACTTAACATTTCAAAAAGACAATCAGACTAATGACTGAAATAACACATCGCACCCCTCAACTCCAACATGAGCATTGCTGAATAAGTTACTCTTAATTTAAATCTGAATTATGCTCTCCAAACAGAGTTAAACATCCAAGAGCAAAACATAGTAGTTAACACATGACTTCTACAACATCTATTTTCCACTCAGTGATTGTAAGCTTGCATCTCCTTATTTTTCATGAAGCACATTGTAACTGAGATCAATGCTATAGTGAACTCACAGATTAAAAAAATGCATCTTTTATCTTGACAATTACAGCTTCAAACAGAAGAGTTAATTTTCAGTGCATGCTACCAAAGCATCAAAGACAATGCAGAGATTAAAAAAAGTAATAACAGGTTTCTAAGATATGGAAGGTCAGAGGTCATACTTTGAATATAAATTCTAAAATTAATGAAACTGAAAAGTTCCACAATCAGAAACTAACTCTACATCTAGTTCTTGAGACAGTTTCCTGAGGAAAGAGCTAGTGTTGTATCACTCCTTTTCATACCTCCAAAACCTAACAGTGCATGGCATGTGGTAAAAGTTCAGTTAATACATATTTGAATAGGCAAGATAAAATAATTTCAGAATTAAGACCAAATTTGTATTCACAAATTATAATTTCTGAAAATAATTTAGGAGCCTCAGGGTTTTTTTAGAAAAGTCGTGTCCTGAAATATACTACCATAAATGATGCTTTATTGGGAAAATATTAATACCTAAATTTAGATACGGATATTTTTAACATATAAAAAACAGAATATTCACAAACACATTATGTACAACAACATTACAAAAGTCAAACTTTTTAAACCAGGGTAGAATTTTCCTACCACAAGCTTATACCTAAGGGTTGGAATAAGAGGCACCTAAATAAAAATGTATTCTCAAGAGATAATACTGAGTCAGATGTTTCATTCAAAATTTAAAATACAGGCAGACCTCGTTTTATCATGCTTCAATTTATTGTGCTTCGCAGATGTGTTTTTTACAAAGTGAAGGTTTATGGCAACCCTACTTGAGCAAGTCTATTGGCGCCATTTTTTTCCAACAGCATTTGCTTATTTTGTGCCGCTGTATCACATTTTTGTAATTCTCCCAATATTTCAAACTTTTTCATTATTATTATATTTGCTATGGTGATTTGTGATCCGTGATCTTTGATGTTACTACAACTCACTGAAGGCTTAAATGACAGCATTTTTTAGCAATAAAGTATTTTTAATTAAGATTTACATTTTTTTAGACATAATGCTATTGCACACTTACAGTGTAGTGTAAACAAACTTTATATGCACTGGGAACCCAAAGAAAATCGTGTGACTTGCTTTATTTGCAATATTCGCTTTACTGTGGTCGTCTGGAATCCAACCCGCAATATCTCTGAGGTGTGCCTGTGTATCAAATCACTTAAGATGTTCAATACATAAGTAAAAAAGTTGTGGGGGGGGGGGGGATTCTATTCACATTAAGGCCAGCTAAGATAAGGTGAGAAAATACAACGAAAAGGAAGACGGCAAAAGTGAAAGAGCAAAAGAGTAGGAAAGAGGGACAGGAAAGACTTAAAAATGTGGAGAAGGAAATTCAGAAAAGAGGGGATATATGTGTACCTATACCTGATTCACTCTGCAGTACAGCAGAAATACAACATTGTAACTATACTCCAATTTTTTTAAAAAACGGCAAACTAAGGACCAATGGACAAAAGCAGATAGAAAACTTATGGAGGAAAAGAACCCCCTGAAACAGTGAATGGAACATGACTCATAAGGAAACAGTAACTGACAGACACAGAAAGAGAAACATGGTCAGAGGAAGCAATGGGGAAGGGGAAGGAGGAGAGAATCAGTAAAGGAATGCCAGATGCGCTGTCCCGTGAGGCTCATTCTGTTCTGTACTCTGCTCTGGACAAAGGAGCCACACCACCTGTTAAACCCTGCCCTGCTTGTGGAAAGTGCATAGTCATCTAGTAACTTTCCCAGCCTTCCACGCCAAGAGAAATTATTTTAGGTTTTAAACTTTTTTTTCTAAAAGTGGAAGAGGAATAATTTTAAAATGACATTCTGAATGTTTCAAGTATAAATGAAGGGCATAAATTTTTTTTAATGTAATGCAGCAATATCAGTAAATTTATAGTTATACCAAAAGACACTCTGAAACTTGTAAACTGACTGGCCCTATTTATCAAGCTATGAAGAAAGTGTCATTCCACTACTGAATTTTCTATTTTGTTATTCTGGACCTGCAGGTTTTTATTTTGCTTTGTTTTTTTTTTTTAAACCAAATTCTAGTAGTTTTAGTGCAAATAATAAATACTAAGAGATAAAACAATTTATCTTAAGAAACAGTTACATTTCAATTAATCACAGATGTGTCTCTCATCCGCACTTCTCTTGAATTAGTCTCTAATTCACTCCACTTGAATTTCGAATATCAATACCCAGTGGTGCAAATTTTCTGACCTTGGATGAAATGTAACAAAATAGACTTCAACTGTGCTTTCCTCAGAACTTAAAGCAGTTACGCCTACTCTACACCAATGCTTTACCTATGCTACACGGAATCATCAAAGAAAAGGAAAAAGTTACCTGACCTCTTAGGAATCTTTTAAAACTCACAACTAGTCAGCTATGAATTAAGTAACCTAACTCCTTTAGTCACCAAAGGTTAAATCAGATTGAACCTAATGACTTTTTTTATATATAGTCTTTATTGAATTTGTTACAATATTGCTTCTGTTTTATGTTTTGGTTTTTTGGCCATGAGGCATGTGGGATCTTAGCTCCCCAACCAAGGATGGAACCTGCACCGTCTGCACTGGAAGGCAAAGTCCCTGAGCCTAATGGCTTTAAATCTCCTTTCTCACATCTCTTGAGGACAATCTCATTTCAATATACACAAATTGGGGAAATACATAAAACCATCTACTTTAATCAAAGTAAGAAAAGGTAACTCATGTTTGCAGCACTATCATTCGCCAAAGATTGCACTTACTCATCCTAGTTTTGTGGAAAATGGAGGTACACATAGCCACGTGTGTGTGTGTGTGTGTGTGTGTGTGTGTGTGTGTGGTGGTGGTGATATGCGTATTTATCTTATACACTGTTTATTTTCCATCCAAAGTTTAAAAGTGTAAGCATTGTCAAGAGTCTCCCCCTTCTTCTGTTTCAACAGAAAGAACGAAACCCTAATCTTTACACCCAAGAGTCTCATTTTGATCCGTTTCAAAGAGGTACCACATCTTTCTTAAGGCCTGCTGAATATTTTCACATAAGATTTTTAAGGTCTTATTGTGTTTAAAAACAATACACATGAATGATGTTATCTTTTCCTATCCGCCCTAGGGATCTGATGATATTAAGTCAGAACTACTGTATGTGGACCATATATCAGGGATATAGCACTCCTAATATATCAGGATTAGACTTTATTGAAGTTGTTGAAAATTCTATCCCGATCATGTGAGGCATTTACCACAGATACAACCTCATACTTCAGATTAGATGTCACAGGCCATGACCATGATCTTTCTTAAGATAAAAATAAAATTTTGGAATACTAGTTATAAAAAAGGCAACATATATTAGCAGCCAAGAGAATCATATAAATATTTCACAAATTTATAATTTTAAAAAATAACTGTTATTTATAGAAAAAGTAGCCATAAAGAGTTCTCTTTCCTTTTCAGTAACTTTGGCCTAACATGCTCTCACACATGAAAGGAGACTAGAGTATCAGACTGGGCCACATTATAGAGCTAAAAAGGAATGGAAATCACAGTGGACAAAAGGACTACAAGACAGAACTTATACACACCTGGGCAAGAAGATATCATCCACATCCTAAATAAACAGCTTTGAGTTTTTAGCAGACTGCACTGTGACAATATTAATGCTTCACGACCTTCCATAGCTTATAGTTAGAACTTTAAAAACAAAGACTTAGTTTGACATATGGACAGAAACAGGGTGAGAACGGAGATGTGGGGGGAGGTTACAGAATTCAATTAGTAAAAACCAACATCTGGGTGTTTGTTTACCTTCTTATTTAGCCAGTGCCAGAGCTTGAGGATGGGGGGAAAGGTGAGAGAGAGAAGATAAGAACAGTGGCATATCATTAGAGAATGCAGTAACAGTATGAAAAGGAAAGAAAAGAAAGTCACTGAGAGCATGAGAAGGAAATTATCTCAGACAAAGGAAAAACTGGAAAAAAACTGTAATGCATTAACAAAGGTTTTAAATCAAGTGAACGTAGTATTCCTTTAAGATACACGATTGAAATGATAACCACAAGCTTTGCGGGCAATTCAATAATTAAAAATACAGAAAAATAATTTGAATGCTTACAGGCTTAAACTTTTACACCAAATTCCTAAGATCAAAATGATAATACAGATTTTTCACCTATCAGGCACCAAAAGGACTTTCAGTCCCTGCATGAACTAATTCATGTTCCTATACCACATTTTCATTGAACTTTGTAGCTACAGCTTTATAATACTACTGATTTCACATTTCCTAGAGTAAAACATTTCAGTGCTCATTTGGAACAATGAACACCTGGCCAAAAAGCAGACAAATCTATGATTCTGATCATATTTGGTGCATTTCCTTCCATTTCCAATTTTTTAGGCACACATTTTCCTACTGTATATAATATCCTGCTTTTTTTCACGTAAACATTACCTCGTCTGCACCTCACAATATTTAGCACTATAATAACTAATACTGATTAGTGGATACACAATCTAAAAATCAGTAAACATAAGATTTAAGGCATTATTAGTGACATAAAAAGCATAAAAACTAAGAAGTATAATTTCATCAGTGACTAAATGCTCTTTACGGAGTTTTCCCTAACGTACACCCAATAATGTTTAGACACATACTTAAAACAATCTCCTGTAGATGGATCATTTCAAAAACAATGGTCCAATCAACTGAAATTAAATAGAAACAAGAAAAATAGATTTATTCCCCAAAGCAGAAGCCCAGATATATTATTATACTACATGGAACATAATTTTGGCATCAATTATAATTAAACAAATATTCAGTTTCTGATAGCCATTTATTCTGGTGTGTATTATATATAACAGAAAATGCTAGGTTTATACATTTTACTGTCTCTCTTCCTTAAGGACAGATTGACATACAAATTAGAATGAAAATGACAAATTTTCACAAGGTTACTCCATAACAAATATTTTTTGACACCCCTGGAACTTCAACTGACACAACTGTAGAGTTTTCCTAAGTGAAGGGTTCCAAACACAAGTTCATGGGAACACTGAAAACAGAATTTAGTTTCTATCCCATCCGATAGTGGTAAGACAAAGAAATTAACTGGAGTAAGAGTTACCCTCTTTAAACAGTTGCAGTGAAAAATCTGCTCTAATAAGATAAAGCTTCACCTTAATCAAGGAGATGTGATAAGTATGCTGAAATTTGTGAGAAGTCCTAGATTCTTTCTTATTTAAAAAATTGAAAAAAGTGAATAAGAACACAGGCAAATTACAGAAGAAAAATATAAACAGCCAACAAGCAAATAAAAGGATGTTCAACCTAATTTTTATTTTTAAAAATTTCGAAGTAAAACAACACTGAGATACTTCTTTTTGCAAAACTAAAATGGACTTTTTGTTACACTATACTATCCTGTATTGGCAAGAGCTCAAGGAAATGGGCGTTCTCATATGTTGCAGTGGTGGGAATTAAAACTGTCAAACTTTCTGGAAGACCATCAGGCAATATGTAAGAAAATGTATCCCCTGCATCTCCTTCGGCTTCCTCCCGCCAACATGAATGCTAGTTACTGTTCCCATCTATATCTACATTTGTTTCATCTAACCGTGTTTCTCATCCTTAAGTCATGGATGGACCTGTTAACGGAAGCAGTCACTAGCCCTGTGATGGAAGCCCAGCTTACCCAGCGTGGCACACAACAGGCCTTTGCAATCCAGTCTCCCCTGACTCTCCAGCCTTGCCTCCCACTAATCACCATTTCACACATTCCAGCCACTGCCACTTTCCTAGTGGTCCCGAAGAACTCATAATAGGGGAGTCTCTGCCCTTGCATTGCTCCATCCTCCTGCTCCTCTTGCCATGTCGACCTAATAAACTCCTATTTTATGCTTCAAAATTTGCTCTGGCATCACCTTTGCTGCAAAACCTTCCCTCTCCCACTGCTCACCAAACAGTGAGTCACTTCTTGCTCAATACTACCACTGTATCCTATACACACTTCTCCTCCCCAAATTATAACAACAGCTTAACACTTATATAGAGCTTACTGTGTACCAGATTCTGACCTAAGAACTGTACATGCATTAACTCATTTAACCCTCACGACCATTCTATTATACTCATTGTACTGGTAAGAAAACCAAGGCACAGAAAGGTTAAGAAACTCATACAAGGACACATAGCTAATAAGTAGCAGAACTGGGATCTGAATCCAGTTTGAATTCAGAGCCTATGCTCTTAACTACTAAGCCTCTGAATCTAACGCACCCTCTAAATTTTAATGTACTGCTGTCTCCCCATTAAACAGAGCTTCTGCATCTAGTTTCCTAGGATTCATCCGATTTTCCCTAAGACTTCGCATAATATCTGACACATGAGAATTATTCCAAAAATATTCACTGAACTGAGCCACCACCTGGCTATATAATTTTAGACAAGTCACTTAACCCCTCTAGATTTCAACTTGGTCCTTACAAAATGAGAGTTGAACTAGATGCTCCTTTTCTCCCATTTTTAAGATATAAAAATACTTACACAATACTTCTTCAAACTATATCTATCCCATCCTTATATAAACCATAATTCTAAACTTTAAATTTCATCATAGAATTAGACATTAAATGTGTTAACAATTACAACATAAGTACTACTATACCATAAAATGGAATATTTTAGACAATGAAATACATAAACTCCATTAAAATGGCTCAAGTTCTTAAAATACAATACCTTGCTATCAACTTTTAACAAGAATTTTCCAAGCCCGATAATTGGCCACGGTGCCAAGGCTTCCTGCCGCTCCTTCAGGAAGTGCTCTATAACCTGCCACCACACGAAGCAGCGCTTCTCCAAGAAGTTCACAACGCCAAAGTGAATAATAAGCTTTTTGAGTATCCAGACTGTACAGAAGACATGAATTACATACATAAAAAAGAGATTACAAAGTTATAACATGAAAGGATTCCTCGATTTCACATAACCTTCCTAAAACAGTATACTTAGTGTTAAAAATAAAGATACAGTTGTTTGGTTTTTTTAGAAAAAAGAAAAAAAGGAGGCGGGAGGAAAGAAAGTTCAAAATATTCCAAATTGATGTAATTGGGACAATTTTCACACAATCCCCACTCACCTATATCCTACTTTCTCTGTGAAGTCTGAATCCTTGAAGGAGTCAGGGATTCACAGCCCATATAAACGTAAGATACTTCGATGATGAAGCTCTATCTCAGTGACTACCAACTTGGCCCCTCACACCTTACCCTTCTAAGGTAAAGAATACTACCCCCTGACATGTCCTAACTTCACTGACTATTAGAGCTGCTCTTGCCAAATTTTATTCTTTTCCTTAGGTGTCTGATGTTTAGTAACCAGGTAAGTATAAGGTATTCCACGTGCATCATGATTTTATACCACCGCAGGGTAACATTTTCATTTGTGTTTCTATTTCTCTACTTGATGATGCTCTGTACATCTGAATCTTTTACCAGGATTCAGTAGTGAAGCAGGGTGAGTAAGAGCAGGGCTGTCACAGATAGCTGTGCACTATGTAACTTCAGCAGAAGCCACATGACAGTGTGGTGGCCATGCAAACAGGGGTTAAGCCTTCTGTTAAAGGCCGACTAAGAAGGTGGAGAGGCTAGAAGGAAGTGCTATTTATCTGTGAGGGTAGCCTTGAAGTTCGGACCCTAGATAATTGATCCCAACCACTATCATTTCCCTAACTCCAGGGAGTTTACCTTATAATCTAACAGTTCACAGTTTACTACTTTGAACCATGAGCTCAGTGTTACATACCAGTGCAACAATACCTTCGTCAGCATTTTTAAATCTCTAGAGAGGTCCTAGGAAAGCTCCTATGGTCTCAAGAATAAGCCCAGGGTAATTACAGTTATAAAAACTTTTGGGGGGCCACCTTGTTCACAGCCTGCTCTCCCTCTTAATTTAAAAAGACAGTATTGAGGGTGGGGGGGACTCGAGGGGGGGGGGAGTCAAGGAAGGGAGGGAATACGGGGATATGTGTATAAAAACAGATGATTGAACTTGATGTACCCCAAGAAAAATAAAATAAAAAAAATTAAAAAAAAAAAAAGACAGTATAATCATCTCAAACATTAAAATCCAAAAGTTAAAGAAAAAAAAGTCTTTAAAGGCAAGACAAGATCATAATTAACCAATTACCTGCAACAGGCACTGGCAGCAACTGTACAATCCACAGGTTCAACCAAATCTGGACACCAACGATGGCCCAAAGGAGAGACACGAAGTAGATATCACTAGTTTTCTTCTTTCTAAGAAACGTTCCAACTTCAGGCCTTTGTCTGCCCAAGGTGGGTGAAGGGGAGGGGGGGGAAGAAGAGGAGGACAGTGTTGGAGGGGGTTCTCCTCTATCCATGGTTTCTGTCTCTGAAGAGGGGAAGAAAAAAAAAAATCACCCACATATTAGTCCACATTAATAAACATTAATAAAAAATAGAGCAATTAGCTAGGCTATCCTAGTTTAAGCCTTCAAAATGTATTCTGATAGTATGATTTCACTGGGTTAAAAAAGAAAAAAAGACCCAGATGTCTGTTTGCATACACAATGAAAAAGGTGTGGAGAATTAATGCTGATAGTGTTTACATCCAAGGAAATTAAGTTTGTTGAGGGATAGCGTTAAATATGAGAAATGTTTTACTTTTTACTTCATACACTTCACACTGCTCAAGTTTTTTTATGACATATATATCATTTATATTTATATCATTTAGACAAAAAATTAAAGAAAAACACATGATAAAGTAACTGAGAATTATAATTAGCCCATGAAAACTACTCAAACCATATAAAGCAACAAATATTAACATACAGAATTCTTTATTTAAAAATTCCGGACTTCCTAGGTGGCGTAGTGGGTAAGAATCCACCTGCCAATGCAGGGCACATGGGTTCGATCCCTGCCCCAGGAAGATACCGCATGCCACGGAGCAACTAAACCCATGCGCCACAACTATTGAGCCTGTGCTCTAGAGCCCGTAAGCCACAACTATTGAGCCCATGTGCCACAACTACTGAAGCCCATGCACCTAGAGCCCGTGCTCCACAACAAGAGAGGCCACCGCGATGAGAAGCCCACGCACCACAACAAAGAGTAGCCCCCGCTCGCCACAACTAGAGAAAGCCCGTGTGCAGCAACGAAGACCCAACACAGCCAATAAAATAAATAAATAAATAAATAAATAAATATTCCTCCTCTTTTAACTTTATAGTAGATGTATTCACGTGTATTTCTGAAACAATATGGCTTTTCAGTGTCATTTTACCGAAATGGAGCCAACTGCTCTTACACGAAGAACCTGGGGCTTTGAAGCATATCTTTCTCTTAGAATGAGATATAAAAAGTGACAGATTCCTGGGGGTGAGGAATTTTCAAATACAGGATATCACACAGAAATACTTTGTGAGGTAGTTTTCTAACAATGCAACTACCGTTACATTTCACTATTACTCAGAATATACCATGATGATGGAAATGAATAAGATCCTAAAACCTGCATTTTGCCTTCCATAAAAAGTTAATGATAAAAATATACCACATTTCTTAAAATCTAGGTTAAAAAAAACCATGAACACCCCTAATTGCAATACCCTATTTGCCCCATGGTTTTACACAGTTTTACACAGCGGTATCATGTTCCACTTACAACCCTTCTCACTTTCTCCCTTCAGTTGAATGTCAGCTCCAGGAGAGCTAAGACCTTGTCTATCTTGCTCTCCCTTCCACTGTATTCCTAGTGCATACAATAGCACCTGACATACAGAAGGTACTCACTAAATATTTGTTCTAAGAATGCCTTCCCTGTTATTTCATAATTTTCATAAGTAAGCACACAGTAGCCCTCTGAGTGCTACATTATAATTTCCTTAGTGTTTCTTTTTAATGTTAAATGCTCAGATGTGAGTACATTTTTACCTCTGATGTAACTAGCACCATGGTAAGTCAGCCCACCTCACCAGAACTAACATTCTACCCTGAGGTTTGGGGCTAAAGCCCAAGCTAATTATAGTATGCTTCTGTTTGACTCTGCTCTCTGAATATCTTCCTAATTTGGAAACTTCATGTTGGTAGATGTGTCTGATATTTAGAAGAATAGTAAGTCCATAACCAAAACATTATCCCTTCTCCACTTTGAAAACATGATTCAACGTGCAAGAAAAATGAGTTTTCCTACTACCCCAAATGCCTTTTTCTTAGTTGATCCCTTCTTTCAAGAGTTCTCTAAAGTCAGTTCTTCAAAAAGAGCTCATGAAAAATATTCCTTAACTCCCAAACCTCTGGCACTAATGGACCTCCTGGCACAGACAGAGGCCTTTTACATTCCTGAATTCTGTGCAAGTATAGTGTGACTTTAAAGCTGGTATAAACCTACCAGCTGGATCTTAGGGAGCTTAGCATGCAGAACAACCAGAGGGCTCTATTTTAAGGGAAACAGTCAATATACCAACAGCATGAGGTATGCAAAGCAAACTTTGAGAAGAAAAGCAAGAAATGCCAGAGAAATGAGTGACTGGAAGATGGAAAATAAAAAACTAAAGAAAGAGCTGGAGAAAGGGAACAATAACCAAAAAAGCAACATAAAGAGTCAGAGCAAAATAGAACAATGGAGGAGAACTGACAGCTGTAGAAGAAATGGAAAATAAAAGGGGAAAGTATGGACAAAGGTAAATGCGACACTAAGAAAAGGAAAATAATACGAAAGGAAAGTGAGAAGAGATTTACAAAGAAAAATGAGAAAAGCACTTTAAAAAAAAAAAGGAAAGAATGAAGAATCAAGGTAAGAAATCTAAGAAGATAAATAATTAAATGTATGAAAAAAGTGATATATGAGAACAAAGATGAGAGGGAAAAAAGTGTGAAAATAGGAACCAGAGAGAAAAATGAAGGACCAGTAGGTAGCATTTTGTGATACTCGTGTCTTTCTTAATTTTATATTCTACGTATATTTCATTTTCCAGAATATTTTGAAGGCATTCCTTCAGAAGGTCAGTCACCTGCAGGCTGGGTAGAAGGTTGGTCCTCAGTGCTCGATTCATACCCTGTGATAGAGATGGCCAAGTTTGCTAGGGTAGAAGCTGCCATGGAGATAACTTGCCCTGGTAACTCTGCTCCTGTAAAACAAACATGCATTTTTAAAACTTATTAAAGGCAATGAACGAAATGGGAAATAACTTGCAAACTGAAACACACTCCTAAGTTTTCAACAGCAATAAAACAAAATGGTTATTACTGACCCACCAGACCAGTGGTTCTTCAGCAAAGGAGAGTGCTTAGGAATCAACAAGAAAGTCTGCTAAAAATGCAGGTTCCTGGACTCTCTGGGTATCTCTCGCATTTGGGAACTTGATGCTGGTGCACATGGCAGATGGTAGATATATAATTGTGGAGTGCCACGATTATTTTTTTTTTAACTTCACAGGTTAATTTTAACATACATCTCTGTCAAAAAACACTGCCACAACAAGTCTGTGAGCTTCTTGAATGCAGACGTACTTTCCTTTGTATTACTAGCTCCTGGCACAGTATGGAACAGCCCATACTTGCTCTCAATAACAACATTCCACAACTGAATGTGCAAATGTATGGGTATCATGCAAAACCATATACAGTCGATCCTTGACCAACATGGGTTTGAACTGTCCAGGTCCACTTATACGAGGATATTTTTTTTCAATAAATATAGTATCTATATTTTCATTTTACAGATCTTTAAATTAACTAAGTGTGGGGAAAAGCTTTTGTTCGATGAGAGATCACGACATGCAGAATTAAAAGAACTAGGATTTGAATTCTGATTCTACTCAAACTGTTTCAGGTTCCTGTCCCTGGGTGAGTCATTTATCAATTCCTTTGTCTTTGAGGCAGAGACAGGAGTTCACAGATTTTTGACTGCATGGGGGAGTCAGTGCCCCTAACCCTGACATGGTTCAAGGGTCAACTGACTATCTATAAAGTACATAATTCAGCACAGGCAAAATCCACCACTTGAAAATCTAAAAAATCATCACTACCCTGTTTCACATTACAGGTTCTCATGTTAAGTTCCTAATAGAAAGTAAATCAAGCTTAACCATTTGCACTAGATTCAAGAGAACATTCCCTGGTCAATGTGGTCTGCCTGTAATGGTCAAGCTTTAATTTGCTATGGCAGATAACACAGACTAGCTCACGTAACACTTGGTTCTAGTGTGCTTTCCTGTGCCCTAGAGATTGGAAAGCTAAAGACTGTTATTTCTTGGACTTCTCTGCAGCTACAGTTCCACATGTGATGCAGTGGAACACCTGGGCAGGCACACCTGTGCAGACAGGGAAGCTCCAAGTGACTCACTGTCATTTGGAAGCTCTCGTGTCAAACACAGTCATGGAGGCATATGGTTTTTCTGCAGGAACTCAGCAGAAGTTCCAGAGGTTCTGCTGTCTGATCTCCAACTCTGTGGCAAGCAGCAGCAGCTGTGGCACTTCTGCTCAAACAGTCCTCTGGTGTCACTGATCATTTCTCTTGGTTGCATTGCTTCTGCATGTCAGACCCAAGCTTAACTGTCTGGTCTTTCCAAAAATTCTGCGTGTACAAATTCTTTATGTTAACCAATGCCTCTTTCTATTTAGACTAGTTGGCATGGATTCCACTGTCCAACTAAGAACACTAGCGTTCTTAGTCACCAAATCATACATACACCCACACTCATACAGCCGGGACCTTTTGGTAGCCCAATATTCAATGTGACAACATAAAGTTCTGCCAAGCCAATGAAAAAAGCCATGACCTTCAGAAGGTCAATGAATTACAGCTCCAGATAAACTCCACATACCCAACAAATCCAAGGCTGGCCATCTCCTGGAAGTAAGCAGGCCAGGAGGTAAGCAGATGCCTCTTTGGTAGATTCAGCCATGAGGATCAAGAGCACTGGGACCGGGCTTCCTAGGTGGCACAGTAGTTAAGAATCCACCTGCCAATGCAGGGGACATGGGTTCCATCCCTGCTCCAGCAAGATCCCACATGCCGTGGAGCAACTAAGCCCGTGCGCCACAACTATTGAGCCTGCGCTTTAGAGCCTGTGAGCCACAACTATTGAGCCCATGTGATGCAACTACTGAAGCCCACGTGCCCAGAGCCCGTGCTCTGCAACAAGAGAAGCCACAGCAATGAGGAGCCTGCGCACCACAACAAAGAGTAGCCCCTGCTCACTGCAACAAAAGAAAGCCCACGCACAGCAAAAATATAAAAGACCCAACACAGCCAATAAAATAAAATTAAAAAAAAAAAAAAAAAAAAGGAGCACTGGGACTTCCCTGGTGGTCCAATGGTAAAGAATCTGCCTTCCAATGCAGCTGACGTGGGTTCGATTCCTGGTCAGGGAACTAAGGTCCCACATGCCGAGGGACAACTAAGCCTGCATGCCACAACTACTGAGCTTGCACGCCTCAACTAGAGAGCCTGCTTGCCACAAACTACAGAGCCCACGCTCTCTGGAACCTGCACTCCACAACTAGAGAGAAGCCCCCAGGCCACAATGAAGAGTTCGTGCACCTCAACGAAAGATCCCTCATGCCTCAACGAAGATCCAGTGTGCCTCAACGAAGATCCAGCATGCCACAACTAAGACCCAACGCAGCCAAAAATAAGTAAAATAAAATATATAAATGATAAATAAACGTTTTTAAAAAAAAGGATCAAGAACACTCATCTTGCTCAATCATAGCCTATCCCTCCTCTAATAAATGTCTCTGTAACCTGAAAGAGGTTTATTTTTAGGCAATCCAAGAGAAACTCAAACTCATGATCTGGGAAGACAGCATAAGTCAGCTATATGGATGGGGACATATTCTCCTGGCCTAAGTTTCTAAAGTGCTTTTTTTGATGCCAGTAAGAGAACAAGGGCTGAGAGAGAAACACAGTATCTTTCATGTCTTACATGTTTCCATTACTCACTGTACTGAATGTTGGGGATAAAAACATAGACCCTGGCCCCAGAGTCTAGTGGAAGAGACAGATACGAATTAAAGAATCACACAAATATACGAATGTATACAAATTATGATGATTGCTATAAAGGAAAAATACTGGGTATTTTACGAGCTCCTAACAAGAAATCTGACTTAGTTTGGAGAATGAGGAAAGGCTTCTCTTTAAGAAGTAAAAATGAAGCTGACATACAGAGGGTGAGGAGGAATTAACCGAAGGAAGGTGAGGAATACTATTTTCAAAAGAGGAAACGAATAGGAAGGCTGTAAGTGAAGAAGCTGGCATGTTACAGACAGTGAAAGGTCAGTGCGTTTAGAACAGACAGCTAGTAGGAAACTGGTACCAAATAAATAAAGCTGGAGATGGTCAGCCAGATGGTGCAAGCCGCAGAAGACCACACTAAAGACTTCAGCCTTTATCCCAAAAGGAGCAGGAAAGCACTGAAGAGTTTTAAATAAAACAAGAATTTTTTTTTTACTGAAATGTTACTGAGATAACTATAACATCACATGCCATTGTAAAAAATAATACAGAGAAATCCTGTGTCGCTATTATCCAGTCCCCCCTACCCCGCAATGGTCATATCTTTCAAAACTGTAGTACATGACCAAGTATCAGCTTGGATACAAGATACAGAACAGTTTCATCACTGCAAAGATCTCTCAACTTTTCCTTTTATGACCACACTTCCCCACTCTAAATAAATCATCAGTTTTGAGATATAAAAAGATCATTCTTACTGTTTGGTCAAGAACAGAATAGAGAAGACCAAGGGTAGGTAGAGGAAAATAAGTTATTGCCTTACTACAGGCAAGCCATGATGACAGCATGGTCTGCAGTAGTTAACAGGGAAGATGTGGGGAAAGTGGCTGCATTTAAGAGACATGGAGTAGTCAAAGTGGACTAGACCTGGTGATGAAACAATAAACAGTTCAACAGTGACCCCCCCCCCCCCAAGTTTCTGGATTATGATCAGACAGACAACATGTAGGGGACACGGATGAAGATTCTGGATATACGGAAGTTCTTTTTAGACTTCCAAACAGAAATTTAAACACAAACTGATGACACCAGAGACCAGAGAGATTTCTTGGGCTCCACTCCAGAGCGAAGGTTGGGAACACCTAATGACTCATGGCCTGGGACAGCACAGCAAGCTGGGGGAGGCTTCCAATCAAACTTCAAAGAAACAAAGTATAAGATTCATCTCACATAAGATTAAAGACTAGTCCAGGGTCCTCAGTTACTAAGTCGACCTCTTCACAAGTAATTTAATGAAGTGGTAGCTCCTCTTTAAGAGACTCAGAACAAGAAGTCCCCTGATGGTTAGGTAGCTCCAAAATAGTAAGATCATTTTATAGCTCCTCAAATATGGGCTTTCAGTTTCGCAGCATTTTGACTTATACCTCTAAACTCCCCCTGAGCGTTCATTCACCAAACAGGGGACTAGGATACGTGCTGGGATGAGAGACTATGTAAGACCCTAGTCTCAAGCTCAGTCTAATGCTTAAACTATCACTATGATTCAGTATGGTAAGAGATAATGTAGATGTAAGTGTAGAATAACTGGGGAGCTTGGGAGGTCAGGGAAGAGTCCCCAAAGGGGCTATCTGATAAGAATGGTAAAAGATGCCATCCTTTAAATCCATTTAAGCAAGTTAGCCAGATAAGGAAGACAGAACAAGTTTATCTTGAGGAGAAAGGAAGAGGCTGGTATCTTAGAGGATAGAGGTAGAAAACTTTTCCAGGAAGACAAAAAAGCAGGTATTAAGACACAAAGGCAAGAAAAAGCAGAGCACACTGTTCAAAGAACTCTAATAAGGATGGAACACAGGGTACAATGATAAGAGTGGAGAGAGAAGAGGATGCAGAGGAAGAATGGGACCAGAGAATGGAAGGGCTCATATATTTACTATGTACAGTGGCAGTACAATTCAGTGGTTGGGATCACAGGTGAGGAAACAAGGCTGCCCAGGTTCAAATCTCAGGTCTACTCCTTACTAGCTGGATGACCAAAGGCAGGTTACTTAGGATCTAGGTGCCTTAAGTCTCCTCAAGTGTAAACTGTGGCATATATAAACTCCTATCTCAGGTGAGAATTAAAGTGAAACAATACATATAAAATGCTTAGAACAATGCCTGGTATGTAGGACTCAACAGCTCAATAAATGATTTTATTATCACCATCATCTTCATCAAAACTCTTGGCTTTGACAGGATAAACTATAACTACAAGCCACTAGCACCCCCGTAGTATTTGCCTGTACCTCTCATCCCCTTCCTGCTTTATACTATAGCCATTTCCCTAAATCTTATCCTTACATTTTTAGTTCTCCCCACATAGTTATGCAAAACACAGCACTGAAAGACCAGGAAAAGTTAAGACCAATAGATTAAATCTTCACAACTATGATTTAAAAAACTCTTTCTCCAACTTGCTGATGATGTCACTAAAATATAGAATAAATATTTAATAAAGCTTAGCTAAATCAATGAAAACTATGCAATATCATCCTAGTTAGTACACAAATGATGCAGCAAATTTTTAGAATGCCTGAAACTTCACAAAGGAACAAAAGGAAGAGCACACAGAGAAAATCAACAGAGTATTTGAAAATTATGGATATAAGATTTGGCAAGTCCTCTTACGTATCAAACAGATATGTACTTTAATGACTTTTGTCTAGTGATATCCTTTTGCACTTCAAAAACCCCAAGGGTTTGGGCAGAGAGATGATAAACTAGACAGAACGCCAGGACCGAGAATCTAGGCAGACTCATGCTACTGGGAAAAAAGCCCCAGCTAAAAATAGGCAAACAGACTCGGGACCATAATCTTGGGACCCAAGAACTATAAACAAAGAAAGGAAAGAGTATCCAAGGTTTCAAGTGTCAATCTACCCAGGGAGAGGGCCAGTATTAACTGGAGGCCCAAAGAACAGGAATCCACACAAGTCCAAATAAGCAGACCACTGACATTAGCAGCCTAGCACCAGGGGACAGAAACTCCTAATAGTCTGGTATATAAGAAATAGATCACACGTTGAGATAATATCTGTTGATATGGCTAAATCAACAATAGGCAGAATAATCTTTTTTTAACAATAGAGGGAAACATATTTTGAAGCCAGTCTAAATAAGGAGATATTTGATCTACTTTGTTCTCTTTCACAGGGATAGTTGAAGTTGCCAGGAATACATCTAAAGATGCTTACTGGAAGGAGGCCCTTTATATCAAGTAAAATATCCCAAGCATGTAAAGTTTCCTTTGAAGAAGGCTTCTGTTTCCATTCCTAATGTGGAAAATACATCTCCTTCTCAACGGCTTGTAGTATCACTTCCCTATACTACTGGTCAGTAACAAGGGCTTGGCTATGGACCACTAGGTGTTTCTCTAGGTCTATTTAATTGACAGCAGCAGAATTGGGGAACGAGAGATAAGCAGTAAGAAATTTAGTTTGCTCCTCTTCTTTTTCCAATTTGGGTTTAACTGGACCAAATTTGCTCATTCATATCGCATGCTATCCCAAACAATTACGACAATAAGAAGCCTTCCTCACCAAGATACTTCTGGTCACTCAGAAACAATTACCAACGTTAGGAGGAGCAAGCCCAGCTGTAACTACACTGATGCTTGTTTGCCCAGCTCTGGAAGAAGCACTTCTCATACTCACAGTAAACGGCTCTCTAAGCCTAAGTTTATTCATCTGCAAAACAAGTATAACACTAATCTCACTGGTGTACTAAGAAAATTAAATGAGACAGCACATTCTAAGAGCCTAACAGGGCCTCACCCACAGGACAGAACCACAATGCTCATGTTCCTCTTTTCTCGCAGGCCCAGGGAATACAACAAAGCTGGATTCCAGGTTTCTGCCAGGTGAGACTTCTGGGACCCAGGAGGCAGAGAAGCTAGGTGCTGTACTTGTCGTAAGCCACCAGGGCCAGCATGAAGCCTGAAGGAGCTAATGATCACCACTGAGCGCCAGAGAGATCAGCAGTCCATACTTTTTCAGGATGGCTGATGCTTGTCAAAGAGCCTTGTGAAAGAAAAGAACACTGGGTGCAGGTTAGAGTCAAGGACCTAGGTTTAAATTTTAGCTCCACCAGTCACCTGTGGGGCTGTGGGCAAGTCAGTTAACCTGTTATTAAGTGTCTTCATCTGCAAAATGGAGATACCTATTTTACAAGGTTGTGTGGGGGGGGGGGGAGGGGGGATGTTTTGTTTGTGAATTAAAAAAAGACAGAACACTTAAAAGCATAGTAGTAACACTTTTCCCTACATTATCTTGGGGCTCCAAGAAATATGCAGTAAGAGCTCCCAAGGTCTACGCAAAAAGCCACTGAGTAAGGTCCCTGGGTTCAGAAAGAACCGCTGATACTAACTCAGCAATGATACATAAGAAGAGTTTTCTGGATCTAGGAACTAAACAAATTCATGCTTTGAAGTTTGATGGTATCCAAAGGATTAATTCTGTGAATCCAGTGAACACAGATGATAAAACAGCAAAGATTCAAAGCTCAGAAGACATAGAGAAAGATGCCTACACAGGTGACTAGGACACAGGAGCAAGTGCTACAATGGGACAGTGGAAATGACAGGGAAGAAACAAACGCACACGCTGCCATGGCAGTACACGGAAGCATTCCCCTCACTATATTACAGTGACATCTACAGGAGGCAACTGGCTACAAGAAAGGGAAAGGTGGTCCCAATATGTCTTGAGTTCCGATGCTGAAAAGAAACGAGGGTCTAGGGGCAAGAGGAAAAAAATATTCAGAAATTTAGGAAAAAAATGGGTAAACAAATTTATTTTATGATGAGGATTATCTATACCCAAAGTCCATAAAAGCATTCTAAATCAAGATTAACCTATTCTGAAGTAGGCTGGAATAGGGGTAAACAAAACAAGGAAAACCAACATTTCCAAATCTGCTCTCAACATTTATTCTGTGTCTCTGTGATGTCCTTTCTTGTAACAGTATGGAATACAAATACCAAAAATCTGGCTTGCGTGCCAACACACCACTATCCTGGGCTTATGGGAGATAATAATAATCAAACACAGTCTTCTTTTTCCCCAGGCTCAACACCTGGTCTTAGAACTCCTGTCCTCACAGCTCCCACATCACCGGCAGACTAGAATTTACACCCAAGAGAAAACTCCTCTGAAACCCCTGGTTTAGACCTACTTTATTCATATACTTGCAGTAAAGTACTTACTTGGCCCTGGACAAAAGCAGTCAAAAGACAAAACTGTCCTCAAAATATTAAAAATAGAACTACCATATGATCCAGCCAATTCCACTTCAGGATATATACCTGAAGAAAACATGAACACTAACTCAAAAAGACATATGCACCCCCATGTTCACTGCAGCATTACTTACAATAGCCAAGATACAGAAACACCCTAAGGGTCCACTGATGGATGAATAAAGAAAATGTGGTGTGTGTGAAACACACACACACACACAAAGAATACTATTCAGTCATAAAAAAAAGAAGGAAGTTTTGGATGGACCTCGAGGGCGTTATGCTAAGTGAAATGAGTCAGAAAAAGACAAATACTGTATGATCTCACTTATATGTGGAATTTTAAAACAGCAAGCTCACAGCTACAGAGAACAGATTGGTGGCTGCCAGAACTGGCGGTGGGGGTGGGAAAAATGAGTGAAAGGAGTCTTCCAGTTATAAAATAAGTGTCACAGGGATGTAATGTGTAGCATGGTGACTACTGTTAATAACACTTTATTGTAGATTTGAAAGTTGCTAAGAGAGTAAATCTTGAAAGTTCTCATCACAAGAAAAAAATTTTTTGGTAACTATGTAAGGTGATAGATGTTAACTAGATACTGTGGTGATATATACAAACAGGGAACCATTATGTTGTACACCTGAAACTAATATAATGATATATGTCAAATATACTGAAATTTAAAAAAAAAGAAAAAGTGAAAAAAAAAGGGAGAGAAATGCCAGAAGCAAAAAAATAGAAAACTGTCCTGGGGTGAAGGATCAGCGTTGCTGACTGAACCATTACTATTAGGGGAAAAGGGAAAAAAAAAAAGAGACAAAGCTAATCAGAGGAACAAAATCAGAGGAACAAGCGGAAACCACCAAGCTTTCTATAGTAGTTGCCAAAACAGGAAGTTTACATCTACTGGTTTGATATATAACCACAGGGTCTAACAGATTGTGATCAGGAAGACTGGTTGAGCAAAGAAAACTTAGAAGACAGCAAAATACAAAATGAAATAAAATCTTTTCTATTTTCCACTGGTCAGACAGATAAGTAATTAAAAGTTTCTTTGTTTCAGGTAGTTATTATAAAGTTCTAAACAAATATTTATGAATAAAAGATGTCTTACAATTGTCAGATACTACTTATCTACCAAATAAAATAATAAACAAGGAGCAACTTAATTTAAAAAAACTTCTATAAAGTAGCTATAAAATACAAGAGTGCCACAAATAGCCTTGTGATTAGCTTAAAAAGGAGATGTGAAAAATAACATTGTAGAAGTAAATTCATGGACATAGAAAGGTGTTCATGACATTAAGTTTAAAATGTGGGTTACAAAACAATTTCACTATGATCCAGTTTTCTCGTATTTTAAAAAGTGCGAAGGCATAAAAGTCATTAGTTAACATTTTGGTATAATCTGTGGGCAGCAGGATTTTTAGTGATTTTTATTTTCTTTTTGTTACTCTGTACTTTCTAACAACTCTAACGCACTGGCATTTGAGAAATTATTTGTTTTCCTTTAAAAAATCTGCTCCAATTAGTAATTTGTTCTTGCAGTTTGTGTATAACTATCAGAAAGAAGCAAGGGACAAATGTCAGTTACTGTAGAAACTGTGTGCTGTTCAAATTTACCTCTCTGGTCATAGCTGTTTCCACATGGCTGAATAACTAAAAGTCCAGTCTGATGATCTCGGGACCATGATTATATCTGGCTACCACCACCCCCAACCCCCTTACAATTCATTAGAAATTTGTATCTTAACAAACTCCTGGATAAAGGCCACTTGCAACCAGGGTACCTCAAAAATAATCTTTAAAAGAAGATTATTTTAAAAGACTACAAAAATCTTTTAAAGAATAATTTTAAAAAAATAATCTTTTAAAGAAGATTGTTCTTAAAAAAAAAAAAAAAAGAAGATTGTTCTTTATTCAGCATTGTAGTGGGGGGCTTCCCTGGTGGCAGAGTGGGTAAGAATCTGCCTGCCAATGCAGGGGATACGGGTTAGAGCCCTGGTCCAGGAAGATCCCACATGCCTTGGAGCAACTAAGCCTGTGTGCCACAACTACTGAGCCTGTGCTCTAGAGCCCGAGAGCCACAACTATTGAGCCCAAGTGGTGCAACTACTGAAGCCCGTGTGCCTAGGGCCCATGCTCCACAACAAGAGAAGCCACCACAATGAGAAGCCCAAACACCACAACGAAGAGTAGCCCCTGCTCACCGCAACTAGAGAAAGCCTGCGTGCAGCAACGAAGACCCAACACAGTCAATCAATCAATAAATAGATAAATAAATAAATAAGTTTTAAAAAAACAAAAACACTGTAGTGGAAGTTTCAGCCAGAGCAATCAGGCAAGATAAGAAATAAAAGGCATCCAAATTAGAAAGGAAGAAGTAAAACTATCTCTATGTGCAGAGACATGATCTTATATATGCAAAATCCTAAAGATGCCACAAAAACTACTGAAGCTATTAAACAAATTCAGCAAAGTTGCAGGATACAAGATCTACAGCAGTAAATATTCAGGACCTTGGATTTGGCAATGGTTTGTTAGATAGGATACAACATGTGGATATTAAACAACATACTTCTGATTAACCAATGCATCAGAGAAGAAATCAAAAGGGAAATCAAACAGTATCTTGATCCAAAGAAAATGGAAGCACAACATATCAAAACTCATGGGATGCAAAAGCACTTCTAAGAGGGCAGTTTATAGCAATAAATACCTTCATTAAGAAAAAAGAAATAATTAAATAACCTAACTTTATGGTCAGCTGCTTAATGGGCACAGGGTTCCTCTTTGGGGTGATGAAAATGTCTTGGCACTATATGGAAGTAATGGTTGCACAACACTGTGAATGTACTAAATGCCACTTTAAAATGGTTAATGGTTAATTTTATGTTATATGAATTAAGCCTCAATTAAAAATGCAAAAAAGGGGGTAGGGGGTGGGACATGGTCTAACCACCTAAAATATTTTAAACAAATTTATTTTCTGTTCAGAAAATACCACTGATTTAAAGCAGTTCACCACAGCATGCTTTTTATTAAAGCTACTCTCCCAAATACTTCTTAAGAGTAATATTAATAAATGCCCTATTTCTTACCAGAAGCCTCTTTTCCACTCTGCTTTTCATAGAGGGTGCCCACGGACATCAGGAAAACAATAACCAGGAATACTGGAATTCTCCATGAGCCAGCCAAGGATGCTGCAAATTATTAAGAATTAACATTTTTAGTGAAATAAAAACCTAGCACTTGTCTTTAAAAGACTCAATTTAGTAGACTGACAGAACAATTTGGCAAATAAGTTAATAACAAAATTGTTTCACAGGGAAAAAAATCTTTTAAAAGGCCACGAGACAACTGGAACCTCAGTTCACGGCTGTTCTCTGGAAATGCAGCCCTGCTCTCAGATGCCCTGGTCTAAAGGATTGCGTATGTGCCGGCTTGCATCACCTGAGCAATCAAGTCCATTCTAAAGCACATCCAGGGTTTAAGACCACCAAACCCCCTGTTTAACCCCAGAATGACCTGCATCAGGCATAGAACCTTAAGTCATGGTGCCTGACTAGGTTTCCTGTAAATATCCACTGGGTGTGAACTCCACCTCTCAAGAAAGGGTAGAATGGCCCACAAGAGCACAGCAAAAAGCTTTAATGTATCCTCAGTGTACAGAACGAAAATGCTAACAAGTGGCCAAGGATCAAAAGCCACTTGCATTTCCCTGAGTGGGTCTAGAGCCTTATGAACATACCTGCCTGTCTCCCTCCTCTACTTTCCCCAAATTCAAAATGAGTCCCATCAGATATTAGGGGGTCCTGCTGAGAAACTCCTTCAGCATTCCAAGCTGGCAGAGCTAGAGAGTAATGTTTTGTTCCATATCAGACTCTAAGCAAAGACACACTTTCAATCAACTCTGTTGTTATTTTAACAATAAGTAGCTCTAAACACTACCTCTAATAGGCTATACACTGCTCTAGGTTACTGAATTTTGTTTTTAAATTAGAACTTGATGTTTCCATATACTTAAGACTTGGAGATAAATGAGTCCCTGAAAAAGCACTCTACATCCTCCTAGCAGCCACTCAGCTAATAATGAAGAGTTTCAGATAATGGGGAACTCATTACTTTGAGCAGCTCTAACACTGATCATCCTTATGTTGAACAGAGACTTGTGTCTCTGAAGCCACTCGCTGCTCTGACAACTCTCCCAAATGGTTACAGAGATCTGTTTAAACCACGCTTTCACAGACAATCCTTCAGATACTTGAAACCGGCTTCCATATTTGGTATCTTCCTCAAGTCCACCTCCTCCCCACGCCGGCAGCCCCCCTGCTCTTCTCTTACGGAGAGTAAACATCTCTGGTTCCCTTAACAGTTTCTCTCTTGACTTTGAGCACCTCTTATCATCCCTGACTGCTCACCTATAACCTCCCTAAGACGCTCAGAAACGGCCATGACAGTCCGTGTGTGCTCTACTTTTTAAGATATACTTATTTTTAAAAGGCCTTTCTGAAAATGAACATTCCATATAGTTAAAAGTAGACATTTTAAAGTATAACATTTTCATTCAAGATTAATGAAAGATTAAGGCAGAACATTGTTGAAGGATTATTTTAAAGAATTTTAAATACAACACATAAAACTTCAAAAAATTCACTCTGATTCACACGGTCAGCCTCTGCTGACTTTAAGCTAGACTTTCTTAGAAAAAGGGACCCACCTAAATGAAAAAGCAATATAATCCAGACAGGAATTGAAACTGCTCTCAAGTAGCGTTCAGTGCTTGCATTCCACTTGAATGAAACAGTCAACACATAGCCAACTACCAAGGTCCAGATCTTAAATAAATGAAATATAGACACAGTTGTAAAATATATACACATGAAATAAACATACAATTATACAAAATTTGCAAGCATCTACATAGCATGAGAGCTGTGGATACAACACAGATGACAGCTGGTGGTGCTAAAAGGAGTGTGCATAGGTTTTCCTCTTCTGCTTAGATAAATCAAGTTTTGAAATAAACATGTTTGAAACCCCATGCGGTGATATTAAATATCTTTAACAAAAACCAATAAATATAGTTTTGATTTGATATGTTAAAGTTCAAAAACTATTGTATGCATAAAGATACTTAAGGTAAAATATTCAATTTTTAAGCCATGGATTTAAATTAAGAGCTTCACCTTGTGGAATTCTTAAAGTTTTCTCTACAGGTTAATGCTTACAAAAGAAAAGAAAAAATAAGAGAAATTAATTCCCTGGTGGTCCAGTGGTTAGGACTCTGCACTTCCAACTGCTGGGGGCCCAGGTTCCATCCCTGGTCGGGGAACTCCGCAAGCCAAGCCGCTGTTATCATGAAGAGAATTTTTTAGAAGCTAAAAGGAAGGCAGCCAGCTGAAATGTGACCCTGCTGAAATCCTCTAGGTAACAGATGGTTAAAACCTAGTCCGGAGTTACACGCAGTTAAAGAAGTGTAGCTGAAAAAAATATTACCAGGGGAAGAAGCAGCGAGACTTGAGAACAGAAGAACCAGCCAGGGTCCCCTCCTCAGTTTTCCCTACAATAAAACTAAATGACTCTAGTAATCACAAAGCATCAATGTAGCCTGCACAGAAACTCTCTAATCACCTCATATTTTAATAGAACATACACAAAAGATGGAAAGAATACATAACCTAGAACAAACATGAGCACCACAAATTTATTAAAATAACCTGAACCTTGAAAAAAAAAATAGGCAAATTAAAACAAAAAAAGGACTTTAAGCGTAATTCAGAGAATGAAGAAAAAGGAACTGATATGGTTACTACAAAAGACAGGAAAAAAACTACCTCCTACTTTCTTTTGATCATATCTGTCAAAATACTCTTCAGGTCTTAAAAATGTCTATAGCTTCAGACCTGAGAATTCAGCTTTGGGACCTTACTAAATGATGATAAATTCTGAAAAAGGGTTAAATAGAAGGAAGCTCATCATAGCCTAATTCAGAACACTGAAAAGTTGATAACCTCAAAGTTCAATAGCTGGGAAGTGGTTAACTCTGGATGATTCACTCAATAAAATGTTACACAACCATTAAAATAGGCTTTTTTAAACAAAGACTATATAACTTAAAATATTCCTAAGATATTATTAAGGAAAAAGCAAAAAACAAACAAACAAATACCTGACATGATTATATCTACTGACTGTTGGGGGAAGGGAGGGAGGGAAATGAACTAAAAAGTTGTATTTGGGTGATAAGATTTTGTTTTTCCCTTTTCCTTTTTTCTGTATTTTCCAAATTGCCTTTAATGAGCACTAATTCTTTTATAATGAAAAGGATATTAAAATATTCTTCTTTAAGCAACTAATAAGATAAAATATTAGAGAGATCTTAAGCCCCAGATATATGACCACATGGGAAGTGAGACTACAGCTACTGACAGAGTTCAGTTTAGCTATTTCATTTGACTTGTTAACCACATATACTTTTCTGATTAAATAAGATAGTAAATGTACCAACTGTAAAATAGAGAGCTACTGGGAAGTTGCTGTATAACAAAGGGAGATCAACTCGAGGATGGGTGATGCCTTAGAGGGCCAGGACAGGGAGGGTGGGAGGGAGTCTCGGGAGGGAGGCGATATGGGGATATATGTATAAGTACAGCTGATTCACTTTGGTGTACCTCGAAAGCTGGTACAAGAGTGTAAGGCAATTATATTCCAATAAAGAGCTTAAAAAAATAAGATAGTAAATGCATAAAACATAAGTAGACTTTGCCCTTGACTATGTCTTTGTTTTATTATTTATTGTCATCTGGGTATTAACTGGAAAAACAACTTGGCTTGCTTCTGCTGCATGATTTTGCAAAACAGTTTCCTAAGCCTTTTACAGAGAGAATAAAACTACTGATTTCTTCCCAAGTTATGGAGCCACAGCCCTAACCATAGCCCTTATCAGCTATTGCTTCAGGCACTTCATTCTCCTTTAAAACAGCTTTATTCTAATTTGAAAACTTTGTTCTCTTTATGGTATGGCAACCTGGAGTCAAGAATCTTTTACAATCAAAGTCTTTAACTGAGAAAGAACCTAAGCACCGGAAACTTTCCTCCTTACTGTCGACAGGCAAGTAAAACACAGCTACAAGTGGAATGGAACAGGCCTGGCGGGCTGGCTAATGTGCACTTCCCAAGAGTCTTGCTGGCAGTACTACCAAACTCTTGGGATCTATAAAACTGAATATCCAGGAACCCCACACTTCGCACAACTATAGCTGAGTAGCCCAGAGATGGGCCCTGATCTGTCCAAGGTCACAAAGCAAGCTACTGACAAGAGTTCAGTTTAGAATCTACACTCTTCTTTTCTTTCAGCCACTGTTCCTTTCACTTCATGCTTCTTTATAAAGTAAAATGGAAACAATGTGATCAGAGACCAGGGAGAAAACAAGTCCATTACTACTACAAAAACTGTAAATGTCTTCAAATGTCCCAACAAGTCTGAACTAAAGGAGAGAGGAAGACCCAAAACACTCCCAGCAAAGAAAAATGGTGGAGCAGGAAGGCTAGCTTTTCAGATTTATCTTGATAGCTCTACACCAAGGGAAGATGCCAAGACCCTAAGGACTGAGTTACATGTGAGTTTGGTGCAACACATGACTTTTTTTAAGTGTTTAGAAATCACTAAGTCAGTACAATATTCTAATGTATTTGAAACTGTTTTAAAAAATTGCTCACATCATAAATGATTACTCTTTCACCTGCAAGCAGGATGGAGTATTAGGAGAAGAAAACAGCTAGGAGACTGAAGGAACCCCAAAGTGGGGTGACTAGGAACTGAACTGGTAACAAAGGAAAACACAGGAACTAAAGACACACAAAGGAAAAGAGCATATGACTTGGAAATAACTGAACAGATACAAGCATAAAGGAGATGACTAAGATTTCTAGATGACTAGAATCCAGGTGCCTTTGGGGGAATATGTATGGTTAGTCCAATCCTGACGTTCTTCTATTTTTTCCCTAATAACTAAAATCAATTTCTACTAAAAAAATTAAACTAAAAAATGTAAACACAATGTATCAGGGGAAACTTTTAAAAATCTTTATCGAAGGTTTTGATGACAAAGGGCCTTCAATTGCTGATAGGTCTGTTAAGTATCATTTACTGACATAATGAACAGATCAATCTCAAAATCTCACCTATGAAATTCCTTCCTTCTACTTCACATGACTGTTATGAGCATAAAATAACACACATGAAAGCACCTAAAAGTACATGGTAGATGCTCAAAAGTTGGATCTTAAATGTATGAACTGTCAGCTCTGCAAAATGTAGATTTGCTTAAATTCACCTTTCTCTCTACCTACCCCAGCCATACCTCTCACAGCAGCAGGCTCAAATTTACAAGTTGTCTAGAAAGCATAAAGACCTTTCCTATCACAGGCAGCCCTTCTTGGGCTCACAAAACCAAACCGCCTGTGAGCTATGATAGAAAAGTTATAGAGCGGACACCTTGCCGGGTCACATGACCTACTTTCACTTCATGTCAGGCCTTAATCAGCACTCCTGAGAGCTGGGGACTCCCTGTCTCTGCTTCCCAGGTACACTTTTAGCTCACCCCCACCCAACCACCCGCCCCTAAGTACTGCTTCGAGAAAACACAACCACAAGTTTCCCTCCAATTCAGATCAACCTCCAGGCTCTACTCCCTCAATTTAGGACCCCTACCACTCCATACTCACTTCTAATTAACTCATACCATGTCTTTTACAATGGGTTTTTTTACCTCTTTCTCCCTTACCCCCATCACTTTAACGAAACAGCTGAGTTTCAAGCCTTTTCTTTTTTAAATAAATTTATCTATTTATTTACTTATTGGCTGAGTTGACGGGCTTTCTCTAAAGTGAGTGGGGGCTACTCTTCATTGTGGTGCGTGGGCGCCTCATTGTGGTGGCTTCTCTTGTGCAGCATGGGCCCTAAGCACGAGGGTTTCAGTAGCTGCAGCACACGGGCCCAATAGTTGTGGCTCACCGGCTCTAGAGCACAGGCTCAACAGCTGCGGTGCATGGGCTTAGCTGCTCCAAGGCACGTGGTATCTTCCTGGGACAGGGATCGAACCCATGTCCCCTGCATTGGTGCAGACTCTTAACCACTGTGCCACCTAGGAAGTCCTCAAGCCCTTTCAAAATTAGTAATTGGCTTGACCTTCCTTCCCCTCTTCTAAGCTAATCAATATTGGCCCTTACTTCTCTTCTGCTCACCCACAACCCATTCAAGGGTATGTAAATAAAATACAAGAAAGAGGAGGTTATCTTCAGTAAAAAGATATTCATAGCTACATACACTGGGCTGTGGGCACTTTTTCACAATTATTCAATTTCTCATCTCTTTCCACTATCTGACAGTAACTGGCAGAAATGCCCCAGTTTCCACTAATCATGCCAATTCACCATGTATTCAATTCTTACTTTACTATGAAAATACAGTGTTTCACATATGTTAGGCCTTCTTTCCTAACTGCCTAGTTTGATGGATATGCTACTTAGTTTTGCCTACAGTAATTTACAGTAAACTGCAGTATAAACAGTCAAAAATGTTAGCAGAATCTATAAATATGTCTCAATTTGACAAGACTGAATTTCTTGAGGATAGGAATCAAGTTATAGTAATCTTTATATTTCTTAACAACACACAGTATTGTGCTTTCCATGTAAGAGGCATTCAGTCAACTTAATTGAACTGTGAAACAACAAGGTAAAGGAGAAATAACACGGAACTGGGACTCCATAAATATGAACAATGTATTTGTTCAAAGTCTGAGCGACTTTGGGGCAATCACATTCTCTAGATCTCAGAAACCTCTCCTGAAGAGTGGCAGGCAAGCAGGCAATAAAGAATAGGATCACTTCCACCTGACAACCTGTCAAGCCCTAGGAGGTGAAAGAGGGTGGTTCCACATCCCTCCCTCCTACCACAAGTGAGATAACCCAGGCCTCTTGGAGGCCAAGCTGCACACGCAAGCAGCATCCCAAAATTATGGATGAGGTGCTCCCCAATACCTTGCAATACCTTGCTGGCCCCTAACTGGTGGGTAATGAACACTTATCTGTGTGCCTGTCATCTCCATGAGAATATGCTCACATATGACTGTATGTACCTTGAACACAGAGCCTGCATCTTACTCCTTTCAAATCCCTCACAAACCCCAGTACCTAACAATATACTCAATCAACTTTTAGCTTGAACTGAGAGGTTGTCCTGATAGAGCAAGAGAAGACAAGAGCTCTGGAATCAGTCACCAACTCTACCAATAACCTCAGGCAAGTCAAAATCTTGCTTGACGGATAAACGGAATTATTTTACAACTTGATATCAAGGTGCATTGAACACTGACAAAGTGAATAAATTTATTTTTAAATGGTACTGCATATTGACGAAATCGCATTCTTATGCATTAAATATCCACTTGTTTTTAACAGTCCCCAGTGAAATATATGGATAATTAACCGGTCTACAATCTGGTCTGAGTTAGGAAATGTCACTAGATTATCCTTGAAACCCCTTCCAACTCTAAAGCTCCCTGATTTTCTAATAAGCTCAGGATGATCCAAGAATCGCAAATATACCTCTCTTTCACCCAGTCTGCTTAAGTAATCCTGGCGGGAGGAGATGTAATGTCGCACAACACTCCCTGCATAACGTTCCCAAGAATAGAATGTGGCGAAAAAGAGGCCCAGGAGACTCAGCACCCAGGTGCCTGGCACAAAGTATACTGAAATCACCTGAGAGGCAGCTCTGAACTACTAAGATTTGTTCCAGGACTTGAAAAAACTTGAGTCCACCAGTGCCCTCTTTGTCCCCAACTAGCCCTAGCCTGGTAAGAAATCCCCTCTCCTATCTGTAGGATGACGGGTTGGACAGGGATCTCTAAGGTCCCTTCCAGGAAAGCCCCACGTGAGCAGAACTGAAGATGCCGGAGCACCCCCTCTCCCTGACCCGGAGTAAATTCATGTCCCCCTGCCGATGCACTGAAGCCCCTACCTGCAAAGCGGAACAACGACTCCCCACAGGGCACACATCCCCATAAGAGGGTCTGTTAGGATGAGGGGCGGGAACGGGGAAATTGTTTCAAACCACAGCCGCCCTCACTTTGGAAGGAAGCGCGCCAAGATCCTCGAGTGCACGGGAAGGAAGGTGAAGACGAACACTGCCAGCCGCGCGGCTCTGGACCTTTGTCCGCCCCTGCCCCGTGCGGGGGAGGCGGCAGGACTGCAGCCCAGCTAGCTGAGGCCGGGGGCGGGGGGCGGACTTCGCGCCCACCAGGACCGCCCAGGGCCCGGGCCGAGGCTCACTCACCCACAGGCTGCTGAAGTAGTCCAGCCCGCGGCAGATGAGCACTCCGGCGTGCGCCAGCAGCACCTGCACGCCCAGGAAGCTGCCCAGGCTGTAGAGGCCGTAGAGGAGCGGGCCGCCGGCGCCGAGCAGCAGCAGCAGGCGGCGGCGCCGCAGCACCTGCTCGCCCAGGGCCTCCACGCCGTAGTCGGCGAAGCAGATCGGCAGCAGCAGCGCGGCCAGCACGATGGGCGTGTGCGCGCGGTGCAGGCGCTGCAGCCAGTGGCGGCCCAGGCGCGTCAGCGAGCTCTTGAAGGGGTGCAGGAAGGTGCCGCACAGCACGGCCCACAGCAGCGGCCGCAGGAAGGCCTCCAGGATGAAGTAGACGAGCACGGCGGCGCCGCAGCACAGGCACACGAACAGCACGGCCCCGGTGTTGTAGAAGGCCTGCTTGATGGGCTTGTCGAAGCGCAGCGCCAGGGCTGGCGTCCGCGGGGTCTCCCCGCAGCCGCTGCCGCTGTCGCCTCCGCCGCCTGGCCCGACCGCACGCTGAACCCGCGGCGCCCGGCCCGGGGAGCCCCGCGGACTGGACGCCTCGTCAGGGCCACCGTGGTCGGCCATGGTGCCTCTGCCGCCAACGCCGCCGTGAGGCGGTACCGGGAAGCCTGGAGAGAAGCACGGACGAGAGGAAGGACGTGCGGCATGCGGCATTGTGGGATTCGTAGTTCCTAGCTGGGCACTGAAGGCTTACAGGACCTTTGGTGAACTACAACTCCCAGAGAGCGTAGAGAGCGTTCCCTCGCCCTCGGGCTCTCCCTGTTCATTGGTCCCTGAGGAATCCAGGTAACAGGTTTCTGGGCTCAACGTCTTAGAAGAGGCAAAAACCAAACAAACGCCCCACCTTCCCATCAATTAAAGTATTATAGTCACTACCAAAAACACCCTGAATCGTCATTAACACAAAACAAAACAAAACAAAAAAACAAGCAACTCCGTTCACTCATTGGTTAATGTCAACTTTTGGGGAGGCAGAATCCCCAAAAGAGGCACTACATTCACAGATTGAAAACCCAGGCTGCACATTAGATTCCGTGGGGGAGTACTTACGAAAGACCAATCACCAGATTCTATTTTACTGATTTATTCAATAAACACTTAAGTGTTTGCTCCAGTATGCTTGGCAGGATTTTAAATAGCTTACCATATGGCAGACCCTGTTATAAATGTCTCACTCCCATTAACTCATTTGATCCTTAGAACAACCCTACAAAGAAGGCAGTGTTATTATCCCCACTTTACAAAGAGGAAAACTGAGGCACAGAAAAATTAACTACCTTGCCAAGGTACACAGCTAGTTAGTGGCAAAGGCAAGATTCAAACTCAGAGTCTGGCTCCTAAGCCTGTTCTTACCTACTATGTTCATTAAGTGGTCTGACACGGGATCCTTTTAGCATGTTTTTTAAAGCTCTTCAAAAGACTCTAATGCACAGCTACTGTTGACAACCATGTAGGTGTCAGTGGGGAGCAATCTAACCTCCTGAAAGAGCACTAGGTCAGAGTCTGAAACTGCCACTGTTCCACTTTGAGACCTGAGGTCAGGTCAGTTAATCCTCCAATCCTAATTTCCTCTCTGCCGCATGGGAGAGATAATAGAAACTCTTGTTGGAAGAGAAAAAGGAAGCTCTGGGGCAATACACAGTACTTCTGTTTTCCTGCTGGAAAGGTCCTGGGATCCAAGCCTACTACTTGTAAAATACCTCGAACAGCATTTTTATTTAGAAGAAGAGGGAGAGGACAGGGAAGAAGGGAAAGAAGAGGAAGAGCAAGAAGAGGAGGAAGGGGAAGAAGAGGAGGAGGAGGAGAAAGGGGAGGAAGAGAACTAAGAGAAAGAGAAGAAATAAAGGAGGGAGGGAGGAAGGGAAGAAGGAAACCTTTATTGAGTACTCAATATGAGAGTATTGAAACTCTGCAAGTTACCGCTCTTCAATTTTCAAAAAAATTTCAAGTAAAAGAAAAAGTAATTCCTCTCTATCTCATTTTTGGGTTTTGGGTCACAGTCCTTGTTTTTCAAGTGGTCTTTGGACTTCGACTCTGTAAATATTTTGCTTCAGTTGTCCTACATTTTGCTTTGCTTCTTAACTACTTTGTCTAGGACAGCTGAGATCATGATTACAAATTATGGTCACATTTGCTTTCAGTTACCATTTTACACTGACTTAAACTCCCATTTATGTAACAACAATGCCTCAGTCTCAATCCCAAAAAGTCCTCAGTAATTTTTAGGGAATCCCAGTGGGGGTGCTTCACATATATACCTGGAGACATAAGTTAACCACCAACCCCCCTATGTCCACCCTCTGCCCACACACCTCCCTGAGCTCAGTACCCATGATAAGATTGTCAGAGCTGTGCCATCATTCCCAGATCCTGGATATTCCCAAACTTTTAATCCTCAGGGTGCCAAAGCAAAGCTGGTTTCCACTCAGAGACGGGGGAGAAATACTTCTCCCTTACTTGAGGATTCTGTACCCTGTTGTCACCCAAGCCCTGAACCAGGTCTCTTGTGCTCAGTGTATCATAACTCCTCTCATGAAGAGTTTCTTCCATGTCTGACCTTCATTCCTCCAACCACAGAGGTCCGAAACCCATCCAAAGGGTCAGTGAGGGAACAAAGACCAAACCAACTGCTCTGTCCATCTCTAACCAAAGATTTGGCTCTCTTCCTCTAGTTACAAACCAAAAGATCCCATGTAACAAAGTGAAAGCATCTATCAATGGATGCAAAGAGAAACTGACATACTTTATGTATTGGATAGGCGGGGACAGGGGTAATGTTGCTTAAATTGTGTTTGGGGTCCCAGATGAGCAAATCAAAAATACCCTGTCACGGGGCTTCCCTAGTGGTGCAGTGATTGAGAATCCACCTGCCAAGGCAGGGGACACGGGTTTGATCCCGGGGCAGGGAAGATCCCACATGCCTCGGAGCAACTAAGCCCCTGCGCCACAACTACTGAGCCTGTGTTCTAGAGCCTGAGAACCACAACTACTGAGCCCACGTGCTGTAACTATGGAAGCCCATGCGCCTAGAGCTCATGTTCCACAACAAGAGAAGCTACTAGAATAAGAAACCCACGCACTGCAATAAAGAGTAGACCCCACTCTCCACAACTATAGTAAGCCCATGTGCAGCAACGAAGATACGGTGCAGCCAATAAATAAAACAATTAATTAATTAATTAATTTAAAAAATACCCTGTCATGGTGCTCTGCTTCTGAGTCTCAATGAAAGGCAAAACTGCAGAACATTTCAAAACTGTTCTAATGGCCAAAGAACTGGCAGGTCTCTAACAGAATTTCTAGTCAAGAATGGAACTCAGAGAAATGAAGCCTGAAATACCAGAAACTCACTGGACTAACATTTATATGGCCTAATGTGACACTGGTTTCCTATAGGAGTTTGCTCAGCGCTCTATGATTGTACTCACTACACTGCAGTTACAGTCAGTGATCCCCGTGGGTTTGCTTCATTTCTGTGTCCCCAGCACCTGACACGGCATGGTCCATTTATACTACAGAGTACAAGCTCACTGTTTTCTGAGCAAGTGAACGGATGATTTGCTATCCTTTCAAAAAAGCTTGTCTGTGCTCCCTGTGAGAAACAGTATTGAAACACTGGGGATGTTTCTGTTACGTATCCCTATGGTTGAGAACAGAGAAGAATTAAAATACTGGCATGTAGGACGTGCAAACTAAATTTGAGTGACACACACACAGAGTCTACTCAAATCTCTACCTCACAGGGCATATGCTTTTAGACAACTCCTCCAAAATGTGAAGCTACTTGGGTTTTCTTTTTCGGTCCCGCATAGCAACTCACTCCAATGACCTCAGGGACGAACAGCCTCCATGAGCATCCAGGATACAGTGGAGGTGAGATAGATTCAGAGGAGTGGATCAAGCTGACCCTGGGAGCACACTGCCTTTGGCCTTCCTGTTGCATGAACGAATGAGCTTAACCATGTAAGCCAGTTTCAGTTCAGTTTTACATTACTTGCAACAGAAAGCTTTCTGGCTGATAAAATGATAACACCTAAATCACTGGTTGCTATGAGGATGAAATAGGAGAGTGTGTCTAAAGCAGCAGCACAGTGCCTGGGACATGGTGAAAATCTGATAGTGGCTCTCAGGGTGACTCTCTATTTTGTCCTAGAGAAGCCAGGAAGCATCCCTTAAACAACAGTCAATGTCGCAGACTCCCAAGGTATCAAGATAACAGCCCCAGAGACAAAACAAACACAGGTGGGGAGAGGATTCTCCAGGGCATTGTGTTTATCTTAGAGTGTTTACTGAGTCATAATGAGCACCTGCTTTATACAAAATCCGGTGCTTATAGTGGAGTGTGTATATCACATATAAAGCAGTATGTACAGTGAAGGAGGAGAAGCCATGTGAAAATGTAATCAAATAGACATGCATTCAGATTCCAAATATGAATTACCACTCTTTCTCTAAGCCCATAGCAGACATTGTTAATCAATCACTGAACTCTTTCTTACTGAGCCTAGCCACAGCCTCAAAATCCTTCTCAGCAGTACATGCTAGGAAACCACTACCAACTCCACAAAGTAAGCCCACAAGATGAAATGCAGAGATAGGATCAAGATGGCGGAGAAGGAGGACTTGCGCTCACTCCCTCTTGCAAGAGCACTGGAATTACAGCTAACTGCTGAACAAGCATCAACAGAAAGACACTGGAACTCACCAAAAAAGACACCCCACAACCAGAGACAAAGGAGAAGCCACAATGAGACAGTAGGAGGGGCTCAATCGCATTAAAATCAAATCCCATAAATGCTGGGTGGGTGACTGACAAGCTGGAGAACAGTTATACCACAGAAGTCCACCCACTAAAGTGAGCCCCACGTCAGGCTTCCCAACCTGGGAGTCCAGCAACAGGAGGAGGAATCCCCAGAGAATCAGACTTTGAAAGCCAGCAGGATTTGATTGCAGGACCTCCATAGGACTGGGGGAAACAGAGACTCCACTCTTGGAGGCACACAAAAAAGTGTGCTCACCAGGACCCAGGGGGAAGGAGCAGTGACCCCATAGAAGGCTGAACCTGACCTACCTGCTGGTGTTGGGGGTTGCTGGTAGAGGTGCAGGGCAGCTGTGGCTCACCGAGGAGATGGGGGCACTGGTGGCAGGGGTTCTGGAAAGTGCTCATTGGCATGAGCCCTCCCAGAGTCTGCCATTAGCCCCACCAAAGAGCCTGTAAGCTCCAGTGCTAGGTGGCCTCAGGCCAAACAACCAACAGGGTAGGAACACAACCCCACCCATTGGCAGACAAGCAGATTAAAGTATTACTGAGCTCCACCCACCCAGCCCTACCCACCATCAGTCCCTCCCATCAGGAAGCACACACGAGCCTCCTAGACAGCTTCCTCCACAAGAGGGCAGACAGCATTATCAAGTAGTATCCGCAGTATTTCATCTTGTGGAACTGAAAACCACAGCCACAGAAAGACAGAGAAAATGAAAAAGCAGAGGACTTTGTACCAGATGAAGGGACAGGATAAAACCCCAGAAAAACAACTAAACGAAGAGGAGATAGGCACCCTTCCAGAAAAAGAATTCAGAATAATGATGGTGAAGATGATCCAGGACTTTGAAAAAAGACTGGATGCAAAGATCGAAAAGTTTACCAAAGACCTAGAAGAACTAAAGAGCAAACAGAGATATGCAACACAATAATGGAAATGAAAAACACACTAGAAGGAACCAATAGCAGATTAACTGAGGCAGAAGGGCGAATATGTGACCTGGAAGACAGAATGGTGATAATAACTGATGTGGAAAAGAAAAAAGAAAAAAGAATGAAAAGGACTGAAGACAACCTAAGAGACCTCTGGGACAATGTTAAATGCACCAACATTCGCATTATAGGGGTCCCAGAAGAAGAGAGAGAAAAAGGATCCGAGAAAATATTGGAAGAGATTATAGTTGAAAACTCTCTACATGGGAAAGGAAATAGCTAGCCAAGTCCAGGAAGCGCAGAGAGTCCCAGGCAAGATAAATCCAAGGAGGAACACACCAAGACATGTGGTAATCAAGCTGACAAAAATTAAAGACAGAGAAAAGTTATCAAAAGCAACAAGGGAAAAAATGACAAATAACATACAAGGGAACACCCATAAGGTTAACAGCTTATTTCTCAGCAGAAACTCTGCAAGCCAGAAGAGAGCAGCATGATATATTTAAAGTGATGAAAGGGAAGAACCTACAACCAAGAATATTCTACCCAGCAAGGATCTTATTCAGATTCAATGGAGAAATCAAAAGCTTTACAGACAAGCAACAGCTAAGAGAATTCAGCAGCACAAAACCAGCCCTACAACAAATGCTAAAGGAACTTCTCTAAGCAGGAAACATAAGAGAAGAAAAGGACCTACAAAAACAACAACAAAACAATTAAGAAAATGGTAATAGGAACATACATATCAATAATTACCTTGAATGTAAATGGACTAAATGCACCAACCAAAAGACACAGACTGGCTGAATGGATACAAAAACAAGACCCATATATATGCTGTCTACAAGAGACCCACTTCAGACCTAGGGACACATACAGACTGAAAGTGAGGGGATAGAAAAAGATATTCCATGCAAATGGGAATCAAAAGAAAGCTGGAGTAGCAATACTCCTATCAGATAAAATAGACTTTAAAATGAAAAATGTTACAAGAGACAAGAAAGGACACTACATAAAGATCGAGGGATCAATCCAAGAAGGAGATAACAATTACAAATATCTATGCACCCAATATAGGAGCACCTCAATACATAAGGCAAATGCTAACAACTATGAAAGAGGAAATTGACAGTAACACAATCATAATGGGGGACTTTAACACCCCACTTACACCAATGGACAGATCATCTACACAGAAAACTAATAAGCAAACAAGCTTTAAATGACACAATAAATCAGCTTGATTTAATACATATCTATAGGACATTATATCCAAAAACAGCAGATTACACATTCTTCTCAAGTGCACATGGAACATTCTCCAGGATGGATTACATTTTGAGTCATAAATCAAGCATTGGTAAATTCAAGAAAATTGAAATCGTACCAAGCATCTTTTCTGACCATAACGCTATGAGATTAGAAATCAATTACTGGAAAAAAACTGTAAAAAACACAAACACATGGAGGCTAAATGATATGCTACTAAATAACCAAGAGATCACTGAAGAAATCAAAGGTGAAATAAAAAAATACCTAGAGACAAATGACAATGAAAACGCAACGATCCAAAACCTATGGGATGCCGCAAAGGCAGTTCTAAGAGGGAAGTTTATAGCAATACAATCCTACCTCAAGAAACAAGAAAAATCCCAAATAAACAATCTAAACTTACACCTAAAGAAACTAGAGAAAGAAGAGCAAACAAAACCCAAAGTTAGTAGTCAAACTGGGACATTTGTAGAGACATGGATGGACCTAGAGACTGTCATATAGAGTGAAATGAGAAAGAGAAAAACAAATATATATTAACACATATATGTGGATTATAGAAAAATGGTACAAATCACCCAGTTTGCAAGGCAGAAATAGAGACACAGATGTAGAGAACAAATATATGGACACCAAGTGAGGAAAGCAGGGAGGGTTGTGGGGAACGAATTGGGAGATTGGGATACCAAATTGTACACTCTAAATATGAGCTGTTTATTGTCTGTTAACTGTATCTCAATAAAAGTTCTTAAAAAAAAAGATGAAATGCATTTGCCTTTTCTACACTAAACTAACCATCCATTGTCTGATACTGGATAAAACTGGCAGACTAAAAACATAAGTAAGTGGTTTAGAAGAAAAGAGTATGGGAAGCTAAGTTTAGCAAGAATGTGAGAAATTACTAAGAGATTTTTTTTTTTTTTAATCTCAGTGGCTAAAGAAAAAATGATGTAAACTAGTCTGATACCATCAGGCCCTGCCTGACCACTCCTGCTTCTCTCTCCTGTTCCTGCACTGGGACAAATGCCCCCAGTTACAGCCCAAGTCCTGCCAGTTCACTGAGTGGAGTATAGCCTTTCCTGCCTTTAGGCTCCTGTTCATCCAGTCTAGGTTCCTGTCCTGGCTGGTACCATCCAGCTGTAGCTAACCTTCCAAACCATGTCAACAAAGACAATTTTACCAATTCATAAAAAGATCAGTGGAGAAATTATCAAATTGATTTAACCAACCCAGTTGAGACTCATGTACTCAGGAAAGGACCAGATGAGTAAAAGAAACTTGGGCAATTCTTTACGGGAAACACACTCACAGACACACACACACACAAAATCTCCCTTTAAAAAAGTCTGCAACCAAAATAGCTCCCCCCTTTCTCTTCTAGGGTGGGAGGAAGTTTGATGGGGGGAATTGGCATCTGCAAGGTGAATTTTGTGACGAACAATCATTACCAACAGCCAGAACTGCCTGTCCCAAAAGTGGCTGGCCGTAAGTATCCTTTGCTGGGAGCGCCTCATTTTCATAGAAGTGATCTTGTCTGGAACATTTAATCTGGAACTGTTGAAGTGTGAGAGTTAGGGATCAGGATTTGGAATTCCTAGCCTACCCCATTCCTTGGCTCTATTTCTAACAATATACTCCAACTAAAGCTGAGACTACCCAGTGTATAAACAACCAGCCTTCTGCAGCAAATCAGAGGAAGACTGAAAACCAGGAAACAGTGGATGCATTTCAAATTAGCCAGGCTAATCCCTCTTTATTTATAAATAAACTATCTTTAGTTGAGAATCAAGTCCTGCTGCATTTGAATCCTAAGCATCACTTATTTGTACACTCTTGATACCACACTGATGTCACCGCAGCCTCTAGCTGGTCCCTCTGTCTACTCTTCTCCACTCCAATCAGTTCTCTACATTGCAGCCAGCGTGATCTTTCTAAAATACAATCTGACCTCTTCAAATCCTCCTTACCTTGTGGGAAGGTTCCAAACGCTTTACTATGACTTCCAAGGTGCTCTGTGATGGGGCCAGGCTCACCCTGCCTCACCTCTCCCCACTCCCTTCCTCACCTCTCCCCACTCCCTTCCTCATCCTTTATCCTCCAGCATTTGGGTGACCCCCAAAGATATCCAGGTCCTAATCCCTAGAAACTGTGAAGTATGCTACCTTACTTGCACTTTGCAGATATGATGAAGTTAAGGATTTTGATATGGGGAGATTATCCTGGATTATATGGGTGGAGGCTAAGTGAAATCACAAGTATCTATATCAGAGGGAGGGAAGGAGACTATACTACAGAAGAGGAGAAGCGATCTGACCACAGAGGCAGACACTGGATTCATGAGGCCATGGACCAAGGAACACCTACAGCTACCAGAAGGTGGAAGAGCCAAGGAAGGATTCTCATCCCTGGAGTTCCCAGAAAAAACCAGCCCTGACAACAACTTGACTGTAGCTCTATATGATTCAGTTCAGACCCCTGGCCTCCAGAGCTGCAAGGGAATATATTTCTGTTGTTTTAAGCCACTATATTTACAGTAGTTTGTTACAGCAGCAATAGGCAACTAATACAAACCCTGTCAAATGACAGTGGTTCCCAAACACACCCTGCTGGCCTTTCTTCTGGGGTTGCTCTCACCTTTCTTGGAGATGCTGCTCCACATCTTTTGCTTTACTTCTACTCCTTTCTTGAGATTCAGCCTCAGTACTACCACCCGCTTTCCTGGTTGCCCCAGGCTGGGTGAGGATCCCGACTCCAGGTTTGCACCACACCGAACATTTCCTTACACAGCAGTCACCAAAAGGTATTATCGTGGTATTTATGTATCTGACTCCTGAGTAGGCTGTGAGCCTTTTGAGGCAGAAATCAAGAGCTGTTCCTCCTGGCGTCCTCCATGTGTAGTTTCTAGCTATCGACTGGCACAAGAGTCCTCGATAAATAGTCATTGAATAAATGAATGAACAAATGGCTAAAGCTTCTTGACCTCCTGGATGCAAGTGACTTTCATGTCCACTCCACTTCAGCAGTCTCTTCTTACAGCTCATCCCCTGGCCCTTGCACCTGGGACTGAGCCCTTAGGAAACTTCCAATTCAAACATCAGCCAGGGTCAGGTCTGACAGCTAGGCTACCCACTGAGAATACTGCAAAATAAATACCACAGCAAACACCTAGGATATCAAAAAATAGCAACATACTTGTCTGGGGGGAGGTGGTGAGGATTAGAGCCTATAATGCAGAATGTGGTAATTAATTCTTTCTTAACATGACATCCCTCAAATTTCTCAACCTAGTCCCAGTTTCTCAACCAGCTCAGCTACTGCATTCTGCAATTTCCATACCACCCTGATGATTCATAAGCCTTTACAACTAAACCAACTGTTCTTAACATATAATATGATGTACTTACCAGTAAGTCCTGTAATTAAAATTCTTAGGGCTAGTTATGTACTATTAGCCAACTAATAGACTTTACATGGAATTACAGGCCTCCGTTTACTATTTGATAAAGGTATTAAACTTGAAGCTATAAATAAAGATTTCTTTTGAAAATTGCTTCTCTGCAAGGATTTTTACCTGACTACTGCAAACTGATTTTCTTCTTTGTCAGAATGACAGGCTGTCATCTTCTCCAAGGTTTATAACTTCAGGGAGACTTTACTGATGAAAGGATGTAAAACAAACAGAAAACCAAAAATGCACCAGAGTAAAGCAATAAAGAATTATAAACTTTAATCACATCAACAGGAAGAATTTCAAACCATGTTGAGATTTTATATTTTAAAGTTTAAATCTAGTTAATATATTCTAACTCTAACATAGTTCTCTAAAGATAGAAGTATTTGTGATGGCAGATGGGCAGAACAATCCTTTAGGTAGCATCTAGGAATATTGCTACAATTACTTTACATAAATAGAAATCCATGTCTTTATTAGTAAGGTACCACATGTTGTAGAGTAAAAATTCACGTAGGACAGACTTATAAATATACATAAATCTCAAAATCAACCACAATTGAACATCAGGTACACAATTATTATAAAACAAAAATAACCCATCAATGTCTATTTAAAGGCATAGTTCTTACAAAATAGTATTTTATAGACAGTCTCAAAAAAGTATATTAATACTCCTGGAGCCAGATTATTCCAGCATATCAGCACATCTGGGGGAATAAGGCATGTGGAGAAGCTGCATTTACTCTTCCAGGTGGTCAGGACTTTCTGTCTGATGAAATGGTAAGGGCTTTCATGATCTGGGAGAATGCCACAACCACCGCAGCACCCCGTAACCCTAGAGAATCAATGGCTCTCCAGAAGAATGGAACAGAACAGCTATTTGCCTAATAATCAATATCCAGGCGGAACATGGAAAACAGTTGAATATCAGCATGGTCTAAGCGAAAAATCCCAAAGAGCTTGATGGTTCACTTACATTTTTAGTTACATTTAAAATCACATTAATAGCCACTATTTTCATGGAAAGGAATTTATATGAGAGTCAAAAATTATCATACTCTGGCTGTGGAATTTATAGAAGTTTTTTTTGTTTGTTTCTTGTTTTTTTCCTGAGGGCAGCATTTTATTTAATGATTTCTTCTTTTATTTTTTTAAGAACTATTATTGAGATACAATTAACATACAATAAACTGCATATATTTAAAGTGTACAATTTGATATTTTTTATTAGTAATGTATATATGGCAATCCCAATCTCCCAATTCATCTCACCCCAACCCCCTACTTTCCCCACTTAGAAGTTTTAATATAACCAGAGTGCAGATAATTTTTTACTCACCCTTGTACTTATCTACTAAATATGAAAACAACCAAGTACAACTTGAAACTAAATAACTAACTGAATAAGGAATCTAATTAAATATAAAACATGGATAGGTTGCATCAACATGCCATTGACTCAGTTCACACTAGTCTTAGTTTCTTAACTCATGGTACAGAAAAGTCACACTCAACAATGATACTTCATATGTTCTTAACAAGTCATAGAATGTTGACTGGAGGAGGCAAGGTTTAATAAAGACAAGTCCTTTCAACAAACTAAATTACTATAAACTCAAGGGTAGTTTTGCCTGTAACACACACAATGCTTTATCTCTTGGGTTTTAAAATATTTAAGAGATCAGAAACAGAACAATCCTGACAAAGACCTTCAAATGGTCATGGTATGTGTATATATAGGCATTTATGTATAAACACATACAGACCTCATCAAATATGTACAAATATATATACAAACACACTGAGAATAATCAAACTGTTCACTAAACATAACCAATTCTGTTTAGAAAACAATACAATTATATACAGCAAAGTATTCACATTTTGGCATCTGGCCTGTTGCAGTGCTTCTCAGACATGTTTTCATTATGATACACGAGGAGATGCCACAGTCACATGTGTAAATCACTCCCATCCCATGGATGTAACAGATTTAGATAATACTTAAAAATGGTCTGGAGGAAAATAAACTAGTCTGAACATTGTACAGTTGACCCTTGAAAGACACAAGTTTGAACTGTGCAGGTCCACTTATACGTGGATTGTTTTCAATAGTAAATACTAAAGTGCTACATGTAGTGAGATTGGTTGCATCCGGGGACCATGTGACATGGATAAGAGGAACTGCAGACATGGGAACCACATACTATGGAGGGTTTACTATAAATTATAGGTGGATTTTCCACTGCCTAGAGGGTCAGTGCCCCTAACCCTCTGTCACGTTTAAGGATCAACTCTTATCCCCATCATGAAGAGCAACTGCAAAGTGAAAGTCATTCACGATTGCCACAGCTTAGATAAATGAAACTGCTGCTTACCCAGCTCTGACTTTACTGCTACCTCTTTCATATCAACTCCGGAAAATATATTAGAATGCAAGTTCTAATGGGAATGCATTATTAAGATAATAATCCACCAACTATAATTTATTTTACAAACAAATTACTCACTAACATCAATATTTTTACAGTTAACCAGTAATACATTATAATACATTACTGGCAGTGTCCTATACAATTGATTATGACACCTGGGTGTGACTCTTAGCTGAGCGCAAGGGTAGGAAAACTACAGTCCACAGGCCAAACCCAACCTGCTGCCCGTTTTTCTACGGTCTGCACGCTAAGAATGGTTTTTACATTAAAAAAAAATTTAATCTGAAGAAGAATATTTCTGACATGTAAAAGTTATACAAAATTCAAATTTGTGTCAATTAACTTTTATTGGAACACAGCCATGCTCACTGGTTTATGTATTGTCTGCGAACTGAGAGACTGCAAAGCCTAAAATATTTATCATCTGGACCTTTACAGAAAAACTTTGCTGAACCATAGGCTAGAACTAAGAATGAATGACACACCTCAGTGGTAATACCTCTGAAGCACAAAATCCTGAATACAGACTATAAACTTAACTACAGAAATAGTAGCAAAAAAAAATACGTGGGATGGAAATCCATCCCTGAGTTGCCCAAACTTTCTGATTTCCTTAATGACAAAAGCCAACTTAAGATAATTAAATATGGCTCCTGCATTTGTCTGAAATCATGTTTGCAAATTCATCTTTGAGACCACAGTGGAGCAAGAAAAGGGCAGCAGACTCCAAGTCAGAAGATCTGGGTTTTAGGTAAGTCATTTTTCAAAATTAACTAAAACAAATACATTCTAGTCTTGTCCAATCTGTGTATTATTTTTTAAAAATATTAAATGCACTAAGATGACTGGTAAAATAAAGAATCAAATGTTTTTAAGAAGAGAAAAATCTAATAGAAAGTAAAATGTACCCCTTTCCCCAAATATAACTATAAAAAGTCTTTCTATTCATTGTAAATTGCTAAAGGGGAAAAAAAAAAACCTGGCTAATTTGAATGTGGATAGTGGGTTCCATTTAATAAAAATTTTTAAATTAATTAATGGCTGCATTGAGTCTCCGTTGCTGCATGCGGGATTTCTCTAATTGTGGCAAGTGGCGGCTACTCTTCATTGCGGTGTGCTGGCTTCTCATTGCAGTGCCTTCTCCTGTTGGGGAGCACAGGCTCTAGGCCCGCGGGCTTCAGTAGTTGTGGCACATGGGCTCAGCAGTTGTGGCGCATGGGCTTAGTTGCTCCGAGACATGTGGGATCTTCCCGAACCAGGGATCGAACCCGTGTCCTCTGCACTGGCAGGCGGATTCTTAACCACTGTGCCACCAGGGAAGTCCCAAAAGTTTTAATGAATGTGCATGATGCAAATCACATCACCTCACTAGGTCTCAGCTGCCCCTTTTTAAAGTAAGTGCATTGGATAAAATGGTGTCTAAAGTCCTTGCCAACACTGGTAAGTTATGCCAAATGCCTAGCCTCAGTTTTTTCATCTGTAAAATCTGACTAATAATAGAATCTACTTCCTATTGGTTGTTGTGAGGATTAAATGAGTTAATCCATGTAAAGTGCTTAGAACAGCACTGAATACATTTAGCAAACATTGTTATTCTATTTCGGCATTTACAAAAAACACACTGGTTGGGTATCTCCTCTGTAACAAGTACTATGTTAGAAAATAGAATACAGAGATAAAGTAGAAGTTGATTCTCCTATGTCAGGTAAGAATGAATGAAACTGGAGTCTACAGAGTTTTAACTCCAGTACGTCTATAAGTTGATGATTCTCTGAGATGATGGTTAAGTGCTATTCTGCATCCCTGGTCTGTGAATTCTCATTTCTGAACAATCATTATTGTTAAAAATGTCAATTCTGTTTAACAGGGTAAAACAGCAGTGTTATGAAAGATCTTTCGATTTATGTTTCAAAAGACAAAAGTTCAGTGTTTGCTAAAGGAGTGATCACAGGTAGAAGAACATAGAAATGTTGGCCAGTCTAGCAATGTATATGAAATACAAGTGTTCTGAACCAAACTTGCCATAGAAGCAGAGTTTCAGTTATTTATTCATTCAACAAATGTTTGCTGAGTGCCTACTATGTAGTAGCATCCGTGATAATGATAATGGCAAATGGCCCCTGCAGTAGGGAGTTAGCAGGGTGGATGAGCTAGCAATTACAGGAAAGGGTGGTGATAAAATAACGGGGAAGCCGAGTGTGCTTTGGGAGCATTCGGCAGGGATCTGAACCTACTTAGTCCAGGGGATTGAAGGAAGAAATACTTACGCTGTGACCGGACAGATGCATAGGAGTTCAGCAAGACCAGGAGGTGGAGAATGTCTGGGCACAACGTCATGAGACATGAGAAAGCAGGTCTGAAAAACTGAGCACAATTCAGTCTTGCTTGGACAGAGCAAGGTGAGGAGTGGTGACAAAAGATGATAGGGGAGGTAATCAAAGTGGTTTGCATGTTACACTAATGGAAATAAGAGATCACTGAAAGTTCTAAGCACAAATATACAAAACTGGTGAAGGAAAAACAACTCATGAAACAATTAGCTTGACTTGAAACGTAAGCAGAAGGAAAATCCCTTAATTTATTCCCTCCCTGCCTGCTACAGAGACTAGTTCAAGTCTTGATTTAGTTTTAACCTATCTATAGTGGAAATATTATATATACACATGAGAGGGTAAAATATAAAAATATTTGCTTTCTTATTTACAAGGTGGTTGCCTGCATACTCAGTGTCCTCACTGCTACACAACCAGTGTAGCTTAGAAGGTGACAAACAGGCCATCCTCAGCCAAGGCTGGAGGGCTTGGTTATGAGTCAGGTGGAGCCAGGGACTTGAATCGGATGACTTGAGTTTGAATCCATCACTCGCTTGATGTCATTCCATCTCTCTCCATCTTCGGTGAGGATCATTTCTCCTCCATCCCTCAGATGCACACGGTAAATTGTGCAATGTCACAGAACCTGGATGTTTTCCTTATTTTTGTCCAGTTCCAGAAGAATCTGAAAGCTTTCCCTACAGGAGAGGTGGCCTTTAACCTCTGACGTGATTCCAAGGATGGCATTAGAAATTACAAGTTGCCAGTGTCGTTTAATCACAAAACTCACCAAGTTGGAACCAGCTTTAAAGCAACAGGATGGGGAGTTGGGGCGGGGGGAGCCAGAAGACTCCAGAACTCTACAGTGGAAATGCCTCAGCAGCGTAATTATACCCATAGACTGACTCTTTTCCTCTAAATGGGCTGTTAACTCAAACAGTTGGAATAAAGGAACGTTTGGGTTCCTTTGAAAAAAGGAAATGCACTAAGTCAAGACATTATTATAAATTATGCTGTCAATCCAATTTACAAGTGTGAACATTTGAATGGATACTCTAAGTAAATTCACTTGATGGGTCGTTTCCCATTTTCTAATTTAAAAAAAAAGTCATCTTTAAAATGTTTCTACTCCAAATCTCCAGTCTCTGAAAATGTTAATTATCAAAATGCCATGACTATTCAAGATGATTTGTCCATCATAATACACATTTAATCATACTCAGTATATGGTGACTTTGACAACAGAATTAGCTATAACCACAAATGAATACCTTAATCTAGTAGATACAGTCGTAGTAGAGTCCAAATTCTAACTTCTAAGAATGCCCATACTTTTTTATCATTAATATAATTTTATATCTTCAGGAACACTCACAGTTCCATTTCTAATCTTTCCAAGCAGCAATAAAAAATGTGTTCTCTTAGCTACTTACTAATTGAGAAGACATTTCAAATAAATATGAACCATCTTCATATCACTATTATCTCCATCATTCTCCTCATTAGCTGTGTAAATATCCAAATGCCTTCATGCTTTATGAAAATTTGAAAGTTCTTCTGCCTAAAAGGCTGACTGTGAACTTGGGCCATCCAGTGAAGTTCTCTTTAGTATTATTCCAAGTAACTCTCTTGAGCTGTAGCTGGAAGAGTAAAGGTTGTTTAGAGACATAGTTTGTAAGCCTAGCTTTCTCTACCTTGCTATGTGTTATCTGACCAAGTAGCCAAGGCTATGTGGCATAAGAGTCATAAAAAGGAAGCCTTCCTGGGTCTCAAATCCCATTCAGTATGATGGCAATTATAATTTTCATCAAGCCAACTCAGAGATGTTGGGAAGCTCAAATAAGAAAACATATTTGAAAGCGAGTGCTTAGAAAAGTTGTGAGTACTTTCCAAAAGTATGGGGTCATTATTAAACAACCCTCTTTGATTAGAAAAGAAGCTTGCTCTTCCTTCCAAAAAGCTGAATCATACGAGTCTCTTTTTTTTTACATAATAGAAGCTAAAATTATACTGCATATTTTTTAAAAATATACTAAAGACTTTCCAATAATGCATTGAATCTGTTGGCTTTGCAGCTGTGGTTAAGGGGTTCCCATCAATAAGTAGAAGGTCAGGGCAACAATGAGAAGCAGACAGAACGGAGAGGAGAAGGTCTGATAGGCAGCTGATGGCATAAAAACGTCCTCATACTTGTAAATACTGACAACGCGCTCTGAAGTCGGTGGTGAGTCTATATCATGTCGGGTGATAGAGCCTTTAAAGAAGAAAGAAATAAAAAGGAAGCGACAATAGAAAAAAGGTACAGCTTTAAAATGATACATGCAAACCACAGAAAAGCTAAACTTCAAAGAGCAAGAGCTACTATTCTTTTTCAAATACAGTTTGTATGTGTGGATCATTAACAGCTCCTGACCACACGGACTCCCTTGCAGCTGGAAGTCCATGGGGTGTAAAGTGGTAGCCTGCCCAGGCCAGACCAGAGAGGGTGTGGTGTGCTGTGTGTCTGGATGTCTGCATGTCTGTCTGGCAGAGTGGTGTGGAATGGTACAGAAAGTGAGACGATTCAGATCCCAAACAAGTCTTTGGATGGGAAACATTTTTTGACCTGGTTAGACGAGAAAAGTGGGGAAAGGCTGTATGCAAAGGCTGATTAATAAGCTGAAACTGATAAGAAGGGCCTGACCTTTTGATGAACCCACATGAAACCTGGGTTAGGGAGACTAAGGCACATGAGCTCAGAGCAAAGGTCTCCTTGGAAACAGGGCTCCGAGTGAGGGTTTTTTAAGGTACTAAATGCTAGGGAAGCTGTGCCAAACTTGACATGTCAAGCCCCTGCTCTGGCGTCCGGGCTGGCCCCTGTTAACACAAACCAAACTCCTCAGGCTGGTGAGAGTTTTTCTCTCGACTGATCCCATTCCCCTCTCCTCCCTCACCTCAATCACTGGTCACCTACATGAATTCCCAGGCTTAACCATGTACCTCCAGTTCATTCCTTTCTTGAGGGAAATCTAATCCTGTGCTCTCCTTCAAGCCGCAGCTCAATATTTAACCCCTTTGAAAGTCCTTAAGAGGAGGGATAGAGTGTGATCACTAGAGAGGTGTTAGAAGAGTGTTTCATGAGACAGGAAAAGCCCAAGTCTGTCTGTGGGGTAGGAATGTGCCTGTTTTGTTTGCAGAAAGTGAGAAGAACAACAGAATCCTGGAGGGCTTAGCAGACAAAGCGGCCTCAGACTCGGGGAGGGCTGGGAACGCTGGGCTATTACATCGTATACCTAAGAAAATGACCTTCTGAGGTGTGGCACTTTCCAGCAATTCGAATTCTTGTTTTCATTTAATCCTTATAATCATCCTCCGAAGTCAATATTATTATTATTATCCCCATTTTGGATACACAGACATTGGAGATCAGAATTTAAAGGCTAGATACAGCTACCAAGAGACAGAACCAATACTCAAACCCAGAGTTACAGATTCCAAATCCCATCATTGAAGATGAGTTCATTTCTCCAGCCTTAGATATAGTTTATTTCCCAAGGTACTGAGAGTACTCAAAGATATAATTGCAGATCTGCTGTTGGTAACCTGGGAAATAAGCAGATGGAAAAGGCGTCATAAATCTGGAGGCATCCAAATGTTTTCCCAACTAGAAACAGGCAAAAAAAAGGTATAAAGTCTCCAATCAATCGATGGGAACAATTTGAAGGAAAAAAAAAAAGATCAGATTAGGAAACAGATAGTTGATGAGAAAGATGTAATTCCCAGAATGAGTTCTCATACAGGGATTGAGAACAGCTCACTTCCACCCTTGGTCAGGCCATCAGGCGATGAACCAGGAGGAATGCTGTAGACAGAGCGTAACTTGATTTTAGCAGCCTCTCAAAGGCCTTATGATATCCTTGGGTCACTGCTGGGAAATGCTGAAGAGCCTTGCAGCCCTAAGTGAGGTCATCAATGGACCAACTTGTTAGAAACCCAAACTCTCAGGCCCCACCCTAGACCTACTGAAAACTGCATTTTAACAATATAGCCAGGCAATCCCTACACACATTAAAATTTGAGGAGTAATGGGATAAATAATAGGATAATTTGGTAGATTTATGACCACCAGAATAGTCAGAAAGTGAGTGTCAATCTCCAGAGAAGTCACCAGAGGCCCTTTCCTGTTCAGTACTTTTCTATTTAGAGCAAAGGAGTTATGAGTACTCGGCTGATTTTGAAGTCAAACAGATTTAGGTTTGAATTTTAGTTCTTCCATTAGTTAGCTATATAGCCTTGAGCAAGTTCCTTAATCTCTCTAAAATGAGGATGGTAATTCCTACAATTCTGGAGGACATGGTGAGAAGTAAATGACACCACTGTGAGAATTAGAGTCCATACACCATATACAGCAGACATATGATCTGTTTCACTAAGCACATAGCTCATCATATTCTATTTTGTATATCTTGCTCTAACTATGCATGTATATAACTTGTCCATTTCTGTGTTCAGGTGTATAATAAGTCCATTATAACCTTCTGAAGGCAGGATCATCTCTCCTTTCTCTCTTGCGTTATGCAAAGTGCGTATCACTCTCTTGCCCAGTAAATAATGACTACAAGCACAGCAATGTCTGGTGTTTAATTCAGATGCCAAAACATATGCTTACCCTGAATGGCTGGACCCCAAGCAAACAGATAATACCAACTCAAATGCAGATCGACAATCGTTTCGTCTCTGGGAACATTCACAGGCCGTTTAAATCTGCAGGTGACCCGATTGTTCTCAAAAACTCCTTCTTCATCTCTGGCAGGATTTCTCTGAATCTCCTTTGCCCACTGGCCTACGTTATAGAAGTGCTGTATGCGGACCCTACCGTTGTCGTCATGGACGCAGGCCATGACATCGTCACCACCCTAACACGAAACATGATGGAGAAAAAAGTCAAAGGTATGTCTTCGGAAAATTTTTCTGCTAGAAAAAAACTGCACTCTGAAATACACAATCCATTAACTCTATAATTGGAAGCGTTCCCACCACCACCACCAAATTGTTTTAAGTGCCATTAAAAAATCTTTAACCAGGGACTTCCCTGGTGGTCCAGTGGTTAAGACTTCGTCTTCCAATGCAGGGGGTGTGGGTTTGATTCCTTGCTAGGGAGCTAAGATTCCCACATACCTCGACATACCTTGAGGCCAAAAAACCAAAACATAAAATAGAAGCAATATTGTAACAAATTCAATAAAGACTTTAAAAATAGTCCACATCCAAAAAATCTTAAAAAAAAAACTTTAACCAAGTGACCAGAGTTTGCATCACCACAGCTCACATTGAGTGCCTTCTGATGTGTCATTTAGAGAAGAATACATCACCCGCTCTCTAGCAGTCCTGCTGAAAACACAGACACAAACCTGATCGTGAGCAAGCAATCAGAGAAACCCAAATTGAAGGTCATTCTACCAAAAAACTGGCCTGTAATCTTCAAAAGGGTCAATGTTATAAAAGACCAAAAAAAAAAAAAAATCCAAAGAAAAGCTAAGAAATTATTTCAAGATAAATAAGACTAAAGATACAACTAATGGTGTTCCTAGACAGACTTCTGAGTCATAAAAAAAAATTTCCATAAAGGACAGTATTAGGACAAAGGGCGAATTTGAAAATGGACAGTATATTTGATAATACTGCTGTATCTATGTTAAACTTCCTCAATTTAATAAACTATATAATGAAAAAGAATGTCTTTGATCTTAGCAGATACCCACTTAAATATTTAGGGTTAAAGGGTCATGATATCTTCAATTTAACCTCCAACGTTCCCAGAAAATAATAAAAATAGTAAGTAGTAGCAGTCAGAGTTGTAGCAGCAGCAGCAGCAGTAGACAGAGATAAAGCATATGTGGCAAATGTTATTGTTTGTGAAAAAGTTCTGGAACCAGATAATGGTGATGCTTCCACACCATGAATGTAATTGATGCCACTGAACTGAATACTTTAAAATGGAAATTTTAGGTTATGTACTTTTTACCACAATAAAGAAGTTACCATTTGGTGAATCTAGGTGAAATTATATATATACTATATATAAACTCTTACATATAGTATATATATAAACTCCTATATATATATATATATATAGGAGTTTATGGTCCTATTCTTGTAGCTTGTCTGTAGGTTTAACATTTTTTTAAGAAAACAAACCAAAAAAGTTAAAGGTGTTCATCAACTATCACAAATGCACCCCTCTGTGGGGATGCTGTTGACGGGAGGCTCTGCATGGGTGGGGACAGGGTATATGGAAATTTTCTGTACCCTCTATCCAATTTTGCTGTGAACCTAAAACTGCTCTAAAAAATAAAACCTAATAAAGAAAACAGTAATGCATCATTTCAAAAAAAGTTAAAGGTTATTGAAAAGGGGTTCCATTTTGCTTTTCCTGTGCATCAGGTTTTGAAAATTTTTAACTCTGTGCTTCTTGGAGTGATGGGGGAGAAAAGAGAGACCTATATTTCAAAGGCCTCTAGATAGCAAAATATCAGACATGAAATCTGAATGCTCCTCACTCAACTTCCCTCCTCTGAGCCCCCTAATCTTAACAGCTGCACCATGAGTGCAAATGCATCCCCGGACAAGAAATGGTCAATGTGCACTGCAAGCCAGCTTCTGGGTTGGCACACACCCGCTGTTTCTCCTAGTGACCCTAAAGTAGGAGATAAGTGATATAGGTTAGTATCCATGCAGTCTTACCAGGTGGACCCCTTGTCTTACAGCCTGTACTGAGAAGCTCATTCTTCTAGCAACCTCCCCAAGAACAAACTCACCTGAGCTCTGATGGCTTAGCCCAATCCCCCAGTCTCGTCTTACTGCCCACCTACAACCTCTGTCCAATCCACCAGCAAAGCCTGTCAGCGTTACCTTCAAAACATCTGAAATCTGAGCCCTTCCCACCACTCCTGCTGCTGTAACAAAGGTCTGAGCTGCCCTTCTCTCATTGGAAGAGCCTCAAAACAGACCATGTGAAGAGAAGCATCTTGTAGAAAAAGCAGCAGCACATGCAAAGGTGCAGAGGCCTAAGAGAGCCTGGCTGTTTGGGAAGCACCTTGGCACAGCAAATGGCAAATGCTGAGGCCCCAGAGGAAAGAGAATGCAGCAGAGGCACAGAGAGAAGCAGAGGTAAGAGACGGTCAGCTGCCTGGGTTCCTGCCTATTCCTAGTCACAGTCCTTTCTGAGGTCCAGATGTGTTCTTGCCCACGCATACTAAGGAGGACTGAATTGTTGGACCCAATCCTTCACTCCCCTTTTGCTGTATGATGCATATACACCTCCACAAGCCCTCTTGCTAAAGGGAGCGTACTTCCCTGCCCCTTCATTCTGGGCTTGGCCGTGTGACTTACTTTGGGCAGTGGAATGTTATTAGCAGATGTGATGTGAACACAGGTTTGAAATAGGCTTGGATGGCTCTTGCGCTTCTGCCTCTGCCATGAAAAAAACATGCCTACTGGTTCCAGAATTATTAGAGAACACCTGAATCCAAGCCATGGGCTGGAGCCAAGCCCAGCTGAGTCCCAGCCAATCCCCACACATGTGAGCAACAAATAAATGCTTCCTGTTATCAGTCATGTAGTTTTGGGGGGCTCTCTTGCAGCATTACTGTGGAAATAACTAATGCATACAGGTACCACGAGACACCTTGCATTCTCATAACCAACCCTTCCTTCTCCATTTAAGCTAGCTTGAATTTTTTTTAACTTGTAATCAGAGAGCTATAACTAGTATAATTGTTATAATGCTTTGATCAATTTAGTTGCTTTACTTTGAAAAAGAAAATCAAATGCCAGAAATTGGCTTCTCCCATTTAGAAGTGGCATCGTTAGCTTAGGGAAACATAACCGTGCCCATTCTCTAAAATCTAAAGTAGCAGAGCAAACTAAAGACAAAAGTTAGCTTCTATCATGCTTTGCATCTTACCATTTTCTTGTCTGAAGAGAATCCAACTGCTACCCAACCATCTGTGTCTGCACTCAGCTCAAATTCCACATCAGCCCCTATCATCCGGTAGCTAAGGAAGTAGTCACAGGTCTCTGCATTACATCCCGGTTTGCCATATCTACAGGATATATCAAAACAGGTGTTACTGCTTCCTCATTCATTTACTCAAAATACATTAAGAGAACACCTATGTGTCAGGCAGGAAGCTAAGCAAGATTAACAAATAAATTAGATCTTTGCTATCTGGGCTCTCAAAACCACAATTTCACTCAGGAGAGACCGTGGAGATGATCTGCTCCTCTTTAACTACATGCAAACTGAGGTCTAGAGAGGGGCAGGGACCTGCATAGTGAACCAAGCTGCAGCAGGACTGAACCTGGACCTCCAGGCCTAGCCAGGGTTCTCTACATCTTATTAGAGTTCCTCGAATATTAATTATTACTGAATTATTTCTGAATCCCTTTTAGAGAAAAAAATTCTGAGTTAATAATTTAAGTTGCCAATTCTTTTCTCTTAAAAATTTTCAATTAAACTACAAAATTAAACTAACAAAAATGGACAAATTAAATATAGATTAAACTACAAAACCAGGAACTTTTAAATTCATAGCATTCACGTGATAAATGATGTCATTTCACTGAAAGTGACTTTCTGCATACCTGCATGAAGTGTGTCTGATTGGACTCTGCAGGGTCTTTATTTTGAGCATGTTCTTACTTCTAGACACGACTCCACTCTCCTCCACTTTTACCTACAATATTTGAACTGCTCCAAAACCCTTATATATACAAGGCAGCAAACGAATGCCTCATTTATTTCTGTTTACTGGGCGCGAATGCACCATTTATCTATAAAATTTGCCTTTGTTCTACTGGGCTACTTGGTGCTAACACAATTCAGACACTAAAGTATAGAAGACTGTAAGGTGGTTATCCAGGTAACCAGATTATGCATTTGTTAATCTGTTGAAGGAGCATCACTGAAATGAAAACATGAATTTAAATTTTCTTCCAGAGGACTTGTGGATCCTGTAAGGATCCGCAAGCCCTAGTTTTAGGAACACTGCTTTACACCGTTTTCAGAAATGACAGAAAATTGTAGCAACGGGTGTGATAATCTAAGCTCAGATGGAAGGTATCTGAAAGTACAGGATGCAAAGCTGCTAGGTATTGATGGAGGAGGGAGACTAGGCACATGTAGCTCTGCAGGCAGACACCCTGAGCAGCTGGCAAGAGAGGTAAGGAACTGGGGTGAAAAAGCTGAAAGGGGCGAGGAAAGCTAAAAGAGGGGCGAATGGGCCAGAAAGCAAGTTTCCTTGAAGCCAGCAGGGCACTAAAATTCCTTCCCTTCTCAAAAATATCTCCTAATCACCAGAAATATTCATTGTTGGCTATCTTCCTCAATAATAGCATCATTGGATTTTTTTTTTTAATTCCTTAGAAATACCCTTGTAATCCAAAGAAAACGCAAAACCCCCATATTCAATTTTTTGTCCTCGGACTTTGAGCACTGAACCAAAAAAAAAAAAAAAAAAAAAAAAATCAAAACATTCAGTGCAGTGGCCATCAAAATCTTTACTCAGGGACAATTTGTTTTAGGAAATAAAGGATTCAAAGAAAAGGAGGTTTTTCAACAAAGCAGAGCTGTCTAGACAGGAGGCCCACTGTCTACACTACTGTTTTCTAGCTCCAGCCCATCACGTCTTGACAGAATACTGCTAGTAATCAGGCAGGAACTCACTAGATCTGAGACAACCAGCTAGTCACAATAATCAACATGTAATGACTAGTTAGTATCATACAGCTATCCATAGTCATGACCATTGATTTGAAAAGGAATCAGGTCTTAGGCACATCTATTATAGCCTGTCCCACCCACATCCCAGTGTACTGTGATTCTTCTACATACAGCCAACTGGTTAGACACCTGAGCCAACAGCGTACAGTCATAAATGAAGAACCAGAGAAGAACGTTCTAGGGCCAAGGGGCATGCTACAGCTCAAGGCCTTGAAGACTGAAACCTGGGGTGGCCGTCAGAAATAAGCCACATCCCTGCTGAAGTTATGAGGGGTACAGGCCCCTGGTCAGAGTGAACTGCATGCAATTTAAATACTACCTTGAGAAGTAAAACCAAAGTCTTGGCTTTAAAGTCATCCAACCCGCAGATCTACCAACCTAAAGCATCCCTTAGTTTTTCCACAGTCATCCACTTTGATTTTGGCAAATGGATCCACAGGAGGAGCAGTAGGGAAAGGGTAACCTGGCCAGTGAGAATAAATAATGGTTAGAAAATCCAGCAGCGACATTTCCAATGAGAAATGCTTCTTTTTAGCAGGTTGGCTATTGTCTGTCTCTGGAAATGTTCAAGCCCTCAGAAAAGGGCTTGCTTGAAGCCTAATCACCCCCTTCATGACAGGCAGGTGTGGAACACACATCTTTGAACCCAGCCTTACGTGTTAACTGAGAAAGGGCTTTTTCTTCATTTACAGGTAAGGAGCCTGAGGCACTGAAAGAGGGCATGATATCATACCCACTGGCTCACCACTGTCCCCTGGGAGTGTGAAAATCACAGCTTTATACAATACACATGCTCTAAGAGAAAGTAAACAATGAAACATTTCTATATTTGATAGCAGAGGTTTTCCATTTATATCTACAGGTATAATAGGATTTTTCTATTTCTCTGAACTATTTTTCATTAAGCTGTATAGAACATTTTCAAATCTCACTAATTCTTTAAACACATCATTTCATGCATCTTCCTTGTAAGATGACTTAACATCATAATGCATTCAACCACACATCAAAGGGAAGCCTGCCTTATGCATCCAGCTTGTGACACAAATATTTTTCTTCCAGGCTATTCACTCCCTGCACGCAGGGACCATGTGTGATTAATCTTGTATTCTCTGCCCAGCACAGTGCTTGGCATGGGACATTGAATAATTGTCAAATGAATAAATAAGATCACCCATAGAGAGTAGGCGATGCAAATACACTTTAAAAATTATTTCATTCGTTTTTCTTTTCTCACTATTCTGAAGTCCTTTCCTCGTGATTTGTAATTTTTCAAATGAGGTTTTGTTTACTTTGTTTAATTAATTTATTTTATTTATTTATTGGCCGCATCGGGTCTTTGCTGTACATGGGCTTTCTCTAGTTGCTGCAAGTGGGGGCTGCTCTTCATTGTGGTGCGCAGACTCATCTTTGTAGTGGCCTCTCTTGTTGTGGAGCACAGGCTCCAGGCGCGTGGGCACATGGGCTCAACAGTTGTGGCTCATGGGCTCTAGAGCACAGCCTCAATAGTTGTGGCGCACGGGCTTAGTTGCTCTGTGGCATGTGGAATCTTCCCAGAGCAGGGCTCGAACCGGTGTCCCCTGCATTGGCAGGCGGATTCTTAACCACTGTGCCACCTAAGAAGTCTGAGGTTTTGTTTACTTTGTTTCATTAAATTATACTTTAAGAAAAGCCACCAGCAGACACAAACTATTACATTTAGAATGGATAAACAACAAGGGCCTACTGTACAGCACAGGGAAGTATATTCAACATTCTGTGATAAACCATAATGGAAAAGAATACAAAAAAGAATGCATGTATGTGTATAACTGAGTCACTCTGCTGTACAGCAGAGATTGGCACAACACTATAAATCAACTATACTTCACTTATATAAAAAAAAAAGCCACTAGGCCACATTTTCCTGGTTCATATCTGTGCACTTTGGACAGTTCATTTCTACTACCCTAGATGTTGATCATATACTAAAGTACGGCCCTACCTTTTCACCATCTTTAAGTACTTGGGCCAAATGCACTACTTCTTCTATTTTCATGCTTATTTTATGCTAAGTCCTAAGTCCACTTCAGTACTATAGACTGAGTCCCACCTTGGATAAGTTTTTTTTTTCCTCTTAGTATTTATGGAGTTCAATGCTACAAACTATGTTAAGCATCTTCCTATAAGTTCTTCCTCTTATTTCTCACTACAATGCTGTGACTATTTTTTTCTCAGAGTATTTATCCAGGAATGCAATGACTACTTATGTTTGTAAAATTCTATAGGTATCTGAAAAAGACAATGTCTTATAATGTTGCTTCTGACTGAGGTTCACCATCTTCTTCCATTATCCTTACTACTTCGTAGCATCTACAATAATACATCAGTATATAGCAAATTTCCAGCTCAATAAATGCCAGTAATTATTACTATTGGATTATTATTACTATTAAATTTTTAAACTAATCATTAGGTAAGATCGTCTCTAGAAGAAGAATGGGTTTCTAAGCTCCAAATAAGAGCACGTTTTGGAACAAAGCTCACTTACAAATGTATTGAACTAGTTTATTAGTGTTGGCAAATGGCTTATTTCTTGGGCTTTTCCAGCACTGATTTCCTATTATCTTATATGCTTCTGAATCTTAGAAAAGAACTTATGTTGTCAAATGAATTTGGGCATCATTTAATAATATCACACTTTTTTCTCATTTTGTAAAATGTTTTATAATAAAGAATTTAACTGGTTTTTGTCCCTGGTTCCTGGGAGGGAGACTCTAAGTCCTTGGAATTTTCCAATAGGTCTTTGTTATTCGTGAGCCCCTTGGGATCACATCTGAGTTTATGCTAAGAGGTAAGATGACTCAGGATGGGGACTGGTCACTAGAAAGACCAACTGAGTGATCAGAGGTTTGGGGCTTTGAGCCAGCCCCACCTCCAGAGAGGGGCTGAGGGGCTGGAGACTGAGTTCAGTTCTGTAGCTAATGATTAAGTCAACCACGCCTAGGTAATGAAACCCCAATAGAAATTCTGGACACTGACGCTCCGTGCGACTTCCTGGTTGGTGAACACACTAATATGCCTGGAGGGTGACATGTCCTGATTCCATGGAGAGGAGTCCTCTCCTTCCAGGACAGGACATGGAAACTGCATTTGTGAGCTCCCCCAGACCCTGCCCTGCGTGTGTCTTCATTTGCTGTTCCTGAGTTGTATTCTTGATACTACAACTGTAATTGTGTGTGTAGCCCATTCCTGAATCCTTTGAGACATTCTAGTGAATTATAGAACCCGAGAGGGGTGTGGGTGGCCCCTGGATTGGTAGCCAGTTGGTCTTGTTGTGGACCATGTCCTTTAACCTCTGGAGTGATTAGTGCCAGAACTGAATTTCAAGATATCAACTGGGGTTGGTATCAGAATATAAGCAGAGCAATATTACATTTTTTTCCTGAAATTAAATGATGTCACTATTTGGAATAACATAACTCTGGACCATGTGCCAATATTTAAGCTCCTGTATCTCAGCTACAACCCAGCCTCTACAGCCAGCTCTAGGATGAGCTGGTACTCTGCAAACCACATTTCTCCTTTGCCAGCTGGCTAGGTTCTGCCGAAAGGAAACATTAAAGGGAGGCTGAGAGGCAGGAGGAGGGAAAGACCATGTGTTCCTGTTTGACTGCTGTCCAATAAGCAAGTCCTCAGCAACTCTACTTCATCCTTGCGTTGGCAGTTGGTTTGAATTTCCAGCTTACTTCTAGACTCCCAGAACCAGCCTTATCAAAGGAATCAGCATCAGCTGGGCAGAGAGCCCATTCTCAGAGGAGGGACTGTGCCTCTGGGGTGGGGGTGTGCGGTCCCTTGTCTGAGCTCCCAGGTGCTCATAACCTCCAGCTCTTCTCTCTGCTCCCTCAGCCCCAAGGCCGGCAGCTGCGTCCCACAGTGACTGTCTCTGAGCTCCCTTTTTGCTTCTGCAGCCCCCCAGCATCTCCTCAGACAGTTCCCTGGGCTGGTCATCCTGTTTTAAAAAAGCTTAAAAAATTGGTTTCTGTCTTTCTGACTGAAGCTTGATGGGTAGAGACTAAGTATGTTAATCCTTGAATACCAACACAATGTATTTGTAAAAGCTGTATCTTATTAGCAGTTATCATCTGAAAGCCTAGAGAATAATGACGTTCAGATCTGTTTTACATGCACTGTACAATTTTACTGGAAAATTATTTCGATTGTAGAATTTTAATTTTTAAGTACCCTAGTTGCACAGAATTAACAATATTTCTTGGTTTATGGAACACTCCATTGAATGGATATACCATATTTTTTTATCCTTTCGGGGGTTGACAGACACTTGGGTTGTTTCTGCTTTTTGGCTATTATGAATAATGGCGCCATGAACATCTGTGTACAAGTTTTTGTGTGAACATATGTTTTCAATTCTCTTGGAGTAGAATTGCTGTCATATGTTAATTCTAGGTTTAAGTTTGTGAGGAATTATCAAACCATTTTCCAAAGTTGCTGCACCATTTTATTGGGTTGGCCAAAAAATTCTGTAAGATGTCCTGGGAAAACCTGAACGAACTTTTTGGCCAACCCAATACATGCTTACCATCAGTGTCCTGGTGTCGGGGTGGGGGGGTGCTTTTTTTTTTTTTAATTATAGCCATCCTAGTGGGTATGAAGTGGTATCTCATTATGATTTTGATTTGCATTTCCTTAATGACAAATGAGGCTGATTATCTCTTCGTGTGCTTATTGACTATTTGTATGAGGGTGAGTCAAAAATTATCCGCATGCTGGCTGTAGAATTTACAGTTTTAACATAACTGGAGTGGTGCAGATAATTTTTGACTCACCCTCATATATCTTCTTTGCAGAAATGTTTCTTTAGAGCCTTTCTCCATTTTCAAATAGGGTTAGCTATCTTTTTATTATTGAGTTGTAATGTATTCGCTTTTTAATCTCTGCTATGTCTAGGGTTATTTCCCCTTTTTTCCATTCCTAACATTATCTGTCTTCTCTCTTTTTCTCCTGATCAATCCTGCCAGAATCCCATTGTGACAGTTAATTTTCTGTGTCAACTCAGCTGGGCCAGGTGCCCAGATATGTGGTTAAACATTATTCTGGATGGTTCTGTGAGCGTGTTTTTGGATGAGATAAACACATAGCATTTTCAATCAGTGAACTCTGAGTAAAGGAGATTGCCCTCCATAATGTGGGACGGCCTCATCCCCAGCAGAAGGCCTGGACAGAGCAAAAAGACTGACCTTCCCCAAGCATGAGCGGCGTCTGTGGCAGATGGCCTTCAGACTTGAACTGCAGTATCAGCTCTCTCCCGGGTCTCCAGCCTGCCAGCCGGCCCTGCAGATTCTGGACTTGCCAACCTCCAAAATCACATGAGCCAATTCCTTAAAAATAAATTTCTCTCTCTCTGTCTCTCTGTCTCCTTCTCTCTCTCATCTGTATATACACACACATCTTATTGGTTTCGTCTCTCTGGATAACCCTGACTAAGCCATTTATCCACTTCATTCATATTTTCAAAGAATCACTTCTGGCTTTTTTGATCCTCCTTAGTGAATATTTGGTTTCTATTTCATTAAATTCTACTATATCGTTATTATTTCTCTCCTCCTACTTTCTTTAGAGTTATTCTCTTCTTCCTCTAACTTCACAATTTTTTTTTTGACATTTCTCCTTTTCTTATATCCACACTTAAGCCCAACTATTAACTGCCTCTAGGGGTTTCTGCCTGGACATTCCACAAGCAAAGCAATTCCAGACGCCCAACACGGAGCTCCTCCACTCCCAAATGCTCTTCCTCCTATGTTTTCTATCTTAGTGCAGAATCCCACCACCCTCCCCCAGTCTCCCAACCCTGAAACCCTAGATTTCTCCACCTGGAACATTTCCTCCATCACCATTCCTTTCATTCCCACCTCTGAAACCTGAGCCTGCTCTTGGCTACTGTACCACCTCCCATCTGATTCTCCCACTTCCCTTCTAATTCTTCCACCTGTGAGCCAGGTTTCTAAAACAGAAATCAGATCTTGTCACAAGGTGGTTTGAAGACCTTTACTGACCTCTCCCCACTCCCCTCCTATCTCTCCTACACTCGCTCATCTTCCTTAGTCCTGAGATGTCTGGGTTAGACACTGAGACATGGCCAGCTTCTGCTTCTCTGCTCCCACTTTTTATTTTCCTAGCGAAGTGTAAGCTGATTTACAGTGTTGTTGCTCCACACTTTTTTATTACTGGTTTTTGTTTGTTCCTTTCCCTCCACTTTCCATTTTAGTGCTTTTTTTTCTCTTTATCTAAAATTAAAATTTGGATTAAGACCAAATAATATTAGTTTGAAGCAAAAAAAAAAAAAATCTTTTTTCTCCTTCCCTTTCCTTCTTCTCACATGTGCCCTGTAAACCCCTCCAAGAACTATTCTGTTTTGGAGTTTGAAAGCTATTTTTTCCTCCCTTCAGCTATTCCTATAACACAAGAGGCACTTACTTTCTTGGTTCATTCTTCCAGGTTCTCAACATGCTTTTGCAGTTTCCATTCTTGTCCAACTCACAGCCACTATCTGCTCCTCTTCTGCAATCCCTTGAGCCTGTTTTGCCATACTCCACTGGGTGGTTAATGGCTTCTGGTTTGCTATTTATTGCTTCTAATTAACTGCTTGGATCACAGCCCTCAGGTATTAATTTGGTACTTAATTTCTTGAAGTTTTAACCAGAAATTATCTGTTCAAATCTCTGAGAGCTGCTGCATCAGGCTCCTTCTCTTTCTGGACTGCCTGAATCATTTCTGCTTATCAGAGCCATATAAAGCAGCAAAAATGTCAAGGGACGTCGTAAAGTGGAACATTCCACCCACGTGGAGCCTGTTTAGCAAAGCTTTCATTGTGCCCCTCCACCTCTCAGGAACCTGCAGTTCCCAGCTGACTACCCCCATCAATTCCAAGCCCCTCCCTTGCCCATAAAAATGCCCCATCTTGTCAATCCCGCGGCATTTCCTAGCGCAGGTCAATAGGGACCCTCTGTTCCAAATAGGCTGGACACCTCACACCACCTTATCCACAAAGTCAATCAACAGACCCACACAGTTCTCTGCTACTTTCTAGCTGTGTGTCTTTAGCTACAATAGTTAAATTTTCTGGGGGTCAGCTTCCTTAACTCTAAAGAGGGAAGAGCAGTAATGTCTAAGTCAGAGTGTTGCTAAAAAGATTAAAGTTAATATGGGTACTTAGAACAGTGACTGGCACACAGTAAGCACTTATTAAAAGTTAGCTCCAATTAGTGTTATTATTGGGCTAGATTCATGGAGATAAACTAGATGTAGATTATTTACCTATAAATTACTTACCCTTTCTGTGATTTTTTTTTTTTTGGTTTTATTCTCCTGCTCCACACACAGTATATATACACTGTTTCTACTTTTTCACTGAACAAGGTGACACTATCTTTGTTTAAACCAAAGTACAAATGAAGAGATACTATAGTATGTACCCGCGTGTGCGCCCGCACCTGCATGTGGTCTTTTTATTCTCAGTACATATACAGGCACCTCAAGGGGAAAAGCATCCCAAATGTTTATGTGTATGGTGATGACTTATGTATTCACATACAATACATGGTAGACGTAGAAGAATATAGGCAGATGAAGGAAGTCCTGCCCTTCCCTCCACCATCTGTCCTTCTCTCTATTGCCTTACTAGCTCTTTCCAAAGATGGGAAAAATTGTGGTCAGAAACTCATTGATCGTGCCACATTTTACAAGTGGTCAGATTACTATGCCTTAAAGATAAGCTACCTTGCACGGTGCTCCTCTTTGCCTTCCTAGGTAGGATATGGCCCAAGGGCAAGCCCGCTACCATCATCCGTGTGGCTGGCTGGAGAGATTCAGGGTTTGCTCCTCAGACCTGGCCTGTAGATCTCAGAAGCAGGGAAAATGGAGAATGAGGCTTCACTTGGGACTTAACCCTAAGCCAATGCCCAACTCGATTTTTTTTCAGAGAACCCTCAGAATAGGAGGTTTGTCCCTAATCATGTGGTAATCTGTTTCATATTCTACTGTTGTTCTGAATATATAGACTCTGGCTTGAGAACCTCAAGGGGAAAAGGTATGAGTAACAGGATTCAAGCACCAGGAACCTATCCAAACTCTTAACTACAGAGAGCACAAAGGGTCACGGCCGGGTTAGATGGTGTGCTGTGGGAAGATATATTGCCTAATGGCAGGGGATGGGGGGAGAAATCAGGGAAGGCTCCCTGAAAGAGGTGGCATTTGAGCGGGGACTGTAAGGATGAGTAATATAGGCTAAGACAGTGGAAACCTCCAGGAATTCTGAAAACTAGCATCATTAAACCAAAACATAATTTAAATATAAAAAAATGAACATGTTAGGGGGTGATTAGAAACATCAAATCAGTCAGTGTTCAGCCTCTGGCCTGGGGTTCTTGGGCAGTTTGGACACTGGAGAAATAGTCTCTGGACAAGGAGGGTAATGGTCACTGGGCTCACGCATAGTTTCAGTGAATTCTCCATCCCCACCCCCATTATTCTAATTCCTTTTTCCTTATTTCATACTACTGGGCTACTTTTTCATTAAAAACTCAGTTTGTTGGCAACTTTAAACCTGAGAAGGGGGTATCCTACATAGAGAAAACAACCCAATCACTAGAAAAAGATAACCCCACTTGTACTGATGAAAGAATAGTTTAAATGTACCATTTCCACCTCTTCCCTTGCCACTTCCTGCAAAATTAACTGGGTTCCCTCCTTCCTTTTCCACTGAATTCATCCCAGGAAAATCTATCCATTACCTCTCGTTTCCTGAATCCATCAACTATTTTAAGTCTTCACTGGGCCTCCCCATGGCATGGGACACTCTTCCTGATGTCCTCTTTTCCTTCACCTTCTGGGTGGGATACCCTTCTGGGACATTTCCTGGTACTGCTTCTCCCTCTCTGGCAGTACCCTTTTAAGGCAGTGTCACTGATTATTTCTAAGGATCTTGGGAAAGTCTCTACTCAGGACCCACAAGGCTAAAGCCTAGGCCCAGAGTAATCTCGTAGAGGTGCTTTCCCTGAAGGGCTCACCCCACAAACATCCCCACTAGCACCCACCAGATGGTTGTAGGATCAGCCTTTGAAAGTAAGTGAAATGATCAGAGAAGAGTAGAATGGACAGCGAAAGCTCAGAGTGAGGGAAGGGGGAGAGCGAGAGATGGCTGTAAAAGAAAGTTGGGTCAGAGAGAAAATTCCAGGTAAATACATTGAAGCTTCATCCAGGGAGTAGGCTGCAACCATCACAGATTTTTGAGGGTTAGAGCCAGGCTTCAGGTTGTATGTACAGAATGGGTGAGAGTGGCAAGCAGACAAACTAGGGATCTGTACACATATCACAGACCCTGCTGCCCCTGTGGGGTCACCTCACCTAAGTGCCCTCCCCCTTCTGTCTCACCAAAGTCTCTCATACTTCCTGGTTCAACTCCATGAAGCCCTCCTTTGGGCTGCAGACACCTGATGTCCATGTCCATAAAACTGCCTAGACTATACAACTAACTTCCTTCTCTCTGTATATACAAACTGACACAGAATCTGACCTTGTTCTCCATTTGTTAGGTGCATGTGCCTGATGAGAATATAATTTCTCACATACCACCTCTGAGTCACCTGCAATGTGCTAGTTGGACTATCAACAGAATAACTACGTATTATATACTTTCTAAAAGAGATGGATTTTGTACTGTTTATTCTTTTACAGAGTGACAGATTCTACTTCTGCTTGCTGTCCCCCTACCACGCCCCTGCATTCTCTCCTTCTCCCTGGAAACACGGCTGCCCAGCTAGCAGACTCCACTTTCCAGTTTCCCCTGCAGCTAAGTCTGTGATTAGGTTCTTGCCAAAGGAATGTGAGCAGCAGTGATTTGCGCAACCAGCCTAAAAGGAAATTGTCTGTCCTGAACTTCCTCTCTTTCTCCTTTCCTCAAGCTTGAACCAAGACACGCAAGCAACCTGACTTCCACACAGATGAGGACAAAGCCTTAGAGGGTAGGGGAACAACAACTGGGAAAGAACCTAGGTCCTTGAATGACCTTGTGGAACAGAGCTGACCTACCCGCCCAGTCCAGCCAGACTGATGTGAGAGAAAAATAAACTACCTTATTTAAGCCACTGTATGTTGGGGTCCCTGTTTCAGCAGCTAAGCATCTACTCAACCAATATATTTCCCCATATCTATTTCTCCATATAATACAATAAGTCCAACTTTTGAATTGGGCATATTACTTCCCAGATAAAGGCTACATTTCCCAGCCTCTTTTGCACCTATGTGTGACCATGTGACTAGGCTGTCGCTAATGAAGTGTAAGTAGAATTGTTACATGGGGCTTCTGAACAATCTCCTTATAAAGTACTCAGTGACCTTCTTGTTCCCACTTCCTCTTTCCCACTGTCTGGTAAGTGAACATGATGGCTAGAGATCAAGCAGCCATCCTGGGCCATGAAGTTACATGCTAAGTGTTGTGAAGAAGCAGAAGACCAGGATGAGTGTCTCTGATGACCAGTTCTAGACTGCCTACTTCTAGATTTCGCCACATGATGGAGGAACTTCTATCGTATTTAAGCTATTAATGTTTGTTTGTTGTAGGTAGCTAAACTTAATCTTAAGTAACAGATACATCCAGCATCATATCAGCTGATGGGACACACAACATTTCAAACCCCAACTTGATTCTTGGATATTCCTCTTAGCAGAAGAAAAATCAAATCAAATCACTTTCCAAACTGCAGAAGTAAGAAGCGAGTTTCCATTCCTTCTGAAGAGAATCAGCTTGGCTTTTGGGCTCACTGAAACACTGCCTCTACAGGGAGGTCACTGAGGGACAAACCCCCAATCTCTGGGCCCAGCAGGCCCCAACAATGGTGGCTCACACTAGGGGTCCATGACATGTGGGAAAACAGTAAAGAAGTGGGATGGAAGTGGGGGAGGAGATGTGACCCAGCTCTCACCGCAGGGCAGTGAGCGGAAACAGAAAGCTGAGGTTGGGCCACTAGCCACTGCAAATTTAGGTCAATACAGACAGGGAGGAAATAAGGCAACGTCTCTCTTTAAATTGGGATTTCCGCTTCCCACCAGCTGCTGTGATCTCACACACCCTAGGTCAGCTCCTCCCTTACCACCCCAATCCCTGACAGAAACAGAAGGTGGAGGTCAGATGCGGAAAACTGGGGGAGCCTAGACTCAGCCCCACCTGTCCGCAGCTTCGCAGGACCTGGCTGACCACCTCCGTCTCGCGGCCTCAGTCTCCCCACCTGTAAAGCCAGCGGCGGGCGGAAGGCGCTGACAGCTCCTCGGACCGCTTCTCCAGGTGGATGAGGAGTGTGAGCCACGCGCTCGCCGTCCGGGCCTCGGCTGTGCCGCCGCTGCCTGGATTCTCATCCTAACCATCTCCCCGCTCCCCGCCCCCGCCGCCTCCATCCCCCATCCCGGCTCTCCGCTCCCGCAGCCCCTCATCCGCCCGCAGCCTCACCCTCCTCGGACAGGTAGCGCAGGTCGTAGAACTCCCCCGCGAAGGTGCCGTAGGAAGAGTCGTGGCGCGGCACCGCCTCGTCAGCGCCCGCGTCCCCCCGCGCGCGGCCTCGGGGTCCCCGGCCCCCCGGGCCCGCGCCGTCGTCAGCGGGGCTGGCGGCGCCGGCGGCGGGCCCGGCCAGCAGCAGCAAGAACAGCGGCGCCCAGGCCCCCGGGCGCTGCCGGCGCGCTCGCGCCATCGCCGCGTACCGATCCCGCAGCCAGGCCGCTCGGGCCGCAGCGGGGGCGCCGCGGGCGCGGAGCCGGGACTGCGCCGCCGCCGCCCCCGCCAGCACGCGTCAGCCCCCCGCCCGCAGCCCGCGCAGCCGCGGAGCCGCCCGCACCCGCCGCCTCCCGGCCTCGGTCTGCGCATCCTCGCTTGCGCCCGAAGCCTCGCCTTCTTCCTAGCATCCTCTCCTCCTCGCCCAAACTCTGTCTCTGCCTCCGTCCTCCTCATTTCTCCTACCTCCTTCCACGAGTCTCTCACAGACACAGATGTGGCCCTTCTACACTCTTGCTACTGCTCAGAAAGCGGTCCGCGGACCCGCAGCAACAGCATCCCCAGATGCCAGCACGTTAGCATCATTAATCTCGGGTCCCCACGGCAGAAACAGGAATCAGGATGCATTTTACCAAGATCCCCGGGTGACACCAATGTACGTTCACATTTAAGAAGTGCTCCCCGGAGGGTACATCTTGTCAGAGTCACTGTCTGTCCCACCTTGTTCCAGCACTTTTTGTTTTATGTAAAGCACTTACTATAGCCATTATTTCTTGGGATCGTCACTGAAAAAGTTGAAATAGCAAGATCCCCACTTTATAGATAGGTAAGCTGAGGTCCTTAGAGCCAGAGGGAGACTAGAACCCAGCTCTGTGGGCTGGATAACCCCTAGGCTTTTGGAGCGTGGAGTCAGCAGAGGCTGCCGGTGCCCTTGCCTAATGTGCCCCCTTCAAAAGCAGGCAGCTGCTTTACTGTTTCCCCACAGCAAGCATGTACAGGCCTTGGCAGGCCCAGACTGTGAAATTCCTGACTTTCCCAAATCCATTCCTGCCGCTTGCAATTCACTTCTGGTTAACTCAGCCATTCATTCATTCATTCATTCATTCATTCATTCATTCACACCAAGGACTTAACTACGTGCCAGGTCCCCTAGTTCTTTCCTAATGATGGTTTTGGAGTGATAACACATTGGAACCACTAAGCTGTTTTCTGCTAGAAAACATGGATACAATTCTTTTTATGCTAGTATTGCAGATCCAGCATTCTAGCTTGCTTTTAAATTTTATTTTATTGCATAAACAAAGAAAATAATTATGGAGGCAGAAAAGCATACAGGTTTCAAATGTAGGCCCGGAAGTTGGGCTGTGTGGGGTGGTGATCCGTAACCTCCACGATGCAATGGAGACAGGTAAGATGATAGAGGTGAGGATCAATGGTATTGAAAATTAATACCGTTTATAGTATTGAACCCTACTGACAATGAATGAATATGCCTATGGTTAAGAAATACAAATATTCAAAAGAAACTAGTGATTACAACCTTTTTTGGCCCAGGGGAGATGGGAGACCGGGGGCTGTTGTGGAAAGTGAGAAGCTCTGTGTGACCCAGAGGTTGAATGCTCGCTTTTAGGTATCGGTTAACACTGATGGTGGGTTGTCCAACTGGAATTTAAACATGTTCATCCTGACAGGTGATTCAGGTATAATTTATGGAAAGCTTGGGTTTCACTAGGTCTCCCAATATACCAGTTGTTGTAAGAAATAAATCAGATTTACTGCTTAAAAAAGGTAAGATGAACTATAATTACTTTAAAAATCAAAACAGATTTCTTTCCCCAAATCATAGCTTTGCAGAGGATAAAATTCTAAAATACAAAAAAATCCAATCAATTGAGAATCTGTTAAAGAGTAGTCCTTAAAAAACAAAAAATCAAAACAACAACAACCCACCTTGGGGCTTCCCTGGTGACGCAGTAGTTAAGAATCCACCTGCCAATACAGGGGACACGGGTTCGAGCCCTGGTCTGGGAAGATCCCACATGCCGTGAAGCAACTAAGCCCGTGTGCCACAACTACTGAGCCGGCACTCTAGAGTCCATGAGTCACAACTACTGGGTCCACATTCCACAACTACTGAAGCCCTTGTGCCTAGAGCCCATGCTCTGCAACAAGAGAAGCCACTGCATTGAGAAGCCCGCGCGCCACAGCAAAGAGTAGTCCCAGCTTGCTGCAACTAGAGAAAGCCTGTGTGCAGCAACGAAGACCCACTGCAGCCAATAAATAAATAAATATTTTTTAAAAAAACCTTGTTAAAAATTGAAATGTCTTTCTTGTCTTGTATTCCTGTTTATCAGAAAAGATATGGCCAATTTTATTTATTTTTTATTTTTATTTTTTTATTACTTTTTTTGGGGTACACCAAGTTCAATCATCTGTTTTTATACACATATCCCCGTATTCCCTCCCTTCCTTGACTCCCCCCCCTCGAGTCCCCCCCACCCTCCCCGCCCCAGTCCTCTAAGGCATCTTCCATCCTCGAGTTGGACTCTCTTTGTTATACAACTTCCCACTGACTATCTATTTTACAGTTGGTAGTACATATATGTCTGTGCTACTCTCTCGCTTCGTCTCAGCTTCCCCTTCACCCCCTGCCCCAATATGGCCAATTTTAAATGGACTAACATTTAGCAAAAAAGCAAGCATTGGACTTCTGATTCTGGTGTTGATTCACTGGTTTGGGCTGTCATTTATTTTTTATTCCCTTCATTTTAATTACTACAGTTAACAGTGATGGTGCCAGATACAAGGCAAATTAAAATCAGGTCAATCTTCTGGTAAACTAGTCTGATAAAAACCACGTGGGGTTTTGTTTTGTTTTGTTTGTTTTGCAGGGGATGTTGGGTGTTGGAGGAGGGTTTGCACCCACAGCCTAAAATGAGGCTTGCAGGTAAACTGCAGATTTCAATGACTTACTCATGATCAAGGACCTGGGGTCCATGAACTCAAAGGGAGACATAGATGGGCTTCAGGGGTGGTGTCAGGATCCAGTGAAAGTGCTGGAATAATGTGTGATGTATGGATTTTTCTAGGGAGAATAGCTATGATCTTCATGGGTCACTTAAAGTCTGCATGCCACCCCAGGGCCTTAGAACCTACTCCAGTTTTCAATTCCCTATGGACTTGGCTGCATCCTTTCATGAGGTTATCTCTCATCCACTTAAATTGCCTTTTGGGATTTTCTTACTCTTTTTGTTTTCTCACAAGTTGTGAGCCCTGGAGAACAGGGAGACCTGTTCTAACCCTCAGCACACATTCCCTACTTTGTTACATCCCAGATTTTGCATAAACCTTCTGCTCCCCACGGATGTGAGTCCACAACAAATACTGTGGTTTTTCTCTTTTGTCCATATTTTCGAAGGAAGAAGTTTTCCTGAACATTCTGAGACTACTGCCTGAACAAGAGTTGGCTATTCAAATAAGAACTTAAAGATGAACCTGAGTTTAATTTCATTTTCAAAAAAGATAGCCCCTTTATTTTCTCTTCTCATCAAAGCCATTTCCCTAAAACAACTTTTTTAGATTATAAACTTCACCCCCCCCCCGCCCCCCGCAAATCAGTGCTGCATCTTGGTATCTAACCAGCAACAACAGATTTGTCCATTTCTGTCTGTCTAGTCATATATGTGATTTTTTCACTTATGATTGTTTATGAAATAAAAGCTGTGATCTTGGCAGTTCCTCAAAAAGTTCAACAAAGAGTTCCCTATGACCCAGCTATTCCAATCTCAGTTATACACCCAAGAGAACTGAAAATACATGTTCACAAATGTTCATGTTATTTATAATAGTCAAAAAGTGGAAGCAAGCCAAATGTCTATTAATTGATGAGTGGATAAACAAGGTGGCATAATTCATACAATGGAATATCATATAGCCATTAAAAAGGAATGAAGTACTGATACATGCTACAACATGGGTGAACCTTGAAAACATTGTGTTAAGTGAAAGAAGCCAGTCACAAAAGACCACATATTGTGTGATTCCATTTATATGAAATGTCCAGAATAGGCAAATCCATAGACAGAAATCCAAAGACAGAAAGTAAATTAGTGGTTGCTAGAAGATGGAGGGAGGGGAGAATTGGCAGTGACTCTACATACGGAGCTTCTTTTTGGAATCATGGAAATGTTCTGGCATTAGATAGTTGTGATGTTTGTACGACATTATGAATATGCTAAAAAAAACCCCACTGAATTATATACTTTAAAATGGCTAACATGGTAAATTTCAAGTTTTTAAAAAGCTGTGATCTTTGAGATGGTGAAAGAAAGATAAAGATGATATCCGATATTCTCATGCTATTCTGGGAGTGTAAAATTTGGGGCACATTCAGGTGGGATCTTCTGAATGCTCTAGGACCTAGTTTTTAAACTCTTCAAACATAAGGATCTCCTATGCAATCTACGATCTACAAACCCAGGGTTGCAGGATTCCCAGGCCACTTGCATTAACCCCCAAACCCCTATGCCCACCAGGAGTCTGTGGCCCACAGTCTGGAATCCTTGCTCTGAAATGATTATGTCAGCAAGCTGATTTTTCTCCCTGGACATAAGATGTGTTGTGTGACCGTATGGTACTGTTATTTTGGTTTTAATTATATAAACAAGGTGAAGTGATTGCACCAATTCATTTTTATCACTATGAATCCACCCAACACAATGTCATCTTCTCAGGTCACAATGCCAAGCACCCAACATACATGTACGTAGGCAAATAACCAGGACAACTGCGGAAACAATGGAATCCTCTTGATTTTACTGGTTAGAGTGGAGCTGCCAAAGGTACTGGGTTTCCATATACAGTAACAGCCAACTTGTTTTGTGATCAAACTTCCAGTAATATCAACCTTCTGAAACATCTGTGAACCCAGGGGGACGTGGGGAAGAAGCAGCAGGCTCAGAGCCTCCTGAGAACAATGGCCAAAAAGCCCATGCATCCCTCCTCAGAAGCAAAGCCAACCTGACACGTATGTAACACTGAGTTTCCTGGCTTCCTCAAGAAAACTTCAGTTTTGCCCTGGAGGTTTCCATCAGAGAGCAGGAGGTGAAGACTCAGAAAGCAGGTTAGAAGAGGAGGGATTGGCAAGAGGTGACAACCCAAGACACAGATATTTCCCCCGTATTGTACAGAAACACATTTTGCATTGTGTGCACGACATAGAGAACGGCTAAAGCTGTTTTAAAAGTACAGTCAGGGGTCATGTAGTATGGGAGGAAGTAACAGTTCCCAGATACCACAATTGCCCCAGACGGCTTTGCCAATAGAGCAGACAGCAGTGCAAACCATCAATGAGAAGAGCATTCGTCTGTGAAAGGCAAGCCAAGCCCTGCACATTTGGATAGCTCCTGATGACATCACTGCACCACACCAAGGTACAACAGGGGCTCATGTTTGCAATGAAGACTCATCAAGAAAAGGTTAAATACTCTCCAGTATACTCTGTCTGCTAAGGCAGGGAAGTGTGTAATATATTTTAGAAAGATTTCCCTCAAAAAATATTAAAATTTCAAAGATTCAGCACTTAAAGGGTTAATCTTCTGTTATCTGAATATTTGCATACATTACCGTATTTTACAACAATGCTAGTCAATGAGGCATTACCTTTTTTTTTTTATAATCATTAGTATCAAATTATTGGCACCATTCAGTTTTAAGGATAGGGACAGGAGAGCAAACTATACAACATAAAAATACAGTTCTGATACAAACATATGAGATCAATTCCACTTCAGTGGTCATAAGAGATGGATGGACATTTTACACACAAGGAATTACAACTAGTAAGTCATCACATGGAAAAGTGCTCAGCCTTGCTAGCAATTAATGAAATAAAACAACCTTTCAAGAACAACTATACGCACTTATTAAACTAGCAAAAATAAATTAAAATAGCACAACCCATTATTGGCAGAACTATTGGTAAACAGAAATGCTTATACACTGCTGGTGGCATCGTAAATTGTAGAGGGGGGTTCAAGCATTCAGAGAGGATGGGGGGTTGAACTCGAGGTCCTTTCGACCCAGAGACTGGATCTTTCCAGAAAGCAATCTGGCAATATGAAACAAGAGCTATAAAATACTTCATGCTCTCTGACCTTGTAATCTCTCTTTGGAGATATTCCCAAGGGAAGAATCCAAAGGAAGGAACATTTTTTTTACAAAGACATTCATAGCAGCACTATTTATAAGAGTGAAAAATTGCATATAACTCAAATATCTAATAATGGCAAGAAGTGAGGTTAACCATGTGACATGGATACAAAGAAACTGAAATAGGTGAGAGCAGGATCAGTGTGGAAAAGAGGAGATAGGTGTTAGATGGAGGAAGTAACCAAAGAGTATGTACACACTGATCATACTGATGTAAAAATGTGTGCATTTCCATTGAGAAAGTGTGGGAAACAATTTAGAGGGCTAGTTTGTGGTCAGGGGGTTCTTTTATTCCTGCAAAGTTGTTCAAGTGCATAATAAAAATTTAAAAACACATTTCTTGAAACTATATAAAAAGGGAGCAAAGTTTCTTCTGGTCAAGTTTCTATCAACAGGACATGAGTTGAACCAACTTTAGAAATAACTTTCCTTTATGGAACACCCAAATGAATTCTGATATCAAATCACTCTGTAAGGATTTTTAGACAATTTAAACTGTACCTTCCTCCTTTGGGTTCAATAATAAATTCTATATATCCCAAATCATGTCGTATCCCACAAATTCACAAGTTAAGTTATATTTCAGATTAAGCTGACGTTCCTTGAGTCCCGGTGATTGCAACTTTCCTTTTTTAGTTCACCTACTCGTGTCTGAATAAAAATGAATGTTAAAGACATTATAAGATCTGTGTATTTACCAGTGTAAATGAAAAACCAGCAGTAAAGAATTATTCTCCCATTAAAAATGACTCTTTAACAAACAGTCAAAGCTTGGTGCAAGTGTCAGTCATACAAAATCGTATGGTTGAGACTGATAGCAAAGGATTCCGTGCCATGTTCAGCCTGTGGTTATTAATATACACACACAGGTACTTCTGAAAAGGAATCCTGGTTTTCCCATCTTTCTCCTAGGCTTACCAAATTCTGTCTCAACTACAGTGAGTAGTAGAAAAACTCTAATACTCAGGAGACATAAAATAACTTTTCCAATAGAAGTCAAGCCAGAAGTTGGCTTCGACTAACCACGGAGACCTGGGCGAACAGAGCACACATCTGTATGTTGTGCTAGAGTGAGCACACAAAGCCCGAAGAAAGAAGACGGACAGAAGGCACCATGCCAGCCTCCAGGCAACAAGGGGAGAATTTCACAGTTCGGTCATCAACAGTCTTTTCATCATTTTCTCTCTCTCCAGTTCCTGTCGGAGCGTCTCTGCGCTGAAAAAGAGTAGGTGACAAAGTGGTGAGACCCACGCTCTAAAATGGTAAAGAGCAGTCTCGGTTCAAATGTCGTCTCCCAGATTCTTCCCCAATCTCAGTTCTTGACTTTCTCTTTCAGGATCCTTAAGGACAGCCTACATTTGCTAGTGTTACAATGACCTGAAATTGCCTCTGGGTTTCCCCCACCAGAAGGAGAGTTTCTGGAGGCACCGCTCCTCAAGGGACTATCATATATGCCATTCCTCTCTGAAACCCTGGAGCCGAGCATAGGATCCGGCGCACAGCAGCCTCTCAGTAAAGGTCTTTTGAATGGGCAGGAAAATGTCCAGGGGTTAGATTTCTTTTTTTTTTTTTTTTTTTTTTCCTTTTATTATTATTTTATTTTATTTTTTTGGGGGGTACACCAGGTTCAATCAACTGTTTTTATACACATATCCCCATATTCCCTCCCTTCCTTGACACCCCCCCCTCGAGTCCCCCCCACCCTCCCTGCCCCAGTCCTCTAAGGCATCTTCCATCCTCGAGTTGGACTCCCTTTGTTATACAACAACTTCCCACTGACTATTTTACAGTTGGTAGTATATATATGTCTGTACTACTCTCCCGCTTCTTCTCAGTTTCCCCTTCACCCCCCGCCCCCTCCCATACCTCGAGTTCTCCAGTCCATTCCCTGTATCTGCTTCCCTGTTCTTGTCACTGAGTTCATCAGTACCATTTTTAGATTCCGTATATGTGAGTTAGCATACAATATTTGTCTTTCTCTTTCTGACTAACTTCACTCTGTATGACAGATTGTAGTTCTATCCACCTCATTACATATAGCTCCATCTCATCCCTTTTTAGAGCTGAGTAATATTCCATTGTATATATATGCCACATCTTCTGTATCCATTCATTTGTTGATGGGCATTTAGGTTGCTTCCATGTCCTGGCTATTGTAAAGAGTGCTGCAATAAACATTATGGTACAAGTTTCTTTTGGGATTATGGTTTTCTTTGGGTATATGCCCAGGAGTGGGATGACTGGATCATATGGTAGTTCTATTTGTAGTTTTTTAAGGAACCTCCAAATTGTAGATTTCTTTAAATCATGTTTTAAATTGGTTTCATATGCACTTTCTCCCAGAATTCCCTCCTATGTTTTAATAAATAAAACTGAATGAAGTAAAACTGGCTGCTTTAAGAGGTTGCTTCTGACTTCTTGGCCCTTGGGCCCAGTTGCCTCTCTATGGACTTTATGTCCACTGTTTACACGCATGTACACACACACACACCCCTCCCCGGAAGTACACGTCTTGAAAGGCACAATCACATTTTTAAATAATTTCATTTAGGGTAGAAAGCAAAGTTTCTACTATGGCCAAGACAGCTTTACACAATCTGGTCCCAACCTACAATTTCATGGTCTCCTCTCCTGTTGTTCACGCCTCTCTGGCTGCACCAGCTCCTGTAACTCTTCCTTAACCACACCGGGCTCGCTCCACCGCAGAAGCCTTAGCACTGGCTGTTCCCTCTGACTACTATACTCTTTTCCCAGATATCTGCAGCTTGCTCCCTCACCACCTTCAGGTCTCCGCTTAAATGCCACCTGGGTGAGACCATCCCTATCACCCTTCATGGTTTTATTTGTCTCCCAAGCACCTATCACTATCACACACACACACACACACACACACACTTATTTAACGTCTCTCTCCCCTCCCCCAACACTAAATTGTAAACCCCATAAAGGTAATAACTTTCATCTGTTTGTTCACGCCACTCTACATCCCTAGCACCTAGAATACTCTCTAGCCTCTGACGACATTTCAATAAATATCAATATTTAGAGAATAACTGAATAAAGGAGTGAGTAAAGAGTGGTAGATGTCACAAACACAATGCACCTAGAGCCTGTGCCTGGCTTCCCTGTCATCAGAGTTACCTGTTGGTACCTGCTGATCTGACGCACCTGGCCGCTGGAGAAACAGGCTTCCGAATGGTGTAGATGGTCTGCACTGTGGAGGCGGTCTCTGTCAAAGGCCTCAGGGTTGCTGCTGGAATCAGCGGGGAAGACTGGCCAGGACAGCACTGTAATTTACTGTCTCTAAAGTCTGCCTGGAGAGGAAACAAAAAAGAGGAAATCAATCTCAATTTGGGTTCCATTTTCACACTGTAAGCCGCTCCCTAAGCCTTACCACACAGTCCCTGTTATTTTTTAATAATAGTTAATCAATTGCCATTTATTAAATGATTTTACTTAGTGCCAGCCACTATGGTAAGCACTTTACATATATGACCTCTTGACAATCTTCAAGGTAGAGATCATGTTTCATCACACGTTAGACACCATCATTTGTAAGATGCACCATTTTTGCCCACAGAGAAAGAAAAAGTAATCCTTCAAACTTTGTTTTGCCCACTAGTGTAACAACCATTCTGATTTCAGAGATGTTAGAAGGTGGAAAAATGCACATCTTGGAACTGATTTTATTGAAAAGGAAAGTGAGGCTCAAAGAGGTTAAATAATCTTCCCAAGGTCACACAGTTAATAAGTATTAAGAACCAGTATTTAGAACCAGGGTTAGCTAACTTTATAATTGGTGTTTTTCACCATTATAACAGTGCCTCCCAAAGTATGGGCCCCAGACTGGCAGCATCAGTACCATCTTGAAACTTGGTGAAAATGCAAATTCTCAGGCCTCACCTAAGACCTTTGGAACCAGAATGTCTGGGGACAAAGTCAAGCAATCTGTAATTTTACAAGACCTGCAGATGATTCTGATAAATGGTAAAGTTTGAGAACTACTGTCTAGCATACACTGCCTCATTTGGAGAGGATAATTTATTGTTGTTTTCATTACAATGCAAGATATGCTTATTATTTACATAGAAAACTTCGAAGATATATAAAAGTAAATAAATGAAGAAATTCCATAATCCTTTATCACTGTCAGTATATTTCCTCATAGCATATTTTCTGTGCATAATTTTTGTTTGTTTTATATCCTTTCAGTAGTACCAGCTATATATTTTATAACTTGATTTTTCACGCTAGTTCCTGGCCCTAAACTTGGAGAAATTTTTCACATGGCTTTCTAAAGAAGAGGTTTATATCATCAAATGAGCGATATATTTCTAGTGATTAGACAGAAGATTTGCTATCCCTCCTAGGGAAACATGGAAAAACAAATACCAGTTTTAGTTGTAGTTCTGAAAGGTATATATCTGGCTTGATCAATGGGGAGAATCTTATCTTTGCAAGGTCCTGAGAAATACTGCTGAGAAATACAAGCCCCTGTTTGTTTTACAACTGCTCCTAGGGAAAGAACTGACCTGGCCTGGGCTGGAGCAACACCAAAGAACTGACTACAAGAACAGGAGAATCTTAGAGTTGCTAGCATGTGACGTTTGCCACAGGGAGCTTTCACAAACTTTGGACTGTAGCGGTCACTTGTATGGTTCACCAGATAACCCTGGCTCATTGATTTCCAGGCACGTGGTAGGATTACACTTTCCTACCCTACTCTGAAGGTAGGCACGACCATGTGGCTTGCTTTGGCCAAAGAAATGTGGTGCTGTGTTTTATTTCCATGGGAAGATGGAAGTGTGAGTGTGTGATCTGTGACCTCTGCTTTCTCCCCTCTGCCACTGTGACTGGCTATGTGCCAGACGGCAGCTGCTCCATCAGCCTGGGTCCCAGAAACAGGGCAACACAGAGCAGAATGCGTAGCCCTTCTTGACAGACATGCAGCACGAGGAGGAAATTCAATTTGTCATTTTAAAGCATGATTTAGCCCAGCCTTCCTGATACAGGAGCTGGGGTAAGAAGTTATTTTGTTACTTCAGTGAAGTGGGTGGAGGTTGGGCTTTTGATGCCAGTTTTGATTCTTTCTGGAAAAAAGAGGGAAATTTACACTTATATACAAAGGCAATAGTGGGTAAAAGTACTAGGGCCTTAGCATGAATCAAGGCAGTGGCACCAGACTTTACTAATAACCATTACATTCTTCACTGTCATAGAAAAAAAAAGAGCCAGCTTCACTTAAGGATGACCGTAGGGAGCAGTGAAAATCACTATTATTCAGTCTCAACCCTGAGTACTCACCTTCTGAATATTTGTTGAATGAAGAGATGAATGAGTGACAATTACACAAAAATGTAAATTATCTGCAGCACATGGCTTAACACCCCTCTCCCCACCCCCAAATAAAAAAAGAAATGAACACGCGAACTTTTGCTGGAACAAAGCAGATAACACAGGGACAGACCAGGTCAGGAAGAAGAACATGGGACAGAAATCTGACCAGAGCCAGGCAGCCCTTAACCTAGACAGACGGAGGCCCTTGGCCAAGTATCAAGTAGACATAACAGGCCCAAATACCAGGGAGAAACTGGTCTCAGGATCAAGCAAGCAGCCTGGTTGTTGAAACCAGGCCCAAGGTCAATGCTGCATCAGCTGCCAGAATAACTCTGTGTGGAGTTTCCTGGAGCTGCTGAACTCCCCCATGACTGTGGTCAGGATAGGTCTGGAGGCCTGTGAGAGGCCAACCCTGCAGCGAGGTTAAGTGTCTTCACCTTGGTGGGGAGGAAAAGAGAATATGACACACAGGGGTAAGAAAATTAGGAAGCTGAAGCTCATGTGTTTGGCTTCTGTTACCATCCAGCTGTCAGTAACTCCCTAATTGCAATCTCTAGTCTAGCCCTCTCTCCTGATACGGCCGTGGCTATCCAGCTGCCCATGCACTGTTTCCATCCCGATGTTTCCAAGGCATTTCTCACACATCACGGCCAAAGGTAAACTCCTCATCCCCCCCCACCCCAAACTAGTCTTCCCTAAGATTTCCTTATCTCAGTGAACAGACCCACTCTCCATCCGCATTCTGCAAGTCAGAAATCTGGGAGCCTTTTTGCCCCTCCTTCTCCCTCATCCAATCCAATTCCTTACCAGCCTGTTAAATCTCTGTTCTATGCGCATCTTTCCACCTCCACCATCAACATCAACAGCACTCTGCGTCAAGCTCTCTGCCTTCTCTCCCTTGAACTATTGTCCTAGATTTCTAGACAACTTCCCTGAGTACACTCTGCCCACACTCAGCTCTGCTCCCACTGCCATCACAGGGATCATTTCCAAATGCAGCTGCCCTGTCACTGCCCTGCTCAAAGTCCTTCAAAGGCCTCCCACTGCTCACAGGATCCAGATCAGAGTCCCTCCTTTGGCCTACAAAGCCAAGCACGGTCTTGCCCTACAGGGTTTGGCCTTCCTGCTCTCGTGACCCATACCCTTGCTCTCTGCCTTCTAGACTCCCTGGCCTTGATTTCAGTCCCCTGAATGTGGGATGACCCCTCTGCCCCAGGACTCTGGTTCATGCTGTTCCCTCTACCCACTCCAGCTGCCTTTAAGCCACTCTTGCCCGGTTCTTAAAAGTCCCAGCATGGTTTCTGACATTGGCTTCCTGATCCATCTCGGCCCCCAGCTTTTCAGGAAGGGCTTCCCTGGGTGTCTCACAGTACTGCCAAGGCTGGGCAGCAGGCCAGAGTGCCCGCCATGGCCAGCAGAGGAAGTGGAGCCAGAGCTTCCAGCTGGGAAGATGTGCCCAGCCAAACTGTAGGGGCCGGATGAACGTCAGGGCAGCAGCACTGAGCAGCCTCATCCAGCCCGTGTCTCTGGTTCTTAAAGGGCAGGTTCTGGAAGCAGATCATGACCCTAGCATGGATTCTTCTAGAAACCTGCTTTTGTCTTTACATGGACTGCTGAACACCTTCCCAGTTCTGTTCACCCTCTGAAACCTGAATCAGCCACAGCTCACAAGGCTGAAGCCACCTCAGGTCGTGACCATCACCCAGCCTTGAGACTGCACTTCGAGCTACTCCCAGACCCCCTCACAGCCCGCCTCACAGATCCTCTAGATTGGCCTTTGGAAGAAGCCTCAGGGATCATTTGGTTCTAGAAATTGTACACTCTGATCCCTGGGAGGAGGAGAGGGTGAGGGGAAAGAGGAGGGAGCCTGGACTCCCCACTGCTGCTCATTGGATGGTGAGCTTCTGCAGAAGCTTTTAGTTAAAGAAAAAAGCTGAGCAGCTGAAAAGAATTCTGAAAATCATCAAACTCATTTTGCAGATGAGGAAACTACATTTAAATGTTTAAAAACACTTCAACAGTTTGCAGAGACTTTAAATAAGCTGCTCAGTGACACAGAGAGCCGTGGTAATGGGGAAAGCCGGTTGTCATGACTACCTGCTCTTGTTAATTACACCACCCTGTCTCTCCAGCATTGAGAAACAACAATTGTACTTGACATTTGTGGGACGGTCGGTGGTCGGGAAAGTACTTTCAAGTTCTTGATCCCTTTTGATCCTTGCCTCAACCAGATACAAGGAGGAGGATGTTCTTATTACTATTTCCACTTTAAATAAGAGGAGACTGGTGCTGAGAGTGGTAAAATAACCTAAAATCATACCATTATCAAGATGCAGAGCCAACCCAAGAGAATTAAAAACGGGGAAACAAACCATCAATGCCCATCGATGAATGAGTGGATCAACAAGTTATGGTATACACATCCCGTGGAATATTATTCCTCTGTAAGAAGAAATGAAGCACTGATATGTCCTACAGCATGCACGAGCCTTACAAACATTATGCTAAGTGACAGAAGCCAGGCATGATAGGTCACATAGTATATGATTCCATTTTTATGGAATATCCACACTAGGCAAATCCAAAGAGACAGAATGTGGATTGGTGGTCGACAGGGGAAGGGGAAAACGGGAAGTGACTGCTTCATGGGTATGAGGTTTCTTTTGGGGGTGATGAAAGGTTCTAGAATTAGATAGCGGTGGTAGCTGCATGACACTGGATGTACTAAATGTCACTGAATTGTCACTTTAAAATGGTTAATTCTACATGACATGAAGTTCACCTCAATAAAATAAAATAACTAGAAGATACAGACCCCCAAACCCCAGCTCCTTCCCAACCTCACAGAGTTCATAGTGATCCAAAGAAGCCGTTGGCACGGCTGGCTGGCAGTCCACAGGGAAGCACGCCACCTGGGAACAACGTCTTAAAACACACATCTGTTTTCCGGATCTACTTACGGTAAACTGTGGCCCTGTTATGAAAGGATCAGGAAAAGGGGTCACTGTATCAGCCGGGAATGTTTTTATCTTCAAAAAAGAGACAGAGAAGAGTGTTACTATGAGATTACAAGACAAAGTTTTGGAATCTTTGGCAGCGCACTTTTAAAACTGAAGGATTCAGGGGAACACACGCTGAGCCTGCATTGCTTGTTGAGGAAATACACCAAACGTCCCTGGGAGTGTTGCCCAGTGGTCGTATCTGTGCCCACTATTGTACTTTCGGGCAGGCCTCTGCAGGGACGACAGGCTGGAGTCTTGTGTCTTCGGGGCATCCATGCTTCCCTCGCCCTGACTGTGACCAGGGTGTATGATGAGGCCGGCCAGGGCTCCCTGGGTGCCTGCTGACGGCTCCTCTGCAGCGGGGTGAGTGGACTAGAGGCTGCCGAGAGGGCACAGCGGGGAACACAGTCTATCAGAGCGGACAGAGCACCAGGAGGCCTGGGCTCATCAGGCCAGGAGGAGTCCCTGTCTGTTCACTTTAGTTGCTGGGCTCCCCGTAAACTCTGGGCAGTAGAGAGAAATCTCAGGGGACCCCGTGTAAGCATGGGAGAGTCCCACCATGTGGCCTTCGGGACAGAAGGCGTGGGGATCAGCAGAGCCCTGTGCTGGGGTCTGAAAAAGGGTGGATGCCCCGGCATAATCAGGGAGGGCTAAGTGGCCAAAACGAGCCTCTGCTTCCATTTCTTTCTGTTGGGTCATTTCATCGTTGGCCTCCTGAAGGCCTTGGAGGATGGGGGGCGAGGGGTAGGTATTTCTGTAAGCTGGCCTAGAGGATGGCCAGCAGGCCTAGGATCCTGATGACAGTGGCGCTAGCTTTGTCTGCAGCCTCCAGGGCACAGACACAGCCTGCTGGTGAACGCACACTGTGCCACCTGCCACCAGAGGGCTGCGGCCAAGACGCGGAGGCCACCACTCCCCATGTGCAGCCGCCTTAGTGTCTCTCAGGGTCTTGCCTGTGGACCTTGGAGTCATTACCCGATGACCTGAGTCATTCTAATGGCGGGGGTGTGCAGAAGCAGGAACACAGCGGGTCAGACCCAAATCTGCTGAGGGTTCTGAATGAGTTGAGTAGGTCCCCACTCCACTGATCTAGAAATGACCATGTTCTTGCAGTGGGCACTGAGATGTCCAGCCCAAGCCTGCTCCCCTTCCCCAAATTCTCTTCAGTCTCTTTAAACATCTCAAAATTCCCACGGACTCAGGTGCCAACCTGGGTTGCTGGCAGTGAGTACCTAGAGCACAGCAAGGGAAGGACTGGGGGGACCTTTCTCCTTGCAGGGCCTAACATGGTGTTCTGAGGCCAAAAGCAAAGTGAAAAGCAACACACTGATAAGACTCAGACCATCATGAAGTAAAAGGGGAAAGGAGGATTATTATTGCTATTAAAGACACGTGAAAATTGGCAACTTCAAAGCATTCTTTTATACCTGCTCGAAAGAAGAAAAAGACATTCCAACAGTTATGCTCTGGGTTGCTGCCCTCTGGCAAAGCACAGTTACTCTTCGGATGGTGCTGTTATTGGTATCACCATTTTAGAGTGGGAGCAAAGCCGAAGTTGCAATATTGGACCCAGCAGGGTCTGGCCTGAGAAAATAAAATCCCTGACGCACAAGCTACATGTGTTCCCTTGAATAGCGACAAACTGGAAACAAAGCACGCGTCCCTGCAGTAAAGTCTATTATGTAGATGGTGGGCCATTCACTTGATGGGATACACAGAATGTGGCACCAAGAACAAGCTAGAAACAATAAAACATTAAGGAAAAGAGGAAAACAGGAGATGACATGGACACTGTGATGTAACTGTGTCAAAATATGAATGAATACAAATAATATGAGAAGGAAACATGCAAAAATGAAAAAAAGTTGTGCTAGGTTGGGATTCCTTTCCAGTCATTATGTAATTCACATACTGTCATCTTGATAAATAGCAGGAAAAGACAAGTTAAAAGCTTTTATTTTCAATAAAAATGCAACTAAGATTTTTTTTTTCTCTCTGCAGAAAGCATCTATGCTCAGTATGGCTCTAGGAGAACAAACTCTTCATGGTTCTAGAGACCTAGAGGCAAAGGGGCGGGACCACAGCAGTGGGTCCCAGTCCGCCCAGGGCTGGCTGAACTGCAAACTCTGTATCCATCCTGGAGAGCCCCTGCGGCCCTGGCTCCTCCGGAGGTCTGGCGCTCGTGCACACCCATGGGGCCGCCGCCTGGCGGCTCCTGCCCACCTCACCTCTCCTGGCCAGGCCCCTCTCCCTGCCAGGGTACCTACCAGCCTCGTTTTGATTGGAGGGTGCATGCAAACTCCAGTGGTCTCTTCCTTCATGGGGAGAGAGAGTGGAGGAGAGCAGCGAGAGTGGGCACAGTGGGGGGCGCTGGCGGGCTCTGCCTGCTCACGAGGAGAGGAGAGAGGAGAGAAGGGGAGGAGGAGGTGGTGAGAGACGGGGAGGAGGAAGAGGAGAGAAGGGAGGGGAAGGAGAGAAAGATAGCACAGTACAAGACGGATCTGTCAACTCCAGACAGCTCTCAAGCCAGCCTCACCCGCAGCCTCCTTCCAGCCTCTGGACACTTGGCTTCTGGCCCCTCCCTCTTCCCTCCTCTCTCCGCCTTCTCTCCTCCTCTCTGTCCCTCTGTTTTCTCCACTATCTGAGCAGAAGGACACATCAAGACACCGCTGCCCGGGCTGGCAGGTAGGGGCCGTCTCCCGTGCCAAGTGCACAGGACCGGCGTGCTGTTGAGGATTCGGAAGCGTTGCCCAGGCCAAGCCAGAAGGAGCTCAGATGAATCCGTGAGGCCGGCCATGGGGGCAAAATGAACAATGGCCACACACTTGAGAGTCTTTGCCGTCCATGCCCGGTGGCCTCCTGCACGCTGCTACATAAGGGCCCACATTATGGCGGATAGCTGAGTAGATGTCCAACAGAGGGCTCCAAGAAAGAGGTGCATCAGTGAGGAGGAACACAGAGTCTAACATTTAATCTGTCGTGGCTCTTTATCTGTGTTCAGAAAACACACTGGCTGTGACCCTCCTCCCACATCCACGGACCTAGGCCTTGGCGTCTCATATTGGCACTGGGGGTTGGGGAGGGGGGTGCCTTGCTGCTTAGCTGGGAGATACCAAGCATTGTGAGAAAATGCCATGTCACTTGGGATACTGGGTTCCCCAGCCCCAGCCCTAAATAGTTCCATGCATCCAGCAGAGATCCAACAGCTTGTACTGTGAGGGTGAGAATGGCAAAGAGAGGATGCTCTGATGATAGGAGAGGGAGCCGCTGACAGGGTTAGTTTGGGTCTCAGGAAAGAACCATCCACTCTAGAGAACAAATGTATGCATCTTTTAGCTCAAGAGCGTTTTCTTTAGTAGTTGGTATGATCCTGCCATAATGAATCAAGTATAGCTTCTGGGAAAGTTTCACTGAAAAACTGTCAAGGAAGTCGTACCCTTCTTTTCCATCTCCAAGTGGATTTAACTCCATCCTTTATACTATTGTGTAGTCCTAGATGATCTCCAAGGGGCTTTACATAACCATTCACAATGGCCTTCATAACAACTTTCTTTTACTATTCAGATGTGGGAGATGCAGAAACTGCATTTGCAAAGTCTAAATCCATGGGTCTAGACCCTCTTGTTGATTGTTTCTAAATCCATTCTTCAGAAATAAGGTCACCACATTAGTCACCTGCAGTTAACTTTTACTAACCTACTTAAAATCCCCCTCCCCCTCTGGTCCTCAGGATAAATCCCATGCTGTACAAGATGCTATCTAAGGCATAAATCACCAAGCAACATGGACATTCATCCTGCCTTGAGGACAAAATGCATACTGGCCACCAGTCTCTGAACTGAAGGTTATAACAGAAGACTTAAAGCTTTGCCCAGCACTGGACTTTTATGGTAGAGAAATGTTGATCCATCCCGCAAGCATCTCTGACCTTTCTAGATGGAGATTTAGAACTCAGATTTCTAAATGCATCTGAATGGATTTAAACAAAAGAACATCCCTGGGGCTCCCACACTTCTGACTCATAGTAAATAAACAGGAAATAAGATAACACCTGTAATAGGACACTATTTTGAAATACCATTTACGTCTTCTGGTATTTCCTTTCCTCCTTGGGTCTTTTCTACATTCAGGCAGCTAGGTTCTACATGGCTTTTGAGTTTCAAAATCTGACTCTTTGGGGAACAGAAAGGTTTTGGCATAGATAAATGATGGTGAAAATGTGTAAGCCTTCATCCAGATGAGAAAAGAGATTGCCAGCTTGAAGACAGGGGAGAGAAGTCGGAAGGAAAGGGAGGAGGGGTAGACATCAGGGAGTGCTGAACAAAGGGACTCTGTGCCCCTCGCTCATTGATGGAGGCTGTGGGATAGGGATTAAAGAGCAGTGGGTACCTGTGCCCCTCTGCTTGGGTAGAGATGGGGAGGTGGCAGGCTCCAGAGCAGAATGGCTGTGTGGTGCGTCCAGCACGTAGGGATTCACATCCCAGCACCGTGACTTCCACCCCCTAAAAGGGACACGAGCAAAGCAGCGGGTGTTCCAGATACATCTGCAAATAGGTGCCTTCACAAACTAAAGAGACTTCTCTCCCTCTCCCTGTGCCTTGGAGAACACAGATGAAACCCCAGGGAGACTGAAGAGGTACCTGATTTGACTTGAGATTAAGCTTTAGCCTTCCTGCTAGAATGAGGTTCAAAATAAAAACTAAGCTATTGAGACAAATGGAAACCCAATTCTTCTGACACCTAACCCAGGGCCCGTTCTGGGCCCTACACAGCCTTCCTTTGGCCAGGCCAGTCTCCTCCCTGACACATGAACTCCTGGCTAATGTTCCCTGACCCAGACGAGACCTGGATTCTGATTGGCTCTGCAGCTGGGTGAGTGGTTCCTGAAGTAGAGGCATCAGGGAGAGAGAAGCCCCAAAGACAGCGTATCAGGGACACAGAAGTGTGGGTGTTTATGGTCTGTGTTACCTGGGGAGGGAAGCTGGCATGACTGACCTGGAGTAGAGGGTGGGATGCTACATTCCACGGTCAGCATGACTGATGAGTCCATGTGCCCTCCTTCCAACTCCCCTCACTCTACAGACACCCACACCCCCGTGCACACCAGATGAGAAAAACAGATGGAGAGTGGGTGCTGTCTTCAGTCATGTGCCTTCTTCCCTTCCCATCCTCACGCCCCCACGCTTCCCTCCCAGGCAGAAACTCTTATCTGGTCCTGAAGAGTCTGTGATGTCGATTCCAGGGATCGGCAGACAACAAAGCTGCAGAGGCTGTAGGACTTGGATTGCTAAATTGAGCTACGTAATAAAAGAGTTGGGGATTAGAGAAGGACAGAGTTGGGAAAAGGAGGGGGAAAATGCTACAAGATGAAGCTGGAAAGAATCTTTTTGCGGACAGTTTGAGGATGCAAGTCCTTGGGGGCAGTGCAGGGTGCAAGAGAATTAAGAAAGAAGCAAAAAGAGATTCAAGAACTGTTATTGGGAGGTGTTCATTTAATCTTCTTTCATCATATTAAGGGATGCCCGTTAAAGACTGAATCTTCTTTATTATTCTTGGCTGTTTGGTCCATGCTTCATTCCATACAGAGACTAGATCATAGAGACATAGGGGTTAAACTAGCTCCAATAGTATCTTGGTGGGACTTGGTTTAATGAAGGCAAGAAATCTGTCCCACTCCTCTCTCTCCAGCTCCCTGTCCTTCCAGCTCTGGCCCGAGGAACCAGGGCAGTGATGTAGCTTTAGGACTTTCTTCCAGCCCCAGATCCTAAGTCTAGTCTTCCTTGGCTGTCCTTGGAGACACACATGCCACACCTCTCCATCACCCTAATATCAAGGGCAGAAAGGGCTGCAGCTCACATTTCTATGATGCTGGGAAGAACAAATGGCGGAGATGGAGGTAAGAGGACCAGACAAAACAAGAAGCAGGATGCTGGTGTCCCTCTTCCCTTTGGCACTCATGGAGATAGGACTCTGGAGTGAAGTAAGGTCAGGCATGCTTTCTTCATCATGGGCTGAGGAACTGGCTTTCTCCGCCTTTTGCCTTCATAGGCCCTCTGGTCGTACCCTAAGGGTTCTCAGATCCTGTGGGGGGCTGCTGCCCTCCAGCTAGGTTGCTACTCCACTTTTCATCTCCTCAAAGCGGCCTTCCTAGGATGTAAAGCCTCAGTTAGGATGCTCATTTGGGACACTAATTTAGCATCAGGCCTACGTGGCCTAAGTTGTTGTCCCTTCCTCCACGCCCCTTGTCCTACCTTCCCAGTCTGGGAAGTGTTTTAAACACAGCCCTCCTTCCGGGAATTGCTCTTCTCCAAAGTGGCAAGTTCCCTAAAAAGGAAGCCAGATTCAGCTCAATTAGATGCAAAGGGCACCGGAGAAAGAGCCAGAACACCTGGGTTCCAGCTCCAGCTTGGTCCCTGTATGATGGCCCCACTCTAGGACTCAGTTTCCCCATCTGGGCAAAGGGGAGATGAGGTGTTTCCAGGTTACCCTATCTTGGCAATCTGTCTAACAAGAAGGCCATGAATAACTAGCTCCATTTACTTGAGCCTGGGAAGGAAGTTAACTCTGCAGGTCCCCGAGCTGGGTGTCGCCCACCATCAGTTCTCAGTTGTTTATCTGAAGGCGCTGACTCGAAGCTCTCAGAGTGTACCAGCTCTCCAGATGAGAAGTATCAACACAGTTGCATAAATCACAAACGATTTCCTTGTGCCAACTGAGGCAGGAGCAGCGATCACTCCTAAAGCCTGGACAGCATTTTGCCTCATTTGTCCCCTCTTGAAAGCTTTCCAGGAAACCGTCCCATCCCCCACACCCTCGTGCAGCAAGCCAGTCCTGAATGACTCCCACTCTGGTTTCTCCCTGAGCATCTTCCACACGGCTCTCCTGTTGATCCTGATTCTTTACCAACCTGAGCCCCTTCCAGCCTCTAGCTGCCCTATCCACTCCCAGAAGCTCACACACAGCCAGCACACAGTTAAGTTCTCAGGAGATAGTTTTTGACTTGGCCTACATTTTGATTCACGTGCCTAATTTGAGGACCGTGATTTATGCTCCAGTACACTTGGGTATTAGGCTGATCCCAGCCGAAGATACATCCAAGCTTGCCTGTGTCATCTAATAAAATTAATAATATCTTATACACATTTATCGTGCTTTATGTATGGGGCCCTCTCTGTCATGTGATCCTTATAATACTCTTGGGCAGACAGGGCAAACAATGACATCCTTATTTGACACAAGATGAGGCAGCAACTACCCAATGACAAGGCTTTTAAGGTGAGGAGCAGAGACTGGAGCCAGGTCTGGCCTGCATGACTCCTGGTTCAGTGCTCCCTCCCCAGAAAGGGTTTCCCATGTGCAGGCATCCCACCACTAAGGAGAGACCTATATGCAGAGGATGGAGGATGGCAGGGAGGCACGAGGGGCCTGGAAAGCCAAGGTGAGGCTTTGAGTTGGTACTTTAGGCCAGAGCATCTTGTTGGAAGAGAGAGCAAGAGATGCCCCATGGCAGGCATGCAGGACGCAGCCCAGGAAGCCAAGAAGCCGAGACTGAAGCATGGAGGAGCCCTACGATGCTTGAGGAGCAGCAGACAGGTGCGGCAAGGCCCCTGCAGCCACCCTCAGAGGAAAGGGAGCATGGCCCTCCCTCTAGGACTCTGGGAGGTGGAGGGACCTGTGATGCCTGAACCTTGGAAGAAAGCTGATCCCTGAGGCTCCAGGCTGTGAGCAGGACAAGAGGAAGAGCCTTCTCAACAGCGATGCCCACCTCTGTCCATCCGTCCCTCTGCCAAGATGTTTCTATGGGCTGTGGCTTTTCTGGTTTTAGCAAAATGAGAAGTTTACCAGAGGAGTGGCTTCTGTGAAATCCATCAGGAGATCGCCTGGCTCCAAGGTAAAGGCACCTCCTCTGTCAGAGGGGCTCTGCAAAGGCAGACAAAATACCCCAGTTAGTGCTGGCTCTGGACTGACAGTGGAATTGCAACAGAAAACACAGATATTTCCTACCTCCTACCTCTCTTCTCCCCCACCCCTTCTAACACCGAACTTGTTAGCATGCCAAGCCCCCCCCCACAGTTCTCTTAACTCAGCAATTAATGTTGAGACCAAACCCCAAATTTTTCTGAAATATTAATGGGCAGAAGCAGGGTATAGGGTGGAGAACTGTCTTTTTTGAAGCTGCAAACAAGTTTTCTTAAATGCTTTGAGTGCTTTCTGACTGGCTTTTGGGGGAAATACACTTCAAAGAGTGCTTTGAATATATAAAGAGAGAGTAAAGACCCCATCCAGGATCAAGACCTCAAGTAGATAAACTCATCTGCAGAATAACGAGGAAGAGCTTTACGGTGGGAGAGTGGTACCTCTGAAAATCAGGTTCATTTTTTAGGAATTATTTTTGTATTCCCCTGGGGTCTCAGCAGCATGGGGGGCCTTGAAACCCTTTGTGGGAAAAAATAAGTCCCCTTTACTTGGTGCAAGCAGGGCCCTAAGGAGAGAGATGGCCAGGAGAAGGAGCCCTGTGGCTTCTGGTAGGATGTTGCTTGCATCTCCACTGAATTCCCCTCTGCTTTGTAAATATTTTTGCGTGGTTTTAACCACTGCCTGGGATGTAGAGAGGAGCCTGTGCCCACACTTGCGACAAAGCAGTGCTAGGGACTTGGCACAGTGGAGGGGGACCCGACTCCAGTTCCCAGGAGGTGATCTAGAGAAAAGCAGGGAGCCCCGGTCTGGGCCAGTCACTGGCTGAGGGGTCCAGCCAGGATCCTCTTTAAGAACACAGAGGTATTCCCAGAGACCGCAGGAAGGGAGCCGGTGAAAGACTGGCCTTGGTCATGTAGGATGTGGCCTGGACTGTTGTTAACTTAGATGTTACCAGGCATCGTGATCCCTGGAGCTGCAGAAGCCTAGGGCATCCTGTTTGCACAAGCACGTTAATCTCTGCTGGACCCACGAGCTGGGCAGGGTAGCAGATCTTATTCCCACTTTTAGGAAGAGGAAACTGAGGCTTGGAGAACAAGGGCTGTGGAGTGACTACTTGTTTCAAGCAGCCACAGGTGATTGAAAGGAGCAATTGGGAACAGACTCTGGGGCTCCAGGCTTGCCTTGGGGGCCCCACATCAGGCACACAGCGTTCCTCAGTGGGGTCCACAGACCAAGCAACCTTTGAGTCAGCATCTGCTTAGAGAGCAAGACATGTGACCGCATTTTGGCCCATTGCTGAAGAACGACCACGGCTAAGCATCACTCAAAGAAAACCAAGAGAAATGTCTTGTGTAAGACCTTTGTTACACCCCAGTCACAACACTGGCAATTTCCCCAAGTTTCAAACTGACAAATAGAAAAATATTTCCCATTTTCAAATATTAACACAGGCTATCCCGTATAAGAAATGGGATGGGGATACTTCTATGTTTTTACTCCTCCAAATTTTCCATTACCGGGGGTGGGGGAACCCATCTCTTGCTTTCTGTCTTCCCAGTAGAGTAACAGCTTTTGTAGGGATGATATTGTACAATGGTCCTCAAAAATCTCTTACATTTCCCCTAAAGTACGAAGCACATTCTTTTTATATCATACTATGAGTATTTGTCTCTCATACGTGGTTATCTTACCTTTCAGGGACAGGTTATATAACAAACATGCTTCGGTGGTTGTCACTGTTGTTTTACTAGCACACAGAGCCGATGATGCAAAGTTTAAATGCATATAGATGCCACACACTGAATTTACGCAGAATTCTCAGCACGTATAGCTCCCCCTCAGGGCTTCTGCCCGTACCTTGGCCCCTGGGGACAGCTGGCCCTTGCCTTCTGAATTCTGAGGCAAGCTGACTTTGTGGACCTTGGGGGACACCAGCGGCACTGAGACTTGTGTGGTGGTGGCCGTGGTCGGAGTTGCTGTCGCTCCCACTGCCTCGGCCAGGTCTGGAGGGAGGTCGTCTTCGTCACTGCGGTTACTAAAAGCACATGAAGCTCTGCTCATTACAATAGTAAACAGGCTGTGGGGAGTGGAGGGAGGTGGGGAGGGCGGGGCAGCTGGGGCGGGGGCTCCCCAAACAGATGTCTACCAGATGTCCAGCTTACAGGAACCAATATATTGACCTTTAGCCAAAGCAAATTTGGGCTGGTTTTGTGTCACTTGCCAGGGGATGAAAAATTTTTTTATTATGAAAAAATATGTATAACCTAATATTTATCACTTTATCCATTTGTAAATTTACATTTCAGTGTCTCAAATACATTCACAATGTTGTATAACAACTACTTTATCTACATTCCAAACTTTTTTTAATCATCCTAACAGCAACTCTGTACTCACTGAACAACAGCTCCCCAGGGCCCCCTTCCTGCAGCTCCTGGTAACATTTGTTCTGCTGTTGGGGTTCAGGGTGGGCCACCCCCAAATATGCCACAATGGCATACTGATTTTTTTTTTAGGACAGAGTTGTTTTTATTTTAATAAAACTATATGGAGAAAAAACAATACTTTTTCTATAGAGCATTTTTTTGAAGACCCTGAAGGAAAGACTGAATTTCCACCATTACTGAAAATTTATTCCTGGAAACATCTGCAGGATTTTTTCATTAATAGGGCAAAAGATATTTTTACAATTAAACAAAATATGTATTAACTATGAGATAAATATCCTAGTTATGAAAATTTGCACTTTAAAAACAATTTAGGGTAATTTTCTCCTGTGGTATTTAGTAAGAAAAATTACTTTTTGGCATTTAAATTAGAAATCAATATTTATCAATATAGATTGTCCTGGTTTCCAAGAGAATACTGAAATTGTACTCAGGGCCTCAAGTTTTCTTCTTCTCTTCATGATGTCGAATTATAACCTAAAATGTTGCAAAAAGTTATTCCTTAATTTCTGACAGACTTTCTCCTTTCTGCTTGTTACATAGTATAAAGGTCTGTCATGTTGATTATTTTGAATTAAAGTTACTTAAGAAATAGCCAACACTCTGACCCCCCTCTCTGTCTCCCTGAAAGCAGGAAATAAATCTCTTGTGTGAAAGGTGTACTCTCTGCATCTGGAGGTAGAAGGACCTGTTTCTCACCAGAGATGGGGAATTCCAGCGAATAGGCTTGTATAAACAAACATTGTTACTTCTTTAAGATACTACACTAAGCCCAGACTCTGTTTAGATTCTTCACTAATTGAGCACCAAAAACCTAAGTTTCATTGTCCTGTTAATTCCTCACAAATTTATTGTTTCTTTGTCTAAAAAGTAGAAAAGCTGCCTGCTTTGGTCACTTCTTAGGTTTCATTTCTATAAGACCTCCATGTGCATGAGACAAAATTTCTTTATTTTTAACATGTCTTTTTATTTTATTATTAGTCCAGCCACAAAAACTCAAAAAGGGTCAAGGGGAAATTCCACACCCCTCCCCCACACGCTTTCTGTCTGGATGAATTTGACTACTCTAGATACCTCACAGAAGTGGAATTATATATTCTTCTGTATCTGGCTTATTTTACTCGCCATAATGTTTTCAAGGTCCATCCATGTCATAGCCTAAGTCAAATTTCATTCCTTTTATGGCTGAATAATATTCCATTGTATGGACAGACTATATTTTGTTTATCTCTTCATCTGTTGACGGACACTTGGGTTGTTTACACCTTTTAGCGATTGTGAATAGTGCTGTTATGAATACTGGTGTACAAACAACTGTTTGAGTCTTTGCTTTCAACTCTTTTGGACCGGAATTCCACTAGGAGTGGAATTGCTGAATTGTATGGTAGTTCTATGTTCAACTTTTTGAGGAACCACCAAACCAGGGGATGTTATTCTGAGTAGCCTCCCTTAGGAGGGTAAATATAAGACTTGTAGGAACCTACCGTTCTGAGCAAAGGGTGTAAAGACTGCTTTTGTGGCCTAACAGCAACCGTCCCTTTCGTGTGCTAAACTGGTTATACAGGAGGAGTTGGGCACAATTGTTTTGGGGCCAAGTAGCTCTGGTCTTCCACCCTCTCTGATCGAACGGGATGACCCAAGATGGAAAGGACACTAGACAGGAAGTCACCATGAGGCAGACATCAGGGTTGGTACCTGGAGCTCATCTCCAGGGCTTGACTTTGTGGGGAAGGCTTGACTTTCCACAAGAGAGGTCAAGGCTGGACACTCTTCCCATCTGATCATCCTGGCACAGAGCAGCACCATCAATCCCCCACTCTTGGCATGGGCAGTATTCTCGCAAACTTACAGAAAGTAAGACAAGTTCCCCATCCCCTGCCGCCAACCAGACTGCTGCCTGTTGCAGGAAGGGGCTAACTCAGGAGGCCCCAGATGCTCAAAGCCTGCACATTCCAAAAGAACCACTGGTCACTGACAAGCTCCTGAGAGGATCTCTGGCCCCTTGGAATAGGGGTGTTGGATAAGTGTGTCTTTGCACACCTAAGACCTTGGGCCATGCCAGATAGCTTATGCTATCAAATGTGGCTTATGATGAGCACCTGGTGTCTAAGGTAAATTCATGAAACATTTTAATAAGTAAATTTTTATGTAGTAGTATGATTCTTTGAAATAACTTATTTCTATTTTAACAGCATATATCCATAGAAAAGTGTCTAGAGTAATAGTCATAAATGTGAACCTTGGTTATTTTTGATGGTATGATTCTAGGGAATTAGTTCCTTTTCCCTTCGGACTTTTCTGTCTTGCCTGAATACTTTTAGATTTTTACACTATGTTTAAATACCTGGGAAAATTATATTTCTGGGGAAAATTAAGCAGCTCATAATTTCCTAAACATACCAGCTGATATCAGTATAAGATGATACTTCTACGGCCTTAACCTCTTTGCAGAGTTGCTTCTCCCTTTACTCTGCACACAGCAGCCACACTTTTCCTCCCTACATTGTATTTCGAGGAAAAGAACACAGCTGAGATTTTTGTTTATATCCTAAAAAGTAGCAGTTTGAAAACTTGTTCAGAGCACCTGAATATCATGATGCTTTGATGGAGTACCCTAAAACCCAAGCAGGCACACGTAATTCTGGCCTAGGAACTAGGAATACTGTAACCACTAAAAAGGGGACACACATCCCCACATCTCAAAAATAAAGATGCAGAATTATTTTGTGGGCAATGGGAAATCTGAGTTTTTCCAATCTGTATCCCATAACCAAGTGTTTATTAACTTTATCAATATCTGTGAGTGGAAGAGAAGAGTAAGGAAGTGGTAACCAGTGTCAACAATACAATAACTATTTATGAGATGAAAACCTAAAACTGGGAAAATCCCACCCGTCAATTTCGCTATTTACTACTGATGGGGAAAATGCTGCCATTCTTTGTCAAAGCAGAATACTTTGCAGTATCTTAAGAAATACACATGAAGTTAGAGGTTTGAAAAGGATTTCCTTAAAAGAGGCAATTTGGTGAGTTAGTTAAGTTTTCTTTCTTTCCAGGCCATGTATTAGTCATTGTTTCCAACGTGATTACATATCCCAAGTGGGTGATAATATTTTGAGTTTTGAAATGTAAAAGGAAAGGCTAATACTGCCAGCTGTATCCTCAGGGGAGCAGATTTTTTGCAGTTTAATTTGCCCCCTGAGATCATTAGGACTGTTAATTATTTGAATCTTACTCATTTTGGCTTCCCTGGGAAATACAGCTGCTATACTGTCCAGAAATTTCCATTAAGCCTAATGAGGTGGGATGTGTCTGCCCTGAAACTGCACTCCCCCTTCTTCTCCTTTTCATAAGGTGCAAGTGGCAGGCCAGAGATGGCTGTTTGAGAATTGCATCTGGAATTATGCTCCTTGTCCTATACTTTGTACTCTTAATACCTCTTAAACTTGACCTTTTCAGAGGTTTCATGTCCAAGAGAAGAAAGGAAGGAGAACTAACTCATCCTATAGACAGGTCCCTTGCTAGGGCTTTACCCATATTATCTCATGTTTACCCTTGGAAAATCCTCACTCATTTTACTGATGAAGGAGAGGTTCAAAGGAGAGGTTCAAAGCTCTTTCCCAAAAGCTTACAGGAGTAAACTAGAAGCCTTTCTAACTTCAGAGCCCCATGCTTTCCACTGCACCCAAAGCTCCCCCTGCAGCTCTCTGACCAATTATACAACCAGGCATCATGCCTGGGCCACAGCCAAGGTCAAGAAATTCTAACTACCACTATGATTATACTAATATACCAGCACCCTTACCGCAGCATTTACCTGTCTTCTTTGGGTTATAATTATTTGCAATCTGTCTTCCCTCTAATAAATTGTGAGTCCTTGAATGGGAATTGTCAAAGTCACTTTGGTCTTTCCCTACAGTACCTAGAATATCTCTGTGCACATGGTAGCCAAAAAAACTTCTGTCAAGCTGAACAGAAATGGACAGGTCCTAGTGGTTCTGGGACACTTTGGAATACGGCCCCTCCCACAGGAATACAAGCCCCTCCCACAGGAATACAGCCCCTCCTACAGCAATACGGCCCCTCCTACAGGAATACGGGCCCTCCTACAGGAATACGGCTCCTCCTACAGGAATACGGCTCCTCCTACAGGACTATGGCTCCTTCTATAGCTCAGGAATCAGCTTTGGCTCTGTGGACAGAAAATGCTACCATTTCACTAAGGCGCCATGGAGGCGGTATCCGATAAGGCTCCCCCTGATTCCCTTCTGCTACCTGTGCCCCTGGAGAAGCCTCTCCCCTTGAGTGTGGGCTGGATCTAGGGACTTGCTTCTAATGAACAGAACAGGGCAAAGTGATGGGCTGTCATTTCTGAGATTAGGTTATAAAAGACTGTGATGTTGCCTTCTTAGCACTCTCTCTGGCTCTTCCTGTGTGTCTTCTCTAATGGAGAAAGTGGGAGAGGGCCACATGACTAGCAACTAAGGGCAACCTCCAGCCAACAGCCAGCAAGCAATGATGTCCTCAGTCCAACAGCCCTCAGGAAACTGAATCCTGTTCCAAACTGCATGAACGAACCTTCAGATGAGACTGCAGCCCTTACCAACATCTTGAAGGCAGCCTTAAGAGACACTCTGACCCAGAAGACCCAGCTAAGCCATGCCCGAACTCCCAACCCACAGACGCTGTGAGGTAATAAATGTGAATTGTTTTAAGCCACTAAATCTTGGAGTAATTTGTTACACAGCAATCAATGAATACATACGCCAACCATGTCATGTTTCCAGGGAGAAAGATCCAGTCTCATTTTCACTTAAATGAGAAACAGACTGTATTTTGGGGATGGCTCTTTGGGAATGATGTGACGGGCTAAGACACATTTACAACTGGACATTTAACATCATCTTGGTTTTTATAATTGAAAAATTTGCAGCACAGAACTCACAAACTGTATTGTCTTGTTAACTTCCGCACTCGGGGAGGCTTGATTTCTGGCTTTTCCACAGCTGGTTGGGTAGTTTCCACACGTATAGGAATAGGACTTCTAGAGACACACCAGAAAAGCAGAACAACACCAACAAAAAGGTTTATGGTCTGGTTTTGGCTGTGGGGACTGCCTTCTCAGTTAATTTACACCTTAATAACACTGATTGTCAAGATATCCATTTTTTTTCTCCTCTTCACTCTACTTATTACATATAATTATTTTAAATTATTACATAAAAGCCAAAACCAAAAAAGTCACAGGGAAGAAAATACAGCAGGCAGGAACTAAAGAAAATTGGGGTACCACATAAAACTTCCCTGCCAAAGACACCCACTCCCAATATCAGGTTTTGGTTCATAACCAGGTTTTCCCAGTAAAACGAGTAAAGAGAAACCTGTGGGTGACCCGTTTTTACTTCCAAGTAATCTGGTAGCTATGTTATTTTAAATATAGCACAGAATATATTTTTAAAATAGAGAGATAAAGAATGATAGAGTTATTTCATGTGAAAATGTATAATCAGAAGACCTTTAAGACTTACTCTAAAACATTTTAATTCTATGTCCACGTGAAAATGTTAAAAAATTAAGTTTCATTTTTATATTTCCTCAAGAAAACATGCCAGATAACCAATGGAGTTACTCAAAACAGTGATTTTTAAGGAAATGCTTTTACACATTTTTGTACATGACTGATTTCACTTAAAAAACCAGAAATTACCTTCTGGGACCAAAGGGCATCAAAACAAACTGAGGTTCTCAGCAAGGGACCTCTAGCAAGTCACTTAACCCTCCTGGACCTCCGTCTTCCCCTCTATTCAGTGCCTAATATGGTGATACGTAGGTGGCCAGTGCCCAACAGATGTGTGTAACAGAAATACGCGAATGAGCAAACACAAAATTGGAGTCAACATAGTCTAGGTTCATAATTTTCTCAAGCTGGGACCCCAGCGTCAACTGAACGTCGTCCCCAGAAGAACACGTAGGTGAGCACATAACTTTGGTTGGGTGCCTGGAGAGCCTCAAGGAGGGGTTTACACTAAACCAGATGGAGGGAAGGCTTCCAAGGTGGGAGACAGAGACTCGGAACTGCTGCTGGGAAAGGTCCCAGAGGAAGAGCAGGGGATCCTGACTAGGGGGAAAGCAGGGGCCAGGGCATGAGGCACCTCAGGAAGAGCTGTTCACACTGCAGGCAAACGCAGACCCTGAGGGTTTTCGGCATCAGTTCTTAGAGTGGCATTTTAGAGAGGCCCTTAGAGCAACCTGCTGGTGAGAGCAGGCCAGATGGGAGCATCTTAGGAGACTTGAGTAGTGGTTAACCAGGATGAGAAACGGTAAGGGCTGGGGGCGGGCCAGGAAGAAGGTCATGAAGAGGAGAGGGTAGATGTGGGTGATAACACAGAAGTCCAATTGGCAAGACTTGGTGACCGATTAGATGAGGGCATGAGGTAGGAAAAGGTCAAGGACCCCCAGGCCTCAGGTCTGGATAACAAAACAAGCAGGTGACAGTGCCATTAACCAAGATAAGAAAACTGGTGAAGGGACAATAGGGTAGGGTGGGAAGAGATGAACTGAGTTTCGAGACGTCCAAGAGGCAGCTGGATATGTGTCTCTGGAGTAAGAGAAATTTATATGGGGAACATGGACTAGGCATCATAAGATGATATAGAGAAGTATTTTTATTTTTAGCATCAAGTATAAGAATTCCCCAGAGTAGTGGTTCCTAGGTCACATGGGGTACTTTTTGAAATTCTGTTCCTGGGCTCTTCCCACCACAATCCCTACCCCACCTCCCACCAAAGGTTCTGAAAAGTCTGGAGTAGGACTTGAGTCTCTGGTTTAATAAGATACTGAGGCAGTGCTCCTTGGACCCATTTTAGGAAACTCTATCCTAGGGAGACCCCATCAGTGTTAGTCGACTGCCAAGGTGTCAATGGGACTGCCATGATCTACAGTTTGTAACTCACTTGGGCTGAGAGGGGAAGAGTGTCTGCTTTCTAGGAGATCAGGAAAGGAAGGTTTTCCTCTGGGTTTGGATTGGTGGTGGCCTGGAGGCTTTAAAGAACATTTGTGGTTCTAGTACTTCAAGGAGCTCAGATAAGGAGCATGCGAATAGATGGCGGGAAGAGTGATGAACTGAGCTGGGACAGTGAGCAGAAACCAGGTCATAAAGGTCTCCCTCTTCTCTGTTAAGGAGCCTGGACTCCATCATGACTTTAAGCAGGGGAATGACAAGGTCAGATCTACATGCCTGAGAAGCAACTCAAGTGATTTCTTTGTTAGTACAGCAGGTAGAAATATTAAAACAGAGTAAGTGGCATTTTTGAGGCATAAAGGAAGTTGTTTATGACACTCTTTTTCTCTCTCTTCAGGTTCACATTCTTTCAGTGTTCTTTTTCCTCTCTATTTTATTAGCAAATGCCCTCATGAGTAATGTTCTGAGGATAATGTTGACGGTACTGTTGTTTCCCCATTCAAACAAGAACCAACAGACCTTACATTAGCGTCCTGAAGACTAGATTTCTTATTGATATTTACAAATGTTGATTCCTCTTTTCCAACCTGTTAAAGAAGAGAGGCAGGTTAGTCAAAACTGAATATCTTGGCATGCAAAACTGTTTCCAAGTCTCCTACATTCAAAGGATTACAGAAATGTGAAGGTGTATCAAAGAGATAGATCATCAAGTACTCAGTCAATAACAAAATTTTCCAGTGTTTATTTAATTTAACAAAAAAAAAATGTTTTCTTGAGTCATTCCCCATCACAGGGATTAACAATCATTCAAATAAAATCAATGCTTCCATTCACACTCTTACTGAGCACCTGCTATGAGCCAGCTCATGACTGAATGAGAAAAGGATGGTGTGGGAAAAGCCAAAACCACAGTTTAATCCCCCACCTCACATTTTAGATCAGGAATAATAAGCAGCTCTGTGCTCACATAGATAGCACTTACAGCTTACAAAAGAGTTTAGAATCTGTCCTTTCACATGAGTGTAACAACCCTGGGAGGAATTACATCATATGATTTTGATAGAAGCCTTGTCCTCCTCTCTCTGGTGAGTCCCATAAATAATGATGGGAAAGGAAGGGACACCCACTCAGCCAGCCAGGCCAGCTGAACACACATTGGAGGTCAACAGGAGATGTAGCAGCCTGTGGTCCTCAGACCCACCACAGCGTACAGAGCTGGCCCTTTCACTTACCCAGTTATAACTACACCGGTTAATAACTCTTTATATTAAAAGTTCTATTCACATAACAGGTGTGGTTCCTATCTCCTGGCTGGACCCTGACTGGCACAGCATCTCAGTCATAGACTGCCTCTTTCTTCTACGTGACACAGAGGAAATCCTGCAGCGTAAAATCAAAGGCTTGTACACACAGCGCATACCTGGGCACTTGCTCGGGAAGCGTTCTCCAGCTGGGCTTTCAGAATGTTACACTTCACATGGTCAGCCACGGGCGAAGGCAAAAGTGGGGTCTGAAGAGTCTTCTCAGAAACTTTTTTTTCTTCAGCCTGAGATGAACCCAAAATATATGCAACAGATTGTAAACAAAGAACTAAGAAAACATATACATTAATCTTTCCCATCAATCATCACTGCAAATTACCCAAAGATGTAAACACATAGACAAGTGTGTCACTAACTCCTTATGTCTGTACCAGTGCTTTTACTATTTGCAAAGGAGTCACAAGCACATCCTCTCATTCTCAGGTGAAGCAGGGAGAAGTTGTATTAGGAAGCCCATGAGTCCGAAGATGGGGAAGGTCCAAAAAGAAGAGACTCTTCCATATTCACGCAGGTAGAGCCAGTGGCAGAACCAGGACTCTCGTTCCGAGTTTCCTACACCCTCGGGTGCAGTGCTATTTCCCCTGTAACTGCTATTTCTTACATATAAAGACTCAATTCTGTGACTTGTTGGGTCAAGAGAAAGAGTACAAAATACTCATTGGTATGTTTACAATAATCTTGCTGAAAATTGTGATTCTCAATGAGAAATTTGCATCTACGTTTCCTCATTGTAGAGTGTCTCAGACTTCAATAATCTGGAACCACCTTTCCTATTTCTACCATTTCTCATGTATTAACTAAACATATTTCATACAATCCAGTTAAGGTGGATTACCCCAGGACTACCTATTTTAAGTGTGTCCTAAGCAATAATATCTTTGAAATCATAGACTTGGTGGCTATTATATTTATTATAACGTAAATTATGATAATTACGGTAACTATTAAGAACTACTCATCCATGTATATAATTTGAAATCATCTTTGACGGTACACACATCACACTCTGGGAAGTAATGTCTTACTGTTAAGCACGCCTATTGTGGTCATTGCATATCCCAGTGCTAATATGGTGCTCAGCACATAGCAGGTACTCAATAAATGTCTACTGAAGAAGATTATAATAATATATAATTATTATTCGAAGATATATATTTAATAAGAAAGATACGAGGCCATATGATTTCTAAAAGTTGATTTAGTGACATCAGCACTTAATATGGTACGTTAGCCACAATATACCTGGGCAAGAACAAAATATTCTAAAGGCTTCCAATTCTGCAAGTTCCAAAATTAATCTCATTCACTAATTCAAAAGTCCTATTGAGCACCTTGATACATATAGTAGGGGTATTATGAAAGCCCCAGAGGAAGCTTAGGGCAATTGGCTGGTTGACGTCATTGAATAAAGAAAAGAGGGCAGAGAATGCAGTTTCCCAGCGGGACTGCCAAACATATGGAGGGAATTTGGTAGAACAAGATGAACCCAGAAATTTCACAAAACAGTAAAATAAGCAGAGACAGAAGACCTGGATTCGAATCTCAGCTCTTTCCTTTATTAGCACCATAAGAAAAAAGATAATGATGGTGGTCGTGGTGGTGATGGTGATGGAGGAGAAGGAGGGGTAGGAGGGCTGGGGGAGGAGGATTTCATATGCATGTTTCATTGAATCCTTTCATTTAACCATTCCATTTGAAGGTGGATACTATCACCATCCCCATTTGATAGATGAGAAAAACAAAGCAGAGAGATGGCAAGTCACTTGCCCAAGGTCACACAGGAAGTACATAGGAGAGCCAAGATTCACAGCCAGGACTGGGTGACTCCAAAGCTTGAGCCCCTGACCACCCAGGCACACTGGTTCCCCTTAACCTCACTGAGGCTCAGTTTCTTTCTTCATAATATTATCATGACAATCACATGAGAAAAAAGATCCGAATGGCACTTTCACATTAGAGTCTTTGGTTAGAAAAAATATGTATAACCAAAAAGAGAGCATCAGATATGAGGACACTAAGCCTTCAAGTTGAGTATAAAGAAAAGAGACTGTTTTGAATGGAGTCAGGATCCTAAGAGACTTAGTATTCTCTAAAACAAAACAAAAAAGTAACATATTTATTATTTACAGTATAGTTTTAGGATAACTTATCTTGCATATGTAAATCCTGTTACATTAAGATAATTGTTTAATACTAGCATAGGTGTTTTCACTGGTGTATGAAGAGTTAATTTTTTAATTAGATTTAATGTTTTTTGGAATGATATGCTGGAATACAAGAACTGAACTGGTTCTAAAGCCCATTCGAAGTTTTTGACAATTGCTTAAGGGGATATACTGACAGTAATGACCGAAGATCTACTATAAAAAAAAACTGAATGCTGCTAAAATAAGAGTGAGAATTTAGCATTGATTTCCCCCTTGAGTTTAGTAATTCTAAACTGCTTTTGGGATATAAAATTCAAGCTGGCTTGTCCTGAAAAGCAGGAGCTACTGTGCAGCTCTATAACTTGACTCAGGTGAAGACCAATATAAATTTTGGAAAATTTGAGTATTATCACATGTTTGTATAAAAGGCATCTCTATGAAGGACAAATGTGGATTACAACAAGACCACGATTCCAGCCTGGAGGATGGCTCCAAGAATGCTGTGCTCTCTCTTGCATGACCATATTTTGTATTTTACATTCAACTTGAATTGTGGAAAGAGGCTTTATCATTCAATATGGAAATACAGACTTCAAAATGAATGATAATTGGGCTTTGATATTACTATACTTCGAAACAGTCCTTCTGTTTGAGGATGTCATTTGGGGATAAAGAAATGATCAGATGCAGTTTTCAATTGTTGAACAAACTGTTTACACATTTGAAATCTGATGAGATTTAAATTCCTGTGATAATTTTGGGTACAATTTTGGAATTGGGCAACGAAAATGTCTTCGCACCATTAACATATCCAAACCTTAGAAGAATCAGAGGATTCTTGAGACTGGAAAAAAACCTTAGAAGCCTTCAAAACCATTGGTTCCCAATTGTGGTATCATGATAAATTGTGAGGATTGTCTTATTAATGATAGAGAATCACAGTGTGAAGTAATATACTTTGCTTATGCATTAGGACAAAGTCAAGGTTATCTGACATCACTCTAGCCTACTTGCTCACTGATGCATTTCTTCAAGTGGAGGAGAAAAGAGGGGTATTATTGCTTGAGTGCCAGGGAAATGCTAAATATCTCACAGCTGTCTCAACTGCATCTTAACCCAGAGCAAGCCACTATTGTTGATGTCCCACTATTATTCATGCAACTACAAATTACCTAGAGCTTGTGAGTTCTCTGCTACTGTATGCTCTACATCCCTGCAAAATATTTTTGGATTTTGCTGAACTCCAGGTAAGCCCCTGTGAAAACAAGATATAATGTGGACTGCAGGAGAAAAGTTGATGGTCAAGAGACTAAGAGAGAGAAGACCAATGCAGGGGCACATAACCCATTAGGCTGACTCCCAACACCTAGCAGAGGTCTGCTCAATAAAGACATGTTGCTTGAAAGAATATAAATGCCATCCTGCAGGAGGAATTTTTTCCAGCTGGCTATCAGGGAGGGGAGTATCAAAGAAAAAGCAGGTGAACAGGGTCTTGAACTTGGGACCCATTAGTGATCAGAGGGACTTTAGGCTGCCCTGCTGGGGTGTGGGCATGCAAGGGAGTGGAGGGTCTTCTGAGAAACCCTGGACGTCTAGTGCAGGCTAGAGGGATGTCTGGGGTGGAGGAACAGCCCCGATAGGAGGTATAAACTTCCCATGTTCACCATGCAGGTAAGGATGGGGAGCTTTCCAGGCCAGATCTTCCCAATTCTTCCTATTTCTTCTTATAAAGGGGCAAAGCTAAGCATTAGCGTGGAAAAAAAAGGACCCATGGTAAAGACGATTCCTATGGGGATTTCAAAAATTAAAATATGTGTGCAACAGTGGATCTCAACCAGGGGCGACTTTGCCCTTCAGGGGACATTTGGCAATACCTGGAGACAATTTTAGCTGTCACATCTGGATGGGGGGTGCTACCAGCCTCTAGCAGGTAGAGGCCAGGGGTGCTGCAAAACATCCTACAATGCATAGGACAGCCCTGCCACAACACTATCAGGCCAAAACATCACTAGAGCCTATGCTGAGAAATCCTGGTGTAGAAAGTGAAGAAGCAGGTTGGATGGCCAAGGGCACTGGACCAGGAGCTGGGAGCCCAAGGATTCACCACGGCTCTGTGACCTTGAGAAAACCATTTCCCTTCCTCTGGTCTCAGATGTTGAAAAAGTTGGACTAAATGATAGACTGAATTTAGCACCAGCTTTCTATAGTTCTAAGATAAAACTTGGCTTTTATAAGGCTGCCCATTTGGATATAAGAACAGGTCTAGCCAAAAGAGAGCCTGGCTTCTGCCCTGTCCCTTCCTCCACCGCCCTTCCTACTTTAATCCCTCCCTTCCTTCCATTAGCAAACAGCTACTGAACATCGACGACGTGCCAGGTACTGTCTGAGTGAGACAGAGCATGCTATCGATTGAATTGTGTTCTCACCAAATTTATATGTTGAAACCCCAACCACCATTGTGATGGTATTTGGCATAGGGCCTTTGAGAAGTAATTAGATTTACAGGAAGTCATGAGGGTGGGGCCCTCATGATGGGATTAATGGTTTTTTTGTTTGTTTTTTTAATAGCTTTAATTACATATTTAAATTAGACTTCTCAACTTTTTTTAAATTAATTAATTAATTAATTTTATTGGCTGTGTTGGGTCTTTTTTGCTGCGCGCGGGCTTTCTTTTAGTTGCAGTGAGTGGGGGTTACTCTTTGTTGCGGTGCGTGGGCTCCTCATTGCCGTGGCTTCTCTTGTGGCGGACCACGGGCTCTAGATGCGTGGGCTTCGGTAGTTGCAGCACATGGGCTCAATAGTTGTGGCTTGTGGGTGCTAAAGCACAGGCTCAATAGTTATGGCGCACAGGCTTAGTTGCTCTGCGGCATGTGGTTTCTTCCTGGAGCAGGGATCGAACCCGTGACCCCTACATTGGCAGGTGGATTCTTAACCACTGCACCACCTAGGAAGCCCAAGGGATTAGTGGTTTTATGCCAAGAGGAAGAGAGAAAGAGCCCTCTCTCCTGGCAAGTGAAAACACAGTGAGAAGGTGACCAGCTCCAAGCCAGGAAGAGAACTCTCACCAGGGAACCAAATCACCCGGCACCTTGATCTTCAACTTCTCAGCCTCCAGATCAGTGAGAAATAAACATCTGTTGTTTCAGCCACCAGCTCTATGGTAGTTTGTTATAGCAGCCTATGCAGACTAATACAGAGGGGTAAAAATGGAAAGAGGTAAATGTGGAACTTTTGGTTAGAAGGATGGAAAGACCGCTAAGAGATCCAGCCTGTTGGGCCTCAGCACTGGGGACAGCCCCTAGTGCTGTAATCCACCCAAAAAATGTAAGTGAATTTCTGCTCCTAAGAGACATGCTGAGCTGAAATGTCAGGAAAGGTTGAGTACAAATCCCTCCAAGACAAAGGCACACAGTTTAGGAGGCAGGCAGGGTAATAACGAGAGGTTTGAGTGAACCCCAGGTCCACGTTCATCACCCAGCTCTGGTCCTCGGCACCTTATTTATGTTGATGTGCAGAGCAGGCCAGGGTCCAGCAGCCTTCACAGTTTCCAGTTCCAGCTTCTTTAGATGGGCAGCAGCTTCGCTGAACAGGGCAGGTGCTCCCGGACTCAGTTCTGCAAGTGAATAAGGAAAGGTTGAAAGGGCAGAGAGATATAGGTGCTACAAGACTCTTGCCAGAGCATGGTCCCCAGTGCCTTTCTGCCTGGCTCCTCCTCTGGCAACTTGAATCCCTCAAGAACGCACTAAGAGATGGGGTGCGAGAACACTTAAGGTCAAGGTTTCAAGGCCTAACTCCCCCATATAAGAGCTGGGTGACTCTAGGCAGGTTACTTTACCTCTCAGAGCCCCTGAGCCATTTCCAAATGAAAATAAAATTACTTACCTTGCAGGGTTGCTGTGACTATTAAGTGAGGTAATTTATGTGCAAATGCTTTATTAATGGAAAAGCACTATGCAAATTGGAAAGATTAGTGTTCAGGCTAACAGGCATATGAATATGCTCTTAAAAACCATGTTATGTTTCTAAAATCAAATTCGTTGATTTTGATTTCTGTACGTTGGATTAGTTCACCACCACTCCTGCCACTAGCTTGTTTTTATCCATTAATACATTAAATATTCATTAAATATTCAATATTCATTACATATTAAAGTTTGTGCCAGGTATTGATAGCAACTGGGAGCTGGGAAGCTGGAATAAAGAGCTGAATGAGACCAATTCTAGTCCAGTAGGGGAGACAAACACCTGTGCAGATTCTCCAAATAAGAGTGACCAAAGATTTATTTAATTGTATAGGAGTAAGAGGGAGGGCACTCCAAAGCCAGGAATTGGGGAAGGGTGTTACAGAAAGTTTCATTGACAACCTTTGAGCTGGTTCCCGAAGGATGTATAGGAGTTCACTAAGGCTGGAGAAAAGCATTCCAGGCAGAGGGAACAGCAGGTGCAAAGGACAGAGCTGGGACATGGCATGGTGTTTAATGAGGGGAGAGGAGTTCCGTGTAGCTAGAGAGTAGTGAGGAGTGTGGGGGAAGCCTGGAGACCTTGGCAGTGGCCAGGCTGTGAAGGTCTGTGTGTGGCCATGCTCAGAAAGGCTGGCTTTATCCCAGGACAGTGACGCACCATGGAAAGGGCTTAAGGCGTTTGGTCAGAGCTATTTGGTGAGTGCTCTTGCTTCAGCAGGTGCTATTTGGTGAGTGCTCTTGCTTCAGCAGCTACAATTTGGAGACTGCACTTGAGGAGGTACCCTATAGAGGCCTGTTATAGTTGTCCAGATACAAAAGGATGAGACCTGGCCGAGGGCAAGGGCAGTGTGGACAGTGATGAAGGGACCAACTTTTCAACACCACGTTGATGATGAGTTCCCATCTCTAGCTCCGCAAACCCAGAATTGCTACCTGTGGTCTACAGGTGAAGGCTTAACAGCTCATCCTTTTCACCAGCCCACAGAATCATGAAATAGCAAAGCTAGAAGATTCCTTGGCCACCATCTCAATACCCTCCACCTCATTCCATAGATGAGAAAACCAAGGATCCAACAGGAGTCTTGGCTCAACAGTGAGAACTGGAATCGAAGCCTCTTGACTCTCGCCTCTGCCTTGGCACTTTTTCAAACCATATGTGACAAAGAACAAGTTCTTCCCCCACCTCCTGTCACAGACCAATACTTTGGTAAAATATAATAAAAATGATTTTCTAGAAAAAGAATAGTCATACAAAATCCAAGTCCACATTTTTAATTAGTTTTAACATATAAAATTACTCTGTCATGTTGCTAGAAACATTTCTAATTTGCTTACTCTCCATTTCCGTAACTTCTCTCACTGGGGCCTTTAACAATGCGCACTAGATCTACTTGACTCTCAGAAACGTGGGATGTCAGAAATGGGACAGAATGGACTTTCATGTGGTTGGGAATGAGAGATTCCAGCCACCTCATTCCCGCCTGTCTCTGTTCCATTGCTTGAGCCAGTGCTGGATACAGCAGAAGCAGAGAACCAGCATGGAATGAGGGGGAGAGACATTTGCTCCCTTGTATCACAGGGAGCTGGTAAATCGCAGCTTTGCTGGTAAACCATAAGCTCTAAGTCACCCCTGCCTAATGCACAAGGCTCTTGTCTGCTCTCGCCCAGACCGGGTCACCCAGGGTAGACATGACCACTGTTCTGAGCTGTACTGCAAGGGGCTGTCTTGAGCATCCAGGAAAGCCACCCACGCCCTGCAGCATCACTCCCCCACCCTGCCCCCTACACCCCTACTCACTTGTAAGGGATTTACTGCTGGAGTTTGGGGACCTGGAAGGCCCCTCCTTGTTCTCCAGGGTCAGCGAGAGGCCATAGTTCGTGTGGTGCTGGTGCTGGTGGTGGTGATGGTGGTGCCTTCCTGAAGCTTTGGTGGCAAACGGTGTGCCCCCATTCTCCTCGAGGCCAAAAGGCAGCCGGTCAGAGCTGCTGAGCCCTGGGGAAGGGAGCGGGTAGCTGTGGAGGGTGTCAAAGTCAGGATTTAGAAAAGCAGAGACTCTTGATATTCCTGTCCGTACTTTAAAAGATGTTCTCCGAGCATTGAAAACCAAGCGAAATAGGTTCGACAAATAGATCCACAGGGTTATTGTAGAACAGGACACAAAGGCAACACTGCACTCAAAGGAAAAGCAGAAAGTGGAAATTTGTATCTATACGAGATGTTAACCCTTAAAAAAAATTCTTAAGTTTGAAATTAAATAATTTCTATTTTAAAAAAAGACATCGTCTAAATGGGAGGAGGAAATCGAAGGCAATCATCAAATTAAAAAATGATGTGTTAAACATCCCACGACAAGATCATGATAGAAACTAGAAGTCTTGGCATCACTTTCTCTTCCTCTCCTTCTCCATCACCCCTACCAGGCAGAAAGCACCTGTTAATGTTACCGCTACAACATCTTCTAATTCCAACTGCTCCTCCTGGTATTATTGCCCTAAGGCTCTTGAAACAGATTCCCAAAGCTTTTCCAGCCTTTACTCCTCCTTCAGCCCATCTTCCACAGAGCAGTAGCCAGACAGCTGTTCTGATTATGTTCTAGAGCGTGGCACTCCACCCTGCAGGAGCTTGAATACCTCTCTGTTACTTGTGATTCTTAACCATTTTAAGATAGAGAACCCTTTGGAAATCTGAGAAAACCATGGATCTTCTCTGCAGAAAAAGGCACCAAGACACAACATTTCACACTTAATTTCGGCCCGCTATAGCCCCTCCGTGGAAAAACCCCAAATTCCTTTATATATCACTCAAGGCCCACTGTGATCTTGTCCCATTCTCTTTTCAGCTCATCTCCTGTTATATTCTTCTCTACACCCCAGTCCTTCCCATCCTGGTGCCTTTCACCTCTTTCTGTCCCCCAAGTCCTTCCTCATCCCTAAACCCAGCTAAAATACCCTTTCCTCCAGGAAGACTTCCAGGCTTTAAGATCCAGATCAAAGGTCGCCTGCTCACACCCCTAAGCAGAGCTAACCCCTCTTTCTTCCCATTCCTGTAGACCAGATTTCTACTGCCTATTCCACTCTGTCTTCAAGGAGCTCACACCTCGGGGTAGGAAAGTCTGTCATTCAACCAGTTACAATCACACTAGAACAAGCCACTAAGGGAGCGCAGAGGCAAAGGCAACTAGCTTTCCTGGGGCTGGTGAAGGTGTTGGGCAAGGAATCATGGGGCGAGGGGTATCAACTGGGGGATACAGTCAAGTTCCGGTGGACATTTTTGAAACAGAATCCTTTTTCTTACAGGAAACCACATTTCTTGTGTTTGTATGAGGTTGATATTTCCCCTCAGGGTGGGCCAATCAGACTTCTCTCTCCTTCTAGGCAGAGTGACTTATTCTGGGATATGATCCAATCAGGGACAATCAGAGTTTCCTGTCGGTATAACATACGGAAACAGAGAGAAAGGTCTCTCCTCCTTTTTAAGAGTCAAACAGGGCCTTGTTGTGACTCTTATGGGTCCTAAGCACTCTGGCCTTCATCTCTTCTCTATAAAAGAATGAAAATTATATTTTATGACTGCATTTGTATAAAAACAGGGAAAGCAGGAGGGAGAAAAAATATATTATCAGATACCAAACCATTTTCTTCAACTAAAAGTTCATTTTTTTTTTTCTTCTGACTTTAAAAGAAATGAAACCATTTTTGTGGGCCCCTAAAACTGCATCTACTGTGCCACAGGGATAAGTCAGAGTTGGCTGTGAGGATAAGTTGAGGCTACTCATGACCATACTCCTTGGACACAAAGGAGCATCTGTGGGAAGTGGCCAATGCACAAAGGGAGACAAGATAAGTAGAGGTTAAAGCTAGATGGAAAGAAAGAAAAAACCCTAATGGTATCATTTGAACCCCTGGTTCCAGCCATGCCTGAGGCTGGTTCTACCACTCACCTTTTTAATTCCAAGGCCCCATAAATTCTATTCATTTACTTATTTTTGCTTGATGGGGTTGGGTTTCTTTCATTTATAACTTACATGCTCTAAAGCAGTGAAGGTGTGTTATCTTGTTACTGCTTTTTGTTTATTTGTTTTGTGGAATGTCTTTCAAGTGAGAAGGTAGAAATGGCTATTTCAGGCCTAAGGACTAGTATGAGCAAAGGAATGACAGCTGAAAGAACAGGATGGCTGGAGAGGGGGTGAGGAGTGGGAAGAGTTTAAGCAAAGACGTGACATGACTGGAGTTCTTTTAAAAAAAGTTCATGTTGAGGGCTTCGTGGAGGACAGATACCCTTGTCTCTTCATTAGAAGACAATGTCCCAGGCACTGGGCTACCTATTTTATATTAAATATCCCATTTTATGGTACTGATGAACCCAGTGACAGGGCAAGAATAAAGATGCAGATGTAGAGAACGGACCTGAGGACACGGGGTTGGGGGCGAAGGGGAAGCTGGGACAAAGTGAGAGAGTAGCGTTGACATATATACACTACCAACTGTAACAGAGATAGCTAGTGGGAAGCTGCTGCATAGCACAGGGAGATCAACTCCATAATGGGTGATGACTCAGAGGGGTGGGAGAGGCAGGGTGGGAAGGAGTCGAGGGAGGGGATGCGGGAATATATGTATAAATACAGCTGATTCACTGTTGTACAGCAAAAACTGGCACAACAGTGTAAAGCAATTACACTCCAATAAAGAGCTTAAAAAATATCCCATTTTATACATGTAGAGACTTTACATAACATAATTGGTGCTCCATAAATATTTGATGAAAGGAAGGAAGGGAAGGCGGGAGGGAGAAAAGGAAAGGAGCAGGGAGAGAGGGAGGAAGGATGAATGAAGCTGGAGCTGGGATGTGACAACAGGGATGTGAACGGCAAAGCCCGTGGGCATTATTTTCCTGTGTCTCAAGTATGTTGAAAATAACATCTGTCCTAAGGAGGCACAGAGACTGGGAGCTCAGAACAGAGAAAATTCCCCACAGCCTGAGAGGCTTCACAACTCAAGGCTCATCTTCCACCCCATCCTCCTTCCACACTGCTGCCAGCCTATTTAAGGTCTGAATGGGCACCGCAATACTCTAGCCAGCAGAGACAAACCAGAGAAATATTGAAAGGAGGACACTGACAGCATGGGGGTATTGGCGGGATTTGAGAAGGGGAGAACCCAGAGACATGGAGGGGTCAGAAAACTGAATTTCTCAGCCTGGAGGACCAGGCAAATGGCATGCCATTAGCTAAAAAAAGGAAGTTGGGAGTGAAGGCTGCTTGGAAGAGGGAAAACTATGATTGAGCTTCACATGGGCTACACTGAATGTGAGGATGAATTACACCCAAGAACCAAGATGTCCTATAGCAGAGACCTGGTGTACATTCAGGGCTGCAGGCAGTGTTGGAAAGTTCTGAGCGAGAATTTCTGAGGAATGGTAAATAGACATCATCTCCCCTGCCAACTCCAACTGATTCTCACTCTCTGCTTGGAAGGTAAGATGAAAAAGGATTCCGAGGTTGTGCCCAGCTCAGGAGGAAAGAGTGCTGTGATTGATTAGTGATGTCTGCCACAGAGCTGGAATGAAGCAGTAGTACCATGTACCTCCTCGTCTTTCCAAGTTAAAAGTGTGTGGTTTTTTTAAATCTCCAGGAAACCCAGAGTGAAAAGTTAAACAGGGATATTAGTATGTGTGCAGGGAGTAATAAAATGTATTTAACACCATGTGTGATTTTTCGCTTTACAGTGACTTACGGGGAAGACTGAGAAAGAGACAAATAGGAGGAAACAGATGAGGGTCAGAGCAGCTGCCTGGATCTCTCAGGGTAAGAGTTTCTAGAAGACCAAAGGTTCCTAAGCGGGCGTGGAATGACTTGGGTGCTTTCTCAGCTCACACACACGGAGGACCATCCTGGAAGTCCTTACTTACGGTGCTGTGGGGACTGTGGGTCTATTAAGGAAACCACTGCTCCTGGCCTCATGGACTGTTCCCTGCAGAACTCTAGGAGGTGATGTTGACATCAACTATGATGTAAATGGCATCCACTGGAGTTGTGCATCTGTCCTGTCCACAGGAACCTCAGAGGGTCGAGCACTCAGCAGCCCATGAGCCTTGGGGCCCAATGGCTAAGGTTCAGGAGAAGAGGCCAGCTCTTTGCTCACCGTCAATAGAGACAAAGGTTCAGGCATTCTGGAAAGGAGATCACAAGTCCTGGTTTTCAGAGGATGATGGAGGAGGGTGATGTAGGCCTTAGCCTCTGTTTCCACGAGCTAGCACTTGAGAAGGATCCGGTGTAGAAGAAGGGGACTGCTGTGTGCCTAGCATGTGCCAGGAGATTTAATGGTTAACTTTTACAGTTACCCTGCAAGGAAGCTGGTGTCACCTCCTTTTACAGTGGGAGTTAGTGAAGGTGAGTAAAGTGCCCCGTTAGTAGATGTGAAGTGAAAAGTTGAACAAGATCTAATTTCTTCTCTTCCCTTCTTTTGGGAGATGCCTCCACTCCCATTCTACTTCTAACTCTTGACAAGTTACTGTTTCTACTGGGGGTGGGGGTGGGGGTCCTGCGTCATATGGGATGCTCTTGACTATATTAGGGGTGGACACAGCTCTGCAGACCCAAGGTTGGGGGGCTTTTACAGCCCTGCCTAATCCCACCAGAACCTCTCCCCTCCAAGACTCTGGGATCCCAGCAGGTCAAACACTTGGTACTCAAGCAAAATGCGTTGCATACTGAAAAATGAGATAATTATTCAGAGGTTTAGGAGTATAACATGATAACATTATAATAATTAAAATAATATTATTATATCACTGTTACACTAATTATTAGATTATAATTACAGTATTTAGTATAGTAACAGTATAATTATTCAGAATAATCCTCCAGAATCCATCGCCAGAGCCATGACCTGTGCAGGGCAGGGGTGGGGGAGGGTCCTGAGCGGGAACACAGAACGTACAGAGCCTCCTCTCAACTACGGCCGGGAGTCATCAGGGTGCTCTGAGGAGCCCATCACACACTACAGCTCAGCCAAGTTCTGGGCGACGTGGGCTTTTGAGAGCAGCCCTGGGGACCTAACCTTGGATTACAAGAAAACAAAACCATTGAACTGTAGAAACAGAGCCACTCAGATAGCAACCAGTTAGGTGGTTTTATAAATATTAAAAGCACCAGAGGAAACCCTCTGCACTGCTGGTGGGAATGAAAAATGGCACAACTGCTTTGGAAATCAGCCTGGCAGTTTTTCAAAAAGGTTAAACATAAAGTTACCATACGACCCAGCAATTCCACTCCAAGGTATATACCCAAGAGAAGTGAAAACATGTCCACACAGAGACTTGCACGTGAATATTCAGAGCAGCATTATTCATATTAGCCAAAAGGTAGAAACAACTCACATGTCCATCAACTGATGAATAGATAAATAAAATGTGGTATATCCATACAATAGAATATTACTTGGTCATAAAACGGAATGAAATATCAATCCATGCTATAACATGAATAAACCGTGAAAACATACTAAGTAAAAGAAACCAGACCCAAAAGGCCACATACTGCATAATTCCATTTATATGAAATGTCCAGAATAGGCAAATCCATAGAGATAGAAAGATTAGCGGTCACCTAGGACTGAGGAGGATGGCGGGGTGGGGAATAGGAAGTGACTGCTAATGGGTATGGGATCTCTTTTAGGAGAAGTGAAAATGTTCTAAAATTAGATTGTAGTGATTGTACTACTTTGTGACAATGCTAAAACTATTGAATTGTACAATTTGAATTGGTGAATTGCATGGTATGTAATTTATATCTTAATAAAGCTGATTAAAAAGAATTACCAAGGGAGATTTTGTACACTATCAACATACAACCCTTACCCTGGCAAATTACATCTATCTCTAAATCCAATGTGCAGCCATGCCCTAGTCCAACCTCCTCATTCTGCATATGGGGAAACGGGGACCCACGGTGGTGGGGGGCGGTGCAGTGACCAGGTCACACAGTGGGTAACTAGCTGAGCCTGGGACACAAGCCAGGACTCCGAGCTCTCTGCTCGCCAAGTGCCCCACGTGCCGCCCATCTGCCTCCGCTTCTACTTAAGGCAGCAAATGCACTCATCAGGAAAATCCCAAGACCTCCTCAAAACCCCACTGCCTAAGACATCTTTGTGTACACATCTCATCTTCCCAATGATACAGCAGAGACTGTCATATTACATGTTTTCATGTTCTTTACAACTGGTCCTACATTTCAGAAAAAAAGCGAACTTTTCCTCACAATATCTACGAGCGTGAGTCAAAAATTACCTGCACTCTGGCTGTAGAATTTACAGAAGTTTTAACATACCCAGAGTATGGATAATTTCTGACTCACCCTCATACATAAATTCTTTATATCAGCTCCTCCCCAGGCTGGGTTGGGCATCTCTCCCCCTCGCAGAGCCATTCCCTGTTCTACCCTGACCTGCTCTGTTTCCAAGGAAATGAATACCCCAGTTTCCCTGCCTTCTGGTTTCTATGTAGGTTTGACCAATGGGAGGCACTGACAGAGACTGGAGGGTGGGAAAAGGAGATAAGTCAAGGTATTTCTCCCTCATCTCTTTCTACCTCAGGGGATGTTTTCAGCAGTAGCTCTGAATCCCCTGGGGCTTCAGCTTCCCCTAGACTGGCTTCCTGTTGCCCTAGCTCCTGGGCTCTGGAACAATGCCACCTCTTGTCGTCCCTTTGCCTCTCCAGCTCTAGGAGTGATAGACAGGTTCTACTGCTGCTAATTTCTGGGCTGCCTCATGGGTCACTTTAGCTACTTAGTTCTTCATCACATGTGTAATCAATCCCCTGTATTAAATTCCCTCTGTAAGAAATGCCTAGTGATTTCAGTTCTCCTGATTACCCATGACTGATACACAATATCTACCTGTGTCTATTTCTGGATTCTTCATATTTTTATTGATCTATTTATTTATTGCTAAACCAGCACCAGACTGTCTTAATTTTTGTTTTAATATATGGGTTTTTAAATATATGATAAGACAAATCCTGTTTCCTTTCCCACTCATTTTTCTTTTTCTTTTCTTTTTTCTTGGCTATTCTCATGCACTCACTCTTCCATTTCAATTCAAGTTACTACTAAAAAAAAACTTCCCACTGGAATTGTGATTTGCAGCATTAAATATAATGGATTAATTTGGGAGAATGTATTCATAAGTTATTTCTCACCATTTATTCAGATCCTTTTAAATGTCCTTCAGTCAGAATTTTTAACTTTTCCATAAAGGTATGGAATATATCTTAACTTTATTCCTAGCTATATATCAGTTTTGTCACAATTGAAAATGGAATCTCATTAATTTATTTTTATTTTATTTTTTAAAGACTTATTATTTGTTTGTTTATTTATTTATTTATTTAGCTGGGTTGGGTCTTGCTGCACACAGACTTTAACTGTGGAGAGTGGGGGCTACTCTTGGTTACGGTGCGAGGGTTTCTCATTGTGGTGGCTTCTCGTTGCAGAGCATGGGCTCTAGGTGTGCAGGCTTCAGTAGTTGCAGCACATGGGCTTCAGTAGTTGCGGTGCATGAGCTCAGTAGTTATGGCTCCAAGGCTCTAGAGAGCAGGCTCAGTAGCTGTGGCGCACAGGCTTAGTTGCTCCACGGCATGTGGGATCTTCCCAGCCAAGAGATGGAGCCTGTGTCCCTTGCATTAGCAGGCAGATTCTCAACCACTGTGCCACCAGGGAAGCCTGGGATCTCATTAATTATTACATTTTCTCCAGTTTTTTTTTTTTTTACTACTAGATATATAAAACTACTGACTTTAGGGTATTTCTGCCTCTGGTCACTTTGCTGAACTCTTATTAATTGGATTTCACTTGTATTTTAGGATAATCACATGAATTTTGTTTCTTCCCTTCCACCATTTATTCTTTATTTTGTTTTCCTGGCTTATTGCATTGGTAAGGCCTATAGAATGATATTGAATATTAGCAGTCATCTTTGTCTTATTTCCTAAGTGTGTAGATTATCTTGTGTTTCAACATTTAATGTTGATTTGTGACAACTTCTACTTATCAGGTTAGAGACAGTCCTTCTACTCTTACCCTACTGAGAATCTTGAAAGATTAGCATGATTTATTCTGAGCATATCCATTCTGTTCCTAAGTGAACGCTACTAAGTACTTAAAAAAGAATCTTTTCTCAAACTTTCCTTTATTATCATCAAGCTTATCAATCCAGGTTTTAGAATTCATTTTTCAAGAATCTGTTATGACATTTCCCCAAGACTCCATTGTTTTTCAAAGTATACTGGTGCTGGCTCAGCAATGACATATGCAAATTTTCTTCAAGGCCATTTTTCTGAACCTGAAGACTTTAACTGTAAAGCAAAATATATCATGACTACCCTCTCTCTTATCTTAAACTTCAATTTCCTTCTGTTTTTTTTCACCTTCTGTAGTTAGTATACTGACTGGCTTCCTTGTTGAAAGGAGAAAAGCAAAACAGAAGTTGAGCAGCTCTTCCTTCCTGTTAATCTCACATACCATCCTCAAGATGGCTCTGCTATTAAATTGTTCAACCAAAGTGTGCATCTATAGAAGTCCTTTAAAAAAAGGTTTCCGACCCTTCGTTTTTGATATGTTCTACCTTCCTTCTCTTTAAAAATGCTGTTTTAAACTGTGGGCTCTGAATGCCTTACTCTTTCAGATTATCTGATATATTCATAGCCCATGTGAAAAATGTTCCCTTTGAGATCTATCCTTTTTTGACATTTTTGAAATCTAATCTTCTAAAGATTAGAATACACGGAGGATTAAACCCTGAATTCCACTCTTTTCATATTTATGATTCTAAGACACCAAGGTCATTTTCTTCCAAGGGTCTTGTCACTTACACATTTCTAGCCAGTCTTCCTTGCTGACCAGTATTAACAACACATACCAGCAGTGTTTCTTCTACCTTCCAAACAACCAAATTATCAGCCAGAAAGGCCGAGGCGTCAACAGATGCTTTACTTTTAACAGAATGCCAACGTCTGGATGGCCGAGAAGTCCCCCATAGGTGATGTGCCAGCTTGAAGTCTCTTAGGAGAGCACAATGAACATCCTCTGTCCAAAGTCCCCTGGCATCTTCCCTGGATTGGTCACTGCACCCTTAGGTGCTGCCCGTATGCAGTTACTTTTTCATCTATTCTGGCATATGTCTCAACTTCACAGCAGAGTTCCTGGAGGCAGGAACAGCTTCTATGAAGCCCACACAGCAGCACGTAAGTTCTCTAAACACCTTCCAGAGGAGACTGGTTGGGGCAAACTGGCACCTGTTTTACTTTTAGCCTAAGTGGGGATAACTCAATGTTCCTAATCAGAACTAAAGCATCAGGGAGATGCTGACAAATATCTCAATAGAGCTTCCCAACTGATAGGCCTCAGAAGCATGCAAGTGGGTTGAACCATTTATTCTCTCAGTTGTCAGAGCAAGTAGGACCAGGCCAAGCCTGGAGTCTCAAGCACCCTTGTCTGCTTACCCCAGTGTGCTATACAACAACACATTTTCTGTGTGTGCAGAGGACAAGAAAAAGCTGGCAAACATCATTACTAGTTCATAATTCAGTCCATTAGCCTGGAACTGTGGCTCTTGATTGAGACTCTCTTAGCAGAATCTACTCAAGTACCATGTCATCACAGCAGACGGTGTCAGCCTGAATCATACCTGACTGAACACTTGTGCTTTAAACCCTAAGAGGGGGAAAAAAAAAAAGCGCTGACACTTTTGAGTGCCCAGCACTGTGCCATCTATTAATTTACTTAATCTTCCAACATTTGAAGAAGGAACAATTATTACTATCCTTATTTTACAGATAAGGAAACAGGAACAGAGAGGCTAATTAACTTTCCCAAAGACACACAGCTAGCAATGGCAGAGTTGGGATTTGAACCCAGGCAACCTAACTACAGAGCCCTGTGCTCTCTTCAGTGCTAAGAGACACTGGTTTGCCATGTGGATGATGAGAGCAGCAGTACGTATAATGACATTAAAAGAATGCTGGGTGGCACTTAGCTTTGGTGGTGCTGTCCCTTAGCTGTGACCTTAAGTAACTCATTTTACTTATCTGGGTCTCAGACACCGCATTTTTGGACTAACATTTATCAAGCATTTATAAGTCACAAACTACAGCTCAATGAAATAATTTCATCTCTGCCATGTCCAGCTGAGAGATAGAAGGTGCATTTACCCATCGTGGTTTCCAGGATACCTGTCACTTATTTCCATTTTAATTTAGCAGAGACTAAACAAAGTAGGCATTACACCAACATATTGCTACAAGTTCTTATTGAATTTAGTGTAAACATACTATTTGGCATGAAGAGTATAATTGAAAAACTGTACCTTTTACATAATGGGTTTGAGAAGAAAATTGTACCAATGTCTTAGAAATGTGACACATTACGAATGTTAGGTCTATTAATTACGGATGGTTTCTTCTTACAGTAACTTAGTGGTTTTATTTTTTTTTTTAAGTGACTAGAGAGAAATGATGCCCCTATCTCATTTTTCTCTTATCTGAAAAGGTCAAAATTACTTTTTTTGGCATGGTTTAATCCTTTACATGAATTACTAATTGGCAGAAAAAAATTTTCCCTATTTGTATTTCTTTCAAGACATTTTGAAGCAATCAACTTGGAACTGCCTATTAGTGTTAGCACAGGTGATGCCTGAATCCACAGTAGACTGGGAGCTCTTGTCACTAGTTTATTAGGTACCTGGAGCCAAAGATGGTCTCCTTAATAGCAATTCCCAGCACGTATACAGTACCTGGCACAACGAGGCAGCAGAGTAAATATTTGTTGGATGAATGGTATAGTGCATTAAAATTGAACTCTCCCTAGGTAATTTATCAAATGTCAATTCATAAAAGCTTCACTCTGGTCACAAATTCCCCAGTTGTTCCTAACATTACATTATGGTCTCGGCAAAACTGCAGAGTAAAATATTCCACATCTTAAGGAATGATGAGAGCCTTTAAAGCTGGTTCGGTGGTAACTGGGTCTCTGTCCTGTGTGAGCTCCGGTAGGACGTGCGCCTCCATCTTTGAGTCTGGAGTTTTCCTTTGGTGAAACTGCTGTCCATGGGTGTCAATAAATGGCCGAAGGAGACAAGCAGGCCTTGAACATTTTCTGCCAGAAAATCCCTTTTATCTTGATGTCCTTCTTGCTAAGTTTTAGGATGCCTTATTCTAATTGTCTGCCTAGGAGGCAGCAAGAAGCTGTGAGGAAGGGCTCTGCAACTTTGTGGTGAGATCTAGGGCTTCAACAATTCCAGATACATCCCAGGATCTGAGCCCAAAGAATATTTCAGGAGTTCACTTTTGCACAGAGGCTCATGACGAACAGTGTATTTAATCTCTCTTCTGCCTGAAGAAAAAAATACGGACACAAATACTGTTGTTTTCCTTGACAGCGTTCACTTTTCATAAATCCAACAGTGCTTTCTCTTCTTGGTTTCTTACAGATTTTCTTTTTGCCTCTCATTTCTGTATTTCAGTGCCCACTCTTTGCCTTAAAAGAAGATTCCCCTTTTTTTTTTCTCTTTTCTTTCTTCAGGTGGGGAACAGCATTAACAGACTTGCCCCTAGCCACTGCTTTAAATGCATACCCCAACAGCATCACATGGGAGCCCTCAAGGAACAGTAAGACAAAATTGTTGTTGCCATGAAAGCACAGCTCCTAGTGTGTAAAATAACTAAAGAGCCCGGTCTTTATCATCTTTTGCCCTCTGAAAGAGTTATAGCAGAATTGGGCATGAGCTGTGTTATTTTTCCACTTGGCAGACACCATCCAACTCACCCAAATGAATGAAATAATCATTCATTCCAGAAAGAAGTTCAAGTTAGATGAATAAAATGCACACTCTGTTCAGGGCTGGTCTTGTACATTCTAACAGCACAAGACCCAGTCTGAGCAGGAGCTGAAGGTGGGGTATGAGGTTCTGAGGTGATACAGATGGGGATTAATCTGTTTTGGTTTTCATTTGGGCTTAAGTCTCCTCACATGATCCCCTCTCTGTTTCCCGGTTCTTGTAGGTTCTTCAGCAGTTTCTATGATAAACATCCCTAGTTAGCCTCTGATGCCATACACTGGGCCTAATTTTAAGGGCTTTTAAAATTGCCTTTAATATAGTCGCAGCGTCCCCATCCAGCCACGGAATGGAGCCGTTAGCACAGCAACACCTCTTGCTTTTGAGGTCTCAGCTGTAGAAAGTGGATGTTTAAACCATTCACTATTCAGTAGGGGATGATTAGGTGGGTTTCCGCAGGTTTCTTGTAACATGAGCCTACAGGGATGTTCCTCTAATTATTCTAACCCTTTTTAGTGGACTGCCTAGACTACAGCAGTCTTGGTATTTCAAATTATGCAGCCGTTCCTCCAATAAAACCTCTGGTGAGTCTTGGGATGCGGCTGTGATTTTTAGATTCCATATATTAGAATTTTAATTGTAATTAAATGTAAATCCGTCCTTCCCTGATCAAATGCACTGGGGAAATTTACAATCTCTGAGTGGAAAGTTCTCAATCAACTCCCAAATGGGAAAGGAAACATGGATATTAGCAATCAGTTCCTTCCTCTTGGCTACTTCTGTGCTGCCCCTCTTCCTTTTTCAGATCTCCAGGGCATGCAGGTATCACGCTGATTGTCACCTGAACTTCTGGAAAGCTGCTTTCACAGGATGTCTGGTAAAGATCGACTCTTCCCAGCCTTCCCTTTCTTCACTATTAAAAAGGCTAAGATGATGGATTTTACTTCATCAATCTGATCTTTATTAAAGAGCATGACTCAAGATTAGGGGCTCCAGACATTTCACAGTAAACAAGGAACAAAAGGCACTCAAAACAAGGAAAAGGGGTGCAACCTTGCTTATAGAGAAATGCAACTGAAACAGAAATTCTGGTTTTCACCCATCAGACGAACAAGGTTTTAAGAAGTTAGCGAAGACTAGGTGCGTGCTTCCTGTGGGATCACGGAGGCCCTGTCAAGTCGCTGTTTGTGTGGCGGGGAGAGGCGTAATCAGGTAGAATATCTTTGGAGGGAAATTCCATTGGGCAATATCCAAATTAAATACTCACATTCCTTTTGGCCCAGTGTTTCTACTTGTAAGGAATTTACTCCACAGCTGGATATTTTCAAGTGCACGGTAGTGTACAAAGATGGCAGCAGAGCTGTCGTTTTAGAGATTCTAGGCAGCCTAAATGTCCATCAATAGTGATTGGTTAAATAAATACATCCTTGTTTATACAAAGAATAGCTCTAGATTGACAAGAAATGCTAACAATGTTTGCCTCTGGGGAGACCTAGGGAATAAGAGGGTGCAAAGGAAAGGCAACTTTTGGATATTTTTGAATTTTTACCGGTGTCTGTATTACTTACTAAAAAAGGTTACACAGCACAGCAGTTCCCTTTATTACTTTCTATAGTCTCCAAATAGTAAAAAGCTGCCTCTGCTTTGTGTAAGATGAAATCCCAAGTTGGGACAGGTTGGGAACTGAGCGGAAGCTCTGTTTCAATTCTCTCAACTTCTGAGTCCCCAATGTCCCAGCAGAATAGATTCTCTGAGGTCTCACCAATTCCTTCTCTAGGCCCATTCTCCCATCTGCAGATTGGAAAGCACTGCCCACATTCCTTCTAGACACTTATTTTCTAGTATTCTCAGACAGAAATATCACCTCTATTTCCTTTTATCCCCTCTCAAAAGATCCCCACACTGTTTCTACTTTTCGCTTGCTGGAGTTTCAGAGCTGTGTCTTTATCTATTGTGTGAACCCTCTTGCATCTGATCTTTCCTTTGCAACGAAGCACCCCTTTCTGTTGCTAAACTTAGACCATATATCTCAACCCATCAACCTAGGAGATACACCACTCCTTGAGCTAGACTTTGAATCTCCTTGTCCTGTTTCTCACCACATGGGCTGCTAAGGCCTTATAACTCAAAAACTGCTAAAAATTGCTACCAGTTAGCATCAAACATTGTGCAAAGCACCTTTCACATACAGTGCCATTTAACTCTCATAACGGTGAGATACTGCTAAATTCCACGTGGGGAAGATGAGGCATAGAGAAGACAAGAAAATGGCCAAAGGTCACATGGCTAGTGAGAGGCAAAGCTGGGATTCAAACTACATGAGATTCCAAAGTCTGTTCACATTTCAACTCGTACCTCATCTGAGAACCGCAGGGCTCCTGCCCTAACAAATTCACCACTCCACACTGGATTCTGCAGTCTCTTCTCATCAGCCTGCAATATCCTGCCATTTTGCGTCTGCAAACTTACACCTGTTACCCCCTGTGGGCTCTAACATTGGCTTGGGTCCTTAGACTGGGGTGTGCTATGCCCTCTCCTCGTCGAGTGGCTGGAATTCACCAGCCTCTCGCTTCAGCAGGAGGGCCCAATATGACATAAGTCTTGGTTTGACAGATTTGGGGGGAAGGGGGTTGTGATGAAATGAAAGCCATATAAAGAACCACTAGAATTCTCACATTCTTCTGCACTACCACAAGCCCGAGGAAGTGCAAAACTATGCTGAGCAGACAGATGTAGCTGCTTATGATGATGTATCCGTGCATCTACTTTTGAACATCATGCCTCTTTAAGAAAAAGAGCTGGCCTCTAATTAGTTAAAAATTGAGCCACTAAAACAAGGGCAAACATAACCAGAGAGGAAGCTGTGCTTTTCCAAAGTGAGGTCCTGCACCTGTCCACCTCAGACTCTCTTGAAGTGACCATTAAAAGGAAGGTCCTTAGGTCTCACCCCGATCACCTAAATAGAGCCTCACAATCTCCATTTTTAATAAGCTGTCCAAGTGATTATTTGGCTTCCTAATTTGGGGGGAAATGGGCCTTTCTGCAGAATTGTTGAATATTTCTTCTTTAGTCGAGTCTCAGCTGAATGTCAATTTCACCTTTATTTCACCTTTTAGATATCCCTGGGGTTTCTTAAAATGTGCCACCTTTCATGTACAAGGGGACTTTCCTTTCTTAGGCTGCAGTTTGCTTTTTCTCTGTCTCTGCCCCCTTATACCTTGCCTAGGCATTTGTTGCCTCCTGTAGCAACACGGTGGAAGCAAATCAGCCTAGGCCTGTTTAGGGTATTTACCTGGTACTTTTGGAAGATTCAGTCAGTCAGGGAATTGATTTAGAGCCAAATTTGGGAAATATTGATCCAAAGGGATCGATATGGCTGCTCAGGGAGCTCTTTGATGAGCTCAGATCTTAAAAGACTAGTTAAAAGCTGAAGAGTCAAGGGCAACAAGAAGGATCTACCATTAGCTGTGTTCAGAGCAGGACCCAGGAGGCTGGAGGCACGGACCTGGAAAGATGGTGGGATATTAACAGGCAAGAAAAACAAAGGACTCCCGCACTGTCCTTATTCCTTCATCTTTGCTGTTAAGGAGAACCATCTTCAGTGGAAGTGGTAGACCAAGCAATGAAACAGGCAAGTGAGTTTTGAAGGCCAAGGTAATCACCGGACACAATCTCAAGGCTTCTAGTCCACATGAATTACATCAATCTGACGACACTGTCAATTCACTGTTAGATATTCTGAGGGATCACAGAAAAACACTGGATGATCAAGACCAGTAAGTAACGGGGTTTCAAAAATGCAGAAAGCTAATCCCATCAGTTTATGGACTACTGAGTTTGGTTTTGCTGGCAGGTAATATTCCAGAAGAAAGGACTGGTGTGTGAGCTCTCAGGAAGGAAGAAGGGGATCATCTCAAATGAGGAAGAAAATAACGCCAAATCTCTGCCCCTTTGTAAAGGGGGCTGTTGGTACATGAATGCCTGCATGGACAGGGTGACAACTGCCAGAGGCGGGGTTGGGGGGGGAGGGATGGGCAGGGTATGGGGGAGGGTTATTAGCTCACTGGAGATGGTGATGAATGAGGTTACAGATCCCTGGTGTGGAGGAGAGATGGACAGTCACTACGCTGCTGGGGGTGGGGGCTGGCTTTCTGGTAGTTCTGGATTTCAGTGTAGTGAACTCTTCAACGTCATCTAATAAGAGACTCCTGGAGACGTGGATGGACAGAGTCCCAAATGGTGGAATAATTAGCGGGGAGAGGCCTTAAAGCACAAGGCTGGAGAACAGACTTTGGAGTCAGAATTCTGAGTGACCATGGACAAGCTGCTTGGTTAGACCCTAAGCCTGAACTTCCCAGGTGTGAAATGAATTATCACCCACCTCACAGAGCAGTCGGGAAGATCAAATGAAGTGACATACGCAGACTCTGAAGCACACACCTGGCTACGAGCCCCTGTACGTTTCTGTGGATCAATGTCAACCTACCGGGGTTTCCAGTATCACACGGTTGGACCATCCTCTGCCCAGCTCAACAGTATAGCAATGCCTCCAATGAGGACGCTGTAGGCACAGTGAATAATATTCATATTTAGCAGATGAATCCAAAACATACGTGGTGGTCAAAGTCCTGCTCAAGAGATGATGCTCCCAGCTGGATACGGTTGTTCAGATACCTTCAGACCAGCTCCAAGGTGATGTATTCCTGCCTGTTATCTGGTTAGATGCTTCCTTTAAAATGAATGCAGAATAATTCATCCGATGAACAGACGTTCACTGAGCACCTGCTATTCATCAGGCACGGGGGAACAAAGGAGAGTGTGACACAAAGTTTATACCTGAGGAACGTACAGCCTCCACGAGATGAATAAGAGAGGCACTTTTAATACAAAGTAGTGAATATGTTGCTGATATAAACGGGGGCTGGCTGTAATAGTGGAACAGAACACAGGAACTAGCCCAACGTACAGAGGGGCGGGGGCGGTCAGAGTTCCTGGCAGAGGCCAGTCAGCGTCTGAGCAGAGGCTTAAGGGATGAGCAGGAGTTGGGCAAAGAGGAGGGGGGGTGACAGCATCCTCGGCAGAAGGAACAGTGTTTGCAAAGGCACAGATGGGAGTAACAGCCGGGTGTGGTGAATGCCAGGAGCTACAAGCAGTTTGGTGTTGTAGGAGTTTAAACAGGAGGGTGAGAAATGGGGGAAAAACAGGACAGGAGCAGATAGTGGGGGAATTCCAGAGAAGGCCTTGGACTTCATCCTGCGGGTGAGGGAAGAACCCTGGCAGATATCAAGCACTGCACGGACGCAGTCAGATGGTGTTTTAGGAAGATCCCTCCAGTGACTGTGAGGAGAATGAGCCTGTCAGGAGACCGGAGTCAGGGAGATCTGTGAGAGCACCTCTCAGCCAGGTAGAAGGTGCTGCTACAAGATCAGTGTTCATACGGAGAGAGGAAGGGCTACATACAAATGCTAAGGAGGCAAGCTGAACAGACCTCGGGATTGCCTGGATATGGGGGGCAAACGGGAGAGGAGTTGTGGATGACGTACAAATGCTTACCACGGGTAGAAAGCAGAGAATTCAGGTGAAGGTATTTTGTTTGTTTGTTTGTTTCAGTAAAAGAGGATGAATTTAGTTTTTGACGTGTGACGTTCAAGGTGTCCAAGGGTATACAAGCTGAAATGTCAGTATAAAGACTCACAGGAGTAGTCTGCATTAGAGATAATGGCTTCAGAGTCAACAGCACGTATGAAATCTCGACAAAATGAGAAGAGCAGGTAGACTGTGAGAAGTGAGAGAAGCAGCGGGCAGAGGAAGAACCCCTGGAAAACACCAATATTTCACAGGAAGACAGAAGAAGAGGCTGTTACAAAGACAGACGATAAAGTCCAAGGGCGAGAGAATCAGAGAGGACAGAAATCCAGGGATTAGTTTCAAGACGCTGTGGGGGAGTCATCACCACTGTCAAAGGCAGCAGAGGAAGGTCTGCGACGTTAAGGGATGAAACAGGTACACTTCCTTTAACAGTCAGTGGGTCACGTATATGCACACTGATTAGACCTCTTGGTTGCAGACAACTGAGTCCACTCGGGTTAGATAGAAAGGTATTTATTAGAGATTATTAGATCAGCGTACACAATGTCCCAGGAGGCCACAGACACAGGTTTGGAGGTCTCTCTGCCAGGGACAGCAGCAGTCACCAAGGCAAACACCCACCCTCACCACAGGACTGCTACAGCGCAGACCCCACTACCACCTGTGACCAGGCACTAGAACCTTCACCAGAGCTCCCTGGATGAAGGAACACCTCAGCTAACGTGCCTACAAGAAGGGCCACTCTTCCTAAGGGCAAGCTCATTCTAGGATGAGTTTGTTCCATGCCACCTAATGAAAACTTTGTGCAGCGTAAAATGAAGATGGAGTCAAAAAACGCGAGAATAATCTTTATTCCTCGGAAACACATTTGTAAAAATGTATCAGTAAAATCAAAAGTTCAGAACACAATTATTTGCACGCAGCACATACACTGAGGATCAAAACACCTGCTAAAAGGAAATACATCTGTAAACAAGTATCTCAGGGAGACTTTATAGGGATCAACTCCACTGTGCAGGGTGTGCAGCTGATTCCCTCCTTCTGGATAGATTTTTGTGGTAACCAAAAAAAAAAAAAAAAAAATCAGATTTCAGCAATAAACTATCTCATGGGAGGGCAACACATTTTTTAAAAAGGCTTATAGGGGCCAAATTACAATTATATATATACAAATGGCAAAAGAACTGATTTCACAAAAATACTAAGGCAAGTATCTCAGGCCTACCTATCAAGAGGAAAAACAAGGTCTTACTTGGGGGCTTGAAATGGGGGGAAATAAATATTTTGGTACAAGTTCTACCCTAAAAGACAACATACTGATTTCTGGTTCCACAAAAAGACTGTGCGATACCCTCCTGTCCTCTTGCACAGGGTGCTTTGGCACAACTGCATCATAATTTTATATGCTTTAATTTGAGCCATAAATGCGCCTCAGATTGCATGCTGCTTCTTAAAAGAATGTAGTCTAGGATAAAAACCAGCCCCCGAACTCTCTGTATTCTGACAGTGTATATTCATAACTATGTCTTCTGAAATCACGCAAGTCAGCAGCGCCAATCATCAAGACATTAAAAGATGATTCTTGTACTTGAGCAGCAACTTCTATACACACAAATGCTATGCGATTTATGATTAATAAAACTGCTAAAATTCAAAGTGGCTAAACTGCTTTAAGATAGGAAATTCAATATCTCCCTGTATTTATATAACATGTAACATGCTATATACTTCTTAGTTTCTGAAAGAGGTAACCCTCTGTTAGAGAAGGTCTGAATGTTATGCCCTCAGTCTAAAAATATTAAATGTTGATAAGTCACAGAATTTTAGAGCTAGAGAGGACTTTGTGATCATTTAGTCCAACCCGTTTTTTCAGACAGGGAAAATGAGGCCAACAAAGGGGAACTGGCTTGTCCGCGATCACACAATGGCAGAGGCTGGACCCCAGTGACCTCAATCCCCACCACTGTACTATGTGGTACTCTCTACAGAGAGATCTGTCCTAGCTTTTCCGATTTTATTTGGTCCCATTCATTAAATAACATCAGGTACACAGCAATACGATAAACACAGACTTATACTCCAGTTTTAAAATCAGAATATCAAAACAATTCCTGAGCCTTTAACTACCTTCATTTTATTGAGAATGCAGTCAATAGTAAGTTATGACTACCTATTGCAGTTATTTTCAAATATTTACACGGACACTGAAAACACCTTTCAGAACTATTCCTAGAAGACACTTCTACAAACATGTCCATGTGATGCCAAGACACTTTCCATGGAATGTAATGAAACTACGATGGTGAATGGAAGTAAGATGCTTCAGTCTCTCAAAGTGCAGTCATGAGTTTATCTCGATACATCATACTTTGCATTCCTCCTAAGTTCTTCTGGTTCTGGTCGTGGACATAATCGAAATGGCTGTCACCTCCACTGGCCGACGCTTTCCAATGTGGCCTGTCATCCTGAAAGGATGGCCTGTTTTGTTTGCAGAGTGAGTGGTTAGTAGGGGTATGGAAGACAATTCAGAGAGGTGAGTGAAACAACATAAGCACAGAGGAAATGGCAGGGAAAACCACGAACCACGTACATGGGGATGGCTTTCAGATGGAATTGAATGGATTTTCTACTTTCAAGTAAAGTCAGATGTGGGTCCTCTAGCAACTTCCAAGTCGAGAACAGCCCTGCCTGTGGTTGTGCCATCGTCCCTCAAAGGGTGTCTGATGATCAAGTCAGTCTGGGGAAAGCTAGGGGGCCGTGAAAAAGGTTCCCTTTCTACAGGAATTCTCAAGAGCCGCTGCCATGTGAACATACACTGTGAACACCTCATGCAGCATTTTCCAGAAGTGTTGGACCAAATAATTCTCTTTTCCTGGAGAGTCTGATAAAACACAATTATGCTGGGTCCCACCCCCAGAGATTCTGATGCAGTAGGTCTGGGGTGGGGCTGGGATTCCGCATAAACAAGTTCGCAGGTGACACTGCTGCTGCCAGGCAGCAGGGCCACCTATGAGCAGCACTGGTCAAGCCTTCCTAGCAATGCCGGCTAGGCCTGCCTCACAAGGAAACCAATATGGTAAAAAAGGCAAAAACAAGTTAAATTTTGTAAACACGAGGTTAAGTTAAAAAGCATCTATATAAATCTCTCTGTGTCTCATGTCTAGAAAAGAAACAGCCTTCGCAATACAGAAACATTCAGAAGTATTACTTTACTAGTCTAACTTCTTCTTAAATGTTACATGAGTATCAAGTTCTTATGATAAAACCACACTGCTGTCCTACGGGATCCCCAACAAACTTGGTAAGAAGTATAAAGAACTAAGCGCTCACATCTGCCTTGTTCTAAATGGATGTATTCCCATCACTCCATTCACCGTACTTTCTCAAGGCGCGAGGCTAGCAATCTTACTAAGAAATAACTTTATACAAACTGAATTCACCAACTTCGTTTCTGAAAAAGCTTCACACAAAAACACCGATTAAGACTGATCTGAAATTCAAATCTTAAAAGGAACATTTGCCTTTACAAAGCTGGCATTAAAAAAAAAATCCCAAGCTTAACCATAAATGCGACGAGGCAGGTGGCAGTTTACTTAGGATGGACTGTGGTACGTTAGGGTAGAGGTGGGTATACATGGCCCCCGGCCTAAATCCCACACTGTCTGTTTTCATAAGTAAGCTTTATGGAACACAGTCAGGCCCATTCACGTCTATATCGTCTGTGCTGCTTTCAGGCTACAATGGCAGAGTTGAGTAGTTGTGACAGAGACCACAAAGCTGAAGATATTGACTATCTGGCCCTTTACAGAAAAAGTTTACTGACCCCTAGGTTTAGAAAAAGATCCATCACCATGAAAAGCAACCCTCCACCCCATCCCTGGAAAAAAAAAAATCATTAAAAAAAATCCCACAACAAAAGTCCCTGAGATTTAGTCATATTTTTAGTAAATGAATTCTCAGGACAGGAAAATGTTACTTAGAAATTTTAAGTAACATTTCAAGCATAAAACCAAACCCTAAATATCTGAGGTTAGAATGATTAAAACAAAACAAAACAAAAAACCCCCACTGGGTTCATTTTTTTTTCGTCAAGCATCACTTTAGTAAATCCAGACCCATTGCTGGCTTCTATTGCTTTGCAAATTATTCATCTCTTCCAGGACAAGACAATTCTTTAACAGTTGTTTCTGATGCAGAATTTCAATTCATAACTAAGTAGAAAAAAAGAGCTTGGGAGAGGACAGCTCTGTCAACTCAGGCACTTACCTTATGTTTGGAGAGTGAGGGTGCCACCGGGGCTGGCTGGGGTGGAGGTTGGGATGATACTGAGGCTGGAAATAAAACACCAAACTTGATTATTCAATGCCCTTTTGCTTTCAGTGGTCTTTGCTGGCTGTGAATGTAGAGGCTCTCACTGAATCCTGGCTGTGGGAGCGCACGTTTCCCAGGATATCACGTTTCCCCCCTGACAAAGGCTGGGGGGCTGCCCTCCAGGAAGAAAGGGGAAAGCATCTGCCTTGAAAGGTCCCCTAGAGCACCCAGGCCAGGCAAAATTCATCTCTCCCAAGGGAACCCCTGGAAGGGGCCAGAGAGACGAGGAGAAGGGGGGTAATTTATTCTTTAGAAACAATTTCTGTCGTTGCCGAAAATGACGACAACTGTGCGTAAACAGTTACATCTGCAAACAGACAAGGACCGGACAGGGATGCAAGGCGGGAGGATTGTGGGCAAACTCTTTCTCTCTTGTTTAAATACTTTTCTAAGATGTGACCCAAAACAAAATACCCCCCGGAAGCAAACAAACAAAACCCCAAACCATCCGGAGCACTATTATCCTGATAAAACAGAAGGAAAGTAGTTTGCCCATTTTAACATGAGAAAATGGATCCAGACTGGTGACTCACAAAACAGCCAGGGGTGAAGACAAGGCAGGCCTGGGTGGGTGGCAGGCTGCCTGCCAGTCCACTTCTGGCCTGCAGAGGGCAGCAGTCCTAGACTCTGCCGGAAGCCCTGGGGCTTCTCAAGGCTAAACATTCTACAGGGCAAATTAGGCTCTCTTGACATTTAAGTCACTACAGGCTTGCCACTATTATTCTTTTAATTATTTCTTCCCCTTCTTCTCCCTTCCTGCTGTTTTGGTTAATAAGCAGAAATCCATTCTCTATTATGGAAAATTCTCAGCCATTCTGTTGATTCCGTTTCTGTGGACCTGAGATGCCCTCCTTGCCTATTCTGTATTCCAGTGGCCCCTCTCCTTCAAGGATGCCTGTCAGCTAGTCCGCAGCCCCCGAAGGACACCCTACAGGAGGGAGGAACCTGGAGAAAACATTTCAGTAGCAGAATCTGAAAGCTGACCAGGGCTTTAGAATCTCCTGGAAACAGTCTTTTCACTTTTCTCTCTCTTAGGGGATACAGAAACCCAGAGGTGGTAGATGATTTGCCCAAAGCTGAACTGTTTCAGGCGTTTTGGTCACACAGCCAGGCCCCAAATGAGGCTCCACTAACTAGGTCTTCAACAAAAGAGAGTAACCTAGAATAGAAATGGACCTTCTATTCTATATACCTTGTCTTCAAACAGAACCAAATCAGATGCACTGGAGAGAGGTGTACACCTTATCCATAAAGACCTGGAAGAAGGATATTCCAGAACCTTCCTTGGTCTCCTTTGGTAATTGATACACCCTCCAAAGCTGTCAAGGAGTATTTTTTTAAATGTTAACCCCTATGGTTCTCAGCCTGGGCAGTTATGTCCCCTTGGGGACAACTGGAAGTAGGTATACGCGTAGTTTGGCTTGTCACAACGACTGGAGGCTTACCTGTAACTCCCGGGCAGAGAAGAGGGAAGCTAAATCTCCTGTAACTTTAGGGACAGTCCCATGCAATGAAGAACTGCCCCTCCCCAAATGCCAACAGTGCTCTCATCGAGAACACAGCAATCTATCCTTTGTGTTTGGCTAAGCTTGCTGAGTCCAGAGTAACCCCAATGCTGCAATACCATCTTCCTGGAAACCTTTCTCAGCACTCAGATGCTTAGCAGGCCACTTCTCAGGATGTTCTCTTCCCGGTCAATTTACTCCCACCACAGCACCTCTAAGGCTGGCAAGGAGCAGAGGGCCAGCGGTGGCCAAAGACGTTAAGAGAAGAACAACATCCAGGTAACAGGTTTTGTGGATTTGCTTTCCATGAACAATTGCCTCGACGTTCACTCTGAGCAGAGAACGCAGAGAAAGAGCACACCTGCAAGGCTGCTGGGGCGGGGGCAGCGCTGAGCTGGGGCAGCGCTGAGCTGGGGATGCTTTGCTTTGTTTATTCCTTTTTTTGGTTAAGTTTTAGTATGTTGTGTTTTTCAAGGAATGTATTTTATTTACATTTTCTAAGTTACTGGTATAATGTTGTTCATTATATCCCCTTATTATATTTTAATGTCTATGGGGTCTGTAGTGATACCCCTATTTTTTCTAAGCTCTTTATTGGAATATAATTGCTTTACACTCTTGTACCAGCTTTTGAGGTACACCAAAGTCAATCGGCTGTATTTATACATATATCCCCATATCCCCTCCCTCCTGTGAGGCATCACCCATCCTCGAGTTGATCTCCCTTTGTTACACAGCAACTTCCCACTAGCTATCTATTTTACAGTTGGTGGTGTATCTATGTCTATGCTTCTCTCTCACTTTGTCCCAGCTTCCTCTTCGCCCCCTGCCCTGCAACCCCGTGTCCTCCAGTCCATTCTCTGCATCTGCATCCTTATTCTTGCCCTGTCACTGGGTTCATCAATACCATTGTGTTTTGTTTTGTTTTTTTTTTAGATTCCGTATATATGAGTTAGCATATAATATTTGTTTTTCTCTTTCTGGCTTACTTCTCTCTGTATGACAGTCTCTAGGTCTATCCACCTCATTACATATAATTCCATTTCATTCCTTTTTATGGTTGAGTAATATTCCATTGTATATATATGCCACGTCTTCTTTATCCATTCATCTGTTGATGGGCATTTAGGCTGCTTCCATGTCCTGGCTATTGTAAATAGTGCTGCAATGAACATTATGGTACATGTTTCTTTTTGGATTATGGTTTTCTCTGGGTATATGCCCAGTTAGTGGGATTATTGGATCATATGGTAATTCTATTTTCAGTTTTTTAAGGAACCTCCAAACTGTCTTCCATAGTGGCTGTATCAACTTACATTCCCACCAACAGTGCAGGAGAGTTCCCTTTTCTCCACACCCTCTCCAGCATTTCTTGTTTCTAGATTTTTTGATGATGGCCATTCTGACCGGTGTGAGGTGATACCTCATTGCGGCTTTGGCTTACATGTTTCTAATGATTAGTGATGTTGAGCATCTTTTCATGTGTTTGTTTATTCTTTTTTTCTCCCCTTCAAGCACTAATCACCCATCAACAACATTCTAGCCACTCACACCTGAAAGTCCCTCAAAAACAAAAAACAAAAGACAAAATAAATAAATAAATCCTGTGACTAAGAAGATCCAAGAAGCCAAAGAAGACAAGGAAATCAGGATACCTGGCCTTTCCCCTACCGGGTGCAAAGCACTTTTTACACTTATTTCCTACAACTTGGAAGTCACGTCCAGGTCCTGCACATTGGGAATAAGATTTCATGTACAGAAGACGACATCACAAAATTCTTCTGAAACATAATTTGGAAGCCTCATAAAGATGATGTACACACGGATCCCACCCCCATCTAAGGAATTAATATCTACATCAATGAAAGATCCAGAAAGAGATGAATTAGAATAAGGCTCCAAAGTGAACTCATTGTGGAGGAGTTTTATTACTTGTGACATTTAAAACAAACTGCTGATAGGGCACAGGAACCCGGGAGCGGAGTGTCCCTTGGACACTCACACCCGCCCAGGACAAGAATGCTGGCCCCACATTAGGGGGTCATCAGACACGGATGCTGCCTCTCAGCACGTGACAACCCAGGAAGCCAGAGACACACCATCAGCTCGGGCCCCCTCCTGGCCGCTCATCAGAACCACCTTAGAGGCACTGAAGCGCGCCGATACCCAGATCCCACCCACCCTGAAGTTTCTGATTCAACCAATCTGGGGTGAGGCCCAAGCACAGGTTATTTTTTCTAAAGCTTGCCAGATGGTTTTAATGTGCAGCAGGGCCACTGGTGCTGGTGACTTCCAATCAAAGGGCTCAGACAAGGCTCTGGTGGGGTGCCGGCTTCCCGGCAGACGAGCACGGGCAAAGGAACAGTGCGAAAAAATTATGGGGCAACAATGGTGTGATTCTCTAAGAACTGTACACATGACGTGTGCTGAGGAGCGGGAACAAACAACGCAGAAAAGTTAAGTCAGACCCAGGTTGCAGAAGGCTGAGAATGGCCAGCGAGAGCTGCCCACGGGCAGTGGCTGGTGGGCAGGCAGGGGTTCAGGCCCTGACTGGTCATCCTGTGAAAGAGCAGAACATCAGCCATGGAAACCCATCTCTGCTCCTTCTGCAGGCAACCAACCTAGCACAGTGCTTTACAAAGCAGGTTCTAGAAACCACGACTTCGCTGATGGTCATGAACACACCACCACCACCAAGTGGTGGGGGAGCCAGCTTTTTTTACGGAGGGGAGGTTGTCCAACAGTCAGATGATCTGGGGAAACACTGGATTTAAAAAAAATAAAACATGAGACTTCCCTGGTGGCGCAGTGGTTGGGAATCCACCTGCCAATGCAGGGGACACAAGCTCGGTCCCTGGTCCGGGAGGATCCCACATGCAGAGGAGTGATGGAGCCCGTGCACCACAGCTGCTGAGCCTGTGCTCTAGAGCCCGTGAGCCACAACTACTGAGCCCACGTGCCACAACTACTGAAGCCCGTGCACCTAGAGCCCCTGCTTCGCAACAAGAGAAGCCACCGCAATAAGCCTGCGAACCGCAATGAAGAATAGCCCCCACTCACCGCAACTAGAGAAAGCCCACGCACAGCAACGAAGACCCAATGCAGCCACTAAATACAAATAAATTTATATAAAAAATAAAAAAAATAAAACATGTGTCTTCCTTGAAGGATTTCTCGGTACTTGTGATGCCCCAATGGGCACCATAAGATCGAAGAAAGGAATGAAGGATGCAACATTTCCCAAACATGTGACCAGGACATCCTTTCCTGCAAGCACATCTCCAGGGGCTCATGCTCCCTGGGCCTGGAACACACTCAGACAAAAAGCGGCCTCACTTGAGTGCCCCCAAGAGGCTGTGTCCGACCACCTGCTGCTTGCCAGTGGACAAGGTTAAGAAAAACATGCAGCTCAGATAACCCAGAGGAAGCAAGGGGTCAGGGGAGAAGTCTCTCCTTGTACTATTTTCTCCAAAAAACCTGTACTGTTGTTATTGCTTCCAAACCTGATTATAACCATAATGACTGCTCAGTGTGGAAAATTCAGACACTTTAAGAAGTATGACGTGAAAATCTTTAAAAGCAATAGCTCACCTGGTAATTATGGACTTCAGGATTTGTTTTGGAGCTAAAAAAAAGAAAAATTGTAATGAAACAGGTTGTAAAGCGGCATTATTACTGATTTATTTAACAGTTGTAAACTAATCCCAGGCAACTTTTACGAATACTATTTCTTTTTGGTTACTAGCCGCTTAAATGAACATGTAATTGGGGAAACCAAAAAGCAGCTCTCATTTGTCACTTCAGAGCTCACAAATGAAACATGCAGGTAATATTCCAGAATCCCACTTGCGATGTTATACTTTGGTGGCAAAAAGGAGTCCTTTCGTTTGGGCAAACCAAGTAATTTTGGCTCCCTGACATTGCTGGGTGGCCCACGGTACCAGGCAGCTCCAAGTGACGTCCAGGGCTTTCTCCAGCTGAAGGGAGAGCCACCAGCTACTTCCGAGCAATCACCACTGTGGGTCCCACTGCTCTCAACAATGCTGCCATGATGTGGCCACCTCTGGAATGTTCATTCCATATAAGGTTCTATAATGGGAACTACACATCTGTTATTATTTAATCCACACAGCAAGGCTATGAGGTCAATAAATGTTACCACCTCATTTTATAGATAAAGGAACAGTTGCCTAACAGAGAAGTTAGGACACCTGCTGGCTCGTCCACGGCTGAGCTGTGACCGGAACTGAGATTCGTGCAATCCCTAGGCTGGTATCCTTTCCGCTAAGCCACGCTGGCTCTCTGAGAATGTGAGGAAAGCTTCCGGGCTCCTCACGCATGATCCTATTTTGATGGAATCTTAAGTAGAACTACTCTGGTCAAAAGTATGGGCGGAGATGGTGCAAAACACAATGTATTTAATACGCACGCTTGGCATCTGCCAGAAAAACCACAGACCAAGTCTGCACAGTCATCGGGCTAGGTTGCTAGGGTGGCACGTTCAAAATCAAGGTTTACTGCTCCTCCAGCAATGAGAGGAAAACATATGATGGTTATGAGTCTTGCTTGGGGTCTAAATAAGCCCTGTGTTTCAGTTTTCAGAGAAGGCCAGTGCACGGAGCCAGGCTCTGGGCCAGATTCAACCCCAGCTGCATTTCACCAGGAGGGCTAAGTGTTCCGCAAGGTGCTATTTTCCTAGCATCACCTCTGTGCCCAGAGTACAATTTCATCCCTGGCTCCCATAGCAATCCCCCCCACCCCAGGATCCCACAGGCTGTGAAGAGTAATTGAACAGCTGTGAACAGTGGTTATTAGCTCATTTGTTCCTAAAGGGTATATTTACTGGTGTTGTTTTATTTTTTTTGGTGGAGTTTTTTTTTTTAGTTTGTTTTGGTTCCCAATATATATAATCTCTACTAGACCCTAAGAGGAAAATGTAATTTTATTAGGGAAAAACAAACAAAACAATCACTTCCTTAGAGAGCAAAGAAAGAAACATTGTAATTCACAGGCCCCTGAGAATTAAAAGCAAGACACACTGATAGGCCTACTTTCAGCATACTACCCGCCACAGGGATCCTGCAAACAGGGCAAGCTTGTGGGCCTAAAACTAACCCATGCAGGATCCCTGCCACCTCCTCCCATCCTCAGGGGTCCAGGCCTGATGCGTAGCAGTTCAACAGGCCCCTGGAGCCCTCCCTGCGACGCTGAGAACTGAACCCAGGCACAAGAGCCAGACAACTTGACACCCAGCTGAGCGGTACTGTGGGCAGCGTGTGCAGTCAGACGCCTGGCTGAGCTTCCAGCTCTGTGATACAAGGGCCAGCTACGTTCTCCAGAACCTTGGGGTCCCCAGAGGTGTCTTGGGGCTGCCTGTGAGGGTGGGGGGAAGCGGAGCAGCAGGTGCCAGCCCCACCCTGCCCTCCCAGCTCGGCGTCATCCAGAGCAGCCCCTCCTTGGTCTGTTCTCTGTATGGGGCTTCTGCAGCAGGCTTCTCCACGTGGGCCAAAATCAGAAGCTCAGAAAGTTCGAAAAACACTTGACCTAGCCCAACCTGTTTGTTTTCAGATGAGAGAAAGCAGGCCCCGGAGCTGGCCTAGAGAAATGCCGCGGCTGGGCGAGAGGCCTCCTGATCCCTCATCAAACCCGCTCCTCCACATGCAGGGCTCCACCAACTGCCTGGGGTGCATGGCGCACCAAGATGTGCTGACCTCAAAGACCACCCTCCCTAGCAGCCTGAGACCTGTGCCTGGGAAGACCAGAGACTGCCTAGACGCGGCGACCGGTGTCTGGAGCTTGGACACAAGGGCCAAGACAATTATAGTCTGTGCTTCTCTAGCATGACAGCTGTCTACCAAGGTCGAAACTCACAAAAGAAAACAACTGTTTCAGGGACAGAAAGAGAAGTACACGCCAGGTGGGACGGTGTCTGGGGTGTGGCGTGGCGGAGGGTTTCAAAGCTCAGCAGGTGATTCCAATGTACAGGAAAGATCAAGGCCACCTGTGCCGGGGAAGGGGGCGGCAAACCTGGCCCACCTACTTTTATGAACAAAGTTTAATCAGAACACAGCTGAGGTCGTTTATTTACATACTGTCTATGCCGCTTTCATGCTCTGAGGGCAGGGCGGAGCAGTCCTCAGAGAGACAGCGGAGCCTGCAAGGTCTAAAATATTTACTATCCAGCACTTTACAGAAAAAATTTGCTGGCATCTGTGCTAGAGTTTCGGTCTGTGACGAGTCCTCTTCCTGCAGAAATATCACTGGTTGTTGATAAAGGTCTTCCATGTTGTGTGACATAAAATCTGCACGTCAGTGAACGAATCCAGCTTTTGTTCTTGGGAAGCTTTCGCTCAAGAGCACAGCCTTTCTTTCCCATCACTGCCTGCCATGCCATTAGCACACTGTGCCCTACGCATTCCTATCACCTGGGTCACCCACAGTTACAATACACAAAGCACAAAGCCACGCAAACGAATCATCTGTGTTTTCCAAAAAAACAAACCGTCTTGGAACATTCTATTGTGTACTTATTGAAAGCCAGGCAGGCAGTATAGCCGGGCAGGAGCAAAAGGGGGGCGGGGAGGTGGGGGGAACCATTAGGTGCTTCACTCTGTGATTTAACTGTATTAAGGAAAAAGTTAACATTGCAAATAAATACAATAATTTGAGAGCAGAGCCACAGCCAGACTCTGGGGGTACTTACCAGAACTGAGCTGCTACCACTGGGTTGCTTGCTTTAAAGGAAAAACAGAAAAGTATGACATCTTAGAGAGCTTTACCACCTTCTACCATTTTGACCACTTCTTACCGATGACCAGGGAACTGATTTCTACGTTCTCAGGGCAGTCCCAACCCCAGGAGGCAGAATCTCCATCTTGGCTACTTCTCTTTTCTGGAGGAAAAGTAAATCACCTCCTGCTGTGCCCCACCCTCCAATTCACTCAGAACACGCTCACTGAGCTAGTTTCCGGGGCCAGGAGCCCTAGGAGACAGAGACGAGACAGTCCCTGCTCTCAAGGAGCTCACTGTCTTGACACAGAGACAGAGGCACGTAAGATCGAAGACAGCATAAGCGGATGATACAGCTGAAATACAAGCAGGAACATGGGCAGGGGAGCTCAGGGCAGATGCCTCCCTCTGGACTCCAGGGTGAGTCTGTGGAAGGGACCATGGACAGAGGTAGAGCTTGCGTATCTGGACTCCATTTCGTTTTTTGAAAAATGGAGCATGGAAAATGGTTAAAAGTTTCACAAAGATGCCAAACTCTGGCTAGAGAAAATGTCAATAAAACAAAGGAGGAAAAGAGGAAGAAGCCCAGGAAGGGAAGTGGAGAAGAAGCACAGAACCTGGAGTCTGGAAGAGCTCTAAGACCACCTCCTGGCGTCAAGCCCCCTCCCCTCTGCAGCAGCCGCACTGCGGGGCCTTTCCCTTTGTGCCAGCACACCTCCAGGGACTAGGCGCTCACTCTGTAAAGAGGCAGCACTATCTCTGGACAGCTCCATCAGAAAGTTCTTCCTCACACCAGGGTGTTTCTGGGCAACTCTGACCCAACTGCCCATACGCACAAGCATAAAGCTCAAGAGGGAGGTGAACGCAGGCCTTGGGACAGAGAGCGTTCTCATTCCCCCTCCCCAGCCCCATCACTCATCATTGCCAGTTCCTGCAATCAATCACCCTTCACCGACCTGTCACCCTCCCTGGGCACACACCCACCCTCTCACTCTGGTCTTTCTCGAAAGCGAGGCCACATTCCTTGGGCTCTGGGCATTTTTCCCCCACGGAAGCAGCCAAGAATGGCTTTAGAGAGTTTCCGGTTGCCATGCGATTGCACCGTTGGTTCAGAAAGGAAGGAAACAGTGGGGAACACAAGGCTAAAGATTCTAGAATGGGAAAGCATAGGTGCCAGGTCCCACAGAAGCCCACTAAGTTCTGAGTTGTGCAAGAAAAATATGTGGAATGGCCACTACGACTAAATGATACAGAGGAGGGAACAAGAGCAGGGTGGGGAGAATGCTGGGGTCCTGCTATAAAAGGACAGGCATTTCGGTCCTGAATAGAGGATCAGTCAAGTGTGGACAAAGGAGAGCAAGGAGATGGGCTCTGCAGGCTGGGTTTACACAGAAACGAGCCCAGCTTGCTCATTTGCTGACGGAACCTATACTGGGTACCAAGCCTCATATAGGTGTGAGGCCACAGTAGTCAACGACAGACAAAGCTCAGGGAGTTCAGGAAAGGGGGGTGGGGAGGGGTGAGCATCCTGAGGCCTGGCTAAATGCAAGGGCAGGGTGTGCCTGGACTGACTGTGGACCCCGAGTCCAGTATCTGGTAGTTCTGGTTCTGCTCTTACACGGTCAGAATTCTGGTTAGTATGGGACTGACGTCCCCAACTGAAACTGGAAGATGGAGGAAGGAAGGGACTGACGGCATCGTCTTCCACAGGCAAGACACATGTCTACCTACGATATCCCTGAGGTCCCAGGTCCAACAGAAGCAAAGAGGCATGAGAAAAGAAATACGGCAAAGGGGGAGAAGGAAATGAACACGCCCAATGGGCAAGACTCAAGACAGCTAGATGGTGAGAGTAGCCTGATTCCCACCAAGAGAATCTCACTGGGGTTTTGTTGAACGCTTCAGAGTGACAGAGAACAGCAGAAAGGTCCTTCACAAACTGCTTCACCGATCTCCTTGGGGCATAACTAACTAAACTGCGATGTAAAATTCCAAGACGGTATGAAAAGCACGCCACCTTTGAACGTTGAATGTCTCCGGGATGGATAGCGTTTACTAGGCTTCCTCTCGAAGGTGCTGGTCCTTCGTAACCTGGCGCCGTGTGTAGCTTGGTATTCCGTCCGCCCGCTGGAAAGCAAACATTTCACGGCATGCTACCAATATCAGCATCTCAGTACATCATACAGATTTGGAAGTGCACTTTTTTTTTCCAAGAGCTCCAATGTAAATTTCAACTTATCTCGAACTCGTTTGGTAAAGACACACACTAAATTTAGCCTTCTGTTTGGAAATAAAAGCACCGTTGCCAAATCCAGGCTATATTATATTTCCATGAAAGGACAAAACCTGCAATTTAGGTACCAGCCACTTGACTGCACAAACCAAGCAGGTCTGAGTACCTGAAACATTTGACTAAGAGAACACTGATTCGCATATAAAATAACCTTCCATAAAACATATTAGGTAGACCATTTAACTCTTTTAAAAGGCTGTTATCAATAACCACTTAACTAAACCTTGGCTTTCCTTGCTATGCCAAGGAAAACACTGCTGCTTTCACCAAGGCGCTCAATCAACCTGACGCCCAGCTGCAGCTTCCAGGAGGCAATGCTGTCCTCGTCTGATCTGTCCCTGCCTCGCTCCAGCCACCTCCAGTTTATTATTTCTCACACAGAAGGAGCCACTTGCCACCTGCTCTCACTGCTGCCAAGGGGCAACCTCATCTCTCAGCTCCCTTCCTTCTCACACTTCTCCTCAAAGAGGAGAAGGGAGCCTGGGCTGAGCCAAGCCCCACGGGAGCGTCCTCCCAGAATGGAAAGCCCGCCTGGGCAACCTCAACAGTGCCGCCCTGCTCACGTTGACCAGAGCAGGCTTCAGAACACCGTGCAACATCTCTGCCAGGCTTCGCAGTTCTGACATCTTCCATCCTCCACAGGACCTGTGAGTCGATTCTTTCTTAGAAAGGACTTGGTCCCCCCACTCCCCTCTGCCGCATTTAAAAATACATTCAAACAAAGTAATTCTTTAAACACAAGTGCACAGCCATTTCCACGCACAGCAGAAAAATCTGAAATGAACAAATCGTTTGGCATTTTAAACAGAGTTCAAGGATATGCCATGTGTGGGAAGAGGTTATGAAACCATGTGAAGTTTTAGATCTTGTAACAGCAATTCTCAGATCTGTAGACACACCTCAGAAATCAACCCTGGGGGTGCATTTAAAATGCACATTGCCAGGCTTTACTCATAAGGCGTATGTGTGTACCCACAGGTTCTGATTACAAAGCTCTTAGATGAGGTCCTATACCTCATTTTAAACAAACACCCAGGGAGTTCTTGTGTGCTCTGAGAAACATGGTCTTAGAATCATAAGTAAAAATATATCAGAATAAACTCTCTTTCTTTGGGGTCTTTTCAGAATCAAATATTCCTGGGCGCAGCCTGTGTCATTCACACACACGGTGACATCTGCTCTCATTCTTAACTGTCACCAAATATCTTGATGTCGGCATGTGGCAGGCAATAGAGTAGTGGTTAAAATATCAGACATAAGACCCAGACTACGTGGGGCTGAATCTCAGCTCTACCACTGACTGGCTCTGACTTTACACAGATTAGATACCCTCCCTGGCTCTAGTTTCCTCATTTGTAAAATGGGAAGTGACACCTGAAGTGTGGATCGTGGGACCAAGGAACCTCAGTTTTAAATGCATTTAATCTAAATAACCACAAGGAGCTCATGTCTGCTGTATCAGACAGCACAGTTCCAGCGAAATGTCAGCTGTTAATAATTCTGTGATTATTAGCCTCATTTTATCAACGAGGATACGGAAGCTAGAAGAGGGTCTGTGACGCCACAAACGGTCAGATGTTAAGAAAGAAGAAGGGGACGGACGTCCATCCCAAGCCCCTGAACGCAGATCCACTGCTCCATTCACCCAAAACATCACCGCTGCCCTCCTCTGAGACACGTGAGCGTGTTGTAAAAACGGCTCCTACCTGAATCTGAAGCGAGAGCCCAGCCGGATGAAGTCCGACCTGCTGGACTTGCTGTTTCCCGGCGTCCGGAGTCGGAAGAAGGCGTGATGCTCCACGGCGCACTTCCACAGGTGCTTGCAGGTGCGGGCGCTGTCCAGGCGGAACACGAATGTGTGCTCCTGCTCCCGGCCCTCGGAGGCGAAGCACGGGGTTCCCGGTTACCGGGTGCTTGACGCAGGACAGCGCACAGCGCGGAGGAGGAACGGGGGCAGAGCTTACCTGATCATCATCCTCCACCACTACCAGTGTCAATTTGCTCTTTTTAAAATCCATTTTGGTAATTTTCGGCCTGGCCAGAGAGAAGGTATTTTAGAAAGCAGTCTGCAGGAGCACCACCGACACATCACACAGCCATTTCCCTCCTACCGATTAAGCTTAGATTTGCTCAAGAAATCATTCATTTACATCAGGTGTGATTATCCAGAAGCACCACTGCCAGGTCAGACACCCGCAAATGCAAGAGTGTGTGTTTTTAAAATGAATCTGGGTGTTGCAAATACCGCTCGATAACCATCCATCACATATAATTCCACCACAAAACAGGAAAAGACATTTTTAATATAGGACAAAACTAAATTACCAAAAGAATAAGCCTATTTTGTTAGCTCCTTCAAAGATTAAAATGCCTGTCGGGGTCAGTCCAAGAGAATATTCACAGCCATCTCTTCCCTACAAATAAACGAAGGCACAGTCGGTAGAGGGTTCTAACAGGTCGTCACAGAGCAGAATGCAAAACAGTTTCCTCACCATGTTACTCTGCACATTGTTTACAATTTTTCAGTCACAGGGAAACCCAATTACTTAAACGCGTGGTTCTTACCCTGACAACGTGCATGTCTACCCCATACATTTCCAGCCACTTCGCTTTATTCAGATAGGAGAGTTCCGCCTGGGCAGGGCTCTTTCCCCTTAGAAAAACCAACGGAGACACATGTGAACTGCAGCGCGTACACCCACACGAGTCTGAAGGGCACCGCCACATGAAGGGGTGCTTGGGGCAATTAAAGGAAGGGGCGATACCCATTTACAGTAACATGACACGACCTCCAAGAACAGACGGTTAACTGAACAGAAAGAGGAGACAGCAGCACTTGTAATATGAACACTTTGTGTGCAAAGGAGAAAGGATGGAAGGATACACAGCTGGCTGCTCACAGCGGCTTCCTGAAGGGAGAAGAGCGGGCTGGGGCATGTGATGGGTGTGGCAAGCGTCTACAGCCACCCGTTTCTCCGCTATTTCAATGGGATACAAGAATGTGCTGATGTCACCTTTTATTTTCAAAAGTGTTGTAATGCCTGTGGGACAATGGGAAATCAGGCTAAGTTTCTGAGTCCAAGAGTGACTGGGCACAGGCACTGTTTGGGGAAGACGGGCTGGGCAGGAGGAGAGGCGGCCCTGGTAGTCCAGGCATAAAACTGCTAGACTAAGGTGACTACGGGGGAAAAGAGGACAAGGCAGGAGATGAATGGCAGGGTTGGACTTAGCTGTGGTGACCACGTGTCCTGAAATATAACACTGTACAACACATGGTCTCGAATATGAATGTCCCCTTAAGGGACCACCGGGCACATTTCTAAAGGGTGTGCCCTAGCAGTTCAGGCTGTGGACAGAGCCCCAGGTGTGCAGACTGGATGGATCAAGGCACCACCCCCTTGCCTTGTTTACAAGGCCGGGATAGCAGTGGCGTCCCTGGCTATGCGGTGAGCAAATCAGGACCAGGCCCTGTACTTCAGAGAAAGGAACAGGAGTATGGTTTGGTTTTTACTGTACATCTCTGGAAAGAGAGATGTCCTGTGGGCCTTTGGAAAAACAGGACTGAAGCACAGGAAGGAAAGAAGTAAAGGGCTGGAGCTGCAATTTTACAGTCATCCACAGAGCCATTCTACCAGCAGTTAAAAGAGTCTCAGAAATGCTTATAAATGACCAAATGCATATACTGGAATGCTAGATGGTAGCATCGAGGTACCTGCACTCTTTCCATCTCTGGAAGATATCAAATTCCATCGCTTCTGTCTGACTTGGAATGAACCGAAACTCAGACACAAGCTCTGGTGTGTGTTCTGGAAGCTCGCACTCCCCAAGCTCAGCTGCAGGTTTCAAAAAAGGAGAAAACAGGAGCCAGTGAATGCTTTCTGTTCCTGCAGCACCAGGGGTCCAAAGGCGCTTTGCCGACTATACCCCTCAGGTATGACCAACTCCCTCCTTTCAGGAGGATTTAACTCCCACTCGGTCCCCACGTGCACATTCAGAATCCCCACGACTCACTCCAATGTGCTCCCCACTGGGCCACACACCATCATCTCAGTTGTGACTGTCTCTCCCCCGATTATTTCTCCGGCCCAGGAAGACCCTGATTACATTTCCCCCACAAAATTGTAGTGCCCGAATTTGCAATAAAAGGCAATTGCAGGGAAGGGGGACCCGCCCAGAAACAGCCAGGTAACCAGGCTCTCTTAAAAGGTGGGTCCCAGCAGCACTCCACAGCCTGCGGTGCTGGAGAGGACCCATCAGGACCCGTCAAGAAATTCAGTTTAGGCAGAATCCAGGGGAGGGGGGGAGGATCTGTCAGGAGGGAGAGGGAAGGCGTGAGGAGGGAGGGAGGAGGGGGTGAGAGGGCTGCAGCCCGAAGCTGGGAGGGAGCCGGCTGTGCAGAAAGAAGCACCAGCCACGCTGGTGATCCCAGCAAAAAGCCCAAAGCCGCGGCTCGGGCCTGGCTCTTGCCAAGTGGCCCACGGAAGGCAGGGCCTTCCTCCAGGACACGAATGAGAAAGTCTACTCTCTCCACTCCTCCCACCCTTGCTCCACAGGAGGCAGACCCCAGAAGGAAAAGCAAGCCTCCAGGCGTTCCTCTACACCTTGTTTGCTATGAACTCTAATTACCTCTAATACCTTGCGGCACAAAGTGTGGTCTGCAGACCAGCATGGGCATCACCCGGGAGCCTGCGCACCATGCACAATCTCAGGCCCCACCCTGGACCTGCTGGAGCAAACCTGCCTTCCATCAGATGCCCAGGAGGGCGGTGCACACGTCACTTTGAAAGGCACTGATCTACAACAGTGGTTTTCAAGCGTGAGCACACATCAGAATTGGCCTGGAGGGCTTGATGGAACACACATCGCTGGGCCCCATCCCCAGAGGCTCTGAATCCATAGGTCTGGAATAAGGCCTGAAAACCTGCATTTCTAACAAGTTCCCAGGTGATGCAGTATGTTCCCAGGTGATGCAGTATGTTCCCAGGGAACATACTTTGAGAACCACTGCTTAACATAACAGCTCACCAACCAGCCAGCACATGACCAAACACCCCTAGTTGACAGCAACTCTCTATGTACCCAGCAGCCCTTTCCACTGGCTTCTGAGCCCCAATCCCAGAGCCCACCTTTCAGGAGAGGGACTCCAGCTGGCTTGCAGGAGAAGAGGCTAAAACATCCCTGTTCACACAGAGGAAGCAGCAATACCAAACTCAGAGGGGAGGTGGGAGGACTGCAGGGGACAGCGTCTGACACAGGGTGGGGACCTAGTGAGTGTCTCCTTACTTGACCACAGCCCCTCATCTGTAGCTCTCAGCTGGACAGCACCCCTAAGACCACCAGGTGGTCTGGGTCAGGGTGTGCGGCTGCTTGGTACCTTGGGCAAAGTCACAAATGAAGATTCTGCTCTACACATATTTGTCCAGAAAAGGTGAGGGATGGGGGCCATGGCTGACCTCTGAGCAAGACGTCACCCTGAGGCTAGGGACCTGGCAAGGCTAGAGGGGCAGTCTGGGAAGAGATCTCCTTGATATGGACCACCCTGTACCCAAGGGCCAAAGTGAGTCCTGTGTTTACTGGTGTGTTTGGACGAGACTGGATTAACTCTGCCTCTGACATCATCAAGCACGGGAGGGAGAAGCCAATGACAAGGTCCCCTCAAGACCAGGTCAGGGGGATGGTACCCCTCCTCACCACTGCTGGACTAAACAGGCCCGAGTGACACCCATCCTGAGGTACCATGTTGCCTGCCTTCCAAAAACCTGCCAGCACGCTCCGTCTTTGAACTCTGCAGCCAGGGCCCCTGCTATGGAGGGTGTGGGGCGTGGTGGAAACAGCTCAGAGGCAGGAGGGCTTGACTCCCAACACGGCCGTATACTACCTGTGTGACCTGGACAAGTCACTTAACTGCCCTGGGTCTCTGATGCCTTATCCACAAAACGGAAACTTACAAAGATGAAACAAGATCATGGACACAAAACAAATGACCGTCGCATTCTTCCTTTGCCTTCTTTTTCTTTGTGCCTGAATTAATTTCCAAATGAACCATAAACTTAGTTCTCAAAGAGCAGAGCCTCCAAGCAGGGCCCCTGCTTCACAACTCTGGAGGCATTAATTCACTGCAGCAAGATGTGTTCAAGGCTCAAGCATGGGAAGAATTACACAACCTTTCACTTTTCAAAACCCCCAGAGGCTCTCTAGCGATCTTTATAGTCCGAGGCAAACTGGCTTCATTGTGGCTGAACTAGAAGCATTTACTGATGGGCTGGGGGAGGAGGGGGCACAGAGGGACAACGTGACAAGACCTTCCCCATGTCTGGGTCTAAATCTTCAGTGTTTTTCTTTGTACCTGACATAATGATTGCATCTTAAATTACACTAATGTTGTGGTTCCAAATCAGATGGGTAATTTCTCCAAGAAGGGCTCACGTGACAGATGGTATTCTTGTCTGCCTCGGCTGCAGGGCAAGGCAAATGGTTCTCCCAGAGCTGGGCTTTGTCAGTGTGCTGATGCCTTCCTCCCTTGCAGGGGCAGGGTGGTCATACGTGTGGCTCGTCCTCTAATCATTTAGGACACTGCCAATGGCAGTGTCCAGTGGACTGACGGCCCCAGCTCTGACATGAATGCTTTCATTCCATTAACTACACTCTGACACCTACCACTGGGACACCAAGCCTGACAGTACGCCCTCCCGGCAACTCAGAAACTCTAGGGTGGATGTGACTTGGCAAGCTGGTGAAATACAGATCGGTCAAAGTGGACAGTCCATTTCCAAGTTCCCCAAGCCACTGCACATCCTTATGGCACTTGCCATAAGGACCACTGTATCAGGAAAATACGGATGTGAAGCATTTAGCACTGTATTTGGCACAGACAGTTACCTCCACCACAAGTGCCTCCAGACCACATGGGGAGACTGCCCTTCAGCCAGAGTCCTTGGGGGGGCCTCTTCAATTTCACTCTGCACTTACTGAGCACCTATTATATGCCAAGTCCCCATTAGATAATAAGCACTAAAGGTGACTAAGGAATGGAAGTATCAGGGAATGGGAGTAACCCGGTCATTAAAAATCATCTTTATGAGTATAAACATGACAAAATATATGTACTAAAATTACCAAGCAGAAAAATCAGACAAAAAATTTGTATACAACTCTGATCAGAACTACATTTGTAAAACTCACTCATACTCATAGATAGAAACTCTGCTTCCCTGTGGGTAGGACGGTGGGTTACTTCCTTCCTTCTACTTGTCTGATTGTTGTCTTGATATTGTATAATAAGCCTGTACTGACTTTATAATTTGAAAAGACTTAGATCAACTTTTAAAACTTGGTAAATACAAAAGTTGGAAGCCAAATCTTATTATGGCGTTCAAAAATAATTAGTAATTATGAACGAATACATCGTAATTCACTAACCCACAGGAGCCAACGAACACCCTGATAAACGAGTCCACAACATACGGACTTCTATCCGAAGTGCTGATGAAATTCCTTATGTGCAGTTACACATTAGTCTCCTCTTAATTGGTGCTGCAGACTTCAGCGAGTGTTTCTTCTGCGTCTTAAACTAAAGCCCACCAGTGCATCACATGAATGCAACAGTCAACACTGACAGGCAGGTAAACCTCTTACCATGCGACTCCCACCCACATGCTGGTGAGCCCCTGTCAGTGCTTCCAGCCTGACTTGTCTGGTGGAGCCAGATCTGCACAGACTTAAGAAGCTGCCAGAGGCCCCACGGGCACCTCTCAGCCAAGAGACCCTGCACAGATGTCCCTCCACTGGAGCCCAGCTCATTTTCTAACCATTTCCTGTTGCCGTCACCCATCCTGGTAGCAGCCACGAGGCACCTCTGACTCCTCTTGTCCACACAGGTCCTTCTCCTTGTTCCGCTGATGCTGTTCTGGGGGCGGGGTGTTTAATCCTCAGCCTTAGTCAGTTTCGTTTTATTACAGCTACACCTCCTCACTGCACCCCCCAGTCCCAGTCTTGGTCTCGTTCCAGTCCCTTCTCCCCGTCACAGCCACTGTGGCCTTTCTAAAATGCACATCTGACCAGGCCTGCCTCCCACTCAAGAGCCTTCAAAGGTGCCATGCTGACAGTGCAAAGTTCATGCACTATAAATGGGGTCAAGGTCACCCACCTCTCCAGGTTTTTGAACCTCGCCCTCTGACACTACTCAACTGCTGGTGCCTCTCTGCACTTTTCTACTTTGTGCCTTGGATTCTCTGTTCATCTCCATTGACCCACCCCCGCCATGGGCCTTCCACTTCCAAGCCTCCTGCAGGTCTCTCTTCCTGAAGGAACCACGCTGTACTCTGTATATACACACGAAGTATGCGATCCTGCCACGTGGTGCTCTTGGGACCGAAAGCTACTTGGAGGCGGAGACTGTATCATGTTCATTTATACCCCCCAAAGCTGAGCACTGTGCTGGTACACAGGAGACCCTCATTTGTTGAAATGAAAAGCAACAACTTTAAAATGCTAATTACCACTAAGGAACAATGTACCTTGTAGGCAGAGAGCAGCTAATTCCACAGCTGTTTCATATGGACATTTCAATCTTGGGGGGGAAAAAAAGAAAGAAATTAACTCCAAATATGAACTTGAATATTCATAACTATACAAAATGTCACTAAAATAATTTTTCAGAAGGTAGTGATATTTAGATAACGATTTTTGTTCTTGGTGGTTCCTACTTTTGCTGTCTACATTAAAAAATGCAAACAAGCTGACTTAGGCTCCCTGTTTCCCAGAGTCAGTTCTCATCATATGGTAAAATAGCCCCATCTAGGTACAGCTTCTCTCAACTCTAACGGGCAATTTTACTGAATGTGGCAAGAATGGGGAAGTTTGGGAAATAGAATGAAAAGCCTTCACTTTGCCTTACTATTTTTAAACTTATTTTTATCTTGGTCTAGTACATGCACCTTTTCAAGCTGCCTTAAATCTTCTTTGAAACGAGGTCATAGTGGTAGAAATAAACAGACAACACATCTAAGATTGCCAGGACAGCTGGATACATTCAAGCAATTGAATAACTGAGGCATCGCCACAGAGACGTATTACTACACATCCAGTGATCTCATTCATACTTTATTACAAATTTAGCCAAAAAAATAATAATGACATACATCGGTACAGCACTTCATAGTTTTCAAAGCCTTTTCATGTATATATATTATCCAATTTGGTCCATGCATCGAGTGTGTCAATCCCTAGGATGGGTGTTGCCCGTGCTCCCCATCCCCCACCTCAGAGATGAGGAACTTGAGTGTTCAAGTGTCCTGCCCATGGCCGGCCAGCTGGTAGAGGCAATGCTGGGGCCAGAACACCACTCTGCTGTGAATGCAGTAAATCAGGCTGACGTGCACATATACCACAAAGTACTGTACAGATGCAAGGTGAAGCCATTAATATTTTTCCAGACCAAAGACAATCACTAGTTAAGAGGCTTTTAGTATGAGGAGCACAGTATGGAAAGAGAGAGAGAAATACACACACACTCTTATACACACACAATCAAAGATCTATATTGCATGGTTGAATAAGGCAAATGTATACACTGTACAATCTACTTGTTCGATAGGGTACATTCTACTAGGATTCTCACAGCGCATATTCTACAGAAAGTTTGCAAATTCGGGAATCACATTTTAAATCTCCTTCAGATGATATTCAAAATCAAAATGTATTCTTATCAATAACAGCAGGTATTACATTTTAGATTCAGTACATCTTAGTTTTTCATGTAACAGAAAACAGTCAATATGTCTGGTGAAAAGTGACACAACTATAAAAGTTATGACTGCTAAAATCTCATACCCTTAAAATACATACTGCCTGCGAAACAAACCGCTTCAGTGCCAACGCTTCTCGTGCTCAACAATCATTGTATAGCCAGAGGCTTAGTATTTAAAAACCATTTTTAGAAGAAAAGGAAATGAGATGAGATGTCTAAACCTCTTTATACTAGAATCAGACTATAACCTCTTTACATTATTTAAATGCCGATGGTGATGAGACTTTTGGATGATCCAAATACTTGTAAGTGTATACATACTAATAACGTATCTTGCTTGCAAATATGACAAAAGCCATTATGAATGGGGCAGTGATGTGATCAGGGAGAGAATTATTCCCAAATACACATCACATAAGGTATTAAATGCTCTTGGAAATGCTTCAAGCCATATAGTCATCATTTAAAATAAGATGATGATGACAGTGATACAAGTATTAGACTCACTTCACAATGCCTGGTGTACTTTTTTTGAATTTTGAAAAGGGAACAAGGGTAAAGAGTTAAAAAAAAAAAAAACAGTGAATTATTTAGAAAATACACTATGATCTATCTTGAGTTAAGAGTTAGAACAAAAACATACTTACTTTCCTGAAAGAATGTCATGCCTGAGTTGTAAAACAAACAGGTACCTGACAAACATATACAAAAGTCAACGGGGATAACTCTTCCCCAGCCGCTTCCAATCCCCAACCTCCCATCCCAAATCCCATCCCACACGCAGCCCAGAATTCTGCATTGTAAAAAGGGAGTCCAAATCAAATGAGAACTTGGGTGGAAGCATCTTCTCCTGAGTCTCCGGGAAGGTATCCCAGAACCTAGCTAGGAAGGCGAGCTCATGTAGGGAATTTGCAAGATACTTGGAGGATGGAACATGGCACACTGCACGGTCCAATGACGCCTCCATATGCCCTTGGGGCTCCAGGACACACACACACACACCCACCCACACAGGGCGCACACACAGCATGCAACATGTCTAATCCAACAGGCAGGGTGAAGCCACTGCATCGGGCCCTCAGTCAGCCCCACCAGCAGGTTCCAGAAAGGCTGCAGCTGATTGTATCAAAAAGTGTACAGATGACTGTAGTTAGCAACCGCTGGAGGCTTTTTTTCTGATGCAGTTTAACGGTAGGCTCTGTCTTTGAAAAACCAAAACACACGTGCGCACACACACGGACACACACACAGGAAATAGAAATCCTGGAATTGGACGGCAGCTGGTCACAGGGGTAACGGAAATGGGGAGAAAGGCAGCAAATAAGACAGGTGGAGTTCACCGAAGGAAAAGATTAGGCAAGTGTTCTTTTCACCAGGAGGATGTGGGCATCAGAGCCACGTACAGTGCTTTGTAAAAACCAAAGCTGCCCACGCTCCACTCCGTACCTACGGAATGAGAATCTTACACGCGAGAGTGGTCCCCAGGAATCTGATTCGTTCAAAAGCTTCCTGGGCGTTTCTGATCCACAAACCCTGGTTAAGAATCACTGGCTTTGATGATAGCTAGAAGCAGCACACTTCATAAAGGACTCTGAAGAGGAACACGAGGCTAATGTAATTTGTCTGAACTCTGAAAACAATGCACATGGCCACTCTCTGTGGAATGGATATAGGACAACGTGGGCGACCGAGACACAGGGGTGGTGGTAAAGGTTCTAGTACATTCCAGAGTGTTATTGCTTCTGACAGGTGCTCAACTACCATTAAAATGAGTCCAATCAAGCCAAGTGTGGGTTTTCAACAGAATACAGAGATAAGCATAGGCCAAGTGCTAATAACAGTTGCTCAGAATACAAAAACAGCAGACGGAAGCGGCGGCAAACCCACAGTTTAGAAGACCCATCAGTTATAAGTAAGGCGAGTACTATGGGGTTCGGGTGGGCGGAAGGATCTTCTTTTGCATCTTGTCCTACCTTGTAAACTCTTCACGAAGGTTGTTCGGTTCTGAAGAATAATATTTAACTCGAAAGTGCAAAGCATAAGCAGGTCCAACTAAGCATTTGGAGATGGAAGGGTGAAGAATTTTTTCCCCAGTTTTGAAGATCACAGAATGGACAAAAGGAAGAACATGTTAAATCTATTAACATATCTAACCACGACACTGGGAGGTAACATCAGAACATACGAAGCTAGTAAGTTCTTTTCGATCCTAGTTTGGAAAACTAAAATGGACTTTGGTGTTGACAAAGATAGTTTAGCTAGTAACCTCATTCTGGAAGAAAACCCTAATCATCTAGATGAATTACTAAGAGCTAACATTTTACTTTCACCCCTGATTGCTAAGATCCTCCAAAGTGATACTAACTTTTAACAAAATACTAAGTGAGCTAAAGGAAAGTAACACATGAGCAATCAAGTGTTCTGCAATCTAAAAATACTACAGTAAAAATACCTTAAAAGTATTAAATTAAGAAAAGTTATTCATACATAAACCACATTGAAGAAATGTGGTTACCATAACCATAAAATCAGAGAGCTGGACCAGACTGTCAAAGATCCCTCCTGCTCTCCCATTCTCTGAATCTACTTCATAACTCATGAGAAAATGAATGTCGCAGGTATAAAGTCATGTTTCTAAACAGCATATCTATCGATCCTCATTGGGAGAAGTGCCTGATTTCAAATGAGGCCACAGTCTGTTTTTTTAACATCTACTAAAAACTCTTACTCAAATTTTGAACTCTAACACTTAGCCAGCCTTAGGAAATTAAAATTCATCCTTAAAATTGAATCCATTTGAAAATGCTCCCAAGTTCTAATGAAAATGTAATATCTCAAAACATTGGCAAAGGAGTTTATTCTCTGATAAAAGAAGTAGGTAGTAGATTAAATTCTGCTTACTTACTTTTCATCTGCTTTTTTATAGGTTTGGAATGATCCAGCCAGTGCTGAAAGAAAAAAATGTTTTTTTAGAAACAGTTCATCAGGGGACTTCCCTGGTGGCACAGCGGTTAAGAATCTGCCTGACAATGCAGGGGACATGGGTTCGATCCCTGGGCTGGGAAGAGCCCACATGCTGCGGAGCAACTAAGCCTGTGCGCCACAACTACTGAGCCTGTGCTCTAGGGCCCATGTGCCACCACTACTGAAGTCCAGGCACCTAGAGCCCATGCTCCACAACCAGAGAAGCCACTGCAATGAGAAGCCCACGCACTGCAACAAAGAGTAGCCCTCACTCGCTACAACTAGAGAAAGCCTGCATGCAGCAGCGAAGACCCAATGCAGCCAACAAATACATTAAAAAAGAAAAAGAAAAAGAAATAGTTCATCAGTAAGATTATACAGTCACTCCCTCCCCTACAAATCTTAGTAATTTAAACCAGGGATGGGACCGGATCATGAGCTCTTAGGCTGGGGATTTGCAAATGGCTTGGGATGGTATAAAAATATCTGTTCTTCATGAAAAGATGCTCAACATCACTAATTATTAGACAAACAAATCAAAACCATAACATGGGTTAGAACAGTCATCATAAAGAAGTCTATAAATAATAAATGCTAAAGAGGATGTGGGAAAAGGGAACCTTCCCGCACTGTTGTTGGGAATGTAAATTGGAGCAGCCACTATGGAAAACAGTATGGAGGTTCCTTAAAAAGCTAAAAATAGAACTACCATATGACCCAGCAATCCTATTCCTGGGCATATACCCTGAGAAAACCATAATCCAAAAAGAAACATGTACCACAATGTTCACTGCAGCACTATTTACAATAGCCAGGACATGGAAGCAACCTAAATGTCCATCAACAGAGGAATGGATAAAGAAGATGTGGCACATATATACAATGGAATATTACTCAGCCATAAAAAGGAATGAAACTGAGTTATCTATAGTGAGGTGGATGGACCGAGAGTCTGTCATACAGAGCAAAGTAAGCCAGAAAGAGAAAAACAAATACCGTATGCTAATTCATATATATGGAATCTAAAAAAATGGCACTGATGAACCCAAAGACAGGGCAGCAATAAAGATGCAGATGTAGAGAACGGACCTGAGGACAAGGGGTGGGGGGTGAAGGGGAAGCTGGGACGAAGTGAGAGAGTAGCATTGACATATACACACTACCAAATGTAAAACAGATAGCTCGTAGGAAGCTGCTGCATAACACAGGCAGATCAACTCGATGACTGATGATGACTTAGATGGCTGGGAGGGGGAGGGTGGGAAGGAGTTGCAGGAAGGAGGGGATATGGGGATGTATCTATAAATACAGCTGATTCACTGTTGTACAGCAGAAACTGGCACAACAGTGTAAAGCAATTATACTCTAATAAAGAGCTTAAAAAAATTAAAAACAAAAACAAAAACAGAACTAAAAATAGAACCATCAATTCTACTCCTGGTTGTATATCCAAAAAAAAAGAAAACACTAATTTGAAAAGATACACGTATCCCAATGTTCATAGCAGCACTATTTATCATAGCCAAGCCAAGTGCCCATCAACAGATGACTGGTTTGAGGAAATGTGGTATACATATAATAGACTATCACTCAGCCATAAAAAATAATGAAATATTGCCATTTGCAGCAATACAGATGGACCTATAAATTATTAAACTAAGTGAAGTAAGTCACAGAAAGACAATTATATGATATCACTTATATATGGAATCTAAAAAATAATACAAATGAATCTATACACAAAATGGAAACAGACTCACAAAAACAGAAAACAAACTTATGGTTACCAAAGGGGGAAAGGGAGAGGGATAAATTAGGAATTTGGGATTAAACTCCACATGCAAACTACTATACATAATAACCTAGATAAGCAATAAGGATTTACTGTAAAGCACGGGGACTATATTCAATATCCTGTAACAATCTATAATGGAAAATAATCTGACTCTGCTGTATACCTGAAACTAACACAATATTATAAATCAACTCTACATCAATTTAAAAAAAAAATCTGTGCTTATGCACATTAAGAGCATTTTTCCCGGGGAGACAGCTTTTCAACAAGGTGCCTAAAATAACCTAAAACCCTCTACCTAACTGATCTATAAAGTGCCTTCTAGTCAGTGGAGCCACCAACTGCCTTTTCCGTCTGCGTTTCCTCAAGTTGCAACCAAGTCTCTGCTAATCTAGTAACGACAACAAGCCCCACCACCAAAAATCTCTGCTCACGCACAGGTCGTGTAACTCTGTCGCCCTAAAGTCTAAAATTAAAAACCGAAATTCATGATCCTTTAAATGACCCACACTGAAGATGGGAAAACAGGAGGGGATTTGCCTGAGATAATTCTGCTCCAGTCCATGAAGGCATTTCAATTTCCTCTGGTTTTCACCACCACTTCAGTCTCATCCATCCAAGGAAATTACAAAACCATCTCCCTCATATAAAAGTTCCTCTATAACATCCAAGTTGTTGACACTGTGGTCCTGAGGAGGCTCGGGAGCTTGACTCCCATGGAAAACAACACTTAGGAACAGGAAACTCTGAGCCTCTCCAGGTGAACATAAGCCTTGAAGGGCAGGGACCATCGCTTCATCATCTTTGAGTTTCCTGTGCCAAACACAGAGTGTGGCACCCGGCAGGCCCTTATTAGATTCTTGAGAAATAAATAAATGTTCAACACTTTTAAAAAAACGAGGCAAATAGGGACCTTCCCATCCCTTTACGTAAACCCCATACACGTGGAACATGGCTGTTAGAACAGCAGTTGGAACAACACAGCCCAGAGCGGGTTTCTCACTTAGCTATTCAGAATCAGAGCCCACTCCGCTGACTGTCAATATACTTGCAGAAGCAATCTAAACTGCACATTCTAATAATGAGAAAGGGCTGCACTAAGTGAGTACTGTGTACTCTGCTCCTCACCAAAGAGCCCATTATGACTGTGTGGGAGGAGGGGGACAAGGAAACACAAAAGCAAATAAGAGATGAATTATAACACAATAAGCTGTGAGCAGTGCAATGGGAGACCGTGGGCTTTGTCACCCCCACTCCCCGACTAGGCAATGGTGTGATAAAAGCCCCAGATCCCTGCAGCCGGATGCCTATCTCCAAGGCTCGTGGACAGGATGCTTTATCTCATTGTTAATAGCTTTGAATGGGAAATGACCTAAATGTCCATCAACAAAGAGATTAAAAAATGGCTCCTCCATATAATGAAATACTATTCAGCCTTTAAAACTGATTTAGGCCCATATTTATTGATGTGGCAAGAGATTCACAGCACAATGTGAGATGAAAAAAAAAAAAGCAGGTAGGAAGAATTTATAGAGGTTATTTCTGAATGTGGGACTGTGAATGACATTTGCTGTTTTTCTTTTTTACTTTTTCTGCATAGTTTTTTTCCCTTTTAATGGGAATATTATTTTCACGGGGGGTGGGTGGGGTGGGCTGGGTTGTCGACTTCCATTATTCATTCATCACTTGCCTATCAGGCAGCTTTGGATGATCAGTTTGTTTCATTAGAATTAAATCTCACTGCTGCCCTCAACCAAGCTGGAAATGCTGGACCTTAGCCCCTGGGAGGAGGACAGATAAAGACTTGATAAAAACATAATATTTACTTTCCTGCCAAAGTAAGTATCATGCTAATAGCTTGACTAAACCTTACTTTCAAATGAGTTTATCCTTACCAGGCAAGGAAAGTTCTCACTGCAACCAGCCTTCTAATCTTATTAGCCCCAGACGCTCAGAGCTTAAAGGAGCTTGTCCCATTTCTTTCCTTTCTCAAGTCTCCTTATCGTATTTGGAACAGAACAAATTCCAGCCCACTGTTCCCCTCCTTCTACTCTAATGTTGATTCAGGCCCAACCTTAGCTGTGGTTCTCAACACTGGCTGTGTTTCAATCACAAATACCCAGGTCCCACCGAAGATCATTAAACAGAATCTCTCAGATAGTGTTTTTTAAAGGCTCCCAGTATGCCCATTAAATATTTAGTGCTGAAGTTTTCCTGCATCCTCTCCTGTCCAAGAATATGTCCTAATACTTATCCTGGGGATCCCTGAAACAGCCCCTTCTGAAAACTGCTGTCTGAGCTCTGTAAAATTTCAAGCAATTTCAGGGTATACTAGCCAGATGTCTACGGCCTGTGTTAGCTGACAGGCATATCATGGCTAGATGCTCCTCCTGGACAGCAGATGCCTTTCCCTCTGACCACACTGCTAAAGGAGCCCCCTTGTCCACGTGTGCTGGCCTCCATCCTTCCCACCTAGCCACCAGCCACGGAGCCAGGCCCAGAGCAGGACCCGCCAGGATCAAGCCTGTGAAAAGTCTGGGGCTCACAAAGAAGGGAAAGGAATCAGAAATGGTTCCATGTAAAAAGCTCCTGGGACTTCCCTGGGGGTCCAGTGGTTAAGACGTCGCCTTCCAATGTAGGGGTTGCGGGTTCCATCCCTGGTCAGGGAGCTAAGATCCCACGTGCCTTGCGGACAAAAAAACAGAGGCAATAACTGTAACAAATTCAATAAAGACTTCAAAAAATGGTCCACATCAGAAAAGTCTTTATTAAAAAAAAAAAGAAAGAAAAAGCTCCTTGACTCTGGGGTGTTCAGATCAAGCTTGTTCACCAGCATCGGAGGCAATAAGAAACCCAGTCATAATCCTAAAACAAGAGATGATAAAAACCTATCTTGCATCCAACCAGTTCAAAATGACCTGACTTTCTTCTTAGCTGCAGGAGCTGACCAGACTCTGATCACTCGTACTTAATCCCACAAGACCACCCTGGGACTTGAAAACTCCGGGCACTCAGGCCCAATGTGGCATTTAGTAAATTACATCCTATGCTTGGCTTGAAGCCCTAGGCAGCAGCAGCAGGACCTGTCTCAGATGTTCACCTGCATCCGGCTAAATATAGCCAGGCCGCCTGGCAGCAGAGGCCACACAAATGGCTCCAGCCCTCTCAACAGACCATTAAACCAGTCACCGGAAACAGACAGGTGCACTTCTGAGTACAAAGGGCAAGACATTTAACTAACTCTAACGGGTATTAGGTGGTTTCTGATCTGAATTTCTCATGCAAGTCCATCTGGCAAAACCCTTTCCACAAATCGAGATGTGAGATGATCTGGCAAAGCCCATCTGTTCTAATAGTACATCAGTTCTAGAATTATAACATACATGAGGCTGGTTGTAGAATTTAATTGTCTAAAATCTACACAGAAGCACTTGAATCACAACGGCCAGAAGCTCAGGGGCTGAAGAGGTTCTAAAAACTCTGCCTGAACAACCCCTGGGCCATCATATTTAAGTGATGGAACTCATAACTGGCTTTCTAGTACCTCTAGATTTTCTTGGCTTGTAAAAAGTTTGTCTAGTTTGCATTTAAATTTGAGCTGGAAGGAATCTGCGAGATAATCATATCCAAAGGATGTAAAGAGAAAGAAGAGAATGAACACTTTTGGAGCTTATTGTGTGATATTGTGACTCATAATAAGAAATGTATATTTGGTCTTTGTCAGTTTCTGGCACAGAGTTCCTAAAACCCTTGTAATTTCCTAAGTGGTAACAGCAATAAAAGTGTCTTAATATTCATAACAAACCCCTTTCAATGACACCTGAGTTTATGTGAATGAGGTGACTGCGGGAAAGCACCTAAGGATGGGGCTGGTTGCCAGGGGAACCAAACAGGGGCTTGGAACTTTCAGTTCCCCCCTAACCCTGACCTCCAGGGAGGGGAGAGGGGTTGCAGTTTGAATCAATCACCAGTGGCTGATGATTTAATCAATTGCGTCTATGTAATGAAGCCTTCATAAGGACAAGATTCATAGACCTTCCAGGCTGGTGAACACAGGGGGACATGGGAAGAGTGGCATGTTCAGAGATGGCATGAAAGCTCTGCACCTCCCCCCCCCGCCCTATGCATCTGTTTCATCTGGCTGTTCCCGAGTTACATCCTTTTATGATAAACTATAACCTAGTAAGTAAAATAGTCCTCTGATTTCTGCAATGGGCTTCAGCAAATTAATCAAACCCAAGGAGGGGGTCATAGGAAACTCCCATCTATAGCCAATAGGTTAGCAGCACAGGTGACAACCTGGACTTGGGATTAGCGTCTGACATGTGTTTTGGGGTCGGAGGGTGGGAGGGGGGAAGTCTTAAGGGACTTAACCTGTGGGATCTGACACTATCTTCAGATAGATGGTGTCAGAATTCATTGCCTGGTAACTGTTGAAAAAAACACCCCTTGCATTATGTCACATCCATCACTTTCTCAGGCCTCAGAACAGAGGAAGGTGGGCGTGGAGAGGGCGCGAGGTATCCTGCATCAAGGGCATTAATGAGGCAGGATTCTAACTCAGGCTGTGTCAGCATCCAGTGCTCTGGTCTCCACAGCACACACCAGCCTGACATGTCTCCTCTGCCTTCGGGAGGGATCTCTCCTTGACCTCATCCAGAAGTAAGCCCTGTCGACCAGTTCACACAGCTACTCAAGCTTTCCTTAGGGATTCGTTTAAATCAAATGCAGAGACGCCTTCCCTTTATCAATAGCTTCCCATTCGGCACCAATATTTGCACGTGGGCAGGAAAACACTTGCTCCACCAACATTCAGAAGCAGGCTGTTGGGAGGCCTGCGGCATTTCTTGAGCAGTTTCACACGTCTTTGAGAAGGAGGCAGGGACTTCCCTGGAGGTCCAGGGAAGCTAATCCCAAGTCCAGGTTGTCACCTGTGCTGCTAACCTATTGGCTACAGATGGGAGTTTCCTATGACCCCCTCCTTGGGTTTGATTAATTTGCTGAAGTGGTTAAGACTCCGCGCTCCCAATGCAGGGGGCCCTGGTTCGATCCCTGGTCAGGGGACTGGCTCCCGTATGCCACAACTAAAGATCCTGCACGGGGCAACAAAGATCGCTCATGCCGCAACTAAGACCCGGTGGAGCCAAACAAATAAATATTAAAAAAAAAAAAAAAAAAAAAGATCAGCGTTCAAGTCCCAGCCCAGCCAGTTGCCTGGCGTGTGGCTGTGAGCAAGCCCCCTGCCCCCAGCCCGCAGCTTCCTCATCTGTGCACTGAGCTGTCCCTTAACACCGCAGAATCAACTCGGTGTCCCTGGAAACTGTAACAAATTGTTCCCATGGAAGGAAGGGTTTAAAATTTTTTCTCTTAGAGTAACATATCCCACTACTAGTGTTTCTACTCTCCTACTCCCCCATCCCCTAACGTGCATCTGAAATGGCAGGAGCTCTCTGCAGTGTCCACGTGAGTGGCAAACATGATGACATTGCAGGCAGCCATCAGAGTGAAGCTGCTATAGTCCCTCTGGTGTCCACTGAGTCCTTCCCGTTACCATGTCTGGGCGTCAACCTCCCCTGGCAGCCCTGGGCCTCTAAAGACCCATCTACCCAATTCCACGCTGCAAAAACCAGAGGAAAAACATCTCACAGGTCTTGAGACAAAGGCTAAAATCACCTTTTCTGGATTCCTTGCTGCAAAATGGACCCCCATAAAACGCTCCCTTTCACCCTGGGAGGGGCTCCGGAAGGGACTTAGGATGGCTGCACCTAACCTGTAGAACACCTGCCCCCGAGATGGGGGTGGAGGCTCCCGTTCGGTGGGGCTGTGGTTGCCCCGGCCCCAAACTGCTGCCGCTCCTCTGCCTGGCAAAGTCCTCTCATCCTCTGTGGCTGTGGCCCACCTCACGTTCACCCTTCCCCTCTGATACCCTGCTCACCTCATCAGCAACACTCAGGCTCCAGGCTCGTAGATGGGAGGACCGAGCCCACAGTTTTCCAAGGGGCCACTTGTCTGTCTCCCCCACCAGAACGTGGCAGACAGGGACACTGTCCAGCCTACCTCTGCACACAGAGCTTGCTACTGAGTAAGCTTCAAGTCACTGTTTGCTGAATGGCTACGAACTGAATGTTTTCTTCCCATGGGTGTGAGTGTGTCGGGGTGGGTGTGATGCTACCATGTGTAATGGAATCAGTATAACCCAGCGGAAAGTGCTGGCCTTTGGAATGAGAGACCAGGTTCTGAATCCCGACTCTGTGCCTTACTTGAACCTTCACAAGGTTTCCAGGGAGACTTGGATTCATCTGTAAAATGGGTCTGCTCTACGGCCAGCTTTACAGATCAGTGCTGAATGTTAAACAAGAGTTACATAAAGCCTTTAGTTTGATGCCTGCCTCAGGGCTCATGGGAGTAGGAACTCAGTAAACAGCACCTACCAGATCAGTCTGTAAGAAGGCTGGGTGGGTGCAGGCCAGAGCTGGAGCTCTCAGGAGAAAGCTTTGATATGTAAAAATAGAACCCTTGCCCCTGCTTTGAGCTGTGCCAAAGTGACAGCTACAGAGTGGGTTCCTGGGTGGCTTTCCAGCTTTGATACCGAAAAGGGAAAGAGGAGGCCCCAGCCCCAAGTGCTAAAAATAGGCAATGCCAATAGACTTTGACCTTGCTTCAGGGCTGGGCAGCACACCATGGAAACCAGGCTTGGGTCTTTGCAGGGAGCTGGGACATAAGCTGGAGACGCAGAGAGCCTTGCCAAGAGCCTTGCCACCGCCAGCCCTCTGATTTGCATATCAGGGGCTGGGTGGGGATGTCATTCCTTGCAGGAGCCTCAATTATGGGGCGATAAGCCAATGCCCAAGTGGACCATTCCATTCCAGGCCCCTATCTATTACAGCTGCCACCAACTGCCAACTGCTTTGTCCCAGGCCCTCAGAAAAATCACTGGCTCAGCGAACTTTCCCAAGGGTCTCATCTGAACTGCGAAGGTTTCTCCCACAGGCAAGGCAGACCTGAGGTTCCCGCTAACCTCAGTGCATCACCTCTGGGGGCCGTGATGACTTCTGGTCCCCTAGGGCCTGCCCACCTAGGAAGAGACCCACACCTATGCTGGATTACAAAATCCTTTCTCCTCCACTAACTCACTGAGTCCTTCAATTTCCCTCTGAAATGGATGTTACTACATCCACCTTAGAGTTAGGAACACTGAGGCTCCAGAGTACAGTGGACTCAAATGAGCACTTAAAACCCGAAACCACAAAACCTGGGTTCGCGCACGAGCTGTGCTACTCACTAAATGACCTGACAATGTCTAAGGGCTTTGGTTTCACCACCTAGAAGGTGGAGAAATTTGACAAATGGCTCTTGAGGTCCCTTCTGGGGCTAAAGATGAAAGTTCTAGGTTGTATGCCCTGTCACCAAGAGTCACCAAGTTAAGAAGAGGTTCTAAGTCTCAGGATCTAATCAGAAAGGTCTGTTCATATACAAATGAGCAAACTACCAGGGAGGGCAAAATAAGCTCAGGTTTACACAGAGGAGGAAAAACATGTTGGGAGTTCAGGACATGCTGCGTGAAGGGCTGTCATCACAGGTGGTCTTGAAGGACGGCCAGAAGTTTAAACGGGATGAGAAAGGGTGTTCCAGGGGTGAACCAGCACAAGCAAAGTGCAGACATCACCAGAACCCAGCCTGCAGTGAGCCCAGCTTGGAAGTCAGACCGATGAGAAGAGGGCTGGGAGCTGCCGCTGGCCCACACCTCTGGGATCCTCAGAGTCAGGCAGATAAGGACCCCACATCTGCTCTTGTGGGGAAGAAAAGCACGTCATGTTTACAGAGCTACGTGCTGGAAAGGCTTTGGAGCCTGCAGAGTCTGAGCATCTGCAGGTGTACGGCCTCGGAAGGAAGCCTGGATCCTGCCGTGAGCATCTCTCCTGCCACACAGGGCCTGGGCACTGGTGGACGGGAAAGCCTGGCAGCCAAGTGAGCAGAGGCGCAGAGTAAAGTCTTTCATAAGGAAGTCACATCCTTGACTTTCTGGGGACCTGCATGGCTGGAAAGCAGTCGTCTAGGGATGAGGACATGCCACCAAGGCAACAGGTACACGGCTCTAGTGGCAGAAATAACAGGTATCTTCTCCTCTCTGACTAGTGAAGATATGTGGGGCAGACACGCCTGCCTCTCCTTTAGACTCAGAATCACAGGACATTATAACTAGAAGAGCTCTTGGGAAAACAGGCCCCAAAACCCCATTCTAGGGACTTCCCTGGTGGTCCAGTGGTTAAGACTCTGTGCTTCCACTGCAGGGTATACAGGTTCGATCCCTGGTCGGGGAAATAAGATCCTGCATGACGTGTGGGCGTGGTCAAAAAAAAAAAAAAGAACCCCATTTTACAGATGAGGAAACTGAGACCAAGGGAGAAAAGGTGGCTTATCTAAAGCCTATCAAATGAGTTGGGGCAGAACCAGGAGTAAGGTCCAGGTCCAGAGTAGGCCCTGACTCCTAGTCCAGGGCCATAGACAACCTGAAGCCCAAAATACCACACGTGTAAGGACAACAGGAGGAGGCAGAATAGAGAAGAGTTTCCAGGAAGAGGAGGGCTGACGAGTGTCAGATGCTGGGGACAGCAAGGAGAACTCTAAATTCAACACCCAGCAAGCAATGAGAAATGGAACCCTGATGCAAGTGTAGTCAGTAAATGCTGGAGAAATAGGCAAACTCCCTTAAAATAAAGTAGTAAAAAGGATGGACAGAGAGAAAGAGAAACTTTGAGATGCAGGGTAAAAGAAACAAGGCGTTTCAGCTAAATGATTTGGCAGAGAGGTCAACTGTGAGAACAGTCTTGGAGGGGACTGGACGACAGGTCTGTGGCCCAGAGTCAGAAGGGGAACCCTGGGGCACTTGAGAGTCCATTGGGGGTTAATGAGGCTCCAAGAGCAGCTCAGGGGCCTGGACTCTGCTGAACCTGTGATCTGTGATTTGTGATGCTGCCAAAATACACAGCCCGCGGCTCTCCAGCAATGCCTGGCAGCCCGGGAGAAGCAGCAGAGGAAGCAGATGGGCCTGCATGCATGTCGAAGGGAGGCCAGGGGACAGTCACGGGGCAGGAGAAGCAAAGGGCAAGTGGGGACACAAGTGAGACAGCTGAGCTTCGCCAGGCCACAAGGAAGGAGAGGGCAGGAGGGGGTCGTCAAGGGCCAAGGCCACATGTAGAGGAACTGCAAGGACGAGATCACGGGAAGTTGTCACAGGATGAAAAAGGACAGAATTCTGGATCTCGGGAGGTGACAGGACCCAAAGTGCATCTGTGTGAGGTTTGCTCAAAAGAAGCTTCGGTGAGAGGAAACCATGTCTGGAATGTTTAGAGGGGTGAGCAGCCTGAGTTCTGAGGTTGCCCAGCAAAGAGTAAAACAGGCACCAGAGGCCATGAAGGATGGGAAGGAGAGAGCTGAGGTCAGAGGGCACAGCACTGGGTGGTCCAACCTCAAAGGAAGCAGAACTGCATGGGGGAAGGGACAGGGAAAAGCTGGTCTGCCCTCCCCAGGGCCACGGTGGCCAGAGTGAGAGTCTCCAGCTCATGGGAAGGAATCAGGACCGTGAACTCAAGGAGGTAGCTGGGGTGTTCACAGCAACAGTCGGGGGGTGGGGGAGTGGGCTGTCGGCAGACAGGAGGGCCTGAAAGTGGGGAGGAAGTCGGTGGTGCAGAGGGGGCATCCAGTGGGGGCAGAGGGGAGCGTCTGCCCAGCAGGCACTGTAGCCCAGGTGCACTTAAGTCCTGGCTCCACTGTATCACCGCAGACTGGGCACCACACTAACCATCTCAGGCAACCCAAGTTCCAGGCATCGACTTTGAGCATCTCCTTACCACCGTCACGCATAGCCCCCAGGAAGTATCTAAAAAGTGTGTTTCAGGTAGAAAGGCTTAGATATAGAGGAGGAGTGCCAGGTCTCAGCCCAAACATCTCCTACCAAGGAACTCACCTTTTCATACTCTGTCTGAAATAGCACTGCCCCTTACTCTGTCCGTCCCCTCACTCTGCTGTATTTTTCTTAACACTTATTACCACCTGTTATATTACATAGGTATTACATACGTACACTGCATTATCCACTGCTTAGAATAGGACCCAGTGCAGAACAGGCACTCAATAAATATTTTTAGATTGCTGAATAAATTCTCTTTGAAACCCAAAACTAGATTTTGTTGTGAAGGGACACTCTGAAGTCTTTCCTGCTTTTTAAAAGAACAAAACTGGAGGTATTACATTCCCTGATTTCACACTATACTATAAAGCTACAGTAATCAAAACAGTATGGTACAGACACAAAAACAGACACACAGATCAATGGAACAGAACAGAAAGCCCAGAAATGAACCCACATTTATATGATCAATTAATCAACAACAAAGGAGGCACGAATATACAATGTGGCAAAGGCAGTCTCTTCAATAAGTGGTGTTGGGAGATCTGGACAGCTATATGCAAAAGAATCAAACTGGACTTCTATCTCACACTATGAGCAAAACTAAATTCAACACGAATTAAAGACTTAAACGTAAGACTGAAACCATAAAACTTCTAGAAGAAAACACAGACAGTATGCTCTTCGACAGCAGTCTTAGTAACATTTTTTGGATATGTCTCCTCAGGCAAGGGAAACAAAAGCAAAAATAAACAGATGGGACTACACCAAACTAGAAAGCTTTCTCACAGCAAAGATAACCACCAGCAAAATGGAAACACCGCCTACTGAACAGGAGAAGGTCTTTGCAAGTGGTCTATCCAATGAGGGGTTAGCAGTCAAAATATACAAAGACCTCATACAACTCAACATCAAAAAACCTATTTAAAATGCGCAATCTGAATAGACATTTTTTCCAAAGAAGACATACAGGTGGCCAACAGACACATGAAAAGATGCTCAACATTATTAACCATCAGGAAAATGCAAATCTAAACCACAATGAGGTATCTATCACCTCACACCTGTCAGAATGGCTATAGTCAAATATACAACAAATAACAAGAATTGGTGAGGACGTGGAGAAAAGGGAACTCTCGTGCCCTGTTGGTGGGAATGTAAATGGATGCAGCCACTATGGAAAACAGTATGGAGATTCCTCAAAAAATTAAAAACAGAACTACCATGTGATCCAGTACTTCCACTCCTGGATATTTATCCAAAGAAAACAAAAACACTAATTAGAAAAGATATGTGCACCCCTATGTTCGCTGCACTGTTATTTACAATAGCAAGATATGGAAGCAACTCAAGTGCCCATCAATAGATGAATGGATAAAGAAGATGTGGTATCTATAGTACATATGCAATGGAATATTACAGAGCCATAAAAACAAAAAATAATGAGGGACTTCCTAGGTGGTGCAGTGGTTAAGAATCCACCTGCCAATGCAGGGGACACGGGTTCGATACCTGGTCCAGGAAGATTCCACATGCTGCAGAGCAACTAAGCCCGTGCGCCACAATTATTGAGCCCGTGTGCCGCAACTACTGAAGCCCATGAGCCTAGAGCCCATGCTCCACAACAAAAGAAGCCACCACAATGAGAGGCCCTCACACCACAATGAAGAGTAGCCCCTGCTTGCTGCAACTAGAGAAAGCCCCTGTGCAGCAACGAAGACCCAATGCAGCCAATAAATAAATAATAAATTTATTAAAAAAAAAAAAAAGGGAGCCAAAAAATACTATTAAAAAAAATAATGAAATCTTGCCATTTGTGACAACATGGTTGGACCTAGAGGGTATTATGCTAAATGAAATAAGTCAGATAGTGAAAGACAAATACGGTATGATATCACTTATATGTGGAATCTAAGAAACAGAACAAATGAACAAACATTACAAAACAGAAACAGAGTTACAGATACAGAGAACAAACAGGTGGTTGCCAGGGGGGAAGGAGGGAGAAAGGAATAGGTGAGGGAGATTAAGAGGTACAAACGACCAGTAGTTGCAAAATAAATGAGTCACCAGTATGAAATGTACAGTGCGGAAAATATAGTTAGTAACAATGTAATATCTTTGTATGATGACAGGTCCTAAACAGGGTTATGGTGATCATTTAGAAATGTACAGAAATATTGAATTACTGTGTTGTGTAACAGGAACATAGTATTGTAGGTAAATTATAAAATAAAGAAATGAAAATAAATGAAAGAGTGGCTCTGAGCTGTGTCAAGTTCACTCACTCAAGCATCTCCATTGTGAACAGTTCTGTCACAGGCAAAGTGGGGGAAGTTCTGCTGACCTAACACAACCTCCTGGAGCCTGCAAGATGGTTCTCGACCAATGCCAAAACCTGCTCTGACCGCCCACCCCCGAGCCCACTAAGCCTCGCTGTGATTCAGCTGTGTTCACAGCACCTGCTTGCTACACCTGGCAAGAGTCCATGAGAAGATGGCGGCACAACCTCTTCTGCTGGTTAAAAATACAAGCAGCATCCTTAAAAGAATTCCTATAATGATATTTCTTCTTTCTACCTACTCTAGAGATGTGCCCACACGGCATCCCTATGTTTGCACATCCCCGTGTGCGACAGGAACACATCTTCCTTTTCCTTTCCCAGGTACTGGTCACCTCCAGGGTGCGGCATCATGGATGCACCATCTCACGTGGGTGCCAGCACCTCCATCCCAATGCTCCTGCTGCAACAATATCACGGTTTTACTCCTGTTTTTCTCTACCAATTTCTAGCAACCGTGGATCTGTGATTAGCATGAACAGCCAATCCATCCTGTAAGGAATCAAAGGAATACATACCGAAACCTGGGCAGAATCAAGGAACTGGAGGCCAAAGTAATCTGTTTCCACCAGGTCCAAATGGTACACAATCTGATCAAACAAATCCTGGCCTTTGGCATGTTTCTGGAAGACAATTGGGTAGATTTAAAGTTAGGATGTGACAGCTGGATAAGAAACCAGATTTAAAAAACAAAACTTTTCTCTCTCTACTGCATACATGTATGTGTTCCAGGACACAAACTTTAAAAAATGTAATTATTTTTATTATAATACAAACTCACGATTAAATCTAAGCGTACATGATGACGAAAAACCCACCGGACTACTAATGCTTCACAGGATGATTAGGGAACCAACGCCTTATGATGAAAAATGGTAAATAAATGGAAAAAAAAAAATCAAACATTAATCCTGCTTTTAGCTGTAGCACTGGGTGACCAAAGAGCAGATGACAGCATACACAAAAATTAACTCAAAATGAATCAAAGACCTAAATGCAAGAGTTAAGACTATAAAACTCAGAATAAAACATACACACAAATCTTCATGACCTCAGGTTAGGCAGCAGTTTCTTAGATAAGACACTAAAAGCCAAGCAACATAAGAAAAAACTGGACATCATCAAGATGTATAATTTTTATGCTTCAAAGAACACCAAGATATCAAGAAAGTACAGAGACAACCCTGAATGGGAGAAAATGGTACAAATCGTACTTCTGATAAGGGATTTTTATCTAAAACATACAAAGAATTATCACAACTCAATAATAAAAAGACAAATATTCAATTAAAAAATAGGTCAAGGAAACAGTATCTCCAAAAGTAGACAAACAGTAAATAAGCATATGAAAAGATGCTCAACATCACTAGTCACCATCAGGAAAATGCGAATCAAAACCACAATCACGGGCTTCCCTGGTGGTGCAGTGGTTTTGATTTGGCCCATGCAGGGGACACGGGTTCAACCCCTAGTTCAGGAAGATCCCACATGCCTCGGAGCAACTAAGCCCATGTGCCACCACTACTGAGCCTGTGCTCTGGAGTCCATGAGCCACAGCTGTTGAGCCCACATGCCACAACTACTGAAGCCCATGCACCTAGAGCCCGTGCTCCGCAACAAGAGAAGCCACCACAACGAGGAGCCAGCACACTGCAATGAAGAGTAGCCCCTGCTCTCTGTAACTAGAGAAAGCCCGTGTGCAGCAATGAAGACCCAACACAGCCAGTAAATAAATAAATAAATTAATTAATAAATTAAATTTATTTATTTATTAAAAAAAAAAACCCAAAACCACAATCAGACACTTCACACCCACTGGGAGGGCTATAATAAAAAAGACAGATAACCAATGTTGGAGAAACTGGAACTCTCTTATACTGCTGATGGAACCGTCAAATTGTGTAGCTGATTTAGGAAACAGTCTTAAATGGTTAAACACAGAGTCACCATTTGAGCCAGCAATTCCACATCTAGGTAAATATCCAAGAAAAATGAAACCATTATGCTCACACAGAAACTGGTACAAAAATGTTCGCAGCAGCATTATTCATAATAGCCAAAAAGTAGAAGCAACCCAAATGTCTATCAACTGATGAACGGATAAACAAAATGCAGTAATAACCATACAATGGAATATTATTTGGCCATAAAAAGGAATAAAGTTCCGATACATGTTACAACATTGATGCACCTTGAAAACATTATACTAAGTGAAAGAACCCGGTTACATATTATTTGAAATGTCCAGAACTGTAAGTCTAGAGACAGAAATTAGGTCAGTAATTGCTTAGGGCTGCCGGGTTTGTGAGGTGACAGCAAAGATGAGTAGGGTTATTTGGGGGTTAACAAAGTGTTCTAAAATTAATCGTGATGATAGAGGTACAACTCTATGAATATACTAAAAACTGCTAAACTGTATGCTTCAGAATAGGTGACGTGTATGGTACGTGAATCTCTATTCTAATAAACCATTAAAAACAGTAGAGAGGCAGAGTTTTTCTTTATAGTAGTATTTCAGCCAAGAAATGAAGAAGGAATAACAGAATTGCAATATCACAATTTTGTAACTTCTAATGAATGGCAGGCTCTAAGCATTGGATGCCAGTGGCTACTAACATTGCAAAAGAAGACAGACAGACAACCATTATGTACCTCACGATGAAGAACATCCAACCACCCAAGATATAACCTTGCTCCCCACACCTCTCTTTCCACAGGGGGAAAAAAAAAATCAACCCTGGGACTGCCTCAACCACTAGATCCAACCGCCAACTGTAGGAAATGCAGAAGAATGTTCTAAACTACATGAGACTGCAATTGGCAAGATCCAGCCTGTGGGAAATTCTAGAAACTCCTCAGGACAAATGACCTAGTTTCTTCAACAAATAATATAGGGAAGGGAAGAGATGGAGGGGACATCTATGGATTAAAAGAGATTTAAAACACATTTTTAAAAAGGCAAACTTAACTTGCAATGTCTAGGGATGCACACTTGGGTGAGCAAACTTGCAAAGATAGGAAAGAAGTGACTGCAATAAAGTCAGGGTAATTGTTGCTCTTGGGGCTGGGCAGGGCAGCACAGGGAGGGGGCAACAGTGGACTTCCGGCGGGCTGGCAGGATTCCAGCGTTTGACGTGGGTGGTGGTACAAGGGTGTCTGTCTACCTTCTAGCAGTTCATTAAACTGTACCTTTGTTTCATTTGTACGTTTGTATTTGGTATACAAATAAACAATAATAAAAAAAACATCAAAACTACATCAATGAACTACAGTCTCTTTCCTTCCTGGAAATACTCCTCTGAAGGCAACAATTCAACAGAAACAGAAGGCTCGATGTGTGCTGGTGTTCTCTCTAAATTAATCTACTGGAGAAACAAGGCAGGATCGGGGGAGGGCGAAAAGAGGAAACAACGGAAACTCCAATCACAGAACACAGCCCTGGGCCCCACCAGCACTGCAGAATACTATTTGGCCCCCACAGAAGAGACTCATGAAGGCAAGACAGAAACATGGAAAATTCTTATGACAAACATTAAGTAAACAGAGTACAAAGGAATAAGGAGCCGTGGTTCCAACTACATAAAAATATGTACGCACTGTATGTGCGCTACTTGATAAAAACAGGAAACTGGCAAAAACTAAAACAGCTGTGTTAGCATGGAGACACGATGGGTGGTTTTCTTCCCAAGTTTTCTTTAACCCTGGTCTTACGGCCATTGTTAGGCAGCAAGTATAATTTCAAAAAAAAAAAAAAATCACAATTCTGACACTCTTCCTCCTTGCCCACAGCCATCCATCCTCTGGATGTATTTCTTCCAATTACTCTCCAGTGCTACTGGCCCTATGCAACACCTATTATCATGGTGCCAATGCTTCATTAGTGGGTTTCCTACTGGGAAAGAACTAGTTAGGGTAAAGCTTTAGCAGCAGGATGTGGCAGAAAGAACTGGGCTGGGAGAGAGCAAGAGACCTGTGCTCTAGTCCCAGATGCACCACTAACTCCAACCTTAACCAATTCATCATTTCCCCCAATCTATGCGGCCATCCTGGACCTCCCCAACAGCTGCAAATCAGACACGGCCACGGTGCCCTGAACGTACAGGGCCACCAAAACGCAACGGAACCCAAATCCACCCTGCTCCCCACCTGGGTCTATTTTGGTTCAGGGCTTACCATCCAGGTACGTAATTTTAACGCTCTCAGAGTCTGAACTGAAAAAGCACAGTTCTGCCCATGTAAAATGAGCGAGTTTAGCCCAAGTTTTCATTTAGGTCATTCCAAATTTTACTTTTCTAATGTCTTTCTAAAATGGCTCTTAACTGAGAAGGAGCTCAAGGTGGCGGTTGGGGAAAAAACCTTTCTAGGGGCAGTGAGTTCCTTCTGCCAATGCCAGACTGGCCCCTCTACTAGCAGACCCTCACTCAGCTGGACTTGGAGGTGGCAGACAGCAGGGTCTGGTGGATAGGAAATACCATTTTCACTCACCTATAAACAGTTCCCCCACTCACTTCCCCACCAAGTATGCTCTTTGGCCTCTTCTGCTGGAAGAGAGAATTCCCAATGGCCCTTTCCTGCTCTAAAAAGAATCTGGTGAAATTATGAGGGCTGGAATGAATAGAGGGGTCCTTGAAAGAGAGGTCCCAGGGGGGTATGGGTAGGTTGAAGACAGGAGGGTCAAGACCATAGCACTTGAATCAACCATCTCTCACTCCTCTCAGCCCACAGGGTGTCTGCTCTCAAAACTGGGAAGGTTCCAGATAAGTCTTCTGCACTGCGGGCCAGGACATCTCACCCAGGGCAGCCCCTAGAAGCCCACAAGCTGTTATCTCGGGCTTACTGGCCCAAACATTCCCTCCTTCAGCAGCTTCCCCACCTCTACTCTCCCTGCCCCCTCCAGGGCAGTAAGTGCCTCTCCTCTGGGTTCCACAAGCAGGCCCGTGCTCTCATTACAAACACCCTCATCACAATGCACTGCAGCTGCCCATGTTCCTGTCTCACTCCTGCTTTAGACTGAGCACTCCCAAGGGCAGAGACCGGCTGTGCTCACCTGGGTGCCACCCCCCCTTCCCTCCATCCCCAAAGCACATGCCTGGCTGGCACCCAGCACACACCCCACAAATGTCTGTTTGCTGGATGGATGGATGGATGGGTGGGTGGGTGGATGGATGGATGGGTGGATGGGGGATGTGTGGATGGGAGATGGATGGGGCCATGAAACAAACCTTCTGGATGGACCACGCTAAAGAATGAAAAACAGACTGATATTTCACAAGCAGCAGGCCTAAAAATGAGAACACTCATTAAAATCTTTTCCAATTAAGTCTTCCATGAACAAGCATCTAGGGAACTGTGCTGTACTTCCAAGGCCATTTACCTAAACACAATTTTGTGGCTATTACGTGAAGTGCTGTCTAGTGATTACACCAGGAGATCTGTTATTGTGACAAGACTGGAAGCTGCTCCTTGGTGCCTCATTATTAACTGGGTCTCTCCCTCTATGATGAATCCACTCATTCATTCGACAAATATTTACCAACTGCTCATCAGATGCCAGCCACCCTTCTAGGCACTGGGGTACACTGGGGTCACAAAGTCTGGAAGGGAGCTGCTACAGGAAGCTGCAGAAGAACAAGTCCTTCTTGGGGAGCAAAGTCATCCTAAACAGCTTAAGACCCGAACCCATAGGTAACAATATTACTTATATCCCTGCCTTCCCAAGCAGAATATACTCAATGTAAAACCTTACAAAGTCCTGATCACCGTCCTGAAATCCACCAAGTACAAGACACGTGTGGAGAGCGGTCCCCAAACACAGCAGGATCTAGAGAGCTCTACCCTCGAGTTCTTGCATCCACGATGCCTAGTTTTTCTTCCTCCCCTCTCAACACATCACTTTTTACAAAGACCGGCAACCAGTGGTTTGGAGACAGTATGTCTCTCTATAGCAGCTCCTTCTGATCTGACAGGAGCTAAAAATAACCACATGCATTAAAATCATGTGCAAAATAAGAGTACAGAGTTGCCAGCTAAAGACTGGGTCAGGCAGGCAGCCAGCAGGGAAACGTATGGACATCCTGATACCTTTGCTGGCCAGTCAGAGGTTCCGATTTTGCCTATTTACTGGTTCCTAGCTATGGTCCCGATAAGGAGGACTGCTGGACAGCTGATGTCTTAACTGTCCCCCAAATAAAGGAACCAGCCTGACCCTCTTAGATAAGATGCAACTGGCAACATCTTACTGTAACCTGATCCACTTGCAATGCGGTCCTGGAAGAACAAAGAAGACAGAAGCCAATCCATTCAAATCTCATTAGTCTCAATAGCATAAGACGCTGTGCATCTCAGGTAGGTTTGAAAGGAGGAAATCAGCTGTGTGTGAGAGTACCAGTCAAGCGTATACATCCTAGTCAGTGGAAAGCATGCCATCTGGGCAGAGAAAGGATTTCGGGAGCCTTGCAGGCACACAAGGTTCTCCTCCATTTACCGGCTACACATCCATCAGATGGTCCCCCTGCACCCATCTTCAGAAGGCTCTCTCTTTCCTATCCATTATGGCTCAGGCCACATCACCTCATATGTGGACCACAGCAACAGCCCCCTGAGTGGTCCCGCTACCTTTAGTGTCTCCCTCCTAAAGTCCATCTTCCTTGTGTTTGCCAGAATGGTCCTCACACAACATGGCCCTCATCTCAGTCACTTTTCTCCACAAAAACATCCACCAGAGGATGAAGTGCAGGGCTCTTGGCCTGGTGTTAGGGATTCTGCACAATCTGCACCGCCTAATCCAATACTCCTTTTCTCTCCCCCAGGCCCCACGTGTACCCTGGGCTCCAGGCAAATGTGTTCTCCAACCGCGATGCCCACTCAACACAGACAGCAAGTCCCACCCCGACAGTGTTGCCTGGGTCATTCCTTTGCCTAGATGCCCTCCTCCCACATCCGCACTGCTATCCCTGCCTGCAACAAGCCAATCCCTGCCTGCAACAAGCCAATCCCCGCCTGCAAGCGACACTCATCAGCACTAAACTTCCTGTTGGCGGCACCTAGTCCTGTTCATCTTTGCTTCTTGATCATCTGACATTCTGAAGCTCGGTAAACACAAATGCTGATGTGGACTAAGGCGAATCCTCAGTTCCCAAGACAGTCTTCACACAACCTACTGTGCACAAGTCTGATCTTCCTGGTCCATCTCCACTGAGAATTCTCTACAGCCAGCGGGACCTGGGTGCAGAACCCTGGTACTACCATCTCCCCTTCCTAAGCCTCTGTCTGTTCTAAAGCAGACCAGAACACTGGTGTTTTGGAAACCATACCACACTGTGGTCTGCCCTTATGACTGATGAAAATGCTATGCCTTCTACAAAATACTATCAAGTTCTGGATTTTTATTTTTATTCTGGTTAAAAAATAACCAAAATTAGTGTGGCGATGGTTTCTAAACCTAAGTGCAGACTTCTGCATTTGTTCCAATTAAACGTCATCTTAAATTGCCCCACAATCTATCCTTTTAATAACCCCAGGTTATTATGCCATATACTAATTATTGGTCATCGTTTTACAACATATGGGAAATTTGATAATCAGGAAAGGGTAGGAAGTGGAGAGTGCAGGTGGGGAGTGGGGGTAGGGGTGCTGTCTTTCCTCAGTTCTATAGTATTAAGGCACCCACCTGATGGTGGACTCAACCTGGTTATAAACACGTGCAGTTGTACCACAGTGGGGCCGTGCCCTGGAACGCTTAGAGGCAAAAACGCTGGGTTGGAAAACCAGCTCTGTTTCTTTTCTAGCAACATGACTGTGACCTTAGGCAACCCCCACCCCGTGTCTCTGCCTCTGCATCTGAAAAATGGGGTACTCTCCTCTGCCCTGCCCCCCTTGCTAAACCATTGTATTAATAAAAAAACAAGAAAGCGAATGAGTGTGCACTGTAAACTGCAGTGTCCTATACACACAAGGGGTTTATTACCACTCTCATCTAAACTTTAGTTCTCTCATGTGTCCACAGGAATAACACGATGTGCTTTTTGCCAAGTGCTTAACAAAAACTGAGGTATAGGAAGTCCATGATCTAGTAATGCCATTTAAAGAAACACTGAGGCTAATCGGGCTTTGGGATTTTTGGTAAGCCCCTATTGGTCCCTGGAGATCAACTCCTTCCTTTCCAAGTTTGTAAACACCCCTTGTTTAAACAGCTCTCAGAACTCTACCTCTTCTCATCAGTGGGCTTCCTAGCCAGCAGTTCCCAGAAGGCACCTACCTCAAGGCATCTTTCAACTGTTTCCAGGAAGCGCTAATTCACGGTTAGTTACTAGTTCCTACCCCCACTCCCACAACTTGGTAACTTGCTAGTTTTCTCTGAGCCTTAGCAGGAAACTAGCTCTCTATTACAAGCACACACACACAAAGTAGCCCAGGGGTCTCTGTCCCCATTGCCATCACTACTAAGTCATCACAAAGAAGTATAAAGTGTTTACGCCAGGATGTCATAAACATAAGCATCTCAAATGACTCAATAAAGTTACCTAGAAATTTCATCGTGAGAAATAGCGTCTCAGCCATCGGCAAGATCTGGTGACTCAACACTGGAATCTAATGACGCAAAGACCATGCAGAAGTATCCCTAATCTACTGGACTGAAGGCCAGGCTGTCCAGCTTATGAATTCCACTCCCAGTTGAAGAGGGTTTCCATGTTTACAAAGGTTCCAGGACCCCATTTTGCAGAGAAGGAAGCTGAGCATCAGAGAGGCTACATGACCAAGTTCATACTGCTCACAAGAGGCAGACCTAGCATCAGGACCCAGCCTTCCCGATTCTTAGGACAGAGTTCTTTCCACCTCATCCCACTGCTTCTCTAGGCAGCTCATTCACCTCTTTGGCGCCAAACACGTGAGCCATGTTCAGCAAATAAGAAATGTTCCTTAAGCCCAATTCAACACATGGCTGCTGAGAGTCCACCTCATGCATGGCCTTGGCTACAGCTGGGATACAGGGCCACACGGTCCAACACAAACAGATCGCATGGTGGGGCGGGGTGGGGGGCAATTCCCGTTTTGTTTGGAGGGCAGGGGATTTATGGAGGAATGGAAATGATGTTCTCACACGCTCACACAGACGCCAGGACACTGGATGTGGGGGACATCGACAGTCTGGGCAGCTCCTGGAAATTCAGTTCCGGTAAAACGGAGCACACGTTCTTCATTTCCTGACTTGCCTAGCTAACACTCTCTTAGAAATCAGGGAAAGCAACAAAAACAACTGCCCTTAATTTTGATCAAAAAGGAAGTGGGTTAAATATATGCAGTTTATTGTATGTCAATTATATCTCAATAAAAAGTCTTCAAAAAAACAAACAAACAAGGAAGTAGGAACAACCTTAGAAGAAAGTGACTGTCGTCTTGGTGTGTGAGTCAGTGAAAGGAGGCAGTCCCACTGATGACCACGGTTTGCTTTCAACCAGGGGCAGGGGGCTCTCCACGTGCAACACGAGGTCTGCGCAGGCAGGCTGGAAGCTTAAGAACAGAGCACTGCTACACTGGCTTCAACTGATGGAGACATCAATCTACAACTGAGACTTTGTGTTGCATTAACGATTAACTATCGATCAGCCTCTGTTCCAGGCTGATAAGCCGTCCGGGCCAAACTGTGTTTATATCTCAGCAAAGAGTCAAAGCTCTCATTTGTTTCTGCTGTGAGAATTAAATGGCCCCAACAGCCACGCGCCTATGAACCTTCTTTCAATCAGTGTGGAATACCGAACATCTCCTAATGACCTGGGTTTCTCTCTCCCTATAGCTCCTTCCAAGCACGCCTAACACAGGTAACTCAGTGGTGAGCTGAAGGGAGGGCTTCCCTTTCATGCCTCAAGATGCTGAGTGAAGTCTGGACACTAAAGCTACTTGATCCTGGCTGCCCTTAAAACTGGTTTTATCCAACACTTCAAATATTATATTTTCCACTCTCAATAAGAAACACTAGGGACTTCCCTGGTGGTCCAGTGGTAAAGAATCCACCTTCCAATGCAGGGGACGTGGGTCTGATCCCTGGTCAGAGAACTAAGATCCCACATGCCTCGGGGCAACTAAGCCCACATGCCACAATTACTGAGCTCATGTACCTCAACTAGAGAGCCTGCGTGCCGCAGCTACAGAGCCCATGTGCTCTGGTGTTTGAGCGCTGCAACTAAGACCCAATGCAGCAAGAAGCACTAAAACAGCACATGTTGAATACTCTTAAATTTGGGGGTAACTACTATCAGGCACATTTTCATATGTGATCCCTACTGACCAGGACAAAAATATCAGACAACTTCCCTAACACAAAGGTCCACTGGGCAAATGACTCTTAGAATTCTGGATTGGGAGCCTCTCCTCACCTTTTTATTAAGCAAGGTGAGTCATGAACCATTCACAGTGCTCTCTGCCCAACTGAGACCACTCAAAGCCCTAGAGAATGGGATCGGGGGCAGGAGATTGCCCTGAATGACCTCTAAGGCAGGTGCTTCCCTCCCTAGTGGCCTCCATCTTACATCAAAAGAGAAGCAAGTACATGTGGATTTAAAAGGTCCCCAGTGGCAAGTACCTAAGGTGTTAATTTTCGTGTTAATCTTTTAAAACTGTGGCACTTAAAAACATGGCTGCAAGGTCTTTGTCCTTTTCCCTTGCATCTGGAAGACCCTGGCGCTGCTACAACCAAATAGAATATGGTATTAGTGATATTTTGTGATTTCCAAGGTGAGTGACAGTTCTCTTGGGATGCTTGCTCTGTGGGAAGAGCCAACCACCATGTAAAAAGTCCAACTACCCTAAGACTACTGTGCTGAAGACGACGTGAGCAGATGTTCCTGTCAACTGTCCCAGCTGAGCCCAGCCTCCAGCCATCCCTGCCAAGGTGCCAGACGTGTGAGTGCAGCCATCATGGACCCTCCACACCAGCCAATCTTGCAACCAACTGCTCCTGGGTGATCCTGGTCGATACCACGAGGAAAAGAAAATCCCAGCTGAGCCCCACCTCAATGGGTTCTTGATCAACAGAACCCATGAACTATGATAAATGGTCATTGTTTTAAGCCACTACGCATTGGGGGAATTTGTTATTCAATAGATAACCAGAATGAAAACCATTTAGGTACTCAGATATAACACGTGTGCATGGCATGTGTGTGCACTTTATAAAAGGTTTAGTATGTAAAAGTCTTTCATAACTTTAAAATAATGTTTCTTAGGAATCCCCACACTGTGATGCTAACTTAGGTATCATCTGCTTGGCGACAAAGAATTAGAATAATAAATATATTTATTCTTAAAAAAAAAAAGATAAACTAAAAATCTATTCTTTGAAGGCCACTAACTCTGTTTAGGAGAAAGATATTAAAATTAAGGGTTGGAATGTCTGAGGCTGCCTTGCTCTACATTCACCAACTGCATATTAAGAACTCAATAAATTGCACTGAAAAGGAGGGAGAAGACTGTTATGGATTCAAAGACATTTAAAAGACATTATTTACCAAATGCAGTGTGTTGTCTGCAGTTGGCTCCTGATTTAAACAAGCCAACCACCAACCACAAAAAGGTTTTTGGGATGATGGGAAAAGTGAACAAGGACTTGGTATTAGATGACATTAAGGAGTCACTGTTCATTTTGTTGAGTGTGATAATGGGATGGTGGAGATATATATATATATATAGATGTGTGTGTGTATATATATATAAGGAGAGACCTGTTTAAGTGTTAACAGGTTAAATGATAAGTTGCCTGGGAGTTGCTTTAAAATACTCCAGAGGGAAAAATAACATATGGGTGTTGTGTACATGACAGTTTCATCATACTGCTGTCTCAACTTGTGTATTTGAAATTTTCCATAATAAAAACTTCATGAAAACCTCATAAACTGCAAAGGAGTTGAGGGTTGCAGGGTGTCAGCACAGTCTGGCCTGAGCCTTGCCTTCGAACATCCAAGCCAGTGGTTGGGAAGAGAAGCCTTTGTCCACAGGGAAGGTGATGGTGCTATGGGATGCAGAAGATGACTCCAAGCCAGTAACAACTCATTTTCTGCCATGTCACTAAAACAAAATACAACACACAGACCTCCATCCAGATTCAACTCAAGATCTACTGCGGACCTTAAGTCACATTTCATCCCCACCCCCAGTCTTTGGTGCAGCTTATAAAGGGGCTGCACTGTTGGACTTTGTGCCCAATTTCGCAGACACAAATAGCATACTTTTACAGCAAGAAAAAAAAGTATGAGCGCCAGTAAAAGCTAATTTTTTAAGCCTTGGATACCAAAGTTCACATTCTATCTAATTTCAAGGAAACAAGGATTTTTATCCCTTAGAATATTTCTGAGGGATACAGGGTTGATTCTTAATGTTAAACTGAAGCACCACCATTTGCGGCCCAGCAGAATACAAACAGGTGATATGGGATGGGACAAGCTCCTCGGCCAAGCTCCAGACAGTCACGGTGACCAGGGCCCCACACAGAACCCTACTTGGCATCCAAGTTACCAAATAAGAATACAGGATGGTCCAGAAATCAGCGCATTCAAGTCCCTCATTTTACACATGGGGAAAAATGAGGCCAGAGGCAGGTCAGGCAACCAATGCAAAACCAGGAATAGAACACTAGGCTTCTGAACCAGAGACCAATACAATTTTCTTTCCTAGGACTTTCGTGAGACAAATACATTATGTTACCTGAAAAGGAAAGAAGAAGACCAGCCTAGCATTTCTGCTATGAAAGGTTAAGAACCAAATAGCCAAGACCAAAAATTTCAGTGTTAAAAACTCCTTGACTATAAAAAGTGCTTGGTTTGGGCAAATATTTTTGGCTTTTTAAAATGGTAGCTCGGAAAGGGGGGAAAAAAAAAAAGAAAGAAAGAATGAAAAGAATGAAAAGAAAAAAGAAAGAGTAAAAAAAAACAAACAAACCAACACAGGAGAAAGGAAAAAGAAAATGAAACAAATTTGTGCCTGGCTAAACAATAACATGCAATTAAAATGATGGACGCCTTTGCGCCAGAGGTTGAGTTTAAAACAATCTGCTGGAAGAAGGGCAGCCCTGAGAATAAATTGCCAAATTACTTTTTGCAGCCAGACTGCAGACTCCCCCTCCATGTCATTCTGAAAGCAAATAACTCCACATAAATAAACATGCAACGAATTCCCAGGAAACCCAGCCAAGAAACATGAACAGAAAGAACTAATTTTGGGTGGACGACTGCCTCCACCCATCCTGCAGCTTAGGAACACGACTAAATTTGCAAAGTAAGGCAGGTCAGTGCTAACCTCGCATACAGCCCCAACCCTAGCCCTTTTCTCTGTGGAGCCCTTTACATCCCTGAAAGTTCTGGGAGTCACAACACACCCCATGATGCAGTGGCTGAAGGCATGGACTCTGGGATCGGCATGGCAGGGATCTGAGTCCCAGCTCTGGGACTCAGCTCAGGTTGAGATTGGTGTCAGGAAATGTCCTACCTGGTAGGGATGTCTGAGGATTATATGAAATGAAATGATGATTTTAACAGGGCTTGGCCCCAGGGTTCACCCATAGGGCAGGTCCGTGGATGCATGTGGCCTCATTCTAGGTAGCATATCACTCCTAGAAGATAAGCTTTACAGAGGTGGAGTGACCAGGGAGTGTTACAAGATGAACCTGTGTCCCCCCAAAATTCATGTGTTGAAGCCCTAACTCCCTGATGCTTCCAAACGTAGCTATAATTGGAGACAGAGGTAATTAAGTTAAAATGAGTTCATTAGCGTGGGCCCTATCTTATCTGACTGGTGTCCTTATAAAGAAAGAGATCAGGTCACACACGCAGACATCAAGGATGCAAATGGAAAAGACCACCTGAAGACAGAGGGAGAAGGGGCAGCAAGATAGTGGCCATCTCCAAGCCAAGGAGAGAGACCTCGGAGGAAACCGACTCTGCCGGCACCTTGATCTTGGAATTCCAGCCGCCAGAACGGTGAGAAGACAAATTTCTGTTGTTGAAGCCACCCAGACCCTGGTACTTTGTTATGGCATCCTGAGCTGACTAGCACAGGGAGGAACACAGCTTCAAGTTAGGACCAGTTTTGAATCCGGGCTCCACCACTCAGAGCCCGCATGACCCAAACTAGGCCCCTTAACCTTTCCAAGCCTGTTTCTGGTCTGTGAAATGGACATAACACAGCACCCTTCCCACCAAGTGAGATGAAAACATATGCAGAGGATGCCATCCAGCTCGGTCATAGCTGTGCCTGGGGCCTCAGATCGAGCCCTGGGAACTTCCCACCACATCCCTCCAGGGATCCAGAGCCTTTGCTGGGTGGCAGCCTGCAGACACTCTGCATGGTGCCCCCAGGAGCTGATGGTGAGACATGTCCCCAGCAGCCTGGACACTCCTCGAGCCACAGCCCAGTCTTTGAATCCCAAATGCCTCAGGTCCCACCCCCGGCTGGGATTCCATAAGGATGGACAATGAACACAGCTAGCAAATTAGCCTGCATTTTAGCACTTTCAGTGATCACACCAACTGCTAAGGCACAGAATTTCAGGGCTTAATTTACTTGGCTCTGTGTGCATGGAAGATTTTCAAAAAAGGTCAATGAGTGGAAAAGCACATAAAACTTTTAACCTTGTCTCTGGTGAGCTTGCTGTTAGGGTCATAAAACTATAACTGAGGCACCACCGTCCATGCACCTGATGGAGGGGTATACAAATAAAGCTGTCTTTTTATAGGTGGCCTTTGATTCTTCATTCTTCTCTCTTTTCCTTTGGTGAGTCAGTACTCTTAAAAAAGTCTCCTGCAAGAAGAAGGCAGAGTATGACACATTCAGAAGAAAAGGAGGGTGTGATGCCCACAGCCTCTCCATAGGTTTGGATCTGTAGGGATTGTCAAGATTACCTCCCTGAGGTATATGGTCTGTGGTAAGTGTGAGCTGCGGTGAGAAGAGTCTTGACTGTGAGTTCACCACACAGAATGTGAGCCTTTCCTTACCCATGAACTAAAGAGAAAATGTTCCAATCATACATGTATTTTTAAAAGCAACAGCTGAATACCAAGCAAAGTGAAAGCATTAACTAGTATTACGGAATGCTACTTTAAAGTAGAAGATACAAATAGGAAATTACTTACAGAACTAAACACTTAGGTATAATACAAATATACTAACTCCTTGTCATCTCTAACTGCTATGGATTGGTCATAAGCTAACCCTAACTTCCCCCAGTTCAAGAGAACTAATTCGCCTGGGATGGCTTCACACACAAGAGGAGACCTCAGCACCCCAGGACTTCAAACCCATGTCAAAAGGGATTCCTGCAAGACTGCCTCTAATCCAGGCATGGAACCCCAACCCACATACCTTCTCAGGGACCTAGGGAGTGTAAGAGCAGCAGGGAAAACTGTATGGGGTTATGCACGTGCCACCCATGCCAGGGGTTCCTGCTGGGTGGTGCACACAAGTGAACAGGGGGCAGCCACCGCACAGATCTAGTCAGCTGCTGCTCTATGGAAATTCAGACTTCCCAGTTTTTCAAGAAAGCTACAAAATTGGAATTTCTTTATGTGCAATGTGGGAGTTTTTTAAAGCCTCGTACAGACCTCCAGTCTGCTTTTTTAATTGGAGCATGACACACACAGACAAAACTGCACAGGTCACACGTGGTCAACTCGAGGAATTATCAGAAGTGACCACAGCTATGCAACCACCACTCCGGTCAAAAAATAAAACATTCCCAGCCTGCTGGAAGTCCCTGAATGTCTCTTCCCAATTTCCCTGCCTCCCTCCCTTCCTCCTGCAGGGGCTACAGATTGGTTGTGCACGTCTTGAAGTTCTATATGTATTATAAAGGGAAGCGCACAGCATGTACTCTTTCACAGCCACATGGGGACGTGGGGCTGGTGTCCCTCCAATACGCAGAGCTTGATGGCTGAACAAAGGCACACAGGTGGCACTTTACAGCCTTAAGTGGCAGGGAAATGAGGCCCAAGTGAAGGCACCTTTGTGGATTCACTCACAGCTGAGAGAGATAGACTCACCGAGGGAGGAGTCCGAGATAAGAAGCACCAGGTGTGGGTGGAGTGGGAAGGTCAAAGTCACAGAAGGGGAGGGTCTGTTCCCAGAGCAAAAGGGCAGGGGACAAAAGGACAGGGGAGGTGGCAGGTGCCAGGGGGAGGAAGCCAAAGTGCACAGCCACCAGCGAGGCAAAAAACTAAGCACGCCTAGAGAGGCCACAGCCGCGGCAACTGGGACCAACCCCAGTGCCCACAGAGACAGCATTTTCCCCAGAGGACACCACATGGGCTGAATTCCTGGAAGGAGGAGGAATCAACAAAGATAACCTAGCGCGCTCTTTCTTTTAAAGCTCTTTTTCGGGGTCGATTTCAATAAATGCAAAGTAAACAGAATAATGTAGTAAACACCTGTCACTCAGCCTTAACAATGATCAACATTCTGTGTCATCTTTTCCTCAACTCCTTCCTCCCCCCACCCTCCATTAATTTTTTCACACTTCTTTCTTGGGGATTGTGGTACATTTACTCACATCTAAACGGGCAAATCTGAGCTGTTCCATTTTGACAGAGGGAAACATCTGTGTAACCCACACCTGGGTACCATTCAGCACATTCCTCTCCCCAGATGCTGGGTCCCCTTCGCAGTCAATCCCTGGCCATCCCCACTCCCTCAGAAGCAACACCTATTCTGAATTCTTTCTTCCCCGGATTAGTTTTGCTGGTTCTGAAACTGCACTGAAACGCAATCATCCAGAGGGTACTCTTTTGTGGAAGGCTTATTTCACTAAGCATAATGCCCGTGGATACAGGAAAACGAGTTTTAAAATGCACTTTGGGCCACGCTGTATAGACACGTCTTCACCACCTTTCTCATGCCATCTTATGTGGATAAACTATAAAGCTCTGCGATAAACATTTGAGATAAAAATAACCCGAACTGGGATTTAGAGCCATGATTTTCAGCGAATTACTCAAATCCTGCTTTCTTCCCTGGGTCCCACGTTCCAGATACCAGTTTCTGCATCTGAAATGTGCAGCCATAACGACCCCAGAGCTCTGGCCTGCAGTGTCCTCTGAGAAGAAGGGCAGACCACTGGGATTTTTTTTCCTGTCTCTTGCCCTGGCTCTTCCTCCTTAGGTGAGAAAACTGGGTAAAAGTGTAAAAGCAGGTAAAAGTTGTAGTGTTCTCTGCAAATACAGAAGACACATCTCACTAAACAGGCAGTTGCTTGAAGAAACAGAAGCATCCTTGACTCAGTCTTATATCCACCCGGACCCTCACGTGGTTCTGTGCATACAGCAGGCCCTCGGTAAATGCCCATTCTTTGTTATTCACTCTCCCTTGAAGATGTCAAGGCCACCCAAGTTTGGGAGGCAAAAGAGCAGAGGGGCAAGGGCTCGGGCTGCCTTCCTTTTCCCATGCGTACAGTGGTGACGGGAACCCCAGCATCTTGCTCGGGGACTGTGCACCTGTGTTCGGGGACTGTGCACCTGTGCTCGGGGACTCCTCGGGCTGACTCAGCCCAGAGCCTGGCCGAGAACAAGTTTCTACAAGTCTATGGCTGGCAGCATCTGTTACTCTCCGTCTTGGCCTCCCATCTGGCCCCGTGGATGTGAGCTGCATTCAAACTTACCACATTCCTCTTCCGGTGTCTGACCCGCTGGGCCCTCACACTGGCCTCAACTAAAACACAACCAGAAGTGAATCCAGGCTTTAGGGCACCTTAATGTTTATACCATTTGGTGGCCCTCTTAAAGAAATAAAATGCAAAAAAAAGTATTACAGTTGCAAACTTTAAAAAAAAAACACCAAGGACCCAGCAAGCACAGTACTAGGGCCCCTTCCCACCGCTGCTCCACCCCCCAGGTTCTCAACCCTGCCAACCTGCCATGCACAAAATGGGGGGGGGGGGGGAGTCACAGCTTGGCTTCCCATCAATCCCACTCTTAAATCCAGCCACCAAATCCACTGGATTCCATGTCCTCAGACTCCACTGCATCTGTCCCTCTGTCCACGCCCAGCACCACCCTAGTTCCGCTAACAGCCTTGGTCTGACTGTCCAGCGTCAACCACCCCAGAGCCCAGCTCCAAGCGTCCAGTGGTCCTAGCCTCCCTTCCCACCTCCCCTGTTTCAGCATCCCCTGGGCTGCATTCTGTTTCCGAGCCACACCTTCCTCGTACCCTCCTCAGTGAGGCCGGTCACGCTGTTCTTCTACCTGGCCAATCCTCCATCAATGAATGTCAAAATCAACCCTGCAGCCACCTGCCCTGAAGCCCTTCCCAACGGAAATCCATCTCTCCCTCCAATGAACCCCACACGGCTTCAGCTGTCCAGCTCTAATGGTGCCCAAGTCATTCTGCCTGGTATTGAGGTGATCTGAGAAGCAAAATGAGGTGGCAGAGCTCCCGAGAGCCAAAAGAGCAAACATATCTTTCCGGGCTCAGCGACCTCCTCAGCCAAATGAGGATGATGGCACTGCTCTGCTGAGCGTTGAGGACCACGGCGAGGATTGAGTGACATGAAGCCTGGGAGCGCACTTGAAGATCCAACGTTCTCAGCAGGATATCAGAGCCTGTGGCCAACCTTGGTTCTGTTATGAGCCTTAAATTCCCAGTAATGGGCCTTCTCAAACCACAGCCATTTCAGACCCTCCTATACCACGCAGCAGCTGCTTCCTTGGCTGCAAAGATAAGATTTCCCCTTCTCAAGGCAAGGTCCAGATTGCCAAGACTTTCTTCAAATATAAGAGGTAGTAGAGTATAAAGATTAAGAGCACATTAAACCACAATTAAAAAAAACAAAAAAGAGCATGCAGAGCATGACTGAACTTTTGTTGAAAGAAACTTTTTTATCCATTCTTAGCAAAAAGGTGGTAGGGATACCACCAAAATGTAAATGAAGTGGTGATGTCCTACTGGAGATACTATATGATTTTTAATTTGTACTTTTTCAATCAAATTCTAAAATAAACAGGTATGCTTTAATTTTTTTTTTAAAAAGTACAGAACTGGTATGACAGGATAACATTTCTTCTTTATAAAACCCATATTCTTCTCATGATTTTTCCCTTTTTCTCTTTCTATTCAAGCAACTAGGCTGCTCTGTTCTCACTGCTTCAGGAAAGGTATGATATAATCAAAAACAGAAAATTAAGATTAAAAAAACAAAGATGAAGACCATGGATGCTGGAGCCACACCTCCCAGGTGCACCACATTCTAGTGGCAAGGCCATGAAGGGGACATTCAACTGCTCTGCACCTGTTTCCTCATCTGTGCAACAGGGCAGTAGCTACCCTATAAAGTTTCTGGGAGAACTGACTGAGTATCCATGAAGTGCTCAGAACTATGTCTGGCACATAGTAAGCTCCACTTTTGTAAGAAATCTTCTAGGTGGGGTCCCCTCTACATTTTTAGGAGTTCTTAAGACATTACTCAACATGTCCATGATCCTGGAATATCAGCTGGCTTCCAATACTAGACATATAATCCTCTACTGGACCTCTGACCCTAGTGGGAAATCTACAACAAAACCGACCACTCTAATTACGCCAAGAACTTTACCTGCAGAATCCACCCCCTCCCCCACTACTTCTATTCTGCAGTCCTTGAGGGGTACCTCTGGAGGTTTCTGCTCCTGGCGCTGCATCATAGGTTGTTGTTTTGCTGTAGATTAATTGTGTCTTGAATTCTGTTTTTGTCCTTCAAATTCAACTTCACAGGTTGAGCTTATACCTCTAATCTCTAAAGGTCAAGAGCAGGAAAAGCAGACACCAGCAGGACAGTGGAGGGACCAAGAGCACTTACGTGCTGTGTGTGCTCTACCATGTTGCTTAACCTCTCTGTGCCTCAATCGCTTTATCTGTAGAATGAGGATGTTAATAGGAGCTATCTATCCCACAGGGTTGTGAGGAGTCAATGAGTTAAGCCACGTAAAGTGCTTAAATCATAATGTAAATGGTCAATAAACTTTGAAAACATTATGCTATGTGAAAGCCAGACACACAAGGCCACATATTCTGTGTGATTCCACTGATATGAAATATCTAGAGTTGGCAAATCCATAGAGACAGAAAACAGATTAGTGGTTGCCAGAGGCTGGGAAGAGGGGAGAATGGAGGATGACTGCTTACTGGGTCCGGGGTCACAAAAATGTTCCAGAACTAGATAGTGATGATGGTTGCCTAACAGTGTGAATGCATGAAATGGTATTTGTATTTCACCAAAAGAAAAAGAAAAACATTTGCAAGACAAGGAGTTAATAATGTTATTTATTACTCAAATTACTACATGAATAAAAATACTATGACATGAAATGTACTAGGCCCCACACAAGGCAAAACACCCTGCAGGTTCCCGGGCAGGAGAGAGATTACTATACAGGAGGAGCAGGGTGGGTGGGTGGGGTGGGGCTTCAGGACAAGCTTCACAAACATGGTCACATCTGATACGGGTCCTAAGAGATGACTAGACCCTTATGAGATCAGAATCAGCCAAGAAGAAAGGGAACACACAGCAAAAGTACATAGGTGAGAAGTTAAGTGTGGAGTTGGGGTGGGGCTGCCCGCGAACCACTAGGGTGACACCCCTGGGGAAGAACTGGAGAGAAGTGAACTTAGAGCCTGAAAAGGGTTTAAGGTTGTGGTCCTGTCATTTACTAGCTGTGGGATGCTGGACAGAAACTTTGCTGCTGAACTTTCTATAAAACTGGAATGCCCACAGTTCTCTCAAAGAGGTGCTACGAGGATTAAATAAAGCCATGAAAGGCAAAAGCTCCAACTCAATCTAAAACACTACACAAATGCAAAGGACGTGACCCCGCAGAGCCTGCTTCTCAAACTTTGCTGCACATGGCATCCATTCTGATGACTGGGGACCTCCCCCAACGCCTAGTGATCCTGGTGTAGAGGTTGAGGGTGTGCCCCAGCAGAGCCAGGAAGTAAAGCAATGACACAGTGAAGGCTGGAACACGATACGCAGCCCACCTGAGAATCCAGACTATATAGACGCCTGGAACCATGGGCGGGGGTGGGGGAGGTGGGGGGGGTCCTTTAACCTTGACATTCTTAGCACGCTGACCCTGGCCTACCAGGCAAAGTTAGGGGCCAGGAGATGTGCAGTGCAATTCAAACACAATTCCACACCCCACCCCAAATGAGCTCCTTAGAAGCAGGGCCCACATTTTTGATCATTTCATATTCCTTGCATGGGGCCTTATACACACTAGATGATCTCTGTTTCTGTATTTTTTTTTAAATATTTATTTATTTAGGCTGCACCGCGTCTTAGTTGTGGCTGCAGGATCTTCGTTGTGGCATGCAGACGTCTTAGACACGGCATGCGGACTCCTCACTGCAGAATGCATTCAGGATCTAGTTCCCCAACCAGGGGTCGAACCCAGGCCCCCTGCATTGGGAGTTCGGAGTCTTAGCCACTGGACCACCAGGGAAGTCCCTGTTTCCGTATTTTGATCTTGTTGTGTTTTTGTTTTGTGTTGTTTTTAAATTTTTACTTTATGTTGGAGTATAGTTGATTTACAATGTCGTGTTAGTTTCAGGGATAGAGCAAAGTGATTTAGTTATACATATACACATATCTATTCTTTTTCAGATTCTATTTCCCGTATAAGTTGTTACAGAGTGTTGAGTAGAGTTCCCTGTGCTATACAGCAGGTCCTTGTTGATTATCTATTTTATATACAGTAGTATGTATGTGTTAATCCCAGACTCCAAATATCCCTCCCTCCCGCCTTTCCCATTTGGTAACCACAAGTTTGTTTTCAAAGTCTGTGAGTCTGTTTTGTAAATAAGTTCATTTGTATCATTATTTTATTGTTTTTAACGAATAAAGGAAATAGCTGGAATAAAACAGGTCTTGCCAGTAAACAGAATGAACTGCAGCTCTTTAGAAAACTCATCTATGTGGAAGTGCTCATCCCCTGAAGTGAATTAATAAGATAAATGACACGTTACAGTAATCCAAGTACATGCAATTCTTCTTTTCCTTTCAGAAGACGGCATGCAATTTTTGCATTTTTCTTCAGCAGCCTCTTTAATGAAGAGGGACTATCCGCCACAGCTTTTAGAACAAAGCTAAATGCTCCTGGACTTCAAAGCAAAATAAATCCTATGTAGAATACTGAAGCATCCCGAACAAACACTTCTGACCTTGGATTCCCCGCTCTCCCAGTGAAACATCTCACATCCAGATCCCCTCTTCTCAGCTCTCCCCCTCGAATACCCATGGGATCTGCCACTGCCAGGCTGTGTGCGGGAACTGCGGCCTGTCCCAAGCCAGCCAGGGCCCCTCCCTGGACTCTGACCCGCCACTGTCGCTGTCACCCAATACAGACTGCAACTCACTGGGCAGGTGGCTTGGGCCCAGCAAACAGGCGCAATCAAAGGGCTGCAGCCAGAGAAATGTTGCAGAAGGGGCTGCCAGAGTACCCTGTGGGTTAATAGCTAACCGTCAGGAGCCTTTACAGTGTATCAGGCTTCCCTGGGTGAAGCCCACGGCCATTCCACAGGGCAGGCAAAGTTTCTTCTAGGCTTTGGGGGAGAACCACAGCTTGCTTTTGGAAGAGGTGGGGGGCCTTGGAGAGGCAGAGAGGCCTGCTGCTGTCACTGGGCCACTGAGAGCAGGAGCCGGGAGGGCTGCATGCAGGAAACTGCTCTTGTTACATGCTAATTACTGCTCATTTGCTACAGGTGTGCAGCAGCTGGATGCGTGGAGCGGCAGGCGTGTTCCAAGGCAGACAGGAAAGACCTGCCATCCCAGGATGAGGCTCTGGACCATGTGGCTTTCAAGCGTTCCTTTGGGGTAAAACCCAGTGGTTTCCACTGCCTTACTATCTGCCCCACCTCCCTTCTCACTACAGTATTCATTGACTCCGCTCCTTAAAATGCTTGCTGGCACCTCTGGCCCAGAGATGGATAGAAAGGGCTCCCTGAGGGGCCTATGGGAGAATGTCAAGGAACCCAAACAGGAGTGAGCTACAGAAAAAGAGAATCTCAAGGTTAAGGGAGACATTCAGAACTACAGCCATGGAGCTGATGAAGAAATAGAAGAAAAAAGAAAAGATGCTCTTTTAATCAAATCTACTGAAAACTTTCCAAAGATGAGGAATCTGGACCTTTTCAAAAAAAGCAACATCCAATGAAAGGAGGATAACAGGGCTCACAGACAGGGGCTGAACAAGGAACAGGAATCTTGGAAGTATTATTTCTTGCCTCAGTGCCTTTGCATATGCTGACCCGGCCACCAGGAAAACTGTTCTCCATTTGTCCTCAGAACTCAAAGCTTTCTCTCTGAAATTTTCAGGTTGCCCATTTTGCCCTCCCAGTCCTCCCACCTTAGCCCTTCCTTTAAGCTTATTTAAAACTCCCTAGGGCACTTTTCACACCAGGTGTAATGACCTTGCTGCACTCAAGCTTCTGCAGGGCAAGGAATCTCATTGCTCTCTACATGCCCTGAGTTAGATGCTTTAAATAATGCCTATACCAATTATACCTCAAGGTAACCAAATGTTAAGGATGCCATCAAGGAAATCCACAGACAGAGTGGGAAACTCTAGGACAGATAGCCCAGCTTCTTCAACAAACAAATGGGGGAAAAGGAGGGGAGAAAGGAAAACTCTAGCTTTAGATAAATTGTGGGGCAGGTAAACACGAGATAATGTTGGTCAAAGGACACAAACTTTCAGTTATTAGTTCTGGGGATCTAAATGATAGCATGATGACAATAGTTAATTATAATGTAGAGTATACCTGAAATATGCTAAGATCCACACTCAAAGAAATGTTGACTGGGAAGGTGATGGGTATGTTAGTTAGTTCAATGTGTTAGTTCAATGGGTATGTTAGTTAGTTCAATGTGCAGTATGTTAGTTAGTTCAATGTGCAGTTCAATGTTCATTTTGCAATGCAGATGTGTATCAAATCACCATGCTTTACACCTCTAATATACACCATTTTCATTTGTCAATTATGCCCCAATAGAGCAAGGAAAAATAACATTTAAAAAAAATTCTTAAAGAGCTTTAGATAGAACATCAACCAAATACAATGAAAGGACCTTGCTGTGACAACCAAATAAGAAAATCTGAACAATGACTATATACCTAAGACTAAAAAACAACTGTTAATTATTTTTAGGTGTTTTAATAATATTGTGAATATTTTTAAAAACACAGCCCTTATCTTTTAGATAATTGGGATTTCGTTTTGGAATTTGTTTTAAAAGAATTGGGAAGGAACAGAGGTGAAGACACAGAAGAAAAGAGAGGGGTCTCATCAAAAAGTGATGAAGCTGAACAACGGGTTATTATGTTCATTATATGATGGGCACTTGGGGTTCTCTCTGCTTTTGGCTGCATTTAAAATTTCAATTAATAAAAACTCGAAAAAAAAAAAAGTAGGCAGAATTGAATGAATACTATAGATCCTGCAACTGCTCAGCAAAAGCTACCAGCAGCAACAGACTTCAGCTCATTCACAGTGAAACAGAAGACAAAACGTTAATTCCTACTTAGTGAGGAAAGGCCCGCAAGGGGGGACTTACAAAAAGAAGTGTTCTCCCTTGTTCCATTGAGGTGACCTCAGAAGAGGAAATGGGTACGGGAGACAATCTCATCAAGGCCAGCAGGCAATGAGCTGAACGCAATGAGAAAAACACAACGCAACTAAAAAAACAGGCAAACGTCACAGAACAAAGCACACCAGGAGGAAATACGTTCATATTTCATAAATACAGGCAAAGATACTCAACCCCATCAACAACTGGGGAAAAGCAAAGACTGCAATGAGTTCCCACTAACTCCCATGAGACTGGTGAAATAAAAGAGAAAAGCTGCCCAATGGCAAGGGCTGAAGAATGGATTAGTAGACACTTTTATGTGCGACTGGGACTCTGGAAAACAACTTCACGTGATCTTAAAAGGCCCTGCCCACCGCCCTCCCAGCCACTGGTGCACACCCAGGAGAGACGCTTGCTTGCATATATGCACCAGGAGACCAATTCCAGAAGGTTCAAAGCAGCATTTTCTTTCTAACAGATCCAAACTGAAAATATCCCAAATGTCCACTGACAAAGGATGACTATATTCCAGTATATTCATGCAGCGCAGCAAGAACTACAGCTACCTCATCAATATGGATGAAGCTCACGGACGCAGTATTGAGGGGAAAATCCATTTACTCTAAAATTCACAAACATGCAGGACTAACAATATGTCATTTAGGGAAACACATATATGAGGGAAGAGAAACTTCAGGAGAGCGGAAGGGAGGGAAAGGTGATTGGGGAGGAGCATGGTAGGGGGGTAGGGCATTAACAGCACTTGCCAACGCTGAGCAACTCGCACAAAAGACGAGACAACCCAGGAGGATGACCCGCAAGAAAAAGAAGAGTCCCAGGCGAGAGGTGCCAGAATGCCAAGGACAAAATCCCCAAGGGACAGGCTGGGGACACCCAAGTCTCTGATGGTAGCGCCACCGGTGAACGGGCAGAGCCAAGTTAGGAAGGCCTGGACGTGCAGAAAAGTCTGAAACTCGGATGAATGGGTCAACAAAAGGTGGCATATTCATGCACTGGAATATTATTCAGCCTTAAAAAGGAGGGAACTTCTGACCATGTGACAACATGGGTAGACCCTTGAAGACAGGATGCTAAATGAAAGAAGTCAGACACAAAGGGACAAGCACTGTACGATACCACAGGAGGTACCTCGAATGGTCAAATTCATAGAGACAGAAAGCACATTGGAGGTTCCAGGGGGCTCTGTGGAAGGAGGAATGGGGAGATTGTGTTTAGTTTAAATCAGTTTCAGTTTGGGACAATGAAGATGTGCTGGAGATGGATAGTGGTGACGGCTGCGTGACAACGAGAATGTACTTAATGCCACTGAACTGTACACCTAAAAGTGGTTAAAATGCTAAATTTTATGCTACTTACATATAACCACAATTTAAAAAAATCCATAATTCAAGGAAGGTGCAGCTGAGCGAGCAAGCTGGTAGGATGGAGAGATGTCACCAGGCCTACCTCAACCCCCTTGAGCACATGTAAGATAGGACACGGATGACAACAGCATTCAGACATGAAACAGGCATGGAAGAGACACCACAGAGCTGAGGGATGTTCACCCTGCGGGCACCCAAGGAATCAGGTGGTCCACGTCCCCCTGGCCGGGCCGGCTGCCTGGGCAATTCTGCCCCTAGGACCAGTCTCAGTGCTGGGAAATAAAGACACTCTGGATGATCCCACAAGTGGCACAGCGCCCTGGGGATATCACCCTCCAGTTCTCAACTTCAAGTAGGAAACTCTGGGCACTCAGCCAAGTATGACTTTGGGGAAAAGAATCGGCAAAAAATGCTGAGAAATGATAGACAGAATTCGAATGCCAGAGATGCTGAAAAGCAAAGAGGTTCAGGAAAGACAGGGCGGTTTATGGGATGAAATTCTGACCTGTCAAATTACCAAGGATTCTGACCTTCCCCAGGAGTTCCAAGGAGCACACCTTTCACCAAGAAGCACACCTTTCAAACAGGAAGGCCGGGTGTGCATGCATGGGCCAGGGGAAGAGCACTGGAGGACGAGTCAGGACACCTAGATTCAGTTCTGGCTGCACCACACTTATAGCTGAGTGGCCCAGGACCAATTGCTCCCTGAGACCATGGGTAAAGGGGATAATAACACCTTCTCTGATGGTGGCAATTAAGGGAAGTAACACAGATTCTGCGAGCCTGGGGGGTAGGCGTGCTAACAGATAAGATACAAGGTGCTCTGCATATCAACCTTCAACCCCAAGAGACAGGTAGAGACAGGTATTACCCCCCCTACACACACACACAGAATGAGGGGCGAACTTAAGTAATCCAGAATAAGCACAAAAGAGGGCACCAAACTGGGTGAATAGTGTGTCCAGAAGGCTCGGATGAAGGAAGAAAATTTTTTTTAATTTAAAAAGGATACACAAGGATGCAGACCATGTTTATACACACTCTGCAAAAGCACAGAGATTGAAGGGAAGAGCAAAACCAACCAGTTGCTATGCAGCAGGATGGGAATATGTAAAATGCTTTTCTTTGTGATAATTTTAGTGTTGTTCTATTAAACACTTTTTAAAAACATAGCCTACTTCCAACCTCAGTGTTGAAAAACTGTGGGCCTCACACCAGAATGCACTCTGAGCGAAACTATACTCACCGAGTAAGACTAGAGGTGAATCCGACATCTGGAAACCCCAAGTGGCCTGAAAAGGAGGACACCCTTCTGAGGCTCAGGGTCCCCAGCCACCTCGGGGCCTCTGGGGCAGGCTCAGAACCACCCCGCCCCCACCCCTCCCATGCCCAGTCCTGGATCAGAGGCGCTTCCCTGACACAAGCCTCCTCCCGGCAGACCGTCCGAGCTCGAAGCTAGTCTGCCTTTGCTGTGGGACACAGGCAAATTTCTTGTCCAGCCTGCTATGCTCTGATTCTCCCCCGCACAAATCAGGGACAGCAACAGCAACCACCAACAGAGGTTTTGTGAGGATTCGACAAGACAGTCACTTAAGCAATCAGCACAGGACCAACACACAGCGACCCCAGGCCTTACCACCCTGAGACCCTCCTCTGTGCTTCACAGTTCCCCACTCGCGCCTTCAAGATTCGGGGTCACAGCTGGAGCTCATGATCCTCCCGGACCCCAAGGAGCCCGAAGCCCAGCGAGTGGGGTTTTCTGGCTCCCATCATCCCCACGTTTGCACCTGCTGTCTCCTCTGCCCCAACACCTCTGACCAAATCTAACAGCTGAACTCCTAGGCAACCTTCCGGACAACTGGATGTCACTTTGGGCATCAAATCTCCTCCAAACCCGGTCCACAGTTTAGTCACTCACCCCTGCACTACCTCGTGTGGGGTTCTGTGTTATCTATTACATTTACACTGTCTCCCTTGCTAGACTGGAACTCCCTCATCCCTCCTGGATCCCTCCCCAGCCCTTCATACAGGGTAAGTGCTCAACAAGTCTTTGCCGAGCGAAGAAAACACTGTGGGCAAACAAAAACATTTTGGAGAACAAAAGTAAACCAGAAATTAAAGTCAAGTGAGACTAGTGAGATACATCCAGCTGTAGAGAGAAGACAAAGAAGCTGCAGAAGGAAACAGAAGGCCCTAGGGCAGAGGGGGCACCCCTGAGATGCTGTAAGATCACCCACCCACCCCTGCTAGATCAGCCCCAGCTGGGAGCAGAGCCTGAGCATTCCTAGGCAGCTGAGGGTGGTCACCACGCCAAAGCAGGTGTTCAGAACATAAGCCCTCAGATGCAAGGGGACTCTGCGGCCCCATCAACAGGACCTTTAACCTGCCGGAAAGCAGAGGTGATTGGTGGGGAAGGCCTCTGAGGATGGGGAGCCCACTTCTTACCCAGGCAGTAGGTGGCACACAGCTCAGATGGCCACAGGGGGCCCCCTGCCCCAGCTAAAGGTCCCAGGAACTGTAAAGGAGCCGGAAAAGGGTGCCACCCTAAAGAGACACAAACCTGGGGTCTAGGTCCCTGTTCATTTGTGCTGAAGGGGGCGGGGGGGGGGAGAGAGACTTTACTTTCAGCAACCCATATAAATTCATCATTTAAAATAACATATTCATATCTAAAAACAAAGAGGAAAGTACAGATGGACACACACACCACAATTTTAAAAGTGGTTATCTCTGATGAAATTTTAGACGTTTTTAACTTCTCTTGCTTCTCTATATTTTCTAATCTTTCTGCTGCCAACATGTTCTCCTGTGAAATGCAAGTGGGGGAGGAAAGCACATGCCAACCTGAAAAAAACCCACCAAGATGAATCAGCAGCTGACCCTGCCCGCAGGCAGCTGCCATGGGCCAGAGGAGGAAACCCAAGTGCAAAGAACCAGATTCCTGCAGAAGAAACACTCCAGGCAGCGTGGAGGAGGCTGGCAACAGGAGTCAGGCAGTGGGGAAGGATGGGACACGTGTTTTCAGGACAAATTGTGGGCGGAGGATTTCTGTGGTGATGGAGTGGATTTTTTTCAGTCCCTAGGTAAGAATTTAAGGGAAAGTTCTACCTCCCCATACCCGCCCCTCCAACCTCTTGCTATTTAAGAATTAAACAGACCTGTGCCTTCATCCTCAACAGTGCACTAGCGACAGAATTCAATAAGATTATGCACGTGAAAGTGCTTAGCAAGTTAATATTTGTTCAGTCCCAGACCAGCGCAGGGTCATGTCCCTGGCACTGGGGAGGCTGGCAGACACCCCGCCCTGCGTATTAACACCTCCAATCCAGCAAGTGGGGAACCAGCCAGAGATGGCACCTCTATCCCACTGAGGAAGATGTTCACCATCCACCTCTCATCCACTTCCCCCCTTCCCCACCAGCCCTCCTTTTAAAACAAAGGTATTTTTAAAAATACATAAACCCATGACCCACACAGTTCTCCAAGGCTCCCCATGGTCTCATCCACATTCGGGGCGGGGTGGGGGTGGGGGGGTGAGGTGCAGGGTAGGCCCTGGAGGGCCACCTTGAGCACCTCGAGCCAATACCTTCCTTCAGGAGAAGGAAAAAGCAAGCCACCCAGAGGCCTGGGATAAGGCAGGGTGTCCACGGCAGCCAGGAGAGAGGGTGGAAACCAGGAGCTATGTTCTCCTATTTCCTGGGGTCTTATATGGTCCCCATTTCTTTCCACAACTGAAGGTGAACATACCCCCGCCCTCCAAGCTAGACTCCACCACTCCCTCCCTCCATATTCAATCAACCCCCCCCCCCAACCCCGGGCCCTGGAACAGCACTGCGCTCTGCGCCTTCTCCCCCGCAGGTCCTCATCACCCCTCACCTGGACTACTGCAACAGTGTAACTGGTCTCAATTCCCTCTTCCAGCCCAGGCTCCAACCCGGGGTGGCAAAAATGGGCTCCCTGAAGCTCAGGTGTGATACTGTCAACCCCCAGCTCAGAGACAGCCGCCCCACCCCTATTGTCTAGAGCCATTCTTAATGTACAGGGTGGCTGCCCTCTGTTCTCACGGTTCCAGAGCCTGTGTTTTTCAAACGGTGTGAAGGGACCACTGTCTCAGAATTGTGTGCCCGGGGTACCTATTCAAAGTCCAGCTTCCTGAACTACTCAATTAGAAATGTGGGGGGTAGGCTCTGTGAAGTTTAAGTGGAGAAAAGAAAACACCTGATGAACTCTGTGTACACTGAAGTTAGAGAACTGCCTTGCTGGAGTTTCCCATTGTTGGGGGAAATGCATTCTATTTCCAACTGCCAAGAATATACGCAGCTCCCTTCCCCAATCCTATGTTAGGACTGGGGGCCCGCTGCCCTACCACTGATCCTACTCATTTCCAAAGCCTAGACAATCAGGGTTCCCAAAGTAGCACCTGCCAATTCCTCACTGAGTGGCTAAGGGGGTCACTTTATAACCCCAGGCCTCTGTTTCCCACACATACAATGGGTGGATACATGCTGTCTAGTGTCCCGTCCATCTCCAAGATAAGGCATATGATCTTTATGCTGCATCATGTACGTTCTGTTGGATCATAGGTTCCAGTCTTGAAATTCGAAGGACCTGCATGTTTCTGTTTATTTAGGGGTGGGGAGTGGCGGGTAGAGCATTCTTTTCTCCTCCAAAGTGAAACTTTTAAAAAGCATCTCTCATACTCCACCCAACTTCCACTTTGCACTAAGGGAGAGCCAAACAATGTTGAGCCTTCCTTGCACAGCTTTTTTAATTTTTTGGGCTGTGCCGCACATCTTACGCCCCAACCAGGGTTCGAACCTGGGCCCTTAGCAGTAAAAGCATGGAGTCCGAACCACTGGACCACCAGGGAATTTCCAGCTTTTTTTTTTTTTTAATGTTCATTTCTAGAAAATTTCCCAATCCCTTTGCATAGGCCAAAGAGGAACTAGTAACCCTTCAACACCCTGCTGTGTCCTGAGGCTTTTCTTATCCTTTTCATCATGTAATCCTTCCATTTTAAAGACCAAAAACTTGAGGTTCAAGCAGACCAGGGCTGCACAGTCAGGCTGCAAGACTCAAACACGCCTCTTCCCACCCTGCAGCACTCCGAGCTTGCCCCGTACCACACAAGGCACTACTGAGCTCCAGACACAGCGAACGCAACTGTGCCAAGTGCAGTACTGGCCAACGAGCCATGCCCTCCAAGGCGTGGGGGGAGGGGGAGTGCTAACCAGCCAGCCACACACCCTCCCAGTTTTGCACACAGAGCTGCTGGAGGACTGTGCACGCAGGGGAGGGGGGAGACGGGGCTGAGCAACAGCCGCCCGAGCAAACGCGATGCCAGGGATTTAGTCAACAGAGAGCTAATATGAGTCAACAGCCGGTGCCGCTGCCAAGCACACTAATGGGATCTTCAGCTGCATTAATAGAAGGGACGCGTTCAGGGCAGGCCGAGGGAGTCCTGCCCTGCTCTGACCAGGCCACACCTGAGGGCAGGGCAGGGCAGGGCTGGGCTGCCGAAATGGAGGCACCTTCCGGGGCAGTGCCAGGGCTTCTGAAGAGTGGCAGCTCAGGGCGGCACACTGGTTTGTAGGGTGGGCCGAGGCCTCCTCCTGGAAGCTGGGTTTGTACAGCAAGCCCACTCCAGTCTGCACAGTACAGATGGACTTTTTTTTTTAAAAAGATCCCGATTATCCACAGCAAAGGTTAAGAACACGTAGGCGTGCCAGGGGACCAAGCCCACCCCCTGGGGAGGGGGCTCCAGGCCCTGTCATTTGCATCTCCCTTTATTATATATAACAGCTGGGTCATGGCTTGACCAAGAAGTGGCCCTGACACAAAAGGTAGTCTAAAAATGGGGAATTCCCTGGGGGTCCAGTGGTTAGGACTTGGGCTTTCATTGCCTTGGACCCAGGTTCAACCCCTGGTCGGGGATCCTATAAGCTGCTCGGTGAGCCCAAGAAATAAAAAAAAAAAAAAGATTTAATTTTTAAAAATTAAAAAAAAAAATGCCCAAGGGACACTGGATTTGAGATCCTTGAGCCTCAAGCGTCAAAGTCCTCCCAATTCATCCACCAGCACCCTCTCTGATGAGCCCGCTGTATCACTCAGCATCACTCACAATAAAAAGACGCACTGCTACGTGTGTTTCCCAAGAGCCTCAAGGCCACCTCTCATTCACCTTTGGGTCCACAGCCTGGCACACTGGAGACGCCCAAGAAATGGTGACAACGGACACCCGAGGTGCCCCAGCACAGTCACAGTGAGGGTGTTGCGTTCCAGGCAATTCTGGAACACAGGCATCCTGACTAGGGCTAAGAAGACGGCTTATGACAAGGCATAACCACTGTTAGTGTGCTGAGCAAAGAATTCTTGATGCTACCACCACCAGAGGGTTTTAATTACAAAAGAGCCATAGTTAGCCTGGCAAGTGCGCTTTGTGCCTGTGCAAGTGACTGGAGACAGGAAATCCAGCTTAGGGAGATGGCGGTCAAAGGTAAATCCTGTGTGCCAGGCAGCAAAGCAACCCTTGGGCCCAGGAAGCAGTAAAAATCCAGGAACGCGGAAGATGAGAATAACGACCAGTGGGACTAAATGCCAAATAGGACAGTGTAAAAAGTGAGCCCGGTGAAATGGGGCTGAGAAGGAGCACACGTGCTACAGATTCATGGGGAGCTGGCCGCCTGGAGCTCACCTTGTAACTCTGAGAATTAATTACAGGAACTAAAACTCTGATCTGGGAAGAAGAGCGTAGGAGACTGTGTGATGCAGTTCTAATAGCTAATAAATCTTTAAATCGATGAGCCATGCTCCCTGGTGACTCTTCTCCACCTTTCCTCCCCAAGCAAGGGCTCACACGACAAAAGCCAGCCTTTGGACGGGGTATATATACATATGCGTGTCTGTATAAACAGAATCGGGAGTTCACTAAATAACATCTTAAAGCATCAAGAAAGCTGCCATTGTAAGAAAACCTGGTGAATTCTTTTTTTCAAGTAGCCTTTAATAAAGCGAAAAAACCTTTTGGAATGCAAAACCCCCCTCCCCCACACTGGGCCAGGGCTCCACCAGCTGTGGTAACTCTGCATTCCCGGTCTCAACCTGTTCATCTGGGTACCTGTTTGGGTCTATTCACCACGCATGCACCGTACTGGGTTTGCATTTTTCATCTCAGAAACACCACTTAAGCCTGTCGCACAAACCTGACAGAAGCAATACATTTTATAAACGAATCATCCCTGGGGAACAGACAAGAAAACCATCAGCAATGAGCGTTGTCAAAGTTCCCAACCAGAGCATTCCTTTCCCAGATCCGAGATGCAGAATACGCCACATCTTCTCCACACACCAGCTGCCCGCTCCAGAAGCAACCCACTCACCTCTCCACTCGCTCCCCACCCCCCTTCAGGCCTCCTCTCCCAGCTGAATAAAAGCTGGAGAGCCCGGTCTTGCGGAAGCAGTAACATTTTAATACTATTTTAAAGACAACTGCTCTAAGCACTGGAATGTTGGCTCCTTGTCCATGAATAAAAAGGCCCCCAAAGGGTATTATCTTAACAAAATGATATCCTATGGAGAGCACCAGGAACCACAAAAATAAAATCGCCATAAACTGAAACTGTCTCAAAATTAACCTACACAAGGAAACATTAAACCCCAGGCCAAGCAGGCTCTGATTTTCCCACCTAAAACCCTTACATATTCCCAGTTCTCCCATGACGTCCAATTTCCCCCACCCGGGAAGGCCCAAATGCTTCCTTTGGAAGTCCTGGTACGTTATTTTTTTCCCTTGAAACCCTCGGGATGATCTGTAACATTCATCTAAAGCTCAACCGTTTGTGTCCTCAGTCACACCCAAAGATTCCCAAAGGCACCGTCTGCCGCAGCGGGTGCACAGTAGGCGCCCCGTTAATGGGCGGGTTTGATTTGATCAGATGTGGCCCCTTCGGCTAGAAAGACACGTTGGTGCCCAGGCGGGGACAGCAGCGCCAGGCTAGCTCCCTGCCGGAGGGGGCGGGGTGCAACCACCTGTGGGCGGGTGGCCGGGGCTCAGGCCGCGGCGCAGCTGCCCTGGGAGCACAGACCCCGGGGAAAGTACGGCGCCCCAGGGCACCCCGGGGCCGACTCCCAGCTCCCCAGCAGGGGCTCTGCCGGTGCAAAGTTGGCCTGGTCGGCGAGCATCGATTCTGGAGTTAGCTCCCAAGTCGCCCAACCCCCTGCGAGGCAGCGGGCCAGAGGGGCTCTTTAGGATGGGACCGGGATGGGGGGGAGCGCCGAGATGGGAACAGGAGAGAGCAGAAATGGTCCCCTGACTCCCTCCCAAACTCGGGCACCTGCCGGCCAGCAGGAGAGGCGGCTTCTCCTTCCTGCTGTCCCACCAAGGCCTGGTGGCGAGTTTGTGGGGGCAAGCGGGCCACCCCGGGGCGGCTCCGCATTGCTTTGAGGTTTTCTAACCAATAACCCAGCACCAAGAAGGCCGCTGCAGGAACCTGGGGGATAGAAGGGGAACACCAGTCACCCGCGCCAGGGGGCGGGGACTTGGGACTCGGGGGCGCGGGCAGGGATGGGGCCCCGGAAGAGACCAGAACGGGGTGGCCCGGGAGGGAACCAGGACTAGGGAGTGCTCGAGGAAGGGGGAGGGGCTCCCGGAGAGGTACAAGGGGGGAGCCCCAGAGGGAAGCATCGCGGGGAGGGAGCTGCCCCAAGGGCCGCGGGGTGCCAGTGTCCCGGACCGGCCCCGTCACTCACCGGCAGGTCCACGCTCACTTCGGTCCCGTCGAGCAGGAAGACGCGGCAGTAGAGGGTGGCCTTGGAGGCTCCAGCGGCGGAGATGTGCACGGCCGCGCCGCCCGTGAGGAGGGGCCCGCCGCCGGCTGGGAACACGCTGCCCCCGGGCGCGGCGGGCAGCGTGGAGACGGCGGAGGCGGCCGGGCCCCCCCGCGGGCCCGCGTCGCGCTCGTCCCCCAGCCCGGCAGCCCCGCGCCCTGCCGCGCCCCGCGCGTAGCGCTGCATGGAGCGGCGGCCAAAGGTCCGGCGCAGGAACCGCAGCATCCTGGCTGGGGGAGTCCCCTGCCTCCGCCCCCTGCGCCGCCGCCGCCGCCGCCGCTGCGCCGCCGCCCGGGAGCGCCCCGCGACGCCGTCAGTGCAGGCGGCCGCCCGCGCCGCCTCCCGCCGGCTGCGGCCCGGGGCTCGCTCCCGCCGAGGCCGAGGCCGAGGCCGCGCTCCGGCTGCCTGCGGGGCGCGCCGGCCCGGCCAGCGCCGGCTGCGAGTGGCCGCGGGCGGGAGGGCGCGCTCGGGGCGGCCCCGGAGCCGTCCCGCCGCCGCTGCCGCCGCCGCCACGCGCTCTGCCGGGCCGGCGGCCTTCGCTCGCTGCGGAGGGGCCGCTCCCGACGGCCGACCGCGGGCGGCCCGGGGGCTGCGGGGGGCGCGGGGGGCGCGGGGGCGGGCTACAGGCTGCTCCCGCGCGGCGCGCCGGCCGAGGGCCAGCCGGAGCAGGGCGCCTGCGTGCTCCCGGCGCGCTCGCTCCCACTCGCCGCGCCCAGGCCCGAGGAGGCCTCGCCGAGCGCCCGCTCCCCAGGCGCCTTTTCCTGCACCCGCAGCCCCCGCCTCCCACCTGGGAGGCTGCACCTCCAGCCACCGCCGCCGCCGCCGCCGCCGGGACTGCAGCACGCCCTCCTCCCTCGGGGCTGCGCCGGGGATTTGCAAGCCGGGTGTGTGCTGCCCCCTGCCGGCCCCAGCGCCCCCTGCTGCTGTAGGTGTGTTCACGTGTGTACACGTAGGTGAGCACACACGTGTTTCCGGCGCCCCGAGCCCTGAAGGCGCCCGAGAGTCTCCCCTTGCCTAGTTAGGAAAACGGCTGCATGCCCTCAGGGGAGCCTTGCCCGGGAAGCTGGAGAGAGAAGCGCGTGAAGCGAAGGCCCTACCAGGCCCTCAGTTTCACCTCCTGGAAAAGGACAGGGGTGGATTAGGTAGTCACCAGGTCCCTCCTACTTAAGTTCTGTCAGTTTAAGATCTCAGAGCCGGAAGGGCCCTTTCTGCCATTCCAGTCCGGTGGGCTCCTTCCGAGTAAGGAAACTGAGGCCAGGCAAGGAGGGGTGTATTATTCCAACCGACGCCACCGAAAAACACCTTTCCTCGAGGAACTCGCGTCCAGTACCGAGGCAGGGGCCTGCATAAATAGCCACAACTGAGAAGGCCAGTAAAGGCTGAACAAGCAGAGTAGAACTAAGGCATGAGGAGGACAGTGTAGGACACAGTGAGAATATCAGAGGCACAGGGAAGTGTTTGTAAACAATGCCTCTCAGGTACACATGTTCAAGGCCTGGTTCAGGGAGAAGTGGGTTTCAGTGTGGCTGAAAGGAGGTGAGGCGTCTTGAGAGGAATAACACTGCTTTTTTTCTGTGTGTGCCTGACACTGTGTTAAGCCCTTTCCATTCATCACCTCAGTAAATCCTCAGGACAGCCTGGTTCTGTAGATGGTTTTATCCCCATTGTACGGAGGAGGAAATTTAAGCCTAGAGAGCTTAAGAGACTTGCTCCAGATTTCATGGTTAATAGGGGCTCCTTTGCTGGGATTTAAAGCTTTTGCTCCTAACCACTGCCAGGCTGAGGCATGTGGTGTGATTGGCAAGCAATGACGGTTTCTGAGAGGCCTGGGTGGAGGCAGTGGCCACAGCAAAGGGGAAAGGGAAAGGGAGGGGTAAAATCAGGAGGCATTCCAAAATCGACATTTACTGAGGATCAGTCACTGTCTTAGGTGATTTCATGGGTGATATTTTCACCATCCTCACGCCAACCCTTCCAGGTAGTTCAATTTATCCCCGTTGACTTAGGTGGAGTTTGAGGCTTAGAGAAGTAACATCCTTGCCCAGGTTCTCAGTGCTTCTTCATGGCAGCAGCCAGTGTTTCCTTAATGACTCTTCAGGGCTCTACCGGGTGACAGTGTGTTCTGAGGGGCACCCACAATCAGCTTTCCAATACCCACTCTGCTTCGCTCCCCCAAGACTTGACTTAATAGAATACCATCAGCAAGCTGGTGTTCACAGGTAGCCCAGTCTGTTTACTGGTTTCTAAGGATGGCCCGTTTCCTACTAGATAGCCCAGGAGTGCTGTGGTAGACTGAATAATGCCCCCCAGAGATGTCCACATCTCAATCCCCAGAACCTGTGACTATGTTCCTACACATGGCATAACGGATTTTACAGATGTGCTTAAATCAAGGAGTTTGAGGTGGGGAGATTATCCTGGGTTATCTGGGTGGGACCAATATAATCACAAGGGTCCTTATAAGAAGGAGGCAGGAGGGTCCAGAGATAGAGAATGGCAGCAGAAGTCAGAGTGATGGGTCCAGGAGCCAAGGAACGCAGGCAGCTGCTAGAAGCTGGAAAAGGCAAGGAGCAGATTATTCCCTATATATTCCAGAATGAATGTAGCCTTTGTTTTTTTGTTTGTTTTTTAAAATTTTTTAATATTTATTTACTTATTAAATGTATTTTTGGCTGTGTTGGGTCTTTGTTGCTGCACGCAGGCTTTCTCTAGTTGTGGTGAGTAGGAGCTACTGTTCATTGCGGTGCACAGGCTTCTCAGTGTGGTGGCTTCTCTTGTTGCAGAGCACGGGCTCTAGGCGCATGGGCTTCAGTAGTTGTGGCCCTCAGACTCAGTAGTTGTGGCTCATGGGCTCCAGAGCTTAGGCTCAGTAGTTGTGGCCCATGGGCTTAGTTGCTCCACAGCATGTGGGAATCTTCCCAGTCCAGGGATGGAACCCGTGTCCCATGCGTTGGCAGGCAAATTCTTAACCACTGCACCACCAAGGAAGTCCCTATAACCTTTGTTTTTAATGCAGCCTGTAAAATCCACCTCTGACTTCTAACCTCCAGAATTGTAAGATAATACATTTGTGTTGTTTTAAACCACTAAGTTTGTGGTGATTTATTCCAGCAGTGATCGAAACTCAGATAAGTGCGGAGTTAAATCACATTAGTTTGGTGCACTACAGTTTTCAAAGGCTCTTGGCACTGTCATAGTGCCATCCCTCTCAAGGTAAGTGTCATTCAGTTTGTAATTTTCCTCCTTCTCTCCCACTAATTGCTAAACTCCATGAAGACAGGACTTTTTCTTATTTATCATTGTATCCCCACCCAACACCTAACCTGCTGTCTGACAAGTAGTCAGTGTTCAATAAATGCTGGTTGAATGAGTGCAGGATCACATTTCGTTGTCATAATAGCCCCATGGGGTAGGTATAGCTTTTGCCTTTTATTTTTTTAAAGAATGTTATTTATTTATTTATTTATTTATTTTTGGCTGTGTTGGCTCTTCGTTGCTGTGCATGGGGCTTTAGTTGCGGAGAGCAGGGACTACTCTTCGTTGCAGTGCATGGGCTTCTCATTGCGGTGGCGTCTCTTGTTGCGGAGCGAGGGCTCGAGGCACGCGTGGGCTCTAGAGCGCAGGCTCAGTAGTTGTGGCCCACAGGCTTAGTTGCTCTGGACCAGAGCTCGAACCTGCGTACCCTGCATTGTCAGGTGGATTCTTAACCACTACACCACCAGGGAAGTCCCTCTGTATTTTCAATTCTTTAGGCTACACACTAGGAGTGGAACCACTGGGTGACATGGTAATTCTACGTTTAACTTTTTGAGAAACCATCCCTACTCCTAGAGTTTTGTCATCAGTAAAGCTTGAGAGTCCTTATACACACCCTTCCTCCGAGTGGTTTTATGTGTTAATTAAACAGCCCTTAGCCCTGTCTCAAAGGAACTCCTCTCAGAAATGTGCCATTTGTCCCCATCCTTTGTTTCCTGGCTCATTTCCTAGACTCGATCAAATTGTGCCCTTGTTCCCTCAGACTCCTTTTCTTTTCCCCATAGAACGAGATTACACTTGAATGTATGCTCCTATTTACTCCCTCGTCAATTTTTCTTTCCAGAAACATTTATTGAAACCTTACTATGTCCCACAAAGCCTTCCCTACCCTTCCGAGTGTTTAGTAAATGTCAGCCTAAACTTTCCTGCTATGATTTTACAATAATAATAGCTATCATTAATTAAAGACTGTGTAGTAGGCAGCTGCGGCCAGCCTAACATTCATTTTCCTTCTTTAGGTTACAGAGTTTGGGTTGCTTTGCAGAGTTACTCCACCTCCACTCAGAGGCGTAGTGGTTGAGGTGAAGCTGACCCCACCTCCTACCTCAGAGCTGGCTAATCAAAGCATTCCATTTCTCAGTGACCTGTTATTGGTTCAAGAATGGGTAGTAACCCACGTCAGGCCAATGAAGGTGTCAGCCCTGGAATTCTTGTTGAAATTATTAGGAACCAGTAGTGTTAAGCCTGCTGCTTGCTGTGGGCCCACCTTGACACCAAGTAGAGAAAGGATGACACCTTTCTTGTCTTGTTGAGGATGATACCAACACAAAGAAAAGCACAGCCAAGAGATGGAGACAGATTTATGATGAACGTTTTATTTTTGACTACCTAGATCCAGCCACGTCTGAAGCTACCACTTAGAATTTACAGCTTATGGAGTGAATCAGATTAAAGTAAAGATTTTCCAGGTCCCAGATGCTTCACTGACTTCATCTGTTCTCTTTCCTGAACACAGAGCGTAAGCCTGATTTCAAACAGCCACTCACTTTGTTCATTCTTTAAAGGACTCATCTCCAAGCAAATAATTAGCAACTAACTCTCATCACTGAATTTACAGAAATAAATGAAGAATTAATGTCAACTAAAACTTTTAGATTCAGAAGTGGCAGTGACGAGAGGACATTTCGGTGACTACAGCTGAGTCCCAAATTTATGATTTCCTCCTCAACATCTAATCCCTAGATCTCCATTCTAAACATCTACTACCCAGCCTGTGTCTAGACTCAAGAGATCGACATCTGGAGAGAAACAGGAGTATCCGCCACTTCCTTGATGCCCACCCCAGCATGTGTCTTCTCTCTGAGGACTCACTTCTTCCCTGAAGGAAACACGTGTGGCTCTGCTGCAATAGCCCTAACAATCATGCTGGAGATGCCCACAGAGAATGGAAAGGGGGCATTTTTATAGTGCCTGCCTGCCTTGCTGCCTCCCTGCTTTTATCTCAGGTGTAACCCCCTCTACTTGACATTCTTGTATGTGCTCTCCTGTCTCTTACTCTCTCGTGGCCAACTGCTTACCTTTGATTCTGTATCCAGCAGTCTAAAATCAGTGCTGTTCAATAGAACTTTCTGCAATGATGGAAACATTCTACATCTGTGCTGTCTAATATGGCAGCCACTAGCCACATGTGACTGTTGAGCACTTGCAAGGAGGCTTACGTGATTAAGGAACTAAATATTTAATTTTACTTCATTTTAATTTAAATATAAACCTGATTAGTGGTCACCACATTGGACAATGCAGAACCAGACATCACCCCTACCCCATCACCTGCGGCTGGGTTCCTCTCCCTGGTCCCTGCTCCACTCCTATTGGGAGAGCCGAGGTCCAAGCAGTGACGCTTTTTCTCTGTCCCAGACTTCTGACATTAACCTTCCCAGGCCCAGCCAAGTTAGAAGATATGACATCTCGGATCCTATCTGCCATCAGATCAAAAACCCATCTTCTGTCAAGCTGGTCAAAACCAAGGTAACTTGTTCTTTCAGGGAAAGCACTTGGCAACGGAGATGCTGCTGGTGGTGGGAGATACTTTTGAAATCCTGACACAGCTCAGAGTGCACTGTGGAAGCAGATTTCCAAAGTGAGGGTCCCATGACCCACCTGGGTTAACATCGCACAACCAAGGTACAGGAACCACAGACACAAAAGGAACCGTCTCCATCACCGCCTTCTCTGTTGTGGATGTCAAGTGTTAGTTCAAGCCAAGGAAAGAGAGAAGTTGAAGAAAGAGAAGGTAGTGGGTAGGGCCAGATGCATGCCAGTGAAGGTTTGAGAGGAGTAAGGTCTGTGAGGGGCCTCTGAAGTGGGCCAGCTGGGCAGGAGCTATTGGCCCTGGTGACCTTGAGGAGAGTGCAATGGTGGAAGCAGTGAATGGGTTATGTGGGGTTAAGAGAAGTTGGAGGCAGGGAAATGGAGATGATAGATCCAGGCCACTCATTGAAAAAGCTTAGCATCAAAGGGAGGCAGTGAGGTATCAAAGAAAGAACTAGGGTTCTGCTGGATCCTAGTTTGATACTCACTTTCTCATCTGCAAAAATGGGCGAGTACTACTAACCTCAAAGTTTTATTCCTTCATTAATGATATGACAAAACAGATAACAGGTGCAAAAAAAAGAAGAAAGAAAAAGCTTTATAAACTGCAAAATCCTGCAAAAATATAAGGCTGGGAGAAGGAGGGAATACGGTAGTCGCTAGAAGAGGCAAGCGGACCAAGCAGAATTGGGGGGGAGGAGGTATGGTTATTGTTTTAATGTTTGGGAGACCAATGTTAATATCAGGTAGAAAAAAAGGAAGAAGCCTGTGGAGAGGGAAAGACCAAAGGGGTAAGGGAGTAACAAAGAACAAACATACAGAGGGTGTTTGTGGTGGGGAGGAATAAATGGCATGTTTTTGAAGCTGGAGGGAAGGCTGATTGGAGAGGAGCTGGGTGGAGCTGAAAATTGACAAATGTTTATCAGAGGCAGCCTGCTTTTTATTCCCAAGGGAATAATAAAAAGAATAACACATCTTTATGCTGTGCAGATGTTTATGGCTTATTAAGTGCTGTCACAGACATAACCACATTTAATGACTCTGCCAGACAACCCTGGATGTGAGGTGTTCTTACTGCCAGTTCACAGCAGAGGAACCCAGGGCTTGAAGTGTGGGACTCTCCTGAGGATGGTAGCTGGTACGCAGCCGCGCACCAGGATTGGAGCCCTGATCCCAGGGCCGCTTGGCTGGGCCTCCGGTCCCTCCCTCTGCGCCCTCTCCGAACTGAAATCCGGCCCTTCCCTGCAGCTCCCGCCCTCACTGACTCACTGGGAGGGGCCCCTATTCTTCTTTACTCCCTAGAGCCAGTTTCTGACCTTCAAGACTCTACCCTCTCTTTCATTCCTTCATCTCCTCCTCCCGTAGCCCTTCTCTGCCTTTGGACTAAGCTGTTAGAATAAAAGCAGGGGTTTTGAGGATGTTAAGACTGCAGGCCACTCCCCCCTCTGGCCCAGCGATTCCCAAGGGAAAGAGGCACCGAGGGCAACGGCAGGAGATACAAGCTGCGCTTTGTTTTTCTGGACCTGCCCAGCGCCCAGGGCTCTCTGATAAAGCTGGGATGGAGCCCAGGGCCCAGCCTGGAAAAGGGCCTCTCCCTGTGCCCCAGTCCTTCTTTGTTTTGGGCATGTTTCCTCCTTCTGGTCAATAGCTGCCCAGAAAAGCAAAGGCAAGTGTACTTAGCTGTGGGTGAAGAGAAGAGAGTCACACTCCTCTGTGTCTTTTATTGATGCTTAGGGACCCCACCAAGCATAAGTAAACCTGACCTAACCATCATCTTGGAATCTGGCCAATCAGATTAGTAGTCCATCTTCTTAAGGTGGAGAGCAGAGAAGAAGTGGCAAGGAGACCTCCCTTGTGTGGGGAGTTGGGTAGAGCCTTTTCCTGCCAATCCATCTAAGCTAGAAACTTCCAGCCCTCATTCTCCCGTATTCCTTGCCATCTATCCCCCAACCCCAAGTTTCCACCGCCAACTATCTGATCCCCTAGACCACTGTGCAGCCTTCCCTGCAATCTCTCCCTCTCCAGCCCACCCCTTACTCAGCCCCCAGCGTGACCATTCTGAAAAGGAAATGGGCTGAGTCATTCCCCTATTTATAATCTTCCAGTAGGGCTGAAGACCAGGGACACTGGTGAAAGTGATGGAGTTGCAGGAGCCCGGATGAGGGCCTGGGGCCATTTATATTTTATATCTGGACAACTTCCACATAGAAATCTTTAGCCAGCCTATATTTATTTGCTGCGGTGATAACATGTTTCCAACCAGAGCTCCCACTCCTTGCCCCCTTGGAGACCTTGTCTTTCAGTGGCTCTTCATGGTCTACAGGGCAAAGGCCTCAATCTGCCCTGCCTGCTGCTGTAGCCCCACCGTAACTTAACCAACCTCCACCCCATCATGAATTCTAAATTATTGCCATTCTTCAGACACCTAAGTTCCCCTTCAAGACTTAATATGCAAAGGACCTAGTGTATAGCACAGGGAACTCTTCTCAATACTCTGTAATGGCCTATATGGGAAAAGAATCTAAAAAAGAGTGGATATGTGTGTATGTATAACTGATGCACTTTGCTGTATCGCAGAAACCAATGTAACATTGTAAATCAACTATACTCTAATAAAAATTTTTTTAAAAAGACTTTATACATGAATTCGATGCCCATCAAATATGTTTTCCCACCTTCCCACCTGCAAACTCTTATTCACCCTTCCGAACCCAGATTGGCCCCTCAGTAAAGCCCTTTCTGACCCTCCCTAGATAGCTCTGGCGGGTTCCCTTCTCTGTCGTCTTACAGTGCTGTATGCACACGCGTCTCCCTCTGCCACATAGATCAGGCAGCCTCCCTGTGCTAAGAGCCAGCAGCTGTTAGCAGTTACAGATCATGATGGCTTGGAGAAAGTGGACAGAATTGAGAGTTAATAAGCAGGTAAACCCAGTACAATGTGGTGATGGGTGGGCTATTGGGGCAAAGGAAGCAGGTGTCAGGGGTCTGACTCCTAGGTTTCTGGCTGGTGAGTCCCCTTCCCTCCCAGATTGAGAGTTCCTTGAACGTGGAAACATGTCTTGTTTACCTCCTCATCTCCTGCCCTGTGCAGATCTGGTTGGGGGGATTTCTTCAGAACCAGGGCAGGCCTGAGCCTGCTAGGAAAGATGTATCAGTGAGTCCAGCCAGGAGGTGCTGGGAGGACAGAGACAGAGAACAGAGCCAGGCCTGAAGAAGGGGGAGGGTTCCTGGTGAAGGGTCCTGGTATGTGTTCAAGAACTTTCATTACAAGTTATGTCAGTTGTTGGCTTTCAGCCCCTAACATGCTCCCGTACCTCGATCAGAGGGCCAATGCCCATTGGATACTAGAAAGTTTGGAGTTTGAAAACTAACTTTGACACCTAATCCCCTGGCCTTGGGAAGGTCATTTCTTCTCCCAGGGCCTTCATGTCCTGAGAATACTCTCTCTCTCTCTCCCCCACCACTGCTCTCTCTTACACACACACACACACACACACACAATGGCTGACACACATAGATGTTCACTCCATGGCCATGGTCACCAACCAAGAGTGGGCATCAGACAGTCCAGCCCAGAAGCATTTGCTGCAGGGGGCATTTGAATCCTATCCTGGCTGTGCCACTTACTTGCTGTGTGACCTTGGGCACAGAATTTGAGCCCTCACACCTTAGTTTCTCCTCTGGTAACAGGACATAGTAATAGTATCGACCTCGCAGGTCTGTTGTGAGGAATGAATGACACGTGATGTCAGCTATGTCTGGGAAGTACCCCAAGATGTGAATTGCTATTGTTAGCATTTCTGGTCATGTAATTATTGATAATTTTATGTCCATTAAAAAAATAGAAACTTCTAGGTCCGAGCCTGACTGGCTTGGCAGGGGGCCCAGGGCAGGAACGGGGGGCCCCCAGCCTTGGGCATGGGAGTAGAAGCGAAGTCAGGGGCCCAAGGCCTTTGGACGGGCGGGTGGCAGGGACCATGCAGGGACTGGGAGGGAAAAGAAAAGAGAGAGAATGGGGGGCAGGGGGAGTTCAAGAAGAAATACAGCCAGAAAGAGAGAGAGGGAAAAATGCCACCTCTGTGGCCAGGGCACCAGCTCCCAGTCAACAGAAACCCTGCCAACCGGTCTGGGCAGTCCCTGAGCCAGGCTGGGTCAGCTGGGGTGGCAGCCTCAGGGAGCAGCCTGACGGCAGCAGTGCTGCCCTTGGGCGATGCCTGAGGCCTTCTCACCCCACCTGGGAGGCCTGTCGGGACATCTCCAGGCCTGGCCTGTGTCAGCCCTTCTGGGTCTGGGAGAGAGAGAAAGCCTGCTTTAGAGAAAACTGGGGCACACGCTCTGCTACACAAAAGCAGAACATGTAAAGTCCAGCAGAGCTGGGTTCCAAACTCTGCTTCAACAAGGGTGCCAAGACCATTCAAGTAGCAAAGGACAGTGTTTTCAATAAACAGTGCTGGGAAAGCTGTATATCCACATGCAAAAGAGTGAACTTGGACCCTTAATGTTACATCATATATGAACACGAGCTCCAAATGGACCAAAGCCTGAAATGTAAAAACCAAAACGATGAAACTCTGACAAAGGTAGTTGGTATATTGGGACCCACAAAACGGAGGCCTCCACAGGGGCTCGGCTCATGTCACAAATCTAAACCCAAGTCAGCCTGCACTTATGCGAAACACCTCTCTGTCAAGGAAACCTTGCATATACCAATCACAGTCTTCCAACTCAGCGTTGTCTAGCGACATTACCTAGAAAATAGGACCTGCTGGCCTCATAAGAAACTTCCCGGCCTCCCAGCCAATCATGTCCTGTTTCCGCACTGCCTCTGCTGATGCTCCATAAAACTCGCTCTTGTCCAGAATTTCTCGGGAAGGGTCTCCCACTACATGAATGCACTGTACTCCCCAATCCATTGATTCTTTTCCTTTGAATAACGGACATCAAATTCATTACGAAATTGTATTATTTTTGTCACTTGACATCTCCTAGAAGAAAACATAGGAAAAAAGTCTTCACGATACTGGATTTGGCAGTGATTTCTTGGCTATGACACCAAAAGCACAAGGAAAAAAGAAACCATAAATTGGACTTCATCAAAATGAAAAACTTTTGTGCATCAAAGTATACTATCAAGAGAGTGAAAAGAGAACCCACAGATGATTGGGAGAAAATGTTTACAAATCATGTGTCTGATGAGGGAGTAACATCCAGAATATATAAAGGGGCCCTAAAATTCAACAATGACAACAAAACAGCCCAAGTCAAAAATAGGCAGTCTTTGCAAAGACATTTCTACCAAGAAGATATACAGATGGCCAATAAACACATGGCAAGATGTTCAACATCACTAATAAGTAGGGAAATGCAAACCAGAATGACAATGAGATATCACTTCACACCTAAAGGATGGCTATGATAAAATAAGATAGAAAATATATGTTGATGAGGATATGGAAACTTTGTGCGTTACTGGTAGCTAATGGAAAGTGATGCAGACATGAAAAATAGCTTGATGATTCCTCAAAATTAAGCATAGAATTACTTTATGTTCCAGCAATTCCACTCATAGGTCTATATACCCAAACTAATTGAAAACAGGGATTCTGACGGATGCTTGTACACTGTTTATAGCAACATCATTCACATTAGCTAAAAGGTGGAAACAAGCCAGTGTACATCAAAAGATGAATGGATAAGCAAAATGTGGTATATCCATACAAAAGAATATTATTCAGCTATAAAAAGGAATAAAGTACTGATGCACACTATGAGTAAACCTTGAAAACATTATATTTTCACTTAAAAATGCTGACGATGATAAATTTTATGTTTTGTATATTTTATCACAATTTTAAAAAACCCCTGCTCCACCACATACAGTATGATCTTGGGCAAGTCAGTTAACTGCCTTGTACCTCAGTTTCCTTATCTGTAAATGGGCATAATAATTGGAGAGATTAAATGCTATCAGATAATTGCTGTGCCCGGACACAGTAGATGCTCAATTGTTATATTCCCTATTGACTCTTTTTCCCCCAAATAAAAATAGCTTTATTTTTCCCTTTGGTTATAAAACGAACACACACTCATTGTGAAAACATTCTTCTCAGACAATATCTAATAGAGAGAAACAAGTTTCATAATAAATTTAATTTAGTAATAACTTTTTAAAAGTTTAATAACTTTATCATTTTTTATTGACATATAGTTTATTAATTTCAACTAGGTGTGTTAGTTTCTGCTATACAGCAAAGTGACTCAGTTTTACACATATATGCATTCTTTTTAATATTCTTTTCTATTATGGTTTATCACAGGAGACTGAATATAGTTTCCTATGCTTTACAGTAGGACCTTGTTATGTATCCATTCTATATATACTAGTTTCCATCTGCTAATCCCAAACTCCCAGTCCATCCCTTCCTCATCTCCCAGCCCCCTTGGCAACCAAATGTCTGTTCTCTATGTCTGTAAGTCTGTTTCTGTTTCATAGGTAAGTTCATTTGTGTCATATTTTAGATTCCAGATATAAGTGATATCACATGGCATTTGTCTTTACAACTTACTTCACTTAGTATGATAATCTCTAGGTCCATGTTGCTGCAAATGGCATTATTTCATTCCTTTTTATGATTGAGTAGTATTCCATTGTATATATGTACCACCTCTTTCTTTATCCATTCATCTGTCGATGGACATGTAGGTTGTTTCCATGTTTTGGCTGCTATGAACATAGGGGGTGCATGTATCTTTTTGAATTATAGTTTTGTCTGGATACGTGTCCAGGAGTGGGATTTCTGGATCATATGGTGACCCTAGTTTTAGTTTTTTGAGGAACCTTCATACTGTTTTCCATAGTGGCTGCACCAACTTACATTCCCACCAACAGTGTAGGAGGGTTCCCTTTTCTCCAGGTCCTCTCCAGCATTTGTTATAATACCTTTATTATTAAGTAAACATCATTGTGCTGGTAAAACAAAAAAGTATTGATATAATATAAACACATCTTAAAATAAAATATAAAACATAACAGGAGAGTGCAATCAACAAAAACACATAGTCTATCAATGTAACCACATCCTAAAATTTTAAACAAACTTAGAACAAACTGTGTGATTGGACATTTTTGTCCTTGGAAACATATTCTAGTGGTGGTGAGGGTTGGAGGGGGACAAGAAGTAATCAAAAAGATATACCTTTTTTTCGGAACTAAATTGAGTTATTTGTAGTGAGGTGGATGGACCTAGAGTATGTTATACAGAGTGAAGTGAGTCGGAACGAGAAAAACAAATACCGTATGCTAACACACATATATGGAATCTAGAAAAATGGTACTGATGGTGGCAGGGCAGGAATAAAGACGCAGAAGTAGAGAACTGAGTTGAGGACACAGTGGGGGAAGGGGAGGCTGGGACGTAGTGAGAAAGTAGCATTGACGTATATACACAAATGTAAAATACAGGGCTAGTGAGAAGCTGCTGCATAGCACAGGGAGATAGGCTTGGTACTTTGTGAGGACCTAGAGGGGTGGAAGGGAGGCTTAAGAGGGATTGGGGATGTATGTATAAATACAGCTGATTCACTTTGTTGTACAGTAGAAACTAACACAACATTGTAAAGCAATTCTACTCCAATAAAGATGTATAAAAACAAATAAATTTTAAAAAAGATATACCTTTTTTCCTAAACAAAAATGGGATCCTTTTCCACATGCCATGTAGCTTTCCTTTTCAAACCACAAAATATCTTCCTGACATCTTTATTGACTTTTCAAATATATTATTTAAAGTATTTCTTAAGCTAGGTGTGTATTTTTTCACTGTATCAGTATCTGACGCGGACTCACCGAGAGATGTCAGGATTTTTCCAGCTTCTGTCCACCACTGTGGGCGAGACCTCTGTGCCAGAGAGGGTTTCTCAAAGTACCCTCTTTGGGACACCATTTGTCAGTATGCTTCAGTGTACAAGGATGCTACAGCAGGCAAAACAGATTTGGGAAAAATGCCTCACATGTTCCTCTCACAGGTGCACTGTGCATTTGTGAAAGGAGTGTTGCAGGCTCTGAGCAGTCCTGCAGGTACAGAATTGGTTTAATTTTGTTTAATCTGGTTGTCTTATCTTTATAGGACCACTGAACACTGTTTCCACGTAACCAGAGGGTCACAACTCCTTGACAAGTGCATACATCAGTCACTGTGTGCAGAACACTGCTGGACAACACTCCAGTAGAGGTTTAACTAACATGGCAAAAGGCTGCTCTTCTGACTGGTGGGGTTTTAGGATGCTGCCACTGGAAATGCTGAACACTATGCTGTGTTTTTGAAAATATAGGGGGGAAAGGATTAGTAGCAGGAGAAGGGGGCATTACTTTTGGAAACAGAGAAGAGGAAACAGTAAACACATCAATGGGAAACATTATCTTAATGATTATCTTAATTATGATCAGAGATAATGCAAATGAAAGCAGACTTGAGGCACATTCTGACATTTACTGTAAAAATACGGGGAATCAGGAGGGAAATGCAAAATAGTGTTATTCCCAATGCTGGCAAGGTGGTGGTGAAACTGACATACCCAGTTATCCAATGACACTGTAAATTCACACAACCCATTAGAGGGTGATATGTAGCAAGAACCACAAAGATAACTGTCTCTTAGACCGGGAATCCTACTGCTAGCAATCTGGCCTCAGGAAATATTAAATAGAAAGCCTTGCACTGGAGTACTACCAACAAGAGCAAAATACAGGCTGTGTCCTATGTTAAAGTTGCGAATGGCGGGTGTAAGGTGAGGGATAAGCATCCTCTTGGAGATGACTAAGTACATATGGAATTAAAGCAAAATGGTTATCAGTGTGTTTGAATTACCTGAGGAATTTTAAAAACAGATTCCAAGGTTTTACCCCCTTTGTACAAAAACCAGTCTCTGCCTAAAGCCATTAGGCGCCTGCACTCTCATCCCCCACCTCCATTTCTAGTGTCAGAGTCTCTCTGCTCCCAGGTTAGAGTCCAGAGAGAGGAACTCTGGTTGGAGGACATTCTTTTGTGCCAAGTCATAGGTCACTGGCCAGCCTTTGAAATTGGCTCCTCTGGGGTTAATGCCCAGCCCTGATCCAACCTGCTGCAGGTGGTTGAGCAGAACAGTACAAAACACAGTTCCCTAAGCCCACCTGCCTCCCTTCTCTCAGCAGGGCTTTTGTAGGGGACAGGTCACCCGGGTTGCAAAGGCAATCATGATAACATCCTGTGGGTCTTGGGAGGATAAAGCAGATTATGTGATTCCAAATTTCCAGTTGACAAGAAATCAGGCTGAATCTTTGGACTGGGTCACAGTAGAAAATCTCAGTGAATGAGCCTGCCTTTCTGGGCCAAGTGCTCTGACAGAGAGGAAAAAATATTCCATAGCCATTTAATAAACGACCACTGAGACGATTAGCAAACATAACCTCCGGTAGCATGGACTCTGGCCTCCCACCAATTTCAGAAATGCCGCTTTCACTCGTGTCAGGGTTTGAAAGTAGCACTTTTCCAAATTATTTTAGCAAATTAGCAGTTTGGTATATCACGCTCAGCTTCAACAATCCTTGCCAACCTCATCCTGCTCAGAGGAAGCTATACTCGCTCTTTTCAAAGCAGATAAAGTAATGATGCTTCTTGCTGAAGTGTAGCCAGTGTGGTTGGGTTAACTGAGGAGAAGCCTTGGTGATGGAGCCGCCAGAGACGGATGAATAAAGGAGAAGCTGAACGATCAGGGAAGGAAGACGAAAGAGGAGCCCCAGAGGGACTGAAGCTGCCCTCCCTCCCTTAGCAACTTAGCAAGATCAGCGAACTTCTTACTGTGCTAATACAAGAGCCACTGACCATGTGTGGCCATTTGAATTTAATTCCTTTCTTTCTTTCTTTTTTTTTTTCCCCACTACATGGCTTGTGGGGTCTTAGTTCCATGATCAGGGATTGAACCCGCGTCCTCCGCTGTGAAAGCATGGAGTCCTAACCGCTGGACCACTGAGGAATTCCCTTAATTAATTTCAGTGAAACACAATGTGGCTAGTGCCACAGTTGCCTAGTGGCACTAGCCACATTCAAGTGCTCAATAGCCACACGTGTCAAGTGGCTGTGGTACTAGTGCAGCTGTACACCATTTCCATTACTGCAGAAAGTTCGGTTGGATAGGGCTGCAGAGAAATCTGTGTTCCCCTCCCTCTACCCTCCTGCCAAGTGTTGGTCACACTGTGCCCACCCTGTGGGGACAGATGTCACAAAGCCAGTTTGGAAATCTGACAGTTTAGCATTTTTGCTTGGAGATCTAAAAAGCCAAAACCATGTCATAAAGGTCTTCCGAGGACGGTTGCATCAGTCTGCTAAGTCACCACTCTCAGGTTTCTTGGATGGAGAACTTCGAGGTTTTCTCTCGCTTTGCAGAGAGCGAGAGTTCATTAGTTCCCCCTTTCTCCTTCTTTTCTAGCAATGCAGCCATAGTTGTCATTTCAGTATTCTGGCTATTTATTTGTGTGTCCCTATGAGGGAGAGGAGCCTCGAAAGGGGAGACCAATGCTATTAAGGTTTGGGTAAAACATGAAAGGTTGTAGCTTAAACATAAACTAAACCAAACTTGCCACTGCCACCAGGCCATCCCTAGTACCAGGCTTCCCTGGGAGTTCTTCCTGGGGGATCTGGTTAACCCTCTTATCATGAGCGACCATGCCCCTAAGGAAAAGCCTCAGGAGAGAGTTTCACTCAGCAGAGCTGAGCTCCCGCTTCACGTACACCCTTCGGAAGATTACAGGGACATGCTGGGGTGGGGGGGGGGGGGGGGGGGCGGCGTCTGAGGCCCCACTTGCAGCCACGTCTTCCCTCTTCTAGTCTCAGGTCTGGAGACACAGGTACAGCTGTTCTGCTGCAGGGGGCATTGGACATCGGCCTGGTGGATGCTTCAGGCCCCTCCCGCTTAACACCCCCAAACAGGACTGCTCCCTCTTCTGCATTCCCAGCCTGCTAATCCCCAGCTTGCCTGAACCTCAGAATGTGCTGAGCAGAGCCTGGCTGATTTGTCTGGAGCAATCCGGCCAGCCCTGTTGCAAAACACACTGATGATATCGACCCAGGTTTCTCATCTGAAAGGTTTGACTTTTTTCCAAGAGAAGCTGTAATAGATTAATTAGATCGTTGCTTCTCAGGGATCTGGCAAATAAACAGTGTTAGATTTATACCAACAAAAGGTATATAGAACTAGTGTTTATCATCAAAACTTGCCAACCTGGATTTAACATGAGGGGTGATAGAGGGTTAAAAGAAAGCACGCATGGGAGGTGGATACAGGATACGTGTGGAGGTGAACTTACTGCATCCCTAACCCCCAGGTCCTTTAGATACAATCTGGCAGAGTATAAATCTAAAGGCTTTTAACCTTTGCCTCTATATGAGCCCACATTTCTTGATCTTGAGGGAACATAATGCTATCCTGGGTGACCAAATAGATCTTGTTTCTGAGAGTTACAGCCCTCTTTAGCATTTGAATACACTGAAAGATATTTGTAAAATTTGTTTTTGATACCTTGAGGCTACAGGAATTTTTTTTTAATAGTGATTTTCAAGGATCTGTTTCCTAGAACTAAGTGCAACACCAAATTTACCAGAAGAATTTCCCTGTGATTAAAAAATAAATTTCCTTTGTTTGTAAATACATTTCTATTTCCGGTGATTAAAAAAATAGATGGATAGATGATAGATAGATAGATAATGATGGGTAGACAGATTCAAAACTCAACCAGCGTGAGGTCCAATATTGGGTTAAACATTCCTTGACATACAGTAACCACTGTGAAAAAGTTTCCTAAAGTTTATAGGAAATGAGAGTTTTCTAATGAGGAGGAAATCATATTACAGAGTCTTAAGGGCATTTTCCTCTGTGATTCACGAGGCAGCATCAGAACGCTTCAAGGCCATTTCAGTATGACCGGATTATATTTGCAGCCTCCTCTGTTTCCATCCTCCACCACTCTCTGTTTCATCTTTCACTGTCCTTTGACATAGCACCTCCTCTATGCCTCCAGCTCTCTGCACATTCTGTTCCCTCTGCCTGCCATGTCCTCCTTCACGAGCGCCATTTTCTTTTATTTTTTATGTATTTATTTTCTTGGCCACACCACGGGGCATGTGGGATCTTAGTCTCCCGACCAGGGGTCAAACCCATGTCCCCTGCATTGAAAGGCAGAGTGTTAACCACTGGACTGCCAGGGAAGTCTGCAGCACCATTTTCTGATGGCTGAGTACAATCCTCCTTGCCGTTTGAAATGTGGACAATGATTGAGTACTTGAAGTGTAAAGTTGATACAGCACAGCAAGTTTGAGGAACACAGCAGAGTGAACCGGTTCTGCTGGTTCCGGTGCAGTCTGGCTTCTCTGAGTCCTGATCTGCTGAGAACCAGGTCAGTCAGCTCCCGTCCCCCACTGCCCCCTTCCCTGGCCCTTCAGGAAGCACTGCTGGTTTTCTAGGTACCATTCCCGAGCTCAGGCCAATGTACCTCTGCAGACAGCCCTCGGAGTCCCCTGCCTGCTTCTGACCCAGGAATCTCTCTCCACAGTTCTTTCCAGATCACTGGACACCTGTGAAGGTCGGGGTTCCTGGGGCCCTGCCTGCCCTGAGGCTGCCTCGCCCCAGAGCCACTTCAGAAAGGGCCGCAGCCTCGCTGGTTGGCATAAGAGCCAATCGTTTGGCTAGAGTTAACTGAGGGATTGGAGCTCAGCTCTCAGACTTGGATCAGCCCCTCAGTGGAAAGGCCTGAGGGCACATGAGCCCCAGTAAGTCAACACAGCATGAAACTGCACCCTGGAACCGAAAAGGAGGAAGGTGGTGGCCCTACCTAGGGAAGGATTCTCTTCTGCAACTGCATTTTTTTGCGTTACATTGATGAGCGGGAAGGTAAACGAGACTAATCCTTACTGAGCACCTACTATGCCGTCATATGATTTTTTGCATTTATCCTCACAACCTAAATAACTATAGTATTGTTTTCCCCAGGGCCTGCCTGCAACATTTGCAGGATAAAAGCACAGATGAAAGTCCACATACCACACACCATATGCATCAATGGTTTAGAGTTAAAAATCAAGCTAAGAAGCTATTAAATAAGGTATGTGCTAACTTCCTAAATCGACACATATCTTTGTAATGACCTGGGAGGCCAAGTTTGAATTTAGGATTCGGAGGCTCATCAGAGGCCTGAGCTGAAGGGTGGCAAGACAGGGAGAACTGCCTCTTCTCTTCTCAGGCCTGATTCTGTCCTAAACCACGAGGAGGACATGCCTGTGAGGAAACCAGATGTCTCTGCTCTGTCCACCTCCATGTCCATCACGCCCTCCCCAACAGCTGCCCTTGGCCTCCATCAGGCCTCAGACAGGCAGTGTAGTATATCCAGAGAATGGATCTGGGGAGCAGCCCCCATGGACCCTGAAGTGGGTTCAGGCCTGCTTAGACAGGGAATTTCAGGGTCTCAGCCCTTGGAATATGGCCTAGATGGGAAGCAGGGTTCTAAGAGGCTTTGGCCCCATGAAGCCCTCACCCAGCAGGGAGAAGTACAGGCAAGGGAACACCAGAATAGGGCCCTATAGATAGGGGGGACCTGGGAAGGGGCCCCTCTTGCCTGAGCCTAAAAGATTTTACTGACTTTATCTCTGGCAGAAATAAACAAATCAAATATGGCTGGCCAGAAAGGCCAATCCCCGGGAAGATGAACCCAGGTGGAAGAGGCCAAGTCCTCGATCCACGCGCACCAGGAGATCCCACCTTAATCCGTGGGCGATGCAGGGCCGACCCAGCCACACACTCTATGTTCCCAGATCAATTGCTGAATTCTTAGATGAGAAATGGAACCCTCAGAGGTTAGAAACTGCATGACTGGTCACACAGCTAGTGAGTGATCGAGCTAGGCTGCAAACTCATGTCGGTCTGACCCCAAGATCCTTGCTCTTTCTGGACCCCACGCTACTTGAAAAACCAAAGAAGAGGGTGGCTGGGGCTGAAGAGAGAAGAGGGTACAGAAATCAGGAGGACTGAATTTTGAGACTCTGGGATTTGATGAATCTTGGCTTTCCTGCCTGTCATGCCAACCAAAATCCAGTCCAAAGGGGTTCCTGAATGCTGGTGTGCCACCTCACTAAGCTCCCAAACCCGTGCCACCCTCTGGCCCCAACAGGCTCTACTACTGCATCGAAAATGCAGAATCCTTCCCTTGGGTGCTTATCTGATATTCCCCCAGCTTCTCAACCTGCAACCTGCTATCTTTAAGTTTTGGCTTTGATGACCTTTTCTCTCATTCTTCCAAGCCATCTTCCTGCTCGGTGGAAGAAGGTGACCTTGCCTGTGACAGTTAATGAAGCTTTCTTCAGGCAGGGGTACCTCACCAAGCACAGTGACACAAGGTATTTTTTCCTCATTAAATTTAATTATTAAAATGATAGCTTGTTTACAGATCTCTAATTGGCTTTGCCCATGAAGGCTAGGATGCAGTATAAGGCAAGATTTAAAGAAACAAAACACCTATGTATAGGCTGGAAACATGGTCATTAAATTTATATGGCCATCAATTCATTAAAGCATTGGCCTTCTTTCATTACCCCTTTGAGGCCACTGATTCTCAACCTTGGCTACACACTGGAGTCACCTGGGAGCTTAAGAACCAGTGATGAATGGGTCCCATCCCCAGAGATTTTGATGTGCTTGTTCTGGGAGTGCAGAGTTTGTAAAACTCTCTAGGTGATTTTATGCTAAGATTGAGAACCATGGTTTTTAAGGGAAAGTCCTACCTCAACCCTACCCGTGTTGCTGTTAGCATTTGAAAGTACAGGTCCTTGAACCTGGCTAGAGCCACCTTTCCCAAGGCTTACCACTTCTGCCAGCTATGAAAATCCTGCCTTCCTAGGACCCGTGAGCACGCTGGTGTACAGTCAAAATTCTTCCTGTGATTATAGTTTTAAGGAAAAAAGGTCTTAGTTTATCTCCTGCACAAATGAGCAAGTACAGTGAGGCAGGAGGGGCCCTGGGAAGATGGAGCTGAGGGGAAGAAGAGGCAAAGCCCTTGGCCCCAGGGCAATAGATGATGCCATCTTAAACCCTGGGGGATGGAGGGTTGACACAGAAGTTCCCCACAGTCTCAGGTCACTTTTCCTTCTCTTCTCAGCTGCATTTGCCCAGCCACTGTTGGCTGCAGGGACTCTGGTGGGCTCTCCCTGATTCAGAATCTTCGGCTGTAAGAACCATCTAGAAAGGTGGGAGGGGGCCCAGAAGAGGCTCAGAGGCTGGAGAGCAAGGCCCCTGTCCCCACCTCCTCCGAGTCAGTCCAGGAGCTCTGGTCACATGGCTTGCCACCCGCAGATTTGCTGGTGACCTTGGGCCCTGGTCAAGGACAGCTACCCACTACAGTCCCTCAAGTGCAGCTGGGACAGCGGCAGAGAAGCTGTACAGAGGGTTCCACGGCCTGCGGCTCTGGGAGCTCTCTGGGCCCTACTGTTCCCTGGGGCTGGGAGAGGGGGCTCCTCACAGAGCCTGCATGCATGGCCTCGCTTCATAGACTGAACGTGGCCTTTGCGGTCACCCGCTGGTCATCCACAGAGCTGAAGGCTCATGACCACACTTGTCATCAGTCAAAATGCTGATCTCTGCTCCTGACCCGAGATGGGATGAGGCCTGGGAAGCAAATGCCGCGTTGTTTCATCATGAGGTCAGGCACAGCTTTCCCAGCGGTGAAGGGAAGCCGTCCCATGCCTTTAATATCTCTGCCAGTCTTGGCGGGTCATTTTCATTCTTCACCAGGGCACAGAAAACGATTGTCTCTGAGAACTCTCAAGCTCCCTCTAGTGTGTACAATATATTGGGCATGACTTGAGCCTCAAAATTTTGAAGGATGGAAGGAAATGCTTAGAAATTTGGACTAAGACTTATGAATTATGATAATCATAGCCATGACATTTATGATATCAACAGATATAAATAACCTAATTAGGGACGTGGAAAAAATAATCATGCTACATTGTGGTACAATAACTTAGATATAGGATGTTTGTGAAAGACTAATGACACAAGGAAATGATGGTGATACAGTCATATTAGTAAAATTATATATATTGTACATCGAGATAGAAACAGTGTAAAAAACATATATAAGGCAGAGCACAGAGGACCTTTAGGGCAGTGAAATTTCTCCGTATGATATTATAATGGTGGCGATATGCCAGTATGTATTTGTCTAAACCCGCAGACTGTACTACATCACAAGAATGAACCCTAATGTAAACTATGGACTTTAGGTGATTGTGATGTGTCCATGCAGGTTCCTCAGTTGTAACAAAGATACTGCTCTGGTGGGGGATGTTGATACCTGGGGAGGCTATGCATGTGTGGGGACAGAGGGTGTACGGGAAATCTCTGTACCTTCCTCTCCATTTTTCTATGAACTTGAAACTGCTCTAAAAAAGGAACCTCTTTTTAAAAAGTTCTGGAAATACACAGTGATGATATTTACACAACATTGTGAATGTATTTAGTGCCACTGATTTGTATACTTAAAAATGGTTAAAATGGTAAGTTTTCTGTTGTTTATATTTTACAATTAAAAAAAAACAAACAAACTTAAAAAAACAACATACATAATGTGTGCTCAGAAAAATGTTGGAAAGAAATGCCCCCAAATGTTAGCTGTCTTTAGGAGTGGGATTCGAGATGATTTTTATTTTCTTCTTTAGCCTATATTTGAAAGGCCCACACTGAGCATGTAAAAAAATGTAATCATATAGAATCTATAATCTGGAAAAAATTATTTTATCAGTCAAGGTCTCAATAGGAAACAGAGGGCACACTTAGAGGAGTTTGAGGAAGGTTCAAGGTGATTAATCACAAAGGCATGGGGTAAAGGGGAACCCTGAGGGATGCTGTAGGCCCTTGGGCATAGAAACAACAGAGCTGTTACCATCCCAAAGAGAAGAGGCAAGGAAGGAGTTAACAGAACCAAGAAGGGTCAAGAGTTGTGCACAGCAGGCCACATTAAGAGGAGCAGTGACCTTGGTTGGGGCAACAGCCCACCCAAGTGTTGCATACAGGTCAGCACTGAGAGGCTCAGAGCAGAGCACAGAGAGATCTGGAGGGGCACGTGGAGGAGAGCCAGCAGGCTTTTAAAAAGAATTTATGAAAGCTTGAAGAATTTAGTGATTCAAAACTGGGGCGGATCCTAGGGGTTTCCGGTCCAATCACATCTCCCATTTTGAAATGCATCTTCATCAAGTCCTGCGAAGCTGGCCATTTGACTTTTGCCTCCAGGGGTTCTTTCAGGCATGGGCAGCCCCTTGCTCCTGGAAGATCTCAAGTCTCTGAACAGAAATGATTATTAGAGAGTTGTGTGTGAAAAGGCAGAATGGTGCAGCGGAAGCAGCAGAGACAGAACACCTGGGTTCCAATCCATGCCGCTTGGATGATTTACTTTGTTTATCTTGTTGTTTTCTCACATGTAAAATAGGAGTAATGAAATTTATCAGACAGAGTTGTTGTGAAGATTAAGACCTGATATATATGAAGAAACTTCATGTACTAACTGGCACATGGGAACCACTCAGTGGATGCTGATTCTGCAACCGAAGTCTGTCTCCTGTAAACTTGTATACGTTGGTCCCATAGTGACCAGATCACTTCCTCCATCTTCCTCATGACCATCTTTCAGATGTTTAAAGATAACAGGAATCTCCCCACCCCCCACCCCCACCCCGAAGTGCTTCAAGCTAAGCTTTTCTACTTCCTTTGACCATTTTGGTTTTTCAGACACTTTATCCTCCTCCAAACAAGAAGCTGCCATTCTTTAGATGACCCATCTCCATGGCCAGAACAGACTGGTGCAGAGGAGGGACTTGACCCAAGCTGACCAATTAGATTCCTGCCCTGGGATTTTTCAAACTGGAACTGAGGCAAGTCAGAGCCTCTCTGCTGGTAGGAGCTGAGGGATGTGAGGTATGGGCCACGTGTGGCAGAAAGAGGTTGTGCAAGAGAGAAAATGAAGGGAATCCAAGGAGGAGCAGAGAGATGGAGGTGAGGGGCTGCTAGCAGCATTCAGGCATCTGGAAGCTCAGTACTAGCCCTGTCCTTCCAGTGGATTTTCATTTAATCCTTCTTGGATTCTGTGAACCAATAAAGTCCCTTGTCTAAAACAGTTCACAATGGGTTTCTGAGACTTTCAAATAAAAGAATCACATTGACCACATCTGAGAGTCTAGAGCATGGACTTTGGAGTTCAAAAAGCCTGGGTTTGAATCCTATATTAACCATTTACTAGCTTTGTGACCTTCAGCAAGTCTCTTCGCTACTCTGAACCCATTTTCTTCTCCTTTAACATGAGAAGGGCATTAGGTACTCCTCTACTATACTGTAAGGACTAAGAAAGTATTGTGTATCTAAAACCCAGTTTAGTACTTGACACAGAGTACACTCATCCCATTGGCAACAGCAAAGCAAATTTTATCTTCATTGTTACTGAATCTGTGGTTAGTTCAGACACTTACACAAGCTGTCACAAAATTTGTTTCCCTGCCCTGAACTTGCATTGACTTTTTGATTCTGTGGGATTTAAAGAATTTCCCTGCTCACTTTCCCCTTTGTTAATTCTACAGAAATTGTTTAACAGGAATGTTGAACTTTTGGCAAGGGCAGATGTTCCTCTGACCCCTAGGAGGCTTCTGACTTGTGTTGTTTTCAAAGTGTCATGACCACAGCAACAGAAGCAGTCAACGTTTCAAGACGTCTTTCTCCTCTGCTGTGTGTACATTCTTGGGCCCTTTCCCAGAAATGACTTTCCAGAATAATTGTCCTAGAAAGCTACACACAGACAGCATGTGTGCTGAACTGCCACACACTGGAGTTAATTCACAGTTCCCATCATCCATCCACAATGATGACAGTGATCCACAAAACACCTTGGCTTGGAGTTAGAAGTTCCTAGGCTCAATTTCCAGCCCTAGAAGTTTCTAGACTCCTTGGGTTACTAGTAAGCATTCATTTGAGGCTTTGAAACATCAGGTGGAATGATTCATTCACTTGTAATTCATTCAACGCACAATTTAATGAGCACATCTAAGGTCCCCAGCCCGGTAGGGGCTGATGCTGGGGTTATAAGAAGAAAACCTGCTACTGACCTCAAGCAGGTCATATTCTCCAGAGGCACATAGCTACAATTTAATGGATATAATGGTGTAATTAATGGTAGCTCTTGCAACTAACACCCCCCTTCCCCTGATGCCCATGTCTCAGTAGCTAATCATGGGAAAAAGTTTGTTTTTTTGCTCATGCAAAGGCCAGTGTAGGTTAGGAGGCTCTCTTCCTTCTCAAAGTCACACCATATAGGACACACTGTTGTTACACTGGGGTAAGGAAGATGGAGGAGGTACATTGGCTCTTAACTGCCTTGGCCCATAAGTAACACATCACTTCTGCTCATAGTCCATTGGCCGGACTGGTCACATGGCCACCCCTAAGCTAACTTCTGCAGAAGCCAGGAAATGTGGGGAAGCTCATAGATACTTAGTGAGCACTAACATGTCTCTGCCCCCACAGGAAATGCTATGATACCAGTGACCAAGGGATCATGTATTAATCATGACTCATTGGGTTCAGCCTGAGTTAGCATAAACAAAAAAGAATTTTAAGGATTTTGGTGTGTCTTCGAGAATCAAATGGCAGAAATAAAACTGAGCATCTGGCAGGGATTGGAATCAGGAAATGCAAAGGCGCTGAGAACATGTCTCTCGACGTGGTACCACTGTGAGAAGAAATGGAAGTAACTAGCTTTTAGTTTCGCAGAGAATCCATTAGGTGTGCTTTTTAGGGCATTCAGGTATTCCTGATGAGGAATATTTAATCCACATTAAGGAGAGAGGGAGGGAAGGAGGATTTTTCATTCCCTGTTGAGATTTCCTATGGTTTCATTCATTGTAAGTATATTTGTTTTATTTCTTCGAGAATAGTCATACAATAGCCATTTAAAAAATCCTTGTCTTCTAAGATCTGGATTATCTTGGAGTTGTTCTCAGTTAATTTTCTTTTCTCTTGAGAATGTGTTGCATTTCGCTGGTCCATTGCACATTGGGTTATTTTACACTGTAAAGTGGACATTGTGAATATAAGAAGGCACTGTGTAAAACATCCTGCCTTTGCATGTGTACCCTGCACCAGAACCTGCCTGTTTCTGTTCCCCCTCCAGTGCTTCCAGGGAGCTGCTATTTTTATCATGCCCAGATTTTATAGCTCTTGTCTGAGCGTTAATTTGTCCAGTAGAATCTTATTTAGTTAGAACTGGAAACAGACTTCTGTGTGGGTTTTTGTTTTTGTTGTTTGTTTTAGTAAATTTATTTATTTATTTATTGGCTGCCTTGGGTCTTTGTTTCTGCACACAGGCTTTCTCTACTTGTGGTGAGCAGGGGCTACTCTTCGTTGTGGTGCATGGGCTTCTCATTGCAGTGGCTTCTCTTGTCGTGGAGCACGGGCTCTAGGTGCACAGGCTTCAGTAGTTGTAGCGTGTGGACTCAGTAGTTGTGGCACAGAGAAATACTTCTTGTTGACTCTAGAGCCAGCAATTCCAAGGAGAGTTCTGTGTGCTCCTCAGGTAGCCCTGGCAGGATTGAGGCCTAATGGCCCCAACGGTAACCAACATAACCTTTTTTTTTTAAAGATTTATTTTTATTATTTATTTATTTATTTATTTTTTGGGTTGCTTTGGATCTTCGTTGCTGTGCACAGGATTTCTTTAGTTGTGGCAAGCGGGGGCTGCTCTTCGTTGCATTGTGCAGGCTTCTCATCGCAGTAGCTTCTCTTGTTGCAGAACATGGGCTCTAGGCTTTCAGGCTTCGGTAGTTGCAGCACACGGGCTCAGTAGTTGTGGCGCACGGGCTTAGTTGCTCCGCGGCATGTGGGATCTTCCCGGACCAGGGATCTAAGCTGTGTTCCCTGCATTGGCAGGCGGATTCTTAACCACTGTGCCACCAGGGAAGTCCCATAATAACATATTCTTTAAGTTGGCTTTTCCTCTTTCCCTGTTTCACTTTCTCTTATACCTCACTCTTGTGGGGTCAACTCCCAAATAAAATATCTGCGCTCAAGTGCTTGTCTCAGTCTCCATTTTCGGAGGGAAGTTTCAATTGTCAATCCCATTTTCTTCTCCTTTAGCTGGGAGCAATACTATCTGATACAGATTCATGTTGGGAGAAGATAAGATAGGAGAAATAGGCTGGGATCCTGTTTTTAAAGTCCTTGAAGTCATCTAAGAAGCCTGGATTCTATTCTGTAGGGAAGAAGAAAACTGAAAGACACTGAGTATGAGACTGACATGATCAGACTATTGAAGATCCTTTATTGGCCCAAGATTTGAAGATTCTCTGAATTTTAGTTTCCTTAATTAATAAACTGCGAAAGTAGCACTTCCCTGTCTATTTCACACAGGGACCAAATTACGAAGACCAAATTAGATAATGCACATTCCACAGGAGCTAAATAAAAGTAGGGTGTTACTATTATTACTTCAATCTGAAGAATGTCATATGTTAGCGTGGGAACTAAGCATGCTAATACTTTTTTAAACCCTTCTTATTTGCCTATTAGAATTTCCAACTGTGGCAAAAGTATATTTTCAGCATGCGATTTCGTGGACCATCCAAATCCAATATTGGGTTGTATCTATAAGATAACAGAACAGTAAACTCTAATCTAATATATCTGTAAGGAAATATAGATTCTAAACTAACAAGGGTCTTAAGCAGATGGAAACAGGTCTTCTGAGACTGATGGGGAAACTGTGATGTCTCAGGCTTTATCTTTTTGCTCTGCCTACTCGAGAGTGTGGCTTCTATCTCCAAACCAAGAGGGTTGCTGCAACTTCAGACATCATGCCCACTTTTAGCGAGGAGGGAAAAAGTGAGAAGGGAAAAGCGGGAGTCTTCAAGTTGAGTCAATGCCTCCTCTCTGAGAACTTCCTGGAAGTCTCATCTAATGATGTGTCTCACTGGCCACTCTCTAAGCACAAGGAGAGCTGGGAAATGCAGTCTTTTAGCTGGGCACACGTCATCCGCAAATAAAATTAGGGCTCCATCAGTAAAGAAAAAAGAAGAGAATGGGTATCGGGTAGGCAATTAGCTATCTTGGCCATATATGGTGTCTTGGCAAGAGCCCTGGATCAAATCCTGGATTCAAATTCTACTGTTGCCCTTATTTATTGGCTGACTGGGCAAGTTGCCTTCAGAGATTCAATTTCTGCTTCTGTAAAATGGTGCTAAAAATTTGTACTTTACAAAGACGTGCATTTTACAAACCATTTTGAGGCTCCTGTGAGATAATCTATATACTATACCTAGCACAAAGCCTGGCACAGTTTAGATGCTATTTAATGTATACCTGTTGAATCTAAATCTAACAATACCCTGTGCTAGGTGCTGGGCTAGAAGTGAGAGACACAACAGGACATAACCTCTGCCTTCAAGAAACAATGAGCGTGTGTGTTGTGAAACGTGTCACACAGGTCCTGTGCTGCTTCACCCACATCCCCTCTTCAGCGCCCTGCACCCATACCCCCAGATACGGGGAAGAGTGGCTATCGATAGCTCCCAGCCGCACACCTCAGGGCGAATTGCCTTCGGCTGCACGGAACTGCCTGCCTCCAGGTTCTGTTCCCGCCTAGGGGTAGTCCACGGCCAGTGATTGGCTAACGCATGGTAAAAAGCCCAGCCCCTTCCCTCAATTTTGGGGCAGCTCTAAAGCGCTCCAGAAGTCCCCGAAGGATCACCTGACGCTCAGTTGCACCCGCATTTCATCTTCCCCAATCCAGTCCTTCTTTCCTCACCTTCTTACGGGTGTCTCTCTCGAAAGCATCCCCCCAGTCACTCCTCTGCACGCAATCCTCCTCAGAGCCCATTTCCAGGAAACCCAATCTATGATACAAGTCACCACACTGAGTGTCTTCAGTCACAAGGGCTGGAACTAGAGTCATCAGGACATCTGTTCTCATCTCTTTCATCACTCCCCTGCATCTTCTCTGCACGACTGCTTTCTGACAAGCCAGGCTTTCCATGACCTCTGGTGGTCCTGTTGCCATTTCAAAACTTTTCCACTTCATCTCCCACCAACTCCCTCCTTCTCTGGGTCTTTCTATATCAGTTCCTACAAGAGAGCATTTGATTGGCCCAGCTCAACTTTTCGAGTCAAGCCACCTCATAGGCTGCCAGCGAACCTAGAGATTGGCTGACTTTGAGTCATGGACCCACATGCAGTCCAATCAGCTGTGGCTGTGGGGCTTAGGGGGTGGGGAAGGCTGTGTCTTTAGGGCCTCCCCTTCAGCCGGGGACTGGGGGGATGGGTAGGCGTTGTGAGTAGGGGCTCCAGTATATTTATAAAGGGTGATCTCAGTGCAGATGAAGCCCCTGAAAACCCAGGGGAAAGGAAAGGGCAAGAATCAGAACGCTGTGTCAAGTACGGAAGCAGGGCGCTGCACACTGTGTTCCTGGCTAAGGAGAAAACCAGCTTGATTTGGAATGAAGGGTTGACGGGGCAGAGGGAAGAGTGGGTATGTGTGGAATGAAGCCACGTGGGTTGGCCCTGCCTGTTTTCAAGGGTAGTTGAACGCCAGATAATCGGACCACAGGAGGAAAGCAGGGTCCCGGGGCCAAGAGTAGGAGAGAGAAGGGAGCAGGCAAGCAGTCAGGTGTCTCTGGGACAGATTTAGTTACCTTTTGTTCCTGCAGTACATGCTGTGCTCCATGGGGACACCTCAGCTTGCCCGTGGGGCAGGTGCTCCCAGACCATGTGCCCAGCACTTTGTTTTCTTCCATCTCCTGTGTCCTTAATATCAGCCTCTGGGTCTCAAAAGTCCCCACCCTTGAGCTTCCTCCTGCTGTGTCTGAGGGAGGCACGCTACATCCTCACGTCTGAGGATGCCCATAACTGCATTTTTACATTGCTTTGACCCTCTCACAAACTGTAGAATATAGGACAAGAGGCATTATCTACCTTTTATGATTCTGTCCAGTTCGGTAGCCACTAGCCTCCTGTGGCTTTTTTTTTTTTTTAATTTTTATTTTATGTTGAGGTATAGTTGATTTACAATGTGTTAGTTTCAGGTGTACAGCACTGTGATTCAGTTATACCTATACATGTATCTAGTCTTTTTTCAAGTTCTTTGCCCATTTAGGTTATTACAGAATATTGAGCAAAGTTCCCTGTGCTATATATACAGTAAGTCCCTATGAGTTATCTATTTTAAATATGGCAGTCCTGTGGCTTCTTAAACTTAATTACACTTAAATAAAAATTTAAAATTCTGTCCTTCAGTCACACTGCCCACATTTCAGTTCTCAGTAGCCCCATGTGTCTAGTGGCTACCACACGGGACAGTGGAGACGGAAAACAGTTCCAGCATTCTAGAAAGTTCTATGAGACAGTGCTGCCTTAGAACGTGAGCTTCTGGTATGCGTCTGTCTTGTTCTTTATGGTCACCCTGGTCCCTGCCATCAGTGCTGAGCACGAAGCACATGTTCCAGAAGCAGCTGTGGAAGAATGAGCTGATGAACAGATCTCCACTTGCAGAGTAGAGAAGGAGACTCAGAGAGGCGTTACTTCCATGGATGGCCCAGGGAATACGTGACAGAGCCAGGACTCCAACCCAGTCCCTCCACCTCCGAGCACAACCCTCGTTCAGCCCCTTCCTGATTTGCCACCATCCTGTGATAGGAGGAAGTGGTCTGACGCTGTCACCTTAGCAATCTCCTGATTGGAAAACAAATTCATTTTTCCCCACCTTTATTGAGAAATAATCAATATTAATCAATCAAGATTAATCTCTGTATAAATATAAGGGGTAAAACATGATGGTTTGATTTACCTATGTTGTACAATGGTTACCACAATAGGTTTATTTAACATCTATCATTTCATGCAGATACAAAAGAAGAAGAAAAAAAGCAATTTTTAAATTGATACATGTTACAAGGGATGAAGAGTTAGTACCTCCACCTCTCTTCCCTCATCCTCTCCCTTGAATTTATCCTACTTTTAATTATATCAATAATTGGGGTTTGCATCCTTGTAACAACATAAGCATTGTTCACTGCAGAACATATTAGAAAACTGTGATTACATGTTCTTTTTTTAAAATTGAAATGTAGTTAATCTAGAATATTATGTTAGTTCTAGGTGGACACCATAGTGATTCAAGATTTTGATACATTACAAAATGACAAGTATGAAAAACCACTTTAAAAAATGGCTTATGATTTCTTTTCTCCAAGGTAAGGGGGAATAGAAAAGGGAGAAAATACAGAAGAGTAGGAAGAAAAGGTATTCATTTTTCTAACACTAAAACCAGCTCAGCTAACATTTGGGGATGTTTCCTCCCAATCTCTTTTCAATACAGAGGTGTTTGAGTTTTCCACAGGGTTGTGTCATTTGCTTTTGAAAATTGATTTTCCAAGAAGTTACTTAGGCCAGAAGCTTTCTGCTTCCTTCTCCCAGCCTCATCTTGAAGCTTCTAGGCCCACTTCTCTCTTCAGATAACAGCATAATCTTGGATTCATGGCTATTTCTCTCTCCATGAAGCAAGCGTGCCCGTGGTAGGGCAGAGCTCAAGGCAGGGGCTAACAGGATATTCAAGCTGAGCGGTTGGGGCTGGAGATTTCATACCTGCCTGTGAGGGGAGTCGAGCTACTGGCTCTGTGCTCACAAGAAGATGAAAATGAGTTACCTGCCTAAAAAAAGTGAGGCGTCACCAAGGCTGTCTCACCATGGGAGCAGAACCAGAAACCCCCACCTCCCGACTCTGGACCACATGCCAACGTGGTGTCTGAGTTCTCATCATTTGTACGGTCTGAGGATTCCAAGTGGATTCCAAGTGAACAAGGTAAAACTTGTCCAGAGCTGGTAAAACTCGGAGCCCTTAGGACACTCCCACAGTTAGGGGTCTGGGGTGCTCACAGAGACCCCATGAAGATGGGCTTACAATCCATTTACAACCCATGTGAGAAAATAAGCCACAAGCAGCTGGCAGCTTCAACTAGCACAAGACTTTGCACCCCACGAACTAAATGTAATAAAACAGAAAGAAACTTTAAAACAAGCAGGTTTAAAATGTTTGCAGAGATAAAGGAAGGAGGGACTTCCCTGGTGGCACAGTGGTTAAGAATCCACCTGCCGATGCAGGGGACACAGGTTCGAGCCCTGGGCCTGGAAGATCCCACATGCCACAGAGCAACTAAGCCTGTGCACCACAACTTCTGAGCCCACGTGCTGCAACTACTGAAGCCCACGCACCTAGAGCCCAAGCTCTGCAACAAGAGAAGCCACCACACCAGGAAGCCCACACACCACAACAAAGAGTAGTCCCTGCTCGCTGCAACTAGAGAAAGCCCGTGCGCAGCAACAAAGATCCTACGCAGCCAAAAATAGATAAATTAAATAAATAAATATATTTTAAAAAAAAGAAAAGAAAGGAAGGAACAGCTACTTTAAGCCTAAAGTCGGAACAGAATAGTATGAGAAAAGAATACACAGGCTTAAAAAGTGTTGAAGTAGAAATTTTAGGAAAGATATAATAAAATTATTGAAATAAAGGGGGCCCATGAATTCAGAGATGTCAAAGGGAAATGGGACTGTCCTTTTAAACGATGTTTCTGTGAAAAACAGTTGTTAAACTTCCCTAAGAACTAGGCACTGTTTCAGGGGTTTCAACTATATTAACTCATTTGATTTGCACAAGCTCATGAAGCAGGTCCCATTCTGGGGAAGCAGGGAGTATTCCGATGGACCTGTGGACGGGCCATCCCTGGGGTGGTCAAGGAATAAAAAGAAAATGTTATGTATAAAATAAATCACTTTACATAGATCATCTCATTTAGCCCTCATTTAATAATCTCATTAATCCTCACAGCAATCCCTCTAGGCAGAAGTTATTTTCACTTTCATTATGTGGCTGAGACCGTGCTTAGAGCCATTAAGAAATTTCCCTAATGTTTATACAGTCACCAAGCAATGCAGTTGGGATTTAAATTGAGACAAGTTGAATCCACCGTCCAAGCTCTTAACAATGACGCTAAGGAAACATTTCGATTCTAGTTTATGCAATACTTAATGCTGAATAGGCAATATAGTTCCTGATTCAAAATGCACCAAAGGGTCTAGAGTAAAACACCTCTCTCCCACCTCTGTCCCCCGCTCAGAGGCATCCGGTGTTCCCAGTTTCTTGTGTAACTTCCAGATTTATTCTGTGCCTATAGGAGCACGTGTCTACAGATATAGTTATATACAAGTCTATCTATATAAATGCATATCTGTTTCTCCCTTTCGACACATTGTAAGTTTCCTCTATACTTTGTTCTTATCTTGCTGTTTTCATTTAACAATCTCTCTTGGAGTGCATTGTTAGTATAGAAAAATAATAATGCAATAATAGTATAGCATATATACTATAATGTATATTATGGAATAATATACAAGTATAGAATAATAATAATGACAAAATAATAAAGGGCTTCCTCATTCTTGTTTATGACTGCAAAAGATTCCACTGTAGGTCTGTATTGTAATTAACTTAACTAGACCTCTATGGTGGGCATTCAAGTTGTTTCCAATCTTTGGCCATTACAATGCTGTTGTGAATAATTGGATACACATGACGAATCTGCTCCTAAAGGTTGAACTGCTGAGTTAAAGTTATGTGCATTTGTGAAGTTGTGTTGTGCTATAAGTCAATCTGCCACTATCATGGGGACCTTTTTAAAAATGATTTTCTCTGATTATAAAAAATACATGGAAATTATGAAAAAAACTAAAAATCACCCATAATTCATAAGCCCAGAGATAGTCACTGTTAACATGTTGGTACAATCTTCTGAGCCCCTTTTTATGTCTACGCACATCCACACGCACATACCTTGGTGATCACACTATTATCTAGGTTGTGGTTTTTTTTTGAGATTTTTTACACTGAACATTATATCATAACCATTTTTTATTTTATTTAAATATTCTTTACAAATTGCATTTTCACGATTGCATACTACTCCATTATAGGACCGTAATTTACTTAACCCATATCCTCAATATTGGCACTTGGTTGTTTCCAATTTTTTTATAATTTAGGAAGCTCTGCAACGAGTATTGCTGTATGTAAATCATCGTTTCCATCTGTCTGATTTCCTCGTCATTTTCTATTCTAATCATTAGAATCAATGACTAAAAGTAAAAGTTTTTACTAGTCACATTTTATTCCTATCAAGTCAATGGCTAGATAATAGAAGTTAGGCTAAAGAATATCAACATTTTTTGTAAGTTCTTAATACATACTGTTAGTATGTTCTTAATTTATCCTGCCCTCCTGGTTGTACCAATTTATATTCCAACACCCTCATCTCACCACTTCCTTAGCAACATGGAGTTTTATTTTCTAGGGAATTCAGCAAAAGGTGGCATCTGTTGCTTTGTTCTTATGATTATATATGTAATGCTTATTTATTATTACAGACAATTGGAAAAGAGCAAAACAACCCATAATCACAAAATTTTGGTCTAATCACTATTAAGATAGTGTTGACTTTCCATGCTTTTCTCTGTTCAAATATTTTTGATAAAATTGTTACTAAACATGCTTCAAAACCACAACTTTTATTTTTGCCAAGTTTAAGCTAAAAATGGCATCTCATTTGAATTTGTCATATCTGTTGCAGATATTTTTCTCAGTTTCTTGATTACCTTTTTATTGTGTTTATGATATTCTGAATTTTTATGTGATCAGATCTAGAAATCTTTTTCTTCCATCTCCCCTAGCCCCTCTAAAAACTTTTTGCCATGGGGATAAGGGTGATAGGGTGTAAAGTAACACAGAAGAGAAAGAGTGTTAGGCAGCACAGGATCCTAGTTGAGATGAGCCATGGAAAGAGTAATGGCCTGCATCCATTCAAAAGGATTATTGGTACCTACTTAGCACTATGTGTGTGTGTCCTTAGGGACACAGAGATGAACCATACACGATTCTCTCTCCAGCAGGGAGATAAGATGAGCATGACCAGTGACTCAAGAGAGGCAACATATTCCAATTCCATATGCCATCACAGAGGAGGAATCATGGCTCCAGTTCAGGAAGGGGCAGGCAAGGAAGTCTTCCTGGAGGAGAGGACATTTGAGCTGGACCTGGACGACTGGAAAGGCATGTGGCTTATGGATATGAGGGAAGGAAAAGACAGAACTGCAGGAATTGCTAAGGGTAGAAGTTGTCACATTCCTGCCAGGAGGGGAGCAAGAAGACACTGTGGGGAGTACTAGGCAAAAAAAACCCTCAACCCTCCTCCTTAGAGTAATGGGCAAATACAGGCTGTCCCCAACTCGCAAAAAAAGAGGTGTGTTAAAACAGGTCATCTTCTGGGACCTCCCTGGTAGTCCAGTGGTTAAGACTTTGCCTTCCAACGCAGGGGGTGCCGGTTCGATCCCTGTTGGGGGAGCTAAGATCCCACATGGCTTGGGGCCAAAAAACCAAAACATAAAACAGAAGCAATATTGTAACAAATTCAATAAAGACTTTAAAAAATGGTCCACATTAAAAAAATCTTAACCCCCCCCCCCCCCAAATACAGGTCATCTTCTAATGAAGGTTTGGAATTCTAATTTGACATCCATTTAATCCACACCATATCTGCAACATTAACCAGTAGAATACTGTTTGATGGTGATGTCAATCAAAGTGGAAACAGATGGAAAGATCTTTCTTGAAGACGGGTCCCTGAGGTAATACAGTTTTAATTGGAATAAGATGAGGCAGGGATTTGTAGCTTTTGGGACTCTGGAGGAGGCCTCTGGACACTCTCCAGGTGTTTATGCAATGAGGCCAGCATGTGCAGTGCTTTGGCCAGTAACAGGTTCATTATAGGGCCCCATCTAATTGTCAGGGCCCTTTCGCGTTTTCTCAGAATAACTCTTTCTTTTTCTGAGGAGTTACTCCCACTCTTGAGTTCAGTCGAGTTCTGTGGGGGGTGGGGCTGTGACTTACTGACCAACCACAGGGTCACAGTGATTGGTCCAAGGGGTGAGCCCGTAATCTGACCTGGGCCAATCAGAATGCTCTCCTGAACAGCGCTGAATGGGCGTGGAGGGAACTCTGTCTTTCCTTTCTGGTTTTGGTGCTGCGAGGATCAGCCAGCTACCAGGCCATTTGAAGGCATCAAGATAATGAAGGCTGAGAGAAACAGGAACAAAAGGATTCAAGAATCCAATCCCTCCACTGAGCTGCCCTAGTTCCTGAAGTCTTCCTTCCATTCTGACACTGCCCTAGTGTCCTCCCTAGGAGTCCTTTTTGATTTAAGCTGATTTGAGTTGGGTTCCTGCCACTTGCAATCAGAAGAATCCTGTCTGACACAAGGAGAGTAAAAGTCTGATTCTTACATTTAATTTCACTGCCAAGTTTAATGGTTTTCATTTCTTCAGTATATGTGCATCAGTAGCAGTATTCCAGCTTTTTAAAAATTATATAGTAATTTTTAGAGTAATGCTTGTTCATTACAAAGATTTAGGCTATACCAATAAGCAAAAAGAAAAGGAAATCCACCTAATATCCTATCCCTAGAGATGGCCGCTCTTAACATATTGGGATTCCCCACCCCATCTGTGACTTTTTCCTATCATCTGTGTATCTATTTATCTGTGTATGTACCTGTTTATCTTTGATCTATTTTTATCTGTCTCTCTGCTCTGTCTTTGATCTATCTCTTTGATCTTTTATCTATCTCTTAGATCTGTCATCTATCTACCTACCATCTATCATCTATCTAAAACAGTAACAGCCAACACAGTGCTTACTATGTGCCACGAATGGTCTAATTTTCCACATAATAACTCACTCTTCACAACAATCCTATGACATAGGTATTATTAGTCCCAGTTTATAAATGCAAAAACCGAAGTTCAGAAAAGCACAGAAAAGTTAGAGAACACAGGCTGAGAGGGGTTAACTATCTAACCCAAGGACTTAAAACCGACAAATGGTGAGGAGCTGGGATTTGAATCTAGGTTGTTTTGCTCCCGAAGCTATATTCTTGGCCACCACACTATACTGACTTTATCTGAAGTTAGAATCACGCAGTAATACTATTTTGCATCCTGCGTTAGTTACTTATCAAAATATCACAGCTTCTTTCTGTGTATGGATATCTACATCAACTTTCAGAGCTGCCCAGTATCCCATAACAAAAATGCACCCAACTTCATTGAACCAGACTGAGACTGGTGAGTATTGTGATTGTTTCCAAATTTTCACTATTATAAAAACACCTCACTGCAAGGACATTTTTAAAAGCTGTCTTGATATCACAAGACAAAACCTTCACGTTATTCCCTTAGGTCAGGTTCCCAGAAGTGGAGTTACTAGGTTGGTGGGTTTGTAAATTGTTTTATGGTTTTGACACCTGTAACCACCTACTTCTCAGAACAACTAAGATTCTCCCTCCTGGGGACTGATGACACTGTTTTTTAGTTTAGTTGTTTGCTTGTTTTGTTTTGTTTTGGCCGTGCTGCATGGCATGTGGGATCTTAGTTCCGCAACCAGAAATTGAACCTGTGCCCCTGCAGTGGAAGCAGGGAGTCTTAACCACTGGACTGCCAGGGAAGTCCCAGTGTTTTTTTAACAATTAAAAAAAAATGAGATTAAATTCACATAACATAAAATTCAGCATTTCAAAGTGTGCAATTCCATGGTTTCTAATTTATTCACAACATTGTACAACCATTACCACTCTCCAATCTCAGAACATTTTCATCATCCCCTCAAAGGAACTCCGTACTCTTTAGCAGTCACTGCCCATCCCCCTTCCTCCCAGCCCCTGGCAACTTCTGATCTACTTTCTGTCTCTATGAATTTGCCTTTTCTGAACAACACATATGAATGTAACCATATAGTACATATGTGACCTTTTGTGTCTGGCTTCGTTCACTTGGTGTGTTTTCAAGGTTCATCCATGTGACAGCATGTGTCAGAACTTCTTTCTTTTTTATGGCCAAATAATATTCCAATGTATGGCTAGACCACATTTTGTTTATCCATCCAACAGCTGATGCACATTTGGGTGGTTTCCATTTTTAATCCTTTATGAAGAATCCTGTTATGAACCTTTTTTTAGTTCTTCATGTTATGAAGAAAAGAGAGAGGAGAGTTTTTCCTGAGGCAGAAAGAAGATGATAAAAGAATTTGTGGGGGAGGGCTCACCAATTTACTTAAGTAGTAAAATATAGAAATAAAGGAATCTGGAAGTGGGGGCGTCTGTGGGGAAGGGCTCAGCTCTTCCTGTGCTTTGGACAATGCCTACATAAGCCAAAATTAGAATTCCTACAAGCTCTTTGTTTTTGAGGACAACTCGATTTAATACAAAAAATGAAGGACTGCTGAAAGACTATTAACTTTTTAAATTTTATAATGTATTTTTCTAGGCATTTCTCAGTTGTTTTTGTTTCAGGTTTCTGAGTTTTTACGGTTAGTTTATAAATATCGTGCATACCTTTTGTTTAGAAACTTGACTTACTGGCCTTGATTACTATCAAGCCTGCTCTCATTTACACACCTCTGCCTTTGCCAGGTAGGTTTCTCATTGCAACCAAAACTGTGCACCTGGTCTCAGTGAAATCTAAGAGCTAAGTTCCTGGCCGGAGCCCTGAAGGTCACTCTGACCTCACACTCTGGACAGAGTCCAGACAGCTCTCCCTTGTGGGCAATGCCTTTTCACTGGGTAGTTCTGTTGTATTTTTTCCTGGCTGTGTTGTGTATATTTTAAAATACTTAATCTAATTTTTCTTCTCCCCTTTCTTTTTCCTGTACTGTTTTATAGGGTATGCTGATAGCTGTCATATACAATTTAGTCCACAGAGTATAGGAAATTGAGATAGATCATGACCCAGGCGTATAGGAAATTGAGATAGGTCATGACCCAGGAGAAAAAGGACTTGCTGCTGCTGTAATTGATAAACATCCTTTTGGGGAAGGGTGAGCAGATTTTCAGTTGTATGATGAATGGTTGTTCCATGTCAGGCTGGCACACTGTTAGGTTTTACAAGCATGGGAAGGGTATTAGATGGCAAAAGGAGTGGATCATAGTGGACATTTGGTTTTGGTCATCCAGCTCCTAAATTTGGAAACACTTCTACCACAGGAGGCAGAGATTCCCCTCCCATGTCTTCCACTACAGACCCTAAAAATGCCACGTGGTTGCTTTCCAGCCTCCCTTGCAGCTAGGCCTGGGCTCATGAGCAAGGCTCTGCTGGTGAGAAGCATCTGTCCCAGGACTCAGAAATGACAGGCAGCAGGGACTGTGTGGGTTCATTCTGTGAGGGTGGCAGCTGCAGGGTCACCTCTATCCAGCATCCAAAGCAGAATAGGCTTCAGTGGTGTCAGCAGTTCATGCCGGGTTCTGTACTTAGGGACAGTGGCATCTACAGGGACCAGTTCCGAGATCTGATCTTGACATTGATACTGGCCACACCACTTTATAGCAACACTTACCACCTTTCCTGCCTGGGGTATTCCGTGTGTGTGTGTGTGTGTGTGTGTGTGTGTGTGTGTGTGTATAGCAGGAAGAGGCAGGGGAGAGACACTTCTTCCCGTTATTCACAATTGTCTGGTTAGCATTAAATGATGATATGCAAGTTAAAGCCTCTGAGGCTTGAGGCTTATTTTCAGAAAACATTCAGAGTCTTGGGCTGGGCACTGGGTGGTAAATGAGCAGTCCTGAAAGACAACAGAAATGTGGGCCCATTTCTCCTAGTGCAAGTGATATATGGATGGAGCTCCAGGTGGGACAGAGAGTTTCAGCCTAAGCCAGAAACCCGTTAAGCACTGAAGGGTTTTCTGTAGGGCTCCAGGGCAGGACAGAGGACCCAATGGTTCCCTTGGTCAATGTGAGGAAGCATGGTTGGAACTGCCACTGGGCACAACTGGGCACGATATGATTCATATCATCGATGGAGGAACAGAGATGCCAAAAATGTGAGGTTGCCCAGGAGCCACCTGGCTGAGGGATGGGATGCATAACTCTGGAAATGAGTAGGGGTGGGTACCGCTGATGGGGGCTAAAGGAGGCTATACCCCCCCCCCACTACCCCATCCTCTCAGGAAGAAGGAGGGTTGTTCCTTCAGGCCGGAGGGGGTCAGGGTAATGCTGAACACTACTAAAGAAAATCATGTGTAATACCTGTGCCGAGACCACCGACCAGCAGAGGCTGACGTCCAGATGGAGGTTGGGGACCTCTCTTTAGCCCCAGTGTGCTGCCCCCTTGGTCTGTCTTGCCTGTGGGGCTCTAGGGGAGAGTGAGGTCTCTGAGAGTTCAGGCAGGCAGAGGAGTGGTGGGGAAGTTCAGAACTTGGACCCCTGATTACAGTTATGATCAAATATGAATTTGTTGCTATGGACTGAATTGTGTTCTCCTCCAAATTCCTATGTGGAAGCTTTAACTCCCAACATGATGGTCTCTGGAGATGGGACCTTTGGAAGATATTTAGGTTTAGATGAGGTCATGAGGGGCCCCCATGATGGGATTAGTGCCCTTATTAAAAAAGACACCAGGGCTTGCTCTCTCCATCACATGAGAACACTGCAAGAGGTGGCTGTCTGCAAGCCGGGAAAACTCTCACCAGAAACAGAATCTGCTGGCACCTTGATCCTGGATTTCTCAGGATCCAGAACTGTGAGAAATAAATGTCTCCTTTAAGCCACTCAGTGGATGATATTTTGTTATTGCAGCCTGAGGAGACTAAGACAATTGCATGTTCACCCCAGATGGGCTATTTTAATAATTGGATTTGATTGCAGAAATCATTTGAATGGATTAAAATTTGAACAAGAATGGCACAGAAGACATCTACTGTGGCTGTTTGCGGTGCTCAGGACCCAGAAATGTCTACATTGTTTTTAAGAATAAACTTTCACATTCAGACTTAGCTGTGTGAGGCTCCTCAGACAGGTTATGCGTGTCCCTAACGTTAAACCACAGACGCAAAGAACAATCTTATCTCCCCATAACTAGTTCTTGTTTGCAGCACCCACACCCACCCAGTTGCCCAACCTTGAAACTGGCCCCATCCTTGGCTCCTCCCTTGGCACACCCATCTGTTATCAAGCCATACTCCTTTCTCTTAAATATGTCTGGACTACGACCACCTATCTTGTCTTCACTGCCAGCATCCCTCCCCAGACCTCTACTACTGCATCCCAGCAAGTCTTCTTCTCTGGCTCTTCCTGTGTTTTAGACAATGATGTTGGAAGCCCTGGGGCAGCCTGAGGAGAAATTCTGGAGTCTTCCTCAACCACAAGAGGAACCTAGAGGCATAGGGCTAACCAGCAAAGGATACAAGGGTGGCCATAGAAGAAGAATGACCTGTATAATTTGGGGTTGGGGAATGGGTGGGGATCTGGGGTTTCTAGAAGGGAGGTTGTTTGTTATCAGTCTACTCTTATTCAAATGATTCATGTACGTAATGGATGGGTGCTGATCATGTTAGGAGCTGTCAGTGCTGTTCTTGAAGATGGTGGGTCAGTTTTCCTTAAGTGACAATTGCATTTGTTCTTGTGTGCTGGGTCTTGAGCAGTGGTAATTCCTCGTAAGTCAGTCCTTCAATAGATCTGAAGTCAAGGAATCTGCAGGGGAGGCTGCTAATTGTGCCCTGATAATCATTTCCCTTTCTTCAGTAATAAATTGGTTGGGTGGAGTGCCATCCAGAGTAAAGACTACATTTCTTAACCCCTTTGCAGCTAGATGGACCCATATGATCAAGTTCTGGCCTACTGTGTGTTAATCAGAGTAGTCTCTGGAACTTTCAGGAATTATCTTTAAAGGGAAGGGGCATTCTTTTCTCCCTTCTCCTCTTTTCTTCTGGCTAGAATATGGATGTGATGGCTGGAGCTGGATCAGCCATTTTGAACTATGAGGTGAAGGAGTATGTTGAAGACTGGAGAAGCATAGGTCCCAATGACTATAGAGCCACTGTACCAGCTCTGGACTCCCGTGTTTATGTGAGAAATAAACTTCTAATTTGCTCCAACCACCTTTACTTTGGATTTTGGATTTAGAATTTGATAACTGAAAATGGGATGCTGCAAATAACATATAAAACATAGCACTGGCTTAGTGGAACTGGTAGGCAGTAGATGGCAAGAATATTGTCTTTTATATAATGGCTAAATATTTGATGAAACTGGATGAAACACATGCTGACTGAGGTCACGGCAATAGAGGAAATGGTGAGAGAGTGCCAAAAGTGTGAATGTTGTTCCTTGTTGCTTTTCACAAAGTCATATAAAAGTGAGATGAACTGGGGCTAGAGCCAGACAGATTGCAGCAGAGATGGAAGGCACTCTTGTTTTGCTAAGAGAGCCACTATCTGTAGCCTGTGCTCCAAATTGATTAAAGTCTTGAAGTATAGAAAATGCCAACTGCCTCTGTTCTCCAGATTGCAGCTATTAAGAGCAGTGGCCTTGAAGTGGCAGCCTTAGCAGGAGACAAGGCTGAGGCCAGCAAGCCATTTTCAAGACTTCCCTGCCCAAAAATGCAAACCAGTAACTCCAAAGATCAGACGGAGGGTGTTGCCTTCCCACCCAAACTTTTTGTTCAGGTGGCCCCAAAGTCGCTACCTCTAAGCTGAGCAAGGGCAGAGCACAGAACACCAGTCTAGACCATGCCTTTGGCTGTGGGTACTTGGTGGAATTTTATTGGCAGAGAAACCACAACCCTGGGCACCCCCCAAACTGCCCCAGGATTAAGCTGTGCAGTCCCACCGTGGATGTGCCATGGAGGTCAGCAGACAAGAAGTCCCTCCCAGAGAAAGGGACGGGGCTGTCAGCTGGCCATTCAAGGGACTCACTGGCTGGCCAGAGGCATCTTCACTATTCCTGCAGTGGGCTTGGATAACCACTTGCAGCAGTGTTTCCTGTTCTCTCCTCTTACGAATGAGTTTTCAATGGTTGTTTTCCTGTTTCTACTTCACTGCTGTTTATGGGCCGTGTTGGGAGAAGATAACTGAGTGAGTTTATAGGTCATTAGACCACAACAAGCCACCCAGAGCTGACAGAGACCACAAATCACTCAAATGTGATTTTTAGCTTTAGACCCATGCCATACCTGGATGGGGTTTGAGTTGTCTACCTTGGGGAGAGGAGGAATGGGCTCTACACAAGACAAAAAAGGTGACATCAATGGGTTGAGCTATGGCAGAGGCCACTAATTGTCCCTCAAATCCATTCTTTCCTTGCTTCTCAGAAACAGAACTCCTGAATTTTAGTTAGGCACATGGCATCTGGGAATAAAAACTACCTTTCTCAGACTCCCTTGTGGTAGGTATTGCCCTGTAAGTTCGGATCAGTGAGATGTACAACATCCACATGACAACACCCTAAGGGAAGGGTCTTGCTTTCCTCCTGCCCTCTCCTCCATTCTGTCTGCTGGAATGTGAACATGGCTGAAGCCGCCATCGCAGACCTCAGTGTAGAAGCTGCATACTGGGGATGGCCGAGCAACAAGTCAGAAGGAACCTGGGACCCTAGGGACGATGGGGCCATCTGGCAGCCCTGCGTGGTACAGGGTAAAGAAACTTCTACTTTGTGAAAGCTACTGTTGTCATGACAGCTGAGTCTAATTCTGATCTAGAACTTGCCACACAAGGTCAAGGCTGTCTGTGGTCATGCTTCTGACCAGAGGGAAGATGGAGATGGGCAGAGAGCACTCTCCTCCAAGAGAAATCAACATGTACTTAAAAAAGAAAAGCAGACAAAATGAGAAAACACTTCCAGAAATCAAGACATCAGAATAAAAATGTCAACACACAATAACAGTGTTGCATAGCTTGAATGTTTTTATATTGATCAAATTGTTTTTCAGTAGTCACTGAAAGAACAGGTTAGAATGAAAAACATTCCAAATTTACAGACGAAATATTGTGGATCAATTAAGATACTTTTCAAAACTACATGACTTAACACAATCCCTTGATTGCTCCAGACAGAATGTGAGTTACAGAGATGCTGGACAGCCGACTCAGACTCCTCCCCGCTGCCTGGTTCCCCAGGCTGAGGTCAGGGTCTTTGCCAAGGTCTGATGGACCAGCTCTTGGAGACAAGTTCCAGAAACGCGGTACATCTCTCTCCAGTAGTTTCCTGGAGGTTTTGGTTGAGGATTCATCTTGATTCTCTAGAATACAGACTCCTAGGATAGTAGACACTGAAAAGAACCGGAGAGCTCATCTAGTTGAGCCTAACCTCCCCCTTTTACTTAGAAGGAAAGTGAGGGCCGAGGGCAACACATCTTGTCTAAGTCTAGTCTCTGACCACCTTTCCCCATTGACACTGCCTCTTCATTGCCTCTGGTTCTATGATAACTTCTATGAGGAACAAAAAACATCAACCAGCAACTTCACAGCAACAGCATCGATGCTAATCTCAAAGCAAACGAGTATAAATGACTGTGGTGGGAACTAATGACCAGCCCAAGTCTGTGATCCAACCCTCCTCGTTCCTCCCCCAACCAGACTGAGTTGGATCTCTTTTTCTGGTAAGTCAAAACAGCAAGTGCAGGTTCTATGGAGTGACACCAGGAGGGATCTCCCATCTGATGTCTGCACTTCACGTGTCTAATTAGATCTTCCGAGAGCGCCAGAACGCAGGATGTAAATGTCTTCTCCATTCATACCCCAACTTCCCAAGCAAAATATTTATCCTGATTTTGATGAAGTTTTTCACTTAGGGCTAAAAATGGTTCCTAAGATATAACTGCTGAAGTGTATAAGGTGGTGAAGCAGGAATCTTGAACTCCACAAATTAATCAGTAGCATCTATAGCATCTACTTGCATATTTTATTCCTTTCGATAATTCTCTTGTCTTGTTCTTCCCCAGGATTTCATGGATTTTGTTCATGGTAACATCTGCTGCGTCTGAACTACTGACCTGTGCAGTGGCAGAAAAAAGCTGATTGCAACCTTTGGTAAACTGCTGGGAAACTGATGTAAAATAATGGCAGCATTTCCATAACCATATTAAACAATGTTTCTTAAAACAAAAACAAAACATAAATCTCCAAACTCATTTTAGACTTCACAAGCTTTTTACACACAGGGTGATGATGCCTTTTTATCAAATGGCAATGATTCGCTCAACATCCTGATGGCATTTAAATTTACTTCAGCCTTCTCTTTTTGGTGCCTGGCTGATCGAATTTTCTGAGTCCAGATTGAACAGAAGTACTTGTATGATATTCCTTTGTGCCCTTGGTTCTCTTGAGAAAAAAAGCAATTTTCTCTTACAAAAGCCCAGGTGATTCTACTTCTGCTTCGTGGATTTGGGGGCTAGTCACTGATAAATCAGCTTTTCAAAGTAATTCATCCAGGGCAGTGTCAGATTCAGCTGAGGAAAACTCTAATAGCATGATCTTATTCGATCCTTATATTCAACCCGAAGTCCTCAGTATTATTTACTTCTCCTATTTTACAGATGAAAAATGGAGGTTAAGTGACTACGCTCAGGGCTAGCTGTTGAGTGGAATCAGAAACCAAATGCCCTACCCCTTAACTCCACGCTTTGCTGCTACATTCTGCTAGCCTGGCATTGCGCTGACAAGGACGGGGCTTCCGTGTCTCCGGGCGCACAGCATGGGTTACGACACTGTACACCACCTCCCTCCACCCCGACCATTTAACAGTAAAACATTGGTGGGGAAAGGGTGGAAAGAATGTGGTAAATATGCTAGGTCTGGAGACAAAGAACCTTTAGAAACCTGGCCCCCACTGTAAAGGTCTTTACCCATCTTGCGACCAGGAAACTACTCAATTGGTCCAGAGTTTGCTAAAGAGGCCTCATTTCAATGCATGATAACATGAAACCATCCTTTTTCTATAAATCTCGTTAAGAAACTGGATACTTAGTTAGCTGCTTCTTCTGGATACATAAAACCACTATTTCAAAATACCACATTAGAATTTTTATGTAATTTATTTTCCTTAAATAATAATTTGCTACAATCCTGTCACAAATTAAAAAAAAAATCAACACAGTATTAACAAAGGCAGAATTCTTCAGGACAATCAAAATCATGGTGTACTTAGAATAAATTAACATCAAATGGTGTTTGTATTCAGATAGTCTGATCCTCTCCTTTGAAATGAAACGGAGACCATTGTAACTAAGAGTGAATGCGCACATTTGTTCTTCTATACAGAGACTCATTCTTTATATAAACTCAACTGCAATCTGAATCAAGTTAGGATCCTGAGAAACACTCACCCGTGGGCACACACACAGACACACAGACACACACATCCACGGGCAACCCTCGACAAGCTGGGTTTCCCATGGTTCAATGACTAGATCTTTCCTCAGAAGGGTCAAAGGTTCTGAATATTTAGGTGACATCCCATCTCCCCTCGGGAAAATCGTAAGCTTTCAAGTGTAATAGCTCGAAGTAGCAGCAATCCATGTTTTAGATTCAGTAGTGGATGATTCCAGTCCTGGGTGCTGAGAGTACAGCGAGAGGGAGGCAGAGGCCAGGGGCACCCGCTCCGAACACTCACACGCGGGGCGACCCCGGGAGTCCTCGTTCCGAGTCTCAACTGAAAACTCACCCGAAACCTGCACTGCTCGTCCGGTTCAGGCACTGGTGTCAACCTGAGAAGGGTCGCTAATGCAGGGAGAAGGCAGGGCATTTGGACACGATGCTCAGAAACGTGACTGTCAGAAGAGGCAGGGAGACGGGACCGCGGAAGGGAGGGCAGAAAAGGCGCTGCTCGTCCTTCGGCCTGACGCCCCACCCCCTGCCGTCCAGTACATTCATGGGGTTTCTTTAGCATCCCGGCGGTGAATGCTGACGGCTCCAGCTCCGCCCAGACCCCTGGAAAGCTCGGCCCTTAGTCCGATACACATATACACACAATGCATCCAAGTGACTCTGAACAGCCACACCATCTCGTTTCTGGGAGGTCAACAGCTTTGCTGGCGTCCCCTCTCAGTTGCCCAAGGATGGTTTACAGGAATATGGAGATGGAGAAGGAGGAAGGCATTAGGACAGGCCCCAAACTGAGATCCCCTTCTGCTTATTTCTCTCTGGAGGAGGCACGGGCCTAAATGATGCTATAACCGCATGCGTTATCTACACAGTTCTTATGTACACGATACCTTTTTTTTTTTAATAGAAATTTAAAGTGCCTGGGTTCAAAGGTGCTCATTCCTTTCCCACGACCTACACATTCCTCTTGCTGCTTCCAGAGAGAAGGAGGATGCCCTTGGGAAAGAGGAATGAAGGTCTTCACAGTCGTCTTAACTGGGATCCAGCATTTGGACTAAGCCTTCTTTATAAACACGAAGAATCGCTTCACACACAAACTTGTACTGGCTCTGCAAAAGGAAAAGAAAGCCGTCAAGCTGGCCAGCGGCTCCACAAATGCTGCATCAGACCACAGACACAGTTATTCTTTCCCCTCACTCATAAACACCCTGAGCTCCAGCTCTGGGCCGAGCCAGGCCCAAGGCTACATCAGGGACTCTGAGTGGAGAAGACACATCTGTGAGCTCACTATGTGATGAGGGCTGGAGGCTCCTCCCAGAGAGGGCTGGGCAACATGGCATGGAAACAAGGCAGAGGGAGGGACGGGCAGTCTGGCACCGTCAGGGGGGAGCAAAGGTCACTGCAGGGTGGCCATCCCAGTGTACACACTGGTACGGTGGCTTCAACAAGGACGGCCCGTTCAGAGGAGTGTCGTCAGGGCTCACGGTCCCAGCCCAGAACCCCTGGGTGCAGTGGGGTTGGTGGGGAGGCGGTTGCGGAGGGCCTTGCATTGGGGTAAGGAGTCTGGATTTTGTCTTCAAAAGGAGAACCACCGAAAGCTGCTCTGTAGGATATGGTTCTCTATATTAACAAACACCTAAGAGACGTATTTTAGTGATGTGTCCGGGGTGACAGGAAAGCATTCACACTGAGCTGCACCAGCTAGGAAAATGTGCCCAGAAGATGCACTTTAAACATTTTTAAACTAGCGATGAGGTCCTCTATGCCACAAAACAGGGCAGAGAACAGCCTTAACAACCTGATTTTGTTTTTTTTTTCTTAACCAGGTTTCCTGCGTGCACGTGAATTTAAAACAAGAGCTCACAATCATTAGCAAAATCTTATGAACTTGGTCCATGAGTCCGTGAGGATACAGCACTGACTGCAAGTCCCCCTCCCTTCCTTGCTGACTCCTCCTCATCCATCGGGGGCTGTGGCCTCGGAGGCCACTCCTCCAGAAAGCCCTGACGTTCCAGAGCCAGCTTTTGATGCTCTTCCTGAGTTCTTAGACTCCCCTTGGGCTTCTCCCACTGCTGCTGAGGTTTACGGTCAACTGATCCAGTTCTATTAGATATAAGCTCAGGTCTCTCCTGTTTGTGCACTTGTCTGTGGAATAGATGAATGAATGAATATGGAATTGTTCTCATTTTGTACATGGGGAAACTGAGGCTTACAGAGAGGGGAAGGCACTACTCAAATGTTGCCCACTATGGGAATCATGCACTTTCCACGCCACCCTACTGCCCCTCTTGTAGCTCTGGGGGAAACCAGAATATTTCCTCTTGAGGACACTTGCAGTGCTGGGTACTCAGGCGTGATGTACCTGGGAGACAGTCCAGAAGAGGAGAGAGTAGGGCCATGTGAAACGTCTGCTGAGCCAAAAGGCTCACCCAGGAACAGCTGGGTGGGATGAAACCCACGGGTGACCTTGCTTACTTCTGATGGACACGTGATGGGTCAGTGGCTCGACAATGCAGAGTGCAACCAGGGCTGCTCCCTGGCCAAGTGGCTGGCAGGACACAAACCATGAGGCAGCAGAAGTGGAGGGCAGCGAGAGGCAGAGGTCGGATGGGGAGGGCGTTGGAACCGCTCAGCCCCTGACGAGCTCTGTGACCGTTGGCAAGTGACTCGGTCCCCTGGAGCCTTGGTCTCTTGACCTGCAAAGCCCTTCGTGCAGTCCTGGCCATCATCATTAGTATTTTTTATTACTGCATTTCTACTCACTGATGTCTGCACCATCATGGCGCGCTGGTCTCGCATTTTCCGAACAATATCCAGTGGGTAAACGGGCAGGTTCCTCTCAATTAGGCACATGGCTGTTTCCATGGTGACCAACACACCGGTTCGACCTATCCCAGCACTAGGGGGAGAGGAGCAGAGGGGGGATTTATTCAGACAGCAATTCTGCACAACCCAGCTCAGCGCCTCGCCAGTTCCCACGTTTACTTAGATGGAGCTTCCCTCCCCTGACCTTCAAAGGACACAAAACACACACTCAGGGTGTGCTTCTGAACAGGTCAGGGGCTTAAAAACCGCCTTAAAAACCCACCTTTCCATGCAAACTCCACCCCCCACCTAATGCACATCTATGAGGTCAGTCGGCTGGGAACGGAGGGACTTTGTTCTCCAGGTCTGTGCTGCAATCAGAAGTTTGTCCAAATCTTTCGACATTGTGAAGAAAGCAAACAGAGCCTTGCAAAAAGCATATCTAGTCTTGTGGGGTTAGGTGGGCTTGCAAGTTGCCTGCCAACTTTCTCCAGGCCTTTCCCAAGGAGTACGCGTATTAAAAAAAACAAAGCCAACAAGCCACAGTACCTGCAGTGAACTAGGACGGGTTCGCCGTCCACTCTCAGGGACCTCACATAGTTTACAAATTCCAGGAAGTCCGAGGAGTCATCGGGAACGCCATGGTCTGGCCATGCCACGTACTGGAGGTGCGTCACAGTGTGCTCTTCTCCGGTCTGCGAAGAGGCGGAGCGGCCTCGCTGAGTCACTGGACGGCGGGCAGGTGGGCAGGAGGACCCCAGCCCTGCCCTGGCCTCCAGCCAGGGAACTCCTGTCTCCGGACGCTCTTCTACCCACTGGGCACCACCCTGCCGTGGCCCCTGCCAACTTCCGCCCGCCCGCCCGCCTCCGCTACGCACCCAGACACCCACTCTCTAGGGCTCCGCTGGGGCCAACTGCTGCCCGATGGCGCCTCCACCACTGCTGCCCACAGCGATCTCTTCCTGTTTGCTCCTATGGTACTTGCTATTAGGGCCACCCACGTGGCTCTTTTTTTTTATGATCAAAATACACATAACAAGAAGTTTACCATTTTAAACCTTATTAAGCGTATAGTTGAGTGGCATTAAGTACATTCGCAACGTTGTACAACCATCACCACTCTTTCGAGAGCCTCTTCATCTTCCCAAACTGAAACAGTGTGCCCATCAAACACTAACTCTCCATGCCCCGCCCTGCAGCCCTGGCAGCCACCATCCTCCTTTCCGTCCCTGTGAATTGACTACTCCAGGTACTTCACACGAGAGGAGCCCCACGGAACGTGTCCTTCAGGGTTTGGCTCCTTCCACTCAGCATAATGTCTTCGAGGTTCCACCTCGAAAAGGGGGACCAGGATTCCACTGTATGAACACACCACATTCCGTTTATCCACTTATCTGTCAGTGGACACCTGGGCTGTTTCCACCTGCCAGCTATTGTGGAATAGCGCTGCTGTGGACACGGGGGCTGGCTCTTTTCCAGGCAGTCTTGTACATCTACTGAAATGCTCACCAGGTGAAAACACAGACTGACCTAGAAGCAGAGCCCTACCCGGGCCCATGGTGGACGCTGATCCAGCGCCTGCCTCTAACCTGTGCTCTCCCCTGGACCACTTGCCGCCCGGGCGCTGCTCACCTCGGTGTTCGTGACCAGCATTTCCCGGAACACGTAAGCGATGGTGCAGTCCTCCGACTGACAGCGGATGTGAAAGCTGCCGTGGTTCATGACTTCGGGAGGATTGGGCCAGTACTGGTGGCATTTGGTCTGCAAGGGAACCAGAGGGTAGGACTTAGGCTTGGCTGTGGGGCGGCACTCATGGCGGTGAACTGGACAGATGGGTTCGGCCAGAGCCCTCGTGCTCGCACCAGATACTCCGAGAGCTGCTGGGAGAAAAGAAACGCAGGCGAGGCCACGCTGCCCTGCATCTATCTTCTGTAGGGTGAGCAGAGGGACCTCCCCTCCTCTTCTGCAGAGGGGGCGGGGTGCCCAGCCTCCCAGGGGCCAGGCCGCAGCTCTCGCCGCCGCTGGACCTGGAGGGTGAGCGCACAGACGTTTCCTCTTCATCATCAGGGTCCAACTGCCGGAAGAACGGGCCTCACACATGGGACCCTGATTTAGGGCCTATCCCAGGCCCTCAGCCCCTGCTCTGCTCTCAGCACCCCCTTCTAACTCATCCCTCCTTTACCGTCCACTCCTCACCCCCTTGAGGCAGAACGTCTCAGGAAATAACTGCTAGGCGCACACATTTGGGAGCCAAACAGAACTTCGCCAGAATCGTTTTCTCCTCTGCTGTGAGCCCTATGACTTTGAACCTGCTACGACTTAACCTCTCTGATTTTCACATTCTGCACCTGAAAGACAGGACGGCACCTGCTTCCCGGATGGTGGCAGAGGCTGGAGATAATGGTGCGTGGTGCCGGGCTCACTGCGGGGGACAGGTCAGTGGTGGCCCTTATCACCGCTGCTGCTACGGGCCCCACCAATGCTTTCGTATATGACTCACACGGAGCTGATACGCACCAGGCAGCAGAGGAGGAAGCCCGGGCTCAGCGGGATTAAGTGAGCTGCCCCAGGTCCAGGTCTGAGGCGGCTCCCCACAGGCTGACTGACCCCACCGCCCCTCCTGGTTTCTATTCCCCCTTCCAAATCCTGAACCTTGTTCCCTCGCAGTCTCACGCCTGCCTCTGGCCTCCAAGCAAAGCTCGGGGCCAAGCTGCCTATCCCATCACAGATCCATCAAATTCTGACTCATTCAAAAAAAAATGGTCTCTCCAAGCCTACAGCTGCATCAACTTGGGTACAAATCACATTACTTACAGCCGAGAGGGGTATAGACCAACAGATGCACATAACTGGAAAGAGCTTTTCTATTCTTATTTTCAAATGTCACAGTGAATGTTTGCAATTAAAGCATGCTGCTGGAAGGGCGGAGTTAAGCATTTCCTTGTAAACCTGAAACCTGGGTATTTTGGTCGGTGGCCACTTCCCAACTTCCGTCAGACACGAAGGACTGCTGTCTGTAGAACCCAAGGCAGAGGCGACACCCACCAGGACTGCATCTGCTTCCTTATCTGTGTGTTGGGGGTGGGGGTGTAGCTCTCTGCTGCAGGCTCCCAAGGGTCCTGCCCACAGGACAGCTGATGGGAAGCTTCTCTCTGAAGTGATGAGCTCATGCAGGGCTGAGCCACAATTATCCCTATTTCCAGAGACTCCCAGTGAATTTGACCAGAACTGGACTCTCTTTACCCCTTGATCAAATTTGAATTTTAGGTCTATTTGGATCTCTAAGCATTGGGGGTGTAGCGGAAAGAACAAGAAGCCTGTGGAAATCCTGAGTTTCCCTCCTGGTTAATAAGTTCCACTAACTTGCAGTCCTGGGCAAGGTACTTCACTTCTTTGAGCCTCGGTTTTGGTTACACTGTGCGGCTTGCAGGATCTTAGTTCCCTGACCAGGGATTGAACCTGGACCCCCTGCAGAAGTCCTAACCACTAGACCACCAGGGAATTCCCTAAGGCCTACTATCTTTTGATCAGTATATGCTAAGCACTAAATTGTGCTTGTTATGGACATTATTTTATCTGGGTCTCAAAACAACCTTATGAGGTAGATACCGCCATTGTCTCTGTTTTGCATATGAGTAAACCGAGGCTCACAGAGTGAGTCCACTTGTGTCAGATCCTACACACAGAAAGTGGGGCATATATAAATGTAAAAAATAATCTTTCCCCCAAAAGAAACAGCCTTGATGGGAGGGGAAGGAGAACGACCTTTTCAATGGAAAGACTATACCTCTATAGTTTCCTCACGGAGGAAACCATGGACCTGAAGGGAGAGCACAATGGAAAACGTTTTAGGTCAGAATGAAAAGAGGGAGAAATGAAAGTGACTGGGCAGTGGGAGCACCTCACTGACCATCGGCCTCTGCGTGAGGCTCCCTGCACTTGCAGACATGAGCGCAGCACAGAGCAGCGACAGGGACCCCGCCAGGCACACGCCCACGGCGGGGCCCACTCTGCAAAATGCAGAATGTGGGAGAAAGCAAATGGGACATGCCGAGAACTTCATCTCTAAGAAAACGTAGGGGACAGAGCTGCTGGCCTGGAGTGACTGACTCCTAATCAGGAGGAACTCAGGGGCGGTGGTGCGGACCAGATAAGGGACCTCAGGATAAAGGGCTCGGGTCACCAGAGAGTTGGTAACAGGAGAGGGAGGAAACACATAGCCTGGATTTGAGAACAGGTTTCCAACCATCGATAAACAACAGAGGTAAGTTCCTAGGGCCAGAGATTGCGAAGGGAATGCTCTGACTCACGGGAGATGTGAATCTCTAAAACAGGAACGTGATGGAACCAGCCGGAAGGGGTTCAATTAGGAAGAAAGGGCTGGGAAACAAACAAACAAACCCACCAGATTACATGGAGACCTCGGAGCAACTCAGGTTCCGAGCAGACTCCAATCAGGACAGAGCAGGAGAGGCAGGACCCGCAAGAGCAGCCGGAGGAAGTGAGGCCTCCCGGATGGAAGAAAGGGGCTTTTCTCCTGAGCTGCAGCAGGCAGAATGAGGGGAAGAAGGAGCTGCCATCAGGGCAGATCGTCTGTCACTAACCACGCCTGCTGGCACTCTCTCTCCTCCATGGAGAACAATGACCTTGCAGCTGGGAAAGACTGAGCCAACATTGAAGAGGAAAGAGCAGCCCAACACAGGCGAGGACACAGCACTCGGACGCCCCACTGGGTTCAGGTGTCAGTTCTAAGGAACTGCAGCACCACTGAGAGACCTCACGAGCTCAGAGAGTGGCACCTCCGTGGACAGTTCCTGAGAAAACATGGAGTATCCAGGCCCCGCAAAGTCACAGAACAGGCAGGCAAACAAGGCACAGCTTCATTTGGGGTTGATTCTGGAGACAACAATGCCATCAACTTGATGTCTTGTCATCTATAAAACACCAGAGTGGCCCAGATCAAGGCCTGCAAAGTGTGGGATTTGGCAGGAGGAGGTTAGGAGCATTAAAGGACACAGAACCACACGCGCGCCACGGGGAGTGTCTCAGCTTTGGTCTAGGATAGCTTTAACATTCTCTTCCTAGTACTTCAACTCTCTTCTTAGGAGAGAGCACGCAAGAGTGTGGGCAAGCAGGCCTCGCATTCACAGCCTGGAAGGCAAGCATATGTATTCAGACTTTAAGAACACTGTCTTGCGGTTTTTGCATTTTTACAGATACCTCTTCTTACGGCAAGTGATGCTGGGCTTCCATTCAGATCTATCTTTCAAAGGAAATTTCTTACAGCAAGAAAAGGTGAGCCAATCTGAAGACAAATAATGACTAACACTACAGTAAAATATATACAGTATAGTCCCAGCAATAATTAAGGTGGAACCCAAACGACTATAATTGCTAATGTCTGTATAACATTTATTGTGTGCCCAGCACCGCGCCAAGAAGGCTGCCTGTATTAACTCATTCAATTCCCCTCAAATCCACAACAGGCGTCATTATCATTCCATTTTACGCAGAGGTTTTCTGCAGGTTTCCTAAGCCCCACAGGTAGGAAGTGACTGAGCAGGGATTTGAATTCAGGAAGCGTGGGCCCAGCATCTGCCCTCTTACCCAGGACACCACAGAACAAGACGGGGGCAGGCGCTCTAGAAACAGAGAGGACAGGGTCGGACTGTGAGCCAGCCGGGGTTCCCTAAGTTCAAAAAAGTCCCAGTAACTTCACTGCCTTTTCAAAACAAGATTAGAAAATCACACACGCATACAAAAACAGAATATAAACAAAAATTTAAAACAGGCAAAAACAAGACTTCCATACCAGGAGATCAGGTGATGCCCTGGACCTGCTGCCTTGTGATATCAGCAAAGCCTCTGAGAGTGCTGATGGCAAGTGGCTAGACAGGATGGAGAGATGGCCGGGGCTGGAAGCAGAGCTGGGAGAGTGAGCAGCTGCTCCCCAGCGTGCCCTCAAAGCCTCTGACTTACGGTATTCTAAAAGGAGCTTTCTACTGCCTCTTGAGGGCCTTTACATTAAAAAAAAAAAAATTTATGTATTCATTTATTTGGTTGCGCTGGGTCTTAGTTGCAGCAGGCGGACTCCTTAGCTGCAGCTCACTGGCTCCTTAGTTGCAGCACAAAGGCTCCTTAGTTGTGTCATGTATGTGGGATCTAGTTTCCTGACCAGGGATCAAACCTGGGCCCCCTGCTTTGGGAGCATGGAGTCTTAATCACTGAACCACCAGAGAAGTCCCTAGAGCCTTTACATTTTTCAGCAGTGACTTCTGTGAAGAGAAGAGATTCTGATCGACACTGTGAGTGACAAGAAGCTAAGAGGGAGAGCCGACACAGAGAACCACAGATGGAAAGCCCAAGGAGCCCGAGCGCAGGCAAAAGGCCGAATCTGATGGCGAATCCTCCCAGGAACGATAATGACGGCCACATACACACACACAAGAGCTAACGTTTGCCAGACACCTGAGATAGGCAGCTCTCTAAACTTTTCGTATGTATTGTCTCAGTTTTCACAAACCCTCCAAGGTGGCACTACTATCTGCAATTCATATACAGGGAAGCTGAGGGTCAGGGAGGTTGAGTAAGTTGCTCAAGAAGAGCCTGTTTTGAACCCAGAGCCCCACCAGCGTGCTGCGTGTAGGTTTCAGGAGTCAAATGCATGAGTACAAAATGGGGAAACTGGCTCAACAGCAACATCAAAACACAGACCAGACAATTTCTGCTGACCACCAGCTTTGCAGAAGTCAAAGATTACTTTCAGATATCTGAAAGGGCACTGCATAGGAGAGAAAGGTACCTTCTGACTGTGTCGTCCAGGTAAGAGAAGCAGGTGGGGTGGAGGTTCAAAGTGATGTGGATTTCAGCGTGTTATAAAGGGGGATTTTTTAAAAAAATCAGCTGAATACTCATGGACGGACCCTGGAAGTGTTTTAGCCAAGGTGGGGAGCCATCTGCCTGGGACAACCCGTGTGAAGCCTTCTGCAATCCACAGGGCTCTCTAGAATTAGTAGGAATCCTTATTTTGTTGCTTTGGGTGAGAGGGTAGACTGACCTCCTCCAACATACTACCCATTGCAATCCTGTATTCTGACTTTCAGCACAGCTCACTGAGCAAGGAGAGGTCTAGGAGGAAGCTGCTTATAGATTATTCAAAATAGGTGGTTCAAAATTAACTTATATTTGATTTTGGAATGTGTTTCTGGATAAACGTTCCACAATAAAGATATCTAGATGCAGGCAGAAGTCAGAGAACTCATGCTACACGGTCTCCCTTGCACACTGACTTCTGTTATCTAATCAGTGATCTGTTCCTATGGAAAGCGTCCGGCAGGCTCAGCACAGCATGGTGGCCTGCCACTCTCCTAATTAAGCCCTTCTTACCTCTTTTTTTGCATCAAGTTTTGCTGCAACACAAGCAGAGGAAGTAATTTCGGACAGAGGTAACTTCTACTTTTCGTGGCCGCCGTGGACCTGGCACTCATACTGCTCTTCTCAGGACCAGCACTTGCCCTGGGTGGGTGAGGCCACAGCTAACAACAGGGGTCCTGGGGCAGGTGAGGCAAGGGGACCCGCATTCTGGCGTGTTATCATGGACCCAAGCCAGGAATGGGAGGGGCTGGCTGATCACGCCTTAGCTGGGAAAGGCCAGGGAGGGGGCAGGCAGAGAGCTGAGCTTTGTCGTGGTGGAGGGGGGGGGGGTCCATCAGTACAGGAGATTTATGGGTCACACAGGGGCTGGCCCGGGCGACACCCTTCATCAAGACCTTTCCCAGCTCTGAAATTCACGCTCCGCAGAGCACCGTGCGACACGCACACGTCTGAACCGGAAATCAAGCCACTTACCCGCCCTCGCTCTGTGAGAGTCGTCAGCATGACGACGAGGGACAGCCTCTGATCCCAGACTACTCGCCAGAACTGCGCACAGGTGTGCGGCAGGGGTCCCTGAGCGGCGATGTACTTGTTCACGAGGTGAGCAGCAGGAATTTCCATCTGGCGAGACATTAAGGCATCGGAATCGGTCACGGTCACAAGGTAGACAGGGAACTGGGTCTTACACTCTTTTAGTTGGTGACGGTTATCACACTGGAATAACATCTCTATCAATTTTCGGCCAGTAAGGATAATCAAAGAAAAAGCTACTTTCAGAAATGCTTCAAAGGTATTTGACCGTAATACTAGCATTAGGTATTTAAGATAAAACTATATGACAGTCAACAGGCGATAATCAGAGTGGACCTACAAGATGGAAAAGCATTTAAAGACCTTCACTGCTCTATCCTAAATATAATCAATATTGGGTAACTGCATTGTCAGTAACACATGCCAGTCCTCTTGCCCACCTCTTTCCCTAGGCAGGGTTTTCTATCAAAATATTTATTCGCTTTGAAGCATAAACCATGCAGACTTATCCCACCAACTGTTGTTCCACTTTGCTTTCTGCATGGCTGCCAATGTTTGTGGCACTGAGTTGATAAATTTCCCCGGACCCCCAGCTTTACTGAGGTGTCACTGACGAATAAAAATTGTATATATTTAAGGTGTACAACGTGATGGTTTGATATGTGTATATGCTGTGAAATGATTACCAGAGTCAAGTTCATGAACACACCACCTCACATAGTTACCATCTGAGTTGATTAACGTTAAATGTCAAAATGTTTTCAACTGTCCTCAGTGTCCGTCTCCCACCCTGCTCTGCTTTTACTTCTCAGTCTTTTCCACGAAAGAACACTGAGAACTGGCTGAGCTTTGGAGTGGCACTGTGATTCACTCATTCTTAGGTGGGAAGGGTAAACGGAGGCGCCTAACTCATTGTTTGGTTGGTGCTTGGGTTAAGGGCTTCCTCAGCCCTGATTTCAGCCAGTCCCCACCCCAGGACTGCATGGTCTTACCAGCCCCACCATTTCTGACGCTCTGCTTGCAGGACATCAGGAATGCTGAAGTGAGGGTCAATGAATCCCACAGATGCTTTGGAAAAACTGGAATCCCTGATCAGACCCATTCTTGCTGGTAGTTCTTGATATGCTATAACCTGAGAACCTGAAAAGTCATCTGTTCATTTACATCAGAGGTTGGTAAACTATGGGCTGAAGGCCAAATTTAACTGCCACTCTGCAAGCTAAAAGTGTTTTTTTATATTTTCACATGGTTGCATTTTAAATGGTTACATAAGTACCTAATTAATATCCTCAATTTTGTCTCTTGGCTTGCAGAGACCAAAATATTTACCGTCTGGCCCTCTGCAGAAAAAGTGTGCTGATCCCTGGTTTAGGTGAAGAAACTGAGGTTCAGAGAGGATAAGTTGCCCAAGACGCATTTTCAGAGTGAAATGAATGTTTTCCCCACAACATGTGAAATCTTTTACTTTCTGTTTTCGGGTTATGTGCCCAGAGGTGGTTTTATTCTTCTTATCTTTAGGCAAGATGTACAGTAATGACATGGGGGTAAAGCACAGAAAGTTACAAACATACCACTGGCCAAAACCACAAAACACCTCACTGTCAGCAACTGAGGACAGAAGACAGGTGGATGATGGAGTCAGAGGCACAAAATCTGAGTTTTGGTCTCACCTTCCGTCAGCTTTGTGACTTTTCGAATTATTAAATGTCTCTGAACCTTAGTTTCATCCTCTGTAAAACGAGACTATTCGGCCTTCCCTCAATGGCTGCTGTGGTGCTGAAATGAGGGAGTCAACAGAAAAGCACTTGGCTGACCGCGAAGCACCACACACGCCGCTGTCATGCTTGTTACAACGATTAATGTGCTTGTTCCTATGATTCAGATTTTTAACTTACGTTCACATAACTCGCATTAATATAATCTTCGTTTCCCTGCAATAATACCCGCGTGGTGTCATCTGTGGGGGGGCAAGAAATTTACCGATTATTCCGAGCGTTATTTTTATCGCACCAAGTAAACAAGAGTTCAGTTCCCAGCCCCATCTGCAGCTCTCGCCGCATTAGCATAAACACTATTCCCCAACTGTTCAGAGTTTGAAATGGCTGCAATAAAGACGGTGGTGTTTACAGACACACTGAAAATCGTTCCAGAATACCAGACAATCTGTTTTAAAAAGGGAAACATTATCTCAGTGTGTGTGGGGGGGAGGAGGCATTCAGGCCGGATACTCACAAGGCAGTACATCTTTATATCGGTTTTTGTCCAAATTTTGAGGCAGCTTTGCAAATGTGATGGCTAAACCAGGCTTCTTTCTGTAGAGTTGCTATAGGAAAAATAGAGAAGTAAAAAAACAAACAAAAATTACAAAAACAGCTATGAAGAGAGTGTGAAAACATATTTTAACAGTAAAGTTTAGCATTCACAGTGCCAAAATCTTAACATTTAAAAGTGATTTTATATATTAAGAGAAAAATCTTTCCAATGAGAAATTCTACAATCCCATGAGGAACTAACTACATTCTTCCATAAATTTCTTTTTTTTTAACATGAGGATCTTTGGGGGAAAAAAAGTCATAGGATGGGGTGTGAGTCACAGATAATGGATCACAGTAAGTAAAACCTCATCTTTATGACAATTATTTGACAAGAGCTAAAAGCAAGTACAGAGAAAAAATTCTGACTAAAAATTAAATGGAAATCATTTACATTAGTCTAAAAACATATCCCTCCAATTTAATGGCGTGAAACGTATTCTTTGCTAAGAACAAGAGCAACCCATTTCATTCATCATTTCAGAAGTATACTTCTGCAGTTAAAACATTTATTCCAACACGTAGGAAACTTCATCTAAATATTCATTTAAAGACGTATTTCCCTATACATGCAATCACTAGCAAAAAATTCAGTTAAAACCATCTTTGCATACCTACAAACCATATTAGACACCTGTAACTGTACCTAATGTGATGTTGACAACAGCTCTGTGAGAGCTATTAATAGTATTCTTCTTTTGCAAGTGAGAGGCAGAGATTAAATGCTTTGCTCAAGATTGCAAACTAGAGGCTGAACTCAGATCTGACGCCAATGCTTGAGTCTTTTCTTTGAAGCCACATTTTACTGAGGTATGAATGACATGTAAAAAGTGATATACACTTAACGTACAACTCGATGAGTTTGGGGATAAGTATAATGCCGTAAAGCTATCACCACCATAAAGGCGTAAGACACATCCATTCCCTCTCAAAGTTTCCTCCTGCCCTTTTGAGTTTTCTTTTCTACACAACTGTGTCCCCGGTGTCGAACTAGAGTGTGAAATACTACTCACCAGTGATTTTAGTTAACTTCATGGGAATTTAAAAACAATTTTTTCCCACTGTTGGAAGTGATCTTTTCTTTTTCAGAAAATTTAAGAAATTCAGACTAATATAAAGAAAAAAATAGTTACCAGTAATTTCACAACCTTGAGATGACCCTTTTCATCTATTTTCTCCAGCTTTTTTTCATGCCCACATGCATACAAACATATGCAATTATATATGTAAACACATACAATACACAGATATACTATGCTTTTAAAAACAAAAAATGAGATTGAACATATATTAGCACTTCCCATATTATGTTCTATGGAACTCAAGTATTCTGAAAGAAGCTACTAGCATTGCTTAGAAAAAGTTTCAAGGTCAAGGTAATTTGGGAAATACTACAAGTCACCTTATGTTCTATGAGTCTCTAAGATGACAAGTCCTGCAGTGGGTAACCTTATTTAATTCTGATGAGCTAAGTGCTTCTCAAGCTAATTTGCCATGGAGAATCTCATGTCTCACAAGAAGTGTCCTGGGAAATACTACCATAATTTTGAAGGCTGTTTTTCCTACTTATTATATAGTGTCTAGCTCCCTGTGTCATTTAAATACTCGAAATATTCTCTATACACATGACTTTTACTGGCTCTATAATTATAGGTTTTCATAGTTTGACTTTTATTCTAATTCTTGATTAGACTGTTTTCAATTTTTTACTATTATAAACTCCCATGAACAGAGTTACTGAATTAAAGCATACTTTTGAGGACTTTGATATATATATATACATATATATATATACAGAGAGAGAGAGAGAGAGAGAGAGAGAGAGAGAGAGAGAGAGAGAGAGAGTGTTGCCCTACAGGGGTGTATGAGAATGGTTAGTGTGCCAATTGCAGCCAGTATTGTCAACTAAAATGTGTTTGCAATTTGAAAGGGAGGCGGAACAATGTCTTTCCCTGTGTATTTTTGCATATTGTATTTCTTGTTTTATAAACCAGGCTCTGCTGGTCTGTTTTTTCTCTTATTAGTCCTTTTATAAAACAAACTGCACAGAAATCACCAGGAGAGAATTAGCATAGAGATTTTTGGTAATGATAATTATGTTATGTCTCATACATTTACCAAATGTTTAGCATTTCCAATCTTTCCCTAAGCTCAAATATTAATCATCTTTACAATTTCAGTTTGTAACAATCAAGTAGCCACTGAGCAACTTCTGAAATGTCTGTGAGTTTTAATGGACCCTCTGGGGTCCTTCTAGAAAAAAATCATGATTTATTGGAAGTTTTGGTTTGATTCTGGGAGGAGGAGAATATCTGAGTCAGTCAAATTCCCCAAAATGACAATTTGGTTCTGACTGCATAGAAGTGAAATCTGCTTGAGGATATATAATCAGTAAAGCTAACCTGGAGGTAAAAAGTTGTTCTTTTCCAAATAACAAAAGTGTAAATGTAATCTACTTGAGATGGTCTAGCAGAAAGGCATAGATCTAGCAAAAGGCTTTAATCACAACAAGGATATGAATGTATCTCAGCAGTAATGATCTGTTGATAGGATTGTAAAGTATTAAAATAAAATACAAAATAAAGTACTATAGCACTATCTTAACAATTTTAAATGTGCACACCCTGGGCTTTATCTGACAGAAATGCATAAAGATACATATCAAAAAAACTTATTGGCAGCAAAATATTTTCTTGTTAGCAGAAAACTGGAAACAGCCTGAATATTTCCCAATAGGGAAAAGTGTTGACAAATTATGATATAGTCATAACACAAAATTATGTGCAAGTAAGAGAGAAAGTAAGATAGACTAAAAGTACAGATTCAGAAGGGTATCCATCCATCTATTTAAGTGAAAAACACAAGTTACAGAATAATATAGCGGTGATCCCATTTCTATACACAGCAGCATACGCACAATGTATATATAACGGTATGTATGTGCACTTATATATATGTGTATAAAATATATTTGCATTTGCGTTGGAACAAGTGTGCAAGGATACACACCAAATTGTTATTTGTCAGCTATAACAGAGAAAGAAGCTAAAGGAGACAGGGGTCAGGAGACAATTCATTTTACTCTGGCTATTTTTGAATTACTTGAATTATTACAATGTGAATTTTTAAGAATTCAAATGACTGAAGTGAGAAAAAGAACAACAAAAGAAATCTATATATAAAATTAAAAATTTTTTTAACAAAAAGTTGGTTAACAAAGCTTTTTTTTTGTTTTGTTTTTTTTTAATCTTTAGAAGGATTGACAACACATTCATTTTTATGCCAAGGCAAACAATGAACCCTATCCCCACCGAACTGCTTCAGTCCTATTCACACACTTAATTTCTGAAGGTGTTAACAGCTGGTTTTCAAGTTCTTTTAATTTATGGACTATTCTCCAGACCTTGTGAGCTGCATGGCAGGCTGGGTGTGAAAACATTGCCCAGAGAAGGGTGGTCGAGAGTGGACAGTGATGTGTTGAAAAAACACAGGTATGTCTTTCTGGAAGGATCAGGGATGGGAGGAAATGAGCTGAAGCCTATTATATTAGCCAGAATTCAAGATAAGGCTCTTTCAAGAACTACTCGTTAGAAAGACACAGTCTGCTTTGTTCATTCCTGAGCTAAGGGTATGTGAAGCAGGCAAGAGTTCCCAGTCTTTAAGATCCCTTAAATCCTGCCCTAGAATGAGAGCAGTCAGGGGGCTAGAGAAGGTCACAGGGACGGAGGGTTAGAAGACCACTTAGTTTTATTAAAATCTTAATTTTTATGTCAAGTGCTTTGTTCTCACTGTATCAGAGTGCAGCTCTAAGCAGCTGTGAAACTCAGAGTGAATTATAAGACGATCAGCTGAGAGGGTTTGCTATGGAACAACCGTATTTAAATTACAGCATCAATATAACTGGCTCTGGCCTCCAAAAACGGGAAACCAAACAGTGGGAGCTGGAGTTGATCGGCACGGTTCGGGTGCGATGGATAAGATATACGGTTTTGCAGTTTAAACACTCTTCCTTTGAAAAAAAAATCATCTAAAAGTAGAGAGAGGGCATCAGAAGATGACTCTGCTCTCCTCAGACTTCTGGCCCAACCAAAGGGGTGAAACCTGCTCACACCCCTCAGATAAAGGCTTCAGCTGCCCAACTGGCTCCAACCAGTGGCTGCTGGCAAGGGCTGGCACAGTGGAGGCAAACATCCCATCGACTGTACAACCAGACGAAGGGGGACTTCTCACTGGAACTCTTGAAGGCTGAGAACCCGAGAAGGGGGAAGAAAAAAGAAAAAGACCAAAAAAAAAAAAAAAAAAAAGGTGGAAAGTTGAAGGGACAATGGGTGAGGAGAGCAAACAGTAGAAACAGACTCCCCCTCATGCCCTTGGCAATGACCCAGCGCCTACTGCAGGGCAACGACTTCCAAAACAGCCATTCACTGTGCTTTCTGTATCAAGCACTAAACTGTGGTCTCCACGAAGGCATGTGTCTTGTTCGTTCTGTTCATCACCATAAACCCAAAGCTAGCATTGTGCCTGATACATAGGAGGTGCTCAATAAAAATGTGTTGGGTTGAGGAATAATGGGGTCTGCTGCTTTGAACAAAGGGTACAAAGCACTTGAGTAAAGCAGGACGAGAGGCGGCATGGAGACATGCAACTAAGCTAAGGGTAGTTTTTCATGACTTTCTTCACGACGGCCTCAAGAGCCTGTTCTCCACCTTGCAGACATAAGAAGTGTTCTCCACTTTACAGCTCATGGACAGCTGGTCCACGCTGGGGACTTCCACTTCCCCTCGTACCTGACCCAGTCAGAGAGCAAGGACACCGCTGAGGCGGGACTTGGAGTCTCTCCCCACCTTCCTGTAAAGGTTTGCTGAAATGAACTGACATTGCTGCTCGCAATTTGGGGACTTTCAATAGTGCTACTTCATTATTATTATTATTTTCTCATAATGCTACTTTAAATCACAGTCCCAAATGCAGATCCCAGTGCTGGCATACTCAAGTATTCCTGCAGCATCCTCACAGATATATCTGACAATGAGCTGGGGTGGCAATTCCTTTAAATGGGTCCCCGGCACGTGAAATGTAAAGGCCACATACATCATTCCAAAGCCTGCAGTCTGCTCCCTGTATTCCAGATATGTTATACTTGATAATGTTTGACTTCCTTAAAAGAAAAAAAAAATTTGGAAAATTAAAAAGAAAAAAAACTTTTAGTATGAGCTCTAGTCTTGAAGGTACACCTACATGTATGGGTAAGTCTTCAGCTGCCTTTGTCCTTCCAAACCAACTTTTACAATGATCACAGCAACCAGTAAGTCACCTGTTTTGACAGTAATGGATTTTTTTTTTTATCATGGATGATGTAGGAGCAGGTTCAGGAAAAACAGTGGTCAGAAGAGAGAAAAAGATGGCTTCCAGTTTTGGTAAAGAGGAAGACACTGAAGTGGGAGGGGTGGGGGTATCCGAGTTTGACATGACCTTTGGTGGAGCCTGGTAGCCACCGCTCTAACGCATCAGTCCTGGGAGGCAGGAGGATAGATGTTTTTCACTTGCTATCAACTGCATTCCACATCTCCAAAGAAGGGTGCGAGACCACTGGATGAGGATGGGCACAAGGGGCCTTTGCGTGCTGGGAAGCTGGTTCTCAAAGGACAATCAGCACCATCACTTAGCTTTCATCCAGCAGTGTCCATACCGAAAGCACACCCTTTTCCTTGCCTAAACAGACAGCTCAACGCAGAGAAAAAGCATCAAATGAGCCACAAATTTCTCTCAGGAAGGAATGACCCCGGCGCTGAGTCGATGAGTCCCTTAGAGGAGGAGAGCACCCTGGAGGTGGGAATGGACTTGGAGCCTTGTGAACCCCAAGTCTGGGCTCCTTTACGTGAGAGACTGAGGAATGCCCTACCTTGGTTGAACACTATTTAGGCAGTTTGAGGCGGGTCACAAATGCTGGCAAACTGCTCACACTGAGTAGCTCACACTGTAGCTCCTAGAGGGAAGGGCTCATTTCGGAGGCTGGGTGAAGAACGGGGTCACACCTGATGAGTTCTGACAATGGACTTTCAACATAGATTCTTAATCCCAGCTCTATCTCTGACCAGCCGGGTGACCCTGGGCAAGTCCTGTAGCCTCTGAGCCTTGTTCTCTCCACTTACAGAGGAGTGATCCAAATAACTGTGGCCATGTCTGCCTCAGGGAATTGCTGTGAGAATCAACTGAGACGACATAAGTGAGACACACTTGGTAGATTCCAAAGTGCTATAGAAATGCTAATTATTAAGTGTGATTTTATTACAGCTGGGACCAAATGCTTTCTGGAACACATTTGTAATTGTTTACCAAAAGCCATGGGAGGGAAAGGGGAATTCCATGAATGAAAAAATGCTTCAAAGTCAAGCTTTGCTGAAAACCAGCTTGTCATCACAAGAGGGATTCACCCACAGTCCAGTTACCCCAGGGCAGGCCCTTTGTGCGATGGAATGGGTGGCGTAGGCCCCTGCTATGAACCACCTGCCCCCACTTCCTGCTCCTGTTCAGAGCACAGCCTCCAACAGCCAAGCTGCCCCCCTGCTGACGGCACTGGAGGAGGTTCAGGTGGGGAACCAGGATAGCCAAGACTCTGGGAGTCAGACAGCGCTGGGTTCCACCTCTTGTGTGGACTGGGCAGGTTCTTTAGACTCCTCTATTTATAAATGATAATAGCTGTTGCTTTTTACTGCACGCTGACCATGCGCCAGACAACACATTAAGTATTTATCTCATCCAACCCTTACAACCAGCCCACGAAATACCCAATTTACAGATGGGGAAGAAGAGGCCACAGAGGTTAAGGGATGTGCCTGAGGTCACACAGGAAGTGAGTGGTAGAGCCAGGATTTAAAGTCTGCTTGGCTCCACGTGGTTAGACAGCGTCTCAGATCTTTTGTGCTATTCTAACAACTCTCACATGGAAACGGCATTTTGTTGTTAACGTATATAACTAACTACATAAAGGTTCTACAGCTGTTAGGAGAACAAGCTCCATGAGTTAAGCCTGCCTGGGTTCCAATCAGGCTGTGCCATTCACTGTGAGATAACTTCTCCAGGACCCTGACCCTTCATTATACTACGGGGATAACGACAGCACCTGTAGCAGCTGCTGCAGGAATGCTGTGAGACGATGCCCACAGAGCCCTCGGCACATAGGAAGTGCGCATTAAAGCTTTCTCTTTGTCTTCCTTTAGTATTCCCCTCCTCTAGCAGCTGTGTGAGACACCTGCCCCCACCTCTAGCAGTGGTTGTTAAACTGTGTTCCACAGCCTAGGGGTCCTTGGGGGGCAGTGTGGAGAGACTGAAAGGCAGGGCCCCACAGATCCCATCAGCTCCATCACAGAGCAGCTCTGCCGTTATCTATGCTGTATTTTGGAATTCTGCAAAAATTTATTTACTTAAAAAGGTTTTCAGGAAATGTTCGGACTAAATGAAGGAAATGTGTACATACTAAAATTTAACCCTAAAAATTCTCTGTTCTCCCTTTCTTATTTCTTCTGTAGTCCAACCATATGCTCTAAAGGCAGGGCTTAGGACGGGCAGCAGTGGGACGATGGTTCTGGTACGATCTTTACTCGCCCATCAGGATCAGCTTGTGCATTAAATTCTCCTGGTGATCTTGTTAAGAAACAATATCCAGACCCCCTCCCAGCGCAGCTGATTCGGTAGCTGTGGGCTGGGCCCATTTAACAAGCTCCTCAGGTGATATCCATACCGGTGGTCAGGGTGTCACCCTTTGAGAAATACTACTAAAAAACACAGGGGGACAGGTGGGTGCTTCTTTCTAAAGCACTTTTTATCTTCCTAATGAATTTCAATAAACACTGTGCAAGGAAAACCTTATAGGGGATTCCCATACATAAAACACGAAAGTGGAGGGGATTTTCTGGAGCACCGGTCAAGACCAGGTACCGTCTCTTCCCTCACTGAGAGCCCACAGCGCCTCCTTGTGGACGATCTGATCAAAGAGCCCTGGTTCGCCTTGGGTGAAGGGCGTCCATCACCTGAAGACATCCCCCAGGACTCCTTGGGCACTGCTCACCCCAGGGAGGCCTGTTTCCCTACCTGACACCCTCTGAGCTTAGTCTGCATTCAGGCTGCGACCATCCTGGAACACCCTCTCCCCCACACTTAATCCCATCCACCCTCTGTTGATACTACATCTCACCCCAGAGAACCTCCTGGAACCCTCTCACTTCCAGTTCCTACAGAACACACATTGTGTGGAATGAAATCTCACTCTGTCTTGGCTTTTAGCGGTTTCTGGGACTCATGATACATTCCCACAAACATACCAAAAATAGACCATAAGCTTTTTGGGGTCAGAAATCCCTCTTCTCCTTCCTTCACTGTGTTCCTGATCTAGCATTTGGCACATGGTAAATACCTAACACTCACTGAATGAATGAACGGATGACTCCACAGTGCCGTTCCCCTTTGACCTTCCCTTCTAACTCCCCCCCCCAGAAAGAATAAAACAGATATATTCTGGCTTTTAAGCGTTCCTTGTTTCAATTATTTTGGAGAACATTTAAAAATAATTGAGTTTTAGTGTTTAAAATGCATGTCTCAATTTTGAGCTTTTTTGCAATGCAAAGCCAGAGAATACAACCTCTACATTTTCTTCTAAAATCCTAAGCCTACCTAGCCTCCTATAGGTCACTGGAAACAAAGAGCTATTTCTCTTTGTAGATATTCAGTATATATATGTCTATCAATTCTACCTAAGTAATTGTATTATTCCTACCCTCGCATCCTGATTTCAACTTATTTTTTGTCTATATTATCTCTCAAGGCTAAGTTCAAAATTCCCTATTGACTTTTTAGGGTGGGGTCAATTCATCTTTCACTTGTGGGTTTTGCTTTCTACTATTGTTCAATACACATTGCTTTAATAATGTATTTTATTTACATTCTATTCCTTATAACATTATAGAATAACTCTTTCTCTCACTCAAGACTCTGCTTTGCATCTTTCTTGTTTGATATTCACATTACTCATGCCTTCCTGAATCAATATGCAGTCACATACATTTGACAAATTTTCTAGTTTTGCTTCTGTGAATTTTTCCTTTATATGGCTTTTTAATAAAGTATGCAGTGCAGATTTCTGCTTTTGAATCTGACCTGAGACTCTGTTTCCTAATTGATGAATCCAGACTGTGTATGTTGTCATTAATCATGATCAATTTTCTTTCATTGGCCTACTTTGTTTCTTTGTGCTCTTCTGTTATCTTTTACTGCATGAACCACTCTTTCTACCACTTATTAAAAATGTGGAAGACAAACACATTCTATTTTCATTCTAGTAGTGATCAGTAAAGCTGACTTGAAAACCGAGTCTCCCTGAGTCCTACTTTGTTCTGTAAAGTCTCTGAGTGTGCCTTTGTCAACAGTCTCAATCCCATGAGCAGAGGTGGCTTCCTGGGGGAGGGAAGACGGGGTCTGACTCTGGTTTCTGCTCTTGTTCACATGCTTCTGGGGGACTTGGGAAGCCCAGCCCCTGTGCCCTCATAGGATGATACTAAGTGCTCCAAACTACAGAGTGTGCCTGGTGGGGTCGGGCCCCAGCTCCTCCGTCATCCCTCTGTGCCCACCCACGCCGCCCCTCCACTACCTTCGACTGCCGAGTGTTCTGAGCTTTTGTGTTGGCAGCTTAAATATGCTCAGAATCCCACCTCCTCGATTTCTGACATGTTTCTCCATGACTACTGATCGTTACTAGAACAGGAGAGGGAGGCAGAGTTCAGTGATGGGCCATGCTTCCCAGCCCCCACTCTCTCCCTGAGCCCCTCTGTGGTATCTTGCTGAGCACGGCCGCCCAGTGACTTGGATGATCCGGCAGCAGCTGAGCAGCCCACGGAGGCCCTGGGGGGGGTCTCTTACCTCAAACTGGATCAGCACCGTCCCGCTCTCGAGGCCCTTCTTTAGCTGTTCCATGGATCCTTCCAGCGTGTCCCCACCCTCCGGACACACAGGGAAAACGGCCTCTGGGAAAAGCTGGTTCAGTTCATCTTCAGATTTGATATCAGCAAACGAGTGGACAGCTATAGCAGACGAGAAAGAGCGGGTCTGGCCTGTGCAGCCATGCGCTGGGTGATGGGTTTCCTCCCCCCAAATTACATTTATGACACCTGAATGCAGATGGTTTAAAACATCTTATTAAGTGATTAAGCACATGGTAATCATTTTCACCAAAGACACTACTTCTCGTTGAATGATTCAATATGTGCTAATTATACAAAATGACATACTAATCTTTCTGGTTAGTTTTAAATGATGGTGTTTAGTACTCAAGAGGCTTTTGCCAAAGGTAAGAGAAAGGGAAAGGATGTTTTTAAAGACAACAGATCTTCTCCCTTTGCTCTCTATGACCTGGTTATTCTTCCACCTCTGCTCTTCCTTCCTTCTCAGGTCCCATTTTCCCAGGAAACTGGCGTGGGGTCTGGCGCTCTCTGCACACCACCACTGTCCCCCAGAGCTCAGTCAGTCAGTCTCTAACCTCAAGGCCATTGTTAGCGGGAAGGCTCCCAAATAAATATCTCTATTGTCCTCTGTGCTTCCTCTTTGGAATTCTCCCTTCACATCAGACTCAATATGGGTAAAAACAAACCGAGGACCTCCTCTCCCCAGCCATGCACAATACTTCCCAGCCTCACGTGCCTCTTTGTCTAGTCACTTCAAACTTTGGGATCATCTCTGTATATTTCCTTTCTACCCAGAAAGAGAAGTCACTCCCTTACTCAAGAGCCTTCAATGACTCCCTACTGCCTTCAAGATAACAGGAAAGGAGAAGGAAAAGCACAACTTTTGTGTTTGCCCACATAGTTGAACTGAATGCTCACGATGTTTAACCAGCAGTCATTATTCCCATTTTACAGATGAGGAAACTGACTCAAGGGGCAAAAGAGTTGTCCAAAGTGACCCAGCCTCTCAGGGTGGGACACGGGAATGCCGTCCACGTCTGACCCTAAAGACCACATTCTTTCCACGGACCACAGAAGCTCAGGTCTCCTGCTTATTTTCGTGATTTTTGTCATATCTCCTACTCCCTATGTTACTATTTATTTTCTTTCAATCAACTCATTTTTTACGTAAACATTTACTTAAAAAATGAACTTATTATCATCACAGTTACAGAAAACCAGTGGCACAGCTCTTTAAGCTCTAAGAGTCTACAAACATCCGTTTTCCTCGCCTCAAACAGGCGCCAGCCCCTTACTATGAGTCGGTGGAGGACGCCCTCGCTGGCCTGGCCAGAGCGCTCCTGTGCCGGCCGGCACGTCACAGGGCACTTCACGTGATGGACAGGCCTGCTCCCAATCGCTGCATCCCTTCCTTCTCTGTCATCATGCGGCCTTCCCAGCCTCACGGCACCTCCCTTAACCTCTCTGTGATTGGTTTTCTCATTTGGGGATAAGAATATCAACCTTATGCGAACATTATAAGGATTGAAGAGGATAACTATGCAAACCACTTGACACAGCACAGGCCCTTCGCCGGCGCGGCACAGACATCAGCCACTGTGACTAGGGACACCTACTATGTGCTGAGCACGGAGCTGGGTGTGGTGGGGACGGGTGGTGGGAGGAGGGGGCTAGGGGTCTGGAGAGATCCAACAGGGCCTCGCAGAGGAGGTGGGATGAGAGCTGGCACTGGGCGTCTCAGCGGGAGCGGAGAAGGCAGGCACGTGGGGGTGTGGGCTGTGCCGACAACTGTGAGGCCAGAACAGAGAGGCAGGGCCAGGGCTCGAGTCACGAACTTCATTTACCTTCAGTGTTTGAGAGCTGGGAATAGGATTCAAGGACTTGGCTTATTGCTTTAGAACAACAACAACGATAACGGTAGCTGTATTCAACAGAGGTTGCCTGTCAAGTGCCCACCAGGTACTGGGCAGGCAGCATCTTCAGTGCCTTCCAGGACGAGCACCACTTAATCGTCACAGGAGCCCTGGGAGGCAGTGACGATATTATCCCCATCTTACGTTAGAGGAAACTGAAACTGACTGGGTGAGAAACGTGCTCAAGGTCCCTGAACCCAGCAGGAGGCGGAGTTAGAACAGCTCCGAGGCAGCCAGGCTGCTGCCCCGCTCTGCTTACTGCCTCTCCCACAAAACCAAACGCACATGAATAAAATATAACCTGAGCCTTTGAGAAAGCGCTGAATATGCAAATGCAGGCAGGGCCAGGCAGTGAAGAGGCGTGCAGGAAATGGGCTGAGCCGGGCCTGGGAGGGAGGGGGGAGGGGAGGGGCACGCCTTCTATAGGCAGGGGTGGGTGGGCGCTGCCCACCTGCAGGGGGCTGGCCACGAGGGGCTGGGCCCTGGGGGGCAGGCCTCCACACGTGTCAAGCGGCGAGTCAGCCGACAGGTTGTCACGGGAAAGTTCTTGACTTTTCTGACGTCGGCTAAACGCCCAACACCTCAAAGGCACAGAGAAGGCCCTCTCCGCTACGGCCCCTCCCCCGCGGGGGCTGGTACCTTTCCTCCTGATCACCAGGGCCAGCTCCCGCGTGTGCGACTCCCGGCTGGCTTTGATGAACATCACCACTTGGTCGTGGGTGTGTTCCGAGATGTCCCGGCCGTTGATCAACACGATTTGATCCCCTTCGTTCAGCTTAGGAATGCAGGTGTCCGCCTGCGTGCAGGGGAAGAGCGCGTTTCTTCCGTTACCATAACATAACCCTCTGGGGAAGAACCTGATGCGTTCTGAGCCCAGACACTTGAGACTGTGACCAAGTTCTCCTTTTCTCCCCCAGGTATTACCGTCTTTATTTTTACATCCACTGCTATGTTGACAGGGTAGCTGTGGTGGGATTTTAAAGACGTCCTGCTCAGAACCTACCTTATGAAACATTTCAGGGTAAAGCTAAGAAAACTACTGAGGCCATTTCTCTACAGTAGCCAAGCTTCACTTATTACTGTAATGTCATGATGACTACAATGCCTCTCTTTTGTTTTCTAGATGTGTTGTTAGAAAATGATTTGTCAGCTAAATGCGAGTATTTATTTATCTCGTGATGGAGAAAGTCTTTGCAAGCAAAGGCAGAAACCATTACGGAGAGAAGCTATGCGTGGAACAACTGTGGGAATGAAAGGTGTCTTAACTCACAGAGGCCAAAAGCAGTAAGAAAAAGTAAACCACAAGCTTAAAGACTGCTTAAGAGTAACACTCCCAAACGGGTCCCTTCCTAGGAGGCCCAGGGACCCTCTGGTGCTCAATGCTTTAAAAAAGCAAATCCTTTCCTAGATGCCTAGAGGCCCAGGCAGAGGGCTGAGGGTGGGGGTGGGGATGAAGGGGGCACAGGGTCCACGAGCTCAGTGGGAGTGAGCAGAACAGCAAACTCTATGCCCCTATGTCCTTCTTTTGAGGGAGACTTCTACATTTTAGCGAGCACAGCAATCACCGGAGGATCTGGTTAAAAATGCAGATTCTGGTCCAGAAGGTCTGGGGTGGGGCCCAGAGTCTGCATGTCTAATGAGCTCCCAGGTGATGCTAGGGCGGAGCAGTGGGGACCACACTGAGCAGCAAGGTTCTGGAAAACACGGACTCCGTTCTTTCTTCCCAGCTATATGCATGCATTTACACACACTCTCTGCTGCCGGTAAAAAGCAAACAGGACACAGAAATAGAAATCTCTTACATTTAGGGGAAAGCAAACTTGGGAAATTACAGAATACGTTTACTTACAGGTGACTCTGGGTTTATCCTTGATACCACAAGAGGCATCTTTTGATCCACTCCTCCCTGTAAACATATAGATTAAAAAACCACTTGAGTCGTTCACAGCAACAAGGACAAGCAGGTATCTCTAACAAGGGAAGGCTCAAACTTCACTTGAACTTATTCTAATCCCAGGGGTTGGCACCTTTCCAAATGACAAGGTTCCTGGGTCCCTGGGTCTAGGGGGCCAACCAGAAGGCTGCTCAGAAGCCTCCCACTGCCATCCCCACCTTCCACAGACTAAAGATCCACTTGGAGGAAGCAGGCTCCCTTCAAAAAATGCAAACATCCCCAGGAGAAGGACTCCAAAAGCATAGCCCCTAAGTGCTGCTGGAAAGGGAGTTTTCGGCGGAGGAGAGCTGTAGAAAGGTCCCATTCGTGCGGGCTTTTGACCTCCGAGAACAGGCTGTCAGCAGGGCAGCTGGGGTACCGGAAAGGAGTGCGTGATGGCAGCTGCGGGGTGGGCAGCAAAGACCACCTGCCCTCACTTTGCTCTAGAGTAGAGGCTGGTAACCTTTTCTGTACAGGACCAGACAGTACCTATCTTGGCTTTGTGGGACAGAGGGCTCTGTCACAACGTCAGCACTCTGCCAAAGGAACCATAAACCATTTGTAAATGAATGGGGTGTCTGTGTTACAATAAAACTATTTATAAAAACAGATGGGATTTGGCCTGTAGGACACAGTTTGCAGAGCCTGCCTAGAGGGAGGCAGAGGAGGGTGATGGTCTTGCACCTGAACCACTGTTCTGTCTTAGCAATGCTGCAGGGTTCCCATCTCTCTGAGCCTTAGTGTACACCCTTAAAATGGGTTTTAAAATACCAACTTCACCATTTAATAGAAGCACTCAATAAGGTGACGTAAATAAGTACACAGAGCAGGCATTTGGTATGAGGCAGCTACTATGGCCACATAAAAACCTGCCAATTCTGAGGGTCAAGCCAATTCCCTTATGTAGCCTTGGGTACGTGGCACATTTCTCATGGAAGCTAAAAAGTCATCTAGGACTTCCCAGGTGGCGCAGTGGTTAAGAATCCACCTCCTAATGCAGGGGGACATGGGTTTGATCCCTGCTCCAGGAAGATTCCACATGCTGCAGAGCAGTTAAGCCTGTGTACCACAACTATTGAGCCTGTGTGCCACAACTACTGAAGCCCACGTGCCTAGAGCCCGTGCTCCACAACAAGAGAAGCCACCGCAATGAGGAACCTGTGCACCACAATGAAGAGTAGCCCCTACTCGCCCCAACTAGAGAAGGCTCGTGTGCAGCATCGAAGACCCAACACAGCCAATAAATAATTTAAAAATAAGTAAATAAATAAATGGGGAAAAAAGTCATCTAAAGATTGCTTCAAGCATCAAGTGTCCTTGTACATTACACACAACATACCTTTAGATTAAATCCAAATTTTCCATCTTCATCTGGCGTGATGCGGATCAAGACTAAGTAGCCGTCACCATCATTCTGGAAAACATCAGAAAATCATCAATTATGTTACTTCCGTCTACCGTGGTTGGTGATACGCTGTAATATTCTCTTTTGAGTCATAACCACGTTACTGCCCGTGAGGCAGCCCTGCACAGGAAGGCCGGCTGGGTCAGCTGCCACTTCAGCCGCAGCACCTGAGCTCACGCACGCACCTTGTCACAGTAGTACTGGCTGGAGTCCTCGGTGGAGCCCCCTTTGGTCACCCTGTGGAAGTCCTCTAAGAACTGCTGATTGATGCCATCTGGGGAGCAGGAGCCTGGAGCATTTGAAGATGGAGACACAGAACTGGATGACTTCTGGGTGAGGCAGCTTTGTGCTGGGTTGTTCTCGGATATACTCCTTCATCGTGGGGAAGGAGGAGATATTTTAATAACTGGATTAATATTTTATTAGAGCAAACATTACTGACTGCTGGGGCCTGGCATCTTGTGGCTGTCACCAAACCTCGGAACCTCAGAAGAGCTCCAAAGGGCGAGCCCAGAGCTCAAGCGCACCCAGAGTCCACTGGCGGCCCATGCCCCCACCTGGCCTAAATATTATCACCTTTAGTTTCGGGGAAAAGCGGAAGGAGGGCAGGGTAGTACCAGGAACTGCTGAAAACTCGGCTGCTTTAGAAGGGTGATAAGGAAACGGGCCCAACTAGTCTGGTGCCTAATTACTGAAGCTCACTCAAACGTGTGAGTCTCTGTTCCTTCTGGAAGCCTTTTCCTTCCAGCTCATTCTCGCTCACAGCTCTGCTTCGTAGGACTCTCAGCTACCCAAAGCAAATGGGCCTGATGCTGCACATGCAGGATAAGGCACACTAATCCTAGTTTGCAGCAGCCTGTGACATCCATTAATTGCCTCCACTGAGATTATATGTCTGATTTTTCTATAACATAGGTCCTTCTGCTGCACGGTCCAACACGGCAGCCACTAGTCACATGTGGCTACTTACATTTAAGTAAACCAAGGTTAGAAAGCTCCTCAGTTGTACCAGTCACATTTCAGAAATGCTCAACAACCACACGTGGCTAGTGGCTCCCGCACTGGACAGGGCAGTTACAGAACATTTCCATCACTGCAGTAAGTTCTACTGGATGGCGTTATTTTTGAGAATTACAGACTATTACAATGGAACAGACCTATGTGGTCCTCTGGTCTAGCTCCCATCTCAAAGATGAAGAAACTGGTCAGGAGGCACGGAGGGACTTGCCCAAGCTCACAAAGCTTTCCCCTCACCGGACAGAAGTCTGACAAACACAAATCCTTGAGCACCTCTCCCCTCTCCAGGCCTCACCAAGTCCGCTCCTAAGACCCTCTTCCCTAACCACTCAGGGCCACAGGGATGAACACTGTGTAGGGCACTCAACTTCTTCGCATCAAGCACACCCACACTAGACCCCTCCCAAAGCCACAGCTCCGGCAAAAGATGCCTTTAAAAGCCTGCAGAATACGGGCTTGTCCTCATGGTCCACGACTCCTCCACACTCTAACCTCATTCCCGGTTAGTGACGGGAAAGGTGAGCAGAAGAAGACAGTCAGTGAAACAGACAGACAGACAGTTGCTGCCGCCTCTTGATAAACCTTTATTTCAGGTCCTTATCCATGGATTTTTCATTAAGGTAGTGCTTCTCTGTTTCCCAGCAAGTTCTAATTAGCTTACTTTAGATATAAAATCTGTATCATACAAGATGACTCACAATCTCAATTCATCTGAATACAAAAATTCAGGGACAGAGTAGTATGGAAATAGAGATATTTGCAAGAGAAATTTGGCCTTAAGGTTTTCAAGTTGCTGGTTAAGGGGTGTTACAGATGGGAAGGCATTTCAGAGCGAGAATATTTTGGGATTGAAACTGTATATTAGTGGTGTGTTTTCAGACTGAAAGTAAATGAAACTTTAATTTACTTAAAAGGAAGCTAAAAAAAAAAATCTCCCCAAGTAGGGCAGCTTCACTAGGTTTTGATGTTTACAAGAGCACCTCCTAGTGGCAGAAAGGAAAACTGGGAAGTTGCTAAACAAGGTAAAGCCAAAGGGGTTTTGGAAAGGCTATCTCCAGCTCTAGGGGTGGACCTGAAACTTTACCATGAAGCTGGAAATAGCCTTTATACTTCAAACCTTTGGAAGAATCTGGAGATGAGAGCGATGGAAAGGATGAGGATGTGTAAACAGAAGAGCAAGGTGACAAAGCAGAAGAAAACAGGCTTTTCAGTAAACTGTAATATACTTTTGTACTCATATTTAATTTCTAAATTATGGATTTTGAATTACATTATATAGAACTTAGATGACATCTCATAAGGTTTTAAAGTATTTTTCTTTTTTGGTATAAACCATAATGGTCTATCCAGAACAGCCCACAGTCCTAGAAATAACATATTCAAAGTCATTATGTGCCCAATCCTATTTTCTAAGTAGGGGTGGAGAGGTTACTTTTAGATGCTAATTTATTAAACACGACAATATTTTTTTGGCTGCTCAACCATGTACAGAGTACCCTGTAGGCTGCAGTAACGGTCTGCTCCACATGGAGGATGGACAGACAGATGGCAAGGAGGACATCAAATGACAAGAAGCAACGAGAAGGTGGCGGCTGGACGCAGCACAGGGATGCCCAGAGTGAGGATGCTAAACCACGTGGCCTTCCTCCCACCACCCGGGGCGGGATGTGAGGCGCGACCGGGGGAGAGCCCAGCGGGCGAGAAGGGAGAGGCGAAGGGAACCCCTGGGGTTTAGGGGGTAACTGTGAAAGGGGCAAAGGGCTGGAGGAGGGAACGGAAGCAAGTGGTTTGCCCCTGAGGCGGGAGGGGGGCCTGCCACTGCCGCCTGGGGGTCGGAGCAGCCAGGGAGGGACTGGCCACCTCAGCTCCCTGGGGAGAAAAGGGCAGAGACAGACAGTCGGACTGACCGGCAGACAAACGGGTGCTGGCCCTCAGAAGCCGACGCTTCAGAACCGTAAAGGCGGTAGGCATTGGAAACAAAAGCCAGCACAGAGTTCGTTTCTCTGAAGGGAAGCAAGGGTAGAGAGAGTTAAAATGGCAGGATTTCCTGTGTGATGCTCTTTACACCCCTCTGTCCCACACCCTAGAAAATTACAAAGACCGCCTCCCCCCACCCAGCCTGTTAGCCAAGCAAAGCTGTGCTCCCACGGAGGGTTTCACAGCTCTCACTGGGCACCCGCGAGGAGGCACTGGCTACGGTGCTGACCATAGAGGCCGTTCCGTGTGCCGTTTCTCTCTCGAGTCTATGAGCTTCTCGAGGTCAGGAGAGACCCTGGTCCTCTGCCTGATCCTCACCTAGTGCACTTAACACACAGCCAGATATTTCACCTGGATCCTGACATAAGGACCAGTGAGTAACAGAAAGTATGTCTTTGTAGTGTGGGTGTTTATGACGTGGAGACATTCTTCAGGTGATACTCTTATCTCTGCCATAAAAGCCAAGGGCCTGAGATCAAAACTTCACTTGAGAAGTTGCGGAGGTGGCTGAGGGAATATGGGTCAGCGATGCTGCTTTCTGAGCTCTGTGTCTCAACACAAACGGAATCATGGGTCATGCATCTGTCCCCCAGGCTGCCCCTCAGATGCTGCGATCACCTTCAGGGCAAGAAAGCACTTGTTAAATTTCGGTCAATTCATGCTTGAATTCCTTGATGAGAATGTCTCATTGATGTATACCCTGCAGCAGCACCTACCATGGGGACCTGCTCATGGAGGACAGTTAACCAAAACTTGTCCCAGTAAATTGGAGTCCTTGGCGTGCAGATTAGATGTTGTGTGATGGTGCTCATGAGATGTGGGGACCTGCCGTGGAAGTGACAGAGGGGGCACCCACTGTGAAAACTTGGGAGTTTGTTTGTACTTTAGCCGAGGGCCGCCTTCTGCTTCATGTGACCATCGGTCCATCTGTCTGTCCATCCATCTGAGTAGTCACCGAGTATCTAAGTGCCAGGCACTGTGCCAAGGTTTGCGGGAAAGAGAGGTGAGTAGGGCACTATCCTTGCCCTCAAAGAGCTCGATGTCTAGTTTAAGATATAAGAGTAATCAAATATTATTATCACGCTGTAATGGAGATGCTCAGATGTCTGGGGTACAGTGGGAGCCCTGGAGGGGCTTCAGAGAGGAGGGGGCACTTGAGTCTGAAAGATAAACTAGTAGATGTTTAAATAGGTAGTCAAGGGGGAAGAAGAAAGTATTTTAGGCAAAACTCTAGTAATAAAAAAACCAAAGCAGCAGCATTTGCAGAGGCAAGAAACTTCTGTATGAAACAGAGGAGGCATTTAAGTAGGGGAGTGACAGGCTTGGGCACAAGTTTCAGAAAGATAAGCCTGTCACCCCTGTTAAGGATGGTCTGGAAGGAGGAGAGACCAGAGACGGGAGGACACTTAGGACACTACTGCAGCCACCCCTTCGAGAGACAATGGCAGCTACACAGGGACGGTGCAGGGGGAGAGTGGAGGGGTCCAGCTCAAGAGGTGTTCGGGAGGGAGAACCAATAGGTGAGAAACTAGATGAGGCAGGTGGAAGAGAAGGCGCTGTCGCGGGCGCCTCAAGTGCCAGTGGCGGCCAACTGGGTGGTTCTGAAACGTGGCCCCACTCACCAAGACACAGGAGGAGCCACGAGCTGGACAGAAGACGGTGAGGTGAGATTGGGCCAGGCTAGGGTTAAAGTACCCATCACATGTCCACAGGCACGTGGCCCGAGACCAAGAGAAGGGCAGGCAAGGTGCAGGGAAAACGAACACAAACCCCTAATGAAACCCTGTTGTTGGCTGGTCTCCTCTGGGGAGACACAGTTTGGACAACTGGGCTGTCCAACGAGAGAACAGGCTGACACACGGCAGGAGAGCTGCCTGTCACTGGCAGGGGGACCAGGTGACAGGGCAGGAGGAATTCCTACACTGGTGATGCAGCTGAAGAAGGGGATTCCCAAAGTTCCTTCCAATGCACAGATGCTATTTAAAAACATTTTTAAAAACAGTGATAAAATACAAATATAAAATTTACCACCTTAACCATTTTTAAGTGTACAGTTCAGTAGCATTAAGTGTATTCACACTGTTATGTGTATAGAAGTTTGGAAATAAAAGCCGACAGCTGCCCCGTGTCCTTGGAACAAGGCAGGCTCTAAAGAAAGGAAGTAAGCAGATAGCAAAGGCATCGCAATGGCACCAAGCCATTCTGAGGACAAGTTCTTCAAACACAATCTGCATCTCCCCTAAAATTTGTTTTCCTCCAGCTTCTGCTTTGCAAAGTCATTTTCTCCTTTGGGAAACGCCCCCCTCCCATTGTTCTGGGTAGTGGGTTGTTTCTGTTTTTGGAAACTTCCTTCTCTGCAGATTTTGGCCTTGGCTCTGAAGCAAGGAAAGGAACACAGAATGGTTGAGAGAGTAACAAGAGGACAGCTTACTCGGGCACAAAGCAAACTGCCAAGGATTCGTAACTATAATCATAAACTTTACTGCACTGCTATAAATACGGAACAAATCGAGGTGACTCATCCGCTAGGAGGATGTTCAGAGAGCCTGAATTGCGCCACTGGGTTTAGAGCCAAAGTCGAACCACTCTTTTTCTTCCTTTCTCTCTTTCTTCCCCTTGCTTACATGGGTACAGAACATTACACTTCATTCTTCTTTCTGAAAGGAACTCTCCTTGCCGTCTGTGATATTATTCATCTGATTTTTCTGACAGGATACTTCTTTTTTGCTGCTTAACACACTAATTTGCTGTATAAAACATGTCCGACGTTTCTTAAACATTTTGAAAATACTGCAGCCAACTCTGGGTATCCATGGATTCAACCAATCATGGATCAAATTAAATCCAGGGATGTGAAGGGCCAACCATATTTTGCCATTTTACATAAGATACTTGAGCATCCGTGGATTTTGGTATCTGTGAGGGTCCTGGAACCAACTCCCCTCGGGTGCTGAGGGATGACTGTACTCACTGAGGACACCAGCGCGGTGTTTTCACCAAGTACAGACCAACTTTCACTCCTTGCCTTGGGCAACAGAGGACCACCAGACTCTCAGGGAGGCCAGCTGCCTCTGAAGACCCAGCAGAAGGCGGTTTCCTGACAGCAGCAAGGGGGTCCCCTTCCGAAGTGAGGTCCTAGGGGTTGAACTTTTTCAACTGTTTGCCCCACTTGCAAAGCACAGCCGCCAACTCGATTCTGTGAGCCATCTACTGTTGGCTCACCTGGCAAAGCCATGGCAAAGAAGCCTGCATCTGAACCATCATTATTTGCTACTTTTAACATTTCGCTGCAAAATAAAAAGTGCCCCAGGATGATACATCTTCGTAGGTCTCATGGAGGAGTTTCGGGAAGAACTGATGCGCAATGCCTAGGGGTGAGTAGGGCCAGAACTTACTTAAATCAAACAGGGTCTGAGGAAGTGAATTTTCAATTGAGTTTTAATAAACTTAAATAGCCACGGGTGAGTGGCGGTACTGGCCTGTGAAGGTCTAGATGCTCTGTAATTCCATGGTGGGGTTGAGGACCACAGTAGGAAGATCTGATGTAGGACCTGTAATCAGGCTTCTCAGAATCTGCAGTTGTCCAAACTCTCTTCTCCTTTCACTAAAGCGACAGAACCCCATAGTGTGATGGTGAAGGCTGATAGTGGGCTATTTGCCCAGCTGCCCTGGAGGTCCCTGAAGGCAAAGGCTTGTCTAATTCACCTTCACATTTCCTCAGTGAGCAGGAAAGGGTGTACGAAGTGTGCTGCAGGACTTGGCAATGAGCATAGCCCTTTAAGACGTCCACATACCACTGGACAGAATTCTTCTCTCCTCCACCCGGCACGTGGACACGTACTGTATCTGTGCTGTCCAATATGGTAGCCACCACCTCCATGTGGGTCTTCCGCACTTGAGATAAGGCTTGTGTGACTGAGGAACTGAACTTATTTTAAATAATTTCAATCTGAATAGCCACACGTGACTAAGCGGCTACTGTCCTGGACAGGGAAGGTCCAGAAACTCTACAATTCCATGATGGATTTGCAAACCCCAGCTGGAGGATTTGACACAAAGAGTGTGACTGGGCATCCCAGAGCTCTTGATCTGTTCCCTAAACCCTCTTTCTCCTTTCACCAGAGTGACACAGCCCCTGGCAGACTCAAACTGGCTCAAGTCATGCATGCCTGCACTCCTGCCTTTGAGACCTACATTTGCAAAACCACAGTGTCACACAAAGGAACTCACACCCTTCCACGGTAGCCTCAACGGGGCTGCAGGCTGGGGCAAGAGATAGTGATCATTTCAACAAAAGCATCATCCAGGCTCAGCTCACAAGGAAATAATGACCAGAGGGATTATTTAACCAGAGGTGTGAAGAACACAGATAAGCTAGAAACCATGCTTGCCGTGGTCAGGGACAGCAGAGAGGCAGCAACCTCACACTTAAGTGCCAAGCGAGATCTGCGATTCACCTGTGATGCCTAGAGTACGATCGGGAAGCATTTAATGCTTTAATCTTAGTAGCGAGAGTGGTAAAAATTACAGATTAACTGAAGGGGCTTCTTGCTAATCCTCTGCTGTCAGGGGACATGTATGTTTCTATATTTTGGGCACAGTGTGGGACTTAACTGAAAGGATACTCAATGACCATTGCTGACTTCCTAACAGATGATCCATTCCTATCATACTCTGTCATTTAATTTACGACCTATGTCTTGTCCACTTCATAAAATGATTCGAGATAGCTTACTCTAAAATGCACACATATGGTAGAACAGTGACTCCCTTAAAACAAAAGAAAAAATAGCACCCATTAATAAGGCAAGGAAGGAAGAGTAGGGACTATGTCAGAAATCTGGGCTATGGGAAGCTAATGCAATTGAGCCTGACATGTAGCTCTGAGCTCCCTGGTAATCAAGTCAAACAGGAACTAGTGAATTAGATTTTATCTTAGTGAATAATGAAAGGACTTGAGCCAGTATTTTAGGAGAGACATATTTTTTCCTGACGTTGAAATGCGAAGGGCATTTGTCACATTAAAAAAGGAAAGCGGAGACATAAAAGAATTTGATGCAAACTGTCCTTGACAAAAATTTAACAAAGAAAATCAGAGATGTTCTCTGCATGTTTTTTCTTTATACTAACTATTCATTAAAAACAAAAAGAGAACAAAAGCCCTGAGGACATACTGTGGTTCTGAGAAGGCTTTCTGTGGACAGCTAGAAAATAAGCACATTTCCAGTGATGGGGAATCCTGCAGTGGTCAAACTATGACAATCTAGAGAAATGCTGCTATAGTTAACATGTCTACAGCCTCTGGAGTATGAAATGGTTTACACTGGGCTTTGCTCATGAACTGGAGAGAACACTGTTCAGGAGAGCTAACAAGTGTGTGGACAGTACGTCACTGTTGCTAACAAAAAGCAGGGTGGGCTCTTGACCCCAGGCACACGGCTTGTCTTCTTGTGGGGGGAGGGGGAGCGCGACTGATGTTCTTGGCCTGGCAGAACACCCCGGGGAGCTGGCTGCAGGCTCCAGCCCTCCCCTCCCCTTACATGGCCATCGGGCCTGAGCAAATTCCACAACAGCCCAAACAAGCAGACACAAAGAAAGAGAGGAACACGAGTTTCTTACTCTCGGTGCGGGCTTCGGTTCGGAGAAATCTCGGAATCGCTGTCTTTAGGGGACAGGGAGCCCTTGTAGGTGTAAAACACATCTTCGGTTTCAGTGATGTACGTCATTTCGTTCGCAAGGTTGTCTGCGGAAGAGTGCCGAGGCTTTCGGATTTCGTGCCGGAGCCGAGGACTTCGCCTGGTGGGGAAAGGTTCAGAATGAAGTGTGAAAGCAGATTCTACTTGGGAATTTTGTTGGACATCAGTGATCTAACTTTGTGCCCTGACCTTTCTAAGGATGCCTTCGTTGATGCTGTTGGAACTTAAGAGCCAGTTAACCCATTACCACACCAGAACCCACCAAGGGCCACAAGGTCCCAGACACTCTTAGCCTAGTGGTTCAGCCCCTCGGCTTTATAAACAGGCAGATGAGACTGGTTTTGCCCTTTGGGAAGTTGTTGAGTGTTGATTTAGGGGGAGTTATTCTTCCAGGAGGACTTGAGCTTTCACTGAGTGAACAGGCTTTATTGACTGCTCATCAGACAATTTTTCTGATTCATTTGTACGGTATAAATAAGGGTTTAGAAGCTAAAGTAAGTTTTTTTGGCAAACTTATTTCAACTATATCCCCTCACGTGAATTTCACTTGATCCAAGAAGATATGTTTGCTTTTTAAAATATATCCCTTATGTGGTATTAGACGGGCAGGGCAGCACTGCCCTGTTCCTCCAACAGCGGCAGTACCTGTGTGACATCAGGCAGGTCACACCACCTCTCTGAGCCTCAGCTGTACCTACCTGACTCCTGAAAATGAATCAAAAGAGGCAATGTTCTCAGGATGCCTGGGGGGGACACCTGGGGCAGCACCTGGGCGTCGACTTCTGCCGTGGGTGATGCCAGGCTGCTGAGCTTCCTAAATTTCATTTTCCCCGTTTCCATCTTCCCCTTCTTTGTGAGCCATTTCTCCTCGGGACTGTCAGGGCCTCCACTATTTACAATCCTCTTGGGCCCAGATAATCAATAATACTGTATCCAAAGCAGAGTAGGAAGGCTCATGACCCCTCAGGAGAGGACCTATACATAGCAGTAAGAGTCCGGCCAGGGGTGTGGCAACATCAGATCCCGCTGTTCTCCTGGACGCTGTCCTGGCCTCTGCTCTGGAGCCCTGGTGCCACTGCCTAAGAGACTCTCAGACAAATTAAGCTGCTACTGCATAGCACAAATTTACTGCTATAGGATGAGTGCCTAAATCTTGGAAACCAAGAACCAATCCACTCAGTCAGGTCACGATTTCCAACACTAAATGCCGCCACCATCCCCGCCAGAGCCCTCGGCCTCAGTGGAGGGCCCTTACCCAGCGGCCCTGCACAACAGCTCCACTTTTTGCCTGCCTGTTAGAACGTCCCTCAGTCCTGGCAGCTCCCTCCTTAAGAGTTTACAGGTGCAGCCCGTCTACCATGAAACGCACAGAACGCCACACTCGTATTTCAGGGTGGAGCTGGGGCAGTGTTTCTGGCTTGGTTTCCGTCCTAATGATGCCCGGCTGCTTTGGAGGCGTTCGCAAAATGCCCTGATGTCTTTGGGGAACATTGTAATAAAATAACAATAATAGCAACAATAACAGTCATTCTCCCTGATCCTTTTTGTATAGCTTATTTAGCACGTGTACATTATTTCATTCAACCCCTTTACAGATGGAAAGACTGAGACCAGAGAGGTAAACGAACTTGTTAATGAACAGAAGCGCCAAAATCTGAGCTCAGGTCTTCCAGTGACACACCTGTGCCCTTCCCACTTTGCCAAACTGCCACTTCCTTCTTTGTAAGCTAAGTCCATCATCTTAAAGTTGGCAGGCTACTTTCCTACGTGCATTTGCTACTGTTGCTGAGAGTCACACGTCCTTATATCCGTTGTATTCCATACCTTTACTATGTTTTCTCAAAGTTTATTTTGTTTGATATGAATGGGAAACATGAGATTAAATAAAGTTAAACATGCTTCTTCATCATAGGACTTCTCAGAACTTGAATATGCTAATTTCAAGAGGGGCGTTTCAGTAAGCTGCAGTGCTCAAATTTATTTAGACCAAATAACTTTTTAAAAAAGAACACCCCAGCATCATACACTAAAGAAAATATTTAGCTAGACTTCTGCATTTCACAAAAATAGCTACTTCTGCAACAGTCAAACATGCAAACGTAAACTCTGATCATAGGCCATCTATAGTTAGCTTTTTATTTTTATTGAGTTTTTAAAAGAAATAAAGTGTCTGTTGGTGAGCAGTACCAAAAAAAAGGAAGACATACCAGTTGGGAGTAATAGGAGGAGACCGAGACGGTAGACTCTTGGTTTCTAAATGTTCCACTGATAAAGATCTCCGCATGGCCGGGTTCCATACCATCCCTCCAATCACCTTTTTGCAATACTGGTTATTTACAGACCTGAAAAACCAGATTCAGGTTCACCTTCCACACTGACGTGTTCAACAAGAAAGAAGTGACAGCGTTAGTGAAACAGTCTACACACACTCCCTTCCTGAAGAATGGCTGGTTAACACATTGATGACCCCAGCCAAGGTTACAAGGAGTGGAGGTACACGAGTTAGAAGAGATTCCTTTCTGTTCTGGCTTTTCCTTATGTTATTTCTTCTCTTTGGGTGAAAAAATATTTTCATGTCCTTACTACTGCAAGCAACAAAACTGCTTTCAGAATATAACCAAGCCTTACCAGATGAGAAGGAATTTCGGGATTAACATTGAAATGCAGTTCAAGTAACTTCAAGGAATTCTCACTTTACTCACATTGGCATGAGTACAAACATTAACCATCCTTCCCGGTGTTCTCTGTCATCCTATCTGGCAGAAGCTGTCACTGTAAATCACTCAGAAATCTTTAAGAGCAGACCTGAGAAAATATGCTTAGACAGCAGAGTTTCAGGCCATGTTCTTTCAGTGTGCCACCCTGAAGGTTACTTTCGAATTTTATTTATACCTAGAGAATTTAAATCTCAGCTCTCTAGACCCCTCAGAGAATGAATTATTTGAGAGGATGGAGTTTGAAGCCAGTTTCAGGGAAACTCAGCTCTGGCATTTCTAAATTTTAAACAATGCTTTAATGTCTTATTAAAGCATTCCACACACTTCCTTGCAGCCTAAAACCAGCAACCCAACAAAAAACAGGACAAAAAAACCAAAAGAACATAGGCAACACGAAGCATACCCTCTAGAATATCAATGTACTAATTTTCAATGAGAAATACAGTTGTCACCCTGATCAAAATGCTCACAGCAGCGTCACCACAAGAATCTACACCAGAAACCAAATTACCGTTGATTGAGAGCACAGCATCGGAACGAGGGAAGCAAGCTGGATGATTCAAAGCTTTAATGTACCAGCTCCCCAAAGTATGTGTCACAGGCTATTAATAGGTACTCTTTGGAAAAAGAAGCGTTCCATTGTCCCGTAAGCTTGGAAAATACCGAACAAGTCTCTTTTACGTGGAAGCTTTCAAGGGGCCCAATGTGCAAATGTATAACAGTATCTCTAGGGGTTGGGCAAAGCACATAACCTAAGCCTCAGTTTCTCCATCTATGACGTGGAGATAATGAGGGATGAGAATTGCCAGTATGCCGAAGCTGGTAATGGTGGTCAAGAACTGCTGACCTGTGGTCACCGAGCCACCCGCCATGTCCCAAGTGACCCCCAGCGGCAGATTAAAGATGGCTGCAAGTTCTCTGACTCTTGAACGCAGGCTGGCCTGTGATTGCTTTGACCACGAGTAGCTGTGCCAGATATGGGCCCAGCCTTTAAGATGACCGGCTGCCTCTGCCTTAGGCTTTTGTGGTTCTGAGCCTCTGTGTAAGAAATCCAACTACCTTGAGAACACACAGAGAGGGCGGGGGTCCGGATGAGTCCAGCCTTTAGATCGCTCCATCAGGGAACCAGGTGTGAGAGAGAAGTGGTCCCAGACCCTCAGCCCAGCCCAGCCACCAGCTGCATCTCATCGAGAAACCCCAATCTACACACTGCATGGAGCAGAAGCATCACATGGCCATGTCCTTCCTGAATGCCTGACCCACAAGATCTTGAGATATAATAGAATGGATAGAATGGTTACTGCTTTAAGCCACCAACATAGGGGTAGTTTTTTCTGCCACAATGGAGTAAAAAAAAAAAAAAGAAAAGAAAGAAATTCCTCCGTGTTGGCTGCATTTTACAGATGAAGAAATTGAAGAAGGAAATCAAATGAAAACTGATGTAGATCAGATTTGAAGCTGGGCTTCTTAGTAAGAGAGTCCAAGCTTTCCGTAGCTCTCAATGCCACTTCTCAGCTCACAGAGGGGATTAAGTCCAGCCAAAGTAAATGCTATATTCCAACAAGTTATGTTTATGGCATGTTCAGAAATAGAGTTACTGAATGTATAAAAACACTGGACAGTATTAGAAGCCAAAAACTAGGAAACTATATTTGCTCTTCGTTCATTAGAAGCTGAGAGAGAGCCTTCAGCACCATAAATATCAATACTATCACTGATATTAACAGACATTTATTACTTATTCCATCTAGAATGCTACCGACCGATTACCATGTAATAGGAAAGTCACTGGAATCATTTGATAGAGTCCCACGTATCAGATAATGGCCCAGACGGGGTACCATTTTTAGTAACAGCTACATCAATTAAAATAAAAATCACAAAAATAACTTTTCAAACCAAACAATTTAGAAAATAACATGACACGCAATTTCTGCTACGTCTTAGAAGGCAGTCTCAGAATAAAAACTTCCACAAAAATATAAACTGCACGGTGAGTTCAGAGAATACATTGTAATCTAAAAGTTTAAAATATATAGCTTTACTGTATTAGTCATGAAGTATTTTGAATATCATGCTATGGATAACAGCACACATGGAACTGCTGTAAGAATTAAACACATTTAAAAGAGAATTAAACACAATGAAGCATGTGCAGGGAACAAAGTAAGCACTCAGGGGTCGCCAGCCGTAATTACTACTGTTGCCCTCCTGTCACTGTCGTATGTAGTACATGCCAGAGTCACCTGACTCTGGAGATCTTTATTTCTGCTCATTCATTATCACAGAGCATCTTACGGAATTAGTGCTCGGTGGGAGAGGCTGTCTTAGTGGCACCACGATGACCCTGAGTCACTGCCACATGTTTCCCCGGCTGCGACATGGTGGAGCTGCTGCAACGCTGGCTGCTCGGGAGCTCTGAGTGTTTACAGAGTTGAGGAGGCAGAAGCGGGTGATAGGAAACGGAGAAGTACCTGAGTGTGTGGAAAGACACACTGCTGCCCCCAGAGAGACGTTCACCCACACTTCTAGATCCACCAGCAGCTCTGGCCCCAGGGCCTGGGGCCTGTGGGCAAAGACATCCCTTCCCCTAAGGATGTCCACTCCCCAAGGGTGAGCAGGACATGTTTACATCTCAGGTTAGGGTGGAGATTGTCCCTAAAGCATACTCACTTTTTGGGGTTCCTAGAGCCCAGAGTCCAGTACTGGGACAGAACATTCTTTTCCTGAGGTAGTAGCTTCTTTGCCTGAAAGAATGTGTGGTGCTCGACACAGGATTTCCACAAGTTTTTGCAAGATCGGTAATTTAACATGTTGAAGGCCACTATATGTTCCCTGGATTCAGTCTGGGAGGAAAAACACAGCAGAGATTTCATCTGCACAGATGTAGGAGCAGGGTCTCAAGCATTCTATGCCCACATCGGTGGTAATCAGGTAAGAGACAATGGACAGCAGAAAACCGGCTTCTCTTTTGTGTACTTAGGCCACAAAACAAGGTTCTAAGAATATTTACCAGCAGGATTTGTTAACCATCTTTATGGATTTGGTGATAAAGACGCCCAGAGTCTACTCTCTATCATCATCTGTGTATCTTTCACGAACGCTTTCATTTCATATCTGCCTGCATTTCTAGGTCAGATATATTTGGAGCAACCAGATAAAGGCTGTCTGATACATCCCTTTTAAAATTTAGCTCTGGGAAAAATCTCTCCCCTCAAGAAATCATCTTTCACCTATCAAATGACAGGAATCTTATAAAGCTTCGGATTTCTCTATTTGCTTTCCACAAAGAAAGTTAAATCTACTGCTCACTTATAACAATCATTTTGATCACGTGCTCTCCCTCCATCCTACCTGAGTTCAGGTTTTCTGTTCTCATGTTAAATTACCATCCTGTGCACTTTTGTGGCACCTTAAATCTTACATCTGGGGATCAGGAGACCCAGATTCTAGTCCTAGTTTGCTCTGAGGACTTTAGTGTTCTCATTCCTAAGAGTTCATTGTGATGTGGAGTCATTGTAGGTACATATTATCTTTGGAAAACTGGGAAATGACGTAGTGACAGTAAGTAAAAAACATGCAGCCTAACAAGATGTGTGCTGCCATGAGAAGAGCGGGCATCTCAGATTCCTGACGCCCGACTGGTTCAAATCCCAGCTCCTCCACTTCACTCGCTGTGGGTTCGCTCACCTCTAAGTCACTCTTCTCCATGTGGAGAACCACACTGAGTACCTGGAGAGCTGTGGACTCCTCCTATGAGACATATACGCAAGGCTGCGGTGCACTTTAAACACGTCGGAGGAAGGAACTGACCTTGTTGGCTTTCATTGCTACTCTGTGGTGGGCTCGGCCAGGTGTTCGACCGATGGCACTTTTATCTAAATCTGATGATTCCCTGAGAAGTGGGCATGGTTGCATTCCTGTAAACAAGGTAACTCAGACTAGGGGAGATTAAGTAACCTGCCCAACTGGTGAGTGGAAGAGCTAAGATCTGAACCCAATGTCTCTGACTCCAAAGCAAGTGACTTCCCTGGCCAGAGAAGCAGAGTGAATTACACAGAGAACCTCGGGGCCCTCTGGACCCCGACGCCCACTTTCTTTCCACCGTTTGCCATGCTCTTTCTTCCCTGTTACACATATGACAAATTTCTTCACCCGCTGAAGCACTAAGAGCTGAAGTGGCTAAAAACACAAGAACCAAAGCAAGCACAAGTACAACTCACCTGTTTCTGTCGCTGATGTATAAAGAATTTTTTCCTTTTGAAAGAAATTTTTAGAATGTTCACCCTGCCAAAAAAATAAAATAAAACACAACACTAGAAAAGCACATCAGGGAGCAGCCAGGTTGCAGCCGACGCCTCTCGGTATGTGTCCTCTAGTCCATGATCGTGATGGCCGGGGACTCCTGGCTTCCTAGACTTTGCTTCAGCGCAGAAGGGATGGTGGCACCATTGTCTGGGCCAAACACCAAGTAGCTGACCGAAGCTGAGTATCACATCAGGGCCCCTGGATTACGATGTAGCTCTTAAATAACAAAGATCACGGGCAACGCGCTCTCTTTGCTGTCAGCTGCTTTTGTGACACTGCAGCTCGGCGGGAGCTGGTGCCTACCGGGGAAGACAGCTGAGGGCAGTGTGGAGCAGCAGAAGGAGGACAGACTCACCTGCATCCGCATCCCAGCTGCTTCGCGACGCCACAGCCACTTAATAGCCATGTGTCAAGTGGCCTCTCTACTGTTTGCATGGTAACACAATTATAGCCCCCATTAAATGAGCTGTTTTTATACACCAGGTCCCCTACTGAAAGCTTTACAAGTAGCCCCTTTACTAAGCCTTGCAATGGTTCTGAAAAGTTCATATCATTAGACCTAGTCTTCAGATGAGGAAACTGAGGCTGGGAGGCATCCCGTAAGTGCTCAAGATCATTCAACCAGGAATGCTTGGAGCCAGGATCTGAGCTTGTGCTCTTAAGTCCTCCACCATGGAGCCTTCGGAACAGTGGGGATAGCACTGCCTTTCTCAGATTTGTGGGGATTCTAGTCTGTTAGATCTACTGAGTTTTTAGACCAGAACTGGGCACTTGAAAAAACTTCAATTAATCATTAAGGAACTGCACTGAACATACAGCTCCTGCCCAGAGGAAGTTATCTGAATCCTGGCTAATGTACCGCCCAGGAAGGATTCCTTAATTCCAAAACCTGCCGTGTGCTGTTTTATCCATGTTTCACACAGTATCCCAAACCACAGGGTGGCTGGCAGGGGGAGGGATACTGATAAAAACCAAACTAATTTTCCCAAGGACTGAATCTGGATTAACTGTGGAGGTCAGAGGTAACAATTTGGGAGAAAGTCTCTGTCCCTTCTTTAGAAATAAAAGTTTAAAATTAGAGGTACCATTACTTTTGTTCAGCATATTTTTAAAGCATGAATCAGAAAATAATTAGAACTGCTATGCACTTACCAAGGATAGAAACTTGTGCAAATATATTTTCGGTATACAGCAATGCCCGCAGAAGCAATTCCAATCATTAGATCTAAATTGTGCAAATCCTGTAAAAAGGAAGATCTCAGATTCATAGCGTGTTACTGTCATGCTTATGCTCTCTGGTACCTCAAGCACCCACGCTTTTATAAATAGCACTATGTATAAGCTCCAAAAGGAAAATTACAGAAAACAGGCAAAAACCACCTCTTAACAGATACTTAAGATCCAAGTGCTTAGCACCAAATTCTTCTAAAGTGAAAATACACTGCCTGACAGTAACACCTGGATTCTGCCAGTTTACAAAGTTACTACCAGGCAAGCTCATTCATTCCATAGAATTATAGAAATGAACATTTGCCTTTACATTTTCAACAATTAGTAGCAGATATCATATTAAAATCAGAAAAGCCTTGTCCCCTGCACAGCTTTAAACAAATCTCAACTCCCATCACTGAAAAGACTTTAGCTATTAATATGAAGTATAGAACTGCTGATTCTAAACCCTATGAAGAAATAAAATATGGCTTCTAAGTCCAATACAGTCAACATTTATTAAGAGTCTATATGCTAAGCATTGCCGTAGATAATTAAAATAACAAAAGGAAGACACAGCGACTACAAGCTGTTTTAAATCCATCTGAGAACAAGTTAACAAAAATTTTAAAATAAAACAGTTCCTTCCCTTGAGTCATCATTATCCCTATTTACCCAATCAGATACTCATAATTTTAAAGAAGGGGCAGTTACCACTGAGTGTGAACCTTAGGTTTGCTACTTACTAGCTGTGTTTGTTTGGGCCACTGAGCCTCAGTTTTTCCTTTTGTACAATAAGGATTGTCGAACCCACCTCTAAGAGTTTTATCAGGCTGAACTTAGAGGATATAAGAATGTAGAACAGGGGTTGGCAGGCAGTAGGTATAATAAACATTCATCCCCTTCAGTTCTCAAGAGATAGTGGGACAAATCACTTATGAACAGTGATGTGAACATGGGGAGTTGGAGAAACTGGCTAAAGAAAACACTGCTGATACTGCTGCGGAAAGTCCAGAGAGTAATCACTACTGGGCACCCAAATGAAATCACATGCTTAAAGCAAAACCCAACTGGCAAGTTGAAAACCAGGTTGCACTGAAACATGATACTTGGGATCAGAATATAGGGAAATAAAAAGCAGGTGGGACAGAAAATTAGCACACGAAATAAAAATCAAGTGCAGAATAAGGAAATAAATGAATGCTTTGGGTGGGCCAGGGACGTGGGTCTCAAATCTCCTGGTTCTGTGGTCTTTCAGTCTGTACCACAACCATGGTAGCACAATCACTGTTCCCTAAATTTCTGTGCCCATCTCCACACCTCCCAGCTTGCTGAGCAGGACTGTATGCTTAGTCTTGGCTGATGAGCTATGAGCAGAAGTGATGCATCCCCTTGAGGTTGAATCATTTAAGAGCAGGTGTGCAGCCCTCCAACTTCCCCTTTCCTTGGGACAAGCATGAGGCCACATGAGAAGATGGTGAAGCCACCAGGCGAAAACAGCCTAGGCTGCTGAGTCACTACATGGAGGAGGGCAGCCCTGGAGAGCCATCGGGACCCATGCAGCCTTTGAACTACTGAGAAATAAACTTTGTGGTGTCAAGTTATTGATTTTCAGGGAGTTTTCGTTGATGCTGCATAGCCAAGGGTAACCCAACTCCCTCCACTATCATGGGGGTGTCAGGCAGACAGGTAATCAACTGGCCTTAGGACCTTCATGGGACCCTGGGGCTGGGGGGAGCACAGATCAGCTCATGCAGATGTAAAGCCCACTTCACCACTGAGGAAAGGGCTCCATAACATTTTATCAGACAAAACAGTACTTGCAAATGGAATAAAAATTAACAGTCAAGTCCCAAAGCTGATGTTATATAAGATCCATATCTTTTTCCTACTTTATTACCTATGCTATATCCTGTCCACTGCACAGTTATGGGATTGAAGTGAGACAAAAGAAAGTGTTTCTATGAAGTGCAAAAATATTAAAGTTTGGTAATTTACTCAACTTCCCTGAGCCTCAGTTTCCTCACCTGTAAAATGGGGTGACTAGAACACTGATTTCCCAAGGTTGCTATAATCTTTAAATGAGACCTTATGGTCACATATGAAAGCATCTGGAACAATGGCGAGTATGGACTAGGTGTTCAACCAATATTTGCTTCCTTTGCATATGATGTGGACCAATTACAGGTAGAAAATGTAAAGGTCAGATGCCAATTAGACAGTGCTGGGGTCACATACTGAAGCCATTACTTATGTGCTGCATGACCTTTGATAAGTCCCTGAGTATCAGTTTCTTCATCTGTAAAATGGGGGTAATGACAACACTTACCTCGTGGCATTACAGTGGGAAATAAATAAGCTACTGTGTCTGGCAGTTAGAAATGGCTCAGCAGATGATAGATATTAATCAATTTTATTTAAAAAGTCACAACCAATTCAAAATATTTGATTTTCATAATCATGCCATCATAATAAAAAACTATCATATTTTGAGTACATAATTAACCTTAACTTGAGCAGCACTGAGATTAAATAGTAGAAACCCTGGCTCATTAAAAAAAAGCCACTTGGAAAATGGCACTCTACATTTTTCACCTCTTTAACCATGAGGTGATCTTACAAAAATTACTTGTTTCTAACCCCTGTGACCCCCAAAAGTAAAAAGCCTTCAAGTATGAAGGCAAACATGAAAACACCAAGTGGATAAATAATAGCAAAACTCACTATTACTTTATAAACCTTTCAGTTATCTTTTTTTTAAAAAAAAAAAAGGTCTTTTTTTATTATACTGGAAAAGAGATGGTTTCAAAGAAGCTTTCAGATGTTCAGAAATGAAAATCAAAGTAACTTCTGAACAACACCGTGCTGAGGGTACCTACCCTACCGCTGTGCAGCTCCACTCCGTAGAAGTCGAGGGTCCGTGCTATGTTGATAAAACAAGACTCCGCTTCTGATTGCCTTAGCCCACTACAAAGGCAGAGAGAAGATGCAGAGTTCACCCGATAAACAGAATATTAACTCTGATTTTTAACATTAATAAAAATCTAAAAAAATTGATACCATTACTATAAGGTTATTAAATGCCTTACGTTATTCATCTTAATCAAACCCCAAATGCTACTAAACCAGGTATTTCTTTTTGTCCACTGAATATGACTTCATCTAGCCCTCTTGTTCCTTTCTCGAAAAATACCTCTCATTGGGCTTCTCTGGTAGCACAGTGGTTAAGAATCCACCTGCCAATGCAGGGGAAACGGGTTTGATCCCTGGTCCAGGAAGATCCCACATACCGCGGAGCAACTAAGCCCATGCGCCACAACTACTGAGCCTGCGCTCTAGAGCCCGCGAGCCACAACTAATGAGCCCATGCTCTGCAACTACCGAGGCCCATGCCTAAGGCCCATGCTCCACAACAAAAGAAGCCACCGCAATGAGAAGCCCGTGCACCGCAACGAAGAACAGCCTCTGCTAGCCGCAACTACAGAAAGCCCGTGTGCAGCAATGAAGACCCAACGCAGCCAATAAATAAAAATAAAATTTAAAAAAAAACCCTCTCATTTAATGGGTTCTCAACATCCAGAGATAAAGAGAGTCACTTTCCAAAATTCCCACCCTACCTTTTCCAAGTCCCTAAATTAGTGTGTGCTCTTTAGGTCTTTCTGCCTTTATCCTTTTAGCAGCAGACTCAAACATCCAAACGTCATTGTACTATTTTGGGATGCTGGCTCCTGCCTGGGGAGAAATTCTGGGAGAAGCTTGGCAGTGCCTTTTTGAAGGGACACTGGTTGGTTGGACCTTTGTTTTTATGGCCTTCCTGAGAATGTGAGGTCCCTTGAGACCTGGCCTTCTCGGTCAGGGTGGCTCTCATTTGACCTGGACTGAACGGAGCCACTGCAATTTTAAGTGAAAGGAGGCGAGGGAAGAGGAGACCAGAATAGGGTGAATCTGCTGGAGTAGAGGCCTGGCCCGAGGCAGCTGTGGAAGGCTGGTGTTCCCTTCTAGAAGGAAGGCGGTTTCCCCAACTGAACCCAGTCTGTCAGCACTTGCGTCTGTTTGCCTGTCTATTCAACACCACCTGAAGGAACGGCTTTTTTCATTAAATATGGGAAACTGTTAAAAAATTTGCCTGGCAGGGTCGATCTGTGGGGTAGTCAGATTTAAAGTTTCCTTTAGGAACTAACCGATTTCAATGACATCCTGAAAAAGAACTCAGCAAATTACCCTGAACTCTCACAGGGTTTCACACTTTACAGAAATGCTAGTTATGCCAAATATATCTGCCATCATAAGAGCTCAAAGGTTCACAACCCCCCGACATCTTGAAAGAGGATTCATGAGCAAAAGCAAGAGAAGACGACATCAAACCCAAGGGAATACGAGGTCTGACAGAGCCCGACCTGAGTTCCCAAAGTAGGTCACCCGCCCCTCTTCTCACCTGTGCTGCTCATGGAGAGACTCCACCTTTGATAGAAAGTCCTCGTTCTGATCCGGTATGAACTGACTATCAGAAAGATAGCCCGGAGGATGAATGGAAGAATCACGGTCTCCAAAATGAGCTATCAAGACAGAACGAGGGGGAAAGCACCTTTTCAATGTGGTCTGAATTTACAAGCATCTGCAGCACCACAAGAAAAACATTCATTGGAAATCCTCTCCTGAGGAGTTCTGCCACCTCGTGAACTCGAGCTTCTCATTAGCTCCGGAGTCCACATTTATCATCTGATCCCTACAGGCTAAGTACTGCCGTGCATGATCCAGCTGGGTCCTGTCTCCCCAAGGCCACACCAGCAGGAAAGTGGGAGCCTGGCTGAGTCTATTCTAATCCTACACCTGTCCCATACTCTGCGGTCAGCACAGTATTTGCCCTCATACCCCTGCATACAGGAAAATAAGAGACACCACGCAGGAAAACGCCATGCTCTACGTGGCAGGCACTGTGCAAACTCTTTGTAGTATTCCAAGGTTATTATAACACCGGACCAATCTGCTCTAAAAAATGGGTGTGGGCAGAAGAGACCACTGTCTGCATCTTAACCTACTTCCCTGGCAATCAGGGAAGCATGGAAGAAAGGGAACCAAGGAGGTGTTCAGAGGCCATGGGGATGGGATGGCAATGGGTGAGGGCAGAGCTCTTAGGAAGAAGGAACATTCTGACAGGAGTTGGAAGACAGGGAGACCCATGCTGGGACCCTGCAACTGCAGAGGGAAGAGGAAGGCGGCCTTACAGAGGGACTCTCAGGCTGGCCCCTTGTCCAAACGGTACTTCTCTTTTGAGATCTGTGACTGCCATCCGCAGACATGATTCACTGATGTCTACAGTGTGACAGGTATCCATGAGAGTTGTGCAGTGCCCAACCTGTACAAGTGTACACAGCTGCCCTGAGGACTCAAAACACCTGGGTATCTGGACTGTTGAGGAGACTGGGAAAAAGGACCCTGCGTGGGCAGCCAAGGATCTGGCTTGTGGGACCGAAGGACACTTGCTTCCCTTCTTCAAGACTGTCTTCCCACCTGCTATAAAAACAGGAATGAGGAAGACAATTTCTAGCTCTGATGGTCACTTAATCTAGTATTCTGTTTTCTTAACAAACAAAAAAACCCTATTTTATCTTTTTCTTAGAAAGATCAACCTTGATCTTTTCAAAGGTTTTAATAAATTCTTTTTGCAGCTAGCTTCCATGCCAGGAAGCTTCTAAGGACTCATGATTGTTTGAGTATCCACTTAACAAAGAAGATTTCTACATCAAATGATTCCTTCTCTGTCTCAAGGGCAGGGATTGGGGAAAGCTTCGGTGATGCTTTATGGCCAATCCCAGAAAGAAAGAAAATGAGTGAGGTGGTTGTGTAGGTGATTTTCATCCCAAAGTTGAAAAGTCAGATGCAAGGGTATCTTTCTTTACATCTACTTAGCCTAGGGCTCACCCTCAACTGCCATCACACACAAGTGCTGCTCTTTGAGATCTGCACTGTAATGAAGGGATCTGTGTCCTCTTTACACTGTTCCTTGAGGGCTGGGAGTGGGTCAGACTCATCTTTTGGGTCTTGCACTAAGGCATGGCACACAGTAGGTGCTTGGAAATGACCTGTACAGATGCCACTGCAAAGTTCAACTTTGGAAGGGGAAAAGGGCAGAAAGCCAAGTGATCTACACATGCAGACTTGGTCATGGGTAGACCACAGGCCATGAAGGCCAGCCAAACGTGGCTACGCTGTGGACAGGAGCGTCAAGGCTGCATGATGGAAGCACAAGTGTGGCTCACAGGCGAGTCTGTGCATGATGAAGGGTACAACAGGGCATTTACAGGAAGTAATTTAGATGCCCTGATGCTGGAGAAAGTTCGAGAAAGCCTTAGAATCATCTCATTCAAACTCTGCATGCTGAAAGAGAAGAAACTTGAGGTCCAGAGATGAGAAGGGACCTACCCCATCACAGAGCCACTTTTCAGCAGCCAAGACCAGAACCCAGCTAGCGCGCCTACCATTCCACCAGCCTGCCTGCCAGGCCTGTGAGCTGCTGCTGGCCATTTGTGGATGACAGTGGTCATGTCCCCAGAGGGCAACCAAATGCTGCAAATGACTTTCCTGCGTCTCAAGGCAGAGTCCTATTAAATTTGACGCTGTTGGTTGCAATCAGCTCATGGAGATCATCTTGGATCCTGACTTGGTCATCCATCATATTAACAAACAGTCCCAACCCCTGTGCCTTTCCGCAAACACGAACAGCAAGGTTCTCTCTTTAGTCAAGTCACTGACAAATGTCTGAACTTAATACAAGACCAATGAACCATCCTCCCTCCCCCAACTCCCACCCCGTGGTTTTCCCTTGAAATCTTAGTTGGCTACTCTGCAATGCCTTGTGCTAACCACTAGGGGGAAACAAAGTTAAACAGTCTTTGGAAACCATCTGCAAAGCACAGGGTGGTTTCCACGCTGAATTCAATGACCAATGACATCATCCCACTAGATGTTCTTGATAACCTAGTGACAGGTCTTGCTTTTATCCCCATTGAACAGATAAGGAAATGGAGACGCAAGAAAGGGACCTGCCCACTGTTGCTCAGGCTGGTTACTTGGAGCCTAGACCCTGATCACAGTCCATCTTCTTTATCTACTTACCATAGGACACGCCCTAAACTCCAGAGTAACACACTTTTCTATCTGTGGGGAAGCAACACATGCAAAAGCTAATTACAGCAGAAAGAAAAGGAAATAAATGCTTATGTGGGAAATACCTTGTCTTTGAAGTCCCATGCATTCTTCTGGCCAATATTTTATATTTTGCAGGCCAGAGAGTATGTCCCAGGTACTTGAATGTATGGCAAGTCAAGCTTTTCTGCTGGGAAAGCCCCTTACTTGCTATTCATCCAAGTCCAACTTGATCGTGGAGGCTCTGAGGCTCTTCTTAGGGGTTATCACTAGGAAGCTTTTCCACACTACTTCCCCCTGCAACACCGCCCCCCCCCCCCCCCACCCCGCGGAGAACAGAGTGCACCCTCGGGGCTCATCCTCACTGCTAGCATCAGTTAGCCCATATCTGCCTGCCCTCCAGGCTGCAGACCCTTTGCAGAGAGCAGCCATGCTCTATCTGTGCAACCTGATGCTGGTGCAGAATCCACACATGGCCAAGGCTCAGAGGCCCTTATAAAACAAATATAGATTTTCAAAACTTTGTTCTTTGACCCCCATAGACCCTTGACAGGCCTCCACCATCAATTCCTTTCAGATTCTTTACCCACAGATCACTTTACTTTTTCTCTAGGAAGAAAATGTGCTTTTGGTTGGCGTCACTGACCACCCTGTCCTTGTACACATCCAGCATCTAGCACAGGGCCTGATGTGGAATACACGCTAATAATGTTCTGCTGATTGAATAACTAGATTCTTACTTCAGCTTACACAGGCCTTGATGGAACATTCCATCTGGACTTTCCATCCCATGTGGCAGCCACTAGCCACACGTGGCTATTGAGCACTTCAGCTGTGGCTAGTCCAAATTGAGATGTGCTGGAAGTGTAAGAATATGGACTGGTTTTCAAAGACTTAGTATGAAAAAAATGTAAAATATCAAAATTTTTACATGGATTACATAGTTAAATAATATTTTAGATAAAATGAGCTAAATAAAATATAGTAATTAATACAACCCATTTCATTTTACTTTACTATGGCTACCAGAAAGCTTAAAATTACACATGCAGTTCCCGTTCTATTTCTATTGGGCAGTGCTGCTCCAGGCCAATATATAACCCATTGCTCTACTGAACCTAAAAATAAACTCCTAAGATCCCAGCAGTTTTTCAGAGCAGCACCAAGCAAGAAGCAGGAGTGACCTCCAGCAAATTCCTGAACCTATCTGGGTCTTAGTTCCCACATCTATGAGAAGTGACTGGTAGAAGTATTTGCCCCATTGGGATTTCTTATAGCGTCAGATCCAACTCTGAGTGAAGGCTGTGGAAGATGTCATGTGCGCTAGGTATCTTCTATTTCTGGGCTCCCCTGGGAGGAGACCCCACTTTTCCTACGGCAACATCCCCGAGCTGGAGGAGAGCCTAAATCAAGATGAAGGTGGAACTATCTGGACGGCAAGAGATATGCTGCCCAACAGGATTCCTGGGGAAGGGACTCAGTCAGACAGGAGAGGCCAGTGAGTTTCCTAATGTACCGGTCGGAACAAGATGTCCATCTGCAAAACGCTCCTTTGTGACTTACATTGTACTGCATAGGATGCGAGAACCACCGCTGAGTTAAGAGGGCAGGTTAACCTGTCAGGAGAAAAACACAGAAAAGTCACCAAACCCCACAGAAGCCCGAAACACTCATTGATCGTGGGCAACACATGCTGTTTTCTTGGATTAATCATTTAAAAACATCACGGATAATAACAAAGAATTCTCAGCTATTCAAGCTCAAACAGTAAAGATAAACATAACACACGAAAGAGTTTTTGAAATTAGGAAAGAATTCGTCCATGTTTAAAATAATACATATTAATACAAATACCATGAGGCTTATCTAATGCTGGCCAGGGTTTGGCTGGTCAAGGAAGGTCAGGCTCGTATCACTAAGAGGAGAAGTGAGTAGACTGCACTCTTAGATCAATGGGCAGGCAGCCTCTGCCTCTTTCTGGTAAAGACGTGAGACTTCTCATAGGGCTAACTGAATTCCTGAGTTCTGGTGACTCTGATTCTTGATGACCTGCTTTCCAGAAGGGTGACATCCTCTTAGGGAAAAACAGAAACGTATTCTGAATTTTAAAACGCTTGTGAGTTTTAAATTATTTAATTAGTTACAATGACTTAAGATTCCTAAATCTATTCACCATCCTGAACCTTCCCATCCAGAGGGAATGGTCTGCCACCCCTCAGTCTTCCTGCCGTCCACTAGAAATCCATGAACCCAAGGTTGGGCTTGTTTTCCTTCTTTCCTCTTAAGCTCCTTGCCCTCCCAAACACCCTGTTTTGGCTAATAACTCCATCTCTGTCTCTGGCATATGCAGAATCATCTGGTGGCTCCTTTCTCTCCATTCAACTACGGATTTAACGGTCTGCCTAGGAGCTCAGTCAGCAGATCTGGGGCAGGAATCACGGCCAGGTGAAGGAACACATGAATAGAAGCAGGAGTGAGGGCTTGCAGGGTTAGGGGGATGCAGATTTTAAAAGCCTTCTTCCCAGCAATCCCGTGGGAAGTGGGGAAAACATGCCGTTTCCATGGCAGCCCACGCAGTGCCTAAGATATGAGTCACTCCCCCACCTCCTCTGACTAATCTGGTTGGCTCACCAGGGCTCCCCTCCTGGTCCGCTGTGCTGTGCTCTGGTCCTGAAGCTGCACATCAATATGAAGGTAGCCTTCCCTATCTGAGGGGCCCCATGTTTCAAGTAACCATGTGCTCCTGCTCCAACTTCTAAATGCAGATACGTCTGGGGATACTCGCCATCTGTTTGATCACCTGGAGACTCAGAGAGCCCATGGGGAGGGCAAACATCAGCATTCACTTTCCCACCAAGGCGGGCGTCAGTGAAATCTAAGCTGGTGTGCTCGCTACAGGAAGAGCAGGTGAATGGGATGTGGGGAAGAGCGTAGGAGAGTGGCTAAGGGGGTTCAGTCTAGATGGGAGAAACAATCCTAGGAGTGCGTCAGGAAGAACACCATTTCCAAAGAACGGTGTAAATAACAAACTAAAGAACACCGCGTGCGTCGACAGATTTCTTTCTCTCTCACCAGGCTTTAGGGTCTCCACCTGTTGGACAAGAGTGTCTATCTCAGCAGGAAGGAGAGGATGAACAACCCCTTCCAAGCCCAGGAGAAATGCTAACTAGATCCACTGAGTCTGTCAAGAGATCCATGGCTACCAAGGGCCAGATGCCACCCTGACACGCCCACCCCCCAGGAGAGATGAGACCCACCTGCAGGCCTGACAAGGATGCCAGGGATCTAAGCCAGGACATGACCCTCAGCAGGTTTCTACTGACTCACACAAAACAAGGGGTATTTCGTTTGGAGAAGAAAAAATGAAGACAAATTTCCAATACATGGAGAGCTAGACTGGAAGCTCCAGAGGTAAGGGTGGGGGGCCCGGCCTCATTTGACCAGCACAGTCAGTGCCCGTCTCGTAACAGGTGCTTGCAAAATATGTGTGGGGAAAACAAGTCAGTGTGCAGGAGAGAGAGACAACTAGTTCTATCGCCACGGAGGGCAGCCTGGACCCAGGACAGGGGTGGGTAATTTCAACCTAGACTTACCCTAAAATACAACAAGGCTGCCTCAGGAAAACCCCTCATCCTCTTGCAGCCTTCTTTGTGGGTACTGTTCCTGCCAAATCCCTCCTGCTTAAAAACCCTCAACAGCACTCCTCTGCCTGCTGGAGCCAAGACGTGGGTCTATGTTTGACAGGAAGAGCCCCCTCTCCCTGTTCTTCTGTACGCCCTGAGCACGTGGTCTCCGATTGGGACTGTGGGCTGTGGGGCGGGGTGTCCTCACGGCCCAGTGAGATTTAACTCCTCACTTCTCCACCAACCCCAAGTTACCACAGCAATCTACACTTTTCACAAAGCTGTCACCAGCATCTCCTTCTCCTAAAATCTATGGCTACATCTAGCCATAGATCTCCTAAAATGATGGCTATGGTCTCCATTGCCCATAATGGTCCCAACTGCTTCACAGGCTCCTGTCTCATTTCGCTGATCAGACTGCCAGCTCCCTCATGGAAGCACAGTAGAGGCTTCTGAAGACCCTCCTCAACAGAAAGAAAGAGGGGGGTGGGGAGCTTGGGAGTAAGATGTGGCTGTTCCCACCCGTTTACCTGCTGCAATGTCTCCTATAAGTCAAGAAAAACCCTGGATTTGGAGGAGGTGGCTCAGGGACCCATGACTTGGAATTTCCCCTCCCTTCTGGAGCCTCTCAGATACTTTGCAGCCATGGAGACGGCCCTGATGCACAAGAAGTGCTGAAGCACAGGCGGACGCTCCTATCTTCCAGCAAAGTTCCCCAGAGAGAAAATGAGTCACCTCTGGGTACTAAGGGGACCTAAATTGGGCCTGATTTGCCTTCCTGGATGAAGCACATTTTGCGTTCAGTCTCTCCCTCCCTCCCTTTACCGTTTCTCAGGTCTTTACCAGAAAGATAACTGCACCTTTCGTAATAAAATTGAAGCAATATGAAATGAGGTTTATCAGTCCTCAGCTTCTCTAAATCCAGACCGAACTAGAAACAGATGTCCCAAGCAGGATGCTGCTTTCAACATCCATTCTTTGTTTACATTTAATATTGTTACCAGAAATGCATGCTCATTAGATTAAAACCAGGAATTTCAGTAGTCTGGGGCCACTGACAGGAAAAGAAGAATGCAAAAGTCTCATTACCTTCCTTCACAAATATCCATCTTCAGTTGTAAGAAATACAAATGCCTATGAAATAATTGTTTTCATTAATTCATAATATTCAAATTAAAATAAGCAGAAAATATGGATGAGTCAGGGACAAGACCTGCACATTTGAAAAACAAAACACACAAAAACATACTTTTGTCTCAAGTAGCAGGCACCGCTCAGTACATTGCAAAGCTGCCCCCCTGCAGTCACAATGGCTCCTGCGGCTGCCTCCGTCTCAATGGGCGGGGAGTGGGGGTGTGATTTCCAGCCAGCCTCCCGCCTGCACGTGCTGCCAGGGACGGGCTGAGCAGAGGCGGAGGGGGTGAGGGCAGCCCACCAACAACCAGGTGATGCTGCTGCCAGTTGGCGCCCCCACCCAGGGCCTTCCCAGTCAAACCTGGGGTACCCAAGAGGACCAGGACCCACAGACAGCCCCTGCACACCGAGGCGCTGCTGTTCTGAACATCGGCACACCCACGTTCCTCTGTGTGAAGTTACTGAGAGGAGGAGGGTCTATGAAGACACCTCCTTGGCTGGGGTGCAAACACCCAGCTGGGCTTTTTCCTGTGTCCCAGGAACTGTGGGTGCCTGAGCAAAAGCACAGACATCCGTCATCTACAGGCTGTCAGGCCTCCAGGCTGAATTCTGTGTTTGTCTGTGAGCTCCCAGCAATGTCGCTTCAAAACCCGGGACTTGATTTGTGGGCAGAACTTGGTAGGTTCTTGGTTCGTCACAGGACCCTCCCTCCAGGGAGCAGGGCTCAGAAGACATCAACAGTGTCTGCATAGGCAGGCCGGGAAGGGCCCTAGAGAGCATTATATTTAGGGACGTGGCATACATGTGACATGTGGCCGCTGGCTCCCACTCTTTTTTAAAGCCTGGATTCACACAGGATAGACATTCCAGTGTCTGGCCAAGATGACGAAAGGGAAACTTCTTGAAATCTAATACAGATGCAACAGAAGTGTTCAGGGGCAGGAGAGACAGAATTTTGGCAACGTAAACAAATCAGTCTCAATATTCCTTCTAATTTCTATGTCTAAAGGTCAAGGCACCGGTGTTTTGAGATGTGAGTGCTTCACGTGGTATTACAACCCTGTATTTGCACAGTTCTGGGCTGTGTGTGGTACTACATAACTTACCGCCTCATTTCAACCTCATAAGAACTCTGAGGTGGGTACCGCTACCTCCATTTTTTACTGATGAGGATACGGATGTTCAGATGGGTTATGTGGCGTCAGTTATGTCTTATTTCAACCTGGACACTCATGCTATGAGAAAAATCTCACTATGCTACAATTTCTTATGCATCTAATGACTAACAAGCTTAGGATCAATCTCCTGTCTCTGATATGACTTTGACTATGATTACTGCCAACTACTCTTCCTGTGCTGAATGCCAGAGCACTGAGAGATGGTGTGACATACACTTGCTGATTCTTGCTTATTCCAAATCGGAATCTCTATCTTTTCCACCTGGGTCCTTTCTAGTTTGTTCCTATATTTATCCAAGCTGACATTCAACTGGAATTAAGTGTTCTCTCCTCCTATCATGCTACTGAGAGAAAGGAGAGGAGGGAGAGAATTACAGATAATCCAGTGGTAAATCTGGACTTTCACTGAAGAGCCCAGCTAAGTGGTAGGTCTTCCTCGGGATGTAAAGGAGAATGGGAACCTGGAGACCCCCGTTCACAGAATGCTGCCTTGTCATACATACATTCAGCAATGTTTCTGAGTCATCCCTAGGACATCATACACAAAGAGACTGGAACAGTGGAATGACACCCAAACTTGGGAGACCTCCTAGGAATCTTAAAGAAGCCTGATTCTGAGACTGCCAAGTACATGAAAGTCTGTTTGGAATGGTCTAAATTTATCAGAAACAGCCGTTGTGGAGGCTCACAATCAAGGAGACAGTCAGGAATTGAATAAAAGACGTCACGTAAAAGAGACGCCTGGTGTGCCTGACTTCAGAAATGTAACGTTCGTTTCTGGAGTGTACCCCACCCATGACCTCAACTTCAGAAAAAAGCAACCAATGCCTCCCTGCCTAGATCCTTAGTAAACAAACAGGAAAGAACAAATACCACCTCCATACTCCTTCTTTGACCCTTGAGAGAGAAATTTCTTTAAAGGGGAACTTACTTTTGCATAGGCTACAGAGCTGGGGTTTAAAAAAGATACTGTGTATAATACTGTACATCAACTATACCTCAATTAAAAAAAAAAAGATACTATGTGCCAGGAATATAGGCAAAACTTCATTTAAGTAAAAACAAAACAAAACAATATTTTTTTGAATTAATGGTGGAAGCCAGGCCCAGCCTAAGAAGAAGCTGCCCCCTGGCTCTCTAGGAGCCACAGGGGTGGCTGCTGCCACGGCTCCTGCTGCGTTAAGAGAAATCTGGAGCCCACATCCCAGGAGGTGACAGCTATACTCTACTCCACACTGGGGGGGGACCACCCATCTTAAGATGGGAGGTAGGGTGGTGGGGTCGGGTGTCAGTCCGGAACCAATGACTTTTGGGATGGACACAGACAAACCAAATTCTATCTGGGGCTTAGGTAAGAACAAAATTTAGTCTATTATTTGTCTTCAGCCGAAATCTGCCCCTCTGTAGCCTCCACCCACTGGCCATAATTCTACCACCAAGCACATCTAATTCCCCCTTTTCCATGACAGCCCTTTGAAGATCTGAAAGCAGATCTCCGAGTCCTCTCTCCATCCTGAACTCCCTGCGTTTCCTCAAATGACAGGGAGGCTCAGCAGAAAGATGCTTTCCTGTGGGGTGTGGAAGTAAGAGTCCAACGACCGAGAAGGGGCCTGCAGAGGGGCTCCCGGGCTAGGCTGGGGCAAGCGACCCCTTCACTCGGGTACTCTGGGAGCCACAACCCTGGGGTCCCAGCATCCCAGGGAGGACGCGGGGCAATGGGGCACAACCACTAGTTTAGGCAGTGCAGTTCACACTTGGGGCGGGCAGTAAAATCCACTTAATGAGCCACAACTGGCATTTTAAAAGAAGGAAACAGAAAACTTAAGAGTGCTTTGCAACTACTCTTGTTTCATGAAATGTCTGCTTCGGTGATTTTTTTTTTTTTTTGAAATAGTTGTGGTGCACAGGCTTCGTTGCTCCGTGGCATGTGGGATCTTCCCGGAGCAGGGCTCAAACCCATGTCCCCTGCATTGGCAGGTGGATTCTTAACCACTGCACCACCAGGGAAGTCCCTGCTTCAGTAATTTATATATATCTGTGTAATGCATTACAAAGCAAAAATATATTTTTTATTGTAGGGTTATTTTATCTATACATGATCCATCATGACATTTTTAAAAGCATTCCTTGAACAGAATTTGATACTCAGTAGTATCCTGAATATTTCCAGCGGGGAAATCCTGGTGGGGTCGTTTCAAACATTTTCTCCTCGCTCATGTCACCACTTTGTGCCCACCAGCTTGTGAGCTGACCTGCTGGGTTGAGTGTCCTACACTCCCCCTTGTCCACCAGCGTGAAGAGCTGTTATGGGGAAAACTCAAGGCACCACGTGTACGTCCCATGGTTACCCAATGAGTCATGTGGGACATCTTATACCGTTTAAAATTTAACTTCATAGTAAACACAAGTCAAATCTCCAATGCCTTCTATTGTAGAGGGAACAGGTGTACAAAGAAGACAAAATAGTAGCAGACTAATATTTGGCCTTTAAACACATGAAAAGTTAAAATGTGATCATGTGATTACCATTAAAAAAAAAAAGGGAAAAACGAAACAGCACTCTCTGTCCAAGTTAAAGTCTCCTCCTTGGTGATCGTCTCGTGGTCACAATGGGCAGAGGATAGGATTCAATGAATCCTGAACATTCACTGCTTTTTTTCTAGTGGGAGAGTTTCCCTCAGGAAGAAAAACAAACCTTTCAGTAATAAAAGGGCTGGTTTGTTGCCCTGGGGGAAGGGGAGGAGAGGCCCAGGTGAGCTTGCAAAGTCCATGTTCAAACAGCAACAACTTTCCTGCGTCCGCCCCTCCGTTCCAAACACAGGTCCCCACCCAGAACACCCACGTGCCAGCTCGACACCAGTGCCAGGACCCACGCCAAGCCTGGAGGGGTAAACAACTCTCGCAGCCCTCTTTCCCTTATCTGGTTCACAGATTGCCTGCACCACTGATTCCTGGAGGCTGCCTCCTCTCCTTTACAGCTCCTACCAACAGGGGCTCTGATAAGACAGGGCTTAGTTCAGAGACCTCCCTTTCTCCTAAAGAGCTCAATTCTAACCCTTCAGAGACACTGTGCTATCTGACCGGTAGATGACTGTTTTACAAACTTCCTGCCTGCAGGAGCGGAAGATAAATGCGTTCTCTGAACACAGGTGCTCAACATGCAGGGGAGGCTGGGCGGAAGGGGAGGGAGGAGGTGGTGGGTGGGAGCCTGCTGGGAACGGCACCAATTAAGGAGGCGAGAGAAGGAGCCCAAGACAACACTAATTCACCGATTAAAATCCCAATACATGTCCCCCAATTTTTACTGGGATGATTGCAGTTATACCCAAATGAAATATTTTGGCCACAGTGATAAATTAAAGAGTACATTTTTAGTGGTTACTCATTTTTATATACTAAATAGAAAACTTAAAAAAAATGTTATTACCTGGTTTGTTCTTGCTGCAGTGTGTTGGGATCAGGTATAAAAAATCTTACTCGAAAATGCAGGGTACAGGGGAAACCTCCTACAACATTTTTCAAAAACAAATTAAATTTTCCCTTTAAAAAAAGTCAATGTATGTAAGCAGCTACTCTCCCATAAATGATGCATTTTTCACTAGATCACAGCTTTTTCCATCAATAAAAGGACTGATTCAAAAAAGGAGTGCATAAGTTAGTTACGTGTTCAGAAATCTCCAATTCTACAAGAAGTAAAATATTTTTGCAACATCAGCATAAAATGAGGTATAATCTACTTCCTATCACATGTTTAATTTAGGGATGTATTCAAACAATGCATCCATTATCTGTGTTAGGAACTTTAAAAATCCTTGAATCAACAGATTATACAAAACTCACAAAGCAGGAATCTCTCACACATGTAATGATTTCATACTTTTCAAATGTTTTCATGTACACTCTTGAATTTAAACACCGCCATGACTATGAGTAGGCTAGGCTGCTGTCAACTGCACTGTGCAGCAGATTAGCCACCAGGCTTGGAGATACGAGTGACTTGCCTTGGGTCACACAGCCGATGACAACACCAGAATTATAGCACCGAGTCTTTTGATTCTGCATTGCCGCATTTCACAGTCATTTTTAAACTGGAAAATATTTCATGCTTTGGATGCAAAGTGAATTCTAAAAATGATTAATACAGTAGCAAATATTACACAGCTAATATACTCAAATATGGCTTTACGCAACAACACCAGGAGTCCATTCGCTTGTAAGGATAAAATCAGCTCATTTCTTTTGCTGGGTGTGGCAACAGGAAAATATCAGATTGTGTTGCTAAGATCCCACGCTCTTCTTCATGTCAATTTCACCCTCCCTTACTCGGTAAATACTCACTGGCCCTTTACAGCACCTTCTTGCTCTCTGAAACTCAAGCCTTTCTCATCCTGCCCCCCTCGTTGATCTCCTCTACCTTAGTTCATTCTGGGCTTCATCCCCTCCCTCTTCAGTAGTACCTTCTGTCTTTATCTCCAGCTTGTATCAAAGACTCTAATGGTGTGTGCACCTATGAATGCACCTGTGTACAGGTAGCTGGTACCAGTGGGTGGCTCTGTCACTCTGGGTGCAAGCTGCCTACCTGTACGTCAGGGCATAGTCAAGTCCTCCCACTGCCTTGGCCGCCCCGTCGGATCCCCTGCCCTGCTCTATGACTTGTCATTTCTGTGTCCCAGGCATGCTTCCTCGCCTTTCTCGTCCTCCTCTGTGTACCCAGAGCATCGTAGCATGTGCTCAGGACTACCCCAGAGCTGTCTCTCCCCTTGTCTACATCCCTACACTTGGCTGTGAGCTCCTTGAGGGCAGGGTCCAAATATGATTTGGACCAGATTCCCAGAGCTCAGCCCAGTGCCGTGGCAGAGTCTGAACTTGGGACGTGTCTGCTGAAAGAGCTTGTAAGAAAATGAATGACAACACCTGTTCATGTCTGTGTGTGCTCATTCCTCTGTGAATTCAAATGGGGGCACATATTTACCTGCACGATGTCTCTGTGGCTCCCCGTGGGTACTTCTGAATGCTAAGGACACAACTCATGGGAGGAAAGAGCACCTGGAGTCTGAGCCCCAGACTCCAGGTGAGGCAGCAATGGGATCAGAGCCAGGTCTCCTGATCCCTACTCCTTCCCGCCTTGGTGCTGGGCGGGTGAGGAACACGGCATCACGTGTGCACACTCGTGTGTACAGATCCACCTGCCTCACCCCTGGACCATCCACTGGCCACATCCTGTAAGGCGGGGACCACAGGGATGCAGAGGGGATGTGACAAGGGCCCTAACTTCAAAGAGCTTGCAATTTTGCAAGGACAGTAAAGAAAAATAACTAGGACGTGAAGGAGACAGTGCTCTGGGGCACAGGGCAATGACCCATGTAAGGGAGGGTAGAAGGAGGCAGGGCTTCGATTAGAGGAAATAGGATCTGAGCGGCTTTGAAGAATGGCAAGATTTGGATACAGGGAAATAGGAGGGAAAAGCATTCCCAGCAGAGGGAACAGTCCCAGGGAAGGCACAGAGGCACGTGTGCAGCCCTGCATGTCAGCCAGGTTTGGGGCATAAGGTGCATAAAGGGGAACAGAGAGCATGATGTTGGAAAACCAGGTGGAGGGTAGGGTGAGGTGTGGCCTGAAAACCCACCTAACTGGGAATTAACCTATCGCACTGGGATACACTCACGTGTATGTTTGTGACACTATCTACCCACGCCTTTGTTTCCAGTGAATAGAACTGTGCTGTTGAAAAGGACTAGGGAGGGTGTGTGTGTGTGTGCGTGCGTGCGTGTGTGTGTGTGTGTGTGTGTGTGTGTGTCTTTCCCATCCTGGCTCTCACACTGGGCTGAAAAAGGCCACCCTCCTTCCCCTTTCTTTCCCATAAAAAGCAATGTGGGTTCCCTTGCTCTTAGCTGCCACCTTTCACCTTTCCCTTTCTTGCCCATATTTGGTGAGGACCCTTGGGGTCTGATCTGGAGGCATCTCCGCTAACTCAGAAGTCAGACAGGAGAAGTCAGCTTACTCACATCTCCCAGACCACCTGGAATCCAGGTACCAGATGTGACAGCTACGCTGAGGACTGGAGGAGAGAAATGGGCCGTGATACGCTAACACCCAGTGTTCAACTGAAATGGGAAGGTCGCACCCACCTTTTAACTGCTTCCTGATGGGTTTGCTTGCTTCAAGCCATCTCTGTTGGGTAAGAAAACATAAGATATAAAACCAAACCGCGCGGGAGCCCAGCATGTCTTCAAGGGAGGGTACTCACGGGAGAGTCCACTGAGTCATCACTGTGCTGCAAGCCAAAATACTCCTTCTCGGTCACGCCCAAGTAGTTGTAAGCCATGTCCAGGAGAACTTGACCGGTATCTTGTTTCTAGAAAAAAACATGTCGAGTGGGCCAAATTTTAAAACAAATTAAGAACTGGTGTTTAAATGTCTTTATTGCAGGCAAGAAGGTGTTAAAACATGCAGAGAGATTTCATGCACACACGTCCCCTACAATAAGAAATATTAATAAGAATTTAATAAATTACAAGTTAAGAAGCCCGACAGAACACATGGAAAGTAGGGCTACGACGAATGTGATTTAAGAGAATGAGATTAATTTAAATTTCTGAGATGTCTTCCTTCCTCTTAGCTGAGATTCCCAAGTGATAATGTCCGCATTGAAAAACTCAGATACCCCAACGACAGTAAACTCTCCGTGACCTACCTGAGGATTACCCACAGCAAAATGCTAATCCCACATCAGTTTGGGTTGGCTCCTCAGGCGCCGTGGAAGTGTACACAGGGAAGGAAACTCTACTAACAGCATGAAGGAAGACAGCTAAGAATACTCAAATGCCATCGGAAATGCCCTCAAAGTGATCTGGCAAGGGACTCTGCAGGATTATCTGCTTCCCTATGCCCCGGCATCTGAGGTGAGAAGCCAGTGGACGCGTTCAACCACACTTCACGTCCAGAGCAGGACTCAGACACCTTTGCCACTTGGTGTTTATGGATAGGACATGGTGCTGGGTGTGGGGACAGAGCCATAACACGTGTCCCTTTCCTGCCCTCCTGGAGAGACCAGCTGTGCAAGCAACGACGGTAACTTGGTGGGTGTGTCAAGTGCCACAGAACACTCGGGGCACAGTGAACACACAGAGGAGAACACAAACGAGCAGCTCGACCCGGGGACAAGGGAAGGCAGCCCCTGACCTGGTCCGGGAGGGTGACAGGGCTGAGTGCCGCGCCCTCCCTCCAGGCTCAGGCGCTAAGAAAAGGCATCAAGCGGATGGCTCAGCACAAAGGCACACGGGTGGGGAATCGCAAATTCTCCTTTAATCGGCAGACTTCTCTATCCTCTGAACCGAACTATTTAACTTAAGGGCAATGTGAGTCACAAATAGACCTTGTACAGAACCAGCAAAGGCAGCTTTTTTGAGTGCCTACGAGCAGATAATGTACCTGAAAACAGGTCACCGGGACCGGGACCAGGATGAGGAGAATTAGATAACTGTCACCCCCCGCTGCAGCCACTGCTCCAGGACAGTGTCAGGTTATCTGGCCTGCAGTGTGGGAACACGAGACACGCCTGTGTCCTGAACACATCCCCCTTCCTGCCCCAGGTCCCTGGCGCCCGCTGCTTCCTCCGATTCCCAGGTCACCTCCCATCCCAGGGGAATCAGGACTGTGTGGAAAAGATGACCCGGTGCACATACTCCAAACCGTGAGATCGTCTCCCCCCAAATTACGAGATACTCTTGATGCAAAGAGCTATCTGCTCCCCTGTTTGAAATTATTATTTCTATGATTTTATATTATGTTTAATATATATTATTAATAACTTTAAGCTCTTGGGCATCTACAAGGAGCCAGCCACGGTATTCCGCACCTTTTACATATGATCTCCGTTCCTCACAGCCGTGTCGCATAGCTGTCATCTCCATCTCCTGTGCTGATGAACAAACGGGGGCCCCAGAGGCTCCGTGCCTTGTGCTGTCAGTCGATGGAGAGTCCGACTTGCCTGACTCGGGTGCGTTTGATGCTACAGCCCTCACGTTCCCACCACACGGCCTCTCTCCCCCTGGAGTGCCTAATTCATCCATCCCAGCATCTCCACAACTCACCCAATTCTCAAAAGGAGTTGCAATAAGACACGTTTTGATAAGAACAGGCCTCCCAGCCCGGTGCCCACCCCACAAGAGTTCATCCTGGCTATATCAGGTCACTGTCTGGGACAGTCTTGCTCTCTGGCCAATGTCCAGATCAGCTTCCCTGAGGATGGCCACTCCTGGTCACAAGACGGCCTGGGCTGAAGAATCCGAATGCGATGGCACCAACGACCCCCAGGAGCAGAAACATATAAAGCGACGGAGATTCTAAGCTGCATCCAGGCCCTCAAATTCAAGTTCAGTGAGAGTCAGCCTTGACCAGGCCGCTGGAAGCTTGGGGAGCAGCAGTGACAAAGACAACACCATTCGTCACCGAGGATGACTGGGCGCACGCTGAGTGCCAGGTGCGTGATTTTCACTCTGGGCGGATGCCGTCCTCATTCTCGTCTACAGGGCTCATCACTCCTCCTCCTTAAAACACATGCTCGCCTGGGATTCTCACTCCCTCTTGGCCTCCCCTTAGCTCCCTGGACGGTCCTGCTTGTTCCTCATCTACCCAACCTTTAAACACCGAACCTCGTTCATATCTTCTGTCTGTTCACTTCTCAGAGGATCCTGAGGTACCACATCTACCCTGGTAATGCCCACAGGTGCATCCCAGCCTAGAGCCTTCCCTTAAACTCCTCGTTTGTATACCCAATGCCATTTCCACGTAGACGAGTAACAGACATCTCCAACTTACCATGTCCAAAACAGAACCAGTTACTTCTGCCCCCAAACCTGCTCCTCTCGCAGCCCTTCCCATTTCTATAAATTGCAACTTCACCTTGCCCGCTGCTCAGGCCAAAAACCTTGGGAGTCACCTTGAGGCCTGTTTCACACCCCAAATCCCACTGGTTCCACCTTTAAAGTATTTCCAGATGTGGTTTACTCTTAGCCGCATCACCACCCTGTCCAATTATCATGGTCTCTCCCACCGACCAACAGTCTCAGCCCTTGCCCCACTCCCCGCCCCTAGTCTAATGTCGACAGAGCATCCAGAGTGATCCTTGAGTCAGGTCACGTCAGGTCTCTGCCCAAACCCACTAATGCTTTCTGCCTCATTCAGAAGACAGTCAGCGCTCAGAATGACCTACAAGCCTCTCTACACAGTCCCCCATTCCCTCAAGAGGAAAAAAGTTACATAAAAAACAAAGAAAAAAACCCCCAAAACCCACCTATTATAGAAAAGTTGGGTTTTTCTCCAGACTTAAGTGGAAAAGAAGAAAAAATTAACTATTTGCACCGAAATGTTTTGTTGTGACAAAGGAAAATAACCAAGTACAATGTTATATTCCATCCCTTTTTATCATTTTTTCCCCCATCTGTATCATGTGCTGTGTTCATTTCACCAATCTCATGTCCATCTAGATGTAGAAGTAGGGGATAATCTTGTTGACAGGCACACTGATGCATGTGTGTTTGCTAGCTCACTTGTCCATGACAATATTTTATGATATTAAAGAAAAATCTTTTGCAATGGCTGTTGGGGAAAAAACAAACAAACCCATCACCTGTTATCTCTCTGACCTCATCTGCTGCTACCCTCTTCCTCCCTCATTATAATCCAGACGCACTGGCTTCCAGCCTGTTCTGCAGCCACACTAAGGGAAGGGGACCCCGCCCCAGGGCCTTTGCTCTACTGTTTCTTCTACCTGGAATGTGCTTCCTCCAGAGAACCACACAGTTCCTCCCCTTACTTCCTTTAGGTCACCTCTGAAATATCATCGTATGAGTGAGGTCTTTCCTAAGCACTTCTATAAAATGACAAATGACAATCCCCACCCCTGCCCCCTGCCCTGCCCTCTCCACGCTCCTTATCCTGATTTTCCTTCCAAGTACCTGACACCACCTGACATAGCACACATTTGTTTATGGTCATTTCCTCCCTCTAGGATGTAAGCTTTAAAGGGGCAGGGATCTTGCTCTGTTTTGTGTGCTGCTGTATTCTTTGTACCCAGAACAAAGCCTGGCACGCAGTAGCTGCTCAGTAAACATGTGTTAAATAAACACTTATGTTCTTATGAGGAAGAAGATAAATGGCTGAGGAATAGCTCCAAGAAAGACAATGTAAATTTTAACAAAGGAGCCACATCTGAACTAAGCTGTCAGTTTACAGCAACTGGAAAAGCCCTTTGGGGCCTTTACAGAGCATCCACCATGCGGTGACTTCATGCACACTGCCCCCTTCTCTTGCCTGCTCAGCCATCAACACCCACAGTGACCTGGGGTCAGCAGGGGGCAAACTCATGGCTGGGGGAAGACTGCAGCAGGGACCACTTTTTGCCACCCTTTAAATCCTTGTGGCCTCCTATCATCCTGCAGTTGTTCTCCGGCACCCTCTCTTCTTTTTCTGATGCCTTCCCTTGCACACTGAATTTTCCAGGCTGGGGCAGATGCTGACAGCCAGTCTGGGGTTGAAGGTGACCCCCTTAGAACTGGTCAGAAGATGGGAGAGACAGGCAAAGGTCACGAATGCCTAGGGGTGACTGGGGTGGGGTGAGGCAGCAGGGACGACTACTGGTCAGGCATCTTACTGCTGACATAGGACTGGAGACCCCGTTTCTAGCCCTACCTTTGCTTGAGGTGGGAGAAGCCAGGCCCTCCCCGAGCCCTGCCACCTGCGAGGCTAACCGTCTCACTACCCTCCAGAGAGGACTCACCATTTACCATGTGCACATTCAATGAGCAGCTGCTGTGTGGCAGGCACAGGGGAAACGACACTACAGTCGTTCTCTGGGAGCTTACAGTTTAAAGAGTAGCATATAACCTGATAATTACAGCTACTATTCATGCAATGACATGGGCTCTAATAAAGCATACACAGGACACCATTACTGGAGAATTGGCTCAAGAAGTCAAACATGTCACAGAGCAGTAACATCTAAGACTCATACAGTTCACAAAGAAGAGGGGAAAAGCCATGCCAGGTAGAGGCAAGAACGTGGGCAAAGTGTTTAAGCTTATTTCTAGTTCAATCTCGACATACAACATCTGAGACCTCAAGCTTTTATTTTAAAATAATTTCATTTTATAAACCAAGAAATGAAAAATGTTTCTTAGGGGCATTAATTCAGAAAAAATTAAATTTAGACAACTCACGTTAACTTTAAAGGTCTGTACCAAGCCATCTAAAAAGCGGATGCTGCAGACGACTTCGGATCGAGTTTTCTCTTTGGGTAATTCTGAGGTGCGTATGTTATTAATTCTTCCACCCAACGCACGTAACCGGGAGGTCATAACTATCGTTGAATAACCTGTAATAGAAGACACACCTGTTAGCTCTGATATGCAAATTACTAGTTCCATGTGAACATACATCCCAGTCCATCCATCCCTCACCTATCTGCCTTGACCCTCACACAACTGTCTGAAGAGCTCAGATAAATGACAGCCAGATAACAGACCAGGTTTCCATTTGAGTTTTGACTTCTAAGCAGCTTTAAACAATATTTACTTCTCAATTATAACACGTTCAGAGAATTATATGGTTGGTGTCCTACTGTCTCCCTGGTCTGAATCTTCTAATTTATATTTCCCAGGCTTTTAATTTTTTTATGTTTTACTACTTTATATATTTGTGTATTTTACCTCTAAAGTTTTACAGAACTAAATGTGGTGCAAAAATAATTTAAAATATGAAGACATTTATTGATCAATTAGACTACATTAAGACCGTCTATTCATTAAAAGACTATTAAAAAAAAGGCAACCCAGAGAGATATTTGCAATATACAACTACAAAGGATGTATAAAGAGCTCCTACAAATCAAAAAGAGAAAAAACAAACAATTAGGTAGAAAATGGGAACATTATTTGTCAAAGAAATGCAAACTAAAACCTCAAAGCAACAGTACCACACACCCACCAGAATGGCTATGATGAAACCCAACAAAACCAAGGGTTGGCCTTGGTATGGAGTAACTGGAACTCTCTGGCACTGCTGGTGAGGATGTAAATTAGTTTGCAGCTACTTTGGAAAACTGTTGGCAGTATCTACGAGAACTGAACATATGCATATTCTGTGAAGTAATTCCCCTCTAGGCATATTCCCAACAGAAAAGTATACATTTATCCACTAAAAGACATGCATAAGAATTTTTTAAGCTCTTTATTGGAATATAATTGCTTTACACTGTTGTGCCAGTTTTTGCTGTACACCAAAGTGAATCAGCTGTATGTATACATATATCTCCATATCCCCTCCCTCCCGCGACTCCTTCCCACCCTCCCTATCCCAACCCTCCAAGTCATCACCCATCATCAAGTTGATATCCCTGTGTTATGCGGCAGCTGCCCACCAGCTATCTATTTTACATTTGGTGGTGTATATACGTCAGTGCTACTCTCTCACTTCATCCCGGCTTCCCCTTCGCCCCACCTCCACCTCCCCACCCCACCCCTGCCCTGTGTCCTCAAGTCCATTCTCTACATCTGCATCTTTATTTTTGCCCTGTCACTGGGTTCATCAGTAGAATTTTTTAGATTCCATATATATGAGTTAGCATACAGTATTTGTTTTTTTTTCATAAGAGCTCCAAACTGGAAAAGACCTAATATAACGGATAAACTGTGGTAGAGTCCCACCATGCACGACTATACAGCAAAGGAAACGAACTACTGTGACACACCACACGAACTCTTCTAATGTTGTGTTGAGCAAAAGCATCCGGACTCAATAGATGACCTATAGCGTGATTCCATCTACATGAAGTTCAGAATAGGCAAAACTAATCAACCCAAGACAGGATAGCCGTTACCCCTGGGTGTAGTGACTGGGGGTGTACACGGTCTTCTGGGATGCTTATATTCTACCTCTTGATTGAGGTGCTAATAACACCGGTGTACTCACTTTGTGAAAACCCATCCAGCTCGACCCTTGTGATTTGTGCTTTTTTGTATGTATATTTCAATGAAGTTTATTTTAAAAATACATGAACGAAGAGGGAATTAGAGAGCAGTGTAAAATATGAGCATGGTATATTCAGGGAATGGTAAGAAAAGTGGTTTTATCAGTGAATGCAACTGTGAAGTGTTAGACTAACAGACGACAGTGGTATGCAACTGGTCACTTCGTGCAGGTGGGAGGGACAAGGGTCCAGGTCAGCTCCTCGGCTTAGGACCGGAGGTGTAAATCTGACAAGACTGGAAGAGCAGATAATGATGAAGGACTTGAGAGCAAGTTAATGTTCTTTTAAAAATTAATTCTCTGTATCCTTTCTATGATGAGCCGGGCCTTTGCACATGCTATTCCTTCTGCCTGGGAAGCTCTTTCTGCTTCTTTTCACCTGTTTAACTCCTCCTCAGGCCTCAGTGCTCAGTACGAGGATCACTTCTTCAGGGAAGCCTTCCCTGGTGTCCCTAAAAACTCATATATTTGTTGTGGACTCTGTATAGCGCTCATCATAATTTCACATTTATAACTGATGATGTATTCAATATCTGCTTCTGCCACTAGAAGCTGAGCTTCATGGGGGCAGGAACTGGGTCTGGTTTTGCTCCCTGCATCCGACACCCAGCCCTTGTAGGCAGTCAGTAAATATCTGAATGAATCAATGAATGACGTGAAAAATGAAGCCAAGACTTACAGTCTGGAAAAAAATAGTACAATCTGATAGACAAACGGGTTGGTGGGAACAGGCAGGAGAAAAGGACGGGATGAGGCTTCAGTTAGAATGCAGAGTTGGGGGGTCCCGTAGACCAGTGCCCCTCCCGCTGTAACGTGCACACGGATCACTTGGGGATCTTGTTAAGATGCAGACCCTTAACAAGGTCTGGGTGGGGCCAGGGAACCTGCATTTCTCAGACTCCTGGATGATGCCGCCGCCACTGACCCAGGGTCCACACGGTGAACCAGATAAGCAGCACCAAGACGTCAGGACAGGGCCAGACATCAAGGTTCGGGAACCAGACACAAGGAAGGTAGGAGGACACCGCTGACCAGAGGCCTGAGGAGAGTCAAGCTTCAGGCAACCCCAGAAGCACAGCTTAGCTGCAGCCAGCCAAAACACAGGGGAGATGAAAGCTAGGAGAAGATACACCCAGGACGGAAGGGCGCCCTTGGCCCCTAATCCTATTTCAGAAGTTCCAGGAAAACCTCCATGCTTCTGTAGATGGGGACAGGAAATCTCAAATATTAATAATAAAGATGGCTGGGACGGGCAGTGGAAGGGAACTTGTTGTCACTTACAAAGTTCCACCCAGCCCACCACCTCCACCTTGCCCTTTCCAAGGGAAATGTCATCCGCAAGGGGGAGGCATCTTCTGAGTAATGCCAAAAGTTAGCAAAAGGCAACAAATGTGTTCCGCGATGCTTGCATGACGCTGAATTTTAAATGCCATATTTATTGTTTAGTGCTTGTCTACGAATTTCAGGTGGGTGATAAGAATTCTTTTAAAGATACAATAGAACCATTTCAAGGGTGGCTCTTAGTGGGAGGCGCACATCAGAGTCACCTAGAGAGCTTACAGAAAATAGGCCTGCTCCTGCCCCACCTGCAGATGGTGATTCAGTATTCTGGGGTGTGGTGTAGAATGACACTCCTTTTGGGAAGCCCTCAAAGGAAGGGCCAGGCCGGCATCGGCTAGAGGAGCGGGCTTTCAGGAAACCTCAGGATGTGCTTCAGATGGTCGGACTTAGAACACAGTCAACCCTGCATAACCAAGGGTTCCATGTCCTTGGATTCAACCAACCACGGATCAAAAATATTCAGAAAAAAAATTTAAGAAAGAAAAAACAAAACTTGAATTTGCCATGAGCCTACAACTAGCGACATAGCATTTATGTCCTATGTACACTATGTACTGCATTAGGTATTATAAGTAATCTAAAGATGATTTAAAGTCTACTAAAACACATGTGCATAGGTTACATGCAAACACTATGCCACTATACATAAGGGACTTAAGCATCCTCAGACTTTGGTGTCCAGGGTGGGGGTGGGGGGCCCTGGAACCAATCCCCTTCGGATACCGAGGGACAACTGTATAGGTTCCACAAAATCTGAGCCATTCAGGGGGGTACACGTGCAAGACTTGGGCAGTTATTCAGAGCAGCCAAAACTGAGAGCAAATCACACCATGACCCTGGACAGAAAAAAACCAAAGGTGATTTCAAACAGGTGCCTCCAAATGAAAGACACAGGGCGGACAGTGCAAAGGCAGGGCTGATTTTCACACCGCGCTCACCTGAGCAGCACTGTGTCCAGTGCCAGTGTGTATACCCACAGGACTTAACCAGGGTTAGTGATGCTCCCAGCATGGTCCTGTAGCCATCTGCTGACAAACTCAAGTAGACCAGCAACCCAGCAGAGACCTACTTTTTCCTCCTACACGATCTCTGATTATTACATAAGGGGCTTGGGACCCAAAAACATAGTAATTCGGTATTTCATGAAAGTTGCAGAAATGTTCTCCCCACAATTATTCCCAAAGCGAACCTTAATAAAAGCGAGCCTGATGTTGAATAACCACATAATTGAGTCATGTGGTGTTTTCCAATTGTCTTGAAATTTTATCTTAAACAATCCGGTCAGGACAATAGATGCTGACTAACAGCCCTGTTTCCTGTACCGCAGCAATTGGGGAACTTGAGGTTTCTATGGCTTCCTTTATAAGCCTCTTAATTCTAAACAAAGCAAAAACCCAACCAGGAACAACTGGCCTCTCCAACCACAGATGATTACAACTGTAGCTGATGCATTTTACAACATGGAAGCCCAGCTGGTTCTTTGCATTAAGAAAAGGAAAAAAAAAAAAAAAACAGTTACAGCTTTAAAATCTGTTTTGCACAATAACAACAGAGGTTCTACTGTGACTATAGTTTTTAACAATTATACTTACAAAACATTATAGAACGAGGCATCATCTCAGCGCAATGAGATGCTAGGAACCCAGTACATACCATGAGCTGCAGGACCACCAGGTGTGAGTGCCTACACAATATGACACACACCAGATGCTCAACAGAAAGCATTTTATTAACAATCTGTTGTGTACTGACTTATGATTTCAAATCCATGCTGTGAAAGCTTGTTTCAGACAAAGTGTGGTTTGAACTTGTGTTGAATAGCCTGTTTTGATGAAATAGTTTTGAAGCTGGCTATTAGGACCTTCTTATCCAACTCTTACACTGGTAGTGGAGAGGACCATCACATCACTGACACTATAGTAACGACTCGGTGGCCATCACATGATGGACTAGACACCAGGAGGCTGACCAGCAACTCAAGAGTGTCTGGCCTGGGCAAGGGTCCTCTTCGCTGATCTACACAGCTCGCCAAAGGTGCTGAGACACTTGCTCCTGCCATATCCAGGCTACTCTTGGTCAGCGGCGGTGTTAAACCGTGCAGCAGTCTCAGGAAGAAAAGGGACATCTGTTCCTGCCTTGGCGAGGCTACTCCTCATAGGCAGTGGTACCAGCCATATAATGGTTCCTGGAGTAATAACATTCGGAGCAGTCCACCCTGCCTGGCCACGCTAGTGCCATCGCCCGTAAGCTACATGCCCCAGAAGTGAGGCACCTAAACCGGCAGCTTTTGGAAGAATGAACTCTACAAGAACCACCTCCCAGGGCTTCCCTGGTGGCACAGCAGTTAAGAATTCGCCGACTAATTCAGGGGACATGGGTTCGATCCCAGTCCGGGAAGATCCCACGTGCCGAGGAGCAACTAAGCCTGTGCGCCACAACTACTGAGTCTGCGCTCTAGAGCCTGCGAGCCACAACTACTGAGCCCACGTGTTACAACTACGAAAGCCTGCAAGCCTAGAGCCCGTGCTCCGCAACAAAAGAAGCCGCCGCAGTGAGAAGCCCGCGCACCACAACGAAGAGTAGATTCTGCTCCCCGCAGCTAGAGAAAGCTGGCACACAGCAATGAAGACCCAACGCAGACAATCAATCAATCGATCAAAACCACCTCCTAGAAAGATACATCTCAGCTAAACTTGGACTTTTTCTTTTATCTCCCCATTGCCTGGAACAACAGTGTAATCAATCTGTCATTGTTTTGGAGTATTTCTTTCTTGGCTTATTGAGAGACATTGTCCTTGTGAAAGAAAAATGCTGCCTGCCCTACCAGTAAACAAAGGAGGCTGCAGCCATCAAGCCACGACAGCCGCCCCTGAAGGTGAGCCCTGAGGGAACTCAGGGTGGAGACAAACGGGCCGCCCATGGCCAGGCCCCTCAGCCATTGCAGCGCCCCCTCCCCGCCGTGGTGTACCCTGAGGGGACTCAGGGTGGGAAAGCACAGGACACTGGCCCTAGACAGCTAAGGTGCATATCAAGGGAATGATTTCAATGAGCCCAGACGCTTGCATCTTCCCATACATAGAAGAGCACTAAATTCCTTAATTTGAAATATCTGGTTTTCTTTAATGAACAGTAATCTTTCGATGTTTGACTACTTGGTCCCTGTTGAAAAGAAACCCTATATATCCTGGCTCCTCCCTTACCTCTTCCAAACAGTCCCTCAGAGCTATCTGAGAGACTGCCTCCTGGGCTCAAAGTCCTCAGACGGTCTGCCAAATAAAACATAATCCTGGGCTTCCTAGGTGGCGCAGTGGTTAAGAATCCGCCTGCCAATGCAGGGGACACAGGTTTGATCCCTGCTCCAAGAAGATCCCACATGCCACGGAGCAACTAAGCCCGTGTGCCAAAAAAAAAAAAAAATAATAATAATCCTCACAACTTTTAGGTTGTACCTTTTTTTCAGTCAATATCCTATAGGCTATTGGCTTGTGACATATTATAAATTATAACTCCCACAGTGAACCCATGTTAAATAAATTATCAGCAGAGACAATCTCTGTCTCTGAGTATCATTTGCCCAAACAAAGCTATTCTGACACCATCAGGTGCTGACTGTAGACTGAATTGTGTAGGGCAATCCTGATTTCAAATACTTACAGATATACTGTACTAGTGTTTCCTGTAGTTGCTGTAAATGTGATATACCTGCCAGCTGCTCTACCAACGCAATGGACCCAGAATCAGGAGCCCGTTGCTCTGGGCATGGGTGCCCTCATGGTCAGGGTTGGGTAACAAGGCTTCTGTCACCTGCCCTGGAGTCCAAGATTGTGAAGAAGGGATGCTTTATTTCCTGAGGGTCTACACGCTGATCTGGGGACCTTCGTTTTTTCACAAGCCAATGAACCAGAGGCAGGAAGGAGGGAGAGGAGCAATCTTCTCCACTAGAGAAAGTCAGAAAGCAACCCAACTCCATTTTGATCATTTTAAAAGGAAGTGTTAAAGTTATTTCATACCCTTGTTTTTATGAATAAGAACTAGATCTCTAACTCAAAAGTGCAAAAGTTTCAGTTAGGAAAAAGAAGAAGAGAGCAGTTCTGATTTTAAAAACACGTAATCGGTGAGTAAACCACACAAATGAACCACAGCCGGCTCCCTACAGGCATCCACCTGAATCATCCTCAAGCTGACCTGGGCCAATGCCACCACCTAGTGGCCACCAGAGGAACACACTTCACCCCGTCACCTCCTAGCATGACTTTTGCCTTCCTCCCTCTTCAAGGGAAACATGGATAGTCAGGCTCCTTTCTTGTTTATCATCCACATTTCAGCTCGTTTTAAAAGTCTCCCAGAATACATATGGCCTTCTCTGTCACCCAATTCCCTCCTTTCCCTGATGAACGCAAGGGAGCGCTCATCCCTTTTTGGGGGGGGAGGGGGGCTATTTATGAGCCCCAGCATATGTCTGATGAGCAGATGAGGGACCTCTCTAGATGGAAAAGTAACAAACATTCACACACAATTAGCCATGCTAGACGGATGACGCAAATTGTGCACTTCTCAAATACCAATATTTAATGTATTTAAAGAAGATCGATGTTTCATTTGTTAAGCTGCTAGTATCAATACTGCTTCCTTCTCCTTTTCACTGTAAGCACAGCAGTTGGGCTGCATTAGGGGTTAACCAAGTCTGGGTTGGTGGGGGAGGGGCAAACAGGGGTCTTAGTAATCACATCACTCACAACTATACCGCACACCACACCGCATACCGACAGGAAAACAACCACTTTCCGGTTCTTGGCTGTACCTCCTACAAGGACAGCCTCTAGTTCCAATCTGTTCTTAGCCTGAGCCTAAGTGTTCCTTACACTCCTCTGAAGTAAGTATTAGGTGGAATTCCCTCCTGAAGGTAAAACTTACAAACATCTGGATGGGGATTTATCATTTATCAAGCACTAGATCAAGATTAAACTGCAAGAATGTACACTTAATACTTAAAATGCTAAGAAAGAAATAGTGATTAAAAGGAGACTCTTTAACCAGAGACTTAAAAAAAACTTGAGTGTACTTGAGAGTCATCTGGGGAGCTTGTTAAAATACAGATTCTTGGGTACCACCCACAGAGATTCTGGTTTAGTGAGAACCCAGGAAATTGCATTTTAAAACCTGAAATTTTTTTTTTTTTTTGAGCTTAGAGAAAAGTTGTGAGAAAAATGAAACTCCTGTACATCCCCACTGGCCTGGGTTCCACGTAACATTTTGTCACATATGCTTTCTCTCGCTCCCCTGCATATACACATACCCCACCCCCCCATGCTTTTTACTGAACACTTGAAAGTTGTAGATATCACGCCCCTTTACCTCCAAATATCTTAGCAGGTATCTCCCAAGTACAAGGACATTTCACAACCACAGTACAATTACCACACAAGAAAATTTAACATCAATAAACCACTTACAGTCCATACTAAAATTCTGAAAATTGTTCTGGTGATGTCCCTCTATTTCTTTCCCCCTGATCCAGGATCCCAACCAGGACCTTGCCTTGTTTTAGTTGTCAGGTAGAAGTTGCATTTGTAATCCCAAGGGGACACTGATGCAGGGTGTCCGAGCACCAAGACAGTGGAAAACTCTCAACCAGATACTTCCTTTCAGTTTTGACCATCTGTGCCTACAGTCAGGGGTTTGGGTAGGTCAGCACCCCATGTCAGTTTTCCTGTCTATATTACAAGTTGATTCCCAGAGCCAAAAGGGGTTTCTACAGCTTAGCTGCCCCATCGCTCAGTATGGGGAAGCACTTCCTAAGGCAATGTTGAAGTAACAGACTCCAGTCTATACCCTGGTGCTGAATGAGTGCTGTGGTCACAACAGGGGAAGAAAGCAACATGAAAATAAATACAGTTCAAAAAGGATTCTATCACGTGATATTTTGTAACCAGAGGTCTTGACTTGTTCAAATTAGTTGTCTTTCACACACAGCAATTCTTAACAATTCATAATATCCAAGTTATAAAAGAAGTCCGTAGTGCCTCTGTTATACACAGTCTCAGAAGTGGGTGACAGTCAACTACCACTGTCTTAAGGAAGAAAAGAAAAAGAGATACATGCATTTGGTATGATTTATTAGGTTTCGCAAATGTTAATAAAACTCACTCCAATTAATTAAAAACCAGTGATTTTAGTTCATTTGTGACATGCCCATATCTTAGAAAAACTATTTCACTCATTAATTTTAAATTACGTGCGGCTGATAACCATATCACCATACAACTGGTACATGGAATTTAATATTCATCACGACTATAATTTTTTGTAAATTTATCAACACTACCTTCTGCCATTTTTTTCCCACTTACTTGGCTTGAATTTCCAAAGTACAACACTGCATAATAATACAAAGATAAATATACTAACTTTTAAAAACTAGCTTAAAATGTAAACATAGTCACTACCGAATACTTACTAAATTAGAAAATTCTATTCATTAAGGGAGGCATTTTCATGTTGCTAATTCAATGGTAAAGCCAATAAACTAATTTGTCCTGGGACTATATATCAAAAAAATTTAAATAACATCTTTAAAGCCTTAAGCCTGCTAATGAATACAATAATCACAGCTGACAATGGAAGTACTGGTGCACAAGACTTATTTTTAATTTGGGTATGCATATGTAAAAGTATTTAATAGCTTTTATTTAGAAAAATGCTTCCGTGAATGCATTTATGAGTTTTTAACTCTTACTTCACATTATTCACCACATGGGAGAAAATGCTAACACAAGTTGCCTTAACACCACAGCTCAATACTCAAGTTATCTTGCAATTATTAATCCTTCTTTTTTTAATTTTTCTATTTTTATTTTACTTTTTTAATTGAAGTATAGTTGATTTACAGCATTGTGTTAGTTTCAGGTGTACAGCACAGGGATTCAGCTACACACATATATATACACACATATATATACACATACATGTACATATATACATATACATATACTCAAGTTCTTTTCTCATATAGGTTATTACAAAATATTGAGTATAGTTCCCTGTGCTATACAGTAGGTCCCTGTGGTTTATTTTATATACAGCAGTGTATATATGTTAATCCCAACCATCTAATTTATCCCTCCACTATCACTGCAATTATTAATCCTAATACTCCAGAAGTACCATCTTGGGATCAAATCCTATATTCCACAGAGCCCGCAGCTTGCTCAGGGAGTGGACCTCCAATCGGGAGCCCCCAGGAAACAGGGGGTGTAATTTGTAGGATCAGTTGTGTTCCAATGGAGACCTGTAATTAGCGTCCTTGTTCTCGTACAACTTCAAAACGTCAAATAGTTTTCTTATTATGGAGTCGGGTTTATTTAGAGGCTCAACACCATGACACTCGCAAAACTAACCAAATAAAAGTTATACTTGATACCGGGAGGATAACAAGAAGTAGTTCTAAGCTCCCTGAAGGGCAAGACAAAGAATGCTGTGGGAGCAGCCGGCAGTTTCGGGACAGAGGTAATGTTGCTATAAAGAGAACCCAACCTCTGATGTCCCGAGAGCGGAGTGTCCAGGGCTGTGATGAGAAGCCGGCGAGCACCTGGAACACAGAGCGTGCTCCTAGGTGACGAGAAAACAAGTTCAATCTGTGAGGACGTTAAATGAAGTCATCACCTTCTTTTTCTCCTCTTTCTTGAAGTATCACCGAGGTAAAAAGCACAAATCCCAAGCGAAAGAGTGCCGCTCTCAAGAAGGCTGGAGGAGCCGCCTCACACCCCTTCTAAACATGACTGCCCCTCCAGGGGACCACTCTCCCGAATTTTAACACCATTTTCATGAGATTTTTTAAATGAGATTTTTGGAAGTTTAAAAAAAAGTGTTTAGGGAAAGGTCATCATGGTGCAGTGCTAAACCACATATTTCACAGGGTGCAAGCCTCCCGGAGCCGTTTCTCTGCGCACCTGGATGCTCTGCTCGGGAGAAAGAAGGGCTGTGTCCCGGCCTCTCCACCCCCAGCATGTCTGAACAGTGACTGGTCAACTTCCCCCATCACATGCCACCTCGGTGAACCCAGAAACTTCAGAGGCCGGCAAGCCCGCCTCCTGGAAGAAAAACGGGACACTTGCCAGCCATGGAGGGACTGGATCAAAACACACTGGGGTAGATGGCTTGTGGGACCTGTCACCAGACAAGCTGTCAACAGCCTCCACGCCAAATCCCTGCATGGGACAAGGACCATAGTTTCAGAGATCCATCCATCTTGTTTATGACTACTTCCAGCTTTTGTTATTACTTTGGCAGGAGTTCCGGACCTTTTACTCACCCAGTATTCACTTACTGGGCACCTGCTCTGTGCCAGGCTGAGGGACTGGGGTGGGGGAGGCCAAAGATGCCTGGAGTTTCAGGTTCTAAGGGGGATGAAAGCCCAGAGTGCCAGAGGAACAGCAGGAAGGCTCCGCTCTAGACTGAGCCAGCTAGACTGGGGTGGGGGTGGGGCCAGCTCACTAAGGCTCCACGGAGAAGCTTGCAGGATAAAGGGAAACTGGCCAGGTGGAAGCAGTGGCAGCGCAGAAAATGCACACGGCATGTGCAGAGGCCAGGAGGGGAAACATACGCACATTTTAGGAACCCCACAGAAACAGATTTAGTGGTAGGAGTGTCCGAGGAATAACTGAAATCCTAGAGAAATCTGAGGGAGGAGATGAGGTTTTTCAAAAATCCACGGTGTCACACAGAAGAGGAATTAGGATATGGTACGAGGCTGTGGGGAGGTCAGCATCGGTGGAACCAGGCAGAGATGCGGACTGGAACCCCAGGTTACACTCACCAGCTGTGTGGACTTACAGAGATCACTCACCCTCCCCAAGGCTGTTTCCTTATCTATAGAAAGGGGGAAATACTGTTTTCCAAGAGTGTTTTAAGCACGGAAGTTTAACTGGCAACAGCAGGGCCCGATCAGTGGTACTTATTACTACTACCACCAATAGACGGATTGTTTCAGACCCCAGGGGTTCAACACGTAGAATATGGAAAAAAACGAACAAACAAAAACACCAGAAGGAACAGCTTTTGAACGCTCAGGGCTGCACAAATATGGAAAGGACTACTTGGGGAGAGAGGGAGCTCCCCGTCACTAGAGGTGATCTAGCAGAGAAGGTGGATAAGACCCTTGGTGAGTAAGTTGCAGAGGGCAGGCTGCCACTGGAAGGGGTAGGACAGTTGAACGTCCAGCTTCCAGGACCAAGATTCTATTATGACTTCTGCTTCAACGGTGCCAAAACCCCCTCAAAGGGGCACTGTTCAAAACTGGGTTTCTTAAGTGGATGTCTCCTGGGAAATAATTCTAAATATACCCCAGTCTTGGAAAAAAACTAAAATGGCCCATCAAACTACAAAATAGAGGGTAAAATAATATGAACAGACAAAAAGCAATATGTAAAGCTCAAAATATAGACAACAGAATCTGTCTTCTATTGAGCAGTTTCTACCTAAAATTAAGCTACCCATCTCTTCTCATTCTCCCTCTGAATAGTTCCACTGGGCCTCAAAGAGACTGGAAAACAGGATGGAATAAATTTACTCTACGGGGACATGAATCAAGTTGCATAAACTTTACAAAAATACTGTGCTAATATTTGCCCTTGGGGCACAGACACGCCCATTTGGGTGTCAGTCCATGATATTTCTATCTCAGGCTCCAACCCCCACCCCTTTACAGCCAAAAGCAGCAGAAGCCCTCAGAAAAGAAAACAGCTAAAGTCACTTTGAAAGGCTTGAGATGTGCTAATCGCAGTGCATCCCAGCCAAGAAGCCGGAATCTCACAACGAGACCATCCCGCCAGCTCTGTTCTTGCCAAGGAGTCTGAAGCCAGCAGCAGCCCGGCCAGAGAAACCCAATCCTCACCACCAGCAGCCCTCACCATAATTTTATCTCAAGGAAACACAGAAAAATCCCGTCCAACCTCCCCCCACCCGCACCCCCAGCAAGCACTACCCTATGTGTCACTCATCAGTCAAGTGACCTGGGAAGTTACCACTTCACTTCTTTTCAACTCAGTTTCCCAGCTTAGAGCCCTCTTAGGCTCCTTCCAGCTTTAAAATCCTCTGCCTGTTAGGTTTTAAGCGGAGGGCCATCTCAGGTTATACTAGGCACAGTAACCCTACTGGTTGCCGGCAGGTCTAGAAACCAAAATAAAAACATTTTTATGTAGCCTAGTCTGATTTCCAGGGCTTTGACTTGGTGAGATGGAGGAGTCAGAAAATTAATTGAAAGAAACCACATTAACTCTAAAAATAAAACAAACAAACAAAAAACAAAACAAAACAAAAAAAAAAAGAAAAAGGAAAGACTTATAAAGGCATGCCAAAATGCTAACCAGAACAGTATTTAGGAATAATGAAATGAAAATAACATATCTTGTTGCTGCTATTGTTGCATTTATTTATTTGTACTGAGACCTTCCACATGCTGGGAGCTGGGAATACAGACATACAACCCACTGTTTGATTTCAGGGAGTCCTCAAGCCACCTGACCAGGGACACCTCTGCCTGGGGGCCCTGGGTGGTCAGGGGTCTCAGCAGGCCAGGGCTGACTGGAGGTCTGCAGGAATAAACCAGACTTGGATTCCAGTCTTTGATCTGACACTCCCAAGCTGACAGGACCTTGGACAAATGGACTTTCAAGGTCTGCTTCCTCATCTGTAAGTCATTCTGAGGCACAGCACTCTCTAACCCTGTGGAGGCCCTGGCCCGCTGCAGACACCTAACAGCAGCTACTCTGAGGACTTCCCCTGTACGACGGCCCTTTCTACCCCCTCCATCCTAGTCTCTGGGCCTTTCCCATTCCCAGGCTTCCTATCCTGAGGAGCAACCAAGGGTCTACAGGGCTTCAGGCTTTTTACAAATACTTTCACACCGATTACTCCTGACTCCATTCGTTCTGATGGGGCCTGGTGGGCAGCACAGCTGCCTGCATTTCACAGGCCGGTAGATTAGACTCCGGGAACCCTGCCCACGTCAGACAGCCACCAAATGGGGTGAGGGTCCCAAGCTCAGTTCAGGGCATCACACACCTCCGCCCTGACTTCCCTGTCCTGCAGGACCAGAGGAAGGTGAATTACAGGTGATTCACTGGAGCGAAAAGGCCCCACTTAATCACTACTGATTCTGCAATTTAGTGACTACAGGTATGCTCTTACCCTTTGAGACAATGTTCAACACTTCCCACAGCTCGCATGTTGGTAAATTTCCTCTTCGGGAGGAAATGGCCCAGAAAAACCCCTTTTCCCTCTAATTGATTCTGCAACATGGGAAACCTGAGTAATGACTGGGTATTTATTAACATCTTCCCTCTGTTCTAAAATGACAACAGGTGTTTCAGAAGCTTTATTTTAAAGGAACAGTACGCTCAAAGTACCCTTTGCTTGTAAAGATGGTGACTTCAGAGAAGTTAAAATGTGGAACACAAGTTTTTCAGACCTGTGGCGACGTCGTAAGGGACTTCCTCTCCCTGTTACGAAAGGCGCGGGCTGCAGCGAGTGCCCTTCCAGCCCCACGGGCAGCCACCCCGAGCTAATTATTAACAGCGGGAGAGCGGGGTGGGCCACCCCGTTTCCTGAGGCCAGGCCCTGGGTTTGGCCTGGGCCTCTCCTACCCGCTGACTCACAGCTCTCCTTCCGGGAGAGGGGCTGGCCAGCCCCCTTCCACGGCACCTGCCCCCAAGGATTTCAGAACTGGGAGGACTCCTGATGGAGGCCCAGGTGCACTGCAGCCCCCAGGAGACTGGGTTTCTCAGTGCACTTGAGCTCAACCAGCTGCTTGCCTGCTCACCTCTGGGGCACACATGCTAGCTCCAAGCCAAGATCTCATGAGGACAGCCACGGGGTGGGGCGGGGGGGAAGATAAACGGGGTGGGGGTGGATCCTGAGTGTGGCCGAGGCCTGGGTCTCCAGGAGGATCCAGGACAGCCTCATAGCAGCCAAACTTTGAAGTTCTTTCATATGGCCATGGGAGGCGTTTGGGCAGCGCAGAACCTACCTACCTCCGTGGCTGTGAACAAAACAAGCTGGCTCTGACCAACGGAAGGCAGCTAACCCTGGAGGCGAGGAGGAGAGGGAGGCCCAGCAGACCAGCTGCTATGACGCGCTCATGTCAAACAACGTCAACAGTGCTGTCTTGTTTTCAGAGGGCTTTTTTCTTTTTTTACATTGTACTAGTCACATCTATACAATCACACAGCCTACTCTTTACCATGACTGCACGACGTCCAGGTATTTCAAACACTTCACTGGCGTCTTTGGTTACGGTTTTACAATATTCCACCAAGTGGAACCACAACCATGGCTAGGTACTCGGATGACATCTAATTGGGAGGGCTCAGACTTCCAAAAGAACCCACAGGAAACCAGAGTAGGGAAGAAGCACGTGACCAAGCACAGGCACAAACGTCAGGAAGTGGGGCCCAGATGAGCCCTGCTTTAGGGAAGGGAAAAAAAAAAACCCAACTACCAAAAAAGCATGGCCACAAGGTGACAGGAAGGGGCTAGACCACTACCTGACCAAAAAAAGGCAAAACAGATGAGCAGATAATTAATGATAATTTGGGCAAAACCACCAGATTTACTGCTGTCTTTTTTACCGGGTAGAAAAGACTTTTACACTGGGAAGGATGGAGTTAAAGGGAATGGGAGGGCATCTCCTGACCACCTCCCATGACCCACCAGAGACTACACCTGTCATCTCATCTGGCTCCCACATCAGAAGAGGGATCCAGGCTAAAGACAGCAAGGACCATGCCTGAGGTGACCTGGCACAGAGAGGAACCCAGACCCAGTGGCTTCTGACAAAGTCGTACTCCTCCCAGACACAGCACTACCTGCTCCAGCCTTTTTCTTATTGTGGTTAAACACAACATAAAATTAGCCATTTCAACCATTTTTAAGTGCACAATTCAGTAGCATTAATTACATTCACAATGTTGTGCAACCAACACCACAATCTATTTCCCGAACTTTTCCATCACTCCAAATAGAAACTCTGCACCCATGAAGCAATAACTCCCTACGCTCTCCCCCAACTTCTGGCAACCTCTAATCTACTTTCTATGAATTTGCCTATTCTAGATATTTCATGTAAGTGGAATTATACAATATTTGTCCTTTTGTAAACTGGCTTATTTCACTTAGCATACTGTTTAAGGTTCATCCATGCTATGGCAGGTATAAGAACTTCATTGCTGTTCAAGGCTGAATAATATCCCACTGTATGGAGAGACCACACTTTGTTTATCCATTCATTTGTTGAAACCTGGGCTGGTTTCACCATCTGGCTATTGTATTGTAAATAGTGCTGCAATGGCATCTCTGTACAAGTAAATGCTTTGGGATATATATCTAAGAGTGGAATTGCTGGGTCATACAGGAATTCTGTGTCTGGCCTTTTGAAGGGCCACTAAAGTGTTTTCTACAGAGGCTGCACCATTTTACACTCCTACTGGCAATAGAAGAGGGTTCCAATTTCTCCACATCCTTACCAATACTTTTGATAATAGCCATCCTAGCAGATGTCAAGTTTTAATTTGCATTTCCCAAATGACTAATGATGTTAAGCAACTTTTCATGTACTTACTGGCCATTTGTAGATCTTCAGAGAAATGTCTATTCAAGTCCTCTACCCATTTTTAAATTGGGTTATCTTAATTTGTATTATAGGAGTTCCTTATATATTCTCAATGTTAAACTTTTATCAGATGTGATTAGCAAATATTTTCTCCCATTCTGCAGGCTGTCTTTTCACTTTGATTATGTCTTTTGAGACACAGAAATTTTAAACTTTGACGAAGTCCAATTTATCTATTTTTCTTTTGTTGCTTGTGCTTTTGGTGTCATATCCAAGAATCTACTGCTAACTCCAAGGTCATAAAGATTTATCTCTGTTTTTTCTTAAGAGTTCCATGGCTTTAGCTCTTATATCTAGGGCACTGATCCATTTGACTTAATTTTTGTATATGGCACGAGGTAGGAGACACCCTGGTCTTTCTGACCAGGGTCCCTCCCCACCACCATCCTCCGGCAGAGCTAGCATTGCTGTATTAGACTGTGAACTTCATGAAGGTAGGGTCTGGGTCTTTTAATAACCACGACCCAGTGCCTGGTACCCAGCAGATGTTCAATAATTAACTGTGGGATAAATGGATGGGTGAGTGGCTAAAACATGGAGGAGGAAGTATCTTCCATCCCCCACCTGCTTCTCATCACTACTGTAAGACCACCCACAGCTTGCTGAAAGACTCTTGTCTGTAACAAAGTAAACCTGATAGGCCAACCATACTAAGAACTAAATATGTACCAACAATTGCACTTACACACGCCTGTGAGTTCAACTAAAACAATCCAAGATTGAACCAGTGCACAGGGCGGGGCAGAGGGTCACAAGCCCTGGAAAGCTCAACGTGTCCTTACCAGCCTCCTAGTTCAAGTCCCTCATCGCACAGAGGAGGAAACCGAAGGGATGACGGAGCCAGTGACTTCCTGAAGCCTGGGCTTCCACTCCCAGGGCTTCCCCACCAAACACAGGCCTGTGTCTGCCCCCAGGTTAGCCTCAACTGCTCCAGATGGTGGGAGTGGTCTTCTGGCTCCAAAACCTGCCAATGGAAAAATGAACCCTGGGTCCTGGATCTCGTTCTGCTACACGAGGGGCCCCTCCCTGTCCACCTCTTCCACGCACTCTGCTCCGGCCACACTGCCCCCTCCCCTGTACCCGGTTGTTACAAGCTTCTTCCCACCTCAGGTGCTCACAGTTGCTGTTCCCTCTGCTTGGAACACTCTTCCCTTAGAAATCCTCCGCCTGGCTCACTCCCTCACCTTAAGTGTCTTACCAGTGAGCCTTCCAGATCTCTCCTCTCCCTTACTCCCTCCTTCTCCTTAGTGTTCCTCACCACTAGACATATTAAGTATGTTCACTACTTGTTTCCTCCCAATTCCCACCTTCCTACCTCCCACTAGAACGGAAGTTCCTTAAAGGTGGGGACTTGGTTGTTAACTGCTGTGCCCGTGGCCCCTGGAGCAGTGCCTAGCAAGCCTGAGGTACCCCGTACGTATCTGTGAATGGCATGGATAAAAGGACAAAACAGGAAGCGTCACACTCAGTATTTCTAGGTTGCTAAGCGTTCCAGCAGGGAAGGCAGGCAGCTCCAGACTCGCAGGTGAGCACTGCCTGGACCCTGCAGCCATAGGCCCACGGGCTTTCCTGGGCTCTGGGGCCTGTGATGGAACAGGCAGAGCTGGGACATTGTCTGCCATCAAACTTCCCACACATCTCAGCCAAGCCCAAGATGCTGGCAGCTGCTACTGTGCTGACCTGGCCACGGAAAATGGGAGTCTCTCCCCACAGGTGCTTAATAAATGCTTGCAGGGGACTTCCCTGGTGGCACAGTGATTAAGAATCTGCCTGCCAATGCAGGGGACACGGGTTTGATCCCTAGTCTGGGAAGATCCCACATGCCGTGGTGCAACTAAGCCTGTGCACCTAGAGCTTGTGCTCCACAATAAGAGAAGACACCCCAATGAGAAGCCCGAGCACCACAACAAAGAGTAGCCCCCGCTCGAGGCAACTAGAGAAAAGTCCACGTGCAGCTACAAAGACCCAACACAGCCAAAAAATAATTTAAAAAAATAGATGTTTGTGGAACACACACACACACACACACACACGAGTGAACAGCTAGTGTGCACCAGGCTGACACCCGTACTCCTAGAAGGCTCATGTCACTCCTAACAGCACATCATTCCAATAATGCTGGGAGGTAACTGACCCAGTAATTTCATTTTCTAGGAACCAACTGTCAGGATATATTCAGACATGAAAGTTTTATTTGCAAAGATGTTTCTTCCTGAGACATAACACTGAAAATTACAACCAAAAAGCCTATTTCCAAGTTTAGAGGGCCAGTTAAGCAAATCATAAAATAGCCATGGGATGTCCATGAAGATTTCATAATGACATGGAAAATATTAGATTAAGTAAAAAAAGCTGGTTATAAAATTGTAGCTACAGTGTGACCACAACTATAACAGGCATTGTATAAAGGAACTCACAAGACCATGAAAATTGTTACTTTGTCTATTCTTTCAACCTTTCTGTATTGCCTAAGTTTTCTATGAGCAATAATGAGTTCAAAAATCAAACCGAGGGACTTCCTAGGTGGTGCAGTGGTTAAGAATCTGCCTGCCAATGCAGGGGACCTGGGTTCAACCCCTGCTTTGGGAAGATCCCACATGCCGCAGGGCAGCTAAGCCCGTGCACCACAACTATTGAGCCTGTGTGCTGCAACTACTGAAGCCCACGCACATAGAGCCCATACTCCACAACAAGAGAAGCCACCGCAATGAGGAGCCCACGCACCACAATGAAGAGTAGCCCCCACTCGCGGCAACTAGAGAAAGCCTGTGTGCAGCAATGAAGACCCAATGCAGCCAATCAACAAATAAAATACATTTATAAAAAAAAATCAAACCGACAGAACTTAAAATGCTGTCACCTGATACCTCATTGGTGCCTAGGGTGTGTAACTGAATAACCTCTACTCCATGACACTCAGTCACCTCCTTGCCCCTTTCTGCCTTCACCTGACCCTGCTTCTTCCTCTTCCTCCCGACTGCCCCCAGCACCTGGCATCGGCAGCCCTCCCGACTCTGCCACAGCTCTGGCCCTGCTGCCACACGTGCCACTCCTCCCCCAGAAACCCAGCAGAGCTGGGCTGCCCCACCTGACACTCCCCTGGCCCACCGATCCACGGACCCACGTTGGAGCCTGACTCCTCTGCCCCTCAGCTGTGTGACTGTGGGTGAATTGCTGAACCTCTCTGAGACTCCACTTCCTCCTCGGCAAAATGAGGTTGATCCCGAGTCCCAGGGGCCTCTGAGGACCCTACCTCACAGGGCACCTGAGGGTCAGGGAGTTAGGGGGCCCTTCCTTCCGCGGTTGAGGTGGAACAAGCTAACAGCTGTGTCTCCAGCCCCTGCCACGTGATGGGCCCCAACCTGCCGGCTCCACCCAGCCTTGGGAAGCGCTGGGAGAGAAATTTCTTAATCCTCATTTTGCATACATCTGGACACCTGCCCTCTCCTGAAGGAAGCAGAAAAGCAGGTTTGCTCTGGGATCCTGGATCAAACCAGTGGTTTCTTGGCTGAAATTCCCATCCTCCTGTTGAAGCCGCCACCACTCCGGAAAACTCACAGCCCAAGTCTCACAGCTGGTGCCCAAATCCAAACCCCCAGTGCTCAGCCGTTCCGAGCCCCCGTTCTATCTTCCGAAGACAGTCCCGGCATTTTTAGTGGAGCTCCTGCTAACTCCTGACACCATCTTCTCCCGTCCACACCACCAGTCTCGCAGGCACCTGACTTAGTGCCTGGTTCTCCCGCTCTTTCCGTCACAGGGCTTTACGTGTCCTTCCTGCGTGAACACGCTTCCCCTACGACACCTCAGGCATTTAATGAGCCCCAGCTGTTGCCAGGCTCCACGGCAGGTGCTGGGGTTCAGAAGTGAGTAAGAGACTGTCTCAGGTCCCTGCTCTCGGGGAACTCAGAGGCTGGTCAGAGAGAGATGCGTGAATAATCAACTGATCACCTTTCAGTGTGGGAAGTGCTTCTGTGAAGACAGGCGAGTGCCACTGGCTGCTGGGGCTTCGTCTAGCGTGTGACCACAGCTCAGCCTGGGATCGAAGGAAACAGCTTTCAAGGGGATTCTAATGGCAAAACTAGACCTTCAAGGATGGGGTATCAAACAGCAAAATCAAATCAAATGAACACTTACCCCAAAGCCAGCAGGGGCCCCTGCTGCCCCTTCCATCACCCACAATCTGATTCCCATCTAACCCTCCACACCCCAGACACCTGGGTGCATTTGCCCCACGGGGCTGGGTAGAAAGCCACGCTGCTGCGCTTATTTTGCTTCCCCCATTGCCTCTTTTCTGTGAGCCTGGCCACCATGCACCATGCTCCTGACAAATGCCACTCTCAGTGTGGTGTCCAGACTGGCCACATCAGTATCACCCAGATGCCGTCAGGAACGCACAATCTCACGCCTGGCCCCAGGCTGACAGTATCTGAATCTTCTCATGTGCACATTAAAGTCTGAGAGGCCCTGCTCTTCTCCCCAAGTCAACTCCCCCAGGCCTTCAGCTTCCTCCCTTCACTGTGTTGCCAGCTGCCACCTCTTGGTGCCTTCCACATCTGGGCGATGAGCTGACACGCCACCTCCAGAGTGTCCACCCCACAGCGGCACCACTCCAGCCCCACCCTGCCCAGGGCAGCACGCACGGATCACAGCCCTCTCCGTCTGAGAACTGGGCTCCACCCATGGACAAATGTCACACAGTGGTCCCGCCGACAAGCTCACCGAGAAGGACAGATGGCAGGCAGTGACCGACCAGCAGTACCTCCTGAGTGATTATCACGTGCCACTGGGAGAAGTCTTTGTCATCATGGCATCTTCACCCAACTTTGTGAGGTGGGGGTACCTGTCATCCCCACTGTGGAGAGGAGGCCATCGAGATGTTAGGAGGCTCACCGGGGTCACAGAGTTACTGGGAGGGGGGCTGGAGACAGCCCCAGCTTACAACCTGCACTGAGAAATAACAGCACGCACCACAGGACTCGGGAGGAGGCGGTACACCTGCATTTTAACTGGGAACAGTCATTTGGTCAGACCTAGAAATGAGGAGGGAATGTCACAGAACAAATAGAAGAGGCAGACAGCGGCCAGATCACGAAGCCCTTCAACGATGGACTACACTGCTAAGGCTAACGGGGCAGCAGGAGCAGTGAAGCTTTTGGAGCAGGCTGGCCCCAAACGGCTACCCCTTCCCTGACATCCATTCCATCCCCTCGCCCATGAACCTGATCCTTCACCACTCGAGACATGCTTCTCCTACCCTCCTGAAGCAGCCAGTGCTGTCAGACCCCCCCCCCACAGGTTCGGTTCGCTGGGCTCCATCGTCCGCCCTCCCCTCCATTCCCTTCTCCTCCCCTCCCTTCTCCTCTCCAGGAGGAAGCCCAGCGCCCAGGACACTTCCGCCAGCAGTTTTCTCCCAAACGGCTCCTCCAACGCAAAACCCTATTAAGAGTCATGAAACAGGCCTACATGCCCCTCAACAAGGCCCAGCTGCCAAGAACCCGCTCCCTCCCCTCCTATGACAGGGCTCCCTTCCAAGCCCAGTCTTCCCACATCAAATCACCAGTTTCCACCAGCATCTCCAAGAAGGCCAAGACTTGCCTCCTTCCCCTGCAGCCCACGTCCTGAGAGGCCCAGCTGGGCCCCGGGGCTGGAGCTGAGAAAGAGACCATCTCTGCCTGGGGGATGCCCACAAAGGGGGAGCCCGCCCCTAAACATGTGCTCCCTCGATGGGGAAACATTCTCACCTCCACATACACTCACGCACCTGGACCTATATGGGAACTCTTAAGAGACTGAAGTCCTTCTTAGTCTTTGAAAATGTCTTTTAGTAGCAAATAAGCACTGCAACAAGGAACCTGCCTTATGATCAAAAAAATTTAAGATTACCTTGGTATAAAACAGAAAACGTTAAAATTACAACCCAAAAATTTTAAATTCCTGCATTATTTATAGACTGAAAACATGTTGGTAGCACTTTATTTGTGAAACACAAATCTATTCTGAAGTCCAGCTACCCAACGTGTGGTCTCTGCGCCACAGTCTCAACACCACCTGCAGGGTCTGTTAGAGACGCAGAAGGCAGGGCCCAGCCTCCAGGCCCCTTGAATCAGAATCTGCATGTTAACACTAAACTTGGCAAGCCCTGGCTTAGAGCATATGGTCTGCAGGGTTGGGGGAGAGACAGGGGAAAGCGAGGCCGGATGGAGGCAGGTGACGCGGGACCCGCAGAGAAGAGGTGATCTTAGTGCTTCTGCAGGGAACACGTTCTGGCAGCAACGTGAAGCAGGTATAGATGTGAGGGGCCCACTGGGGAGAGAGGCAAAGTGGAGGCAAATGGGAGAAGCATGTGAACCTACCCAGTTTTAATGGGGGGGGGGGGTGGAGGGGAGGAGGGGCAGGCTGGAGGAGGGGCTGAGGAGTGATGGGCAGGATTTGTCCAGTGCAGTTGTAGAGGGAGTGAAGCGAGACCCTGGGGTTTCTAAGCTGGAAGATACATCAATTACAGAGAGAACATTATTAATGATGAAGGTGCAGAGCTCTGCTCTGGACACGCACATGCAGAGAAGGGATCTGGTGACACTCAGTGGGGGATGTTCAGATATGAGACAGAGATGAGCAGGCTGGAGCAGACTTCTGAACCCCTGATGATGTGATCAGGTGTACTTACTCAGGAAGGCCTGCAGGATAATAAGCACAGAGGGAAAAGGCCAGACAGCAGGGGATGAGCCAGGGTGGGCGGGGACAGAGGCGCCAGCATGAGGGCATCAGCACAGAGACCAAATGGGCTGAGTGACCAAAAGCCACTGATCTTGATAAGTGAACAGTCCCTGGCCATCTCAACAAAGGTAGTGTTGTTCAAGGGGCAGGTGGGGAAGCCTGGGGACACTGGGCTGGGGGACGCAGGCAGTAGATCAAGCTGAGACTGCTAGATAAATAAATGCCTAAACATCTCACCTGGGGTTGCCAGGCCCCTTTAGCCAAGACTGTGTCCTTCGGTACACCCATGTCCAGAGCAGCATTACTTGCAATAGCCAAAAGGTAGAAGCAACCTAGGTGTCCACTGACCGATGAATGAATAACAAAATGTTGTATGTACGTTCAATGGAGTATTACTCAGCCTAAGAAAGGAAGGAAATTCTGACACATGTGACAACATGGATGAACCTGGAGGATATTATGCTAAGTGAAATAAGCCAGTCACAAAAGGGCAAGTACTGCATGATTTCAGTTATATGAGGTACCTAGAGTAGACAAAATCATAGAGACAGAAAGTAGAAGAGTGGCTGCCAGGGATGAGGTGGGAGGTCTGGGAGGGGATGGGGAGTTAGTATTCAATGGGTAGTGTTTCATTCTTGCAAGATAAAGAGAGTTCTGTGGATGCATGATGGTGATGGTAGCACAAAAATGTGACCATACTTAATGCCACTGAACTGTACATACACTTAAAAATGGTTAAAATGGTAAATTTTATGTTATATTTTACTACAAATAGAAAAAATATGTCTTTCTTTCAGTGCAGGTATAGAAAACCTAACTCCTGGAATTGAATAGTATGTCTGTGTCAAGAGAGGTGAGAGCAAATCTTTTTCTGCAACTGTAGACTATTCCTCCAGCAGGCTTGGCAGTGAAAGGAAGGGAGTGATGGGGCGGTGACCTAATGGAGACGCCGGGCTGGGAGAAGGCTTTTTTTTTTTCCAGGTAATGGGACAGTTTTCAACTGGAAGTAGAGAGGTAAGCCTCAGCCAGATACACTCATTTCTCAAACTGGAGGAAAGGAAGAAAGAAAATGAAGGAGGGAGGGGGAAAGGTAAGGAGGCTCCCTCCAGACGGCCCTGAGCATCCCAGGGCCACAGGTGGTGAGGTCATCTGGAGAGGGGAGGGCAACAGGTAGGAGACCCAGAGAGAGTGGAGAAGTCAGGTTGGCTTGCACAGCAACAGAGGAGGATGGAGGGCTGGTTGGGCAGCAGGGAGGGCCCAGCTGGCTGTAAAGCACAGAGCACACTGTCTGGAACTATCACCAAGCCTGGGGCAGCGGTCATCAAAGGATGGTCCCTGGTCTCTGGACCAGCAGCATCACTGAGGAGCTTGTCAGAAATGCAAATTCTAGGATTTCCCTGGTGGTCCAGTGGTTAAGACTCCGTGCTTCCACTGCAGGGCACACAGGTTCCATCCCTGGTCAAGGAACTAAGATCCCGCGTGTCGTGTGGTGTGACCAAAAAGTAATTTTTAAAAAAGATGCTAAAAAAAAAAAAAAAGAAATGCAAATTCTGAGGCCTCACCTGAGTCTGATTCAGACCCACTGACTCAGAAACTCCGGGGGTGGGGCCCAGCAGCCTGTGTTTTAAGAGGTGATTCTGATGTGCTAAAGTCTGCGGAACACTAGTACAGAATATAGAAATTCAGTGGAAGGTATATATCATCTTCTTATATAAAAATGAAAAAAAAAAATCAGCCTAGCAACTTCTACATAAAAGAGTAAGAAATGCATAACTACTTTGATGCCAAGACAGCTTCTTTCTACAGTTAGAGAAATGCCAAAGGATGTTACCAAAATGAAAGAAATATACAGTCTATTTAATAAACTTCCTTAGATGAGATCTAGAAAACACACCCAAGATCTGGGAGCTGGAAACTGTATGATGCGGGTACCAATCCCTGCTCTGTGACTGACTGTGCACTCTGGACACACCTCAGTTCCCCATCTGTAAAGAGCGGGAGCTGGAAAAGGTTCTTCTGAGGTCCCTTCCAGTTCAGACACTGTGTGACCCTCTCTGTCCTGTGAAAGGTGACCTCAACTCAATGCTTTTATATGTAGCTGTGCCTGGGGGTGGGGGTGGGGGGCATTTTTAACCAGTAAACATAATATTGCAGTTAGCCAGAAAATTCTCCAAAGTTCAGTAAGTGCTAGTATCTTGCATTCTAATAACTAGAAACTCTTTCACTAACTGGCTTTTCCATTAAAGCCACCAATGCCTTGAGTTATAAAAACACTATACTGCACTAGACCACGTTCTTGAAGTCCACAAGACTGGGATGCCCCAGAAAATCTCTATACTTTCACATTTTCACCCTATAAAACAGGCATACCTCGGAGATACCGTGGGTTCTGTTTCAGAACACCACAATAAAGCAAATATCACGATAAAGCAAATATCACAATACAGTGAGTCCCACAAATGTTTTGGTTTCCTAGTGCATGCAAAAGTTATGTTTACACTATACTGTAGTCTATTAAGTGTATAATAGCATTATGTCTAAAAAAACAATATACATACCTTAATTAAAAATATTGTTAAAAAATGCTAACCATCATTTGAAACTTCAATGACTCACTATCTTTTGCTGGTAGAGTGTTTGAAATATCACCAGAATTACCAAAAGATGACACAGAGACCCGAAGTGAGCAAATTCTGTTGGAAAAATGGCACCAAAAGACCTGCTTGATGCAGGGTTGCCACAAACCTTCAATTTGTAAAAAACACAATATCCATGAAGCGCAACACAATGATGTATACCTCCACTTTTTAATCTAGGAAGGCAGAGTTTGTGGTTTTCGTAGGCAAAAGATGAGTTAAGGAACTGGACAAATCAGACCCCAGTGCCTGCCCCTGTGACCAGGCATCAGGCACTCAATACAGCAAATCTAGGTTTCCTGATAGATGACCCCGTATTGACCTTGTTACCAGAATCCCTCAATGCTGGTTTCCTGCCTGCTCTCTCTGCATCCAAGTCCTTGTCTGCACCTTCTAGTCATTCAATGCCCACCCTCTTGTGCCTGGGTCCCCAATGCCAGCTGCTTCCCTGTCTCTGCCAAAGACTAGCAACTCAGTTCAGATCTCAGGACTAGGGCTGGGAGAGGAACCTGGGTGTCTGCACAGGAAAGACAGGTGGAAGTGTGAGCACTGCGAGGGCCCAGAGGGAAAGATAGGTCTAGGGAAACGCTGGTCTCCAGCCCCACCTCACTTACACACGCTGGCTGTTCAGTTCCATTAGAATCGGGTCAGGAGGAAGCACAGCTGGCTTGTTCCCCTCCACCCCCGCCGCCCCGTGCATCAATCACAGACCCCATCCCCCCTCCTCCATCCAGCCTGGGTTTGGAAGTGATGTTCCAGGCTCTCGCAGTCCCCGTGGCAGGAAGAAGCAGGTGAGGGGAGGGCTGAAACAAGGTTGGTGGAGCAGGAGAAAGGCTGGGAGGGGCATGCCAAGGGTCCCCCCTCCCACAGAGGGGACCAAAGCCATGAACATGGGCCCAGCAGGCAATGTCAGGGAGATGAGTTTTGCTTTGTGCAGATAGAAAATTCCTAGTGCTAGAGGGTTTTCTAGGCTGATCCCTGGGGCTGATCTCCAACTTCAAAGTCACATCAGGGTAGAGTGACCACATACCCTGATTTGTCTAGCATAGCCCAGGTTGAAGTTATTTGATTAGATGCAGTTATTAACAGCCCCCCGTTTATTCTCAAAATGTCCTGGTTTGGATCAGACATTCTAGTTGCCTTATTCTTGGGTCCCTAGGCGTGGGGAGTCAGAGTTGCAGTTGGAAGAGGCATTCAGTGTTGGGAGGGATGTGCAGGCTGTCTTGCTGCTCACTGAATGTTCCATTCTCCTTTCTAGCATCCCTAAGCCATCACCCGGTGTCCCCTTGTATTCCTGCAGAGACAGTAGGCTCACTAGCCCAGGAAGCAGCCTCTCTCTCTAGAGGAAAGCTGTGTTATTAAAAAATATATATATCAGGGTAGATGAATGAACAAAGAAGATGTGGTGTATATACACAATGGATATTACTCAGCCATAAAAAAGAATAAAATCTTGCCGTTTGTGGCCACATGGATGGATCTAGAGGGTATTATGCTAAGTGAGGTAAGCCAGACAGAGAAAGACAAATACTGTATGACTTCACTTATATGTGGAATCTAAAAAACAAAAGAACAAATGAAACAAAACAGAAATAGATTCATAGATTCAGGGGACCAAGAGACCGCTGCAGGTGGGGAGGAGGGTGGAGGGGTTGGGCAAGCTAGGTGAAGGGATTAAGAGGCACAAACTTCCAGTTAAAAATAAATAACCTATGGGGATGTAATATACAGCTGAAGGAATAGAGACCATACTACTGTCATAACGCTGCATGGGGACAGATGGCTACCAGACTTATCGTGGTGCTCACTTCATAACGCAGGCAAATGTCAAATCACTGCGTTGTTCACCTGAAACTGACATAATATTGTATGTCAGCTAGCTTCAATTAAAAAACAAACGCATACAAATTAAAGTAGCAAGATTCAAACCTATATACAGCAAGATGGCAACTAAATAACAACATCCTTCAGCAAGGAAAGGAGTGGGAGTGGGGGAGACTAGACAACCTGCTGACTTTTTTCCTCCCACCTCCTTCCATCTTCATTCCCCAAATGTTACCTGAGTGCATGTGCTGTTTCCGTGGCACTGAAGACACAATGGTGGGTTAAAACAGACTCAAAATGAGAAGCATGCTACCAAATAACTGGCCTGTATGCTCCAAAAATGTCAAGGTCATAAAGGACAAAGAAAGCCTGAGGAACTGCTCTAATTTAAGGGAGCCTAAAGAGACACGACAACCACATGTAACGCATGATCTGGGGTTTTCTTTGCTACAAAGGACACCATCTAGACAACTGGCAAAGCCTGTAGGTCCGTAGATTAGATAACAGTACTGTGTCAATTCTGATTTCTTGTTTTTAAAAAGTGTACCGTAGTTACATAGGAGAATGTCACTGGTTTTAGGAAATACACTGAAGTATCTGGGGGGAAAGGAAGAGTCTATAAATGATCCTCAAGTGGTTCAGAAAAAAAATGTATACCTAGAAGAATAAAATAAATATGATAAAATGGTAACATTTGAGGAATCTGGGTGAAGGGTATATGGGAGCTCTCTGTTCTATTCTTGGAACTTTTCTCTAAGTCTGAATTAGGTCAAAATAAAAAGTTAAAAGGAAAAAAATGTCTCATAGTGTGTGTGGTGCATGCGTGTGTTTAAAGGAAGACAGATCCTGATTTCACAGAGCTCACAGTGTAGCTGGGGAGACGGGTACTAATACAAATAATTACACTAATTAAGCACAAGACTCTAACTGTGAAAAGTGCTGTAAAAAGAGAGTGATCTGGTGGCTGTGAGTGTTTACAGCAGGCAGTTTACCCACAGCAGGAAGGCAAGGGGAGGCATCTACAATCATGGAGCCAAGGCCCAAAGCATGAGTTAACTGGGGAGGAGGGGATGAAGGTTCCAGGCTCTCACTGGCCCTGTGAGCAGAGGAAGCATGGGGACCAAAGCATGTACACCAGGGCCTGCAGGAGATGCCAACATTAGTTTTGTCTTTCATTCTAAAAGCAAAAGGAAGCGGTTTTGAAAGATCCCCTAGGCTGTAGCAGAGAACAGGCTGGCACATGAGAGGCATGTAGGGTAGGCCGTGGTGGCGGTGGTGGTGAGAGCTGCCTCCAGGAAGAACACCATGCATGATTTTTCCGCTACTCTCTGACACCTTAATTTTCTACAACCGTGTATGAATCTGATAACCAGATCAGGGGGGCGGGGGGTGGGTGGAGCAAAGTGTGCAAGACCTGAGCTCAGGCTATCATCATCCCCACTCCAGGCCCACCAGTGGTTTGGGTCAAGGGACCGTTGACAGAGCTGGCTGCTGCCTCTCCCACCAAGACCCTCAGGTCTAGACAGAGGCTGAGTCACCTGAGGGAAGCGGGGTGCAGGGACCAGGTCCTCACACCCCTTTCTCTAAGTCAGACCAGGGCCCTTCATCAACACAGCGTCCAGCTGGCCACGGCCCCTTCCTGGTCCTGGATCCTGCCCCTTGGAACGTCCCTCTAGCCCTGGGAGCTGGGCCCTCAGCCCTGCCCTGGGAGCTGGGCCATCACTTGAGACAGCCACTCTCAGCATCGAACGCTCAGCAAGGCGCTTGTCTGCGGGTCAGCAGCCCAACCACAAAGGGAGGGGACCCTTTTCTGTGCCAAGTTCTACCTGAGTGGGTTAAAGGAGTCATTAGCTCCTTTAACATGGTCAATTTAACGGAAACGGGTTCTATTCTTATCCTCATTTTACAGTCAAGTATTTGTCTAAGGGACAGACTTGAGTTCACACCTTGGCTGTCCTCGTAGAGCAGTGTGCCCTTCCAGGAGTCACTTCATCTCTCTGAGCCTCGGTTTTCTCATCCCATCTGTAAACTGGGACTGGTAAGTATTAGCAAGATTCTGGGGCTAGACGGTAATATTTAATCCCTTTGGAGGCTCCAAGAGGCTCAGTACAGAAAATTCAAACTACACATTGCTTAAATATTTACTAAAACCTTGTGTATCCTGACAGTAAATCATGGGACCTGAATTTTCCAGGACTATCCCAATTTCAATTCCTCTGTCCTAACTTTCCACATAAACCATCGAAATGTCTCAAAAATTCCACTCTCTCAGTATCCAAACAACACCTCCCAGACCTCCTGCACAAAGACGTGGCACAAACATTCTTTCTCAGACTACAGATCCCAATCTTCGGTTCAGAAAATGTAGTCAGTGGAGCCCTGCTGGCCCCCTGAAGGAAACGGGGTCAGGAAGAAAAATCCGGGGCAGTCAGCACTCCATCACGACTCTCAGACTCGCCTGCTTCCTGGCACATCGATGTAAACCGCAGCCAGGAGAAGCTGTACCGTGATGAGAGCATCATCCACAGAGGGACACAGACCGGGGACATGAGTTCTGCCCCTACCTACCTACCCAGTGGCCAGTACTCAGGGAAGCAAGATGGCTGGAGAGTTGCTACGAAGATTAAAAGAATGATTAATATTTGGAAAGCACTCAGAACAGTGCGTGGCTGCCACTAAGTGCCATATCAGTGTTTAATAACTAAAACCAGAGGTATCCCTGGTAGAAGGTGCTCATGCCTCAGAGACAGCACAGAGGCATCACTCCTATGCAGGGAAAACAAGGAGAATGGGCACTTGCCCCTGGGTTGAGTGTACAGAGAGGGGGGTGTACCCTAATTACAGCTCGTGGGTCCTGCATTAGCCAAGATCAGGAGGCTGCGCCTGGGAAGAGTCACCACTCCTGAAATACAAGAGGTCTCTTCAGGCCTCTGAGTCTCTGCATCTGCCCTTCTGTCTGCCCCCTGAATACCATCTTTTTCTACCTTCAAGGCTGAATTCAAATGCCAACTACTCCCTATGGTGGTCCCCGAAGCCCATCAAAATGAATGGCTGTCTCCACTGGGATCTCTTGCATCTAGCTTTATCCTCTTTTAAAGCAGTTATCAGACAGACAGACACATAGCATATGCATGCCCACCTGTATGTACACAACACATACACACAAAAATGGCACAATGTCACTGTCTTCCCAACTCCACCATGAATCCTTCCAAGACGGGTTCAGCTTTCATCTCTGCAACCCTAGGACCTGACACATAGCACAGGCTCAATAAAGGTCTGAATTTGCTGTTACATCTGTGATCACAGCTGGTCTTTCCTTGGAGGGGGAAGGCTATTACAGGTGCACGCATAACCAGAAGTTATGGAGATGCAAGATCTCTAGGTCTTGGAACCCATGACCAGATCAGATTTCTGCCAGGGACCTACCGAAGCACTCCCTTTTAGTTCCCCCCTCAGGCAGATGAAAGAAGACACCTGTGAGATCAGAGTCTGCAATTGCCAGGACCCAGACCCGGGCAGAGTGGACACTGACATGGTCCTGTCTTGTCTCTATCAGAGTTGGTAAGAAGAGCCCAGGCTTGGGAAGCTACACCAGCCGGCTGCCCCACACACCCAGACTGTCAACGCCAGGGGACTGCCCTCGGCATTCCAGCCCCTGCTGGAAGACATGAAGAGGGTGGCCCTGCTTTCCAGGACCATTATCTGATGGAAGGAAGGTCAGCACTGGGATTACAGTCAATACGCACTTCCCTAAGGTGAGAGGAAAAGACCACATATCACAGATTCCACCCCCACCCCCAACATGCCACAAACCCTGGGGGGGGGTGGTGGTGGTAGGTAAGGTGCCATGTCTTCCTGTTCCCTCCAATCGCCAAAGCCCCTCTGGCAGAGTATGTCCATCTTAGGAAACGGAATTCCTCATGTGCCTGGACCCAAAGTTCAGAAGGTCACAGTTCGTCCCTCTAGCTCCTGGTCCCACACCACTTTTGCTAGCTAAGTTTCCTCATCTGTAAGAGGGAAGAGGGACCACACTGAAGTTAAACAACGCATCCAGGACCTCCCAGATCACAGTCAACAATCAAGGAGGTAGTCTCAATCCTCTGAGCCCAATTACCAGCTTGGAACTTCTTTCAGGGATAAAATTCGTCTCTGACCAGGCTCCTGACACTTGAATGGGAATGTTAAAAGCTACCAGAATACTTTATGATGAAATGTGGAAAGGAGGGCTCAGAAAAAGGATGGGGAAGCAGTGTGGGAGCCTGAATCTGACTCTGTGTTAACTTAGGTTTTTCTCCCACCCCAAGCTGTCCCTGATCTTGGCCTCCCATGTGCATGGCCTGGCCAGGACCTACCTTCTCCTTGAAGAGAAGTTCCCCAGGCACCCTGGGTTCACTGAAGTCCACTGGCCCACTCTGCATCCCCACCCAGCACTGCATCTGCCAGGTAGAAGCAGCTCAATAAATGCTTGAATGGAGTGGCTCGGCCGCTCTGAGATGCCTTCAGTAACCTGACCTTTTACATTCTAGCTAATGTCTAATTTGCATATAGGAGTTGGTTTTAGGAAATGGCAAATCACCAGAGACAAGGCAGGATCAATACAGAGTATTAGGCACGTTTTATTCTATTCTAATTCTCTGCAAATTGGTATTCCATTAACTGTATGCAGGATTTATGGCAGCTCACTATAAACTAGAATATTTAACTAGAATGACCGACTCTCTGTCAGATAATAGCTTACTGCTGTTAATTTTCAACTAGCCAGAAAGGTTTCCAGCTTCCAATCTACTTTACATCTTGATTTAATCATCAGGAAAACCATCCATTTGAAAGTCTCAATACAATAAAGAGCAGGCTGATGCAGAAGAAAAAGACCTGTCCATGGAACCAGATGACATTAGCTATATCCCAGCTACACCACATACTGTGTAACTGGCTGCTCACAGCCTCAATTTCCTCATCTGTAAAATGGGAATAGCACCAGCCTTACGGGGCAGTTGTAAAAATTAAATGAGTTGATGCATGTGGATGTACTCTGCAGTTCTATAAGGCTATACAAAGGTTGGTCATTATAGTAAAAACATAAGATGAAATTCTCAAACAACTCAGATAGGCTAATGACAGAAAGCAGGTGGTTCTAAAGGGGGAGAAAGGGAAAATTCACACACTCACACACACACACACACACAGAGCAGATGAGCGAGCGAGCAAAGGGAAGGAAGTCTAGAAGCATTTTTGGTTGGCACAACTGAGGGAGAGGGATTGCTAATGGGTACAGACCAAAGATTCTGCTAAACATCCTACAATGCACAGAAAGGGCCCCACAACAAAGAACTACTGAACCCCAAATGTTAACATTGCCTAGCTTAAGAAACCCGACTTTGAATAATCACTAAAGTTGGGTTTGGGAGCTTTTTAGAACAGAAATCTTCCTAACCAGGCTTTACTTTCATGCATCATCTGCTTAAACACTTGCAAGATGGATCATTTTGCAAAACAGCTCTTTTGCAAGTAAAGCTGAACTGCCAACTTCTGGAGTTTCTGAATGTATAAAAACTGCTTTTAAAGAAGATGCTCTCCTTTTACAATTCAGCTAAATTGTTTTTGCAAATATTTCAGTAGAAGTTCTGCTGGGCACAAAGACAGGGTCTCTCACTCTGCCAGTAGGCCCTGAAGATGCTTTCTCAATTCTAATTTCCTGGTGAAATGGGAGCCACGAGGGTCTCTAAACGAGTTAAATTCACGTCACGCCAACTGCTTGCTTGCTTTGTGCTGGGCTCGGTGCCAAACACCTCCACATAATTTATCCCACTTAACCCACCCAACAACCCAGTGCGGTGGGCATTAATACCGGCTGTTTGCAGGGGAGGAAACTGAAGATCAGAGAGGTTAGACAACTCGCCCAAGGTCACCAGCTGGCCAAGGTGGAGCCCCACCTGAACGGAGGTTTCCAGTTTCCGAGTCACAAGCTCTTTCCACCGCCTCGGAAAACCCAGGTGTCAAGTCGTCTCAACTTCCCATGAATTTTTAAAGCAACCGCAACTTCTCAGTAAGTTCAGGTTGCTGAAAATGGGAATTTCCGGGGGACCGGGCGCTCTCCCGTACACTCCCCCACTGCAGCTGTCTCACCGCAGGTACCTGACAAATCATTCCATATCACCCGCGGAACGGGGAGGATTTATTGGTGCTGGAGTTCGTGCCAGGCCCAGGAAATGCCATCTTTGAAAGCCGAGAGGCGAATTCGCCCCGGGGAGCCGAGAAGGTCTGGCCGCCGCGCTTGGCTGGCCCCCCACCGGCTGTGCGCCCCCTCGGCGGCCGGGGTCGCGGCGGCGCTGGGCCCTCCCGGGTGGCCGGCCGCTCGGGCTCCGCGGGTCGCGTCCCCCCTGCCCGGCTCGGAGCGCACGCCCACGCCTCGCTGCCGCCGCCGCCGCCGCGGCGTCCCGGCCGCCCGCCCGGGACGCAGCCCCACCCGGCCCGGCCTGCGGCCTCCCGCCCGCGCCCCACCAGGTGAGCGCGGCCAGGGCGCCCCCTCCCCGCCGCGACCAGGCGCCGGGAACCCGCGGCCGCCGCGGCCGCCAGCCCGCCCGCGCCTCCGCCGCGCGCCTGCGGACGGGTGGGGGCGGGGCGGCGCGCACGGCGACCCCGGTGCCCGGTCGCCCCGCGCCCTACCCCAGCCCGCCGGGGGCGCGCCGGCCCGTACCTGCAGCATCCGGGGGCGCGGGGCGCCCAGGTAGGTCGCGCGTGCGGGCGGCGCGGAAGCTCGCTCGCGGCGCGACCTGGCCGCCGTCTGAGCATGCCCAGTGCCGCCCGCGGGCGGCTCCCGCCGGCCCGGCTGGCCGCGACGGGCCCGCGCGCCGGGCGGGGGGCGGGCGCCCGGAACGCCCTGAGGGACGCCGCCGCCCCCACCCGGGGCTGGCGCGCTCCGACGCGTCTCCCAGGGCCACCGGGGCTCTCCTGCCGAGTTCCGTGCAGCCCGCTGTCCCCTCGCGCATGCACGCAGGCATTCGTTCCATAACCATTTATTGGGCACCTACTGTGTGCCCAGCCCTCAGTGAGTCTCTGCCTGGGAATGTGAAGCAGCCGGCGCTAAACAAATCTTGGAAATGAGGAGTCTTGCCCACCTGGGGTCCTGCTGACTCCCAGTGCGGTGCCCATCCAGTTCCACTAGAAATTTCCTGGCTTAAACTTTCTTCCCAAGACTTATGGGCCCTTTACCTGGTCTGGCTCCTTCATTCCTGCAGCCCCATAAGCACCTTTCTGTCCATCAAACACTCAGAATTTGTCTAGCCTCAGGACACTCGCACGTGCCTTGCCTCCTCTGCGTGGGACGTCTTTGCCCAGCTATTCCTGTGGCTGGAACCTTCACATTGTACGTACGTCCTCCTCTCAGAGGCCTTTCCTGGTCACCTTACTAAATTAGCCCCCTACTCCATGTCCTCACTTTATACCCTTCACATTTATCACTATCCGTTAATTCATTCGACGAATAATTATTGATCACTTACTCTGATTCTTCACGTGTGGTGAATAGACAGAAATCCTGTCTCTTGCTGGAGTTTGATGGAAGAGAGGCAGGCGATAGACAATAAACATGCAAATAAGCAAGCTACATAGTAGAAGGTGATACATTTGACGAGGCGAAAAGAACAGGGTAGAGAGGTGGGATGGAGACAGTGCAGTTTTCAATGCGGTGGTCAGACGTTTCAGCCACGCAGATAAAGTGGAACGGGCATTCCCGGCAGAGGGATCAGCCAGTGCAGACTCTAAGGCACAGGACTGCTTAGGAAATAGCAAGTAGGGCAAAGTAGCAGGAGATGAGGTCGGTAACTGCTGTTTCCCCTGATTTGCTTTACTTCTTATTGTGTATTCACCTCTGGAATTTTAGCTCTGGAGCTGTAGCCCTGCCTGTCTTCACTACATTGTCCCAGCCCCTACAACAGCACCTGGCACACAGGAGGTGATCAAAAACGATTTGTTGAATGAAAATGTGGACGAAGGGATGGAGCGGCGGCAGGAATCATCCTGTCCGGACCAGATGCCCGAGGGTCCAAGGGCCCTGTCGGCCTAGGGCCATTCGGCGGCAGCCGGCAGCACCTGGGGCTTCACTTCGGTCCTTGTCCCCGAGTCTCACGTCCGCGGGTAGCGCCCCTGCAAAAGGGGACCCCCGAGCGTCGCGTCCTGGGAATTTCAACCCAGCCAGGGAGTCCCAGGAACAGGACCCGCCCCGCGCCCCGCCCCATCCCCGGACCTCCGGCAGCGCGCAAAACCTGGAGCTGCAGCGCCCGCCCGGCACCCTCTGGACGGCGGGGAGCGCACTGGGCATGCTCGGAGCCGGGCGGGGCCCGAGTGCCCGGGAGGAGGAGCCTCCCGGTAAGGCGGACGGTGCCTCCTGCAGAGGTCAGTGGGGGTGGGGGGGAGGACCCTCAGCCACTCGGTTCCCGCCCCCAATTAGGGTGGGGTCTGGAGGCATTTTTTTCAAAGCCCAGTGGGAAAGCTGGGAATTCAGAAGCCGTGAAAGACATTCTCCGTCCTCTCCCAGCCGCTGTGTGACCTGGGGTAAGCACCTTACCCTCTCTGTGCCTCAAAATAATGTGAATACCTACCGCTTTGATCTGGGCGATGTGTGGGGAATGAAGGAAATCAAGAACGTGAGCATGTTTAGGCCACTTTAAAGATCCATCTCTTGAGTGCCTGCCTCAATTATCGGTCATCCTCGTACCAGTTTGTTAGGTGCTGTGATGAGGAAGCCGAGGTTAATAAACGTGAGAATTCCTGGAGTTGTCCCAATTTGCCTTCCACCAGAGACTAGGCTGAAGCTACGTCTTCTTTCTACCCAATGGACAGTCATTAGCTTATACAATGTTCTCAAATTCGAGCTAAAAAAATATCTATACACCTAAGGAAAAAGACAAATATTTTTTAAATCGCGCATTTCAAATCACCATAGCAGAAACAGGAACGGAAGGAAAGAATATTTCACAAATAGAAGTATGATTAGATTATGGTATATTTGTTGAAATAATAACTATTTTACACTAAACTAGACCATGTTGCAACAGGAGGAAGCTTACACTACAATGTTAAGTGAAAAAATGCTGAAAATACAAATACCCTGTGTAATGGAAATATGGGAAAATGTAAATAGTCTGATTTTGGAGGGTAGTGAGGTTGGGTTTTCTTTTTATCTATTACTGTCACAATGTTGCATTTGCAATGATAACCATTTAAAAGATCAAATCAAAAATTCTTGAAGTTTTGTGTGTCTAATAACAACAACAACTACTGTTATCAAGCTTACATGTGATTCAATATTTTACACATATTCTGTCTTTACTGTATACAGTCATTCCACAGAGTGGGTGTTTTTAGCTCAGTTTTACAGAAAAGGAAGCAATCTAGGAGCCTTTCACAACTAGTAAGAGACAGGGTCAAGATTTGAATGCAAGCTGGACTGACCTCAGAGCCAGGGTTTAAGGTTTTATAATATTGCCTCTCTGCTTGTCATATATTGATCCTACAAGAAACCGCAAATTTCATTTTTTGTGTCTTTTTGCCTTATTCTCTAACCCTTTGATGTGTTTATGGGAAGTAGATTACCTTTAAATGTCTGGTCTCCTGTTACTGTTTTATTCTTGGGGTCAAAATGTTAAAGTCCATCCTTTTAAGCTGTTGCACCTGGAGTGACATAATGTTATTATCAGCAATGACAGTTGATCTTATATCATAAGCTCCCAAGCCTTATGCAAATGGGGCTTTTGGATGGACACATAATCTTCTTAGTCTATGTGGTTGAACCCACCCAGATCTAGAGCAAATAGAGGCCCAGTGAAGAATAGGGTTATACCAAGTCTCAAATAATGAGGACCCACATAGATTACTGTCCCTGGGCAATCGTTTTGGAGGCAGAATCACAACATAAAGGAACCACATGGTCCATGGACTCCTCAGGACTCTGCTGTGATGAAAAAGTACAGACCTGATAGCCTGTTGTTTGCAGAGAGAAAGCCAGTGCCCTAAAAGCAGCCCTCCTACTGCTGATAAGCTTAAAAAAAAAAAAAAAGGCAGCTCTCTCTTTTAATCATGCTGGTAGACTGTACCTGGCCCAGAAATCACTAAACAAACAACAGTAAACACAAAAAGCCAAAGAGAGTCATTTCATCGGAGAAGAAGATATACCACAAGCCCAATACACATCACTGGTAAGGAACAAATTCATATAAGAGGAACAAGATGAACAACGACACAGTTATTAACAGCATTCCCAGAAGCTGCCGTTTGGGCAGAAAATCTGGTGCCAAGTACTGCACACAGGCAATTGGCTGGGGGCATTTACAGGACGAGATTCCTGGAAGAATCACTGAGGATTGTCATTCATATCAAGACTCAGGAAGCGTGGGCACCACGTGGACTGCTTTCAGTGATTTACAAGGCAGGGCTCCCAGCTGAGATGCTAATGCTCATCAATTATTTGTGCTGTTAATGCAAGCTCACGAATACATGGGCAAGTGGTGCTGTGGTAATAACAAGTGAAAAGAATCGGATGCAAAATTATACGCATAGTATGGCTTCAACTGTGTGAATGACTAGGGTAAACTGTATAAAGTCGCCGTTTCGTAGGTCAACAATGGTTGAATATTGGCAACTTTCTATGTTTCAGCTTAATACATACACATAGAAAAAGGGCTAGGAAGAAATGCACCGAAATATTAATGGGGGCTGTGTCTGAGTATTGCATTTATAAGCAGAGAAACAAGATACAGAGGTATCTTTTACAAATCAGGGGAATTTCAAGTCTCTGGGCATCAATGTCTTTGTATGTCTTTAGAGTTCCCGAGGTGTGTTTCTTTTACTATCAGGAAAAATGAAACAAACTTGAAAGTTGGCAAGCCAAAGAAAGCGAGGCAAAGAGAGGGGAAATGGCACTCGAACTGGGTGAAAACATGAGAGGTTCCTTTCACGGAGGCCTGTCTGCGCTTGTCCAGTGGTGGCAGGTGGCGACAGGCTGTCTGTCCTTGGCCCAAGAGAGAGGGAGAGGAAGTGGTCAGTGGTCAAGTCAGGAGCCTGTAGAGACGTGTTGGTCTGACTTGGGACCCCTCAGCCCCTCAGCTTGTGTTCTTGGAATTCTTGGACCACATGGATCTCACTTTGAGAAACACAAATTAAGTGTAAAGTTTTAGCCATTAAAAAATGTCTTTCCATTGCACATCATCACTGCCAAAAGAGGAGTTTTGTCTGGAAAAGCGATGAACACATTGAACATAAGTACCAGAGCAGAGATGAAGTGATTGTTTAATTAATTCATTCCTTCATCAAATATGTATTAAACACCTACTGTGTGTCAGGCACTGCTCTAAGTGCTTGGGAGACGTCAGTGAACAAAACAAACAACAATTTCTGCTCTTGTAGGCATGCCCGCTAACAGCTCAAGCCGGACTGTGAACAGCACACGTTACAAATAAGTGAATGTTGTTGTATGTGAAGAGACCAGGGGTAAGGATGGTAGGGAGAGGAATGGAGGTGGGGTGAGTGGGGAGTGGCGATTTGAAATAGGACTGAGAAATTTAATCACTTAAGCAAAGACCTGAAGTAGATGAGGGAGTTATTCTTGCAGATATCTGGGGAAGAATCTTCTGGGCAGAGAGAATAACAGTAGAAAGGCCCTTAAGGGAGCCTTGTCTACAGTCAGGAGGCTGGTGAGGCAAAGGAGGAAGCTGCGGGAGATGAAGCCAAAGAGGTACCCCGGAGGCCAGAACCTGAGGGCCCTCCCTCGTCACCCCAGGAAGGACTCAGCTTTCGGGCTGAGCCAGACGGAAGCCAGATGTGCTTGTCAACCCACCAAAAGTTAAAGGCTGTCCCTTTAAATTGTCCCTTTGAATATGGGAGCTGAATCCGTGTAGCAGCCCTCCACGTAAGGGAGTTAGTCCTAGGGTCCAGATTATGCATATATTTTTAATATTATCATCAGAATGGAAAGATAGTGTTCAACAATTATCTCAGAGGGTTTTCAGACCTTCAAGAACACATGAGTGAACCCTTGGGGATACACAGACCTGAGTTTTAAAAACACACTTCTGGTGCACATGCTGTAGATATGCCACAGGGCCAAAAGGACCATAATAGCCTCGTGGACCACCACATGGATTTGCTGCTACATGTAAAATGGAAATGTGAGTCTAGGGACTTTGAGATCCAACTCTGAACTGAAGAGAAATGCAGAGAATGAAATTTGGTGTCCTGAACTGTGGCTGGTGGTATTTAAGGAATGGCCTTCCTTGAAAGGAGTGGTGTCATCTTACAAATCCCAGGGAGAATGGGTTTGTCAAGTCTCCCAGACACACCTTGAAGGTTCACAGGCCCGTGAACAGAAGGAGAAAGAGAAAAACACCCAGGCAATGTACAAAAGCCCATACACAGGTCATGACTTTAAAAAATCGGCCATGATAAAGGAAACACTCAGGATTTCCTTAATGGAAGGTTTTAGGGAAAGGAGTCAGGAACACTGCTGAAGGCATCATTTTAAAAGTTTGATCCAAGTGATGATCTATCAAGATCACCTTGGGAGAAGGAGTCCTTGTGAAAAAGCAGACTCCTGGCCTCAGGCCAGACCTTCTGAATCTCCGATTGTGGAACCCAGGGACCTGCATTTTAAAATTAACTATAAGAATCTTATGTACACTGAAGTTATATAACTTCTGTCCCACAGCCTCCAGTGTGTACACACCAAGAACATAGTCTGAGTAATAAATGAAGGGGTTGGGAAATTTTACTGAGAGATGATCTCGTAGGCATCAGTGATGCTTTGGTGAATGGGACTAGGATCAGAGCATCAGCTTCTTAAAGGAGGTACATATCCATAGGGGCAGAAGGGGAGGGAAAGAGGAGATGTGGAGAGAGGGCATTCCCTACAGGCCAATATGGACCACTAATAGAGAGCTCTCAGGCTCTCTGCTCTTGACCTTGGATCTCTGACTCCATCCATCTGACCATGATCTCCTGGGGCCAGGAACTAGCTAACCATGTGACTGGAGAGGAGGCAGTAATGGTGGCAGTCGTAGTGGTGGTCATGTTTGCTAAGAAAAGTAGACCTTAAAATAAACACATTGAAGTATGTAGAGTACACACAAAACTGAAACAAGGAACGTCGTTACCTCCCAAAGAGGAATTGGACAAGTGGAGCAAGGGAGGGATGGGTGTTTACTTTTTGCTACAAACATTTGTGTACCTTCTGAATTATCTACTGTGGGACATGTAACCTATTTCAAAGTAAACCAGTTCTCTCCGGAAAAAAATAATGGTGTGTGCACAATATTCTTAAAAAATTGTTTTATATTATTGACTCCCTCTAAATTTTGCTAACGAAGCTCAGAGCATAGGTTACTTGGCAAGTCAAAGCTGTAACTAGGACCAGGGTGTGACAATGTATAGCTTGCTTGAAAGAAACATCTATAGGTCAAGAACTCTTCCTCCTATTTTGGAAATGCATGTGGCTGAGGGGATGGAACAGAAAAGAAGAGCTTTGGATGAGGATGAAAGAGAAGGAAAAAGTCCTTTCAGTGACCTTCAGATTAAGAGTGATGCTTTCCTGACACAGCCGGTAACAAAATGACCAGAGAAAGAAGACGGGGAGCTTCAACCACCCAGGCCTCGACTGCGTTGCATTCAGGAAAATTTGGTCATCTGAAACCTCTCCTAGCTTGGCTGACCATTTCATCCCTGAGACGGTGGAAACCTGATCTGGGCCCGGGAGAAAAGCTCCCACCCACCCCCTGGTGACATTTCAAGAATGGGGGACGCTGTTCAGCCTGCCCCGTGCTCTGGTGACCTTCTAGTGTTGCATGGATGACACATCACAGGATTTCCTCAACTGCGCCCTGGCGTCCTGCTAGGATGTCTTTCTCATTTTTTCCATGGTACACACAGTCACTGCATCACAGCCCAAACAGACTGTCCAGCGATGCCTCTGTAAACATGAGTCACACGTGAAGTTAAAGAAATCTGTGTTCGGTCAGAGACAGCAGAGCTCCTAAGGCATATCATCTTTGCATACCAGCTATGGGTTAATGAGAGTCGTATGATTTCCTGCCAAGATGCCTGAGTAGTGCTTGGAGATTGACTTCATGTGGCAGCCACCAAAGCTGACACAGATACTGCTCTCCTTCCAGGGTGAAGTTCTCCGGCTACTGTATGAGAAAACATTATTCTGTCTCCATTGTTTTCACCTGTGAGCTTCTCTCAGTTTGGTCTTAGATGCCACCACCTTGTCCAGCCTTGGTCATCCCAGCCCAAGCCCAAGCACAACCTTTTTCTTGTTTCCCCTTGAAGAATGAAGGCCACCCACATCAACCTCCTGAAATGACTCGTTCTCCCATCTCTGCTTGTTGAAATCCTACCCATGCTTTAAGATCCATCTCACCAGCTACCTCTTCCTGGATTATCCTAACTTGTTATGAGATCTCTAACTTCTGTACCCCAGGAGTCATCTCATTTTGACTTGCATTTAGCTAGAAACATTCATGTCCCTTTGGAAGGCTCTTGGAAAATCCCCTGAATGGGGCTAGAGATCTTCCTAATGCCATGTGGGCTGTGACTGTAATTTCTAAGCAAGGTATGCAAAGGCTATGAGCCCCTTCTCAAAAAATCACTTGCCTTTCTGCAGTGAGTAGGAAGAGTTATATTGTATCTAAAGTCCTTCCAGAATTTCTTCCAGAATTTTGCATGCAAGCTTGATAATTGACCAATAGAGAGACAGAAAAGAGACACAGATTGATATAGATAGGTAGATAAGGGAGCAATGTGATCCGTGGTGTCCCAGATAAGGTATAACTAATTAGTGATTATATATCACTATGATGCAGTTTCTACGTGAAACAACTCAAGGAGTTAGGACATCACCCATGCCTCCTCACAGCTGTGTGTCACCTGATTGTGCTGGCAGAGGGTCTACAGGTCAAGGACACACCCCTTTGTTGTCTGCCTGGGTTGCTGAGCTAGTTAATTCCATGAGCTCCATCTTTAGACATCAGAACCAGGAATAACAGAGTGAGTAAAATGCAACATAGAAATTACCAGGTAATAGAGTGTGGGGGCGCTAAATCCCACTTAGTGTCTCATGGTTTCAATCCCATTGTGATGTAGAATCATAAACAGTCTCAATTGTGGGCAGCTGGCCAATTTGGTCAGCATTCATGATGCTATTTCATCCTCCTGCTGTAGGATGGATGCCTTGAGGGCAGCCTTCATCTCTCTCTCAGTCTTGTCTAGTCTGAGTAACCAGCTTTCTCTGACTGCATAGGCAGACTCAGGGGCCCCTCCTTCTCCATTTAGATTCCTCTACATTCACGCTGAACACATTATATACAATTGAGCAAGTCTGCTACCCCAAATGTGAACTCTGACATCATTTCTTCTTATGCGGGAAGCCTAAAGAGAACCAGGAACCTACCAAGAGTGTGATGCGAGAGAAAACTAATTGAAATTGGATTGCCTTATTGATACGCTCAAATCAGGCCAAGGCCCTTGACTTCCTAAGGCCAGTGTATTATTTTCCATTACACTTGGTTCAGTGGCATTAAAAAAATGTGCATAATACCAGTACGTATTTCAAATGCCAGCTTACAGGAGGGAACAATTTCCCAACAGTGTTATCTAGTTTCTTCTCAAGTTCCCTGGGTTGAGGTCAGTCTTTGTAGTTAATATTGGGTTCCTGACCCAAACACAGCCTGTGCCAGTTATGAAATCAGTTTTCCACGGTTTGGATAAAGAGGTGACCGTGGGAACATGTACCGCTCTGTCTCCAGCTTTGGTGGAGTCACTGAAAACCCAACCCAGCCTAGCTGTCCTGTGCCCCTACATGGAATTGGGGATAGACAAGGACTGTCCAGCGGGAGGAAATGGACCCATTCTGCAAAGCCAGCCTTGGCATATGGAGCAAGGGAAAGTATCCTTCCCATTCAGGAAGAAAAATTTCTCTTTAGCTGTTTATTAAGCAACACCGAAGTAATCTTTAAAGCTGTGCTTTATAAGGAAAAAATATGCACCTAATCTATTTAAAGAAAAAAATCCAAATGCAGGTAAAGACTGATGAACAGAAATGGGTTATTTTAGCACTGTTGATAACTGCTAAAAGTATGAAATAAGAAACTGAATGAATATATAGTAGTTATGTCCCATTGATTATTATATATTTAACTCAAAATTATTTTACATGGGAAATTGCGAGTGATATAGTTTAGGCGAAGACATAAAGGTATATTCACAGCATGACTTCATAAGGAAAAATATTTATGCACATAAAAAATTTGAAAGTTTACTAAAAAGTTAAGAGTAATTATCTAGAAATAGATACATTTTTAAAATAGAAATAGATTAGGTGGCTATAAACAACAGACATTTATTTCTTACAGTTCTGGAGGCTGGGAAGTCCAAGATCAAGGTTCTGGCAGTTTGGGTGTCAGGTAAGCATGTGTTTCCTGTTTCACAGACAGCCTTGCGTGGAGGAGGGGTGAAGGAGCTCTCTGGGGCCTCTTTTATTACAAGGGTGCTAACCCCCTTCATGGGGCTCTACCTTCGTGACATAATCACCTCCCCAAGACCCACCTCCAAATACCATCACATTGAGGATTAGGTTTCACATACACATTTTGTAGGGAACATAAACATTCAGTCCAGAGCAACTGGTGATTTTCATTTTCTTCTTCATATTTTTCAAAACTTCTACGACATTCATATAGCACTTCAGAAATATGAAGAAAATATTTTAAAAAATCTGCATAACCAGTAGCAAATACAAATTTGCTCCCAGCTAATTGTATAGGAGGATATTTTTATATCAGGGTGACTACAGCACCAACCACGGGAGTTTCATGACTCTTCTATGGGAGGTTTAACCAGGGGGCCCAAGATGTCCATCAAATCCTTCTCATCTGCTTTACCCCAGCCCTGCCAGCATCCTGCCAAGCCCTAGAATCCCCATGAGTTGGGACGCCCATGAGTCATGGAAGTGCCTAGAAAGATCAGTTGGGTTCCTTTGCATAGAAATGTAAACTGGAGAACACAAGGAAAGAAGTGAGAAGGCACACAGAGAGATCCCAAGATGAAGAGACAGCTAGACAGGGACTTCCCTTGTGGTGCAGTGGTTAGGACACCACGCTTTTACCACCGTGGGCCCGGGTTCAGTCCCTGGTCAGGGAACTAAGTTCTTGCAAGGTGCATGGTGTGGCCAAAAAAATTAATAAAAAATAAAAGAGAGGCAGCCAGAGAAACTGTGGTCAAGTGTTACTCTAATGACCCCCAAAGAAGTGACTTCCTGGTGTCCTACACCTGTGTAGTCCCCTCCCACACTGAAGCTGAGCCAAAGTGACTTGATGTAGCTAATGGGACATCAGCAAACAGGTCACAAGTAGATATTTAATAGGCACTTGCCACTGGGGCGGGCCCTCACGGAACCCTGGACCACCATGCCATTACCATTAAGAAGCCCAGGATAAAGGGCTCCATGGAGAGAGGTCCCTTCAGGCCAGATTTGTCTCAGCTGAGCCCAAGGACGACCTGTCAAAGAACCGCCCAACCAACACATTGAATCATGAGAAATTTTTTTTAAAGCTCCCCATCATTTTCAGCCACTAAGTCTTGAGAGTGGTTTGTTACCAACCAGAGAGAACTGGGGCAGCCACAGAGAGAAGTCCTGCTGCTAAGGCCTCTGCCTCGTGTCCTTTCTTTTCCAAACTGCTTTTATCCCTGGCTCATCCGGGCTGGTTGGGTGTCTGTGCTGGGATCCTTTGAGATTTCCATCTTCATATTGGCCCCTATAGTCATGGAGCTGCCGTGCATTATGCTAAGGCGGGGGTTGTCAAACCCCAGCATGCAGAGAGCTGGGTCAAAATGTGAGTGTCTTTAGGGGAAGGATGTGGTGGGTCTTGCTTACCATCACACCCCCAGGCCTGGAATGGTGTCTGTCACATAGTAAGAGAGAGCCATAAGTAAATGAACATGCACATCTTGGGAGCTTGTTGAAAATAGAAATTCCAGGGCCCCACCTCTGGAGACTCTGATTTGATAGATCTGGGTTGGATCCAGGAAACTGCGTGGTAATTAAGCCACCTGAATGATGCTGAGACAGGTGGCCTGTGGAGCACATTTTCACCATCAAGGCCTCAACTTATCCTTGCAACCAAAAGAGGCCAAATGACCTTTCTTCTAGCCGACTGTAAATCAGAATCACCTAGGGAGTGAAAAGTCTTGGGTGAATCCAGTGCAACTGGTCCAAAGTGCATTTGGAAACCACTGGCCCAAGCAAGACAGTTCTCTGAAAGTCATTTGACAGCTAAACACACTTTTCTCATTCCCGAGAGCAGAGAAGACACGCTTCTTTAGTTAGACATTCTCACGCTAATCTTTAAGGCTTTTTGAAGAACAGTTTTCATGATTATTGTGAGAAGTATTTGTTAGGGACTCCTTCTAAGTCTAGTGGTCTCATCTGTCAGTCAGATGTTGGGAACACCTGCATCTCAAATGCCGTGCAGGCTGGATGAGGTCAGATGTTTGATGGCATTTTGAAAACACTATGCACATGACTCATAAGCCTTTGACCATGCATGGTTATGTCACGCAGGGGATTAGAATATTTTATCTAATGTTGTGAGAGTCAGCCTTCAATAAAAAAATCTAAGTTCTTTGTTTAAAAAAAGATTTTATCTACTTTTAGATAATCAATCAGGATTTATTATGAGTTTTATCTTGTTCTCCTAAGGAAGGGAAAGCCAGACCTCTGGGACCCCTATGTAAAATGTTTCAGGGACAGGGAATCCTGGCTACATCCCTAATTCCTTCTCCTGGGGGTCAAAGCCGTGCACCGAGTCCTGCATCACCTTGGCCTCTCCTCCCCCTGGCCCCTCTCCTCCGCTTCCTCCTGCCCTCAAGTGTCAGCCCTTCCAAAATACTCATGCAGTCTGCTGGTGCACCTCTATCACTAGCCCTGACCCGCGTTACGCTCTGTATCTGGAATGTTCTTTGTTATTGTCCCTCCTCATCCACCTGGACATTTCCCGAACCTTTGGTGTCTATCACTATCTTCTACTCTCTGGTCAGACAGAATCAACCAACCTCTGTTTTGAACGCCCACTGGACATTTATCCAGGCTCCTGTACCTCTTGGTCGGGCTTAGCTTAAGCCCAGAAGTCTCTGCCCTTCCCCCACACCGAGGGCAGGGGCTTTTCCATATTAATCCGCTTGTCTCTGGCCCTGAACACAGTGCCTGGCGTAGAGAAGGGACTAATAAATATCTTGATGTTATGAAAGCCAGGGGCTGTCTTTGGTGGGGTTTAAAGTTCTAGAGAAGGAAAGGCGCTCATGCCTGGCAGTGGCGGTGTCTCTCTCTGAATCTGGTCTCCTGCTGCTGTCCTCGGCCCTCTTCTCCTCTATACGGAGACTTATGAAAACCAGACAACCCACCACAAGCTGCTTTGCCTGATCTTTAGCTGCTGGGGGTATCCAGCAAGTTTAGAAGAGTTTGCCTACGTGGGTATCATATGTAAATGTAATACTTGATATAAATGAATACGTTAAGATATTCATGAGAAATCTCTTCTGAAGGCCGGTTCTGCATTTTTGGTGTCTGCTAGATACCTGCAGCTGGATCTCCCCAAAGCACTTCAAACTCAACACGTCCCAAACGAATAGGTCTACTCCATCCCACAGGCCTGCTCCTTATCCACTGACCATCTGCCCACGGCCTGGGCCTCCAGCCCCAACACCTCCCTGTCTTGTCATCTAAGAAAATGACATGTTCTCTCCTTTCTACCCCCACAATAGTTCGCACATCCCTCCCAGTCACCACCTTCCACTCCAGGACCTCCTTATCTCTCACCAGGGTTCCTATAAATAGCCTCCCAGTCGGTCTCCAGCTTCCCCTCAGTTTTTCCTTGGAATCTGATAACAGGTTAATCTTGCTTAAGTGCAGGTTTGAACAAGTTACTCCTCTGCTCACCAGCTTCCAAAGGCTCCCCAGGGCCTACCCACTGAATAAAGTCCAAGCTCCTTATTCAGCACCTGCGCGTCTTTAACAAACCTGTCTAATCACTCGCCGTCTCTCGGGAAGTGAGAATGTGAGGAGAAGGCAGGACGAGGCATCGTTCATTCAGCAAATATTGATCCGCACCAACTCTCTGCCACGCACTCTTCTAGGTTCTGGGACTACAATGAAGTCCTTGACTTTATGGAGCTTATATGTCAGAAGGCAAAAAACGAAGCCATTAATATCTGTTTTGAAGATGACTTCTATCCTGAAAAATGAGTGTGGTAGGTTGTATAGATTGCATTGGCCTCCATCCTTCCCTCCTCCCTGCAGCCAAGCTTTTTGTCACGTGACCCGGACGTTCATTACACTCAAAGTATCTGGACTTCTCCCTGCTGAACTTTGGGCTGGGCCCTGTGGCTTGCTTGGGCCAATGGGATGTTAGCAGACGCGATGCCATCAGAGGCTTGCAGCAGGCTGGTGTGGTCAAGCTGGTTCTTCTTGAACTTCTGCTTCTGTCGTAAAAAGACAGCCCCAGGTAGACTGGTCCCAGAAAAATGAGAAAAATGTGAAGTACAACCAAATTTCAAATCAGTTGTCGTTGTTTTAAGACACTGAGTTTTGGGGGGTTGGTTTATTGTACGGCATTACTAGGGCAAAGGCTGACTGATCCAAGGAACTTTAATTCTAACCTCCATGAGGTCTACTTGACATCCCTGCCTTGGAAGCACTGTTTCCAGAAGGACTGGGCTGCTGCTAGGGTGTTCTCATATTTCCTTACTTTCACACAAGAAACCCTTCTCTGCAGGAAGTATCTTAATCTAGCCCTTTCATCAGTATCTAAGAAACCCGAATATGTCTTTTCCTTGCAATCTGAAAAAGACTAAGACATTGTCTCCCCTCCTATCATGAGGTTCTTGGGGTGGAGAGATTTTTTTTTTTAATTATTTGTTTTGGCTGCGTTGAGTCTTCATTGCTGCTCATGGGCTTTCTCTAGTTGCGGGGAGTAGGGGCTACTCTTCGTTGTGGTGCGTGGGCTTGTCATTGCAGTGTCTTCTCTTTTTGCAGAGTAAGGGCTCTAGGCACTCAGGCTTCAGTAGTTACAGCACCCGGGCTGAGTAGTTGTGGTGCATGGGCTTAGTTGCTCCGCGGCATGTGGGATCTTCCCAGATCAGGGATTGAACCCGTGTCCCCTGCACTGGGAGGCGGATTCTTAACCACTGCGCCACCAGGGACGTCTGAGAAATTGTTCCTGATTGCTCTGCTGGCACAGAGCCTGGTGTAGTGCATGGTACACTCCACTGGTTGTGGAACCAGATGAAACGCCTATCAAATTAGTGGATTTAATGAAGCAGTCTGCCCTAGGTCTTCTCTTGGAAGATCTTTTTCTGTGTGAGAGACTATTATCCATGCAGTTCATCTGTCTATCTTCCCATCTACCCACTCGTGGGGGCTGGAAGGCACTCTGTCAAGCACTGGGATATAAAGGCAAATTAGGTGTGACTGATCCTTGTCCTCATAGATATTGCAGACTCATAAAAGAAACAAATAGACTATTCCCAGGGGGTGAGACAAACTCTATCAGAAATGAGAGCAAGATACGGAGAGAGTACAGTCTGGTGGGTCAGAGAAGACTTCAAGGGTAAGACGACACTTCAGATGATAGGCAGGGAGGAACTGACCAGGTATAGGAGGGGGAGAATATTCTGGGGAGAAGGTGTGAAAGTGCATGAACTTAAAATCTGTGATGAGGGTATGAGGGTGTGTGGGGCAGGGAGGGGGTGGGAAGTGGTGGGAAAGGAGGTAGAAACTCAGGCCTGGCCAGATGCAGGAGGCTTGTGTGCTACGGTAGGGAGTCTGGACTAGGTCCCAAGGGCACTGGGGAGCAAGGGTGTGACATGTTTGGATTTTGCATATTTTAAAGACCCCCTCTGGCAACAATGCCTTGGAAAGGGACAAAGAAGCTTGTTAGGTCATTGCAGTGATAACGTGGGGAGATGTAGATGACCTGGAGTGATGGCAGAAACCTAGAGAAGGGGAGGGGTGGGAGGGTTAGGAGGCTGAACGGAGGGACCTGGTGACTGGGGGCAGGGATGCAGGGAGGGAGGTGTAGCAAAGGACTCCCAGGTTTCTGCTGGGAGCCTTGGGGTGGGGGGTGGGGATAGAAGATGAGTCTCCTTACGGCCGTGTGGGTCAGGAGGACTGCGGGGCCTCCAAGTGTATGTTTCATAGGCAGCTATACACCCAAACTCAGAAGAGGGATGTGTCTGGGTGTCATGTGTGTGATGGTGGTTTGTTTTTTGGCCCGGTGCTTGAACTGATGCTTGCAGAAGCACTGAGGAGTCATTCCCACATGGTAGACAGGTTTTGGAAGCCCCGGAAGAATCCCTGCATGGGGTGAAAGACATTATCCTAGGATAGTCAGGTGGGAAAATCCTGGTTCACCTTTATGTTGCCAGAACCTTCCACGGGGCTCAGACATTAGCACGCGCTCAGGAGTGCTGGATGAATGCTGGAATAAATGAGGTCCCCTGGTCCTTGGGAAGTCATAGGTGGAGAACCAACATCATTAGGCCCCATACCTGGGGGGATTCTGTAGGTTCAGATTCTGAATTGACCACGTTCAGATTTCCCATAATTCCACACTTTCCAGAGGTCCCCAGGTGATTTCTAGAATCACTTTGGGAACTTCGTGAGAATGCAGACTCCAGGGCCCCAGAGATAGCTATTTTAATTTAGCAGCTCTGGGCAGGAACCTAGGAATCTGCTTCTGAAACACTCTTCTGAGGTTGTTCTGATGCTGATGCAATGTGGACGATCCTTTGGGAAAAACCGCTTGTGCTGGATATTCCCCACTTCCCCGTCCAGATCTGCTCTCAATTTTCATTCACTCTTTTCTGTGCCCAGGGAAGCTGCCTTCTGGGGCCTGCACCACCTGGACTCCTTTGGTCTCTGGCTTCCATTTGAGTTCAACCAATGGGGGGCCGCAGCGGGAGATGGGTGGGAGGAGCGCGGGTGGGCACTGATTCCCCCTCTACCCCAAGCTGCGTTTGGCAGGGGCTGTGTCCTCAGCTCCTGCCAGGCAGCTCTTCTCTGCCAGCTGCAGCTCTCGCCAAGCTCTGCTCCAGCTCCCTCGCTTCACCCCTTCAGGCCTAGGGGTAGTCCTTCCCCCAGCACCTCGTCTCTAGGTGCTTCACCATCTTGATTTCCTTTAACCTGACCCAGACCTCTAAATATTTTGTTCATTACATGCTCTTCAGTCACCTCTTTGAGTGTGCCCTCTGCTTCCTGCCAAGACAGGAAAACAAAAACATTGACTGGAAAGAGTCAGGAATTCTGGGCCCAGTTCGGTTCAGTTCAGTTCAATTCAGCAAACGTTTACCGAGTGAGGTCCTCTAAGTCTGGCTCTGTGCCAGGCGCTGAGGGTACAGAAGTGACTCAGACACACTGGTCCTCTGAGTCCGGCTCTGTGCCAGGAGCTGAGGGTACAGAAGTGACTCAGACACACTACCTGCCTGCAGAGAGCTCGCTGCATAATGGGAGGTAGAGCCTCAGAAGACAGGGTGATGATGTTGTAACTCAGGATCACACTGGAAGTGGAGGGGGGCCCACTATGCCAGGAGTGGCAGGCAACAGAGACTTCCCAGAGGAGGTGACACGTGGAATTTGGGCAGGCAGGGAAAGGATGAGAAAGGACAATTTAGGCAGAGATAGAATCATGAAGATGTGAACGGCTGTGTCTGGGGTGGCTGCCTGGAGGAGGAATGGAGGCTGGGGTCTTCATGCCCTGTCTGCTGGAAGACAGAGGGATGCCTCAGTCTTGAGAAGTGGGCTGCTCCCCTGGGACGTGTGCTAGTCAGGGTGCCCCTGCCTCCAGGTGATCTCTGTGGGCTGGGGGGAGGGGGCCTTCCACCCTTTCCCAAGTGCCATGATTTGGGCTCCTTTCCTTTTAGAGCAGGTTTAATTCACCAGCCTATCAAGGCTCCCCTGCCTCCCTCAGAGGGGTATCTGGGAAAAAAGAGGGAGACTGAGTGGAGTATTGGGCCTGGGGTCTAGAGGTTAAGATGAAAGAAAAGCTGTGGCTTGTGTGTACAACAGACCTCCCTGATTCTACAAACTATCTCCATTGACTTTAAAGGAAGATGAGTCTGGCAAACTCTTATTCATCCTTCAAAAGCCAACTGAGATTTCACCTCCTCCAGGAAGACTTCCTGGAACCCCCTAACAGGTGCTCCTTCTCTTGTGTTCATTACAGTCTCTGGTAATTTGTATGATCACCCGCGTACATAGCCCACTTGACTACTGATGGCTTTGACTGATTTGTCTTTCTCTCTAGGACCACGCACTGGGCCTAGGGCATAGTAGGGCATCAGAAAATATTTGTTGAATTGACTGAAAAGGAATTCTTGCTGCACTAGGCGAAGTAATAATAATAGTGATATTATCAGCCTTTAAGGAATGAGGAAACTAGCCCAGGGCGGTGGAGGGACTTGCTCAGATCACACAGCCCATAAACAGGGCAGAATGGGGACTCGAAACCAAACAAGCCTGTTGATTCCAAGGGTTGGAGGATACACAGCTGGACACTGCAGCCCCACGGGCACAGCAGGAGTGGCTGCCCAGTGCTGCCCAGTGCTGCCCAGCCAGGAGATTGAGACTAAGAGCTCACAGTGATGGAGCAATTGCTCCTCGCCAGGGATTGTTCAGAGCACTTTATTTGCATTGACTCAACCCTGACAACAGCTTCGTGTGGTACGTGTGTGATCGTGGCCCGATTTGACAGTTTAGGATCCAGAGACTGGACGTGGTTAAGAAATGTACCCAGGGTCACATCAGGAAGAAGGCAGAGCTTACAGTTAAACCCAGACTTATTCCAGAGCCTGTGCGTGCTCTGAACCTAGGGAACGCGGCACTAGCTTCAGATTTAGGAAGAAAGGGAAAACATTCATGTATATTATATTTGTAAGAGGTTTATAAACTGAAATATGCCTCTACACCATGGCCAAAAAAAAAGAAAAAAAAGAAGAATATTCCTAGAAGCATCCTTAAATCGTATAAATTGTGAGTTTTGGAAAATTTAGAGTATCATAGAATAAATTGCATGGGCCTGGTGGAATGGGCTTGTTGTGCTACTGAGCAGCTGTGTGATCCTGGGCACATCTCTTCCCCTCTCTGGAATTCATCTGTTTCCACAGCTTCTTCCAGAGCCATCATCCAAGTGTTTCCTTTTGGATTGCAAAGTCCACGGCAGTTTGTATCAAGCATAGTCTTTTAGCGCCCTCTACTGTCCAGTTGCAGTGCTGTCAGCGGTGTGGGTTGTTCGATTGGAAGAAGAATCCGCCGATGCTTGGGACAGATGGTGAGAAATGAAGGGCAGCCACAAGAGAAGTCCATGACATAAAGCAAAATCCAGTCCTGTTCCACCCCATCAAAGACTTAGAAGTCCTGCTGATCCTGCCCGCACACTTTCAGTTGTTTGCGACGTGTGTTTTCCTGAGCGCACGTTCAGGTAGAACCTCTACAGCCACACACAGTACCACTTCTATTTTCACAGCATCACCTTGTATGGTAATTGCCTGTTGACACATCTTTCCTTTTAAGCGTGAGGCCTGGGGCTCCTCACCCTTATTTTCTCTCTCTGCCCCATGAGAGAGTGCAGGACACACAGGCCCTCAACTCCGGTTTACTGCATAAACAATGAACGGAGAAAGGAAGGAAGGAATGAAGGAAGGAGAGAGCCCCCAGGGAGGAGGTTGGGGTGGGAAGAGCAGGAAGCACGGGAAGTTCTGAATTAGAATGAGTGAGCCCTCAGGTTCCGCAAGGGTCCCCACTGATCACACACTGCCCTGGCATCTTTTCAAAATCGGAGTGGGGAAGGGATTTCATGAAGGGGACAGATGGAGGGCTTTTGGGGTGCTGCTGGGTACATGGTGTGCTCGTCTTGGGGAAATGCATTGAGCTGTACACGAAGATGCCCTTAAACTCTGTGCATATATCGATGTGTATATTGTACTTTGATAAAAAGCTTATGTAAAGGGACTTCCCTGGTGGTCCAGTGGTTAAGACGCCTGGCTTCCACTGCAGGGGGCACAGGTTCGATCCCTAGTGGGGGATGTTCTGCATGCCATGGGGTGTGGCCAAAAAAAGAAAAAAGCTTATGTAAATCTAATTTGAGAGAGAGGTGGATATGTCTCCTTATGCCTTGTTCCAGAGGTAGAGGCAGGCTGCTGAGTTTCTTGCAAAGAGCTCTCTCCACGTGCTGTCAGAGCATCTAGCTTCCAATCACCCAGCTCTAGGAAAACCCATGCCCTGTGGTCAGACCCATTGGACGTTATCGGTATTTGACACTCTTGCTCACTCCCTCTTTCTTGAGAGACTTCCATCCCTTGGCTTCCAGGACTTGATGTTTTTGCTCTGTTTGGCTACAGCTTCATCTCCTTTGCAGGCCTCCCTTCCAAGAACATTCCTTGAAGTTCCCAAGGGTTCTGTGCTAGGCCTGCCCTGTTTCTAACTCTGCAGATCCTCCCTGGATGATCTCATCCCCTCTCACTGCAACCCTGTGCGGACGATTCACAAATACGTATCTGGAGCCCATCTCTCTCTCCTGAGCTGTGGACCGCTTATCCAACTGCTTCTTTGACATCTCTGCTTGAACACCTCGCTGGTAACTCCCCGCAACATGGATGGAGTCCGTTTCTCTCTGCACCCCTATCCCAGACCACGCTCCGCCCTGTGTGTACCTTATTTCAGTGAATGGCTCCCCCCCTACCTGGGGGTTGGACTTAATTCCCTGTGGGAGATGACATGATTGTTCAGCAGATCCTCACTCTTCCTTCCTTTCCGTCTTGGAGCAGAGTATGCTTTCACACCTCATTCACTTTGGGCTTGTCCCTGGGTCTTGTTTTGAACAAAGGAATGACCGCGTGGCCGTTCCTAATAGAGACTCCGGTGGCGCTGTTCCGGGGGCCACCTGTGTTCCGGCTCCACCTCCACCCCGGTGCTCCTCCCATCTGTCACGAGGAGAGCAGGCCCCAGATAGCTGCTGCTCCTTCAGCCTGGGTGCCTGAATGGCAGACATGTGGGACAGACCTGAGCTTGACCTAGAGCCTGAGGGGAGCCCAACTGAGTTAGATTGAGCCCAGCTGACCCACAGGCCCATGTGCAAGAAATAAATGTTTGTTCCTGTAAGCCACTAAGATTTCTATACGTTTCCAACTCCTCACTCCCCGCACTCAGCCACATTCTACCTCCTACCTCTGTCTTGAGGCATCTAGTGCTACCATTTCCCACTGCCGTGCCCTAGTCCAGGCTTTTCTCATCTCTTGCTTGGACTCTTGTAAGTCTTTTTACTACTTTCCTCACATCCCACCTTGTCCCCTTTAGTCCAATCTCCACACCGTAGCAAAAGTGATCTTGCTAAAATCCAGGTCAGTTCCACCCCTTCTTTACGAGTTCCGAGGGCTTGCCATCGCCTTTAGGAAACTGTCCACGTCCATGACACTCAAGGCCCTCGACCCTCTGGACCCTGCCATCTCCCCCTCTCCTCACTCACCCCTTCTCCTTCTTGCTCTGCCTACGTGTACCTCTTGCAGCTTCATGAAAGCCCCACACTCTTTCTTGCCCTGGGCCTTGGCCATGCATGCCTTCCCCTCCGCCTGGACCACAGCCCACTTCCCCTGCCCACCTGCACGTGGATCCCACCTCATCCTTGAGGGTGAGATTTCCTTTGGGGAGTCTCCCCTGATTCCCATCAGTCTGGATGAGATCCAGTTGCTATCTGCTCCCTCAGCACCCTGAGATTTTCCTACCCAAACACGTATCAAGCTATTTTCCCACTTTAATTTGCTTGTCTTTTCCACTAGACTTGAGCTCCCACAAATGCAGGGACCATGTCTGAATTGTTCATCCTTGCATTCCTAGTGTTTAAAAAGGTGCCTATGGTCATTCTTCGAGTTCAAATATTTTTTGTTGAGTAAATATTATGGAAAATAATATGAAAGGGCTAAAGCAGTCCAAGAGGGAAACAAAAACCATAGAAGGGACTCAGAGAATATCTAGTCTCAATCTTTCATTGTACAGATGGGGAAATTGAGGCTCAGAGAGGGGTTGACTAGACCAAGGACCTGGAGGCTTTCAGAGGCAGAGCTGAAATTAGAAGATTCTGATGGAACTGTCTGGCCTCTATTTGTTGTCTGATCTGAGGAATTTAAATGATTTAATTTCGGTTTTTAGGACCTGCAATATTAGCATCACCTGGGAGTTTGTTAGATTAGGCCCTAGACCTACTGAATCAGAATCTTCATTTTAACAAGATCTCCAGGTGCTTTGTAGATACAATAAAGCCTTAGAGACACTGGTTTCCGTGACCAGGAGGACAGCTAACCTGGCTTAAAGTTCACTTCAATTCATGCAGGAAAGCCAGCTGGTACAGTGGGGAAGAAAACCCAGTCAAAATGTGGTGGTATTCAGTGCATGCTGTAGACGAAAGGCCAAATGTGTGGGCCCCTCACCTTCCAACGCTCCAGATAGTTTGGGAGTCCAGGACCTGACCCAGTGGGGGACTAATGGTTCAACTTCAGGTGAGGTGAACGATGGGGACTTGCATAAAGGGAAAGTCCCAGAAGCCCAGCTGACCAGCAAGCCTGTTGCTGCAAATTTCCAACTTTCGTACCTATAAGATCTAAAAATATGTTTTATAAATGTTTATTTATTTATACAAGTAATTCTCCCCACGCTGCTTGAAGTGGTTGTGAAGGTGGTGTACTCCTACGCTGCTAGTGACATTGTCACGTGCTGCAGCCTGTTTGGTAAACACTACACTATGCAGCAACAATTACAACATTGTTGACCTCCCTGGACCAAGTAATACCATTCACAGGAAATAATCCTAAGGAGAGAATTCAACAGAAGTGAAAATCTGTGTGCCTGAAGATGTTTGCTACAGCTCACGTGGAAAATACTGAATAAAAAGGGAATGATTAAGCAAATTATGATATGGTATCTTCGCGACCATTTAAATTTAATGGTTAAATAGCTCCTATGTCTTACTTCATCTGCTTGGGGTACCAGTGGTGGTTAAGAGCCTGGTCTCTGGGTTTTCAGCTCTGACTCTACCATTTACTGTGTGGTCTTGGGCAAGTTTACTTAACGGCTTTATGCCTCAGCTTCCTCGTCTGTAAAATGGGGATTATAACAATACCTACTTCATAAGATTGTTGTGAGGATGGAATGATTTAATTTAATTAATTAAAATGCCTGGAATAGTGCCTCTCTATAAATTTGTATCACTATTATTTTTAAGAGTCAAATTAAATGGCCTGAAACTCTCACTCCCCCTAACATAGGAATGCTTTTCTTCCATCCTCAGGGTCTGACCTCTTGTGGTAAGTCCAAGGCCCCCAGGGATGTTCCCTCAGTCCTCCCTGGAGTCAGCCTGATTTTCCAGCCTCATGGAGAGAAAACAAGAGAATTTGCTCAGTTGGCCTCTTCATTCCATTCTTTGTGGCCCTTGTTGCTGTTACGGTGTTGCTATTGAAACAGGTGATTCAGGGGATGCCTTGAATGCTTCCTCAGAATTATGCCTGATTGTGGTCATACAGGCCTTTAGTACACACACACACACATGCATACACACAGCCACTCCCCCAGTGCTCCTGAGTCCTTGTTGCTGAGGCTGAATGAGGTCCTTTCCTTCTTCTCCCACCCCCTTGGTCTGTTTACATTTAGTGCCCGAGAATGGCATTCTTTTCAGTAGATGGTCCTACTTGCTCTGATGACACTAGTAGCTACCATTAATTGAAAGCCAGAAGTGTGCCTGCCAGGTATTTTGCAGCTGTAGCTTTACAAACATCAGTCTTCAGAATGAAACTGTGAGGTAGGTACCATTATTCCTATCTTACAGCTAGAACCTCTGAAGTTCAAGCATGTTTACAGGGTTTGCTGGAGACCCACAGTTTGTAAGTGAAAAATCTGAGATTTTAACCCAGGTTTGTCTAACTCCAAAGCTCACACTCAGAACCACTACCCTAAACTGCCTCCGTATGTAGGGATATAAGCAAGAAGATTATAAGTGGTAACCAAAAAAGTAAAAGGAAAATTGCATCACCACAGTGCCTAGAGTTGTGCAAAAATATGTGTGTGTGGACGAAGCATTGAGAATATTTGCTGTGCAAGGGCCATAGGATTAGGTATGATTTTTTCCTTTTAAGTAATTTCCTTTAGTGACAGTTGTTATATAACTTTTACAGTTTGAAAAAAAGCTCCCTTCCATCTGCAAATGACTGCCTTTAGCCCAACAGTTCTCAGCCTTGATTGATCATGAGAACTACCTGGAGGGGCTTTTGAAAGCGACCCAATGGAGAACAGTATGGTGGTTCCGTGAAAAACTAAAAATAGAATTACCATATGACCCAGCAATCCCACTACTGGGCGTATACTCAGAGAACACCATAATTCAAAAAGACACATGCACCCCAGTGTTCATTGCAGCACTGTTTACGATAGCCAGGACATGGAAGCAACCTAAATGCCCATCAACAGATGAATCAATAAAGATGTGGTATATATGTACAATGGAATATTACTCAGCTGTAAAAAGGAATGAAATTGGGACATTTGTAGAGACATAGATGGACCTAGAGACTGTCATACAGAGTGAAGTAAGTCAAAAAGAGAAAAATATTGTATATTAATGTATATATGCGGAATATAGAAAAATGGTACAGATCAACTGGTTTGCAAGGCAGAAATAGAGACACATGTAGAGAACAAACATATGGACACCAAGTAGGGAAAGCGAAGAGGGGGATGTTGGGGTGGGATGAACTGGGAGATTGGGATTGCCATATATACATTACTAGTAAGAAAAAAAAATCAAATTGTACACTTTAAACATATACAGTTTATTGTATATCAATTATATCCCAATAAAAGTTCTTAAAGGTGAAAAAAAACAAAAAACAAAAAAGACCCCCAATGCCCAGGCTCACCATTGATGAAGTGATCCAGAATCCCTGGGACTTGAATCCAGGCAGCAGTATTTTAAGAGAGTCCTCCCATTGGTTTTGTGTGCAACTAAGATCGAGGAACAGCTTCATGGAGAAGCTTCACCTCCCACTCTCCTTCCAGAGACTCTAGCTGCCCCATATTCTTTGACCTCATGCTAATTAACTCCAGCTTTTCCCTTGGTGCCCAGGAAAAAGCTAGCAATATGACTTTCCCCCACCACAACCCCTTGTGTAGATGGGCACCAAGAAGGATCTTTCTTTGTGTGATGGAAATATTCTGTATCTTGATTGTGGTGGTGGTGGTGGTTAGATGACTGTTTACATTTGCCAAAACATTAAACTAGACTTAAAATTGGTGAATTTTATCATATGTAAATTATACCTCATTAAGCCGGTGTTTAGAAAGGTATGAATACTGGAAAGGAAGAAATAGATCATGATTTACTCACATAAATTAATATCCATATTGTGACTGATTAATTCTACTTCCTTGTGAATTAATTCTCTCTCTCGACATTGGTGCTTTTCTTCTCTAGTCCTGATTTTCCTCAAATCTTTGGTGATTCTTGACTGCCTTCTCTTCTTTGACTTTAGAAAAGTCTTACTAAGGTTGTAGGTATGGTCCGCGTCCCCGCCTCCCATCATGGTCGGGGAGATAGGCTCAGTGCTGGTGCTTGTCCCCCGGTATGGAGGTTCCTTCTCCTCCATCCCTTGAGTTTTCTAGGAAGTTGGGGCCTGGGAATCACACTCAGTGTTTCCACCTGGGAGAGATGCTGCTGTCTGTCTCTTGTTATAGGTGAAGGAAGGGGAAGGGCTATGAGGTCCAGCTGCTTCTCAACATGGTTCTCAATTATGGTCTTTGAACCAGCAGCCTCAGCATCATGTGGGAACGTATTAGAAATGCGAATTCTCAGGCCCTGTCCCAGGCCAACTAAATCAGAAACTCTGGGGTAGGGTTCAGTCTATACTTCAACCTGCCCACCCCCCCAAGTGGTATGATGCCTACTCAAGGCTGAGAACCACTGTCTTGAAGAGTACCCCAGTTAATTTGCTGGGCAATCGCTCTTTCTCTTCTTTGACCCCGTTTCACAGCAGGCACTCTTGCAAGTATTTTAAGCTGAGGTTTCTTTCTTCCTGTTTCTCCTTCAGTCCAAGTCCAACTGCTTTCTATCATTACCTTGATCTTAACCCTGATCACAGTGAAAGGGATCTGGGAAGAGTAGACTAGGTGTTTTGGAATCAAAAGGACCTCACCCCAAATCTGCCAGCTTCTGCCACTGCTAGTTGGGTGGTTTGGGGCAAGTTCTGCCTCTTTGAGCTTTAGGGTTTGTTTTTTTGTTTGTTTGTTTTGTTTATTTGTTTGGTTTTGAATCTTTAAAATGGCGATAATAATACTTACCTTAAGATGTGGTTGTGGGAATGACAGATAATGTGTATATATGTCTGGCTCTTGGAAGCTGGGAGCCCTAATTATTAATTATGCTGTGTTAGACTTGGTTGTCACCCAGTACATCTCCTCTACTTGACCTCTAGCCTATGAGCATCTCCAGGGGCCAGTGTAGCACATCTTCATCTCTGAATCTCAACACTTGGTCCCAAGCCTGGTCAATGGTAGGACCTCTGTAGCCGTTTGTTGAGTGAATGATTTGGAAGGTGGAAAAACATTCCCGGCACATGGGTATGAAGTCGTGAGTCTGAGGGTTCATGTGAAATACATTCTTGCTCTTGGAATGTATTTCTTTCCACATATGGATGCCAAAGGATGTCCAACTTTTCCTCTCTCTTCTTCACTACTGCTGGTTTTTATTTACTTGCCAAGTGAAACTGATCCTGCATCCCAGAGGGAATTTTGGAAGCGGTTTCAGTGCAGGCGAAAACCAGGTGCTTGAATGGTTTTATTGCTGAAAGTCTTGAGTCTGGGAAACCTCTCAGTCCTGGGGTTTCCCTAAGACAAGCTGAAGTAAGTTATGAAAGATAAGAATGAAAAACAAGGGGAAGCTGACTGGCAGGTACACTGACTACAAGATAGACATCTTTTGAATTTCCAACTTTGTCAAAGTTTTGATAGATTCTCTACGGTTCTGTTAGGTTACATTGAAATTGGTACTTAGGTGAGTGTGGAGCCGATCAGATTTTTTGTTCTGGTTCCAGTCAAAGTTTTATTCTCTATGCAAAGTAATACCATTGGCAACTTTAAAAAAAGTTACAGTGTGAAGTATTTCTTGACACGCTAAAGTGGCCAATGTTGAGATGAAGGAGATACAGGTATTAATTTGGGGTCATAGTTCCTTTTATAAGCCTATTTTTGGACTGCAGTTTGCTGTCATCAACACCAAATTTTCTTCCTTGATGAAGTGTTCGCTCAAAGACAAGTCTTTATGAGTAATCATCAGAGAAAGAGCAAGCAGGTTAATTTTATTTTGAAAACTCTGTTGGGTGCCAAGGCTGGTAGGATGTGCAAAAATATAGGCTTGAATTGTCTCAAAAATGGATTTTAAAAGAATTGTGGCTAATATTTTTCATCCCAGTGACTATGTCTGAGTTTGAGTTTAGTGGAAGATGGTTATGATTACTTAACAGAAACATGATCAGGCAGGTGTTTTATATCCCGGCACATTCTTTACACTCCCTCACCGGGCCAGCAGACTCCGGGTGTCTAGTTTCCACGGCTCCAGACCCTCCCGAGTGTTGTCAGCCCTCCACTGACAACGTCCAGTTTGAAACACAAATCCGAGCACGTCATCCTCCTGCTTAAAAATCCTCGCTAGCTATCCTGCTTCTCCCAGGATAAAGTCCGAAGACATCCCAGGATAAAGTCCGAAGACATCCCAGGCGTGTGTGAGCTGATCCTCCATGGAGCCTATAAGCTCGCTTCCTGGCTCTTTCGCAGCCTTTTTAGAACCCTCCACTTATTCACATAACAAAAAATTAGCCGTTTCAACTTCGTCAGTGGCATTTAGTACACTTACGACATTGTGCAACCATCACTATGATCCAGTTTCAGAATATTTTCATCACCCCCGAAGGAAACCATGTGCACATTAAGCAGTTACCCCCTATTGCCCCTCCCTCAGCCCCTGGCAACCACCAACCTGCTTTCTGTCTCCCTGGACTTGTGTGTTCTGGGTATTCCCTATGTCTGGACTATTGTATAGAATCACATAGTATATGACCTTTGTGTCTAGTTTCTTTTATATAATACAGTATTTTTGAGGTTCACGTGCGTGGTGACAGTACTGTATGAGAAATTCATGCCTTTCTATGTTTGAATCATATTCTATCGTATGGATATAGCACAACATCTGATGATAGATATTTGGATTGTTTTAATTTTTTTAGCTATGGTGATGTGTTTGTGTATTTGCTTGAGTCCCTGTTTTCAATTCTTTTGGGTATATACCTGGGCGTGGAATTGCTGGGTCATATAGTATTTCTACGTTTAGTGTTTCGAGGAATTGGCAGACTTTTCTTCCCTTTTCTCTCATGTTTCTGTAATACAATATATTCAAGAGAATTTCTATTGTAGTACAATTATAAGGTAACTTTAATTATACAGGCCATATACGTATCTGAGGGTAGGGGCTGGTTTGTATTCATCTGTGAGTCTCCAGTAGCTGGTACAGGGCTGCACAGAGAAGGTACTCAATAAATGTTTATAGAATTGGATTGACTGTAGAGGGATGATATGCAGTTTTGTCCTTGAGGAAGATGTGGTATATGTGGTGAGGCTGTGAATATGAGTGATGGGCTAAGTGGAGTCAGGGGGTGGGTGAGGGGAAGAAGACCCTCCCAACTCCTTTGCAAAGGGAAAAGAAGACCATGGTGATAGAACTAGTTATCCACAGACCCGGCTTCTATTTCTGGTTTGCCTTTAACTAACTCATAATTTTCTGAGAAGTTCAGTTTTCCTCTTTGTCAAATGAAAAGATTGAATATTTCAGTGATATTCCATTTGGGGGCTTGTTTTAAGCAATGGGAAATTTTTTTTCATACGAACTCACTGGTGGAAGCCCAGTATGCCTTTGGGCGGGGCGAGGGCAGAGTGCAGAGCAGGGCACAGACCAGAATGCAGGGCAGCCCCTATCCCTGCAGCCCCAAGACCTTGGCAGCACCCTGAGACCCAAGGTCCACGCACATTCAGTAGCTCTGAGAGACCTCTGTTCTATAAAGATCAAGGAAGCATTAATGTACACAAGTACATATTATTCTGCAAAAAAAGGAATTTTTTTTCTCCAAGCAATCGAGGGGAACTTAAGGATTGAAATAGCAACTTCAAAGGGAAAAGAACAAAAGATCTTGATGAAAAATTACAGTGAGTAGCACTTTTGGTTAAAAAAGGAGTCCCCAACCTCCTTCTGACCTCTTCATACTTAAAAAGAAAAGATGTTGCAGGTTGACTTCACAGAACAGAATTGTCAAACCTTTGTACTCTCCTAACTGAATGGATTCCTGCACTATGAGAGCATTTCCTCTGCAAACGTCCTGCCTGGTACCACAGAGGAACGTGTCGCTGGGCAAGCCTGGTCTGGTCCTTACTTTCTGGGTTTCCTTTTTTTTTTTCTCTCTCTCTCCTGGCAAAATGTCTTGAAAACATGACACTTACACTCCACCCTCACGTTATCTCCTCTCTCTAGTTCTTTGCTTTTGAACTAGCCTTCAACATCGTGAGGGGTAGGTAGCTGCGGCGCCCAGCCTACTTCCTGGCATGCCTGTGGCATCGGCAGGCCATCGCCTGTCTCTCCACCGGGATCATTGGTGACGCCTGGCTTGCTTTGGTCTTGTTCGATTTTTTATCTCCGCTGAAGCTCATTTGTAGGCAGCACTTCTGAAATTGTACTGCCTGAACTTCAAAATCTCTTCTGTGTATTCAGGTTGAGGCACAGAAGTCGCTCAGGCACTGAGACCGAAGTTGGTGTACATGAATATCTGAATTTGCTCCTGATCATGTTCTTACGGTGAATGTTCCTACTTGCTGTCATAGAAGCATAGATCGAGCAGAGTAACCATAAACGGTATCCACGCGCCACTATTAACCCTCTTGTTCTTTTTTTTTTTTTTTTTTTTTTGCCAGGGTCTTCTGAAAATTCTACAACTTCTTTTAAAACAGATTTTTCTGGACAACAATTGACCCTTTGGGTGGTAAAGCCCTATTCTGAAAATAGAAAGGAAATTCAGTTTCAACGACCCTCTGATTTTACTTGCTTAAAAGTTGCTTTCACTCCAAAATGGGCATGAACGTAAACACTGCAATATGTTCACCATTCCCTGAAATGCTTTTAAAAAAGGGAACTTACGGTTTTCCAGAGGATGCTCTCCTGACATTAATTCCTCTTGCTCCACCATGACGCGGCGGGAATAATGGAGGATTGGCTGCTGTAATCCTTTAACTGGCACTTCAGAAATGATGTGGAAGAGCTAACGTCTGTCTTGTAAACCCCAGAACTTGTCTCAGAAATCTTGCCTCGATCAGCTTCCAAAGTGTAATGAATATGATGATTTTCCTCCGGGGAAACCTGTGAAACAGGTCTTTGAGCTCCATGGGATGTGTCAGAGTTTTAATTGATTCTTTACCATGTCTCTGCACCCCATAATAGCAGTGCTAAGCACGGAACGTGTTTTACAGGAATAGTCACCTAGAGCTTAATTTGTTGTTGCGTAGTAGACAAGACTATTTCCCAATGAAATTAAATCTGTTTCGTGCCCTGAGAGTTTCTTCCTGATGAACTGTGCTGTGATGATTATTGAGAGTGCAAACCTTGATAGCCTCCAAATAGCACTGATGCAATTCCTGGGAAAACTTACTCCCTGTTCCTTGCCAGTTCTAGAAAAACATTTTGGTTGAGAAGAGAGGTGTCACAGAACTCTGTTCCTTGAGTTCATTTTCTTTTCTCTTGCCTCTTGGATCACAAGACAGGGGTGATCCACACACCCTTATTACAAGCCATATAAAGCACCTCACATAAGTTATTTCGTTTTGTCCTCATGGTAACACTGCAAAGAGGGCAGGCAAGTATCATTATGCCCATTTTACAGATAAGAAAACTGAGTCCCAAATAGCCTTGCAACTCACTCAAGGAACCAATGATAATAAGCACTGAGCAAGGACTAGAAAGCAGATACTCTTTTTAGTAATTCCATCCTCCTTGGACAGTAGCCAAGACTGCTACCTAGAGCTTACAGTAGTGGAATTTCTGCCCTCCAACACAATTCATTTGTTTATTCAATCAAGAAACACTTGTAGTGAGTATGAATTTGGGGCCTCAAAATTCAGATCTGCAAAACGAAGGTAGATTTATTCTTATGTAACTTCAAGTAAATTCTCTCTTGGGCCCTCATTCCTCCTGGTGGCAGAAACTTGTCAATTCTAGATTTTCTCTGCCAGCTCAGGGATTTTCCCCTCCTCCGTTTGTTTGTTTCTGTAGTTGTATGTAAGTTCAGGCCATTGGAAGGGGTGTGTGTGTGTGTGTGTGTGTGTGTGTGTGTGTGTGTGTGTGTGTTATGGAGAATGTAGAGGCATATGGCCTTTTGGGGTCTTCTTACTCTGATTGCTGTTGAAGTGTGTGGCCCATCTCACCCTTCCAGCATTTGGTAAATACTAGCATTTATTGCTATGTGATTTTTTAAAAATTAATTAATTAATTTTATTGTCTGTGTTGGGTCTTTTTTGCTGTGTGCGGGCTTTCTTTTGTTGCTGTGAGTTGGGGCTACTCTTTGTTATGGTGTGCGGTCTCCTCATTGCCGTGGCTTCTCTTGTTGCGGAACACGGGCTCTAGGAGCATGAGATTCAGTAGTTGCAGCACATGGGCTCAATAGTTGTGGCTCACGGGCTCTAAAGCGCAGGCTCAATAGTTGTGGCGCACGGGCTTAGTTGCTCCACGACATGTGGGATCTTCCTGGAGCAGGGATCGAACCCGTGTCCCCTGCATTGGCAGGCGGATTCTTAACCACTACACCACCTAGGAAGCCCCTGCTAGGTGATTTTTAAAAAAACTCTGCTCTTGAGGCACGTGTCAAACTGCTGGCTAGCTTCTGTGTCCTCCTTGTGAGTCTGGGAGACACTAGTCTGCTCTCCTGAGCTACTCTGAGGATTTGGGGGAATTTCATAGGACTATCTCAGGCCTCTTGGTCTAGCCTTGCCATATGTCATTTTTTCATTCAAAGCTTCTCTCTCCTGCCCTACTGTGTGTGGCAATGGGGAGAGGAGACTCTTGCCCCACCTCCTCAGGTATCACCTGATGTGAGGCACAGGTGTCCTCTACCCCTGGATCTACCAAACCAACCTGGGGTGTATCTCATTTCCTTAACCACACACATATCCCCTCACCATAGAGTCCCCCAAGGGAATGAGGGAGGGTGGGGTGAGGGGCATAAACAGGGACATTCTCCATCATCTACGTGTCTGCTCTGCTGTCCAGTGCTCTCCTCTAGAGCAGGTGAATTTTACTTCCTCTGGGTCAGGGGCTGGGATGGGGTGGGGAGGAAGGATTAGTCCAGCAAGTTTTCATCAAAATCTATTATCTCTGCCAGGAGCTCAGCTTTTGAACGTCAAAAGCTACGAGTTAACTATTTTTATTCTGTTTTGCTATGGCCTCCCTTCCTTTAAGCAGTAAAGGTGGAATGTCTTAGCTGTCTAGGCGAGGGGGAGAGCCATAGGGTACAAATACCTCTGTGTGTGTGTGTGTGTGAGAGAGAGAGAGAGAGAGAGAGAGAGAAAGAATCTGTTAATGCTTTGTAATATCATCCCTGGTTTATTCATTTTGCCAAATATATCTCAGATTCTATGCCAGATGGGACTATAGAGATGAGCAGGCTGTATCCCTTGCTCAGGATGTTCACAGACTAGTGAGAAAGGCAGAGACAAGGAGGCTGGGCCTAAGGCGAGGTGCAGTCTGAGAGCAGTGTGCACTATTTAAACCAGTGTAGAGGTGCTGGCTGACTGGAAGGATGTAAAAGGTGCTGCTTGTACCCTTTCCCGAAGACCCAAAGACTTTACAATTCTACAGGTTCCCTGTTTTGCAAGCTATTGGGTGCTCACCACTTTGGGTAACTGATCTGAGCTAAGATTCAAGTGGAAAGCAAAAGGAAACCATAATAAAACAATTACACTTTTGTATCTATGATCTCACAGGACCTTCTCCACCTCAGGGAGAGCTTGCAGGGTTGTCTCCACGTGGCCCACATAAAGCCAGGGTTACTTAACAATAGCATCTTCTAGGTACCATTGCTAGCTGAAGAAACACTAATCTGGCATCATGAAATAATTTGAACTTTTACTTCTGTTCCTCAAAAAAGCCCTGAAAGAGAGTATGTTCATTACATAGAGTAAATTCCCTCCTCTCTCTTCGTCTTCCCTTCCTATTTGTCCTATTATCTATCTATCATCTACCTATCTATCTATCTATCTATCTATCTATCTATCTACCTTCCATCTATCCATCTATCATCCATTCATCTGTCTCACAGCCAGCTTTGCTCTTTTCCCAGTTCAAATTCCCACCCAAAATCTCTCAAACTGAGCTAGCATAGTCTTTTGAAAACAAAAACAAAAAACCTTTTCAACTATTTCCTGTTTTAGTTTCCTCTCTTTTCCTTTCTCCTTTTCTTTTTCCTTTCCTTCTTCCAGTCCAGCAGCAACCTGTCCTTTTGAATATAAATCCAAATATTACTTTAACTACATATTATAGGTCTGGAAAAAAAATCTGGTGAAGCCAGAACCGTCCTTAGCATGCTGGGAGAGGCAGAGAGAGAGCTCAAGGAAGCAAAAACAGAATTTTCCTTAGTGAAGGTGAAGAATTATTTTCAAGTCTATTTTTTTTTTGATCCCTGTCAAACCATTTTACAGATGGAGAAACTGAGGCCTGGAGAATAAAATAGGCTGCCCAAGGTCACACAGCTCGTAAGTGATTTAAATCAGAGCTATGATTTAAATCTGGATCTTTGACATTAAGTGTTCTTTCTATTTACAAGTGGAGTAAATTCCCAGTTTCTCCATAATTAAAATGAGAGGAAAATTCAAACAACAAAGATTCTCTCCCCACCCCTCAAAAGTAGTAATGGAGAGGTCGGTTAATAGAAAAAAGATGCCAGGCCTAACCTGAGAACTATGGTTTGCTGGCTCCTTGATATGGAGATGGTAATGACCACGCACTGCCAGAAGTGAGGCCAGAACCAGGAGAGGCGATGAGATGGAGGGAGCTGAAGGCCTTGTGAATTAACGGTATTGGAATTACAAGGGTTCCAAAGTTTGCATTTTAAGTGTCAGCCACAGGGAAACCTGAGAGATCTGGGTTACCACTGAAGAAGAACGTGTTAAACAGTGAGAACAGAAAAACCCTGTACTGTTTCCTGATTAGTGTATTGTATAGTATGTGGACCTTGTTAAAAATTAAAATCTACAGCAGAAAGTGAACATGTAATACCCCAACCCACACACTCATAAAAGTCATAAGAAAATTTTCGTATTTTTTTCTATATAAATGCTACCATGGTGGTAAAATAGCAGAATATCATTCACAATCTGTATGAAACCTTGCACTCATATAGGTTCCTTTACCTTCACCCCTTTATGTTATAGGTGTTGTGTTTATTACGTCTACATACACTGAAAACCCCATCAGACAGTTCTATAATTACTGCTTTAAACAGGCATACATATTTTAAGGAGCTTAAGAGATGAAAATTAGTATCCATTTACTCAGATTTTTACCATTTCTGTTATTTTTCTTTCATTCTTGAAGTTCCAAGTTTCTCTCTGGTATCAGGTTCTAAAATACATGCTAAAGGAAATTCTTAGGCCAAAGGAAACTGTTTATAAATTCTCTTAGATTTCCTTCATTTGAGAATGTCTTTATTTCACCTTCATTCCTGTAAGATATTCTTACTGGATATAGACTTCTGGGTTGACACTTTTCTTTCAGCATTTTAAAGATGTTCAGCTGTCTTCTGGACTCCACGGTTTATGATGAGAAATCAGTAGTCATTTGAATTATCTTTCCTCTAAAAATAATGTGTTGTTTTTCTCTAGACTCTTTCAAGATTTTAAAATATTTTTTCTTGGTTTTTAGTAGTTTTATTATCATGTGTCTGGGCACGGTTTTCTTTGACTTTATCCTGGTTGGAGTTTACTAAGTTTCTTAGGTCTGTAAATTGATGTCTTTCACCAAATTTGGGAAATTTTGGCCTTTATTTCTTCAAATGTTTTTATGTACAAGTATCTGTTCCTCTGGGACTCCAATGACATGAATGTTAAGCATTTTGATCTTGTCCCACACATCTCCATGGCTGTGTTCATTGTTTTTCAATCTTTAGTCCTTTTATTATTCAGATTGGATGATTCCTATTCACCTGTTTTCAGGTTCACTGACTCTTACCTTTATCATCTCCATACTGCTATTGAACCCATCTAGTAAATCTTTTATTTCAGATTATATATTTTTCAGTTTTAAAATTTGCTTTTTAAAATGGTTTCTGTTTCTCTGCTGCGAATGTTTATCTTTTCATTCATTTCAAGACTATTCTCCTTTATCTCATGGACCATCCTTATGATAACTGCTCTAACATCTGTGCCTGATAATTCCAACATCAGGATCATCTAGGAGTTAGTTGGCATCTTTTGTCTTTTCCCTTGAAATTTTCTTCTTTTGTGTATGCTGGGTAATTTTGGATTGTATTCTGAACATTTAAAATATTATGTCATATCCTCAGAATGGGAGAAAATATTTGCAAACAAATCAACAGACAAAGGATTAATCTCCAAAATATATAAACAGTTCATCTAGCTCAATATCAAAAAAACAAACAACCCAATCAAAAAATGGGCAGAAGACCTAAATAGGCATTTCTCCAAAGAAGACATACAGATGGCCAAGAGGCACATGAAAAGCTGCTCAACATCACTAATTATCAGAGAAATGCAAATCAAAACTACAATGAGGTATCACCTCACACCGGTTAGAATGGGCAATATCAGAAAATCTACAAACAATAAATGCTGGAGAGGGTGTGGAGAAAAGGGAACTCTCTTGCACTGTTGGTAGGAATGTAAATGGAGAACGATATGGAGGTTCCTTGAAAAACTAAAAATAGAGTTACCATATGACCCAGCAATCCCACTGCTAGGCATATACCCAGAGGACACCATAATTCAAAAGGACACATGCACTCCAATGTTAATTGCAGCACTATTTACAATAGCCAGGACATGGAAGCAACCTAAATGTCCATCAACAGATGAATGGATAAAGAAGATGTGGTACATATATACAATGGAATACTACTCAGCTGTAAAAAGGAACGAAATTGGGACATTTGTAGAGTCATGGATGGACCTAGAGACTGTCATACAGAGTGAAGTGAGTCAGAAAGAGAAAAACAAATATCGTATATTAACATATATATGTGGAATATAGGAAAATGATACAAATCAACTGGTTTGCAAGGCAGAAATAGAGACACAGATGTAGAGGAGCAAACATATGAACATCAAGTGGGGAAAGCAGGGGGTGTTGGGGTGGGATGAATTGGGAGATTGGGATTGCCATACATACATTACTAATGAGAAAAAAAATATCGAATTGCACACTTTAAATATATGCAGTTTATTGTATGTCAAATGTATCTCAATAAAGGTTCTTAAAAAAAAATTATGTCATGAGACTCTGTGTCCTGTTAAAAACCTCTGGTGAATGTTGATATTTATGTTTCAGCAGATCTTATTAGGTTCAGATTGCAAGATCTGTATCCCCTTCTGTAGATGACTTTTCCAACGCTGGTTTTCAAAATGTTGCTGTGGTGTTTAGGGTCTGTCCCATGTTTGTGCTACTTAGGGGTTAATCTGAGACTTGAGTGGTGGTTTAAATCATAATTCCATTCTCTTTTAAATGGTTCGGTTTTTTGGGGGGAGGGGGCTGTGTTGGGTCTTTGTTTCTGTGCAAGGGCCTAGCTGCGGCGAGTGGGGCTACTCTTTGTTGTGGTGTGCTGGCTGTAGGCCCATGGGCTTCAGTAGTTGAAGCACACAGTTTCAGTAGTTGTGGCACACGGGCTTATTTGCTCTGTGGCACGTGGAATCTTCCTGGCCCAGGGATCGAACTCATGTCTCCTGCATTGGCAGGTGGATTCTTAACCACTGCACTGCCAGGGAAGTCCCCATAATTCAGTTCTTAAAGACTTTTCCATGATGCTTTGTATCATTCATAGCTCTGAGTTAAGTCTGAGCCTTGTGTAAGTTTATACACAGAATTAGAAAATTCCTTTTTCTGGCTCTTTTGTCTCTAGGATTCTTCTCTGTGATCCAGCCCATAGAGGACTCTTCCCTGTGCCTCTGCTCAGAAAGATAGGGTTTTACTTAGGATTTTATCTGTCTGCATCCTTATGGCTATAGCACCCCTCCATGACTGACAAAGAAGCAAGAGAAAAAGAGAAAAAGAAAACAGGGATTCCTCACATATTTTTGAGACTACAGGGCCTCTTTCCCCAGTTATCCTGGTCTGAGAAACAGAGTTCCTATTGGAGTTTCAGCTGCCTGCACTGCCACCACACAGTTCCATGACGGGGGCTTGTCTTCAGGTCAAACCTGGGGAGCTCATCCCTGGAGAGGTTGCTGCTGCAGTCTTTCACTTCCCTTCTCTGTCTCTTCTGTTTACTTTTCAGAGTTCTCAGGTATTTTGCTTTTTATATCTTGTACATAGTTTTTAGTTGTAATTAGAGAGAGGTAGGCTGTTGCGGGCTTTATCCATCTTGTCTGGCACCAGAAGTTCTTATAATTCTTTTAAAGTTTCATCCTTTTTTTTTTTAAGATTTTGTTTGTTTGTTTGTTTGTTTATGGCTGCGTTGGGTCTTTGTTGCTATGAGCAGGCTTTCTCTAGCTGTGGAGAGCAGAGGCTACTCTTCGTTGTGGTGCATGGGCTTCTCAATGCAGTGGGTTCTCTTGTTGTGGGGTACGGGCTCTAGGCATGCGGGCTTCAGTAGTTGTGGCACACGGGCTTAGTTGTTCCTCTCGGCATGTGGGATCTTCCTGGCCCAGGGATCGAACCAGGGTCCCCTGTGTTGGCAGGCAGATTCTTAACCACTGCACCACCTGGGAAGTCCTCATCTTTTTACTTTTAAGTCTTTGCTCCTTCTGGAATTAATTTTGAGATAAGGAGTAGTGTATATACTATTATTGTTGTTGTTATTATTATTATCCTAGGAAATCTTCGGTAGGTGAATAAATTAGCAGCCATGGTGGGAAGACCATGGGATTAGCGGTTGCATCAGTCTGGTTTCAAGTGAATCTATCACTTGCAAATTCATGACCTTGGGCACAACCTCCCTAATCTCAGTGTCCTCGTCAGTACAGTGAGGATAATGAATAGGATCTGCTTCACAGAGTTACTGTGACTATTAAATGAGATAATGCTAGTAAATTATTTTGCACGGGGTCTGGCACTTAGTAGAGACTTAATAAATGACAGTTGTCATGGCTATGATGACGGTGATAATTATTGTTGTTATGTAAGTAGCAAGACAAAGTCATTGCACTTGAGAGTCAGGTGCACTGAAGGCTTAGGGAGATGTTACTTGGTCACAGTACATATATCAAACCATACAGAAAGCTGCTCTCTGTCCCGGAACGTGTGTGAGGTCTGAATCAATGACATGGATTTGAGTCTGCAGGATCAGGAAATGTGACTGGGAAATGGAGGATGTCGTAGGTAACACATTCATAGCTCCCTCCGTTCACGTTAGTAGACAGGGAAAATGAAGAATCCTACATTTTCCAAGATAAGTGTTTTTCAAATTGGAGTCAGAATCTTCTGGTCCACTTATTAACATGCAGATTCTTGGCCCCCCTCCTGACCTAAGAAATTAGACCCGTGGGCAGGGCCTGGGAATATGCATTTAGTGGACTCCCTAGGTAATTCTTTTGTGCACCATAATTTGAGAAACACTTCTCCAGAAAGAAAAGGAAGAAGGTGGGTGTAGGGGTGTTAGAGGGAGGAGGAAAAGAAAACAGGGATGAAACAGGAGAAGAAAGAGGGGAGAGGAGGGCTACTATGTGAGTGTTAGAGTATTAACACCTTCCCCTTCCAAGTCTTCACTGGCCCACTGTTACCTGCCATGATAAAACACAACCTGGATCCCAGTTCTTAAAGATCACTCAAAGAATCCTTCAGTCAACCAAAAGTTTTTGAGTCAAAAGTTTTTGAGAGAGACAAAGGAAAGAGACGCATCATCCAGTGGCGGAGAAAGACACACACACAGATCCCACAGGAAACCACAGTTCAGTATGGACGTGCTGTGATATTGGCATAAATGGAAGGCTGAAGTAGGGGCACGAAACTCAGACGGGTGAGATCAAGAAATGGCTTCTGGGAGGAGTCTTCATCAGGAAGAGGGGAGAAGAAATAGCAGGGAAAGAAAGGGAGGCGGGAGCTAAAGACTCACAGAGACAAATAGCAGTGTATGTCCAGGGCTGTGCTGCTGGCTCAGTGTGACTGGAGGGGACTGTGCAAGGTGGGGAGGTTATTGGGTTAGAATAGTGCTCAGTAGCCAACATTCCCACGGCAGCAGCCATGTCATGGAAGACCCTGTGGACTGTGTCAAGGAGCTTGATCGATGAGGAACCATCCAAGAGTGGAAGCAAAGGGTGACTTGGTTGGATTCTCATTTGGTTTTAATGTTATTTCTTTAAAATGGAAATAGCTTTATTGATTTTTCTGAGTATAAAGGTAATTCATGCCTATTGTAAAAATTAGAGAAAAGATAATTCAGAAAGATACAAGGAAGAAAGTAAAAGTCACCTAGAATTCCAACATCCAGAGAAAATCTGCAACTAACGTATTTGTATTTATATTGTAAGACTTTTCTCTAGATATGTGTACATCTGCCCATACACACGTAGACACAACACATTTTTAAATGAAATCATTTCACACATGTTGTGAAATGCTGCCTTTTAATCCTTTTTCAATATTAAGTGGACATCTCTCTGTCAAGAAATATAGATTTATATCTTAATCATAATTTCTAATAGGGCTGTTGCTCATTCTGACCTCCTTCTCCAGGCTGTGGTCCTCTTCCCATTTGGCCTTATTCCAAGTATCAGCTCAGGGGTGTAGCACCCAAGTCCATCAGGTGGCTTTGGGACCTTGATTCTGGTAGGGCTTCTGTGATGGTTAATTTTAAGTGTCAACATGATTGAACCATGGGATACCCAGATATTTGGTTAAACATTATTCTGGGTGTGTCTATGAAGATGTTTTTGGATGAGATTAACATTTGAATCAGTAGACTGAATAGATTAACATTTGAATCAGATTGCCCTCCCCAAAGTGGTGGGCATTATCTAATCTGATGAAGGCCTGAATGGAACAAAAGTGTAGAGTAAGGGAGATTTTGCTCTCTGCCCAACTCTCTTCGAATTGGGACATCTGTTTTCTCCTGCCTTGGGACTCAAACTCAAACCAAAACTTACACTGCTGGTTTTCCTGGTTCTCAGGCCTTCAGACTCAGATTAGAACCATTGGCTTTCCAGGGTCCCCAGCTTGTCAACTGCAGATCTTGGGAGTTCTCAGCCTCCACAATCATATGAGCCAATTCCTTATAATAACTCTCTTTATATATGTGTGTATATATGCTTTTAAATATATTTAAATATATACTTATATTTATGGAATATATTTTATATACTGCATATATATTTATATATACTGTGTGTGTGTATATATACATACATATGTCGTGTGTTTCTCTGGAGAGCCCTGCCTGATGCATCTTCCTGCCTTGTTCCTCTGTGTCTTCCTGGTCCATCACCTCCCTCTGTGCCCAAGTCCCTTGCTTTCTCCCCTCAGTCACAGCAATTTGGTTCTCAGTAATGCTCTCCCTGTCCTATTACTCACCTGCTTAAGATTTCCATGATGACGATAAAGTAGCAGCTTTCCTAGGCTGGCCCAGGGAGCTTTCTTAGCAACCACTCCAGCCTCCCCTCCCTTCACCTGCAGCCTCTGACTCTTGGCCCTGATTTGTAGCAGCAACTTAAACTGCTTATATTTCCTGCTTTGAGTTTCCCTGCTGTTGCTGATGCTGTTCCTGCTGCCTGGAATGCCCTCACCCTCCAGATGTGTCTGGTTCACCTGGCTAACTCCAGTTCATCCTTTGCGACTCCATTCAGTCATCACCTCCTCCAGAATCGTCCCTGACATAACTTAACCTGGATTAGCTGTTCCTCCCATCGTTCCCAGAATACTCCGTGTTTGCCTCTGCTGCTTCTCTTATCAGATGCATTATAATTACCTCGCGTGTGTCTGTTTTCCTCATTGGGTTGTAGGCTCCTTACCTTATTTAACTTTGTACTCCTAGACCCGAAAATGTAACTGGTACTAAATATGTGTTTGTTGAATGAATAAAAGCCAGTTTTTGTAGAAGGGGCTCTTTTTTTTTTTTTTTTTTTTACCAGCTGTTAAACTCTGCTCATACCACCTACCCCAGTGGCTCAAATCCGAGTGGTTTCCACCTGGATCTCTGCTTATCACTTCTTTCTGCTGCCTAGATGGGCCCCTGGACCTTGTACTTAGTTTGGACTTTGGCTTGTGGTGCTCATTTCCTGCCTCTGCCTTCTCACTTTTACTGATCTTCTGGTTTGGACTTCTGTGTTCTACCCTTTCCAATAAACCAATGATCTCCTGTTGTCTGGGTCTACTTGAACTGCAAGACCCAGCCTTCTCCATCTCTTCCATCTTATCACCTCAAACCATGCCCCCCCCCACCCCCAAGGCATCTTCAAATTCCATGGTATACTGCCTAGACATTAAATATTATTATAAATTTTATTTGATAATAATACCATGACAAAAATGTCCTTCATTACAAAAACAACAGCAAATCTGTGCATTAGTGTGGTTATGTGAGATTTACAAGGTGATTTCACACAATTTTATTTCATTTGAGGATTTTATTTCATTAAATCCTCAAAAGAACCTTGTACAGTGGGTTATTATTCCCATTTTACAGATGAGGAAACTGAGGTTCAGAGTAATTAAATGAACTGCTTGAGATCTCATAACCAGGGAATGACAGAACGTGGACCTTAGTTGAGATCCTTTGACTCCAGAGCTTTGAACTCTTTGGAGTTCACCATGGCATTAAAAGATGAGCTATAGCTGATGAAAAACAGATATATCTGATTGTAAGCTTAAAAACGTGCCCTCTCCAAATCCATCTTCTATACTACTGTTAGCATAATTTAAAAAAACCTTAAAGGCCAATGGTGGTCCATGCGTTGGTGTTCTTTGACCTAATTTCCCACCTCTAGTGCATCTGCCTTTTGCCTGGCCAGTATCTCCTTCCTATATAGCTCAGGTATTACCTCTACTCTGGACTGGACTCAACACCCCCCACCCCCAATCCTCACTCTCTCTACTACCTCCTTCATAGTGTCATGGAGTAAGTCACACACATTTATTCCAACACCTCTAACCATTTGTGATGTGTTTTTTGTTTTGTTTTCTTTTTTAAAGGATTAAATTAAATTAAGTAATTAATTAATTATTTTATTTTTTAGTTTTGGCTGCATTGGGTCTTTGTTGCTATGTACAGGCTTTCTCTAGTTGTGGCGAGCAGGGGCTACTCTTCATTGAGATGCGTGGACTTCTCATTGCAGTGGCTTCTCTAGTTGTGGAGCATGGGCTCTAGGCACATGGGCTTCAGTAGTTTCAGCACATGGTCTCGGTAATTGTGGCTCGAGGGCTCTAGAGCACAAGCTCAGTAGTTGTGGCGCACGGGCTTAGTTGTTCTGTGGCGTGTGGAATCTTCCCAGACCAGGGATTGAACCCTTGTCCCCTGCATTGGCAGGTGGATTCTTAACCACTGTGCCACCAGGGAAGTCCTTATGGTGTTGTTTTGATTGTCTCTCTGCCTACCTCTCAAGACCTTTATGTTCCTTCAGGTTACAAATAAGGCCCAAATCCTTATTTGTTTAAGACACAGAACTTAGCACAAGTCCAGCACAGAGTAAAAGATAGTGGATGTTTATTGAATGGATAGATAGATGGAAAGTTGGAAGAATGGATGTATTTATTGTTAGAAGGATGGATGGACAGCTGGATGGTTGGATGGATGGATGGATGGATGGATGGATGGAGGCAGGCATGCAATAGTGAACTTCAAGTTGCCCTTTCAAACCCAGGTCTTCTTCTCTATTTTGTCCAGCAGCAAAGTAATTAAATGTTTTTAGTAGAATATAGAATATAGGATTAACTTCTTGCCCCGCCCCCCTTAGAATAGTATCCTCATTGAGCTATAGAGGAGGTACAAGGCATCTCTTTCAGCCCCTGCCTTCAGACCTGCCAATGGGCCAATCATTTTACTCTTAGGTTATATTAATAACATTCCAATTGGTAGAAAGAACCCCTTACACTGAAACTTCTGTACTTGGGTCTAGTTTTGGCTTTTTGAACCAATATAGATGACTAATCCCTCTTCCACAGAGTAGACTTCAACGTATGAGATCATGGCCTGCATTATTCAGGACTCTCTTGCAAGTGATGAAAAACTCAGTTCAAACCAGGTAAATAAAAAAGGACAGTTATTGCCTCCTATAAGCCAACTGCAGAATGGCCAGGATAGAGCTATCCCCACAGTCGACTGGACCCAGGCACTCCATCTCTCCATTCCTCAGCTTGTCTTCTGTGTGCGTTTTGCTCCATTAGTTCAACTTCTTCCAGATGGCTGGGAATCCAGGTACCACCCTCTCTGCAAACACATCCTTTAACTTATAGTCCAAGGGGGAAAAGAGAAAAACCCTAGGATAGGGCTTTGATCGATCCGGTTCAGGTCACACGTCTGTCCCTGTGGCTAGAGGTCAGAGTACTGCAGTTGAAACCCCCCTCCAGAATCACAAGGAATAGGGAAGGAGCAGGTCCTCTCCAAAGCAAGGGAAATAGTTACCAGAATAAGGAGGCAAAGGATTCTGGTTAGACCAAAATAGGACATCTGCCACACCCCGAATTCCTCTTACCTTTATACCTTAAGATTTTGAAATTTGAGATTGGAGTGTGGCCCAGACCATCCTAGGTTCCTCCTGGATAGGCTCAAGTTGGTCAATATCCCAGTCACAATGTGGCCCTCTTCCCCCAGTGGAATCCTGAGGAACGCACTCTTCCTCAAGTGATCCGATCTGCACAGGACACAGCAGATTCCCTGGGTTCCTTGTTCTGAACTCGACTATCCCAGTGCCAGGCATATAGTGGGCACTCCAGAAATAATGAAGGCACAGAAAGATAACCATGCTCCTCAAGCCAATCCTGCCTAAACATTTCTCCCAAAGGCAAATAAGGCAGCTGTTTTGCAATTGGTAAAATATAGCAAAAGAGACACAACCAGTTGCATTGAGAATGAGGGAGTGCTGTAGGAGGCTGTGGCTGGGATACCTCACCAGGTGCGCCTGGCAACCCCTGCTTAGAGGGAGGGCTCTGTCCACCTCTAAACTTTCAGTTCACTGGAATGAACTGTTCCTCTTCAAAGGCAGCAACACAGGAAGATGAAGATATTTACAAAATAAAAACACAAAAAAATTGTGTGTCTTTTTCCTGCCTAGGACGTTGGCTTCAAGGGACAGAAAACTCAAACTGACATTGACCTACGTATGAAAGACTATCATTTAAATCAAGTGCAGATGTAAGAGGTCAAGGCTGGAATGGCAGCTCCACAGTCACTGGGGACCCAGATTTGCTCTCGTTTTTCCACCGTCTCGTTGGTCCCAAGTTCCCACCGTCATACCACCATTCTCTCATCTAACAGACAGCAGGAGGAGATGGAGGAAGGAAGAGGGTGAAAGTATGTTCCAGCGGTCTCTTTAAGGTTTCCAGAAAGTTCCCACAACACTTCCATTTACAGCTCGTGGTTAGAACTTAGCTCTAGTTATGAGTGAGGCTAGGATGTAAGGTTTTTATTCCAAGCAGCTTTGTGCTCTGCTAAAACCAAGAGCTCCACCACTATGCAAGAGACGGGAAATGGATACTGGGACAGGCAACCCCGGTCTCTGTCGATGCTGCCAGGAAGGAAAAGCTGATTCTAAAGTGCGAAGGCAAAGGCAGGAAAAGTAGAACGTGTCCTGCTGTGGTCTGGGCTACAAATCCCCGTAGGGATTTTGGAGAGGACGTCTTCAGTCCATCAGTCAGGTTGTCAGAGGCATCGTCCATGAAATTAACCAGATCAGATCCAGGATGTGATCTTGGTTTCCTGCAAGCTAAACTCCCAAGCATGGTATGCAAGGCATTCCGCACCTGCCCCAGTTTTACCTCCTTTGTACAGCGACCTGCCACTCTCCTGTGCTAGGGCCACACCCAGCTCCTTGTCATTTCTAAACACGCGTAGGCTGGTTCAGTTTCCCTCCCTCCACACGTGCAGTTCCTGGTGCCTGGAAAACACACTTCCCCCTCCTTGTGTGAAAACTCCCAAACGCTGAGTTTTTGCGTTGGAGCTCTTGAGGACCTCCTCCACAGATCCAGGGCCCCCCATGCCCTCCTCTGTGCTTGCTGGAAGCCTTCCTCAGATTTCCCACGGTTCCTTGTCTCTTTATCTGTGTGTGTTTTCCTCATTACCGACCACCCTAATGAAAACAGCAGCCCTCATCTCCCTCTAGACCCTTATCCTGCTTTATTTTTCTTTGTAGACATTAACACCACCTAATTTATGTATTCATTTTTTCCATGTGTTATTGTCTGTCTCTTCCCATTAAAAAGCAATGCTTCCAAATTCCTGGAAGATATTTATCTTAGGGATTTCACAGAACAAAAAGGGGAGGGAGAGTTTCTTGGAATTCTTGGGATTCTGCAAATCATGTTATTCCTCTAAAAAAATCAAAAAATATTTTTTCATAACTTGTTTCAAAATGATAATGAGTGACTCAAATAATAAACAGGGAATCAGTTTTTCTGTGACAGGGTTATGCCAAAATTTCAGAGATGTTCTGTTTAAGAAAACGGACGTATTAAACAAATACGAGGTTTGTGAAGCATGAACCAATGTGTTGTGATGAGACCACATATCTCCACAACATACAAAAGTGATTTCTACCTGATATTTTTGATAAAAGGTTAAAAGAGAACATTAACTCAGGTTACTTTTTTTTATTCGTTTTATGACAAATATTCCAGGCGTAAACAATTTTTCATGTTGTATTGATTTGGTTGGGTTGTTAAGAGTCCAAAAGCATCTTTAAGTTGGGCACATGTTCCTTCATACACGCTCATCTCCTTAATAATGAAAACATCTTGCCGGCCTGCTTTGTTCATTGCCTCAGAGAGGCCTGCCAGGGCTGCATGGCTCAAAGCTGCGGCACCCCACCCGTGTTCTCTTTCTCCTGTCCTCCCTCACCAATAGGAGGTCAGTTCTAGGAAAAGAGCGGTGGCCATTTGTAACTTTCAACCAGGCCCTCCAAACCCTACAAGTTCAATGTGAGTCCACACTGCAAGTGGGCCATCCCTTAAAATATTAGCCGTGGCAGCAGTAAGTAGTAATAGTAAAAACAGTAAGGGCTATTTCTTTCTAGCTCTAATTATGTACCAGGCGTCATTTACGTCTTTAAAATTAATGGTTTCTATGGGAGTAGATAGGATTATTATCCCCTGCTTTATTGAGAAGGTCCCAGAAAGGGTAAATAACTTGCTCAAGGTCATGCAGCTAGGAAGTAGGAGAGCCAGGCGTTGAATCTGGAACGCGTGCCTCCAGGTTACATACTCTTCACTCTGACATCTTCCTGCCTCCAGAACAATTTTATTCTACGTACAACATGGTGTATGTTCCCCGGGGAAAGCTGGGAACACACTCACTGTCTCTTCTCTGTGCTAGTTAAATCACACAGAAGAGGGCTCTGTTTGGTTTTGGGATCCACTAACTGGACCCCTTTGAGAGAGGGTCCAGAATTAAACCATGAAAGGAGGGGCCGTGAACCTGAGGAGGAGAAAACGTGTACTTGCTTCCCTGCTTCCTTTACGTCCCTGCTCAAGTCAGGGAGACACTGTTACTGATCACCCCGTCTAGAATGGCAACCCTGTCACCCTGGTCCTTCTCCTGTTTAATTTTTCATCATAGCACTTATTACCACCTGACATTTTCTGACACATTTATTCTTGACCGAAGTCATTGTCTGTCTCACCCACTAGAGAGTAAACTCCATGAGTTCAAGGATTCTGTCTAGTACCATCTTTCCAGGGATGAGAACAGTGCCTGGTACAAAGTAGACATTCAATATATTTGTTGAGTGAATAAATAAATTCTGAGTCCCCACGTAAAATATTTCATTTGTTGACATACTATTCTAGTCCTTATCCAGGAGTAGATTCAATTAGTATATACCTAGAGTAATATCAGAGAGAAGTTTGTATCCTAAATTTTCCACTGATGGAGCTAGGCATATTTTTCCTTTTTTGCTGAATTTAAACCTTACCTTCCTCTTTCTTTTTCTATCTCCACTCTCCCAAAGGCAATTAATATTAAAAGTCTATCCTCCCACTTCTTTCTCCTATATAATCATGTATCTATATGATGTATACATGTACTTTTTTCATTGTTTTACAAAATGGGTATATTATATAATCTCTTCCATTCTGCCTTTCTCACTTAAGTATGTAAGTATATACTTGAGATATTTATAGCTCATATAAGTATCTTCTAAATGAAGATACAGAATAAACATTAAAAAACCCTCACAACATACTTCATGGTATAACTGTTTCAGCAATTTACACATTTCTTACTGACAGGCATTTCAATTGTTTTCTGTTTGTTGTCATTTCTATCAGTCCTGCAATTTGCATTCTTACATGTATATTCTTTTCACTTTGTGTTTCATTTCTATTTGTTATATTTTATACATTGGGAAGTCTGGAGTATTAAGGTGTGCGGTCAGACTAGATTTGCTAGATTACTTCCCCAAAGAGCTATAGCAATACGTGTATCTGTCAGCAAAAGCCGCGAATGCCCTTTTCTCTCTGCAACGTTATGTGGGGAAATAAAGCTTCTCTGGATTTCTTAGTGCTCCTGTAAAATGCCCTAGCCTCCTGAGACAGAGAAGTGTGTTTGATATAAAGACAGAGAGTGTTTGCCTTCACTTTTCCTAGGCACATTTTGTTTTTCATACACTATGAGAATTAGATCTGTAGCCATTTGTTAATTCCTCTAATCCAAAGGGATAACAAAATTTCTCTTCTCTCCCCAAATGGGACAAATGACTCTAACCTGGACTAGATCCCTAGGTTAAGCTTCCAAAGTGTCAGGAATACTGGACCACTGTTTCTCTAGTGTTTACATTTCAAAAAGGATGAAGCCCAAACCTTGGAGCCATCTCCTGGTTGCAGGAGCCTGGGACACCTACCGGGCTTAGCTGGCCCTTGCAGAGACGTTTTTACATTCCAAAAGGTTAGAGCGAGAATCCTGGACCCTTCCCATCTCTTCTCCAAAGGGCAAAGCTTTCTCTCTCCTTTCCAGAGAGGTGGGAGGTGGCTGCCTCTCTCCTGTGTACACATGGAGGAAATCTTTTTTCCCATTCTTGTCTCTGGATTGAAACCTGCCACTCACAAGAGAATTTTTATCAGCCCTCCTGGCATTACCTGTGGGTCGAGGTGTCAGGGACTGACACTGCACTTTACTCCATTGATCTGGTTGCATTAACAAAGAACTCTCTTCTCTGACCCAAGTGCTTGTGCTTCTGCTGTAAGTGTGTATGTATGTATGTATATAACTGTGCAAGGGGGAAAACACTCCAGACCCTTCACAGTTTTTGACAAAGCGTCCTGCCAGCACTGGCAATGATCATCCTTTTTAGTTTTTGCCAATCTAATGGGTGAACACTGTCTTCTCACAGTCTTTTATTTTCCTGGCTATCAGTGAAATTGAACATATTCCATTTTAGACATTTCAGTTGCCTTGTGTGAGCATCTGTGTGTGTGTGTGAGAATTGCCTTTTCGTAAATTCTGCCCATTTTTTCAAAGTTTTCCTTGAAGTTTTTCTTAGTTTGGATGGGCTGTTTTTATAGCGATAGACTAGCTATGAATATAGGCTGACAGTGGCTCTTCAGCAAACGTTTTGCAAATGCTTTTTCTTCTAGTCAGCCTTTCAGCCTGGTATTTGTTCTCATTCTGTTATTCTTCCTACAAAGCTCTGTCTGCTTTCTGTGTGCTATCAAACAGGAAGAGGGTCCTTAATGCCTACTACTTGCAGGTCCAAATGCTAAAGTGAGTGCCAGCCTCCTAGCTGGTGAGAAAGGGACTAGAGTCACATGGAGAGAGGGTCCTTTCTGAGGGGCTTACTGTAGGGAGGATGTGTCCATTGGAAACCTCCTGTCTGACACTGAGTCTGATACGGAGGCACAAACCTAGAGAAAAAGACAGTCACTTTCTCTGCTAGAGACGCTACTCCCCAAAAGGGAGACGATCATGGCGGGGATGCCCCCACCAGCGGGTCACTGCAGCTTGGGGCTTGGGAGGCACACTCCACCCTGGGTTAGGAAGAACTCTGGCATCCTGGTTTCTGCTTTATCGCGGGTCAACTGGCAGGCAGGCGGAAAACAAAGCCTGCCCCCTCTCCTCACTCCCCTGGAGTCAGGGGTGGGGGCAGTGCCCGGAAGAACAATCTGAACAGGACCCACAGCCAGCAGGAAAGGAACATGGTGCCAGGAGGCTGTGTTTGGACCAGAAACGAACAGGATACAAAATGGGGCTGAGACCGCCGAGGCGGAGACCAGGGGATTGGGGCCCAGTCTCCATGCTGGATGCTGAGAGTGGGAGACGGGCGAGGAGGACGACCTGGGTATCCTTGGGGAGCGTTGTTCTAAAGGTAGAGGAGGCCTAGCCGAAGTGCCACTCGGGGCCAACAGGTAACCTGCTGGGCACATTCCTTCAGTAAAGTTTCTTTCTAAAAAGAAACCACATGGTTGCGGATCAGAGGATGAGGTTTCTTCTCCAGATGCAAGCTCTGAGTGTAGAGAAGTCAAGAGGAATCCAGGGCTTTATGAAAGATGGACCTTCCTCACCCTTAAAACCTCCAGAAGCTAGTAGAGACCAGGTTTCTAGGGACAATTGGCTGTAACACAGCGTGGGGGCCAGGAAGGCACACCGATTCCCAAGAAATGTCGGCAATGTCCAGGGCGAAGCTGAGGGAGTCTGCCCTTTGCCTGGGCCACGGCTAGGGACTCACTCACTGCTGCTTTCCTGTTGGACCGCCGCTACACGTGCGGGGAAGTCTGGCTGATCCGTCTCAGCCCTCAAATCTCGTTCTTTCCTTGTGTCTTGTTGGCGAGGGTTCCTGCCACCCTTCTGGAGACTGGACAGAGCTGGCAGCAAGAAAAGAAAGACAAGTCAGGGTCATGCTGCTCTTAGAGAGGCATTTGGGGCTATTTTAGTGAAGGGCAGGGGGCCGGGCAGTAACTTTGCCCCTTGCCCAGATATAGGTATACCTCAGACTACAGGCTGTCCCTCAGAACTTGCCAGGAGAGGGTCGAGTCCATATTTGCACTCTCAGATGTGATAACCACTAGACACACAAGGCTAGTAGGCACGTCGGGTGTGACCATTAGAACTGAGGAAGTGGATGTATAATTTTACTTGATTCTCATTAATTAAAACAAGCATAAGTAGCTGCCATAGTGGCCAGTGGCTATTCTATTGGATAGCCCAGCACCACAGCCTGGGGGTCAGGAATTTGGACTCTAGAGGAAGACAGGGAATCTTGTTTCCCCCACTTCCTAGCCCTGTGAATTTGGGGAAGCAACTGAACCTCTTTGTGCTTCTGTTTCCTTTTATCTAAGCTGGGGCTGATGGTACCAACCTCTCAGGCTTGCTGGGGGTGTTGCCAATTCAAACATGGAAATACTAAACAGACACGTTCAAATAATTGTCACAGTCCTGAGAATCCACACCTGTCTGTCAAGGTGGAGCTGCCGGGAACTTTCAGGTAACACAGGAGGCAGGAAGGGTAGGGATGCTTTCTGAGAAGCGGGCTTGGAAAGAGCTCAGTTAATGGACTTCTGTATCTCTGATGCTTGAGGGTTCCTGGGTGGTGAAGAGTATCCCCAGGGGCTTTCCTGGCAGATGACACACTTAGGATGCTCCCCTCTGGGTGGGCTTTGTTTCTGAGAGTTGTCTCCAGGGCCAAGTCCTGAGCTGCTCAAGCCTTTGACAGATTCTAAGGAGACCCCATTGGATAGCAGGAGTGGAGTGGTGTTGGAATCCATGTGCAGAGTCTTGCTTGAGAGAAAGGAGAGGTGACACCAGAGGCTGGGAAAGATCCCTTCTTCCCAGCTTGTAGTGTCATCCACAGGACTGGAAGGAAAAGTCAGTGCAGGCAACTTGCTTTTGGTCTGAAGCTACCCTAAGGCATCAGTGATGGTACTAGTCTAGAAAGTTGGGTAGGTACAGAGAAGCCCAAAGCCTGGAAAGATGGCAAGGTCAAGCCTCATCTTCCTTTCTGTCACTGTGAACCTAGAAACAAACTTCCAGCCTGGCTTTTCAAGGAAAATCTCAGGGTGAGGACAGGATTTCACATCTGTTTTCTTAAATTCCACAAGTCAACTCCACCCCCTTGCCTGCAGATGACCTTTGGTGTGTTCCTAAGGGCTGGGAGCTGTGTTGGATCCTGTGTTAGGCCTTGGTGACTGGGTGACATGATGATGTATGTCACTTGCCTCCTGTAATGTGATTTATAATAAGAAATATGTGCTTGGTCTTCTTCTTCAACCCTGTCTCCTGCACAGAGCTCTCCAAACCCTTGGAATTTCCTAAATGGTGAGAGCAATAAAGGTATCTTTTGTTATCTTCATGAGGTGACCTTGGGAAAGCCTCTAAGGGTGGGTACTGGTTGCCAACCAGTTTGGATTAGAGGTTTGGAACGTTCAGTCCTGCCCCCTCCGCCCCCGCCATGGTCAATGATGTAATCAACCATGCCTATGAAATGAAGCCTCCATAAAACGCCTAAGGATGGGGTTCAGAAAGCTTCTGGGTTGGAGATTTGGGGAGAGTGGTGCACCTGGAGAGGGCATGAAGCTCTGAGCCCTCCCCCCCACCTTGCCCTGTACATCTCTTCCATCTGGCTGTTCCTGAGGTATATCCTTTTATAAAAAACCAGTTGTCTAGTAAGTAAAATGTTCCCCTGAGTTTTGCGAGGAGGGGTTGTGGGAAGCTCGCATCCATAGCTGGTCAGCCAGAAGCACAGGTGACCACCGGAACTTGTGATTGGTGTCTGAAGTGGGGAAGTGAAGGGGTCAGTCTTGCAGGACTGAGCCCTTAACCTGTGGGTCTGATGCCATCTCTGGGTTGATAGTGCCAGCCTTGAGTTGAGTTATAGAACACCCAGCTGATGTCAGAGAGTTGCTTGGGGTAGGGAAAAAACCCATATGTTGGAACTGGGTGACAGATTTGGATTTCCTAGCTGGACTCCTGCTTCCAAGCCTCTCCATTGCCTCTCTGTCCAGCACCCCGTGTGATTTTGGTCTTCCGGGGAAGCCACTTCGCTCATGGGGCAGCCCTGTTCCTTACCCCCCTCTCTCACTCCCCCTCCAGGCCCACTCTGCTCTCCTGCTCAGGATCCCACAGGGTCCTTAGCGACATCTTATGCCTCTAGCCTCTCCCCTTTGGTCCTCATTCAGTATAATCGTTCATCTGTCCTCTGCCAGGAATGTCCTTCTTATCCAAATCCCTCCCCTTGGCTTAAGGCTCTCTGCTCTTGAAACCTTTTCTACTGCCCTCACGCCCATCCCCTCTCCTTCCTGGGACTTTCTCAGTGCTTACATTTTGACCCTACATCAATCAGTAGAACAGTTGGTTCTGCGTAAGGGAGCACCTCGGTTGTCTTGCTGTCATAAAATCCTGCTCCTCCACTACCCACTCCCTGCTTGCACCAAATCCAGCCTCCTGGAGGGGCGCTGAGAGCCTATAGAATGAGTGCAGCCTCTTCTCAGGAAAGAGCTTAAGACTTTTCTCCCCCAGGCTCATACAAACACCCCAGAGAAGCCCTTAAGATTTACTTGGGGGAATGGGAAATCAGAGCACAGTCAGAGAGATGAGGCAGGAGGCTCTGAAAGCCCCACCTCTGCCTCGCCAGATCCTCAGCAGGACCCGACAGGGCACTGAGCCCAGGTGATGCCATCAGGATCAAAGCCCAGCCAGTTGTAGCACCTGGCAAATAGGATCGTTACTGTCATGTGTCATGTCAAAGATGGATCAAAAATGGCCGCGTATTTCAACTGAATGACTAGTTTCATCTTCTCTCTGGCAGTAACTTACTGCCAGGTTAAGCTGTTTCTTGAGACCCTCTTGGACCTGAAGGGTAGGACCACATTGTCAGCACAGAGAAGGACACTTGACTGTCTGTATTTTAATAGGAGAGCATGTGTCTCAATTGTCAAAATGTTGTACCCACAGCATAGGGGCTATGAGAAAAAGTTCCCTTCTGATTTGTAATCAATGATGCAAGGTAGTGGTGAGAATAATAATTAGAACAATAGACTTGAGTTCAAATCCCTCTGCTGTTAGACTCGAAGTTGAAGACCCTCAGTTTCCTTATCTGTGAAATGGGGATAATAATGGTAACTATCTTACAGCATGTCTTGGGGATTAAGTGAAATCATGCATTTCAAACACAGCGCCGTTCCTGGGACAATGTAAATGTTCGGTATGTGTTAGCCATTATTGACATCATGTGAATAGTTGTATCATAGGATAAATCTGTAGTATCAGAAGACAGACACTTTTTAGGTTTTAGTAGTAAGTACATGAAAGGTACTTGGGTAGAAGGCTGTGAAGTTCTGGCTTTCTTGCTACCACAGAAGTGAAGTGAGACAAAGATGCTGGTGGAATGTGACCTGGGGGTCTTGGCTTAGGACAGAGGACCTGAGCATCCTTTCTGGTTGCCCGAGTTTTGAGCTGCCTCTTGATGCCGATGGCATTGTGGTAAGCAAAGCTTACGCTGTGAAGAGAATAGTAATTGGGTTGAGCCCCTGTGGCTCATCAGCGCCCCCTAGCGGAAGGAGTGGGGTGGTGCTGGAAGGGGTTGCCAGGGGCCAGTTAATGAATGATACCACATGGGCAGAGTGTGAGCTGTGGATCAGGGACATCTTGGATCTGGAGTTTGAAAGCCTCTTACGCATATCCCTGCCTGTAATTTCTCTTCCAGGCATGGCAAGACCTGTGAAAATAAGCTCCAGCCCCTCGTCTGTCCTGCTTGCCGTTCCAGGGTGGGAGGAACACTCTGGGTTGGGGGATGGTGGCAGTCATCCCTCCAGGGGCTTAGGTCACCTGCGCGTGTGGCCGTCTGCTGCCCTGATGCATATTCTGCCCTATGCTACTTCTCAAGACGGAAAAGCCTGCCTGTGTAGGTGGGAACGGAAGCCGGCAGCATTGTTACTGGGGCTGCTGTGATCGCCACCGCCACCGCTGTCAGTCACACAGGTTGAAAAGGGTATTGGTTGGGTCAGAAAACTACCGTCGAGTACTCAGATTCCTCTACATAGATCAAAGAAGGAGAGAGAGAGAGAGAAAAGACACTAGTGGGCCATAAGAGACCAGAATGAACATTGAAGTGCATTTATCCAGAAGCAAAGGCCAGAGAAGGCAGTGAGATGTCCAGGACAGCCATCCTCTAGGCAAGATACAACCCTCCCCCAACCCCCAAGGCCACTTTTGGTGGCCGGCTATGTAGTAGCCATCCTGCAGATGTGGTCTGCACATTGTCTTGTGTGATCCTTGGGACGACCCCACGATGTAGCGGTCATTGTACCTCTTTTACAGTTAAGGCAAAGGAGGCTCAAAGACCTTAGAAGATTTGTCCACTTTGATAGAGCTAGTAGGTGGGAGAGTGAACTTTGAACTTGGGTCTGACTGGATCTGAAGTTTTCCAATTCATAACTGGGATGTCATCTCCCAGGGCTCCATTTCCCTTCTCAGTAAAATGAGAGTGGACCTGGTTCTAAGGCCACCCTTCTAACCCCAGTGACCACAGGTGGCTGTCAAGAATTGGAAAAGGGAAAGCATTGGAAAGAACCCAGTTCAGTGAAGCAGCAGTTCCATGTCTGAACAGAGTGATCCAGGCAAGAGGTGTGTGCCCCGGGCTGAAGCTCTGAGAAGGTAGGGCTTGAGACACGTAGAGTCTGTCTACCTAAGGTCATTTGGGTCCCCTGGGAAGGACATTAAATATGCTACCTTTTCTTGTGCCTCGCTGCCCTTTCTCCCAGCTGTGAACCCTGGGTTCTCACTTCTTCTTCCTCCTGAGGAAACACGCAGTCCTGTCTAGCTAGCTTTGGGCCGCTAGACTGGACTCTCAGCTCTCAAAGCTGTGTTCTTCTTACCTCTGGTTGTTTCTCCTTTCATCCCTCTTCATCGCAGGCCCAGCATCAGCACCAGGGCGGGGGTTGCTGGAAAAGTGGCGGGAGACTTCATCCCCTTGTTCATGTTGCCAAGCAGATCTTGCTTCTCTGGGAACTATTGTGAATGACCCAAGTACAAAAGTATAAGTCAAAGCCCCCCGATGCTTTGAGACCTTCACATTTTCACTGAACTGGCAACATCAGCAGCTCTGTCTGTGCCCACTGTACCGGTATGACTGTTAGGATTCAAACTGTCATTAGAGCTCCAGCAGACAGGATTCTCTGACCTCACTCATGATGCCAGAACATTCCACAGTCCAGCTCAAATTATACCCAGCAACTGTAAGACCCTCCAAGGCAGTTTCTTTTTCCCAGTAAAACCCCCATGGATGTGCACTCATAAAAAAAATCAATTTTATTAAGGTATTATTAATGTGTTCATTCTACATGTGCCTTTGGTGACTTTTGACATATTTATACACCTGTATAATTAGTATAATGATCAACACAGAGAATATATCCATCATCCTAAAATGTTCCCTGTTCCCTTTCTCAGTTAATTTTCCATCCCTGGTCCTAGACATCCACTGATCTGCTTTCTGTTTTGATAAATTTGTCTTTTTTATGGTTTCATATAAATGAAATCAGGCAGTGTGTAGTCTTTTATGTCTGGCTCCTTTCACTCAGCACAGGAATGCTGAGGATCATCCATGCGATTGCATGTATCATAGGCCATTTCTTTTTTAATTGAGGTAGAGTTGATGTACAATATTATGTAAGTTACGAGTGTGTAACATAATGTTTCATAATTTTTAAAGGTTATGCTCCATTTATAGTTATTATAAAATATTGGCTATATTCCCTGTGTTGTACAGTATGTCCTTGTAGCTTATTTCTTTTATACACAGTAGTTTGTACCTCTCAATCCCCTACCTCTGTCTTGCCCCCTTCCCTCTCCTTCTCTTCACTGGTAGCCACTAGTTTGTTCTCTACATCTGTGAGTCTGTTGCTTTTTTGTAATGTTCACTAGTTTGTTATATTTTTTTTTTAGATTCCACATATAGGTGATATCATACAGTATTTGCCTTTCTCTGTCTGACTTATTTCACTTAGCATAATATCCTCCAAGTCCATCCACGTTGTTACAGGTCATTTTTATTATTGTCAAGTAGTTTCAGTTGTATGGATACATTTTGATTTGTTTAGCCATTCCCCTGTTAATGGGCAGTTGGATGGTTTCTAGTTTTTGATTCCTGTGACTAAAATTGCTATAATATTCACATACTAGTCTTTGTGTACACATGTGTTTTAATTTCTCTTGGGTAGCAGCGAGGAGTGGAATTGCTGAGTCTGTGGTACATATGTGCTTAACTTTATAGGAAATTGGTGTTCAGTTCTGTGAAATACTTTTTTTTTTGCATCCATCGAGCAAATCATATGGGTTTTCTTCTTTGATCTGTTAATATGGTGAAATACCATAATTGAATTTCAAATGTTAAATATTCAAGCACTTGGTCCAAGATGTATTAACCTTTTTATACATTGCCTGATTTGATTTACTAAAATTTTGTTACAGATTTTTGCATTCATATTATGAAAGATATTGGTCTCAGTTTTTCACTTCTTTGCAATGTGTTCGCCTGGTTTAGGTATCAAGGTAATGCTGGTCTTATAAAATGACTTGGGAAGTGTTCTCTCTTCCTCTCTTCTCTGGTAGAATTGGTATTATTTCTTCCTGAAGTACTTGATAGAATTTATCAGTAAAGATATCTCAGTCTGGAGGTTTCTTTGTCAGAAGGTTTTAAATTACAAATTAATTTTCTTTAACAGATAAAGGGATACTCAGATTTCCTATTTCTTTTTGAGCCAGTTTTGTTAATTTGTATCTTTCAAGACACTTTTCTATTTCATCTAAGCTGCTGAATTTATTGGCAAACATCTTTTCATAGTCTTCTCTTATTGTCCCTTTAATGACTTTAAAGTTAGTAGTGATGTTCCCTTTATCATTTCTGCTATTGGTAACTGTGTTTTATTCTTTTTAACTTGATCGGTCTGGTGAACGGTTTGTCAAATTTGTTGCTATTTTTCAGGGAATGAGCTTTTGGTTTAAGTAATTTTTTTTGTTTGTTTGACCATATTGTATGTCATTGATTTCTGTTCTTATTTTTGTTTATTTTGGAAGAAGTTTAGACAATTAATCTTAGACATTTCTTGTTCTTGTCTTGTTTCATTGTTAACTTTTTAAATGTATAGAGATGTATGCCTTAGAAAGTGAGACTTCCCATAACCCATTCCCCCCTGAGATAACTGCCTTTTACCAACATGCTAATCACCAAAGACGTACAAAAGGACTTGACATCCTTCTAATCCACCACGTGCCTTTGAACATGTGGGCCCTTGCTCTTGGCATTCCTTCAGAAAGGAATACTTTGCCCAACATTCTCCACCTGGGGAATTCATAGATATTAAGATCCATCTCAAATGCCCCCTCCTCCCTGAAGTGTCCCTCAGTTCTTCCAATCAGTTCACTCTCTTCTCTGTGTACCATTGGGCTCCGTACATGGTTGTAAACACTATAGTGTTCATTGGAAGGGTAGAATTTGAATATTGTCCATTTGTTCCAAAGTCCACACTTTTGTGTGCTGTACCGTTTCCTCGGAATTTTTCTATTGGGTTTGAGAGCAGTTTTCTATGATTCTTGGCTTACCATACTCATTTTGTTTGTTTGTTTTAATTGAGGTATAATTCACATACCATAAAATTCACCTTTTTTATTTATTAATTTTTTTTCCATTTTATTTATTTATTTATTTTTTTTGGGGGGTACACCAAGTTCAATCATCTGTTTTTATACATATATCCCTGTATTCCCTAAAATTCACCTTTTTAAGGTGCACAATTATGACAGAATTTTAATCTCAAGTTTCTTTATGAAAAGAATTATAGTTACCTTAGCATTTCCAGTTCCTGGTATGGTACTTAACACTCAATAATAAGACACTCAATAAATGTTTCCTGAATTAAGAAAATAAGTGTTTACTGTATGTTCTATACCAGCATTTCTCAAACTCCACATGCATACAGATCACCTAGGGAGAGTGTTAAAATGCAGATTCTGATTTGGGAGTGGAATCTGAAGTCTAAATTTCTAACAAGCTTTTAAATGATGCCCGTGCTGCTGATCTGAGGACCACACTTTGAATTGCCATGCTCAAAGGTACCTACTCTCTAGAGTAAAGGTAGTTCTCCTAGACTTACACAAGGGGGCGCAATGGGCAAACATTTCTAGTGATGTTTCTCAGAATGTAGTGAATGAATTCCTGTGACATGCATTTCAGCAGCTGTTTTGCTAATTATTATTTATTTCATGGAACAGGCACAGTAGATATCTCAGTATACTAAAAATAGATTTTCCTCTAATCCTTGTCTTTTGAAGAATTTGCCAAGATTATGCTCATAGAAACTGGAAACCCTCACAATCTGTTATTAGAAGTGTCAAATAAGAACAGCACTAAAAAATTATTAGGTGTGAGAGATCTGAAAGATGTGAAAATAATAATAATAATAATAGTAATAATAAAAGTAATAATGATAGTAGCAGTCATTTATTGCTACCTGTTAAGTGTGTAGTATTATGCTAGCTGTCTCACATCAATGGTTTGATTTAATCCTCACAACCACCCCATGTAAAAAGTAATGTTGTCCTCATTTTACAGGTAAGAAAATCGATGCTTAGAGAAATTAAATAAAATGCCCAAGTTCTGGAAGTCATAACTGGAAGGGTAGAAACTGAACACGCTCCATCTTTTTCTGAAGTTCACACTCCTATGTGCTGTGCTGCTTCCTCAGAATTTTCTTTTCTTTTATTGGGTGGGGGATTTCCTTTTGGGGTTTAGAGCAGTGATCTATGATTCTTGATTTGCCATACTCTTTTAAAAAATTTAGATATGATTCATATGCTACAAAATTCACCCTTCTAAAGTGCACGGTTCACCGGGCTTTAGTATAATAAATACAAGGTTGTGCAACTATTGTCACTATCTAATTCCAGAATATTTCTTCACTCCTAAAGAGAAATCCATACTCATTAGCAGTCTCTCCCCACTTCCCCTCCTACAGCCCCTGAAAACCACTAATTTACCTTCTATTCCAAGAATTTGTCTATTCTAGGCATTTCATGTAAATGGAATCATGCAACACATGGCCTTTTGTGTCTGGCTTTTTTCACAGAGCATGATGTTTTCAGAGTTCATCCATGTTGTAGCATGTATTAGTCCTTCCTTCCTTTTTATGTCTTAACAATATTCCAAAGTATAGACATACCACATTTTATTTATTTATTTATCGATAGATGGACGTTTGGTTTGTTTCCATTTTTTAGCAATTATGAATAATGCTGCTATGAACATTTAGATATATATTTTTTCTTTTTTTTTTTGGCTGTGCTGGGTCTTTGTTGCTGTGAGTGGGCTTTCTCTAGTTGTGGCGAGTGGTGGCTTCTCTTGTTGTGGAGCACGGACTCTAGGTGCGCAGGCTTCAGTAGTTGTGGCCCACGGGCTTAGCTGCTCCGCGGCCTGTGGGATCTTCCCGGACCAGGGATCGAACCTGTGTCCCCTGCACTGGCAGTCAGATTCTTAACCACTGCGCTGCCAGGGAAGTCCCATAGATATACATTTTTAGAAAAAAATAAGTTTTCAGTGCCAGGGAGTGGAATTGCTGGATTATATGTAAACTCTATGTTTAGCTTTTTTGAGGGACTTTCAGACTGTTTTCCACAGTAGCTGCACCATTTTACATCCCCACCAGCAGTTTTATCCTTTTACTTGTCAGTCCTTATTGTTGATTTACCATACTCTTGTGCTCATGAATTAATTGATGGGGAGATAATCAAATTCTCAAATGCCCATTAATTTTTTTAAAGCAATGATCAGGCTTCTGCATACTGCTGGGAAAAGAACACTGAACTGGGTTTCTTCATCATTAACTACCGTTCTCTATCATTAATTGTGTGACCCCGTATTACGATCTAGTCTTTCAGACTCCCAGCTGTAGATCTGGGATAATAAAACCTGCCTTGCTTCCCTGGTGGTCCTGGCATGAAGTTAAAACCAAATAGCTAAGGCAGGAGAAAGCACTTTCACAAATGAAAGAGTTGTCAAAGTTAATGAAGCTTAAACACCAGCACCCCTCTTTTCTGTGGGCCCTTTCCAAGGCCCTGGTCTCTGGCCACTCTGTAACCCTTCTCCTCTAGCAGGGTGGCATTGGAATGGCCAAGGGCATGCTGAGTCACAGCAAAAGGTAAGTTTAGCTGGGCTCTAAGGGACTTGATTCTAATACGCTGAGTCCTAGGTATCAAGCAAGTCATGGTGGGTATCTTCATTTATTCAATGACAAACTGTATTGCATCTAGAACCTGTAGTAAGTGCTGGGAACACAATTTTTAAAAAAGGGTAGTTGGAAAATTTAATAGAGCTTTCTTGGGACACCAACTGACAGTGCAGTCTTAAAATAAGCAAAGATACAGAAGAATTATATAACATGACTAATAAGCCTGAAACAATAGAGATGTATCACATATAGCCAACAAACAGAATATGTACATTTCTCTATGCGTACATTATATTTTGACCTCAGTATACACTGCTGTGTGCTCACCACCAAAAGTGTAGTTTCCATCCATCACCATACAGTTGTCCCCCGTACCCATTTTGCCCTCCTCCAACTCCGCTTCCCCTCTGGTAACCAGTATTCTTTTTTCTTTGTCTATGTGTTTGTTTTGGTTTGGTTTGGTTTGTTCTTTTATTTAAAGACATTTTTTTATATTCCACATGTGAGTGAAGTCATGTTTGTCTTCCTCTGACTTATTGCACTTAGCACAATACCCACCATGTCCATCCATGTTGTTGCAAATGGCAAGATTTCATCTTTCTTTTATGACTGAGTAGTGTTCCACTGTATATATATGCCGTGCTTCCTCATCCATTCATACATCGATAGGCACTTAAGTGGTTTTCATACCTTGGCCATTGTAAATAATGCTGCAATGAACATAGGGGTGCATGTATCTTTTTGAATTAGTGTTTTCATATTCTTTAGATAAATACCCAGAAGTGAAATAGCTGGATGATGTAGTAGTTCTATTCTTAATTTAAAAAAATAAATAAATTTATTTATTTATTGGCTGCGTTGGGCCTTCGTTGCTGCACAGGGGCTTTCTCTAGTTGCGGTGAGCGGGGGCTACTCTTTGTTGCGGTGTGCGGGCTTCTCATTGTGGCGACTTCTCTTGTTGCAGAGCACAGGCTCTAGGTGTGTGGGCTTCAGTAGTTGTGGCACACGGGCTTAGTTGCTCCGCGGCATGTGGGATCTTTCCGGACCAGGGCTCAAACTCGTGTCCCCTGAATTGGCAGGCGGATTCTTAACCACTGTGCCACCAGGGAAGCCCCTCTATTCTTAATTTTTTGAGGAACCTCTTTACTTTTTTCCATAATGACTGCACCAATTTACATTCCCATCAACAGTGTAAGAGGGTTCCCTTTACGCCACATCTTCTTCAACATTTGTTATATCTTGCCTTTTTGATAATAACCATAGAATATGTACATTTGGATCATATATTGTATGTTTATTAAAACTGGCCATGTTCTAGGCCACAGAAAAAGGTCAATTTATTCCAAAGAGTCAATCTCATGCAAGCTATGTTCTGTAATCATAATGCAATAAAATTAGAAATCAATAACAATAAAAGTTTAAAAAAAAAACTTTCCTTTTTCTGGAAACCAGCAAACAACAAAAACAAATCAAAACCAAAAACAGTCCCCCAAATCCCTGGGTTAAAGGGATCATCATATATCAAAATCCATGAGGCAAAGTAGTGTTTAGAGGGAAAAATTATAGTTTTAAACACATTTGTCAGAAACCAGGACCATTTGAAGGAATGTAAACAAAACATTCAACTATAATACTTTGAAGAAGACGATTGAGCAAACACTACCATGGAGTTCTGACTTATATGTACACGGGATGCTGAGTGAGCCCAGTGGTGGGGCCTCTAACCTGGAGGCATCACATATGAGCTGTTTGATGGAGAAAAAGGAATCTGATTAAGGTATGTGAGGAAAGCAAAGGGCAAGCTCACCGAGGTGAGAAGCAGCCAGTGGCTGTGCCCCACTGCAGGGAAGGGTTCCTATGGCGGGGAGTTTGGAGAGGAGGCAAGAGTTATGTCCAACCATGAAATCTTTGTTGTGAGATAAAAGGAAGGCCTAATACATTTTTTTAAAATAAAAGGATGATGATTTCGAGTAAGAGTTTGAGCTCCGGGGTCAGATGATGCTGAGTTTGAATCCCACTCATGCAAACTGTGGGATTCTAGCTATGTGCTCATGGGCCAGCCATTAACCTCTGCAAGCCTCAACGTCCTTATCTACAAGTAATAATAATGACAATGGAAATCATAATCATGACGGCTACCCGACAAGTACGTTCGTGTGATAAGTGCATTCATGTATAAAGCACTTAGCACCGTGCCCGACAGAGAGGGTTTATCGGTTGTTCCAGTGTGATTATTCACCCTTTCATGATCAAAAGTGTCTCCGTTTGGCTGATAAATTATATGGTCACATCAAGTTGGCACTCAGTATGTCATCTCTATGCGTGCATGTGAGGGTTTTAGAGAGATCATCCTGGATGCACATTGGAGCCTGGACACCAGACTACAGACAGAGGGGTCACTTAGGAGGGACCTGAACCAGATAGGTGAGGACAGACTGGAGAGTTCCAGAACAGAGGTGTATTTTTTTTTTTTAGAGGAAGCAGCTTTTATACAATTGGTGACTACTAAGATGCTTCTAGGGTTTATTCACGTTCCTGGCTTAGAGGACCAAGCCAGTGGGGACAGGGAATTCACCACAATGGGGCCAACAGAAGGAAGCACAGATTCGGGATGGAGGTGTATTGGATGGTGAATCGTGGACAGGTCAGCTTTAAAGATGTCTGGGGGTTTGCAACATGGAGGGGATCCCTAGAGTCACAAAGCAGAATCTGAAGTTCAGGGGGAGGCCAGGTCTGGAGATGGAAATGTGGGTCTTACCTGTATGTGTGAGCAAACGAGATCACTCAGGGAGAGAAGTGAGAAGCGAGACGAGATGAGGGCTGAAGAACAAGCCCCGAGGAACACGGCCAGGTAGGCGTCCGTGAAGGACGCTGTCGCCCAGGAGCTTGAGAAAGCCGGGAGAAATAAGGGTCAGAGCAGACAGGGAGGGCAGAGTCTCAAGATGCAGTGAGCTGTCAGTGGCATCAGCTCTACGGAGAGTCGGATATGATGAGGGCACAGAAGTGCCATTGGGTTCCCCGTGTGACGTCACGGCTTCTTTGGGAAGAAAGTTCCCGAGGAGTGGTGGGGTGGAAGCTGACTGCAGGACGTTCAGTTTGAATGGCAGCTCAAGAGGAATTTCTCAGACTCGTAGATTCAAGTCAAATCCATAATTCTGATCACTGAAGGAATCCCTTGGAAAGTTCTGGTATCATTCTGGTGGCTGACGAATGCACAGCCATCGCTGTTGCTCATTGTGCGCTGATACCGGGCCGGGCACCCCGGCCACAGTGTCTGCTGTGATCATCTCAGGGAGGGCTTGAGGAAGGCGTTCCTTGACAAACGCAGCAACTGAAGTTCAGAGGCTCTACATGGCCTGCTCAGCGTCACACAACCGCCGAGTCTCAGAACTGCAGGTCGCACTCATCTCTGGTCCATGCCAGAGTCCACGTTCGTCCCTCTGAACTTTCACTCCAACCTCCGAACCTCCCCTCTTCTTCAAAAATTGTCTGAAAAAGAAATTCAAAAACCCCTGCTACACAGTAACCACTTTTTAAAACAAAAACGCAGAAAGTTCTCAGAACTGCAGAAGGAGGCAATCACGTTTTCATCACAGTACAACCTGGGGACCTCGGAAATGTGAAAAGCATTAAAAAAAGAAAAATCACTGTGCTCTCTTGTGCTGAGAGGGAACAGTGGAAAATAACCTGTCTTTCCTACCTGAGCCCCGCTTTAGGGGAAACAAGGAAACTTTGTGTATCTTTCAGTCCCAGAAAAGGGGGCCTTGTCTGTGAATAAAATAGCAAGTTTCATCTTAACTTTCAAGAATGGTGTCTTTTCATGTCTTCATGGGGTATCTGAAGCTCTGCCAACCTCATGAGTGAGAAACCAGACCCACTCACCCTGGCCTGTCCCTACCAATCCCCGCCAAATCTGCGGCTCTTTCAGGGGTGTGAGTGCACCCTTGTCCTTGGGGCTCCATTCACGTGACTCTTTACATCACATGCATGCTCTTTACAGCCTTTTCTATGTATGGAACACTTCACAATATGGTTCCAAATGCACTGCTTGAAAATGTAAACAAAAGTAAGACTAATATTTTCAAAAGAAAAAAGAATCTTTGAATAGAGGAAACGATAAATAAAACAGGGTAATACATTTCATGGAATACTAGACAGTTAAAAGAGTGGGCGAGATCTGTTTGAATCCGTTTGGGTGAAGCTCAAAATACATGATTGTGTGAAAATAAAACGTTGCAAAATGACATGCACAGAGTGATATTTATCTACATGTGAAAATAATAAGCAACCTATAGATTTGCAATGGATATAGTCATATGTATTGAGGGTATTATGCCAATCTTACAATTGCGGTTACTTTGGTGCCTGGGAGGTGGTGGGTGTGCTGAAGGAATTGGGATGAGTGGGTGATGAGGAGGACTTCAGCTTGATCTAAATCCCCAAAATCCCCATGACCCCATCAGGAGTTCTTCAGAGTCAAAACTATTTCCCTAATAGCATGAAGGTGCCATTTGCCTATTTCATGGTGTTGACATTTCACTGATGGTGCAAAACCAATGGTGTGTAGAACTGCGGGGTCCTTAGCAGGAATCAGGGCATCATTGTATCCTGGGCCGCCGCTCATTGGAAGTGAAAAAATAAACATTGCCAGTTTCACTTAAGAATGACCCGAGGAAGTGATAAAAATTATTAATTTTATTAAATCTTGGCCTCTGTGTTCATTTTTAAAAATATTCTAAGTGCTGAAGTATATATGAAGTACCTTTGCTGCATTCGCGATATGATGGGTGTCTTGAGTAAAAGCACTTGTGTGTTGAGAGCTTAATTAATAGCTTGTTTTTCACAGAACAGCATTTTTATTTGCAAGAATGACTGACAAACTGTGGTTATTCAGACTAGGGTATTTGGCAGATATTTTCCTGAAAATGAACAAAATGAGCTTGTCACTTTGAGGAAAACAACTGGCAGTATTTGTTTCCTATGATAAAAATACAAGTTTTTAAGCAAAAATTAGAATTTTGGAAAACTTGTTTCTGCCATCATGAGCTTGATAGCTTCTCAGCACTTAAAAAGTTTTCTGATGAGACTGGTAGTCATATTAACAAACAGGATAAATAAATAAATAATAAATAAATAAATAAATAATTTTTATTTTATATTGGGGTATAGTTGATTTTCAATGTTGTGTTAGTTTCAGGTGTACAGCAAAGTGATTCAGTTATGAATATATATATATATTCTTTTTCAGATTCTTTTCTCACATAGGTTATTACAAAATATTGAGTCAAGTTCCCTGTGCTATACAATAGGTCCTTGTTGATTATCTATTTTATATATAGTAGTATGTACATGTTAATCCCAAACTCCTAATTCATCCCTTTCCCACACCATTCCCCTTTGGTAACCATAAATTTGTTTTCTATGTCTGTGAATCTGTTTCTGTTTTGTAAATAAGTTCACTTGTATCATTTTTTTAGATTCCACACGTAAGTGATATCATATGATATTTGTCTCTCTCTTTCTGACTTACTTCACTTCGTATGATGATCTCTAGGTCCACCCATGTTGCAGCAAATGGAATCATTTCATTCTTTTTTTATGGCTGAGTAATATTCCATTGTGTATATGTACCACATCTTCTTTATCCATTCTTCTGTGGATGGACATTTAGGTTGCTTCCATGACTTAGCTATTGTAAACAGTGCTGCAGTGAACATTGGGGTGCATGTATCTTTTCGAATTATGGAACAAACAGAATTGATTAATATTGTATAATAAAGTGAGCCAACATTTGGAAGATCTGCATAAGCCAGTGAACCAATATTTTCCAAAAGACCAATGCCTTTTGTTACAAAATCATTTTATCCTTTTCCATGAGTTTTCAACTCTAAAAAAAACCTATTTGCTGTAAGGTGCTTATCTTAAAATAAACCTAGATTACTAGAACTAGAGTTATTTAGGGGTGGGCAGCAATTCGCAACATGTGTAAGTTACAGCCCCGAAGAACTTGTGCTTATCTTTCTCTCCCAATTATGTTATACAGCAGATGTCATCTTCCTTTGTTCCCACCTTTCTCCTTTCTCCTTTCCATCATTTTTCCCCATGCCCCCAAGTCAAAATGACAAATGCAGCCAAGAATTGTTGATGTTGCCTCTGTGTGTGTGTGTGTGTGTGTGTGTGTATGTGTGTACACGTATGCCGGGAATGCCAGAGGGTATCAAATAATTGCAGTTTTTGTTTATTTTCCACATGCTGGCATTAACAGAATCCCTTTCCTCTGTCTTGCTGTTAAGGGAGAAACTTGGAAGTCAGGGAGAAGAAATTTGAGCATGGAGCCTTTGTCCCAAATGTCTTAGTTAGAGGCATTTGGGGATAATATGGAGATCTTTTGAAATAAGGAAGAAAAAAGGCAAATATATCTCTAGAGTAATAATAAGACCAAGGTTATTATTTCTCAAGGAGTGGGGCCAACATCAAAGTAGTGCGAGAACACACATCCTTCATGTGGCCTGACTGCGAGTCCTGAGGAGGGTGATGAATTCTTATGGTCCCAAGTCACGTGAGCCTTCTGGTAATTTAGGGAGAAACTGGTCCCAGCGTGCGGGTGTAATTGGAGCACCCATGATTCCCTGCCTCCCCCTAACTCAGAACTAAAGCCCACTCCCCTCCCCGACAAGGGGAGCCAGCAGAAGCGTGACTTTGAGTCCATCCCTGTGAGCTTATCATGATCGCTGTTTGGGCCCAAGCGCAACAAAGTCAACCTCCCGGGCAGGACCCACGTCCGAAGCATCATCTCCAGTCACTTCTCAGGGACCTGTTGCGTTGCCCTTGTGGTGTTAATATCTGCCACAGTTGATGTCTGCTGAACACGTGCTGTGCAGCTGAGAGCTAAGCATTTTATTTGACTCTGCAGCAGTGCTCTGAGGTTATGGTCCTGTGTGGGGGATTGGGTGGCTTCCCGCCGTTGGGCACACAGCTAAACTCGATTTCCTGAACTCCTTGGCAGTTAAGCCTGGTGGTAGGACTGAGTTTTGGTCAAAGACTTGCTAGTGAAAGTATCGTGTGTTGCTTCCAGGCCTGGCCTGCGCACTCCCCCCACATATCTGACCCTCCATGCTCTTTTCTCCTCTGCCTTGTGAAGACAAATACGGTGATCTTGGGATTATAAACTGGAAGGAGTCTGGCTTTTGAATCACATCTTGGAGGACAACCACTGCTTGGTAACACCTAGTTTGGACTTCAAGAGAAGAATGAATAAACTTTTATTGTTTTAAGCCAGTGAGATTTTTGGAATTTACATATAGCAGCTGTGGTCCTCACACTAATACACATCCCCATTTTAGATGTGAAAAAACTGAGCCTTGGAACATTTTCTTTGCCCATAGTCGCACAACTAATAAGCAGATCTATGTAAGCTTGAATTACGTGTGTTTGTTTCCTTGGGAGTGAAGTGGCAAGCATCTCAGGTAATAGTGGGAAGTGTGTGTGTGTGTGTGTGTGTGTGTGTGTGTGTGTGTGTGTGTGTGTGTGGTGTGAGATACATTTCCACCGGTGTTTTGAGCCATTTGGTTCCCAAGATCCCTCTCAATCTCAAGCAGGAATGAGAAATGTGAGTTTTAGGACCATCCTTTTCCCCAGTCAAGGGACTGAGGGCTCCACCATGTACTTCTGCCCCTAAGCATTGCTGAGCAAGAAGCAGTGACCCCCAGAGCGACTGAAACTTCACCCCCAGTGTGGCTGCTGCCATGTGGCAGACTGACAAGATCCCAGCCCTTATCTGGGCTGCAGAGGGCCTGGCCACGATGACGCTGACCTCTGGGAGACTGTAACTCTGTAAGATGTCAGCTTTCCCAGGGATATCAGTTTCGGGAGGCTGGCAGGATGTGGAGGGAAAACAATCTCAGGCTGGCTTACCTTGCTCAAGGCAGTGCGCCCTCCCCTGGCATGTGGAATTTACACCGGAGCAGGCAGAAAACAAGCCACCCCCACCCACCACTCCACTTCTTAGCCAACTTACCAAGGCTGGCTGACCTTTTCCCTCACAACTGCATCAGCGTGCAATTGCATGTTGGTGAAGCCCAGACAGTGGTGGGGTTCATGTCTGTCTCCCAAGTACATACCCATCCCCCTACTGTTTGTGAATTCAGGAACTAACTGTTAGAACGTTGGTGCTCCAACAGAGCAATTATTTGGGCTGATACCCCCATTTTAGGGATTTCTTAATTTTCTAACTGAGGCCAGAGAGAAGGGACTCGCTGAAGGTTGTATAATTTTTTTTTTTTTTGAGGTCATAAAACTTGCTGGTGGCGTATTTGAGCCCCTGCTAGATGCTCAGCATTACCTTATTGTTGCAGGATTGTGTTGCCAAGGAAACAGACCCCTAGACTTTAAGGCCTTGGTGCAAGGAATTTATTGGCTGATGCCCTTGGGAGCACACGGGTAAGAGAGTGACAGAGGCAGGACTGGGCAGAAGGACTTGAACTGTGATTTAGTCGCAGCAGAGACTCCACGGAGTTGATCCCACGGAGAGCAGTGAAGCTGAGGTGGCCCTGCAGAGATGTTCCAAACTGAGGCAAGAGGGCTGAGAGTTTGTATTCCCTGCCTGGGCCAGTCGTGGTGTGCTGGCTGCTCCCAGGGAGGGGCCATAACCTCAGGTGAGGCCGCTCCCTTCGGCAGAGGCCGGTTTCCGGGGAGGGGCTGTGTCATGAGCCTGGGAGGTGAGTGTCCCTGTCCTGGGTCCCAGAGGGGATCTGGAGGGAAGACCACAGCACTTGCTACACTCGTTTATATGCACAGGAATGCTGAGGTTTAAGATGACGGACATTGACGTTTAGGAAAAAGGTGTCACTGAGGTCACATAGCCACTAAGTGAATTAGAAAAACTTAGGTCTCTGGTTTCAGACTTTCAGCTTGAAGGCTCAAAGTGGTTGGAAGGCATGACAAAGACAGACAAGGTTGATCGTGAGACTAGGGGACTTCCAGTGCAGAGAAGTGGCCCAAGTGGGATGCCTGGCCAGGGCTGGGTTGACCCCTGAAGTGTATGCTGGAGGGGGAGAGAAGAGTTGTTGGGGCCAGGGGTGGAGCAGAGGAAGAACTTGGCAACAGGGACAAAGGATGAGAGGGGAAAGCTTGGTGTTGAATTCCAGAAAGCCTGGGCTCCCAGGGAGCACTGAGGAAGCCCTGTAAACACTGAATTCCCGTTTCCTTGTTGTCGGGGCCTTGGGGGCTGCAGTGGGTGACGGGGAGAGGAGGAGCCACCCTAATAGTTCTTAGGCCTGAAGAAGGGCACTTCCTCCCCAGCCAGCAGAACCTCAGCCCCCTTCTCCCTCCCCTGGGAATGTAAGTGCCTTAGATGTTTGGTGCTATGTGAGCAGGTGGCTTAACACCTGGGAGGCGTATATTCTACCAGGAAAAATTGTGAAAGACATTGAAATGGGCCTAAAAGACTACTGGGTAGTCTTGTCTAATGCATTCTTCCTGGCTCTCTGCACCTTTCATTGCCTCTGAGCTGTTCTGCAACTCTGTCATTGGTGGAAAACTGGTAGTAACGCAAATGATTCTTGCCCCTGCAAATGCAAATGAATTTTGTCCAGTGCAGATGCAGTTGGCTACGGCACAGGGGATATTGACTCGTTTTGCATTTATTTATAAATTCCTTTCAGCATTCCTGATTGCCTTGACGTCCATACTCTTTGAATGCTCCTTTGATCTGGTTGTAACACCTTACTGGTTCTCTTATTAATGAGTTAAATAAATCTTTGACACGTGCTCATTTAAAAAAGAAAAAAAAAAAGGAAAAATAAATCCAGGTCCCCTTTCTCTCAGTCGAATTATCCTAAAACCAGGGAAAGTTAAACTGTATTCTGCAGAGACCTCTTAGGACGGCAGTAAGGGGGTGACACTGAGAAGACTGACTGGGACTCTGTACCCTCACGTCAATCAGAAAAGCTCAACTTTGGTTTTTTTCCCCACAGAGGGCATCCACATAAGATTTCATTGGAACCAAGATGTTATGGGTTGAATTGTGTCCCCACCAAAAGATGTTTAAGTCCTAATACCCAGTACTGTGAGTGTGACCTTATTTGGAAATAGTGTTTTTGCAGATGGTCAAGTTGGGATGAGGTCACTAGGGTGGGCCAATCCAATATGACTGTGTCTTTATAAAAAGGGGGAATTTGGACAAAGGTGGACACACACACAGGGGGAACGAACGCCATGTGAAAAAGAAGGCAGAGATGCAACACGATGATACATCTATAAGCCAAGGAGTGTCAGAGATTTCCAGCAAACCACCAGGAGCTGGGTGAGAGGAAAAGAAAAGATTCTCCCTCACAGCCCTCAGAGGGAACTAACCCTGCCGCCAACTTGATCTTGGACTTCTCGCTTCCAGAACTGTGAGGCCGAAAGTTTCTGTTGTTTAAGCCGCTCTGTCTGTGGTATTTGTCATGGCAGCCCTAGGAAATGAGTACATCAGGCTTCTACAGCTGCATGCAGTGTAAACCACTAGATTTTGGCTCGCTAACCCTATCTTCACCACGAGAAGTGGAATTAGGACTGCAGAGTGTTACAGGGCTTCAAGTACCTTCAGTGCAACCACCATTGAAGTGGGGAGGCATTCCATCTTTTTGGTTGTAAAACTTCTCTAGGAAAATATAAAATCCAAAATAGCACACCCAGCTGCAGTTTGACATTGTGTAATTACAGCTCCCCTGTTTGTTGTAGGCAAAGGCAGAGACCCTCCCTGTGTCTGAACAAAAGGAACAGACTGTTGTCTGAATGACACCTAGTTACTGTGTCCTCAATTTCCCAATCAGAACTGTCATTGGTTGCACTTAATTAAGCTGTCTTCCCAGCCTCCTGGCATCCGATAGGTTCCCATCGTAATTACTAAGGTTTCTAAGCAGGGCTGGCTTTCCTGCGCTCTGTACACTCTCCTGGCAGGCAGAGGTGATTTGGACTGTGATGAGATCTTAGCTTTTCCCACAGCGTATACTGGAATAAACACTGATTGGTTCTGAACGTTATTTTAGTGAAATGTTGGTTTATCCAATTTTTCAGCAAGAATTTTACTACCGAAGGGAACACACCCAGGGCTTGAAGGGGGAGTGACTCACGTGCCTTGCAAGGGGGTCTCTGGCAGTTCTCTAGGTTGCTGGGGGCAGTGGGTGGCGGGGCAAGTGGATAGTGAACCTGGGGAATCAGCCTCATGGTTCTCTTAGGCTGAAGTTGTCTGCTGGCCAGCTCTCCTCTCTGCTTAGTGGTCTGGTTGGTGCCTATTAGAAGCCCTTGCCTTGCCTGCATCCCCCAGATTGATTAAGCATTTGCCTCTGATGGACATCTGATCAGGTGTTTTCCTGCAAGAGTTCAAGTCAATACCCCAAGCTGGTTGATGGGGGAGGGCGCAGGGGTAAAACAGGAATAGGGAATGATGATTTCACTTTGCATCTTCCTTGTTTATTACAATGCACTAGGCACAGCTTCCGTACAATAATCGGACCTTGTTTCCCAACCTCCCTCTCTTTTTCCTCCCATGGCCTTCTCTTTAGGCTTAGAGTTTTCCACTTCATCTTTGGGACCTAGCACACCCTTCCCATAGGAAAAAACCCACACAGTCCCATCTTGTGTCCTGTGAACCTGACACCTTGGTCTTTAGCTGGAGGTTAATGAAAACTCCTCTGGGTGTTCCAGGGTGTGAATTGTGTGAGTTGTTTCATTCAGTCCTTTTGTCACTTCTAATCTTCTGCCCATGAACTTCTCTCTTGCCTTCAGAGGAGTCTCCTGGTCCCTTGCAACTTCATGAAGTGGTTTGTCACTCCTGCCGTGGCTGTGAGCTCCCATAGTGACATCCATGGCAAGCAATCAGCCTCCTAAGCTGCTGGAGCTGCTGACTCGCCAGGGGTACCTTGTGTTGTCACTGCATTGCCTGGTGTCATCACCTCTGGGCACGATTCAAGAGGAGGATTCCTCCCCACTATGTGCCACGCTTCGTCCATGGTCTCCTTTTTAGTTCAGGTTTATACGATAAAGCAAATACGTGCTGGGCTGGCTCAGCCCCAAGCCCACCCCAGGGCCAATGCCAGCACACAGGGGACAGGCTAGTGACATCTTCTGGTTGAGGCCTGGAGCCTTGGCTAGGGAGTCCTGTGACCTCAGGGATAAGACGGGCTGAAATGACAGAGAGCCCTGGCTCCACTGTGGACCTGTCTGCATCAGGTGGCTGCTCTTCTCTTGATGAGAGCCAATATACAAGGTGCTTGCTTTCCCTGGCGCAAAGCACAAGCTATTCCTTGAGCCCTTCTGACATTGCAGACTTAATGGTGCCAGTTGCTTTGTGGCTGCTTGTAAACATTTATCCAGAAACTCGCAAGGCCAAATATGTCTAGGCAATTGTGTTCTCAGGGCAGAAACTTCCATGGCCTTTCTCCTGTTAACTAAGAAGAAGCTTCTGGAACAGGCAGGCTTATTTCTAAGCGAATCGAGCAGAAGCAGTAGGTTAGACTGGTAAAGCCAAAAATCACAATTCAAGAAGCCACCCCAGAGGAACTCATATATTTTGGGGGGAGCTGGAGAGCTATCCTGAATGATTTTCTCCTGTGTTAAAAATCCTTCCTGACCTACTGTATAACATAGGGAACTCTACTCAATATTCTGTAGTAACCTATATGGGAAAAGAACCTGAAAAAGAATGGATAGATGTATATGTATGAATGAATCACTTTGCTGTACACCTGAAATGAACACAGCATTGAAACATCATAGCTGAGCCTAGCCTATGTGAAACATGCTCAGAACATTTGCATTAGCCCACAGCTGGGCAGAATCACCTAACACGAAGCCTCTTTTATAATGAAGTGTTGAATGTCTCATGTAATTCTTTGAATACTACACTGAAAGTGAAAAACAGAACGGTTGTGTGGATGTAGAAGGGGTGTAAGTGTATTAGATTTTACTCTTGTGCTCACGTGGCTGACTGGGAGCTGAGGCTCACTGCCGCTGCCCAGAGGGGATTGTGCCACCGATCACGAGCCCGGGAGAAGATCAAAATCTGAAATTCAAAGTCCAGTTTCTACTGAAAGTGTATTATTTCACACCATCGTAAAGTTGAAAAATTGTTAAGTAAACAGTTGTTTGAATGGCGATGCTAAGGTGTAGCAGTCAAGGTACCATCGTAAGACAGAAACTACCTGTTCTTTTATTTTTTTAAAACACTGTGGGCAGACTTCCCTGGTGGTGCAGTAGTTAAGAATCCTCCTGCCAATGCAGGGGACAGGGGCTCAAGCCCTGGTCTGGGAAGATCCCACATACTGCAGAGCAACTAAGCCCACGCGCCACAACTACTGAGCCTGCGCTCTAGAGCCTGTGAGCCACAACTACTGAGCCCCCCTGCTGCAACTACTGAAGCCCATGCACCTAGAGCCTGTGCTCCACAACAAGAGAAGCCACTGTAATAAGCCCGTGCACCACAACGAAGAGTAGCCCCTGTTCGCTGCAACTAGAGAAAGTCTGTGTGGAGCAATGAAGACCCAACACAGCCAAAAAAAATAAAAAAATAAATTTAAAAAATGAGTTTGGCATCATTAATGCTTTAATATATAATTCTGTTAAAAATAAAACACCACGGGAAACATTCACGGCCCAGAGCCTGGTCTTGGTGGGTAGAGTATGGGGTTTCCCAGAAAGGGAAGCTATATGTGGCTGGAGCCCTCAGGGTGTGCTTTGATGCTTTAGGTATGTGTGTAGGAGTAAGTCTGAGTCCAGATGTAGGGGCAGGAGGAGGAAGAATGAGATTCAAAACAGACCAGCATCATGGTGCAGACATCTCCTTCCCTCTCACCAGGTCAGTATATGGCATTTCCAGCCTCCCTGTGATGCCCCAGGCAACCTTTCACAGCTCCTGCATGGAGTGTGGGGCTCCAGTCTATCTTCTCTTTTTGCAAGAACGTCGGGCTTTGCTGTTCGTCCTTGAGTCTCTCGACCACTCGAGTCCGGGTCCAGCTCTCATCCTTCTGTGAACCACTTGGCTTTAGTTTTTGCCCCCGACTTGAGCTGTGTATATCTCCCCTTTATCGTATCTGTGGATTTTCTTTCTTGCTTTCCAGTTCATCTAGGTATGTAATAAAGCTCCTTATTTCAGTGGGTGAGGGACTTGTGCAGTGTATCACCCTGGATTTTTACATACTTGCAGCTGAGGTGGGGGGACCATTCCATGACAGGTGAATTTGTTGTGGTGACCTCAGTGCCCAGAGAATTCTGACAGGGTGAGTGGGAGAAAGATGTACAAAGGGAATGTTAAGATGTTTGGCTGGGGACTTAGAATGTGCTCTTCCACCTGCCCCTGGTAACAATTTGAATTGTTTTAAATTACTCTTGTTCATCAAACTATGGTTTATTTTATTACAACTCCACACATAAAACGGAGGCACACAGGGCTCCAGTGATATCTGAAATATGACTGCAGATTTCTAATGACAGAGATTGTGGATTTGTGCATCTCAGTGCTTGCCACGTAGAGGATCCTCAGTCCATACAAAAATGCATGCATGAATGAATGGGCGACAATTTACTAGGACAAAAACCTTACAATTAGGGTCTTCCATCCTCAATAATTTGATAACTCTGATGACTCGAGGAGATGCTGTGACATTGACCAGCAGCCCCAAATTAAGTTAACAATAAACAATGGCTTTCCTGACAGAGGGGGACACATGGGAAATGTGAAAAGCAAAACTAGAAAGAGAGCACTTGAAGGAAAACATTTCTCCAAGGAAGTGACAAATTGAAGGAGACTTTAAAAAATAAAAGGAAAGGCATTGATGACCTTATGGTGGAAAGGCTTTATTGTCTCTATGGAGAAAAATCAATGAGAATTTCAGAGTGAAAAGAGAGGAACTGTGTCATTGAAAACAAACTTATGGTTACCAAAGAGGAAAGGTGGGAGAGGGATGAATTAGGAGTTTGAGAGTAGCAGATACAAACTACTATATATATAATATATAAAGAATATATGTCCTACTATATAGCACAGGGAAATATATTCAATATCCTGTAATAAACTACAATGGAAAAGAATATGAAAAGGAATATGTGTACATATGTATAACTGAATCACTGTGCTGTACACCAGAAACTAACACAACATTGTAAATCAACTGTATTTTCAAATAAATAAATAAAATGAGTGAGTGAGAGTAAAAAAAAAAAAAAAAAAAAAAAAAGAGAGGAACTGTGGGTTTCTCAGCGCACGCTGTGTACCAGGTGTAGTGATGGCTTTGCCTCAGGGGAAGCTTTCATAGCCTCAGGAGGAAGAAGGCTTCCAGGGGCAAGTCACAGGCCAGCTGGGGCGCAGTCCTGATGGACTAAACGGTGGGTCTTTCAGAACAGGAAACTGACTCAGAAAGGATTTATACTTTGTTGTTGTAGGGAAAGGAAAGCAGACCCAGTAAGAGAGATATCTGATTCAAAAAAAGGAGGAAGAACTTGATAATCACATTAAGTTGATGAGAACATGTAGCAGTGAGGCAGGTGTAAGAACAGAAGCTAAATCAATGGCAGTTATCAGTGGCATGGAATCAGAGAGGAAGCCCCAGACAATGGGCACACAATACTGGACCACCCTTGGGAGGACAGTGGGTACAGGAAGCTTGGGAGGAAGTGACCCCAGAGTGCGTAAAAGGAGGAGAGTGATATGGTCACAGCTTAGCCCCGGGGCTGTTGACAAAGAAGGCAGAATGATTCCAATCTCTTCCTCCATCCTCTCTCTCAAGGATACAGTCTTCAAACTGGAAAGGGTAGAACAAAAAGTGTTTAAAAGGGAATTGCAACCAAATATTGGTAAGGAAAAAGGAAGAACCAGGCCCAGATGAACTATATTCCAGAGATGAAAAGAGCTAGAACTATATGAAGCTGTTGTCAGTAATCTGTGAGAAATTTATAGAAAACTGGTGTTGTCCAGCAGGGTGGAGGTGAGTTGTCTTAGCCTGTTTGGGATGCTATAACAAAATGCCATAGACTGAGTAGCTTACAAACAACAAAAAATTATTTCTGACAGTTCTAGAGGTCAAGGTGCCAGCAGATTCAGTGTCTGGTGAGAACTCACTTCCTAGTTCATAGATGGCTGTCTCACTGTATCCTCACATGGCAGAGGGGACAAAGAACTCTCTGGGGTCTCTTTTATAAGGGTATTAACCCCATTTGTGAGACTCTATCGGCATGCCCTACTCACCTCCCAAAGGCCTTGCATCCAAATACCCTCACATTGGGGATTAGGTTTCAACACAGAATTTGGGGGGAACACAAATGTCCAGTCTATAGCACGAGTTAACACAATTTTCAGCAGAGCCACCACTGGCCCACATGGAGCTTTGGTGTGATTTAGCAAAAGGCTAAAGATACTTTGCTTCCATCTGTTGGAAAATTATCATAATCTAATTTTTAAAGAATAAGATACCTTATGGCCTTCTGCCAGAACAATTTTTACAATATTCAATGCTCAAATTTATAGTATCTAGCATGTATGTTGTTCCTCCTTATGTGTGACCCTCTTAAGTATCAATATATGTTGCCTGTGCCCCTTACACAGAGTCTCTGATTTGAGGAGAGAAAAATGGTAGATTGCAGCAATTATAGGAGTATGATGTGATCCTTTGAAAAACTAAAGACCATTCAACTATCCTGCTTGGGAACATTTAGAAAATAATGTGGTGTTCAGTAGAACTCATCAGGAATGTTGATTAATGGAGAAAAGGTAACGATAGATTAGTATGTTAAAATTATATTAAATAGGGAGAACTTGTAGATTTCAACCCTTGAGTCTGAAAACAGAGCCACAGGTGTAAGATGGGGGAAGGACATGGTTTAGCAGAAGCATGCGTGAAAAGGATTTCTGTTGCCAGGAATCTCAAAATCAATAACTGATGAGAGGAGATCCCTAAACAAAATTTTGGGGTCCCAGGCTACATCAGTAAACTTTTTAGAATGACAGAGATTAAGGCCCCTTTCTATTTTTTTCAGCCCAGGCCAGGATTTTACATTTGGTTATGGATTCCACACATGAAGATGGATGTACCTAAACTGGAAGAAATTCAAATGTTTGTCTAGGAAAGTGAGGAAAGTTGAAAATATATATTTTTTGTGTAGCAGTCTAAAGAATTGGTGGCATTAGCTTGTGTGACAGGAAAAATTACTTGTAATTTATAACTTTCCAGTTGAATGGTTGTGGTTGAACATTCTTTTTTTTGCTGAAAGTAAAATCTTCCTTGGAATAATAACCTTTGGCATTCTGGGATTCTAGAAGAAAGCTAGAGACCAAACAGAGGGCAGTCCAGGGGAAAAATTTTGGGGAGGAAGCATGTATAGGATGGGGACCAGTGTGGTGTGAAAGCCTCTCTCTCTCCAGTGCATCAGTTAATCTTTGATAAAGCTTATATTGCTCATTCTGGCTTGTGGAAGGTATTGTTGATGCAGGCTGCGATGAAGTGTTGAGTCCTGCTTCAAGATGGGCTAGGTCACCTTGTAAAGAGAATTTTCATAGGGAAGGTAACAGTTGCAAAGTGCTGTAAATTGAAAAAATTAGTAGCAGCTTAAGAGACTAAAAAATTAGTCTCTTCAATCTCTTTCAATCTACAGCAATTCCCTTCCACCACTTTGTCAGACCATTCATTTGTGGAAGTCATATGGTCATTTCTCCTGCAGAATTTCCTCCATTCTGGATTTGGCTAATTGCTTCTTGTGGAGTTTAACTTGTTTTTCTACCCCTCTAGCTCCCATACTTTCTCTAGAACTGTAGCTATGTCTAGAGACTTGATTAGATTCAGGTTCAATTATTTTGGCAAGAATAATTTATACATTTTTTTCTATACTACCTATACCTCACATTGATGCATGCCATGTTCAGTTTTCTCCAGTTTTTCTGTGATGCTAAGATGATCAGTAGGTTTAAGAGTTGTCAGTCTGATATATCCATTAAAAATTTCCCACCAACTCAGTGATTTAGCATCAACAATGATTATTGTCTAGATGCACTCTTTCATTAAGGGTTGCAAAGTGGTCTTTTAAATTCCATCATTCCTTTTGCACGTATTATCTGGAATTATTCTATAAAGGACAACTTACTCATCAACTACTTGGTTATCCTGAAATACAGTTCATAGAAGAAGATCAAGATAAATGCTCAATTCTTGCCTTTTATCAATTTTCAGAATAGTGAGTTGATATCCTAGCAACCTCTAAAAGTGACTAATGCTTATTAATATTATTATTATTATTTTAAATGATAGTATAACTCAGGCAGTACTCTTAGATGGTTTCCTTCCTCCTTTAATTCTTGACAGACATTCCCTGGGATGGTTCAATCTTTATTCACCACATTTCCACTGTCTATTCCTTCATAAAGCAATTCTGGCCTTATTGAGAGTGTTAAATGATATCATGTGTTTAAGGCTCTCAACACAGGACCTGGCAAGTAGTAAGGATTAGAAATATGGCAACTGTGATTATGAGAAGTTCTTGAAGTAGACTTTCACCTCATTGATCCACCCAGACAAACAAGAATCCCTGCCAGGCGTTAATACCTCCTCCCTGCCGGACCCTCAGGGATTCAGCCTGCTCAGTCCTGCATCAGAATTCAGTGGTAGCTTGATTCATCAGATCAGGCAGCTGGGTCCTTGAAGCTTGTCCCAAAGAGAACTCACTCCCCCCCCACCCCCGCTGTGCTGATAGTTTTCTTAATGCTGAAGTTATTTCTCCTATACTTATCTCTCTTTGTTTCAACACATATGTTTTGATGGGCTTTTACGTGCAAATGAAAACTATTTCTCATGGTTGTGGCATTCTTGCCCCTCCTGATTCACTCTCCATCCTTTACCCTGCTCCTTGCCATGAGGCTGATGACATCAACCCAATCTTGCCCTCTGGCTTCTGGTTGGGTTGTGCCAATGGGAGGCACAGGCAGGATACTTGGAGTGAGGTGATGGTTTATTTCAGCAGCTCCCTCCCTGTTAGGTTGCTGTGGATGGGCTGTGTCTCCTACCGCAGGCTGCAGCTCCTGTCTGGCAGCCCTCTTTATATGTTCTCTCTAGTTTCTGGCATGTACTGGTTCTCCATCAAGTAACAGACCCCCAGAATTTCAAGGTACCAGCTAGTACATCATCCTTGGCTGCTTTTCCTAAATCCTCCCCTTGGCTTTGTAAACAGTACCTTTATTAAACTCTGCTTAAATTTCCCAATGTAAGTGTGCAAACTGTGTCCTACTGAGTGGTAGGAACAAAGTTTTTTATGTTAGTAAAAGATCAGAAATGACCTAAAATAATCACAAATTATAGGGGATTTGTTTACCAAATCACAGTGTAGCTATACGACACAATAACATGTAGCCATCTGAATCTGAGTTTTTGAAAATACATTTAATGACACATGAAAATGCTCATGGTATATCATTCAGGACCACCCAATTTTATAAAGTGTGTGTCTGTGTGTGTGAGTACGTAGAAAAAGGATTAAGTTCCTTTAACTTAACATTAAGTTCTATGTAGGATTGTGGTTGATTTTAACTTAATTCATGGTTTTTAATGTTTCCCACATTAAAAACTGGAAAGGTGGAGTTTTGTAAGAATAAAATCAATGCATTTCATTATTTCTGTGTTACTTAAATCAACTTCCTACTTAATGTCATGAATGGCAATTATAGCAATAGCAAAAGAGTTACTTTGGGGCAGATGTTTTTTCCTATTTGTATATTGTTATGATGTCTGTAATTTGCTTTAAGTTACTTCAGCATAGAGGTGTGTGTGTGAATATGCATGAGTGTGTGTGTGTGTGTGTGTGTGTGTGTGTGTGTGTGTGTGTTACTCTGAGCTGCTCTCTAGGGGCTGTCAGTTTCCCTAATCAGCAACTCACACCCCAGGGGTGATCAGCTAGCACTTAATCAGAAAGGTCAGACCCTAAAGGCAGCTGCTACAGCATTTAAGTTGCCTATATCTCAATCACCACCAGACACTTTATTAATTATCATAATGAATGTCAGAAATGAGTCTTCATGGATGAAATTTATGTCTTGTTAATCCATATAACAGATGGTAGAAATAGGCTCTTCTTAGTGAAATTAAAGGGTCTCCAGATATGTGAATTGGCTAGGATACTTGAGAGACAGTTGCCACCCTTGCAAGTCTTGCAGCCTGTTCTTCTGGGAAGGGCACCTGAGGTTTGGTCCTTAAATAGTTCTGTGTTGAGCTCCAGAGTGGAATGATTCTGGTTGCTTTCTGTGGACAATTAGGGTGACAGAACTCTGCCTCTGGAACATTGTGGCATCTGCCTCTGGTTAATGTTCCACGCAAGGTGGAATCAGAGCATCTAAAAACCCAAAGAGGTTGTATGATCTGTTTTGTGCTTCCTTACTATTAAAGTTGGTATCTGTATATGTGGCAGAATTTGGCCTGAGATCTGCTTTCATAAAAACCTGGTAGCAAGGTTGTGGAGGTGAGCTACTTTTTGGTTTGGTCAAGACAAGAACCTGAGAGCCTTGGATGACCAAAGTAGTGTAATTCTATTTGCAACATGGAGAACTTGGACTCCGAGGCACGGGTTGGAATACTATGAGTTACAAACACCTTCTTGAGGATGGAATCAGGATAAAATACTCTTTGGACAGTTGAAAATGAAATAGCTAAAGAGTATGAAGCAGAATGAGATGTTGCCCCAAAGCCAAAAAGTTTGTGTATTGTTGTCCCCTGTGCCCTGTGCCTTCATAGGGTCCTGGTACTCCCTGGCTCCTGAGACCAGGGTGTTGCAGGTAGAGAACACATCAGAGCCCCAGAAGGTGGGTATGACCCTCCCAGGTCAGAGGAGGAGGAGAATGGTTACAAAAATAATTTCAGGACTGAAAGGGAAATAGATACCCACCCTTCAAGTGGGTATCTCCAGGAGACAGCAAGTAGATGTAAATCACCCAAGGCCTCAGTGCCTCTCCAGATTAAGAAATAAGGCATCAGTAGTTGTGGGCCTGTTGAACGTATTTGCATACTGAGCTTGCTTAGGATTTCTCAGAGTCATCTATAGTCTCTCTACCCTTGTAATGTGCATCAATTATGAAGTCAAATATAAATAATATTTTTATTTTCTAAAATTCTACTATTCTAAAACTATTGAGGCAGCTGGGTAATATTGCCTATATAACTAAATAAGGTTAATTCATTTGGTATTTGATGATATATTTTATGGGCTAAACTTAACACAATTAACCTTTTAGATGCAATTCTATTCCAAAAGGCATCAAGTGACCAGCTTATTGAATAAGCAAGACTTTACTTTTTCTCTAAACTTCTCAGTTGACTTGTTTTTCCCTGCCCCTGGATGAAAATCTGGGCAGTTCCCATAGCTTTTCCAATCACTCACAGGTTAACACATTGTCTAATTTTCCAGGCATTGGTAAGTCCAGTCTGGTTGAATAGCAAACTTCAACGTCCTGTCCAACTTAAAGTCTCTCCTCTCCCACAGTGCGGACCCTTGTCATGTGGAGACTAGCAGTGAGGAAGGAGGTGTGGTTGGATTCTTCACAATTCCTCACTCTTCTACTCTTTCTCCTGGACTCTGTTACTTTGGCTTTTCCAGGATTAGGGCCAGAAAGAGAGAGAGAGAAAGAGGCAGAAGATGCCTGCCTTGACTTCCAATGTAGATTACAGTGTAGATGTAGATTACTTCCAATGTAGATTACAGTGTAAATTGGGTAAATTGTAGACCAATTCCTCCTCCATAGCGCTTTCTCTTGGATTCCTTGGAGATATCCTTCCTGGGGCCCTCCTATTTTTGTTACTTGGTATGGCATTTTCCAGGACAGTCCCTGACCCTTGGTGGCTCCTTCCATGCCCCTCTGGTGGGATCACCTTGTCCCTCCAGTGGACTTGAGCCCTCCTCCCTGCTGAGGGATCCATATCTAACACCTGGGACACGTGTGTTGCATCTTTCCCTTCCACACTCTTCAAGTACAGGCCAATTGCAATACATCCCTCTTAACTGTACCACCAGTGGCCTCTCCGGCCAGCCAGCCTCTCACATTTTTTTTTTTTATTATTTTTTTGGGGGTACACTAGGTTCAGTCATCTGTTTTTATACACATATCCCTGTATTCCCTCCCTTCCTTGACTCCCCCCACCTCGAGTCCCCCCCACCCTCCCCGCCCCAGTCCTCTAAGGCATCTTCCATCTTCGAGTTGGACTCCCTTTGTTATACAACAACTTCCCACTGACTATTTTACAGTTGGTAGTATATATATGTCTGTGCTACTCTCTCGCTTCGTCTCAGTTTCCCCTTCACCCCCCGCCCCCTCCCATACCTTGAGTTCTCCAGTCCATTCTCTGTATTTGCATCCTTGTTCTTGTCACTGAGTTCATCAGTACCATTTTTAGATTCCATATATGTGAGTTAGCATACAACATTTGTCCTTCTCTTTCTGACTTACTTCACTCTGTATGACAGATTGTAGTTCTATCCACCTCATTACCAGTAATCCCACTACTGGGCATATACCCAAAGAAAACCATAATCCCCAAAGAAACTTGTACCATAGTGTTTATTGCAGCACTATTTACAATAGCCAGGACATGGAAGCAACCTAAATGCCCATCAACAAATGAATGGATACAGAAGATGTGGCATATATATACAATGGAATATTACTCAGCTATAAAAAGGGATGAGATGGAGCTATATGTAATGAGGTGGATAGAACAGCCTCTCACATTTTGATAATTTCAGGTATAGGTCAACTCCAGACTCTGTCTTCCAATCACCAGAGTATATCAAACCCTGAGACTTGAAACCCATCCTCCTATGGCTTTAGGTGAAAACAACTTCCCATTTCCTTCCCACTTCCCAGTGGGAATGGAGGGGAAATGCCATAGCACACCAAGTCTTTTTCTTAAAAGAGTCCCCACTTCCCAATCTCTGTGACAAATCCTTAAACCTATCCCAGGGTGAGGAGTGGAGGACTGCAGAGCCTGCCTCACATTTCTAAGCTCACCCTGCATAGGTGGTCTCGTCCTATTGTACTCAGCTGCAAGGAGAGGGAAAGGTGTATTTAACATCCCGTAACTCTAACTACGCACATCCAGAGGCAGTCCTGTGTAAAAAGAAACATTCCAGAGGAGTCATGATAGTTAAGATTTCTACTGCAATAGAAGTAAGCAGGTCATGCCTGCTCTCAAAATCTACCAGGCTAGCATCATCACATTCACTGTGATTCAATGTGAAGAATTTGGAGACTTCAGTCAAGCACGTTAACTACTCAGGGTTACTTGGCTTTGGGGACGTCCCTAGAGACCTCCATTTTGCATCACAACTGGTTTCTGTCCATTTTCCAGGCAAAGTTGGAGTGATACCAACCATCTCCAGGTTCTCTTTCCCTCTGAGACCCATCGGGACGGAACAGGCAGTTCACAGAATAGCCTTCATAGGACTATGATCTAATTCCATGGCTTTCATTGAAGGTCAGTATGACAAGCAATCGTTTACAATTTCCTTCGGCCACACTAGAAACATCAGGGAAAAGCAAATCTAATGGAGAAATTACCAACTACCTTGAATCTTCCTATAGACATGGAAGTTGTGAGATAAATCTGGAAATTATAGAGAAAGAAAGTAGAGTCCAGAAACACCAACTCTGCCTTATGACTCCTGTGACAGCAAGAGAATGTATTACAGGGGACACAGAACTGAAAATTGCAGGTGATTGTTCTGCCTTGTTTGGGACAAATCCTACTGCAAATACATAGCAGGACAAATTTTCTGGAAGTTGTAATAATTGTATCTGGACCAGAATGGAAGAAGAAACAATTGGGACTCTAGTTTAAATGCCAAGAACAAGAAGAACAATTTTAATAGCAGTAAAAAGTAGCCTCTGGTGAAAACATTCTCCCCGTTCTGCCACCATCCCTTGAAACCTTCACAGCCTAGAGCAGTGTTTCTCAACCTTTTATTTTAACCCAATAAGGAGCTTTTTCAGACAATTTTTCCTCATCTCCTCCTCCCGTGAAAATTTAATAAATAATTTAAATTAATTTAATTATGTTTATGTAAACATAAAAGTATGTTTATACTTACCATCTACATCTGTATCTATATCTACGTGTGTGTTTTATATATAAAAAGAGTAAGATTTTTTCACTTGCTACATTATTGTGTTATGGACTGCCATAACAAAGTACCATAGACTTGGTGACTTAACATAGTTTTTTTTTTAATGAGTAGCTTGCTAGTATTTTTTTTTTAAGATTTTTTTTTTTTATGTGGACTATTTTTTTTTTTTTGGTCTTTATTGAATTTGTTACAATATTGCTTCTGTTTTATGTTTCGGTTTTTCGGCTGTGAGGCATGTGGGATCTTAGTTCCCTAACTAGGGATCGAACCCACATACCCTGCATTGGAAGCCGAAGTCTTGACCACTGGACTGCCAGAGAAGTCCCAACACAGATTAATTCTTTTATGGGTCTGAAGACTAGAAGTCCAAAATCCAAGTGTTGACAGGGCTGTGTTCCTCCTGAGACTCTAGAGGAGACCCCTTCCTTTCTGCTTCAGCTCTGGTAGCCCCAAGCATTCCTTGGCTTATGGCTGCATAACTCCAGTCTCTGCTTCAGTCTTCACATGGCCTTCTTCTCTCTGTGTCTGTCCTCTTCTATCTCTTGTAAGGACACTATCATTGGATTAGAGCCCACCCTCATTCAGAATGATCTCATCTTATGCCTTACCTTAATTATATCTGCAAAGACCCTATTTCTAATAAGGACATATTCTGAGGTTCTAGGTGGACATGAATTTGGAGAGATGATATTTAATCCCCTGTGGATCCCAAGAACCAATTTTTGTCTCCTTGGGAATGATATCATCCTTATTGAGAATACCACAGCCTAGAGAATGAATGGAATTCAAAGCACTCCAGCATCTAAATCCAACTTACTTAGAGAAGTGAATGCTGTCAACTCTCTGAAGGGATCTCCTGACAAGTCCTCTGCTGGTGACTTTTGTAGTTTTCTACTAAGGGATGCCATGGTCCCTGGAGGAACGTCACGGCACTATCAGTCCATCTGCCCTCCTGCACCCCTCACCTAGCTGCTGAAAGGGTTCCTTAACTTCTCTCATCCTCCACTGCATCCTTTGTAAAGTGGAGAGAATCAGAGTACAGTATCTACTTCCTAGAGTTAATTTTGGCTTTAATTGAGGTCATGCATGAGGAAGGGTTGGCTCAGTGTCTACCATAGAAAATATGCTCAATCAATGATTAGCAGTTATTTTTATTATCATTCTTTTCTCCCCACTGTGTCTTCCCTGAGAAATGGTGCTCCCAGTCCTTCCCCTTGCTAGTTTCACGATCTGATTCTTCTCTCTAGCCATGAGTTTTGAGGCTTTTTCTTTGGCTGTCTCTACTGTGATCCCCATTTAGTGACAGTCCATCTGATCTTTCACAAGCTTCAGCTTTCCTTCCCATCAGGACATCATGAAAATGCCTTGTGTTGGTTCACAAACCTTGCCTTGATTATACTGGGTTGGCCAAAAAGTTCGTTTGGCTCTTCCACCAGATGTTGTGAACAAAATTTTTGGCCAACCCAGTACTTTGGGGAACCATGCACAGGGGAGGACCAGCCATCAGTGTGGTGAGCCAACCATGTCATGAGAAAACTGGATGCATTGGTCAGCCCTGGTACACTCCTGGGGGGGAGGGAGGTTCTTCTGTGTCACTTGTCCTCTAGAAAGGTAAGGAAGCTATGCATTGGCTTTTCTGGGAAAATACTGTATTATGTCATATGCCTGTGAATAATTTGCATTTCATGGCATTCATCTCCACATATTTCTAACTTCAGGCTTTTTATCTTTGTCTTTATCCTGTGGCTAAAACTCTCTGGCAGAAATAAAGGTGGAATGGGTGACCTTGACTCCGTTAGCCTCAGAGGGTCTTCTGTCAAATGGTCCCACTCACATGACAGGAAACTCTAGCCTGCCAAGCAAGTTGAGGTTTGTATTCACAATTCCATCTTTTTCCTCCAAGTTGCACCAAGAGTTCTTGGTCACATAGGATTGTGCTTTGAATCATATAAACACTATTTGTTTTACATACCCTTTGGCAGAGCCAAGCATTTGTGGGGACTTGAATGATATTGGGGATCATTGCTTGAAGGGCACGCTGAGTTTTTCCTCTTCCAGATAATCTATCGTGTATCCTTGAGTCAAACTAGATCACAGAGACCCAGGAAGGTGGGCTGCACTGTTCTGACAGTGTGCAAAGTTAGCTTTGCTGAGTTGCTTCTTGATTTGATACCTTCAGGCTATATAGGGGTCCTCATGGACCCATCCCTAGGAAGCTTCTTGTTCTGTCGGTTGAAGAGCAAGGCTGAGGGTGTTATGCTTTCCTTCCATAGTGTCCTCTTGGGAAAATGCTTGCCTTCACTACTAAGAGGATCAGTACTTCTCTTAAATGACAGGTCTGTCTTTTGCCTCATGGATGTTGGGAACTGTATATACGATCATGTTTCTCTTCTTGTGTTGGAAGCTGCAAAGCTTAGAACCAGTAGGTGGTTCATTATAGCCAGACTCCAAGCTCATGCCTATCCCTTTCCTTGTAGTCTTTTTACTTCTGCACTATTTAAAATTTGTGCTCTTTTATTGTATTTTAGTTTTCCTTGTAAGATCCCTTATATCCCATTCAAAATAAAGTAGGAAACACACTTTTAAGTAAATATTTATCTGGGAGAAGACTTAAACTAATTCTGTATGATCCCAATGGGCAAAATGAAGATTCCTTCTTTTCTTCTATTTTTCTCTCCCCACCTTACCTTCCTCCCTTCGCTTTCTTCCTTTCTTCCTTTCATTCCTCTCTTCCTCTCCCTTCTTTCCTTCCTCCCTTTCTCCTCCCATCCCTCCCTCTTTCCTTCTTTCATATCACTCAAATATTTAACATATGTCAACTGTCAGGAACTGATCTACGGGACGTAGGGAGACAGAGGAGGCAGCTTCTAGCTGTTTAAGAAAGGCCTTTAAAACACTCAGTCCCACCCAAAGATAAACAATTACCACTTGTACCAGAACTTCATAACTTACAAAGCACTTCTGCCCACATATGACCTTGTTTTACCTTCACAGCCGTGCTCAATGGTAGGGATTATCATCTTCATTGATCAAGAACCTGAGCTTTAACAAGAATCTTGGCCAAGGTAACCTAGCTGCTAAATGGTGGAGGTAAGAATGGCTTCCTGGTTTTCTGGTTTCAAATCCTCGTTTGCCCTTTCCGTGACCTGAAACTCCCCACCACTTCGCCCCTCCCCCATGCGCTGTGTGGTGGGCATACCCTCTCCATCTGAATGTGTTCTCCTTCACTTGACATCATTTTTACCCAGAATGTGAATAACATTTCACATAGTGTCATTACTACTTTTATTCTCTGTGATTTAAAAGCTGACAGTAATATGCCAAATGTGTTTCTGCTTTCATGCTTCAAAGTTGTGCTTCAGGAGATGGCATCTTCTGTACAGGGGCCACATGAACGCTGGTTGGAAAACAGGTAGGTCTGTGTGCCAGTCATTCGGTGCTGCATCAGATACGGCATATTGTTACTGAGTCACCACTCGCCACCACCTCCACCTGGGGGGGCGGGGGGGCTCTAATTTGCTTTTCATTGTGTGTTATCTTAGGGAGAGCAGGACGGTGCATTCTGGAACAAGCTAGGGCTTGTCACAGCATGCCCCACCAGCAGCTATTTAAGGTAATTTCTTCTCCAAACCCCACAGTTGGGTATTATTATCATTATTTTTGTTATTTCAGTGGGGGGGGGGGGGAACTCCTTACCGTGTCCCTATTTAGCATGAAAAAATAAACATTTCTAGGTTATTAATTTACTTAAAGAGCAGTATTAAGTCATCCCTTGTTATCCTTCCTTTTTTTAAAATAAATTTATTTATTTTTGGCTGTGTTGGGTCTTCGTTGCTGTATGCTGTCTTTAGTTGCGGTGAGCGGGGGCTACTCTTCGTTGCGGTGCACAGGCTTCTCATTGCGGTGGCTTCTCTTGTTGCGAAGCATGGGCTCTAGGCACATGGGCTTCAGTAGTTTCATCACGTGGGCTCAGTAGTTGTGGCTCGCAGGCTCTAGAGTGCAGGCTCCGTAGTTGTGGCGCATAGGCTTCGTTGCTCTGTGGCATGTGGAATCTTCCCGGATCAGGGATTGAACCCACGTCCCCTGCATTGGCAGGCGGATTCTTAACCACTGCGCCACCAGGGAGGTCCCGTTATCCTTCCTTAAACTTATTTTATCTTGTTGAAATTCCTCAAAACTTAACGGTTTATGAATGGCACTCTCCTTAGCTTCCAGAGAGATGCATCTGCCCCCTATTTTTATGATTCTTTGGTCATTTCTATAAGGTTGTTGACTGTAAGCCCTTGCATGGAGTGTATCAGGCAGGGTACGTCAGGTTGTGCTATGGTAAAAATATACTTCAATTAAACAAAGATTTATTCCTGCCTGGGACCACTGTGGGTCAGCTGGGGGCTCTGCTCCTTGTTGGCTTTCCTCTGGGACCCAGGCTCATGCAGCAGCCACCACCTATGTGGCAGAGGGAAAGAGTGTCTCCACTTGTGCACTGGACCCCAAAACTTCAACCCACCAAAGTGAATCGCTCAGCCATACCTCACTTCAAGAAGCAGGAAAAAAAGGCAAACCCACCATGTGGAAAACCTGAAATATTTGGTGCAGTGAGTTAGGTCCCTGTGCTACATGTTAATCTTATCTGGAAACTTCAGCATTTTTATTTTAGGCAAAAACCAGGTAAACTTTTAGTAAGGGTTTGGAATCCAGAGACTAAATCTGCCACTTGCTGCCTTGTACTTTTGGATGGGTCCCTTATGCTTCTGAGTCCAGTTCCCTTATCTTAATGTTTAAGCGACAACCCCCTGGTCGGGCCACTTCCATAGGATTATTGGTGAATATCAAGGAGATATTATATGTGAAAATATTTTGAAATGTGAAAAAAGCTTTATAAAGATTGTTCATATTATTGCCATGTCTCTTTTGAGTAGAATAATAATTCTAACTCATATCACTTAGATCAAAAATAAAATACACCCATTCTGAGAACAGGTACCTTTCTCTGCAAATGATTATATCAGTTCTACCGAAATGTTAAGAACCTTTCAAAATTAATGCACAAGACACTGGAGAAAAGGCCATGCCAAGGTAGCACCTGGCATGACTTCCCAATAGTTACTTTCATGCAACTATAGTTACTTCCATGTAACTACAAGTCTGGACACATGGGTCATTTTGTCTTCAGACACTTGTGGGAATACCTTTAATCAGACCAACAAGGATTATCTCTGCCTTTTGCTGGCCTTAAGTTGACAGATAGAAGATTGGTCATCAGAAAAGAGCACACAAAACTCTAATACTGTAGATTGCGAATGGATGATAAGATTTCCTGGGCAGTCTGATGAACCCATTCAACATCATTCCCATTTTTCATGGCAGTTCAAAATGATCTTCCTTCCTTGGAGCTCCTATAGAGGAGAATTGGCCATATATGCTCTTCTTAGATCAGCAAGACGGTTTCAGTTTATCTCAAATTTCACAGGACACTGTGGAATCTATGACTTTTAGGCCCCTCAAGGACTCCTTTCACTGGGTACATATGGCCAAGTGGGTAGCACATGTGCCTCACAGAAGCTGATCCTTTATTCTTGGCTTTTTTTTTTCATTCACTAAACACTAATTAAACACCTATTGTGCACTATGTTAGCCACCTAGCCAGTATGGATATAAGATCAACAAGACCCAGTCTGCCTTTGAGCAATCCACAGTCAAGTAAAGGAGACAATTATACAAGCAACGGTGACTGTACGACATGTCAGAGGCGCCCAGGAAGTGCAATGCAGTGTCCTGGTGGCTTAGAACAGGGGAGATGAAGTGTCCGTTGGGTCTTGAGGATGACTCAATGGCTGTCAATACAGAGGAAGAGAACTGGGGGCAGAGGAATAGCGTATGTAAAGACCTAGAGGCTGGGAAGCCTTCATGTTATGAAATTTGTATAACTGGGGGTCATAATGCTCTGCAGAGCCAGAAGGGCACGCAGGATCAGCTCTGTGCCAGGGAGGCCGGGTCTCCCTCAGAACAAATTCCTGTCCTCCCAGGGGGCAACCAAAAGTGTAACATACATACGTTACGTGTTGGGTTGGAGCCCAGAGAGCCTTTGCATGTTTCCCCCACTTCTTCCTTCTCTGCTCCTCTGCCTTCTCCCCGACCTCCCATGCCACCTCCCAAGGCTCTGGTTCCAACCAGCTGCTACCATGGTTGACCAAGCCCAGGACACGCTGTGCCCCTTTGGTCTGAGGTCATTGCATCTTGGGAAAATAACAGTGGATCTTTGTATTCCTCAGAACGAGGCACCTACCAGACAGATTCGCCTCTCTCTTGCTAATACCCATTACCCTGAAAGCCTTAATTTTGAGGCTTATGTTAAAAGACTTTCTTCCCATAAGGGAAGAGGACAGGAGGGAAAAAAACAGGTGAACCGTACCGAGAGCCACATGTGTTCACTTTGCTTTCTGAGGAGAGGAAAAATCTCAGAGAGCAGCCTTGTCTGTGTTTGCATTGCTCTCTGCCTTCTCCCCAGTCTCCTGTTTTCATGGCAAGAAAAATAAGTCCTGCCTTTTGAGAGGGTGAAACAAGTTCAAGAGCTTGTTTCAAGAGCCAGCTCTCCCTTGATGACAACCTAATGGTTTCCATTAGATTTTTTCCAGGTTCAATAAACCAACAACCTTGAACGCTGACTTGGGGTAAGCAGAATAAACCAAAGAAAAAGCCAGTTACGATGTACTGATGAGGCATTTAGTCTCAGAAAAGAAAATTTGCAGTTGTTCTTTGTAAGGGAGAGAAAGGCCACAGCACCATCGCCTGGGCAAGGATTCTAATCTTTGGCTTGACTTTAGTCCTAACTAACAGTCCTAAGAGACTTCAATGATCCAAAATCATCCCCTGTATTTCCAGCCAGGTCCAAGTTGGTCATTTTCTATCAGTTATGCCTATAGAGAATGAAAAACAAAATTGCAGCTGATCCATAATAAAAAAAGATTATTATGTTCTTAGAGATTTGCTGATCTGATCTGAAAATCCCAGAAGCTAGCACTGCATTTTGAAATGGTGCAGTGCTTGACGTGAGGTTGAAGTTCATTTTGCAGCCAATTCTTCACCTACCACTTCAGGCTCTTTCTGAAATGTCCTCAAAGCCTTCTTAAGAGCAGAAAGATGCTCTCCCATTCCACCCCCCCCCCCCCGAACACTGTTACATTTTCTTTCAGTGTACCACTTTATACAGCGATCAAATTATGTGGTGACCACAACTGAATGATACCTGTATACAAAATTCTTCCTACTATGGCAGTGTTTATCTATTAATGAAATGGCACATAAAACATGGACCAGCTTAAACTGATTTTGCTTTTTAAAAATAGGCTGTTGATGAATGAAACCTGAATTTATTTTACAGAGACAGCATTGTGCACGTGCAACACGGAAACCTGTGGCTCCAGGTTGACCGCAGAACCAAGGGTCCTCAGTCTACGGAACTCAAAGAGTAGAAATGTTGCCACCGGAGCTCTTTACAAAGGGAGAAGTCCTTCAGTGAGGAAAATCCAGCTTCCAGCAGCAAGAGTAGCTTGATTACCAGATACGGACTGGTTCAAGATTAGCCAATCAGCTTCCAGGTTTGAAATTCTCTTAACCCCTTAAATTTTGCCCTGAACCCTGGATCTGGGAGACAGATTTGAGCCCTGAGGGTCGACCTCGCAATAAAGCTCTTTTCTTTTCTCAAAAGCCAGAGTATTGCCTTCTGTGCACCTTGGGCAGTGAGCTTTCTCTATGTAAGACTAATCTCTGGCACCCTGTAGGTTTCTAATTCTACCATTATGCCTGGCACACAGCAGGTGTTCAATAAATATTTGTTAAATAAATCTCATGTAATATCCCAGTGCAAAAACTTCCAGCGGCTTCCTATAAACTTTCAACTTCCTCCTGACTTTCGTATTTAATTAAGAATCACTCTGCATGGTTTGGAGCTGAGAGACTAAAGAATATCCTTGGCTCTGTGACCCAGGCTTTCTTTACTACCCCTAAATACTTAGAGTATCTACTAAGATTAGGATCTCAGGTCCTCATTAGCTTTTCCTTGAACTATTATTATGGTTTCTTACCTGGTCTCCTTGCCTCCTGACGCTCCCTCATTTTAATCATTCATAATCACTCTCTCCTGAGCTCAGGACAAGCCACGTAGTTTGCAGGTCCCAGTGCAGGATGAAAAATGCAGGGCCCCTTACTCAAAATGACTTGAACTTTCAACACCGTGGCAGCAGGGCATCACACCAAGCACAGGGCCCTTTGGTGCTCCGGGTCCTAGGTGACGGCGGAGTTTGCATCCTCGTGAAGCTAATGCTGCCTGAGTTGAACCCCTCTAAGGAACAGTTTCAGTCACGTTAAGTCCTTTTTCAAAAACTTTCAGTGGCTCCACATTGTCTAGAGTTGTAATTATAGGGATTTATATCAATTCTGATCCCAACCAACCTCCCCAGCTTTCTCTCCTAGAATTCCTCTTTATACGCCCTATACTTCTTCCAAATGGAACTGCTTAATCTTGCCCAGAGGTATCCCTTCCTACCTTTGTGCCTTATTTGTACTGCTCCCATTACTTAGAATGACCAGCCTCTTGTTTCCCATCATCACAAATCCCATGTGAAGTCTTTCCTGATCCTTCATTAAAATTTTTTTTTATTGATGTATAGTTGATTTACAATATCATGTTAAGTTTCAGGTGGGATCCTTTCATTTTTAAGAACTCTTTTCTCCCTCTGAATTTCCAATACCATTTTAGCAGAGTCCTCTTTTGTCCTTTCACTCTTTAATGAGCTCCCAAGACTGTGCTCAATGCTGTGGAAGATACAAAGATGAGCGCTGTCTATTCATTCTACTGTTAGTTCTTTTAAGCTCTTGAGGATCGGCTTTGCCTAGACTCACCTTTGCCTGGCCTTTTGTACAGAGGGTGCTCACACACTTGTTGAATAAACCAGTGGTTACCAGTTGACTTTCAAGAAAAGGGCATATGTTCATTTGTCAGGCAAATATTTATTGAGAATATACTGTGTGTTAGACTCTCTTCTAAGAGAAGGTAATATGGTATGAAAAAGGCAGATTGGTCCCTGCTTGCATGGAGATTATATTTTTATGGGTGGGAGTAAGGGAGTAAACAAACAAACAAACCAGAAAAGTAATAGCTGTGGCTAAGTGTGTTGGATGTCATTGTGAAAGGGTTGTGAATTTGAGGATGTCTGGGAGCTTCTTGGATTAAATAGCCAGGGAAAATGACACAAGAAGGCGATGTTTAAGCTGAGATCTGAATAATAAGAAAGAATCTTGGGGGAAGGTTAAGGGCAGAGGTTCAATTCAGAGAAAATAGGCAGTGCAAAGGCCCTAGGGCGGGAATGAGCTTAGAGGAAGAGAAAAAAGACCAGAGTGGGCAGAGCAAAGTGGACATAGAGAGAGAAATATGAGATGAATGAGAGGAGGTCAGTGTGGTCATTTTGGGCTCCATAAACCAGAAAAAGGAATGTTGATTTTTATTCTAAACGTGAAGGGATGCCTTGGGGGGATGGGAAGGTTGGGTTTAAACAGAGGAGGAATGACTTGAATTCTTTACTATGTGGATACTGGCCTGTGAGGTGGCAAGGCTGGACACAGGAAGATAAGAGGTGGCAATAGTCCAGGTGAGAATTTTTCTTTTTTAAGGCTATGAAGTGCTTTTTGCACTGCCTTAACTGTGCAAAATTTTAATGCATAGCATTTTCATTATCTTTCAGTCCTAAAAATTCTCTGACATCCATTAGGGATCATTCTTTGGTTCATAGGTAATTTAGAAGTGTGTTTCTAAACTTTCAAACAGGAAACTTTAACAATTACCTCTTAAGTTTTTTCACTGTTCTATGGCCAGGTAATATACTTTGCATAACACTGATGCTTTGAAATGTGACTTCCTTTATGGACTAGGAGAGGATCGGTTTTCACCACCGTTCCATGTGTGCTTGAAGTACACTGTCTTCAGATACACTGTTCTGTGTGTCCATCAGATCAAGTTTATAAATGCTCTCATCCAAACCTTCCATTATCCACCTGATTTTATATGCTTGGTGTATCAATTCCTAACAGAGATGTTAAAAATCTTCCACTTTGGTTTGTGAATTGATTTCTCCTTGTAGTTGTTTCAGTTTCTGCTAGACAGATTTGAAGCTATGTTCATGGTGCATAACTGTTCTACCTTCCAGGTGATTTGAACCCTTTTTCATTAGGTGGTGATATTCCTTCTTTTTAGCAGTGCCTTTTATCTTAACGTCAACTGCATCTTATAATACTGCCAACACCAGCTTCCTTTCAGTTACCATCTGTTTCTTAACTGGAGTTTAGTCAAAAGAATTTTACTAACAGTTTTTTGGAAATATAGTCCACGTACCATAAAATTCATTTGAGTTTTGTCGACGTGCATTGATTCTGGCTGCCTGTGGGGCTTGGACTTAACTCTGCCTCTGACTGTGTATCCTCCACTCACCTGGCTTAATTCTAGGCTTTCCTTTTTCTCCCGCCTCCCCCTAGACTGACACTGACCACCGCACTCCATTTTTCTTCCTCCTACTGTTTCTACCTAATAGTGGTTATTTTAGATTTTTAAATGTGCGTGTTTCTCTTAAATTCTATTCTTTACCCATCTTACAAATAAACTTACAATAATTCAATTCCAGGCAGCCTGAGGATGGCCCCGCCTTCTCCCAGTTACCGAGCCTGTCAATTCTGCCTTCGGCTCTGGCTTCAGGGGTTGGGTTTGGTCCTTCCCAAGTGAGTTGGGGGCTGACACAGCAGCCACAAAGGCCATTCCCTTCCAGCTCCTGTGCCCCGATGCCCACTCCCTCCTCACCGCTCCCTCGGCCCCCACCCTGCAGCTTTCAGGGAGGCTGGGGCCCGGATCTGGCTCACCCCTTCCCTGGATCTGAAGGTTCTTCTGCACGCGTGGCTTGGGCCCTGAAAAGTCGGTGAGGGGGAGCGTGGCAGCTCCGCTTTCCGCCAGGAGCCTGAGCTTGCCGGGGTCGGGCAGCCGGGCCCTCATAGGCCAGGCGGGCCCGCTGCAGGACCTGCAGCAGGATGCGGCTCCTCTTGCAGGCCTTCTGCAGGCGCCGCTCAGCCTTGGCCCTCTAGTCACAGGTCCTGCCGCCGCCGGTCCGGCCGCTGCTTTGTCTCCCCCCCCACGTGCACCGCGCGCTTCTCCACGTGCGCTGCCCCGCTCCCCGGCCCCCCGTCGCAGCTTCTCCTAGCGCTTCAGGGTCTTCTGCGTCTGGTGCTCGTGGTCGCAGATCTTCACGCCCTTGGCTTTGTACAGCAGGTTCGTCCACTGCATCTTGGATCTCCAGCTCCTGGTCCCGGCCCGCGTCTGGGTCCTGCAGCCCCTCCAGCCAGGCCCGCCGCGCACGCAGGCGCTTCAGCTGCTGTCTGCAGATCCTGCCCGTCAGCGGTGTCCTCTTCCGCTTCCCCTTGCGCCTCTTCTCCTTGCTGCGCTGCGCCTTGTCGGCCGGCTCCTCTCCGGTCACCTCCATCTTGTTGAAGGGCAGCCCTGGCCGACCCTGCGCCTCCTCGCGGGGCGCCTCAGGGGCGGCTTAGCGGCCTCCGCCCCCTCAGGGGCCTTGGACGCCTTCTCCTTTGCCCTCAGCTCCCTCCGCTTCCTCTTCTTCCGGCCTCGCTCCGGCTTCCTCCAGCATCTCTTCTCCAAAGCGGCGGGAGACAGCTTCTGAGCGCTGCCCTGGCCACCCACCTCCTGTATCTTCTGGAGGCCGCTTCCTCCTCCCCCTCCTCCCCCTCCCCCTCCTCCCCCTCTTTCCCTCCTCCCCCTCTCTCCCCCTCCTCTCGCTCCCCCCTCCTCTCGCTCCCCCCTCCTCTCGCTCCCCCCTCCTCTCGCTCCCCCCTCCTCTCGCTCCCCCCCTCCTCTTCCCTCTCGTCCTCCTCCACTGGCTCCCTGACCTGAGGCTTCTCCGCAGGGGCCCAGGCCTTGGACTTTTGCCAGCCTACTTGTGCTTCTGTGGCTCGGGCCTGGGCTTGGAGCAGATCTTCTTGGCCACGTTCTGCAGGTAGGCATCCATTGCGAGCGGAGAAGCCGTGGCTGGAGGCTCTGGGGTCGGGCGGGGCTTTCTCGGGGTCCTATTCCGGGGGAGGAGTGCAGTGTCCTGGACCAGCGCCGGCAGCACTCCTGACACACCCCTGGCCCCGGCCTGCACTACCCTCACAGAATTAGCTGAGCTCGCCAGAAACCTTCCAGGTGAGAACTGATGGTGGCGTGGATTAGGGTGGTTGTTGGTGCTGTTCTTGAGGATGGAAGAGATTAGGGGGAGGTGTAAGTTTGGAGGGCTGTTGCAGAGAAATTCTGCTAAGAGGAACAGGAAAGTCTGGATAGGCTTTGGTATGGTATGCAGTAAAGAATTAACCTTTCCCCCAAGGAGATCTGGCCTTTGCTCTTGGCTTCTGGGAGGTAACTGCTAAGACCTTGGAATGTCCTGCCTGGGGACCTTTGGCCAGGCTGGATAGTCTGTGCTAGCAGTATGATATACAGTATGGGTCCTTGGGTCAGGGGGCATGAACTTGACCTCTGAAGACTAAGGTTGACCACATGGGCAGTCAGCCATGTCTGTGTGACTGAGCCGCAGTGAAAGCTCTGGACACAAGGTTCGGGGGAGCTGGTCTGGTTGGCAGTAGTCCATGCATTATTGTCACACGTTGTAGCTGTGAGAAGTAAACAGCGTCTGCACAACTCCACTGGGAGTAGACAGCTAGAGGTCCCATGCTTGGGACTCTCCTGGACCCTTCCCTATGTATCTCTTCCCTTAGCTGCCTTTAATCTGTGTCCGTGTGCTGTCATAAACTGTAACTGAGTATAGCAGCTTTCAGTGGATTTTGCGAGTCCTTCTAGCAAATGATCAAACTTGAGGGTGATCTTGGGGGCCCTCTAACTTGCAGTTGATGACAGAGGTAAAGATGGCCTTGTAGACCCCCGAACTTTGCAATGAGGGTATATACAAATTTAACAAAGAGAAGCCCTGGGTGACTCAGGTCTTACACGCCATTGGTCAGCTGAGTCCAGGGAGGCCTGAAAGGTAGAACGAGAATAAAGGACCTTGTAGTCTCTTGACCAGTGTCTCAGAGGATTTCACTTTTCCTTTATGCCGATGTCACATTAAGAATCATCTACAGTCTCCGGTCAGAGAGCTGCCTACAGGTGTAACCTGGAGAGATAGCAAAGAAAGGCAATGCCTTTAGTCATTGAGCATGGTGAAATCTGTGGGAAGAATTAACACGCCTGGTATGTCAACCACAAATATGGTTTCCATCTAATTGAATCCATTCACCACTACATTAAAAAAGAAGCTAATGCAATTGAAAAGCAAGTTCAATTAATCCATCCTCCTGCAAAAACAATTGTGTGTGTGTGTGTGTGTGTGTTTGTTGACGTGAATCTCATCTTAAAGAAAATATAGGGCTTCCTAGGTGGCGCAGTGGTTGAGAATCCGCCTGCCAGTGCAGGGGACACGGGTTCGATCCCTGCCCCAGTAAGATCCCACATGCTGCGGAGCAACTAAGCCCATGCGCCGCAAATATTGAGCCTGCGCTTTAGTGCCCATGAGCCACAACTATTGAGCCCATGTGCTGCAACTACTGAAGCCCACGCGCCTAGAGCCGGTGCTCCACAAGAGAAGCCATGGCAATGAGGAGCCCACACACCGCAATGAAGAGTAGCCCCCACTCACCGCAACTAAAAGAAAGCCTGCACACAGCAAAAAAGACCCAACACAGCCAATAAAATAAATAAATAAATTAAAAAAAAATATATAAAATCCTGGCTTCAGGCCAATGAAGGTTTATTTCATATGGTAGCTTCCTTGCATACTGCTGACGGTTAAAGCATGTGGAATTACTTATAACTAAAGCCTTTGACTGAAAATGTGGACATAGCACTCAATTTATCATTCTCTTTTCTGAGATTTAAAAGATTTTTAGAACACAAACCAATAGCAGTTTCTATTTTAACAAATCAGTATCTTTTCATGGACTAAATGACTTCCCTGTTTGGCACCTCTCAGAGCGCACCCTGCTTGCCCCATGGCTGCAGAGGCTGTCATATGTGTGCTGGATACAGACAGCTTGGAAGAGTATGTCTTATTTCATAGACTTCAGCAAGGGCAAGGGCAGCAAGAGTGATTGTTCAGAACTGTGAAAACCAGACACTCTTTCCTCAATATCTCAGCTTGGATCAGGATTGCATTAGTTATCTATTGCTGTGTAACAAATTACCCCAACTTTAGTGGCTTAAAATGATACACATTTATTAACTCACAGTTTTCCTGGTCAAGAGTTGGGCATAGCTTAGCTGATTCCTTTGTTTCAGGGTTCCTCCCAAGACTGAAATGAAGTTGCCAGCTGAGGCTGTGGTCTCATTTGAAAGTTCAACTGAGAAGGATCCACTTCTAAGCTCATTCAGGCTGTTGGCAGAATTCAGTTCCCAGAGGACTGTTTGACCAAGGGTCACAGATCCTTCCTAGCTATTAGCTGGAGATTGCTCTAGTTCTTTGCTATGTGGACCTCTCCAACATAGCAACTTTCTTCATCAAAGTATGCAAGCTGAGAAATCCATATGGAAAATCTAGCAAGACAGAGATTATAATCATGGAGGTGACATCCCATCACTTCTGTTGTAATCTGTTGTCCTTCCCACTCTTAAGGGGAGGGGATTACACAGGGTATGAATACCAGGAGATGGAGAACATTGGGAGCTAGCTTAGAATCAGCACACCACCAGGACAGGGTCCCTGGTTGAGGGAGTCACAGTGATATCCTCTAATAAAGAATATGCTGCATGTTTCTGAGTGTCAAAAATATTTGTGGGTAGGTTCAGCAGGCAGATTATACCTTTGAAGAAGCTATGATGTCTTGGTGGCAAATTTGTGCCTTTATTCCGGGGAATTTTCTCATTTTCCTCATGAAATGTTATTTTCCATTCTCTCCAAAGAATCTATTTTCTTTCATTCCTCCTTTTATTATAACCTAATAAATGTCTGGTAAAATTAGAACCTGGAAAGAGCTCAGAGTCCTTGAGGTTGGGTGGAATAGCCTAGAATTTAGCAGGTGGGCAGTAATATGTCTGGTCAGGGCAGCTTTCTGACCTTGGCTTTTCTCAGTTTTACTGTTTCTTTTTTATGTTTGTGAGGCCCTGAATCAGACACCTACACAGCTCCAGAGCTGTTTCCTAGCAGTGTCTTCATGACAAAGTGTCTTCATTTCCAGGGAATTCCGTGCTTTATCCTCTGGAGTTTTAAAACCTATTGAATTGGTTCCCAGTGGTGTTCCTTGTAGACATTATTAAAAGTTACAGATGACATTCTGACTGATGACTAATAGGAAGCACTTACGTGTCTCTTTGAAGTGGGCAGTAATCTCAGGGATTAGGAAATTGTTCGTTTCGGTCACCAAAAAGTGCAAAACAAATTCATCCAATAACACATTCACATGTTGACCTACACTCATTCGAAAACCATCATTGACTATTGGTATTGAGAATGACAGGATGCAAAAGGCAGTCACTACCTTTATTAATCCTTGCTCTTCTCTCCCTTCCTGGCTTTCTTCTTAGCATCCCCAAAGGTGTTTGCGTGCTGCTCTAGCCTCTGCTAGAGATAGAAAGTATTTTATCTCTCATGCTTGTTAGGGTCCCAGCAGACTCAGAATTACTATTTTCTAGGTTTGAACACAAAGAATCAAGGGCAATTCTTAGGCCCAATCAAATCAGCAGCTCCTTCATCATGTTCTTCTGGGGACCCAGGGGCTATTCAGAGCCTGCCTGCATTGAGTTGGACCCAAGAGTATGCACACTTCCTGTTTTCATAACATGCTTGGGGGTGGTGGACAAAAAAGGGGAGGAGATAGGGCCTGCTAGGAATCTAAAGTCTAGAGAAGATGATTGGAGTCTTTTGAAAGATGAGATCAGCAAATCTCTGAGCCTGTAGTGAGGCCTAGGGGTAGTTTTCAAACAAGTTAGTGTATGTTGGAATCACATGTGGAAATTTGTTTTAATGCAAATTCTACTTGCAGATATTTTGATCCAGGGGAGGTCAAAACACTGCCTAGGAATCTGCATTCGTACTTCGCATTCCTCACATTTCAGATGCGGAAGGTCTAAAAAGCACCCTTTAGGAACGGTGAGACTTTAGCAAAATAGGTGAATCACATGTAAACCGTAAGAAGAAAAACCCAGAGAATGAATTTACTATTTGTTTTTCCCTGCATTGATTTCAGATATATAATCACAAACACAATACCGCCTACTTATTATTTTTGACCAGAGGTGGAATGGTTGCAACGCTTATTAGATGAGGGAAAACTCAAAGCTGTAATTAAACCAACTGGTTGCTTAATTCGGTCATTCATCTACTCTATCGAAGGAGCATTCATTCATTTCCTTTCATTTCTTTGATTCAGGAACATAATCACCTATGCTTTATGAATGAAAGTCAGCGGCCTTTCACAGCTAGACAAATAAAGCCAGCTTGCGACAACCAGACAATGTCTCCTCTGTATTTATGCCTCTAAATCACACCCTGCGTAGCCACTGCTGTTCTTTATTGAGGAAAACAAACCGAAGTTTGGAATTACAAAGACTCAGAGGGGGAAGTCTATGATCTGCTAAGGGAAAAAGAGCAAGATACAAGATATGAATATAATATAATATTCATCTATATGTGTATATATATTTTTATGATGCAAAATTTTAATGATTTTTATGAAATATTTTGATGTAATATTTTTATGAGAAAAAGAGGTGAAGATAGTCTCTACCCTGTTAATATTGGATATTTTTCCCCCTTTGGGGAATTGGAGATGAGATTGGTGTGGGAAATTATTAACTTAATTTTTTATATCTTTGTAGTATTCTACCTATTAACAGTGAACCTATATATTTTTTGGTATAAAAATTAAAGAATATTACAGTATGTAGTAAGTGCAAGGAAATTCCAGCTTTTACAAAAATATTTTATTTATTTATTGGCTGCTTCATGTCTTAGTTGTGGCACGTGTGATCTTCCTTGCAGTGCGTGGGCTTCTTTCTGTTGTGGCATGTGGGCTTCTCTCTAGTTGTGGCGTGGAGGTTTTCTCTCTCTAGTTGAGGTGCATGAGCCGAATAGTTGTGGTGCACGGGCTTAGTTGGCCTGTGGCATGTAGAATCCTAGTTCCCCGAGCAGGGATTGAACCCGCATCCGTTGCATTGCAGGACAGATTCTTTACCACTGGACCACCAGGGAAGTTCTGAAATTCCAGCTTTTAGGTTTCAAGCCTTGGGTATTTTAAAGTTAAGGGAAGAGCCTGGGTATGGAGGTAGATGGAACTCTGATTGGCCTCCTGTCAAATACCTTTGCTCAGTATCTTTTAGATTAGATTTGCTAATAATCTGAGATAACAGACCATCTGCTTTCTTCTTTCCTCAATGTATGCATGCTACTAGGGGTTACACGCTTACCAAGAGGCCAGGTGGGGATCAGCATACAAACACAAAGCACCCGCCCCGCCAAAGGAGTGAGAAGATGGCAGGATTTCTGATAAGACATCAAATGTACCCTGATTTTGGAACTGAGATTTTTGTTTGTTACTGAAAGTGACCGACTGCTTATTCCTTGAGAGTGACCAGCAAAAGTCCTGAAGCCTGCCCAAGTTTTGAGGCAGAGGTAGGGAAATGATTCATTCATTCTTTCACTAAATAAATTTTTAAAGGTTAGTAGAGGGCCAAAAAAGAATTGCATATTGATTTCATCTGCTAGTAGCTCTCGGTCAACAGGTGGTTATTTTAGCTATTATAATTGAAAATCAGTAAAATTCAATTTCTAATTTAAGAAATTACCAAAAGCACAAAAAGACAAATATTACATGATTCCACTTATATAAGGTACCTAGAGTAGTCACATTCATAGACAGAAAATAGGTTGCTGGTTGCCAAGGGCTGGAGGAGGAGAAAGGGGAGTTCGTGTTTAACGGGTATGGAGTTTCAGTTGGGAAGGACAAAAAAGTCCTGGAGATGGATGGTTGCACAACAAAGTGAATGTACTTAATGCCACAGAACTGTGCACTTGAGGATGGTTAAAATGGCAAATTTTATGTATGTCTTACCACAATTTTAAAAAGAGAAATTACTGAAAGAACTCGATAGAAAATGCATGATGCTTCCAGAAACCTCTTCAAAGTGCATCATTCTTGGATCTTATTACCCTTGCAGTGTGGACCTAAGTCTTAAAATTCAAGGGGAGGGCTTCCTAGGTGGTGTAGTGGTTGAGAATCCACCTGCCAATGCAGAGGATACTGGTTCGATCCCTGCTCCAGGAAGATCCCACATGCTGTGGAGCAACTAAGCCTGTGCGCCACAACTATTGAGCCTGTGCTTTAGAGCCTGTGAGCCATAACTATTGAGCCCATGTGCTGCAACCACTGAAGCCCACACGCCTAGAGCGCGTGCTCCACAACAAGAGAAGCCACGGCAATGAGGAGCCCGCGCACCACAATGAAGAGTAGCCCCCACTCACTGCAACTAAAAAGAAAGCCCGCGCACAGCAAAAAAGACCCAACACTGCCAATAAAAAAAAAAAAAATTTCAAGGGGAAAATACTGTCCCACTGTGACCAACTGTCCCACTGTGCCTGGAACTGAGGGGTTTCTCCGGATGCAGGACTTTCAGTGCCAAATCGGAAAGTCCCAGGAAACCCAGAGCGATTTGGTCAGTTGAACAGTAGCCAGTGCAGGCACACCTGGGAGAAGAAAGACAACAGGATGGCAAGATTGTTAATGGTGGAGAACAACGCGAGGTAGTGGGTGGTGAGGCAGAGTCTTTTTTGTTGTTGTTGTTGGAATATAATTGCTTTACACTCTTGTACCGAGGCAGTCTTGATGGGGAAAAGCAAGCCTAATCAAGGCTTCGTGCACCTACAATAGTGGAGATACTTTTTTTTTTTTTTTCAGTTTCATCCGAAATCTGAATTGCGTTGACTTCTTTTAACTTACCTTTTTGATTCTCAGTGAACAATTTGAATAAGGAAATGGTGCAGACCTAGAGTTGGAGGTGCTGGCGAAGGATACACTGCAGGACTTAATACAGAGACTACCTGTTTTGTGTGTGTCCAAGTTAACCCCCCAGGTCTTCTGGAGAATAAACAAATAAGTGAAATTGCTTCCTTTGGTGACCCACTTGGCTGCCTGAGGGCAAAAATCCCCACAGGCCTTTTTGCTGGCTGCCAGCTGATCCGCATTTTACCCAAAGCATGAAATCAGAATGGCTTGTTTTTTTGTTTTTTGGGTTTTTTTGTTCCTCTAGTTCTCTTTCTCATATTTAAGTCATTTTATTTTGTGTTATTTTATTTTTAGAGGAAATTAATGTATTATTGTTTTCCCTTGTGCATAATTAAATAGTGTGCTGATAATTTTACTGTTTGTCTTTGAGTTGTTGACTCTTTCTCTGAAGGCTCCACAGTAATACTATCCACCACAGCAATGTGTAGATTAAAGCGCACCTGGATCTTGTCTGGACCTGGACCGCTCGGGTCCTTGACTTATCTTCTCTTGGCTCCCATAACAAGGCTTGTGTGGCGATTGGGCTCTCTGGCTCTCACACACTAAACTGATTCTTGGTCACATCTGTTTCTGCTTCTGGCTCTTGGTCTGATTGAACAGGGTGGGTTGAATCTACCCTGGTGGCAACAGTGGTGGCATCTGGGTTTTAATTCTGTGGCCTGACCATTAAGTGATGTCTGTCCAGTGGCAGTTGATAAGAATCTATAATCTGATTTCCATGGCCTGTTTTTGGTTTTATGCCTGAGGATTCTGATTGTTCCTGGCCCTTGAATGCAAAGTTGACAAGTTTTTGGTGTTTTTCTTCCTACTGATGGATTCTCTCCATTTATGTGTTTTGGTTCGTGTCAGTTTGGCTTCCTCTGACCCTCATGCTCAGAGCCTTTTTCCTTCTTTCAAAATTCTGGTAATTTTTCATGTACATTTATGGTGGTCCCAATCATGCCAATGTCTGCTAAGTTGCAATTCCTGCACAAAAATTAAAAGGAAGCTAAATTCCTAGTATTCAACCTCCTGCTTTCGTTTTTCTTAACAATTGAATAATGCCAAAATTACTTTCTTCAAGCTTTATAAAATAAAGGGTAAAGAAAGGAGATTATCACTGTTGTTAAAAAAGAGAAGAAAAGAAAGTATGGACACTAGACAAAGAGAGGACTATTTTAGTAAATTCAGAGGGAAAAAAATCACAAAATTACAGATTTTTCAATACTACGTTTTCCAAGAGGAACAAATGGTGATTAATTACGTTTTTATTCTTCAACTGATCAATAGCCTTAATAAATATTAGTGCCTTTATTTTTACCTAAAATTCTTAAACTCCTCTAACTTCTGTATGAATAAAAATTCCCAGTTTATAAATATGAAATTGTTTCTGTTTGTGCAAATAGATTTACTTTGTCTACCTCTATAGAGAGTTGATAAATTAGATTATAAGATCTCAAAATCATTAGATTTTGCTTTATTAGGAGCAAATACCTTTTCCGGTTAACTTTTATAAACACTTTCAAAATATTAAGTGCTTATATGTGGGAAGACATTCAGGAGCCTTTCTGAAACCTTGAAAATGTTAAAGTATGTGGGCTGAGCGATGGGATTCGGAATGTCCTGCTTGAGCAGTGGAGGAGCTGAGGGTGCGGGGCGTGGAGACTAATATCACCCTGTTTGGCCCTGAAGGATGGCTGGTTAGCCAAAGACGGGTAAGATTCCTCAGAGGAGGAACAACCTAAGACAGGCACAGCCGCAGAGGGGCCAACAGGGGTGATGCATAGAGCCTTCCTTATATCACCCTGTTTGGCCCTGGAGGATGACTGGTTAGCCAGAGCCGGGTAAGATTCTTCAAGGGAGGAACAAGCTAAGACAGGCACAGTTGCAGAGGGGCCAACAGGGGTGGAGCACAGACCCCTAATATCTGAGAGAGGTCTCCTGCCCCCAGGGCTGTTTTGCTCTCCACCCGGAGCTCAAATCCACACTGAGCTCAAATCCACACCTGCTCAACTCGGACCCAGGAGGCAAACAAAGATAATTGCCGCAGTCATGTGAGGCCTTTGATTGTTTATGGGAGTAACCTGAGAATGTTAGCCGAAGATCGCAATAAAAGCAACCTGGGATGAGTCAGCAGGGCTCTTGATCCGAGAGGTCTTGAGGCCCCCGTCCCACTTTTCTCTTCAGTCTGTGTCTGTGTCTTCTTCAAGCTTGCGGCACCCGTCACTCACCTCGAGTCGCCAAGCTGGTCTCGGCACTTATATAAATGTAAAATAAGAGAAACTAAAAATTCTAAATGTGATTTAAATATGTTAACTAAATAAGAAATTTTTTTTTGCTAAAGCTGTAACCTAAGGAAAAAAAAAGGGCTTAAGTGTGAGTTTCATTTGGGTACTAGGATAGAAAATCAAATGGAAAAATTTGCTTTAAAACGTGTTGGAGATTTTAATGTATCATTATATAAAGTTATGGAAAACAGCTTTTAAAATATTCATAATCAAAATGAGGCTGAAAATTAAACTGACTTAATAAATTTGTTTAGAAACAACTTTCTTCCTCTCTGCCAGTCTTGGATAGATTTTTTTGATAGAAAACCTGATTAATTTGAATTTCCTAAATTCTCTCTTAGTTTAGCTGGTTAGATTACCTAAAATCACTTTATGGTTAAAAAATCACAGGGAACTATACTCAATATCTTGTAATAACCTATATGGAAGAGAATGTAAAAAATTGTATATATGTGTGTATGTATATGTGTGTATATATGTATATTTATGTATGTATGTATAACTGAATCAGGTGTATTTACTGTACACCTGAAATTTAAATCGACTATATTTCAGTAAAAATTTTTCAAAAACTACAAAAATTACAAAATCATGTGTTCAACTAAATTAAATTATAAAAGATAATTTCCTTTATAGAAAGAGATATATAATGTTACTTGTGGACAAAAATAGCTGTGTAATTCTTGCTTTTCTGCTTCAGGTTTTCTGTGTATGGAGAAAAAACTTGATTGCTTTGGTTGAAGATAGCAATTACTATAAATCTTGAGATTATATTAGTATAACTGTTAAAAAAGAAATATATATGAGATAATGGATATATTTTGTCTGTTTATCAAGGGAATTATTACAGTTTATTAATAACATGGCAAACTTTTTATATTTTATGCATAGTCTTATATATTTAACAGATGAAACAGTCATAAACTCACAAAAAATGTTGGGAATACTGCCGAGACCTATTTCCTGAGCTATTTGAGAGTGATTTGCCAACCCGATGTCCTCTCTCTCTGTCTAATGTGTATGATATTTCCTACAAGGTTCATCTTCCATAAAACCACAATACAAGTATCGAAATTGGGAAATTAACTTAGATACGTTATTACTATTACCATACGTTATTGTATTATTATACAACCCTCAGACCACACTCAAGCTTTCCAATAATATCCTGTATAGGAAAAGGACCCAGTTCAGAATCATGAGTTGCATTTGGTTGTCACGTCTCTTTTGTCTGGAACAGTTCCTCACACTTTCCTTGACTTTCATGACCATGACACCTTAGAAGATTATAGGTCAGTTATTTCATAGAGTGCCCCTCAATCTGAATTAGCCTGATGTTTCCTCATGACTAACACAGGTTATGCATCTTTGGCAGGAACAGCACAGAATTGATGCTTGTTCTTCTCACAGCATCCCATCAGGTGGAGATGGGTGTCAGTTGGTCCCATTACTGGTGATGTTTACTTTGACCACTTGGTTAAAGTGGTATTGTTCAGGCTTCTCCTCTATAAAGTTTTCCTCTCAATAGCCTATTTGTCATTCAGCTAAGCTGCTTTCTCTCTCTTTTCCTCCCTCTTTCCTTTCCACCACTATTGACTCATGGATTTCTACTTTATTCAATGGGTTATAATCTGTTTCTATCATTATTTCTGCTGCCCCCAACTTGGCCCCTGAGTCCAGATCAGTTCAGGTTGATGCCCGTGTCCTTTTGATATGTTCCATCGTTCTTTGGGTACTTCTTTGCTTTGTGCCATAAGTTGTTTCAGGCTCATCTCGTACTTTTCCAGTCCCAGTTCTAGAACAAGACATTTCTCCAAGAAGCATTGATCCCTTTTAGTGGAGAATGATATCTAGAAACCCAGACCTGAGGACTAGCTGTCCTCATTTTTATTGGGGTGTCACTGCAGCCAGGCCCTCTCTTTGTGGATGGTGGGAGGGAATATATGTTTGTGTGTATACATTACATATGCACACATTTGTATCTATGTTTATCTCTGCATATATCTATATATAAATTGAAAACCATGAGGTAGCACCAATACCTCTGATTTCAGTCCAACACCACAGATTTTATTCCATTTTTTTCCCTTTCTATATTTATTACTTCATTCTCTGACACTGAGAAACCTGGCTCCTATTATCCACACATATCTCCTTATTTGTTCAGTCTTCCTGTAAGCGACCAATCTCCAACATGTGCCACCATCTTCATTTTTGACCTGCCTAGTATTCAATGCTGATGGTAATCCTAATATAGTATCATTTGCTAATGTCTCATATATTAAAAACAACCAAGGTGTACCTTGCTCTGATATACTATAACTTTTAAATATTTTATTATATATATATATTTACCTATAGCTCATTCTATTCAGATAGCCATCTACTAGAGACTCAGGTGTTAGCATTTTTGCCAATAGTGGGTGTGTCTTCAGCTTGAGATTTTTTTTTGTAATTGATTTACATTATTGTGTTAGTTTTAAGTGTACAGCAAAATGATTCAGTTATGTATACACACATAATTTTTTTCAGATTATTTTCCATTGTAGGTCATTACAAGATATTGAATATTGTTCCCTGTTTTCTGTAGAAAACCCCTTGTTGCTTCTCTGTTTTATACATAGTGGTGTGTATCCGTTAATCCCATACTCCTAATTTATCCCCTGCCCCTTTCCCCTTTGGTAAAAAAGTTTGTTTTCTATGTCTGTGAGTCTCTTTCTGTTTTGTAAATAGATTCATTTGTATTATTGTTTAGGTTCCAAACATAAGTGATATCATATAATATTTGTGTTTCTCTGTCCGACTTACTTCCCTTGGAATGATATTACCTAGGTCCATCCATGTTGCTGTAGATGGCAAGGTTTCATTCTTTTTTAAGGCTGAGTAATATTCCATTGTGTATATGTACCACCTCTTCTTTATTGGTTGAGATTTTTGATATGGTGTAAAACTAAAAGAAAAAAGGTAATGACTTATTAGAAGTACTTCAACAACTGAAGAAAATCTGAGTTATTAAGATTAAAGCCAAAACTAAAGGAAATGCTCCAAATATCTGATCTGCCAACCACTGTCTGTCTTGTCTCCAGGATTCTGGCATGGCAGAAGGGGCTATGGGTGTGTTACAGTCAAAACTGTCCAGATTTTCAGCAGTGCTTACTCTTTACACTGAACTCTAACAATAGCAACACAACCCACACCTGAAAGCTCCTCCTGCGCTCCCACCCTGTGAAATGCGTACAGCAGAATCCCGAGATCAGCTTGTCTCCCCATCTAACCATCTCCACTTTCTGTGCTCGGATCCAGCCACTCATGAAATGACACCTCTTTTTCATGGGTTTCTTGGTATCCTCACCTTGCCCCTCCTCAAGTCTGCTGGTTCTGACCTCAGATTGTCCCTGAGTCTGTGTCCTCCCCTCACCCTCCTTAAACTTGGCCATCTGCACTTGCTTTGGTGCTTGACCTGGCTCCCGCAGTGCCGTTGGGGGCACAGGCCTCTTTCTTTTTCACAAGGAAATTGAAAGGTACATGGCACAGAAACAAGTCATATTCTAGAACATTTTTGCTTTGTAGCACAGGAAGTCCAAGCCCAGAATTATTCTAAAAAGCATTGGTTGTTAGCATTTTATTTGGATGGGAGAATCCTGTGATTTGCACGATGTTATATTTGATCTGGTGCATCTGCTCCTTTATACTGGAACTTTAATTATTCATTCAAAAATCAGTATTATTTGAAAGGCTACTCAGTACCCAAATATTTTTCCCAAGACCAGTCATAGTGTCTGAAATCCGAGCATTAGAGGGGCATTTGATGAAGAAAGGAACTTTATAATATTTTTGGTCCTTAAGTGCCCTCTGTGGAAATAGGAATCTCAATGGGAGGATTATGAAGCTGGGAGAGGGTCTGAGGTTCTTGAGATCAGTTTCGCTTTTCACACGCAGCCTCTCCCCTGCTCACTATTTTTGTTTTAACTCAAACACTTTCTAATGTTTTGGTGTTGGAGAGCTGTGGAAATGATGCTTATGAATATGGAAAATTAAAAGGGAGGAAGTTATTTGTATTGTTGGAGACAAACACACTAAGCTCAAGTTCATCTTTGTAAGTTGCATAAGGTGCTGGCACAGAGGGCTGTAGCTCACATTACAGAGAATGCCCATGGGAAAAGTTATCTGTAACATTAACTAGAACCATGAGTCAAGGCAGGATGCCTGGAGAACAGAGGAGTGGGTCAGAGAGGCCTCAAGGACAGCTTGGGAGGCAAAAATGCTACCCTAGGCAAAGGGTCTGACAGTTGGGACATGTGGGCTTCTGGCTGCAATCTTATACGTCACAGCTACATATAGTCAAGAGAGTGGGCTGCGAGCTAGTCATCTCGGTGAAAGTTGCTGGGCGGTGGGGGGTGGGTGGGAGATTCAAGGACTGCTGCCTTCTCTGAGTGCAGTAAGAAGTATCCTTACTCCCATCCTGTCACTCATCTGCTTACAGGAGCATTAAGTGGCTTGTTCTGACTTGTCCTGAAACCCATAACTCCCTCAAGAAAGCTTGTGTTTGCCCTGACCTCTCCTCCTTCATAACAACCAACATCTCTCAGAAGTCCAGAGGCCTCCCCTGCTGCCCAGTGATTACTAGATAACCATGTAGCCAATTGTGACTCTACAGGAAAACTATGAGATATCCATGTAGTTTGTGAAATTCAAACTCATCGCAGCCGATCTCTTAAATCCGAGGTTGGAAAGGGCCAGATGTGGCCCTCTGATCTATAGGATTATTTAAAAAATTTTAGTAGTCTTTCACCACTTTCTTGGTGGAGATTTTATACAAAAATAAAGACTTTTGTTTGTTTTCCTTGCGAAAATTGAGACGATGTAGACAGAGCAGACCTATATTCCTACATGGTGATAGTTGGCTGGGGCTGAGTAGAGGGTAAGAGGGTACTACCTCCAGATGGTGTATGGTCCCCACGGTTGGTTGTAGTCCCCATGGTTCCCTATTGTCCCTCTACCCGGCCCTCTTTACTCATTTGAAATACAGACCTAGTCTTTGTGTGCTGAGTTGCAAAACTCACCTGAAACTATCCTTAGCTAGCATCTTAGGTGAAATGGCACAGAGGATAGAAAAGGAGTGGGGAGGGCTGTAAAAGCAAAGTTACCAAGTTTCAAAATTTTTAACCCAGACACTGACTCCCTGCAGGCCACAGATCTTAGCCTGGCCCAGACTTTGACCTTCTCATTGACTCAGGTTCACTGCCCAGGTCGGCATTTGTGTCATACTCATTGGGCAAACACTGGAGATGTAAGTGGAAACATTCTCTCTCACTCATTGGAAACAGGCAAGGGTAGGGTGTACTCCCATTTTTCCTAAACAGTCTGAGAGATCCAGGACCAAGAATAGTAGGTCTGAGAAGCAAGAAGAGAAACTGCTCTTGTCCAGTACTTTTCCTCAGCTTCTGCTCCCCAAATCTGTGCCCCCAGGGACTGCTCACACACCCAGCTTGGCTGGGAGAGAGACAGCCAGAAGAGTGTGGAGGTGCCACTGCACCGTCTCTTTCCCAAGGTTTGGAACTCAATCCAGGAAAACTCCTTGCTGTTTTTATGGTGCAGTATGTTTGTAGGGGTAGAGGGGAAAAAAGTGGATATGGAAGAACATGGATTCTGGAAATCAGAGAAAGTAAAACAAGACTATTACTTACCTTTTCTTTAAAAATAGGCTCTGTTCACGTTTGGCTTTTCAATGTGAAGTCTGATGGGTATAGCTGCCTTGAGTGGAATGGAAGTAAATTTGTTGGGTTTTTTGAGGAGGTCCAGAAACTGTGATGAAAGGGTTTGCATAAGACATTCACATGCTATGAGGATGATACCGGCCTAGAGAGGAGATAGAGGAGTGTCCGTGAGTGTAACTCTCAGAGGTAATGAGAGGGAACGGTTGGTGCAGTTCCCTTGGTTCAAAGGAGAAGATTTAAAAACGGTATCTGAGAATGGAGATTTAACAGGGGACAAATGGCAACTGATAGCTAGGAGGATGCCTGGACTAACGTACTGATCTTTCTAGTGATGGAGAGTTTGCTACCTGAAAATCAAATGGTTTCTTATTGAGAGTATCCTGCCTAGTTCTTTAGATTAACGTATAACCAAAACTACAACGTTTGAATCATCTGTTGTATCACTTATTTTTCCCCTGAGTCTTCTGGTAATATACTTTCACAGCAATCCAGGTTGGTAGAGAATTAAATTCCATTGGTTCCTCAAATATTACTTCTTCTCTCCTGGCCTCTCTGCATAGCTCCCCCGGGAGCCGCTTAATGTGTTTCATAGGTCACACAACAAAGTACAAGGTGGTCCCAGTCCAGAGGGAAATGAGGATCAGCCTCTCGTTTGTTGAGGTCAGAATCCCCTGGTGGCACCTCTGGGCTGCTCTTGAATGCTCTGTCTCAGTTGGTCTTATCTTCCAGTGAGTCATTTGAGCCGTGAGAATCAGGCTTGGTGCCTTTCTCTTACCCACGCATTCTGTGTCCTGGCGTATTTCTTGACTCTGTTTTCTTTCCATGCCAACTATGGCAGCCCTAATTTAAGACCTTATCATCTCTTGTCTGAACTGTGGCAGTAGGTTTCTAACGAGCTGTCCATCCCAGATGAAGACAGACCCAGAGTGTCTCCAGTTACATTGCTGTGATTGTGATTTGGAGGTAAGAAGGGGTGTTGTATTTGCCAACATCATCTTGTCCCTTAGTGAAGCTTCTGCAGGCAAGGTCCTCTAGGGACCTTCTCCAGCCTCAACTATGAACCACCTTCCTCGGGACCATTGCATTGCACAACTCAAGGGGGCACTGTTATACTGTGTTATATGTAAATGCGGCCTCTGGAGTGGAGTGATACTGTGGTCCTTCTCTTTGCCTCCCACTCCAGCAAATGCCAGAAATTTGTAGACATCCCCCTGCTGATTCCTGTCTCTTTGTCTTTGATTTTGCTGGTCCCTCTTTCTGAAACATCTTCTCACTACTTTTCCCTGCCTCTTTGGACACACAGACGCACCAAGATACACATAGACGTGCACACATGCACACTTCTGGTTAAATGTTATTCATCCTTAAAGATACAGCCTGGGTATCAACTTCTCCAGCAAGATTTTCCTATTTCTCTACTAAGCCTCACCTTTGTAATCACACTTATAACATTGTATTTCAGTTTTAATTATACGTATGCCTTTCTTCCATGAAACCGTGAGCTCTTTAAGGGGCAGACACCATGTCTCATGCATCACTGTAGGCCCAGTTCCTACCACAGTATCTTTCCTTTAACCCTTGTTAACACTGGTCTCTGCAAGTCAGATTTCCCATCCCACGGCTGACCCATTCCCAGGGTGACCCAGGGTGGGACTACCTCCTCCCTTCACTGGAAACCCTGCCCTTACTTACAGGGATGAAACTTTGTCCTGTGGGCCGCTGAAAGACACTAAGCGTAATACATGGTCCCACACATATTCCTACAGTCTAGGTTTATTGAGTATTGATATCATAGGGGAATCATCCACAATCTAGACCAAGTTATCTAGTTCCTTTAGAAAACTTCTCTAGCATCAAAGGAAGAGAAGACAGATCTGCACACTTTCTTGCCTATTGCATGTGTGTGTGTGTGATGTCCCTGATTCCTTAGATAGCAACGTATACACACGAGCAAACAATACCGTACAGGGATAGGGCAGTCAGTGCATACTTAGAGAAAGATACATTTCTATGGGAACCATCAACTTTACAAAAGGTACATCCAACAACTTCTCAAGGTCTTGCTCAAGAGGATTTTTTTCATTATTTTAATTCAACAAATATTTTTAAGAGCCTATTATGTGCTAGGCACTGTTACCAGAGGACATATGAGTGAACAAAATGGAAAATGAAATCCCTGTCCCCATAGGGCTTACATTTTGACGGGTACTTGATTACAATTGCATAAGTAAATGTTCTCCTCATATTTTTCCTAGCGCAAAAGAACATTCTACTTCAAGGATAAATCCAAGTTTCCAACTCTCAGAAGCTAGAGACAGTTTCCATATTTCTAATGATCCTCCTCAAAGCATATTCCAAAAAAAATCTTGAGATCCATCTTAGGCAGTGCGACCTTTAATGCTGACATTTAATATTTGTATTGGGAGATGAAAGTAATGATGATATATGTAAGCCTGCCTTTAAAGGTACCACCAAGTAACCAAATAGCTTCTCCAGCTTTATTCAGCAAAGGAGAGCTGATAAGATTATACTAAATTAAGTACTAATAGCCTTATAGCAATTGAACATCATCTAGGTCTTCTGGCTTTCAGCATAACCAGTGTGCAGTGGGTCTGGGTGACATTGGACTGGTTTCTCTCCCATGTGTGGTTAAGGGGCAGCTTTTCCTTGGCAAAGTCCCCTTGATGAGCCCATGGTGTCACTGGGTTATCTCTGAGAGGTCATTGTTCATCTTCCGTCATAGGTCAGACTTGGCAGTGGTGAAATAAGTTTTCTTGCTACATCTGTACACGCATAATCATGGGCTGTTCTGAACACATACGTCATCTTGTGGGTGGGTAAGAGGATTCTAAAAACAAAAAACAAATAGGCCTTTTCAGCTTTTCGAGCTAAAAGAAAACAATAAATGTGTTTCAACAAGGAGGATGATCCCAGGTCAATTGTAGGAGTTTGTGTTGGCTGTTGGACTAGGTAACCCCCAGAATCCCTCCCTTCGTCAATAGACTGTGATTGCAAGAATCACCCGTGAATCAGAAGTCAATGGTATCAGTGTCTTGTTGGAGCAGACTCATAAATATAGAGAGAAATCAATAAAAGACTATGAAAAAGAGAGAGAACCTTTGCCCATGTTTAACCAAAGAAAAGAGCTCTTTGCATTTTGCCGACATCTTTCCTGTCACAATCTACAGGCTGTTACCCAGCATCAGTAGAATCACAGGAAGCTCTTTAAGGTGCATATTTTCAGAGAGAACTTATTAAAGGTGGAAGAGAGTGAGGCATGAAGGCTAATAGTGACTCCATGATATTAATTCCAGCTCTATAAACCAAGTTGAGGGGGTCTGCAGATAAATGCAACTCAGTAAATTATTTAATAATTACACCCCCACCACACACACATGAGCAGCTCTAGATGAACAAATACCCAGTTTCTGTTAGAGATAGGTTTCTTTCCTACATATCTCTAATAGTAACATTATTGACATGAAAGTAAGTGGGTAGAATGATGCTTATTATAAAATATAAAAAGTACATTAAGCTCCACAGGACATACTTCTAGGAGTATAGTTGAAATCCAGTAATGCCAAGCAAATTAAAAGACTGCTGTTTTTACATTTTAATTATTAATCTAATGGTTTGCTTTGGGTTTGTGGATATATTGGAATGGTGCCTAGAACTCGACAAAGCGATTGTGCTTATTTTTATTTTCTTCCTTCCCAGATAGACTTAAAGTGATAGTAATATCTTTATTTATCCAACACTGATAAGAAAGGAGAGTGAACATGAACACTGAATATACTTTCCAATTTACTAAATTTCAGCCTCAGCAAGATACAAACATTAACAACCTAATATATATGGAAAAATTTGAAAGCCCATTTAATCTTTAACATAAAACACTGACCATGGTTATCCTATGATGGTCTCAGGAGCTACTGTGATGTGTAGGGTCATGTGTTCCTACAGTGAAGGATTCCAACTGACATTTTTGTTGTTTTGTTTTATTGTCCTGTGCCCATTTTCCCACTTTTCTTCCTCACTTTTAGGTATAACTTCCTGAAGTAACACTTGTCCTGTTTCTCTCCAACCCCTTCTAATTGTGTGTTTCTGTTTCTAGTAAACCAGAAAACCATTTAACCAAATATGCTCAGAATTATATCTAAAGTAGTCATATTAACAGCTTTGTTTGTTTTGAATTGTAGAACACTAAGATCCCAGTGTAAGGCATGGACCCCCATTCTCTATCCCTTACACACCCCCAACCTGTACTTCTGCCTATATAATCTCAGGCAGATTCCTGAAGCTCACCATGGTCCCCAGTTTAAGAATTCCTGTTCTAAAGCTTATACATTATACCTATATAAAAATCTTGGTAGATACTTTCTCAGAACTGGTCATTCTGTTTTTAGACCAGGAGGCTGAAGACTTTGGTTCTGTTGTTGAATTTGACTCTTACTGATATATAACCTCAGATATTTATCTACGGTAAGCTTTAGTTTCTTCATCTACAAAATGGTGGTAATAATAACTCTCACAGAATAATCGCAGGATAAACATAAAACAATGTGTATGCAAGCAAATTGCCAACTCCAGACAATTACAACTTAGCCTGAGGTCCATGGACAATGGATGGGCTTCAGAGGTCCACAAACCACCTGATATTATAAGCAAAATGTGGGTTTGTGCCATCTGTGTGTTTTTCCTGTAAGAAGGCTCCACAGTTTTCATCAGTTACCCAAAAAGGTTATGACCCTAAGGTTAAGAATAAGTGCTATGGCCTGGACTTTATAATATTATTGTTTTGTCTATTTCCTGGTTCCAGATTAGATTTCAGATAGGTAGAGTTAAATTATCGACTTCCAAGTCAGTTAATGTGTATTTGGTGTGTTAACAGTACCTGGTGAATTCAGCTTACATGAATAAACTATTAGAGAATGTGTATCAATGATTCCACATGGCCATGCCCTAGTACTTTGTAGCTATGCCACACACACACACACACACACACACACACACTTTTTAATGAGTAAATAAATATACCATCTAGTGTAACATTCTCAATCAATGAGAATAAACAAATTGATCATCTAAGTACCTATATCTGTATTGGTTTCATCTCTTCAAAGGAATACTATGAAGATACATAAAGATGGCTGTTAAAATGTTTGAGATTTCAGAGGAAAGTTACAATGTAATGATGATAGTGGTGATGATAGCTTATTATAGCTACTGTTCACTGAGTATCTACTAAATACCAGGCACTGTGCTAGGCAATTTATATATATTGTATCTAATTTTCAAACCAACATTTAAAGATAAGTATTATTGTCCTCATTTTGTAGGTAAAGAAACCTGAGACTAAAGTTTAATAATAGATCCAAAATCACCAAGCTAGTAAATGACCAAACTGGAATTTTAACCAAAGTCTGTTTGACTCTAAAGCCTGTTATTTTTTTGCTAAAGTTAAATAAAGCAAATGTTGTATTTATAACTCTTAACAAAGTCTAAACCAGACCTATAAAATGAATTAATTTTTGTTTTTTGATTGCATTTTAAAATTGTAATAGTCAATCTACTAACTTCAAAAATCTTAGGATTCACCTACAATTCAGTTTAACCTTTATCTTAAACTTAAGAGATGCCCATTGGAAGGTTTTAGGCAAGGGGATTATATGATTAGATTTGCATTCTTGGAAGATTGCTCTGGCTGTTCAGTTGAATGGGCTGGAACAAAATATGACTGTGGCCAGGAGGCCAAGAGGGAGGCTGTTTTATCAACAGCATAAGAATAGGGAGAAGTGAGTGGCTCTGTGGCTATGCAGGAGGTAGCCTGGACAGTTAGGAAGCAAAGACAATGCCCAGGTTTCTGTGAGGACACTTCCCTCTCCATTGTTAGGATAGGTAGGCAGGGTGTTAGGAGGAGATTTACAGGTGAAAATGGTGAGTGAATTTCGGACATATTAGGTTTGAGGTGTTTGTTGAGATGTTTCAATGGCCTTTGGTTATTCAGTTTTGAAATTTAGGAGAGTGATGTGGACTGGAGATTTAGTTTTGGCAGTGAGCACCATGTCAGTGAGTAATAAGCCATGGCAGCACACAAAATTGCACAGGGAGGGTATGTACAGTGAGAAGTGAAGGAGAGTTGAGGACACACCCAGCAGAACACTGACATTTAAGAGACAAGAAGCAGATAAAGGGTAGCTAGAGTTGAGGCAGTGTGGTGTCATAGAAGACAGTGTTTCAAAACAGAAGGAGTGACCCTAGTATTGACCCAAAAGAAATGAAAACATATGTTCACACAAAGACCTGTATGCACATGTATATAGCAGTTTTGTTAGCATTTGACACAAAGTGGAAACTGTAAATATCTAACTGATGAATGGGTAAATTGTGGTATGTTTGTACAATGGAATACAATTCAGCAATGAAAAGGAACTGCCTATACACACAACAACATGGAGGACTCGCAAAAACATTTGCTAAGTGAGAGAAACCAAACACAAAAGGCTACATACTATTTTATTCCATTTCTATGACATTATGACAGTCTGGAAAAAGTAAAACTGTGGGGACAAAAACCAAGCCAGTGGTTGCCAGGGGCTGGAGGTGGGAGGAGGGGATTGCTATCAGGAGACTCAAAGGAACTGCTTGGGGTGATGGTAATGTTCTGTATTGTGACCATGGTGGTGGTCGCACGACTGTGTAATGTATTTGAACTCACAGACCTGTACACCTGGAAAGGATGAATTCTACTGTAGGTAACTTCTGCCTCAATAAACCCAACTTAAAGTAAAAAATAATATACAAAAAGGAGTGGTCAGAATGTCAAACGCTGGGCATAAGTCACACGGGAAGCAGACTGAGAGATGCCCGTTGCGTTCAGCACTGGTGACTGTGGGGAGCAGTGTCAGTGGTATGCGGGAGGCAGAAGCCAGAATGCCAAGGATGGAGGTGGATGGCAAAGATCCCTGGTTGTTCCCCAATATTCATTCCCCCTTCTTTCCTGGGAAAGGAGCCCCTTTTGGCTATGCTCATGACTATGCATACTGAAGACTGCTTTGCCCAGGTTCCCTGGAAACTAAATATGGTCACATGAGTTAATTCTGGCCAAAGAGATGTAAGTGAAAGTGTTCTGGGGCAGCTTCCGGAAGCCTTCCTTAAAAGGCAGCTGGCACTCTTCCTTTGCCTCTTCTGCTTTGCTTCTTCCACCTTTGTGCTGGTTGGGTTGCAGACATGATGGCTGGAGCCTAAGCAGCTAACTTGGATCATGAAATGGCTTTAGGAAGGGACCCCACAAGTAAAAGAGCAACGTTTTGGAGGAGTCTGGATCTTTTAGCTTTTTGAGAGCTGCTAAACTGGTCCAAGACTCTGAACTTACTAGAGGTGGAAAAACAAATCTGTTTCCTGGTTAAGCCTCTTGATGACTCACAGCTGAACTTAATTCTGTATGCTGCAGGGAGTAAATAGGAGGTAAGGATGTAGACATGATGAATATGGGCAACCCTTTCAAGAGTCTTGACTGTGATGGGGAAGAGTAAATATAGGATGGTAGCTGTAGAGGGACATGGGCTGAGGAAGGGTTTTCTGGTCTCCAAATTCACACTGGAGTCTCTGAATGGAAATATGAAGAAGCTCTATAATCTCTTTCCACAAATAGCTCTGTGAATCTTCACTGGGTTTGACTTTGAGGCTCACTTTGCAGAGGGAAGGGAAGGGAGTGAATCTATCCAGAACACTTTGCACTGGTTTCCTTTCAGCCCCTTGAATGTGTGGAGCTCTTCCCCATCTAGAGCCACCCAACAAGCTGATGGCTGGTTGGAATGCCCTTCTCCCCATGGCTTGTGTGTCCCAGCCCTTCCCCTTCTCAGGCCAGTCCCTTCAGGGGGCCTTTCCTGAACACCTTCCCTTAGCTGGTCCACTGCTCTTTGATTCTCCATTTTTTAAACGCTATAATAAAATATAATTCATATACCGTAAAATCACCCAGAATGTACAATTTGATGCTTTAATAGTAAATTCAAGAGTTGTGTAATCATCATCACAAATTAATTTAAAAACAATCATCACAGCATTTTACTACTTAATTTTTATAGCACCCATCTTCAGCCTGTGATAATGTTTTTTTTTTTTTTTTTCTTTCTTTCTCTGTGCTTTGTCCTTCTACATTAGCCTGTGAGCTCCACCAAGACAGGGACCGTGATGGCTATGCTTAGGGTTGCATCCTAAGCACCTAGCAGACGCCTACTCACAGAGGGACCGGTCAGTAAGATACAATGAAAGCCGGAAGCTTGTCTCATCTACTCTTCCCTGCAGCAGGTGTAGGGCCCCTGGAAGGAAGCCAGGTTCCCACTCGCGAAACTATTAGGAGTAGAGGATTCATAGAGAGGGTGTAGGGAGGGAATGTATGCCCCAGGGTAAGCCTATAACTGTTGGGTGGGGCCGCGGTAATTTGGGAAACCATATTCAGTATGTCTATTGTTTTCAAAGAACCAACTAGGGAAAGTAACGCTGGGCAGTATCTTTCTGACAGGCGGGAATACGCAGAATGTGGAGCGATAAGAAGGGCGGTGAGTGGCCAAAGTGATGGAACACTGCATTAACGCGCCGCAGCGTAGCCGGAGTTTTCCTTGGGCAACTCAGACAGATGCCCGCTTAGCTAGCACAATGGCGTTTCCGAACCTGTGCCCAGCCTATTGGGGGCAGTAGTTGCTTTTTGCAGAGACCAGACGCTTCTTTCTCTTGCAACTTCCAAAGCCGCAAGAGCTGCAACCTTGCCAATGACTCAATCGTTTCCCTGCGCCCTCTGGGCTGTGCCACCCGCCGCAGCCGCGCGTCTGCCCCTCCCACCGGTCCCCGGCGTCTCAGGGCAGCGCCGCCCGTCCCAGGGGAGCCGCCGGCGCACCTGGCGCCTCGGGGGGCGTCCGGCCCCTGCGCGCCGGTGGCCACATAGCCCGGCGCGCAGCTGCCAGCGCGCTCCCTCCCCAAACACTTAAGTGGAGTGGCTTGTCTAGCGCCCAGCGAACAACATTATCCAATTGCTTCCCGTTTTATTCGCAGGCTGCGAGCTGAGAGAGCCTGAGCGTTCACTTTCAACCCCCAAGGGGAGGAGGGGGGTGCGGGCGGGGAGGGGAGACGCTCCCGGCTCCACCTCGCGCGCGGCGCGACCAGAGCGCCCGGCTCCGGCAGAGGCGAGCAGCGCCGGAGAGCCCCGCAGCAGCGCGCCCGGCCGCCCGGAGCCCCGCGATGGAGTGAGTATCCCCGCGCCGCGCGCGCTGCTCGCTGCCTTCCCCTTCGCATGTTGCTATGGCGACCGAGGCAGCAGGCTGATCCCGGCTCGGGTCCCGGTCCTGGATGGGTGTTTAATTTCAGCCCCGTGTGTACGCCTGGCGTTTCTATAGCAGCAGCCGCGGCGGCAGGAGCCAAGGGGTAGGAACCCCAGGATGCGTGGTTTTGGCCGCTGCCTCTTGGCCAGCAGGGCCTCCGGAGGGGACGATGTTGCTAAGGAGGGGGGCACGATCTAGGCTTCTCCGTCCCTGCCCCAAGCTTCCGCTACTCAGGGAGTTGGCCGCAATAGCCATTACTTCCGATTCCTGACCATGTCAGCATTATTGGACTGCAGTTTAAAAAAAAAAAAAAAAAAAAGAGGCGGCGGGGGGGTGGTCACTGCGGATCAGAAGCAAATGTGGCTGGGTGTGAAGCGTGTGATGGAAGGATGATGAGTTAGTGGGTAGTATGAGACAGAGCTGCAATGCCCTGGCTACTAACAAGCTTGAGGACCCCCCAAATAATTGATTTGTTTATGGGGTAATTGAGAAAGGAGACAGAACCGTAGGACCGGCAGCAGGGGGTTGAATTACAACGTTTGGCACAGTGGGCACCGCATGGGAGGGGTGGAGAAGAGGGCACGAAGGCAAGAGGGGCGTTAACCAGAAAAGACACAATAAAGGGCTCCGGTGTATGTTCGGACTAGGGTTCCTCTCTCCTCTGTCTTTGCATCCCTGCGTTGCTTTTTGGTCACTCTTCCAGGCTGCTGCCGCAGTAAAGCCACTCTCACAGGCAACAGGCTCCAAGAAAGGGTCATTTTGGGAGCCAGCTATTAGATAGCTGCTCACTTGGTCAGCTTCTCCTCCTTTCTCTTCCCACGGATACTCCCTGACACTGACACTCTATGAAATCATATTTCAGCCTGGAAATAATGTCCTGTTTTCAGGTATCAGGAATTTCATGCCAAACCCAATAAACCCTAGATGCAGCTTTTATTCCCCTCCCCCCCCGCATATCTGATTGTGTAGATGCAATTTAATCCTCACTAACAAGGCTGCTAAAGCAGACATGAGAGATGGTGTGGCATTTTAGCAATGAGAAGTTGTAGATTTCAACCTCTGCCTTGGCTGGTCCTAGTGCAATTGATTTCCTACACTAGTAATTTGATATCTCAGAGCCTCAGTTTTCCTAGTGATATGATGGAGATAAAGATGTTCCTTACTCATTTTTAAGTGTTGAGAGGATCAGATAATATAGTTCTTCTAAAGAGATTTGTAAATTGTAAGATATATACAGATTTAAGGAGCTAGTGACTAAGGGTCTGGAGTCAGTTTGCTGGGTTTGAGTCCTTTTACACTTTGCTGCATGACGTCAGTCTCTCTGGGCCTCATTTCTGGAAACAGAAATAGTAATAACAACTCTTTCACGCAATTTTGGTGAAGATTAAACCAGTTGATACAAGGTTTTTAGAAAAGAACATAGCACAAACTAAACTCAATAAATAGCATCAATTACCTATAAATAGTGTCTATCATCTATTGTTATCACTATGGTCTCCAGCATTTCCCATTGACATTTTGTGGGGTCTCAGGTTGGCACCAAGATATTTTTTTTCAGACAATTGATAAAGAAACTCAGTGCCCCAATTGAAAATAGCACAGTTCTTAAGATACCATTGTAGATGCAGAGAATCAACCAGAGGAGACAGCAGGTTTGAGGAATACAGAGCAGAAGCTGGCCAAATTGCCTCTGACCTGCTCCATTCCCATTCCTCACTGCCATTTTGATGCAGAGACTGTCTGTTATAAGAAATTGAATGTAGGTCTAGTCATCCCACTGTGTAAGGTTAAAGGGTACCCTGGTTGTTTGCAGTAATTTTCATCTTTACGATCTCACACTGATATTAATATTCTAATGTATAACATATCTGCCAGACTTAGGTGTGAGAGTTCTATTACTGTGTAACAGTGTATAAGATTTGTGTGTTTACTTCCTCAGACCTTCCCTCCGTTTCCTCTTCCTCCCCTGCTAAGCTTTTGTTCCAGGTATGCCGGTCTCCCACCTGGAACTCCTTGTGAATCAAGGCCTTTCCCATCACATCTTTCCCCCTCCACAGGATCCCAGTTGGTGCCTCAACCAGCCTCCTTCTCTGGTAATGGACCTGGCCCTGGCTTTCCCATTCCCATGTAATGTTCCAAAGCTCTCCTCACCTTCCAGTTAACCTCCCAAATTTCCAACTGTCTATTCTCTCTCCCACTCCCTTTGCTTCATTAATGTAATTTGCTCTTTAACTCTTTATTTCCCCTTTCAGAATACCACCTTTTTCTGTCCTATCTTGAAATTTCCCATATGCCACATCCTGTCCTTCCCCTCAACCTAAACCTCAAATCTCAACTGTGATAGGACAGCCTGCCTCAAATGTGAGTGGGATAGGGACTCAATTCTCCTTACTTACTGTATCCAGCTTGTGTTTGTGAAAAAATTAAAAGGGAGAACAAAATTCACTTCCTTCTTTTGTTTTTTCATGTAACCAACAAGTATTTGTGGAGGTTAGCACTGGTCAACAAAACAGTTGTGATTCTCATACGTAGTTCATCTGTCATGAAAGGATAGGTGTTAAACCAGTAAACACAAGTCAATCTATAAATACATAGTGCAATAAATACCATGGAAGGAAAAAAACACAGAGAAAATAACAGAAAGGGGATATAGATTATATTAAGGGGTCAGAAAGCCCCTCTGAGGAACTGAGAGCTAATGTGACATCTAAAGGATAAGTAGGAGTTGGTTAGGTAAGGAGCAGAGGGAAGAAGCACTCTGGGCTGAGAAAGCAGCATGTGCTAAGGCCCTGAGGCAGGAGAGACCTTGGCAAGTTGGAAGAACTAGAAAAAGGGAGGTGTGGCTGGAGTTTTGGCAGTGAGGGGATAGTGGTTCAGAGATGGCTAAGTGCACAGAGCCACCAAAGAGCTTTCTGCACTTTCCCTTCTGAAGGTATTTAAAATGAATGTGTCCTAGCCAAGCATGAGAATGCTGCAGATGTCTGCAGCGGGAGAAACAGATTATCAGTTTAAAAAGCCAGACTGTTGTGGGCCAATGTCTGATCATTTTAAATAAGCCAAGGTCACTAAATTAAAATGACACTGAGTTAAAATAAAAACACAGTCATTTACTCATGAAAATAATTGGTTTTAATAAAACAAGAGCATCTTAAAACAAGAAAAAAAAATCTAAATCACAAACCAAAAGGGTCCTAGGTGATTGTAGTTGGCTACCCTCCTTGTCGGGTTGAGTGAGAGCACGTGTTTGTGAGCATGAACTGTAGTACATGTAGTTACTAATTTGATACCACTAAAAGCTTTGCCAGGCACTTCTCTAGAACAGTCTGGGAGCCAGAAGGCGACGAGAACATAGCATAGGAACTCTTTAAATTGTAGGGTGTGTCCCATTTAGACTTGATTGATTCTTTAACTCTGCCAGCTGAGGAAATGAGAGACCATCACTTAGCTTTCCATTTACCATTTGTTGCAGTTATACTGTGAGTTTTACATTTTCAAAGTTTTTAACATTTGCTGTTTTGAACTGTAGACATAATTCTCACAGTTCATTCAATCAGGTGCCCTTTAGGTGCTAGGCACTGTTCTAAGCATTGAGATTACAGCAGTGAACAAAGCTGAAACAGGTCCTCTCCTCACAGAGCTTCTATTTGATAATGGAGAACATATTTTACATGTGTGTACATATATATACATACACACATATATGTATATACATATATATTATTATGTATATATGTATATATATAATATATATATATTAATGTCAGGAAGTGATAAATGTTAAGAATAAAACTGGTGGGACACTAGAGGGTGATGAGGGAGGGTTACTTTTTTTTTAATTGAAATATAGTTGATTTACATTGTTGTGTCAGTTTCTGCTGAACGGCAAAGTGACTCAGTTATACGTGTATATACATTCTTTTAAATATTCTTTTCCATTATGGTTTATCACAGGATACTGAATATAGTTCCCTGTGCTATACAGTAGGACCTTGTTATTTATGCAGTCTATATATAATAGTTTGCATCTGCTAACCCAAAACTCCCAGTCCATCCCTTCCCACCCCCAAGGGAGGGTTACTTTCAATAGAGTAGTCAGGAAACAGGTTTCTGAATTGGTGAGTTTGAGAGTTTGAATAGAGACTTGAACAAAGTGAGAGGGTGACCCATTGCAGAAGAAGAGCAGTTGCAAAGGTCCTGGGGCAGGACCATGCTTTGTGGGCTTAGTTTTCATCTTGGATTTAAGTGGAGTCCTGGTCACCACCAGTCCTTTCACCAACGGCATCCTCTTTCCTGGGCATTTTGTGTTGATTTAGTGTTCAGTTGGAAGGTTTTGTTTTCAGGTGGGGCCCAAGAGTGTTATATTCTGAATGCCTTTCTGTTGCTTTCATGAACAAACAAATTGAATGTGTATAAAATTATAGAATCATGTTTTACCCCCCTCCTCCCCATAATTCTATAAGACATTGTCCCATTGTATTCTGGCCTTGACTATTGCTGTGGTGAAGTCTGAAGCTAGCCTGATTAATTCCTCTGGCAATTTTTTTTTTTTGCCTTGATGCTGATAGAATTATATTTAAACATCAAAGTTTAGCAACTTTTTTGTGATATTTCTCACTGTAAGTCACTGTGTCAGTCTTTCCTGGAAAATGACATGTTCCGTTGATCTAAAGAGTCATGTTTTCCTTTATTTTTTGTAAAGGTATTTCCTTCATGGCCTTCAATTAAAAATTTTCTTTGTTTTGTTATTTGCTACAGGTACATCTATTACTCACCCCTCCCCCATAACTATTTTGAATTGCTTTCATTTTTTCTTGACTTTCCCATGAGTTCTTGTTGCATTTTAAAATCTATCCCCTAGGTAACTGACTGTTTTTTAGCAGTCTTTGTTTAGTCCTTACTCATTCTAATGCAGCTTTCACTTCTGTAATGGTTTTGTTGTTATCTTCAATTCACTTTCTGACTCTGCCAGTTCATTTGCACTTACTTTTTAAAGGGTTTATATTTTCCTTAATTTCTTTGAACGTATGGAGAAGAGTTTATCTGAAAATTGCATCGATTTCTTGTGTCATTTTTCTGAAATATATTTCTCTGCCTTTTGCTTGTAAATCTTTCCTCTCCTTTTTAAAAATAATAGTTAAGTATGTAGGATCCATGCATGCTGACAACTTTGCATTTAGTGCTCATTTCCAAATGCAGGTAATTCTAGCCAAAACTGCTGTTTTGTTTTGTCGAGAATAAGTGACAAGGATGAGGGCAGTGTTTGGGGAAGACAAGGACCGTAGATTAGATATTTTGTCTCATAAACATTTCTTATAACTCTACAATGTCTTCTGCTCTAAAAATACCTTGTAGTGAGTGAGTAGATCACTCAGACAGGTCACGCATCCCAGCTTACTGTGTGTGTGTGTGTGTGTGTGTGTGTGTGTGTGTATGTGTGTGTTGAGGTGGAGAGACAGACAGCTCCTTGGTGCTTACCTATCACTATGTGGTTGATTCTGTTTAGCATCCCAAACAAAGGGGAGGGGGCAAGTCATTTGCAAAGGTAATTGTTATTCTCTTCTCTTTCCTACATCTCTTGCCTCCAGACTAGTTCTCTCTGTTTAGTCCTTAAGTTTCCAAGCTTTCACAGATAAAGGAGAGAGCAGGCTCAGTGTCACTTGCTGCGCCGCTCTGGTGTGAAACCAGCCTCTCCACACAGATGTTCCCCATATCCCCCGGGACTTGCCCACGCCATGCCCCACCATTCCAACACTGGGCCTCTCTGAACTCTCTCCTTACTTAGAAATTTGAAAGCCTGTTGAGATGTGTAGAGGAGATCACCTTTTAGGGTTGTCCATTGATTTAATAAAATTTATACTCTTTTTGGCAGATAATTCTTATGGTCTGTGATTTGAGAATCAGCTCTTTGCTCGTTTCATAGTAGGTCAATTTTTCTTTCCAATTTTTCATTCTTTTAGTTCACTTCAGCAGGTTTCAGGGAGCTAGAGAGAAAACTTGCCTTTACCATATCTTTGAGTGAATGAATTAATGAGCTTGTGCGCCTATGAAAATAATATTAGGAACTCCCAAATGTCATTGTTATTGGAAAATCTGTTGTTATACATATTTTTTTCAATCAATTCTTAGGAATGTGTATGGCAAAATAAGTTCATGAATGAGATTATAAGTACTTTGCAGTGGAAGAATTTTGGAAAAGGTATGCACCGTGGATATTCTCTGTCTCACCCATCAAATCTGCTCTCTCCCCCTCCCCCACTGCTTTGTGCCCTAGAAGGCTGGCCTCTGTGTCTGCATCCACTAGGCTATCTTGCCCTTTGGCCTCCTGTTGGGTTGGATCAAGGGGGAAGAGGGGCACCAGCAGGAGACCCAATGGTGGAAGGAAAGTGAAGTCAGAGCATTTATTGTACCATCTCCTTTCTTGCAGAGAAGTGGGTTGGCACTGGCTGCTTTCCTTCTCTGAAGGCCACAGCCCCTGCCTGCAGCCTTGTCCCACAGCTATGCAGTTATAGCTCTAGTTCTCTCCCAGTTCTGAGAATCACCCCCGCCCCCCTCCGCCTTTGCTCCTTCTGGACCAGGTGTGGCGATGGCTGGCTTCCTTACTTTGTTAGCCTCTGGTGCTTCACCATCCCTTTTGGTTTTTCTTCACTCTGACCATATCCCTGTAAAGCGGTCCCTTTATTCAGTTCTCCTCAGTTATCCAGTTTGAGCGTGCTATCTATTTTTAGCTGGGCTTCTAACTCACAAGGATAGAAGTGTTTGAAGTCTAACAAAAACCGCACTTTACATTACTGGTACAGAACTTGACAACTTTGTCCACACATTCTGGTCATTAGAGCTCAAGGCTCCAAAATATGAAACGGGTGTTGACAATTGTTATGAACTTACGAAGGAAAAGCTTCAGTTCCACAAGGTACCAAAGTGTTGGTTTGCTTCACTTGAAAATATTGTTTTTCTTATTACTTATAATAAAAATTCCCCAAATTTGACTTCTCAGACGAAGACCAATCTCAGTTATGGAGCAACTTAATTAGAATTTTATTGTATTTGGAGAAATGAAATTGTATTTCTTCTCAGAGGAAGGAAACTTACGAGTCAAAATTCTGTTTTTGTGCACAGAACTTCATAGTATTTGACCTACATTTTAAACCTAAGTGCTAATTTAACAAATCAATAGTATATAAGTGAATGCTTCCAAAATTGCTGCCAAATCAATAAAATCTGTCCCATCTTGTTTGCTCTTCTTCACAGATAGAACAAGAACATAAAATATAGTCTAATCAAAAGGTATATTTTATAAATCCTGAGTGAATGGGCTCTAAATTAAAGATATTATACTCCATCTATTTTTATAAATATTTTATACTTAGAAGGTAAGTTGGCGCCCTTCGGTAGCTCAGCTGGTAGAGCGGAGGACTGTAGAGGATGCTTAGAAGGTAAGTTGTTTAGACCGCTTATCTTGCTTTCAGTACCACCATTTCTCTGTCAATTATGTTCATTTATTGATTCATTCAACTCATAATTATTAAGTACCTACTAGGTGCTTAGGCATTGTTCTAGGTCCCTGTGATACAAATATGAATATGACATAGTTCCTGCCTTCACGGAAGCCACAGTCTATGAGGAACAAATATAATTGGCTAAGTAGTTATAATAAAGTGTGCTAAGTGTTATGCTAGGGGAAGGTTGGATGAGATACTGTCTGAAGAACATGGCAAGCGATAAGAATCTAAATGAATCTTAGGAATTCAGAGATCCTACACAGGGCCAAAATCCAAGCCTGATTCTTAGCCCCTGAAATTAATTTAGCGTAAAAACACTTTGTTTTTTAATGTCTGGACTAGTCATCTTACAACTGCTTAAGTCACTTTCTAAAAAAATTAACCAAGCCAATTCCAAAAGTAAACCTAGACTGAGTAATTGATAGTCTTCAAATATTTTTGTTCGCACTAATGAGCCTGTGGCTGAGGCCCCCTCCATGACCATTCATGCTCTGGTATCCTGGTAAACGTCTGCCCCCTCGAGGAATCAGAAACTCTGTTTTTCAGATGACGGGTGGGAAGAGGGTTCACTAAGGAAGCAAAGCCAAACAAAACAAAGAACAAAAAGCAAACAAATCGAAACAGAACAAACAGGCAAAACACAGGCAGATTTGCCAGACACTGCTAAACCTTTTTGGATACTTGACTTGTTTTAGCCATCTTTGTTGAAGTCATGTCCAATGCCTCTAACTTTTGAAAACCATTAAGATCTGCTACACTGTAGCAATGAGTCATACAGGGAAGCACTAAAGAAGCTGATCTAGAAACAATTTGAAAGTTCTCCATCCTTCCAATACTTTCTTAATCTTATCTTCCCAGACAGAGGTATCCAGCATTCAAAGGTGATGACACTAACAGTAAAGGCTTATTTCCTCAGAGACTCACACTATAATGAGCAATGAATCCCCTGGGAATAGTGTTAAAAGGCAGATCCTGATTCTGTGGCTCTGGGGTGGGACTGGAGAGTGTACATTCCCAACAAGCTTCCTAGGAGATGTTAATGCTTCTGCTGGTCTGGAGACCACACTTTGAGTAGCCGTGTTCACAATGCAAAGACACAGCGTAGGGCTGTACGTAATGGAAGAAGTGAGGGTCTCATCCTTTTACACTTCCTCCTCTCAGACAACCCTCCTGGTAGGGGATTACTTCCATGAACCAGAGCTCTTCATTTTAGTTGGCATGACTTGGCAGTTCCATGTGGATAAAGTCTTTTTTGGAAAGTCACGGCAGGATAGGGGGTTGTGAAAAAAGTGTTTAGGAGTTAAATAAATGTAATCTAATTTTTTAAAATACAAATTTGAAAAGTTTGGGGGTCATAAATAATTTAAATCTAAACATCTTTTTCTTTGGCCCCTTCCTTAATATTTAAAAAATAACCAGTGAATCTAATTACCTTCAGTATCTGCAAATTGGTAAAATCTTGATGTAAATGTCAAGTTATGATTCTATAAATATGATAGTCATGTAAAAATGAATACGAAATATTTGGACCAAGAAGCTTGTGGTATTATATTTTCTGAACAAAATCGACAAACTTAGGGATCCTTACTACTGAAAGCCAGGGGAGAGTGATCTATTTCATAAAGAATAATTTAAACATGTTATTAAGTTGGGTTTTCATTTATGTGAGATGAGAATTATCCCCCAAACTCTTTCCTTGTTATGAGAGCTAAATATTCTAAGGACAATGCATATTAGAGAATTAAACTGTACAGAATAAAGTTTGGATTCTTGATTGCTTAATAAGATGATGACTCTCCAAACCTAATTACATCTGTGTGAATTAAAGCACAGTTCTTAAAGGCTCTCGATTCGTCTCCCCCCAGCCCCTGTCAGCTGCGCAATGTGCCTTCCAGTTAGTTTCACTCCAGGTCTTGAAATTAGAAGCATTTTATTAGATTATGGTGATGCACACATGGCTTCAGTGCAAGAAGAATTAAGAGTGTTATGCTTTGGAAAAATAAAGATTAGGAAAGTGTGTGTGTGTGTGTGTGTGTGTGTGTGTATGCGTGCGCACGCGTAACTCTCTTTTTAAGGCCTCTTTCTAAAATGTGTATCTGTGTCTTATTTTGATGCTTTCCCTTTTCCCCCATCCGTCCTTACCTTTGGAATGATGAAAGGATTCCTAAGACCAAAACCCTCAGGCTGATGGCACAGCTTGGGCCCTTCTCGCCCACTGCCCAAATTTGCTTGCTTCACGAGATTGGTCATCCTTCGGGGTGTAGGCTGGCATCTTGCACTCCACAGTCACAGAGGCTGGGCTGGCTACCTGTGCACACCCTGGGCTCTGGCAGGGGTTGTGAGGGGGTTAGGGGAGAAAGGGTGGGAGAGGGAGTGGAGAGGGACGCAGACAATCTGTGATGTAGAGACATGCAGGGCGAAATCAACAGGGCATCCTCGGTGCCTGTTTGTTCCTTCAGTAAGGAAAGCTGCTTGGGTCTTCTGCAGAGCTGGCCACTGGGAGCTGCGGTCACTCCCACTGCCTGGATGATATTAGTAGCCCCTGCTTTTCTTTCTTGTTCTTAAATGTCTCTGTACGTCTCAGCTTTGCTGGTCTGTGGATGGGGTGAAAACCAAATGGGTCCTTCACGTAGTGCCCTGAAATGGTGGGGAAGCTGGTGGTTCATCTTAATCTCTCTTTCCCAGTGAGGGGGCCTCTGTCTAGCTGGGAAATTCTCTTGGCGCTGAGTGGTGCCAGCCTGGGGAATAGGACAGTGCAGACAAAATGAAGCTGCTCTTTCTTCCCTTTTGTTTGGTTATTTTTGTTCCTCTTGTGTTACTGAAGTTTCTGAAGTAGACCCCTGAGCTCTCCCAGAGCTATTTTTGTTCATGGATAGCTGTCTAGTTGTTGATCTTCGTTGGGAGACAGAGGCTCAGGTCTCCCACGCTGCCATCTTGGTGATGTTATCCTGGAACCTAATGGAGCTCTGTTCCATTTCCAGAGCACACACCTGTGTCTCGTCATGTCTAAAGCCATATCCCTAGACCCTGACATTCTAGGTGGTACTAAGATGCAGGTACCATGTAAACATCAACAGCTAGGGGCCTATCTTGATACTCTCAAACCTCAGGTTGTCATTGCTTTTGATTCATAGAATAAAAGATCTGTAGGGTGGATAAGCATAAACCAGAGATCAGAGGTAATGTCATTGCTTAGTCTGCCTGTACTGGAGTGGATGCTTAAGCTTGCAATTGATGAAGAAAACCTACGCTTAGATGATAAGCTTATGAATAGGTCTATATTTGGAGTTCTTTCCACCATTAAATATTAGTTATTGGTGTTTCATAAATGCCCCTTATCAAATTCAGGATGATATTTTCTTTCTATAGTTTGCTGACAGTGTTTTTGTTGTTGTTGTTGTTTTTAATGAACAGCTGTTACATTTGTCAAATACTTCTTTCTAGATCTAAGGAGACAATCATATGGATTCCCTTTGCTAGTATTTTGTTGAGATTTTTGCACCTATATTCATGAAAAATATAGCCTGTAATTTTCTTCCCTTGTAGTGCCCTTGTCAGGTTTTTGTGTCAGTGTTATGTTGACATCATAAAACTAGTAGGGAATGGTGTCTTCCTCTTCTATTTTCTTGGAAGAATTCATGAAGTAGCAGTACTATTTCTCCCTTAAACGTTTGGTAGAATTCACTGGTGGAAGTTTCTGGGCTGAATTTTTCTTGATTGGAAGGCTTTAAATTACGAATTTCATTTCTTTGATAAATAAAGGACTATTCATATTTTAAATTTCTTTTTTGTGTTATTTTCAGTAGGTTGCGTTTTCCAAGGAATTTATCCATATTACCTAAGTTGTTAAATCTATTGACATAAAGTCTTCCATAATATTCTCTTACTAACTTTTTTTGTACAATATATCCTTGAAGCTTATTTATTTTATGAATAATAGTTTATACCTCTTAATCCCCTACTGCTGTCATGCCCTTCCCCCCTTCCCTCTCCCCATGAGAATCACTAGTTTATGCTTTATGTCTGTGAATCTGTTTCTTTTTTTATCTTCACTATTTTATTTTATTTAGATTACCACATATAAGTCATATCATATAGTATTTGTCTTTCTCTGCCTGACTTATTGCACTTAACATAATACCCTCCAAGTCCATCCATGTTTTGCAAATGGCAAAATTTCATTCTTTTTTATGGCTCTTATTAGCTTTTTAATGTGCACAGGAATCTGTAGTGATGTTCCTGATATCATTGGTGTTTTCTCCCTTTTTTCTTGATTAGAAAAAAAAGAAAGAAAAGATTTACCAATTTTGTTAATTTTTTCAAAGTATCGACTTTTGGTTTATTGTGTTCTCTATTGTTTGTTTTCCATTTCATTGATTTTCAATCCTTTCTTTTTAATTTCTTTTATTCTATGTACTTTGAGTTTATTTTGTTCTTTTTCAACATACTAAAATGAAAACTTAGATCATTAAAAATATCTCCTTTTCTAATATTAATATTTTAAGTTAAAAATTTCCTCATAAGCATCTTATCTGATTGCCACAAATTTGGACTTGTTGTATTTTCACTGTCATTTAGTTTGAAATATTTTCTAATTACTCTGATTGCTTTTTTGACTCATGAGTTACCATCTAGTGTCACTTTCCTTCAGCCTGAAGAAATTCCTTTAGCAGGTTTTAATGTAACATGTTTACACTGGTAACAAATTCTCCTGCTTTTGTTCATTTGTAAATATCTTTATTTTACCTTCATTTTTGAAGAGCATTTTTGCTGGATATAGAATTCTAGGTTCACAGGTTTTTTTTTTCTTTTAGTACTTTAAAGATTTCCTTCTGTTGTCTCTCACTTTCAATATTTCTGTTGTCAGTCATATTTTTATCTTTGTTACCCTATATGTAATATTTTTACTGTGGTTGCTTTTAGGATTTTCTCATTTTCTTTGTTTTCAATAGTTTGAGAATAGTGTGCCTAGATGTAATTTTCTTGTGATAATTCCTGGTTGGGGTTCTGGAGAGTTCTCAGCATGCAGTTTTTCAAGTAGTTTTCCAACCCTATTCTCTATTCTTTATTTACATAGTAGAGTGCTTGATGCTATCCCATAAGTCATTGAGACTGTTAATGTTTTTGCCCTTTTTATTTCATTAAAAAATTTTTTTAGAGACATTTATTTATTTATGTGGCTGCATTGGGTCTTAGTTGTGGCACATGGGATCTTTGTTGTGGCATGCAGGATCTTTTGTTGTCCTGTGGGGGCTTCTCTCTAGTTATGGTGTGCAGGCTCAGTAGTTGCAGTGTGTGGACTCCAGAGTGTGTGGGCTCAGTAGTTGCAGCATGTAGGCTCTCGAGTTGTGGTGCGAGGGCTCTAGAGCACTCGGGCTTAGTTGCCTCGCAGGATGTGGGATCTTAGTTCCCCAACCAGGGATCGAACCCACATCCCCTGCACTGGAAGGTGGATTCTTAATGACTGGACCAGCAGGGAAGTCCTCGTTTTTGACCTTTTTAAATTTAAATAAGCGTTTTATTTAAAAATAGGTTTAGATTTATGTAAAAGTTTCAAAGCTAGTTCAGAATTTATATATTTCCTCACCTAGTTTCTTATGTTGTTAACATTCTTGTATTACTAGTGTACATTTGTCACAACTAAAGAACAAACATTGGGATATTATTATTATCTATACTCCACACTTGATAAAGCCTTCACTAGTTTTCCTCTAAGGTCTCCTTTCTGTTCCAAGATCCCACCTAGGGTATCACATTGTGGTTAGTCATCATGCCTCCTTACCCTCCTCTAGTTTGTGACAGTTTCTTAGACTGTTCATGTTTTTTATTACCATGGAAGTTTCAAGGGGTACTAGTCATGTATTTCATAGAATTTACCTCAATTTGGGTTTGTCTCATGTTTTTCTCATGGTTGGAGTGGGATTATGGCTTTTTGGAGGAAGACTGCAGAGATGAAGTGCCCGTCTCATTACATCATCTCAGGGGTACGAACAATCAATGTGACTCATCGCTGATGATGTTAACCTTGGTCACCTGGCTGAGGTAGTGTTTGCCAAGTTTCTTTTTTGTGAAGTTACTTTTCTACCTTTTCCAAGGTGTGGGGGTTAAGCTCCACCTCCTTGACATAGGGGTATCTGAATAATTTATTTGGAATTCTTCTGTAGGGAGGCTTATCCTTTCCCCACCATTTATTTATTTATTCAATCATTGTATAAATGATTGAATCATGGACTCATGGATATCAGCATGGACTCATGGATATTTATTTTATACATTAGGCAATTATCCAATGCTATGTTATTATTTTGTTCAAATGTTTCTCTTTTCGTTATTAGGATCTTTCTTAGGTTGATTATGATATACCTAAATGTAGTCTCCTTGATATTTTGCTGCAGGGTTTTGGACGCTCAGCATATGTACTTTTCCCACCGCATTCTGTATCCTCTTCTTCTAGGACCCCGATTATTCATATTTTAGAGTGCTTGGTATAGTCCCGTAAGTCACTGAGGCAATGCTCATGATTTTCTAAATCTTTTTCTTTGTGCCGTGCTTCCATTTTGATAATTTCTCTTGATGTGTCTTCACAGTCAGTTTTTACCCTGTATTGTCCAGTTTGCTGTTAATTACATCCAATGAATTTTTAAATTTCAGATATTTTATTTTTCAGTTCCAGGATTTCTTTTTGGTACTTTGTTAATTTCTGTATCTCTGTGGATTTTCTTATCTTTCCACCTGTTACATTCACATTTTCCTGTAGATCCTCTGACAGATTTACCATAGTTATTTTAAAGTCCCTGTCTTCTAATTCCAGTATCTGGGTCTTCTGTGGGCCTGTTTCAGTTGACTGTTTTTTCTTTGTGATTCAGGGTCACACAGTCTTCACCGTCACCATCCCTATAGAAGTTTTTAAAATGATGATAGAGGATGCCCACATTAAGTGGTATCTGCCTAGCACCTCCTCAGGCAATCTGCTCTGTAAAATTTCTTACTAAAGTATCCAGAAGATACTAAAAAGGTAAAACATTCAACACCCCAGACTGAGACAAATGATCTGTTATCACCTTCTGGAAAGAATTTCCACTAATTATGAAGCCAGTGGACTTGGGAAGAGGACAGAATTCAGTGTCCTACTCATGCTTTGCCTCTAAAAGAGCAGCCTCACATTCCCAAAACAAGGTTGAGAGCGTTTCCCACCGCCCCCCCCCCCCCCCCCCCCCCCCCGCCGCCTGATTGACTGTACAGTTGGAAAATCAGGCAGCTTTATGTCTATTGATTTCAAGGCATATATTCAATGACTGCTGTGCCAAGAAAACAGGGAAGGAAACAGAGAGGAATTATTGTTGGTGCACTGTAATATGGGAGTGTAGCTAATGAGAAAAGTGCTGCAAGACAAGGAAGAGATAATTGGGTGAATGTTGGTATCTTCATTAAGATGAGGGATACAGGAGGCAAGAGCAGATTTAGATGACAGATGATGAATTCAGTTTTATACTTGCCGAGTTTGAGGTTCCTGTGGTGTTTTATTAAGATCATTAAGATGTGAGGTACTTTTAGATTTAGTTATAATAATTAAGACTTTTAAAATAGATCCAAGGGAGTAACTGGTAGAAACTTGGCCATATGATTGGCATTTAAGCCGGAAGTGATATGGGCTTGGAAAAAATATAGTAGTTAAAGTCAAGGATATGGATGATAGATGAGAAAAAGCTCTGGATAAATCCCCAAGGGGCACCAGCATTTTAAGTACAGGCAAAGGAAAAGGAACATGCAAAGGAGACACAGAGGAGAAATGGAAAGATGTCATGGAAAGAGTGGTTTCTCAGAATCCAAAGAAGTAAAGTACTCCAGGAAAGAGGAAATAGTTCACAGTGTCAGATGTTTCCGATTAGGTAAGTCATAAGTATGTATTAAGTAAGATTAAATAAGGTGAAGGCTGAGACTCGATTGCTGGGATAGAGTACAAGTTAACAAGTGGTTATCTTTGGCAAAGAAATTTCAGAGAAATGACGGGTAGAAGTGAGATTCCCATAGGCTGGGTGAATGAGAGGGGAAAAGTAAGGGTCACAAAAGTCTAGAAATTTGACTTTGAAAGTATAGGTAGTGGACAGTAGCTAGAACGTTATGTAGGATCAAAGGAGGATTCTTTTGTTCATGAGGAAGACTTGAATACATTTTCATTCTTAAGGGAAGGAAGCAAGTGAGAGCAACATTGAAGAGAGAGAATGAAGAGCTAGCTCCTAGGGGTGGACTTAGAGAGAAACAGGTAAATTTATTGGCATACCACTTACTCTGTGGTTCACAGGACCCAAGTCAGAGATTTTTTGGGGGGTCCTTTAGTTCTTAAGTGAGATTATGCTGCTGTAGGGATCATAGAGTGCTTTAATATAAATTCTGGCTTGGCCATAGAATTCTTGCTAGACTAAGGATAATGTTGGCTTTGTCCTTCATCATAACATTTCAACCTCAAGCCCCCTAACTACAGCAGACAATCATTAACATTAATAACATTAACAGAACAACCTAGTAAAAAGTTTCATTCTAAAAAGGCTTTGAGGTGATTTAATAGATATTTATTTTAATAATACAGTTGGATAAAAAGAAATGGGTGATAAAATCAAGACAAAAGGAAAATTAGGTTTGGGAGTATAGATTAAGGCTGAGCAAGATTAGGACACAGCAAATGCATGTCACATGGTTCTGTTCATTGTTGTTGCCGAAGGTAGGCTGCACGCTTGGCTCTGTGCTTGCCTGTGGCCAGAACAAAGAGAGTAAGCAGTTGGTTACTAGATGCAAAATGCCTAAATGGAAAAAAAAAATTAGTTATAAAGGAGAAGACAGTTTTTCTTAGGTCCAAGGCTTGAGAGAGATTTCTCCCATGGATGTTCAATGTTCCCACAATAAATCCACAGAAATTTCCTTGCAGTGCCCCTCACTGAAAGTGGATGACAAAACAACTGTATGCATTGCCTTTCATAGAATGACGTGTCAGTGAGGGACATTTAATAGGTACTAAATAGCTACAAGATTCCAACTACTTTCATAGGTCCTGTTACTTACGCTGCAGTAGTTCCTCACATAACCTCTGTCCAGGGTTTCACCCTTAATTTTCACACCCTTTAAAACCCCTGAAATGAACATGATCCGCATCTCATTTCAGAATGGATGAAAAGAAAATTATCTCTGTTTCAGTTCCCTTTCTCATTGTTGACTGTGCTTTACACTCAATCTAAGAGAGGCAAAGCACTTGGTACTGGGAGCTGATAATGTTGGGTTTCATTTATACTCACTAAGATTTTCAAATAGATGCCATTTCCCAGGGCACATACTTATCTAGCAGAGACAATCTCTGGGCCTTCCTAGTGTCCAGCAGAGACAAGGTATAGACTGAGGAAATTAAAGTTCTGGGAAGAGGAAATCACTGTTGGCTCAAATGTTACAGTAGCTCCCCCCGCCCCCCCAACCCGGCTAAAGGTAAGCCAAAATGTAATTATACTACTGATGGTTTGCCTAGATGAGTGTAATGGATGCTAATTCAGCGGTGGCTGGGAATCTTTTTTTTTTTTTTTTCAGCACGTAATAACATGTTTGCTTTGAAATCTTTTATCTAAGTGTAAGATTCAGCGTGTAAAGCTTTTTGAGGTGAGAATTCTGATAAAGGCAGTAGGGCAAAGGCAGATTCCTGTTTAGGGCTTAGATCTGCCCTGGTGGGTCTGATTACAGAAGCCCCTCCTCACCTCTGGAGCCTCATTTTAGAAATCCCCAGGGAGGCACCAAAAAGCCCTCTGAGTGCTGGGCCTGTGTTACTGGAGGCAAGGCCTCCGTGTGTCTGGAACTCCATCAGCTTTCTGTTGGGGCTTCTCCCTGTAAGTTTTCCAGATTACACATTGCCAAGCTGTGGCTGTGGAGGGCGTCCTGTTGACAGCACTAATTTAAATGAAAATGCTTTCATTATGTAGATGAACCAGATTAGAGGGAAGCTGTTTCAGAAGTAAAAAGAGCAAAGACACACACTAAGACACCAGTGGTATGAAGATGAGAAGAGTCAGTGTATAGAACAAGAAGTCAGATGAAGAGCTGGGGTCTGGTTCCTTCACCAGCCAGATGCCCTTGTTCTCTGCTGTTTCATATGCAGACCTTGCCCTTCACCAGGCGGAAGTAAATGACCACTTCCCTCTTGGGAAAGGAACCCGTGTATACCTGTCACTGAGTTTTGCCTTTGGAAAGTCTGACTTATTATGTGATCTTTGGAAAGTATAATTCAACTTCCAGGCTTCAGGGGCCACTTGATTGTGATCTAGACTAATAATGTTTGGCTTTTTCATACCCTGCTGGGAGATACAGAGCAACCCCAAAGTGTAGAATTCTAAAGCTCAACGGTCTTCTGACTTAACCGAGTCTCCGGTATGTGAACTCAGAGGTAAGGGGTCTCCATTGCAGTTGGACCACATTTTCAAAATACATCCCCCCTCCCCACCCCTGGCAGGGGTTAAGAAACTCCTCTGGTTGATGGTTAGAGTGTTTCTTTACTTTTAGGCAAGGAGAGGCTCTTTGTAATGAGAAATAATGTTACTGGAGGTGGAAGTCACTCCTCTAATTATGTTTGACAGGCTGCTTCATTTACTATCTGTGTGACTTGGTAAAGTCCCCTTGTTCATTCTGAATTGTTCATCTGTAAAATGGGAGAGTAATCCCATCTCTAGATTCATGCAAAAAGAGTGATTTTTTTCAACTCTTATATGCTGATGTCATTTTATATTTTATTGACATTTATTTTGGGGAACTAGCCAATTTTCACTGATGACTCACATTTGCCTTATGGTTCACCAAGATTCCCAGATGGTCCTAGCTACACCTGGGTCTGCCGAGTCATTTCTTCCTGCCCATGACGTGTATGGTTTGGTTTTGATTCAAATGGTGCAGCTTATGTTTAAACTCCATTCTCTGTTATTGAAGCCAAGTCACACACAGCCATGCCCAGACGCACTTGCAGATGGGTCCACTTTCTCTCATGGATGATCAGAGCAGGACAGTCACAAGGTGGGGGGTGGGGGGGGGACAGACCATGCTCTCACACCTGCTCCCATCACTGCACCACAGCAGGAGTGGAGTCCATGTGCAATTACACCCCAAAGCTCAGCCCTGCCTTTGGACGTTACTTCAGAGAAAGATCTCAGATGTGTGCTAAGAAAAACTACATTCGGGTCCTTAAACGTTTTTTTTGTACCACTGATCTTTTTGGCAGTTTGATGAAGACTATAGATTCTTTAAAAGAATCCTATAAAATGTGTAGGATTACAAAATTTAAAAATACTATACTGAAATATAGTCATTAAAGTATTTTTAAAAACAAATTTGTGATATAGTAAGGCGTGTACTTTTAAGAAATTTTTTATTGAAGTATAGTTGATTTACAGTATTGTGTTAATTTCTGCTGTACAGCAAAGTGATTCAGTTATATATATATAACTGAATATATATACACATTCTTTTTTATATTCTTTTCCATTATGGTTTATCACTATATTGAATGTAATTCCCTGTGCTATATAGTAGGACCTTGCTGTTTATCTATTTTATATATTATAGTTTGCATCTGATAACTCCAAACTCTCATTCCATTCCTCCTCCTTGCCCTCTCTCCCTTGGCAACCACAAATCTGTTCTCTATGTCTGTGAGTCTGTTTCTGTTTCATTGATAGGTTCACTTGTGTCATATTTTAGATTCCACATACAAGTGATGTCACGTGGTATTTGTCTTTCTCTTTCTGACTTACTTGACATGATAATCTCTAGGTCCATCCATGTTGCTGCAAATGGCATTATTTCATTCTTTTTTGTGGCTAACATTCCATTGTATATATATACCACATCCTCTTTATCCATTCATCTGTCGATGGACATTCAGGTTGTTTCCATGTCTTGTCTATTGTAAACAGTGCTGCTATGAACATAGGGATGCGTGTATCTTTTTGAGTTACAGTTTCGTCTGGATATAGTAAGGCATGTACTTTATTTTTTAATTAAAATTTTTTTTTATTGGGGTATAGTTGTTTTACAGTGTTGTGTTAATTTTTGCAGCGAAGTGAATTAGCTATATGTACACATATATCCCCTCTTTTTTGGATTTTGTTCCCATTTGGGTCACCACAGAGCATTGAGTAGAGTCCCCCATGCTATACAGAACTTTCTCATTAGTTATCTATTTTATACATGTTAGTGACTTGGGCCAGGTCAGAGTCTGAGTTGGCCCCACAGTGCCCACAGCAGATCCAGGGACCTACCTAGAGGTATTGGAAGACTTCCTGGGGAGGCAGGCATTGGCTGTGGTTCCCTGTGGGAGAAGGCATGTACTTTTCATTCATGCATTAGATATCAAGCCTAACAGCAGATCAAATAACTACCGTTAATTTCAAAGTTGTGATGAGTATATCAGTTATTTCAACATGTCTGCAACAATTGTAATATAACATGAAAATACCTGTGATTTCTATTATTGATAAAGCCACAGGTACTGTTTATCCTTCTGTGGTTTGTGACATATTTATACCTGCAAGAAATTCCAGTTAGAGATTAGTGAAAATAAATATGTAATTTTTTTCCCTATGCAAGTTCATCAATCCCCTGAATTCCATCCCAGGTGAAGGACCCTAGATTTGGTCAATAATGAAAGCAGAAGAAAAGATAAGTATAAGAAAAATGGAAAGCTTATGTTTTCAATGTACAGTTACATGAATGTTAAGTACATTTCAAACAACTAACAATAAATGTGCTTTAGTTTGGTGGTTAGCACAGCTTTTTGCATACATTGTCTCCAATAAATATCCATTGGTTTGACAAAACTAACAAAAACACTGCTTTGCAATCGTGCATCTACTGTCTCTTCTTCCTCCAGTGGACTATGAACTCTTTGAGGGCACATTAACTTGTCTATGACACAGGAGCCGGTAAATGTTAAATGAAAAAATTCATATGATATAATATAATGTCTGGATTAAGTTACAGTGCCTTCAAAATATCACCTGTTTAGCTTTGTATTGAATAATACCCTATTAGATAGGAAAGAGAGAGTCCTTACTAATTTCTGGCAGAATTCTACCTAATAGCCCTCATTTATTATTTATTGTATGTCAGGGATATAATGTCATTTAATACTCACAATAAGCTTGCGAATATGCATTTCCCACATTCAACCATGCAATTCAAATATCATTGAGAGATTATGTGGAATAAGCCACGGTGGACATTGCCCTAAGCGCAGTGGCACACTGGGGAACGTAGAGATGAAACAGATAACAGTTCCTGCCTGCAGGTAGCTTACAATCTAGTAGGGGAGAAAGATACGTATAGGCCTAATCATGAGACAAAGTGAACCAAGGCAGACTAAGGGGTCAGCATGTCCAAGGGCACTGAGGCAGGTGGAGTGGTTTTTTTCTGGAAATGGTGGATTTTTCAGAGGAACTAAAGCTTGAGGAGAGAAGGAAGAAGGGGTAGCAGAGGAAAAGGCTGAAAAGTTTGAGATTTGAATTCCAGAGCTAAGTGTTTTAGAATTATTATGTATATCATTCAAAAATACCACTGCTGTCTTCATCCTACATACTAACGGTATGCCTCGTTCTAGTCACCGTACACTAGATGATACTGATTTTGGAGGAGCCTCTCAGAACACTGTAATGAATCTTATATTTTTAAGATTGAGTTAATCAACATTCCTCTCTTCATCCCCGATAGAAGTATTGTTTGAAGAATTCAGGTGACTCCGAATTTCTGACAGCAACAGAAGCATCTAAATGCCATATGGGACCAACCTAACAATGCTGATCTGAAGCACTGCATTGCTCTCACACTCTGGTGAAGCATCATCATTGTGGTTTATAGTAATTTTCCCAAATCAAAAATTTGAGAGGATTAATAACACATAGTAATTTGAACCAACTTTATTCTCTTGGACCAGTCAAGGCAATTAGGGAGCCCTCATCCATGCCATGCTTCTGTTTATCCTAATGAGAAACACCCGGATTTATAGTGAAGGCTGGCAGTGTAATGTAGCTCAGAACATAATTTGTAAACTCTAATGACCAGCGTGTTAGCGACCAGACTGGTATAAAGGGAACCATTTCTCAGAATATGTGCTGTTTTGATGTTTCTGGATCACGTTGCTTTGCTCGCTCTAGGAAAAATATTGCTTTCTACATGGTTCACTAGATAATCAATCACATCGTCTACCAAAAATATGTTTTTCTTATAATTGCCTGTTTAAGTACACTATGGCCTTTGAATGTATTGAATAATGGAATATTTGTGCAGATGAGGCTTAAAAGTCCGATCACCTTACTTTATAAATGGAGACTTCCAGACCCAGGGAGAGAAAAAAGATTTGCCTAAGGTCTTTTGATTCTGTAAGAGTGGACCTTAGATAGGACCCGGGCCAATGCCTTTGCCCCACTCAAGGCCGATCCCATGTGTGGGTAGTTTTTAGGGCACTTGATCTTTTATTTGTTTGGAGTACCTTATACTGCATGAGAACATTTCTCTGCCAGGTTCCTGGGGCTTTCTGACCAAGTACCATTGTGTATTTTGCACTAAATGGAGGAGTTCTGTCATTGGTGATGTATCCTTCCTTCTCCTCTGATTTCTTGCCTTTACTTCTGAACTTCCTTCTTGTAATAGGTTGAATGGTGGCCCTCCCAAAAGATATGCCCATGTTCTAACCCCTAGATTCTAAGAATATGACTTTCTTTGGAAAAGGGGTCTTTGCAGATGTAATTCAGGATCTCAAGATGAGACCATCCTGGATTTAGGGTGGCCCCAGATTCAATGTTGGGTGTCCTTAGAAGAGAAAAGCAGAGGGAGACTTGAGATACAGAGACACAGGGGAGAAGGTCATGTAAGAAGGAGGCAGAGCTTGGAGTGATGCAGCTGCAAGTTAAGGAACAAGGAACGTGTGAAAGATTGCCAGCAACCACCAGAAACCAGGAGAGAAGCATGGAACAGAGTCTGCTTCAGAACCTCCAAAAGAACCAAAGAAGATACTAATCAATACTTATGGAATGAATGAAAGGCAAATAAATGTTTACTTCTAAAAAGTGCATAATGGTCCAACTCAACAGGCTGCCAAGAAGTTAGGCACTGCAGAGAAGATAACACAGAAAAGACTGAAGTGCTCAAGGAGAGGCAAATTCCATGGTAACCTTTGTGAAGCCAAATGTATCCTTCTGTAATCATTGGTTATAAGACTCTAGCTGCTACCATCATCTCTGAAAGACCTCAGATCTGTCCCTTCAGTGGGGCGGATATAAGTTCTGCAGAATCACGTTCCCATCAGAGGGCTAACAGTGATAAAACTCACTAAACAAGTGAGCAGTGGTTGACTCTGGGTCCCTTAATCTTTCAGTCTTCAATTTTTCATCTGTAAGATGAACAAAACTTATACCTTCCTCAAAGTCTTTTCGAGGTCACAACATGAGATAACGGTGATATATGTCTTTAAAAGACCGTAATAAATAACACCTCTATAACTTGCTTGAGTTCTGAACAAACTGAGAAATAAGACCAAAGAATCAATAGATGGAAGATCAAAATATCACCTTCATGTGACTGGTAAAGGCTAAGATGGAGTCCGTAGCTTAGTGTGAGACTTGCATGAGACAGCTACATCCCCGCATGGGGCAGGCTTAACCTTCCAGTCTCAGGCTACACCAGACCCTGCCATGGGGGAGGGTGTCTGGAGGAGCTTGGTAAACCACAGGCTCCCTATGGCCTTGCCCGCTTCTGAGATTAAGCTGCGGGATAATGCATGTCAAATTCCCGCCATCAAATTCACTCCTCAACCGAGTGCCTCCCAGGAGAGGAATGAGCGAGAGGTGGACTGAGGCCAGGCGTGTCATGGAATAGAGCTTCTTCCACATGAATGGAAGCATCTGGAGTATCTTTCTGTTTGTGAATCCATTAGGGCTGAGCCTTAACTGAGCCGTGGAGTGGCCTTCCCCCCGCAGGAGAGGGATCCCTGGGCATCAGGACAGTCCTGTTCTTATCCCTGCAAGACTCTGCTCCCCACCAGCCCGCTGCTCGCCAGCACCTCATCGTGCCTTGGCTTGTGTCCAAGATAATATCTTTAATTTAGTTCACAATCTAGAAACATGTACTTAAAAAGTCTGTAGTCTTTGGCAAAAGATCTTGAAAGAAATCAACTACAGGTAAATTATATCTTGGTAATTGTGAAGTTAGAAGAATAAATCTTTTTCTTTTCTAGATGCTGATTTTAAAAGGAGATTGAATCTCTCCTTTTCTCTGCCACACGTGTTCCTCCAAAGGCCTATCTGATCTCTGCTCTAAATTTATGTCTCTCAATCTCAAAGAATCCAGTTGGCTTTAAAACTCTTTATAATTTTGAAATGGTCTTCAATTTTACTTTCATCATTGCTGCCTAGTACTGCATAATTGGGAAGAACACATCATGTTCACAGCTTGTAATAGATATGTCATCGCCATTGTTCTCATATATAAATCTAGAGTTTTTCTCCCCCAAACTGAATTCAAAGATAAAATTAAATAGGGTACATGGAGACCCAGGATTAAATGTTCTAAATAGGTAAGTGCACGTTGGCTTAACAGATATAACTTAGAAATGTGTAAATACTCTCTTCCTTCATGGGCATCCAACACACATGGGACCTGGTTACCAGATTATGAGCATGTCCTATACAATTGCAAGATAAAACAAGATCTTAGTTAAAATTTTTTTTATTAGAAAATTTTTTATTGTTTTGTAGTTGATTTACAGCATTGTGTTACTTTCACATGTACAGCAAAGTGATTCAGTTATACATACATATATATACACACACATATATATATTCTTTTTCATATTTCTTTCCCTTATAGGTTATTACAAAATATTGAGTATAGTTCCCTGTGCTATACAGTGACAAAATCTTAGTTTTATGTGTTGTATGTTCTGCAACAGCTGTTCTGCCGGTCTGAGATATTTCTTCTGACTTAAGCATGAGAATACTGGCCACTTCACAGAACGAAGAATGAATGTGTATGTTTCAGAACAAAAGCTATAAAAATGGCTTTTAAGTGCCCTCAGGAGGGGCCTGGAAAAATCTTGAAAAAGGGAATATTGAAGGGGTAGTTGGAAGAATTTACTGTTGGCATAAAATCAGAGGAGGTTCAAATATAACCACTATATAAAATATATAAACGTTCTCCTCCAAAGCACTTAGATCTCTGAGATGCGTGAATGTTGTGTTACTTTGAATCAGATTTTAAATACACACACACACACACACACACACACACACACACACACACACACACTGCTTCATATGTTTTGTAGCTAACTATAAACTGTCAGGGTAAAAGCTGAGTTAGTGAGAGAAAACGAGATTGAATCAGTATCTGATTGAAGAGTGGAGTAGAAAAATTCCTCTCCCTCTCCTTTGATTTTCTTTCCTCCTTGAATAATTTAACTCTATTGACTTATAACATAGACTCATGGATCCTTGGGAGAGGGAAAAGAAACTTACTTAGAAAGGAACTGGTATAATCTCCCACCAAATTTAGGAGTTTTCTCCCTACCATTCCAAATTCTGGTCTTCGTACTTCCATTTGAAGAGGCCTAAGAATGCAGAGTTGTGAAATCGTAAGACACCTGTGATCTTTGCAGACAGTGCTAGCCACGAGAAACCTCTTGTATCTGAGTTGACCTTCCTCTCCTGGTAATATTCATCCTTTGCTTTTCATTCAATCTTTTGGAACTAAAGGAAATAAATTAAGTTCCCTGCCCCCCTCTCTTAATACTCTTTAAGATGTTGGAAGAAACCTCTCATATTGCAATGTCTTTTTTTCTAATTTATATCCAAGTTTGCACAGCTGAAGAAATGGCATTTCCAGGCAGAACTGATATCTTAACAATATTGAGTCTTCCAGTCCTTAAAGATGGTATGTATCTCCCCATTTATCTCGGCAGTCTTTAACTTCTCTTTTAAACTTTTTCAGTATACAGGTTTTACATATATTATTAAATTTATCTGTATGTATCCCATAGAATTTTAAAATTGAGATTGTAATGTACATAAAATTTCCCCCTTTAAAGTGTATCATTCAATGGCTTTTAGTATATTCATGAAGTTGTGCAAAAATAAGCATTTCATAATTTTTAAATGGTATTGTTTCCATTTCCAATTGGTTACATGCAGTATATATCTAATTGCTACTATGTATATGGGTAAACAATTTATTTTTGTATTTGACTCAGTGTTTGAGAGCTTGCTAAATTCATTTTTAGTTCTTATAGGGTTTATTTTTTTATTCTTTTTTTTTAAGCTCTTTATTGGAATATAATTGCTTTACACTCTTGTACCAGTTTTTGAGGTACACCAAAGTGAACCAGTTGTATTTATACATATATCCCCATATCCCCTCCCTCCCGGGACTCCCTCCCACCCTCTCTGTCCTGGCCCTCTAAGGCATCACCCATCATTGCGTTGATCTCCCTTTGTTATACAGCACCTTCCCACTAGCTATTTCTTTTACAGTTGGTAGTATATATATGTCTATGCTACTCTCTCATTTCATCCCAGCTTCCCCTTTGTCCCCCCCGCCCCCCATGTCCTCCAGTCCATTCTCTGCATCTGCATCTTTATTCTTAACCTGTCACTGGGTTCATCAGTACCATTTTTTTAGATTCCATATATATGAGTTAGCATACGGTATTGTTTTTCTCTTTCTGGCTTACTTCACTCTGAGTGACAGTCTCTAGGTCTATTCACCTCATTACATATAGCTAATAGGGTTTTTGATTTTTTTTTTTCAGATCCCATAATTTTTTCTACCTAAACATTCATGGCATCTTTGAAAAAGACCGTTTTAATTCCTCTTTTCCTATCTCTATTTTTTTCCTCTTTATTTTGCATTGTTACTAAACTTCCAGTAAACTGGTAAATAACAGTGGTGAGAGCAGATATCCTTCCCTGGTTCTTGATCTTAGTAGAAAATATTCAGTTTTTCACCATTAGGTATGATATAGCTAGAGGTTTTTGATAGATGCCCTTTATTAAGTTGTAGACTGTCCAGCTTTCATTTTACTGAGAATTTGTTTAACAAATGGGTATCAAATTTTGTCAAATGATTCTTCTGTGTCAATCAGGATAATCATATGGTTTTCTTTTTAGAATATGTTAATATGATGAATTACATTCATTAACTATTTAAAAAATGTTAAACCTTGCCTTTTTTCCCATTTGAGTCCAGTGGGATGAACCCCTTTGATCATGATGTATTACCCTTTTTCTATATTAGTTGATTTGATTTGCTAAACATTTTAAAAGGATTTCTACATCAAGGATATTGGCCTGTAGTTTCCTTTTTAAAACAATGTCTTAGGATAGTTTTGTTAAGAGAGTAATGCTGGACTCATAAAATGTGCTTGAAAGTGTTCCCTCCTTTTCTATTTCTGGAAGATTTATGCAGAATTGGCTTTATATTCCCTTAAATGTTTAGTTGAATTTACCCAGCGAAGCCATCTGGGCCTGGTATTTTCTTTGTGGGACTGTTTTCAATTATGAATTCAAATTATTTAATAGCTATAGGGCTATATAGGTTAGTTATATTTTTCTTGAGTGAGCTTTGATGTTTTATGTCTTTCAAATAATTTGCCCATTTCATCTAAATTGTCAAATTTATTGCCCTAAAGATTTCTAAATATTCCCTTATTATTTTAATGTCTGTAGGATCTCTGAGAAATTTCCTGCTTTTCATTACTAATATTGGTAATTTGTGTCTACTCTTTATTTCTGAGCAATCTAGCAAGTGGTTTATGAGTTTTACTTACTTTTTCAAAGAATCATCATTGATTTGCTTTATTGTTTTCCTGTTTTTTTATTTCACTGATTTCTGATCTTATCTTCATTATTTCCTCTCTTTGCTTACTTTAGGTTTAATTAATTGTTTCTAGTCCCTTAGTGTAGAAGCTTAGAATATTGATTTTGAACTTATCTTTAATTTTGTGCTATAAATTCCTTCTAACCACTGCTTTAGGTACACCAAAGTGAATCACCTCTCACAAATTTTGATGTGTTTTCATTTTCATTCAGTTTTAAATATTTTAAAATTTCCTTTGTGATTACTTTTTTGACTCGTGTTGTTTAGAAATGTGTTGCTTAACGTCCAAGTATTTGGGGATTTTTAAAGATATTCTTCTAATAATGACTTCTAATTTAGTTTCATTATGGTCAAATTTCAGTCTTAATAAATTTATTGACATGTTTTATGGGCCAGAATACAGCATCTTTGGTGAATGTTTCATGTGCACTTGAAAAGAATGTATATCTTAAATTAGTTCAGTTTTATGATAATAAAACACCACAGAGTGGGTGGCTTATAAACAAGAGAAATGTATTTCTCACAGTTCTGCGGATTGAAAGTCTAAGATCAGGGTGCCGGTATGGTCAGGTTCTGGTAAAGGTCCTCTTCCAGGTTGCATGCATCTGACTTCTTGCTGTGCCCTCGCATGGTGGAAGGGAGAGGGAGCTTTCTCAGGCCTCTTATGAGGTCACTGATTCCATTCATGAGGACTCTGCTCTCATGCACCTCTCAAGGACCCACCTCCTAATACCATGACTTCGGTGGTTAGGATTTCAACATATGAATTTGTGGGAAGCACAAACGTTCAATCTGTAGCAGTCCCTGTTGGGTACTATGTTCTATAAATGTCATTTAGGTCAAGGCGATTGGTAGTATGTTCAGGTATTCTATATCCTTACTGCTCTTATTTAGCTGTTCTATTAACTTTTGAGAGGGGAGCACTGAAATCACAAATATAACTGTGGATTTGTCTGTTTCTCCTTTTATTTCTTTAAGTTTTGGGTTCCTGTATTTTAAAGTTCTATTATTTGCTGTATACACATTTAGTATTATCTTGTTTTGTTGAATTCACTCCTTTATCGTTATAAAATGTCCCTTTTTTCCTCCCTGATAATCGTGCTTGTTGTGAAGTTTACTTTGTCTGATATAGCCATTCCAGTTTTCTTTAGATTAGTGGTTTTGGATTACATCTTTTCCATTATTTTACTTTTAACCTCTGTTTTTATATTTTAACTAGTTTTGTTTGTTTTTGGATTTTTTGTGTGTGTTTTTTTTCTTGGTTAAACAGTACAAAATTGGTTCTTACTTTTCTTTCTTTTTCAATAATGAGACAATCTCTACCTTTTCATTGAGGTATTTAGATTGTTAGTGTTTAATGTAATTATCAGTATGGTTTGGTGTCAATCTGCTATCTTGATACATGTTTTCTATTTGATCCATATATTTTTCTTTATTTTTCCTCCTTTGGATTAACTGATATTTTTATTAATCTATTTCATCTTCTGTGTTGGCTATACATTTTGCTTTAATTTGTGTGTGGGGGGGTTTACTCTACTATTTGCAACATATATTTTTAACTTATTACATTTTACTTTCAAATAATATTATACCAGTTCACAAATAATGTAATACTTTAGAACACAATACTACCATTTCCCCCACCCAGTCTTTACACTATGGTTGTCTTTCATTTTCTCCTGTATATGGTATAAACTGCGTAATACATTGTTGTTTTTTTTAAACCAATTTTTTTCCATTTTATTTATTTATTTATTATTTTTGGGGGGGTACACCAGGTTCAATCATCTGTTTTTATACACATATCCCCGTATTCCCTCCCTCGACTTCCCCCCACCCTCCCCATCCCAGTCCTCTAAGGCATCTTCCATCCTCGAGTTGAACTCCCTTTGTTATACAGCAACTTCCCACTGGCTATCTATTTTAGAGTTGGTAGTATATATATGTCTGTGCTACTCTCTCACTTCGTCTCAGCTTCCCCTTCATCCCCTGCCTCCCCAAACCTCGAGTTCTCCAGTCCATTCTCTGTATCTGCGTCCTTGTTCTTGTCTTGTCACTGAGTTCATCAGTACCATTTTTAGATTCCGTATATATGAGTTAGCATACAATATTTGTCTTTCTCTTTCTGACTTACTTCACTCTGTATGACAGACTCTAGGTCTATCCACCTCATTACATATAGCTCCATCTCATTCCTTTTGATAGCTGAGTAATATTCCATTGTATATATATGCCACATCTTCTTTATCCATTCGTTTGTTGATGGGCATTTAGGTTGCTTCCATGTCCTGGCTATTGTAAATAGTGCTGCAATAAACATTATGGTACATGTTTCTTTTCGGATTATGGTTTTCTTTGGGTATATGCCCAGGAGTGGGATTACTGGATCATATGGTAGTTCTATTTTTAGTTTTTTCAGGAACCTCCAACCTGTTTTCCATAGTGGCTGTACCAACTTACATTCCCACCAACAGTGCAGGAGCGTTCCCTTTTCTCCACGCCCTCTCCAACATGTGTTGTTTCCAGATTTTGTGATGATGGCCATTCTGATCGGTGTGAGGTGATACCTCGTTGTGGCTTTGACTTGCATTTCTCTGATGATAGGTGATGTTGAGCATCTTTTCATGTGTTTGTTGGCCATCTGTATGTCTTCTTTGGAGAAATGTCTATTTAGGTCTTCTGCCCATTTGTGGATTCGGTTATTTGCTTTTTTGGTATTAAGTTGCATGAACTGCTTGTATATTTTGGAGGTTAATCCTTTGTCCATTGTTTCATAGGCAACTATTTTTTCCCATTCTGAGGGCTGTCTTTTTGTCTTGTTTATGGTTTCTTTCCCTGTGCAAAAGCTTTTAAGTTTCATGAGGTCCCATTTGTTTATTCTTGATTTTATTTCCATGATTCTAGGAGGTGGGTCCAAAAGGATCTTGCTTTGATGGATGTCATAGAGTGTTCTGCCTATGTTTTCCCCTAGGAGTTTTATAGTGCCTGGCCTTACATGTAGGTCTTTAATCCATTTGGAGTTTCTTTTTGTGTATGGTGTTAGGAAGTATTCTAATTTCATTCTTTTACATGTTGCTGTCCAATTGTCCCAGCACCACTTATTGAAGAGGCTGTCTTTTTTCCATTGTATATTCTTGCCTCCTTTGTCAAAGATAAGCTGCCCATATGTGTTTGGGCTTACCTCTGAGTTCTCTATTCTGTTCCATTGATCTTCCTTTCTATTTTTGTGCCAGTACCATACTGTCTTGATCACTGTGGCCTTGTAGTATAGTTTGAAGTCAGGAAGCCTGATTCCACCAACTCCATTTTTCCTTCTCAAGATTGCTTTGGCTATTTGGGGTCTTTTGCGTTTCCATACAAATCGTAAGATTTCTTGCTCTAGTTCTATGAAAAATGCCATTGGTAATTTAATTGGGATTGCATTGAATCTGTAAATTGCTTTGGGTAGTACAGTCATTTTCACCATGTTGATTCTTCCAATCCAGGAACGTGGTATGTCCCTCCATCTGTTTGTGTCGTCTTTGATTTCTTTCATCAGTGTCTTAAAGTTTTCTGCATACAGATCTTGTGCCTCCTTAGGCAGGTTTATTCCTAGGTATTTTATTTTTTTTGTTTCAAGGGTGAATGGGAGAGTTTCCTTAATTTCTCTTTCTGCTCTTTCATTGTTAGTGTATAGGAATGCAAGAGATTTCTGTGCATTAATTTTGTATCCTGCTACTTTACCAAATTCATCAATTAGTGCTAGCAGTTTTCTGGTAGAGTCTTTAGGGTTTTCTATGTATAATATCATGTCATCTGCAAAGAGTGACAATTTTACCTCTTCTTTTCCAATTTAGATTCCTTTTATTTCATTTTCTTCTCTGATTGCTGTGGCTAAAACTTCCAAAACTATGTTGAATAATAATGGTGAGAGTGGACCCCCTTGTCTTGTTCCTGTTCTTAGAGGGAATTCTTTCAGTTTTTCCCCATTAAGAACGATGTTGGCTTTTGGTTTCTCATAAATGGCTTTTATTATGTTGAGGTAATTTCCTTCTATGCCCATTTTCTGGAGAGTTTTTATCATAAATGGATGTTGAACTTTGTCAAAAGCTTTTTCTGCATCTATTGAGATGATCGTATGGTTTTTATCCTTCAATTTGTTGTTACAATGTATCACATTGATTGATTTGCATATATTGAAGAATCCTTGCATCCCAGGGATAAACCCCACTTGGTCATGTAATGTGCTGTTGGATTCTGTTAGCTAGTATTTTTTTTGAGGATTTTTGCATCTATATTCATCAGTGATATTGGTCTGTAATTTTCTTTTTTTGTGCCATCTTTGCCTGGTTTTGGTATCAGGGTGATTGTGGCCTCATAGAATGAGTTTGGGAGTGTTCCTCCTTCTGCAATATTTTGGAAGAGTTTGAGAAGGATAGGTGTTAGCTCTTCTCTAAATGTTTGATAGAATTCGCCTGTGAATCCATCTGGCCCAGGGCTTTTGTGTGTTGGGAGATTTTTAATCACTGCCTCAGTTTCTGTACTTGGGATTGGTCTGTTCATAGTTTCTATTTCTTCCTGGTTCTGTCTTGGAAGACTGTACTTTTCTAAGAATTTATCCATTTCTTCTAGGTTATCCAATTGATTGGCATATAGTTGCTTGTAGTAGTCTCTCATGATCTTTTGTATTTCTTTTTTTTTTTTTTTTTTTTTTTTTTTTTTTGGCACACGGGCTTAGTTGCTCCGCGGCATGTGGGATCTTCCTGGAGCTGGGATCAAACCCGTGACCTCTGCATTGGCAGGCGGATTCTTAACCATTGCGCCACCTAGGAAGCCCGGTCTTTTGTATTTCTGTGATGTCCGTTGTTACTTCTTTTTCATTTCTAATTCTGTTGATTTGCATCTTCTCCCTTTTTTTCTTGATGAGTCTGGCTAATGGTTTATCAATTTTGTTAATCTTCTAAAACTAAAAGAACCAGCTTTTAGTTTTATTAATTTTTGCTATTGCTTCCTTCCTTTCTTTTTCATTTATTTCTGCTCTGATCTTTATGATTTCTTTCCTTCTGCTCACTTTGGGGTTTCTTTGTTCTTCTTTTTCTAATTGTTTGATCACCTTCATTTTTGAAAGATATGTACAACAATAAAGAATTCTAGATTGAACTTTTTTTCCTTTAGTACTTTAAAGATTGAATTTCATTATCTTCTCCCCTCATAGCTTCTGATGAAATGTCAGTCGTATCTTTGATCCTCTGTATGTACAATAATATGTCTTCTTTCTATGGCTGCTTTTAAGATTTTCTCTTAAAAATCTTACTGGTTTTTAGCAACTTGATTATGATGTGCTCTGGTCTGTTTTTATTTTTTCAATGTTTATTCTGCTTTTGATTCATTGAGCTTTGTGAATCCATATGATCAGAGTTTTCATCAAATTTGACAAAAATTTGGTCTTTATTTTTAAAATGAATTTTCTTCACATACTCTCCTTCTCTTTTAGGATTTCCAATTACATGTGTGTTATTTTACATATTGATGAGGGCCTGTTAGTCTTTTTCCCAGCCTTTTTCCTTCTGTGCTTTATTTTTGATAGTTTCTGTTGATACATGTTCAAGTTCACTATTCTTTTTTCTTTTTTTTCTAGAGTGTCTACTCTACTCTTCAACCCATACAGTGAATTTTTTCATTTTAAACATTGTACTTTTTATCTCTACAAATTCCATTTGGGTCTTTTTTATATTATCCATTTTTTTTTCTCTTCATTATGGTTAAATTTTTCTCTACTTTCTTGAAAAATATGAAACATTTATAATAGCTGTTTTAACTTTCTTGTCTGCTAAGTCATAATCTCTGGCATTTCTAGATTGGGTCTGTTGGTTGATTTTTCTCCTGGTTATGGGTTATACATTCCTGCATTTTAATATACCTAGTAATTTTTGATTGGATACCAGACATCACCAATTTTTGTTGTTGGTTCCTGAATTTTGTTGTATTCCTTTAAATAGTATCGACAGTTAAGTTATGTGAAATAAGTTGGTATTCTATTCCAAACCTCATTTGAAGGCTTGAGTTGAAGAGTTTTAATGGTGTATCTAGAACAACATCTTGTCTAGAGCTAATTTGGCTCCCCAGCAAAGGCAATACCTTTCTGAGTCTCCTATCCAAAGGCCCACATATTACGAGGGCTTTCTACCCTGTCTGGTGGGTCCAAAGTATTCAGTAATCCTTTGTGATCTCCAGGAGTTATTCTTCCTATTCCTTTCTGGTAGTTATTTTCTTGGCTTAAGGTTGTTTTCTGTTAGGAAAACCAGGTCTGCACTTAGCCAAAGAGTCAAGGTGACCCCTCTGCAGATCTTTGGTGCCCACTGTCCGTGCAGCTCCCTTCTCTGTGGTATTCTACTCAGCAATTCTACATACCCCTAGATCTCCTAGACCCCTCCACTCAGTGAGACCTCCAGGTTCTGTGCAGGTCCTGCCTCTAGTCAGTTAGCTGGTGCAACAGTAGGACTTACCTTCTTTGTTATCCTTCCCTAAGAGAATTCAGTCCCGTACTGTCTGTTGTCCAATGTGTGAAAACTTGTTTCATATATATTGTCTGATTTTCTAGTTGTCTAAGGAAGAAGGGCAGATCTGGTCTCTGTCATTCCATGTTGGATGGAAGCAAAATCCACTCTTCAATTTTTAAACTTTAATAATTTTGTCATCACATCAAACTCTTTTCCTCTTTTTTACTGCAATTCAGCTTGGCTGCTGTCCTCCTCATCCTATGAAGATGTGCTGTTTTTTGAGTAACCCCCCCCCCATTTTTATTAATCTAAAATTCATAGGTTCAATTTTAGCCACACATACTTGTCTCAAAAGTAATTTTGATTCTCAAGACAAGAAATATATCTATAACTTCTCAACTATGATTAAACTTTTTTTCCTGAATATTGTCTTCTTTTTTTCTCAGCATCACTCCTGTTTTTATCCAGGAGCAAGAAGGTTGCAGTTCTTAATGCTCCTAAAATTAAACCTGTAAAGTTCTTTTGATTACAACCAAATACAAAGACCTATTTTACAGTAGTTAGCCTCATTCTGAAACCTGAAATATCATGGTAACTGTGGTGAGTAACTGGTTGTTTCAACCCAAATTAATTTGTTTTCCTTCATTATCATTCCCTTACTCCCTCTGAGTCTTTGATCCTCATAGTTTCATTGCAGTCAAGGTAGAATTGGATCCAACTCTTGGATAGATTTGTGCTTTATTTTCCCCTTGTTGCTCAGTTCATAAAGATAAATCCTGTCTTTGTAAACCAATTTTTCTGTGAACTTGAATCCTCAAGCAAGGATAAAGTAATACGTGAAACAGCACAAGGAAGAGTTTTTACTTACAGTGAATGGTATAAACAATGTGCCAAGTTGTTTTTTTTAATTAGGAGACTGAGCCAATATTTCTAGAGATATGTATCATTGAAATATTCTCCATTTTTAAGACAAATGTTTTAAAAATAAAATAGGAAAAAATGCCCAGTGGAAAATAGTATTGGCTGGTTTTTGTGATACTAATAAAAGTAAGGTATATTGTAATCTTTTAAATAGTGCATTATATTAGGTCCAAATGAGTCAAATAAAATTCCAGTTGTTGAACAAAGAAACAGATAGACATTAAGTGCCAAATGGACCTTCAGTTTATGTCAAAGTGTAACTAAGGACTGTATAATTCTGTACAGAAGGTCACTAATCTTTGTATATTTCTTTAACCCTTTTAGATAACTTAGGTACTGTTTGGTATAGGATTATTATTCCTTTAGCATGTATAATTCTTAATGGCGTGGTATGTAGGGCATCACCCCTCTTTCATGAATGAGGAAACTGAGGCTTACGTGACTTGGCCAGAATCCCTTGCTTGGTATCATACGCTGCTTTAGTAAACACTAGTAGTGTCCTTTCATGAAATTTGGAGGGTATATATCCTGATTCTGTTTACTTCTTCCAGTCTCTATAGCTACCACACTAGTTCACCCAAACTTCTATATAACTAACATCCCTTCTTCCATTCTTGTCCATCTGTAATCCATTTCTACACAGCAGCCTAGAATGACTTTTTAAAAAATATAGGTAAGAGCATAACATTATCCTTAAAATGATCCCATGACTTTCCATTGTACGTAGATAAAATCCCAACTCCTTACCATAGAATATATGTTTGGATGCTTTTGGCTGCAAGTAAATAAAAAGTTGACTAACATAGCTTTAAGTGATAAGAAAATGCATTGTGTCACAAATCTGGAAGTCCATAGGTAGGTCAGGCTTGGTACAAATGACAGCGCAAGGAAATCTTCTAAGATCCAGGTTCTTTCTGTCTCTGGGCTCTGCCTTCTTCAGGGTTGCTCTTATTTTAAAGCTGATTTACTTCCTTATCAGGAGATGGCTGCCAGCCACTGGGCTATAGGCTTCTGTCCTCAGTAAGGAGGAGAGAAAAAAACCTGTCACTGCAGCATAAGACACGTGAGCCTCTGGGACTAATGGCTGACACCAGGAGAATGCTGTATGTAGATGCTGAGATTAGGTTGCTTGCTGGAGCTGGAGCTGGAGCTGGTGTAGATGCCTGAAGTTCTTTCAGAATGGAGGAAGGAGGGTTGGATGTTGGGTAAGAAACTAACAGTGTGCACGACACATGACGCCCATAAGAGCCTTTGTGATCTGGCCCCACCTATGTCTCTGACCCCAGTATATATCACTCTACCCTTCTCTCCTTCACTAACTCCAGCTGCAGTGGCCCTGCTGTCCTCAGATATCCAATCTTTCTCATGAATAGGGCCTTTGCACATGCTGTGTCCTCTGCCTGGATGCTCTGTCCTGAGATACTTGACACCTTCATATTACTCAAGCTTCAGGTCAAATATCAGTTCTTCAAAGAGTCTTCCTTCACTTTGTAAACTAAAATATCTCCCTTCCTATCCATTTCCCTCCTCATTCCACTCTTTATCACAACTTGTTTTATTTGTTCCATAACACTTACCGCTATATGACATTTTACTGCAGATGTATTTGTTTACCTTGCTTATTTTCTATTCCTTCTCTCTCTGTCATCTCTGCCTCACAACGCGAATGTATGTTCTATGAGAGCAGGAGTTTGACTGTCTTGTTCTGAGTATTCCCAGCTCCTAACACCTAGTAGGAAGTCAAGTATTGGTTGCATGAATGATTAAATAAACAAATAAATGAATTTATATAACATTCCTCAAACCATCAAGAGAATTTATATGCTAGAAGTTATGTACAGGCTAGACCGTGGTGCTCAAATGAATACTTTAATACTTCTCCTCTTTGGTTAGAATTAAAAAATTTGAACATTTGTCATGTATGTATTTCTCTGAAGAAAAAAATAAGCCTTTAAGAAAAATAATTTTTATGTATCATACACAATTGCTTCTTGAAGTACTACCAAGTGATTTTCTTATGTGTCATACATAATTACTCCTTAATTCAGAGTTCAGGAAAATGCCAATTCACCTCATTTATAGAAATTTATTTATAGAATTAAAAAGGAGAAACACAGACAACAACAAGCTAGAGAATATAATGGAAATACAATCCCATTTACAACAGCAACATGAAAACTAAAATATCAAGTAATAAGCTTAACAGAAATGTTTAAGAGCTATATGAGGAAATCTTCAAAACATGATTAAGGGATGCAAAAGTTAAATTGAATAAATGCCTGTTCTTAGAAAAGAATACTCAATATTATCAGTTACCTATTCTCCGTAAATTTAAAAACTAACAAAAGAAGCACTAAAGATTCGTCAAGTGTAAAAGGAAAAATAAATCTGCCAGAGCACAGAGGAGGATTCTAAGAAAAGAAGACCAATAATCAGTGACTCACTTTCCACGTATAAAAATGTATTATAAAACAATCTTAATTTAAACTGTATATTACTGAGGCAAACTTAAACAATGAAGACTTCAGTGAAAAAGGAGAGACTAGAAATACACCCAAACAAATAAAGAAACTTACTCTATCATAAATGCACCGTTTCATTTTAGTGAAGAAATGATTAATTAATTAATGCATGGTGTTAGAACAAATGTGATGCCATCTGGGGAAAAATAATTTTTTAAGTTGGATTCTTATTTTACTCCTTATGTCATCATAAACTCCAGCTGGATCAAAGTTTAAATGTAAAAAATAAAACCATAAGTGTCAATTTAAAAAATCACTGCAGAATTTTTTATAATCATGGAGCCTTTGGAAATGTGACACAAAATTGATGAGATGCCATTAAAAAGAATGATACATTAATTATTAAAATATTTTATATTTTCTTATAAAATACTGTAAGCAAAGTCAAAAGTCAACTATGTATATTGTATTTTCCACTATAAGAGGGCTAATGCCATTTATATAAAGAGCACTCAGGAATCAGTAAAAAGAAAAGGAAAGAAATAAAGACCAATAGCCAATAGAAAAATGGGCAAAGGGCATAAGTAGGCAGTTCACAGAAATGTAAATAAAAATAGCTTTGAAACATACTAAAAAATATTCAGAACTTCTCATAGTTAAGAGAAATGTGAATTAAAACATGATACCGTTTTTTGTCTGTCAGATTGACAAAGACTAAACTGTTTAGTAACATATTTTCAGCAAGGGTGGGAGAAGATGGAAACTTTCACACGTTTTGGTTAAGAGGGTAAATTGAGAGCAATTTGGCAAAATCTACCAAAATTTTAAATGTTTATAGCTTTTGACTCAGTTATTCCACTTCTAGGCATTGATCACTTCAGTGGTACTGGCTCATATACAAAGGCTTGTGTCTATGAGGATATCAGCATTGCTTGTACTTGCAAAATTGGAAAAGACCTAATGTCCATTGCAGTGCTCCAGCTAGATCACCTTTTCTGAGCTAGAATATCCATCTCCAGCTGCTCCAACTGTTGGCTATTAATGGCTTACAGCCGCACCTTCTCAAGAATTATCCTCAACTGCCAAGGACACTTCTTACCTGGAAATGGCTGAAAGGCTACCCTCAGATGTAGCCCAAAGCCAATATCTGACATATATGGTGGAACAAAAACTCAACACTCTTTCCTAGTGCCATGCACATGCCAGAGCTCCCCAGGGGATCAGGCTGAGGTTAGACATGACTAAAATCACATCTTAGCTTCTTCCCCAGCCCTGTCTTTTCTCCCTGGCTTCTCTATAGGTTTCTTTTGAAAGCACTTCTTGAGAAATCACTTGCACACAGCTCCTCATCTTGGGCTCTGCTTCTAGAGAATCCAAGTCTAATAACAGCATGAACAGGGATTGGTTCATTAAATATAGTGTTCCATATAATGGAGTGCTACCTAGACATGAAGAAGAGAGACACAAAGACTCTCTGAGTACTGATGTGGAATGATCTCCAAAACAGTGCACAAAGCAAGTTGCAAATAACTATGTATAATATACTGCAATTTATGTTAATATAGGCAATTGACAAATATGTTTGAATATGCATAGAACATCTAAGTACAGCTGAGAAATGATAATAGCCTTCACTTGATGCCAAGGGGAGCCAAATTGGGGTCTGTGAGATGGGAGGTTAGAAGACAGAGTTCACTATATACTACATATTCTTTTCTACCTTTTAAATAGTCCTCCATGGAAATGAATTACCTATTAAATTATATTGTATCAACAGTGTTAAAGCAAAAACCATCAGTGCTACCAATAACTTAGGTTTAGGAGAAGGTTACTCCTCAGAGGTCTTTTCTCTTGCCTGCAAGAATGGATTATGTTTAAAAAAATTACCATGTCAGTACTCTAAATGAAAACATGTTTTTTAAGTCTTTGAAAAATGGAAAATGCTTAAAATTATCTAATTATCTGTATCTTAAGGATTATCTCTGCAGTTTTGTTAATTGACTTAGTAAACACTTCTTATAGGTAATGCCATGGTAACTTCCAACTGGCCCTTTCCAAATTATCAAATTGCCGAGTATCTTCATACAAATGAATGTGCTTTTTCTGAGCTTGAACTTAATGACCATTCATTTTACTGCATTAATTATGACAGATTTCCTGCTTCCTTCATGCTTATGACCACATAGAAATCACACCATTATTAGTTATATTTGGCCTTTGGTTACAAATTATACACACGTTTGCTGTGAATTGTACATTATATTAAAGATCAAACATGCTGGACTTAGGGCTTAAACTCAGAAAGTGATGACAATGCCTAATCCTGAAACTTGAGACCACGCATCATCTCTGCCTCATAAAACAGGTCATGACTATGTAAAAAAACTTTTTGCAGCTAAAACATAATAGAAGATATCTCATGCCTCTCTCCCTGTAACATCCACTCACAAAACACAGGCTGGGAAGACTGATGTGAATGCATCTTGTCTGGGTGGCCTGTGTTCTTCCATTCATTCAATAAACATTTAATGCATCTTAAGCTCTGGGCTAAACCTCAGGGTACACAGTGGTGGATACAGTATCTAGCTCCATGGAGTTTAGACTTACTCTGAGGCAAAACAGTAAGCAAATGTCCTTTTCCTGTACAAAAAGGAAAGAGAGGAACAGTGTGTGTGTATGTGTGTGTGTGTAAAATGTAACATTGTATGTATATATTATATATGCCTATGTTTATATTATTGGACTAAACAAAATTTTAAAACTGTGCACTAGAAACAGCACAAGAAAAATGGAAAGGCTAAAGATGACAGCTTGATTGTAGCATGTATGACTTGAAAAGGTGGATTGTTCTTAAAAATTAATAACAGAAGGAAACAGCTCTATAGAAAAATGGGCAAATAACATAAACAATTCTTAAAAGAATGAGTGCATTAAATCAATGGCGCACATTTGCACCCATTAAACTAGCAAAATGTTTTAAAACTGTAGGACCTCATGAGGCAAGAATGAGGTTGGAAAGACACATACAACCGTTAGTGGTATAATTGTCTGATGGACAATTAGACTGTATAAACCAAAAGCCTGAAGCCAGTTCATGCCACTTGACTCTTCAGAATTCTATCTTGAGGAAGTAATCAGAGATGTAAATAAAGACTCTTGTACAAGGGTGTTTATTGTAACACTATTTATAATCATGGAAAATAGCAAACATCCTATTCTAAAACTAGATATTTAAATCTATTAAATTATAGGGTAGAATATTATCCTACCATTAAAATTCATATTTTCAAAGAATAAGCTAATGAGAAAATACTTAAGGTATATTATTAAATGAAGAAAGCATGAAAGCAGGTAAGAACAAAAGTGAGTTAGTGATATGCATATAGACAGAAAGCAATAAGTGAAAACTGAGTGCTTACTTCTAGGTGATGGAATAAGGAGTGATTTTTATTTCCACTTTTTTCTATGTGTTTTCCCATCTCAACTGTGAATAAGCATTGCTTTTATAACACATTCAAAGTTATATCAAATGGCAAGGAAGAGATGTAAATATCTCCCAATTCATTCTGCTCCCAATCTAGATATTTACAGATGAATGTGTTTTAAATGATTGTTTGTTCAAACCCTTTAAAGATTCCTGATGTCTCTCTGAGTACAGGTGTCTACCAACCTCTCCAGATTCCTCTTGGATGTAACTTGTTCACTAGTACACCTCCAGTGTCTCATTGGAAAGTCTGGGCTATTTCTAAACAGGTACCTGAAAAGTTCTCATCCTCCTCACATGTGTATTTGAAAGCTGTTGCTGGATGTCTCTCTCACATCTGGGGCCCATTAAAGGTGGAGGGGATGTGTGTATGTATAACGGACTCACTTTTCTGTACACCTGAAGCTAGCACAACATTGTAAATCAACTATACTCCAATAAGAATTTAAAAGGGGGTGGGGAGGGGGACGTCCGGGAAAGCAGAGGCATTATTTCCTATTTCCTTTTTGTCTACCTCCACCGTATTATGTTTTCAGCCTGTGCAGTTGAATGGCAGATAAAATTATCCTTTCATTGGGAAATCAAAACATGAGCACAGTTAGCAAAAATACAGTAAGTCAACAATATGACTGGAATTGTAACAAGGACACATTATGGGAAATCACATGTGGTAGACATGGACATTTAGGCTGAAATGCAACTGTTTATAGCTGGGAAAAAGGGAACATTTAAAAAAAGATTTTGCATTTAGTATTAAATTTTATGAGATAATGTAAGATTGGGATATAAACATTATAGTTGGAGACAACAGAACAATCTACAACATTTTATGGTTATAAAAATAAATCCTTGGGCAGGATAATGGAACTTAAAAAAACCATTTCTTGAAAACATTTCTCATTTGGTTGAATTTAGAAATTCAAATGTACATACATTTATAACTTTTGCAATGTTGTGGGTATTCAGGTCAGTATTCCTGGTGAAAATTATTCAACGTTATATAACTCATCACAAAAATATTTTTCAGGCTTCATCTGGCAGGAACAGTTTCAGGAACAGGTGTGTGTTTGTGTTGTGACTAAAAGGAAGGATTTTTCTTATTACTTCAGTTTTCAAAATATGAGATCATAGAATAGACTCATTCATTCAAAACGTTTATTGCATACCCAGTATGTTTCAGGCACTATGTTCTCCTGATAATTCCATTATGTCCTGAAAATGTGTTCAAATGGGATTTTGTATTGGCAACATTTTTTGAAAAGTTCATAGGTCTGTGCTTTTTTCAAAATAGCATCTTTGTTCTATATCCAAAAAATAGAAATTAGACAAATTCTCTTTTGAATTTTGTGGCTATTAAACCCCTGGAAGTAATTTGCTTATTTATTCAAATAGGAAATAAAACATTATGTAAAAGGAAGGAGGGTGGTGTGTGTTAGTGAGAAAGACTGTACAGTGTGGTTGTATTTCATGGAATGGAAACCTTAGATTTATAAATTGAATATTCATAAGTGGTTCAAGGTGATAGACAGTGAAGATCTTTCATGGCAGTTGAAGAGATAATATAAGATTATATAGTGTAAAAAAAAAGGTAAAAAAAAAAAGTATTCTTTACCTGGACGATAACTTGAAAATATTTTAGTTCATCTATGAAGGACATTAATTTGACTACACAACTCTTGGACACTGGAAAACTCTTCTATTTTTATTCCCTAAAATTTTGTTCATCTTCTCTGAGCCTCTACATCCACGTCTGGGGAAATTTTCTCGGTGTGTTTTGTGGGCACTCTCCCTCCCCCTGACTGAGGGTCGTACAAAAGTACAGGGATCGTAAGTGGTCCACACCATCGGGGAAGGTTGTGCTCATGTTGGTCCATGCTGACGACTTCTGAAAAGCTCCTTGTGTCTCTCCTTGTGTCTCGGACCTCACCCTGGGAGCCATCCAGACTTAGGACAGTGCTGAGGGGACATCTCTGAGAGAACAGATAGATGGCTTCCTGGCTCTGGGAGCCTGAGATGGAGCTTAGGGCAGAAAAAGCAATGGCCCCGGGGGCTGGAAGGAAGTACAGAAGATGTTCTTCTTAGGGAAGAGCCTTAGGGAGGGAGTCACCAGTTAGGAGAGCTGGTGCTCAGATGTGGTAGGTTCTAGACCATGACTATGAAGTTCTCAGATTCATTTCCAAGTTTCTCAGGTTTTTAGCCCATAAAGGCATAGCTAAACCAGCCTCTAGCCCTGAATAACCTCCCTATGCATAATGTGTGAGTGATTAAAATCAGTTGAGCCATGGCTGTGAATTCACTCATATAAATGTGTACATTATTGACATGGTTCTATCAAATGAGGAAAGGTAGCAAAATGTAGTCTTTGGTACCTCATTGCAGGGAGAGAAATTTGCAGAGGATACTGAAGAATGGGAACTCTGATGGGAAACATCTATGCCTTCACAGATTTTCAGTGCATGGACTCACCATAAGTCATCTTTAGGGAGGCCACCAAGGCTATAGGGAGCTTAGTGGGGGATCCAACAGGTGGCCTCTGGTCACTGTTTCAGGGCTGCCTTTTCTGTCATCTCAGGCATCTCACCCATTGGTCTGCTTTCATATCTGTAACAATCTCCAAACCCACCTCTGCCTCTGCCTACTTTCCCCATTCCTGCCCTTCTGCCCCAAAGGATCTGAGACAACACATAACCATCAAGACCTGACCCCCTATGAGCTGCTGTTTACTTAAGTTGGCTCTTACCAGTGCTTGACAAGTCTTCTCTCCATTTCTCCTTGGCAGGTCTCCAAAAGGACTGCTTTAAACTATTCCTCTCTCCTTAACCCCCACAGTCCTACCTGCCGAGAGTTAAGATGGTAAAATGTGTGAGAATGTGGATGTGGGCATCAATAGCTTGGCACTTACCAGTCGTAGGACCTTCGCCAAGTTTCTTTTTTTTTTTTAAAAACTGAAGCATAGTTGATTTATGATGTTATGTTAGTTTCAGGTGTACAGCAAAGTGATTCAGATATGTGTGTGTGTGTGTGTGTGTGTGTATGTACTTTTTCAGATTCTTTTCTCATATAAGTTATTAGAAAATATTGAGTATAGTTCCCTCTGCCATACAGTAGGTCCTTGTTTATCTGTTTTATATATAGTAGTATGTGTATGTTTCTGCCAAACTCCTAATTTATCCTCCCCCCACCTTTCCCCTTTGGTAACCATAAGTTTGTTTTCTATGTCTGTGAGTCTGTTTCTGTTTTGTAAGTAAGTTCATTTGTATCATTTTTTAGATTCCACAGATAAGTGGTATCTTATGATATTTGTCTCAGTCTGACTTCATTTAGTATGATAATCTCTAGGTCCATCCATGTTGCTGTAAATGGCATTGTTTTGTTCTTTTTAATGGCTGAGTAATATCCCATTGTGTATATGTTCCACGTCTTCTTTGTCCATTCATCTGTGGATGGACATTTAGGTTGCTTCCATGTCTTGGCTGTTATGAACAGTGCTGCAGTGAACATAGGGGTACCTGTATCTTTTCCAGTTATGGTTTCCTGTAGACCTTTGCCAAGTTTCATAGCTGCATCTGGAAAACAAAGATGATAATAAATAGAACTTAACCTCTGAGCATTTGTGAATTTAAAAAGAGAGTATCTGGAAGGCTCCTAGTGCGTGAGGACCAGGCTCTGTGAATGTCATCTGAGATTGTAGGGGACTTCCCTCCAAATGAGTGAACAACCTCATTCCTCCTTTACTTGGAAAATGAAGTGGCATCTGCATATTCTCCTTCAGCTACTTGATTGTAATTTCCACACCTCACTTTCTCCATCTGCTTAATCACTTTTTCCAAAATGTACCTGCAAACCTGTGTTCTTGGATGCCATTGTTGCTGGCTCAGGTTCCTTGTTCCCACAGTTATCCCCACCTCTCTGCCATCTCCCTTGGACTTCACGCAAACTTTGATGTTCTTGAACACACTTCTTGAAACGCTGCCCTCCCTTGGATTACCTTGCACCATCCACTGCTATGTGTCCCTGTCTTCTCCACTTCTTCCTGTGTCGTATCTTAATACTTCAGTCTTCGCTTTTGTACCAGTTCATTCCTAGAGCTTCCACAGGATGTTGAGTGGGACGGATCATTGCTAAATGCCCCACATTCTGAAAATAGCCAACAACAGCTGGAGCTGGATACCTCCCCATGATTCACCAGGATGAGACAAAACTAAGGGGATATTTGTCCTCTTGCAAATACAACGTAATGGTTAAGAGCACAGATTTTTGGAGCCAGACTACCTGGGTTTGAATCCTGGCTCTGCCACTGACAAACTATATGCCTTTAGTTGAGTTATTGATACTTAACCTAGTTGAGTTATTTAACCTGGCCGTGCCTCTGGGTTTTCATCTGTAACATATGGATAATAATCGTACCTACTCTATAGGGCAACTGGATTAACGAAGTCCATTATCAAGAAAAATAGAAGTGTCTTTATAACTCACCAGTCTTTCTGCCTTTCCCCCGGTCCCAGTGGGGGAGGAATAGAGGAGTGAAGGGATAAACTATGTTTCTCTCCTCACCTCACATCTCCCAGCAAGAAGTCAAAGGAGAGCCATACAGGGGAGCAGGGTAGGGAGGAGGTGAAATTTAAATCACATTTGAGGTTGAAATGTTTAAGTGGCTTGGACTGTTAGTAACTTGTCAGAAAATATCTGGAAAGCTATGAAATCTCTCCAAGGTGTAATTAAGAATTTTTTTAAAGGCTTATTGCAATTTGAAGAAAAAATTTCACATTTCACATTTTTTTACTTTACCAGCTTGATTTCTCAGTGATGATGATTAACTATGATGATAGCTAACTGCATCAGGATAGGTTTTCTTGGCTATCCATGGCAAACTGTTAAGCTTGAAAATTTGCTTATTATTTTGTGCCCACCGTGATGGCTATAATTAGTAACACAGAAAGTAACAAGTATGGGTGAGGCTGTGAAGAAACTGTAATACTCATACATTACTGGTGGGAATGTAAAATGGTGCAGCCACTTTGGAAAACAGTGTGGCAGTTCCTCAAAATGCAAAACATAGACTTACCACATGACCCAGCAGTTCTTTTCCTGGGTATTTCCCATAAGAAATGAAAACATATATCCATACAAAACTTGTCCACGAATGTTCGCAGAAACATTATTCATAATAGCCAAAAAAGAAAAAAACAACCCCAATTTCCATCAGCTGATGAATGGATAAACAAAATGTGATATCCCTATAATGGAATGTTATTCCTCCATAAAAAGAGTGAGGTATCAATACATGCTACCACATGGATGAACCTCAAAAACATTATGTAAAGTGAAAGAAGCCATTCACAAAAGCCTATATATTATATAGTCCCATTTATATGAAATGTTCAGAATAGGTAAATCTAGAGAGATAGAAAGTAGATTAGTGGGTTCCCAGCACTGAGTGTAGTGTAGGGTGGAAAGTGACTACTAATGGGTACGGTTTCCTTTTGGAGTGACGAAAATATTCTAAATTTAGATTATGGGGATGATGGCACGATTCTGTAAGTATGGTAAAAGACATTAAATTGAACACTTTAAATGGGTGAACTTTATAGCGTGTAAAATATATCTCAATAAATGTATAAATAATTAGTTTATTTTCTCCACTTTTTGAAAATAGACCCACAATTTCCCGTGCCTTGGGCTTTATGCTTTGGAATAAATAACCGTTACCTTTTCTCTCTGTATGGCTTCACTCACCAGTCAGTGATAGTAGCAGACATTTGCCATCTTTTGGTTCCCCAGCATTTGAATCCACTTCCAAGTTTGGGGAAACCCCCTTTCATGAGTCTTGGCTGAATGCATCAACCACTTCTCATTCTATAAATGGAAAACACCAGATACTTGCCAAAGGTCAGAGGCACCCAACCTACGCTTGCCCAACCTGCCCCAGACTTGTAATCAGGCAGTAGGGATAGAGATAGGGAAGCAGGGACAGTGCGGAGTCTATTCTGAACGAGGGTGAACAAGCAATCTGGCTTCCAGGAATGGTGTTTGTGTCCAGTGCCAGGCAGTGGAAGCAGTGCAAGGCATGGCCTGCCGTGCACAGCAGCAAGGGGTGATCTCACTGGATTGATTTTTTGGCTTGATTTCAGCTGTGATTGAATTCTGCTTCCTTTTCTGGTCCTGCCCATTTTCCAAGCCTGGTTCTCCAACTTTCCTAGCAATTGTATGCACAGGTGAATATCCTTCTGACCAATTCCTTCCCTTCCCTGATCAGTTTCTCTGGTAGCAACTAAGAATCCTGTTTGATGCAGTCAGCAAGGCAGGATGATTTCATCCCAAACAGTCTCTGGGATTCATTCTTCAGACTCTGGAGGCATTCGTTTCCTCATTGACTACTTTGTGCCATCCATTATCTCATTTACTCCTTATAATAACTTAGTGACGGAGACACTATGAGTGCCTCTTCCATAAACGAGGAAAGAAGCTGATGGGAATGAACAACTCCGAGATTCAAACCCAGGCTGAGCCTGGTGTGCTTTCCTTAAGATCTTTGCAGCCCCTTCTGCATTTTCACTGCCACATCTCCCCCATCATCTGTGGAACAAAAGGCCCTGCTCTCTTCCTCCCTCTGTTCTTTCCTTCTTTAAATCATTGTGGGCATCATTGCCAGATTCCTTCATAAGAATATCGTTGATTCCTCTGTACTCCCTGTTGTCTAGACGCTCAGGCCTCAGAAAGGCATTTATTGCTCACATCCGATGCTTCCTTCTTCTCTGACCATATCTCTCATTAACTCTCAACAAGCCCATCTCATGCCGAAAGGTCAAACCCTGTTTTCGTTTAGTCTGGCTCAATTTACTGCAGACAGTAGGCCCTCGATAAATCTCTTTAATCTGGAGGCAGACTAAAGACAAAATATTGAATTCATTCCTCCATTGTAAACCCTAGATTCTATGGCAGTGATGATGTGGGGAACAATAAAATAAGCATCGAGCATCATATGACAAAGTCTATTGGAATGTGATATTCTTGGCAGGAAATCACTTCAGAGTGGAAAATGTTTGCTAAATATAAACACTGCAAAGACATGTGTGCCACCAAGACTTTATTATTAGATTCCCGGGGATTTTTATTTAGAAGCTGCAGAACTTGCAAGGCTATACAATTCCTGGAATGGAATTTAGGTTGACTTTCTGAAATCAATCCAGGCAAGCCTTTCATACACATGAGCATTCTTAGAAAGTCTTTGAGCATCTATTCTTACTCACTTATACTGGTGGCAAGAAGTCCCCAAATAAAATCATGAGGTTCTGCCTGCTGCGTGCTTTAGTTGCACTGGAAATCTTCCCAGGAAACACATGGACTTTGTAAATTCTCCTTTGCCTTTCCCATTGTCATTGGGTAGTTGAAGCCTAGACTCAGGGCAAGATCTAGGATGGTATTTGTGGTTCCAACCTTAATTCCAATACCAACAAGCAATTCTTGGACACCAACAGGGTGTCCGAGAATTCAACTCAATTCTGACATTATCTATCTGGTGATAACATCAAGTTCTACAGGTTAAGTCCTATAAGACTGTGCCTCTGCCCCACCCCTGACCCCCTTCAGATGTTAATTCACAGCCCAAGTTATCACCTGTGCTTCTGATCCACAGTCTATAGATTGGAGGTTTCACGACCCACTCTTTGTGCTTCAGACACTTGTCACAAGTCCACATTGTTACCTATACTTCTGTCCAGTTGGCAGTAAATCTGAGGTTCCCATAACCCCTTGTTGGGTCCGATTAATTTGCTAGAGAAACTCACAGAACTCAGAGGAACATGTTACTTACTAGATTACCAGTTTATTATAGGAGGCTATAACTCAGGAACGGCCAGATGGAAGAGACACATAGGGCAGTGTATGGGGAAGGGGCTCAGCGGTTCATGCCCTCTCTTAGCGCACCACTCACTCCAAATCTCCAACCCAGAATTTCTGAGCCCTACCTTTTTGGGTTTTTATGGAAGCTTCATTAACACAGACATGATTGATTAAATCATTGGCCATTGGCAATTGAGCTCAGTCTCCAACCCCTCTCCCCCTTCTGGAGGTGTGGAGCTGGGGGACTGAAAGTTCCAACCCTCGGATCTCACAGTTGAGGTTCCTGGCAACCAGCCCCCTGCTTAGCTGACCTGACTTTCCAAAAGTCACCTCATTAACATAAAGAAACATACTTTTCTTCTCTTATCACAGAAGATTCTAAGGAATTTCAGTTTTAGGAACTCTGTGCCAGAAACTGGACAAAGACCAAATACATATGTTTTATTGTAAATTACAACATCACAGGTAGTATGAACCAAAATGAGTCAAGAAGGCTGAGCAGGAGAATGCAGAAGACTGGACTACACGTGCCAAGGATGCACTGGAAAGCCAGGGCAACAGGGAGGGTGCTTGAGCCTGTCAAATGAGCCTTGCATGACTCCTCTTCCTCCAGTGCGGCTACCGGGGGTCCAAAGAGATCCTGATCATTAGGAAGAGGGATCGAAGGGTCTTCAGCCCACATTCTGGGGCACTACAATGTGGTCTTTTTATTGCTGGCTCTGGCCCTAACTTTGGGCCATGAATGTGACACCAGAGTCTCATGTCCAGTCCACCTGGATGATTGACACCTGCCTCTTTTCTCCTTATGCTTCCTCCTGCTGCCCACATGCCTTTCCCAAGATGCCTCTCACTCCACTCTTGCGGCTATGAGTCTTTAGAGCATTGAGCAACTCTCCTGGCGGCTGTTTCCTCACCTGGGCCAGAGCCTGCTGTTAAGGCCGTAGCTTTCCATCAGTGCTATCCTTCACAACCTCTCGCCAGGTAGAGCCTGTGCCCTGAGGGCCTGTCTTCCCACCATAAGATCCTGTAGGCAGACCTAATTTCAGACGCTGACCATGTGCTGATTCCACTAGGTTCTACTCCTCGAAGACCTAGCAGGACCTGAGAAGGCTGTCAGGGACCCAGCCGTGGGTTAAAGACTCTGATAAGTGTGAGTAGAGAGAATGGGTCAAAATCCTAGACTGGTGGACAGCAGGAGCTCAGGGAGCACACCGAGGAGACTAGGGCATCCCTTAGCCCATAGGTGTGTTTGTGCGAAATGGAAACCCACATCCCCTTTGGGTGGAACAATTAGAAGCATCTGCTCTTCTTGCAAGTGGATACAACCTGATGGTGGCCCTCAACAAGATACATCCAAGTTCTAAGCCCTGGTACCTGTGGATGGGACCTTATTTTGAACAAGGGTCTTTGTAATATAACTAAGTTGCGGATCTTGAAATCACCATGGATTAATGAGGTGGGCCCTAAATCCAATGACAGGTGTCTTTATAAGAAGAGGAGAATCCCCGAGGTGACACAGAGAGAATGCTACATGGTGATGGAGGCAGATACTGGAATTATGCAGTTACAAGCCAAGGAAGGCCGAGTATTACTGGGAGCCTCCAGAAGCTAGGAGATGGGCATGGAGGGATTCACCCTCAGAGCTTCCAGAAGGAATGAACCTCGCTGATCTCTCCATTTCAGACACTTTTAGCCTCCAGAACAACGAGAGGATAAGTTTCAAGTGCTTTGAGTCGCCCAGTTTATGGACATTTGTTACGGCAGCCCCAGGAAACTGAGATGCACTCCAGAAAGGGGACACGGCTCGCTGGGCAGAGTGCAGGCTACTTCGAACCCCTTCCTGCCCCGCAGCCTGGTTTCTTTGAGCGTGACACAGGTATACACGTCACAGCCACTCACAGAGGCTGTGATGGACACTGAGGTACCGGAGCCCAAAGCGACACAAAGAATTAAAAAGAGTCAGCACGTGGCAGTAGGAAGAGAATGAACTCTGGAGGCAGATAGAAGCCTGGGATTCTGACACTGTCACAAATTAATAGGACTTCGAGCATCATTTCTCATCTGCAAGGTGGGGATGAAGAGGCAAACGGCATTTATTGATCACCTGCTGGGCATTTTATTCCTCTGACTTCGCTAGGTGGCTGTCAGCTTCGGATGAGGACATACAGGGCATGGTGCTCTATCCTTCCTCAATAGACACTTATTTCCTTTCCTTTTCCCACCTTGGGTAACTGGTATCAGTATTGCAGGAGCAGGAAGGCTGCTTGGATCTGCGCTACAGCTTTGCTTCACAGGAATGTTTGGGACCTCTTAAATGGCAGCCAGTGGTATCTGGCCTTGGCTCCTTGGGCCTTGCAGGAAGAATGAGATGAAAGTGCCTGCTGAAGAGGAGGGGGAAGGAATAAAGCAAAAGCTACAGTTTATAAATTCTGTTTCCCCAACGTGGTCATAGTTTGAAGTCTACTCTGCATGTTTATTTCATATCTAATACTCTACACATGCACAATTGATTTAAGACATTCTCCATGATGCACATAAACATTGTAACCACATTTGGTTCTCAATAGGAATTCCAGTGTGCCCTTATTTGGATGTTGTTGCCTTTGCCAGGCACAGGGGAGTGCCTTTGTTTTCATTTAAAAAAGGAAAGATGTGGTGTTAACCATGGATTAGAGGAGAATGGATTAACTTTTCCACCAAGTGCAGTCTGTCCGGTTATTATGAAGCATAGGGAGATTCTGTGCCTTCTGAATCTGAACAGAAGAGTTTGTTGAAATATTAATAATATTAATACGTGTTATTACGAGGATTTTGATGGTTTATAAAACCCTTGTGAATCATGTATGAGAGAGAGTTACTGAAGAGTCTCCATAGATCAAGCAGTAAGAGGTACACAACTTGTACATCTTTCATTGGATTATGTTTTTGGTGTTATAGCTATTTGATGGATAAAGGGAATCAAAGTCTCTACTTTTAGAGGGGAATAATAATTCCAGTGTGACCTGGGAGGGTGGTTTGTGAGTCTGAGTTGGGGAATTGTGAGAGCCCCAAGTTTGGTCCTGAGTGCCCTGGGTTTGAGTGTCCTGCTCAGGTGCCCAACATTGCAGTACTCTGAGTCCAGGGACAAGTAGGAGAAGGGGATGGTTGTACCCTGCACCCCTTTGAAAGCTGCCTTACTAGAAAGCTCCACCAGTGGTGGAGCAAAGGGGGGCTGGGGAGAGGGCTAACTGTACATTGGCTCCCTGCACCCCCTGCTCATCTCCCCTCCCACCGCACCTCCCAGGTCAATCCCTAGGGAAATCTGAGCACATTTCTGTTGGATTCCTCAGGGCTGTTAATAAGATGGCATTAGGCTATCCAGTGGCTGGGATCGTGCACGTCTTTCAGAGCAGGGGATAGCAAAATCATGGCTTTTCTTATCTTTATGTACATACTTATTAATGAAGACCTTTCAAATGATTGGTGGCTTACTGAGCTATTGCTGTGGATGTGCCTGTCCTCGTGCATGTGTGTACTTGTGTGTGCATGTATGTGAGCAAGTCACATAACAGCTCAGCTTTAAAGGACTTAGTTCTGCCTTCTGATCTGACAGCTGCATATATGTTGGAACTATGAACTTGTTCACCCAATAAAGCAGGGATAATGTAAGAATCTTCTATGTTTTTATGCCCCATTTCAGCATTCCTAGGAGCTCTCAGGCAGAAATTCATTGCTTAAAGGGTAGTTAAATAAAGATGCTAAAGGATTAGCTAAAACATTAACCATGTGTTATCCCAGAGTTAGTGCCAATACCTACCGACAAAAGAGAAGATTAATCTCAGAGCCTTTCACTAAACTGCAGGCTGAAGCCCCAGTCACGTCTCAACGTACTTGTTTGCAGGGAGGCTGTTTTATCTCTATCCAAGGTAGTATTGATAGACTCATGGAGTAAGTTTTCTTCTACTCCAGAAGCTTGTCAGCCTTCCAGTGACATGTTTTTGCAAATAATTCAGCTAGTCAAGTCCATCTGGAAACAGTTGTTTTGATGCTTTTATCTTTCACGTGACCCCTAATAAAGGCTGCAGAATGAATGTGGTTTGCAGAAAGATTGAGGTGTCCCAAGGTAGTGTTTAATGCTCTGCTGACTTTCAAACAAGTCAGCACCTTCCTCTTTGGAAGTTTATGTGTTAACACCAGGAGCCACAGGGGCTTGGGTTATGGAATGCTTGCTCCAGAAGGACTTAGAGCTCCTACGTCCACCTCCCATTTGGTGAGACATGTCTTCTGAGGCTTTTTCCCTCTAGATGGTCTCTGCACACAGGGTAAGGGATGCTCACCACTTAGCAAGGCAGCCTATTCTATTGCTGGGCCACAATAGCACAAGGAAAGTTCTCCTGTTGAGCAAAGAAATATTTATGTGACATTTGGTCCTAGTTCTGCTTCCTAAAGCAGCAAAACATAAATCTCATTCCCCAGGATGGACTTCATGGTCTAGACAGATGGATAAAGATACTGGGTTTGATCCTGTTCCATCACTTAACTAGCTGAGCATTTAGTATTCCTCAGAACCTTGGTTTCCTGATTTCTTAGAGGAAGGTCAGCATTCCAGGCACCTGGGCTATTTGTACGTTTTGGACCAAATATCTTTTAAACACCCATCACAGTGCCTGGCATATCATGAGCATGTATTGAACATTCCCCTCTGCCTTCTACTTGGCAGCTCTTCTAACACTTAAAGGCAGCACATCTGTTGCCCTTTGGTCTCCTCTTTTCCCAGCCACTAAACTGTGGATCAAAGGGATGGAGTTAAAAGTGAGGACGGGAGAGGGAAAGGGGGGGCTGGGTTATAGCTAAATCAGTGTTGAGTAAAGTGTTGGCATCGACAGGTGGTGAGAAGAATTATTTTTAGATAGCACTCGGATGATCATTTTACAATTTAAATTTAAATCTATTTAAATGATATATTTCATAGTTGTCTTCAATTATGGCAGGTGATACTATTTTTTTCTGGTATGATAGTGATATAAAGTTTGCCTTAAAAATAAGTTTCAGAATAAAGGTGAACCAAATACCCCCCCAAAGCTCTTATTATTATCTTGTTTAAAATCAAATGAATGTTAAATCAAATCCAAATAAATCAAAATCTGGTTCAAAATCTCATTAGCAAGCCAGTCTGAAAAGACTAGATCCTCTGTGATTCCAGCTATAAGGAAAAGGCAAAATTGTGGAGACAGTAAAAAGATCAGAGGTTACCAGGGATTCGGGGGAGGGAGGGATGAATAGATGGAGCACAGGGGATTTTTAGGGCAATGAAACTATTCTGTGACATATAATGACATATGGTAGATATGTGTCATTATATAGTTGTCAAAGCCCATAGAAGGTACAATGTGAAGAGTGAACCCTAATGTAAGCTATTAGTTAATACTAATGTATCAATATTGGCTCATCACTTATAACAAATGTTCCACATTAATGCAAGATGTTAATCCTAAGGGAAACTGGGGGTGGGTCAGTGAAGGTGTATATGGAAACTCTCGGTACTTTCTGCTCAATTTTTCTGTAAGCCTAAAACTGCTCCAAAAAATTATTTAATTAAAAGAAAAATCTCCTTAGCTAGGCAGGTCACCAGTCTGTTTTTTCACTTCCATATCCATTTGTCTGGAGGATATTTCATGTCAAAAGCCAAATTAATCATATTTTCCCCCATAATGGTACTGCTACCCAGTTATCACCAATTACCAATCTTTGATGTCCTCAGGCTCATCTTAGAGGATGTTGTGCTCCTATTCCTCCTCAATTTACTTCATTCAGTTTATTATTAACTCCCTTTGCTCCTCCCCACCCCCACCTCTTTCTCTTCCTCCTCCTTTCTCCAAAATCTGAGGCCTGTTCAATTTACACAACTATTGCCATGGACAAGGAGTTCCCATCACCCTAAGCCTGGGCTACTCTGACAGTCTTTTGGGTGGTCTTCTTATCTTTAATTTTTCCTCCGTTCTAAGATTATCTACCAACATCTGTTAAAATAATGTGCTAATGTCAATTTCATCCTATTTCTCCTCTGCTTGAGAATTTACAAGTCTCTGTTCCCAACCATCCCAATGGATGTTATGCTCAAAGACATGAATATTACATGTGCTCACCAGGTCAGGACAGGGACCTGAATGACGATCAGCCACTAGCTGATCCAGCAAAGACAATTAACAAGGATGTTAAGGTGTGTGCCCAGGCTGAGGCTCTCATTCCCCGACCCACTGCTGGGAGTGTTGGTGGCGGGCAGCTCTCAGGTGAGTACCTACCCAAGAATCGCTCTCATCTGAAGACAGCTACCTCTCAGGGTTAGACCACACCCCAGTGACTGGTGGATTAGGGGGTATCTGGGCCCTACCTCCTTGCCTTGAAGCAGGACATTTCAGAAGAGTCATCCAGGTGCTAGAGCCCCCCTCCATGGGATTGGCTGCCTGTGTTGTGACTGCCTCACAGTTCAGTTCTCCTCCACTTCCCCACAGCTCTTGCTTCCCCGTGAACCATCCAATAAACTTCCTGCACACAAGTCTCCATCTTGGCATCTGCGTCAATGACAGCATCCAAGGTCAATCAGACTCTAAGCCTGTGCTGTACCACTGATGTACACTATCTTTCCAAAACAGATTCGGGGTCAGGGGTGGGGGAGAACAAATGCTTGTTGCATGTTTCCTAGGTTCTAGGTGCTGTATCAGGATATTTTATTTATATGAGTTCTACTCTTTCCATCAACCCTGTGACATAGGCCTGCTTTCTCGATGAGAATACTAAGATTTTAAAATCTTGGGAATGTTCAGAAGTGGTCCAGTCAAAAAGGTGTTTGGACTTAGGGAAGTCCTGTGAGTGGTAGCAGGGAAGGAAAATGACAGCTTAGGACATGAGTGGCTCGATGCTGAATTCTCATGTATTCCTTCCTACCCAGGGATAAGTTTGGTGCCAGGAGACGTAGGCTGCATGAGGCCAGGAGGCTGGGCCGTCGTCCCCCACAACTAGCTCAGACTGTCTCTAGTCCCAGGATCCCAACCTCACTCACTCTCCTTCTACACAGGAGCCCTTCATTCCAAGCCACCTTGTCTACTTTCCATCCCTTTCACTAAATGTAACTCAACTCAGCACTTGCCTTTCATCTGTGCCTTGTTTCTTCTGAATGAAGATCAGCCACTAGCTGATTCAACAAAGACAATTAACAAGGATGCTAAGGTGTGTGCCCAGGCTGAGGCTCTCATTCCCTGACCCACTGCTGGGAGTGTTGGTGGCGGGCAGCTCTCAGGTGAGTACCTACCTAAAAATTGCTCTCACCTGAGGAAGTTACCTCTCAGGGTTAGACGACACCCCAGTGAAGCCCATGCCATTATATCCATTTCAGTTTGTTTAAAAATGTATCTCCTAATCCTACCCCCAGGTAAAGAAGTCACCTCCCCAAGTACTTAAACCCTCAGTGTGGTTACAGGTATTCTGTCATCAGTCATATCTTGTAGGAGGTTGCCTTTAGGGTTTGGAAAGCTTGTTTCAATGAGTTTGAAGATTTGGTTGGGGTGGGGTCTCTAATCTCACTTGCATCCTGAATTAATCGAGAAAAGGCACAAGAAGCTAAATATAATACTAAGTCTATTATGCTAAAATTCAGATTTGGGGATACTAGTTTAGAGGAAAGAGCTCTGGTTTCCTACCCATTTCCCCAAATCTGGACTGTGGTGCCTGATACAGGAGCAGAGCAAGAGCCCAGGCTCTGTTTGAGTTCTGGCAGGTCCAAAAGAGAGGAAGAGGCCAGACCAGTTCAGTCTCACCAGGCAGGCAGAGGAGCCAGTGCATTAAGGGGTGGGGGATGAGAACGTGAAATGTTCCTTCAATACTGTGTCCTGGGGAGGTAGGGAATGGCCTCTCAATTCTATGGACCTATGACGAATGGGGTACATTGTCCTCCCATCCTCCTCTTGAGCAGATGCGGGTTCTACTGAGTCAACTAGAATGTAAGCTCCTGGAGGTCAGCATACCTCTTCCTCTACTTCTCCTTTGCCCTTGCTCAGATCAGAAGTATCTTGAGCATGACATCACTATGTGTTGCTTTTACGCAACAGCAATGCTGCTTAGAATGTTACACCCCAGAATGCCAATTTTCACCAACTTCATGAAGCAGATATATTCTTCTCTATTTATTACCACATCTATGGTGCCCATGTGATTTCTACGTACTTTTCACATGCTGTTGGGCCTGGAATTTTCTGCCAGGTTGACTGGAATAGCTAGAACATTTTATCATCTGCAGCTGGGGAATCACTGAACTGTCTGAATATTTTCCTATGTGAGCAATTCTTATGTCAGCCAATGCAGAAGAAAGATTTTAAATAAGCTCAAACTGTTCCATGATGTAATTCTAGGAGTGAGAATTGTGTGAAAATGTGAAAAAGCAAAAGGTTTTTATTGTGATAACTCTGTCAGAATTCTGTCCCCTTCATGTCACATTGTTGCCAAGAAAGTCTTAATATGCCTTCCTGTGTTTATAATATTATCGAGGATTAAAAAACACATGAAACAGAGCGTAACTATGTGTGATTCCCATTCAGTCCCCACTGGACACATGAATTCCATGTCAAGGTCTGTTGTCTGGATCCCACTTAAGATGGCATAGGGGTTGCCAGGTAAAATTGGGATGACCACTTACATTTGAATTTCAGATAAACAACAAAACCTTTTTTTAGTGTAAGTATGTTCCACAATATATGGGACATACTTATGATAAAAAGTTATTTGTTGTTTATCTGAAATTCAAATATTAATGGGCATTCTGCATTTTTTAATTGGCTAAATCTGGCAACTGGAGGCTGGCAAAAACCTGGAAAGACCCCTTCCTCCCTCCAAGGAGAAAACCAGCTCATGGGGGAAGGTTTTAGAGCAAGGAAGAAAGAGCCTGTTTTTTAAAAATTTTATTATAGTTGATTTACAATATCATGTTAATTTTGCTGTACAGCAAAGCAATTTGGTTATACATACATATATATATTTTTCATATTCTCTCATGGTTTATCTCAGGATATTGAATATAGTTCCCTGTGGCATATAGTAGGACCTTGTTGTTTATCCATTCTATATATAATAGTTTGCATCTGCTAATCCCAAACTCCCAATCAGTTCCTCCTCCACTCTCCCTCCCCCGTGGCAACCACAAGTCAAGAGGTTGTTTTTAGTGGTAGCCAAGGAGGTCAAAGTAATGCCCCATCAAAATGTGTTCTCTCTTTGAAAAACAGAAGCAATTCGGGAAGGTGGTTGTAAACAATGGACTGTGGAACATGGAGAATGAGACCGATGGCCCCACGTGTGGACAGGTTCAGCCCCTGGTTGTGCCAGCATCCTAGCCATAGGCAGAGGAAGGAAGAAGAATGAGGTTACAGGGAGTCAGGATGGCAGAGCTGACTTGACTGAAAGAGTGGCTCCTGATGGGATGTCTGGTTGTCTAACATCCAGTGTTCAAAGCGACGTGGCAAACTTGCCCTTGGTTTGGGCTGGCAGTAAAACCCAATGAGATCCAATATGGCAGGCTAGTCACAAGAGAAAGACCTTGTTACTTAAGAGAGAGGTTGGCAAGAGTTTGGATAAGAGTCAGGACTCATGTCCCATTGGGGACCTGGAAAGCACGGCAGGCAATGGTGAAAGAAGCTGGTGAGGGGCGTTAATGAAGACAACAGCTTGAGGCTTCTGAACTTTTGGGTTTCTCCCAGCACTGAAGGGCCCAGCCACGGCAGCTTCTGTAATTCTGGGTCTATCTCAGAAGTGGAGCTGAGGGGGCTCACATCCTGTCTGTGGTCAGGCTGGCCAGGGTCCAGGAGGTGCCCAGCCCAGGAGACCGATGGGAGAGCCAAGGTCTGAATAGCTCAGGGGAGCCTGGGGGAACAGCCACAGAATTGCCTTTGCTTGTGCCAGGAATGTGTGCGGGGTAGAGAACAGGCTGTGTACCAGACACCGTTTAAAGAACCCGGCAGGAACAGTTGGAGATGCAGGGCTGCCTGAAACAAGAAAGTACAGGCCGAAAAGGCCAGGTGAGTCATCGTATAAAGATAGTGCTAGAAGCCATAAAGGTCTTCTTCCTTTGAAAAACAGAAACAATTCTCAAAAGGTGGGAATAGGCTTTGTAGGCTGCATGTGGTCTCTGGCTAGGCTTCCACGCTCAGCAGGAACCTGTCCTAAAAAGGATTTTGCTGGGGAGAGCTTGTAGATGGAGCAGCCTAAGCCCTCAGCAGAAAGGCCCGTCATTCCATTCGGTCTGAAGTCTCAATTGATTAATTGCATTTAATGCCTTGTACAAAGTCATAGAAATAAATCCCAAGTGCACTTGGTGCCTCAGAGCTAACGAAGAAGAGAGTTTTGGGGAAGTGAATGAGAGATTAAAAGAGAGAAAGTGGAGGAGATAAAAGGAAAGATAGAGAGAGAAAGAGACCACACAAACATGGGAACATTCTTTACCTTTAGTTGCACTGATTTATGCATTTTGACTGAACATTCTGAAGATGAGTCTTTGCTAGACTTTGTTACCTTATTTTTTTGTATTTTAAGTTAGATTTTATGCAAAAAATGTTTGCAATGCGATTATCAGCTTCTATAAGGCATTCCTTACTTGTGTTGCTTTCCACTAGGTTGGTTTATATTAAAATGTTGAAAACATCACTGTCTGGGTGTGGACAGTGTTTGTCCTAAATACTTCTTAGTGTAACTTCTAAATGTACTTCTAAACACCCAAGTATTCAGCAGTTGAGAAATGCTTCCTTTAGATCCATGCTTTCCCTCCCCCAGTAAGCCTGAACTTTCCCTTCCTGGTCCTTGGTATCAGTGTGTGGTCCTGGTTCAAATGGTGTTTTCCTCTCACTTGCATTTGGTATTTACCACATCTCTATTTACATTCTTCAATGTAAAATAAACTTTCTCAAAATGATTTTTCACACAGCTAGCATTGAAACTGAGGCAGACATGCATTGTTCCAGCAAGGAAAAATATACTACCAGGGGTAAAATAAAAACATTCATTTTCCAAATTCAAGGCTGAAGTCTGGAATTTCATCATCTCATAAAAATAAACCATTTGAAAATTACTTAATTCATCACTGATTCAGTCTGGAAATTAGATATCAAGGAACAAAGACAGTAAAGCTCTGTTAGTTGGCATGAAAAGGCCAGAGTGTGTTTAGTTTAAGTGTTTAGGTTAATAGAACATCCCTGGGTGTTTACTCTACAGAAAAGTTCAGTTTCAAAGAAAGCTCTGGTGGGTCAGCAAGGTGTAGTGCTGGGAGCATGAGAGAAGAGGACGGGGAATCTAATTCCAGCTTCTAAGGCTGATTTATGTCATCTAAGGCAAGTCACTTAACTTCGCCTCAGGTCCTGATGACTTCACCTGTAAATGAGAGATAGAGTCAGTGCTATGGTCTGAATGTTTGTGTCCCCCCAAATTCATAGGTTAAAACCTAACCCAACGGTGCTGGTATTAGGAGGTGGGGCCTTTGGAAGGTGATCAGGTCATGAAGGCAGAGCCCTGATGAATGGGATTATAAAAGTAGCCAGAGAAAGCTCCCTGTCCCTTCTGCCATGTGAGGTTATAGTGAGAAGATGGCTATCTATGAGGAGGCAGGCTTTTACCAAACACTAAATCTGCCAATACTTTGATCTTGGACTTCCCAGCCTCCAGAACTGTGAGATATAAAATTCTGCTGTTTGTAAGCTACCCAAACCATATGATAATCTCAAGAGATGCAGAAAAAGCTTTTGATAAAATTCAACATCCATTTATGATAAAAACTCTCCAGAAAGTAGGCATAGAAGGAAATTACCTCAACATAATAAAAGCCATATATGACAGACCAACAGCCAACATCATTCTAAATGGTGTAAAACTGAAAGAATTCCCTCTAAGAAGAGGAACAAGACAAGGGTGTCCACTTTCACCACTATTATTCAACATAGTGTTGGAAGTTTTAGCCACAGCAATCAGAGAAGAAAATGAAATAAAAGGAATCCAGATTGGAAAAGAAGAGGTAAAATTGTCACTCTTTGCAGATGACATGATATTATACATAGAAAACCCTAAAGACTCTACCAGAAAACTGCTAGCACTAATTGATGAATTTGGTAAAGTAGCAGGATACAAAATTAATGCACAGAAATCTCTTGCATTCCTATACACTAACAATGAAAGAGCAGAAAGAGAAATTAAGGAAACTCTCCCATTTACCACTGCAACAAAAAGAAGAAAATACCTAGGAATAAACCTGCCTAAGGAGGCAAAAGACCTGTACTCAGAAAACTGTAAGACACTGATGAAAGAAATCAAAGATGATACAAACAAATGGAGGAACATACCATGTTCTTGGGTTGGAAGAATCAACATAGTGAAAATGACTATCCTACCCAAAGCAATTTACAGATTCAATGCAATCCCTATCAAATTACCAACAGCATTTTTCACAGAACTAGAACAAGAAATCTTACGATTTGTATGGAAACGCAAAAGACCCCGAATAGCCAAAGCAATCTTGAGAAGGAAAAACAGAGTTGGTGGAATTAGGCTTCCTGACTTCAAACTATATTACAAGGCCACAGTGATCAAGACAGTCTGGTACTGACACAAAAAGAGAAAGGAAGATCAATGGAAGAGAATAGAGAACCCAGAGGTAAACCCAAGCACATATGGGCAGCTTATCTTTGACAAAGGAGGCAAGAATATACAATGGAAAAAAGACAGCCTGTTCAATAAGTGGTGCTGGGAAAATTGGACAGCAACATGTAAAAGAATGAAATTAGAACACTTCCTAACACCATACACAAAAATAAACTCCAAATGGATTAAAGACCTACATGTAAGGCCAGGCACTATAAAACTCCTAGGGGAAAACATAGGCAGAACACTCTATGACATCCATCAGAGCAAGATCCTTTTGGACCCACCTCCTAGAATAATGGAAATAAAATCAAGAATAAACACATAGGACCTAATGAAACTTAAAAGCTTTTGCACAGGGAAAGAAACCATAAACAAGACTAGAAGACAACCCTCAGAATGGGAGAAAATACTTGCCAATGAAGCAACGGACAAAGGATTAATCTCCAAAATATACAAGCAGCTCATGCAGCTTAATACCAAAAAAGCAAATAACCCAATCCACAAACGGGTGGAAGACCTAAATAGACATTTCTCCAAAGAAGATATACCGATGGCCAACAAACACATGAGAAGATGCTCAACATCACTAATCATTGGAGAAACACAAGTCAAAGCCACAGTGAGGTATCACCTCACACCGGTCAGAATGGCCATCATCAAAAAATCCAGAAAAAATAAATGTTGGAGAGGGTGTGGAGAAAAGAGAACTCTCCTGCACTGTTGGTGGGCATGTAAGTTGGTACAGCCACTATGGAAAACAGTTTGGAGGTTCCTTAAAAAACTACAAATAGAACTACCATATGACCCAGCAACCCCACTCCTGGGCATATACCCAAAGAAAACCATAATCCGAAAAGAAACATGTACCGTAATGTTCATTGCAGCACTATTTACAATAGCCAGGACATGGAAATGACCAAAATGCCCGTCAACAGAAGAATGGATAAAGATGTGGCACATATATACAATGTAATATTACTCAGCCATATAAAGGAATGAAACTGAGCTATATGTAATGAGGTGGATAGACCTAGAGACTGTCATACAGAGTGAAGTAAGCCAGAAAGAGAAAAACAAATGCCGTATGCTAACTCATATATACGGAATCTTAAAAAATGGCACTGATGAACCCAGTAAGAGGGCAATAATAAGGATGCAGATGCAGAGAATGGACTGGAGGACATGGGGTTGGGGGGGCAAAGGGGAAGCTGGGACAAAGTGAGAGAGTAGCATAGATATATATACACTACCAACTGTAAAATAGATAGCTAGTGGGAAGTTGCTGTGTAACAAAGGGTGATGCCATAGAGGGCCAGGACAGGGAGGGTGGGAGGGAGTCGTGGAAGGAGGGGATATGGGGATATATGTATAAATACAGCTGATTCACTTTGATGTACCTCAAAAGCTGGTACAAGTGTGTAAAGCAGTTATATTCCAATAAAGAGCTTAAAAATATATATATAAGCTACCCAGTCTATGGCATTTTTGTTATAGCATCCCAAATGCACTAAGACAGAGAGAAAGTTAAGGTTTTCCCCAAATTCTAAATTATACACACACACACACACACAAATCAAATTCCCTAAACATAAGCATTTGAGTGGTATTATCTGATGATTCACTTGGCATTTAGGATCTTACTGTAGATAAGGGCACCAATATAAATGTTAGCTGTGGTGCTGAGGAAATGCATAGGTGAGAATGAATGGAGATTTTGAGGACCAAAGGTGAGATCAGTGCATCTGAATCCTCTAAACGATGTGGCACACACAAAAAACTGAAGTAAACAGATGAGCATGCTCAAGCCTAAGTCACCTGGCTGCAGTGCTTAGCTTCCTGAGACTCTTCCCAGATGCCCCAAGGGTGGAAAAGATTGCTTCCTTAAGCATCAACCTATAACCCAGTCATTCAGGATGTTCTAGACTAGAAAACAGAACGTACTACAGAATGGAGAGTGATGGTTTACACAGTAAACGTGATAACTACTAAAAACAATATTCCTTTTAATTTTTATTCTTTGCTTCTTATTTTAAAAATTCCAGAATGAAGGAGGAGGAACATAATTGAAAGGGGTGAGATAATAAATTCAGTTGGTGACACACCAATTCTGAAGAATCTGAGACATTTGAGTTCAGATATTGAGGTGCTAGGTGGATACCCAGATCTGGAAGGAAGTCAGGGCTAGAGAGAGTTTTGGAAGTCATTAGCTTGTATAGATGAGATTTAAAGCCATAGACAAGATTTCTCTGAGAGAATGAGAAGAAGCCAAGGATGGGCTCAGGGGAACACTAACTGAGTGGTTGACAAAGAGAAGAAGCTGGTAAAATATATAGGGCTCATTTGGAGCTTTTACAAGGTGATTTAATGTCATTTCATATGCAAAAAACGTAAGACAAATTGATATCCAAATATAGATATGATTTGTGTTACATAATGACATACATAAATATAAGCAAGGGCACACGCATAAGGTAGATTTGCTCATTCATTCACTCATTCACAGTAAATGCATTCATTCTTTCAATAAATGTTTACTGAGTGCCTACTATGTGCCTGAAATTATTCTAACCATTGGGGATATAGCAATGAACAAAACAGGTCAAGTCCCTTCCTGAATGAAGCTTTATGTGGCAGACCACACCATACCATGCCACGCCATGCCACCCCCCCCCCCACACACACATGCACACACACACCCCCCACTAAATACTTTACAGCTTGCTCCCCATGAGGTACAGCAGAATGTAGACAGGTCTGTATTTTTACTGGGCCAAGATTCTTTATCCTCCTAAAGAATTGCCTGTCATCACCGCCGACATATTGCTTTGGCCCCACTCTTATATTTGTCTTTTATTCACTTAAAAGGTTAACTAGATGGTTGAATTACAGGATTCTAGCCAAAGTATGCTTCCCACAAAGGAGTTCCCAGCTCATCAGTAAGCTGAGCTGATTTGCCATCTGTCTTACATTACTAAGGAGCTGGGCATCTGCAGGCTGAGCTCATACTGCAGAGGCATCAGCAAGACCTTGATCTGCCTTCACACCATCATTGCTGGATGACAGAGAAGCAGTGGAGGTCATGGTTCAAATCTGAGATGGCAGGTTCTGAGGACAAAGCCTGCAGGGGTCACTTTCTGTTGGAAACTCTTTCATTTTAATTCATTGTCAGAATATTCTAACTCCAGGTCTTCCAATTCCAAAGAAAGTGAAAGCAGATCTGTCTTTTATTTTTCCACTTTATCATTTCCTTCATTTCCCTCAGATTTTTTTTTTTTTTGGTTACAAATTTCTCAGATAGTTAGGAGATCATAGATCTTTTCCATTTCTGGGCCAGTATGTTTTAGGTCCCCATTAGTTAATAAGCCAACTCCATCTCCAGAATTTTCTGTTTCTATTAATGACACTATCTGCTGGTGTCTCTAATCTCTCTGGCTCATCAAAGGAATTTCCCATCCAAGAAACTTCTTCTCCTCCCATCCTTTCTGCATTGTCTGGTGGAGACCTAGTTGAAAGCCTGTATGGTATTGGAAATGAGAAAGAGACAGTCTTTATGGGTAAGAAAATACTACATTATGCCCAAAGTGTTGGCTGTTCTGTCCTTTTTATTAATGAACTTGGAGTAACCCTTGACTCTTTTCTAGAATCTATCATATCCAATTAGTCATATATGAAGTCAATTTCTTTAAATACTGATTGCACATGCATTCTTCATCCAGTAACTTTCAATGAATCCCTACTACAAATTAGAATCCAATACATTAGCCTATTGTTTGACGCAGTGATTAACACTTTTAGGAGCTTATCTTACAAATACAGTCACACTCATGCAAAAACACCTATTTGCAAATATTATTTATTGTAACCTTATATATAATAGCAAAAGAGAGGAAATAATGTAAATGTCCATTAATTAGGGACTGATTAATTTATGAGTCATTCATACAGTAGATTACTAGACAGGTATAAAACAGGAGATTCTTTATATACTGGGGTAATAGTCTCTAAACTATACTGTGAAATAGAAAAAGTTAATGTTTGTGAAAAAAGGATACACATGCATTCGTACACACGTGCATTATTTTCTTCTGTATGCATTTAATGCCCCTGGAAGCAAAATAAGTAATATCAGTTGCTTCTGGAGTGGAGAGTTGGGTGATTGGGGGATAAGAGGGAGGGGGCCCTTTTCACTATAATATACATTGATACCTTTTGATTTTTGAGCCATGTGAACTCTTACAAATACATATACGCATACATACATACATAAACTTTAACTTTTAAAATCCTTCATCTGGCATTTCAGGCCTTCACAATCTGGCCCTCGATGACATTTGCAACCATATTTCTCGAATACCACATTTTCCCCTGCAGAAGACCTCTTGCCACATTGGTCTGCTCAAACATCTATCTCATGCATAGTTCCTTCTAGATCCCTTCAAAGCCAAATTGCTAGGTTCCAGTTCTGGTTTCACCCAACCCACAGATCTTGACTTAAAGGAGGTAAATGAGGTATAATAGCAAAACTTGTCCTGTAGAGGGTGGCTCCACCAATCTAAACACCTGCCTGCTGCAGCTCTGCATCTGTGGAAGTGAATTTAGAACTAATGCCAGTACCAGATCCCCTGTGACCAGAGGCCAGTTCCACCTTTCTCCTTTCCCTCTAGGATGATGTGCATGTGGAGGGCTGTTGTTCCGGCAGGGTGAGGTTCTATAATCTTCAGAAGGAAATCCCCATCCTGTCTAATGGTAGATCTCTGCAGACACCAGGCAAGATGTTGCTCAGCAGGCCAGAAGGTGCCCTTGTGATTTGATGTACTTTCAGAACGTGCATTGACTCAAAAAGGAGTCCCCTTTCCAGCTAATACCATGCCCTGCAACTCTCTGTGATGTTGCTTGGCAGGTCTTCAATGGAGCTAATTTCATAAAGTCTAGGTCCCAAAGGCCTTTCCCAGTCAGAAGTTTTATGCTTTTCAAGTGGGACTTTCCCCCTAAAATGGCAAGACTTTATCTGCATACTCTCTTGGTCCACCAAAACAGTAGTAGGTACAATGTGATATTGGAATAATGATAATGTAGTGATAGCTAACAAACATTTAAGTGCTCACTCTGTGCTAGGCACTGGTCCAAGCACTCAACAAGCACTAACTCATTTAATCCTCACAGTAACTCTATGTAGTACATGCTGTTAGCATCCCTGTTTTACGGGTACAAAAACTAAGACCCAGGTAGGTCAAATCACTTGCATAAGGTCACACAGCTATAAAGTGGAGAAGCTGGGATTTGAACCCAGGTAGTCTCCCAAGCCCTTAAACACCAAGTATGCTATACCAAGTGCCTTGCAAGCTGTTAACAATACAGTGATCTTCTTGGAATGACTTTTTGATCTCCATCAAAGATTCCCCTCTTTTGGGCCACTCACTTTCAACTTGACTTAATGTCCAAGGTCTCACACAGCTAATAAGTGGCAGAACCAAGGTTTGGAGGCACGCAGTCTGGATCCTGAGGCCAGGCATTTGATCATTATGCTAGATTGCATTTCTGAAGTGAGGCTGGGGTGATAGACTTTTATTATCAGTAAGACCTTAACCCAAACCCTAATATTCAGCCTGGCAAGAGAAGGACTGTGGTTCCTCCATGTAGGTTTGAAGATGTCCCTTGTCCTAGGGCTTTATCACATGGCCTGGTCAGTAACCTCAGACTGGACCCATCCATTGCACTCCCTTTCTGAAGTGTGTGTGCGCACGAGGTCTTATCCTTTATCCAAGGCGCTTTGGTGGAGAGGATGAGATGGGGTGGGGTGGAAAGAGTTGACAGAAATCTCAAGCTCCTTCAGTATCCACCCAAAGCTCCACTTCCCCCAGGCAACCTTGCTTACCCACTCAACCTTGGTGACCGCCTCCTCTGAACTCCTGGAGTCTAATTGTGACTGCCCACAGCAGCACCCATAGGCTTGTGTGGCCACTTGCCTTGACACACGATAGTGCTGTGCCCCCAAACCAACCCAATACATCTAAGTATTTACTGAACACCACCTTGATACCATGTCACCAGGTGGCAAAAAGATGATCAAGACTTCGTTCCTGCCCTCTAGGAACTCATGGACCAATAAAGTAATGATTATATTTAAGTGAAGATGTCATTACTGAGATGAGTGAGACGTGGAAGAGAGACTTCCTAACTCTGCATGGGGGATCAGGGAAAGCTGCTAAGAGGAGACTGAACTTGACATGAGTCATGAGAATATGAAAGGAGCTTTTCAGGGTGATAAGTGGAAAAAGAACAAGGGAAAGAGGTATCCAAACAGGAAAGCATTTCAGGAGAGTTATGACTAATTCAGTTTAGCTAAAGTACACAGCATCCATAAAGAAGCAAAAGAGATGGGGATGGATCCATAGGCATGAGCCAAGCAAAGCACAAATTTCCCCTGAATGTAAGCTTCTTAATGGTAGGGATTTTTGTCTATTTATTGATTCATCCCTGGTGCTCCACAGTGCCTGGCACAAAGGAGGCGCACAGTATGTTTTTGTTGTGTATGAAAAAAATGAATGCATGTCAGGTCCAGAAATTTGGACTTTGTCCTGAAGAGTTATTTAAGGATTTCAGGCAGATGAGTAATGTGGTTAGAAATTCATTTTGGATAAGCATGCAGAAAATCACTGAAGAATGAATAAAAGGGCTCAAAATGAACACTGTATACAAAACTTGCAAACATCACCCGCTTATACATACGTTTACTTGCCAGTAATAAAATAATAATAAAACTGTAAAATACAAAGTAAAACAAGAACGTGTGAGATGTACATTAAGAAAACTATAAAACTTGGTAGAAGAGTAAAAAGAAGCCTTGACTAAATGAAGAGAAACACCGTGTTCTGGGCAGGACGACACAGTATTGTAAAGATGTCATGCTTCCCTAGAATAATATATAAATTTAACACAGTTTCAGTTAAAATCCCAGTAGGATTTTGTGGTACTTGACAAATAGCATTTAAAATTCATTTGTATGTATAAATGAATGAGGACAGCCAAGAAAAACTTGAAAAACCAAGAAAAATGAGAAGGGAGCTTGCTTAACCAGATCCAAAGTCACTCTATAAATCTACGGTAATTAAAACAGTGTGGTACCGGAGCAAGAACACACAGAAAAATGGAACAGAATAGGATATCCCGAAACAGAATCACGTGTGCATATATACTTAGCATATGATGATAGCTAATATTTATTGAGTACTTACTATGTGCTTGGCACCGTTCTAAGCATTTTCTATTACTCATTTAATTCTCACAAAACTCTGTGACGTGTAGGTCCTGTTGTTATTCCCATTTTACATATAACAAAGCACATGTAGATGATGCTACATGCAAGCCAATGAGTGGTATCCAGGCTTTATGACTCAAAACCTTCATTTTATTTTATTTTGTGTGGCTGTAGTTGAATTTATTTCTGTATAGTATTCCATTAGAAAAATATAACCCCTTTTATTTATACTAGGTTGGCCAAAAAGTTCGTTTGGGTTTTTCCGTAAGATGGTATGGAAAAAACTCAACCCTATACATCCCCCTATACATTTTTGGCCAGTCCTATACATTCCCCTACTGATGCGCATTGGGTTGTTTCCAATTTGATGATTTTGCAAAGCACACTGATCTGAACATTCTTGTTCAAACCCATGTACACGTCTGTGTTGGGTATAATCCTAAGAGTGCAATTGTTGGGACATAGAGTATGTGTATGTCCATCTTTTGGAGATGCTGCCAAGTTTTCAAAGTGCAATGAACTTTTTATACTCAAACAGCTTTGTATGAGAATTCCAGTTGCTCCACATCCTCACCAACACTTTGTATTGTCAGGGTTTTTTTATTTTAACCCATGTGGTATATGTGTAGGGGTGTTTCACTGTGGGTTTTTTTGTTTGTTTCTGTTTTATTGAAGTATAGTTGATTTACAATGTTGTATTAGTTTCTGGTATACAGCAAAGTAATTCAGTTATATATATTCTTTTTCAGATTGTTTTCCATTATAGGCTATTACAAGATATTGAGTATAGCTCCCTGTGTTATAGAGTAGGTCCTTGTTATCTATTTTATATAAAGTAGTGTATATCTGATAATCCCAAACTCCTAATTTATCCCTCCCCCACCCCACCCCCAACTTCGCCTTTGGTAACTAGGTTTGTTTTCTGTGTCTGTGAATCTGTTTCTGTTTTGTAAATAAGTTCATTTGTTATCACTTTTTTTTAGATTTCACATATAGGTGGTATCATGATATTTGTCTTTCTCTGTCTTAGTTCACATAGTATGATAATCTCTAGGTCCATCCATGTTACCACAAATGTCATTTTTTCATTTTTTTTTATGACTGAGTAGTATTCCATTCATTATTTATCCATTCATCTGTCAGTGGACCCAGGTTTTTTCCATGTCTTGGCTGTTGTGAATAGTGCTGCTATGAACATTGGGGCACATGTGCCTTTTCGAATTAGAGTTTTCTCTGGAAATGTGCCCAGGAGTGGGATTGCTGAATCATATGGTAACTCTAGTTTTTTAAGGAACCTCCATACTGTTTTCTGTAGTAGCTGCACCTATTTACATTCCCACCAACACTTATAAAATGGTTCCCTTTTCTTCATGCCCTCTCCAGCATTTATTATTTGTAGACATTTTTCAATAATGGCCATTCTGACCAGTGGAAAGTAATACCTCCTTGTAGTTTTGATTTGCATTTCTCTAATAATTAGCAACATTGAGCATCTTTTCATGTGCCTGTTGGCCATTTGTATGTCTTCTTTGGAGAAATGTCTGTTTAGGTCTTCTGTCCGTTTTTTTATTGGGTTGTTTGTTTTTTGATATTGAGCTGAATGAGTTGTTTGTATATTTTGGAAATTAAGCAGTTGTTAATTGCATTGGTTGTAAATATTTTCTCCCAGTCCTTAGGTTGTCTTTTCATTTCGTTTATGGTTTCTTTTGCTGTGCAAAAGCTTTTAAATTTAATTAGGTCCCATTTGTTTATTTTTGCTTTTATTTCCACTGCTCTAGGAGATGGATCCAAAAAATATTGCTGTGATTTATGTCAAATAATGTTCTACCTATATTTTCCTCTAAGTGTTTTATAGTATCTGGTCTTACATTTAGGTCTTTAATCCATTTTGAGTTTATTTTTGTATATGGTGTTAGAGAATGTACTAATTTTATTCTTTTATATGTAGCTGTTCAGTTTTCCCAGCACCACTTATTGAAGAGACTTTCTTTTCTCCATTGTATATTCTTGCCTCCTTTGTCAAAGATCAATTGACTGTACGTGTGCGGGTTTATTTTGGGGCTCTCCATTATGTTCTGTTGATCTATATGTATGTTTTTGTGTAAATACCATGCTGTTTTTGTGTTTTGTTTTGTTTTTGGTTTTTTTTTTTCTTTAAGAACGTTTATTGAGATATGATTGACATACAATAAACTGCATATATTTAAAGTGTACAATTTGATTTTTTTTTCTTATTAGTAATGTGTATATGGCAATCCCAATCTCCCAGTTCATCCCACCCCACCCCACCCCCACCCCTGCTTTCCGCATTTGGTGTCCATATGTTTGTTCTCTATACCTGTGTCTCTATTTCTGCCTTGCAAACCAGTTGATTTGTACCATTTTTCTATATTCCGCATATGTGTTAATGTATGTATTTGTTTTTCTCTTTCTGGCTCACTTCACTCTGTATGACAGTCTCTAGGTCCATCCATGTCTCTACAAATGTCCCAATTTCGTTCCTTTTTCAGCTGGGTAATATTCCATTGTATATATGTACCACATCTTCTTTATCCATTTATCTGTTGATGGACATTTAGGTTGCTTCCATGTCCTAGCTATTATAAATAGAGCTGCAATGAACATTGGGGTGCCTGCATGTGTCTTTTTGAATTACGGTTTTCTCTGGGTATATGCCCAGTAGTGGGATTGCTCGTATGGCAAGAGGGTTCCCTTTTCTCCACACCTTCTCCAGCATTTACTGTTTGTAGATTTCCTGATAATGCCCATTCTAACCGGTGTGAGGTGATGCCTCATTGTAGTTTTGATTTGCATTTCTCTAATAATTAGTGATGTTGAGCAGCTTTTCATGTGCCTCTTGGATACCCATATGTCTTCTTTTACCATGCTGTTTTGATTACTGTAGCTTTATAGTATTGTCTGAAGTCTGGGGGGATTATGCTTCCAGTTTTGTTCTTTTTCCTCAGAATTGCTTTGGTAGTTCTTGGTCTTTTGTATTTCCATATAAATTTTAGGATTATTTGTTCTAGTTCTTTGAAAAATGTCATGAGTAATTTGATAAGGATCACATTAAATATGTAGATTGCTTTGAATAGTATGGTCACATTATCCTTATTAATTCTTCCAATCCAAAAGTATGGAATATCTTTCTATTTCTTTGAATGATCTTCATTTTCTTTTATCAATATTTTGTAGTTCTCAGCATATGTCTTTCACCTCCTTGGTCAGGTTTATTCCTAAGTACCAGTAATACTGATTCTGCCTTTATTTAAAATTTTGATACTTTGGGGACTTCCCTGGTGGTGTAGGTTAAGAATCTGCCTGCCAGCGCAGGGGACATGGGTTCGATCCCTGGTCTGGGAAGATGACACATGCTGTGGAGCAACTAAGTCTGTGCATCACAACTACTGAGCCTGCGCTCTAGAGCCCATGAGCCACAACTACTGAGCCTGCAAGCCACAACTACTGAAGCCCATGTGCCTAGACCCCATGCTCCACAGCAAGAGAAGCCACCACAGTGAGAAGCCTGCGCACTGCAATAAAGAATGAAGAATAGCTCCCTCTCGCTACAGCTAGAGAAAGCCTGTGTGCAGCAATGCAGACCCAACACAGCCAACAAATAAATTTATTAAAAAATTTTTTTAAATAAATAAAATTGTGATACATTGTTCATCATGGACTTATTTGCATTAATTTTGATTTTAAAAGTATTTCATTAAAATGTTATTTGTCTTGATTACTGAGTTTTTAAATGCCTCTTTACATTTTGTCTCCAAAGCAAAGTGCCTTACACATCTCACCCTAGTCTCAGCCCTGTATGGAAAAAGAAATTATTGCTACCTTTGAGAATGATTTGCAAATTTAAATCAACATGTTAGCCACTAATGTAGCAATTCTATTTCTAGAAATTTTACCTAAAGCTAGGATTGTACAAGTATACAATGATAGATGAATGGGTGCTCATTGTAGCAAAATATAGAAGAAAAAATTTGAACTGACCATCAGTAGGGAATTGATTAAATAAAGTTTGGTACATTTGTGCAATGGAGTACTATACAGGCACTGAAAAGGATGGCATAAAAGTGTGTATATTTAAAGGAAAGGACATCCATATTACATTAAGAAGTAAATTAAAAAGCATGAATGTGTAGAACTGTATGTGTACAATAATCTCAATTAAGCAACACACACACACACAACTCCAAAAAAGTCTCAAAAAGTAATGTAAGTCTTTACTGGAGTCACATGAAAAAGTAGCCAAAGGAAATATTACACTTCACAAAATCTCACTGATTACGGCAGCTACTCTAAAACTCTTGACTCTCTCAAAACTCTTTTTTTGCCAGATCGCTCCCTCCCTCCTAATTCTCTGACATATTCTATTTTCCCAATGGTAATAGATAGTGCCTCTCATGCCAGCCCACCCCCAAGCCCCCACGTGTTTAATTCTGTAGCTCTGCTTATCGCCCAGGAAGCCTAGTACCTATAACACATTAGTCCTCTTCCCTAGGAGGCAGATGTTATAAACATCTGGTTTATTCAAGGAATTCCTCAGCTCATGCGTCTGTCCCCCTCTACAGAGGTAAAATTCTTGCTATTCCAGCCTCCCTTGCAGCTAGAACACAGACATGTGACCTAGGCTCAATCAGCTGCCCTGGCCCCAGACTTGGAATTAGAAGCCAGCAACTCAAAGCATTAGGTGCCACACAGAGTCCAATCTAGCAATGGTGGCAGCAGATCCATCCAGTGTCCGGATGCAGCTATGGCAGTGGTCCTAGTGGTGGGACTCAGTACCCAGCATCCTGGGGTCAGCAGGGAAAGCCACTTTACTGGGTCCAGTGGTGAGGCTGTGATATATCCTCTAGACCAGCTCTGCAATGTGACTGTGCCTTATTTCTGGCCATGGAGCCTCCAATCCTGGTCTTCTGGCCTCCTAGAGACTGTGAATGACCTAATATCCTTTAAGAAATCCTTATTCTGCCTTAATTAGTGAACTTTGTTTTCCATTGTTCGTGACAAAGAATCCTTCTTCATACATATTTATTTTTGGTCCTGCCATATATACATTTTGTGAAGAGATCTGATTTCAACATTCATTACTGTACCCCTTTAGTTCCCTCAAAGCAAAACAAGCTGATAGGTCTGGTCAAGTTGTTATATTTTGGGGCAGCTTTATTGATCTAGAGCTGAGTAGTCCAATATGGTGGCTGCCAGGCTCACGTGGCTGTATAAATTTAAATCAATTAAAAGTAAATAAAATTTAAAATTTAGTTTCTCAGTAGCACTAACCACATTTTAAATGATCAGTTGCCGTATATGGCTAGAGGGTATTGTGTTGGACAGTGAGATTTAGAACATTTCCATGATCACCAATAAGTTCTGTTGGACAGCACAATCTAGAGGGGTCTTGAGATCTCACCAGCCCACCTCACTGAATCATCAGAGAGAGTCAAAGACCACCTTGGAATAGATTCATTGTAATATCTGATCGTATCACAGATATGTTAACATGTGACCTTGCTAACTAGACCAGGGTATATTTTATTTGCACCATTTAAATTGTTCCTGCGTGCCTGCTCTCTGCCTTCCGACCTCTTTTTTTGCTATCCCTTTCTTTGCCAAACCCGTGTTGGTGTGAATTCATTCAAGTTATTTGGGCATATGCTCTAAGTCTTCCGTAACAGTATTCGCCCTGCCAACTCCACAGGGTTGCTATGAGCATAATCAAATAATTTAAGGGTGGGGGAGGGTTCATGTCTATGGCTGGTCTGGAATTGAGCCCTGAGATGAGATGATTCTATGATATTAGCCAGTTGACTTTGGGAAATCACTCTGCCTTTCTGGATTCCAGTTTCCTTAAAGAACTTGGGTTAGATAGTTTCTAAGTTCTCTTCCATTATCTGCATTCAAAAATTATGTTATTCCATATGGAATCCCAGAGACTACTTATTATCTCTTCAAGGGAGTGGAGAATAGAGTTCTGATGCTGGTGGGCAATGGTCAGGGAGGTGAGATGAGAATAATTTAGAATGAGTCTTTATTCAAGATGTGCAGTAGCCCACTTTACTGGTGGCAAAGTATAGGATGTGAAAAGCAAATTGAGAAACTTAGACTACAATCTCTTTCTTAAATTACCCAATGCTCATATTTTTCTTGCTCTGTAGTTAATGTTTAAATGTTCAGAAACAACTTGCCAATAACTAAAGTTTTAAATCTGCACTTTCTCTTTGGGTGGCCCAGCTTCATGCTTGGCAACTCATTCCTTGCTATGGGAACACAGTCTACCCAAAAAAGATTAAATTGTTGTTCCAAATTACTGTGTTCTTTAAAAAAATTCAAACACGTATTTCAAAGTTACCCCTTGAGGTAGGCCACCTAGTCCATCCTAGTGAAGGACTATTGAGCAAAGGGCTTTCTAGTCAGGAATTCAAACACACACAGTGTCAACCTGTCTCTGTTGAATCTCCTGTTCTCACAGTTTCTACTACCAAGTTAAAATGTTAGGTCAAAGCTTCTTGAGAAGCAAGGGTATTCTAGGTGAGAGAGTATTAATCCTTGCAGATTTGGTAGCTTAATATCATTTCTAGAATGTTCTGGCAGGAAAACGGATGTTCCTCATTGTCAATGGGGAATTGTGTTATGATGACAGTAGCATTAATTGTCATTAACATTCATTAAGCATTTTCTATGTGTTTAGCACTTTACTGACATTCCCATTTTATAGATGTGGAAGCAGAGGCACAGGGAGGTTTGGCAACTTGTCTTGCCTTATAGCGCCTCATTAATCAAGGGCATAAAGTTGAAAGGATATGAAACTTGGAGTTGTAACAAATGTCTTGCTACCACATACGGATGGAAAATAATCACAGTGCCCAGAAGGAAGAGGTAAAGGAAGCTGAGAAAAATTTTGTCCTAATGACAACAATTGAGCCCTAAAGTCAGTTGTGCCCAAACCAGTTCTAGCCCTGCACTTTGAAGTTTTGAGTGTTCAGTCAAAACTTTGGGGGGTCAGTTTCTCTTTCACTTCCATCCTCAAGAATCCTACTTGATATAGATTTAATTTTAAAAACTTAATTTTATTACTGCTGTTAGTTTTTGAAGTGTAATTGACCTACAACTCTGTGAGGAGGAGCACAACATAGGAACGTTTGATATTTCTGTACATTACAAAATGATCATCACTATAAGTCTAGTAACCATCGATCGTTGTACAAAGTTATTGCAATGTTATTGACTGTATTCCCCATGCTGTACATTTCATCCTGCAACTCATTTATTTTGTAACTGGAAGTTTGTACCTCTTCATCTTCCTCGCCTGTTTCACTCATGCCCCCAACCTGTTCCTCTCTGGCAAATATCTGTTCACTGTATCTGTGAGAATGTTTCTGTTTTGTTATGTTTGTTCATTTGTTTTTTTTTTTAGGTTCCACATGCAAGTGAAATCATATGATATTTGTCTTTCTCTGTCTGATTTATTTTACTTAGTATAATACCCGGTAGGTCCATCCATGTTGTTGCAAATGGCAAGATTTCATTCTTTTTTATGGCTGAGTAATATGCCATTGTGTATATATAACACATCTTCTTTATCCATTCATCTAGCGATAACTACTTAGGTTGTTTCCATGTCTTGGCATTTGCAAATAATGTTGTAATGACCATAGTGTTCTGGGGTTTTTTTGGGGGGAAAATACCCAGAAGTGGAATTGCTAGATCATATTGTAGTTCTATTTTTCAGTTTTTGAGGAGCCTCCATGCTGTTTTCCATAGTGGCTGCACCAATTTACATTCCTACCAACAGTGCACAAGGGTTCCCTTTTCTCTACATCCTCACCAACACTTGTTCTCTCTTGTCTTTTTTATTAGAATGACTTTTTTATTAGTCATTCTGACAGGTGTGAGGAGATATTTCATGGTGGTTTTGATTTGCATTTCCCTGATGATTAGTGATGTTGAGCATCTTTTCATGTGTCTGCTGGCCATTTACATGTCTTCTTTGGAAAAATGTCTGTTCAGGTCCTCTGCCCATTTTTTAAATCAGGTTTGTTTTTTGTTTGTTTGTTTGATGTTGAGTTGTATGAGTTCTTTTTATATTTTGGATATTAACCCCTTATCGGACATATTGTTCTTCCATTCAGTAGGCTGTCTTTTTGTTTTACTAATAGTTTCTTTCACTTTTGTGCAAAAGCTATTTTGGTTTAGTGCAGTCCCATTTATTTTTGCTTTTGCTTCCCTTGTCTAAGGATACATATCTAAAAAGTATCACTAAGACCAATGTCGAAGAGTGTATTGCCTATATTTTCTTCTAAGAGTTTTATGGTTTCAGGTATTACATTTAAGTCTTTAATTCATTTTGACTTTATTTGTATATATGTGGTGAGAAAGTAGTCCAGTTTGACTCTTTTGCATGTAGCTGTCGAGTTTTCCAAACAGCGTTTATTGACGAGGCTACCTTTTCCCCACTGTATGTTCTTGCCTCCTTTGTTGTAGATTAATTGACTGTATAAGGGTGGGTTTATTTCTGGGTTCTCTATTCTGTTCCATGAATCTATGTGTCTGTTTTTGTGCCAGTAGCATACAGTTTTGAATACTGAAGTTTTGTAGTATAGTTTGAAGTCAAGGAGTGTGATTCCTCCAGCTTTGTCCTTCTTTTTCAAGATTGTTTTGGCTATTTGGGATCTTTTGTGTTTCCATACAAATTTTAGACATTTTTCCTAGTTCTTTTTTGTTCCTTTCTTCTTCTTTTTCTCTCTTCCCTTGTGATTTGGTGACTAAAGATTTTTAGTGTTATGTTTGGATTCCTTTCTCTTTTTCTGTGTGTGTTTCTATTATATACATTACGCACACACACATGCACACATATACGTGTATATATGTATATATATGAACAATTATTTTAAGTTGGTGATCTCTTAAGTTTGAATGCATTCTAACAACCCTCCACTTTTACTACCCTACACTTCATTTACTGTTTTTGACATCACATTTTATATCTTTTGTGTGTGTGTGTATCCCTTAACTACTTAATGTGGGTATAGATGATTTTACTACTTTTGCATTTTAACTTTCCTACTAGCTTTATAAGTGATTGATCTACTATCAATACCTTTACTATATATTTGCCCTTACCAATGAGATTTTCCTTTCATAATTTTCATACTTTTAATCATTTTTTTCTGCTTAGTGAAGTCCTTTTTGACATTTCTTGTAAAGCTGGTTTAGTGGTACTAAACTCTTATAGCTTTTGCTTGTCTGTAAAACTCCTTATCTCTTCTTCAAATCTGAATGATAACCTTGCTGGGTAGAGTATTCTTAGTTGTGGGGTTTTCTTTCATCACTTTAAATATATCATGCCACTCCCTTCTGGCTTGCAAAGTTTCTGCTGAAAAGCCAGAAGATAGTCTTATGGGAGTTCCTTTGTCCATAACTAGTTGCTTTTCCCTTGATATTTTTAAGATTCTATCTTTATCTTTAATTTTTGCCATTTTAATTACAGTCTGGCTTGGTGTGGATCTTTTTAGGCCCAACTTGTTTGGGACTCTTTGTGCTTCCTGCACTTGGATGTCTGTTTCCTTTACCAGGTTAGGGAAGTTTCCAGCTATTATTTCTTCAAATAGGATGTCTACACTTCCACCTCTTCTCCATCTGGGACCCCTATAATGTGAATATTAGTATGCTTGATGTTGTCCCAGAGGTCTCTTAAGCTATCCGCATTTTTAAAAACTATTTTTTTCTTCTTTTCTGTCTGCTTAGGTGGTTTCCACTACTCTGTCTTCCAGTTCCTCTGTATCATCTAATCTGCTGTTGATTCCTTTTAGGGTATATATATTTTTCTAATTTTAATTATTATATTCTTCAGCTCTGTTTGGTTCTTCTTTATATTTTCTAACTTTTTGTTAAACTTTTTACTGTGTTCATCCATTCTTCTCCCAAGTTCATTGAGCATCTTAATGATTATTACCTTGAACACTTTATTAGGTAGATGGCTTATCTCCAGTTCACTTAGTTCTTCTGGGGTTTTATCTTGCTCTTTAGTTTGGAGCATATTCCTCTGTCACCTCATTTTGCCTAATTCTCTGTTTTTATTTCTGTGTATTAGGTAGGTCAGTTATGTTCCCCATTTGGGGGAGTGACTTTATGTAGGAAACATCTTATGGGGCCCAGCAGCACACTCCCGTCTGGTCACCAGAGCTATATGCTCTGTGGGTGCTCCCTATGTGGGATGCATGGGCTCTTCTGTTGTGACAGGGCCAATGCCTGTGGTTGTACTGGTAGGCAGGGCTGGCACCCAGTCTGGTTGGCTGCCAGGCTTTGCCTCATGTGAAGGTTGCCAGCCTGCTGGTGGGCACGGCCGGGTGCTGGGGCAGCTGGCTGTGAGGCCCAGGGTACCCGGAACTGGTGCCTTCCCGCTGGTGGTTGGGGTTGGGTCTACATGCAGCTGGCTGCATGGCTGGCGGGGCGGGGCGGGGAGGGGCAGCCAGATCTGGTGCTCACCGGCTGGTGGGTGGGTAAGCCCGCAACACTAATAGACTGGAGGGAAAACTTCAGAATAGCACTTGCCAGTGCCGGTATCCTCATGGTAGAATGAGCTCTGAAATATGGCTACTGCCTATATCTGTGTCCCCAGGAGGAGTTCCAGTTTCCTCCTGCCTCTCCAGGAAGCTCTCCAAGCTTAGCACGTGGGTCTGACCCAGGCTTCTTTAAAATTTTGCCGTTGCACTGGCTCTTAAAATGTGTCAGATTTTGCTTGCGCCCTTTAAGAGTGGACTCTCTGTTTCCTACTGCTCTCTGGGTCTCCTGTGCATAAGCCCTACTGGCCTTCAAAGCCAGGTGTTCTGGGGTTTGTCTTCATGATATAGGACCCCCAGGTTGGGGATTCCAGTGGGGGCTTGAACCCCTCATTCCTTGGGGAAAAACCTCTGCACTTGTGATTATCTTCCCATTTATGGGTTGCCTCCCAAGGGATGTGGGTCTTGACTGTATCATAACTCTGCCTCTCCTACCTGTCATTGTGGTTGCTTCCTTGTATTTTCAGTTGTGGAAAATCTTTTCTGCTAGTCTTTAGGTTATTCTCATCGATAGTTGCTCTGTAAATGTTTGTAATTTTGATGTGTCCATGGGAGGAGATGAGCTCAAGGTCTTTCTAGTCTGTCATCTTTGCCACACGTAGACTTGTTTTAATTAATGTTACCTATACAAAGGTACATAACCTTATCCAAAATATAAATTTTAATTCAGGAATATGTAGAAAAATAATTCAGTTATTTTTTTCCTGGATAAGACCAGTGAAAACCACCTTCCCCCCAATATGGCCTCCAAGAGTTGGTTGAATGTCAGACTCATCCCCCCTTCCTCATTTTGCAACCTAAGCCTTGAACTGCACTGAAGAAATAATTTAATGTGATATTTCGTTGAAACATCCTGTAAATATTTTAGGTATTTGCACAGGGAATTTTTTGACCTTTGAATAATGTATGTGCTGAGAAAGGTCTTGGGATATTTTAACAGCATGTTGAACTGAGGTAGGCCTGAAGGGGTTTATTTTGGTCTCTGTTGGCTGCTACTCTTTTTCAAATCCTGTTGGGATTTTTTTGTCTCTATGGGGACACTTTCAAGATTTTTCTACTGCAACATGTTTCATGCTATTCCATTGTCCATCAAAGGTGACAGGCAGCCAGTTGAAACGCCTTCCAGAGAGTGGCTCCATTAACACTCTAGGTGCATTCCTGCTGACCTGTGGCAGCCACCTGGACATCCAGCAGACATCTCCAACTTAATATATCCCAAATGGGGTGCTGGCTACTTAGAATGGAGACACACTTCTCCAACATTTCAAACTGTTGCTTAATTCTTTGAAAACATCAGTACAGGTGATTACAAGTACGAACAGACCAGTGTAGCCAAAGACATCTTGAAGACTGGATCTCTTCCACAGGCGGTTTTTGATTGAAGGTATAATTATAATCAAATTTACCATGTCAGCCCTTTAGCAGAGGAGACAATGTAATTCTCCTGTCTGTGCAGCATGACAGACCTCAGCTTAAACTGGGGATTAATTAAGAGCACATACATTTTGTCTCTTCTGCCAAAAACACAAAGAGGCAGACTCTCCCAGAATGCAAGATAGTCCCTTGGCTAGAGTTTGGCATCTTTGGAGGACCGTTAACCTTTCTGTACAATTAGGCTACCAAGGAATATATTTTGCCCCCAGAGGACCCTTTGTTTCCTAAAAAAAGAAACTTGTATTATGGAAGTTTGTAGGTAAGAATGCTATGATTTGGTCTTAAATTATGTTAAACTTGATTTTCTTCCAAATTAATGAAAGAGCATGGACTCCACCTGTCTTGCTCACTGCTGAGTGCTTAGAGTCTAGCACAGTGATTGCATACAGCAGGCATCCAATAATTATCTCTTGGATGAATAAATGCACGAAAGTGGTAAGCAAATGCCTTGAGAAGACAGAAACCACCTTGCAGAGGAGATGTCTGGAGCTGGGTATCAAAGATTCAGTAGGAGGTCTCAGTCAAAGAAAGAAGGAGGGATGGGAGAAAGGGAATTATAATCAAAAGGAACAGCATGCACAAAGGAGAGGAGATGTGAATTTCAACCATCTAATAATTCATAGCAGGAATCCATGAGTAAAACCTTGCATAAGGTAATAAATGACAAACCTTCACAATCAAAGTGCAAATAAAACCCCAATTCACAAATGTCCTGCTGTGGACATTGGCCAGAAGTTGGACTTTAGCCATAATGTAAGCATTATATTAGGCCAATTATCTTTGTGAGGTGATGAACCATTTCCAGAAGTTGGCAGGTTCTTCCCTGCCAGTTTTAATAAGGATACTGAGTAATGTCGACTTATTTTAGAATGTTGCCTGGGGCACCACCAGGAGTACTAATGAATCAAGGATTGGTCAGGAAAATACACTAAGCTTTGTGTTTGAAAAAGTGGGAAATTCTTCTATGATTGGTCTTTGGCAAATTGCCATGTTTTTGCCAATAATGTACTTCTGAGGCTTTGGATTTGCCTTAAGAACTCTAAGACAATTTTAGAAATCACTGTATCTTAAACAACATTTATCACCTTTTCAGAGTTGTTACGTGCATACAAAGAGTCCTTAAGGAACAATAATCACCCTTTTCTCTACCCCTGGGACGCTTCACAAAAGAGAATGGGGACACAGTCATTTCCAAAGGTCAGTCTGCTGGGCTCATCACCCGACTTATGTGAGGAAGAGGGTGTCTGCAGTCTTTCTAACTAACCACGTATCTTGAGTAGTACTCATTTACCAGTGGGAAAAAATAAGTGTTAACATCCCTTATGCTAATTAACAAACCATCTGGTGCAGATTTAGATAGCTATTCTTGAAGTGCTTGCCTATGATTTCCAATTAGGTACAATTGAAAGCTAACCAATCATCCTGGAATATGAATTTCTTATTAGGCACTGCAGATGTTAACTAACCACAGCATAGTGTATATTAAAGTTAACTCATATATGCATATACCTACTGACATGCTGAACTCTTCTAACATAATTACAGAGAAAATTGTGTCTTAATTCCTGGTTTTTCCCTAATGGTCCCATCTATGCCCTCCTGCCAATGAATCATGGAATCACTAAGGCTATAAGATTGAATTGGCTTATATTGGCTACGTTTCCTTTCTTTTCTGTGTCAAATGATGTGGTTCTCAAACATCTTGGAGTAGTCTAGTTTTCAGCAAACCTAACCTTTATCCTATCTGTCCCATCTTCTATCTTTTCTTTTCTTTTTAAAATTTATTTATTTATTTATTTTAACCTCTTTATTGGACTATAATTGCTTTACACTGTTGTGTCAGTTTTTGCTGTACAACAAAGTGAAACAGCTGTATTTATACATATATCCCCATATCCCCTCTCTCCCACAACTCCTTCCCACCCTCCCTATCCCAGCCCTCTAAGTCATCACGCATCATTGAGTTGATCTCCCTGTGTTATGCAGCAGCTTCCCACTAGCTATCTGTTTTACATTTGGTAGTGTATATATGTCAGTGCTACTCTCTCACTTCATCCCAGCTTCCCCTTCGCCCCCCACTCCGTGTCCCCAAGTTCGTTCTCTACATCTGCATCTTTATTCTTGCCCTGTCACTGGGTTCATCAGTACCATTTTTTTAGATTCCATATATATGAGTTAGCATACAGTATTTGTTTTTCTCTTTCTGACTCACTTTGCTCTGTATGACAGACTCTAGGTCCATCCACCTCACTACAAATAACTCAATTTCATTCCTTTTTATGGCTGAGTAATATTCCATTGTATATATGTGCCACATCTTCTTTATCTATTCATCTGTTGATGGGCATTTAGGTTTCTTCCATGTTTTGGCTATTATAAACAGTGCTGCAATGAACATTGTGGTACATGTTTCTTTTTGGATTATGGTTTTCTCAGGGTATATGCCCAGGAGTGGGATTACTGGGTCATATGGGTCATAAAAATAAAGAAAATATTTGTGACCCCAATACAATCGCTTTTTTGTATTCAGTAGAAAGATTTGTGAACTGAATTTTAAATGAAACTGAAGTTGTAAATGGGGTTATTTTATCTTTGCATTATCTGATTGCCTAATTATCCTTTATCTTGGTGGACCTTAGGTGTGAGTTACCTGAGTTATTACTAATGGTAATTAAATATTGAAGATTGTGAACAATTTTATGATATAGGGTTTGATCATATTGTACTCCTATATGTGTTCTGAGGACAGTAAAGTTGGAGTTAACAGCTGTGGTACAGGATAATACTCACATATGTGACATGTGTGTCAGCAGAGAAGAGAAAGAAAAGATATCTACCTTGTTTGGCCTGAGGTGCCAAGGTGTGAAATCATCTTGGGTTTGATTCTTGTTCCAGCTATAGGACTGAGTGGGGACGATGGATGGTGCCATAAATGACATCCTGGCAGGTATCCAGCCATGTCTGTGATTTGGGAAGCCCGGCATCTTAGTGCCTTCAGCAGGAGCCACTTTGGCTCAAAGGACGGTGAGACAGGAAGACTCCTATGAGGCCAGTCTTCCTTAAAGCAAGTTCAAGACACCTGCTTCATTGTGGGATTGGAAACTATGCAAAGACCAATGTACAGATCAGTGGTGGTGAAGGACATAACACATAAGGATAATGATCCTTCCAGGTGTTCCCTGCTCTTTGTTTTCCCCAAAGTTCTCAGGTACATTGCTTCAGAAGACTGGGAGGGTAGGGTGGTGTCATGGGAACAGCACCAGCTTTAGAGGCAAAAAGTAAGGAAGCTCAGCTATATGACTCTGAGCAGCTCAGCCCCACAGTATCCTCATGATGTCCTTATGTGTTCAATGCACATAATAACATCTCCCTGACAAGGCTTCTATGATGATTAATGAGAACCCCTTGGGAAAAAATTTGATTTTATTTATAATTGATTGCTGTCATCTAAGATAGTAGTTGGAGGACTTTTTGTTTGCTTATCAGATTGATGGGTGGTGAGTTAGAATGGAGCTAAATTGCTTCCATGCATTTATTCAACACGTGGACATTTGAGATATGGGCAAACAAGGCAGACAAAGACCCTGATTATACGAAATCTATCTTCTAGTTGAGGGAGCAAGATAATAAGGAAATAGTCCAAAAGATAAACAGTATGTGCGCCATGATAAGTGCTAGTGAGAAAAATAAAGCCAGGGAAGGGATTTGAAAGTGCCTGGAGAGGAAAGGGTGGTGGGGGAAGGTGTCCATCTAGACAGGATGCTCAGAGAAGGCTTCTCGCTGAGTCAAGGGAGCAAGACATCTAAAACCCAAGGTTAAAGGGTGTTCTAGGCAGAGGCCTCTGAAGTACAAGGACCCTGCTGCTGGAATGAGCCAGCTGTGTTTGGTAGAATTCCCCCAGGAGATAAACTGACCAAGAGTAACTAGAGTGAGGGAATGCATGGTAGGAGATGAGGGCTGAGGGGTGAGCAGGGCCCAGATCATGCAGAGAGGCTCGGGCAAGGAGTTGGGATTTTATCCTAAGTGGGCTGGGAAGCCATTGAAGGAGTTTTAAAAAAATGTACTGGTTGATGCTGTTTAAGGGGGAGGGACTAGAAGCCTAGAAGGGAGGATGTGGGAGCTTAGAGACAAGAGATAGTGATTTGAATGTATCTTGGGAAAGAGTTGAGGGGGAAACCTACCTTCTACTCTCTCTTCCCACTGGCTTGGCTAAAGCGGGAGCTTGGGTAGAGGAGAAAAAGCCAAGGAATATTTGTTTGGTTGTTCAGAGTGTGGTGTGTGACAGAAGTTCACATCCATTCTCTCTCAGAGGACCTTCGGGAAGCTCTGCACTGGTCAACAATACTTTAGGGTGAGTAGATCCCGAATGGTGAAAGTGAAGTACTCTGTTGGGTTTAATGGCAGGGTGAGGAGAGAGGCTGTGCTACATGAGTAAATACCCTAGCATGGCACAGAGCAGAAACCCATTAAGTGTACCTCTCTTTCCCACCCCTCATACCTCATCCTTGCTTTGCTTTCAACAAGGTCTAAGGCCATTTCCTCATTTGTGGAATGACATTGAACCAGGCTGAATCCCTTCCAAGGGGAAGGGATTGACTGTTTATAACCCTATGGCTTTTCATCTCCCAGAGAAGGGAACGAATTCTATGTAAATTTCCCCTCAGTTTTAATCATGACATTTAACATAATCCTTTGGGGATCAATCTGGAAATCATCAGGGAATTCTTTTTTCTTTTTTACTGCTACCGCATATAGCGATTGTGCAACCGAGAGGAGGAAAGGTTTTTACTTTTGATGTTGCAGGAAATGGAAAGTTGTTGCTGTCAGATGCTTAGTCAGAATCATAATTTCTTTTGCACCACCAAAGAAGGCTTGTGAGAGAGCGGAAGCTCGTCCCGGGTAGCCGAAATATGCATTCAGTGGGTAATGCATCATTGCACGGGGGAGATGCAGCCATGTTTGTGTAGTTTGATTAAAGAACAACTCAGACGGATTCTAGATGATTTAACCTTGACTTATTGTAAGCCCAAGGGAGAGACCATAATTATAACTAATTTCTCTTTTTCTTGGCTGAGTCTAGAGTCCGTTTTGTTTTCATTTCACTTAAAGTACCCCTTTCTACTCAGTTATCTCCTTTTTATTTTTATTTTTCAAATTTATTTTTTTATTGACGTGTAGTTGATTTAGAATGTGTTAATTTCTGCTGCACAGCAAAGTGACTCAGTTACCCACATATATACATTTTTTTATACATTTTTTAAAATATTCTTTTCCATAACATTATGGTTTACCCCAGGATGCTGAATATAGTTCCCTGTGCTGTACAGTAGGACCTTGTTGTTTATCCATCCTAAATGTAATAGCTTGCATCTACTAACCCCAGACTCCTACTCCATCCCACCCCCACCTCCCTTCCCCCTTGGCAACCACAAGTTTATTCTCTATGTCCGTGAGTCTGTTTCTGTTTTGCAGGTAGGTTCATTTGTGCCATATTTTAGACTCCACATATAAGTGATATCATATGGTATTTGTCTCTTTCCAACTTACTTCACTTAGTATGATAATCTCTAGTTGCATCCATGTTGCTGCAAATGGCATTATTTAGTTCTTTTTTATGGCTGAGTGGTATTCCATTATATATATGTACCACATCTTCTTTATCCATTCATCTGTTGATGGACTCAGTTATCTCCTTTTTAGATAGTAGCTTTAAATGTTTTAAGAATTTTACAGTCATTTTTCCTTTCAGCCTTGTCCTGGAGAATCAAGCTAGATGACCACAAATAACACATCATAACTGGCATCTTGCAGCTGGTACAAAGAGAATAAATTACCAATTGAATGTTGAAGCTTACTGAATTGTGCTAATATATAGCCAGTAGGCATATATGTCTGATTAAATTTAATTACAATGAAATAATATTAAGAATCAGTTCCTCAGTTACACTAGACACGTTTCAAGTGCTCAGTAGCCACATGTGACTAGTGCCTGCCATACTGAAAGCATAAGTAGAGAATATTTGCCTCATTGCAGGCAGTTCTCTTAGACAGCCTGATCTAGGAGTTTCAATAGTTGGAATCAAAAGAAGAGCTCCTTAGAATGTATATAGAGGCAAGAAGTTCTTGTCAAACAGTTTCCATGACATTTTAATTTCATACCCTTTAGCCACTGACATCTTCAGCACTGGATATGTATGTTGAAGCCAACTAATTACCCCAGAAGAAGAAAAATGAAGCTAACTTTTCTATAATTTCCATAATGTTTGTATTCCAAAGATCTTAGGATACTTTGCAAAGTGGCCAAAAACATTTGCAGCAGATGGAAAGAGGGCCCATCTACTGAGTAATCACAAGGCCCTCCAGCAATAGACTCAGCCGTTCTCATCCCTGGAGAAATAGATTGAAGCCTCTTCACTTCCATCTTGACAAACATATTTACATTCCTCAGTCAATGGTGGGGAACAAAACAGCTTTCCAAGTATGAGATTCTGTTGGGGGCCAAACTGTCAAAGAGCACAGAGAAATACTAGCAACTCCCTGTTCAAATACTACCCTGGTGGAGAGGAAAATGAGAACTTAACCTTGTTCTCCAAGCATAGCTAGAAGTGTTCTCTAGCTCTCTGTGCTCTTCTCTCCACTAGCAGGAAGTTGTTGCATAACATAGGGAGATACACTTGATGATGGGTGATGACTTAGAGGGCCAGGATAGGGAAGGTGGGAGGCAGTCGGAGGAGGGAGGGGATATGGGGATATCTGTGTAAATACAGCTGATTCACTTTGGTGTACCTTAAAAACTGGCACAACAGTGTAAAGCAATTGTATTCCAATAAAGAGCTTTAAAAAAAAAAAAAGTTGCCCTGAGGGCCTGGCTATTGCCCTGAATACTAAATCCACAGGCCTTTTCCTGAAGCTCCTTTGTAGCTGATGCTGACTGTGTTCTCTAGCAACTCAACCTCAGGTAGAGCTTGGACCTATTTTATGATCTTCTAGTGCTGCGGGGAAGAACACATTGTGTACGTGCACATTTGCACACTTGGAGAGCATGCTGTCTGAAGACTATTGGAAGCTGTGGTTCTAAGTCTTCCTGTATCTGGTGAGCCTTGATTAAAGGCAGCTTCCTGGGGCAAAATCCCAGCTCAAATTATGTACTACAGGGACCCAAGACCTGAGTCCAATGAGTTCCTTTTTTTTTTTCTTTATGGTGTTTTGGGGAACAAAATAGATGGGCAGCTAAAAAGGATATTACTTAACATCTACACCTAGAATAAGGCAAGAATTAGAGGAGCTAGAAACTGAAAATATAATTTTCTGCATAGGTTTCCATCCTGGGCCAATCAATGAGTTCCATTTTTAAAGCCGTGGAATTGAGCACAGAAAGTCCCAATGAAATGCCTGTAGTCACACAGCAAGTTAATTATGGAGTCAAGAAATCATACTTTTTTTTTTTTTAAACTGAAATTCCTGTTACATGATTAAGAACTTTGTTCCCTTCACTCTGCTCTCTAAAGATGCTTTGTGAGCCTAGGGGAAAGGGAAGATGGTGTAGATGCTCATTATCCCTTAACAGATTTTCCTTGGGACATTTGTTGGTTTTGTACAAGTCATCAGTGGTAAGTTGGACCTCACGCATCTCGTCATCATGCTGATGATGGGAAGAAGAGAAGAAGGACAAAGAGTCATTCTTTCCCTGCCTTTTAGGACTGTGCCTTGGGTTTGCCTTCTGTCTGTGTGCAACAGGCTTTGGAAGACAAACCATCTCTCTAGCTCTCAGATGTTAAGGAATGGGGCCAAATGTAAAGAAAAAAGCCAAGTAGGCGTTTCTCCCACGGTGGTTATCTTTAGTCTATGCTGAGGTCATTTCCTAGTGCGAGAAAGTTGTCTGCTCATGGGCTATGGGCCAAATTCACACTGATTCCTAGAGTCTGGAAAAATCACCAACCATCCCAGCATCCAGGATCAGACTTCTTCAAGGCATAAGCAGGGTTAAAATCCCCTGTGTTTTGTTTTGCCCTTATCTACCTATGTGGAAAATAGGTCCCATATATCTAGTGCTGTGCAAAAAATAAAAATGGCCACAAACACTCATCATACACTTGTGAATGTATGTATAACCACACACTGTACATGCAATCTCTTTTATTCTATAGTGACTGTGAACACGAGAGCAATTGATCATTTAAATTGAAATTGAATGAGTTGATAACATATTGCAAGACATGTTTAAACAATTGTCTAGGTGTCATAAGGCTCTTATGTGTTGCCATTGCCAAACAAACCCATGGCAAGATGGGTTACCCTTTCTTCAATTTTAATGGAAAGCAGTGACACATGGTTACTTTCACTACATAATTGAGAAGATTTGACTGCCTTATTCTGAAGGCTGGAGCAAACATCTTTTCCCTTGACCACAGATAAAATATTCGTATGAATGTGCAACCCAAGTACGGTTGACAGAAAAGAGTTAAATAGCCTTAAAGAACTGAATAGCTGCCCAGTTTAGCCATATCTTTTGCATATTAAGCTTAATGATTCTGATCTTTAGCATTGTGGTGGGAGAACTAGAAAGCACTTGAAAATTGATTAGGAGGACAACATAGCAAAAGATTCTTTAATCTCTAGGGAGATATCACTTGGGAAGAACTTTGTCCAGAAGCATTCCTTCTCATCCTAAATCCTAAGAGAAACAAGAAGAAGGTTAGGGCGTCACTGTTCTGGATCAGAAGGCATCAAAGGGATCCTGGGAACCATATGATCAGAGTGGGTTGCAGACATGTGGTAGAAAAGACTTGAGGACCAGCAGTCAGTCTGATCAACATGTAGAACCAACATCCCCGGTAGCCTGAGTAGTCAGTCAAAGCCGGAAAGAAGTGACCAGTGGATCCGTGTGTCCTGTGACAGCACAATTGGAACTGTGTCCTTTAAAGTCTGGGGAAGTGCCTGAGGAACTCATTCACTCCATGACCATGTGGCCAAGTGTGGAGGTCTGGCGTGATTGTGCAGAGAAGTGTCACTTACTCTGCCAAGTGTGTATCTGAAAAGAGACAGAAGCAAATTCATTAGAGGCAGCAGCAGCAGCCACTATATACTGTATTCTGAACTGAAGCATGTCCCAGGCCCTGCCACAGGCAAAAGAAGTAAGCCAGGCACACAAGCACGAAACGTCAAAGGAAAACAAGACCAAGAATAAAACTGGAACTTTACTAATTTTAGCTAGGTGCATGTGCTGCTCCCGTAGTAAGAAAAATTGACAATCCAACAAGAAAATAACTAGTTAACACACACTATAATTAGTGAATTTTGACCCTACATTGTTTAGCAAATCCATAAGCAGTTCACCCACAAGGTTCCAAAGCCTATGCTTTCAAAGAACCAAATTAAAGAACCCTGTTCAAACATTATTACTAATTGTAAAATAGACAGTCTCTATCCAGTTTTAAGGTTCTTACTGTGTTTTCTCAAAATTTTTACGACATTTAGGTATTGGATCCATAAAGTCTGAGACCAGATAGATGGCCACCAACTTGCCTAACATGGCCTTGGTACCTGAGCATGGAAAACCTAGATTGTGTTTTCCGGATGGCAAGAGGCACAGACAGTCATTGTATAGTTAGCCTCTAAACTGAAAATGTTCCTGACACCAGTGTTACCAAAAATTAATACTCGTTTACTGAGTACTAACTATATGCAGCCTATTGCATTTGCCACGCATTTCTTTACATGATCTTGTTTTTCTCATAGCATACCCGGCAGATAAAATTACTGTTCCCAATTTAAAGATAAGGATACTATGTGTAAGGTGTCAAGTGAGATCTTCTTCCCCATTTTCTCACAACTGCCCCTAGAGCTTGCTGCTGAGAACATCTAGTTTGGAGAAATAACAGCTGCCGCTAAGGGCTTGCTGACAGGTCCACCATTTTTGAAGAATGAAATAAAAGGCGTACTAGGAAAAGACAAATGGAAGAAGAAAAAGCTAGAAGAATAGAAGAAAAAAAGCTAGGAAAAAAAACCTATCTGTCCTCACAGAAAAATGATTATTTGTAGAGAAAATGAAGACACCTACAAAAAAGTTGCTCAAACTATTAAGTGAATTTAGAAGGGTCTCGGGATAAAAGGTCAGTATACAAACACCTACCAAATTTCTATAATACTGGCATTGAACAATTATAAACTGACATTTAAAAATGATCCACTTATACAAATAGAATTCCTGGAAAGCATTAGGATCTGACGGGTTTATCCTTGAGGGAGTTTGCAATCCAGCAGAAAAGAGGAGTCAACACAGAACAGGTGCTAGGAAAATTAAAAGTGTTCTGCATTTTACCTCCAGAGAGCTGAGACTCCTCAAACAAACCTTTACACAGCCCCAGAGTGATTAACTTTCCCAAAGCCTCACAGCTCATAAACCCATGAACTGGGATGTGAATTCTGGCCTCTGACTCAAAACTCTGTTGTTTTTTCCCCCATAACACCCATGTTTCCTGCATGTGTGCTGTGAATGGGGGGAGACCTGATATACCTCTATTCCAAGTACTCAAAGATTCAGAAATTCATCCTGAATGCCCAGCATTTCCATTTGGTTTTAGGTTGGCTTTCAAAGTCCAATATTATAATAATACTATCTCATATTCACTGAATATTTTTACTAAAGATTTCCCATGTTTTACCTTATTTGATCCTCACAATAACTTGTGGGTGAGGAGACGCTGAAATGATCTTGGTTTTATGGATGATATTTAGATGGACTCAGGTGGGATTTTTTAAAATTGAAGTATAATTGACTTACAGCATTATATTAGTTTCAGGTGTACAACATAGTAATTAGATACTTTTATAGAATATACTCCATACATAGTTACTATAAAATGTTGATTATATTACCTGTGCTGTATATTACATCCTTATAACATTGATTTTATACCTAGTAGTTTTGTCTTGACCAATCTCACAAGTATTAGAACTAGAAATGGAAAAAAGAAAAAAACCTGCTTTGAAAATATTGATTCACAAAGAGCACCAGTCTTGGCCGACAGATTGATTTCATTTATTTAAACAGTCCAATTGTTGACTTGGACAACATCTGAGCACTGGAGTATATTTAAGGAAATGCACGTTGTTACATCCATTTACCTATATCAATGTTTTCATGAGGTTGGAGAAAGGGAAGGTAGGCCTTCTATTGTAAAGAATGCTCTTAGTTGTAGAAAGAAATAGTGAACTCATCTGTAATAAGCCTATTTAAAAAAAAAATGTAGACATCATGACTGAAGCCTCCACTCATAAAAAGTTGAACTCTTCCTCAGGTTATAAGCATAGAGATCACAGTTTCAAAACATTTCAGAGTTGGAAAGTGATTATAGAGTCCTTCTGGATGAACCCCCTCTTTCCTAGTTGAGGGAGCAGAAGCTCCAAGATTGTAGCCGATTGCTTATGTTACCACCAATTAGTGACAGAATTGGTCTTAAGAGTCTAGAGCCAGATACCAGTCCAGTTCTGTGGCCTTATACCTCAAACTTGGGAATATTTCCCCATTTTTAGTTTGTATTAATTTTTTAAATTTTTAAAAAGTTGTAGTATAGTTGGTTTACAGTGTTGTGCTAGTTTCCGGCATACAGCAGCGTGATTCAGCTATACATATATATTCTTTTTCATATTCTTTTCCTTTATGGTTTATTACAGGATATTGAATATAGTTCCCTGTGCTATGCAATAGGACCTTGTTGTTTATCCATCCTATATATAATAGATTGCTAGTTTGTATTAGTTTTAATACTAACTTTCAGGTCTCTGGTTCCGAATGGTTGTAATTTTGGAATGCAAATGACAGCAGCTTAGAAACTTCATCCTGGACCCTCTGCAGGGCCACATGGCGGGCTGCAGAATGTGGGTCACTCCCGGGGGCATGTCATCCCCTGGATCTTCCCATTGTGAATACAAAGGACAGCCTCATGGCTTCATGACTTCTCATCTTAAAGGGCTTGTCAAAGCAGGCCACATAGGCCCTTAAAATATTGTAGAGTTCTTTGAAGTAGGTTGTTTATTTTTCCTGAAACACATCTGTTACTCATCTTATTTGTGTTTTGAAATGCGAGTGTTTCAGCCAGCAATATGAAAGAGAAGTCAAATCGAAATTAAGTATATCAGTCCAATGTGATTTTTTTCCATCAGGTCTACCATCACCTCCTATTTATTTATTCATTCATTCATTCAATTCATTCATTCATCAAGTACTTAATAGGTGTTTACTACATGCTAGAAATTGTAGTAGCTGCTTCAGAAATAGCAATGAGCAAAACAAAGTCCTTGCTATCAAGATGCTTTCATTCCAGAGGAAAGAGACAGACAATAAACAAAGGTGTAATTAATTTTTATTAATTAATTTATATCAGATGTTGATGAGTGCTGTGGTAAAGAAGCATGGTAAGGGAGGGTAGGGTGTAGGGGGTGGTGGTGATTGCAGTGTTATATAGGTTGGTTACCTAAGGTTACTCTGCTAAAGTGGCATTTGTGCAGAGACCGCATGGAAGTGGAGAAACAAGCCAAGTCGCTATTGGGTGAAGAACTTTCCAGATGGAGGCAACAGCATGGCCTGGTCCCTGAGTTAGGAGACTGCTTGGTATGTTCAGGAAATGTCAAAAAGGCCTGCATGGCTGGAGTGGAGGGAGGGAGGTGGAGAGTCAGAGGAGTTGAAATCAGGGAGGTAGCAAGGCCAGGTCATGTAGGGCCTCATAAAATGTTACAAAGACTTTTCCCTTTTAAAAATCAAGTTTTAAAAATTGAGATACAATTTACTTATAATAAAATGTTCAGATCTCAGTTATGTGTTTTGAAGGGTTTTGGTAATTATACATATCCTATCACCACTACAAAACCAAATGTAGAATATTTCCATCACTTCAGAAAGTTCTCTTGTGACATTTTCTAGTCAATTCTCCCTTCAGCCCAGAGGTAAACAGTATTTTGATTTTTATCACTGTTCTTGAACTTCGTAAAAATGGAATTATGCAATATGTATGCTTTTGAGTCTGATTTCTTTTAAATATACTGTTTTGGAGGTCCCTCCATGTCATTGCCTTTATCAGTAGTTCATTGGTGACTGGTATTCCATTAATAAATACATCACAGTTAGTTCATCCATTGTTTTAATGGGCATTTAGTGTGTTTCTTGTTTTTGTCTATTTTTGAATAAAATTGCCATGAATATTTGCTTTTCTGGTACCTTTTGATCACCTTCACCCATTTCCCAGTCCTCCATACCCCGCCTCTGGCAACCACCAGTCTGTTCTCTGTTACTGTGAATTCAGTCATGAATATACTTGAATAAGTCTTTTTGTAGATACATGTTTTCATTTCTCTTAGGTATATACATAGGAGTGGAACTGCTGGATCATAAGCTGATAATATGTTTAACTTTATATGAAACTGCTAAAGGGCTTTCCCAAGTAATGGTGCCACTTTATACTTCCACCAGCCATGTGTAAGAATTCCAGTTGTGGCATGTGCTCACCGACACTTGATATTGTCAGGTGGGTTTGTTTGTTTTTGTTGTAATCCTTCTAGGCAGTTTGAAATACACTACATTGTGGTTTTAATTTGCATTTATCTGATGACTACTGATATTGATCATATTTTCATGAGCTTTTTGGCAACTGCTCATCCTTTTTTGACAAAATAGCTATTCATGTGTTTTGCCCAGTCTTTTAAAATTGGGTTGTTTGTCTTTTGTTGCTGTTTGTAGCAGTTTTAAAAAACAAATTCTGATAAGAGCCCTTTAACAGATCTTTTTCTCTCTCTCCCTTTTATCTATCTATATATACCTATCTATCTATCTCTATCATATTATTAAAGTCTGCAGGTTGCCTGTTTACTTTCTTAATGGTATCTTTGGCTAGGCTGGGATTTGTAATAGGGATGAAATTTGATTTATCATTTTTTTCTTTTACAATTAGTACGTTTTGTGTCCTGCATAAGACATTTTTGTCTACTCCAAAGTCATGAAAATAGTTTCTTCTAGAAATGTTATGGTTTTTGCTTTGGGGTTTAGTTCTAAGATCCATCTTGAACTAATTATTGCATATACAGTAAGGTAGGATGAGCTGCAGATATCCAGTTTCAGCACTGTTGGTTAAAACACTTTATTTTCCCTTTGAATTGTCTCAGCAGAAGGAGTTTGTTTTTATTCCAAGTGAGAAGAAATCTGCTGGAGAGTTTGAAGTGCTCTCTGAAGGCAATTAACACTCTTTACCTTACATACTAGTTGCTTACGTGCACGTCTTAAAACACATCCACACAGAGTTTGAGAACAGGGACTATATCTTGCTTGGATTTTTATCCCCAACGTTGGCACCTAGCACAGTGCTTCGCATATCATAGGTACTCAGTGAATGAATGAATGAATGAATTCCAACAAATGACAAAATTAGCTTCCCCAGCCACCTTGTTTAGCACGTGGGTGTACTCATTTGTCTGTGTTCCATGTGGGTGCCACACAGACTATGATCACTTGATCACTTCCACTTAGGTTTGTTGGTCCCAGGTTTACAGGGCATTTCTAATGTGTGTGCAGGATTATATATATTTCTTTGACCCATACCACATAAACATATACTGGCCCCTTGCTTGGTTAACTTAGCTTCTATTTTTGTTCACATATCTACTTGTCATATTTGGGTAGAGAAGATTAAAAAGCATATGTGGAGAGCAGAGACCTGGCATCTGGATTGCAGCCTGGTTGCAGCTCTCCCAACTCTCCTAAAACGCTCAGAAGGACTCAGAAACAAGAAAGAATGCTCACCACAGCCCTGAAAAGGATGATTGTCAGACAGCCTGTTGCCGAGATCCAGAATTAGGCCTCCTGAGGGGACAGCAGAGGTGAAGGGAGGAGAAAAAGGCTTTTTATGCCTATCACAGAGTCTTCCTTTTACAGAAACCCTTGGTCTGTTTCAGCCTGAGTACCCCTCCTCCTACTTCCGAGGGGCTGTTTCCTTTTTATTTTATTTTTTGTTTGTTTGTTTTAAATTTATTTATTTATTTAATTTATTTATTAGCTGTGTTGGGTCTTCGTTGCTGCACATGGGCTTTCTCTAGTTGCTGTGAGTGGGGGCTACTCTTCGTTGTGGTGTGCAGTCTCCTCATTGTAGTGGCTTCTCTTGTTGTGGAGCACGGGCCCTAGGCATGTGGGCTTCAATAGTTGTGGCACATGGGCTCAATAGTTGTGGCTCATGGGCTCTAGAACACAGGCTCAATAGTTGTGGTGCACGGGCTTAGTTGCTCCATGGCATGTGGAATCTTCCCAGAGCAGGGCTTGAACCCACGTCCCCTGCATTGGCAGGCAGATTCTTAACCACTGTGCCACTTAGGAAGTCCCTGTTTCCTTTTTAGGTGGCCACAAAACTGTTTCCCATTCACCCTTCCTTCTCTCTCTATCCACCCAACCTCAACATCTCCCCAAAACCAATAGGATGAAAAAAAGAGAAGGACATTTTCCCCTCTCTTGAAGCATGTGTAATGTTTAGTTACATCCTGGGAAGTATAATTCCAAAAATTCATCACTTACATGGGTCCAAGAAGTAAGATTTATCTATTTGCTGGGGTTGGAGTTTTTCATGTATGTTGAGTCAGAATCTCAAAGAAACAGACAATGGAGGCAGGAGGAGATGCTCCCCCAAAACAGCAGAGCTGCATAAGAATCTAGAGTTTGGGTAGAAGCTGCACATCCACCTGTGGTCCAGCTGTAGGCATGAGATCATCATACACGTGACGGGTGGGTGTGGATGAGGCTATGTCCATACCATGTATGGCTGCTGTCTCTAAGTCTAGAGAGAGCTCGCATGATTTAAGTTATCCTAGTGAAAAAAATAAATGAGACTACTTGGAACCAGTGGACAAAATTGCTGCAGCTCTCAAAAAAGCAAGCATCAGTCTTAAAAGTTTACAAGAAAATAAGACCTCTAAAAATTGTCTAATGCAGGAACCAGAAGAAATTAAAAAAAAAGTATAGCATACATAATATCTTTTGAGATTTAAGCCTTTCTTAAGACAGGTAACACTTTCTACCTTGCATTATGGTTTTTATGATGTGCATTTCCTAATATATTTTGATAACAAGGGGCATATCTTGCTTTAGAACCAAGCACAGTGCTTGGGATATCATAGATTCTGAATGAATGAATGACTGAATTTCAGCAAATGACAAATGTGCTCTTTTTTCTTGTTTAGTATGTGAATGTACTCATTTGCCTATGTTCCATGTGGCCTTTAAAAAATAGAAATAGAAAAATCACAAGGTCATCGGAATGGGGAGGAATGAGACGAAAATGGAAATGAGAAATAGATAAAATATGCCTGAAACTGAAATTCTCAAGAGCAGTATTAAAATCCTTATTAGAAGCAGTAAATAACAGAACTGAACTGGTGTAGGACCAAACCATGATAGGAGAAGATAAATTAGAAATCTCTCTCAAAATGCAGAGAAAAAGGGGCTCTCCTGTCATACGCAAATGACAGGAGAGATATTGTTAGATATGGTGAGCAAGGAATGGATTTCCAACCTAAAAATTATATGTATGTTTGAGTTAGTAATAATAACCAGAACAGAAATCCTTGTAAAGACTTTGAAGAAACAATTTTCTGTACTGAAACGAAGAATATGGTTGTCACAGTCCAGACAAAATGAATGACCATCTCTCTGGATCACAAGGGTAAAGAAAAATATCTTGCAATTCTCCCCAGACATTGTCTAGCTTCATGGCCTGGGGCAATTTTCTAAGCCTCAGTTTCTTCATCTTGAAAAGAAAAGGTTAGCAGAGAGTCTCTAGATCCCTGCTAGACTTGACTATCCTATGATTTTATAAATGTTTTGAGGGTCTAAAACAATGACTGAGTATTTCAACATCACACTTGAGAAGAAGGAAGCAATTTAGTTCAGTAGTTGTAAGTCCCTCCAATCAAGGCTCTATTTCCTCTTTAGCATCATTTGCTCCAGTGTCTTAACTGGGATTCCAGGAATGTTATAAGCACCCCAGATGTTCTCATAGTAACAGCAGGACCTCACAGCTCTGGCAACATTTGCTTCTTGCTCTATTCCTCTCTTCTAGAAGAGTCAGGGATGAAGACCCCTTCTCCCTGAACTTCCTTTGTCTTTATGTCCCTTTAAGTCCCTTTAAGCTCCCCCCACCCCAATAATTTTTGGCTTCCCCAGCCCCTCCTTTCAGCCTGGGCACAAGCAACTTTTCTGACAGTTTATTCTGGGTTTCAACCAAATTTCATCAGTGAACACAGTTTTCAATTTTGCTTATTTTCAGAGCCCAACAATTACCTCTCAGGAAGAACTTTACATACAATGGCAGGATGGCAGGACCAAATCATTTAGCTCCCCCACCATTACCAGAGATCCCCATGGGCTGCATTTGAGAAGGGGCTCATGGTTCAAAGTTTTCACTTCCTCTGTGACTGGACTTGTTGGCTGAAGTGAATGCTGCCTCCCATCTTTCCTCTTCCCTGATCTCTGGAGTCAGCTCTAGTGGCTGTGGGCACGCACACGCATGTGTGTGTGTGTGTGTGTGTGTGTGTGTGTTTGCAGACATGTGCACACTCAGCTCCAAGGAGCAACAGATGTGAACTGCACCAGTCAGAATAGACACACCCTCTCCTGTCTTGCTAAATCCCACTCCAGGTTATCTAAAAAGCCACTCAGTTGCCAGATTTTTAGCATCAGTAGAAATGGGCAGACATCATCCGTTCTGTGAACAATAAACACATTTCGGAAAAAAGTGGCAGACGGTAAAGGCTGCTGGGCAGTGTTTCAAAGGCATCTTTCCCCAACATGATTGTGCCGAGGCGCAGCTGCCAGAACGTCTTGGCCTCTGTACTTGATTTACACAATGATTTGGGCTGCCCCGTGTGCGACCACGCAGCTTGGCGCTGGGCTTCATCAATTCAGACCCCAAAATACAGTTTATTTGTGTTATGCCTCCAACCAAAACGTTCCAGGAAAGCCAAGTCCCCTCATCCCATGAAAAAGGTTTACTACGTATTTTTACTAGCCCATGGAGCTGGGCGTTAGGAGGTAACAATATGCGCTTTGTTCCACCACAAGTTTGCTGCGAAGTGTGCTGTAATCTTTGCCAGGGGTCTGCTGCTCTTTCCCAAGAGGGTTCACAGCCCCGAGGAACACTTCAAACTGCTCAGCGGCTTGCCCGAGCCTTGCCTTTTATGGTATTTTTCTTCTACACAAGGGAATGACAACCACTTAAGAGTGTCAGCCAGTGAGGAAGAGTTGACAGCAAAAAATCCACTCTGCTCTCAGTCCCAGGATGTTCTATCTGCCTTGAACTATTGGTCTCTGAGCCCACTCTCTGATAACAAATTTGGGAATGCCAGTGGGTTTGGAGGGAAATAGGAGTCACTTAGAAAAGCTCATTAGATAATTCTATTTTAGAAAGCACAAAAGAATGTTTTCCCTTCACTCTGGTAAGTTAGTTAATAAGCACAGGGCACAAGAAGCTCCCAAATAAATGGAAGAAGTGGAGCAAAATACAAGCTACAGAGTAGGTGCTTTATCACATATGCTAATATTTTTGAATGTATTCTATTGAAGTATAGTTGATTTACAACTCTGTTAATTTCTGCTGTACAGCAAAGTGATTCAGTTGTACATATATATATTCTTTTTCATATTCTTTTCCATTATGGTTTATTATAGGATACTGGATATAGTTCCAGTAGTGCTATACAGTAGGATCTTGTTGTTTGCATATGCTAATATTTAATCATTTAATTTAATTCAATCTTTAGGTCAAAGTTAACATAAATATGTTTGCTTATTATTAATTCTTATTAATTAATAATTATTAGGACCATATCAAAGTGTCTTTGCATGCACAGAGTCTAGGGTTCTAGCCTGATAGAAAAAAGCAGCAATAATATCTCCTGGAGGTTGAAGGAAGGCTAGTGTAGATCTGGTACAGGCACTGTTGTAAGTGTCTTAGGTCTAGTATCTTGTTTAATCATCATAGCAACTCAATGAGGTAGTATCCTTCTTCCCTCATTTTGCAGATGAGGAAACCAAGGTACAGAGAGGTTAAGAAACTTGTCAAAGATCACACAGCTGGTTCGCAGAAGCCTAGAGTTTAAACCCAGGCCATCTGGCTCCATGAGGATTTTAACAGACATAGGGGTGAGATTCAATGCGCATGGCAGAGGTGATAAGAAAACAAGAGCAAAAACATAGAGGAGGAAACAAGCATATGTCTGGTTGGACTGAAGCATGTGTAAGAGGATGGTAGGAAATCACACCAGAAACAGAAGGTACCACCATATTGTGGAGTGCCTTGAATGCTGATGCAAAGACTCCAAAATTATCACCACCACCACTATGACTACACACCAATATCTTCATGGTTTTTTAAAATTGTTTATGGCATCTGGACTAAATATGTAATAGTCTAGCTCTATTTTGCAGGTACCTAAAAAGGTCAAATTCACCAACCTCATTTCTTTGCTCTTGACCTACAAGTGGTTGATGTCAAGCCACCATACTGATTTGCAGGTTAAAAATCTCTGGTGTTGGGTCTTTCATTAAAAATGGCTTCCTACATAGGCTTTACTCTAGAAATATTATCAAAGTTCTATTTGATTCCATTTTTGAGTAACGCCTTACAAATTTGCCTGGGTAAAAATGTTTTGGGTTTGTGCAGACTTTGATATAAAAATCATCCACAATCATGCAAAATTATAAGAAGAGCCAAAGAATCAAATAGTTCTTCTTGCTAGTCACTTGCATGTCACAGAGAAGCATTTCTTAGTAAAAGGTGTAATCATACGTGATATCACTACACGTTGCCTGTGTGGGTAGGGGCCAACAAGTATTGAATCAGGAAGTAAGGTTCCTCCCATTTCTAAAAGACTATGGTTCCATAATTTTAAAGACCACAGAATGGCTCCACCAAAGGTATTATTTTGACCAGTTTTATCAAAATACTTACCAGCAGCTCAAACGGATTTTTATTCTGTTAGAAGGCCATCTTCTTATTTATATACTTAATTTATTTTAGGGCACTTATTTGATTCATCACTTGGAGTGAAGTAGGATTGTGTTTTTTCACTTGAATGGGGAGACCAGGAAGAAGAGGGGGAGGAGGGGCTACGAGCCCTGGCAAACGTGCCCAGCCCCTGTGTCCTTTCCTCTTGGACTTGGTGGGCTGAGCTGCCCTTCTGTACCGGGGGCACGTAGACTGCCCGGGTCTTGTTCCCAATAGGGCACTAGAGCCTGTAGGTAACCAGGTACTATAAGAGGAACAAGAAAAATGGGGCCAGAGGGGTGTCTACAAGAGGACATTCCCTTTGGCAAACCTTTGCTTTTTTTCTGCGTTGATGAAATACTCTGTGGTCTTTATACCATTATATTAGCAACAGAGTCATGATGTTTCATAAGTTAGATGGCTGATTCCATGTGCTGTCATGTGGTGTGAAGTGTCATCATTGACAGTGACATGTTTATGCTCTGGATTGGGGAGTCACAGTTTGATGTTGGGATGGGTTGTGTTCCCCCTTAGGGCCCCCAGGACAATGGGGCCATCTGCTTTAAGTGTGAGGCGATTGGAGCAGCCCTTGTATTGCCATCTTTGCCCCTCTGCGCTGCCTGTTAGCCTTTGCAGGAGTCAGCCTGACAGGTCAGGGTGCCCTTTAGAAGAGCCCAGGCCTTTCACAGTGTGTAGCTGGGCATCTCCACGTACCCTGCCATCTTAGAGCCACTTGCTTGGGCTTGGGCAAATCCCTAGCGCTGCCACACAGTCCCTGGAATCAAGAGATCATTCTTGTCCAGACTGCCACTGGTCTGCTCTTGGAGAAGTCTTTTTCTTAGCTGGAGCTAGTTTCCTTTACGTGGAATATCATGAGCTTTATAATTCCTAAGACCATCTATATGTGTATTGCTCTAGAAAGTACAACTGTGTTTTCGTAGGTTGGAAAAAACCAAAAATTTTTTTCTAGGAATCAAGTGTTTTAAGAAATTGCAATTTTATAATGTATTTTCATTGTAAAAGTTAAAGTATTAGGTAATCTTGTAGAACGATTTTGTAGAACGATTTTGCTGTTTTCTAGAATTCAACCTGTGATCTCCATCTTCTAAATCTGACAGACATTTTCTGAGCACTAACTCTACACAAGGCACCAGGGCTGAGCACTGCAATTAGGATGCAGTCATTCCGAGGCAAATAAGTCCTGGTCCCCTGCTCCCAAGCATAGTCAACCTGTTTCCTTCTCTGTATGTTCAGACACCTTGGCTAATGTCAAAGGTACCTATGCTGGAGTCGATGGCTTTAATCCCTCTCTGTCCTTTGGCATTGAGAGCCTGAACAGCTCCAGGCTGGCAGACATCACTGCCACAGCTTTATCGCTCCCACGAGAGAAAGTGGCTCCTTCAACCTGCCTTCGCTGCCTGAGTGCCTGAGCAGTGATTTGTGTGGCCAATATTACCAGACCTCCTGACTTATCAAGAAAAAGCCAGAAGTCGAGACTGTAGGTAAATCCCTACAGGGTTATATTTAAGCACAGAAAGACAGGAAGCCAAAGGAGCCTCATGAAATACAAAATGCCAGGAAAGATCTATCGCTTCCTTTACCTTTCAGACAAAGATGGCTGACAAAGATGCCCCTGACACCGGCATGTTGGGTCCTCATTAAAGAAGGAAAAAAAAGAAAAAAATATGAAAACAATATTCATATAATTCTACAGAAGTAGTATAATGTAAAGAAAATAGCAAAAGAAGGAGAAGGAGAAGAAAAAAGAAAAGAAACCGAGAAAAGAAAAAGTTCTGCTATCATATGAAACAAACAAACAAGCATGCAATACTAGGTAACCAAGTAAGGTACCTAAATTAGAAAGGCCAAAGGTGGCCAACCAATGGAGACAAAACTCATTTCTTTCTCATTCTGAGGGCTGCCCTAGGAAGTGTGTGTGTGTGTGTGTGTGTACCAGGCAGCTAGCCTGGATGCGTGAACTTGGGCTAGAGAAAAGGGAGTGGTTGGGTTGGGGCAAACTGGGATGCCTCTCTTTTCTAAAGGTCATTGGCAAATGGATTCTACTTGGATCCAGCCAATTGTTGCCATGCAGAAATTTCTAAAATGTTGGCAACTGATTTAAGACATTCTTTTTAAAGACATAATCTGGCCCCAACAAAGCATGTCTCAGTCACTGATTTGCAACCTCTTTTCTAGAGCATCTTTTAGAACTTTATGTATTCAATTCAGGATTGAAAGGAGCAAGCGCAATTCAAGACAAGTTTCTTTTCCGATGAAGAAACTCCAGACAGAAACCAGAGCAGGCAGAGGCTTTTACACCCCTGCCCCCACCCTCACTTAAGGTTTCCTGCCCAAAGTGTGCAATCTGCTTAGTGTGCTATGTTCAGGTGACTCTTTCAAAATATACCTGCATCCAGCCAGGCACTCCTGGGTTTGCACAGGCAACTCTGTTTAGTTTGCTTTCAAATGTTTCCCTCTTAATATTCCACTCAGAAAATGTCTAAAGTGAGTGAGAACTCTAGTTGAGTTGGGCATATGGAAGGATCTCTTCAATGCTGAATCTGCCCTAAATATGCGTGGTAAGGGAAAAACAGTTTAATATATAAATTATTCAAACCTACATTCATTCTTGAAACATTTTAAGGATGTTTACATTGAAACCAGATGCCTCCTCCACAGACAACCCCCTTTCTGTTGACTTTACAGCTCTCGTGCTCACTTCACGTTTCTCAGTGGGATCTTTGTTTCACTCACAAGTAGAGAGAATGTTTCTTTTGTTGCCTCCCTTTGCCATCCCTGCCGCAGGCCTCTGGAGGGAACTCCCACCATGCTGTGATTTGGCCAGCAACTCTTTTCACTTCACTTCTGAAAGTCACCTGCACACGTGATGGTAAACTGTTTCTAATGCACCACGTGCTTGGGCTTTTCCTAGAGCCTCTGTGTGGTTGGAATTTTGCAGCAGTTTGAGCAACGGTTAGCGAATGCTCCCAAATAAGTTGAGCCAACTCAGGAAATCCATCATCTCCTAGAGCAAAAACAAAGCTAGGGTTTCTAGGGAATTTCTGGCCCTTTGAAAATGTTGTCTGAACCCAAATCTTTTATTTCTAATCTGAGCAGAATCCATAGCCAAGCAAAGAGCTGGAAGACCTATTTGTTCAAATGCCCGCAGCTATTGACCTGCGGGAGTAAGGAGACAGGAGCGATCCCTAAGGGTGCCTTGCTCTTTCTTGATCAGTTGGCAGTTTCTTCAGAAAGGAGAAACATCTAAGAAAAAGTAAATGGCAAAAAGATCACTAAGCAAACTATTCTGCGCTCACTTTTGTTTGGCCTGGATCATCCACTTATTTATTCAAAAAGATATTTATTTAGCATCTGTTATATATTACCAGGCTCTGTGCTAGGTACTGTGACACAGCAGTGAATATCTCCTGGCGGGGGTGTCAGAAGAGACCAGAAAATTATAACGTGGCAAATAATATGGAGAGAAACACATAGGATAATGGTAGACCAGGGAAAGGCATTTAGTGTAGATTAGGTAGAATAAAGGTAGAGTGAGAGAACACTTGCGGAAAGAGGTCAAGCCTGAAGTGACCAGGAGTAGGAACCAGCTGGACCAGGGCTTCTTCAGCCTTCCTGTGTGCAGTCATCATCTGGGGACCTTGTTATACTGAAGATACTGATTCCAGAGGTCTGGAACGGAGCCTGAGATTCTGGATTTCTAATGTATCTGGGTGATTGCTTCTCATCAGCCTATGAAGCTCTTTCTCATTCTCTCTTACAGTGAGGTAGTGTTCTCTGGTATGATGTTTAACCCAATGAGGGGCATTCATTTGCTATTAAAAACAGAATTGCAGTGAATAACATGGTACAAATTATTTTGTACATCGATGATCTGTAGACTAAAATTCGTGGAAGCGGAATTGCTGGGTCAAAATCATTGTGATCTGGGACTCCCCTGATGGTGCAGTGGTTAAGAATCCACCTGCCAATGCAGGAAATATGGGTTCGATCCCTGATCCAGGAAGATCCCACATTGCCACAGAGCAAGTAAGCCCGTGCACCACAACTACTGAGTCTGCGCTCTAGAGCCTGTGAGCCACAACTACTGAGCCTGCATGCCACAACTACTGGAGCCCATGCACCTAGAGCCCATGCTCCACAACAAGAGAAGCCACTGCAATGAGAAGCCTGCACACCGCATATAGAGAAAGCCCTCACGCAGCAACAAAGATAACGCAGCCAATAAATAAGTAAATTTATTTTAGAAAATCATGTGATTTGTAATTTTAATAGACATCGCCAAGTGCTTCTCCAAAAAGGTTGTCCCCGCAGTAGCTGATTTTCCTACACCCTCATTAACACTGTGTTAACAAACTTGCTAAACCTTTTTTTTTTACCTGCCAAATGAGTACAAAATAGTGCAGCTTTAATTTGCCTTTTTCTTAGTATGAGTGAGTTTAAGCATCTTTTCATATGTTTCAAGGCTATGTGTACTTTCTGTTCTATGAACTGTCTATTCATTTACTTTGCTCATTTTTTTAAATTGGACTGTTGATCTTGTCTCAATGATTCATAGGAGTGTATATTAAGAGAAGTAACCATTTCATTAAATACTCTGAGATTGAACATCTTTTCGTATGATTGAGCCATTGTGTTTCCTCTCCTGAACTGTCTATTTTCAAGGTTTTCCTCACCCACTTTTTTCTTTTGGATTATTTGATCTTCTTCTTGATTTACAGAGTCACTTATGGCCATAGAGTCTAAATTTTTGGATTCCATTCCAACCTTTTACACCTGGTCATGCTGTTTCCTCTAATGACATCCTATGCTTCTTCATTTCATTGAACGGAAGAACATTTATAAGTGGACATGTAAAAACAATTTCCTAAAGACCACAAACTCAGAAAACATTGCCTCAAAACTGTGATTGTTTTTTTTTTTAATTTTTATTTATTTATTTATTATTTTTGGGGGGGGTACACCAAGTTCAATCATCTGTTTTTGTACACGTGTCCCGGTATTCCCTCCCTCCCTCGACTCCCCCCCACCCTCCCTCGAGTCCCCCCCACCCTCCCCGTCCCATTCCTCTAAGGCATCTTCCATCCTCGAGTTGGATTCCCTTTGTTATACAACAACTTCCCACTGGCTATCTATTTTACAGTTGGTAGTATATATATGTCTATGCTACTCTCTCACTTCGTCTCAGCTTCCCCTTCACCCCCCGCCTCCTCCCAAACCTCGAGTTCTCCAGTCCATTCTCTGCATCTGCGTCCTTGTTCTTGTCACTGAGTTCATCAGTACCATTTTTAGATTCTGTATATTGTGATTGTTTTTTAAGAAGCAAGATAATGCGAACCATTTAATCTCTGGCAAATGCATTACAACATACAAACTTTTAGAATAGAAGAATAATCAAATATAATAAAATTTGCAAGCTATTTATAAACAGAGGCTGGAGTCTAAGATATTGATCATAGTTGGTAGAGAAGAAAAGAAAAAAAAAAAAAAAAACGATGATTAATTGCACTCTTCAGGCCCAGTTTAAATGCAGCATCTTCCACGAAGTCTGTCTTGGTGTCCCTGAATGGATGCTTCTCTTGCCTCTGAATTCCTGGAGAACTTTGTACCTCTCTTAGGATGAGTATCAACATCTGTCTTTACTGCAGTTAGTTTTGTACAAGAGTATTCCCAGGAGCACTGATCATTTCCTGTACTGATCATAGATTTTTTTTTCTTAAAGGAAAGCTTGAAGGTCCCAAGCCACAGTCTTCTCTTCTTTAAAGTCAAAGTTTATTGAGATATAAATTACATACGGTAAAATGCACCCTTTTCAAGTGTACATTTCAGTGAGTGCTGACAAATATATACAGGTGTGCAATCACCTACAAAATCAAGATACAGAACATTTCCATCATCACTAAGTGTTTGTCACCTTGAACCTCTTTGTCATCAATTCTCTTTCTCCATCCTCATCCTCTGTCAATCACTGATCTGGTTTCTGTCCCTATAGTTTTGCCTTTTCCAGAATGTCACACAGAAGGAATCATTCATTCTGTCGCTTTTTTGTGTCTGGCTACTTTTACACTAAGCCACAGTACTTTGCAATTAAATACTGAGAAAATTTCCTCATTGCTTTGTGGAATTTAGGCTAAGTAGGCCTGCTCCCCAAAATCATGCCAGTGGTTAGGCAATGGCCACAAGGCAGGAGCAAAGAGGAAGGGAGAGAGACAGAAACACAAGACACGTTTAATATTTACTGCTCAGAAAATGTTGTTCTGTATGGAGCACTTTCAGTGTGCACGCTGTTTTGTGTAATCCACGTGACAGTCTTATAACTTGTTGTCATTCCCATTGTGCAGATGAGGACACTGCGGTTCAGATTGTTTAAGTGGCCTGTCCCCAAACGGAACCCTGTAAGTGGAATACCAACATTGAACTGAGCTCTGATTTGAAAGACTTTGTTTTGCAGCTTTCTCCAGGCTCCTTTTTCCCCAAAGTCTAGTAAGGAAGAGTTAACAAGAAGACCCATAAGCTCTGGAAGGAAGAGTTTCTCTCTTCACTCACTTAGAAACTTACTCCCTAGAAGCCCGGAAACTAGCCCTGAGAGCACCAGATAGCAGGTGCTCTTTCAATATTGCTAAATGAACCAATAAAAGAGGAATCTATCTTTCTGATCATTCTAATGCAAATGCACTGAATTTGCCTTCCAGCTAGCTCACTGGGAGTTTTTCAATGGTTATATTTTTCTTATTTTAACATCTCCTTTCTTTACTCAGAGGAAAATGCAAATTATCTCCCAATTCCTGTGATTTTGTGTCCTCCCAACACATGGATTGAGTGAGCCTGAGCGAGTTCCAGCTCTCTCATTTTGGATTGTATGTCATTTGCATGAAGGTTTATGTTCATTAAAGACTACTCCAGAGGCACTAGTCAATTAATCATTACTTACTATGTGCTATGGCTAGACCATGAGGAGTAAAAGTCAACCTTAAGTAAAATGAACTTAATATGAATACCTAGAAACAATTTTAATAAATATTTAATATCTTCAATACATTTGAATACAAAATAGGCTATATATAAAATAGTATTGGAATGAATGCAAATCTAATCTTAGGGTATCTTAAGATGCTTGTCAACCAATACAGTATGCGGCAAATTTCTTCCCAAATAAGATGATTGCTTTTCTAAAAACGATGTGAATGTGTGAAAACAGATGAAAGTGTTAGGAATGATGATAATTTCACTTTGTGGAATGTTGTGAAATGATGCCTGAGAACAAAGATAAACAATGTAAAACATGGTATTCTTTCTATCAGATAAACCTGTGTGCTTCCCAAAGGGGCTTCCAAAGTATTTCAGGGAACTCTGGGAAGTTTTTGAGCCTCTGAATTTCTCATTATTCATTTACATAATTATGTCTCCAAAATGGTTCCACTTTTGGCAATGAGCTTTGGTCAGTGGAAGTGTAGTGGCACCTGGGTTGTAGGTCCAAGTGTCCATTTTTAATATTTAAAATATTTGTCTTTTTAATATCCTGGTCCTTCCCAATGAAATTTCATCTCAGAGTATTTAATAAAAGTGCATTTTACTACTAGATGTGTGGAATGGTGCTGATACCCACCTTTAAATTAATCAATCAATTATGCTCACTGGCAGGTTTGCCATCCCAGACCCACAGAGGGAATTGTAGGAGCTGGCAGTTTCTTGAAATAACAATGCACACATATATGGCAATAACACAGCAGACCCTGTGCTTTATCACTGCAAATGTAACTCACTTACTGTGCACCAGAAAAAACCTAAGTTATTATAAAGAAGGAAAAAGTATTTTTGCATGCTTTTTTTGGCCTCAGCCTTGAACAGAGAGTATGGGAAGTTTTTAAAAGGGAAAGAGGAAAACAGCATAGAGGAAGTATGTAACCTTTTCCCTTGGAAGACATGGTGTTCCTCCCAGCCGTTTACCTGGATGCTTTACCTCCTTGTTTTCAAGGAGATGGGGACAGTGGGAGGAAAGGGGCAGGGATGCTGAGAGCAGAGACCAGAATAAACATGAGGATTCTAGGTTCAGGAGAAGTTTGAGTGCCGGAGTATAGCTCAAAGAGGTAAGAACAGCTAGAGCCAAAAGAGAGAAAAGGAGGCAGTGAGACCACTGTCCAGGGAGTCAACAAGAGTCGAGCCATTTTAAGGACATATTTGGGGAGAGCCAAGGAGGACTCCTTGAGAAGCAGATGCAAAGGGCAGGACTAGAGAGTTGGACAGGTGAGCACATCCCAGGGGGGCGCTGTGGCATGGAAAACAGAGGCCGATGTACACTTGAAGATGGAGGCACCCCAGCACCTGAAATCCTCCAGATTCCCAGTGAATTGCCAGGTCCTGGGAAGTCTCCCCACCTACTCAAGTCTGCTCTCCATCTCTCTGACATTAGAGCAGGGGACTGAAAGTGCAGGCTGTGTTCCCAAACTGCCTGCATGAAAAACCTGCTCAGCCACCTACTGGTTTTGTAACCCTGGGTAAATGACTGAGCCTCCCTCTGCCTCAGTGTTTTCATCTGCTAGATGGGAATGGTGATACTAGTACTTACCTTGTGGAATGTGAGGGGTGCTAGATCAACCAACACCTAGGTAGCACTGGTGGGGTGCCTGGCCTAGAGTCAGTAGTCAATGTTAGTTGCTGTGTTAGTTTCTTAGGGCAAATGTAACAGATGATCAAACTGAGTGGGGCAGAGCATAAAACAACAGAAATGAATTCTCTCCAGTTCTGGAAGTCAGAAGTTTGAAATCCAGGTGTCAGCAGGGTGGGTTCCTTCTGGATGCCCTGAGGGAGAATCTGTCCCATTCCTATCTCCCAGGTTCTGGTGGCTGCTGGAATCCTCGGCATTCCTTGGCTTGTGGCTGCCTAACTCCCGTCTCTGCCTTGGTCTCCACATGGCCTTCCCCCCGGGTCTGTGTGTCTCAAATCTCCCTCTCCTTTCTCTTATAAAGACACTGTCCTTGGGGTTAGGGTCCATCCTCAGTCCAGAATGCCCTCATAGCAAGATCCTTAATTGCATCTGCAAAGATTGTATTTCCAAATAAAGTCATATGAGCAGGTACTGAGGGTTCAAACTTGGACATATCTTTCGGGGACTATTCAACCCACTGAATAGATCAATTTGATCTTTCCAAAATGACTTCCCTGCTTATCCCCTTCAGTGGCTCTCCGTCACCCGCAGGAGGACATGTGACACGCTGAGCAGAGCTGTGACCTGGTTCCTACCTCATCTCAGCAGTGTCATCCCACACGTTCCTCCATCTTGCACATCCCTTTTCAAAACAGGATAGCTTCTAGTGTCCCAAACACACAGCACTCTCTCATGCCTCCTGGCCCTTGCATAGCCTGTCTCTTCTCCCTATGGACCATCCTCTTCCCTACTGAAGACCTATGCATCCTTTGAAATTCAGTTCTCATCTTCCCTCTTCTGGGAAGCCTTCCTGGACCCTCCTCTGGCAGCACCCCCAACACCAGGAATTGGCTTCCTCCTCTTTACCCCCAATGCATCTTGGACTTATCACTGTCACCAAACTTTATTCATTGTTCTGTAAAGATGGGCTAATGTTTATGTTGCTCCTTGAGGATTGTGCCTTACTCAGCTCTACACCTCAATTCCAGGGCAGTAAAGGAAGGTGTTGAATAATGGGTGGATGGGTGGATGGATTGACAGTTGGATATATAAATAGATGAATGAATGGGTAGATGGTTGGATGTATAGAGAGATGAATGAATGGGTGAATGAGTCACTGGGAAGATGGATGGATGGACAGAAGGATGAATAACAACTGGGAAAAGGAGAACTCTGAGTCAGGGATCATGTGGAACCACAGGGTGAAACCTGGACTAAAGCTGGGACCATTTGTGGTTAGAAGAGCTGACCAGTTTTTAGAGGTGTGAGTGTGACTACTCACTACACCACTTGTATCTGTGTAGTGTACATTATGAACAGGTATGTGTATAAACATTCTAGTACATGATGCCCAAATTGGCTGAGCAAATTCATCGTAGCTCCCCAGAGTACTCTGATTCTTCTCAATTTCCAAAGTCTTAAATTAAAAAAGGCCCTTCGGGAGTAGATAAAATGTGGTGCTCACATATTACGTTTTATTATGAAAAAGATTCACCTGGTACCTAAGTTTAGAATGTGGGTCTCTAGGCCCCACCCCCAGAGATTCTGATAAAGTCAGTTGGGAGTAGGCTTAGTAATTTGTGAAGAGGTTAGAAGTATAAATTTTGTCTCTGCCATATCCACCCTCTGTGACCTTAAATGGTTTCTTAATCCTTCATCTCTGAAGTGGGGAAAATAATAGTACCTCTTTGTAGGACTGTGATGGGTTACTATAGTGATAGCAAGAGTTTGACGTATGTAAGTTCTCAGTTAGGTTACCTACAGTCTTTGCTGTCATCAGCATCATCAGTGAGATTCTAGATCAGTGGCTCTTAATCCCAGCTGCATAATAAAACTTGAAAACAGACCCTAATATAGTTGGTCTGGAGTGGGTCCCCAGGGATGGGTATTACTTTAAAGCAGCCCAGGTCTAGGGACTTCCCTAGTGGCACAGTGGTTAAGAATCCACCTGCCAGTGCAGGGGCATGGGTTCAATCCCTGGTCCAGGAAGATCCCACATGCTGCAGAGCAGCTATGCCCGTGTGCCACAACTACGGAGCCTGCGCTCTAGAACCTGAGAGCCACAACTATTGAGCCCATGTGCTGCAACTATTGAAACCTGTGTGCCTAGAGCCTGTGCTCTTCAACAAGAGAAGCCACCACGCACCACAACGAAGAGCAGCCCCCGCTCACCGCAACTAGAGAAAGCCTGTGTGCAGTAACAAAGACCCAATGCAGCCAATAAATAAATATTTTTTTAAAAAATAAAGCAGCCCAGATCTAATATGCTGTCACAGTTGAGACCCAGCAGGCCTTAGATCAGTGTTTCTCAAACTCAAATCTGCCCAAAAATCACCAGAGGATCTTATAAAAACGCAGATTTTGATTCAGTGGGTTTCATGCCAGCAAGAAGCTGCCTTTCAACCTTACTACAGATGTTGCTGTCCACAGATCACATGAGGAGTAGCGAGGCTTTGGAGTACAACCCTGTGCCCAAGCAGACAAGACCTGAAACTTGGTTGGGGTTTGAGGTCAACACAGGGACCGATTAAGACGGAGACCACGTGGTTCTTGGTTATAGCCAGGTTTGTCACATTCTGGTGCCACACTCTGCCCAGAAGCTCCACCATCCATCACAACTCAGCCAAACCCTGGGAGGAGAGGCAAGTGGGCTCTCTCTGACTTCCTTGATAAGATATGTCAAATGATCATTCATTACAGTCCCGGGAGTCCTTTCAGAGGCATTTAAGGAAATGCTGCACATTTAGCACTTAGCTCTTCAGATTAGAGTTCAGGATCATCATTTTGCCCATAAGAGGGCCATCCGTATGTGTCTAAACTGCTGAGTCAATTACCCTGCCGAGTGGGGATAGTATTGTGGCCTCTGTTTTCGGCATAAACGTGTTGAGGGTTTTCCAATCATCGGTAAATGCTGAAGGCCCTGGCTCTCAATGTGACCCAGGTGTAATGACGCAGAGGCCTACGGTCAAACCAGGTGAGGGAGGGGGTGGGAGGTTAAAATCCGAGCCGGCTAACAGTCCTAGGGTGTTAGTTCTCCAAGGCTGCATCTGCATCTTCTTTCAAACTCATTATGATTTCCTCAAAGCAGCCCTCTCCGAGGTTTAAGTTGTAAGCAGAGGCCCTCACTGCCTGGATGTACAAGGTGGGACTCACAGCATCATGAAATCATGCTGATGAAGGCAAAGCTGAGAGAATCTTCACTTCCCGTGCATGCAGTTAAGGCTATATCATCCTTTCACTGCATGTTGATTAGGCATAATTACGAGTCACTTAAATATCTGATTACAAAGACTCTTATTTTTTTATATGACAAAACTACCTTTAGATTTTCATTTCATATTTTATGATTCCTAAGACCTAGAGTCAACACTAATTACATTTTTAGAGGGCATGCATTATATATCATCTTCATCACCAGAATAATAAAAGCCAACACAAACCTCCTCATGTACCCTGTAAGGTAGGTATCATTAACCTGAGTTTACCCAAGATGAAATTGAGGCAAGTTAATACCTCACCCAGGGTCCCCCATCTAATAAATATGGAGCTGGTCTCTGAACCCAGAGCACCAATGCTCTTAACCATGGCACTCAACACCTTTTGTAGGAAAGCTGCCCCTCAGCACTTAGTGCCTGCCAGGCACAGGACTCAACACGGGTTGTCCCTTTTGGTCTCAAAACACCCATATGGGTTAGGGCACTATTAATTTCATTTCCTGATCGAGGGAGCCAATCTAAGAGAAATGATGTAAATGCCTCAAATTTACACTCTACCTTGGAAGCACCAGAGCTGGGGATTGAAGCCAGTGGGTGCATGTCCCCTCTCTTTAGCTGACATTGGATTCTTGTCCCCTGCCACTCCTCTCCTCCAGCCCCGGAGTGAAGCTTTCCTTGATCTGACCAGGCACTGGTTCCATCACTGCCCACCTGTGCCCACTCTGCCAAAGTCCCTTTTGCCACGTAAGGGAACACATTCACAGGCTCCAGGGATCAGGGTGAGGACATCTTTGAGGCCAGTATTCTGTCTACCACGATCACATCATTCCATCGTTCTCTCACACGAATCCTGCGTGGTCCTCCGTCTGATCTCCTGCTCACTCACATCTTCCCCCCCTCATCTGGGCAGAGTGATTTTTTAAAGGGGTAAATATGTCCCTTCACAGCTTGTCCAAACCCTCCCAAGGCCAGCATCTGCGCGGACCACTCTCTGGCCTCCTGTCCTACTACTCGCCCCCTCGCCCCCTCTGCCCCCATCACACTGGTCTCCTGGCTGCTCCCCCAGTGGATGCTGAGCACACTCAGTGCAGAGCCTTCCTGCGTGCTGTTCCCTCAGCCCTGGACACAACTCCCTCAATATCTGCATAGCTCTGTCGCTTGCTGTATTCAGGGCTCTCTGATGGAGTGTCACTCCTTCATCCCCATGCCACTCTTCCCCCTTAGTGTGCTTTTCTTCAGAACATTTCTGAAGTTAGAGTGTGGATTTTCCTACTCTTAATATCTTTCTCCCTTTCCTGGAATGGAAGTGCAAAAAGACAGCTTCTTTGTCTTGTTCTTTGCTGATCCTCAGCACTTGGAATGATGCTTGGTGTGAAGTGTGTGCCCAATATGTGTGCCAGGAAGGGAAGGAAGGAAGGAAGGAAGGAAGGAAGGAAGGAAGGCAGGAAGGAAGGCAGGAAGGGGGAGGGGAGGGGGGAGGAAGGGAGGGGAGGGGAGGGAAGGAGGGGAAGGAAGGGAAAGGAAGGGGAGGGAAGGGGAGGGAGGAAGGGCGTGAGGGATGAAGGGAAGGAGGGAGGGAAATAAAGAAAGGAATGATGGAAGAAGTTGGCTTCGCGCTTTGCCCTTTTTATGGTTGTTATCTGAGGTCTTAACCCTCAGAGAGGATAATATTCCAAGTACCTCAAAAGAAAAGAAATCACTTTCACATCTTTCAAATGCATATTATTTACACAGATAAATCCTTCCAACATATAAATAGTCTCATACAGGTACATGCTTCCAACAGCATGAACAGGTTACCTGATGTTATTACATCTGCCACTTAGAGCTGTGTGACTGGAAGCTCTCTGTGTCTCAGTGTACTCATCTGTAAAATGGGTATAATAATAATGCTGCCCTCATAGGGCTGTTGTGAGGGTTACATCCGTTCATGTTTGCAAAGCACTTAGAAGGGATGCAGGGATAGAGTAAGCATCCTGTCAGTGTTTATTAGAGATAAAAAAACAACAAAACAAAAAACAAAAAACTTTTACACTCAAATTCAAACTGTTCTCTCCAGTACTCTTCAGACCTTTATTTAATTGAGAAAGAAACTTGGAAACTTTCAGCTTTTTCTTAACTCAATTTGTTTTTGCTTTGTTATAACTTGGGAAAATACTAGTTTGTACTCCTATTAAAGTAAAATGGCAAAGAGTATCTTTGCCCATTTTTTTCCACCAGTGGTCATGCTCTTACAAAATACATGTTTCCTCTATGGACTAGAGCTGTTACAATGTTTTTTAAATAATAGGATTATCAAATTTAGGACTTCATTTACTCAGAGGGTAAGTGAAATCTCCAGGCTGCTTGGAAGTCTGCTGAAGTTCATCCTGAAAGTATCATTTGCCTGGCTTTCCAGGGGGCTGGGGTTTGAAACCTGACACCCACTTGTCGCTTGCCTTATTCGGTCACCACCTTGGAAAGGCTGCTTCCCCCTTATTAAGGAAAAGCTGGCTCCATTTGTTTTGGCTCCAACCAACCTAACAGTGTCTTTAATTCAGCAACAGTCTGTTTTCCTTGGAAGCTGGAGGGGCCAGTGATTTTGGATCAAGCTTGAACTTCTTGCTGGCAGTTCCAAAATGGAAGTCAAATGACTTCAGCCAGCAGTGGTGGAGGCAGGAAAGCGGGACGGCCTTTGGAAAGTGGATTTTGAATATTAGAGGCTATTGATAAGATGCCTGATGGGATAGAGCCTAACACGGGTTGAGGGTGATGTGGTCAAACCATTTTACTATTCTGCTCAAACTCCAGGTCCCGATATCCATTTTTGTTTTGTTTTGTTTTTATTGTTTCCATCTCGAATAGCCGTTTCAACCTAATCCTGGAAGGCAAGAATGAATTGATAAGATACATACTGTATACAAAGGCAAGACAAGTCCCTTCTGGGCAAGACCAGTGAGAGCCACTCTAGAAGGACTAAAGGCTGGATAAACATTGGTCTGAGGAAGCTCTGGGCTGGGAGAAACACTGTAGAGGTAGCTCATGTCCAGGGAGGAGGTTCACTGGCACCGGTGCCTTTTCCCTGCCAGAAACTATGACAGGGAATTAAGTAGGGCAGCTCTTAGTGTGGAGGGGGGGCAGCTTGGGCAGCCAAGTGAGGTCGGGGAGGGGAGGTGCCAGGGCTGAGCAGAAGAGACCCAGACTTCAGGTCGCTCGTGTTAATAACCAGGCCGAGCTTCTCAGCTGATAAATCCTCTCTCTCTTGTCTCTTTCAATGCCTCTGATATTCTAGGTTCCAGAGAAGATTTTTTTTTTTTAACCAGAGGTCCATGTCTTCTAAGAGTGTCCATGGAAGAGTTTAAGGGGCTCTTAAAAGCTCAGAAAGTATATACAAAATGTTGTAGGCATGTGCATTGCCCTTAAGTCCATAGATGTTACCAGATTCTCAAAAGAACTCTGTGATCTGCCCTTCCGTGAAGCTTTGAATCGCTGTTCTAGATGGTAGCAAAAATCACCCCGGAGAACACTTTGCACTTTTGTCCCCTTCAGTCTCTCACGATATGTGCAGAATTTTGCAAAGCCAAAATATTACAAAAAATGTGCATGGCATCAAAAGACCTTGGAGTGCAAACTCTAGAGGCAAGAGGCAAGAGTCAGGAGTATTCATGAGTAAGGGCTGGTCTAGTCTGAGGGCCATATCGGGCACACCTGGGGTCTCAGCTCCAGCTGCCGTAACCGATTACCATAAATTGGGCGGCTTAAACAACATTTTTTCCTGCAGTTCTGGAGGCTGGGAAGTCCAAGATCAGGGTACCGACAGATTAAGCTGCTAGTGAGGGTCCTCTTCCTGGTTTGCAGATGGCCGTCTACTTGCTGTGTCCTCACTTGGAGGGCAGAGAGAGAGAGAGACAAGCAAGCTCTCTACTGCTTCTTCTTTAATCCCATCATGAGGGCTCCCTCATGACCTAATTACCTTCCTAAGGCCCCATCTCCATCACATTGGAGATGGGGTTTCAACATTTGAATGGGGGGTGCGGCACAAACATGCAGTCCATAGCACCTAGTGATGGGCTAAACAAGTGACTCGGGAACCTTCACTGGGACACAGGCACATCTAGGCAGAAACACATCCAGAATGATACAGATATTGCTGAATAAATGAGATTATGGTCATGATTATAAAAGAGTATTCATTGACCACCCTCAATATGTCAGGAGTTATATTACATGATAAATACGTTAATTACATCACTTGATCGTCACAATAATCTTGTAAAATGGATAGTGATATCTTTCCCATTTTATAGACAGAGTAACAAGCTCGGAGAAGTAAATTTCTCAAGGTCATTAAGTGGTAGAATTGAGATTTAAGGTCCAGTTTGTCTGATCCATGCCTCCAGCCACCCTAAGTAGATTTGTTACATGCAGACAAGCATCATGGTAGCTTGTTGGGGTGCTGATGTATCTGAGATCTCCTTTAGGGATTTTTGGAGTTAACTGAGAGTGACAAGTCAAGTAAATAATTTGTGAGTCACACACTATGTTAGGAATTGGGAGGGAAAACCACTTTTCCTTCCCAAGGGACCACCATGCATACCCTGAGGGGGTGGGATTTCTGGAACGCTGTAGAGTTAACAAGAGGGGACTTGGAAAGTTAGAAAAGGGAGGGGGAGGCTGCATTCCAGGCATAGCTCGTGGTATGAGAAAGCACCAAATTTGGAATGGGACAAACAGATGAAGAAGGTGTCAAGTTCTCTGGGGAGGAGTAGGGGGACTGGAGGCTAAAAACAGAGTAAAGCTCTGGCAAGATGCTATGGTGACTTCTGAGCCTGAAACAAAGGAGAACCATCCCAGAACCCTAGGAGCCTCCCCACCCCCATCCCAACAAAGGGGAGTTCCGAGTGGACAAGGGGACAGAGCTCCAGAGGGAAACTACTGCCTATCTGTAACGGGAGATCTTCAATTCTAGCAGAGAGCTCTCTGGTCACGGGAAAAGCTATCTCATTCGCGATGGCTTGTCCACTTGCAAAAGATGGCGTCACAGAGGCTTGACTTAGGGAAGAGTGGAAAGTGAGGAACTAGGGGAGGAAAGAGAGGAACTGAGTGGGAAGAGGGGAAATCATAAAGGACTGACAGGAGACACCTGGTCCCAGCACAGGCATCAACAATCTGACATCCAGATGTGGGTGCACAGCACTTAATCCAACCCAGATCCTAGAAGGCAACAACCTCCCTGTCCTCCACCCCCACTCCAGGAAAGCTGTCCCCAGAGAGAAAACAGCAGGAGTGACATCGGTACAGAAGGCAAGCTCAACTGTGCCTCAGAAGTGGCCCTGCCAGCTGCTTTTCCCCAGGAGACAGACACTGCTCTCACTGGGGAAGCCTGGAGAGCAGCTGAGTGTCCAGTTCCCAAAGGGTTGAGCCAGACTTGGGGGCTCTTGGGAGTCAGGGAACTGCTTTCTCTAACACACCATCTGAAATCTTGTTCGTGCTCACTCCCTGCTCAGCCGAACACAACACACGTTCCTTTGTCAAGTCAGCACAGGCTCCATCCTTGGAGCCTCCCAGAGGGACTGCCCACACCGCTCCCCCGCCACCACTCCGCCCCAGTGCTCCTGGCTCCCAGTCAAGCAGACGCCTCCGTGTCAACTCTTTTTCCACCCCCACCTCCCCAAGTATGCCTTTCTCTCTAGTAGGATAAATTTAGCTCTGAATGAATGTAGAAAGGAGGGCACATCCATGTAAACACAGACCAGGTAGCTTTCAAATCTTAAGTTTGACACACACACAGATGTGTCAAAGAAAGATCCAAGTGTCTCTGTTTCCTTCTCTCCTGCTTCTCTCTGCTGCTTCCGCAGCATCCTTGGACCCCGCACCCTATTCCTCATTTAGCAAAGCCAATTAAATATGTAGTTCAGGATGTGCAACTGTTTGACTGGATAAAGCAGAAATCACTTGTGTAACTGAGGAACACTAAGGAGGCAAAGAGAGCCCTAGGTGGTGTTGGTTATTTTCATTTACTGGTTTGATTGTCTTAGAAACCCATCAGACATCTGGAAGCCTCATTTGTCTTATGTACTAGCTAAGTCTTTTCTCCTGGTAGGCCAAGCCTGTGGCTGCCTGCTATGGAATGTTTCTCAGTCTTACAAACATCACCTCACCTCTTTCCCCTCATCCCTACTGCTGCCGTCCCACTGACCAGTCCTTACGTCCCCGAGTGCGTAACTTTCAAGGCATCCCTTTCACTGTAGTCCTTCCCACTCTGAGAGCATTTATAGTTCTCAAAACCCTTTCTCATCCGTGAGTTCCTTTCATCCTTACAAGAACTTTGTGGGGTTGTTAGCTATCTCTATTCCCAGTTTTCAGATAGAAAACCTCAGCTCAGAGCAGTTGTGATTTGTCTGAGGTCACACAGTTAAGTGACAGAGTTAGGATTAGGACCTAGGGTTGAGATTTTTTCTGGTGCTCTTTCCACTCTGTCTTGAGCTGCTTTGAGGAAAGGCTGTCCATGAGAGTTACATCTGGTAAGCAGAAATTTTTTTGATGTAGGTTTTTTGTTGTTAAATATTGTTTTGTTTTTAAGGGAACAATTTGGTGGCATTTATCACATTCACAGTGTTGTGTAAGCACCACTTCCGTCTGGTTCCAGCACATCCTCATCCCCCCAAAGGAGACCCCGTCCCACTACTCAGTCACTCCTCATGTCCCTTCCTCTTCCCCTAAGAATACCAGATTTCTTCTGTGTCCATGGATTTGCCTGCTGGGGACATTTCATATAAATGGAATCAAGAAAATGTGGCTTTTGTGACGGTCTTCTCTCAATAGGCATCTTGTCCTCAGGGTTTGTCCATGTTGTAGCAGGTGTCAGAGCTTTCTTCCTCTTTATGGCTGAGTGATATTCCATTGGGGAATGAGAGTAACTTTTATGGGTTCAAAGAGAAGTGACAACATGTACATCCCATTCTTTTTTTTTTAATTATTTTTTTTTGGGGGGGTACACCAGGTTCAATCAACTGTTTTTATACACATATCCCCATATTCCCTCCCTTCCTTGATGCCCCCCCCTCGAGTCCCCCCCACCCTCCCTGCCCCAGTCCTCTAAGTCATCTTCCATCCTCGAGTTGGACTCCCTTTGTTATACAACAACTTCCCACTGACTATTTTACAGTTGGTAGTATATATATGTCTGTGCTACTCTCTCGCTTCTTCTCAGTTTCCCCTTCACCCCCCGCCCCCTCCCATACCTCGAGTTCTCCAGTCCATTCTCTGTATCTGCTTCCTTGTTCTTGTAACTGAGTTCATCAGTACCATTTTTAGATTCCGTATATGTGAGTTAGCATACAATATTTGTCCTTCTCTTTCTGACTTACTTCACTCTGTATGACAGATTGTAGTTCTATCCACCTCATTACATATAGCTCCATCTCATCCCTTTTTATAGCTGAGTAGTATTCCATTGTATATATATGCCACATCTTCTGTATCCATTCATTTGTTGATGGGCATTTAGGTTGCTTCCATGTCCTGGCTATTGTAAAGAGTGCTGCAATGAACATTATGGTACAAGTTTCTTTTGGGATTATGGTTTTCTTTGGGTATATGCCCAGGAGTGGGATTACTGGATCATATGGTAGTTCTATTTGTAGTTTTTTAAGGAACCTCCAAATTGTTTTCCATAGTGGCTGTACCAACTTACAGTCCCACCAACAGTGCAGGAGAGTTCCCTTTTCTCCACACCCTCTCCAACATTTGTTGTTTCCAGACTTTGTGATGATGGCCATTCTGATTGGTGTGAGGTGATACCTCATTGTGGCTTTGACTTGCATTTCTCTGATGATTGGTGATGTTGAGCATCTTTTCATGTGTTTGTTGGCCATCTGTATGTCTTCTTTGGAGAAATGTCTATTTAGGTCTTCTGCCCATTTGTGGATTGGGTTATTTGCTTTTTTGGTATGAAGCTGCCTGAGCTGCTTGTATATTTTGGAGGTTAATCCTTTGTCCGTTGTTTCATAGGCAATTATTTTTTCCCATTCTGAGGGTTGCCTTTTAGTCTTGTTTATGGTTTCTTTTGCTGTGCAAAAGCTTTTAAGTTTCATGAGGTCCCATTCGTTTATTCTTGATTTTATTTCCATGATTCTAGGAGGTGGGTCCAAAAGGATGTTGCTTTGATGTATGTCAAAGAGTGTTCTGCCTATGTTTTCCTCTAGGAGTTTGATAGTGTCTGGCCTTACATGTAGGTCTTTAATCCATTTGGAGTTTCTTTTTGTGTATGGTGTTAGGAAATGTTCTAATTTCATTCTTTTACATGTTGCTGTCCAATTTTCCCAGCACCACTTATTGAAGAGGCTGTCTTTTTTCCATTGTATACTCGTGCCTCCTTTGTCAAAGATAAGGTGCCCATATGTGTTTGGGCTTACTTCTGAGTTCTCTATTCTATTCCATTGATCTTCCTTTCTATTTTTGTGCCAGTACCATACTGTCTTGATCACTATGGCCTTGTAGTATAGTTTGAAGTCAGGAAGCCTGATTCCACCAACTCCATTTTTCCTTCTCAAGATTGCTTTGGCTATTCGGGGTCTTTTGCGTTTCCATACAAATCGTAAGATTTCTTGCTCTAGTTCTATGAAAAATGCCATTGGTAATTTGATAGGGATTGCATTGAATCTGTAAATTGCTTTGGGTAGTACAGTCATTTTCACGATGTTGATTCTTCCAATCCAGGAACATGGTATGTCCCTCCATCTGTTTGTGTCATCTTTGATTTCTTTCATCAATGTCTTAAAGTTTTCTGCATACAGATCTTTTGCCTCCTTAGGCAGGTTTATTCCTAGGTATTGTATTCTTTTTGTTGCAGTGGTGAATGGGAGAGTTTCCTTAATTTCTCTTTCTGCTCTTCCGTTGTTAGTGTATAGGAATGCAAGAGATTTCTGTGCATTAATTTTGTATCCTGCTACTTTACTAAACTCATCAATTAGTGCTAGCAGTTTTCTGGTAGAGTCTTTAGGGTTTTCTATGTATAATATCATGTCATCTGCAAAGAGTGACAATTTTACTTCTTCTTTTCCAATTTGGATTCCTTTAATTTCTTTTTCTTCTCTGATTGCTGTGGCTAACACTTCCAAAACTATGTTGAATAACAGTGGTGAGAGTGGACACCCTTGTCTTGTTCCTGTTCTTAGAGGGAATTCTTCCAGTTTTTCTCCATTGAGAACAATGTTGGCTTTTGGTTTGTCATATATGGCTTTTATGATGTTGAGGTAATTTCCTTCTATGCCCATTTTCTGGAGAGCTTTTATCATAAATGGATGTTGAACTTTGTCAAAAGCTTTTTCTGCATCTATTGAAATGATCATATGGTTTTTATCCTTCAGTTTGTTGATATGATGTATCATGTTGATTGATTTGCGTATATTGAAGAATCCTTGCATCCCAGGGATAAACCCCACTTGATCGTGGTGTATGATTTTTTTAATGTGCTGTTGCAGTCTGTTAGCTAGTATTTTGTTGAGGATTTTTGCATCTATATTCATCAGTGATATTGGTCTGTAGTTTTCTTTTTTTGTGACATCTTTGCCTGGTTTTGGTATCAGGGTGATGGTAGCCTCATAGAATGAGTTTGGGAGTGCTCCGCCTTCTGCAATATTTTGGAAGAGTTTGAGAAGGATAGGTGTTAACTCTTCTCGAAATGTTTGATAGAATTCGCCTGGGAATCCATCTGGTCCTGGGCTTTTGTGTGTTGGGAGATTTTTAATCACTGCCTCAATTTCTGTACTTGTGATTGGTCTGTTCATGGTTTCTATTTCTTCCTGGTTCAGTCTTGGAAGATTGTATTTTTCTAAGAATGTATCCATTTCTTCCAGGTTATCCAATTGATTGGCATATAGTTGCTTGTAGTAGTCTCTCATGATGTTTTGTATTTCTGAGGTGTCTGTTGTGACTTCTCCTTTTTCATTTCTAATTCTGTTGATTTGCATCTTCTCCCTTTTTTTCTTGATGAGTCTGGCTAATGATTTATCAATTTTGTTAATCTTCTCAAAGAACCAGCTTTTAGTTTCATTTATTTTTCTTATGGTTTCTTTCCTTTCTTTTTCATTTATTTCTGCTCTGATCTTTATGATTTCTTTCCTTCTGCTCACTTCGGGGTTTCTTTGTTCTTCTTTCTCTAGTTGTTTGAGGTGTAAGGTTAGGTTGTTTATTCGATCATTTTCTTGTTTCTTAAGGTAGGACTGTATTGCTATAAACTTCCCTCTTAGAACTGCTTTTGCTGCGTCCCATAGGTTTTGGGTTGTTGTGTTTTCGTTGTCATTTGTTTCTAGATATTTTTTGATTTCCTCTTTGATTTCTGTAGTGATTCCTTGGTTGTTTACATTCTTTTTTCTTTTTTTTTTTAATTGAAGTATAGTTGATTTACAATGTTGTGTTAGTTTCAGGTATACAGCAAAGTGATTCAGATATATAAATATATATATACATATACATATATTCTTTTTCAGATTCTTTTCCATTATAGGTTATTACAAGATATTGAATATAGTTCCTGTGCTATATAGTAGGTCCTTGTTGTTTATCTACTTCATATATAGTAGTATGGATCTGTTATTTCCAAACTCTTAATTTATCCCTCCCTGCCCCCTTTCCCCTTTGGTAACCTTAAGTTTGTTTTCTATGTCTGTGAGTCTATTTCTATTTTGTTGTAGATTTGTATGTTCATTTGTATCATACTTTAGATTCCACATATAAATGATATCATATGGTATTTGTCTTTCTCATTCGGACTTACTTCGCTTAGCATGATAATCTCTAGGTCTATCCATGTTGCTGCAGATGGCATTATTTAATTCTTTTTTATGGCTGAGTAATATTCCATTGTATATATATACCATATCTTCTGTACCCATTCATCTGTTGATGGACACTTCAGTTTGCTTCCAAGTCTCGGCTATTGTAAATAGTTTCGGTATGAACATTAGGTTGCATGTATCTTTTCTAATTAAAGTTTTCATCTTTTCTGGTTATATTCCCAGGAGTGGGATTGCTGGATCATATGGTAACTCTAATTTAATTTTTTAAGGAACCTCCACACCATTCTTAATAAGGAGCGATTTTCGAGACTGGCTGGCTATTATCTCTCAGTGAGACTGGCTCCAAGGGGCCAGACGCAAGTTGGATCCATTTTGCCAGTGTGGTGGGCACCAGGTGGGCATGCAGGATTGAAACCTTGGACTCCCCAAAGGCCATCGAAAGGGCTCAGCATCTGTAGGTCGTAGGAGCTGAAGCTAGGCTTTCCCAGTTTCATTATTCATTCCCCAACCAAGAGGGCACACAGGCTTTAATTGATAGGCTGCTGTCCCTGCACCGCCAAACCCACAGGAAATCTCTCGTCAGCAGTGCTGACTTGCAGGATGTGTACGGCGTGATTGAATCACGGCTAACAATAAAAGTATCGATGGCCACACTGCAAAAAGGGATTCCAAGCTGACAGGGCACTTTGTGGTCATTGTACTAAGGCAGACTAGACTGGCCCCTAAGCTCTCTGAGAAGCCAATGACCTGATTGTGTCTACCAGCATCAGACAACCAGACTGGCCTTCCCAAAGACTTTTCCGTTTTGTAGCTAGTTTACACCCAAACCTCGAATCAGCTCCGCCAAGGAGCACTTTTGATATGTGCATGTAGCTCCCTTCCTAAATACTCCACAATTAAGCTTTTCTTTCCATCTTTTCCTAGGACTTAATCTATGTCCTCTTAAGCATTCCCTTCTCATTTCTTCTTATTTATAATTATTAAATTGACTCACTCCAAAAGATAAGGCTATAGGTATATATGAGTCATTAAAGGGAGAGTCTGGTAATGAAATTTCTAGACAATAAATGACATAGCAGAATCTCCCGTTTTAAAAGATAAAAAAGAGAAGTACCTACTAATGTGGGGAACTTAAAGAATATCGATAGTTCACCCCTTTCCTTAAAAGAAAAAGCCTACATTGCAAAACAAACAAACAAACAAACAAACAAAAACAAAACAAAAAAATGCCCAAACCCTACATAAAGGGTAGATACAGTCAAGTCACTCATTTGATTTGGTCTATGACAGTTTTAATGAAGCAGTAATTGGGTTGAGTAGTGAGGACCTACCATTTCTGCAGCACCTACCGTGGTCACTCTCAAGCATTTTCCATCTGTTTTCTTGATTTCTTGCAATATCCTTATGAGGTTAGAGTTGTTATCCCCCATTAAAGATGAGGAAATTGAGCTAAAGAAATTCAAGTTTGTGCAGTTGGTGAATCTGAGGGCCAGGATTCTAACTTGTCTTTACAGCTCATGCCTTTTCTCTGTCACACCCACCTCCCACTTCCTCATCCCACTTTTCAAAATTTTTATCAACATCTGAAAATCCCAGCAAGGTGAATGTAGAATAACCCCTAACCATCCAGATCACATTCCTGTATGCTCTCCTTATATAGCCCCTGGTTTCTTCCAGCAATTCACAACGTTGATCAACCGACATAGCCAAGGCTAGCCAAGAGAAAAGGAAGCCATCAAATGGAAATGCTACCACTCATTTCTAGATGGATTTTCAATTGCTCATTTTGAATCTTCTATGTGGCGAGCCTAGTCAATCTACACCTTAGGTGATGTCCAGCCTAGTTTATTCCCCACGCTGGCGCTCTGTTTTCTAACTTCTTTCTCTTTCTTGCACCACGGGGACTCTCTATACGGATCTATCATTTGAATCCCATGGAGAAAAACAACACATACTTGAAATCCCATCAACTTTCCCAAATTGTTCACAACCACAGAAGCCAAAAGGGCTCCGAGCACTGTTCCCCTCCTTTGGAGTCTGTGCAGCCATCACATATGTTTTCAATGACCATGTATTCTAAACGATCCTAGGTAAAAGAGAAGTGATATAAATACAAACATTTTGGAGGACCTGGCATTCCTTTTAAAATTACTTGTTAAAGGAAAACTTCAGGTTACTTGGAAATTTCACACGCTTAACTTCTGTTCAGCAAGACTTTAACTTTTACTCATTCAGTGGGTATTGGCCGTCACTTTCCTCTGAATTTACAGAGCTCCTGTTTTCCCCACAGGGGAGTAGGCTGTGATCATCTGTGGTTCCCAAAGGACTCATGTCCTAAAAATAGACTCTGCAGCTTTCATTACCAAAACATCTATTTCGCAAATCTAGCATTCTGTATGCTCTCCATATAATGCTTTGCAATACAGAATCTATCAGAAAAACCATTGAACAATACGGGTAGTGCTTATGCAACACAGTTTAATGTCCCAGCAAGAACTAGTGATTTGTTACACACATTATGCACCCATTGTAATAGATCTTTTGACATTTCAAATGTGTGGAGGGCAAAAAGTCACCAATATGAGCACTAGACTATGAATTCTTTATAATACCAAGCCATAGCCTAATGTCTAATGTAGAATAGCTACACAGTAAAAGTTTATGAAAGAAATGGCAAAATTTGGGTTATAAGTGTCTGTGTTTATAATGGGTTCGATGATTTTAAAATGTTCAAATTTAGAGATTTGAGGGGGAAAGGGTTGGAAGAGGAGAAAATGTTTTCTCTACGCTCTTCACATGCCTTCCTGTTTTACTTAGGGTTCTTAGTCACAAGCAACAGAAACTGATTCTAGTTGCTGGGAGCAGAGAAGGCATGAATTGAAAGTGTATTGACAACCTCCCTGTTGTGTGGTGGTTGAGACTCTGCCTGCCAATGCAGGGTACATGGGTTCAAGCCCTGGTCCAGGAGGATCCCACATGTCATGGAGCAGCTAAGCCCGTGTGCCACAGCTACTGAAGCCTGTGCACCTAAAGCCCATGCTCCGCAACAAGAGAAGCCACCACAAAGAGAAGCCCGTGCACCACAATGAAGAGTAGCCCCTGCTCTCTGCAACTAGAGAAAGGCGGCACAGCAATGAAGACCCAATACAGCCGAGAGAGAGAGAGAGAGAGAGAGAGAGAGAGAGAGAGAGAGAGGGAGGAAGGAAGGAGGGAAGAGAGAGGAGGGAAGAAAGAAAGAAAGGAAGGGAGGGAGGGAGGGAGGGAGGGAGGAAGGAAGGAAGGAAGGAAGAAAGCAAGCAAGCAAGCAAGAAAGAAAGAGAAAGAAAGAAAGAAAGAAAGAAAGAAAAAGAAAGAAAGAAAGAAAGAAAGAAAGAAAGAAAGAATTGAAAGAATTAAGTAGTTCAAAGAATAGCTGGGAAGGCTAGAGAAGGAGGCTTGAGCAATGGGCAGGACCAAAGATGAGCAACCAGCCTGAAAGAATTCTCTAATGCTGTGTCTTCAAGGTCCTTGGCCAGTGCACATGGCTGACTGAGCCCAGATTGCATGCCACGTCATAGCTTCCGGGGACCTGGGAAACAAATGTCTGGCATTTCCCAGCTTCTATGGTGGGAAGTAGCTCTGAATCTCACCATGGCTCATAAGATGGGAATTCCCCACAAACTGGGCAGCCAAAAAAAATATGGAAGATTCTGCTATTGATACATTTCTCCCTGGGCAAATCCCCAGGGTCCAGCATTCTGAATTTCTTCTCTTCTTTGACTTTTGGCCATACCTGCTTTGACAATCCTCAACACTGAGTAAACACGGCCACTGCATATCATGGGTCTCAGGCAGTTAAAAGCCACTGAGGAAGTAAACACAACTGTTCATAAGTCTTCTGTCTATTCCTAGTAAACCCAATTAGTACAATGGTTCATCCTTAACCCCTACCTCATCCCACAGATATTTAGTTCTGTACGTGTATTTAGAGAAATGTGACCCAGGAGATTCTGATACATACTTCTGATTGGGAATTTTGTTTTATTTGTTCCCATTCCCCACAGTTTCTTTACAAACCATTTCTATTTTTCTGAAGTCCCCCAACCCCCACCCCACCAGTCTCAACCAATGACCCTTCCATCAGCTGGGAAAACTAGGCTTCTGATTATGCTTTACTCAACTTCTCTCTCCTTCAGCAAAAATGTCTTCACCTTTACTCATTCCATCTTCTGTCCTCTTTCATTTCCCCTTCTTTCCAAGGCTAACCTGGCCACCAGTGCTTGTCTGGATGCCCTCTGGTCTAATCTGAGAACTAATACTTATCTTCCCTTTGGGCTGTGTCTTTGGTCTCACTTCCTTGGTGTCTAATGCCCTTTGGCCCTGAAACATTCAAGTCTCACCTGATCTAACAATGCTTCAACTTGACTCTGCTTCCCAGAGATCACCTTCTTGTTCCCCCCACCATCTTCATCTTTCACATCCAAAGATCTGAAAGGAGTGGTTTATACTCAAGCATATTCTTTCCCCACCTCTCACTCATTCTCAACTCTCTGTAATGGCTTATAGGCTAACCCTACACACACACACACACACACACACACAGCTCTCTCAATGTCACCTATGACTTCCTGGCTGCCCAAGCATGTTCTTAGTCTGCATCTTTCTTGACCTCCCCAAACCATCTGACTCTGTTGAAAAACACTTTCCTCTTGTTGTGGCTTTTTGTAGAAACATCCCTCTTGATTTTTCCTTCTAATCCTCAAATGATACTTCCTTGGCCTCCTTTCCTGGGCTTTTTCCTCTTCTTGTTCTGTTTTCTTACCCTGGCCATTCTCATTTCTTTAGCTGTAACCACAACGTAGATGACGCCAATGTTTGTGTCCCCAATCCCAATTCTTCTATCTTGAGATTCAGAGTTTTCCAACTGGTGACTTCCAAAAGGTACCTAAGCCCATCTCCCACCCCATCTCACCTTCCATCATGCCTTTTAAAAATTTATCATAGTAAAATATACATAACATAAAATTTACTATTTTAATCTCTTTTAAGTATACAGTTCAGTGACACGAAGTCCATTCACATTGCTGTGATCTTCTAATTCCTTTTTAATATCTGTATAACTGGAGGGGAAAGGACCACTTATTCACCTGCCCCACCTTCGTATTACTGGCCGAGCCTGGTGCCTGGTGGTTATGAACATGGGCTCTGGAGTCGAAATCCCAGCTCCATGGCTCTGGCTGAGTCTTTCAACCTCTCTGGTCTCACTTTTCTCATCTTGCTATTCTCTACTCTTGTTGGGTACACAGTCACTCTGCTGAAGTACTAACAGCTTTGTTTATTTGTGAGCAAACACCCCTCAGAAAACTTGTCCTCTGGAGCTGGCACTGGAAGTGAAGAGAAAATGAAGTGTTTGAAGAAAGTGATGGGTCTTAGCCAGAAAGCAGAAGTTCTGGATATACTGGAGTGGGATGTCAAATCTGCTGTTGGCTTGGATTTATGACACAAACAGCTCCACCTACGCCTGTTATGAAAAGAAAGGGAAAACAATCAATCAGTTAAACTGTTTTGGTGACTGCTTCAGTCTTTGGGCAGAGTAGTAATTGCTCTTCAAGTGACAGGTGAAACCTCCCTGAACGTTGAAAAGGTGATTTAGTAGAAATTGCAAGAATTTGCCCAGGAAAGAAGTGATTTGGAGAAATTCGATGTGCATACCTTTTCAAATGCCTTCTTAAGTCTTGCATTTATAGAATCATCAAGGATCTAAAGAGGACACATTGGTTTTTTTCCCCCATGTTTATTTCATTTTATGGAGGAAAGTTTGATTATGAATGTTGGGAATTCTATCAGCTCCCTCCTGGAGATGAAGACATATTTTGTTTGTTTTCAGCTTTTTATTTCCTTTTGGACTGGATCTTATCCATCTCTCTTATTCAGCCCAGGGCCTGGCATAAAAGAGGCACTTTAGTAATGTCTCCTGTTTTAGTAAAGAAGAGGTGAAGTGTTTTAGTGATCAGATCCTACTTTTCCTTTCAGAGGCTGAGTAGAGAAGTAAAGATTCTGAGAGTTTCAGCCCAGAATGTCACAGGATAATGTTAAGAACAGATTGCCCTTTTCAAAGCACTTTTATACGCATACTTTATCTCATTCAGCACTGATGATACTCCATTTTTCAGATGAGGAAACTGAGGTTCAGAGTGGTTAAGTGACTTGCCCAAGGCTTCACAGCTAATAAGTGGTCAAGCCCAGTGTAGCCGAGCACCTATAACTACAAACTCTCGGTTCTTTCTGACCCACACTTGGCATCACAGAGGCATGGCCTGTGTTGAGCTATATCCTGCCCTTGGCCAACTTGACCGCTGAGGATCCTGCCATCTAAGGCATGTGGGTGAGGCAGCCCCTCCCAGTTGGAAATCTCCCCAAGTGTTTGGCACGAGTTAGAAGGTAGGACGTGCCGGGGCCCCGCTTTCTGCCAGGGGCCCCTGGGCTGGCGTCTGCAGGTCCCCACCGAGCATGTGTCTACCTGGGCGCACCAACCGTGCGCCCTAGCGGCTCCCGGTGCGCCCCGGGTGTCCGCCCGCAAGCGCGCTGCCCGGCTGCGCCTTGGGGGCCCCCGCACTCCCCGCGGCTACAGCCCCGGTGTCTCCCGCCCGCCTAGAACCGCCCAGGGCCGCGGCCACGGCCGCGGGTCCCCCACACCCCAGGGGCGGAGCGAGGCGTGGAGACGTCTGGGCGGAGAACGAGCGCGGGGCGAGCGCGCCCTCCCAGCGGCTGTCCGCGGCCCACGTCCCCGACTGGCGCGGCCGGCGGCCGGGAGATGCAGGGAGCGGCGGCGCTGGGGCGCAGCCAGGCGGCCGGGCGGGCGGGGGCCAGAGGCTGAGCCGGGCGAGCCAGCCGCGCGCACAGCTTTGCCCGCCACCCCCCGGAGCGGATCCCCGGCCGCCCCTTGGCTCTCCCTGGGGTTCTAGCAAAGCTCCCCGGGGTGCCCATATCCATTTCCTTGGGTGACTACAGCGTGTGTTTTGTTTTTCTTCCTTCCTTCCCTCCCTCTGTGCCCTTCTCCAGGATGGCAGAGGCGGAATTGCACAAGGAAAGGCTGCAAGCCATAGCAGTAAGTCCACTTTCATTTTATTTTCTTGCTCTATTGTCTGGGATGGAAGAGGACCCCGAGTGCTTCGGGGCCGTCGACATTCCAGCACAGTAGCCGCAGGACATGTGTTTTGGGGATAAAAGTCTGTCAAGGCTCAGCTAGGCTGCTTTTTCTTTTATAGTCTGTAGATGGAAAGCCCCAGGACGCGCTTTGGGCTGGGGATTTAAATGTGGAAGACTGGCTTAGAAATAAGATGCTTGCTACTGGGCTTTGGGGAGAGACTAAACAGAAGCACGGGCCGGGGGGGGGGGGGGGGTTGGCGATTCCTGGAATATTACCACCCAGGGCTCAGTAAGACTCTGACTTCAGACGCTGGGGAACGGCAGGAAGGGTCACCAGAACGGTGGCTGCCATCCACTCTGCAGAAGCTCTTGGTCTGCTAAGTGGAAAAGCAGCAGTCAGCTCCACTGCCAGCCACGCGGTAGAACCTCCTCCCTCCAACCGGGAGGGTTCATGTTCCCTGTGCTGTTTGATATTGACAAGGGCACTGGCACAAGCCACCACCGTGGGGGGGGATCTGGGGACTTCTTAGAACGACTGAGTCCTGGGAATAATATTCCAAGAGAGCCTCCTTCTTATACGTGTGGATCATCTGAAGCCTATTTTCAGCATACAAAGGAGCAACCAGTCTTGGCAAAGTTTATGTGCACTTTCAGAAAAGTGTACCCATGTGCATCTTGGGTATAAAAGAGCTCGAAAGCTGCCTAAATTTGAGCAATCCTGCCACAGTGTTGCCAGTGGTCCACAGATGTGGTATTTTTACTGGAGCCGCGACAGCTGGATTATATATTTCCTTTGCAGATGAGGGAGTGATTACTGCTGCTATATGAAATAATAGCAATTAAAAGAGAAGGCCTGTTAACATATTGGCGTAAAAGAATCTGCAGACATTCTTCCACTTAAGTACTTTTTTTTTTTAGGTCCAGGAGTTCCCTGGAAACACAAATTTGTTGCAGAAATAGTGTGTAATGTTTTGGAAGCAAAGTACATTAAAGTGTTTTCAAAATTCTTTGGACGGATCCTTCACTGGGAAATGCACACAGCCTCTTCTTTTTTAAAGAAGCATTTGATGTGGTCTCTGTGGCTCTGAGACCATCTTTATCAAAGTCTTCATATCTTAAATGTCTTGGAGACTTTACAGCTGAAGCGAGAGAGACGTTTGTTGGCACTGTTGAATGCTATGGCTTTTTTGCCTATTGGGCAATCTTTGAACTTGGTCCTCAGAACTCAGGAAGGCTGTTTGTTTTCTTTCCTTTCCCTTTCCCTTTGAGCATGTGTATTTTGATGGTTCGTGAAGTTGTTTATGGTTTCTAGAGTTAGTGGCCAGGCAGCATGGCCAGTATGTCATGAACTTGATAAGAATGGAGATATTCAGTTCTTGGTGCCATGTAGCTGGTGGGTGTTTTATATAAACTGAATAATAGGCTGCTTTAACTGTCCATGAAGTGGCTGCTCTGGAGAACGTTCAGTTGCTCCCATTGGCTGCCGCTGAAGGTTTCCAACAGTTGTCACATTTTCTGCCTTTGCATGACCAGCTTTATTGGATGCCTGAGGAACAGCTGAGCCTCATGAAAGGACTTGCTTTCTGAATGGGGAGCCAGTAGTAGCTTACACGTGGGTCACCCCTTTCCAAGTGGGTCTGGGTCATCCCAGCAGAGGCTAAATGGATTTTCAAGAAAGATCTGGCCAGTCTTCTGGAATTCTCATGCCCAGTAAGTTGTGGAATTGAGTTCGTCCTGTACCTGGGAAGGTGTTGATGATTCTCACGAATGATTCAGTCTCATTGAATATATCTGTTGTTATTATTGCAGATTTTCTAACAGTAAATTAACTGTGTGTGTGTGTGAGAGAGAGAGAGAGAGAGAGGATTGAGAGATGGGGTCGAGAGGCTTATGACCACATTAGTGGTTCTGTGCCATGCTTTTGTCTAATGCCTACTCTCCAAATTTGGCAAGCCCTGCTCTCTCTGCCACTGTCTTAGGGTTCTCAGGGGACCCTAAAGAGCTCACGAGCCTGTTCCCTGAGCCTAGCGCTCCTGAAGTCTCTCTGGAGATATGAAGGAGGAAGAGAATGATTCTTTATCTCTTCCCCAACTTGGGCTCCTCTCCAAGAGGCAGAGCAGATAGATGGAGATTCTAGTCTGTAGGCTCTTGGGTACTCTTTAGTCTGGACCTTGGTTGCTTCACCTATACAGGGGGCTCATGAGTTCCTCCTCAGGGGCTGGCTGTAAGGTTTCGATATGGTGCAGGTGAAGGATGTGGCATGCAGGGGCCCGTAGATGGTCTTGAGCTAGAGCCACCAGTTCCTGTCTACACTGCTGCCTTGTCCTGTGAGGGTAAGAGGCAACATCTCTGAAACAAGAAGAGTCTGAACAGCCTTCTTTATAAAAAATTTGTTATATTTATTTATTTTTGGCTGCATTGGGTCTTAGTTGTGGCACCCGGGCTCTTTGCTGCGGTGCGTGGACTTCTCTCTAGTTGTGGCCTACCGATTTTCTCTCCCTAGTTGAGGCATGTGGGCTCAGTAGTTGTGGCGTGAGGGCTTAGTTGCCCCATGCCATATAGGACCTTAGTGCCCCGACCAGGGATCGAACCCACATCCCCTGCGTTGGAAGGCAGATTCTTTACCACTGGACCACCAGGGAAGTCCTGAACAGCCTTCTTTATCCTTTCCTTTACTCAGCTGAAGGCCAGGGCTCAGCCCAGCATCAATTCCGCTAGCTGCTCAGACACAGCCGTTCAGTGACAGAGATGTAAGTGGAGGATCCGTGCATCCAGTCATCCAGCAGGTATTTACAGAGTGTCGCCTCTGGGGAGGGACTGGCAATGCCAAAAAGTCAGTGTCCCTGAGTTTCAGCCATCAGAGGGAAGACTTTACCCTTCGCACACTTAAGTTCTAAAAGGGACAGATGTCCTGTGACCTACTTGTCACATGATCATCTGTGGGATTTTTTTTCCCCCCAAGGGAGTGACATACTCAGGAACTATAGTGCTTTAATTGAATCGTCCAGTTGAGTCCAGAGACTAATCAATGAGAAAAGATGAATCTCATCCTATTTCCTGCCGAAAGAGGAGCAAATCCATCTTGACAAGTGTCTCTACTCCCAGGTGCTCCTTCCATCGGTAGAGACTCTCCCAAAGCTGTAATTTTAGAAGACAGCAAAATGCCTCTGTAGCAGAATGAATGTGGGTAATCATTCCAGGGAATATGAATACAATTGCCATTTATTGACCGTTTTCTATTCAGTAAGGCCTTGTGTGTCATGCTTCCTTTTTTAACCTTAATAGTCGAATGTAAACAATTCCTGTGCAGTGGCAGGAGTACTTATGCAAATGAGCACACAGGTGGAGCAGGTAAACCAACCAGAGGAGTCTTAGAGCACTGCCCCAGAGAGATGTTTGAGCAAGGGTTGAAGATTGAAAATAAAACATAGAACAACACAGTAGCTTCCCAGTGAGCAGAAGTTATTTGTTTACTTGTTTGTTGTCAGTTTGTTTATTATTTATTTGGAATGGTTAGTATAAGAAAGGGAAAGCCAAACACGTGAAGAAGCTAAGTCAGTAGCCAAAGGCATCAACTCAGTAATGAGACTCAAGTGCATTTTAACACAGATGATGCCATTTAATCCTAGTAAGCTGATGAGGGAGAAACGTCTATATTATCCATGTTTTTATTTTTTTAAAATATTTATTTATTGGGTGCGTTGGGTCTTCATTGCTGTACGCGGGCTTTCTCTAGTTGTGGTGAGCGGGGGCTACCCATCGTTTTGGTACACGGGCTTCTTAGTGCAGTGGCTTCTCTTGTGGAGCATATGCTCTAGGCATGTGGGCTTCAGTAGTTGTGGCACGTAGGCTCAGTAGTTGTGGCTCGTAGGCTCAATAGTTGTGGCTCACAGGCTCTAGAGTACAGGCTTAGTAGTTGTGGCACATGGGCTTAGTTGCTCCGTGGCATGTGGGATCTTCCTGGCCCAGGGATTGAACCCATGTCCCTTGCATTGGCAGGTGGATTCTTAACCACTGCGCCACCAGGGAAGTGCCTATCCCTGTTTTTAAAAGCCCCATATTAACAGTGTCCAAGCCAGGATCAGAACCCACACTGCAGGGCACTGGAGCCTGTTTATTGACCACTGCCCAGAATTGCCCCCAAGATGGTGGCAGCATCTCGTGCTCTTCCCATGAGCTCACTGTGCGGGAGGTTCCGGCAGCCTCTGTGTCAGCAGATGAGGGAGAAGCAAACTGATTCGGTAGCATTGGAAAAGGCTGAGACAAACCAGGAGGCCACATCCTTTTGAGAGTCTTCCAAGCTGGGTTTCAGTGCATGGAAATACCCAATGGAAGTTCTAACCGAGTGAGTAACGTTCCCTTGGGGAAGAAGCCACTGTGTCTCAATGGAAACCAACTTTGGGGGAGGATGTTGTTATGTCTGCACATCCGAGAGGAAGAGAGTCTTCCTCAGGCTCAGGTGAAGATAACTGAATGTTTCAGAGGTTGTCCTGGGCAGAAGCACTCAGAGCCATAGGGCCAAGGCCTCAGGCCAGCACCAGGGTCCGATGTGAGTGTGTCCAGCCATATGTGCTAAACTATGAGATGCCAATCCAACCTACACTAGCTCTTTAGGGAATTTTGTCATTTAATAAGAACTCAAACTCTGTGGAATAATAAAAATGATTGTTGGCATTTGTACAGCACTTTACAATTTACAAAAACCGGCACATGTTACCTTAATTCTGAGCTGTGCTGGGCAAGTCTCATTGTCTCTGCTTTACAGCCGAGTATACAGAGGTATCCAGGCTCACACAGTGAGGTGTGGAAGAGTTGTGTCTCTCTCCTGACTCCTGATTCCTCATGGTAGTGGCACGTCTAGCCTTGGAGGGGTGCTCTGCTGTGGGCAGAGCTGCCCCTGGGATCCTTCTGAGCGGGGGCGGGAGGAGAGAGGTGAGCTTGGGGATGTGTGGGCCTGGATGTGCCTCTGTGGAATCTGCCCTTTTGGGGATTTTACTTTGGACTTCTCTCACTCTTAAAACTGTCCCCAAGAGGGTGCAGTTAGCGGCCCCCACCTGCTCCCATTCTCTGTCCTGAGAAGGACCAGATGCAGGTGGATGGCTTAGGCTGGCTCTGTCTTGTACTTGCAAAGAAACACTCCTGGCATTTCCTTGGCTACATCACTCACTGTTCTTCTTGCCTCTGAGCAATAAGGCCTTGAGGGCCAGAGCTGGAGCTTGGACCAAAGGCTAAGGAGGCCAATCACCCTGCTTTGATCCAGACCACCTCAGGTGGCCTGCGTGGCTCGGACAAAATTCTGGCTGCCATTTGCAAGTGATCCAGCCTCGCTTCCCAGGTCAGGGATCCCTCAGAGGTTCTAGAGACTCAAACCCAAGCCCTATAGAAACAAAAACTTATTCTCAGGGGGGCCATCCCTGTACATGCCCCTTATGAACCTCTGTCATTGGCAGGCAGCTGGTACAGGGCAGGAGAATTGAGGATCTCAGTCATTTGTTATCTTCTTCCACATAAATGGTACCCTGCGTCTAAAAGTTCAAGTTCAGGCTTAAAAAATGGTTTGCTCAGGATATTAGTTCTGAGAAAGCGTTTGCCCCAGCTGACTCTGCAGGACTGCCCAGCAGGTAGGTGCCACTTGGGGCCTGTTCAGGGTCATTGCCAGGTCTGGGAGTGCCAAGGCAGGCCTTACACAAATATGCCCAAGGGTCATACATCTCTCTGACCATTTATTTGTACCTCTGAGTACATCAGGCTTTAGCCTCTTGGGACAAAGAGCAGCTGCTCTGGCGAGTGCCCTGTGAAATAGAGCAGTCATCATTTAAAAAACCGAGCAGCAGGGCTTGTGGGTTATGACTTGTCAATATTTAGAAGAAAACCAGGGCTCAGTAAAGGCCCCTCTACATTCTTTTGGGGTTACCCAGTGCTTTTGGACCACTGCTATTGGTCCTTTTAATTACCCACATTTCATCACTGATCCCTTTTGGGGATATTGATCAACTTCCTTGGCAGTAAGAGGTGGTCATCATGTAGGGTGATATTGAATGAGACAGCAAATGACATTGATGCACAGACGCGGTGGTCCCCGGGGCTGTGAGTGCCTTGCAGTCTGGCAAGTAACAAGTGTGGGTTCTGGTGTCTAAAAGCTTTCACTCACGTCCTGGCTTTTCTGTTAGTATCTGTGTGACCTTGCTGTCCCTCGGTTTCCTCATCTGTAAGATGGGGATAATGATAATACTCACCTCGTGGAATTGTTGTAGTGGTTATCTGAGAGATTTCATGGGGAATACTCAGAGCAAGGGTACAGAAAACACTCAACAAAAGCCTTCTGTGTATAGTAAGTGAAACTACAAATAGTAACTCATGCATCTTTAAGAAGAAAACGGATGCAGAGGGTGAAAAATAAATTCTTTTCACCTCAACTGGTGAATTACCAAACTGGGAAATTTCAAATGAATATAGTAACACTTGAGAGTTTGCAGTGCAGGAGGTTACTAATAATAATGATGAAAAGGATTGTTTATAGTGGACAGGGGTTACAAACCCAAAAGGACCCAGGAGCCAGCATGAAACATGAATGAGTGACACAAATTGCGTGGGAAATTTTAAGGACCTGGAGAGAAGATATGACTTCTCAGTGAAGATACAGTTAATTTGTACCAGGTGAGAACGTGGGTCCTGTGTTGTCACATCAACTGATTCTCAAGAGAAGCCAGAAATCTTCCTTTTTTAAAATGTGAGATCTCCCATTTCAAAAAGAATAGTATCAACTAGTTTAAAAGCTTTTAAAAAATTGATGGACACACAAAAAATCCCTTTTGGTCAACGGGTCGACCTTTCGTGACCTCCAGATGTAGGTAAAGCTTTGAGTTTTACAATGTGCTTTCCTTATGCATGGACTTATTTGGATTTCATAAGGATGCTGTGAGGCAGTGCTACCAGCCACCCCCCTGCCTTCTTTCATAACATTACAAAGTCAGGGTGCATCTCAATAGAGCTTTGTGAGTTTGGTGTCCAAATGTTTGGATCATTGGAAAAATAGTGCATATTTGCTGTATCGTTTGATATTAAATGAGCTCCTTGCAACCACTAACATTATTGTAACTCAGTATTCACATCTAGGTAGGTGATTACTCTCTCAAAATTAACAGAGTAGTTTAAAAGACAGCACCTTGATGTGGGAAATTCCTGTTATCATAGAAGCATCTTTAAGAACAAGGTAGGCAAATTGAGCCATCACATGTTTCCCCAGGTGTTTGAGATGATTTTGATTTGTTATCAACCTCAAATAGACAATGTAGGGAGACCCAGCTGGTCTCAGGACTTCTAATAATAGCAGCAACTGCTATTGAGCAGAGACTTTGGGCCAGAAATGGTGTAGAACCGTGACTCGGAAACTTCAGTGCGTTAGGATCACCTGGAGGGCTCCTTAAGACACACAGATGCTGGGTCCCCCTCCAAGAGTGTTTGATTCAGTAGATCTGGGATTTCTGCATTCCTAACAAGGTCCCAGCGTTTGCGGTTCCCAGGTGCAGCTGCTGTTCTGGGGAATACATGTTGAGAACCCCTGGGGAAGTGGAAGAAGACTAATAGCAAAGGGAGAGGATGGCTGAGTCTTCATAAGTGTCACACGCCCACTGTGACATGCCCAGGAGTTTGTGAAGTGTGTATATTTTAAATAGGTGAAATGGAATAAAGGACCAAATCCAAGTCTTAATTAGTGAGAGCCTAAACCTAGCTCAGTTTGAAAGTGATGTAGTTGTGTTCCTCTTACATCAGGTGGCTAATCCAGAGGAGATCTTGTTTGTCTTGGGTACTTGTTTTAATCTTTAAATAAAGTAAAACTGAAGACACCTGTTTGAAGGGTGTGCTTGGGATTGGGATTGGCCAGTCAAAACCATGGGCTACAAAATTCACTTGGGGAAGCCTTAGGGGGCCCCTGAGTGAGACAAGAAGTCATGCAGTAGAGCAGCTATCCATCAGTACCGTGGGAGCCCCTTTGAGAAATATGCATGATACATATCATGATGCTATAGATGGAGAAGTCCCAGAGCAGATCAGCCAGTCACGTCTTGTGGCAGCCTCTCCAGCCATCAGGCCTGATTCTCAGTACTTCTCACGTGGGCAACTCTCGTAGGAGGCCCGGGCAACTGAGATTCATTTACTAAATGATGGTTAGTGATTCTCCTAAGCCAGTCTGTGTGCACAAGCCTGGCTTGTCATTGGCCTATCAAAGAGGAGTTTATTCTCACCAAGATGTCCTCCAGGCTTCCCTCATCCTAATTGTAGCATCCATTGTTTGAACCAACCCTTCATATTCAGAGGGATTCAGCCTCACCCAGACTCCTATTTGTCTTAAAACACAAAGCACAGAGGCCACACTGTGCAAGCTGAGACGTAAAAGATCATGGATGGACTGTTGGGTGATGGCCCCCCAGCACGGGTGCTTTGTGGAAGAAAGTTTGCACTTGAGCGCTGTGGGTTTAGCCGAATACCACACAGCTGAGACCTATTTCTGGCAGGAAATGCCGGCAGAAGCAGAGGTTTGTGGGGGTGGAGGTGCATGTTGCAGCTACATATGCCCCTGGTTAATGGGTATGTCAGTCTTTTCCATTAGTCTCGTGTTGAATTAGAATCCACAAAAGAAGATTATTAAATGCACAGAGAGACAGAGACAATCCTGTAGCCTATTTATGTAATGCTGGAACATATATCAAAAATACTTCGGGACTAGTCTTTGACTATAGTATCTGTGCTTCCATAGCATCCTCTGAGCTTAGCTAGAAGAAAGGATAGGGAACCTGGTCCTTCACCTTGCATAAAATGGAAGGGGAAAGAAAAGCCACATGTGCCCCCAAGATAAAAGCCCTAGCTATAGGTGCAAAGGCTGTGAACCAGACCTCAGAAGACATCTTCCCGCTCATCATTTCCCCTCTGGCAGCCTATTTCATTACCCTGCAGGCTTGCAGGCTCTTGACAGTCTGTGCACTAGCAAAATGTCTTCAAGGCATTTGTAAAACCTGCCCTTACTTTTTTGCTGCATTATACCGATTTACTTACTATTCTAGGTGGGTGGGATTCTTCCCCCCTTCTTCTAAATTATAACCAGTCATCTGAGGATTCACTTTATTTTTAAATTCAGGGCTGAAACTTAAAACTTTGAGGGCTATAAAAAATGTTATTCTTAAGAGAAAAACATATGCTTGAAAACTTAACCCCTTGGTGGTAGCCAGGGGATCCTCTTTCTCTGATTTTGAGCAATAATGCCAACAATTTTTGAGACCAATAAATACCACATGGGTCTTCAGGACTGGAGCGGCTGTGATAAATGCATGTCTTTATGTGATGGATAGAGAAGCCCAGATCTGGGAGAGGTGCCTTTTGGCAGAGAGGCATGGGGTCAATCCAGAGGCTCCCCTCGAGCTCCTGGTTTATCCTTAAAAAAAAAAAAAAAAAAACAGTATAGTTGAGGATAATCTTTATTGTGAATGGTAGATTATTTTACTTTTTTTTTTTTTGGCCACTCCATGTGGCATGTGGGATCTTAGTTCCTCGACCAGGGATAGAACCTGCACACCCTGCATTGGAAGCACAGAGTCCTAACCACTGGACCTCCAGGAAGGTCCCTCCTGGTACATCTTAAACAGAGTTTCTATGGCCTGACTTGTCAGCTTGGGTTGATGATACTTGCTTCCTCTAATGGGTTGGGAAATGGTTCGAAAATTTCCTTGCCCCATTGGGACTGTGAGACACATAAGATCTGAAAAGTGGAGGAGAGTGTAGAGGTTCCTCAAGAAATTAAAAATAGAACTGCCGTGTGATCCAGCAATCCCACTTCTAGGTATATATCCCAGGGAAATAACATCACGGTCTTGGAGAGAGATCTGCACTCCCATGTTCATTGCAGAATTATTCGCAGTAGCCAAGAGAAGAAAACAACCTGTGTCCATTGGCAGATAATTGGATAAAGAAGAGGTGGTAGGTACACCTAGAGTGAAATATTATTCAGCCTCTAAAAAGAGGGAAATCCTGCCTTCTTCCAACAACATGGATGGACTCTGGAGGGCATTCTGCTAAGTGAAAAAAGCCAAACACAGAAAGATAAATACCTATAATCTCACTTATATGTGGAATCTAAAAAAAAATCATTGAACTTATATAACAGAGAAGAGTGGTGGGTACTAGAGGCTGGGAAGCGGCGGAAAAGGCAAGATGTTGATCAAAGGGTATAACGTCCAGTTGTAAGTTGAATAGTTCTGGAGACCTAATGTAGAGCATGGTGGCTGTGGTTAATAATCATGTACTATATACTTGAAATCTGCTAAGAGAGTAGATCTCATGTGTTATATCATTAAACACAAAAATGGTAACTGTGTGAGGTGATGGATATGTGAATTAGCTTGATTGTGATAATTATTTTCCAATGCGTATCAAAACACCACATTGTACACTGTAATTATATATCATTTTTATTTGTCAGTCATACCTTAAAGCTGGGAAAAAAATGATCGGTTAAAAAAGAAAGATCTGGAAAGCTTGAAGCTAACGTGAGTGGCCTTGAAAGGAAATACTGCTTATCCAGGAAGCAAAAACACACTATAGATAGTGATGAGCCCATTATCTGAGAGCCCAGTTTTCTTTTCCAGGTGGTATGTAGCAGCCTTGTTCATGAACAGTGAAGTCTGAGCACACGTGTTCAGATCTTAGTGCTGGTCATCAAACTCGCAGCAAAACCTAAAGGGTATTTAACAATAGCTGGGATAGGTCTGTGAGAATGGGTCAGAAGGCAGGCCAGGCCCTAGAGAGGCTGACTATAGAATGTATTCTCTAACTCTACCACCTACTAGAAATAAGACTCTAGCAGCCTGATCACTCCCCATCCTTATTCACGCAAGAGTGAGCATGATAGATATTCGATCAGCATTGGATCTGATGGCCACAATGAAGAGAAAGCACTGGCCCTGATGACACAGAAGAGTGAGGGTGAAAGTAATTTCAATTGCTCAGTTACCCTCCTCTCTCTCCCCTTCCCACCGTCATCACTCTTTGCCTTGACATGTCACTGCCTCAGGAGGATTCCAGCTCGCCGTCTGCCCTGAGCCTGGGTCCACAGAGAAAAGCTGGAAGCAGACTGGCTTAGCAGTGGGGGAAACAGGAGGGGAACAGATCCCCCATAGGGAGACAGGGCACCCCAGGGCTCAGAAAGCACGTCAAAAATGGCTACTTCAACCTGTAGCTTTCTGTTAGGGGGATGGAGGTAGGGTCTCCCAGTTCCTGAGAGCTTTTCGTGGGCCAGACACCCGGCTGCATGCCTTATATTGGGCGTTAAAAACCCGGCTGTGCACAGGTGGCAGGTTGACTTGGTGGCCGAGCTCTTGGGACTGTGGTGACTGGAGAGGGTGGGCTCCCCAGGGGGCAGGCAACACTCAACTCTAGCTGATGGGTACTTTGTGGGAATACAAGTCCAGGATCTTCTATTCGTCAAGGAATTTGAAAATCTGGCTTTTGAAGGAAGTCTGTTGATATTTATATGTTCACAACCATTGAAACACTGCGTGGGCCAAACCAAACACAGTGAGATTTTAATACTGTCTGGGCTAGATTCATTCCTCGCCCCTGACCCCCCTCCCAACCCCCACCCCAGGCCTCCAGTTTCCCACTTCTGCCTTTCACCGCATTTTTTATTTAACTGTAAAGCCAATAGTATGTGGAGGTGATAGGGTGGTAGTGTTACAGCTCGAAGCTAAGTCAGATGTAGGTATGTGTAGGCCTGTTGGGCAAATTAGTGGGGGGCCTGCCAGAAGCCCATCGAGGGCCCTCTGGATGGGGACTCTATAAGAAAACCATAGTCTCAGGTTAGAGTCAGGATTGCTGCTTAAATCATTTCCTTATCCAGCATGCTGGATCTACTCTCAAATTCTCTGTAAGAAGTAACAACTGAAATCATTCCTTAAAAAAAAAAAATTAACACAGAGCAAAAGTGACCTTTTTGATGTACACGTCTCTGAATTTTGTAACATATACATTTGTGTAACTGTGCACACTTGGGATGCAGAACAGTCCATCAGCCCCCAGGACTCCTCCAGGAAGCACTGTTTTTTAAACTCTTTACACATTGGAATATAAGTATTTCTCCTTGGTCCCACCTTGCACCCTGACCTTAAGGATTCTGAGAACCACTTAGGAGTGAGAGGGTTAACCAGAACAGGAAACTGGGGTTCCTAGTCTTTGGTGGGTAACTCTTTCATAATGAATGCCCCTTCCATACCTATGACAGATTCTTGCTTTTCCCCAATAAATGCCTTCTGCTCCAGCCTAGTTCCTTTTTTCACTAGCCTCTACTGGTGTTATCACATTTAGCAACTAAAATGATAGGATGCCCAGTTATTACATGGGACACACTTTTATACTAAAAAATGATTTGTTGTTTTTCTGAAATTCAGATTTAACTGGGAGTCCTGTATTTTACCTGGCAAGCTCATCCCCTTCAAATATGTGCTGCATTCACAGCCAAGTTTAGAACCCACTTTTTCTGGGTCTCTTTTACTCTTCCATGTGAGTGTGAAAATACTCACTGGTGTTTTTTTTTCTCTTTCTTATTTCATTTTTTCTATTTAAAAAATTTTTATTTTATATTGGACTATAGTTGATTAACAATGTTGGGTTAGTTTCAGGTGTACAGCAAAGTGATTCCATTATACATATACATGTATCTGTCTTTCAAATTCTTTTCCCACTTAGGTTATTACAGAATATTGAGCAGAGTTCCCTGTGCTGTACAGTAGGTCCTTGTTCTTTGTCTCTTTTAAATATAGCAGTGTGTATATATCAGTCCCAAACTCCCAATCTACCAATACTCATTGGTTTTAAATAGTAATATGTTTGTAGGAAGATAGGGCATGTATTGGAAGGCCAAGAGGGCACCATCAATACATTAATGTGTTTTCAAGAAACCCGCTAGACATGCCCTTTCTGGAGAATAAGAAATGGACTAATGTGTGTTGGAGGGCAGAGGACAACTGGATTTTAGGAATTAGGACATTTCCCAGCCCCCTCCACCCCCCTCTCCTGGCCCAACCTGTGAATAATATAAAATTGTGGAGACTAAACAAGGAGATTGTTCACACTGGGTGATTTTGAAAATACCACTGGAATGCTAGCCTTCAGCAGGCCGTACATCTTACACCGCATTGAGCAAGATGGGGCCTTGTGGTGTGCTGTCCGTGAGTCACGCAGGAGGGCTCAGAACCAGCGCACTCCCAGCCCGGATGTTTTGGTTGAGAATGCTGTGATGATTGATGGATTTCTCTTGTTTGTTTGTTTTCTCAGTTATCAATGTTACTAGTGTGATTTCAGAATCACAATGAGATGAGAAGGAAAATCAATTTTACAGAGTACCTTCGGCATGAAGAAGGATTGGAAATTCCAATTTTCTGTCTAGACCAAAGAGTCAGCAAGCAGCAGTCTATGGGACAGATCTGGCCTGCAGCCTCTTTTCATCAGGCCTGGGAGCAATACATGGTTATTACATTTGTAAATGTTTGGAAAATTTTTTTAAAAATATTTCACGACGTGAAAATTATATGAAGTTCAGATTTCAGTGTCCACACTAAAGTTTTATCAGAACACAGCCATTCCCATTTGTTTCCGTGTGGTCTGTGGCTGATTTCACATGACAGCAACAGAGTTGAGTAGTTCCAACAGAGACCATACGGCCTGCAAAGCCTAAAATAGTTACTCTCTGACCTTTTATAGAAAGACTTGGCCAACTCCTGCTCTAGACTCTATATCTTCTATGGTTGTGTGTGTCTTTAAATTTCTAGGAATCTTTTAGCTAAAGAAGTGACTGTTGTCTGGTTGCTAGCAGTTCAGAACAGTAAACCTCCTAGGCATATATCTGGAGAAAACTCTAATTCAAAAAGATACATGGACCCCAGTGTTCACAGCAGCACTATTTACAATAGCCAAGGCATGGAAGCAACCTAAGTGTCCATCGACAGATGAATGGATAAAGAAGATGTGTTTTATATATCTATATATATATATGTCTATATATATATATATATATATATATATATATAGAATGGAATATTACTCAGCCATTAAAAAGAATGAAAAATGTCATTTGCAGCAACATGGATGGACCTGGAGATTATCATACTAGGTGAAGTAAGTCAGAAAAAGAAAGATAAATATCATATGATATCACTTATATATGGAATCTAAAATATGATACAAGTGAACTTATTTACAAAACAGAAATAGACTCACAGACATAGAAAACAAACTTATGGTTTCCAAAGGGGAAAGGGGGTGGGGTGGGAATAAATTAGGAGTTTGGGATTAACATAGACACACTACTATATATAAAGTAGATAAACAACAGAATGTACTGTGTAGCACAGGGAACTCTACTCAATATCTTGTAATAACCTATAAGGGAAAGTGTGTGTGTGTGTGTGTGTGTGTGTGTGTATTCAGTTAAATAGTATATGTGTATAACTGAATCACTGTGCAGTACACTTGAAACTAACACAACATTGTAAATCCACTATATTTCAATAAAAATTAAAAAAATAAAGAAGGCACAGTGAATGAAAAAAAAAAAACAGTAAAGCATCAGACACCCTTTTACTCTTTTCTGGGCTGCTATGATGAAAAGCTTATATTTACTGAAGCGCTCACATGCTGAGTTTTGCTACTCTAGAGTTTTCTTGTTACATCCTTGCTATCTGAGCCAACTGTGTTTTCTTTTGAAAACCAGAAAATCTGATCTCTTAGAGGTAACGGTTTGGCCCATCTAAAAATAAATGATTACATTTAAAACCATTTTTTTCCCATCGACAGGGGCTGAGGATAGAGGAAAAGCACTGGTGATTCTCCATATCGTTTTTCTTTCTCCCCAGAAATTGCCGGAAGCCTCATTCTGTGCTCCCTGGGGATTTTAAGGGTGAAGGGTCAGAATGGGAGTCAGGAAACACACCCACCACATTCCCCGCCTTCTGACCCTCTGCCCTGCCATTCCTTAGCCCTTCCCCGAGGGTCAGTTACCTCATGGAAGCCATAGGACCAATGGCTTCATTTGCAAATGAAATGACACCAGATTAAAGCTGCTGATGGCCTGCGGTAGCAGAGTCCACTCTGACCTCCATGAATCATCAAATGTTTCCTTTCTGCCCCCTTCTCCTTCTTGTCCAAAAGGGCCAGCTGCAATTTTGAGTCTTGTCTGCCTGGAAATTTCCAAATGGACTTTGGTGGCTTAGTAAATATTTTCAAATTGCCCAAGGTTTAGGGAGATAGCAGAGCCATAATTGTGAAATCAGGTTTAGAAAGCGATTACTGCAGTACTTGGGCTGGCCGTGTGAGCATGCGGGAGCAGGCGGAGGAGTGGATACTCGTCCTTCCTCACTCGGCGGGTGGATGACTTTTGGCTTTCTGATCAATCCTACGTCAGCTCCTGAAATTCTCTGGCTGGGCAACTTCTGAGCAGCTGCTGAGAGACTAGGAAGCCAAGCATGGGGTTAGTGTAGGACTTCTTCAAGTGTGGCACTATGAACAGTTTGGACCAGATAATTCTTTGCTGTGGGGGGCTGTCGTGTGCATTGTGTGATGTTTAGTAGTATCCTTGGTCTCTATCCAGTAAACGCCAGTAGCATTGTCCGTGCCCCAGCATGACAATCAAAAGTGTCCCCAGGGACTTTCTAGGTGGTGCAGTGGTTAAGAATCCGCCTGCCAATGCAGGGGACACGGGTTCGATCCCTGCTCCAGGAAGATCCCACATGCAGTGGAGTAGCTAAGCCTGTGTGCCACAACTATTGAGCCTGTATGCCACAACTACTGAAGCCCATGTGCCTAGAGCCCCTGCTCCGCAACAAGAGAAGCCAATGCAGTGAGGAGCCCGCACATCACAATGAAGGGTAGTGCCCACTCACTGCAACTAGAGAAAGCATCCGTGCAGCAGTGAAGACCCAACGCAGCCAATAAATTAATCAGTTAATTAAAATTTAAAAAAAGTGTCCCTGGACATTGCCAGATGTTCCCTGGAGAACAAAATAAGCCTTTTGAGAACCACTGATGTAGTATAATGTAAGGGTTACCTGACCAAATGTATTTCCCATACTTGTTCAGCATTAGAGATTCATTGCTTTAAGCCTTCCCTTTCATCCTTAGGGATTCATTCCTTGAAGCCTTGGAGGCTTTTTCAGTTTCCAGAATCTCCCATGAAAATACAAGTTTTTCACAGGGGTAAAGCCCCAAGCCTGGGAGGACAGATGGTTTTCATCTCGTGTCAACTCTGACTGTCTTGGGAAGATGTCTGAGGCTGTGTTTGGGTTTGGGGGGAAGAACAGCGAGATAGATGAGAGCTGTCTCATGTACAGGGGATAAGGTGCTGCCCGTCGTGTGTAAGGAGCCTTCTGACCTGCTACCTCTGCAGAGGCTCATCGGTCCCGCCCTCGTCTGGGGTTGTAATTGCTCCCAGGGGCACTGTTCACACATGGTCACTGTGGCTTCGTGTATTTGCTAGGGCGGTTTTCTGGCAGGTGCCAGGAAGGTGTCTTGAGGAAGAGGTATCTTTTCTAGATCCTGCAGCGCTGCCGTATGGGCTGGCAGAGGTGCTGTAGTCGGCTTGATGGGAGCAAGCAGCAGCAGGTACAGGGAGGGCGCGACGAGGGTGATTCCCATCTCTCTCCCTTCACCTGATGGTAAGCTCCTGGAGGACAAGGGCAATGTCAGTTTCATCATTACCCCTTTGCTGCCTTCACGGCACATTTCACATAGTGCCAAAGCCTGTTCAGTGACCTTCAGCGGGGTTCTCTTTTGTCACGGGCTCCTTCTCAGTCTTGTGGACTCAGAATCATGCTTCAATGCACAACATAAAATACATAGGATTAAAAAGATGACCAATTACATGGAAATACAGGCAGCACAATAGAAAACTGCGATAGATAACACCTGTGCTTCTATATTATCGTATTAAATAAAATCTAGTGGCAATTCTAATACATAGTCCGGTTTCTATTACTGATGAACATATGATATTTCAAGGTATCTCCAACAGCTATAATGCGATATGAACATAGCTGCAATTGCTATTCATGACAAAGTCATAGGTACTGAAGATATTTCTGAGGCTTGTTCTTCTGTTTGTAACTGAAGATGATGCTATATTCAGCTAAAAGTTAGTGAAAATAGCCTTTAACTGGCTTCCCTGAGTTCTGGCTCATCCCCGGAATCCCTGAATTCTTTCTTAACCAGTTTCTGCTTTAAAGCTCCCTCCGTCCCCTCACCTGACGCTACTCCAGCCACCTACTTGAGATTCTTCCCTAACAAATTCCTCCAGGTTCCTTCTTCCACACTCTTTTCCATCTAAGCTCTCCCAGCTGGATTGTGTTTTTTTGTCTCCTATCCAAGTTCACAAGGCAAGGGAAGCATCCAGCCCCCACTTGGGGTTCCCAGGCTTAAGAGAAGTGGATGCATCCTAGATGTCCAGTGAATGCTTGTTCAGATGAAACGGTCGCTTTGCCAACTTTACCCTTTTTTCCCCCAGCTTTACCCTTTTTATCTGGGGCTGCTATTGGATACTTGAGCTGTGTTGCCAAAAAAAAAAAAATTGCATAACCTAAAAGTTGAGAATTATGTTTTCTTTGGTGACCTTACTGAGGACTATAGCCCGGGGCGGCAGGCTCTCAGACAGCTCTGAAGCACTGTTCCAAAGAGGTGAGGAAAGAGCCAGGATATATAATTTTTGCTGACAGAGCAACCAAACATGTAGTCTAACATCAAAAAATTACTACTATTCACAAAAAAAAACCAGACATCCCAAGTTAATGATTTTAGTGTTTTTTTATGTATGGGAAGATGCAAAAGTCTGGGCTCATTGAAATTATTCTTTTGATATGCATCTTAACTGTCTAGGGCCAGTATCCTGTTTTTCTCCTTCCTGAATTCCCCTCAAGGTGCTCTGTCGGGGTGTCTGCAGTGGCTGATGGCTTGATGGCGGGCCACATGATTGTTTACTGGGATGGTAGGTGACAATCTTTGTTTACTGGGATGGCAGACGACTTTCTTTTTGTCCACAGCTATGTCTGAGCTCAGTTCACTCTTTTTTTGTTGTTTTTTTTTTATTTTTTATTTTTTGGGGGTACACCAGGTTAAATCATCTGTTTTTATACACATATCCCCGTATTCCCTCCCTTCCTTGACTCCCCCCCCTCGAGTCCCCCCCACCCTCCCCGCCCCAGTCCTCTAAGGCATCTTCCATCCTTGAGTTGGACTCCCTTTGTTATACAATAACTTCCCACTGACTATTTTACAGTTGGTAGTATATATATGTCTGTGCTACTCTCTCGCTTCGTCTCAGTTTCAGTTCACTCTTGATGCCTCCCTTCTGCGTGGAGAGCATCTTTCAGTCTGGTTTGCCCCATTCCCCCATCGGAGGTGCCGACCTCCCCTCGGGAAGAGAGAGGGCTGGACACCCATTGTTACCTCAGAAGCAGCAGTGAGCAGTGTGAGCGGTAGGACCCTTGACCAACAATGACCCCACCGCATGCCTGTGCCACGAGCAGCTGGGCAGAAACCATCACCATCCTCATTGCATACCTTGCTGTGTCCCCTGGATCGCGGGGGACTTGGCTGCGAACCAGGAGCCTGGGGAGTCAGGATGGCTACAAGGGACTTTCAAAATAAATAAATAAAAATGAGCCACCTCTAATTAGTTTTCTCTGACATTAAGGTCAGCAGGTTCCAGAATGTCCTGTGTGGGGTTAGCGCCTGTATTTTTCACCAAATGAACGCATCAGTGTTCTACCCAATTTGGACTGTTGCAGCTTCTGACGTTCTTTTTCTCCCTGGATTGTTATAAAGAGTCTGTATTAATGCCTTAGGGCTGTCATAACAAAGTACCACAGATGGTGGCTTAAGCAACAGAAATGCGTGGTCTCACAGTTCTGAAGGCTGGAACTCGAGACCAAGGTACCAGTGGGATGGGTTTCGTCCGAGGTTTGTGAGGGCAGGCTCTGCTCCAGGCATCTCTCCTTGACATGTAGCCAGACGTCCTGTCCCTGTGGCTCTTAACGTGGTCTTCTGTGTGCGTCTGTCTTTGTGCAGGTTCCCCCTTTTCATAAGGGTGCCAGTTATATTGGGTTAGGCTCCACCCTAATGATATAATTTGAACTTGATTACCTCTGTAAGGACCCTATTTCCAAACAAGGTACTGGGGGTGAGGACTTCACTATATCTCTGATGAAGGGACACAATTCAGCCTATACCAGGGTCCCTGCTTGTTTTCAGGTAGTACCCATCCTCACAGGGATGGCCATCCACACCCTAGTCTGCTTCTGCCTATGGCAGTAGACGTCGTGTTTCAAGGGAAGTGGTGCCGGGACTCCTAAGTAGTGGATGCCATTCGTCATGGATGCCTCAAGCCTCTGCCCTTTGTCACACTCACGACGTCCTCTTAGCACCCAGCACCCTCAGTGTCCCCTAACCCTCTGTCTCCAGTCAAAGCCTTTTATCTGGAAAGGCCTAGAACAGTATTTCACACTAAGGTGTAATGAAGAAAGCTTAAACATTCCCTCTCCTGAAAGCCAGTTAAAAACAGAGGGCCGAGAGGTAGACCACATCTTAGAGCTCAGAATGTCAACTCAGCCACCTTCAGGGCTGTTTTTGTTCAGGACCCTGGATTGTTCCCCCCCCCCGCCCAGTAATGACCAAAACATTCCTGGTGGATTCATGGCTATTTAGAGTTTGCCGAATTCTCTCACTTTCATAATCTCGTGGGGCTTCAAAGAGCAGGATGTCTTATTTTCTGCATTTCATTTCAGAGAAAATGGCAGCTCCGTTAAGTAATTTGTCCAAGCTCACACAGGGCTACATCACCCGCGTGTCTCTGCCAGATCTCCCCAACACATCTACTGTGTCACCCTCCATCTCTCCTCTCGGTCCCCGCAGTGTGGTCCATGCAGCCTGAGTCTCACCGGCTCACTGATCCCCTTGCTGTGCCCCAGGACTCAATCCTCAGAAGTGGCCTAGGCCTGGTGAGGGTGGCCAAGGTGAGAATATCTTTTGTTCCAAGTTCTAGGCCAAAGGGGCACTGTGGGCAAAGGCACGAGGCTTGTGAAGGAGCAGAGCAGCAGCAGGAAGTGACAAGGAGTTGGGCGTGGCTGGAGCACGCCGAGAAATGGGGCCAGCTGGGCAGGGGGTGCTGGGTCACAGAAGGCTGGGTGTGCCAAGTATGGGCGCCAGGACTTGGTGCCATGGTCGGCAGAGCCCATGGTTTATCAGAGACTGCTCTGATGGCAGAGTGGAGGCAAGACGAGGCAGGGAGCTGCTCCCTGGGTGCCCGCTCAACGCCCCAACACTGTCGGAGCTGGTAAATTGCTGAAAGCTTCTGAGGTGGCCTCTCTGTTTCTTTGGTTCAGGGGTCACCTTTAGCTTTTATAATCTCTTAAATCATTCTCTTTAGACGGAAACCCAGAAGAAGCATCTTAACCATCCTCATCTGAAAGCCTTATTGCTGATGGAAGCCAATTTAGAGTTGGAATGTGGAGGCTATTTCTGGATACTGTGACATCCTGTTCAACTTTCAGAGGAGCCTGGGAATAAAGGGGTGACTCAGTCTGTGAGTTTATTTTTAGGGAAAGCTGAGAATTCAGTCTGGAGCCACTCGGAGTCCTCAGTGCCCGCCAGTGCAGAGGTGCTATTGGTGGAGAGGATGCTGAGCAGAAATGCTGAATTTATCATCCACTGTTACCCGGCACCTCCTACACTCCAACATGTGGCTTATTGATTTGAAAACAAGATGGGAATCAACGTAAACAAACCTTTGAATCGGAGGAGCCTATTTCAGGGCATTTACTTTTGAGAACTGACTTTAGAGCTAAAGAATTAATATTGTAAGAGTTCCTGTTTATTGGGCATTTAATATGTACAACATATTCTGCTTTGCAAAAATTGACCAGGAACATTGATACTCTGTTTGAGGTGTGGTATCGTTATCGCTGTTTTAATAGGCGAGGACATGTTAACTTGAGGAGGTTAAACGTTGTTCTAGGACAAGGCAGCTGAGTTTGAATTTGAATGCAAATCTGGCTCCAAAGCTCATGCAAATGACCACTCCAGAGCTGGCAAATAAATGGCCTCTCTTTGGTCCTGTGTATCACTAATTCATCGTGGGATCCTGGCCTGCTCAGCTCAGATTTGGCCTCAGGATCCTTCTCAACACAGCACTCTAGGTAGCTACTGTGACCAACTGAGCAGCATTAGTACTTAAGATAAAGCCCTTCTGTCATCTTAGTTTTATCTTTGTTTTGGCTCAGAATGGAGTCTTTAAGTCTGGAGACTTGGTTATTGTTGATTTCTACAGATCTATTTATAACCTTTTATTTCCTAAACACTTATAAGCAATGGAGCATTCATTACAGTTTCCTTTTACAGTCACTGGAGACTCTGTATTCTTTAATAGGGGCTTCTGACTGCCTTGGAGGGAAGAATGACATTTGAAGACCCCAAGCCTTGATTAGACAATTGGCTAATGTGTGGGTGTCTGCGGTAATGAGTGGGAGATAGAGAATGAACCTTAAGAACTCAGGCCATTTATAGCAGTAAACCTTTCAAATAGTCCCATCTGATTAATTACAGCAGGATGGTGAAGTAGGATGGGCGGAAGTGGTGGGCAGGCTCAGACAGCAAGATGATGGGGCCAACTCTGGGGAAACTTGCTCCTCTTCAGTTGTTGTGAAAAATGTCACCTCAGCTGGCAAGCCTGTTGTCCTAAAAGTGTAACACAAATGGGAGCTCGAGGTCCCAATGGGGAAAAAGGGACTCCTTAAAAGCAAGCTCACAGAAGACATAAATAGACATTTCTCCAAAGAAGACATACAGATGGCCAACAAACACATGAAAAGATGCTCCACATCACTAATCATCAGAGAAATGCAAGTCAAAGCCACAATGAGGTATCACCTCACACCAGTCAGAATGGCCATCATCACAAAGTCTGGAAACAACTAATGTTGGAGAGGGTGTGGAGAAAAAGGAACTCTCCTGCACTGTTGGTGGGACTGTAAATTGGTACAGCCACTATGGAAAACAATTTGGAGGTTCCTTAAAAAACTACAAATAGAACTACCATATGATCCAGTAATCCCACTCCTGGGCATATACCCAAAGAAAACCATAATCCCAAAAGAAACTTGTACAATAATGTTTATTGCAGCACTATTTACAATAGCCAGGACATGGAAGCAACCTAAATGCCCATCAACAAATGAATGGATACAGAAGATGTGGCATATATATACAATGGAATATTACTCAGCTATAAAAAGGGATGAGATGGAGCTATATGTAATGAGGTGGATAGAACTACAGTCTGTCATACAGAGTGAAGTAAGTCAGAAAGAGAAGGACAAATATTGTATGCTAACTCACATATACGGAATCTAAAAATGGTACTGTTGGACTCAGTGACCAGAACAAGGATGCAGATACAGAGAATGGACTGGAGAACTCGAGGTATGGGAGGGGGCGGGGGGTGAAGGGGAAACTGAGACGAAGCGAGAGAGTAACACAGACATATATATACTACCAACTGTAAAATAGTCAGTGGGAAGTTGTTGTATAACAAAGGGAGTCCAACTCGAGGATGGAAGATGCCTTTGAGGACTGGGGCGGGGAGGGTGGGGGGGGCTTGGGGGGGGCGTCAAGGAAGGGAGGGAAGATGGGGATATGTGTATAAAAACAGATGATTGAACCTGGTGTACCCCCCAAAAAAATAAATAAATAAATAAATAAATAAATAAATAAATAAATAAATAAATAAAGTAAAAAAAAAAAAAAAAAAAAGCAAGCTCAGATAAGAGAAAGAGGTAGAGAATCCCCAGGGGAGTGGTAAAGGGGGAATCTAGGACCCAGCCATGCGGTGGGATGAGATAATCTGTCTAGGAGAAAGTTCTTGGTCAAGATCTAAAACTGGAACATCAAGAAATAGGAATAGAAATGCATTACCTAGAAGTGTGGAGGCTGCTGTGATTTCTTCAAGATTCCAGATAACTGAGCTGAAACGGGGTTGAACAGTTGAAACAGGTGGAAGGTAGTACATATAGCTCATCAATGAATGGTATGTTCAATAAAATTAAAACCTTTTTGCTCTGCTTAAAAAAAAAAAAGAAAAGAAAAATTCAGCTTAGGCCAACAGCCTCTGGAAGCCTGTCATCAGGGTGTAGGATCTCAGCCACAGGCCTGGGCTTTAGGGCCAGGGCTCCAGGCCCCAGGAATGGGATGGGGAAGAGTATGGCAGGAGGTCAGGGCAGAGCTGGAATCAAAATGCCGTTGCCCAGACTGGATCCCCCCCTGGCAAACAGTGCTCTCCTCCTACTGATTTCATCTTGTTGAGCCTTATTTTCTGGGTGTGTATGTTATGCAAGCTTGGGGGACTCTCCAGATTATTTGGATCCAAGCCAGAAAGAGGGCTACCTTGGAGATGGTTTTACTTTACCTCCTGAGATGCTGGTGATTTGCCAAGCAGGGATCAGAGACCTGGAAGCTCTTACAAAGCTCTGTAACTAGACACAGCCCATCCAGTCCTCATCAGCTCAGCAACTTGCTGCGGGTGCTGAGAGAACCATGGTGTGTCTATGAGTTGCATGGGAAGGATGCGGAGGCAATAAAAGCAATTTAGTATCAATACGAGGGACCAGGCATCACATGCCAAATCCCCTATCCCTCACCCTGCTGCCTTCTGCTGTAGTAGACACAATTTTAAGAGGAGATGGAGACAGCAGCTTGGAATTAGTGTCTGCATTAGATGGGTATGTGCACCTTGAGAATTAAGAAGTAGATGAGATTAACAGATGTCTAAATGAAGGCAGTGGCCATACACACACTCCTTGGAAGCCCCATGGCTGTGTCCCAGACCAGGCCAGTAGAATCCAAAAGAAATCAAAGACTGTCACATAATATAAAGGCCCGGCCACCCTCGAAGCCCCACCTTTTTCCAGGCAGCTCCAGAAAAAGACAACTCCCAGCCTAGCTCTGACAGCTGAATTAGATGGCTGAGTTGTGGCATTGCTGTTGCCAAAACCACTTGGATAGTTTCCCCAGGGGGCTTAAGGATGCAGCCAAGTTTCCTGCTTTACTCTGACTCTGAGTTAAGCAGAAATCTTTACCTGGCCCGGCTTTGTTATGTCTGTGTCACCTCATCATTGGAGAAAATGCGTTATGGTCTCTTGCAGTCTCTTTCATGAAACGGAGCAGGGCCTCAAGGAAATAGGATGGTCAGCGTGGCATCACAGCGGGTCAGAAATAATAACATCTACACAGTTTGATTATATTTAAAAATTCGGTTTACACACAATAGGAATTCAGTTGACTCCAAGCTGTAATCTCAGTCTGGATTTGAATGGACTTGCATTTCAATACCTTCTTCCTCCAAAATCATATTTAGGTGCCCCATAGCAGCCTGTCATTGTAGTGCTGAAATCATAGAACTTGGTTGTTCTCTCCTCATTTCTCAATGACCATTATCTTTTATGCAGTACTAATGAAATCAAGCAGTTATCATTTGACTTCTTTGTAGTTGAGGTTAATTTGTCAATTTCCTGCCAGTCTTCCATTACCTCCAGTACACATTTTCCTAGTTAGCTGACAAATCAGAATTCTGATGATGGCAGTGCAGAGAGGACTGGCAAAGTTTACTTCTGTGGATTTTTCCCCAAATCATAATTGGTTGGTCTTTTTTCCTTTAGATTTTCCAGGACAAAGGAGTTCTTATTTTTAATAACATCTTTTCATTCTAAGGAAAACGTGAAATGTGCAAAAAAGTGAAAAGAATGAAATCATTTAAAAGTACCTGACCTGGGGCCTGACACTCAATAAATATTTTAACACTCTACAAGGAAAAAAATGCCCTTAATCTCAATACCAAACAAATTTGGGGGATTTTCTTGGCATCGATTTTATGTAGGTGTAATTAGACTCCATATAAATTTTACTTTGAGCTTTTTTCTCTTTAATATTTACATGAACATTTTCTCATGCTGTTATACATTTTTCATAAATATAATTTTAATTGGTTACATGATCATTAGTTAGGAGTACATTTGTCCGTGAGTAACAGAAGCCTGAGAAACAATAGCTGAATAAGATTTTTGCTTTTGAAGAAGAAATTGGGACAACTGAGGAAGCTCTTGGAGTAGGGAGACCGCTCACTGAGGGCACAAGGAGCTTTCAATGCTCTGCTATCCTTAGGGAGGTCTGCCACGCACCAGGCATGGAGCCTTCCCAGGGAGAGTAGTAAGTTATGCTTTGGGGAGACTGAGTCACATGACTGCCCTTGCTCGAAAAAAGTCTGGGAAGGTGAGTTGTTAACTTTCCAGCCTCTGCAGTGAAGAAATGTGGGTTTCTTAGAATAAAGTGGTCAGAATTCGAATTACCGTGTCAATGGGCAGTGGATTTTTTTAAAATTCCAATCTGATTACTTACCTGGCAGGTGGCAGGCTTTAAAGTGCTCCATTTAGGACCGTCTAATTTGGTGCTGGAAGCACAAAAGTGCAACCAGCCAGTCGTGAAAGTCGCATCAAAACTAAAACCAGTAGATATCAGTTGCAGGGAGGCAGCTGTCAAAGCAAAATAAGGAAAAATTCCTCAACATTTAGAGCTGGTCCAATCTGGAATTAACTATGTCGTGAGCAACCTGTCCCAAGATGCAGAGGCTAAAGAGATGCTTGGCGTGTAGGCGGAAGGTGATTTATGGGTCAGGTGAAATGGACCAGGTGACCAGTGATAGACATCTGTACATCTCATGACTTAAAAATTAGGGTATAGTTGCTAAAATACTTCTCCAAGCACCTAGGGTATTGGCTGTGTGGTAGAGCCTTGCTCCAGCATTGCTTGTTCGTTACCTGAAGTGTAGCTGGGCGAAGTGATTCCCTGACACGGCAGGATTCACCTCCTAGGGTCCAGGCTCTAGTGCTGTGGGAAAGCCCTGTCTTGGGCTTCCAAGCCATTGCCTGGCCCGTAAACCAGCCTCATGCAAACTTACATATCTTTTTTTCCTCGCTGCCTGTTAACATGGCTCTATTATTTTTCCAGAGGCCATGGATTTCACTTTTTGTGCCAACAAAATGTGCAGGTTCCTCATAGGGAGGACGGCATGGACTCTGTCTTTGACATTACTCAGTTGTAAAACAAGGAGAAACATAAAAACTATTGTCTCTTTGATTTATTTGCAAAATGGACCTGCTAAAATGGAAAGTTTCATTAATTAAACTCATTTTCTGTGAACAGCTTAAAGCTATAAAATCAAGTGTGATTGATAAACAAGTGAATCTAAGTTTATGTAACTCCGGCAGCACAGATGTTTTTTTAAACATCTCCTTTGTGGTAGACGCATTTGTGGGTGTTGTGGATGTCATAGTAAATACAACATGGAGCCTGCATTCTGGGGGGGGGAGGACAATTTGCAAATAGACAAGTGAGTAGCGTATACTGTGAATAGATGTAGAAAGAGGAGCAGTTTACAAATAGGCAAGTGAACAGCACATGTTGTGTTGGTTTGTAATAGTATGAGGGCTAGGGCTCTAGGAGGGGGAATACGTTTCTTGGATGGTCAGGGAAGGCCTTACTAACAAGATGATATTTGAGCTGTGACATAAAACAGAAGAGTGAGCCAGGTGGACATCTGGGGGAAGGACATTCCTGGCAGAAGGCACAGCAAGGGCATTGGCCCCGAGTTGAGAGCGTACTTGGTGTGTTCACGCAGCAACAGCTCATAGATACAGAGATCAGATTAGTGACCAGAGGGGAAGGGAGTTGGGGTGTGGCCAGAATGGGTGAAGTGGGTGACAGATGGTAACTAGACTTGCGGTGGCGATCACTTTGTAGTATATGCAGATGTTGAATTATAATTCTGCACACTTGGAACTTGTATAATGTTAATGATGGTGATGATGAGAATAATAAAAAAAAGCAACAGGAAAACCAGTGGGGTGAAGGAAAGTGCTAGGAGATGTGACCCAAGAGGTGGTGGCCAGGTCTATAACAAAGGCATCTAGATACCAGGATACAGACTTTGGCTTTTACTTTAGGTGATATTAGGATCAATTGGAGGATTTAGGGCACCATTGGACCTATTTTTTTTTTTTTTTAAGGATTACTCTAGCTGCTGTGGTGAGACTAGTTAATGAGGAGGGAGGCAAGGGTGAAGGCAGGGAGACCAGCTGTTGGGAGGATACCTTGGTAATTCAAGAGTAATGAAACCTATTTGGGCTAAGATAGTAGCAGTGGAGGTAGTGAATGATGGGTATATTTTGATGGTACAGCTCAAGGGATTTTCTCATTGAGTAGAATGTGAGGGAAAGAAAGAAGTCAAGGATGCTCCATGGGTTCTGGCTTGTGCAACTAGTAGAATGGACTTTCACTTTAATGTGATGGAGATGACAATGGGAAGGCCTGTTTTGGAGGGAAAATAGGAGTTCAGTCTTGGAAATGTTCAATTAGAGATGCCTATTTGACACCCAAGTGGAAATGTTGAGTGGGTTGGTAGATGTGTGAGTCTGGAGTTCAAAAGAGAGGTCTGGGCTGGTGACATCAACATGGAAATCATCAACATTTGCATAGGATTTCAAGCCAGGAGGTTGGGTGAGATCACCAAGGGGATGAACATAGATAGAGAAGAGGCCTGAGGATGTAGGAGAGGATGAGGAACCACAAATGAAACTAAGAAAGGGTGGTCAGTGATTTAGGAAGAGAACTGAGAGAATTGGTGACCTGGAGTTTAAGAAAGTATTTCTAGAAAGAGAGAATGATCATCTTTGTCAGATATTGCTGAGATGCCAAGAAATTTGACGTCTGAGGATTGACCATTGGCTTTATCAGTGCAGAGGTTCCTGGTGTCCTGGACTGGAGATGTTTTGATGGAGAGGTAGAGGCGAGCACTGGATGGATGGGATTTTGGGTAGAAAGAGGCGAGAGGAACTGGAGACAGCAAGAGTGTTGACTCTTTTAAGGAGTTTTGCTGTAAAGGGAAAAAGAGAAAGGAGGGGGTAATTGAGGGGGAATGCTGCTTTTAGAGATGTTAGAGCAGGCTTGAGCCCTGCTGAGAATGATCCAGAGACTGGGAAAAGTTGATGAGGCAGGAGAGAGACGATTGCCTGAAGGGCATCCTTGAGTTGAGGAGTGGGGATGTCAGGAGAGCACAGATAGAGGATGGCCCTCCTACGAGAGTGATGGCAGAGCCTGTGGGACCAGTGAGTAGACTGGAGCCTGTGGAGGGGCCTTTCTGATTGCTTTTCTCGGTGAAATGGGAAGCAAGGTCATCCGCCAGCAATGAGGAAGGGGGAAGAGGTTTTGGAAGTTTGAGGAGGTAGAAGGTGTCATATAATCCTCTTGGACAGTTCAAGAGTAATTAGTCTAAGGAAACACAGATTTCTGGATGCTTCCAAGGCCTCCCTGCAATTTAAGGTCATGAATTGGAAGCAAAACCAGACGTCGTGGTCCTGTGTTTTCCTCCAGCATTTTCAACTGAATATATGCAGATACAAATAGGCAAAGTGTTGGATTTCAACTGTGTTGGGCTTTTGAAAGACTGTGATTATAGTTATTGATTGTGGAATCCCAAAGAGGAAGTGAGGGTGTGATGTGGGTAAACGGCAGTGAAAGCGTGATAGGATCAAAACAGTGTGAGAAGAATAGTATGCTTTATAAATTGGATTCTCTTTTATAAATTAAATCATATTTCCTGTGCATGATGGAAACTTAGCACCTTTAAAAAATCTGTAGTGAGTTTTGATATGTGAAACATCCTGTATGATAGCAATAATTATCTTATGGTATTGTTGTTTATATTGTGTTTTCTTAAAGCAAGTCATGGCATATCTGGAAGACACTAGGTGTAAGGCATTCTGGATAAATCTCAATGCAGTTGGCCAACTGGGAGGGCTCTGAGGGAAGCCACGTGTGAACTAGGGGTCACTGGCCCAGCTCCAAGGCCTGGATTTGAATTTGCAGCTGGTGCCCCACTGGCCAAGGGAGTAGCAGCCTTGGTCACATAACAGAACTAGTGATCAATGATGTGTCTGGTCAGAGGTGCGGAGGCTCTGCTAGGGGAGCGCAGCTGTCTGTCTGGAGCCAGGATCTGTCCAACCCAGGGAAAGAGAACTGCTGAGAGTTGAGGACAGTGGGCGATGGGAACACACATCTGGAAAGGGAGCAGGGTGGTAGGCAGTGTAATAGACAGAACCACAAAGGAGGGACAGCGTGGAATTCCAGCCACTCCTCCTGGGTTGTCAAGTCTGGATTTGGAGGTGAGGGTTGTCGGTGGAATCACATTGACCGCAGAGGTAGCTCAGAATAAAGGGAAGAACCTGGGTCGGGGGGCGGGGAGCCTTAGCTTCAGTGTCTGCTGGCTCAGACATTGGGTAGGACTGAGCTGGAGGGTGGGGGCGCTGATGATCCGGCTGCAGAACCTGGGAAAGGCAGGGGCAGAGGAAGCCAGGAGAGGCTGATGAGGAGCAGCTGCTGTCTTCCCCCGGCGCAGATGGAAGGCCTCCATACCAGCACACCACTTATGGCGTCTGTGGCAAAGTCCATGTTTATTTCACCCATGGCCCCGCTGTCCATATATAACAGAAATCGGGTCAGGTTAAAGGGAAACCACGGGTCCCCCTCTTGGCCTCACTGACCTCATTCTTGCCTCGGGCAGGTGTGTATGGCATGTTAGGGTCCTAAAGTGGGGTGACTCTGCTGGGTGTGAGTCCTGATTAGAATCAAGCAGCCTCGTGGTCTTGTCACGAGATCTCATGTTTGAGGCTCCTCATCCTTGATGAGGAAATGGCCATATCTGTTATCTCAGCAGCAGGAGATGAGAGAGATGAAAGTGCTTGGGAGAGTGCCATGTAAGACACAGCTTCCATGTACACAATGGAATATTACTCAGCCATTAAAAAGAGTGAAATAATGCCATTTGCAGCGGCATGGGTGGACCTAGAGATTGTTATACTGAGTGAGTTAAGTCAGGCAGAGAAAGAAATATCATCCGATATTGCTTATATGTGGAATCTAAAAAGAAATGATACAAATGAACTTATTTACACAACAGAAACAGACTCACAGACTTGGAACAAACTTATGAATACCAGGGGGTAAGAGTGGGGAGAAGAGGTATTTAAGGAGTTTGGGAATGACATGTACACACTGCTATATTTAAAATGGATAACCAGCAAGGACTTACTGTATAGCACAGGGAACTCTGCTCAATATTATATAACAACTTACATGGGAAAAGAATTTGAAAAAGAATAGATACATGTATAGGTACAACTGAATCACTTTGCTGTACACCTGAAAATAACACAACATTGTTAATCAACTATACTCCAATATAAAATAAAAAGTTTAAAAAGAAAAAAAAAGACCCAGCTAAAAGTCTTCTGCATGCTGAAAGCCTTCTGTGGTAGGTGGGGATACAGAGGCCCTAGCCTTGTGAAATGAAGTGAGGTCAGTGCAGATTAAGCAGACCAAATCAAATCTTTGATGGTTGAATGATTTCTAAAGATGATTGCAGGTTGGCACAATATAACAGGACTGCCCATAGCGGCTGAAAACATTGTCCAGAACAGATCAGATAAGGCCAAGTTAGAAATTGGTTGTTGCTGTGAATCAAGCGGTAGGCTATCAATGACCTAGATTTCCCCAGAAGTTTTCCCACAGGAAGTGAAAGAAAAACCACCCTGTGACTGCTGAGGCTTGATTTGTCAAGAGCTGCGAGATCTACGTGGTATTAAAAGATTGTCCATCTCTCAGCTTGCCCTAATGAATTGGGGCCCATTTAATTCAAAGCCAGTGAGATGTGTAAATCACATCTATAGCATGAAATGGCCAGACTTCAACCCTAATTGCCAACAATTCATAACAGCCTCTGGTTGCATTGTTCTTCTCTTAGCTAGGAAATGTTTGGCTTGTTGCTGAAGCTGCTGCTTTTTAATGCCTCACACTGTGTAGTCAGTATTTTCCCTATTTTCTGCCCTCCTTTAGAGAGATAGGGGCAAAACAATAGCATAAAGAGAAGGCTTGTTATAGGCCCTGACCTGGGAGACCCAGAGGGCTGGTCCTGAAGCAGAGACTTGGGTGGCTGTTCTCTGTCTCCACTGGAGGATATGAGACCAATCTGAGTGGCCCAGGGATGTGGGAGCTATTCCGGGGCATCCTGGACTTTCCAGGAGGCCCATGAACTCCTGGGAAGAACCAAGAGCCAAACTCATCTTATGTCAGGTCTACAAAGCATGTAACATACCACGCCCTGCACCCCAACTGATCAAAGTTAGGCACAGTCACCACAAGATGGTTTGTGATGGTCCCCAGGATCCTCCTCACAGGCTCCCCACCTGTTCTTGTGTCAACCTTATCACTACAGCAGTCTTTGTGTGTGTGTGTGTGTGTGTTCATTTCTTTTTTAAAGCTCTTTATTGGAATATAACTGCTTTACATTGTTGTGCCAGTTTTTGCTGTACAGCAAAGTGAATCCTCTGTATTTATACATATATCCCCATATCCTCTCCCTCCCACGACTCCTTCCCACCCTGCCTATCCCAGCCCTCTAAGTCATCGCCCATCATCAAGTTGATCTCCCTGTTTTATGCAGCAGTTTCCTTCTGAACCCCTGGCCCTGCAGCTGACTTTGACCTCACCTTTCCGCTTTGGGTTTGTGTAAATACCATGCCTGGGCTGATTGACAAACCTGGGCTCTCACACTCTGAGATGTAGGAGGAGTTTGGAGTGGCTTTGGTGAAGACATCAGAAAGCGCCCTGTTCCACGTTAGGACATGATAAGTAAGCGTAGTTCATGTGAAGATAGACATACAGTATACACTTGTACCGTCACGGCTGTGCTTTTGCACCTGTATGCATGTGGAAGTGTAAATGCATATGTACCTAGATGTACACATGATGTACAAGTGTCAGTGATGGAGTTTTCAAAGGAAGAAAAGTCTAGAAACGTCAAAGTATAGGTCTAGAAACCCTATATGAGTCTGAACATGCTCGTGGGAGGATTCTAAGGCTCTGGATGCCCTCTTTGAAGAACTTTGTAAAAATCAAATGCAAAGATGTGATATTTGGAAGAAGTGAGCTTCCTGTCACTGGAAGAATTGATTCATTCTCCTCATTTGTTCATATGCAGAATAAGTATTGATGAATGCTATTTGCAGCAACATGGATGGTTGCTAGAGATGATCATACTAAGTGAATTAAGTCAGAGAGAGACAAGTACCATATGGTATCACTTATATGTGGGATCTAAAAAAATGATACAGATGAGCTTATTTGCAAAACAGAAATAGATTCACAGACATAGAAAACAAACTTATGGTTACCAAAGGGGAAGGGAAGGGGAGGGATAAATTAGGAATTTGGGAGTAACATATACGCACTACTATATATAAAATAAACAACAAGGACCTACTGTGTAGCATAGGGAACTATATTCAATATTTTGTAATAACTTATAATGGAAAAGAATCTGAAAAAGAATATATATATTCAGATATATATATATCTGAATCACTTTGCTATATACCTGAAATTAACACAACATTGTAAATCAACTATACTTCAATTTAAAAACAAAAAAAGAATAAGTATTGATGGCCTCCTGTGTGCTAGGGATTCAAGGACAGCCCAGCAGGATAGATGGACTAGTAACAAGGATTTACAAGTTCATGTTGGCAGTGAGTGTTCTTTTTTAATACATCTTTATTGGAGTATAATTGCTTTACAATGTTGTGCCAGTTTCCGCTGTACAACAAAGTGAGTCAGCTACATGTATGCATATGCCCCATATCCCCTCCCTCTTGAGCCTCCCTCTGACCCTCCCTATCCCATCCCTCTAGGTTGTAATAAATCACCGAGCTGATCTCCCTGTGCTCTGCAGCTGCTAACCACTAGCTATCTATTTTACATTTGGTAATGTATATATGTCGATGCTACTCTCTCACTACATCCCAGCCTCCCCTTCCCCCCAACCCCAGTGTCCTCAAGTCCATTCTCTATGTCTGCGTCTTTATTCCTGCCCTGCCACAAGGTTCATCAGTAACATTTTTCTAGATTCCACATATATGCATTAGCATATGGTATTTGATTTTCTCTTTCTGACTTACTTCATTACAGGACTACTTTATGACCCAGCAATCCTACTACTGGGCATATACCTGAGAAAACCATAATTCCAAAAGATACATGTACCACAGTGTTCATTGCAGCACTGTTTACAGTAGCCAGGACATGGAGGCAACCTAAATGTCCATCAACAGATGAATGGATAAAGAAGATGTGGCATATACATACAATGGAATATTAGCCATAAAAAGGCAGTGAGTGTTCTGAAAGAGAGAACCACGTGGTGCTCTCAGAACAGGTACCTTGTCCATGGTCACAGACTAGTAAGTGGCGGGGCTAGACTTTAAACACATGTTTATCTGACACCAAAACGCATCTGTCAAACTTCACAGGCATTTCCCTGTAACTGGATGGGAGGGTGTGAGAGAGGAAAGGTGAAAAATGATGGTGGGAAGATAGACAAAGCTTTTGCTAGGTAAGGGGTTTTGATCTTGTCCTGTGGGTAATGGGAGGCTCTCGGGAAGTGATCTAATTGGATAAGCATTTTTGAGAGAGTTTTCTACTATACGATAGAAAGTAATTTGAGTTGGGGCGGGGGGGGGGGGGGCGGGCAGGGAGACCACTCAGAGGTGGTTTCACTGATCCCGTAATGAAGTAGCAATAGCCCAAAGTAAGAGAGTAGCTGTGGAGATGCTGAAGAAGGCATGGATGTGGTAGTTATGAGTTATGATTTACAAAGTGATGTAAATCAACACATCTTGGAATTGATTGAATATGATATGAGAGGTATGGAGAAATAAAGGCGATAGCCAGGTGTCTGGCGCAGCTAAGTGGGTAGGTTAATAGTGCTGTTGATCGGAGCAGGGAGCATAGGAAGAGGGACGTATCTGGGGGGAAGGTAGTGTGTTTAGTTTGGACACGATGAGATGATGGTGCCTTTGGGACATACATGTGAGATGCCTGGTAGGCCAGTGGACGTACCGGTCTGGAACTCTGGTGTGGGGACTTTAAAAAGCTGCCAATAATAGTAAGTTCAGCCATGGGAATGATTGAAGCTATCCAGCATGAGAATGTAGCATGTAAAGTCAGCCTAATGAGTTACATATTTAGGGATGAAGGTGGCCACGAGAGGTGGGAGGAAAATCAGGGCAGGCAGAAGGAGGGTGGTAGGTGAGGATGAAAGAACTTTTCAAGAAGGAGGGAGTGATGCATGGTGTTGAATGCTGCTGGCAGGCAATAGCACGGTTTCTGGGAAGTGTCCACTGAACATACCAACTGGGAGTTCGCTGGTGCCCCAGACAGAATGGAAATGCTGGTTAAATAGAGTGGTGAGGCGTGGAATTGAGCAGAGAGGAAGTGCAGATACTGAATGAAGCCTTTGGCTCCGCAAGTGGCGTGGTTGTGAAAAAAAGAAAAGTGAAGTTTAGCCAGAGAGGGCATAGGATTTGTATGGATTGTTTTTTGTTTGTTTCTTTTGTTTTGTTTTTTAAAGAGGAGGTCTAAATTCTGAGGTGAAAGAGCTAGTTGAAAATAGAGAAAGAGGTGAAAGCTACAGCTGAGTGGAAGGATTATTGATGGCATGGGGGTCTCTGAGACATGATGAAATGATGCAGTTCAATGTACTGGTAATGAGCCTTTTATATACAAACAGAAAAAAAAAAACCACATGGAGTTCCTACTTATGCTATGCATGGGCTTGTGCTGGGGAGGACATATCTTCTACTGAAGCTACAGAGTTGACAAAGAGCACATAACAAGGATTCCTGGATGGTGTCAAGAGCCCAGCTGAGGTTGAAGACCACAGATTTGTAGTGGTGGTCTCCTGCAGTGTTATGATTTCCTCCAGAGGGTGTGGTACCCTAGATTGGTGTTTAATCTTGGGAAATCAGGATGGGCACTTAATCCTGATTTGAAATTTTGCCAGATGGGTATAGCCAAAGGATGAGGAGGTGAGGTGGTTGAGAATACAAGAATACAGCAGTTGGAAATGATTGTTCACATGGTCTTAGCTGAAAAGAGATGACGAGGAAGACAGGAGAACTATAATGGGTGGGGAGAAAATAAAGTCGGAGATGAGAGGGCTTGAAAAGATCCCAGAGCAGATGTGATGAGGACAAGCCAGGAAGAGAGAGGGGAGGATGGGCGGCTGTGAATGGAATCCGGGCCTTTGTACCTAACATTTCATACTTGGTGATGAGGCTAGATGTCAGCCCTGGGAAAGGGTGGTTGAGGAGGGGGAGACAAGGTTATCTGAGATGAGACTGTCAAGGAACTGTGGGAATAACGGTTGGATGAGTCACGCACACAAACACTGAGGTTACCAGGATGATGGTGGAATTTGATATGGATACTGTGAGCCAAAGCATGAAGTCATTGGTAGATGTGAGGAAGTGACCAGAAGATCACTTGGTGACAGAGATGAGGATGGATAGAACAAGGGAATAAGCAAGACTTTCCAGAAAGACAGTTGTGGGCTAGGAGCAATACTAAGGAGTAAAAAAAATTGCCAAACCCACTTCCTGATCGTGATATGGTCTGGTTTAAAAAAGCCCATATTCTTAAAACTATTCTGTACTGCTCACTGAATCTGAAGCTGAAGGATAACTTCCAGTTTACCTGAAGGTACTACCAATATCTTTCTTAAAAAAAAAAAACAAAAAAACCTATGGGAAGTAGTCCATTCTCAGCTTTATTCAACCAGATCTATTCATCTCTACTGAATTTTCCAAATCAACGAGTCCATATTTTAAAGAATAAATCTTAGGGGCAAAACATGATAGAAATAAAATGACACGCACCACAAAACTCCTTAAATCAATCAAGCTAATCTTATAAATCTTTGGTTAAAATTTAGACTGCAGTGGGCACTTAACATGTGAAAACATTCCAGTCGGCATTTTTATGGCTTAGACACAATTACTGGCCTTTTGGTCTGATCTGAGGCCAGTGTTGAACTAGGAATACCCCATGCGTATTCATGATGTCCTACTATTTCTAACACATGCTTGGCATCTGAACCTACCTGTATGCTGAGAATTAACAGACACAGAAATGTAAATAACTGTGAGTCACAAAGGCAGTGAATTTAGTCTTAAAAAAAAAAAAACCTCAAACATCTATGATTAAAAGAGTTCATAGCTCTGTTACTCAGATTTTTTAATCTGAAAAACAAAAGCAAAAAACAAACAGTGGGTGAAGGTAGATGTTATAGGCTTGTGTACATTTGCAGTGGAAATTTGCCTCTCTGATGAACTGTGCAGTGTATATGGGTTGAAAAATGGAATCCAGAAAGCAAATAGTTGGTTGTCTCAGAGCCCCTAGGGATGCTCAGAATTCCTTCACATCATAGTGGTGACCACTGAAAGTTTCATTCTGTTTTGTGACTTGACTTACAGTGAAGAAGGTAGCACAGCTGTAAACCAGCTGTGTTTCATTGATGCTTGGAAACAGGGCCCTTTTGTCTGTTCCCAATGTTTTTGGCGCCCTTCCTGAATTTCACGGACTTGAGCTGTTAGTGGAAAAGTAGTTGTTGAAATATAGTTTCAGTCTTGCTGAGCCTGCCACTCACTCGGACTTCTGGGGACCAGCAGGTGTTGAATTTAAGACAGTGAATCTTGTTTGTGATATGTGGCCAGGTAAAGAAGTCATTCAGTGGATTTCCTACCTGTTCATCTGGGACTTTATTCATAGCAACGCACTGAGCTACATTGAGGGCCTTCTTCCTAGCTGTCTGGGAACATAAGAGGATGTAGCGCCGCCTAGTGGAGGCAATTTCTTGTCATGTGTTCAGCCGTATTCTGGAATACGGCAAGGTGTTTGCAAATACAGGGGTGAATGTGTTTATTAAAGGTGGGTAGCAGTAAAGCTGAAAGGTGTAAATAAGCCTTTCAAAAATCTTAATTTAGTGCACAATCTTTTAATGGTGAAAAATGAGTTTGAACCGCAGCATCTTATAACTTACAGGGGCTATGAGGATTAATAATATGGAAACTAAAATTGTGGTTATATTTGAGTGAAGGGAAAGAGATTGAAATTAGGATGGAAAACATGCAGAGGCTTCTAAGAGTGTCTGGCAGATTCTGTGTATTTTGAACTGGGTGGTAATTACAAGGGTATTTGCCTCGAAAGAACTCATGAACTAAACATTGATTTTATGGTGTATCCTCTATCTGTATTTAATAAAAAGGTCAAACTATGGAAAGTTTTGACCAAACACACCACCTCCTCAATTTATAGCCCTTTTCAGAGAAATCTCAGAAATGCTAAGGCATGTATGGTTTTGACACTTTACTTCATCGGCTTTCAGAATAAGGCTTAGGTACCAATGAACATCTGCATTGACAGGTCTGTAGCATCATTCAAACTTATGTTGTTTACCTAAAGAGACATATGCTTTTATAGTAGACTGTGTATTTTTGTCTTATTGTGTATTTGAATATGAGCTTTATGTTCTCTGTGGCACAAATTTTCCCCTTCTCAGCTGTTCAGAGAAGTCCAAATTCAGTAACGCACTTGGAACATCCAGTTGACATGGGAATGACCATTTAGGCTACAAGTTCATTTTTGTGACAAGTCAGGGAGAGAAACTAAGAATTACTTAGAAAGACATCTGTCCATTAGAAAATCCTTTGCAGAGTCTCAAATTTTAAAAAATTAGTTTTCTTTTAGAAGTGAGAGGTAAACAGATGCATTAGTAATGCTGAAGTATTTGACTCCTTCTTCCAAAGGTGAAAATTCCTGCAGAGTATTTTACAGGAGAAATTATTTAAGAGTGATATGAGTAATGGTAAATCAACATTGGATTGTAATATTAAATTCAACATGGTTTAATTCTGAGTTATTCCGTTGTAGCTAAATTTCTTCATGGCGTAATGCGTTTAAAATTTCCCCTTAAAGGAAATCTCAGAAAAGATTTTACATGTGTATAATCCAGATGAGAAATGAGAAAAAAGCAAGAAAGTTGAAAGACCCGAGTTGATTCCAGAAGCACTTGCCAAGTTTCCGTAATGTCTCATCAGCTGTTTGTGGGAGAGGAAGGCTTGGGAAGAGCCAGGACTCTTTTCTAGGTTCTCAGGTTAGGAAATGAGATTTTGATCTGATTGAACTGATCTTGTATTTCTATTCATGTCTTCTACCTTACCCCAGACAGGTCTGGCCCCTGAGATGAACAGGATGCAGTGATAACATACATTCCAGGGGCACCTATCACGGGATTCTGCCAACCTCACAGTGGTTGGGGGACGCCCCCACACACTTAAACGAAGACTGAATTGTGTGTGTGTGTGTGTGTGTGTGTATTATATATACTAAGCTAGGGGTTTTATGTATGTACCCTTTTTCTTTCTCCATTAGCACTGCATATATGGAGATCAACCACTTTGAGTTGGAGTAAATTGTCCTTATTTGTTTGGTGTTGTGAGACCACCAACCACCCAAAAGTAAGCTTTCAAAAAAACATTAAAATTGGAGTGATAGCATGTGCCCAGAGAAACATGGATTAGGAGGGGTGGGTTTTTTGCTTGTTTTTGTTTTTATTTTTTTTTAACATTGTTGGCAATAATTAAAAATTGGAAACAGTCCAGTAGGAAAAAAGGAAAATGGTTAAATATATGTTCACAGTAGGGAATGCTATGCAGCAGCTTAAATAGTAAAGTAGATATATGTATGGATGGATATAAGAATTTATATACATAAACGTGCCTTACATAAACACATAAAGAAGAGGCTAGGAATTTTAGAGGGGGTGGAAAAAAGGGACTTGATCTTTTCTGTATTAGGATTTTTTAAATATCAAAATTGTGTTCATATATTACTTGTGTAATTAAAAAAAATTAAGTTAGTCAAATTTAAACCTCTTTGGAATCTACGTTTTAAGAGTTATTTTATACCACCTGAGGGTAAACTTACCTGTGTGGTTGACGTTTCAATGGTAACCTGAATTCTCGATCTTGTTGGACTTTTTAATCTAAAGACTTTTTCAAAGGAAAGACTTAGGGAGAGAAAGCTCCTCCTGTGTCTGTCTGGAGTGCTCTAGAGGTGGGATGCTGTTGCCTCAGTCCAGTGTGTTGGTTGGTTGCGATGGTTTAGGGCTCAGTATCAATCCGTCTTCTGCCCGCTGTTAGCTCAAGTCCCTTGAGGGGCAAGGAGATGAAATCACTAAGTGCCAGCCAATCACAGAGTTCCCTGGGAGCTTAAAAGAAGATGCTGTCTTACTCAAATATTTCTTATTTGAGATACTACCAGTCCCAGACAACCAACAGAAGGGACTCACTAAAGATGCTGGCGATGCCAGCTGCTCCTTTGTCATTTGAATTCTGGTTTGGGAGCAGATCTCATGCCCAAGACAGAGGAAACTTCATGTCTTTTTCAGTTGTCATCTTTGGCAGGGTCCATGGAGTGACTAGAGAAAGCAGATCTAGACTCTTCCTTTTAGCAGCAGTTTGCACAATGTCTGCCAGTGGCTCATAGACCTGGTTTTCGTTACTGACGCATTATACCTGGAGGCGACTACAGATGCCTGCTGGACATTTCAATTAGTGCAGCGTGCTGGACTCACTTACTTCAGTTTGCCGCCCCCAGCTTGTCCCAGCTGGGCTCCCAACTACCCCGGGAGCTCTTTGCTGTAACACAGCATCCTGATTTCAGTCTAATAAATCAGTCTGTTTCTGCCTCCTCAGTTTCAGATCGTTTTCAAGGTGCTGCCCCATCATGCACCAGACATGGATACCATTTCCAGCTCCTGTCACTGTCAGTGCAGGTGCCTGCTTGGTGAGCTGCCAGGTGGGACCAGGCACCACCCAAAGCAGGGGCTGCCTGACGTCTCAGTCTGGAGAGTAGGTGCCAAATAATATTCCTTGAATGGCTGAATGAACAGACATTCATATAGTCTGGGAACATGAGTGGGGTCCCCTCCCCCACCATAGAGCCTTTGTAACCGAGCTGCTGGGATGCACCTCATTTAGGAATCTCTCTGAGGTTGCTGTGCATCCATTCCTTCATACAACAAATGTTGATCAAGTACCAGCTCTGTGCCAGATACTGTGCTAAGGGGTGGTGATATGGTGGTAGAGAAGGCATGGTCCCCGCCATCAAGGACTTCACAGTCTAACAGAAAGGATACTCTGGGATGAAAGTAGGGTGTTGTGTGTCCCCACCAAATTGACTATGATGCTTCCTCTGTGTTCACTGATTAGTACAGGACTGTTGGCATCTGCCCAAGACCTTTACCATCTTCATCGTCTCCCTTATGTGACTCCATTTCACAGGGAGCCCATTCTCTTAGGCACCTTGGTAAACTCATCTTCTTGTGAAAAAAAGTAAAATGCCTCAGATCCCATTGCGTAGAATAGGCACTTTGGGACCAAAAGCATTTCGTTTTGTTTTTTTTAAAGAAAAAAATAGTTTTTCATAAGCTAATGTTTTTCCTTCTAGACCTTGGTGCCCTTCTCTTATTTATCCTCTGCCCAGGCAGCTAATAGATTTGAAGGGGAAAAATAATACCAGACTCAGCATGTTACATGAGAAATGTATTAGTTAGGAGCCTGGGGTTCTAAGAAATAGAGACCAGATCTAGCTAGCTCATGGGAAAGGGGTGGGTTTTCATAAGGGATGCAGGAGTGTCTTACAGAATCAGAAACAGAAGTGTGTCTGGGCTGAAAGAGAGTATCAAAGCTGGGAAGCAGAAGGTCACTGGAACCCTTTCTCTGTCTTTCATCTGCCATCTTCTTCATCCATCCGTCTTTCCCCCTTCCCTTCCCTTCTTCTTCTCTCTCTCTCCCTTCCCCTGCTCAATATTTCTTTCTCCACCTCACTTTGTCTGCTTTTATGGCGCATGTGGTCAATCATTTTGGCTGCCCCACCGTTTCTAAGTTGACTTTTCACAGGTCCAGCCGCATCACAGAGACTTCCTTCAAACCAGGTGTGGCCAGGGACCAGGGTTGTATTGTTCCAAAATGGCTCCTGGAGGTCATGCTTCTGGATGTGGGTTAGATTCTAGAGAGGGGGACACATTTTGAGCAGGACAGATTTGCCCAAAGTTGTCTAGTATGCCTGGGTCTATACACACAGGCACACTTGTAGCCCATATGCCAAAATCCCTTTCATGATGGCTACACATTTAACTAGAGATGGTGCGACGGGCCCTGCCCTGAACCTATGTGAAAGGATGTGGTTCTGACATGAGCTGCAGGATCCACGGGGTTCTGGTGGAGGTTCTGGGAACAGGCCTGGGCCTGAGCCAGAATACTTGGGGTCCAGTTATGGACCTACCAATAAATAACTCTAGGATCTTAGACAATTCTTACCCCAGCTGAACCTTCATTTTCTGGTTGAGTTGAGAGTCACAGAGGCAGCTTTCAATGATGTGAAGGGCCATAGTGATGGAGAAGGAACAAGCGTGTTCTCTCTCTAGTTCTAGAGTGAAAGAACAGGGGAAACTGCAGAGCAGTAACAGTGGCTGAAGATCCCGAAGAACTTTCTCACCATCAGGCTGCACTGACCTCAGAACTGGCTACTTTATGGTGCTTTATGGTCCTGGCACTCCCTGTCACTCTTTGAAATCCCAGGGAACCTCAAAAATGACCTATAAAATGGAGATACCAGCCTATTTCTTTTTTTAGTTTTTATTTTATATTGGAGCATCATTGATTAACAATGTTGTGTTAGTTTCAGGTATATAGCACAGTGGTTCAGTTATGCATATACATGTATCTATTCTTTTTCTAATTCTTTTTCCTGTTTAGGTTATTACAGAATATTGAGCAGAGTTCCCTGTGCTATATACAGTAAGTCCTTGTTGGGTATCCATTTTAAATATAGCAGTGTGTACATGTCAATCCCAGACTCCCAATCTGTCCCTGCAACCCGTAACCATAAGTTTGTTCTCTAAGTCTGGGAGTCTGTTTATGTTTTGTAAATAAGTTCATTTGTATCATTATTTTTAGATTCTGCATGTGAGGGATATCATATTTGTCCTTCTCTGTCTGACGTACTTCACTTAGTATGATAATCTCCCAATCTGTTTCTTAAAAGAATTATTTGTGTGTGTGTGTGTGTAGGGGAAGGTATGGGAGTTTTGAGTGCTGTTATACAAATGTATGTCTTTTGTATTATGGTCTTAACAAGGGAAAAGAAATATTGAGTTGGCCAAAAAAGTTTGGTTTTAGGTAAAAATAAAAGACATTTTTCATTTTCACCAAGTTAGCCAACCCAGTATTTTTGCTCTATTTTGTACATTCTTTAAAACCTTCACAGCATAGTTTTTAGTGCTTGTGTCATAAGCGTTTCCAAGGCCACGAGCCCTAAGAAGAATAGGTGGGGATGTAAGTGACATGCACGTCTCTTAATGAAAACAGTGCCAGTTGTTCTTCTTAGCCCTATCACTGTAATTTCCGGAATTCTTTCTCCCTTCCTTCAGTCCTTTGTCCTTTCTACTACCTGCTGGACTATCAGGGTAGGGATAGGAATAGGAAAGAGAGCAGATTTTTGAAATCTACTTTTAACCCTGTGTCCTGTGTGAGGGTCTAGTAATAGGATGCCCCTTCTGGTTCTCAGCTCTGTGTTGCTGATGTCTGCTTATCCCTGCCTCTGTCACCATAACCTCTGATATTGTCACTTTATCTTTCCGAAGTCTTGGCTGGAATTTGAAGAGCTGAGACAGTGGGGCCGTTCCGCTTTGGCATGGTATATAACCGAATTTCCTCTGTGAGGTCCTCATAGCATATTTGGCTCTGTCCATCTTTGGGGCTCAAATACTCCCTTCAGGTAGACCCTTTTGTTAAATTGCCTCAAATTGCTTTGATATTTACATGGCGTTCTGTTTTTACCAACCTCTGGTTGGTTTTCACTGCTACTAAATGGAGCTGTTAGGTCATTCAGAAGCAGGTATAGGTACATATGTGGGCCATGATAGAAGTCTAGAAATATTTACATAGCTATCACCTATAAAGAGATTTAACTATGTAGCACAGGGAACTACAATATATTCAATATCCTGTGATAAACCATAATGGAAAAGAATATGAAAAAGAATATATATATATATGTATAACTGAATCATTTTGCTGTACAGCAGAAATTAACATAACATGGTAAATCAACTCTATTTCAGTAAAATTTTTTAAAAATATTAAAAAAAATTTAACAGCTACATCTGCTGTATAATTACTTTAAAATATAAAATATAAGGTCAGATCTCTTGGGCATATTGTTTTATGTTATTGTTGCTGATAATGATGTCTTTTGAAGTAAGGAAAGAAGGTTTTGGTATTGCTGTGGGAGTTGCCAACCTATACAGGGGTTGTGCTCCAAGATGATATGTGACTTAGTATTAAAGTGTGAAAATAGTTACCTTCCCAGGCTAGTCCACTGTCCTCAGTTTTAACACATAATGTAGGAAAATTAGTATCAATGCATATTTCCAAAGAACTTGGGAAAGAAAGAAGCCTTACAAATCAAGCAGTGAAATAAGATAGAACTCTAAATTTGAATTTATCTTTTTTAAAAAATTTATTTATTTATTTATTTATGGCTGTGTTGGGTCTTCGTTGCTGCACGTGGGCTTTCTCTAGCTGCAGTGAGCGGGGGCTACTCTTTGTTGAGGTGCATGGGCTTCTCATTGCAGTGGCTTCTCTAGTTGCGGAGCACAGGCTCCAGACGCATGGGCTTCAGTAGTTGGGGCACATGGGCTCAGTAGTTGTGGCTCGCGGGCTCTAGAGCACAGGCTTAGCAGTTGTGGTGCACTGGCTTAGTTGCTCCATGGCATATGGGATCTTCCTGGATCAGGGATTGAACCCGTGTCCCCTGCACTGGCAGGCGGATTCTTAACCGCTGCGCCACTAGGGAAGTCCCTAAACTTGAATTTATCTTGTATGTTGGTGATTGAGGAAAACTACCTTTAATCCAAGGCACTAAAGGAGGCAGATGGATCTTTCATGAAGATTCTCAAAAGGTTTCTTGGATCTCTTAAGAGTTTAGAAGATAGTGACCCTGGCTATTATCATATATAATTGCACTGGAAAACACACTTTTGATGTGGTAATAATTACTTGTGTTCACATTATTTGGATATTTTTTGCCTTGCAAAAAGTTAGGGAAAGAAATTTCTCTGAATTAATTGGGTAAGAATTGGAAGAAAAGGAGGAGTGAGGAGAAAGCTAAAGAAGATGTGAATATTTGTGAGAAAGATTACCTGAGAATGTGAATAGTGTGGGGAGTGGAGAGTGGATGTATCGGGTAGGACTTACTGTTGGGACTGATTGAAGTTGAGATCATATAGTTTTTCACATCTTTCATGAAGTGGGCATAACTAATTCAACACATGATTGTGTTCTAGGACAGCAGTTCTCAAAATACACTCCCCCTGATTGATTATGAACTAAGATCAAAATACAAGTCTTGCTTTGATAAATGATGAACAATCCCATAAAATGCAGTTTTTACATATGACTGAGGGTTGCTAGAGTAACCTACTAAAAGTGAGTTTTCAAGGGTCTTTCTTAGCTCAAATTAGCATGTTACCATAGACTCTAAATAGTCAAGGACTCTAACTGGTTCTACTAAAAAGTCTAGCTGCTATTCAGTAACAAAACTCCTATAATGCAGCATGCGTGTAGATAGTTGGAATTGCCAAAAGGAAAAGGTGTTAGGTGGGGCATAGAATGACCAAAGTGGGCAGTGATCAAAGAAGCTCAAGAGTCATTGGTTCAGAAAAGTTAGTCTCTATTACTCAGTCATAAAAAGAATGAAATAATGCCATTTGCAGCAACATGGATGGACCTAGAGATTATCATACTAAGTGAAATAAGTCAGACAAAGACAATATATGATATCACTTATATGTGAAATCTAAAATAATGACACAAATGAACTTATTTACAAGAAAGAAATAGAGTCACAGGTATAGAAAACAAACTTATAGTTACCAAACAGAAAAGGAGAGGGGGATAAATTTGAAATTTGGGATTAACAGGTATATACTACTGTATATAATAGATAAACAACAAGGACCTACTGTGTATCACAGGGAACTATATTCAATATCTTGTAATATCCTATAATGAAAAAGAATCTGAAAAAGAATACATATATATATATATGTATATATATATGACTGTATCACTTTGCTCTATACCTGAAACATCATAAATCAACTATACTTCAATTTTAAAGAAAAGAAAATAACGTTCAAAATACAGTTTCCTTAAAAATGGTTTGGATTTATCTTCCTGTAAATACAAAGTATAGGGATAGAAGGCATTTTGGTCATGTCACACGTGGAAAACTGGAATGAGGGAGATGCAGCTCCTTATTACTTAGGTTCTCAGAATTGCAAATAAATAAATAAGTTTAAATTTAAGAAGATAGAAAAGTTATTCTTAATCCTGGCTGGACATCAGAATTGTCTAGAGTGCTTTTAAGAATTATAGTGCTTTTAAGAATTATATGATGATTTACTCAGTGAGGATCCACCCTCTCTCCAGCAGACTTTGCCTTCATCTCATTGGCTAGACCCTGTCCACATGTTTACCCCAGACCAGTTGTTGGCAAAAGGAGATAGGGTTGTGAAGATTCATCCCCTGGGGCTGGAGTCTTGCTGACCTGGGGAAACCACCACCACTGAGGTTTCAGCATCATGCAGTGTACCATGGTGTGTAAAAATTCACCTTAAAAACAAAAAGGAAAAAGAAGAAGGTCTCTGACTTCAAAGCTCATATACTGTTCACTTAGAAAGACTGAACATTGTAGGAAATAACTGGATAAGTGATTCATGCAGGGCAAGAAGAGTAGAACCAACCTTCATTAAGCACCTACATAACCATGTGCTGACTACTTCATACTTGTCACCTCTTTTGATCCTCACTTCAACCTTATGAGACCAGTAGTGTCAATGGAGTTTTACAGATTAAAAAACTGTAAATTCAGAGACTTAAGGGCATTTGAACTGGATTATTTATCTAGAACCTGGCAAATGAGAATTTGTGTTCTTCTTTTTGGAATCTAGATTTGTTTTGTCATGACAGCCTACCAGGCTGTCTCCTAAGTAATAAGGAACTACATCACCCTCATTTCAGTTTTCCACGTGTGACATGACCAGAATGCCTTCTATCCCTATACTTTGTATTTATAGGACAGGTGTGGCATGGCCATGTGTATTTCCTCAGGATTAATCCATGCATGAAGCTTGAATCAGAACAATATTGTAAAGCCTAGTTCTGCTCATCAAATGCCAGTCAATGATTTATTGACAACCCAGACAAGTGATCCGTTCATGTGAGTTCATGATTTGTGAGTGATAGCATGCTCCCCTGCACAGTTTCTACCTCATTTCAAGCCTGCTCCGTAATATAAAAATGATAGATGTACAATAACTCTATCTACTGGTGCAGCTGTACCATTAACCAGAGATTTTTGTTTGACTTTCACCATTATTTCACAAAATGGGACTTCATTTCATAAAGAAGATGAGTTCATACAGAGACATTGCACGTTGGGTTTTCTTAAGAGATGGTGATTCTTATAATATTAAGTTCATTGGTTCATGTCTTCCGATCCTATGGAAAGAATAATATCAGTATGTGAATCATATAATGGAAGGGGAGTAAAGTAAGTCTTCAGAAACAGACCAAAAATAGCTCAGTTTGTTGTAATTAGAAAATAGATCTTGAGAGAGTCTTTCCAAAAGGTGATGATATAATGATGGAATGTAGAGCTTTTTCTGTGAATGGACTCTTTTATCCCAAATTAAAAGTGAAGTAGAAAAAATATGATTCATTTTATAATGCTTTAGTTATTGATTTCATAGGAGTTTGCTTTCTGCTTCAGCTCTTGTTCACAGATACTAACTAGCATACAGAGGGGATGTTGCTTACTTCTTTAAAGAAATTTTTTAAGATAAAAAAATTCTCCATGGTCAAACTTAGTTATTTGTGTAGGCTCTGTCCTCTCCCTGGAGTGCCCACCTCATTTCTCCATTGGCCTGGGGAGCATATACCCTGTTGTACCACCTCCCCTATGAGGCCCTATGGCCATCCTCTCCCAAGATTCCATCCTTTATATTCCATCCAAGTGTGTCATGTTATATCCATAGAATTTAGTGTATTCCTTATTTCCTCACCTGCTTTCCTCAATTAGATAGTGAGTGCCTTGAGGACTGGGAGAGTGACCTATTTATCTTGGTTTCCCCAGCACCCTGGCACAAAGAGCATGACACATAGTAGGTGCTTTGACAAGTATAATTCAAGAAATCTTGGGGCTACCCTGCTGAGTGTGGAGAGAGGATAAAAACTGTGGTTAAAAGTTCTCCATCTGCCACAAAATTCTGGGATGAAAAAGTTTGAAGTGTTTATTTGGTGTATGTACAAAAGTCATTTATTTCACAATTTTTCATGTGTCCTGCTCCCTTCTCTCTTTTTTATCAGGGCTGTACATCCTCTTTCCTGGCCAGAGTATCACGTAGAGCATGCTTATGCAATTTTCAGTGTCTTCAAGTAAGGTCTCAGGACTGAGATAACCAGTTTTGCTTGGGTATCCTGTTCACTTATAAAAATCAATCCGTGGATCAATCATTAACGCTTTATGAAAAGAGTCAATACAAAATAAACCTTGATTTAGAATCTGATCATGCAAACATTTAACATAAGTGAGTTCAGTTAGGCAAACAAATAAAAAACTGAAAGAAAAATGAGATTGAGAGAAGGAAAAATAATGACCTGTTTGTGAATAGCGTGACTGATGCTTCATGAGCTTGTGCCCTGGGTATGAGATGGGAGATTGATACATTTGCGGAAATCTCTCCTGGTCTCTGTATATGATTTTAGTATTTAAAGATGCAGGTATGTTTTTCATGCTTCTTGGCCTCTAAACACAAGCCGGCTTCTTTATCTGGTGGTCAAACAAAAAAGTGATGACCCAACTCATAGGAGGAAGAAGAGGTGACTTCATTGGGCTCCATGTGAGACGCTACAGCTGGATGCTTTATGGATGTTTTAAGGGATTCTCAAGGGTAATTTTGTTGAATTTCACCTTATTCACTGACTAGACGCAGAACGTGCCATTCTTGGAGAAACAAAATTTGTTGTCCAGACAGACTTTAGGGTTGGCAGGCTTTGTGAACATGTTGTGTGTGTGTAGGGCTGAAGGGAGGGCAGGTCCATTCACCAGAGCAGGGGCTGGTGCTGATGTTTGATCACCAAAACACCTCTAGGTCTAGGATTCTGATCTTGGTCCAACTGCCAGCTGAGGCTGAGCAAAGCCTTTTCATGCCTGCTTTTCCTGTATCAGTCAGAGGGAAAAAGGAACTATTAAGGAAAAGGAAAGAACAAGCAATGGTTTGAGCTAAGCAATGGTTCCATTTATTAAGGGAATGGAGTGTGTTTATTTAATTTTAATGGAAAAGTCCCGGCCAATAGTTCCAAACCTGGATTGGAATAACAGAATGGCCTTGAGGGAGAGAGGAGAGGATGCTTGGTTTTAAGTGCCTGCTGGACGTCGTGTGCTGTGTTTAATACACGACAGTCCTAAGTGGAAGGGACAACTCTCTCCATTGTGCCAAGGTTGCGACTAAAGCTCAAGGACCCCTGAAGGTCACACAGCCAGTGTTGACAAAGTCTAGAGTAGAGCCCAGGACTGTCTCAACCCAAAGTCTGTGCTTCTCTCACTGCAGCTCTTAAAATTGGCACAGGGTGAAGGCTAATGGAGACTCCTGGGTACTATCGCAGATTTGGCTGGAACATCAGGTTTAGGGGTTGCGTGTCAGGAGAACGAATGGATTGCGAGTCTTTGGGTTCCCAGAGCCTTGGAGAAAAAACCTGCTGATGGAATTAGGAGTTGTTCCGTTGGAGGCGAGGTCTTCAGAGTAGGGGTTCCAGTGAAGTCCTTTCTTTCCCTTGGGTGACTGTAATCTCCCCCTTCCCTCCACACACACACACACACACACACACACACACGCAGAAGTGTTCGTGCACATATCAACACATACACACACACACTCACATACAGGGCTTATGTTTTCACCCATGTAAGGACTCCTTCCCCACCCCAGCTTCAGCCCGTAGCCATGGGTGCCTCTCTGTGGCTGCACCTTGTCTTGTGTTAGGGCATTCACAGGTGAGAACTCTCCACCAGGATCCAGAGAGCGTGCCTTCTTCATCTTTAAGCCTCCCTTCCCCCACGGTTCCTGGCACAAGGGTGATGAAGCTGCCTGATGGTTTGGGGTGATTTTTGACAAGTTATATAAACCACCACTTGACACCCTTGTGCTGCTTTCTGTCCAGTTGTGTGGATACATATCAAATGAAGCTGGATAACTTTTAAAAATTGCAATAAAAGCATTCCCAGCAAAGCCGGTTGAATCTTCTGGGAGTTGTCTGCAGGCCTGTAGATAATGGGCTCCTTTCTGGACTTCGCTCAAAATTAGCGACAGATGTAGTTAGAGGAAGAGAATAAAGAAGCCTAAAATTATGCAACCCCTTTATTGTTTATAATTGATATGCCCAGCATTTCTTGATAATTGAGCTTTATAGTGCTTGGTATAATCGATCCATTTCTCTGATGAGCCTACTGTCTTAGGCAGTATAGAACTCTAACTTTTTAATTGCAGAATTAGTTTTTTTTTTTTTTTTGTCTTCATAGAGAAAATGATCTAAAACAACCTTGTTTGGGGTGACTTGAGCTGTCAGTTAAATTTAAAAAGGTAATTATTTTTAAGCAGTAGAGCCTTACAAATTCTAAAGTCACAGACTGGGAGCCAACAACCATCCAGGGTGTAAATGTTTCCTTTTGGGGGAAAAGTGACAGATTCTATCTATTTCATTCCAATCCCAGTGCCCCACCTCCACTCACAGACACAGATACACGGCGAAGCCTCACTAATTGGCAAAGCGGGACAGGTGTAAAAGATTCAGTACATGCAGAAGCAAGACCCTGATCTTGTCATGGGATGAAGGCAGAACATGCTTGCAAGGGGCCATTTGGGCTGCTTGGAAGGTTGCTGGAAGTGGTCCAGGCTTGAGGTTCGCAAGTCTCACGGCCTAAGTTTGAATCCTGGTTCAGTGACATACTGGTGTGTAAATGTGGCCAAGTTACTTAATGTTTCTAAGCCTTGGTTTCACTGTCTGTGAAATGGGGAGGATGGTAACCTCTGCTCCCTTCCTAGAGATGCTGTGTTGTGAGGATTAAATCCATGCTGGCACGTAGCACAGGGGGTTCACATGGGGTGCTCGGTTGAAGCCAGTCAGTAGCTCTTTGGAACTTTCTTACTTCAGTCTCAGGGGTTACAGGAGTCTCGCTTTCCTGCTTGACAATAATCTGAGGCCCAATTGCTATGTTTGAAAGAAACATTATTTTAAAGTTAAAACGATACCTAGAAATTGAATTTCTCATTCAATTTCCATGCCTTCATGGAAAACCCAGATATCACAGATTTCTGATCCAGAAACTTCCTCAGCAGTGGTGACGAAAGAGCTTTCACAAGTCCCAAATTTCCTTTATCCCAACACCACCATCCCACAGTCACAGATTACCTGACGCAATTTTGATGTTTCTTACATAGTAAGAGCTTGTGCAAAATTCCTATACCTGAGCCCCCTCCCCAGAGAGGAAGATGGGAGCTGGGAATATGCATTTTGATGCAGGCAGTGAGTGGATGGCTTTTTGAGATATTATGTTCTAGGCCTTTGGGTTCCTTCCAGCCCTGAAGGACCTGCTGTCCTCAGGGCAGGTGCCTTCTGGTCTTCATGCCAGAGCCATTGCCTGGCCAGCCTGCTCCACTAAAGGCAAGTGGACTCACCTTTTAAAATCAACTTTTTGAGCACCTGCTGTGTGGTAGGCACCACGATAGGCCTGGAGTTTACAAAGATGAATTCAACATGGCGTGTGCTGACGTGGACCTCACAGTTCAGCTGAGGATCCCCTGCAGAAAAGAGCTGCCACGTGTCCTGAAGGTGCTCACACAGGCTTGTGAGAGCAGAGCTGGCCCAGGCCACCCTGGCCTCCTCAGGCCCACCTGCACTCCCCAGCTTCTGGTCTGTGGGCTCACCTAGTTTGAAGACCCCCTTGAGCATCAAGGAATGTTCCCAGCATCACTCATTCTTTGCGTGGGACTGCCCTACACATCGTAGGAAATTTAGCGTCTCTACCCTCCCAACACTAAATGCCACGTGTGCCCCCCAGTCATTGTGACAGTCTTGGAAAATAAGCACCACCCCTGGTGGGATGCTGCTACTCCAGGCTGAGGACCTCTGTCCAGCCCCGGTCTTCCTTACTCAGTCTACAGTTCTGCTCCTTCCGTGAGAGACCACTTCCCTCCAGGGGCGTGCTTTCTTAGAACTGTAGTTTGACAGTGTACAAAATGTATATACCTTAACATACAAATAAGTTAACATAATATCAACCAAGGGGAAAAGAAGAGTCATTTCGTAACAGGGATAAACCAGTTGGGATTTAAGAAGCACCTTAATCACTTTTTTGTTTTTTTCTATAAAGGAAAATAGTTGTATTTCTTTCCAGGAATGTGCAGATGAGAGTCTTAGCCGGGTTGGTTTAGTAAGTAAATATGATGATTTATAATCAGCATCTCTCGGGATGGAAAGTTGTACAGAGTCCGAGGCTGACCCTTTGTGGTGTGCGGTGCTGGAGGTCTTAGCAGAGGGGCCAGCCCAAGGCTCCGACTTGTAAGAGCATCCGAGCTCTGCCCAGGGTCACTACACTGGAAAATCAAACGGAGGTAACACCTTCCGTTCACTGAGCGTTCCCATGTGCCAGACAGTGGATTGACTGCTAAGAAGGATCTCTTAAATCCTTAAAACAACCAAAGTTTTAGCATCTTACAGTTGGGGAACCTGAGGCTTGGCAGTGGGGTTTGGACAGCCAGGAGGGGTAGAGCTGGCATTCACATTCAGGCTGTCCACATGCAGAGCCAGAACCCTGGACCACTGTACATCCAGCTTGTCGCCCATCTTTTGCTAGATTCATCTCTTTTATTATTCATTTTAGGATTCTGTCTGATCCCCCCAAATCTCAAATTTTTCATAAATGAGCAGCACTTCTAGTAGAAACCCTTCCTACTTGATGCCAGGAGGGGTCTCTGCTTAGGTTGCTCAACCATCTCATTGCTCTGGTTTCTGGGCAGCTTCCACTACTCAGATTGTGGCCTCTTGGAAGCTGGCATTTAATTTCAACAGCTGTTAGGTGAGAAGAGGAGGGGAGACATATTGGAAGAGGTGAAGGGATAAAAAGAGAGGGTGAAATTAAAAGGGGGCTGGAATTGGCGTTAGGAGACCTGGGTTTAAACCCCTCTTTAAAATTTACTTGCTGGATACATGGATGGACCTAGAGATTATCCTATTAAGTGTAGTAAGTCAGACAGAGAAAGACAAATATCATATGATATCACTCATGTAGAATCTAAAAAAAATGAAACAAATGAACTTATTTACAAAACAGTAACAGACTCACAGACATAGAAAACAAATTTATGGTTACTAAAGGGGAAAGGTGGGGGGGGAGGGATAAATTAGGAGCTTGGGACTAACAGATATACACTACTATGTATAAAATAAACAACAAGGGCCTACTGTATGGGACAGGGAACTATATTCAATATCTTGTAATAAACTATAATGGAAAAGAATCTGAAAAAAATACGTGTGTGTGTGCATGTATAACAATCACTTTGCTGTGCACCTGAAACTAACACAGCATTGTAAATCAGCTATACACTTTAATTTAAAAAAAAAATTACCTGCTGGATGACATCATACGTGCACAGATTTTCTGGAGCTTAGTTTCTCATTCACATGTGAGATGGGGATGGCTTCGTCCACTCACCTAATAGGGCTGTTGTGAGAATGCAAAGCAGAGAGACAGTCCAAAGACAGTCAAATGCCCCAGGGAGAGTACAGAGCAATTCTTGGGAGTGTGGTTAGAAATTTTTAGCATTTCTATTTATTTTATACTTAGTAAGAAATTAATCTTTACTAAATGTAATAAATGGATTGACCCTGCTACCCACAGTATGCTGCATGTTCCAGGCAAGTCCTTAAAGAAAAGAGAAAGTTCCAGAACTGCAAGGGGTTGGCAGCTCTGTCCTCACTCAGCACACAACGTTTTATTGCAGTTTATCTCTGCAGGTAACATGGGCTCACAGAGAACATTATCTACTTTAAACTGAACGTGCTCTACCAAACTGCAGATGTGGCTTAAAAAGGTTTTTGCACAGAAACCAGGAATTAAAAGCTAATACTAACAGAGTGTCCACACAAACCAAAAGTATGAGAGCTAACACTTCTCTGGGAAGGAGTTTTTTTTAATCAGCTCCAGTAAGATGTAAAAGCAAAGACAGGCCTATGATATCTGATATGAAGTTGACTCCAGGAAGTTCAAAATTATCAAGAAGACTTTTTGAACTAAATATTTACCTCTACTCTCATGGAAAATCCCATGAATTTTTAGTTGATTTAATGTACTGCTTATTTCATCTATAAATTTTCCATTTTAAATGCCCTTTTTGTACATATTTTATAATGGACACATTAGTTCAGTGGGGCATGTAGGTTATGTTTATCTATTATTTGTATGTATTCAGATGGTACCCACTCACAATAGTTCACAGATAAAGGTGTGTGGAAAAAACTGAAGACCACTCTGATGTATAATAAATGTGCAGGGCCTAGCAGGCGTCACGTGAGCTCAGTCAGTGTTGATTTCCATCCTCTTCCTCCCTGGATTGGAGGCCAGGGTACTTAAGTGGACCGTGCTGATGAAAGGGGAGTGGTTGGTTTGATTTGTAGAACAAGGTGCATCTGAACCTTGTGCTACCCTAGGCCTGGCCCCATCCCAGCTGGTCACGCTGAGCTTCAAACATTTGTAGGAGCCAGGATGAGACCCGCTGGCTGCCTATTAGTGGCCCTCTTCTGTCACCACTGCACACTTGTCACAGCCCTGGCATCCATCCACCAGAGCCAAGACGCAGCAACCAAGATTCAAGTCTGTAGTTCTTGATCCCAACAACCACACCCAATGCTTTAGTGGGTTTACCCAGAAACTACATTTTTCAGGTTTAGGGTGTGCTCCTCCCACTGGCTCCTGACCATTCATTGGTTGGTGAATCTGAACATGGGCTACAGCTGTTCCTGTCACTATTAAGAGCGGATCTCAGTAGCTAACATTCACTGGGTGTATAATATGCCCAGCCTTCAGCTAAGCACTTTTCCAGAATTATTTAATTTTTACAACAGTCATATGAAATAAGTTCTGCTACCAGCTCTGTTTTACACGCTAGCAAACTGAGACCTAGAGAAGTAATTTTACGAAAGGAAAGTAAACTGAAGATGAAAGTGAGAAGCCCCAGCATCTCATTGGCCCGAGAGCCATTTTCTCCATTTCCAAAGCCCATTTTGTAAGGAACTGAGGGGGTGGGTATACTGTCCTATATCATCAAATAGAAAGGCCCTAAGTGCAATGTGGTATCCTGGATTGGATTCTGGAACAGAGAATTAGTGGGAAAAAAAGAGAGGTCCAGGCCAGGAGAGAAGCTCACGGCACCCAGGTTAGGGCCTATGATAATAGGAACCTGCCTCCAGAGGAGGGGAAGTAAGCAGCGGGTTGTGGTCCAGATCCTTGTAAAAAGGCCCCGAGGGTGGGCAGCTACCTTGGTGAGGGTTCAGCATCATATGAGGTCTCTGCCTGAGTCTCCTCTGTTGGCCAGCCCTCACCAACCTTTGTAAGGGAGGATGCGGGTGTTAGAAGGGGAAAGGCTCCGTGCCCCACTGCCCTTATCCCCAAAGCCTTGGCTTTGGGGAAAACAGCACAGGCTCAGAGTCAGACAGAGCTGGTTGCAAATACCAGCCCCACCACTTCCTCCCTCTGTGCTCTGGGTGCTCACCCAGAGCTATGAAGCCTTAGCTTCTTCCTCTCCAAAGTAGGGACTATGCAACCTTCCTCTTAGTGTTGTAAGACTTGACAGTTCCAGGTGCACATATCCCATGAGAATCCTCTCCCTTTGTCCTCCTTGTCTTCCTCCTTTCCTCGATGAATAAGGAGTGCTCCAATTCAAGACTCGTGAGAGTTAATGTTTTTCTCATGTTTTCTTTCCCTGTGACTTACCTACGTGTGCCCACCCAGCACCACCAGCACTCCAGTAAACACACAGCTTGTTGATCAGACTTCAGCCTCTTAGAGCTTGTGTCAATAGCGGAGCTCAGGGATGGTTGGTTCTTTTTATTTATTTATTTATTTTTTTCACCGCATCTACTTTATCCATTCAACTGTTGATGGATACTTACATTTCTTCCATATCTTGGCTTTTATAAATAATGCTGCTATGAAAATTGGAGGGTTTTACCTTTTTTTTTAAAGCCATTTATTGGAACATAATTGCTTTACACTATTGTGCCAGTTTTTGTTGTACAACAAAGTGAATCAGCTGCATCTACACATATATCCCCATATCCCCTCTCTCTCATGACTCCTTCCCACCTTCCCTATCCCAGCCCTCTAAGTCATCACCCATAATCGAGTTGATCTCCCTGTGTTATGCAGCAGCTTCCCACTAGCTATCTATTTTACATTTGGTAGTATATATATGTCAGTGCTACTCTCACTTCGTCCCAGCTTCCCCTTCACCCCTCCCCTCCCGTGTCCTCAAGTCCATTCTCTACATCTGCATCTTTATTCTTGCCCTGTTACTGGGTTCATCAGTACCATTTTTTTAGATTCCATATATATGAGTTAGCATATGGTATTTGTTTTTCTCTTTCTGGCTTACTTTGCTCTATGTGACAGACTCTAGGTCCATCCACCTCACTACAAATAACTCAGTTTCACTCCTTTTTATGGCTGAGTCATATTCCATTGTATATATGTGCCACATCTTCTTTATCCATTCATCTGTTGGTGGGCATTTAGGTTGCTTCCATGTGCTGGCTATTGATGGTTGGTTCTTGATACATGTAGCCAGGCTTCTGCAAACTACAGTCTTTGGCCAAATGGAGCACAGCCACGCCCATTTGTTCATGTATTGTCTGTAGCTGTGTTTGTGCTACAAGGGCAGAGCTGAGTAGAGACCAAACTAGACTTGGGTCTGCTCGCCTGATGAGCATTAAAGCCAATCTACTGACACTGGGTTGTGGTGAAGAGAAGTACAGTGTTTATCGCAGGGCCAAGCAAAAACAGTCAGGTCACGCTCAAAAGACCCACACTCCCTGATGGCGTTCAGGGAAGGGCTTTTAAAGGCAAGGTGAGGGAGAGGGTCTCAGGGTGCGTGACCAGCTCATGTACATCTTTCTGACTAGTTGGTGGTGAGGTAACAGGGTGATGTTTCAGGAATCTCAGTCATCAACCTCTGGATCCAGCCGGTCTGGGTCTACGTGCTGGTGGTCAGTATGCTGTTAACTTCTTCCACCTGGTGGGGGTTTTAGTATCTGCAAAACAACTCAAGAATATGGCTCAGAGTATTATCTATAGCCCTTGAGGAGGAACCAAAGGTCCTTGACTTTGTTTCATGGCTAAACTATTATATTTTGTCTTGCTTGAATGCTTTGTTTCTGTATTTTTTTTTAACTTCTCTGATTAAATTTTTCTTCTTGGAACTTGGGGATGGATGAAACCCGCAGGGTTTCACAAGTAGTTGCGACAGAGACTGTGAAGCCAAAAATATTTAGTCTGTGACTCTTTACAGAGCAAGTTAACCAACTCCCACACTAGAGGATAGAGGCTTTAAGATATAGGATAGAACATAGACTCCTTATAAAAGAGAGCGGGAGAGGAAGGGAGATGGGAGAGAGAGAGAGAGGGAGACAGAGAGAGACCAAGAGATAATCTATCTTAGAGTTTTCACAAAGCCCTGTATTCCCTAACAAATACAGTGCCTATGGAACTTTCACCTGTGATACTTGCAGCCCTCTGCTTCAAGGCAGGAATCTTTCAAAGGTCAAATGCAGGACCTGGAGCCCCGGGACTCCAGGCTGTCATTGGTTAATAACTCTTCAGGGAGGCAGACATCTCAAAATGAGCCTACACATATGGCATCCAGCTGGGGATTTGCAGACAGATATCTTCCCCATTAAAATAGATCAAGAAATGACTATTTGGCATCACTTAATATAATCTTGTTTGTTTCTTGGATAGCATTTTCCTTTTCCAAGTTGGTTGGCTTTCACATATCAAAGAAACAAATGAGAAGTAGGACTATGTAATAATAGGGGTGCCATTTGCCAAGTTTGTGATGTCCCATTCTTGCAGTAATTTTTATACTTTTCGTAAATTACCATTATCAGCATGCGTTCTTCAGCCTTTACCCTGATCAGAAACTTGCCTGAAATAAATGCTGATAAGATCCTGGAAAGTGCGGGAACAGAGAAGAAGGATAGGACAGGTCTCCTTGTTCATTATGTATAGGGAACCCCCAGGGAGGCTGAGAGAGACTCATGGGCCTCCCAGGCCCTCACTAGAACTGATTCCCTCTCCCTGTCTTGAACTGTCATCAGTCACCAAAGGAGACCGAATAGGGACCCATTACTCTTGGAGGTACGTGTGGGATCTATTGCCTGTAATTCAAAGCTGGTCAAAGACCTGCTCAGGCCATAGTTATTGCTCTTTCTTAGTACTCACAGGTGTTATAGGTGGAGGCTGCATAGAACAAACCTGATCTCAGGGATAATCTTTTCCTTATCTGTTGTCTTTTTGAATTTTGAAATTTAGTGTAGCATTTTAAAGCACAAAACTTGTTTACCTTAGGTCAAAGCCAGATTCAGTTTGACCTGCATTTAAGATGTTTTCTGTGGTTCTATATCCAACCTCCCACTTTGTCCCTTCTGACCTGATTAATCACTCATGTCCTAAAATAGTCATCTAATCCCAAGAGAAGGGGCCTCAGGGGAGGGGAAGAGAAAGGAGATACCAGTTGATAAGGATGATAAATCCTACAATAATAAAGCAGTGTTGACTCTTGAAAGCCATGTGCTCAGTACAAGATCTCCAAGCCCTTAGGTCAAAAACCCTATCGACCTGTGGCTGAAACTCAGACTCTGAAGAGCAAAGGAAGCAAGGACTTAACTACAAAAATAGAAAAGTGACCGATGCAGTGCTGTCTTCTAACAAAATTTAACCAAATAGCATATTTCAGACTGATGAAGAAAGAGCTCAAACCTTCTTAAGCCATAGGAACTGCTTATCAGCCTGGACCATGAGATTGCCACATGCCCAGCAATGATTTTTCCACCTTGGCTGACATTAAAACTACCTGGGGGATCAGTCCCTCCCATCAGGCAGCATGCACAAGCCTCCTAGATAGCTTCATCCACAAGAGGGCAGACAGCAGTATCAAGCAGTAGCAGCAGTATTTCATCTTGTGGAACTGAAAACCACAGCCACAGAAAGAGAAAATGAAAAAGCAGAGGACTTTGTACCAGATGAAGGGACAGGATAAAACCCCAGAAAAATAACTAAATAAAGAGGGGGTAGGCACCCTTCCAGGAAAAGAATTCAGAATAATGATGGTGAAGATGATCCAGGTCTTTGAAAAAAGACTGGATGCAAAGATCGAAAAGTTTACCAAAGACCTAGAAGAATTAAAGAGCAAACAAACAGAGATATGCAACACAAAAACTGAAATGAAAAATACACTAAAAGGAACCAATAGCAGATTAACTGGGGCAGAAGGGCGAATAAGTGACTTGGAAGACAGAATGGTGATAATCACCGATGCAGAAAAGAATAAGGAAGAAAGAATGAAAAGAACTGAAGACAGCCTAAGAGACCTCTGGGACAATGTTAAACACACCAGCATTTGCATTATAGAGGTCCCAGAAGGAGAAGAGAGAGAGAAAGGACCCGAGAAAATCTTGGAAGAGATTATAGTTCAAAACTTCCCTAACATGGGAAAGGAAATATCTACCCAAGTCCAGGAAGTGCAGAGAGTCCCAGGCAGGATCAAACCCAAGGAGAAACATGCCAAGACATATAGTAGCCAAAATGACAAAAATTAAAGACAGAGAAATATTATTAAAAGCAGCAAGGGAAAAACGGCAAATAACATACAAGGGAACTCCCATAAGGTTAACAGCTGATTTCTCAGCAGAAACTCTGCAAGCCAGAAGGGAGTAGCATGAATATTTAAAGTGATGAAAGAAAAGAACCTACAACCAAGAATACTCTACCCAGCAAGGATCTCATTCAGATTTGAGGGAGAAATCAAAAGCTTTACAGACAAGCAACAGCTAAGAGAATTCAGCACCACCAAACCAGCCCTACGACAAATGCTAAAGGAACTTCTCTAAGCGGGAAACATAAGAGAAGAAAAGGACCTACAAAAACAAACCCAAAACAATTAAGAAAATGGTAATAGGAACATACATATCGATAATTCCCTTGAATGTAAATGGACTAAATGCACCAACCAAAAGACACGGACTGGCTGAATGGATACAAAAGCAAGACCCATATATATGCTGTCTCCAAGAGACCCACTTCAGACCTAGGGACACAACAGACTGAAAGTGAGGGGATGGAAAAAGATATTCCATACAAATGAAAATCAAAAGAAAGCTGGAGTAGCAATACTCACATCCAATAAAATAGACTTTAAAATAAAAAATGTTACAAGAGACAAGAGAGGACAAAATAGAGACACAGATGCAGAGAAGAAACACATGGACACCAAGTGGGGAAAGTGGGGAGGGTTGGGGGGGGGGGATGAATTGGGAGATTGGGGTACCAAATTGTACACTCTAAATATATGCTGTTTGTCTGTTAACTGTATCTCAATAAAAGTTCTAAAAAAAAAATAATAATAATGGCAAAGAAAACCTATAGTCCCCTACACTGAGCTGTAACTGTGAACTTTGTTCTGCTGTAGGGGAAAATACCACCTCTTTGGTGTTAATAAGTGAATTGAAGTTAAATGGGTTAGTTCTATTCATGCTACATAAATAGCGTGTAGTGTTCGTGTAGTGTTCAAAATGTGTTTGAACCTCTGTAAATGGTGAATAGCAAACTGACACTAATTTAAATGAAAGACTGTGTTACATTGGTTTTGTTTTAGAATGAGATAAGCTTAGCTTGAATTTCCAGAATCTATAAATACTGTCTGTCTAAGTTTGGGCAAGTTCTATAAACTTCAACAACTTTATCTAAAAAATGAAGATAATCATAGAGTTGAGGTAGGAATTAAGTAAAATAGGTTAAAAAACAGTTCAGTATCTATTATTATTATTATTATTGGTGTTATAATGATGAAGTATGAACTTATAGCTAGTAATTACATGGGGTATCATTGTAGGCATTTTGAAAACTAAAATCATTTATGGCTGGTTTTAATATTATGCCCTAATCTTTTGTTTTTCCTCTTACAGTTGTCATACATTTCTAACATGTATCTTGCTGTATTTTATGCATTAATATAAACTGCTTTAATTTATTTTATAGCAAAGTGGGGTTTAAATAAATGTGTAGGGGATGGATATAAATATATAGCTGTATAAATAATACTCACATGTATGTAGAGCAATCTCGGTCTAGAAATTACAAAATTTCACAAGATCTCATACAATTTTTATTTTATGTAATAAAAGAGAGACAGCAGAAGATACAATGTCAAAGGAAAACGTATATCGACTAGAATTTAAGCTTTACGAGTGCATGGACTTTGCCCTGTTCCTGTCGAGATCAGCGCTTGGTGTATAGGAGGACTTTAATGAGTATTGGTTAAATAAACACATGAATGAAGTCAGTGGGTATTATTCAGTACTTTCATGTGCAGAGTAATGGGCCAGGCACTCTGGGGAATAAAGATTTACAACAAGCAAACCTAGCTCCCCTTTCTGGAACTTGCCATATAATATAGAAGACAAACTCCACCCCCACCCCCCCCCAAAAAAAAAACAGAAACAAAAAAACTACCTGGGAGCATTTACAGCCTCCAAAGCCCAGACTAATAAGATCAAAGTCTCTAGAGGTGGGGCCTGGGCTTGGTACTTGTTAGTGATCCTCAGGTGATCTTAATGGTCATCTAGGGTTTTGCACTGTGGGGAGAATTAAGGTCAAGGCATCCAGCTGGCTCATGCATGTTAAGAACTGGATGAGACTGGAAGCCAGATGTTAATAATGAAGTCAGGGCACCACTGACATGGTATAAATAGCCAGAGATCTTGACTCTTGCCCCCAACTGCAGCCATACCTCTGAAGGGTTCCCCAGGGAGATAGGCACATGGGGAATACTGACAAAGGAAAGCAAAGTTCTACTTGATTCTAAGCCAGCCTTAGCGTGATCCCACCCTGCCTGCCTGCCCTCCATGCCTCTCTCACGACAGATCTCTGGTTAAGGCCAGTGTGGCTGGAGTGGGAAGTGAGGAGGAAGAGAGAGGGACAGGATGAGGGGCAAGAGAAAGGCAGGCAATGGACCATGGATGGGCTTGCTTTGATTTTATTCTAAGTGAAAAGGAAAGTCATTGAATGATTTATAAGATGCCATCTTATTTAACCAATTATTTACTGTTTGATTTTTTTTGATGTTGTGTGTAGCTCTGTATTGAATACTCTACAAAAATCTTTGAATATATTAAGTAAAAATAATATATAATTTTCTCTAAACTCTTTCTGATAAAGTTGATCACAACTTTTGAAATAGACTTCTGGAAAGACAATTTATAATTCCAACAGTTATACTTTTATAATTATTAGTTATAATTCTGACAGATTAAAGAGAGGCTCTTTTTTTTCCACACCCTCCCCAACACGGAACAACACATAATATTTTAAAATATACTTGGTTGGGGGGGAGGGTACATTTTATAGGTGGAAAGTGGCAACCTTAGTGCTTAATTTGCATTTCTTTGGTTATTAATAATGTTGAAAATTTCTCCTATATTTTCTTTCTTCTATATTGAAGTGTTTATATCTTTCTTTATAAATCACATTGATTTATAAGAACCCTTTATTTACTAAACGCCTTAGCCTTTTGACATACATGTTGCAGATCTTTTTTTCCCCAGACTGGCACTTGCCTTTGAGTTGTTGTGTATGGTTGGTACCATAAAAACCAAAGTTTTAAGTTTTATGTAATGAATTTTATCAGTTTAGTACTTGGTGGTTTCTTTCTATGCTTTATGTTTTTCAAGCCCTTTCCCCATCCTAAAATCAGAGTCAATCTATTTTCTCATGTTTTCAGTTTTTACATTGCTTGAGTCCATCCAGAAATTATTTTGGTGGATGGAAAATTTTGTACTCTTAAAACATGGAGAATAGCAACAACAGCAGAAGGACTAAACCCTCTTTTGTTATGGACAAGTGGGCACAACTTGGCTATGGGATAACTCTAACATGAACAGTGCAAGGAAAAGAGGTACAAATTAGATTCCTTCTTGGAAACTGATGGAGTCATAATAGACTTCTGTTCATAAGGGGAAAAAATCATCATTTTTTTAAATCTGAAAACTCAGAGTAATAGTCTGTGTTAAGGACAGATCACCTGAGTGTGTTTTAAGAACAGCTTACAGGTATTAACAAGGTGGTAAATATTTTCTTTCACTTAAAATCCTTCTGGGTCATTAAGGATATGGCTAATATAGGGGGAAAACCATCAAAACTCTTATTAGTTGCTTGAGTCTTATTTTCAGGTCAGATTTATAACATTTAAAACACAGAGAAAATGTTTGGGGGAGGGCAATTTGGCCCTACTAAAGTTTTAAGTACTCCAATCCTTTGACCCAGCATTTCGGCTGCTAGAAATGTATCCTGTGGATATTGTCAGAAAAGTACGTGTATGTAGAGGAAGATTCATTGGAGCCCCATTAATAATAGCAAGTAAAACACTGGGGACCACCTCAATAATCTATCAGCCGCAGACTGGTGAAATAAGTTAAGGGTCATCTGTAAACTACCATGTGGCAGTTTCAAAGAGTGTGGGGGACGCCATGTGAAAAAGCACAGAAAAATCTCAAAGATACATCACTAAGTAAGAAGAAATTAAGCTTAAAAGCAGGAAGTCCGTGGTATGATTGCTTTTATGTAAAGAATAAAAGATCTGTATGGATAATAGGTTGGTATATTTGTATTTTTTCCCAAGTAGGATGCATTTAAGACCTAAGGGAAAGAAATTGATGGGGTTGGGGTGAAGGGAGATTCAGCTGTTCATTTTACTTCTTTGTGTTATTGTCTGAATTTGCCTACCATACGCATCTATTAGTTTGGTTTATATTATATATTTTTAAATTAATTTTTTTGTTTGTTTGTTTGGCTGCCTTGGGTCTTAGTTGCAGCATGTGGGATCTTGGTTGAGGCATGCGGGAGTCTTCGTTCCAGTACATGGGCTCTTGGTTGTGGCTTGTGGGCTTCTCTCTAGTTGTGGCATGCAGGTTTTCTCTTCTCTAGTTGTAGCGTACAGGCTCCAGGGCGGGTGGGCTCTGTATTTTGCAGCACGCAGGCTCTCTAGTTGAGGAGCGGGAGCTCAGTAGTTTTGGCGCAAGGGCTTAGTTGCCCCGCGGCATGTGGGATCTTAGTTCCCTTACCAGGGATTGAACCCGCATCCCCTGCATTTGAAGGTGGATTCTTTTACCACTGGACCACCAGGGAAGTCTCTATATTATATTTCTAAATGCTGTATTTATCTGGGCGATATATATGTAGATATAGATATTCTCCTGATGTTGGCATCTAAAGAAACAAACAAAAATGTGATCGGCCAAAGGCATAAAAGGTGTGTATCTCTCTGGAACTGTGCTTACCTTTTGGAGTTTGCAGCCCTTTGTTGTTATGAGAATGCTGTGCATCCTGCTCTCTTTCTACTTTTGTGCACCTTATTTTCTTGTGCATTTCTAGGCACCACAGCTATGTCCAGTTTGGCCCCAGCCCCTCTACTATCCTGTGGGCTGCTGCTCTGAGACCTGTAAGGAGCCAATGGGAAAGCTGCTTATTGTGAGGGCCAGGCAGTGTCCACGCCTGCTTCCTGCCCAGGGACCTTTCCTCCAGGCCTTGCAGCATCTTTCCTAGGATTGGGCCATCAACTTAGTGGCGGCGTCTGCTCCGTACTCTTCCTGTTATCTAATTTTAGGGAGATATAGTCTGATATTGAGAAGCCCGGATTTAGAGAGTTTTCTCCACTCATGAGCCCATCATGGTAAACTGAGAGCTTTCCCAGCTGCTGCCTCATTGGAAGTAGTCCCTCTGTAATGAAAAGTCCAAATGAGAGAGAAGTATTTTGCATTTTCTCTCCTTATCAGATCATTCAGTCTCCTGGAAATATCTTCTACAGAGATTGAAGTAAATGAATATATTGGTTCACCAGGCATTGCTGAAGGTTCCAACCCAGCCTCAACCAATTTGTTTGGAACTGGGAAATGCTCCCAGATTTTGTAAGAGGCCTCCTGTTTTAGGAGTGGAGAGATTTGACATCAGAGTGTTTTGCATTTTCAACGTCTCATTTGTTTTGGAAGGTTTTGGCACGTGAGCGTGAAGGTGGCAAGATAATATGTTTCCTGTGTGCTGTGTGGAATTCATTCAAAGCTAAACAAATCTTAGCAGCCAGAACACACCTTGGTCCATGATAAAGGACTCTGGAGTCAGACTGTCTCAGTTTCAACCCCCGTTTGGCTACTTCTTGGCTCATGACCTTGAACAAGTTTATTCATCCTAGCCAAGCCTTGACTAGTCTCATCCATAAAGTCAGGGATATTAAAGTTACCTACCGCAAAGTGTTCTGACGAGTAAATGAAAAACTGAAGGGAAATCCTTAGAACAATGCCCGGCCCATAGCAAGTAGTCAATAAAGTTAGTTGCCATTATTATTATTAACATGGGTTTTTTAAAGTTATTTTTTTATTGAAGTATAGTTGACTTACAATATTGTGTTATTTTCAGGTATACAGAGAATTGATTCAATTATATATATTAGATTTTTTTTCTGTAAGTTATTACAAGATATCGAATATACTTCCCAGTGCTATGCAGTAAATCCTTATTCCTTATCTATTTTATGTGCAGGTGTTTGTATCTGTTAATCCCATACTCCTAATTTATCCCTTCCCCCCCTCCATTTCCCCTTTGGTGACTATAAGTTTGTTTTCTATGTGTCTGCTTCTCTTCTGTATAGATTCATTTATATTATTTTTTAGATTCCACATATAAGTAAATCATATTATATTTGTCTTTCTCTGTCTGACTTCATTTAGTATGATAATTTCTAGATCCATCCATTTTGCTGCAAATAGCAATATTTTATTCTTTTTTATGGCTGAGTAATATTCTGTTGTAGATATAGGTATAGATAACACATCTTCTTAAACCAGTCATCTGCTGATGGGAACTTGGGTTGTTTCCAGGTCTTGGCTATTATAAATAGTACTGCTATGAACATTGGGTGCATGTATCATTTTGACTTCGAGTTTTCATCTTTCCCAGATATATGCCCAGGAGTGGGATTGCTGGATCATATGGTAGCTCTGTTTTTAGTTTTTTAAGGAACCTCAAGATAGTGGCTGCACCAATTTACATTCCCACCAACAGTGTAGGAGGGCTCCCTTTCCTTCACACTGTCTCTAGCATTTATTTTTTGAAGACTTTTAGTGATAGCCATTCTGATCCATGTGAGGTGATACCTCATTGTAATTTTGATTTTCATTTATCTAATAATTAGTGATGCTGAGCATCTTTTCATGTGCTTGTTGGCCATCTGTATGTCTTCTTTGGAGAAATGTTTATTTAGGTCTTCTGCCCATTTTTTGATTGGATTGCTTGTTTTTTTTAATATATTGAGTCGTATGAGCTGTTTGTATATTTTGAATATTAACCCCTTGTCAGCTGCATCATATTTTCTCACATTTTGTAGGTTGTCTAGCACATGAAGTTGCTCTCCCTAGCACTACAGAATCCTAGAGATGGATGGAACCACAGCATGAAGCTGGTCCAACTTGCTTATATTACACACCGAATATAAGGCCCAGAAACAATAAAGGAGTCATCTGAGTTACTTAGGGGTTAGTGGCAAAATCCTCCACCTGAAGCCAGATGTCCTGACTCCTAGTTCAGTGCTCATGTGGCTTCATTGTGGGAATATCGCAGTTCGTTGAGGGTGGTGATAGGGAGACTAGCTTCTGCAGGTGAATCTGATTATGTAATTTCTGGCATTTGGGACTTCCTCAGAGCTCTCCACCATTCTCCTTGTACAGAAAGTGCTCAATTTTTTCACCATAGTGGGCTTATCAATATGGTACCAAGAAGCAGATCTTACTTTCTGATGAGAGCTTTATTAGACTACTTTCCTTCTTGGTCTCCAGAGAAGGCCGCTAAAGGGAAGAAAACAACTTTTCTTAAAATAAAAAAATAAATAAATTTATTTATTTATTTATTGGCTGTGTTGGGTCTTCATTGCTGTGCACGGGCTTTCTCAAGTTGTGGCGAGTGGGGGCTACTCTTCATTGTGGTGCACGTCTTCTCATTACGGTGGCTTCTCTTGTTGCGGAGCATGGGCTCTAGGCGCGTGGGCTTCAGTAGTTGCGGCTCGTGGGCTCAGTAGTTGTGGCACATAGGCTTAGTTGCTCCGAGGCATGTGGGATCTTCCTGGACCAGGGCTGGAACCCGTGTCCCCTGCATTGTCAGGTGGATTCTTAACCACTAAGCCACCAGGGAAGTCCCTAGCAAACAATTTGATATTATGACCATTAAAACAAAAATTTAGCTATATATTTAAACAATTATTTAAAGATTAACACTATGGGCAGACCTTAAAAATGGCCTTAAGATGTAATTCTTATGGGTTATACAGTATCTACTAAAGACTTTAAGCTAAAACTCTCCTGTGTTATGCATTTGACTTGGCACTAACAGGCTAGCAATATTAACTGTTAGGTGTAATTAGTAACAATTTTACATCCAAACTCTATATGGTGTTTCTTAAGATTTTAGGTGTTATATTATCCTTTCAAAAACCAGTCATGAAGTTTGAACTAATCAATGTCTTCTTTTCCTATTTAAAATTCTTTCTGTTGACTTTATAATTTCTGTTAAAAACAATACAAAGCAAGCACTTCCCTCTTTTACCAACAGAAGGCAAGCTCAAGGCCAAGTAGTCAGGTGAATAAGAGAATTTACCTAAGTGGAAATGCTGATCTAAATTAAGCAATGAGGAATGAATAGAGCTGTGGAATTCTCTACTCCATATGGTGATGTTGAAGGTTGGATGGGTGCACAGAGAGGCAGAACGGTGTGATTACAGCAAATCTAATTTGCTTGTCCTTTTGACCAAGCCTTTTAAACTGACTATAGATTCTGTTACTTAGTTTTGTAAGATCAGAAAACTACATACAAACTTAGTTTTTAGTACACTCAACTACGAACCCAAGTGCCAGTTTATTTACTTTATAGTAGATGGCCATTGCAGAGGGCTTAACAAGTGTTATCTCTCCATTTAGGTAACTACTTTCAAAGCCTGAATTTAATCAAAATCATAATGGATGACCTTGAAGTCAGAGCCAGGAGAAAGGGTCTTAATATCTAATGGCATTGAGATTAGATAACTGATCTTTAATGGGGATGTGTCTTGCTGAGCAAATTCAACATTCAAGTTAGCTGGACAGGCAGTTGGACTAAGCTGAGTGGGCACCTCTTTGATTGTTTTCTACCTGATCACTCAGGTTCTCAGTTTTCAGATCTAGCATCTTCCTTTTGTTTTTGCAGCCATATAAATGGCATTGGTTCTACAGCAGCATTAAACGGAATTATCATCCAATCGTAACTGAAATCACATTCTGATTCCTTAATAGAAAAAGCTCCTTGGGTCCCCATTCACAAGTAGACTTTCCACAATTTAATCCTCAAAATGTCGCCTTCCTTTTTAGTGTAACCTGTATAAAGCCTGGCACTCTGGTGATCCAGTTTTAGCATGAAGTCGTGTTCAAAGAAACAGTGTAGTAGACAAAAGTCCAGTATCTTTGCTGGTATCTTTTGGAGAATGTCAAAGGAGATTCATTTCATAAGCCAGGATAAAATATCTGAAGATTCTCTCTCCCTGGTTTTTTGGTCTTAATATCTCAGCCCCTTTAAATTCTTGAACTTCGAAACTGTCCCCACCCCTTGCAGTTCGTTTTTCGTCATCCCTTCCCTCCTTCTCTCCATCTTCAGTTTCCCCCCATATCCAGCATATCCCCCATTCCCTTTCCAAGTGCAAACTGCTTAAAACGGTCTGGTTTGTGCACTTCTCCAGCACTTTACTTCTTTCTCTGGTTCTGTATTGCCAAAGCCTAGGAACCAGCTGGCCTAAAGTCACTTACAGGCCTATGTAATGGGGAAGGACACACAACTACCTTCAGCTCACAATGGGAGGAGTCAACACAAATTTTGCTTTATCTAGCAATAGGAGATGTTGTAACATTTCAGTTTTAACATTTTTTTAAGAAATTTTATTGAGGTATAGTTGATTTATAATGTTGTGTTAATTTCTGCTGAACAGCAAAGTGACCCAGTTATATGTATGTACACATTCTTTTTCATATCCTTTTCCATTATGGTTTATCCCAGGATATTGAATATTGTTCCCTGTCCTACATGGTAGGATCTTGTTGTTTATCCATCCTATATACACTAGTTTGCATCTGCTATCCCAAGCTCCCCCACCCCCAATCCCCTTTGGCAACCACAAGTCTGTTCTCTATGTCCATAAGTCTGTTTCTGTTTCATAGATAAGTTCATTTGTGTCATATTTTAGATTCTGCATATAAGTGATAGCATATGATATTTGTCTTTCTCTTTCTGACTTACTTCGCTTAGTATGATAATCTCTAGGTCCATCTGTAACGTATTTTCTTTTTTCCCCACTCATCTAAGTTCTGGAATATCTCAGTGGCAGTGGTGCCTTGAGGAGGTCTTCGGGTTCCTTCCCACTGTGCTTGGGGCTCTAGGTATCAGTCCAAGTCAGAGCGGATCTCAGCAGAAGAAAGGAAGCACCATCTCTCTGCTTCTCACAGCCTTGCCTGCTCAGCCTCTTCCCTATCTCACTGTTTCTCACAGACTCAGCAGGGACCCCTCCCCCAGCCACTCCCTTGCATTCCCCAAAGCCTGGGTTGCAGCACAGGCAGCAGGAGAGAAAAGGGAGTCTGCCTGCAATTGCACAAGGATGGACACAGGATTCCTAACTACTTCTAATAGCTGTCTTCCCATCATACTTATTAACCACCTTTGAGGAGCGTCCTCCGTTCTATATGGTGGCTCCTTACTACACTAAGAGTTTGAAGTTTCATAATGTTGCAGCACTTCCAGAGAATACTTGCCAGAAAAATACATAAGTTACAGAAAGACGATGAAAGTGGCTTGCTAGGCCTCCCAGATCGTGGAGGGATCTGGAAATCTTCCTAATGGATTAAGGTCACTTCATTCCACATGTCTCTTGAGGCACATTCTCCCTGAACAGTTTGCTACTGTCAGCTCATTATGCTTTCCCTGGAATTTCTTCTTCCCCCAGCCTTTCTCCCCAGAATGAGCTTTCCATGATTCATTCCCAGAATGAGCTTTTCAACTCTTTCCTTCTTCCCGAAGCAATAAGGGTCTGTTCCATATGGGCTAACGTCTTCAACAGAAAGACACTTCTGGTTTCATGGACTGATGGCTAATGTGTTTTCAATGAGGCATTTTACTGCCACTGAAATCATGAGTGCAAATTCATGATGCATTTGAGTGAGGGATCTGGACAGACAGCAACATGGTTGGGGGGGAGAACAAGTATCTCATTCAGAGATTCTTACCGAGTGTCTGTTACATGTCTCCACCACACTAGACTTTGGAGGTGCGTGAGCCAAGATTCTTGTCCTCAAGATGCCCATAGTTTGGTAGACGGAGAAGATGTGTAAACAGTTAAGTACATAAAGTGCTCAAGGTACTAATGAAGAAAGATCCACAGCCCATGAAGGGAAGAAAGAAGGGGTGATGAAGTCTATTTGGAGGGAGCAGAAAAGGATTCTGTACTTGTCAGAACTCTTTGAGTTGCAAGTGACAGAAACACCACTCAAACTAGCTTAAGCAGAAGGGAGATTCATGAGTGTGTTTAATTTCGGAAGCCCACCGATGGTTGTGACGTCATGCATAACTAGATCTGGGACTCAATCTCATAGGATCCTCCTTTCTCTGTCTTCCAGCTCTGCTTCTCTCTGTGGGTTAACTTTCTCCAGCATGGATGCGTTTCTTCCCTGTGGCTTGGGAAAATTGCTGCTCAGATAAACATCATCCCAGCTTAACCTTAGTGAAAAGGGAGCTTTTCTCTCCCGGTATTCATGTATCATTCCTAGAAATGTCTCTTCTTGGTTCTGCTTTGGTCATTTAGCTGCTCCTTGGACCAGTCCCTATTGGGACAGGATAAGGCGGTTTGATGGTCCTAACCTGGGTTACACACAAGTGCTAGTGGCATGGATGAGCTGGGCTACAAGTGACTAATCACGAGTGGCGTTCCCACCAGTACCGTTTGCAGTGAGGGGAGGCAGGTTCTCCGAAGGAGGGAAGACTGGGCAGGTGGTCACTCTAGCTTCGTGGATATTTAAGCTGTGTTGTCGAAGAGGAAAAGGTGTTCATCGGGTGAAGGAGTGAGGGAAATCCATTATTGTTAGAGGGAGCAGTAAGAGCACAACCAGGAAGGCCTGACCCCACCTGGAAGATAAGGACACTTCAGATCACGTGTTGAGGTTGGAGCGTATGATTAGAGGGGTCATGGCTTGAGATGAAACTGTGAGATAGGAAGGAGCCTTTGGCTACGGAAGGGAACTTAGTAATTGCACTGTAGGCAATGGGAGACGTTCTGGGATTTTAGGCCAGGGATGGAAATAGCCAGATTTCTGTTTTAGAATATCACTGAAGCAGAGGGTGACTTGCTCAGAGCCAAGATTCAAAGGCAGGCGGACTAGTGAGGAAACCACTGTTGTAATGCAGTAATCCAGATGGAAAGAGGGTATAAAGAGTTCAGCACTGCAGTGTGCTGAAGATACTGACGTAGAGTAGTCTACATGTGGGGGTGGGGAGATAGAGGAGGAAGTATTAAGGTTGTAATAAATGTTATAGCGGGGAAGTAGAAGGCGTGGGAAATGATGAACAGAATTATCAGAACTTGGTCTTTTAAGACAGTGGAGTGTCTAGAATAAATCAGATTTCCAACTTGGGTCATGTCATTTTGTGAGATGAGGAAAACAGAAGGAACAGATGTGAGAGTAGGAGAGGAGGGGTGGCCGAGAGGATGACTTAAGGGTTCAGTCTGAGGGACTGCATATGAACAGTGGGCAGTTGGATATGGGAATCTGGAGCTCAAAGGAGAGATCTAGGCTGGAAATACAGATCTGCTAGTCATCTATACTGACATCATATAGGTTGTGTGGTTGATGAGAGTAAAGGAAATCATGTAGGCTAAATGTCTCCATTTAGACATTTGAGGAGTGAGAAGAGAGCCCAGGAGCTAGTGGTTTTGCCTTGATTAAGGGAAGGAAAAGTCTGGGAAGCAGCAGGCTAGCCAGGTGAGGAGCATGGCCTGGACCAAGCAGGCAAGCATCAGGAAGCCAGTGGTGGCCACCTTGGGCTTGCTGTACTGTGACTCATGTCTAACTTTGTACACAGACTGATTGCACATCTTACCTCTTATCTGGTTAGGAGTGACTTCAAGGCCTGCCTCCATCACTGTGGAAGGGGACATCAAAGAATCCCATAATAGCCATAGATGCAAGAGGGTCCTTGTGATGGGACCAAGCCCAGAGTCCTCATTAGATGGAACACAGATGAGAACACGCTGATGCTGATGCCTAGTTGCATATGTTAACAACTTTTTGCTTTCTAGCTTCAGCCCAATACAGAGTTTCCTCAGGGAAGATAACGAATATGGAATAAATGGGAAAGCACCACTTTCCCACCATTGCCTGTTCCTGCACCAGCACTCTCTGTGTGGCTCAAAGCCAAGATACCACATTGCCCTACCCTCTAGATCCTATTAGTCCTGAGCCTCATCAATTCTATTTATGTTTGTCCTTTTCTTTCCAATCTGATTGGAACAGCTATCAGCTAGGATGGGCTTGTGGGTTCATCCATCCCCACCATACCCCAGGGTGAATGTAGCATCCTTTTAAGACATTTTTAAAATGTATTTTTTGTACTGAGCTATAGTTGAGTTACAATCTTATGTTAGTTTCTAGTGTTTAGCAAAGTGATTCAGTTATATATATATTCTTTTTCATATTCTTTTCTATTATGGTTTATCATAGGATATTGAATATAGTTCGCTGTGCTATACAGTAGGACCTTGTTGTTTACCCATTCTATATGTAATAATTTGCATCTGCTAATCCCAAACTCCCCCACCCCCAACTGTGGCAGTCCATCCCTCCCCCATCCCCCCTCCCCTTTGGCACCCACAAGTCTTTTCTCTATGTCTGTGAGTTTGTTTCTGTTTTGTAAATAAGTTCATTTGTGTCATATTTTAGATTCCACATATAAGTGATATCATATGGTATTTGTCTTTCTCATTCGGACTTACTTCACTTGGCATGATAATCTCTAGGTCTATCCATGTTGCTGCAAATGGCGTTATTTCATTCTTTTTTATGGCTGAGTAGTATTCCATTGTATAGATATATACCACATCTTCTTTATCCATTCATCTGTTGATGGACACTTCAGTTGCTTCCATGTCTTGGCTATTTACAATAGTGCTACATGTATCTTTTCAAATTATAGTTTTGCCTGGATATATGCCCAGGAGTAGGATTACTGGATCATATGGCAACTCTATTTTTAGTTTTTTGAGGACCCTCCAGACTGTTTTCCATAGTGGCTGCACCAATTTACATTCCCACCAGTGGTGTGTAACATTTTCCCGAGACATTTAATGATCTTTCCATCCAGAGGTCAGCAAACTATGACCATGGGCTAAATCTGCCCCACCACCTGTGTTTGTCAGTGAAGACTCATTAGAACACAGACATGCTCATTTAGTTATAGATTGTCTACAGCTGTTTTTGCACTTCAATGGCTGCACTGAATTGTTGCAACAAGACTGTATGTTCCACAAAACCTAAAATGTTTACTATCTGGCCATTTACAGGGAAAGTATTCTAACTTCTATTAATCCATTCTATACACCAGTACCAGATTAATGTTCCTAAAATGCCATTTCACCATATCACTCTCTTGCTTAAAACTCTACAATGACATTACATTGTTCATATAATAAAATCCAAGCTGCTTGACCTGGCATCAAAAGCCCTCAGAGGTCTAGTCCTAGCCAATCTTTTGAATCATTGATTCTATTCCTAAAGGCAAGCCCTGCACCTCAGTTTTATTTCTCTCCTCATTGTCCCTGGGATATGCAATGTATTTCTATCCTTGCTTACACATCCCCTGGAATGTGCTGCCCATTAATCTGTGTCTACCTAATTCCTACCTTAGTTAGTTCCTTAAAGAACTAACTTAAAACCTGCATCTTTCATGATCCTATCTGTTCACATTGACCACCAATGAGTCTACTTACATAAAGATTCCCTGCCTGTACCATCTAGTGATGTTTCTTCTGTTCACCAGTATGATGGAGGGCAACTTGCAGAGTGAGAACTTTATACGAACAAAGACTCAGAGGTGGAGAAAGCCCAGGAAAGATTTGCAAATGACGAGATCTGTAATCAGAACACTGTCTTTGTCCATTCAGTCTTCTCTAATGAAATACCATAGACCGAGTGGCTTATAAACAACAGAAATTTTTTTTCTCACAGCTGTAAGAAGTCTTAGAAGTCTAAGATCAAGGCATCTGCCGATTTGGTGACTAGTGGGGGGCCTGCTCCCTGGTTCACAGGCAGTCGTCTTGCCGATGTGTCCTCACATGGTGGAAGGGGTGAAAGAGCTCTCCGGGGTCTCTTTATAAGAGCACTGATCCCATTCATGAGCTCCACCCTTATGACTTAATTGCCTCCCAAAAGTCCCACTTCCTGATATGATCATCATCTTGGGGATTAAGTTTCAACATACGAATTTTGGGGGAGAACACAAACATTCAGTCTATTGCCCACACAGCATTCAATTAACATGTGTGGAATGATTGAGTCGTCAGCATCTTATACCAATGACGTACTACGTTTTGATTCTGGATTTAAATATAGGACAACTCCGTACCTTGATAGCCGATGGGAATGAAAGATAAACTCCAGGAAACCCACTCCTGAGCAATTCTAGAATACAGAGATAGTGGCTGGTTCTGGAGGTCCTTGCTTTATCATTGGTACCTTTTTAAATTTTTATTTATTTATTTTTATTGAAGTATAGTTGATATACAATGTTGTGGCAATCTCTGTTATACAGCAAAGTGACTCAGTTATACACATATAGACCTTCTTTTTTAGTTTTATTTTAAATCTATTTATTTATGTATTGGCTGGGTTGGGTCTTTGTTGCTGTGCACTGGCTTTCTCTAGCTGTGGCGAGCTGGGGCTACTCTTTGTTGTGGTGCACGGGCTTCTTATTGTGGTGGCTTCTCTTGTAGAGCATGGGCTCCAGGCACGCGGGCTTCAGTAGTTGCGGTACGTGGGCTCAGTAGTTGTGGATCATGGGCTCTAGAGCTCAGGCTCAGTAGTTGAGGCACACGGGCTTAGTTGCTCCACGGCATGTGGGATCTTCCCAGACCAGGGATCGAACCCGTGTCCCCTGCATTGGCAGGCGGATTCTTAACCACTGCACCACCAGGGAAGTCCCTAGACATTCTTTTTTTAAATATTCTTTTCCATTATGGTTTATCATAGGATATTGAATATAGTTTCCTGTGCTATACAGTAGGACCTTGTTGTTTATCCATTCTGTATATAATAGTTTACATCTGCTAATCCTAAACTCCCAGCTCTTCCCTCACCCTCTTGGAAACCAGAGGTCTGTTCTCTATGTCTGTCTGTTTCTGTTTCGTAGATAAGTTCATTTGTGCCATACTTTAGATTCTACAGATACATGATGTCATATGGTATTTGTCTTTCTCTTTCTGACTTACTGCAGTTAGTATGATAATCTCTAGGTCTATCCATGTTGCTGCAGATGGCATTATTTCATTCCTTTTTATGGCTGAGTAGTGCTCCATTGTATATATGGAGTACTACTCTTTATGCATTCATCTGTCAATAGACATTTAGGTTGTTTCCATGTTGTGGCTATTGTGAATGGTGCTGCTATGAACATAGGGGTGCGTGTATCTTTTTGAATTACAGTTTTGTTCAGGTACATGCCCAGGAGTGGGATTGCTGGGTCATACGATAATTCTATTTTTAGCTTTCTGAGGAACCTCCAGACTGTTTTCCATAGTGGCTGCACTTACATTCCTTTGAGATGCTGGATAGGTGGGCCGTCCTCACTGGTCCTCACTTTTCCCATCTGCTGCTGTATATTGTGTGTTCTTGGACATCCTCTGAGATTAGCAGCATCAATGATGCACCATGGATTGGAGTTCTTTGGTAAATAGTAAGTTCCTAAAATGTTCTCAGGCTTCACTTTGCCAGGGAGGTTATGTCCCTGACTTGGATATTATGTCTCAGTGGCTTGAGATTATAAACTACTACTTCTTAAAAGTCTGTGCGTTACACAGAAAACCTTGGTTATAACATAAATTATTACTATGTTGACTTGAATAGCAGTGGGACAAGCACATACCCAGAAACATAGCAACTACGTAAAATAAAAGCTTCCCTTAACACAGAGCAGAACAACCAGGCTTTTACATTATTGTCGTCTCTAGGATTTGGCCGTTGTAGTGTAAAATGCCATTATGTCTTGTCTGACAAGTTTCCCCTGCATATGTGAGCAAAGGGAAATAATCCAGTGCAGTAAATGTCTCAGTAAACCACCCCCTTGTGCACTTGGGAAACAAAGCATAGAAAAAGTAAGCTATCATAAGGGCAAGCCTTTCTATTCTTCAATTAATCACCTTGATGTGATGTTTATTGTCTATATTTGAAATGTGTAGAGAAGAAAAATACTACGTGTACACTCCAGTGGGACAGTTATGCTCTGAATATAAGGGAAATACATCCCTTTAAAACCAGTTTCTAGGGGTTGCCTAGGAGTAAACATGTGACAGTAAGTGTAATGGCAAATCATATTTATTGAGCATTTACTATGTGCCAGGCCATTGTTCTAGGGCCTTTACATATATCATCTCATTTCATCTGTACCCCAGCCCTGTGGTGTGGATACAGTTCTTATCTCCTCTTTATGCGAGAGAAGATTTAGACCCAGGGAGGTAGAAGAACGCGTCAGGGGTCACAACAAGTAGCAAATAGAGAAGCTGGGAGGTGGACCCAGGCAGACCAAGCCCGGACTTCACATTTACCATAACCTTAGCAAGCCCTCCCCACGTGAAATGCTCCCTCCAGGACAAGCTTCAACAAATATCTAACCCATCTAATTTGCATTGTTTGGTAGGCCCAAATGGATGATTTTTCCTGGAAAATTTGAAATTGCATTGCATTGTTTATATGTAGGATTTTGATAACAGGAATCTAACCCCAGAATTTCCCACTGTTTATTTTGCCCTCTTTTGCAGTTGATAACAATCTCTGTCCTCACAATTGAGACATTTTTATTCTTTGTCTCTAAATGAACACTGCACAGAACGTGTGTGTGTGTGTGTGTGTGTGTGTGTGTGTGTGTGTGTGTGTGTGTGTGTGTGTGTAGAAGCTGCCTTTTCTTCTGGATTAAATTGTTGCAGCTTGGCTGAGTGAGGAGAATTTCTCCCACTCACCGAGCCCACAGCAGACATATGAGGAGAAGCCTGCTGCTAACAGCACACCCAGACACAGAGGGGCAGGTGACAACGGTGTGTGTGCCCAGCATCTCTGGAAGGGTCTCTACAGATGTGTACAGCTGCTGCTGCCTCCTGCCTTCACATTCCTGGAGCCAACACCCACCCACTCTTACAGCCTCTCTCTGTCTTTATTTTCAAGGAGAAAAGAAAGAGGCAGACAGAAATAGAAGGCAAGCGCCAAGAGCTGGACGAGCAGATACTTCTGCTGCAGCATTCCAAGGTAAGCGGCTGATCCACGAACCTATTCCGTTATTAGACATGCAGATCACACGCCAGAGAGCTGGGCAGAGCCTGCCCTGGCGTGAAGGCGCTGCCACGGGCTGCACCAACCCTTTTTCTTTCAGTCAGGAAACCATCTCTGGGCTTTTCTTGTGAATTTCTCAAATTCAGGGCATTGTTACAGCATTCCAATTTCTGCTCGCATGATGAGATGATAGGGTGCCTGTGGATGGGTTGAGGGTGTGTACCTGTGAACTGCGGTGGTTATATATAGAAACTGGAGAGAATTTCCACATGATGGGTGAGGCAGTGTCCTGGGGCTGTGTCTCCAATGCATAGGTGCTACGTGCTCTGTGTATGTGTATGTACAGAGGTTCCCAAAGATACATTTAACATAATGCTCTTTATGAAATTAACCATATTTTTTCTTTCTTGATCTGGAGGAAAGGGAGATAAGAGTAGTGTGGTCTGATAAAAGAGCTGTGCTGTTTATTTCAGATTATTCACGTGTTTTATTTCTACTTTAACAATTTTGAAAGTGTCCTGTTAGAACACTGTCAAAAGACAGTATTGAAATGATTTGACTTGATTGGTTTCCATTGCACCATGAGAGAGAGAGAGAGAGAGAGAGAGAGAGAGATGCTTATTTATTTTTCTTTTAAACATAATGCACTTAAGCACCATAATTGATGACAACCCAGGAGAAAGCTCCATCACTGTCACAAGGATTACACTGGTTGCAGAATGTTGCTTTCTGCAGGCTCAGAGAATAGGGTGATCAGTAACCAGCTGGGAGTTGCTGCTTGCTTTTCACTGCTCCTGGGCTTTTTTAGAAAAACCCTCTCCTGCTCACCCCAAGTTGCTGTGACATTACATGTACAGAAATTGCATTTCTCAGAGGCTAGTTGGGAAGGTGGGGCTGACTCTCCGGGTGATGCTAGGCGAGGATTGTTTTTGAACAAGATGAACCTTTATGGTTGCATTTCCCTTTCTTTTCTGGAAGACGGGGTTGTGCTACATGATTCCTCAGAATAAAATCATCAGCAAGCGAGCTCCTGATTTTAAATAGCAACATGACCTAAATCTGCTTCACATATTTATCAGTTCATCATTCACTTGAACTAGAGAAAGATGTTTAAAAGGAAGAAAGGCAGCATGATGCTGAGACTATTGCCTCTTTCTCGCTGCTCATCGTGTAGATCCATTTATGGACCTTTCTTTGTAGGAAGCTTGCATCTACCCTGTATGCCGCTACTCTTTCCTTACCACATTCCTGAGGGAGGGTTGAGGGCTAAAGTTAGCATCCTCTTCTTACAGAAAGGAGGGGGCTTACACATACTTAATAGAACCGAGTGAATTGTTCAAGGTCAATCTGGACAGAGCTGGGTCTCTGGCTCAGAGTATAGTCAACTCACTCCTTATAAGAGACCACAATGTATTAGACCTCAGCAAATTCTTGCGTAAAAGGTGAACTTTTGAATAAGAAGCGTGAAAGAATGAGAGGCTGTTTTTGACTAGACATACCCTCTCCTCTTTCAGCTCAATGCAGTTCTTTGCTTCTGCATTTCTTGAATCAAAAGTCGGGCAATAAATGTATGCCAGAAGATCAAGCTTCTTTTGTCTCATCTCTCATTTGTCTGGGTGTTAAAAAAGATACCAAGGATTCATTCATTGCAGATCCAGTCCAGTGTTACAATATTCTTTTCATATTCCACCTGTCTGTTATTCACCCATCCATCCATCCATCCATCCATCCATCCATCCATCCATCCATCCACCCAGTCAATAGAAACAGCAGTACAAATGACTTAGTGTTGCATGGGGAAGCAGTGAGATTCCTTCAAAGACTTAGAAACAAGGGAATAAGATAGTTCTCTATGGTTATCCTGGTAACCTCTCACACAGTTGATGAGATTGACTATTTAAGGGAACAACTCAGCACTTTCACCAAGGTTGCCTTGCTATACCTGAGGAGAAAGGATTGGAAATGATGGAAATTTAATAAGTGGAGACCAATGCATTGTAATTTTCTTTTGCTGGAGAAGACCTCTATAGTGAGGGCGGACCACTAGCCTTGAACGGTGGAAAAGGAAAGCTCAGAGGTCTCAAAGGTGGTTTATTGGGTGCTCCCCTAGAGAGAGAGCCCAGCTCTGGGAGGTGCCGAGTTTCTCTGGTCTGGCGAGGTGGGGTCTTTGGTAGGGTGAGGCCAGTCATCTGTCTCACCGCAGTGCAGGTGAAACTTCCCTCATAGCTCTGCCTCTCTTTGTTCGGAGTCCATCCTCCCCAAAATAATTGAATAATTTTTATATAAGGAAGGTGGTGCCTGACTGAGAGATATGATCACTTCAGGCGCCAGAAGTGAATGTGTTCTACTTTAAATCAGTTAACTGTCGACTGACCTTGGATAACGTGAGTCATCTTCCCTGTGATTGCTGCTTGGAGCTTGGCGGCCTCACCCCTGGACGGGTAAATTCATTGAGGTTATATTTCCCCTATGAGCTCGTGGTGGAGACTCAGCCAGCTTCCTGCTGTCAGCACAGCAGCCGTGTCATCCCTTTGTCCATCCTTGATAATAGTCATCATTTTTTTTCAGTGCCTAATAGTGCTTTTAAATACATCCCCTCAATGACGATCACAAAGTAGATACCACTCTCCCCGTCTTACAGGCAAGGAAAATCAAGTAATCTGCCCAAGAACGTAGAGACTCTGAGCTGGGGAGCCTGATTGAACCCCAGGACTGTCTCCATAACCATGCTTTCTCCAGGACACGGTTTCTTCCAAAGGAAATAATTTGCCTGAGAGATGTCAGTTACTCTCATCACTATCTCTTTCACTCTAAGTATATTTTCATGGGCGCTGGAAAGTTTGGACCATGTGCAGATGTGCCACAGTGATGATTGGTAGTTCCTTGAAGTAGAAAATATTAAGAAGTATGTCAGGAATTACTATTTATTTTGCCATTTTTCAAAATTCCAGATGTGCTCTAAGGAAAAAAAAATTATTCTCAGTGTAAAGTTTAATGGAAAAGCATTAGAATTTGATTTGCTATTTATTAAGATATAATTCTCATTATCAAAGTTTTTGGATGCTTATTCGCATGCAATGAGATATGAATTATTTAGACAGATTCACTGGTCTCTTGTCAAAGCAAATAAATAGAATGCAAGGCAATCATGTTGATACTTGTATATTTGACTAATATATTTGCTAATTGCAGTAGTTAGGGCTATATAGTAACTCCACAAAATGGAATATCATTACTTTTTATATGAATGATAAGCAAATTCTAAATGTTGAAATATTAGCTGCTATACCCCCATGATTAGGAAACCTCCAGGCTCTTTGAGATCCTGGCCAAATTAAACTCAGATTTCTTTTGATAAGATCCTTAGCTATATTGAGCATCTAATATTTGTGATGTAAAAATTTCCAAGAAAGGCTCACATATGGGACCAGTAAGAAATTTTAGTAAGCAGTTTTAATAGCTATATTATTTTTGCTGATTATAAAAAGAAGGAATGTATGATCATTGCAAGAGCAAAATCAAAAGTACAGGAAAGAGATAAAGAAAAAACATATCAGTTGTCTGCTCCTCACCCAGATATAACCCAATATATGTTTATGGGTTAAGATATGGAACCCTTACCACAGGCTTCATCAGCCTATGGGGAAAGTGAAATTACATTAATATTAGTCTCCAAGCTACATTAGCCTTTATCTCTTTTAATTTTTGTATATGGGTTCTGTTAAATTTTCATACAAAACTTTACAATTTTTATGAAATCACACCTAACATCCATTTACTTTATCATTTCCGACCTTGATGTCGTCCTTGGAAAGAACAGCTCCATGATGTTTCTTATACTAAAAGAGTTTTAGGATTAAAATCTACAATTTATTTTCCTGTAAGAACTAAGATAGGAATAACTTTATTTTTACTGATGGTGAGGCAGTGGGTTCAACATGATTTATTGATTAATTCTTTCCCCACTGATTTAAATATCTTCTTTATCGTATACATATTTCTCACTTATCCTAGAGTCCACCATCCATGGATTCTTTTTATTCCATTAATCTGCCATTCCTGTGCCAATTCCATTCTCTTTAATCCTTCTAGCCTTTTAATATATTATAATATTTCATAAAGCAAGAGCCATCATTATTCTTCTGAAAAATTGTCTTGGCTTTTAAATCCATGGAAACAATTACTTATTTTTCCTGTTTTTATTATGTGACGTGTGATCATGTAAGTTTAAACAATAAATCAAATATTGGATTATACCAGCCAGACTGAATTTAATATTCCCTTTTGCCCCTTGGTTGAATTGCCAGGGATCTGTCTATTTCACTGGTTGTTTCAAGGTCCCGGCAAGAGTAGGCACTCAGTATGTATTGCCACATGAATCCCTTTGGGACTGTCACATTTATAAAGGTTTGTATGACAGAGTCAGCACAGTCAGAATCCAATTACTAATAACCACATCTTCCATACGTAAGTTGCCTTTGAATTATTTATTCATAAGCAGGAACTCTAACTATAGTTTTTTTCTAATCCAAGCTACAAAAATTGTCATTATATTTTAAAAACCACGGGTTTTTCTCCCCAGAAAACTCAATGAAAAAAAAAATTCAAAGACTGAATTGTGACCCTGTGAGATATTTATTGTCAACCCACCAAGGTCATTTGCTAAGTAGCCCGAAGGTATCAGGAGCTTTGCTTGCAAAGACATTACAGTGTCTCTCACTACTGTGAATCATTCAGACTGATTTTAGACTCTTCTTGGTTGTTAGTCTGTGTGAAAGGCCAAGTTCAAATTTGAAAATGCTGACCAGGCAGGAAGGGTACACAGTGTGAAGGAACTTTATGTCTCATTGTTTTCCCCATCACCTCTCCCCTGGCCCCATAAGCAGAGCTTGAGTGGAAATTAAAACTTGGTTTCTTCTGTCAGAAGTCCTGAGTCCGATTCTGTGTGGCCTGAATCACATAACAAAACCACAAAACCAAACCAAGATCTTATTGGGAGTCAACAGGGAGGAAGGGAAGTGATCGGAGGAGGGGAAGGAGACTAGAGAGGGGGACACCAGTGCATGAGAACACAACACAACCATTGTGCCACCCCATGTTTAAGCCGTTGTTTATTAGAAGATGGAATTTAGCCAGATTCCCAACATCACCCACTTAACACGGCCAATGTCAACCTTACCCTGATTACAGGTAGACTAAAGATTTGGAGTAAAAATTTAAATCACAACAATATAAGAAGAAATCATAGGTAAATAAGTCTTAGAGTGAGGAAGTCTTAGCTGATTATTACACCAGAGCCAGAACTATAAGGTAAAAAAGATTGCTAGATAATGACTTTATAAAAATGACAAATAAGCAGAAAAAAATTTTGACATTTACTGATTCATCTCCCATTTTCCACTCTCACCCACCCCAGACACTCCTCACTGCCTAGCTGGATCACCTTGAAAAGTTGCTTTAGCTCTGTTACCTTATCTGTAGATTAAAAAGGTTTGATGAATCATGTTGTACACTTTAAGTATGTACAACTGTCTTTGTCAATTACACGCCAATACAGCTGGGGAGAAAAAGGTTTGATAAGATGATCCTGAAAGTCACCAAACTCTGTTCCACTTCCCAGCTATGACATTTGTCATCCCTCCACCTCGAGTGCCCTTCCTTGGGTCTCAGATCTCAGCTCAAATGTTCAAGTACTCAGAGAGACCTTTCCCATCCTCCCTTGGTCCCTGTTTGTCACATCATCCTGCCTACCTCCCTGCCATGCATGTATCATAGTCTGAAATTATCTTGTATCCTTGCTTATTGGGATGAAGACTTGGTGAGAGTGGGGACTTGCCTGTCTTCCTGAGTGCTGTCTTCAGGACCTGGCAGAGTGCCTGGCACATAGGGAATGGATGGGGACCCTATGAGGATGCGGGAGGAGATGCGGGAGGGGGGATGTGGGAGGAGAGACAGGTTTGTGAGAGGATGAGTAGTTCCTTGTGTCTAGCTAGCAGGAAGGCTTATGCAGTCCTCAGGCATTTGGATAGTCCTCATGCAGTGCTACTCAAATTGTGGTCCTCAGTCTGGCAGCATCCGTGACAGCATCACCTGGGAGCTTGTTAAAATGCAGATTCCCAGGCCCTTTCCCGGACTCACAGAAGCAACATCTCTAGGGGCAGGGCCTTGGAATTGTGTTATAGCAAGCTGGGGATCCTTATGCAGACTGTAAGTTTGAGAGGCTCTGTTCTAATTTTGTCTTCCGAAGCTGGACCAGCCCACAAAGCAAGAAGCAGATTTTCTTCAGGAGCTTTCTCCATTGACCCCTTCAGGAGCCCTGTCAAGGCTCTGTGTGTCCACCGCCAGCTCCCCGTCTACTCCTTCCTTGTTTTGAATCTTCCTGGTTGCCCCCACTTGACAAATGCGAAGTTTTGACAATTCTTTGCACCTGCAGGCTTTGAGACTTTTTTTTTTTTCCTGGGTGTATGTTATTTAGACAATAAGGGCATAAGGAAAAATAAAACTTTTTAGTTTTAGTTTTCACTTCTGCTGAGCTCTGTCTGCTTTGTCACTAAATTCGGAAACATTCAGGCGGCCAATGAGAGCCAGAGCGCTACAGGGAAGGTGGTGGACATGCACGATTAGTACGCACAGGTGCATTACATCCCAGGCCCTCATGCAGTCGGTTCTCAGGGACAAGACGAGGGGATTTGGAATAGGTTAGGGAAGCCTCTGGAGGCAAATGGATTTGGATTGGTGGTTTTCCCTTGACAGCATTACTTTGGGGCCAAGTGAAAACTCAGCTAAGCTTTTTTGTCTTTGTAATGTCAAAACACCTGTGTGAAACAGACTTCCCTGAGACCAGGCCCACTATCTTGTTCTGTTAGATCCTCTTTTCCTGGCTCCAGCTGTTGGGGATATTTTGGTGATGTCACTGCCATATCCTGTGAAGTGTGTTTTTGGCATTCATGGTCCCCCAGCTGCTTTTGTCAGAGGTACTGACTGATGGCTGGGGCTAAATCAGCCAGAAATGGGAGATTGTCCCTTCCCTTGGTGGCAAGAGGCACGGTGTGAAGAAGAGCAGCGAGAACATTACCAAAATCAGCCACTTCCTCACATTTCAAAAAGCCCTGGCTGGTAGATCATCTCGCTGGGGCACAGAAAGCTGGGACTCTCCATGGCTGCCTTTCCAAAGGGTCCACCCACCAAGTCCAAGGTTGCCAGCATATCCATCTCCCAAAATCCTAATGAGGTTTTCACCTTCTATGGGTTGAAGTAGGTTAATGTCAAACATCTTAGCACAGGAATCTCTCTGAAAGGGTGGCACCCTCCTCCCAAGTAATTAGAGTGAAAGAAAATTGAGAATTTTCCAGTTTACCCATTCACTCATTAATTGTCTGGAACTGAGCCAGGTGAGACAATGAGATGCAAAGGTGGATAAGGAATGATCTCAGCCTTTGAGGAGCTGGGAGTCTAGAGGGGAGACAGATACAAAAAGAAATAACTTGAGGGCAGTATAATAAATGCTCTAGGAATTCCCTGGCAGTCCAGTGGTTAGGACTTGGTGCTTTCACTGCCATGGCCCAGGTTCAATCCCTGGTTGGGGAACTAAGATCCCACAAGCCACGTGGCATGGCCAGAAAAATAAATAAATAAAATTTAAAAAATAAAGAATGCTATAGAATATGTTCTCCACTGTAGGAGGCACTGATCCTGCCAGCAGAAGTGGAGGAAGTCTTCCCAGGTGGCATTTTGTCTGCTCTTTCTCAGGTGAAAAGAGGAGAGACCAAGGGAACAGGATGAATGACAGGAATAAATATTCCTATAGTTCCAAGTATGGACCCAGCACTTTTAACGTATGAACTCATTTAAATCCTCGTAACACACCTCAGAGATGAGCACTGCTGTGTCCATTTTATAGATGAGGTAACTGAGGCTCAGTGAGGCTAAGGGCCTGTCCAAGGTCACACAGCTAGTAAAGGGCAGACTGGCTCCAGAATCCAGGCTGTTAACCGCTGTGCAACACAACCTCTTGCTGTACGCAAGCATGATCTCCTTTGGGAATTTTGAGTGGCTTGAGTGGAAAATGGTGGTTCTGAGTTTTGTTTTGTTTTGTTTCCTTCTATAGCCCGCCTAGGAGGAGCAACCAATTTACCCCACCAGCTCCCACTTTCCAGTGGCGATGGTGGGGGGAAACCTCTGTGATAAAGCTTTGGAGAATGTAGCAGTTTGCTAGGGCTACTGTAACCAATTCCACAGACTGGGTGTCCTAAACAACAGAAATGTATTTTCAGTGACAAGAACAAGGACGCAGATGCAGAGAATGGACTGGAGAACTTGAGGTTTGGGGGGGGGCGAGGGGTGAAGGGGAAGCTGAGATGAAGCGAGAGAGTAGCACAGACATATATACACTACCAACTGTAAAATAGTTAGCCAGTGGGAAGTTGTTGTATGACAAAGGGAGTTCAACTCGAGGATGGAAGATGCCTTAGAGGACTGGGACGGGGAGGGTGGGGGGGGAGTCGAGGGAGGGAGGGAATACGGGGATATGTGTATAAAAACAGATGATTGAACTTGGTGTACCCCCCCAAAAATAATAAATAAATATATAAAATTAAAAAAAAAAAAAAAGAAATGTATTTTCCCACAGTTCTAGAGGCTAGAAGTACAAGATCAAGGTGTCAGCCTGATTGGTTTCTTCTGTTGCCCTCTCCTTAGCTTGTAGCTGGCTGTCTTCCTCAGGTGTCTTTACTCGATCTTCTTTCTGTGCTTGTCCGTGTCCTAATCTCTTCTTTTTATAAGCACACCAGTCGTATTGGATTAGAGCCCATCCCAATGATCTCATTTAACTTTAATTCCCACTTTAAAAACCCTATTTCCAAATATAGTCACATTCTGCGGAAGTGGGGGTTAACACGTCAACATATGTATGGTGGAGGGGCGGGGGGGAGACAATTCAGCCCACAGGAGAGCCACCAACATACACAAATTGCACCACGAGCTTTCACACACAATTTTATATTATTAAACAATGCCCTATACATTTTAAAGCACTTTTTTTTTTACACTTTCCTGAGTAGTAGTTGCAAACTATTTATATATAACACATTTACTGGCAACAAGTTAGCAATGATGTGTAACGAAGCCCATTTAGGTGAGGGGGTGGTTCCTGTCTGCAGTCACTTTAGCGGTATTCGTTAGGAATCATATGTGAACAAACTGGTGTCTTTAATTAATGGAAAGCTACAGGTCAAGTGCTAGAAATATGCCTCTCTATGCGCTCTGAGAGTGACCGAACAGATGTCCACCAACAATGACTTGTCATTCAAAAGGAAGAATAACACCAGTGAAAACTGTGGCCCCCTGGATACCACTGTGATGATGCGTTGCTACCCAAAGGTCCATCCAGAAGTGCAGGAATTCCAGCCATCAGAACTTGCTCCTCTACATCCAGCAGGGTCTCATGGTGCTGAGTGGTTGCCTGACTTCTCAGTAGAATGATGGATCAAAATCATTAACGAATTCTCATTTACTATTACTAAATGTTAGTAATTTTTAGTGACTCATTCTATAAGTTCGTAATAGATAGCCCTTAATCCCATGTTAAATGAGAGTCTGCAGACTTGTGTATCTTTTGCCTGTAAGAGCTATCAAAGGGAGACTCTGGTGATGTGACTTGTGTGTCCACAATGTCAGAAACATATTCCTTTCTCTTACTTCTGTAAGTCATATTTAACTGGTTCCAAGCCATGCATGACCTGGCTCTTAGTCATCACGAGGGCTCCCTTTATTTCACCTCTTCACCCTGCCTGGTGAGATCAAATAAGATTCTGATGGAGGGGATGCCAGGGAGATAGAGAGCCTAGCCCTTTCTCTATGTTGACTGGCTTTAAGGCCATTATTCCTGTCCTTGCTGTGAAGAAATGGTCACATGCCCTTCTTCTGGCAGAACTGGTGATGGCTTCTCACAGCGGTCTGTTCCCGTGACCACTGACCTGCCCACAGGAATGCTCAGCCACAATGTCCAGGGTCCAGCCTCTGCAGACATCCAGGAACCACCATCTGCCATCTAGGGAACCCAAATAAATCCTCTCCCATGCCTTCCATGCCTTGTTCTTCATTTTAGGGAGTTTCAACATGCCTTTCTCTTGAGCTGTTTTCATTTCCCTTCTCAAAGCATTAATCAATCGCTCCCTCCTAATCATTGACCCAAAACAAAAACTTTTCATTTTACTCTATGGTGATATTAGGACACCGACAAAGGTGGGGTGCATGATATTATTACCATTTAGAGACCACTGCTGAGGATGATTGGGAGTCATTAAAGAGTTTTTAAGAAGAGACATGACATAGCTTAATCTTTTAAAAAGAAAATGTCAACATAAACTGGATATTAAGTTCCAGTTAAGATGAACTGGATATTAAGACATTAAGATGAACTGGATATTAAGTGATATAGGAAATTTTATAATGGAACTGTAGTTGCATAGAAAAATGTCCTTATTTCTTAGAGACTCATACGAAAATATTTACGAGTGGTGCTGTTTGTTATTTACTTTAAAATGCTTTGGTGGAAAGAATATATAGGAAAATATGGCAAAATGTTTATAATTGTGAAACCCAGATGAGGTTATACAAGCATGCATCATATAGTTTCCTCTGCTTTTCTGTATATTTTCAATTTTTTTAATAATAGAAAATATGGAAATCAAGCTTTTTGGAGGCTCTCTGGGCCTTGGGCAAGAGGCAAGTAGGGGGCCAAGTAGTGAGGAGCGATTCAGGTGGACACTGATGAGGGGCGGAGCTAAGAGGGAGAGGAGGATGTGAACTGAAAGGTGTCATCTAGTCTGTTCTCTTCTCTCATCCCCACAGTCCAAAGTGCTTCGGGAAAAATGGCTGCTGCAGGGTGTACCCGCTGGAACTGTGGAAGAGGAGGAAGCCAGGCGGCGGCAGTCTGAGGAGGATGAGTTCAGAGTTAAACAACTTGAGGATAACATTCAGAGGTAGGTGGTTTCCAGCCCAGGGCCCCAGGCTGTGGCTTTACAGTGCAGTAACCACCACTCTCCTCTAGGGGGCCTTTCTCAATGCCATCACCTTTTCCCAGGGCTTTAGAATTATCTTCCTAAACAGAGTGTGTACATTGTTGCCAATAAAACTTTTCCATATAACCCAGAAATTTTACTCTGAGTACTGCGTATTGTATTGGGCTGTCACACAGTACAGTGATGTCTTCGTGGACTAACTAGATGTGGTAAGCAGCTTGCCCCTTCACTAAATGTCCCCTTTTTGAGTTCTTCTGTCAGCTTTTGTCTTTTTCCTTCTTGCCCTCAGGCTGTTAGCTGTTAGTGGGTTTGTTGTCAGATTTGCTACATTTGATCAATTTGAAATGGGAAAACTGTCAAGGGTCTTGGAATTGAAACTGAAGGCACCCCTGTGAGCTGAGTGCCTGGGCTCTAAAAATTAACTTTATATTGTCTAGTTTCAGTGCTCAGAGGGCAAGTTGCTTCCTTTATGGTCATTAACCAGGTTCTGAACATTTCAATTTGAGAGATAAGTGACCTTCCTATGGCCAGTGTCTGGCCAGGCTTATACAGAAGTAAAAATAAACATAGGTTTCCACTTGGGAACTGTAGCCACACCAGGTCCCAGGACACCCAGCCAGAGAGGTGAAATGGTGGGGGAAGGTGGTGTGCAGAGTTGCCTTAGAACGAAACCTCCTCTGCCACCTTATCCCACCAAGTTCTGCTGGAAATTTCACCTTGGAGAGCGTGATCTGTTTCTCCTGAGGTTTTGAGCTCTTTTAAAATACAAAGAGTCATAGCTAACTTGCTACCAGTCATTTGTACCCAAGAGTGAATGAAGCTGGTGACAGTACCTAGGGGACCCCAGCAGCATCACCAAAGGGAAAAGCAGACCAACTGTAAGCCCCAAAGGCCTGTGTCCCTACATTGCTTGAGCCCTAATGCCCCTTAAAGAGTTCTCAGAGCAACTTCGCCAGGCTTTGTTTGTGGGGGAACTGGCTAGGAAGAAGTTTATATGGGATGTGTGTGTGTACGTGTGTGTGTACATACACACATGCATACACGTACACGCACATACTTTTTCTTAAAATGCAAAGGATAAATAATATATATATACATATATAATATACATGTATATAACATTGGAAAGGCTAAATTATATATTATCATATATAATACATATACTATATGTATGATGTATATATGTATCATTAGAATATATGTCATTAGAAGAAGAAATTTTAGTCCTCTATTTACTGACATCAAGCTTGTGAGGACAAGTACCTCCAGGACCCCAGGAAAAGAAGGGACGTCGTGTTCGAAGCCCAGAAGATAGAAGAGGGGAGGGGGTGGAATGAAGGAGCTCAGAGTCCTGAGCCTCAGGAATTCCCTCTCCTCAGAAGTGGCTCTGCTTGCTGCCTCTTAGACAAGATGAGGGAGCCAAGGATAACGGAACTATTGATAACTGGAGAGGAAAAGGCAGCTCTGAGAAATGGTTTTATAGGAGGTTTGTTTTAAAGTCTCAAAGTGGCAAGTCCACAGTGCCTTCAGCTGCTGTGACAGTTGACACCGTATACATCTCTTTGTCTTTACTCTTGTTAAAAGTTGCAGTCCATTTCCTGTCTCTTTCTTACTGGTTTTATGTAATCACTGCAGATGGGTCTGGCACCAAGCAGGTGCTACATAGCTGTTTGTTGAATGAGAGGATTGGGGCTGGGATCCCTGCCTGGCAGAGGGAGGCTGGGGAATCACTCTCCAATCCAAGCTGGCAAAATCCTAGGAACCAAGTGGCCTGGGCACAGTCTATTGACAGCAAGAACCGTGGTTCAGGTTCAGGTGGGGCAGCGTTACACATCTGAGGAGTTCCAGGCAGGATGAAGAAACAGGGATGAGAATCGCAGGCCCCCTCTGATGAGGGAGGAGGGAGACAGCGTACACACGGATGGGCATAGAATTTTATCTAAAATCGTTTTTTAAAACCTGGATATCTTTTTTCACTGAGCCTGACATGTACCTTCATTTCATGTAGTAGGTGTTATTACAGGTGGAAGGGAGGCAGGATTTGGAGAGCAGGATAAAACTAGTTCTGTGACCTTTGCTGGTTTTCTTAAATGGCATCAGAAAATGTGGTCTTCAGCCACATTGGCAGTTTCACTTTGGCTTGAATACAAATATATTGGTGTTCTGGCCCCACAGATGGAAACTCTCACCTGTGGGATGAGCCATTACACATGGAAGCAGAGTCTGAAATCAAGACTCGGTTTTGGCTGAATTCATCGTTGGAGTGAGATATAACAGTTAGGGGCTGGTCTGTGGTTCGGGTGGGCATACCATACTCCAAAAAAATAAAGAGAATCTCTTTTTATCTTTTGAGTCAACAGAAGAAAGAGCTCATTCAGTGCCTGCAGGCCGTCTTTGGGAGGCCATTTAAGAGAGAGATTCCCAAACCAGAAGGAAAGAAATCCTAACAGCCTAAAGGGGTGGGGGTGGGGTGTTTGGGCCTGGATTCAGGGGGCATTTCCTTCTGCCATAATCATGGCTTTGCTGGACATTGGCCAAGTAGGCATTGGCCATCTGCTGGGGTGATGAGCTGTGTTCCCTGGAGCTGCTTTTCTGTAGGAGCAGGGCTGCCAGTGGGCCTCATTTCCTCCTTAGGGACTGTGGAGGGAGGAGTTTCTTCGTGCTCTAGATGTCAGTTTCTGCTCCCCTTCATCTCACCTGCAGCTTCTCTTCTACAGTCTTAACATCTTTAAGCCGCAGTCCCAAGGGAAGAAAGGAGCTCCCTCTCTCTCCCCTCCTCCCTTAAAGAATACTCAGTCACCTGAGGTGCTTTCCTGAAGTCAAGCATCGGTTTTGTCTCACATTCTTAGTCACTTGAACTGCTTTAACGGCTCATTGTAACCGTAACCATTCCTCCAGTCTTACAAAGTCTGTGTGGATTGGCTGGCCCAATTCTGCTAATTTTGGCGGAGCTCAGCTAAGTGACTCTAAGTTGTAGGTTAGATGAGTCTGCTCTCATGTTCCCTGCACTAATGAACTAATCACAACAATTTCTTTTCATGGCAATGACAGACGTGCAAGGGGGCTGAACAGGCACAAGGCGTGTAGGCTCAGAATTGCCTGTGAGCCATTAGCCAAAGCAAGTCGATGGCCAATCCCAAAACCTAGGGGAGGAGGTGGGCAGTCAGCCTTTAGTGAAAGGAACTCAGAGTTATGGGGCAAAGGGTACAGATACAGGAAAGGGTGAAAATGGAGACTAATCCTTCAATCTTCCAGAAGCGTGATTATTCAGTTGAAAACTGCAAGCATTAGGGAAAGTGACCAGCAGGAAGGAAAGTACAGAAGAGCAAATGAATGAGGAAGAGGATGAACTAAAACAACTCAAGAATTCAGAGGGAAAGGAAGAAAAGAATAAAGAAAATATGAGTGGCTTTGAAATCAGATCTGATCTTTACATAGACCTACTGTCTGTAGGTCAGACACATCAGAAACACTAAATAAAGGAATCCTAAAGGAAAATTTCTTTGTTTGAAACAGAACATTAATTTGTAGATCTTAAGATTTGGGTCCACTTGTCTAAGTCCTCCCCCAGCAACAAATTAGACTTTTCTAAAGAGACATATGAACTCTTTTCAAACTATATTAGTATATATCAATAATATAAATGTACTAAAGTATGTTAGTTCATCTGTGCCCTGAAGGTGTATTTGTCTCTCTTGGTGAATTAGCAATATCTTGAAGAATCAGATGGAGCAGTAGAGAACAGCAATGAGAGAGCAGGGAGAATGCCTACAAGGAAAGATTAAGGGAAGTCGGGGTTGGTTAGTTTAGAACAAGAGAAGTTAATTACAGCAACCTAACTCAGAACTTCACGTGTATGTAGGATTTAGGCCACATCTGAATTCTTTATGTGTGGGCCATTCTGAATATTATAAAGACTTAAAATAAAGCATGAGAATTTGCACTTAGACATATGTCTGTTTCCCTAGATATCTTCAAGAAGGAAGAACATAGCCACCTTTCTAATTCTGATTTAAAAATTCTTTACAGTGCCAGTAACCATACAAGAAGTTCCGGGTTTACAGACATGTTTTCTTCCAAAATGTTATTTGTAAATTGGTGGTGGTTTGGAACTGAGAATGTTGTCTGTCTTTTAAAACTATTATGTGTGGTGCATAGGTTTTGAGGGTAGCCCACAAGGAGGATGGGAAGGAGGGAAGCAAGGAAGGAAGGAGGGAGGGAGGAGGAAGGGAAAAATGTAACTAGACTATTAAATCTGGGCATTAGAATCACCCAGGAAGCTTTTTAAAAATATGAGTTCCTAGGCCTCATGCCAGGAAATTTGGATTCAGTGACCAAGGTGAGGAGCCCTGTGGTTTATGTTTTTCAAACAGTGCTCCAGGTAATTCTTTTGCATGGTCAGTTTCAAGAGTGATTGCTGTAAATGGAAAAAAGCATAGATCATAAGTGAAATACCACTTTAATACCTGTAAGCCCTCAAGGAAAGTGAGAAGTAAATAGTGTTTGTAAGAAAATCGATTTCACCCAAACAGATAAAGAAGGACAACCCTGATCCTTGATTTCAGACTGATTCGAAGCCTTAGTGCTTTGACTCAAGGAAGTTTGAACCCTGCTTTGGGACTCCTGTAGATGAGAATAGAGCTGTCTCTCTGGCATTGGGCTAAGGTCTCTCTACCATAGGCTCCACTGTGGAGCCAGCCTTTCATCTGAACTTGATTGGAAATGGCCTTGGTTTACCAGACTAAAATTGATACAGTTCAGGAAAGCTGGCTACTTTCCCAAAGCCCAGAAAATTCTACCATTTTTCAAAGATTTCTGGCTGAAATTAAGAGCACAGTAGGCTTGAAGTGATGACATCACGGTGATAGGAAAGGAAGAAAAGTGGTCAATACAATGGATATAGTGATTGTCTAATTCTTTCACACAACTTTTCACCAGGCAATGTGAGGATGGCCCTGTCTGTTGATGGTATTCTTGGTTCACTAGAAACCAGGAGCACAATAGGCTAAAAACAAAGTTGGAAATATTGAAAGCAAAATCTGTACACAGATTTTTTTTATCTTTTTAAAAAAAACCTGGATATCACATCTGTCTGCTTTGTTTCCCATTGGAGTGCCATATTGAGAAATCCCAAAGGATTGTTTCTGGCTTGGGCCCATCATCCACCATTGTCCATCACTGGGAATGATGGGTTGGGTCCCTGGGGGCCACAAGTAGGTTTCCCATTGATGCTTTTGTAGATTTTAGGCAGTTAGATTCATGCTAGCTGGGTCTATTTCACATCTACTCCAATCAATAAGTCTTGTCACTTGCCTTGTGGTTTTTCCACCTAAGATTCTCTTTCTTATTTCACCAGCTTTTATTTAAGTGTTTGAAATATAGTGTTCTTAACTTTCTTTGATTAGTGAGAAATTTGAGGGAAATGTGTCCCCCCGCCTTGGAATTACCGCAGAGAAGATGAGAAACCTCTTGGAGGTGTAAAGGAAAGTAGGACAAACTGTCGCAAAGCCATGGTGCTGATTCTAGCTCTGCTGGTAATTTGCTGTATGGCTTTGGGAGAATTTCTCATCCTCTCTGGTCTCGGTTTCCTCATCTCTTCAGTGCGAGGTCTCTCAGGGTCTTCCAGCTGTGATATTCTGAGATCCTCTAATTTTGGAGGTTGGCTAGAGATCCCTCTTCTGAACAAATATATCTGTGCAGAGAAATATCACTATCGTGGAAGGAAATAGTTTTGGAGACAGGCCAGAATTGGGGAAAGAGGTTAAGTTCTCCGGAAACCAAAGCTGCGTGTGTAAGTGACTCATCCCAGAGGTGACTAATTCATCTAAACAGTCATCAGTTCTAAAATATGTCACATCAAAATAGTCATTGAATGAAATATTGACGTCTCAGTTGCTAACCCAGAGATGCCCATGCAACTTTTTAGAAAGAAAATTCAAGATGCAAGTGGTCTGGTTCATTTCTGCTTCCAACTCAAGATTCTTCGAGTGCCTCTCTTGTCTCTGATGGAGACGAGAATTCACTTAATTTTTCCACATTTCTTAAGACACTCAAAGCAGAAGACTGGCGACATCAGGCATAAGCATGTATGTGTTATATGATGGGATTTTGGCAATCAGGAAGATGACAGTCACCCACAAATAGCTGTTGTAGAAAAGGCAACCACAGAAATGTCCATTGGGATCACAAAGGACACTCGCTCAGGATTCAGTGTGTTCTTTCCACTTGCTGTTTTTAAGTCTGTGATGTGCTGTTCTTTCTTAGCAGGGCACGGAGCACGCCACATTGTCATTCTGCATCTGTGCACTCCCGGCCACATTCGGCAGTCTAGTCCTGGTCTCATTCTTTTTCTTTCACCAAAATGAATCTCTATATGCTGTAAACCATATGGTGATATAATGGTAGCACTATGTTGTCTAACATTCATTGATCTCTTACTCTGTCTGGGTACTGACCTAGCTTTGGAGGCTCCATGAATTCATTAATACTTTCATTTCTTCCCCAGAACACTCCCACAAAGTAGTAGTGGTGGTGATGATACCCATTATACAGGTGGGAGAACTGAGACTTAGGAGATAAAGGAACTTGCTACCCAGAACGACCCCTTGCAGAAGTGAAAGAGCCAGTGTTTGAACTCAGCTCTGCCTGATTCCAAAGTACATTCTCAAAAATCTCTACAAAAGTGGTTATTTTAAGCTAAAAATCTCCGAGACCTGTGATATTTGGTGATATCACACCAAAGTTTACCTCGTGGTATAGGGGCATGGATAGGTAATGTGCTCCTCCCTCCTTAGGGACCTCAAAGGTGCTGGGCTTGGATCCATTGTGCGTGATCATGATGACAGGGGAGGCTGCCCCCTTTGGGTTCTTTCAGGAAGTACAGGTTCCATTTTAGACTTGGTTCCCTTCCTTCTCTCTCCTGAGTCCTTTGCCCTGGGTATACTTTCTTGGTTGTCTACAGCCTAATCTCTGCTAGAAACAGTTTGTGGTTATGTAAAGGACCCCCAGCATAGCATACTAATTAGGAACCTGGACCTTGGAGTTTGATTGACCTTGGTTTGAGCACTAGTTCTACTTTTATGAGTTGTTTGATCTTGGACAAGACCTGTAACCTCTCTGGACTTGAGTTTCCTCACCCGTACACTGGGGATAACTGTGCCCGTGGTGAAGAGTGGGTGTAATGTGTAGGGATCATGTGCATGTGTGAAGTGCCAAGTGCAGTAGGCTGTCTGGCAGTAAGAGTAGTGCTATTGTTATTATTTTCTCTATCCTTGTAGAGAGGGTTTCCAACAGTCACACTATTGACATTTGGGGCCAGGTAATTCTTTGTTGTGGGGGGCTGTCCTGGGCTTTGCAGGATATTTAACAGCATCCCTGACCTTTACCCAGTAGATACCAGGAGCACTACCCCCTCACCCCTAGTTGTGACTGTCAAAAGTGTCTTCAAGCATGCCTAACTGTCTCCTGCGGGCAAAAGCCCCCAACTGAGAACCACTGCTCTAAAGCCTGGGATTATAGGTGTTGATACTAAGATAAAAATCACCCTATCAAGTAGCTTCAGAATACAGGACCCTAAAAAGATTTATGAAGATAACATTAGTGATTCTCTGTGCAGAATGGTGTCAAGTCTTTCACTTGCTTAAAAATAGGATTCTTCTCTCAAGCACTGAGCCATGAAAGTCAGTTCTGTGCTGAAAAGAAATAGTTGCCTATATTTTTTGGCATCCAGTGCTGTGTTGATTTTGCAAGGGCAGTGATTTTATGACAGCTCATAAAACTGTGGAATCTTAGAGTATGCATAATTGAGGTGTTGTTACCTGGATCAACTTTTATCTGATATTCCAATTTGCAATGAACATAGTGAGTGGGAGGCAGTTGACAGTCTCTCCCCAGAGGCTGAAAATGGCAGGGAGCTTACTTCCTCACAAAGTAACACCCAAGTCCACACTGGAACAACTCTCATTATCACAGAGCATCCTCCCTTGGGATGAAAGTTATGTTCTCTGCAGTTTTTCCCGGCTCTCTGGTCCCTACCCTGCCCCTGAGGGACCACATAGAAAAGTCCCTCTTTATAGACTCTGAAATCTGGGTGCTTCTGGGTTGTGGTCAGCTTAGGAAGCTGGGTCAGGCAAGGGAGGAAGCACTCTGAAACTGCGTTCAGGTGCATCCACATTGCATGTGAGTTTCCTAGTGGCCAGAAGTGGAAGAGCCTACTGTCAGATGTTTCCCAGGCATCTTGCCTTCGTCTCGGGTTTTGTAGGCTCCATTATAATTGTCTCATTATTGGTTAGGTAGGTTGAATTTAAAGTGTCCAGAGTGATGAAAATAGTGGGAGAATTCCATCCATACACTGAGACCACGTAAGAGCCACATTTGGGGAAAGTTTGCATTTTCCAGCCCTTAGAACAATTGCCGTAATTGAAGGAGTTATGCAAAGTCAACTTGCTTGGCCCCAGGGTTTTTGGCCTATGATTGCTATGCCTCAAGTTTCCTCTCTACAAATGCGCTGAAAATAGTACTTTCCTGTCCTGATAGCTTATAATGCAATCACTTCTAACCCCTCTATATTCTTTTTTTTAATTGGGATAAATTTGTTTTACAATGTTGTGGTAGTTTCTACTGTACAGTGAAGTGAAGTGGAGCTCCCTGTGCTATACAGCAGGTTCTCATTAGTTATCTGTTTTATACATATTAGTGTATATATGTCAATCCCAATCTCCCAATTCATCCCAAACCTCCACTTTCCCTCCTTTGTGTCCATATATGTGTTCTCTACATCTGTGTCTCTATTTCTGCCTTGCAAACCAGTTCATCTGTACCATTTTTCTAGATTCCACATATTTGCGTTAATATACGATATTTGTTTTTCTCTTTCTGACTTCACTCTGTATGACAGTCTCTAGGTCCTCTATGTTCTTGATCAAACAAAAACCTCAGGGGTCATGTTGATATTTTCTTCCATGGTCTTCACCAACTATACACCAGGTTTGCATTCTGAAGGCAATGGATGGTCTCTCGGGCCCTTTCCAGCAAGGACAGTCCATGATCTTACAACATGGGAGCCTTACAGTCAAGTCTGATGGTTGAGGTCTAGCGGCCATGGGGACCCAGGCAGGCTTTGACGGGGAGCAGACATGCAGGCAGGCTGACCTGACACCTCCATCAGCACAGGCTGCAGCCAAGTCCATCTCCTGGACACAACCCCACTTTGTATGCTCTCTTTTCACTGCTTGGGCCCAGAGAAGAGTCCTGTGTGACCCAGGGCTACTTAAGACCTGTCACTGAAAGACCTGCCTCTCCTGGCCTTTCCAGTTTCCCCTTCCTTCAGGTCCAAGCCTCGAGCCCTCCAAGGCAGTGAGTGGGAGATAAGCTGCACAAACCCTCTCCCATTCTAAGATTCCAGTTCCCCAGCAGATGTGCAAAATCAGTAGAAGGAACGTCCCTCTTCTTACTGTTACATCAAAAGCAACTTCTGCCATCAAGGATTCTTTAGATCCCTCACCCAAGGTATAAACCTTAAGAGTGGGAATTTTAGGCCAGGTGAGAGGAAAAGGTATGCAGCAATAGATGAGTTAGGTCTAGGCCACATTTAAGGGATTTGCTTACATCCTCATCCCCATCCCTTTTTGGAGAAACTATTTTTGAGCACATTTGGAGCACGTGTGCAATGACATTTGCAACATGAAGAACTAAGGTATATTGTGCTTATGGATTCTGAGTCAGGAATTTGACCAGTGAAGAGCAGTAATGGCTTGTCTGTGCTTCACACTGTGTGGGACCTCAGCTGGGAAGATGCAGATGGCTGAGGGGTGACTCAAGGGGCTGGGTGCTGGAATGACCTTCATCACGTGTCTAGGGCCTGAGCCGGGATGACTCAAGGCTGGGTGGGACTAACGCCCACAGTACCTCCACATGTCCCTTCCACAGGCCTGGCCTTATCCCTGCATGGCAGCTGCGTTCTGCGAAGGAGCACCCCAAGGGGAGTGTCTAGAGAGCAAACATTCCAAGGGAGCCAGTGGAAGCTGTAAGACTTCTGTCCCTGCCTCCTCAGAACCCTGGTAGCATCACTTCCACGCATCTTACTGGTTTCAACTGAGCCACTAAAGCCAACTCAGATTCAAGGAGAGGGAAATGAGAACCTGCTTCTTGATGGGAGTGGCAGGGTCACATTGCAGAAGAGCATGTGGGATGGGAGAGATTTTTGTGGCCTGTTTGGAAAATACTGTCCGCCTCAGAGCCTGTGTTGTTTGGTGCATATTTGAAACCTAGTCTTTATAATTACGTTTTTCGTTTGTGTTCCACTTATTATTATGTTGTGTTCCTCTTTATTTTTATGAATCTTAAATCTTTTTTGATGCAGTTAAAACATAAAAAAGGATTAAGGAATAGAGGCCCCTGAGTGACTTACCTAAAACCACATGTGAAGTAACAAGACCCCTGTGTTCCCTGCTGACTGAAAGCATCCTCCCTGCCTCACTGCTAAGCCTTTTGATCTCCTTTGAAACAGAATCTCTGTTGGAATAATACACACTCCAGGGATCTTGGAGTCTCATGTTTTTTTTTCCTCCCATGTGAAAAGGCAAAAGAAAAAAAGTGAATGATGTTTGAATATTGCCAGAGAATATCTGTGAGGTTAGGGACACTTCTGCCAGCACACACCGTTGCCCCAATCTCGGTGCCTGGAGGAAAGATTTTATGCACTGCCGTGGTATGTGGCGTGAGGGCTGCCACCTTAGCCAGATTCTGGCTGGAAGGACGGGACATCTCTAAACACCAGTGGCATTCATGGCCTTTGCTGGGCCACATGGCTCCTTGGTGCAAATTAGAAAATGCAGCTCCACATGACGTCACCACTTGGAAAGACCACTGGCTGGATTCCAGCCTCCTCTGCTTCTTCAGGTGTCCTCAGGCAGAAATAAGCTGTACAAGCTGGTTCAGTGGTCCTGCTGAGTTCTCGATCTCCACTGGCCTCCTCCTTATTGGTCATTAAAGTATTCCCAATTTCTTCCCATTCTTTCTTCCTTTCCTTTCTTTCTTTTCTTTCTTCCTTCCTTCCCTCCCTCCCTTCTTCCTTCCTTCCTTCCTTCCTTCCTTCCTTTCTTCCTTCCTTCGTTCCTTCCTTCGTTCCTTCTTTCGTTCTTTCTTTCTCTTTCTTTCTTTCTTTCTTTCTTTCTTTCTTTCTTTCTTTCTTTCTTTCTTTCTTTCTTTCTTTCTCTCTCTCTCTCTCTCTCTCTCTCTCTCTCTCTCTCTCTTTCTTTTCTTTCTTTCTTTCTTCTGCATTGAGTCTTTGGTGCTGCCCACAGGCTTTCTTTCTCTAGTTGCGGTGAGTGGGAACTACTCTTCGTTGCGGTGCAAGGGCTTCTCATTGTGGCAGATTCTCCTGTTGTGGAGTATGAGCTCTAGAGCACAGGCTCTGGAGCACGGGCTTCAATAGTTGGGGCACGTGGGCTCTAGAGCGCAGGCTCAGTAGTTGTGGTGCATGGGCTTAGTTGCTCCATGGCATGTGGGATCTTCCTGGACCAGGGATTGAACCCGTGTCCCCTGCATTGGCAGGTGGATTCTTAACCACAGTGCCACCAGAAAAGTCCCTCCTCCCGTTCTTAAATAGTCTCAGGTAAGGCCCGAGGAGATGGAGAGGAAGATTTTTACATGCTGCTGGGAAACACAAACAAGTAAGCCATCAATTGTAAGCTGGTGGGAAAGCTCCTATCATGGAAGTTCAGAAAGGGTCTATGGGAACGTATACAAGGGAGGGTACTTAACACTCAGATTAGGGAGTGCAGGTAAGACTTCCTTGGGTGATGTGTGAGGATAATGTGTTTTTTAACTCTTGATTTTATCTGCTGTTGATTTTCAGCAAATGTTTTTATCTTTTTACATTACCTTACCTCACATTATATCATTTTACATTACGTTCATTCATGACTAGGATGTAAGTTCCCTGAGCACAAGGACTTCATTGATCACTCACTGTATTAGTTTTCTGAGGCTGCTGTAACAAATTACCTCAAACTAGGTGGTTGAAAACAACATAAATGTACTCTCTCACAGTTCTGGAGGCCAGAAGTCCAAAATCAAGGCATCAGCAGCGCTGCACTTTCTCCAGAGGCTCTAGGGGAGGATCCTCCTGGTCTCTTCCAACATCTCGTGGCTCCCGGTACTCCTTGGCTTGTGGCTGCATCACTCTTATCTCTGCCTCCATCTTCACATGGCCTTCTCCTCTCCCTGTGTCTTTTCCTCTTCTGCCTCTTATGAGGACACTTGCCGTTGGACTTAGAGCCTACCCAGATAATCCCAGAGGATCACATCTCAAAATCCTTTAATTGCATCTACAGTGACCCTTTTTCCAAATAAGGTCATACTTACATGTTCCGGGGTTAGGATGTGGACATGTCTTTTGGGGGACCACCATTCAACCCACTACACCTGCTATATATATGTGTCTCGAATGCCTAGAATACCGTCTGGTGCCTACTAGGTTGCTCTCAATAAATATTTTTTAATTGATATGTATCCCCTTTAGGTCATCCATAGGATTGTCACGAGGTTCAAAACAAACATTTATGTCTACAGATGTATAGCGTTGTGGTTACAGCCGAGAGGATCAGCATCCCACGTGCAGGTTCAAGTCCAGGGTCTCCACTAGCTTCACTTTCCTCTTTTTTTTTCCCTCTGCAAAAAAAAAAAAAGATAATAAAATAATAATGAGACAAACTTTATTGGGTTGTGGTGATGCTTAAATTAGTATATATGGAATGCTTAGAAAGAACTTAGAACGGTCTAGGACTTGGTGCCCAATAGGTTTTAGCTTTTATTATAAAAATAAAAGTGATGTGACAATGTACAGTATATAAATAACCCCAAATTATTTGATTTTATCAGACTCTCTTTTGACTCTCGGAAACAGCTGAGAGGGACGCCACCACTCTAAGCTTAGCACGCTGTTTAGAAGTTAGCTGCAGCTGGACATACAAGTCCAGTGGTGACTTGGAAGCACCGCCCTCACCCCTGGGAGGTCCAGGGCAGAGGAAGAAAGGAGGCTGGGAGCACAGTGGTGAAAGCCGCTGCCTTGCAGGGTAGGAAGCAGCTCCTGTCCCCAGGGCAGCTGCTCGCCTCTCTGGTTCCCTCCTGCTCTGTGATCAGCTCACATCTGTTTCCCTGAGGCCCTCAGCAGGAATTCCAAGACTTCTCAGGACCTGTCAGCTAAAGTGGAGGATGAAAAAGAACAACTCCAAGGGCAAAAGAAGTAGGACAATATGATAGATGGATTTGAGAAGAAGAAAGACCAGTTGTGGGGCAGACCCAGTTGAATAGCGTGAGAAGCTAGAGTTATCTCAGCAGGTTATTATTATTTTTCTTAAGGTAACCTTGTGCTTTCCAGTTGCTTATTTTTTAAAAAAATTATCTAGGTTGTTGAAGTGATGCCCTGCTCAGGTCCTTAGGAGACTTGCTTTGTTAGAGAAAAATGGCTAAACCCAGTGCTACTTAAAGTATGTCCATGGATCGCTTCTGGTCAGGCAACTGTTTACTAGCAGTTTATTACCAGTCATTATCCTTATGAGAAGATAAAGACAGAATTTGCCAGAAAGGTGTTTGGAAACCTTAATGGCAATCTGGCATTGTCATGACAACCAAGTGGGTGTTCAGTGGCTCCGTCTCACCGAATAGACCAATTTGTGGTTGTCACATTCCTTGGCAAGTTGCATATGTCATAACTGAGGGTTGTATTGGTCTGCAGTGGGTTGGGATAAAACCCTAGTCCTTGACCACACTGCTGCAAAGCAAACACCAGAGAGAAGAATATATGCCCCAAGATCACAGTTTTTGCCTAAATGTTTAAATACTGTCATCACCATCTCTTTGCACCAATTTATCTTTAGATCTAGAAAAAACCTTGCAGAATCTTTAGACTATGTACCTCCACACATCTGAGGCCAGGACAGATCCCAGGACTCTCAGAATGCCCCAGCCAGCCAGAGGTCTTCCTGCAGCCAAACCCAGGTCCCCAGTGCTCTTGCAGAGCTGCCATCTTTGCCCGTAGCTAATGCAAAAGAAAACCTCAGCCCCTGACAAGGAATCACAAATTACAAATTAATGCCCCAGAATGATGATATGGTTTTCTTGGGGGCATCTCAGGCCTTCCATAGAGGGTCATGTGCTGCTGCTGGGGGCCACTCTGTGAAGCAAAGGACAGGACTCTAAGACACTGATGTTTTAATATTAGCCACACGGATGTCTCGGTGTGTGTGATCTTGAGAAAATCAGTTAATGTCCCAGCTGAATCTGTAAATAGGAATAAGAATAAGATTTGCTCTCCCTGGGGACAGCCTAAGAATTTTGGTCAGGCTGCAAGAGGAGGTCCAGAGAGATGACTCGGTCTGGGAAATCATCTATAAGACTCTCTCCATGGTTGAAAAAAAAATCATCTGAGAGCCGGAAGAGGCCCTTGGCAACTGGCGTGTTCAGCCCCTGCCTTCAGGTGGGACTATACTTACACCATTTTGGAGTGATGCACACATCTCCTGTTTTTAAGGAAGGGAAGGGATCTTCTACAGTTGAGTGGCTATTCCTTTGGCCAGCACTGTCACGGCCTTGCCAGTATTAATGGAGCCAGGCAGGGAGGAAGCCATCCTCAGGGCACAGTCCTACTGGGGGAGAGTCAGAAGGGGCATCCTCGTATCTCAAGAATGGTGGCACCTAGGTTCTAAGTGTGTCCTGCGCCTCGTGGAGTCGGCTGCAGTTCTGTATAAAGAACATTGTTAAGATGCTCCTTGGGCTCCTCTTTAGATGGTAGACACTCACTGGCTTTCACATGTCTGACCTGGAATTTTCTCTAGCCTTCTTTTGCTTCATTGAGTAATTAACCCCAAGTTCTTTTTGTGTCACTCCTTAGATATGAATCCCAGGCTATACAGAGAATTCTAGTAGCAGGAAATGTGCATTTTCCACAGGTGTAAATATTCGCCACTTGACCTTCTAGCAGAGAGTTCTGAGGCCAACCCTTCGTCCTCTGTGGAAGGCGGAGTGTTTTAAGGTCAAGAGTAAGCATTCTCACTCAACTCGGGTCTTCACTTCACCACCTCTGGCCTTGGACTGCTTACTTTATGTGTCATGCCTCAGTTTCCTCATCTGTAAGACGGAAGTACCATAGTATATACTTCGAGGATTGTTGAGAGGATGAAGTGGGTTAACACATGTGAAGTGCTCAAAATAGCGTCTGACAAAGATGATAGCTGCTATTTTTCTACCATGACCCAAAGCCTAGGTGTGCTTCAAGTGAATGGAGTCAATCTCAGACCAAGTTTTTTCCCTCTCCATTTATTAGAAGGGAGTTTAATTTGTTTCTGAATTATGTTCCAAATCATATTCACTTTGTTCAGTATAAGTAAGTGCAGTTATACAGTTGTTGTTTTTGCTTTGGGTGGTGGGGTGATTGGGAATGACCCCACATCACTCCCATCATTAGAAATGCCCTTCTTCCTGTGCTGCTCTCCTCCTCTCTCTGAAATTCCACTGTGTTTGCTACCAGCTCTTTCAGTAAGACAGGGGGTGTTGAGGGCCCCACTTACTGTTCAGATTAAGTGTTCTTTGATCACCAGAGTATGGAAATTTGCATTCACATAAATTGTAGTTAATCACATTAACAAACCAGAAAGATTTATGATTTAGTAGGGAAAAAAAAATTTGCTGACGTGTCCTTTGAAGTCTGTCTGTGGCTGTCTCTGTTCTCTAAGGAGAATTCGTGTTGGATACACCTTTTAAAATGATTTTGAACAAAAAGGGCATATGAACAGTGGCACCCCCGTTTTTTTGCCACAGTCGTACCCTGCACACCTGCCGCAGCAACACCAAGGTCGAGCTCCCCATACTTCAGGTGCAGCTGTGCTTCCCCTTTGTACGTGCTCATACACGCACCCTCCCATTCTCCAAACTCTTCTCTCCATAAGGCTTTAAGCACCGCTGTGCACCCAGTTGCCCACGTCTGAAAACAGAACATTGTCCTTGATTCCTCTCCCCTTCTCAACCCCATGTCTAGTCATTAATTTTATATTGCAGATATTTCTAGAATGCTTCCACTCTTCCCATCCCCACTCCCATAACATGAGTCCAGGCCATCATTACCTTTCATGTGGGTTGCTTCAACAGCCTCTTACCCCGTCTCCCTTCCTCCAGTATTATAGTCTTCTAACCCAACCTCTATCCAGCCACCAGAAGTATCTTTCAAAATTTCTATCTGATGATGTCACTTTCCAGCTTAAACACCTTCCCCCATTCCCTTAGGATGGCAAGATAAAATCCAAACTCCTTCATATTTATGGTACAACCTCTGCTTACTTCTCCACCCTTATCTCATCATTGCCTTCTCCTTCTCCAATCACTGGCCACCCCAGTCACTCTCTGCTGTTTCCTGGAGAGACCAAGCTCTCCCTGGGTCAGGTTCTTTGTCCCTGCTATTCCTTCTGCCAGGAACACACTTCAGCCCCTCTTCACTTGGCTAACTCCTACGGATCCTTCAGGCCTCAGTTAAAACACCACTTTCCCTACGCCCTAAATATTGGTTTGATGTCCACCAGGAGCATTCTTAGCCTGGAGCTTACTGTGTCATAGCACGTATGAAGCTGTTTTCTCTCTCTCTCTCTTCCTCCAGCCTCAGCTTCCTGCAGGGTAAGAGAGTATAGTGTTCACTTTTGTATTCGCAGATCCTAACATACTGCTTGGCCCAAAGGGCTTTCGTATACAGTTGCTGGAAGGGGGAAGAACAGAATGACGGTAGCACAGGTGACACACCCACAGTTGCTCTAAGCATAAATGCTTGTGAGATTTCTCTCCGATAGGCATTTCCTACTGAGTGTTGGGCCTTTGTCTCCATTACTTTGATTGACATTTAATCATGACATGACCTAAAAGAAGGAGATTGTTTTCTTAGCATGGCTCTCATTTATCTTGGCATGCCTCTCATTTCTCTAGAAGTATGGACAAGTACTGCCATGAGCAAATAGCCATGCTCACAAGTAATTGCTCTGATGTGGTTGATATAATATTTATTTGGAACAAGATTATTAAACAGATATTCACTGAGTGTCATACGTAGCAGTGGGAAAGATGTTGGAATTATACAGAAGAGGTAAAGTCTTCTCCCCCTGCTCTTAGGATCCAACACTCTAGGTGTCCGATGGACAGAATATACACGTGTGTATTCCGTGTTCCCATGGGTGCTGGGAACATGCCTTCTAGTACTCAAGTCAGGAGAAGTTCAGAAAAAGGAATGGTCATTGAAGGCCTTAGGATTGGGGCTTTTACCCTGGTGGGATATGACTGAGATCAGTCTTTCTAAGATGTATTCATTCATTCAATAAACATTTACCAAAATGCCAAGCTAGGTTAGAGTTAGAGATGAAAATGGCACAGTCATTACCCCCAAGAGACCTATAATCCACTCAGTTATAATGGAAGACCACTCCTCAAGCTCCCTTAACTGTGGGTATTCAGAGATCTCCTGAACCTTCTGGGCTTATTCCCATCATTTGACGTTAGAAGGTCCCCTTCCAAGAAATATTTCTTACCACCAAGAGAGTTAACTTTGACCTCAGGCAACACATGACGGTCCCAACTCAAAACCTTTAATACCCAAGTCTTTGAAAGCCATGATGGTTCCACTTCTGAAAAATAAAAGATTCTCCGTCAAGGTTAAGGTGCCTCAATTCACTGGAAGGAAATCCCAGGCTCATAGGAAACAAACCGCGAAGGCTGTGTTGGGACGTGAGCTGAATGGCTGTCACTGAGATGGAGCAAATGCACATGGATATCATCCCAGATAACCCCATAGGAAGGCAGGGGCCCTTCCTTGACCTCACCGAGGCCTTGGTCCCTTGTAGCCCCACGTTGGATCCCAGTTCTAGAGCTGGACTTAATTTACTGGATGATGCAATCATGAGGACACTGACCACATGCGTGTTGGAACAGAGCTTAACTGGCAATGTCAGCTGGTTGTCATGGCCCCTCCGTGCTGACCAAGCTTATTTGGCTTGTGACAGCTCAGCCACCTGTTGTAAACAGCTGAAGGGGGCCTGGCTCCCCTTGGAGGCTGTTATTATCTCTGGCATGTTGTCTCTGCCTGGATGGGGAGGGGAGTGTGGCGACAGCGCGGAGGGGAGCCAGTCGACTGCTGTTCTCTCGAGTCACCCTCTTCGCCCGGAGCACGGTCCAGGCGTGGCTAGCATGAAGTCTTCCTTCTACACAGGATCTGCCGTCTCTTTGAAGGCAGGAGAATCGCAGACCTAACTATAGAGGCAACTCTGGAGAGAAGACTAGAGGAACAGTTTGGAACCAAATCCTAGAGGGCTTTGAGTGCTGGCCTGAGGGATTTGGAATGTGCCCTCAAGCCCACGGAGCGTGATTAAACGTTTCAGATCAGGGGAGCTGTAATAAATGCCGGGGTGAAACTAGGATGCCGAGTCAGTGCTGCAGTTAGAGGAGGGAGGCAGAGAAGTCAAGGGTAAACTGGGAACCAGCCAGGCAGGCAACTAGTTTAGGTTGGGCAGGGTCGGGGAAGACAGTTCACCAACAGAGGATGGACCGGGACACCGGAGGGCAGATGAAACAGGTCGCCCAGTAATCCCAAGATCCTCATGCTTGAGCCAGAGAAAGCGTCAGTCAGAGGCGGCCCAGGGCTGTGAAGAGTTCCCAGGGAGAGGCGCTGGTGCACCAGGAAGGAGTGCTTCCAACCTCGGGACCAGTTCTAGACCCGCTCCCTTGTGTCACGTGGTCATCGTCATGTCACTCTCCTCCCCCTCCTTCTCCCTATCCCTCTGCTCCTGCCCCTCCCCCACCTCTCCTCCTCCTCCCCACTTTTTCTCTCCCCTCCCTCCACCTCCTGATTATTGTTATTGTTGATCTCATCAATACCTTGAGCCTGAATATAGTTCTACCATGGGTTCCTCTTCTCCTGTGCTGCTGAAAGACTGAAGAGGGGCATATAACAAGATGCAGTGAAAAGAATATGTTCTTTGGCATTGACTGACCTTGGTCTGAACCTCAGCTCTGCCCCTCATTAATGGCATGGGATTTGGGGCAAGCTACTTAACCCATCTGTAAAGTGGGGATCAATAATAGGTGTCTCCTTTGGCTCTCGTGAGGCTTCACTTAGTTGATGTATGTGAAGTGACTAGTCTGTTCCTAGCACAGAATAGGTTCCCAGCTCCTGTTAGTATCTGTTTGTCTTTCTCTTCCTATAGGACAGAGCTTGTCCTCTGTGCATCTTTTTCTCCCTAGCCAGCGGTGGAAACTTGATGGAAGGGACATGATTGGAACAATAGCGTTTGTCCACTATGAAGTCAATTCAGCCATCCCCCCCACTTTACATTGCACTGGATCCCTAAAAAGCTGTGTGGTAAACCATCATTTTGATGCAGTAGAGTAACTGGACATACTAGGAAGCCCTGCTTGTGGTCCTTTGTCAGGCGAGATGTGCCATCATTGAATTCTTTTATATGCACTGATTCTGTCAAGTTCAATTCATCTAAAGGTGGAGCACATCTATGAACTTATTTCACTACTCAGCCATGCCTCAGCTACACTTAGAGTAGAAGGCCCCATGGCCTCATCACAGAGCCTCCCTGTTTCTCCCCAGACACAAACGGTGACATTGGCCCTGGCTGACTTAGAGATCCAAGGATGCATGTGACCAATTTGCCCCGGAAGGAACTCCCTGTCCAGAAGGGAACACAGCTAAACACTTACCCTGGCCCAGATGAGAGGAGAACATGGGAAAGCAGGTGTGCACTTGGGCACTGGTCCCCACTCAATGCCATAGGTACCCAGGATCTCCTTTGTGCAAATCCTTAGGATGGGTGCTGGGGTTCCTGAGATGACAGTGGCCTGGCCTCTGCACTTAGAACCTCACAAGTTTCACGAACCTCTTCTTGTACTTGAACTCTTGAGCCAGATGTTGCTCCTGGCCCTGGGTACTGAGTTACCAGATGTACAGGTGAAAATTCTGCTCCTTAAGCGAAGGTTCAGGGACACTCATGTGCTGGAGAATGTGCTGAGCCAGCCTCAGGGAGGGAGGAGGCTTTTCGGGAGCGCACCTTGCCCACAGAGCCTCACTGCTACTTTCCAGATGTGGAAAGAGCCAGGGGCCTTGGGGCCCTTGTCAACACAGTGACTGGACTTCAGCGGTAGGGCAGACATGTGTGGGCCATACTGGACCACAGGGTCACTGATTGGGTTGTTTATCACTGGCCTTTGGGACACCTGCTGTAGCCCATTGATGGTGTCTTACTGTCACGTGACCCCTGTAAAAAAGGGGAAGATGATTCAAATACTCCCAGCCACTGCCTCCTGAAGGCTGGAAACCCTGGATCTTCTCAACCAGTTTCTCTTCCTGTTATAGAGCCGGTAGCAAGTTAGGTTCATAGGTTTTGGCTGGAGATTTCTGCACACACCACTAGAGGCAAGCACACTGTTCCTTGGAAAACAAGGGAAGAAAGCATTGAGGTTAATGGACATTTTAATGTTGTTATGTTGAGCTCTCTCTTCCAAAGTAACCACATGTGACTAAATCCAAACAATAGCAATTCCCAGGCACACTACCTCGGCTGGTGGAATATGACTTTACCCGCCACTAGATGGCGCCCGATGCGCACATAAACCTCTTCCACGTTGTGACCTTGAATTAGATTTTCTCGATTTTTTTTGAATATGTACACACACACACATCCTAACTTTCACCATTCTTGAAGGCAATCATCATTTCTTTAATTTTCCTTTTAGCATTCAAATGATGGGCTTATTCCCATTCTCTGAAAAATTGGTTTAACATAAGAATCTATGGGTGTTCTTGAATCCATAAGATTCAAGAACATGTGATTCAGAGGCTGAATTTGAATTAATTCCATTAAATAGTGTGTTTTGGTTTGTCTTGTAAAATAGTGCATGCAGTGTTTAAAAGAATAGTCTTTAAATTCAATTTTTTAAAAAGGCACCAGAAGAGAAAGGGAGACCAAACATTAAATAATACTCCATGGCAGGCAATGTTCTGAGATAGTTTAAATATTGACTCATTTTATCTTCAGATTTTATCTTCAGAGGTTAGAAAGAGCTTTTCCATATACATCATTGTAACAGGGAAGTAGAGACTAAGAAAAGTAGGAGATTCTCCATTGTTTCAGCCAGTAAGGGGGAGACTAACAGAACTCCTGATCCGGGCTCCTTTGCACTACATGCTCCTGCCTCCCACTGGTCGAAACAATCAGGAGAGACGTCGCAGAAATCAGATGGTGGCATGAAAGGTATTTGTATTCTGCTTTCTCTTTTTCCGTTCATCTCAATTTTCTTATCTATAACACAGGAACAAAACAACCCCTAATTGCTGCGAAAAGACTTTGTAAGCTGTAACGCCTTATACACATGTCTGCTATTACTGTTTGGGGGGACAGTTGGGTTTTGTGGGAATATGAGAACCCTCATATGTGAAACTTATGATCCTTCACTTATTCACACAAAAAACATTCCTTGCTGCTGTGTAAGCTCTCCCACACTGAGGTGCCTGTACTATTTCAATACCAAATCTGAATGTTGCAATGAGATTTCCTGCGCTTTCAGCAGGTGGATTCTGCCTTAGCCTCAGGATCCAGAAATAATAGACAACAGTAGGACAGCTCCAGGGGTGGGACCACAGCTGAACAGAGAGTTAGCGAGTGCCAGTTCTGTACAAACCAAACCACCAAGAAGAGGCACATCACTTTTTTTTAAAATTATTATTTTGGAACACAAAGTACTCTTTCTGTACCCAAGAGTTTCCATTTCAATTGGCAAATCAGATCATCCCTTTGACAGAAGATTTCAATTAAAAGCCCAAGCCTCTGGATAGGTTTTAAAGGGCATTCTCCTTCTTTGGAATTGATGCAGGTCTTGCTTCTAAGCGTGTCTCTATTTTGGCTTACATAATCCTTCATGACCCAGACTTTGATCCCTGGGTCATTTTGTATCTGTAGGTTCTCATTGGCAGGCTCTTGGTATAAGGAAGATTCTGTTTTCCTTTGGGATTTGAAAATCCAGAAATAGCCTTCTCATTTGACTTCTTAAGACACTAACTGTTGTAAAACAGAACTGGCTGATAAGTCTATCGGGATAAAGTTCATCAGGGAAAATACTTACAAGTTTATTTTAGTTCCGAAAGTTTTTGTCTCAAAACCCCCTAATAAACGGGTTTTGTGTGGCTTTCTTTACCTTCTGCAGCGCGCCTGTGGGACGTTGGTCTACTCAACTGCCTTGAGCAGGGTTTCCCAGAGCTCAAGCCAGGTGGGCTCATCCACCAAGGCCATTCTTTCTCTACCAGCCCAGCCTCCAGGAGGCACCCATGAGCCAGGGCCAGGGGGATGTAGCTGCTTCTCAAAACCAGATGCGCCACTGGAAAAGGGCCGCACTGGGCCTTCTTGCTGACATTTTAAAGACAAAATGTCTCTATTGTATCTGTAAGATGGAAAAATAACAGGGAGCTGCCAGAAGGACTCTGAACGTGCCAGGGAAAAACCAACAGGGCAGGGCCACGATGTGCCTACAGCCCAGGCAGCACACTCAAGGAGGATGCAGTGTTTGGTGTTGACTCAGCCTGTCTGCTGTCGGGGAGAGGGGAGCCTCAGCATTTGCCCAGATTCCGTGATGATGATTAGTCTGTAACGCCAAGCCCTTTCCTGCTGCAGCCATGGGAGGGCAGTGATGCAGCTTATCAGGCCAAGGGCTGATTTTCCTTTAGAAGTCGTGGATTTGAGAGCATTTCAGTCCTTGGAACGTTTTTGGTTAGGACCTCAGACATGAGGTTCAAACGCCTGTCTTTGCCAACTCTTTACCATAAACCATCAAGGGGGCACAGATGGCTGCAGCTGTGTTGCCTCCCTTGCCCTGAGAAGAGGGGCCTTGTGGTACCTCTAATAGTCGGGCAGTCATAGGGAAGTGACCAAAAGAGAGGTGGGCAAGACGGGAAAGCTGAGTGTCTTGCTAATGCTTTGCAGACTCTAGCCCCTGGACACCCTGAGCTACTTTTGCTCATAGTTTCACAACTGAATGTCACCTATGTTTTTCAGCCCAGCCTGTGGGGCCACACTCATAGAAAAAGGTTGACTTAGGACATCCCCAGTGCCATTATAACATCAATGTCAATCAATGGACGCCTTTTTTGCTTCTCATAATAGTCCCTGCCAAGCACAGCCTCCTCATCCCTTGCCTGGATAAATCCTAATGGATCTTTATGCTTTCACTCTTCTCCTCTCCCCTACATCCATTTCCTTAAAACAGACAAATAAGAGAATGGTTTCCTATTGCCTTGAGGACCAAATCTAAACTCCTGCGTGTGGCATTCAAGAGCCGTCACGTCCTGGACCCTCCTCTCCCCATCGCTGTCTTCCCATCGTGAGCACACTCAGAAGAGGCCAGTCCTACAGAGATGCTTGAAGCTCCTTGCGCATTTCTGCCTCAGAGCATCTGTGTCTGTGCTGTCACTTTGGCCCATAAATCCCTCTCAACATCTCTCTGCCTTGATTATTTTCTCTCATCCTTTGAGATCCTTCTGAAATGTCCCAAACTCCTGAAATCCTGCCCTGCCCGCTCCATAAGCAGAGTTAGTCAAGCTCTCTTCTTTGCCTTCCCATGGTTTGGGGCACATCCCATCAGAGCTCTACAGAGCACTCTTTTGTAATTGTTTATACACCTGCTTTCCCCATCACATGATGAACTTCTCAAAAGTAGCATCTAGGCAACTCTTACTGTACTAGCTTGACACATGCTTGATAGGCAACTAATGAAAGACCCAGCAGATTTCAACCTCTCTCGGCAAGCCACAGAGACCCAAACTCTGGTATCTGCTTTAACCCCCTCGGCCAGGAACTGCTCCTAATTTCTTTTTAGGCATTCTCCTTCCAGCCAAGTACCTGGTCTCTGAGTCTCATGTATACCTCAACTCGAAGGCACCAGTGCAGCCCTGGGCTCCAGATAGGAGGGGGCAGGGCTCCGTGGCTGCGCCTCTGAGAACGGGCCGGGGAACAATGGCAGGAAGTGTCCAAGTGGGAAACAATCCGCCAGGCACAGCCCGAGCGGAGGAGCTTCCTGATTGGCTTGATTTGTTCAGAGCAGGAACTCTTAGAATAACTTTGGAATTGTCCCAATGGGATGACAAGTTTCTCTGCGGAGGAGGAGCTGTCACCTGGTAATGTCAAGCATGGAAAACATGATTAGAAAAAAAAGCCTGAGAGAAAGATCCCTTTAGGAAGTTCCATTTGGATTTTGCAGACCCTTCAGCTCCTGCCACAGCATCCCGGGGCAGCTAGCTTCAGAGTCTCCTCTTTGAGTACCATTGAGCCACCACCTGTGCCTTCCACATAGAGACCATTCTCCCCTCTAGGGCTCAAAGGCCAGAGGTGCTGTTTGTCCTTGGGTGCCCTATTGGGCAGCTCATGGAAGTTTAGGCTGTCAGTGGCTGCAGGCGGCAATTCCCCCTTTCAGGACCACAGTCCTACAGGAGACATTGATTGAGCACTGGCTGCGTACAAAGCACTACAGTCCACGGTGGGGGATGTAGCAGTACACCAGCTGCTGTTTCCACTCTCGCAGCGCTTCGATTGCCAAACAATATTCTGTTTTGTGGAAAGGCCCACCCGAGACAAGGACGGGATGGGAGGAGGAGGAGGGGTTCCCCGTCAGCTCAAGCCTCAGTCAGGGCGGCTCTCCCTGATCAAGATGTTGGAGAAGAAAATTCTACAGCAAAAAGAGGAAACCCTGGAAAGCTTCGGTGCAGGAGCGGTTTCATTTGCTCTTGGAAAGAGGGAGCACAGGGCAGCAGTTAATAGCCTAGGCTCCACAATAACCAAATTGCTTTGCTATACACCTGAAAGTGACACAAGATAGTAAATCAACTATACTTCAATTAAAAAAAAGAAAAGAAAAAAAAAAAAATCCTAGTCTCCAGCAGTGAGCAGACCTAGGTTTGGATTCCAGCTTTACTATTTCCCGGTGGCAGATCACAAGTTACTGATCCTCTCTCAGCCTCTGGCCCTTCATCTATCAAGTATGAATTACAGTAGCAGTTACTATACAGATTGAAGAGAAGTGAATAAAGCTTACTAACCACGTAGCACGTTGCCTGGCCCATGGTAAATGCTCACCCATTGTTAGCTGTTTTTACCACTACTCCTCTTGGACATTAAATATTTTTTTTCCGTGAATGACTCATTAATGTACTAACTCAAGTATCTGGAAAGCACTCTCAGTGTCTCCAGAGTAACCCCTTGTAGAGGACAACAGGCAGAAATATGTTGATTACCCCCAGTGTGGGCATTTATAAAAGCTGTGACTGAAGCCGTGTGGATGCACACACATACATAGAGGCTGACGGGAAACTCTCACTCAGCAGGAAGCCTATCACAGAGCGCTGGATTTAGGCATAAACAGTGAATAAACAGGGATTTGGAAGAGAGGAATGTGCCACGTAAACAATTTTCAGTCAGATATGAAAGCACATGTGCTTCCTGAATAAAGGGGTGAATTCAAAGAGAATCACGGGGGAAATGAAGTAAACGCCCAGACGGTCCATCATTCTCACCCAATTTCTGCACATCTGTGTGTCCTCCACCAGGGGTGTCATTTAGGTGAGCCCCCAAGTAAATAAGAACCGTATCTCTCTCACACACACACACACACACACACACACACACACACACACACGGAGTCAGGTCAAATTACATATTTGAGATATTTGGGAAGAGTGAAAAGTCTAGAAAACACAGCAGCTACTTTCTGCATTATCTTAGAGAAAGCAAATAAGACAGGTTTCTTTTTAATCAGTTCTTTGTACAAAGTCCAGAGTTGCCATTATTTTTAATTTTTTTAAGAATCATTTTTGACTGAAGGAGTTGAGCCAAAGGGTCTGTCTTGACGCTACTTCCAATCGAGAAACAATTTATGCATTTGTTTACTCAACCCGCATTTCTTGAGAACTTTCACTAAGCCAGGTTTCTTGTTAGACACAAGCTAGCAAGATGCTAGGAGCCACATTCAAAGAAAGATAAAGAAGAGATGGGTATTGTCCTCAAGAGGTTTGTAAATGGGAACTGGGGACAGAACCCCAAATCCATAAAAAAGTGTTTAAAATACAATGGCATAAAATCGGTGATGGAAATATGTCTATAAGATATGGCAGCAAGAAAGCCCAGGAAAGGTATCAGGGAAAACTTCCAGGAAGAGAGACTACCTGAGCAGATTAATAGGTAGTAATTACGCAGGGAGAAAATAGACAAAACTTCGTGACTAATATACATGTGTGGTGTTTACCAGAGAGGGGCAAGTCGGAGGTCAAGGTAACATCCAGAGACTCACAGACAGAGAGAACAGACTTGTGGTTGCCAAGGGGGAGGGAGGGGGAGGGAGGGCTGGATTGGGTGTTTGAGGTTAGCAGATGCAAACTATTATATATAGGGTGAATAAACAATAAGGACCTACTGTATAGCACAGGGAACTATATTCAATATGCCATAATAAACCATAATGGAAAAGAATATGAAAAAAAAATATATATATATAATTGAATCCCTTTGCTGTACAGCAGAAATTAACACAATATTGTAAGTCAACTACACTTCAGTAAAATTAAGAAAAAATAGAATCAATCAATCAAACAAAAACAAAAAACAATAAAAAAGATAACATCCAGGTTTCTTTCTTAAGTAGAATGGATCAGTGGTGGTACCAGCAGCTGAATTAAAGAATGTTGGAGAGAGGAACAGCTTTATGGAGAAGATGAGTTTAGTCTTGCTTACGTTGGCTTTGAGGTACCTATGGACCATCCAGGTGGAGACATTGAAAATGCAATTGTATATAGAGACTGGAGTTAGGAGAGAGGCTGAAGGTATAGGTTGGGTTGATATAAGTCAGTATGTAGGCGGAAATTAAAGCGCAAAGGTGGACATGATTATCCAGGGATAAAATGTAGAGCCAAGTGAACATTTAATGAAGAAGTAGAAGAGGTGCGCATATTGAGAATATGGTATCGCAGCCTCTGAAGGGGAGGAGGAGTTTTATAATAGATTCACCCTGAAGAGTATCCATTAGACATGGCACTTAGGATGTCATGGATTCTAACAAGACCAGATACAACAGTGTGGCAGGTGCCAAAGCAGAGTGAAGTAAGTCGAGGAGTGATTGGGATGTGAGGAAGTTGAGGCAGCAAGAGATGAGTGCTACTGGGGAAATCTGAAAGAGAGATTCAGCGGTAATTGGAACAGGACAGAGGGTCAAGAGAAGTTCACCTATTTGGGGTGTGAGAGAATTTATTCTAAAGGGACTAAAGGGAAGGAGGCATCTTGGAGAGACATAGAAGCTATGGTGGAGAGGGGATCATTGATAAAGTGCCATCCCATAGGAATCTGCACAAGGTCAGGTGCACAGGTGGAGGCTTTGGCCTTCAACAGGAGAGTCTCTGAGTCAGAGGCTGGAGGTGAAAGGCTGGATGAGACTTTTTCTCTTCCTGCAGAAAGAGATATTTCTTGAGCAGAAAGGATTTAAGCTACTGAGAAATGTATTGCTTTGAAAGGAGATCATCTCACTTTCATGTAATCAAAACTCTTTATTTCTGATGAAACAAACTTAAACAGGAATCACACCCAAGAAATCAGTGCTCAGCATTGGCTTGGAAATGATTTTCTATAGCAGAAATCAACTTGCACAGATTCTAACAGTATGAGCCATGTGATTCCAGATGGGATAAATATATAAGAAAAGAATATGCTGGTCTCCAGGGGCTAAGGAAAACTGATGGAGAGAGAAAGTTTCATTCATATTTACTTGGGATTAAATTTGATTGCACCAACATCAGTAATGAAAACTGCTAATATGTCTCAGCTGTTCACTCAGATGAAAATAGAAAGTAATGCAATATTGATTTTTTTCAATGAATATACAGATTTTAATACATTTGGTGGAGGAGGCGGAGAGGACGTAGCAAAACCAAGCCAAGATTTTAAGAATTATATTGAATAGCACCATCTCCATGTTAGTTTCACTATAGAATCCTTTAAAAGTGTGCTCTTGCTTTGCTTTGCTTTTCATTCACTTCAGAAATATTGACTGAGTGGCTGTCTATACAGGAAAGAGCATAAGATACAGTAATAAAGTAAAATAAAATAAAATAATAGAATAGTATAATAATAAAATATCATTCTATTTCTCAATAAGGCTGTACTCAGGAGAGGGGTAGTACAGGTAGGGTGGGGGAGAATAAATACGTTTTTAATGCTCTACTACCATCGGTACCTCTTAGGTGTACCAAGTACCTAAGAGGGCTAAGGGTGCTATGGGGATTTGGAAGGAGTGAACACAGTAGGCTGAGAGGATTGAAGGAAAACATTACTAAGGAAACAGTTTGGGCTTTGACTATTAGGTGTGTTTCCAGTAGATAGAGTTGAGAGAGGGGAGTCATTCCAGGCTTTTCTACAGAGCAGCATGCTGTCCGTTCTGGCTGGGACACAGGGGAATGTGGAAGGCTGGGAAGGGGTGAGAGCAGAGCATGGAGGGTGTGACCTTCCACCTATGAAGGTCAATCAGATTCAGGAAAGAGATGATGGAGAACTGTCAACTTTTCAGCAAGGGAAGGGATATGAGCTATACTTCAGGAATTCTTAAAGGCATCATTCTCTTCTTAGCCGTATTTCTGTCCCAGTGGTGACGTAGGGAAAAAAAATGAAATGGGCTTGAGTTTCCACTGACACCTTGCAGTCAAGGAAGGTCCTGTTCTTTCACAAGGAGAAGTGGAAATCCTCTGTTTATTTAAAGGCCGTTAACCTTTTTCACAGTCAAATACCAAAAGATCTGTGGTGAATCCAGATATACTCATGTAAATAAAAGGAAACTGTTTCCTTGCAAATTGAGTCACAAATGAAAAATATTTGGGGAATGCCATAGAAACAAATGCACTGTTTTCCTGAAAGATGGAAAATGAATTTCGTAGCATCTGTGTGTGTGAAAGGAAACAGTGTTCTGCCCAGTGTCCTACCTGGAATATGGAAACAGAAAGCTGTTAATGTAGATAGATAGATAGATAGATAGATAGATAGATAGATAGATAGATAGATAGATAGACAGATAGATAGATAGGGCTAGATATTCTTAGAATGAAGGGGTTAGATCACCAAATCCCAGGCAGAACTGAGGGTCCAGGCAGCAGGAAATAATGGGGCAGTCTTCAGAATCCTGCTGTAGGAATGATTCACATCCCCCAAACTATTCTCCATTCTTAGGCTATGCCTTCCAAGATGCAGATTTCTGGACGAGAATCCAGTTGACCTACTCCTTAGCCAGGAACGTGGGGCCCTCTGATCAGGAGTCTCACCAAACCCACAAGATACCCCAGAGAGACTATTTCCCAGTGCAGGAGCTGGATGCAGGAAAGGGGCAGGGATCCTGGGCAGGTCAAATTAATGATGCCCACCACCTTAGCTCACCACACTCATTTTTGGAGCACAAACAACGTGTCTCCTGCTCCCACTCTGCAACCAGAGCTCCAGGGTCACGGTGAGCTCCACGTTGTTGAGTCTTATATGCAGGGGTGATTAGCTCACTGTACTGCAAGGCTGGGAAGATCTTTCAAGTGTGTGGACAGCTCAGTCTTGGCTCTTCCTGGTGTGATTCTGCTGGCAAAAGCTGTGATCATTAGACTGACACAAACATCACAGTACCAGCATGCCAGAGATGCTAAGACGTGTATGATGATCGTTGTGCAAAGAGTAGGAACTTCCCAGCTGCGACGCTGGCTGGGGCAGGGATGCGGGGGTGGGAGGGGGCGTGAAGCACAGCCCCAACTGAGCCCCATTTTATAAGGGTTGATTAGCAGGAATGAATCGCAGACCTCGCGATTGCGCATTATTTTTTCCCTTCTTTTGCTGCTGAGATATTAATGAGGCTCTGGGCTGGGATCAGCTGTGGCCCCACATCCTCAGCGTACTTCAAGGAGCATTCTTTCAGAAGTCAGCAATACGTGGGAAATCTCTTGCATCACTTAGAATTAAATGTGCATGCAAGTAACAGAGGCCCACAGTAACAGTGGCTTAAACAAGATGTTGATTTCTCCCTCCAGGAAAAATCCACAGGTAGGCAGTCAAGAGTTGTCTGGTGGCTGTGTGCTAGGAATCCCTTGGGGAACCGGCCTTCTTCCAGCTTAGCCCTCTCCTGTGTTTGTTCTCAGAGTCCAAGATGGCAGGGAGAGCTTTACCTGCACAAGGATGACGGAAGGGTTGAAAGAAGAAAAGGCTAAAGAAGGTTCTAGGAGCTGCCCTTTGACTTACATCCCTTTAGCCAGAATATGCTACCCATGCTTACAAAAATGCTGAGGAACATGGACATTATTCTGTGTCCCCGTGCCCTAATTAACTTCAGGGATTACATTGCACTGAAAGAAGGGGAGGATGGGAATTGGTGAACAGCTTGCAGCCTCTTTTATATCTTGCCTTGTGCTGGATATGCATACAGAGGCGGGCAGCTTTCCTCTCCTCGAAGGAGCGAACATCCTCCCTGAGGTTCTGAGGTTCTTGTTTCAGCAGGTTGGTCAGACAGGACCCTCCCCCGCCCCCGCGACTGCTGGACTGTGAAGCTGCAGTTCTAGGGGAGAGAACAGGCCTGAAGTCAACACCTGGGGCCTGTGTGTCAGCATCTCCTTTTCATTCTGGGAGAATTTACTGAGACTGTCATGCATGTCACCTGAGCGGCAGTGGTTCACAGTTTGTGTGTGTGACCTGGGCCCATGTGCCTCGATGGTGAGGAAATGTAAAGGGTCCGTTGTGGGGAATAGACTGGTCTTGCTCAGATCTTGTTCAGAGATGCACTTAGGGTCCCCAGGATTTTGTGAACGTTTCTTCACCGTTCCCCTTGCCTCGGCTTTCAGTTGGTGCTGAGTTGGCTCCGTGAGGAAGCCCAGAAGTCCCCTTTCCCCTTGGTCACTCCACCCTCTCCTCTTCCACTCTTCCCACCACCCCCCACCGCACTTCTGGGCCACAATGCATATGGGCCACGCTCCCCACTGAGTAGTAAGTTCCATTTGCCCTGGGTCTTCCCATTCCCCAAGTGGCGCTCCTATAAGTCATGGTGTTTGCTAAACTTGACCTCTGTATTTCCAAGGGATGGAACTCAGCCCATGAGTGAAAGCTGGTCAGCTTTCACTGACCAGTGCTGACGGTCAGCACTGTTCCAAGAGGGAAGGGCTGCCTTGGGAGGTGGTGAGTTCCCCATGGGCAGAGGACTTCAAGCAGAGGTGGGATAACTGCTGGGCGGAGAACAGTTCAGGGGCTTCATGTTTATGGAAATCAATTCGATTAAATGGCTTCCACTTCCAGCCTGACTGTCTGTAGTTCTGTGAGCATGAAAAATCCATTGTGTTGCACTCTGCATTCTTGAGGAAGAGAGGGGAAAGGGGAAATTGGTCCTAGGGAGACAGTTGAAAGCAATGGTAAAGAGTCCTGGTTCTCCAGTACCAGGGTCCAAATCCTGGCCCTATTATCTTTGTGACCCTGGGCAAGTCAGTAGCTTTCTTTATCTCAGTCCTTCATCTGTGTAATGGGAGTGAAAGAATTCCGATTTCATAGGATGTTATGAAGATGAAGTATCATAAACGCATGTAAAACATTTAGAACAGTACCTAGCACATAATAAATACTCAAGACTCCTCATTATCATTGTTGTTACATATAAGCAATATATACGTAACAAAAACAATATTAGAATTGTTAGTATCATGACAATTATTCTCACCGTCATTGATGGAGAAAGAAAAAATGAAATACACCTGAGTTTATCGGCAAAGCCTTCTTCAAACAGGAAGACCATTGGAAACCCAGCTTGTATTAGTCTGTACTCTTTTGGATTCAACTGAGAGATACCCACGCAAAAGAAACATCGATTGACTCCTGTAAGTCAGAAGGGCAGAGGTGCTTCAGAGCATCATGGGAACAGGAGCCAGAGACCCAGTGGCCCACGGTCCCTCGCATTCAGCCTCTCTTGTTCTCGTCTCTCTTTGCTTGAGCCTTGTTTTCTCCCACTGCAGATGAGGGAAGAAAGGGTCCCAGCAGGGCCTGGAAGGCCAGGTATTTCTGGGCCAGTCCAGGCCCAGCAGAATGAGAGCACAGAGTGGGTGAGGGGATGAGGAACAGAGATACGGAGGACCTCTCTGGGGCATCTTGCTAAGCCTTGTCCGCTGGCGGGTAGAGTGTGCAGTGACTGAAAAGTCCACGCAAGGCCGCATGCTCCTGCGAGAGGGAGGGACATATGATATTCTGGGCCTCGGCCTGTGCTGCCTCCTCTGTCTGCCTCGTTTTCTTCTCTTTTGTCACCTGATGAAGGCATCCTTCAAGGCCCAGCTAATGTAACACCTACTTAATCAGGTTTTTCTCACCACTTTATGTCCATTGGGAAGTGCATTCAGCTGTGATCACAACAGTGGCTTAAAGTCACAGCAAGAAATCTGCAGTGAACTGTCCAGTGCTGGTGTCGTCACCCCAGGATGCTAACTAGAACCCAGGCAATTTCTCTCTTTCTGCACAGCTGTCCTTAGCAGACTCTCTTGCTCCTGTGGAAACAAGATGACTACTCTGCCTATAACATCATATCCCTTATGGTAGGCAAAGTAATAGACTCCCCCCACCCCCAAAGATGTCTATGTCCTAATCCCCAGAACCTGTGAGTATGTTAGGTTACATGGCATAAAGGAATTAAAGTTGTAGATGGAATTAAGGTCTCCAAACTTCTGACTTTAACACAGAGAGACTACCCTGGATTATCTGGGTTGGCTCAATCTAATCATATGGATCCCTAAAAGTGGAAGAGGAGGCAGAAGAGAGTCAGAGGGAGATGTGACCAGGGAAGAATGGTCAGAGAGCTACAACATTGCTGACTTTGATGATGGAGAAACAGGCCATGAGGCAAGGACTGTGGGTGGCCTCGGGGAGCTGGAAAAAAGCAAGGAAACGATTCTTTCCTAAAGCCTCCAGAAGGGAGCACAGCTCTGCCACCCCTTGATTGCAGCCTGGTGACACCCATGTCAAACTTCTGACCTTCAGAAATGTAGTATAGTAAGTTGATCTTGCAGCAGTTGGAAACTGATACATCTCTCTAGTACCAGGTCCCTGGACCAGGCAGGAAGAAGGGAAAGGCCAAGGGCATATTCGACTTAAGTCAACCCTCTCCCTTTTAGGGAGCTTTCCCAGAAGTCTCACCTAAAATGTTTACATACATCTCGTTGGCCAGAACTGTCCTGTGGCCACCCTTCTATGCAAAGGAAGCCGGGATGTGTAAATTTTCAGCTGGGAACATTGCCACGTATCCCCCATAAAATAAGGATTCTGTTAGCATGGGAGAAGGGGAAAATAGATCTTGGGCAGGCAACTTGGAGTCCGGCCACATTCCCCGGCAGAACTGACACTTTTCCAAATTCTTGTTCTTTCCTCCACCTCTTTTTGGGCTCTGTTGCAATTTGTGTGTTTACTTGGCTGTTCTCATTACTTTACCAAGAGCTCTCCCGAGCAGACACTGTGGCTGATTTGGCTCTCTGTCCCTGATGTTCAGTGCAGTGCAGTGCCTGATGGAAGGAAGGTGCTTGCATTAAGTTGGATGGATGGATATATAAATGGACTTTGAAATGAGAGAATAATCGATGCATTTTATAATGCCATAGGTCCTTTGTATTTTCCTGTGACGAAGGTCTGTTGGGGTTAGGTGGATTTTATGAGACCATTTGGCCAGGATCGCAGCCTCATCTCCAGTAAATTGAACCTGCACAGCTGCAGTGTGTCACCTTTCTTTACTGTCTATTACAGTCTGCTTCTGGCTCAGGAGAAACTGAGCAACCCGGTCAGAGGCTGTTATGCACACCTGCCTCAGCCTAAAGAGCCTCGGTTAACCTTGAGTGTAAATTACACTTCCTGCCCATTCTTTATTTTTAGCTTGGCGGTATCTCTTTGGCTCCTCCAGGGAAGACTGCATTAGATTTCGGTCATGAAACTACAAAACAGTGGCATTTCTAGCCCAACTGGGATGACTCTTATTACCCTCATGACACTTGCTTCCTTGCGAAGCTCCTCAGCCTGGGGACTCAGGTTTTCCACGAAAAAATGGCCGTCTGGGCTGTCCAGTGCCCACGTGTGCATTTGTAGAGAAAGTTGGGTCTGACTCTTGGACGTATATAAACTGGTGATTTCCTGAGTCCATGCCCTTTGTGTGAAACTCAGGTGGTGTTATTGTGAAAGTAGTTTTGTTGCTTCCCCCCCAATCCCCCCCCACCCCGTTCCTTCTCAGTTACGCAGTATCACGACCCAAATCTTTAGCACTTGAACTGTATAGCCAAGAGCCCTGAAACCCATAGGGCCTGGGCAGTGGACACAACTGGGCCAGCCACTGGGCATCAGGTCACAGAGAATTCTTAATCACTTGAGGCTGCTTCATCGGGAGAAGTGAGTTACTTAGAGTCAGCCTTTTTTCTTTTAAGTCAGATATTTTTAACCCAGTTTTATTCCAGAATCCCTGTAGTGCCTGGCTCTGAGTCCAGCCAGACAGGCTCCCTCAGTGTTGGTTGAACTGAATGTAAATCGATGTTGTGCCCATTTTAACCCTTCACTCAACCCAGGAGAAGCTGGGACCTTGGCTCCTTTCTGGTGCCACAGCCTGTGAAAGGTGGCCTTCTGAGTGCTAGACCGGAGGAAGCATTTTTTTAAAAAGTGATGTATTGTTTTAATTTTGGTTAGATAAGGAATACATGAGGTTTTTTTTTTTTTTAGATGGGAAAATATTGAATATTATGAAGAAGAAAATTAAAATCACCCAGTATCTCATTACCCAGAGGCAACTATCATGGATATTTTCCTATTTTCTCAATCTTAATGTCCATGAAGGGATGCCCTGAATCCCTCCTGATTTCTCTGAGGATTGGGGGAAATGGGGAGAGGGTAGTGTATTGTCTTTTAATCTTTTAGCTTCAGGTATTATAGGGATATACAAACACACACATATATATATATATACACGTACATTTATATAGATGTAATATATTGTTGGGATATATATCATTAGGATATTATATATAATGTGCACATATATAATATATATATCTATGATATATACATATTTGGACTGTCAGTTAGCTGTTGTCACAATAGTGCTCTATGACAAACTACTCTCAAACTCGGTGGTTTAAAACAAAAATCATTTGTTCTTGCTCACACTTCTGTGAAGAATATGTTGGGTGTTTGCTGATCTAGGCTGGGCTTAGCTGAGTGGCTCTATGTGAAGGCGCGGGTCTGGCTGGACATGGCTTCTGACTCTGGGTTGGGCTCCTGTCTACTCTCCATGGGTTCTTTCTGGGGTGCAGGCTGATGGACAGCAGCTGCCTAGAGAAGCTGTTCTCTTGGTGTCAGCAGAGGTACGAGGACAGGCACAGTTGGGCACACACATTCCAAGCCCTTGCTTGTGTCATGTCTGCTAACATCTCATTGGCTACAGCAGGTCTCATGGCTGCACCCAAAGGGGCAAGAAAGTACACCCCATCCACCACGAGGCCAAAGCAAATCATTTGGCCAAGACCGACATCCGTGGGTTAGGGACGTATATACTCTTCCCAAGGAGGTGAAGGGGGAAGGGAGGGAATTTGTTTGAGAATAATACAGTCTACCCACATCCTAGATATCTGCTGAGGTACTCAGTGTTTTGAGACTCAAATGAAATCTGCTCAGAACTCACCTGGCCAGGGCTGTCATCCTATCTCTCCAGGAAGCCTCTGGCCTGGAGCTCCTAGACCCATTGAATGAGTCCCATTTATGGGTCATTTGAGTGGTCCCTCTTCCATGCTTGTATTCCTTTCCTTGACTCCGCCCAAAGTAATTCACACAGATGCGTGTGAAAGGTTTGCTGAACATGTGCAACAGCAAAGGTTGATATCTCTTTGTTTATATATCAGGGTTGCTTGGCCCCTCTCCTCTAGAGTCTGTTTGCATCTCATCCCACACACAGCCTCTCAAGTCAAAGCTTGCTGAAGAATTCACCCCGGTCTCAGAAATCCTGCAGATCTCATCTTGGCTGAGCTGTACCTTTTTGCAACTTAGTTCAGCTCTTTTCATTCATTCAAGATACTTGTACTGAGCATTGTGCCCTGCGCATGATGAATTTATACTCTAGTAGGGGAAGTTGATAATTTATGTATACTCTACCGCAGGGTTTAGAGTTACTAAACCTCGACACTGTTGGTTTTGGTGTGTGTGGGGGAGGGGGGAGCAAAGCATTCTTTATCAGGGAGGGTGTCCTGTTCTTTGTAGGATGTCTATCAACCACTACCCACTAGATGCCAGTAGCACCAGCTCTGTTCTCCTTGAGTGATGGTCAACCACAGTATCTCCAGACATCGCCAAGTGTGCCCTAAGGGACAAAAGTCCTTGGTTGAGAACCATTGCTCTAACGTATAGGGGACTTCATAAGACCACTGATCTTATTATTCCCTGGTGGTGAATCTATGAAAGCCTCATGAGGTGGATGGTATCTGAGCTAAGACTTCAAGGATGGTTAGGGTTTAGAAGTGGGTTTCTTGGAGGAGGGAAGATCATGGGACACAAATGGACATATAAGGAGTAGCTCTGCTACTATAGCATAAAGCGAAGTAGGCTCGGTATAAAGAGTGGAGGCTCCACAAGTATAGGAGGCTAGATGCTGTAGGATTGTCTTAGTTATGTTGAGGACTGCCACTTTTACTGTGAGGGACATGGTCGGTATATCTGAAGCTGTGTTCACCTGGAAGGGGTACAAAAATTTGTCCTTGTAACCCAAAGTAATTACTACAAAGTCTCATCCACTCAGAGGTCATTTTCTAATGCCCAGGAAGGAAACAGAAAAGGCCTCTGAAAGGCACAGTTCGTCCCTGAATAATCCCATGCCTCTATCTTGGTGTTCCTTACCCCTCAGAAGATCTCACTAGCCAGTTCCCAGCAGCAAATTAGAAGATGGATGAGGAGGAGGGAGAGGCAGGCATAGACTGCAGCAACGCTTCCAACATGACAGAGGGGAAAGTGACCAAAAGCAGAATTGAATGAGTAAACTCAGACCAAATGATCTGGAAGCGTAATAGTCTGGAGTCCTGTAAGCAGGGGAACATCCATCCCTTCATAACCGTGAAGGCATTGGTGCATTAGAGCGCCACCCTGTTTATGCCAGCATACTCCGTGTGTAACAAGGTAGGTCATATGTGAAGTACTGCAGAGCCCATGTGGCCAGAGTTTAGCACAACAGTTAGGCGCAGGGTCTAGAGTTACACTTCCTGGCTTGAACCCTCACTTCAAGGCTCTGCACCAGTAAACTAGTTCCTTAACCCGGCCAAGCCTTAATGATCTCATCTTTAAAATGGGAATTCCCTACTCATAGGATCATAGAGTCACTGGGAAGGTTAAATAAAATAATCCATGTGAGTTCTTAGCTCAGCTCTTGGCACAGATTTAGTGCTTAAGAAAAGTTAAGTGGTTTATTACTCTCCTTTCATTGACAGAATAGAGCTGCCAAGACTTTCCCAAAGTCCTCACTGTAGCTGCTGTTCTGGAATATTCCCAGAGTCTCCTGGATGTGCTGAAATTTCCTTTTCAGAAAATATATAGGACAGTTGTAAAAACTGAGGAAACTTCCAGAAGAGTGGGGGCAGTTGTATCAGTCCCTTCCATCACCTGTCTTCTTGGCAGTAGAGGTCAGGCCACTTAAGGAAGGTGACAGCAGGTTCCCAAGGGTACTGGCCACCAGCCATTTCTTGGCAGCATATTTCCTTTGAGCGAGACTGACTCTTCACCCTTTGGCCAACCTGACAGAAGAGCAGTTAGTCTGAGATAGGAGAAGATGAAGCTCTTTTCCTTCAGATAGTACGTCCTATGCTATGTAAAAATATCTACCTTCAAATTAAGGATGTGCACATGAAGCGAGTTCAAGGGGAGGCACCGAAGCTTATTGCAAGGTGGTGGCAATGACCTGGAGGCAGCAGCTCTGGGTTGTTTTCCTTTGACCAATGGCTGCTCAGGGGCAAAGTCGGAAACACAGGATGCTCTGTAAGGTAAAGCCTTGACTGGGTACCGTAGCATCATGTAAAGCACAGACCACCAGGAAGTCACCCAACAGGAAGAAGCTGCTCTCTGGCCCAGGGGTGGCAGGGCAATAAAGTAACCTGTCCTCTGTTTGTGTGTTTTCCAGGCTAGAGCAGGAAATACAAGCACTGGAAAGTGAAGAGTCCCAGATATCTGCCAAAGAGCAAATCATCTTAGAGAAACTAAAGGAGACAGAAAAATCCTTCAAGGACTTGCAGAAGGTGAAGAAAACAAACATGATTTCTCTAAATTATATCCTCGGGGAAGTAAGCACCAGCAAAATGGTGCCAATTGGAGAAAAGGCCAGTTGATATTGATGAGAGGTCTGAGCCACACACTTTGAAATGAGGGGCAGATGTGTGAGGACTAGTGCCATCTCTGAAGCTGAGAGTGGCCTGTCTTCAGGGGTGGGACTGCCTGGCCCGCCCAAAAGCACAGAGAAGAGTCATGAAAAATTAACCCCACCTCCCCATGGTCCAAACCCTTTATATGCCTAATGCCTGAAAAGTCATCTCCCATTAGCCTCTGGAAATCTAAAACCAATTCTTATGAAGCAGATTAAACAGACTCCCCATGGCTTTAAGTTTTTCCTTTATAAAAAGACCAAAGATAAACCGATATCAAATGGGCATGATTTCCAAAAACAAAGTGTCAGTAAAACACGAAATTTTACTGTACAGGCATGCCTCGGAGATATTGGAGGTTTGGTTCCAGACCACTGAAATTAATCAAATATTGCAATTAAGGGAGTCACATGAGTTTTTTGGTTTCCCAGTGCACGTAAAAGTTATGTTTATACTATACTATAGTCTCGTAAGTGTGCAATAGCATTATGTCAAAAAAAATAAAAAAAGGAAAATACCTTAAATAAAAATAGTGCCGTTGGACAGTGGTGCTGACAGATCTACTTAATTGGGGGTTGTCAAAAACCTTCAATTTGTAAAAAATGCAGTATCGAGGCACAATGAAATGAAGTATGCCTGTCTGTGAGAACAGATGGTGCTGTGTAGCAAAGGGAGACTCCATAAAGCCAGCCAGCTATGAAAACTCAGCAGCTCGCCCCATTTTATAACGCCTGTTTCCTCAGGTACCCAGCAGTGATAGGAGAGCAATCTCAACACATTCATTTTAAGTTGGGATTTCTGAGGTCACTTCTCCAACACAACCAAGGGGATTTGGTGAACGATTGAAATAAATCTCTACTGGGAGAAATTCGGGGTATGAGGTGGGAAGGGTAAGGCTTTCCCTTAAATTTCAGGATCCTCAACAAATTTCCCAGAAGGAAAGAGAGCGTGGGGTTTGCCCACCACGGGCAAGTTCTGGGGGAGAAAGGTGGGTTAAATGAGTCAGGGGTCATCTCCCCACGTGTGTAGTGACACTCTGCCCTGCTTTTGTTTCCACAGAGCTTCTCCGGCACGGATGGAGGTAAGTGTAAGCGCTCTCTCCCCATCTGAACCTGAATGTTTTCATCCGTCAGCTTAGAGGGTTTCATTCACACAGGCTCACTGGGAGACGCGATGTGTTGGTGTGTAAGGGCATCAGAAAGAAAGGGGGCGCTGTTTGCGGGTGCTCAGGAGGGCCACGCCCCCGGTCTCCTCAGCCTCTCCTCTTCAAGGACTGCTTCTTGACCAACTCTTTCTAGGCTTACACAGTTGGCCTGGCTCTTCTTCTTCCCATTTGGTCCCCAGGTTTCACAGCTTGGATCTCTCTTGAAATATGTCCAGCCAAGAGTGCCAGCCTCAGGACCAGGTCCCTGGCAGGGATGAGCCCACTGGTACTGGTGGATGGGTCTCTAGGTTACAGTACACATCAGGAGCCCATCATCTGATATTTAGGAAACCCTCCTAAGGCCTCTGGTTCTACTTTGAATCAGAAAACTGCAGTTTCTCCAGCCTTCCAGGGAAAGAGGGCTGGGCAGAACCTCCCTCCCTGTGGGGCATGGTTGGCTGGGAGCCCATGAAGGGTGGGAGCAGGGCCCCGGCTTCCTGACCCCATCCTGGCAAGAGCGGGCCTCCCTCTGCTCACCCTCCCCTGCTTTACCCGTCCCCTCCGCTGTCCTTTGCTGGGGCCATGTGATGAACTTGGGATTGTGTGCCTCTCAGCCTTCACCTTGCTCCTCTAACTTTAGCTGCAAACTCATGACAACCATTTGATTCCCATTTACACTCTGGCCCTCAGCTAGACCTGTCTTAACATGTGGGACTTGTCCAAAGGGTCAGATACCATCTGCTTACCTGGTTCTTATAAGGTCAGCCTCTAAACTAGGAAGATGATCAGGAGCCAGAATACGCGTTGGCATCAGTGTTTGCCCAGGGTCTTTTTTGGAAATACATGGTTAAAGATTTTATAAGGCAGAGATGGATATAATGCATTTTCCTGGATTAGCAAAGACCCTTGCAATAAGGATAATTCTAACTTCAGCAAAAAAGAAAACAAACAAGTGAAAACAAACAAACAAACAAACAAACTGTGGTTTGTTCGGGTCTTCCCCCATCCCCTGGAAGTAAAAGGCAGGGGATGTGGATTTTGGCTCCTTGGGTGATCTTTGGGAAGGTATTGAATTCACGCGCCCAGTGCCTATGCTCAGAGACAAGTCAGGGTCAAGCCAGCAGGGACTCCAGGAGGAGGACCTATGATAGTTCTAGAACATTTTCTAGGGTGTGGCCAAATCAGGATATTTGTTGTGTGCTTTGGGGGTGGAGCACAGACTGAGAAGGTGGCCCTGCCTGTTTTGGGGAGTCGGGGGTGGCAGCATGGGAAGGATAGCGGGCTTCCCACATGCTAGGGCTGCCCTGAGGCCATGTACGTGATCAGCAGTAACACACTAAGTGTCAGACATTGACCCACAGACACCCGCACATCGGAAGCGTGCGCGTCGACTTTTTACACTTTCACTTCTTTTTCTCTCTCCCCTTCTCAAACCAGGGCCTTTCCTAGACTTCTCTCTCTAATTAGGGAAGGGATGGAGCCTGCACATCCTGTCCCAGGGACGGCTGTGCAGGCCATGGAGACCCACAGAGTCTATGACTTGTTAAGAAGCACCCAGGAGGCCACATTATGAGCTCTCCCCTTTTCGTTTTCACCGTGAACGTCTTTCATTTCCTCCTGTACTCTGTACTTCCCACTATTTTCATCTGTTCACCTAAGTAGTTCACAAAGGTGGTAAGAAACCCAGTCGTGACTGAGAAGGGAGCCTGTGGAGAAAATCCCCCTCATCATTCCATCCTCCATCACTTTTTGATGGGATGGGCGAGCTGAGGCTTAAGAGGTTGCGAAAATCTCAGGGATCCCAAGAAATGGCCAGGGAAAAGTTTCCATGGATGGTGATTCCCACCACGTCTGGTTATAACTAAGTCTGGGGAGGCCTTTCCATGACACCACACCAACTGGCAAAGAAAGAAGTGTAAAGGAGGGAACACGTCCTTCCAAGAATGCGGTCAGTGTTTATAGGTCACTCTGTGGTCTGAGGGTAAAAACTCATCATGAAGCACATCCAGTTCAGGGACTTTGAGGTGTCTGGTTATTTTCTCTTTCTTTGATTTCAGAATTGCCGAGACCCTCTTAGAATCAGCCAATTATTGTTATGAAGACCTTACAAAAAAAATGATTGTAGAATAATAATGCCTTAGGACAAATACCCAATTTCTGAAACATGATGATTACAGAGTCCAGGTCCAACTGAAATTATGTAACTGTACAAGATGCTGCAGATAATCAGCAAAAGCATCACCAGTTTAATGAGTTGCCAAGGAGCTGGCTGCTAGTGTGTGCATGTGTAATGACCCCTCTTCAGGTACCCTGTGCTTGCGTGTCCCCCTGTGCTTTTCAGAGAAAATAAAGGTACTAGACTGCTAGCTCACTAGTGGTTTTTGATTACATGGTAGCCTTGACAATCAAGAGCAATGTGTTCTAATCTTGAGTAAAATTTCTTGGCCACATACATTCTGATCCCCTCTCCCTTCCTCCCCACCTACATACATACTTGTATGGAGGAGTTGTCATCGACTAGGTGGGTTGTTTTTACTGCCTTAAATAAGCACAGTGTTTTGTGTAACTATAAATTTCATGTGGTATGTACCTAGAGCTACCTCTGTTCTTTACCCACTGATGAGCTGGTGTGAAACCCTGTCTGTCCTGGGCCCATCTCATCCTTGCTGTTTGAGACTGATCTTTGTAGATGTCCATCCCATCCCAGTCTGGGGCAGCCTGGAACCTTTCCCACATCAAAACCTTCATACCAATTGTTGGGACATCTCAGTGTGTCTTCAGTTGCCCGGAAGTCATGATTTCAGGAGAGTTTTAATCAATTTTGTTTCTCTAGCTTTGGCTGTTTATGTTCTTCATATGGTAAAGATTTCAGCAGTGCCAGAACTAATGAGAAGCACTCACCTTACATCTCTGCTCTATAAGTGACTACTCTCTATCTTCTCAGACCGTGGGAAGGAGCGTGATAGACCACTCTGACTTTGGCAGGAAGAGGGCAGTTTACTGACTGAGGCCACAGGAAGAAATACTCCCTGTGGAAGCTTTGGAGGCCCTGTTTCTCATTCCTTGTGTTAGTTGATCAGACCCCTCTGCTACTGCAGAACCTAAGGGTTTACTACTTAATGACATATTGAGGGGCTGCCCTGTCCTCTTCCTCGTGCTCCACTCCTTGCCACCCCCTTATCTCTAGCAGAAGCCATGGAGCCCCAGCCCCGCAAGAGCTGTAATCCTCAAGCCGGTAGCCAGTGACCACTGGGCAAAGGTAACTCCGTCACCCACTCATACCTGTCAGGGACCTGCCTCCTGGGATGTTGAAACATAAGCGGTAGAAATCACATGCAGAATTCACTGCCTGCCAGTGGCTTTTATTTCTCACTGCTAAAACTTTCAGTATGCAGAGATGTCCTGCACATTCTATATGTAGCAGAGACGCTCCCAGACGTGTGACCAGTCTGCAAAGTCTTACCTGGTCTTAACGGCTTGAGCATCCTTCTCATTTGAATGCAGGAAGTCAGATCTACCAGGATTGCCATTCCATGGATTTCTGGAAATCCTCAGGGAAATTCAGAAGTTCTGCACATCTGCTCTGGTCATCTCTTGTCCCCTACCCTGTCTCTCTAGCCCCACACTGCTGCTCCTTTCTTCCCCTGGGTCACTGTTGGCAACCTCCTCTGACCCCCGCAGGCCCCTCTCGCCGCCAGCTGGTGCTACTTCTGGTCCTGCCTTGTGCTGCCTTGGGGCCCACACCCTCCCCACAGCTCCCCAGAGTGAGAGCAGAGGCTGCAACACAGCTTGAGGAATACTGGCAGTGCAGTTCAACACGGAGAATAGTGGACCACTTAGGACATGTGGCCACGTTCAGAGGCCCTGGCTCAAATCCAGCCCCATTTCAGAGGGTCTCTCCAGGCTGCTTCATGGCCATCTGCCAGCCCACCATCATCTCAAAGGCCCACCTTCCTTCCTTGCAGTGGAGGACCTTCAACTGTGTCTGCCCAACCCAGGACCGAACTCCAGCACACGTGACGCCCCAAGGAGAGACAGTAACCCGCGTCTCACTCCAACCCAGGGCCTGCCTGCCTGCCAACTCCTGACTTCCTGTTCCGTCTCCTTAAAGGGTTGATATAGAGAAATCCATTCTCTTAGGGAAACTCCACCCCATCCGCTCCCACAGAGTGTGTTCTTTGCCCTAAGAACATGATGGTCTAATGTCAGTACATTCTGGGCTATTCAGGCACGTATGAGTCAGCGATGGTCCAGTCGGTATAGAACTGAACTAATCCTAATCTATTAGGATTAGTTTGCAGTCCTCTCCCACCTGAAATTTTAAAAAGGAAAAGTTTAAAAACCTGCCAGCATTGACAGCGTCGATGAGGATACACAGGATGGGACAGATGTGGGAAGGGGGTTGAGGACACCGGGAGGGGGAGTTAAGGGCACTGCCCGGGATCTGGGGTGACAGTGAGCTGAGGTACGTTGTACAGGAGATGCAGCAGATGAGCGAAGATGAGAGTTCCATCTTGGACATGTTGAGTGTGAGTGGCTCTTCAGTGGAAGCATGTGGTAAGCAGTTAGATGTGATCATGGACGAGTGATTGACAAGGCAGGATTCTGGGATGTGGTCCTGACACAGGAAGGAATCGGATCACCTAGAGCTCAGCTTTCTAGAATGTCCCTTTGCTTTCCTACTTCTCTCTGGGGGATACACAGATTTGTCTCCTTGTTTCACCCTGGTGGTTTCCTGCTCTCCTCTAATACTTTGGCACGTCTGTTGACTTCCATGCCCTCCATCTCCCTAAATGGGCTTTCAGATGTTTTCCCAAGCAGAGCCAGTCTCCCTCTTTGGCACGGCCACATTTCTTGCAGTCGAGCTCGTGGTGAGTTCACTGGGTGCTGGTATTTGGAGTCTCAGGATTTTCTAGCTGAAACACCAGCCAGAAGTACTGAAATTGTGGGATAAATTCTGGAATTTTGTTTTAATGCCTATAAAATTAGTCTTCTGAATGAATCAGGCACATAAAGTGATATTTCCAGTTTAAGGAAAGAACCCCAAATCTATTTTCCAGTTCTATTTAAGGCACATTTCTAGTTTGAGATCCCATATTTGGCCAATCCCACCAAGTTGATACTGACTCTCACTAGTTCATCTCTCTCTTTTTTTTTTTTCCTTGCCCCCTGAACTCATTGTACTGTTAGAATCTAGAGCTTTCTGATGAATGTTTTAATACATAGAGCTGTCCTGGGGCTTGAGCTCTCTGGCCAGGATCTCTCCTACCTCAGCTACTCTACTGAATACCAGCCACTGGGCAAATGCTGGTCTTTGTTTGCCCTGATCCTCTCTTGCAGTGGCCGCCTCTGTGGTCCATTGTGTAGGGCAGACAAGCTGCTGTCTCGGCAGTGAACCCATTGGGCCTCCCAACACTGTGCCTAATTGTATTCCCTGTTCTCTGCTACCAGATGCAGTAAATTACATTTCCTCCCAGCTCCCCGACCTGCCAATCCTCTGTTCACGAACAGCAGAACCGTCACCTGGGCAGGACGGAACCAGCAGTGCAGCTGGTAAGTCCTGGGGAGCTATTTGGTTTTGATGCCAGGACTGAGCATGGGGCTTGCATTTCTCTGAGCTTTATTAATGAGGGATGCCCAGATATCCTTACATGGCGGGGGAGGGGGGAGGGGTGTGGAGTCTGTCCTCAGCGCAGCTTCAGATGTAGAATTTACAGTGGCCACGTAGGGCGGGCACTGGGCCCTGATGGGTTTCTAAGAACCAAAGGGGAGGGAGTATTGAGAAAACCATAGAGCATTTTTCCTCCCACTTCAAAGGAGACTGTCTTGTGTCTGTGGTCTTTGTATCTGTCCTCATTCTCAAAGTTAATCTGCACTCTGCCTCCAGGGATTTTTATTTTCCATATTGGAATTGTACAAGATCAAATAAGCTATGCCAGGAAGCTGGGCGGGAGAGGGGAGGTATTTTGAAAGTGTATGAGTATGTTGCTGGAATCCTTTGGGAATCAAGTTGTTTGTATATTGTGAACATATATATTCTCAAGTCTTCCCATTTCTGGAGTTCTTTCTAAAGCTACTGTGGTATACTCAGGAAATAAAAGGAGCACGTAAAGAACATATGTTTCTTGCTAATGTTTCTCACAATTGTGGATTTTAGACAATAATACATTTGTGAGTGTAAAGCATGTAGAGAGCTCTGCTTTGCGCTGTTCAATGCGCACATGCCTCAGAAATCAGAACTGGATGGCCATGAACAATAAATCCCTGTACTGATCTTTTTGCTCTGCGCAGAATTGCACTGAGGGCAGGGGTTGCATGGAAAAGTGAACTGCCAGGGTTGTACAGTTCGTGACAATGTAGATGAACTCGAATCTGAACATCAGGTTATGCTTTACATGACCGAGGTAAATTTATGTTTAAAATAAGTCACCTAAGAACACCTTTTATAAGACAAAATAAACATGGACTGTTAAGTCAGAGGAAATCCTTTATGTAGGCCAACCTGAATATTTTATAAAGCAAATCATCCTTAGTTTAACATAAAAGTACAATAAAAGGGTAAGTATTGACATAATTGTCACACACATTGGCTAAATGTAAGTATTTACTGGGTGTCTCTGTAAACATCCCAGCATGTTATTTTACCTACAGACTCACGGGGTTCTAGAGTTGGGGGGTGGGGACTGTAAATTGCATCTGGTCAAACCCAGGCCAGGTCCATGAATCCCCGGATAAAGGAAAAGAATTTGCAGCTACGGTTGTGCTACAAAGGAACCATTGGCAGTGACTTGAGCTGCGGATTCTTTTAAATACTCCAAGACGCACTTCTGAGATGAACTTGGGATAATGACTCTTCAAGAGTCACATACCCCCCTGCTTGTTATTAAAGTGTTGGTAGTTCCCAATAGTGCATAAACAGCTTTCCAGCCCCTTTCCACATGTTTCTGCACCTCACAGGATGTGCAATATGACCCAACTAGTGGACCAGCTCACAGAGCGGGTAGGCCCGGTGTGTGGGGACTAGTTTTTAAGAGGTATGAAAAGGACTGCTAGACAAGGAATGTAAAGTTCCGGAGTGTTATGTTTCTGGGACCATAGTGCTGTGTGCATGGGAATACAAATATCACCACAAGCTAGCTTCGTTCATCTGCGAAGACATTGTGAAAACGTAGTGACCCAAATAGCAAATGCGTTTGTAACAAGTATTATCTGCTCAAAATTTTCTAAGCAATAAGTTTGCGTGTGCTTTTGTTTATTAAAGAACTAATTAGCATCATTTGTATCTACTGTGAAAATACACAGGTGCAGCGTCATGGAAGGAATTGCGTTTGAAGTGGTTAACTGCTTCATCCAGGCTATTTTTGAAAGAGAGTATCCAGATTAATTATCAATTATGGCTGACAGTGACTACTCAGAGCATGACTCGCGTACAAATTAATGGCACTCGCCCGTGGAATGCTTTCTCCTAGATATGATCCGTCTTGCTTTTGGAAATTTGTGCCGTCTGAGGGCCATTTTAATAAATGTCACTGGTTATTACTCAGTATAATGATAAATATTCTGGTTGTTTGGAGTTGGGGAGGTTTTGGATTCTGTATAAGTGGGAATTTATTTAGAATCATTGCTTTGCAGAATCAGGCATCTCTTCCAATGACTCATTCAGACATGGAAGCCGGGGGACAGAAGCCCTGCAGAGAGGCCCTCACACCACAGTCACACCATGAGATTGGGTCTCCCTCCAGGTGGCCCATTCTGTCTATAAGTGGTCCTGACAGTTGGGAAGTTCTTCCTCTGTTGGAACTATCATTAGTCTGCTGCTTTCATCTGCTACCCGTTGGTCCTTATCCTGCTCTCTGGAGCCCCTCAGAGCAAACCTAAGTTCTGATTTCCCTTTAAGTATTTGAAAATGGCAATTATGTCCTGTCTTTCCCAGGTCCTCACTTTCCATGCCTTTAATGCCCACAGCCCCGGTCTCTTCAGCTCGTCCTGAGTGGATGGGGTTACTTTAATACCCTCTGCCGTGCCTGTCCCTCCCCTCTGAACACTCCCTGCTGAGCCAGTCACCCCGCAGAGCAGGGCTTGATGCCACAGACCATGTGACTCACTTGGTTGTCATCGTGGCCTTTCAGCTTCAGGCTCTAAGGTAAAGCCTCAGAGGTTATGTGACATGTGCCACTACTGGGCCTCCTTTCCTTTGTCCAGTGGAGTCATTGCTCCAGAATCATCTCAGTGGCAGCGATGGTCCATTCCCCACAACTGCACACACACCGCTTCACCTCCTCACATGCAGAAGAACCTACAAAAAAATCCTTTATTTCTGATCTCGAGAGGCGAGAATAAGGATGAGCTATGCACCTGTCGGCCCTTGGTAGATTTGACATGACTTAAATTTCTTCTTGTTAAAGTGTCCTTCGTGAATACTGAGGTCCCCTGGGGTCACTGAGGAGCCTCCGGAAGGTGAGGAGGGGGTTGAGGTGAGGGGACTTGGCAGGCAGGGCCCAGGTGTTCTTTCCCATGTCAAGCACAGCAGCCCTCTGGCACTTGTGTTTCCGTATTGTATTTCTGCATCAGATTTCATTTGAATAAAGGGTTTAACAGTTCTGAAAGGAGAAATCTCTCTTCTCTGTTGCCAGGATTTTTACAGCTCGTGATGGTGGTTCTGAATACCCTCACTTTTCCTCTCAGTTCAGCATCATCTCAGATCTGAAAAGCAAACTTGCATAATTTCTTGCAACATTTTGCTGAGAAAAATGTTGCACAGTTGGAACCACAGTCAGAGGCCGGTAGCGCCCCCTTGGGGATCTCCGGGCCTTTGGGAATCCTCACTGGTACCAGTGGGGCATGGCCATTCAGCCAGTGACAGGTTCTGGCAGTTGTCCTAATATTCAAGGCACACATTTCTGTCTTGTCCACATGAGAACATAGGGACTTTATGGTGACCCAGATGTGCTGTATCTCTGGCATTTGCCTAATCTGTCCAGAGCACTTGAAGAAAAAGGAAAATGAGACTGATGTGCCTAGCTTCTGCTCTTTGAAAATGAACTCTAGAATTTAGCCAGCCGTGGTGTCAGGCTACTTCTATGTCATTTCTGGAATTCCTTCCTTCTTGTTTTTGAAAATCAGAACTTTGATTCTCTGCCTCCTGTACCTTTCCTGGTATATAAAACCCTGTGACAAATCATTGATGTAGGAACTGGGGCCCAGGGCCCAAAGCACTGAGATCGTTTGTATCCCTGGGTGGTTTATTATTTTCCAGTCTTCTCTACTCATCTGGGTTTCAGTGACTTCTTAGCAGTTTCTTTCTGGTATTTTTCAGGCTGAAACCTGTCCTTCTTGACCAAAAAGACTGAAGCAAAATCGATATGAGAAATTGGCTTTGGCTTTTGTTGTCCATCAACATCATGCCCTTGCTGACTTGTTTATTTTAAGTTTAACAAATAACTGTGTCTTGGGAAAACAGTTGATTCAAAGAAGTGTTGGATTACTGGTTTTTTGAAGTTAGAGACTGCCCTCTGGGATGAGAGGGAGGATCCACTGTGAACGAATGTCCTCATTTTCATTGTTTGTTGACATCACGATGCCAATTTTATATCTCCACCCTCAAGAGGCATGAACATAAATGTATATATATAATCATATACTCAGAGGGATAAGACTGTATGTATGTATGTTCATTCAATAAGCCAAGCATATAGTTTCTCTTCCACATTCCGTGTATAATGTCAGCTACTTGATGCTCATTATATTGGGGTGATCTCACTGCTGGGTGGTGGTCCTGGTCTGGCTATCTATCGCCCTATCGCCCTTGTCTAGTACTTGATACATCACTGACTCACAAGCCACACGGGCTGTTCGTGGCACCGTGGAATATCAAAGCTGGATTCCATAAATATGTAGATATACATATATATGTATGTATAGGTATATATATGCACATATACATGTATGGATATGTACTTGTATAATGGAATCACTTTGCTGTGTACCTGAAACTAACACAACATTGTAAATCAACTATACTTCAATTAAAAAAAAAACAACCTGGATATTCTTCATTGTACAAATGGGAAGAATGAGGCCCCAAACTGGGGTGTGACCTGAATAGGAATTCAGACTTACTGTCTTTCTCCCTCCCCGACACCTCCCATCGTACCCCTTCTTACTGACTGATGACAGGGGAGTGTGTCTTTCTATACTTTACACGTGGGCCCTAAGCCTTATTCCTCTGCGTACTGATTACAGTGAGTCAAAGGAAGTGAGCTGGGAGTAGGCTCGGTCGAGGAATTTATTTATTTATTTATTTTTACATTTATTTATTTATTGTCTGTGTTGGGTCTTCGTTGCTGCACACAAGCTTTCTCTAGTTACAGCGAGTGGGAGCTACTCTTCGTTGTGGTGCGCGGACTCCTCATTTTCGTGGCTTCTCTTGTTACGGAGCACAGGCTCTGGGCATGTGGGCTTCAGTAGTTGTGGCACATGGGCTCAATAGTTGTGGTACACGGGCTTAGCTGCTCCGCGGCATGTGGGATCTTCCTGGAGCAGGGATCGAACCTGTGTCCCCTGCATTGGCAGGAGGACTCCCAACTACTGCGCCACCTAGGAAGCCCCAAGGAATTTAAGAATGATTGAATGTTCCGTCCTCACAGAGCACAGAGTCCTGTCTTGTGTGCTCTTGGCTCAATCCTGAAATGGAATCATGCCAGTTGGTGGCCCGCTCTCTGTACTTGTGTCGGGTGCTCTTGTTTCCTCTTCCCCAGGCTCTTTAGAGCCCTTACAGCTGCTCTCTGTCTGCCCAGGCTCTCTGTCTGACAGGGAGCAGGAGAGCGTGAAGAGCCAGGGCAGTAGGTTTGACCTGGAATCAAGCATTCTCTGCTCCTCAGACCCCCTCTCCGGGCCCTGTGGTGTACAGGTATCTTCCTGGGGGCCTCCCACTCTTGCCCACCCCTGGGTCTTTTCAGAACCTAGAAACTAGGATTATCAATCCCTGTTAGAGTCTCTGCTTCTTCAAGGTGGCTCTTCTATCAGTGAGAGAGCTGTGGGGGAGAAGACCCAAGAAAACCAAACACAGAGCTCAGAGTGACGGCACCAATGCAATCACCTATTTGTATCCCTTCGCAGAAACTGGCCACTTTGGTTCTTATTCTTGAATAACAAAATGGAGATGTTATTCCGTTGTCTCACCAGATTATTAGAAGGAATAGCAAACATGCTGTATGTCCTCCAATCTCATTGTCATCAGCGTATAATATTTGGAAATCAATAATTACGTATATCATTTTATAAAAACATACTTCCAGACTTCAATTATCCCATCATTGCAATGTCCATTGGACTGTCTTGTTTCTTTTTTCTCTGTCTCCTGGTCCTTCCTCAGATACTTTTCTTTATGTTCTTTCAAAACAGATGCTCTTTCAAAATCTCTTTCAAGGGCTCCCCAGAAAGCTTCCTCCCCTGAGCAGTATCCCTCTCCTCATTTTTTTTCAATAAAATGAGCACAGATACCAAGCCCTTACAATCCACATCATCGTGTACCTGTGGCATGGGGAGGCTTGAGGGAAGAAGAGGGCAGATTTGAGAGTGTTCTTTGTGGTTAGAGATGAAGGCATGATGTAAGGAAGAGGAGAGGTCTTTGATATACACTGCTTGGCAGCTTAAAAAACAGGAGAGTTTTAAAAATTGTGCACATGCCTCATAAACAAAATATTGAGATTAAAATTTAAGTCTTATTTTCCTACTGGTTCATATCCAACCTCGTTCACATTTGGGATATTACTGGCTGGGAGCTAGAGCAAAATAGAAATACTTATTCATAAACAACACATTTAAGATAAATGTTCACACTTCCTGTGTGGTTTTCTGAATGTCTAATAACATTCTCATGTGTGTATCCATGAAGTCTAAATATTGCTTTAAGAGAGTAGAACGTTAAGGCTATCACCCCTAAAATGGCAATTATGTGAGGGGTGAAGGGGTTAACTAACCTTATTTTGGTAATCATTTTGCATTATATATGTATATTGATCATATTGTACATCTTAAACTTACATATGTTATATGTCAATAATATCTCAATAAATCTGGGGAAAAAAGGCAAAAAAAACCACAAAACGAACCAACAAACAAAAATCATGCCTTTGTGTAAGCCAGAGCTTCTCGAAGGGTTTTCCCGAGTCCTGCTTACTAGAGAAGAGAGTAAAGGCAGATAAGGAATGTGAGACCAAACCTGAAGAAACCTACTAAAAATTTGTGGTTGCTTTGAAGCCCTAGGTCTTATCTTGGGGAAAAAAAATACACATGAATGTTGTCTTTTATGGCATAACACATCTTGGTTTCTTTTATTATAAAAATGTCTTAAAATGTTCTACTCTCATATTCTAGAAATATTGAAAGAACGGTGTATAACCTGTAAATATAAATATTAACCTGTAACCCTAATGAATCCATGTCACTTGTGGTTCCGTTCCAGAGCCATGTCACACTTAACCAAATACAGCTGAAAATCACAGACAAAAAAGGAAAACCCACTAAAAAGAAACTCTGTTCTTTACCTGTTTTTTGAAGAATATTAAAAGGGATCCAATTGATATCTCCACCCAGAAATGCTTCTCATATTCCCTTTTCTTCCCTCCACATTTAACTCTCCAAAGCATGTAACTCTCCACTTGTAACTCATCCACCACCACAAAATGTTCCCTCCCTATCCATCTCCCACATAGCTTTTACTGTCTTTTCCATTAAATTCCTTCTTTATCAACTCTTTATTGTGTGGATCTACTTAACTGTTCTAGCAAAGACCTTCTCCTCGTCATCCCTCCTTTTGATCCAGTCTCAGATTCTAGAAACAGGCAAGGACCAGATGAGGTTGGGGATTTGGATGGCGGAGAAGGGAAAATCGGACCAAAAATGACAGCATTCTCATTGGTGGGTAGAGACAGAAGGACGTCCCTAAAGTTTCCCATGTTCATTATTTGTATCCCATCAGATATGGATATAAAAATAGATATTTTATTCCATACTCTGTATTGATTGCAGCTCAGTGTATCATTTGGTTCACATTTTACTGGATGTTTGGGGTATTGTATGTATAACTGATATTATTACCTTCCTTATTTATAAATATGTCCCACGAGTGTGTTAACAGTGATGGGACATAAGATTTTAACCCAAAACTGTGCCTTTTAATATAAATATAATATTTAAAGAACAGGCTTTTGGAGCCCATGCAGAATTTTAAATGCCTATTCTATTTCTTTGATAGCACATTTTGTAGAAAATCAGGAAATAACAGAGACAGATATTTCTGTTGATATCACTGTCATTGTGTGAGCCCATGTACCTCTATGGCAAATAGTGGTTGGCCTCCCATTGTGTCACTTAAGGGAACTCAAGATCTTTGTGCTGAGCAAGTGAAGCTTTCAAAACGGACATGATGAAAAACCAAGCACTGGATTTTGCTTCAAAATCTTTTTATTTTAAGTGTTAACCGTGATCAGATTGCATCTTATTACACAAGCAGATGGAATAATACCATTGCAATTGTTTTAATGAGTACAAACATTAGTCACTGTGTATACTTTTTCATTGGTGTCATATTACATAAAGTATTTGTGACTAGATTAAAGCAACAAATTAGACTTTTCAATTAGTAGTATCTGTTTCACAGGTATGTATAGCAGGTACCTTCTATACAAAAGACTCTAAGGTAGGTGTTGGGAGGGAGGGGGAATCATAGAAAGATGTCAGGCAAAAAAGTAGTCTTCAAGGATTCTAAGAATCTATGGAGCTAATAAAACATTCCCACAAATAATTATATTACTGGGTGGAGAGTGTTAAGACCCTTCAGAGAGGTTCAGAAGAAGTGTTCAGAGAATCTTGAGAAGAGAGGGATGACTTAGAGATGGGGTGATCAAAGAAAGGTCATGGAAGAGGGCGCACTTGACCTGGGCATCGATGAATGAGTCATATTTAGATAAAAAAAAAACCTCAAGAGAAGGACTTTTCAAGAGAAGAGAATCTTAACAGCAGGAAATGTTAGGTGTGAGAAGGTGGTTTTGGGTTGCTCTAGAGGGAAAGAAAGCAATGAAATGTGTGATTAGGAAGGTGGTTTGGATCTTTTTAACACAGTTGGGGAACTTGTAGTTCTTCAGAAAGAGGTAGGGACTCAACGGTGATGACGAGAGAGATGTGACATAGGACTCTAGGGTCTGCCAGTGGAGAAGGGACAAAAGGCAGTCTAGGCAGAGGGAGAGCAGGCGCAGGGATGAGCAGTCATGGAAGGATGTCCTGGGAATAGTGAGAACTTTGTTATGACCTGAACGTATGTGCAATGAGAGTGGTTGCAAGACAAGACAAGAAAGGAAGGTTGCAGACAAATGCCAAAGGAAATTACATGCCAAGCTAAGGAGTTTGGTGTTTAGCCTCTACAGACACAGGAGCCAATGAAGGGTTTGTGAGTAAGGTACTCTGTGGGCAGAGTAGAGCCTAGGCTAGCAGAGGTCAGCTGACTTTTTCTATAAAGGGCCAGATTATAAATATTTTAGACTTTGTAGACCACATACGGTCTCTGTTGCATATCTTTTTTTTCCTTTTCTCTTTCTTAAGTTCTTTCTTTCTTTCTTTCCTTCCTTCCTTTTTTTTTTTTTTAACTATTTTTTTAAAATATAAAAACTATTCTTTGCCCCTCTGGCCATGCAAAACCAGGTCTCAGCTGCCTTTGGCCTTCTGGCGATGAAAAGACAGAAGTAGTGGGTAAAAATCAGACACGGGTTATTGTGCAGAAGAGGGCCTGGTCTAAGGCAGTGGTGATGGAGATAGTGGTGAGGACATGCGTGGGGAAGGATCTGAAATAGAATTAGTCTCAGCAGTTGTTCAACTATGGGTAATTAGGAAGAAAAGGAACAGTCAGGTATGATTCTGAGGCTTCTTGCTTGAAAGACTAGGTAGTAAAGCTGCTGTTACTTCACACCAAGACTATGGGGGAGTTTTGAGAGAAGATGGATTCAGTTTTGCAGCCGCAGAGTTTGATGTATCTGTGGGTCGTTCAGGGAAAGGGTGTCTGGGCACAGTTGGCTCTGTAAATCTGAGGCCCAGTTTCCTCCCATCCAGAACACGTGCCTCACAGGGAGCCTCTGAGTTAATAGATTTGAAGGTATGAAGTGTCACGTGAGTCTACAAGACAGGAAAGAGCTGGTCCTTCGGAAGCTTAGACTGGCAGCAGGATTTGGGATGAGTTGGAGAGGCCAAGACCGGGCCTGGGAAGACCAGGTAGGAAGCTCTTGTGATCGTGTAGAGAAGAGGAAGTAGTGTCTCAGATTGAGTGGTGGCAGTGGAACAGAAAGAAGGCGGCAGGTGAGAAGGACATTATGGGGCAGAATCTCGAGGATCTGGCACTGTGCATGTGGGGGAAGAAAGAGGCTTTCTGGGAGCGTTCTCCTCAAATGCAAGTGTCGTGGGATGATGCCACCTCTGGTCTGTTCTTTTCCTGGTTCTTATCTTAGAAACCTAACAAAGAGACTGAAGCTCACAGAGCATATAATCTGACTCCTTTCACAGTTTTCGATATTTGCAAATATCCTCTTTTAGAGTACAGTAGAGGGTGGCCATATGCCACCTGTGAAACCCTTTATGTAATCTCCATTACGGTAAAGGGAAATGTCTAAAAACCAGTAGGATACTCAGCAAAAAAATGTTTTTAAAGATTTAAGATTTTGGAATGAGGTTACGTCTTAACCAGGGCTTAAGGATTGTCTACAAGCCTAGGGTTTGCTCACAATCGAGGTAAACTTGCATGTTGTCAGCCTCCCTGTAATGTGTCACATTGGATCTCAGCAGTCGCTCGTGGCCTTATTTTAGCTTATCTTCCTTGAAAATGTGAGTGCCATTGAGTGATGGTAACTCTGTACATGTGTGTTCCCAGTGCATTTAGCTGCTGTGTTAAAACATATATATAACCACCTCTGTCCACAGTGCACTCACTCTAACACTCAAGATGCTTGACAGTTAGACTAGAAAGGGCACAACACCTTTTTTTTTGTCTGTTTGGCAATTAACCATTCACTGGCTTTTTTTGTTGTAACATGCACTTCCTTTCTCTTGTTTTCGTTCAAGCTGTGTACGCCATGGAAATTAATGTGGAGAAAGACAAACAAACAGGAGAGACCAAGACTCTCTCTACATCCACCATTGGCCCAGAGGGGGTGCATCAGAGAGGAGTCAAAGTCTTTGATGATGGTACCAAAGTAGTGTATGAGGTGCACTCAGGAGGCACCGTAGTAGAAAACGGAGTGCACAAATTAAGCTCAAAGGATGTAGAAGAGCTTATTCAGAAGGCTGGACAATCAAGCGTAAGAGGAGGGCACGTGTCAGAAAGGACTGTGGTTGCAGATGGGAGCCTCAGCCACCCTAAGGAACACATGCTCTGCAAAGAAGCCAAGTTAGAAATGGTCCATAAGTCTAGGAAAGATCATACTTCCGGGAACCCAGGGCAGCAGGCTCCAGCCCTCAGCACTGAAGGGCCGGAGGCAAACTTGGATCAGCCAGTCACCATGATTTTCATGGGCTACCAAAATATCGAGGATGAAGAGGAGACGAAGAAGGTGCTAGGCTATGATGAAACCATCAAGGCTGAGTTGGTCCTCATTGATGAAGATGATGAGAAGTCATTGAGGGAGAAGACGGTGACAGACGTGTCCACTATTGATGGGAATGCAGCGGAGCTGGTGTCCGGGAGACCCATCTCAGACACCACAGAGCCCTCATCCCCTGAAGGAAAGGAAGAGAGCCTGGCCACGGAGCCAGCCCCAGGTACCCAAAAGAAAAAGCGCTGTCAATGCTGTGTTGTCATGTGACTACTTCTCTCCTCCCTTTTCTTCCGGGCAGCCTCTGTGCTCTCCACCACTTACGTAGACCTCACTGTACCACTAACTGCGATACTGTGAACTGGAAGCAAACACCTGCCTTGCCTTGCAGTTGGATTGCTTTGATCCCTCTTTTTTTTTTCCCTTTCGTTTTTTTCTCCAGTTTCCTCAGCTCAGAGACAACATGCATGTGTGTGCTTCACTCTTTCCAAGAACCTGCTTTTCCTCTAAACCTTTCCTTGTGTCTTCAAGAGGGAATCGGTTCCTTACTGCTCGATTGGAATGGACTCTTCATATCAGCCAGTGATCTAGTAGCCTTAATTCACTTGACTGGAATTGAACCCGTGGGCACCAGGGGTTTCATTTTGTCGTGTGTTCCTATCACGTAGTCACACATCAGCACGTCGTTAATTTCTCACTTGCCTCCCTTGCTGTGAATCTTTGCTTTTGTATCTTATGTGGCAAAATGCTATGGGCTCTAGCCGGTTGCTAGTGTAGCCAAAAGTGGACCTTACTTAGTCTGTCCGATCTAGGGTGATGCTTTTTGCTGCCTTACATAAGCTTCCAGGTTACAGTATTGTGCATCTCTGGCTTTCCTTCTGTTAAAACTGCAGTTGCTGTAAGAGAAAAGAACCCAGTGCTTGTTACCGCTGAATTGTAGGGACTGATTCCATAACCTGCCCATCAGCAGCTGTCTCTCATTCTTATGACTTAACTGATGGACCCTTTATATAAGAAGCACCATTTTTAACTTTCTAAGGACATGAAACAAGCATTGTTTTGAGCATCCGTAGTGATTTCCAAACTTAGGCAAACCCATGAGCCTTGCTTCTATTCTCTTAAAAAAAAAAAGTGTAAATTTTTATATTGTTTTCTTTTTCACGGATATTTTCTGATCACGTTAATCTATTTTCAATGAAGGGGTCATTTTGAGGAGTTTGCCTGTGACCATATTTCTAAAACAGTCCTTCTGACCTACAGTGGTTGCCGTGATGCTTCCGCTCCATTGTGGACGGTGCTGTACCTGAATTCTCTCTTCATCTCACCTGCCCCGTTGATTCCAGAGCCTTCCATCTGGACTCTTTTCTTTGTGTCTCCACGAGAAAGAGAATATTTCCTGTACCATCACCATGTAGGTTTATCCACCCTGAAAAATTAAACTTTAAAATGTAAAAAATGTTTAAAAGATGAAGAAAGACCTATCCTCTCACCTTAAGTACTTTAATTCATTCCACAAATACTGATTGTGAGTGGCACATAGCTGAGCTTCTTCAAGCATTGTTTCTTTCACTTATGAAGATTCCAGAACATCAAAGGATGGTTTTTAGCTAGAACACAATGAACAGTTCTTTAAATTCTTAGCATTCCCTCAAAGCAAACAGCCATAGGTATAATAAAACCAAGGGAAGCAATATAGCGAACTAATAATAGAGCAATGAAATAAAGGTGTATCATTTGAATTGATTTTAAAACAGAGATATCTTTAAGTTTTTTGCCCAAATGTTTATAGCATTGTTGCAGATAATTCACAAAATTATCCATGTTCCATAGAACCTAATTTCAAAAAACATATGATAAGGCATACTACATCAGGTTTAACTTCTGTGGAAAGCAGATGAGGGAAAAATAAGGTGACCTTGAGAGAATTTTATTACAGAACCAACTCAATCTGTTCTAAACAGCTTTCTTAGTGCTAAATTTAACTATTATTATTTTTAATTTCTTGGCTTGAAATTATATTTATTCCAATTAGAAAGGGGAAAATAATATTTTTTAATTTTCAAAGTTAATCTTTCCCAACTAATTACATTTTTAATGAGCACAAAAGTCATTTTATCACCAATATATAAACCAAAAAAAGTTAAAGAGGGAAAAAAAATAATGAGCTAAGTTCTACTTTCTAAGATGATTCCATCCATGGGTTGGTGTTGAACAGCTGAGGGAATTATCTCTAAATCTCAGGTTCAGAAAAGCAGCTGTTTTTGAATAAAACTATTCTATTACCTAGAAATAATATCTGGTTTTGCTGCCTATCACCTCACTACTTTCAGCTTCGTGCTCCTCAGTAAATGGTCATTTAAGTATCATTTAAAGGTTAAAAACAGAAAAAGAAAGAAAAGACATGCCAGAGAAATTTATATAGAAAAAGAAAGCAGCTTCAATGTTTTGGACAATCTCTGATTTTAATAATTTATTTAGAAAGAAACAATCTAAAAGTTTCCCATAGCTTACCTTTTTTTTACTCACTTGGGGATGAAAACTATTCAGTATGAATTTTTAAATGCACAGTTAGTGAGTGGAATGATAGAATTTAGCCTTGGGCATGCTGTTTGATAAACAGAACCAGAGTCTTTCAGGACATATCATTCCCTGACCTGGCTTCCATCAGTGAATTAGTTTCTCATGAAGAAAATGGTCCGTACCTCTCACTAGAACACTACACGTGAGATCTAAAAGACCAATGATAATCTGTGCTCTCATTTATCAATAATTAGTATAGGGATTAGCAAATTATATGAATTAGAGTTCTCTGTCTACTTTTGCTAGTAAAGCTTATCCTTTAAATGGTTTTTCAAGTAAGATGTGTAACTTTTATTAAAATGATGTGTGGCCACAGTAAACGAAGGTGTGCTTGAATATGGCATATATATTTATATAGCTTGCCTCATTTTGCTGTCATAGTGGGGGTTTCAGATTCAGCCGGTGCTTTTATGGGATGAGACCTATAATCCCATCTAGAGCAAAAAGAAACTACCCTTCATAATGAAAATATAAACAGAGTTGTGACTGTGAACATTCTGCCTTCCCTGCTGGTACTAGCGTTGTCTCTGTAAAAACTTTATGATGTATGGTATCACGCCCTTCAAAAATGCAGGGTATTGACTTACATCATCAGACTAATTAGAGAATCAGTAATAAAGCTGCAAAACCATGATCGTTTTTTGAGCTCATGGTTAGTCGGACTTTCTTTTCAAATCATATACTCAGAACCCTTTTAAATGGAAAGAGGAGAAAGGGAAAGGAGGGACATTTCATTTGCTTATAAATAGATTCTCAATAGCATGGAATTACAGATCCTTTAAGAGTTAAAATGATAAACTTAAACCTTACGTATCCTGAAAAATCTTGATGACTTGTATGCCCTTGACTTTTTTTTCCTTTTGATGCGCAATAGGACAAAACTAAGGGGATTTTCTTTTTTTACCTTGAGCCTCGTTTACCCACAATAATATTATTTTCCTTATATAAACAAAATTAGTGGCCTCTAAAAGTGACTTGACAATGTCCAGTGATGTCACTCAATATTGGGAGAGGACGAGGGGCTAGGGAATTCCTTTCTGGTCAGACCCCAAACATGGTTTCCTGAAATTACTCAAAGGCTTTCAGAAAACTCAAACAAATTTCAGAGTTCATTTGACTTGACTCTTTCTGAAGTGTCAGTGACGCGTATCTTCTTCAGATTCCTACCTACTCCATTTTACTTTCTGGCGATAAATGTGTTTTTCCTTCATGCAAGGAGACTTTTATTTTGGTGAGGAGCAAGTTTTTATAAAAGGAGGAAAACATCTCTATATAATTTCCTAGAGCTGCAATATCATCTCTGAAGCAAAATATTGAGGCCAAGTCTGAAAAACAGCATATTTCTTTTCACTTCCTCCAGAATTTCATTTCAAGGGACCACAGAACACCCGTGACAATGACCATTTATTTAATGCCAGGGAACCAGTGGGTAGCAAAAGAGGTGGCAGGAATATGGCAATAGAGGCAAAAACGGAACCACTAAACCAGTTCTTCCTTTTTAAAAAATTACCCCTGTCAATGTAAAGCACAGATGAACATAGATAGAATATGCACAGAGGACTCTTTTTGTTCTTACTTAAAATCTAGAAGCTCAACCACCTCTGTTTGTCATCGGACCCACTTGTGGAGTTTAACCCACCAAACGGCCCATTCCTTGTGGGAATATTCTCATCTCCTGCAATGTTACTTTGTTTACAACAAAAACCATTCCAAGGCCAGAACAGTTTTACTTTGTACTTTTGCAACATGACCGTGCATCCACACCATGAGTTCTCAGTATAGTTAAAAGATAAGTTTCAGAAACTTTGTAAACAGGCAATCTTTGAGAAGCTCCTCCATTCGTTAATCAGGGTATATGTAGCTCCACTGATTAGGATAGAACCAAAAAGTATCTTTTGTCCTATTGGATAGTACAACCCAGCAGGTACACGGAGTGATGGAGTGACGGCATATACCACAAAACAGCTCCAAGTAATGACCAAGATGGCATTTTGGATTCCTGCTGCCAGTTCACCTTCATTGTGTAGACCTCTTCTGGTCTTATTAGGATAACTTCCCTGCATTTTCTAGGGAAAAAGAAAAGTCCGTCTTTTATGAGGAGCACAATAGTGTTGTGCGTCTGTATTTTCATAGCTTCAGCAAACTCCATAGTAAAATCCCTATTTTACCAAAAACCAAAATACTTATTATTTGAATGTAGAAAAGGCTAGAAAAAAAGGTTACATCCTGAAAGTTTCAAAGGGCAATTTCCCTGGGGATCCTTCGACCAGCCTCACCCCCACCCCTTAATTTTTATATGACTTAAATAGGTCCCTGCGTCCCCTCTCCACTCCAGTCTAAAATAAAAAGGTCTGAACTGTAGCACAAAAAAAGCTTGCTTTCAATGTGAAAATATAATATGTATTTTGGGGGGACCACAAACTTTCTGCATCAAAGATCTGGACAGCCTTAACTTTTGTAAAAATTTTTCAATGCTCTCTTTTACTAAGCAGGGAAACAAAATGTTTCCTGAAATTAACAACCTTTTTATATTTTGTGAATATTTTCTAAGTTTCTACAGGTTCCTCTTCTCCCCACATTGTCTCTTACTAGTCACCTGGGGCTAGTCGGTTTTTGCAAGTCATTGTATTTATATCAAAAGAAAAGTACATCTCATGAACCACAAAATTCCCTCTAGACTTCAGGCAGTCCTTCTGGAGTAAAAGAACAGAAATACAGAAAGAAAAGAATGACAGGGTGGCTTTTTTTTTTTCCTATGGTTAAAGTACTGTATGGTATATATGTTTACACAATGTATCTGCCTTGTGATGTTAACAAAATGAATGACAAAAAAAAAAAAAAAAAGAGTTCTGCTGTGCCATTTGCAAGTTTGCCTTAGCATCGCTGTTTATGTTATTTTCTGTCCTTTCAAAAAACACAGGTTGTATTCCAAAGCTGTATGAACACAACATTCTCTCCCCCACCCCTACCCAGCCCTCTTCAGAGCTGTGACTTTCATCCCAGGAGCCAGAGGCAGAACCTCGCTGGTCTGGCCTAGGGGGAATCAAGTAGGCAGAGCTTGGGCATGGCCTCTGCCCGTCTACCCACCAAACATTTCCTTGTGTTCCCGTCTGAGCCTGCACTATCCCACTCTGACATTCCTGGGGTGGGCCTCATGCACCATGTGACCTCCTACAGTCCTTCCCACCGTAAGGAAGGTGAACTTGTGCACCCCCTACCCAGGTCTGGGAGCCTATTTTTAAGCACAATTGGCATTGCTTGAAAAAGTGAGAGAGATGGACTCAGATGGTGTGATTGAGCCTTACCTGAGCCACACGTGCTAGTCCAAGACGAGTGCTGTGATATGGATGGGAGTAGAGAGTGCTTATAGAAATGGAATAGTTTACATTTATGTATTTTTTTAAGGAAAATATTTTTATAATGAAATCTAGATGTGTTATGAAGCTTGAGTTTGAAAACACCCTTGATTGACTGAGTTATTTCTCCATTCCACTAAGGTAACTTTCCGGTGAGTTCTGTAGCACTAGTCCAGACCTTGGGGGACATGAACAATGGTCCCATGACCTGCCCCTTCACCAGCACTGCATGAAATCCAGTGTTTCCCATCAGACCCAGGTTGTACAATCCAACTTTCTATACCTGTCAATAGATAACCTTTTCTATGGCTTGATAGTTCTCTGGGCCACACCTTTAATAAAGCAGAGTAATCTTTTGGAAGGAGATAACTGTTTTAAATGAAAGCCAAGCCCAGCAATTGTTGAAGTCCAACTCTCACATATTTAAGGAGTAATTGTGACATTCGAGGTTAAGGGACCACTCACTATGGTGCATTTGAGTAATACATGTGAAATGGTGAGTCAGAAGCATCTGGCCATCTACATAATGTACACAATATACGTAAATGTATAAACCAACAATATGAAACTTACCAGGTGTTATTGGCCTTGTAAATATCAGTGAGGCTGCATCCTATTTTCAGAGTTAAGTTGAGACTGGAAAGGATTATCCTTATCCATCCACAAAGGAGATACTGAATTTTTAGAGTCTGGATTTTTTCCTTAATTTTCTGCCAAGGTCTTGAGTTCCCATCACAATCACACTCAGGTTCTTGAAGATCTTCACTCACACCTGTTCCTCTGCCTGGCTCACACCAGAGGTCAGAGGTCAAGTCTCAGAATCTGCTCGCTACTTGTGTTAGACTGTCCTCCCAGGCAGCATCCTTTCCTAGGATGGGGTCTTTTTCTACTACCCTGAAAGACCAAGATCCTCTTTCCAATAAGACAAGGCCCTAAACATTCTCCATTTCAAGAAAAATAACCCCTCTCTTTCCCAGGCAAATCATTTTAGTTTCCTTATCATTAGAATCCCTCCAACAGGCCCAACTCAAGCCCAGCTGTGAACCATAGTGTCATGGCAACAGCTCCAGAAATGAAAGAACTATGCAGTTGCCTGAGGGTGGTAGGGAGAGCCAGTGTGCCCTAGCCTCTTGTTACCATGGGAACCTCTCAGTTTCAAGATGAGGTGGTCAGGGAGACATCCAGTCACTTGGTTGTACAACAACAAGTCTTTATGTACAAAGAGGCCACCGGGCAATGCCTGATCTCAGCTATTCTGTGTGCGGCTCCAACTCCAATTCTGTGACATCCCATTCTGGCAAGGGGAAAGAGTTCTATCCTTTGTGGGGTTCTGGAACATTCTTTCCTGCTCTCAAGCTCCTGACTTAAGAGAGTTAGCATCATCCAGGGGTTCCAGAAAATGTTGTGTCTGATGCAGCTTTCAGTGAATGTAGGTTGTTGATTGAAATGTTCAGCTTTAGCAGCTCACTCGGGGTGAGTGACATCTCTGTAAATATATCCATTTTGTGGTTGGTTGGGGGGTGGGGTGGGAGCCTGTCGTGCTTACTCTGAACTAGGCTTGCTGAGCTAGCTGCTGTACTTTGTAACCCGAAGTGTACTTTGACTGTTCTGTCTCCTTCAGATGAAATACAAAACAAAAACCGACTTCAGAAATAACACTGCCAGCCACAGCCGATGCTGTACTCGTAGCTTCTCTCTGTTCCTCTGTACAGTGTTAATAGACAATAAACTGCCTTTTCACTGCATCTGCCTCTATGTGTCTGTGCCCCGATTCTTTCCCCTTCTCACCTGCCACGAGCCGAGTTCAGCCAGACCTTGTACAGAGCACCTGCGACCGCTCACTGAAACTCAGCACTAATCTAGTGCCTTTCAAACCTAAGTGTGCTTCAGCGTCACCTGGGGGCACCATCTGGGGGTACCCGCGAAGAATGTGGAAGCTCGGCCACACCTCTGGAACTCAAATTCAGATTCCTGGGTGGGGCCCAGTAGCCTGCATGTTTAGCAGTGTCTCCAGGTGGTTCTGATACCTATGCCACGTAACCCAGCCGTGTGTGTGGTGCCCCTCCGTGCGAATCCCTGTGGCTGCCTGTACCAGCTGGTTTCCACATTAACTAATCCTCTCTCTAACCCCCTCTTGCACATCTGTCTCCACACCTGTCATCACTTTTCTTCTTCCTTATAAGCCCCCAGCAGTGGCATTGACTTTTGATCCCATGGGTCAAACCCTGCCCCTTCGTTTAAACAGTAAGAGTTCATCCAGGACAATATTCTAAACAGGAGCCCCTCAAAACACATGGGGACTTTGTTTCTCTTCTTTAATGCTGTATCTTCTTTCTCTAGAATAGTCAGCAAACTTTTCCTGTCAATGGCCAGGGAGTAAATATTTTTGGCTTTGTGGGTCACATCATTTCTGTCACAGCTACTCAGCTCTGTCAGAAAGCAGCCATGCACAACACGTAAATGATTGAGTGTAGCAATGTTTCATAAACTTTATTTACTGAAACAGACTGGGGTCCCCCATTCTTGTAGTTTGCTGACCCCTGGCACATAGTAGGTACTCAATGAAAAGTTAAAAAGTTATTGCATGAAAGAATGAACAAAGGACAGTTCAACACCTGCGGAACTGTCACAATTATTTTCTTTGAGGATATGAAATAAATGAAATTAGTTGGGGAGTTCTTGTCTGTTTGGGTCCTGTAGAAGATTTTTTTTTTTTTTTTGGTGTCCTTATGCATGGAAGGTAACTCAGGATTGAAACTTGAATGGTTCCTCAGACTGCCAAGCTGAAATTAACAAGAGTTTCAACCAATAGCAAGTTGAGGAAGTGCAAAGACCTCTTGTCCTTGTCAAAAGTGCTGGACATGTGAGACCTAGATGGTACCTGGGCATCAATGCACTTCATCCTAGTGTTTGTGTAACTACATCTTATCTGATCCATCCTACACAGTGAGCAGCAGGGCTTTCTTGACCTTATTCTTTTTGTTAATTGAAATACTCTTTAGTGTGTGGACATGGAGGCTGGAAGCATGGTAGATCATTATACACCCCACAACTCTAGGGCATACCCACAGTGACATGCTGAGTAGCATGTGAAAAGATATGTGCTGACATCCATCCCCAGGGTTGCTGCGAGTTAAGGGAAATTATATTTACACAAAGCACTCAGTAAGCTAGAAGTGGATAACAGTGTTAGTTTGCTTGTGATGAGAAAGTATCTGTTCCTCTACTAAAGGTCTTACTTTTCCCCAATGTAAACATAATAGGCTGTTCAGATGTGTTTCAGAACCAATATAAAACAGAAGCTGCTTTTTCCTCCATGGGGTTTGTGACTGCTTTTGTATTATGTTGAACCATATGAAATTGCCATTTAGTAAATCAATAATGTTAAATATTGACAGTTCCGTATAGTTCAATCTAATAATTCTATTCCAGGAATCATTTTCCATGATGGAGGGCAAAAGATTAGCAGATATACCCTAATTATAGCAGGAGGAATTTAGATGACAAAACAAGAACTGTGGAAGGGAACATAGTTCCGTACTTAAAACTAGGCATTTCCCCTGGATATGCAGGATTTCCTGTAATCTTACATCGACCCTATGAGGTAGAGATTGCTGATATTCTCCTTCATACACGAGGAAACTGAGTTAAGGAGACAGTAAGTACCTTGCTCAGCATAGCAGAGCTAAAAATTGGTATGGGGTTTGGGGAACAAGTTTCAAGGTCAGCTCTCTCTACTTTCTTCCACACAGAAGGCTCTTGTTATGAAAGTGGTGTGGGGATGCAGCTGAGACTGGATAAAGAAAGATTTGGATAAACAGAGCCATCTATGCCAAAAAAGAAAAAAAGACAAAATGGCACTAGTTCTTATTTTGTGTCTTTATCTACTCAAGCAAATGCTCTGTGATAACACTGCCCTCTGGAGGATGGGAGGTGTCTCTGCAGCACTTCCTTCCCAAAGGACTTCATTTGGAGTCCTTTTGTTCTCCTTAACATTTTTTTCCTTCCCCATTCATAAAAAGGATTAACAATATTTAAAATCTAGGATGGCATGTCCTTCTCCAAATAAGAAAAGGAGGTTTTGTTGTTGTTGTTAATATTGTTATTATTATTATTTAGCCCTGTCATAAGAGCTAAGAGGAACAGTGTTCTATGGCACTTTGCAAGTGCCTCTTGATCTAAGCTGTATCACCCTACTGCAGCAACCAGTAGAACACACTGTCTCCCCAACAACTCAGCTCCTCTCCACTGCTTTTCTCAAACAGTGTCAAACCCTCCACTATATGGGCATCCACAAAAGCCAACATTTGCTATTTAGAAGTTAAGGCTATGAAAGCGCAGAGATCATCAAATGCAGAAGTCACAAAATGGTATCTACCGGCTGAATCTGGCCTCTTGTTAAGTTGGTTTTGCCTGCATCATGTTTTAGAATCATTTTTAATTCACTGCCAATAATAATAAATTAAGAAAAGTGTCATTTAAAAGATGGATTTCCAGCTTCTCTTGACATTTCTGAGGCTCTGTCAACAATGGCCTGTTTTCCTGGCTGACAAGTATCTGGAGCTGGTGGTGGCTGCCCCCTTGGGAGGAGTCATACTCTCTTACTCACCATCACCACCCCCACTTCCTTTTTCCTTACTCCTGGCCAGCTTCCTTTGTTTATATCACCTGCCTGGCACCTGCTGGCAGTTGTGTGTGTTACCCCTCATCTACCATAATCTATTCATTTTTATGGCTGGGTCCAAGATGAGACTTACCTATAGGGAGATAATGGCAGAGCCGGAACCAGAGATGAAGTCTCCTGAACTCCTTTGGAAGAATAAGGCTTTTCACTGGGTTTGGATTTGAATCTAATGGAAGCATTTTAACATTTTGAACAACCCATAAGCAGAAAGCCAATATCAGAATTTGATGCTTGTGCTTTTTAACAGAGGGACCCTCGTAACTTTATAATGATAGATTATTCCAAGGCTGGTGAGCTCATTTACAACTCAAGAGAAAAAAATTCATTTCCTACAACAACTTATAGTATATAGATGATTCTACTCTCTATTCCTTAGGTTAAATGAACCATGTCATGTTTTAAGAACTTCGTGGCATCATATTTCATGGTTAAAGTTGCATACATGGGAAAATAAAAACTTTTGTAGTCAACTGTTGACTAGTTCTGGGGCTTCATTTCCCTTCTTAGGAAAAATAAAAGAGGCAAAGGCCATATGCATTTAAATTTAAAGGTGATTTTCTCTTCCCTCCTAATCCTTAGTCTCTTATCGTGCCCCCTGAGGTCATGTGGTCACAGAATAGTCATATTCTCTAATCTTCACTTCCTTATCTTACTAAGAACAATAATCAGCAGAAAGCTTGACATTTCAAAGAACTGGTGAAATGAGGATCTTTCCTCCCATGGCTTGTCATCAAAAATCGATGCAATCTAGTATCTTCTTTTTTGTTTTTTTTTAATTTTAACTAAAAACTAAAAAAATTTAAGATGATAATTATATTTTCCAACTTTTTTTTTTTCCATTTCTGAGTCACTGAGTATAGAAAATATGAGCAGCAGATCTACCCTTTTAAGGCTAGGGTTCTTAAGTCAACCCAAGGACAACCTGAAGGTGACATAAATCCTGCAGTCAGTGTGAACCGTCCATTCATCAGAATATGCAGACTCATCTTCTGTCTCTTAAAGAGCTTATTTCCAACCAGAGTGCAAGGACCAATTTAGTCATTTCTTCTTGCTCTGGAAGACTGACTAATCCTCACTCTGACTCAGAGGCTTGATGTGAAATTCTGTCTCATAGCCTAACTCACTTTTTTCCCTAAACTTAGACTTTTGGTATCACCTTAATTATTCTTGTCATGTGTGTATACCACCTGTGGGCCATCATTTACTCTTTTAACCACTTCTTTGACTTAAAAGGTAACTATATTGCCCCACCTTCAGTAGGGAGCACATGCCATAAAAGTAACTGTTGAAATAAATGTAAATCAGCATTATTAATTTTCAGCTGCATACAGTTGCCTAGTGATATGTACAGCTACCTGAGACCAACTCGTTCATTGTTAAATGAAAGACTAGCCAGGTTAGAGACGTAGCAAAAATATACCCCTATCTTTTTGATATAATCAGATGGCATGAAAGAAAATCCAAACAGTAATAATTTTCTCACTGTGTGGTTCTGTGGTATTTAATGCCATGTTCATCTACCCCTAAAATGTTGGAAGCACTGCCTTACTTCATTGCATTCCCTTAGAAAATCCCAGTTCCTCATTTTGAAGATTAGGATGAGAAATATAAAGTGACTTGCTCAAAGCAACAGGAAGTAAAAGCAGAGACACAGAACTGGGATTCAAACGCGGGGCAGGGTGACTTCAGATTCTTTCTGTTATACCAGGTGCCCATCATGCCATTCCTTTTATAAGGACTGAATTGAGTATATCAGCAGCAAACTTAAAACTCTCCAGTAGAGATCTCCATCATTTAAATAAACAAAAGTAACATCTGTTCCAGCTGGAGCTGTCTCTGGCATAAGCAGTTTTTCACTGATGAGGCTCAGATCTAATTGGACTCCGTCTGCTTTACTTGAGCAAAGTTATACAATCAGATGTGAGTTTCCAAATAAAGCGGGAAAGTGATGCAATAGAAAAGCACACGGGCCCGATGGCTGTCTCCACTGTAAGGCACTCCAGCCTTCAGCTTCAGTACATCTTCTGAGCTCTAGTAAGCCGACTCCTGCTCAGCAGACCTCTTGGTTCACTCTTGTAGAGTCAGGGATTTAATCAATGCAGGCTGTAAAACTGGCTCAGCACTAGAGAATAAGAACTTAATGGGAAAAGAACCACTCAGGGAATCTCAACTTTTCTTTTCCCTTCCTTTTCCATCCCTTCCCTGCCCTTCCCTTCCCTCTTCCCTTCTTTCTTCTCTCTTCTACTCTATTGAATGAGGCTGTTTTTTGACAGAAGCTACACTCCCACCTGTAGCATGAGTTGAAAATTTCAAAAAGTTCATTAATTCTCCCGGGAAGCACCATGCTCTCCAGTTCTCATTTCCTGCTTGCTGCACATGAGAATCTGGAACATTTTCTTTAAAATATACTAGGGCTCCATCCCAGAGATGCTGATATAACTGGTATGGGTGAGGCCTGGGGCATTTATTAAATGGCTCCAAGTGATTCTCAAGGGCAGTTAGGGTTGGAAACCACAGCACAGAAGGGCCCAGAGCGGGCAGGAGTGGTCCAGGCTGGAATCCTTGTCTCAACTCTGCAAACCAAGAAAAAAAAATGTAGGCCTTGGTGTGTGAATCAAAGTCAAGTCCCTAGTCTGTCAATGGTCAGCTTGGTAATCTTTGGCAATTTATTTCAATTTGACAAGCCTCAGTTTCCTCTTCTGTAAAATGAGAATAGTATCTACCTTGTAGGGCGTCTATTAGGAATGTTTTAAAGTCTTTTCTCTCTGCTTTTCCTTTCTCCTTTCTCTCCCATTACAAAAGAAAAGCATTTGAAGAAGTTTGTAGGAAAATATGCAGCCAAAAAAAAAAAAAAAAGAGAGAGAGAGAAAGGAAAATTAAATAAGGAGAAAAATTAGATGAAACTAGAGGACTCAACCTAGCGTAGATTTCTGAATGTTTATTTCTCTTTCTCCCATTTGTTTTAGCAATTCAGCTTGTAAAATGTGCAACACAATATTACATTATCAACCAAACTACTGAATTCTAAGTCCTTAGATCTGTTTTGGAAACAACAAAAACATGAGATGATAGAATTGGCGTTTAGAGTGTGAGAGGACCAGGCCTGGACTCTGTCCCAGGAATGTTATTCACTGTGTGACTTAGAAGAAGTCCTTTTTCCTCTTTTGGCCCCAACTTTCTCATCTATAAAATAAGTAATTTTACTATATCTCCATCAGATGATACTGAGTGACATTCTAGGTGCATATCAATATCAAAGGTATTTCTCTATAGTTTAAAAAAAAAAGAAAAAGAAAAAAAATACATCAAGCTGAGAGACGTTTTTCCTAAAAGATCCTGAAATCTCTGGCCTTTAAAAGCCAACACATAAGCAATCTGCCGTGGCCCTGGCCTGGCCCTGAGGAGTCGCTGGGCAAATCCCCCATCACTGCCTTGCTCTGAGGTCTTTCCAAGACCAATGGAAAACCAGTGGCCATTTTCCTGTATATGAAATTCAGTGGGCAAACACCTGACTCACCAAGACTTGAAGATCAGAATTTGGATTTCCTTTAAAATATATAAACAGACTGGGCTGATTAGGGGCTAATGCCTGGTATGTGTGTGCCCCACTCTCTCCTGACCAAAAGAATCCTGGAGGGTTGGTAAATATGTACCTAGAGTCTCCTGGGAGGTGAGTGCAGCAGACACGCACCACTGCCCATCTATTCTAGATGGTTTCTCCAAAGAAACCTTGAGGATTGGAGCAACAGAATGACAGTGCTTCTCTTCCCCAAGTCCTTCTTTTCTGCCCCAAAGCTGAATGTCCAATGTAACAGGACTTGAAATCAATAAACCAGTTCTGCTCCTTGATAGTTCTGTGTCTTTGGGCCAGGCACTCAGCCTTTGTGCTCTGCAGAATGTCATGAACAGTTAACTAAGTATGGGTGTATTGTTATTGATGCAAAGAGCTTCAGAAGCAATAGATAAAAAACTAGTCATGGAAGTTCCAGTTGAATGGGGTTAGTTGGCTGAAGCTTGGCTGAGGACAGTTTGGTTTTAGGTCTTTTCATGTCTCAGGAGAAAATTCCCCTTTCTGAACGTTGGAAGGAGAAGTGAGAATTCTCAGATTATTTCCTGAAGCCACAGCTGGGTAATGAAATCCTTTATTGCAAGTGTAGAAGCATTTATCATCACCAAGGCACCCTACTCTGACTTAATAAAACAGAATTGCTGCTTTATTCTTTCCTTCCAGAATCAAGATCAAACTCTTCTCTCTGAAATTCAAACTTTGCTAAAGTGGAACGTCTTCTCCTCCATCTCCCTTCTCCTCCAGACTTCAGGTCCCCCTGATTCCCGACACAAATGTGCATTTTTAATTAAGAAGCCCACCCCCACCCTCCACTGGCCACATTCATCTAGCTTTACTCATGCAGTTTTGGATGCACCTAGCAGAGGCCCTTTCTTCCACATGTTTTGGGAAGTGTTAGTCATCCAATTCAGCCCAGCCAACTGCCTTCGTCTCATTCTTCCCCCTGCACCTGCCTCTGCCCCCTTGTTATCAGGCTTCCTCTGTCCTCTGAACTCCTGCTGTCCTTATATGTGGCTGAGCCTCTGCTTGGTGTTCATATAGCAAAAAACTCATTTTCTAGGTCCAGAAATGGGTCAGGATCAGCATCTTTTCTCTCTAAATTCGTTGATTTCATCCTGAGACACAGACTATGTTCGTGAAAACACAAACAAGACTTAATGCCAACTCTTGGCTCCTGAGACTCAGTGGGAAGGATGGGGCAAGAGTCCTTGTTAAAAAAAGGGGGCAGGGGGTAGGATTTTGGTCTTAGTTTCTCCTTCCTTGTCAGAACAAAAAAGGGGGGGCATGGTATTGTGCTGACAGCCATGGGTCTTCTCTTGTCAGGCAAGAGGAGAGACTGAACTTCCATCAGCAGATTCCAGGCAAGTTTAACAGCAGAGCACAGACAAAATCGTTTTCCTGTGCCTCACAGGACAAGGGTATGTAGGTGGGTGGGGGCTTAGTACCTTTTAGCAGTGACTAGGCAAGCAGACAGCAGACAGCCAAATCACCCTGAGGGTGTCCAGCTGTGTAAGGATTAGGCTGCTCAAGTACACCAGTTCTGGCTGATGGGAAATAGGACTGCCATGTGTGGTTGTTCAGGTTGCTCACTGCATAATCCTATAGGGCTCCATTCACATAAAGTGTGGTGTAAATGGTCCTCTCAGAGTTGTGCAGTGCACAACTATACATTCCCACTGTATATGCTCAGGCATGGACAGGCTTAGGTAGTTTGTAAATTCTTTGGAACACACAGGTGAAAATCAACCAGAAACTTACATTACAAACAAAGCATTAAACCCATAGTAAACTTGCTGTAGTATGTCAAGTTACAAGAGCCAATTTTAACTCTAAGGACTATAGACTAACTCTTTAGAACCAGTAACCAAGGCATACTCCCAGGAACCAGGCCTATTCTTCCTTGATTTTCTCCAGTTAAGTACAGCACAATACTAAACACAGGGTATGGGTGAATGTTTCATGGTGTCGTAGCTGAGATCATGGACCAGAATGAAAAAAGGAGGGCCAGTTGCTCTTCATCTAGGACAGAGCAGTATTGCCCAGGCATGAAACATTCACCAGTGGCCACTTAGAAAGGTTTCTCTGATCAGAGTGACCATATGTCCCATTTTGCACATGTTTTCCCAGCCTAATTCTCAGTAGCATTCCAGGTGGGATGGTAAAGCACATGACCACACTACCTCCAGCATGCAGATGGGCGTCTCTGCTTGGTCAGCCATCCCCACACCTGAGACTGGCCTTTCCTTCCATTGATCCTTTGGCAGTGGTATAGATACAGTGATGTATCCACAGTGATGTAGACATGGCGCTCAGGGCACAGCAAGAGCCCTTTACCCAGATAGGCTGATATGAATGATCAGTCAGAGCATTGTGGGACAGTCAGCCATCACATCAAATCATTTCCTTTTTTTCTTTGCCATTTATAATTAGTTCCATATTCCTACGGGCACTCAATGAAGAGGAGGAATTAAAAACAGAGAGCAGAACACTCTCAGACCCAGTACTGATTAGCCAGCTAGAGACCCAACAGAGGACGTTGGCTCCTGGCCTGTGCCATTTGCCTGCTACTCACGGTTACTGCAGGAGGAGATTCACCGTTGGGTGTGTTCAGTAGTTATAATTACCACCAACAGCACACGGGAGGGAGGAGGGTGGCTTAAAGTCCTTTGGGCAGATGCACGTTCATCCAACAACAATCAAGAAACTCACACAAGACGGTGCAGGTGCTGCCCAAGGCCTGAACCTGTGCTGCACAGCCACTCCGAGTTCTGATTCTCAAGTCCAGCTGCCACTTCTTTGTGCCTCCGTTTCTTTATACATAAGGTGGTGATGAGCTTTAAGTCTCTTGTAGAGTGTTTTGGACACTGCCTGGCAATCATGGGTAGAATTAAAGTATTAGCTATTGGTAGGAGTACTGACCACATCTTTGAGAGGCAGAGAGCAAACCCTAGGAATGGTATGAAGCAGGGGTCAGGATCTAGGACCCTTGGGGCAAATCCGGCCCTCTGCCCGTTTTGGGAAATAACGTTTTATTGGAACACAGCTATGCCCACATGTTTACATATTGAATAGGGAAGGAAGCCATATGGCCCACGAAACCTAAAAAATTGTCTAGCACTTTACAAAAATGTTTGCAGATACTCAAATTTGCTTTCCTATTCTCCTAGCTTTTACTGAGTACTGATAAAATGCCCTGAACTATACTAAATGTTTTAACACATCATACTACCTCTCTCTCTCTCTCTCTCTATATATATATATATATTTTTTTTTTTTTTTGGCTGTGCCATGTGACTTGCGGGATCCTAGTCCCCCAACCAGGGACTGAACCCACTGAACCCGGGCCCCTGCAGTGAAAGCGCTGAGTCCTAATCACTGGACCACCAGGAATTCCCTACATATTATCTTATGTAGCTTTCACAAGAAGTAGCTCTTCAAGGTTGATAGAAATGTCCCCTCATTTTACACAGCAGGTTCAGTGCTCTTGTGATTTGCCTAAAATTGCAGAATCAGGATTCACACTCTGGTGTCCTGGTCCAGAATTTCAGGAGTCATCAGGGCAGGCATCTTGAAAGAGCTGGGTTTGCAGTTGCCCTTGAAGAATGAGTGTGGTTGTCAGTATGCAAGGGTGAGAGCTGGGCAGGGCGTTCCAGGCAGAAGGAGCTCGTTGATCACAGGGCCTGAGGTGGGAAGTGGTGGCTGTCTGCTCCTCTGATTTGGTAGAACAGAGCAACCCAAAGGGTCAGAGGACACGCAGTGGAAGAAGTGGCTTGAGGCTAGTGTGTGGAGGGATGGGGTGTTCCTCAAGGAAGAAGTTGCAACTGAGAATTCAAGGGCAGGCCTGTGGCTGTATTGTGTTTGGCCTTTATTGTACTGACTCATACAGGGGAATTTGGTTTGGTTTGGTTTGGTTTTAATTTGAATTTACAACCAAGAAATTCCACAATTTTATCTTCTCTTGAAAAAGCAGAAGATCTAGCCAACACTGGACATTCCTAGGAAGCAAGGATCAGCTGGAGTTGAGATCAGCTGCCTCCTTTAGATGAAGCATGATCAGTACCACCTTAGACCCAAAAGAGGGGAGCCCCTGTCCTGGGCCCTGGGCTTTAATATGGCCTTGCTCTGGTCACACCCTTTCCCATAGGGTGAGGCACCTTTGGGGCAAGGGGACTTGCCTGTATCCCTCCCCTGATCCAGGCTGTGCTTCAGATGCCAGGACTCAGAATTCTCTGCCCAAATGGGCCAAGCTCACTTCCACAGGCCTCTTCACTATGGCTAAGGGGTGTACCAAGGGGAAGCAGATTGTGTTGGGGGTACAGTGTATGGATAGAGCTTTGAAATTCAGCCTGGGGTGTCCAGCATTGGCTGCAAGACCCTTGGAGTTATAGGACAGAGGCGGGAGTAAGAAAAGAAGGGACATGCGTAACAGGCCAGAGGACCTCGCTGGGCACCCCCAAGTGTCAACATGGGACTCCTAGGTATCCAGGAACACAATTTGAACTTGGTCTTTGGAGTCAGCATGAAGTGTTTTTGCCAGCGTAGGAGGAGAGAAGGCAGTTTCTTTAATAATTTTGAGCTTGATTTCCAACTTCTAAATATTGAGACATGTTGCGTGTGGTCCTCCATTTGTGTACACGCTCCCAGGCTCAGAAATATCTGGGGTGAGCCTGGCTGCAGTCCCCAGCAGTTCCTGATGTCTTACGAGAGGCTGCATCCCGCATCCCTCGTTGACCTGACCTGTCTGGTTGTTCCAGGCGTGGTTGTGGCTGACCCAGTGGCCACTGTGAGTGGCAAGGTTGTAGAGGAATTGAGGTCCACCAGTGTTTCCAGGTCAGAGGACTGATCTGGTTCTCCATTGCTGCGTTACAAATCACCCAAAGCTGGTAGCTTAAAACTGAAACAGGTACTTATTGTTATTCTCCTTATCATTGTTGTCATGGTTACTATTGTCTCGGGCAGTTCAGCTGTGCCGTTCTTGCTCGGGATCTCACGGAGGAGTCGTCGGATGGTAGCTGGGGCTCGAGTCCCCTTGAAGCTCTCTTATTTGTGTCTGGTAGTTGGTGCTGCTGTGCCCTGGGACCTCAGCTGGGGCTGGCAGCCAGAACATTCCCTGTGACCTCTCCAGGGGGACTCTTCACAGTCCAGCAGCTGGGTTCCGAGAACAAGTGCCCCGGAGAGAGAGCCAGGCGGGAGCTGTGTCACCTTTTCTAGCCCCGCCTCCAAAGTCACCCAGCGTCACTTCTGCCACTTTCGATTCATTAGAAGCACATCAGGCTCTACCGGACAGCATGGTGATTATAGTAAATGATGCTTAAATATTGTGTGTGTGTGTGTGTGTGTGTGTGTGTATATATAGTATATACAATCCAAGCATAGTTATATACATGAAAGTTGCTAAAAGACTAGATCTGAAATGTTCTCACAAGACAGAGATGAAAGAAAAAGTGACCCAATATGCACTTTTAAATTAAAAGAAGCTGTGTCCCTGAGGGCTGCGCTGGTCTTAGATTTAAAATGCTAGGATGGCAATCCCAGCACTGCCATGTACCGGACAGGAACTCCCATGCGTATCAATTTACTTTGCGCCTCCGTTTCTACATCTTATAAAAGGTTTTTCTTCTTTGGAGATCTGAAAGGTAAATGAGATCAAGTACGTGAATGAGCCCAGCAAACTGCCTGCAACTCAACGATTGTTGGTTATTTGTTGTTGAACAAGAAATCCAGGGAAGGGGTAGGCACATTTCACATCAGATAGAGCAGCACATAGTCATCATGGATCCAAAACATAGTGCAGGCAACCAATAACTGTCTTGAGTGTGGCCCATAGACAGGGGAGGGCAGTTAGGCTCTGTGTCTTGAAGGGAGAAATGTCCAAGGATTTGCAGATATGTCTGAAAACCCTCACAGAGACTTGCTTAAGGAAGTTCTGTCAGGAACAGAAAGCTGAGGGTGAGTGTCCTGGGGAAAGCTGACATGGTTGTGTTTAAATCTATGGGTTTGACATTTCTAAGAAATACATATGTAAGATGGGACCTGAATGATGTAACATGAAGGATGGAGAGAAAGAACATTTCTGTCAGAGAATTGCTTGTGCAAAGGTCCTAAGATAGGAACTGAAAGAAAAAAAAAAGTCTGTGGGTTTGAGGTGTTGTATGGGCCAAACAGGGCTCTTTCCTGCGTGTGGATATGTGGGTATCTATCTCCATCACTAGACTATAAGCTTCTTGAAAGCAGGGACTTGTCCCTTTTCTCTGCAATAGTCTCGTTGCAATGGTCCAGCACAGTGCTTGTCACCCAAAAGGGACCTAATAGATATTTACTGAATGAACAAATGAATGAATGAATGAACAGGAAAAGGGTTAGGACCTAGGCTCTGGCGTCTGGAATTCTGGAAACCTTTCCCAGGATCGGCCTTTGGGGCACTGCTCCCAAGGAGGGAGGGACTCCTGTGTCTACTCAGAGACCCCTGTGGCCCTGGGGGTGTGGTCTGTGCTGAAGCTTCAGGGGCTGGGGGACTGTAGGAGGTCTGGATTTACTGAGAAACCTCACTCTTGACTTCCACTAAATGGAAACTGAAACTGGAATTTCAGGAGAAAATGAAGATCAACAGTGGCTATTTTAATTCTCATGCTATCTCATTTCTAAGCTGCTCTCTCCACTTCCTGTTTATAGACTCAACAGAGCCAAAGGGACCAAACCTCTGAGGGGAAGGTTTTCTCTGGGGATTTCTAGCCAGATCAGCAACAGGAAACGGTCAGGACTTTGCTAAGACAGATGTTTGTCTTTCAGCCAGCCTGGCAGGTGTGATCGTGCCCTGGCTGGGGTGGGCAATGTGGGTGTGTAAAAGATGAGCTTCCCATGCTACGTCCAGCCTTCCGCACGCACCCCTCCTACTCAAATCCCCGTCCTCTGAATCCTGGGGACGTCCTGTGAAGTCAGTGGGTGCGAAGGCCGATAGGCAGGCCCCAGGGAGTGCAGGTGTGATTCTCCGGGCCACCTGGGCAGCTGCATTTCACTTCCAAATGCCCGGAAGGAAAGGCGGTCTGTGGCCGGCCATCTGGCTTCATGGGAGGAATCTCAGGATTTCTTTCAGTGATGGAACAAGATCCCCAGGTTTTCAGAGAGTGGCCCCAGACCTAATTCCTGTCCTGGCTACAAAACTCTGGAGCTTGACACAGCCAGGAGGATACTTGGGGAATTAGGGGCTAAGAGAAAACAATGACAGGAAAGCAACTGAACAGCGGTAGGATTGCAAATTTCAGGGTCCTATGATCTGACAGTTCTTCCCTGTACCCCACCCCCCACCATACACACACACACCACACACATGTGCACAGGCACAAACACACACACACACACGCACACACCCCTCCCGGAAAAACTCTGTGAAGATGGGACCTATCAGCTGACACCTGAAAGACTAGAAGAGCAGCCACGCTGAGAATATTCCAGGCAGGAGGGACAACAATTGCAAGGGCCGGGCACCTGCAGTGCTGTGGTCTGGGCCAGAGAGGACAGCTTGTGGCTCCCTGCACACCCTCCGCCTTCCCATGTCTGGGCCCCTGAGCCTGCTCTCACCTAACATCCCCCCACCTCTACCCCAGTGCTAACCTGTCAGCGTCCTTCTCATTCACCCCTACTCCTAAATTCATTCCTGAAGGATAGCAGGTAGAAATATTGGTCCACAAATACTTGTGTGAGAAATCACACTTATTTTCTTTGAATCAAATTCCGGTGGACCCTGAGTCCCACTGCTGCTGGCCTGGCAGGCGTTCCATCCCAGGCATTCTCGGGAGTCCCCTGGACCCAGGCTCCTGCCGAGGTGCCATGCTCTCGGGAGACAGGCCCACCATCCCTGGTCCTCACTTCTGTCTGGTACTCTGGCCCTCACAGTCCATTTGGAGCTAAAGTGTGCACAGCTCCTGAGCTATGCTTGGGGACAAGAACTGTGGCAGAGGCTGGGAGCCCTTGGACTCAGCATCCAGCTTCCCAGCATACACACAGCATCAGTATCCTGTCCTGTATCTCTCCTCCCTCCCCAGCTGCAGCCACACGGACCTCTCCTTTGGCTCCAGCTCCTAGAGGAAAGTTCATCGCCCTGCCCAGGCGTGGGGTAATTTCTTTCATGAATTTCTGCTTTTGCAAAAGACTTGAAGGACCACGGACCAAAAGCAGCTTCTCGAACCACAATCTGTCCTCAGCCCCAGCAAGAGAGCACAAAACCCACCCACCTGCCAGCACTAGAAAGGTGGCTGACACATAGGAAGCACCACCCAGATGTTTCCTGGACCTTGCCAATAGGGCCTCTCTGTTCTCAGGGCTGCAGTCCATCCAGCCCCGGGAACTCAGACTCCCCAAGAACAATGCTTCTCTAACCATCTGGGGTGACGGATCAGATTGTATTTTCTTATTTTTAAATTTCCAATTCATCCCAGAACAAACTTTTGTAAACTATTTTTATTGAGAAAATGAAATAAAAGAAAAAGGTCAGTGAGAATACAGGTACCAATTTTTTTCTTATTAGATTCAACAAATTGCTATAAAAGTTTCTAGACACTTTCTCTCCATTTCTAGACTGACCGTATCACAGAGGGTTAACCAGCTGTGAAGTGGCACACATTAGTGGGTCACACACTTTGAGGACTGCCGCCTTAGCGGGATCAGGAGGAGGACAGGGTCTGCTCAGCCCGAAAAATGTGGAGCTTTGTCGAGTGTAGACTCTTTAAGGGGTGAAAGTAGAAGCCAGAAGCAGGGAACATCGATTCACCAGTGAACCAAGAAACCGGAATTCAGCCGCCTTTCCAGCTGCGTATCCTGCAGGCGGGCAGGCCATGTGGGGGTCTGGAGCTAGCCTCCGGAGCACGCTGCCGGCTCACGTGCTCAGGCCCTGCCTTGACCCAGGATGCATCAGCAGCTCTGAGCCTCAGTTGCCTGTCCGCATGATTCAGATAACAGCACTGTCTCATAGCGTTGTTGTAAAGACTGGATGGGTTAATAAGTGGGTGATCACATAGACTTGGGCCTGGAAAACAGTAATGCCTGCCTGCTATTATTAAAAAATTCCCTCCATAAACAACAAGGACCTACTGTATTCCACAGGGAAGTATATTCAGTATCTTGTAATAACCAGTAGTGGAAAAGAATCTGAAAGAGAGAGAGAGAGTGTGTGTGTGCATGTGTATCTGAATCACTTTGCTGTACACCTGAATCTAACACAACATTGTAAGTCAACTGTGCTTCAATACTTCAAGAAATGAAAATTTTTTTAAAAGTTCCCTTCAAATGAAAGCTTCAGGTGGGCAGGGATTTTTATTCTCTGACATATCGGAAATGCCACACATTAAGTGCTCCATAAGTATCTGTCCAGTGAATGACTCAATCTTCTAACCCATGCTGAGCTTCCGACAGCCGCGTGTATCCAGTCTTAACCCTTTATCACAGAGAGGGGAGGTCTATTTGTCCTCTGTGCTGATTCGCGCCCACAGTGTTTTCAAGCCTCAGGCCATTCAAGGCTTTTGTCTTGAAAGCTCCACACATTCAAGAAACACTTGAATTGTGAGCCCTTCCTGGGCAAGGTGTTTAAGACTAGACTCAAGATAAATTTTTACAGAGTAAAACCAGATCTTCTTGGCCTGGGATTTAGACCCCAAATCTAGTTCCAACCTGTGTTTCTAGGCAAAGGATGCACCACATGCTTTCCTGCCCCATCAGTGCTCCCCTACCCTGAGCGTGGTGGTCCTCCCAGAGGCCCTTCTCAGCCCGCCTGTTGAAATGTCAGTCATTCTGCCAAGCCAGGCTTCCATGCACCCTACTCCTTGAAGCTGCCTCTGATATTCAGACAGAGTTCTCTCTCCTCTCTGCATCTAATCCTCCTCTCTTCTATACTCCTTCTTTAGAAGGCCTTGTGAGCTGGCAAATTGTTTGCACATCTGTTCCTCTTCTAAGGACAAAGGGCCACGTCTGGAACACGTCTGAAGAGCATCAGTGCTTAACAGATAGCCTGGCATACAAATAAATGTTCGCCAGGTCGAAGTCATTGGTGGGTTCCCACCTGCAAGCGCAAGGTCAGCAGGCTTCACTTCGGCCAAATGTAGGTATAGATCAGAAGAGGAAACAAAACCCATGCCACGTGTCCCAACACTGTTTCTCTTTTCTCCATAGTCATGGGTATTTTCTCAACAACCTGATAGTATAGGAACAACAGTGGCCCCCATCTGAAGGACTGTGCCAGCGTAGGGTGAGGGTTCCTCAGTCTGGAAACAGAGGCAGAAGGGACCGTGGTTTGTGGGTGAACAGAGGAGATGGTGGGCACAGGGCTTAGTGCTCTGAAGTCAGGTGCATCTGGTTTCCCTGTTGCTATGTGGCTGGAAGACCTTAGGCATGTTTCCCCTTTTCAAAGCGTCAGTTTCCTCATCTGTATAATGTAAGTAATGTTAGTACCTCCCCTGCTAGGGGTGTAGTGAAGAGGAAGCCAAGAGGGGATATATGACCGCTGCTGGTCTAGGAGTGCCACAAAGATGCTAATCTGTGCAAATTCTGGCACGGTGTTGTGGGGAGAGGAGGTTCACAGACATTAGATCACCCCAGGCACCATGCGCCTTCCCTATATCCCTGTATCTCACAGCACAGTGGTGCAGATTAAACAAGGAAACATATGTACAGGGTGTAAAACCAGACTTGGCACACTGCTCCCCAAGAATGGCTTGATAAACATCAGCAAAAGGACTCAGTAAATATAAACTACTGTTACTTGGAATGAATAGTCCATGAAGGAGACTCAGGATGAGGTTTCTAGGCTGCAGGCACTGCTGTGCCCTAATAGAACAGGTCAGCTTTACATCCCATTAAAAAGAAATCTACTTTCTTTTTATGCCACAAAATGCCACCTTGAATTCTAGGGATGGAATGTCACACCCAAACAAACCCGAAGCACTGGAGCAATTGATCTGGTAGAGGTATCTCAGTGTGTTTGTTCATCCCACAGAGGTTTACTAAACTCATGCTTTGTGCCAGGCACTGTGTATCAGTCAGCTTCCTCTCTAGATCATGATGCTGTAATAAGCAACCCCAACAAAGGTTTCTATCTTGTTTATGCATCATATTGGATGTGGGGTGGCCAAAGCTTTGCATTTTCATTCTAGTACCCAGGGAGAAGGAGCCGCCTCTATACAGCACATGCTATTCTCATGACAGAGGGAAAAAGGAATAACAGGACCATCAATAGCTCTTAAAGTTCATGCTTGGATGTAGCGTGTGTAGCTTGTATTCCATTGGCTGAGGGAAATCATGTGACCAAGTTTTGCATCAGTGGAGTAGGGAAGTATTTTCCTCCCATAGGGCAGCACTATCAAGTCTTTTGGTAATGGGTGGGGATATAGAATCCTCTTACCTGGAAGGTAGAAAATAATTAGAAATAATAATACAGTCTGCCAAAATAAGGTATGGTGTGGATACTTAATTTTTGTCTCATGATAACCATATGAGGTAATTATTTATCCCCATTTTACAGAGTGGAAAATTAGGGCTTGGAATGGCTAACTAACTTGCCCAGGACGAAGCCAGCAATGAGCAGAGTTGCCTGACTTGAAGCTGGTTCCAGTGGTGTGTAATTAGCCGTGGCCTGGGCAAGCTTCTTGAAGACTAATTTTCATAGTGATGTCGTCATTCAGTAAACATTTATTAAGCACCTGCTTTGTGCTTGGCACTGTGCCGGACGCTGGAAACATGGTGATGTGTTTCTACCCTCCTGGAGTCTAGAGTCCAGTGGAGGAGAGAGGCAAACAAGAAGGATGTAATGCATAAATGTTCCATGCATCCATAAGGGAGATCAGGGCACAGTGAGAACCCAGGGCGGGGGGCACGTCTCTGATGATAGCACGGAAGCTGAGGGCTAGAGGACTGGGGCACATGGCTCTTGCCAAGCCCCTGCCTGGCAGAAGGAGCACCAAGGACAGTTTGGGGTTCCGTACTCTAAAGGGCACACCCAGGATCTCGATACCAATGGACATGTGCCCGACGTGTCGCTAACGGGCCTTGCCGAGGCAGTGGCTGCTGGCAGGATGCTACGATTGAGTCTGATCCAAACCCTATCAGCCTCTCCCAGGGCTTTGTCTCATCTTGTACACACTCAGAGCCATGCTTGTCACCAAGAACAAAGACCCAGAGACTTCAAAGCCAGCCCGAGAGAGAAAGGGAAACCCAGATTTAGTCTGATTTTGAATCAGCACAGTGACACATGTTGTTTACGTGGCCCAAGCAACCAAAGCACACGGCTCTCACTTCCCTAAATGGCTTCCATTTTCAAGGCGCGGTAATAAAAAGGAGAAGGAAAGAAATCCCCTGCCATGGTTTGCAAAGTGTACCATCACTGTAAGAAAAACCCCTTTCTTCTCATAGCTGCCTCTGTCGGAAGCATGGGCCCCAGGATCAGGCCTGTCTCTGTCAGCACAAGCAACCAGGTAGGAAGTGGTTGCCGCCCCTCCAACAAAGACAGCATGTGTGCTGTGAAACTGGCTGCTTTTTTTTTTTCATAAATGTTTATTGAATCAATAACGAATTGATATACATTATGGTGTTACATAAGATTATAAGCTTAAATTAAACAAAATGGTCAGAAAACATTTTCTAAAGTTTAAGCTAATGAAGTCCAAAATTAACTTATTTATTTGGCTATTTTTTTTAATATTGTTAGTGAACAAGTTGTACTTTAGAGATTGACTTTATGGTAAACTTTTAAAACATTTGTATTTATTGAGTGTAGGTATAAAAAATGAATTTTTAAATTTTTGATGGGCTTTGTCTTAAAAATAAGCTATTTTATTTTGAGATTCTATAATAGACAGTCATTATATTTTTATGGTAAAGAATGAAATGCTGGTGGTTAGAAATCATTTTTCATTTTTTCTTTTTTTTCTTTTTTTTACTGGGTTTTGAATGCTGACTCTTTTTTAGGGACTTTTATTGAGATATAATTGACATACAATAAGCTGCATATATTGAAAGTGTACACTTTGTTTTTTTCTTATTAACAATGTATGTATGTCAATCCCAATCTCCCAATTCAAGGCTGCATCGTGAAGCAAAACCCCCACAAAAAGCTAGCACGGCCTCAGACTGTCCCTCTCGGGATGAGAAAGGCATTGGAAATGGGAGCACTTATGTCTTGGAAAGAGGTGACTGTTTTCGGCTTTATTACGGACATGTACATCCTTGAAAATTTTAGAATATACCAAAGCCAAACCTATATAGACATATAGATGGATGTGTCTATGTATTTGAATATGTATAAATACTCTTCTGATTTGACCTAAAAAGTGCAGATGGTTGCCAATGTACTTTGAGTTATACTCCCTTTAAAAACTCTGTCTTGGAGTTTAGGAAGGAGCCCGCTCTGAGCAGACCGACTCAGCCCCAGGCCACGGGCGGGAAGCAGAAAGTACACCCCCACCTCTTTGCTGACCTTGAGACTGATGGAGAACCAGGAAGAGCTCCACTTTGCTGGTTGCTGGATGAGGTTCTCCAGCAGGGCCTGGGTTTCCAGGGTCCACCAGGGGAGAAAGAGCAGTGTCAGCCCTGGTGTCCCATGCCCCATGCCTCAGTACTCAAGACATACCATATTTTAATGCAATATTTGAAAAAAATGAACAAACTATGGCCGTGGACCGTCTGCATGTGTTTGTAAATTAAATTTTATTGAAACCTTTTTTTAAATTGAAATGATTCCAACTTTTATTGGAACTGAGTTTATTGTGTCCCCTGAAGTTTTATACCTGAGGCAAGCCTCCCTCACCTCACCCTAGACCTGGCCCTGCCCCATATCCACTCACTCATCATCCCCTCATCCATCCTACACCTACAGAGGGACAGGCACCAGGAGACAGAGTTAACAGTTATTGAGCATTTACTGTATGCCTGGTACTGTTGTACCTTTACACATATTACCTCATTTAATCCCCCCTGGCAATCCTGTAGGTAAATACAATTATTCACCCCATTCGCCAGATGAGGAAACTGAGGCATAGAAAGGCAAAGAAGCTTTCCCAAGATCAAACAGCTAGGAAGGGGCAGAGCCAGGGGTCATCTCCAGGCAGCCTGAGGGCTTTAAAGAAGGACGCTCTGAGGAAGGACATATGAGCTCTGGGAAGCCATCACAGAGGAGGTGACCTTGAGCAGGGTGTTGAAGGATAAGTAGGAGTTTGCTAGACAGAAAAAATAAATACAGGCTGTGGTAGTGAGTGTTTTAGAAGAGCCGACCCACTGGAGGGGTCCTCTCTGGCTTTCCTGGGCCCAGTCCCTGCCCTGCAATCAGAGTAGCAGCAAAATAATACAAATAACCAACACTTACAGAGTGCTTATCCTAGGTGCTAGGTACTGAACTAAGTACGTGATGAATATTATCTCATTAAATCCTCAAATCATTTAGTGGCTACCACTCTTATTTCTGTTTTACAGATGTAGAGTCTGGGACTCAAAGAGGTTAAGTAGTTTCCCTGAGGCTGCACAGGTAGTAAGTGGCTGAGCCAGAGCGTAAACCCAGGGGATACCACAATGCACAGCTCCAGGGCCCTGTTCAGATTGCGGTCCATGCAAAACCCAAGAACCTGGCACCAGAGCTGCACACGTAGCCAAAACACTGTGCCCGTGTTCCTCAAACTTCATGGTGCATCAGAGTCACCTGGAAGGCTCGTTAAAACAAATTGCTGGGCTCCACCCCCAGAGAGTCTAATTTTCCAGGTCTGGGGCCGAGCCAATTGCTGGCATCTCTAACAAGTTCCCAGTGATGATGCTGCTTCTGGTCCTGAAACCAGACATTGAGAACCGCTGTACTACCCTGACTTTTAGCAACAATAAAACAGCGCTGCTGTCCTAGGCTGCCCTGGGAATCACAAACACTTAGGTAGTTGGAAGAAAATGTTTCTTCCTTCTTGGTTCATAGGTCAGAATCAACCCACTGATGAGCTTTCAACCTCTCTCTCTTCTTTTTTATTCCAGTTGCCTTTCTTTCCTTTGATACTTGCATCAAGCTTCTTAATTATCCAGGCTCTTAGTATTGCCTTCTGTTCCTGTGAACTTTAATGCTTTACCCACATGCTGGTGTTTCCACAGAATTAGGCAGCCCTGCGTCCCACCACCTGTGTCCCAAGTCTGATGTGTTTCCTGGACGGACGCAGATTCCAACCATCAACGTGAGGGGGGAGGCGCACAAGGATCACGTGTTTCCTGGTGGTTCTTCAGGCTCCACAGGGGCCTAATTATACCAAATAGTAATTTCTTCCATGGGTTGGTCAGGAGTCTCGGGGTTGCAAGTGGCAAAACCCAATTTGAACGGACGGCCTGGGAAAATTGGGCACTTACTGACTCACAGAGCCTGGTCGTAGGAAGGGCTAGGGTGCGGCTGGGCTGCAGGCGTGCGCATCCCGAGCTCCGAGTGCCCTGGCCTCTGTGCTTCATTCCCTGCCTCTGCTTCTTTCTGAGTGTCAGCGGCATCCTTTCAGCCTGGCTTTCTCCGCACAGCTGGCTGCCATTCACTCTTCAGCCCTCTGTTTTCCATCCCACCTCAAAATGAGGACACAGAAATGTAGTTCCTGGCTTCTGGGAAGGGCTCTGAGTGGCCCAGCTTGGATAGTTGTCCATCCCTGGCCCATGTTGGATGTCCACCCATGTCCAGTCTGGGATGAGATGGGACAGGTGTTTTAGAGGATGTTAGATTCCCCCTCAAACCATAATGTTGGAATGAGCGAAGGAGCATTTCCCAGAAATGAGCGGAGGAGATACTGGGCGAAAAAAATGGAACCCCACAGGTGAGTGAGTGGGTGGATGGAAGGATGCACGCCTTCTCAGTATCAAACACTGAGTTGGCAGCTGTAGCAGACTGAGCGAGTTAAGTAAGGAAAGCCGCAGACTTCCTGGAGCTCATAGTCTAGAACGCAGGCCAAGACATGCCATGGATGTCGGTGTAGCTGTGTGGGAACTTCTGTGGTCACAACAGGAGGCTTAGCAGGGGGTGTCACAAATGTGTTGAGAAAACCTGGGTTCTTCTGGCCGGGCTTATTTCTTCACCCACCCGCCAACTGTTGAACGTCTGCCATGTGTTATATAATACGCCTGCATTCAGTGAACTTACTGGAATGCTTTAAGGTGGCATCCAACCTTGTCCCCTGTCAGCCAGTCACTCGCAAAGCTGTTTGTAAAGCTTCCTGAGGAGGAGCACCTACATCTTGGTTAGTGACTGTCCCCATCCTGCTTACAATGCCATGTAAGGACTTTCTTCCTCTACCAACTTAGGCTTTCATGGTCCAAGTCACGGAGAACCATTAGTCCGCCCTGTGGCCTTCTGTTTGCGCACTCTGAATCCTGGAGTGCAAATTCTTCTTCCATTCCTTCGCATCCTTTCCTTTGACTTCCTTGGCACTCTCCCTGGGACTCCTTGCTATCCTAAGAGGTGGCTTCCAGAGCTTTTTAAATAAAGAACGCAATCATTGCAAATCCTCCCAAGCCATTTGACTGTGTCGCCATGAACACGCTGGACTCCGTTTCTCTGAGTGGTGAGCTGGCAGATGGTGACACTGAGCATGGGAGGCAGGTGTCATCGGGCCCCTTGTTTCCCCTTTAATCTTCTCCACGTGCCTCTCTGCTCTGGGTCTCCTATTTTAGGAGTCTGGCCATGAGGGCAGAGGAAGAATCTGAGGGGCATTGTGGCTTCAGGAACTTTGCGTGGCAGTGTGGGGATACATGTCACCCGTCTCTCGTCTTGCAATGGGAATGCCAGTAGCGCCCCCCGCTGCCAACTTTTGCAGAAATACAGTAAACCAGGTTTCAAGTTATCTAGCGCCATCTTTGTGCTTTCCACACTGGCATTACCATTCTCTGTGTCTGTCTTCCCAGGAGCTTCCTTTTGGTCACTGCTTTGATTATCCCTGTTTCCTTGATGCCCGGCATGTGCTTGGACACAGCAGGGGTGCAGTAAATGAACTATCCCCACAAATGGAACTCATGGGTAAACCAGTTCAACTCTTCATGTAAAGGAAGGGTACAGGAGAAACAACATTTATTTTGCCAGTTTCCTGTGATATTGTTACATTTGGAGAATGATAATTAATAAAACCCCTTAAGTCCCCTTTAAATTCAGAATTGATTGAAAACTAAGACAGTGAGCTTTTGGTGGTGAAGCTGATTAGGGAGTATGGTTTAGATCTGTGTGCTGAATACATCCCTCACCTGAATTCAGCTCTCATACCCAATCTCAGATAGGTCTGGACAACCAAAGGAGCAGGCTGCTTTTTGAAAGACAGAGATGAGCAACAGGTGTCCTTGGGATGCTCCTAAAAGAGTGGAAAGGCCGTACCATGTGTGCTCACATCCCCATCACACCTGCTTCTGACTCCTATGTCTGTTATTTTCATCTCTGCCATTTCAGTAGCATCTATACCCATTTCTATAATGTATAAGACACTCTCCCAAGCATTATTTCATTTACTTGGCAGGCAGAGCCTTACAGTCATTAAGAACCTGGTTCTGGAGCTAGAAGGAATATAAGCATCGTATCCCACCCCGTAGCATTGTCGTAAAGAGTAAAGACTTCAATATACTTCAAGTACATAGAGGAGTGCCTGGTGTGGAGTAGGTGCTTAGTAAATTTTTATTTATTTGCAAGCAATGAAACTGAAGGTAGACTTGTACCGGATCTCACAGTAAATGGCTAGAACACAACCTTAAATCAGGTTTTCTGGCTTCACTTCCAGACTTTCACAAATTTAATCTTTGCTTACTTTTCAAAGCCACTTTGAATATAAAGCAGTAAAAGTGCCTGGAACCCAGTCAACCAGCAAGTATTTATTGAATGTTTACTGGTGTGTGCAGGATGTCGTGGGAGGATGCAAATGGATGTTATTAACCACAACTGAACTTTCCTCTAAGCTGCTGGGATGAGCTTGAAGGGTGGAGAGGGTAGAGGAGTGGCAGATGGAGAGCAGCCTTGAATGGCAGGAGCTGGTCTGGGGAGATGGGACCAGCCGAGGTCTGGCTGAGCTGCCCGCCAGCCCCACCGGCCACAAAGCATTCATAAAGATGTTCCAATCAGAGAAATGCTTCTGAACAGGTTAATTAATCATCAATACATGAATATAACTTAGCAAAGTTCTCCCTAACATCTAAGTGAGACGAGGAAGGTGAATGGGGGGTGGGGGGTAGATTTTGGTTTGGTTTTGTTCTATTCTGGTTTGGTTTGGTTTGAAACAAGGAGGAGCCAGTGCACTCTCAGCTCCCTGAGGGTCTTTGAGCCTCTTAAAACTAGACCCCATTCATCCTAGGGAAGGGGAGGCAAGATATGGAAGAAAGGCACAAAACTAGAAATAGCCTTGTCTATTTCAAAAGTTTCCCTACACCCCTTCAAGCCCGCAGGAATGCACGAGAAAAGGGTCTTCTCCTATGGATGAGAGTGGCCACCCTGCTACAAAACCCCTGCTCTCTGGCTAGCCACATCCAGGTTCAACAGACTTTTGTGGGCTCGCCTTGAAACCTAGATTTGTCCCTTTGACAAAATGTGTTCATAGTTCTGAACACCTGGTGAATGAATGTATTGGCTTTTGTTAATACATAATACAAAATAGAAGCCCTTTCCCTCTCGATTTCTCCTCTACTGACCTTTCTTTTTCTGTGCCATCTCGCCCCCTCTCACTGTTCTCCCTATGTGTTTTCTTTTTCTCCCTCCTTCCTTCTCTCCCTTCCTCTTCACTCATCTGTTCTTACTTTCTTAATGCTCATATTCCACAGACAATTTCGGGTGACTTGCAGAAATGGAAACCAACATTGCAAAATATAAGTAAAACATATAAGATCCAAACGATGTAGATTGCAGCTTAGAAGGTGCTTCCAGAGCTGCCTGGATTTGTTCTTTACACTCAGGGGCAGATATTCACAGCTGTCTTGCTGTGCTTCAGTGAGGTTCTTTTGCCTAATTGATTGCCAATTAAGATTCAAAATCAAAATATTATACAAAGATACCCATTGAGATGTCTTATTTTGAATGCATGTTTCCTATTCCTTCCTCTGTCACCCCAAAAAGGAACCACTTTTAGATTTCTTTAATTAATGTGTTCCTATATGCAAACACAGTAAAATTCAAGGCTATATTTCCATTCCCATCCCTTTTTTATACCCAAGGTATGATACTACATACAACATTTTGTACCTTTTTTTCTTTCACTTAACATATTCTGGAGAGTTTTTCATGTCAGTACATGTGAATTTACACACACACACACAGCTGCATAATATTCCAGAGTGTGGATGCCCTTATTTCAACTTCCAACTCTGCCCATTTTGCTGAGAGCATGCTGTGGGCGCTTGTCTTCTTATGAGGCTCACCTGTGCCTTACAATGCATCTAAGAACTGATCAGAACCCTGTGGTGTGACAGTCAGAGACCCGAGACCAGGAAACACCCTCGTTCCTGGGAGACTCACAGTTTGGTCCGAAGCCAGGCTCTCTGGATGTATCTTCCACAAGGTATTTCAGTGTAAAACTGTGAGTCAGAGTGGCTAGTGGCATCTAGGAAATTGTTATTCAGAAAACGAGTATTGAGGTATGAATTTATTGCATAAATCACCCTAATTTGTGTCTTTTTTTCAATATTGAGGTGAAGAATCATTTCAGAGGGAGTAGTTCTGATGGGATACAAAAAATTCATCTAGTATATGTATGACTTCCTCCTTCTTGTCAGTCTTGACCATTTTTTGGAGCTAAATTCTCCATTCAGTCTGAGATCCTTAATCCTCTAAATTTTTAATCATGCTATTTGGGGTGACTAAAATAAATTAGTATAGTGAAGTATGTCAGTTTCTTAATTGGGTCTTTAAGTAACAAATATATTCCTGAAAATCTCCTTGTGTGTATACTTAGGGCAAATCAAATGTCTATTTCCATAGAAAACTGGCCTTTTAAAGACAATACAAGATGGTTCCTTTTAGAATTAAAAAAATGCATGTTTTGCCACTTTGGATATTTAGTGTATTAACTTTTTAGAAAACGGCACAACTGCAGACTATTCCTGCACTAAACATTTGCTGTCTATAATGAGGTGAAATATATGTATGCTTTTTCTCCTCCATGTGAAATATGCTTAACTCTCTTTTAAACTCTGAGTTTTATTATTATTATTCTAACTGCATAACCTGACATTTCTTTTACCTCATTAAACTGGCTTCCACTGGTAGTACCTCATCAAATTCAAAAGAAATTTGATTCCCACATCAAAATCCAGATCTGAAAGCAATTAATCTTAAGCTATAGTTCAAAATAAAAAGAAAGCTAACATTTAATAAGGCCTCGATGTAATGTGTTCCTTGAGTCGGCGTTTGAGGGATTGAATGACAGAAAGCTGTGTGAAAGCTTAGGAGGGGGACGTGCATTCGATGAAATGTCATTGTGTTTTCTTGAATTGTTTTGTTGCAGTTCATGGAGAACTTCCCAATATGACAGTAATTTGCTTGGCCTTGATTTTCCAATCTGTCTTAATTTAGCTGTCAATACTGTTAATAACAGAACTCAGTTTCAGGGGTGACTCTTGAGCGAGGAATTCCAAAAATAAAGCTCTGTAACTGCCTACTACAAAAATATCCCTATAGCCTTTCCATCTGATGTGAGTTTGATAGGTTCCCTTTATGTCCGGTTTTTCCCTACGCAACGTTTTCTCTGTTGTTCCGACAGATGCAGACAGATTTCGCACTGCGACAGCCTCTCTGACTTCGATTTCTATTTCCCTTGTGTTTGTGCCAATTAAAGCATGCCTCAGGCTGTGCTTATGACATATTTTCAGAAATTCATTGTGTGAGAGACGGTGACTGTCTCCCACACTGTTTTTCCTTGGTCTTCTTTCCTCACCGCTTCACCGTCGTACCCTCTCTCTTCTTTGAAGTCTGTGTGTTTGACATTTTTTGAAAAGATCTTTCATACATTTGGGTTATTGTAATGGGTAATTACATCAAGGGAGAAAGCTCCAAATCACTGACATGGAATGACTTGTTCTAGAAGCATTTCCTAAAACACAGGCCACTCCTCCTTAATAGACCTTTCTCTGCCATTTATTTTGTGCAAACGTTCCTATTTGTGATCTGCTGCTGTCTCTTTTCTCATAGACTTTAAAATAAAGATTTCAACTGGAGTAATAATTTGTGGAAACAAAATCTAGTGAACATTTACCAATAAGCTATCGCTAAGAAGTTGGATTTTCTTCTAATCTTTGGTAGAAGCCGTGTGCATATTTATATTGTTGGGATCGTGTATATATCCTTTTGCATTCTGCTTTTCTTTTTTGTAATGTGATTTTTCATGTACATATATCTCTGCATTTTCTAGCTTGGGATAAAAAAATGTTTAATCTTTTGGTCAGAACTTTGGTATATCTTCTCCAAAATGAATTATTATGTCAGTGAATACAAACAATCTAATACCCTCCTGGAGTGCTTTTGCTCCAAGTCCAAAATCAGAAAATTTTCTCTCCATTGGCTTAAATCATAAGGAAACAATATAATTACCCATAATAAGAACTCCTGTGGTGGGGCTGCCTGGAGTGGTTTAATTTCACATCACAGTGACATCCTCAAGGGCTCAGCTTACTTCCATGTTTCTGTTCCTCTGTCCTGAGGGGGTCGTCTCTGTCATCCACCAGCTATTCTCATGGTCACAAAATGGCTGCCACGGTCCAGGCATCACCAGCCCTTATACATCTGACAACATTCAGTGGAAGGAGAGAGGGAAGTTTCTCTCATCCATGTCTCTTTTGAAGAGCAAGGAAATATTTCCCAAAGATCCCTATCAGGCTTCTGTTTCATTGTTCATTCAATGTTTTATTGGCAAGTGCCTTTCCCACACCAGTCACTGGCAAAGAGCATATAATTTCTATGATTTAGTGAAACAAAGGGCCATGTGGAGGACAGCAGCTTACCTGGACCAGATGCACTCTGTTCTACAGGAGGAAGATGGTTTCTGTTACATTTTCCTTATGTGTATTCTAGATTAGAATCCCACTTTACAGCAGCAACCTAAGCATGCTCATTCCTGGACAAATCTAAGTTTCTTTTACTTATTATTATAAATCTGAAAGGTAGTTATCTAATGAATATAGTTTCAATGTATATTTCTTTAATGATGATCCAGGTATATGGCAGTCTCTTTAGGATGAGTTAGACTGTTTTCATTTCTTTTAGTATTTCATGTCTATTGAATTTGAAAACCCCCAACCCAATCAGTTTTATATAGTGATTGTACAAGAGCATTTGCCACCACTCATGATCCCTATGTGATTTCTGAACGAGACCATATCTACTAAGTAAGCCTATATTGCGAAAGTCTTCCTTATGAAGTGTTAAAGTTTAAAAATAAGAAAAAGAAAGAAAAAACAAAAGATGAAGAAGTGTATTGGGAGGTATTCACTGCAAAGCATTCTAGGTACTTTGGGGCTGAAAGATGGATGAGTGTGGAGCCAAAAGGACATCCCTTTGGCAAAGTGCCCGGTGGCTCCCTCTTAGCGGACTTTCCCTTTATCCAAACATCAAGTCATGCCATCCTGTCATCCTGCGCCACGATGATGGGAGGGCAAGCAGCAGGGACCATCTGCTGCAGCTTGTCATAAATCTTCTCCAACCCCAGAGGGATGTTGCAGTCCGTTTCTCACTTGTCCTCTCTGGTTGCACTCAGTGCTACTCAGAAGTCCCTCTGCCTTGTGGTCAAGCTAGTAGGTACGTCTTGTTTCATATCATTACTCTTTGTAATTCTGCCCCACAGTTGCATTTGCCTTGAATACTCACATCCTTCAGAGTGGAGGACCCTAACCAAAACAACAACAGCTTTTTCTCTAATATTTACCACTCCAAATAAGTTATTTTCGATGTTATTCAAGTAAGAGACCCTTCGCAAGGGTGCTTACTCCTATCAGAGATGACAAGTGAGGAGACAGAGAGCTCTGTCTAGCCCTAATCTCAACTGTGTATGGACACTGGCCCAGAAAAACCTGGTAGGCTTCCCCTAGCGCTAGACTCAGTCCATCCTTTCTTGTTCCATCTAAGTTGTAAGTTGCCAGAGGTGGCTGCCTCCTTCCCCACTGGCCATGTGGGCACATAGATCGTATTTCAATCTGTCTCCAAAGATCCCCATCCTAATCTAAATGCTGAGCTGCTACTTCCTTTAAGAATTATTTCCCTAAACCCTCCTCCAAAGGGGGAAAATATGGTTACTTCCTAAATTCTTCTTGCACCAGGATGGAAAGAATTTAGGGAGAATCAAACTCCTGGTGCTCGCTGCTGCTTAATTCGCTTCCTTATGGCTTGGCTAAAAGAAGTCTATTAGAAGATGCTGCAAGCTGCCCCTCCGTGTGTGGGCACCAGTGGATGGTGCGGTGCACAGACTTATTTCCACGTGGTGTTGTCAAAGCACTTTCCATAAGCGACCCCGTGATGACCCCGATCAAAAGATGGGCCCCGGGGAAAGTCCAGAACCAGATCTTCAGATCCCCAGTCTTCCAAGCTGCAAGAGCTACCTTTAAAATGGCCCCCAAATGTAACCCTACATCAAAGCAAAAGCAAAGAAAGCTGGTGAATTAGGACAAAGGCAGCTTCCCTTTACCCCAAGAGGCGTCAGGATGGCTACAAGTCATTTGGGTGTGGGAGTGCAAGCTGGGCTCAGTGACGTTGCCAGAAACTGGCACATTTGTCAGAACACCTTGCCTTTTTGTTCGCTGTGTGATCAGTATGTGCCTAGAATCCTGTAATTCTGCAGTAATATTTTTACTCCTTGAGAAAAAACAAGAAAATGATGTTGAGAGGCTTTCTATTTTCCAAATTTCTTCTCAGGGCTGATAAACTGTTTTGCATGAATGTAGGACTTTATCTTGGCTAGTGGGAACTTCCTCTAAATTAAGGCCCAGGGGTATGGACTCCCTGAGAACAATTCCTCCTTCTATAAGTTTCTAACTGTATGGTGGGGGTAGGAGGCGGACCTGGCTCCAAGAGAAACATCCCTGCATCCCTGGTTGGGAAAAAAGCCAAGATTTAAAAAAAAAAATTGGTTGAAGTATAGTTAATTTATAATGTTGTATTAGTTTCAAGTGTACAGCAAAGTGATTCAGTTATCCATGTATATATCTATTCTTTTTCATATTCTTTTCCATTATAGGTTATTATAAGGTATTGAGTATAGTTCCCTGTACTATACAGTAGGTCCTTGTTGTTTACATATTTTATATGTAATGATATGTATATATTAATTGCAAACTCCTAATTTATCTTTCCTCTCCCCTCTCTTTCCCCTTTGGTAACCGTAAGTTTGTTTTCTATGTCTGTGAGTCTATTTCTATTTTGTAAATAAGTTTATTTGTATCATTTTTTTAGATTCCACATATAAGTGATATCATAAGATATTTGTCTTTCTCTGACTGAGTTACTTTACTTAGTATGATAATATCTAGGTCCATCCATGTTGCTGCAAATGGCATTATTTCATTTTTTTTTATAAGCCAGGGTATTTTTTTAAATGCTGCCTTTTGCAACCTTCTCTCTGTGTCTCATGGTTTTGCTTTTTCCTCTAACAGCTTTTCATCACAGTGCTAACCATCACCATATTTTTTAAAAATTATGAATGAAAAGGTGTCACTTTGTAGGATTCTCAGAAGTAGCAACTGCCACCCCTAGTAGTGAATTGTATTCCAATCCAAAGCCTTATTATCTTATATCTCCAAGAAGGCACTGAGGATGTACGTGGTGACCACTGAAGAAATAGCAAATGACTGGATGGTTTACCCATACCAGGCTTTGAGAGGCATCAGATTGAGAATGGCCTAGAAACATCAATGAAGAGACATCTCAGTTAGGACATAATCTCAGCCTGGAATACTTGCAGGTTGTTTTGTAGAGGGAAAAATAGATGAGTATTTGACTCCAGAAGGCTGTGCTGCGCCCAGTAGTTGCATGGAGTTAAATTTTAGCTCAATAGCAAGAAGAAAATTCTGACATGAAACTTGATAAAAATGGAATGCGCTGTGTATTCGTTTTCTAAGGCTGCTGTAACAAAATGCCACAAACTGGTGGCTTAACACAACTCTGTATTTTGTTTTTGTTTTTGTTTTTTCTGGGTTGAAATGTATTCTCTCATGGAGTTGGAGGCTAGGAGTCCAAAATCAACGTGTTGTCAAGGCTCTGCTCTCTGTGATGTCTTTGGGTCTTTGGGGGTAGATCCTTCCTGGCCTCTCCCAGCTTCTGGTGGCCCCAGGCACTCCTTGGTTTATGGCTGCATCACTCTATTCTCTGTCTCCATCAACACGTGGCCTTCTCTGTGCATGTCTCTTTTCTTGTAAGGACATCAGTCACATTGGATTAGGGCCCACCCCTGTGGCCTCATCCTAACTTGGTTATATTTTCAAAGACCTTATTTCATATATAACGTCATATTGGGACGTGCTGGGGCTTAGGATTTCAACATATTTTGGAGAGCACATAATTCGACTTATAACAAACTACCTCTACGGGAGTAAGTTCTTTCTCCCTGGAAGTGTGCAAATAGAATCAGAGTGAGTTGTTTTTCAAGAACAGGACTAGATGACTTCTAGTATCTTCTTCCAACCATGGCATTTCCTAATTCTACCAGTCCTGTTGTAACAGGCTCTACTAAGTCCTGGGATCACCCTTGGTCTGGTCTTGGTGAAATGTCACACGCTTAGAGACACAGTCTAACTTCCAAATATCATTCAAAGGAATTCCAGTCTTTTAATTCTTGAAGAACATCAGCGACAATCCCTTTCTCTGTCCCCTGCAGCTGCTTTCTCGGAGTCTCTGTTTTAGTCAGCATTCTTTGAGTCGTACATGACAGAATCCTAATTCAAGGTAGTTTCCAAGAAAAGATTCTATTTTCTCAAAAATCACAAAGTCCATTCTTTTGACTTGGACTCCATTTCTCAGCTTTGCTTTGCTCTCTGTTGGCTTTGTTTTCTGGAAAGCTTTTTCTATATGTGGCCACCTGTATCTCCTGGCTGAATCTTAGCAGTTTAGCAAACTCATTGGGAAAGGTCCTCCTTTCCAGCATTCTAAGGGGAGTCCCAGGGCTGGCTCTCATTGGGCCAACCCTGTCCCCTTGCATTTGTCACATGCTCATCCTAAACGCATCACTGGGACTCTGCTCACCTCCTGAAGAAGGAAGCTGAGGAGTGGAGGTAGCCCCATCGGAGTCACACAGACTCGGAATGGAGGACAATAGCAACCCCAAAGGGAAATTGGGGTGCTATTAACATAAGAGGGAATCAGTGTTGGAGAGGACAAAGCAACAATGTCCACTATGATTCCTTCATTCCTTCCCTCAAACTACTGGTATCCTAGATAGATAGATAGATAGATAGATAGATAGATAGGTGATAGATAGATAGATAGATTATAGATAGATGATGATAGATAGGTAGATATTGGGAAGATAAGTAGGAATAGACAAGCTAGAGAGGCAGGAAAAAAGGGAAGGGAAAACCAAAAGACATGCTAAGCTGCCCAGATTTTACCTATCCATCCATCTATCCATCCATCCATCTATCCGTCTATCTCTCCATCTATCTATTCATCTATGTATCCACCCATCTATCTATTCATCTATCTATCATCTATCCATCCATCTATTCATCTATCTATTCATCCCTCCGTCTATCTATTAATCTGTCTATCTGTCTGTCTATCTAAAATCTAGGCAGCTTGACATCTGTCTTTTGGTTTTCGCTTCCCTTTTCCTCCTGCCTCTCCAGCTTGTCTCTTCCTACTTATTTCCCCAATTCCGAATTATAAATGCCTAGCTACTGAGCTGGCAAATACTGATCTCTCCTTTAAGGGCAAGAAAGGAAGAGAAATGGAGCCAGTCAAGACCAGATTCCTTGTAGCAACTGAGGGGAGGGGAAAAGGGAGGAACTCACACTAATAATTTTGTCCCCGTCATATATCAAATCACCAGAGTAAGCCTGTATCATTTTGAGTTGTGGTTGCTTTAAAAATGTGCGTGTGTGTCCAGGAAAGCAGTATAGATGAATTTGCGCGGGGTGGTGAAAGGAGACTTCAGGATATGAGTAGTCCGATGCGGCGTTATGGACACCTCCCAAAAGTCTGGTCAAACAGTATCTGTGCTTTAGCTTCCAGACTTCTGTCGTGATCAAGCCAAACTCCCAAATGGGTTTCAACTCGACAGACATCAGGCTTGTTTGTTTCCAACCACACAAGCACTCTTGAATTGAAAACAACACAGGCTTATTAAAAAAAATACAAATAAAAAAAATAAAAATTAATTGATATCTCTTCCTTCTGCCTTCAGCACGTTCAGCTCCATGGCAGTTCAGGCTCAAATTCTTTAAACAAACCACACACCCCCGCTTCCCCCAACAGACATGCACAAACAGTCTGCTAAGAGCATTTAACATCCTGGCCAAGGGCTTTGGCCCTGTCTCTGGAATCCATGCTGCCTTCCCCATCCTTCATCACGGGTCTCGCGCCTCCTCACTCTCTGACCCCGAGGGGAGCCTGTGATCCCAAGCCCTGCCGTGGACCCGGTTCTGGGAGTTGCCCGCTGCTCCACACCCATCAGCTGTGAGTCAGAGGCTCTCCTGGCTCGTGCCCTGACCCTCTGTTACCCAAGTGGATTCATTTGCCAGGGCTACCTAAACCGCAGAAACGTATTTTCTCACAGTCCTGGAAGCTAGCACTCCACGATCAAGGTGTCAGCAGGTTGTGTTTCTTCTGAGGCCTCTCTGCTTTGCTTGCAGGGACTGCCTTCTCTGTGCATCCTCACATGGCCCTCCCTCTGTGTGTGCCCCTGGTGTCTGTGTGCCCAAACACCCTCTTCTTAGAAGAACACCAGTCAGATCGGATTAGGGCCCATGTAGCCTCTTTCTCACTTAATCTCCCCTTTAAAGACCCTACGTCCACTTACAGTCACATTCTAACTAACTAGGGGTTAGGGCTGCAGAATTGTGAACTGGGGGGAGCACAGTTCAGCCCATAACACCAGACTAGCTGACTCCCCACCTGCAGGCCCACAGATCTGCTCAAATCCCATTTTTTAGCAGATTTCCCATGTAATTAAAGTAATTTCTACAGACATTTCTACAGAATCTCTACAGAAATTCCCATGTAGCTAAAGTAATTTCTACTTAAGAACTATGATGATCTGGAGGGCAAGGCAGGGACCAAATCATCACTGATATTTGTAGGAAAAAAGAGAGTTACCTGGAGCAAGCCAGCAGAGGAGCTAATTAGGACCCCAGCCACATAAAGACATTAGAAGCCTTAATTTAGATCTGGGTATCTGCTATTTCTCCTGTCGACACTTTTCTTAGCCACAATCTGCATTGCTGTATATTCCCAGAAGACATTTATTTAAAAGGGAAGCCGCTGTGGCATCACAGCATAAAAATAATGATAGTAATAACTGACGTATACTGAGTGCTTGCTCTGTTCCTGGCCCTGAGCTGAAGAGTTACATGTATTAGCTCATTTAATCCACAGCAAAACCCTATGAGGTTTCTATTGCTATCCGCATCTTACAGGTAAAGAGAACTTAGAGTAGTGAAATAGCTTGCATGGCCACGTGGTTCTCCTGCCAGTTCAGTAATAAGTAACTAACGAGCTTTGGCCAAGTCAGTTTTTTCAGTGGTTTAAATTCAATCTACTTCAAAAAATCTTCTTCAAAAAAAATTTGAAGCGGGACTTCCTTGGTGGTCCAGTGGTTAAGACTTTGCCTTCCAGGGACTTCCTAGGTGGCACAGTGGTTGAGAATCTGCCTGCCAATGCAGGGGACATGGATTCAATCCCTGCTACAAGAAGATCCCACATGCTGTGAAGCAACTAAGCCCGGGCACCACAACTATTGAGTCTGTGCTCTAGAGCCCGTGAGCCACAACTATTGAGCCCATGTACCACAACTACTGAAGCCCACGTGCCTAGAGCCCATGCTCTGCAACAAGAGAAGCCACCACAATGAGGAGCCTGTGCACCACAATGAAGAGCAGCCCCCATTCGCTGCAACTAGAGAAAGCCCACGTGCAGCAATGAAGACCCAAATGCAGCCAATCAATCAATCAATTTATTAAGAAAAATAAGACTTCTTCCAATGCAGGGGGTGCAGGTTCGATCCCTAGTCAGGGAGCTAGGATCCCATGTGCCTCAGGGCCAAAAAACCAAAACATAAAACAGAAGCAATATTGTAACAAATTCAATAAAGACTTTAACAATACTCCACATCAAAAAAAAAAAAAAAAAAATGAAGGACCTACTGTATAGCACAGGGAACTATATTCAATATCTTGTAAGAACCTGTAATGGAAAAGAATCTGAAAAAGAATAGCCATATGTATACAACTGAATCACTTTGCTGTACACCTGAAACTAACACAACATTATAAATCCACTAGATGTCAATTTACAAAAAAAAGAGTTTGGAATGGGATTAGTTCACAGCTTTTCTCAGCCTCCCCATGAGGGACATTGTGGGAATTTATACCAGACTGGGATGGCAAACTCAGATGCCATTAAGGGCCAGACAGTTAACATTAGTGAGTGATGCCAACCCACAAATAAAATAGAGGGTGGTGGAGACTGAGGCCTCAGAGCAGGCAAATCTCATGGATAAAGGTAGTTAGTTACACAGCCCTTGGCAGTTGCTACCATGTAGAGCACTGGCTACTGGGCCTAGTTTTGCCACATCTTCTCATTTATTTCAAGAGAAACTAGATGTTTGTTTGGATGTTCATGTAAATTCTCATGAATTTTAAATCGTGGCAACTAAATCATTGAAAGCAACAACAGAGCCTTGCAGACTCGACAAAGCATGCCTACAAGCTAGAAAGGCCACCATTTGTAACTTCTGGACTGATGGTTACCCTAAGAACCTTTCTGAACTTTCCAGGGGGTTCTTCTAAAAATATTTTCCCCTACATACTTCTACTTGATTCAGGTGGATTTTTTGAATGGCTAGGTGAGCTTCCAGGGGTCACCTGACACCACCACAATCCCTCACCCCAAGGGAAGGAGAGGAGGCACTGGCAGGACGCCCAGAACTCTGGGAGGAAGTGCAGCATCCTGGCCGCCCAGCCAGGGGAGGCCCCATACAGTGAGGAAACCGAGCGAGGCTGGAAATCAGATTGCCCAGAGAAAGCCTCCTCCCAGACGACCGGCTTCCTGAGGGCCTGAACTGGGTTTTCCCATCTGGGTCTCCGCAGCCCAAGCACCGTGCCTGACACAGAGTGGAAATGCAAGGAAGGAGGTTGAGATCGGGAGGGATGTGACCACAGTTACATTTCTGAAAAATACTGGTGGTGATGATATGGAAGACAGATCTGAGTTGGGAGAACCTCTGGAAGCCTGAACTGGTACAGTGGCAGTGGGACTCGGGAGGAGGCATCTGGTGGGAAAGGCATGGCAGAGCCCAGCTTCTTCATGTCTACAAGGGCCACACTCTCCACTGTGCCTTTGGTCCATGGCACCCTCTTCACATCCAAGAGAGGGAAAGTCACAGCACACCAGCTGGGTGATTGACCCTCCAAAGAGCCCAAGGACCCTAAGTATGCCCCTATCACGACCCACTGTTTTAATCATTAATAGGTCAGTGCATCTCCCTTGCATGGGAACTGGATCCAAAATGGTGGCTTGGGTTTTTTGTTTTTTGTTTTTTTTCACTCTCTTGCCAGTTTTATTTTTTTTAATTTTATAGAAATGTAGTTGATTTACAATGTTGTGTTTATTTAATTTTATATCACGTGTTTAGGGGCTAAATATCAAATATCTTTCCAGCCTTAGTAAAATCAGGCTGGCAAATCTAATAACTGGGATGCTATGGAGACTGTAGCAGAACCCTTATTGGGTTTGGAGGGGGAGCCCCCTGAATGGCAATAGCTGCAGATTAACTTGAGCATAAACCAGGCTTTAAGCTGTTAGTTCTCTAACCTCTGAGTAGGGACCCTGTCTGTGAACGATCCCTTGAGTTTCCTCAAGGAGCATGGTTGCTTAAAAAGGCTTTAATTTCTGAGGACTAGTTTGGGCAGACCAAAACAAACCATTTTCACAATTGGCTTGGGCCTCCAGGGTCTTGTAAAACTCCTTTTCAACACAACTGTAATCCTTTTTTGCTCTCACTTTAGTGCATTTGGAATCTGCTTCCCCCTTTATATACAGAAAGATGCTTAAAATGCACCTTTGAGCAGGAGATGAAACACCCAGTTTCCCACCTACTCTCAGATGCTGTGACCGAGAAAGGCTCTTTTCTCCTTAAAGGGAGGTCCAGGACTCCAAAGGGGACAGCAGATGGTAGCTGAAAGGTTGCTGCAGCTTCACACCCGTGATGGGTGTGTGCATGAGTTATGCACGTGTCCACATGTGGGTCCGCAGAGGCTCACACAGGCATGCAGACAGGTGTCTGTGATGTGCACATGTGTGTACATAAAAGCGTGTGCATGTAGCGGGCGGGTACGCATGTACACATATTGCATCAATCTCAAGAGGGGTGTTCCTTCTTGCCCTTCTCACCGTGGGCACCTTAGTGAGCAGAAGTGAATACAACCACCTAGTGTAGCGTGAGCTTTATCCCCATCCCAAATCTACTCCTTACCTACGTGTTCTTGGGCAAATTACTTCTCCAAGCTTCATTTTTGCTACCTAGAAAGTGAAGATTAAAAATAGTGCCTATTTCACGTGGGGGTTTTGACTGTGAGTGAGATAATGTATGTTACATATAGCACAACAGAGCACATAAACACTCAAGAAATGAGAGCTGCTATTAGTGTTGTGGTTGTTACTCCTTCCTACCCCTTGCTTACAGGGAGAGAGTCAGCAAACTGTTTTCCAGCCCAAGGTGCTGTAAGTTTCCAGTTCTCTGCAGGCTTGCCTCTGAGATCACTCAAAGTTTGTCCGGGGGTTTTTTGTGGAGTGTCTAACCCCAAGGTGGAGCTCATAGGCACTAGGTGCTTTCATAGTCTTAATCCTTGTCCATCTTTCAAAGGTTCTGCTGTGCAGCTCACCTTCTGTAGAACTGTAGAACCTTCTGTAGATTATCATGGGATCCCACAGGACTGTGCCTTGGAGTTCTTCCTGCATGAAAGGAGAACTGCCCCATCCAGGCAGCCACCAAAAAACCCTATAACCCCCTAGTAAATGTTTCCTGAATTGCACTGGGTTGGGTTCAGTGCCAGCCGTGGCTCTATATCTCTCCAGAAGCCCCACCACAAAGCCTTTATTTGATCTGTTCATTGTGAGCTCAGAAACTGTCTTCAATGGGAACCTCCAGGAAGAAAATTTTGCCTCTGCACATCTTGTTTTTTTTTTCTATATGTCCTCAAGCTTCCTCTTCCCCTATCTCTGAAGACAAAAGAAATACTAATCTTTGGGGCGGTAGTAAGGTGTGCTAGTTAGGCAGATAGCCTCCGAGGTCAGAGTGCTTGGATTAAATCTTGGTTCCATCACTTGCTAGATCGGTTTGAAGTTTTTTAAGCCTCAGTTTTCTCCTCTGTAAAGCAGGGATCATATTATACTTGCCCCATGTACCTGTATTGTACAAGGATTGAATGAGATGATACCCGTGAAGACCTAGTCCTTGGCCCATCGTGTGTCCTCAGTGCAGTTTAGCTGTCACGACTGGTATTATTGTGGCCATGTTGGTGGGGAGAGCAATGGGGTGGAGGGGGCACGGGCACACTAGGCAAGACATTGAGGCTTTATTTTTGTGCATCTTTGAGCTCCCTGAACATCTGCACCTGAGAGGCCCCCAGACAAACTTCCCTTATTCAGGGAAGTGTAGGTGGGGGAGGGGGCCCCGCGGCCTCAGGTGAGTTGGAGGACAATAACTCCTCCAAATGGTGGACTTTTCTATTTCTCCCCCCCCCCCCCATGAGCTCTCCTCAGGGAGAAGAGCCAAGAGAGGGAGAAACGCCCCTGCCACCACTGCTTCTAGAGGCCGCCGGACCTGGTCTTTACATCTATCCCAAGGGAGAGAAAGCTGGGGCTCAGAGGCAAGGCTGAGCCACCGCCTGGAGTGGGGTGAGCTGGGGTGGGGTCCCATCCTGCCCCACTCCTCCAAGCGCCTGGGTGGGGCTTCCCATCCAGAGGAAGCAGGTCCCATCAGCTAGTCCTTGGGTGGGGTTTCCCAAAGCCAAGTGTTTAGAGGCAAATCATTGTTCTGCAATTCCGCTAAGTTTTAATGACCACCATGCTGAGAATTCCTCCAAGAACAAAGTGAGATTTTCAAAACCAAAGGGAGTCAAAGGCGATTAAAAGGAAGAGAAATACCTAGACAAGTCTCAATTCCAAGACTTGAATGAGGAAGGGAGTTTAGACACAGGGGGGCCCAGGCCCTAACCCCGTTCTTCTCATTGTGTTGAATGAAATTTTCACAATGGGTCTATCTTTTGTCTGTAAACTAGGGTTGATGTAATTTGGGCCCCGGGAAGAACCCACATCTAGAAAATCAGGCAGTCTCGCCTCTGCCAGACCCAGCTTGGCAGCTACTTTCTGTGGGCCCTTGACACAGGCTGTTCCATCTCAGGCCCTTGGTTTTCTCGCTGAAACATGAAAGCCTGGGCTCCAAACTTCCTTGTAGTTCTATGGCTGTGTCTAGGTCAATGCGCTGTTGAGGGCCGAGGCAAAGATGTGATGAAGAGAACAGCCAGGATGGCTAAGAAGGTTGGAAGCACCTGAGAATCTCCACAAAAGGTCTGCTCCCAGCCATGGCCCCTCCACTGTGTCCCCTGTTCTTCCCTTCAGCCAGGCCACGTGGGGCATCACCTGGGATCTTTCTCCCCTGTTTGTGGCTCAGCTCTTCTTAAGACGGTCCATGCCAGCTGCCCGAGCAGCATGGCCTTGTGAGGTGGTGAGGTAGGTGACCAGGAAATGGCCACGTGGAGGCTGAGGGGTGCTCATGAAGAGACAGAGCCTTCCGCCCTGATGAGAAAGAAGCTTAGGGCAGCCTCAAGGCCCCTTCCAACTCCAATTCATTAGGGGCATCTTGAAGGAGCCCCCACGATGCGCCAGCCCTCACTGTGCTGGCTAGGAGTGAGGTGGGCGTGGAGCGGGGGCTGGTGAAGGGCCAGCCCTGTCTCCAAGGCACACGGGGTCTCACCACCCAAACGTTTTATTCCCGGTGACTGCGCCTCCAATGGTTTGATGGCAAGCGTCTAGAGCCTCCAGGTGTTGCCTGGCTGTGGGGGACAGGACCAATCCCAGTCTGTTTCTTCAGCATCTAGAGTGAATCAACGCAAACGTGGGACTGTTACTGTTACAGACCCAGGTCCTTGGACTCTTTCATCCGATAGAAATTGACTAGGGTCGAGATGAGACTTGCAGGCAAGGCTGTATTGGGACTCGTGCTGCATGAGGGAGAGAAAACAAGAAACAGGTGCCTTTGCTGGGTCCCCGAGAGAAGCTGCTTGGGTCCTTAAACAGGGTAACAGTAGGGGCAGGTCCGTGGGCTGTGCAGGAGGCGTAGCTTAGGGGTCTGCCCACCCCCTTGGTGGTGCTGTGTGCAGGGATCGTGGGCAGTACCCTGTGTTTGCTCCTGATGCCTCAGACATGGCTGTTGGTTTGTGGCCTTTTTGTATCTTATTGTGCATAATTGCCCCAGCTGCACAGGCGTGCAGTTATTTCTCATTCCTTAGCGTTTCTTTGTATTCTATCGCTGGAGGAGACGTTTGTCCAGGTGCAAGCCCTCCGGTAAAGGGTCCCAGGTCTCAGCCTGTCTCCTTACCAGCGTCCTCCACGCCCTCTCCTTTCTGTTTCTCTTTTCTCCTTTGAGCACTCTCTGCTTTTACCCAGGCCCCACGCTGAAGTTCCTATCCCTCAAACCTGGCTGCCTCAAACTAACATTCTCATTTAACAGACACTGGGGGAGCCTAACTGGGTATCAGGCCGACTCCCTGCCCATAAGTGCCTACAAGCTAGTTGATAAGAGCCCTCTAAGGCAGCATGACCGAGCAAATGCCGTCAGACACAGGTAAGGGCTTTCCCTGCTCAAGTCCAAAAGTCAGGGCTAATGATCAGGGCTGTGAGTTCACAGCAGAGGGAGGAGGTGGAACTGTTACTCTACGGCAAAGACACCGTCACTCAAAGGAGCTGGCACTAGAGGCGGGGCTGAGTTCCAGCATCATCTGTTTATTTAACTTACATGAATTCGAATGTGTATTTCTAACTAAAATAATGAGAGAAAGAAGAAAAATAGAAATTTAAAAATGGTCAGGGATCCTGCCTGCTATTCCAATCTGTGTGCATGTCCTCTTGTGACAGACCCTCCTGGTGCTTGTCTGACAGCCATCAACCTGTCCCCTTCTTTTTTGCCAGCGAGATCCTGTTTTGTCTCTCTGTTCATCCTCCAGGTGACCATGTGCTCAGAGAAGGCTGAGATCCTCACCGACCCAGAGGGTGAATCTTAATTAATTAGTTCCAAGCCAGTTTTGATAATTCCATCCCCTTTTTCCATGATTGGTTTAGGAATAGACTTATGGTCTGTTTCTGACCAGTGAGACTCTGAGGGTCGGCTTGGGTATGTGGGAAGGGTACTCCTGTGCAAGGCGTATTTACCGCTTCCTTCTTCTGCTTCTGGATGTTTTCATGACATGTGGATCTGCTGTGTCCATCTTGGGATGCCAGAAGAAAGTCAAGAGCATTGCAAAGAGGTCAAACTAAGGCCATGAGGCCATGGAGCCATTGAATTAGCCACCTCTGGTACCAAACTACCTTGGGACTTCTTATGATATGAGCCAGTCAGTCCTCTGTTGTTTAAGCCTTTATTAAATAGCCTTTGATTACCTTTGGCTAAAAGCACTCTCCATCATCCACCCCAGTGCCCAGTGGGAGGATGACAAGGGAGGTATTCATCTGCTGTTCCCACCACTGGTCTCAGCTCCTTCTGTCTCTCATAGTCTGAGCATCTCCAAACACGGAGAAATCCTAGTTTCAAGATCTGTATTTTTTGTACCACATGATCCTTAGTACAAGATGAAGCTAACAGCATCATCTGGTACTTAACAGGAGAAAGGGTCTGTTTCAAACCTGGAACAAAAGTGGCTCTTTTGGGCTTTCTGAAGTATCGTGCTAATTGGACTATATGGGAGGTTTAAGGAATTTTCAAGGGCAGTTTTTTTTTTACATGTATTCATACACACATTTAATTTGTAAATATAAGTCATCTCATGAGTTTATTCTGGTATTTCCAATTCAAATACATGACTTTACTGAACTTTTTCTATATTACATCTGTATCTTTTTCTACACTGAGAATCTTATTATCTCCAGGGCAGTTTCAATCATGCGGGTTTGTGCCTTTCGTCTTTAGAACCTAAATCCTTCATGAGATGCAACCAACCTGTGCAATTAGCACCAGGCACAGAAGAATCAGAGAGTGTCCGCCAAAGAAGTAGAAAGTATGGGCCATTAGAACCTGGCTGAGGAGACGATATTTAAATAGTAGAACACAGATTTGCCTAAAGAACTCTGTAATGGGAACGGGAGGTTGACGGGGGTGGCGGGTCTGGAAGGGCTCCTTCCTTTCCTAAGGCTGGGCTACATTATGCTACTGTAATAAACAACCCCAATCCTATGGCTTAAAATAATAAAGGTTTAGTTCTCACTCATCTTACATGGCCATTGTGGGCTGGCTGTGTCTGCGCTTTTCGTTACGCTCTCGGCTGGGCCTCAGGCCTGTAGAATCACCACTGTCTAGGACACTGCCATTCACCATGGTGGAGGGGCAGGTGCTCTGGAGGGTCCTGCATCAGCAGTTAAGTGTTCCAGCCCAGAAGTGATCAATGCCACTGCTGCCCACACTCCTCAGCCGGAATTAGTCCCTTGACCTCACCAACTCGAAGGAGGCCAGGAAGTGAAATCCTGTTGGGTGTCCATACGAGGAAGGAACCGGGAGAATTTGGTGAACAGCACTGATAACCACCTCGGCCACCTGCTTTGTCCAATGATCTATCTAAAATTTGTGTGGATAGATGGGCTACAGCAAAGGTCCATTCTCTTGCATGTAAGAGTCTGTGCTGATTCGTCTTCCTCTCTTTCTTAATCTGTTTCATCTTGCGATGCATGGTGATTCTAGGGGGTCTGGGTACAACCAGCACCCTCCCATGCAGTACTACCCTCTCCCTCTGGGCCTCGGACCCTTCATTTTTATTTATTTTTAGTACTAGCCAGGATCAGAACTAAGGAAGTCACCCAGTGTTCCCTGGGATGCCATCATTGCTTCCCCACCAAGCCTCCTTAACTGCTTGCCCTCTTCACTGTTCAGTCTAGTCCTGTCTGCCTTTGTTCAGACACAGAGAACCCTCTTGTCTACAGGTTACTCTGCTCAAGACCTCATGGCTACCTGCTACCAGCTCAAACCCTCTCCCTGCAGGTCCTTGGATGTGCCCCTGGCTTCTCCAGCCAGGCCTGAGCCCAGCCACCTTCCTTCCTTTTGCTTGCACTGCTCTGTCAACCACACACATATTATTCTCAACAGAAATCAATAGAGAGGCTAATCAGTGGAGCGCGCCCTGGGAACAGAGACCCAGGGATGTGGGTGCCAGGGAACTGGAAGCTTGGGCAAAGGGATGTGTTCATCTGACTGTGCAGCTAGTAAGGAGGTGTATAAAAAGTAACAACAATAAATTCATGGTGGATTAGATTTATTCCTGGAAGATCTTTATAAAACTCCTGATGGAGTATTTGTAAGCATCCCTCAGCTAAAAGTAGACGGGTCTCAATTTTTCCACTACAGGGAAATACAAACATGCTTTTCTGGGAGAGAGAGGTTATTTTTTCCTGAAGGTTTGATCCAGTGTTTTAAAAATGGAATAAAAATAGTAGTAGCATTGCTAGGGGTTATAGGAATAATATAAAATATGACTTCTCAAGAAAATAAGAGGTTGAGTGAAGGGAGAAGGGGGATATAAAATTGGCTATTTGAAAGTATAGTAGGTAGAAATATAATATGTGAAGTATATTTATGTCAAATTTTATATATATATATATATATATATATATATATGTTGTTGCTAAAATCAACATTGAAAGTTGTTTATAAAATCCTAGCACTGAAGGAATCTCAAACAAGCAACCTGAACTATCCCCCTGCACACATGTGGTGCTGTGGTGCAATGCATTTACATGTTGGTGGGAGGGAAGTTACCGTTTTGGAAACAGAAGTGGCTTTTTCACGTTTAAGCATCATTCAATAAAAACATGTTCGTCATCTTGCAGCTTCAAGTCCACAGAATGAAAGGGTCTCTTGCACATTGGTTTTCAAGGAAAATTGACCCATAGCTCTATCATGTGTAGTGTGCAGGTCTGGTACCCTCTCCAAGAGTCTTATGATCATGTCCTTCTTAGACTCCACTTTTGCAGGGAGCTCCCATGTACAGATGTCTGCTCTCTTCTCTCCACCCTGAGGCCCAAATGTGGGACCTCATTAATTTCCAGCCAACAACACCGATGAAAGACAACGGTGTAAAACAGATCTCCACTGAAGGTATGAGAGTGAGGGGAGAATTACATCCTGACACAGCATGATGCATAATTTAAAATTGATTTTTAAACGTCACTGTTCTCAAAAGTCCTTTTTATCACCCCTAATTTCTTACTGCCAACTTTTGTTGCAACTTTTTTCAGCTCCTCTCCATCTAAATGGACCTCTTACATTTTTCTTTTCCTTCCACCTTTTCATACTCAAATAGCTCAAAGTTGCTTTGCTCTCCCAAAACAGCTTTCTACCCGGGGGGAATTTTGCTTCTCATTTTTAAAACAACATTTTTCTATCCTCACAACTTCTTATCAGGATTAATAACATTTTTAAGTTGAAATGTTATATCTATTTTCTCTCACTCTTGCCATGCATTTGGAAGTGGTTTCTTGATTGCAGGCTAGAATTCTGAGAATACACATATATTTATATCTCACAGCTCTTTCTTATGGCTGTATATCCTTTCATAAAGATAGCATTGCTTATATAAGGAATGATTGTAGCAGAGAAAAGATTCTTCCCAAAGTGAGATATAACATATAGGGATGGGAATTAATATTGTAAATGAATTTTAGGCAACAAAGGGAATTATGTTTGCATAGTTAAAGATAAAATATTTTATCCAAAATGATTTTCCTCTGTAATTTTGGTTATAGATTGCATCCACTAGCTAATGTTACAATAATGTTGCTTGACAAATCTTTCCCAAACTCAGTCACTTTCGTTGTCACGCACATGCAGTTGGGCTGGGAGTTGGCTGATCTGCACTTGGCTTAGCTGCAAGGTGCAGGTTGGGTCCAAGTCTGCTCCCCATGACCCTCATTTCCTTGCCGCCAGCTGGGGCATGTCCTTCTCGTGCTGTGGCAGACGTGCAAGAGTGCATCACCACACAAACCCACTTCGAACCTTTGCTTCCATGATATCCACTGACATCCCATTGGCCAAAGCAAACATCAGAGGACAGGGAAGAAAATTTCTCCCACTGTGGGAAGGAAGGGGGCTGAATATTTGCTGAACAATAATTCCCATTATTCTATAGTTAAATATCAGATATTTGTCCATCATGCCCAACATCTGTACCACTCTGCCAGCCAGATCCAACAGGCCCCAACAGTGGCTTCAACCCAGAGGGACTTTAGTTAAATGCAAGATGTGTCCAGGAATTAACCTATTCATGTGGGAGCAAAGATTTCTTTACCAGAAACATGCATTCAAGACAAAGCCCACAACTTTCCTGAGAGGAAATTGTAGGGCAAGTCATCAAACTTCTCTGACCCAATTTCTACAACTCAGTGAGAGACAATTATTTTGCACTTTGCAATAACTCATAGCCTGTGGATCTTGAGTGATCCATTATGCATATTTCCTGTGAAATGAGGCTCTCAAGGATTCAGAATATAAAATAAGGCAATGCAACCGGTGCTAATATATTAAAATTTAATCTCATATTAGTTTATTTAAAGTGTCACGTACTTGCGAACAATTGTTATAGTTTCACCACCCGATTTTGTCCAGTTGATCCTTAGAAAAATGCTGAAGTATCACAGTCTTTCCTGGACACATCTCTGGTTTCTTGATTTGGCACAGAGGCTGGTAAACATCTCACGAGTCAAATCTGGCCCAGTGCCTGTTTTTGTAAATAAAGTTTTATTGGAACCCAGCCATGTCCATTTGCTTATATGTTATCTGTGGCTGCTTTCTCTCTATAATGGCAGCTTGAGAAGCTGCAACAGAAGTAGTCTGACCGCAGAGCCTAAAATACTTACTGTGTGGCAAACAGGAAAATGTGCCAGTCCTCATTTAACATAATGCTAGACAGTTGAAATTTGGAATGTGGGTAATTCACATGGGTCTAGCATGAATATCCTTAGGGAAAATTATGCAAGGAAATCAATAATGTAAATTAATATTACACAGATTTAGTCTGTTTAAGAAAACAATCTTTTCAATACTTTAGGCTATGAGCACTCATATCCTAGTCGGCAGTTATTATACCAATTATAAAATTTGTATCTGTTTATTAAAGTGGACCCTGAGAAACTCTACTAAGTATTACTTTCTTAGCTTTTAAGAAGATGACTTTACTTGCAATATTGTTTTTAAAAATATACTTGTCATTACTTCAAACTTTTCACTATTATAGACCATTCCACCTCCATTTGCACACAATTGCATCTAAATTAGTGTAGTTTTACTGTATTGTGATCATGGGTATTTCCAAACACCAGCCCCTGATCTCTTTTTTGAGGTTGCAGAGAGTAAAACCTTGTTTCTTGCCAGATATCCACTCTTGGAGCCTGACAGCTTAAGGAAAAAGGAGCTAACATGTATTGAGATTTGGGGAGGAACATATATAAATTTTAAAAGTGAGTGTAAACCCTCAGTTATTTCCAGCAGGTGTGTGGAATCTAGGCCAGTGAATAATCTGAAGTCATTTCTATTGGGTGTTGAATTAGATTCAGATGTGCAGGTTTCTGTGCCACGAGAGTCACTTTAAGCCCCGAGTAAGACCTCGGGAGGAGGCCTGGATTCTGGAGGAGTTCATTTTATCCTCTTTTCCCCTCTGGACTAGGAATAGCACTGTCTGTAAGATACAAGATTTAGACAGTGACTCCAAACTTGGAGATTAGGTTAAAACAAGAGGTGCTGACTGACCATACTTTTGAAAGAAAGCTTTCCTGGTAACCGCCAGGCAGGTAAACTGTGGGTAATTGTTGGTTTCCTTTCCAAGTCACACGGGCTTGGAAGCTGCAAAACAGTTAAGTATCTGTGCCAGCTGAATGCACTTGGCTCGAATGGCACCATTATTTTATTTTATTTTTTTCAGGAGTTGGGTGGGAGAATGTGCTGCTAACGGGAGAGGAGGTAACCTCAGAGGCCACAGACACACCCGGCACAGACATGACTGTCAAGGTAAGTTATCCTTTCTTTTGTGTGATTCTCCAAGTGCATCTCTAGAGGAAAGTGAGCCTATAGCAGATTTCTGGGGACAAAATGAGCACTGCTCCTCACCCTGCTGGGCTTCTCTCTCTATTCACTGACGCCTCAGTAAGTCAAGCAGAATAAAATTTCCTGAACTTTGGGATTTGGATTAGGAAACCACCCGAAAACTAGAATCCAAGATTTGTGACCAGCTGTAGGGTCTTCAGTGAATATCTACATGTAGATGGTCTGTAAGTGGTAACCCCGTGGGGACAGCGAAGCAAATCAGAAAATTCTGAGCTGAGAAGCCCAGGCCCCACTGTGCATTGTGAAGAAAGGTCAGGGAGGCATAAAGTAGCTTTGATCTTGACTCAAGATTTCCACTGATGTCAGCGGGAAGGCAGCACATGGCCCACTCCAGCTGGAACGCTAATGGCCAAAGATTTACAAAATGAGTCATCTGGAAATCAACCTAATTATCACTGTTCGAATTAAATGCATGAATTTGTAATCATTGCCTAGATTAAGGAATCTGTAGCAAAATATATCAGACACAATTACTTGCCTTCTATTACTGGAATAGACACAAAGGAATGGTCCTCCTCTCTTGGAATTCTGTTCATGTTTCAGTTAACAAAGGCTGGAGGTGGCAGGGCTTTCTAACATTTTTGCTTGAATGATTAGAATTTAAGTAAATGCCACTTATGAAGTTTTCTAGGAAAAACAAAAAGTAATGTCATTTTTAATATTAAGATATCACTAGAGAGATTTCACTCCTAGATCTTTTTTATATAAATTTATTTATTTATTTATTTATTGGCTGCATTGGATCGTCGTTGCTGCACAGGGGCTACTCTTCCTTGCGGTGCACGGGCTTCTCATTGCAGTGGTGCAGGCTTAGTAGTTGTGGCGCACGGGCTCTAGAGCACAGGCTCAGTAGTTGCGGTGCATGGGCTTAGTTGCTCCGCAGCATGTGGGATCTTCCTGGACCAGGGTTCGAACCCACGCCCGCTGCATTGGCAGGCGGATCTTAACCACTGTGCCACCAGGGAAGTCCCCTGACTCCTGGATTTTTTAGTAGAGGCTGTACAAAGAGGATGAATTTATTCAAGTTTTCTTTTGTAATGTGATGGCTGAACTTGTGTTATCTGTATTAAAAATGTTAGAGAAAGCAGAGAAAAATACTATGGTGAAATTTATTATAAGATGGGAATGTAGCCTGACTGGTCAAAATAGTCAACTAATCTAAATAACAGTTATCCAGTGCTGAAAGTTTGTTTGCTTGTAATTATGTTTAGCAGAATTTGCAAGACAATAATATATATTGCAATGATGTACTGGTGTTTTGCTGGCTATTAGTGCAAAGTTTGAGAAGTTTGAGAAATCTTTGGCCATGTTGGATAGAGAGAGGTGGATGCTGATAGAAGAACTTGATGGATTTAGATGTGCTATTTTGGAATCTGTCATCATTTTAAGAATTGGTTTCTGAGATGTGTTGCTAGTGTACCTGCAGAGTTTGTTATATAAAAGCAAATAGTCATTTATTTCTATGAATTTTTAAATTTCTTCTTTGATTTCTTCAGTGATCACTTGGTTGTTTAGTAGTGCATTGTTTAGCCTCCATGTATTTGTGTACCTGGAGAAAACCATAATTCAGAAAGATACGTGTACCACAGTGTTCACTGCAGCATCATTTACAGTAGCCAGGACATGGAAGCAGCCTAAATGTCCATTGACAGATGAATGGATAAAGAAGATGTAGCATATATATACAATGGAATATTATTCAGCCATAAAAAGGGATGGAATTGAGCTATTCGTAATGAGGTGGCTAGACCTAGAGTCTGTCATACAGAGTGAAGTAAGTCAGAAAGAGAAAAACATATACCATATGCTAACACATATTTACGGAATCTAGAAAAATGGTACTGATGAACCTTGTGGCAGGGTAGGAATAGAGAGATGTAGATGTAGAGAACGGACTTGAGGACACGGGGGGGAGGGGAAGCTGGGATGTAGTGAGAGAGTAGCATCGACATATACACACTACCAAATGTAAAATAGATGGCTAGTGGGAAACTAATACAGAGCACAGGGAGACCAGCTTGATACTTTGTGAAGACTCAGCGGGGTGGGAGGGGGAGGTTGGGAGGGAGGCTCAAGAGGGAGGGGATGTGGGGATGTATGTATACATGTGGCTCTTTCACTTTGTTGTAGGGCAGAAACTGACACAATAGTGTAAAGCAATTATACTCTAATAAAGATTAAAAAAAAAAGAAAGCAAATAGTATATTCTGATACAAGCAAGTGTTGCCCAAGTCCCATTTTATAAGGTTACTATTTAATCAGTGTGCTTCTCTTTGGTACCAGGATCTTGACTAAAGTTTCAGTTGGGTCTATTCAATTTCAGTGTCATTCTCAACCTCTCTTTGTCTTCTTTTATTGAATACCTGGGAATGTTTTATAAGAACAGAGGATTTTTAGTTCACAAGAATTGAACCCACTCAGAAGAAAGAACACTATACACTTTAAAAAGTTAAGCAAAATACAAATATATTTAATACTCCAATCAATTCCTACAAATATTAAGTTCCTCCATTAATGCCAGTCTCTTCTCAGTAAAGGATTTTTGAAACCTCTAGGTGGATATAATTTAGGGAAACACTTCTGTTTAAGTCTTCTCCCTTAGGTTTCCCAATCATGCAGCACATATCAGTTTTTTTCCTTTGATACTGTACTGTTTCCCACCCCACACTGCTTTATGTATCCATCCTACCCTTGTGTCTATCTTAAAGTATTATTTTTTCTGTCTGTAAGTGCCTGATGTTCATTAATTAACTAAAGATTCCTCATCATATATTCATGTCTCTACAGCTATTCCTGTTTCTAATAGCTACTTCATATATCCTTGTAATATCAGCTATTCCTGCTTTTTGCCCTGGGAAAACAAAATACTCTGTTGAAACATTAATTACAATAAAAGCTGATACACTGACATTTCCCAAGGAGAATATCAGCAGAAACCACTAAAATACTTTGGTTTCGTCCCTACTACTCTTCCTGTGATAAGATGTACCTTTCTTTGTACTTAGAAATTTTCTTTCTGAAAAAAGCACAGCATTTGTTGTGATGTCAATTGTGTGAATGTGGTTTTGTCTACTATATGTAGCTTTTTAATACCATGTCATATTTTGAAATGACAAAGTCATGCTTCTGAAAATATACATGACTCAGATGAATGAATTCATTTATAAACAAATTTCTGTCATCCTGAGGAATATTGAACTAAGAGCACTTATATTAAAAACACCCTGTAAACACACTGATTCAGGTAGGAGCATCATGTAGGCCTGCTCAACAATTTTAAATCACTATGTAGTAGGTTGAATTGTGAATCCTTTTCTTCCCCCTAAAACCGTATATCCAAGTCATAAACCTTGGTACCTGTAACTATGTCCTTATTTGGAAAAGAAGTCTTTACAGATGTAATTAAGAATCTTGAGGTGAGATCATCCTGGATTTTTAAAAGTTAATTTATTTTTATTGGCTGTGTTGGGTCTTCATTGCTGGGCTCGGGCTTTCTCTAGTTGCAGAGAGTGGGGGCTACTCTTCGTTGCAGTGTGTGGGCTTCTCTTGTAGCAGAGCACGGGCTCTAGGTGTGAGCAGGCTTCAGTAGTTGTGACACTCAGGCTCAGTAGTTGTGGTGCATGGGCTTGGTTGCTCTGAGGTACGTGGGATCTTCCCGGACCAGGGATCGAACCTGTGTTGCCTGCATTGGCAGGTGGATTCTTAACCACTGTGCCACCAGGGAAACTCAAGATCATCCTGGATTAACCAGGTAGGACCTAAGTCCAATGACACCCATCCTTATAAGAGACAGAAGAGGAGGAAACACAGAGACAAAGGCCATAAGAAGAGACAGAGGCAGAGATTGGAGTTACATGCATCCCAAGCCAAAGAACACCTGGAGTCACCAGACGCTGAAAGAGGCAAGGAATGCTTCTTCCCTAAAGCCTTCAGAGGGAGCAGGGCCCTGCCAATACCTTGATTTTGGATTTCTGGCCTCTAGAATTGTGAGAGAATAAGTTTCTGTTATTGTAAGCCACTGAGCTTGTGGTAATTTGTTATAGCAGCCCTAGGAAACCAATATGCTCAAATCTACCCAAGAATTATACCTACTCTTCTGGAGTGCCAGTATCGTAGACACTGAAAGCCAATATTATACACATTCATCACTATTTTTTTTATTATACCATGCTCAGCCTTTACAAGTTGTTTTTACCTGTTCTTGTTTTGAAAGAGCCATTAAACTTTTTCAGCCTGAATCATGATTCACTAGAAGAAAAGGGTAGTCATATTTTGGGATAGCTTCTATGTTATATTTTAATCTGTTTCTGCTTGTTTAGACGTTGGCTTTTTTTTTTTTTTTTAAGTATGGATCAATATTTTCTAAAGCTTGCTGACCATGAGAATCGTCTACAGTAGTGTTACAAAGCTTCCCAGGCTTCTCCTTTCAAAATTTAGGTCCAAAAGATATGGGTTTGAGAATTAATATTTTTTTAAACGTGCTGGTGACTTTGGGGGTCAGTCTGGGAAGATGTTGCCCAGCATACCACTAAAGCAGCGTGGGCGGTGGCACATCAGCCCTGCCGCTGCCCTTGGCCGCTGCCCTTGGCTCTCTAGTGGTCCAGCTGGTCTGAGAAAAGACTTGGGGGCTCCCTCGTCAAAACCCTTTGGATCTGTTCCTTTTGCACACGAAGGCTCAGAACTGAAATTTCATTTCTAGCCCTGTCTTCCATCATGTCTGTCTCTGGACCCATTTTTGCCCTCTGCACCCAGCCTACTTGTAGCCAGAATGCTCTTTTAAAAAGGCCAATCCATATGCTCTAGCAATCCCACTCCTGGGAATATATCTAGAGAAAACTCTAATTTGAAAAGATACATGCACCCCTATGTTCACAGCAGCACTATTTACAATAGCCAAGACATGGAACAACCTAAATGTCCCTCGACGGATGAATGGATAAAGAAGATGTGGTACATAGGACAATGGAATACTACTCAGCTATAAAAAAAAGAATGAAATAATGCCATTTGCAGCAGCACGGATGCAACTAGAGATTATCATACTGAGTGAAGTAAGTCAGAAAAAAAAAGACAAATACCATATGATATCACTTATATGTGGAATCTAAAATATGGCACAGATGAACTTATCTACAAAACAGAAACAGACTTATTGACATAGAAAAACTTATGGTCAACAAAGAGGAAGGGGGGTGGATAAATTACTAGTTTGGGATTAACATATACACACCACTATGTATAAAACAGGTAAACAACGAGGACCTACTGTATAGCACAGAGAACTATGTTTGATATCTTATGATAACCTATGATGTTAAGGAATCTGGGAAAGCATACATGTATACACACACACACACACACACACACACACACACGCGTATATGAAACTGAATCACTTTGCTGTACACTTGAAACTAATACAACATTGTAAATCAACTATACTTCAGTTACAAAATAAAGACCATAAAAAGGCCAATCTGATAACGTCCCCCTGCTCAAATCCCTGCCAGCCTTCCAGTTGCCTAGAACGAAAGACCTAGCTCAGGCAGGTGCTGTGTCTCTTAAAATCCCATGGCTTTTACTCAAGGCATCCTTCCTCGTCCTCTTCCTCTTCCTTCCTCTCTCTCCCAGTCTAACTAACCCTTCTTTATATTCAAGTCTTTAGCTCAGATATTAGCCCTTTCTGACCAGTATTGTTTGTCACGTGCTCTCACAGGCCCCAGTGCTCCTCCTGCAGAGCCAGGCACGTAAATAACCACTGACATCCTTACAGAAAATCCGGTCTCCCCTTCAGGAATGTAGTTTCCTTGAGGACCTGCATCCCAGCACCTAACCAAGTGTGTAGTCTGTTCTGTGCAATTGTCAGTAGTTGTTGCATGACAAATATATGAATGAACAATGAACACAATGAAAATCTCTGTCTGGACTGCAGTGAAGGGGGACCACTGGCCTTTCTCAAACCTGCTTACTCCCTGTGTTCTTACCTGAGGGTCTGTCTTTTGTGCCTCCCTGCTTCCCTCTCCTATGCTACTTTGTTTTTTTTTTTTTCTTTTTCTTTTTTTGAAATGTAATTAATCTACAATATTGTGTTAGTTTCATGTGTACAGCAAAGTGATTCATATATATATAGAGAGAGAGAGAAAGAGAGAGAGAGAGAGAGATACACATGTTCTTTTTTCAGATTGTTTTCCATTATAGGTTATTACAAAATATTGAGTATAGTTTCCAGTCCTTGTTGGTTATCTATTCTTATGCTACTTTCTTTTATGTTTTGTTTGTTTTTCACTTGTTAGAACCTCTAAACCACAGTTCTTTTTTCACCATTTCTTCTTTTTTTAAACTTGAGGTACATAACTTACATACCATAAAATTCACACATTTAAGTATACAATAATTTCTAGTAAATTTACCAGCCATCACCATAATCCAGTTTAATAACATTTTCATCACTCCAATAAGATCCCTCTTATGTCCTATTAGTTTGTCTCCATTTCACCCCCAACCCCAAGCAAACACTAGCCTACTTTCTGTCTCTGTAGACTTGGCTGTTCCGGATATTTCAGAGAAATGAAATCATACAATGTGTGGTCTTTTGTGTCAGGCTTCTTTTGCTTGGCCTGTTACAGCCTCTAATCAGTATTTCATTCCTTTTAATGCTGAGTAGTATTTCATTTCACGGATATACCTGAGTTTTGCTTTATTTTTTAGTCCATTCACAAGTTGATGGACTTTTAGTTTGTTTCTACTTTTTGGCTATTATGAATAATTCTGTTGTGAATATTTGCGCACAAGTCTTTGTGTGGACTCATGTTTTCATTTGTTGGGGATGTGAACCTAGGAGTGGAATTGCTGGGTCATGTGGTAAATCTGTGTTTAACTTTTTGAAGAACTGTCAGGTGGTTTTCCACAGTGGCTGCTGCACGTTACATTCCCACCAGCAGTGGATGAGGGTTCTGGTTTTCCCATATCTTACCAACACTTGCTGTTGTCTGTGTTTTGATTGTAACCATCCTAGTGGGTGTCAAGTGGCATTTCATGGTGCTCTTGATGTGCCTTTCCCTGTTGGCTAGTGATACTGAGTATCTTTTCATCTGCTCTGTTGGCCATTTGTAGGCAGTTAATTTTTCAATGGCTTGGTTTCCTTTATGTGCAGAAGGGTACGCTCTGTTCTCGCATTGCAGGTGTGTAGTGAATGTTGTCTGAGTGAGGGGCCCTCTTCCTGACAACGGGGGGAGGGGGATCTGTTCGCTTTTCTCCTTTAGGATCACTGCCACCTCCCCCACCACTGCCCTGGGAAGGGGTAGGAGTGTCTCATCAATGTCTTTTCTTTCCATTTCTTTCCCTTTCTTTTCTTTTCTCTCTTTTCTGCCTGGTTATTTTCCCCTTACATCTCAGCCCCCCTCCCCTTTTTTTTCCACCATGGGTATTAGCCTATCCATGCTACCTATTTTTTATTGTGGTAAAATATACACAACAAAATTTACACTTTTAACCATTTTTAAGTAGCATCATGTCGTTTGTATTGTTTTGCAGCCTTTACCACCATCCATCCCCAGAACTTTTTCATCATCCCAAACTGAAACTCTACACCCATTAAATACTAACTCTCCGGTCCCTCCTCTCTTCAGTTCCTGGCAACCACTTCAGTGTTACAATGTATGTGTAATAATATCTAGCTATCTTCTCCAAGGGATTTTAAATACATCCTGTGAAGAGTAAAAAGCAAGTAAGGTGGCTAAACCTCAACCTAGTATTTTAATAACCTCTGGACAAGGCAAGCTAGAAAGGCAGTCATTGTACATGCATTTAAGAACCGCGTTCCAAAATAAAGTTACTAGGAAGCTGCTACACGCTCGATTTTTAAGGCATTTGCTGGTCACAGAGCTTCCTTTCTTCTGAGGAGTGAACTGCCCGGTGCCGACATCCTGGAATGGCCTTGCCTTTCTTCAGCTGGGGCATTGTTGGGGCCACCAAGCGCACCTGTTTGGATCTGCATTGTTTTCTTGAATTGTGTTTATTTGATAACTGTACAAAACGACACCAATCCATGTTAAACGTACAAAGATCCCTGTTAAAAGAAATATCTTTTGGGCTGAAATAATGTGATTTGGCTACCATCTTAATCAAATATACCAACGAAGTCCCAAATGCTGTCTTCACCTTGCCCTCTTGTTTTATATACAGAGACTACAAACTAAGTATTTGCCAAAAGGAGCACAGGATGTTCTAGTACACTCCTCGAGTTTTTTCTCAGAAAGAAGTCTTGTACTTATCTACATTGTTAAAAGATAAACTGAGCCATAGTAAGAATTTTAAGAGTGTACTTGAGCAAAAACCCATTCAAATTGGGCAGCACCAAACCTGAAGTGGTTAGCAGTGCTCTCTGCTCACAGGAGCTGGAGAGAGACTTTTATAGAGAAAAGGCGGAAGCAATGAAAGGAAATTAATTAATTGGCTATAACTTAAAGTCTCATTGGCCCTTTGTGATTGTTTGTTCTTAGCATTTTGATTTGGTAACCTTGAGGCTTTTACAGGCTTAAATTTTGGTTTGTTGATGGGGGTCACCATGGCAGTAGAGCTACCTCTGTCTAATGGCCTCCTTATTTAATTAATTTAACCACATATATAATATTTTGCAGTTGTGCTTAGGCAAGAAACAGGATGGGTACCAATTAGGCAAGCTGGGGGTTCTGGCTGTAAAACCGTTTGCAAGGGGCACATGTCCTAACCAAGGACCTGGGAGAGCCACGTAAAAAGAGGATGTTGCCTCTATATGTGAAACTTGCTGCTGGGAGGGGGATTGTTCTCCTGGGACAGCAGATGTTCTCTGTTACAAAAGGGGGAAAGCATTTAGACTCTTCCGGTGGTGAATAGAGGCCACGGGTTACAGCTTTCTTTGGAAGTTTCTTTTAAAAAGCCGTTCTGCTGAAGACCTCCTGTTGCCAGCCGTTCTGACCAGTTGTCCTTTGTATTTGCTGATGACGACATAGAGGATTGTTTGTGCAGGGGCGCTGGACAAAAAGACACATTTGGGACCAGACGTCCTTTCTACATTGGGTACGTACATAAAGATGGTTCTAAATTTGCTTCCTTGCCAAAGGAACTCTTTTATGGCAGACTTTTTTAGCCCTTGAAACTATTTAGAGTGGTAGATCTCGAAGGGGGATGGCGGTGGGGGGTGTGAGGCATTCCAGAACTAACTATTGGCTAAATGTTCACCATCCCCCCCCCTTCGAGAATCACTGTCTTGATTTTTTTTTTTTAAATATGCATTTTGCATCATTATAAGGAATCAGATGTGAAAGGCCCTGGTGTACATTGTAATATGGTGCATCAATATTGGTTATTATTAGTCCTGTGTGTTGCTCCCAAAGTATCAAATAAAAGGAAAGTCAAATAAATGAAGTCACAGTTGATAGCTCTTATTATGTATGTATAGATAAGGGATATACTGGCACATGAAAGGCCTCAGGTACCTTCTTTTCTGCCGTTTTATTTACTCATAATGTTTTCCTGCTGACAATAATAGCAAACACTGATTGAGCATGTGCTAGGAGCGGAGTACTGTGCTAGGCCCTTATGCGTACCATTTTATATAGTCCTCGAAATGGTCCTGCAAAGGAGGAACTCTTACTCATCCCATTTTACAGATGTGGTGACTGGGGCTCAGTGAGGTGAAATGAATTATCCAGGATCTCAAAGTGAGTGTTGGAACTCAGGTGAAAGGACACTTTATAACCTCTCTATTTGGGTATTGATGAATGCAAATTAATTTTACTATCAGCTAAAGCACAGTAGCTCCAAGGATGGGGCAAGAGCAATTTTGTCAGATAAAACAAATCTAAATAGACCCAGTTAGATTTGAATTTTAGATAGCCACAAGTAATTTTTTAGTATTAGTATGTCCCAAATATTGCATGAGATCCATACTAAGAAATTGTTTATTGGTTACCAAAAGTTAAATTTAACTGGCTGTCCTATATTTTCACTTGCTAAGTCTGGCAGCCCTAGGCAGGGAGGGGTTTTACAAAGGCAGTAGAGGAAACAGCTTAATGTATTTGATGACTGTGGTTTGAGGTTATTTGTGGTTTTGTATTTCTTTTTTTTACTATGACTTTATTCATTTCAGGATGACCATATATTATATTAAGTTCATTTTATTAAACTTTAAATCAGACAGATATTCAGGTTCAGTTTATACAATAAACTAATAACCTATCAATGGATCTCTCCTGATACACTTTTTTTTTTTTCTTCTAGAAATAAGACTTCCAAACCTGACCCATGCAAAGATCTGTACCTCATTGGTTTCTCTATGAAGTGAAACCGTGGGAAATTCTGTCCCCAGTTTGTTTGTTTCTCTTGACTTAAAAAAAAACAAAAACACTGCTTTTCCTCAATCTGGGCATGTTATGATTTTTCTGAGGCCTATCCTAGGGTTTTCATTTTAGCTGGGCCATCAGTGATTTCATTTTCTACAGAGGGCTTCATCATCCCAAGTTTAAAAATGTTGATGAAATATTCTTGTGCTTATTGCTGGGTAAAATTCCCCTCTCTCTGGGTGGTCACCTCCTGAAATAGATGACATTGGCCTACATATTCCCAGCAAAAGTTCTGACACATTCACAAATATTTCCTGAGTACATCAGTACATTTCTTCCAAAGCACATTTCTAGCGTTCCAGGGTGGGAGTGACTAATGGTGACAAAGCTCTAGAATAGTCTCTGTCCTGTATGTCAGAACCCTTTTGCAGATAAGCCTGTCTTCTTATGCCCCAATCTAATTAGCTTTGAAGCAGGGCTCATTTGCAGTTACCAAAGTCTATGAATCCCCATAAAGCTAAGGCCAGTAACCCAAACCCAGAACCCGCTGGCAGGAACCGTCATCGGTCTTTGGTGCTCTTAGAAGATTGCCAACTGGTTCCCATTAGGCAAGAATTTGCCTATCCAGTTAATTTCTGAATAAATTATCATTAATGTCTGGGAGGGTTTGGGATGGTCACAAACTATTTCTAAAAAACAACTTATTCACGTAGCTGTTTCCAATAGCCTTTGTCTTTCTGAAACAAGTCCAGTATCACAGAGGTCTCATAAATCTTTAACATAATTCTCAGGAAATATCTGTTGGATTCATCAGCAGAAAGATCTTGCTTCATTAAATAAGCACTTAAGAGAGTTTAATTGAGCATCTAGCTTTCCTTTTGGTAAATTAGCAGTACCTTCCTTTTCCGTGTCTTTCTTCTACCCATCCTTAATGACCTCCCTGCTTCCTTTTTTTCTGTTGCAGTGAAAACTAGTAGTTAACATGGAGAAAAGCTGACACACATGTAAGTTGTATATAAAAGGTGAAGACGTGCTCAGACAAGGTGATTGCTCCATTGGTTAGGAGGAGAGGTTGCAAAGTGCTTAGAGATTTATACACCAGGAGTTGGGCTGTTTTGAGTCCGCTGAGCTTACTACTGCTCTTCTTCAGAAATGAGCCAGTGGAGATGTGACATTTATCTTAGCGCAACAGTATCATGTATATTTCTGCAAAGAAAAAAGTACCAGTAGCCACAATCCCCACTCCCTGTCCCAAAGGGATCTGGGCTGGAAGGTAAGGTAATGGATCAATCACCACATTCTCCATGTCCTCAGAGACTGTGAGTTTTGATCTCTAATATGACGAATTTTCTAGTGAATTTCACTTTAGGAAAATGAGTAAGGAGAATCATAGCTAACATTTATTGAGACCTTTCCATGTGTCAGGCATTGCCCAATTGCTTAGGGTATTATATTATGTAATTCTTACCACAACGCTGTGAGATGGGTGCCATGAGTATCTCCAACTTACAGAGAAAGAAAAAAGGTACAGAGAAACTAAGTAACTTGTCTAAGGACACACAGCCCTGTCTCAGAGCCCAGATCTAACCAGGCAGCCTTTGTGCTTAACAACTCCAGGCAGCCCTTGTTCATAAAAAATATGTCCCACTGCTTGCCCCCTTAGCACAAAATGGTGATGCTCTTATGCAAACAGATTAAGTAGGTCTCACAGACCCTGGTCAATAAAGGAGGTTGTATGTAGTTCTGTTTGCATTTGTTCTTCAAATGCAAAACTGGAGTTTACCTGGTGGGATAAGATTAGATTTTCATCCCAGAGATTTGGTTGTTTTTCAGGCTTGCCCTTGGGTTTTCATTCTATCAACATTCTGATTACATTTTCATTATCATTCGACTGCAGTGATTCATGAATATGATAAAAAACAGAACTGGCTCTTCAGTAAATAAGGGAACCTGGGCCGACAGTGAATAAATAGACCTTTCTTTGAATATGGAGAAATTCAGCCTACAGATGTCCTGCAGTATTTATTAGGAGACCACCATACTCACCATGCCTGAGCTTGGGGCAGTTTTTTCTTTTAGTTTTCCCTAAGACATCTGTATTTCTATGTTGTACAGCTTTTCTTAACTTATAGGTAAAAAAATAAACTTACTGAATGTTGTGTTGCATACTCTTACATGCAGTGTACCATATTTAAACAAGTTCAAATTCTGAGGGTGACTTTTTCAAATCCCTGGCAATAAATCCTCTGGAGATTTTAAAAATAAAAAGCTTATTTAAGTTGAGAAATAGACAAACATTCATCCAGGAAGAATTATTATTTTTATTATTCTTAATGTGTTTTAGATATGTTGGTTCCTACAAAGAAAATATGAACAAAACCCAAATATGAAAAAAATTTCCAAGTTTATATTAAATTTATCCCATGAGTGACATAGGAAAATCCCTCTTAAGAGAAAAGGCATTGCAAAAGAGGCAAAGAATCTTTTTCAAATAAAAATATGCATCCTGTTTCTAAGCATTTTTCATAGTATTTGACAGTTTATTAAAGTAAACATTTTCCCTCCATATGGATTTTATCAAGCTTTCTTATCCTGTAATAGTCTTTGACCCCCCCTTCCTATTTTTTCGCCTCTCTCATCCTTGTTCCTTCTCATCTTCCCACTCTTCTTCTCTTTTTCCTTCCTCCTTTCCTTCCTTCCTTATTTCCTTCCTCATTCCTCCCTCCCTATTTGCTCCCTTTCTTTTTCTCACCATTCACTAAGAGTCAGACACTATGTTATTTCACTTAACACTCACAGCTACACCATGAAACAGGGACCCTTATTTTGCTTATTTGAAGAGCCCCATGCTCTGAAAAGGTGACTTTCCCAGGGTCACAAAATCTGTAAGAGTGGAGCCAGGATTCAGTCCTAGGTCTGTAATATTCCAGAGCCTACAGTTTATTGCTTTCCATACAATGAGTATTTCTTTAATAAATGAGAAATTATTTTAATTAAAATTTAATGACAGGACCGACAAAGACAAATATGATATTGCTTATATGTGGAACCTAAAAAAATAATACAAATGAACTTATTTACAAAGCAGAAATAAATTCACAGACACAGAAAACAAACTTATGGTTACCAAAGGGGAAAGAAGGAGGGATAAATTGGGAATTGGGGATTAACAGATACACACTACTGTGTATAAAATAGATAAAAAATAAGGACCTACTACAAAGCACAAGGAAGTATATCCAATATCTTATAATAACCTATAATTAAAAAGAGTCTAAATATATATATATACACACACACATATATGTAATGGAATCACTTTGCTGTATACTCAAGTCATTGTAAATCAACTATACTTCAATAAAAAACAGTTAATGATAGGAAAATAGCTATAATCCCCCAGGAGAAGGCATTAGTCAAGAACCCTTCTGAGCTAAGACTGCTCTGGCTCTTTGGACTGGCCACAGGACAGTTACAGAGCAGCAGCCCAGCACAGATGAATAATAACAAATAGCTATCAGCTACTGAGAATCTAAATGGTCAGTTCTTTGGGGCTTCCTGGGTGGTGCAGTGGTTAAGAATCTGCCTGCCAATGTAGGGGACACGGGTTCGATCCCTGCCCCAGCAAGATACCACATTCCCTGGAGCAACTAAGCCCGTGTGCCACAACTACTGAGCCTGCGCTCTAGAGCCCGTGAGCCACAACTATTGAGCCCATGTGCCGCAACCACCAAAGCCTGTGCACATAGAGCCCGTGCTCTGCAAGAAGAGAAGCCACCACAACGAAAGCCCATGCACCACAAGAGCAGTCCCCGCTCTCTGCAATTAGAGAAAGCCCATGTGTAGCAACAAAGACCCAACGCAGCCAATAAATATATAAATAAATAAATAAATTTTCAAAAAGCAAAAAGAAAAGCAATTAAAAAAAAAAAAGGCAGGTTCTTTGACCTCTATAAGCATTAACTCAACCAATGCACACCACAAACCCATGATATAGATACTATGTAATTGTCTCCATTTTAAAGACTAGTAAACTGTGGCACAAGGAGGTAAAGTTGCCTGTGGAAGGTCCCACCCAGAATCAGTGGAGGAATGAGGGTTTGGCCCCCAGAGCATGTCCTCCTACCCATGACCCTGGACCACCTCTTGCCTGTGATCCACATATGCTCTTCCTTTTCTCAGGAGATGCTGAGCCAGTTAACTTCACAATCAGCCATTTCCTTGGAACTCAACAAAGAAAAGGCCACAAAGTCTGCTTTCCTCAGGGGAAGGATCAATAACTTTCAAGCCACAGGTTCTTTGTGCAAGTGATGTGTCTGAAAAGAGCTGTTTTTATAATGAAGGAGTTAAAGGGAGAAGAATGCCACAGATAATAGGAGAAAAAAGAGAAAGGCCAGTTGAACTCACCCGTGATAAATGTTAGAAATGTAAGGGTCAATGTGGTCCTTTCATATGAAACACTAAATTCTTCTTGGAAATCATCGTATGGGAAAATCTAGTTTGTTTAGTGCTTCAGAAATGCAATTTTTTTACCTAAAGTTCAAGAACTACTTTACCCAATGTACGTTAAAAGTCTGTTTTGGTGAGTTGGTATTTTGTTGAAAAGAAATTTCTGAGAAAAATAATCAAATGGGGAATTTTTTGAATTTAAAAAGAACATTTTATTGTAATGAGAATAAGAAGTATATGGGCATGCATCTGATAAGTAGATATTGAATGTCTTCCAAGTGTGATGCTTTGTGCCATGTGCCTGGTGCATCTGCTTCTTCCAATTATGTCTAGAATCTGACTCCACCATTACTATCACCGCTGCACCATGACCATCCTAGTTTAAGCCATCGTCACCTCTTGCCCAGATTACTATAATAGCTTCTAAGTGGTCTCCTGGCCACTCCTTTTCCCACCTGTAGTACAGACCTCATATGGTAGCAGCCACAGTGATCTTTAAAAAAAACACTTACATCAAGTCATTTATCTGTTTAAAATAAATGAGTGGCTTCATATCTTACTCAGGAAAAAAAATAATCCAAAGTATTCATCAAGGCTTGTGGGTCCTCATGATCTGAACTGACCTGCTTCCTTTCTGAGCTCACTCACTGCCACCCTCCCCTCATCTATCCCTTCTCAGCTGTGAAGGCCTCCTGCCTGCTCCACACATGGTTGGTAATGAGCTGTGGAGACAGCTGCTGTTCCCTATGCTGGGATGCTTTTCCCTTCAATGTCTCATGGCTCACTCCTTCTCTTTTTCCAGTTCTCTGCTCAAATATCACCTCATTAAAGAGTCTCTTCTTGACCATACTATATAAAATAGTACCCACTCCCTACTGGCATCAAGGTCTATTCCTTTCCCCCGCCTTATTTTTCTTTATGACAATTACCACCTCCTGAACAATAATATATTTCTTTTAATTCATTTGACCTTTGATTTTCTTTCCTGTTATCTTATTTAGTATTATCTGGCATTCTTCCCCTGTGTGTGTGTGTGTGTGTGTGTGTTTTAATCTTTACCCATTCTTCACACTCTATTAGGATGTAAGCTCCATGAACACATTTTTTTTTTCATTTATTCAACAGATTTTAATTAGCACGTACTCTATGCCAAGCTATGGGCATCTAGAAATTAATGAAAGAGACTATACTCCTGTGTACATGTAGATTACTTTTTAGTAAGGGGAGGTAGACAAGAAACAAAGAAACAAGTTGGCATATTATATGAAAGACAATGATAAGTGCTTTGAAGAAAAATAAATCAGAATGTTATCAGATGGGAGTGACATGGTTATGGCTAAAAGGATGGAGCCTGTCTTTAATCAGGTGGAAAAGACTACAGGAGGAGCAGATTTGGGGAGGAAATTAGGAATTTTCTGGGCACTTGTTAAGTTTAAGATGCCTTCTAGTCATCAAAGTGGAGAGCTTGGGTATGAGTCTAGAGTTCCAGAGAGAGAGCAGGCCAAGATGGAAATTTGGGATTCATCAGTACGTAGCCTCAAGACAGGATGAGATCACAGAGGGAAAGAAGGAAAGAAGGAGATGAGGCTCTAGGCCTAGATCAGTCTATATTAAAGATTTGGAAGATGAAGAGGAAAAGGAGACCAAGAAAGAATGGCTAGTGAGGTCTGAGAGGAGCCAAGAGAGAGGAGTATTTGGGAAACCAAATGAAGGAAGTAGTTCAGAAAGGAGTGACTGTCCATCTGTGTCAAATCCTGCTGAAAGGTCGAGTAAGATGAGTTCTGAGAAATGATCACTGGGTTCAGCAGCCTGGAGAGAGGTCATGATGACTGTGACCAATGCTCTGTCAGTGGGGCGATGGGGACAAAAGAAAGAATGGAGGTGGTGGAGGCAGGAAATGGAGACAATAAGTAGAAATATCTCTTTTAAGTATGTTTGATCTAACAGGGAATAGAGAATTGAGGTGGTAGCTGCAGAAGGCTATAGGGTCAAGAGAAGCTTTTTTTTTTAAGTGGGAGAGATCACAGCAGATGAGGTGAGAGCAAATTTATGTTGCAGGAGAGGTTACAATTAGGGGAGCAATGTCCTGGAAGAGGTAGGAAGGGGCAGGATCCAGTGCAAATGGAGGAGATGGCCATAGCTAGGGTCAGGGACATGTGTTCCTACTCACGAGAGGGAAGGCCGTCTTCCCATTGCCTCTTCTTACTCAGTGAGATGGGAAGCCAGGTCAGCAGATGACAGTGATATGGAGCAAGAAGTGTATAAGGAGAAAGGAGAAGGTGTACCTAGTCATCGCAAGTGTAGGGGAATGAATGGACTGGGGAGATGTAAATAGCATCTCCAGTAGCACTGATGACTACTTAAAGCGAGCAGTCATCAATGTAGCCAGATGGTTGTGTGTTTTTCTCTAATCATGTCAGTGTGTGAGTGCAGATGTGGAATGGACAAAGAGTTGGATTGATCCAACGTTACTGATAACAGGGTGACTATGGCAAAGGGAGAGAGAGACAAAGGAGTTGAGAGTGAACACAAGAAATGGACCATGGAATCTAAGCTACAGAAAGAAAGCGTGAGACCAGGAGGGATGAGGAACAGTGATATGTAACAGAATCATTGGATTAGCCTTGGTCATGGAGTTGGAGAACTATTGGAGTTGGTATAGTAGTAGAAAGAGTGGTGGTTAGAGAATAGGATGCTTGAAACTGAGATTATGAATGGTTCACAGTTATTGGTAATAACAAGGTCTAGGATAGGACTATGGGACTAGGTGGCTGAAGTAGGGGGACAATAATAGTTATTTTAAAAAAGTTAAAATACTAAGAGGAGAAAAGGACCTACAAAAACAAAAACAAAACAATTAAGAAAATGGTAATAGGGACATACATATCGATAATTACCTTGAATATAAATGGATTAAATGCACTAACCAAAAGACACAGACTGGCTGAATGGATACAAAAACAAGACCCATATATATGCTGTCTACAAGAGACCCACTTCAGACCTAGGGACACATACAGACTGAAAGTGAGGGGATGGAAAAAGATATTCCATGCAAATGGAAATCAAAAGAAAGCTGGAGTAGCAATACTCATATCAGATAAAATAGACTTTAAAATAAAAAATGTTACAAGAGACAAGAAAGGACATTACATAAAGATCAAGGGATCCATCCAAGAAGAGGAGATAACAATTACAAATATATATGCACCCAATATAGGAGCACCTCAATACATAAGGCAAATGCTAACAACTGTGAAAGAGGAAATGCAAGGCAGAAATAGAGACACAGATGTAGAGAACACACATATGGACACCAAGTGGGGAAAGCGGGGAGGGTTGGGAAGGAATGAATTGGGAGATTGGGATACCAAATTGTACACTCTAAATATATGCTGTTTACTGTCTGTTAAACGTATCTTATTAAAAGTTCTTAAAAAAAAAAACTAAGGGCCCAGGGTATTTGAAGACTTATCCATGTGGGTGTTACAATCATTAAGACTTAGAATGTTGCTGGTTAGAGTGTTGTGAAAGAGAGTGACGGATGCTAAAATCTTCAGGTAATGAGGGAGGGGGATTTTGCTGAGAAAGGAGGACAGTAGTCTGGAAGAAGCGGTAAAGGGCAAGGGAGGGCACTCATCCTACCTCCAGGCCCAGTGGTTCGAGGATGAGAGAGAGACAGCACTTGACTTTGTTCACTGATATATCTCCAGCACCTACAATGGGACCTCACACATGGGAGAGTCTTAATAAATATCTGTTGAGCGGATGACTGAGTGAGTGATAAGCAGTTTCTATTTTGGCAGGAGGAGTCGTTGGAGACTGGGTTGGGAAGCTAACTCAAGTGCATTGTGAAAGGTGGTCAGGCATGGGGAGAGGCCAAGTGCAGAGACATCCAGCAAGAGGCCACTGAATAGGCCAGGTGGGAAAGGAGGAAGGAGTGACCTGTGAAGAAGCAGTGGGAACAGTAAGAGGGGCCACAATAACTTGACCACAGTGAGAAAGAGGGCAAGTGACTACGGGGATTGTGGGACCCTTGAGTCAGGAAATACAGGGCAGATGAGTGGAGGTAGGCTAGTAAGGAGCTGGGTTGGAGTATGTGTGTTTGATGGGTGTCCAAGGCAAGATGCTGAGGCCCAGGTAAGACTCTAGGCTGCCCTGGATAGAGTGTCTCTGATCAAGGGGAGGGTCAGGATAATGGGAGTGGGGGAAGGAGATTGTGGATGGAGCCCTAGAAACAGCAGCCTTGGGGACAGTCTTGAAGGCGGGGAGTTGGATAGGCCTTGACCGGTGAGAAGGGCTTTCTAGGTAAAGAGCAGAGTGTGAGTAGAAGGAGTGAAAGAACTGGTGCGTCCAGGGCTGACTGAGGGATACTGACCCAGACAAAACGAAAGCAGGAGGTAGAGCTAAGGCAGGAAGAGGAGGGGAGCAGGGGCCAGGCAGTGGGGGCTCATTTCTCCCCGGCAGGGCCCTGCCCTGGAATAAGATGGTGCCCCCATCTTGTGGGAACCAAGCCCTCTGGATACAGTGCCTGGCAGGGACCCCGTCCAGAAAGTGGCCACAAACCACAGCACACACGCGTGTCACCATGAAGCCGTCACTTCCCCTCTCTGATATGCAGGACCGTGGCAGCATCCTCTGTCTGCAAAATATCCCAGAATACTGAGAACGGGCTGGAGGCTTTACAGAACTCAAAGCAAAACTCTAGGACAAAAGGCTGAGAGGGAAATATTTCTAGGATATTGTGATAGAGATGGTGGCGTAGCCATGCTGACAGCACAGCCATCCTGGGTCCCTGGACTGCCTAGGCTGATGGTAACCACTGCTTTTGCACTTGTCTGGCCTCGTTGCCAAGGCCGCCAAAGGTAGGCCATAGATACGACTCTGGCCTTAAAACCAGTTAACCAGAGCTTCCTCTCAGCATGCCATGGAATTGTTTTTGTTTGTTGTTTTCTTTAGAAATAATAAAAATACCAGGCAAAGAGAGCAAGCTTATGGCAAAGAAATTAGCCCTGTCCTAGGAGTGAGCAGGCCTGAGTTTGAGTCCTGACCTTGACTCAATTGTGCCTGGTGGTTCTGTGTAAGTCCCATCCCCCTTCTAGGATTCAGTTGCCTTCACTGATAGCAACTAACATTGCAGCTGGCCCCGGGCTTACAGCTTTACCTGGATGGTCTCATTTTACGCTCACAACTGTTATGTTGTAGATGTGATGTTGTAGGTAGATGCTCTCATGATCTGCCTTTTATAGGTGGGGATTCGGAGAGATGGAGACGCTGAGCAACTTTCCCAAGGTCACACAGCTAATAAATGACAGACCAGGACCCGAACCCTGGTCTTTGGCTCCAGAGACCCTGGATTTCACTGACACTTTGCTGTACTGTAAAATGAGGACTGTGGCTGGGGGTGATGTCATGTTCCTCCTAGCTCTAATTCTCCTGGCTCTGACATGTTGATATGCCCTCACCCATCCCAAGCAAATTAAGTGCCTGATACAAAACAGAAGCAGTGGCAGTCATCTATCTAAACACACAGTTCTCTCTCCATGCTGGCCTATCTTATCTCAGCCTGTCTATAAATTACTTAGCAGTCCTTCACGGGAGTCACAAACGGTTTCTGATACCTGGCAGCTCTACTCATTTATGTTATCTGTGTGGCTTTGGAAGATATTTGAGTTTGCAGTGCCTGCTCCTAAAATTAACTAGGCTGTGGTCTAAAAAGAAAAGGAATGAGGAAGGAAGGGAGGAAGGAAGGAAGGAACTGTATAGCTGTTCGGTGCTCTGTAATGACCTATATTGGAATGGAGTCTAGAAGAGAATGTGTGTATGTACATGTGTGGCTGATTCACTTTGCTACATAGCAGAAATTAACACAACATTGTAAATCAACTATTTGCCAATAAAAAAATTAAAAGAAAAAAAAAAGAAGAGAGAGGAAGGAGAGGGAGAAGGGAAGGAAGCAGGGGGGAAGGCAAAGGCCTTTACTTGAGGAGTTGGAGGCGTTTCACAGATCATGTGGGTTTTATGCTTCAGTTGACTTTATCATACGCTATTACGGTTTCTAAAGTGATTTTAGATGGGTCATGGTCCCCTCCCAACAGAGGCTTTCAATATGCTGCAGAACCATTGTTATTCGCCACATCTAAATGGTCTTAACATTTTATAATACTCATGGTTACTTAGCTAAGTAATTAACTTACTCTGTGTAGATAAACTGCCTTCATAGTATTCCCCCATCATATTTCAGTGAACTTACCTTCACTCCAGGGTAAGTAATTTAATATGTTCAATATTGCAGAAGGAAAAAGCCTATTTCTTCATTGGGTTGTTCTCGAGAGTAAAACACTTCACGAGGAAGTCAGAGACTACTTACTGCAAAGACCACCCCTCTGCGATAATCAGAATTATTAAAATTTAAAATGACAAGCTTAGTCTTTGTTTTCCCCTAATAGGACTGAAAATCCTTATGGGTCTTTCCATAAGTTACCAGCCTGTACTTAAAAGTTCTGAGGAAAACACTTGAGTATGACTGGGAAAATGTTACGATCCCATTTTTTTTAAACTAAAAAATCATTTTCATCTTACCTACATTGAGAAGGAGCTATGTACCGCCAGAAAGAAAGGTAGTTTTGTATTTAAAACACAGGTCGCTGGGAATTCCCTGGCCATCCAGTGGTTAGGACTTGGTGCTTTCACTGCCGTGGCCCTGAGTTCGATCCCTGGTCAGGGAACTAAGATCCTACAAGCCTCATGGCGTGGTCAAAAATAAAACGGACAAGCAAACAAACAAAAACACAGATTGCTAATGAGAAGCAAATTCATTGGATTTACTCAACAGAAACGGCCCTCTGCACCGGGGGCACTGCTCCCATTGTCCTGCCTGTGAACACACTGTGGACCTTGCTGTACATTCCAAGTATATTTGGCAGACTTTGTGTTTGTGATGCCATGCCTTAAAAGCACCTTGCTTTATGCTTGTGTCTCCATTAGGGCATGAACTCCAGAGTGTTTACTAGATTTTTTAAATGCTTCAGTTGTTAAATGAGATAAAATTCTCAGCCAAGAAACGAAGAACTGGAACCTCCAGGCTTTGTTGCTAATTACCAGAGGACTACATGAGTACGTTCTTGACGTTAACACTTAAGCTTTGAGGCCTCTGGAAAGAGGATGGGAGGCCCACAGTGGTCCCATGTGGCCGTCTGTGCCTTTTTGCTTCCCTCACAGGAGGACTCTGTCCTCTGTGCTCTCTCTCCCTTCCCCACCCTGCATTTCCCCTGCACTTATAGCTTTTTTCCTGCATCCTTGCCAATAAGCAGCTTCCACGTTGCTGCAGTTCATTGATGATGTTAGCTTGGAACACTGTATGACTTGCGCTTTATAATGGTACCATTTAAATGTATATTACAAGGGGCAATCTGGATGCACAATGTCACTTTGTTAGTGTAGAGAAGGCACAGTCCAGCTGTAATATGGGACAAAATGAAAGCAATTAGATGGGCAAAAGTTGCATGGGTTTTGGAATGATTCTTTGGAGTATTTTAAAAAGTCTTTTGAAAAAAGAGTCTCAAGCGTTGGGGTGAATGTCATCAGGTCATCATTTCCTTGTGTTAGAGGGTTTGGCAAAGGAGAGGGCAAGTGTGAGGATGCAGGGAAAGGAAATAAATGTGAACAGGCTGGAAAGGAACGTACTCGGGCACAGGAAGCCAGAGACCCTGGAGAGGAAATGAAGGAAAGGCAGGCAACCACAAACTAAGCCAAGAATGGGAGTAAACATGGTCCGAGAGCCAAGTGTTCTCATGTGACAGCCATCCCTATCTCTGTGTTCACTTGCTCTGTCCTTCCCCTGCCTAAGGATAATTGTGTCCACCCCAAGTGGGTCCCAAACCAGGCTGTGTCATAGAATCATGCGAGAAGCTTAAACAAATACAGATTCCTGAGCCCCAGATCTTCTAGGGAAATTAACCCAGATTTTTTGTTGTTTGACTTTTTTTCCCCTTCAGTTTTCAAGCTACATTCAATGTGTGCTAGCTTGGGAAACACTGATTTGCAAAGTCTTAAGAGCTGACCATCACTCAGCAACCAGGCCTGATCCTAGAGAAGAGAGGGTTTTGAGAAGGGTGTTTTTAATTTGATAAAACAACTATAAGTCAAAACAAACAGTCCATAACCTGTCTTATATGTTGTGCATTCATTCAGAAAGTTGATGGTTAAAACAGTCTCTGGATGGACCGTCGCTTCTATGGAAAAGCCAAGGATGTAAGCATCATTGCTTACATTATCTAGAAATGACATTTTTGCCCTTTTATAAGAATCAGAGATAAGTGGAGAAATGTCTTAGGTGGGAAATCCATAAGTGTACAAAACATCCAGATGAAGAGTGTAAAACTGCTATCTGAATCAGAAAATAAGTCAAAGATGTGTGAATCATAGGAGTTTATTGGCTGGCCATCCCAATTCCCATAGCCTGAAGGAGAAATCATTCCTATTATATTTAAATTAAAATTACTTGGACCCTTGCCCACAAAGCATTAGAGGTGGTCCAGTGCCCACCCCACTATTTTTACGGATTTTTAACTCAAGTGGTTAACTCAAGTGGGATGGAGTTAGTTCTCCTGGTCACTTCTTGTTCTGATTTCCCATTTTGTCTGAATTCTTAATCTCACATCCTTCTTGCCTGATATCCAGTCTGCACCCTTGCCTTTGGTTCTCCAAATGCTGTTATCAGAGGTCTAGGGGTTACCGGAAGTACTTACTTCACAACACTACTCAACAAGCAACTTTAAACGTTTATATTAAATAGTCTCTTTATTTTGGCCCTCTCTGTGATCAGGAATTTCTCACTCACTGACTCCTCCCCACCACTTCAATCTTCTTCTGACTCATAGATTTTATAAGCTTCTGAATTCCAAAAGTGAATTGCAAGTTCAAGTGCATAAACATTATTTTTTTTTTAATTTTAAGAGATTATCACCAAATTGTATAACAAACTTACCAATTTATTAACATCAGTTTATATCCCCTTCAACAGCGTATAATACTTAATTTTCATCATTCTCACCAATAATAGATAATGTTTGTATTTTATGTATTTACTGATATCATAGGCACAATATATCGTTCCAGTATTTTCACTTGCTTTTTTTTTTTTTTTTTTAATAAGGAAGAGTTTGGGCATCTTTTCCTAAGTTCAATGGCCAATTGTACTTATCTATAAATGACTGGTTTATCTTTTCAATTAGATAGTTGGTGATTTTCTTCAATTTTCATATTGATTTGTAAGAACTCTTTGCATATTAGAGATAGTAACCCATTGTTATATATGTTGCAAATATTTCCCCCTATTTATTTCTTCTTTTAGATTTGTAGTGGTACATCTGGTCCCAGGGGGATGCCTTTGGGATTGGGATTGTTCCTAACTTTCCAATGACTTTACCTGGTACTTGGTGGGAAAGTTCTACAGATATTGGATTATTGGTTTGATGAGGGACAGCTGTTTTGATATTGGTTTTGTTTGCTTTTCCATCTTATTCTTACTCTTTTTTTTTTTTCCTAGCAAGCCTTTATTTAAATGTGCAGGACACATTTAGTACTTGAGGATTATATACAGCTGATGCTTGTTGGTCTTTATCCTGCCGGTAGGAGGAGATGGCAAATTCTTTTTTTTATGATTGACCAGTCCTGGCCCCTTCTTTGGGTTTTCAGATCAGCTCTCTGAGCCACTCACGGGTCTTTTTTTCAACTTCTGCTTTTCTCTAAGCTTGGGGAGAAGAATCTGTGTCTAGGCTGACTCCTTTCCCAGAAACCCAACCTTTCCTTTTGGTGTTTCTTTAGTAAGTACATTCTATTTCTTGGGTCCCCTGGAGGCCACTCTTGCTCGGGGGCAGCATTTAAAATGGGCAGGCAGCATGGCACAAGCAACATAAGCAAAAATGTACACTTAGGCTGTAGGGAAAAAAAAATCCTCCTCCTCTTTTGCCGAGCAACATCTCCATAGAAGGTTTTGTGTCCTAAATGGTGTAGGGAGCATTTAACATTTTCACATCCCAGCTATGTTTGTTTTCGCAGAATAGGTTGTCCTTTATTTGCTTCATAAGTGCTTCTTACGTGGATCGAGGGAACTGTATATTTCATAAAACATTCTCAGCTCTAATAACCATCATCATGTTAAGACACATACAATGTGATGAGCCCATAAACATGCACTGGGTAACGAAGCCAGCCTTTCTCATCTCCAGTGTTTCTCATACTTTCATGTTCTTAAGAATCACCCAGGAGCTGTTAAGACACACTTTCCCTGGTCCTGACCCCAGAGATTGACTTCCTAGGTAAAGGTGGAGCCCAGGAATGTGCATTTTTAATGAACCCAGACATGGTTCTGATATCTGTGGTCCTTAGTCCTGGCTTTAAGTCCAGGGCAAGACATCTCAACCTTGGCACTCTTGACATTTGGGATGCAGCAGTCCTTTGTTGTTGGGGGCCTGTAGTGTACTCTTCAGGATATTTAGCAACATCCCTGGCCTCTATCTGTTAGATGTCAATAGCACTCCACCCCCGTGATGACAATCAAAAGTTTCCAGCGGGAGAAGGGGGGTGTCAAGTCACCCTTGATTGAGAACCACCAACCTAGGGGAAAATAAATGTGTTAATTTAAGACAGTTTTTACTTTCACATGCAGATGTTCATACCCTTGCACTGATTTCATTGAATAAATTAAACAAATATTTCTGAGCCCTGGTATTTACCAATCCTTTTATATTAAAAAGGTGTAATTTAATCATGGCTTCCTCTGGAAATGTTCTGTAAATTAATATCTATTGAACATGTACTTTTCCCAATAGTTTTCTGTAGAATATGCCAGAACTTTAAAATTAATATTAACAAAAAATGAACATTAATTAATTCATATTTAAAAATAATATTACAGTAGTACTGGGACTTCCCTTGTGATGCAGTGGTTAAGAATCTGCCTGCCAATGCAGGGGACATGAGTTCGACCCCTGGTCTGGGAAGATCCCACATGCCACGGAGCAACTAAGCCTGTGCGCCACAACTACTGAAGCCTGTGTGCCTAGAGCTTATGCTCTGCAACAAGAAAAGCCACCTCACTGAGAAGCCTGTGCACCACAACGAAGAGTAGCCCCTGCTCGATGCAGCAAGAGAAAGCCTGTGTGCAGCAACAAAGACCCAATGCAGCAAATTAATTAAAAAAATATGGGATTGGATATTTTATTTTAAAAATAATAATATTACAGTAGTATTAACAGTGACATTGCTTTAGGAAAGAATTTAGAATAAGCCGGTGTGAACTGCTGTACTCTTTCTAATAAGGAAACAAATTTGATTGGCAAATGATACATTTTAACTCAGGAATATAGGAAGAAAGAGTAATGATGCACTTGCCCTAATACTGTTTATAAAAAAATCTCACCTCTGCTGTAATTTTAGAATTTTTCCTTGAAGCGTCTATGGTCCATGTAAATAAATAACTGTCCCCAAACATGCTCACTTCAACGTGTTTTCACATGCTATTAAAATGTTAAAAATAGATCACAATGTAGGGCACCCACATATTTAACTCAAGTCTGTGACATGAAGAGCTGAAAGAAAGAAGGAAAGGAAAGAAGGAAGGAAGAAAGGAAGAAAAAAAAGAAAGGAAAAGAAAAGAAGGAAGGAAAGGGATTGATTGAGGCTGAAGCTCTGTAATCTCTGGCCACTGGTCAGTAAATTCTATTGAAATTCAGTAGCGGGGTGGGTGCTATTTTTAATGTGTCTTTAGCTGGAGGGGCTTTCTGGACAGGTCCCCATGTTATCATTTCTTGTATGGGAAATCAAGGACCCTGGCAGTTGTCTTTCCCTGCTGTGTGTGGCATGCAGAATTGACTCTCAGAAGAGGACTCCGAGATTTTGGCCAGCAGTTCAGAAAAAAGACCAACAGAGGATGGAAACTAGAAGAAGAGTAAGGGGCTCTGACTTGCAGAGGTGGAGAGAAAGAATCAAGGGAAAATGAAAACCTTGATCATGCCTACTGGAAAGTTGAATTCAAGAAATCTGGCTACATATTATGTTTCTATTTCCTCTGCAGAGAACGTCTTGCTTTTTAAAATACTGTTTTCTGTGTGAGGTGTTTCTGTGTGTCCTCTCAGGATTTCTAGAGGGTCCATTTTCAAAGGGTCATTAACATTATTTAAATATTCATAGAGGGGGAGGGGATTACGTGCTGAAATTTCAGACAGCTCGGGAGTGGGGGATGGCAGGCCACCCGCCCGATCCAGCCCCAAGCGGTGTATCAGCTGCCCTCCTTCCCCACCGCTGGCTTTGTTAACACACGCGTTCTGACCCCAGGCCACCAGCTGCCACAACGGGGAAGGCAGCATGAAGGCTCTAGTGAGCTAGTGAGCCGGAAGCATCCCCGTCCGCACCTAAACCTCTGGACCACATCAGGGAGAGGCCCAAAACAAACGGAGCCGCCGGCCGCATCACAAAGACCTATCTCCCAGCCGCTCCCAGCGGTCCTGCTTACCTGGACATAGTCTTGATGCTGAGTAAGGGATGAGGAACTCGACCCCTCCTATAGGAACTCAGCAGTCCCGGGGTTGGGAGGGCGCATACGCACCCACACACTTCCATATACACTCACATGCACGTATGTGTACACCAACACGCACGTCCACATGCACACACACCGACACGCCCACCCGTGCGCTAACACAGGTCCACGTACCCAGACACAGAACCCTCTCCCCAGTTAGGAAATACTCGGCTTCACTTGCCCCATCCCTCCACCCTGCATCTCTCCAATCTATCCATTCACTCATTTCTTGGTTTCTCCGTTTGTGCAAAGATTCCGCCAAAGCCACAGGCAGAAGGTGTGGGTGATTAGGGCGGGGTGAGGGTGAGGGGGATATGGAAGCCGAGGGGTGGACCTCGGCCCAGGCCTCCGGGAAGGGGGCGGGAAAGGGGCGGGTTCCGGGAGCCGGCGGGCGGCGCTCCCCGCACTCCAGCGCGCCCGGCGGCCGCGGCTCTCGGCAGATGCTCTCGCCCCAGCTAGGGGCTGCCAAACGCCTTTCCGCGGAGTCTCCCGGACGCTCCAAGGAGGAGGTAGTAGCAGCGCCACGCCAGAGCGGAGCCCAAGGACAGCGCCCCCGGGATCCGGCGCCCAAAGGTGGGTGCCCAAGCTGAGGCGCGGCGGCCCCGGACACTAAGTCCCCGGGCCACCCTCCTGGTGTTGGGGCCTCGGGCGCGGGTAAAGGGTAGCTCGGGAGGGATTGGTGATCTGGGAGGCCCTCGGATGACCGCGGACTTTAAAGGGCTTTTATGGTCCTTGCCTACTGGAGCGTGTGCGGGGAGGGGGCCCGGCTGGAAAGTGCTGTGACCATGTGGCTTTGAATTCCTAGGTTTGGGGGAGGGCCAGTTTTTGGCTGCTTTATTCAATACTTATTCACTTATATATGCTTAAAAAAATAAACTTAGGAATGCCACACCCCCGCCTTCTCCGCCAAACACACACATAGAGTCGGGCTGTACAGGAAAAGCAGAGAAAAATCAATGGGCTGTAGCCGCCTCTCCAGACCTGGGAGCAGCGGTGGATGGAGCCACCGGTTCCTGCTCGAGGGGAAGGCGCCGGTCCTCACTCCTTTAATGGCAGAGCTGGGGGCGTTTTCGGAAGTCAAGAGCTTTTCGGGGAGACTGAGGCCGAGGAGGGCCGGGTGCTCAACCAGCCGGGGCCTTTTCGAGATAGGGTCCGGGAAGATGCTGCGGGAGGAAGGAGCAGCCCTTCTGCACTCGGAGGGAGGGGGATCCGGGTCCAGCTGAGCCTGGAAGTTTGGACTGAGGCTGGGACCCCAGCTATTAGGGTCTGGTGTTTCATCTCGGATAAAGCCGGAGGGCATGTCTCTTTGGCCCCTTTGTGGGGACACTGTGGGGAGTCGAAGGGGCGGGTCGCGGTGGTGAGCGCTGGGCAAAGTGTTTTGCAATCGAGGTAGAGGCGAGGCGCCTCCCGGGATAGGAGCTAGGAGATACTGGCGGACCTGAGAAATTCTAGAGAAACGCAATGGAGAACTGGGGACTGAATAGAAGTCCGGGAGAGCGGGCAGCATGGGAGCCCGCGGAGGGAGGCGGGGCGGGCCGGGGAGCGGTGGCGCTGGTGGCGGGTGAGGGCGGAAGGCGTAGCGGCGGCTGCGGGCGGTGGGGAGCCAGGCGGCGGGGGGACCCGCGGGAGCGGGACCAGCAAGCTGGCTTCTGAGCTTTCCTTCACGGATGCAGACCACCCACCTTGGGGATCTCTCCCTATTCCGCAAAAGGGGGCGTCTGGGAGGGAAGTGACTCGTTTAGAGAGATGGTGGATTATTTCTCCAGACCCAGTAAAGCCAGTTTCCCGCGTCGGGCAGTAATGGTTTGACTCTGAAAGGCTGTATGGTCAGACTTTGGCAAATCTGTATCCTTCCCTGTAGCAGTTTTAGGTGCAGCACCATTAATTTGGGCAAACTTGCGGACCCCCCCCCCCCAACGTATTTGCCTTTGAAAAGAACACACACTCACCCACCCACCCATACATCTCTATGTAGTATATCCCTGAGTCTGCAAACAAGTTCTCACAGGAAGAGTCCTTCTTATCACTTGATCACAGGCACCTGGAGGCTGAATTAGTACAAACCCACCACTCACCGGTGTAATCCCAGGGGATTTGTTTCCTTGGCTTTGTTCTAATTGAAGAGAGTTCATTTAAGCATCCCACTTTTCTTCCTGGAAATGTTCCCAATTTAATTAAACTCTCCTCCTTCTGGCAGCCTCCTCAACTTTGATCAATAAAATTTCAGAATAACAGGTCTAGAAATGAGGCATATTTAGTAAGGAGTTCACTGCTTCTTTAAGCATAAAGCCTTTTAAGAATTGAAACTTTCTAAAGCACCTTCTAAAAGGCTGAACACAGCCAAGCTCTCTCCTCCCCAGTTTTGACATAGGCTTTTTGCTTAAAGGGCATCTTCTCCTTTGAGTGGACACACCATGGGTCTTATAGGCGCAGCAGTTATTTTGAGCTGCACCAATAAAATTAGTCATGAGCCAGAAGAAATGAAAGTAATATGACTTGGGTCTCCTGATCCCTTACCTAACAGACTGGGCAATTATGTGTTGAGGTGTTTCTCTGGCAGTGGAGTTCATTTTCAGCTTCTTTCTGGGATGCCAAGATGCTAGTGTGAGACTGAGCTTTGAGATGGGACAAATATTTTGAAATACCCATTATCTCATAGTTCTGGCATGACAGTTGAAACAGCTTCCTGCCTGCGGAGTTCAGGGTAGTGTTGTCAGAATTTATTTCACTTTCATAAGTGGCTCCTTCTGACTCACTAGCCTCAGGATCTCTGGCTAATAAAGTGGAACAGCTTGTCTTAGTTATCAAGTGAGGGGAAAATGATCCACTGATTGTTTTATTTTTAAACCTTTTGGTATTTTAATATAGAAATTACCTATTAAGTGTTGCTTTTTAAAAATGCTAACACCCTGGACTTTCTATTTTTTTAAATTTTATTATTTATTTATTTATTTATTGACTGCATTGGGTCTTCGTTGCTGCGCGCAGGCTTTCTCTAGTTGCATCGAGCAAAGGCTACTCTCTGTTGCGGTGCGTGGGTTTCTGATTGCAGTGGCTTCTCTTGTTGCAGAGCACAGGCTTCAGTAGTTGTGGCATGTGGGCTCAATAGCTGTGGCTCTCGGGCTTTAGAGCACAGGCTCACTAGTTGTGGCGCATGGGCTTAGGTTGCTCTGCGGCATACGGGATCTTCCCAGAACAGGGATCAAACCTGTGTCCCCTAAACTGACAGGCGGGTTCTCAACCGCTGTGCCACCAGGGAAGTCCCCCGGACTTTCTAATTAATTATTATAATTATTGGCTAGATTCTACTGTCTTTGTAGATTTGGTGGACTCTTAAAGCATCCATGTCCTAGATTTCTATCAAGGTTGTCATCACAATTCCCACTTATTACGATAATGAGAAATGTTTCAAATAAAAATGCAGTTGAATTTGGATGGGGGTTGTGTTGAGGGATTTTAATGATTAAAACAGGAGCATTTTGAAAATTAACTTCTGAAAACTAGTTCCTTTTTTTTTCATTTTATACATTTCTCAACACTGGTATAACCTCTCATGAATTAGCCTCTGCAACGGCTATCCTTTGATCTTGAGACACATGGGAGTCACCATTTGCTTAGATTATTGGTCAGGCATCCTGTGTAAGCTATTGGACATTTCAAGTAATTGATTAATATACTTATCAGATTCCACAATTTTAGTAAGTTTTCGTAGAAGATTGAATCATTTTTTTTGGTACTGTGCAAACTTGACACCCAGGGGCAGATTTTCTGTAACACTAAAAAAGCTTAAACTTCAGGGTCCTACTCTAGCACCAGCCTCATCCAGGAGCACTTTGGGTGGCTTGGGCCTGAGGGAGGCAGTGCCTCCATGAATCATCACGGAAGATAGATTGGGTGTGGGGTGGGGGGAGGGAGAGATATCTTGGTTAGATATTCACCTTCTAAGAATATATGACTATTGTTAAGTTTTGGACCTATGCCCTTCAAACACATTTTCCAGGACTGTATTATTATAGAAAAGTTGAAATCATCTCTATTCTAACAGGAGAATCTACTACAGGTTTCCCCCACTTTCTGAAAGTTCACATTGCTGCCACTTAGCTTCTATGCAAGATCTACATTTCGCTAACCAAAAGAAATCCAAAGAAGATTTTCACTTTTATGAAAAACCTATCATCGAACTAATGTAGTCTTTCATAAAATCAAAGTGCCTGCTGTAACATGAAGTGGGGTACTCTTTGCTTTTTGCCATTTCAGCTTACTGAAGTTTTCATAGGCATGGTCTACTTTCAGAAAGTGGGATAAACCTGTATTTTACTCAAAAAAAAGTTACAGAGTAATGTTTGTGTGATTTAAGTAGGACTTTATTAATTAGAATACTTAAGAAATGGAGTGCTCTAATACAGTAACTGAAATTTAAACTTGCCTTAAAAATTTATTTCAACTGTTGTTGAACATGTTTCTAAGATGTAATAAATGACTATCCCTCCTTGACTACTTCTCACTAGAGTTTACTGTGGTGAACGCACTGTTGTCCTTGCATTGACCGTTCAGGATTTTGTAGTCTTAGTGTGATGTTAGAGTAGATATGAATTATAATTTTTAGGAGTGTAGAAGTGTAATCGCCAAACCTAGTCCAGGACAGACTCTGGAGGCTGGCTTTCAAGAAAACTAAAATCCCGATACAAATGTTATTTCTGTTCTTTGCCCCAGTCTCTGAAAGCTGAGCACCAGAAAAATGAGTTAATCAAGACCTTCCTTCTTCCTACAGTAAAACAGGATGCGCTTTCTCCAGGGTTCAGCGAGAAGTTTTTTCTTTTTGAAGTGAATTCTGAAATTGAGGAGGTGCAGAAGAGGACAGACAGCGTGGACAGAGGGACTGAGAGCATCCTTGCGCCCACTGACCTCTTTTTCCCTTTGGTACTTCCCTCTCAAATCTAGGTGCACCAGTGCTCCCAGGCCTTGGGGGGACATGTTTGAGTAGGATCAAGGGACATGTAAGTGGCATTTGTTCCCTTCTTGGTTGGAGTCTCAGAAAGACTGCATGGGCCCTGCAACTGGAGAAGTTACCCTTTGGAGGTAGAATGCTGAGGGTTTCCTTATTCAGGAAGAGGATGGGGATGGGGATGAAATGATGGAGCTTCCCTCTAGTGGATTTGTTGGTTTGTTTGTCTTGGAGGATACATGTCCGAGTTGAGGGAGTCATGGTGTGAATGCCAGGGAAGGGGAAAGAGCTGTAGAACTTGGTGGGGATGGCATGGTCCTTCAAAACCCCTTTTCCAGGGATTGTGTGGTTGGTTTGATTCTCAGTTGGAGCAGACGTGGTGAGCAGAGCCAAATACGCAGATACATAACCAAGGCCCCAGTTATCCAGCACCATGGTAGGGCCCAAACTCATTAGTGCATCGGTCGAATTCTCATAAGATCTAGAGCACGTCATATAAACTGAGTCTTAGTTCCCTCATCTATAAAAAATGGGATACAGAGAAGATTAGCATGGCCCCTGCGCAAGGATGACAAGCAAATTCGTGAAGTGTTCCATATTTTTTATACACACTACTATATATAAAATAGATAACTACTAAGGACCTCTTATAGCACAGGGAACTCTTCTTAATACTCTGCAATGACCGATATGGGAAAAGAATCTAAAAATGAGTGGATATATGTATATGTATAACTGATTCACTTTACAGCAGAAACAGACACAACATTGTAAATCAACTATACTCCAATAAAAAAAATAAAAATAAAATGAAAATTAAAAATGAGGACACCAAAACCTATCTACTTCAAAACTTGCATTAAAGGAGATAGGTGTGGAAGCACCTTGCATGTGTATTCCTCCCCAAATTGGTTGTTTTCTTAAATTAACCAAAGTCTTTCATCTTTATGGCAGATGCAAATAAGTAAACAGTTTTTAAAGTTAATTTAAAAAATTCCAGCAAAAATTGTGTAGCACATCAATTGTTCATCCTTTACACTGATCATATCGAGAAGCTTTGGGCACAGAGATTCTCCAGGCCTGACCTCCACATCCACCCCACAGCCTTTTGACTTGGGGAATCTCGCCGACATCCTTCTCTTCCCTTTCCCTCCAAATCACTTGCACTATTGTATTGAGGCTTCTTCCTGTCATCTTTACTGCCTCCCTCAGGATGCTTTGAGCAGGTCAGAAATTGCTCCTCATTGGGAAAATGGACCCAAATTCTCCGGACCTGCATCCTGGGCTTTAAGCTTTTACTCAGTGACCGGCAGTGGGATGGGGATCGCTGGGATTCCCCTTCACTAACTATTGCAAGATTCTTTGCCAGCTCTAATGAGTTTAATGTGTCATAAGACAGGAATGCAGATGAATATAGTAAGTAAAGATTTGCCATGAGGGTTAAAATTAAAAAGGTTTTCAGAAGAGCCTGAGACGTGTAGTGAATTCAGTCCTTTGTGTCTTATCATTGCACTTCTCATGGATTTGCAGTAGAGTTGGCTGCTCGGGTAGATGATTATGTAGCACCCGGGTGAGGCGGGCACACCAGAAACATTATTTTGAGTTTATTTTTAAGCGCTACAAATTATCCTTTGTAACAAACACATATAAAAGGTAACCTCCACTCTTGGTCCAAACCTCTCCACCGAATTCATGGTGCCAGGCTTGGATGAGGATGAGCCTGTATATTTAAGGAAGTGAGTCGGTTAGAAAAAGTGGTTGGGGATTCACAAACAACATGACTGAAAAAGCAGAACATTGTAGCACTTACCCCTGAGAAGTTTTCTTTTTAGTCACTGCCTGCCGGAGGGAAGTCCCCCCTCAAAACGTCTCCAGAGGGAGAACTGTCCAACTCAGGGCTAGTGACTCTCCAGTGTCTGTACTCTGTTTAAGGGCCTCAGCCCTGCACGAAGACCCAATTTCCTGCGCATTTGCCTGTTCACTTGAGCAGCATATCTGGACACGTGATCCATCAGCCCAGTGTCCATAGAGGGACAGTGTCCATATGGTCCAGACTGCCAGCATCACCCTTGTGGGAGGAGTCTGGATACTGCCTTTTAAACTGGTTCTGCTGGTGATGCCAAGACCAGGTGATGATGGCAATCTTAGGGCTCCGTCCACAGGTCTGTGGATTCTACTTGCATGTTCTGCCCTGTGGAGCACCCAGAGTCCTTATCTGCGACGTATAATTGGCAAGCAGTCGAGTCAACGTATATCAATGGTGGTCCAGAACTATGAACCTCTCTCTGAAGTACGTAAGGATGTTTTTCTTGCTCTGCGCATGCTTTAGCGAGGAAGCCTTGAAAAAGATGATAACTCTGCAGAACAAGAATAAACAGTGATGCTGGACTGGATGTTACCCCACAGGGCTTAGAGCACCCTGAGTTGGTGAGGTTTTGAGGAGAATTTTGCCAGGCCTTCCAGAGTTTTCATCTTTTCTTGGTTCGAAGGAGAGTGTGTGCGTGGAACTGCTACCCACACCCCTCCAGGTTCTGTGAAGAGAGAGGGGTTCCTTAGGTGGCTGTCCTGTCCGTCCCTGTGATTTTCCCGGCATGCTTGTGATCACCTGGTGGGCCTAGGACTGAGCTAGTGCTTTCTGTAGCAGAGACCAGCCTCACAGACCCCCGGGGAAGCCCCAACTCCCAGATGGGGAAGAGGGAGGGATGCCTACCTGTCTTTCTTCCCATCCAGGCTGACCAGCCCCACACCTGGGTGAAGGTGTGAGGAAGGCCAAACCACACTTTCCTGTGGGCGGTTAACTGCCGGCTTGCAGCCCCTCTCCCGGTGCAGCTGCCCGTCTGGGCGTCTATTCTCATGACCTCATTTGCACAGTGGAATCATGCAGAAACTTAACTTTGTCTGGAGCAGCGCCTCACATCCATTTTTCTCGATACAGCCTACAAGATGGAGAAAGTCACCATTGTTGAGCCCTTTTCCTGTGGGGTTGAGGGAGTGATTTTCCCAAAGGAATACATCTTAGTTAATATTCTGGAAAAACCAACTACTTCACAACCCTGAATTCAAAAGTTCTCTCTGTGTGTTAAAATCAAGGTCAACGTGCCATGTACTGTGTGATCCCAAGGCTATGTTTAGCCTGGAAAATTAGTAGTTTTGCATTAGAACATTTTAGCCTTGCAGAGGATAACAAGGATTCTCCCCGGACCGATTCCACATGAGTGGAATTCATTCATTTGGGGAGGGATATGAACAAACTGTTTTGGAAATTGAGAGCTGATCCAAAGCGCTTGCTTTCCTTTTGAGAAGAGTTTAAATCAGTGTTAAATGCAGCATGGAGATGGGCCTGGAGAGTGGGAGGCATTGCTTTTGCATGAAATCACAATGTGTACATTGTTTTTAAATATTCTTTTCATTGTGTGCTTCTTAACCTAAACAATTCACAGCCTCCAAAGGATGACAGACGTTATGGTGTAACCAACAGAGAAAGTGTAAGCTAGAAGAAAGAAAAGGGAAGAAATCCCTCCCTCTCCAACCACCACTCAGAATGGAATTGAGTTTTTTCTTCTAGGGAATTCCCTGTAATCCCCAGGGATGCCTCGACCTTGAGGTTTCTAGGCATGGTGCTGGGAGGAGCTAAGAAGAAAAGGGGAAGGAATTAACATTTTCTAAGTCCCAGACACCAAACTGCTTGCTTTATTTCCACTGCCTTACTTAATGCTTGCAATCACCACCGTTTTTCAAACGAGGATGCTGAGACACTGGGAAGTTACCAGGTAACCAGCCAAGCTATGCGATGCCAGCCACTTTTCCTACGCAGTTTTCCCTCCTGTTACTAGAGCAGTGCTAAAGGGCCCTGGGGCTCAGAGTGTGGTCTGAGGACCTGTGACATTAGCATCACCATCACCCAGGGGCTTTGGCTTTGTTGAAACTAGAGAATCCTGAGCCCCAACCCAGACCTGCTGAGTCAGAATCTGCATTTGTAACAAACCCCCCAGGGATCTGTGCGCACAGTAGAGTGTGAGAAACTCTGCTACCTCAGACTTGGAGGAGGAAGGTCGGGCGGGTACCACCAAGAAAACTAGCCAAGCCCCAGGACTGCAATCAGCAGACTGATTTGAGGGATTGGTCCATCTGGGAGGGGGGACAGGTGCAACTAGAATCTAGTGGGATGCAGCTAAACATCTTAAAATGCACAGGACGCCCCCCTCCCCTTGCGACAAAGAATTATTCTGCCCCCAAATGTCCACAGTGCTGATGTTGAGAAACCCCGATCTAGCTGCCCATATCTAGAATTCACATCCTGTAGATATGTTTCCGTAGCTTCAGGTGCGTGCAGCTCTCTAGCACACTTAACTTAAATGAGATGATACTGATTGCATTTTGCTATGCAAGTATGATTCCCTTTACTGGGACTTGAAAAGAGTAAAAGAACCGAAATTGCAGCGTGATAGAGTTCTGTTAGGGTTATGAGCGTGTCTGGCTCTGGTACCCAGGTTGCAGTGGAAATGTTTCTGAGTGTGTACGGAGTGCCCCCCACTGGGGGTCACTCCTCTGCCTGGCAACAATGCCTTTTGTTTCTTTGCTTGACTCCCCACACTTGCCCAGGGCTCTGTTCTATCTCACAGCCCCCAAACAAGCTGTATTGGGTCAGCTGTGCCACCTGCAGGCTGGGAGAGGAAAGGAAATAAATGCAGGATGGGTGAAGGGCGGCAAAGCCTCCTTCCCACCACCTTGCCTCCCTGCCCCCTGGGACCTAGCTGTCTCCCCCTTTTCCTCACTCAGGTCCTCTAATTCCAGCACTGCCACGGGCAAGCATCTTTCCTCTCCGCCTCCTCCTTCTCTCTCTAGATTCTGGCCCAGAACATCTGGAACTCCCTCCCCTCCATCCCCTCTGCCTCCCTCTCTCCTTTTTTCTCTGTCTTCTATTTGTGAGCTGAAAATCAACCTGAATCACGACCGGGAAGTGAAACCAGGATGCCCAATGTAGATTAAGGGAGGGAAAAGTTTTGAACCGAAATTCTGTCCAATAAAGAACGCCTGTCATTCATCTCCAGTCATGAGGGTTTACTTCAGAATGGCTGTGAACATCTCTACCTACTTTCTTGTTTTACTCTTATTCAACTTGCTTTCTCTCGAGCTCTGGAACTGGAAAACAGAGTTCTTTCTTGGTTCTCGTGTGTTTTCCAGCTCTCTTTCACTTTAACAGTCATTTTCCTATACTTTTAAATGAACATTATCAGTGAAGTAGATTTTTCTGAACAGGTTCTGGAACCAAACTAAGTTTATAACCGAGGTGTCCCAAGGAGGAGGAAACCTCTTTGCAACTTCCATGTACCTTCTTTTCGTAACTCTCATGATCTTTTGCAAAGGAAAGGGGTGGGGGGGTTGTGGGGAGTGACTGGTGGGCTACACAGCATGTGGACCCAGAGGCCAGGGCAGATGAAGCCAGAGGGCTGGGCTTCTAGCCAGAGCGAAATGAATCTTCCCAGCCCTAGGAAGCCTGTGTTTTTCCAGCAGACCAGCTGATCTGCTCCAGAGGGCTTTAGATTGGGAAACGGGGAGTTACGGGGAGAAGTGGAAATCAGAGAACAGGAGCCCAGTTTGCTGTGGAGGATTATCAGTTATGTCACAAAAAAGGGGTGATTTGACACCTGGTAATTGATTCCTAGTAATTGTTTTGAGAAAATAATTGGGGAGTCAGTATTAGAAACAATTTTGTCTTTAAGGTGTATAAACGGGAGGAAGAAAAGCTTAGAGGCCTTTGTCCCCTGAGGCACCCGTCCTGTCAGGTCTCCAGCCCACACTCTCTAAGTGTGTGGTCACATCTCGTGAATGCCTCAGGGGTCCTCTTGGGCTTGATAATGTATGCCATCTTTTGCGAGATCCACTAAACTCTTGGCCACAAATTATGCCTTTCAAAATTGGCCTGGAAAAATGCTAGCAAGAGTCATTACATAATTGACTACTGCAAGTCCTGGGACACATACAAAGTAACAATTCCTGGGGCTTTATGAAGAATGGCTCCAAACCAAGGGCAGAGTTTATATGAACAGAGGAAGACCTTATTCAATGCATGTACAATTGCATGAGACCTTGAACTTTTAACATGGGCCCATTTTCATCCACAAACTAGGATGAAGCTTCTTTCAGGAGAGCATAAGGTTGAAAAAGCTCAAATTTTTCTATTTCTTCAGTGAGTTGAATCTTCCATAAGAGCAGATACTCTGAGATTAAAATGGGTTTAAGCAGCTGCTGATAATATTTACTGAAAATCAGGCCCTCTTCCAAGTGCCACATATGTATCGCCCTCTTTAACCTTCATAACATCCTGTTGGGAAGGTACCATTATTATAAATATTTGTCACAGATGCAGAAACGGAGCACGGTGGTTTAGGACAAGGGCACGTCTAGTGGCACAGTCAGAATCTGAATCCTCATAGTCTGGCTTTTATAGACTGTCCCTTCATCGTTGCCATCCTTATCCTGCCTTCTTAGTACTTAGGACAGACTAAACTTGCCCTCTCCTAGTGTGGTTGAGGGTATGAATCTCAGTCCATAAGGCAAGGCTTGCAAAAAGCATAGCATTTTACAACTTGAGTAAATTGATTTTGTCTCAATCTATGCAGCTAACAGAAAATTTGACCTCAGTTATTTTGGGAAAATGCCCACCTTGTGATCGCATCCAAGGTCTAAGGTTTTAGGAAAAGGGCCGTCTAGACACCTGGTTTTAGTTGTGATTTCCAGTCACGTGTCTATATTGCTTTTGACTGTTTCTGTCCACCTGGGCAAATTTAAAAGGCTCTTGGCTGGTCCATACAGGCATGGGATGGAGCCGGGAATCCTTAGCAAGTCTGGGAACCTGGAACCTGGAGTGTTTCCTCTCTGAAGTCTTGCCAGCTCCACTAGGAGCTTCCAGGGAACAGAGCAAAACACCCAGAGGTGGAGGGTGGAAAGATGCTTTCTAGAATGCCTTGCATAATCTTGTCAGTAGCTTAGATTTTTACAAAAGCCAGGAAGAACCTTGACTCCTTGACACCAGATCTCTGAAGCAAGCATTCTGCTGGCTGCCTGCCTAAGGGGGAGGAAGGAGGAGAGAAAGTAAAAGGAGAAGACATTTATTAAGATCTCAGAGATATTCATGGACTAGAGTGGTGGTTGCCAGGGCTGGGGGTAGGGAGGAATGGAGAGTTAGTGTTAAATGGGTACAGTTTCAGTTTTGCAAAATGAAAAGTGTTCTCTGGATGGATGGTGGTGATGGTAGCAGAACAATTAACCATACTTAATGCCCTTGAACCGTATGCTTGAAAATGGTTAAAATGCTAAATTTTATGCTTGTATATTTCACCACAATAAAGCATAGTCATCCACACAGAAATTTTATATTTGTACCAACTTTGACTTTTATTAAAAATAGTCAAAAGATAAATCCAAATGACAGAAACAGAAAGTAAACCTCACCACCACCAAAAGAAAAAAAAAAAGTTCATGAAAAACTATCTTTTGGAAAGCTAAAGGAGAACAGTAGATTTGAATCCTCCAGTTGTGGGTGTGTTCACTTCCTTCAAGGGAAGTGCTGGTCTTATCTGACCTCTGAGCCCAGCCTTGGTCTTGAAGACCATGGGTCCTGAACACCCAATGGTAAATTGGGCTCAGAGAGTGTTGGAGGGTTCAAGAGGTCCGTTCCCTTGAGGAGCTCCTAGTAGGATGGACCTGCATGGTTCATGGTGCCCTCATCGAAGGCCACAGGACTGATTCAAAGAGGAAGACGTGTGTTGAGCTGTTTTCCTACTGTCTAGAGTGCTCTCTGGCCCTGGGATGAGGGCAGCTCTGTAATTACCGCACCTCTGTCATCAAAGGAATCCCGAGTTGTCACATTTCTCTATATTGTTTCCTTTGCATGTTAATTCTGGCTTGTCACATTTCCAAGGTGGAAACTACCTCTCCTCACTTTATTTTTCCCTCAGTGTTTCCATGACAAGGAAAATGATGGATGCCTGGACTTGTGTTCCGGCATCCAGGGCACTGCATATCTGCGCCCTGCACGGGTCCAACCTCTGAAACAGGAAGAGGTGCCTGTTGAAGTCTCAGAGACACACTTTCTTAGAGGTTGCTGTTTTCTCGTGCTTCCCTGGTTGCCAGAAAGGGCACGAGAATGACCTGGGGGTTGCAAAGCTGTGGAAACACAGCGGGGGCAGCCCTGAATGGCTCTTCCCTGTCAGTGGGCTTGGTGTCACCCTAGTAGGGTGACTTCCAGGTGGAGGGCCAGCTCCCTGACACCCATGACAGCCGGGTCCCTTCTGCCTGCCGGCCCTGACCAGCATGCTGGGGCAGTTCTGTGATGGCACTCCTAGTTCTTCCCTTTGTTTGCTTGTTTTTCATTTTAATAGTGGTGAAATACACATAACATAAAATCGACCATCTTGACCATTTTCAGTCACACTAAGTACATTCACATTGTTGTGCTACCATCACCATCCATCCGTCCACGGAACTTTCTCATCTTGTAAAATTGAAACCCTTTACCCATGAAACACCAACCCCATTCCCCTCTCCCCTTCTAGCCCCTGGTAACCACTGTCTACTTCCTGTCTCTCTTAGTTTGGCTATTCTAGGTAACTCATCTAAGTGGAATTACACAGTATCTCTCCTTTTGTGACTGGCTGTTTCACTTAGCATAATGTCCTCCGACGTCCCCCAGGTTATAGCAGGTGTTAGAATTTTCATCCTTTTTAATGTTGGTGAATTATATTCCAGAGTATGTCTGTACCACATTTTGTTTATCCGTCATCTGTCGACGGACGCTTGGGCTGCTTCCACCATTTGTCCCACCCTTGTTGAGAGACGTGAGCCAGCTGTGAGGTCCTCTGGAGATCAAAAGAAACCCCCAGTCCCTACCTTCAAGGAGTTCACTTCTCTAGCAAGTGCTGAAGTACAAATACAGGAAAAGGTAAATCACAGGGCAGAAGTCGTATGATATGAGACATCTGTTCAGGACGTGTCACAAGTGGATGTGGATTTGCAAAATGGACGGCTTAGAGAGAGTACACTCTACAGTGTGGATTCCAGAGGTAGGTAGCCTGGCCCCAATCCTGGCTTTGTCTTTAGTATCCACGTCACTTTGGGTGAATTATTGAATCTTTGTAAGCTCAGTTTCCTCCTCTGTAAAATGGAGATAATAGTACTTTCCCCATAGAGCTGTTGGGAAGATTAAATGAGAAAACATTGGTAAAGAGTTTAACAGAGAGCATGGCATGTGGTTAGCATTTAAGACTAACATACAGAGGAAGCAACCTATTACCCAACCGAATGCCAATCAGTTCTTTTTAATGTATTGTTCTTGTTCTCTTAAGATGAGTGTACATCTTGCTATCTTCATTTGCCACAATTTTGCAGGTATTTGTGGTTCCTATTCTTCTGTCTTTCCTCTTCATCTTCCTTTAAGATTATGGTAGTTTGCATGGTGATCGATTTTGGAGATTCTCAGATTATCGAGTAAGAATAAACTGTTTTTATCAGATAACTGAAAATAAAAGTGACTATGGCCTGGCTTTCTTATCCATGGGAGGATATAGATTGAGAAAGAGAATGACAGTTAGTAGATAACCTTCATCTCACTGGCGAGGGAGATGGCTTTCTCTAACTCTGGGGCCATTAGAGCAAGGGGGAGGCCGGGTTCCACCTCTTGGTAACATAGGTCTAATAACATCGCCTATGTAGATAGTGCTGTTGTGGCTATTCTCTCAATTAAAAATTTCATATTTAGACGATTTTAATCTCAAATATTGAAATCCTCTCATTTTTTCTAGTAATGCTTAGGAAAACTTTTAAAAATTAAATTGATAGTTTTGCTGAATGAAATATTTTTCTGTTCATGGGTGCTCTAAGGTATTCTAGAATGCAGGTCTCAGACACATCATCTGGCTAGTGCATTACTTTATTTCTATTCCTGTTTGTCTGCTTGGTATTTCCTACCCAGGAGTCCACCAACTTCAAGGCAATTGAATCCATTATTAGCCAGGAGAAAAAAAACATCTGTCTCCCTTGCCCCAACAATAGATTTCCCTAAAAAAAAAAAAAAAAAGGCATTTGAGAGGAGTGGGTGCGAACACAGGAATTTCCTCCTCCACCCTAGCTGTTGCTAAGCTGTAAGCTAATATTGTGAGAAAGAAAAAAATATCAAGGTCTCAACTTTCCTTGCCATACCGCTTTGTATTTTTGTTTACTAGTATCAATGAAGGTTCCCCCAGATGCTGGTTCAAGCTGAATGGTTTGCCCTTTACTTTACAGACTAGGGAGCTTTGCTCAGATTAACTCAAGGTGCCCAGGCTTCTTCGACTCCTCCTGGAGTTCTTTGTACACCTTCCCTATTACTCTGGTGGTGTCTTTCAATCAGCTTTTCTGATCAAGAATTTATGTTGACGATTACTCAGTCTGCTGGGGTGGGTGAAAGAATGTTGTGGTGCCTTTAAATGTGTTTGTCTATTTGTCATCAAAAGTGAAAACCAAACTTGGAGATTTCTTTTCTCTCTTTAATTTTGGAGACTTTTTCTTTGGGCCAGAATCTCTGGAGAATGATAAGGCAGCGGTGGTTGAAATACTTCTGTGGCTTTTAGCAAGGGAGGATTTAGCAAGTGAGGGTTTCCCAGATTGGGTTTAGATTCATGTTTGTTTATGTTCCAAACTTTTTTTTTTCCTGTAATACCGTAATTTTGAGTATCAGCAGAACTTGGAGCAGATAATGTTTCATGGAATGTGTAATCCTTTGGGGTTGTATATTTTACTCAAATAAACTTTCATGACGGGTTGGTTAAATAGGACAGAATCTTCAGCAGATTTCACTTGGCTAATTTTGTTCTTTTCCTGTTTTCCTGATCAGACTTCTGTCCAACCTCCTTTAAAGGGGGCAGCTGGGTAGCATGAAAATAAGGACTTTGAGTGTTGGTGCGGCTGCTGAGGGGTATTGTGGGCTTGGTATCACTTGACACTTTTAATAAAATGATATGGGAACCCTCCACTCCAGCATTTCCAGTGGTGGGTCTAGGGTGTTCTTTAGTGATGGAGAGTAACTCCTCTCTTGGTTGCCTTGCTTCTGGCTACCAGAAATAATTAGCCCTTGGTTGGCACAGTGTAGGACTGCCCACCAAGGAGGAACCTTACAGTAGAGAAGCGAGAATAGAGTATAGGAAGAAAGTTGACAGTTGTCAGTGTCAGCTCGAATTAATTTGCAAAATGTTATATTTTCTAAAGCCATAGAGTAATCCACAGACTCATCAGATCGAAGGGCTAGGTGGTAGGGAAAAAATCCTGTAGGACTGGGGAGTTCAGAACAGCTCGATCGAGTTATTCCACCTCCCAAAGCCTTGGTTTTATAAACTGCAAAATGGGGGCTAATAATAACTATGGTTAGTTATTTCCATGCAGTAACCAATCCAGAGGGGCTGGCATATTTTCAATAATATGTTTTCATAAATGTAAGTTCCCCCCCTCGACCATTCAGGATCAAGTACGTTGCCATGTAAAATTGTCTTGAAAACTCCAGGTTTGAATTATTATTTGCCTCTTAGTTGACTTCAAAACATTTGTTTGTCCCTGGAACAGAAGAAAAATATCCTTTGATCATGAGACAGGTGCATTTTTAGTATGTTAAGTCCACTGCCTGTCTTTCTTACAGCTTATTAATGTGGTCAGTTTCAATCCTTCCATATTCTTGATGGCACAGAACCTTCAGCTGTTTTCATCAAGTATGTTCTTGGGTTGTAAGTTACCAGATGATCCTGTAGGTGGGCCTCTGTCAGCTCCAAGATTAAATGACGTGTGCGTTTTCTTACTGACTTAACTCTAAAGCTGTAGGATAACTGAGAGGCACTGAGGAAAGGACAGCTTCCAAACAGTCTATCGGCTTCCCAGAACCTGTGTCTTTGTGGGGACAAGTGAGGCAGGCCTGGAGCTGCAGCGAAGTGACTTCCAAAGGCCCCTCATACTCACTGATGTCCACCTGATCTGATTTATCAGGAGTAATGTGAAGATGATTCAGAAATGGTTTTATAAGAATTTTTATTCTGGTTGAATCACATCTGGTGGTTATTTCCATTTTTCTAACGTCATCTGATTAGCTCAGGGATGCCCAGCCTTTATTGTCCTGACTCACTGAGGGACGCTGCTTGGTCATGAATGGGGAGACCCTGGGGAGGAAGAGGGTTGGCAGGCATTCCCCCCTGATGGGTATCCTGGCAAATTCCAGGGAGGGAAGCATGTGATCATGACTTCCAGCAAAGCCGTACTAAAACCTTGCTCACAAACCATTGTGGAAACACTTTCACCTACGCTAATACATTCATCTTCCCGGAGAGGAGGCGGAGCTGACATCACCTTGTCCCATATTGCACACCAAGAAACTGAGTCTCAGAGGAGCTAAGGGAATGGCTTAGAGTCCCATCCTTAGATCTGGTAACATTCCAGATGGACACACACCACCAAAGTCAGAGGGGAAAGGAAAGTCTGGAAAGACTTTCTGTTTCTACTTTAAACTTTTCTGTATCAGTTGGATAGCTTCCAAAGAGTGATAATAATTTTTTTTAAAAATTATTTTTAAAAAAACAAAAATGTGCTATAGTTGTGATTATTATTCAAATTTAAGGAAATGAAAAAGGACCTAACGAATCCTTTAGTTCAGCCCTCTCATTTTTACAGATCAGGAGACTAAGACAAGTACCATTTAATAATTTGGTCAAGGTGATACATAAGCTGACAAGTGGTATAAAATATATTTCAAAAACTTAATAGACTAAAGGTGATTATGTAAGCTCTGTATTCCACTAAACACATGTTTAGCTGCCTGAAAGGATGACTCCGGGCTGTACTGTTGAAAGGAAGGCTCCTGACCCTTGGCTTTGGCATCTCTGAGACCTGGGGTGGGAACTTGGTGCTTCTTGGTACCTGCATGACCTCGGGGCACATGACTCTTCTTCCTTATAACTGTTTCTTCATCTGCAAATTGGAATAATAATTCCCATCTTGCAAGGTTAGAATTAGAAATTGGAGGTAATGAATTACATAGAATCCATCTGAAATTGCCATTTTATTGATTAAGATGATCAAATATTGGGAATTTCATATAGTGTAACCTAAAATATAGAGTCTGATAGATACTCAGTAAATACTAACTGTTCAAGTTGTAACAGGGGATAAAATAGAATTTTTATGGATGTTATAGTGCGGTCCCAAATGTCTGTTTTCTTTTCTCAAGGAAACAAGGAAGATGAAAAAGGCTCTGCGTTTTCTTAAATTTTACAGGTGCTCTCTAACCCCCCTCCCCCCATGGCTCCTCAGGACGTTTCCATCGTTTGATGTCTTTGACTGTTCATGGCTCAGTTAACTTTCTTCTGTTGCTCATGGGGACAGGTCCTCTGTAACTCCTCCTTCCAGTTTTCTTTCATTGAAGATCAGTTATTTTTTTTAATTTTTAAAAATTAATTAATTAATTTATTGTCCGTGTTGGGTCTTCCTTGCTGTGCTCGGGCTTTCTCTAGTTGTGGCAAGCGGAGGCTACTCTTCATTGTGGTGTGTGGGCTTCTCATTGCAGTGGCTTCTCTTGCTGCAGAGCAAGGTCTCTAGGTGCACAGGCTTCAGTAGTTGTGGCTCCTGGGCTCTAGAGCTCAGGCTCAGTAGTTGTGGTGCACGGGCTTGGTTGCTCCATGGCATGTGGGATCTTCCCTGACCAGGGCTCAAACCCGTGTCCCCTGAATTGGCAGGCAGATTCTTAACCACTGTGCCACCAGGGAAGTCCAAAGATCAGTTTTTTGGGTTTTTTTTAAAATTTTATTTATTTATTTATTTATTGGCTGCATTGTGTCTTCGTTGCTGCACGTGGGCTTTCTCTAGTTGCGGTGAGCGGGGGCTACTCTTCATTGCAGTGCGCAGGTTTCTTATTGCAGTGGCTTCTCTCTTTGCAGAACACGGACTCTAGGCACGCGGGCTTCAGTAGGTGTGGCACATGGGCTGTAGAGCACAGGCTCAGTAGTTGTGGTGCATGGGCTTAGTTGCTCCGCAGCATGTGGAATCTTCCCAGACCAGGCCTTGAACCTGTGTTCCCTGGATTGGCAGGCAGATTCTTAACCTCTGCGCCACCAGGGAAGCCCCAGTTATTTTTAGGTTAGAAACTTTTCTGCGCAATTACTGCCCTGCCTCACTGATGCATAGAAAATGGGTATACTTTCAGGATTTTTAGCACTGTTACAGTTTCTTGTTAGATAAATTTTGGCTAAAACTATAAAATTCACTTAGGCTGAAGTAGTAGTATTGAGTTATAAGAACCTGTGGATGGGCTTCCTAGGTGGCGCAGTGGTTAAGAATCTGCCTGCCAATGCAGGGGACACGGGTTCCATCCCTGCTCCAGGAAGATCCCACATGCCGCGGAGCAACTAAGCCCACAACCATTGAGCCTGCACTTTAGAGCCTGTGAGCCACAACTATTGAGCCCATGTGCTGCAACTACTGAAGCCCACATGCCTAGAGCCCGTGCTCCGCAACAAGAGAAGCCACGGCAATGAGGAACCCGCGCATCACAACAAAGAGTAGCCCCCACTCACCGCAACTAAAAGAAAGCCTGCGCACAGCAAAAGAGACCCAACACAGCCAATAAAATAAATAAATAAATTTATATATAAAAAAAGAGTAGTGTTATTCAGAAAGTAATTGAATTAAAAAAAAAGAATCTGTGGTTGATTGGGGGATACCTGTGTTCTGGATATCACTGTGTTATTAACTAAATGTTTTGCCTTGAGCTTCATGTGACTCATTTATAACTACACAAGATCTGTAAGAGCATTCTAAGTAAAAAAAAATTGGTTATTTGTGACTTTTCTCAACAAGGTATATTCATAGTGCAGACAGTGAGCGTTAGGGAAACAGTGAAGGGTGAATTATTAGTTCATATTCTTATTTCATTTTATTGGATTTTCCAATTTTTTCTTCTCAGAGATTTTTCTCTGAACCAATATAACACTGCATCCAGGTAAAAGTGTTGTTTAAGCCTGTTGGTAAAAGAAACTTAACCATGTTTCACTATAAAACAAACCATTGACATGGGCAGAGGTGGGGGGAGAGGGGAGAAAGAAATAGAAGAGAAAAATGAGAAAATCCTAAATCGTCATCATTTTACATAGGCTTCAACCCAGTTTTCTACTCCCCAAAGTGACAGGCTAAGCCTTTTTGTCTATTGTATTTTGAACGATTAAGAAAAAGAAAGCTGATATTTATATAAAACTTAACTCACTCAGCAACTTTGGGTGCTTGGTGGTAATATACATCCCTCTGCACACATTTTCAAGATTTATCTTGTTTCATTAAAGCTGCAGATGTATGTCATCTGTTTTACTTGTCTACATAGTTTTATTACTAGGCAACTTAGCAGTTTTGCAATCTAGATAAAAACAGGAAAGAGAAGAAATGGGAAAATTGGAAGAATAAATTCCACCCCCTCCAGTGTGGCAGTGACTGTCAGTAATGAAATACGAAAGGATCAGGTACCGTGCGTGCATTTAGATGCCCTGTTAAGAAACCAGACCTAAGGTAGTAACATTCAAACTTTTTAAAACATTTTATCATTTCGTTAGATTTCCCAAATGGCCCCTAGAGAATGGATGTGGAGGTGCTTGCAGTAGTCCAAGGCGAGTGACAGCTTTTGGGGGCAATGGCGGAGGGGACAACAAGGAAGAGGCACGTTTATTCTTCCCTGACCTTTCATGTGACCCCTCCTGGCTCCCTTCCCACCCTTCCTCCTTTTGTCTTTTTCTCCTTTGTGAGGGCAGGATTCCATGGCAGTCCTTTAAAGATCTGGCACTTAGCTTATGCTCTGGGAATTTACCAAGTGAATTCTTGCTTCTTGTAAATAGAAGCAAGGTTGGCACGTAAGAGAAACAGGATGGAATGTCCAGCCATGGACCAGGTTGCCAGCACTAAAGCAGGGCTCTTTGCAACACAGCGCTTTCTGCCTGTGTGTGAAGGATGGAGGAATGCTGAGCTTGGACCACAAGGGCAAAAGTAGCCTCTCAGAATACCCTGCAGCCATGCTGGGATGGTTTGGGATGATGGGCTCACTCTGGACCAGCTCCACATTTTGCCTGGCAGGTGGTCAAGCAGAATGGGTCGGTCCCTGATTGATCAGAGGTCTCCAGAAACTGCCTGCTGCTAAGATTGGATCTTTCTAGAACCATGCAGATGATAGAATTTGCCTATGGTGTCATTTGTGCAAAAGGAAGGAAAACTGAAGGTAGACCTGAGAGCAATGACTTGTCCTGGGTCATCCATGGTCTGAGAATGGCACTAAGGGTTTGAAGGAAAAGATGGGGTTGAGGATGGAGAAGACATTGGTTGAGAGAGAGATGGAGTTAGGACATAGTCATCTTTAGTGCAGGAGTCATGTGTTGTTTGGGGCAGCAGTGTTTATATAACATAAATGCTCTAGAGGTATATGGACCACCAGAAGGCATAATCTATCCATGTGATGCCTGCCCTACAAAGGCAGCCAGCTGCCCAGATAGCCCACCTCGGAGAGCAGCCAGCTCTTAGACTACTCTCTGATTAATTAACTCTTTTCCCTGTAACTTGCTCTCACCTCATGGGCTACTCAATTCATTTCCCCTGTCTCTTGAGTTCAGCCCCAATTCCACCTTGGTTGACACCCCAAATGACCCTGTTTCTTGGGCTCACCCAGCTGGCTTTCCTCTTTCCTTGCTTAACTTTGCATGTCAACTTCAATGTGATTGTCTAAAGAGAACATTTTATTAGAAAATGGAAATCTGAGGCAATGAGGAAGAGGAGAAATGCATCACTGTTTATTTTTAGGTTCAAGAATTCACACAGCAACAAACCCAAACTATTAACTATTGCCTTAGGAAAGGTTTCTACCACTGTGCTTGCCAGGTACAAGAAAGGAAAATTACAATTGACTCTGCATCACTCTTAGAATAACCTCATCATAAATTTTCAAGTACAGAATGAGGCTTTTTATAAAGCCCCGAGGCGTCTATCTGCAAGTCCATCTTAATGACAGATTCCTTATTCTGAGCAAGAATGTGTCATCGTCATTGCTGGTCTTGTGTTTTCAGATAAACACAAAGCTTTGGGGGGAAAAATGCTTAAGTAAAAAGACTAAGGGTTGTCCTCCCCTGGGATTTCCTGGAAGCCTTCTTAACTGGGACATTTGAAGCAGGCCTCATGATGTGGCCTGAAAATTGCCATGGCTGACAGCTTTTATAGGATGTTCTACGAGGACCAATTTTATGATCCACAGACTTGGGCCATGGTTAGCCTAGCTTGTTGTTTTCTCTCAGTTAAAAGACTTTTGTTAAGAGAACAAACAAGAAAGTTCAGATGAGTCAAGAATGTATTTTAATAGAGATGTGGTACATATATATAATGGAATATTACTCAGCCATTAAAAAGAATGAGATAATGCCATTTGCAGCTAGCTGCATTGGTGGACCTGGGTGGACCTAAAGATTATCATGCTAAGCGAAGTAAGTCAGAAAGAGAAAGACAAATACCATATGATATCACTTATATGATAAAATATGACACACAAATGAACATATCTATGAAACAAAAACAGACTCACAGATATAGAGAACAGACTGTGGTTGGAGGGGGTGTGGGGAGAGGGAAGGATTGGGAGTTTGGTATTAGTGGATTCACATTATTATATATAGAATGGGTAAACAACAACGTCCTACTGTATAGCACAGGGAACTATATTCAATATCCTGTGATAAACCATAATGGAAAAGAATATGAAAAAGAATATATATGTATAATTGAGTCACTTTGCTGTACAGCAGAAATTGACACAACATTGTAAATCAACTATACTTCAATAAAATTGTAAAAATAAAAAGAATGTATTTTAGATGGCAGCTCCAAGGATATAACTAGAGGGCAAATAATATTTTAAGTTTTCACAGTTTCTCCAGGGACTCAGGTTCACATCCACGTGTCATCTCTTCTATATGGAAAATTACCCCTAAAAGTCTTTTCTCTGTGCAGGTTCTGAAAAAAATGTGAGGGGGTACTATATTTCTTGCATGTAACTAGTGAACGTATTATGAAGATGTGTTAGTTTCTTCCTGAAGGCTGAATTGATTGCTACTTGGCATAAACTTTTAATTGTTCTATTGTTCCATCAGGATGTTTATATAGCGTCATGTATCTCTCCAAAAATACATATTAATTGCAGAGAGAACAGAGTAAATTTGCAGTGGAGGAACCTGGCAGACACCACCCTAGTCACAAATTGAAAATTAACACCACCAGTAATTGGACAAATTGATGTTGATCACCATCTGATGAGAGGAGCAAGAGGAAAACTCAGTATCACTTCTGTGATATCCCTACAAAAGCTCATAACTTAGATGTAACCATGAGAAAATATCAGATAGCACCAAACTGAAAAGCATTCAGCAAAATAACTGGTTTGTAATTTTTTAAAGCATCAAGGTTATGAAAGACCAAGAAAGTGCCCCAAATTGAAGGAGACTAAAGAGACATGGGAATGAATGCCACATGGGACCCTGGATTGAACCATTTTGTTGATAAGAACATCATTGGGATAAGTCTTGACATTTGAATGGTGTCTGTAGTTTAGATGGTAGGATCTGTCAATGTTAATTGCATGATTTGGAGGCTGTACTATGTGGCTAGGTAAAAAAAATGGTCCTTATTTTTAGGAAATGTACACTAAAGTATTAGGAATAATGAGCCTTATGTTTGCAACTGACTCCAATGGTTTAGAAAAAAATTATATATGCACACATTCTAATAATGTCTTAAGGTAAAAAACTTATATGAATGTTGGAGAGGGTGTGGAGAAAAGGGAACTCTCCTGCACTATTGGTGGGAATGTAAGTTGGTACAGCCACTATGGAAAACAATTTGGAGGTTCCTTAAAAAACTGCAAATAGAACTTCCATATGATCCAGTAATCCCACTTCTGGGCATATACCCAAAGAAAACCATAATCCCAAAAGAAACTTGTACCATAATGTTTATTGCAGCACTATTTACAATAGCCAGGACATGGAAGCAACCAAAATGCCCATCAATAAACGAATGGATAAAGAAGATGTGGCATATATACACAATGGAATATTACTCAGCTATAAAAAGGGATGAGATGGAGCTATATGTAATGAGGTGGATAGAACTACAATCTGTCATACAGAGTGAAGTAAGTCAGAAAGAGAAAGAAATATTGTATGCTAACTCACATATACGGAATCTAAAAATGGCACTGATGAACTCAGTGACAAGAACAAGGATGCACATACAGAGAATGGACTGGAGAACTCGAGGTATGGGAGGGGGCGGGGGGGTGAAGGGGAAACTGAGACGAAGCAAGAGAGTAGCACAGACATATGTATACTACCAACTGTAAAATAGATAGTGGGAAGTTGTTGTATAACAAAGGGAGTCCAACTCGAGAATGGAAGATGCCTTAGAGGACTGGGGCGGGGAGGGTGGGGGGGGGACTCGAGGTGGGGGGAGTCAAGGAAGGGAGGGAATATGGGGATATGTGTATAAAAACAGATGATTGAACCTGGTGTACCCCCAAAAAAATAAAAAAAATAAAGATTAAAAAAAAAAGGGATATGTGTATAAAAACAGATGATTGAACTTGGTATACCGCCCCCCCCCCCCAAAAAAAAAGTCTATAGACTTCTTTTTCTTGGTGGAATCCAAAAATATTTGCACAAAAATTCAAATACCTATTCTAATTCAAGGATTCTATAAATTTCTGTGTATGTTCAGATGAAGATGACCTTCTTTGTCCCATATTTTTTCAATGCTATTAAAAAACAAAATGTACTCAAAAAAAAAAAAAAAACTTATATGAGATGAATCAGAAAGATATGGGGATAGTTATTTTTGTCGTCAGTCAACAATCTTGAGAAAACATAGATGAAGCTTGGAGTGCCAGCGTTTTCATGCCCTGATCCTGTAGTCTGCTCCTACTCCTCTGAGATTTGAGTGGAAAGTAATTTCAAATATGTTGTGAAATTTACCAATGTAAAATTGCTGCTGTAAACAGAATTTAATCTGTTTAGGACTTAGACACTTTATCTTCACATTCCTCTGACATGAAGTATTAAGCTAGTACATAAAAGTGTTTGAAGACCTGAATCAGACATGTGTATGTAATTCATATAAATGTGTAATTTACCTGTAATATTTATGCTTTCCTGATTATGAAAATACTACTATAAAAACTATAGATACACAAAAAGTATAAAAACAATTAAAAGAAAGTAAAGCTCAAGTCGATTCTCACGACTCAGAAACCACAGGCCACTGGTAATATTTAGGCTTATTTCTTTCTAATACATATTTTTTAAACTGTCCCCATTCTTGAGACATGATGCTGAATATATCATTTTTTCTATAAGCTCAAAAAATATTAAATACCCCAAAACATTAGTTTTGTATCCTAATGTTTTTATTCATTTTAGCATGAGCATTTTCCCATTAACAAAATTTCAGACTTTTTTTCAGCTTTTCATTTTCACATAATTTTCAACTTAGAAAAGAGTTGCAAGAATAGTACGAAGAGTTTTTGTTCTTTCACCACGTGTTAACATTTCAGTTGCTGCTTTCTCTTGCTCTCTCTTCACGTGTATGTATATGTGAAGTTGCATATATAATGTATGTCATTACATATATTTAGATATTTTTAATACTTTTTTTTCTGAACCACTTAAAAATAAGTTGCAGACGTCATGGCCCTTTTATGTTATTTTATATGGTCATAATAAAATTTGAAAATTCAGGAAATTTGATATTGATACAGTGCTAATATATAGTATAAATTCCATTTTCATATCGTGCCAATTTTCTCCAAAATACCCTTTATGGCAATATTTTTTTAATCCTCAAACCAGTAATCCTAAATGATTCAGGATCATTTAGATGTCGCGTCTCCTTAGCCTTTTCTCATCTGGAAAAGTTCTTCAGCCCTTTTCTTGACATTGACGTTTGTGAAGAGTACGGGCAACGTCCCTCCGTGTAGATTGCGCTGTTTTCTGCACATGGTCATGACAGCTGTAAAACATTCCACTGAAGTTTATTTAGATAGTGGTCTATGTTGGGTGGTTTGGTGGCTTCCAGATGTTTGCCTTCGTAAATAATATTGCTGTGAACAGCCTTATACTTACGCTTTTGCAAGCATCCCTGATTATTTTTATCTAATAAAATCCTGGAAATGAAAATGCTGGGTAAATTGGCCTGGGTATGATGACATATTTCCAAATTGCTTTTCAGAAGGGTGAAAAGGGCAGTAATAAAATCTCACAGGTTGCCACATGAACTTCCATTTTTGAAACCCAGGGATAGAAAATAAAGACCTATGGAATACATTTTATGTCGTTACTGTGTTTAAGTTTTGTCTCATATTTTTGTTAGATGTGCTAAGTAAAAATTTAGGGTCCCAAATTACGCACACATCATGTTTAGAAGTGTAGAGAAGACAGGGTCGCCAAAGCTGCCTCTGAGTTATGTAGGCAAGCCAATTGTTCTGGGTTGCTTATTAATTTGAAATTGATCTTGGCACCCGTCGAGGCAAGATTCCTGTATCTTTGCTTGGGGCTCCCTTTCACTGTCTATAAAGCCTTAATGTTTATTTTATGGGCAGTTCTTACATCTAGCACGTGAGTGAGGCTGTCACACAGACTGTACCACCCCAGTGTCAGGCCCAGGCATAGCACTTGTCTCAGAGATGATGCTAGTATGTATTTGTGCAATGAAGTGAGTAGATTTGGTGGAGAGCTCTCAGTGAGTCTTGGGATCAGTGCTCTTGGTAGTTAATAACATAAACTCTGGAGTCTGACTCTTGGGTTTGAGTCTCAGCTTACCACTTACTGTGTGACAGTGGGCAAATCCCTTAACCTCTCTGAGCCTTGGTTCCTCTATCTGTAAATGGGGGATCATAATGATACTCATCTAATAGGGTAGTTGTGAGGACTAGATGAGACTAGATGAGATAACACACAGAAAGCTCCTAGTGTGGCACATTCTAAACCCAAATTCGGGGTTAGCTTTCATGATTATGGTGACCGTCCATTCATGTTGAGGTTGTGCTTTGTCATGGCAAAATCACTTTCGCATCATGTGAGGCTGGTAAGGCAGGTGTTGGTTCTTCCCTTTGACGGATGGGAAACCCTAGGCTCAGAGAGGAGCTGTGAGCTGCCAAGGCTGTGTGGCCCCACACGGCAAGGCCAGGAGTGCATCTCTGTTCTCTGACTCACAGGTCACGGCTCTTCTTCCTGAGATCTGTTGCCTATTTCATAACTCTGTACCTGGAAGTCCAAAGCTATTTGGGCAAATGCTGAATAAACCCCAGGATATGTCTTGATATAGACCAGCCATCAGCAAATGTTTCTGTAAAGAGCAAGCAGTATATGTTTTCGGCTTTGCCCGTGATGTGGTCTGTGTTGCAACGACTCTGCTCTGCCTCGGGAACTTGAAAACTGCCTTAGACGACATGTAAATAAACGGAGGTGGCCATGTTCCAGTAAAACTGTATTTACAAGAACCTGTGGCAACCAGGTTTGGCTCCTGCATGGGCTGTTTTTTATCAACCTCTGATTTAGAGAGTCGGTGCCCTTCGTGGGGGAGGGGGGCATGTGTATTTCATTGTGTTGGCCGCACAAGAACCTTCTTTTGAATCCTTAGACATAGTGAGAAGTGTGCCAGTAGCTTAGGCCTGGCACTTAGCAGGTACTTGGTCACTGCTTGCCAAATACATGAGAATATCTTCTATCAGTCTGTATTTTCCTATGGAGAATTTTCTAAAGTTGTACATTCCTATATTTTAAAAAAGATCGTTGTTTATTTAGCATCTGAATTTTCAATTTTGTTTTGTTTTTGTAGTGTCATTCTGAAATGACATTAAAAGCAGATTGGGAAAAGAGCTCTTATCCCCAAATGTATATGAAAAAATTTTTTTCAGATATTCTTCGTGTTTATTATATATCAGTTTATTTGATCTTCATTCTCTTGCAGTGAGCATAATTTTAATAAAAACTCTGGGGATTTAGACAGCTTTTGTTTTAATTAGATATCTCATTTGTACTCTTAGGCTACTGTTGACTCAATTTAAAACATAAGGGCTGAGGACACATTTGTTCTTTCAAAAGTAAACAACTACTCTTTGTAACGTAGATAATAACCAGCCTGTGGATATGCATGGGGTTTTGCTCCAAGAGTATTTTTCGTGGGGGCCAAAATATATTTAGTTGTACTTTGTCTGTGAGAGCACCCCGTATGACAACTAATTTTAGGAAATCTGTGTAATTTGAAATCTTGCTCTGGGCACTCCAACCTTGGCTGAATAAAGATGTTTTCTTTTAAAATCAGTACTTTGTTTCCTTCAATGATTATTCTGTATCAGCCGGCCAAGAACTATTATTTCCCATTTTTAGAATTTGATGAAGTCCCTCAGAATCTCCTGGCTGTGATCAACATTTCATCTGAATGGCAGCAAATAAACCTTTCTGATGTACAGCAGGGAGTGAAAACATGTAGCTTTTTTTTTTTTTTTTTAACTTTATTTTTGGCTACACCGCCCAGCTTGTGAGATCTTCGTTCCCCGACCAGGGATCAGACCCGAGCCCTCTGCAGTGGAAGCTCGGAGTCCTAACCACTGGACCACAGGGAATTCCTGTAGGTAGCTTAGTCTAATCTTCAAGCTGAGGTGTTAGGTTAATCATCAGTTTCCCTTGGTTTTTCCACAAGGAATCAGTCGTATGGAAAAGACTTGGATGACATGATTGTGGTCCAGCCAGTGAGTGGCGCAGCACCGCCCAGCTCCATTCTGGGGGATACACAGCATCACACTGTGCATTTGTCTCTCTGCTTGTTGCTTACTGGGACAGATGGAGACTGGGATTGGAAGGTTGAGGTTCCCTATCTCAAAAAGTACCTTTCTCCTCCCTCTCTTCATCATTCAGTTTTGTGAACCTTACAAAGGAACTGGGGATATAAACATGTAATTCATCACTACTGTTAACCTGCTGCATCCCAGAAGGGATTTGAAGTTAATTTGAAGCCTGCATCCCAGAAGGGAGACCGATGGTCATCACTGGCAAACTGGCAGGCAAGGTATCTTCTGTTTTTCTAAAAGAAAACAAACTTGGGAGGAAAAAAGCCATATATTCCATCAGTTTTCATCTCTGTGTTTTATGCCACTAGGAGAAGATTCAATAGAAGTTGCCAAGAAGATTGACAATTCTAGATAATCAAAACTGTAGAGGCGCGATGTCAGCTAGGGTAAGAGATGGGGATTATAGTGCAGCCTGTCTGCTTAGCACACATAGTAGTTATGATTAAAAGAAGCCTGTACTTAGAGCACCATCATCCCTGCTCATTTTTCTGATCCTTCCATCCATAAAAGCTGTGCCCACTGGTAATTTAGAAAGAATTGGATAAGCTGAATATTTAAAGTGTTTTGAGCTCAAGAAACCAATAAACAGAAAGTTCCATAATCTGTGGTTTATGTTCAAGTATTTTGTATCTTTCCAGAGATGAAATGAATGCAGGGACTTCCCTGGTGGTCCAGTGGTTAAGACTCAGTGCTCCCAATGCAGGGGACTCGGGTTCAGTCCCTGGTCAGGCAACTAGATCCCTTATGCCACAACTAAGAAGCTGCACGCCGCAACTAAAAGATGCCACGTGCCACAACTAACACCCGGGGCACCCAAATAAATAAATAGATAAATATTTTAAAATAATGATAAAGTGAATGCAACCTGCTATGTAGCACAAGGAGCTATACTCAGTATTTTATAATAACCTATAAGGGAAAAGAATCTGAAAGTTTTACATTTATATATAACTGAATCACTGTGCTGTACACTTGAAACTAACACAACATTGTAGTGAATGTGCAGAGTCCTAACCACTGGACTGCCAGGGAATTCCCCTAACATGACACTGTAAATCAACTCTACTTCAATTTTAAAAAAGGACAAAAATTTTAAAATAAAAAATAAAGTGAATGCAGTAAGTAGAAAGAAGTACTGCTTTAACCTGGTAACATGCAGAAATTGCTTTGGGGGTATTGCAGAAAGACTCTGTACCTTTTAATAAATAAGAGAAGGTGATTCTTCTGACACTCTATTTGCTTAATTTTCCAAAGCCTTCTAGATGACTATTTTGGAACATCAACCAAACTAGCTCAAGTTGAAGCTTTTCCTCTTGATGGAAAGTAATGGATCCAATGATATGTTTCTCAGGGGGAAAAATGTGCAAGTCGCACAAGAGAATTTCATTGAGAATTACTGTCCTTTGCGTTTGGAAATTCACATTGTTAAAAAGAGAAATTTTGGAAAGGCAGGGGTGAACTAGAATTGTGGCTTGTATGTTGCCTGTAATCATATATTACTTTTCTTAGGAACCTATTTTTCTTAGTGGATTATGTTCTAAAAATAGAGCACACCACATTTGCCACCTGGGTTGGCGGGGCACAACATTTTGTTTCTCTTTGGGCTTATGTTCTGTGGACATGAGCCTTTTCACAGACAATCCCAGGACTGAAAGGGCTCTTCAAGGTCCGCTAGTCCATCCAGCCCCAGCATATCCCCTTCCCAAGTGGTCTTTCTGCCAACAACTAGAGCCTGCTTTTCCAGTGTCAGTCCAGCCTATATTTGGACTGTGCCCAGGTGACAGAAAATTCTCCCTTATATGAACTAGAAGCTCACATAGGCTTCTCTTCCTGTGCTTCATCTTTGTGGGGAGTTTCACCGAGTCTTTGCAATTCAGTTATTAGAGATTTGAAGGGATGTTTTCACACTCACACCATACTCCCAACCCACCCAGCCTTCCCCATCACGCCTCCGTTCCTCCGTCTGCATTTCATTTGATAGTTAAAGCCCTTTACCGCCAACCTCAACCTTAATATGTCGAATCAGGAAAGGAACCTGTGTTCTAGTCCAGAATATCACTACTCTGGCTCTTAGTTTTACGCTTTTGTTAATATAGCCTAAGGTAGTATCTTAACATTGCAGGGTCAGGCTCTAAAGGGTGAAGCTTAGTGTGGTAAATAAAAGTCACCCCTGGAATCACCCATGAAGTACAATCTGTAGAAAAAACACATGGTTTTGTGTCTGTAGTCCTGACAATAATTCCTACTATCCTAAGGTTTAGAACTACTGATCTGGCCTAAAGAATGGAATTGAAGAAAAAAAAAATCTTAATTGCAAAAGACTTCTGTGCAAAGAGAATGGATTGAACACGTGCATCTCCTTTTGTTCCCAACCAAACAAAATGTCATTAAAGTGCGGTTTAAAGGGAGGTTTTATTGTGTTTTTGCTTTACTGTGGTAAAACGTGTGTAACATCAAATTTACCATTTTAGCCATTTTGAAGTGTACAGTTTAGTAGTATGTTTGAATTGTTATACAACCGTTACTACCGTCCTTCTCTAAAACCTTTTCATCTTTCCAAAGTGAAACTCTGTACCCATTAAATACCTATTCCTCATTCTTCCTTCCCTCCAGCCCCTGTGTCTGCTTATGTGTCTGCTTTCTAGTTTCCAAAGTTTTATTTGAAAATTTCCTTGGTGGCAAAGAGAAGACCCTATACGCTTTCAGGGGTTTAAAAAAAAAAAGATGCAAAGATCAGGAATCAAAATGGGTCTTGACATCTCAACACAACACTGGCAGTTAGAAGGCAGTGGAGAAATGCCTTCAATAGTCTGGAGGAAAATGATTTTAAAGCTAGAACTTTCTATCCAGCCAAACTCTTAATCAAGAGTAAGGGTAGAATAATGACATTTTCAGACATACAAGTTTTTCAGGAAGCAGCTGGAGAGAGGTGGTTCACTGAAACAAGGGAGTAAACCAGGAGAGAAAACTACGAGTGATACAGGAAATAGGTCCAGCGTGGAAGAGGCTAAGGAAGTTTCTAGGTGCTGACAGTGGGAGATCCCAGCTCTGCTCCCAAAGTGTCTCAGAAGGCTCAGGAAGTGATTTCTTTCCCCAGGTGAAATTAATAGGGTATTTGATGCCTCTCAGTGTTGTGAGAAGAGAGTTAAAGATATGGTTAAAATTTAGGGCTTGAATTAGTGGGAAATATATAAAATACTAAGGTAAGGGGGCAGAGTACTGGAGAAAACAGTCATCATCATTTACTGCGTGGCTCACCGGAAAGTAGTGTTATGTAATCATAATAATACTGACCTTTAAAAGTTTCGGTATATTGGGAGGATAGGGGCATGGGAAAGGTACACTCATGTGGTGAGGACATAGAAAAAATCATGAAATCCTCATGTCCCATATTGGGAAGTCAATAAATAGTGCCAACTGAGAAATCACAAAGAAGCCATACGAAATTGTTACCAAAAATTATCTAAAAGAGGTTAAAGTACTTTCTTCTCAGGAGGAAGAATTGGAGGGGAAGGGACTGAGGGATGGAGTTAAGGGATTATGTTCCACAAAATCCATAGAACTCTTAGGCACTTTAAATTGTGTGTCTATGTAACCTTCATAAAATAATAATTAAAAATTAAAGCAAATGTGGGGAAAGGAAAAAGAAAGGTACTGGAGAATATGCTCCAGCAAAACGAGGGAGCAAGTTAAAAAAGCAGAGAGCATGTAGAAAACAAGGGATCTCGAAAAGTGAAGTCTAGCCATCAACCAGGCAAGAGAGGAACAGGAGGACAAAAGGCTGTGGAACACAGTAGAGCTGATACATTTTCTGATCAACTCAACTGTTTAGCAAATGCTCCTGGGCAGTTTTACAGACATTCTGGAATTGTGGGAAGAGTTAGTAATGTACATGGAAAACTAAGAATTGGGGAAAATGAGGTACTTCTTAACTCTAGAGGAAAAAAAATCATAAAATTAGACAAAATATAATATACTTCTTAGGTCAGCAGTATACAAAATTTACATGATCCTAATAATATGAAGACTAAAGAAGAATTAATCAAAATTTGTGAAGTAAGTAAACATATCGGGAGAACAAGCCCAGGGGAAGTCAATGGGTAATATTTAAAACTGATAAATAAAAAGCAACATAACAGAAACATCTTAAATAGAAAAATTTGGCAAATAGCGTAAGAAATAAGTATAAAGAGTTGAAAGTGATGTGAGACTAAGGGATGGGAGTGGGGTCAACAGTTTTGACAGTGTCACGCTTCTACGGCCATTTGGTTTTAAAAAACCACGTGCATGCTCTGCACATTTTTATCTGAGGAAGATTAAAAAGAATTTAAAATATCAAAAAGAAAAACTATATACAGCTGTGTGGGCAGTATCAAGGATCTTTAATCTTGTTAAGAGATGTGTTTATTATTGTGATTATTGAAGGAGATCATGTTTGTAAGAGCACCTAGCACACAGCTGGCTCTAAATAAGTGGATTTGCATCTGAAGCAAGCATGCTTGCCCAGTCCCACTTAGAGACCATTCCTTGAAAAGCTGCAGAGAGTGAGTGACTTGGCCACCATTTCCTGACCTTCCAAGAGGGCATTTCTGGCTGTGGCAGACTATCACTGTTGTGCCTCGGGCATTGGGCTCATGACCCCGCAGGGGTATGCGTGTGTGCACACACGCATTAGATTGTAAAAGTCCTTCCAGAGGATGTGACTGCATCAGCCTGTCTTGGCAGCCATATCACTTTTGACCCACTTGACACCATCAGGTTTCTGGACACGCTGGCAGTATTTTCCATCCCTGTCCTACATAGTATGTTTGTCTCAAGTGTTACGCTCCTTTCCAATTCCTTCACCACCAATACATCTCTAGGATGATGGAGATCATTAAAGAGCAGATAGTCATTTCATCCTTCTTCTTAAAGCCTCTTGCCCATTGCCCTAAGAATAAAATCCCCAATCCTCGGCATTCAAGGCCTGTATGATCTGTGATTTCATCCTCCTCTATTTCCATAGCTTTATTTCTTGCCACTTCAGATGTCACCCTTTACACACCAGTAAAGCCGAAGTACTCGCTGTTCTCTGTAGATAGTTTGCCACTTCACGCCTCAGTATCATTGCTCTTGCTAATCTTCCTTCCTGGAATAGCCATTCCTCAGCAACTGGTCACTTCTAACCCCCAAGCCATACCACTATGGCAGCCCTAACTCTATCCCCCTTCAAGATTTAGATTCAATCAGCTCTTCCTCCAAGAAGCCTTCCCTGACTACCCCGGGCTGAGTGATGTGTCCCCTCTTGTAGCACTGGTACAAGCCCTCTCACAGAGTCTCGCACGGAATGCATCGTCTTGGTATTGCTGATGTGTCCATCTCTGATGGAGGAGGTGAGCACCCACGGGGTGGGGGGATCCTGCCTGTCTTAATCACTGCCCTGCACCCAGCACCTGACACAGCTCATGCCCATGAGGACTGGCACCAATTGTGTGGGTCTCCAGGGTTGCAGCCATTTCTTTACAGGTGGTCCTTCCCCTCCACGAGAGGAGCTTCGTGTCTGCTCTTGGAGGATCCCAAGGCCACACCCTCCAAGTCTCCCACCTTGTGATCCTGGCTGGAGGCTCCTTTACCTCCTTACCAGTTGAATGCACAGCTCGAGATGAGCTGTGGAACGTGGTTCCATGGGTCACCGTGCGAATAAAGCGGTTCACCGTTCACTCGCCAAGACAGGGGGCTTCCTTTTTCTCCCACTCCAGCAAGGAAGCACCTGGGAACAGGTGCATTGATTCATTCATTGACTGACTCAACAAATATTTACAAAGGGTCTGTGCTATGCCAGGCACTGTTCTGGGTAGTTCTGGGGAGGCAGCAGTGAATCAGAGAGGGAAGGTTTCTGTCCTCAGGGACCTTACTTTCTATAGGAGGGAAGCAAAAAGTACAAAGCAAATACAGGCAGAGTCACTTCAGGTGGCGGTAAGTCCTGAGAAGAGAAGAAAAGGGAGTGTGTGGGGTGAGGAGGCTGCTTAGATGCGCTGATCAGGGGAAGGCCCCTCAGCCTTTGTGCTGAGGTCTGAATCACGAAAAGAAGTTGCTCAGATGAAGAGCTGTAGCTGTCCTGTCTTATCTGGTTGCCACTGGCCATGTGTAGCTATTTAAACTTGTATTTACATTAATTAAATGACATTTAAAAATCAGTTCCTCAGACACACCAGCCACATTTCAAGTGACCAGTAGCCGGCATATGGTTAGTGGCTACCACATTGGACACTGCTGATGTAGAACATTTCTGTGATCGCAGAGATGTTCTCTTGGGCAGAGCAGAGCTAGAGAAAGAGCATTCAGGAGGCAGGGAACAGGAAGAGCAAAGGCCACGGGGCAGGAACAGATTGGTGTTGGAAGAACAGTTGTGGTCAGAGTGTCATGAACAGTGGGAGAGAGAGGGCATTGGTTAGGCTGATGGGAAAAGCAGGGGAGGAAGGGAAATACAGATTACTTGCAGAAGAGCACATGTATCTGTTTCAAAGAACTGCCTCCTTTAATTTCACTTGTTGAAATTGGGGCTGAAGTCAAGACTAAATTTGTCTGATAGAATTTTTTAAAGTAGAATGAAAGTGATCTCTAGAGATGATATAAAGCATGTAAAAACCAACTGAGGAAAGACTTCGGTTGAAGAACATGGCCCGGGTCCAGTAAGTCCTGACTCGGAGAGAAACACTGGTTGACTCCAGTGGCCAGTGGGTGAGGTGCTGCCCCTTGGCCTAAGAAGCAGGGAGCCAGCCATCCTAACCGAGGCCAAGAACATAATTTCCCATGTCTTCCTCCCAAATCTCTTAAACACAGGACGACAGTGTTTTTGTTTTGTTTTGTTTTGATCCTCCTTAATAACAGTTCTCAGTAAAAGCAGGATTTTTGGCTCGTGTCTTAGGATGCTAGAATTGTATTCCTGTTCCATTAACAGGAGCGTCTGTGTCTTGACTTCATTTCGTATCACTTTTCACGAAGGGCTCATCTCTTTTTGTGCCTGCCTCTTTGCTAAACAGGTTTTCTTCCTCTCTTTGTAAAGGTGCCTTTGTTTGAACCAATAGAGTTACTTGTCTTTACTGTAAACACAGTATCCAGTGACTCTCCTTATTGTGGAGAGCCAGTGGTTTTGCAGGAGAGAAAGTGTCTTGAAGGTCACTTTCTGGTGTTTGTATTATAAAATAAATCATCAGAACTTAAAAAAACAGAACAGGAACTGCCCACTGCCTCCCCAGGGCTCTGTTATCCCATTACCTTTGAATTCAACTCACAGCTAGTATTTGTCGAATCATAATTGATCTGATAAAATGTAATCCGATAATTAGTAGCTGTGTACAAATAAATACACTCGACTCCTGTTTCATTTGCCCTTGAAGGCTCTAACATGATTCCAAACTGCACCTTTGAATCGGAGAAGTCTGGCTGGTTCACATTGCAGTGTGTGTACTTCTTCTGGGGCAGCGTCCGCCAGGTACGTGTGCACACAGGATGCCAGCTCTGTCCCACTTCACCTGAAATGCCGTGACCTGGCAGAGGGCTGTGTCCTTATGTCGGGCATCCGACTGAGGACAGGGAAACCCAGGCGAAGCTTTAGGAGCAGCTGGTTCCCAAGATCGGGTTGTAACTGAGGGAGAGTCAAGGTCATGATTGCCACCTGGATGTTCTTCTCTCTCTTTACGGTAGGTCTTCTGGGTTGCTGGCTTTTACTCTGGAGTTCTGCTGGGTGCCGCCCAGGGAACTTACACCTTTAGTGTCTCAAACTCACGAAGGCACATTTCCTGTTATTCTTTAGGAAAAAGTTACCTTTCTGAACTCAAGGCTCTGGAGTTGTCCAGAAAGAAAAAGCACACCGTTGACATTTCAGACACTGGAAAGTTCTAAATAGCTAAAGGTGTGTTTCTCTGGGTGACTTCTTTAAGAAAGCCAAAGCAAAACAGCTCTACAGCTGCAAAAATGCTCTTCCGTGTCAAGTTCCAATTTTGCTGTAAATTATTTCTCTTTCTCTAGTAATTACTGTAATACCTTAGGACCTTCCATTTATATAGCACTTTTCTTCTCAGGGAGGCACAGCTTAAGTGGGAACGTTCTCTGGGCTTTTTACCTGGCGATTTAATGCTATAATTATTCCTAAACTAGTTAGTAATGATTGTGGGTGCATTGCCGGAATGCTAGGCATACAAATGAACTGCAAATACTTGAAACCTATACAGGCCCTGCTTTCAAATCTGATCAAGTTATTTGCCTCTGACCTTGAACCTATTGGCAAGGTAGGTAGACATGGGGGTTGAGCTAGAGAATATCCTTCTAAGGGTTTGAAAACTATTACAGGAACTCCTTTTCAGACCCACTTCTGGCCAGACATCCTGTCCCCTGCAGGGCTTGGGGGGCAGTTTTCGTATTTGTGTGTTTTTCCTAGCTGGTCAAAGAGTGGAGGGAGATATTGTACAATCCTATCTGTATCACCTCTAATGAGAGTGAGGTAGAGAGAGGAAGCGTGGAGTTACACACTTGAACTTTTTCAAGTTCACAAAGATCAGGCATTGTCCTTAATCATTTTCAGAACTCTTTCAAATTCATGTGTGCTGATTTAAAAGTAATGTGTGTGATCTTTGTTGCTTTTCTAATCCCAGTTTTGTGTTGTTGAGATATACTAATATGTATCATTTAAGATTTATTCATTTTTATTTACACACAGTAAAACTCACTCTTTTTGCTATATAATTCTGTGAGTTTGGGAAAATGCATACAGTTGCAAAGTACGGAACAGTTCAATTATGTCAATATATTTCATTTCAAATTTCTATTCACATGTTTTGGTAATTAGTTTACTCTTCTGAAGATGGAGCCAAACCATTTTGTGACAAATAACACCGCAGTGTCTGACATTTTTCGGGCTTAAGGTTGAGTGAGATGTTAGAAAGAAGGTTTCATTTGCTGATTCTTTCCTCAGAGTTATAAATAGGAAAATTGCACTGATTAGTTGTTTCTTCCTAGTATAATGAGTGGATTGGAATGGCATAATGTATAATATATTAAAAAATAACTGAAGAAGTGTATAATAAGTACTATATTTAGTAAAAGTATAATATACTAAAAAGTAAAAGTGATATACTAAAAGTGAAAAAAAGTTAATGTTTTAGTAGTCTAGGTTTTTTTTTTTTTTAATGTAAATTGAGTTCTGTGTGATTTTTAAGGGAAGTGAAATGCTGCTAGAAGTGGGATTGCCTAACTCAAAGTGGCTTATGAAAAGGACTCAAAGCTCAGATCACTGAAAAGTACAAGGCTGGGTTTCAGGCATGGCAGAATCCAGGTGCTCAGATGTTATCATCAATGTCCCTCCATCCCCATTCAGCTGTGCTTTCCTCTGTGTTGGCTCTGTTCTTGGTAGGCTCTTTTCCTTGTGGTATCAAGATGACAGCAGCTCCAGGCTTTTATCCCATTTTCTCATTTCCTTTCAGTTCCAACCAAAGTCTCAGAATGGAGTCTCATTGGCTCTGATTGTTTCTCCTACCCATCAGGCTCCAGAGGGAGAGCGTGGGGGGAAGATGCAGTGTTCTGATTGGCGAGGCTTGTGTCACACGCTCACTCTTGGAGCTGAAGGGATATCAGCTCCCCTGGACCATAGGGCAGAAGGGGGTAGTGGCAGAGGAATAGTTCCTTAAGGGGAATTGAGGGGCAGACAGTTCAAGACAACACATATATGTAAGGAAGCCTCCATAAAAAAACGAAAAGACGGTCACAGAGTTTCTGGGTTGGTGAACATGTGGAGATTCAGGGGGAGTAGCTCACTCTGAGAGGGCATGGAAGCGCCAGGCTCTTTCCCCCACACCTTGCCCTATGCATCCCTTCCATCTGCCTGTTCCCAAGTTGTATCCTTTTATAACAAACCAGTAATCTAGGGAGTAAATAGGTTTCCTGAATTCTGTGAGCTGCTTTAGCAAGTTAATTGAGCCCGAGGAGGGGGTTGTGGGAACCTCCAATCTGTAACTGGCTAGTAAGAAGCACAGGTAACAACCTGGGCTTGCAGTTGGCATCTGAAATGGGGGAGGGGCTGTCTTGTAGGACTGAGCCCTTAACCTGTGGGATCTGATGCTGTCTCCGGGTGGGTAGTGTCAGAATTGGGTGGAATTGCAGGATATCCAGCTGGTGTCCGAGAATTGCCTGTTGAAGGGGTGGAACCTCTCTCACCTCCACCCCCCTCTGACACACACAAATTGGAACTGGTGAGCAGAACTTTTTATGAAAGTAATACGTCCTCTAGTTAGGAATGATTTAGACATGAACAAGATGTTTGGATTGAATGGATTTTCACAGATTTAAAATCTGAGAAAATCCACTAAACCCCACATCCCTGAATGGTGAGCACCTAGCATAGATTAAGTGCTCAATAAATATGTGTTCAATAAATGTAATCCTTACACTTTAGTTGAGGGTTGTGGAGAAAATTACTCCAAGAACCCCTTCCAAATCTGTTCATTTATTTACAATAGTAACGACGTTGAAATCTTATCAAGAGCTGTCTCTATCTTCTTGTGCCAAATAGATGTGTGTCTGGGGCCATTTTAATGCTGCTGTTAATGACCTAGGTTATAACGCCGGTGTTCAGCCCCATAAGATGAGAAATAAAATCTATGTGGATCTGTATAAAATCTATATGGACATAAGTGTCCCCCCCCCCCCCCCCCGCCCCCTACCACCGCCACCCAGCTTGTGGGATCTTCGTTCCCTGACCAGGAATTGAACCTGGGCCACAGCAGTGAAAGTGCTGAGTCCTAACCATTGGACCACCAGGGAATTCCCTGAAAGTAAAAATTCTGTGAACAGAAATAGTGAATCTTCAGTGTTCTGGCTACTGGTTTTTTTTTCTTCGTGTACCAAGCATCATTGTAACGCTACAGCAGCTCTCTTTTTCCTGTGGAACTTAGGCCTAGGGGCAACAGGCTGTCAGGAAGCCTCAGAAAATCCTCCTGGGGACCTCTCTGAAAACCATGTAAATGGGGGACATTGTCTGAGTGGGTCATCCTGAATAGATGAGGCAGGATGCAAACCTAGTTATTAAATACTGCAGACCTAGAGGATGCTGGCAGTCTTTCTTTGCACAGTCTTGCTAGCTGTGAGTTCTGTCTTGGGGAGAATCCTGGGGGGAGGCCTGCTTTCAACTTGAGCAGCTTGTGTTTGGGTTGGTGGCATGCCTTAGGAACAGAAAGGAGCCAGCTCTCCCTTCAGCCACCCCAAGCTTCTGGCTGAGTTTCCTTTTAACCCTGGGATTTCACATGGGCCCTGAACTCTGAAAGCAGTTCACATATGGCCAGCCAGTCATGCACAAGAATAGCCTTTTGTTCTTGGGGAGTTTTGCAAAGCAAGTGGGAGAGGGAAGAAAACCTTTTTGAAGCCTGAAAATACATTACTGTAATTCTTCCCTTCCATTGCCCCCGCCCCATTTTGTGCTGTTTACTGGCATCAGGACTTTTGCTTTTTTCTTAAGGCTGAATCACAACATCTGGCCATAGCAATGGCAGAGTGATGGCTGTTAGAGTCGCAGAAGGAAGAAGAATTGAGCTCCTGGAGTAGGACCACCGTGGGCTGGGCATGGCATTGAACTAGCACATCTCTGAGTCTTCCCCTCCCCCCAGCCAGATTAAATGTACAACATTATTCAAACAAGCCCCACAAATCCGTGAGCCTGTGAGGTCTGAAATCACATGCTCAGATCTGATTTTCAGTTAGAGAGAGAGGGCTGGGCAGTTTTATGGTACTCCTTCTGTGTCCGAAGGGGATGTGTTTCTCCTTGGTTTATCCAGACTGATTCATTCTTACTGATTCAAAAAAAAAAAAACCCTGCAGCATTAATGCACATTTCAGGTCCAAGGGTCTCTGGCACTGGTTGGTGATGGCTGATATGATTTGGATCTGGTTATTAAGCCTGCCATAGGCACCTGGTTCTTCCTTCTGTCTAGTCTAAATGGAGACTTCTAGGTTGGCCATGTATAATGCATGGCAGACACAGTTCTTTACCTATCTGTCAGTCATTTATTGAGACTCCGCTAAGTGCCAGGTGCTGGGGACCCCAGAATGAGTCAGATGCATCCCTGTATCAAGGGGTGTATAGTCCAGCCATCTTCCTGCCACTTCCTGGGAGAGAGACATTTTTTGGTTCAGGAGAGCAAATTTGTCATAAACATGAAAAGGAAGGCTGTTATTTTTATTTATAGCATTAATGATGTTATAAATAAGGAACTTCACTATGTCAGACTCATTTAATGGAATCACAGAATTTTCAAACTGGTTAAGAATGCTGGTACAAACCTCAGTTGACTTTACTATAATGTGGGGGTCGTACTACGACCAGTTTCACGGATTTGTTGGAGAGATTAGGTAAATTATGTTACAAAATGTGCTCAGAATACAGCCTGGCACTTAAAGCCATGTTACCTTTAAACTTCTGATTCATTCATTCATCAAAAAATGAGTAGTATTGATGGTTGTACAAGTCTGTGAATGTACTAAAACCCCCTCAACTGTCGACTTTAAAAGAGTGAATTTTATGGTATGTGCATTTTATCTCAGTGAAGCTGTTCTAAAAAGAAAATTAATTGAGTACCTATTATGTGCCAGGCACTGCCTTTTAAAACTGAGCAGGAAAATGATTTGCTGAAGGTGAGTCAGTGGCAGAGATGGTTCTAGAGCTCAGGTTCCCAACACACAAGCCAAGCTCTTTGCAAACTGTCAGAGATGAAAAATGAAGATCGCAATTCAGATTGGTGGCTGAATTTCTGTCCTGGTGCAGACCCAGACCTTCAGTTAAGAAAGAAGAAAAGAATATTTTTTAAAAATGTGTGTGTGTGTGTGTATATATATACACACATTCAGTTATACATATATATGTATAACTGAATCACTGTGCTGTACAGAAGAAATTAATACAATGTTGTAAATCAACTATACTCCAATTAACAAAAAAAATAGTGGTGTGACCTTAGACCTCTACAGTCACCAGCTCTTTCCAGCAATTCCCCTTACCTGCTGCACACCTCTGTGCTAAGACTTCAGTCAAATATAAACACCTATATAAATACACTATGGAAAAGGTGCCAACATTCTCCCCACCACAACTCTGGACATATAATGGAGAGTTTTCAGTTAGGTTTTTCTATGAGCTATTGCTTTCATAACCAATTTTTGACATGTAGGAATTAATTAGACTTTCTTTAAAAAAAAGAAGAAAGAAGGAAAGGAAGGAAAGGAGGAGGAAAGAAAGAGAGAGAGAGGAAGGAAGGAAGAAGGAAAGAAAGAAAAGAATGTTTCCAGGGACAGCATTTAAAAATCACCCCCACTTATCACCACTACCAATAACTAGTAACAAATTTTGTCCCCATGGTGAAGAAAACATTACTCATTCTTGAGATTTCACAGCTAAGTCTAACGATTGAGAATGTATAAGAAGAGAGGATTGTTTTAGAATAAAATGGTTTTGTTTTTTCCTGCAGAACCCATTTAGATAGTGATAGAAACCATTTTAGATCCAGAGTTGTCCCACAGCCTTTGGCTCCCATCAGCCTCCTGCTTTTTCTACCATATGCTTTGTTCTGGGATTTCTTCCTTCTCCTGACATCTGGTTTTCAGGATAAGGGAAAGCCACTTCCCCTGAACTAGTGAAATGACTATCGGGAAAAAATGGCTCAAATTTCCAGGCAGTTATGAATGAGATGTTTTTCTGAGTGTCCCGAGCAACTATCTTGAGGAAGGAAACCTAAGAAGTTACAAGCCTTCAGCCCCTCCATTTCCCCAGGATAGTCTTGAAGCACTTCTTCCTTTAGGGGCTTAGAGGGCACCCGGCTTTCCCTAGCAGATGGGTGGCATTACCTCACCCTACATTTAATGAATAGGTTTGCCCCCAGGGGGTGGGATTGTCCCAGAGTCTATTATGAAATCTCATTTGCTTTGCATGAATCAGTTTCTTGGAGTCCCGAGAAAACAACATCTGAAAAATGAAAAATGGTAAAATAGGCCTGTCACTTAGAGCTACCCATCTAAATCAGGGTTGCCCTGAAACTTCTCTGAATTGGCAGGTGATCCGCATAGTAATTTTGCACTTTTGTGATGGAGAGGGCTTTTAATTGAATTCCATTTCTGGTAGGGAGGAGCCAACCCAGTTGTAAACACCTTTCACCTTCGCCTCTCCCTTCTCTCCTTTTTTTCTTTTTTAGGACCGTAGCCTCTGAGGCATATAATTTAGCTCTAAAAGCAGAGAGCTGGAGGAAAAGAGTGGGGGGCGGGGGGGAGGGGGGGAATGTTAGCAGAGAATTATCCAAATAACACACACAGCACCCTTTTTTTTTTTTTTTTTTTTCTAAATCTTAAGCACTTCATCAAGAAAGGTACTGAGAACTGGGTTTTCTTCAGCCAACAACCTCAGGCCTTTTATAAATCTGACTCACCATGGGTTAGACATTTGACCTCGACTCAAGCTGAGTTTTGAAGGAATAGGCTCCGTATCACTGGGCCTAGAGGGAGGCAGAGGTTGCCTTGCTGCTGTTTTGGAAAGATGAGACGGTGGTGAACAAGGCCGTGCAGCAGGCCCCTGCCCATCCAGAAGGAAGCTGATAATTGTCTGCTTGCTCCGGTGTTTGTCTCTGGATCTAGTCTCTTCTCGGTCACATGGAGGAAATGAAGGCAGCTTATCATAAGATTCTGCAGAATTGTTTAATATGAACTGGACGGAGGTTTCGGTTCAGATAGTAGGGTGATTCCCCTCAAGACCTGTTTACATGGGCAGGGGTGGGGGGCCTGAGAAAGGCCATTGGAAATGGGTGGCCTTAATTTTTACTCTTTTACTGTGTCCCAAATATGAAGCTCCTTGTGCCAAAGACAGGCAGAAGACCATGTCACCTCGCCCCTGATATGCAGACGCCCCACATTGCTCCCTGGCCCCTTGAAGCCACCCAGCACTCTTGCAAAAGGGGTATGGTTTTTAGGATTTGTCTCAAGGAGACTTTTTAGAAATCCTTCTGAATAACTATAAGGATTCCTGCAAAGTTCTTATACTGGACACTCAACCAGAATATGTGAGGCTGGCCCAGGCCCTCCTCAGCCAAGAAAAGAAGTAGATCCTCACAGGTGACTTGAGGACTCTGGTCTGAGGATTTTCTGTGAGGCTGAAGACCTCTGTTGAGTGAGTCAAGGGTGATTTCTTGGGAAACGAGTGCCTGGAGACTGTGCCCGGAAACCAAGTCATGATGCCTCCTCATGTCAAAGTGATGCTCCGTTAGACCATTTCCCAAAATCTAGAATAGAAGAAATGGGAATCGAGGTTATGAAGAACATTTTACAGGAGATTTTGAGAGCCAATAAGCCTCCATCACACAGCTGAGGTCCCTAATGTGACCAGGTGGCTTTCTAGGCTTTTCTATCAAATTAGGGATCAAACTTGCTAAAGCATAGATCTTAAAAACCAGGCATGTAGGGTGCAGGGTTGCCCCTGGGAGTCTTGCCAGTGAGTTCACGGTCCTGCACACGACGCCCCACACCTTAAGCGCCCCAAGAGCCAAGGCTCTATGTCCAGAAATGGAGTCCCATCCCCGCAAATCATCTCTCATTGTCACTTACTGGATCTGTTTGAAAGATAAATCGAGGGTACGGAAATCTATCAGTCCCTTTCAAGGTTATGGGCGAGAGCAAGGCGGACCGAGGCAGCCACACTTGCACTTGGCCGCTTTTGGATGTGAACGGCTGCTGCCTCTCACCACGTGAAGCCCCCGGCAGTTGCTGTTATCTTTCCCTCTGGCTTCCCCAGAGAGAGAACACACTGGCTTCTGCAGGCCTGCCAAAATCATCTGCAGCTGCTTGCATGCTTTCAAGATGAGAATAAAGGGGTTTAGGCAGAGGTTAAGCTGGGAAATCTCTGTATGAAATATTTTCCTTTTCATGGTTCCCTTTCGTTTGGGATGTAATATGTTCAAGCCACTTCCTAGGCAGCCTGGTGGGTCTCTGGCCCAGAAGGAGTTATGGCTGTCTTCTCCAGATTACTGCTACCGCCACCACCCTTCCTGCCACCGTGACAGTCCCTGTGTGCCAGGCACCCTCTGTGCCTGTTGTATATAGGATCTCCTTTGATACAACGGCACTCTTAAGGGCCATATCCCATTTTCAGATAAGGAAACCGAGGCTCAGAGAGGTCCAGTGGCTTGTCCTCCAGCAGGCAGCTGCAGAACCAGGATCCAAAACTTTTTTTTTTTTTTTTTTTTTTGGTGCTGAACCCCACACTCTTTCTACCTCTGCAGTGCAGTTTGCTTCATATCAGCACTGTCAGCCTCAACTGCTAATCTGGCACCATCTGAGAGCAGGAATATTCCTATTAGTGGAATAGTGCCTAAAGGGATGGGGCTTACTTCTGTAATCTAGACAGTGTTTACTGAACTGTTAGAAGGATGCAACGTATTTGGAAATGATACAGAGAGTTATTATTATGTATTAGAGTATAAACTTTATCAAACAGCGAGTAAATTTGCCATCCGGTGTTACTGGCATCACATATTTTTTGTTTGTGTTATCTCCAGGGCTGGATCAGAAAGATTAAGATAAGAAAAAAAGATCAGACGTTCAACAGTAAATACATTACTTCAGGCGTGGCTTCAGATTCACTGGTTTTATGGGGCTGTGGATTGAAATCCCAAAGTCCTTGGATCACTGCCCCTGGGAGGCCCAGGGCAGTGTGGCCACTGCCGGGACTCCATTACCTGACCAGACTCCTGGCTTTGTTGGGGGTTAGCCAGAAAGCAGGCCACTATCAGGACAGAAAACCGAGTCGGGCAAAGCAAATGGTATAGCACTCCCCACTCCTACCCTTTGTGCATTTATCCTTTCAAGGACACCTGAAATTAAGACCCAAATCCTGTGTGGTCTGGCCAGTCCACCTCTCCAGACATCTTTTCCATCATGAACCCCTTGTTCCATCCCAGTGTAGGGAAGGGGAAAAAAGCCCTTTTTCTTCTACCCAACTTAGATTCCTTGGCTGAGGCCTTGCAAATTAGACTGAGAAAAGACAGAGTAACAGGAGAAAAGCAAGCAAGTGTTTTAATGCATGCATCCCGTGTGCATAGGCACCGGAGTACTCAGTGGTGAGTAACTCAAAGGGATGATTAGACCTTGAATTTCTGTAGCATCTTAGCAAAGAACAATCATTTTGTAGAGAAGTGACAAGACAAAGGAAAAGGACGTTGAGCTTCTCGGGTTGGTAAATTGTGGGAGGGCAAACATATGGGGAGATGAATGATAGCCAAGGGCTAGTTTTAATGCGGATTGTTAGGTAGACTCCTGGGGCCATCTCCCTGCTGATACGGGTCTGGAGTTGTCTCTGGTGATTAGCTTCTGCCCTTTCTGGTAGAGAGAGGAAGTGGGGGACACCTTTATGAATTTATGTCCTGCTTCGAGACCAATAAGGAGAAGGCAGAGAGCTCTTTTTGCATCTGCTTCTTCGCTGTTGTATTCAGCTCAAAATAATCCTATGCTAAAGGGGCATGCTTTGGGATAGCAATCCTGATACTGTTCACCAGCCTCCGAAGCGATCTGCCATCTCTTGTCCTTGCTTCTCTCGCCCCGGCTCCAGGGCCTTTCACACCAGCCTGGAGCAGGCTTCTGTCCCCACCATCGTTCAGAGTGCAGCCCAACTGTCGCTTCCTCACAGAAGCCTCCCCTGACCTCCCTGACAGCTTGCATGCTCCTGGTAGAGGGTGTCAAAGGACCCAGTGCCTTTCTCCTCAAGCACTTATTACAAGTGCAACCTCATGTGTATTTGTGATGGGAAAATGTCTTGTTTTCCCGCTCCCATAGATTTCCAGAGGGCAGCTCCTATGCCTGGTCCTCACCGTGTGTCAGTGCCCAGCCCACGGCCTGAGACACAGGAGGTACCCACTTGCCAGAGCGAATGAATGGATGCAGCTAAACCCAGCCCAGTATCCAGATCTCCTGCTCATGGCCACTGGATGGTCTGTGCTAAAGTCACAACAGGAAGACACTAAGCAAGTGAGCAGCTCACATGTCTTAATGGTGGTGTTAAATTTAGAAGGAGGGCTTCAGCCATAAAAAAGAGTGAAGTAATGTCCTTTGCAGCAAGATGGATGGACCTAGAGATTATCATACTAAGTGAAGTGAGACAGAGAAAGACAAAAACCATATGATATCAATGACATTTGGAATCTAAAAAAATGATACAAGTGAACTTATTGACAAAACAGAAACAGACTCAGGGACATAGAAAACAAACTTATGGTTTCCAAAGGGGAAAGGGGGTGGGGAGGGACAAATTAGGAGTTAGGGATTAACAGATACAAACTATTATATATGAAATAAACAAGGTCCTACTGTATAGCCCAAGGAACTGTATTCAATATCCTGTAATAAACCATAATGGAAAAGAATGGAAAAGGAGAGCTAGCCATTTCTCACTTCAAGTTTCCAGACTTCTAGACCATTCTTAGCTTAAATAGCTCTTTGAGGGGAGGAGGGAATTCCAAAGATGCAGCTTTCGATAAAGCCTTAATCTTTCACCTCATGCAAATCCTGCTTAGGAATTAAACCTGGAATATGGCTGCTGCAGAGAATCTTCTTTGCAGTTTTCCCTCTGGCTGATTTTTCTACTTTTTCCTGAATTTTTATCTTGAGGGCAAATGTCTCTTATGACTCCATGTGGTGTACATAAGTTACCCTAACAGGTTTATTTTTATTTGAGATTTGATCTGCTACCTGTAGAGGCACAGGAACCAAGACCTCTGGTTAGAGTTGGGCCCTTGTTCCCAGAGCCCCTTTGAATGGAGAGAAATTACTTGCCTTTTTGGCAAAAGATTTTTTAATTTTTATTACTTTCTTGCTCAGATTTTTCTTTTGGCTTCATGAACTTGGATCCATCTGTTTCCCTCTCCTTTCTGGCTGTGTCATGATCCTTTGAGCATCTAAAGGAGGGCCGTCTTGTAGGATTACTCAAGGGTCTTCATCCTCAATCAGTGGAACATCTTGAATTGCCCCCCGGAAGCTCCCCTGTTACTCTGTGTTTGTCACTTGGACACAGTTCTCCTTTTCTCTCCTTGCCTGCAATCTAAAGGCAGCCTAGGAAATTTACAAGAGTTCTACCTTCTTTTCTTTTTTTTTTAAGAGGATAGTGTCATATCTTGAGTTCAGTTCAGCCTCAAACTGGATTCCATCCAGATTTTTTGTTTGGGTTTCAGATGTTTAGCTCCAAACAAATTGAGATTTAAATTGAAACAGATCCAGATCTGGTAATGTTTGAGATTCCTCCCAGAGCACAAACGGTCCCTTACTTGAAGCTCCCCTAAGAGGAGTTCTTGAATCTTCAGTCTCTGTGTTCCTAGTAAACACTCACAGTAGAAACAGTTAACAATTAATCTGCTGTGTTCCAGTGACTTGAAAAATAAGCATCAACACTTTATCAAGTTCTGAAGGCTGGTTTTCATAGCTGGTGTAAGGCTTTGGTTTATCAGCTTCAATGGCCTGGAAACGCCTTAGACCTGAACATTTGGGATGCGCAGAGTGGACTCAGCTTAGGAATTCCAAGCAGGCAGGATCAAGATAGAGAGCAGCCAAGGCTCCCAGGTGTGGAATGAAACCAGTTTCTAAACCTGATTCTTCAGCTCACTTGTAATGTTTATAACTTGGACTCTCTTGAGATTTTTGCACCTGGTAGGAATGTTTTGAACCTTGGAAGGACGCTTCTTTGTGGAATGATCTGTGAAACATAAGGATCATAGTTCCTAGATATCTCATAAGGCTGCCTTTGAGATGTCAACATGTGGATTCTATCTACCTGGTGCCTCAGAAGAGCGAAATGGTAGCAGGTATGTGGTATGTGTCCTGAGGTTATCTGGGCCCTTTTTCTCTATTGAGATTTTTATTTGTTTCTTTCTTTCTTATTGAAGTATATTTGATTTACAATGTTGTGTTAGTTTCTGCTCTACAGCAAAGTGACTCAGTTACACACATATATGCATTCTTTTTTATATTCTTTTCCATTATGGTTTATCACAGGATTTAGTTCCCTGTGCTATACATTAGGATCTTGTTTAGCCATTCTAAATGTAATAGTTTGCATCTACCAACCCCAAACTCCCAGTCCATCCCTCTCCCTCCCCCGACCCCCTTGGCAGCCACAAGTCTATTCTCTATGTCTATGAGTTTGTTTCTGTTTTGTAGATAGGTTGATTTGTGCCATATTTTAGATTTCACATATAAGTGATATCCTATGGTATTTGTCTTTCTCTTTCTGACTTCACTTAGATTGATAATCTCTAATTGCATCCACTTTGCTCCAAATGGCATTATTTTGTTCTTTTTTATGGCTGAATAATATTACATTGTATAGATGTGCCACATCTTCTTTATCTGTTCATTTGTTGATGGACATTCAGGTTGTTTCCATGTTTTGGCTATTGTGAACAGTGCTGCTGTGAACATAGGGGTGCATGTATCTTTTTGAATTATAGTTTTGTCTAGGTATGTTCCCAGGATTGGGATTGCTGGATCATATGGTAATTCTATTTTTAGTTTTCTGAGCAACCTCCATACTGTTTTCCATTGTGGTTGTACGAACTTATATGCCCACTAACAGTGTAGGAAAGTTCCCTTTTCTCCACACCCTCCCCAGCGCTTGTTATTTGTAGACTTTTTAATGATGGCAATTCTGACCGGTATGAGGTGGTACCCCATTGTAGTTTGATTTGCATTTCTCTAATATCTATTGAGATCTTAGTTGACAGATTGATCAGCTTGCTCAAGTTCGTGATATTATCTTTTAGATAATGTACTGTGTCATCCTACACAGCATGCCCATTTTACAGGAGGAGAAACAAAGACAGCAGAAGGAGCAAGGCTAGAACCCCTTCCTTCTACACTGTAAATCAGGCAGGGGTGTGTATACCTCTTAATGGTTAGTTTTCTGAAGAGTTTCGCCTTGAAGGATAACAAATCGGAGGCTTAAATATGCAGGTATCCTGTGGCTTCTTTTGAGATTGGCTTACCGTAAAGCCCTTGGGTTGCTTATACCAGAAAAGGGCACACAGAATGAATGTGTGACGTAAAGGCTCACATTGTAGTTCCCATGCAACAGCAGTAGTCTGTGTTCATGCTTCCATTATAGCATCGAAATGCTTATATTATTGCAACTTAAAATTTGGTTGCTTTGTAGCTCCTACATGGGAGTTGAATTAACTTCAATGCACTTGATGGAAGCTGCTTCTTTTTCTAAGGTTTTGGGGAGGTTTTTTCATTAACATTAGGTGGTAGTTGTTTTAAAGGACTCTTAGCCGCACTTAAAACAATAATTAGGAGTTAATTTTTAATAATGTCTGTTTGGTGGCTACAAACTGATATGTTTTAAAATCCCTGTTATTTTACCCTCTGTTCATCACATCCTGTTGGACATTGGCGCTGACCAGCAGAGCTAATGAGATACCTAGGTGCTGCTATGTTTCACAACTCATTACTCTAGGGGAGTTGGTCTCACTTTTTTTTTTTTTTACACGTGGGTGGACATAAAATTTATCAGCAGGCAAATCCACAAAGAACTAACTTTATTACAAGTATCCTTTCAGACTTGCAAGCTCCCTCAGCTAATTAATTTTGCACAATCATCTATGTGGTTTTCATCCCAAAGCTTTTTGCGTAATGCGGTAAGAAGGCTCTGCTTGATGAAGCCAAGTAGTCCAGGTTGTTTTATTTGTATATATCCCCCTCTAGTCTGATGCTCTTCATTTCCTCTCCAGATTCTCTTAAACTCCCTTACCTTCTTGAGCGCAATATAAATACACAAATTACTGTCACCAACAGCCTTAGTGATTTAAGAAATTATCAAGTGGCTACATTGCATATTTTTGCATTGACGACTGTGCTTCTTTGGCAAACATGGTTGAGATTTTTTGAAGAGGAAAACCTCAGGTCCATCAGGTTGTTTTTTTCTGAGGTGGAGATGTGGGTGGAATCCTCTGACCCCCAGATGATGAGACTTTGTGACTAAGGTCTTAGAGAGTTGACCACAAAGGAGATCAGAAGTCCTGAGAGCTGGGTCCAGAGGTGGCTGGAGGCAAAAAGATTCTAACTCAGAAAAGCAGCTTCTGGAGTGCGAAGTGAGGTACCGGCTTAAAGGGGAGGGACCAAACGTCTAACTGCCTCAAGGCTCCTCCTAGCATCATTGCTGGGGGACATGTAAAGCTGCCACCTCTCTTAGGTGCGGAGAAGAGAAGCCTCCCTTGGTGGGCGTGTGCTAAAGAAGGGTGTAACTGCAAAGAGAGGGGTGATGGGTGCTCAGTGCTTTTTCTGTCCCAGTCCAGGTGCGCCAAGGACCAGTGCGTTAGTCACAGGTGCAGCAAGATAGGAAGCTAGGGAAGGGGGAGAATGCCGGCCAGGAGTGGATCTGAGAGTTTGGGAGGACAAAGGCTTGCGTTGCTTTGTGTGCGAGCACAAGCACGTATGCTCCTAGACATCCGTCAACAGCCCAGAAATTGGTTGCCATTCAGTTCTCAAACAAATGGCTAGTTTCTTAAACCGCAAACGGCTGTCTCCATTAGGAAATATTCAATTCTAGCCATTAGCCCTGAGGGTTAAAGAGCCCCCCTCCTTCCTGTCTGCTTTGCTCTGTCCCCAAACAATGCTTTGATGTGCACGGTGCTCCTAATGGAAGATAAGTCATCAATTAACCCAACTAGAAGGTTCAACTGAAAACGGATTTCAAAGAAGGGATTATCTCTGAGTTGTTAACCACTGATTGACGTTATCTGTCTTGGATGTATTCTTATGCCAAGGCTTAATCTCCACCTATATAACAAAGGTGCAAAAGTATTCTAGTCATTTGGTTTGTTTTTTAAGTCACTCTAGAAATTGGATCTTAGATCACTTGAGGCTGGGGTGGAGGTGACCATAGTTTCCTTTCCAAATAAGTTACCATTTTAATTCCTTCAGGAATTGGTCCTGATACTATTAAACTGCTAGGGTTTTGGGGATCCCCCCCCCTTTGGGGGGGGATGGTTTGTGGGGTTTTTTTTTTTTTTTGGTTTTTTTACAAGATAGAAGCAGAACCATCTATTTTTATAATAGTACTAGCAATATTGTGAACTTAAGCAGAATGCAGATTGAGCAAATCTGTAATTGTATGCTTGGGATTTGCAAGTCAAAACAAGGCTTTTTTTTTCTTTTTATTCCGGATACTCTCAAATGCTGACAAACTCTGGTGCTAATTTACATACGACTTTTCAGGAAAATATCAATTGAATAAAATTAAGCTGTCATCAATTATTATTTTTTCATTGTGCCTTTAGTTTTCTAGCATACTTAAGAGGCCAAAAGGGGCTATAAAAAATTAACTACCAAACATTTAGAAAGTAAAATAGCATAGTCAGGTCACTATCCTGATACAATCAGTAATTACTTTATTTTCTTCTAGTCTTTTTTTCCTCTATGTTTGCTACAAAGATGCAATCCATCTACCTAGATTCTGCTTCCCACTCCATTAGCCTCACAGAATGTTTCCAAAATTATGCCCTCTACTGCTTAGTGGGTACAGAGTTTCTGTCTGAGATGAAAAAATTTTAGAAATAGATTGTGGTAATGGTTGTACAACACTATGAATGTAATTAACGGCCACTGCCTTGTACCCTTAAATGGTAAAAATGGCAATGTTTATGATATATATTTTACCACAATAAAAAAATATGTATGAAAGGTATTCCCCTTGATTTTTTGTTTGTTTGTTTTTGTTTTTTTCTTTTTTGAGAACTAAAGCATTGGCAGATTTCTGAGTTTGTATGCTGGGAGAAAATTTTAGTGTGGAGTTTATTTTTCACAGAAGTCAAAAAACTACAGCTTTTCAATACTACTTAGGGTTTGCAATAAGCCTGTAATTTGGAGGAAAAATTTCAGCAGTGGGGTGGCATGTTATTATAACATCAGAAACTTTGGAGGTTGCGAGGTCTTATTTCAGGCTGAGGTAATTAAATCCCTCCCAGGGACACAAAAGCCTCTGAGGGCGGTGCTGGCAGCCCTTGATTGACACTGACTGATAGTGAGGTTCACAGACTCAGGTGAGGGGAACCCTGCCCTCAGGGAGTTCCAGCCATGACCGAGAAAGTCCTCTAGAAGGATGTGGAGACGTGACAGCGCAGTTCCTTCCGCAGGGCTGTTTCTCACAACCGGAGACTTGGGACGGAGCGGGGAGCAGGTTGGACCTGGGTTTTGCAGGAAGCTGAAGGAAGGAGGGAAGGAAGGGTCAAGGCGGAGGGGCCAGCAAGGGGAAAGATGTAGGAAAGTAGGTCAGGTTTGGGAAGGGTTGGCAGGTCCTTAATTCCAGATTCACGAGTCTCTATTAGAAAATAGTCCAAGTGACATTTTTGAAGGCGTAGTTGTGCCGAGCTTTGATGGGGGAAAGGAAGACCCAGAGCAAAGCACTGTGGCACCCCTGATCTCAGGCACCCATTGAGTGGGGTTCAGATCACAGACTGGGGGCATCTTTCTGGACCACAGAGCTGACTTCCTTTGCCCCTGGGACCTCTGGTCCCAGCAGTAGTTGTTGTGGTGCATTTATATTCCTGAATTCTTAAATATTGCAAAGATGGATCCCGGTTTACAAAGAGGAAGGCAAGCTGGCTGTGTGAACCTAACTGAGCTCAATGTTTTAAACGTCTCATATTCTCTCAGGTTATTCTTTTGTGTTCATATCCCAACTCTGAAATTAATTGGCCTAATACATGATTTGTTAGATACAAATTAGACAGTGAAATCAAGCATTGATATTAAAGAATGCTTTTCATAACAGGCTCAACTAGGTTCTTAAAGGAACATATGCTCACTTAGGCATTTCAGCATTACATGGTGACACTGAGGGCGGTTGACTTGGTGGGGAACCCTTGGTGCCATCGCAGTTTTTGCAGGTAAAGCCTTGCATCCCCTTCCCCATCCCCTTAATGGCCATGTGCCCTGCCAAGATGAGATACAGGACTTTTACCCTTCTGTACCAATTCTGAGGTTCAGCATGAAATCACCAACTCAGGGAACATGGCTTGGCGTTACATTTTCTCACTTTGCATAGGATGTGCTCAGAAAAACTAAGGAGAAAGAAATGGGAGATTGAGTGTTTTAGAATACAACCAGGCAACGTTTTTGTTCCAGCAGCCTTCTAGAGCCTCACAGCTTGAGATGGTGGTGGTGGTGTTCCGGCAGCATTGAAACCACACCCCCCACCCCTAAGCCCCGCCCCTGTTATTTCCTCTTCTTGGATCCCCACCTTCTGCCCTGCTTGCTCGGGGAGGGGTCCACATCCGGAATGGACTGGCGGCACTCAGATCCCTGCTGTTGTGGTCCAAACTGTATACAAGACAAAGAGACATTCTTGGGAGTAGCCAGACGTTATCTAGAGAATTCCAGCCACTCTGCTGAAGAGAAAGTCACTCACCTTGAGCCTTTGGAGGAGAAATCCAGGCATCTGAAGTAGGGGCTGATGGCAGACACAGCTTGTTAACACTACATCTGAGACTTACCCAAGAACCCAAAGTGAATTCTTGGATTCAATGAGCCGTGGAACATCCTGTGTCTTGGGAAAGCAAAAAGGATGTCAACATTTGCTTCTTTATAGTGGACTTAGGAGAAGCGGACAATCTAGGGCTTAGATCTCAACTGTGTCACTTACTTGCTTTGTGTCCTGGAGCAAGTTATTTAAGCTCTGAGCCTCCATATCTTTATCTGCAAAATAGAGATTATACCCTACCTCAAGGTATTGCTGGGTGGGTCTATTGAGATAACGTATACAGAGGGCATAGTGAGATGCTTAGACACTATCATGTTTAATTAATAACTGTGACCATTGTCATCCAAATCAGTTTTATTTCCTGTAAAGGAAACCTGCACACGACTAAGGCAGAGAGCTCATGGGAAGAGTTGTAGGATTCATTTAGAGTGTGTGGTAAGGTAGACAAAGCATCTCAGGGCTAATCTTTCTTGTTTGATACGTCCAAATGCTCCAGCTTCTACAAGAGCCAAGATGGTAGTTAAAGGTCTTGAGACAGGCAGCTTCACCACTTACTGCTAGATGTCTTGGGGCAAGTCACTTAAAAGTCTCTGAGTTTGTTTCTTGAGCTGTACAATAGAGTATCAAGAGCCCTGGCCTCCTAGGTGGGTTTTGAGGAATAAATGCGATGGTGCATTCAAATTGCTTAGTCCAATGCCTGGCATGTCATAAATGCTCGATATACAGTCGTGAGCCCTGATCATCAACCTCAGCCCACACCTGAGGTCTCTGGGCCCCTGCGGGCCTTCTCCAGTTTGACAGGTGCATACGCATTGCCAGCTCCAGGACTCTGCAGCTTCAGTCTTCGCAAAGCGGCTTCGCTGGTCTCCACCATCCACATGTGCTTCTGCCTGCAGCCGTGCTGCCTGGGGATGCACGGATGCCACGCGTATCTCTTTGCTCTCCTCGGTTTGTCCCTGAGTTTTCAAAAGCGCAAATACCACGTGGCCACCCACGTCTGACAAAGCTTGAAAACCGTGTTATTGACCTGCTTCCAGAGGACAGCAAGAGTGACCTGCCTCGTGTTGAGGGTCTCCCCTGACCCGGGGAAGGAGACCAGCTGCTTTCACATGCTGTCTCTTAGGGAATCTTCATCACAGCCTTCGCGGGGAGGTGTGTTTGCTTCCCTTTGCTGCCGTCACAAATCACCATAAATTTAATGGCTTAAAACAGTAGAACTTGGTTGTCTCACAGTGCAGGAGCCCGGAAGTCCAAAATCAGGGATTTGATTCCTTCTGGAGGCTCTGAGGACAATCTGTTTCAGGTCTCCTCCTAGCTTCTGGTGTTGCCCACAGTCCTTGGCACTTCCTGGATTGTAGATGAATCACTCCAGTTTCCGTCTGTCTTCACATGGAGTTCTCCTTTGTATATATCTCTGAGTGTCCTTTCTTCTTATCAGGACACCACACCTGTCATTGGACTGAGGGCTCACCCTCATCTAATATGACCTCATCTTAACAATTACATCTACAAAGACTTGATTTCCAGATAAGGTTGTATTCTGAGATTCCCAGTGGATGTGAATTCTGGAGGGGAGACTATTCAGCCTACTGCAGTGATTATTACAGCCGTTTAACAGATGAGTGGCGTGAGTTTCAGAGAGGAGAGAATCCCTTACAAAGCATCACATGGTCAGTTTGTGACACCAGAGGATCCCTTGACCTTCTTTTCTCTAGACTTGAGTTCTTCCCGTTGGAGCACCTTACCACTCATAAATAAATGGAGAATAAAATAAGGGTCTAAAAACCACGGTGGCAAATTAGTGAGCAGCAGTCAGCCACTAGATCAAAGGGGGCCTCAGAAGGGTAAACAGGATGAACAGAGGCTGTGAGAGGGAATGGTGACCCACCCCCTTTTTTTTGGTTGCTGGTTCTCAGACTTTATCCTGTTTCCATGATCAGTATAATTTGTTGGCTTTCAACCATGGTGCTTGCTCCTGGGATTCCACAACCCAGCAGAGAGATTCCTCAGAAGTGTGACCTGAAGTGGTGGTCGGGTTCCCCTGGCATTAAGCAAAGGAAAGGGGCACATTTCTCTGTGCAAAGCCAGGTACCCTCTGTGACTCCCCCTTTGCCCCATCTTCTGCTGGCAGATGTTTACCATGCATCCCCTTGGTGGACAGAGAAATTCCATGCTTTCCTTCACTTACAGAGGTTCCTTCCTGGCATTCAGAGCCACAAAAGCGATGGACAGAAGCAGGTGACGGGCCCTCAGCTGCCTTCATATGCAGGCTGCCCAACTTTTCCTAGAATGTGGTCCAGCAGAGCTGGCCCTGGGCAAGACTGGGAAAGCACAGGGCTGTGGGCCAAAGCAGGGTCATATCACATGCTCTCCTCGTTTCTGGCTAAAGCATAGGTCTAGAGCAGAATCAGAACCAGGGCCAAGTCCTCAGGGTCAAGGGCAAGTTTCTCTTGGTTTAAACCACAAACGCAACGCTGGTACCAGGCTCAGAATCCCGTGGAGTCAACGGCATCAGTTTGCTGCATGAGGTGGGGTCAGAAGATTTGGGTGGGCCTGGCTTGAGCTTTTCAAAGTGCTCCTTGACGGCCCACCACGCCCTGCTCTTAATCAGGCCAGTCTCCCCAGCGCCGGTCCTGACCCAGAATCGCCACTTAGTCACGGCAGAGCAGGACGCTCAGACTGATCATCTGGACCTACCTGGGGTCCTCTCTTCCTGCCCAAGCAAGTCGGAGGGAATTAGACCAGAGGTCTGTTTGCTGCACAGTCTGCCTTCACATAGGACTTTGTGCCTTTGAAGAAACTTAAGAAAAGGCTGTTCGTGAGTTTTCAGAGTGACTGGCAGTTCACAGTGACACGGATATGCATGATGATGAGACCTGTTGTGTGGATGAAAGTCTAGACCTTCTAGAGCCTTCCACTGGTTTCCTTGCTATCCGTAGGTACTGATTCAATAGGATCAGACCTCTTTCCTGTTGGTAATTGGTAGATCCTTTTGTTAAGTTTTCTTGGAGCTCACCAGGTATTTCATGGAAAGAGTAGCTTCGATCGTTGGGTTTTCCTTTCTTCTTCAGAATTTTGAGTGTCGTCTTGGGAAAGTGAAGTCTTGCTGTATAACACCTCTTGGCTTTGAGCAGAGAAGAGCTTGGTGGGTGAACCTGTAAGAGGACCTGGCTCCATGCTAAGTCCTCGTGCTGACCTCAGATGCTCAGGCCCAGCCCTGGGCGATGGGGGTCGGGGGCGGGGGGGGAGGGAGGCGGGATTCCAAGGCAGAAATGGCACTTGGGTCCAGGGTTCCGGATTGCCTCCCAGAGTTATCATGCATCCCCCCCGCCCCCAGCACTTAGTTTAAGCATTAATGAGATGTATGCTTTTGCTGACAGAAGCCTAGATTCAGCAAACCCAAAATACTATCTTTAAAACTCGAACCAAAGCTTTGAAATACTTTTCTAGAACAAAAAAACTGGTTCAGATTCACTGAGTGCCTGCTTGCGTGTGTGTCCACTTGTCTGTCTGTCTTATAGGTAGATGGAGAGGCTGCTAGATTGACTCCACTGCACAATTAAATTGAATGGAGCAAAAAAAAAAATGACTTGTTTAGAATAATAAATCAAGTCAGCTTCCAATTCTTGTTTTCTGCTTGAAAATAAGAGCTTGAAAAACTTTTTAATGGGGTTTTCCTATGACATATCCTGTCTGTGACATAGCTCATGAAATCCTATGACATTAGACTCCCAAAGAGGAATTTGGTTACTCACAGAGTGTTTCACAACTTTTCTGGGAAAAGGCAGCTCATGGAAGGAAAAGGTTCATCTGTAACGGTGAGTCAATTACATATCTTTGATGAAAAAGGAACATTATATTGTCATACAATTGTGTAGTGTGAATGTTGGCTCCTAAAAGTATGATATATTATAGCAAGAAAGCACAACTTCCTCAAGGAAGGTCATGTTTGAAACACACTTGTCCATCATGGCTGAGTAAAGGATTCCCTACTCACCATGGAGACAGAAATTAGAGATTGAGAGATGTTGCAATACCTAGCAAGTAGACAAGACGGTCTTTTTAAAGTCTATGTGTATTTAAAGCTCAACTTTGTAACATTTATTGATGCATGATTACTTTCAAAAATTACTTTTCCAATTATAAAAGTAATACATGCTCAATAATACAAACCTTTATAAAAGTTATAGATTCCACATCAGCTTTTCATTCTGCCTTTAGCATTGAGTTCCCCCATTCGCCAGGGTTAACCAGTTAATATATTGACGTGATTCTTCCAAACAATATGTATACAAATGGTATCCTTGGCTTTGAGACAGTGATTTAATCTTCTCTAATTGCTCATCATGGTACCATCTTTCCTTTTAGTTCTTGCCCATCTCACTGTTTATGTTTTTATATACTTATTTTTTTCACAAGTTAATATATGCACACGGTTGAAAATTCAAAAGGTGTAGAAAGAAACACAGTGAAGAGAAGTTTACTGCCTTATATTTCCAGTCCACCCCATTCCAGAGAAAACCATTGTTATCAGTTTCACATTTATCCTTTCAGAGATAGTCTATGCATATTGTGTGTGTGTGTGTGTGTATACGTACATACATACACACACACACACATATATACACACACATATACAATATATATTACATATATATTATACACACCTAGAAACTAACAAAGAGGATATATATATAAGACTATATATTCACGTTCCTATTTTTAACAACTAAAGTAGCATGGTATACACACTGTCCTATACCACTTGTCACTTAACAGTAGACCTTTGAGATTGTTCTATACCAATTCTCATAGAGCTGGGAGGTGTACTGTCCTCTTAAAGGTTGCATATAATATTCCATTTTATAAACAGTCCAGTCCCCTCTTAACTTAGGTTATGTGTAGTCTTTTATTATTGCAAGCATTGTGGCATTGGAGACCTTTGGATATAGGTCATTTTATACACATGCCGCGATACCTGAGTGTAAACTCTTGAAAGTAGAATTACTGGGTCAAAGACATTGCATATTTGAAAGTTGGACACGTGTGCCTAATTGCCATGCAGCTTCGTGGAGCTGGATGTGGGTACCAGCTTCCTCCTATACTGATAACTAATTTTCTTGGTGCAAAACATCGCATACTTTAATTTCGTCTTTCTTTTATATGAGTGGGATTGGGAATCTTTTCATATGTCTAAGAATAATTTATATATTTTGTATGTGTCAACTGTTTTCCATGTCTTTTGTCCATTTTTGTGTTTGGGTTGTTGGTCTTTTTCCTACTGGTTTGTAAGAGTTCTATATATATCGTGAATATTAAACCTTTGTGATATGAGTTACAACTATATTCTCAGTTTATTTCTATTTTAGCCACCATTCACTGAGTCCTTTTACTGTAGGACAAATCCCCCTGCTGGTCATTGTACTTCATGTCACCTCCCTAAGGTAGTAGTGGTTTTATATCCGTTTTACACAGAGGGAGAGGCCCAGGTCTGTTGGATACCAAAGCCCACTCCTAACCAGAATTCTGTACCCCTATATACACAATCTATTAATATATCATCTTTCCAGGTTGCCGTGCAATTTTGAAAATATGCTTTCTGAAGAATGCATAGCATTCCATTGGTTCAGCAAATTGCAATTTTCAGGTGCTGATGACTACACATTTTCATTGGCTGCAGGTTTTTACTGTTCTAGACAAGATTGCAATCAATGCATTTCTTCTAAAGCTTTGTCTCCAACGAAGCAACATAATGGCACCAATATTCCTGCAGAAGATAAGGGTATAGTATCTGAGGTAGCAAGCAGAGGGACTTTTGAGTCTATGATCCTTGATGGAGGGACCCAAGACAAACTCAGGAAGGAAATGGGGTGCATGTCAGGCCCTGCATTGGGGCACTGCATTGGCGTGCTAGACTTTTCAGCCCCTTTCCCTTACAAGGTCACGGCTAGCTTCATCTGATTCTGGAATGAAGCATACCATATATTATGATTCCAGATTCTCCTCCCTTCTAAAGCCGCCTTTTTGAGCAGTATTGGAGGCAGTCAGAGGGTACACTGGGAGACTGCAGGGTGCAGTGAGAAGGGGAGAGGGCTTGGAAGTTGGTGAACAATTTCTTTTTCTGTAGAATAATGTTTCTTACATGAATAGATATGATCGTGGTGCGTGACATAGCTGGGTGGTGCAAACATCCTCGTGTGTTCTTCCCAACTCCCTGCTCTGTGACTTTCAGGGTCCTGAGCACCAGGGAGGTGCCGCTGAGTCTAGATTTCCTGTAACCTTTTAAGGGAAGTCACTGTTCTCTTCCCTTCTCATCCATTTTCCCTCAATAAATTAAGGGCTGGTTATGTCTTAGTTTCCTACACTTCACTCCAATTAGAGATTCTTTTGGGTAAACAAGCTCCTATTTTAAATTGTAAATATTCCCATCAAATTCACATCTAAGCACAAATTGCTTTAAAGACCTGGCTCCACGCTGAGATGTGGAGCCTTTGGAGCTGGGATTTGGAGGAGGGACCTACCTGAAAGGTAGTGGGCAAGCGGGCAGCCTGGGGAGAAGGAGGTGGCCTTGGCCAATTAGAAAGGACACCTGGAGGTGCCGAGGCCCAAGCTTCCTTCAGTGTGTTCTTGAATTAGGGCTCGGAGAAATTTGAAAAGCTGCAAACCTCCATCTTCCCTACACCCTGGGAAGCGTGGAGAGAGAGACTTCCCTGTGCTGCCCCACCCCTCCCTGCTTTACAGGCTGGATAGGAAGGACTGTTGTTTTTTTTTTTTTTTTTTAATTTTATTTATTTATTATTTTTGGGGGGGCGTACACCAAGTTCAATCATCTGTTTTTATACACATATCCCCGTATTCCCTCCCTCCCTCGACTCCCCCACCACCCTCCCTCGAGTCCCCCCCATCCTCCCCATCCCAGTCCTCTAAGGCATCTTCCATCCTCGAGTTGAACTCCCTTTGTTATACAACAACTTCCCACTGGCTATCTATTTAACAGTTGGTACTATATATATATCTGTGCTACTCTCTTGCTTCGTCTCATCTTCCCCTTCACCCCCCGCCCCCTCCCAAACCTCGAGTTCTCCAGTCCATTCTCTGCATCTGCGTCCTTGTTCTTGTCACTGAGTTCATCAGTACCATTTTTAGATTCCATATATGTGAGTTAGCATACGGTATTTGTCTTTCTGACTTACTTCACTCTGTATGACAGACTCTAGGTCTATCCACCTCATGACATATAGCTCCATCTCATCCCTTTTGATAGCTGAGTAATATTCCATTGTATATATATGCCACATCTTCTTTATCCATTCATTTGTTGATGGGCATTTCGGTTGCTTCCATGTCCTGGCTATTGTAAATAGTGCTGCAATAAACATTATGGTACATGTTTCTTTTGGGATTATGGTTTTCTTTGGGTATATGCCCAGTAGTGGGATTACTGGATCATATGGTAGTTCTATTTGTAGTTTTTTAAGGAACCTCCAAATTGTTTTCCATAGTGGCTGTACCAACTTACATTCCCACCAACAGCGCAGGAGAGTTCCCTTTTCTCCACACCCTCTCCAACATTTGTTGTTTCCAGATTTTGTGATGATGGCTATTCTGATCGGTGTGAGGTGATACCTCATTGTGGCTTTGACTTGCATTTCTCTGATGATGAGTGATGTTGAGCATCTTTTCATGTGTTTGTTGGCCATCTGTATGTCTTTGGAGAAATGTCTATGTAGGTCTTCTGCCCATTTGTGGATTGGGTTATTTGCTTTTTTGGTATTAAGCTGCATGACCTGCTTGTATATTTTGGAGATTAATCCTTTGTCCGTTGCTTTGTTGGCAAATATTTTCTCCCATTCTGAGGGTTGCCTTCTTGTCTTGTTTATGGTTTCTTTCGCTGTGCAAAATCTTTTAAGTGTCATTAGGTCCCATTTGTTTATTCTTGATTTTATTTCCATGATTCTAGGAGGTGGGTCAAAAAGGATCTTGCTTTGATGTATGTCATAGAGTGTTCTGCCTATGTTTTCCTCTAGGAGTTTTATAGTGTCTGGCCTTACATGTAGGTCTTTAATCCATTTTGAGTTTATTTTTGTGTATGGTGTTAGGAAGTGTTCTAATTTCATTCTTTTACATGTTGCTGTCCAATTTTCTGGATAAGACCGTTTTTGAAGCCAGCCCCTCCACCTCGCCTGCTCGCATCTAGTTCCCCATGATCTCAGCAAATCCATTTTGGAACATTCTGTCACACTAAAGGTACCTAAATGGGATAGCTCCATTTAGCACAATAAACTCCTTCAACTAAGAGCGAAAGTTCTGACAAGCGGAATGTCTTAAGACAGAGCAGAGTTCCTTCCTGGAAACCTTGAAATCTCTCCTGGCAAAGGTATCACGCAGTTTCAAAGGAGGAAGCTGCCCCCATTGGCCTGCTGGCCTTCTCCCCACTCTGCCCACATCGTTTACAGACTCAGAACTACCCTGCGCTTCACCTCTGCCCAAGGTTCATGGTGACATCACAGAACGACAGAGGTTAGAAGCAGAAAGGAGGGGCATTTGGGGCGTTAACCGAGTTTGGCGCTCTTAATTTACAGACCAGAAAACTAAGACCCAGAAAAAAAAGTCTGGCCTTCCCAGGGTCACAGAGAAGCAGGCACGTGGTTTCAAAGACATTTGCTTTTTAATTTTCCCCTTTTGATTCTTTGCATACTTCCTGGGTCTGCTCCGTCCTGAACTGCCCAGGGTGCCTTCCAAGGGCAGAGCCCCGCCCTGTGGGTGGGATTCGCGGATTCCAGCCAGACCTCTGTTCCCCACCAGCTGTGACCCTGGGGAGGGCGTGGCTCCTTAGGCTGGGGCCCACCCCTCGGTGGAATGGGTGAGAATCCCCACCTTGCAGCTGGTGAAAGGAGCGAAGAGAGAAGGTATGTGAGGGTGTATGACCCAGCCTGGCCCCCAGGAGACGGGCAGTGGACCTTCGCTGAGTGTTGATCCTAGTAGCATTGATGACCTTCCCACCCGAGCTGCTAGGTCCTCACAGATTACCCTTTGCTTCCTAGACAACCAGGACCGAGTTTCCAAATGGCTTCCTTTCGCCCTGTGCAAGGCACCCTTGGAGACTAAAACAGATCAGGCTACAGCAGCTGGAGAATTAAACTTGCAGTACACAGTTGTTTTCGTAAAGTCAGGAAAACCACCCCAGACTTAGAGCCTGTGCTGAAAAGGAGGAGGATGGATGCACAGGCTTGAAGTGCAGATGCTGCTGGGTTCCACTCTGCTCCTTCCTGTCGGGAGGAACCTCCACCACCCTGCCCTGGCCAGCCAGCCAGGCTCAGCTCATGCTTTTGTAGCTTCCATCTAGCTTACCGGTTTAATGTCTCCCTCTGCCTCTGGGGGTAAACCACTTTCTGGAGCATCTCACTGTAACTTTGCCACAGAGCATTTTTCCCAATTCTACCATATTTTTGTAGCCAGCGGGAGGGGTGTATATGTGTACCAGTGTGAGTGATGAGTGTGCATGTGTGTGTGTGTGCAGGTGCATGTCTATGTGTATGCGTGAGCGTGTGTGTGGGTTTGCTGGGCCTGCCGTGGCAGCGTGCCACAAATTGGGCAGCTTAAGCACCAGAAATTTATTGTCGTACAGTTTGGAAACAGGAAGTGCCAAACCAAGGTGCAGGCGGAGTTGGCTCCCTCCGAGGGCTGTAGGGCAGGGTTGTTCCAGCTCCTCTTCTTGGCGGGTGGACCCCTGACTTCTCTCTCGGCCTCTTCACATTCCTTCTAGGTATGTCTCTGTGTCTAAATCTCCTCTTTTTATAAGGATACTAGTCACATTGGATTAGAGCCCACCTGCATGACATCACTTGACTTGATTACCTTTGTAAAGACCTTATCTGCAAATAAGGTCACATTTTGAGGTACTGTGTGTTAGGACTTCAATTTATGAAGTTGGGTGGGAGGGACCCACTTCACCGCATAACGGTGTGCATGGAGGTATATGTATGTGTGTGTGTGAGTAGGTGTAATAAACTGTGACATCTTAGACTCCAGTCAAAAGTGTGCCTGTTACTTAGATAATAGTACTTTAAGAGCACATACAGTTTCCTCTTTTGCGAACAGGGCAGATTTAAAACAATTTTTTACACACCTCCTCATGGGTGCAGAGGGGCAGGTGTGATTATGTAGCGGGTCCCGGGTACCACTCTTGCCTCTTGGCTTGAACGCACCTTCATGGAGGGCCCTGCCTTGTGGTCCTTCCCGAGCAGAGCGGTGCCACCCTGGGTGTGTGATTTCCCCTCCTCATTTTACTTTGGACCGTTAAGTGGCATCTTGAAATGCCTTTGGCCCTACAGCAGAACATTCCAGTTATTCCAAAGGGAGGCGTAACGTCAGAGTTTCCATAGCATAGCCCGCCCTGGTGACTTGGTATCCGCCAGTCACTGAGAAACTCCTGGATGTTGCTAAATTCAGCTCATTAAAAATGTCACTCGGATGTTGTAAATAGTTGTAAAGTATAGTATACATTTAGCTTCCTTTTCAAAAGAGCCTGCCTGGGCTTCATCAGTCTCGTGACTTCTTCCCAGACTTGTGTTTCCGGGAGGGTCTCAGGGGGTCTGTGATGCTGGCTGACCCACAGGCCACAGGGGAACACTGCCGCCGTCTTTGGGCTGCTCGCCTGCTTCACCAGGACAAATGGTCCCAAACTGACCCCAAATAGATGGCCCCAGAGGGCCATGCTTGGCATTTGTCCTTCTCTTTCTATTCAGTTTATCGTGCCTCTGTTTGCTTTGTCTTTTCTAAAATCTTACTGAAGAAAATGAGTTCTTCATGGCCCTGCGTGGCCCTGGAACTCTGGCTTTCCAGTCCGCCAGAATCCTAAATTATGCCCCAGGCTTTCCAGGTCAACCCAGAGTTCCCAGGGACCAGGTGGGTGGAGCCTCGTCCACCCTGGGGCAGCACTGGAAACCAGTTGTTAACACCATGATGTGGCACTGGGGGTCTGATTTTATGGTGAAAGAGTGAGGGATATATTTGTGGCACTTGTGTCTCCCCAAGGCACATGTGGGTCTGTTTTCTTTGTGGCAGAAGGTACTGGCTAGCCCTGAGAAAGGGAAAACCACTTCCCCCAGACATTCCTTGAAATTAGAGCACTCATCCCGGTCTTCAAATTCTGTCCCACTTCAGCATGGCACACAATGTAACCATTTAAAATATATCTGACCACGACCGTTAAAGGACATAGAAAGTGCTTGTGAAATAATGTGAAGTGAAAAAAAGTTGGCTACAAAATCGCATATACTGTGATCTCAACTCTATTAAATATATATTTCTAAAAAGAAGACTGCATGCATGCAATAAACCGTTAACTGCTTTCCTCAGTGGAGGGAGGATGAATAACTTTTATTTTCCAAGTTCTCTTCCGTAAGCATTTACTGTTTTACACACACAAACAGAAGCTGTCCTAAAACGTTCATGTAACTGGATGAAGTCCGTTTAACTGGATCTTCGGGACCTGTCAGATTTTTTTGCTGCCTTTAGCATCCCCAGAATATTAATTCCCCGCCTGCCCAAGGCCCATCTCTGACTTTCCAAGAAGACAGCCCTGACTGGTTCATCTCAGGACCGCTCAGCTCCCGCCTCCCCATGCAGCCCTGGGCGCCAGGAGTGGACGAGAGCTGCCTGGGGCTGGCCGGCCGCTACCCTCCAGGCTCGGGCCAGCGAGGGAGGGGCCGGGCCTCTTTGAAGGGGGTTAAAGCCCTTCTTTGTGTGAATGGCCTTTGAGGGAGCAGAGGGAGGGCCGGCTGTGACCTCACAGTCTTCTGTCAGGAGGCTCCGAAGGAATTTGTCCAGCTTGAGCCAGGGCTCAGGAAACTGCCTGGAGAAAGAGGCCGTTCTGACCGGGATGTGTGAGGCGGGCCCTCCGGGCGGGGTAAGCCGAGTCTGCTGACCTCGCTCATTGTCCTTTGCTTTCTAATCTGGAAGGGGAGGGGGAGGGTGGCCTCGGGAGGCCAGAGTCTTTGTGGAGGCGGGACTCAGCGTGGGGACTTTGGGGCTGTGCTGTGGATGCCTTTCCTGCTGGAGAGAGAGTGGGCAGCCGGGCTTGGACGGGAGACCTGCTTCTCGTCTTGCTAATCTTGCAAACACCCAGCTTTCATGTTCAAGGGCAGAGAGGGTGCCCACACGTCACCTGTGCCCGATAAGGCTTTGAAGATGGTGCGTGTGTGTGTCCTTTCCCACAACAGAACCAAGTAACCCAGCAGCTCTGGTGACAGGTTTTCTTGTTACTGCCTTGTATGTGTGTAATCTACAAGCCCTCTCTGTAGAACCTGCCACATTCACAGAGTGACTTGAAGCTTTGAGGGGAACGTGTGTGTACCTGTCTCCTGTGGGACCCAGGGTCATGGGAGGAAAACTTCATCAGCTGTTTTCCTAAGTACAGATTCCTGTGTGGACAAGGAGTTAATCTCGAAAGCCTCCGGGCGCTCTTTTCTCTTTTCTCCTGGCCCTGCCTCCACATAGTGGATTTTTGCCGGGTCCACGGTGGAGCCCAGATTTCTCTCTCTGCCATTACTGGTTGGCCAGGCGTGAATCCAAGATCCTGACCTATTTTAAAACCAAGAAGGACACAGCTAAGTTATAAAGAACTGAAGCCAGGCTTGCTTTTGCTTTCAGCAGAATCAGTTACCCTAGAAGTTTCAGGCTGCGGGAGCCAGAGTTCCCTCTGTGGCTTTGACCTTGGTTTATGCTGGAGGTGGGGACTGTCCTGTAAAATAGTTTCACAGTGAAAAGGGCCTTTGGTGGGTGGAGGAGCATCTGGGGACTCCTTGATAGAGCACGGAGTGTATTGCATCAAGGAAGAAGTGAAATTTGCCTTTCTTGGAGCTGAAATGAGGCATCTCTCCTCATTCAGGGGAAACCCTGAAATCTCTCAGTGGTTCTCAGTCCCTTTGGTAGGGGATGGATCTCCAAGTGACTGAAAGAAACAAGCCTTTCACCAGTGGCTGCAGAAAAGGCAACAGCTTCCTTCCTCACCTCCTCCCATCACACCCCATCACACACACCCTCTTCAGTGTCTTTCAGAGAAAACTCAAGCTGTAAATGTGTTCATCAAACCCCACCTTAACATCTTCCAGATGTGCAGCGTGACATCTGAGCCACTGACTTTTCAGCAGGGCTAAGGGGATACTATTAATAGGGCAGGCTGCAGTGCTGGGGAGACTCCCTTACGTTACACGGGGACCACTTCTTCACCAGGAGCATGAGTGAGTCAAGACATAGGCCAGCCTTGTTTCCAGTGGAGGGGGTTTCAGAAGCGCTTTTAATCCTGTCTTCAGCCAGCCTGTACCTGAGGCCTAAGCCAGAGAGAATAGCACGAGGGTGATGGCTATGTTGACCAATACCGTAGAAGCTCTCAGAAAGAAGAGCTGGGTGTGTAGGAACGGGTAGCTCTTTTTAGAACAGTCCGAGTCACATTTAGCGATATTGGCTTCGTGGCAGGAGGTCGGGGGAGGGTGGTGTTCGTGTCAGCCCCCTTTATTGAGGGTCATGTCATGATCCCTGAGCCTGCCTGGTCTAAATTTAGCTGTAACAACCCCAGAGCGCCAGGGGTCTTAGGTCTGCCTCTCATCAGCCAGGAAGGGTCTCTGGCCTCCTTGGGGAGTAGCCTGCCTCCCAGCTTCCCACGACCAACGTCAGCCCTTGGCTCTCCAGGCCAGAAGAAGCTCTGCAGGGAGGCGGAAGAGGAAATTTGCCTGGGACTGGGATGTGGCCCAGGTTATCACCGGGGTCACTCCCTCCACTTCCTGGCCCAGAGGCCTGGAGGCCAACAAAGGAAGTGAGGCATCCTCAGACATTCCCACTCTCTGTGCTTTCACACGGGTGGTGGAAGGGACCACTCAGAGTCCCAGCAGCTTCTCTAGTGGGGGTGGGGTGGGAGGGGAGGTGCAGGCCAGCTGCTGAGGAATGCTGGTGCTCCCGGCTTCCTGCATCCATTCTTTTCAGCCTGCACCATCTGACACCCTGAACAGGCGGGAAATTTCTCTCCAGTTACTGCTGTAGCACTCTGTCCGCCTGTGCTGTTTGCTATCTTTAGGTGAATTGGTCTTCTCTCCTTCCAAGGCTCTAAGCTCCTTGCTAGAGCGTGGAGACACCCCAGAGCCCTAGGGAACTCCCATGGCCCTGGCACAGGGCTTGTCACTCTACAGGTTCTCAAGACACGCCTCTCCTTGCAGGAATGTACTTTGACCTCTTCAGCCTCTATGCTCCCTTTCCATACTCCTCTGTTTCCCTTGGTCTGGGGAGTCCGTCTCCCCCAGACCTCCCAGCTGTGGCTTCACCCCATCCCTCCAAGGCTGATGAAGGTCAGCAGACCCGCACAGGCATCTTGCAGGTGTCTAAGCATCATCCCCCAGCCGGGTTGCACCCTCTCCTCCCAGTTGCCTTTGTGATGGAAACTCTGGCCAGGAAGTAAAGAGTCCTGCACGAACCATTCTAGAGAGAGCCACGCGTGGCCTGTGGAATATAGCAGTTATGCCCTGTGTCCTAAAAACTCAATTTAGGAAAGAGAGGGAGGACAAGAAAGGAAAACAGAGATGCCCTCTGGTTTCACAGTTACGAGGAAGTTTTCTTTCATAGCCGTGCCCCTGTTCCTAGGCCAAGAATGAGTTTGTATTTTTGGTGGAACTTAAAAATAACTGGATTAAAGGATCAGGTCACTTATTACCTGGGGAAAGGCGTTTCTAATTTAAATATCGTGGCTTTAGTAGGAAGTAATCTGGGTCATTCAGAGCAGAGACACCAGCTCATGCAGCAGGTGCCTGATGTTTGAGTAATTTGGGTCACACGGTGCATCTAGGCTAGGAGCCTGGGACGTTGGTGACGGTCATTGTTAAGAGCGGGGTAGGGAGGTAGGGAAGTGGCAGACACAGCAGACACGTGAAGTGAGTGGAAGCTTCTGCTTCTTGCTCGCCCTTGTAGCGAAGGACACCTTTCTGGTGTCCCCGTGTGTCCAGCCAGATCTGCTAAGGAAAGTGTATTTCCTTCAAGTTCTTTCTGTACTTGATGCACCCAGCTGCGGGCCCAGGTACACTGGGAAGAAAGAGCACACTGCTGTCCGTGACCTAAGCTGGGCAGGCATCAGGGCCTGATGTGTTTTTGGTGCAAATCAAAGAGGCTTCTAGAATCTCACCGGTGCTGCTGACTCTGGTGCTGGGGAGGAGTCCTAGCCTTGTCCATTGCCGTGACTGGGATGTGAGATTTAGTATTGTTCCTCTGGGATGTCATCAGAGGAAGCAGAGGACCCCCTTCAGAGGCCAAATCCCCAGACTGAGCAAGAGGTCAGCACCTCCATTTCTAACTGGGGGGTCCTGCAGGTGGAGCAGAAGTAGGAACTGAACCTAGGTCTCCAGAGAGTCTGTCTCTGGTCCATTCTGAACAAGGAGGGCAAAGGGGTCCTTGACTTCTGAAGCCAAACTGTGAGTCTTACATGACTTCTAGAGATTCGGCTGTGCAGACCATCAGCCAGAAAACTGAGCAAATGCTCTTCAGATCCATCCACCTTCTTAAGACGTCCCTTGTTTTTCTGGAAGCTTCCAGTCATTGAGAAGATCTTTTTTTTTAAATTAATTAATTTATCTATTGGCTGCATTGGGTCTTCGTTGTTGCACATGGGCTTTCTCTAGTTGCTGCGAGCGGGGGCTACTCTTCATTGTGATGTGCGGGCTCCTCATTGTTTGTAGTGGCTTCTCTTGTTGTGGAGCACGGGCTCTAGGCATGTGGGCTTCAATAGTTGTGGCACACAGGCTCAATAGTTGTGGCTCATGGGCTCTAGAGCACAGGCTCAACAGTTGTGGCTCACGGGCTTAGTTGATCCGTGGCATGTGGAATCTTCCCAGAGCAGGGCTCGAACCGGTGTCCCCTGCATTGGCAGGCGGATTCTTAACCACTGCGCCACCTAGGAAGTCCAGAGAATACCTTTTGAGGTACTGGGATAGAATTAGGAAAAACTGGTCTTCGTGTTCTGGCTGTGCCACTTTACTAGCCAGGGGATCCTGGGAAAAGTCTCTCAAGTTCTCTAAACCTCTCATTCTCACCTTAATTATGCCAATTAGCAAAAGCCTCAGGGGCCCTTGGGAGTGAAAGAGAGCTAAACTCCTGGAGGAAGACAAGTGCCCATGGAATGTAGGATTTCTGATTAGATCCTGGCTGACCACTCTTGGAGTATGCACTCCGGGCCAGGATGGCTCTCTGCTCCTGGAGTGTAATTTCAACTCATTTCAGACAGACAGACAGACAGACAGACAGAGACACACACACACACACACACACACACACACACACGTTATATTGCATCTGCCTGAGTATTTTAAAGTGACACGTTATATTGCGTCTGCCTGAGTATTTTAAAGCGAATGGTCGACATCCTGACCAGCTGTTAGCTATTCTGGGAAGCCAGGAGGCCAGCAGGTATTACGTGCTAGATTGTTAGGGCTCCACCTGGAGGGTTAGCTGGGGCCATCCAAGCATCTCCCACCCACCCCTTAGCACCCTGGTTTTTCTCTGACCTTCAAAAACCCAGTTTGGTGGTTCTTTCATATCTTCCTGCTTTTTTGCTGTGGGGCATAGTCTACTTCTGAAAAGGCTTAACAATTGAATGAATGTGGATTTTATCTGAATCTGGAATCAAGCTCACCTTCTCTGAAACATGGAGAAAATTCTGGTCTTTCTCATCTTCAAAGGGAGCAATAAGTATTTGTTGGCTTAAACATGACATCATTTAATGACGTCAAACCCAGACTCCTGCCAGATCGTCACATGGCGGGGTTCACAGGCCACTTCCACTCACCTGGTATAGTAGTTACAGCGGCTCTGATCACGTCAGGCCTTCCTGCACGAAGGTAAATTCTTCCTGCTGAGACAGAACTCAGGAATTTGCTCTTTGCTTACAATTGTTCCCTAACTTTACAGAAACTCAGGAACTCTGAGGTAGGATTGTAAATCAGCAGTGCAGAGGTAAACAACTCTTTAAGGGAAACAACTTCTACCCTGATTAGGGTTTAGAGCTGCTGCTCCCTGTGCTAGATGGAATCGAGCCTCAGGAAGAATTTTCTAAATTTGTGGAAAGGAGCTGGGGCCCCATGTAACTACAGGAAGGAGAGCCTCTTTCCTGTTTACACCCTCCAGTGTCTAGATTTTTTTTTTTTAACAGTATTGGAAAGGAATCACCTCAGATTACACTGGGACACCAAACTTTGACTTTTAACCTGTAATTCGCATTTTTAAAATGTTTGACACATCGCAGACATAACTAGTGAGACTCATCAGTTTTGACTCAAGGCTAAAGGTTTTTTTTTTTTGGGGGGGTGCTAAAGTTTTTTTGACACTGCAAAAATGTATTGTCAAATGCTGTTCTCAGATATTTAAACTTTTGAATTGGGACAATCATTGCTAGTTCAGAAAGTATCCTTGGAAAAAGCTGATATAGTTTTTTGTTTGTTTGTTTTATTTTTTTATTTTTTATTTTTTTGGGGGTACACCAGGTTCAATCATCTGTTTTTATACACATATCCCCGTATTCCCTCCCTTCCTTGACTCCTCCCCCTCGAGTTCCCCCACCCTCCCTGCCCCAGTCCTCTAAGGCATCTTCCATCCTCGAGTTGGACTCCCTTTGTTATACGCTGATATAGTTTTTTAAGTTCAAAAAAAGAAAGAAAAAAAGCTGTAGGGCATCTTCTCCTCCATCATCCGACCCTGGAACTGTGGAGCATCTAAGAGAAAGGGATGTTGCTGACAAAATGTTCTTGGGGATGCTGTGAAGATGGGCTCGGTTACTCCAATCTCTGTGATCAGCAACCAGAGATTAATACAGGCAAATTTTTCACTTCACCTGACCAGATTGAGTAAACCCCCAAGTAGACTTATGGCTTCCTAGGAAGTGTGGGAAATCCAGTTTTTGTTAAGAAAAAGGGTGTTGTCTCCTGGAACTTATTGTTGCTGTTAATTTCACCATGGCCCTACAGAACAAGCCTCCTGCATTTTTAATGAATGAGTCAATGTCTAAATGATCTATAGAATTAATTATTTGCCTTTTAGCTTCTTTTAACATTACACTGCCCTCTTTCCTCTCATGTCAACTATTGTAAAGTGTTTTCCATTTCAGCAGAGCAATGATTTTTAACCATATTTCAATCTCAGCAGCTTCCTACTATTTTCCTATTTTACGCGCTGCCTCCCCTCCCCCCCGCCCCGCAAAAGCCAAAAGAGATAGAAGGAAAGCCCTATTATTCCCATGAAGAATATTAGCGGCAAATCATTGGCCAAATGAGGCCAGGGGTGGGGATGGGAGTTCATTGATAGTCTGACTCTCACCATAGGAATACCTTGTCTCTTTTTGTTGATCAGCTTATTCCATTAATAACTGCATGGAGTAGGCTAATTTTGACCTAGGTTTTCTTGAAGGTTGATTGGCAGCCAATAAGTTTTAGGCATTCAAATTTCCTGTAATTCTTGAAGGATGTAGAAGTTACTGACAATCACTTTACCAAAAGAAAGCTTAATGTTTTTTAAAGGACAGTAGCAACATCTTTGCCATGCCTCTGTGTTCATTCTAAAAACAAAAGAGCCACTAGTTAATGGTGGTCAAAAATAAAGTAAAAGCAAAATAAAGATACTAGAGATTATAAATATTAAGTACCAGACTGACAAAGACCACATCAAGGCTAGAAGATCCTTTGAGACCAGAAGGTGCTGACAAAGAAGTAATATTCATTATTGTTCCCTATTTCTAAAGAAGGAATTTATATTGCTTAATTGATTTTAAGTCTAAAGAGGAATGTGGGAAACACAGTGAAAGAAACCCCAGTTCATGGATAACCTTCCAGTTCATGGATGACCGTGAGAGTTTTTCATCATTCTGACAGCAATGCAGACCACATAGCGTGAACTTCCATGTTTTTCTAGGTATTATGAACAAATCCATAATTGTTCACTTTCCTTGAAAGAATTTTTAAATTAACTGCCTGGGAATCATCCTAAGGTGGTGTTTTAATATCATGTTCTAAGCCTTTTGCAATGTTTAAATTTAAATAAAGGAAAATTATACCATATTGCAGTTTTGCATTGTTTAAGTCAATAATAGCAGGCACCCTAGAGACCTGAGACTTGAAACAAAGCTGATAAAAGTGTTAGTGAAATCCTTGAGGGGAACTCAAATTAAGCTCACAACTTACCCCTGAATTATCTGAGATAAACCAGATTCTTTTGGTATGAAAAAAAAAAATCAACCTAGAGTTTGAAAATTAATCTTAACTAATGCCAAGTAAAGTGACATGGGACTGGTAACTGATGAAAAATATGATGCATTTAAAAACATTAAGAAAATGTAGTTCTCTTATTTAACTACAAAATTGGAGCTGTCACATATAAAGCATTTTAGAAACTAGATGGGAGGGGCCGCCATCCACTAGCTTTTGACTCTTTAACCAAGGAGCATTGTTTTGATGTCGTCCCAGAGAACAGCACTGTGTGGTCAGTGGCTATTAGTTCTGTGTTTATAATACACATGGTCAATTACAGCTAAGGCAGTGGGGCACTGTAGCTCTTAAGACGCCACTGAAGAGATCTACTGTTTTCCAGTACTTTATTTTGGAAAAATTTTCCAAAAAGTTTCCTGTCTACAGAATAATTGCATTACATCTGGCTGAGAATCATGTTTTCAAGATTTGTTCCTGCCAAACGACTTCCTTTTTATAGTTGGGACATACAAATAGTTCTGTTACATTTCTGCAGAAATATGCTATGAAATATTTTGAAAAATTCTAACACAATTGCTCTATAATCTCTTCCACTTTAGAAATTATTTGAGCAACGCCATCAGAGGAACTAAATCCTACTTTACTTTTTTTAAATAAATTTTTAAAAATATTTTAAAATTTATTTTTTTTAAATTTATTGGCTGCATTAGGTCTTCATTGCTGCGTGCGGGCTTTCTGTAGTTGTGGAGAGTGGGGGCTACTCTTCATTGCAGTGCATGGGCTTCTTTTTATGGTGGCTTCTCTTGTTGCAGAGCATGGGCTCTAGGCTCAAGGGCTTCAGTAGTTGTGGTGCATGGGCTCAATAGTTGTGGCTCACGAGCTCTAGAGTGCAGACTCAGTAGTTGTGGCACAAGGGCTTAGTTGCTCCGAGGCATGTGGGATCTTCCCGGACCAAGGCTTGAACCCATGTCTCCTGCATTGGCAGGTGGATTCTAAACCACTATGCCACCAGGGAAGCCCGTGATTTACTATTTTTTAAAAAATTTATTTATTTATTTATTTTTACTTTACTTTAGTGGCTGCATTGGGTCTTCGTTGCTGCACGCAGGTTTTCTCTAGTTGCTGTGAGCAGGGGCTGCTCTTCATTGCAGTGCACGGGCTTCTCATTACAGTGGCTTCTCTTGTGAAGCACAGTCTCCAGGCTCATGGGCTTCAGTAGTTGTGGCGCATGGGCTCAATAGTTGTGGCTCTCAGGCTCTAGAGCGCAGGCTCAGTAGATGTAGCGCATGGGCTTGGTTGCTCAGCTGCATGTGGGATCAGGGCTTGAACCCATGTCCCCTGCATTGGCAGGTGGATTCTTAACCACTGCGCCACCAGGGAAGCCCCCTAATTTACTTTGAAACGTAAAAATGGGACTAGCATTTATTGAAAGTTCTCTGGACACCAGGGAAACAAAATGGAATCTGTAAAACTGGGAAGGTTTAGGTACCCGTTACTGCAACAAAATGAATATATAAAGGAGTTTTTAGAAGAGAAACCTCTATTCAAAAGATCCAGTCACTGTTACAGTTTTCCTTCCAGTTCGTTATCAGCTCACGTCTCAGGTTCACATCCATAAGCGATGTGGCCTCTAACCCTGCCTTCTGTTTTTTCTTTACTCCAGAAGCCTCCCAAGCTTTCTGAGGATGATATCCGGCTAAAACACGAGAGAGACAAGTGTAGTGCCAACTCCCTGGAACCCGCCACCAGCTCTCTCCCCCCAGGTCACAAAAACATGGAAATTGAGGTCTCTGTTGCAGAATGTAAGAGTGTTCCCGGAATCACCTCGACTCCACATTCCATGGACCACCCCTCCTCTTTCTACTCACCCCCCCACAATGGCCTCCTCGCTGATCACCATGAATCTCTGGAGAATGATGTGGCCAGAGAGATCCGCTATCTAGACGAGGTGCTGGAGGCCAACTGCTGTGATTCTGCCGTGGACGGAACCTACAACGGCACGTCGTCCCCGGAGCCTGGAGCAGCAGTCCTGGTGGGCAGCCCAAGCCCACCCGCCCACACGACCGTCCAGCCGGCGCCCACCGAGAGAGCGGCTGGCAGGCAGGCTCCCCCCGACCTTGAGCTCCATCAAAGCAACTCTGACACCATGGCTGAGGGTGAAAGAGCCAACGGCCACCCCCCAGACCAGCCCAGAGACCTGCTGGGGGACAGCCTCCAGGTACCTGTGAGCCCCAGCTCCTCCACCAGCTCGCGGTGCTCGTCCCGAGACGGGGAGTTCACGCTCACCACGCTGAAGAAGGAAGCCAAGTTCGAGCTGCGTGCCTTCCACGAGGACAAGAAGCCCTCCAAGCTCTTCGAGGACGACGAGAGTGAGAAAGAACAGTTCTGCGTCAGGAAAGTGAGACCTTCCGAAGAGATGCTGGAGCTGGAAAAGGAGAGGCGAGAACTCATCCGGAGTCAGGCCGTGAAGAAGAATCCTGGCATCGCCGCAAAGTGGTGGAACCCTCCGCAGGAAAAGACCATCGAGGAGCAGCTGAACGAGGAACATCTGGAGTCGCACAAAAAGTACAAGGAGCGCAAGGAGAGGCGGGCGCAGCAAGAGCAGCTGCTAATGCAGCAGCAGCCCCCACCGCAGCTCTGCACGCCTCCTGCATCCTCTGCAGAGCATTCCAGCCTGAGCGACAGCTCAAAGGAGGACATCGTCACGGAGCAGATAGATTTCTCCGCGGCTCGCAAACAGTTCCAGCTGATGGAGAATTCCAGGCAGACAGTGGCCAAGGGCCAGAGTACACCCAGGCTCTTCTCCATCAAGCCTTTCTACAGACCTCTGGGGTCAATCAACTCAGACAAGACACTGACCATCTCGAGACCAGCTTCTATCGGGGGACCCCCCGAAGACTCTTCAGCAGTCAAGGGACAGAAAGCCCACGGTGCCCTGGAGAGCCAGTCTTCCGGAGAAGGGGGCCAGGGCAGCACAGCTCCTCAGGGGAAGGAAGGGCCCTACAGTGAGCCCTCCAAACGTGGGCCTGTATCCAAACTGTGGGCAGAGGATGGCGAGTTCACCAGTGCCCGGGCTGTCCTCACCGTGGTCAAGGATGATGACCCTGGGATTTTGGATCAGTTTTCAAGGTCAGTCAATGTCTCTTTGACACAAGAGGAGCTTGACTCTGGTTTGGATGAGCTGTCAGTGAGGTCCCAGGATACCACCGTCCTGGAGACCCTGTCCAATGACTTCAGCATGGACAACATCAGTGACAGTGGGGCCTCCAATGAGACAACCAATGCCCTCCAGGAAAACTCATTGGCTGATTTTTCTCTGCCCCAGACTCCCCAAACTGACAACCCTTCCGAGGGCCGCGGAGAAGGTGTCTCCAAGTCATTCAGTGATCATGGTTTCTATTCCCCTTCGTCCGCGCTGGGAGACTCTCCGTCCGTTGATGATCCCTTGGAATATCAGGCTGGTCTCCTGGTGCAGAATGCCATCCAACAAGCCATAGCTGAGCAAGTGGACAGAGCTGTGTCTGAAACCAACAAGGGTGGAGCAGAACAGCAGGGACCTCAAGCGAGTCTAGAGGAAGCTGGAACTGGGCCTTCCAGCTCAGAGAAGCCTCAGAGCACGTTTGAACCACCTCAGGTGTCCTCCCCTGTTCAAGAGAAAAGGGATGTATTGCCAAAGATTCTGCCTTCTGAAGACAGGGCACTCAGGGAAAGGGGGCCCTCTCAGCCACTGCCCCCGGTGCAGCCCAGTGGCCCAATAAACATGGAGGAGACCAGACCAGAAGGGAGCTACTTCAGCAAGTACTCAGAGGCAGCTGAGTTAAGAAGCACAGCCTCGCTCCTGGCCACTCAAGAGTCCGATGTGATGGTTGGCCCCTTCAAGCTGAGGTCCAGGAAGCAGCGGACTTTGTCCATGATCGAAGAAGAGATCCGAGCAGCCCAAGAAAGGGAAGAGGAGTTAAAGAGGCAGAGACAAGTCTTGCAGAGTACCCAGAGCCCCAAGGCAAAGAATGCCCCATCACTGCCCTCCCGAACATCGTGCTACAAAACTGCTCCAGGTAAGTGAAGTGCTGCAGAGCAGAGACAGATGCTGCAGAAATCGGTGTTGTTAATTCCAGCTTTCAGGGTTCTAAGTGGAGCCTCCTCTGTGTATGGCTGGAGTCAGTGTAAGGGGGACGCCGGCACAGGGATTTCAGTGTTTGGAGACACGCAATGGGAGTGTCCTCTGGAAGAACCCTGAGCCCAGATGGTGTTGCCGTTTCCCAGAGGATGTAATAGTTCCTTTCATGTCCTTCTGCTCTGGTCTTGGTTTAGTATGGAGAATTGTTCTTTTTTATTGTTCTCTCTCAGCTGAGGGAGAGGCTATATGTGGCACAAACCCAGAGTTGGCCCTTGTGTGGACTGTGTTGATGTCAGTGGCTTGATCTCAGTATCTGCAGCTTTTAAATCAAACCCATCTGATTTGGGAATGTCTTCTCCTAACCCCTTCTGAATGCTGAGTCTCTTCCCAACAATGTCAGTTATAGGTTGGTGTTGCAGATTGACTCACAGAAGATGTTTTTGTCCATCTTCTATATGATTGGATTTATCTTTCTTTAAGTCACCATAAAGCAATTATTTTGGAATCAAGGTGGTCTCATCTATTTGTGTCCTGTGACCCTTTTGGAGAAGTTGAGTTCTATATGTAAAGACAGGCCTCTAATCTCCTCCTGTTGTCTGAAAAGTCCCTATCTTGAATACTTTGTATAGATGGTTGATGTACAGTGGTAACTATTGTTGCTACCATTATGGATAACAGTGTGACCAGAAATTTTTATTTCTCATTTGGATATGATGGTACTTGGGGAACCACACATCCTGCCACAGAGAAGGGCTGCTCAAAGTGTGGTCCAAGCTAGTTCATGACTATTCCTGGTCCATGCTAAGATAAGTACAGACACTGCGAAAGAGTTTGAAAACTCTTGGAGCAATTCGATATTGTCCTCAGATCCAAACGTGGGACTTTGTATTTTTTGAAAGTATTGGTCCATAATGGATTGGGCAGGAAAACTGTTCCTTCACTAGAGATAATTTAAGAAGTGTTGCCTTAGCATAAAATTACTGGCATTTAGCTTGGTATATCCAGATCTTAATCCCATCTTGACACTTGGCTTTCATCAAATCTATAAGGACAAGTTAACTCTTTCCATTATTAACATTTAAATTTTGAAACAATCTCAAAGCTAAAGAGAAGTTCCCTAGCAAAGGACAGACATCTCTTTTATTCTGAATTATTTAAGACTAAATTGCCAACATGATGCTCTGTCACCCCCGATTTTATAGAATGACCCTCAGTTTGGGTTTGTCTGATGTTTTCACATGATTATGTTCAGGTTGTGCATCTTTGGTAGGAGTACCACAGAACTGTTGCTTATTCTTCTTACTGTATCCAATCAGGCAGTACGTGGTGTCAGTTTGTTCTACTACAGGGACAGATGTTAACTTTTTTCACATGATACTAATTTCACATGACACTTACTGAGGGAGTGTTTGCCAGGATTCTACACAGTAAAGTTACTTATTCCTTTTGTAATTAACAAATATTCTGTGGGGAGACACTTTGGTACTATCTAATCTTCATCCCTCTCCAGGCTCTAAGTCTGCTCATTTATTTATTTATGACAGATGGTCTCATGGATTCCTATTATATTTAATGGGTTATAATCCATTTCTATTATTATTTTTATCCTTAATTGTTCAGATATAGTTGACAGGAGCCCTTTCAAGCTAACTTCAGTGTCCTTTTGACATGTCCCCATTATTACTTGGGCACATCTTTACTTTCTGGTGCCACAAGATGTTCCAGTGTCATCTTATACTTTCGTAACCCTGAAATCAACCCTTTCAACAAAGAGCTCTAGTTCCTTTTAGTGGAGAATGGTATTTAGAAACCAAGATCTGGGTGCTTGGTGTGCTCATTGCTGTTGGATAGGCACTGCTCCCAGGTACTCTCAATGGTCAGAATTAGAGAATATATACACATTCTGTCTATCTGTTGATTGATCAATCAATTGATCTATCTACCTAACCTACATATCTTGAAAACCATGAACTCACCCTGATACCTTTAATTCTAATCTAATACCACAGGGTTCATTTTCTCGCTTTCCATATTTATAACCTCCTCCTTGACAACAAGATACCTTGTTCCTATCATCCTCAATATATTTATTATTTGATCAATCCCCCTGCCCTTATGAAACTAATCTGTTTTCCTCACCAAATATGGGTTCCAATGTCACTTTCTGGGTGACCACTGCTGTCCCCTGTTACCGACACCCTTCTCACCCAGCTTGGGCTCCAACACCCTGCACTGGGTCACCCATCTCCCTGCCCACCCTGCTCTGGCTCCCGCACACCACTCTGGGTCACTGGGGCTCCTCCCACCCTCCCTGCAGACACCCATCTTGTTCAGCCCCACCTAATGGCTTTTGGACTAAATTGTTCAGGAAGGAAAGGGAAGGGAGCAGGAAGAGGAATAGGATGATGAGTTTCTTGATGTGTTTTTTAATGCCTTTAGGTCATGGAGCGATGGCCAGCTGAGTGTTTGAGGCAAAGAAAACTTTCAGAAGAGGCTGTTTGTTTATACTTAACACGGACTGGTTGGCTTTGCACAAAGATCCTTACTTGTAAAGTTCACATTAAAGTCTTGTGGGCTGGCTTGGCACAGAGATGCCAGTTGGGTGTTCTATATGGTATCCTCGAAAAAGTTTTGGTACCACTTGAATTCAGCCCAATCTGGGAAGCCTACTTCATAAGTAAATGATTGTAAAGGGCCTGCTTAAGAACCTGCAGTCTCACTGGTAGAGGAAGTCTCTGCAGGCATCTGAGCAACTTCTGCTCGCGTGGCAGGCAGGGTCCATGGCTCTCTTATCAGTTACAGCTGGCTCCATTTACCTAACACTCCCTTTACATTATTTCATTATAGAACCTTCTCTACACTACATATGCTCAGTGGTATTTTCCTCACTCTCCCTCTTAATTGAACCCCTTACCATATTGCTTCCATACTTTACTTCTAGTACACAAACAGAAATTAAGGCATTTCAGCACTTTCCTCTAGTTCCCTGACTTGCTGTGGTCTGTCAGGCTTCCCACCAGGCTCAGAACAAGACAGAGTCCTAATATTTGCCCTCACATCCCAACAGCCCCACACTGGTTTCCCCCATACTTCCCCCTATTCTAATGCTGATCTCCTCCTCCATATCCCATCCCCACAGGATTGATTTCTGCTCCTTTAGGAAGAGGATAATTCATCCATGCAAGTCTGCCCCCTGCTTGGGTCCGGTTGTCGCACTGACCACAGTCATGATAATGTGTGTGCAACTCATTTCCTCACGTTTATCTTTAGAACATTGAAAGTAGATGGCAGGGCTTCCCAGAATTACCACATGGATTGAAAGAAACTGAATGCCAAAGGCAGTTTTTTTCTGTCCATGCCTGGAAACGTTTCACGTCATGCTCGGCCAGCCAGCTTCCAAGTTCGTGATCAGATAGGAGGCTGACACATCACTCTGAACAGCCAAACTGAACCATTCATGGCCAGGGTCAGAACTGCTGGCTCCAACTTTGGTTTTGTGAATGGAGATATTGCTAAGTTCCTACTGTACTACTCTGCATTTCATGCCAATAGAGGTGACTCAGCTGGGTCATTGCGTGACACAATGACAATTTGATATTAGGTGATGAAAAATATGATTTTTAACACCTTCTCTGGTAGAAATTATGCTGGTGACATGTTGGAATCCTAAAATCTTAAGGCAAGTAAAATCCACTGAGAGCCAAGATGTAATAAGGAAAGAGAAGTGCTTTCCAGCCATTTCCCAGGTGTTGAAAAGATACTTGTTTTTGCTTTCGGTTCTCTTGCCTTTCAAGATGGAAGATGATGGGATTTCTGTTTTTAAAAGGATGTAATCATTTTTAAAGACCGATTATTAGGAAAAATTACCTGGAAATTTAATCTTGTTGGTTCTTTGATTTTTAAAGGAAGACAGTCCACTTAAATAGGGTTCGGGTGGCATTTGTTCATACAGAAGTGAACAAGGCAGATAACGTCCCCGCCCTCAGGGAACTTATAGCTCAGTAACAGAAACATCAAACAAAGGTGGCAGTTTCATAGCTGAGAAGCGTGGAGACCTGTGGAAGCACAGAGCAAGAAGGACCACCTCATTGGGGGGATAAGGAAAGTCTTCCTTTCTTGGGAAACTATCATCTAAGCTTTGAACTGAAGGAGTAGAAGTTGGGTTTGGGGGTGGGGGAGATTGTTCCATTCAGAAGGAAGGGCATCTGTAGAGGCCCCAGAGGAAGAGAACTTGGCATGCTTGAGGTGCTTAAATAAAGTTTGGGTGGGTTAAAGGAGGAGATTTAAAACAAAAGAAAAGAAAGTTGATTTGGAGCCAGACATTGAAGAGCTATGTAAATCATGTTAAAGGTTTTAGAGTTTAGACTTTATCCTGTGGTCAGTAGGAAGCCAGTGAGGATTTTCAAAGGGATAATTATCTCCACACATCTCCAAGCTGTCCTGCCTTCATCCATGAATTGATGGATTAGAAGTCTTCCTGCTCTCATGAGTCCATCCCAATGGCTTCTTTTCTATGTAGGTCTAAAGGCCGGCCATGATCTTGACGAGTGCCCTGGGTTATGGGAGAGGCCATGCTCCCAGGATGTGGGCCTTCTCTTGATGGTTCTTAGAAGTAGAGGAAGCTCTTCAGCAGGTGCCTAGCCCTAATTTGAAGGTGTAACCCATGCACTGCTGTAAAACGTCCTTGAGGAATGAGTTTGGGAGGAAAACCCAAACATTCTACTGAAGTTACAATTAAGACCTTTTCATAGTGTCTTTTCATAGAAAAGATGTCAACAGGCAGTTCTCTCCTTAGTGCCTATGCCTATTATTAGATATCCTGGTTTCATTTCCAAGTTCTAGGCAGGCTGGAGAAACCCAGTTAGTTAGGTGATGATTAACTTTGTTTTTAGAACTAGTTTGCATTTTCTTGCCAGGTGTCAAGTTGGTTTACCAAGTCAGACAGTTTGCCCAGTGGTACATTCTGGAGAGAGGTCAAGGAAAAGATGTAGATGTTGAGTCCCATAACTTGTCTATTTAGGTCTTTTAATATGTGGAAAGATGTGATAGTTATGCATCTTATAAAAATAAGATCTCCAAGGTGTTTCGACTTCTGTTGTCAGTTTGAATTAAGATTGCACATGAGATGATTATTACATTATTATAAAGCTTATCGACTGGGTCTTTTTTCTTTTCCCTTCTTTATGTTCCACTATCACAAAGAAAAGTCCTAGGTAGAAAAAAAAATATTTATGTTGGCACAATATTCACGTAGCAGAGCTTGGTGGCTTTGTTCCATGCTGAATTAGAGCTGGATGAGGCCTAGTCTTACTTGAGACGCCATCAGTCCTCCACAGTAGAAGACCTCGTGTAGGTGACTGATGGAAGGATTCCCTCCCAGACCCAGGTAAGAGAGGGCTGTCCTTCAGGAGTGCTCAGTGTTTCCCTGTCCTGCCAGTGAGTACAAATTGTGCAACTTGTAGGGGCCCAGCTGGATGTGAAGGTTATAAAACTGAATGTGGTTCATCCTGCAGCAGTGATGTCCACTGCCATATTCCCCGAACGTTCTCTGGTGACACAAGTCTAATCACGGTAGCTGCAACTCACCAAGACCTTAAAGCCCAGTACTATAATTCACACAGTTTTCTCATTTCTTATTTCCTCATGTAATCCTCCCAACAGCTGTCTCAGATAGAATCCAAATTACCCAAACTTCTTGAGACTAGATATATTTCACATTTTTCTGATTTTAGAAAGGCCATAAAGTGCCTATACAGCTATTTAGAAAAGCAATGCAATGAATGTACTGTTATTTAACACACCCAGTGGAGTCTGGGGCAGCATCTGTCATCAAATTCGATTTCTGCTGTGAAATTTCGGAAGAGTTAGTTCTGTTAAGTGAGATCAATAAATTTCAAGAAGAACCTTATGCTGGTTCACTTCAGGTTTGGCTGCCAAAATAGGTTATGATAAAACTTGGTTTTAATGATTGCTTTGTGCTTTCGGAACGTAATTCCAATGCTCCCAATTACAGTAGGCAGAACGGCTGGTGCTGTCCCACGATCTGAGCAGATGGCCAAGGGACTAACATTGTCCATGTCAGTCATCTAGCCTGGCTGCTCTTTCTGAAAGTTCATGCCCCAGGAGGAAGCTCAGTCGTTCACTCCAGAGACAGGCTCATTGCCTGAAATCTTTGAAAGGACTGGGTACTCAAGCAGGGAATCCATTTCTTACTTTGAGGATGAGCGGGAATAAGTGTTCACTCCATTACCTGAGTATGTTTGGTGGAGTGGGGCCAACGCTAGTCAAATTCATTGACTGGTGGTCACTGAACACCATGTCTGCTCTCTGCTTTACTCCTTTGCTCTTTAAGATTGTTCCTTCTGCCTTGGACCAGAAACACCCTGTATTTCTATTTCTCTGAACCCAGCAAATAGGGTCATTTTAAAAAATGCATGCTATTTGGGAAGGAATTGGTAAGAAAACGTTAGGGCGAAGTAGTGTTTAGCAAGGGGCAAAGATGTGCAGTGAGATCAGGACTTCTCCAGTTACAGAATTCAAAGTTCTTTCTGGACATTGCCTTCAGTGGTTTGAAAAGGGCAACTGCCATGGTTAAACCCATGAGCCTCACTCCTGAGAAGATACAGACTCTGGTCTTTCTTCTGTGACAAGCCTATGGTCATGGCTTCTGGGACTTAGAACTATACTTCCTACCATTCCCTTCTGCTGTCACTGCTGATTGTGCTGGGTCTTCTGGCATACCCTGGGTGTCTGGGTCGCCCCCTGCCTTGCTGGGGACACCACGTGGTAGCCCTGTTCCTTGCCCTTTACCTATGCCTGGCTACCCCACACTTCACGTTAGAAGAGCTGCTTCTGCAAACTCAGACTCAACCACATACAAAGAAACATGCAGTCTTGAGCTGAGAACTAAAAGACGAATCAAAGGACCTAATTCTTGTAAGATCCCTGCTCTACGCCTAGTAAGAACTGTGAGCTAATCTAAGCCAGGCCTGGGAGCAGGATGGCCCGCGTGACTGCTGGAGTTTAGGGCAGGATATGACAGTTTCTTACTAACTGTGGTGACTTGCTGTGAGCTTCCTTAAGGAGATTGGTATTTCAGAGCTGCTTCATCTTTGTGAATAAGCTACTTACTACTTAAGGGGTGGAGGACTAGGAGTGGTGGTGGGAAGAGAGTGCAGGACAAGCCATTAGAGCATCAAAGAATACATTCGTGTTACATGTAATGGTAATTTATTTCTCATGACCTTGAACGTAAACGTCAGAGGTTTCCCCAAAAGTTGTATGCATCTGACGTCACATGTATTCCCAGTCTCTCTATCTTTTATTCTCATTACTCAGATATAAATTCATATCAGAGCTGGTCAGGAGAATTACGTGCTTAAATGTGACAGTCATTTCTCTGAATTCATATCTAAAGTTGGAATCCTGACTCCACTGCTTGTTAGCTGTGTAACTAACTTACCTCCCCTCTCTAAACCTCAGTTTCTTCATCAGTAAAATGGGAATAAAATAGTACCAACCTCATCAGTAAGTTAGTTCAGTCAGTGCCTTGTGCACAGAAGGCTTCCAATAAAAGTTATGATTAGTGATTATTGTTGTTATTCCAGTTTTTTTTTTGTTATTTTTTTTTTCTTTTTTGGGGGGTACACCAGGTTCAATCATCTGTTTTTATACACATATCCCCGTATTGCCTCCCTTCCTTGACTCCCCCACCTCGAGTCCCCCCACCCTCCCCGCCCCAGTCCTCTAAGGCATCTTCCATCCTCGAGTTGGACTCCCTTTGTTATACAACAACTTCCCACTGACTATTTTACAGTTGGTAGTATAGTTTTTGTTATATTTTAAGAAAAGACTTAGAAAACCTTAGCAGAGTTACTTATGAGTTACTCTTCTGCAGCTACTGGGACCCTGGCATAGATGGCACAACATGCTTTATAAAATTGCTTTCTAGTCCTAGTTGAGGTTTTTTTCATAGCTACTTCCTTAGAATTAAAGTTTCTCTTATAAAAGCTGAGTTCAAGAATTACCTTTCAGTAGTCTGCCGTGATTTCAGAAAACAAGGCCATTATTAGGCATATTGGGTGACAGTAACATTACAAATGACCATGAACATGTTTTCTTTGGTGGGGGAGGAGGTGATCATCTTCATAGAGACAAGCCCGCCATGTTGGTAAAAATGTGTTTAATCAAAAGATCTTGCTAGAGGAATTGCTCATCGTGACTTCCATTTTTACTGTTTCAATTAAATGTTTTTCTTTTTTTGGTCTTAAACTGTGCTTTCCCTGCAGTTGCAAAACCCTTTCCTTCTCCAGTTTTCATTTTCCAGTTCTGTTGAGAGGAACGATCCAAAATCAACAAATCCAACATCCCACCTTACCCTGAAGTAATAACGTTTGGATGTTTCTCAGACTTGTGTCACCAGGCAGGGGTATATCTCATTTCTGAGCTAGACTATAATCAGAAGATTTGTATCATGGCATTCTCCCACCCCTGAGGCCTTCAAAGGAGGAGATGAAAGGACCAAGGACCAGCTCTTGGTGTGTGGGTAACAGCTGGAACCATACAGGCCCATGGACTCAGGATCCAACAGGCAGGATATTCTCTTGTGGGAGGAAATGGAATTGAAAATGCAAGTCTGAGCTCCTTTCTTTCTGGTGATCTGCTAGTCATTTAGATGCTTGCAAGCTTACCCCCAAGGCTCCGTGAAGAAAGGAGATCACTGAAGGAGGTTTGGGCTAAGGCATGTTAACTGGTGGGCGTCTTTGTTCGGTTTGGTTTTTAAGTAACAGTGGGTGATGGCTTTTTCTTTTCTTTTGAGAAATGTAGAAACAAAGGATCTTTGATTTTTAAGACGTCAGACGCCATGTAGATAGGATATAATAATCACCAGCATCCTAGCGTTTGACCAAAATAATTTTCTAAACTTTGGAAATCCACCCTCTTGGCTTTTTAGAAGTTAATCCTCTTCTTACAGAGGGAGGGTGCGGGCTGTCGGGGAGGACAGCAGCTGTGTACTTAGGACATGCAGCCCTCGCTCTGTTTCCCTTCAGTGGGAGGAATTACGGGTTTTTCTCCCCACCCCCATCAGCACAGGGAAATCCATCTTGTTTGGAAAATCCAAAAGTGTAGGCAAGGTGTGGCTTTCTCTCTCTGGACCAGAAAATGGCTTAACTATTTATGATAAACAAACTGGAAACACAGATTCATGTTTCCTAGTTTTTTCTTCCACTCATCCTGGGAGATAGCATTTACTAATTAATTTGGAGTGAAATTCTGCTGCCCCACCTCTGCTCCTTAGTCTGCCTGTGAGTGTCACACAAATGTGACCAGTGCTTCTCTGAGGCCCCCCAGGAGGTGTCAACTCAGTAACTCCCCTGGGCCTCTGCTGCTTGGTGAGACAGAAAGGCTTCTGGATCTGCCTGGTCCATGAAGGTGAAAGCCCCAGCTTTTTCTGTTTTTCATAGCATGGGTGGTAACACTTAAAAGAAAAAATTTCTGGTTTGTTTTATAATTTAAAATTAATTCATGCTTACTGTAGAAAAAAAATTGGAAAATAAAGAATAAAGATAAAAGGAAAAGTGGTTCATAATACTAACCACTCCCTGCCTAGTTTTTCTCGTGCACGCATGTGCATGGATGATAACATTGGATCTGTATGTGTATTAGTTTCCTATTGGTGCTGTAACAAATCACCACAAATATAGTGACTTAAAACAACATAAATTTATTATCTTATAGTTCTTGGGGTCAGAAATCTGAAATGTGTGACAGCTCCAGACTGAATTGTCTCCCCTCCCAAATTCAATATGTTGTTGAAGGCCTAACCTCCAGTGTGATGGTATTTGGAGATGGGGCCCTTGGGAGATAATTAGGGTTAGATGAGGTCATGAGGGTGGGGCCCTCATGATGGGATTAGTGCCCTTATAAGAAAAGACACCAGAGAGCCCCTTCGTTCTCTGTGATGTATGAACACAGTAGGAAGGTAGCCATCTATACGATAGGAAGAAGGCTCTTACCAGAACCTGACAATGCTGGTACCCATGCTGACCTCACACTTCCAGCCTCCAGAACCGTGAGAAAATAATTTCTGTTGTTTAAGCTACCCAATCCATGGTATTTTATTATGGCACTTCAAGCAGACTACAATAGTATCTTTCTGGGCTAAAATCAAGTTGTTGGCAGGTCTTTGTTCCTTCTAGAGGCTCTTGGGGAGAATCCATTTCCCTCCCTTTTCCAGTTCTAGAGACTGCCTGCATTCTTGGTTTGTGGCCCCTTCCTCCATCTCCAAAGCCAACAGCGTAGCATCTTCAAATGTTTCTCTCTCTCTTTCTTTCTTTCTCTCTCTCTGACCCTCCTGCATCTCTTTTATGAGGACCCTTGTGATTACATCAGTCCCAACTGGATAATCTAGGGTAGTCTTTCCATCTCAGAGTCTTTAACTTAATCACACCTGCAAAGTCCTTTTGCCATGTAAGGTAAATATTCACAGGTTTGGGGGATTAGGGCTTGGACATCTTTGTGGAAGCCATTATTCTGCCCACCACAAGACTGTGCATTTTATCCTGATGAAGTTTTACCATGTGTCATGTAGACACTTTTCTTTTATGCAGCTCATAAGTAGTGAGCTAGGATTTGAACCCAGGCATCTGGCGCTGGAGCCTGTCACTCTTAAACCCCTGCAATATTACTGATTTTGTAACCTGCTTTTTCTCTTAATGTATTTTGAATATTTCCCCATGACCAGAATTATTCCTCTAAGTTTGAGAGACTAAACCTGGCTTATAATGGCTAAATAATACTCCATCATTTGAATAAGCCATAGCGAATTTAACCATTTTCCTATAGTCAGGTGCTTTTGTTGTTTCCACGTATGTAATTATAAGCAAACAAATGAACAATGGTGAAAGTTCTTGTACATAAGCTTTGTGCCCATACTTATTAGTTGAACTTATACCCGTAAGTTAGTAGTTAGTAATTAGCTAGTATACACTAGAGCACAGTATTTTCCAAACTGTTTTCCTTGAGATATTAACAGGAATTCTATGAAATGAGGTTCTCTGATTAAATAAATTTGAGAAATGCTGCACATCCATTCCTAAACTAGAGATTCACAATCATATGAGCACTAAAACCTTGAAGAGGTCCCCTGGTAAGGAAATCTATCTCGTTTTATCTTTAAAGCTTTCTTTAGGCAGAGTGCTTTTCACACTTATTTGACCAATGGCTTTTTGACCATTTTCAGCATTGAATACTATCTTCCAAAGCTAAGGTAATAGGACATGATTTTAGAAACACAGCTTTGGAATCATCCCAGCCAAGTGAAACTGCTTATCCTAAAACACCTTTAAATGCTTAAGTTTAAAATTATTCTCAATGGAATAGTTTGGACAAAATCATGTGTATGAAGTAAACTGGAGAACGTTTTCTACCCTTTACTTCGAATTCCAGTCTAGCTTTGTTCTGTTGGTTCCTGTGTTGGTTGTTAAGCTCATGTTGCCCCTACTCCCTGCTCTGTAAATGTCAGGTACCAGCCCTTGTCCAAGACCAACACAGGTCTGCCCTGAGGTCTGCATGACACTTACTGTTCATGTTGTTTCCCAGGGGATACTGACTGGGATCCTTCAAGAGAGCTGTTTTGTAGAGTGTTCAGTCCAGGTGAGAAACCAGATGGTAGGATCTTTATCATTGAAGACAGAGGCCACTTTCAGCTACCGTCAGCTATTCAATCATTCACCAGGTGAACGGACATATATGAGAACAAGTTTTGATGGGACAAGCAAGGATGGAACCTGGGGGTGCTGGGGAAGTGCTGACTGCACGCCAATGAACACCAAAGATGACCATCACTGTTTGGGGATTCTAATGAGATTTGTCCTTGAGGCCAAGGAATTTCAAGGTGCCTTCTAAGGCCATAAAGGATGAAACAGACTTCTCAAGCTTTGCATCACATTTATGTCATGATCCCCAAGGCCCAAACAATGGTGGTATCTGCAGTGTCTATTACTGGTGGAAGAGCACAAGTTTTTTCACCATCCTAATCAAAGGGAAAGCTTGATTAGGCTGCAAACTAGGTCCCTCTCCAGCTTTTTCATGACCCGTATGATTCCTAAGATGGCATGAGAATTCCAGTGCATGGTTGGAACCATACTGGAGGCAGGATGCTTGGAGACCACAGCAGAGAAGCCTAACCAAGCTGACTTCCCCTGATATTAACCAGACTGGAAGTCTGGGGACGGGGCCCTCTTTCTCTGGGGGCCTGTGACAGCTTCTCATGAAGCGCTGACGTAGGCTTTTGTTATCTGAAATCTCCTGTTCTCTCCAAGACCTCTCCTCCACCTTCTCTTTGGAAGCTGCCACTGCAGACCTGCTAAGCCAGTCTTTGGTTCCTGTTACTCATGTGACCTCTAGTGGCTATAACCGGCAAAACTTGCTCTGGGGATGGGTTTCATTTTGCTGGTATACTAAAAAATAAGCAGGAAATGTCTTTAATGTTTAATAACTGACCATTTCTCTATAGTAACTTTTCACCCTCTTTACGATTCTCTTTCATCACATACTCAATTATATAATTTAGCAAGAATCAACACAATTTGGGTTCCAGACCTAACTCTGAGTGTTACTAGCTAATGTAATTTGGATTGATGGTAGAATCTGAGCTTCCATGGTCTAAACTGTTCAGAGATGTCATGACATCCACGCTGACTACATCCCAGGGTTGTTGTGAGGATCAAATGACATGAAGCCTATCAATGAAATGCCATGTAAATGTGTCTGTTATTACTCCAAAGATACTGTGTCTGTGGTTCTATAGACCAAGATTGTTTTATTGCATGTGCTTTGGTGAAGACGTTTAAACTCGTTCCTCAGATTCTGTATCCCAATCCACAAGCATTTAATAAGTGGCTGCTGTGTATATTTTATAATGGACTAACTGATTCATTCAACAGCCGTGAACTCCCACCTTGCGCCACATACCACAGCTGGTGCTGGGTTACAGCAGTGACCAGGACAGAGGTCCTGCTCTCTTGGAGTTTACATTCAAATGAGTTAGGGGGATTCATAGCTGATTGAAATGGTCCCTAACTTCATGTGACTTTACAGTTTAATTGAAAAGAAAAGCTTAAATAACTAGATATGAATCAAGTCAATATGTGAAAAAGGCTTTCATAGAAATATAAACAAAGTATTATGAGACTGGGGTCCTGCCGTTGTATGTGTGAAAGGGTGAAGTTGCAGTGAATATGACTGTGCTTTCTAGAAGTTTATTGCTGGAGGAATGGCTGATGAGAGATGATTTAGACCCTTGAGAGGTCGACTGGCAAGTGACCAACCTGGTCATTTGGTATCTATGTCTACTTTTAGAAGAGTTGCAAAATTTTATGCAGAATTTCCCATGAAATTGCTCATTCTGTAGACATATTATTCTTTGAGATTCCAAGTGAATAATAACTAGACTCATTGTTTGCTTGACATTCTAAATATTAACTTACAAATATTAATTTAGTTCTTATACCAACCCTATGAGGTAGGTGCCTCTATCAACATACCAATTTTACAGATTAGCAAACTGAGATTAAAAAAAAAAAAAAAAAAAGGCAAGTAACTTGCCCGAGGGTATTTGGCTGCTAAATAATGAACTCAGACCCAAGCAGGCTGGCTCTAGAACTGCGCTTGCCTCTATGCTGTATTGTTTCTCAAGGCTTCATTTTAAAAGCCAATCCGAACTTTTAGAGATACACATCAATATTAAGTATTTGGGGATAATATTGCCTGAAGTCTGGGATTGCTTTACATCTTTTAGTCCAGAAGGGTGGAAGGAAGGCGGGCAGGCAGCATAGATGGAGCAGGCGTGGTGAAATATTGATAAATGTTGAATATAGTTGATGGGTCCATAGGTGTCATGATAGCATTCCCTAATTTCCATAATAAAAAACATAAACCGAAATGGAAAATTTAAAATCCTTAAAATATTTGTAGCCTTCACTGTTAACATTGAAAGACCTTTTATCAACGGTCTGGGTAATTTAGGTCAAAGCAGTGAGTTTCACTAAGTTACTAATGTAATGGTGGGTCTACAGATGGAGTGCCTGTGTATTAAAAACCACTTGTGACTTAATTGCCAAATGTGCTGGCCATATACTTTTTTCCTTTTGATCAATAAAGGTTGATCTTCTTGCCACATGTATTTGATAGAATAGCAAAATGTTTAAGTTAGAATGGATTTCCAAGACAACTTCTCCCCAAATTCTCATTTTCTAGCTAGGAACATTGAAACTTGGAGGACTTAAGTGATCAGCCCAAGATTAAAGTGGGAGCATTACATGATTGTCCACAGCCAACCTCGTGGCTGCCTCATGGAAGAGCAGAAATCAAAACCCGGGCTTCCTGAACTCTGGAGGGCTTCCCAACTCCCACCAAAGGAGCTATGCCCAGTAAAGTCCTACAGCCACCCACACAGAGACACGGGCCCCAGGCCTCACTTGTGATTCCAGCTCCATCAGGCAGTCTGGGGAGTAAGATAGAGAAAGATGAGCCCCTTCATCTTGGGTCTGCAGGGGGTTAAATGGGTCTTTACCCTCCCCTGGTGGTTTCCAGACTTTTGTGCTTGAATGGCCCCATTTATTTTGTGTGTTTTCTCCATATTCCTTGTTCGCGGACCCTAGCTATCTCTCCCACAAGGGGGATAGTTGAAAAAATCATGACTGTTGCACCTGAAGGTACTTCTCAGAGGTGTGTTCAGCGATCCGGCAATAAAACCCACTCCTTCATGGGCCAGAAGTCAGAGCCAGACATTTCCCAAGAGGGTGGGATGCAGGCAGTCTCAGTGACAGTGCCTCTCTAGCATCACTGTGCCACCGTGGCTGTGGACCCGATCTCCTCATCCTGAGGATACCTGTATGGCATCTCAGAAGCTAAAACCTCACCTTTCCCGAGTCTGGCACACCCCTTTTCTACAACACTGAAGCTGCCGTTGTTGGCATTCATTCCTTAAGATCTGGTATCTCAAACCTAAATGCTTTCAGGACCATGGCAGGTAAGGCACAGAATGAAGCTGGCTGATGTAAGACTGTGAAGAACAGGCCTAGTTCTCATTTGGAGGTTTTACAACATGTGCTGTCCATACACAAAACTCAGACTGGTCATCTGACCACTGGCAACCTCTAATAGAGAAGAAAGAGCTTGGGAAGGAAACCAGGAGACCTGAGTTGCCGGTTCCTGGTGACTCAGCACAGCCTTCCCCTTGCAGAGCCTCAGTTTTCCTTATCTGTAAGAAATGGGTCTTTAAGGTTCGAAGGCACTGCCCCCTCTGACAGTCTAATTCTATGATCTGTGATAGAATACATGTCCCCAGAACAACCAGAGCCAGTGTCTGTCTGTATGTCTTTCTGTCTGTCTGACATATATTTGCAAAGTGCCTGACAAGCCTCTTTGGTCTAACTGACTTTAAAACCGGTTTCCTTGAGGTGTTTGTTGGATGGGTTTGTGACATTAATTCTTAAGCATTTTGATCCCTGTAATAAAATGACCTGCACTTAACCTTCCTTCTGGTACCACTGTTGATGTCAGAGGTTGCTTTTTTGCCAGTGTTCTCTTCTTTCAGAAAGCCATCATGAGCAGACAAGCTTAGAAAGGGTGTTCTCTTCGTGTTGTTTCAGGGAAAATAGAGAAAGTCAAACCTCCTCCATCCCCCACACCTGAAGGTCCCAGCTTGCAGCCTGACTTAGCCCCCGAAGAGGCCGCCGGATCGCAGCGGCCCAAGAATCTGATGCAGACCCTCATGGAAGACTATGAGACACACAAATCTAAAAGGCGCGAGAGAATGGATGATAGTAGTGTAAGTTTCTCCTCCTTTCCTCCTTCCCACGTCTGAGGGTGAACGTCGACGTGGCGTACGGTCCTCCGGTTCGGACGTGGCTGTGTGTGTGGTTGTCTGGCAAACATCATGGTTCCAGCACCAATTTTCAAATGTGTGGTTTACCGTGCCTGGAGTTGGGTTGGGGGTTTTGCCTTGTTTCTCAAAAACATGGATCATGCAAAGATCAGGTCTTGTTGCTGCCAGATTCTAATTTGAGTCTACTGGCACGGCTAGCGCGTGAGACGTGGGCTGTGTAGAAAGATGCCACACAGGGGCAACGTGGGGAGAGGGACACAGCTCCCTGAAATTACCTGCAGGCACCGGAAAGCTGGTCTCGACTGTCACTCGCCTGCTCTGTAGAGATGTTATTTCTCTAGAGAACTATGACGATGCTATTCTTTCAGTGTCTGCTCTGGACAATACCTATACATGGTACACAGTGCTCGGAAGACTAAGTATCTTCTGGGCTGTTACCAAGCCGGTGTGTACAGTTTGGCAGGAAAGAGCCATGTAAAATGACAGTTAAAAACCACATAGCTACCCTGGTACCCTCAACCCGGAGAACGTTGCACGTGACATTCCCATCAACCACAAAGGAAGTCATCTGCTCTGTGGTTTCTTTCTCCAGTAAGAGACTTAAGAGCCGGTGCTCCCCACAGCCTGCATGGCCAGGAGCCTGGGGATCAGCCTTAGGGGTTCGTGCCAATCTCCTTGGAGTCTGCTGGCCTCTGTCTCTTAACATTTATTGAGGTAACCACCTTCTCCCTGCAAATAGCTTGGGTCGGTTGAGGATACCCTCCAGTCGACCCAGGGCAGTCCTGGTTTATGTCTGTTGTCCTGGTGTAATTATTAATCGTATCCCCTTTCCCTCTTAACAGTGCCCCAGTTTGGGTGATAAATTACTTGATCACCTTAAACTTGAACTCAATGGGGCTCACAGCAGGAATTCCACGCTGATTTACTGCCTTTCATATCCACGTTGGCTGAGTTAAAGGATTTCTGGAGTTGAAGCCAGATACTGGACATTTAGTGGTAAAGAAAGAAAGCAAACAGCCGAATGGCAGCAGAATGACCCACTTGGTGTGTCTCAGCCTCCTCTCACTTGGGTTTGCACCTTAACTGCTTGGAATACTGGCCCAGCTCCTCTCTTGGGCTGAAACATTTCTGGGCTCTTCCCTATATTGTGCAGTGGGATGGGCCTGGCCCTCAATGGCTGCTAATAAGGTTTCCACTGCTGGGGCTCCTGCTCTGAGCCTGTAGGACCTTTTCTACCCACGAAGTCCCTTTACCTGGCCCTTCTTTGCAGCCCTTTTCTTGAGTCTGTGACCATCTTGAAGTTAGGGCTGGAAGGGGATTTTCTTCAGTGATTCCACACCATACATCGGCAGCTTTGATGGAAGTTAGCTGAGATGTGTGGGTGGGGAAGAACCAATGGACCACTTTGCATGTGACTCAGCTGAGTGTTTTTGAAGCACACTCTCTGTCTCTCTTGTGCATGCCTTTTGTGTTGAAGGGCAGGTGTTAGGGGGAAACTCCATACCCAGAAGTGAAGAGACCGCTCTTACTCATTTCATAGGCAGAGGCTGACCAACTCTGACACTCAGGCAGCCACCTGGCGAATGCCAGCCAGGTTGGATTTCACCTTTGCATGAAGGAAGCTGCTTGGAATCAGCCTTTTAACATGACTGCTCTTTACTTACCCAGTGAAGTGATAGCCTCCTGTCTCTATTTTTCTCAAATAAATGAACATTTCAGGTAAGAGAGAAACCTACTGACTAATCAAGCTGTTGATATCCACAGATCTCAAATTCAAGGCCAGGTGTTTCATACTGTCCTTGATATTACAAGAGAACCACGTTTGTTGCTGTTGAAAATTTAGGAACAGAAAAAAAAATCTATCCAACCCACCACATCCTCTTCTAAGAGACCCACATCTGGAAAAAAACAAAAACAAACAAAAAAACCAACATACTTCAATTGCTTCTAAAGCAAATATATACTCATCAGTGAGACTTCATTTCAAAGCCATCTGTTACCCTGTCTTAGTTCCTTTGATTCAGGGGACTCTTTCTATTGTGTCACCATCCATCACTGGAGAATATATTGACGTTTACCTGTAGGAATGAACAAGCCTTCGTCTCTTTTCCTAGCTGATCTGTGGCCCCTTGTTTAATGGTCCCTCATACCAGGAGGGAAGCCATAGGGAGCAGACGGATGGCTTGAAGCTCGAGTTGTATAACTGGCTTCCCTGCCCCAGAAGCTGGTAGTTCTGTTCTCCTGGCTTCGTCCACACACACTATCCTCAGAGCAAGTTGTGGCTTCTTAGATCCTCCCCCCTCTATGAACCTGACTCGGCTCACGGGTCCAGTGTCACCCAGCACTTCCTTCCAAGAAGTCACTTGGCAGTATTTATGAGCCCCTGATGCGTGATCAGGACCCAGCTGCGTGTTCACCCACGGGAAGTAGCAAGCTCTTTCTGAACTGAATGAGAAACATTCTTATTTGCTGAGCTGCCCAAGGAGAAGGCAGACTTAAAAACGAAGTAGGGTAATTAGGGTGTATGCATAGTGATGTGCTGGGTGTGATGATGTCAGTGAGCACGAAGAAGGGAGGACAGAGAAAGAGAGAGAAGGCGGGTGAAGCTGTGCCCGCAGTTTCCATGAGTAGCTTTCACCAGCCTACCTGGGAAACAAACAAACAAACCTGATTCTCTCCATCAGTCTCCACCCCAGAGCAGCAATGGTGTCTGGTGTCCCCAGTTCAGGACCCTTTCATTTTCCCTCTTGATGAAATATCACCTGCAGGACAGGAGGGAGGCCTCTGGCTCACGGAATCCCTCCCAGGGGGTGGGGTGAGGGCAACTGGGCAGTATTTAGTGGTCTTTTTTGTGTTCTTAGCCGGCCTCTCTCCTGCTGGAAACCAAGTGAGGGCTCAGGGACTGACAGAAGATGGAACATTAAGTCCTGAATCTCTCTCTGGGAACATCTGCCCAGGAGTCACTGTATTGGTGATATGAAGTCATCGGTAGATGTTTTGCTTCATTTTGCAGTTGGTGACAAAGTCAATGACAAGGAACCAGAAAAGGCCCCTTTTCTGAAAAAGTTACCCCCAAACAGCCATCCTTGTTCCCAGCTCAGGCCTTGAGCAGGATAACCCTTGAGTAGCAATAGTTTTCATCCGCCTGGGCTGGCTTCCTCGTTCTGCATGGCATGGTCCGCAATGCGTGTCACTGTGCTCGGGGTTCACCCAGGCTCCTCCTCTTATGGACCCCTTGGCTCACTTTGGGATAGGAGCGTTGCTAACGCCACTCCCACCCCTTACCCTGGGCTGTTTACCAGCCTATACAGGGCCTTTGTGAGAATTAGCAAAAGGCACCCTTTTCCAAAACTCTGTGTGGGTGCAGTCCTGCACCAGCTACATGGCTGGTGAGGGGAGCAGGGGGTCTGAGCTTCAACCCTATCCATCCCCCCAGCCTGGTGTTTTTGTGCAGTGCACACACTGCCTGTCCGGATGCAACCGTCCTGCTCTTAGTGTAGATTTCTTTTTATCTGGAAATGTTATTGTACGTGGAAATATCCCCTTATCTGGGCCTGATGCCATCTCTGGTCAGTCACGCAACTCAAAATGGCCTGATAAATCATAGTTTCCAGTAGGGATTCTTGGTACCTTGCAAAGGAAGAATGTTGACCAGTTCTTCTGACCAGTTTTTCCCCCAACCTGACCTAAACCTCAGAAGACAATGAGTTCTTGAGTCAGTGGTGCTCTTAAACTTGTTGGTAGATTTGCTTTCCCTTTCTCAGTTAAGGGGATGCCGGCAGAGTCCAGATTACCGCCTCCTAGGCATTCCGCCCCATCCTCACTCCTAGCACAGAGTCTGCTCTTGGTAGGTTTTTCCTGTGTTCTCTTTCTTTCTCTTTTGACCCGAAAATAATTACTGAGAAGGGCTTTCAGCCTTCCCTGCCTGTCTTGGAATAAAAGAAGGCCTCTTTGATTCTTAGGTTAAGTCCAGGCTTGGGGATAGCAATCACTGCTTTTCCAAGAATTCCTGGCACACTCTTCCTACTAGACCGGGATACCCTTTGGAAATTCTAGCCCAACGCTCACTGGGCAGGGGGAGGAAGCCCGTCTGGCTCCAGTGCCCACACCGCAGGCTGTACAGGAAGCTCAGCCACCATCAGTGATGCCCTGCGCCCCCAGCTCTCTCAGGTTCTCACACACGCTCTGGGAAGGTGCAGAGGAGAGGAGCACTCCAAATTCATCAGCCCCTGGTCATCAGTCTATCGTTACAGAGCTGTAATTTTTAAGCGCAAGCCCCAAGAAGCAGTCAGTGATCATAGACATATGATCCCCCCATCCAGTCTGTGGTCACCATGCCAGAAACCAATCAGCGCCTCTAACGTCCTATGCAGTGTAAAGGCAAGGTCATGACCACAATTCTGGAGAGGGCTGTCCAGAGTCAGTCCTTCTAACTCATTACCCACAGCCAGGACATTTTTTTTCCCCTGAGCTTTTTTTTGCAGTGACTTTTAGTTTCCTATAGGAACTAAAGGATCATTTTAGTTCCTTCATAATTACCCCACTCTCAGGGGCCTGTCTAGGACCCCCAAGGTAGTGATAAGGGCGGCTGCTTGGTCTCCCTTGGCAGTGCCATCCTTAGATCAGCTTCGAAGAATCTGTCTCCACAAACCTTGCATTCAAACCATCCCCTGTCTGTGGTTAGGGTCTTCTTTTCAAGGGACAACAGATTACAAAACTACCTTGGGGTTCAGAGAGGCCTACAGGAAGAGGAAGCACTGTTTGTCTACAGATGGCTATAGATTCTAACAAACCCAAAATGGCCCTTAAGGATTTTGCTGGTGGGCAGCTGGTTGCATACAATCGAGGGAAAGAATCTTGTTAATTCAAACAAAGCACAGAAAATGGAAGCAACAAATCTTGAATTAACAACGTGTGGCTTATCTGATATTTTTATTAAAGAATAATAGGGTATCTACTTGCTGCAAAAGATACAGACTTTTGAATAAACTAATATCAGATGAAGCAAGTCTTGGTATGGGTGTATCCTGGTCTCTGGATGTCACTTCCCTTCCTGTCCACCCCTGGCGTGGTGCTGGTTCCCAGCTCGGGGGGTGCTCCGTGAGTGTGTGTCTACTGTGTACTAACCCTGATTTTTCCCTCTCTGCCAGTACACCTCTAAGTTACTGTCTTGCAAGGTGACTTCCGAGGTACTTTTCCACTTGTTTGTCTCGGTCTTCCTGCATGCCTGACCCAGGTGCATGCTGTCGTGGTTTGCCATTTCCTGGTGGTTTTTTCTCCCTGCCTTTCCTGAATGGGGTGATTGCCTTGAAATGCTGGCATTTATGCATCCGTGGTACACGTGGCTGTGCTTTGCAGTGCTGTGTGCTGGGCTGGAGAAGATCTTGCCATGTTCCAGGATCTGGAAGATGTTTGGACTAGAGGGTGCACCCAATGGGCTATTTGGATTTTTGTTTGTTTGTTTCTTTAGACACTGATAGCAAATATGGTCTGGTCTGGTTAGAGAACCACGTAGCTCAAGAGGACTGCTTTGGATCAGTCCTTTGTTTACCTCAACACAAACCCAGAGGGCTCCGTGCCATTGCTTTGGGATAACTTACTCCAACTGTGAACCAACCCAGTTCCCCCTCCCTGCCATCTTTCAACCTATGTTTTTGTTTTGGAAGCTTCTTTCGGCATTGAATTTCCCCCAAAGCCTCCTCCTTTCTCCTACAACTTCCTTTTACACAGATTTCACAGACTCGTGCTATGAAAATGCACAACATGTTTTACTTTTTCCATTTTTTTGCCACATATATATTGACATATGCTATGAGAAAGCATATTGGTTTTTATATTCTTTATTTGTAGAGCATTGTGTTATTTTTATTTTAAAAGAATGATTGCAAAGATACAGAATTGTAGAGAATCATTTATTCATTCACCTGGTTAACAATTTATCGAGATCCTGCTATATACCAGGCACTTTCTAGGTTCTAAGAAGACAGCGGTCACCTGAACAGTGAGTGTCCCTGATGCCATGGAGCTGGCATTCCAGGATGCCAGGAATATGAGAGAGTAAGATTATAAAGCCCACCTAGCCAGCTTTGTCAATTCTTATCATTCCATAACATTTGCTTAATATTTTAAAAAGAAATTAATATTGCAAATACCATTCAAGCCCTCTTGTTGCTTCTCCCAGCTCCCATTTCTTTCTCCCTTGAGAGGTAACTTTTCTGGAGTTTGGTGTTGATTGTTTCCATGCATGTTTTTATCTTTATACTACATATGTCAATATACATAAATTATATCTAATGATTTTGCATGTTTCAGCCCTTTCTATAAATATAGTGTAGTATCCTGTACTCTTTATTCTGTCTGCATCAGTTTTAGATGTGTCTATGTGGATACCTATGGCTCTAGTTCACTCATGATGACTGCCATATATAGTATCCTGTTGAATGAATACGTGTCTGTTTATTCATCCTTCTAGTGATGGAAATGTAGGTTGTATATTTTCTTGGCCATCACAAACAGTGTCTTTGAATGTTATTGTACACAGCTCTTTGTGTGACCTGTGGAAGAATGTCTCTAAATATATCTAGAAGTAAAAGTACTGGTTATAGGCCTTACACATCCTCACAGTCACTACCTGTTGTAAACTATTCTTCAAATTGGCTGTGCTGACCTATAGCACAATGTATATTTTACATCTCCACATTTAGCAAAATAATTAAAGTCAACGGTAAATGTGAGCTGATGATCGCCAGTAGTTCTCTGTCACAAAGTGTGAAATGAATTGAGAGTATCATTACATGGGCCTTCCTCAGTATCTAATCGTGGTTCTGAGTGAGGAAATAGTAGTTTAAGAATTAGACCCTAAACCCACATCCCCTTTGAGTCAACATAAGGTTGATGAAAATCTGGTCAAATACATCCACGGAAGATAAGACTGGGCCCTTGTCTGCCTGCCGTGAAAGAGATGGGGGATTAAAATATTAATATAAATATGACTTAACACATGTCTTTTGTTTTATATCCCAAAATAGAATTATCTCGGTTGATTGCTATTCAAACGGACGTGATTCACTTGAATTCCCTAAGCATTGGAGAGAAAAATTAATATTAGAGGATTATTCAAAGAGAATTGATTTTCTTTTTTCTCCCACCAGACCTAAATCTGAATTAATTTGTGGAAACGATAAAACCTTAAATCAGGTCAATTTTTTTTTTAATGTTTTTCTCTCTCATTCCTATGGAGAGTGTTTATTGCACTTTCTGATGCTTCTTCCTCCAAACTCCTCCCAGCCACTGAGCAGCCATGGAGCACGGAAGCCCAGAGCATCGACTCCGCACCTGGAGTTCTGGGTTCAGTTGTTAGCTTTTCCTTCTACTAACTGACATTAGTCAGATTATTTCAACCTCCCTGTGCATCAGTTTCTTCATGTGTGAAATTCACGGTATGAATCCCATAGAGCAGTAGCTGTTTCATGGTACCTGTGATGTGTTTACTATCACCAGAGCCCTAGAGGCAAGTGCTTTTTTTTTAACCCAGAAAGGAAAGGAATGGACTTTAGGAAATAAAGTTAATACACAGAAATCTAGAACAAGAGTTCTAGATTTGCTAGAGCTTTATTCACACACACACACACACACACACACACGCCCGCACACACACGCACACACTCTGAATTAATTGCGAAACAATGCTCATCCACATACCTTCCCTGAGGGCTTGGCTTTTTGAATCTTCAAGAGGCCAGTTTTTAGGATGGCTTCACCCCTGAGCCAGTCCTAGATCATAAATAAGCCTTGTGGACCCAAAGACAATTTTAGAGCAAGGTCACTGGCTGTTTTAATAATGATCTGCTTCTTGAGACAGTGATCTTGTCCGTGCCTTTACCAGAGGTTTTAGATTTCATCAGAAATTCAGGATCATGATAAGTCGCATATCAATTAGGGGAATGAAAGAAGAAAAGAGGGCTCATTGTTGGTGTCTATGAATTATTTGCGTTGCCACAAGTACATGTTCGAACCCAAGCTGTGCTGGATGTTTCCATAACTATAAATATTGTTTCTCTGCCCATTATACTTTTTGTGACTAAGCTCCAGGAGGGAAGAGAGCGTTCTCTCCTGAACATGAAGCGCTGTGCCCGACAGTTGGTAGGAACCCAATAAATAGCTCTAAGATGGATGGATAAATGGACTGAAACGGGTTCCTGAAGAAAAGAGTAAATTAAATTTATTTAAGATGATTGAGAATTAAAATAGGGCCAAAATACAAGACAAAGGACATCTGAAATTGATGGGGACAATTTTTGTCAGAACCTTAGATTTATTTTTTACCTCCCATGTGAACCTTTCAGTTGTATCTGCAGTCTGCAAGGCAAACATATGACCATTTTACACAGTGTAGAGCTCCTTGTCAAAAGGCCTTATGTTTGAATACCACTTGATCATTTATAAAGCCCTTTCACATGATGAGAGAAACACACAGTGATTGTTTAAGAATTTGCTGTGCCCTGGAAACTTTGCTAAATTCTTTACATGCGTTGCCTCATTTATTCCTGAGACCAACTCAGTCCTGTGGTTTGTATTACTCCCATTTTACGTATAAGGTCTGAGGCACAGGGTAGTAAACCTTCCCAAGGTCATGTAGTTACTAGGATTTAAACTTAGACCTGCCTGGACTTCAGAGTCTGCCTTGCTTCCTGAGAGAGCCTGTGAAATAGTGCTGGTGTTGTGTCCATCTTACAGATAAAGAAAGATGAGCCTCAAGATGCCATGAACAACAGGAACGTCTTCTAGGCAAAGAGCTGGAAATAAAGCTCAGGACTTGCAATTCCAGTCCTGCACTGCCTCCCGGTACCGTGTTACCATGCATTGACCAGAAGACCCCACTATTTAACTCTACCAGACTTGGGAGCATGCTTTCCTCCTACTTAGATATTGGCTAAGTGACCATGACCATATGTTTACACACCAACACTTTGGAACATGGCTTATGTGCTGCATGATGAACATTTCTTCAGGAGACGTGATTGAGTTGTGTCCTACATGTCCGGCCCAGCTGTCCCTGCTAGGAGGACTGGTGAAGTCTTCCCGGAGGAAAGACACTGCAGCTCTGGCAAGTCCGTTCATTTGTCAGAGGTGCAGAGAAGCAAGTCGAGATGCCCCTGCCCCCGCCCAGACCTTTAATCTGCCCAGAATTTGCTAATGTCTGGGCTTCCGTCACTGCCTGTAAACCTGCATCTCCCTGCTTCTGTGGAGTTGCCAGCACCTCTGTCTCTTGCTAAAATGATTGTTCTTCAAATAAGCAAAGGCTTCGTTGCACGTTGGTTTGATAACCAACCAGTGTTGGCTCTGCTAGACTTTAAATTCAGAAACTGCACATCCTAAGGTAACGCCGTAGGAATTTAACTGGTTGGCATGCAGGAGCTTGCTTTCGGTGCATATCATGAAATTGAGCCATTTCTCCTGTGTTGGCAACCTAAATGTCATTCGTCTGCGTGTCATCTGGATCAAACTCAAGCTGGAGCAGATCGGCTGAAGGTTTCCCCTGGAGTCCACGGACTCTTAGGGAGCAGGAGAGAGGTGGCCTCACCCCAGTGGTGGTGATGAGCCTCTGTGTCCTTGATGTTGTCACCTTTCACTTCCTTTATTAGCACCTGTGGCTCTGAAGTTATATCAGAATGCTCAGATTCCTTGTTATTGGCCTGAGAAGCTCTTTTCCTTTTCACTTAATTCCTCTTTCAAGCTTAATTGTACCAAAGTGGATTTTTGTGATATAAATATGATTATAGCTTGGTAGAATGAATCCACATTGGTTCAGTTCTTTGAAATTACTTTCTGGTCTCCTTATGAAGAGACTGAGACCATCTGTAGCGGTGCTGTCCAACATGGTAGTCACTAGTTTCATGAGGCTATTGAAATTAAAATTAATTGAAATCAAATATTTAGTTTCTCAGCCACACTAGCTGTGTCTCAAGTGCTCAGTAGCCACGTGTGGCTCATGGCCACCGTATTGAAGAGTGCAGATACAGATCACTGCCTTCAGACTGTGCACGTAGTGATCCACGTTGACATCAAAAAGCTTGATGCAGTGTCAAGTCTAGTTTAATGAAACTTGCAGAACAGTTCAGGAAAATTAAATCTCTCTATTGAAAACGATGGGTGCAATAGCAAGTGAACTTTGGTTTTGAGATGAATGCATACCCAGAACCTCCCGTCTCCCACCTTTACTTTCACGTCTCTCCCACCTCCCAGCCGTACCAGACACTTTACCACCTTCCCCTCTCATTAGATGCTGTTGAGAGAGGGAGAGGAGGAAAGAAATGGAGAAGTTGGTTTGTGTACATAATTAACATCCATGAACTCTGCATAATTTTTTTCCCTCTCTCTTCAGGTCCTTGAGGCCACACGGGTTAATCGAAGAAAGAGCGCACTGGCCTTGCGCTGGGAGGCAGGGATCTATGCCAACCAAGAGGAAGAGGACAATGAGTAATCAACTTCCTTCCACCCGGAAGCTTCTTTGGTGCTTGGGTTCCCAAGAAACCAAGAAATCAACACATCAAAGCATTTTAATAGAATATTTATTAAAGTGCAAACAAACTCAATAATCCTTATGTAGACCAGAAGCTGCAGTGTACAATGATGAAAAATAAAGTGAAAAAGAAGTCCACCCACCAAACTCAAACTCCTGGGAGTCAAAAGAGAAAGGATTTTTTTGTGTGTGACTCAAAGGATCGCCTGGGTTTGGACCACAATTGATCCAAAAGGACAAAGAAGTTATAAGCAAATCGACATGGTTGCTACAGGCAGAACTGAGACCAGCCTAGCTGGGTGATGGGGAAAACAACGGTAACGTGGCCATTTGGAGAAGCCCCAGAGCTGGTGCCCTCCACCCGGCGGAGGATAGGTCCCTGCACCTGCCCCAGTTTCCCACCCTTCACAGCATCGGGGTGTTGGACTAACTCCATTTACTCCAGCAGCCATAAAATAACGTTTTTCTCTCTATTTACCCAGAAGAGGCAACTCTGGTTCCATGTCTCTTCCATTTAATTGTTTTTAATTAGGAACAATTAATGATCACCATTCTTATTTTGAAGACAAGAGTTCTTCATGTTGCAAACAGCCTGTTCTACATTCGGAGGCTGAGGAATGGGGGAGAAAGCCAAACCAAATGGATTATTTTAGCTTTAGGATCGTGTCTGCTTGTGATACTGACTGAGCTGCAGTTTATGAGAACACATTTTCACAATTCTGTTTCTTTATATGAAAACTATATTTAGTGGGCAACAACTATTTTTATGATGGGACGGGGGAATATATCCATGTATAAAACCTATACACATCAAACAGCTTGGTTCAAGAGGGGAGGGGGATTTTTAGAGTGGCAATAATTGGAAAACGGGCGAACGCTGCCTTAGAGAGGTAGATGATGAGAAATAGAGGTGTTTATAACTATATTTTGTATATAAAGTGGACCCTCAGGGGAGTAGGAAGAATGATAGATTATTTTGGATTAATCAGAAAGGGAACAGTAAAGAAAGCTCATGAAAGTTAGAGAAGAAGGGAGGGAGAAAGAGTGGGAAAATAAGGAAGTAAGAGATTATTTTTGCTGAACAACCAGTATTTTTCAGGATGACACAGAGAATATAGAATAGGAATTTAAGTGCAGGCTTAGAATCAGCTACAAATCCTAAAGATAGGGTGGGGTTGTGTGTGTGTGTGTGCGCGTGTGCACATGCCTTTGTATATTTGTGCAAAGCGCATGTGTGCTCACAAGTAAGGGTGTGTGTGTGTGTGTAAGGATTAAAATTCCAGAATGATCATGGGACAAGGGTGTTCACTTATTTCCTTCAAAGCAGCTTGCCAGCGCCAGGAGTGAGAATTTCTTTTTTATGAAAAGGATATAGAGGCTCCGAGCTGATGCAGTATTTGTAATATTAAGTTGACCTAACATGGTATTTGCATGAGTCACAATGGCAAAGTTTTGAGCAGTTTTGTAATTTGACATTTAGGAAAGTATCATATTTATTCTCATACTCTGTATTCACACTTAGTATAGGCTAAAGGATGCCCGCTTTACTCTTTCTGCCATTTAAAGCAATATGATAAGGGTATTCAATCATTGAATGCCCTCAATTTCTGGATGAGAAATTTTTCAGTTCTGGCCACGAGAAAAAAGTGACCAGCCTTTGTTTTTTCCATCCCCTTTGTTTTAAAACTGTGGTTTTTAAAAAAAGCAATAAGTAAGTCAGACCTCACTAAAATTATTTTCGTTTTTATATCGTTCTGTCATGAGCACTAATATGTTATGCGGACAAGTAGCAGTTCCATGAAATTTGTCTGTAGATGTCATGCACATTATCTTTGCTTCTTTTATTAGACTAGTGTCAACTTTAGGGAAAAGTTTATTCATAAGCAAGTGGTGGACACAAAGTAATTATGGAACTGTCTGATAACTTACAAGGATCCTTTGAAACTGCCGAGGAAACCTGCAATTTGAAGCCAAATTCTATGGATGGGTAATTGGCACCAGCTGTATATGGTTCATGCTCCTGAACATTCTGAATGAAAAGTCAACAAAATGTGCTGGCCACTGGGGATACAAAACAAATAAGATCCCTGCTGTTAGGAATTTATTTTCAAGTGGGAGAGGCTGGTGTGGAGACAGACATTCCCAGGAAAATGAGATGAGGAGTCCCGGCAGGTGAAATGGGGACACCCAGGAAGGATGCTTTGTCTGAGGATTTCCAGCGTTCCCAAGGCAGGCACGGGAATGAAAACAGATGGGGCAGCAGCATCGTGTAGCCCAGGGACACAGGGGCTGCTAGGATGCCTGGAGAACAGAATGGTTCTATGGGGTGCACGAGAAATGAAACATGCTTCATGATTTGTGGACTAACTCTGGGTCTGGTAGTGACCATAGACTTGATACAGATGAACTCTCCATCTTTTGCAAGAGGAAACAGACCTCAGGACTTCCCTGAAGTTTTTGGTTCTGTTTTGAAGGAAACCGTGTACCCACCTTAAACCTCCACTTGAGAAAAGAATGGGCAGCTGAAAAGAAAGCTTAGGAGGCCACACAATTTCTGCAGTCGCTTTAGAGGCAGATAAATTGGTCTTTGACTACAGTTGATTGAACCAGACACACTTATTATGCGGAGTTATAGAGCTGGGATCCTTTGGTCCATGCTTCAGATAGGCAACAAATGCAGCGTTTCCGTGACCCTCTCACAGGCAGAAAACCGTTTAACTGTGGCCCCTGCATCTCCATCTTTTGCTTGTTCCCTTCTGCTGCCTTCTGATGACTGCTGTCAATTTCCTGGTTCCACTCACCTATAATCCTGTTAAAATGTAAATTAAAGTTCCCTTGGAAGAGCCAGATTTTCTCTGCGCTCTTGAGTTTTTTACTCATTTAAGAAACATTGGGCCATGGCTTTGTACATAGCACCGTGCTAGGCTCTGGGATCCCAAATGAACCCCTTTAACTTTGCGAAGACGCAGCAGACCCCTGGAGGAAATTCACCCCTGCCTAATCCATTGAGAGGAAGAGGCTTGTCCAAAAATTGGCCTCTGATGCTCATCCCTGCCCCCCAAATAGCACGCAAGCTTGTTAATCTCAGCTAGAACAAATGTTTAGATTCTGTAGATGTTAAAAGCTTTCCTGAAAGTATTCCATTCTGCTTTGTTTATAGATGTTCACTTTCCTCCGGAACTGATTAACTACTGACATTCCTTGGCTTTCTCATCCAGAAATTATGGAAACAGGGTCTGTCAGTGGCAGGAGTCTGGGCTGTGTCCTACGTGAATGACATGCAGTTTCCTTGCCTCTTTACACCCGTGCATGCTACCCACCCTAGACAGTGATGTATAAGCAGTATATAGATCAGTGTCCACATGTATACACAACACACACACATACACACACACACACACACAAGGCATAACAAGGAACACTAAAACACTGTTGACTCTTGTCTCTGAAGACAAATAATTAAACATTTTTTTCCAACTAAAGAATGGATGTAAGTAAACTACGTATTGAAAAAAAAAATAGCCTAAGTGTTTAGAGATGGTGACTATATCCAGTTTTAGTGACAGAACCAATTTCCTGAATTTTAAGCATTCAGTGAGTGAGCTGCCAATTTTGATTTTGTGTTGCTCTTTACCCAAATGACTTTTTTTTTTCTTTTTTTGGAGGAGGGGGCAAAAAGCAGCAATACTGTGTTTGAAAATGATACTCTGTATCTGCTCTCCTGTGTATGTTAACCACTTCAATGTTATTATCCTGCTTCAGTTTTATAGTGATTGTGAGGCATTCAATGCAAGTATACAATTATTTTCTCATTAAAACCCAGCGTGTGTTGTTTTTATAAATGATGGCCACTCGTTTGACTGTCAGGGGAGGTTGGAGGACCGAGCAGCCTGAGGGTGGCCTGCCTGTGCTCTAACCTCTAATTCTATGGGGCAACATCTGCTTCTTGCCTGTTTGGAACCAAGAAAGCAATACTAGTTGGTGGAGCAGGCCCATGACAGGCTGTTCGCAGCACCCCTTTTGCCATGTCGTCTCTAGCTGCCCTAGCTAGACCCTGGAAACTCCAAAAGGACCCACAGAAATGATACAGATGCCTCTTGAGGAGGTGGGTAGACTCCAAGGTCAAAGAGATGATGGGGCAAACGGTAGGACAAACAAGCTCAAGCTTTGCATGTGGCTCTTAGGCTCTAATTTTTATTATTCGTTCCATTCCCAGAACCCGTATTTGGCTTTCCTCTGAGGAATAAAGCATTTTGGACTTTACAGAGCATCTGAGACCACAGGTGAATCAGGAAGCTTCCTCCCCAATTTCCTCCTGCCCTCCCTCCACTTCCTCACCCCCCACACCAGGCTCCAGCCACTCCAGTCCGTTCTACATCTTAACCTCTGGAGCTAACTTGTGCCAGGACCTCCAGTTTCCTGCTCTTCCTTGCCACCATCCCCTCGCCCACCTCTCTTCCTGGGGTCTCCTTTCCAGCTGCCTCTTTCTCCATCTCTCCCCACTTATATAACTTCTTCCAACCTTCCCCCACCCCACACCTCCCAGGATTTCCAACCATATTCTCCTGTTCTTCCCTGTGGCATCACTTTCCAATCTCTATGTGGTGAGAGTTCTGAATTTTGATGGGAAGCGGGGGGGGGGGGGGGGGGGGGAGCGAGAGGTCCCTTTGAAAACTGGATCAAACTCTAACAAAAATGGATAACATTTATGAAGCACTGAGAATGTGACAGGCACCTTCTGTGATTTCCACGAATGTAATCTATCTTACAACTCCATGGGGTGTACTGTTTCTGTTTTGGGGGGATTTTTTTGACCATGCCACATGGTTTGTGGGATCTTAGTCCCCCAACCAGGGATCAAACCCGGGCCCCTGGCAGTGAAAGCGCTGAGTCCTAATCACTGGACCACGGGGGAATTCTCTGGGGTGTACTATTTTGATTTCCATTTGACATGTCAGGAAACGGTTGCCACAGAGCTGGTGAAGAGTAGCACTTGAATTTGAACCTGAGCACTCTGATTCAAGTGTTGCTCTTACCCACTCTTCCCATAAAAATGCACATCGGCAACTTCAGATACAAGGTCCGGTAGATCTGATGATACTTGTGGGTCTGGGTGACATTACCACACCGACTCCCACTGTGCTCTCCAGGCAGAGGGCTCTCGTGGACCAAGGCCAAGGCTGTGATAGGAGCTCAAGTCTTGGGGGGAGAGCTGGGTTTTGGTGGCAGCAGCAAAGAAGTTTATTTGAATGAACACCCTCTGGGCTCTTTCCTTTGGGATCAGCTCTCCCATGAGATGGTGGGAGAAGATGGCCCAGGCATCCCTGTTGCCAAAAAAGAACCAAAAGTGACTGCAAATAGGGTCATGGAAATGTGCCAAGATTGAATTGTGATAGTTGCACAGCTTTGTCATTGAACTGTACACTTGGAAATGAGGACATTGTGTGGTATGTAAACTATACCACAATGAAAGCTGTAGCAGAAAACAAAGGGATGAGGGAGTCAAGGAACCAGAAGAAGAGTCCAGGGAAAGGAATCAAGGCCACACAGCCTCAGGTTGAAAGGAACAAGAGGAGTTTTTCAGGCCAATATTGGCCACCAGCTCACCAGCTAATCAGGAGGAAAGCCCCCCGGGAACCAGGAGCAGTAGAGCTGCGATAGGCTGTGGATTCAGCATCCTGGTCCTCTTTCCACTCATCATGGCTAATACCTGGGGGCACCAGGTGAGGTACACCGGGCTGAGATTTGGCGGGCGGGGCTGCTGGGCCCTCACTGTGTAACTCAAGGGAGTGGGACGCGGAGTCTGATGTAGTCAGAGTAGAAAGAAGTTGAGGGTGATTCTTACTGAGGAAGCTTTTCCTGAAAACCCACCAATGTGAGGCCGTAACCTCTAATAAGCAGGGGACAGGTACGCAGGCCTTTTGCTCTGTGATGTACGGCCGTCAGTGGCAAGCTGGAGGGGGCCTGTGGCTACTACCCCGGGTTCTCCACTCCCCTGAGTCTTTTTTCTTTTTTTCCTTTTTGTTTTAAGTTGACGTATAGTTGATTTACAACATGTTAGTTTCAGGTATACAGTAAAGTGATTGTTATACATACATTCCTATTTTTTTTTCAGATTCTCTTCCCTTATAGGATATTACAAAATATTTAGTATAGTTCCCTGTGCTATACAGGAGGACCTTGTTGATTATTTTATATATAGTATGAGTTCATTTGTATCCTTTTTTTTTTTAGATTCCACATCAACTCCCCTGATTTTATTGGCGGCAAAGAGACTATTGTGGGACACATGAGGTTCCTTTGGAACATTGCTTCTTTTAATTATGGGCTCCTTGGGCCACAAGAGAGCAGTGACTATAGCCCTCCCTGCACACGAGACACTCAAAATTCAGAACCGGGCTGCTAAGGGGACAGAGAACAAATAGGGAATTAAAGGAAAGAATCCAAAAGGTTTGAAATGTACAAGATGGCATTAAGGCAAAGAACGGGGGCCTCGGGAAATACCTAGAGATGCCACACCGGCAATTTCTAAATGTTACCCAGGCATTTAAATGCTCTCCCATTTAGACGACATTCTGCCTCTGCCTTGGTCTTCAGCTGGTAGCAGTGATTTGCCTCTAACGAGCACTGTTTGTCAAACTTTTGAGTGGACCCCTGCATCACCGGGAGGGCTTGTTAAACACAGACTTGGGCCCATACCCAGAGTTTCTGATTCAGAAAGGCTGGGGTGCAGCCCAAGACTTTTCTAACTAGTTTCCTGGAGATGCTGCTTCTGGTCCAAAGGACCTTGCTTTGAGAGTCAGTGGTCTGGAGTGTAAGTAATGAATAGGGTCTGGGCATACCACTTATGTTTGAAAACTTGGGGAATTGATGCAGGATTTATAAGCTGCACATACAGTCACATGTAGTTTGGGGCTGGTTTTGAATAATTCTTGGGGGCAGTGTTTGCCCAGCATAGCAACCCATCACTTTGTGGGTCTTGGTGAAGCAGGACCTGAATTTCACTCAGACTCTTGAGTGAGGACCCTCTGACTAGGGCTAAGCACATCAAGAAGAAAGTATATATGTTCAGACTTTAATTTCAGGGTGAGATCAAAGGATTCGTTAGAGCATTGGAAGAAGGTCTTATTGTGTAGGGTGATAGTAATGTCAGAATTCAATGACATAAATTTGTTTGAATAACATGGTTGCATAATTTGAGATGCAAAACAAGAGGTCATTCTGACCCTAGAGCAGCGCTTCTCCATTCTGACCCCCATCTGCATCACCTGGAGAGCTTTAAAGTTTGGGTTCAGTTGGTCTGGGCTGGAGCCCAGGCGCTAATAGAAATTAAAAGCATCCCGGGGACTCTAATACAGAGCAAGCTTTGAGCATCACTGTCTGGTACTATGGTTCCGAACCCTGGCTGCACTGCACAGCAGGATCATCCAGGGTGGTTTTTTTTTTAAAGATATTGGTACTTGGGGGCTTCCTAGGTGGCGCAGTGGTTAAGAATCTGCCTGACAATGCAGAGGTCACGGGTTCGATCCCAGCTCCAGGAAGATCCCACATGCCACGGAGTAACTAAGCCCGTGTGCCAAAAAAAATAAAATAAACTGGAAGGTACCTATTAAAAAAAAAAGATATTGGTACTTGGACTTCATCTCTAGATGTTCTGGTCATTTTATCTAAATGGGGGTCAGAACATGGGTTTGTTTTAGCAGCTCCTCAGATGTTTCCAATGTGTAGCCAGAATTGAGAATCACTAGACTAGAGGAGGAAGGTGCTTACTTCATGAACTTCAGAAAGCTCTTGGGGGCAACAGCAAAGTGAAATGAGGAAAAGTCCTTGAGGGGCTGAACTGGCCCATCTCATTGGTCCCAGGAGACAGAGCACAGTGTTGGTGACTGAGGGAGGGGCTTCTGTAAGGGGACTTTGTTGTTACTTCTCTGAAACTCTAGCTCTCTGCTCTCTAGGAAGCCTCTGCGCTCAGGCTGACAGCGGGTCCAGGTGGTAAACCTTTTAGGTTAACTGAGGGACAAAAAGCCACATGCACAAGGACTAAGCCAGAATGGACAAAAGGCCAAACATGCCACAAGATTATTTCTAGCAGGTGAAGCCATGACCATTTCCCCCATTTGTCCTGATAAGTGTTTGTCAATTTCTGTGGTGTAAATAATCCTATGATGGCTGATTTCAAGATACCAACAGTTTACCAACTGGTTCTCAAAATTCCTGAATATTTAATAAAAATTTGTGGAGAACACAACTACTGTGACTAGAAGCTTCACAGGATGACCTAGAAATGTGGAGCTAGAGCCTAATTCATAAAGAGACTTCTTTGCTTGGAGTGGCTCTTATGAACCAGTCATAGCAGGTGGCAATCAGATTCAGGATTCTGACCATCTCTTCTGATGATCGTGATTTGTCCTAGATAGTAAAAAACCCCAGCCGAGGTCGTGTGCCCACCCCTGTTGCCTGGGTCTGTGACGGAAGAGGGGGAGGAAGAGATGCTGGGGAAACCAAATGAGTGAAACAGTAGAGTTTGTATTGCAGACAATTTGTTAGTATCTGTGAGCAATTCCATTTGTAGTGTGAACGTCTCTATGACAAGTGTTCTGCCTTTGGGATCAGGCAGGGGACTCAGGTTTGGAGCCCACCACTCTTTCAGGGGAACGTTTGATCATTTGCCTTCTCTAGATCAGATTTCTGACTCATGGAGTTGCTATGAGGATGAAATCAGTTAGGTGTAACATGCTTGGTGTATGGTTGGTATAGATGTGCTGTTTCCTCTTTATTTTTTTAATTTTTATTTTATTTATTTTCCAGTTTTATTGAGATATAATTGACATATAGCACTGTATAAGTTTAAGGTGTACAGTGTGATGATTTGACTTACATACCTCATGAAATGATTATCACAGTAAATTTACTATACATCCATCATCTCCTATAGATAAAAGATAAAAAGAAAGACTTTTCCCCTTATGATGAGAACTCAGGATTTACTCTCTTAACTTACAACATACAGCCGCGTTAATTACATTTAGCACTTGTACATCACATCTGTAGTACTTATTTACTCACCTCCCCCACATCTCCAGAGTTCACTTCCTTTAAAGCCCTGCATGCAGTCAGCAAACACTGAGTGCTGACTCTGTGTCAAGCTCTGTATATATAAGAATAAGTTAAAATGGGGTTTGTTAGGATGGTTTCAGCTGGAATTGGGGGAGCTCTTCCTTGATGCTGGGATTGTGGGGACAAACCTCTTCCAAGGTCAGGTAATGTTTCCACATCTGCCTACTAAATAGGGCCACCCAGTGGTCACCTGTACTGTCTTAGATGCTTTTAATTTTCCTTCTCACTGGGGAACCCATATTCTTCTGGACAAGAGAGGACAATCCAAGTGATAAGATGTTTTGTAAAATCCAGAAGGATTCCAGAACTCATCAGTGGAGAGTCATAGGGTGCTAGGAGCTTGCAAGGAGATATTTAGGAAGGAACTTCCCAGGATGAACATGAAGGCTAAAGAATCACCTCATTGTTCACGGGGAGGGTGGAGTCCGTCTCACTATTTTCAACGTTTTCCATCGACTTCAAGATGCTCACCTTTGCCTGCAAGTATGCAATGTGGCCACTAGGTGGCAGTGCTCTCTAAAGTAAAAGCAGCTTCCCCAGCCAAGACCCTGCCTAGGGGGTCAGGAGGTTTCCCACTCTTCACACAAGACTGGAATCTGTTGAGATTTACATATAGCTACTCCAAAAAAACCTGCAATGAAAACACCACTTGCACAACTCGACATGGAAGTCAAATGCGGCTCATCATGTACACTTACATGTCAGTGGAACACTGACAGTTGCCACTAGGTGGCAGCAGACACCTGCGTGCTTCCTCCACTCGCGGCCCCTCGCTCTTAAGGGCTAGCTCTGCACCAGGCACTGTGCGGAGCACTTTCCATGCATCGTTTCCTTCAGTTTTTACAATACTCCTTTAAGGCACCTACTACTAGTATCAGCTCCATTTTACAAATGGGGAATCTCACACTCAGAGTGTTTGGATAACTTGCACATCCTCCCCCATGACACAGTCCACATCTAGTTTATCTCTTCCCATATTTACAATTTCACAAACTATGGGAAAAATAGTTACTGGGACAGACGAACATAGAAGAACCGCCCATTAGTCCTGAAAAGTCTTCTGGATGGATCGAGATAGCCCCTATATCTTAGTATAAAGGATAACACATGTCTCCGTGTGCTACCCAAATATCTCCCAAATACCCACATTCCACAAATCCTGCACATCACGGGAGCAGAGTTGGCATGCTTAACAGGGAGTTTAGCCTGGGCGATGAAGCCACAAGGACAATCACTCACGGATACAAATGAATTGACAGTGTTCACGTGACCTCAGTCACATGACCTGCATCTCACTCAAGGGCAGCTGAGGAGGGCTTTTCAGAGCCTCTTGTGGTCACGCAGCTGCATGTACTTGTGCTGGTTTCTCTGACTTTGGTTGCAAGCCATACAGATTGACCTGAAGAATATTCTGGTGACTGCCGTGTTGTTTAGTCCGGATTAATTTCAGCTGGTCTGGAATGACCTCACGCTTAACTCCAGAGCTGCTGGAGCATGGCAGTGACCTTTAGCTGACACTATAGAATGCATTAATTCAAGATAAGTGATGTTCTTTCCCCACGAGTTCATGAGTTGTTTCAGAGAGGGACAACCAGCCTGCCAGCAATCTTAGTAATAATACTTGGGTTTATGATATGCATCCAGTATTGGTGGAAACCGGGGGCTTTTGGCATTTAAGGCTGGCCATGTATCTGAAATGTGCTTAGAGGACCAACTAGCTCACTATAAGAAACCCCCACCACAAGTAGACTTGAGGCTTCTTGTTCTCAGGTGCTTTGCATGTATGCTGATGGTGGTGGTATGAGACCTGTACCACTCATTGATGAGAGGACAAAGAAGCCTGTACCTGGGGGCGCCAGACCCTTCGGATGCATCTCGGTCTCTCCTATGGTGGCTGTATTGTACCTTTGACCTGCAACAAGGTGGCCTGAGTATAAATTGAATTATGAATCCTTTCAGCAATAGAACATTTAAGGTAATTAATGTGTAATACGCATATCTTCTTGATGAACCTTCATGTTCCTAATCTTAATGGTACCGAAACCATCTACTTGCCAGGTGCACTTGGTCCTTGGCAATCAGTCCGGGAACTTGGAAAGGTAAAGTTTCATTATAAGGGGAATGAGGAGGGCTCTCAACAGTAACTCTCTGGGCTTCGAAACGTTACCAAAAAGAATTCAGGTGACCTTCTTGTAAGTGAGGTAAAAGCGCAAAGCCCACTCCAGGCAGACAGAGGAAAGTGAGGACTCTGCAGGTGGAGGCAAGTACAAGTTATCTGACGTCAGAACGTCTCCTTTCAAGCCCCATCATCCATAGACTTCACCTAGGTCCACCTGAGCTTACATCAAGAGTGGAGGAAGGATAAGTTTTGGGAGCAGGAGCGTGGAGATGATTCCACTCTCAGACTAAAGTGTATAGTTTCAGACTAAAGTATATAATTCCAGGAGCCCATTTTAAATGGGTGCTGGGTTTCAGGTGAGTGAGCAAGGCTGGGTCTCCCATAGGGACTCAACCCCCTGCACAGAAACGAGAGGGGATACCATGGACCAGCTCTTCGAGAACGGAGGGAGCTGTGAAGAGGGCCGAGTGCCCAGAACAGAGCCATGTGGATGAGACAGAGGAAGCAGTCAGAGAGGTCAAAGGGCAACCCGAGGGTTAGCTGGGCAAGCATACATAAGTTTAAAAAATAAAAATTTATTGAAGTGAAATTCACAAAACATAAAATTAACCATTTTAAAGTGAACGAGTCAGGACACAGAGGACGTTCACAGCGCTGTACAACCACCGCCTCTGGCTAGTTCCAAACATTTTCGTCATCCCCAGAATCATTAAACAGTCACTCCCCATTCTCCCCAAGCCCCTGGCGACCACTGATCTATGGATTTGCCTGTTCTGGACATTTCATATAAATGGAATCATACAGTATGTGACCTGTTATGACTGGCTTCTCTCACAGCATCATGTTTTCCAGGTTCATCCATGCTGTAGCATGAATCACACTTCTGTCCTTTTTAAGGCTGGATAATAGTGCTTTGTATGGATAGATCATATTTAGTTCATCCATCCATCCACTGATAACCACTTGAGCTGTTTCTAGCATTTGACTTCTGTGAATAGTGCTGCTCTGAACATGTGTGTATATGAACTTGAGTTTGTTTTCAGTTATTTCGGGCACACGCCTAGGAGTGGAATTGCAGGGTCAAATGGTAATTCTATGCTTACCTTCATACATAACTTTTTTTTTCCTTTTTAAAAATTGAAGTATAGTTGATTTACAGTCTGTGGGTCTATTTCTGTTTTGCAAATAAGTTCATTTGCATCATTTTTTAGATTCCATATATAAGTAATATCCTATGATATTTGTCTTTGACTTACTTCACTTAGTATGATCATCTCTAGGTCCATCCATGTTGCTGCAAATGGCATGATTTCCTCCATTTTTATGGCTGAGTAGTATTCCATTGTATTCATACCTAACTTTTAACCATACCCACATCGAGAGTTGGCGATTAGAAGAGCGCAAAGCCCACCACACAAGAGGGGAGCGTAGAGGGCGCCTGCGTCTCCTCAAGCTGAGGGAAAGGGGAATTAGAGGAGCCCTCAGACAGCTTGTTAAACATTCTCTGGTGGGCGGTGGGGGAGGGGAGAAGGGGGTGGAACGGAGCTGGGATGCAGCACACCTGAGAACCCAAGGGCTCCAAGTTATAGCAGGTGCTTCCCTAACGGCACAGCAAAGAGAGATAGCTGTGTGAGTGTGCCCCTCTCCTGAACGGTGGGCGCAAAGCATCATGCCCGTTTCTCCAGGAGCAGAGACGGGCCTCCCATTCAAGAGGGATGGCGTGAGGTTTTCTTGGATCCCGTACTCAAGGGCTGCCTGGAGGTGGGAGGGAAAAATGGCAGAAAGAAGCTGGCGGTTTCCCCATGCGTGCCGAGGAGCTGCAGACCGTTGGAGCAGGGATGCATCCTCCACGTCAGAGGAAGGTCCTGGTGATGAGAAGGTGAGTCTCCAAAACCAGGAAAGAGAAAATGTCGGCGCTTAATTCCTTCCCTGCCCATCTCCTGACAGCATTAATCAAGTAAGGTCCTACCTCACCTCCCTCCCTCCCAGCCCCTACGCCCTCCCAACCCTGGAGAGGACAGACACTCTCTAAGGAATTCTGGGACAGGAGCTAGAGCCCCAGGTAGGAGAGCAGCTCTTGGAGCTTGCCACCCGCTCCCACTGTGGACGTGCCGCCCGGGGCTGCGGAGGTAGAAGTGTTACCTTTGAATGAAGTCACTTTGTTTGTTTTGTATTGATAAATTACACCGGACAGGGTGTACTCAGTGTTTTGTGACCAAGAGTGCTTTCCATTTCTCTGAGGGATCAGGAAGACAACAGGCCCAGCCATGAATTTCACCCATGGCCGCGGAAGGCAAACATAGAGTCGTGGGTGACGATCGCCCATGAGTCGTGCGGGTTCAATAGGTTTCAGTTCTGTTACTTACGTTCCTTGAGAACAAAGCGTGTGACTTTCCTGCAAATCTGTCCGTTTGTCGTGGCACAGAGTCTGGCCTGGGGGAGACGTTCAGAGCCTAGAAGAGGGGTGCCCTTGTAACAGGGAAGAGCTAAGCTGGACTCCATATTGGATCTGTTTCTTTGACTTTAACCTTTGCTTTTTGTTGCTTTAATCACACACAGTGGCCTGCCTCAGGGAACCTTACCCACCTGTGCAACTAACACATCCCTTCCCAGAGGCTAGTCATTCCAGGAGAGGTTTTGCAAGACCGGTAACCCTTTTCACTTTACTTCCCCACCGCTCCCTTTTCACTTTACTTCCCCACCGCTCCCTTTTTACTTTACTTCCCCACCGCTCCCTTTTTACTTTACTTCCCCACCGCTCCCTCTCTGAATCTATAAAAAGAAACTGGCATCCAGATCCCGATAACATGATTTTTAGGAGACACGAGCCTGCCATCTTCTCCGTCTGCCGGCTTGCGGAGTAAAGTCGTATTCCTTGCCTCAACGCCTCGTGTCTGACTCATTGGCCTGTCGTGGGGCGAGCAGAGCGAGCTTGGACTTGGTAACGCTCTGTAACGGCGCGCTTGCTGATCAGGCCACATCAGCCTGGACTCAGCAAGGGAACACACTGCAAGGCCTCACAGCCATCAGCCCAGGGGCTCTTGTGATGTGGGTGTGGGGGCTCTGTGCCCTTCCTGTGGGACTTGTGAGGGGCAGCTCTTCTTCCCTGTCACCCCTCTCCCGCTTCAGCAGAGGCTAACAGGACTGCCATTCTTTCGACCAGAATAGGAAAACGGGGCTGAAGTTCACGAACGGAACTTGTTGAAATGACATAGTCTCTCCAAAACGAGTGAGCGATTCTCCACATCTCTGTGCACATGCGTGGGACACTCATGGGAATATTTTTCACTTAAAAAAAATCTACCAGAGGAAATCTACCAAACGTGACCCATCCATACTGATCACGCATGAAGGCAGGGAACAACTTGTATCTTGACCAGTCGATTTCAGACTTGAGCCTGCATCAAGAATCACCTGGAGGGCTCAGTAAAGCAGACAGCTGGCCTCACCCCTAGACTTCCTGAGTCAGTGGGCATGGGAGAGGCCAGAGAATTTTCATATCTGACACATACCCAGCTGGTGCTGATGCTTCTGGCCTATAGAAGACACTCTGGAATGGCTGTGCTAGACTAGAGGAGACTGGCTGGGGTGCCACTAGCCACTTCAGAGCAGCCTGAAATTAATCCCTTTGAAAATTTCTTAAATGCGTCAAAAAAAACCTCTGAAAATAACTCTTTGCCTACCCTCCTCACCTCTGGCTAAATACCATAGTAAGAGTTTTCAGGAACTTCTTTTTTTTTTTTTAATGCTTAATTTTTTTTCTTGCAGTATAGTTGATTTGCAATTTTGTGTTCGTTTCAGGTGCATAGCAAAGTGATTCAGATATATGTATATGAATACATACATGTGTATGTATGTATATATTCTTTTTCAGGTTCGTTCCCATTATAGGTTATTGCAGGGTATCGGATATAGTTCCTTGTGCTATACAGTAGGTCCTTGTTGTTTATTTTATATACAGTGGTGTGTATCTGTTAATCCCAAACTCCTAACTTATCCCTCCCCCCTTTTCCCTTTGGTAACCATAAGTTTGTGTTCTAGGTCTGCGAGTTTCTGTCTCATACATAAGTTCATTTGTATCATTTTTTAGATTCCACATATAAGTGATATGATATTTTCTCTCTCTCTGATTTGATATTTGTCTTTCCTTGGCTTCACTTAGTACGGTCATCTCTGGGTTCATCCCTGTTGCTGCAAATGGCATTCTCTCATTCTTTTTGATGGCTGAGTAATACAGGAAATTCGTGCCCAAACTATCCTAGCCTCTTCCCCGGAAGTGTTCCTCGTTGTAATTCCTGAGCACACCCTCATCCGCGTATGGTTTCCAGTTCTTCTCTAGAAGAATCCAGAGTAGAGAGCCCTCCAAGAGGAGGTGACCACAGTGTTTCTCGCTCAGGTATGATGAAAGGCAGACAGTTGGGCCCTAGTGAGGAAGTTCAGGTATTTCTCTCTCCCCATAACTCTACCCCACAAGGGGATTCAGTTGGTTCTGCGTGTTGTAGGAGAAACCACAGCCCTTCTGGTCAACTTTCTTTTTCCCAAAGACCAGATCATTCCTCATCTTTCCACCCACAGAGCTGGTGTGACTCAAATAGGCCATGGGGCTGCCTCCCACATAGGACTGTGGGACACATAGGACAAGGCCCCTGCGCCTTGTCCTTGGAAAGTCAGGTAAAAATAACAGTGGGGCCCCAAGGAGCAGGGGCTGTGAAGACTCCGATGAGCACTGCTGCACTCAGCCTCTGAGAAGCCTCTGTCCCTTGAGCATCTTAGTCTCTGCCTCCCGTTTGCAATCTGTGTGGTCCTAAGACAGTGGGTCTGAATACTCACCGGACATATCCAGGGGCAGCTTTCAAGGTCACACCCAAGACCGGCCCACCTACACATGCAAATGTAAAAAAGGGTGGGGCGCAGGAATTTAACAAAGAAATGAAAAAAAATGTCCACCAGAGAACCTGTAAGAATAATGATACTAGCTTTATTCACAATGGCAAAAGAATGGAAAGAAATAAGGCAATGAAAAAGTAAATTGTGGTTGATTCCTGGGAAGAGACTGAAGGAAACTTTCTAGATATCTTGGTCTACATCCCACAAATGTGTGTATATATGTTTATATCTGTGAAAATAAGTATATATATACATGAGAATGAATCTTTGAACTAAATACAAGATTAATGCACTTCATATACTTTTCATATTTTATCCCTTGGTCAAAAAGCAAAATATAGAATACCAAAGCTCAGGCCCCAGTCCAGAGATTGTAATTTAATGGAATGTTCTCCAGCCTTCCTGATGATTCTCTTGTGCCGTCAGGGTTGAGAAGACTGTCTTAGAGAACAGGGCCGACCTTGGTGTGAGCCTCAGGCTAGAGGGGCCAAAGGGGCCTCGCAGCTCATGGAAGGTCCAACTCACTGGGGTTTGGCACGTGTTTTGATTCTCCGTGGCACGCACACCCTTTGGGGACTGATGGTGGCAGTCGGCTGGTCAGTGGTCCTCACGTGGATCTTGCCAGCTTGTGCTGGGGTCCGCCGGGAGGAGCCTGGGATCTGGGGGGCAGGCTTCTTCAGGCTGCAGGTTGTGAGTATAGCCACACATATTGTGAGCAGTGCCATGAGAGGACAGCAAGGCTCTGGAGAATCTGGCAGGTGGAGTCTGAGGCGGGGCAGGAGTCCATGGCTGGGGCGGGAATGAGGTTGGGTGCTCTCACGCAAGAAGAAAATCAAAATGGGGTCGGTATTACTAAGAGAGCTCTTTAAAATGGAGCTGGGAGGCCATGAAGGGAGTGTGACTGCTGCATGGCTCAGCCTAGGTGGAATCTGACCTTTCGACCTGATGAAGTCATCCAGAACACCTGCCAGAAACTCAGGATACGTATCAGACCCTTTAGCCTAAAACGACTCCTGACAGTCTATCTACTTTTAGGACCCTTACCCTGAAACAACCTGTGATTCTTTAAGGACAAGTATTTTCCGACTTGTGTCAGAGTTGATCACAATTCTCACTAGGTAACTATTTTTTTAATTTACGTATAGTTGACTTACAAGGTGCTAGTTTCTGCTGTACAGCAAAGTGATTCAGTTATACATATGTATACATTCTTATTTTCTTTTCCATTATGGTTTATCACAGGATATTGATAAACCATCACTGTGTTATACATAGGACCTTGCTGTTTCTCAGTCCTATATATAATAGTTTGTATCTGCTAATCCCAAACTCCCAATCCTTCCCGCCCCTCCCCTTGGCAACCAAAAGTCTGTTCTCTATGTCTGTCTGTTTCTGTTTTGTAGAAAAGTTCATTTGTGTCATATTTTAGATTCCACATATAAGTGATATCATATAGTATCTGTCTTTTTCTGACTTGCTTCACTTAGTATGATAATCTCTAGGTCTGTCCATGTTGCTGCAAATGGCGTTATTTCATTCTTTTTATGGCTGGGTAGTATTCCATTTTATTTATCTATCTATCTATCTATCTATCTATCTATCTATCTATCTATCTATCTATCACATCTTCTTTATCCATTCATCCACCAATGGGCATTTAAGTTGTTCCATGTCCTGGCTATTGTTAATAGTGTTGCTATGAGCATTGGGTTGCACGTATCTTTTCAAATTATATTTTCTTCAGGTACATGCCCAGGAGTAGAATTGCTGGATCATATGGTAGTTCTATTTTTAGTTTTTTAAGGAACCTCCATAGTGTTCTCCATAGTGGCTGCACTAATTTATACCCCCACCAATAGTGCAGGAGGGTTCCCTTTTCTCCACACCCTCTCCAGCATTTGTTGTTTATAGATTTTTTAAAAAAAAAACTCTTTATTGGAATATATTTGCTTTACACTCTTGCACCCATCTCTGAGGTACACCAAAGTGAATCAGCTGCATCTACACACATATCCCCATACAGAAGCTTATAGATTTTTTAATGATGGTCATTCTGACCAGTGTAAGGTGGTACCTCATTGTAGTTTCGATTTGCATTTTTCTAATAATTAGCAATGTTGAGCATCTTTTCACGTGTTTCCAGGCAACTTTTAACAATCTCATGGCTTTTGGTCTTTAGAAGCCCATGACTCTTTCTCTACCTTGGAACATTCTTTTGGGATTACCCGAATCTGTCTCCCAAATTGCAAATTCTTTTTTTTTTTTTTTTAGCATTTATTTATTTATTTGGCTGCGCCAGGTTTTGGTTGCTGTGTGTGGGATCTTTAGTTGCAGGAGCATGTGGTCTCTTAGTTGCAGCATCTAGTTCCCCAACCAGGGATCAAACCCGGGCTCCCTGCCTTGGGAGTGCGGAGTATTAACCACTGGACCACCAGGGAAGTCCCCCAAATTGCAATTCTTAAGACCACATATAAACCCTTTTCTTATTTGCAGGCTCCTGCATTATTATTATTATTATTATTATTTTGGTTGACACTCAGGACCCTCCAACCACAAGAGTACCTGCATTACTTGGGAAGGGGAGCAGCGCCTGCACTGGGAGATTTGCTAACCTGGATCTGGTCCGGATGTTGAATTTGAGGACTGGCTTAGGCTCACCTTACAAACACTTGGAGTTTGGTTTGGCACGAGACGCCATTTTCCCACCACCAGCATTTTCCTCCATCTATTTCTCGGCCAGGACGAAGGGGGTGACATGCTGCCAAGTCCTGATTATCACCCTGGACTTGGGAATTCAGGGATGGAGTCATCAATGAACAGACAAAGGGGAGATAAAAGGACGACTAATACATAGTGGGTGTATCATCTTTCTGGGTAGATGTTGAGGGGAAAACAATGTAATTGCCACAAATCCAAGGCCAAGACATAGGATTAAAAGTTCAGTCCCTTGAACGCTGTTTCTAGGAAGCGTATTATTCATTAGCTGTGGGAGAAACACAATTGCAGCCAGTAAAAAACTATATGCAGGTAGAAAATATTGAAAGTGGTGAACGGGGTCTTTCTCAACAATAAGGAAGTGGACTAAAGGGATGTTTTTGAGGAGCAGGGATAACCAATGCCTCAAGGGCTAGGGATGGGTTAGTTTTAGGGAGAGTATTTAGAAAAAGTCGAATGGTTCTTTCTGGCCTCCAGACAGAAGAACCAATTTCACCATCAGCACTGGAAGGGGATTTCCCAGCTATGATGCTATAGAAATAAGTGACGGGAAGGAGTCAGAAAGAGGTGGTTTAACATGGTAGTGTTAGAAGAGAAACTCTTAAAATGTTGAATATGCCTTCGTTTATTTGAGCAAGAATTGATTCCGATTGAGCTGCACCAAATCGGAAATGGTTAGGAACACTCCATCGACAGGAACTGGGGAAAGACTTTTACAGGGATGACTCAGAAGCAAAGCAAGGAAACTAGCTGTAGCTTAAAGCCTAGTTGGCTGCTTGTGATTGGTTGCCCTTGGGTTTCATTTTGTAACCTTGAGGCATTTATGGGCATAGTTTTGGTCTGGTACCGTAGGCCACCCAGGTGTGAGAGCCACCTCTGACTGATGGCTTCCTTGTTTAATTTAACAGGAGTTAAGAGTTTAGAGTGTGGCTCTGGAGTGTGGCTGCCTGAGTTTGCTTCTCTTTTTGCAATTTGCTAGCTATGTCACCTTGAGCAAGTGATATAACCGTGTTAGAATTATTGGCCTTCAATCTGGGGCTCCCCACTCACAAGTTGAGATGCAGAGTTCTTAAATAAATAGGACAGTCACCCCAAAGAATAAGGATCCCCTCAGAAAGAACCTGATCCTAGAGGTACCACCAGAAAATATTTCTAATTTGTCCAGAAACCAAAAGAATTTTCAAATGCCTCTTTCAAAACCCAAGAAAACCAAGTTAAAAAAATTTTTTCTTCAAAATAATATATAAGGTCAAAAAGAGAGATCAGACATAAAGTATTAGGTAGTGGTCATGGCAGTGCCTCTGTGGGGCACTGTTTCTCCCTCAGCCAGTGGGACACGTGGTGGATGGGTGTAACATTCAGAGGGAGAACTTGACTCTAGCTCCCCAAGGAGGGGAGGAACTAGACTCTTAGTGCCCTTCCCTCCACCAGCCTCCTCCATCGGCCACTGTGGCGGAGCCCCCTCCCCATATACACACAGAGGCGCTAACAAAGCCCTAATTTATGGGAGAGCAAGGGACCGTGGAAGAAGCCCTTCTTCTAGCCAGTGGCTTAAATTGGTGTCAGCCACTGCAGCAGGAGTGCTGGAGGCGCCTTCCAGAGGAGCCTGAATGCTTAAGGAGGGGGCCCGGAGGGAGCCATGGCCAGGATGCTGTGAGTTTGCCTGGAATCCAGATGCCTGGGAAGTTCTGGACTTAGAAAATGGCTGGAGATTTTGGTATTTCTTTGCACCTAGTCAACAGCTCAGCTTCTGGAGGGAAATTCTCCCTTCCCTCTGCGGGTTTACTGTAGGATTAATTTCCTACCGCAGCGCAGAAACAGAGTCCTCTCCCTTAGCTGAGACACAGTGAGGATGGGGACCGTCTCCCGTCTCTGTTCACAGCCCCCCCGCAGTCTAGTACAGCCAGGAGGTGGGGTGGGGGTTACAATATTGAATAACTACTACAATAGGAGAATTATGGTGCCCATGGAATCGTCCTTCTTTTCCCCCAAATGGCGTCTGTAATCCACAGCTGAAAACAAAAGGCACAAAGAACCCCCGCATTTTAAGAATCGCCAGGTCTGTCGGTCAGCCACAGTCCCGAGAGCGATGGTTCTCAAAGTGTGTTCCCCAGACCAGCAGCATCAGCACCACCTGGAACCCTGTTAGGAATGCAAATTCTTGCCCCGCCCCTTCACACCTGCTGAGTGGGAAACTGATGGGATGGGATCAGCCCTCAGTGACTTAACAAGCCCTGGAGGTGATTCTGATGCCTACCCACATCTGAGAAGCGCAGCCCTGGAGCGGGCTGGGAGATGCTACTTTGACGGAATGGGAATGACCCTCTATCTTCAGGGATATGAGGGGGACAGGAGGCTGCCCTTGGGAACTGACAAAGATTCTCTCCTTGACCACACTCTAGCCCGGCTCCTCTGAGTCCTTTCTCTGACTAGCCCTCAACCTTGGCCTATGAAGACTTGAGCCAACATGAACATGGTTTCTAACAGGCCAAGGCAGCATCCCCAGGGTGACCTGAGCCCCTCTTATAAGTGCCTGCCTGAGACATTGCAACGATGCCAAAAGAAGTTACCAGTCTGTTCCAGCTAACAGCTGATAGGGTCCCCGTCTCCTAGTCTCTTTGTGAAGGTAGGAACCTAATTTTGATAAGTGCCGGTTAGCAAACCCGGATGGGTTTCACATGGACCAATCCCACCTTTCCCACTTTCTGTAATTTTTCATTTCCCTGACGACTGAGTCCCTACTTGCCCCCTCCACTCCCCTTCCTTCATTCTCCCTTTAAAACACCCAGTCACCTCTGTACAAGTGGAAGTTTTCAGTTCCCTGTTGCACTAGTACACTAGTGATGAAAACCTGTGCTTTCCCCTTTAAGTAGAGCTCTGCTTTGCTGACCTTTGACAGGATATTCAATATTTGTAGAGAGGCCATTCCCTCTTCCCTAGCCACAGAAATGAACACCAGAGGGAGAGGCAGGAAGGCCAAAGAAGGTGTTTTTGTTGTTGTTGTTGTTGTTTAAATTGGTAGTATTTGCAAGAAAGGGGGTGGGGTGACACATTATTCCCCAGTTGGATGATTGCTAGACAAGCAGGCTTGCCCCAAGAGATGAGGAGAGACCTCAGTGGGGAAATGTCAGTATAGAACCACCGGGAAGATACGGTGTAAGAGGGATCACTGCACACTGGTGCAGAAAATACCCCCACTCCTGTCCACAGGCCTCCACTGGGCCAGTGGAGGGTAGATGAGATCATGGCAGTGGACAGAGAGAGTTGAACCTCTGGTGCAACTGTCGGGGGCAGCTGGCTGCACAACCGGACAAACATAATCATTCTCACAAGGGACAACCCCCCCACCCCACCCCCACCCCGCCCCCACCCCACCCCCAGGCAAGGGGAGCTACTGCAGTGGAGTTTCTCATCTGCAGGAGCCTGTGGGGGCCACCACCTGTCCACACCAAGCCTGCAGACCCTGAGCTAGGTTAGCGTAAAAGGTCAAGGCAAAAGAGACCAAAACTACACCACAGCCAGTCACACAAAGGGCCACCTGTGCTCTGTGTCCTTCTACCCTGAAGCCAAAAAGCTGTGTGCACAGAAGGGGGAGGGGTGTGTGAGCAAGAAGACCACGCCCCTCCCTCTAATCTTAAAGGTATAAATCAAGGCTGTGCTTGGGGGTGGTTGATGGGATCTGACTTGAATATGTAATAGACTTTTAAATTCGAATCGTTGTCAAGTCTTAAGAACTGGGATGAAAGAGCTTTCATGGGGGGAGTACCTGACAAGTTAGGGAATCAGGCTGAGCTGGCATGAGGGGAGGCTGCCCCCGAGCAGGGATGGATTAGAATTGGCAGCTAGGGACTTCCCTGGTGGTTCAGTGGTTAAGACTCGGCACTCCTAATGCAGGAGGCCCAGGTTTAATCCCTGGTCAGGGAGCTAGATCCTGCATGCCGCAACTAACAGCATGCATGAGCAACTAAAGATCCCATATGCTGCAACAAAGATCCCGCGTGCCCAGTGCAGTCAAATAAATAAATTAAAAAAAAAAAAATTGACAGCTAATGAGAAGGATCCTCCCTTCCCCACCCCCAACACCCCAGGGGCTATTATTGCCTCATTTTACAGCTAGGGAAACTGTGGCCCTGAGAATTAAGTAACTCAGCTCCGGTCAGGTTTACCAACAGCAGTGCTGAGATTGGAGCCCAGGTGTACCTGCCTCCAAGCCCCGCAAGACAGCAGCCCCATGGGTAGTCCTCACTGTGGGCTGGAAGGCTGGGTGACCCTAAGGTAAGCTGCCAGAGGCAGGATTTACCGTGTGAGCCGGTTATTCTCTAGCTTAGGAAAACCTTCTTCTGCCAACCCTGGGGAGAGTGTGGAGAAAGAAGGTTCGCTCCAGTCCTGTCAGGGAGACAAAATCGAGTGGGTGGTGTGACAGCCCAGACGTAACCTGAGCCCTTTTGCCAGAGCAGGTTTGACAGCCTGTGGGTTGGGAGAAGTATGTGAGTGGGATTGAGAAACAGAGATTGTTCTGGTCTGATGCTCCTGGCAGAAGCAGCCTTGTGGGAAGGGAGTGGAAGCATTCAAAACCAGTCTTCCTCTTGCCATTCTCCCTTCAAGCTCTACCACAGGGAACACTTAGTCCTCAGCTCCACCCCAGCATGAAAACCCCATCCCAGGAGAAGGCTGTGCCTCTGGGTCAGAGACACTCTCAGCCTTGGTAGCTGTCAGTTGGCTCTGACTTGAACTTGCTGACACTGACCTGGCCTGCCCTTGGCTGAAAAGTTTTCCCATATCCGGCATTGCCTCTTGGACTCTGGCCTCTTAAACCAGTGCTTCGGAAAAGCAACTCCAGATGGAAGAAAGTGGACTCTAGAAAATGGGCATTTGTAGGTTTGCCGTTAGGGGAGTGACCTGTGCAAAGTCTTGTGTTATCTCTTGCCTCTGAGGTCTGAGACTCCCGGTCTCCCCTTCTCTCCTGGTCACTTCCCTTCAGTGTCCCTCACTGTCTCCTCCTCCCTGTACCCCACCTCTTCTGAGTAAGAATTGTAAAAATCCTTAGAGACTTTTCAACTAAGTAAATTGGGAGTTTTCAGGACTTATCCTGGACCCTGTCTTTTCTCTAGGTGAATCCATCCTTTCTCATTCTAAATACCTCTACATACTCATGAACACTTCAATTCTTATGTCTAACTCAGAACTCTAGTCTCATTTATGTACTTGCCTATTTGATATCTTCATTTGTGTGTCTCTGAGCATCTCAAACTCAATCAGAAGGTCTTTCAGCATCTTCAAACTGAACTTGTAATTCTCCTTCAGTTAGTCCTGTTGATTCTTCTATCTCCGAAGTATACGTATAGCAAATGTATCTACATTTTCTCCCCTTCTTCTGCTCGCACTGTTGCTTGAGCTAACCACATTTTCCCCACTGAAATTCCCTGGCCATATTTTCCCCGGACATTGCCTCTTAACATGACCATCAACTCAGTCTCCATAGAACAACCAGAGTCATCTGGTTAAAGTGCAAATCAAATCATTTTAGTCTCATATGTAAATCTCTTAATGGCTACTTAATGTATTCAAAATAAAATCTAATATTGTACTATGACCTGGCCCCTCTCTACCCATGTTAGCCATTAGTTCTGCTCATCCATATTTCCATTCCTTCTCTCCTTGCGGGCACAGGGAATGACTGCATGCCCTCATACCCTCGAAGTAGAGATATGCTTGTGTTACTTGCTTTGGACAATGAAACGTAAGCAAAGTGATTTGAAAGTTAGTATATGACTCAATGCACTTTCTTCTCCTGCTACAGTGATTGGGGAAACCAGAATTGATATGCTGGTACCACAAGATTGAAGCAGCTTGAATTGTTAGTAATATACATAGGAGAGCTGCCCTGGAAGTTTGCCTAAGTCCACAGTGGAATTTATATGAGTGAGAAAAAAACAAAGCTTCTTTGTGAGGTTTGGGAGTTGTTTGTTACTCAGCAAAACATAGCTATCCTGATTGATACACTGTAGAAAGAGGAGTTACTTGTGGGAAGCCTCTTTAAAACAAAAGTAAATTGAGCTATATGTAATGAGGTGGTTGGACCTAGAGACTGTCATACAGAGCTAAGTAAGCCAGAAAGAGAAAAATAAATACCGTATGCTAACTCATATATATGGAATCTAAGAAAATGGTACTGATGAACCCAGTGACAGGGCAAGAATAAAGATACAGATGCAGAGAATGGACTTGAGGACATGGGGTTGGGGGAGGGGTGGCGAAGGGGAAGCTGGGACAAAGTGAGAGAGTAGCACAGACATATATACACTACCAAATGTAAAATAGATAGCTAGTGGGAATTTGCTGTATAACAAAGGGAGATCAACTCGATGATGGGTGATGCCTCACAGGAGGGAGGGGATATGGGGATATATGTATAAATACAGCTGATTGACTTTGGTGTACCTCAAAAACTGGTGCAAGAGTGTAAAGTGTAAATATTCCAATAAAGAGCTTAAAAGAAAAAAAAGGAAAGGACATAGTTTTTCAGAAAATTTTCTTATTTTTCATTAGACTATAAAAAAATTAGCAACTGACATTAATTATTCACAAAAAGAATCACAATGAATCCCCAGATTGGAGGGAATTTCAGGGTGGCCCAAGGAGAAGGCACATACATACTTTTGACAGGAAACGACACTCCTAATTAACGTCTCTTGATGTGGGTGGGCAAGACTGGATCACCACGGGGACAAAAGGAAGATGTAGGTAAAACTTTACAGAGGAAGAATCTGGCATGACGAAAAGGCACCTTAGGTGTTGTTTAAGTGTGTTTATTAAAGTTAAACATTACCCAGGTAAGAAACTTTCTTCCCCACCGCCCAAGTAATACCTGCTTCACTTTGGCTTTGGTTTAAAATATACCAGGAAGGACCTGAATGATTGAAATTTGGTGGAAAAGGGAGCAGTTTTTGAGGAACACACACTTTCCAGGCAGGAATATTTCTTCATCTTCTTAGGCTTCTATTACTATATATCTTCAATGATGGGCAGTGTTTAATTTGGAGAGAGAGAGATTGAGGAAGGGAAGGAGAGAGAAAATTGGAAAAAAGGGAGGGAGGGAGGAAGGAATGAGAGAAAGGAAGGAGAGAAAGAAAGGGAAGATGATGGAGGAGAAGGATGAAAGGAAATAAATCTATAATGAGACTGGAATGTGCAATCTCAATGAGAGGGGAGAGGTGACCAACCCTTCCTAAAGACCCTTAAACACACAGAACAGTAGGTGGCATTGTTTTGACCCTTTTTACCCAGGGTGACCATAGTTTGGGTGGCTCAAGTTGAAATGCTGTGGTCACTCCCAATGAATGTAGAGACTTGTAAGTGAGCTGGCCTCCAGGCATAGCAACCAAAAAAAAAGGCAATTCTCAGAGCCCCTCTTCTGCAGAACATGTGAGAAATCCTTAGAAGTTAAAACAAGATTACCCATGCCTGTTGACTCTAGGGCATTGCTAAGGCATCCATTGGCTAGGGTCTCTGTTTTATATTTCAAAATTCTCTAGTTCTAAGGACTGAGCAGATGTCCACAGCAATGTCTTCTTCTTCTTCTTTTTTTTTAATTAATTTATTTATTGGCTGTGTTGGGTCTTCATTGCTGCAATCAGGCTTTCTGTAGTTGCGGTGAGCAGGGGCTACTCTTTGTTGCGGTGCACGGGCTTCTTAGTGTGGTGGCTTCTGTTGTCTTGGAGCACAGGCTGTAGGCACACAGGCTTCAGTAGTTGTGGCACGTGGGCTCAGAAGTTGTGGCTCACAGGCTCTAGAGCGCAGGCTCAGTCGTTGTGGCACACGGGCTTATTTGCTCCATGGCATGTGGGATCTTCCTGGACTAGGAATTGAACCCGTGTCCCCTGCATTGGCAGATCGATTCTTAAGCACTGTGCCACCAGGGAAGTCCCAGCAATGTCTTCTTAATATAAGCAGGATGGGGCTGCACCTATCAGACAGAACTCTTTCATCCTGAGCTGTGAGCAATCTGGTCTGGGGCATCTCTCTCTCATTCTCTCTCTCTCTTTTTTTTTTTTTTTTTGAAGGACAAGACCATGTGCCCACTGTGCAGTTCATTTCCCACAATCCCTATGATTGATGTAGTGCAGTCCTGCTTCCAGCTAGAGACCTAGTTGTGCCTCTGCCTCCCAGGTTCTTAGGTGGGGCCATAGGTGGCCTCCAGGTTGAGACCTTTGAGTAGAAAGCTTCAGGCTGGGCCATATAAGCCCAGGTTCCGGGCTGCCTGGGAGATCCTGGGGGCTTTCCTCTGGGGAAATGGATAGTGAGCTGGTTTTCCAGACCCGGGTGGCTTCTTTATGGAAGGAGGGCCCTGAGTGCCAGTGTTTAAGCCAGATCCCACTGCCTTTGTTTGGGTATCACCCACTTGACATCCACACTGGGCTGCCTCTGGGATTGTGGTTCCTGGCTGAGTCATCTGAGTGTCTTTAAATAAACCTGGGAGCCTTTGCTCAGACCCCATAAACTTGTCCTTGTGCTTTACTTGATGACTGGTTTCCTGGCGAAAGGTTTGGACCAAGCGGTGCATCTCTAGGTGCGTGCGCCATGGAGACGTGGGGGCCTGGAGACAGCCTCTGTCAGCCTCCTCCAGCATCTCCTCTGCCTCAGGGTCCACCTCTTCCAGGGACAGTGAATGCCTGCTCTCCTTGTTAATCCAAACAACACTGACCATGGACTTAGCAGGAGCAGGCATGTTCCCTCCTGAGAAAGCAAGGCACGAACAGGGTCACCACTGGAAAGTACATGGGCAGTTCTCATTTCGGGGGTCTCAGAGCTTTCAAGCTGAAGGAAGACCATGCCTAATACATCAAGGAGGCCAGGTACCCAGTGCACTGCATTATCTCTCTCTCTCTAACACACACACACACACACAGGCACACATACACACACACTCTCACACACAGTTATTCATTTATTCAACAAATATTTATTAGGCACTTATAATGCACCAGGCGTTACTTATTCTAGGTCTTGGGAATACAGTAATGAACTCTGAGACAAAACCCACCCCTTCGTGATGTGGTCTGGTGGAGTAGAAAACGAATAAGCAAAGAAATATACTATAATAAAATTTCTGGTGGTAATCAATGCTACGGAAAAATATTTGGGCATGATAGAGTTTAATAAGAGACTTCAGTTTTTGACTGCAGTGAGGGAGTGAACCCTAGGAAGAGCTTGGGGACTCGCATTTCAGGCTGAAAGAATAACGGGGGGCAAGGGCACAGCATTGTTCACCCACTTGTGTGATTCACACACACTGGCCAGTGGAAAGGGTTATTCTTAACTTCCAGGATTTTGTGGTGTGGGATTCTGAGAATGGGTTTAGCACGCAAGGCAGAGGAGAGGGGAACTGTGTTTTGAGGCAGCTCCTTTTGGAGGACTGGTCTTTATCTGTCTAAACCACAGCCACTGTTCTGTTTGCAGTGCCTACTGCTTCCCTGAACTGGCTTCAGGGATGAGAAGGCAGACTAATGTCTTTCTTCCTTCTCAGGGACATCTTTTTACCACCTTGTGGAACAATAGTTTCTTTGTCAACTCTTGGTGGCATCGAAGGTTGGAGGAATGACTGAAAGCCATTTTCCTATCGACAGGAGGCCTGTGACCAGCCTGGAATTCCCTCTGAAATGCCAGTGAAGCGCCCTTGAGTGTTCTGACATTTGTCCCTGCTGGAATCCCTGTAGATGACATGGTGTGAGTGGAGAGATGGTATTGAAGGAATAAAGCCAGAAGGAAGCCCCTGAACTCTGGGACTCCAGAAAACCTGCCACTGCATTTCTAGGACCTAAGTATATTCCATCATGTTACGACAGGATGAAGAAAGCTAATTCCAGAGCCCTTCCTTCCATTACCCAGCTCCCAGGGTAGCTGCCCTTCCAGATACAACCCAGTGTCCTAAGATGCTGAAATCTAGTTTCAGTGGGAGCCAGTCTCAATGGCCACTCTGTCTTCCTGGGTCTCTGCTGCGCTGGACACAGAGGAGCCCTGTCTTCTAAATTCCCTCTACTTGCTTGGCTTCATGGCATTCATATCTCCTGGTTTTCTCCTACCATTTAAGAAAAATGAATTGTGGTAAGACACACACAACACAAAATTTACCATTTTAGCCGTTTCAAAGTGTACAGTTTAATAGTGTTAAGTCCATTCATGTGGTTGTGCAACTGATCTCCAGAACTTTTTCATCTTCCCAAACTGACACTATACCCATTAAACAACTTCTCTTCATCCCCCACCCCACCCCAGCAACCACCAGTCTCCTTCCTGTCTCTGTGAATATGACTACTCTAGGTACCTCATGTGAGCAGATAATTACAGCATTTGCCTTTTTGTGACTGCTTATTTCATTTAGTGTAATGTTGTCAGGGTTCATCTAGGTTCATTCAAGATCCAGCGTGTGTGGATTTCCTTCCTTTTTCGGGCTTCCTTTTTCATCTGCTACCATTTTAACTGCTGTCTTCTCTGACTTCTTCTCTGCTTGTGCCTTCAATATTTCAGTATTCCAAATACTCTAATTGTCTTCCCAGCCTCTTATCAATTTACACACGGGTCCTCCACCATCTTGTCCATGCCCATGGCTTCAACCACCACTGATATGTTGATGACCCCAAATTTATATCTCCAGCCCAAATTTCTCTCCTGAGATCCAGGCTGCTTGGAAGTTTTACAAATAACTCCCTCAAATGCAGCATAAATAAACAAGTTCACAAGCAAATTCATCTCTCCCTAATCAGAAATCTTCTTCTCCTATATTCCCTGTGTCAATGAATGGTACCACCATCCAGCCTGTTGCTAATGTGCAGGCAAAATTGCTTTTTTGCCCACCCCCCAGCATCATTTTGACCTCACTTTTATACTCTTACTTGATTTCTCCCTGGAGAATCACCTTATTCCTCATGCCCAATCCAAGTGCTTCAAGTGTCCTTCCAACTCAGACTCCTATGACATAGTGACCTGGTCCTCAGCCAATTAGCACAGAAAGAGGAGCTTTATACATATTAATTTATTTACTTCTCACCACAACCCTATACTTTGGGGACCATAGTTATTCCCAGTTGAAAGATGAGGAAACTGAGTCACAGAGTGATTTACATGACTTGTTCAAAGCCACACAGAGTCAAAAAGCAGAGCTGGGACTCTGGTTCAGGCTCTTTTCCAGAGACCAAGCACAGGAACGCTCCGTCAGACAGCACACAGCTTCTCACAGTTAGAGCAAGAACGTGGACTCGCAAGCTGCTAGAAATGCCCTGAAAGATCCTGACAGAGCCTGGCGGTCAGAAGTCTTTCCTGGGGAAGTAGGGCCTGAGAACTCCCCCTTGCATTAACCTGTCGTAATCCATGACATAACTCATCGTGGTAATGATGGAGGAGGGAGGTTTGAGTTATAGTATGCAGGAGACAGGGCCAACGGGGAGGGTTGGGGCAGAGGTGGTGAATTCTATGGGGTATGCTGAGTTTGAGATGTCTTTGGGGACATACCCATCCCATCACATGGATTTGTGGGTCTGAACCACAGGTGTGTTAAATCTGCTTTCATGTGATACAAGTTTAATTTAATTCATGTTTGCTGAGTAACTGAATAAATTAATATCCTTGAGGGTGGGATAGAGCTTTAGGAAACTGTCAGCTTCTGCCCTGCAGAGATAGGGGGCTCTTTGGCTGTACCCGTTCAGTTCAAATAGACCCTACTCATTGGCAACAGTCCAAGTTGTGAGAGCTGGCTGCTTTTAGCGCAAGGCAGCACACTTCCTCTCCCAGACAGGGAGGTCCCTTGGTCCCCTGCTTCCCTCCCAGACGGGCCTAGCGTGGGTGGGTACTCCGTGAGCCCTGAACTGTATAAACAGCCACAGAAATTCCCAGAACACAGCCTTGACCTTTCAGGGGGTCTTCCTACCTCTTTAGACTCGTCCTTTCCTTAGAGGATGAAGGGCTTGGATCTGACAATCACTTGCTTTCTGAGCCCTGTGCTCCTAACTTCCTCCTGGAATAAATCTGAGTTCCCAAAGGATGGAGGCTTCTCCCTGGAAGAGGGGCTTCTGTGTCTCAGTGCCCCCTCCAGCTGCTCTCTGAGGGGTGAGGCGCTCGCTTGGTGAGCCTGGGTGCTTCCTGCGTCCCTGAGCCCTGCGTGTCCTCTGGCCAGCGCCCAAGCTGTTGGGAATGTCACGTGTTCTCTCTCCCTGGAGCCAGTTTCCCTGGGGTGCAAGAGGTGCCTGTGTGAGAGGAGCCAGGAAGCATAGCTCCCACCTCCCCTGGCCTAGCAGGGGGGCCAAGCCCGGCTCACCAGGCAGACCCGTTGAGCAAGATCAGAGCCTACGAGCAGAGGCCAGGAACCGCACTCTGCCTGCCAGCTGCCTGCTTGAGGCCCCCGGCTCAGCGGGCAGGGGGGCCACGCCCAGCAGAACAGCCCTGAACCCGCCTCCCTGCTCTGACTCTGCCTCCGCCTGGCCTGCCTGCCTGAGCGTCCCCACCGGGAGGGCCGGCAGAGCCCCGGCCCTGTGCTGCGCCCGCTCAGCCAGCCATTCTGCTCACAGCCAGGCCCCGCCCCCTCTTCCCGTCCGCCCCCAGCACCTGCCCAGCCATACCTGTACCTTTCGGGAGCACCACCGCGTGGGCCTGGGCCCTCTGCTGCCGTCTCAGGCCTTCATACTGGGCTCGCAGGAGCCGGATGCTGAGCGTCGGCCCTTTCCCCGGGGCCTGCGGCCCAGAGCCCTCGGCCATGAAGCGAGAGCCCAGCTGCCAGAAGTGGGGCAGGGCAGGGCACAGGCAGGGCAACCCCTTCATCCGGATCCGGATCCGGGAGGAAAGCAAACATTGATGGGCGGGGCTGGGGGGGGAGGTGGGGGGGCTCAGGGAGAAGAGGGGGGAGAGGAAGGTGAGGAGGAAGGTGGAAGGATCTGGAGGAGAACAAGGTAGGGAGAGCGAGAAGTTGGGGGGGGGGAGGAGAAGGGTGGGCGGGGGCAGTAAGGAGAAGGAAAAGTCGGAGGGGGAGGGCAGCCAGGAGGGAAATGGGGGAGGGGGGAAGGAAGGGGATGCGAAGAGGGGATGCAGAGTGGAGGAAGGAGGTGATCGCGGCGGGGGGCGGGGTGAGAGAAGAGTGAGGACGGGGTGGTGGGGGGGACAGCAGGGGGAGAAAGGGGGCAGGGAGTGAATAAAAGTGAGAAATTGATGGGCAGAGGGTGAGGGAAGGAACTGGGGGCAGAGAGAAAGAGAAGCGCAGCTGCTCAGAGTCCTTCTGGGGTCCAAGGATTGTCCCAGGTCCTTCACTGCTTGATCCTGAAGTGTCGAATCCGACTCCAGGAGTTACGGTGAAGCCTCCTGTTTCCTGGCAGAGCTGGAGCTACTGCTGGGGGATGCCAGGTGCTCGCCTTGGCTCCCACCTCTTGGACTGGAACCTGGATGCTTGTCAGCAAACCTGCCCGTGTGGTTGGCAGTTGGGAAAGGAGCTGGTGCCTCAGGGATGTGCAGCATCATTCAGGCAGAAGGAGACCCAGTAGCAAAGGGACCCCTGAGACTTCCACTCACCCCGCAACCTGCAACCCAGGAGAAAGCCCAGCCCCAAAGTCGCTGTGGGGATAGCCCCAGGGAGCCCTGGCCTCTAGCCAGCCCCACCTCTTTGACATTCCACGTGGGCTCTGTGGTCTCAGCATTTCCCAATAAGTTGGTGTTTATCTTACCCACAGCTAGGTGCGCCCTCCCCCTCTGCTTGCCAGCCCTGTCATGTCTATAACCGCTTTGAATCCTACACCCTCTCTCTTAACACCAGCTTCAACTTATCCCGTCTCCATTTGGCCGGTTAACTTTTCTATCTTCTCCTAACATAATTACCCAATTACCCAAAATATCTACAGAGGCAATGGAAACAATAGTGGCTGAATTTAGGAGACATTTTGGAGAATAACTGGATGGTATTTAGCCATAGGAAATTGGATGAGAGATGGCAGGTGAATCTTTGTTGGGTGGTATATGCCGTATTACATATATGCTGTATACTTTGTTGGGTGGTAAGTGCTGCTGTAACAAGGTACCACAATTGGTTGGCTTAAACAACAGAAATTCATTGTCTTAAAGTTCTGGAGGCCACAAGTCCAAGATCAAGGTGTCAACAGAGTTGGTTCTTTCTGGGATTTGAGGGGGATCTCTTCCGTGCCTCTCACTTTGCTTCTGTTGGTTTGCTGGCAACCTTTGGCACTCCCTGCCTTGTAAAAGCATCATCTGATCTTTGCCTTTATATTCACATGGTGTTCTCCCCTTTTTACAAGGATTAGGTCCCATTCCAATGACTTCATCTTAAGTCAACTATTTATATCTGCAATTATCCTATTTCCAAATAAGGTCATATTCTGAGGTACTAGGGTTAGGACTTCAACATATGGATTTGTTGGGGACACAATTTAACCCACACCATGTAGAGAAATGTCAGTTCAAGTGACAGAGATGGCACAGGAGAGGAGCAGATTGGGGCGAGGGAGAGGAGGAGGGATGTGTTTTAGATGTTACGTTTGAGGTACCTGTGGTGGTTGGGTCATCAGGAGAGAGTTAGAAGCTTGGTGGAGAGATGCAGATGTCATCATTTGTGGAAATGATACAGTTCATTATTGGAAATTTTTATCATTAGACAGTCACGCATATAGAGAATGGAGAGAAGGTCCAAAGTTGCTTTATTTTCCCTTTTCAGTCCCCATTAGCTTGTTCAAATTCATGTTTAATGGGCAGAAGAGAGGTCTCCTCTAAGCACTTCTATTTTCTTATTTCTCCTCTCTTGTCCTAGCATCTAACTTCTTTCTCTTGGCATCTGGTCCATCATTATGTTCTAACTATTGAGAGAGGGGGTGAATGGTCTAGGCTAGTGGGGCTTCTACAAGACTACTTTTTAACAAAATTTCTGGGCTACTTTTTTTTTAAGTCTCACTCCCTTTCCCCCTCCCCCTCAAGACCTCTGCAGTTATTTTGGCTTGGGTTGGGTAGGGGTCCATTAACAGGAGAGTATATACTCTAGGAAGAGGGTTATAAAGGTGAAAATGTTCACCCTACCTCCTAAGAATGGAAGCCTTCAGCCCATATGTGGCAGCTGAAGTCTTATAATTGAATGAAACTTCCAATTTGGGAGAATATTTCAAGATACCAAGCTTTAGGAAGACCAATATTTAAAGGGCAGGCAGAAGTAAGAAGGTAATATTGAGAATAGAAGAAGTGAAATCAAAATGATAGGAGGCAAAACAGTGAAGAGGGGCATCCCAGACTGTAAGGAAGGAAAGAAATGTCACAAAAGAGCCAGGGTGGCCAAAATGGGGGAGACAGAATCTCCTGATTACCTTCCTGCCCTATAAAATAGTATCTGAGAAATATCTGCAAAAGACTGGTTCTCATTCTGGCTACACTTTGGGAGTTTTAAAAGAAACACCCATGCTTGAGTACCTCCCCTAAACATTCTGACTCTGGGGTGGTGTCTGGAGACTGGAATGTGTCTGAAGTTCTCCACTGCTCCAGAGAGCCATCTACCCAGCTATCGGAGACCCTGCGTCACTGGCTGAGAGACAAATAGTGGGAAATAGCCCAGGCTTCTTCATCCCTTTTTATCAGGAACTCTTTCTACCATGAACTGAAGATAGTAGGGGCCCCTCCATTCTAATCCAGCTGCATCTGCCATAAAATTGGGCTCAATTTCTACTATATTTGGCATTTATTTGTGAGTCTCCATCTTTTAATATTAATAGTTATCCTTTTCCATGGTTACGTCTTTGTAGGTATTCCAGCAAGAATAAGGAGAGGCTACCAACTGCTCGCTGCCTGCATTTTAGAAGCTTACATTCCTTCTTTCATTCATATGGCTCCTTTCTCTCTTTTAATACCCAAATCTTTAATCCATTTGGAATTGACTTTAGTGTGAGAGTTTTAGATAAAGCATGAATCTAGCTGTTTTTTTCTCCAAATAATTGTGCAGTTGCACAATACCACTTATTGAATAAACTTCCCTTTCCCTATGATTTGCAATAACAATAATAATAGTGTAAGAAAAAACTGGCCATGGTATCCCATCCCAGAGAGTCTTCCGAAATAAACAAAAAATATGACTGAACTGGAGCCCTTCCTGAAAAATGATGACAGCTACCACTAAAAGGACACGCTTTATTATTTTAGTGAACTCACCAGGGGAGCAAGAAATAAGCTTGCTCAGGGCTGAAGACACCAGAGAGGGATGAGATGCCCTGTTATATGAGGAAATATTTTCTTTTTTCCATGTGGTTTAAACGTGAAAATGAAAGTCCATGTTGAGAGAAAGCATGTGTTTAATCTAACAGGTCACTAATGAAAGGAACCACTTTCCCTGCAGCTCTCACGGGAGCTTATAATACAGGAAATTAGACCTAGAGGATCCAAGTCTGCTCCTGTTCAAAGGACCCAGCCCTTCTATAAGACTTGGGTGACAAAGGTGTCACTTATCACTAGGGCACTATTCCAGAGAGAATCACTCAGACCGGAGGCACTCTAAAGGCCAGTCATTGGTGGGCAGAGATTCAGACTTGGAAGAAGAAGCCCACAGGGGAGGTGGTTTGAGAGCCAAAGGCCAGGAGAGGCAGGTATATGTGGGGGCGGGTGTTCGACAGGAGTGAATCCTGTCCTGGTGAGGGACTTAAGTTTTGAGTTCTTTCCACTAGAGACTCCAGGGAAAGCTTAAGGTACCCTGATCTTTAGCTTTTCCTCTTCTCTGTAATAATTTCACTCTGAAATTATCCCACCCCTACAGCTTAGTGATGTAGCCTTAGGAAGACCAAAAGGGCGAGATGGTGAGGATGGGAGGCCTTCCTGGGATGTCTTCTTGCTGATTCCACTGTGGGGGGCGAGGGGGCGGGGCTCATGCTATTAAGTAGACTGTGACTTGGGGCTCCACGCGGACAGACAGGGTCCAGGAGACCCAGGTGTGATGGGAAAGGACTCAGGATGTCGGAAAGTGCTCCAGGGCAGACCGACTCCTAAGTTCAAGGTTCTCAGCCTTACAGAATGAGAGAGATTCGTCTCTGAAAAAGGCGAGTATGTGCTAGATCTATGAAAGCAATAGTTTCATTCATTGAGTCCAAACAACTGCGGGCCAGGTGTGTGTTAATCACTCCATGTACATAATCAATTTTAAAAAATTTATTTACGTATTTATTTATTGGCTGCGTTGGGTCTTTGGTGCACACAGGCTTTCTCTAGTTGCGGAGAGCGGGGGCTACTCTTTGTTGTGGTGTGTGGACTTCTCATTGTGGTGGCTTCTCTTGTTGCAGAGCATGGGCTCTAGGCGTGTAGACTTCAGTAGTTGTGGCACATGGGCTCAGTAGTTGTGGTGCATGGGCTTAGTTGCTCCGTGGCATGTGGGATCTTCCCAGACCAGGGCTTGAACCTGTGTCCCCTGCATTGGGAGGCAGATTCTTAACCACTGCGCCACCCTTCATTGTCCCAAACAGAAACTCTGTACCCATTAAACAATAACCCTTCATTTCTTTCCACTCCTGCAACCCTCCAGTCCCTGGTAACCTCTATTCTACTTTGTCTCTATGAATTTGCCTACACTAGGTACTTCATATAAATGGAATCATACAATATTTTTCCCTTTGTGTCTGGATTATTTCTCTTAGCATGATGTTTTCAAGTTTCATCCATATTGGAGCACGTATCAGTACTTTGTTCCTTTTTATGCTGAATAATATTCTATTGTATGAATATAATACATTTTGTTTATCCATTTGTCTGTTGATAGACATTTGGCTTGTTTCCATCTTTTGGCTATTGTGAACAATACTGCTGTGACAGTGGGTACACAAGTATTTGTCTGAATCCTTGCTTTCAATTCTTTTGGATATATATCTAGGAGTGAAATTGCTAGATCATATGGTAAACCTATGTCTAGCTTTTTGAAGAACCTGTATGTAATCAAACTTAATCCCTCTTGAGAGCACTGTGAGAGAGGCAACAATTATTATCCTTTCTCCTTCACCTTTTATATTGAATTCATCTCCAGCCCAAGTAGTTCCAGCTCCAAAATATATCCCAAACCTGCACACTTGTCTATACCTCCACTGCCACTATCTTGGTCTCATTTGTCTTTGTTTCTTTCTCCAGGACCACTGCAACAGCCTCCTAACTGGCTCCCTGCTTCTATACCATCCTCTCCCATCCATTCTCTTCTCAGTGGTCAGGGTTCTCCTGAAGGCCCAAGGCAAACTGACTTATGCCTTCCCCCTACTTAGAATACTAGGGGGAAGGCATCAGTGACTTCCCAATGCCCTTAAACTAGCATTCAAGTCTTTCTTATGGCCTGTGAGGTTGTGCATGTCCTGGGTCTGTCTCACCACACCAGTCTCTTGATTGACTTTCCTCTTGCTCTCTGCATTCTAGACCAGACTTCCTACAAATACATTACAGATGTGCCCAAGATTGAGACCCACTGACCCTGGGGCACGTGCCTCCAGTCACAAACAGCTCATCCCTTTACTCCAATGGCCCATACAGAGTATCATCTTCTAGGGGGGCCACAGTGTGAACAAGGGGAGAAAGTCCTCTTGCCATATTAGCCATCTCTCATTTTCTTGAATGCCCCCGACGTCTTTTCCTCCTTGGAGCTTTGCTATGTGCTGTTCTCTCCATCTCCTAAAATACTCCTTTGCTTACCCTCATCTCCATCCCCATCTTCATGGCATCCTCACCATTTGCAGCACCGCACCCGCTTTTTTCTAGCTCATGTGCAATCAGCTTCAGTTTCCACCTTAAGAGAAGGCATAAGAGCATAGAGTCTGGAGCCAGCTACTTAACTTCACTGTTTATAGACAAAGCAATTCCCAGAGAGAGGGAGGCAGTATGGGCTCAGTAAGCAACCAAAACAAGCTTCGCCCAGCATTATCTCCCATGGGCTAGGCTTTGTGGCAATATTCCACCTGGGATTATTTAATCTGCACGACAATGATGTGCAGTTAGGCGCCCTATTGTCACCGTCATATCCATTTTCCAAACGGGGAACCTGAGGCTTGGTGAGGGTAAAGTGGCTTAGCCAAGATCAAGACTTTCCAATTCCAGAGACTCAAACCTCAGAGCATCGTTGCTCTATTTCAACTGTATACAGAGTAATACATTGGAATGTCATTTGCCTGGGGACAGTGAAGTCCTGCCCTCCAGTATTGGTCAGGATCCAGTTGTAGTCAACAGATCCCGCTCTGGCTAAAGTTAAGCAGGAGGAGATTTCACATAGAGAATTAGGTACTTATAAAATGGCTAGAAAAGCAGAAAGTGGTTTAGAGCTCCAAACCACTCTACCCTTGTGGCAGATTATATTTTCCAAGGACGGCAGAAACAATATCTTCCATCCTACCTGCTCTTTTGCAATTGAGTTTGCCGCCTCCTCATCAAGAGATGGTGTCTGTATCTTCACCCTTGTGAACCTGGATTGATTGTGTGACATCATGGAAGTGATGCTTTGCCTGTTCTTGTCATAGTCCTGAGCTTCTGGTGACTTTGGCTTCCAGCTTTTTGGAATGCTTGTTCTTGGGATGCTTCTTCTCTGAGCCCAAAAACCATGCTGTGAGCAGCCTGAGCAACGTGGAGAAGCTGCATAAGCTGTATTTAGGTGCTTCGGTCAACATTGCCAGGTGAACTCCCAGCCAATAGCCAGTTTCAACTGCCAGCCATGTGAGTGAGCCCCATGGACATCCAGCCCAGTCGGGCCTTCAGATAACTGCAGCCCAGCCAACAAGTAAATGTAATTTCATGAGAGACCCCAAGGGAGAATTGCTTACATGAGCCCAGTAAATGCATGAGAAATAATATTAAGTAGTTGTTTTAATTCACTACATTTGGGGATGGTTCATTACACAGCAATAGATAACCAGAACAATTCTGACTCTGAACATGTTCTCACTGTTGCTCAAACTACTGAATTGGGAAACCACCTGCTAAATTAGGAAGCTGCCAGGACAACTTCTAGACTTCAAGTCACACCACCTCTTCCATGAACCAAATGGATGCAGGCATTCTGCCTCTCTGCCAATAAAAATTCTTGAAAATGCATCTTATTGGTGGAACCCAAAGCACCAATACTAGGTGAAGAAAATCCTAGCTGCAAGGAAGTCTGGGAAATGTAGTTGTTTTAAAGATTCCCAGCCTCTGTAAGGTAACAGAGGACTGAAATGGATGTTTAGAAAAGCAATCCACAGTATGAGCCACCCATCCTTATTCCTAAACGACTGCACAATTTCAAGACTCAAGAAAATGAAAAGAATGCTTTTTAAATGTATGTTGCACAACTCAGACTCTCTTTTCACCCAAAACATCTTTTGCATTCATTACTCCATAGACCATGGGGCACAGTTCATCACACTAGATTATTACAATGTTCAAAGAAATCTTATCAGCATCTAACTGAGTATTTATATCCCTCTGGGAGTTTTTTGATCTCCTCTGTCTTTTTAGCAAATACGAAGAGCAATTGAAACAAATGATAGTGCTTTGATGTTAGGTTATATTTTAACCAAAAGAACGTAGTTGTCGTCGTAGGGTTCATGGCATAGAGGTAATGGAGTATTTTACAGTCTTAAAGTACAGGTAAAGTTTATTTTATTTTAATGTATTTTTTCAGATCTTTATTGGCGTATAATTGCTTTACACTGTTGTGGCAGTTTCTGCTGTACGATAAAGTGAATCAGCTATATTTATACACATATCCCCATGTCCCCTCCTTGTTGAAAAGTTTATTTTTTAATTTGTATTTTTTATTGAGATAAAACTCATAACATAAAACTCACATTTTTAACTTTAAAAATGAACAATTCAGTGGCATTTAGTACATTCACAGTGTTGTACAACCATTAGCTCTATCTCGTTACCAAAATTTCATCACCCTGAACAGAGGGCCCATACCCAGGAGTTACTCTTCCTTCCCCTGTGACCCTGTTGCCTCCTAATCACTAAACTGCTTTCTATCTCTATGTAGTCTCCTCATCTGGATATTTCATGGACATGGAACCCTGGAACATGTCACCTTTGGTGTCTGTCTTTTTTCACGCCTCATAATGTTTTCAACATTCATCTATGTTGTAGCCTGTATCAGTTCTTCATTCCTTTTGTGGTTGAACAATGTTCCATTGTATGACTGCATCACGTTTTGTTTATCCATTCATCTGTTGATGGACATTTTGGCTATTGTGAATAGCACCATTTTGAATAGCACCACTATGAATATCAGCGTACAGGTTTTTCTTTGAATACCTCTTTTCAGTTCCTTTGGGTACTCTACCTAGGATTAGAATTGCTGAGTCATATGGTTGTAGCATGTTGTTTTCATTGCAAAACTTCCTTGACTGAAACTGTGTTGCTTTTTGATGAGATTAAAAGATATTTTTGCCTAGGTTTTGGCTTTTTTGTTGATATATTTAGAGCTCTGCCCTATAGCGGGCTGATCTTTGCCTGTTTGTTGGTTCATGTGTTTGGTTTTTTGGAAAGAAGACTATATAGTTTATAATTTTTCATCACATAATAACAAAATAACTCCCTCTCTGGAAACAAGAGTTTTGGAGACAAGGACATTTTCTGACATCTTTGTCTCTCTTTTCCCAACACTGTTATTTCAAATAGATTAAAAATTCATTGTGAAAAATGCACAAAAGTTTTCCCAAATTTGTTTCGATGTGACCTATCAGAATTATTACTGTTGGGGGCAGGGTGCATTTCTCCTTCTGTACCTCTTGAGTTCTTGTGGCTGAACTAATAATAAAATTGACACAAGACAGATTACCAGGAGAAAAAGAATGAAATTAGTGTGGACAGAGGATTCAGGGAAATGGGACCTAAGAAGTGGCAAAGCAGGCAGCTTTTATACTTTTTAGACAAAGAAACAATAAATTTGTGAAGAATTGGCAGGACCAAGAAATTTAGGTTTTGGGTGCTCAATTAGTGAATAATCTAAATAGACTTTGGGCTTGGGGTACTAAGTTAAAGAAGTAACAAGGTTTGTTTATACTGGCTTCTTGGCCTGAATTCCCTGTCTCTGGTGATAAAGGTATCTTTATACCTCCAGATACAGGGAGTACACCTTTCACATGAGAGATTTATTTCTTGCTTTCAGGGAGACAGAGAAGAGGGTCAGAGTATCCCTCTTGCATTGGCCATTTCTTAAACAATTTTAATTCAAAATAATCATTATGCCACTGTAGCATATTTTGGGGTGGTCCACCCTGAGCCCCAACATTACCTATGCAATTACTGCTTTATGTAATGATTGTATAAAATCGTTAAGTGAATTGTAGACGCCGTGTAGTGATCATGTGCCTGGAGTCTACAGCCAGAATACCTGGGTTTGAATCTTGACTCTGCCACTTGATAGCTGTGAAATCTTGTTTCCTAATCTCTCTGTGCTCAGTTTTTCCATCTGTATATGGGGCTGAAAACAGCACCTTTGTAAGGATGTAAAGTTTTTGGACCAGTACCTAGCATGAGGTCTGCACTATAAAACTTGTTGAAAGCAAATTCACAATTGATCCAGATAATTACAATACCTTTAATCAAGATAATAAGTTAATAGTACAAGTTCTCCTAAAGGAGGATGTTATGGATTTTAATTCTGACAATGCCTATCACTCCCTATAAAAGAACATTATTTCCCCAACATATAATATACGAAGCTATTGAAGGAACACTATGGGACAATCACTTAATAATTAACTTTAAATACCTAAAAAGAGATATTATAAAATTTAAAAATTTTGCTAATGACACAACACCATGTACTACAGTAATAACAGACCCCAGCTTTGGTTTTCAGGTCAAGAGTCAATTCATTCAATATTTATTCCTTCAAAAAGTACTTAGCAGCTACGATGTTCCAGACTCACTAATCTGTATTGAATAGTAAACTAAGGAGACATTATCCTCATGGAACTTCCAATCCAGTGGTAGAGACAGAAATGGAAAACAAGTTAACGAACAATTGTGTAATTACAATTTCTGAGAAGAACTAGGTGAAAAGAATACTACAAACACATTAGATAATGCATATAAAGTGTCTAGGGGAGTTTCTGGTCCTTAGAATGCATGCAATAAAAGTTAAATTATTCATTATTCCAATAATTTTTATAATTTATCCAGTTTATTCACCTGTTAAAAAAAAAAAATCCATCATCTTAAATTAAAGATTCCTGCCCTCTAATGGGGAGTTTGAGTCATAGCCACACAAGCAACTGAATCGCAGTTTGAGTGCTTTTGATGTTTCAGCAGCTGTTTAATGAGCTCCTGCTGGTTAGGATGCCCAGCAAGGTGCTCAATAAGCCACATAAGACACTTGCTGGCCACAGGGTCCCACATGCCCATAACTTCCATCAGAGGGCCTCTGGAAGCATGCTTGGTGCCATGTGACCTCACCATCCTCCCCGGGCACCATCAGTGGCCTGTGAAGTGGCCTGGGGTAAAAGCTCTACTGAGTAAGTCTCCCCATACAGAAGGGTGATAGGCCCGGCTAATCAGCCTTCAAAGCAGATCAAGACAGAGCCAATTAATCCACAAAGAAAAGAGATGGAAGTATTTGAACTATGATGATGGCAGAGTATCAGAGGGAAGGATGCCTGCTATCCGCCAACCAGGGCTGCCTCCCATCCTGAAGATATCGCAGTAGCCTCAGGCAAGTCCAGGTGGGGCTGAGACTGTTGCCTTTTTCCTATCTTCCCTGAACATCTTTACTGTAACCCTGATTTACCCAGGTAGTTCCAGTGCTAAAGAACCTAACAAAGATGTTTTAAATATCCATCCCATTTCATCTTTGCAACCTCCTGAGAAACAGGTATTATTGTCTCTGTCTTAGGGGCTCAGAGAAGTTGAGTTACTTACCCAAGGTCAAACAGCTAATAACTAGCAGCACAAAATTCACACCTTGCTATTAAAGTTCATGTTCATTCCACTCCTCCATAACCCATATTCCGTGGTATTGAAACCTGACTTAAATGGAGATATGAGATTAGATATGCTCCCACATTTGATTTTAGCAAAAATATCTTTTAAAAATAACTAGGTTAACCAATTTTAATCAGGTCCTCAGATAATACTTTGCACAAACTTTAAAAATAAGTTAACATCCAGGAACAATTTGATCTTTTGTTCCATAATCTTTAAGTTTTCCTTTAATCAACTCATTCTGAATCTGATCCTTGGTTGAGAAGCCTTCCCCCGCGGTTTGGGCCCACATTCTTAGGGACTGTTTTAGCCATCATCAGATGACCGCAGTCCTAAGGTGTTTCACCTAATTCAGACTTCTCAGTCCTGACTGCACATTAAGAATCATTTGAGTAACTTTTAAAAATTACTTTTGCCAGGGCTTCATCCCACACCAACTGAATCCAAATCATAGAAGGAGAGGCCTGGGCACCAGTGCTTTAAAACTTGCTGGGGTGCATGCAGTCAAGGCCAAGAACCACTGAACTATTTTTTTTTACATTTACATTTAATTTATTTATTTGATAAATAATACTGTGCATAAGGCAAAATTCAAAAAAGTTTTAAACAGTGAAATTTCCCTCCCATCCCTATCCTCCAGGCATCCTCCACCCCAGAGGCAACTGGTACTTCTCATGACTAGAACTTTGGTAGCAAATATATGTAAATATATTATCCGCATATATTTGTCAAAAATTATCCACATTCTGGCTGTAGAATTTATTTTAATTAACTTTTAGAAAAGACAAACACATCATTTTTTGACATAATCTCCTTGCTTTTCAATACACTTTGTCCACCTATCAACAAGCTTTCGTAGTCCCTCATTAAAAAAATGTTTTAGGCTGAGCTGCAAGCCATGAATGCATTGCTGTCTTCACTTCTTCATCAGAAGTGAATCTTTGTCCTCATAGGGCTGCTTTCAGGGGACCAAGCAGGTAGAAGTCCGATAGAGCAAGAATAACTATAGGGAGGATGCTTTAACATCTCAAAACGAAGTTTTTGCAGAGTGTCGACACTGTAGGCAGTAGTGGGCGAATGTGCACACCTTCAGGCCACAAAAAACGAATCACTACACGCTGCTTTTCTTTTGTGCAAATCAGAAGTTGGGGATCCATTTTTGCTTGTACTGCAGTTACAAATGAACTGATGTAACATGTTCACACCTGCACAGCAGTGACTGGAGAGACAGTAGTCTTGAACGGAAAGCACTGATAAGACAATGCAGCCAACAGAAGTTTTAATATAACCAGAGTGCAGGTAATTTTTGATTCACCCTCATACATTCTCTTCTCTCTCTCAAAATCTTGCTATTTCACTTAACAATATTGCATAAATCTCATTCCATGTTAGAACATAAAGAATGTTCTCATCTATTTTAACAGCTGCTTGACATTCCATTGCATAAAATATACTACATTTTTTAATAACCAATCCTCTATTGACAGACATTTGTGCTAATGCACACACACACATACAATTTCATGTGTGCAAAAATAACTAAGTCATGTGTCTAGAAGTAGAATTGTTACTTTTAAAGGTGTATGCAGAGAATTCCCTCGTGGTCAGTGGTTGGATTTCTGCACTTTCACTGCTGAGGGCCAGGGTTCAATCCCTGGTCCAGGAATTAAGATCCCACAAGCCAAAAAACCCAAAAAACAAACCCCCAAACAAACAAACAAAACCCAAAACAAAGCAAAACAAACAAACAAAAAATGGTGTATACAGTCACTAACTTTGCTGGATTTTAGAAAAATGCCATGTAGAGATTGTGCTGCTTTCCATTCAAAACAACAGCAGTGTGAGACAGAACTATTTAAATGGCTGTTTGTCAAACTACGTAGTTTTGGAGAAACTTTTTATTGTTCACACTCCTGGCAGGTCAGTTTGCAGAGATGCATTTCTATGGGAGTCACGGGCAGGCGAGGGGAGTGGGGGCGTGAAAGAAGGGATCTGCGGTAGGCCTGAGCTCTTGGCCCGATCTTCACACAGCTGTGGCCTGGGCCCTCTGCACTGCTGCCTGGACTCTTGACCTGGTACACAGTCAGGGAAAAATAGCAAATCTAATTTCACAGACTTACAGTCTGGACTTTACTCACAGCTGTCCGACCAGTAAATTTCGCCCTGTCTTGTTACCCTGACTATGAGTTTCTGCTTAGACTGTCTTATCCAAGTCGCAGGCCTCTGCTCTGCTGTTTGTCTGCACCGTGGATGTCTGAATAGCATGTTAATTTGTGCACAGATCCAGATGTGTGCACTAAACTCCAGGGAAAGTCACGGAAAGTCCTACTGTTCTCTGCTTCTGTTTTTACCAAAGATTTCAACTGCATCTGTGTCTTTTGAATCCCAGGAGGTTTTGTGAACAGCCCCTGGGCTTACAGAAATCACCCAACATGAAGTGGCCAGGTGAGAGTTGCTCAATTTTCCTGCTGATTTTTGACATTTAATTTGGCCCTTTCTGATATTCAGATGGGCTCTTCTTGCGTTTTGGTCGATTTGGAGATGGGATAAGCCCGAGAACACAAGGGCATTTGAAGATTGGAGTCAGGTTAAATATTGGCTGAACCTTCAACTGCCTGAAAGTTCTTCTTCCATTTTTGCCTGTGGGCTGCTTATTTCTTTCTCCTCAGAAGCTTTGGGTGGAGACGGGCCTGGGCAGCCTCCTTACGTCCTCACTGGTGAATCATGAAGGAATAGCCTTTTATGAGTCTTGACTTAGCTTCTGTGCCCCCAAGTTTAGCCCAGTTCTCTTGGGAGAGTGGACATTCCGTTGAATGGTCAAAGGAGAGTGAGAGTAGCGATGAAATGGTCTCTGATTTAAAATATAGATCATTTGGGCCTTTAGGAAGTTTGTGACCTTGGAGGAGAGAGAACCAGGTATCCATAGCTCTGACTTCTCTCTACCTGCCATCTGTAGAAGCAAGGAAGCACAGAGTAAGAGACTGGAGAAAAGTTTTGGTCCATCCAGAAACTGGAATGTGTACTTTGCTTGAAAGCTAAGTGACATACTACCTGAAGACATCCCCTGATTTTTATTGACAGCAATTACATGCCCCCCACAGTGCCTGTGTTGAATTCACTTAGGGGGCCAAGCAGAAGGTGAACCTAAATTAAAGAGATCTCAAGCTGCCTTCAAACATATCAAAACAGAAAACTCCCTTGAAATAAAACTGCTTAAGATGTTTATGACAAAGGTGGCACTGCAGAGCAGTGGAGGCAGAAGAGATGATCCTTTTAATAAACAGTGTTTGGTCAACTGGACATCCTATGGGAAAAAAATTAATCGTGACCCCTGCCTCAGATTATACCCAAAACTCAAGTCTAGATGAATTGTAGGTCCAAATGTAAAAAAAAAACTTCTAGAAGAAATCATACAATAATATTTATTTACGTGAGGAAAGCAAAGAATGTTTAAACAGGACAGAAAAAACTACTACTAATACAGGATATTATTGGTAAAATGGACTGCATTAAAATTAAGAAATTCTTGATTTCTTATTGGAGATACCATCAAAAGTAAAAATACAAGGCACACAGTGGATATACAAATATCAGTCAGTAAATGCATACCTAGAAAATATAAAGAACTATAAATTGATAACAAAAACAGATCCAGTACAGAAATAGTCAAAAGACTTAAACAAGTACTCCAAAAAAGAGGCCAGTAAGCTTATAGCAAATGCTGTCTTCACATCACTGAAGTCAATAGCTGTGCTTTTCTACAACAGGTATAAAATGGATGAAATATTCACCTCAACTTTGTTTTCTTCCTGTAGGTCAACAATACCTTTAACTGTTAGTTGAAATGACATTTGTCCCTGCCATAATCTAATGGAACTGAATATAAATTTCTTGTTTGAAATTATGAACAATTCTTCTATCTACAAATTCCATTTCGAATTCACCATCTTGGACAATAATAATTTGCCTTATTGTTTTTTATTTGGCCATTCTAGCACCAAATTTTGAAATCATCTGTACTACTTTCCATTGTTTTCTGTAGCTATTGTGCAATCTGTTAAGCAAAGATTTCTTAAACAGGACACAAAATTCTTGGTTAACCCTGGTTTGTTTGTTTTTTAAGAACTTCAGCCAATATTCTATGTCAGCACGGGCTTGTCTTTGTTTAATATCATCAATTGTTTACTCACCTTTTCCCCCAGTTCTAGTAATTGCATATGTGCTTCTTTTTGTGCACAAGTGATGTTTCATACCCCTTTAATGAAGAAACCAGTTTACAGTCATAAATACCAACATGGGCCAGACATAAGACTCATTGTAAAACATGTAACAGGAGTAATAAAATACTTTTCTTGAACTTTGATAGTAAAAGCCAGTTTCTACTGTGTTTTAAAATGTAGGTTTTATTATTCCTACAATAAGATGTGGTGAGGCCAACAGGTCAGATGTCTGTCGCTGAAAAGATAGCTCGTTACAATTTCCAAGAAGAGGGGGCACACCATGCCATGCAAGGGCCACACGGGGAAGCACCAGGGTCAAGAGGCAGGAAGAGTGAGGGGAAAATGTGGGCAAGAGCTCTTACTGTGGTTTCCACAGGAAGGAACAGGAGAGGCAGGGTAAACAGGCTTGGGGGTGGGGGAACTAGGTTGAGTAATTCCAGTGGGTGTCAGGGTAAAGGGACTGTCCCTGGTTGCCTAGTACCTGGCATCACAGCCTGGTGATGGCAGGACTTGGGTTTGGATTTTCAGAATCCTAGCTCTGGGTGTGGCTCCGCTGGGTAGAGAGGCACCTTCATTCCAACTTTCAGAAACACCTGTATTCTGTTCTCGGCTGGAGGAGTAAATATTATACTGGTGGGAGACACAGCTGGGGAAGCTGAAGGGACACCTTAGCCTTCCATGCTGTGACACAGGATGAGAGTTCACACTATGGATTTTTAATATGATTTTTTTTTTTTTTTTTTTTTTGGCACTGGGATAATGAGGGCAGGTAGATAGTGGCTCTGAGTGTGAGTCTGTGGGTTGTGTGGGCTCTGGTGAGTCCTGCACGCTCAGCAGTGAGTCCTGTACTAGCTCTAGGAACTGGCTAGTCTTGAAAGGGCAATCCCTCCAGGGTCAGTAAGCCTCCAGGTGTTAAAATATCAGAATAAAAAGATGTGCTTTTTACACTCTGTTTGAAAGGCTTGGTGTTAAATGTCTAATGGAAAATCATTACCATTAATTTGAAGCACATTTGTGTTTTGCTAGAAATAATCTTATGCTATTAAAAGGGTTGGAGTTACTTTCCAGTATCATTATCCACAAACATAGTAGCATTCCAGAGGTTTTGTCCTTTTTGATCAATTTTCTGGTTTCATGGATAATTTTCTTTATCTTGCAAGAAGCAGCCCAGGGTTACATTTGTTACTTCTGAATTATGCATTTGACATGAATAATTTTCTTTTCCATCTCAATGTTCTAATTAGTAGCCAAAGAATCATTTAGCAAATAGTATGAAGCTGTAGGGATTTAATCTGACTTGAAGTTCAAGGTGTGGATTTGATAAGAATAATTATCTTCATTTCCATTATTTTCATGAGTAATTAAATCTTTATTAATAATTTATAATGCCTTATTTCTGAATCTTACATGGGTTATGCTCAATAAAATCTGCTAATCTTTATTGTTACCAGTTTTTTTAAAAATGTAAGCAGGCTTCTTGTTTAGAAATTTTCTACTTGTCCCTTTTTGTTTCTTTTTTCTTTTGTTATTATCTATTTTAGTATTATAGTGTATTGATTTCAGTGATCTAAAGGATTTTAAAATGATGTGTAGTTCTCAAATATTCAAAATTTGAATATATTTAAATCTAAAAGTGTAAATTAAGAGTAAGAAAATGAAAAAGAATGGTCTCATGTTCTCAAAAATTATTCTCTTTAAATATTCACAATTGTCTCAAAAAGTGGGGGACAAAAATATAAAGATTATCCAATAAAGGCAAAAGTTTTACTTAATTTGTGAAATTAAATCTTGTCAAATAATTTTATAAAAAATAAAACTGCTCAGTCCTGGTAGTCAATGTCCATCTACTCACCAATGTAAAGAATGATCATTAATGTCACAATTCATATGTTACACATAGGCCTATACATTTATATACAAATTCAAGGGCAATATGAATGCTGTAATATTGCAGAATGTTCCTGGGGTGCCATGTGTAACTGCTGCAGATACTACACTATTCGGTGAGTACCTCAGGAACTGAGAATTGAGACATAAAGGGAGCGAGAGGAGAAAATCTGTAGCTTTACAGGGAAATGATACTTTGTCATGGAAGAGTCAACCACCTCAAGGCTGAGAAGAGTTAATGAGTTATTAACAGATACACACTACTATATGTAAAATAGATAAACAACAAGGAACTACTGTGTAGCACAGGGCACTATACTCAATATCTTGTAATAACTTGTAATGGAAAAGAATCTGAAAGGATAGATAGGTAGACAGATAGATATAGATATATAGATACATACTTATAAGTTACTCAGTTATATGTATAAATAACTGAATCACTTTGCTTTACACCTGCAATTAACACATTATAAATCAACTATACTTCAATTTTTTTTAAAAGTCAATGCACATATTCTTTTCGTTATCTATTGCTTGTTCCACCCAATTCCTCCCTGCCCTCTAAAGTAACACCCATCTCCTACATCAGCAGTGACCCAAATACGTTACAGCTCTACTTAAATTGTGGCAACGCAAACTCAGAACTGAGGCTTCTTAAGAACAGTGGTATATTAATTGTCTGAATGGGGGCAGCTATGTTCTTCACTGATTTCACTGAGGTTCATTTCAAAACACACCTTTTGGTGAATATATGCACATATTTCTTTGGGGGTGTTTAACACTCAGGTGAATTCTTAAAGTCAGTTTCTTCATCTTTATATTCATACCTGTAGGTAATGACAGAATCCTGTATGTTCCACCTCCAAAATATCTATCACTTCTCAAACTTTAGTGTTCTAAGAACGGGCTAGAGAGAGCTTATTTAAAATGCAGAATCACTGGGTCCCACCCCCAGAGAGTCTAATTATATAGATAAAGCCCAGGAATCTGCGTTTGTTAGAAGTTCCCACGACCACACTCTTAAGAAAATACTGGTCTGCACCAGCATCTCCACTTCAACTCCATGCACGGGAACATTTCAGGTCCTCCAGCTTCTCACTGCGTAGATTCCCCACTAACATCCCTACCCTGAGGCATACTACTGTGGCCTCATTACCAGCTGCACATTTACATCACCTGGAGAACTTTTAAAAACTTGCTCATGCCTGTGCCTCACCCATAGCAATTAAATCAGACTCTCTGGGAGTGGGGGCCCCAGCCTCCATTATAATGTTAAAGCAAACCCAGTAGATTCAACTATGCAGCCAGGGTTGAGAATGACTGTTTTAATCCATCTACTGCCTCCCATGGTCTTTTTACCCTGCCTTAAAGTATTCTAAGATTTCTTCTTTCCTAGAGCAGAGCTTCCCAGCCCCTCTATCCCAGAGAAGGCAAACAGGTTACAGGTGTGGCGCAAAACGTTGATCCACCAGTTATCAAGGCTGCTTGAGGGCCTGTGGGCTCGGTACAAGTAGCATCTCCATGGCTCCTTGGATGGTAGTCCGAGCTGAGTCATGTTTGCCTTCCTGTCCTCTGCTCTGTGTTCGCCACTGCCCACCACAGAGGGGTACCCATTAAGATGCAAGAGGAGAACATGGCCCAGGTGCCCAGGAAGCTCGACCACAAGGTATGGCTGGTTGGGGAAGAGGGTATGATGCAGGCTGGAGTGGGCAGAAGGCCCAGCTGCCAGCAGTAGTCCCCAAATCTATCTTCACATGTATTTGATACTTTTGTGAGATAGTTGTTGATGTGCCCTCCATATGGCTGCAGGGTGACTGCTCCAACTGTGCATATGTGTTCTCGAAATAAGTTACATTGCCATCCTGAAAGATATGGTTTGAAGACATGAAAATGGATTTGAAATCTCTTGGCATACCCCAGTAAATTTTTTTTTTCCCAGTAAATTTTAACACTATGCTGTGCAACGAGAGGAGGAAGATGTGTTTCTTTTAAATAATATTTCAGATGTTGGTTGTTCCATTGTTTAAAGTTTTATCACCTACTTGTGTGATTAAAATGTTTTCTGTTTTGTCTCTGGTTGATGTTTACTACTATAATATGAAAACTTTAAAAAGCGTGATAGGAATTGTTATCTGTAGTATAACCTATTAAAAAAAAAGTTATCAAATGTTAAAGGCAATTGTCCAGTTGACCTCAAGTTTTCAACTGTATTACGGTTAGGAACTTCTTTTTACTCAAAAACGCTACAAAATAGGTGAAAAGTCACAAGCTGAGAACATATTTGCAACATAAAATCAATAAAGAACTGGTACCTAGAATGGAAAAAGAATGCTGAAAAATCAATAAAAAGAATGAACAGTAGAAAAAGAGGGGGAAAGACTTGAACAGGTAATTTGCAAAAGAAAAAATCTGAGTAGCCAGGAAGCATATTAAAAATGCTCAACATTACTAGAAATCACAGTAATGCAAAAGAAAACCAGAAAATGTGATTGCACAGCCACTAAATTGGATTTACTCCCTTTAAATTTAGAAATCTGAGACTACTAAGCATTGGTGTGTATGTGGAGCAACAAGAACTCTTATTCCTATAAGTACCTGCTGAAACCGGCATCATCTAATAAGATTGAGCAAATTCATGCTCAAGGTGTGGCCCATGGGTCAACAGCACTGTCATCACCTGAGAGCTTGCTAGGCCTGCAGAATCTCAGACCCTGCCTCATACCTACTTGAAGCAATTAGCATCTTAGGATCTCCAGGTGATTTCATGTGCATACTCATGTTTGAGAAGCACAACTCCATGACCCAGTGCTTCCACTTCATGCATATACCTTAAAGAATTTCGTTCATGGCAGCATCATTTATAAAAAAAAACTGAGACTAACCCTAGTTCCATAAGAGTGAAATGGACAGATTATGGCATAGCCATATAATGGAATACTATACAGTCAGGAAAACAAATGATCTACAGTTTGCATATTAACATGGGTGATACTCACAAGCATTAAGTTGAGTCCAAGGAGCAGATCTCAAAACAATATCTTCAGAATAATTCCATTTATATTTGCACACGTGTCAATTATTTCACCTGTGAACCTTTAATAAGTTCATGAAAACAAGCTTGAAGTGTCACATTAAACCAGGATGGTTTTGTGGACGTTTTATACAAATTCAACATTTAATATCCTTCCTAATAGTTTGTATTTGGTTTTTGTATTAAAATTATTTAAAATAAAAATATTAGCATTTCACTAAGACACATGTAAATGTCCCCAAACCCTTTGTACTTTAACCCAGTGGGCTGTCCAAATATTGTTTTTTGTGTGCACTGTGACATGAAACACATAAATATCATGGTGGGACCTCAAAGCCAAATTATTTCAAAGGCCTTCAAGGTCCAAGTCTTCCCTTGTGGCTTCATCTGTTGCTTTGCTCCAAACTCAAGCTAGATTCCTTGTCCTTCTCCAAAGCCATCACCATGCCACTAAGCCCATGCTACTTCTGGAATGCCCTGGATAATCTTCTTTCTTTCCACTAGGCTTTAATCAAACACCACCTTTGTAAATGGTTTTTTCAATTCCTAGACAGAATAACTCGTTCTTTTTCAGATCCCTTAATGACCTAATAAATCAGACGATTAGTTGCTTTGACCTTTTTCCTCTGTTAGACCATGAACAACTCTAGAGCAGTGTGCTATACTATGTTACAGTATATCTACCTAATGGAATACAGTATTTGCCTTTTTTCATGACCCCTACTTATTCTATATCCTGTGGAACTGTGAATCCTGTTTTCACCTTCATTATTACATGAGTTTGGGAACAAGTGTAAAGTGCTTACTGTTATCTCTAGATTTATTAGTTACCCACTTTGGGGAAAACATCTTAAGTGACAATTATACTGTCCAATTACTGACAATTTTTATAAAGCAGAGTCTTTAATGAGCTCTAACATCTTTAATATTTTAAATAGCTAACAGTGCATACTTCCAGTTATGAAGCATCCTAACCACTTGGTCTGTAGTAAAGCAAATGAGCTTATTACTAACAACTATGAAGTTTTGTCCAGAGGTTGGCAGGAAAGAGCTATAAAACTCTATGAAGGGGAGGAAGAACCACCATGATATTTATGTTCATCTCCTAAAATGCTTCTGAAGTTAAAAGGTTATCTGTTAATGATCTTCTGCAACGAGTTGGGTGTTTACCCATCTCACTCTAAGATACTATCAGAATGAAATCCATTGACCACCATCACAATCGGAAGTCTAAGCTTCAGCTGGCCCCCATCATCCTCTGGCTGTATTGTACGTCTCCTCAACTGGTGATTCTCAACTTTAGGTGCATATCCGATCGTCTGGTTTCCAGGCAACAACCAAGACCAGCTGAAATCTCTGGGGTGGAACCTCATTTATTTTCTTTAAAGTTCTCTAGTTGATTTCAAAGTGCTGCCCAGATTGAGAGCCATGCCACTATCTGACAAAAGACTGCCCCACGCTTTCTCCTTCCCTCCCTCTGTACCCACTTTTTGGAGAATTTTTTATCATAAATGGATCTTGAATATTGTCAAATGCTTTTTCTGCATCTATTGATGATCATGTGTTTTTATCCTTCATTTTGTTAATGTGGTATATCACGTTGATTTTGCAGAAGTTGAACCATTCTTGCATACCTGGAATAAATCCCACATATAATCCTTTTATGCACTGTTGGATTTGGTTTGACAATATTTCATTAAGGATTTTTGCATCTATATTCATCAGGGATGATGGCCTGTAATTTTCTTTTCTTGTGGTGTTTTTTTCTGGTCTTGGTACATGGGTAATGCTAGCCTCGTAAAATTAGTTTGCTTCTGCCTTTTCGGAAGACTTTGAGAAGGACTGGTATTAATTCTTCTTTGAATGTTTCGTAGATTTCACCAAGGAAGCCATCTGGTCCTGGATTCTTTTTAGAAGGTTTTTGATTACTAATTCAATTTCCTTATTAGTAATCAGTCTGTTCAGATTTTTCTATTTCTTCATGATTCTGTCTTGGAAAGTTTGTTTCTGAGAATTTATCCATTTCTTTAAGTTGTCCAGTTTATGTATGATTGTTCCTAGTAGTCTCTTATTATCCTCTGTATTTCTGTGGCATCAGTTGTTCTGTCTCTTCTTTCATTTCTGATTTTGAGTTCTCTTTTTCTCGGTGAGCCTAGCTAAAGGTTTGTCAATTTATCTTTTCGAAGAACCAGTTCTTGGTTTCCTTTTCTTTTTTTCCTATTGTCTTTTTAGTCTCTGTTTCATTTATGTCTGCTCTTTATTTCCTTCCCTTCATTAATGCTGGGCTTCACTTATTCTTTATTTTAGGTGTACAGCTATCTGAGATTTTTCTTGTTTCTTGAGGTAGGTGTGTATTACTATGAAATTCCATCTTAGAACTGCTTTTGCTGCATCCCATAAGTTTTGGTATGTTGTATTTCCATTTTCATTTGTCTCAAGGCAGTTATTGATTTCTCTGTTCTGTTTGTGTTCAGTAGCATGTTGTTTAACCTCTACGTATTTATAAATTTTCCACTTTTCTTCTTGTAATTGATTTCTAGATTCATACCATTGTGGTCAGAAAAGATGCTTGATATAATTTCAGTCTTCTTAAATTTAACAAGGTTAGGTTTGTGACCTAGCATGTTATCTATCCTGGGGAAAGTCCCATGTGCCCTTTAAGAATGTGTACTATGTTGTGGATGGAATGTTACTATATATCATGTCTATCTGGTCTAACATGTCGTTAAAGGCCAATGTTTCCTTATTTTCTGTCCTACCCATTGACATTGTGGTGTATTAAAGTTCCCTACTATTATTGCATTGCTGTTTCTCCCAAATACATATTTGCTTTATATATTTATATCTTCATGACTTTCTTTTTATTTTAATTGTATTGGCGTATAGTTAATTTATAATGTGTTAATTTCAGGTCTACAGAAAAGTGATTCAGTTATACACATACATATATTCATTCTTTTTCAGATTCTTTTTCCATAAAGGTTATTGCAGAACATTGAATAGAGTTCCCCGTGCTATGCAGTAGGTCCTTGTTGGTTATATATTTTATTTATTTATTTACTTATTTATTTATTTACTGTGTTGGGTCTTCCTTGCTGCATGCAGGCTTTCCCTAGTTGTGAATGGGGGCTACTTTTTGTTATGGTGTGCAGGCTTCTCATTGTAGTGGCTTCTATTGTTGCAGAGCACAGTCTCTAGGTGTTCGGGCTTCAGTTGTTGTGGCACGTAGGCTCGATAGTTGTGGCTTGCAGGCTCTAGAGCTCAGGCTCAGTAGTTGTGGCACATGGGCTTAGTTGCTCCACAGCATGTGGGATCTTCCTGGCCCAGGGCTTGAACCTGTGTCCCCGGCATTGGCAGGTGGATTTTTAACCACTGTGCCACCAGGGAAGTCCCTGGTAATCTTTTTTTTTTTTTTTTTTTAATATTCTTTACTAGGTTTTTGGGTTTCTTAAAAGATTTATTTATTTATTTTATTTTAATTTGTTTTTGGCTGCATTGGGTCTTTGTTGCTGTGTGCAGGCTTTCTCTAGTTGTGGTGAGCAGGGGCTACTCTTCATTGTGGTGTGCAGACTTCTCATTGCAGTGGGTTCTCTTGTTGCAGAGCATGGGCTCTAGGCATGCGGGCTTCAGTAGAGTGGCTAGCAGGCTCTAGAGCACAGGCTTAGTAGTTGTGGTGCATGGACTTATTTGCTCCGCAGCATGTGGGATTTTCCCAAACCAGGGCTTGAACCTGTGTCCCCTGCATTGGCAGGTGGATTCTTAACCACTGCACCACAGGGAAGTCCCCCTGGTTATCTATTTTATATATAGTAGTATGTATGTTAATCCCAAGCTCCTAATTTAGCCTTCCCCCACTATGTTTCCCCTTTGGTAACCATAAGTTTCTTTTTGAAGTCTATGAGTCTGTTTCTGTTTTGTAGATAAGTTCGTTTATATTATTCTTTAAAATTAGATTCCACATACGAGTGATATGATATTTGTCTTTGTCTGACTTACTTCACTTAGTATGATAATCTCTAGGTCTATCCATGTTGCTACAAATGACATTATTTCATTCTTTTTTTATGGCTGAATATTCCATTGTATGTATGTACCACATCTTCCTTATCCATTCATCTTTTGATGGACATTTAGGTTTCTTCCATGTCTTGGCTATTGTAAATAGTGCTGCAATGAACATTGGGGTGCAAGTATCTTTTTGAATTATGGTTTTCTCTGAATATATGCTCAAGAGTAGGATTGCTGAATCATATGATAGTTCTAGTAGTTTAGCTTTTTAAGTTCTAGTATTTAAGCTTTTTAAGGAACCTCCATACTGTTCTCCATAATGGCTGTATCAATTTACATCCCCACCATCAGTGTAGGAAGGTTCCCTTTTGTCCACACCCTTCCCAGCATTTATTGTTTGTAGACTTTCTGATGATGGCCATTCTGAACAGCATGGGGTGATACCTCATTGTAGTTTTGATTTGTATTTCTCTGATGATTAATGATGTTGAGCATCTTTCCATGTGCCTTTCGGCCATCTGTATGTCTTCTTTGGAGAAATGTCTATTTAGAACTTCCTCTCATTTTTTTTATTGGGTTGTGTTTTTTTTGGTTGCTTTGTTTGCAAATATTTTCTCCAATTCTTTGGGTTGTCTTTTTGTTTATGGTTTCCTTTGCTGTCCAAAAACTTTTAAGTTTACTTTTTGACTTAAAACAACAGAAATTTATTCTTACATGGCTAGGAGTTCAACATTAGTCTCACTGGGTTGAAATCAAGGCATCAGCAGGGCCACCACGCTCCCCATGAATGTTCCAGGAGAGACTTGGTTCGTTGTCAACTTCTGGTGCTGCCAGCATTCCTGTGCCTGTGGTTATATTACTTCTTCCTCTGACTCTGCCTTCACCTGGGCTTCTCCTCTTCTGTGTATGTGCCGTATCTCTCTGCCTCCTTTTCATAAGAATACAAGTGATGGCTTTTTTTTTTTTTACAGTAGGTCCTTGTCAATTGTCTATTTTAAATATAGCAGTGTGTACATGTCATTCCCAAACTCCCAGTCTATTGCTCCCCTACCTCCCTTCCCCTCTGGTAACCATAAGTTCATTCTCTAAGTCTGTGAGTCTGTTTCTGTTTTGTAGATAAGTTCATTTGTATGATATTTTTTAAGATTCTGCATGTAAGTGATAACGTATGATATTTGTCTTTCTCTGTGACTTACATCACTTAGTGTGATAATCTCCAGGTCCATCCATGTTGCTACAAATGGCGTTAAGTTCCTTTTTATGGCTGACTAATATTCCATTGTATATATACCACATCTTCTTTATCTATTCATCTGTTAATGGTCATTTAGGTTGCTTCCATGTCTTGGCTATTGTAAATAGTACTGCAGTGAACACTGGGGTGCATGTATACATCTGAACTAAGTTTTTCTCTGGATATATGCCCAAGAGTGGGATTGCTGGATCATATGGCAGGTCTATTTTTAGTTTTTTAAGAAAACTCTATACTGTTCTACATAGTGGCTGTACCAGTTTACATTCCCACCAACAGTGTAGGAGAGTTCCCTTTTCTCTACATCCTCTCCAGCATTTATTGTTTGTAGATTTTTTGATGATGGCCATTCTGACCGGTGTGAGATGATACTTCATTGTAGTTTTGATTTGCATTTCTCTAATAATGGCAATATTGACATATTTTCATGTGTTTTTTGGCCGTCGGTATGTCTTCTTTGGAGAAATGTCTACTTAGGTCTTCTGCCTTGTTTTTGATTGGGTTGGTTGGTTGATTGTTCTGATATTGAGCTGCATGAGCTGTTTGTAAATTTTGGAGACTAATCCTTTGTCAGTTGCATCATTTGCAAATATTTTCTCGCATTCTGTGGGCTGTCTTCATTTTGTTTATAGGTTTTGTTTGTTTTTGCAGTGCAAAATCTTTTGAGTTTAATTAGGTCTCATTTGTTTATTTTTTATTTTTATTTTTTAACATAAATTGGATTGGTTTTTTATTTTTTTAACTTAATTTTTTATTGGAGTATAATTGCTTTTCAATCTTGTGTTAGTTTATACTGTACAGCAAAGTGAATGAGCTATATACAGATACATATATCCCCTCTCTTTTGGATTTCCTTCTCAATTAGGTCACCAGAGCATTAAGTAAAGTCCCTGTGCTATACAGTAGGTTCTCATTAGTTATCTATTTTATACATAGTATCAATAGCATATATATGTCAATCCCAATCTCCCAATTCATCCCATCCCGCCCCACTTTCCCCCTTGGTATCCGTATGTTTGTTCTCTACATCTGTGTCTCTATTTCTACTTAAATAAGATCATCTATACCAGTTTTTTTCAAATTCCACATATATGCATTAATATACAATATTTATTTTTTTCTTTCTGACTTACTTCACTCTGTAACAGTCTCTAGGTCCATCCACGTCTCTACAAATGACCCCATTTTGTTCCTTTTTATGGCTGAGTAATATTCCATTGTATACATGTACCATACTTCTTTATCCATGACTCTACTGATGGACATTTATGTTGCTCCCATGTCCTGGTTATTGTAAATAGTGCTGCAATGAATACTGAGGTGCATGCTTCTTTTTGAATTATGGTTTTCTCTGGGTATGTGCTCAGTAGTGGGATTGCTGGGTTATATGGTAGTTCTATTAGGTTTTTAAGGAATCTCCATACTCTTCTTCATAGTGGCTGTATCAATTTATATTCCCACCAACAATACATTAGGGTTCCCTTTTCTCCACATCCTCTCCAGCATTTATTGTTTGTATATTTTTTGATGATGGCCATTCTGACCAGTGTGAGGTGATACCTCATTGTAGTTTTGATTTGCATTTCTCTAATAATTAGTAATGTTGAGCATCTTTTCATGTGTTCGTTGGCCATCTGTATGTCTTCTTTGGAAAAATATCTGTTTAGGTCTTCTGCCCATTTTTTCTTTGGGTTGTTTGTTTTATTGGTATCAAACTGCATGAGCTCTTATTATTTTGGAGACTAATCCTTTGTCGGTTGCTTCATTTGCAAATATTTTCTCCCATTCTGAGGGTTGTCTTTTTGTTTTGTTTATGGTTTCCTTTGCTATGCAAAAGCTTTTAAGTTTCATTAGGTCCCATTTGTTTATTTTTGTTTTTATTCTCATTACTCTAGGAGGTGGGTCAAAAAAGATATTGCTGCAATTTATGTCAAAGTGTTCTGCCTATGTTTTCCTCTAAGAGTTTTGTAGTGTCTGGCCTTACATTAAGGTCTTTAATCCATTTTGAGTTTATTTTTGTGTATGGTGTTAGTGAGTGTTTTAATTTCATTCTTTTACACATAGCTGTCCAGTTTTCCCAGCACCACTTATTGAAAAGGCTATCTTTGCTCCATTGTATATTATGGCTTCCTTTTTAATATATTAGGTGACCATAGGTGCATGGGTTTATCTCTGGGCTTTCTATCCTGTTCCATTGATCTATATTTGTTTTTGTGCCAGTATCATACTGTCTTGATTACTGTAACTTGTAGTATAGTCTGAAGTCAGGGAACCTGATTCCCCCAGTTCCATTTTTGTTTCTCAAGATTGCTTTTGCTATTTGAGGTCTTTTGTGTTTCCATACAAATTGTAAAATTTTTTGTTCTAGTTTTGTGAAAAATGCCACTGGTAATTTGATAGGGATTGCATTGAATATTTAGATTGCTTTGGGTAGTGTAGTCATTTTCACAATATTGATTCTTCCAATCCAAAAACATGGTATATCTCTCCATCTGTTTGTGTCATCTTTGACTTCTTTCATCAGTGTTTTAGAGTTTTCTGCATACAGGTCTTTTGCCTCCTTAGGTAGGTTTTTTCCTAGGTATTTTACTCTTTGTTGCAATGGTAAATGGGAGTGTTTCCTTAATTTCTCTTTCTGATTTTTCATTGTTAGTATATAGGAATATAACAGATTTCTTTTTTCTTTTAATAAATTTATTTATTTATTTTATTGGCTGTGTTGGGTCTTTTTTGCTGTGCACAGGCCTGCTTTTAGTTGTGGTGAGTGGGGGCTACTCTTTGTTGTGGTGCACGGGCTCGTCATTGCCGTGGCTTCTCTTGTTGTGGAGCATGGGCTCTAGGTGCGTGGGCCTCAGCAGCTGCAGCACATGGGCTCAATAGTTGTGGCTCATGGGTTCTAAAGCGCAGGCTGAATAGTTGTGGTGCACGGGCTTCGTTGGTCTGCGGCATGTGGGATCTTCCTGGAGCAGGGGTCGAACCTGTGTCCCCTGCATTGGCAGGCAGATTCTCAACCACTGCACCACCTAGGAAGCCCAACAGATTTCTGTGTATTAATTTTGTATCCTGTGAATTTACAAAATTTATTGATTAGCTCTAGTAGTTTTCTGGTGGTATCTTTAGGATTTTCTATGTATAGTATCATGTCATCTGCAAATAGTGACAGTTTTACTTCTTATTTGCCAATTTGGATTCCTTTTATTTCTTCTCTGAGTGTTATGGCAGGGACTCCATTTGTTTATTTTTATTTTTATTCTCATTACTCTGGGAGATGAATCAAAAAAGATATTGCCACAATTTATGTCACAGAGTGTTCTGCCTATGTTTTCCCCTCAGAATTTTATATTATCTGGTCTTACCTTTAGGTTTTTAATCAATTTTGAGTTTATTTTTGTGTGTGGTGTTAAAGAGTGTTCTAATTTCATTTTTTTAAATGTAGCTGTTCAGTTTTCCCAGCACCACTTATTGAAAAGGCTATCTTTACTCCATTGTATATTCTGGCCTCCTTTGTCATAGATTAATAGACCATAGGTGCATGGGTTTACTTCTGGGCTTTCTATACTGTTCCATTGATCTATATTTCTGTTTTTGCACCAGTATCATACTGTTTTGATGACTGTAGCCTTGTAGAGTAGTCTGAAGTCAGGGAGCCTGATTCCTCCAGCTCCGTTTTCTTTCTCAAGATTGCCATTGGCTGCGTTTCCTTACAAGTTAAAAAAATTTTTTTGTTGTAGTTCTATGAAAAATACCATTGGTAATTTGATGGGGATTGCATTGAATCTGTAGATGGCCTTGGGTATTATCATCATTTTGACAATACTGCTTCATCCAATCCAAGAACATGGTATATGTTTCCATCTGTTTGTGTTGTCTTTAATTTCTTTTATCAGTGTCTTATATTTTATGGAGAAAAGTCTTTTGACTCCTTGGATAAATTTATTCCTAGGTATTTTATTCTTTTGATGCGATGGTAAAAGGAATTGTTTCCTTAATTTCTCTTTCTGATCTTTTGTTGCTAGTATATAGAAATGGAACAGATTTCTGTGTATTAATTTTGTATCCTGCACTTTACCAAATTCATTGATGAGCATTAGTTTCCTGGTGGCGTCTTTAGGATTTTCTACATATAGTATCATTTCACCTGCAAACAGTGACAGTTTTACTACTTTTCCAATTTGGATCCCTTTTATTTTTCTTCTCTGATTGCCATGGCTAGAACTTCCAAAACTATGTTGAATAAAAGTGGTGAGAGTCGACATCCTTGTTTTATTCCTGATCTTAAATGAAATGCTTTCAGCTTTTCACCATTAGCTGTGGTTTTGTCATATCTGGCCTTTATTACGTTGAGATAATTTCCCTTTATGCCCACTTTCTGGTGAGTTTTTATCATAAATGGGTGTTGACTTTTGTCAAATGCCTTTTCTGCATCTGTTGGGATGACCATGTGGTTTTTATTCTTCAGTTTGTTACTGTGATATATCACACTGATTGATTTGGGAATATTGAAAACTCCTTGCATAAATCCCACTTGGTCATGGTGTGAGATCCTTCTAATGTATTGTTGGACTTGGTTTGCTACTATTTTGTTGAGGATTTTTGCCTCCATGTTCATCAGTGATATTGGCCTGTAATTTTCTTTTTTTGTGATATCTCTCTGGTTTTGGTATAAGGGTGATAGTGGCCTCATAGAATGAGTTCAGAAGTGTTCCTTCCTCTGCCATTTTTTGGAATAACTTCTCTCTAAATGTTTGATAGAATTTCATGAACTTTTTTGTTGGGAGTTTTTAATTACAGATTCAATTTCAGAACTTGAAATTAGCCTGTTCATATTTTCTATTTCTTTCTGGTTCAGTCTTGGAAGGTTGTATCTTTCTAAGAATTTGTCCATTTCTTCTTGGTTGTCCATTTTACTGGCATAGTGTTGCTCGTAGTAGTCTCTTATGGTCCTTTGTAATTCTGTTGTGTAAGTTGTAACTTCTTTTTCATTTCTAATTTTATTTGAGCTATCTCCCTTTTTTTCTTGATGAGTCTGGCTAAAGTTTTATCAATTTTGTTTATCTTTTCAAAGAATGAGCTTTTGGTTTCATTGATCTTTTCTATTGTTTTCTTGGTCTCCGTGCCATTTATTTCTGCCCTGACCGGTATGATTTCTTTCCTTTTGTTAACTTTGGGTTTTGTTTGTTCTTCTTTCTCTAGTTGCTTCAGGAGTAGGGTTAGGTTGTTTATTTGAGATTTTTCTTATTTCCTGAGGTAAATTTGTACCACCATAAACTTCCCTCTTAGAACTGCTTTTGCTGTGTCCCATAGATTTTGGATCATCATTTTTTGGTTTCCATTTTTTTTTGTCTCTAGGGATTTTTTTATTTCCTCTTTTGATTTCTTCCATGATCCATTGATTGTTTCATAATATATTGTTTAGCCTCCATGTTTTTGTGTTTTTTTGCAGTTTTTTCCTTCTAGTTTATTTCTAATCTCATAGCTTTGTGGTCAGAAAAGATGCTGATTTCAATTTTCTTAAATTTACTGAGTCTTGCTTTGTGGCCCAGCATGTGATCTATCCTGGAAAATGTTCCATGTGCACTTGAAAAGAATGCATATTCTGCTTTCAGACAGAACATTTATCAATTAAGTCCATCTGGTCTAATGTGTCACTTAAAGCCTATGTTTCCTTATTGATTTTCTGTCTGGATGATCTGTCCATTGATATAAGTGGGGTGTTAAAGTCCCCCACTATTATTGTTCCTGTCAGTTTCTCCTTTTATGTCTGTTAACATTTGCCTTTGAGATGCTCCTTTGTTGGGTGCATATATATTTACAGTTGGTATATCTTCTTGGATCAATCCCTTGATCATTATGTAGTGTGTCTTGATCATCTTTGATGTCTTGATCATCTTTGATGTCTTGATCATCCTTGTGTCATGTAACAGTCTTTATTTTAAAGTCTATTTGTTGGATATGAGTATTGCTACTCCAACTTTCTTTTCATTTCTATTTGCATGGAATTTTCCATCCTCTCACTTTCAGTCTGTATGTTTCCCTAGATCTGAAGTGGGTTTCTTGTAGACAACATATATACGGGTCCAGTTTTCACATCCATTCAGCCCATCTATGTCTTTTGGTTGGAGCATTTAATCTATTTACATTTAAGGTAATTATCAATATGTATGTTCTTATTGTCATTTTGTTAATTGTTTTGCATTTGTTTTAGTAGGTGTTTTTTCTTCCTTTCCTCTTTTGTTCTTGTCTCTTGTGATTTGGTAACTATCTTTAGTGTCATATTTGGATTCCCTTTTCTTTTTCATGTGTATATCTATTATAGATTTTTCATTTGCAGTTACCATGAGGTAACTGTTTTAAGTTGCTGATGTCTTAATTTCAAATGCATTTCAAGTATCCTGCACTGTACTCTCCTCTCATGATTACTGGTTTTGATACTGTATTTGTATGTGGATGATTTCCTACCTTTACTGATGATTTCCTTGCCTTTACTGGTGAACTTTCCCATTTTGTAATTTTCTTGTTTCTAGTTGTGGCCTTTTCTTTTCCACTTAGAGAAGTTCCTTTAGCATTTGTTGTGAAGCTGGTTTGGTGGTGCTGAATTCTTTTAGCTTTTGCTTGTCTGTAAAACTTTTGATTTCTCTGACAAATCTGAATGAGAGCCTTGCTGGGTACAATATTCTTGGTTGTAGGTTTTTCCCTTTTATCACTTTAAATATATCATGCCACTCCCTTCTGGCCTGCAATTTCTGCTGAAAAATCAGCTGATAGTTTTATGGGGATTCCCTTGTATGTTATTTGTTGCTTTTCCTTTGTTGCTTTTAATATTTCCTTTGTCTTTAATTTTTGTCAATTTGGTTACTCTGTGTCTCGTCATGTTCCTCCTTGGGTTTATCTTGCATGGGACTCTCTGTGCTTCCTGGACTTGGGTAGCTGTTTCCTTTCCCATGTTAGGGCAGTTTTCATCTATTATCTCTATTTTCTCAGGCCCTTTCTCTCCCTCTTCTCCTTCTGGAATCCCTATAATGCAAATGTTGGTGTGTTTGACATTATCCCAGAAGTCTCTTAAAATGTTCTCATTTCTTTTCATTCTTTTCTCTTTATTCTGTTCTGTGGCAGTGATTTCCACCAGTCTGTCTTCCAGCTCACTGATTTGCTCTTCTGCCTCAGTTATTCTGCTATTGATTCCTTCTAGTGTATTTTTTATTTAAGTTATTGTATTTTCAACTCTGTTTGGTGGTTCTTTACATTTTCTAACTCTTTGCTAAAAACTTATTACTTCTTGCTCTCTGCATCCATTCTTTTCCCAAGTTCTTGGATCATCTTTACAATCATTATTCTGAACTCTTTCTCGGGAAAATTGGCTATCTCCGCTTCACTTAGTTGTTCTTCTGGGGTTTTATCTTATTCTTTCATCTAGAATGCATTCATTTGCTGTCTCATTTTATATGAATTTCTATTTGTATTTTTATGTATGTAGTAGCTTAGTTACATTTCTCAACCTTAGAGAACTGATGCTCTGTAGGGGATGTCCCATATGTCCCAGGAGTACACTCCCCTCTCATCACCCAAGGACCAGGGACCAGCTGGTGCCAGGGTAGGTTCTGACCTGTGTTTGCAGACTCAGTTCTTCAGGCTGCTGGATAGTAGTTTCCTTGCTTCTGGTGCCTGCCCACTGATGGGTAGATCTGGGTTTATGACTCTCTGAGAGGCAGGGCCATGTCAAGGGGTGTGTCTAGAGGTGGCTGTGGGCTCAAGAAGTCTTTAAGCAGACTTAAAGACTTGGGGCTGTGTTCCTGTCCAGTTGGTTGTTTGAACTGAGGCATCCTAGCACTAGAGCTTACAGGCTGTTAGGTTGGGCCAGGTCTCAGTGCCAAGGACCCAAAATGTCTGCTTCCAGCCAGCATTCATGTAGATCCCCACTATGTCCACTACCAGCATTTATGACCCCAGGGAGAGTCACAGCTGCCCCCTGCCTCCCAAGCAGAGCCTCCAAGACCAGCAGGGAAGTCTGGCCCAGGCTCCTATGGAGTCCTTGCTTTTGCTGTGGGACCCAGTGTGTGCAAGACTTTGTGTGCCCCTTCCAAGAGTGGAGTCTCTGTTTCCCCAGTTCTGTGGAGCTCTTGCAATTAAGCCCACTGGCCTTCAAAGTCAAATGAAGGCCAGAAGGGGCTCTGGGGGGCCTTCTCCTGCTGCCACACACCTAGGCTGGGGAGCCTGGCATGGGACTCAGATCTCACTTCTGTGGGAGAACTTTGGTGATATAATTATTCTCCTGTTCATGGGTCACCCACCTGGATGGTATAGGATTTGATTACATTGCAAATGCACCCCTCCTACTGTCTCATGGTTTCTCTTTTACGTCTTTGGAGTAGAATATATTTTGGGGGTAGATTCCAGTCTTTTTAATCAATGGTTGTTCAGGAGTTGTGATTAGTGTGTTAGAAATATATTTTGGTGTCCTCATGAGAGGAGGTGAGCTCAGGGTCCTCCTACTCTGACATTTTTTCTCCCAAAAGCATGCCCCCCCCATTTCTTTCTTGACCACACAAAAAATGCCCTTTTTCAGGAATCCTTTTTCTCATAAAATTCATCTCCACTTCTGTATCATTTCCATTTGCATGCTAGCAAACCCACTGTCTTATATACAAAATGTTTATTAACTGTGACTCAGCTCTACTTTAGAGAAATTTTTCAATGAGTTCTACAGACCCTGATTCTCCATCTTTACAATTAAAAAATTTTTTTAACTTGTAAGTAATGCATGCCTACTTTCTTGTTATGAAAAATCCAAACATTTATGGATAAAGCTAAAACCCATCAATCTCTACCTATCCTCCTCTCCAGAAGTCACTGCTCTGACTAGTTAGAAATATTTCCTTCAAGATCTTCTCATGCTAATTTACATGCAGGTTTACCTATAGATATCTAGCATGTCTTGTGTTTTACACAAATAAAATTGTACTGTTCTGTATTGTTCATATTCTGTAACTATTTTCAGTCAGTGGCTTTGAAATTTTCCTATTTCAGTATATTAATAGCTCCTTATTCTTGTCAATGAAAAATTAACCAATCTAAGCAACAACTGGAAAATTTTACTCGAGCCAAATTTGAGGATTATAACCATAGAAGAGCATCTCAGAAAGCGCTGAGAACTATTCCACCCATTAGAAGTCAAGACACAGTTTATGTACGTTTTTTGAGACAGATGGCTGTACATTAAATGATGTATTAATGACAGTTTACATAATCCAGATTTAAGTGCCATTGTGGTAGGTCATGTAACCCTTTATAAGATCAAGAAGGAACATTCTCTTTTAAGGGGTTATCTTATTGGTGTTAGGAGAATGCTGCTATTCATGGTGATGGGGGAGGTTTGGTCAATGTATAATGTGGACACACAAAACACAGTGGGGGCAGAAGGGAAGCCAAAGGGCAGAGAATTTTTGTTTAGATTTTTCATGTCTTGCCATAAATATGAATTTTATTTTGCATTCTATATTACCTAGAAAGGACTTATCATATTGGATTTAACTATTTCTCTATTGTTAGAGATGCAATTTCATGCTGCTACGAACAATGCTGCAAATGTCCAATCATCCTTGGACATTTTTCTTCCCAAATGATACTTTGTTTAGGATGGCTATGAAAAGCGTGATTTCTGGGTCATTTCTGATCACTACTCTTCAGTTCTCACCAATCTGGCCTCCAGTCCTATCCTATAAGAATTCTGTCACAATCACCCTCTATTTTGTTTTCCTGTCATCTTTCTTAGTCTCACAACAGTATTTGCTAGTTGACACACCTTCCTTTTTGAAATGCTCTTTTTGTTTTGTGGATAAAACCCTCTTGGTTTTCCTCCTTCACCTCTGGCTTCCTTTATGCCTCTTTTGTGGGTTCCCCCTCTCCTTGGTCTCTAAATGTTGGGAGCTCATCAAGCTGTCTTGAGCCCTCTTTACTCTGGATTCTCTTCCTGGGTATCTCACACATCTCCATTCTTAAGAGTCATCTACATTACATCTTTCAAATTCCTATTCCAGTCCAGGCTAGTACCCAACAGTCTGCATAACATCATTCATGTACACCACCAAAGCATGTCTTAACATGCCCCAAGAGAACCTGACCCACCGCCTCCATCCTTAGCTTACTCATTACGTGGCACCTCAACCACCCATTGCTCAAAGTCAAAAACCTGGTACTTACTCTAGTCCAATCACAGGCATCATCATCTCTGGCTGAGGTAAATGCCAAAGCCTAAGTGATTTTCTAGTTCTTTGCCTCCTTCTCCAACCCATTTTCAATACAGCTGCCAAAATGAACTCTTAATATCCAAGCATGTTACCTCAATGGCTTCCCTTTTCCCCTAGAATAAGCCTTGGATGACTCAGTGCTGCCACTACCTGGCTCTATTTCATGTATCTGTGATGGATCTATCATGTACCAAGTTCTTTGACTCAGAGCCTTGCTTCATGCTGGTCCCTCTGCTGGAAAGTAGAGTCCCTGGCTCTTTGCTGGTCTGTCTTTTTCATCATCAGATCTCAAGCAGGTCCCCCTATTAGTCTCAATTACTGTGCCCACTCATTTTGGCCTTATAGTATATTCCACAGTCTATCACTCATTAGTTTGCCTCCCTTTGTAGAAGGTAAGCTCTATCAGAAAGGTGTCCTAGTCACAGCTATATCCCTAGCCTAGCACAGTGCCTGGCACATAATAAACATTCAACTAATATTTTGAAAGTTCCTCTAAGTTCAGTATCCTGCTTTTCAGATGAGGAAAGTAACACAGCTAAGAGCCCATCATTTTACCTAGTTATTACATTGTTACACTGAGTGGGAGTGTAATAGTTGAGCATACACTCAGGCTCCAGATTCACTTGGTTTAAATCTCAGGTCCTCCACTGACTAGTGTGATGCTGGGGATCTTACTTAACCTCTTTTCCGGTTTCCTCACTGGGAAATGGGGATTACAGTGCCTACTTCATAGGACTGTTGCAAAGATTAAATTAATAAGGATGGTGAGGGGCATATGATTCAATTCTATTTTTTATTATATGAATTTAAAAAATATTTCTGCAAGCATTCCTCCAGGACTTTGTGTCTAGAACACAAGAAACAATGTTCTTTGAATGAAATCAACAGTAATGTCCACACTCTTTACCACTTAGGTTGGAACTTCTATCTGGCCTATGAAACCAGTTTCTTAGATACTTAGAATCAAAATTCCCACAGTAATGCTTGTGGGAACGCCCCTGTGAGCCACCTATGAAGAATTCCTAGCTGATAACAGAACTCCTTTACCATTAGCAAAATTGGCAGCTCACTGTAACTTTTGGAACAGGAACCTCAAACCAGAGATAAACAATTCCTTCATGGGCAGACATCAATTTCTGTCATGAGAACCACTCAGAAAGCATAAGAGATTTGCCTGCTAGAACATAAAATAATACTTTCTTTGTGCATAAGATCAAAAATAACAGAATTTTAATACTCTGTTATCTGTGCATTGCCCCCACAAGATTTTCCTAGAAACACACGAAAAATCTTAAATCAGTGGCTTAAAAGGTTACTAAAAAGTGATCAAGAACATATGAAAATAACTAGGACATTAAATATCATCAAATGGCCAGTTTTCATTTATTTTGAAAACTATGCAAAGACACCAGACAGTTTTAAAAAGGGTACAGTTAATATTTTATTGTCATCAGATGGCAGTTAGGTATATAGTCTTCATACTTGATCTTTCCTTTGTGTAAATAAAAAAAAAATTACAAGTTTTAAACAGCCAATGGCTGCTCATGTCTTCAGAAAACATGATTAGATTAATTCATTAATGGTGGCTTCAAGTTTTTCCTTATTAGCTCCAGAAAATTCACCCACCTGTTGAGAGAATATTGAATTGCTGTTAGATGTAGCATTGCATCCCTATTTTGTGTGTCAGATATGATCACAGAATGGGCCTGGAGAGGAGAGGAAGTATAAGCTAAAAACTCCTCAAAAGTCAAGACAATTTTTTACATAAATGCACTGTTGATATAAATATGAAGCACCAATCACAGGGATTAATCATCAAATCCCTGTGATTTTAGTTTTAACAAAGATCAATTATCAATGAGATGTCACATTATGTACATAATGAAGAATGACATTTAAATACTTTTGAAAGAAAAAAATGGGGATGTCCTTCCCAATGTGAAGGGTCAGTCACTTCAGTTTTCTTCATTTATATACCATGCTTTCCTATTACCCAGCTGGTTTTCTTCAAGGTCAGATGTACCTACCTTCTGTCCCTTTTTAAAAAACTGGAAGGTTGGCATGCATTTGACTTCACACTCTGAAGCAACATCCTGGGGGGAAGGGAGATGTAGAAAGAATATTAAAAACAAGACTATGAGTATTGAGCTCTGGCACCTGTGATCTAAAACCAGATTCTTTTTCCTGTTATATACCCAGAACTCAGCATTAGGACTTTGTGTCAAGTTTTATATGCTTAAACAAGGAATAAAAGCCAAACTGGTTATATTCGCAATTAAAATTTTAATTAATATTCACTCTCATCTTTGAGAGATACTAGCATCAGATACTACACAGTGACTCAAATAGTTTAATCATTCCCAGTTGTATTGGAGTGAGGTACATAGAAGATGATCACAAAGGCTAAAGTTTAGAGTTAGGGAGAGGAACAACTTATTTACAAAGGACTTGTTCAAGAATAAAGTCATGGTAATCTACAGGGACAGCCCCACACTGGTTTTTCTGCTTTTGTCTTATAACCCCTTACTCTCAACCCCTTGTTCATACCAGGTTTTGGGGGAAAATGCCGTGAAAATGATTTGGTTTGGACAAGAGTTTCAAGTGAACAGGTCCGTTAGGAGTTGAAAACATCAGCTCAGCACTCCAAAGAGGATCAGGAGAGAAATGCAGACAAGAATCACGCAGCCCTAACTCAGCAAAAGCTGTGAAGGACAGCAACCAAGGAGGCAGGACTCTGAGAAGCAGGAGCACGGAAACCAAAGAACTTTCACAGGAAAGGAAGGTCAGCTAAAAACACTGTGGTGACTTCCAGTGGTTATGACTTTGAGCTTTCACTGCAGGGTGTGCGGGTTTGATCCCTGGCTGGGGAACTAAGATCCCAGATGCCATTCTGTGTGTGTGCTGGGGGGGGGGTCCCCACAGATTGAGCCACCAGTCAATGGTAGCAAACCAGCCTAACATCCCCTCTTCCTCTGACACTGGAAGAAAAGTGTGGTTTTACATCTTTATGAAATTGCATATGTCCTGTTGACAGTTTGGGGTGGACACAGAGTTCTTTCCAGATAACCTTTATTTTTTCTTTAAATGCTGGACAACAAGAAGCACAGGGGCAGTAACGGCTGCAATAAAAGGGCTAGTATGTCCTGAATGCTTCACATGTTCCAGGCACTGAGTACTCTCTGAAAGCAAGAGTTATAAGGAAATGACCGAGAACATGGGATAAGATTATCAAAATGAAGATCATAACATTTTAATTGTACCAATTTACAATTCCAGTAATTCCCTTGTAGTATTGGAATCCAGGATGGAAAATGGGGTGGAGAGTTGACGGGAAGACGATAAGCTCACGTTAAGGTTCCAGACCTTGAGATGAGTAATCGGGAAACCAGAAGATGACAAGCTAGAAGGGTAGAAAGGCTGGCTTGGCTAAATGGTTGGAAACGGGCTGTTTTGGGGGCTGAAGCTGGTCCAGATATGTTAACTTGGTTCATGTAAATGCTTTAAAAAAATCTCTGAACTGCCTGAATATTTGGCAACACTGGGCTGGCCCTTCCCAGCACTGGGAGAGCAGCTGTTCAGTGCAGTCCCTTCCCTCTCTCTTCCCGACACTTGTAAGCCGCCAGCTGGACACCATCTATCACGTAAACAGAAGCCTCAAAAAGAGGTGGGTGTTAGTTTTGTTTTTATGTGGAAGGGCAGTGGTCTGGAAAGCATAAGCCACCCTTTCCGTGACTTCTAATCATAGAAACATACAGGGGGTACAACTGACCTGCCTCACATATGAAAGCACGCAAAATAGGACCTAGAGATGAGTAAGGAAGGTGGAGTACAAGGACCTTGAGCTCACCTCTTCTCTCGAGCACACCAAAATCACAACTAACTGCTAAACAACCATGGACAAAGACTGGAACCTACCAAACCAAAGACAACAGGTTGGACAACAGGTCACAACCTTCAGGTGAAAAAGCTATTCCCAAAGCTTTATCAGCAGAAAATACAGGGCCCCAATCAATGGAAATGACAGTTTAATCGCTGTCTGATTCTCAGATTCTGAACGCCTCATACCCCACCAAGCCAGAGCTTAGCATTCCTGCCTTGGTACAACTGCCTAACTTACAATAAAATGTCATAAAAAAACCAGAAACAAGATAAATGCTCAGAAGTGGTATCAATGCTTTGAGAAAGATTCCAAGTGTTTTTTAAATCATGTTCATACGTTTCATGTCTTAAAATTGCAGTCAAGTCTTTACATGGCAAATTTTTAGTTAAAACATTAAGAATTCTCTCTTACTGGGTATGAAAGTGATTTTTTTTTTTTAAAGTGACGCAGCATTCTGTACCGTAACTGAATCCACCACTCTGGGCTTGTAGGTTACTTGCAACCGATGCACATCCTTGTGAATAAATTCAGACATGTCCCAGGGCAAAAGTGTATCAAGACTACATTCTACCGTATTAAATTTTGTTGGGTGGTTTCTAGCTTAGCACTCTGTGTAGCCAGAATAACTATAAACCTTTTTATGGCCTGAAGGCTGTCTCTGTACAATGTATCATCTTAACTCATCTGCTGGTCACTATGTAAAAGGCTAATTTTGCCTAATGTAACCACTTTATTCTTCATATATAAGCATCTCTACACTCCTTCAGCCCCCACCCCTGAAAGCAAGCAGTGCTAAGGGAATGAAATTAAAGGCTCCAGACAGACATTACTGAAGTACCTCCCAATGTGAATGTGTCGATTTATCCTTATGTAGCATGATTTTTGACATCCCGTTTGAGACTTTTCATGTAATCAGATCCATCAGCCCTTCCCTACACCAATCACTGAACGCACAGGCTTTATCTGAAACAGACTCCAGTTCTGTGACTGAACTGTTTGGGCCCTTTTCAGCAATGGTCACAGAGAAAAACAGTTAAATTCTTAAGAAATGGGGCAGTTAATGTGCTCTACAGTGTATCACTTCTATGTGTTCAGTATATTCTAGAATTTTAATGTTTGGATTTCTTCTAGATTGTACCTGGGGGTAAAGGATGAGGCAGAGGTGTAACATCTTAACCCCAAATGGTTAATCGTTAATACATGGTTTAATAGATTTGATTCTACCTTTTTTGGACTTTTTAGTCTTGGCCATGGATCTACATACCTATTCTGGTTACAAGACTACACTGTTTTAATTATTGCTGCTAATGTACTTTATGGGGCCTGTCCTTTCCCATCCTCTATGACTTCCCTAATTAGTTTCTTAGAATACGTTCCAGGATTTTCCTGACTACATTATTTCAGAATGTCGTGATCAATTTCCCAAAAGTGCTGGATGAATTTGAGAGTACTAACATTTTAATAACACTGAATCAACATCTAGGAAGACAGTACAGCCATCTAGTAAAACCTTGTATGGATCTCAGGAAAGGTTAGACGTTCTATAACTAATATTTGATCTCTACTGCCTCTGTTAGTGTTTTATTTTTTTCTTTTGCTTTCTATTATTTGTTCCATGGACTAATTTGCCCATTCCTGTAGTGATCTGAAAGGCATATACATTTAAAAATTAAGTAGTTACCTTTGCGGTTTTAAAAGCATTCTTGAACCCAAGTTTATCACTACCTTCATTTAAAAACAGAAAGCTAGCCACTTCCTAATGACACCCCCAGTTCCTGCCATTTTTAAAAAAATAAACAATCTGGAACTTGTGTAGTCATATAAACACTGCCATAATCAGGGTACAGAACTCTTCCCTCACTCCCATAAAACCTCCTCAGTAGCTCCTTTGTGGTCAGACTCTCCCCCTTTCCCACCCCCCTGGTGTGTACTCCATGCCTGTAGTTTTGCCTGATCTCAGATTTTTATTAGTTTTCATTATTAAATGTAACAAGGCTACATTTTACTTTTTAAAATTTTATTTCAGTGGTTTCTAGCTTAGCACTCTGTATAGCCAAAATAACTAAACCTGCTCCTCACCTGCTATTAACTCATTCCTGGCTGTTCTCATTAAAAGGGAAACACATGGCATTCTAAAAGGTTGCAAAACTAAGTTACTTTGTTTCTTTTACCTATCATACTCTGAGTAGAGTCTGCTGTTAAGAAAATAAAATCAGTCTATCATTTTCAAAAGTAGTATTCATACTTCACTATGCATAGAGTTGTTTTGTGTGTGTACCACATTATATGTCCATGCCTCCTAACTGTCCATTTGAATCTATTATTACACCTAAAAGATAATCTCTTCCAGCCCAAATGTTATTAAAAACTAGGTGCTGTTTGCCCTAAAGATACTATAAGCATCAAGTACCCTGGGTCTGCATGGATAGGAATTATCTGCATAAAAAATATAAAATAAACTCAGTGCTAAAATATTCCATCTATTTAATGATATGATCTAATACTCAAAATAATGATGTCATTTTTATCCCTCATCTGCATTCTTTTCGGGCCAAAATGAAGGGATGGTTTTACCTGCAGCATTCCAAAGCAACCAGAAGATCCACTCACGTAATTCATAAATTCCATGGGGGAAAACACCTCACAGATGGATAATGAACTCCTTTTTGAATTACCTGCCTTGCTAACTCTGCTGAATGGCCAGGTGAGTAGGAGCTGACAGACTACTGCTATGTGTATGGGGTGACCAAAAGGTTCTGTAATTCAATTTTTAATGCCGCAAAAAGTTGATAAGGCTAGTTAGATAGTGCAATAGTAGTCATTAAAAGTATGAGGGGGGAAAAAACCCCACAAAAAACCATATGTTGCACAAAGTGAAGGGTCCCTGACTCCTGAGAGGGTCACTTCAAGGTCCAGAGGTGTAGACACTGCTTTCAGCATGATGATGAGGATGCCAACCAGGCCTAAAAGGGGGGGGGCGGTCACATAGAAGTCTTGGTCTGCTCTGCTCACCTACTTCCCAAAGGTTTTGGATTGAGGCAGAAAACATCTGTCCTGGGCCCAGCACGGTACTGGGGCCAAATCCACAGGTTCTGCCTCAATCAACCTTTTTTCCTTCTGTGCTGCAGTCCCATTATCTGTTCAGGAGGGATGCTGATAAAAACAGTCCTCATGGTTACTACCTGGATGAAATGACACAATGTAGGCAGAGGGCTTAGTACTGCATCTAGCATACGTTAGTACTTCCAAATAAAAATGTATTCACTTGCTGTCTGATAGGGTCAAGTACCAGTTTCTTTAGTCCCTTCCAAGTGCAATTTTCACCTGGCTAAGGTGACCAGATTTAAAAAAAAAAGGTTTAAACAGGGAGCCAGAGTTTTTTCACAAACAGATGTCTACTCTCACTGAAAAACCCAGGACACATCAGAATAACTTTACTTGACGCCCATACAAATTCATTCATTCTACACCTACTAGAGAACAGACAGTGTGCCAGGTAAAGGGGAAACAATGGCGAAAAAGACAGGGTCCCTGACCTCAAGCAACTGACAGACTAATGAAGGACAAAGATCACTGCAGTAATAGCTACGCTTACTGAGTGCTTATCACACGCCAGGCACTGCTCGCAGCTCTTCTCATCTCACATGATGCTGACAACTGCCTTACGATGCTGGAGTATAAGGCTGCCATTTTACAGAGGCTCAACCTGAGGCACAGAACAGATAACGTCACTAAGCCCACACAGCTGGCAAGGGACACGATCTTCCCATCCGACAACCACCCATCCAAGAAAAAGAGGGGCAGCGGACACCAGGGGGACACAGAGGACGGGAACTAACCTGGTCTGGGCATAAAAGGGAGTAACGGGAAGAGACTTCCTAGAGAGGATGTGACGCTTAAGTCAAGGAGCTTGTCCAGCAGGAAAGTAAGATGAGAAATGTGCTGGGAATAAGCAATGTGGTACTGGGAGGTGCCCACAGGCTTAGAAAGTACTGCCACACACCCCCTTTTACAGACCCTTCTGGACCTTTAGTAGGATTTCCATGTGTGCTCAATGAATAAGCAACATTATGAGGTGGGTGGGGACAGGTATTAAGATCTGATCACAGACAGAAGAACCAAGGCTCAAGGGAGACAAGAATGAGCCTAAAGCAGAAGTCACTGGGCCAGGACTGGAACCCAGGTCTAGCACCTTTGTTGCCACTTCATACCCTAACCTGCTCCTGCCCTGTTGGGGCTAAGCAAACCTACCCACACACATGTAAAATCCCAGCTCTACTACTCAGTAACTGTAACTCCATGGCCAACCTGTTTGTTTTCCCATTGTAAAATGGGCAGGATGACAGGACCAAGGATTACACGAATCCATACTTGTCATGTACACAGAACAGTGCGCCTGGCCCAAGGTGCGAAACAAGCATTTGTTAAATTAAGCCAATCTTGAAATGTTCCCCCAAATTCTTCTCTGTCGGGCACCTTGGTGTTTGGTTTTTTCAATTTCTATTTGTTGAGCATCTCAGAATGTTAGGTAGACTACTCGGGCTTTCAGAAAGACAGGTGACTAGCAAAGAACAGTAACAGATACCTCAACCATTTGTTTTAGGATGTGACGCACTTAGCTTCTGACAGCTAGGATCAGGCTCATAACTGGCACCATTACCTGGTCATCTGAAATATACTAGACCTACAACACTACCTGAAAAGTTTTTAGTTACTTATGAGAATAAGCAATGTGCAACTCAGAGAAAAAGGCCAATGCAAAAAGCTCAGCATTATTTCACATTTCCAGCCACGTACCTGACAGTCATCCACATCTACTTCGAGGAATACCACGTTGGAATACTTTTCAGAGAGAGACTGGAAAATTTAAAAAACAAAACAAAACACAAAGATTTAGCACTGGGTAATGGCAGTCAACACACTCAAGCTTCTTAAATGGAAATTTAAGGTAGGGACAGGTAAGCATAAAAGACATTTCCCCTGAATCAAATTCTCCTTAGTATAAAGTAATTTGGAACATCAACTCTGATTCCTGAACTTCAAACAGGACCCATGTTTCAACCTGAAGAAAAGCAAAACTGCTTAGGACAACCAAATTAACTTCTGAAAGTTGTCTTCAATAGGCTGTATGTGTCAAACCTAAAGTAAGTTGTTATGCTATGACTTTTAGGCTGACAACAACAAAACCCCTTGAATTGTCCTTCTTTCCTAGCTTTGTGACCACTAACCCCAAACACACAAGTAGCTTACAAAAGCAGAAGTTGGCTAATACTCACATGAAAGAAAGGCTTGATCATTTTGCAAGGCCCACACCACGTGGCCGAGAAGTCGACTACTACGAGTTTCTCTCCTGCACTGTTCAAGGCTTCCTGAAAAGCATACTAAGAAGGGAAAGAGAAAAGCAGGTGTTAAGTTACATTTATTTCCAAAAGCTTTGATAAGGTGAGACACAAAGCACAATTTGGAAGTCCTGCTTTCAGGGCCTATTTTTTAATTAAACAATGAAAACAAAGCAAATAAACTGTTTGAAGAAATCCTACTGTGGTATAGTGTTATTTGATAAGATGAAACAAGTACAAGGTACACAGTGTATCAATATTCATGTCTTCATAAATATAAAATAGTAACTGGTTAATCCACATCCAAACTAAGCAAATGAAAGGAAAATAAAGACATTTGTATTAAAAAATGTTTCCACATCAAATCTAGGTATAAAATATGGTGGACGTTCACTAAATGCTTCACTGATTGATGCAAGGAGTCACATGTGAACTGAATAAGTCACAAAGGCACAGAATTTTGCAACTAAAACAGCACAAGTTATTTTAAAAACTGAAATGTTTTGATTAAGCTAATATTGTCTATGGTAGAACATCCAAAAATTCAAAAAAATATCATAGAAAATAACCTCCTCTACACCCTTACACTCACTGTTGACATTAAGCACATGTCCTTATACTCTTTTTAATGGCATAACCATGATGAGTCTGAAGAAGCAACACGCTCGTCGATTAAAAAGGAAAGAGACACACTTTCATAGAAGCCCACATGCTTTTTTAGGAAAGCAGGGGCATTTGGTATTGGTACTACTGCTGTCATTTTGTAAGCAGCTTTTGGGAGGAAAGAGCTCTCTGCAGGAGGCAACTTTTCGCCTTGTCACTAACCTTAAACCAGACATCCCCATGCTCTCCCCACCTCCGACCCTAGCACACCTTTCAAATCGTTTGATCACACAATACTTCATCTATCGTTGATTTCTGCCTTCATTGTTGACCAAATGAAAAATTTTAGTTCTTGCTGAAGGGAATTTTCTTTGTTATTTTTTGTAAGCAATGCTTGTTGAATAAAAAATTTCACCAGCAGAAATGATCAAGAAATCCCTTACCACCAACCTCCCTGAATAATTTATCAACGGTCTTGATACTGTAACCCTAGCAACCCAACCTTCTAGTTAACAAGGGACTCATTTTTAACCACAATTAGTCAGCTGGTGCTGACCAAAACCAAGGCCATGAAGAGAAATCAAAACACAAACATCTATATCTGAAGTCTTGGTTTTCTTCAAGGTAAAAATGCCAGTCACATTGGTTTAATTAAAAACCACCACCACCACCACCCCTCCTTTGAAAATTAAGAATCAGATCAGATCTGGCCCAGTAAAGAAGGAAAGTAAGTAAAGCACCATTAAAAAAAAAAAATCTAAAGTGAATTCCTCTGAAGTTACTTCTCTAGATTTCTGCCTCATGTTTTTTGGGGGGAAACAATTCACAAATGATGTTCCCTGGAATGGCAGGTCATGACCTCTGTACCCTTTTCAGTTATGCAGGTACAAATCTGAGTACAAATAAACGCACCACACTTTTGGGTGTGGGGAGGGGTGTGTGTGTGTGTGTGTGTGTGTGTGTGTGCGCGCGCACAGTGGAGGGGGCAGAGAATAAGTATATAAATTATTTTTTCAAATCATCACTGATTTTTTCCAGATGACTTTCCTTCAAAGCCTTCCCTAATGTGATTTTTTTAGGTCAAACCAGTCATTCTTTACTGCAAGATCCAGGTAAGACAGGAAAATAAGGAATGACAATGTCTGGTCAGATGAAGGCATGATTTTGTCAACATGGTTGGACCTCAGTAAATACTGGTGAGGTTACTTTCAACCTAGAATTTCTTTCTGCAATAACTTTTGGCTTCACTGAACATGATTCACAAAGCCACATACATTTAAGACTTCACGACAAACTCTATTCTCTGGATACTTAAGTTTGCCTGAAACAGACATTAGTTTGAAAATGATTCAATATTATCTTACTAAGAAGCAAACCATAATTTTTAGCTTCCAGAAACTACCAGTGAGGACTGATAAAGGTCCCTATCACTAAGACAAACATTCTGAAAACAAAACAATGTATTTGGGGCAGATAAATAAGAGTAGTATCTAGCATCTCTTTTCCTAAACACACCCATTCCAAAGGTAAACAACAAGTGGTCTGTAAAGTATTTAACAAAGTTCCTGTGTGTTAAAGTTAGGAGTTCAAAAAATGGCAGCAGCCATTCTTAAAAAAAAAAAACCTGTTGGTTTCTTCCTCACTTTTATAGTCCATTATCCCACTTGGATCTGAAATGGATCCCAGTGGCTCTAAACTACCAGAACCTCAGAGTTGTCCGGATGGCCAATGGCACCAACTTCAGTCCATCAGGATGAAAATCTAAAGTGTACTCAATGTTTACAAGAAACATTAGCTTAGCTTTGGATTGACTCTGGATCATAGTTTTGAAGTTCGACTGATTACCAGGGCCTTTGGGCCCCAGGCTGTAGTGCTCTTCTGAGTGATGAATTTCCTGTCACTCTTGTCTTGTCATTGATGAGGGGAGGAGGGTGCCACAACTATGACAACTAAAATCGGGAAAGACTGAAGTGAGCTCCAGGAATCAATTTTCTGTTCGTAGTGTATGGATTCTGGGACAATTCATATAGACCAGAGATTTCTCACTCCTTGCATGGGTTTTCACAGGTTCTGCTGATGAGCTCGGCTGGCTCTGCAGAAGACCACCCCCTACTCCCCTCATAGACTGTTACCTGTCCCTCAGTAGGTATTGAATAAAAACACTTGGGAAAAAACTCAGTATTAAGGCTCGCTCTTTTCAACCAATGAGAAGATTAACACGCCATAAAAGGTTCACATCCCTTGACCCAACCACCACACTCAAGCCTCTAACCTGAGGAAACAGCCTGAAGTCTGTATAAAGCCTTATGAACAGAAGCATTCGCTGAAGCATGGAAAACTGCCCAAATGTCCAGCAATGTCTTCAGATATTGAAATGATTACAAAGCTTCTCAATACACGGAAAACGTTCAGGCTAAATTAGACCACAAACACACACCTCAGGAATAAAAAGTCATCTCAACTATTTTGTGGTTGCTTCTAGGAAAGAGAAGATCGCCGTCTTCCCAAATTTTCTACAACGATCTTTTATGTTTTCTGGTTGTAAAAGGAACAAAAAAAAGATAAGGAAAACATTAACAGACAAACTTCCATTTCCGAAGCCAAGCCCAGCACCTAAGTCAGGTCGGGGCACTCGACCTACCTTTCCCCTGCTTTACTTGGAGGGGGCACGGTAAACGGTTTCGTGCCACTGTGTGAGCAACACCAACTTTCTCCCACTCACTTTCGTGACTGCATTTAGCACCCATTTCTTGAGGGGCCACCGTACACCAGACACTCTTAGGTTGTGAGTTCTCCAAGCAGGAGGGCATGAAGTTTGCAGTAGCTCTCGATATGGAACACTATCGAAAGCTGACAAGCACCCGGAGGAGCGCGGCCGCTCCCAGGGGGACTCCTGGCTCCAGCGAAACCCACCGACCACGAAATTCACCGTGGGTGACTCACAGAAGGTTAGGGCAGTGGAAGCCCCTGGGGCCAGCCTTGCGGACTGAGTCATTCCAGAGCCAGCGCTGCCGGAAACACGCCCTGCGCCGCAGGAGGAGGAGTCCCGAGGGCGCGGCCCGCACGGCACTTCCTTGCCGCCACCTGGGCCCCTAGGGCCGGACTCGTACCGGAGAAGGGGTTGAGGGGGTGGGGCGTCTCCAGCCCGGCACCGCCCCCTCCGCGCGGACGCAGCACGCGTCAGCTCTGCGGCCGGGCAGTACCGGAGGCAGCCGGGGGTCTCCGGCCTGGATCCGCTCCCCGGGGAGTTCACTGCACCCAGCGCGGGTGGATCACGCCGCTCCCAGGGGAGGGAGTGGCGGCCAGCAAGCCCGGGCTCTCTCCAAGGAGCCCTCCACCTCCTTGCCCGAGCCCATGTCCGGATACAGATGGGGGCCAAAGGCACACCCTCCATCCTTTACCCAATCGCGGTTTCCCGGCTAAGGGTGGCGGAGGCGCAGCGGAGGACTCCAGGGCGCTCCCGCGCGCGTGCATCCCCCGAAGGCACAGCTCACCCGGACCTCGCCCTCCAGGGCACGCTCCACCGCCCCGGGCGCGCCCAGGCCCGGGCTTCTCGCAGTGCCAGACCGAGTCGCCGCGTCCCCCTTCCCCCAGGGATGCGGAGGGGCGGCCTGCCCACCTCCGGCCCACCGCCTCTCCCAGCTGCCCGGACTGCGCGCCGCGCCCTGGCCTGTCCCGGAACGCATACCTTGCTTTCAATCTGCTTCACCATTTTGGCTGCTGGGGTCTCACGAACGACCTGACGGTTGCAGAGGGAGAAGCGGATCCAAGACGCGGGACGGAGCTTGGAGAGCGCGCAGCCCGCTTTCCCTTTATAGCGACGGTGGGCGGGGCGGGAGGACGCGCGCGGCGTGCGTGTGGCGGGGGCGCGCCCGCCCGGGCCTCCCGGGCTCGCCGCGGCGTCCGGGAGAGGCCCCGCCTCCTGGAGCGGCCGGACGGGGGCGGGGCCGCTTGCAAGGGCGGGGCCGAAGTGGCCGGGCTGGCGCAGGCGCGCGGCGGAGCTCCTGGGAATCGTCTGGGCTGGGAACCTTGGGCGCCTGAAACCTGTACCCTCTCTGGGATCGGAGATCCGTGAGGGCCAGCGGGTCGCCTAAAGGGCGCACGCGCTGTGCACGGCGGGCGGAGGTGGGCGGCCACCCCCAGAGCTACAGGGTCACCTGGGGAGGGGCCGGCCAGGCCTTTCATCGGACGCACCCAGGCTCCAGAAGAGGCCGCGTACGATTCCTCAGAAAGGCCCGCCGCACCCCCGTTCCCCAGCCCCGCGAACCCTACAAAATGCTGAATAACGATAACCAGGAAGTGTCTCTGAGTGTGCACCCCCCGCCTCCTTTCCGGAATTTACCGGGACGGCTCTCTTCTCCTTTTTTCCCTCCTTCCTGTTCTTTCGCTTTCACGGATGAACTTGCTGCTCCAGCGTGACACAGCAGTTTAGTGCGGGAGTGACGGCGGGGGAGCTGGCTGGGATCCTGCCAAGCTCACAGTTGATGCGGGCTTAAGTCCCGCCGGAGTGACGCAGTTGTGACCCTGAGCAGGCGTTGACCTCCCAGTGCCTTAGTTTTCCTTTCTGTAAAATGAGAATTCTGATGGTCCCTAACTCCTGGCGGTGGTGTTTTGAGGATTAAAGTGCTTGTATAGTGATTAGCAGAGTGCTTGGCACATGGTAGGCACTCAGAAATAGTTATAATTAAAGCAGTTGTGAGCACTGATCCGTCGTGCTTGGTGTCATGGGTTGGCAGGACTGGGGGTTGTGGAAGGTGAGTATGTTAGCTGGCGTTGTGAAGCCAGGAGGGCAGCTGGAAGTGGAAATGGGCAAGCTGTTGAGCTGGAATGAGAGCCAGGAGGCTGGAAAGGAGTGGGATGATGTTGGGGCAGGAGTGCCAGAGCATGAGTTTTCAGGTGGAGGCACTCTGGATGCAGCTACATCTAGGTGTGATTGGCTGGGATGGTGAAACTGCTCCCTGGATTCCTTCTGTCTGCTTTTTCAGAGAGCAGGGAAGGAAAACAGAGGTTTTGAATTTCTTGTGCAAAATTTGTAAAAGGTTGAGGAACACAGTCCATGGGTAAGGATATAGACAAGAAACACATTTTAAGGACAGTCCTAGACAGGGAGGATGGGCTGGCCTGAATGCAGCAACCTTATGGTAAAGAATAAGGACTAGTGGGGCAGAGAAGAGGCCTTATGGGGTACCAGGAGCACAGTACGTAATCTGCTTTGCTGCTGCTGTGTCTTCAGCCCAATTTACATCCCAGCTCCTGGGCCTATTTGTTGGTACATTTACATGGGAGATGACAATAAATAACTGAGCTGTAGGAAGTAGAGGCACAGATCTCCATTGGCCATCCAAACCACCCTCAGCTGACATCTCCTCTCCAAGGACCTTCCAGATGTCCAGGAGCAAAATAGAAGGGGGATTACGCGGGATGCTGCAATTATAGGGAACAGGGAACTGGCAGGCAAGCATATGTATTAAGGGCCTGGATTCTGCAATTAGATTCCCAGTCCTCATCCCCACTCTACCACTTAGTGTCTGGGTAGCTCTAGACAAGTCTAATTAGCCTTCCTATGCCTCAGTTTCCTCACCTATAAAATAGGGATAATAACACCCTGTGCTATTAGAAGGGGCAGGTGAGCTAAAATATATGTAAAGTGCTTAGAACAATGCCCGGTACTCAGTAAATGCTACATTGACTATGATTATAGGCTATTAATAGGATGGTGACATCCCTGTGGAATGATGGCAGAGGTGGAAGGGGAAACTGTAAAACAGGTGTCAAACTCCTACGTGAATTAAGTTATCAGGAGATTCCTAATAAACAGTGAGCTCTGTAACATGAATCCTCAAAGGAAAAGGATTTTTTCCCCTCAGAGGGTGAAAGAAGAGTGGGCTAGACTTGGTCCTACCTGAAGAGGAAGGTCCTCTGCTTACAGGGACATGGGAAACTCAAGTCCTTAGGATTTCAGTTGTGGCAAGGAGGTGATGTTCTATGGGGAGAGAGAGATGCAGAGGAATCATTGGGACAGCCCAGTGAGGGAAGATCTGTTTGTGCAGAACGCTAGGGGTGAGAAGAGAGAGAGAGAGGGTGACATGAAGGCCTTCATTTGGGGGCTTGGTTCTGTGTGTTAGTCAGAACTCTCAGTTGTAAGGAGAAATTCCAGCTCAAACTAACTTAAATCAAAAAGAATTAGCAACTCATACAACCAGGAACTCCAATGGTGTAAAGATGTCACAGGAGTACCATAGATATTGTTTCATTCTCAGTGGGCTCTTCACCTAGGTAAGACTGGCCCCTCCAGGCTTAGGTCCCTACATTTTAGTATACTGGAAGAAAGGGCACTCTTCTCCCTTGTTCTAGTAAGTGCCCTGGAGGCTGACCTTCATTGACTTGAATTAGGGATAGGGGAGGGAGTCAGCCTTGCTTGGACCATTTATTTCAACTAGGAGTGAGGAAAATCCAGGGGCTTACCAGGGAAAGAGGAAACACATTTTGGACAGGTTAAAATGGTATTTCTAAGAAATACCATTTTGTCAAGAAAAGCAGAAATGAGTAGCTTGGATGATGAGCTTGCCTCACGTTTCTAGGTCAGCTCAGTCTGAGGCTCCCTGGGGGACCAGCAAACTAGGTTTGCTGTCTTTGTTCAGGTTCGAATTTGAAAAAGATGCACCTCTAGGGCTTCTGAGCAAGCTTCTCTAGATCACAGGTTTCTCTAAGTGTGAACCCTGACCGCCTCATTCAGCATAGCTGAAGGTATATGATGATACCACAGATTCCTGGACCACACCCAGACAGACTTACAGGATCGCAATCTTTTGAGGTAGATCCCTGGACTCTACATTTTAAAGCAGCATCCCAGGTGATTAGGTTCGCTAAGATTTGATAAACTCGGCCCTGGGGTCTCCAAAGGGAGGCCAACAATTAGTGAAGCTGGAAGATTGTCTAGCAAGAGAGTTGAGATGAAGACACAAAAGTGAACATGTAAGTGATATGAAAATGGGAGCTCAAAATACAATGGTAAAGAAGGAAAAGGAACAAATACAAGTGTGGAACAGTCATTCATTGCCAGGTCTGGAGCTAGGTATATTGCATCATTCTCAACATCCCCTAGGAGATAGATTTAATTCTTTCCATTTTACAGAGAAGAAAATTGAGTCCAAAGAGGTCATCCAGTCACAACAAATGTGCACCAATTCTTATACTCTGTTCACGAAGGGAAGAAAGTGCCAGCACAGTTTTCAAGCCAGCCCATCTACATGTCTTGAATATTCCTCATGTCACCAGTGAAAAATATCTAACATTCCTTATGCTAATTTACAAACTCTTAACTATAAGGATATTTGAATAGTTTGCAGAAACTCTCTCTAGAACATCAGTTCCTATTGGGGGACAGGACTCCTAAGAGTGGACTCCTGATTAGGTATTTAAACTGTTAACTGTTTAGATTCTAAAAAGTAATATACATATAAATACATTCCACATTGTCAGTGCTAAGTATTTTAATGTAAACTTCGAGCTGTATAGTAACCCTGTGAGTATTCTACCCTGTACACCATAGCATTCCTTAATCTGGTGCAATTGTACCCCTTCCTGCCCTCTCAAACCCTTTTACTGTGTACCTTGCTGAAACTAGCTGAATTCAGCAGCTCCAATATATGGTTAACCTCTTCTCAGATGTTTCTTTTACCTTTCTGAAACTTCTGCTCTTCTCACATGTGGGCTCCATGTACTCCAGGGCCCAGGAAGTCAGGCCAATGCTTCCTCTTGCTGCTTCCAGACTCTTTCTTCTTTTTCAAGAAGCCCATGGATATCTCTATTAAAAAAAAAAAAGGAAAGAAGGAAGAAACTTGACCCTTATCTCATGCCATACAACAAAATAACTCAAAATTTACTGTACAACTTCTAGAAGAAGATGTTGGAAATAAATCTTTGCAAGCTTGGAGCAAATATTTCTTAGGCAGCACACAGAAATTGCTAAGTATAAAAGAAAAACCTATTAAATTTGACTTCATTAAAATTTGAATCCTCTGTTCTTTGAAAAGCAATGTTAAACAACTGGTAAAAACATGGCAATCACTGGAACACACACTTCTTAAAAGAAGATATCTGAGTGACCAGTAAGTATGCAAACAGATAAATGCTCAACATCATTAGTCATCAGGGAAATTCGAAACCACAATGAGGTACCACTTTGTACCCACTAGACTGGTAAAATTAAAAAAGACTGGTAACACCAAATGGTGGTGAGACTGTAGTTTAACTGGAAATAAGTTTCATACATTGTGGATAGGAGTGTAAAACTAGAAAACAGTTTGGCAAGTTTGTTTTGTTTTCCTTTTTTTTTTTTTAAAGTTAAACATACATTTAACATATGGTCCAGTAATTCCACTTCTAGATATTTACCCAAGAGAAATTAAAACACAAATCCACACAAAGACTTGCATATGAATGTTCATAGCAACTTGATTCACAGTAGCCCCAAACTAAACTCAAATGTTCATCAACAGGTGAAAACTATTACTAATACTACTAATGGAAGTGATATATCCAGACAATAGAATACTTCTGAGCAACAAAAAAGAACTACTATATACACAATGACATGCATGAATATCAAAAACACTGCTGAACTGGAAGGAACCAGACACAAAAGACCACATGCTATAAAAATCTATTCATATGAAGTTCTAGAACAGGTAAGACTAATCTATAGTGAAAGAAAGCAAATCAGTGGTTTCATGACGCTGGGGTAGGGGGATTGCAGAGAGGCATAGGGAAACTTTTTGGTGATTATATAGATGTATACATTTTTTAAAATTCATGGAACAATGCACTAAAGATGGGTACATTTTGTTTATTATGGGTGCAAATTATACCCCCAATAACATTGATTTAAACAGCAAAACTGTACTCTCAGAATAATTCACTCTGGTCACAGAAGCCATCCTTAAGACATTAAAATACTCATACTCACAAAGTAACAGAGATGGGATAAATTGAAACATTTAGGCAGTGCTCTAACTTGGGCCACATAAGTGCTAAGCATGGCTAACTAAGACAATGCATGCAAAAGCAGATATTCCCTTTATAGCTAAAGTAGTCTTCATATAGGATTTCAGACGTTAAACATATACAATCTAATTGGGTGACCTACCCTACTTACTCTAAATCCAGAGACAGAGAGAACAACTAAGGGAAAAACACAAGTAGAACCTGGTGGACTCCTTATAAAGGGCCACCTTGGGAGAGTCTGAGCCATCCACAGTGAAGAAAGCACATAGTTAAGAAAGGTAGGGTAAGATTCCTCACACCTCCAAATGAGGTAAAACACAAGGATGTCCACTCTCACCATGTCTAGTCACCATTGTACTGCAGGTTCTAGCCAGAGCAATTAGGCAAGGAAAAAAAAAAAAGCATCCAGATTGGAAAGGAAGAACTAAAACTATCTGTATTTGCAAATGACATGATCTTGTATACAGAAAATCCTAAAGATCCTAAAAACTATTAGAATAAGCAAGTTCAGCAAGGATGCAGGATATAGGCTCCGTATATAAAATTCAAAAAGAATGAATTACTTGGACATAATTTGATAATAAGAAGTGTGACTTGTACAGTGAAAACTGCAAAACCTCATTGAAAGAAAATAAAGAGTTAAACAAATGAAAAGACATCCCATGTTCATGGACTGGAATATAATATTATTAAGATGTCAGTGCTTCTCAGTTGATCAGTATAATCCCTATAAAAATCCCAGCTACTTTTTTCTTGGCTGAAGTTGACAAGCTGATCCTAAAATTGAAATGGAAATGCAAAGGAAATACAAAATAGCTAAAAGAATCTCGAAAATGAAGAGCAAAGTCAGAGGACTCACACTTTCTAATTTCAAAAGTTACTACAAAAGCTACAGTATTCAAAACAGTGTGGTACTAGTGCAAGGACAGATATATAGATCAGCAGGACAAAATTGAGAGTCCAGAATTAAACCCATAAATCTATGGTCAATTGACTTTCAACAAGGGTGCAAGACCATTATGGGGAAACAATATTATCTTCAACAAATGGTGCTGGGACAATTGGATATCACATGCAAAAGAATGAGATTGGATCCATACATTATACCATTTACAAAAATGAACTCAAAATGGATCAAAGACCTAAATGTAAGAGGTAAAACTATTAAACTTTTAGAGGAAAACATAGGTATACATTTCTGTGACCTTGGATTAGGCAATGATTTCTTAGAGATGACACCAAAATAACAAGCAACCAAGTAAAAAATAGACAAATTGGACGTCTTTAAAATTAAATTTTTTTTCCCCCAAAGCACACCATCAAGAAAGTGAAAAGACACCTACACAGTGGGAGAAAATATTTGATATGAGACTTGTATGTAGAATACATAAAGAACTCTTACAACTCAATATTAAAAGATAACTCATTAAAAAAAATTGGCAAAGGATTTGAATAGACATTTCTCCAAAGAAGATAGACAAATGGCCAATAAGCACATGCAAATATATTCAACATCATTAATCATTACAGAAATGCAAATCAAAACCACAATAAGATACTATTTTACACCCACTAAGATGGCTATAACAAGATAAAGACAAGTGTTGGTGAGAATGTGGAGAAACTGGAATGCTGATACACTGCTGGTAGAAATGAAAAAATGGTACAGCTGCTGTGAAAAACAGTTTGGCAGTTCCTCAATAAATTAAACATAGAGTTGCCATATAATCCAGCAATTCTGCTCCTAGGTATATAACCAACAAAATTGATAATATACTTATATAAACAAAAAGACTTGCACGTGAATGTTCATAGCAGCATTATTCTTAATAGCAAAAATGTAGCAATAACCCAAATATCCATCAACTGATGAATGAATAACAAAATGTAGGATAGCCATAAACAGAATATTTTTTGGCCATAAAATGGAATGCAGTTATGACACATGCCACAGTATAGATGAACCTTGAAAACATGCTAAGTGAAAGAAGTCAGACAGAAAAGGCCGCATAGTATATGATTCCATTTATCTGAAATGACCAGAACAGGCAAATCCACAGAGTCCATTAGTGGTACCAGGAGAGGGGGAGTGAGTGGAGGATGGGGAGTGACAACTAATGGGTATGGAGTTCCTTTCTGAGGTCTTGAAAATGTTCTGGACTTAGATAATGGTGATGATTATACAATTTTGTGAATCTATTAAAAACCATTGAACTATAAAACAAAAATGGGATAAAGATATCTATTGTGCCTTCACCAAATCATCTAATATAAATAAATATGCTCTGCAGATTAAAGAAAAAGAAAAATGAAAACCTTTTCTACAGAAGCTGGCTAAGTCCACCTTCCTCTAATGATACTTAGGAAATTTTATTTCTCTAGAAGGGAGAGAGATAAAATGTGGGTAGATTATCTTTGGCCGGTGCCATTAACAACTGGTGTAGAGGGAAAAGTGACCTTGACTCTGGTGGGGAGGACAGCTTGCTTATCTATAACCACCAATCAACCAGGAGCACATATTTTCGGTTATCCGCTCCTTACCAATACAGATGTTGGTGTGCCACACCGTTCACTGGAACTCTATTAACAATCCAACTATGCACAAGTCTCCTTACCGGCAGATAACCTTTAAGGGAAGGAGACTGATGCTGACTTGATTGGAGCCGTAGAATGTAAAAGAAGTAAGACTTCATTTGAAACACACGATTGTCTAGGATGTCTAATCCTAGAACTATTTCGAAATCGCTTGACTACAAAGGAGTAATTCAATGGTTCAACAAGTACATTCAAAATTATTCCTGATGTTGGCACCTTTGAGGGTAGAGTCAAGGTATCACAAGCAAAGATGTAAACACATTATCAGTTGAATTTTTCTGTTATGTTGGCCTTTACCTTTTGTTTACCATTATCACTTGGCACATGTGTGTGAGGCCCATGTTCCCTCACGATCCTCCTCCTAGAAAACTAGGGTTAGTCTTTCATTAGAATCTTTAGCAGCACAGGGAATTGAAGACACAACAATATTTCAAAATGAATCGTAAGTAACCTTTACTGGATTCACGGGAGGTCATCTTTGTTTTGCTCATAAAGGATATCTTTACTCCAGTAAAGCACTTGGCATTTCCTCATTTCTACTTCACTGTTACTGTCTTGGTTCAGACCACTTCATCTCTTACCTGGACCACAGCCATACCCTTGTGATTCATACCCCTTCTACCATGCTTGCTCCCCTGTGATCTATTCTCTACGCACCAGTATGTACATCTAAGCATGTCACTCCTCTGCTTGAAACCTTTCAATGATCTTTTCATTGTCACTCCTCTGCTTAAAACCCTTCAATGATCTTTTTATTGCTCCCTGAATAGAACTCAAATACTGCCCACGGTCACAAGATTGGAAAACAGACTTAGATGTGCAGCTCTGATCAGACCTGGTCGGTAGCCAAAATTTTTCCTTTAGAAACACAAGGACTGAGGAACAGGGGTTTTATCTCTACTTACTTCAAATCCCTTTTTGTTTTCTTTCAGAAACTAGTAAATACTTTGTCAAATAATAAAATGGCATGTTTCATGGTACCAGTTTCCATGTTAATACAATTCTCAAATAATTGTAGAGACACTGAGCCTTTTCTCCCCTTTGATGTATCCCTTTCACAATTTACAGGAAATTTATTTTAGTGTTACTCACACTTAGTCATTTTTTCCAGAAAACACATTTAGAAACTCATTGGTTTTTCTAGAGAAATTTGATAACTGAAACATATAATCTAGCACAGCCCTATCTGCCCATCCACAAACCAAACAAACTGGTATGTCAATATCATTTAATGTCGAGTTGAGGGCAGGGTTTTGTGAAATAACACTTTCTGAACATTTCATCAAAATTATTCATAGACCTCAGATAACAATTATATTTAGTTTTTAACCATTCTCACCTGAAAACAAGCCATGAGTTCCTAGCAGAAATGTGGTCTGACCACCAAACACTTAAATACAAAAAATGAACTGCAAAATGACAATTAAAAGGCAGTTGTGGGACTTCTCTGGTGGTCCGGTGATTAGGACGCCAAGCTCCCCCTAGAGGGGCACGGGCTCAATCCCTGGTCAGGGAACTAAGATCCTGCAAGCTGCACAGCCTGGCCAAAAACAAATAAAAAATTTAAAGAAAAAGGCAGTTGATCTTGTGAACTCTCTGATTTTGGAAGAAATTATGCCCTTCGGGAAAAACAAAAACACCAAGAAGTATGGTTCCAGAGTTGCTTCTTTTGGTAAAGCTTCCCAGATTGCTTGGAAAGCAAATACAATACTATAATATTATTAAAAAAATAATATTGGTTGCTCTCCCCACGATGGCCACATGAGTCTCTAGCGCAAGTGGGAAGATTCCTTCGATGGGGAGCAGACAGACAGGTGAGGTGATGTGCCTGCAATTACAGCAGGAGAGCCTGGATGAGACTCCACCCAACAGCGATCTGGAGATCCAGGGCCTTGGTCCAGGCCTGGCTGTGATATTCTTCACACTTGTATGTGGAGGGAAAACCACTTGTAGCACTTCAACCCTGTCCCGAGTGACAGTAACCACACTGACCTTAGAGAAGGGAATTTGGCAATTCCAGGGCTAGGTCTGGCTTCAGCTATGACTTGCTAAAGAAGGTCCAGTGATGTCACCAGGATCTAGTTTCTCTTTGATCTTTTGGTTTTCTGGCCTCTGATTTGCCCTATTTTCAGACAAGCCTCTTCCATGTGGTAGCAGTTTGGTTGCTACAGTTCCAAACCTAACTTTCTAGCATTCAAATCCAGTGAAAAAGAGCAAAAATGTTTTTTTTCTTAGGAGTCCCAGTCCAGTTTTGTTGTGTCCGATTGGCTCTCATTGAGTGGACCAGTCAACATGGCCACATGTTGGGCCAGGCGGAGGTCACATCCTTTACCCCTTTGGCTAGGCTGGGACAGGAAGAAGTAGAATCCTGTAGAAGGAGCCTTCAGGGACCCCCTCAGTTTCTTCAGTAGAATGGCAGCCTTTAGTTTCACTGTGTCTCTTAGATTTCACATCATGTGGGAAACAATACTTTTCTATGTAGGAATGGCTGCTGGATGGAAAAACAAATCTACTACCTCTATGTTTTAGGAGCCTGTTCATGTTTGGAATTGTCAATTGTTAAGAGAATCTTTGCTTCATATTTGGCTTCCAGAGCCATGCCAGCTGTGCCAGCTGTGCCAGCTGTGAGGGAGCGAAGCTGAAAAAGGCTGAAGAGCCTGTGCCCAGCTTATAAGCTCCATGTTCAACCTCAGGAAACAGCCCTTATCATCACTTAATAAACCAGTAGCCCAAGCACTCCAGTGTCCCCTGGCATGTACACAGGGTAGCAAATGTGACCACCTAGAACCAAGATGTTCCTTTCATGATCTAGAGGAGAAAGGAGGGCCGTGTTTCCAGTCTATAACTACTAGTGTAATTAAATTGTTTTATTATACTACCCAATGACAACTGGTAAATTAGCAACAGCTCCCAATGCAAACAGACTTCAGACCGTGAATATATGTCTTATTCTGGGGACGTAAGAAGGTTAATAGGAGTGCAGTTTAATTTAGAAGCCCAAAAGTATTAATTACGTTTTTCATGCTACAGGCTTTTGTTGTGTTCTTATTGCTAAACATAGTAGTACTAAGATTATGATATATGCAAATAGTTTCATTTCATTAGTCAGGATGATAGGCTAAAGGAAAGGAAAAGTCCTAGTAAGGGACTTTTTGTCTGTTGAGGCAGAATTTTGTAATCCTTAATTTTTAAGTCACTGAACATTCCAGAATTGTCTCCATTTTACCCTTAAGTTAGTTGAAGTAGGAGGCATTGTTGGGAAATTCCTTAAGCCACTGACAAAGCATAAGCTTGCCAAGAACCCTGTTCTAAGACCCAGACTTCAATAGGCAGTACCATCCTACTTCTGCTTTAAAAATGTTCCTTTCCCCCTTTGTGTTTCACACTGACATCAGCGCTAAAGGACAGCTTCACATTTTTGTAGTGGATGTTGAGGTTTGTATGATCAGAGTTCAGAGTTACATGGTATGATTTATTCACACAGAATTTCTGGTCATGACGCAGAACTATACTTGGAAACTGAGCAGGAGCCAGGGAGGGAGACAGCAGGCTGGACCACAGCCCCAAACATGTCACAAACCCAGTCTGGTGAGGCCCCTTCTGCCATTGCCACTGACACTTGGTTGCCCCTGGAAACTGGATGCCATTGGATTAGGGCTGTGGGATAAACACAGGATGCCTAGTTAAAGTTGAATTTTCAATAAACGATGCACACTTTTTTACGTGTAAGTATGTCCCATGTAATATTTGGGACACAAACTAAAGAAAAAATATACTTAAAATTTTTTTTTAATCTGAAATTTGAATTTAACTGGGTGGGTCTCTTGTATTTACATTTGCTAAACCTGGCCATCCTACACTGGATGTTACCATAGCTGGGGTCACTCATGTCCCTGGAAGCCAACTACCACCTGCCGTTCAAATGGATTTATCAGAAGGTGCCTGGCTGTCTGCCTTATGGATTCTAAAAAGAACCTGAGACAGTTAGGTGTGGTCAGTGGCGCCTCGGTTACATGCCCCTGCACTTGTTGAGAGGGAGTCAGAAAGCTGATGGTGTCTCTAACATTAGCACAAAGTGGGCTCTGTCTTCCACTAAATCTTAAATTGCTCAGACACAGGGGTGGGGCAGCAGTGAGGTTCAGATATTGGGGGAGATAAAAAGATAAATGCCTGTGCTATTTTCTTGTTAACATACAATCCTTCTTTTTCTTGTCTAGTGGCCTGTGAGCTGGGAACCAAGAATGATAATATAATTCTGCTTGCCAGTTTGACTGCTTCAGGAACCCAGGTCTAAGCCAGTTAGCAGATGGCATTTCCTTGACCACCAGGGTTGTTTCAGGACTGGAGATGTGACCCAATGTGGGTCAAGGAGATGAGAGGAACATTTGCTAGAAGATTCTGAGGAAAGTTACCCTATTCCTGAGATCTGCATTAAGAAATATTCTCATTTCCCCTCCAGATACTCTTTTGCACAGTCGTGAGGCCTGGAAATTCTGAGCCATCTTGCTTCCAGCCTGAGATGAAGAGCATGGTGAGAAAACAGAGCAGAAAGCATCATGGTAATTGCAGAGGAGAGGGGCTGGGACCACTGGATGAAATCCGCCCCTCCCCTCCCCCAACCTGCCAATGCCTCTCCAGCATCCGGACATTCAGTTATGTGCAGCAGCATATTTTTGTCTGGCTTAAGCAACTTCAAGTTAGATATTCTGGCACTGATAGCCAAAAACAACCCAACTGGGGAAAGGATTTATGAACATGTGAGCCCTGTTTGTAAGCTTATCATCTATTGAATTCTGAAAGTTCAGCATAATGTGTTTTGATTGAACTAGGAATTGTTGCTCTTATGAAATTGTGAGGCAAAGATTAGATTTAAATTGATGCAACACAAACAACTACAGATCTGCTTCATTAGGCCAGGGAAAGAAGCAGTTTATGATTATTGCCAGATTCTTGCTCTTTTTGCATGAATACCCAGAGAGGCTGAGCTGGCCTCTCAGGGAGAGAGAGACATTTAAATTCCTGGAAAGGCCTACTGGGACAAACATAAATAATATTTTAGAAAACATTACCCTTCCCTCCCTCTTCTTTCTTCATGGAGGGGCAGCTGCCACCTGGGCCTGCCTAGCAATCCTCCCCATTTCTTTGGGTAATGACATCCCGCTTTTCCTTTGGATAACTCTCTCCTCCATTCCCTGTAATCCTGTTGGGACCAGCCATCTAGGTACCACACCTGCCCCTACGACTAGGCCCGAGGGTGGGCAGCTGACTGCAGGCCAATCAAACTCTCTTAGAAGAGCTCAGCTCTCAAGGGGAGTGATGCAAGAGGGGAAGTTGTGGGAGTCATTCCTAAAGGGATTTGGCATGGTTCCTGCTCCTGAGATCCCTGGAAATGCCCCATTCCTGTCCTTCCTGAGCCTTGATTTTGGAGACCTCCCCATTTGCTTAAGGTAGCCAGTGTGAATCTCTCTTGCAGGCTGACCCTCTCTACGCAATCAATCCTTGAACACAACCCAGCCTTCATTCTGGAGTTACATTTTACATTTTTACTAGGCATGTGTGAATATAAGCCTGTTTATAACAACTTAGATCATGTGCCGAAATTATCAGATAATCAATCATTAATAAAAACTTTATTGGGAACTAAAGTATTAGAAATTCAGGTAGTTTTGTGATTAAAGGAACACATATAGCACCTGTGTCTGAGGCACTGTTTATTTGTTTAATCGTCATTATAATCTAGTGATATAAATACCATCATTATCCCCATTTTACAGATTTTGAAACTGGAGCACAGAAAGGTAAGTAACGTGCTCAAGGTCACACAGCTAGTAAATGTAGAACTGCAATTCAAATTCTAACAGTCTGACTCTAGTCCATCCACTGTGTAAAATCTGGGATTAATAGAATGCTGAGACTTAAACCACAAAATCGACTTCTAATGAATAACATTAGTTATATGCAAAAGCATCTTAATGCTAGAATGTCTTCCAGTCCAGAAGCAAGAGAGAGAAACAGAGTTGGCTGAAGTCCCTGGGTTCCACCTCTCAATTTTGGAGCCAAATGAAAACTGCTTAGGGTTTCCAGGGGAAAAAAATCCTCATCTAATTAGTTAGCAAGCAGAAACTAAGCCCAAACACCTGCTACTGTTTCTCTTTCATTACTGCCAGGTGCTCCATAAGTAGCCTTGGATCAATAAGTAATTATAATGGAAGCTGAGTATAACTAATTACATAACTTTAACTTATTAAGTTTATCTCCATTAAAATGTCCCATAAAACTGGGATATTTTAAAGGCTGTTATGGAAAAGGGGAGACTATAGGACTAAAGCCTTTTTCACATTTGACTCAGCTGTGAGTCACCTCCATGGTGTGAATTCTCTCATCTCACTATCATTAACTTTTGTAAATATCTAGGGAGTTATTCACACATTCGTTCAACCGAGTGTGTTGAGTACCTGCTCGGTGCCCAGCACTGTCCTAGGCACTGTGATGATGGTGGTGAGCTAGTAGACAAAAATCCTTGCCCTCATGGAGCTGGTGTTCTAGCGGGAGTTGTAATTCCCCAGCTGCACAGTTGAAAAAGCCTGAATTTCTTCCGGATCCTGATTGTTTCCATTACTATAATGAATGAAAGAATGAGTTCATCTGAGGGTTCTGCCTAGTCTGTGCAATGTCAGCTGGCCTGGTCCTTCCAGAGGTGCCCAGGGAAGGAACTGGGGCTAAAGGCTGCCTAGCAGAGGTAGTCATATCTGCCTGGAGATAATGATGATTTATTATTGTTGATTTATTATTCATCTCGATTTAGATGAATAAACCATGCACTCTGAATTTTCGAACACAATTCTCACAACAGTAGCATCTAAACGCAGTAGCATCACATCTCCTGAGATGGCTGCCTTGGGCTCATCCTCTCTCCTTTCGGCCCCTTTCCCAAAGGTATACCCTTTCCTTCACCCCACATCTTGGCATGTGAACTTCTTGCCTAAGGACTGTCGAAGACAAATTCGTTTGAAAACGGAAAACCAGGAACCAACAGGTTCTTCCCAAAATACTAAACAGTGTGTTATTTCAGAGGAGTTAATTTCAGAAGCAAAATAGAAAATCTTGAAAAAACTTACTTGGATCCTACTGGTAAAACAGGAACTTGGGAGACTGTGAAGCAGACAACCAGGAAAGGACAGTGGCGGTTTTCCCTGCGCTGCAAAGAACTCTTCATTATAAGTGCGTCGTCCCGGCGAAGCATTTCCGACTACCAATGGGAGGCTACAGCCTAGAATTCTCTGCAGGTGTCGCAGATGGTAACGAAAGCCCAGAAGGAGCTGCTCTTCGGGAGCCTGAGGAAGAAAATAGCTATAGAGGTGATGAAATATTACTCAGCCATAGAAAAGAATGAAATAATGCCATTTGTAGCAACATGGATGGACCTAGAGATTATCATACTAAGTGAAGTAAGTCAGACAGAGAAAGACAAACACCATATGATATCACTTATATGTGGAATCTAAAAAAAATGATACAAATGAACTTATTTACAAAACAGAAACAGACTCATAGACTTTGAAAACAAATTTATGGTTACCAAAGGGGAAACGTGGTGGGGGGAAGAGGGATAAATTAGGAGTTTGGGATTAACATATACACAGTATTATATAATATTATAGAATAGGTAATCAACAAGGACCTACTGTATAGCACAGGGAACTCTACTCAATATTCTGTAATAACCTATATGGGAAAAGAATCTGAAAAAGAATGGATATATGTATATGTATAACTAAATCACTTAGCTGTACACCTGAAACTAATACAACATTGTAAATCAACTATACTCCAAAATAAAATAAAAATTAAAAAAAAAGTCCACAGACTGGGTAGCTTGTAAACAACAGAAATGTCTTTCTCACAGTTCTGGAGGCTGGAAGTCCAAGCTCAGGGTGCAGACACAGTCAGGTGAGGGACCTCTTCCAGGCTGCAGGTTTCTTTGTGTCCTCACATGGCAGAAGAAAGCTCTGTGGGATTTTTTTTTTATTATTACAGCACTAATCCCTTTGATGAGGGCCCCACCATCAGGACATAATCACCCCCCAAGTTGCCTACCTCCTAATACCATTATCTTTGGGGGTTAGGATTTCAACATATGAATTTGGAGTGGGGGGCAGACATTCAGACCACATGATAGTTCTCTAGATTTGTAAATTACTATGTACAAAAAAGATAGTTGACACAAGTTTATTTGCCTATATATAAACATGTGGCATAGAGAGATATATGCAATGGAGTGAGATCATACATATTAAACACACCATAATTAATTCAAAGATGCATGTTTTTTTCACTGAAATTAGGGTATGTCTTAGAACTGAAGCATGGCCCATATTAAGTTTCAGCATTTTTTTCTTTCTTGGCGATATATAGTAACCTTACCATTGGTAGTATCTCAGAATCAGTGAAGTAAAGGGCACAAATTCCTAGACAGGTATTGGGGTTTATACAATTTATTGAGGGAGCTCTTTCAGAAAAGCCTGTAAAGGAGGGAATGAAGCAGGAGAGGGAAGGGACAGGGTCAAGCAAAGTCTTAGGGCAGGACTAGCCTCTGGCAGATCCAGAGGAAGTGGGCTCGGGAGCATAAGCCCCACCATAGCTTTCCTCCCAAATTACTTATTGACTATGGGCTGCCTTTAGAGGGGTCATAACCACCTGGGCAAAGAGCTCCCATCAGCCAAGGATAATTCTCAGGAGGAGGGGGAAAGCTGGGAGCCATTATCAGCCAGTAGCCACAACAACTGGGGGTTGAGGACTTCCACGTAGTGTAGGGGGTCTGGGTGACAGTACAGCATCTGCTATAGGACTCCTGCTCAGTTTCACAGTCCATAGGGCCCACAAAGGAAAAAACCAGCTGCTCTCAAGAAGAATAATCATTCTCCTGTTACAGTGTGATTTACAAGTCCTCAATAATATCCTCAGAGTAGACTCATCACCAAGGGTCCTCGGGCTGTTTCTGCCAGATCTCCTGAGGACAGGGCAACCAGATGCTGTCAGAAGCCACACAAGCCACAGGCACAGAGCTCTTCTCATCTGCATGTGACAAAGATAGCTCCCAAAGGACTCCATGGACTTCTAATATCTGGGGTGGGAGAGCAGTAGCCCAGAGGTGAAACCATGACGTGGGGCAGATCTTCTCTGTCTCCTGCCCCACTTTTCTAGAATCTTGTCTCCCATCTTAGCATCCTTTTCTCTTACCCACTTCACAAACACTCGTCCTCTACCTGATCTCTAACTCTGAACTGTTCTCAGGATATTTCTTTCTTTTTTTCTCCAAAGAATTTACCTTAAAAAAAGTGTTAGGAACTTGATGTGTTACCACCTGGGCATATCCGCATTTTAAAGACCACTGGGAGAGGATACTGTTTACCAAAAGGAAATGAATTCTACTGGTGTAATTGAAGGCATCTGGAATCCTTTACATCATTCAATATGGCCAAGCTCCCCATGCAGACTACACACATGGGGTGACTGAATAAGAAAACGGAAAAGTTGGGAAAAATCGAATTCTGCTCTCATCAATCTAGGCTGTTACTCTTAGCTAATTCTTCTCTCCCTTCCTGTATTTGGCTTTCTCTGTACAGAAGAGCAGCTGGTGGGCATTCCCACGCTCAGTCAAGCGCACAGACAAGGTTGGCACAATTCCAACACAGTCATTTTCCCCTTTGCAGTGATGACAATAGTAATGGCAATGACACTGTCAACAATCACTGAACGTTTTCTAGGTGTCAGGCCCCTTTCTAGGTGTCAAGCCTTGTGAAAGAAGTTGTCAGTGGACTTCCTGTTTAATAAGAGCTAAACGTCGGGACTTCCTTGGTGCAGTGGTTAAGAATTCGCCTGCCAATGCAGGGGACATGGGTTTGACCCTTGGTCGGGGAAGATCTCACATGCCTCGGAGCAACTAAGTCCATGCGACACAACTACTGAGCTTGTGCTGTAGAGCCTGAGAGCCACAACTACTGAGCCTGCATGCTGCAACTACTGAAGCCCGCATACCTAGAGCCCGTGCTCCGCAATGAGAAGCCACTGCACTGAGAAGCCTGCGCACCGCAACAGAGTAGCCCCTGCTCTCCACAAGGGAAAGCCTGTGTGCAGCAGCAAAGACCCAACACAGTGACTGATAAATAAATAAATAAATAAATAAATAAATAAATAAATAAAAAGAGCTAAATCTCAATCTTGGGATCTTTTTTTACCTGGATCAGCTTGAGTACACATTAGAGCTGACCTAGAAACAAACACAAAAGTGATGAGGAAAAAAATACTTTGACCAATGCATTCTTTCATAGACTTAGACTTAGCATGGGGGGCGGGGGAGGCTCTGGATCAACTAAAGGAGATGCAGTACGAAACAGAAGGATAGGATCCACAGGAAACAGAGCTGAAAGGGAGCTTAGAGACCACACAATTCCAACTTCCTCTTTGTACAGGTGCAAAAATTCCATTCCAGGAATTCCATCCCAGTTTAAAGCCACAGAGTTCCAAGAAGATGGTGTGTGTGTGTGTGTGTGTGTGTGTGTGTGTGACGTGGTTATAAAGGCAGGTACCAATGAGGACTTTCCTAGGTGTAAGTCAAGGTAACTTAATATGGAAATACAAATTTAATGATAGCTGTAGTTAAATGAAGCTAGGAACCAATAAGAATTAAGATTGGAGAAGGCCTTCTAAATGGTGAGTATTCATTTGCTGAGAGTGGATTATCAGGCATTCTGAACTCTTTTTCTTAAGCAGCTAGGGAGAAGGGCAACCACCACCTTATGGAGGTGTGTTCCAGATGATGGGTACCTATGATTAGGGCACACATCCAATAGAACATCTTGGCAGGAAATGTGAGAATGGTAGTTTTTAATGCTGAAACTGTTCTTTACTGTTTTAAGAAGGAAGTGCCTACTTCCTTATTTCTCTAGTATTTCTTATCTGCCCAGACTTAGCCTATCAAGGATTTATGAAAGACGATGTGCAGTCCATGAGTCACCTACAAAGGTTAATTTTTGGCCCTACTGTGGTTAAATATTGTCAGCTTTCTGAAAGGCCCTAAAACACTGAACATTTAAAAAAACTTTGGTCTCTTTGGACGTCTATAGGATGCAATATGGTACTAGAGGCTGTTGGATGATACAAAAAAAAAAAGTTAAAATAGATAAATCAGTTCGTATGTTCAAAGAGATTCTGTTCTGGCTGGAATGGTAGAAATAAAAACATCCTCATCCTTATCCCCATCCTCACTGGAACACTTGCTGTGGACAGGTCCCCTGCAGCCATACATACAGATGCTTCATGTACAGTATTCCATTTAATACTCACATCGACCTTTTGGAGGTATCCATGGTAGCCCAGTTTACAGATGAGAAAACTTAGCCCCAGAGAGGCCTCTGGCCTGGCAGTTGGCTGAGTCATAACTGCATTTCCAGGTTTATCTGGCTTTAGAGACTGTGATTTCTTCCGTCACTGCACACTGCCCTCACAGGAACACTTGAAAGCAAAGCATGGTGATTCATCGCCTACCTGATTAATAGGAACAGAACTGGCCCCAACATGGAGTAGGTTTGTTCTTGGCTGTGGCTGCTGTTTATCATGCCTGCCTTTGGATTCAGTGGACCAAGTTCTCATCCTCATAATGTGATCTGTGTGGGAGCCGGTTGTAGGCTTGTAAAGGCTATAGAAACTATGTAGTCTGTGATTTGTCATTATACGTAGACAGCTTTTCTCCTTCTTATGGGTTTCGTTTGTAGATTATGAATGTATCAGATTTGAGCATATTCTCTTTCCCTCTTCCAAACCTGCATTTGTAGGCAGGAATAGAAATGTGTTCCTGGCCTTACTTGCAATCTTAGGGTTTCCTGTGTGATTCTGGGCAGAAGTCATTCACGCCACCATTTCTCCATCTAATAGTTACCAGGCTTCTACTAAGTGCTTGGTAATGTCCTTGGTACTTCACACACAGGGATGGGAAGCCACCACCTTTGTCTTAGGAAGCTAAGTCTCACTGGAGACAGACACAGGATTGTTAGGTTTAGCAAATAAAAAACACAGGACGCCCAGTGAAATATTGCATGGGACATACTTACACTAAAAAATTATCCTTTGTTTACCTGAAATTCAAATTTTACCAGGCACTATGTATTTTATCTGGTACCCTAGGCAGATGTAAAAATCCACCACACCCCGCAAAAGATGGCGGCTCTAATGGTTGTGCACACACAGCTCCACAGATACCCAAGAGAAAGGATGCTCTCCCTGGCTGGGATGGCTGAGGGAGGCTTCACATGACTGTGGGGGCCCATTTGAAGGAAGGGTGTGTGAGCTGGGTGATCTTGAAGAAGATTTGACAAGCAGAGACGGCGGGGGGGGGGGGGGGGAGGGGGGGAGGGGCGGAGATTCCAGATGCAGGGAAGAGTACAAAGTTTGACTAATGATAATGTCCAGGGTCCGTGGGCAATGGAAGGAGGGCCAGATCATGAACATGAGGGCCAGATCATGAAGGGCTTTGGCAGAAAGATGAATGATTCACTTCATTCTCCCATCAATGGAGAATGAGAAATCATCCCATCTCTACTTTTTCTTCCTATTTTTTCATGTAATCAGACATTGGCTACATTTTCACAAAATGGAGGCCATGGACCCATGAGACCCATGTGACCATGAGGGGTAATTTCATGGTAGTCATTTCTGATGGTTTGGGGTAGTATGGGGAATGCAGCATTAAATAGCCTTGACTCATGCAGGGAGAATGTTAGTTCTTTTTGTTGTTGTTCAATTTAAAACTCTTTATTTTTATGTGTACACTTAAAAATTAATAGGCTTTATTTTTCAGAGTTTTAGGTTTAAGAGACATTGAGCAGAAAGTACAGGGAGTTTCCTTGTACCCCCTCTTGATGCTTTTTTTTATTCTCTTTAAATACCAATCACTCAAGAAGAAAGTCTTAATTTGGTGCTATTCTATCTTTATTTTTTTATTTTTATTTTTTACTCTTCTGTCTTTAACACCTAATAGTTGTTCATCCTGTTCAAAGAGAGAGAGAAAAGAGAGGAGGAGAGGTGAGGGGAAAGGAGGAAAGGGGAGGGGAGGGGAGAGGAAGCCCTCAGCCTTTGAGTCTTTGACAAGCCACATACCAAATTTCATCATTGAATGATTTTGTTTCAATGTATTTGCTTATAGAGTTTTGTTTGTTTGTTTTGTTTTACTTCTGAGAACAATATTGGTCTTCTGTTTAAGGTGTCTTGACATTGACAGATGGATAAAGAGTGGATAATGGATAAAGAAGACATGGTATGTATACACATGAGACAAATTAGGGGTGGGGAAGTTGAAGCCAGGATACCTCCCTGCCTCCCCCCACAATCAGTCAGGGCTGGAGAAACACTAGATCAGAGCTGTAATACTTTATCAACCACGCCTACCTTTCTTCAGAGCCTTAGTTGAACCTTGATGGCAGCTTAGACTCACCTTGCAATGTGTCTGTTCAAATTCTGATTTAACTGGTCTGGGGTTGGGTGCAGGTATTGATATTTACTAAAAGCTTCCCAGATTATTTCTGTATGAAGCTAGTGTTCATAACGTCTGCCTCAGAGAAGTGGTTTTTATACTTTAGCATGCATTAGAAGGTCTTGTTAATACATGTATTTTCAGTTTTCTGTATAAGATGTTTTAACATCTTAAAAAACCTTTCTGGCTGGGAAGAGACTGCCCCTCCCAGGGCCAGCTAATGCCTAAAGGTAATGATAACTTGCCTAGAGTATCCTTTTCATATGCAAACCAACAAATCCCAAGTTTATATTACCCCAACCACCTCCTTAGCTAACTCTTCAAACACCAAACCAGTATTTCCCCTGCCCTGAATCATCCCAGGGCCAGGTATCAGGTGACTAGAGACCATACCTAGATCAGAGCCCACCAGAATTGTTCAAACTAGCCAGTCCTAAACTGTTTACTCTGCCTTGTCTTGCATCTCCCTGGAGACCCCCCAATAAAGGCTCTGCTTAAAAAAAAAAAAAGAAAAAAAGATGTGGTATGTATACACTCAGCCATATGTGGAATACTACTCAGCCATAAAAAAAAAAAATGAAATATCGCCATTTGCAGCAACATGGGTGGACCTAGAGATTACCATACTAGGTGAAGTTAATCAGAGAAAGACAAACACCATATGATATCACTTATATGTGGAATCTAAAAAGGTGATATAAATGAACTTATTTACAAAGTGATACAAATGAACTTATTTACAAAATGGAAAGACTCACAGACATACAAGACAAACTTATGGTTACCAAAGGGGAAAAGGTGGGGGAGGGAAAAATTAGGAGTTTGGGATTAAAATACACACACACACACACACACACACACACACACACACACGTATATAATAGATAACCAACAAGGACCTACTGTATAGCACAGGGAACTATACTTAATATCTGGTAATAAATAACCTATAATGGAAAACAATCTAAAAATGAATATATGTGAATACACACACACATATATACACACACACATTTGAATCACTGTGGTATATACCTGAAACTAATATAAATCAACTATTTTTCAATAATAATTTTGAAAAAGATGTATTGATAAAAAGATTTGTTGCAAATAAAGGTATTCATATACAACAAGTGACTAGATGAAATAAATGATAGTAAAAGCGGCAGGCAAATGACTAAAGCTTGGAAAATTCAGGGCCAAGGAATCCTGCCTGAGGTTGCATTCTCACCTGGTGGTAGGTTCCCACCCAGCCTTTTCAGCATTGATGGAGGAGTTTCCTGGAGAAAAGCCCCATTGTTTTTAGGAGAATGAATAAGGCTCACCTGGGGGAGCAGTGGCTTTATAGAAATCCAGTACAGTCAGCACTTCATATTCATGTGTTCTGTATCCGCAAATCACACCAGCTGCATATTGAAAATATTAGAAAAAAAATTCCAGAAAGTTCCAAACAGCAAAATTTGAATTTGTTGTATGAAGGCAACTATTTACACAGCATTTATATTGTACTTACATCTATTTACATAATTTGCATTGTTGTAGGTAATATAAGTAATCTAGACATGATTTAAAGTATACAGGAGAATGTCTGCAGGTTATATGCAAATACCATGCCATTTTATGTAATGGACTTGAGCATTAACAGATTATGGTATCTAAGGGAGGTGCTAGAATTAACCCTCCGTGGTTACCGAAGGGGCTGTGTTACTGATATCATTTGTTTGCTTGAGGATTAAATGAGATAGTGTGTGAAATTCATAAGCCTCAGTATTGATCGTAAGAATTACAAATTGTTTTTGTCATTCCTCTTTGGTTCTAATGCCTCACTGATGGGGTTTTTTGTTTGTTTTTTGTTGTTGTTTTGTTTTTAGTGTTTCCTTGCTTTATTTAAAAACCATCACAGCAAATAAACAACAGGCTTAATATCCTTTGGTTCCGCAGTGACCATGGGTTTCCACTGAAATTCAGTTTAAATTTAGCGAAGTCATTTTGGTGTCCATCACATTAAAACGGAATTTCACCATTATCTTACAATCTTGCTTTAAGATCTAATTTGCATTTATAAAAAGTTTTAAAGCTTCCCATGAATGTGAAGTGATAGAATTCTATTTAACAAGATATTGTTAGCCACTTGATACTGAGTGGTTTTGCTTAGCTTAACATGAAGAATCAATTAAAACCAAACTATTATCCAAGGAGGGACAATCTTAAGTTTTTCAGAAAGAAAAATGAGGATAAAAACATTAGCCTTGTCTGCCTCACACGGTTATTTTTGGAAAGAAATGAAGTCATGTTGTGAAAGGCTGCACAAAAACGTTACTGTGCTGTACAAAGTTTGATTATTACCCTCACTGTAGAGTTGGGCCTCACTGATGTTTGTAAAACAGTCCTTTGATGGATTGTGAGTGGTGCTCAAATTTGAGTGTGAATCAGAATAATATGGATTCCTCAGTCTACCAGCAAGGTGGAAGGCCAAGGCAAGATACAGGAGGCATTAAGTAACTCAGTGTCATTTCAAGGGTGTGTTTCACAGTGGGGATTAGCTCAAAGAGCAAGACTGCAGATCAGTGCTGGTCTCCATAGTCAATGAGGTTAGCCAAATGTGATGTATTTAGTATGTGTACACCTTCTTGCAACAGCTAGTTAATTAAATACATAAAGTGGAAAAAAAAAAAAAGAATAATCTGGATTCTTCCCATGACCTGCCCCAACCCCACCCAGCTTCTGATTCAGGGTGCCTGGAGGCGGGTGGTGGTGTGTCTGAGAAGGTGCATTTCTAACAAGTTCCCAGATGATGGTCCTGGTCCCAGAACCTCACTTTGAGAACCCCTGTACTCAGTCATCCTGATGAAGATGAAACCCTTATGGCAGTGGCTTTCAGTCATGACTTGCCAGAACCCACAGTAAGAAATATATTTTACATTGTGACCCTAGTGTAAACATACATATAACTAAACATGTTTCATGAAATAATACTTACCATTACCCCAGTAAATGCACTTCGATAATTTTTTTTTTTTTGGTTTTAAGAAAATGCTTATTACGTTGCACTTCATGAACCATCATTGGATCCTATCTCAGCTGGAAAACACTGTTAGTACTTGATAAATAAATATGGCATTGGTAAAAATCAACACTTCAGCATTAGACAACATGACAGAAATTAACTGATGTCCCAGTCTCTATTTCTCTCAAAATAGAAAGGCCATTATCGAAGTATGGACCCTTCTTCTACTCCTAAGCAAGAAAAATTATGTTGAGACCTTGGCTGCTGAAAGTGAGATGGAGAAGATTTTGGTTTCCAGGAAATTCTCTGGGATTCTGATATGTATCCTGTTTTATTGTTGACATGGAAGGCAGGATTGAAAGAACAATGAAGAATATGAAACATCTTCTTGCTCCAACATGTAGAGAGACGCTACCAAATGTAAAACTCTGAGGCTGCCTGGGTGATTCCATCCATGGCATGTCTGGGCATGGAATTCATTCTCCATCCTGCCCCTCTTCTCCAAAGACATTTTTGGGGATGCTCTTTACAGAGGCCAGTGACTTGCACAAGTAGACTGGTTACAGGTGGTCCTTAACTTTCATTGGTCTAACGTGCACACAGTCCATGTTCATGCACAGAACTCCATCTTTCCATTGCCACCAGCCATATAATGATTTCCCAACCATCTTTCCTACAGTAACCTGTGCTCTGGGGATGGTTGGAGGCCTTAGCCATGGTGATGGGAATGAGATAGGCTAGAACCTGGGACCTGGGACCTGGGATCTTTTACCTGAATGCTTGCACTTGGACAAACCTCTCCTTGAGCAACAAAATACAAAGAAACTGTAAGGGACTAAAAATAACTCCATGCATGCACAGTTGGGGTAATTATGAACAATAAAGTACAGAAAGGCCACAAACCAACTGTCATGGTCCGAGCACGGGTTGGAAAAGAATTTTCAGACATAAGGCAGAACGTAAGAAAGATAGAGTTTGTTAGAGAGAAGGGACGCTGTAAAGACAGTGGGACGACTTCCTGGCAGACCAGGGAGAGCCAACACTCTGGTGGGCTCACAGCCAACTTTTATAACTCCAAAACAAGGAAAATTCCTGCTAAGAAAATGGCACTAATCGATTGCTCAGTGCGCCAAAGGCAACAGGTGTCGTTAGGAGATAGGCTAGGGTCCTATATGGGGAATACCTTCCTTAATATGGAGTCAGGTTCTCGGCTAGCCCAAGTCATGAGTCAAAGATTGCTGTGGGGGTTGAAATAACTCTGGAATTTGGTTGCTATGAGGGTTGGGGTTAACTCTGGAATCTTGTCTTATGACTTTCGTATAGGGCTCCACATTCCCCCGTCTTTTAATTATGGGCCAAATCTTTGGCCCCTTTACACCCTGCTCATGACTAACTATCTACCTATCCCCATCTTGGGCTGCAGGAACCCAGGTCATTGGGGAAAGGGGCAATGACTGCTCTTAGCTTCTTCCTGCTGGACAGGGGCATCGTGGGGGTCCAGTGTCCACTCTCTGTCAGGGTGTATTTATGGAGGGAGATGAGAGCCTATGGAATGATTAGGCGGCTCATTCCAACGTGGTCCACATACCAACTGGCTGGTATCCTTCTTGTAGCAGCATCTGGAATTGAATCTTTTGAACCTGTTGGGAGATGAACTTAGATATTGTGTTAATAATGTAGGGGCCAAACAACAAAACTAAGGAATCAGGGGCCAAAGCAGGAATAAGAACCAAGTTATGTTTGGTAACAATGTTTGATCCTGGTCTATATAGAGTCAGTGCTTGGGTTATCCTCTCCAAAGGAGTGGAACCATTTGGTGTGGTCGTATATTTTTTTGATGTCCTTTTTATTAGCCCAATGTGACTGATGTCAGTGTGACAGACCCAATTAGAAGTGGTTGGAGGAGTAACAACCTAAACTTTAATGGACAAAATAGATCTCAAAAAAAATTTTTTTTTTTCTCAAGGCAATAGGCCTGAATCCCAGTCTAGACATGGCACTTTGAGGAGACCTGTAGCCGGAGAGCCAGTTGTCTAGTTTTGTCAAAACAGATTTTAACTTTTGATATGATATTAACACATAAACCAAAGCAGTTGTCATTGTTAATGATTTTAGTGTTTCTTTAGGTATGAGAAGGGGCAAGCATTTTATGAGCCAAAAATTAGGGCTCATAAAAATCCTTACCTTAAAATATCTACCTGAAGGCCTGTTCTGCCATTTTTCCCCAGAGTACAGAGTGCATTATTTCTGATTTCCACCCTGAACTCCTTTCAGGGGGTGTTGAAGTCAGCAGTTGCAGCAGCTCCTGATTTAAGTTTTTGCTGAGGCAGACAGCAAGTGCCAGTTTCCAGTCAGCAGGACCCCTTCATGGTCATAAATTTGACCATGGTTTGGGGGGCATTTTATGACCATTTTGTCCCCATAGTGCTAGGAATGCTCATTCCCAGGTCTGGCAAAGATTCCACTGATAGGTCACTCTGTGTTTTATTGGATTAGGCCTTGTGATTAGTCAAAAGACTGTGGACCACCCATCTAGAATCTTAAGGTCCAGGAAAATATTCCCTCTTGTTGCTTCTTCCCACATCTAGAGTTACACCATTATGATCATTGATCTCATGTGGGACTATATACCATTTTATCAGAGGCTCAGTCACACATTTGGTAATGTAAGAAATAACAATTTTGTAAAACAGGCCAAAAAAGGAAATAATATAGCCAGTGGTATTAGTAAAGTCATAAGTAAGAATTTAAGAACTTTTATAGGTGCAGCCCAGTATATTCCCAGGTTCTCTGGCTTAGTCTGTTCTACCAATCCTTATCTTTAAGGGACATTATATATTGGCCTTGTCCATGAGGCACCCAGCTTAATAGCCTAATGTTGCCAGACTGATTATTCTTGGTATGATTTAATTGTTCCCAACACAGAGGAGCCTTTAGACTTTTTCAGTCTCTCATTTTATTTGGGAATGACCTAGCTAATCAATAAACTTTCATCACTTAATTTAGTGCAACTCTAGAATTTCAAGTTACCAGAATCCAGAGAGACTATTTTAGATAGACATTTCTAGAGCCTAATCATTCTTAATAGAGTTTATCTAAAAGGTCTTATCTCATTTACATTTTCTTTCCTTAAAAGTTTCTTCACCTTGCCTGCCACTGCCCACTTTTTTTTTACAATAAACTGCATATATTTAAAGTGTAGAATTTGATATATTTTCTCTTATTAGTAATGTATATATACTGCCCACTTTTTTTTTAAGCTCTTTATTGCAATATAATTGCTTTATACTCTTGTACCATTTTTGAGGTACACCAAAGTGAATCAGCTGTATTTATACATATATCCCCATATCCCCTCCCTCCCGTGACTCCCTCCCACCCTCCATGTCCTGGCCCTCTAAGGCATCACCCATCATCAAGTTGATCTCCCTTTGCTATACAGCAACTTCCCACCAGCTATCTATTTCACAGTTGGTAGTGTAAATATGTCTGTGCTACTCTCTCACTTCGTCCCAGCTTCCCCTTCACCCCCCGCCGCCCTAACCCCATGTCCTCCAGTCCATTCTCTGCATCTGTATCCTTATTCTTGCCCTGTCACTGGGTTCATCAGTACTTTTTTTTTTTTTTTTTTAGATTCCGTATATATGAGTTAGCATACAGTATTTGCTTTTTTCTTTCTGGCTTACTTCACTCTGTATGACAGACCTAGGTCTCTCCATCTCATTACATATAGCTCCCTTTCATTCCTTTTTATGGCTAATATTCCATTGCGTATATATGCCACATCTTCTTTATCCATTCATCTGTTGATGGGCATTCAAGTCGCTTCCATGTCCTGACTGCCCACTTTTTGGTCTTTGTTGGTCAGCCTCAGAACTGTCATTGTGCTGGTGGGTGTGTCACTTAGCTTGCTGACGTATTACAATGAGTGTATACCGAGCCCCAAGGTCTAGTGAAAGTAGCCTGGTCCACCATTTTGGACCTATGTGATTCTAATCAGTCTATATCATGTCCTTGGGCTATGCCATTTCTTTAAAGTTTGCACCCTGTCCACTTCACTCCTGTTTCATTGCCCCCTCAGAGGTTTTATTCCCACATTCTTATGGGAAGTAGAGGGGTGACAGTCTATCTTCTATAACTGCTTCAAGCCTAAGTAAGGGCATTGATCCCACCTGTCAGGGAGTAACAATTTCTGGATGTCTGATCTAGGGGCCCCAGGGGCAGGACAGCTCCTTGTTTTAAGTCTGTATGGGCTGGAATCCTTGCATAGCCATTGCCTCCATGTAGGACTGTTGTAATTGCTTCCACAGTCTTTCTATGAATTTCCTTGATGGTGGAGCACTTTTTGTAATAGCATCAGGGTACCAAAGTATTTATAAATGACAAAAGACTTAAAAGGCATGGTTAAACATCTGATTACAGTGTAATCGATAAAGAAACTTGGTTACAATAACCAGAATCATGAATGATTACACTTGACTTTACATACTAAATAATCCTAGTTAAATATCTTGCTTTAAGATAACTCAGGGGCCCTTATTTAAAGTACCCCAAAGTTAGCTGGAAATCAAAAGAACTTTAAAGTTTGATATTTGGGAGGTTTGTCAAAAAGCTTTAAAACACTTGGTTAAATAAGATCATCAGTCATTGTGAGACAATACTTTTTCCTTAACCAAAGTACTAAGAGATCTCAAAAGCAAATACAAATCACTTAGAGGCAAAGAAGTTTACACCATCTGTTGTCAAAAGCATCATTTCAAGAATACTTTGGAAGGATAAACCGAATCCCACCTTGTTCTAGCCCATTCCTCACAAAATCCATTTACCCAACTAAATTCAATCCAAGCTTAGAAAATCCTGATCATGCATAACTCTTTTTAGTATTTTTTTTTCATTCTTCTCACCTTCTATCGAAAACACATATCTTACTATTCTTAAAAGCTTTTTTCACATTGAGTTACTTTCCTTGTTGACAAATTTGTAGCAGATAGAATAAGGTCTTATTTGACCTCTAGCAAACCTAGGGACAACTGAAATATTATACTTAACATTGACGACTCTAACAACATGTCTACATTAATCAAACCAACAAGCTTAAGCCACCTTCCATACCAGATATCAGCCCAGCACTGAATATTTTCCAGATGACATGAACCTGAAACTCACTCTGGCCAGACTAGTCTGTATTTCCGAGTATATAAGCACTTAGTTTTTTAAAAGCCAACCAAGTAGAGCTCTTTTATGAATTAACTTTTGGCAATACCATATACCTGCAGCTCACACATAGATACACATGAACACACAAACAGAGGCCACACAGTTCCCATTCCAAAACCTGTCCTGATGCAGGTACAACATAAAAACCATCATTTACAAGGGGTTGGATTCAAACTGGGCTTCTAGCAGATGGAGTAGTGTTTACAGAAATGAAACTTAGGATCTCCATCCATCCCTGACAAGTCAAGTTCTAAATTACCTTACCCTCCTTTTAAAATCTCATTAAAAAGATGGCAGAGATAAGGGTTCCTGAGAAGACCAGATAGGACATTTGCATCTCAAGGGTACAAGCAAGTTCCTCCCAGGATGACTTTGTTTCCCTTGTTTAATATTTACATTTTGTGGGCTTTGGATTATTTTTGGAGCCACATGCCTATATTCATTAGATCAATAAACAAACATTAATACCAGGTACTAATTTGATACTGAACATTTCCCAGTTCACGTGAACCTGAAATTCATTTAGCTTAATTTCTCTTGTACTTAGAATTTATAAGCACCTACTTTTCTTTAAGCCAATTAAATAGAGCTCATTTACAAATTAACCTTAGCAACAATATCCAAAGACAAAGACACATACTGAGACATACATGTATCCAGACAGACACAACGAGAGATCTCATAGCTTTGTTTTCCAAATATAGTCATGAATCAGATATCATGATATAAAACTAAGAGGAAAGGTCGAGTAGAGGGTTGCTTAGGAGGTCTGATGAATAAGGAGACAGAGGGAGTTGGGGAATAAGGCAGTAACAGAAAGACATGCGGTGGCATGAGTCCCTCAGATCTGGATTCTAAGGGCCATAAAGGTCTGAACATAAGGAACCTCTGAGCCCGTTCCTTGCTTTCCACAAGAGATCAAGTTGGAGCACAAACCATGCAACTGCCATCATTCTTGGTTCCCCATTTTATATTGGGGCCAGGCTGTGTTAAAAAGAAAATGAGAGGATGGAAGATGCCTTAGAGGACTGGGGCAGGGAGGGTGGGGGGGACTCGAGGGGGGGGAGTCAAGGGAGGGAGGGAATACGGGGATATGTGTATAAAAACAGATGATTGAATCTGGTGTACCCCCCCAAAAAATAATAAAAAAATAAAAATAAAAAAAAAAAAAAGAAAATGAGCCTATTCTTTTTGAGATTGTCAGGGTCAAATTTTTCCAGTTTCTGAGAATACAGCCAAGGGGTGAATCTGAAGGAGGCTCCTGAGACGTACCAGAACCCATCCTTAGCCATATGCCATAAAATAGGGGTACTCAAAGTCACCGGCCACAGAAAGGCATCCCTTTTTGTCCCAGTGATCTCTCCGTGTGCCTAGGCACTACATGGGCCGACCGCCCCAACAACTGCGTCCAACTATGAGAGGTGACCCTGAGCATGTGACTGAACCGAGCAACTTAAGATACCATGTGACTTGGGCAGGAAGAGAAAGAAAAGAGAGATTCCTGGGACCAGCTGGGTGACTCACCATTTGGTGATCCCCTGAAACTTGAGAAGGCACTCCTGGGATGGTTCAGAGGCAACACTTAGGCTCCTGTAATTCAATCCAGGCTGAGGAAGAAAAGGTGAAAGTAGCAGAGAAGACAGCCTGAGGAATCTGCCTCATAATCCTGTCGGGCAGGCAGTGGCCAAGGGAAGGGGGCTCAGTGTTTTGCTTGAACCAATGTGTGCTTCATGGCGCATGGAATTTGTCTTGCTGGGGGCAGACGCTCTAACAGCCTGGTCTGTTCCGTGATGCCCTTATCCTCTCATGGGAGTCTTCAAGCAGCAGGCACCCTAATGGCTTTTAAATGCCTGACCCGTGCCCCCAAATGTCAATTGGCCTAGTCCTCAGTTAGAAGGAAGACAGAGCAACCCTCACCTGCTCTGGGCAGCAGTTACTGGGGCAACGTGAGCTGTGGGGCCTTCAGGACACACTAGTGTGTGAGTGTGTGGCCCTGGCCAGAGTTCCTTTGTTGCTTCCACAGCTACTCGCCTGTTCGCAGAGGGTCCCGGGGAATGAGGAGAGGAGGTGGGGGAAGAGATCCCCCAGGAGGTATCCCTCTATAGGCCACCAAAAATGTCATGGTCCAAGCATGGGTTGGAAAAGAATTTCCAGACATAAGGCAGAATGTAAGAAAGATAGAGTTTATTAGAGAGAAGGGACGCTGTAAAGACAGCAGGATGACTTCCTGGCAGACCAGGGAGAGGCGATGCTCTGGTGGGCTCACTGCCAACTTTTATAACTCCAAAACAAGGAAAATTCCTGCTAAGAAAATGGCGTTAATCGATTGGTCAGTGCGCCAAAGGTGACAGGTGGCGTTAGGAGATAGGCTAGGGTCCTGTATGGCGAATACCTTCCCTAACAGGGGTCAGGCTTTTGGCTAGCCCTAGTCATGAGTCAAAGATTGCTATGGGTGTTGAGTAACTCTGGAATTTGGTTGCTATGAGGATTGGGTTAACTCTGGAGTCTTGTCTTATGACATTAGTATAGGGCTCCACACCAACTGCCATTTCTGACCTGTGATGCACAAAAGTAGGTTACTGCACATGATCCCTGCACACATCACCACCAAAGGGGTGGGCAGACCACCCAAGCCACCCCTCCTGCCCAATCCACCAGTCTGCCCCTACCCTCATCCCATTTAAGGAACCAGCTTGCCACCCACTCCCAAGGGCACCTGTTTCTTGTTTTCACTCCCTTATGCTGCAGCATGAGTCCCAATAAAGCCTGGCCTAAATTTCTCATCTGGCCTCATCAAGTTCTATTGATAAAAGAGTCCAAGGACCCAGGTCAGTAACAGGAATATTCACTCTCCTGTACTAGTGCCAGTACTGGTCTAGGCCCAGGCGCCTCAGACTGGCCCAGAGCCCCCGGCCATACTCTTTGACCTTCCAGCAGCCTGGCCCTCTAGAGCGGGCTAGCTCCAAGCTGAGATCCCTGGCATGGAAATCGTGTCTGGCCCAGCCTCTGTCTAAGCCTTACTCACATATCACCTGGGCTCCATAGAATGGCATGTCTGGGGAATGCAGGAGAGTGACAGCTTCAGGGTCCACTAGGCTCTTGCTTTGGTGGAGAGAGGAACTCCTCTTCCTCTGTCCTGACACATCTGGGCCCCCAAATTTAAAGATTAGGGGTCATAAAACCTTCCCTCCTCACCCCAGTGGTGAGGTCAGGCTAGTGGGAAAGAGAAATGCCAGGACAGATTTTGTTCAGCAGACAAGCAGTCAGACCTCCCCGCCTCTTCCCAAACAAGGCAAAGTATCCTCACCCCATGAAGGCATCCATCTGTCCCACTGAGGCAGGGCCTGGACTGGAAAGTGGTGGCATTGTTACCTGAAAAACTGGGTTAGCTGCCAAGAGACACAACCAAACCAAAGAGCAGGAGGAAAAGGAAGGATTTTTTGCCTGTAGCAAGTCAAGAGAACACCGGGGATCTTTCCCAAAGCAGTGTCTTCACCCAACCACAAAACTGGGAAAGTTTTACACTAAGGGTACATACATGTTCATGAAGGGTCTTGAGCTGAAGAGAATTCAGCACAGAATTGGGGCAAAGGTTGACAGAGTCCAAGCTTTAGTTGATTGAAGTCAGGAGGGTCAGAAAAGGTCAACATCATCATTCCTTAGGTTCCAACCAGTCTGGGGGTCTCAGCAGATACTTATGGTCCCCCATCTGGGTGGGGGCCTTAGTTCCTGCAGAACTCAAAGATCTGTATCTGATTGTGATGTACATCCCTTGAGGAGGAACTAGGACACTGTTTTACCTCTGAACTATTATTGACTGCTTTTCATAACTTTGTTCCCCTAAGAGCATTAATTACTGAGACCTGGTCAAGGGCAAGCATTATGGCCAGGCTTAGATCACAAAATGGTTTAGGCCTAAAATGGCTTCTCTTATGTCAAAAAGCTACATCTGTATATTTCCCTACTGTGTTGCACAGGGAACTAGATTCAATATCCTGTGATAAACCACAATGGAAAAGAATATGAAAAAGAATGTATATATACGTATAACTGAATCACTTTGCTTATACAGCAGAAATTACACAACATTGTAAATGAACGATACTTCAGTAAATTTTTAAAAAGCTATATCTGGTTCTTTGCCTTTGGGGAGCCCCTACTCTATTTGCCTAAGGCATCACTAGCAACAAATAAAGATTTTTAGTAAAAAAAGGAAAAAAAAAAACTTTCTTGGAATCAAAATCCTGCTGTAATCCCCAAGTCCCAGGCTTTTAAACTTTGTGACCTGTAATTTTCATAAAACACTTCCTCATTTTTAAGACATCAGGTCAACATGAAATCATGTAAAAGCACTCCCTAACTTCTGGCCTAGGTCAAATCATGGTCAACTAGGGACAACATGTGCTCACAAAACACTAGTGCTTATCCTCTATACTCGTGTTAGGGAGGCATATTTAAAAACTAAACTTTATATTTTGGAATAATTTTGGATTTACAGAAAAGTTGCAGAAAGAGTAAAGAGAGTTCTTGTGTACCACTCACCCAGTCCCCTGATGTTAATAAATTACTATAGTATATGTCAAAACTATGAAACCAACACTGGTATGTTACTGTGAACTAAATGCCAGATTTTACTTGCACTTCACCATTTTTTTTTCCCCCACTCATGACCCTTTTCTGCTCTAGGTTCCCGTTCAAGGCATCATATTGCATTTAGTTTCATGTCTTCTGGGTCTCCTCTGGTCTGTGCATTGGGCTGAATACCAGAGATTTAGAGATGAGAAAGAGAATAGCTCCCATCCTATGGGAGTGTTTCAGCCTAAACATCCTAAGGGACAAGATAAACAACTCAAGGTTAAACAAAGATCAAGAGAGCTGTACTCCTCCCTGCTCCCTGCTGGAGTCCTCCTCTGTTTGTCCCTTCCTTAGTGAGGCAAACGCTGATTAACTGATACTTTCATTTCAAGGGACTGAGATCAATTCATCATTCAGAAGAAGTACAACAGCCTTTTTGTGACAGTTTGCTTTTAACCTTTTGCTCTTGAGCTAACATTTAATTGTGAGATCAAGGAGCTTGAATACCCCAGGTGTGCATTATTTCACATTTTAACATTCTTGAAATCGAGATGCCTTTGACAAGGAGTGGCATCTCACAATCACGGTGGGCCAGGTGGCAGGTCTGACTTGATTATCCCTGTCTGTGTATGCACAGACTTGGCCGGGGCTATTCATGTGTGGTCACCTGAATCAATTTAGGAGCATTGTTGATGCCCTATAGGTTGAGTTTAATTGTAGTTTAAAATGTCTTTTAAAAGAATACACTGTCAGTATTGAAATAAAAATTTACCTGGGGACTTCCCTGGTGGCTCAGTGGTTAAGAATCTGCCTGCCAATGCAGGGGACACAGCTTCAATCCCTGGTCTGAGCCTGTGTGCCACAACTGCTGAGCCTGCCCTCTAGAGCCTGTGAGCCACAACTACTGAGCCAGCATGCCACAACCACTGAAGCCTGTGTGCCACAACTACTGAGCCTGTGTGTTGCAACTACTGAAGCTGGAGAGCCTAGAGCCTGTGCTCCACATCAAAAGAAGCCACCTCACTGAGAAGCCCGTGCACAGCAGTGAAGAGTAGCCAACACTCACCACAACTAGAGGAAACCCATGTGCAGCAACAAACACCCAACACAGCCAAACAAACAAAAGTTACTGTGGATGCAGAAAGGTGTGAACACACAGCAGGAGGATATTTGGGACCGGTAAAGGGACTAGTCATTGTCGGAGGTAAGACTGCAAATCCTTATTTTCTTGGAATGCAGCAACCCAATGCTTTTTACAGGACTCAGGAAAGGAAGTTGTATTACACTGTGTTACTGAGATACATGAAAATGAGATATTTCACCACATGCCAGGGCAGTGCACCTGAAGGAAGAAAAAAATTCCTATAAATCCCCTAGGAGAGATGAAGGAAATTTCAAAGCATTGGATACTTCTGGGCAAACTTGGGCAAGTCATTTAACTAGACTGTCGCTTCTATTCTCTGTAAGAAAATAGGGATAAAAGTAGCATTTGTAGGTAATAGTGTCCTGGAGCTAAAGCTTACCCAGCTCACAAGAGCCTATTAGGTACATCTTTTCCCAGCTCCTTGTTCAATGACATCATTTGGTAGCTTGAAATCTACCAAGTATTTACACCACAGAAATTAGCAATCACTACGAACTGGAACTTTTTTCTTCCCAGAGAGCCAATTAAACACTGTCGACTTAAAAAAAACGCACAACATGAGAGTTGCGAGTTGAGTTTATTTGGGGCAAAATTAGGACTGCCACCTGGGAGACAGCATCCCAGATAGCTCTGAGAAACTGTTCCAAAGAGGCAGGGGGAAGATTAGTATGTATATATTCTTGGTAAAGGAGGAGTACATGCAATCAAACACATTTTTTTGTAGGAGGTTTCTGCTAGTCACGAGGAGTAGACGTCACCATGTAGGGATTTAGTGCTTTTCTAGATATGAGGGGATGCAAGGGTTGGGCTCATAAAATCAGCTCCTGAAAACATCTATCTAAAGACCTGTTCCGCCCACCGAAACACAGAGTGCCTCATTCCTGGTCTCCACCCTGAATTCCCTTCAGGGGATGTGGAAGGTCAGTAGCTGCAGCAGCACAAAGTGATTTAGTCCTTGTACAGGCAGATGGCAAGTTCCAATTTATAGTTGACAGCACTTACTAGTACACAGCTACTTACAGGATTGTTGCACAGGTTAAACGAGGTGATGGGTACAAAGGGCTTGATTCCCGGGCACAAAAGACTTTCTGTGTCCCCCATTTCTTGTTTCTAGGAAATAGGCTTCACTCAGCCTCCATGACTTTCCCTGAGTTCCAAAGGGCAGGTTCAAACCGTTGCTAATCAGGGAAAGGAGGGGATGTGGAGACAAGGAGGGAGCAGTCAAGAAACAATAGCGCAGCCTTGGGGCAGCGTCCTGGTTCCCCCTCAAGGGAAATACATAACAATATCTTTGAGCTGTTTTACAGATACTGAAATCACTCCTCCCCCCCGCCCCCCTCACCCCCCACCAAGGTGGAAAAGGTTAACTATATGCTGCGCCCAAGCGCGTAGACCCCAGACTGGTTGCAACCAGAAGGTTGATGATGTTGACTCCCAATTACCTCACCACCAACCAATCAGAAGAATGTCCATGAGCTGATCACACCCTCCTCTTTGAACCATTACTATAAAATTCCTCAGTACCTCCCTCCTGGTTGGGACACACAGTTTTGAGGGCGTTAGCCCGCAGTGGCCCTCTCTGCCTGGCAAAGCAATAAAGCAATTCTTTTCTACTTTACATAAAACTCTGTCTCCGAGATTCCATTTGGTTTAGGTATACAGAGGCTGAATTTCAGCTACAGGCTTGGCATATTGCCTAGCACATAATAAGTATTTATATATGTAAGCATAGCTGTTTATATGTGCTTTTATCCAGTGACACATTTCTAATATAAGGTGATACATTGGAGAAGAATTTTGTACCACAAACAATGGCTCAGTTGGGAAGGGGCCTCTATATATTCGGAGTGCACTAGGCCAATAAGACATTTATTTTTTTCTTGATTGTTGTGACAGATCCCATCTTCCGCAGTCTCTGGAAAACTTTGTCATTGAGCTGGGATTACTTAGCTGTGCAGGGCTTCTGATGTGAAGGTCACTGCCTAAGGAATGTGCTCAGAGTAAGTGGAAAGGCTAAGTTAGAGAATGGAAATGACACAATCTCTGATAGCACAAGAGTTTTGACAGACAATTTTTGCAGTCAGATTGCAATATGGAATTCAACCTGTAAAACATTAGGAAACAGATCAATAGAACATGACAATGTTTGCTGGAAATCAAAACACAAACACATTCACTGTGGCCTTTTAACACACTGCAAGTGTATTTTATCTTGGAGATCAGCTTACATGAGTTCTCGAATTTTTTCTTCCAGTTTTGTAGCATCAGCTCCACAAAGTTCAAAAATCTGTTCATAAATACACAAAGGTGAAATATTTATTGGTTCAAATATGGCAAAGATGAAGCTTTGAGGAATTTTGTTCCTGTTTATAAATTTATCCTCTACTCATTTTCATCATTTGCAAGATACATTAAATACACATTAAACACATTAAATTTCTGATGTTTTAATTATTTGGCACCTTTTCAAAATTGTTTATGCTAATGTTTTGCCAGATTTATATAATTCTCCATGATATTCCTCTAAACTAAGATCTAAAACATATCATGCTGTTGGAAATGAGGAAACCCAATCATTGAAACTTCTCAGAGCATTTATACACTGATCTTGAGGGCTTGTTAATTCACATACATGATCCCCTGAAATCAAATGGCTTGTGATTTCCCATGCTCTGACTTTAGCCCAAGTAATAGTATTTTAATTAATTGATTCTAAGAAGCACATTTTCTTTTCAGGTTCTCACATCTCTGAATCAGGATGCATTTCACAGGGGATGGTATATTTTATTTGGAGCACTTTTCAGTAGGAGATAAAATAATGGTGCATCTGTCAATGTGCATATTATATTTGAGGAAATATGGAAGTTAGAGACCCTTACTATTCATGATAGTTTAGTACCAATTGTATGAGGTGGTTGGAGCGAAGGAACAGTGTGGGTAAAATGAGGCTGAGATCGGATGAAGACTTGAGTTTCTAGGGAGGGAGGTTTCAGCAGCCAGAAATGGTGTTAGGACTTTGGGGGCAGGGGTTAGAAAAGTCTAGAACTAACGTTAGTGTTCAGTGTGCAGCAGAGAAGAAACTATGCCCACATCTAATGATTCTGCTTCCCCTTGCAGCAGTATGGCGCCTGTGGGCATCATGGTTCATTCTGTTCCTTGAAAGTAAACCCTGCTCTTGTGCCTCTGTCTTGATCCAGTTTCACTTACCGGCTCACTCAGGAATCCACTTCTACAACAGCAAATTTCTCTTTTGATTCTTGAGAATAGGGTTACCTAAGTGTGGGTGCAGAATTTCATGATTTATCTGGGTTGTCTGGTTTGTAGCCATCCCTCTATAAATAGTTCTCTTGGCCTTGGCCACCAGGGGAGGAAGGTGTCAGAAAGAATCTGCAGAAGTCTCTTTCCTAAGAGTCAGGGGCAGTTGGATGGTGCCTCTAGGGCATGAAGGGGGTTTCATACTCCTCTCAGGCTAGAGCAGGTACCAAGCCAAGAAGTCCTGGCAATAATATAGGCAGGGCTTGGCCACCTGAATGACTGGACTTGGCTGGGGGCAGAAAAAGGATACTAAGCTTAGCCAACTGACCAAAGTACTGAACCCACTGCCAGGAAACTCCTGACCAAAGGAAGATGGAATGCTCCGTGAGGCTGGAGGTTGGCAGCTTGGGCATACTTATTTTACTCTTTTCACTTGAAGGTATTAGGAGATTCTAGACAACTCATTGTGGTTGGAAAGGAACTTTGTCCCTTGTCTTTAACCAATGCTGGGGTGGAATGCAGGGTGGGAGAGGCTTGGGGTTCCCCCCAGTCTCAGTCTCTCTTTCCCCATGGGAGCTGGAAGGGTACAATGTTTGCAGTGGCTCCCACTTATCCTTCCTTGTGGCTTCTGTCCAAGATTCCTCCTCTACTCCTCTGCTTCAGGAGTGGCTTGACTCCAGTGAAGGCACACATAATAGCTGAGCAGAAGAAAGGCACTGGCAAAGAAGGGATGAGAAGTTCCCAAGGTGTGTCTGTTCCTCATGACCACCGTCATGTAATTCTAGACAGTCCCCTGCACCCCCATCGGTCTAGAAGATGATATTTTTGTTATTCTTATGGCAATAACTCTAGTGGATCTTACTGTGAACTGCTTATCTTAGGCTATCCCCTACTACCAAAAAGCAGTATGGAGCCAGAGAGAGTTTGGGGGCCCCTAAAGATGGGCTTCTCTTCTTGGAGGAGACTGCCCCACATGGAGGGGTGGCACAATCTGTAGGAGTATTAGAAATAGGAGGGCACAGCCCCGAAGGGAGATTTCCAGGGAGGGGTGATTTCCATGACCATGTTCTGACATGGGTGGCCAGAAGCCACAAGTGCATTAAGAGCCTTGGCTATTGTGGAATTTGACTCCTCTTCCTTCCAGATACATTGAACCTAGTACAGGGCACCCTTACCCACTCTGGTACCTGAGCCAGGAAACTGAGGCCACTTAAAACATTCATATATATTCAGAACATTGCACACATGTCAACATACAGTTTGGGGAGTTATTACAAAAGAGAGCCCACTTGTGTAACCATGGCCAGATCAAGATGCAGATATAGCTTTAGCCCCTAGGTCCCAATCATTACCCTGTGCCCAAAGCCAAACACTATTCTAGACTTTTCACCATAAATGAGCTTAGTCTGTTTTTGAACTGTTATAAGTGGAATTTTACATATTTTGTGTGTATTCTTCTGTGTCTGGCTTCTTTCACTCAACGTGATGTTTCTGAGATTTACCTGTGTGATGGCCATACATGCATTTTTCAGTGGTTTTTAAATTTAATTTAATTTTTTAGTATTCTATTGCATGGCTATAACACAGTTTATCCATTTTGGCTATGACCAAGAGTGCTGCTAGGAACATCCTTTTCCACGACTTTGTGGGGACATCTTTGGGGGCAAATGAGCACTCATTCTTGTTGGGTTCTGTTGTTTACCTGAGAGAGGGATTACTGAGATCAGCTATAGTACGAGATACCCAACAGTTTTTCAAAGTGATTGCATCAATGTACACTCCATCAGCAGGGGATGAGTATCTGGCTGTTCCACATGCTTGACAATACTTGGTATTGCCAGCCTTTTTCATGCTCACCATTTGGGTGGCTTTAGGTGACATTAAATTTGTCTCTGAATTCCATGGATTTTACCCCATCAACTTCCCCTGGATTTTAGCAACACCTTATAATTTGTTTCTCTTTCTTCAGTCTTGTGCCCCTGAGGTCTTCTCACCCATGAAGCTCATAAACACAAATCCCATTATGTTATCTTTCTTTGTAAAATTCTTCAGTGTTTCTCCATCATCATAAAATCTAAGCTTCTCACTGGGATTCCTCGATTTTGTCTTTTCTACCTCCACTGTCGCTCTCTACCGTAAACTCTGGACTCTGGCAACACTTTATAGTTGGATTCGTTTATTCATTTAATAAATACTTAATGACTGCCTACCATGAGCCAGATATACGGTGGACAAGACAAAAGCCCCTCACGGAACTCACAGTCTAGTGATGATTTTACAATCTTATACTATTGGTGTATGATTATCAAATAATTTCTGACCCATACTTGTGACATTTTTTAACTCTCTGCTTCTTCCCATCTTTAATCACTTGTCAATCTTAAACATCCTTTTAGATTTAACTCATGAAGATTTCCTTGAAGTATTTCTCTGTTATCTCATAGTATCCACTATTCAAGTGTATTCCACGATTAAAGAATTGATTTTGTTATCTGCTTCCCCGCTAGACCAAGGATGGGGACTGTACTTTATTTTTCCCTCTGTAATTTTAGTATCTAGTCTAGAACCTTACCCAGGTTAGGTGCTCTATTAATGGTATTAGGCTAGAAGTGAGTTGAGCTAAGCTGATTTCTGATCATTAAGGCCCAGGTCCAAGACTCTGTGCTAAGTTTCAGGGAGTAGGTGTTATGTATTTTATTCTTTCTGTCCAGTTTGCCAAAAGCAAATGTTATATTTGTGTCTCCTTGTCTAGCATAGGTCTTTGCATACAGGAGTTTAATAAATGTAGTTAATAAATGAGGCACAGCTTACTGATAAGAGCTTATGTCATAAGTAGCTTTCTTTTGAAGGGATATAAAGGCAAGGCCATTAACATATAATTTCTGCTGCAAATATTTTCTCATTTTAACCTGAATGTTTAGCTGTACCTCTTAAAGGTGCGCTCCACTTTAGAGCATTAGGAAGCAGTGTTTACCTTGCTCTTTTCAATGCCTTCATTTTTCATGTACAGCTGCCACGTGCGTAATGACTACTAATGGAAATTGCAAGCTCCAGTTTGCAAAGACCAGTAGGATACAGGGTGGCCATTCAGGCATTAGAGAACCACCTATGTCCAACAGTGAGTTAAAAAAAAAACCCAAACTTTTATTATGGAAACTTTCAAAAATACACAAAAATAGAATAATGACGAGGACCCCATCTCCCCATTTACCCACCACCCAGGTGCAACCAGAGGCAGGTTTTTATGCCAAAGATGGTCAATCACCTACAAAGAGTTTATTCCTGCCCCTGGGAAAATGCAAAGGGGCTGGGGAGACCATGACTTCTTAAAATATAAACTAAGGGGTCTGGCTAGTGATGTCCTCATAGAATACCTATAAAACGCCTTGGCCAGTTGATAAGCAAATTACTTGACTCAATACTGAAGTTATGTTTGGACCAGCTGCATGAAAGCTCAACAATTTTCAGATATCCGTAGTGAGTTAAAAACAACAACTGCAACAAAATTCTCAAAGCAACAGCAACAATCACAACATAAACCAAAAAACCCAAGCAACCAACCCTCACAAGATACTTCTTGGGGGATGGCTGTGGAAATATTTGTATGAACAATACAAGTTTATAATCTGAAGTGGTATGATGTTCTTTTTCTTCTTTAGGTTTATTAAGACGTTAGAACTGATTAATAAGATGAAAAGGATATTTCCAACAAGAGAACATTTAAAAGTAACTCAACCTTCTATTGAGAGGTGGACGGTGTTAATTACTGTTGGTTCCTATCTTGACTTCTTTCTCTCTGACTCCACCCACACCCATTCCTTCCCCAGAACCATCTGCATCACACTGCAGGTATTTGTACACTTCCTCTTTCACAACATCTAAGGCAGAATCTTTAAATGCAAGGAGGTCAATTAAGGTTTTTGGAGCTGAGCAAAATCCAACCAAGAAGAAACAGCCTCTTCAAAATAGTCTGTTTCAAACAGCTTGAATTTATATGCACTTGAATTCAAGAAAAGAGAATATAAAGCAATCTATTAGCTAATTTTCCCTTAATCTATACTGGCCTTTTTCTCAACTTGTTCCAGTAGCGAGATTTTAGTAACATACGCTCAGCTACAAATTGGCACTCGCCATTGGCACTTACCATCTACTTCTATAAGGATTAAATCATGTGCTGCTGCAGCTGCTGATTTTCAACACCCCCAGAAAGGAGTTCAGGGTGGAGAGCAGAAATGAAGCACTCTGTGCTCTGGGAAAAATTGGCAGATCAGGTCTTCAGATAGTCAGATATTTCCAGGAGCTGATTTTATGAGCCCAAGTCTTGTATCTCCCCATATCTACAAAAGCACTAAGATCCTTCATGGTGACGACTGCTCCTGGTGACTAGCAGAAACCTTATGCAAAAAAACAGATGCTTGATTGCATGTACTCCCCCTTCACCAAAATCACATATACACAGACCTCCCACCTTACCTCTTTGGAGCAGTTTTTCAGAGCTATCTGAAATGCTGTCTCCCAGGCTATAGTCCTCATTTTGCCCCAAATAAAACTTAACTCGCAACTCTCACACTGTGCATTTTTTAAGTCGACAATACTAATTCACTTGCATTTTCCTGTAGCAGATTTAGAAAATGCATTGGTGACATCAATGATGAAAAGCACTTTAGTGCTTTTCTTCTTTTATGTTAGGAGTTGACAAGCTTTTTTTGTAAGGGGCCTGATAATACCCATTTTAGCTTTTGCAGGTCACATGATCTCTGTCAAAACTACTTAAATCAACTCTCTGCACTATCTGCAACTTTTACGTAAATCTAAATTTTTTCTATATAAATCAATAAAATTATATAATAATACTAAAATATAGTTCATTTTTTATAATGATAATTCATCAATAAAATTCCTTTTATCAAAAAAAAAAGCTATTCAAGTTGTTAGGGGAACCACTGACTGAAAGTGCCCACCCTGACCAGGCGCGATAGTAACCACTTGCATGAATTATCTCATAATACGAGGTCCTGCTAAGGAATGCGGAACTAACAAGCTATCACCAACTGGAATAATTCGGGAAAGGTCAAACGGAGAGAGGAGACGCCCGTCCATATGTCCTACCAACCTCCCAGAATCCTTCCCACTGGAATCCATTTTGGCTGAGTGATGTGCGAACCACCAGGAAAGACCCTGGGTCAGAATGACTGGCCAGAGACAACCTGCAAACTAACCCCAACACCATAATCTGAGACTGCGAGCCACGTGGCAGAGCAGTCCTGGGTTCCCTTACCCTGCTGCTCTCTGCCTGGGTGCCCCTTCCCAATCAAGTCTTTTGCTTTGTCTATACACGTGTCTCCTCGGACAATTCATTTCCAAGTGTTAGACAAAAGCCCACGCTCAGGCCCTGGAATGGGTCCCCCTTCCTGCAACAAAATCAGATATCGTAGTGCAAAGGTGGCTGTAGATAATATTTAAACAAATGGGCATGGCTGTATCCCAGTAAAACTGAGGGTCAGATTTGACCCTGAGGCCATAGTTTGCCAACTCTTATTCTATGCCATCAACTGAAGCTGCCTGAGAGTTAGTCACTTAGGACAATGTGGCTTTCTGTTGAAGAGAAAAAGAGGCATGAGTCTAATGTTGTGGGAATTCATCTCAAGCTACATTGAGAGTAGGACAAGTGATTTTGGACTCTGGCCAGAGAAGATGTCATTCTGCCTGTTACTGGAAGTGTGGGATGGAATTCTGTTCTTGGGGATAAAAATAGTTTTGGAGCCATTCCTTTCAATGGCATATATTCTTGTTCTCATGTTTCCATTAAACAATCTATTCAACTGTCCAATATTGGGAAAATATACCTCTTTCCTATATTCCTTCATTTACTTCTCCCTAAGTTCAAAGGTGAGCTTATCAGCTGAGCCTAGACAAAGGCATGAGGTCTTGCCTATCCTCCTCTCCCATTTTGGGAGTGTTTGTTCAAGGGACAGGTCTGTTCTCCTGGAAATTACATCTGAAGTGAGCCTAACATCTACCTTCTACACATAGCTCTGGAAAGCTATCATCCTCTGCCCTCCCTTTTGGGGGTCAATAGTATCAGCAGTATCTTCTCCACCTGGGTGGGTAAGTTTGTCCTCTGAAGCCCCAGATTCTCCCATAGGTGGGAAATCTTAAGGTCTAGGCTCCAAGGGGCTAGTAGGAAGTCTTTTGACATGGATCCAAGACATGTTCTTCAGTTATCACAATTTAGCACTACTGCTACTTTTAATAAAGGTGACATTTTGATTTTCCACACGAATCCATGTGAGAAAAAAGTTAACACAGCAGGTCTGGCTGCTTACTCTTGGTGTGTCTTCAAGAGAACCATGATTGATCCTTCACCAAGTCCTGGGGAATGTGGTCCTCCAAGTGTTCCTTGTGTTAGTGATGGATGATTTTGTTATACATATCTGGAGCAATGGACCATGCCATTGCTGGCTTGTTCAGTTGCTTTACATAAACATCAATAATGATGATGTGCACCTAGTTTTATTGTTGTGGTCCTGAGTTTCCATTGTTGTCGCAGCTGGTTGGGTAGCAATGATTGCTTAGCAAGCTATATCTATGTGACTAGTCCCCACATGAAAAACTCAGACCCAGGGCTTCCCTGGTGGTGCAGTGGTTAAGAATCTGCCTGCCAATGCAGGGCACATGGGTTCGAGCCCTGAGCCACATGCCTTGGAGCAACTAAGCCCATGCACCACAACTACTGAGCCTGCAGCACGCTAGAGTCCTCCAGCCACAACTACTGAGCCCACACAATGCAACTACTTAAGCCCATGCGCCTAGAGCCTGTGCTCCATAACAAGAGAAGCCACCACAATGAGAAACCTGCACACCACAACAAAGAGTAGCCCCCGCACACCACAACTAGAGAAAGCCTGTGTGCAGCAACAAAGACCCAATGCAGCCAAAAAAATAAAATAAAATAAATAAATAAATAATAAAATAAACCTTAAAAAAAACCTACTGACCCAGAGACTCAAAAAGTCATCCCTGTGCAGAGACATTCCACACATGTCCCTGAAGTTCACTGCTAGGGAGAACACTCTCCTAAGTATCCCTGGACAAGGAAGAACATCAGAAGTCTGTGCTGGACCTTTCAAGGCTCCAACAAACCTGCTGTTTTAACTGTGTGTTTATTGCTGTAATAAATCTTAGCTATGAATATAACATGCTATTGAATTTTGTTAATCCTTCTGTGAATCACTGAATGAAACACTCCTATATTTCAACAATTTAAAATTCAGAGAAGAACGGGGCTGGGATGAGGGTGGAAAACTTAAGGGGTGCCCAAAACTTAGTAATTAAGATAAATAATATCTTAAATATTTTAAAAAGTATTAAAAGTTAATGCAAAAAATCCATGATAAACAAAACATCAAAAATTCAAATAAAGACAGGTTTCCATCCTACATGTGCAATATCTTGCCTCCCTTGCTTCACCCAAATCCCTGCACTGGAGAAAAGAGGTACACAAGTAATTACTGCCTTTAAGCTGCTAAAGCTGAGAGCCGCATCTTTACCAATTGTGCTAAAAGTTGCTAAGTGGTGATTAAATAGTTGCTGTACTTCTCTGACTTTCCCTTCATGTCAATTAGTTCTTGCCTCCTCCAGTCAATTAATCTCTGCCAGTGTAGCAGCTGCTTATGAGATCGATATGTAACCCCTTTTAGGGATCTGCTCCCCTCAGAGCCATGAATACTATGTGAGAGTTCTTTTCTTTTCCCCCTCATGCAGAACCCCTCTGTAACTAACACAGTCCACTAAAGCTGAATACTATTGGGTAAGTCACTCCTGAATGCTAAGATGACTTAGCTTAAATGCATACTGTAGTTACTCAAAAGAGCTTTAGAGGTCTCTGGTAACCTTTATTTCTAAAATTCTATGTACCTATAAATTTTCAGAGTGACAGGTGCACAGCTAGATCCTGGGGCTCTAATAATAGCTACATTTTATAGTATGTACTAATTCTAGTGCTGGCCACTTTACATTATCACAAATTTTTATGACAATAGTTCAAAGACACATGATACTGCATTTCACAAAGTATGAAACTGAGCTTTAATTAAGGTGGTTAAGACACATTCTCAAGGTCCCCCACTAATAAGAAGCAAACCTGGAATTCAACCTATAATCATCTGACTCCAGAGATGGCAAAAGCTAGCTGCAGACACTCTTTTGGGGGATGGGTCAAACACTGCTTTTTACGAACTTAAACAATGAGCATTTGGGACGGTGATTCTCCAGGGACCACCATCCTTCTCACTCCCCGCTGCCTTACCTATTGTCCCTGCCTGGCCCTTGAAGACACTAAGTATGTGACCCCTTCTTCCAATCCTATCCTCTTTCTAGTACATGATGGTGCCACCTACTTGGGATTCTTTTCATCTCTGCACCAACTTCAAGGAGGGTGCTTGCTGGAAATGACTTCCATGACCTCAGCTGGAGCCCTGCAATTCATACCCATAAGGGCAAGAACTTCCTCTCTCTTAATATGAGTGCTCAGTTCTTCTGAATTATTCATGAGTGAATAGTTCATTTGTTAGCATCTATGTACTCATATCCCATCGCTCCCATCTTTCCTAAGTGCTTTGGGAAACCATCTTACTCTCATATCAAAAAATGAAAAGATGGAGCCAACTTTTGAGAGTTGGCCCATATTTAAGCAATTGGCCAAGACTTGCTAAATCTTTGTTACTCTTCCTTTCCTCTACTCCATAGACTTAGACTTATACCAACTTTAGTCTAGAACCAACGTTATGCACATAGGGGATCTACTGATGGGCTTCAGAGGCTCATTGAATACCCTAGCATTAGATGTACATTTCAGTTTAGGTGCATATGTGTATTTTTCTGGAGAGAGAGAGAGAGTTTATAGTCTCCATTGGATTTTAAGAGGGTCTACAGATTTTAAGAGGGTCTATAAACCAAATTTATGAACTACTCAAAACAGACTATAGTGTAATATTCTGGCTACAAAAATCAGTCAAGGTTTTGGAAGCCCCATCTGACAGACACCACAGGAATGCATGTTTTATTTTCTTTTTCTTTTGTTTTCTTTTTTTTAAAACCACAATGAATCTTACTGGAACATGCCGTGATGTCCCAGATGAAAACGCTAAGGAACACAGCAGGAAGGAACAAGCCCACCTTATTTACTACCTGGAATTTGCTTTGGCTGTCCTTTGCCCTAAAACTGTGAAATAATTACAGCTGTTGTTTACAGTGCATCCAGCCAGATGTTCATCCAACCTTTGCATGAAAATTTCCAGCTCTAGGCAAGGCCCATTATCCACCATGACCCTAGGTCATTGTTATGTAGCTTCATCTGTTTTAGGTCTTTAACGTTTTATTTTGTTCATAGTCTATGTATTTTGTAGATATTTGAAATGAGCTAGACTCAAGGGCAAGATAAAATAACACAACCATTAAAGGATGATCCAGTGTGGAGATGGCAGTTAGGAAATGCCAGGAAACTGCAGGTAAGGGAGGCTATAATATTTGAGTGGGGAGGTAATCCTGAGATTTCTGGCAGCAATGGAAACAGAGAAACCCAAGGGATTCCCTAAGTCTTCTGATCTAATGAGAGGAAGATGATCATATTTTCAAGGGAGGCAAACATTCTCCTAACTCTATGTTCTATAAGGAATTATCATAAGGCTTTTCATACAGTGTACATTTTAAAAGGCATTAATGGACAGTGGCTCATTGCCAGATGTTTTACCAGAAATGTAAAAACATTTCTTATAACATTACTTCACAGAAGCTAGATTCTAGGGCTTTTAAAATACTAGATAAATAGAACTTAACTGCTTCAATAAGCCAGTTTTCAGCTGTGCCATCCCAGAAGAAAGAGAGGAGCACATTTATGGAAGTGGTCTCGAAGAAGTGAATTTAATTTTTTTCTCTCCCCCCAGGAAAAGAGTGAATGTCACTGGCAACCTTCCTCATCAATTCTATTGAAAGAGGAGGGAAATTCACAGGGACTGGTCTTTTCGCCCAGCCACTCCAAACTTCCTCTGGTTCCAGTGATTTTCCTGTGCAGACCACTATCAGGTAGAGCCTGAGGGGAATTTCAGAGGTCTCATGGTTTGCCTGCAGCTCTGGATGTAATGGTTAGAAATGGGGACCTTGCAGAAGCCCTACAGGGCTGCTCAGTTACCCAATGCTGGGGGTGGACTCAAAAGAGGCAAAAGATTTGTAATACTGTGTCTTTATTATCTCTCCCATCTCCTTTTTTTGTACCTTTGTCTTCTGCACTGAAGACTGCTATTCTTTGTCAAATGGAACCAGCATTACAAATCTTTTCCACAGGTTTTCAAATGATATCTAAATTGATCCAGCTATGAATTCTTCTGGAGATATGATCATGTATACCTACAAATGAAATTTAGAAGTAGACTCATCTGATGTTATGACATAAATAATCTCAAGTTGTCTTTAAGAAAAAAAACCCCCAAAACTCTATAACTAGCGAGCTAAGTTAACGCTATTCAATGAGAACGCCATTCTCAAGAAAATTTCTTGGGACATGGATATCCACATTATAATCAGAGGCTTGCCAGAGGACTCTGGAATTAGACTACAGGAAAGTAGATCTGTTTAATAGACACCATCATCAATTCAGTTGATTTTATTTTCCATTAGCTAATTGGCATAAAATTTAAATTTTAGATCCTTAGTGATGCCTAGGATATAGGCATTTTGTTCCATTAATTCAAAAGAAATCCATACTTTGTAGACACCAGTTAAGAAATATCTGATTATAAGAGGCCCCTCCACCTACAAGTGAGGGCTCTTACACCTCGAGGCAGAACTGAGACTAAGCAGGGCCCAGCCTTTTCTCAAAAGCATAGCTATGGATTTGCTCAAGAGCCTAGACACATAATTAACTGAGAACCCAAAGTTTTGTTTCATAAAACGGAGAACAAACTGTTGTGCTATCAAGCAATATCTTCTGCAAAGGATGAAACCAGAAAGCTAGACTGAGCTGGAGAGAAACTTCCTCTGAGTCAGATTAATATGAGGACAAAATCAGAAGGGGAGGCAAAGCTGGTAGGGGGATGCAGGGGAAAGACAGCAGGATTCACTTGCTTGCTAATTCATTCATTTGTTCACTCATTAGTCAAACACAAAATGAGTATTTTCTATCGACGGGGGATTCTCCTAGGCACTGGGGTTTCAAATCAGACATGAACGACTCCAAGCGCTTGGAAGAATATGAGACAATTATGTGAAGTTAAGATCTGTGTCAAACAAAAATGGGCTTGGAAAGATAGACTGGATCAAAATTAGGGAGAAATTTGAAGGTCAGACTTGAGTACAAGGGTCTAGTCTTGATTCTGTAGGCAATGGAGGGGGAGGAGTATCAGATTTTAAATAAGGGCATGACATACGTGGAGCAAGGATCTCTTTAGAAAAGAGAATAGAGCCTTGGTGTGAGAAGGGCTATTGTTTAAGTTAAAGGTATTTGCAACGAGAATGAGAAGTAGCGGTGAAATGACTAAGGGAGAGAGGTAGAACGGAAAAAAGATAGAGCCTTGGGAAACACTTATATTTGAGAACAGCAAGAGACAAAGAAGCCAGAGGAGAACTTGGGGATGAATCAGGAATAGAAGCCAAAAGAAGAGGAGATTTCCAGGATATAGAAGCCGATTAGTTAATGACATTTTTGTGTAGTCAAGGAATACCAGGATTGAGAAATGGCTATTTAAAGTAAGTGCTGAAAGATTCTTGGTGACTTTCAAGAGTGGGTGAGGGAATGAGTGGAAAATAAGAATTGGAAACAGTAAATATATCCTATTCTTTCAAGAATTAGACCATGAAATAAAAGAGAACAGTCTGAGAGAACATCAGACATATTCATTAGAAATGTTTTGGTTGCAAGAGACAGAAAAAGCAACCCAAAGTTTACATAACTGAAGAATTTATAGGGGTAGTTCAGACTTCAGGCATGGATAGATTCAGGATACAACCAATGCCATGGGCACTTCTTTGCCTGACTCTGCTTTCCTTTGTATGGTGGCTTCATTTTTAGGGTCCCTGTGGTGGGAAGCCAGCTGTAATAGCTTACACATCATTTCTTTCCAAGTTCAAATGCAGTGCAATCAAAGGAAGAGGCTTTTACGTAGCTGCTTAAGCAAAGTCCCAGAATTAGCTCTGGTTGGGCTTGGATTGGCTTGACTGGAGTGAAGGGCACATTTCTGATGAGGATAGAGTTCACTGATTGGTCTAGACCTAGAGATGGAGCCCCGAGGAAGTACATGGACTAAGAACTAGGAAGTGCTTGGTTCCCTGGAGGAAAATCAGAGAACTGCTAATAGGGAATGGAGAATGGTAGCTGGGTGGCAAAAACAGCAAGGGTCAGAACATCAGGTCTGAAAAAGGATAACTGATGGATAAAGGCCTGGCACAGAAGGGAGGGATGCAATCAAGAGATGGATGGAATTGACTTCAAAGGAGGAAGAACCTTCATTTCTGAGAGGGAAGAGAAGGAGAAAACAATAAAAGATGACACACAATCTGACAATGTGGGGGCGGGGGGGAGTTGAGAATGCATATGTAAAACAGTTTAAATTTTCAAGTAAAAACTCAAGAGAGGGAATAGGTAGTGTTATTTTGGGGGGGAAATTATTTAAATCTATTGCTTCAATTAGTTTACAGCAAATACACACAAACAAATAGAAACCAAAAGTAAAATTCTACAGCTAGCATATCAAGTGCTCTGATTCTCTACACTGCAGACATAATCTTTACAAAGTAAAAGTATGAATTTTTTTTACTTTACATATATTCTTCATAACTCTTTGTATTTATTTATTTACTCTTTTTAGCTCAATCATTAAAAATTATTTTTTACAATTTTGAAAGGTTTCTGTTTATAATTATTACAAAATATTGGCTATATTCTCTATGTCGTACAATACATCCTTGAGCCTGTCACACCCAGTAGTTTGTATCTCCCACTTCCCCACCCCTATACTGCCCCCCCTCACTAGTTTGTTCTCTATATGTGAGTCTGCTTCTTTTCTGTTCATAACTCTTTTTTTTTTCATAACTCTTTTTAATTGCATACTCTTTTGTAGACTAGATGTATCACAAATCACTTAGCCACTCTACTAAAAAAAGACATTTGGATTGCTTCTATATTTTGTTAGAAATAATGCTACAATTTCTATGCACTCATTTGTTTATTTTTCCATGAGGTATTTCATTAGCAAAAGTTCCCAAGAATGGGATAATGTGTGAAAGGGAATGAACAGTTTGCTCTTCTTAGGTGTGTTGCAAAATCACCTTTCATAAGGTACACACAAGTGTCCATGCTCCCAGCCACATATGTAGTTACTAGTTTCATCACGTAACAAGTATTTGAGACATTTTATTCCATTAGTATCTTTGAGATAAGAACTAACATAGTGGGGATGGAAAAATATTCCATGCAAATGGAAAGCAAAAGAAAGCTGGAGTAGCAATACTCATATCAGATAAAATAGACTTTAAAATAAAAAATGTTACAAGAGACAAGAAAGGACACTACATAAAGATCGAGGGATCAATCCAAGAAGAAGAGATAATAATTATAAATATATATGCACCCAATATAGGAGCACCTCAATACATACGGCAAATGCTAACAACTATGAAAGAGGAAATCGACAATAACACAATCATAGTGGGGGACTTTAACACCCCACTTACACCAATGGACAGATCATCCACACAGAAAATTAATAAGGAAACACAAGCTTTAAATGACACAATAAATCAGCTTGATTTAATAAATATCTATAGCACATTACATCCAAAAACAGCAGATTACATGTTCTTCTCAAGTGCACATGGAACATTCTCCAGCATAGATCACATTTTGGGTCATAAATCAAGCTTTGGTAAATTCAAGAAAATTGAAATCGTATCAAGCATCTTTTCTGACCACAACGCTATGAGATCAGAAATCAATTACTGGAAAAAAACTGTAAAAAACACAAACACAAGGAGACTAAACAATATGCTGCTAAATAACCAAGAGATCACTGAAGAAATCAAAGAGGAAATCAAAAAATAACTAGAGACAAATGACAATGAAAACACAATGATCCAAAACCTATGGGATGCAGCAAAGACAGTTCTAAGAGGGAAGTTTATAGCAATACAATCCTACCTCAAGAAACAAGAAAAAGAACAAACATATGGACACCAAGTGGGGAAAGTGGGGAGGGTTGGGGGGGAATGAACTGGGAGATTGGGATACCAAATTGTACACTCTAAATATATGCTGTTTATTGTCTGTTAACTGTATCTCAATAAAAGTTCTTAAAAAAAAAAACTAACATAGCACACTCATGTGTATGAGGATGGCTCTAAAAAGTTTAGTCATGTTAATTCATTTCATTTTCACAACAACCCTATAAGGGGAGGGAAACTTGCTATGATCCACATTTTTACAGATAGGGAAACTAAAATACCAAGAGGTTATAAAGTAAACTGCTAGGAAATGGAAGAACTGTTTTTTGAACCACAGAAATCTGAATCCAGAACCTGCCTGATCAACTGCTGGGCTATATTACCTTGTGATAGCTTTTCATCGACATTTGCCCAAGTGTTGTTAAAAATGTGTATACATTTGTGTGAGAATTTCATCATGCCCTTTGTTGTAAGGTTCTTTTTTGATGGTTCTTCCCCAAAGAGGGCTAACAGTGGGGTATTTCATATGGATTTGGACACCTCAAATGGTCTGAATGGGGAGATTTGTCACAATTCATGCTTTTTTTTTTTTTTTTTTTTTAACCCCTTGCTAGTATGTTAAGTTCAGAAACTAAGAATTACATTGCTAAGATTAAAAATAAATACAGTTGTTTTATCCATCCAGGATACCCCAGGCCTTTTTTTTAAGACTCTGATGGCTCTATAGGCTATTTCAATCTGCCAGTTACCATAGAAACATACCTTCTGGGCTTGCTTGAACATTTGAAATGTGGGTATTGCTTTGATGTGATAAGTTTGGGCCAACTCCTGGAAAAGAAAAGAAATGGCATGAAGCCACAATTTTGGTATCCTCTCTCTGGATCAAGAATGGTACTTGGTAATGCCTCAGGAGGCATGTCTGAGAGCCCAGGAACAGCTGATACTTTACAGATTCTCTTGCCAAGAACTTTTCTAACATGTCCTCAAAGCCTCCAGGAATGTTAAAATAGAAAGTGACCATTTCCAGCATTACTGAGCTTTCTCATTGAAGAGCTCTAGGAGATGCGTGAGAGATGGGGGTCAAAACAGAATGGACTGAAGGATGACATGAGGTCTATTTAAAAGAGCTTGTGAAAGACTGAAGAAGGGCTCCAGTGGCACCCAATATGGAAAGAGCATATTGCAAAAATAAGAATGAGTAAATGTCTCTTTGCAACTCACACTTGAGACATGGGGTGATATAATGTCCTGCATTTTAAGTAAGGCTCACACCTTTCTTTTAAGCCTTATGCCTCTTCACTGCCCATCTTTGCGAAAGATTAGGAGCCAAGAGACAAAAAAATATGTTAGAATTCCAATTGTTCTCATCCATTACAATCTGATCTCAAATACCACCTTTTGTTTATCTTGTTTAAGAGTCAAAAGAAAATTAGCCACACAAAGGATCAAAACAAACCTCTTCTGTACCACCCCCCAACTACATTATAATTTTCATGACCACAGCAACGAAAACAATGAATATGTTACTATTAGAAAAGAAAACTGTGCATTTTGTTTCATGTTAAGAAACAAAGAACTATAATCAAAAAGGAAAACAATAACACGTGATGCTGAGGGTATGGGGAAATCAGAATCCTCATACACTGCTTGTGGGAATGAAAATGGGACAGCTGTTTGGAAGACAATTTGTCAATTCCTCAAAAAGTTAAATAAAGAGTCATGGTATGACCCAATAATTCCACTCCTAGATAGATATAAGGGCAAGAGAAATGAAAGTATACATATAAATGTTTATGCCGGTATTAGTCATAATAGCCCAAAGTTGCAAACAACCCAAATGTCCGTCCTAGGATGAATGGATAAATAAAAGGTAGTATACTATTCAGCAATAAAAGGGAATGGAGTACTGATACACGCTACACCATGGATGAATCTTGCAAACTTATGCTAAGTGAAAGAAGCCAGTCACAAAAGAACACATATTCTATAATTCCATTTATATGGAATGGCCAGAATAAGCAAAGCTACAAACAGTGTAGACTTATGATTGCTTAGGTGTGAGGTGGTGGACGGAGGGAACTTGGGGGGCGGTGATTGCTAAAGGGAACAGTATTTCTTTTTGGAGTTGTAAACACGTTCTAAAATTGACTGTAGTGACGGGTACACAACTCTGTGAATATGAAAAAGACCAAGAGTTAATAACCCTAGCTGTGTATTCTGAATGCATAGTATATGATTCAGCTTAAAGGATGATTACCTACAGTCACACTTTAGTGAAAGCTGAAGGAAATGGAAAAATGAAACTTGTAGTATGTTCTGGGTAGTAGTATGTCACATACTTTGTGCCTTTTATCTTTTCATATTCTGCTATTACCTTGTTTTACATACAGAAAAACTGAAGTTTATAGAGGTCAACTGATAAGAGGTCACAAAACTATTAAAGGGCAGAATGGGTGAATAATAGATTTTTTTAATACTAAAGCTCACATTCAGCCCAATGTATGCACAGGCCACTTGCTACTGTTACTCTTCCTCATTATAAATGAACAAATGTTAGGAAGAATAATTTTGTAGACAGGTGTATATTAATAAGCACATTTTGATTGAAGACACAGGCTGATTATTTCTGGGGGGGGCGGTGAGGAAGACAGGCTCTAGGGACACAGGGAAGGATTTCCTGGAATTCCTTGTGGTGTTTAAAATACCCCACAAAAAGCATAAGCTATAGCAAGGGGAAAGCAAGGTATGTTAAAATGTCTGTAATGCATTGAGTTCGGTTTTAGAAATTGATTAAGAATCTATTACAGGGGTGAAAATCATTTTTTCACTTTGAGCCCAACTCCAACCAACTGGTATTGTCTGTCTAGAACAATTCTGCTGAGCAGGATTGTGGGACAGAGTCCAGAGCAAGTGGTGAAGAGTATTGGGATTGATTAGTGAATTCTGCCATAGTATGGGTGGAGGGCAGCAGGAGAGCCAATATTTATTGTCTTTAAAAAAATACAAAACACTCAAGAACATTATGAGGGAGTTTACTACAGATCATCACACTTTAAATTGCTTATATAATCACTGAGACAGCGCTCTCAATGACATTGCATTGGATTTTACGTTTCTACAAGGAAGGATTTAAGATACTTACCCGAGCATTGTCCACATCCACATTAGCGAACATGACGTTTCGGTATTGTGCAGACATTGCCTTCAAAGTAAAAGGGTAACAACTCTCCATTAGCTTAATGTTAGTATTAAATCACACAGTAGCAGTGTCTCTTAGCAGAAACAAGCACTGAACAAAAAGGTTAATGGTGTTGCCTAAGAATTCTGGGGAAACTGACCTGCACTTTTCAAGTTTCAAGATACATGGATGTTCCCCAGTAGCAGTCAGGCAGGGGAATGGATTTGACTTACGTGGACATCTGATTCAGAGTCTCCCAAGTCTTTCAGGAAATAGACAGGGTTATAATATTTTTGTATTGAAAAGTAGCTGGAAGATGGTACAGATATTGGTTCCTTGCTAGACTGGGGTTCCCCTGTGAACATTGCCTTCCCTCACTATCCCACTCCATTCACCTAGGAGCCTCCTCTGCCCTCAACAAAAACTCTTCCTTCTGCTTTATTCTTCCTCCCATATAACCTGCTACCACCTGGTCACCTATTCTGTTGATCTTAACTCTAAGCTTCATTCTGGCACTGTGCTACTGCCTAGAACCTCAAGCACCAAAGTCAAAGGTTGGATGCTGCTAAGGTCAAGCAAAGATCAACAGCAGAACTAGAGTCTAAAGTCTGTGTTCTGCTATACACCAAAACTAGATTTTCCAGAATCCCTTGCTTGCCATCTTCCTGTTAGGTTCTGCCAACGGGAAGCATTGGCAGGAAAATGGAAAGTGGGAGAGGGAAAAATAACTCTCTTCTGCTTCTGTTCCAGATGTTCTGGAAGCATCTTTGACAATGGTGGTGACAATGGTGTTGGTAATGGCTGTGGGGCAGTAGATGCAGAAGCAGCCTGTAGATGTCAGCTCCTGGGATTTTCTTTTTTCCAGACAGCTGTTCATTCTTTAAGGGCACTTAATAGCATATTAATTTGTTTGCATTAACATTATATCTCAAGCATTACCACTGACTTGTTTCAAATGAAACCTCTCTTAGATGGTGGTGTGAGGTGTCCAGAGCTTGGTCAAGTGGAGACTACAGATGGAGCTGTCCCTGGGGGCTGCTCCCATGGAGAAGCAGGAAGCAGCATGACATGGGCTGATTAGGTGGACATTAGGTACAGAGTTCTGTTGTATGAATTCTCTCCGGTTGTTTGTTCAAAGAATGTGTGGAGTTCTTTCATCAGTGGCTCATTGAGATGATGAAATTGGGGGAAAACTCTTGGACAATAAACATGGAGGACTTTTCAGATAAAAAAATGCTGGTTTTGATTGGCAGCCTCTCCACGCCTGGCAGGAAGATGGTATTGCCCAAGAATTCTGGGGAAACTGACTTGCACTTTTCAAGTTTTGAGATATATGGATGTTCCCCAGTAGCAGTCAGGCAGGAGAATGGATTTGATTTATATGGACATCTGATTCAGAGTCTCCCAAGTCTGACAGGAAATGGACAGGGTGATAACAGTTTCCTATTGAGTAGCAGCCGGACGACATGGTACAGATATCGGTTCCTTGCTAGACTTGGGGTTCCCCTGTGAACATTGCCTTCCCTCACTGCTCCACTCCATCCACCTAGGACCCTCTTCTGCCCTCAACAAAAACTCTTCCTTCTGCTCTGTTCTTCCTCCCATGTAATCTGTTACCATCTGGCCACCTGTTCTGTTGATCTTAACTCTAAACTGTCTCCTGTATTTGATCTTTCCTTTTTTCTCCCCAGACCACTGCTCTGGTTTTGGTAAACCCATCAATGACATTGTTGTTCACCTTGGGTTACCTGCCTCAGTCTTTGCAACCCATTCTCACACAACACTGCCAAGAGTGTTTTCCAAAGACCCACGTTTGATTATGGCAAAACCCTTCTTAACATTCTTCTATTTTGACCCTACAGCAACTCATTAAGTTATAAGGGCTTTCTCCATCTGGGCTCAGCTTCCTTTTCAAGGCTTGTGTGTTGCTACTTCTACTGTATACACTATAAGTTAGCCTCACTGAGTATCTGCCTTCCCACGATCACACCATACAATTTCTCAACAAATTTATAACCTCCCCTTTTCCAGAAACACTCTTTTTGGGTTTCTATGCCAGGTGATCCTCTTAGCCCAGAGTCAGCAAACTTTGCCCTATAGACCAAATCCAGCTCTCCGCATGGTCTCATAAATAAAGTTTTATTGGAACATGTTTGCCCATTCATTTGTGTATTGCCATTTTCTGTTTTTGTGCTACGACATCAAAGCTGAGTATGTATAACATAGACTATATAGCCTGCAAACGTGAAAATATTGACTATCTTTAACCTTTACAGAAAAGGTTGCTGACCCCTGCTCTATGTCAATTCTTCCCCACTTAAGAGTAATGGTATAGCAAGCTCACTTCTATTCCACCTTCCTGCAGAGCCCAGAAAAGGGAAAAGGGAAAGATTCCTAGGATTCCCTTGCAGCCAGGGTTCTGGATGCCAATTGGTTTCACCAGTGAGAAGCATGCAGGCAAGACTTGGAAGGCAGAGTGAGACAGAGCTACTTTCTTTTTGTCTTGGACGTTCCTGCTGGAAAGCAAGGCTGTAGGTGCTGAAGTGTGATGGTGTCGGAGGCAGCAGCAGCTACACTGAGGGATCCAGTGCCCCAGCACCAGCTTCCTGCTCCTGCAGCTTCCAGATCCTGGTTCTGAATCCCCGATTGCTGCTAATGTTGTTTTTCTGTTTCTGTTTTCTTGGGTTTTTTCCTCCCGGTAGTGGCCTCTCATCTCCTCTCACATCCGATTATGGCAAAGTTAGGATCCCCTCAGCTGGGTCTGTTGTGGTCTTTCTTGAGTCACTCATGGGGTTCCAGTCTGGAGCCCATTCGTCCAGGCTTCTAATGATTTTATAAGCATTTAATTCCCTGTATGAAAGTCCTTTTCTGTCTAATTTGGTTTCTGTTTCCAACTTTGATCTGTGACTGTTGAAGTGCCCTAGAGTAAGAAAAGCCTTTCCTCCAACTCCATTATGTACTAAGAGTTTTTTCAAAAATGACACATGATACATAAATACATTCTCTTGTAAAAGTTCAAACATTACAAGAAAAATAAAGCAAAGCATGAAATGCTCCCATTCTTAATCCTCCCCGTTTTCACTCCCTTTCACAGGAAAAAAAAAAAAACAAACTTGTTTGATATGCATCTTCTGCTCCCCTTTGTCTACATATAACATACATATATATATGTTGATGTATACATACACATGTATATATATATCTGTTTTATATGAATGGGACCATACTGTATAAATTTTCCTATATGTTCTCTTTTTGCTTAATCCTATGTTGTTTTGGAGATAATTCCACCATTATGTATGGGTCTACTTGATTCTTTTTACCATCTGAATAGTATTTCACAGTGTGGATACATCCAAATTTACAAACTGTGTGTGCATTAGTCTGGATTCCAACAGAAAACAGATGGCCCATTCAAATTAGGATAATTTCGGGAGGTTTACCACCAAAGGGCTAACTATAAATAACTATAAAGTTAAGGATGGGTGTGGAGGAGCTGTGAGAGCCTGGACACAACAGTGGCAAAGCCCTCATCACCCTCAGGGCCCGAAGGTATGAAGGGGTTACTAAGCCTGAGATTAAAAGACCTCATTGGCCACTGAAATTTGATCAGCTTTGACTTTGTGGCAGGTGAGGATATTTATACTCCTGAAGCTAAACATTGGAGAATCTAAGTTTTAAGTGTCTGAATAGAGGAGCCTGCCAGATGTGAAATGTTCCCTGTGGATAGTCCAAGAATTTTAGGCAGAGAATAGATGTTGAGATGTCATGTCGCCAGTTTCTCTATTCGAATATGTTTCTTTTAAATTAAACATCAAAGGTTGTAACTGTGGTTAGAATGAATTCAGGTAGATTCAAGAGTTTAAGTCAAAAAAGTTGAAATGGTAGAAACCTTGTTGAAAATAAACCAGAGTATTTTCAGTTGTGTAGAGAAATCCAAACTTTATATTTGAAGGAATAGATTTCACAAAATGGGACCATAAACGTGAAACTTCTGTGCAATAAGGAGAAATGAAAGAAAATGTGTCTTTCTGTAGCATGTTATACACCTACCCCTGCCTTCCCCACCCACCCATCCCACCAAAGGGTGAAAACTCTTAAATGGGGTAATAGGAAAATTAACTAGATGGAACATTATATAGACATGAAAATTAAAACCTGGAGATGATAAAAACATGAACCAATGTGTATATGGAAAAAGATCTGAATATAAATATATGATTACAACTAAATGGAATATTTTACTAAGATATTTTATAAAGGAGATCAGATATGAAAGGAATATGTAAGACATAGGATTTGTTCTGATAATAGGGTTGAAGGATTGGGGGCAGTTTATTTTTTTATATTATAGTTAAAAACAAGTATCATGTTCATCTGTAATCCATTCCAATATTTGGAAGTTTTGAACTCTGGGACTTTGGTAAAATGTCATTATTATGAATAATCCATTGCTTTGTACAATTGCACTTTTTCACACATTTTGATGATCCTTGCAGAATTATCCATAATAGTATTAATCTTCTGGTGTGTGTACTAATGATCTAATTAGATCTCACTATATTATCTTCAGGTTAAACAGGATGCTTGAAAAAGCTATGATTTCATGCAAAAAATTTTAAGTTTAATTAGGTCCCATTTGTTTATTTTTGTTCTTACTTCCATTACTTTAGGAGACAAAACTAAAAAGATGTTGCTGTGATTTATGTCAAAGAGTGTTCTGCCTATGTTTTCCTCTAGGAGTTTTAGAGTATCTGGTCTTACATTTAGGTCTTTAATCCATTTTGAGTTTATTTTTATATGTGGTGCTAGCAAATGTTCTAATTTCATTCTTTTACATATAGCTGTCCAGTTTTCCCAGCACCACTTACTGAAGAGACTGTCTTTTCTCCATTGTACATTCTTGCTTCCTTTGTCATAGATTAATTGACCATAGGTGCATGGGTTGATTTCTGGGCTTTCTATCCTATTCCACTGGCCCACATATGTCTGTTTTTGTGCCAGTATCATACTGCTTTGATTACTGTAGCTTTGTAGTACAGTCTGAAGTCAGGGAGCTGATTCCTCTAACTCTTTTCTTTCTCAAGATTGCTATTGGCTATTTGTGTTTCCATACAAATTAAAAATATTTTGTTGTAGTTCTGTGAAAAAAGCCATTGGTAATTTGATGGAGATTGCATTGAATCTTTAGATTGCCTTGGGTAGTATAGTCATTTTAAAACAAACTTATGGTTACTAAAGGGGAAGGGATAAATTAGGAGGTTGGGATTAACACATACACACTGCTATACATGAAATAGATAACCAACAAGGACCTACTGTATAGCACAGGGAACTATACTCAGTATTTTGTAATAACTTATAAGGGAAAAGAATCTGAAAAAGAATTTCTCTATCTCTATCTATCTGTCCAAATCACTGTGCTGTATGCCTGAAATTAACACAACACTGTAAATCAACTATATGTCACTAAAACTTTAAAAATTAAAAAATAATAGTAAAAAAAGAAGCAGGCACCAAGGTCGGGGGGGGGGGTGGGGAGCTATGATTCCATAATGGCGCATAGGGACCAAACTTTTAAGATTTACTAGGAAAACTATTTGAGGACTTTAAATTCCTTCTAAAATTGTGAAATAGACACTGATGATACTTACATGAAAAAGAGGACAAATCCTTTTGCAAGGACCACACCATTTAGCTGAAAATTCAATTACCACAAGTTTGTTTCCGGCAGATTTCAAAAGTGCTTTTAATTCATCCTGAGACCAGAACATAAATGAGGAAATGAGTACAATCACTGAATCTCATAATGTCTTTTGGGGAATAAAATGACAGCTTAGTTATGGTGCAGCATCCCATTATTCTCCAGGGGACCCAGCCTTTCCTAAATGTCCCTGAGGGCACATATATATTTATCTTTCTAAGTATACATAGGTGATGATAAATCCACACAAAAAGATTAGGATTCTATTTGCCAGGTGGGTTGGTAACGGTGGTTGGTAATGGTTGAATACCTCTGGGGAGAGACTGAGATTGGCCAGTGAGAGATGAGGGGTGGAGGGTGGGGATGAATGGGTGTTCAAGGTGGATGTCTATAGTTGATTTTTTTAAACAAGGACCTAAACATGCATTAACAGAAAAATCTAAAGGAGAGCGAATTTAATACCTTGAATCATTTCTTGTTTTTGTTTTGCTTGGTTTTGGGGCGGGGGGGGGTGTGGCTTATCATTATTAAAGACATAGTTAAAACCATACATTTAAGGATTAGACATGCTTTTGCTGAATGTCTTCAGTGAATTTTCTACCAACCGTCTGTATCATCTAAGTAAAGTAAGATTTTTCCCTCCTGGGACCTCAGATCATGGCACCTATGCTTGATTGCTTTGTGAACAATGTCCTACACTAGTTATTTCATGCATGGCTTGTCTTTCTAGCAAGTCCCTACAGAACTCAATCCTGATTCACTTCTGTGCCTCCATGGTCCCTAACTGGCACATGTAAGTGCTCATGGAGCATTTAGTTGATGAATGAATAATCTGCTAATACATAGTGTTCTGTTCAAGGTTTATTTTTCCTTTCTTCACTGGAATTCTACCAATAGTACCTAATTTACTCTGTGCCTGGTATTCTCTTTCTTAATCTTTATAACCACCCTATGCAGTGGGTATTATTATTATTATCCCCATTTCACAGATGAAAAAACTAACATTTATTAGAATAACTTTCTCATAGTCAACAAGCTGGTGACTGGTGTAGTTGGGATTGCTAGCCTAGTAAGCTTGACTCCAGAGTCCATTTCCTTAACCACTATACAAAATTGTCTCCTGAGTTCTTTATAGTAGCGGGGCTCACTCTTCCCACTTCCTCTCTCTGGCCCAAATGCCATCATGCACTCACCCCTGGACCACTAATTAATATGGAGGGATGGGATCACTAATTGAGTTAAATCAATTAGGGCCTATCACTGGAAATAGGTTGTGATTTCTTCCATACAGATGGCATACACTCTATAATAGGGGAGTCTTGACAATTATACTGCCATTTGGTTTCCTTTCAAGAGGTGAAGCTGATGACTCAAGACACACTCTTCCTTTACTAATATTCCTCTGAGAGAGGGGTGATGCCAAGCTTCACTTTCTTTTCAGAGAGCCATGCCAAGCTTCCACTTCTCACTTGCTTCTGAAGTTATAAGGTAGATCCCATCTTTAAAAGCCCCCAACTCGGACTTCCCTGGCGGTCCAGTGGTTAAGACTCCACACTTCCAATGCAGGGGGCATGGGTTTGATCCCTGGTGAGGGGACTAAGATCTCACATGCTGTGTGGCCAAAGAAAAAAAAAGTTTAGATCCTAACAACTACTCACTTCCCAGTAGTTGTTAGGGTCTAAACTGGCCTAGGTGGTCCCATGAATGTGACTTGGCTAAATTCTCTGAAGGTAATACTCCCATGGTACACAGAGTGATCTCACATGTACCTATTAAAGCCCAATCTATGCCAGGTACTGGACATGCTGCTAGGATACAGCTTGGACACAAAGACAAAACATTCCACCCCTTGCCTTCCCAGAGTTTACATTTGGTGGGGAAGCCAATGGTAAGATTAGTAAGTAAAATATATAGTAAATTTGTGACCATTGCTAATAAAGTAAAAAGGAGAAGAATAAAACAGGAAGGAAGGATGGGAGCTGGATTACAATCACAGTCTGGATGGACAAAAGTCCACCTCCACGTGACATTTGCATAAAGACATAAAGGAGACAATAGGCCCTCAGAATAGGTCTTTAAGGAGGCGATGGAGAGGGCTTCTCAAATGATGAGTGAGACCCCAAGCTATTCTATGAGATTCCCAGCAAACCAAAAAAAGAATTACCAGAATCATAGGCAAGTGTGTGCTATTTTTAAAACATTTTTTATGTCAAAGGTACATGGCAATGCCTTCTTGAAATCTGGTTGGCCTCATATTTGTGACCTTAAGAGGCACATGTGGGGAAAGTGTCAAAAGTCTAAGTCTGAGGGTGCTAGTGGAGAGAAGACCCAGTCTCTAAGCATCCCCCTTCCCTCCAGCTCCTGGTCCTCCTGGCCCAGGGATAATTTTTTAGCAAGAAGAAAATTGCCTCTAAAAGAGTGGTTAAGGGCCTCCGTCATTTAGAGGTAGAGCAGACATTAGCATCCAGACATTCTACAGGAGGAGATTTGTTTTGGCAGTACCATTGGACAATGGATGGAAAGTGGCTTTATGAAATCCCACCTAAATGCTCCTGGTTCATTCTGTAGGCATGTCTAGGGGTTCTGTTCTCTTTCCTGGGATAAGAGAACTATGTGGACTATTTTACTTCCATAAAAATTTCCAGGTACAACTAAGGTAAAATCGGAAGGATCAGGTACCGCATGGGATTTGTTAGGAGCTGGCCTGAATCCAGCTAGAGTCAGAGCAAGAAATGAGAAACAGGAAGGGATGAACACTTTTTGATCAATTTTTCTCTTGGCTACTCTCTACAGAGTACCATCCCTCAAGAAACTACATAAAGAAAAAGCATTTAAAAAAAACCAAAAAACAAAACTCCTTTGCTACAAAGCAACAAAGGAGTACTGGATGGAGGAAATATTTCTTAAAGTTTATCAAATCTGCTCTCAAGATGATTTCTTTTGAAATACTCCTTGTATAAATAAATACTTGCCATGTCTCTAATATTCTGCACCATGATTTACACCTGGGAATTGCTGATGAAACTCTCCTGTTGGTTCAGTTGGCTGACTGCAGCTGTCTCTTATCAATTATAGGATCCTAGCTGGACTATAAGGTACCTTCTCTATGACATCATTGAACATGACATCTTAGAACCTGGAACTTTGGCAGACACAGAGCTAATTTCATTTTTATGCCATGACTACTTAGTGTGTGGTCAGCCAAGAATCAGCCAACTGTTGGCCTTGTGTGCAGAATCAATAACATGTCTGTCTCTTTCTAATCTTTTACTACCTATTTCCATGCACCTCTCTCCCTTTCCCAGCCCTGGCTGGGAGAAATAAGCAAGGTAATATTAAATAGATGAAAGTTGTTTTCATTTAGGATTTTGAAGGGATTATTTTGCAGTTGAGAAAGATACTAAAGCCTAATCCTATAATAATGTTTCTTGTACATTTGGTTTTACGAGTCATAGATTCCCCAAACTTTGTTTTTTTGCTCTAATTATTTAGGCGGTAATGAAACTTCACTTTTATGGACTGGACCAGGAGTTGGCAACTTTTTCTGTCAAGAACCAGATAACATTTGGGGCTTTATGGACCACAAACAGTCTTTGGTTCATATTCTTTGTTTTTACAATCTTTTAAAATGTAAATATTTTTAGTTGCTGGGCCTTACAAAAAGAGCAGCAGCTTGCGAAAGCCTGCACATGATGATTTGTTATTTTTCAGAATTTAATGTCAGAAAAACCCCAAACATGGCCATGACCAATTTTCCTCAAATCTTCTTCAGAGCAAGAACCACCACCACAATCACAAAGTGAGAAATAGAGGAATTTTACAGTAAAACAAACCCAGCAAAAACCTTCTCTGGTTTTTCCATTCCTCCTTTCAGGTCTCTCAGGAATGAATTATCTGCCTTTCTTTCTCGTGCGTGTTAGATGAAGAACAATGAATATTTCTTGTATAGCCTCAGCCAAGTTGTTTTTGTAGTGGTATTTGTCAGTTGCTTCCCAGCACCCATTTCTTCCGCTTTCTATCAGAAATACACAGATTTTTCTGTGTGCAAATGTATCCCTTCTCCGTTTTACAGCAGCTATGCAGTTTGTATGGGATTCATTTAACCCCACATCCAGGGTTCAACCCTGATGATCTTAATCCAACCAACAACCCTATCTTTAGGCCAAGGGTGAATCAAGAGAGAACAAGAAAGTAAGAGAAAGCAATTCCTAGCACTTGTGATGGTTACTGAAATTTCCTCTTTCTTTATCTGGATATAAATAAGATGCTGGCTGGCAGTAATTATAAAACACACAGGAACCCTCTTTAATAGCAATGTTTAAGAAAGCAGTGAGGTGACAGAGAGGAAACCTGGGGTTTTGGTTTCTTGGTCCACTGGATGAAATGGTGCTGGAAGTGCAATCTAAGCCTGAAGGTTTTGTTTCCAGAGACAGCAAATTCTTTTACAGTTTAAATTGAATTAAGTTGGAGTTTCTAATACTTACCTGGTAAACACTCAGCCGCAGTATTATAGAAATTTCTCCATTTGGGTCGAACTGCAAGAACTATGACTCAGCATTGCCACTGATGTTTAAAATATCTCGTGCAAGATATGCAATAGCAGAGCAAAATCTAACTTCGGGATTGAGGAATTGAATTTCTGGCCTGCAATATGTCCAGACTCAAAATATTCACTAATGCTCTGAAATAACTATTTACCAACTGGCATTCCCGTCATCTAAGTTTCTTTCTGAGCCTCCCTAACTGCTTATTATTTATTAAGGGAGAAGGTGGAAGGGAAATGAGCTTTAGACTCAGACAGATGTTATTCTTCCACTTCACAGTATACGAGAGGCACTAAACTTGGATCAAATAACTTGGTTTCAAACCTGAGTGCTGCTATTGTGAGCTCTTGAGCAAATTATTGCTTACCTAAGCTTCTATTTCCTCATATGTGAAATGAAGATGGTGCTCAATTCCTAGGAATACGGTGAGAATTAACAGATATAAAGAAGTCTAGTGAAGCGTCTACAGCTCCTAGCTCAAGCCAGCAAAGGCAGGCACCATTCTGGCCCTCCAAGTTTCTACTTCAGAAAGTGTTTTTCTTACCTCTTAGCGAACAGAAAGCAAACTGCAACCCGATGTGCTCCCTGCTGAGCTGTCAGATCTCTAAAAAGGAGACGCAACATAGGTTGTAACCTAACGTCCACAAGCCTCCGATGGCCCACGATGATGGTCATACCATAGGGCTGGCCAACATTTATAAAGTGGAATATTTTAGGAATAAACAAAGCCTCTTACTCGTCTTGCAAAGAGTCCTAAGATCTGGCAACCCCTGGCCTCTCGGTCCGTGTTGTATGATGACTGCCAGGTGGAGAGCAGTGGCTGCCCCTCTGGAGGGCACATGGTCTTTCCAGTTGAATCCTGTCCCCATCATCTTCCATTGCTTCCAGACATGAGGTAGAGTGAATGGCAAGATGCCATTTTTGTTGTGAGTTGCAGCTATTTGTCTTCTACCACGGTAATAGGTATTTGAAACATTTCTAATGTCTTTGTTCATTGTCTGTTGTGTTCTTTTTTCTTTTCCCCGGGGTGCTTTGCTTATTAATATTACTTGCCTGGCTTTTACTGGCATTTGGGTTTGAGACCTTGATTCTGATGCTTATTTCATGCTTATTAATTGAAGATGCTATTGTCGCCTCTCCTTCTTTCCTTTCTTTTTCATTCAAAAAGGAAAGATAGATATTGACACATATTGAACATCTTCTAAGTGCTTGGTTGAGAACCACTGTTTCAAAGTGTGGGCTCCATTCTTGACATCCCTTTTTTTTATGTTACTTTGCAAATACTCTGTTAGTTAAGGTGATTGTGTCCACTCTATACAGATGAGATGATTGAGGTGTAGCAAGTTCAGATAACTTATCCTAGCAGGAATTAATTTAGAATTCACCTGTCAGATAGGAAGGAACACAGGGTCAGCTGGAATCTGCAGGTCCCTTAGAAAGCTACTTAGCACTGGATGAACTGAACACAGTGAATTCTCCCTTTTCTCTGCACCAAGAAGACATCTACCATCTCTACCATCCTTTTCCTTATGGAATTAGCTCTTCTCGAACGTCTCTCCACTGTATTTGGAAAGGAGATGGTACAGAATTAACTCTCAGGCACAGCTACTAAACCAACAAACGCCTGCCATGCCCCTGGGTTCCTGGAAGTGGAGAAAGGGTGGGCCAGGACTTCTCCCTTTCTGTGCTAGGGCGTGTAGACTTTTCCACAGAATTTGCTGCTAAGCAGCTTACCCAGCCCAAGGGCAGGGAGAGTTGAAGCTGATGGATCACAGAAGTCTATTTATATCCAACTGGAATTAAGCACCATTAAAGTCCAGAAAATGATCAAGTTCATAAAAACAGACATCTTTTTTATGTTTTACAGAGAAAGTGCTTCGTTGGTAAGCAGGGCAAGTTTCTAGTCCTGGATAAAAGCTCCTGGTTAAGTATTTTCTAGAAAAGGGCACTTCAGCCTTTCCTTTTGTACTTGACTGCCTTTTTATGTTTCCCCGACAGGCACTCACATGTAATTTTCCTAGACTCATTTCTGACCTCATTGTTGGACCCATGAAGCTCCAAAACAGCCTGGGTGGAGTCTCTTTTTGAGAAGTCAGGGTTGCATTAAAAAAAAATTATCCAGGGGTGGAATCCTGAGAGTGGGCTGGGAATTTGAAATCTTGAAGACATTGACAATACAAAAACAGAGTGGGAAGAAAAGTAAAGGGAGAAAAGGAGAAAAGAAAGCTGGTGGGAAGAAAAGGGAGAGAGGATGAGCCAGAGAGGGCCAAGTGAAAACAGCTTTTAAAAGAATAACTAAAAAATAAGAATAAAGAGATAAATCATTCATATACATGAATTGTAATCCACCTCAAAAATTAATTACAGAGACACGCCAAAATGTGAAGGACCACAGAAGCAAATAGAAAACTATTTAGTATAAAACTCAGATCATTATTATGTAACAGGAAAGAGCTAAATTGGACTCATGTTGGATCTGTTTCTTTGACTTTAACCTTTGCTTTTCATTGCTTTAATCATACAGAATGGCCTGCCTCAGGGAACGCTACCGCCTGTGAAATTAACACATCCCTTCCTCACCTAGTCATTCCAGGAGATGTTTTGTAAGACTAATAACCCTTTTTACTTTACTTCCCCACCTCTCCCTCTCTGATTCTATAAAAGAAACTGGCATCCAGACCCTGATAAGATGGTTTTTTCAGAGACACTAGTCTGCCATCTTCTCGGTCTGCAGGCTTTCCAAATAAAGTCATATTCCTTGCCTCAACACCTCGACTCTGATTCATCGGCCTGTCGTGCAGTGAGCAGAGTGAGCTTGGCCTCGGTAACAATGAGTCTTATCCTAAGGGAGAAAAGCTAGTTTATTCTCTCTTACCAAACACTCCACTGGGTGATATTTTCCTCTTTGTATCTGTTTAGGCTTTAGTTGAGTGGTGAGAGGGGGAAATTCAAGGATATATATGAGAGGAAGAAGGGGCTGTTCTGAAGTGCTCAGCAACTGAGATCTAGAATTAGAGTCACTATAAGGTCTTACTACCCAGCATGCGCACAGACAGTATCAGCACCACCTGCGAATTTGCTTAAAAAAAAAAAAGAAGCTACAGGAACTACAATAGCAAAGAATAATAAATGAAAGAAGGAGGACAAGAAAGGAATTGTGTACAGAGAGGATAAAGGATTTACAAGGAGGACGTTCATTATGTGGATGAGAAGCGTGAATTCTCTTTAGAAGACCTTGCTATTCAAAGTCATACAGACAGTGGTATCACCTGTGAGCTTGACAGAAAAGCAGACCTTCAGGCTCCATCCCAGACGCACAGCGTAAGAATCTGTATTACAAGATTTCCCAGGTGATTCTTATGCACACTGGTGTTTGAGAAGTGCTGCGCTACAGGTCCGTTTCTATCGTTTCTATCTGGGAGCTGTCTGTGGAACAGAGGACTGGGAGCTTCAGCTTCAGCATCTCCTGGGAATTGTGAGAAATGCACATTCTCAGGCCCCACCCTGGACCTACTGAATCAGAATCTCTGAGGGTGGGGCCCGGATGTGTGTTTAAACTAGCCCTCCAGGTCATTCTGCTGGATGCTCAAGTTGGAGAACCACTAGGCTAGAAGTTTTTTGGTAACAACTGGATTGATTTATGTCTGTCTGGTGTATCATGTCTTCAACACCACAATGATGCAGGAGCAAAAATCAAAATATCTCACACCCTGGGAATTCCCTGGCGGTCCAGTGGTTAGGACTCACTGCCGAGGGCCTGGGTTCAATCCCTGGTCGGGGAGATAAAATTCCACAAGCCGCACAGCGCGGCAAAACAAAAAAACAAAAACCAAAAAACTTCACACTCTGAGTAACTTGGGCGCTGATCAGTCCAAATGGACAACAGCTGTGCATCAGCTCAGCTGGGTGCCCGGCCAAGTATTAACCCTTTCAGTTGCTTGACTGGGGGAGATCCAGGGTGTCCAAGGGAAGGGACTGGGACAGCCTCAATGAGGTAGGACATGAGGGCAGAGGCAACTTAGCCATTCTACATTCCAATAATTCAACAACTGGTTCAACTGGCCATACCTGCACGTATCAGCTAAAGATCAGCCTTGTGATATTGATGAAAAATGCAACGACTGCTCTTCCCAGACATCAAGGGCAACTGCAACATTCAGAAGTGAGTTATTTACCAGGAAAAATGTTTATTCAAAATAAATAAGCACATTTGCTTGGAGTTTCAGCACTGAGATGGGACTATAACCTTCAGTGATCCCTTTACTAGTAGGAAGCAAAACCCTGCTAGGTCCCTGGGCTGATAGCTAGTCTATGGGACAGATCAGGAGGGAGCTGCATTATTTGAAAGGCACTTGGCACTGGCTCAAGGTTATTAGGCAGGAGTCACAATGGCGGGTAGTATGAATAGTACACAGCTCAGATAGTGGGGAGGAAAAGAAAGGCAAGAGGCCAAGGACTCACAGAAAGATCAACGCAGAAAAGGGCCATTCTTAAGCATCACCCAACCCCCACAACAAGCCTTCAGGGAAGTGAATGAAATTTTATGTGTCAAAAACTGTGCCAAGGGCAAAGTGTTTACAAAGGTCGAATTATTTAGTATCAGGGCAATTATAACCTTCAGGGGGCAATTTCTGCCAGCCTGGGGCAAACTCATGCCTCTGGCTTTTGTAGGCTGTGGCTGAAATGCAAGGCTGTGAAATATGCACACACTGTGGTAACAGTAAGGAAAAACATGTACATCATTACCCCAAACTTCTTAGATTTTGCTAAAAGTCCTTGGATTTTCCTTCATGCAGGGAGAGAGCCGGAACACAGACTGAGGTTAGGGAAATGCCTGTCACTTGGAGTGAGGGAGATGTTACCTGTAAGTCAGTTTAGAAAACGACCTGCTTGAATCAGCAAACGTTCTGTAAAAACAGGAAAAGGACCTCAGCGTGGCCTTGGATAAACTGAGGCACAGGAGATCACCAAGGAAAAGAATTGACTAAAACCTCGTCATTGCTTCTTTCCTACTGAAAGATCCCTTTGTTTTCTTTATATCGGAGAACACTGGCGTCTTCATTTACTTCTTTCAAGGCCACAGGTGGCTTACAGTCCCCCAAAAGCCTCCAAGTCTTCTTGTAAAAATCTATAGTTAATTGTGATTTCCTGATTGCTTTTATGATAAAAACAATTCAAAACCCCGAGAAGAGGAAAGTAGAAAAAGAATTAACTGAGATACTGTTTCCAAGATTGCATTAGCATCACTGTTTATATTTTGATGTTATACACACACAGATGTAATTTAGTTTAATCAAATCTCCATTTTATTACTATGTGATTTTGCATTCTGCTCTCTCCCTTAATATTATGCCAGGGGCATTTTCCCATTATCTAATGAACTCAGAGGCATGATTTGTAATTGTTGCATACCATTCTATCATTTGGTTGCATTGTGTTTTAACTGATTTTTTTCTTATGCTCTTTACAAACTTACAATCACAAAACAACATCACAGAAAACTGAGTGCCTTTCCAATAAGTAATTGTGGAAACATTTTCTGAGAGTATTTCATACTGAAAACTACTGTGTTGTCTCATGAAAATTCTTATTTTCTTGAGAGTAACTAATTATACTATTTTTAGTGATCTTGATGTGTTATGCCAAACTTCCATCTTGAGTGCTTGTGCCAATTTACATACACCAGCAGCATTGCTAATCTTGCCATATCATCACCAGCATTAGTATTGGTTTTTTATGACTATTTTTTAAGTTGATACAAAAGATGTTATATTATTATAGTTTTAATTTATATTTCCTTGATTTCTAATGTAGTTGATCATATTTCTATTTTTATATAAAATTACTTAGTATTTAATTTTTTATTAGGTCTAATTTTTTTTTGAATTTAATTTATTTATTGGCTGTGTTGGGTCTTCGTTGCTGCACACGGGCTTTCTCTAGTTGTGGTGAGCTGGGGCTACTCTTTGTTGTGGTGTGTGGGCTCATTGCCATGGCTTCTCTTGTTGCAGAACACAAGCTCTAGGTGCATGAGCTTCAGTAGTTGCAGCACAGGCGCAACAGTTGTGGCTCATGGGCTCTACAGCACAGGCTCAGTAGTTGTGGCACGTGGGCTTAGTTGCTCTGCGGCATGTGGGATCTTCCTGAAGCAGGGATTGAACCCATGTCCCCAGCATTGGCAGGCGGATTCTCAACCACTGTGCCACTTAGGAAGTCCATGTTTGATTTTTAATTTGTGAGAGTCTTTTTATTTTTTAAGTTTTTTGGTAATAGTTTTTTAGGTACAGAAATTAATTTTCTAGTCAAATCTATTCATCATGTCTTTTGTCATTTTTCCATTGATTGTGAAACAGGAGGGAAGGGAGCAGGGCACAACCTCTGAAAGAATGACATAGCCCGAGGACAAGGACATGACATTAACCAATTAGAACCAAATGGGTCCAAGATGGAGGACAAGTCGACTTCCACTAGACCTTGAGCCTTAGTATACACTCACTGTAACCCATCAGCAGCTAAATGACACCCCCACAGGCACTATGACAGTTCCAAGACTGATCATAAGGACCAAAAAGCGGGCAGTGGCCCAATTCCAGGAAATCTCCGCCATTTCCCCCAAATAGCTGTAATGCTCCTCCCACTCATTAGCCTATGAAATTACCCACCCCTATAAAAGCTGACAACTCCATACCTTCGGGCCGCTCTTGCCTTCTGAGATGGCCCACACTGTCTGTATATTGTGTTTCTCTCTAAATAAATCCACTTCTTACCTATCACTTTGTCTCTCACTGAATTCTTTCTGCAATGAGACACTGAGAACTTGAGCTTCATTAAGTCCTGAAACCAGGTGTATGATCTCAGTTGGAAGACCATGGGTTTTGGCTGGGTTCGAGTCCCAGCATGTTTCAATTGCATACTTGAAAAGATGCTCTCCTTTTGTGGTTATTAGTGTATCCTCATATTTTTCCTAATAACAAAAACTAATTTTAGTTTTTAAACTTTTTTGGTAATGATTAAAACACTTTTTATAAAAACCTAGGACAATCAAAATATGTAAAGGATGTACCCACCCCTCAACAAATAAAATAAAATATTACATATATTCCTCCCTCATTGTATCCATCTACATTTTATTCTTTAATACTATTTATTTATTTATTTATTTATTTATTTATTTATTTATTTATTTATATGGCTGTGCAGTTTGTGGGATCCTAGTTCCCCAACCAGGGATCAAACCCAGGCCCCCTGCCACGGAAGTGCAGAGTCCTATACTGGACTGCCAGGGAATTCCCTCACTATTTATTTTGTTGTTGAGGGAAGAGATGACGATATATGTACATTTTCCTTGATTCAGTTCATGGAATGTCAATCTTTCTCTGTTGTTTTTTGATGTTTCCTGCATAACCTATTGAGGTCATATCTGACAGGGCATGTTAAGCATTTCTGTTTTTTTCCCAGTGATTTACACATTTATTCTTGCACCAGAACCACATTTGTTTATTACACATTTAATTAAAATATGAAAGCTAATATTACTTGCCCACTGCAAACTTTTCTTAGGCATGAAAAAAAGGCAGGGGCAAGAATAGATTAGGAATTTGGGATTAACAGACAGACACTACTATATATGAAATAAACAACAGGACCTACTGTATAGCACAGGGATATATCATGTAATAACCTATAATGAAAAATAATCTGGGGACTTCCCTGGTGGTCCATTGGGTAAGACTCCATGCTACCAATGCAGGGGGCCCGGGGTTTGATTCCTGGTCAAGGAACTAGATCCCGCATGCATGCCACAACTAAGAGTTTGCATGCTGCAACTAAAGATTCTGCATGCTGCAACTAAGACCTGGCACAGCCTAAATAAATAAATAAATAAATAAATAAATAAATAAATAAATAAATGTTAAAAAATAATAATTGGAAAAGAATATATATATTCATATATATATGAATCACTTTGCTGTTCACCTGCAACTAACACAATATTGTAAATCAAGTATACTTCAATAAGAGAAAAAAAAAGCTCTGGAAAAAAATCAGTGTTGTTAAGTTATATAAAAAATATCTCCTTAAAAAACTAAAAATAGAGCTACCATATGATCCAGCAATCCCATTCCTGGGCATATATCTGGAGAAAACCATAATTTGAAAAGATACACACACCCCAATGTTCATTGCAGCACTATTTACAATAGCCAAGACATGGAAGCAACCTAAATGTCCTTCAACAGATGAATGGATAAGAAGATGTGGTATATTTATATAATGGGCTATTAGTCATAAAAAGAATGAAATAATGCCATGTGCAGCAACATGGATGGACCCAGAGATTATCATACTAAGTGAAGTAAGCCAGAGAAAGACAAATATCATATAATATTGCTTATATGTGAATCTAAAAAAAAATGATACAAATGAACTTATATACAAAACAAATAGACCCACAAACATAACAAACTTATGGTTACCGAAGGGAAAAAGAGGGAGGAGAAATAGATTAGGAATTTGAGATGAACATAAACGGACTATGATATATAACACAGATAACCAACAATGACCTACTGTACAGCACAGGGAATTATACTCAATATCTTGTAATAATCTATAATGGAAAAGAATCTGCAAAAAAATATGTATAACCGAATCACTTTCCTGTACACCTGAGAGTAACACAACATTGTAAATCAATTATACTTCAATTAAAAAAAAAGCAAAGCAAAAAGCAGCTTTTGCACATGAAGGACTACAGAGTATTAACATTTGACATGTGGAAATGTGAGTTGTATGAAAGTTGAATGTTTGAACATTGACCCCCCCTCCCCCCCCGCCACGTAGAGCAGGTTGGAGATGAGGTATAAGAAAATGACAATTGGATAAGTAGATTGTGGTCAGATTACGGAAGGACTTTAAAGAGAAGAGTTTGAGGTTAATAAGCAACTTAGAAGAAACATTAAGGGTTCTTGAGCAGGGACAGCCATGGGGGAAAGACATGCTTTAGGAAGGATTAGTATATTAATGCTATACAGGCTACAGGCAGACACTGATTCAGAGAAGCATGTTGGGAATTACAAAAATTCATCTATGATAGAATGAGGAATTTTACAAGAGTGGCAACAGAGCAGAAGGCAACGTTTTCTCCATATGTAAAATAGAAACGATGGCACTGGCTCAACAAACATTTGTCGTTTCTATATACTCTAGGTGTATAAGGGACAAGAAAGAGTCAGAAAATGCCACTGTTATGAGCCTTATACCAGAATAGTAATACCGCTGATCAAAATGGGAGCATTTTCTCCTACTACGTGGACTGCAGGATACCCCTTTTCCACTCAGCTTACTATAACTAACCCCCAAGAGACTCTGTCCTCATCATTTTCCTCTACAATACCTCCCAAGAGGAATCCAAACATTCCTATGCTGTTGTGGTGGTTGTTTTGGTCTATCAGTCTTTGGATGGAGAGTCCAGCTGTGATTACTGTTCACGTGCTCTGACTTACAGGTGGTCTTAGCTTCCTTCCACTCTCCCCAAGTGCCATGCAGGACAAACTCTAACGGGGGCTCTTCACACGGGAGGTCCCTAAGATCAGTTTATGTAAAAGGAAGAAAAGGGTCAAACCTCCCTTATCCTTCATCTAGGTCTCAGAGAAGAGCCCTCCAGGGTGATCCAGCCCATCTCATCAGAGTATACGGTGACTTTGGCTAATTTTGGTTCTCTGTTTGAGCATCACAAAACTAACAGGAACCCATGTTTTCATGTCTGTAACTCTGAGCATCTCGCATTGCCTAGCTTAGGCTCCACATCTTGCTACTTGAATTTATCCCTAAAAAGCCTTCAGATCACATTGGTAGAACAGTCCCTGCTTTTGCCTTCCAGTCCCATTCTGCTTCTACTCCCACCTACTCCAATAGCCCACATGGCTTCTGCCTGACCTATAGTGGGACACTGCTGCCCAGAATCTACAATCAGTTACTATGTAACCTAAAATATCAGTGGTTCACATTATTCCTCAGAGGGCACCATGACCTCTGATTGCTCCAAATCTACACAAGTTTGAGAATTGCTGATCTATAAAACGAGGCTAAGAGAACTTGGTTTGCCTACCTCACTGAGTTGTTGTGAGGATCCAATGAGATTATATGTGGAATCTGGCTTTGAAAGCTAAGAATTGCTCTACAAATCCATGAGATTGTTATTGCCGTTCATTTAACACTGAGCAAACATCATTGGGTACCTATAGTGGGGCATAAAGATGAATGACATAGAAGTTAAGTAGAACCTAGGTCTTAAATGTATTGAAATTTATGAAAGTTTCTGCTTGGCCTGTTTGGGTAAAACCCTCTTCTGGATTTTGATAATGCTATTTCACTATAGAAGCAAAACAATTCAAGTAGATGATTTAGAGTATCTAGTTCTTTAATTAGATTACCTTCTCTCTCTCTCTCCCTCCTTTCCTCTCTTCTTTCCTCCCTCTTTTCCTTCCTTCCTTTCTTCCTTCTCTTCTTCCTCTTTTTTTTTTTTTTTTTTTGGTTTCAAACCATGCTTTTGTACAAGAACTGTGGCAAACAAAAGGAGTGTGTGTGTGGTGGGGCATAGAAGAGGTAGATTTCAGTGTATGTGAGTCCATTTTTCTAGAAGCTATTGGATGATCGAGTGTATAGTTCAATCACTTATGACTCCCTAGACCTATCCTTGTCATTCTTTTCAACGATGCTTATTTGCCATATGCTATGATCTAATTTGAGAACTCTACCACAATGTGCTACATGGTCTACAGGATGTAGGAAAGGCACATGGTCTGCGATTTCTAGCTTGCCCAATATGAACAATTCCGGAACAAAAACACATGGTAAGAGCTTTCTGTTGCTACTAAATTTAGTCAATCACCCAGCCTTGTCACTTGAAAACAGTTTGGTGCTTGATGAATACATTTTGCCTCATCCCTGCGTGCCTTCCTTTCTTCCCTCCATCCTCCTCCCCCAAGAGATAAAGACAAAATACAGAGCAAAGCCAGTGCAGCCAGGCCTAGGAGATTATATCACCACTTTCGAAAATTTGAAACTACCTAAATGGAAGGTTTCAAGATAAAACACAAAGCTTTATCTTGATCGGGCTAATTGGAGGAGGGCTTGGGAGCAGGTTAGGAGTAACTGAGAGTAGAGAGACAGGAGGATTTGGGGGGCAGAGTTTCAGAGAATGGTCCTGTGGCCTACCTTGGGGAATTTTGTCGCAAAAGAACTGGATTTCACATACAATTTTCATAAGATGTTGGAAATGTGAGCAGTGCCATCTGGCAATCATCATGCGAGATAATTGCAACAATTTGTGTGTGGAAAAAGGGACTTTTCCTCTTTAGTAGAGTATCCTAAGCCAGTGTGATGGGTATAGGTCAACCTTGGCAGCCATGGATACCTGATGATGGGAAGGAACGTGGCAGCAAATTCCTGAAGGAACTTCATGACATACATTCCAGAGATGTCTCATTTTAAGGAATCAGAGCCCAAGAGAAAAAGAATGACAGATGTTACTTATTTGGAAAAACTATAAGGCAGTTTCAGGACCCCCAGAAATGGTTGAGAATACATTAGGGAGGGGTGAGCTGCAAGTTTTACAATAGCAATAGATGCTCAGTAGAAAAAACATCTACAATACACAGGTGCTATGGTTGAGTTCATATTTCATATGCTTCCAAAAAACAAAGGAGCTGGACCTAGCATACCCTCAAAGGAGGCTTTCTTGCTGCATGCTACCAGGTTCAATTGCTGCTTCTATGTTGGCTGGATAGAGTGAGACCAGATTTATCACCTTTTCTCCAAGTCAGTGCTATCAGCAGGGAGTTAACCCTTGCAAGTAGTCAGGGGAAATCCTGAGAATAATAAAATGCAAAGGAAATTATGCTTTTAGTCAAGATGCCCTCCTTGCTTACTTGGGAGCTGAAAGCTTCTCCAACTGCTGTATCCAGCAGCTTCAAAAGATGGAGGAGAAAAAAGCTAAGCTGGGGACTGGGAAAATTCACAATACACAAGAAGAGTCTTGGGACTTTACCCCTTCTGGAGAAGAGGTGGTGTCTGGCAATGGGGACAGGGAGGTAGAACTTCTGGAGGAAAATAAATGATAAAAGAATGGAGAGAGGAGAGAAAGGAAGGTTTAGAATGGGTCTCTCTCCACCATGTTAGGGATCTTCTAAGAGGGGACATCATGAAGGTCTGGGCGGGGAAGACCTACACTTTTCTAGCTAAAGGGGACTAGATAGCTAGACAAAGAGACGCAAATGCCTGATTTTCTTTACCCCTCTTTCTTATCACTAAGTCTGTTAAGTTTTGATTTCATCACCTTTATTCGAGACAAAAGTACTGAATCTTCTTCTGATCATGTGTGTGTGTTTATCTGTGTGTGTGTATGTGCGTGTGTTCTTGTGTATTTTTGCTCAAGAAGAAATGTAGCCAAGAGCTTCAAAAGCATAGGGAGGAGAATGCATCCCCAGGTAAACATTATATGATCTTACTGTAATGAAAGAATGATGATGAATGAATCCAGCCAGGGGAGGATCCTCAAGTGGTGGAGGCATTTAAGGGGTCAAAGATTAGGGACCTATTGCTTAGCTGAAGTGAGGGTGCCAAGGATATAGTGTGGGATGTGCTCCATTCTTTGATGTGGATGATTGATTCTTTCTTGATCTTAAATGAAGTCATGTGCAAGTCAAGCTCCATTTTCCAACCACATTGCTGCACCTATAAAGCCACTGCAGTCTGGGTGATAATGGTGAGGTCCAGTGCATTTTATACCCTTTTCTTATAATCCAGAAAGATTACAAAGAGGATGATAGCTGTCTAGTATTGCAATCTATCTGCTCTTCTTAAGACTGCAGTTGGAGAGCATCTAAACGGAGGGAAGAGGTATATATTCCCTAGTGGCAGTGGCCAAGATTCTTTTTTTCTCAATATTTATTTTTATGTATTATTTATTTTGGCTGCATTGGGTCTTAGCTGCAGCACTCGGGATCTTTGTTGAGGCATGTGGGCTCTTGGTTGCGGGCTCTTCGTTGTAGCACGTGGGCTTCTTTCTAGTTGTGGCATGTGGGTTTTCTCTTTTCTAGTTGTGGCTCGTGGGCTCCAGGGCATGTGGGCTCTGTAGTTGTGGGTGCAAGTTTCAGAGCGCATGGGCTCTGTAGTTTGTGGCACGCAGGCTCTCTAGTTGAGGTGCACGAGCTCAGTAGTTGTGGCATGAAGGCTTAGTTGTCCTGGGGCATGTGGGATCTTAGTGTCCTGACCAGGGATCGAACCTATGTCCCCTGCATTGGAAGGCAAATTCTTTACCACTGGACCACCAGGGAAGTCTCCACCAAGGTTCTATTCTTCACTCTATTGCCAATGATGATGTTACTCTGGGTAAGTCCCTCAGCCCTGAGCTTCATTTTTATAATCTAAAAATAGAGTCTCTGATCCCTAAGGACCTTAAGAACTTCACTAAGGTCCTTATTCCTTCCAGTTACATCAACATTGCACAGAGTTGTGCTGGTAAGAGGACTGATTGGTTGTGACTATTACTACAGAAGCTGATTTAAGGAAAGGCACACTATTTGGGAAAGAAGAATATGAAGCTGAAGGTCAGCACACCAAGAGAAAAGAGAAAAACAATCGAATTAGCAATAGGAAGACCAAGTGTTCCCATGCAGGTGTGGGGTGTAGTCTAGACATGGCTGCCAAACAGACAAGCCCTCCAGCGCACGCTGATGTGAATCACCCAGGAACTTGACACGGTTGATACTGGGCGGAGAAGTACTTTAAGTACGGGAAAGGGAATGACTATTACAAGTGGCACCTTAGAGGGAAAGAAAGTAGATTTAGCCAATTCCATCTCCCTGTAGTCTCCACTCAGCTGTTAGAAAAACCGACAGAATTGTTGGAGGGCCAGGGTGGAGGGGGGGTCAGGATCTAGGGACCTTCCACAATGACTCATACAAACAATGGTGCTTAGGAAAGAGCCTTTCCCAAGTCAAAGGTCTGGGTTTCAAAGAGCTCATGTTTTTCTTCTATACTGATGTTTATTTTTTATTAGAAATACGAGGGTTTAGAGAACACAAAGATTCAATAAGACTTTTCATAGACTCAGAAAATACCTCTAGAGCTTTGGGCAGTAATTCATCTAAGCCTGTAAGTTTCCATATGTCAAACGTTATATTGATACAATGCCAGGACCTGAAGATTTCATTTGATCACTTCTTACTGAATCTAAGATACGATGATGGTGAGGTATACTATTAAACTGACAATTGTACCATGCAATACCATTGTAAGAGGCATTCCTATTTTGGAGATATTAAAAAATATATATTCTGGATGGATGAAGCATGTTTAACATCCTAACTCTGTTGAATACTGTGGTTTCTATTTAAGTCTAACTGTAACTGCTATCCAAACACTGCTATACTATCCGGGGATGTGGTGAGGCAACTCTGGCCAAGAATTTATTAATTTTCAGGGCCTTGTTATGATACCTGGGTCAGAATCCTGAACGCCAAGCTGATAGAACTAAGTGGGGAGGATCACTGCTGGTGTGTTGGTAGCAGAGGCACTGGGTGATAATAGGAAGACTGATTGTTTTAGCAAATTGATAGCATAGACAGGAGACCAAGGATTAAGAGTGCCTTTCAATTTCACCTCCAAGTGCTAACAGTGCCCTTATCTCAATATTGTCCCTTCTTTTTTTTTTAAAAAAAATTGTTTCATTGAAGTATAGTTGATTTACAATTTTGTGTTAATTTTTGCTGTACAGCAAAGTGATTCAGTTACACACACATACACACACACACACACATATATGTGTGTGTGTGTGTATATATACATATATACATTCTAGTATTGTCCCTTCTTTAATGGAAAAGGTTTGGGGCCATTAAGCATCAAATCCATAAGATCTACAGAAGGTATTACACCTGTCTAGAGCATTAGCAATGTTGCCTTGAGGTTAACATCGCCTGCACTTTCCTTTGAAGGGCTTGCTTTTGGTATTGTTGTGAGGTATGCTTTAGTCTAGCCCAGCTTCCTGGACAGAATATAGGATTAGGAGATAAAGGAGCCTGAATTACAGTCCCGCGGACTGTTAGCGTAGTAATGAAACTCACAAGGAAATGTACTTGATTGAGAAAAATGGACTCAGTAAATTGTGTGAGTACCTACTTATTTGTGGGGCTCAACCTTCACAACAATTGGAATAAGTCTTATCACTTTCATTATGCAGATGAGGACTGTGAGGCACTTTGTCCAGCTTACTTGGCTCACAAGGGGAGGGGCCGGCATTTAAATGTGGTGATTGAATTCCAGAGCTTGTGCTTTTAATCACTGCACCCATAAATAAGAACTAAATCTTGCCATTAAGGAGATTCAGACATAAATTAGCCATGACATAAAGATAAAAGTGCTTTAATAGACATGTGTATGAAGTGCTACGGAGCTCAGAGGATGAAGCAATTAAGTTCATGCATCTTACACGTTAATAAGAAAACTGAGCCTGAGAATTAGTCAGCTACATTTTTTTTTTAAAGAAGGAACACATCTTATTCTATAATTTCAGACCATGGGTTTCCAAAATACCATGCATTTGCTTGTCTGTGGATCAAACCACAATGCATTTATTCCAAGACTCCCAAATATCAAACACAAGATTCATCAGATAGGGGCTTCCCTGGTGGTCGGGTGATAAAGAATCCGCCTTCCAATGCAGGGGATGTGGGTTCGATCCCTGGTCTAGGAACTGAGATCCCACATGCCGCAGGGCAACTAAGCCTTCGTGCCACAACTACTGAGCTTGTGCAACTTGCCTAGAGAGCCCGCCACAACTAGTGAGAGAAAACCTGCATGCCACAACTAGAGAAGGCTGTGTGCCACAACTAGAGAGCCCACAACGAGGAGCCCGTGCACACTGCAACAAAAGATACCGAGTGCCGCAACTAAGATCTGACACAGCCAAAAATAAACAAATAAATGAATAACTGAATAAACAAATTAAAAAAAGAGAAATGACTACAACTATTTTTAAAAAGATTCATCAGATAACAGCCAATAAATGTGATATAAACACATTTTTTGATTGTGGAAAACTTCACACACACACAAAAATAGACAGGAAAGTATAATGAACTCCCAAGAATCACTAACACAACTTCAGCTATTATCAACATTCTGCTGTTCTTGCTTTAGCTATACCTACCTCTCCTCCCCCTCCTCACTTTTCTTTTTCTCTGGAGCATTTGAAAGCAAATCCAAGCATGCATTTAATTTATTAGTAAATACTTTGGTGTGACTATCTAAACTACAAAGCTTTAAAAAAAAATCAAAATCATTACGCTAACCAATGAAATTAACAATTCCAAATATTCACCTAATACCCAGTTTATGCCTAATTTTCCCTGATTAATAAACATGCTTTTAACAGAAGAACTTTTGTAACTATCAAATGTCTTCCAAAACCTCATCAGAACACCAACTGTCCAGGACGCTAAACCCCTCTCAGCATCCTCTGAATTAATCCAGCCTTCAAGGTAGCTATCATCATTTTCACCTTTTAGATTGCTTCTGTCTTTGACTTTGGAAAGGCAAATTATGAAAACAGGATTGAGAAATTTGGTTGTTTGCCTCTGAGGAAAAATTTTATATTTATATAAATTCTCTCTCTCTATATAAATTCTATATATATATATACACACACACACACATATACACATACATTATTTAAAATATTGTTATATTTTTATGATACTATATTCCAGGCTCCCCCTAAATACTTGTTTGTTATCTTGCATGAAAGCTTTTCTTCCTCACTAGTCTTTACCATTTCATTCTTTCCTTAGTATTTATTGAGCACCTACTATATGGCAAATATCACCAAGGATATATTGATAAATAAGATGTAATTTCTGTCTTCGTGGAGGGAGAGAGGCAGACAAATGATAACTATGTGCTACGGGCTAACCTCAGAACCACAGTGGGGGGAAACTATTGGTCAGGAGGAAAATAAGAAGGGGAATCTACTCTGCAGGAGAGAGAAAAGACATCAAGTTTAGCAGTACACAGAAAAGGAGTGGAGTTAGTAAATTAAAGTGTGCTATATATGAGAACGTGAAATGAGGAAGGAACACACAAAGACTGGTCCTAGTTCTCATAGAGCAGGATGATTGTGACTGTGACTTGGGTAGATTTGCTTTTCCTTCAGTTTACTGTAGAACTAGCCAAATATTCGTACATTGATGTACAGGAGACCAAGGATACAGATGAGTGGGTGGGACTTCCTGTTGCCTCCCTGTTCCACTGATTGGGGTTCTCAGAGTCTGAGCAGCTTGGCAGCCTGTGGGGTGAGGAATCCACCGGAGCTCAGTGCCTGTTCTTTTACTTTGATAGGAGACACCTTAGCACCCAAGTGTCTACCCTGTTAAAGTGTATGCATATTCCTGTGACACCATGCTTACAGGCTTCTGGGGTTCATTTCTGTATGTTGGGGCCTACTCAAGGTTCAAGTGCAACAAGCTGGGCAGTGAGTTAAGACCAAGATCATAAACTATTTTGATAGGGATAAAAAGGTGTGTATGTGTGTGTGTGTTACAGCTTTCAGATATATCTTACCTGTTGCTTCTCCTTCTGAATCTTAAAACGTCTCTCATACCCACAAACACCCTGTCTGTTCTACTCATCGGCATTGTTGACTAGAAAGAATCTTGGAATGAGAAAGGGCGGAGCTCGTTCTCCTTGCGTCCTATATAAATTGACCTTGGGGTGGAGGCGGGGGTGGGGGGTTAGAACAAACCCAACAGCATCTGAGGACTTAAGAACAAGTGGTGATGATGATGGTGGGGTCAGAGGAGAACTGGGAGTAGAGGAAAGTGATGCAGGTAAAGGAAATGGCTTGTGCAAAGGCTTCAAGATGAGCCCGTGAATATTCAGAAAACTGAAAGCCATTCATCATGAGGTCCTCTCAATGTTGCAATTATCACTTATGGAACATTTCGGGCTGTCCTTTAAACACAGCCTGGAGTTATTTGGTGGGACTCTTATGAAAATCAAGGCTGCTTTGTGATTAGCTACATTTTTTTTTGCAAACCTCAGAAACACAGGCTGTAATAATAAAGTACCATAATTATAAAGCTTACCGAGGGTTGAGAATGCCAGCTATATTCCAGCTAAGGTTGGTTTTCTAGAAAGTGTGCTGTGGCTGGTTACTCTGAACCTTAGCCTTGGACTTCAGGTGTTAGGCAGTAATTTCTAGATCTTGTAGGCACTGCTTCTTTACCTCAGTTGTCTTAAGTGTAAACAGAGAGCTTTGCAGAATTAGCTGAGATGGGCTGGGGAGGGGCTGAGAAGCACGAGGGACACCGATATTTACCCAGCCACTGCTAAATGCTAGGCACTCCCATGACTTTCAATTCTCACAACTTTATGAGACAATAAAGGAGAAAATACATTTTAAATTACAAAGCAGAATACAAACTATAAGGTGTGCAAAAAAGAGTTTGGAACTATTTCCTCTTTGACTATATATTTCATAGATTCTCAATAAAGGATCCAGATTCTTTTGAAGAATGTGGTATAATTTAGAAATGCACATGGATGGTTTCTGCTACTTTTTTGTGGTCCTCACCTTACTCCATTCTTTCAGGTTTTTCTAGTTTCTCAGTCTTTATTACCCTTGCTGATTGAACACACTTTCACTTAGAGAAGCACAAACGAGCTTGAACACTCTGCTGGGAAAATAAAAGATCCACTGGACATAATGAAAGGAAGAATTTAATGATTCAGAAGGGCGAGGAGCAGGTGTGTCATTAGACAGGTCAGGACTCATGTGGGTGGAGCGAACACACTAGAAAATGATTTCTGTGAGGAGTGGGTGTGATCAGCACTTCCTCTGAAGAGAAGGGGACAGTAGTCTATACTGTAATGCTTACAGACACCCCAACAGCCTTGATCTATGCGTGTCTCTAAAGCAATTTGGCTGCGTGCACAACATTTAACAGCCCAGAAATACTCCACCGAGAATCATATATTTTAAGTGACTGCCTGCTGATTACTGTGGCTGGAAGATGTAGCTGTAGTACCAGCTGAAGACATGTGGCCCTTAAAATATGTTTGCAGTTTTTTTCTTGTTTTCAAAACAGTGCATTTCTTTCAGGCTCCATCCAGTACTACTCTTTGGGCCCCAGTGGCCTTGAATGGCTGGTTGATAAGATAATTAGGGGGAAAAAAATGAAGGTCTGCAGTTACTGTCACTACTTTAAGGTCAGAGTTAGGAGAGAATCGTGAGTAATTAGGTATAATCCCTTCAAAGTATTGCTGCTGCTACGTTGGTTGTTAAGGAAGCATAAGAAAGTAATTCTGATGTAACTTGGCTGGTAAATTTCAGGTATTGTAACTGTCCATCTCTTATTCATTAGAGCATAAAGCACAAGGATACACTGTATAAATACACTGAGAGTTTCAATAATTCATTTAGTTTCTGTAATTTGATCATCAGAAAATACTTCCTTTGGTGTATACAAGTAGCTCACGATTGATTGATATTTCCTCTTGGTAAGTTTCCATTTTTATGTTAAACTGTTAATCATCTTGATTTGAATTCTTCTCTAAAGATTCCTGAAGGAGTGTTTAAACAAAATCATATGGGGCACAATCTTTAAACTTATACAACACACGCCAATGCATATGCCAGATTAATTAGGGTAAACAGAAAGATGATATACTCATTCAGGTGGGGCTTTTACTTCAACTCATTTTTACGAGTTTAAGATTATTTTGTATGAATATGAAAGTGTATTTATGAGTGTGAAAGTAATATATTTTCATTGAAAATAGTCAGAAATAAAGGAAAACTTGGATGAGTTAAAAATTACCCATAGTTTCATGTCTTAGGGAAAATTATTATTAACAAAGTTTGGTAAATCTCTTTCTATGCATATTGCATATGCATAGTCTAGGCAACTGGGAGCAGATTATAAACACATTTTATATAGTTTCCCACTGAACATTATGTCATAATGATTTTTTATTAAAACTCTTTGAAAATGCAACATTTACTGGCTTCACAATATTTACTCCTATGAATTCCACAACCAATACCATGAATTTCATGGAGTTTTAGTCTTATAAGTTGTTGATTTTTAATAAAAATGCCATGATAATTATTTTTGTGCATAAATATTTGGCTCTAGGTTAAGTTTTGTTTTGTTTTTTGAATGATTGTGTTTCAGGCAAGGAATTAGTGAAGTAAAAGGCATGCATTCACATTTAAAAACTTTTCAATACAAGTTGGCAGTTGTTTGAAAGAAAGTTTGTACTCTTTATATTCCCTACAAATGTTCGAGAAAATGATTTTATCTAATAGCCAGCTGCATATAGTCATTAAAACAAACACTACCATCACCACCACCACCACCAAAACCTTTGCCAAGTGGGTAGGTGAAAATTTACACCATTTATTTTATAACTAGTGAAACGGCTCATTTTTTACCTGTATTTCTTCTCTAGTGAACTGCTTGTTCATATCTCTGCCCAAAACAAAATGTTTTCTTATGGCTCTCTATTAAGTCATAATATTTTAGGATATTATTACTTTGTCATGCATGCTTCTGCTTGGTTTTACAATGCAGTTTGTATTAAATTTTAATTTGCGAGAGAAGCTTCCACATTTTTATAGTTAAATATATTTCCTTCGTGGGTCCTTTAAAATCTTATTTTAAAAAAAATTAAAGTATATATTTAAGTGGTTTTTAGTATACCATTAACAAAGTTGTGCAGCTATCACCACTATCTAATTGCAGAATATTTCATCAGTCCTGGACCTATTAGCAATTAGTCCTCATTCTCTCCTCCCTCATCTTTTGTCTCTATAGATTTGCCTATTCTGGGCATTTCATATAAATAGAATCTGACAATATATGGCTTTTTGGGTCTGGCTTCTTTCACTTAGCATAATGTTTTCAAGGTTCCCAAGGTTAATGTCAGCCTTTGTTTTTTGTCTCCTTTTGACCATGTTTGGTTTTGCTACATCCTTTGTCTTTTTTGAGGAACCACAGGAATTTAAAATCTATTTGGCCACAGTACACCTTAATCCATTGGCTTCAGTTAGTTTGCTATTCAGCTTCTACTGCTTCTTGCATCAGAGCATTAAGCATGATGAGTATTTGTTTGAAAAGGAAAAGCTTTACTACAGTAGAGAAGTATCTTTCTAGTCTGAGTTTTAGAGATTTTATTAAGATATTAAATTTTTCTGAAAGCTTTCCCTGCATCTATTGAAATGATCATATAGCTTTTAGTACTTGACATTCACATGACATAGAGTAGGAGTCACTTCACAATGGTTGGAGAAATTTTCCATTCTTGTGACAAAAAACCATATCCCATTTGACTGTCATAGACTGTTGAATTTGTTTTTATCTATTATCATTACCTATTTTATGTTCGCCACATGGATATTCCAAAGTTGAGAAGCAGTGTTTGAATACAGTGAAAAAAGCACAGATATTTGGGGCTAGCATATCTGAGTTTCAATTCAAGTTCCAAGACTTGCAACTCTGTGACCTTGGGCGTTTTCCTTCTGGTCTTAATTTTGCATTATTTTTGTAGATTTTCAATCATATGAGTAGTATGGAAAATTTTATATCCTGCTTTTTCCCTCACTTACTTTTATACCACATACATTTTCCATGTTACTGCATTATCTTTCTGAAGGCTGGTATAATACATGACTCAGAAACGTGCTTGAGGTAGCATAGTTTAGAGTTCTTTATTGTTCAGCCTTTCGTCCATGTCCACATTTTCATCAGTAATGATAATGCTGTGATGACATTTATTATGCCTAAAACTTGTGTATATTAGCTCAAAGCATATAAAAATACTCTTAGGGATACAGGTCATCACAGTGCTTTCTAAAATTATTCTACCAATTTACACTCTCACTGACGATATATAAAATTTCCTATTTTATTCCATACTTGCCAGCACTGTTTATTAACATTAAAAAAAAGTCACTGCTAATCTGATAAACAAAATGTCTTCTCTGTATTTGTGAGGTTGAACTTTTTCTCACACAAATGAATATATGGTATTCCTTTGGTGAGCTCTCTGTGTTCTGGAGTTCCATAAGTTTTTTTCAATTTATATAATAAAGACATTATAATAAAAATATTTGTACTTGGTCTGTCATAAAAATATATCTTTCCATCTTGTATATTTTTTTTTTTTGGCCACGCCGTGCCAAAAAAAACATGGAAACTTAGTTCCCCATTGATCAAACTTGCACCCTTGGGACTTCCCTGGTGGTCCAGTGGTTAAGAATCCACCTTCCAATGCAGGGGATGAGGGTTTGATTCCCGCACGCCACAAATAGAGAGCCCGAGTGCTGCAACTACAGAGCCCAGGCACTCTGGAGCCTGCGAGGCACAACTAGAGAGAAGCCCTCATGCCGCAATGAAAGATTTCGCGTGCTGCAACTAAGACCCAACGCAGCCAAAAATAAATAAATAAATAAATAAATAAATAAATAAATAAATAAATAAATAAATAAATAAATATTAAACAAATAAACAAAACCCCTGCACTCTTGGCAGTGAAAGTGCAGAATTGAACTACTGGACTGCCAGGGAATTCCCTATCTATTCCCATTCTGATTATGATCTTTTGAATGACAGTCCAAACTTTCTATTTATTTACGCTACCAAACCTGTTTATTATTCCTACTGTAATTTTCTGTAACTTCTAGGTTTAGAAGTTCTTTTAAGCCTTTAAATTTTTGAGAAAAATTAATTCTAAAAGCCATCTTATGGTTTTAATATCAATATTTAACTCCCCAACCCACCTTGAATTTATTTTTGTGGTGAGAATACAAATCAAAAGATTTTCAAATTTTTACCAATGGTCTATTGCCAGTCTCTCTCTTACTTTCTAATATTTTACAACAAAAATTCCACTGGTTGTTGATGCTTTCTTGATGACTTCTGAGTTTTTAAATAGAATATTTAAATTTGTAGGTATGGACTTTCACACTGATGCCTTCATGTTTCTTGATCCAGCATGCACTATTTTAATTACTGCAGCTTTTTATTATGTTTTGATTTTTAGTTAAGATGGTCCTTTTCATTATTTTTCTTTAAAATATTTTAATTTTCCATTTTTTTTCCTCCTTAATGAATAGTAGAGTAAATAATTTGGTCACATTCCCCCCAAAACCCCCCAAAATATTAAGCATGATTGGAATTATATTAAGACTATAATTTTATTAGGGAAAAATCAACATCTTTAAGACACGTTGTCTCATCCAGGTGATGGCATGCTCGTCATTATTTGAGCATTTATAAATGTTTACAGATTCAATTTTATAATATTCTTCCTTGAGGCTCCATAGATTTCTTATTTATATATGTATATATATTGAAAATAGGATCTTTTTCGCTGTACTTTCTATTTACAAATGACATGCAGGAAAGCTCCTTATTTTTGTATCTTGTAACCATCCAGTTTACTGGACTCAGTGTTTCTAATAGATTTTCATGCCTTTGATTTTCATCTTATAAGGTATATCATTGTATCTTCTGCCAAAATGAAAATTGTAACTCAATTTTCTCATTTTTATCCCCTTTATTTATAAATTTATGTATTATTACTTTGGCTAGAACTCACAGAATAATGTTCAAGATCAATGGAGATAGCCTTTTTGCTTTGCTTCTGATTTAAAGGGAAGCCTTTAATGGTTCACTATAGAACTGGTTATAGTTGGCTTGCAACAGACATGCTTCAGTATGCTGGACAAACACCTTTCTTTTTTTTAGAAATATAAGATTTCACTTTGAATATATTTAGTACTGAAGTTTTAAAAAAATAACATTGTTCTGTAATTGGTGCAGCCACTATGGAAAACAGTATAAAGGTTCCTCAGAAAATAAAACATAGAGTTGCCATCCGATCCAGCACCCCCACTCCTGGGCATATATCTGGACAAAACTATAATTCGAAAAGATACATGCACTCCTATGTTCATAGTAGCCTATTTACAATAGTCAAGACACGGAAACAATCTAAATGTCCATTGACAGATAAATGGATAAAGAAGATGTGGTCTATGTACAATGGAATACTACTCAACCATAAAAAAGAATGAAATAATGCCATTTGCAGCAACATGGAGGGATTAGAGATTATCATACCAAATGAAGTAAGTTAGAAAGAGAAATACAAGTACCATGTGATATCACTTATATGTGGAATCTAAAATATGACACAAACGGGGGCTTCCCTAGTAGCACAGTGGTTAATAATCTGCCTGCCAATGCAGGGGACACGGGTTCGATCCCTGGGCCAGGAAAATCCCACATACTTTGGAGCAACTAAGCCCGTGTGCCACAACTACTGCGCCTGCGCTCTAGAGCCCGTGAGCCACAACTAATGATGAGCACATGCTCTGCAACTACTGAAGCCCATGCGCCTAGAGCCCGTGCTCCACAACAACAGAGGCCACCGCTATGAGAAGCCTGCGCACTGCAACGAAGAGTAGCTCCTGCTTTCCGCAACTACAGAAAGCCCGTGTGCAGCGAAGAAGACCCAACACAGCCAATAAAAAAAATAAAGGAAAAAAAAGAAATCAATTACAGCTCTAGATAAAATCATAAATAAAAATAAATAAATAAAATAGGACACAAATGAACCTATCTACGAAACAGAAACAGACTCACAGACATAGAGAACAGATGTGTGGTTGCCAAGCTGGGATGGGATAGGGGATGGATGGAGTGGGAGTTTGGGATGAGCAGACACAAACTATTATATACAGAATAGACAAACGACAAGGTCCTACTGTATAGCACAGGGAATTATATTCAATATCCTGTAATAAACCATAATGGACAAGAATATAAAAAAGAATATAGATATGTGTATATATATGTATATATAATATATATATATATATAACTGAATCACTTTGCTGTACAGAAATTTACACAGCACTAAATCAACTATACTTCAATAAAGTTAAAAAAAAGTTATTCAACTACTTTTAGTATTATTTCCCTGTGAATCATATTTCTAGATATGTAGAGCCTCATATCATTTGCAAGCTTCACTTGCACAGTGCTTTCCTTCCTTGTCCTGTCTGCATAACACAACTAATTTGACTTACTGTAAAGTATAGATCTTTTAATCTAGTCAAAGTAACCCAATACAAATTCTTAGTAGGTACACTTTCAGAACTGAGTTTTGTTTTCAATTGCAGTAGCTTGTTCCCTAGCTTAAAATTTCTGGTACCACCTTTCACTTTATTATTTAGATTTTGAGCTTTATTTTAGTTTTATGATTATACATGACAAAAATCAACAGAGTTTGGAAGTTGATGGGGTATAATTTAAATAAAAGGAATACTCATAAGCATGGAAGATTGGTCGAAAGAGTGAATGTCAGAAGAAAGAAGGAAGAGGAGTCAATGGCTGAGGGAAGTGAAGGCGGGGAAGAGAACCACTCAAGATCTTCTTCAATCTTCCTGTGCTTCTTCACTGTGTTACAGTGTGCCCCATGCCCTATGTGGAAGCAGTTCTCCCAAAGGATGGAGGTGAGTTGACTGTGATTTTCCTATTTTAAACAAAATCTCATGTTTTGGCTTTTTTTACCCCAGAAGTCTAGGAAGTATTTATTCTGGTAGAAGGATAGTGATGGAGTTAGGGGGAAGCAGTGGAGACCTAGGGGAAGCTCAGCTCTGCCTTGAGCAAACGCAATTCTTTTTTCGCAGGGGGAGCCAGGAGCAAAGTTCTGGGAGTTTTCCCCATTTGCCTTTTTCCTTCCCTTCCCCTGTTCTCTTATTCCAATCTCCTTTTTCCCAAATCAGTGAGTTGTGGCATTATGATGCAGAAACAGGCTTTCTGTTAATCTTCCAGTTCTTGCATTTTTTATTCCAGCCGTGAGAAGGAAGGGGAGCACTTTATTTTGTGAACCATGGTCATTATGCTTTTTTCCCCCATCCACTAAGTTGATGCCTAAAGCTTTGTAAATGCTGGGGAAGGAATTAGCCAGGCTGCCCTCAGCATCAGGACAGCATTTTGTGTGGAAGGCAGTAGGTCCAATAGTTACTTTCTGATTAAATAAAAGGAAACCTTTATTGTTACACATATTGTAGAAATGATGGAACTAGCATGAAGGGGGTTTCCTTTATTGTAATTTCTCAGTACACTGCATGTAATCCCATAATATGCTAGTGGCAAAGATCATTATACCCTGGCCACCTCACAAAATGGCACTATCCAGCAAAACATTTATTTAGTAGCAAAATATATTTTAATTGAAAAATCACTTTAAGTAACTGAATAAAAACGTGTACCAGGAACTTTCCCAATAGACAGCAGAGTATGTACATTTTGTGAGAGCGGAGCAGCATCTATTTAATATATTTTTATATAGAAAATACAGGCATATTTAAAAATGGAAACATGTAAGAAAGTATGTCACAAGAAATAAAATATAACACAAAATAAAAAGGTAAACCCAAAGTAACAAGTTGACTATAGTAAGACAAGATCCAGCACCGTGTTGGAGTGTCTTTGCGTAAATTCCGGGAGTCCAGGACTGCCAGGAAGAGATGATCCTGCATTGTAGGAGAGCTGGTTGGCTGTGCAGTGGTTAAAACCCAGTCCTCCTTTTCCTGGAACAAAAATACAAAGAGATTCAACAGAAAAGACTGAACTGAAGGGGGGACAGCTGTTTGGGGGCCGATTAAAACGCATATGAAAGTCTCAGATACCTGGGCATCATCTATGATGTTGTTTGGATGGATGCGGGGTCATTCCTTGAGAAAACGAAGGGACATGGAGAAAAAGCGCTAACACACGAAAAGATGTGAGAATCAGCCCACTGGAGGTTTTAGTTCTGGCTCTGTCACTAGTTTCCTGTCTGATAATCCGCTCCTCTGTAGAAGGATGGGTTTGGACTTCATGAACCTGAAGGTCTCTTACAGCGTGAACTGTCTATGGTTTTCATTTATGGCATTTGTTTAGGATCCATTTTCTGCGCAGAGATCAGAGGAAGCACAGCCTCTTCCTTAAGGAATGAACCATCTGGGAATAACACTGGGTCAGTCATATTCATCAGTAGGGAAGGCTACATACAGGTTGACGGATTTAATGAATGCCACAGGGTTTTTCTCTACCAGTTGTCACGGATGCCCGGAAACTGCTCTGTCAACCAGCAAAAATGACTGAGATCAGCTGTTCTGCCTGTACTAGGTACGAGGGAGACAATCTTAAAGGCACTCAACCTCGTGGGAGAAAAGGAAATAAAACACTATTTGTAAACATTTATTGTTTTGATTTCTCAGAAAAGCTTTCTCCCCTTTCCATTTCAAGGAATTATACTCCACTTTTCTTTCTTCAGTGAACTGCCAGTCTCTTCTGCCCTTTACCCACAGGCACGGTAAAAGTTTTAGCAAAACGACCTTTCACGTTAGTATAACATAACCCAGCCTAGGATCTCTGTTGACTGATCCATGTTGGGCTCTTGGATCAATCTGGACGAGGGATTTATTCTCCTGGATTTTTAAACTGGGTCAGCACACTATTTCTGTGGATCCTGGAGTGTGACACGTAAAATGTGGGTGCTGTAAGCAGTTCTGTCCTTCTCGGCGAACTGAACCAGCAGAGGAAATCACTCCGCAGCAAGAGAAGATGCTGGAGAGAGGAGGTGAGATGGGAGGTGAGAGACTGCAGATGGCTTTCAAGAACTCAGTCTGGTCGTCCTGATGCTCAGCCAACCCATGTCTTGGGGTTCCATATGAGGTCCCATTATTGTGATAACAGATTCCTTTCCTTGCTTAAGCCAGTTAGAGTGGCAATAAGAGAGTCCTAGCTAATTCAGGTCTTGAAAAATCCATCACAGTATAAGGAGGGACAGGAGGGCTGCTGGGTCCTCTGGGTTGACTTTTCCTTGAATGTGGGAAATGTCTCTAAAGTTAATTTGCCATCTTTTTTTTTTTTTTTTCTGGATTCCTTTATCAACCTTTTTCATAAAAAAATCTAGATTTTGTTCTCTTTATTAATAGATGCTGTTTTAACATAAGCTGGTAACTACCCTTCCCTTGGTCAAGAAAAAGCTCCTATGGGTGTACAGCTGACCCTTGAACAATGCGGGCGTTAGGGGCACTGACCGACCCGCTGAGCAGTTGAAAACTGGCGTATAACTTCACAGTCAGTCGGTCCTCTGTATCTGTGGTTCTGCATCCACAGATTCAGCCAACTGCAGATTGTGTAGTACCGTAGCATAGATTTACTGGAAAAAATCTACATATGGGTGGACCCAGGCAGTACAACCCATGTTGTTCAAGGGTCAATTGTATTTTCATATTAGGGAACCACACAAACTCTGAGTTTCCTTTTTTTTTAAACGGTAAGATGAAATAATTGAAACATAATGTCTAAAAGAAGAAGAATGTTACAAATACTTCCTGTTCCTTTTTGAGTCACTGTCATTCTTATTCTTTTTTTCTATTTATTTATTTATTTATTTGGCTGTGTTGGGTCTTAGTTGCAGCATGTGGGATCTAGTTCCCTAACCAGGGATCAAACCCAGGCCACCAGCATTGGGAGTGTGGGGTTTTAGCCACTGGACCACCATGGAAGTCTGCTTATTCTTTTTATCTTCTCTCTTCTTTACTTTGCTCTCCTTTTTCCCAGAAATTCTTTCCAGTTTGACTCTCAAGTTCTTTCAACTCTGCTCTCAGGTAAAATAATCATCTTTGTCTTGGAAACGTCTAAATATACTTGTACAATCCAAATTTGTTCTTTGGGGTTTAGTTTTTGTTTTTCCCCTGGAGAGATGGCATATACTTGAGATGATATGAAGAAATTCATTGGCATGAGACACATTTTTTTTTGTTAATTAAGTTTGTATTCTAAATAGATTTTTGTCTTTGCAAGTTGACTTTGATATTCCAATTAAAATGAAATAAAAGGAAATGGAAAAATAAAAGCTCTTTTCACCTAACTTCCCACTTCTTAAAATGAGTATAGAAATATCCATTTGTTTTTAATGATTCCTATAAGATGGAAGCAAATATACATAATACAAATCTAAGTAATGTACTATAATGATGTATATTAAAAGTTTTTAAATAGAGCTGGTAATAGTCCAACATTGCAATATTTGTGAGGGCAATGTTTTAACATTGAAAATGTTTTATCAATGGTATGACGCAATATGTAATCAAAATGGTATGTGATTGGCATAAAAACACACAGATGAATGAAACAGAATAGAGAACCCAGAAATAAATCCATACATAAATGGTCAATTAATTTATGACAAAGGAGCCTAGAATATACAATGGGAAAAGGACAATCTCTTTGATAAATGGTATTGGGAAAACTGGACAGCCACATGCAAAAGAATGACAGTAGACCATTACCTTACACCATACACAAAAATTAACTCAAAATGAATTAAAGACCTGAATGTAAGACTTAAAACCTTAAAACACCTAGAAGAAAACACAGGCAGTAAGCTCCTTGATGTCAGCCTTGGCATGATTTTTTGGATTTGACACCAAAAGCAAAGGCAACAAAAGCAAAAATAAACAAGTGGCACTACATCAAACTAAAAAGCTTCTGCACAGAAAAGAAAAGCATCAGCAAAACGAAAAGCGAGTCTACTGAGTGGGAGAAATATTTGCAAACCATTTATCAGTTAAAATCCAAAATATATATAGAACTCATACAACTCAATAGCAAAGAAAAAAAAATGTGATTAAAAAATGGGCAGACGGCCTGAATAGATATTTTCCCACAGAAGACGTCTGGAAGGCCAACAGGTAGGTACATGAAAACATCACTAACCATCAGGAAATATGAATTAAAACTACAATGAGATGTCATCTCACACCTGTTAGAATGGCTGTTTTCAAAAAGACAAATCACAAGCATCACTGAGGATGTAGAGAAAAGGAAACCCTTGTGCACTGCTGGTGGGAATGTAAATTGGTGCAGCCACTGTAGAAAACAGTACAGAGTTTCCTCAAAAAATTTAAAATAAAACTACCATATGATCCTGCAATTCCACTTCTGGGTATTTATCCAAAGAAAACAAAAACACTAACTCTAGATGAGTCTGGCTAATGGTTTATCAATTTTGTTAATCTTCTCAAAGAACCAGCTTTTAGTTTTATTTATTTTTCTTATGGTTTCTTTCCTTTCTTTTTCATTTATTTCTGCTCTGATCTTTATGACTTCTTTCCTTCTGCTCGCTTTGGGGTTTCTTTGTTCTTCTTTCTCTAGTTGTTTGAGGTGTAAGGTTAGGTTGTTTATTCGATCATTTTCTTGTTTCTTAAGGTAGGACTGTATTGCTATAAACTTCCCTCTTAGAACTGCTTTTGCTGCGTCCCATAGGTTTTGGGTTGTTGTGTTTTCGTTGTCATTTGTTTCTACATACTTTTTGATTTCCTCTTTGATTTCTGTAGTGATTCCTTGGTTGTTTAAGAGTGAATTGTTTAGCCTCCATGTGTTTGTATTTTTTGCAGTTTTTTTCCTGTAATTGATATCTAGTCTCATGGCGTTGTGGTCTGAGAAGATGCTTGATATGATTTCAATTTTCTTGAATTTGCTGAGGTTTGATTTGTGACCCAAGATGTGATCTATCCTGGAAAATGTTCCGTGTGCACTTGAGAAGAAAGTGTAGTCTGTCGTTTTTGGATGGAATGTCCTATAAATATCAATTAAGTCGAGATGGTCTAATGTGTCATTTAAAGCTTGTGTGTCTTTATTGATTTTCTGTTTGGATGATCTGTCCATTGATGTAAGTGGGGTGTTCAAGTCTCCCACTATAATTGTGTTACTGTCGATGTCCCCTTTTATAGCTGTTAGTATTTGCCTTATGTATTGAGGTGCTCCTATATTGGGGGCATAGATATTTACCATTGTGATATGTTCTTCTTGGATGGATCCCTTGATCATTATGTAGTGCCCTTCCTTGTCTCTTGTAATAGTCTTTACTTTCAAGTCTAATTTGTCTGATATGAGTATTGCTACTCCAGCTTTCTTTTGACTTCCATTTGCATGGAATATCTTTTTCCATCCCTTCACTTTCAGTCTATATGTATCCCTTGGTCTGAAGTGGGTTTCTTGTAGGCAGCATATAGAAGGGTCTTGTTTTTGTATCCATTCAGCCAGTCTGTGTCTTTTGGTTGGAGCATTTAGTCCATTTACATTTAAAGTGATTATTGACATGTGTGTTCCATTTACCATTTTCTTAATTGTTTTGGGTTTGTATTTGTAGGTGTTTTCCTTTTCTTGTGTTTCCTACTTAGAGAAGTTCCTTTAGCACTTGTTGTAAGGCTGGTTTGGTGGTGCTGAATTCTCTTAACTTTTGCTTGTCTGGAAAGCTTTTGATTTCTCCCTCAAATCTGAATGAGATTCTTGCTGGGTAGAGTATTCTTGGCTGTAGGTTTCTCTCTTTCAGGACTTTCAGGATATCCTGCCATTCCCTTCTGGCCTGCAGAGTTTCTGTAGAAAGGTCAGCTGTTATCCTTATGGGTTTTCCCTTATATGTTGTTTGTTGCTTTTCTCTTGCTGCTTTTAATATTTTTTCTTTGTGTTTAATTGTCGTTAGTTTGATTAATATGTGTCTTGGTGTATTTCTCCTTGGGTTTATTCTGTATGGGACTCTCTGTGCTTCTTGGACTTGGTGAATTATTTCCTTTCCCATGTTGGGGAAGTTTTCCACTATAACCTCTTCAAATATTTTCTCAGACCCTTTCTTGTTTTCTTCTTCTTCTGGGATGCCTATAATTTGAATGTTGGTACGTTTAAGGTTATCACTGAGGTCTCTGAGGCTGTCTTCTAGTCTTTTTATTTTTTTATCTTTTTCCTGCTCTGTGGCGTTTATTTCTCCCATTCTATCTTCCAACTCACTTATTCGTTCTTCTGCCTCAGTCATTCTGCTGGTTAGAGCATCTAGAGTATTTTTAATTTCAGTTATTTTGTTATCCATTGCTGTTTGTTTTTCTGAGTTCTTATGAACTGTTTCTTGTACTTTCTCTATTTTGTTATCGAGATTTTGTATCATTTTTACTATCATTACTCTAAATTCTTTTTCAGGCATTTTTCCTATTTCCTCCTCATTTATTTGGTCTTGTGGGTTTTTTTCCTGCTCCTTTGCCTGCATGGGGTTTCTTTGTTTCCTCATGGTTGTCCAAGCTTTTGGGGTTGCTTGTCCTGGTGATAGAGGTGTTTATAGAAGACTGTCCAAGCCTCAGACTAATGTCCAAGTATTGGAGTAGACGAATATTCAGTTGGCTATGTCAGGCTCCCCGCAGCCCTTTCTGGTGTCCGAGGCCGTCTGCTGGTGTTCAGCTGGTTCTCTGTGGGAATGACTGCGTCCTTCCGTGCATTCCCAATGCATCTGTGGAGAGGGATGCACTCCACGTCTCTCTACTTCGCCGCCATCTTTTTTGTGACACTAACTCTAAAAGATATCTGCACCCCCATGTTCATTTCAGTATTATTTACAATAGCCAAGACATGGAAACAACCTCAGTGTCCATCGATGAATGAATGGGTAAAGGAAATGTTGTGTGTGTGTTTACACACATGCACACACACACATACACCCACACACAGTGGAATATTAAGCCATAAAAAGAAGGAAATCTTGACAATTGTGACAACGTGGGAAGACCTTGAGGGCATTATGCTTACTGAAATGAGTCAGATAGAGAAAGACAAATACCGAATGATCTCGCTTATATGTAGACTCAAACAAAAACCAAAACCAAACGTACAGATTAAGAGAACAGACTGGTAGTCGCCAGAGGTAGAGGTGGGGTTGGGGGTGGAGGGGGGTGGGCAAAATGGGTGAAAGGAGTCAAAAGGTATAAGCTTCCAATTATAAATAAGTCATGGGGATGTAATGTATAACATGGCAATTATAATTAATAATACTGTATTGCACATTTGAAAGTTGCTAAGACAGTAGATCTTAAAAGTTCTCATCACAAGAAAAAAATTTTATAACTATGTATGTAGACTTACATAGTTCACTAGACTTATTGCAGTGATCACTGTGCAATATATACATACAAATATTGAATCATTATGTTGTATTAATATACTAAACCAATATATTGTTGTATGTCCATTACACCTCAATAAAAAAGTTTAAATTATTTAGTTTTTAAAAGTTATTTTAAACTATTTTTCCTTTGATTTATTTTTGTGATAATCTTTTCTCAACTATGATATTTATCTGGTTAGAAATGAGAAACCAATTGCTAGAACATAATTTTACATAAATTTTCTTGTAGTCCATTAAATACTGACTATATATGCTACAGAAATATGAAACAAAAATTTTGACTTTAAAAATAAATATTCCTTATCATTGATTGCAATACTATTTTTTTTTCTTATAAACAGGAGCACAAATGAACATCAATAAAACATACTGAGCATATTATTTATTTGCAACGTTGCATATGAAGGGTGCAATCTTCTGTTCAAGAAGGCAGTTTGTTTAATTAACGCTTTATTCTTTGTGTGTGCGTGTGGAAAACTATGGACCACGTCACAAATTTGCATGTCCTCCTTGTGCAGGGACTATGCTAATCTTCTCTGTGTTGTTCCAATCTTAGTACATGTGCTGTAACACACATGTGTTTTTGAGAAACCACTGTTTTATGTGTCAGTCCTTAACTAATACTTCTTTGTTTGGCTTTAGTTCAAATTTAGGAAGTATCTCAAAATGGATATTTTTGGATACAAAATGCTTACATTCAAACTAGAGATACCTTCTGGCTCTTGAGACAACTTAACTTGAATTTCAGTCTCCTTAAGTTGTAGATAAATAATGGTTTTTTGGTTGTCTTACCTGGAACAGTCGTGTCCTGTCCAAGCTGAGAGACAATGGCATCGGTTTGGTCTTACGCATTTTCCACCATTTAAGCAGGGAGACTGGCAGACAGCTGGGATGAAAAATTCATGTATGTATTTAATGAATACTTAGCAATTCCGAAGCCGCCCATGAAGGCATGCAGAACAAGATTTGACTCTGCTTTCCACTCCAGCTGCCACCATTCCTCATGGACTGCATCCTGCCATTTTGCTCAACCTCATGTTATTATGTGGGGCCACCTCCCTTTTTCCTTCTAAGGAAGTCAATTTTCATATTTAAGCCCCAGCTTAAGTTCCGTCTACATACTGAAACCTTCGCTAACTCCAAGTCCACTGATTTTTCTCTTCCTAAATCTTTTTATTTATGCAACCAATTTGACACATGCTGTTTTGAACTGTAAATTATTCATATGCTGGATGAGACTGTAAATCTCTTGAGGGAGCCAGCACTGAACTCAGTGACTGATGGAGTCATTACATCAGACATCAACTCTTATGACAACAGATCAGGCACATAGATTGTCTAACATAACAGATGATTCAAAAGCCCTTTGTGTTTGGTAGGAAACGTATTTCATGGCTTTTTACCAACTTTAATTGGAATTACGGAACCTGGGGTAGAGTTAAAAATGAGCATAGGTAAAATCCAAGGTGAACGCCCAGAGATTTACTATGCAGACATCTCTCACAAGTCCACAGTCTCAGAGCCGAACTCTTCACCTGCATGAATTTACTTGTTAAAAAACCTAAAGATGCTAAAAAAGGATGAAGACCAGCCAGTTTAATAGATCAAAGAAAAAATAAATGCCTGTTGGGAGAAAGCTGGAAATGAGAAATAATTACGTCTCATTATTTCAGCCTCGTTATAGCTTGGAAAGGCAGGCTTCCCCAGATAAAAAATTCATCTTTGGTGAGAGGCAAAGAAATGTCACTTCTTTAATCACTCATTCATAAAATATGGGGAAAATGTCAGCAATCCAGGCACTTGATAAGCACTCAGAGAGGACAAGAAGGAAAACACCAGTCTTTGCCCTTGGGGAGCTTTTCTTGATGAGCAAACCAACAGAATGCGCATATTTGCAATATAACAAAAAGGAAATTATGAAATAAAGCAGCCTTAAAAAATAGCAAAAGTAAAACCCAATAATACACAACTAATTCTCCATAGCTGCTTGCTAATATAAAAAAAATTTACTCTTTTTCAAAAGCATGATGATTTAGCGGTACCTGATTGTACTAACAAATTTTTTATTATTTTCACTTCTCTGTCTAAAAGCCTAACACCTTCCTCCTTCCCTATAACATGGGTGCCCCCAATGTTTCATTCTGGGCCACCTTCTCATGCTACATGCCTTCTGCACAGACTTATTTATTTCCCTCCACGAATGTTTTCCAATGATGACTGACATATCTCTATCTTCAATGTAGATGTGTTTTCTGGGAACCTAAACCATCATCCAATTGCTCGTCAGACCTCTCCCTTTTATGTTCCACTGGCCCCTCAAACTTAGCCTGTCCTTACTTAACTCCTTATCTGTGCCTTCAAACCTGCTCCTCTTGGGTTCTCTATCTCAGTGACTGGCATCGCCTTCCACTCAGGAGCCCAAACTGGAAATACCAGTCTTGACTCTTTTCAGACCTTTACACCTATAACCAATACATCTATAACCAAGTAGTGTTGATTCATCTCACTAACTTCCCTCAAATCCATCCTTTTTGGTCATCATTCCTCTAGACTTCATTACCTCTTGCCAATTCTGCTTTGATAACTCCCTAACAAGTCTCGCTACTCTTAAGTCTTACTTTCTGCCCTTCTCTGTACTGCTGCCAAAATCATTTTTCTAAAAGAAAATCTGATCACATGATTTTCCTGCTTAAGACCCTTCTGTGGCTCAGAGGACATAATCCAGCATCTTGAACTTGGCATGCGACATGCTTCCTGATCTGGCTCTGCCCATCTGTACAGCTTCATTTCCAGCCACGCCCCTACACTGCCTCTATGGCTTCAGCTCTATTTTGCTGATCATATTTGTGTTACTCTTCTATGCCTTTGGCTAGGACGAGTTCCTCCTGGTGACTCCTCTTGCTCTTCCTTTCATCCTATGCTTGTGAAGCCTTTTCTGAATGTCTACACTTGGGTAGTTTACCCATCTTCACTGTCGTCCTTTTAGAGAATTCAATTAGCCTCTAGTCACCTACTTATAGGCCATTCTGCATCCTTCCTTTTCTAGATTGGATTCTGGGGGGCAGGAGCTCCTGTTTTATACACTTCTGTATGTTTACTACTTAGTGGGTATAAGTGGGATATGTGGTGAGGTAGCTGCAGCAAGATTGAAAAAAATAAAGACTATATGGCTCATGTCATTAAGGTGCTTAGTGTCAGGGAGCTAAGGAGCTAAAAGAAATACAAACAAATCAGACCAACTGAGCTTTAAACAGCATGGTTCTAGCTAACTGTGTAATATCTATAGAAATGGAATGTTAGAACATAGATTATCACGGTAGAGAGCAAGTTTAGGCATAAGAGGAAACTTAGGCAGGGCTTTGGAGGTTGGGTCAAGTTTGAATAGGCAGAGGAAGCCATGACTGAAGGGGACAGTACGTGATTGGCAGGATGGGAAGCACGTGTATCAGGGGTGCTGGCACCACTCTACACAGCCCTTGGGAGTCAGAAGAATTTGGGTTGGATGTGGAGACAACAGGCAACCATCTTAGGTCCTTAAACAGGGCAATTCATGCCCAAAAGTAGTGTGTAATGGTGTTATTTTGGAAGTGGAGATGGGAAGGTCAAGTAGTAGACTCTGGCAGTAATCCAAAGGAGAGGTCTTTCACTAGCTGGTGACAGTGGGGATAGAGCAGGATGCAAGAGATACTGTGCAGGAAGGAACAGAAGGAGTGCTGACACTGTTGACCTCAGATGAAGGGGAGGGAGAGTCGAGGATATCTCCGTCTGGAAGCACGGTGACACCACTCGCAAAGATAAGGTGCCTGGGAAAGGGCAAGGCTACATTGCAGGTAGGTTCAACTTTGGATGCGTGAGAAACATAGGTAAATATCAAGGTTGATTTGTAATAAAGAAATACCGAATAGATGGCCATAAGAGTTTCAAATAAAAGCTTCAAGTTTAGCCTCCGGTATTACATTTTCTCCTTTCCTACGCTCGTGGATGGCTCCCTTCTGGCTTTATGTAGGGTGGCTGCACCTCTGATTTTGCCTTTTTACCTTTTACTCCCATTTCCCTGGCTTACTTAGTAACAGTGCCCCTTTCATTCTCCAAAAATGTCGCAGTTTGGAGGCTAAGTTATATGGTCACCCCAGCCTTGGAGCCCATGACAAGCCCTGGTGTCAGCGGACCTGTTTCACTTTACAATTAACCACACTAAGAGGTGGTATAAATATTACTGAGAGGAGGAACAGGGGCGTGTTACAGCTAACACTAAATAAATACAGCAACTTCTATGCTTTTAACAGTTGCCTGAAAATCAGGACATTAAAAAGGTAAAAAAAAAAATCTATCCTTTGAAACTGATTGATTTATTAGACAATTACTGAGAAACCTATCATATGCAGGCACTATGCTAGGTTCTGAGGATATAAAGATCACAAAGAAATATCCCTGCCTTCAAGTGGCACATGATCTAGTGAGGGCAGCGAAAGACCAATAATGGAGCAATTAAACAGATTTCAAAGTACAGTGGGATAAACGCCCGTATGTGAGATAGACGAGGGGACATGTTTGTCACCAATCAATCAGCAACAGTTTGTTACTGTCTTCCATGATAAGGAACCGTCTCCTGCTGAGTTTTTTCACTTTAACCTAAATTGTATTTATTTAGAATCTTGTTCTTTCTCATTACTGCAAATTTAGTGATTTGGCTTCATGGAGATTAAAATAAATATTCTTCTGAACTTCTGCATTATGTTTTCTCTATATTCTGCAAAATAGAGCGGATGACATGAAGAACTGCTAACTGAGTCGACTCAGATGCTCTTTTTTGTCACACGACCCTGCGAAGTGCCTCTGAGGCAGCCACAGGTTCAGCATGGAGGTCGCCATTCAAGGGACCATCTTGAGGAATGCTTTTTTTTTTCTTTTTTGGCTGCACCGTGTGGCACGGGAGATCTAAGTTCCCCGACCAGGGATCAAACCCGTGCCCCTTGCATTGGGAGTGCAGAATCTTAACCACTGGACCACCAGGGAAGTCCCTTGAGGAATTCTTGAGAAACTCTGATACCCTTTTGTTTTCTCTGCCACCTCTGAATCTGAGTCACACTCATCAGTGTCTTCTAGGGCTTCACAGAGTCAAGTCACCAAGAAAACAAACCACAAGAGGAGGCCTACCTGTGTGACAGCGGGACCCTGTCCAGCCAGATGGGCAGTCACACTGATAAGGGGCCACACAGTGACCACCGTTCAGACAGGGAAGAATGCAGATTGCTAGAAAGGAGATCAAAAAGGATTTGATCAAAACACACACACCCAGATATGTTCAAGTGTTCAAAAAACATTTTCCAGGAGGAGTAAAACCTTGGATGACCCACTAGATAATCTTCCCGTATGTGCTGTGTTTATTAATCAGTATCATTGGGAAAACACAATCTGGAAAGTCAATCTGGACCCTCAGCCTGATGTAATGTCTCTAATGCCAAATGCACTCTTCCAAGAGGACACACTGTAATCGACGCCTGCTAAGTGCTATGTTCTCTCTTCACAAAATAAGCAGAAAGTTTTCCATTTATTATTGTTTCAAATTTCCATTACAAATTACATAAAATGGTCTAAGAGGGTTTGGCTGCCTTGAGGTTCTCTTCTTGTCTTTAATTAAATGTGAGAATGGGAGTCAGATGAGCTCTTCCGTGGCTGGTGTTGGCAACATGTTAGTAGTGATGGGTCAGCTCAGCCTGTATTTTCTTGGAGCTGAGGCCTGATGGCAACTGAATCAGGCCTCCCCTACACCCTCCACAGCAATCACTTCTCCTACTAGAAATCACTGAGCTCTGTAAAGAGGCGTAGTCTGTTTAAAAAGAGTAAGATTGTCTACTGGCTTGGTGCTCAAAGGATGGTTCTCAAACCCAAAGCATTGGCGTTATGTAGGACTTGGCTAGAAATGCAGAGTCTCAGGTCCCGACCCAGATCTACCGAATCAGAATCTGCATTTAACTTCTCCCCAGTGGTCCGTATGCACAGTAAAGCTTGGGAAGCCCTGGACTAATGTACTACCGGCACACGTTCAGTGAACTAAAGCCAGGCCTGTTATTACCCCAGGGTAAGTGTTTCCCGAGTCTTTGGATCCTTAGTATTGTAGCAGGTCACACGTGGGAGCCCTACGTGGGAAGGCAGGACTGGGGAGAAGAAGAAGGAAAAATGCAATTCTCTTCTTTCTCAATCACTGTGAGAACACTTGCTTTGGTGAGTTGTTAGCAGCCTAAATTGATTTCCATCCTATATTTCCCTTTCTAGATTAGTTGAAATAGTTACACTTTAAAAAGTTTTAGAATCTCTTATAAAATGTCTGGCCTTAAAAAAAACTGATATAGACCAATGGCCGTCACGTTAATGGCTCAAAGTGATTTACATACTCCCAGTGAAACATGAAATCATTTTATCCATATATATATTTTTTCAAGATATTGAAAGAAAGTATAGTTTAGACATTAAAAAAATTAAAATCATTCATCTACATTCTTTTGGAAATTCAAATTTAAGTGCATTTTCATGAGGATTGAAATTCTATATTAATTTATCAAGCATTGTATAGATATAGGAATACTAACTTTCTTTTCTTTTTTTTTTTTAAGCTCTTTATTGGAGTATAATTGCTATACTCCTTATTTTCTTAATTGGGAAGAACTACCCTTAATGAATGGTGGGCTCCAAATCTTACCTGCGAAGTACTATGTTATGTAATGCCATGAATTTATACCAACTGCAGCAATGAATGGCATAGAACATAAATGGACTTGAGATAAAGGGAGACCGAGGTTGGGAAACCCTCTATTACAAGCTCCTTCCCAAAAAGATTCTTGGAAATCTGTGCCAGGAGGCAGGTGGAGGCAGCTTTGGATGGACCTGGACAACTGTATTTTCAAGGTCACTAATATTCTTCTGCAACTAAATGACAAATGTAAAGCAGCCCTTGGCCCTCTGTCTGGTCTGCTATGGGATTTAAGCAAGTGAATTCCTGCCACTAGTAAAGCCAGTTCCTAGTAACTCCCCTGAGTGGGCAGCTTCCAGACAAACCATGGGGACTCAAAGTAAGATTTGAAGACAGACTCACGCTCTTCACAGAGGCGCCCCATCCAGCCGTCTGGACAGGAACAAGCATTTGGTCGTTGGCAGATACCTCCATTCTGACATGGGAATCGACAGACAGCTGGAAAACAAGCAGGATGGGTTATAAATCTAGGGAATTATGGAAGGGTGGTTGTCAGAAAATAGGACTGATCATTTACACTTCATAGCATTTCCTTGAATCGAGTTTTAAGGAAGAGAAACAAAAGCCAATCTCAAGATTCAGTTGGGGATGAACATTAGGGGCTCAGGAGGGGCATGAACACGCTTGGGTAGTTCTGAGACTGTACCTATCATTTTAGTGATTTGGGGATTCAGGGCAGGAAAGAACAAGGTGGTTTATATAAAAGATAGTTTCTTTTGATGTGGACCAGGGAAATGCCCTTCTAGAAAACTTGAAAATTCTCTTCCAAAGGGGGCCTTTGATGGCCAGTAGCTCTTTGATGCTGCCACAGTCTCTCACTATCAAACAAGTGAAGAAACAAACAAGTAAACAAACACACAACTTTCATTTGACTTCTGACTTTAAGTGACACCTGGGCTAATCCTTAAGGATGTGACCTTCTCAGCATCCCTCTCAAGATGAGTCTGCACATTCTCTTACAGCCCATGTGCTGGTGATCTCACTTCTCATTGTTGCTTCCAGACAATTAAACTTTCTCTTGCAATAACCCTTGCCTCTTTTGTGGCTCATGTTTTTCATTCACTGATTTCCTCAAATCTCTCTGCCCCTGAAGTCATTAAAAACTTCAGCCTTTTTGACTTAAGACATGACACCATAAAACTCCTAGAAGAGAATATTGGCAAAACATTCTCTGACATAAGTTGTAGCAATATTTTCTCAGGTCAGTTTCCCATGGCAAAAGAAATAAAAGCAAAAATAAACAAATGGGACCTAATCAAACTTATATGCTTTTGCATAGCAAAGGAAACCATAAACAAAATGAAAAGACAACCTACGGACCAGGAGAAAATATTTGCAAATGATGTTACCGACAAGGGCTTAATTTCCAAAATATACAAACAGCTCTTACAACTCAATATCAAAAAACCTAACAATCTAATTGAGAAATGGACAGAAGATCTAAATAGATATTTCTCCAAAGAAGACATACAGATGGGCAACAGGTACATGAAAAGATGCTCAACATCACTAGTTATTAGAGAAATGCAAATCAAAATTACAATGAGGTGTCACCTCACACTGGTCAGAATGGCCATCATCAAAAGGCTACAAAAAATAAATGCTAGAGAGGGTATGGAGAAAAAGGACCTCCTATAGTGTTGGTGGGAATGTAAATTGGTGCAGCCACTAAGGAGAACAGTATGGAGGTTTCTTAAAAAATTAAAAAATTTACCATACTAGTTACCAGATGATCCAGCAATCCCACTCCTGGGAATATGTCCAGAACAGGCAAAAACTTTAATTGGAAAAAATACACACACCCTAATGTTCGTAGCAGCACTATGTACAACAGCCAAGACATGGAGGCAACCTAAGTGTCCATGAACTGATGAATGGATAAAGAAGATGTGGCGTGTAAACACACACACACAGGCACACATGCACGCACAATGGAATATTACTCAGTCACAAAGAGGAATGAAATAATGCCATTTGCAGCAACATGGATGGACCTTGAGATTATCATACTAAGTGAAGTATGTCAGAGAAAGACAAATACCATATGATGGCACTTATATGTGGAATCTAAAAAATAATACAAATGAACTTATTCATGAAACAGAAACAGATTAACAGATACAGAACACAAATGGTTAGCAAAAGGGAAAGGAGGGGAGGAAGGAGTACGGGACGAGCAGATACACACTACTGTATATAAATAAATGAAAAGGATTTATTGTATAACATAGGGGGCTATATTCAACATCTTTTTTGGGGGGCAGGTGGGGTGGCACACCATGAAGACTTGTGAGATCTTAGTTCCCTGACAAGGGATTGAACCCCAGCCCTCAGCAGTGAAAGCGTGGAGTCCTAGCCACTGGATGGCCAGGGAATTCCCTCAATATCTTGTAATAATCTAAAAAGGAAAATCATCTGGGAAAGAATGTATATCTGAATCACTTTGCTGTACACCTGAAACTAACACAATATTGTAAATCAACTATAAAATGGAAAAATTGACAATAAAATAAAAAAGGACTTTGGCCTTTTTTCACCTCTGATCCAAATCTGACTACTGTCCTTGTGGCCATGTGGACAACCTATCTAACAACTTGATTATTCTTGTAGTTCCTTGGTTACATCTGTCTTGTTCAGTAGCAGAATTTCTCACTTTTGGTAAATATTTGTAGAATGAATGGAACAATTATTATAATTTATAAAAAAAAAAAGTAGCCTGTGTCATTAGAAAAATGTAAGGCCATATTAGGATGCCTCATTATCTACCTCGTTCCATTTTGCAGAATTTTAAACATAGAAACTTTCTCCCACCAAGAAGATATTATTGAATGCACTCACAAAATTCATCCTTGGGTTTGCAAATTCAATCCAGCAAGTAAAGAGACAGCTCATGTAGACATGGAATGCATACCATCAGCCCATGGCATGTCCAGGAAGACCAAAGGGTGGGCTCTGCTTCTCTGGGGCTGCCTAGTACCTCTTGTCTCATTCTCTGCCTACTGGGTAGGCTCTCTCATCCCTTATGGGACTCAGGGGTCAGGATGGGTGGGTAGAACTGGAATCTGTATTAAGATACCTGAGTGTCCTGGAGGTGCCCTCATGGGCCAGACATGACCCATCTCCCCCTAGTAGCTGGAGAACACTTCCAAGATTTGGAGAGGAGACTTGAGAAGGGAGCTGTGATTGACTCAGGAAGGGGCCATGTGCTGGGCCAGAGGTCTATGTGCAAGCTTTCAAAACTCAAACTCATAAAATTAAGGGAAATGACACACATGTTAAGAGAAAATTGAAAGCCAAGGGAAAAATAGCATGCACACTAGTTGCTGGCCATATCAGACTTCCTACAGCCTCACTAAGAACTAACCATTCAAATATTTCCTTACCTCTGCAGACAGGAGGTGATGTCCAGCTTCCATTCTCTAGGCAAACACTCCTCAGGGAACCCTCCAACATGTATCCACTGTAACATGAGTAGGTGATCATGTCCCCATATTGATAATGTACACCTCGGGCAATCGCATTTTCTACGTGAGTAGGTGGACCACATGAGATTTCTATAGGAAAACAAACAAACAAAATTATTAAGCTTGTGCTACTAACCCAGCCAGTGGATGGGAGAGACCACAATCTCACCTCTAAGACTTAATTTAAAGAGGAGAGATAAAATACACAAAGCTGACCTTTTCACCTACATAATATCTAAAAGACACCAGAAACTAAAAGAATCACCTGCTGCTCTCTAGAAAAATTAGATGTATAAGATCAAAGGTTTTGTCTTCTGACTCATATGCTGAAGCTGAGCTATTTTACACTCACGACAAGAAGTCTCGCCAAAGAGGTAGAAGAATTTCAATGCAGGGTGCTTATCAAATAAGAAGAGCAGCAGCCTGGGGTATCCCCTTTATTCTAAAGGGACAGACTATAAATAAATAAAGGGATAGATTATGAACTGCAGTACTGCAGATTCCATCACAGCTGTTTTATTAGCACCTAGAACAGTGCCTGGCATACAATGGGCTCTTAGTACATATCTGAAAAAATGAGCAAATGAATGACTATTGTCTCTAGCCTAAACATACTCCATTTACACAGCTTAATGAGGTTTATGAAATTCAAGGTTTCACGTTACTTTCCCTCTTTTCAAGACTGTAAACCAGTGACTCTCTTTTAAAAGTGCATGTACTGAATAGTTAAATAAAAATGTTTATAATTTTGCTTTGAGGATTTCACGAGAATCAACTAGATAACTAGAGTTGTTCTGGGGACCGGAACAAATTGTCTGTGGTGTCTCACAAGACAAGGACTGGATTGGAGTCAGGATTCTCGTCAGTGTCTGGTGTGTATAAGGGCTCACTTTTAGATAAGTCTCCGTGAACTGGCTTCCAAAAGGTCACTCTGTGGTCATAATACTATTAAAATCTTGCCAGAGGGGATGATCAATTTGTCTGATTCTTCTAAATTTTTTTTTCCCTCTAAAGTAGTTAAAAGCATTAATTCAATCCGTCAGCTATCAAATATGTATTACTGCCTACTGTGCACCAGAAACTGGAAAGAAAGAAGTGAATTAATGTCTGTACCTTTGCTCAGACAAATGGGTGAAGACAGACAAAGAAAAACTGTCACACAATTTACGAAGAGCTATATTAGAGGCCCCGAGGCCATACTGTAGAAAAATTGAGATGAATGTAACTAATTATGCTTAGGATTGTCAGGGTATGAATCAATGACAGCCGCCTTTGGACCAGGCTATAAAGCTTGAGTGGATCAGAGGACTACTGCTTCCACGTTGCGGGAACAGCATGTAAAAAGATACCAGCGAGTGGATGATTGGTTTATATAGAAGTGGTTATCCAAGCACGGATTTCAGGTCACCTATGTGGGAAGCAGCTTGGGTTCTTATTAAAAACGCAAACTTCCGGACCTTCTAGCTTTTGAGTCTGCATTTTACATACTCTCCCCAGGGGATTCTCACGCACATGAAATTTTAATCACTGATTCGTAGTGATACATAGCAGCATGAGGTGAAAACGATGAGGAAGGTGGCTGCTTTGGGCCCTGAGGAAGGATATCTGTTCTAAGCCAAAGACTTCCTGTCTAACAGAAAATGCAAAAGAGGGATTGAGGATAACAAACAACTGTGGAAACTGTCTCCTCTCCTAGGCAACCCCTGATCTTCTCAAGAATATTGAGGAATAATTAAGCAGGCACTGAAGGGACATTTGTAATAAATGCATGTCCCTCCTGCTTCTTGCTTCCGGTCCCCTGAGTGGTAAGTCTCCGGGAGCCAAGCCCAACGTGAGGCTATGTGGGCAGAATCAGGCCACTTGGCCTGCTTTAGTTCAGTTCAGGCTGATGGCTTTAAAGGAGCCTAGACAGTCAAGGCTTGTCAGGATAGACATACTTAGTTCTTCCCACTTCACTAGGGGTAGATTTCATAAGGATTTGGGACCCAAATCCCAGCTAAAAGTATGATACACACTTTTCTGGAGTAAAATCAAGATTCTAATGCTGCAGTAGGCTGCTAGCTGAAAATTCAGGGATTTGGGGCTATTTTGCAACTCTTCCTATTAGGACATATGGCACATATATACCAATTCATTTATTTTTCAAAACAAGCCTATAGGATAGGAATTATTGGTGCTATTTACAAATGAGAACTCCAAAGTTCAGAGAAGTGAGGGCACTAGTGTAAGTTTAGAATTAGAAATTTTGAGGAGAGAATTCAAACCCAGGTCTTCTCTGATTTCAGAATCCCTGTGGCCTTCATTAGCACATTTTAAATTTCATTAATTAGAGCGCAAGTGTTCTGAAGATGAAGACCGCTGTAGGCATACTATATTTTTATACTATGTAGCTCAGTACCTTGCATCTGGTTAGACTCAATGAATATTTGTTAGTTGACTGCTGTAGAGGGAGTAGCCTGGACCACAAGGGAGGGCAGGATATTGGGCAGGAAAGATGCTTTATGTGTGTTAAGAAATGTCAAAAGTTCTATAAAAAAAGAGTGAAATAATGCCACCTGCAGCAACATGGATGGACCTAGAGATTATCATCTTAAGTGAAGTCAGACAGAGAAAGACAAATATCATGTGATATCACTTATATGTGGAATCTAAAAAAATGATACAAATGAACTTATTTGCGAAACAGAAATAGACTCACAGACATGGAAAACAATCTTATGGTTACTAAAGGGAAAGGAGGGGGAGGAATAAATTAGGAGTTTGGGATTAACAGATATACACTATATATAAAATAGCACAGGGAACTATATTCAATATCTTGTAATAACCTATAAAGGAAAAGAATCTGAAAAAGAATATATATATAGATATGTGTAACCGAGTCACTTTGCTGTACACCTGAAACTAACACAACATTGTAAATCTACTTCAATAAAAGAAAAAAACAGCACGTGCTTATGCAAATTAAAATATTAAAGAAAGTAAAATAATGTCAAGCGGTATCACGAGGCGGCAAGAGACTGTGTGTTACGTATCAGCATGGTGCTGGCCCAGAGGTTTTCCAGTTGTGGTTCCAGGACCAGAGGTACTATCATCAGCAACATCTGGGAAACTGTTAAAGATGCAAATTCTCAGGCCTCACTCCAGATCTATTGAGTCAAATACTCTAGGATGGGCCCAGTAATCTGTTTTTTTGTGTTTCTTTTTTTTTAATTTTTAAATTATTTATTATTTATTTATTTATGCATGCATACTGCACTGGGTCTTAGCTGCAGAGTGTGGGATCTTTAGTTGTGGCATGTGGGCTCTTAGTTGCAGCATGTGGGATCTAGTTCCTTGACCAGAGACCGAACCTGGGCCACCTGCTTTGGAGTCTTAACCACTGGACCACCAGGGAAGTTCCCCAGCAATCTCTTTTTAACAAGCCCTCCAGGTGGTTCCGACACCTGCTCAACTTGGAGAACCACTGTGAAATAATTTTTGAATTGCAAAACATCCATAGCCCATTAAAGACTAGTTTAGGGACTCTGATAGTGTGGAGAAAAATATATATTTTAGATTTAATATTCTACTCATTCTTAGAAGAGTACATTTCGAAAATCTGTTCAGTCAATTCTGGTCAGGCAGGTTTTAGCCTAGCTCCAGAAAGTTTTTTTTCATGTTTTGATTTCAAATTAAAAAAATTTTTTAAAGTAACAACAGAGAAGTTGATGACCATGATAAGACAGAGCTCTAAATATCTACATGTAAGTTGCCTGACTGAAAATTATCTCACAAAGATGAGAAAGCATTTCCCACTAATGAAATCCACTGGATCCCACGTGTCGACTTACTTTCACATTTGGCACTTGTCTGTGTCCACGTCTCGTCAGGGTTGCAGGTGATGACGTTTTGGCCCTGGAGCAGGAAGCCTTCCCTACACTTGATAGACACGTTCTGATCGACATAAAACTCCTTTTCAGAAAGCACAGCATTCTCAGGGATCACAAAAGGGACAGGGCATGGATTTGCTGTTAAAAAGAAAAGAAAATACGTACTGATATTTTCCCTCTTTTCTTAGTTTGTTTCTTTGAAGGTGGAACATGAGCCCTGCTGGAGTTGGGTTCTCAGTGATGATAATATGAGGCTTAAAAATATAGAACCTCAAACATTAAACACAGACTTATTTTGTATCCACATGAAATTATTCGTTAGGATAAAATCAGATAAGATCTGAAAACACCAAGCTATGCAACCACTAACGCATGGTCCTAAAATTCTAAGATGGCAAAGTAAATACTTGTCTGCAGTTGTGGTCCTTCATTGGGGAAACCAAAGGTATGCTAGAGACCAAGGAGTTCTTTTCCTATTTGAAGAATATTAAGGACATAAAATAAATACTTCTCTCTGTCACTGTACTTTCTTTTACTGAACATCCTCCTTTCAGGAGAATGAACCAGAGAATCATCAGATATTTCTGAGAGAGCTGAATATAGCTTTAGACCCACATTACCGTAAACAGAATATTAGAACTTAAACTGTAGTGTTTGCCAGGCTTAGTGATAAAAAACAGTTTCATTTCTACAGGTCTGAAAGAACAAACAGGAAATGACGCTCTTAATGCAAGAGTGTGACACACATATCAATACCAATTTCAAGCAATTTCCATTTTTCTAATTTTCAATGGGCACAAAAGAAGTCTTTGTGAATGAGATGGGTGGGTATCACTTGAATTCCAAAGGTTCCGTTAAAGTGCTGTAATACTTTAAACAATAACTAGAGTTCTCTCAATTTATACCATTTGGGAATACTGTTTTCATTCCTGTGGTGATAACTAATTATCTTCATGTACTATATTTATGTATACTTTATTATATTAATATTGCATCTTACATATATTTTCTTTCACCACCTCTTTCACATCCCCAATCAAATTTATTATATACTTATGTCAAATTTTTTTTGTTAAGTTGCATTTTCTGTTAGTGCCTTGGACCTGCACTCATCCATGGAATATGATGAAAGTGGATTCTCAGACAGGCTGTTTTATATAATACAGTCGATGTTTAAAAATACCCCATAGCATCTGGTTTGGATCTGCACAGATTTCTTTCTCTGGGCAAATCTCACTTATCAGTGAAGTTTCCACCATGTTTTAGACATTTGGGAAACTAATTAGAAAACTGAATCCGATTTAAACCCCTCCTATGGTCAACACACACGTTTGCAGAGAGGAACTGGGTGGCTCCAAGTCCCATTTTCTGTGCAGGAGGCCTCGGGTGCCCCTTCAAGGCTGTAGCCTCTGTTGCAGGAATACACCACGCTGAGTCCAGCAGTACTGTTTTCAACATCAGCTTTCCCATTCAGAAACCCACGTGGAGCTTCACACGTGGTCTCTAAAAACAAAAAGAAAAGCCTCCTCTTAAGTGAGTCTTCCAATCCTTTTTCCTTCTTTTGCAAAGAACTTGTATCACATTTAATAATGTAGAGAGAAAAAAAGAAAACCACAGAGAATAACAGGAATCATATAGAGCATGTTATTACTATCCTGCATTTTAGAGACAGAAACGATACAAAGCATTATCATAGTTTGAATGAAACCTGTTGCAAAACAGAAACAATCCGCTCACTGACACCATAAGCCGTGTCCTATTCCAGACATACATGTTTCCTTCCCATTCTCCTCTCCCCTCCCCTGCACACACATTCACACGTTTTTTGATCATGAACAAAATAATGCTAATATTGGGACTGCCCAACGATGCCTTTCTGTGCCTGGAGTTGCTACTCGATGTTTACGTATGTGTATATACATATATATACACATACACACAGTTCTTTTTTAGAACGAAAAAGTCATATTCACCATTGAATTTCAGCCATACAATATTGCTTAAAAGACTTAAGATTCCTGTTGCATACAAAATCAGTTCATTACTCTACACTAGACAATATGGTTGAAACAACGGTGAGCAAAGGTTAGGTACCCCGAGTTCTAGTGTTAGCTCCATCACTAACTTTCATTTCTGTTATTGCGCAGTCACTTCCCCTCTCCCAGCCTGTTTTCTCTCATTGGTCAACTCAAGGGACTGAACTAGATCATTCAAGAGGCCCCTTCCAGTTTGAAAATTTGATGACTCCTCCAGAATTGTTAAGAGAAAAAAAAATTTTTAAGCTTACCATTTTGACTGGTTTTTAACTACTGTATTTATTATTTTTTTAATTAATTAATTAATTAATTAATTTATTGGCTGCATTGGGTCTTTGTTGCTGCGCGTGGGCTTTCTCTAGTTGTGGTGCGTGGGGGCTCTTTGTTATGGTGCCCAGGCTTCTCATTGCAGTGGCTTCTCTTGTTGCGGAGCACAGGCTCTAGGTGCATGTGTGGGCTTCAGTAGTTGTGGCACAGTGGGCTCATTAGTCGTGGCTCGCAGGCTCTAGAGCGCAGGCTCAGTAGTTGTGGTGCCCGGGCTTAGTTGCTCCACGGCATGTGGGATCTTCCCAGACCAGGGATCAAACCCGTGTCCCCAGCATTGGCAGGAGGATTCTTAACCACTGTGCAACCAGGGAAGTCCATTTAACTATTGTATTTAAATACACTGTCTCCTGGCAAAGGAATCACATGAGCCACATCCCAGGAACAGATTCACGTGCATTCACCCACACCTTGCTAAATACACTTAGCTGCTCTCATACAATGAGTTAATGTAAAATTCCACAATGTGAATATTCATTTATTGGACAGATGTACAAACATCACTTTAAGAAGATGTCAGTACTGCCCAGTACCGTTACCAAGGCAACAACTCTAAGCTTTCTAATTATCATTATTTTGGGGGAAACCCACAAAAAGCAAGTAAACTCAATAACTAACTAGTTTCCAAACAAAATGTTTGTCATTCCAGTGTCAGCAATCTTGTGCTCTATTCCAATTTAATCATTAATCTTCACCACAGGTTTTCACCCTTTTATTGGTTTGGTGTCCTTGAGCAAAAGCCTGTAAAAGGTTCTCAAGCAGTTCACGGAGCAATTTTGTTTTGTTTTGTTTTGTTTTAAATTATGAAAATGACTTACAAAGAAAACGTGGCCACATTGTTATTTTGTGTACTTAGTATTGTTTTGAGGACTAAGTGTGATTTGACTTACTTCTGCAGGTTGCCACCTCTCCACTCCACTGTCCGTTCTCCTGACAGACCCGTTCCCTGTTCCCCTGTGAATCAATGAAAACAGGTCATTGACAAGATGGTACCTCTATAATGAAAAAATAAGGGAATACAAAGTCATCTCAACTGTGAACTTGAAACGCTTGGCACTGGAATGCTAAATAAATTAAGTAAACATAGTTTAAGAGGTAGGTGTAGACTTTCAAAATTGTTTCCATCAAATTACCTCAAAGTTCATATTCTGGCTGCCTAGTGTAATTAAGGTACAGAGTTTTTATTTCACTTTCTGTTTTAAGGATAACTAATTATAACCAATAGCAAAGACTGAAGAAGAATGTGTTTGTAGTGTCAGAGAGGTATCTTTGCTTAAGATATTTTAAAAGTATTTTTAATTGAATTTATCTTTCAATATATGAGACGTACAGCAAAGAAGGTGAATTAGTCTATTTACACCCTTGGACATGAAACACATCAAGATATCTTACTGGTATTGGGACTGAATTTTTTTGACAATGTAGCATATCCATTAAAGGTAAACTTACCCTATTAAGGGCCCGAGCAAGTAAAATTTTATATACTTTGAATAAAAATCTTTCTAAAATTTATTTTCCTGCCTTCTGAAATACAGTAAAAATAATGTAATTTACTTAAAAAAATTATTTATAGTTGTTATTCTCAATGCACTTTTGGTATATTTTCCAATATCCCACAGTCCTTGGAGGCTGTCTTGGGGACTAAGTGTGATTTGACTTACTTTTGCCCCCCTAGAGCTATTATACGCTGAGTTAGGCTAAAATTACTGAGTTTTTATTTATGGATATAATTTTTTATGCGTCCTTGCTTCCTCTTTTTTTGTTATCTTTTACTGTAATCATCAGTGTTCCTAATGATAACCTTTTCCCATGTTTTCAATTCCTAATTTACTATAGAATAAGTAAGATAAATAAAATTCTGTAACATTATGTGCTTTCAAAAAAAGATGAGGTTCTAAGTAATGTGTTAAGGGGCGTGACTCTAAGTCAAGTATATGGACCTCAGCACATGGATTTTGACTCATGGTTTTTCAATCCTCAGAGCTCTCTGGATACATATCTCTTGAAGCTGTGTTCTAAAATCAGCAAGATATCTGAAGAGGAGCTATCGCCTCTGGTTTTTATCTGATTGACTTATGTCTTTCATCCTTAATCTTCTATTCAAAGGTATTTTCTTTGAGCTATCAGTGTAATTACTGAAAAATCTTCACCTATAAAAATTCCATTGACTTTGATGGAAGGATACTTTCTTGACTTTGTAAGAAAATAATTGAACCAATAAAACTAAATGTTTTTTTAAATATATATATTCATTATTTTCTTCTTATTGAAAAAGCAATGTGTTTTGAGTATAGAAAGGCTGGAAAATATGAAAGAAAAGTAGACAGTTTTCTATGGTACTTTACCCAGAGATGAACCCTGTTAACATTTGCTGTACTTTTTCTGTGTTTATATACTTATGTATACACAGTAAAATATTATTCTAGTTTGTGAACTATTTTTTATTAATTTTGAGGGAGTATACATCAAGCCATCAAAGCCAGCTCCCTGTTGGATACTTTCAGAGTGGACTACACTTACGTAGTTAATTTTAGTCAGTAGTTCAGCATTTTTCTTACTAATATTTTTTCTTTCTTCTTCTAATAATTCACATAATACTCTGTTTCAATTATGTCAATGTTTGTTCCAATAATAACTCTTTTCTGTAACTTGCTGTTAAAAATAAATAAGCCAAACACCATCTGTTGGTTCCCTCCTTAGTAAGGTGCAAATTTTATCATGCTTTTCCTTCTTTCTTTTCCTCTCTCTAACCCTTATCTTATTTTTGATGAATTAAACTGGAGTTTTAGATTTAGATTAGCATCAAGTTACTATTTTTGACATAATATATCTGCTTAATCAACAATTAAGTCAGTTACATGAAGTTTTAGAATCATAGCCATCACTTTATTGCTTACTAGCAGTGATTTCAGAAGATGACTATCCCATTTTTTATTTCTCTGCTTTGATTTATTCCTCCGTTGTATGTAGTGATTTTTATTTTGAGAAGATTGCATGTGTAGTAAAATTTTTGAGCTCTCAATGGCTCAAAAAAGTTGTTTACCTTACATGAAAATAACTTATTTACAGAGTAGAAAGTTTTAACATGATTTACATTAGTTGTCTTGATTGCTTTGTCTCATTTTGGGAATAACACTCATACTAGGAGTAAAGATAACTACCCTCTATTGAACTCAGACGATGCATGAAGGGTGCTGCTTGCCACGTTCTTTTATCTCCAGTCCTTGCAGTCACTTTGCAAAGGTGGTTATATCGCATTTCTACTACAGACAGGATGAGACAGAGGCTCAGAGAGGTTCGGTCAGTTCCCCCAACATCTTTTATCCAGCAAGAGCAGAGGTAACAGAGGTCTGCTGGGACCAAGTCCCTATTTTTAACTACTTTCCCAAGCCATCGACCTTTGGTATCTGGGGCAGTTGTTAAAAATGCCAAAATTCAAATTCAATAGTTCTTTTTTTGGTAAGACTTTTCCATAATGGTGTGTTTTTCCATCCAGAGGCATTATAATGTCTGGTTGCCTCCATTTTTTTTCTGACATCAGTAACCATGATGATGATAAGAGTTTGCAACTCTTCATAAGAGTTGCAAATTCTGAGATTTAAATTCGATCATTATTGGCTGGATTTCATCTACCATTTGGTTATCTAGCTATCCAGTTAGCACTGAAAAGACGCTTCCCCCCTTTCGTTGTGTTTTCAAAACAATGAATTTGCTCATGAGCGTCCCCTAAGAGTTACCAACTAATTTTCTTTCAGTATCATTGTGAGTTTACTGTCATTCATGATGTATTTGATGTGTTTCAGTCCATTAAAGTTATTACCTTTATTGATGCTAAAACAGTCTCATCCTGCCTGTGGGAGCCTCATCCAATTGGCTCCTGAGGTTTTTTTTTTAACATGTCACCTTTGATAGGTGCCCTCCTATCTTATATGATGAGCTTTTCTAGGCTAATCTTTCACATTTCATTTTCCAGACTTATTTCTGTAAGTAATTGGACACTAATATTTAGAAAAAGTTTCTCAGGTGATTCAAACATGTAGCTTGGAATAAGAACAATTGCCTTAGCACCTCTCTCAATTTTGTGGTTAACACTGGGATATTTCCAAAATTTTTAAGGTAAATTACCTACTTCCTCAAATTTAATGACCCATCCGTTTGCTATATATTTGTTTAGATTTTACACCACTTTTCATCTTAACAAATTGCAAGATTAGTACTCTCACATGAAGAGCAACTGAGTTTCAAAAACAGAAAAACTCTTCAACTGCAATCAGCTATTACATTATCATCCTTCTTTTCCCCCCGTTTTTAAAAAAAACACCTTTTGAGGAAATAAAACAAGATCCACCTAAGACTAGTTCTAGCTTTCATGGACCTATCTTACGAAAATTCTCTGATTCTACGGTCAGTAGGAAAAAATGGAACATACTATACATATTTAACAAATCACTGGCAAAGAAAACTTCTGTAAAACCTACATTTAATATCATTATAATAGCAAAAACAGGAAAGAAGTTTCCTGAAAAACCAAAGGACAACATAAAACAGGCCTCTTAAATTTCAATTTTGATGATGTGATCATGCTTTTAGCAAAATCGGCTGCAGCATTCCCATCAAGGTAAATAGGGAGACCTAGGTGCTGCTGATGAGATTTTAATATTACAAACCAGGCAGGTGTGGTCTTGAGACCTATCATGATATTTGGTTAGAACTGCTCCGAGGATTTTTTCAGGCCATACCTGCCTTGTGGGAACCTGGACCCTCAATCAAAAACCCTCAAAGTATTTGGGTCAATTGCTTGAGGAAATCCTAGCTTTGTATCACTAAATCCCTATGGTTGCCCCGCCCCCACCCCATGGTGACAGAGGAACTGTGAAGAAGACAATTAAAAGGAGGCTAAAGCATAGGTTTAAATGACCAACTAAAGTAACAGGATCAGTCTTGTGGCTGGTATACAAACTTCCTCTTGTTTTCATGGCTTTGATTCTTTAATTTGAGACTTGCTTTGCTTTTTAAGATCGTAAATCACTTTAAATATTTCTTAGAAAGTGCTATGATATAAGGCCACGAAGTATAAACAAGTCTTCTAGGACTAAAACCGGTGAAACAAAATGGCGTAACACTAAAAATATTCCTAAGTATATTGGAAAAACAGATTAATGCTAGTTAAACAATTTGTTCGCTTACCTCTAATTCATACCCGATTTCACAGTGATAAATAATTGTGCTTTCAAAGCTGTATTCACTGCCAAACACAAATCCATGTTCTGGACTTTCAGGTTTCCCACAAAAAACTGGACTACAGGATTCATCAGAAAATGGTGGCTCCCAGGTGCCATGAAGCTAAATAACAAGTTGTGTTACATTTAAGAATTAGTACACGTGAATGGAGAAGTCTGCAAATATTGGTTGTATAACAGAATAATTCCCAAAATGACAGTGAAAGAACCTAGAACTTGGTCCTGCTTCTGCTACTTATTATCTCTGGCCTTAAAAAACACACATTAATTATTAGATGGCCTTAATAGTCATCACTAAACAACTTTAGACATTTCTAAAACTCATAAAATGAGCATTTTCTTCCTAATGGAATCCTTTAAAAAAATCAAGAACACCAAGAAGTCTGTTTTCATTGTGATGCACGAGGACTGGAAGGTAGATATAAATATTCCATGACTTATAGTAACACATCCTTATATTTTACATAATTACACATTTTAGTCTAAAGTTGATGAGAAACAGCAACTTTCAGGTATGTCATCCAAAGTTTAAAAAGATGGCTTCCTTTTCTCCATTCCAACTGGAATATCTGAAAACATTCTATCATGTATTGTGAGCAAGTCACATAGTTAAAAAAAAAAAAAAAAAGACACAGACACACATGTCCTTTATTTCCCCACCACCACAGGCAGAATTAACATTTTCCAGCCTTCTTTTTTGGGTACAGTAGTACACAGATGTTTCCCTTGAAGACTGTTATTCTCTTGCTAATGTTGTTTCCTTTTCTTTGAGAAAATAGCATATGAGACGAATAGCAGTCTAAAACAGGACTTGAGGTTAAGCCCTTTATTCTACAGACGAGCCAGAAGTATTTATATATATATATATACATGCCTGCCTCATAATTAACCATTCCCCTAATGTCAGAAATATACACTGTATCTAATTTTTCAATACTGTAAATAATGCTTCAATAAATATATATATTTTTGCACAAATGATTCTGGGTATTACTAGTAACTTTTAAAAGCTACATAGTATTGTTTTCTTTTGATATGTCTGGAGTTTATTTTGGTATATATTAATTTTTTTCCCTAGTGGTTACTTCATTGTATCAGAATGATTTGTTTATTAATGATTCCTTTCTTCACTGACATGCGATGATTCCTTTATCAGGATCTACTTTTGACTTATTTCTTCCATTCCACTCATTTCCCCGTCTACAAAACTTCATACTGATACCACACTGATAGGAGCTCAGCAATTCTAAGTAACTATATTAAAGTGACAAGTAGGAAGCAGAGGCAGAACTTGACTCCAATTTTGGTTTCTGCTACCTTTGTTCTTCTACTAAAACTAGAAACATATCTGGTAACAATCAGGGCTCATTTCTACACATAGAGAGTCTATGTGTAGACCATACAACATGGCTAATTTGTCATGAATATCTTGTTATAGATATTTTAACATTTTATCTACCTTTGGAATTTGTCACCTACCCTTGGCACTTTCTTATTTTCAAAAATGGGACTACTGGAAAGAAAGATAAATTTTATTATATTTCTACCAAAAAACTTCTCAAATTCTTTGACATGATTGGAAACTTGAGGCATTTTCTCTTTTCAGGACAGCAAGACACCGACTGTTGTAGATATATCTATACATATACGCATATCCGTTGTTATATCCACACACCTACATATTCACCCACACATATATAGTATAATACACACTTACATATATATCCACACACATATAGTATAATATACACTTACATATATATCCACACATACACACGCATATAGTATAATACACACTTACATACGTATCCACATACACACACATATATAGTATAATAAACATAAATGAGTTATATCCTACAGGTTCTCATTAAGACAGAGAATCCTACCTGACACGTTGATATATTAACTCCCTCAAAGGTATACCCTTCTGCACATGACACAGAAACTTGCTTATTCACACTGAAATCATCCCCATGAACAAGTATACGTGTCACATTTGCTGGCAGAGGACATTTTTTAGGAATGCAAGAGATTCTCTCAGGGAACCAACGACCGTCTTTCTGACAGGTGAATGTGTCTATCTCTGTATCCATCATAAAACCTTCCAGACACCTGCAATGGAAAAGCAAAAATGAGTGTGTTAAAGGGAGTGCAATATAGTTGGTGACTTACTCTTGGACTCCAGAAGCTGTTATAAAGCTCCGTAGACATTTTATGTGATATATTAAAACTGATTCAAACATCAGGGGGATGGAGTTGCCATGCAAAAACACCAAGAAAACAATGATAACCAGATCAATCCTTAGTTATCCACATTAGCCAAGTCTAAAGTTGCTTTAAACGTTGTTGGCATGATTAACCTTTGTCCTGGATAATATCATTACTAAATTCATTTTTACTATGAAAACATCTAACAGTTCAAGAAACTCTAGCCAAAGTCCAAAACAGACTCAGATACCAGTAAGAATATAACACAACTAACATTTATTGGGAATCTACTTTATGCCAAGCAAAGTTCTCTACATAGGGTGTGTCTTTTAATCTTTAGTGGGTATCATGTAGCAGTAGTATTGGTGTTCAAACTCAAGTCAGTCTTGCTCTAAAACATTTTATGATTTTTAAAATTTGCATTTTTTCATTCAGTATTTGTTTACAGAGCATTCATTAAATTCCAGTTTCTGTTCTAATTGCTCTATAAACATTAACTCATTCTCACGTCAACCCTACGGATAGGTGTGATTGTTATCTTTATTCCCATTTTGCAGATGATGAAACTGACACCAGACAGATTAAATGACTTCCCCAGGAAGTGACAGAGCTGAGATTCCTACCTAGGGAATCTGGCTCTAGAGTCCATGCTTTTGCCACTATACCATGCTGCTTTTTTTATTAAACCATTTAATTAATGAACATTTATTGGGTGGATACATTTTTTAAGTTTCACAAATTACAGGCTAGGTAGAAGTCACAGGTTTTGCAAACTTGGAACAATCTGTTTACTAATAAGTGAAGATTTGAAGACAGTCAACACACAAGGAATAACAAACTCAGGAGAGTCTTGGGAAGCAGGTGATAACATGATTTCTCAAGCTATCTGACACACCAACAACCAAATAGAAAATTGAAAATGTACTTCAAAAGTAAGGAATAATTTTTTTTTTTCTTCTTGGTGCATAATGCACTACTCTTTAACTTTCATTTCATTGACAAGCCTCCCTTGGGTCTATTTCTTACTGCAATTAAGAGAAAATGAAGGTAGGGCTAAAATGTCTACAACAGACAAGCTTAAGAAGAGTTATTAAATTATTAATAAAACCTAAGAAGCCAATATGTGCAAGATAATCCAAAATTCCTTCAGCAATATCAATAAAATCGAAATGGATTTAGAGGGTTGAGATGTATTTGCACATTACAGGCATTTATTCCAATAAAAATCTAATTTATAAACTCATTCCATATTTTCTCATTTTTTTAGAATACTATTTTAAATAAAGAACTTTTCAGCAAAAATCACTATTTGTACATTAAATGCTTGGTCTGCTCAGAGCACAGGTTGCATGTCCCCTTAAGACTATCTCCCTATTTATGTTGACTAATGAAAGTATGTGATTTTTGACATAATTTCTTCAGCTTTTCCCTTATTTCCCCAGCATTTGCATATATTGAATATAGTCATTAGGTGATACGAAAGAAGTTTATTAGCATAATGTTTAAAAAAGAGCCTGTGCTTTAAGAGACATTAAAGCTAGCTAGAGAGGGTCTTGCTGCTCCATGAAGCTCAGCAGAATATGATAATTCTGATAATTATATTAGGAACTACAATTTGAAAATGCAGAAATTTATTTTTACAAGCCAATGGATTTTTGTATCATTATGGGTAGAATAAAGCCAAGTGTTAAAAGCTTCAGTTTTCGGAAAGCAGTGCAGAGAGGCTGTTTTCTTCCCAATTAGTTAAATTTCTGACCTATCACTCTTCATTTTACAACCCTCCTGCCTGTGCCCCTTGGAGACTCTAGAGCCATGGTCTTACCTGAGTTTCACCTTACTTTCAAAGGTGTGTACCTCTCCAGTTGCCACTGCATTGGAGACAGATGGTGGGGGTCCACAGGACAGGGGCTCGCAGACTGGATAAGGCTGGCTCCATGTCCCTTTCTCTGTACAAATCAGATCTGAACTGCCTCGGATGACATATCCAGATCTGCAGTTGTAAGTTATCACATTTTCCTCCAAAGAGCCACTCTCACTGATGAATGCATTTGGTATGGTTGGGGGAGAACCGCAAGCGGTATGTTCGCAGCGTGGGAAGCCAGAGCTCCACTGGCCATTGGCTTCACAGGTGATTTCAGAAAGTCCCAGGAGCTGGAAGCCTTTGAAGCACTGAATCTGAGCTGCCTGTCCACAACCAAAATCTGTCCCATTGACGGCTCCGTTTTGAATGACTGGTGGGGAACACTTGCAAGGTAGGCAGGAAGGTGGGTTGTCACTCCAGGAATTATTGGAGAGACACTTTCTTGTCGGATTTCCATGGAGCTTGTAACCGGAGAAGCACTGATACTGAATATGCCCCTCATGATAAAAGGAAAAGCCATTAGGGAAGCTGTGGGCAAGATCTTCAGGAGGACCACAGTTGACTGGTTTACAGAGAGGAACCTGCGCATCCCAGTTACCGTCTGATTGACAGGTGAGTTTGGGGGCACCGTGCAACACGTAGCCATCCTGACAATGGAACACCACTTTTTTCCCAAAGCCATAGTCCAGGCCATCCATCACCCCATTTGCCACCTGTGGTGGGGGGGCACACCTGACAGGCACACAGATGGGAGCCGTCCCACTCCAACTTCCATCAGCAAGACAAACGCGACTGCTGGCGCCCTCCAGTAAGAACCCTGCACTGCAAGTGTACTCAACCTCTTTCTGGAATGTATACTCCTCTCCCTTTACCTGGCCATTGGCTGAGACTGGAGGTGAACCACAGTCCACAGGAATACAAATTGGCTCGTCCCCATCCCAATTTTTATTTTCTTGGCATGTTCTCCTGTCAGTGCCATTCAACACATACCCAGGATCACACTCATAGAACAACACGCTCAGGTACGTGTAGTTGCTTCCTTGGATGGAGCCATTCATAACTGGATTTGGTTTGGGGCATGAGATGGCCTCACAGTGGGGGGAAGTACCACTCCATTTTCTACTCTGTAGACAAAGTCTTATGTCGGAGCCGACCACAGTGTGCCCGGGTTTGCAGCTATACTGTATGGCACTCCCCATGGTAGTCTCTGTAAAATGCAAAAAGCCGTTTTCAGGAGCAACAGGCAGGTCACATGCGATTGAAATGCATGATGGCGCACTGCCATTCCAAGTTCCATCTTCCTGGCAGATCAGCACAGGGTCCCCCAAGAGTTCATACCCTGGATTACAGGTGTACGAAACCAGGGTGTTGTATCGGAATTTTGCTGAATGTGCAGCCGGAGATCCCTTTGTGTTTTCCCAGGTTTCAGCCACTGTTTCCAGACGATGAGGGGGGCGAGGAGTCAGATATGGAACTTCCATCATGTCTTCCTCTTGGTTAAAATATCCCTGACCATCTCTGACCTTAGTACAGTCTCCGAAATCAATGTGAGGGGGGAGACCACAGTCTATGGGTACACATGTTGGGATGGAGCTTGACCATCCCGACTCTCCACAGGTCTGCATGGCGTGACCAGCTACCTGGAACCCAGGGAAACAGCTGTAGATGATCATGGCGCCATAGCTGTAATCTGCACCTTCTACAAAACCGTTTTCAATGGGTTGTGGGGGATCACAGTGGATGGCCTTGCAAGATGGGACATCCACATCCCAAGCGCCTGTCTCTAAACAAGTCAGGGCTTTGGGACCTTCGAGCCTGAAGCCTCGATCACAAGAGTATGTGATGCTTTGCCCATAGTGTAGGTTTGTGAAAGAGAATTTGCCATTCAAAATCTCCTTGGGCTTTGAGCACTCAACGGGTTTACAGGTTGGTTTTCTTCCAAGCCAGTGACCATTTTCTCCACAAAGAGTGGTGGAGTTGCCCACCAATTCAAAGCCTGGCTTACAGGTATAGAGAGCTGTGCTCAGATAGGCAAGACCTTGCACATCGATGATGCCATTGAGGATTTCCTCAGGCTGGGGGCACTCGACTGGCACACATTCTGGCAGTGGAGAGCTCCAGGTACCATCAGCCTGGCAGAAGGTGGTAGGATCTCCTCTTAAGAAAAACCCATCCACGCAAGAATACTTGACAGTGCTTCCAAAATGAAGAGCATAAGAAGGAGCAGGGACCCCAAAGGGAATCAGGGGAGGTGGGAGGCAAAGAACCATCTTACAAACAGGAAAAGAATCATTCCACTGCTGGGACGGCAAGCATTTCAGGACAGAGGGGCCCTGGAGGGCGTGCCCTTCTTTACAGGAAAATGTCACCACTCCCACCTCCGTGGTCAACTCCTTCAAAACGAGTTGGTTCTCCAAGAGGGGTGGCTCTGGGCACTTGGTGGGCACACACTTTTGGTTTGGCTTCTTATTCCACTTGCCAGATTTCAGGCATGTCCAAGACTGATCACCAATAAGCTCATAACCCTCATTACAGAAAAACTGAACCTTGGACCCTACTTCAAAATTTTCTCCTTTCATGTAGCCATTCTGGATCGGGGGAGGTTTTCCACAGTTGAGAGGGATGCACGACAAAGGGGATTCACTGTGCCAGTGGCGATTGGCTTGGCAGACAAATACAGGGCTTCCAACTGACTTATAGCCTGGGTTACACTGGTATCTCACTTCACTCTCATAGGTCCTGCCAGTTGTATGCTGGATAACAGGGAGAAAACAATGAAGTGCAATTTGTATAAGAGGTAATATAACTGACAAAATACAACGAATCATAGTAAAGAAGAACTAAACTAAAATGCCTATGTTAAAATGAATCAATTAGGACAAAAGCAAATGAGGACTTCTATTCTTCCAATTAGGTCCATTCTATTTTTTTTAATTTAGATAAATGAAAAGGATGGTAGAAGGTCAAATTAGGTAATCCTTACAGCAGAAATGTTGGCCACAGTGGTAAGCCCATAGTAAGTAAAAAATCAATAATCTCTAAATTGATTGATGAATTGATGGAGCAATATCAAAAATTATAAATTACTTGGTACAGGAAAAAAACTCACTGACCAAAGCAATGCTATAGTTTGTTGTTTTACTCACAGAAAAGGAAATATATACAAACATACACTTTTTATGCTGTTAGATGATAAGAAAAATAATTTTTTTATGAATATGACCTACTATCAGAGTTTTGTGTTCATTCTTGATATAACTTTAAAAAATTGTTGCCATAACGTAAGGATGGAAAATAAAAAGTACTATTTTATCTTTTAAACAAAAAATTTAATATTCATACTCTCAACATTCAAATACATAAATGAATAATATAATAAGAGGCTATTTTTAGGCAGTATAAAGATGAATTAGTTATGAAAACTTTAAAAAGATTATGATGGTTTTGTTAATGATAATAAGCCTAGCTTCCATGCGGCAGTGAACTTCTTGGTATTAGGACAGAATTATTTGTTTTGTTTATTTCTCCATTTCTTGGGTACCCCACATGCATGTAAACACCATGCCATCACAGACTTAATCTGTATTATTAAATACTAGAGCTCCAGTGCTTACCTGGCATCTGGTAGGAGCTCCAGAAATATCTGTTAAATGAATAAACGAAGAAAGCCTCCTTACAGATACTACACACCTTCTTCCAATGAAAAGCTAGTACATCTGATCAAAAGTCTTAAATAAAAGGCTTTCACTGTTGTTTTAGAATGTAAAGGAGAAAGGCACTATGTATGTGTGAGTTTTTAAAAAGCGTTTAATTAGAATATTGTCTCTTTAAAATGGCCCTCGATTTGAGGGAACAGATTCTTATTCTTGTTTTCTTGATAGATTTAACGAGAAGACACAGACTAACGAGGAAGGAGGATGTGTGTGTATCTGATGTAACCTTTGTCCTGATGAAATTACCTTTAGGTTGCCTAAAAGAAAACTGCAAAAACCGCCTTGTAGTGAAAAAAAAAAAAAAAAGATGGTTTAACCCCATCTTTTGTCTGAAAATTAGAAATGATAACAGATTTCTCTAGGTTCTGCTTAGACCACAATTGCTATAAAAATAAATAATACATCCATCTTGGAATAAATTTTATAAAGCAAAATAGTATTTTCTTAAAACTATCTTATTCTAACTTCATAGTTGGGCTAAGATATTGCCATCAAGTGTTTCAAGTGTCTATATGCTAGTAGAAGGTGGAAAGCTATAGATTAAAAAGATTCACAACCTCTATCAAATTCTCTCTGCTATTTACCACCAACAGATTTAGTGGCTTCTGTTATGTAACTATTAATCTTTTTGTGTCCTTGCTTCTGAAGAAGTCACAGTGGACCAGCCCTGCAAGTGATGAAAGCCACGGACACCTGTGAATCAGTCTCTTACCTCCAGAAAGCCATTCTCAACCTTCGGTGGTTCACTGCAAGATACAGGGTGGCACGTGGGTATGGGGCTACTCCACTGTCCCGTGGCTTCGCAGGCGCTCTTCTTCTCCCCTTTGATGTAGAAGCCCCTGATGCAGCTATAAGCCACCATGGCTCCAAAACTGTAGTTTGATCCAATTGCATAGCCATTCATGATGCTGGGTGGCTCTCCACAGCGCACGGGGATGCACTGGATGGACAGGGGGGAGGGGTTCCACTGCCCACCTCTGAGACATTCAATCTTTGCTGAGGTGTTCAGTACAAAACCCTCCATGCATTTGAAGCTCACAACTGAGCCTGTGGCAAATTTTGCTTTGCTCACAGATTCCAAGATGCTGTAGGAAACAGCAGGGGGTTTTTCGCAGAAATGAGCTATACAATGGGGCATGGCCTGACCTTCCGGGGGAACCCACTTGCCCTGGGCATTGCAGAGGAGCTGGGAGTTGTCTGCCAGGCTGTAACCGTCTGAGCAATAGTAGAATGCAATGTCTCCAAATAACCGATGGGCAGTCTCTGGAGAGGCGTGTTCCACGGTGGGGGGCTCATCACAGGAGACAGCCAGACACTGCTGGTCACTTCTGCTCCACTTGCCATTGGCCAGGCACTCAATGGTGTCAGGACCGGCAAGGGTGTAGCTATGAGATTGGGGAGAAAGGAACAATAATGAAGCACATTATTCGAGAAAAGGTGTTTGCATCTTCTTATTCTGCTTTTACTTTTTTAATCTTTCTAACAGTAACTTTACTTTTGTTCTTTATCCTTTAAAACAATATTTACTGTTTGAATTTGAACTTATTGATCAAATGACCTTCATTTAAGATATGCATCTTGATATTAATATTAAGGCTTGTTCAGAAAGGGAAGTGGAGTTTTGCTATTTGAGAAACTCTAAAAATGGTTACACATTTCTTTAAAAATAAAAATGAGGACTAAGCTATGGTCCTGTTTGACTCAATTCAAAGTCGGAACTTCATTTATCTATAGATGTTTCAGTTGCTTGATTTGATCACTAGTCTTTAAAACAAAAGATCTGCTGAACCACAGGTAGCCTACATATAACTCCTAGTTATCCACTTACTTATAAACAATGAACTTTAAAGGAGGGATTATAATTTCAGTCTCCTATGTTTCCTAAACCCTTAACCATGTGGTTAGTGTTAAACTTTGTAACTATGACCTAGAGGGGTGGGATAGGGAGGGTGGGAGGGAGGCCCAAGAGGGAGGATATATATATATATACACACATAGCTGATTCACATTGTTGTGTAGCAGACACTAGCACAACGTTGTAAAGCAATTATACCCCAATAAAAGACGCATTAAAAAAAAGTAGTGTCTGCATATGGCTCTGATATTCAACCAGTATGAATAAATTTTGCTTAATTTTGCTTTCTTTATGCACAAGGTATTTCCCTGTATATGATGCTCTCTTAATGAAGGAGAACAAACTTTTAGGATACGCAGTATTAGAATAACTGCATTTGAGTCATTCTGATTTTCATTCTTACTTTCTTACTGAAGAGAAAGAGGACAGGGGGTTTGAAAGGAATGTCTAACATCTGATCGGTCCATTGTTTTGATACTAATGAAGGGTAAGGGGGCTAAAATAATTTGACATTAATTGAACCCTGTTTGGAAATATTAATTTCTTCATTTTATAGGTGAGTGAATGGTGGTTTGGACAGGCTAGGAAATCTGCTGAGAGTCACATGGGTGCAAGCAGCAGAGTTAGGATCTGAATTTGGTTTACTGGGTTCCAACCCTTCTGTCTTTCCCACGATGCTGCTCTGTCTCTCTTCCTCTCTCTTTTTAAAAGAAGGTTGGTTAGATCACGATCAGTGGGTGTCCTGCGGAAACCATACAGCAGTGTCATTAGTACAAGTTATTTGACCTGCCCTTTGGCAAAGATCCTTAAGTGATCAGCTAGCAAACATTTCTCCTAAGGTCCCTTTTTGTTTTATAAGGAATCCGTTATTATTGAGAGGTTGGAATTCCTTCCCCCTTGCTGCTGAGATTTAGGAAATCTATAGGAAACAGAGAGATGAAGGAAAAAATGATAGAGCATCATCAGAGATGTGTGTACCCACCTTACCTATGGCCATTGAGCATGCTACAGATAGAAGTGGTCTCAAAGCAAACACTCAAAGCCATTCCCAGTAGCTGAGCACAGCCTACAGTTAGGGTCCACTGCAGTTGACTGTATGGAAAAGCTCAGTTCTTTTTATAAGAATCTGAACTGAATAAACTTTTAGACAGCTTCTGTCTTAAAGGGACAGCTTCTGTCTTAAAGGATCCAGGAAGATATACAAAAACAGTATGTTACAAGCATAGTTTTATGATTAAAAGTTCATCATCCCATGTATGAGTGCCTGGAGTTGGCTATTCCTGTGTAGAATGTGCTCCATTTATAGAGGCTCTTGAACTTCTGTGTTTTTATACCACAGTATACATCCTTTGCACACTTTGAACCACGCATCATCATTTTCATGGGGTCCTTTGATGTTGCTAGGGTATTTCATTGGCTGAAGTTGAGAAACATCACCTGAGACATCCCTGATTTACTAGGATCCACTGTGCCATCTACAGAGTGCTTCCTTAATGTCATGGGACCAGCTGCTTTGAGGCAGAAGCCTCTGCCTCCAGAACCTTCCTTACTCCTCAAACCCTCTCGAGGAGACAAAAACAGTGTTTTGTAATCTAGCAGCACTTGGTTAGGCCTCTGACCCCTGATCTGCTGGAAAATCTCCACCAACTACTCTTCCCTATTGGCAAATCACAGCAAAAAGCTCTTCTGCAATGTAATGGAAGATTACCAATAAATACACGTATTTTGAATAAATGAATTTGAAGAATGCATTTTCAGTACTACTCTAATTTTCCTAGAACTGACACCATCCCTTTCTTTGACCTAAGAACTTGACTTTGCTTTATGACTCTCAATCAACATTTAGTTCTTCATTAGACAATTAGGTCTAATCATGCTGTGTGCCAGAATCCCTTCCCTAGTACACCAGGCAACGCCAGTGCATGTACTTGTTTACACATCTGTATCCCAGATGAAACCGCTTTTGAGGGGAGTTGTGAAAGAAGTGAGAAAGGAAGTAAAGTAAGCTGGGGCCTTCTGGGGACTTATGCACAGTTAGGAAGGGCCTATGAACATCTAGAAAAGGAAGCAGCAGTCACTAGGATCTTGTGTGTTTTTGACAGGTTGTGATGGCTAATGGCTGAGAATGGGGCAGGCACAGATTAACTAGAAATGGTTTTTGACAGTTCCTTTGACAAGGATTCTCATAAGATATTAGCAGAAAAAAATGCCATTAGAACAGAAAGATATTTAAGCGGTTTACTAACTGGATGACCCAAAGAGTATTGGTTGATAGAAGTAAGCTGGTTGGGTGTTTCATTTCTTGTGAATGTCACACAACTGTCCTTAGCCCATCAGTTTGTAAGCAACACATAACTGTAAGATGAAGGATAAGGGTTTTAACAGGCCAGTTCAATGTTTCTAATCTTACCAGGTAATATTTAATAAAGATAAAATGGGAGGTCCTGTATGTAGATAATAAAGAAAACAGTGCACAAAGGGAAACCCAGCTTAGTGGCAGCCAATGTGAAAGACTTTAGTTTCACTGAATGAGTTGAATGAGTCAATGGTGACATCCTTAAAAGGGTTACTGCATCTCTAGAAACTCATTTATCCAGAAAGAGCAGAAGAGAAATGAAATAAATTGTTATGTTTTCAGTACCACGCATCAGTCTCTAGATTTAGTGGGGTATTTTTTTCTGTTGTAGTTATGTTCTAATTTGCACATGTCAGTGTACATTCAGCTCCGGGTATCATAATTCAAAAAGGGCTACCAACCTATTGGAATAGGCTCAGAGGAGAGTGACTCTGAGAGTGAACAGATTTGGAATCATGTCCACTTAGGAGAAAGAGAAAAGCAAATTTGAGGTTGAGCTGGCTGAAACGTCTGTCTCCCTACCCTTTCCCTTCCAAAGCTGCAAGCTTGGCATCTTCACCAGAGTATAGGATCATTTTTTAGTCATGGAAATGTATGAAGGGGCTGGGATCCCTTACCGAAACCTCTCAAGTAACTCTAATGATCCATTTGTAGGAGAACCTTGGGACCAAGCTACCAATACTTGAATGGCTGGCATTTCGGAGGAGCAGAGAAATTTACACTGAGTGGCTTCAAAAGGTAGAAAAAAAGCTAGTGCTTTAGACTAGATAACATATTCAGTGAAGGTGGGGCCAGGGGCTTATCAAAAATAATTATCTTCTGAAATACATCAGAAGTTAGTCTTTTAAGTTGCTAAAGAAGGATACATTCTTTGAATGACAAAAAGGAGGAATTAACTTGTAGTTATTGCCTAGATAGAAATATAACTGGTCTCTACTCTGATCAAACTGCCACATCATTTCATTATGTTACAAATCTAAATGAATGTTAAGCTTTCTGGAGGACATATTTCACCTGCTTATGTAAAAGAATCATTTAAAAAGGACAAAGTTTTGTACAAATGACAAGATACATCTTATATATGTTGGCTACCAAAACAGGAAAAATTAGAATTGGTACAAATTTAAAACACTGAAATATCTGTGTGACGTATTTTATTGTGTGACATTTTGTATTCTCTTCAAGAGACACTGGGGACACCCTTGCAGTCTGTTATTTAAAATCAGGCCATACATATTATAAAATAAGTTATTTTACTCCATAATTCCAAGGAAAAATGTCCCATCGATATTACAGTGATGCTGCAGAAGGACACATTTTAGGATGAACTGGCTGTAATAACTTATCATACTTCTGGAATGATAACAAAAAATCCTTTGAAAATGGGCAGAGTCATCTCCAGATGCACTTTCCAGTGATTTGATTCACGGAGTGAACGCCTACGAACAGGCATGGGCCTCGGAAGCTTTATGAGAAGCTCCCTTGTGGGTTATTAGCTCTTCTCTTCTGAGAAGAAAAACCTTAAATGAGATATTTAAAGAGCTGCAATTTAATAAGAGCAACAGAAAGTATAAATCTGTATCAGTAATTAGTTGTTTTCAATTAAAAAAAGATGATAAAAATGTCATTGTAGCATATTCAGTAATTGCATTTAAAAGTCTATATCTGAGAAGACTCAAAAGGGAAATGTTCTATCAGGTTGTTAGGATGTCAATGACCCTTCCTGCTTACTGAGTTTCTCACCAAGAGAGTATACATAAGGATGAAAAGGAAAATGGGGAACAAGTGACCATTTTATTAGTTGGGGCAAAAAGCTGAAAACCGCCAGTATAATGTTTTGATAAAAGGTGAATTTGGAAGGCCAATTTCAGGGCAGGAGACAGAAATGAGACATTCCTTGTCTTCTCTGGCATTCATCTTACTACTCCAGTCTCCCAAAGTCTCTACTCTTCCATCCTAATCTTGAGAGAATGGAGGGTATCGTCCCTTCTTAATCTGAGGAAAGGCCCATGCAAAGCACAACACCAATATAAGAAGACAAAAATATTGAGACCAAAGCAAGAATGTGTGTATGTGCACACAATAAACAGGGGTGGGTAGCTTACTTGGTGTGCAGGGTAGTGGTCTGTCTTAGGCAGCCCCAAGGGAGAAGAGGAAGTTGAGAGGGCTAGGGAAGGAAATAGACCTTAATGTTCTTATCAGGCCAACAGCATCTTAGGAAGTAGAAGGAGACAGCAGGACGCAAAAGCCATTACACGAAAGCCATGACATGAACACAGTGATTCCATCCTGGAATAGAACAGACACAGTGCATGTTGACCTATGCTAATCAGTCTCTTGAGGGGAAGAGATAGAAAAGGAGTGAAGAGAGAGAGAGAGAAGGACAAGCATCGACTTCTAGTTCTGGCTAAAATACAGTCTGAAAACCATCCCTACATAACACTGGATGAAATACAATAGAAATTATTTTAAATGCTTAGCTTAGCTGACAAGAAATGAAATCTCCACGTGCCAGAAATGAAGAGGAAATTAAAAACAGAAAAGTAAGCCTGTGAATGAATGCCCTTATGCCCTTGGATTGGACAGGAAAGCAAAGAAGAGAGGATAGGAAATATAACCTTGGAGTTGAAATAGAGAGTAATAGCTGAGTCTCTAGCATGAATCTATGTCTAAGAAGGACATTCTATGAAAGGATATTCACTAGAAAAATTTCACCTAGAGGCCCAATGAGATGACAAGTGAGATCCCTGTATTTGCAGGGAATCAGCGTGGAAAAACAAAGTCCCGGCTAAGGTAGCAGAACCCAGGACCGCACCTCATGTGGATTTGAGGGTAGGATTTATACCACTCATTTTGTATGGAAAGCCTTCACACTGATAAATAAATGTAAAGTTAGGTTTTTGGTTGGTGATACTCCTAGGGCACCTAGAAGAAAAAATAATCCTTATACTCAGACCATTAAAGGATGGTCACAAATCACACAAGGCCCAAATACTATAAGGACACAATCTGAAATTACAAAACACACATGCATGCTTTCCAACATGAACAGGTCAGCACACATAACAAACAACACGATGAGGGCACCAATAAATTGAGATAATAGAAAAAGTGGTCTAAAATCTAAAAAATAATATGAAATAAATATGTTCAAATAATTAAGGACAAAAGCCTCAAAATCCTATTTAAAAAGAAGAGTATGTAAAAAGAAATATTTCAAAAATAAAGAGAAATTCTAAAAATAAAAATATAGAAAACAAAAATTCAAAAAAAGTAACATATCTCAAAAGCAGATTACAGATAGTAGCAAGAAAAATTAGTGAACTGGAAGATATATGTAAGGAAATTACCCAAATGCAACCTAAGTTTTTAAAGAGATGGAAAATGTGACAGGTTAATAAACACAGGAAACAGAAACAAAAGCTCCAATATATATCTAATAAGACTTACAGAAATAGAGAAAAGTTAAAGTGAAGAAGAGAGAATACTTGAAGGGAAAATAGCTTATTCTAAAATTGGTGAAAGATACGATTTCTCAGATGTAAGAAGTACAATGAGCCCTGAACAAGATGACTGACAATCAATACAACTTTAGTCATACCATAGAGAAACACCAAAACAACAAAGACAAGTTAAAAAAAAACAAAAACAAAAACAAGGGGAAAACATTACTTACAAAGGAACAACAATTCAACCAGGTTCTCAACCTCAGCACTATGGACACTTTGGACTAGACAATTCTACGCCGTGGGGGTCTGTCTACGTGTCGTAGGACATTTTAGCAGCATCCCCAGACTCTATCCACTAGCTGCTAGTGGCACCTTTCCCTCAATTGGGACAAGCAAAAACGTCTCCAGACCTTATCAAATGTTCCTGGAGGGCAATATTGCCCACTAACTTAGACTGATGAATCTTCAATCGAAACACTAGAAGTCATAGGGCAATGGAATAATATCTTCAAAAATGTTTATAGAAGAAAACTATTAATGTAGACTTGTATATCCAGCTAAACTCTACTTTAAGAGCAAGGGTAAAATACAATTATTTTCAGAAAAGATTGTGTAACATACTGACTCTTTCCAAGAAAAAGATATAAAGGATGTATGTCAGGAAGCAGAAGCATTAATCCCAAAAGGAAGTAGTGGGATGGAAAAAGCAATTCATAAAAATGAATGCTTTTTATGAAAGATTCATAAAAATGTCAGTAAATCTAAATAAGCATTGAGTATATTAAAAAATGACTAATTTGGAAAGTTGTAAAATAAGAGGGAAGTAAAATGTAGATAGACATTTAAGATGAGAGGGGTGACAGAAGTGAATATTTTCTAAGATTTTTGAGTTGTTCAGCAGAGAGGCAAGGAAATTAAGTATGGTCTCAGAGTAGGAAAAACTTCTTAAATTTGACACATACAAAAAACAAATGCTAAAGGAAACAACTGATAAATATTAAGCACTATCTATCTAGTACAAAGTTAAAAATATGCACATCTCATGACCCAACAATTCCAACTCTTGGTGGCTAGGCCAGAGGTATTCTTCCTTCCATGGACCAGGAGACACAAGCAACGATGTTTATTTCAGCACTGTTGTATCAGCAAATAAAGTGGAAATCAATTAACCCTCTACCAGTAGGGAAATGGGTAACTTAGAGATTGCTTATTCTTACAAGGAAATAATATAGCAGTTAAAATGAATGCTGTAGATTTACGTTTATCGACAGAGATAAATGTAAAAAACATGATGTTAAATGAAAATCAAGCTTCAAAAGGATATTCAGAGTATGAAACAATGTATACAAAAACTAAAACAGTGAAATCAACGGAATATTTGTTTATGAGGAATACATAACACAGAAAAAAATGCACATTTACTTTGAGAAAGTGATGAGAATGGCTTCTAGTTATTTTTGTAATACTGTATTTCTTTTACAAAAAGAGATCTACAATTAACTATGGCAAAAATTTAACATATACTTTTATCTCAGCAGTGGATACACAGGTAATTTTAAATACAGATTACTTAATTTGGTTTTGTGCTTTTTTGTATATTTAAATATTTCATCAGACATTTGCCCAGAGAAAAGGAATAAGACAGAAGCTCCCCAGTCTGGTCACCCTCATAACACTCTAAAAAGGAGTAAGTGTATGTAAAGGGGCAAAGTGTTTTCCTCTCACCAAAAGTTTTCCTTTCAGAAAAATGAAACTATCTTCTAACAGCTATTGATATTTTCCTTTTAGAAAAAAAAACCTGGATGGTAGTGATCTGTGACTATGTGTACTTTCTATTAATTTAACTACTGCAGACAGTTTCCCCTGTAAATGTCACTTTAGGTAACAATAATGATGATGCAGAAGATATTAATAAAGCCATATTTATATAGTACTTCATGCATATAAAGGCACTTTTATAAAAACGGCCTCATACCCTTTAACAGCTGTATGATTGCAGTGGACAGATGTGGTTTCCATCTTTTCAATGAGAAGAAAGCTCCCACAGAGTGTCTATCTGCTCAGAGCAGAAGGGATTTGTACGATAATGTGGCCCAACACCTTTATGTTTTAACTATAAAGTGGGAATAATATTTCTTCTTCAAAATCCCCCTCTTTGTAGAAGGGAGCACATGAGATAATTCCCGGGAATGTCCTTTGAAGAATGTAGAACCCTCTATGAATGCAGGGATTTGTTGTAATTTTCGTTAGTGTCTTTATTGCTCCTTTTAACAAACCCTTTTGTATAACACATAGACTTAACATTAGGCAGATATAGAACTCTTCTTATAAGTAAATAATTCATGGAGAAAAAAAGACAAATGGGAATTTTTATAAAAGCATGATCTTTAAAAGTATATGTAAAGATAAAACTCTAGCAGGAGATAAAGTATCACCAACATTTATCTTTGGGCAATTTTTAAAAATATATTTTTATTTTCTAGTTTTAGATGGTGATAATATATTACTTCCTTAATCAGAAAAAACCCCCAGAAGTTGTCAATATCTAGTTATTATTTAGAACATTTTATTTGATAAGATTTCACAAACCTTTAAATGACTAATCTTAAATAGTACTATGCAGTTCATTAGGAAGCAATTTCTAAATGAGTCAACTCACGAGGGAGATATAGGGCTACCAAAAGCTAATTCCTACAAATTGATACAACATTGTAAAGCAACTAGACTTCGACAAAATGAATTTTAAGAAGCTAACTCCTACACTGACATTTTAATAGTCAAGATTTCTTTTCTCACTTAAGAAGGTGTTAAGATTCCGGATTTCTGTCAGCTACTTAAGTGACCATTTGACGCTCAAGAGCTTTTTGCAAGAAAATACTGTCGCCACCTGCTGGCGGCCTGCATTAGTGGGATGGTCTGCTACCTCGGTGAAAACAACTTCAACTTGCATGTTACAGAAACTATGTCCTCTCTTCTGTCCTAACATCATAATAATGGCACAGTTTGTTGAGTTATTATTTTCTGGCTAGTCCATGCATTACATCCACGTATTCCTCATAATATCCATAAGGAGTACGACCCTTTAACACACTCATAGAAGCAACAGAGAGGTTACATCATTTTCCCCAGGCCACACAGTGAGTGAATGGCAGAACTGAGATACAAATCCAGAAAATGGCAACCCCTCTGCTGTTACTCGTTTTAACTGTGTGAAAAGCAGCCGTGGTAAATCTGGAGTGTGGAAGCTATAAACTATTACTGGTGAAAACATTTATTCAGGAAGTACAGAAAAAAATTGAGCACTGAAATGCCAGATGATTTGGGATTTAATCACCCCTTAATTCTTTACTGCCTGTCTGAGACCCTAAGCAGATCACCATCCCAGAGGGAGCCTCTCCTTTCTCTGTGTCTTACATGGTTTTTGTGAGGATAAAATGAGACAATGAGTATGAAAGCACTTTGTAATTTGCTTCCCGTTTGTTTTTTTTTACATTTTATCTCCGAATTAAATGAGATCACTAAAAAATTAAAAATCTGAACTTTATTAATATTTTTTTCATGCAGATGTGGCATCTTTATGCTGTGATCTAAAGTCTTGACTTTGGTTTTGCAGAGGATAAATACACAAATGTCTATTTAAATGTGCTTTTTGCATCTTTAATTAAAGTATAAAGATATTTTCCACTGCATTACCCAATGTCTGTTATTCAAGGCCTAATTTGATAAATTACTCTAATTCCTGGAAAACATTGTTTCCACAGGGGAATATGCTCCCTTTCTGTTGTCAGAAAAGAGCATAAAGCTCTCTTTAGCTTTGGCGGCCAGGAAATTTAATTTAGTGTTCAGTGGAACCCATCTGCCATTGGGCCCATCCTGTCCTGAAATTCCTTTCCTTCATTGGGTTTACTCACCCTTCTTTGCAAGTGTAAGTGACAGTGTTCCCAAAAGTGAAGTTACTCCCGGTGGTGACAGCATCTTTGATGGCTGGCGGCTCTCCGCAGAAGACGAGATGGCAGGTAGGTGGCGCTCTGTCCCAGCTGCCTGAGGCGGAGCATTCAATGACGGGAGGGCCCTGTAAGCTACAGGAAAGAATGGTGCCACCGCTTTCATTGGCTACTTACCTACTGCCCTGGAGATGAACTAGGAAGGACTTAGGAGAGAATAGGGGACACCTGAAGGATTTTAATACATGAAAATAAAGTTTCTTCCTATTTTATTGCTTTATATAAAAACAAGGGAAATCTGGGCCTTCCCTGGAGGTTCAGTGGTTAAGACTCCATACTTCCACTGCAGGGGGCATGGGTTCAATCCCTCGTCAGGGCACTAAGATCCCACATGTCGTGTGGCAATCAATCAATCAATCAATCAACTGCTTTAGAAAAAACCCAAGAGAAATCTGAGCTGGCTATAGACTCACGTAAAACCACAAGTAGCCTAAAACAACATAACAACTGGGGTGTAGAATAAAACGTTTCAATGCATTCATTGGTTGTGTTGTGATTAGCAGATTACTTGGATGAGAAGGGGTAACAGGTTGGTTAGGATCCAGCAATAAGGGAGACAAACACCCAGGAGGTCAGGGCAACTGAGGTCAGAGGGCACTGCCCTTGCCATGAGCCTGGGCATATGAACAGTGTTGCTCATCACTCTGACCTCTAGTCTTCCTTTAAATTTAAAAACCTTGCAGCCCTCCAGCATGGCTTATCCACCTTCACCTGCCAACCAGATTCTGATTGTACGACTCACTCCATTTTCTGTTCACTTGATCTGTTTCACTTCAGATCTTCCTGGCCAAGTTTTTGATCACAGCCTGACTTTTTCTATTGTTCCTTCTTTTTGAACACACACACACACACACACACACACACACACACACACCCTATTAATCAAATTACTCTCTTAACAGTATTAAAGACCCTGGTCCTTATCCTGACATGATTTTTACAACATCCTATGCAATATTTTGTTGGCTAAAAATTCCATCACTAAAGCATTTTATTAGGTGTTGTGCTATGGTTTATAAACCTTTTTTGCTTTCATGTTCAATGTCTGAATGGTTATAACACTGAATTAGAGCTCCCAGAGTCAAAGTTAGATGGACTATTTCCCTGGGAATTTACTATATAGGCTGAGCCTCAAGAAGCACGCACATTTGAGAATATCTTTTACACTTAAAAACTTGTATTTCAAGTCAGCCAGTCACATGCAAGTGAAACCCACTGGGTAAATAATGAGTAACAGGGCATTGTAGGAAGCTTGGCTGGTGTTTAGGACTCTACCTGTATCCATTCGCACACGAATATGATGCAGTAGAAAGATAGGTAAGCCCACTCAAAATATATTTCCCATTATTTATGTCTTCAGGGCTAGAACACTTGACCAGTTCACACACGGGAGGAGAATGACTCCAAGAACCGCTAGCAAGACAGGACGATTCGTTCTCACCCTCCAGAGTATATCCTTTATTACACCTGATGAAGATAAAAGAAAATGACAGAATAGAATTTGTTTCATTTTGCATAATTTTATCTGTGCCAAAACCTCCAAAAAGATGGGAGAATTTACACATATTGTTAGAGCACTTTTTTTCCTACTGAAATAATGCTTTGAAACAATTTTTTCAAGGTTGAATACTATGCATCTCGCCCACAGGACCCTGCTGGGTGATAAACAGAAGGGTGGATTTAAGGATTTGGCTTGCCTCCAGTTTGTGTCATGGATTAGGAGCTGCAAACAGAAAATTCTTTTCTTTAAATTTATTTTATTGAAATATAGTTGATTTACAACATTGTGTCAATTTCTGCTGTACAGCACAGTGACTCAGTTGTATATATATGTATATACATATGTGTATATATATACACACACATACATACATTCTTTATCACATTCTTTTCCATTATAGTTTACCATAGGATATTGACAATAGTTCCCTGTGCTGTACAGTAGGACCCTGTTGTTTATCCATCCTATATATAACAGTTTGCACCTACTATCCCAAACTCCCAGTCCTTCCCTCCCCCAACCCTTCCTCCCTGGCAACCACAAGTCTGTTTTCTATGTCTGTGAGTCTCTTTCTGGCAAACAGAAAATTCTTGGTTTGAGAGTGGTCCTGTCTAGAATGAGCCCCTAGGATGCCATGGAAAGAGGCCCTGCAAGCTAATGAATATTTCTGGTGATAAGCTGGAGCTCTGCATCCAAACCCAAACATACAATTCAATTAATTCCATACTAATTCGAAAACATCCTCTGGGATTTTGCTTCGTCTTTTCTTCCAGTATTCTATCACTGCCAGCATGTCATCAACAACCCCGATGCAGTGTTAGTCTTAGACACTCACCTATACATTACTTTACTGCCATAGGTAAACGCTGATCCGTTAACGCCACCATTTTCTGGGATCACTGGTGCCCCACAGGAGACGGCTTAAAGGAGGAAAACCAAAAGGCATTGCTCTTCTTAGCTGGTATGTGTAAACCTCTCTAAATGCTCAAGGGCAGCTCTAGGATTTTGGTCACATTTAAAAATGAGCCTAATATTGGGCTTTAAATACAAAGAATATTGAGACAACATAACACCTGGAGTTTCTCCACCTTGACTTTCTAGAATTGCCAAACACCATAAACATGGGGGAATTTACTCAACATACCTTCACAATATGGTATCAGATGACTCCATTCTCCAGACTCCAAACATGTGATTTTGGCTACTCCCATCAGCTGGTGTCCTTCATCACATGAAAATGTGACTGCAGCACCTACGGTATAAATCTCCCCAGAAGAGTGGCCATTTTCTGGATTTCCTGGAGCCTTGCATTTTATAGGTTCTTGAAAGAGAGAAACAGTTTTTGTGGGTCAAGAGGTGGCTTTCACACAACCATGCAAGGTCTCATAGCAAAAGAATCCCACTACAGTTAAGGTACCAGGTAAACCCTGAGGAGGAAAAAAAGCTTTTGAAGGGAAAGGCATGAAGTCCAGGGATACACTAGATGATTACACCAGAACATACATTTAATAGGCAGCTTAAAAACAATATTTTGAAACAGCAATGACTAAGAAAAATAAACAAAATGTATCAGTCCCGAAAGGAAGCTGTTTATCTAGGTGGTGGTGCCAGGGCATGGCTCAGGAGGGCTTCAGTTCCTCCTCCTCCTTCCAACCTCATACCCATCTTTTAAGAGCAAGTGACCTTCTCTCCAGCTGATGTAAAGGCTGTCCCAAAGCACATTTAGGAGAAGTTCCCAGCTTCCCCTTCCAAACAGCCTACAGATCATAAGACTCCTATGTGCAAATCTGGGGTCAGTCACCACTTCCAGGGAGGGAAAAAAGTTAATGGGAGATTTAGGGCTAGAGCTGAACAATACGAGTGAATAAATACTTAAATTCTCAAAAAGGGAAGCTATACTAATTTCATCTTTCTGAAGATCCTTTTGGCTTATGAGCCAAGGACCTTAACTGAAACCCTTGCAATTATAAAAATTATAAAATTATAAGAATTATAAAAGCAATTATAAGATTTTGAGAATTCCTCTTTAATTTCTGTCTAATTGTTTTCTGGTAGTTGCTTTCCCATAACTAATGTAGAAAGATATCTATGGGATATCACAACATATAGAGATGTGGTAAGGTAGGATGTCTATGTTTTTTCAATGATATAATTTTGTGTGGCTGAGGCATAGGAAAGATACTGACGGTGAAGAGGTGATGAAGCATCCTTTTTGCTCTGATTGAGGCAGCAGGGGCCATTACTTATATTTCTAAATCCACTCTATTATTCTTCTATTATGTAAACATTTCCTTAATAGTCTGGTGATAGAGCTGGCTTTCAGTTTTGTTTTTCAGAAATTGGGAAGTTAGGAAAAGCATGATGCTAGTTTTAAGTGCCTTTAACTGTTTGCTTATGAATCTTAAAAAAATTTTTTTTGAAGTACAGTTGATTTACAATGTTGTGTTAGTTTCAGATGTACAGCAAAGTGATTCACTTAGACATATATACATATATCCATTGTTTTTCAGATTCTTTTCTACTATAAGTTATTACAAGATATTGAACATTCCCTGTGCTATATAGTAGGTCCTTGTTGTTTATCTATTTTATATACAGTGGTGTGTATCTGCTACTCCCAAACTCCCAATTTATCCCTCCCCTTGTTTTCCCCTTTGGTAACCATAAGTTTGTTTTCTATGTCTGTGAGTCTGTTTTGTAAATAAGTTCATTTGTAACATTTTTTAGATTTCACATATAAGTAATATCATATACTATTTGTCTTTCTCTGCTTATGTATCTTTTTAAGGAGGATTTTTCTTTTCCGTCTCCCCTCTGAAGTTGAAAATTTGTCTTCTTTTTAAATAACGCAGCTTTAAAATATATACTTGAATTAAAAAGTTGAAACAGACTTCCCAATGACACACAGCCTAGTTACCTGCACAGCTTTTACCATCTCCTGTGTAGGGTGGGATACAGGAGCAGATGTAGGATCCATTTGTATTCAGGCAGGAAGCGTGCTCACTACAATCTGACCCAACTGCACATTCATCAACATCTAAAATGAAGGCAGTTTACAGACAGTAAAGTTGATGGATTTGTCTTACGTAGCAAACATTTGTTTTTACTTTTAAATCATTACATATCGCTTAATGCATCACACTATACATTGATACATATTTTTATGAAATTTAGAGATAATAGTCATAATCACATTGCAGATCTACAATAAAAGCTATTATTTCCCCAGTTTATAGGTGAATAAGTAGAAGAACAGAGATTGAGAAAGATATTCTTAATACTGAGCCTGGTAAAAATTTAAAACGTGTTTGGCATGTCTATGGACAGCTGCTTCGTCCCTATGGCTTGCCCGGAGCTTACGAGGATGAGATGAAATTAACAAAGGCACGCCACAAGAGCCTCAGGAATTTGGGATAACGGTCTCCCACAGAGTTCGAGTAAATGCATGCAGAAATTGCCAAGATTTATCTCACCAAGACACGATGGTGAAATGCCATTCCAGCTCCCATTATCCGTACAGAACATCCTTGAATCACCCAACAAATAGTAGCCATTGTTGCACTGGTAGGTCACTGTGCTGCCAGCATGGAAGTCCTCGGCTGAATAAAAGCCATTCTCCAGAGGGGGTGGCACCCCGCAGCTAATGCCTGTAATGTGACAACTACATTAGGAGCAACGTACACAACGAAGATTTTATTCATATTAAACTTGCAGTTAAGCATGAACTTTTCATTGCACACAAACATTAGACTGAGAACGCTTAGGGGTGGGGGCAGGTTGCAGCCATACCTGGGCGCAGAACATCTAGCATAGTGTCTGGCTCACAGGAGACGTGCAATTCACTCACTTAAAAAAAAAAAAATTATGGAAATCCTGCTACCTGTTAGACACTGTCCTGGTGCTGGGGTTGCAGTAATGAACCAAAAAGACAAAATCCCCGCCTTACAAAGTGTACTATCTAGTCAGAGAGCAATATTAGAAATAGATAAATGTATGATATATCAGGTGGAAAGAGATGCATGGAGGAACTTCCCTGATCACCCTATCTACAATAGCAGTCCTGCCTCCACCCAATCCTCTCACTTTGTATCTCCCTACCCTGCTTTAGTTTTCTTCAGAGCCTTTACTTCTGGCCCTAGCTGTTCTTATTTACTATAAATAAATAATATTATATTTACTTGTTACTTTCTGCCTCTCCTACTACAATGTAAACTCCACAAGAAGAGAGCCTTTTTTCCCAACGGCTGCATCTCCAGAACTTAGCTCAGTGTCTAGCACATACTAGGTACTTTCAAAATTGTTGAATAAATGACTGAATGGGTGCATTCAACTTAAGAGATCGATTCCTCTTTTCCCACCCAGAGATGACCCATCTCCCTTTGGGCTCCAGCCCTCACATCTGTCTTTCCCTCCATCCAGTTCCTTGGGTCACCTGGGTGCCTTCACAGGTGGTGGGCTCTTTGGATCCTCACTTCCCACCTCCCTCATGGTACCCAGAACACTTCATTACACAAAGGAAGTATTCAATGAATATTTGCTATATTGACCACTAGGCAGTATCTCACTTTTATCTAGCACTCCTAAAAAGTGTTCTTAGGGTCCCAGTATTTTTCAAGAGCTACTGAAATGTCTTCAACAAAGGCAGCTCACGTTCACAGTGAGGCAGTGGTTGTGTCCACTGTCCTTGATTCAGGCAATACTGCACAGGGTTCCCGACCATCTGGAAGCCCGGATCACAGAACAGACTGATTTTGGAGCCCGGCTTTACATCTCTTGATGCAGTTCGTAGATGAGGTACTGATCCTTCTAAAGGTGGGCAATCTGAGGGCAAAGAATGCAGGTTCAGAGCTTATCAGTAACACAGGGGCAGCATCACCAGGCTAAGGGTTTCAAATCATATGTTGTATCAGCATTTGAGAGCTACTCTATTGATATTAAAACAAGATGACGTAACCAGATCACTGGCAGGCAAAATCTCTAGAAAAAAACTATTGGAGTCAACAAATAACTTCCCCTCTTTCAGCAGAAGTCTGCTGCATATTTTTTAAGGAAAAAAATAGTGTTTTAGAATTAATAAAATATTCTTATGAGTTACCAAAAACCATGAATTCTAGGATATCTTCAGAAACTTGTTTAAATACATTGAATTTTAGGAGGCAGTGTTGATCATTCAGAGGTTGACCATTCAGTATTTGGATTATAACATCCATTTCTTTTCTCTCTGTGCTACCTGCCCCCAGATGACTGCTAGGAAGTACACAGACGAGTACCCCGTCTCAAAAAGGAGGGTAGGACTTCGGTAGGCATTCAAAAAATTAACCATATCCCTCCTCTCATTTTACTTTCCTTACCTTATTTTACCTTTGTCCAAGTTTCCTGCAGAATTATTGTGTAACCTGTTATACAGAATGTATTTAAATATTACAAAAATAATAAGGTAGAGCAAAAATGAATTACTAGGTAAACAACAGACTGACAGGCACACACTATTTGACCCATAGAGAATCAAATGTCTCCTTTTGCTAGAAAATCTCAGAGTAGTCAAGAGACAGCAGAGTCTATAGAAGAAGGAAACTAACCAGAACAGAATATGCTCTTGGAATCGATCTTCACTCTCCCCACAATTCCCGACAGGAAATCGGGCCAGGCTAGTACGTTTCCTTTACTGAGTTCCTCTGGGCATGAGGTAGCCAGTGATTTCACCTGAAAGTTTAAAAACATATCTTTAGAAAACCTCCCTTGTTTCAGGAAGTCAGAGTTATTACATCTTAACTTAGTCCTACTGAAAACATTCAGATGTGGGGGTGGGGGGCAGTGGTGGGAAGCAGACCTTTGGAGGTATGCTGTGATTTCAGGAGCAACAGGGAAGTTCTCATCCCTCTCTCTCTCCCTCCTCCACCCCAATCATTTCTTTTCCCGAATATTTCGTTATCGCTGGAAATGCTGAAATTCTACATATAGAATTTCTTGTCTAAAACTCTGCAGTTTCTTAAGGTCTTGTAGGGGCTCCCCCTCTCCAGTCTCCTGTCTTCTATCTCTGATCTGGAGCTGAGAAAGCTGAGGTTTAGGCAAGTTCTGTCACTATGATAACAATAGCAAACATTTATCAAGCCCTTACTATGTGTCAAATAATACCTCAATCTTACATGCAGGATTTTGTTCCATCCTGCCAAAACTTAACTATGCAGTTCTAGTCGTTTTCTTTTATAGATAAGAAAACTGAAACTAAGAGAGATGGGGTAACACGTTCAAAATCATCAGAGTTCACGGGAAAACTGGGATTTGAACCCAGGCTATTGGACTGGCTTTGACCATTAACCCATCTGTTACTCTCTCTGTGTGACCTTGTGCCAGCCCTACATTTCTGCTTCTTTAGTCAGAGGGAATCGTCTCTATGATTCTTTCTAGCTCTGAAACCACAAGATTTTATGAAACAATCATGTTCAATAAAATTTTAACACATCACCAAGATAACGAGAGGAGATTCATGGAAAGTTACTGTAGACAACCTCTGCCTGGCTTAGTCTATGACCACAGCATCAAATGATATTGGTGATAAATTTTGGAAACTCAGAGGTGGCAATAAGACATGGCATCATTAGGCTGTGCACATTTATACTAGGTTTGTACCTTTGCATCTCATTACTGTCATACACTGAAAATGGAATTGACCTGCTGTGGAGACAGGACATAGTCCCAGAGGTTGAGCTGGCTTATGGAGCCCACAAAAGACTCAGCTGGGTTGAATCCCTCTCCTTTTTTGTCTTGTTCTTGCCCAAGAACTAATGCACCACCACCTAAAGAGAGAAGAAGAGAAAAAAGGAGGAAAACTGGTCTGTTATTTCTAAAATGCTAACTTAATGAAGGCACAGCCTATATAAATGTATCAGGGAAAATTACTGAAAAGCTAAATTATCTACATTTGCTGCATAAGTTATCAGTAAGATGAATTCAATATTTTATATAGCAACTGAAAAAATAGTTGAAGAGGATTTAGAATATCAGATTTATAAATATTTAACTATAAAAACTACATATGTACATATATAAGCATGTAATATTTTAAGTCAACAAAATAGCTAAGTCCTATTTTGCCTCCTTTGTTCTAGGAAATTACCCTCTATGACAGATTACCAGTAGCTGCTCTTCATTTTTTTATTCTTCAGCTTACAATGATTAAAGTTCTATCATCAATTTCAAGGAACATTCCAGTGGCCACCTAATTGCCAAGTCCGATGGAAACTCTTCAATATTCACCTCTGGTGACTTCTCTGTATCACCTGTTTCTATTAACCATTTCATTCTATTAAACTGCCCTTCCTGGCATACTTGATGGTCTGTGTTTGCCCCTCCAGAGCTACCCTCCCCCTCTCTCCACTCTGCTTTGTGTCCCCAAGGTTGACAGCTATGGACTACACCACCTGGTTTCCTTTGCCCTCTGGCTTCCGATTGTCTGGCCAATGGAAAGACCAGTTCGAGGTAAGAAAGTGGGATGAAAGAGAAGTTTGACTTTATGGATACCTTCCTCTCAGGCAACAGATGGTAGGGGCTGCTTTCCTCTCTCTCGCATCACTGCTCCCACTGGGTGATTTCTCTCCATCACTAGAGGTTTGCCTGCTTTCTGGCGACAACCACCACTCCATCCCCCCTTTGTCACTTCATGTCCATCTCTTGTGATTTCTCATTGTGCTAGTCATGGGGTGTTTTACCACCACGTTGTGGCTCTTAACCACGCCCACACTTTTGAAAACAGTGCTTTCATGAAACTCTTCAGCTAACCTCCTGTGCATGCCACCTGTTTCCTGCCAGAAGCCCAACTGATTCCACTTGGTTTCCATGACAGCATCCTCTCCTGATTCTCCTTCAACCTTTCTGTTAATTTCTCAGTCTCCCTTCTTTGCCTGCCTCTTAGACTCTGATGTGCCCGGGATTCCACCCTGGCCTCCTCTCTTCTTCCCTCAGCTACTCTCCCATCTGATCTCACCGCTGCCAATCCATGTCTGTACAGCCCTCATTCATGATTTCCCAACCGACAAATCTTTCTTATAAAATAATCAAAATTAACACATACACATAGAAGGAAATTTGAAAAGAAAATAAGTATAAAGAATTCCTTCTACCCAGAAACAATCATTTAACAGTTCTGTGTATTTCTTTCTAGGTTTTACATATTTTTAAATCATTTTTTTAGTATGTATGTATATGGGTGTGAGAGAGATTTTAAAACACACAACACAGGATCCTAACTACATGTGATGTTGGAAGCTTGCTTTTCTTCTTGAACACGTTCTCATTTCAAGAGTTTTAACAGTTATTTTATCATGTGAATGCACCACATCTATAATTTTCTTAATTAGTTTAACGACCACTTCTTATTGGCTTGGAGTTGTTGCCAGATTTGGTGCTAAGATAACACTGAGATAAATATATTGGTACATAGATACTTGTTCAGATCATTGATTCTTTCTTTCTGATTGATTCCTGGTAGTGAATTGTTGGTTGCATGCAAAGAGTTTCTCTAAGGCTGTTGATGAAAGTTTCTAAATTGCTTCCCAGAAAGTCTGGATTAATTTCCACACCCTCCAGGACTCTATAAGAGCATTCACCATGCTGAATCCTTGCCAAGCATATCTTATCACTAAAAAGCAATGCTGTCACTTTGATATAAAGTGGTATCAATCTATGTTTGTAGCTGCATATATTCCTGGGATTAAAATTCAAACTCAATATGTCTAAAATCAAATACAGAATCTTCCCCCACTCCTGATTTATGCTCCGATAACTGCCCTTTGCCAAGAATTCCTATCTCAGCTAACAGACTCTTCAATAAATCTGGTCACCCAAACTGCAGTCAGTCATTCACTAGGGTCTGTCAGTTGGAGCTCTGCAATATTTATGGACTGTGGATTCATCCTTATTGCTGTGGTTAGACAACCGTCTCCTTGGGTGGCTACTATTATAGTTCCCTTGTTTTATTTTCCTATTCCTTTAACCTATTCATCACTCTTCTATTAAGATTTAATTTTTTTAAGATAGAAATATCCTTTTTTTAACCATCAATGAAATAAATACAAATTATCAAAATATCAGAAAAGAATAAAGTGCAATCCCACCACCCAGAGAAGGGAGAGTTAAAAACAAGAACACTAAATTAAACACAAAAAGGAGCCACCACCCCATTTCACATAATAATGCCACTTCCTGAAGAAACACTTAATGTTTCCTTATAAACTACAGGGAACCTCCCGGCATTCCTCTTCATATGACATTTGTCACAGAAGGCCCTAGATAGAGCAGGCTTTTTGCCAGGTACAATGCTGAGAACCCTGGAACACTTAAATACTTTTGCATTCCTTCAAACTAAACTCCCCAAATATTTGTTTAAAAGTATTTTTAGGGACTTCCCTGGTGGTGCAGTGGATAAGAATCCGCCTGGACACGGGTTCGAGCCCTGGTCTGGGAAGATCCCACATGCCTCGGAGCAACTAAGCCCGTGAGCCACAGCTACTCAGCCCGCACTCTAGAGCCCGCGAGCCACAACTATTGAGTCCATGTGTCACAACTACCGAAGCCCACATGCCTACAGTCTGTGCTCTGCAATAAGAGAAGCCACTGCACTGAGAAGCCCATGCACCACAACGAAGAGTAGCCCCTGCTCGCCACAACCAGAGAAAGCCTGCGTGCAACAATGAAGACCCAATGCAGCCAATAAATAAAAATAAAGAACTTAAAAAAAAAAGGTATTTTTAGAAGAGAGTTTGAGTTCTATCAGAAAAACGGCCTAAAAGATGGATAGCTATGTATTCTGGATCTACTTGTATACTGTGTATACTGGTCATAAACCAAACCTAAAATAAAAACAACAAACAAAACCAACCAACCAACAACAAAAAAAAAAACACCAGCAATTAATCTCCTCCTTAGAAGACAGTTTAGTAACCACCTGCTGTTACTTCAGCATGCATCTTGGTAGTCTTAATATAGATCCCAAAGGCGTTTCTTACAGTCACACAGCTCACCTAGGAAAAGTTTCTAATAATTCACAGGATAATTGGGGGGTGGTAAATGGAGAGAGAACTTGGCAAACTTGATGTTCAACAAAGCACCACTGCCTCTAGCATCGAATGGAATTATATTCGTTTTGCTAAGACATACCAGGGATGGGTGAACCAATAGAGAGGCCCATACCACCGTCAGATAATTTCCCATCGATATAGACTTTCCAGGCTCCATCAGTACTCGTCCAAGTGATTGCAATATGATGCCAACTGCCGTCATTCACCGAGGGACAGTCTGTTATCTTTTCCTTGCCATTCACATAAAGAACCCAGCTGCGAAAAGATTCCAGGGGATACAGTCATCAGTCATATGTTGTAATCGCATCTATGGGGCATGTTACTATCTTTTTTTTCCTTCTTTTCCTTTTTTGTGGGTAAAGTGCTTACTTTTTCTCCATTTGGGCCATGTTTCATAGAAGTAGATTTGATTACTAATTACTCTTTATTGTAGCTCATTGAAAACTGTTTTGTGTTTCTTAAACACTGAGGGGTAGGAAAAAGTCTTAGAATGAGCTGAAAGAAGTCAGTCCAACTTGAGATAATTCAGTAACTATCTATTCTGGAGAAAGTGAGCCAAAAGTGGAACGAATGAGAGTTATGCAAATGTCAGTCCAGTTTCCTTCCTCTAGGATGTATATTCCTGCAACTCAGAAAAGACTTCAGAGATCTCATAGGAAGTCAGTCCTATCTCTCTGTTGCCAAAATAGTCACATGGCGGACGAAGTATACCAATCCAAGGAAAAGAATAACTGGAACTAAACAGAGGTGATCAAACACAGGAGGGTTCCAACAACCATGTCACTTAGAGAAATGTCAAAGTTAACAAGCAGTTAAAAGTGAAATATCTTCAAAAGCAAATGGAGAAAAAGAAAAGATTAGGGAAAATTGACAAGGAAGATAAGAATTTGTTAACTCTCCCAGCATCTTCTGAGCCCCTATTCAAAGATGTTCATGAAAAATCATATTTTTAAAACATGATTTGTTTCCCCTCTATGTTTTCCCATTTCCCTCCCCTAATTCAAGCAAGCATGTTTTCTCTTTATATACATTCTGTCTCAGGGGAGGATTTTGCAAATTTCTTGCATTTTGTTTATGAATATTCAAGTTCACTAAGAAGAGCAGTGTTTGAGGATGGGAAGCTTTCTACCAAACAGTGAGAATCTCATGGACTGATGAGAGGAAAGAGAGCTCAGTGGGTCCCTGAGGTCTGCAACCTGCTCACTAGCAAAAGGCCACAAGTTTGGGCAGATTTGGGTGGAAAAGGCCATGTGGCGCCCTACAGAATCTCTCTAGATTGAAGGCATAAACTCTCAGCCTTGCAAAGGAGTCCACATGCCACATGCCACTCCATGTGGCAAAGAGCAGTGGTTCTGAAAGGACCACAGAGGCTGAGGCAGTGGACAGCTCAGTGATCAGCAGGGTGGACAGATGACCAGTGATGGGAGTCCTGCCTGAGTCTGTGGCTCTTTAGTGAAACTCTGTGGGTTTTAGATGATCTCTGAGTATCTAAGACAGGAGAAGCAGTCGATAGTGAAAGAAATCAGAGAAAAAACCGAGGCTGACTTCCTGATAGCCCAGAGGGATGGGGCCCTGCATTTGGAATTAATTGATCCAAAAAGACATAAAGGAATGTCATCTTGCACACCTGAGATTTCAGATGGGTTTATATTCAATACAAGTGTCTCTGAGGGGTCAAAAATGCCAGTGAAATCCCTTGACCCTTGGCCGCTCTGATATGTAAATAAAGGAGCATTGGTCTGAAAAGTTAGAACTTGACACTTAGCTCTGCCACTTCCGGGGTGTGAGATCTGGGGACAAAGCATTTAGTTTTTCTGAAACTTCATTTTACCTTTTAAGGGGCATCAGTTCCTCAAGTTATTGTGAAGCTCAAATGAAATAATACATATGAAAATACTCAGCAAGTAGCAAAACACAATACAGGTATAAGGTATTAGCACTGAAACTCTGCCTTCTAATAGGACTTTTCTAGATGCTCTATTTGATTATTGTCACCCTGCTGTCTGGCTAGAACACCTGACCCCACCCCTGCCACCCCATGCCCCATGTCATTTCTAACTTTGTGACAGGATAAGTCCTAGCACAGTCTTCCTGACACCTCTGCTTACCCATTATAATCAGTTAGAAGGAAGGTATTGTCACTGCCATTCTCAAGTGCATAGGAGATCGGCGTCCCATAGTTGACGGTGTCAGAGGATTTCATCCAGAACGTGCAGGTTACAGCACGAAGAGATGGGAGCACGCCATCCAACATGACATAACCATAGATGCCAGAAACTTCAAAATCCAGGTTAAAACCTGCAGACTGTTCTGCAACAAATAAGAAAAGTATGAGAAGACATACAGCTGGCCAATAGACACAGGAAAGGATGCTCAACATCGCTAATTATAAGAGAAATGTAAATCAAAACTACAATGAGGTATCACCTCACACTGGTCAGAAGACCCATTATTAAAAAGTCTATGAGTAATAAATGCTGGAGAGGGTGTGGAGAAAAGGGAACCCTCCTACACTGCTGGGAATGTAAATTGGTGCAGCTACTAAGGCAAACAGTGAGCAAGTTCCTCAAAAAACTATAAATAGAGTTACCATATGATCCAGCAATCTCACTCCTGGGTGTGTATCTGGAGAAAACTCTAATTCTAAAAGATACATGCACCCCAACGTTCACAGCAGCACTATTTACAATAGCCAAGACATGGAAGCAACCTAAATGTCCATTGACAGATGAATGGATAAAGAAGATGTGGTATTTATATAATGGAATACTACTTAGCCATAAGAAAGAATGAAAGAATGCCATTTGCAGCAACATGGATGGACCTAGCGATTATCATACTAAGTGAAGTAAGTCATACAGAGAAAGACAAATATCATATGATGTCACTTACATGTGGAATCTAAAAAAATGATACAAATGAACTTATTTACGAAACAGAAACAGATTCACAGACATAGAAAACAAGTTTATAGTTACCAAAGGGGAAGGGGAGGGTAGAAAGATAAATTAGGAGTATGGGATTAGCAGCACAAACTACTATATATAAAACAGATAAACTCAGTGACAAGAATAAGGATGCAGATACAGAGAATGGACTGGAGAACTCGAGGTATGGGAGGGGGCGGGGGGTGAAGGGGAAACTGAGACGAAGCGAGAGAGTAGCACAGACATATATATACTACCAACTGTAAAATAGTCAGTGGGAAGTTGTTGTATAACAAAGGGAGTCCAACTCGAGGATGGAAGATGCCTTAGAGGACTGGGGCAGGGAGGGTGGGTGGGGGGACTCGAGGGGGGGGAGTCAAGGAAGGGAGGGAAAATGGGGATATGTGTATAAAAACAGATGATTGAACCTGGTGTACCCCCCCCAAAAAAAAAAAAAAAAAAAAAACAGATAATCAACAAGGTCCTACTGTATAGCACAGGGAAATATATTCAATATTTTGTAATATACTATAGGGAAAAGAATATGAAAAAGAATATATATACACATATAAGGATATATATATATAAAAAAAACTGAATCACTTTGCACACACCAGAAACTAACAAAACACTGTAAATCAACTATACGTCAATAAAAAGAAAAGTATGCACACCGTGGCACTTGTGAGGCATTTTCCAGTTGTCTAAGGTAAGCAGCAGGTAAACGATACTATAGTCAAAGAAGCTCATTTCAGTAACTATGATGATCTGACAAGCAGTTTCAGAATTAAATACATATTGTTGACAAAATGTACAAGATATTCCTTTTTTGTATTTTATATGTCCTTTATTACTTTTTATGGAGGTATAGTTGATTTTACAATATTACATAAGTTTCAGGTGTACAACACAGTGATTCACAATTTTTTAAAGTTATATTCCATTCATAGTTATTATAAAATGTTGGCTATTGTCACTATGCTTATCCTTGTAGCTTATTTATTTCATACATAGTAGTTTGTACCTCTTAATTCCCTATGGCCATCTTACCCGTCCCTTCTTCCTTCTTCCCACTGGTAACCACTAGTTGGTTCTCTGTATCTGTGAGTCTGTTCCCTTTTTGTTTAACAAATTCTTCTAAATAAAATCATCAGTGTGTATCTAAGACAACAGGAAAAGCACTCAGAAGTGAAAGGAAGCTGAGAAACATGGAATCGTTGGAAGGAGAGGTGGGGTTGGGGAGTCATTAAAGATGAGAGACTCCAAGCACGTGTGTGCTGATGGGAATGGCTGAGTAGACTGGAGTAACTGACACTGCAGGAGAGAAGGAGGGGTCACTGCAAGGGCAACCCTCCATCCCTGCTCAGGGCTCTGGCTCCTCCTCATTTCATGAGCCCCAGTCCTGCATATTCCACTCAATAGAACAGAAGTCCTACAGCTAGAAGACTCAGTGCTCTGAGAAAGCAAGCTGTTTAGCACTGACTCTCAAACATACCATGGACTCCAACCTTCTAAATCAAGTGACTTATGAAAGTGTCCTTTCCTAAGAGCATGAAGGGTTCTGCTAAGTTCAGTTTTCTCTGTTTCCCCCTTACATCTCTAAGCTTCAACTTCCTCATCTGGGCTACTGGAGATAACATGACCCAGTTTATTGGGTGGCTGTGAAGATTAAGTACAAAATGCTTCGCACAGTTTTTGGTAAATAGGTGGTGCTTAGTGCAGGTAAAAATTGGCATTGTTATTATATCATTATTGTTAGTATTGTTACTAATAAAATTAAGTTCATATATACCTGTTTCACACCTGCTGCCTGAAAATCCCGGCCGGCATTTACAACTGTATGAGTTTAATTCATCCACACAGGTGGCCTGATTTCTACAGGGGTTAGACTGACATTCGTTGATGTTCAAATCACAGTGTGGCCCTGTGAAGCCCGCTGCACACTGGCAACTGAAAGAAAACAAAATGTTGTAACAGAAGGGTTGTAGAAAGGTATTAGAAGCAGTCTCCCATTAACGACAACATCATCTCCAAAGACTCTGAAAAAGCTGAAGTGCTATTATGATCTCTCTTATATGTGGAATCTAAATATATATGTGTGTGTACACACACACCCCTCCCCCCCTCCAGGCTTACAGAACAGATTGGTGGTTGCCAGAGGCAGGGGGTGGGAGCTGGGAGAAATGGGTGAATCGTTTTTGTTTTTCTTTTTTTTTTCAGTTTAACGAAATTGAATTTTTTAAAAACCCTGAAATGCTTAAATATATTTTCCACATTAAAACAGTGATTTAACTATTACTTTTTTTAGTTCATTCAAAAAAACCTATTTAATCCCATGTATATTTGAAATATTGTAGTAGCGAAAATAGAGTAGAAAGTAGTTCTGGTCAAGGTGAAGTATTATTCATACATTGGCAATTTCTCTTCCCAAAGAAGTGCTAGGAAAAACATTAAAATTTACATATATTAATTCAATCTTTATAACAATGAGGTAATATAATTATTATTCCCACTTTACAGATGAGTAAACCGTGGCTCAGAGAGGTTAATTTGCCCAAGTCCTCTTATTACTAAGTGGTGGAGGAGGACTTTGATCTCAATCTAGTGGCTTATCCTTTTTTTTTTTTTTAACTTTATTATTTATTTATTGGCTGAGTTTAGTCTTTGATGCTGCACACAGGCTTTCTCTAGTTGCGGCGAACAGGGGCTACTCCTCATTGTGGGGCACGGGCATCTCATTGCGGTGGCTTCTCTTATTTGAAAAGCATGGGCTCTAGGTGCACAGCCCTCAGTAGTTGTAGCACACAAGCTCAATAGTTGTGGCTCACAGGCTCTAGAGTGCAGGATCAATAATTGTGGCGCACCAGCTTGGCTGCTCTGCGGTATATGGGATCTTCCTAGAGCAGGGATTGAACTCGTGTCCCCTGAACTGGCAGGTGGATTCTTAACCACTGCGCCGCCTAGGAAGTCCCTAGTGGCTTATTCTCAATCAGTATGCCATACAGTCTCTGTGGTGTGCAACAAACCACTTAAACCCCTCAGAATGGAAAATACATCTGATGATGTCAAATGTCGACAAGGGTGTCAGGAAATGGGAGATCTCAGTGAGTAGGACTACCATTTGGCAATGTCAAGGGAAGTGGAGGGTCTGCATCCCCAGAGCCCTGCATGTCCATTTCTAGTATGAACTCTAGGAGATTACTGCCCAGGTGCACAGGGACACACATAACATGTTCATAGCAGCAGCATCCTACACGTTCATGGAGAAGTGAATGGGAAAATAAACCATGGTATAATCATTCAGTGGAATACTAATCAGCAGTTGAAATGAGCAAACTAGAGCCAAATATATCAACCTTGATAATACATAGTGTTGAGGGAAAAAACAAAACATACAGAAGGATATATATAGATATAATATGATACCATTTACGTAACTTGTAAAACTATACTATATACTATTTATGAAGTCATATACGTAGTAAAACATAAAGTCTTAATGAGATATAAACCAACTTCAGGACAGTGGTTACTAGTGGGGAAGAAGAGGAATGTGTGTGTGTGTGTGTCTGTGTGAGACACACACGCGCACTGGAGGGCCTCCAGATCTATCTTTAGAATTTATTTTTCTAAAACAAAAGATATAAATCAAATACAGCAAAAGGCTAAGGTTTGATAATTACTCTGATGAGTGTATGACTTTTATTATTTGTAATTTTCTGTATGCCTGAAATATTTTTAATTAAAAAGGAACTGCCCAATAAATGTATTTAATATTGCTACTAGCATGTTTATATGGGGACCTCTTTGAAACTGGCAGTAATATGAGTAAATGGTACTTGGGGGTTTAAAAGAAAATCTCAGCTGGAATTGGTGGCCATCTTTACGGAGTTCTGTGTATTTGGTGGTAAATCTATTTTGGTTAGAATTGCATCTTTATCTGTCCATGTTTGATACCATTATAGCAGTTCAATATCTTTGTCTGTGAAACAGATTCACTTCAGTGGCAACTAACATCCCCTTTGAATTAGGAGAGTTTACCTTCACCTTTCCTCTATTAGGATTTAAACGAATTTGGTATTCATCCATTGTTTTGGACTCAGGGGAGAGTTTGGAACTCTAACTCTTCATCTGGAAATTTTGCATTACCTGTGGTTAGGTGCTATATGCCAGAAGATAGAAAAAGCCTATGAAAAGATGATGCTACCCTGATAAGCCTTCATTTTCATATTGAGAGTGAAAGTCTCATTGGCAGAACCGGCTTCCTATTTCTTCACAGACAGTGTCCTAGCTATGTTGGGGGATGGTAATGGAAGGGGGCTGAAGGGGAAGAGAACTGGGAAATGCTGCAACTGGGGTACAAGTGTTTTTTTGTTTTTTCTTTTTTCTTTTTTTGCTTTTAACCTCTGAAAACTTACAGAACCAGTTGCTTGTTGAGGACAATAAAGTTTCCTAAAATTCTGCAAGCAAGAGCAGTCTGTCTTTTGTATTGCAGAAGCCACAGATCCTGCAAGAGGAAGGGGATGGAATAGGGCAGACTTGATAGTGATTTAAAAAAAAAAAAAAAGTGTTGGTTTTCAAACTGTTTTCTATTGGCACCCTAAGAGCTGCCCCAGGAAGACAGAGTCTCCCCACAGACACCAGTATTTTCAACCACAAAAGCTTAGTTTTATTATTTTATTTGTTTACACTCAGATTTCTCTTGAAACAAGGATTACTAAACTTAAAAAAAGGTTTGAAAAGCTTGGTTACAGAATGTAGAATGGTGATGTGACAGTAGAATTGCACAATTCCTTTTTATTTTAGCTAGTGGAAAAACTCCAACTAAAATGTAAAACATTTAAAACTGGGTTTTGTATAGTGCCTCTGTATTTGCTTCTGAATAACTACTTCCTTTAATCTTTTATGACTTCCCAAGTATAGAATGGCGGTTTCCGAGTCTGGCTGTGCACCAGAATCACTGGAAAACTTAAAACACACAGGTTAAAAGGTTGTCTATTTTAAAATTACAGACTTTACCCAAGACTTAGGAAATCAGAACATCAGATGGTAAGCAGATTCTACCACAGCTTGTCCTTGGGCTAGGATTTGGGAAGGGCTGACTTGGTATTCAAAGTAATACTCTGTAAAGGCTGCAGTAGTATGACTGAACAATTAAGATAATAAAAATAGTGAAAAGAGCCAGACTTAGTCTTTTACCTGAAGCTATTGGCACCATCCTTGCAGGTAGCTCCATTTCTGCAAGGTTGGCTGAGACACTCATCCATGTTTATTTCACACCGGGTGCCCAAAAATCCAGGTGGGCATTTGCACAGGAACCCCCCAAGCTGATCTTCACAGACTGCATTATTTAAGCATGGGCGTGACTGGCATTCATTGACTTCTGTTTCACAGTGCAGGCCTGGGGATGGATGAGGACGAGAAAAAGCCCAAATGTTAACCCCTTGGGAAAACTGGGATCAAGGTGTTGACTCCTTGGAGGATGCTGCTTCTAAAGGATGGGAATGGAGGCTGCAGAGCTACTGGCTTACCAAACTGGTTTGAGAGTCATTCTTTAACCAGCTCTGACTTTTCTAAATCATTTTAGAACTGTGTTTTTGATAATCTGCTCTTTTAATCTTACCTCTTCCTGAAACTAACATTAACAATGAACATCTAATTGAGATAATGTTAAAAAATGAAACTAGCAAATTTAGTTCAAAATGTTCCTCTGTTTCTTTTCCTTGCCGCTTTCCTTCACTGATCATTTTCTGTTTTGGACTTCTTTATCAGTTGAGAGAGACAGAGAGAGACAGAGAGAGAGACAGTGTGTGTGTGTGTGTGTGTGTGTGTGTGTGTGTGTGTGTGTGTGTGTGTGTGTGTGTGTGTGTGTGTGTGTGTGTGTGTAAAATAAATACTCTATTATTTATCATCCATTTGCAATATGATTTTATATAATTTAACTCCAGTTCCTTTTTGAGTTTGTCTTAGCATATAAACTCATGTCTTCTCTCTCTCTGTCTTTTCATATACATATATACACACATGTACAAGAACACATTATTTTTTCCAAACTGTCTGAGAGTAGACCGTAGACCTGATGCCCTTTTACTCCTAAATACTTTAGTGTGAATTTCCTGAAAAATAAGGACTTTCTCTTATGAAATCAGAGCACAGTTGTAAAATCAGAAAATTAACATTAACTTATATAATGTTACATATATACACATATATATGTATGTATATGTATGTGTGTGTGTGTATATAAAACACTCATAAATGTAATGATTTGTGGGGCTTTACTGAAGTCTATGAGAACTAGGAAGAATGGAAACATCTTACCCATGTATCCTTTCACACATGTGCAGTGATAACCAGACAAGCCATCAACACACGTTCCTTTATTTAAACAAGGACTGGAGCTACACTCATTTATGTTTTCTTCACATAGTTGACCTGTAAAGAATAATAGAATATTTGAGCTGGAGAAAACTGAAAAGAATTTAAGACTAATAGTTTTCAAGCAAGTTGTTCAGGTGTAAGAGCAAAACGACTGGAATTCATGGCTAACATATCTGTGAAAAATTTTGTTCTTTGCCAAATATAATTATTTATTGAGTACTATTCCAATGTGTTATCTATCTACCTACCTACCTCACATTCTCTTTATCCATTCATCTCTTGATTTATACTTAGCTCACTTCCATATCTTGGCCATTGGCTATTGTGAATAATGCTGCAGTGAACATGGAAGTACAGCTATCTCTTTGAGGTAGTGATTTCATTTCCTTTGGCTGCATATCCAGAGAGGGACTGCTGGATCATATGGTCCTACTATTTTTAATTGTCTGAGGAACCTCCATGCTGTTTTCCATAATGGCTGCACCAATTTACATTCCTAACAGTACACAATGGTCCCCTTTTCTCCATGTCCTCACCAGCACTGTTATCTCTTATCTTTTTAAAAAATTTTTAACTGATTTTTATTGGAGTATAGTTGATTTATAATGTTGTGTTAGTTTCTGCTGTACAGCAAAGTGAATCAGTTATAACTATCATATACCTACTCTTTTTTAGATTCTTTTCCCATATAGGCCATTACAGGGTATCAAGTGGAGTTCCCTGTGCTATACAGTAGGTCCTTATTAGTTATCTGTTTTATATATGTCAATCCCAATCTCCCAATTTATCCACCCCCCTTTCCCCTTGGTAACCATAAGTCTGTTTTCTTCATCTGTGACTCTATTTCTGTTTTTTAAATAGGTTCATTTGTATCATTTTTTTTAGATTCCATATATAAGTGATATCATATATTTGTCTTTCTCTGACTTACTTCACTTAGTATGATAATCTCTAGGTCCATCCATGTTGCTGCAAACAGCATTATTTCACTCTTTTCTATGGCTGAGTAATAATATTCCATTGTATATGTGTAGCACGTCTTCTTTATCCATTCCTCTGTCGATGGACATTTATCTTTTGATAATAGCCATTCTAACAGGTGTGAGGTGGTAACTCATTATTTTAAGGACTCCAGGGTTAATACCGGAAGAACGAGAAACTTTCCCCTTACCTGCGTAACCAGATGGGCATTCACAAATGAATTCCCCAACTTGGTCTTTACAAATTCCATTGTTGTGGCATGGCAATGAGCTGCATTCATCAATGTCTGTTTCACATTTTAAGCCTAAAATGCAAACCAAACACCGAAGGTCAATCAAAGAGAGGATTAACAGAAACAGAACCATGATCATTTAAAGGTAATTATCCCAGTAATCTGAATTTATAGGGAGTGGTGGTGGTGAAGGAAAGGGGACTATTTGTTACGAGCTACCATCTAGTTAAGTATTTAGTGAAGGTATTACCTCTATCTAAATAGATTTAAGATATCCTCATAAGGATACATAAAAGATAGCAAAAGATCCCAAGATAGAAGTAGAGGGAAAAAGGGAAATCTGGAAGCATAAAATAGAACCAGGAATTAGTTTAATTCCAAGTGAAAAATAAAAAGTCCTATATACTTTGCTACCAAGGCCACTTGGCTGAGAAGTAGGGGCAGTGCTACATCCTGCCAGACCTCAGCTTATATGCCAGGTGTCCTAGAATGTGGTGCATCTTCCCATAGGGTGCACACAGGCTTTCTATGCACTAGCTCTGCCGAAACCCATGTTCTTCTACAACAGGGGTCTCAAAGTATGGTCCCAAGACCCAACAGCATCAGTAATCCCCTGGGAATGTGATACAAATGCAAATTCTCAGATCTTCCCTAGACTTGCAGAATCAGAAATTCTGGGACTGGGATCCAGCAAGCTGTGTTTTAAGAAGTCCTCCAGATGATTCTGATGCACACCAAAACTTGAAAATCACTGTCCTATAATATGCTTTTCTCAACCACCTCTCATTTATAAAATTCTAGGACAAGATCATTATTTCTTATGGAAAGCTGGGACGAAAATTTTTATAAAAATTGAAACACACACGCACATATGCACATGCTGAAATACGTATAATAATATTCTGTATTTTGTTTTCCAACTTTTCATTTGCTTATTTTGTGCTGAATTCTTTTACTTAAATACCACTTTCTCATTAAAAACACTTCACGTTGGTGGCACAAAACTTGGGAAAAAATGTAAAAACTACATTTCTGGAAGAAAACAGGAAATTATTTTAAATAAACTGCAATTTTTAAGATATAGTTCACTTCTCCTCAAAAATTATATTTCTGGACTGAATTGGAATTTGAACCAAACTGCAAGAAAACATAATTCTTACATAATTCCTACATAATCAAGTTCAAAGCCATACAGTTTTTCTAGGCACAGCTTCCAGAAAGATAGAAATAAAGCAACAAATTATGGCCATTCACAAGAACTTCCATTCGTGTGAAGCAAATGAGAGAAACTAGAGTTTGTTTAAAAATGTTTATGCTGGACAATCTGTTCCATGTTGAGTGTCATGCATTTAATTTGTGTTAGAATGCAGCCTTGGACATGGCCTCTGGAAACGTATCCCAATTTAAATCATGAGTTATGATGTGACTTTTCATAGAGAAGATGATTCTTTGTTCTTCCTCTAAAATGTGCAAAGAAAATTGTCATTTGTAAGATATGTATGCTTTTTTCACTTATTGGTTTGTCTTGTTCAACCAAATTTTTGTGCAATTATACAGTCTAATGTATCTTATGGTGTTTATTTTGAATGTTTCAAAGTTCAATACTGCAAGTCACAATGATGCTGTATGAAAAATACATGAAAATTTGCAGTCCTCCGTGTTACCTGTATATCCAGGCAGACAGAGACACACATAACCACGCCCAAGCTGTTGGCAGCTTCCACCATTGTGGCAGGGATTTAAGAAACATTCATGGAAAACCTACCGGTGGCAGAAAAGAAACGTATCAGAGACAAAATACTATTTGTTTAAAAGCAATTCTGAGTAGGGAGTTAGAAGGTTTACAACATTAGACAGCTGGTTTCTATTTCCAGGTAAGTCCAGCTGGACTGCTACCTGCATAACGTTGGGACCTGCCATGTATGGGCCCAAATGCTATATATTATTCTTGAGTGATGTTCTGATAAACCCAGGCAGTGTCACTAAATGCTGGCTGCACGTTAGACTCCATTTAAGGCATTTTAAAAAGTATACTAAGGACCAGCTAAATCAGGAATCTCTGAAAGTGGTATCTGTGCATCATTATTTTTAAAAGTTAGCCAGTGGATTCTAATATGTCTCCAGGGTTGACAGTCACTACTCTAGAGGTTCTGCGTCCATTGGGCTCAGTTTCAAATATGACTTACGAAGCCCTTACAAGTGTGTATGTTTGGATGTAGGAAGTTAAAATAAGAAATGTAACTTCATTACCCTCCTTAAAAATACTTAAAGCCAAGGAATTTATTATGACATTGGGCAAGGCGCATTCAGAGTAATGGCTGAATCACCCAAAATAATTGGTCTTAACTAGTCTTTAAAAAAATAAATGGAAAACAATTAATTTAGTTATGTTAATGAGTTATTTTTTTAAAAACCCACAACTTATTCCAATAAATGATTTTTTTTTTTGCCTGCGAAAGATTTAAATAACTTTCATGAAAGTTGAGCAACTCTTCCTGCTAATCAGAAAAGGCCTTTGGTTCATCCAAATGCCCTCACTCAAATGATGGGTTATGCTCATGGTACATGTTAATTATCAGCAAATCGAAAGACTCCCCACATCTACAATTCTCTATGCCAGACATTGCTGGGAAAAACTCCCATTTCTGGTACTTAGAACTTCTAATGATGCATTTTTGGAAAGTTCATATTATAAGTCATAAGCAAATGTAATTACTCATTGATAATATTCATGAGTCTTGATTACTTGAAATTTCAACTCTGGTAGTTTCCTCTGTGGAACATGTATAATGACGAACTGTTTTCCGAGCATTCCATTAGAGAAAATTTTATAAATATAAAATGGACTTGCCTGACTGCTGACTTCATACTTCTTTTTGACATGTCCAGGAGAAGCAAGGGGCACTATACTTTCCTCTGCTGCTGAGAAAGTTGAACTAAAGCCTAATAAAATTAATGGGAAAACATGAAAAATGTATTTGTGTGTATTAGAAAATGCCAATAAGCAGACTCTATTTTTTTCTTCTTTTTCTTTTTTTTAAATTGAAGTATAGTTTTTTACAATATTGTGTTAATTTCTGCTATACAACAGCAAAGTGATTCAGTTATACATATATACACACACTCTTCTTTTAAAAATTATTTTCTGTTATGGTTTATCATAGGATATTGAATATAGTTCCCTGTGCTATACATAGGATCCTGTTGTTTATCCATTGTATATATAATAGCTTATATCTGCTAATCCCAACCTCCCACTCTCCCCCCTCCCCCAACGCCCTCCCCTCTTGGCAACCACAAGTCTGTTCTCTATGAGCAGACTCTATGTAAACACTATGGTCAAGATTCTGATTCTCAGAGTGGGTAAAGCCACATATTTTTTGTTTTAGTGATGTAAAAGAAGAGAGCACTGAGATGGATGGGGTATGTCATTAAATTCTAGACTCTTAGAAATTTGGAATTTATCGAGTTCAACATTCCCAAAATTAGACTGAGTCACTGTCATCAAAAAGACCTTTCCAGGGATAATTTAACACATCAAGACACCCAAAGGCACTGAAAAGAGTAATGTTCAGAATTGAAGCTACCGCAGAGATAAACAAAAGTCTCCAACACAGGATTACATGAGAAATGAAGCACGTCATCTTACTGGAACAGTCTGTGATGGACCTGGCACCAGTGATGGTTGTAGTTCCATAAAAGGGACAAGATAAGCAGAAGGACTTCCCGGGATTGGGCTGGTAGTAGTCTTGAGGACACGGATAACAGGGCATTAACCCAGAACGAGAGAATTCTCCTACTGGACAAGGCACTGCAAAAATAAGAATAAATCATTTGCACTTATGTAGCAATATACCCTACCTCTAAAAGAAGTGCATTAACCTTTGGTTATAAGAAAGCTATTGCATTGCTAATATTTTCTTTTGCACGTATTTAATACCTAGACCGCTTCTTCTTTTTTTTTGGTGTAGATTAGTAGTGTTTAATATTAGTTCAAATTATACAAGTAAATACATTATAAATGTTTCTTATTACAAAGAAGACTGGAAGCGCGGGTAGGTTTTTAGCTGTAACTTCACTGTCTGTTTCATTGTAATGAGTGACCATCAGCCATGGAGGAGTGACCGAGGCCCCTCAGCTGGGCCCACACCATTTTATCACCTAGATAAATGTTCTGCTGTTTCCTCCCCATCTTACAGTAGACATTAACTCAGTAAAAATCAGAATTGGCCATAAAATATTGTAGTATGATTTTTCCACTTATGTCACAAGCAAGTTATCCCCAAATCATTAAATACCACGGTGTTTAATAAATGAAAAATATTATATCTCATTGGCAGACCATCACTGATCTCACCTTTCCTCTCCTATTGAACACTTAAGGTTGCTACTACTAGTTTGCTATTATAAATAATGCTGACGCGAAATTTTCTGTATAAATTTTTTTATATAGCTCTGATTATTTCCTTGGGATAACACTTGACTTTGAGTATGTGAGTAGTTAGATCTCAAAATACAAAAATTAAAAGCAATAAATGCCCTTCTCACTGCATGCTCTACAGCACCGAAAATGATTAATTTTTTTTTTTTCTATTTGAAGGTAAAAATGGAAGCACTCTGTTATTTTAATTTGCATTTTCATGATAAATGAAGTTATATTTTTATGTTTATCAGAAATGTTTATTTCTCCTATATAGTTGTCTATTATTTACCGGTTTTTAAAATTTTTAAATCTTTTAATGTCATTTTGTGTTAAACATGCTTTTCGTAAACAACATGCAGTTTGAATACTGTCATTTAACCAAGTTTGAAATTCTCTTGCCAATATTTGGTGGAATACAAGAAAAGAGCCCCTAACATTACATGGATTTTCTTCAATAAATTTTGGTTACATTTGGCAGAGGGGTAGTGGGGTAGATTTCCCATGACTAAATCTTTGGGTTGGGGTTTTAGACTGTGATCCAAAGACAAATTCGGGTGGAGTGTGTGAAGTGGAGTCATTTGGATGAGCCCGAAAATCATTATAAACTGAGAACACTACTAAAGCTATTGACTTGTCTGCATACATTTAAGTCCAGGAAATAGAACACAGGAAAACAGTTACTCAGGATATCAGCATACTTATTAGTTAGGTTTTGGATTCTTGCTAATAAAAATTAGTATAGCAGAAATTATTTCCAATGTGATTGAAAAATTGAGAGATACACTTGAGGCTCCAGGGAGCAGGATACTCTGAGTGATGGCATCTCTTTTTTATTGGTTTGGCAATAAACATTAAATAAACAATAACACATTTGTGGTCATCTCAAGATGCTTAGGTCAGATTTCTTAAGCAAAAACAGCCAGCCAAATCTTTTGCAAAAGAGCTCTTTTTCATACTTAACTGACAAAAAGTCAGGAGCTGAATCAAGAGATGGAAGAAGATATCACAGCTGTTAATGCACACTTAGAAAAAAAAATTCTGGTGGCTGCATTTGCTGCATTCAAGAAAAGTTTTAAACTATAAGTATCGTTGTTTCACCAAGAAGAAAACGATCTACTCTGTTACTAGAGGTAGACAGGGCTTTGCACAAACATATTATAAACCTACTCAGTTTAAAATGGGGTTTTCTGAATCTCAAGTTTACAAAAATGATTGCTTATTAGGTAAAGATTTACCTTTCAAATAGCTAATTAGTTAATTGAAAGTATAAATCTTCCACTGATAAAAGTATAAATTTTCTGTTTGAGAGGAATATCTATGAGTGTGTATGATATGCTAGAAATACTAATGCTGTCACTGTCAGTAAAACCCAAGATGCTATAATGAATTAAACTTTCTTTCATATAATATTTTTAGTATCTTACCCTTGAAAAGAAAAAAAAGACTGTGCCCCTAAAAACTGACAGAATTATACTGTCGGTTGTAGTACATAATTATACTATATACTATTGACATGAGTCAAAAATTATACTAAGATATAATGATAATAAAATCTTAAGATTAAAAATCAATAGGCCAATTGGCATCTTAAAATAGCGAACATGGTGTTGTGATGTCTATACTTTGCTTTTTGACCTAGAAAGTGTGAAATAAATTTTCATGTGGAAATTAATAGTTGAAATTACATTGCAAGGGCTGACCATGCCATCACAGATATACTTTCCAAGAGCGGATACTCAGCATTTAATATATAATTTATGTATCCAGAACATACATATGTACACATATACACACATATATAACATATGAATGTATAAACATACACATATGCATAATAATAGTACTACCTAGTACATACTACAGTATTAAATACACACAAGTGCGCACACATGACACAGTTCCTAATGGACTAACGTCATATGAAGAGGGGAGAAAGTTTATTTTTGAATCTTGGCCAAAAAAACTGGTTTCTAAGTCAAGAAAACTGGAACAAAATCCTTCTCACCTCTTCTATTGTAGAGAGAGAGAAAAAAAAATCTAAATACGCCAAAAGTGATATTGAAATAGAATTGAAAATACAGCATTGAAATGACTGGGGAAAAATGTAACCCTGCCTATCTGTCCCCTGATTGTGTAAAGGAACGAATACAGCCTTGGAGCCATTGGTTTCCTATGACAAAGCCAGAAGTCAAAGCCTCTCATTCTGAATCTTCTTTTAACTTCATCCTAGAGGGTCGGGGTAAGAAGTGCTGTTATCCTATTCCACAAATAATCTTTCCTTCTATTGGGACCATATGTAAACAACACCATCACCAAAAACTCATTTGTGGGACTTATTATTTTGATAAAAATCATTTTTAAAAATTGAAACATTTCAGACTCTTTTGTAACCAAGGACTCAAGACTATTTAATATCCTAATAAGTGATAATAGGTAAAATGTATAAAGAATATTATATTAACATAGTTTACACTTAAATATAATTGTTATATGTATTAATGATTTTACGTTTAGCAGCCTAAAGAATGCAAAAAGTGATATGCCAGCAAAAAATAAGATAAACTGTACAACATGCCCCAAAACATAAATTAATACAGAAAGAAAAAAGAGGAAAAGGAGAGACAGAAAGAAAGAAAGAAAGTATGTAAGTAAGTGGGGGGAGGGCATGGGGAGAGAAAGGGGGCTGATTGAAAATATATAAGGGACCATTTTAGAACTCACGCACGATGAAATTTAAAGTGAAAGCAGAATGGTGTTTATCCAGCACCGCAGGGGAAGTGTCACTACCAATTATTACCAATTCCCACTCAGGACAAGTAGAATATGGTTAAACATAAGCTAGGAATATTAGGAGAAACAGAGCAGTTACCAGAAGTTTAGAGATTTTCTGGGAATTATAATTACTTAATTGCAGTAATTTGGTATTAGAAAACCTCAAGACTTATTTGGAAAGTTAAAAGAACAAAATTGTCAAATATGAACTTTTTCACTGTAAAAATCCTAGTTGCTTTTGTGGTTGGAGGGAGGAAGGGAAGGAGAGAAAGAGAGAGAGAGGATTTTTTTCCTGTAGACTTTCTTCCAAAGTTAGCTTGTATACTGACAAAAAAATAGAGTCTCTTGTAGACCTCCTTCAACCATAATGTGAGGTTTTGTTTGACTTTCAATTAAAAAAAAATCCACAGCTGGTATTACACAACACACATGGTTTATGAGTTTCAAATAGGTCCTAGTTAAATTCTCTTCTCGTCTCCTCAGTGAAACATGAGGTTGATGAACACCACTTGCCCAATTCCTCAGGTCTAAGAGGCTTTCGTCTACTGTGATTCTTGTTCTGAGATTCAAACAGATGGAGCATATAAAACCAATAACTACAGGTATTTCCTGTAGCACTTAACATATGAGGACTACAACTCCCAGGATGCAATGCTGGACACTCCCCACCCCCTCCCCATCACTACACTCAAACATCCTAAGCATTTGTTTTCCAGGAATCTCAGCCTCTAATTGGATGCAGATGTATATATGACTGGCGTGCAGTGAGGATGGGAAGGGTGTGTGTGTGTAGCTTGAGGGAATGGGGAACCAGCAGACTGGCTTCTTAAAAACATCACTCATTCAATAAGGAAGAGTTTAAACTTTCTGATTGCCATAGACCTTAGGTTTTTCAGTAAGGGTATAAAGAATGGGGAGGACACGCAATTTTTTAAGAAGTCATCTTTTAGCCAGGCATGCTTGTTCTGTTCCCAGTGATGTAGCAGAGGGAAGCCAACAACTTTTTATTTTTTACAAAGTTCCAGTGAATTTGCAAAGTCATTGCAGTTTATTGGAGTTTCTGGCAATAGGCTGACCTTGACTTTCAGACCTAGTTTCGCTGTCATTCTAAGTTTTCATCTTTTATTTTTGTTTCTGTCTTCTAATTTTTATACTGCTGGAAAGCTGTACTTGGTAGGGACGTTAGAACTATTTGAAAAATGGAACTCTAATCTTTATATTTCTGCTTCAGTCAGTGGTCCTCAATGTGTGGTCCCTGGACCAAGCAGAATCAGCATCACCTAAGAACTAGTTAGAAATGCAAATTCTCAGGCCTCACACCTGACCTGCTGAATTAAAAACTCTGGGGGAGAGGCCCCGCAATCTGTGTTTTAACAAACCCTCTCTGGTGACATCTGAGAACCAAAATTAGTCATACCTTAGACTCACCTGTGAGAACTTCAAAACAAACCCAGAAAACTTACATCAGAATATCTGGAGGGGGAGGTGGAGATTGGGTTTCAGGATTTTAAAAATCCTGATGCAAATGTGCAATGATTCTAGTATGCAGCCAGAGTGGATGACCACTCATGAAAATCTTCAAACTGTAGGGAATGAACATCACAGTTCAGGGGCTGTATTTTTAGAGTTTTAAGGAACATGAGACAGGACCTCATTTTATGCATGAGGAATCTAAATTCCTAGTTGAAATATATTTCTACCATACCATGCGGCCACATGGTTACCAATGTTGAGGGCTAGGACCACGTCTTGTGCTTCTTGTGTGCTCCTAACAGGACCAGCAGGGTGTTTATACTGTGGCTGTTTACGCTTAGGTATTGGCTGGCTGCATATAAGGAAACTCTCTACAAAGAGACAGTTATTTACATTCTTCGCCTACAGTAGACATATGGTTTTGCTAAAAAGATTCCACTCCTCCATGCCTAGCACCTAGGAGGCTTGAAAAAAAAAGCAATGTCTAAGACTTAACCTCCACAAGCAGAAATGTCCACGGCTCCTCTCTTCACAGTTGAAGTGTTTTCTGGACATAAGAGGCACCCCCGGGAACCAAACGCTGGCTGATAGCTGCCCAGCGGACAAGATTCGCAAGTCTCAAGCCCATTTGATGAGTAGGTCCCTTGTTTACACTGAGCTAAAATGAAAAAACGTAATACGGTTAATAACGATGACATCAGCTGTACAAAATTAGCACTGTGTATGATAGGATTTTCCACATTCTATTTAGGACAGAATAAGGGTCCCAAAGAACTCCAAGCATATGCATTATATTTTAGACTTTCCATACTTCTGTATACTAACAAGTCTTAGGCTCATTTCCAGCATGGTGTTTAACACATAGAAAATGTTGACAAACAGTTTTTGGGTAAAGTTAGAAATCTGCATCTCAGAAAGGCACTCTCAGAAGATCAAGCTGTCATGGGGAAACTTGTTTTTGTACAAGTTCTCAGCTTGCACACTGTTCTCTTGAGTGACAGAAACAAAGCCCCCAATTGGGCTAGAGTCCCATAACTACGTTGGCACCTTTTTCACTCTAAAAAAGAACTGGCCCTCTTACCTCCCCCTGCCTACAGACACCATTTCATTTGAGGGTTGGCAGAGGAGAAAGTAAAAGTAGTCTTAGCATCAGGCCCAGAGAGGTTAATTAAGCAACCTTCCAAAATTCATAGCAATGGTTTTGTAGTAGAGCAGGCCTAGGGCCAGATTCCCCAACTCCCAGTGCACTGTCCTTTCCTTCTGCCCTTGTCCTACAGATGACTCTCATTTTCAGCACTGCCAACATTTTTAGTGCATTTCCAACCACCTAGCACCCAAGTTTGTATTTGTTAAGTTTATATTTGTCATGAAGTACCCACACCTGCGTTGGCGACAACAGGCAAGGAGGTACAATTTTGCAATTCCTTCTTTTAGGTGCGTCTTACTGGAATTTTAAACGTGAAAGAAAATGTTTCCATCAGCAATGTTCATTGAGAATAACAGTAACAATATTTTGAAAAGATTGGATATTTCAGTAGCAAGAATAGGTGCATACAGGTCTGTAGTTATTCATTTCCAAGTAAATGGAGAATTAATCTCATCATATCAAATATTATTCTAACAAACAGCAGCCTAATGCTTGCGAAGAGCCATGAAAATCCTTTCCACCAATTAATGTGAGAGTCACTAAAACACGGGTTAATTGATGAATGTGGATTAGCGTTCTTGACAGCGGGGCTTGATTTAGACAGAGCAGTGGACTGTTCCAAGAGGAAACATGAATGGACTTCTCCAAAGTGAAGGAAACACTCAGGTAATAGTTTGCAATCAAAAGAAAGAAAAAATCAATTAATGGAACTGTTTTTGGTAATGCTCGTATTTCATCCTATTTGCCACTGAGATTTTATAACTGGAAACAAAATTCAGGCTTCTGGTCAAAATGGGCAGTAAGCTCCTACCTTTACATTCCAAGCTACTTCTTGAATGGAGATATTCCGTGTAAGTCCCAGTCGGACAGGGCTTGCACTCAAGCTGCCCTTCTTCATCTTGATAGGAGCCCATCAAGCAGCTTTCACAGGCAGAATTCTCCAGAGAATAGTATGTTCCTAAAGGGCAATTAACTGAAGAGAAAACAAGCAGAAAACACTGAATATAGTATGGAATGTGCTCCTTTCCCCTAAGGCATGGGAGTAATACAGGCTGCTTCCACTTACTATTGTCTATGGGTTGAATTTTACTGCCAGAGGTTTACTCACAAGAGAAACCTTCCAGAAATGTATTCCTCTAAACCAACAGTATGTTCTTTTTTTGGGGGGGTGGGGTGGGGGGGAATGCAAATTCTTGTTGACCAAGCTTAAGGTTTATATGATGGCTTTAAAGTGTGGGTTAAAAAGCTATAATAAACCAGATCATTCTGGAAACACATAGCTAATGGAAGAGGATAAAACAATGAATGTTTAGGTTAATTTGGAGCTTCGAGATATTAAAAATGATTTCTTAGCTGTTCCTCTGAATGGCTTCCCTTATGAAACTGCCTGTCCATTATTGCATCATTTCTAGAAATAAAAACAGACAAAGGTGGTGAGCCTAAAACAAGTGAGTTAAGTTGACCCTTGTCTCTGCTTGCAGGAATTACTGTCCACGGAAGGCAAGTCTAAGGCATCCTCAAAACCAAAGGCCCTGAGGGAACCGGCCAATTTTAGAACCTCCCTTCCTTGGAGATGTGGTCTACTATTTGGAGGCTTGGAGTGCAGAATTTCTGAGACCAAAGTGGGAATTTAAATTCACTGAAAGGCTGCTATCAGTTAGTATTCTTATAGAGAGGACACTTGGAAGAATCACTTGGGTGATTCTGAGGTGTTAAGGTGTGTCAGAATTACCTGGCAACCTACTAAAATTTCAGATTCCAAGTCCCTGACCCCAAGGGGTCAGATGCATCCGTTTTGGGATGGGGCCTGAATCAAGCTGCATTTTGAAAGCACTTCAGGGGATGCTGACACAGGTAGTCTGAGGACCACACTGGGGAATGTAGAACGCTGGCCAAGGCAATTCCTGATTTTTACTCAAAAGTTAAGAAAGAAACAAGAGGAAGCTCAGAATGACTGCATTAATGTGCTTTTGACGCGCTGGGTTTATCACACTGTGCAAAACTCAGCTGAGCTCTGGAAATAGCAATGAGAACTGTTGAGGAAGGTTTTCCGACCAGGACATGAGATCCCACATTTAAAGAGGGATTAACAGAAGACTCATGTTATTTGGTTCCATTGAGTGTACAGAGCTTGGTTAGAGGAGATCCCACTATCTATAAAAGACGATTTATTTGGGAGAGAGACTGGAATTGACCCAGATTGTGACAGTCTAGAATAGGGGTAAAAGCTAAGGGGTTGAGGGGGAGGGAGAACACGGAATGGAAGTTTAATGGGTTGGGGGTCTCCTTTGGGGATGATGAAAATGTTTTGGAATTGTGACAGAGGTGATGGATGAATGACATTATGACTGTACAAAATACCACTGAATTGTATACTTTAAAATGGTTCATTTTGTGCTATATGAATTTCCTGTTGACTGCTTGGGTGGGAATCTCGGCTACACCACTTACTGTCTTAAACAGTAAGGCTTACTGGGTAAGTTCTTCGCCTCTCTGGCTTCAGTTTTCTCATGTATAAAATGTACTTAATAATAATGGTACCTCCTACAGTAGTTAAAACAGGATTAAACACGAGATGAGCTCAGCCACACACACAAGTGGTCAGAAAGTTTTTGTTATTGGAATTGCTGCTGCAAGATCTATAAATAAGACTAAGATTTGGGTCCCTCACCTCAAATAATTGTCTTGTCCTGACCATTAGTGGTTTTCTAGACTTTGAGGACAAAAAGCGTGTCATGAGAGCAAAATGTAGGTTTCATCTCAATATTCCTTTGGAGTGGTAAAATGGCCCTACCCATCTCATTTGACCCAATAGGCACCAAATATTTTTGATTACAGGGAAGAAAAAAAGTCTTACCACACATACGCCCTCTCAGCACAGAGCCTGGTCTGCAAAAGAGGAAAGCCCTTTCTGTTTCTAAGGAATTGCTGTCGGCTACAAGCATTTCAGACGCAAGCTGAAAGGAATACATGGGCTCCTTAGTAAGGGTCCTTTTCAGCCGATTTGTGATAGTTTCCAATGTCTTAATGAGTCGTTGCTGATTTTCCAATTCAAGGGTATCATTTCTTTCATCAGGTAACGGCACACTAGCTGAGATAAAAACAAAACAGGAGAAAACATAACACACACACATGGTGTTGCAGGAAGCCATCTGTAGTGAGTTTTTACTCCCCCAAAATTTGCATATTAAAAATCTTTCAGGAAAAATAAACTCAAACTTAAACACCACTTACTGAGAAACTAGTACATGGAGAATATTAAGTGCAACACAATTTGTTTTCATCTTTCTCTCCTATGCTGGATCTACCTCACCTTTTTGCGGAGTTCTTCATGATTACATATTAAATCCCTGCAAATTCTTGCTTTTTAAAAACATGCCTTAGTTCATCACGTCAAGATGAGTACAAAGCGGGGGGTTTGATACTATGAGAACTATCTTAATATCTGTGATATTAAGAAAAATGACAAAACTTGGGTGATTGTGCTTGCCCTGATTTTCAGTTTCAGGGTCATTTCCCAATAATGATAACAAATAGAAAATCTGAAAAACAGGTCTCCAACCAAGAATTTTCCACTATATTAACCTTTTCAAATAGATAGTCTATTCTTACCTGTGATGTTAAAAATTAACTTAATTTTGTGGTCAGTTAATGGGGCACTTCTTCTAATTCGTGAAGATCTGGCTTTGCCACCGCCCGTGGGTGTTTCTCGCACAGTGTCCAGGAAGTCATCATAAGAGTAATCCAGCCTGTTAGCTGCGCCCCAGCCACCAGGTCCTGGACAGTTGCGGCAGAGAGACAAAAGATTTTACAGCTGTATCTTTATCAGCATTTAGGTTCTAATGTTAGGCCACAAATCAAACTGTCCTTGATCATTGCTTAAACTGCCCATAATGTACCATATACAAGGTTTTGTCTGTAATTTCATACTGCCGTTCTGGGCACTTCCTATTAAATTTAGATTACCAACGAATTCCATTGAAAGTATAAAGCAAAGTCTCTACAGAGCTATATAGGCATTTAAACCATTCTATCTTTGACCTAATAATTAATTATCTTAGCTTTAGAGGAAATGGGAGGAGGTACAGATTGTAATCAATTCTGATTTCCCTTCAGGGTTTGCTCCACTCTTATTTTTTTTATATCAGTGTTATAAGCTTAATAAGTATAAACGGATTTCCTTTTGTGAAGATTATTCAAGATATCTGCATATCTGTATTATATTTTAAAGGTGGGGGTACTTTCTGAGGGCAGCGTATAAGTTAAGTGTTTACATAGTTCAGAAGCTACGCTGGAGGCAGCATGGTCGTATGTGACTCTTTAGACGCCCTCCATATCACTGTGATCAACCGCATGGATTCAGATTGCGGCTTCTTGATATATGATGTACAGCTGCACAATCTTAGTAACATGATACTTTCATTTCTCTGAATTTCAGTTTCTTTATGTCTAAATTGAGATAATTATTCTTACGTCAGAGGTTTGTCTGTGGCGTAATTGAGCTAATTTATGCAAACTAGCTAGCTCATATTTGAGTCATTCTAAAACCTCAGTGATAGTAAATTATACTAATATTGGTCTAGGCATACTCTTGTTGCTTAGTTAGGTGCTTTAAACGTCAAATTCTATTTATACAGACTTGTCCACTTAAGTAGGTTGGTTTTTGAGGTTTGTTGTGCTTTTTTTTCCTCTTAATTCATATTTTTTGGCCACTAAAAAGAACTGGGATCGATATTTTTGTTTTTCACTTAAACATTTTCCCACAAGTGTCATGTAGCCATTATATCAATAGAAAAAAAAACAGATGAGGAAAGAGAAAAATATAAAAGATTAAATTACCTATAATTCCACCACATAGAAATAATGACCATAACATTTTAGGCAAAAATTTTTTCTATGACTATATAAACACACACATACACACTTATGCATAGATAGATAGATAGATAGATAGATAGATAGATAGATAGATAGAATAAAAATAAACATACCACACTTTCAACAAAAAAAGATCATACTATGTGTATATTATTTGATAATCATTTTTCATATCTTCTCAACAATATATTATAATATTTCTGTGTCAAATGGTTTCTATAGCTATACTACAAACTATGCAGGTTTCTATTTTCAGACTTTTAGGTTATTTCAAAATTTTAGAACATCCTTGTACATACACTATTTCATAAAGTGTAAGATATCATCAATGAGAAGACACATACAAGTTTCAGAGATGTCCAAATGAAAAACATACATCTTAGAATTTACGAAACGTGGTACATGTGTGTACATTAGCATGACTTTTATCTTGAGAAATATCCTGAGAAGTGGAATTTCTGTGTCTGAGCATTTTTAATCCTTTAGATACATATTGTCATCTGCCCTTCAATTTCTCCTTTACATACAATATATGAATATGATTTTTTTTCCCCTGACACCCTTGCCAACTCTTGGTATTATGATTCTTATTCAAATTTGCCAATCTGACAGGTCAAAAATGGCATCTCATTTTAGTTTTAATTTGAATTACGTGATTACTATGAGATCAAACAATTTTAATATATATTGGCCCTTTGTTTTCCATACATTATGACTTGCCAAGGTGTTATAAATATTACGCTGATCTTGTGACTCTGTTGTAAAGACACTCAAGGAGGAAGGCTTGTCTCTTAGGATCACTTGTACCATTTATACCACATGCCACCTGGATCCTTATAAGATGACAAACATCACCCATCTCACCCTCATGATGACAACTGACTTCCTCTGTGTATATCCTCGTACCCTTGCAACCTACCTCAACAATCTGGGGGTTGAGGGAAACCTGGGTCATGTGTGACAGAAGAGCTATTGTTATTCTAGATGTGCCACTGCCAACTCCCCTGCCAATGCCACTTTGTGTTTTTCTATCTAAAACTTTAATGTCCAATATGTTCACTGAGAAGTTGTACATAATAGTTAAAATTGGAAAACAACCTAAAGTCTACCAACAGGAAATTGTTTATATAAATTATGGCAAGTTGATGGATAAAATAATATGTAGACATTAAAATTGTATTGAAGTATAATATTTAAGACAAAAATGTTCTCAATAAAACTAAAAATTCATGGTTACAAAATAGTATGGGTCTACACATACACTGTACAGTTACATATACATTAATATATTAACAGAATTATTTCTGGGATTGTGGGTTACCTCAATATCATTCTTTGTTCTTTAGCATTTTTCTAATTTTCTCAATAAACATGTGCATAAATAATATTTTTAAATTTAAAAATCTAAAGCAATAGTCAACATCACTCAATGCTGAATCACTAAAAATATGACTAGTGTCAGAAACAAAAAGGATGTCTGCTGTTATGTGAATTAATACTGTCTCAAATAACCTTCTAAGCACTTTATTTATACTTGTACTTCCTCATTTAACCCTTACAATTGCCCTATGAGTTCGTTACTCTTATATACCCAATCTAGAGGTGAGAAAATGGAGGCACAGAGTAGTTTGAGAACTTGCTCAAGACCACACACCTAGTAGGTCAGGGAGCCAGGATTCAGACCTTACTAGCCAGTTGTAGAGTTCATGTGTTTTAACCACAAGACAATTTTGTTATCACTATTATATCTTAAAACATTACTCTGCAAGTCCTGGACTGTTTTATAAAAATGAATTAAAAATAAATATAATTACTGGAAAGGACAATTTTGCTAATTGAGAGACAGCTGAAATCTCCTAGAAATCTGAAGACAGTAAGCTAAATGGCGAGAAGGGCGGCCAAAAAAATCAAACAGCACACTTTGCAGTAGCTTTAATAAAAGTTATATGTCAATTATATTAAAAAAAAGAAGAAGAAAATGTTTAGACTCTACATGAATAAAACATCAGAATTCCATTTGAAGGTATATTAGACTTAAATAGACTGAGTCTTAACATATCCTGGGTAAGGAATGTGAATATTTTGCATGTGTAACGATTTTAAATAAATGGCTTACTTGCAATTTAAGTTAAATGCCATAGAAAAATTGCTGTTAGTACTTTATAACTATTACTATTCTCTTCTAAGATCTCAAATGAATATTTGAATTTTACAATCATAATGTGACTTAATATTCTTAGTTTTTATCATCCTGAGGCATTTTGGCTAATATTCTGAAAGAATTTATTTGATACCCCAAAGGTAATAAATCTATAGAGATCATTAAGCACAGTATCAAGTCATCCTAAAATACTTGATGAATAAATGAATGAAAGATCATTTTTCTAGTTTGTCCCACTCTTCTGGAATGATTTTCTTAGTCTGCAGATCAGTTTTGCCAACTACCCACACTAAATAATTTCATTACCAATTGCAAAGCCATTTTCATACTCATAATTATATTCGAGGCAGTATTTTTTGGTCAGGTCCTCCAGCCTGCAGTCAATGTCATCAGCATCACTACAAAATGATGGGACCTGCAAACAAAAGATGAAGAGGACAAAATGTACTTCACATCGGGGTGTGTCTTAGATAAGCCCTTTGTTCCTCTGGCCTTCACATCTCCAACAACAGGAGGGAGGGGAGGGCCCTAGAGCTATGCCTGTCCTTGAAAAGGCTCCTGACCCCCCTCCGTACCCTCCCCTACCTCCTCTAAGTGCCTGTGGACCACCAGGATTCGCCTCATGCCTTTTCTTTCTGTTTATATCACTTACCACAAGAAAGCCAGGACTCCTGGGATATCTCGTCTCTGAACTTTCACCCCATTTGGCTTTTTTTTTTAATTGAAGTATAGTTGACTTACAATATTATATTAATGGCTCTTTAGATCCCTTTTCTCTGACCCTATCTCCCACCCTTCTCCAAGTCCTCGAAACCTTCCTCAATGCCCTCTGAAACTCACAGTCAGTAATCAGCCCTTCTCCTATTATTATTATTATTTTTTAACCTCCACTCTTTCTGTTCTCTTTGCTTTTGCTCTCAATGAAACCTGACTTCCTAGGTTTCTTAGGTGGTGAAGGTGGAGAAAGTGTCCCCCTCAGTCTTTATTGCTGTTTCCAGATCGTGCTCCAATGAACCTCCTTGAAGCCTTAAGAGTTCTGAAGCTCCTGCAATCAACTGTACCACACACTGACCCTCCTCGTGGCCGTCATCCACAGCCTTCCCCCACTCTGAGTCACCCTCTCATTCCAAGAACACTTGGTAACCATCCCTGTTACAGCCCTCGGTGATTTCTATATCCACCCAGCTGATTCTTCTAGCACCTTGGAGTCTCTCTTCCTCTTCCTCTTCTGTCTTCCAGCTCCACTCTGTCACTTACTCTCATGATCATACCCTCACACCGCGTCATTACCAGTAACTGCACCCTCTCCAACCCCTAAGAATCCAACAATTCTTTGACTTCATCAGAATCTCTAATCCACTGATGCTACCACCTCCTCACTGTCCCTCAGTCCTGATGTCTTCACTTCCTTACTTACCCATTTTGGATCCCATGCTCCATCACCATGAATCACTCCCTTGCATGCACCCTCCTCAATTTGTTTGTCTGGAGAACCTTAAACCCGGGTTAAATTTAAATTCATTGCTCTGCTTTTTCTACATTTGTGCCCATATGCTCAACTATAGCTCAGGAGAAAACACAATGCTGCTTATTGCCAATTCTACTACATTTCTCTAGTATATTCGTCTATGTTCTCCTAGAAAACTGTTTTATACCATGTTCTCTTTTCTCAAACCTCCAACAACTCCTCCCCATCCTTACTCCAGACTGCTCATTCTGCATCTTTTTTCACAGATCACAGTCACAAAAGATCCTTCTTTCACACACTTACATCACCATGTGGATCCACTCCTGTATCTACGATCCTGTATACTCCGCCTCCGTGACGCCTCTCTTTCTCTCACATTCTGCATCAAATCTAATACTATCACTACGTCTACTTTCAGAATCTATCCAAAATCTAAGCCACTCAACTCTGTTAGGGATACAAACATGTATGTGTGTGTATAGACACACACACACACACACACACACACAATATCATTTCCTGCCTTCAAGATGCTCAATACAGTTAAATACATTGCTTTGCTTTCCTGGAATCACTGAAAGAGTCCCAAACAAAAATGCATGAAAAAGAAAATCCTTTAAATGTTCAAAGATCTCCTCATCATAAAAGAAATACAGTCTACAATGGAATTTTTTGTCATACTTTAAATAAGAAAGCAGACATTCTCAAACCACATGGACCCTACGCTTCCCTTTCTGACTCAGAGCGTTTTAAAAAATTCAAAGTGCTTTAACACAGATTTACTTATAATTCACTCCAGAAGTCCAAAACCTATGAATAATTCTAAATGTGAGGAGCCAGTTGGGTAACAAAGAAGAAGGAAATCATCAGGACAAAGAATTTTTGTTGCAGGTGACTCAGAGAGGCTACAAAAAACTCAACAGTGAGCATCCTTTAAAATATGGCAAGCAACAAAGGAATGCTACTGACATACCATTTTCCCCAGGGTGGTCTCAAATGCTTCAGAAAACTTCTTCAACAGATCCGTGTCATCACAGCGAGTTGCTTTGTATAGCATCTCAAAGGACTTGAACCCATGATTTGCAAAACGTTTTACTGGAAAATGTTGGAAAAAACAGCTTCAGATGGTTAGTGTTCTCAAAACAAAGATTTAATTATCTGTGGAATAACTATAACTTAGTATTTTAATCCTGACATGATTTGTGGGGTTGTTATAAAAACAAAAGATGACAGTTAAGGAACGTTTCCAGGCATTAATTGATCATAATAAACCATGAGCCAAGCAGCTCTGCACCCAGTTACTCGGTGATAAGTTTGCTTTGATATAGTATTCTTTACCTTGCAATCATATAAAAAAGGAGCATTTAAGGGAAGAAGAGATATAAAAATTCTTTTCATTGTATTCCTGGGAATCTTTGAAAATCCTGGCTACAGCAAAGATATTATAATTTTTATTTATGTATATTTATAACATATGTTTATATTTTTGACCAATAGACATTGAAAATTTCTGAATATTATGTAAAATTCTATTTCTTGAAAGTATAATTTCACAAAGATAAATTTTTCCTTGGATCAGAAGCTTAGAATTTGGACTTAGCAAGCTGTCTCGAAATATTCAGAGACAATGTCTCCTAAAAGCATCACCATTAAAATCCTACTGTCTAAATCTTTGATAGAGGTGAGTGATATCACTTCTATTTTGCTTCCTAAATTTGGGGGAAAAAATAGCTCAAATAAGTGGGCTTTACTCTTTTTTTCTAAGACACTGGCATTTAAACTTTATCTATAGTACTAGATCAAAGATTCACTCCAGAAAATAGTATTTACACTAGACAAAGATACTGGGTTATTTTTATAATAATATATAAGATTACAGAACAGCTGTAAATTTAAATCACTTCTAAAGAGAATGAGTTTGATCTCTTACTGCATCACGTACATTGGCTCTTACTTTAAATATAAGCTCTTCTGCAGACTATAAGATTATATATATTTTTTAAATAAATAAAGACATTTATTAAAAAAAAACAAACAAGAGTCAGTGATAAGGCAAATAAATCTAATGGACTTCACCCAGATTTTACAGTATGACCTTCAAACCTAGAACAACTGCCGCAACTCCTAGGGTTTCCAGCTAGATGACCTCCAAGTCTTTTTTGCACCTCCATTCAAGACGGTGTCTATCTCAGCCACTGAGTCCAGGGAAGGTTTCCAAGGTGATATTGCAAAAGAGGGATTGGTCCTAGTTTGATTCTAACTTGACCTTTTTGATGACTGCTGCTGCTCTCAGATAATACTATGCTATGTTTCCACCCCGTTCTGATGTTTTTATTCAAACAATTCTCAATTATTAAATTTCATTGACGTGTACCACAAGTCACCTCTTATTTTATAATAGTCTATATCTGTAGATACATCACAGAATTGGGTAAAGACTTCTCGAAAGACCAGAACGTGAAAATATGGCACTGCTGATTTGAGAGCAATTTGTTTTGAAGGCCTCTGCTGTATTTATGGGGAGAAAGAAGCAACTATGATAGAACCATAAAGCAAAATATTCTGAAAGGTTACATGACATTGGGCTATTCAAGTTGCTTTCATCTGTTGCCTAAGAAACTGGATCATCTAACTTCAGACATTCAATTCAAAGACATAACTTCTCAATTGCACTCAATATTTGGTACACTTCTAGTGACAATAAACTAATTGGATATAATAAATCTGCAGTCGTTATAACAATTTTTTTTCTTTCCTTTATAAGACTATATTTTAAGTTGAAGTTTACAAGTTAAGAATGACATGCTGACAAGTCTCTTCGGATAATTCTGGTAAATAACAATGAGAGGGCCAAGATGGTTTTGCCATAAACTGAGTCTTGTCCTACAGCAATCCAATCAATAGCAAGACTCTGGGGGCCTAATATTTTAAACCAAGGGACGAGCATTACTCTTATCTGCAAACGCTTCAATTCATGGCACCATCTTCCACTCCAAAACTAATCCCTATATTACAGCAATTTTTCCCTTTAATATTTAGAAATTTATACATATAGGCAGACAAACACATACTCACACATATGAAAGGAGTCCAGAAAAATATTAGAACTTACTAGCACAGTCTGGCCATTCAGTGGAATATGGCGGTTTCCAGATACCATCTTCATAAGCACAATAATACTTGTCAGTAGACCCTTCTGTGAAATCATAGCCCTCTAAGCAAGTTAATGTGCAGTTAACTCCGGCACTATCTTGAGAACATATAAAATCCCCATTTATAGGTGTAAATGGAACTTCACAGGGGGAACCTGTGTAAAAAAAGTTGTATTACTCATATACAGTGGTATAAGAAATACAAATTAAAATCCAGGAGTCTAAGCTGAATTTTGAAAAGGATTCCTCCTGTCCAGCACTACTCCTAGAAAAACTCTCACAATAAATCCTTAGTGCGGGGTTGTTGCAGAGTCTGCTTTTTGATTCCTAGGTGAGTATAGTTAAAAAGCCGTACCTATCTGTGATTAGGGGTAATTAATCACCTATGTGTAATTGTGCGTATTTTATGAAAAGCTAAAAGTACTTCTGATTTGAGGTTGTTATTTGGGGCATTCCTCTAATAAAAATGAAAACTGGACAACATTATGTAGCAAATACATTTTCAGAATCTGTCTCTTCAGGCATTCAAAATAGGATCAGGACAACAATACTTTGTAACTTTGGAGAAAATGTTGATAAGTCATTCATTAAAGACTATCCCGGAAGACAATATTTCTATCTACCATGAAGTGAAGGAATGATACTTAGAAACCTCAATAAAATCTGTCAGTATTCTAACTTTAAACACCTACTGTTCATAGCTTATTTTCTTTCATAAAATAGAGTGCAATAGCAATTACACGTATCAAATGTCAACTAGATTTTTGGAGGCTTGTGTACAGAATACCTTTTATGACAACGTGGATGTCACATGTTCTGTTATTGCCTGAGGGATCAGTGGCTGTATACTGCACTACGGTCTCCCCGTGAGGGAAAAGGTCTCCTGGTGTGTGACTTCTGGTGATGGCCAACACAGCCCCTAGAAAGGCAAGAAGGGGAAAGAAGGAATCCAGTTCGGGGGTTATTGTCTGCGCTCTCTTTATTCGATTTGAATTTTCATTTTCTGTCTATACAAACCAGCTGTGCATTCTACTTGTACTGATTTGGCTGCTAGCAAAAAATAAAAGATATAATCTCATACCGTAACCCAAAAAGAGTTGACTCAAAAACCTCATTAAATTAAGGCATTCTTGCTAAATAAATTATTTTCCTTGAATAGGTCAGTCTTGTGAATACTGGAAATTTAAGAAAACTATTTAACTTGTATTCTTATTGTTTTCGGGGTTTTGGTCAAAGCTTTAAAGGGAACTTCAGCTATATTAGCTCATTTTTTTCTATTTTCCCATAAACTTTAGAAATTTTTGGCAAATGTTTAAGAACTGAGTATGAATACACAGAACCGCGTTAGATTTACCAATAGTATGCAGAGTTTATGCCTTTAGGACAATGGAAGTTAGAGACTCAATGAATTTATTAAAATACTTTCAAATAAAACACCCTGTACAGGTTTAATAATGTCCACTGAATACTGAAAGAAAGGAAGAGCCATGGATAGGTAAGATTAATAATGTTAAATTATATATAATTATCCTAGCATTAAAACATATTACCTTATACAATTATTCATTCTATTTAGATGTAACTTGCTTTTCATTTCTCTTTTAACTTTTTAACAGCTTTTTAAAAATAATTAATTAATTTATTTATTTATTGGCTCTGCTGGGTCTTCGTTGCTGTGCACACGGACTTTCTCTAGCTGTGGTGAGTGGGGGCTACTCTTCCTTGTGGTGCATGGGCTTCTCATTGTGGTGGCTTCTCTTGTTGTGGAGCACGGGCTCTAGGCACTCGGGCTTCAGTAGTTGTGGCTTGCGGGCTCTAGAGCACAGGCTCGGTAATTGTGACGCATGGACTTAGCTGCTCCGTGGCATGTGGGATCTTCCCGGCCCAGGGCTCGAACCTATGTCCCCTGCATTGGCAGGTGGATTCTTAATCACTGTGCCACCAGGGAAGCCCTTAAGAGGTATTAAAAATAAAGTACAATTTGATGTTAACATGCTGACAACATGATCCCTGCATCCTCACCTGAGTTGTCCGAGAACTGAGGCTCATCCCAGGTGGCAGGATGCTCCTTCTCGGAGACCTGGATCGGAGGTGGGGACCTGCACCAGTCTATGCTAGGCGGTTCTACATCTAAAGAACGTGAAATGAGACAATGAAGTCACAATTGATGTTCAAAACTGACGAGGGGCTTTGCAAGAGAGAACTGAAGTCTACTTGTGCCGGCAGAGAACCTTGACCTTTTCAGACACAAGGCTGGCCCTGGGGTCCCTTTGATGATGAGGGATGTTTCACCCCTGATCTCAACATCAAAAGAAAAATTCTTGCTATACTTCCCTCTGCCTGTTGAAGAAGAAACACCAGATTGTTAAAATTACCATGAGCACAGCAGTAGGAAAGGCAAACTTGGGATGCAGTGAGCATTTAGTATGTGAGTTTCACCAGTGGTAGCTGAGCGGATCCACCCAGAAGTGAAGAGAACTTTCCCAGATAATCGTAAGGCGTGAAATGACCAGTCATGTCACTGGGCTCACTCCCATGATCCTCCTCTTCACTGGGATTACTTGCACGATCCTCCTCTTCACTGAAGGGTGGATAGATACTAAACGGAAGGACCAATGGGCGGAGATCTGAGTCATGCTGTAGAATATGTAAGATGTAAGTGAGGATGTGATACTGCTGGAAGGCCGGGGGGTTATGTCCATAGGTGGGACACTGGAGTCTTAAGATTCCTAAGGTTGATGAATTCGAGGTAAAGACAAAGAACAGGTTGTGGACATGGGAATGAGGGGCTACAGTGGAGAGGGGGTGAAAGCCACGATAAAAGTGAAAGAACTGTGAGTCTGTTGCTGGGCACTGTAATCTACATTGAAGGAGGGGTCTGAGGGGGCCGCTGGGGAGCCAGGTTTCAAAGCTCTGATGGAATGTGGTGGGAATTTTAGGATGTCAGTAAAGGACAACAAAGAAGGTGTAAAGGAGGAAATTTCAACACAACTACTGATTTTTACACATTTGAGATGTCCTTCTATCTGTAATAACATGCCTTTGAGGTAGACTGAACAAATACTATTTTTCTAATTATACAGGTGAGGATTCTCAAACCAGACAAACTTAAGAGACTTGCCTGAGGTCATTAAGCTGGCAAATTACAGTCACAGGCATCAAGACTAGGACGATATACTATCTATGATACATGGAAACACATATTCTGACATTAAACAAGCTGTACCTGTGAGAATATACAGATTTTTGTTTTAAGCTAAGTCTTATGAATAAATGTTCAGTTTTTCTCTTTTCCTCATGCTTGTTGTTTCCTTAGTGCAGGACCTTTGGTTTACTACTTTCCTAGGCTGTAAACTCTGTCCAGTCAGCAAGGGAGCCTCTTCTGCTCACAGTTAGGTCTCCATGGCCTAGCAAGGCACCTGGCCCACAATAGATGCTCATAAAAAGTTGTAGAATAAAGAAAAGGATGAAGCAGTTAATGCTCACAGGAGGTCAGTGCACTGAGAATGCTGAACCAAGCCAATTCACAGTTACATTGACAAATCAGATGGTATTTACTATTTTCTCAAAAGAAATTGCAAGTGAAATCGTCCTAAGATTTTCTAAACTCATCTGATTTTAGCCAAATAGCTTAAAGTTGAAGTTTAGGGAGGGCAGTAAGATGAGGCCAACGACTGTCAAAGAACTGGAGGTACCAGCAGATGCATTGTCTCCACGAGGGAGAGAAAGTCCATGTCAAAGCAAGTGAGGCAGCATTCTGTGGAATGTTAAGCAAAAGCACTCCTATTTCCTCTCATTTTTCATTAAGACACCAACCCCCTGTCATCTGAGGAAAACAAGAAAATGTAGTCTTTGGAATATTTTCTGTCTCTCACTCCCCCTCCCCTTCTCCCCCACTCTCTCTTTCTCTCTCCTTCTCCTGTCCCCTCCTCCCTCCCATTTCCTCTCCCTCTTTCATAATTTGAAAATCCACCTTGTGTCTAGCTAGACACTCAAGTACACTTTTTTACATTTCACCACGCTGACTCTTCATTGTGAAAAATGAAAACTTGGCAAACTCTTGACTCACATTTCCATGCTTAAATATCACAGGGCCGTAAAAACAAACCCAACATATTTTTCATGTGACTGATAAAGTTCATGTTTAAACAACATTGAAAAAGCAATTAAAAACAACTAAGCACTATGATGTGAACTAGACAGATTTTTTTGTGTCTTTTTATCTACTTTCACCAAAATCTATCATTTCTAGGGTAAGAAGCCAGTTTGCTACACATTAGTTATTTCAAGAGATTATGTAAAATTCTTAAAATAAAATGAATTTAATGTACTGAATTTTAAAATAAACATTAAAAATATACATGAGACCAAAATAGCAAAATGTTAGTATACGTACATAGAGCTTAATGTGTCAGGCACTACTTCGAGTGGTTTGTGTATCTTAACTAATCAAAAAAATCTCACAATAACCCTATGAGGTAATATATTTATTCATTTTATTTCTGGATGAAGAAACTGAGGCACAGAGAGGTGACTGGTCACATTGTCTTACGTGGCAGAGCTGGTTGTGGAGTCAAGCAGTTTGGGTTCAGAGTCTGTGCTCTTGAGTGCTACAGACCACTTCATATATTCTCCACATATTGAGTCTTGCTGGTGGGTACCTGGTATCTACTGAATATCTACTGAATTGTTTGAAAGCACAAACACCAATTGAGAGATGATAGAGTAAACCAGACCAAATAAATAAATAAAAAAGAAGGAGCGATGTATAGCAGTGGGATATGAGGATTGACAGAGTGGGACAGATTTAAGATACTAAGTAGATGAAACCAATAGAACCTGATAACTTATTGGATGTTGGTGATGGAGGGAGAGGAGCCAAGAATGAGTTCCAGATTCCTGCACGGTAGCTAGGTCTTCACTCCATTTTCTGAGCTAAGAAATATTTTAGGTTTGGGTGAGTTTGAAGTGCCTGTGGGGCATTCACATAGGAAAGTATGGTAGGCAGTTTTATACATTGGTTTGACTTTCAGAAGAGGAATCTAAGCTGGAGATAGAAATCCGGGAGTTGTCAGTTAACAAAATTACCAGGAAAACCAGAGAGAATGAAAGAGAAGAGGGCCAAGGCTGGAATCGTGGGGATGATCCACGTTGGAGAGTTGGTCTGAGGAAGAGAAGCCTAAAAAAGCAATCAAGAAGGATAAATGAGGAAAATGAGGGGAAAAAACAAGAAAGATTGCTGTCAGAGAAGCTAGGGAAGGAGGTACTTTTGATAAAGAGCATTGTTAATAATGTAAAATCTATGGAAACATTATGTAAAATAAGGACTAAAAAGTGTGCAGTAGGATTAACTCTAGAGATCACTGGTAACCTTGAAAGTACAAGGGTGAGTCAAAAATTATCCGCACTCTGGCTATAGAATTTACAGAAGTTTTAATATAACCAGAGTGTGGATAATTTTTGACTCACCCTCATAGTTTTTATGAGTGAAGGAGACAGAATTGAGTGACTTTGAAAATACATGGCAGTTAAGCCAAAAGAGATGGCAACCATTGGGAACTTTTTTAGGAAGGAATCTAAGAGATATAGTGATAGTTAAAGGGTATGGAGGTTTCAAAGAGGAAATGGCTTCAGCAGGCTTCAATGACAGAAGGAAGAATCAGTGAGAAGGGAGATGCTGAAGATAAAGGAGAAGCAGTCTTTGGGGGAACTGGATTATTTTCACAAACCTATGCAAGTAATTTGAAGACTTACCAATAACCTTGATATGGAAAGTGCAGCTGGCCTGGTTGCTGGATAGGTCAGTTGCCGTGTACGTGATAGCAACATCTCCAATTGGGAAAAGATAAGGTGGGGTAAAAGCTGGATGAACATGGATTGACACCTTTTGGGGAGAAATATTTGAAAAGTTAAGGTTAATATCAATCATACATTTATTAATTTTTGGTTTATACATTATTAGTAAAGTGAAGTTAAAAATGACACAATATTTTACATTTAGCAAAAAGGAAAAAAAAATCAGGCATTGCTTTTCGTATATTTCTTTCCAGACTATTCTATCTGTATAGCCTATAGAGTTGGGATACATATGAAATGTTCCTTTTTTCTTAAACATAATCCCTTAAGACATTTTTTATGCTCTTACATTACTTTTAGAACTTATGACTCTTAAATGTCTCTATAACCTACGGAATAAATATATGGTAATTTTTAAAAGAAAAATCTATTCAAGGACATTTAAATTGGTCCCAAATTTTACTGTTGTAGGCAGCACTAGGATAAACAGTTTTGCACAGATACTTTAAAAATATTTATATTATGTCCTTATAATAAATTTCCAGGAACAGAATTATTAACCTCAAAGTCATCAACATTTTGATAGATGATATAAAATTTACTTCCCAGATTATGGTAAAAATTTGCATTCCCATTGTTAGTATTTGATAGTATCAGTGTCAAACTTTCCATTCAGAGTTCTCTGATCTATATTAAATATCATTACTTTTTTGTAAATCAAAAATATGGCACCAGATCATTATTTTAATTTGCAATTTCTTAATGTCTTACAGTAAGATTAAATTCTTATATGATCGCATGACACAGATGTATTCTTCCCTTTTTGAATCATATGTTAGTTCATTTGAAAATTATATGTGAAAAAGATAAATTTATGTTAATATGCCATGTAACAAACATTCTCACATTTGACAAATTCGAAGCATTTTTCTCTAGTTTGCTATTTGTCTTTTAATTGAGAAATTTTAAAAGAATAAAAATTGAGAAAGGCTTTTGTAGTCAAATCCATTGGCCTTTTCCATTGTATTTTTAAAAAATATTTCAACACACAGGTGCTGCATTTAGTCTGAACTCTCATGGATCCTGAAGTATGTCCCTGCACTCTTCTCGGTGTTTGATGACAATGACCATGATGGTGATGATGATGCATGTTTTCACAGGCCTTTTACTGGAAGGTGGAAACCACACATGAGGCAGCACTCAACACACATCACCTACAGCATAATAAATCCTAGAAGTTACATTTACACTTTGAAAATCAGATTTCAAAGTTACCTTGTCTTTAATTACTAAAGTTAAATACCATATGATCTCACTTATAAGTGGCAGGAAATAAAAAAAAGAATCACAAATACAGAGAACAGTTTGCTGGTTGCCAGAAGAGGGGTACGGGAGTGGTCAAAATGGGTGAAGGTGGCCAAAAGGTACAAACTTCCACTTATAAAATAAGTCCTGGAGATATAATATACAGAGTGACGGCTATATTTAATAATACACTTTTAAAAAGTTATCTTTATTGTTAAGTATATTCAACACAATTATCAGAACATACTGTGTGTGTTTGTGTGTGAGTCCTTGAATGACACATGTCCTGGAATGGCACAACCGACGTACATATTTACATGCGGGTGTGAAAACTATATACTATTTAAGGGCATCTTCATGTATGCGAACACTAAAAGTATAGATTTAAGAGGGTGCTAAATTCCTAATTCCTTTCCTAGCATCTGACGGGTAATTATCTCAAGCTACTGTATATAGAATACTAAAACACTGTGTTTTGAATAATGCTGGTTTTAAAAAAGCTGAGTAAGAAATGCTGTTATCTTCTACAGACTGGTCAATATGCAATCGTTTCACGATCATATTTTAAAAGATATGTTTATAAATAGGAACTAAGACTGATTCCCCATCTTTCTTTTTCTTAAAAGATCTTCAGAGCCTAGTAAGGGGCAAAGAATTCTTAGCCAAGTAATCTTAGAGGATACACAATACAACAAGTTCGCGGAATGAAATGTTTCCATTTTTAAAGATAGTCATCTGAGATTACTAATGAAAAACTCAAGGCTGATCATTCTTCTACCAGGTGGGCATTGACATTTATGAGTAACGTATAGCCAGAGAGCATACCATCATTAGAGTATTGCTAAGTTTTCAATAGCACACATATCTGCAGTGTATTTAGAGTCCATTTGAAAAAGGATGCAAATATTTGCTCAAATGTTACCTTTTCCCCAGAGTTGTCTTTAGCTGTTGGGATCTGCCAAGTGATATTAGCCGAGTCTTGCTGTTCCTGAGTCTCAGCCTCTATGTCTGCAGGACAGTTGATCTGAGGAGCTTCCACATCTGATTCAGAAAATATACAAATCAGTTAATATGTTGATGTGTAATTCTAAGTCATTTAAGAGACAGGTAAAAAAATATTAACACTCTGTGACTTGCTTTCAACATCCCAATTCCTGACTGATTCAGAATTTGCAACTGCCTTCAGGATAATGTATCTCAGCATGGCTTATGAAGCCCCTCCTGAACTGGTACCTGCTCCCCTCTTAGCCTCATCTTTTACAGATCCTCTATCAGAACTCAGTCTCCACATCGAATACTCTTAGTTCCACGAGAGTGCCATGGTCCTTTTTATACCTGGGCCTTTGTCTATGTTCTTTTATTTGCCTGAATCAAAGCTCTCTTCCCCCTTTACCCAGGTAACTTCTACTTGTCCTTTAATTCTTAGCTTAGACACAAGCTCCCTCAGGAAGCTTCTCTGACGCCACTGGTCCATTTTAGATGCTCACTCCACAATTTTCCCACGGCCCTCCTCCCTTCCTAATCATAATTCATCTTGCCATTTTGATACTGAATTTTCTCCCCCCAAAGAATTTAAGTTCTTTGAATGCCAAGATATCTCTCATCCCATTGCATTATACAGTACCTGGAATATAATACTAGACTTGCTAAATATTTTTGGAACAAAATGAAGAAAGAAACAGAAAAAAATGAATGTTGACTGTGGCAGGAACTGCGCTTGAAAACAAGGCTGTCAAGTAGAATTAATTAGTGTGCTAAAATGTCCTGTCAAAACAAACAGTAAATTAAAGCCAATGATATTTTTTGCAGTGTGACACTTCGCAGTACAGATACTGAATTAGATGCGGTAACATTCGACATAGCCACATCAGTCACTGTAGAGCTAAGTTCTTGTGATATAATAATCCCTCTTATGTTAAATGTGGTCTTCCATAACTTGCAGCTGAATATATCTGAATTGATCTAATCTGTCTCACCTTGTTTCTTATAAAGTTTTATTCAATTTATGTTTTCTTTTTCTCAGAGGGGCTGATACTTAGAGAAGTTTTCCCCACAAAGGTGTATTAGCATATTGCCTCTTAAAATCTAAAGAAGTATTTTATTCTTCCTTTACTCTTGAATAATAGCTTGAATGGGTTTGGAATTTAAAGTTTATATCTACTTTCCCTCCATACTCTTAGGACACTGCTACATTTCCTTCTGGCATTTAGAGCTGTAAATGAGAAGTGTAGTGTGAGTCTGATCCTTGTTTCCTTTGTGAAATTTCTCTTTTCTCTCTGGAAACTTCAGATTTTCTCCTTAACTTGGACCTTAGAAATTTCACCAGGAACAGTGAAAGTATGCCTGCCCAACACTCAGAGACTGTTTTTTTTTTTGACTCACATTTTTCACTATTTACTTGAATATGGATCAATAAACTCTTTTCCTCTGGTAATGGTACTTTAGTTTTTATTGAAGTATAGTTGATTTACAATGCTGTGTTAGTTTCAGGTGTACAGCAAAGTGATTCAGGTAAACAAACATATATATTTTCTTTTTCAGATTCTTTTCCATTATAGGTTATTACAAAATATTGAATATAGTTCCCTGAGCTATGCAGTAGGACCTTGTTGTTGCGGTGGGGGAGGGACAAATTAGGAGCTTGGGATTAACAGATACACACTACTTTTATGTACAACAGATAAACGACAAGGTCGGTCAGAGGCTATTTTTGATCTAAAAGTTCAAGCTTTTCTGTAGCTCAGGGAAACTGGTAGGAAAATTCTTCTCCTCCATCTCTTTTCCTCTCTCTGCTTCTGGAACTCCCTACTAAAAGGCATTGGGGTTTCTCGATCTATCATGGGTATCTCTTTTTTCCTTTTTTTTTTTTTTTTATTATTATTTTATTTTATTTTTTGGGGGGGGTACACCAGGTTCAATCAACTGTTTTTATACATATATCCCCATATTCCCTCCCTTCCTTGACGCCCCCCCCTCGATTCCCCCCCACCCTCCCTGCCCCAGTCCTCTAAAGCATCTTCCATCCTCGAGTTGGACTCCCTTTGTTATACAACAACTTCCCACTGACTATTTTACAGTTGGTAGTATATATATGTCTGTACTACTCTCCTGCTTCTTCTCAGTTTCCCCTTCACCCCCCGCCCCCTCCCATACCTCGAGTTCTCCAGTCCATTCCCTGTATCTGCTTCCCTGTTCTTGTCACTGAGTTCATCAGTACCATTTTTAGATTCCGTATATGTGAGTTAGCATACAATATTTGTCTTTCTCTTTCTGACTTGCTTCACTCTGTATGACAGATTGTAGTTCTATCCACCTCATTACATATAGCTCCATCTCATCCCTTTTTATAGCTGAGTAATATTCCATTGTATATATATGCCACATCTTCTGTATCCATTCATTTGTTGATGGGCATTTCGGTTGCTTCCATGTCCTGGCTATTGTAAAGAGTGCTGCAATAAACATTATGGTACAAGTTTCTTTTGGGATTATGGTTTTCTTTGGGTATATGCCCAGGAGTGGGATTACTGGATCATATGGTAGTTCTATGTGTAGTTTTTTAAGGAACCTCCAAATTGTTTTCCATAGTGGCTGTACCAACTTACAGTCCCACCAACAGTGCAGGAGAGTTCCCTTTTCTCCACACCCTCTCCAACATTTGTTGTTTCCAGACTTTGTGATGATGGCCATTCTGATTGGTGTGAGGTGATACCTCATTGTGGCTTTGACTTGCATTTCTCTGATGATGAGTGATGTTGAGCATCTTTTCATGTGTGTGTTGGCCATCTGTATGGCTTCTTTGGAGAAATGTCTATTTAGGTCTTCTGCCCATTTGTGGATTGGGTTATTTGCTTTTTTGGTATGAAGCTGCATGAGCTGCTTGTATATTTTGGAGGTTAATCCTTTGTCCATTGTTTCATAGGCAATTATTTTTTCCCATTCTGAGGGTTGCCTTTTAGTCTTGTTTATGGTTTCTTTTGCTGTGCAAAAGTTTTTAAGTTTCATGAGGTCCCATTCGTTTATTCTTGATTTTATTTCCATGATTCTAGGAGGTGGGTCAAAAAGGATGTTGCTTTGATGGATGTCAAAGAGTGTTCTGCCTATGTTTTCCTCTAGGAGTTTGATAGTGTCTGGCCTTATATGTAGGTCTTTAATCCATTTGGAGTTTATTTTTGTGTATGGTGTTAGGAAGTGTTCTAATTTCATTCTTTTACATGTTGCTGTCCAATTTTCCCAGCACCACTTATTGAAGAGGCTGTCTTTTTTCCATTGTATACTCGTGCCTCCTTTATCAAAGATAAGGTGCCCATGTGTGTTTGGGCTTACTTCTGAGTTCTCTATTCTGTTCCATTGATCTTCCTTTCTATTTTTGTGCCAGTACCATACGGTCTTGATCACTATGGCCTTGTAGTATAGTTTGAAGTCAGGAAGCCTGATTCCACCAACTCCATTTTTCCTTCTCAAGATTGCTTTGGCTATTCGGGGTCTTTTGCATTTCCATACAAATCGTAAGATTTCTTGCTCTAGTTCTGTGAAAAATGCCATTGGTAATCTGATCGGGATTGCGTTAAATCTGTAAATTGCTTTGGGTAGTACAGTCATTTTCACGATGTTGATTCTTCCAATCCAGGAACATGGTATATCCCTCCATCTGTTTATGTCATCTTTGATTTCTTTCATCAATGTCTTAAAGTTTTCTGCATACAGATCTTTTGCCTCCTTAGGCAGGTTTATTCCTAGGTATTTTATTCTTTTTGTTGCAATGGTGAATGGGAGAGTTTCCTTAATTTCATTTTCTGCTCTTCCGTTGTTAGTGTATAGGAATGCAAGAGATTTCTGCGCATTAATTTTGTATCCTGCTACTTTACTAAACTCATCAATGAGTGCTAGCAGTTTTCTGGTAGAGTCTTTAGGGTTTTCTATATATAGTATCAGAAAGAAGAACAAAGAAACCCCAAAGGGAGCAGAAGGAAAGAAATCATAAAGATCAGAGCAGAAATAAATGAAAAAGAAAGGAAAGAAACCATAAGAAAAATAAATAAAACTAAAAGCTGGTTCTTTGAGAAGATTAACAAAATTGATAAACCATTAGCCAGACTCATCAAGAAAAAAAGGGAGAAGATGCAAATCAACAGAATTAGAAATGAAAAAGGAGAAGTCACAACGGACACCTCAGAAATACAAAACATCATGAGAGACTACTACAAGCAACTATATGCCAATCAATTGGATAACCTGGAAGAAATGGATACATTCTTAGAAAAATACAATCTTCCAAGACTGAACCAGGAAGAAATAGAAACCATGAACAGACCAATCACAAGTACAGAAATTGAGGCAGTGATTAAAAATCTCCCAACACACAAAAGCCCAGGACCAGATGGATTCACAGGCGAATTCTATCAAACATTTCAAGAAGAGTTAACACCTATCCTTCTCAAACTCTTCCAAAATATTGCAGAAGGCGGAGCACTCCCAAACTCATTCTATGAGGCTACCATCACCCTGATACCAAAACCAGGCAAAGATGTCACAAAAAAAGAAAACTACAGACCAATATCACTGATGAATATAGATGCAAAAATCCTCAACAAAATACTAGCTAACAGACTGCAACAGCACATTAAAAAAATCATACACCACGATCAAGTGGGGTTTATCCCTGGGATGCAAGGATTCTTCAACATACGCAAATCAATCAACGTGATACATCATATCAACAAATTGAAGGATAAAAACCATATGATCATTTCAATAGATGCAGAAAAAGCTTTTGACAAAGTTCAACATCCATTTATGATAAAAGCTCTCCAGAAAATGGGCATAGAAGGAAATTACCTCAACATCATAAAAGCCATATATGACAAACCAAAAGCCAACATTGTTCTCAATGGAGAAAAACTGGAAGAATTCCCTCTAAGAACAGGAACAAGACAAGGGTGTCCACTCTCACCACTGTTATTCAACATAGTTTTGGAAGTGTTAGCCACAGCAATCAGAGAAGAAAAAGAAATTAAAGGAATCCAAATTGGAAAAGAAGAAGTAAAATTATCACTCTTTGCAGATAATATCATGGGTATCTCTTAACTTCCATCTTTTGGGCTTGATCCATTGGGATATTCAAGTTCCTTGTTTATCAGCTCTCCATTCTGAAGGAATTCTCATTTTGTTTCTTCAAATCACTAATATTGTTTTCAACAACATCCACTCCACTTCTTTGCCCTTCTCTTAGAGATATTTATATTTTTAATAAGAACTCTTTCTTGCTCTCAATACCTCCTTTTCACAGCAGCCTGCTCTTGTTGCTAGGAAGATGGCAATATTCTCTTGTGAATGTACTGAGATGCAGGTTTCAAAGAGCTGATGACTTGGTTTTTTTTTTTTTTTTTAATTAATTTAATCTCACCTGCTTTATAGGAGCCAGAAATTCCCCAAAGATTTTCAACTCCCAATGGAAAACTTACCTGATTTCCAGCTCTAATATCATCCTTAGTTTTCTGTTTCTTCTATTACCTCCTACTATATTGTAATTGGATTTTGTAAATGCACCATTTTGAAACAGAGATCTTCATAGCATGTATTGGGGTTACATCTAACCTTTTACCATAGATTTGCAGCAAAAGTTGCAAGGAGGGACAGCCCCACACCGCACCAACGTGTCATTATATAGAATTTGGTTTTTAACCTGGCCAAATGTGTGGACCTACCTTTACAAGCAGCTGTCTGAACTTTGGCACTCCATTTCCCGGAGGTGGCACATCTCACTTCTTCTCTGCCTCCCGATAAGATGAATCCTTGGCGGCAACTTAGCTGACAAATTGTCCCAGGTTTGGCTGGATGCTTGCCACAGTTGGGGGGTGACACAATGACACCTTTGGGCTTCTGAAAGGTGGAGCAGTGGCGCTCTATTGTAGGAGAGTAAGAAAATGTTATTTGCATTCCTACAAATTGAAAATGTCACAGATTCGCTTTACTCAAAAAAAAAACAATAGGTCTGTCGTGGGATTGACATAAGTCACTAAATGATGTCTGTACATGACACTGAACAAATGCTGTATCGTAAATAACGCTCAACCATCTCTCTTAGCTACCTCATGTTATTTTGCCAGTGTATCAAAACCTTGAAAGACTTCTAATGCTGACTGTGACTTTTATCATTTGCTTAGAGCCCCTTCATTCAGTTTGCAGAATATTACTTTGGGGATCTGAAGTGTAAAACAGTGAACTAGATTCTATCTTTCATAGAGTAAGTGTTAATTCAGCAATCAGTCTCCATTTTATGAGCTTTTTGGTGCCATCTTTAAGCAAGCGCATTATGAGAAAAGTTTTTGTACTCTCCTTAGAATCACTGTGTCATAATTAGGGCCTTGACTCTATGACATTATTTTCAGCATAGATGAAGAACAGCAGATGAATTAGGTAGAATGGAGATAGAATGGAAAACCAGGTCAGGACTTAATACAGGATGTGTGTGCGTGTGTGCGTTCACGAACCCATATACACATTTGTTTGTTGTAGCTGTGACTCAGCTGGGGGCACTGCTAGCATCTTTAGTCTGTATTTCCCACCCAATAATCGCTATTGTTTAGCAAGTGCTTACCATGTGCCAGTCATTATTCTAAATGCTTTACATGGATAGACTCATTTAACCCTATGCAGTAAGGACTATTGTTACTATTCCCACTTACAAACAAGAGGGCTAGGGCATAATAATAACTCTCATAGTTAACTTTCCTGAGGTTACCCAAGAGGTAAGTGCAGAACCCGTGTGCTCCTAAAATATTCCACAATCATGCCTCCTCCCTGAAATGACTGCTTTCAAACCTCTCTGTCAACAAAAGCAATTTTTCCTGAGAAATTGGTGTTCTTTCTTTTTGCACGGTATGTACCACATGACTGCCCAGACTTCCTGTTCCACTTTGATCAGGAGGAAAATCAGAGCCAAGTTTGTGGTTCAAATATAACAACTGTATGAGACTCTACACCCTTTATTTAGGGATGGTTGTTTATAAATTAAGAAAATTATCCTTTTGGCTGTCATAATGGTTGAAGATTTTATCCCCTGTTAATATTCTTTTTCTTATTGTTTATGGCATTTTGAATGAAAGTGTCTTTACTTTTTATACAGTGTAATCTAATGGAAAATCTTTTCCCAATGCTTTTGTGCTTAACACATTCTGAGATGGGTTAATATTTGCTTACATATTTTACGTATACTCTCCTCTAGCTTTTAGTGGTTTTAATTTATATTTTTAAAACTATGAAGAATTTACGTTGGTCTGGTATGTATTAAAGACATACAGGAATTTCACTTTGTTTCATTTTGTTTTTCCCAAGGAGCTAGACAATTTTCCTGTATTATCGGTTGAATAAATCTTATCTTCTCAAATGAACTGTGATGCTTCCTTAATAATACAAGAAACTCATAAGTTTTGGAATCTATTCCATTGCATTGATCTGATGGCAATTCTTGCATACTCTTCATTTCTGCAGTTTTAGTATATATTTTAAACCCAGTAGAGCTACTTTCTTTTTACTAGTCTTTATTACTCTTCCCTTCCAATATTATTTTAGTGAGTTTTACCTGCACGTTCTTCCAAATGAATCCTGGAGTCAATCCCAATTCCAAAAAGGGGGCAAAAAAGAAAATTCCTTTTGGGCTATTGAATGACACTACATTTTACCTATACACATATTTGGAGAGAACTTACATGTTGATAAAATTTTATAAAAATATTAAAGTGTTCTTTTTGTCTGTATTTTGTAGTTTGTGTAATACTGGTTCCACACATTTTTGTTTAAGGTTATTTTATATTTTCTATAGTTCTTTGGAATGTGATTTTTCACTATATGTTCTGTTTATCACTTATATAGAAGAGTTGTTTGATATTCTTACAACTTTAATGAACTCTCAGTCTTTTAGCAAGTTCATTCTATTTTGAAGGTAGACACATAGTTTACAAATGATGATTTTGAATCCTCTAAGCTCTAATCTTATGATTTATTAAAAGAGCTAAAGCTTAGAGAACAATACTAAATAATATGAATGATTCTAGCACTCTTTTCTTTTTCCAGATTTAACAAGACTGTTTAATTTGTTTCCATAAGTGGATGCAGATTTAATATGGACTTTTTTTATTATGTTGGTGGTCAATATGAGTTTCTTAGAATTTAATAAAAATGTTTTAAATGATAATAATATATTTTTATCTTATACTGAGCAACCATATGAATTTTTCCCATTTATTATAAAGAAGTAATGTATTACATTGAAAGAGTATCTAATTTTAAACCCTTACATTCCTAAGATAAACTTCTACTTGTTTCGGCAGACATTCTTTTGAATGTTGACTGCCAGTATATTTGCTGCCATAGTTATTCTTTCTTTTTTTTTTTTTGTCTTGGTAAAAGCTGTCAGGTTGGCAACAGAATAATAATAGTTTAATAGTATGAACTGATTAACTTTCCACTATTTGGGCCAAATTACATGGTATGAGAATTACTGCTTTTTAAAAGTTTGAAAGAGTTTCATTGATCCCTCAATCATTTTTGGAGGAGTAATTAAGCTCTGATAAGATTTCCATTCCTTTGTAAATTACCCACAGGTAACTATATACTTGCTTTTCTATTTTTTCTTTTTCTTGATTCAATAATTTTCATTTTCTTGGAAAATCATGCATAATAAATATATTTTATGGTGTTTTATTATTCTTTTAAAAACCTTAGACCTCATATAGCCCTTTGTTATAGCTTCTTGGAAAAATTCTATTTTTGCATTTTTCTTTTTTCTTTTTAAAATCCATTTTATTACTTTACTCAAAGATTTTCCTCCCACCCACCCTACTGCATCCCATCTCCTTTTATAATTCATCTTCCATTACTTTATTATTATTATATACTTCTTTCAACTTCTCTTGCAATCATTCTTTTCCTAGCTTTTGAATTCAATGTTTATTTATTTTCATTCTTCCTGTTTAATAATGAAAAGAACTCATTTGAAGCACAGAAATTTAAATCTTTATGTATTCAAATCTATTGCCCTTTTCTTCTTATTTTTATGAAGTTCTCCACTAAAATCCATTTTTCCCATTTTTTTCTTACATTTCATTCCTTAATTTGCCTCATTTAATTAGTTAAATTAATTTAGCGAATTTTTAAAAAATGAGGCGAAAGTCAAAACTAATTTTAGATAAGCTTCTCTCCCCTATTAATATCTAAAAGTTCCATTACTAAATATTACATTCTTCTACAAACTAATGTTTGTTTCTGAGCCATGTTTGCTTCCATTGTTCTGTGTATCCTCTTCCATTAATGTAGCGTTTTAATTACTGTGGGTTCCTAATCTGTCTTATGATGGTGAGAATAAGTTCTCCTTCATCGTACCTCATGTTCAAAATTTTCCTGTTTTGCAACTGTCTATTCTTCAATACACTTTTCACTCATGTTTATCAATTTTTAAGTGGAAAATTTCATAGTAATTATGGTTATTGTCAGAATTTGGAGGCTACAGTGAGTTGTTCCCCAATACATCGTAAATAAGGATATAATTTCCTTTTGATAGTTATACTTCAAATCTACCAAGACTGACACACACTTTGTCATTACAGAGATGTGCACAACAATTTTAAAGAGAATTCTTAAAGTTTAAAGAATTTTTAAAATTTAAGTTAAACTTAAGAATTAAATTCTTTAAAGAATAACTCCAGAGAAACCTTATTAAATGCATTAGCTTTTTTAAAAAACTTTTTTCATCTTTGTTGGAATATAAGTGCTTTACAGTATCGTGTTAGTTTCTGCTGTACAACAGTGAATCAACTATATCTAAACATATATCCCCATATCCTATCCCTTTTGGGCCTCAACACTGGATCCCTCACAAGAAAAGCCGCCCCGCCACGAAGACAGTGGAAAAGATGATTCTCAGGAGGAAACATTAATATCTAGAATCAAATTCTAACCTGGGGAGGCAATGTTTCAACTAAAGGGATTTATTGAGATTTAATGTTCCATTGCCAAAGCTGCCTTTTTATGGTGGATAGATCCATCATCTTCATTTAATTCTGTGAACTATCTGGAGAAGCTAATTCCCTTTGTTTTGGTTTTATACCAACTAAGTCTGTTTGTGGTTTGGGAATTCCTGTAGTTTCTGCCACCAGGGAAATATACTGCCTGTCAGACCTATGTCTTTCAGTAGTCATGACAGGTATCTCACTGTTAATAAACTTTACGTGTTATTTTTATTATTGTTATTTTAATACCCCCTATAAGTTTTCTGAGCCTGCACAACGAGGGTCAACTCTAGGACTGTTACTGAGTCTCTCTGCAAAACCCAATATCCTTTCTGGTGACACCCTCCCTTATTAGCAGCCCTGGATCCAATACTAGATTATACTAGAATAAACCTGTAAATTAATTTAAAAAGAATTGTACTTAGTACTTAGTTTTGCCATCTAAGATCCTGGAATGCCTCAGTTTATTCCCTACATATAGTTCTTCCTATTTTGGAAGTTGGTTATTTAATGACATACCTGTTCGCACTCCCAGGTATATTGTATCTGACACACAATAAGTGCTCACTGAATGGAGGCTACCATCATTTCATCATCGTCATTATTATTACCATTGTTAACGTGTTAACAGTGTATAAGATGCAGCAAACTGGAAGAGCTACCGAGTTTATTCATTTTGGACCCAATCTCAGACATGAGATGTCACAACTCTTCCTGAACCACAAGGCAGAAAACCTTCTGATAAAATAGAATTTTATGCCCCCATCTTAACATTCAGTGGTTCATAATTTTGTCCTTTCATCAACACAGTAAAGGTAAACTGTGTTTTAAAAATTGAGGGAATTATACAGCATTTGCTTTATTTTATTTTATTTTTTTTGGTGCACAGGCGTAGCTGCTCCGTGGCATGTGGGATCTTCCTGGAGCAGGGATTGAACCTGGGTCCTCTGCATTGACAGGTGGATTCTCAACCACTGCGCCACCTAGGAAGCCCCACAGCTTTAAAAAAAACAATCTATCCAGCTTTCCCAGGCGGCTGCCAGAGATGGCGGAGGGGCAGGTCCTGGTGCTTGGTGGCCGAGGCCATCTCCTGGGCCGCCTGGTGGCCATCGTGGCCAAGCAGGTGCTTCTGGGCCAGAAGGTGGTGGTCGTGCGCTGTGAGGGCATAAACATTTCTGGCAATTTCTACAGACACAAGTTGAAGTACCTGGCCTTCCTCCACAAGCAGATGAATACGAACCCCTCCCTCAGGCCCTATCACTTCCGAGCCCTCAGCCGCATCTCCTGGCAGACAGTGCAAGGCATCCTGCCCCACAAGACCTAGCGAGGCCAGGCCACTCTGGACCACCTCAAGGTGTTTGATGGGATCCCGCCACCCTATGACAAGGTCTCTTAAGCCCTTCTCCTTCTCTAACAGAAAAAGTGGATGGTGGTTGCAGCTGCCCTCAAGGTTGTGCGTCTGAAGCCTACTCGAAAGTCTGCCTACTTAGGGCGCCTGGCTCATGAGGTTGGTTGGTAGTACCAGGGAGTAACAGTCACCTTGGAGGAGAAGAGAAAGGAGAAGGCTAAGATCCATTACCGGAAAAAGAAGCAGCCCTTGAGGCTACAGAAGCAGGCCGAAAAGAACATAGAGAAGAAAACGGACAAATTCACAGAGGTCCTCAAGACCCATGGATTCCTAGTCTGAGCCCAATAAAATTGACTGCTTATTCTTTAAAAAAAGAAGAAAAAAAAAACTATCCAAATCTGTCCCAATTAAAACAAAAATCATTACCATTTGAAGCTGTAAACCTTAGGGATTCAGAAAACTGGATTGTGGTGAGAAGTCTTTTTACCAGTGGAGGGGAATAAGACCAAATAATTGTTCCTATATCTATAGTGCCATGTACCTATACATATGCATGTGTATTTATACCCATCATAAGTCAGTTTTTAGTGCTAGGTCTTCACAGAAAACAGGAGAAACCAGAGAGCAAGAGAAGTGACCCATCCAAGGTACCATGTCTTCTAAGAACTTACCCACACACCGGGGTTCTAGAACATCCCACTGGGCGTTTACTTGGCAGGTAAGCCTAGCACTTCCTTCTAGTCTGTACCCTTCATCACAGGTGACCAAACACACTGTCCTGTAGGACATCTCCACGGTAGAACAGCTGAGGCGGCCATGTTTGGGTTGGCGGAGACGAGGGCACGTTCTCACTACGTGAAATGAAAACAGTTAGATCATATTCCACTCACTGAGGACAAAGATAACAATGCCTACACATTACAAACAGTAAATAACACACCATTATTTTTTGAGTTAGTATGGGATGATGAAAAAACCTATGTTTTATCAAACGCATTGCCTAAACAACATCACTGTGTTTCACCTCTGCCTACAGGTGGGAAACTTAAGGTGTTTAAGGAGTCTGGCCCTATATGGACGATCATGGCTGGACACTGGGGATGGCTGACAAAGGGAGGTACCTGCAGCCCTCAGCTGGGCCGTTGCTGTGATTCTCCAGGCTTACATTCTAACAAAAGGAAGGGGTCTTTTCCAGGACAGAGAGTTCAGGTTCAGTTCAGTTTTCAGATCTCATGGGCATATCCTGGGCCTTTTAATGATCTCAGCCTCTTGACAGCTGCTTGGCCTCTGCAGTCCTGAACTCCAGCATTCTGCTCTAGCCACAGTTCTGGTCCTTTTAGCTTTTTCACTCTTTTCTTCCCAGATGCTTACTGCAAATCCTAGTTCATGATGCTAATCTTGATTTGTGCATTATCACTGTTTTGTTTGTTTCTGCTGCAATGGCACAGACTGTTACCCACCCAATAACCATTCCTCCCAGTTTCACTCAGTGTGGTAATATGCACAGCTAGAAGATACCAACTCCCCACCTCCATCACAACGAATGAGAGCCCATGACATATACGCGAAATCTGTATGGGACTTTCGGAAAAGCTTCTAAGTGGAGACTGTCTCAGTTGAGCGAGTACTTTTTTTTGCCTTCCCCTCTTCTTCCTTCTCTGTCCTAAAATACAGACATGAAGGATAGGCCCCAGCACATTACGGGATAAGTATAGGATGCTTTAAGGTAAGTCTCATGCACTAAGATGGTAGAGCAAAAAAATAAAAGCAGCCTGGGTCTCTGATGACGATGAGCTATCACAGCAGCTTTGGATCACCTACTCCTGTCCTTCTTTCAGATGAGAGAAACCCTTACTTGGCTTATGACCTAGTTATTTGGGTCACTGATACCGGTAGCTATATGCAAACCCTAATTGCCTCTGCCCAGCATCCATTCACTTTCCCTTTGTCAATTTTCCAAGGAAAGCTCTTTCCTCTCTTCCAGCTCACGGGGTTTGTGTGTGCTCCAGCCCTGCTCAGGGGTAGAGCATGTGAGCCGGGATCATGTTCCCCTGGCCTGAGAAATGACCAGGTACAACTGGTGACATATTTCCTTTCTCTACCAGCTTTGAAACCACCATGAAAAAGGGGCGAGAAGGGAATTTACTAAGCTCTGGATGCTGGAAAGGCCCCTGTGCCTCAGCTAGCCTCAGCACTACCAGCAGCAGAAGTGCCATGGGGTGTCCAGAGAAACGTGCATTTCCCCAGTACTGCCACTTCTGACTCTCTTGCCTCGATGCTGTATCAGAGATGCTACAAGAAGGCACTTGGACTACTATTGCAGGTTCTCAATTGACGTCTGTGCTCTGAGTTCTGGCAAGAGTCTACCACTGTCTAGTCCACCCAAATCCCATAAAGTGTCTTAGAGCCCATCTCAGTCAGTTCCATCAGACCCTATATTCCTGCTCATGACAATCGCTTCCTCTACCAAGGTCATCTCTATACAGTTCTGATCCAAATCTAACTCACAGACTCACGCACCTGCCCTCTGGAATACGTGATCAGCCTCCAGTAAATCCTCTCCAGTCCTAAACTTCTCTTATGAACTTTTCCTTACTTTATTATCCTAGTAAGAAAATCTTATTGTCTCTTATAGACAGGGCCTGAAGGTGAGAGAGGTGTCTTCTTTGCCTTCCCAGATCACTCTCTCCCCCTTCTTAATAAACACCTCCAGCTCCTGAAGTATCCTATTATATACCCAACATCCTCCCCCACCCCCCCACTGTCTGCTGACCTCTGGACCACTTCTCATCCTTTGACGATTTTATATTCTTCCTCTCACAGACATACAGACACATACACACACACACATACACACATGCAAGCTGGTGATTTCATTATCTACGTAGCTGATCATTCCAGTACCCTAGAGTCATATTCCTCATCTCTTCTTCTCCAATGACCATGTCCTTCACCTTATTTCATCCCCCCCTCCATTGTCTTACCCTTAGATCTTGCCATCAACCAATCTAAGCACCCCACTCTCTGACAACAACCTCCTGTCTTCCCGATTACTCCCTCAAGAGCTTCAACTCCATCAAATTCTATACCTTACTGGAGCCTCCAATCTATTATGTGGTCTTTAGATAAAAATCATCTCTAAAGAGTTTATACTCTTTCTACACTTCTTTTTCTCCAGTTCTAGCTTAGACCCACTCCAATCAGGATCTCAAATTGGGAGGAGGAGGAAGGAAAGTAAAGAAAGAAGGAAAGGGGGGGGGGATAAGGAGAGGGGAGAAGCAAGAAAAGAGGAAGGGAAAGGCGGGTGATAGAGAGGATGAGGAGGGGAGGGGAGACATGGAAGAAGGAAGATGGGGAAAGGAGAGTGTGGGGAAGGGAGAGGGAGAGGTAGGGGGATGCACAGACCCATGGCCGTGCACCCTTTTAGTCAGATGACATGTACATTCCAGTCATAAACAGAGATACGGAGAATACAAGAGGTGGATTCTTACTGAATATGCCAACAAATGGGTGATTATACTCATTTTAATAGCTTGCAGATATAATTCTGCAAGCATCAGGCATTGCACAAAAAGCAAAAACAACCCCTGCAAAAGAACAAATTTCAGTTTGCTCTCCGATGACACTCCTGCAACACTAAAGGCCAGAAGACAACATAGCAATCTCTAAACATTTTTGAACAAAATCATTTGGGACTCAAGAACTTTGTTGGGACTCTGGATAAGATGTCTTTTTCCTTCTTTTATGCATTTGCCAATTTTTCAGATCAAGCATGTAATTACTTATGATGAAAGCTTAACTTTAAAGTAATAGGAAAGGAAGTTTGGGTAAAATATTCAGCACATATTCAACTGAAGTCACGGTTTGACAGAATCTACTCTGAAGGAACCCCTTCAACTTATATTAGTTGGCAGAACATAAATACTGGGTGCATGAAATATACGTTTAGGATTCATTACTCCTTAGAGAAAACACAAGAATTAGATTAGAGGTTAAACCATAAGCCCTAGCCTTTCAGTCACTGGGACAGTTTGGACCAAAGTCAACTATTAGTGACAAATGAGTAGAATTATTTTGCCTTCTGTGTTTTGATTTTTATTCAGTGTGTCCATCTTGTAGGTGGACTCTTTATTGAGTGTGTCCATCAAGTTTACCTCTCATATTTTGACTTTTCTTGAGGGCACTCATCAGGTGTAACACAATGCCAAGTGCCAGGTATGATTAAAAGTGAATAAGGTAAATCACTATGATCAAGATATGTAAAAAACCATATTAAACAACTGCTTTCAATCCAATAAACTGCTCAAATGCCTCCAGCTTTCCAACTTGAGATGAAATGAACTTACAACATCTCTCAAGAGAACTGACAGTAAATTAGAGCTTGTGTTTCATACACATGCAAATTATACTGCTTCTCAAGTGCTGGTTTTAATAAACCTTCACTGCTCCTCAGGGAAAACAAAGCGTATGTAATAATTCCTATTTAGTTCTTAAACATTTTATACTCCTTTTCAACCAAGAATGACCATTTTATCATTTTTGATAGGAACATGCTTATTTATGAGTTTCAACTTCAAAAATATTTTTATTTCAATAAGCTGAAAAATTCTGCAATAAATGTTTGATATTCGTGTTATAAAGCAATCCTTAAATACTTATTTAGTCTTTTTAGGAAACAGCAATTTAGTCTTTCAAGAGAATGGTCTACTAGGTAGCAGACAATGTGAGAACTTGCTTTGGTTCTGATTTGAAAGACTGGTTAGATTTTTTTCTCAGACTCACGTCCTTTTAATCTCCCAATTGTGACAGCATCTATACTGAAAATAAAATGAATCTGATGTTAAATGTAGGGTTCTCACTGTTGCTTAAACCTTTTTCTCAGGAAAAATACTACCACAAAATTTACTTTATTATCATGTTGTGGTTTAGCTAGTTATCATTGAGAAACCACAAAAGAATCCTTACGCATTAGAAAGAAATGCGTAATTCAGATAAAATTCCAAGGGTGTAAGTGCTGTAATGAAGAATGTATAGGAGGAATGAGAATCCAGCCTATTAGTTATTATTTAACACTACAAAACATTTAGGATGTAATATGAAATTTGTAAAAGGTTTTATATTTTACACTGGTCTTTCATTTCTGCCTTACCCTTGGAAAGATTTTCAAGGAAAAAAAAACAAAATTATCCTGTCCTTATAACCAGATTTAAGTTAGATCTGTAAAATGCCACTTTCTCCATACTACCCCTCCTGAAACAGAAGTGAACCCCACACAACTGCCATGTTCCACTGAATCCCAGATGCCCCAATTGTAAGGCACAACCTTATTTTACATGCTGCTAATAAAGAAACAATAATATCTGTGAAAGGATTTAATGCCAGGGATGTTGAGGTGCATCTCAGTTTCAGGATGTTAAGATGTGGGGGAAAAGTGTTTCTGAATGAATGAGTTATGGTATATGTTTCATAGAACAATATCTCAAGTACAGGCAGACCTCGGATGTATTGCAGGCTCAGTTCCAGACCACCAAATACAGTGACTATCGCAGTCCCACAATTTTTTTGGTTTCCCAGTACATATAAAAGTTATGTTTACACTATCCTGTAGTCTATTAAGTGGGCAAATTAGCATTATTCTAAAAACCAATATTCACCCATTAATTAAAAATAATTTACTGCTAAAAAATGCTAACCATCATCTGACAACATAGTTGCCAAAACCTTCAAATTGTAAGCAATGCACCATCAGCAAAGCAAAATAAAGCAACGTGTAATAAAACAAGGTATGCCTGTAACTAAGCCCATTAATGAGGAGCCAGAAGAAGAGCCTGACTAAGTACCTTTATTCAGGACAACTTTGTTTACTGGTAAGTTAGGGAGTAGTTTTGGAGGTGAAGTTAAAGGGATCTTAGAAAAGGTCATGTCCTGGAGCATCGCTCTTACTTTGATTAAAGTTATTTTACTTATATTGGGACATCAATGAAATTGCATAAAAGACAACAAACCTGCTTTTTAAAAATGGGACTGCATGATGGGAAGTGACACAAGCAGACTATCAATGTATCTATTCTCAATGTACTTATCCATATCATTCACCAGAGGAATGACCAAGGATTAGCTGGGGTAGGGGAAGATACATTCTGTGCTCATAATTCGCTACAGACCAGCAGAGGTGACAGATAAGTTAATTAATAAAAGTAAGTATGGTGGTTTGTATTGTAACAAGTTGGTTAAGCTGAGAAATGCTGTCAGAATCCCCTTATTGAGGGCCAGTTTAGGGTTGATCAAAAGAAGAACCTGCACTTGATCTTGGAAGCTAGAAGAGAAGCAGTGGTCATTGCAGGCAGACTCAGCGATGGACAAATGCAGACATGCACAGTAGGTTCCAGCTTGTCTTTCTTTGCTCTCCTCCACTCCACATCCCCGTTGCTGACCCTGTTGACCCAAGGTGGCCCCAAGCTCACTGCTGGGTTCTTGGCTTTAGAGCATCAGGGCATGGTTACACAGAGATGAGGCTTCTCTTAGACTTCCCAACACATTTCTCCCTTGTGCTTCCACTTCAGCAGCTGGGTGGGCTTGGATTCTGAGATTGAGCTGGTAGTAACTCCTCTGATGCTCCAATTTCTCTTCTGGACCTTCCACTTCCCAGCTCCTTCCAAGATTGTGTAAGGTCGATTCTTAAAATAAGTTCCTTATTCCATAGCACAGATGGTGTGTTTCCTGGGCTTCCCTGATTGACACTGACACACAGAGCACAAGGGCTAGAATGAGCACAGGACAGGTCTGTGGATGCATATGTGGAGGTCAGGGGTCATCCCATCCCAGCTGAGGAAGTGGGCAACAGGGAGGGTTGATACATAGGGACCGAAGGTGGGACGATCACACAATCGAGGCTGTCGAAACTACTTGCAAAGGGGTGGCTTCCTAAGAGGCCATGGCCATTTCTTATGACTTCAGTGTAGGATTCCAGGCTCAGGATGGAGACTGTAGAGGGTTAAAGAGTCAGGGGCCAGACGTTATCCTAAAGGGGTTGTCTGCCTGATTTTTTCACCCTTCTTTGGAAGGCCAGTAAGTGGAGAGTTAAAATGTCATGTTTTCCACTTTCTGCCATGAGGTATTTGGAAGAAGGGGTAGAGATTTTACATAGAACTTAATAACTATGTAACTTTACAGGAATATAACTAAGAGGTTCCTATGATGAACTTTTCAGTAATAGGCTTTTTACCATTTAAGACTGTATGAGAATGTCTTTGCTTTGCTTTCCAACATAAACAATAGCTTCTCAGAGTTTACAAATCTAGGGTCTAATTTTTTTTCAGGATTCTGAAAACATACTCTTATCTTCTAATATTTAGAATGCCTAACAACAGGCTCAAGGCAAGTCTGATTCCCTTTCCTTTATAGGCAGTGTTATTATTTCTAACTGTGAAACTAGGCACAATTTTCTAATTTTTCCAGGGCTTTCAGAAGTTTCAATAAGATTATTTCCAGACATGGATCTGTTTTCAATAATTTGTTTTCTGACACTCAGTAAGTGATTTTAAGTTGAGTATCAAAGATTTTAGTCATGTGTATTTTCAAGACTTCAGCTTGTAGACATATTCTTTGATCTTCTATTAGTGCTTCTCCTCTGCTCCATTCTCTCTGGATTCTTAATCTGCAAAGAGTCTATTTCCTGTGACTATTCCCATGTCATTTTATTCTTTCATCTTTCTTCTAATCTTTCAAATGTTGCTCTACTTTTAGAAGGATTTCTTTAGTTGATTTTCTAACTTATTAATTTGCCTTTTAACTGTATCTGTCCATTGTGTCAGCAACCTTTTTCTTCTTCCTAAGAAATCTTTCTGCTCTCAGATTGTTCCCATTTCTTGAAATCCTAATCTTATTTTACCAATGTAATTGCCTCTGAATCTCAGTGATTCCATTTTTCCCCCTTTTTTTTCAGGTCACCTTTGTTCAATCTGCTGATTCCTTCTCTTTGTGTAAATATAGATAAGGGTCTGGATTGGGACCTGATTTAAGCAAATTCATTTTCACAGATGGGTTCAGTATTGGTAGCTGATGAATACAAACAGTGACGGTCTCCTGGGGTTCACAAATGACCTTGAAGTTGTGAGTGGGCTGGCTTCCCTTATGGGTGTGGGAGCCAAGAGAAGACTAGAAGACAGAACTTCTTACCCTACTCCAGTGAGCTGGGTGATAGAGGGTCTTGGGTGGTCCCATCCTCAGCAAAGTGTATTACCAAAGATGCCTAGGGGATGCGGTAGGGGTAAGGTTGCCAGATTTAGCATAAAAACAAACAAATGAGGATACCCAGTTAAATCTGAATTGCAGAAAAACAACAAATAATTTTTTGTATAAGTAGATCCCAAATCTTATATGGGACTTACTTATGCTAAAAAACTATTTGTTGTTTATCTAAAATTTGAATCTAAGTGGGTGTCCTGTACATCACCCAGTAACCCTAGGTGTGGGGAGGGAATACTGTATTCAGAAGCTTCATGGGCAGGGATTCTCAAGTCCTTTGGCTTGTTCTCCTCTCTTCTTAAAGAGCCTTCTCTTTCAACCCAATTTGTGAAACCCTAGGAAGCTGGCCATGCAGTGGTTGTAAGAAGCATGAAAGTAGGTCTTGGAGATGGCAAGAGTGGAGGTGAAGTAAGGTACTCTCAATTTTGTTTGTTGTTTCTCTGTATCTGATGTGGGAGCCTCAGGTTCTACCTGCAGTACTACCTCCTTTTCTGTTGGCCTGACAAGGCTCTTTGGGATCTCACTTTAGCAAACTCCCACTTTCTATGGCATGCTGTCTATTTAAAGTGAAGGCTGGGGATGTATATGTTGGCTAACTACTTCTGTCACAGGATACTGGTGTGGTTCTTGGAGTCCTATCATCAAACTAGACATCAAAGCCCCACATCGACCATCCCCAAATTCTCTCTGGACCCTGTGCTGGCTGCTTGAAATCTGAGGTTTAAAGTAACCTGTCCATTTCCTTCCCAGGCAGGCCTTTTCTTTGCTTGTTCATAAAAGAAACACAAAGGGCATAGTTTATGATGATGTGGTCAATTGAACTTAGTAGTTCTGACTTTAAACTTCCTATAGTTTTTTTTCTCTTTCTGTGGTCTGTGGTCTATGAAATCAAAAGAAACAAGGAATTTACCAGTCCATTAGAGTTTAAGTCAGGGACATCAAGCAAGGCAATCAATCAACAATGTGAACTGGCCATCTGCATACCTCTGCAGGAGCTCTCAGAACCGGACCACAAACCATTGGGTAGACACAAGAAGATGCTGCTTCCCACGAGGTCAAACCCAGGGTGACATCGGACCCCACAGGCTGCATTGAAGTGGTTGTTGCAAGTGTTTTGGATAAAGTAACCATTTTCAGGAGGCTTCAGGGCAGGGCAGTGGACAACTAACATTTACAGAAATAAAATTAAAAAGCAAAGTTAGCCTTTGTCTATACAGCATCCTCCCCCAGGTTTTTCGTTTTTTTTTTTCTATTTAAGGGGACATTTTATATATAGAGCTAAATTACCTACAGCATTCCCATTTACCGCACATGAATTTCTAAGTGCATGTTTGGAAGAAGAACACATATCTCACACTTATTAGGTATTTGCTTTCAATTAAGTTTAAAAACAGACTAAATATTATTGTTTAAGCTTAAGATTTTTTAAATCTTGATATTTATGTGGATATGAAATTTTCTAGTTCTTTCCCTTCATATATCATTAGCTATTTTCCTTCTCAATTAAAGTGGCTTAAAATAAAGAACAAATAAATCCAGCAAAGCATGTCTGCCACAAACCCCAAGAGCCACAGCTTTGGCTAATTAAATATTTTAAGTTTTTGATATGAATAATATCAAGGTATTTTATTTATAAAAATATTTTCTTTAAATGGATTTAACCATCACCAGGGCCCAAACTAGCTCATTTGTTATTCAAATTTGCTGTTAAATTTGTGACTTCTCTCTTAGCTTCATTTTAGATCTTTTCCAATACTAAATCTGTTTTCATAGTTACAGGAGTCTCAGATCCCCTTTCTCTGGAGCAAGATATGGATGGATATGTTCAGTGCTAAGAAATACTAAATAATAAAAACAAAGAATTCCCCCCAAATAAGATTAGAGGAAGGAATATTAAACATCATGTCCAATGAATTGGATGGAAACACCGCCATTACTTCCCTAAAAGATATCAGCTTTTATATTTCCTACCTGCTGGTGGTGGGATCCTTACCTTCGCAGGTCTGGCCAGATGCCCGGTACCCCTCCCTGCAGACACAGTCTTCAGGGGACGTACTTCCGGGTGGAGAGGTGTGATTTTCATCAGGACACGGGAGGCAAGTGCTGATTCCTCCTGGCGAACCTTCCGGTTTGTATGTCCCAGATGGGCAAGCTGTGGGTTAAGCCAGGGAAGTGTGTTTTATGTGGTACCTCAGTGAACAGTTAACAACATTTTGGAAACTGATTAGGGGGAAAAAAAATCCCAAATGATAGCTTTTCATAGAAATAATCATATAATGCAAGTAAGGAGAGAAACCAAGATTTATTTTTAAAAAGATTGATGTACTCCTAGTTTGCTATTTGCAGGTAATGAAGTGGTCTCTTTGATGTTCCACAATTAGTTACAGTCACAACATATCACAGCATGATATGGCTGGGCTTATTTATGGCAAAACTCAAAACAGCAACATACATTAAGGGACTAAAAGGAATCAATGATACTCAATGCATTAAAAAAAAATCTTGCTAAAGATAGTATACCCCATGTTCCACAGCCCTCCCCACCTATGCAGCTGCACCTCCCCCACTGCACCCCCAACACTCCCTCCAAGCAGAACAGAATAACTGTAGATATGCAGAAAGCACTGGGCCCCTTGTTTCAGTTCAAAGCACTAAAGGCAGGATGAGGAGAAAGTAAAGGGCTTGAGGGGAATGATCCTACTGATGGGAAATAGGCCTTTTAAAGAAAAGAGAATCACAGACCCTGCTCTTCCCAGGCTCAAGAAAAAAAGATGAAAAGCAGCATCTAATTGACTGCTTCGTATCTTCCTTCCCTCTGCACTGACAATGGGGCTTTGAGTCTGTACTGACTATTCCTGCAGTTACACATCTGTAAAGTAACTCAAAATTAAGAACTCAATAATAGAGAAACTGTGGATTAAAGAGACTTGCAGTGCTTACTGAAGCCAAATAAATGTAGCATAGTTAAGTGTGCATTAGATTATGAAAAACATAGTAGCAACCAAGGAATGTGCACTCCTGTGATGATATTTGCTATAAATTATCTCATTTACTCATCACAGTATTAAGAAGTAGTAATAGTAATTACTAATATTTTTATTAATAAGTACATTACCTTTATTAGTATTGTGTCCATTTTAAATAGAGAATAGAGGTTTAGAATAATATGATAATTTGACTAAATTTATTCAGTTAATAGGTGATAGTGCTAGTTTTTTTAGTATTTAACACTGGTTTATTACACTGTCATGCTGAAAATTCAAAATCACATTTATCTTGTTTGTAATTAGTAAGCCAAATATTTATAAATGGTAGTATACTCTTTTCCTCTTCCTGCTGTCATTTGTTTAAGCCTAGATAATTTGTTTAGGTAGATAAGCTCTGGCTTATTTATTTTTTTAAAGACTATTTTTAGCTTTACAACAAAATTGAGATGAAGATTAGTGCTAGAATTTTAAAGCTAATATTTATATAGCATTCACTATGTCCCAGAGACTGTTCTACATATTTTACAAATATTATCTTTTTAATCTCTTTAAGAACCTATGCAGTAACAAATATCATTAATCTCATTTTATAGATGAGAAAACTAACACACTAAGAGGTTAAATAACTTGCTGAAGTTACACAGTAAGTGACAAAGCTGGGGTTCGAACCAAGAGAATTTGGACCCAGAAGCTATGTTCTTTACCACTACATGTTCTGTGTCTCAAATCCAGATCTCCTGGATGCAGAAGTCCTTGTTTTAACAACTACAATATGCTAAAAAAGAAGCAATCATTACTGAGAGAGAAGACTCATAATATAATGTAATTTTTAGGGAAAAAAACATGCTTCTAATATTCCTGATTATGTTTAAAAAAAAGAAGAGAACATTTTCCATGTATATGGTAGAAAATTCCAGAACTGATAGATCTGTAGCTATTTAAGAACCTTTTTAAGAAAGTTATAATGATGTGTGATCTATGAAAAATACTTCAGCAGAAAAAAAGGGAACATTACTTCAAAGCATCATAGCACTAAATATTGAATCATTATTGAATTTTTCACATTTCTGAATATTCCTTTTTATAAAAAGTTCAGTAAATATTTGCACAGATTTTCAAAAACATATAAGACAACAGTGTCCTTTGAATAGAAGTCAGCAGCTGTAGGAGAAAATGATTAAGATAAACACAGAGATGGAAAAGAAAACATAAACTGTAACAGCAATTTTAAAGTTGTCATTGGAGGCAGTAAAAAGAAGTTATAAAATTCCAGAACTACAGAATTGAATAGACCTTGGAGCAGTTAAAGTTTTAATATTAATGCAAGAAAATAGTCATTACTTGAAGTTTTAGGGCAATAAAAACATCAAGTTCCAGGCAAAATTAATAAAAAGTGATTCACACCCAGAATAAAGGAAAAGTATTACAAGCACCCATGAAAGAAAAACAAAATAAATAGGAAAATCACTTACATTTCATTTCTTCTGTGTAAAAACAAATGCCAGGAAAAAGAATGAAATAAGATATACAACAATATGGGAAAAATATTATGAACCCAAAATTCTATATCTGGGCAAGCTATTGGTAAACATGAGGGAAGAGAAAGACACTGGAGAATGTGCATGGCTTCTGGAAATTAAGACATATTTCTCTGATTGACAAGAAATCAAAATAAACTCAAGTATGGGACTTCCCTGGTGGCGCAGTGGTTAAGAATCTGCCTGCCAATGCAGGGGACACAGAATTCAGCCCTGGTCTAGGAAGATCCCACATGCCACAGAGCAACTAAGCCCATGTGCCACAACTACTAAGCCTGTGCTCTAGAGCCTGTGAGCCACAACTATTGAACCCATGTGCCATAACTACTGAAGCCCACGCACCTAGAGCCTGTGCTCCAAAATAAGAGAAGCTACCACAATCAGAAGACAGTGCACTGCAAAGAAGAGTAGCCCCCTCTCACCGCAACTAGAGAAGACCCACGCACAGCAACAAAGACCCAATGCAGCCAATAAATAAATAAATAAATAAATAAATTTATTAAAAAAAATAACTCAAGTATGAGAAAAAATGGTGTTTAATAAATTGCTTGAGATTAGGAAAGTAGTGAGGGACTTTGCTGGTGGCGCAATGGTTAAGAATCCACCTGCCAATGCAGGAGACATGGATTTGAGCCTTGGCCCAGGAAGATCCCACATGCCATGGAGCAACTAGGCCCCTGTGCCACAACTTCTGAGCTTGCGTTCTAGAGCCCATGAGCCACAACTACTGAGCCTGCACACTGCAGTGACTGAAGCCCACGCACCTAGAGCCTGTGCTCCACAACAAGAGAAGCCACCATAATCAGAAGCCTGTGCACCACAGCGAAGAGTAGCCCCCACTCACCACAATTAGAAAAAATCCGCATGCAGCATTGAAGACCCAATGCAGCCAAAATAAAGTTAATTAAAAAAAGAAAGTAGTGGAACATATAGAATATTGCTAAATATCTTGTTAAAATAATTGTGAAAATTATTAAGTATCAAATAAAGCCCCTTCTTAAAAACAAAGACATATGATCTAAGGAAAAATATAACAATATTTATATATTGTAAAGAAGAGAGGTTTAAAATCTGAGAGAAATAGGGGGATGGTTGGGAAGAGGAAAAGATGTTCTCATTTCTTTTCATATGCATCAACATGAAAAAACTGAAAGAAAAACATAGGTTCAAATTTGTACACAAAAATTACACACAACTATGAATAGAAAAAGAATGTACAGGACTTCCTAGGTGGCACAGTGGGTAAGAATCTGCCTGCCAATGCAAGGGATATGGGTTCGATCCCTGCCCCAGGAAGATACCACATGCCATGGAGCAACTAAGCCCATGAGCCACAACTATTGAGCCTGTGCTCTAGAGCCCGTGAGCCACAACTATTGAGCCTGTGCTCTAGAGCCCGTGAGCCACAACTATTGAGCCCATGTGCCGCAACTACTGAAGCCCACGCACCTAGAACCCGTGCTCTACAAGAGAGGCCACCACAATGAGAAGCCCGTGCACTGCAACGAAGAGTAGCCCCTGCTCACCGCAACTAGAGAAAGCCCGTGTGCAGTGATGAAGACCCAACACAGCCAATAAAATAAATAAATAAATTTATAAAAAAAAATTTTAGAAAAGAAAAAGAAAAAGATTGCACAACCTTCAAATCAGTGGAAAAGAAAAAAAAAAAACCCAAATAACAAAGATAGAAAAACATAGCTACTAAACAACCGCTGTATCACTGAAGAAATCAAAAGGGAAACCAAAAAATAACTACAGACAAATGAAAATGAAAGCACAATGATCCAAAACCTACGGGATATAGCAAAAGCAATTCTAACAGGGAAGTTCAAAGCAATACAGTCTTACCTCAGGAAACAAGAAAAATCACAAATAAACAACCTAACCTTATACCTAAAGCAACTACAGAAAGAAGAACAAACAGAACCCAAAGTTAGCAGAAGGAAAGAAATCATAAAGATCAGAGCAGAAATAAATGGCATACAGAAAGAGAAAAACAAATATTGTATGCTAACTCATATATATGGAATCTGAAAAAAAAAAAATGGTACTGATGAACCCAGTGACAAAACAAGAATAAGGATGTGGATGCAGAAAATGGACTGGAGGACATGAGGTTGAGGGGGCGGGGGGTGAAGGGGAAGCTGGGACAAAGTGAGAGAGTAGCATAGACATATATATACACTACCAACTGTAAAATAGATAGCCAGGGGGAAGTTGCTGTATAACAAAGGGAGATCAACTTGATGATGGGTGATGCCTTGGGGGCTGGGACAGGGAGGGTGGGGTGGAGCCGCAGGAGGAAGGGAATATGGGGATATGTGTATAAATACAGCCGAGTGACTTTGGTGTACCTCAAAAACTGGTAAAACATTGTAAAGCAATTATATTCCAATAAGAGCTTAAAAAAATAAAAAGAAAGTAAAAGCAAAAAAAAAAAAAAAGAAAGAAAGAAAAGAAATAAATGGCATAGAGACCAAGAAAATAATAGAAAAGATCAATGAAACTAAAAGCTGTGTTCTATGAAAAGATAAACAAAATTGATAAACCTTTAGCAAGACTCATCAATTTAAAAAAAGGAGAGGGCTCAAATCAATAAAATTAGAAATGAAAAAGAAGAAGTTACAATGGACACCACAGAAATACAAAGGATCATAAGAGACTACTACAAACAACTATATGTCAAAAAAATGGACAACCTGGAAGAAATGGACAAATTCTTAGAAAGGTAAAATCTCCCAAGACTGAACCAGGAAACAACAGAAAATATGAACAGACCAATCACAACTACTGAAATTGAAACTGTAATTAAAAACTCCCAACGAACGAAAGTCCAGGACCTGATGGCTTCACAGGTGAATTCTATCAAACATTTAAACACCTACCCTCCTGAAACTTTTCCAAAAAATTGCAGAGGAAGGAATACTTCCAAACTCATTCTATGAGGCCTCTATCACCCTGATACCAAAACCAGACAAAGATACCACAAAAAAAGAAAATTACAGGCCAATATCATTGATGAACATGGATGCAAAAATCCTCAACAAAATAATAGCAAACTAAGTCCAACAATACATTTAAAGGATCTTATAACATGATCAAGTGGGATTTATCCCAGGGGAATGCAAGGATTTTTCAATATCTGCAGATCAATCAATGTGCTACACCACATCAACAAACTGAAGAATCAAAACTATATGATCATCTCAACAGATGCAGAAATAGATGCAGAAAAAACTTTTGACAAAATTCAACACCCATTTAAGATAAAAACTCTCCAGAAAGTGGGCATAGAGGGAACATACTTCAACAGAATAAAGGCTATATATGATAAACCTACAGCTAACATCATATTCAAAATAGTTCTGGAAGGAAGTCTTAGCCACAGCAATCAGAGAAGAAAAAGAAATAAAAGGAATCCAAATTGGAAAAGAAGAAGTAACACTGTCATTGTTTGCAGATGACATGATACTATACACAGAAACTCCTAAAGATGCTACCAGAAAATTACTAGAGCTCACCAATAAATTTGGAAAAGTTGCAGCATACAAAATTAATATATAGAAACATGTTGCATTTCTACACACTAACAATGAAAGATCAGAAAGAGAAATTTAAAAAAACACTCATTTACCATTGCATCAAAAAGAATAAAATGGCTAGGAATAAACTTACCTAAGAAGACAAAAGACCTGTACTCTGAAAAACTACAAGATGCTGATGAAAGAAAAGAGAGGGAAAGATACACCATGTTCTTGGATTGGAAGACTCAATATTGTTCAAATGACTATACTACCCAAGGCAATCTACAGGTTCAATGCAATCCCTATCAAATTACCAAGCATTTTTCACAGAACTAGATTTAAAAAAATCTTAAAATTTGTACAGAGACACAAAAGACTCCGAATAGCCAAAGCAATTTTGAGAAAGAAAAATGGAGCTGGAGGAGTCAGGCTCCCTGACTTCAGACTATATTACAAAGCTACAGTCATCAAAACAGTATGGTACTGGCACAAAAACAGAAATATAGATCAATGGAACAGGATAGAAAGCCCAGAAAAAAACCCATGCACCTATGGTCAATTAATCTATGACAAAGGAGGCAAGACTATACAAAAGAGAAAAGACAGTCTCTTCGATAAATGGTGCCAGAAAACTGGACAGCTACATGTAAAAAAAAAAAAAAGAAACTACAACATTCTTTAACACCATACACAAAAATAAACTCAAAAGACCTAAATGTAAGACCGGATACTATAAAACTCTTAGAAGAAAACATAGGCAGAACACTCTTTGACATAAATCACAGCAATATCTTTTTCAGTATGTTTCTGAGAGTAATAAGTAAAAAAAAAAAATAAACAAATGGGACCTAATTAAACTTGAAAGCTTTTGCACAGCAAAGGAAACCACAAACAAAACAAACAGGCAACCCACAGAATGGGAGAAAGTATTCACAAATGATGCGACCTACAAGGGATTAGTCTCCAAAATAGCTAATGCAGGTCAATGTCCAGAAAACAAACAACCCAATCAAAAAATGGGCAGAAGACCTAAGTAAACATTTCTCCTAAGAAGACATACAGATGGCCAAAAGGCACATGAAAAGATATTCAACATCGCTAATTATTAGAGAAACGCAAATAAAAATTACAATGAGATTATCACCTCACACTAGTCAGAATGGCAATCATCAAAATGTCTACAGAAAAAAATGCTGGAGAGGGTGTGGTGAAAAGGGAATCCTCCTACACGGTTTGTGGGAATGTAAATTGGTATGGCCACTAATGGAAAACAGTGTGGAGGTTCCTTAAAAAAATTAAAAACAGAGTTACCATATGATCCAGCAATCCCAATCCGGGGTATATATCTGGAGAAAGACATGGTCGAAAGGATACACGTACCCCAATGTTCACTGCAGCACTGTTTACAATAGCCAAGACGTGGATGAAACCTAAACGTCCATCAACAGATGAATGGATAAAGAAGATGTGGTACATATATACAATGGAATATTAGCCATTAAAAGGAATGAAAAATGTTATTTGTGGCAACATGGATAGACCTGGAGATTATCATACTAAGTGAGGTCAGCCAGAGAAAGACAAATATCATATAATATCACTTATATGTGGAATCTAAAAAAGAAAGATACAAATGAACTTATTTACATAACAGAAAGAGACTCACAGACTTAGAGAATGAACTTATGGTTACTGGGGGTGGAGAGAAGATGGGGGGAGGGATAGACTAGGAATTTGGGATTGACATGTACACACTGCTATATTTAAAATAGATAACCAACAAGGACCTGGTGTAAAAAAAATTAAAATTAAAAAAATTTTTTTAATTAAAAGAAAGAAAAACATAGGACAAGAAGATAAACAGACGAAAGAATTTATAACAAAATGTCATAAACTAAGGTAATGGGAGTAAAACCTAATACATCTGTTATCATCAATAATAGTAATGGGTTAATTTAACACTGTCAATAATATAAACTTAAAACAAGCCAGAGATACAGGTTAAAAATAGTTGGATGTAAAAAGATACGTTAAAAACTTCAAAAAATCTTCAGGAAGCAAACAAATTACTACCTTAAGGAGACATAAAAGCTTAACACATAAAGAGCTTTTTCTAATATATTAAAAAGATAGGAATACTTCAATAGAAAAGTTGACAAATTTATTAAGGAAGGAATAAGGAAATAAAAAGCTGGAAATTTATTAAGGAAGAAATGAAAATGATCAGTAATCATAGGATACACTGTCTAACCTCACTTATAGTGAAGAAATGCAAATTGATGACTACTTTTTAATTTAGAAAAAAAATTAAAGGATGTTAACACCGATTGCCGGCAGGCATATGGGTAAATAGGCTCTCTCCCACTCTGTAGTGCAGTCTGAGGATAGACACCAAAAGCCTCAAGTGGAGCTTTCCATTTGACACAGCATTTATTTCTAAGAATTTGTCCAAGTGAAAGTAAACAGTTTTTACCTATACATGTAAATGTGTATAATTATTGTCTGCCATTACACAGCATTAGAAACAAGACAAATGTCAAGAGATGGGGAGTTTGTTAAATTCTTAAGACAAATCCATCCAATGGCACATTAGCCATAAAAATGCAATTCTTGTCATGGGAAGTCAATCAAATTGTGTAGCTGACTGTAAAAAAAAAAAGCATGTTTCAAATACCATATGTATTGTATGACCTTTTGGCTAATAAGTGCATAAAATTCTATAATGTTATGTATACATGGTACATATTTGTGGTAGAATTATGAGGCTTCCAAGTTTGTTTATTTTTGCTGATCTACATTTTCTTGTTTTGTTATACTGAATAGGTATTGTGCAAAAACATTAAAAGTAAATAAAAATTATATGTAAAAGAAAGTCATTGTCTGAAATGTTATATTTTATTTCACTGTTATTGGTTCTCTGACCTCAGAGATCACTTTGATTCCTCCTTCTCCCTCCATCTCCTTCAATATCCAAATGAAAATCATGTTGTTTGGATTTTACTCCTCAAAAACCCTCTGCATTTCACCTATCCCTCCATCTGCATCGCTCCTATCTTAGATCTGAACTCATCCCCTCTCCTCAGGTTTTTACAAAGTCCTTTCACTGGTCCCTCAGCCTTCATCTCTACTCTTCAATCCACCTTAGATGTTGCTGCCTGAACATTTTTATAAAATATAAATTTGATCAAATCACTTTCTACCAAAAGCTGCACCAACAGGATGAGGCCCTCTCTCTTCACTCTGATCTATAAAGACATCTTTGATCCATCTGTAACCTTCCTGCCTGTCTGCTACAATGAACCAGTGAGTTCCATATCCTGGTTAGAAGTTGCTTCAGAATCAAGTAGAGACACACCTCCCCCACCTCAATTTACTGGACTTGGGAGTTTGACCAATTTACTTAATTTCTCTGAGATTTGGTTTCTTTGCATGTAATATGACTAGTACTTCCCTTCTAAATCTGTTGTTAGGATTAATTGAAATAATGTGAGTAAAGCAACTATTCCAGGCATGTGGTTGGCATTCAGTAAATGTTAGAATAATGTCCCAAACTCTTAATTTTCTCAACTATAAAAGAGATAGTTACACTTCTTTTATGACTTGTTGTGCCTAGTAGATGCTCTGGTGCTTCATAAATATCATCTCCCTCTCTTTCTCTTTCCTGTCTTCCTCTTAGCTTCTGCCTTGGCATATGCTTTCCTTTCTCTGAGTGAACCTCCAGCATCCTTCAAGGCTAACTCATTCTTCAAAGTTTCTCCAACTTTTTCAGACAGATTTCATTGCCTTCATTTCTATGCCCTGGAGCACATTAGCCTCGCTGCTAACGTATCACACTGTACGTAATATATGCACTTGTCTCTTTCTCTCCACGGGGAACACACTCTTGTAAGTTCAGGGAGTCTTCCAGTCATCTGAACCCACCGCAATGCCCGAACTAGCAGCCACTCAGTCAAAAGAGGGCAGAAGAAAATGAGCTCTATAGGAAGGTAGAGGATGGGTTAGTGAGGAGGAAGGACCAAAGTCAGAGGGACTAACAACAGGGTGAAGTGAAACGACATTAGACCAGGAGTCAAGACAACTGAGTTGCTATCTTGGCTGCTCCACTAACAAGCTACGGGGTCACTGGCAAGTGATTTTTTTTTTCTTTTCCTGCAAAATACAGAGGTTACATTTAATGATGGGTATGACCTTTGCTACACTAACACTTGATGATTCTATAAATAGAATAATACTAAAAGGTAAGTTAAAGAAACTTTCCATATGAACAGTCAGATGTTATCTACAGATTTTATAATTTACTTTAAAAATAATACTACATTAAAAAGGAGCTAACCTCACACTATTACTCTCCAAAACCTTTTGGGTAATCAAGAATTTACAACACTGGAGAACAGTGTTTTGGATAAAAATATTCAAAAGTACATTTGGAAATGTATTGTGAAATTCGTAATGATAATGGAAAACAGACTTTAGGAGAACTATTTAAAGGCATTGCACAACTCTCGTGGGAGAGGTGTAATCAACTTCTTTGATTCCCAAGGGGAAAAATTCCTCATCTAAAACCAAGCAAAAGTTGAAAAGACGAAATTAACTGTGGTTTGAAAAAGTTCCACAAGTGATGGTAAAGGGCTAGGGTACAATTTTTTTCTTTATCATATGAAATTAATCCCTTCCTGGAAATATACCAAATATTGTTTCTTAATTGCTCTTTTTGTTGTTGCTAAAATAAGCACTTTCTCTTTTCTGAAACATCTTAGCAGTTATCAGCTACTATTATTGGAACTGTGATTCTTGAAGTTATCACATGCTAACATTAGATTTTTCTTCAGCTGTCAACACAATTTTTTGACTCAAGTAAATTAATATCAACCAGTTTGGAATTTGTAAAACACAAAGAAGTCTCCATTCTCTAAATATCAATCCTTTAGATGACTATTTTAGTTAATATTTATTATACAGTAACTTATACTTAACAAAATTCCTTCTTATACATAATCTAAGATTAATTTCTTAAAAATCTCTATAAGTATTAAGAACCTGTTCTTTGCACAATTCACCTTCAAAGGTTAATGAAACTCTTTAAAGAATATAGCTTTAGGGCAATTCCATCAGCTGCATTCAGGCTGTGAAGTACACAACTCCAAGGGTTGCCCTTTCCTGTAGATGATAATGGTACACAGGAGTTGTGCAAATCAAAAGCCCTCGTTTCTGCTGTATCTAGATAGGGCATCAAATAAGTTATCTGGGTCCCCAGGAGAGGCCCTTTATTATTACAATATACTGCTTCTCAGCTTTATGGATTCGTTCTGAATAAGGAATCTGTTTCTACGAATAGCTGTGCTAGGATTTTGAGCACAGGGACCCACTGCACTAGAAGAGAACCAGCTTTCCCCAAGCTGAGCCAATCCTTGTCACAAATACAAGGACCTAGGCATACATATGAGGGACTTTCTTTTTATTAGACAGCCAAGATCCTTTCTGTTTTCATCAAGGAATTAGTTGAGGAGACTATTAACTGCCCTGGATTCTGCATATCTGAATCTGTGTAAAATAAATTAGCATCCTGCCAACCTCCCTGTGATTGGTTAGCTCATTTGGCTGGAATACAGATTATTGAGACAAAATTGTGAATGTGGGCAACCACATGGTGCTGTAGCAGCAAATGGCACTCTACCTGCAGGACTCCATGTTGCCAATGAAAACACCTGCTCCGACTAGAAAGGAGATTACTGATGGATTAGGACAAGTCTATCAAAAAATAAAAGACAAAACCCTCAAAAGACTGTGTCCAAAAGAAGATGCATTAGTGACGTGTCATGTGTAAGGCAAAGTCTTTTTAGTTGAAAACTCTGTGTGCTCTCTCTCTCTTTTTTTTTTTTGGCCATACCACGCGGCTTGTGGGATCCTAGTTCCCTGACCCTGGACCACCAGGGAATTCCCTGAAAACTCTGTATTCTTAATTGTCTTAAGGTGTTTACTGTCTGGGTGAGAAATATGAGATCATACTAAGATTTATAATTAAAACTTCATGGGCAAGCACTTTTAGGAAAGGCCTCTGGAGATTTTAGAATTATCTTCAACCTTATTTATTCCTTCCAAAATAGCTAATAACTCAGAATTGTATAAAGAAGAAAATAAAATGTACCATAAGCTTGACTACTCTGGTTTAACTATTTTTAATGTTTATTTAGGTTGATTCCATTTTTTTACAATTAAAAACAACTTTCCTTGTTTTTATCTTGTTCCCTTATATCTTTCATCCAGTAAAAATTTTTTTTCCTTAGGCAATATAATATTAACTCTTCATTAGCCTACTGTCAGATTATTGTATATTCCCATTATCAGGAATAAGAGCACGTATCTTGTACTCTCATTAGCATTGGGTATTAACAGTTTTTTAAATTACCAATTATTCATTATTTAAATGTGAAGTCCCATGAATTTCAATGCAACAGGTTTTCAACTTGAATCGAGGGTGAATCTATCTCTGAGATTCAGACATGTGCAGGCGCAACAGAAGTCTATTTGCTTATAGAACTTGAGAACCTTCTGGGAGAAAACTCTATCCCTGGTAGGGGTAATATTTAAAATGTTACCAAAATGGCATATTCATTGATCAGTGAGGGCAGATGTGAGCTGTAGCATCAAGCAGAGCTCTGCATGCCCACTAGTCTGCCAGATGTTACCTGGGTTGTGGGATAGACCAGTGGGCCTAGAGAAAAGGGTTAGATCAACAAAGGGGCATTTAGGGACTTGAGGGCAACGGCTATTTACCAACCAATACTTACATATTTCAACATTTTAACAAGTTTTATAACAGTACTGATACATATCTGATAAATTAGCTTGTCCTAAGGAACAAGAGAAATGGCATATGTTGGACCTAGAAACACTTGACTTTAGCAGTCAGAAAGAAGAAAGATTCTGAGTATAGTTTGGTGTTTGTTGTCAAATTTGTTTCCCTCTGGGTCTTATGAAGAGTAGTAAGTTATGAGTAAAGTCTCAGGCCATAGTTGCCTTTGATATTTTCCTTCCCTCTTCTCCTCAATAAGATTTTAAGGTCTTCGGGGGCTTGGAAATATGGATAATATCAGTTGCTATGCCCCTTGTTGCTGTGCTAATTTGGGACCTTATTATTTTATAACCTGATTGATCTGTAACCTCTATACACACATCTCTTCCTCTAGGTAACTTCAGATTCAGTGGTTTCTGCCACAGATGCCGAATTAATATTCCTATAATGTAATTTTGATCATGCTACTTTCCCGCTCAAAAGTCTTCAACAGCTTGCAGTTGCCAATTGATCACAGGCTATCTCTGCAGCCTGGAATTCAAGTCCCAGCACAATCTAGTACCTGCCCCTTACCGTTCTTGCTATGAATCCCACTTTTCCCATAGATTTAGGCTACTTACCCATCCATACAAGCTAACTTCAGTCCCCATCACAAGTCTGTACTTTTCACTGTCCACGAAAGTACCCCTATTTCTGTCTTCATCCTATCTTTCAAATCCAGTTTAAGTCCCATCATCTCCGCAACTAAAAGTAAATATCTTTTAACAGTTACAGCATTTTGTATATCATATGTGTTACATCATTTGTATTCAATCTCAGTTGCTTAGAACTGGATTAACCATCATTCTTGGTTTATGGCACACGTTCTTACTTCGTAGTGATTTTAGCTCTACTTCATATTAAGCTACTTTAAGGCAAGTACTGTGCAACAATCATACCTTCTGAAGTACCTAAAAGATATTCGATAAATAGTTAAAGGAGTCAATGACTCCTTTAAAGATTTAAAGGAAGATTTAAATGACTTCCTTCTGTAGTTTCCATAAAACCTGATTCAGAATGACCCTTTCTGCCTGGCATTCATTCTGATGATCTGTGTGGTCTCCTCTACTGCATCTTGAAATACTCCACTCATTAGTCACTCTTTTCCTTCCATATTCCCATATTCCAATGTTTGGATTATTTTCTGAATAATCTGTGTGTAAATAAAATTGCAAGTATTTTACTTTGGCAGTTACAATGCCTTCAACACATTAAATTTCACCATGTCACCACCTTTCTCCCATTTCACCCCTTAAAAGAGGGTGTGGTGCAAAGGATCAAGGGAGAATCCTCTGATGAGAATTCTGCTAATTACTACTAGCTGTGACACTGTCTGACCTTCTCTATATTATGTAACCGATTGGAGAAGTGTTTTCTCCATCACAACACATGGGTGATCAAGTTTACAGCCAACAAGTTGTAAAACTAAAATGTTACAAGCCTCTGTAGGGATGAAAAGGATATGACAGGTAATGGGATACTTGGGATAGACAGAAGAATAAGATAAAGCTTTGCCTGTAGTCTTCAACAGAGGGTTAAAAAGGGGCAAAGTACCATGTTATGTGACAACACAAGAGAGATGTTATCCAGACTTGAGGCAGGGGTGGGGTGGTCAGGTAAGCTTTGTTGGTCAAAATAATTTCAGAGGTGAGACCAGAACCAAGCACAGAAGTGAGAAGTGGGGGGTGTACAGAAACAGGGTGACAGCATTCCGGACAGAGGGATCAACAGGTACAGACTCAAAGGCAAGAGAAGGCAAGCTTGAAACTATTAAGAGTTCATTCTGGCTGGAGGACAGAGGGGTGAGGCTAGAAAGGTGAGTGCCAGAACCACTGGGGCTGGATAGGTCACTTTCAAAAGCTAGGAGTTTATCCTTAAAACAACAAGAACAATCACAACATGTTAAGTTAGGGTGTGGACAAGATCGCTTTGGATGCCTTTTGGAGAATGATTTTGAAGGACAGTAACATTTTATCCTCAGATGTGGAAAGACTCACTCACCCTCATATATCTCTCTATGTAAGGATGATTTAAGAACTTTGAACTATAGTTAATTAATGCTTCTTTTTTTTTGCCTAATTGCTTTAATGTTTTTTCTCCATTTTCTTTCTAAAATTGTTATCCTTTATTTATCGGCCATTAACCATCTTTTTCATTGTCTTTTGGTTATTTTTAGTTTTCTAGAAATACAAGTCATCATCAGGCATAAGATATGAGGAAAACTGACATCACCACACTTCTACAAAGAGTGACCCTAAAGACATAACATATAAAGAACAGTATCACTGTTGGACTGATACAACCATCATGGAAAAACCTGTCAACAGAGAAGAAATGATGCACACAAAAAGCACAGGAATCTTTTTTTTAGGAAGATGGAGTAGATGTATTTTTCCTTAGTCCTTCTGCTAAAGTACAACTAAAATCCCCAGACATTATATATAAAATAAACATGAAATGACACTGATAACACGGCAGACCAGCTAGGGACCTTGAGATTCAAAGAACAATATGGTAGTGAGTTCCTTGGGCTTCCTTTTTCCTTGCATATCCTAGACTTAGAGCTGAAGAAGCTGGCACCCCCAAACACCAATGGGAATGGGCAAAAACCCCCAAAACTATAAAATACAGTTCTCTCAGCCAAAGGATGGAGAAAAGGGCAGCTGAGCAAGATAGAACACTTGAGGACAGTAAACAATCAACTCCTCTATTCTAACCAAACACCACAGAAAAAAAAAAAAATGGCCCAAGCCCAGTGATACCAGGGAGAGGCCAAGTGGAGAGCCTAGACTTCCACTCCTGCAAAGTTCTAGAAAGGCATCCTCATGCCTCTGCTAGAGCTGCTATGAAAGAAGGCCAAGCAGAGAGATGGGTCTTTCATGCCAATGGAGACCACAGGGTAAGGATGGTGTCTCACTTCCATACTAACCCAGAAGTCACAAGGGGTCCCTCCCTGCCCCACTGGAGTGGTGTCTCAGAGTAGGCTCAGTGGAGAGTGAGGACTTGTACCACCACCATCAGGCAGTAGAGAGGTTCACTCCTTGCAGTGTCAGTGGAGGCCACATGGGGAGCAATCATCACACATCCCTAACCCTTCCATCCAGGGTGGTATCTAAAGGCTTGGCAAAGAGCACGGACTTCCATCCACATCCAGCAGCAATGAGGATCCCCCCTGCCCCCCCCCACTTATCAGTGCCCATCAACAGCACAAAATGAGGACCCTAGATTTCAACGTTCACCTGGCAGTGCTCCCCATCCCTCTTCCTCTGTCGGAGGAATGTTTGTGTAACATTCCTGAAATGACAAAACTGCAGAACTGGAGAACAGATTAGTGGTTTCAAGAGGTTAAAGTAGGGGCAGCCAGGGGTAGGAGGGAAGTGTTTGTGGTTCTAAAAGAGCATGTTAGGGATTCTCGTGGTGCTAGAGCTGTTCTCTCTTGCCTGTGTCAGTGTCAATATCCTGGTTGTGATATACTGGAGTTCTGCAAGATGATACCATTGAGAAAAACTAGGAAAATGATATAGGAGATCTCCCTGTATTAGTTCTTAAAACTGCATGTGACAATATTATTTCAAAAGAAAACATGTAATAAAAACTTGAAAAAGCAAACGGCAGAGAAGCTAAATTTCCAGGTGCATCCAGAAATATCCAGCATAGAGAAACTGCATCTTGGAGCCTGGGGTATCTGCGTCACTACAGCGATGCGGCTGGTTGGAGGTCAGAGATCTTTCCTCATGCCTAACCCTTGCTTTATACATGGGACAGAACAGGATGAAGAGTATGCATGAGTATTAGAATGACTGGAGAGGGGTATTCCTCCTGCAGAAATTCACAAATTGACTCTTTTATTCATGTATTAGTTTCTTTAAAATTTTACGATTCCTCATGAGGGTCGCACATTTCTCTTTCAAATTATTCTTAGGAAACACTTTTCCCTCATTGTTTTCTATGGGATTTCATGACATTTTTAAACCTTAATGTTTCATTGAAGTCTTTATCTTGCCACCTTACAAGTCTATTCTATTAATTCTAGTGGTTTTCCATGGATTTCTTTGGGTTTTCTAGGTTAACAATATCATATGCAAATAGTAAAACAGCTCTTTTTTGCTTTAAAATACTAAATATTGATGGTGAAAAAGAGTAACTTTGCCTTATTAATCTTTATGGTTACATCTTTACATATTTCAGTGTTTCACATATAATGTGTATTTGATTACTTTTCTCTCATAACTTATTCTATAGTTCATAACTTATTTTCATACAACTGCTTCCATATTTTGACAAAATCTATATATCTCAAAGTTTTATGAAAAATTTCCCAGCCACTAACATTATGCTACATAAAGTGATAATGGTTTGCTTTATATTTGTTAACTGACTTTTTAAATGGTAAAAATCCACAATATCCTAGAATGCTGTCTTGACTGTGATGTGAATTAAAACACCACCCCAAACCATCAGTTATCGATACATGCAAATAGCTTTACACACACACACATACATATATATACACATAATACCATAGTTTTAGAACTAACTTTGGAAAATAATCTCAGTAACTAGATAACATGAAAGAGATAAATGTGTGACTAGCCACTTCCCACTGTTGAACTCGGCCTTCCAGATGGCTGACTTTGATTCTAAGCCAATGCTTCTAAGGGTCAGTAGACTTGTTCACCTTCATTTCTCTAAAAAAGGAATGGAAAATTCCCGGGAAGTTGGGAACCAAGCAGAGTTTCCATATGCTGTGTTCTAGTATCTAAACATGAAATCTGCTTTATTTATTCACTCGTTCATTCATTCACTCAAAATTTATTAATGCTTACGCCAAGTTCATTGCCATGTAACAGAGGCAATAAAAAAAGAGAAAGGGGGAGAGAGAGAGAGAGACAAACATAAGCCTGCCCTAAAGGGATTCACAGAATATCAGAGGAGAAAAAAACCTACCCAAAACGATGATGCTATGTGCTAAATGTTAACAGAAAAAAGATATTTATAAGAACCAAAAAGTCTAGATTGAACTGTGCCAGGGCAAGAAGGAATGAAAGGGAAAGTTTCATAAGAGAAGTGAGTTCGTTATGAATCCTGATGGATAGGTAAGAACTGAACAGACAGACAAGATGTGGAATATTCTAAGCAAAGGAGGACAAAAATGCACAAGTGTGGAGCTGTGAAAGGGCTTGAAGTGTTTGAGCCGCCACCAGCACCCTGGGGTGGCTGGAGCCTAAGATGCTGCAGTGTTCATACCCAAGAGATCATTTAAGCCTAGCAGAATCTCATGGCTTTGATATTTATTCTCAAACTTTAAAAAGAGATACAGTAATGTTTTCTGAATCTTACATTAAAGCATTAATTCAGTTTGTCAGTATAGAGTGGGTGTCTCAACCTCAGCAGAGGGTGACATTTGGAACTTGTCACAGCTGTTTGGTGTATCGTAGGCTAGTCAGCAGCATCCCTGGCCACTAGCCACTAGATGACAATAACTCTCTCTACTGTGACAACCAATAACATCTTGAGACATTGCCAAATGTCCCCAAGGGGGCAAAACCTCTCCCTGTTGAGAACAATCCCTGGTAGAGCATAATAATTTAAATTAATCAAGGACTTACTATATGCCAAGCACTGTAGCAAGCTTTTTACATGTATTATCTCCTTGCCTTTTTATAACAATCCTACTGTTATTAACCCCATTTCATAGACTAAGAAACTAAGGTCCACAGAGATCAAAGAACTTGCCCAGGAAAAACACAGTGAGGAAGTGACAGAACTGGGATTCATCACTACCATTCATGCCACTAACTGCAATCCATAACTATTTACTTATAGATTTACTCATGGATTTACAAGGCTGTATAAGGACTGAATCATATATCTCGGCATCACCAATGTTTAGCACACTTACAGGGCCCATCATTTCACTGAGCCTGAGTTTTTTTCTAGCTTGAGCTATCATTTTTAAATTGCTAACATCGGATACCACCCAACTTTGGCCAATCATCTCATATTTAGTAAGCACCAACTCCATGCAGAACCCACGAACCAAACACCTGAGATGCAAAACTACAACTGAGAAGCAACTGTTTATTCTAAATGTAGCCTGGAAAGAGCAGCAAAATATTTCTGGATCGTTTCCTTGATGGATAAGGACCATGCAATAAGTGCTATAGAAGGACTGTAGGCAATAAAATGGCACCGAGGGACTTCTTAGGTGGTGCAGAGGTTAAGAATACACCTGCCAGAGGAGAAGAAAGATGGTGGCGAAGTAGAAGGACGTGGAATGCATCCCTCTCCACAAATGCATCAGGAATACACCAAAAGATGCAGTAATTCCCACAGAGAACCAGGTGAACACCAGCAAATGACCTCGGACACCAGAGAGGACTGCAAAGATCCCGACATAACTGGGTAGGACAGAGGAGAAGGAAAAAAAAAAGGAGAAAGAGGAGGAGAAGAAAAGAAAGGGACAGGTCTCACACTCTGGGGCGGGGGGATCTGAAACAGAGGGGAGATTGCCAAATTCAGGGAAACGTCCCTTATCTGATGAGGAAACCCCTTCTCCATCGAGGAATTTCCCTGGGTCAGAAAGGAGGCATTTGGGACTGTTCAAAGAGGGTGAAGTGGCTGAACTGTGGCAGACGGGAAAGAGTGAGAAACACACGGAGGGTCTGCACCAAGGCTCAGCATGTCCGGACTGAGACGTCGATTCACAGCTGAACCCGGGATCTGGGAGCTGGAACAAAGGAAACAGAGAACTGGTTCAGGGTGAGAAAGATTGTTGGCAGTGGGGAGACGGACTGAGAAGACAGGAGGGAAGAAATCCGCAGTGGAGAGTGCCTACTGCAGAAAGCTGCACGGCCATAGTGGCGGCTTGATACTGCTGACTCACAAGGTTGGGGGGAGGAGCTGCGGGTGTAGCCTCTCTCTCAGTGCCTGTGACAGACAAAGGAAGGATCCTTGTGGGCCTGGCTAACGCACTCAGGGATAACAAAGGCCCCCGGGCAGGGCTGGCCTAGAGTGCCTGCAGCCAAGAGCCAAAAGCGCGCAGAGTGGCCCCGCTCTGGAGACATTCTGTTTACACCTGAGCCACCAGTGTTCCTCTGCAACAGGCACCGCCACGGCTGAATGAGCCGCCATGACCCAGGCAGGAGGCACCAGCGGAGTCATAGCAGGGGGGAGGAGCCGCGGTGGAGTCAGTCTCTTGGCCTGAGCTGCCCAAGCCACTGTGACCCAGGCAGGGCACCACTGCTCACTCACTCCCAGGGGAAGGAGCCACTATTGTACCTTCTCTCTCCCCACACACCAGCGCTTACAGACGAACAATAAAGGAAGCTTTGCTGGTCGCACAATAATACAAAAAGCCCAAGGTGGGTAGAAGGACACTTACAGCTGAGACGCCAAGGAAACAGAAATATTAGTATTAATTCTATTGATTGGTCCATTCTGGGGTCACTTCTAGTTTTCTTTTCCTTTTTTTTTTATTATTAATTACGATCTTAGTCCTAAGGGATCTACATGTTTTATAACATTTTTTAGTCTATTTTTTATTCTTTTATTTTTAGCCTTTTTATATATTTCTATTTCTAGCTAAGTTTTTTTGTAGTGCTGACTGTATCTCTCCTACCTTCTTTTCATCTCTATCTTTTATACATCTCTATCTCTTCCTTTTTTTTTCATATTTCCAGTCACACTATACTCTTCCATTGCCCTGTCTTCTATCCTTTTTTAGTTTATTTTATCTTAATATACTTATAAGCAATATCATCGGTCTGCTCTGTTTCCTTGCTTTATTCTCCACATGACACACTGCTTTGGTTTGTATTATTAGGTTTTGTCTTTATCTTAGTTCTAAGTATAACTGTCTGATTTCATTCTCAGAATCTTCAGTCTGTCTGGTGGTATTCTTGCTCTTTATTATATTTGAACCTAGCTTTCAAAATCTCCCTGGATTTGTGTCTGTGTGTGTGTGGTGGGTTTTTTTTTTTTTTTTTTTTTGCTTATGTTTTTGTTTTTGTTTTGGTTTGGTTTTGAATTTCTGTTGCTTTTCTCTTTGTTTGTCTGATAGCATACTGGGGTTCTTCTGTCAGGTTTTTCTAGTGCTTTATGTTCTATTGGATTCAGTGTTTGTATGTCTTATACATGTACGTGTTTCCTTGACTTAGTATTTGTTTGACTCAACACTCTGCCATTAGTCTGGGGCTTGGACAGTCTTCTTGAAACCCCTTTATTGCCAGGACAAGCAACCTCTGAAGTTTGGACTACTCCATCAGAAGTCAAGTAGGAGGCTCTGGGGAGGGAGCACTGAATCCAGGATGCTAGACTACTAGGGAGTACTCAGACACAGGGAAGATTAACTACAGAGAACTCTCACAGAGCCTCATATCAGAGTCTAAGACTAGGCTTCATCCAACTGTCTGCAACTGCCAGTGCTGGACACCTCACACTAAACTACAAACAAGACAGGAACACAAATCCTCCCATCAGCATACAGACTACCTAAAGCCACTTTACCTTCACAGATACCCTAAAACACACCTTCGGACATGGCCCTGCTCATCAGAGAGAAAAGACACAGACTCACACACCAGAAAGCAGACACCAGACCTCTCCACCAGGAAGCCTACTCAAGACACTGGACAAACCCCACCACATGGGGCAGAGGGCAGAAACAAGAGGAATTACTACTAGGCAGCATAGGGAAAGGAGACAGCAAATCCTATAAATTAGACAAAATGAGAAAACAAAGAAACACCATGCAGGCAAGGGAGCAGGAAAAAAACCCACAAGACCAAATAAATGAGGAGGAAAGAGGAAAATTGCCTGAGAAAGAGTTCAGAGTAATGATAGTAAAGATGATACAAAATCTCAATAACAAAATACAGAAAATACAAGAAACAGTTCATAAGAACTCAGAAGAATTAAAGAACAAACAAATAGCAATGGGTAACAAAATAACTGAAATTAAAAATACTCTAGATGGTATAACCAGCAGAATGACTGAGGCAGAAGAACGAATAAGTGAGTTGGAAGATAGAATGGGGGAAATAACTGCCACAGAGCAGGAAAAAGAAAAAAGAATAAGAAGAATAGAAGACAGTCTCAGAGATCTCAGTGATAACATTAAGCATACCAACATTCGAATCATAGGCATCCCAGAAGAAGAAAAAAAAAAGAAAGGGTCTGAGAAAATATCTGAAGAGGTTATAGTGGAAAACTTCCCCAACATGGGAAAGGAAATAATTAACCAAGTCCAAGAAGCATAGAGAGTCCCATACAGAATAAACCCAAGGAGAAATACACCAAGGCACATATTAATCAAATGAATGACAACTAAACACAAAGAAAAAATATTAAAAGCAGCAAGAGAAAAGCAACGAATAACATATAAGGGAAAACCCATCAGGATAACAGCTGACCTTTCTACAGAAACTCTGCAGGCCAGAAGGGAATGGCAGGATATACTGAAAGTCCTGAAAGAGAGAAACCCAGAGCCAAGAATACTCTACCCAGCAAGAATCTCATTCAGATTTGAGGGAGAAATCAAAAGCTTTCTGGACAAACAAAAGTTAAGAGAATTCAGCGCCACCAAACCAGCCTTACAACAAGTGCTAAAGGAACTTCTCTAAGTAGGAAACACAAGAAAAGGAAAACACCTACAAATACAAACCCAAAACAATTAAGAAAATGGTAATTGGAACACATATGTCAATAATCACCTTAAATGTAAATGGATTAAATGCTCCAACCAAAAGACACAGACTGGCTGAATGGACACAAAAACAAGACCCTTCTAAATGCTGCCTACAAGAAACCCACTTCAGACCAAGGGATACATACAGACTGAAAGGAAAGGGATGGAAAAAGATATTCCACGCAAATGGAAGTCAAAAGAAAGCTGGAGTAGCAATACTCATATCAGACAAATTAGACTTGAAAGTAAAGACTATTACAAGAGACAAGGAAGGTCACTACATAATGATCAAGGGATCCACCCAAGAAGAACATATCACAATGGTAAATATCTATGCACCCAACATAGGAGCACCTCAATACATAAGGCAAATGCTAACAGCCATAAAAGGGGACATCGACAAGAACACAATAATAGTGGGAGACTTGAACACCCCACTTACATCAATGGACAGATCATCCAAACAGAAAAGAAAGACACACAGGCTTTAAATGACACATTAGACCATCTCGACTTAATTGATATTTATAGGACATTCCATCCAAAAATGACAGAATACACTTTTTTCTCCAGTGCACATGGAACATTTTCCAGGATAGATCACATCTTGGGTCACAAATCAAATCTCAGCAAATTCTAGAAAATTGAAATCATATCAAGCATCCTCTCAGACCACAACACTGTGAGACTAGATATCAAGTACAGGAAAAAAACTGCAAAAATTACAAACACATGGAGGCTAAACAACTCACTATTAAACAACCAAGAAATCATTAAAGAAATCAAAGGGGAAATCAAAAAATATCTAGAAACAAATGACAATGAAAACACAACAACCCAAAACCTATGGGATGCAGCAAAAGCAGTTCTAAGAGGGAAGTTTATAGCAATACAGTCCTACCTTAAGAAACAAGAAAAATATTGAATAAACGACCTAACCTTACACCTCAAACAATTAGAAAAAGAAGAACAAAGAAACCCCAAAGTGAGCAGAAGGAAAGAAATCATAAAGATCAGAGTAGGAATAAATGAAAAAGAAAGGAAGGAAGCAAGAGCAAAAATTAATAAAACTAAAAGGGTTCTTTGAGAAGATAAACAAAATTGATAAACCATTAGCCAGACTCATCAAGAAAAAGAGGGAGGAGGTGCAAATCAACAGAATTAGAAATGAAAAAGGAGAAGTAACAATGGACACCACAGAAATACAAAAGATCATGAGAGACTACTACAAGCAACTATATGCCAATCAATTGGATAATCTGGAAGAAATGGATATATTCTTAGAAAAATACAATCTTCCAAGACTGAACCAGGAAGAAATAGAAACTATGAACACACCAATCACAAGTACGGAAATTGAGACTGTGATCAAAAATCTCCCAACACACAAAAGCCCAGGGCCAGATGGATTCACGCACAAATTCTATCAAACATTTTGAGGAGAGCTAACACCTATCTTCTCAAACTCTTCCAAAATATAGCAGAAGGAGGAACACTCCCAAACTCATTCTACGAGGCCACCATCACCCTGATACCAAAACCAGGCAAAGATAGCACAAAAAAAGAAAATTACAGGCCAATATCACTGATGAATATTGATGCAAAAATCCTCAACAAAATACTAGCTAACAGACTCCAACAGCACATTAAAAAAATCATACACCATGATCAAGTGGGGTTTATCCCTGGGATGCAAGGATTCTTCAACATATGCAATTAATCAACATGATAAATTATATCAACAAATTGAAGAATAAAAACCATATGATCATCTCAATAGATGCAGAAAAGGCTTTTGACAAAATTCAACATCCATTTATGATAAAAGCTCTCCAGAAAATGGGCACAGAAGGAAATTACCTCAACATAATAAAAGCCATATATGAGAAACCAAAAGCCAACATCATTCTAAATGGGGAAAAACTGAAAGAACTCCCTCTTAGAACAGGAACAAGACAGGGGTGTCCACTCACACCATTATTATTCAACATAGTTCTGGAAGTGTTAGCCACAGCAATCAGAGAAGAAAAAGAAATCAAAGGAATCCAAACTGGAAAAGAAGAAGTAAAATTGTCACTCTTCGCAGATGACATGATATTATATATAGAAAACCCTAAAGAATCTACCAGAAAACTGCTAGCATTAATTGATGAGTTTAGTAAAGTAGCAGGATATAAAATTAATGTACAGAAATCTCTTGCATTCCTATACACTAACAACGGAAGAGCAGAAAGAGAAATTAAGGAAACTCTCCCATTTACCATTGCAACAGAAAGAATAAAATACCTAGGAATAAACCTGCCTAAGGAGGCAAAAGATCTGTATGCAGAAAACTTTAAGACATTGATGAAAGAAATCAAAGATGACAAATAGATGGAGGGACATACCATGTTCCTGGATTGGAAGAATCAACATAGTGAAAATGACTGTACTACCCAAAGCAATTTACAGATTCAATGCAATCCCGATCGAATTACCATGGCATTTTTCACAGAACTAGAGCAAGAAATCTTACAATTTGTATGGAAACACAAAAGACCCCGAATAGCCAAAGCAATCTTGAGAAGGAAAAATGGAGCTGGTGGAACCAAGCTTCCTGACTTCAAACTATACTACAAGGCCACAGTGATCAAGACAGTATGGTACTGGCACAAAAATAGAAAGGAAGATCAATGGAATAGAATAGAGAACTCAGAGGTAAGCCCAAACACATAATGGCACCTTATCTTTGACAAAGGAGGCACGAATACAGAATGGAAAAAAGACAGCCTCTTCAATAAGTGGTGCTGGGACAATTGGACAGCAACATGTAAAAGAATGAAATTAGAACACTTCCTAACACCATACACAAAAATAAACTCCAAATGGATTAAAGACCTAAATGTAAGGCCAGACACTATAAAACTCCTAGAGGAAAACATAGGCAGAACACTCTGTGACATCCATCAAAGCAAGATCCTTTTTGACCCACCTCCTAGAATCATGGAAATAAAATCAAGAATAAACAAATGGGACCTCATGAAACTTAAAAGCTTTTGCACAGCAAAAGAAACCATAAACAAGACTAGAAGGCAACCCTCAGAATGGGAAAAAATAGTTGCCAACGAAACAACAGACAAAGGATCAACCTCCAAAATATACAAGCAGCTCATGCAGCTTAATACCAAAAAAGCAAATAACCCAATCCACAAATGGGCGGAAGACCTAAATAGACATTTCTCCAAAGAAGCCATACAGATGGCAAGCAAACACATGAAAAGATGATCAACATCACTAATCATCAGAGAAATGCAAGTCAAAGCCACAATGAGGTATCACCTCACACCAGTCAGAATGGCCATCATCACAAAGTCTGGAAACAACAAATGTTGGAGAGGGTGTGGAGAAAAGGGAACTCTCCTGCACTGTTCATGGGAATGTAAGTTGGTACAGCCACTATGGAAAACAGTTTGGAGGTTCCTTAAAAAACTACAAATAGAACTACCACATGATCCAGTCATCCCACTACTGGGCATATACCCAAAGAAAACCATAATCCCAAAAGAAACATGTACCAGAATGTTTATTGCAGCACTATTTACAATAGCCAGGACATGGAAGCAACCGAAATGCCCATCAACAAATGAATGGATAAAGAAGTGGCATATATATACAATGGAATATTACTCAGCTATAAAAAGGAATGAGATGGAGCTATTTATAATGAGGTGGATAGACCTAGAGTCTGTCATACAGGGTGAAGTCAGTCAGAAAGAGAAAGACAAATATTGTATGCTAACTCACATATACGGAATCTAAAAATGATACTGATGAACTCAGTGACAAGACAAGAATAAGGATGCAGATGCAGAGAATGGACTGGAGAACTCAAGGTTTGGGGGGGCGATGGGGTGAAGGGGAAGCTGAGATGAAGTGAGAGAGTAGCATAGACATATAAATACTACCAACTGTAAAATAGATAGCCCGTGGGAAGTTGCTGTATAACAAAGGAAGTTCAACTCAATGATGGATGATGTCTTAGAGGACTGGGACGGGGAGGGGGGGGAGTTGAGGGAGGGAGGGAATACGGGGATATGTGTATAAACACAGATGACTGACCTTGGTGTACTTCAAAAACTGGTACAAGAGTGTAAAGCAATTATATTCCAATAAAAAAAAAAAAAAGACATGACTCTAATAGCACCTTATTTTTATATGTAATAATTATCAAAATGTGTAACATTGTTTGACAAATTACATATGAATAACAATTGCAATAATAAATCTGTCAGCAATTTTGGTCGCAGAAAATGTAAAAATTCCAATTTATAGCGACAATTTTTGTAACAGAGAAGTAGAATTCTGTGATCTATAAAAGGCTTTAGGACATAAAAATATGTCACATTAGAATAGAATTATGTGGTAGAAGTGGATTGGAAGAGATCTAAGAAAACATGCAAAGTTTTCGCATTTAAATAAAAGGTACTTGCAGACATAGAAAACAAACTTATGGTTACCAAAGGGGAAAGGGGGGAGAAGGGATAAATTAGGAGTTTGGGATTAACATGTACACACTACTATATATAAACTAGATAACCAACAAGGATCTACTGTATAGCACAAGAAACTCTACTCATTTTGTAATGACATATAATGGAAAAGAATCTGGAAAAGAATATATATATATAATATATATAAATCTGAAACATTTTGCTGTACACCTGAAACTAACACAACATTGTAAATCAACTATACTTCAATAAAAATTTTGTTTTAGAAAGGTGTTTGTTCATATATGGATACTACTAGAAAGAATCAAGTTTGCTGCAGTACTTACATTTCGGTGGGTACAGAATAGTCCTGCAACAGTTTTATTTTAAAATGTCAATACAGTACTATGGAAATGCCATCTTCAGAAACCCTGTTGAAAAGTTTAGAGGGCCTCTTAAAAATCAATGAGGGGCACGTGTGTTTTCAATCTTTCTTTAGGGGTTGCATGAGCAAAAACATCTGAAGATTACTGATTTCACAGATATTAACTGTTTTTCCTGTGTCTCCCTTTCATTGTTATTGTTAACAGTTACTTATAGTGGGGCTGGGGAAAAGAAAGGAAAGAGGAAGATTTTACAGCAAGAATCAGAAATTGGTCATAATCCTTCTTTTAACAATTTTAAAATATTGGGTACATTTATGAGTATTTCTAAAGGAAACAGCACACTGACTTTGGGAGGTTCTGTTCAAGATAGTGATGCAGGAGGATCCCGGGCTCACCTCCTCCCACGACACACTGAATCTGCAGCCACATATGCAACAACTTCCTTTGAAAAAAACCAAAAGCTGTCTGAGCAATGCCTGCACATCAGGCAAATGAGAGAAGGCCCATGTCGAAGCAGGCAGGAGCGGCTGGGGACACAACCTCGCCATAAACCCCATCCGGCAAGGCCACCCGCAATCCAGAGAGAACTCAGAACCTGGAGCTGCTCCCTGAAGGGGGAGGAGTTTGAACCCCACAGTGGGCACCCAACTTGTAAGGCCTGCATCTGAGAGACAAGACCCCAAAACATCTAGCTTTGAAAACCAACAGGGCTAGAGTCCACGACACCCACAGACTATAAGGAACCGAGAAACGCCTCTCAATGGGCTTTCTTGACTCACATGCCCCAGGGCTCAGTGCAGAGGCAGTAGGTCCGGAGGCACCCAGATTTGAGGTCACTGAAGTTCATTTGCTAATTTTAAAGCCTCCGAGTTTAGCACACACCTGGGGGCCTACTGGCGGACGGACACCATCCTCACCCCCTTCCTCTTCCTCACTCTAGCCAGTGGGTACCACCTTTTTTTCTTCTTCTTTTTCCAGCAGATGCCATCTATACACTCTCCCTCTGCTGTGCTCTAGAGCCACAGTATCTCCCGAAGGGGAGCGTCACACGTGACTGACGCCCTGGTTTTTGCGGCTGCTGAGCAGGGGATACACCTTGGTTGCCTGGCTGTGGAGGCTGGTGGGGCGTATGCTTGTGGGCCCCATGGGACTGTACCCAATGGAGAAAGAGTTCCTAAACAGCTTCCAAGAGACAGAAAGAGGCCACAGACCCAGCTTAGACTTTCAGTGAATGTGGCCTGCTAGCGAATCACCATAGCTGCAGCCTGAGGGGCAGGTTTCTAATTAAACACACGTGTAAGTGCTAACGACAGTCTTTTCGAGATCTCCAAGGGGAGGTGCTATCTTCCTGCACTCCCTGGCCACGCTCCAAAATGCCCGTATCTCCCAGAGGGGGGCTTTCGCACATGTCTGGTTTTTGTGGCCACCTCCTAGGAGATGCCCCTGGATAGCCTGGATCTGGAGGTGGCGGGGTGGGGGTGGGGGGTGTGTGTGTGTTCGTTCCTGGGTCCCCTGGGACTGTAACAATTGGCGAGACAGTTCCTGGCAGGCTACCACCCCTAGGGCACTGTACAGACAGACAGACAATAGACTGAAACACAGTCCCCAGCGCTCCCCCTCCTCTTTCTGTGAAAAAGGCCTATTTGCTTCTTCTGGAGCCTGAGGGGTGGCTTCGGCTTTGCCAAGCAATTAGAGGCCTACAGAGGTGCTCTCAGGGAACCCAGGCAGTTGGGTGGCATCTTTGCGTGCTCTCTCTGCCTCGTCACATCTTGCTGATACCTCCTGGAGCCCCAGTTTTTGTGACTGCCACCCAGGGGACACCTCTCTCACCCGGCTCTGGCGGCCAACAGGTCTTACACTTGTGGTCCCAGAGGACTGTATATATTTGCATACTTTAAAAGCTGCTGCCTGAAGGGATGAATTCCAAACAGCCTGAATCTAGGTGCTGACTGAGACCCTCCCCTTTTGGGACACTGACAGGTCTTTGCACACCCTCAACTAAAATGAATTAAAAATTAAATTGGCTGCTGGGACAATCACAACGAAGAGCTAGGGGAGGGGTGAAGGATGAGGGTCACCTCCATGCGGCCGGTCCCGCAAGACTGAGAGAGGTGTCTCTTTCATCTAATGCACAGAAGGCAACACAGACAGTCAAGGAAAATGAAGAAACAGAGGAATACATTTCAAACAAAACAAGACAAAACCTCAGAAAAAACCCTTAATTAAACAGAGAGAAGTAATTCGCCTGATAAAGAAATCAAAGTCACGGCCATAAAGATGCTCACCAAACTTGGGAGAAGACTGAATACAGTTGAGAACAGCAAAGAAATAGAAAGTATAGCGAAGGACCAAATAGAAGGTACGGACCTGAAGAACACAATAACTGAGCTGAAATACAATACTCTGACTTTGGAGTTTGGTGATGTTTTCACACATACACTCTAATTGTATGCGTTTTCCTGCTATAAAAATTATGATAGACTGGAAAAATGCACCATCAGGACTGAACACCTTACCTCAGTCAGTGGCAAACTGCACACACTGGCCCAGTCCAGGCAGCAGTGGCCCATCCTTCTCAAGCTGATGGAAACCAGTGTCAACATGCCAGGAATATTCCCTCATAAAAAAGCGAAGAGGAATACATTGTACGAATTCTTTACACCTTACAAATCCATTATTAGGCACCGCTGGGGATATTTTTTGGGAAAAAAATCAGCTACGCTCTGCTCAGAGATTTCCAAATGTTCTGGTTTCTATTCAAGAATTTCTAGAGCTCTCTGTCCTTTCTCTTTCCAAAGAAATGATATACTAGTTAGACAGGAAAAAGTGCATGTGTGTGTGCGTGCGTGCAGGGTGAGGGTGGGGTTTGTGTGCATATATTTACATGTGTAATAAGATATTCCCACACAAATATTCCATTGTTACCATTTCTATTATGTATCCTCCTTTTATGAAAAATAATATAACCAGGGCTTTGGCTCATCATCTGGTCCTCAGCCTTGGCCCCTACGCGGCTATAATTTTCAATCTGCTAATCATTCCAAACTCACTGAATGGAGTCCATGCCTGCAAAGCAGTGTCCTCAAGATGCCTATTGTCTCCATACTCTTGTCTCTCAAATCCCTTCAGGGGAAATTCACAACAGCTGCAACTGCTTGGATTTACAACAGAAGTTCACTGGCTATTCAGAAAGGATTATGATGATCTAGCCATGTAAAAAATGACTCATCTGGTGAATTAACCCATACACTGTGCTTGCTTTACTGCTGACAAAATTTAACCAATGTAAATATTTTGCATTCAAACAAATTGAATACATTCTTAAACATGTCTTACCACATGCCTTTGTGCTAAGGATCCTGTGGTGCCCAAGGCAGAGGTGGGAACCCGGCAATTGCCTAAGATTTCAATAATGAGTTCTTGTCCATTTAAGATTCTGGTATTAAACTTGGCCTCTTACCTTCATCCGTTTTCTTGATGGGGTCTGAAGGCAGGCGGTGGGGATACGGATGAACTAGAAAAACACTGCCCGTTAAATCACTAGTCTGATGAAGCAGGAACAAAGCCAATAGTTGGGTGTGGTGGGAAAGGGAATCTGAAGAAGCATAAAAAAGGTCTGAAGAATGAAACAGGGTGATATTTAGGGGAAACTCTCTAATTAGCTCCAGCTTTTAGCTCAGAGGGTAAAGAGAGGTCAAATGCCTAGGAGCTTGAAGTTTACTTGGTAAATGAGTCATAATTAAAAAACAGTAAGCAGGGGTGTGACATGATCAGGTTTGTCTTTTACATCATTCGTTCTCTTCTTTTCCTGCCTAGGATTAGGCTGAACTGCCTGAAGCTGCTACCGTGTGGGCTGAAAGTAATCAGATATTGATGATCTCATAAGGGTCAAGCTAATACTTCTCAGAATTTGAAATTATATTTTTAATTGTGTTTATTTGTTGAATGTCTATCTCTATGGCTAGATGGTAGACTCCAGAGCCAGACAACTTGGGTTCATAAATCAGCTGTATTGGCTGTGTGACCCTGGACAAGTTACTTAACCTCTCAGACTTTTAGTTTCCTTGTCTCTGAAGTGCAACAATATTCCCGAGAGTTACTGTGACCGTTACATGAGTTAATACATATCAATGCTTGAAATGGTGTCTGGGATACAGGGATACAGTAAGTGCTACTTAATTATTAGCTACGACCGTTACTATCATCAGCAGTTATACTGCTGTCCTCAGCATCAGCACCACTTTCCAAACACCTGTGTTCAACGTGAAGCACGAGGAAAGTAATCCCAGAGCTAGAAATTGGAAGCACCTTCTTTTCATTAGATTCCACAGTTTTTCAGTCCTCTTCCCTTAAGTTCAATAACTAATCCTAGAAGGATGTTTTCTCAACACTTTACACCTGCTCAGGTGGTATTAAAGTCCCAGACCGGAATTTCTGAATTATACAAAATATCTGCAGTAAATGAAAATGAGTTATATAGGTTTAAAAAAAAAAAAAAACAAAAATCAACAGCCTTTCATAAAGCATTGATTTATGACGAAAAAAGAAAAAAAAAAAACCTTCTTATATGGGATGCGGTTTCCTCATCTCCCAAGTGAATGATGACAAAACCCCTTACAGCCAGCTCTAGTCTTCTACTTTTCTATGAAATTAACAAATACAATTTGCCTCCGCATATAACTTTTCCCTAACCAAGCAAACAACCTCTACTTCAATATTCAACAGCACATTATCCCACTGCCTTTTCTCACACAGGATTTTTGGTTTTCCCTGGGTACTCATCAGGTCAGTATGGTATCCACCTTTAGTAGCGGCTCGTCTTCTCGATGGTATTCACCTGCATGCAGGGAGCTTCCTTAACCCCTCCATAGCACCGCTCCTCAGGTTAGGGCCACCAGCCTCATCCAGAAGAGAGGAATTTACAAAATAGATGATGTCCCTTATCTTCAAGTATCTCATTCTTGAGAAAAGTATTTCAGTGTTCATTCATTAGCTTTCTCAAAATATTTATATTATCTCATAATAATGATTAATGAGAAAAGCTACCACTGATTGAGAACTGATGTGCCAGATACTGTCCTAGGCATTCTAAGTATATTCTCGCAATTACCCAACCATCTATCTATTTATCTACACATATATACATATGTATATACACACATAGGTATATTTCTATATACATATATATGTACACATACATAGATATACATGAGTGTATAAAATGATACCAAAATACAAATATACATAAAACCATACCTTTATATATATACACACACACACACACATAAAACTATATCACTATGAAGCCCATTTTATAGAAGAAACTGAGAATCAGAAGCGATTAATCATCCAAAGCCACATAGTTTGTATCGGAGGCTGTATTTGAGCCAGATCTTTTTGCTTTTTTAAACACATTGAGTACAGTTCAGTGGTTATGGTCTCCGAAAAGCAACATATCCAAGAAGCTTTTTTCAAAAAAAGGAAAACAAGCAGTTTGATATCTTGGAAACAGGATTTAGAGAAAAGTGTCCTGAGTCCCTTCCTGGGTCTGGCTGATTGATGGTGGGATATGTCATCTTGAACAAAATACTCATCTTTCCCTGAGACCTCAATTTCCTCTTGTAGAATGAAGGGTTTAGAGCAGATAATATCTTAGGTTTCTTTTGGTTCTAAAAGATTTGCTTCTGAAAGACACTGTTTCTACAATGAGGATAAATACTCAGCATTCCAACTATTCTGAAGGAAAGGTAACATTCTCTCCCGAAGCAATAACTATCATCTAGTCATCCTTAAGTTCTCAGTTTAGAGAATATGATCAATCTTAGTCTAATCTTCTCTGGAGTTCCTTCTTCATACTGCACATCACAGTTTGGGATTACAAACTGATTTGTGTAGTTAGATTGCAAGTTCCAAAAAGGTAGGCACCATGTCTGTCTGTTCACCACTGAAGCCCTGCCTGGTGCCTAGCGCCAGGCTTGGCACAGAGAAAGTGCTCAGGAACATCTGTCAACTAAATGGATTTTAGAGGCTCACAGCTTCCGGGTTTTCAGTGCTGGATGATTTAGATAATATTTCTTCCTGTCTTTCCAAAAGGTAAGACTCTAGTAATGAGTCTTTCATGTCATCAGAAGGCTATAATTTATTGTCTCTTTGCTCGTAGCACGCAGAAGAAGCCAATGACGAGTACTGCCTCCCGCAAGTGTGCAAATAACAGCTCAGAGTTCCAATACCACTTTCTCTAATCCTTGAAAAACAAATACTGAAGATGACAATATCAACATGTATATTGGGGACTTCCTGGTGGCCCAGTGGTTAAGACTCCGCGCTTCCACTGCAGATGGCATGGGTTCGATCCCTGCTCAGAGAACTAACATCCCACACTCTTCATGGCACAGCCAAGTTTCCAGAAAACATTTATATCAGTGAACTGGATCTAACTGAAATCTTGCACGTAAGGAAGGCTTACTAATTTAAGAGAAGGAATGGATAAATGAATCCTTTTGTGCTTGGTGTTCTTGGCTGGAACCAGTTGCCAAAGTGCTTCTGTCCCCTCTACTGAGGCTCCACTAACAGGTCCACCCAACCGCGAACATACTACAGACCGCTATGCCTTTCAGCCGGGAATGCACGACTGGTAGCAGCCACAGTGACTTGGGTAACTGGGGGCAGTGGGTTTGTGAACTGCCCCCCTCTCTTCCTGCAGCTTATCCCCTGGGATGCAAGATTACACGCCTGGGGATGGGGGGATGGCGGGGGGGGGGTGGGCACAGCGTGGCTGAGGCTGCTGGGCAGCCACACGGCAGCGGCTTGTTGGCAGGGATCAGCTCAGTCTAGGACCACACGGAAAGCAGACATGCTGACTACAGCATGCAGCAAAGAAAATGAGAGCTTCTGCCTGTGTTTGGTGGGCTTGGACAGGGGGAGGGAGAGAGGGGGTGTTGGGGAGGGTGCTGAGCTGGGCTGTTCATGAAAGTGTGGGAAGATTCACGGGGAGGCATTTTGCCAGCTCAGAGGCAGTTGGGCGGATCCCCCCTCCCTTTTTTCTGCTTAAATGAGAAATCCTGCTGGGTGGTGTGGGAGCTGGGCCAAGAAAGGAGTAATTCTGCTGGGCGAGCATTGGATGCTCGGACCTAGGAAGGATGTCTGCAGCTGGGATCAGGGCCACTGGGAGGGGGAAGAAGGGAGGAGGAAACACTGGGGGAAGGGAGATGAGGAGCAATAAGAATGAAAGCAAGTATTGGAGGTTGGGACTAGCAAATGCCAACTATTATATACAGCATGGATCAACACGGTCCTACTGTAGAGCACAGGAAACTATATTCAATATCCTGTGATAAACCCCAATGGAAAAGAACATTAAAAGAAGAATGTGTATATATGTATAACTGAATCACTTTGCTGTACAGCAGAAACTAGCACAACATAGTAAATCAACTATACTTCAATGTAAAAAAAGAAGTAAAAGTGAGTAAAAGAAGAACACGAGGAGAAGAAAAGGGAGAAAGCAGAGCAGGTCAAAGACCTGGGAGGTTTACCCCTGGGAGAACCACGTTTCTGTGTTACAGGGCAGACCTACCTCCCTTTCAAATATCAGAAGGAAATAACGTTCACATGAAACAAGCAGTGAAAGACCACACTGGACAGTATAAAGTAAACACTGCCCTGAAATTCTCCTGGTGGCTGTTAATTTCCACGGGAATACATTTTTTTCCCAAATAGCAAACCATGGAGGAGCTGTAAGTTCTGAAAACACTTAAAAAGTGTTACTTTTTAGGTAAAACAGAACAAACAAAATGCTATCACAGAAAAACCACATACTACTTCAAAATATTTGATATTTCCTACAATATACTTTAGAACCCAAGAATCCTAAGTTGTTCTTACAGAGGCTGAGGCATATTTTGGCAATTTGGCTATTGACTGATTCCAAATAAAAGGCTCCAAATCTTCCCCCTTCTCAGATCTGAACCTAGGCTTCAAGAGGCCATTCTCGCTCTTGGAACTCTGCCCCCACCATGTGAACAAGCCTGGGCTGGCCTCATGGAGTCTGAGAGGTCACAAAAGGGCAGCCTAGTGGCCCTAGACAGGCCATTTTAGATCAGCCTCCAGCTAGCCAATCTCCAAACAGGTGAGAGTACTCAGGTAAGATTGCAGGGCAGCCAATCCCACTCACAGCCAATGACAAATGCATGAGTCATCACAGCTGAGACCAAAAGTGCTGCCCCACTGACCCACAGACTCATAAGCAAAAACAAATACTTAGTGTTTAGGCCACTGAATGTGGGGATCGATTCCTACAGAGGAACAGACAACTGACACAGTTACGCACAGACCGGGCACTCACCTGTGCATTCGTACTGCAGACCTTTCCCATGATACCCCTTCTCACAGATGCACTCAAATTGACCCGTGTGTGTCCCACATTTGCAGCTTGCCATCTGGTCACAGCAGTCCTTGCCGGCTTCACACAGATATGAGCAATGGGACATATCCTCTTGAATAAAACTCCCAGAAGGCAGATCTACCAAGCACATGGGACAGGGGTCATAAAAAAATGAATGAGCAGTTGAATCACATTCTCTCATTACCACAATTAACGTGCAAGCTGGAGAAGATATCTTTTCATTTCTGTCAAATTCCCAGCTGCTCCCCACTCCCATCCAAATACGAAGGTGTGTGATTTGCACGACCACAGACTGGGAATTTGATTCAGCTGGTTAAGCTATTTCAGTCTGGGACCTCATCATAAGTTCTCGAGGCCAGGCAGGGTCAGGCAGAAGTGAAGTAGTTTCAGCGAGGAATCTCCAGCTGCAGCAGGAAGTAATGCAGTTGGTTCTCCAGGTCAGTCCCCTGGCTTCCACACCAGCATGAGGTCAGGCAGCAGAAACCGGATTTCCAGGCTCCTTGCTCAAATAAGTAAAGCTGCAATCCTGACTGCTGTCTAAGGGTGCTGATGGTGAGCTGCTGACTTAAGAAAAAATATCACTCTATAATTATCTGATTAAAGACTGAGACATTGGCACCACACAGGTTGAATAATAGAACCGGGATCTGGTTTCTCTCTCAATTTTAAATAAATTTTCACTTGTTGTATAAAAGGAGACCATAGTGATTACTTGAGCAATGCTCTAAAGTGAACCATGCTGGGAATTCAACAACTCAGGCAGAGCTGTCCTGTTCCGAAAGTGACTTAACAGGGTAGGGTAAGGTTGACTGTGACTTATCAAGAATGGATGGCCTAGAATCAGGCACGCAGTAAGTTCCATTCACCCTGATGGGGAAGTTCAAAAGTCTCAGCCTAAATTCCAGTGCTAGGTCCACGGTGCTAAGCCCAGATATAGTGATGGGCCCAGAGCAGAAACGCAGATGAGTGAGTTTCAGCGAGACACATGAACTGCCATTGAATACTCAGAAAGGAGACTGGTGATGGCTTCAGTTATGGGACATCTATTTCTATGCATTAAGACCCTGAACAATAGATAGGGACAAAGTAAAGGGAAGCCCCCCCCACCCGAAGTACCCTATTAAAGCCCCATCCAACAGACTGTAGTGTGGGTACAAGATCTGCAACATGGGCATCTTGGGCTTAGCTCTGAGACACAGGTTTATTTGGCAGTCGAGGAGGCAAGAAAACCGTAGTCATAAGACTGGTGCACTGGCATTTAGGACAGAGAGAGAGAAGTGAACAAGGTGCACATGGGGAAAGCTATTATTCTGGAACCTACACCTACTGAGAATGGCCACAAACATGGACAGTTTTTTTTTTTTTGCCCACAAGCCTTTTAGTTTAGTTTAGTTTTTTAAGCTCTTTATTAGACTATAATTGCTTTACGCTGTTGTGCCAGTTTTTTTTTCTGTACACCAAAGTGAATCGGCTGTATTTATACATATATCCCCATATCCCCTCCCTCCCGTGACTCCTCCCACCCTCCCTACCCCAGCCCCCTAAGTCATCTCCCCTCATCGAATTGATCTCCCTGTGCTATGCAGCAGCTTCCCACTAGCTATCTATTTTACATTTGGTAGTGTATACATGTCAGTGCTACTCTCTCACTTTGTCCCAGCTTCCCCTTCACCCCTCCACCCACCCGTGTCCTCAAGTCTGTCCTCTACATCTCCATCTTTATTCTTGCCCTGTCACTGGGTTCATCAGAACCATTTTTCAAACATGGACAGTCTTGAGACCATAAGTGGATCCATCCACATTGAAAGCAGACCCACAGAGAGAAAAAAACTAGTGGTTACCAGTGCAGGGGGAGCAATATAGGGGTGGGAGAATGGCAGGTACAAACTCTTGGGTGTAAGATGGGCTTAAGGATGTCTTGTACAACACAGGGAATACAGCCAATATTTTGTAATAACTGTAAATGGAAAGTAACCTTTAAAAATTGTATAAAAATAAAAAACTATATATAAAAAAAGAAAGTAGCTTCAGAGAACATGGAGGCAGGGGAAATGAGGTTCACTTCCTTTGCCCCGATCATTTCTTTTCAGTATAAACAGGATCTTTTCTTATGAAACCTGGAAACTTGATCAGAGTATTACACATTTTAGATATTAGGTTATTGTAATAAAAGTGATGCCTTCCAAAACTCTGTTGTAATATGGTAACCAAAATCCTTTCCTTGAAGACTCTGTCACAGCCAGTTTCGGACTCAACTCACATTAGGGCAGAAGGCCCCCATTCTGCAAGATAGAAAGTTGGCAGGACTGGAAATGAGTCCTCTACAACACAGCTAATAGCACCCATAATTTCATAACCCCATCTAGTGGAACAGCCACTCTGTCTTCCCACTCAATACATCACTCTTCCCAGAGAAAAGGAGAAACAAACAAAAAAAGCCTCAGTTACTGAACTTCTGCCATGTGCCAAACACGATGTTCGTGAAATTTAATATTTTATTTAATCCTCCTGACAAAGCTATATGGTACATGTTATACTACCTCCATTTTAAAAGTAGAGGAAACTGAAGCTCATAGATGTTAGAGAAATTGGCTAAGGTAATAGTAATAATAGACAGTTATTGAGAGCTTAGTATAATAAGCCCTCAGTAACTAGTCACTTTATATGTATTAATCCATTTAATCCTTGGAATAAGCCTATGAAGTAGGTACTATTCTTATACCTTATTCTATTAACAAGAAATCTAGGGGGTGCAAAAGTTAACTAATTTCTCCAAGACCACTCAGCTAGTAGGTGACTAATTGGGATTTTCTGCTCTCTCCGTAGGTGCCTGAGATGCTGTTCTACACTCTTCTGTTGGAACCAGGACTGACCCACTTATTTATTTTTTTGCCCCATTTATTTTGAATGTCAGCAATTGCGAGGAAACCTCGTGTTGCCATGATTTGCCCATCAAACTGAATTTTTCATGTGGATACCTGTAAAGATCAAGCCTCATTTGCTCCATGGCTTTGGTCTGAGGCTACATCCCCTATCCCCTCCTCCCAATCTGCATTTTCTCTCCTGGATCAATGAAAGATACATGCCCATACGACACCCGGAAGTTCACCTGACTTAAGTCACTCAACTAAACATCCTTATAAATGGTGTACAAAGAACTCTGATGAATGGGTTTATTGATGCTATTCCCTGTTGCTGTCACTGCTCTTCGGTTTATCTATAAGCATATCTATCTTCAGACTCTCAGGTCAAGAAGTATGTGTTAAGTATTTATTGTCCCTATAATCTTCATGTGTATTTCTGGAAACATGCTGGTGAGGTTCACTATGCATGCCTCTGAATGGTTACTTCATCCTCCCAGATAACTGCAGATGAGATCTAAGTCAAGGCTTCCCACTCCGTGTGTGGCCTCAAAACACACCTCAATTCATTCCACTGATTCTAATGGTTCCAGGCGGGAGCATATGGATATTTTAGTTAAAATATATCACGGCTGTTAAAAAACCAAACCAAACAAATACTCCTGTCGCGAGGTCAGAACGTCATCTCTACTTATGAAGTTCAGCGCAGCTCATAACACACAAAGGACACATGGCCATCACGCTCAGCGAAGACCTCACAGGGCTTGGTATTACCCCCCAGTGGGTTTCAAGTAATAAGCAAGAAGGAAACCCTGTTTAAAGGCACTGCATGAGGTTTCCATTACCTTCATGCAATGCCCGGCGGGCTAAAGCCTCAAATTCTTCAAAACTGTGGAGCAGGTAGCAGTGCTCCTCCTTTGGGGTGGAAGCCATGTCGTTCAGTTCTCGAATGTTTCCTTGCCATATGCCAAAAGTGAAGATTTCCACTCCAAAATCTCGCAGTGATGCTGCAATGGGTCTTGGATCTCCCCCATTGGAATATCCATCCGTAATGAGAAATATAACTTTTGTTGAGTTTTCTCTAGAATGACGAAGAATTTGCTGTAATGAAACAGGGCAAGTTAGTATGAGTTTGTATTGTGTTGGCCTGCTCTGCGCCCCCCTCAGTAGGTAAGGGACTTCTTGTGCACATCATTACCATTTCACAAGAGTGAGGGATGCAACACTGATCAGTGAGGGTAAAACACAAACAGGCACAGACCAGCACCTGCACTGCTCTTCTCACAGAACCACAACAAAGCTCAAAAGCATTTAAAATGTAGCATCAATTTTGCAGTACGTTTACAGTTACAAGATAACAAAGTGAATATCCACCAATTGGTGAACAACTGAATAAATAATGGAATATTCACAAAATGGAATACGGTATACTGTCAAAAATGAATCAGAGATATCTGTTTATTCGGTGGGATTTCCTTGAAGTATTGGTGAATAAAAAAAGCAAGATGCAGGAAAAATAAAATTAGAACACTCCCTAACACCATATACAAAAATAAACTCAAAATGGATTAGAGACCTAAATGTAAGGCCAGTCACTATAAAACTCCTGGAGGAAAACATAGGAAGAACACTCTTTGATGTAAATAACAGCAAGATCTTTTTTGATCCACCCCCTAGAGTAATGGAAATAAAGACAAAAATAAGTGGAACCTAATGAAACTTCAAAGCTTCTGCACAGCAAAGGAAACTATAAGCAAGACGTAAAGACAACCCTTAGAATGGGAGAAAATATTTGCAAATGAATCAACAGACAAAGGACTAATCTCCAAAATATATAAACAGTTCATCCGCTCAATATCAAAAAAACAAGCAACCCAATCAAAAAATGGGCAGAAGACCTAAATAGGCATTTCTCCAAAGGAGACATACGGATGGCCAAGAGGCACATGAAAAGCTGCTCAACATCACTAATTATTAGAGAAATGCAAATCAAAACGACAATGAGGTATCACCTCACATGGGTTAGAATGGGCATCATCAGAAAGCCTGCAAACAGTAAATGCTGGAGAGGATGTGGAGAAAAGGGAACGTTCTTGCACTGCTGGTGGGAATGTAAACTGATACAGCCACTATGGAGAACAGTATGGAGGGTCCTTGAAAAACTAAAAATAGAGTTAGCATATGACCCAGCAACCCCACTGCTGGGCATATACCCAGAGAACACCTTAATTCAAAAAGACACATGCACTCCAATGTTCATTGCAGCACTATTTAAAATAGCCAGGATATGGAAGTAACCTAAATGTCCATCAACAGATGAATGGATAAAAAAGATGTGGTACATATATACAATGGAATATTACTCAGCTGTAAAAAGCAATGAAACTGGGACATTCGTAGAGACATGGATGGACCTAGAGACTGTCATACAGAGTGAAGTGAGTCAGAAAGAGAAAAACAAATACTGTATATTAACACATATATGTGGACTATAGAAAAACGGTACAAATCAACCAGTTTGCAAGGCAGAAATAGAGACACAGATGTAGAGAACAAACATATGGACACCAAGTGGGGAAAGCGGGGAGGGTTGGAGGGGAGTGAATTGGGAGAATGGGATACCAAATTGTACGCTCTAAATATATGCAGTTTATTGTATGTTAACTGTATCTTAATAAAGGTTCCCAAAAAATAAATAAATAAAACAAAATAAAATAAAATAAAATAAAATAAATCAGCATCACCATCATCATCAGTTCCATAGAACTTGCTAATTAAGAGCAACAAATGTTTATGGAATGAATCTGTATTAATACTATCAATTATTAAACTATTTTTATTGACTTTTCAGGCTCAAAATATGCACCAAATCTGAGTCCTCTGTATCTCCTTCCTAGCATATCTAGCCAGCTCCCCACTTACCTACCTAGCTGAACCACCTCATCATCATACTAAAAACGGGATGAGAAGAAAATTTAACAGAATATGTCTTTTCCAGAGTTAATAATGGCTCACTTGCTTCCTCTGTTTGTTTTTCCACTGCTCCTCCAAAATTGGAGAATTGATTCAATACTTCATCTTTTTTGGACCACCCAGTATTAGCACAAAATCAGCTGTTTTTCTGATTTTCTTCATGAGAAAACACTGATTCACTCAACTTGACAATTGGGCTTTATGGTTTTAGGACAAGTGAGTTAACCTTTATAATGTTATATGCAATTCCTTCGGATAAAAGGAAAAAAATGAAACCTTATAAAAAAGCTGTATATTTATTGCCACTGATGCTTTTTGACATCGTACTGTAAAGGCACAAGAGATCCAGCGGTGAATCTGGCTTATAATTAAATTTGCTGTTGTTGCTTTTCATTAGACATGGGTAGGGAAGGTAAAGCAGCACCACGGTATATTTTCTGGCAGTTTCTTAGAAGGAATTCAATGTTTCTTAGGCAATGATTCAAGAAACACGACATTCAGAAGATAAGAGCAACACTGTAACCTACGTTCTGTTAAAGTTAAAAGGAGACATTATGATTTTAAAATAACTTTGCCGCAATTCATTTTAGGGCACAAACTCAGCTAGAAGATTCAGATTCTCTCAGATTATAAGTTTCATATCTGTAGAAAGCATATTTCATTAGCATGTAATCAACAGGTTATTTATTCTTCTTCAATAATTCCTGCCAACTTGTTTTCGAGTTTGTGAGCTAAAGAAAAAGCTAATAGCTTTTTTTTCCCTGAATTTAAAGACAAACTAAAAATTACTCTGGAAAACATCTGGAAAGCCAGCAATTTGAGAAGAGGTATTCAAACACTTCACTGCTTCTCAAAAAACCAAGTGAAATAAAGGAAAACAAGTAGCGCTGAGGGACCATACTGAAGACAGGAATGGAGGGCAGGTGTGTGTGGCAGAATAACATGAGATACTAACAGAGACATTTCCCAAATACACACACCAAGGGCCCCAATCAACAGTCTCAAAATTCTTGGTGTTTTTTCCTTTTGGCTTCAAATTTATTGGCATAAACTAGTCATAATAAGAAATGCCTGTTTATGGTCTACATCAAAATTCTTGGCTCTGAAAGCTTAAAAAAGCTGCCCTCTTGAAGAATGACAGGAAGACTTGGGATGACTACTTGGTAGGTGTGAGGTATTTCCTCACTCCAGACAAGAAAAGAACCTCTGAATGCCTATCATCAAAAAGAATATGTATAAATACAGTGATTCACTTTGTTGTACAGCAAAAACTGGCACAACAGTGTAAAGCAATTACATTCCAATAAAGAGCTTAAAAAAAAGAATAGAATTAATTAATGTTGGTGAAGATGTGAAGAAAAGGGAAACCTTGTACACTTCTGGTGGGAATGTAAATTCCTGCAGCCACTGTGGAAAAACAGTATGGAGGTTGCTCAAAAACTTAAAAATAGAACTACCGTATGATCCAACAATTTCACTCCTGGGTATATATCTGAAGAAAACGAAAACAGTAATTTGAAAAGATACATGCATCCTAATGTTCATAGCAGCATTATTTACAAATGCCCCAATATGGAAGCAACCGAAGTGTCCATCAACAGATGAATGGATAAAGAAGATGTGGTATGTATACACAATGGAATACTACTCATAAAAACGAATAAAATTTTGCCATTTACAGCAACATGGATGGATTTTGAGGGCATTATACTAAGTGAAACTAGTCAGACCGAGAAAGACAAATACTGTACAATATCACTTATGATGGCAGAATCTAAAATGTACAACAAACTAGTGAATATAACAAAAAAGAAGGACACTCACAGATACAGGAAACAAACTAATGGTTACCATTGAGGGGGCAATATAACAGTGGGGAAGTGGGAGGTACAAACCACTGGGTGTAAGATAGGCTACAAGGATGTCTTGTACAACACACAGAATATAGTCAATATTTTGTAATAACTGTAAATGTATTTAAAAATTGTATAACAAATAAAATAATAATAATAAAAAAAAGAACCTTGGAGGAGAGGAAGAGAAAAAGAGGAGAACGCCAGATTTTAGATGTTGCTGTGAGGCTCTGTGCTCCACATCCCCCATACCCTCCATGCTCCCCAACTGAGTCACAGAAGGAGCGATGTCTGACATCCCTTTATGGGTATGGGTATAGGGATCCATGAGTCCTCTTTCCATGTGGATATCTGGGATAGTGGTAAGTCCCACAGAAGTGCTGCTGGTCACAGTGACATAGGGCCATAGAACATAACTATGTGGGATTTTCAAGGGGAGAGCACCTGATGAGTCCTGTGTATTCCTGGAGAGGCTTAGGAGAGAGTTGGTGCTTTATGAAGACTCCTGGAGGAGTTTTGCAATATTAAGGAGGTGGCAGTGGCTGGCAGCATGGACCATAGAAGCCATGTCTCTCTCTCTCTGCAATATCAATATGAAGAAATCCTGGAAGCTCCAGGAGCTTGCTGCACCAAGGGTGACAAAGCTGACAAACCCACCTGCAGGTGACCAGTGGTGACCATCGTGACCACTGATGAGAGCACTGAGGCAATTCCAGAGGGTGGACAATGCAGGGAACGTCAGAGCTGAGAGGTGAACATACCCTCCCTTACTGCAGCTTTGCAGAAGCTCCAAAGCTTACACTCAACTAGAGGGAGGAAGGGAAAAGGAAAACATTCCTGAATGTGGCTCAGTTTTCAAAAGGGAAGCGCTTGAGAAATTTCTGATTTTGAGTTTGCTGGGAAGTACCTAGATGGAGTTTTTTTGTCATCGAGTTGACTGGAGCCTCAAAATAGAAACGACAGTTAGTATTAGAAAAACCAAGAATTAAAAAAAAAATCTTAATTGGCAGATAGTGAAATATTTTCTTTTTTGACAAACACAGCTTCTCTTACTGATGGAACCTTGTGATATCTTGGAAAATGGTAGAAAAAAATCTCTTGGAACTCTGCCATCCCCACCTTATTTAGAGGGAGAGGCAAAGGCTAGAGATGAAGGGCAGGGGTGGGGGGGACGAGATGGGGAGAGGAGGAGCTCACTTGATTCAACCTCTTTGCAACACAGCTCAAAGATATTCAGAGGTGACAAAGGCAAGGACAACTTCAAACAAAAGCCTAGTCTACTCCTCAAATGCAACTTCCTTGAAGGCAGGTATTTTTATCTCCTTTTCAATTCCTTAATTGCCAAAGTCTAGACCGCACTTGGCAAGTATTGATAGTACATACTCAATAAATATTCGTCAATAAATAGCAGCCCAGGATGCAGTCAGTGCTCAGGCCAAAGCCCTGGAGTCACTCTTACCTCCTTTCTCTCCTTGTACGCTGCTTTAGAGAGCTTCCTCTTCCCAAGCATATTAACACAGTCGCATATTCTTTTCTCTAACACTTCTGTTTTATAAAAATTATTAAACCCATACATTTTCCCTTGATTTTTATCCAACTTCATAAGCAATTTTCCTCAAATCATTTACTGATTGATCTGTTTTTCTCCCTGGTTAGAGTCTCTTCATTCTATTTTACTGACTTACTCACCTATATTTGGGCCAATACCACATAGTTTTGGTTACTATAGTATTTTGGTTCATAGTATTTTTTTCATATCTGGTAAGGAAAGTCTAACATCTTTTTATTTTCTCTTTTAAAATGTCTGTAGTTAACCTTGAAAAGTCTCTTTTCCAATTGGGCTTGAGAGTCAGCTTATCAAATTTTTCATTAATTTTTTTTCTATTTAACCATTTGATCCAGCAATTCCACATCTAGAAATTTATCCCAAAGACACACTGGCTAAAACAAGAAGGAAAAAAAAAAAGACAGATTCAAGGACCAGCCCCAGTAGAAATGATCATCCTTAGAACCCTTACTGCTGTCTCCAAATACTGTTTACCACTGAGAGGAACCAAGAATTCTTGAACAAATGACTGATTTCAGGTCTAGGACAAGAAATATACAACATGAGCTTGGAACATTCCGTCATGACAGAAAGCAAAGAAGCTCTTAAAGGTTACAAGGACACTCCAAAGTGAATCAGAAGTCAATCTGAAGAAACTCCTCTGTCCTTCCGGGCAAATAAGGGGCAATTTGTGTATCAATAAAAAAATAATCATTGGAATGAATTTAAATGTATCAAGTATGATACATATACACACACACAAACATATACATATGTGTGTATATATATTTCCATTTTCAGTTAGTGCACACCTCAGGCAAAAAGCCCTATCAATATAAACAATAATTGGAATAAACTGAAACACACACATTTTCTTAGTTCAGTGTCTCCTCTGGGGAAAAATCCAATTATCTCTCACGGATGGCATGAAGTGAGACATTATTTTATCCATCTTTAAAGCTATACATCAGGTTTCACAGGGTACCCCTAGTCCTAGTACTCCAAGATGTGGGCAAGTTGTGTTTACATCACCCTTGCTCTCTACTAAGCAATAAACTCTTTCCGAGTTGTGCCACGCGGAAATCATAACCTAACCTCCATGGACACCCCCCACAGCTTTTGCTCCTCTTCTCCACTCTCCCTCCTACACGACCATGGCAGTTTATGTAAGCAACACACTGTAAAAGTGACAACTGAGATGGAAAAGAGGAGAAGAGGAGAGAAATGTAAATTGCCTTTTTTTTCCCCCAGTATGCTATTCTTGACAGTGCCTGGCTCATAAATGTTTATTCAATTAATGAATGAGCAGAGTGGATAAACTCTAGGATATGCTGGAGAGAGTTACTTGAGTGCGTTGGTCTTAAGTGAGCAGTGGGAATATATAGAATGTGTGCGTGTGTGCGCGTGTGTGTGTGCTGTACATTGTATAGTTTTGCACCAAAAAAGATAAAGTTTTCTCTTTGTGCTCTTATTGTCCTGACATGAACAAATACCATCTTGGAATATTAATTTTAACTCCTGTCAATAGCATTCCTTAATATCCTGCTTAGGATTTGCAGAGATTTCTGGCTGTACTACTCATTACATAAAAAACACTTTCAGTTATGATTCTATTGATATTTTTCTTCTCTTCTTGCAGAGAACTGCTGAATATTTACGGGAACCATTATATCTGTTGGCAAGACAATATATTAAGCTTAAAATAGTAAGAAGAATAGCAGGACTAGTAGTCCAAGCAAAGAATTACACAAGATCTCGGTTTGGATGCACTTTAAGGATAGAGGGGGGAGTGGATGATTTACTGAAAATAATTCACCCCTCCCCCAATCTCTGTGCTTCATCATACTTGAATAAAAACATAATTCAATAAAAACATTTTTTCATCCCACAGATCTAAGAAGTAAATAGATCTGTGGTAATGTTGGTGGAATGTGGTAGAGGACCAACTCGTGATTCTCCTTTTAGTGTTCTTGAAATAGTTTACATCATCTGCAATCCCATGAAAGGCATTTAAGAAACAGAATTTTTTGGTCCAGAATACTGAATGAGGCAAACCCTTTGTGGCCAACAAAAAACTCGACGTGAACTTTGTATAGCAAAAGGTTATCACCATCTGTATTGTATCAAGCCTCTGATTAGCTTGTATAAATATCTGGCAGAGAAGTAAGCTCCCCTTGTCCAGTAAGAGTCACTAGAATGATAAAAATGCAGGGTTGTGTAACATTGTTCTAACACCCGAGATCCATCACCATTACACAACACTGCACTCCCCACACCCTCCAAGTCAGGCCACAAGGCAAGTGTTTTGAAAAATGATCTTGAAAGAAAAAGAGATGTTACAACAAAGCTGATGTGGGGACCATATTTGCCCTTGGGCTTCATTAATTAAACTACATGTAGATATAATACCAACCTCAGCACAACCTTAGCTGCAATTACCCGCTGTGGCCAACCTTGACTGAGGATAGTAACTAGAGAAACTCATAAGTCATCTTTTAAAAAATTTGATTTTATAAACTGATACCTATTTTGACTCTATTAGAGCCACTCTCCTACAGGGAGCAGAAAACTAGTAAATTATGTCAGCGTTTCAACTTGTTTTCCACATATATTTTTTTCCATGTTAGGAAACATTAAGTACAAACAAGACACCATACAGAATGTAAGTTGGTACAGCCACTGTGGAACACAGCATGGAGGTTCCTCAAAAAACTAAAAAGAGAATCGCCTTGTGATCCAGAAATCCCACTTCTGGGCATACCCAGACAAACCTGTAACTCAAAAAGATACATGCACCCCTACGTTCACAACAGCACTATTTACAATAGCCAAGACATGGAAATAATCTAAATGTCCATCAACAGATGAATGGACAAAGAAGATGTGGTGTGTATATATACACAATGGAATACTATTCAGTCATAAAAAAGAATGAAATAATGCCATTTGCAGCAACGTAGATGGACCTAGAGATTATCATACTAAGTGAAGAAAGAGAAAGAAAATTCTATATGATATCACTTATATGTGGAATCTAAAATATAAATGAACATATCTAAGAAACAGAAACACACTCACAGACATAGAGAACAGATTTGTGGTTGCTAAGGGGGATGGAGGGTGGAGGAGGGATGGATTGGGAGTTTGGGGTTAGCCGATGCAAACCATTTATACATAGGATGGATAAACAACAGGGTCATATTGAATAGCACAAGGAACTATATTCAATACCCTGTGATAAACCATAATGGAAAAGAATTTTTAAAATATATATATGTGTCTGTGTATATATGTGTGTGTGTATATGTGTGTGTGTGTGTGTGTGTGTGTGTATAACTGAATCACTTTGCCGTACAGCAGAAATTTATACATTGTAAATCAACTATACTTCAATTTAAAAAAAGACACCATAAGCTACTTGTAATTCTTCAGTCTTCAAATTCCAAAATTTCACTGAGCTTCATCTGCTATTTAGTTAATATTTTTAATTTGAACACTCAAATATTCTTCAGTTCAGGGGATGTTTATTGCTTTACATTTGTGAATGGTATATCTGGGAAAAGAAGTTATTTATCTATGGGCTCATCATTTTCTGGATATATTCTATTCTTTTTTCATTTTTATCTCATCCTACTTCCTTTTTAAAAAAAATTTATTTATTTATTCATTGGCTGAGTTGGGTCTTTGTTGCTGCACACGGTCTTTCTCTAGTTCCGTGAGCGGGGGCTACTCTACATTGTGGTGCGTGGGCTACTGATTGTGGTGGCTTCTCTTGTTGTGGAGCACGGGCTCTAGTTGTGCGGGCTTCAGTAGCTGTGGCACATGTGCTCAATAGCTGTGGGTCATGAGCTCTAGAGTGCAGGCTCAGTAGTTGTAGCGCACGGGCTTAGTTGCTCCAGCAGGGATCGAACCCATACCCCCTGCATTGGCAGGCAGATTCTTAACCACTGCGCCACCTAGGAAGTCCCTACTTCTTTCTGAATTTAGTGGAATGTCTCAAACTTTTCTTCCACATCACTGATTTTACACAGTGTTGTTTCTCTTCCCTTCTATTTCCAATTAAGAATTAATCCTGGATCTAGAGATTATCATACTAAGTGAAGTAAAGAGAGAAAAACAAATATCATATGATGTCACTTATATGTGGAATCTAAAAACATGATACAAATGCATCTATTTACAAAACAGAAACAGATTCACAGACACAGAAAACAAACTTACGGTTACCAAAGTGGATGCGGGAAGGGATAAATCAGGAGTTTGGGACTGAAATATACACACCACTACATATAAAACAGATACACATCAAGGACCTACTGTATAGCACAGGTAACTGCTATATTCAATAACCTGTAATAATCTATAATGGAAGAGAATCTGAAAAATGATATATATAAAGGAATCACTTTGATGTACACCAGAAACTAACATAACATTGTAAATCAACTATACTGCAATTTAAAAAAAAGCACCTTAAAATCATCTAAGAATTGGCACCTTAAAATAAATTAATCCTGGCTTTGCATTATTTTCCTTTTTACAATATTTCTTTGTTTCACACAGTTTTCTCCTTGTTCCTTCCAGCTTCTCAGCCAGTTTTGTTTTCTTTTCAGTGCTTTATCTCATTTCTCTTCACCATTTCAGTGTTTTATTTACTTATGATAAGTGCACATAACAAATGCTTTCTAGGATTTAGTTCTGTTTTTCGCAGTGAGTTCCTGAACTTTATCTGTATCTTACATTCTATCTTTATTTTATTTAGCAAAAAACTTTCAAAGAAGCCAGATAGGAGTTTTTTGTCCTCCATTTTCCTCATCCATGAATGAAGTGTTATATCCAGCCAAAGTGTTTGCAACAAATGATCAACAAGTGGGTAAAATTAGTGTTGGAATACATGGCTATAATATTTGCTATTATTGTTATTGATAAAACAAATTGAAATCCTACTCAAGTGATCAGTGAAGAGGGTTAAAAATAAGCCACACACTATCTGGAAACAGAGGGTCTAGATCAGCACTGTCCAGTAGAACTTTCTGTGATAAAATTGACATGTTATCTGCTCTGTTCAATAGCCTCTAGGCACATGTGGCTACTGAACACTTGAAAGGAAGCTACTGAAACTAAGGAAATGAATTCATAACTATATTTCACTTTAATTAATTTAAATTTAAATAGCCACATCTAGCTAGTGGCTACAATACTGGATCATGCAGGTCAAGCCTCATCCCTGGAGGGAAAAACACAAAAAGTCTAAGCAGGCCCATAAAAATATTCTGTCAACTTAAGAACTGCAAAATCAACTTGAAGATTTGGAAGAATAAAAAATTTAATACCAAAATAAGAAGAAAGTAATGTGATAGAATGGCACTTGCATCACTAGGATTTAGAAAGCCATAGAGTCTATGAAAACAGGAACTGAAAGCCACAGAAAGAGAGCAGGCTAAGAAGAAAACAGAGATTGTAGGAGGAGAGGGATTTGAAAAGAAAATAATGCCAGGAAACCAAAAAAGGCAGTGAAAAACTTAGAAATACACCTTGGTGGTAGTGAGATAAAATGTCAGAAATCCAAATTAACAAAGCTTAGTACAAATTTTAGAGTAAAAAGCTGCTGACTAATCTCACTTATAAACATAGATGCACAATTCCAAATAAATACTTCCACACTGAATTCAAGTGATATTCAAAACAGAGAAAGACAAATATCATACAATATCACTTGTATGTGGAATCTTAAAAAATGATACAAATGAACTTACAAAACAGAAATAGACTCAAAGACAGAAAACAAATGTACGGTTACCACAGGGGAAAGGGTGGGTGGGATAAATTATGAGTTTGGGACTAGCAGATATAAACTACTATATATAAAATAAACAATAAGGTCCTCCTGTATAGCACAGGGAATATATTTAATATCTTGTAATAACCTATAATGGAAAATAATCTGAAAAAGAATAAATATATATGTATATATATGCATAACTTAATCACTTTGCTGTACACCTGAAACAGTGTAAGTCAACTATCCTTCAATAAAAAAATAAAAACAAAGAGAATCTATGTAAAAAAATAAGATTCAAAAGATATTTGTCCTTTATTCAATAAGGCTCATTCCTCAAATGCAAAATTAGATTAAAATTAAGTCTTCGGCTGTAGTATAACACAATAATTGTGCCAATTAAAAGAAAATAATAATCTAAGATACTAAAAAGGCATTCAATAAAATTGTTTTGCTTTTTTTATGAATAAGAATATAGAAATAAAAAGACACCATAAATCATGCTCAACTGTGAAAACCCAGCATATTTCCCAATTAGATAAGGAGCAAATCAGCAATTCTAAGTATTTTCACTCTTATTTAAAATCCTTTTTGAAATTTCTAGCCAAGACAATAAGACAAAACCATAATTAATACTGCATTTCTTAAATTGCTGCTCTGTCTCAAAAAATCAAAATTAGAAAGCAAGGACAAATTAGAAAATATATTCATCATACTTACCAAATAGAGTATTAAGGCCCTTAAAATATAAAATCTTTGATATATCTCTAAAGGAAAAGAATGAGAAAAATAATGGAAACATAGGTGTTTTAACAAAACAAAGACTAAAAAAAAAAGGAATTCTATTTTTCAGAAAATATGAAAAACATTTAACTTTACCAACAACCAAAATAATGTAATTTCAATAAAAGAAATACTATTTTTTTCACTTCTCAAATGGTCAAAGATATTTTTAAAGTTAAAAGTTGTAAAATATGTGGGGAAACAGTTACTTCTATTGGGAATGCTACCTGAATTGGTAATATTTGGGAGTACAGTGTGACAAAGTGACCATAACCTCAAAAATTTCAAGTGATTTGAACTACAATTCTACATCTAAGAATATCTTAAGGAAATAACCATGGATACACATAAAAAGTGATCAAAAGGATGTATATCTGAGGATAATTTGCAAGACAGAAAATGGAAATGACAAAAAATTCCAACAGTAAGTTATTGGTTAAAAAAATTACAGGGCAATCATGAAATATCCTTATAATAATATTGTTGAATAACATTAAATGTAAAAAGTAGGTAACCAAAAACAATGATTTTATTACATTAGTGTGCGTGTGTGTAAATTACTACATGTATGTGCACGTATGTACGAGTATGACTAACAGCACGTACATCAAAATGTTGACTATCTCTTGGTAGTATATTTACGGGGTTTTATTTACCTCTATTTTGTACTTTTATATCATTTCTAAATTTTCTCTTTCCTCTATTCTTCCCCTAGGGAATGTCATGTGAACTCAGAACTCTGTCTCAGCTATAGACTAATAACTCCTAAATCTATGCCAAATAAACCCAAACTCCCATTATGAAGTTCCAGCAGCCCAGTGGACACCACTACCCGAATGTGTCATATGCCCCCCAAACTCAATATATTCTCTCCATACACAAATAAGGGTTGCCTCCTCCTGTCTTTAAAACATGTCACATAATGGCACCATAATCTATCCCACTTTATAAATCTGCAATCTCGGAGTAATCTATGATGCCTTCTTTCTGATCTATCGTCTTTAATAACCCATCCAGACCCATTCATTTCACCTCTGAATTATCTACCTGCCTCACGATCCTGCTGCCCCAGCCTTGGTTTAGGTATGGGATATTGGTTCTGTTTGGATTATTAAAAAACACCAGTTGTTTTAAGCATCTCTACCTGAAGCTGCTCTTCTTTCAAATCCACTGTCTGACCTGCCATCCAACTTATCCTTCTGAAATACTGATCTAATCAGCCTTAAAATTTCCATGATTTTCCCATCTACAAAATAAAGTCTAAATTTCTTTACAAGTCCTTTTATCACCTAGTCCTAAATAACACTTCTAGTCACATCTCTTACCTCATCCCTATCTCCTGCCTACTTTCCCAACCTACCCCTTCACCATATACTTGCTATACCATTCTATTGGGAGGTTTTGAAACATACCATGCTTTCCTTCAGTTTGCTCTGCCTGGAAATTAACAACTTTCTTATCTCCCACTATGTTTACCTCCACTTTTACCAGTTCTTTAAAACCCAGATCAAAGTTCACCTCCTCAATGAAACTTTCCCAAATATTAAATCCACCTCAATGTCCCTCACCCCACTACATTCCATTACACCAACCCCATCAGAATTATAGTTTACACTTATATACCTGGCTATATCCCAAGCTAGCAAAATACTCTACAGCAAGGTTGACTCACATTTTTACTGTAATGAAGATCAAAAAATAACTATGGGAGAAAAGATGGCGACGAAGTAGAGAGACGTGGAGTGCATCCCTCTCCACAGATGCATTGGGAATGCACGGAAGGACGCAGTCATTCCCACAGAGAACCAGCTGAACACCAGCAGACGGCCTCAGACACCAGAAAGGGCCGCGGGGAGCCCGACATAGCCGGTAGGGAGGCATCTACGAGGGCTCAAAGAGGGTGAAGCGGCGGAGCTGTGGCAGACGGGAGGGAGTGAGAAACATACGGAGGGTCCGCAGCGCAGCTCAGCATTCCCGGACCGAGACATCGATCCGCGGCTGAACGGAGGGTCCAGGAGCGGGAGCGTGGGAACCGGAGAGCTGGTTCAGGGGGAGAAACATTGTTGCCGGTAGGGTGATGGACCGAGAGGACAGGAGGGAGGAGGTCCGCGGAGAGGAGTGCCTGTCCCTGAGAGCTGCCCGGCCATGATGGCGGCTGGAGGCTGCAGGCTCCCGGGCGGGGGGGAGGAGCCGGGCGCATAGCCTCTCCCTCTCTTTCCTTGCCTCTGCAACAGGCAGTGGAGAGACGCCCTGCAGGCCACCTAAGGCGCTCAGGGATAACAAGCACCCTCAGGCACTCGGGCGGGGCTAGATTAAAACTCCTTGCAACGCCAGCAGGGAGGCTGCCGAGAGAAAAAAAAAAAACCAGCATCAAAAAGAAAAAACCCCGAGAGAGGCCCAACTCTAAGACTTTCTGTTTACGCCTGAGCCACCAGCGCCCTCTGCAACAGGCACCTCCAAGCCTGACTGAAACAACAGTGCGCCACTGCTCACTCACTCCCAGGAGAAGGAGCCACTATTGTACCCTCTCCCTCCCCACACACCGAGGCGTACAGACGAACAATAAAGGAACCTCTGCTGGTCACAGAATAACGCAAAAAAAACCCCAAGACTGAATATTCGTTTAATCCAATACTTGGACATTAGTCTGAGGCTTGGACAGTCTTCTATAAACACCTCTATCACCAGGACAAGCAACCCCAAAAGCTTGGAAAACCATGAGGAAACAAAGAAACCCCATGCAGGCAAAGGAGCAGGAAAAAAACCCACAAGACCAAATAAATGAGGAGGAAATAGGAAAAATGCCTGAAAAAGAATTTAGAGTAATGATAGTAAAAACGATACAAAATCTCGATAACAAAATAGAGAAAGTACAAGAAACAGTTCATAAGAACTCAGAAAAACAAACAGCAATGGATAACAAAATAACTGAAATTAAAAATACTCTAGATGGTATAACCAGCAGAATGACTGAGGCAGAAGAACGAATAAGTGAGTTGGAAGATAGAATGGGGGAAATAAACGCCACAGAGCAGGAAAAAGAAAAAAAAATAAAAAGACTAGAAGACAGCCTCAGAGACCTCAGTGATAACCTTAAACATACCAACATTCGAATTATAGGCATCCCAGAAGAAGAAGAAAACAAGAAAGGGTCTGAGAAAATATTTGAAGAGGTTCTAGTGGAAAACTTCCCCAACATGGGAAAAGAAATAATTCACCAAGTCCAGGAAGCACAGAGAGTCCCATACAGAATAAACCCAAGGAGAAATACACCAAGACACATATTAATCAAACTAATGACAATTAAACACAAAGAAAAAATATTAAAAGCAGCAAGAGAAAAGCAACAAACAACATATAAGGGAAAACCCATCAGGATAACAGCTGACCTTTCTACAGAAACTCTGCAGGCCAGAAGGGAATGGCAGGATATCCTGAAAGTCCTGAAAGAGAGAAACCCAGAGCCAAGAATACTCTACCCAGCAAGAATCTCATTCAGATTTGAGGGAGAAATCAAAAGCTTTCCAGACAAGCAAAAGTTAAGAGAATTCAGCACCACCAAACCAGCCTTACAACAAGTGCTAAAGGAACTTCTCTAAGTAGGAAACACAAGAAAAGGAAAACACCTACAAATACAAACCCAAAACAATTCAGAAAATGGTAATTGGAACACACATGTCAAGAATCACTTTAAATGTAAATGGTTTAAATGCTCCAACCAAAAGACACAGACTGGCTGAATGGATACAAAAACAAGACCCTTCTATATGCTGCCTACAAGAAACCCACTTCAGACCAAGGGATACATATAGACTGAAAGTGAAGGGATGGAAAAAGATATTCCATGCAAATGGAAGTCAAAAGAAAGCTGGAGTAGCAATACTCATATCAGACACATTAGACTTGAAAGTAAAGACTATTACAAGAGACAAGGAAGGGCACTACATAATGATCAAGGGATCCATCCAAGAAGAACATATCATAATGGTAAATATCTATGCACCCAATATAGGAGCACCTCAATACATAAGGCAAATGCTAACAGGTATAAAAGGGGACATCGACAGTAACACAATAATAGTGGGAGACTTGAACACCCCACTTACATCAATTGACAGATCATCCAAACAGAAAATAAATAAAGACACACAAGCTTTAAATGACACATTAGACCATCTCGACTTAATTGATATTTATAGGACATTCCATCCAAAAACAACAGACTACACTTTCTTCTCAAGTGCACACGGAACATTTTCCAGGATAGATCACATCTTGGGTCACAAATCAAACCTCAGCAAATTCAAGAAAATTGAAATCATATCAAGCATCTTCTCAGACCACAACGCCATGAGACTAGATATCAATTACAGGAAAAAAACTGCAAAAAATACAAACACATGGAGGCTAAACAATTCACTCCTAAACAACCAAGGAATCACTACAGAAATCAAAGAGGAAATCAAAAAATATCTAGAAACAAATGACAACGAAAACACAACAACCCAAAACCTATGGGATGCAGCAAAAGCAGTTCTAAGAGGGAAGTTTATAGCAATACAATCCTACCTTAAGAAACAAGAAAATGATCGAATAAACAACCTAACCTTACACCTAAAACAACTAGAGAAAGAAGAACAAAGAATCCCCAAAGTGAGCAGAAGGAAAGAAATCACAAAGATCAGAGCAGAAATAAATGAAAAAGAAAGGAAAGAAACCATAAGAAAAATAAATAAAACTAAAAGCTGGTTCTTTGAGAAGATTAACAAAATTGATAAACCATTAGCCAGACTCATCAAGAAAAAAAGGGAGAAGATGCAAATCAACAGAATTAGAAATGAAAAAGGAGAAGTCACAACGGACACCTCAGAAATACAAAACATCATGAGAGACTACTACAAGCAACTATATGCCAATACATTGGATAACCTGGAAGAAATGGATACATTCTTAGAAAAATACAATCTTCCAAGACTGAACCAGGAAGAAATAGAAACCATGAACACACCAATCACAAGTACGGAAATTGAGGCAGTGATTAAAAATCTCCCAACACACAAAAGCCCAGGACCAGATGGATTCACAGGAGAATTCTATCAAACATTTCGAGAAGAGCTAACACCTATCCTTCTCAAACTCTTCCAAAATATAGCAGAAGGCGGAGCACTCCCAAACTCATTCTACGAGGCTACCATCACCCTGATACCAAAACCAGGCAAAGATGGCACAAAAAAAGAAAACTACAGACCAATATCACTGATGAATATTGATGCAAAAATCCTCAACAAAATACTAGCTAACAGACTCCAACAGCACATTAAAAAAATCATACACCATGATCAAGTGGGGTTTATCCCTGGGATGCAAGGATTCTTCAATATACACAAATCAATCAACGTGATACATCATGTCAACAACTTGAAGGATAAAAACCATATGATCATTTCAATAGATGCAGAAAAAGCTTTTGACAAAGTTCAACATCCATTTATGATAAAAGCTCTCCAGAAAATGGGCATAGAAGGAAATTACCTCAACATAATAAAAGCCATATATGACAAACCAAAAGCCAACATTGTTCTCAATGGAGAAAAACTGGAAGAATTCCCTCTAAGAAGAGGAACAAGACAAGGGTGTCCACTCTCACCACTGTTATTCAACATAGTTTTGGAAGTATTAGCCACAGCAATCAGAGAAGAAAAAGAAATCAAAGGAATCCAAATTGGAAAAGAAGAAGTCAAATTGTCACTCTTTGCAGATGACATGATATTATATATAGAAAACCCTAAAGACTCTACCAGAAAACTGCTAGCACTAATTGATGAGTTTAGTAAAGTAGCAGGATACAAAATTAATGCACAGAAATCTCTTGCATTCCTATACACTAACAACGGAAGAGCAGAAAGAGAAATTAAGGAAACTCTCCCATTCACCATTGCAACAGAAAGAATCAAATACCTAGGAATAAACCTGCCTAAGGAGGCAAAAGATCTGTATGCAGAAAACTTTAAGACATTGATGAAAGAAATCAAAGACGACACAAACAGATGGAGGGACATACCGTGTTCCTGGATTGGAAGAATCAACATCGTGAAAATGACTGTACTACCCAAAGCAATTTACAGATTCAATGCAATCCCTATCAAATTACCAATGGCATTTTTCACAGAACTAGAGCAAGAAATCTTACGATTTGTATGGAAACGCAAAAGACCCCGAATAGCCAAAGCAATCTTGAGAAGGAAAAATGGAGTTGGTGGAATCAGGCTTCCTGACTTCAAACTATACTACAAGGTCATAGTGATCAAGACAGTATGGTACTGGCACAAAAATAGAAAGGATGATCAATGGAATAGAATAGAGAACTCAGAAGTAAGCCCAAACACATATGGGCACCTTATCTTTGACAAAGGAGGCACGAGTATACAATGGAAAAAAGACACCCTCTTCAACAAGTGGTGCTGGGAAAATTGGACAGCAACATGTAAAAGAATGAAATTAGAACACTTCCTAACACCATACACAAAAATAAACTCCAAATGGATTAAAGACCTCCATGTAAGGCCAGACACTATAAAACTCCTAGAGGAAAACATAGGCAGAACACTCTTTGACATACATCAAAGCAACATCCTTTTGGACCCACCTCCTAGAATCATGGAAATAAAATCAAGAATAAACAAATGGGACCTCATGAAACTTAAAAGCTTTTGCACAGCAAAAGAAACCATAAACAAGACTAAAAGGCAACCCTCAGAATGGGAAAAAATAATTGCCTGTGAAACAACGGACAAAGGATTAATCTCCAAAATATACAAGCAGCTCATGCAGCTTAATACCAAAAAAGCAAAGAACCCAATCCACAAATGGGCAGAAGACCTAAATAGACATTTCTCCAAAGAAGACATACAGATGGCAAGCAAACACATGAAAAGATGCTCAACATCACTCATCATCAGAGAAATGCAAGTCAAAGCCACAATGAGGTATCACCTCACACCAATCAGAATGGCCATCATCACAAAGTCTGGAAACAACAAATATTGGAGAGGGTGTGGAGAAAAGGGAACTCTCCTGCACTGTTGGTGGGACTGTAAGTTGGTACAGCCACTATGGAAAACAATTTGGAGGTTCCTTCAAAAACTACAAATAGAACTACCATATGACCCAGTAATCCCACTCCTGGGCATATACCCAAAGAAAACCATAATCCCAAAAGAAACTTGTACCATAATGTTTATTGCAGCACTATTTACAATAGCCAGGACATGGAAGCAACCGAAATGCCCATCAACAAATGAATGGATACAGAAGATGTGGCATATATATACAATGGAATATTACTCAGCTATAAAAAGGGATGAGATGGAGCTATATGTAATGAGGTGGATAGAACTACAATCTGTCATACATAGTGAAGTAAGTCAGAAAGAGAAGGACAAATATTGTATGCTAATTCACATATACGGAATCTAAAAATGGCACTGATGAACTCAGTGACAAGAAGAAGGAAGCAGATACAGAGAATGGACTGGAGAACTCGAGGTATGGGAAGGGGCGGGGGGTGAAGGGGAAACTGAGACGAAGCGAGAGAGTAGCACAGACATATATATACTACCAACTGTAAAATAGTCAGTGGGAAGTTGTTGTATAACAAAGGGAGTCCAACTTGAGGATGGAAGATGCCTTAGAGGACTGGGGCAGGGAGGGTGGGGGGGACTCGAGGCGGGGGCGTCAAGGAAGGGAGGGAATACGGGGATATGTATATAAAAACAGTTGATTGAACCTGGTGTACCCCCCCAAAAAAAAATAAAAAATAAAAAATAAAGTAAGTTTCCATCCAAAAAAAAAAATAACTATGAAATAAGTAGATGAAAGAATAAACACGTAAATGCCTTAATTTTCAGTAGCTGTGTCCAACATGCAGAATAAGCTAACAAATTCTAGGCCAAAATTTTTGTTACAATAATCATGCAACTGTGAAATGAAAAAATCTTATAAATGTTATATTTAAACTTATTTCACCAAACCTACATGGAGCTTCTATTATATACCAAGACTGTGCTAGCGATTTTTTTTTCTTTTTTTTTTAAGCATTGCGTATTGATTTTCTTTCTTATTTTTTTAAAGCTCTTTATTGGAGTATAATTGCTTTACACTGTTGCACCAGTTTCTACTATACAACAAAGTGAATCAGCTGTTTTTATACATATATCCCCATATCCCCTCCCTCTCTCCTGTGACTCCTTCCCACCCTCCTATCCCACCCCTCTAAGTCACCACCAATCATAGAGCTGATCTCCCTGTGCTATGCAGCAGCTTCCCATTAACTATCTATTTTACATTTGGTGGTGCATATATGTTAATGCTACTCTCTCACTTCGTCCCAGCTACCCCTTCACCCTCCCCCCACCCCGTCCCATGTCCTCAAGTCCGTTCTCCGCATCTGCATCTTTATTCTTGCCCTGCCACTGGGTTCACCAGTACCATTTTTTTTAGATTGCATATATACGCGTTGGCATATGGTATTTGTTTTCCTCTTTCTGGATTCCTTCGCTCTGTATGACAGACTCTGTGCTAGGGATTTTTAATCTTACTACTTGCTGATACAACAGAACCATTCACTAAAAACAAAAACAAAAAGTAAAACAATGACAAAATACAACTGGATAGAGTATTCTGTAGTAACTGAGCTTTCCTATTTATATCATAATATCAAATCAATTATATTTAGTATGTCTCATTTATTTTAAGTATTTACTCAGGCATTCTAGACTGAAACTCTAGAATGAAAAAAAAAAAGTTGGCTTCAGTTGGATTTAGGCTATTTTTTACAGTCTAGCCAAATCAGAAGAGAACCAGAGGGTCAAAAAAGAACTCAATCTCAGATTTATGGTCACAGAGTTTTTCCACCCACATACATGCTTTAGTTATTAAACACAACATTCTCAAGTGGACCCACTGGGACAGTACATCAAATTGGGAAATGGTGTGCACGGGAGTTGATGAAGAGCAGACTTAATCCAGACTGTAAAAAAAACAGCAGAATAAACACGCAAGAGACTAAACAATCTTCCAATAATGCCAAATTCCACCATCCATTCCAGAAACATGCCAAGAATAAAGAAAATCTGGAGAGCAAAAAGTGAAGTCATCAGAATTCAAATGACGATGAAAGAGGGCTAAGTGACATGTCACTCAAACTGCTAATTTACAACAAAATAATAAAATAAAAGTCAAATTTATGATTAATATGGTTATCAATTTATAAAATGATTTCTGCTAACATGTTAAATGTCTATACAATATGACCAAGTAGCAGTTAGCCCATAAAGTCAAAGGTATTAGGGTGTCTACTCATGTGTTTCACATCAAGTGGTCAGAGGAGAAAGTAACCTCGAATGATACTTCGGTATCAGTTTATGGTTTTACAAATGACCTCGGCAAAGAACACAGGGGCACTTACTTAACATGACAGAAAGAGCTATCATAAACCAAAGGGCCAAAACATGCTTGAAACAGTTTCATTAAATTTAATAACAAGGCTAGACTGTCCCATCACTTCTGTGTGGAAATTCTAGCTAATCTGATGAGGCAAGAGATGGAAATGTGTAATTAAAAATTTCAGATGAAAGTGAATTAAATTGAAAGGAAATATTGAGAGATGTTGAGAAAGAGGTATGCACAAGGATAACTGTTTTAACTGCAAAGTTCTGCAGGGACAACTGGTAATATTTAAAAATGCAATTGTGATAAAATAAACTTGAAAGGTAATTTTAGGAGAATTTTATTGTATGGTGTAATTTTCAACATGCAGCTTTAAAAATAAAACTACAAAAAACGTTCTTTTACTACATTTTTATACATAACTATATATGTACTCACACATACAAAAAATGAGTAAAAAACAAAAACTATATTAGTTATATTTTTCTGTTTCACCTAAAACTATTAATTGGTCTATTTACATAATAAGGAAAAGAAGCAAAAATTATTTTTAGAGAAACACTTGCAAACGGAAGTTGGTAAAAACTCTGAATTGTTACCCTTGAATTAAAGGTATGTGCGCTGTTTCAAAATAAAAATTGATGGATATTTTAACCACACTTTGCTGTCAATAAAGATTCGATCCACTTAGTTAGATTAAACAAAGTGGAAGGTTTACTGGAAGTATGTAGGAATCTTCCTCCAAACCCAAGAGCAGGAAGAAGAACTGGGCTTCAAGAGGGCTTGGAACCAAGAATGACCAAGCTGCAGGAACTGAGGTAGCTACTCCCTCTAACCTTCCACTGGTTTCCTTCTGGGGCCATGCTATATCTTGTTTCAGCTTCCGTCTGCACATCTTCTTCATTCACTCCTCCTTACAGTGACGGGATTCCTCTGGTTCACTGTGTATAGTCTTACCTCTATTCCCTAATTACTGGGGAAAAAATTCCATTTCACTCTCTCAGGGCTCTTTGTGCCAGGGTCCAAATTTCCAGAAGACAGAATATAAATGATCCATCTCAACCACTGGTTTGCCACCCTCAATCCATCCAGAATGGGACAACCTCCATAGGTGAGCAAAGGATTAAGGAGGAGGATGGATGTGATCCTCTTGGGGAAAATGGTTGTTGATTGACACGGACTACAGAAGAAAGGAGCTACAAGGGAAAGGAAGGATTTAATGCTATGCCTACAACTATCCAGCAGAAAAACTGCTTTGAGGGAGGGAGGGAATACGGGGATATGTGTATAAAAACAGATGACTGAACTTGGTGTACCCCCAAAAAAATAATAAATAAATAAATAAAATTTTTAAAAAAATTAAAAAAAAAGAAAGAAAGAAAGAAAGAAAAACTGCTCTGGAAACTTATCAGGTCAAACTGTCCTTCCAAAACAGCACCAAATGACAGGACACATGGTGTAGAGGTTGGAAGAATTCAAGTGTAAAAATATAACTGAGAAAATAGAAACACACTGTTGATGATTCAGAGCTGTCAGGAAAGACACTATGTCTTCTTACCAGGTATTTCAAATAGTAACTATGAAGGAAAAGTTTAGCAGGAGCTTAGAATATACTAAAGACACAGAGACTCTACTATATTGTAAATATTTGGGATTCAGGAACACCACAACTTTTCAAAAAGCCAGATGTATTTCATATCAAATGTACTGACACATGGGAGAGTCAAAAGGGGTGGAGGTTGCGTGGAGACTTTCAGTCCATGAACTTATTGTGTAGTTTGTTATAATTATCCTAAATTTATCAAAAAACACATTTAATTGTGACATTTATTAGCATTCCAAATAAATGACATTTGGAAGTTTATTTTTTCTTTATTTTGTTTTGTATTTCACTTTGTATGAATGACAACATTAATTACCATTATAGGGCAAAAGACTCTATTTCATATCTTTAAAAAAAATTGAAAGTAGACCTCAAACGACTTAGGGTTGAGTTTGAGTAGATTAGAAGACTTATCATATGCATATACTTAAATTATCGACCAAGGACTATAGTAATATTTACACTCACCATTCAAAGGTTGATTTTAAAGGTTGACTTTTAAAATTACTATAATATAGTCTCCAGTGAATTAAACAATTCTTATAACTTAAATACATGCTTACACTTAGGACAGTGACAGTGTTCCTTAAATATACATTGGATATAGAAATGAATCTAGTTCATTATCTAAGGTACTTGAAGAAATATTTTCCTAAGCATTGATGATCGTGGAGCTGATTGCTACAGTGAGGCTTTCTTATCTGAGGAAACTACTAAAATAGTCATAAGGGAGATTTATTTTTCTTTTGTGAAATGGGATAGCATATAAAAAAACAGGAATGTTATGATGCAGGGAACACTGAGTATCCCAGATCAGGATAAATTGAATTTAGTTGGAGGACAAAGTTTTATACTGAGGTTTGGCATATAAATTTATAAACTTAAGTTTACACTGTATGACATTTTGAGACAGGGACTAGAAGTACCTAGGACTAAAAAACAGTAATTTTGCTTGAGTCACATTTTCATTTCCACAAAAGATGTGAGGCCAAGTGCTGACCTTAGATTAGAGGAACTCAGAAAGAACTCAGAAAACTAGATAAATAAGGAGGACAGAGGCAGATGTGTTGCAAACAGGAAATATGATCTCCCACTGCCTCAGTGGCTTGATCTCTGCAAGGATTGGTGGACACATCTGTTTAGGTACACGAGGTGGGAAAACGCTGGCCAATGTAGCTATATTGTATAAAAATGGCATATACAACAAGGTCCTACTTACAGCATAGGGAGCTATATTTGATGTCCTGTAATAAACCATAATGGAAAAGAATATGGAAAGAATGTATATATGTATAACTGAATCACTTTGCTGTACAGCAGAATTTAACACATTGTAAATCAACTATACTCCAATAAAATAAATTTTTTTTAAATGGCACCTGAGAGGCAATTCCCTGGACTGGGTAGGGGTGAGGAAGATGGGGGATAAAGACTATACTTGGGACTATCAGGTGTTTTAGAGAATGTCCACTCAAATGACATTTCCCAAATGTTCACTCCTTAGTCCAGTGTCTGCTTTACTTAGGCTTCCGCATGGGCATCCACATGCCCAAATCCCCCTCACGGCTGCTCTCTCTGCCTCAAGTTTTTGCAATGAACTTCACTGCTGAATATGCATCACTGGGTCCTGCACCTACTAGATCCTCTGACAACAGAGCATAGAGGCAGTATTACATGGTGGTTAAAAGTTTCGACTTTAGCCCAGACTACCTGGATTTGAAATCCAGTACCCTAACTTATCAGCAGTGCAACTTTGGTCAAGTTACTTGCATTCTCCGTGTCTTGGTTTCCTCATCTGTACTTGGGGAATAAAAATAACAACCTAACAGAGGAGATTTTTCTGTTGCAAGGATTTAATGAATTCATATAGGGGAAGTGCTTAGTGTGGGACCTGACAAGCAACAATTACTCACTACCATTATTAGCAAAAGAAACTTTTAACATGTTGCTAGAATATATCCATCAAGTAGGTAAATCAGTGACAATGAAACCAACACCTCATTCGGAGCTGTGAATGAAAATAAGTCATATTTGTGGAGGCTGACAAGATAGGTCGGGGGATTAGGGAAAATTATGACTCGATAACCAAAACCCATAGAACTCCACCTGCCAAGAAGGGGGTGATGATGCCCTGGGTAGAGGAACATCAAAAGAACCACTTGAACCTGTGCTGTTATGAGGATGATATTATAGAAGTGGTTAAAGGGCAGCGCTGACAGTGATATGGAGAGAGGACATGAATTCAAAACCTCAGATGCCTGCACATTCTCTTCTGAACTCACTGGATGTTCTCTTGAGAGGTGCTGTGAGGTTTGCCTCCTGGACCAGATTTAGGGGAAAAGAGATCAGGATTCATGCTTAACATCCTTCTCAACACTTTTTTCTCCCCTGGGAAAGTAGTCTGAAGGGTGAATTTACTAAAATTATTATAATCTATCATTTAAGAAGCCAAGCATCCACTGCATATTCCTTTAATGAGACGTCGTAACCATCCTTGTTTTAGTTAGAAGAGAAATCAGAGAAGCACAGTGCTATCTTTGATACACTAAAGTTAAAAATACTGAATATACTAAAGATATGTCTTTTCAAGAACTAAGGTTATAATGAATATCATTTGCTAGGTCCTATAAGAGATATAAAGTCAGATAAGATGTGATCTCTGTCCTTAACAATCAGAGGGTAGACAGACATCTCCGAGACAAGTGCTACAAAAGAGTATGTACCACGTTTCCCTGTAATTTCCCAATTTAATTAGATAACTCCCTCCAGTATTTCCTCACATTTGGGAAAATATCAAATAGCTGAATATAGGTTACTCAGCAAAATTTCTGAAAAGAACTCTACTGCTGGGACTTCAGCTACCTCTGTTTCCTAGGTTCTGATATTGGCTCTCATACCTTGAAACTACAGGAGAAAGAGGAAATTTCAAAAGAGAAAAAAGTGAAAGGTGACAGAGAAAAAGTCATCAGGGCTTCCTGTGTTTGTGGACTAACAATCGCTGGCCCATGTGTGTGTTCTCTTCTCAGATCCCACTTCCGGCAGTACACCCCGTAACTTCTCCCTACGCCGGCTGCCTGCTTAGCGGGCAATAAAGTGACTCAAGTCCAGTTATTTTCCATGTTCTCCTTCACCCATGGAAAAGTCACGCATCCTTGCTTTGCCAAATGTAGGCAGGGCAGGCTGTTCCTCTGAGGCCCCCTCTCTGCCCACAACAGCAGACCCTGTCAATACTGCCCCCTCCCATATCCAAGCATCTGTATCTCTTTGTCTGAGGGCTGCCTTTGGAGACCACTCTATTCACTTGCTGGGGGGGTGAGAGTGACAGAGAATTAATGACCTCCAGAGAGCAGCCCTCAACAGTGACTGATGAGAGTAGGTCTGTAAATGCCCCAGATCCCTCTCTGCTGTGCTCATTCAAAGGCCTGAATTCCACCTTGGCTCCTAGTGGGACTAAGCACAAATTACCTTTCCCGTAATTGTTGGTTCCCTTCTGGTCTCACATCCCCACTAGCAATCTGCCAAATGAGCTACTTGCACTGGAATCCTCATCTCAATTCCGCTTCATGCAGAAGCAAAACTGAGACACTGGGCGTGTCTCCGGCTTGCTTTGTCTCCATTCAATGGGCACAGGAGCAAATCAAGGCTTCCGCCCAAGTAAATTTCCAACCAGTATAGAGAATGCTGGTCTCCCCTTCACTGAGCTGCTGGAAGGGGAAAATACTCCATGAGGGCCAGGAGAGATCAGCCTTTCAGTAGGAACTGTGCTCTTCCCAAAGGCAAAGATCCCAAAGCCTGCTCTGTTTCTGGGTCTCAGTTTTTCCCCTGCTTCTCAGCTCTCTGATGGTATAAACTAGAGCACGGTGCTAGGCAGGCAGTGAGGGGGATGGCTGGTTGTGTAGGGCCTGCTCTGCACAGCACCCATGAACTCTGAGGGAATGCATCACTTGCAGTTGTCGGCGGCTCTCTTTAAAACGTGGAATATTCAGTGTTTGTTATTTTAAGCCATGGGCCCTGACTGCCAAACCTGAGACCAGAGAGAAAGTCCTACATCACATCCTGTTGCTGAAGGGTGCTTAAATGCAGATTTTTACTATTGATTAGACACAAATAGCCTAAACTTTGGTGTGTTTATTGCTAGAAACTTCCAACAATAACTGTCTGAAATCACCACTTTGGGAGCAGCATTTAAAAGCCAAGACACATATTTTCAAGGAAATTGTGACTAAAAAGAGAGAAACCTTGGCTAGAAATGGTACTGTGAAAAACACAAATAAGCAAATAAAAATTGCTTAATTTCTTTCAAAGTCAGTTGCAGATTCATCTGGAAAGGTAAAGCCTACAAAACAGGATTAAAACGACGAGGCCTTATTTGCAGGACGACTCGATTGGTGTAGGTCAAAATGAGTGAGCCACGTTGAAAGAGGAACCATTATCAAAACACACTATCAAACAACACAGCTGAATGTGCCTGAACCCTCTCCACCAACAGCAGAGGCAAATAGGCTGCCTGTTACTGCACAGAACAAAAATCATTAAAAAAAACAAACAAAAAACAGAAAACCTTGAGAGCTAGAGAAGAATGGATTGTGGAAAATGCCTCCTTTGAAGCAATTATTTCATCTACATGTGATGATATTAATGGGTTAGACAATATCTTTCTGCCCTGAGAATGTTCTTTGATGAGAGAGAGTAAGAGGGATTGACAGGGCAGTGGGTCAGCATCCCTCTCCGTGAGTGACAAGTCAAAGGAGGGCCATGTTCCCCCGACCTCTCAGCAAGTGATGGAGTCAGTTGTTTCCACCACCTGCAGCCTCAACACTCCACTCTGGGTCACATTGTGGCCAGCCATCCAGGCTCCTCTCCTGAGTGAGCACCCACAGCGAGCTTGCCAAGTGGTGAAACAACCAGTCATCTGTGTGTAGAGTTTTATGTGAGTTTGGATCCTCAAGACGCAATGTGACACTAGGAAGAAGCAAAGGGACAGCTGGAGGATGTAACAGGATCTGTAGGGTCAGTGCTTTCAACCCAGGACCATTCTGCAGTCCTGATGGACTTTTTACAACAGCATGTGGCATTCAACAACAACAACAAAGATTGGAATTGTTTCACTTCGATTTCCTGATAATCAGCGAATGCATTATTTTTCTTAAAGTAGACTGTATTGTGGACTAGAATACAAAGTTCCCATGACAACTTAGATAAAAGCTGAGATTCAAAAGGATTTTTATACTTGAGACCAGCCACTTCAGGCTATGCCTCCAGATGCCCCAAAGGCATGTCTTCAATCATCTGTGCCCAGGTGAGCAATGCTATTTCACTTCCTAGTAGTTTTTAATACTAGTTTTTCAAAGGCAGAAGAAATGGATTGATTTAAACCGGTAGATGACTACTGTTAACAGTTTGAAATTTTTCTTCCCAGTCGTTTTGCTGAGTGCATATATTTTATGAAACTGGACTTTTACATATACAGTTTTATACAGCAATGGTAAACACAGAGAGAGCTTTGGCTCATTTAATATGATATTTGGCCAATTCACAATGTCATTAAATAGTCTTTAAAGATACAATTTTATGGAATATATTTCACTGTGGATACATTTTTACGTTGTTAAACTTGGAACTTGGTTGTTGCTGCCTCTAGTTTCTGGGTGGAACGTCAGCCACCAGAGTTACCCTCTTGTCCCCTGACACCCCCATTCTCACCCTTCCCCTGAGAAGGGGGGCTTCTTCAGCCCCTCTCTCTCCCCTTTTCTTTGGCCTTTGGCTGCCCGTCTGTGTTTTACAGAGGCTCCATGTGCCCAGCACTGCCTGTTCGTGGGGATGCAAGTCAATCTAATTTAGAGACTGAGGATTAGGGAGCTGTGCACCTAAGCCACATTCTGCATTAACCAGGAGCTGAGGGCATGCTTGATTCTCACCTGCCTTCTCTACTGTATTAAAATTCAACTGATTTAGAACTCAGGAGAGATGAAGAAAGGTGTCATTTATTAAGCCCTCCCAAACCACAGCCAAAAATTGTGTCTAAATTCCTATCCCAAGGAATGCTGTGATGAACATCCTTTTACAGGAATCTTTGTGTGTTTCTTGAATTATTTCTTATGAGAAGCTCCTTGATGGGTAATAACTTAGTTTTGCAATTTATGCTTTTAAGACTCTGCAAACATACTGCCAATTTACCATACTGCTCTGGAAACATGCTACCAATTTTTAAATACACAGATGTATTGTGAATGCTCTACATTAAGAGAAAGGAGGCTATTAAGAGGAAGATCTTGAAGATGGAAGAAATAAGGAGAAATATTCTGTAGAAAGTCTTCCTGAGCTGAGGGAAGAGACCCTTACTCTAATGAAGGTAAGGAAGTATGATTAAATACAGATGCACATAAGTTTAGAGGTGGGACCAGTGGAAATTTGCGAGAGTTTATATCTGAGAAAATTGGAAGTGTATGTATTTTAACCGTATACATATATATACATTTCAAATATCATCTCTGAAATTTTATAAAACTATATTTTACATTAGCAACCGGTATATCCTTTAACCAGGTACAGCAGGATGGGCACTGAACAGTGAAAACTATCAGCAGCATTTCAGAGGGAATTAAGAAAATAGTGCACCGAACTCCCATACCTCAAAATACATTTTACACACTCTTACAACTGGAAAAATATCCAACTTGGATTTTACATAGTAAATGACTAAGTAAATTTACTAAGTAAACTAATTTTACTCCGTAAATGACTCAATCTTGTAATAAGCCCTGCTAAGAACATTCTTTTAAATGTTTTTCTCTATTAATCTTGTAGGAAGTTTTTTTTTCTTAATTTTGAATGACATCTTTTCGCACAAAGCAAGGTAGCTGTCACTGTTTCAAACAAATGGAGTAATCAGACTCTCTCAAGTTTATAGCTTTCATGTTCACCGCAGCTATGAAAGAATGCTCTGAATTTGAAAAATTGTTATTCCTTGACTCTTTATACAAATAAAACGGCAACTGCTTGAATGACCTCAGGACAAAGGCAGACAGCAAAGAAGATAAATATTTTAAAAAATCTTTTAATCAAGATCAGTAAGAAAATGCACCTACTAATGCATTGCAGATTTCATTTTCTTCCCACTATCATTCATTTCCAGTGAAGTGTTGTAACAACATTCATGGGCTACCACAACATCTCATAGAATGCTTCCTACCCACAGCTGGCCTCCAAAGCAAAGCAGGTTACTGTATGTAAGCAGATTCTATGCCAGAAATACATTCTTCATATGGCTGGGGGAGATTTAGAGAATAGTGTTTAAAATCTATGGGAAAGGCAGACATAATACAGGACAGGAAATTCCTTTGAATGTACAAGTCTCTTAACCTGACAGTTTCCTCTGAGAAGCCAAAGAAGAATCACGTTTTCCTGAGAAAGGTTCGTTTGGGTTTACTAAATTGATGATAAAATATTGATTATATTTTGTGGGATGTATTTTTTTCCCCATCACTTTCAGTATAATCTTTTATTTGGGAGTGAATGTCATATTATTTAGATGCTTCTGGGAAACTAACATAGGAAGTTTCTGTTGCCAAGATTTAAATGGATTGCTCAGGAACTTTGATAGTTTTTTCTAAAAAAAGCCATGATCTAGCACAAGAATAAAGGTGTTTTTTAGTCAGGCAAGGCCTGACTCTCCCATCTTGAGCTGGGCCAGGCCAGTGCCATATGAGGAAGAAATGAAATGGGATTTCCAGATATTTCTCTGGTTAGACACACAATCTTCCTGACACACTGGTTTGGTAAAGACCACTGATCACTTCCTCAGTATCCACACTCTCCTTCCTCTTCAGTAATAAAACTCCGTAAAGCTAAGGATGGGCATGAGACCAAGTTCCCCCCAATGAGATATACATGGAAGTATTGTGTGAATTGCTACAAAGTCTTCTTAAAGAGCAATGTGACTGTCTTTGCCCTTTCTTCCCTCCTGGGGTCTGGAATGAGCTGCTGATGGTAGGAGCTCCAATAGCCATCTTGGATCATGAGGTGACCTGAAGATGATAGAGCAGAAGTCTGAAAGAGAGGACTCCGGGTCCTTGAAGACATCAGAGAGCTGCCATATTAGCTCTGACTTTTCTACTCAAGACTTAACTCGAGAGAGAAACAACTGTTTATCATGTTTAAGCCAGTAGTACTTTAGATTCTTCTACTACATCCAGCTAAACTTAATCTTAGCTAATTTACTGGGTTAAAAAGGAAGCTCAGAAGACAAACTAGAAGGGATTATACCATCTCACGCTTTGCCAATGACTGGTCCATATTAGAGTGTGGAAGACATCAAATATCACAAAACGAAATTCTAAGTGCCCAGTGGGGACGCTGATGAGTTGAGAGGAATCACACCCAGAATTGTTACATACTCCAATCTGTCAAGAGTAAGTGCCAAAGGTAAGTTTAAAAAAAAAAAATGCTATCTCCCGATTTTAGAATGACTGCCCAAATTAAAACATATGGTAAACATACATATATATATCTTAGAATACATGAGTACATACTCACACACATATATACATGCAGCTATACATGCACACATAGGCCATATATATATCACACACACTGACGGCCAACTGAAAGCACCCATGAAATGAATATGGCCTCAAAGCCATGGTTTTTGTCTTCTGGGTTAGATTGGCATTATATCTTACGTAAAACTTTAGAAGCTCTGGAGATGGAATTCCCTACTTCTCTCTGGCTTTTGATACAACTCAACAAATGTAGGTAATATAGTAAGATGTGGGGTGGGGGGAGACCAGATGACAAATCAGACCCTGGATTGACTCTACCTTTGGCATTTACTTAGCCTTGTGAGTAGCATTTAAGTTACCTAACCTCTCCTAGTATCCATGCCTTTTTCTGTAAAACTGATTCTGTAAAATCATAACATGAAAGCGCTCTGTAAATTATAGATCACTTTACAAATTAAAGGTATATCTGTTCAAGAATGAATACATTTAATAATTTTACTTCATGGCCACTGTTAAGAGAAATCCTCTCTAGAACATGTGTACCACGAGGACACAGAGGGAGGCTTTCGTATCCTTTGACCACAGAAGTGAAGTAGAACAGAGCAGTCTGCCCTTCCTCTGTGTCTAAGCATTCAGTCTTTGACCAAGTACCCTTATGATGTATTTCAACCAAACATCATATAATACTGGCAGCCAATAGTGATAAGTGTCTTCAACAGAAGCATAGGTGCACCTTCTTAATGCATATCACAGTGTCCTATATGCTGGGAATAACTAATAAAAAATATGCAGATACTAGATTAAGAAGAAATTGGAACTGAATATTTGAGCATTATTTGCCCCTCCACCCTCACCCCCCACATGAATTTCAGCACCATCTTTTCCTGGGAAATATATAATAGGTCTGGATCAGTTTAAGCACTGAGGCTTCATTCATGCATTCATTTATACTTCTAAAGTACTGATGGGATTTTAAAAGAAGTTCCCATGGAAGACCAAGATAATATGAGAGTTGTTTAAAAGTTTAAGAAGCACAAAAGAGAGAATGTTTCCAGAGGTGCAATTAGGGAAGATCATCTTTCCAGCATCAAAAAACAAAACAAAACAAAAACAAACAACTCCTTCAACAGTGAGCAATTCTTGACATCTAAATAACGCTCTAAATTTGGAACAGCTGAATCCACTGCAGATTGTATGACTCCCCTCTATCCCTTCCAATAGGGAAGGAGAACCCAAACTTTGCTTATCCCTTCAGCATTTGGGCCATCAGAAAGACTGCAGCACAGGCTATAATTGGTTCATTATAGGAAAACAAAACAGCCCTAATTTTATTCATCAGGGTTTTAATCCACTGGCATCTGACACAACTCCAGGTTTTATTAGAATACTTAAAAGCAGGTACTTTTTTCCCATGAAGCTAAGGAGAGAAGATTACTCCCCAGGTAAAGGTGTGAACATGTACCAATGTCGACATATAACAATGATGCCCTTTCCTTGAAGCTAGGAAGAGTTTCTGCCTATCTAGTCTCAGTCTTCTGGCCATCTAGACCTCAGATTTTTGGTGAGGCAGCACATTCCCCACCAGAGGATCACATTTCTGGAACTCTGGAACAATAAAGCAAGGAGAAATTTTTTTCAAAGGAAGATCCATGCTATGTTTGTGTAACAGATATTTAGCAAAAGTGAAATGGGATGAGGGGCTCTGATTTTATTATAATGTGAAACGCTTAGGAGTTGAAGAGTTTTGCATTCATAGAGAGGCCAATCCAAAATATGCACTTTAGGAAAGGCAATTTATAAATACACGGCAGGGAGAAAAACCAAGAAGAAAGGTCGTGGTGAAATAGTCATTCCCTAGAAAGGAAAAGCTGAAGAGCTTTTTGTTTGTTTTGTAAAAGCCTTTCATGTAATTAAGTTCAAGGTGCTAAACCTTTCCCCCATTCTGTTGACTGTGTCTCTGGAAGGATCTGTACCAGCTACAGATTTCACTGCTTTTGCCCAGTACTCTTTGATAAGTGTTGGAGGTAGTGTTCAAAAAGAAAACATCTACACTGTATCCATTCAAACAAAGTGTATCCACACATATACTCCCCCATCAAGTGGTACAATTCTGACACCTTATAAAACATGAAGCAACACTGTTATCCTTTCTGTTTAGTCAATCATATGTGCTGAGAGATAACAGCGGATTTCAGCTTGGTAAAGAAAGTCTCCATCTCGAGATGTTACATAAGGAGAGTAAGATGTCTGAATTGGGAGGGGCAGCCATGTACTTGCAAGTGTGTATCTATGTGTATGTTTATGTGTCTGCATATTTGTCTGCCTGTGTTTGTGGCTGTGGACAGCTATGTGGTCATTCAGCTTCAAATGGAAAAGGTTTGAAAAACTCATTTTTCTGGGGAAAGTAATGAATAACCTCAAAAATGTCCCCATGATTTTCAGTTTCACATAAAGCAGATCACAATCAGTTCCAAGATTACCATTCTACGCATGCATGGGAATCTGATGAACTTTCTCATCTCTGTGAAGAAATGTCTAAACTTCCAAACAGAACCACCCAGCTTATCATTTTCAAACTAATTCTTTGATTAAAAAAAAAAAAAACTAATCCTGTGATAAAACAGTCCTGCTTGATCTCTTTGCCAAAATTCACATTCAAACTTGTACTAATACTATTTCTAAACATTGGTCATCTTCTATCAATTTTCTCCATAAATACTGTATTTTAATCATAATGGGTTGGCCAAAAAGTTCATTCAGATTTTTCTGTAATATTGAACGTAAAACCAAATGAACTTTTTGGGCAACCCAATACCTAAGCATGCTCATCAGAGGCTTGGCAAAGTTACAATAAAGACATGTAGGTTTCCAGGTTAGACAGGAACTGAGTCCAGCTGACCCTCTCCTGCACCTTCTCATAACCCAACCAAAATGAGAAAAGGAAAATAAAGTCCAGGGAAAGTTCAGTTAACACAAACTTTTGTGAAATCTCTGCTTGTTCCATTACAAATGGATCCAGGCTGAAGAAAGGCACTGGGACCCCTGTTGGCAATTCCACTTTCCAAGACAGGATGTAGTATTTGGAAGGAGAGAGCCAAAGATACAGCAGGTCTTGAGGACAGCAGTTCGTACTCATTATTCGTTTAACTGTTTTGGATCAACAGACCTGGCCAAGCTCAGGAGCTGATCTATGGCAAGCTTTTCTCTGATGCAGAGGGGTTCTTCCCTGATGGAGTGGGCAGTGACATGAGGAATAAGGCCAGCCATTGGGACCTCACGAGAACTCAGAGTGGAGGCCAACAGAGTACTGAGGCTACAAAACTGAACCCTGCCTGGCGCAACTACTTCAATAAACAGAGGGCATCTTTAGGGAGTTCTTTCATCTCTTAAAGGCAAAAGCCTTTCAAACTTCATAGGAAAGGGGGAAAAGCACAAATGAAAAGTAGATTCAACAGACTGATAGATGCTATTATCATAAACAAAATTCAAAGGCAAGTAAAACAGAAAAAATACTTGTCTCAGACTTGGTAGCGGGAGGGTTAATACCATTAAGATTTAGAAAGCATTTACAAATCACTAAGGAAAAGAACCACTCTCAAATGAAAAATGGATGATAATCCCAAAATATTTTAATAGGTATTCAAAAGAAGACCTATATATGCCCAATAGTATTTGAAAAAAGTGTTCAGCCTCACTAATAAGGAAATGCAATATAAAAACGGGTTCTACTTTTCACATACAAATTAGGTGGTCACGTTCAAATGATACTAACCTGTGTTGGCTGCATCCTGGTTACAGACGCAGGCACTGCATGCAGTAGCGCAATTTGGTACCTACTTTCCGCAGAGCCATTTGGCATACGTATCAAAGGCCTTAAAAAACGGGCATCATCTTTGAAGGAATAATACCGACCACTTCAGAAATTCATGTTAGGGAAATAGGCACATGAAAAGATGCTCATCATTGTTAATTATTAGAGAAATGCAAATCAAAACTACAATGAGGTATCACCTCACTCCAGTCAGAGTGGCTATCATCAAAAAATGTACAAATAACCAATGCTGGAGAGTGTTTTGGGAAAAGGGAACCCTCCTACACTGTTGGTGGGAATGTAAATTGGTGCAGCCACTCTGGAGAACACAATGGAGGTTCCTCAAAAAACTAAAAATAGAGTTGCCATATGATCCAGCAATCCCACATCCAAGACAAAACTATAATTCAAAAAGATACATGCACACCTATATTCTTAGCAGCACTATTTACAATAGCCAAGACATGAAAACAATCTAAATGTCCATCTACAATGAATGGATAAAGAAGATGTAGATATACAATGGAATATTACTCAGCCAGAAAAAAGAATGAAATAATGCCATCTACAGAAACATAGATGAACCTAGAGATTATCACACTAAGCAAAGTAAGTCAGAAAGAGAAAGACAAATACCATATGATATCATTTACATGTGGAATCTAAAATATAACACAAATGAACATATCTACAAAATAGAAACAGACTCACATACAGAACTGACTGTGGTTGCCAAGGCCGAGGGAGAAGGGTATGGGGGAGGGAAGGATTGGGAATTTGGGATTAACAAATGCAAGCTAGTATATATAGGATGGATAAACAACAAGGTCCTACTGTACAGCACAGGGAACTCTATTCAATATCCTGTGATAAACCATAATGGAAAAATTACGCAAAAGAATATATATGTATAACTGAGTCACTAGCTGTACTGTAGAAATTAACATATTGTAAATTGACTATACTTCAACAAAACTTTTTAAAATTTTAAAAATTAAAAAAGAATAATTGCTTAAAATTTAATTTGAAAAGATGCTATTCCTGATAGCAATATTGAATAGAATACATTTAGATCTAAATTTGAAAAATATACGTAGGACAATTACTAGAAATCTACAACTTTACTGAAGGATATAAAAAGCACTGGTTATAAATAAACATACCATATTTTTGACTTGGAAGGACTATTATTATAAAATGTAAATAATTCTCAATTTAATTCTATATTTTCTATATTGAAATCAAAATCCTGGCTGGTTTCATTTGAAATATGTGAAAGTGAATTAGAAATTCATATTAAGTAATAAACATATAAGAACTGATTTAAAAAGAAAAGATTAAAAAAAGGAGACTTTCTACTACCAGGTATTTAAATATATTATAAGGTTATAATAATTAAATCACTTTTGCAAAACTTAAAAATAGTAGATAGATAATATGATGAACTATCATATCATCCAGGATAATAAAAAATTCATAGAAAGCCAGGAGGAGATAAATACCCAGAAGCTTTTAGTGTATGATAAAAGTGGCATTCAATTAAATTGGAAAAGGATGAATGTCTAGTAAACAAATGATGCTGGGACAACTGGTTAACTATTTATTAAAAAATAAAGTTAGACATCTTTGTTATACCATACACTAAAATAAGCTCCTGGTAGATTAAACTGTTAGATGGGAAAATATTTCTCTGATCTGGGAAATGAGAAAGTCATTCTAAGAATATAAACAAATGTAGGATCTTAAAGAAAAAATTTGATAGATTCGACTATATACAAATTTAAATCATCCATCTAACAACACTGTGATAAACAAAAGTAAAAAGCAATGAACTGGAGAAACATTTGCAGCATGTATAAAAAAAGAGTTACCAGTCTTACTACATAAAGAGCTTTTACAAATCATTAAAACAAATCAACAAACATGTACCGTAATTGCAAAATGGGCAAAAATTATGACCAGGTAATTATCAAAGGAAAAATACAAATGCCCAGTAAATGTATTAGAAAATGTTCATTCCCCAATAAAACTGAAACAATTGAATTTGCTAAAATGATACCTCTATTCACCTATCAAATTGGCAAAGACATTAAAAACATTCGCACATGTTATTGGTGACCACGTGGCAAACTTACTGCTGTTTGGTACTCTGCTGGTGGGAATATAAATCTATACAAGCCTCCAAGGGAGAACTGGAAATATGTATCAAGTAGTTTACAAATGTTCATATCCTCTAATTCAGCAACTTTACAGAAATTCATCCTAAGGAAGTAGTCAAAGGGGTCCATAAATATTTGTGTTTACCATAACTTAATAAAAAACCTAAGTGTCCAACCAACAGATAACAGGTAAAATAGATTATAGTGTGTGCATTCATTAGATTAGTATGCAAGTAAGGTAGGTATATAATAACTATATTAGATATATAATGATATAGATCATTTCATGATATAACAAGTGAAAAATGTAGGCTACAAAACAGCAAGACACCAATTTAGTTTAAAGTATGTGCAGATGTGCTTCCTGGGCAAATGTTCAACAACATGTAAACAGTGGCTTTTTAAGGATGATGGGATTAGAAGGGTTTTTTTCCCTTTTCCTCCTCTGGTTCCATTCATTCCACAAACATTGGCTTGCTATCATGTGTCTGACATTTCTATAGGCTCCAAATCTTCTTCAACTGAATACGTATTACACGGTAATCAGAAAAAGTTAAATTTTGGCAGAGTAGAAGTCCAGCATCCAAAACTGACTTCCTTCCAGGTGCTAAAAATCTTGTAAAGGACTCAGAGCAACCAAATGCATACTGAAAGCATGAAATCACATACCAGAGAACTGGGGAAATTTTCAGGTCACTCCACCTCTTACCTTTAGAGACACCTCATAAAACATACTCACCTGTTTCAGGTTGGCCACGGTTTATCCCTACAAGCATGAATGTGAACAGCATCTCCAGGATCCCTTCCTAAGGGGGTCTTCAAAGACCACTTAATAAGGAGCCTGACATCTCCCTAAGCCTTTAAAATCCGTCATCCCAAGCGACTCCACCCCCCCCCCCCCCCACAATAGAAGGGTAGGCATGATTCTGACTTTGGGGATGGGGACGCTTGACTTGGGGTGCTGTGGCTTGCCCGAGGCTGAGCCCGCCTTCTAGCCGGGCGGGCAGTGGTGGGTGGGCAGGGCCTGTGCGCGGGCCTAGGGCTGAGGCTGGGGCTGGGGCTGGGGACGGGGCCGGGAGGGGCGGGCACCTTACCGCCGCTTGCTGGAAGGCGCCCTTGGTGTAGGTGCCACCGCCGCGGTAGGTGATGGCCGGGATCTCGCGGCTGAGCAGCGCGCACTTGTGCTGGTGCGCGCGGCGGGAGGAGATGTAATCGACGCGCGGCACCACGTTGTTCTTGGACGAGAAGGTCACGATGGCCACGCGCGTGGCCGTGGGCACCACGGGGAAGTCGGACAGCAGCTTACGGACGAACTTGAGCTCGCTGAGGAAGTTGGCTTGGCCCACGCTGGACGACTCGTCCACCAGGAAGACGAGCTCCAGGCGCTCGCTGAGCTCCCGCAGCCGCCGCACGCGTCGCCGGAACGCCTGGCCCAGCCGCTCCACTTTGCTCTCGGCCTCCGCCGCGTCCTCGCCGGCCGCGGGCAGCCGCCCCGGGACTCCGGGCGCGGCCTCGGGGAAGAGGCGGAAGCTGAAATTGCGCGACGGGGACAGTTGCTGAAAGGTAGCCCAGCCCGAAACGAGCGCCAGACCCCAGCAACAAAAGGCCAGGCGCGTCCACATTGCGCTGGAGACGGAGCGGCCGCCCGGAGCGCAGGCGTCGGCCCGGCGCGGAGAGATGCTCGGCTGCCCGGCTCGCCGAGGGGCGTGCGGGGCGCGGGACGGCGGCCGCGAGCCTTAGCGTCCTCTCATCTGACACTGGGGACACAGTCCAGACTCCTCCGGCAGCCCGGGGACAAGGGGGGCGGGGGATGGCGCGCGCTCGCTACCCCTCTCGCTCTCGTCTTTTCTCTTCCCTCTCTCCTCCTCCTCGCTCTCCCTGAAGCCTATAAAATGTTTGAAGGAAAGGGGGCAGTCAAGAAAAAGCTCCCGCTTCCCTCCTTCTCTCCCTCCTCTGTCTCTCCCTCTCCCCTCTCCTCTCTCCTTCCTCTATCTCTGCCTCTATCTCTCTCCTCCCCCTTCTCATTCTCCTCCCGGGTTCAAGCCAAAGACTCTCGGAGATTCCATGACACCAGAGCCCCGCGTCTGTCAGGCTGTCAACATTCCCGCAGCAAGCGCACCAGCGCCGAAGCCCTGATTGATCCCATATGTCTGGCAGGAGCTGCAGAGGAATTCACTGGAGATGGATCCAGATACCGAGAGTGCCACAGTAATTGGAAACACTTTGGAGAGGAAAACACACACGGCCTGACCAGGGGGTTGAAAGCGTCCTTTGAAAATTCCTTGCTCACCTTTCGTGTCTCTTTTTTGCCTCTCAGGTGCCTCAAAGCCCTCACCAAGTGGATGTGTATTGGACTTTCCTGGTGGGGCTTTCTGATCAGCGGTGTGTCTGCGTGTGTCCTGTTGAGGGTCCCCTCAGATCACACCATATAGGGGCTGCATCTACCCCTATACAGCCCACAGGGAAGATTTGTCGTGGTGCTGTATTCATGCATTTATCTATTCATTTAGCCACTCCTTCCTTCCTTAAACAAATATTTTTGAGCACCTGTTGTTTGCCAGGACACCTGGAATATAAGGAGGAACACAAATTGACACAGATCTTGTCCCCAAGGAACTTACAGGCTAACAAGTGAGGTGACTATTAACCAGATATTCCGGAAATAATGTATATAACTACAGCTGACCGTGCTAAGGCTATGAAGGAGATCTTAGGTAGATAGACTCGACTTTAGAAAGACCAGGGAAGCCTTTGCAGAGGACATGAAGTTTGTGCTGAAATCTAATGATGAGTAAGTGTCCCTTTTCCCCAGTTCTCTTTCATGTGCCCATGGTCTGTTTCAACAGGTGAGACCCATAGAGGGCTATTTCCTTGGCTCTGAATGGTACCTGGCACATAGCTACTTTGAAACGCAAGTTGCCACCTGGGGGTAGTTTTTCCAAAACAAAACCCTGAAAGGGATGGTGCAAGTGCAAAGAAGGAGTAAACTTTGCATAACAGGTGGAGTGCACTTTACAAAAATAATTCTAGCTAGGAGTCAGGAGCCCTGTGTAGATATGCCTCTGCAATTGTGTAAATCACCTGAACCAAGACACCTCTAATTCTTGGCTTCAATGTCCTCATCTCTCTCATGATGGAATTCAATGATCTCAGAGTTTCCTTTGTCCCTAATATCAGATGATTTAATTCCATCTATATTTAATGAAATACCTTCACAGTACATTGGTTGAAATGTTAGGGCTCTTGGAGTCCATTTGCCTGGAATGAAGTCTGGGCGCTACCATTCAGTAGTTGTATGACCTTGACATCAGTTTGCTCCTACCATTCAGTAGTTGTATGACATTGACATCAGTTTGCTCGTCTGTAAAATGGAGTAATAATAACAGCATATTAAAAGTTATTGAGGATATAATCATAAAAACGGAGTTCTTAGGCTAGTGCTTAGAATATAGCAAATGCTGATCGCTATTACTACCATATTAAATCACACATACTCTTCAAATCCTTATTTTTCTAGCAGTATTTCTTGACCATCTACCATGCCAGAATATTAGATACTGAGGATTTAAAGCTGAATAAGACTCAGTTCCGGTCTTCCGGAAGCTCAAAGGATATCAGACGAGAACACAGACTTGCAAACAATTACAGTGCAGTAGGACAACTGCAAGGATGGAGACGAGGGAGCAAGAAGGGAAAGTTCTCAGTCTTCCCGGGGAATAAGTAAAACCTCATTTGGGCTGAGACTTTAAAAAAAGAGAAAGTCTGTCCAAATTTCAGCTACTCTGTGTTATTTCAAATACATCATTAACAGCTAACATTTTAGGACTTTTATGTGCCAGGCACCATAGCAACTACTATGTCTGTTTGCTCATATGCTCCTCACAAAAACCCAGGGAGGTAGACGATTGCTTTAGGACTTTTTGCTTGCAAGCAATAGGCACTCAGCTTCTCCTCACTGTAAGCAAGAAGAGATTGCTTGACTCAGTCAGTAACTAAACTGAAGAAAGGGCAGGGTGGGCTGGTCTCAAAAAGGCTTGGAAAAGGAAATCAAGAACGACCTAAGTTCCATTTTTCTCTCGCTTCTGCTTCTCTTTGCATGTTAGATTTAGTTTCTGTCTTCTGAGAAGGGACGATTCTTCCCCATAAGCTCAAGTTAAAAAAAAAAAATCAAGGAAAACAACTACTACCATGACCTTAAAGAAAGACTCCACCAAAGCAAGCATGGATTATATGCTGATTCCTTAGCCCGGTACTGTGGTGAAGAGGGTGGGCCATTATAATAACTATACTAACTTAGGTCATATGCTCACTGTGGCAGAGACACCTGGTCACCTGGCTACCACATCTGGTCTCCCCTTCTTGAATAGCAATAGCACTCTTGAGTTTTAGATGGGCACAGAGGTACCTGAAATAAAGATTACATATCCCAGCCTCCCTTGCAGATGAAGGCAGCCATGTAGCTAGGATGTGGGTAATGATATGTAAGTCCTGGTTTGGTGTGACAGCTTCCAGAAAACCTCTTTAAAAGGCAGCTGCTTCTCTTGTTGGTTGTCTCCTCCTTTCTTGCGTTATTCCATCTTTCTACCTGGAACATGAATATGGTGCCAGACCTCTAGCAGCCATCTTGGATGATAAGAATCATGGTCACATTATAGTAATGGGTGAGTAGTAATCTAGAAAGAGCCTGGGTTCCTGCAGACTTCACAGAGCAGAACCACCAAATTCATCTCAGATTGCCTATCTCTCCCTTCTAATTGAGTTTTCCCGTTACATTCACCTGAACTTGATCCTGTATAATAAGCTGAAACCGGTAGCCATGGCAGCTATCCTCTCAATAGATGCTTTCATAAATCTATGGCAAAGAAAAGAGGACATACGTAGTGAATTACTACCCCCCAAAAATGACACACAGCACTTCTGCTTCATTTCATTGGCCAAAAAAAGATGTGTAGCCATGTCTAATTCCAAAGGTTGGGAAGTACAATCCTACCACAGTCCGAGAAAACAGAAAGCCAGAAATATTTAGTGAACAGAGCAAATAATTACCATATCGAGTCACATGAATTGGGAAGACAGTTGGGTTCAAAAAGCAAAGCAGAGACAAAACCCTGGGAAGCTTAGTCTGCCCTAAAATCGAGGAGGTTCCTATAGGAAAGTCATAAATCAGTTTCTGCAAGGACTTTCTGATCTTTAGTTTGGGATAGTAAATTTACCTGACGCCTGCTATATTACATATAAACACGGTGAATTACATAGCAGTGGTCCGTCTCTAGCAGGAGTCTGTAATTGAGCAGCTGTGGGCATTTGATTAAACTCTTCTTTCTACATGTTTCATCCTAGCTCTTCGCAGAATTTTTGTCTTTTTGGCCACACAAAAAAAACACCACCACCCAATTATACTAAAATACAGTTATCAAAACACTCTTTAAAACGAAATTTATCACATAGTAATACACGTACTTGTTCTTGACCACGTTAAATACCATCACCTCTCCACTGTTCTAGTAAATGCCTTGTTTTCAAAGTATTGATGGAGTAACAATATTCTGCTGTGGATCCCGGTGCATTTAAAGCTCCCTGGTTAATTGTGACACTTGCCCTAGGGGCGAGAGCATAAGGCCAACATACCCTGGCATTGCGTACTTCCAAAGGGCTGAACAGTCAGGCCTATGATAACTGTCCTCATGGTAAGGAGTGGAGACTTAGAGAAATCTTGCGTGTATGTTCTTAAGACGGCTGCTCCAGCTCGGCACTGCTCCCCAGAGCTCTCTAGTGTATTATACTTTCTGGTCTAAAGTAGGGGTTCTTCATGAGGGGCGATTTTGCACCGCCACTGACTTCCCCACCCTCGTCACCAGGGGAGATTAGGCAATGTTTGGAGATACTTGTTGGGGGCACAGTGCTACTGGCATCTAGTGTAGAGGCAGGGAATGCAACTAAACATCCTATGATGCACGGAACAGCCTCCACAACCAAGAATCATTCAGCCCAGCGTGTCAGGAGGGCCAAGGTTCAGAAACCCTGGCCTATACAACAGTAAATAACAGACACACAAAAAAGATAAACTTGCACGAATGGGACGTAAGTCAGAAAATGAAAGACAAATACCATATGATATCACTTATATGTGGAATCTAAAATATGACACAAATGAACTTATCTATGAAACCAAAACAGAATCATGGGTGTAGAGAGCAGACTGGTGGTTGCCAAGGGACAGGAGGTTAGCGGAGGGATGGAGTGGGAGGTTGGGGTTAGCAGATGTAAGTTTTTATATACAGAAAGGATAAACAATAAGGTCCTACAGCATACACAAAGAACTATATTCAGTATCCTATGATAAACCATAATGGAAAAGAATGTAAAAAAAGAATGTATGTGTATAACTGAATCACTTTGCTGTACAGCAGTAATTAACACAACATTGTAAATTGACTATACTTCAATAAAAAGAAGAAAAAAAACCTTTCACTACAGCAAAAACTAAGACTGAGAAGCAACCTAAAGGTACTGAAGTGGCACCATGGAGCCAGACTGAGAAGAAACTGGGATTCATCTCATGACATAAAGTCTTCTGAAAAAACAAATGTGTGTTGGTGGTATAAGTGATGGGCATTTGATTGTATTTTTCTCACCACCTGCACCCTGATCAACAAGAAACTGAACCTCAATCCCTGTCTATCCATTGGGACTTGTATAAAGGACACCCACCTTCAACCACCCTTCACTGCAACATTCTTACATTAAAGTAGGTGCTGTAAAAAGATAGGATGGATTTGTATGGGGGGAGAGAGAGAAGGAGAACTGAGAAAGAAAGCAGAGAGTGGTGCTGGCAGAGGTTCTTCTGAGATGTCAAGAATCAAGTCACAGATGTAGAAAACAAACTTATGGTCACCGGGGGGAAAAGGGAGGAGGGATAAATTAGAAGATTGGGATTGATGTATACACACTACTACATATAGATATATAGAGAGAGAACTAATAAGGACCTACTGTAGAGCACAGAGAGCTCCATTCAATATTCTGTAATGGCCTATATGGGAAAAGAATCTAAAAAAGAGTGGATATATGTGTATGTATAACTGATGCACTTTGCTGTACAGCAGAAACCAACACAACATTGTAAATCAACTATACTCCAATAAAAATTATTTAAAAAGAACAATCAAGTCCACCAAATGGAAGCAGAGGCAGGAAAAACTTCAGTTTCCATGCATGTTGGGAATAGTGTATTGTTTTGTTTTAAAATCTATCACACAGTGTTAGTGAATTACAGCAACAGGCAGTAGGGACAGGAGGAAGATGCCACCTTGTGACTATATTTTATAATAATATCTTTCTGTTGTGAACTTAACAAAGACATTCTCCCAAGTGCAGAGACTGGGAAGTATGCCACCCTGTATATTTCTTTAAGTAGAATTATCTGAAGATGCAGTTCATGATGGAAAAGGCCTAGCAGTGGACACTGTAAACAATTAAAAACCAGTAAATATAAATAAATGTTATCAATCCGGTTATAACACTAGATACAGATAAAAAATGTTTAAAGTCATATCATTTTAGGGGCTTCCTAGGTGGCGCAGTGGTTGAGAATCCACCTGCCAATGCAGGTGACACGGGTTCGATCCCTGCTCCAGGTAGATCCCACATGCCGTGGAGCAACTAAGCCCATGCACCACAACTATTGAGCCTGTGCTTTAGAGCCTGTGAGCCACAACTATTGAGCCCATGTGCTGCAACTACTGAATCCCAAGTACCTAGAACCTGTGCTCCGCAACAAGAGAAGCCACGACAATGAAGAGCCCGTGCACCACAACGAAGAGTAGCCCCCACTCACCGCAACTAAAAAGAAAGCCCGCGCACAGCAAAAATAACCCAACACAGCCAATAAAATAAATAAATAAATAAATAAATAAGTAAATAAATTTATTTATTTACTTATTTATTTTAAAAAAATCATATTTTGGTACTGATGAACCTAATGGCAGGGCAGGAATAGAGATGCAGACATAGAGAATGGACTTGACGACGCTGGGGGTAAGGGGAAGCTGGGGTGTAGTGAGAGAGTAGCATTGACAAATACACACTACCAAATGTAAAATAGTGGGAAGCTGCTACAGAGCACAGGGAGATCAGCTGGATGCTTTGTGAAGACCTAAAGGGGTGGGATAGGGAGGGTGGGAGGGAGGCTCAACAGGAAGGGGATATGGGGATATATGTATCCATAGAGCTGATTCACTTTGTTGTACAGCAGAAACTAACACAATACTGTAAAGCAATTATACTCCAATAAAGTTGAAAAACAAATTTTTAAAAGCAATTAAAAATAAATAAGTAAATATCATTTTACGTGTCTTATTTCATTCAATCCTGCCATAAATCCTGAAATAAATATAACGGGTACTCCATTTTTATAGGTGAAGAAATAGAGCTATGTGAGGTGGCCATAAAGTCTGGAAATAGATGTGGTTTATTGCCATTCACTACATTTCAATGCATGGCATGTTTAAGGTGTTGTCCCTTGCTAGCAATGCAAGTTTGCAGTGAAGGTGGTAATTAACACATCATTTGTGTCCATCCCTGCATTTGTATCCATGGTGCACTGCCTCAGATAACTTGGTGTCTGATTTCTGTGGACAAAACCTGTGCTTTTAACAAACCCCAGAAGAAGGAATCAAGGGCGTTCAGATCTGGCAGCTTCCTCCACACAACCATATCAGCCAAACCAGTTTTGGAAATTATCCAACCAGTCCCTCACTGTTCTGGCTTAATGAGGTGGTGGCTGTGCCAGCCTGTTGGAACCACTCCTGGAATCGTTCCCTAGCCTGTCATGTGCAGGCATTAATTGGTTACATCATAAAATACATCTCTTCAGACATGTTACAATAGAAATGTATGAGTTCTAGTGGCGTTGCATCCCAGCCAGCACTTGGTACTCTGTGTGTGTGTGTGTGTGTGTGTTTGTACACATGTATATTTATGTGGGTACATATACGATATATATAATTTTAGATTGACAGTACTCCTCTTTCTCTGTCATCTTGAGTCCACTATTGAGGCCATTCAGTACATTTTAAATTTCAGTGATTATATTTTTCAGTTCTACAACTTTGATTCCTCTTTATATCTTCTATGTGTTGGAAGAATATTTCTATTTTTCCATTTGTTTCAAGAGTGTTTATAATTGCTTGTTGAAGCATCTGTATGATAGTTGCTTTGTGATATAATCCCAGCACCTGTCAGCTGACATTGTCTTTCCCCATACAAGTTGTGATTGTTCTTTTTGGGGGGTGGGAAGTGGCAAATAATTCTGAATTGTTTCCAGAGTATTTTGAGTATTATGTTATGAAATTCTGGGTCTTATTGAAGTCCTATAGAAAGTGTTGATTTTTTTTTTCTTAGCTGCCAGTTAACCAAGGGAGGTTCTGGTCACAAGATCCAATCAGCCTTCTGTGGGTGTTGGCTCCAGTGGTAGTTCAGATTTCAGTTTTTGCAATGCTATTAGGATTTTCTCTGTGTATGTGCCCCCAGTGGTCCATCTGGGACCTGGGTGGTACGCTCTCTTATAATTCAGTAACTAATTAAGATCAGATACATGCATGGGCAGCACGGAAGTTCCAAAGCCATCTGGTCCTCATGACCTCCCACAGTACATCCCACTTCTCTGGGGGTTCCCCTTTTCAGTCCTTTGCCCCAAAATCTGAGACTTTAGTTGCCTCACTCTCCTGCTTACTTCTGTGACTGTGTTTGCATTTGGGCCAAATGGCAGGAGGATGGTGATGTTCTGCCTCATCGTCCTGAGTTTACAAATCCACTGATAAGAGAGAAAGATTCTTCCCCCAAGTTTTGGCCTCTGCAGATTTCTGTTGCTTTGCAGCCTCTGCCACCACTGCTGCTGCCAAGACATTGCCTAAGGTTTGGGAAATACAAAAACAGGGAGAGGAAAAACACACACACTCTCTCTTTCCCACTCTTCTGCACCTATGCCTGCTTGTGGGCTTCAGACTATTGCATTGAGCCCCAAGGGACCCTAGAGGGGGAAGAAAATGGTAAACTCACTGCTGGTTCAGTTGTATTTTAAATCCTGGTCTTCTTCCCCAAGCCACCTGCTACCGTGAACTTTTCTGAGTCCTCAAATAGTGGCTCTGCGCACCCTGTGGATTTTAGAGTTGTCATTAGACAGGGCGGACTGTACTTATACCATCTTAATTAGAATCATTACTTTATATTTGAATACAATGTTATCTTCCTTCATTACTCTTCCAAGGTTATCTGTTCATTTAAATTTTTATACTTCTTCTTAAGAAAGTCCTACTAATTTACATTCTCTTAGGAAACTGTCCTTAATTTAAATGTAGATTTAAAAATTATTGACATAAAGATTTAAGTAGCGCACATTTTCAATTATTGTATTCTCCTCCATATGTATGGTGTTATTTAGTTTCTTTCCAATGTTACATATTGGTAATTTTACTTTTTTTTTCTCTTGATTACTCTCATAAACATTTTATCTATTTTGTGGTGCCTTTTAGAGAACCAACACTTAGACTCTGTTTTCTGATACATTAATTCATGCTTTTACCCTGAATAATTTTTTTGTAGTTCGACTTGAATCCAGTTTATTTATTTTCATTTATTCTGTTTTTTAAACAGAGCTCTTGCAGATATCATTTCTACTGAGTATAACTTCAGCTAAATCTCATGTGTAGTGTAATTATTGTTTCCTAAACAACATAGAATTAGGCTTTTATTTCCTCTTTGGCCCAGAAATTATTGAAGTGGGAAATTTATTTTATTTTATTGTTATGTTATTACTTTAACTCTGGGTGTTTGTATGTTTTGGTAAACTATTTTTAAATTATCTTTCAAGTTTATTTCATTGAGGTCAGAGACCAGGACTGTAAATTTTTGGTTCTTACTGAAATTTCTTATGACCATATATATGACATACAGTAAAATGTAGCAGTAGATTTTAGGGGAAAAAAAGGCATTTTTGTTGTAAGATATAAATTCTTCTATCTTATAAATCAACTTCATTGTATACATTATTGAAATACTCCATATCCACATTCACTTTAATCTATTCCATCTGTTCAAGACTAAAAGTATGTTGAAATCTGGTGCAGTCATTTTTTTGACAATTTTTACTTATACTTTTAGGGTTTACTTTCTATTTTTTGTGATATATTAAATTTTATGCATAAATGTTTGTAATGGTTATATTCTCTGTGAATAAAGACCTACTCATTAACAAGCTACCTTCATAACTTCAACCACATAAAATCAGCCTTTATTCATTTAATACATTTACCCTGAATTTTACTACATCTGATGGCACCTCAGCTTCGCTGTAATCACCATCAACATCATGGTCAGTATAACTGTTTTCAACTTGCTTGGCGTTTCCTTACGCAGTCTTTTTTTTAATCTCCTTTTTCAGTCTGTCTCTCTTTGAAATGCCTTAGGAGGAGGGGACGGGATTTCTGATGGATTATGCAGACAGATACAAATTAAATCATAGAAAAACCAGAAGAATATATAGATGAACATTTATAAGATTGTGGCATGTGGAAGAAGGTTTTAAGCATGTAAATAAAGGAGGAAATCACAAAGAGAAACATTAATTTATTTGACCACATAGCAATTAACACTTTTCTCATTGTAAAATATCATGAACAAATTAAAAGGACAATAACAAATTGGAAGATGGCATAAAAAAAATCTTATCCTTATATACAAAGCATTCTCATAAGTTTACATTAGCAAGACAATTGAAAATACAAAGGATAATGGAAAAGTAATTCTGAGAAGAATAAATTCCGATGGACACCAAGCATATGAATAACTATTGAACCACATTTATAATTATGGAAATATGCATTATAACAAAAACAAGAAATTTTTTTTTTTTTGCATTTCCTGCTGGCAAAAATTAGTGAATATATATTCAGCCCTGGAACTGGCTAAGGCTGGGTTGGCAGATACAAAGCACATGTGCTTCCATTCTTCCATCCCTCTTTGAGGTTAACCATCACTAATTTATCTTAGCATTCTTTGCTGCTGGACCCAGATGTGGTCTTGCAGTCTTTCCCATCAAGGAGTACCAGGTCACCACTACTAACTGATGCTGCTACTCCAGATGGAATGTATTTGCCATTCCTAAAGTTTGATGAAAGTGGAGCTATTCTACATGGCTAGCCCTTGGCAGCCTAATTCAATAATATGATTTTTTTAAGGTATGATAATGATTATGCCCTTTAGCTAGGAATCCTCTCTAAGGAGATAATCAGAGACGAGCACACACATTTATATACTGTAAGCCTTGGAATTTACAGTACTAATTATAAAAGTAAAATGCTGGGAATACTGGAAATAATCTTAACATATAATAAGAGAATAGTTAGATGAAGCACATTAAATACATTAAAAGAAAATTTAATCATTATGCCTATATTTTCAAAAAAATTTAATGCTATAAAAATACTCAATACATCCTGTTAAATTGGGACAGGCGAGGCAAAAAACCCACTGGTATCATGAGAATTTTTTTTAAAAATATGCACATAGAAAAACATGATAAACGGAAACATACAAATATGTAATAATGTATGTTTATCTTAGGTAAAGCAATAGCTATCAATTGTTATTTTACTCATTATATTTTAAGGGGGTACAGAAATAGACTCTACCTCTTGATAGGGGAGTAGCGAGATCACATGGCAGAAGATCACATGAAAGAAAAATATTATTGTGGACCTGTTTGGAAAATACATTCTGCCACTCAGAAGCAAATCTTCACTTTTAGGAATCTCCTACCTGCTCTTCAACTTGCCAGCCTTATAGTTGAGAATTCTAACTCTTCAAAGAGCTTTAATGTATTCTGTGGGTCTTAAGCTGATGTAAAGTCTAAAAAATAGGAACTTCTCTCTGATTTCATTACTGATAAAGAACCAGCTTGCAGGGGCATACTTTATCCCTTGTGGAATGTGATTTGATCTCAGACTTACAATGTTTGCAAACTTGTAGAGTTTAAAATGAAGCAACATACTCCACTAATTTCTGTTTATCCTGTTAATTTGTGCATTGTTTTCCTCCAGCCAGATGTTTCTTATGCTTAATTTGCCTAATAATATTCAGACTAGAAAACCATTCTAGCAATAAAGTGATGCACCAAACATACCCATGTTTATTTTCCATATTCTTGGCTCTTTCCAGGTCTGCCTCACATTTTTCAGCATCCTTAATTTCTACTGAACCCAGATGGAATCTCTGTTTGCCAGGAAAGAAAGAAAACAAAACATGTGACAGCATTTTATATTTTTCTGTGTTATATGGAAAAGGCCTAAAGATATAATATATTCTTAAAAATCACTGCTGGTGTGCATGATTTTTAAGAGTACACTATTGATATGCCTTCAGACGTGGAACCATAATACTCCTAGAAGAAAACAAAGGCAGTACACTCCATGACATAGGTTTAGAAACATATTTTTGGGTATGTTTCCTTAGGGAAGGGAAACAAAAGCAAAAATAAACAAGCAGGACCTAAGTAAACTTAAAAACTTTTGCACTGTGAAGGAAACCATCAACAAGACAAAAGGCAACCTACTGAATAAGAAAAGATATTTGCAAATGATATATCTGATAAGAGGTAAACATCCAAAATATATAAAGAACTCATACAACTCCACATCAAAAAAACTAACAGCTTGATTAAAAAATGGACAGAAGAGCTGAATAGGCATTTTTCCAAAGACATACAGATGACCAAGAGGCATATGAAAAGATGCTCAACATTACTAATCATCAGGGAAATGGGAATCAAAACTACAAGATATCATCTCACACTTGTCAGAACGGCTATCATCAAAAAGACCAGAAATAACAAGTCGTGGTGAGGATGTGGAGTAAAGGGAACCCTTATACACTTTTGATGGGAATGTAAATTGGTATAGCTACTATGCAAAACAGTGTGGAGGTTCCTCAAAATGTTAAAAATAGAGCTACCATATGATCCAGAAATTCCACACGTAGGTATATATCTAAAGAAAATGAAAACACTAATACAGAAAGATATATCCACCCCAATGTTCATAGCAACATTATGTATAATACACAAGATATGGAAGCAACCTAAGTATTTATCAACCGATGAGTGGATAAAAAAGATGTCATATATATATAAAATGATATAGATGTATAAAGATGTAATATAATATACATATATATATACACACACATACACACACATATAATGGAATACTACTTAGCCATACAAAAGAATGAAATTCTGCCATTTGCAGCAACATAGGTGGACCTGGAGGGTTTTATGCTTAGCGAAATAAGTCAGACAGAAAAAGACAAATACTGTATGTTTTCACTTATATGTAGAATCTAAAAAATAAAATGAATGACTATAACAAAACAGAAACAGACTGACAGATACAGAGAACAAACTAGAGGGAGAGGAGTTGGGGAGAAGCAAGATAGGTGAAGGGGATTAAGAGATATAGATAAATAGATATAAATAAATAAGTTATAAGGATGTAATGTACACATGGGAATATAGCCAATATTTTATAATAACTTTACATGGAGTATAATCTATAAAAACACTGAATCACTATGCTATATACCTGAAACTAATAGTGTAAGTCAATTACACTTCAATTTTTAAAAAATCATTCATACCAGACATTTGATTTAAGAAAGTGTGGTAGACAACCACTGAAACGGTGCCTAATGATCCCTGCCTCCTGATATTTGTGTCTTTGTAATTCTTTCCCCTTGAATGTGGGCTGGCCTTAATGACTCACTTCCAATAATAAAATATGGCAAAAGTGTTGGGATGTCACTTTCAACATTAAGTTACAAAAGACTCTGTTTTCCATTTTGCTCATTCTTTCTATCTCTTGCTCTGAGGAAAGCCAATTGCCATGCCGTGAGATGCCTGATGGAGAAGCTCACAGGGCAAGGAACTGATGTCTCTGGCCAAGAGCCAACAAGGGCCTGCAGTCTGTCAACAGGCAGGTAGTGAGCTTCGAAGTGGTGCTTCTGAAACCTGTCAACAGCTGTACGAGTGAGCTTGGAAGCAGACCCTCCCCCTGTCAAGCCCTTAGATGACCGTAGCCCTGGGCAACATCATGGCTATGGTTTTGCAAGGCACTTTGTGCCAGATAACCCAGCTTAGCAACACCTGGAATCCTAAGCCATAGAAAATGTCAGATACGAAATGTGTGCTGTGGGTACACTGTAGGGTAATTTACCATGGCAGCAGCAACGTGGGCACCTAAAGACCATAAAGAAAACTCACGTCTTTGACTAGCACAGATAAAAGGGCCTCTGTGGCTCAAAGAGTTTGGAGGCAGACCCCATTATTTTCTCGCTTTCTCTCTTTCCTCTTGCTACTTCATCCTGATGGCCATCTCAGTAGCATGGACTGTACAACTTAAAAGAAACTCTGGCATGCTAGTCCAAAAACCAGGAAAAGGAACCATAAGGACAGAGTATGTAGGGGAAATTCTAGGGAGAAGAGACCTGGAGAAAGAGATCCTCTCATTCTGTGTGTGCACTGACACAAGTGCTCAGTCATGAGCTACAAATGCAGGGACAGACACAAAGAACCATAGCTTTGAGAACAAAACTACAATATACACCAGTATCTATTATTCCAGACTAACCCCTGTGAGGTACGTGCATGGAGCAGACCTAAACAGCACAGAAAGGGCTTTGAAAACTGAACTTACATTAGACTCGCCCCAGAAGGAGAGACAGAATGTGTGGTCTAAAGCTAATTGAGTTTATTTGCTATTAAAAAAAAAAAACCAGAAGACAAAAAATTGGTGTTTCCAGAGGATTTTAACAGGACCTAGAATCCCACAATATAATATTCAAAATGTCCAGGATACATCTCATAAAATTACTTCAAAAAAAAGGAAAAAAGAAAAATCCGATCAATTTTTACCATGAAAAAACAATCAACAAATGCAAACCCCAAGATGATCTACATATTTGAATTATCAGGCCAAGATATTAAAGCAGCTATTATAAACATGTTCCATAAGGTAAAGTTGAATACTCTAAAAATGTATAAAAAGGTAGAAATTTTGAGCAGAGAAACTATAAAAATGAACCATATGGACACCAAGTGGGGAAAGTGGGGAGGGTTGGAGGGAAATGAATTGGGAGATTGGGATTGCCATATAAACATTACTAATAAGAAAAAAAATATCAAATTGTACACTTTAAATACATAAAGTTTATTTTTTATTTTTTATTTTTAATTATTATTTTATTTTATTTTTTTGGGGGGTACACCAGGTTCAATCAACTGTTTTTATACACATATCCCCATATTCCCTCCCTTCCTTGATGCCCCCTCCTCGATTCCCCCCCACCCTCCCTGCCCCAGTCCTCTAAGGCATCTTCCATCCTCGAGTTGGACTCCCTTTGTTATACAACAACTTCCCACTGACTATTTTACAGTTGGTAGTATATATATGTCTGTACTACTCTCCCGCTTCTTCTCAGTTTCCCCTTCACCCCCCGCCCCCTCCCATACCTCGAGTTCTCCAGTCCATTCCCTGTATCTGCTTCCCTGTTCTTGTCACTGAGTTCATCAGTACCATTTTTAGATTCCGTATATGTGAGTTAGCATACAATATTTGTCTTTCTCTTTCTGACTTACTTCACTCTGTATGACAGATTGTAGTTCTATCCACCTCATTACATATAGCTCCATCTCATCCCTTTTTATAGCTGAGTAATATTCCATTGTATATATATGCCACATCTTCTGTATCCATTCATTTGTTGATGGGCATTTAGGTTGCTTCCATGTCCTGGCTATTGTAAAGAGTGCTGCAATAAACATTATGGTACAAGTTTCTTTTGGGATTATGGTTTTCTTTGGGTATATGCCCAGGAGTGGGATTACTGGATCATATGGTAGTTCTATTTGTAGTTTTTTAAGGAACCTCCAAATTGTTTTCCATAGTGGCTGTACCAACTTACAGTCCCACCAACAGTGCAGGGGAGTTCCCTTTTCTCCACACCCTCTCCAACATTTGTGGTTTCCAGACTTTGTGATGATGGCCATTCTGATTGGTGTGAGGTGATACCTCATTGTGGCTTTGACTTGCATTTCTCTGATGATGAGTGATGTGGAGCATCTTTTCATGTGTTTGTTGGCCATCTGTATGTCTTCTTTGGAGAAATGTCTATTTAGGTCTTCTGCCCATTTGTGGATTGGGTTATTTGCTTTTTTGGTATGAAGCTGCATGAGCTGCTTGTATATTTTGGAGGTTAATCCTTTGTCCATTGTTTCATAGGCAACTATTTTTTCCCATTCTGAGGGTTGCCTTTTAGTCTTGTTTATGGTTTCTTTTGCTGTGCAAAAGCTTTTAAGTTTCATGAGGTCCCATTCGTTTATTCTTGATTTTATTTCCATGATTCTAGGAGGTGGGTCCAAAAGGATCTTGCTTTGATGGATGTCAAAGAGTGTTCTGCCTATGTTTTCCTCTAGGAGTTTGATAGTGTCTGGCCTTACATGGAGGTCTTTAATCCATTTGGAGTTGATTTTTGTGTATGGTGTTAGGAAGTGTTCTAATTTCATTCTTTTACATGTTGCTGTCCAATTTTCCCAGCACCACTTATGGAAGAGGCTGTCTTTTTTCCATTGTATACTCGTGCCTCCTTTGTCAAAGATAAGGTGCCCATATGTGTTTGGTCTTACTTCTGAGTTCTCTATTCTGTTCCATTGATCTTCCTTTCTATTTTTGTGCCAGTACCATACTGTCTTGATCACTATGGCCTTGTAGTATAGTTTGAAGTCAGGAAGCCTGATTCCACCAACTCCATTTTTCCTTCTCAAGATTGCTTTGGCTATTCGGGGTCTTTTGCGTTTCCATACAAATCGTAAGATTTCTTGCTCTAGTTCTGTGAAAAATGCCATTGGTAATCTGATTGGGATTGCATTAAATCTGTAAATTGCTTTGGGTAGTACAGTCATTTTCACGATGTTGATTCTTCCAATCCAGGAACATGGTATATCCCTCCATCTGTTTATGTCATCTTTGATTTCTTTCATCAATGTCTTAAAGTTTTCTGCATACAGATCTTTTGTCTCCTTAGGCAGGTTTATTCCTAGGTATTTTATTCTTTTGGTTGCAATGGTGAATGGGAGAGTTTCCTTAATTTCTCTTTCTGCTCTTCCGTTGTTAGTGTATAGGAATGCAAGAGATTTCTGTGCATTAATTTTGTATCCTGCTACTTTACTAAACTCATCAATGAGTGCTAGCAGTTTTCTGGTAGAGTCTTTAGGGTTTTCTATATATAGTATCATGTCATCTGCAAAGAGTGATAATTTTACTTCTTCTTTTCCAATTTGGATTCCTTTAATTTCTTTTTCTTCTCTGATTGCTGTGGCTAACACTTCCAAAACTATGTTGAATAACAGTGGTGAGAGTGGACACCCTTGTCTTGTTCCTGTTCTTAGAGGGAATTCTTCCAGTTTTTCTCCATTGAGAACAATGTTGGCTTTTGGTTTGTCATATATGGCTTTTATGATGTTGAGGTAATTTCCTTCTATGCCCATTTTCTGGAGAGCTTTTATCATAAATGGATGTTGAACTTTGTCAAAAGCTTTTTCTGCATCTATTGAAATGATCATATGGTTTTTATCCTTCAATTTGTTGATATGATGTATCACGTTGATTGATTTGCGTATATTGAAGAATCCTTGCATCCCAGGGATAAACCCCACTTGATCGTGGTGTATGATTTTTTTAATGTGCTGTTGCAGTCTGTTAGCTAGGATTTTGTTGAGGATTTTTGCATCTATATTCATCAGTGATATTGGTCTGTAGTTTTCTTTTTTTGTGACATCTTTGCCTGGTTTTGGTATCAGGGTGATGGTAGCCTCATAGAATGAGTTTGGGAGTGCTCCGCCTTCTGCAATATTTTGGAAGAGTTTCAGAAGGATAGGTGTTAACTCTTCTCGAAATGTTTGATAGAATTCGCCTGTGAATCCATCTGGTCCTGGGCTTTTGTGTGTTGGGAGATTTTTAATCACTGCCTCAATTTCTGTACTTGTGATTGGTCTGTTCATGGTTTCTATTTCTTCCTGGTTCAGTCTTGGAAGATTGTATTTTTCTAAGAATGTATCCATTTCTTCCAGGTTATCCAATTGATTGGCATATAGTTGCTTGTAGTAGTCTCTCATGATGTTTTGTATTTCTGAGGTGTCCGTTGTGACTTCTCCTTTTTCATTTCTAATTCTGTTGATTTGCATCTTCTCCCTTTTTTTCTTGATGAGTCTGGCTAATGGTTTATCAATTTTGTTAATCTTCTCAAAGAACCAGCTTTTAGTTTTATTTATTTTTCTTATGGTTTCTTTCCTTTCTTTTTCATTTATTTCTGCTCTGATCTTTACGATTTCTTTCCTTCTGCTCACTTTGGGGTTTCTTTGTTCTTCTTTCTCTAGTTGTTTGAGGTGTAAGGTTAGGTTGTTTATTCGATCATTTTCTTGTTTCTTAAGGTAGGACTGTATTGCTATAAACTTCCCTCTTAGAACTGCTTTTGCTGCGTCCCATAGGTTTTGGGTTGTTGTGTTTTCGTTGTCATTTGTTTCTAGATATTTTTTGATTTCCTCTTTGATTTCTGTAGTGATTCCTTGGTTGTTTAATAGTGAATTGTTTAGCCTCCATGTGTTTGTATTTTTTGCAGTTTTTTTCCTGTAATTGATATCTAGTCTCATGGCGTTGTGGTCTGAGAAGATGCTTGATATGATTTCAATTTTCTTGAATTTGCTGAGGTTTGATTTGTGACCCAAGATGTGATCTATCCTGGAAAATGTTCCGTGTGCACTTGAGAAGAAAGTGTAGTCTGTCGTTTTTGGATGGAATGTCCTATAAATATCAATTAAGTCGAGATGGTCTAATGTGTCATTTAAAGCTTGTGTGTCTTTATTGATTTTCTGTTTGGATGATCTGTCCATTGATGTAAGTGGGGTGTTCAAGTCTCCCACTATAATTGTGTTACTGTCGATGTCCCCTTTTATAGCTGTTAGCATTTGCCTTATGTATTGAGGTGCTCCTATATTGGGGGCATAGATATTTACCATTGTGATATGTTCTTCTTGGATGGATCCCTTGATCATTATGTAGTGCCCTTCCTTGTCTCTTGTAATAGTCTTTACTTTCAAGTCTAATTTGTCTGATATGAGTATTGCTACTCCAGCTTTCTTTTGACTTCCATTGGCATGGAATATCTTTTTCCATCCCTTCACTTTCAGTCTATATGTATCCCTTGGTCTGAAGTGGGTTTCTTGTAGGCAGCATATAGAAGGGTCTTGTTTTTGTATCCATTCAGCCAGTCTGTGTCTTTTGGTTGGAGCATTTAATCCATTTACATTTAAAGTGATTCTTGACATGTGTGTTCCAATTACCATTTTCTGAATTGTTTTGGGTTTGTATTTGTAGGTGTTTTCCTTTTCTTGTGTTTCCTACTTAGAGAAGTTCCTTTAGCACTTGTTGTAAGGCTGGTTTGGTGGTGCTGAATTCTCTTAACTTTTGCTTGTCTGGAAAGCTTTTGATTTCTCCCTCAAATCTGAATGAGATTCTTGCTGGGTAAAGTATTCTTGGCTGTAGGTTTCTCTCTTTCAGGACTTTCAGGATATCCTGCCATTCCCTTCTGGCCTGCAGAGTTTCTGTAGAAAGGTCAGCTGTTATCCTGATGGGTTTTCCCTTATATGTTGTTTGTTGCTTTTCTCTTGCTGCTTTTAATATTTTTTCTTTGTGTTGAATTGTCGTTAGTTTGATTAATATGTGTCTTGGTGTATTTCTCCTTGGGTTTATTCTGTATGGGACTCTCTGTGCTTCTTGGACTTGGTTCATTATTTCCTTTCCCATGTTGGGGAAGTTTTCCACTATCACCTCTTCAAATATTTTCACAGACCCTTTCTTGTTTTCTTCTTCTTCTGGGATGCCTATAATTCGAATGTTGGTACGTTTAAGGTTATCACTGAGGTCTCTGAGGCTGTCTTCTAGTCTTTTTATTTTTTTATCTTTTTCCTGCTCTGTGGCGTTTATTTCTTCCATTCTATCTTCCAACTCACTTATTCGTTCTTCTGCCTCAGTCATTCTGCTGGTTAGAGCATCTAAAGTATTTTTAATTTCAGTTATTTTGTTATCCATTGCTGTTTGTTTTTCTGAGTTCTTATGAACTGTTTCTTGTACTTTCTCTAATTTGTTATCGAGATTTTGTATCATTTTTACTATCATGACTCTAAATTCTTTTTCAGGCATTTTTCCTATTTCCTCCTCATTTATTTGGTCTTGTGGGTTTTTTTCCTGCTCCTTTGCCTGCATGGGGTTTCTTTGTTTCCTCATGGTTGTCCAAGCTTTTGGGGTTGCTTGTCCTGGTGATAGAGGTGTTTATAGAAGACTGTCCAAGCCTCAGACTAATGTCCAAGTATTGGATTAGACGAATATTCAGTCTAGGAAACACATACATGTATAAGACACACAATTATTGAATCCGTTAGGACATAAGGCTCTAGAAAGACCTGACAGAACCCCAGTGTGCTATCAGATATTCAGAGAGAAACCCAGCAGAAATTGACAACTGAAACAGAACAAATCAGAGACAAAAGCAAAAGCAAACAAACAACAAATAACACCCTACACATACAAACATCAATCCAGGGAGATTTTGTAAGCTAGGATCAAATATAGAAATGAGCTGGAGTACCACCAGAGAGAATGGAGATTCTCAGAATGTAATTAGACAACTGTACTAAGAACTAAGATAAAGACAAAAGCCTAATATTAATACCAAGGCAGTGCATCATCTGGAGAATAGAGCAAGGAGTCTGAGCAGACCGATAGTGTTGCTTATAAGTATGTTAAGATAAAATACACTTAAAATGGCTGGAAGAAAGGGGAACAGAAGAGCGTAATGTGGTTGGAAATATGCAAAGAAAAAGAAAGGAATAGAAGTGTATAAAAGAAAGGGATGAAAGGAAAGTATGAAAGATATTTTGTCCGTACTACCAAAAACTTAGCTAGATATAGAAGTATTTTAAAAGGCAAAAAAAAAAAAAAAAAAAAAAAAAAAAAAAAGAGTAAAAAATATCCTTATAAAATTATGTTGTAAAACTTGTAGATCCCTTAGGGCTAAGATCGTATTTAATAAATCAAAAAAAAAAAAAAAAAAAAAAGAGAAAGGAAAAAAAAAAAAAAAAAAAAAATCCAGAACTGATCCCAGAATGGACCAGTTCAATAGGTATTGATACTACTATTTCTGTTTCCTTAGCGTCTCAGCTGTAAGTGTCCTTTTCCTTGCCTTGGGTTTTTTTTTTTGCGTTATTCTGTGACCAGCAGAGGTTCCTTTATTGTTCGTCTGTAAGCCTCGGTGTGTGGGGAGGGAGAGGGTGCAATAGTGGCTCCTTCTCCTGGGAGGGAGTGAGCAGTGGCGCACTGTTGCTTCAGTCAGGCTTGGAGGTGCCTGTTGCAGAGGGCGCTGTTGGCTCAGGCGTACACAGAAAGTCTTAGAGTTGGGCCTCTCTCGGGGTTTTTTCTTTTTGATGCTGGTTTTTTTTTTTTTTTTTTTCTCTCGGCAGCCTCCCTGCTGCTGGCGTTGCAAGGAGTTTTAATCTAGCCCCGCCCGAGCGCCTGAGGGTGCTTGTTATCCCTGAGCGCCTTATGTGGCCCTGCAGGGCGTCTCTCCGCTGCCTGTTGCAGAGGCGCAGAAAGAGAGAGAGAGGCTATGCGCGCGGCTCCTCCCCCCCGCCCGGGAGCCTGCAGCCTCCAGCCGCCATCATGGCCGGGCAGCTCTCAGGGATCGGCACTCCTCTCCCCGGACCTCCTCCCTCCTGTCCTCTCGGTCCGTCACCCTACCGGCAACAATGTTTCTCCCCCTGAACCAGCTCTCCGGTTCCCACGCTCCCGCTCCTGGACCCTCCGTTCAGCCGCGGATCGATGTCTCGGTCCGGGAACGCTGAGCTGCGTTGCGGACCCTCCGTATGTTTCTCACTCCCTCCCGTCTGCCACAGCTCCGCCGCTTCACCCTCTTTGAGCCCTCGTAGATGCCTCCCTACCGGCTATGTCAGGTTCTCCGCAGCCCTTTCCGGTGTCCGAGGCCGTCTGCTGGTGTTCAGCTGGTTCTCTGTGGGAATGACTGTGTCCTTCCGTGCATTCCCAATGCATCTGTGGAGAGGGATGCACTCCACGTCTCTCTACTTCGCCGCCATCTTTTTTCTCCCCCATAAAGTTTATTGTATGTCCACTGTATCTCAATAAAAGTTCTTAAAAAAAAAGAAATAATGACCAAAAAAACAAATGAACCAAATAGAAATTCAAAAACTGAAAAACGCAATTTTTTAATCTGAAATTAAAAAAAAAAATTCCTGAATGGGCTCAATGTCAGAGGGGATGACAATGACAAAGGAAATATTCAGTGAACTTGAAAATAGATAAATAGAAATTATCCAATCTAAAAAACAAAGAGTCAAAAATAGATTAGGGGCAAAAATAGGAACAAAATCTCTGGCACCTTTGGGACAGAATCAAAGTTCTAACTTTGTGTCATTAGAGTGCCAGAAGAGAGAAAAAATAGATTGGTGCAAAAATATACATATCTTGGAAGAAATAACAGGTGAACACTTCTTAAATTTAGTGAAAGACATAAATGTACATAAGTTCTGAGACCCATCACAGGATAAACTCAAAAAAAAAAAAAATGCCCAGACACATCATAATCAAACTATCAAAAACCAAAGATTAAAATACATATAATATATATAGGTTAAATATATATTTTAATCTATATATATATATAAATTATACACATAGACATAGCAGTCAGAGAAAAATGACATATTACGTATAGGGAAACAACAATTTGAATGACTAAGGATATCTCATCAAAAACCACGGAGGCCAAAGTCGTTAAATAACAACATTCAAGTGATGAAAGAAAGGAACTGTCAGCCTGAAATTCAATATCCAATGAAATGTCCTTCAGGAATAATAGCAAAATAAAGACATTTTCAGCTGATGGAAAATTAGAAGAATTAGAAACCAGCAGACCTGCTCTAAAACATGCTGAAGGAAACTTAACGATGAAGAAAGATGATACAAGGGGTAAAATGTAACTCCAGAAATAAAGAGCAACAGAAATGGTAAACATCAAGGTAAACAGACTATGTTTCTCCTTTTACATATTCTCTTCAAATAGATATAACTATCAAATGCAAAAATTACAACATTGTCTGATGGGGTTTTTTTTTAATTAATTAATTAATTTATTTTATTGGCTGTGTTGGGTCTTCTTTGCTGTGCGCGGGCTTTCTTTTTAGTTGCGGTGAGTGGGGGCTACTCTGTTGTGGTGCGTGGGCTCCTCATTGCCGTGGCTTCTCTTGTTGCAGAGCACAGGCTCTAGGCGCATGGGCTTCAGTAGTTGCAGCACATGGGCTCAAAAGTTGTGGCTCACGGACTCTAAAGCGCAGGCTCAATAGTTGTGGCGCACGGGCTTAGTTGCTTCGTGGCATGTGGGATCTTCCTGGAGCAGGGCTCCAACCCATGTCCCCTGCATTAACAGGAGGATTCTCAACCACTGTGCCACCAAGGAAGCCCTCTGATGGGGTTTTTAATGTGAGTATATGACTATGTATTACAACTATAACATAAAGAAAGTGATGTAAGGAACCTATAAGGATGTAAGGCTTCTACCTTTCCATGTTTCAATAAAAAAAGAGAATTTTTGGTTAGATTTTCAAAAGGACTCAATTATATGTTAACTATAGGAAACCTATTTTAAATGTAAATATAGTAGATTGATAAAAGTAAAAGGAAGGTAAGAGATACACTGTGAAATCACCAATCAAAAGAATATCACAGTGGCTATATTATCACAGTCAGAGTAGACTTTAGAACAAGGAAATAGTATCAGGATTAACAAAGGACATTAAATACTGATAAAGGGGTGAATTCCAGAAGAAGATATAATAATCCTAAATGTGTATGCTCCTAGCAACAGACATCAAACTACATAAAGCAAAAGCTGAAAGAAGAAATAGACAAATTAACAAATATAGTTGGAGATATATGTAGTCAGTAATTAATAGAAGAACTTGACAGAAAATCTTCAAGGATATAGAAGACTTAAGCAACACTAATTGCCACTTATAGAACACTTCTTAACAATAATACAAACTCTTTTCAAGTGCTCAGAGAACATTCACCAAGATAGATGATGTCCTGAGCCCTAAAACCCGCCTCAATCAATTTACAAGAATTGAAACCATATGAAGTATGTGCTCACTATAATGGAATCAAACTAGAAATCAGAAATTAAACAAAGGAACATCTGAATAAACCCCAAATATTTGGAAATGAAACAACCCATGGACCAAAGAAAAAATTTCAAGAGAAATTAGAAAATATTTTTTAACTGAATGAAAATGAAAATACACCATATCATAATTTATGGAATGTGGTTAAAGCAGTACTTAGAGAGAAATTTATAGCGTTAAATGCTTATATTTTAAAAGAAGGACAGTATCAAGTTGATTTTCTAACCTCACATTAAGAAACTAGTAAAGAACAAATTAAACACAAAACAAGTGGAAGGAAGGAAATAATGAATGCATTATTAGGGGAGTATACTCCCTAAATAAACGAACAGAAATAAATGAAGTGGAAAACAGAAAAACAGTAGGGAAAATCAATGAAACCAAAAAGTGGTTCTCTGATTAAAACTAGCCAGACAGACCATGGAGGAAAAAAGATGCAAATTACCAACATCAGGACTGAACGGGGAGATACCACTACAGACGCCACAGACATTACAAGGATAACAAAGGAATACTACAAACAACTCTGTCACACAAATTCCACAACTTATATGAGATGGGCCAATTCCTTGAAAACTGCAAACTACCAAAAGTCACCCAAACCAAATTTGGGGGGAATAGAGCATATCTACCTGAGTACACTCTCCAGGTTTTATTCAGGACCATTGCCTGCTCCCAGTGTGCTGTTTCTCCAGCCACAGGCTGTGTTCTCATCTCCATAACTCCAGCTCCCATCAAAGCTGAGTTCCAAATCTTGGTCATTGTTCCATTGGTCCACCTTTTTTTGCTATAAACCTTTAATTCCATCCCTCTACCCTTCCCAGACTACCTATATTGAGAGGAGAATTAATACAACCTTTAGGAACCTTGCATAGCTTAGGTTTTGCAGAAAATTTAGAAGAATCTGATGAGCCTCTCTTAGGAGCCCCTGTGCCCATTGCCCTCTGCCAAAACTTTCTCAGCATCATGTGTGTACTCTTTATCAGTGCACGTTCAGGAAGGTTCAAAGCACTTGCCTGCTACTCTCTGCATAGCCAAGCCCTCAGTCAACGGGCTTTCATCCAGCAACACTATTCCCCTAATCAACCAGTTTTCAGTAGCATGCGGCTTTTCCCATGAGCTTTACTTCCTGCTTTTAAGGACCAACAGAGTCCTGAGAGGAACCAAGCTCCTTGCCCACATAACTGTTGCAAGGTTAGGATACTAAAAGGACATCTGCTCTAGCTCTTCATTCTAATTAAAGGGAGAACTCAATGTGTTTTGTACAGCTCACGTCTGTACATTTATGGTTTATGGATTAAACATCTAGAGTCCTTCCTCTCGTCAGCTCTCCAGCTAGTTTGTGTTCGTTTATAAAATCCATACCCCAAAAGCATAGTTCTCAACTCTGTCTGAAAGTGATGAAGTAGTTTTTACCCATTTCTTATAATTTTGGAGTGGTATTTCCAAACTAACATTGCCTGTGAGGGACAAATACATACTTCCAGGCAGCATTTGCCAGCATCTTGACAGGCATGGCATTCCTAGCAGCATTTTGAGAGAATACAAAAGCAATGGAGTGTGCAATAGATTCACTAGCTAAGCCAAAAAGTTATAATGTTTGAACTTCCCAAGAGCCACCCCCATAATTAATATGGATTTCTTTAAACCACCAGAGCTGGGCCTCATTCCTCTCCCACACTCCCTGGGAATTTTAACTCTCATCCAAGACCTTCCCTTAAGACCAGCAGGACATGGTATTTATGGTCTTAACAAAACTGGACTTTTCCTCCTGGTTATATGTTGACGAATCTCTCACTGAAGTGATCCCCCACCTTAAGTGCACACTGCCACCAACGCCTCTCTGAGCTGTGCCCTCGCCCCATCTATTTTTTGTTGTTCGTTTTTCAGAACCAGAATTGGCAAGTGCTCGTTTTGCTTTCTAAGCAAATATAACTCCTACACGCCTCCTTCCTACCTTTTGGCAGCAGCAGGCTCTGCTTACCATCCCCTCTTTCACATAATTACCTTTCTTTATGCTCTGCCCCTTCTCGAAACAGGTATTTTTCTTTTTGCTCTCGTTCCCCTTTCGAAGTCCCTAGGAGTATAAAAGCTAGGGCTTGATTTTTACTTTGAAAGGTTCGCACACTTGTGGCCAGACTGTCACTAGAGGATTTATAACAGATTAAGTGAAGAAAAAAATGGAGTGTGAGAAGAATGAAGAATGAAAAACCTCTCCTGTGACAGATCAATCAAAATGCCGGTCTGTGATTATTTTCAGATAAAACAATGTCATCCCATAACTTAAAGTAATTCTGCGAACTGTAGCCAGTTGGAGTAATCAATAAAATGAATGTGCAAAATAAATAAATAAATAAAATAGTAAAATAAAATAAAATGAATGTGCTCAGCCTTTCTCCCTTAGAACACTGGTTTTCAAATGAGTGCCCATTGGAATCACCTGAGAAATTTTTTAAAATTTCTAGATCCCATCCACAAAGATTCTGATTTTCTTTAAAGAAGTTTTATTGAGATATAATTGTACACAATAAACTGCATATATTTAAAGTATACAATTTGATATTTTTTTCTTATTAGTAACGTACATATGGCAATCCTAGTCTCCCAGTTCATCCCACCCCAACCTCACCCCCCCACTTTCCCCACTTGGTGTCCATATGTTTGTTCTCTACATCTGTGTCTCTATTTCTGCCTTGCAAACCAGTTGATCTGTACCATTTTTCTATATTCCACATATATGTGTTAATACAGGATATTTGTTATTCTCTGACTTACTTCACTCTGTATGGCACTCTCTAGGTCCATCCATGTATCTACAAATGTCCCAGTTTCATTGCTTTTTTTTTTTTAATTAATTAATTAATTTTTTTATTATTATTTTTTTGGGGGGTACACCAAGTTCAATCATCTGTTTTTATACACATATCCCCATATTCCCTCCGTTCCTTGACTCCCCCCCCTCGAGTCCCCCCCACCCTCCCCGCCCCAGGCCTCTAAGGCATCTTCCATCCTCGAGTTGGACTTCCTTTGTTATACATCAACTTTCCACTGACCATCAATTTTACAGTTGGTAGTATATATATGTCTGTGCTACTCTCTCGCTTCGTCTCAGCTTCCCCTTCACCCCCTGCCCCCTCTCAAACCTCGAGTTCTCCAGTCCATTCTCTGTATCTGCGTCCTTGTTCTTGTCACTGAGTTCATCAGTACCATTTTTAGATTCTGTATATGTGAGTTAGCATACAATATTTGTCTTTCTCTTTCCGACTTACTTCACTCTGTATGACAGACTGTAGTTCTATCCACCGCATTACACACAGCTCCATCTCATCCCTTTTTATAGCTGAGTAATATTCCATTGTATATATATGCCACATCTTCTTTATCCATTCATCTGTTGATGGACATTTAGGTTGCTTCCATGAAAAGATTCTGATTTAACTTGTATGTGTTGCAGCTTGGGCATCAAGATTTTAAAAACTTCCCCAGGTGACTGTATTGTGCACAAAATGGACTCATCATATAGGAAATTTCAGCAGGATCAGAATCACCAAGAAAGTTTGATAAAACATCGATGGCTAAAGTTTCTGATTCAGTTGGTTTGGATGGGGGCCTGACAATTTCCATGTCTAACGAATTCCCAGCTGAAGCTGATGCTGTTGTCCTGGAGGCCTTACTCTGAGAACCGCTACTTCAGAGTGCGTTCCTGTGCCTCCGAATCACTTTTCTGAGCCTAGGATTCTGTTAAAAGGCAGGCCTGCTTCAGTAGGTGTGGGACTGGACCTGAGATTCTGCATTTCTAATACACTCTCAGATGATACCAATGGTGCTGATCCCTGGGCCACACTTTTACAGCAAAAGATTAAAGGAAGTCAACTATTAAGGCTATTCATTCAATAAATACGGTTTTGTGAAAAGAGAAAAAAATTTAGTACCAAAGCACCAGTTTGAAGGAAGTTTTCAACAGTCATTTCAATATCACTACACAGATACATGATAAAAATTCCATGATCTTTGAGAAACGACCCCCAAATGGATAATGTCATATAATGAGAAGTTCAAAATTCCCCTGAGTATTTTTAAGGTGAAAGTGTCTAATGTTCAAGAATGCCCCCTCCAGAAAAAACAGTATTGAATGATAATTTGTTTTTAAGAGCTTTATTGAGATATAATTTACCCACCATAAAATTCATCCATTTTAAGTGTACAATTCAATGGTTTTTAGTATATTTACAGAGTTGTGTAACCATGATCATAATCTAATTTTAGAACATTTTCATCATTCCAAATAGAAACCGCATACCCATAGGTAGTCTCTCCCCATCTCCCTCACTCTCCCAGCCCTAGGCAATCATTCACTGACTTCCTGTCTCTGTAACTTGCCTACTCTGCACATTTCAGACAAATGGGATCATACAATATGTGGCCTTCTGTGCTTGGCTTCTTTCATTTAGCAGCATGTCTGTCCTCTGTTATAAAATCCTATCAGCATTATTTCAATACATATATAGTGTTTTTTTTTTTCAGGTGATATTTAAAAATTAATGTTCAGTTTTTACACTTTTTTTTTTTTTGCAAGTGCAAATGATCGGTTCTAACCAAGAATGTAAAAGTAAACTCATAACCCATATTTCTGCTTTTAAGTATATAGTAGACAGTCTCAGATTTGACTCTGACTGTTCTGAAAAGTCGGAACACGTGAAGATTCTGTTTGTGATGTAATTGGTTTGCTATCATACTGGTGGAGCTTCCTAATTTTCTTACTTGGAGTGACAAGTTTATATGACTTTAACTGCCTTTTGTTGAACATGAATATGTACAACTGGCACCTCTAAAATACAACACAATCCCTATTAAGGCCTGACAGTTTTCTGATGATCCACTATCAAGTAAGTTCATTTGGAAGGGAAAAGCAAATGCCAAGAATCTTGAAATTAAAATATAACTTTTATAGTAGTTTGTAAAAAAAACCAGTGTCTGAAAAGTGCCTGTTAGAATAAGAATTGGCAACACTGGGTTCATGAATAATTGTTTTGGGGTCATTTCCACAAAAGAGTTCTAATATAACAATTTTGCTTCTGCTAACCACCTTATATTTTTTAATTTCTAGGCTTAAACTTAGGTTAATAATTGTTATACTCTTCCTACTCTGCAAGTGCTTATCCATTTTTACCTAAATGATAAATCAATTTCTGAAGTTTGTTTAGTACTTTTTATACCTTGGGTGATGAGAGTCTTATAAGTTGGAGAGAGAACATTTGGTTCCCATCAAGTACTCATGCACATTTTAAAGCAATGGCTTCAGTTTTAGGAACTCCTAAATTTTTTGCAACATCAGAATGTGATATTTCCAAAATCTAAGATAATATGCAAATAACCAAACAAAATGGCACTTTAATGTGACAGCTAAACCCCAGATTTAAGTTGCTAGGTTTTAGAGGAAGTGACAGGTTTAAAAATGGCAAGAGAGAGAAATATCAGAAAATATTAAAGAATTTGATAAGGTCATCTTTTAAAATTAGGAATAAGATACTTAGTAAAATTTAGATTTTAGTAAAAAAAAATCAGTAATATGTGTATTTATTTCTTCCAAATTAGAATTATTCTCACCAGTCTGAGTGCTCATATCTGAGGATGTAAGAAGCTCTAGTTGACAAATGCAAGTGAACAGGGCATGTGGTGACAGTCCAGCTGGGCTCTCTGTAAAACGGGAAGGTTCTACTAGATACTGTTTCTTAGTCTATTTGGGTGGGGGGAGGCGCACAAAATGCTTTGAGAAGTTTATGAAAGCTATGGATCCTCTCCCCAGAAAAACTCAGAATTTCGCATACAATTTCCATAGACCCCAGATGCCTTGAGGATGACTAGTGGTCAAGGATCCCTAGAGCTCACACAGTACTTGGAATGTCGTAAGTTATAAATGTTGGTGATGGTGATAAGAAACAGCTTTTTTCATGAGTTGAAGAATGAGGGGGGAAAAAAGCACTTTATAAGTGGAGTTTCATTCAGATTAGGGATTAGTGAAAATTCCTCCCTGATTCTGCCAACAGGCTGTCTGTCAGAATTCATTATCAGTGTTTGTTATTTGGAATGCTCATTCTTTTCTGTTTTAATCATTATTTTTTGGCAACTTGGGAGAGGATCCATTTTGAAACTACTGACTATTCATTAATTATTTTGTACCAAGCACTCTCATAAGCAATTAATCTGCATTAGCTCATTTCATCCAAACAAATTCCAATAAAAAGTTTTTACTAATGAAGAAGTCGAGTCTTTGGACTCCCAAGAGTCCCAAAGACTGTTCTCAGAAAGGCACAGTTGCGTTTCATGCAGTGAAGAACGTGTAGAACACAAACCATTTTTTAAAAATAAATTTACCTTCACTGGCCCAATAATAACTTAAAATTTCTTCCAGATTCTAGGAACACTCTGTTAATATTAATTTTCACTGTTTGTTATTTTGGATTGTCACTATTTTGTCTGGATTCTGTCAATATTTGAATGGGAATTCTGGACACGGTAAACTAGGGGCGGCTAGCCAGAGGCCACGTCAGCCTTTCTACCCACCATCCTGACCAGAACCGTCATCTCCCTGGCATCGTTCCAACGTGGCCATTCGGCTTCCTTCTTACCTTTGGGTTTCCCCCAAGAACCTCCTGTATTGGTTAGAAGCTGAACCTTATTTTATGTTCTAGCCCTGTATACTTTGTTTTCTTTTCCATTCATCCTGGCCTCATGCTAAACATGAAACTAGCTAGAAACTTACCACTTTGAAATGTGAGAGAGTAGCATTGACATATATACACTACCAACTGTAAAATAGATGGCTAGTGGGAAGCTGCTGCACAGCACAGGGAGATCGGCTTGGTGCTTTGAGAGGACCTAGGGAGTGGGGTGGGAGCGTGGGAGGGAGGTTCAAGAGGGAGGGGATATGGAGATATAAGTATAAATACAGCTGATTCACTTTGTTGTACTGCAGAAAGTAACATAACATTGTAAAGCAATTATACTCCAATAAAGATGTATTAAAAAATAAAATAGATATGCAATAAGGTTATACTGTATAGCACAGGGAATTATAACCATTATCTTGTAATAATCTATAATGGAGTATAATCTGCATAAAATACTGAATCACTAGGTTTACACCTGAAACTAACATAATATTGTGAATCAATTATACTTCAATAAAAAAAAAGAAAAATATACAAAAATAAAATAAATGTTCATTGTGAGGTTGTAAAGAAAAGAACACGATCTTGGTAAAGACTGTCATGCCCAAACTTATTTGATAAATGTTTGTCATGAATGCCAGTGGGTAATAAAAAATATCAATAGGACGTGGAAACTGTTCACACTGTGATCACGTGCTTTCTCTTTTTAATTTTCTAGGCTTCTGCTTTCTCCTTCTGCCATTTAAAAGCTTCTTTTAGGCATATTCCTGGTTTGGGCCACATATTTTCATACTCTACACATTCTTCTTGTGATCTCATCCACTCTCAAGTATTCATGCCATGCAAATCTCCATTTCCAGTCCAGACCTCCCTCCAAACTCAACATCTTTAATCACCTACAAGCTGGACCCATCCATCCAGGTTTCCATGGGCATTTCAAACCCAACATGCCCAAATGAAGTTATCATCCTCAACAATCTTTCAATCTCTTGTCCCATTCATTTCTCTCCCATCATTCCCTACCCCACCCTACCCCGAAAAAATTTACTTCCAGTGTTTCTCACTACCTTATAATAATCACTGGTATTAATTTATTCATGTGAAATTCAGAATCACCTACATTCTTTGATCCATATGGTCTTTTCACTCATTAATCACCATCTCCTGCATATATGAGTAGAAAGAATAACATCTATTTATCTCAGCAGTAATTTTGTAATTCTTTTAAGGCTTTTTCAAATATATTTTTGTGAATTTAAAATGATGTACTATCTTTGAATGAATTTAACTATACAATGCAAAAATGTTCCATCTTTTAAGTTTGTAACTTTTGGCTTAGAAAACATTAATATTTTTACTCAAGCCATCTGGGTCTTGGAGATGCCATGTGTTTTTGATCATTATATGTGAGAACTGTTTTTTGATCTTTAAAAATTACTTTAGGAATATTATTTGCTAAATTTCTTTTCCTTTCTGTTTTTCTGAGTATATTACAACTAACTTGCAATGCAAAAGAAAAATTTGGAAAGGCTTATATTTAAGCAATTTCAAGTGAACATCACAGACATCAAGTGATCAAACTAAAACATTAATAGCTGTAGATGACTCAAATGTTTCCTTGACTTACTGTCTTGTTTTGATGTGATTTTTCCTCCACATTAAAAAAAAAATCCTTTAGCACCATCTGCTTCTATAATACTTTGTTATGCTTTAAAAATTTCATTCCCAGACTCTGCAATTTTGAAATACCTCCATGAAAGTTTCTTAAAGGAAATAAATTGGAAAAAGAATTTCCATTCCTCCTAGCTTGTTTCTTAACAAACAGCAGATGAATTACTCAAGAAACATAGAGCTGCATAATTTTTGTTACAATCAGACCCTTTCCTTCCAGTTTTCCCTCTGACCTTATGACTACATTGTGCCTGAGGAAACAGTATTTTATGTGCTGTGTACACAACTTGTGCAATAATTTTTCTTTAAAATATGCAGATCTGGTTTTTTAATCTGTACCATTAAATATGATGAATTTCCATATAGTCTCATTCATTTTATAGATAAGCATTTAACAGATGACTAGATTACCAAAATAAATCTTCCAAGGGATGCTGATGGACTGAAGCAATAATACCAGTAAAAGAAATCTGATAAAGTAAATAGACTCTTCCTTGATGAAATTAAAGCACATGCGTAGATAAAAATCAGACTTTTCCAGTTTGGGACAGTAGCAATGGAGGATTAAGTGGCTCACTTTTTCATTGTGTACAACTCAAGTGTGATATTGAGTTAGAAATAGAAATAAGTGATATTAAGATAGTGAAGCTGAAATGGTGGTAGAAGAAATAACAATAGGCCAACAGGCTCCTCACTGAAGTCTAAATATGGGTGTTCAATTGTTCACAAATACATTCATCCTTTCAATCATTATTCAATATACATCAAACACCTGCTGTGTCTAGATTCTATACTAGTTTCTGTAATGAATCAATAATTTTCTTAATGATTTTAAATGAAATTGATTCACCATCTTATAGATACAACTAGACTCCCTCCCTCCAGTATTTCCTTCTCTGGTCCATTTTCCACATACTAACCAAAATTAACTTTATAAAGTTAAAATTATATTATATGATAAAGTTCAAATTCCCTAATGTGGTTTATAGAAACTTGATGATTTCACGCTTGCTTACCTCCCTGGCCTTGGGCTCCACCTTGCCCTCCGGCCACACTGAACGACTAAGCATTCACAGAAGTCAGGCCTTTGCATGCATCTCCACTGCCCAAATAATTTTCTTCCTCTCTTGTCTGACTCTTTTTCCTTGCTTTTTAGTTTCAGGCCTAAAAGTATCTCCTTGGCTAAAAATTATCTAAGGAACAAAGCCTGTTCAGTGAGCCTTTTATGCAGTCAAATGCTCTATACCTGAGCTCTACCCATGGGTGAGCCTCTTATGAACCACATGTAACACTTCATGCTTTACACCTTTTCGCACCTAACACAGCAAGTTATTCACTCGTCTGCCTCTCCTACTGGACTGGCTGCCCCTCAAGGACAATTGTTCGCTCTCGAAATCTCGCTATGTGAAATAGGGCGTGGGTGATAATTGGCTGAATAAGTAAATGGAAAATTAAAATACATTTTCCCCATTTATTTTGGTGAGGTCATTTTATAGTGGCATGTGTGTGAAGTAAGGGAAATTATCCTTGGCTTGACTGCTTGACTACGCAGACTGAAATATTTGATGGTAAATGCACACACTTAAGCACAGCTGCCTTTTTCAAATGTTTTAATTTTAATTTCTTATTAAAATGTTTTGTACTAAAATCAGTAATGCCCCTGTCTTTCCTACTGAGAAGATTAAGTGGCTTAGTCTTGCTCTGATGTATTATGATCAGTCAAAATATAAGGCAACTCCAAAATCAACTTAAATTTGTTTTTCTTTCTTTCTTTCTTTCTTTCTTTCTTTCTTTCTTTCTTTCTTTCTTTCTTTCTTTCTTTCTTTCTTTTTCTTTCTCTCTCTCTTTCTTTCTTTTTCTTTCTTTCTTCTTTCTTTCTTTTAAAGCAGCGTAAGAAGGGACTGTACTAACAATAGCTATTTCTGGTTGAATTTTACATTCATTTTTTACTCTCCCATATTTTCTTAAACACTGACAATGAGCAAGTCAAAACAAAACAAAACAAAGCAAACAATAAACATTTTTACACACAGGAAAGAACAGGAAAGATAATGACGCTGTTCAAAAGAGAGATTAGCAATATGGGTGATCTGTGACTTTCTTGCTGCCTTTAAAATTCTACAATTTTATGATTTCTCAATTGTACTATGCAAAAATACTATCCATACTAGATATAGTATAGACTTAATTAGAAATATAGTATGGATTTAACTAGAAATGTCTGTGAAATGTTTTAGTGAAATAATTAATGAAAAATTTTACATATGAAATATGAAATGAAATAATGAAAAGTTTACATATGACTTTAGTTATAATAAAAGGTAAATGCCTGGCACATAGTAAGTAAGCACTCACTAAGTGTTAAATGAATAAATATCAATCGGTCAATGAATGTTAAATGAAGTTTGTGCATTAAAATCCTGTCTCTGCTGCCCTCCAGTGGCTCAAAGGCTTAACTCTGAAAGACTTCAAATGCCTTCCATTTTCAGATGCTTATATGAAGGGAGTATGGATGTTCAAGTTTGGGGGCTTGGTGTTTTTCTTGGACTGAGTTTTGTATTTGTTCTCTGAAATATTACCTTGGTGGATCAAGACTAAATCCCCAAGACCAAATGTAGTATCCTTCCTCCCATTTGCAGAAAACTTCAGCAGTAGCAATAGATGGTGTCAATAAACAGTAACATCGGTACATTTGCAGCTTATAGAGATTTTTCATCTATGTCATCAAATAAAACTCCTCATAAGAAATAGTGGTAACAATGACAACAATTGCAACTGTTTTATTAGAAATAGCTCTGGCCTCCTGTCACTATAACAAGACCGTATGAGTGGCCTGGGACTCTAAACGTACCTGTAATCTAAAAGTAGTCCTATAGCAAAATGTTAACTTAGCAGCAGATACCATTACGAATATCAGTTCTGCAATCGGGTGAACTACAGAACTGAATTTTGGTATTGCCTTGGTCTGTGAGAGTTATATCCTGAATTCAACCGATCACTAGAGGAGATGCAGGAGAAAACCTCGTTTCCAAAAAAAAAAAAAAAAAAAAAGGAGTTTTTGACATTGGCTATGAGCTAACTGCCAGATCTCCTGTGCTTCAGGCCTAGTCCTGGAATTTTAGATAATGATCTCCAACTGACTTATCTTCTAGACGACTTCTCTATATGTTTACCTCCCCTTGTCATTGTAGTTCTTCTGGAATTTCCTTTCAGTTTTAGCCAAGGAAGTCTCTAAATTCCTTCCTAGTCTGCCACCATGCCTCTAAGGTAGTGTGATTATTTCCATTTTTGGCTCATCTACAATCTATCATCTTGAATTACAGTCTCTTACTTTATGTCTCTTACTTAAACATTATTTCTTCCTTTTCTGTAGTATGTATGTCCCATTTATCCTTCATAATATTTGTGTTTTTATTATCAATGAGATTATTAGAAATTTGTGTATTTTATTGATGTCTTCATAAGCTCGGGATTATTTAACAATTGTATAATTTTTCTACTTTTTACTTCACTTTAATTTTGCAACTAATTTTCAGTTAATAATATGTTGAGATATTATAAAAGAAAAATTATTTTTATAACTAATTCTAAGAATAATTTCCTCACCAAAGCATTTTTGTAACAGCAAAGCATTTAAAAAGAATAAGTAAAATGAAATAAATGTCCATCAAGAAGAGATGTATTTGGACTTCCCTGGTGGCAAGGTGGTTAAGAATCCGCCTGCCAATGCAGGGAACACGGGCTCAAGCCCTGGTCTGGGAAGATTCCATATGCCACGGAGCAACTAAGCCTGTGTGCCACAACTACTGAGCCTGCGCTCTAGAGCCCACGAGCCACAACTACTGAAGCCCGTGAGCCTAGAACCCGTGCTCTGCAACAAGAGAAGCCATGGCAATGAGAAGCCCGTGTACTGCAACGAAGAATAGCTCCCTCTCGACGCAGCTAGAGAAAGCCTGTGCACAGCAATGAAGACCCAATGCAGCCAATAAATAAATAAATACATTTAAAAAAGAGATGTATTTATATATATACATCACTAACTAAAATTATGTCTTATTTAAATATTCATTTGCTTGTTACAAGTCCATAAAATAGCAAGTTAAAATTACAGGACGTTTTGTGAGTTAAAACACAGAAATGTATTTTTTTCCATTTTTAGAAACGGATGTGCATGGATGTAGTGTGTGTGTGTGCTTATGTATTATATATATTCACACATAAATGTCTGAAAGAATATACTCTAAGCTACTAACAGTGATTTTATCTGTGGTGTGGTGGTTATTACCCAAATCTATAACCAAAAATGTTCCAACTCTCATTATTCTTCATGAGGCCTTTAACCTAATCCAACTGTGCCTTAAACTTCAACATAGTGATCAGTTACTTTAACACAATTTTCTAAACACTTCCAAAAATTTTATGGAGATACATGCACAAAAGCAAAAGAAAACAACCAAACTGGGATGCTTTCCATTCTTGTTAGGATAAAAGTGAACCAAGAGCATAGTGGGAAATTGTTTTAAGCCAGGTTTGTGGTACTTTGTCACAGCAGCCCTAGGAAACTAATGCAATTTCCTTAGGAAATTATCCATTTTATCAAGGTTTAAAATTTTTATTTGTATAGAAGTATATAAGGCAGTCTCTTATGATCTGTAATTGCTTCTGCTTTGTTTTGTTTCTCACTCAATCCATTTTTTACTTTTTACTTTATGTCTTTTTTTCTTAAGTTAGGGGTATTTTGTCTATTGTTTTATTTCACCTCAAAATAAGGATCTTATTTATGAGTATGTTTTCTATTCTGACCCTCAACAATTCCTGCTTTTACCCTTACTATGTCTTTGATTATTTATTTCTTTGGTTTATTTTGTTGTTTATTTTTTTCTTCTTTGTTTTTATTTTGGCGGTTTACCTTGTTCTTGCATTTTGAGCTGGCCATTTAATTCATTTATCTTCATTCTTTCATTTTTATTCATAAAAGTGCTTAAGGCTTTGAGTTTTCCTCTCACGGGTACTTTAAATATCTCCAATAGATTCTGAAATACAGAGTTTTCATTGTCTTTGGTTTTCGATAATTCTGTAATTTCAGTTTGTAGTTCCCCTTTCACCCATTAAGCAGAAGTTGTTTAATGGAAGGCTTTTAAACTGCAGTTGCACACACATTTACTTATTTATTTATTGTTAATAATTTTTCGTTTTTGGCTTTGTGATAAATGTATATTTCTAATTCATGGTACTTACTGATCTTTTCTTTGTGACATTATATATGATCAATTCTTGTGACTTCCATGTGCCTGTATGTAGGGACACTCTATTATCAGAGTCTGAAGCTTTATATATCCTTAAGATCTGCCTTATAAGTCTGAGATCTGTGGTCTCAAGTCTATCATTGGATTTTATAATTATTATTATGCTATATTCGCTTAGTTTTTTCTATACATTTTAGTGATTAACTTTATCCTTATGTATTTTTAATGCCCTAAGCCCTCTGTTTCCTTATTTAAACTTTTATTCAATACTCTGTTGTTTTTTTCTGGTATCCATTAATTCTCACCTGTTCACTATACGTATAAAAAGTTAGTAAAATTATTCTACTTTCCTCTTTTGCTCGCCATTCTCCTCTATTTAGTTGTATTATTTATACTTGTAAAAGCTACAGCACATAACTGTATGGTACTGGCACACAAACACAAATATAGATCAATGGAACAGGTTAGAAAGCCCAGAGATAAACTACAGTCAGCTAATCTACGACAAAGGAGGCAAGGATATACAATGGAGAAAAGGCAGCCTCTTCAATAAGTGGTGCTGGGAAAACTGGACAGCTACATGCAAATGAATGAAATTAGAACACTCCCTAACACCATACACAAAAATAAACTCAAAATGGATTAAAGACCTAAATGTAAGCCCAGACACTATATAGAACTCCTAGAGAAAACAGGAAGAACAAAAAGACAACCCTCAGAATGGGAGAAAATATTTGCAAATGAATCAACAGACAAAGAATTAATCTCCAAAATATATAAACAGTTCATCCAGCTCAATATCAAAAAAATAAACAACCCAATCAAAAAATGGGCAGAAGATCTAAACAGGCATTTCTCCAAAGAAGACATACGGATGGCCAAGATGCACATGAAAAGCTGCTCAACATCACTAATTATTAGAGAAATGCAAATCAAAACTACAATGAGGTATCACTTCACACCAGTTAGAATGGGCATCATCAGAAAATCTACAAACAGTAAATGCTGGAGAGGGTGTGGAGAAAAAGGAATACTCTTGCATTGCTGGTGGGAATGTAAATTGATACAGCCACTATGGAAAACAGTATGGAGGTGCCTTGAAAAACTAAAAATAGAACTATCATTTGACCCAGCAATCCCACTCCTGGGCATAAACCCAGAGAAAACCATAATCCAAGGAGAAACGTGTACCATAGTGTTCATTGCAGCACTATTCACAATAGCCAGGACATGGAAGCAACCTAAATGCCCATTAACAGATGAATGGATAAAGAAGATGTGGTGCGTATACACAACAGAATATTACTCAGCTGTAAAAAGGAACGAAACTGGAACATTTGCAGAGATATGGATGGACCTGGACACTGTCATACAGAGTGAAGTGAGTCAGAAAGAGAAAAACAAATATCATATATTAACAGATATATGCGGAATATAGAAAAATGGTACAAATCAGCCAGTTTGCAAGGCAGAAATAGAGACACAGATGTAGAGAACAAACATATGGACACCAAGGGGGGAAAAGGTGGAGGGTTGGGGGGGAATTAATTGGGAGATTGGGATTGCCATACATACATTACTAACAAGAAAAAAAAATCAAATTGTACACTTTAAATATATGCAGTTCATTGTATGTCCAAAAAAAAAAGTAAAATTATTCTACTTTCCTCTTTTGCTTGCCATTCTCCTCTATTTTAGTTGTATTATTTATACTTGTAAAAGCTACAGCACATAACTGATATTGTGTATAAGATTATTTTACCACCATATTCCTCATTTTTATTGTACTATAGTCTTACTTAGATCTATATACAACTGAGTGTATGAAATGTATACCAATAGTCTTTTTTTCTGGTTTCAGCAGTCAGATCTTGGTTAGATGCGTGTTTGTTAGTGAATTCCTTAAGTAAGGAGTATAGAGCTGAGTATAGAATGTCCTGATCTCTTGCATACTGAAAGCATTGCTATTTGAAAGACAACATTCTTGGTTTGCATTTCTTTTCCTGAAAGGATTTGAAAATTCTGCTTCATCAATGCCTTGCTTTATGTGTTTTTCTAAGAAATGTGATGCTAGTCTAATTGTCTTGTCCTTGTAACATTTTTTTTAACCAGATGGCCCTGAGAAGTTTAATCTTCATCTTTAAAGTGTGATAGTTTTACTAGGATTTGTCACAGCGTTGATCACTGTAGGTCAATTTTCCCTGGTACCTGGTAGATCATTTCAATATGTAAATACAGGTTTTGTTTATTTCTAGAAACTTTACTTAGATTATACATTTAAATAATAGTTGTTCAATTTTCCTTCTTCTGAAACTCCAATTATACATAAATTAGTTCTTTGCTTGAATAACATCTAAATCACTTTTCTTTAGCCTTTTAAAAACTTTATTTTTTCATTCCCATGGTTGTTTTCTTACTTTTATTCATTGTACTTTATTAATTTTTCACTCATATTTGTTTTTCCATATGATCCCCTCCTCCCTCTCTGAATTCAATCAACTCCTATTTTATTTCTTCTTGTTCTTGTTTTGAATTTTTGATGTAAAGTGCTTTTTAAAAAATCCCCAAATACTTGTTTGAGAATATTTAATTCAGTTTGGAACATTGTGTGATAGTTTCCTTTTGCTTTGCTTTTCTTCTGTTTAAGGAAAAGTTCATCAGAAAACTGTTTTGATTTTCATTTTTGTTTTATTTTAATAGTAATCTGTACAGACAAAGACTGTAACCCTGCTTGGGGTAGATTACTAGATTCTTAATTCAAAAGTATCTTCTTCAGTCTGTAGAGCAAAATATAACTTCTCTATAGATGGCTTTTGTTTTTCTATAGGGGGTAAGGAGAATGATTCTGTGCTCTTTGATATTTTAATTTCTTTTCATCTTCTAGGATCTCAAATTTCCCTCTCTTGCTTCTTTTTCTCATTCACTCTGAATTTTCCAAGAAGTATTTCTTCCATCTGTTTAACCCCTATAGCCCCCCAAATTTACTCTTTTCTAATTGCCTCCTTGCATCCTTTGTATATTTTTCAGTCCCTTCCATGAGGTCAGTACTCTTTTTGGTATTTTTACGCTTAGGTTTGGTTTTCTTTCTCTGAAAGTAATTTCTAGATTAACCTTAGGCCTACTGCCAGTTTCCCTCTTCTCTCTTTCATGCAGTTTTTAGTAGACTGCTTTTGCTCTCCGCGGACACTTCTGTCAGGAATGTGAGCAGTAGTTCACTGGTATTGTTTTTATTTTTCTAGTTTTACAAGTAACTGGAAGTTGGGACGTTCTCTACTACTAGAGTTTTGCATAGTTTTATTTGTTCCTGTTGTTCTGACTTTTTTTTTTAAGTCTTTATTGAATTTGTTACAATATTGCTTCTGTTTCATCTGGGAGGCATGTGGGATCTTAGCTCCCTGACCAGGGATTAAACCCGCACCCCCCTGCGTTGGGAGGTGAAGTCTTAACCATTGGACCACCAGGGAAATCCCTGTTCTGATTTTTTTTAAAGATGATATGTTGGGAGATTTGAATTTACACCACTGCCATTGCTTTAGCTTCCCTAAATTCCCCCGATTTTAAGTGGCATATTTTATAATCATCAATTAATATTAACTTTGAAAATAATGTGTATTTTTTAAAGCAAAAAAAAAAAAAATCCTACAAAGTTGCATGAGATGCTTCACAGCAAAAGACGTATCTAAGTCTTCAAGCCTGTGCTCCAAAAAGAATTGCTACTGAGATACTGGAATCACTACTAATGATCTTTGAGATACCAAAGGGACATGGGACAGTTGCGAGGATATTGCAAGTGGGTAAATCCTGTTGAAATTTTCACAATGTGAAAGATGGATTATGTAAGAAAACTATAGCAATTTTGACTATTAGCCTAAATAGTGTTCTAGGATGGTTATTTAAGAGGTCGTTTGGAGTTACTCAGATGAAGCTCTAGTTGAACACAGGTTCCTTGTGAAGAAGTACTATCAGTTCAGCTAGACTGTTTTTTTTGAAAGTATGGGTAGATTTAGGAATCATGACTGTAATGTATGTGGAATTGAGGAGACATTTGACAAATCTTTTATTACTTCCTTTTGGGCAAAAATATAAGCTGTATTATAATATAATATAATACAAAAATGTTTCTTGTTTCCTCTAAGCTATCAGACCTATCTTTGTGTCAGGTGCTCACTCCACCACATAAAAGAGGTCCAACAACACATTCTTTTTACTACCACATTCTGAACAATTTTCCCTTGCTTGTTTCACGTTGATTTTACCCCAGCTTCTGACCTGTTTCATTTTCCCATTTATGACTTTACCTTGACCCTTGGAACTATTGCTCATTACAAGTCGCTGGCTAGCAGCTACGCTTGGCTGGAATTCATATTCTCTCTTTGGTTACTTCTATAAAAAGGGATGACTATAAATTAAAGATTATAAAACTGTAAATAGAATGAAGGGATAAAAGAATGATAAGAGTTCATAACTCAGATTCTGAAATCCGTCTTAACGGTATCATACATATGCTACACTATGTAAAGTCCTTGAGATTTTTCCTTAAATACTCCTCTTTTTCTTATTTTATGTTTAGTTTTGATAACTACAGACTCCCCTAAGTTCTAAACATTTTGCTGTTGTTGTTGTCCAGAGGAAACACTCCCAAGTCGATCAGCAGATGGCACTGCTAACTTGAGGAACCAATTCCAAGATGAATTAAAAATTGGAGACATGACTTTTTAAAACTATTAACAGTCACTATTTTTTTCACTGCACAAGTGTGCTGAAGAATAATGAGAAAATTAAGCTAAGCAGATGGAAGAAATTTTAAAATCAGATAAATAACAGGTAAAATCACTATGAATATTTTAGTGCATAGCCAGGTTTTATATTCACATGTAAACAAAAATGGGATATATCCTACAAGAGCTTACTGACCAGGTCTTTTAAATGAATAATGTATTATAAACAAATTGCTATGTCATCTTTCTCAGCACCATTATTTTTTATGCCTATAAAACTATACCATAATTTAGTTAACTAACAACATGTTGTCCGGAATTTAGGCTACTTCCAGTTTCTTATTTTCATAAATAACACTGTCATGAACATCCTTGTGCCTAATTCCTTAGTTACAAGCATCACATACTTAACTGTCTCCCAACAGGATACATTTTTAATAGAACTTCTGTTTCAAAACATATCTATTTTTAAAGTATTGTTTTCAAATTGGTCACAAGAAAGGCGATACTAGTTTACGCTTTCCTTTTTGCTATGATTTACATACACTGAACATTATGTTAAAAAGCATTTGCTTCAAAATAGGTACAAAATAAACTTTAAAACAATTGTCTGTCTTATTAAATATTTTCTAACTTTTAATAGGTTTATGATCTGCTTGATTTTTGTGAAATTCATATTCAGGTCTTCCACCAAACCTTTTTAAAAATAGAGTAAGTCATGATTTCTCTGCTTATTTTGTAAGCGCTCTCCATATATTAAGGTTATCTTTGCCACTAAATATCCCAATACCATTAACCCAGGAGTTATTTAAGAGAGCATTATTTTACTTGAGAAAGAATATATTCTTTCTTTGTAAAGTTTATTAACTTTTTTTGAGTATTATTTTATAATTAATTTTAATAGCTGTCCCCAGGGGTTATAAAAAGAGTTAGTCTATATTGTATGCTATAGAATTCAAATTTTACAATCTATATTTCTCTAAGTCTCTATATGTTATTTATTTTTTGACCACTTGATTTCTCACGGAGAAGAGAAATTAAAATTTTCAACAATTATGTTTCTCTTTACTCACATTTGGTTTTTCTTTATAAGTTTTATCATTGCATTATTTGATGCATTATAGCGTATAACTCATATTTTTAGTGTGCATTTGCATTTCAGCTTAAAGAAAGCCCTTTACCCTGTTTCAGTTGTCTCTTAAAAAAATCAAATTATACTTGGTGTACTTCCTAATTAATATACCAATTGGTATATTATTAATATATCAGTTAAGAGTGGTTGAGCAGTTTGATCTTTTCACTAGCTGTAAACATGTTACTCGTAATGTTTCCCATGTTTTTTCAATAGCTTCCTTCAGATTGTCCTACAGGTCTATGTCATTCCATGTTGTAAATTAATAGAATTTGCATTTCATAATATAAATGCTATAAAAGAGGATGTGAGTGTCTCTTATGCACTTCATGTTTAGGGAGCTGCCTAGTTTGAATAGAGTATTTCTCATGTAAATCAATGGATTTTTTTTAAATAATGGCATTCACTTAATGACAGGGTTTTCAGGATAGGTATATGTACTCATCAAAACATCTACAAGAAGTAGATATTATTATTACTACTACTACTACTACTACTATAACATTTTAAAAATGAGGAACAGAGAGACTAAGTTCTTGCCCAAGGTAAGTCAGCCAGGATCCAAACCCACACAACAAAACCATCTGAATTTGTGGTTTTATTTCCACAACCAACCCAGAGAGAGAGAGAGAGGCCTGCAAACAAAATCTGAAAGTGCTGATTTTATTTATGACTGCAGGATGATGGTGTGTGGCACAGTATGGCTGGTGCCTGGTGGCTGGGGTGCCCGGTGGCAGCACCTTGGCAACCATGGTGGAGGCTGTTTCAACAGCTTAGGGGGCGTTAGAAAGTCCCTTTGGCAGGCCTGGCGACAGTATTATGGGGAGCAATAGAAGCGGTGACAGTGAGAGGCAGGGGCACTTACAACAGGCTTGGCAAGATGCCGAAGGAAGGGGCTGGCGCAAGAGAGGCAGATAAAAGCAGAGACGGAGCAGGTCAAGACTCAGTTTTGAGTTCAAGTGCACACTGCGCCCCTCCCCATCCCCCCACCGTCCCCTTACCAATGAATATGATAGATTCCAAAAAGGACTGATGCCACAGGAGGGATGAAGTTGAAAGCAGAAAATTTTCCTTAAAAGTGTTGTAAGCATAGCTACAAAAATGGGTATAAATATGAAAATTATGTTTGCTTATAAATTTATAGTGCATATGTATATTTAAAACTAATACAGCAGAAATTAATACAACATTGTAAATCAACTATACTTCAACAAGCTTGTTTAAAAGGTAATTCAAAATTATGGTAGGTACTTTAGGGAGTCAAAAAAGCATAGAGAAAAAATCATTTGTAATTCTGCCTACTAAAAAAAAAATCTTAACATTTCAGTGTATTTCTTCCTGCTACATATATGCATGTTGCAAGCCATATTATAAGCAAATTTTATTCTTACATTTTAAAACTTAATAATGGATGAAATATAACAGTCTGAATTTCTGAAAACATGATTTTTAACATTTCTGCATAATATTACATTCTACAAAAATCCTATAATTTCAAAAGATTTCCTCTTGGGGGTTGTTAGATCATTTCTACTTTTTTGGGCTATTAGGTATAACACAGATGTAAATGTCTTTTAATCTCTGCATTGGATAGAGTCCTGAACATGAAATCAGTGAGTCAAAAAGTATTATCTTTATAAAGCTCTTGATAAAAATTTCCAATTAATTTATACAACCACCATCTGTGCAGAAGAGTACTGGTCTCACTATGTCATCAGTAGCAATGATCATCCTTAGAAAGTATAACTTTCCAATTTGAAAGGCAAACAATGACGTATTTTATCTTATTTAGGTCCTATGTCTTTCATAGAAACTCAAATTGGAGCATTTTCCCTGGGTAAATGTGGTTGGCCAAGGAGTCAAGAGTCATGTTCTGTCTTGATATGTTGTCTCAGCAAACTGTGTCTATATCCTCACTGCACACACCCCTCAACCACACCAGCCCCACTTTCTACCATCCCATCCATTCCTCTGCCACTACATCATCTGTCCTTCTAGCCCTGAGCTAATGTCCTATCGTTGCACCATCCACCATTCAGACTGAAGCAAAGTAAGTTAGGGTTGGAGGTAGGAGCACATTACATGTTGCCCATTGACTAACATTCTCCTACAATTTGCTATTTAGAAATGGGGAACCAATTCTTACTGGTGCATTTGATTTAACTCTTTGATAAGACAGACCTTAATAACAACAGGAATTAAGTCATTCTTGCAGTTACCAGGGGCTGATTGGTACAAGGTTATTGCTTACACTTTTTTATCACGATACCAGCTGCACCGAAGCTAATGGACGCTGCTTTTCTCTCCAAGGCGGAAACCTCATATAGACATTAATGTTTACTATTTGTATTTCTTTAAATTGTGATTAGTTTGAGAATTCTCATGCTATTAGGTTTTTGTAATTCTATGACTTGTTTATGTCCTTTGTTGAATTTTATGTTGGAATTTTTACTAGTTTATATGAGCTTTTTGTGCACCATAGTTAGTAATCAATTGCCATTTCTGTAACAAACATTTACCCTCTCTTTCTCTTAGGTAGAGAATAGTCCTACCTGATTCCTAATGTCTAGGTGTCTATGCATGATATTCTTGGACATATTCTGACCTTGTTATCATTTCTCTCCGACAGACAAGCAGCATTGTGATCCAACTGATGAGTTGGGAGCAGAATCTACGCAAACACAGGTAAGTACCCTTTTCAAGTGCTTTCTGATTTGAGACGAGAGGGACAACTTCTGTTTCGCCTTCTCATGCTGTACATCTGACAGGCACAGACCCCCAATGGGAAGGCTTGGGTTGCTGCAAGGCTGCCTGTGAGTGGTACATAAGCCTAACTCAGGGGCTCTATTTTAGCAAACTCACCTGCCTATCACTGTCCAGTAACATTCTCCAATATTAGCCTGATAATAATAAAGGCGATATTTTGGCCTCTGTCTAGTGACTTATCTCCTTTATATTTCGAGTGGTTCAGAAGTTGGACAGGGTAGAGGAATACTACTGAACCTTTTCATTCCAATAATTTGTTTCTTAATGATGTGGATTTTTAATAATATAAAATTGTTTAATTTTTGTAAAGTCAAACTTATTGCTGCTTTCCTTTATTCCTTACATTGCTTTTTTTAAATTTTTTTTATTTTTTGGGGGGTACACCAAGTTCAATCATCTGTTTTTATACACATATCCCTGTATTCCCTCCCTCCCTCAACTTCCTCTGCCTCGAGTCCCCCCCATCCTCCCCATCCCAGTCCTCTAAGGCATCTTTCATCCTCGAGTTGAACTCCCTTTGTTATACATCAACTTCCCACTGGCTATCTATTTTACCGTTGGTAGCATATATATGTCTGTGCTACTCTCTCGCTTTGTCTCAGCTTCCCCTTCACCCCCCGCCCCCGCCAAACCTCGAGTTCTCCAGTCCATTCTCTGCATCTGCATCTTATTCTTGTCACTGAGTTCATCAGTACCATTTTTAGATTCCGTATATGTGAGTTAGCATACAATATTTGTCTTTCTCTTTTTGACTTACTTCACTCTGTATGACAGACTCTAGGTCTATCCCACCTCATGACATATAGCTCCATCTCATCCCTTTTTATAGCTGAGTAATATTCCATTGTATATATATGCCACATCTTCTGTATCCATTCATCTGTTGATGGGCATTTAGGTTGCTTCCCTGTCCTGGCTATTGCCTTACATTGCTTTTATCCTTAGAAAAATCTGCTCCCAAGCTAAGATCATTCAGATTTATCTATATTTTCATCCAGGTCTTACGTAGTTTGGCTTTTTATTATTTAAATCTATTAGAAATTAGCTTATGAACATGATATAAAGTGAAGATTTCTTTTCCAAGTAATTAAGAAAACACCCTGGCACAACTTTTTTGAATAATCCTTTTTATGCACAAAATTACGATAACCTTATCATATACTACCAAATATGTATATGTGGCTTCACCGACAACACCATCAGGATCTGGGACCTGCAGGACCAGGGCGTGGTCAGGGACCTGCCGGGTTACCCTAACGGAACCAAGAGCGTCACTGTCAAAGATCAGAGGATCCGGACATGGCAGTCTGGACTCCTGCCAGTGGTGCTGAGACCCAAGGACAGCCAGGGAGCCTCAGGAATACCAATTCATGTCTCAGATAATGAGCTTGTACCTCCGCCTCTGAAAGGTGGGCACAGCCAATAGCCAGCAGTAGCTGCAGCACATCTGTGGGAGCCAGAAGTACATGGTGGGGTGTAAGGACAGCACCATCCTCTGTCTCAACTTCTCTACCCTCCACTAGTGGTGGGTGAGTGTTGGGATGGACCACTATCTACTGCATGCCCATGGTGACCAAGGTGTTCCAGGTACCTGAGATCTCCCCATCATGTGCAGTGATGTGTCCCCCCACAACTGCCTGATGGTCACTGGGGTCCCGGGTCTACTCCTGATGTACCATAACATGTACTGGTGAACACTGTTGTGCCAACTTAGGTCCTTTTTTGGTCTTTTTTTCCCCCAAGGGATGGGGGGAGATGGTAGTGGTGGTGGTGTGGGGTGGGGCGGGCTGAGTTTCTCTGGCATTGCAAGATTGGACCAGTGATCTTTGTCACATGCAATAAAGCGACTGAGGAAAAAAAATACCCCCCCCACATATATACGTTATGTATATATGCATATATACATATGTCTGCGTGTTTACATACATATTAGTATACGTCATGTCTCTGGACTGTCAGTTATATACCCTGTCGATTCTTTTGCCAAAGTTCTATTTTTCTATTACAATAGCTTCATATATATGTTTTTTAATCAGGTAAGGAAAGTTCTACTTTGCACAATCTCAATGTATGAATACATGTTATAATAATAAAATACCATTTTTGGCTATCAAGTTTGCAAGCAAATGTTCACTAATTTCCTACAATAAACTTTTATTATTTTGTAAGTGTGATATCTACACATTGTTCATGCCTGTGAGTCAGGCATGGACTAGACTGTGGCTTGTGCTACCAGCTGGCCTGCCACACGACTGAGAATGGTCTCCACCAGTCACAAATTACATCTGTTTGTGCCTCTATTTGTTAGACAATCTGGCACCAGGAACAGCTGAGAAGAAAGATTTGAAAACAGCTTGCTTGATTGATGTGTCTAGAGTTATCTCTAAATCCAAATAAAATGTTAAGTGCTATCAAGAAATCATAAATCAGGCATGTCTCTCTTTGAGCCATGAGAAGGTCTTGCTACAGCTTTTATGACACCCATTTGTGAGAGATGGCTTGTGTTCAAAAACAGAATTTAGACCTGCTTGTTCTACACAATTAATTAGGTCACATTTTTAACCTCATCGAGCTGTGAGGTATAGCACAGGGCCTAGCATTTAAGTCATGGTGATGAAAACTGTTGGAACTAGGGTTGTCGGCCAGGTAAGAGGAATATAGCACCAACTAAGAATGCAGAAGGTGGCGGATACCAAAGAATATGTTGAGAGAGCAGCTATGATCCAGGAGTAGTTTGTGGGTAGTGAGACATCGATCAGGACAGGCATGAATAATACAGGGTAGCTGAGCAAAAAACCAGTAGGGCAGGCTTCCCAGGTGGTACAGTGGTTGAGAATCCGCCTGTCAATGCAGGGGACACGGGTTCGATCCCTGCTCCAGGAAGATCCACATGCTGCGGAGCAACTAAGCAACTAAAATAGCCACAACTATTGAGCCTGCACTTTAGAGCATGTGAGCCATAACTGTTGAGCCCATGTGCTGCAACTACTGAAGCCCACGAGCCTAGATCCTGTGCTCCGCAACAAGAGAAGCCACGGCAATGAGGAGCCTGCGCACCACAACGAAGAGTAGCCCCCACTCACCACAACTAAAAAGAAAGCCCATGCACAGCAAAAAAGACCCAACACAGCCAATAAAATTAATTAACTAATTAATTAATTAAAAAAACAAAACAAAACCCAGTAGGGCATCGCCATGGGGGAGATCCCAGTACCGAACTTCATGGGTTATGAGGAGAAGTTTTCAAGGGAACCCTCCTACACTATTGGTGGGAATGTAAATTGGTGCAGCCACTATGGAAAACAGTATGGAGGGTCCTCAAAAAACTAAAAATAGAATTGCCATATGATCCAATAATCCTACTCCTGGGCAAATATCCAGACAAAACTATAATTTGAAAATATATAGGCACCCTATGCTCATAGCAGCACTATTTACAATAGTTAAGACATGGAAATAACCTCAATGTGCATCAACAGATGAATGGATAAAGACGGAGCACTATGGAATGCTATTCAGCCATAAAAAGAACTGAAATATTGCCATTTGCAGCTACATGGATGGACCCAGAGATTATCATACTAAGTGAAGTAAGTCAGAGAGAGAAAGACAAATACCATGTGATATCACTTATATGTGGAATCTAAAATATGACACGAACTTATCTAAAAAGCACAGACTTACAGACATAAAGAACAGTGTTGTTGCCAAGGAGCAGCAGTAGTGGGAAGGGATGGATTGGGAGTTTGGGATTAGCAGATGCAAACTATTACATATAGAATAGATAAACAACAAGGTCCTACTGTATAGCACAGGGAATTATATTCAATATCCTGTAATAAACCATAATACAAAAGAATATGAAAAAGAATATATACATATATATAACTGAATCATCTCACTGTACACCAGAAACTAACACAATATCATAAATCAACCATACTTCAGTAAAAAAGGAAGTTTTCACATCTGTATATTTGTGAAAACACTAATGGCCACCTGAGTGTATAAATGGACCTCTTCTTCAAGCAAAGCTTTTTTAAAAAAAATATTCCCTATCTGTTGTATTAGATGCTATCAGTTAATACCAGCTCTGCCTTATTTAGGCAGAAAAGTAATTACTGGAAGAATATTGGGAAGCTCACAGAATCAACAGGAAACCTAGTGAATCAAACTTGAAAAATGTGTAAAAACCAAGGAAAGTTAGGCAGGAGGTACTACATCAAAGCCATGCCCCAGGAGCAGCGGAGCCCTGGTGACGTCTTGGCACCAGCAACGCTACCCTCTACCATGGCTGCCGTGCATCACGTCAGTGAATGTATTCTCAGGCGCCTTTGGCTTTTGCTGACTTACTTAATACTGGAAGTCGTGGTCAGGAACATCTGATTGGCTGAACCTGGTCATGTGCCCACCTGGGTTTGGAGGCAAGCCAGGGAGAATCTGGAAACTTGGGCTTCTTTATGTAAGGGGAGGCCTTGACTCCTTCGCAAGACTGTTGAGAGTGGGAAGGGAGGGAGTCTGGGTGTTGGATAGCAAAACAAAATGAAACAAACAAAAAACCCCACAGACACAAATATATCAGCAATGGATTTCTATACCTGAAATATCAACACTTTGAATATTTGTTACTTATATTATAAAAATCTGTTTCTGTTTTCTGCAATAATTTGTTTTTAAAAGTCTATTTCTTAATCGAGGGGGGGGCGTCAAGGAAGGGAGGGAATATGGGGATATGTGTATAAAAACAGTTGATTGAACCTGGTGTACCCCCCAAAAAAATAAAATAAAATAATAAAAATAAATAAATAAATAAATAAATAAATAAATAAAAATGGTACTGATGAAAAAAAAAAAAAAAAGTCTATTTCTTGAGGTCTGTTTTTTCCCCACTTTTTGTGAAAGAAATATTTTTTTGTTTGCTCATTCCCTTCACAGGGGCCTGGTACAGCTCCCCAGTAAGAGGGTGCTCACAGCTCCGCCCACCCCCTATCCCCCACCTCCCCCACATTTCCCTAAATGTCACTTGGGTCTTCATAAGGAAGCCTGGTCTCCAGCTCCTTGATCCAGGAGCCCAAACTGAGTGCAGAGGGATCCAGGCCTGGCAGGTAAACCTCATTTCTGAAGCAAATCTCATCTGTCTCTCTCAACACCTGCATGCCAGCTACCACATCTTTCCTGGTGCAGCATAAGCCTTGGAAATCTGATGTAAATGTGTCACTCACGGAAGGCTGTGCCCCATCTCCACCCATCCCCATTTTAGCACTCTGAACAGTTAGCGGCCTGGGCTTTGGCAAAAGTTTTCCAATATCATCTTTGCCAGCAACCAGTGCCTTGATAAAGTCATCCGGGGCTCAGACCTCTCAGGTTAACTACTCTCAAATCTGGCTGGATTCCCTCAAGGCACTTATACCAGGGAAGTCTGGTGAGGAGTAACTGCCCAAGACCCTTGAGGAGGAGGGTTTTCCTATGATCTGATGGTCCATTTCCAGCTCAAGCCCTAGACCACATAAACTAATGTATATTTGTGGCATTTGGAATTTCTTCTTAATTTCTGAAAGCCTCTAACTTCTAAGGCAAGCTATTTGCAAGCCAATCCTGATTAAGCAGATCCCATGTGCCCTGTAATTAACACAAATTCTAGCATTTGGATGGTACCCTTCCCTGGTTTCCTATGCGAACATAGCTGTTTCTCCATTTCTTGGCTGATTTTACTAGCTACTGGGAAGAGAAATATTAGACATCTGTTGTCAAGTAGCTACCTTCCCACAGATGGCAAGGAGATCTGCATTCGTTCTTTTCATATTTTATTTCCCCTCTTCCTTTGAGCTCTTGTATCATTGCTTTTTCTTGGCATTCATAAAAAGGTATGAGGCAAAAATGAATTAGATGAGAAAAGAAGTAGCACACTTCTCTCGTACCCACTCATCCTGGAGAGGCAGTTTCCCTTGAGCTCTACTTCTCTTTCTGCTCTTACATCTACCTAGTTAATAGCTGCTCAGCTCAAATGCTCTCCTCTCTGGGGGATCATCTCAGACTGGCCTCACCATTGCAGGACCCCTATCAGCACCCAGAGCGCACCCCCAACAGCTCTCTCAACATGCCTCTCTTACACATACTGTACTCCATCATCACTGTCCACGCACTCACACCATCTCCCTAGCCAGACTGTGAACTCCCTGAGAGCGTTACCTACCACTGGATTCCCCAAAGTCAAGCTGAGTTAGTGAAATGAATGAACAGGTTTGGGAAAGAGACAGAAAAGACAAGAAGAAAACTTTTCTTAGATTGTTCCTAAATTGTTAACATCTAAGATCTCTCACACTTTGTTCCATCAGTTTGGGAGGACAAAAGTGAAGAAAGAAAGAGCTGGATTATGGGGCTGATAACTATTTCTGTTTATTCTGTTAAAAGCATAGTGCATGTGTTAAGGGCTAACATTGTAAATAATTACGAATAGCCATGAAGTACATAAACATAGCTTTTGATAATAGTTTCTATATAATTCCCATTTCTTTATAATAAATGCCCTATTCTGCCTTTGTTATTAGAAAAACGAATTGTCCACTGTGGAAGAGCTACCCATCAGCCTCACAGCTCCTAAACAATCTACAATCTCGTCTTTTATGGCTCTCAGCTGCACCCTGCCTGGAAGATGCTTTAGACATGAGCCAACGTTTTACGTCTAACAAATGCCCAGTAAAAGACACTTCGAATTCCAGTTGGACTGAACTTGCCCTTGCTCCAGAGGGCACATAAATGAATAAATACATCGTGCACACACACATATGCACGCACGCAATCCTCAGAGCAGCTGTGTTGTATTATAAGTTGGAGGCCTTTTGTTAGTTCAGATGTTTCAGGTCTGTAAAAGCACTCTGGAGAAGAAATAAATATTATGAGTAAGTCTCGTTTCCAGGCTTGTAGTGGGGAAACACTTACTAGCACGGTTTACTACAGCTTTATACTCAAACAATCTCGTAAAAGAATATCAGCATTACTCACTCAGCACATGACTGCTAAGACAAGATGGTGTTTGTTTTATTCCCTAAATATTCAAAACATGATTTCATTCAGACCATTTCCCAGATGGGTTTTCTTTTCAGTAAAACTAATCAAGATAATCATGGATCACGACTCACTAACTTTCTTCTTCTTTTTTTTTTCTTAAAGCATTCATCTTTCTTTTACTTTACCAAATATTGAATATGAATAAAACTTCACAATTAGAGAGATAAGGTATATACATTTGAAGTGTCAAAGGAAAGGCAAGAAGCTGGGCAGGAACTCAACGTGGAATCCAGATCATTCCATTTGAGGATTTGGGTTTTTGCTGTGAAGGCTCAGGGTCTGAGGCTGACAAATAAGGCAACAAGAAGAGGATGTACTGAAGACTGATATAAATGTGAATTTATTAATTTACAAGGAGAAAGGACTCTCATAACAACCAGAACACTATAAGTCTGCCTATCAGTGCATTCTCTTCTTATTGTTAAACCCTATGTGAAGCCAAATTATAATAACATTGTTCAGTGAACATAAAGTCAGAATAAGGGGACAGGGAGAAATTGATTTTTAATGGCACTGAGAGCCTGATATGTCCATCTCCCTAGGAGATCTTGTTAAGGGGATTAAAACCCTTTGCCATGCTCTTCCCAAAGCCTGATACATTCTTTCCCCATTCTTCACTAACTTTTACTAACCCATCTAATCTTAGATTAATTATCACTTTCTTAGAGAGACCTTTTATGGTCTTCTTATCTAAGAAAGGGCCCCCACTGTACACTCCAGAGCACTCTGTAATTTCTCTTTATAGTACTTGCCCCAATTTGTATTTATAAACTTATTTACTGCTTTAAGTCCTGTCCACCTGTAGACTGTAAGCCCCAGGAGAGCAGGCACCATATTTATTTATTTTGAGTCCCACCAGGTTCTCAGTACCAACCACAGTGCCTGGCACCCCTGCAAGCATTCAATACATATTTGCTAAATGAATAAATGAATGTTCATCTAGAAGCTGCCTGGAGAAGTGGCTAAGAGCACAGGTGCTGGATTCAGGCTCCCTAGATTGAAATTCTGGCCCTGCCTCTTAATAACTATGGGAGCTTGAGCAAATTACAGAATAAGATCCCTTATCTGTAAAATGAGGACACTGAAAGTGCCTGCCTCAAAGCATTCTAATGAGGATTAAATAAGTTAATAGATGTAAAATACTTGGAACAATGACTGACACAGTAGGCACTCAAGCAGAGTTAGCTTTTATAGTTTCTTTCAAAGGATAATTCTAAGAAAAATTGAAAGTCTGATTGCTAAAACTCAATTTCCCTGGGACATTATTAGGATGAAAACCGCCAATACTAATTTCTGAACATATTTACTTGTGTTTCCATGGTTTAGCAAACCATCTTTTTGATTAAAAAATCCCTTATTATAGAATATGTGGATATATTAAAAGAAGTCATACTCAACCCCTTCCAGACTAGAATTCACTTGATCTTCTCAGGATGTTTTGTCTGTGCCCTGATCCTATGTATGGGTGACAGAGCTTAACTCTAATGGCAGCTGTGTTATCCTCATTTCTGAGTTCTTGGGCAGGCCACCGCTGTAACAATGAATTATGGACAACAATACTCAAGGTGGCTATTTTATCAAATTTAGGAAGGAAAGAGGAAGAACATAATAAATACACAAAATTCTGTAATAGCAGAGGTAACCATTATTGTATTCATTTGTTTTAAAGCTTTATTGATAAACACTATGGGGCACGCACCATATTGGACAACTATATATTATTGAATATAATGCTATAAGGCAAAACTTACATGGTTGTTAGAGTCTCACACAATGATGTGTGAGAACACAATTCCAAAACAACTAAAGTGAGGACAACTACATTTTTATCCCCACCCCCACTCTATATACACCTGAAGTGTATCCTTTAATCATTAGCTGTAGGTGCTATTCAAAGAGCCTATTTTCATGCACAACTGAGCAGTTTTTACTTGAAGTTAAAATACTTTTATTTTATTTAATAAAATCTGCTCCTTCCTTAACTTTAAGGACATTTTGGTATTAAACCCCAAATCAGGACTTTCTGATATGCCTTTCTACATTTGAGCCTTAATTTGTCCATCTTCTCTCTTTTTGGAATCTCCACTTTCTTATTCTCTCACATAGGAACTCTGCTGTTTTCAGTCCTTAAGATTTTAACCCATGTCTGCATGAATATCCCACAGACTAAATCAGTGCACACTGAATCTCAGAATTGGACCAAACTCAAAGAGCTTGTTTGCTGAATGACTTCTTACAAGAAGCAAAGCAAAACAAAACAAAACTACAATAAAATATTAATAAAAGAAATTGAAGTAGACAGAAATAAATAGGAAGATAACTCATGTTCTTGGATTGAAAGAATTAGTATTGATAAACTGTTCATATTATCCAAAGCAATCTACAGATTCAGTGCAATCTCTATCAAAATTCCAATGGCATTTTTCACAGAAATAGAAAAAACAATTTTAAAATTCATGTGCAACAACAAAAGAACTGAATAACTGAAGCAATCTCAAGCAAAAAGAGCAAAGCTGGAGGCATCACACAAATCACATTACAAAGCTACAGTAATCAAAACCGTATGGTATTAGTATAAAAACAGACACAGATCAATGGAACAGAACAGATATGAGTGGGTCTTGCCCCATCCTGGACAGAGTCATCTTTCCCTCCCCGACTTGGACACAGGTAATCAGAGCATGCCCAGAGATCCTCCCACTTCTAGTCAAGGACCACTGCTAAGTTTCCAGCCATGTCAGGACCAAGCAAAATAAAACCACTAGTGCAGGTTGCCACAGGCACAACAAGGCCTAAAAGGTGACTCAGAGTAACCTGGGGTTCATTATGCCATATTTGTAATAAATTAGCATTGCAGTTTTTGCCCCACTGCCCCCATGGGTTTCACTTGGGTGCTTATGGGAAAGCACCTGGGCACTAGGAGAAAAGTTACATAACCTCAGCTGTCAATCAACTTGTCAGTCAAATGACACAGAACACAGGGAGGGACCACCACTTTAAAAAAATTCAACCCTACTCCATTGTGGAGCTGCTTCTGGTTTCCAAACAGCCCACTCTCATCCTTTCTCAGGAGTGTACTTTCACTCTGCTTAATAAAATTCTTGCTACTTAAAACTGCTCTATGTCTCTCAACTGAATTCTTTCCCTCCAGAGGGCAGGAACAGAGGAAACTGCCAATCTGCCAGTGACAGACAGACAAGAAATAAATCCATACACATATAGTCAACTATAATTTTTGACAAAGGAGATATAAGAACACAATGAGGAAAGGATAGTTTCTTCAATGAATGGTATTCAGAAAACTGGATATTCCATGTGAAAGAATGAAATTAGACATCTGTCTTACAACATACACAAAAATTAACTCAAAGTGGAGTAAGACTTAAATGAATGACCTGAAACAGTAAAACTCCTAGAAGAAAACACAGGAGAAAATCTCCTTGGCATCAGTCTTGACTATGATTTTTTAGATTTGACACCAAAAGTAAAGCAATGAAAGCGAAAATAGATAAGTGGGACTATATCAAACTAAAAAGCTTCTGCACAGCAAAGGAAACCATCAACAAAATGAGAAGGCAACCTACCAAATGGGAGAAAATATTTGCAAATCATATATTTGATAAGGGGTTAATATCCAAAATATAGCAAGAACTCGTACAACTCAGTAAAAACAAACAAACAAATTGAAAAATCAGCAGAGGAACTGAGTAGACACTTTTCCGAAGAAGATATACAAATGGCTAATGGGTACATGAAAATGTGCTCAACATCACTAGTCATCAGGGAAATGCAAATCAAAGCCACAATCAGATATCACTTCACACCTACTAAAACGGCTCTCAGCCAAAAACAAGCAATAGCAAGTTCTGACAAGGATGTGGAGAAAACAGAACCATTCTTCACTGTTAGTAAGAAAATCAATTGGTGCAGGCACTGTGGAAAACAGTACGGAAGTTCCTCAAAAAATTCAAAATAGAACTACCTTATGATCCAGCAGTCCCACTTCTGGGTATTTATCCAAAAGAAATGAAATCATAATCTCAGAGAGATATCTGTACTCCCATGTTCATTGCATCATTATTCAAAATAGTCAACATATGCATACAACCTAAGTGTCCATCCACAGATGAATCGATACAGAAAATGTGGTTTATACATACGATGGAATATTATTCAGCCTTTAAAAAAGAAGGCAATACAGCCATTTTTAGCAACCTGGGTGAACCTGGCAGACATTATGGTAAGCAAAGTAAGTCAGGAAGAGAAAGACACGTTCTGTATTCGTGGGAGTGGAAAAAATGGGGAGAGGTTGGTAAAACAGTACAAATTTTCAGTTATAAGATGAATGAGTTCTGAGACTCTAATGTAGAACATGATGACCATAGTTAACAATCTTGTATTTCACACTTCAAATGCATTGAGAGAGTAAGTCTTAAGCTCTCTCATCAAAAAATAAAAAAAAGGTTACTATGTGAGGTGATGGATATGTTAATTAACTTGGTAGTGGAAATCATTTCACAATGTATAGACACATCAAATCATCACATTATGCACTTTAAACATATTACGATTTTGTCAATTATATCTCAATAAAACTGGAAAAAGCCTACAACTTTTCCACTCGAATTATCAATTACAAAGAGATGTGTCAAAATCTTCCACAATGGTTGGAATGGTTCTATAATGGCTATGGATTTGCCAATTTCTCAGAGTAATTCTATAATTTTTTGCCATATATACAATTTATACATATGCTTTATATATATACGTTAGGTGCGTGAAGCTACATATATGATAGTGCATGAAGAATAGGTAGACATCAATGAAACACAATGCACAAATATAAAGCATCTTTCCTCTCAAATATGTGCTCATGGGAGTCCTTAGTAATCAAACATGGCCCTCCATTCTGATCCTAAAGTTGTTCCAAACTATGTTTACCATATTTGTATAATCTCTGTATAATCATTTTAGCCATCCCTCAAGGTAATTCCTTTTGGCCTTTCCCTTCCTTACCATCTTATTGTCCTCAAGAATTGAATACACTAAAAAGATGAGATCTCAGGTCAATGGGATGAATAAGAGATTATTTTTTTAATAAATGAAGATTATTACTTAATAAATGGATTAGTTAATAAAGAGATTATTTAATAATTAATACTTTAAAAAATAATTTCATATTTCTCCTTTCCATCCATCATACTAAGAAAAATTCTGGATTGATTGAAAAATTTAATATAAAAATAAGAAACTCCTAGTTGGTCTAGAAGAGAATATACGTTGTTACTATCTTTTCTTAGAATCCAGAGAATTTTTATGAACATAAAAGCAGGGTCTGGGTAGAGGGCACAAGGAAAAAGTATGATAGATTAATTCTTGCAAAAATTAAAAAAATTTTTTTTCAGTCATAAAAGACAAACTAAATAAATGAGGAAAAGATTGACAACGCATATAATAATTTAAGTTCTTAACGTGTACAGATCTTATAAATTAAATAAGAAAAAGACAAACATCTTTGAGGAAAAAGAGACTAAGAACAAAACTCATAATCTACAACACAAGTATTAACAGCCAATACACATATTGCAAAAGGTTACATTTCACACATAAAACAACACAAAGATACATATTTTACCCATCAAATTATCACAGAAAGCCAAAGACCATATGATTTCACTTAAATGTGGAATCTAAAAAACAAGTGAACAAACATAGCAAAACAGAAACAGAGTCATAGATACGGAGAACAAACAGATGGTTGCCAGAGGGGAGGGGAGTGGGGGGACGAGAGAAATAGGTGAGGGAGATTAAGAGGTACAAACTTCCAGTTACAAAAGCCATGAGTCATGGGTATGAAATGTACAGTATGGGGAATACAGTGAATAATAATGTAATATCTTTGTACGGTGACAGATGGTAACCAGAATTAGCTTGGTGATCATCTTGTAATGTATAGAACTATCGAATCCCTTTGTTGTGTGCCAGGAGCTAACGCAGCACTGTAGGTCAATTATTCTTCAAAAACAAACAAACAAACTTAGAGAAAAGAAGAACAGCTTTGTGCTTACCAGAGGCAGGAGGTGGGGGGAGGGGGAACTGGACAAGGCGGTCAAAAGGTACAAACTTCCAGTTATAAGTAAGTACGAAGGATGCAATGTACAGCATGATTAATAAAATTAACGCTGCTGTATGTTACACATGAAAGTTGTTAAGAGAGTAAATCCTAAGAGTTCTCATCATAAGGAAAACTTTTTTTCCTCTCCTTTTATTTTGTATCTGTATGAGATGATGAATGTGCACTAAACTTATTGTGATATTTCATGGTGTATGTAAGTCGAATCATTATGCTGTACACCTTAAACTTATACAGTACTGCATGTCAACTATATCTCAACAAAGTGAAAGAAAAAATTATCACTGATAGTTCAAAAATGATATCATGATAGAGTGAAAATTGGTGACATTGGTAAAAATATCTGGAAGGAAATTTGGAAACATATATCAAGGGCTTCATAAATATTCACACACTTAGACTCAGTAATTGTTTCTATATATATCTAAAGGCCAGAGGATCACATGAACAAGAATGGATGAGATGCTGATATTTTACTTCCAAGGTTAGAAACTGGAAATAACTGAAATGGGAGAATGATTGCACAGATGATATTAATAGTATATCTGTATATTAAAATAAAATCTGTAATAATCAATGTTGGTAGAAATGTACACAAAACAACGTGCAGTGTTCTTCAAACTTTAACATACATTTTCTCTACATGTAATATGAAAGAATTTGAGAATAAATGTACAAACGGCAATAATGTTTGTTTGCTAAGTCTAGGCACTACTATAAAATGACTGACTACTGTTTTTATTGTTCTCAATGTTTTATAATTGTTTTCTTTTTCTTATTTTTTTTTTACAATGAATGGCTAAAAACACAAAAAGAGTTTTAAAAAGAAAATGTCAGTGAACAAAGAATGCCTGCAGTCTTCAAATACTTCCTAATCCAGAGAAGTGCAACCAACAATGGTTTATTAGACCACTGACATAGAAACGTCTCAAAAATCTTACTTCACTCGCAAAGCTAGAAAACCACAGAAAATGTCTTCTTGAGTATGTACTGCAATAATTCATAAAGCCCTATGCAGATCGCCACTCAAAATCTCCAGAATGTTCCCTAGTATGCACAGTTCAGTCTGGCCCTTGCCCTGGGCTAACCGAAAGCAACCTCTCCTCTGGTCCATGGGCCACACACATCCAGGCTTTGCAAAAGGGCAGGAGGTATGGTTGGTCTGCCTACCTTAATCCTGGTGATTACCAGGACATTACAAAATAAGAGTTATCTGTGGGTTTATATTTTTATTAAATTAAATCTCCTGAGAGTGTCAGGGCTATGCATAAACCACATTTATTAATCCTTGATTCAGCTCAAAGAGATCACTGCAAAAATAGACTATGAATACATTGACCACATCATACTGATTCAGCATGCAGCGTAATTTTCCAAATGTTATTTTGTGCTGCTGAGCTGCTGAGGGGCTAAATGAAGGCTTCTCTGTCCCTGAGGTTGTATGTTTTTCAAAACTGGAAAATTCTTTCCAGGCCACTAGGACATTAGTACATACTTCCTGAGCCCTTATTTATCCAGCACATCACTATAAGTGTACTATGCTGTTTATAGAAAATACTAGAAGACGTAGCTAACATCTTGTCCAATTGGTTTAAGATGATTGAATTCAACCATATAAAGAATTATCATAGTTTGTGTGTGCAGCTAGCAATTACTGCCAGGCAAGGAGAAGGGAGAGCTGACTGTATTCGTTTTCTGATCGTTTAGTCAACTGGCAAAAATGAGGGCTAATAATTTTGGGAAGCAAATGCCAAAGCTACTTTAAATATGGTGTCAACAGTTGAAATACATTATGCTTGGGACTTCCCTGGTGGTGCAGTGGTTAAGAATCCGCCTGACAATGCAGGGGACACAGGTTCGATCCCTGGGCTGGGAAGACCCACATGCCACGGAGCAACTAAGCCCATGTGCCACAATTACTGAAGCCTGCATGCCTAGAGCCTGTGCTCCGCAATAACAGAAGCCACCCCACTGAGAAGCCCGAGCACCACAGTGAAGAGTAGCCCTGGCTTGATGCAACTAAAGAAAGCCTGTGAGCAGCCTGCAAGCAGGAATGAAGACCCAATGCAGCCAATAAATAAATAAAATAAAATAAAATATTAAAAAAAATCAAATACATTATGCTTTCGTTTTGGGAAATGAGGATTGCATAAATCAAATTAAATCAAACTGAAATTTAATAAACACAGAGATCTCCTAAGAATTCAGCATGTGAAATGTCTGCGATTTTATTCTGTCCTCATGTGAGCCCTTAAATCTGCATGCTTGAAATATTCCTGACAAGGTCACCAGCAACCACCACGTGGCAAAATCAGATGGACACTTCCCATCCCGAAACTCCCTCAGCCCTCAGCAGCATTTGACCAAATTAACTGCTCGTCCTGCTTGAGGAACTTCCCTCTTCCCACAAGAATGCACACACCTGGTTTTCCAACTTCTCTGGCAATTGTTTCTCACTCTCTCCTGCCTTATTAACTTTTCTCAATACAGCCTCTAAACGTTGGTGTTCTAAGAGCTCAGTTCTGGGGCCTCCAATTTGCTCCACCTATGCTCTTCCATGACAATCTCTGCTGTCTTATGATTAAACAATATCAATATGCTGAAAACTCCCAAATTTATACAGAATCCCAAACTTCTCTTCTGAGCTTTAGCCCTAAGTCTGACCTGCTTAGCAGACATTTGGATATCATATAAACTTCTCAAACTTCACACCTAAATCCAAAATCATGGTTAAGAACGTTTTCCTTCTAAAGCTGTTATTTTTTTCCCTTTTTAAAAAAAATCCAGTCTTCGGCATCTTAGTAAGTGACACCACATCCATCCAGGTAGTCAATCTAAAACTCTGAGCATTATTTTTGTTCCTCTTTCTACCTTACCAAGTGCTGTTGTTCTAATACCCCAGATGAAAGACCAGTCTTTTTATAACCTAATATCGGAAGAGACATACCATTGCTTCTGCTGTGTTTTATTCATTAGAAGTGAGGCATTAAATGCAGACCACACTCAAGGAAAGGGGATTAAAAAGGGCATGCCACGTTTGGGGGTTATCTAAGAGGCTGTCTAAACACTCCACCACTATTCAGGCAGTGCTCCCAGCCCTGCCAAGAACTTCTCTCCTTACATTGCCACATGGCCTAGTGGAAGCAGTTGTCGATGTTTCTTTTGGATTCCAGCGCCTGGCATGAGGCCTCGCAATGACCTGCTGAACTGAATTGAATTGTATGTCTCTCAGGCACGGTCAGAATATGTAAACAGTGCTGATGGTTGGAACTAAATTGAGAAATAAAACTTTTGAAATGGGATGCTTCCTTTGGAGGTGATCTAGTGCCGTGTTGTCCAATCTTGTCCACAGTGCCCTGAAAATAGATCTAACTTTTTTGAGGACTATGTGGTAGGAATCTGGAACACACCAGTTATGATGATGAAGAAGAAGGAAAGAGACAGGTGGTGTGAAATAGGGATGAATCTGTCATCCTTGTTAGGGGATAAAATGGTGGTTTTCTGTCTTCTCTGTGTCTCTCTGTCTCAGGAAACTCTGGATGAAGTTTAAGATTGAGGAAAGCAGAAGAGATGAGGATACAGAAGGGCAGCTTACAGGGCACTCAGGTACCAGTTTTATTATAAGAGGAACTGAAGGACATTTGCTTACCACTACCCTCAGGTTCCCAAATGATAAAGGCCAGGGAACACCCAAATCAAAATCATTCTTATCCTGCACACAGGATATGCCCAGAATTCCTGCCTGCCATTTTCCCCTAATGATCTGGGTAAATACAATAACATAGATACTCTTTCTTCTCTACCAAAAGCATAGACTTCAAGCGTCTAGCCCTATGACTCCATTCTTGCTTTCTCTCCAGTGTTGAGTATGCCTCCAAACCATCATTTCCCCAAGCTGCAAAATGCAATTCTGCGTGACCTAACACTCCCAATGCTACTCTGGAGGAAAGGGAAAAATAAGACCTGTGAACGGAAGCCAAGGAAATCGCTTTTAATGTTTCACTCCCCTATCAAAAGAATCCACCACCAAGGCCTAAAATTCCTAGGAAGAAAGGAAGATATTGTTTCATTTATTCCTTTCTCATCATAAAAGAAGTACCGGGGTACAATACGTCAGGAACTCTGCTAGGCACAGGAATCACAGAGTTAAAAGATACAAAAATCAGTCTTCAATAAGCTCACATTTACGAGCAGTAAGAATTCTATTGTACAGTGTGTTGTGATATAGAGGGAGGGGAGCACAGGGTGGGAGTGCTGATGAGAACAGAAAAGAGAGCATCCTACCTGGGTCAAGGCATCAAATGAGGCTTCTTAGGGAGGTAAGAACCAGGTGGAATCTTGAAGGACAAGCTGTGATTGGCTTAAAAAAGAAAGCAGAAGAGTAACATTTCAGCAGAAAGTAAGCCACGTCAAAAGGCAGAGAGGCCAGAAAGAATGTGGTGATTTCAAGGCACTGCAGTTATTCCTCAAAGAGTGTGAGAAAGAGAGGATGAGAGGAGAGGGAGGAGAGGTGAACAGAGGTTTGCCACGCTAGGGAGTGTGGAGTTTACTCCCCAAAACAATGGGAAGCCATAAAACATTCTAGGCAGGAGAACAAAGTGGCCAAATTTGTGTACTAGAAGGAACTCTGATATCAGTGGAGAGAAACGATTGGCAGGGAGACCCATTAAGGGCCTGCCGTGGTGAACAGACAATAAATTAAAGAGGGCTTAAAGTAAGGCAGTGAGAAAGGGACAAATTAGAAAGGTCTTCAGAATGTAAATCTGATAAGACACATTCAATTTAAGGTTAAGGGGGGAAAAAGGGGTGTCAGGGATGATTCACAGTTTAATAGCTTGGGAAGCTGAGTAGAAGACGGTGATACTGACTGAAACAAGAGATAAAGGAATTGCCACGTTTCAGGGAAGATGGTGAGTTCAGTATTGGACATACTGATGCTGTAGGGACTTAGGACCAGTTTCCTCTGTTACTAGGATCTTCGATTCATTTAAATTAAGACAGATCTTTTGTTTGGTAAAAATTTAGACTCCAGGTCTTGAGAGCTTTGGGATGATGTTTTGTATCAAATTCAATCAGCTCTGAAATCATAATACCTTCCCAAGCTGTTTCCCACAACTCCCCAAACTAACTTCCCACGACCATACAGAGATTGGGGTATATAGGGGGACAAACAATGGAGACTATCTTATTTAAAGATTCAGATAACTGTATAGCACTAGCACTGTGTCTGTTACTAACTTCCTCTAAGGAAACTTTAACATTGAAAATCATGTTTTGCAGGTAATTTAGAACCACATCAACTTGAAAAGTTTCTTAATTTATGTTCAACTCTTATTTATTAAACTCATTCCATATGCCAGTCGCTATTCTAAAGTACTTGCCTTCACAGATCTCACCAATAAGAGGAAACACGTATTCTCCAACTTTCCCACTGACACCTTCATTTATAAGAGTTTGGAACTGGGTCTAGTTTCTGGAGATATGTGGGTTTCCAGAAATATTTTAGCTCAAATGAGAACAGTAGAAAGCCATTATGAAGATATGGCCTGTAAATGACATTTCTGTCTTAAAGAGCCCCTTGCAGTAATGAGGAGGGAAAGCAAAGTCTGAAGGTTTTCTGTCTTCTCTGATCTCACAGTTAATTCTAGTTGAATATTAAACGTTTTCAAGATTAAAAATATTATATCTCAACTGTCGAGTTTCAGTTGCTGTGGGACAGCCATGCAGGCAACCAGCTATACAGGTGTCTCCAAAAGAGAGATTTAGTTCAAAGATACAGGTGTAGGAGTCATACATGTATAGATGTTGTCTAATGCTGTAAAATGGCTAAAACCACTCTTAGAATATGTGTGCAAAAGAGGAATGCCAAGGACTTAACGTTGGGAAAAAATAAATGTTTAAATTCTACATGGGAAAGAAAGGGTTTTAAGAGGGAGACAATAAAAACTGACAAGAAAAACAAGAAAGGACATTATGCAGAAAAAGAAATTCAAGTAAAAAGAACCGGCCAGTATTGTCATATGCTAAGGAAAATTCAAGTAAGATACATACTGAGATATCTATTACCTTAGGAAGTTTTTTTTTCTTTTTGATATCTGCCTTTTGACCATATGTTTTCCAAGGTAGATTTGAAAATTTTATGTAGTCAAATGTATTCATCTTCGTATGACTTGTAGGTTTTGTATCATATGAAAGACTTTTCCCACAAGAATATACACATGTATTTTTTTCATGTATTCTTTCAGTACTTTTGATTGTTCTAGAATTTTACTTTGGTGTAATATATGAGGTACATATATAATTTTTTAGATGGCTACCCAGTTGATATAATAGGTTACCTTTTCCCCGATTTAAGATGTCATCTATCATTTATTCATTTTCCATTGATCTATTTGTAGCCTAGTACTACACTACTTTAATTACTATAAGCTTTTACAATGTTTCAGCATTTGCTAAACAAATTACCCCTTGTTAGTCTATTTTTTCAACAACTTTCCTTGATCATTTTTTATTTTTTTAGTTTCCATATAGCATCCTAAAATCAGTTCTCCTACTTCCAAAGATACTATTGGAATTTTATTGGGTTTACCTTAAACGTAGAGACCACACACTATTTCGGGGAGCAGCAGTTCTGCTAAAACTGTGGCTCTTGCTCTTTTTCGTCTTCATAAACTGCTGCAGGAGTAAATGAGGCACTATTACAAGTAGCTCCCCTTTAGAGTCTAGATATCTAGCTCTATGCAAGATTACCTGAACTAACGGTACCTACACAGAATTGATGAAAAACTGAGGTCCCAGCGGAGGAGGAAATACATGCTTCTATATACTAAGAAGAAAACAAACCCTAAAACCTCTCCATCCGTTGTATACTTGCCTGACATCTTAGGTGTTAGTGTTACCGAACCAGGTTCACTCACCTAGGGTGCAGCAACTCAGACCCTGAGATGCCAAAGTTTGCAGCAGAGAAAGGGTTTGTTCAGGAGGCAACCAAATGAGGAGATGGGTGAACGAACCGCAAACCTGCCTTGGCAAAGTTGAAGCGTTTGGGATATTTATGGGGTAAAGCTAGGGCGTGGGGAACTTACATGGGGAAAGGTGATTGGAGATAAGAAAAAGGTGAGACGCTCCTACTTCTGCGCAGGCGCAACTAAGCTACCGCCGTCTTCATGGGCCCCACGCGTTCAGAAGGGCAGCACCAGCATGTTCTGAGGGTGGAGCTCCTGGCCCTCTGACGTCAAAAGGTCACTGAGCGGACACCCGCGCATGCCCAGTTGGAGGGTCAGCGGTCCTAACCAGTCTTAACTGACTTAAGCTCAAACCGGACACAGTTGACGCCAAGTCTCCAAAAAGCAGCCTGGGCAAATATCTAGCTGTTTAGGCTGCGTGAGGCTTGGAGGAAATGTGAGTTTTTGTAAAAAAAAAAAAACAAAGCAAGCTTGATGCAGTGAAGGCAGGTTACAGCTTATTATTTATTAATGGTAACTGACAACTGCCCTCGGTTTCACTAACACACCAAGATAGGTAGATGCACAAGAAGTTCATAGTCAATATTGGTGACAGTAGGCTAAGTAGTTAAAATCCAGTAATCAAGTCTCCCATTCACAATCCTGTGACTGGCAAAAGCAATGAGTGAGCACGAATGTTGGTAATACGGTGAAGAAACTCCACGTTTCTAGGGCCAGTAATTCCTGATGCTATCATCTCCTACTCTTACAGGGAAATCATTACCTCCCGCATCTCCATAGAAAACTGGTTACTTTGCGGGATGAGATTAAATTGGAAGACAGTAAGTACTGAAGGTTTTTTTTTTAAATAGATAAATGTATTTATTTATTTATTGGCTGCATTGGGTCTTTGTTGCTGTGTGCAGGCTTTCTCTAGTTGCAGCGAGCAGGGTCTACTCTTCCTTGCAGTGCGCAGGCTTCTTATTGTGGTGGTTTCTCTTGTTGCAGAGCACGAGCTCTAGGCATGCGGACTTCAGTAGTTGTGGCTCCTGGGCTCTAGAGCACAGGCTCAGTAGTTGTGGTGCACACGGGCTTAGTTGCTCTGTGGCATGTGGGATCTTCCCGGACCAGGGATTGAACCCACACGTGTCTCCTGCATTGGCAGGCGGATTCTTAACCACTGCACCACCAGGGAAGTCCCCTGGGGTTTTGCTTTTGTTTTTTTGTTTTTGTTTTGTTTTAATAGGTACCAGGAAGTAGAAGGGAAGCAGTGACTTGGATGAAAACCTTGCATGAATTGTCTCCTAGAAGTTCAGGAATATTTAAGTTTTGCCTGCTGAGGAAGTTACTTTTGTTCCCAGAGAGGAGGAGGTACATGCTTACCTGCCTCCCGAGTTTATTGGCTAAGTCCCACTAAAAACCTGACTGATCTCATCTGTAGTCATGTATACATATTGGGTCACCATCTAAGCCAGCCTGCTCACTATGACTGTTCACACCAATGTGTAAAGAATCCCAGATGACTCACCTCCATATGGCAGGACATGTCCAACGTGATCTTGGGACAGCATTTGCCATCTCCATCCTTCCTCCAGAGTTACTGGATAACCATGTTTGCTCCTTCCCTGATTTCTCAGTTTGTATTCATCAGAGAAGATAAAATCACTACTTACCTTAACTAGTGTAACCTCTAAGCTTGTTTAGCCTTTAAAACATCCACCTATCATATGCAGCATATACTATATCTGCATTGTGGATGCAGTGGTTTGGGGGCTGGGGGAGAGGGAATCATACTTAGAGGCCAGACAGACCTGTATTAGAATTCTGCTTCCATCATTTACTAGTTACAAAACTTGGGACACATTTTCAACCTTTCAAAGCTTCAGTTTTCTTATCTGCAAAATAGACATTTATTGTTGCAATCAACAAAAAATGACTGGTTAATTTAAGAGAAAACAAATTTTGGGGAAGGATATTGGGTAGCTTATGGAATCCTTGGGAACACTGAAGAGCCAGGCAGGGACCTAAGGCAGTCAGGTGGCAAGCACCAGGGCCACGATCTCAGCAGGGGAACAGCCTGGTCAGGGTGACACAGCTCTGCAGCTGAACGCTGGGCACAGCCACCGGCACTGCCATCGCTGGACACTGGATACTGCTGAGGCACTGCCATGGCTGCATGCTGCTCTTGGCACCACTGCCACCGAACACTTGATTCCACCACCACTGGAATGAATTCTAACTACCTCTTTCTTTCTGGCGCTTCCTCCAGATTCACAGTCCCAGCAAAGGCGTCTGATTGTCTGAGCTTAAGTCACTTATCCAAACCCAGCTAGCAAGGTTCACATGAGTAAGTATGCACTTTTCTTAGCTTTTGTAGGCAGAGCAGAGACTTGCCTCCTACCAGATCTCACACAAACATAGGAAGAATCTCAAATACTGAGTTAAAAAAAAAACAAAACTTCGCAATAGAGGATAATGCCTTCCTTGCAAAGATGTTTTTACGATTAGTTCTTGGTCATGAAAGAACATCTGTAGTTGTCATAATTTTTTTAATATTTATAATGAAACATAAAAACATGAATAGTATCACTGCACTTGACTCTTTACATAAATTCTTTTTTTAGAAAGACTTTATGTTTTTAGAGCAGTTCTAGGTTTACAACAAAATTGAGAACCAGGTACAGAGATTTCCCATTATACCTCCTGGCCAACCCATGCAAACCTCTTTCATCATCAGCATCACTCACCAGAATGGTACATGTTTTAGAAAGGATGAACTGACACTGACACATCATAACGATCCAGAGTTCACTGTTTACCTGTCCACTACATGCCTATTAGAATGGCCAAAATCTGGAGCACTGGCAACACCCAATGCTGGTGAGGATGTGGGGCGACAACTCATATCCATTGCTGATGGGAACGCAAAATGGTACAGCCTAGCGTATAATACTCCATTTTCTACATTCACTCAATTTTTCCAGTTGGAGATGTCTTTATGAACAAATCCTTCTAATTCACCTTTCCATATTTGTCCTAAATCTATCCTTTTCTCTCCATCTACACTATCACAACCTCATTGTCCCTCATGTGAATAGCAATAGCTTCAGAGCTGGTCTCCACTCTGAGAAATGAGCTTAACTACACAAAAGCAAGACGGCCCCAGGTCATGGGCTGTGCTCCCAAGGGGAACTCCTAAACGGGCTTAAATCTACCCACATCCCTGAATCCCTCCCTTTTCATCGCTTGCTGCCATTGTCCATTTCCTAGCTTCTTTGTCCTGCCAGTATCATTGCTTGTTTATTGACTATCTCTTTTCTAAATACAGCCACTTTGCTTCCTACCATTACACTTCATTCTCTCTTTTGGAATGCTGCTTCCCTAGAATAATAATATATCACTGACAAATACAGTTCCTCCCCCATCTCCAAAATAAACCTAACCATTCAACATCTATTACGCAGAAAGCTGAGAAGTGCTAGAGAAAAATATTACACCAGGGTATGTGAGAATCAGTATAACCCTATAGTGAACAACCCCAACTGGGTGCGCTCTTCTTCTCTAGAATAACTTTTAAATCTTCTCTGAGCTCATCTTCTACTTGATAGAGTGATAGAAGTCATCAGATGAGGGCTCAGTAAACGTTGCCATTCCTGCCAACAGATTTCCCTACTTATCCCTTCCTCATCATCTTCTATTGCTAGATCCTATCTGCCTGCCTTCCTTGAGACCTTGAATTCTCTATTCTCTCTTTTCTCTCCTGTGTCTTTAACTTCTTTCTCTCTGCAGGATCCTTCACAGCACACCTTCAAAATAAATGAAAAATAAATTCTGTCTTCATCGAACCTCTCCCTTCAGCTGCTTAACTCTCTATCCCTTCATCTCTTTATAGTCACTCTTCTTGAGAGAATCATATTCCCATACTGTCTCCATTTTCACACCTCTTATTCACTCTTCCATCTCTCTCTACCACCCTGATTTCTCACCTCATCCCCCACTATTCCCTGAGACTGCTCTTGATCAACGTCATTAATCATTTCTATGTTGCTAAATTCAATGCAAACTTTTCCATTCCTTCTTACTCGACCTCTCAGTGGCATTCAGAACACTCCTGGAAAGTAGGCTCTCCTGGAAATGCTCTTCCCTTTCCTTCTGTGACACTCCATCAGTTTTTTTCTTTCTCACTAGCTGCTCCTTGTCAGTCTCCTTCTCTAGCTCTTAAAGGTGTGGGATGTTTCATGGCTCAGTTCTAGGGTTTCCTCTCCTTCTACACTCTCGCCTTAGCAAAGCTGATTCACTTTGTTTTAAATTAATTGATTTATTTATTTTATTGGCTGTGTTGGGTCTCCATTGCTGCACATGGGCTTTCTCTAGTTGGGGCGACTGGGGGCTACTCTTCATTGTGGTGCATGGGCTTCTCATTGCCATGGTTTTTTTTGCTGCAGAGCACAGGCTCTAGGCTCGTGGGCTTCAGTAGTTGTGGCACACAGGCTCAATAGTTGTGGCTCATGGGCTCTAAAGCACAGGCTCAATAGTTGTGGCACGCAGACTTAGTTGCTCCACGGCATGTGGGATCTTCCTGGAGGAGGGCTTGAACCCATGTCCCCTGCGTTGGCAGGTGGGTTCTTAACCACTGTGCCACCTAGGAAGCCCCAAAGCTGATTCACTTTTATAGCTTTAATTGTGATCTACATTCCCATGAGTTATTCCTGCTCTTAGAATGAAGTTCTTATTGAAACATACAAGATCCTGAATGCCTCCTCTACTTACCTCTGTAGGTTTTACCTTCACTTTCTATACTACAAACACATTGACCCTCTTTCATTTCCATCACATCACCTACTTCATGTTCTGGATCATTTCCACATTCTTCTCCCACTACCTGTTATGGTCCACTCCTAGACCTCCCTAGTTTAGCTGTCTGACTTTTACTTATCCTGCAGGGTTTAAGCCTCACTAGCACCTTCTCAGAGAAGCATTTCTTGAGCCCTCAGACTAGGTCAAGCTCAATGATGTAATTGTATAATATTCGCTCCATCACCATTGTTTCTTTTTCCATTGATTCCTGCTGAATGTTCAGCATACAGTAGGTAGTTAAAATCATTCATTCATTCATTGAACATTTTAAGAGTCCCTCCCAATTTCATAAGGTATAGATTCCCAAAATATTGATGCATCTCTAACTGCCATCCTCATATTTAATCAGACATTAAATCCATTTGTAAAAATAGAACTCCAGAATCTCTCTTTGACTTCCCAGGAATTTTCTGGAGAGGGCAATCCATGTGGCATTTCTGACCCATTATCAGCTGACCAGTGAGGCAGAGAACCAGGGTCATTGCCCTTTGTGATAATTAGAAGGGGCTCCTTGCCAAGCCTCACCAGATGTATGAGAGCAGGGTGAAGACCAGGAGCATTAACTTGTTGATGTGCTGACTCCAGCAGGAATGGGGCCATTCTCATCAGCTGCTGTATGGTTGAATTCTGGCGTCAAGTTCAAGATATGACTCAGCATGGTGCTACTTGCTGTCTTGACCAGCTCTTGAGATGAAGAAGCAGAGATACCAGAGGTGGCAAGACAAGCTTAGTTGGTGGCTGAGTACATTTTACTGAAGGGAAGATTGGTCATCGGCCCCATTTACTCTCCACATGCCCAAGAAAGAAGCCAAATAACTGGCTGGCATCCACTCTCCACTCTCTGTGGCTGAGTGAGCCTGCTTTATAAGGAAAAGGTCTGCTTGTATTATAAGACGGAAGGCCATTTTGTATCCAGGTTCCATGCAACTGCTGCAAGGACCATAATTGGATGCCAACTCCAGCTGCTACACTTTGGCATCTGCTGCAGCGTTCATGCCTAAGCCACACTCTCCACAGGCTTCTCTTAGCCAACGACTGATTCATTTGATTGATTGACTGATTGATTGATTGATTTCAATTGAAGTATAGTTGACTTACAATGTTGTGTTAGTTTCAGGGATATAGAAAAATGATTCAGTTACACATACATTATATATATATGTATATATATATACATATATTTATTTCAGATTCTTTTTCCTTATAGGTTACTACAAAATATTGAGTATAGTTCCCTGTGCTGTACAGTAGGTCATTGTTGTTTATCCATTCTATATGTAATAGTTTGCATCTGTTAATCCCAAACTCCTAATTTATCCTCTCCCCACCTTTCCCCTTTCGTAACCATAAGTTTGTTTTCTATGTCTGTGAGTCTGTTTCTGTTTTGTACGTAAATTCACTTGTATCATTTTTTAGATGTGGTATATTTATACAATCGATTACACAGCTATTAAAAAGAATGAAATACTGCCATTTGTAGCAACATGGATGGACCTAGAGATGATCATACTAAGTGAAGGAAGCCAGACAAAGACAAATATCATACGATATCGCTTATATGTGGAATCTACAAAAAAAAAAAGATACAAATGAACTTATATACAAAACAGAAATAGACAATCATTTTAAACCAGCCCTAACCCATACATTCTGGCTTTCCCTCAAAAAAGTTTTGTCTCCCCTTAGCTTCGCACAGTACTGTTGTCACCTTCAGCCTCAGGTTGTGCTGGAATTTGAAGTAGGGGATAATTTCCTGAGGTCATTGGTCTAGAGGGTACAATTCCCTTTGGATTCAAAATGGGCACCACCAGTGCTTGTTCTATACTTTAGGGGAAAGGGAAAGAGGATGGAGAGTGCTCACTCCCAAATCCTCCTCCTGGACATTTGAATAGAGGCTCTCGGAGTCATTCATCTTGGACTTCCCTTTATTAATGGCTGGTGGTGACAATGAGCTTAACTTTAGCTCATAAATCTATGGTCACCCAAACCTCTACAGCCCTGTGCTTCCCCTAGCGCCACTTATGGGAACGACAGCCACTCTGTTGGTCCTGCTGATGCCTAAATTTCACACCAAAAAAAAAAGTGCTCATCCTGCTAACATCAGAGTTTCCCATGAAATACACCACATGCACAGCATATTCTCAGAGCAGGAACGACACCAAATTTATATCTCTTCTATTAAAATTATATCAGGATTATTTTGATTGCAATTTAAGGAATGAAATTCATATTAGCCAAGCAAAGAAAAAAAAAGAAACATTAATTTCAAACACAAGGAAACCCAATGGATAGATTTGGCTTTGCACACTATTTCTTGTTAATGAAGCCTGAAACCTCCAACAGCCTTGGCTTTCTTGGTCGTCACAGGTGGTGATCTAAGAAGGAGGAGCTTATTTTGTATTAGGTCCAGTAAAATACCAGGGAGACCTTGAGCCATAAGCTGGCTTTAGCCCTAACCCCATTTCTGAAGCAATCACTATGTCTAGGTAGTAAAGCTATTCTACATAGAAAATATTTGCAAAATATACAGTGGACCAATGATATAAAGTATTTACATCCAGAGTATTTTTCAAAACTCCTATAAATTAATAAGAAAAAGAAAAATGACCTAAGAGGAAAAATAGACAAAAGCCACAGAAGAGGAAAATAACAAATGCATGAAAAATTCTCATTACCAATAGTAAGAGTGGAATACATGTAAATTAAAACAATGACACACCTTCTACTTAAATGAAAAAATTCAAAGGTAAGTGTCTATGAGGGTATCCAGAAATAGATTCTCTCATACATTGCTAGGGTATGATTAAATATACCATCACACATCCAAGATTTAGAAATCTACGTAGCCAATAGAAATAATGAGGTAGTGCTGTATATTAACATGGAAAAGTCTCCAAGACATATTGTTCAGTGGGAAAAGGCAATTTGCATAGGAGAACATTTTGGAAGAACGTGCTGCTATTGACAGCCCATGGCTGCTGACCCTGTGGGCTCTTGAAACCAAAGAATGAGGGAGACACCAACACAAGCAGAAAAAAATATTAAAACCATGTGGTAAGTGCAATAATAGAGAAGTCCAGAGGAGGTATACCTAAGGCAACTTCAGGAAGATGTGGGAGTTTTGCTCCAGGATGGCTCCCAGGAGGAGATGATGTTCAAGCTGAGATAGGTGTTAACTGGGTGGAGAGGAGGGAAAAGCATTCCAAGAGGGGAGAACAGTAGGAACAATTCATGGAGGCAGGAAAGATGTGTACAGGGAACCAGGTTGCTAAATATTAAACTAGAAGCATGATTGTAACAGCTGGGGCAAAACTGGTAGGCAGAGTCCAGTAAACCTTCCTATATCATACTAGAGAGATTTGAATTTTTTTTTTTTTATGTGATGAAGAGTCACGGAAGACTTGAGCAGGACAGGTGATCTAAAAAGAGATTAGAGGACAGTAAGACACAAGGCAGAGAGAATAGACAGGAGGTTACCACTGTCATTCCAAGAAGATGAATGTCTGAAAGGGAGGTTGGGATAGGGTTAGACTAGCTGGAATCAAAGGAGGGGAGGAAATCAAGGAATATCGAGTTGGTGCAATCTGTAGGAATTTGTAATGGGATGGATACGGGAGGGGGAGTGAGAGATGGGGAGGAGTCACAGTTAGATACACCCAGGGTTTTGGGGCGAGTGCAGGAGAGGTGGTGAGCTGACTCAGAAGATCAGGGAAACTATACCTCAGGGAATACAGTGATGGTTGCAAAAGGCATCTGGTATTGTCCTTCTGCCACTGTCTTAAAAGGGATTCTGAAAGGATTTTCTTTCCCTTGTTCCTCCAGCCCTACACTTGCATTACTGGCCTAAGTGGATACTCACCAGCTGGCCGTGTCCATCATTACAGCCAAGTCTGAGAATTCCTGATTATACTTAGAGCCAGTGGAGCTGCTGACACAAACAGTCATTAGCAGACGACCCTTTTGGAACAAACTATGCTTTAAAATGTAAACTGTGGGGGCATTTTCCTTGCGTTGTCCAGAAAGAACTTTCTGCTGCCTGAGCCTGGATTAATCATGAGAGAGCTCGTCAACATTCCACTGGTACATATTCTTACTTTGGTTGCCTTCAGCGGGACAGAGAAACTTCCAAAAGGTTGGTTTGAGCGATCTTGTCTTCTGTTGCCTTGTCACCGTTCTAAAGTGCATGCGTTGTGTTGCGATCGTGACTGATTCATATGATGGCAGGCTTGGGTTTTACTTGGTGAGGTAGAGGTGCAGTGTATGGAGAGGGAGAAAACTGTATAAATAAGCAATTGATTGATGGTCTCCATTCTACTTCTATCCCTCCCCTGCTTAAGTTCTGCAATAAAAAATTCAGCCATTCAGCGCATGCGGAGCCCTCAGCTGTAGGGGAAACATTAGCAGGTAGACTGCAAGTTATCGAGGTCAGTTTGTTTATGTGTATGTCAAACTTCAGGGTGGTCTAAATGGATGGTGAAAACCTTTTCACATCAGGTTTGCCAGGAATATAATCAACCCCACTGCCAGACATCCAGAGTGTTTGCTTCTGAACACAAATCATTTCCATTTTCAGTTTCAGCTTTGCAAAACTCTTAATATTTTAGCTCCTCCCAAATTGGAATCAGAGAAAGACACCCACAAGTACCTAAAAGATAAAAGCCTGAAGAACAATGGGTTCTCAATAACTTTGAGGCTGGAGTCATGATTTGGTTTGGCAAGAGACGTGAAAGGTTTTTTTCAGAGCCTTTGGAATGTACCGGAAATAACACCACCTCAGGGGAAAGGAAAGCAACTTAAGAAACTGACAAACACCTGTTGCAGTAGCAAGAATGTCCACAGTTTCTGGCCAGTGTATCATGAAACTGAGACTAGCGTATTTCAAATCAGGAAGAAAGACAGGAAAATAGGTGATTTGTGAAGTGACTGAGGGCTTCATTGCTATCTTTTTACAAAGACATGAGAAAGCAGATTGAAAGATATTAAAGAATTTTCAAGTTAAATGTATTACAGTAGAGTAGAGAGTTCTGTGATTTATGACACACTCAAAAGAATTATTTTCCCTTCATATTACTTTACTGAAGAACTGAACAGGTTTGTATTGTATAGGTAAGTGAAGGTAATATATTGTATGTACATGGGAAACGTAGCTTAGATTTTGTGGTTCATTAGAATTTCTGGAACTGCGAGGTCAAAGTTCACATGCTAACAAGACACAGCGTTCTTCACAAATAGTCACATTTCATAGGCTTATGTTGTTTTGTTGCTTTTTTTTTTCTATTTTACGTGAGCAGAACGGTATCTTCATATGTATTTAAACGTCTAATTGTCGACTAATACATTAAGGTAGCTCCAAATAAAAGAGAATCTAGATCTTTTCAAATAGCTAATAATAGCCAGAAAGACTTAACGTTGGCTTCAGATTATTTTAATACTTCCTGATCGTACAACGGATGTCCGGAAAGGCAGCACCTGGAAGTTTAGACTTACGGATCGTTATAAATGTGTTTGTGCTATTCTAAACCATGGACTTACATAAACAGGACATGGTTAAATGCTAAAATTTATTGAAATCCAGTCTTACAAGGAGCAGGACAATTGATTTCTGGTTCAAATTAGAATCTTGTAAATGAAGAAAAACCAAACCCAACCTCCTAATTTATATTCTAGAAAAAGATGATATGTAGTTTCCAAACTTTACAGGTAAAGCACACTATATCTCTTTTGAAAACTTCAAAATATGGTGGCATAAATGTAACAAAGCCAAACCCCTGACTTCTAAATAAAATAGCCAGATGGTTACCCCAAGCTTGTTTATTTGTTCATAAGTTATTTACGGCTTTAATTAGATTGTAAAATCAAAAAACTAAAACACTATTTTTGCCTAGTCTACTCAAAGAGAGTATTTGAGTATTATTGAAAAATCTAAATTAATATGGGTTTAACATCAGCCTTAGCCAAAACACCAGGCCTGGAAGAGCAAACGTGCATTAACTACACTTACCAATTCTGAGAATAAACATTATCATGAAAACACAATCCTTAAAATTTGAAAAGTTGAAGTGCATGGACTATATTGGTACAAAAACACATTAATATGTGATTATTTTAATACTATTGAAAGTAATGAAATTGTTCTACATAAAATATCTCTAGTTGTTTTCTTTAGTCTTGGCAGAAGGCAATAACGGGTAAAGGCTTTTTAGATGGTATACCTTTTTCCTAAGTTCTTTATCATGAATGAATCAAGGTGTCTACAGTATAATACATCACAAAATAAATTGACACAGTTAAAATAGTGCAAGAGTATTCCAGGGATTCTTTTCCAACCATCAGCATACGATTTCACCAATAAAATTAATAACCAACTTTTTAGAATTATAGTTTATTGTTACAATTTTAGTTTGAGATTCCTAATGTTCAAAGACAAAGGGAAAAGTCACTATTTTTCTGAGCCATTTCAACTAGTGATACTTTCAATCATGAGCTCAGTATCAGACCACAAGGAGGAGAATTTTATAAACCATCATGTATGAAAATACATGATACATTTCATTGAACATTCACCTTAACCATATTCTTCAATAATACTTAACACTTTATCAAGGAATATTAAGTGTATAGTGGGATTTTCTGTAGGAGTATAGGAATTCATGTACACAGCCCTGAATTTGTTAATATGCACAAAGAACTCCTGTTCAAATTCCAGTTTTAAAATTACCCCATTACTACCATACCTAGAAGTTCTTGAGTCTTAAGTGATTTATCTTTAGATATATTTTAGTACCTTCTTCTTCTAAATCGTATGTCTACAGGGATAGGATTCACAGATTCAACATATGACTAAGTCAGAGCAGGCACAGCTGTCATTGAAATCCAGGACACCAAGTCCTGGATGAATGTTTTATACTGACGTACATTGAAAGAGTAACTCATTCCATGTTTGGGGAAACACAGTACTTTATATATTATTGACCTTAAAGAACAGAAAAAGAGCAGAAATGGCAAGATTTCTACCATACTTCTAGGGGTGAAAGGCAACTTCTCAGTGAAATAGGATGTGAGGTTATTGGGGGAAAGTGACAAGTGAGGGATGAGTAAAGGACCTGAAGGAAGTGGTCCCATTCAGGAAGATGAGAGAAGTGGACCAGAGAATTAGAAGGACCACATGTCCATGGTGAGGACCTGCAGGGACTGGGGACTGCACCCCCAGAGTGGCCCTGATCTGCACCATGGTTTCACTTTATCCAACAATACTTTATGAATACAGGAGCAGTAAGGACAGCTGTTTGGATTAGTTCAAGATTGGTACTTTCCAGGGTCAGTGCAGCTAAAGGACTAGAGTAAGGGAGCTGAGATTATACGGCAACATACCACATGGTCTAGGTCAAATAATGAAGAAAGCGAAATAAGGATATTTCAGGCCTGGAAGAGAATGTTAAGACCAAGTTTCTTTTCCTAGTCCCCAATGCCTTCCTGTGTGTCTTTAGGGAGAGTACATAGTCACTACAAGTCTCAATTTCCTCAAGAAATGAAGTACGTACCACTGCTCAATTTACAGTGTTACATACCATGCTAAGGATTGTCAATGACTGGTGAAATGATCACTCCTGGGGAGCAAGCACATTTTAGATGAGTCCCTATGAAATCATGTCTTAAGTCCAAAGGAATGTCCCCAGGAGGTCATTTCAGAAATTCTAACAGGCTGACCCAGAATTCCTACCTGCCTGTCCCCAGTGTCATTCCCAAAGGCAAGGACCAAGAGTGTGTTGTGTGACAAAGAATTAATGATACGGCATTAATAAGTGAGATAATAATAATTGAGATTATCAATGAACATTACAAGTTCCAAAGACATCATAATAAAAAAAAGTTATATTTCATTACATCACCAGCAGAATAAATGTGTCAGTTTCTAAGATATGCCAAACGAGAAGCAATACTGAATATCCTCTTTCTTTGGGGGATTTGAAAAATTTCCAACACCAAAGTGTTTTCTCATACTGAAAAAACAATACTGCATTCATGATGTTAGAAAAGCAAGAATATGTTCCAAATCTGAGCCCTAATTTTACTAGAACAGAAAGTAGCAAATACACCTGACTTTGTTTATTCAATCATTTGGTCTTGTCAATCAGCAGCTGGTTGATCAGAAGTTGGAATGTCAATGGCCATGTGCTAGAGCCCATAAAAGGGTAATATATCCTTCTCACCCAGCAGCTAGTATTCAAGTTAAGTTACTCTTTGGGTACAGAAAAGCATTGCATTCATTTTTATGTGTTTGTTGTTCATGTGGTCCTTGGACTGAGGGAAGAAATAGTGTCCTAGTTTAAACAGGCCCTGGCTGAGATGAAAGCTGGATAGTAGATTGCAAGCCAACAGGAGACAGTCTGCTGAGTCTACAAATATCATTAAATACAACTATGTGACTGTGTCAGTAAAAATTTGAAAGCAGATTTGTTTGGATAATTTTGGAATATGGGCAAAGTGGACTTAACCGACTATATTCTGCCTGTAGATATTGATATTGATGTCAATCTTATGTTTTCCCCCTTTCTGTGAGTAACTAGTACCACACTGAAGACATGGTATAGCTTAGAGTTAAAAGATAGGAACTTTAAATCAAACTTAACCTTGAAGTTCAGTTCTATCACTTCCTGCTTTTGTTTTGTTTAGACAAGTTATTGAACCATTCGTAGCCTTCATTCCTTATCTGCCAATGGGAATAATCAAAGTATCTGCCTTTGTGTTTGTTGTGATAAATAAATGAGATCATGAATGAAAAGTATAATGCATGGCTGATAGCAGGTTTTTAATCAATTTTAGATGCTAAAATCTCACATAAAACTGTCATGCCACTGAGCATTAAGGGAAGCTGTTCTTAGTAACAGCTCATGTATTTCTCTACATCTAAGTTTGTCAAGACATTCTAAGATTTACTTCTTTGATCTTAACTGATCTCAACAGTTTGTGTTGCCTCATTGGAAAAATAATATTATGTCTGTTACCTCTGTCACTTTTGCACCTGCATATTGAATGAGAAAAAAACTAATGAATAAAGTTGGGGTTTTGGGTAAAAAATAATTCATGGCCATTAAGAATGATATTGAAAACAAAATATACAAAAGTTTAAAATAGAAAGTCATCCATACTTCCAGGACCGTTAACATATTGATACATTTTCATCCATTTTTTTCTACATACCCTAAAAAAAGATATCATAATAAAATTGTTTATGCAATTCTGCTACCTGCCACTAAAGCATGAACATATTTTATATTTTCAATACCTTTTACAGGGAGTGTGTAAATAGTATCCTGTTTAGATAACAGTTGCTTGTATATGTTGAACATTTGCCTCTCTGATATAAAAGAAGGCCCTGATATGTTGCAATTGTTGACTGTTGTAGTGTAAATGCTCCAATCACAGCCAATTTCAAGGTACCAACAAACACTGAGTTGGGAGATGTACAGTAGCACACCTGTATGTACAATTTCTACAAACATTAGATGTAAATAACCCCAAGAACATAGATAATAGTAAAATGTAGTAAAATAATTAAAGTGATAAATGTTGAGTATTATCACTTTGTTTTTAACAATTTATTTAATCATAAATTTATATAATTTAGTTTTTAATAATGGCTGTATCCCATTATTCTTGTTAAATTTCTGAAAAATTAACACTTGACTCTTGCAAGCCAGTACAAGCCATCTAGAAGACAAAGCTGCGTGCTTACCTCTTCTTCCACTTTCATATAATTAGTACAATTTAGTACAATTAATCTGTTTTGTGCAGTGAAATTTATCTATATGCCTTTCCATTTTGGGATTATTTCCTTGGGATAGATTCCTAGAAGTATCATTGGTAATTTGCAGGTAATATAGAAACCAAGAGAACAACTGAATAGTTCAGGATCCTGCCTCTAAATTATAGAATCAAGTAACACAGAGCATTCCATATGGGCCAAGGACAATGTTAAATGCACTATGTATATTCATTTACTTAATCCTCATGACAAGTCTATGCAGCGGTTTTATTTTTATCTCAGTCTACAGCTGAAGATGCCAAGGCAACTAGTTAAGTGACTCAGTGGAGCTGGGAAGTGATAGAGTAGGGATTTGAATTCAGCCCTGTGCTAGAGCCTCTCACTGTCTAGTTCCTCAGTAGTCCTTCTTTTTAAACAAGGAAAGCACTCAATACTATCAGTTAACCTCTGGGCCCATCATTACCTGCATCCCATGACCTTACTATAAGATTTTTTGTTTTTAATCTCTCAAGATCTATGTGATTATGCAATTGATTGCTTATTTCATTCACTAGTTGTTTAGAAAAATCTTTTCCTGCTTCCTTCCTTCCTTCCTTCCTTCCTGCATTGGGTCTTTGTTGCTGCATCCCAGCTTTCTCTGCTTGCAGTGAGCGGGGGCTACTCTTTACACTTTTTTTCTTAGTAGACTGACTTTCTCAAACTGTTATCAGTTACAAGTTTGCTTCCACTGCATTGGAAAATTAACATTTCTGTGGCATTCTGATTTATGTCCTATAATTTTTTATTATGAAGATAATATATATTAATTTTATATATATTTTTAATATTATTTAGTATTCTCCTGTAATACTTTCCTGTAAGGTATAGCAAAACAAAAATACAAGATTACACATAATGCTCACAACTAGGAAATAAATGATTATAGCATTTTGCTACTCTCTTGTGTATGTGTGTGTTATAATTTTCTTTAAAAATTTAGGAGCCTATTACTTCATTGTAATATCTTCTGGTAATATTAATTTTCATTTGGACTTTGAGTCTAAATTTTTAAATAATTCAGCTTCCTGATTGTTGTATCTTTCTGATGGGTTTTTCCTTTTATCATTAAGTAGTGTTTCTCTTCATTCTTTAAGGGCTTGCTTATCACCTTATATTCCACTTTTTCTTATATTAGCACTACTTTATTGCTTCATCACTTTGCTTCGAGTAGTGTTTACTTTGTATATATTTTCCATTCTCTTTATTTCCAACATTTCTGTTTTAATTTATTTAGGCATGTCTTTTGTGTTTTTCATTCCTATATGATAGTGTCTGTCTTTCCATAGATCAGATGATACCATGGGTGTTTATTGTGATTTCTGATATATTTGGTCATGTTTCTTCCACATTCGTGTCTTCTGTTAACCATACCTTTTCTTGGCTTATTTATCCTCCTTCTCTGCTTCTTCATTTAAAAAAAAAATGTCTCTTTTTCCTTCTGCTGCTCTGGAAGCTTTGGTTTTTAATCTTATTATTTTAGTGGTAAATAAGCATTAATGAAATTTTAACAATATGCCTCTAACCACATATTTTCTTCCTATGTTTGGAGTTACTCAGTGTTTCTGTCATCTTCCTGCTTAGAATGTTTTAACAATCTGCTGTACTTCTCCTCTAAACCTTCATCTTATAATTGTTTGTCTAGAATTCTATTTCCACTCTTTTTTTAAACACAAAAATTATTGAGTTAAAAAAATATATTCCGCAGTGTCTAAAACTGCAATTATATTTTACCACCATCTATGCTTACTATAGCTTCTAGTCTCTGGCCCCTTTCTTTTGAGTACAAGTTATTTCTTATGGAGTTTATATACTTTTAGTAACTGTTTCAGAGGAGGTCTCAGTGGTAAACATTCTCAATATTTGTCTGTGTATTTACTTTGTCTTCATTAAAAAAAAATGATTATCTAAGCTGGCTATAGAATTCCAGGCTAATGGTTATTTTTTTCTCAGCCTTTTAAAAATATTGGTCCATTGCCTTTTGGTATTGATTGTTGTAGAATAATATCAGGTGATCCTAACTGGCATTCTTCTTAAGGTAATTCATCTTTTCTTTCTAGCAAGGTTTAAGATTTTATGTTTAATTTTCTACAGTTTTAATCCAGTATATCTAAGGATGAATTTATTTTTGTTTATCTGGCTTGATGCCTGGTGGAAACTTTCAACCTGAATATTTCTGCTTTTTTTTCAATTTTGAAAAATGATCAGCAATTTATCCCTTTATATATTACTTCTATGTCATTTCTTCTATTTTATTTTTCTGAAGCTACTATTAGAAGTTTATTAGTGCTTGTCCATCTTTATGTCTCTTAACTATTCTTTAATACTTTTCATTTCTTTATTCCTTTGTTCTGCAATCTGTATGTTTTAATAATGCAAAATCGGGAAAAGGGGGGCCTTGATGCCTAGATATAAAATATAAAAGATGTAATTTTACCTAAAAATTCTGTCCTCTTCTTTCAGCTACTCTATCTCAACCTTTCTTTAAAAAAATATGTCTTTTATAAAGGCCTCAGAAACAGAGTTTGGTTCATTTAAACAATACATTAGTCAGTGTGCTACCCCTCCAGATAGAGAGAGGTTTGAGACACCAAACCCAAAGCTCAAATTTTTATAACTGAGTGTGGGACAAAGACATAAACAAATCATTCTAATAGCATCTGTGTGGCAAGTGCTATAGAATGACATTTATAGGATGACCCAAGGTTAAAGAAAAGGGCATTTGGTTCTATCTAGCAAGTCAGGGAGACTGGGAGGAGATGATGCTTAAACTGGACCTTAAGAAAAGAATAACACTCACGAAAGAGATACGGGCTAAGTGGGACACTCCCAACCACCATTTCCCTTACTCTCAGCCAGTGAGTTTGCCTCTGGGTTTACTGTAAAAAATGTTTCATTTAGATACTGGATGCATATTTTATGGCCAATGTGCCAGTTTGTTCTTCTTGTTTCATGGGGCTGTCACCCCCTACCTTGCATCTAAAATATTGCTCACACTACTTTCCTAGGCACCTTGCATTTTACTAAAATGTTCATATAATTGATTGTCCAAACTCACGTATTTTTGGAGTATGGGGGCACTATTAGCAATTATGCCAGGATAGCAGGCATAATTGATTATTATTACAGCTGATCATTTTATGTATCTATCCTACCTTATCATCTAGATTGTGGACTCTTACCAGGCAGAGATGTGCTCCACACATCTTTTTTGCTTCTAGTCAACCCACTGCCTGCTACGTGGAAAATCGTAAATAGATCTTCGGTAAATAATAATAACAAAGTGGTAGTGATGATAATTGTTTTAAATCAGATTATGCCATGGGGTAGATTTTCAGACTCACCCAAAGACAGGGGCTGGCACTTTCTCCCACCATCAAACCCTTGAGGTGACCAGGACCTCACCCCTTTGGTTTGGTGGGATTCACAGGTTTGTAAATTGAAGGGGGGTGCATCCCTTCACCAACCTATTCTCATCCTTATTAACTTGTTTTTCCTCCCCAATTCTTCCAAGTCAGGTGACCCTCATTTTGTGGAGGTGGGAGGAGAGAGGGACCATGTTTATAGCCTCTCCTTTTGTCTTTCTTTTTGTAACGCACACATACACACAGACAAAACAAGCAAAAACAAATTAACACAACTCCCAGCTTTGTTGAGATATAATGCACATACCAGGCACTTTGGGTAAAGTGTACAGTTCACAGAGTTGTGCGTTCAACATCATAATCGATTTTAGAACATTCTTATTACACCTGTTTGAAATCTTGCATTCCTTAGCCATAGATTACTCCCTAATCCCTCCACCCTCTTCCCAACTCCCAGACAATCACTGATGTATTTTCTGTCTCTATATATAAGGACTATCCTGGATATTTTATATAAATGGAATTGTATAGTATGTTATTCTTGTGACTGGTTTCTTTCACTTAGTTTATTGTTTACAGGTTTCATCCACATTGTAGCATATATCGATACTTTGTTTCTTCTTTTTTTACATATAAATTATTTATTTATCTGTTGGCTGCATTGGGTCTTCGTTGCTGTGCACAGGCTTTCTCTTGCGGTAAGCGGGGTCTACCCTTTGTTGTGGTGTGCTGACATTGCGGCGGCTTCTCTTGCTGCAGAGCACAGGCTCTAGGCATGCGGGCATCAGTAGTGTGGCACATGGGCTCAGTAGTTGTGGCTCATGGGCTCTAGAGCACAGGCTCAGTAGTTGTGGCACATGGGCTTAGTTGCTCCATGGCATGTGAGATCTTCCTGGCCCAGGGATTGAACCTGTGTCCCCTGCATTGGCAGGCGGATTCTTTTTTTTTTTTTTTTAATTTATTTTTTTTTGGGGGGGGGTACACCAGGTTCAATCATCTGTTTTTATACACATATCCCCATATTCCCTCCCTTCCTTGACTCCCCCCACCTCGAGTCCCCCCCACCCTCCCTGCCCCAGTCCTCTAAGGCATCTTCCATCCTCAAGTTGGACTCCCTTTGTTATACAACAACTTCCCACTGACTATTTTACAGTTGGTAGTATATATATGTCTGTGCTACTCTCTCGCTTCATCTCAGTTTCCCCTTCACCCCCCGCCCCCTCCCATACCTCGAGTTCTCCAGTCCATTCTCTGTATCTGCATCCTTGTTCTTGTCACTGAGTTCATCAGTACCATTTTTAGATTCTGTATATGTGAGTTAGCATACAATATTTGTCTTTCTCTTTCTGGCTGACTTCACTATGTATGACAGATTGTAGTTCTATCCACCTCATTACATATAGCTCCATCTCATCCCTTTTCATAGCTGAGTAATATTCCATTGTATATATATGCCACATCTTCTGTATCCATTCATTTGTTGATGGGCATTTCGGTTGCTTCCATGTCCTGGCTATTGTAAAGAGTGCTGCAATAAACATTATGGTACAAGTTTCTTTTGGGATTATGGTTTTCTTTGGGTATATGCCCAGGAGTGGGATTACTGGATCAGATGGGAGTTCTATTTGTAGTTTTTTAAGGAAACTCCAAATTGTTTTCCATAGTGGCTGTACCAACTTACAGTCCCACCAACAGTGCAGGAGAGTTCCCTTTTCTCCACACCCTCTCCAACATTTGTGGTTTCCAGACTTTGTGATGATGGCCATTCTGATTGGTGTGAGGTGATACCTCATTGTGGCTTTGACTTGCATTTCTCTAATGATGAGTGATGTTGAGCATCTTTTCATGTGTTTGTTGGCCATCTGTATGTCTTCTTTGGAGAAATGTCTATTTAGGTCTTCTGCCCATTTGTGGATTGGGTTCTTTGCTTTTTTGGTATTAAGCTGCATGAGCTGCTTGTATATTTTGGAGGTTAATCCTTTGTCCGTTGTTTCATAGGCAATTATTTTTTCCCATTCTGAGGGTTGCCTTTTAGTCTTGTTTATGGTTTCTTTTGCTGTGCAAAAGCTTTTAAGTTTCATGAGGTCCCATTTGTTTATTCTTGATTTTATTTCCATGATTCTAGGAGGTGGGTCCAAAAGGATCTTGCTTTGATGGATGTCATAGAGTGTTCTGCCTATGTTTTCCTCTAGGAGTTTTATAGTGCCTGGCCTTACATGTAGGTCTTGAATCCATTTGGAGTTGATTTTTGTGTATGGTGTTAGGAAGTGTTCTAAGTTCATTCTTTTACATGTTGCTGTCCAATTTTCCCAGCACCACTTATTGAAGAGGCTGTCTTTTTTCCATTGTATACTCGTGCCTCCTTTGTCAAAGATAAGGTGCCCATATGTGTTTGGGCTTACTTCTGAGTTCTCTATTCTATTCCATTGATCTTCCTTTCTATTTTTGTGCCAGTACCATACTGTCTTGATCACTATGGCCTTGTAGTATAGTTTGAAGTCAGGAAGCCTGATTCCACCAACTCCAGTTTTCCTTCTCAAGATTGCTTTGGCTATTCGGGGTCTTTTGCGTTTCCATACAAATCGTAAGATTTCTTGCTCCAGTTCTGTGAAAAATGCCATTGGTAATCTGATAGGGATTGCATTGAATCTGTAAATTGCTTTGGGTAGTACAGTCATTTTCACGATGTTGATTCTTCCAATCCAGGAACATGGTATGTCTCTCCATCTGTTTGTGTCGTCTTTGATTTCTTTCATCAATGTCTTAAAGTTTTCTGCATACAGATCTTAGGCAGGTTTATTCCTAGGTATTTTATTCTTTTTGTTGCAATGGTGAATGGGAGAGTTTCCTTAATTTCTCTTTCTGCTTTTTTTGTTGTTAGTGTATAGGGATGCAAGAGATTTCTGTGCATTAATTTTGTATCCTGCTACTTTACTAAACTCATCAATTAGTGCTAGCAGTTTTCTGGTAGAGTCTTTAGGGTTTTCTATATATAATATCATGTCATCTTCAAAGAGTGACAATTTTACTTCTTCTTTTCCAATTTGGATTCCTTTTATTTCTTTTTCTTCTCTGATTGCTGTGGCTAAAACTTCCAAAACTATGTTGAATAATAGTGGTGAGAGTGGACACCCTTGTCTTGTTCCTGTTCTTAGAGGGAATTCTTCCAGTTTTTCCCCATTGAGAACGATGTTGGCTTTTGGTTTCTCATACATGGCTTTGATTATATTGAGGTAATTTCCTTCTATGCCCATTTTTTGGAGAGCTTTTATCATAAATGGATGTTGAACTTTGTCAAAAGCTTTTTCTGCATCTATTGAAATGATCATATGGTTTTTATCCTTCAAGTTGTTGATATGATGTATCACGTTGATTGATTTGCGTCTATTGAAGAATCCTTGCATCCCAGGGATAAACCCCACTTGATCATGGTGTATGATTTTTTTAATGTGCTGTTGGAGTCTGTTAGCTAGTATTTTGTTGAGGATTTTTGCATCAATATTCATCAGTGATATTGGTCTGTAGTTTTCTTTTTTTGTGACATCTTTGGGCAGGCGGATTCTTAACAGCTGTGCTACCGGGGAAGCCTGATACTTCATTTCTTTTTATTGTCAAGTAGTATTTCACTGAATGGATATACCACATTTTGTTTATCCATTAATCTGTTGGCAGACACTTAAGTTGCTCCACCTTTTGGCTACTGTGAGTAATGCTGCTATGAACATGGGTGTACAAATATCTATTTGAGTTTCTGCTTTCAATTCTGTTGGGCATATACCCAGGAGTGGAATTGCTGGATCATATATTAATTCTATTCTTAATTATTTAAGGGACCACCATCTTGTTTTCCACAGTGCCTGTGCCATTTTACTTTCCCACCAACAATGCACAAAGGTTCTAATTTTCCCACATCCTTGCCAGCATCTTTTGTTATATTTCTTCTTGATTATAAATAACCATTCTAGTGTGTGTAAAGTAGTATCTTACTGTGGTTTTGATTTGCATTTCCTTAATGGCTAATAATATTGAGCATCTTCTTATGTGCTTGTTGTCCATCTATATACATTCTTTAAAGACAGGCTGATTCAGATTCTTTGCTCATTTTTTCCTTGGGTTGTTTGTCTTTTTATCATTGAGTCTTTTTCTAATCTACTTATATGCAGATGTGGATTCTCCACAAATCTGAAGCTTCAAAGCTTATCATTTGCAGAAGCCCCCTTCTAAGACCTCTAGTGGTTTCTAGCAATGTGTTCATACAAACATATAATACATTTTAACAAAATGGGGAAATTTGTTTTTAAACAGGAATTGTTAAGATTGCTTTTTCTTTTCACTCTAGCTTCCCTTCAGTGACACTTCCCTTCAAGTTGATTGGTGTTAGGGAGGCAACAGATATTTTGTATTCATACTTTTATGTAACTTTTCTTAAAAAGGACACCTAAATTGTAGGTGGGCTTCACAAAACCTGGATCTGCCTCTACTCATATATAACAAATTCTAAGTCCAGCTCTCTTGAGAGACTTCCCTTTTGATTCTCAAATGCCTAGTTTGGAAGTAGCAACAAAATCCTCTGCACAAAATTTTTCCTTCCTTTTGGCAAATTTCTGCTAATGTCATTCTCATCTAGGCATGTGATAGCCTCTGACTGCTTACAGAAGGGTTAGTAAACAGTATTGTAGAATGCTCTCATTTGATTTCTCCTGTCCTTTCAGCCCCTGTCATCACCACTCCTCTTGAAACAGTGGATGCCTTAGTTGAAGAAGTGGCTACTTTCATGTGTGCAGTGGAATCTTATCCCCAGCCTGAAATTTCCTGGACCAGAAATAAAATTCTCATTAAGTAAGTATTCTGCCTTTTTCCAGCAAGAATGCCCAGGGCTGCCTTGTGATTTATCTTTGTCACAAATGTAATCACGGCTCTTGGCAGTACTAAAGTTCACCTTCTAGAATATGTAAAATGCAAATTTCCTCATTTTATAAATGTAAGATCTGAACTTTAGTGAGGTTAAGAGAATTGCCCAACACAAAACAGTGATTTAATTGACATGGGGAAGTCAGGGCTACTGACCTAGGGCCCCAGGTCAGGACCTAGAGGAAGTTTCACAGTAATTAGGAAACAACATGATATCCTATTTCTGGGGGTACACGTTCCAGGACATTCTTGGGAGTTAATAGGGGCCAGCATAATTTCCTGTACTTCTAATATCCCAATCAAGTGATGCATGTTGTCTAGGAATCTGACCCCAGAGACCATAACTTTTTATTTTGAAAGTCAGAAAGGACTCCTGATATATAGTGAGGCAGCCTCTCAAACAGATAAAATTGCCACTTGGCATACAAAGGTTATGCTATCCTTTCCTCATTACAATAGCTATCTGATCAAAAATACTCTAAAAAAACTGTATCAAAGGGAAACACTGGCTTTCTAGCAGGCCACATAACTTGCATTAGGACTAGAGCGTTTAACTGCTCCACAAAACTGGGGACCTTGAACTTGGATGGGGAAAAGGTACATCTTTGTTTTCACTAAGCTCTAGTTGAAACTTGGCACTTCCTTCTATTATACATGTTGTAAAGTAGGAAATTACCCTGGGCTGCAGAAGCCTTCAAGTACTTTATCAGCCAAGCTATCCCAGAAGTCCTGGAATAGGAAGGCTCACAGACCAGATTAAGATGCTTGAAATACAGGTTATTAAATCAATTTAAAATACATACAAACAAGGGGGAAAATAGGGCGAGTTAATATACTTAGGAATCTTGGTTTACTTAATGTTTATGTGTCTAGTCTCTCTTCCCTGTGCCTCAGATGGCCCCACTGTGGTGTTCTTACAAGAAACAAAGTTGAAGTTGAGCAAGGGCCCACAGGTGGAGGGTTCCTGAAGTCAATGATACATATTTGTTCTGTTGGAGGGATGCAGGGATAAATATACCTGGCCAGAGCTATAGCTTGCCAGTTAGCCTGCTCAACAGCTATGGATTTTAACTGTGTTTCTTGGATACAGCTCATGGGACCATAATGGGGCCATATTGCATATCACCAGTGGATGGTTGTTTTAAAGGTAACAAAGTTGTCAGTCTAGAGGTGGCAGAATTATGAATTTGTCTTTCTGTCTCTTCCTGCCATAAATAATACTCTTCTTTGTTCCATCATATTTTTAATTTATTCCATCTATCTTTGGTAGGTTGCTATCTTATTTACTACCTGTATTCAATACAATTTATCAATTCTGCCTATATTTCACAAGTCACTAGCTTACTCTTTATCTCTACTTAGAAGTCATTTTACCAATATCCTATAAGTTATTAGCCTTACAATTTATGACTTTTTTATGAGTTTTATCCATCTTATATATGTCTTTTCTTCTATAATAAAATTGAATATTCCTAAACAATACAGGAAAACCTCATCATGAATAACAGTGCTAATACAGTACCTGTGACATTATTACAATAGAAGTTATAAACAGTTTTGTATTATATTACAACATAATGTAATATACTATTATTGCTTATATACTGAGATATTTATACTTTTCCCTACTTTGAAATTATAATAGCTGTTAAATAATCAGCATTCAATACTCAAAAGTCAATATTCAAACACTACTGTCCCTACCATCATTTTTTAACTTGTCCAAGAAGGAAGTTTGTTGCCTACACTGTCAAATAGCTTTGAAAAATATTACCCTGTAATCCTCTCATATGTTTAACTCCCAGTAGTATATGTAGATGAAGAAATGGACAACCAACGAGTGTTTTCAAATCATGCAAAGAAAATCAACATTATAAGTCTAATTCGGGAAACCGTAAATATTCTAACTTGGCTTATATTACTATGAATAAAATTACTTTTAATAAATTTAAATCTTCCATTTATTGTGTGGCAAAAAATGTTGCAAGTAAATAAGAAATGAATGGAGCTATAGGTTTGAAGAGTTGTTAGTCAAAGGATATGTGAAAGAGGAAGAAATTAGGTTTTGAAAATACAATTGAGTGCTTCTTCAGTAATAATGAATAACTTTACACAGGAAATATCTGACAAGCACTACCTCAGCCAGGTGATAAAGGTCAATATCGATAGTGACAAATTATATTGATAGTAGTACCCTTGTTACGATGTGATGAAATGGCACTCTGCCTTTGTGGTCTTCCTCCCAAAAGCTATAAACCCAGCTTAATCATGATAAAAACATGTGACAAATTCCAGTAGATGAGCATCCAACAAAATACTTGACCAGTGCTGTTCAAAACTGTCAAGTTATCAGAAACAAGGAAAGTCATAGAAAATGTCAAAGCTAGAAGGAGCCTAAGGAAATCAGACAAATAAATATAATGTAGTTTCCTGGATGAGATCATGGAACAGAAAAAGACATTAGGTAAAAACTAGACAAATCTGAATAAACTATGACTTTGGTTAATAATGCATCAATGATGATTCATTACTTGTAACAAGTGTACCATACTTATCTAAGATGTGGGAAACTGGATGTAGGGGGTATATGGGAATTTTCTATACTACCTTTCCAATTTTTCTACAAATCTAAAACAGTTCTGAAAAATTTCTCTTTGATGTAAGTCATAGCAATATGTTTTTGGATCTGTCTCTTAAGACAAAGGAAATAAAAGCAAAAATAAACAAACAGGACCTAATTAAACTTGAAAGCTTTTGCAAAGCAAGGGAAAACACCAATGAAACAAAAAGACAGCCTATGGAATGGGAGAAAATATTTGCAAATGATATGACCAATAAGGGGTTAATATCCAAAATATATAAACAGCTCATATAACTCAATATCAAAAAAGAAAAAAAGAACCCAATCAAAAAAATGGGCAAAAGACCTGAATAGACATCCTTCCAGAGAAGACATACAGGTGGCTAATAGGCACATAAAAAGATGCTCAACATCACTTATTATTAGAGAAGCAGCAATGAGATATCACCTTACACCAGTTGACTATCATCCAAAAGGCTACAAATAACAAATGTTGGAGAGGATGTGGAGAAAATTAAGCCCTTGTACACTATTGGTGGTAACGTAAGTGGTGTGGCCTCTATGAAAAACAGTATGGAGGCTCCTCAAAAAGCTAAAAATAGAAGTACTATATAATCCAGCAATTCTACTCTGGGGTATATATATCTGGAAAAAATGAAAACACTAATTTGAAAAGATATATGCACCCCAAATTCATGGCAGTACTATTTACAATAGCCAAGATATGGAAGCAACCCAAGTGTCCATAACAGATCAATGGGTAAGGAAGAGGTGGTACATATTTACAATGGAATCTTAGTCATAAAAAAGAAGGAAATTCTGCCATTTGCAGCAGAACATATCGACTTAGAGAATATTATGTTTCGTGAAATAAGAGAACAACAAATACTATATGATACCACCTACATATGGAATCTAAAAAATAATACGAATGAGTGTATATGCAAAACAGAAACAGACTCACATAGAAAACAAACTAGTGGTTACCAAAGGGGAGAGGGGAGGGGGAAGGGGCAAATTAGGGATATGGGATTAAGAGATATGTATGACTAAGTAGAAAATAGATGAGCAACAAGGATATATTGTATAGCACAGGTATAGCCTTGTATACCTTGTATATTATAACTTGTATATTACAAGTATAGCCATTATCTTGTAATAACTTTTAATGGAGTATAATACATAAAAATACTGAATCACTATGTTATGTACACGTAAAACTACTATAATACTTCTTTAAAAAAGAGAAAAACAATTTATATTTTGAAAATTATAAATGCTTGTGTTCCTCACAACCTAAAAGGAATATATCTACTTTAATGAAGCAACAATGATACAACAGGTTATAAATCTTGAAAGTTTATATTTCACAGAGTGGCTGGACTCTTGGTCCACAAGCACATCTGTAAAATATTCCAATATTCATATTTTCCATGAAAACTTATACAGAGCAAAAAACAAAAACAAAGCACAAATTACATGAGAGTGAGTATCATGGCTATCCTGAGTTATTTACTGTGATTTAATGCACTATCCAGTGATTATATTATCCTTTAGTCAAATTAGACCAAAAAATACTGCATCTCTTTTTTTTCCTCTTTAAGGTCAGTGTGTGATAGGAGCCACCCATCAAATTAGAAAAATCAAGAACCCATTTCCTTTACATTTTTTGCTTTCATGTTGTATTAGTTTTTCCCATTTCTACTGTAACAATTTACCACCAACTTAGTGGCTTGGAACAACACAAATTTATTATCTCACAGTTTTGGAAGTCAGAAATCTGAAATAGGTCTCTTTGGGCTAAAATCAAGGTGTTGACAGGGCTGCATTCTTTCTGGAGGCACTAGAGGAAAATCTGATTTCTTGCCTTTCCTAGCTTCTAGGAGCTGCCTGCGTTCCTTGGCCCCGTCCTACATTTTCAAAGCCAGCAATTGCGTCACTCTGCCCTCTGCCTCCATTGTCACGTGTCATTCTCTGATCCTCCTGCTTCCCTCTTCTGTCTTTTAAGGACCCTCATAATTATATTGGGCCCATCTGGATAATCCACGATACTCTATTTTAAGATCCTTGACATCTGCAAAATCCCTTTTGCCATATAAGGTAACATAGTCACAGGTTCTGAGGATTATTAAGACATGGATCTTTGGGGAGGGCTTTACTCTGCCTAATATATACTTGTTGCGTAAAGAATCTTCATTTGGTCATAAAACCCACTTTTAGGTTTATGCTTCCCCTCAAATTTCTTTCTGTTGTCCTAATTCCCTGTTCAACATTCAGGTTGCATGTCATTTAGTGAGATAATATATGTAAAACATATTTTTACAGTTTGAACCCGTTTTGCTTCCTTATGTGTCCCAAGGATCGAGAACCAAACCATGCCTGGCACTTGTTAGGCACTCAACAAATATATGATTAATGAATGAACAAATATTTAGTCAACTGATAGTTACTTCTATAAATATTTAACCCTTTCTTTTTTTCATTTTTTTATTGACGTATAGTTGACTTACAACATTGCGTTAGTTTCAGGAGTCCAGCAAAGTAATTCAGTGTATACATATATTCTTTTCCATTATAGGTTATTACAAGATTATTGAATATAGTTCCCTGTGCTACACAGTGGGTCCTTGTTTATCTGTTTTATATACAGTAGTGTACATCTACTAATCCCTTTCTGCTAGTCTCATTTAAGTGTGTGCATGTTCATTATCTAGCTGCTACTTCCCAATAAATTTGGGGGAAGACTCATACATCTTGGGTAATGATATACTTTCCTAAACAAAGTAAAATTTATGCTTGGTCTCATCAACAGACATCACCTTTTGAGATTAAAATAAACATCACCTTCAAACCTTTGAGTTTGAAGGACTCAGCAATACTTCAATTTTTGGAGCCTAGGAAAGATTAGACAATAATGTTAGCTTTCAATTACTAAATAAGGTTATTCTATTATTCAGAACTCACTTGAGTTTCCTCTTGCTTTTAATCTACTTCCTCCATTAAGTCATCTGTTTGATTATGTAATCATAGCCAAAAAAATCACAGATGAGGCCCTAACCTGCCGTAATCCTCTGTGACCCACAGGCTCTTTGATACCCGGTACAGCATTCGGGAGAATGGTCAGCTCCTCACCATCCTGAGTGTGGAAGACAGTGATGACGGCATTTACTGCTGCATAGCCAACAATGGCGTGGGAGGAGCTGCCGAGAGTTGTGGAGCTCTGCAAGTGAAGATGAGTGAGTGGGAAAGAGAATCACCCGTTGATTTCAGAGCTGACTTGGTATACTTTGAAGCAGGCACTAAGTACAGCCTTCAGCATACCTGTTGGTTCAGGCAGCCAGACAAGTTCAAGTCCAAATCACAACTTTCCACACCTCTTATTTCTGCCATCAACCACTACCCTACAGGCAAGCCTCATCGTTTTCCACCCTCTCCCATTTTCTTGCCTTTATATGGCTCTTTATTTGCACCACTCTGACATCTTTCACCAGGAACTTCCCTTTAAAATCTTTACCCCGTGCCTTCAAAACAGTTTCACTACAATCAAACATCCTTTTAATCTCTAACCTCTTTGCAGACACTTCTTCCACCCTTTTGCCTTATTTCAAACTTGATTTTCTTGGGTGACTTTTCAACCTTAAGTAGCTTTTCTGCTTAAGGGGAGGCTATTTCTTCCCCACTTCATGTCAACAAGGCTAGCATGTAGTGATGGTTCATTGCTCCTTGTAAGTCATTATACTTTGTATTCCTGTGCAAAACCTTTCTTCTCATGAAGGCTTATGCCATTTTGACCATTCTCTCTAGTTCTATTCATCAAGTCATCTACTCACTTCTAGGTCCTCTCCCACATTTATCAAAGATTTTGATTCCAGATTTAGTATCTTTCTATTCACTGCTACTCCTGCCATTATCCTAAAGGATTTTAACAGCCATAAACAGAGCCACTATCCACTTCATCTTATAGCTCCTTGACCTTCCCAAGTCCAGTGATGCTTGCCTTAACTCTTTATCAGTCTACCCAGTCTATGACCTTGTCACCCCAGGAAAGGGACTATACTTCAAATCTTAAACCCTAGTAGGTCACATCCTGAACGTGGACATTTCTATTTCCAGCTCTCTCCGATGAGGGAGGTGGTTTCCCATACTCATGAGTTGCCTCCAAACAGAAGGCACAAACTCCATCTGCCTCTTTCTCAGCTAAGAACAGAGTCTAGCTCTCTCACACCCTTCCTCCCACTCCATACCATCACCATCATGGTCATGTTCTCCTGCCCTTAACTCCTCTCTCTTCTCTGTTCCATCAACCCCCCGTGGGCACGTCACTCAGTTCTCTCTTCACTTAGTTCTCTCTCTGACCTGGTGTGGCATCATTACGCACGCCCTTCCCAGCATCCTCACATCTCATGACCCCCTGTACAGTAGCACCTGCTGCTTGCAAACCCTTGACCTTGTAATGATGTAACTTTTATTTTCTCCTCTCTGACATCACACTACTGATGGGAAAAATCACAGAAACATGCATATTGACACCATACAAAGCACAGTGGAATCCAGTTCTACCCCAGACCTTTATCGTGAGTTTTTGTTGTTGATTTTCATCTCTATTTCTTACATCTTTTACCTTTCACTTTTTGTTGTTATTGTTTTGCTGGAGGAAGTTGTTCGCTGCTTCTTTTCAGTGTGAACACACGAGATGTATTTTCTGAATGTTTGCCTGGCTGAAAGTCTTTATTTTGCCCTCAACCTTGGGTAAATAATTTGTCTGGGTACAGTTGGGAATTTTAAAAGGCTTTTCCTTTAGGTTTTAATAGACAATTATTCACTGGCATGTGACAATCTAGGTTGCAGATAAGAAATCATTCTCTTTTTTTTTTTTTTAAGAAATCGTTCTCATTCGTTTACAGGTAAACTTAATGTTTATCTATCTTAAAATTTTTTGGATTTTTCTCTATTCCTAGAATTCATAATTTTTTCAAATTGACAAGAATCCATCAGGCTTGTGTTTTCTTTTATTATTTCTACCTTAGTCTTAGATGAGTTGTTTTGATCTAAAAACCAAAGGTTTGTTTTTTTCTCAAAGTGAGCTACACTTTTTTTTTCTGTTTTCTTCCTCTTCATTCTATCTCAGTCTTAAACTTTTAGTCAACAAATATTAGGTTTCTTTTTTCAATTTTTTATGACTCCAATTTTTTCTCCTCATATTTCCTACATATTTATCTTGATATTCTACTCTCTAGGAGATTTATTTGGCTTTTGCTTCTACATCATGAATTTGGTCTTCAATATGACCATTCTGCTATTCTGACCTTATATTGTGTATTTTGACCTTAAAAACCCATATTTTTAATTTCTAGGTATTATTTATTCCCTGATTGCTCTTTTTTTTCATAGCCAACTCTATGTGTATGATGTAATACTCACTCATCCAAGGATACTATTAATGCATTTTAAAATTTCTTTTGTTTCTGTTTATTTCTGTTAATTTCTTTTATTTCTGCTTTATTTCTGTTTTCTTCAGGCTAAGTTTTGATTTTATTTTGGTTCTTTTCCTTCATGTTCATGGTTTTTCTCAGATGTCTGTTAATCTCTTATGTTTGATCACACCTATAAATGATGTCCAAGATTAACTATAATAGGTATGTAGTGGGGCCAGTGGGACATAGTGGGAAAGCTGATCTGGGGTTCTGAGAGTAAGTAGGTCGGGATGTACCCACAAGCAGCCTTTCTTTCAGCATGTGGAGCAGTAAGAACACCTAGTAAGGAAGTTGGGATGTTCTCTTTTGCTGAAGGATAAAAGTGTGATTCCAAAGACAGAGTATATCTAAGTACTTCACTACTTTGTGGAACTACTTTTCCTTAGACTATTGCTCACATTCTTTCTGGCACTAAATGTTCTTGATTTTGGTTCTAGCCTAAATCCTCTTTTCTTCTTCTCTCCTCTTCTTTCTCCACTCTCTCCTTAGGAAAGCTCACCCATTCATGTGGGTATACACTGCTGTGGCCATCCCAAATGTTAAAATTTTGGAATGCTTTCACAGTGCTTGCTAAAGAGCTGTTTCCTGAGACCCTCAAGGTCCCCACCCCCATCGCTACTCCAACTACCCTCAGACCTCCTTCAGGAGTTTCCTCCCCCAGATTCCTTATGGTCCAACAACTAAGGGTTCAATCTTGGCACAGCAGGACACTTCCAGCATCCTGCTTCAACAAGATGTCCAGTTCTGATTAGTCAGTGCTCCTGGCTCCACCTGAATCATGCTTCCTTAGAGTGGGGAATCCATGACTCCACGTGAATACTCAATTCATTCCTAGTTTACTTTATAATCAATTACCCACAAAGGTTCTCCTGACCTCTCACCAAAAGATGACAAAGAGCTTTAATTCACTGAAAAGATAGGAGTTATTTGCTTTAAAGAAAGGTTTCCTGCCTAAGACATTATCAGTGACTCAGGTTTGCCATAGGGATCAGCTCAGGGAACCCAACAGAAGGAATGAATTATACTCTCTTTGACTATCACAGGCATATCAACTCCTAAGCTAAGCTTTGGCCAGTAGCTGTTTGACAAATCTACTCACAATTGATGTGCTTAGTCATTATCTAAATGTAGGTATTCACCTTGTATCTTTGCCACAATGCAGGATCATACCACCTCTAAATGGCAATAAATGGCTAGATTAAAAATCAATAGAACATGCAGTCTTTGCAAATATCGCTTATAGCTACCACCAAACCATGTCCCTCAAGCACACACACACGCAAATGAAGTAGAAGGGAAAAATTCTATTTCCTGCTCTTCTATGTCAAAGTAACAAGTTGATTATGGCACATGACTTGAAAGAAATAAAATGCATCTATTTCTCAGGAGTCTCTTCTGCAAAGACAGTCCTCTGTTATGTATCTGTAACATAAGATTCCTTAGGAAATAAATGTAGTTTTCATTATTTTATGAATGTTTCAAATAGTAGAATAACTGACTTGAACTTGTCAATTCTTCTATACATTAGATTTAATAATGTCTTCCTCTGAAAGCTCAATATTGGAGAATATTAACTGACATAAAGTATTTCTTCTGAAAAAATTAATTTAGGGGTGTTTCACAGAACAGTATACACAAGTTTGCTTTGCAGAGTAGAGTTACTCTGAATTGTATTGCAAAATTTCTCTGATTACAAATATAGTAACATCGGATTTATTTTCTAGAGGATACATGTATCTAATTTTTAATCATCAAATTTAATAGTCAAATTAAGATGGAAACTAAAGGGAAAGTAGGTCATAATTCAATTGTATACAAATATAAACTTATAGCAAAACTTTATTTTCATATGGTTTCATGTCTGTTGCTATGAATTAAATAATGTTGAATTGTTATGGTAACAGTTTATTTTAATGAACTTTTTATTAACTATTTTTTAAAGTGAAGAATACTATGGTAATTTCAAACTCCTAATTTTTTTATGAGTTGATTTTTCAAAAAAGGTAAAACAGAGATAACTTACATTTTAAAAAATGATTTCTGTTTGATATCCACTAAAAACATGTCTTAGCATTTGGAAAATTCTGTATTATAATACGCCCAAGAATATTTTTTAATGGATATTGATAATTAAACATAAAGTTAGAAACCCTAAGTTTAATAAAGCCATATCACCTTTTTAATTTTTAACTTCATTTGCTTTTAGAACCTAAAATAACTCGTCCTCCCATAAATGTAAAAATAATAGAAGGATTAAAGGCAGTTCTACCATGTACTACGATGGGCAATCCCAAGCCATCGGTGTCGTGGATCAAGGGGGACAGTGCTCTCAGGGTAAGTGATTATTATGAAAAAACATGTATATACAACAATATTTTCAAGTACAACAATCCTTTGCAAACTTGATCACACGCTTATAAACTTCTAGTATAAAATGTTTTCTGTGTACAACATTTTAACCAAACTTAAATATTTCTGTTCCCATATACACAAGTCATAAGGCATTGAAGGTGGGGCTGAGCAGGGGAAAAAAGAGATGGGAACCAGTAGCGTTAAGGATGGTAAAGGAGGCAAAGCAAAGCTAGAATCTTTTTTGTTGGTTGGTCAGCTGGTTGGTATTTGAATCACTTATTTTTTTAACATTGAATCTTTGAGACTCAAGAGATTAAAAAAATGGAACTAAGCTCCAAGCTTTATACATGCCAAAAAGTTTCTGGGAGGAGAGAGAGATATGAGGTTTGGAAGAAGAGGAATGATTATATTCTGGAGTGAAGTTAGAGCATCAAGACTCAAGACTGGTGAACAACCCTTGACAATGACCTCAGTCACATACAGCAGTCAGACTTGAAATGCATTATTCACATGTTTATTTTGTACTGCTTTGTATCTTATACCTACATTTACTGATAAATTACTATACTGCGTCACCATCGACTCTTTCCATCCTTGTATAACCTACTAACTGTGAACTCAATGAGGTCAAACACATTATGCTTTTCATATTACTGTACTCAGAGTATTGCATGGGGAACACATAGGTGTTGATATATGTCAATTAATTGAAATAAAACATAATATCAATTAGCTGTGTTTTATTTAAAATAAAACAAATAATTTTCATTTCTTATGGTAATCTATATAATTCTCTGGCTTTCCTTTTGTTACAAATACTTTCTACAATAAAAGCAGGGGGTAGCTCTATACATACTACAGAATTTAGAATCCCCAGAGAGTAGATAAATGTAATATTTTAACTATAAAGACCAATTTTTGTATTATTTGTAGAATTTTCCAACTTTTCAAAGGACATAGATTTCCCCTAAGGATACCACACAGGCAGTAAGTATGGCTGTTAGAACCAATGCTTTTAATCAGACAGACCTGAATATGGCGTTTTTAGATATCAAATAAATTCCTAAAGCAAGCCTTGTTGACTTAGGATCCAATAACACTTGGGATCTTCATATAATGAAAGAAAATAAAAATAACTATGTCTTATGGCATTGTTATTGAAATTAATTTAGGTAATCTTATACTATCTCATGTATTTTTTTTTGGGGGGGGGTACACCAAGTTCAATTATCTGTTTTTATACACATATCCCCGTATTCCCTCCCTATCTCATGTATTATTGTCTGTTATCCATAAGAAATGCCAAATAAGTGTTAAAATAATATTTTTGATGCGTGAGAATGACGAGGAGGAAATACAGCACATGTGTCCTTGACAGACCTATGGCCATTTTTAATTTCCTGTCCCTATCCCTGGCAGGAAAATTCCCGCACGGCGGTTCTTGAATCTGGGAGTTTAAGGATTCATAATGTACAAAAGGAAGATGCAGGACATTATCGATGTGTGGCCAAAAACAGCCTCGGGACGGCATATTCCAAACTGGTGAAGCTGGAAGTTGAGGGTAAGGAGCTGTGTTCCTTCCCATTACAGTGTTAGCAGAGGGCTTCACACTCTACTGTGAAGGCTGTATTTCAGCTTGCAAAGCAGAGAGGCAATAGGTAGTTCAGTTCCCTCAGTTATTCCAGATATTAGACCATCAAGTCAACACTCAAAAAACTGAAAAGAGAAAAAAAAAAGTTCCTTTGTATAAGAGGTCATATTCCATCTATAGCTCATTAATTGACCAAAACAGACTAAAGTCACTATAATACTAAAACAATAGGATACCATTTTAGAAAGTCCTGTTGGCTTGGACAATTCTCCCTTGTTTATAAATTTGAAGATACTCATGTTATCTTTTTTCAGCATAAAAGATGTGACTTAAAAATGTATCAAAAAAAAAAAAATTACCTTCTTTCCAGATTGTATTGTCACCAAGGGTTGAGAAAAATAAAATACTGACTCAAAATGTATAACCCCCAATGGTCCTACTTCTATGAATTACATTGTCAAAATGTTTCTATTTTTTAAAATGTTCCTTCAAGTCTAGTAATTCAACAACTGGCTGTGAAAGATCTTCACTGAGAAATCAGAATCCAAATCGAGCTAGGGATTCTATTCATTTGGTTGTCAGATCCTTCCTAATCTGAAATTATATCACATTTTGCTTAAAAATAGAAACTGCCAGCACGCCTGTACTAGGTGAGTAAACTGAGCGCAAAACTCTTTCCAGCTCTTCCTGTTACAAGCCATAGAATTAACCTCACTGGCTCTCAGTTTTCTTATCTGCAAAGTAGGTTTTGTTGTGAATATCCAATGAGATAAGTTACTGTAGTATTTAGCAGAGTGTCTGACCCTTTATAAACATTCGATAAATGTTGACTATAAGAATTATCACTTCCTTTTCTCCTTTTCTGTTATCTGATTGATAAAGTAATTGTCATACACTGGCACAAGTTATAATTCAATTGGGGGAGACTTCACAGTTTCCCCATAGCTTACTTTGATGTTACCCTTCTCTTAGGCCAAAATCGACCCTTTCCTACATTTCTTCCTTCTCAATCACACAGTTTTCTATTAGCTCCTTTAAGATTATCTTTATTTCCTAGCTAGACCTTCTTCTCACAGCTTTTATGATTTCATTTCAATTAACTGTTCATGGAAAGGAATGAGGTTGGAGGGAATAGTGGTTGTCAGATGTAAAAAGGATATATTTTTAGCACAGCTGCTGGAATTTAATATCTTTTCAATTATCAGTGCTATTTAAAGCTCAGAATGCAACAACCACCTGATGTAACTTATTGAGTGAAAATTAAATAAACATACAAACACACTCAGTCACACTTTCAGACACAATGAATGTCTGCCTAGATCCAGTGTTTCCTTGAACTATACGTGGAGGGATACAGAACCAATATTATCCATTTGTGTATGATATCATAAATATTTTCCTCTTTAGGGTGTGAAATACGAGCCCTCTGAATTATAACATAAAATACTGATTGTTTAGGTTGCTGTCTTCAGAGATAGTGAAACCATTTGCTTTAGCTTTGGTCTAGAGAAGATTATCACAAACCTCATTAGCTGGAGTTTGATTACACAGTTTGGTCTTGCCTGGCCGTTTAGTTTTGTATCATGCCTATCAGTAAAACTGAATGCTCTCCTTTCTTCCTAACAGTGAAACAGTCATGTTCATTGTGTTAACAATTAAAAATACATGCTAGAAATTTTCATTAAACTTGCTGGTACTGAGAGCTCCTAATATCATTTAACGTGACTCTATCAGTAGGCAAGATGCTCATTTTAGCACACGTCTATTTCTACTCCATTCTAGTCCCTATTAGTCAATATACAAGAAAATGTGACATGCTTAGCACAGTTGCTTGTACATAATATGCATTTAGTAAATGGTATCAATTATAATTATTGCTATTAGAACAGAAATTTTGCAGCAAATCTGTTTTGGCTCTTGAAGCTCTGAAAAACTGGCTTCCAACTAAAGAAATAGTTGAGGCATGTCCACAAGATATAATGCAAACATGTTCTATTTCAAAGGAAGGGCCAATTCAACCAACAACTCAGAGCAGGTGAAAAAGCAACTGAGAAGTCACTGGAAGAATCCCAATGTGCCTTCAAATGCCCGCTGTCTTGGCAATGGTGAGGGCTAAAGATGAAGCTGGCCATGGTCAGTTAGGACAGATGAGTATTTGCTATGTATTATATCAGTAACTCTGCAAATTAGTTTGAGCAAATCAGAATGAGAGCCCTGTAAGTGCTATTTGAGGCAGGGCTACACTAAGGGCAAATGGGTATGTCAGGGAAAGAGAGGGTTTGTCTGCCATCGTGAGCTTCTAATGAGGTTAAGCATGCCAGGTTATGGATTTGGTACAGTATGCTAGCTAAATCTTAGCAGCCATAATAAACATGAAAGAAATACCCTTGGACACAGAAGTAAAGCTCCCTTTCTAGATTGCCATCCTCAGGCTTCTGGGTCTGGAATGGCAATGTAATGATATTCTACCCTTCTGTCTTGCCTTAAAAGATTCAGATAGTGGCATGCAAAATTACTGATGCGAAGGAGGGAGGAGATATGGGGATATATGTATACATACAGCTGATTCACTTTGGTGTACAGCAGAAACTGGCACAGTGGTATAAAGCAATTATGCTCCAATAAAGAGCTTAAAAAAAATTACTGATGGAACCATCTAACAACCATGACCAAACATGGATGCCTTTCTAAAAGGATGAGCAATGGGATGGCTAACATTTTAAAGTCCTAAATGCTTTACATGTATTATTTTATTTTAATTTTCACTAATAGTCATTGAAGAAGGGCCTATAATTGTACCATTTTAGGAAACCAAAGAACACAGAGGATAACTAACTCACTCAAGGCTGCACAGATAGAGGCATCTAAGAAATGGAGTAATACTGAATACTGTCTATTCTATTAAAGAACTAGAGAATCATATGTGACACTGTCAAGAGCAGTGTCAGAATGGGGATGGGGAAGAAGCAAGAATTCTGTGAATGAAGGAGAACGGGAGCTAAAAAAAAGACAGTGGATGTAGACAATTTTTTTCAATAAATTTGGCAGAGAAAAGGGATGAGTCCAAAAAGTGAGCAGTAGTTGGAGGCATGTTTTAAAAAAACCATTGACAATGTTAAAATATTAATGAGAAGGAACCCAGAGAGAAGGAAAACTTGAATATACGGGAGACTGGCAGAATATTCAAGGGACTGTGGTGCTTGGGAAGGCAAAAGAGACATATTCAGCAATAAACTTTATACAGGGGGTGACCACATATCCCAGTTTGCCCAGGACAGTTCTGGTTTACACCTGTTGTCCTGGAATAATTATTAATAGAGTCCTTCTTTTACTTTCAAAAATGTCCTGGCTTCCGTGGTCAATTATTTGATTACTTAGACAGGAAGAAGAAACTTCCTTCCTTGTAATAGGAAGAAAGGAGAAAAGGGGCATATTCCAGTATAAATGAGTTCATAAGTTGGATGGATGGAATTTGAGAAAGCTCTGTTCTGATGGGCTCTGTTTCCTCTAGGAAGTAGGAAGTAAGGTTATCTTCGGAAAATACTTCTGTAAAGGGGGGGAGAGGGATGAGGAGAGTGCAAAGGTTTTAAAATAGCTGTGGGGAACAGGGGAAATGACTCACAGGGAAACAAGGCTTGCTGGGCAACATTCAGGTTTTAGCAGAGAACAGGACTATGAACACAGAGTGACATCAATTTGCTTCGCTGCAGGTTTTCCCCCAGGGTTGCTCAGCAGTACAGGTGTAAGTTGGAATAAGTAGAAAGCCAACTCCAAAGGCAAGATATAAGCATTGGAGTTTTGCCAGGAAGGAAAAGAGGGCAAAGGATTTGTGAATATTGTTAAGAGAATGCTTGAAATGATGACTTACGGAATCTTTATGTACTAAATACACAAACCTGGGATTAAACACTTAGAACTCCAGCAATACTGCCAACAAGATAATATGAAAATCTTCCTACTGCAAACAGCGAGAAATGTTGGGTTAGTTGTATAACTCATAAGGAAAAAATTTAAATATTCAGAAATCAGGAATGAATAGAAATTGGAAAAGCAGAGCAGTAAGGTCATGAGCTGGTTGGGCATTGTCCTCCACATAATGAGACAGGTGCCCATTTCTGTGATGTACAAGACTGGGTTTAAGACTCTTCAAGGGAAAGAGGTCAAGGTCTTGGGTCCCTGTGAAATGGAAGTTAGCACCGATACCATCGTATAAAGCTGAGAACCACTGAAATGAAAAGATGGGCCAGAAAAATTCTACCCATTGGAGTAGAAAGATAACACAGAGGTGTGTCTGTCTCTTCATAAGAATTAAAAACAAGTCTTCTTATGAAAGAATATCCAACACTCAGGACTGTATGTCAATTAGATTTGATTTTGAATTCATGCTGCCAGCACAGCCAGTCTGGGAATCCTCAGCTAGAGAAATTATCATAAAAAACAGTCCCAGGTCTTCCATAGAAGACACAGAGATGGCCAACAGGCACATGAAAAGAAGCTTAATATTGCTAATTAATAGAGAAATGCAAATCAAAACCACAATGAGGTTTCACCTCACACTGGTCAGAATGTCTATTACCAAAAGTCTACAAATAATAAATTCTAGACAGAGTGTGGAGAAAAGGGAACCCTCCTACATTGTTAGTGGGAATGTAAATTGGTGCAGCCACTTTGGAGAAAGAGTATGGAGGTTCCTCAAAGAACTAGAAATAGAACTACTGTATGATCCAGCAATCCCACTCCAGGGCATATATCCAGAAAAAACGAAAACTCGAATTCAAAAAGATGCACCCCTACATTCATAGCAGCGCTGTTTACAATAGCCAAGACATGGAAACAACCCAAGTGCCCATCAACAAACAATTGGCTTAAGAAGATGTGGTATATATATATATAATGGAATATTACCTGGCTATAAAAAAAGAATGAAATATTGTCATTTGCAGCAACATGGGTGGACCTAGAGAATATCATACTTAGTCTTAGCAAAGACAAATACTATATGAGTTATATGTGAAATCTGAAAAACGAAAAACAAATGAATCTACACACAAAGCAGAAGCAGAGTCACAGACACAGAAAACAAACTTATGGTTACCAAAGGGGAGAGGGAGAAAGGGAGGGACAAATTGGGAGTGTGGGATTAACAGATGCAAACTATTATACAGAAAATAGATAAGCAACAAGGATTCACTGTACAGCACAGGGAGTTATATTCAATATCTTGTAATAACCTATAATGGAATATAATCTGGAAAAAAAAACAACTGAATCATTTTGCTGTATACCTGAAAGAAATACAATATTGTAAATAAACTATAATTTAAAAGAAAAAGAAAAAATTAGTTCCAGGTCAAAAATGTAACAACAAAAAAGCTGAAAAAAGAAACACCTCACACAGGTTACGTAGGGTTTTCGTAGATAAAGCCATACTGAGGATGGGTTCACAGGGCAAAATTATTGCATCCATAGGAAACAACCTGCCTTGAATGAGAGTTCGCTGACACAATATACAAAGGGATTTAAGCCCCAGGAAATTCAGTTAACAACACAATATAATAGATATTCCAAAATAAATATGTTTAAAGACACAAAAGGAGGAACAACAAAAAAGGAAAATACATTAGGAGCAAGAAAGGCAGTTCTGGTGAAGAATTAAATATAATTTTAACATATGGGAAATGTAATGATTAAAATTCAGTGGGTGGGTAATGGTGCATTAGAGATAAAGAGAGAATTCACACATTAGAAGTCAGCTCTTCAGAGCTTAGAATTCGGTGCAGAAAGATGAAACTGAATTTAAGAAATAATTAAGGATAAAAAGAGAAATAATTAAGGATAAATTACAGAAAGAGAGAATAGAGAAATATAAGAGAAAGCTATACTCAAAAGCATGATGCCTGAGAACTTGCCAAAACTGATGAAAACTTAAATCTTCAAATATGAGATGCCCAAGTCTCAGTAACAAAAGAGCAGATATAGAAATAGTTGCACACTCAGACACATAAGAATGAACCAAATACGTAATGAACCAAAGACAAAAAGGTGATCTTAAATTATTGAAGAAAAGACAGATTACTTACAAAGTTCATCAATTAGAATAACAACAATAGAGAGGATATGGGAACCAGCACTTTCAGTTATTCTTATAATTTGGTATAGCCTAGTGGAGATGTTTTTGTTTTTGTTTTTTTAATAAAAATCAAACTTTAAAATGTGTATAGATTTGTCTCAGTAATTTAACTTCTAAAAATTTACCTAAGGGAATTATTTATAGAAGTATACACTCAAGATTATCACAAAGTTGTTTATAATAGTAAACTTGTTTACATAATTTAAATTTGCATCAGTAGGAGACTGACATAATATGTGATGAAATTCCTCGTGACCATTAAAAAGGATGACGTCGTTCTATATGTATTAACTTCTAAAACTATCCACCATATATGTGACTGGGGTCTGTGTTCTATCTCTGAATCTCAGTTTCCTCATTTCTAAAACGGAGGTAAAAGCAGCACCTACCTCTTAGGTTTTCGCAGTAATTACGTGAATTAATACGGGCACACAGTAAGCACGATAAAATCGTTTGTTGTTTTTATTATTAATAATTTAATATTTATATAGTGCTTACCATGTGCAAGGGACTATCATATTTCTTTAGAAATATTAACCCATTAGATATATTAATGTGTTCGTAAGTAAAAACGTAAGTTAAAGAACAGTATGTTATATACTATACATTGGACTATAAATACCAAATTGCTAATAGTCATCATCTCTGCATGTAGAATTACATGGCGGGAGGTGGTAACCTCCTATCATACACTTTATATAGCTTTATACTTTCTGAACTTTTATAAGGACACCTTTATAATTAGGTACAATGAATGCTTGTATTTACGCTTTGGAAAAAATTAGTTCATCCAAATATATTACTTTAATCCAGTGACATCCATCTTTCAGTTCATTGGTTTGACATGCTATTTTTGTAGTTCTGTTGCTCCATTCTGCTCTAGAACCAACTCAGGGATGTGAAAAGTTTTGTCAAAGGTAGGATCCCTATGTTGATTAGATATTCACAACACTCTGGCTATTGGCTGAAGAATGTTCAAGGTGTCACGAACACGGAACCTGCCCTTTCCTTAGGGAAGGAATCAGTCCATAAAGACAGTAAGGTGAGGAAGTAAGGGGGCCACTTGGCGGAGTGGGAAGTGGAAAGGTTCAGAGCGGGGCAGCTGCTGGTGAATTCTCTTCTCGTTTGACGCTTCTTTCTTACTTATGGGCAGAAACCTGGAATTTATGACTCTATAGTGGCTTGGAGGATCCAAACTAAAATTCTATTTGGGTTCTGATTTCTCAATGAACATTCTCTACACTTGGTTAGGTGTTATTGACTCATAAAGTAAAATAAAGATAAGTTCCCATAGAAAAGTGAAGCACTTCTGGGTGAGGACTATATAGGTATACTGATTTGCCATTGGCCGGGAGGTCTCTGGTTTCCCAAATTCCATAGTTGCCCGGAACGCAGAAAAGAGCTGTCAGTCTCTCAACTGTGGAGGCTCTTCCCCTGGAAATGTTAAGCCCTGACTCAGGTACCTCTGTGACAGTGGGCTTTAGGATAGGCTCCATGGCAGGATAGATGAGAGCCAGAGAAATCTATACATCACATTTACTAGAAAATTTCATTTTCTAAATGCTCATTTTAAAATATTTTACTATATTTGGAGTGCATCTCACAATCATTGGTTTCTTACAACAAGCATTGGCTAATTTTTTGTTTCTCTATTATGCATTTTAATACATCTGAAATTGAGATTTGTCCAGCTTAAAGGCAATCATACCTCGTTTGTGGCTTCTGCCCTCTAACGAAGATGGTTCCTTAGCTGTTTCCAAATATGAGAATGAATATATAAAGATAAATCAATCATATTGGCTCAGAAAGATTTCCTTATATTTAACTAGAAATGTTCTTTCTGTTTGAGATCATTTCTTTTCATTAGTTCCTCACAGAGGTAGAAACATCATTTTCAGCAGCAGAATTCCATGTAGCCTCCCCCGTCCCCACCCCCCACCCCCAAACAATGATACTCGCTGCATTAGTTTTGTTTGGTTGAAAACAGACAAAGTGACTTCTCAGGGCCCTATAGAAGGAATTCTCTTCTAAGTCCAGAGCCAGCCTTGTCTCTTTCTCCAGTCTACTTCATGTTCTGCCTTAGGCCTATGTGCCCCCAAAGAATGGTCCATATGGTTTCTCCTATGTGTCTATAACTGAAACAGTTTTCTCCTGGGTACTCCAAAGTACTCCTGAGGACTCAGGAGCAGGGCGATACCACCATGGAATGTGATGATTTGAGTGGTACAGCTGGAGTTTGCAAGGAGATGCTACCATCAAGGGAGGCTTTGAATGACCTCTGAAGTACCAGATTCTTACTTAACTCCCCAATTTTGACCAGAGAGATATTCTCCTTTAAAAAAAAAAAGTGTTTCATAAACACTACAGTATAGAAATTAAACACTTTTAATAAGATAATGTAATTATTCTTTTTGTAGCCAGAAAGGTCATTGTTCTGAGTTTTTTAATCATTGGAAAAGGTTAAAAAACTACAAATATCTAATTTTCTTACATTTCCCTTATATTCTTACATATTTCTCTTATACTTCCCTTATATCCTTTGCCTTAATTATTATGAAATTATTTCTTTGGAGCTGAGAGTGGATTTTATACATTCTGTGAATATCACATTTAGATGAGTCCTGCTTTGTGTATAGAAACTGGTTGAGTATAGAATACTTGAGACCCCAATTAAAACAGATGGATGTTGGAACGGATTGGGCTCCCTGCTGACTGTATATTCCATCATTACCTTGTTTCGCCTTACAGCTTTAAGCCATTAAGGAAAAGATTAGGCAGAAGAGAGGCTAGAACCAAGGGTTCTCAGTCAGTGATCACCAGTGGGAAGAGGGATCTTGGCATCAGTATGCAAATAAGAGCCCTAGAAGCAGACCAAGAAAAGAACAGAACTCTTCTCTGTAGAGGGTTATTGTAGGCTCCTCTAATGTTTAAATAACTCCTTGTTTGCAGGGGGCCTTAAAAACAGACCTATGTCTTCACACTCAGGAGAGGCATTTTGGGGAGTGAGGAGGAAAGGTGAGCCATTTGGCAAATTTAATTGGTTCCAGTGCAAGAGTTTCTGACACTGCACAGGGCACTTTACTGCTGTCAGTCCCTTCTCTGCAATCTGAAAAGCTTCACCATCTATCCTTAGGGATGACCTGGTCTAGTGGAGGCTTTTGTTGTTGTTGAAGATTTTTTGCAAGCATATGCAGTATATAAGCAGAATTCTAAAAGACCAAAACAAATACACACATAGGATGTCTCATAGGTAAATATCAAGAGATCTAACACTAAGAGATCAGGACTGTTTTAAAAAATGTTAGACCTCTGGCTGTCTTCTTTCCTAGAGACCAGATTTCCTTACTGTATCTAGAAAAGTGGAAGTGATCACGTAATATTTGTACACATTTGATGTGCTTTTTCCTTTGTTTATGCTGCAGCTCTTAATATGACAAATGCCACAGAGAGAGGTATTTAAACCCCCAACGTGTGCTGTGCTCTCAGTGATTGCAGTTTTAATAAAATTTGCAGTGGCCCTGTTCCCGGCATCAGTTCTACCTGTTTGATGCCACTAACAGGTTTGATTTGCTGTCATGAGTACACTGTGTATTTAAAAACCAAAGAAAAGAAACAGCCATAAACCTTTGCTATCCCTGGGGGTTATCATGGGGAAAATTAAATCTGCATGATTAATAGGGTGCATGCTCTAAAAGAAGGGTTTGACCCACTGATTTCAACTTTAGGGGATATTATGCTGCATTCTCATCTAGAAAGTTCTGTAGTGCTTTCAAGAAACAAGAGTAAAGTGGTCCTTTAGTTGCAGAGTTGTCAGTAAAGTTCTCTAAGAACAAAAAAAAGAAGTTACATAATAATTATGCACTGAACATATAATACCTCAAGATAAAGAACAGTTAGGCCCTCCTTAATCGCTTTGGAGAAAATAAAATGTTTCAAAGATTTGTCTTCAGCTGTTTAAGATAACAGAATTGACATAATGTGGACATTATATCATTTGAAATGATAAGTTATTGGGACCTAAAATATGCATCCTCTAATTGGAGTAAGCTTTTATTTTCATTGTTTAGGTATAAAATGAGATGTACAAGTTCAAACATACACTCACCAAAAAAAGGAAAAATTCTTCTCTTTAATGCACTAATTCATCCAACAAAGATTAATTGAGCAATACACCAGGCACTGTGTGAGACAGAGAAGGCCACGTCATCACTGGGCTTAATTTCAAAATGTACCTGTTTTGAATCATGCAAATGTATCACAGAAAGCTATTAGGACTCTACGGCAATATGGAATTCAAACAATATGTTCACTTATTTCCTTCAGAAATCAAATATATGACTTTCAAATTTTAATCAATGATAAACTATTGATTTTCACCAATGATAAACTATGGAAGACATGATTTTTGGAAGGAACTTAATGTACTGGCTAATAACATGGGCTCTAGATTCTTGAGAAAACTGCCTGGGCTCCAGAGTCTAGAGTCAACTGCTGAAGTTCAAATCCTGGCTTACCACTTGTGTAACTTCAGGTAGGTTACTTCGTTTCTTAGTGCCTCAGTTCCCCTATATGTAAAATGAGGTGAATAATACTTCTTGTCTCATACGTTGTAAAAGGATAAACCTAAATACCACGTTTAAAGCTCTTAAAAGAGTGCTTGGCACAGAGCAATCAATCAAATAATAGTTACCAACGTTAATTCTAGGACGACTGTAACTTCAGTACAATGAAAGCAATGACGTAAGCAATTGGAAAGACATTTACAGCTCTTTACTCCATGTGTCGTCTTTATCTTTGAGGTAGAAGCAATAAAGTTCAGTGGCAAAAACTAAATTTTTATTTAAAATAGAGTTGATGTTTTATTAACTTTGGTTCTATCAGAAGAGTAACCATCAACTTTAAAATCTGAAATGGGCCCTGGAAGTTATAGCTCAATCCCTTAATTTGCAGATAAGGAAACGAGACCAGAAAAATGATTACTTTACCCAAGTTAGCCAAGAGCTTGGATGTCTTAACCCCTAGACCAGGACATCTTTCATTACCCCATTCTTGAGTCTTTTCTTTCTCTATGTTTTATATTCCATAGATCAGCACTCTGGAGCATTGACATGCTTTAGCATGTACTCTGCCACTTACTAGTTACATGAGGTTCGATAATTTACTTAACCTCCACAAGTCTATTTCCTTTTTGTGAAATAGAGGCAATATGACTTGAAGTGTAGAGTTCTTCAAAGGGGCTGAGATAGCCTATATACAGTGTCTAGCTCTTCGATAAATACTGGCTGTTGTTGGTATTGTCTGCTGTTTACATTGTTATGAAGCTGGATGACTTCTGTCCAGAGAATATTGCTGGTTAGGCTTTTCAAATTTCATAAATAGAATGTTAACATTACCAACTGCTTCTCTTGCTTCTGAAGAACATAAATCTACCCTCAATCAGCAATGCTTTGTCCCTGCATTCTTGGTACTTGTTAGAGATTATAACTTTGGTTTGGCCCCACTGTGACAAGTGACGTAAGAATGCTTATCTAAGGAGCTATATGAAGATGTACCTTTACCAGCAAACTGGAAAGAGACTGTTTAGAATCAAACTGTTCCCCACCCCCCTGCCCTGCAAAATAGTATAACAACAGGAAAGTCAAGGCAACCTTAGTGCATATCCCAAGCTTACATCATATTTTACTCACTACAGAAATAGCAGTTTGCCAAAAATCTTGTTGAAAATATTGATCATTCCGTCACTCACTGCTCTGAAAAACATCTTAAGTGAGAAATTGCTTTAAAAATTTAGTGCCTGAGAAGGAAACAGTGGTCTCTCTTGAGAAATTGGCATTTTGCTCTCTTTCCTGTAGTGAGAACTGTGTACCTTATTTTCTTTTACTTTATTTGTGGCTCTAGCTTGCATGTATCTCTGAGTCCAATTTGAAGCTTAGTCAAAATCTGTTACACTAAACCAATAAGAGGTCTCCTTTTCTTAATACTAAAGTGTTGTTATTTCATTTATTTTACTGTCATGTCGTCAATTATAGTCACTTCAAACATCTCTATGGAAAGAGATGGAAATAAAGTTGATGGACTAATGGAACTCTTCCTCCAAGGTAGTGGTTCTCAAGCATCAGTGCACATCAGAAGCATCTGCAGATCTTGTTAAAAGGCAGAGTGCTACGTTGCATTCCCCAGAGATTCAGATCTGATGGGTCTCTGTTAAGGCTGTTTAACAATCTCCCAAATGATCTTTATATACGTAGTCTATGAACTATACTTTGAGAAACATTGACTTAAGGGTTTCTACCTGGAATGTGTTTATTCCAGATGAAGCTTAACAACTTAAGGAGAAAGTTAGCTTATTCACAATTAGTATGAGAAATGTTAGGATAGCTTCAAACTTATTCACAATTGAGTGCCTACTATATTCCATGTGATGAGGTAAATCCAAGGATATAGAGGTAAATAAGACACGGTTCCTTTCTTGAAAAGTCTTCAAGTTTAGTGAGGACATGCAAGCAAGTCATTACAATAATTAAAGTTCAATATATTTGCAATGATAGAAGTTTGGGCAGGATACACACACAGGACAGGGGAGACAGTGAGAGGTCGGGAAAGTTTCAGACAAGTGAGATCCAACAGGGCTTTGATCAGTGAATAGCAGCTCATGGTACTGAACATATCTCAGTGAGAAAGGGAAAAATGCAGATTTCTCATGCAAGCACAGGCTGACACTGACTCCTAACCAGGGAGTCAAAGATGGACTAGAGAGTTTGGGACAGTATCTACGGGAGGTGCTATGAAAACCAGAATAAGCTCCAAGTTGACTCATAAGCTATTTGAGTTTATATCCTATGCTATCTTTTCTTGGACATAATTTTAAAATGGATATATATCTATCATCTTATCAGCACGGGAACCTATGGTTTGGAGGTCTATCTATGGTCCAATTGGAGCATCCAGAATCCCATCTCGAAGGCTACGGAAATGTTCCCAAACCAAGCCACTTTAGACAACCAGGATATTATGGTATCACTTAGGATTAAGGGTATTAAGTTAAAAGAAACTCCTATTTCTTTTTCCAGCTGAAATTTCTGGTTAGCTAAAAAACAAATAAATAATTTGAAAATTCTGGTTCTTATTAAACTTCAGCTTCTTTGACTGCTGTCAGAGCTCAGGTATCTTCTTTTTCATGAGATTAGGTCAAAATGTTATTTAAAAGTAAGCTAAGATTTTGATAAACACAGTGTAGTTATATAAGATGTTAACATGAGAGGAAATTGAGTGAAGAGTAACTTTCTTATACTTCCTTTACAACTCTTCCGTAAATTTAAAATTATTTCCAAATAAAAACCTTTTGAAAAGTAAACTGAAAAAGGCCTCTGTCCTCATCATTAAGCAGTTTAGCATCTCCTCCCATTAAAACCAGAAAATATATTTTTTTAAGAATGAAAAAAATGAATCAGAACTGAAGTTGAACTTTTTTCTTGGCTCATAGTTAAACTTGTAATGTATTTTCAGAACCATTTTAACAAAACTATTCTTAATCGTCGCTCTAGCTACATTCTAGGACTGAAATCAAAACAAGTTAACTTTGTTCAGCTCTTGTCTGATTTCCTTGGTAAACACGTCTTACTCACAGTCATTATTCACCATCCATATTTACAAGCTAGGAAAATGTTATTATCTCAAAGGCCACAGAAATGTTCCCAACCCAAGCCACTTTAGAGAATCAGAATGTCACAGAGGCAAGCTAGCCTGACTTTGAGGAGAGAGTCACTGTTTGTGAGGGTACCATGTAAGTTTTTTTAAAGGAACTTGCGCTCCACTTCCTTCAGAGATGGAGCCGCAGTGGATAAACCTCTTTATCCATTGCTCTGCTTCAAAGGGGACAGAAATGTAAACAGCAGCAGCAGCACACCAGGATCGGGTTTCTTTGCTTTAGCCACAAAGAAGTCAGGAAAGGAAAACCAGGTATTTACTTAGGTTTATCATGACTATTGTCAGGTTTCCTTCTAATGACTGGAAAACAAAAGAAGAATCTGTTCAGAAACAAAGTGCCACAGAGCCTCACTGTGATTACTCTTCAACCACCCCTGAGCCATTTTTTAAAGTAAAAAATTAAAATGAACTTTTTTGTTCTTTGTGGTGGTTGTCTACTAACAGGCATCTCTGACTTAATAATTCCTAAAATACAAGGCAAGATGAGACAAATGTAGCCTATTTAAGAAGGGATTCAAATAATCTAATATTGATTAGCATCTATGTTTTCATGATAGGACCTGAAGAACGGATTTCTCTTTCTAGAGTGATTCTTCTCGGATAATTGAGAAATGGATTTAAGCACCTGCAGAAAAGCTATTCGACATGATCAATGTCTGGGGCGCAGCCAGCTAAGGCAGATTGAAATTTAAAAACAAGATAAAATAGAATAACCTTCTACCTTTGAAGTCAGTTGGAAGAACAGCTTTCATCAGGAAGGTACCATAGAGATAGAAACAGCAAGAAAGCAAGAAAGAGCTAGAAGACATGGCTTCAAAATTAGCCTTCAGGACTCTCTAGCTGTGTCTTAGTTGCTATATTAACTGGTTTGTACAAATCATTTCACTTAATCCTCTCCATAATTCTATGAGTTGGAAGTTGATACCTACATTTTCTGTGCAAAGAAACTGTAGGTCAGGGAAGTTGAGCAATAGCACAGATCAAACAGCTAGTAAGCAGTAGGGTGAGGACCCAAACCTGGATCTGCTTGCCTGGTTTGTTGCCAGGGTATTATATAAAACTGTAAGGACACAATTCTAGTAATATGACTTTCATTTCCCAGTTTCTGAGTATGTCCTTAGAAAAAGCCCTGCAATAGTATTCTTAGAGTACCAGAGATTTCTTTAAGATATTGCCTAAGAAGAAAGTTATAAATGATGCCATCCTCAAAGAGCAAAGGATGTGCTGTTTCAGCCTCCATTGAAAGTTCAACTCTAGGTAACCCAATTCCTATTATCTTCTTGGCTTTCCTCACTCTTGCAGTCAAAATAATGGAAACCTTCTCACAGGTCTGCTTGTTTTCTCTCCTAGTTTCATTTCTTTCTTTCCACAAGATCTACATGACCTGTTATTATTTTACTAAATGTATGCCTTTTATTTCCACCAGAGAACCTCGACGGCTTTCCCTCCTGCTATATAACAATACATTTCCCTCCAAATTTCTTCTCCCATCAACTAATACAGTGAACTGAATAGGAAAAACTTAATTTACCTTAGAATCAAATCATTTACACACATACACACACATTCAGAACTGGGGAGACAGACCTTAATAAGAGCAAATATAAAAATGAGTATTGGATATTCATGACTTTCAATGGAATCAGTAACCTAACTGTATTACTGTATGAATGCAAATGAAAACGTATGCAAACATATTCATAGAGGTAGAGTATTTAGAAAGGGTCTTGCTATTCTTTGACTTTGTGAGACTCTAGGTGTGTGTTAGTTTTAGTTCCTGGTGCCACAAGATAAGAGGATAAATTAAGAAAAGAAGGAAAAATAAGAGGTTCAGAAGTGAGCAGTCAGGATGGTAAACTGGGGCTAGCAAGCTTGGAAAAATGAAAATATTTGATGGATTTTTTTTTTCATTTTTGTCCAGTGGATAGAAGTAGGAACGAGGTCTTGCGGGTGATAATTATAAGGAGACTGATTTTAGTTCGATTTAGAATATATACGTGCATATTTTTAAAACACTGTTGTTTAAAGTGGGTTGATATGATAATGCTCAGTTCCTCATAAATCAAAGTATTCAAGAAAATGATGGAAATCCTAAATCCTATTTAACTTGGATGTTGATTTTATCTCATTATTCCAATATAAGAAGTCTCAGATTCTCAATTCTAAATGTCCTCCTAAAAAAAAAAAAAAAGTCCTGCTGAGCAATCCCCAGCAAGCAGAGGAGAATGAGTCACTGTCCAACTCTTTTTTTTTTTTTTTTTTTTTTTTAAAGTATTTCCTTTCCTGCAAGAGACTGTGCTGGACTTTAGGGGAAATTTTTTTCCCCTACACAACAAAAGTAAAGGATTCTGTGCGGCTCCCCTCCTCCCCCACCCCACCCTCCCAAAGAAGACTACACATCACTTTGGAAGACAAGACTGATGCATTACACATAAAGCAATTGAAAGTAAATTTAGCAGTTGAATGGGAATAAAGACCATGAAACAGAATATATAAAAATTGATAAGAGGTAAAACCATCCGTTCAGAAGTCAAGATGGATCTTGGTAGGCTAGGTAAGCAGGATATATGGCAAAACCAGGACTACAGTTTCACCTTGAAAATAACAAACAATCTTATACACCAAATGAGTGTGCTCAACTTTAAATAGTTTGCAGGTATTCTTGCATATTTTTCTCTAATTTCAGTAACCTCAATCGTGTGTGCATGTGTGTGAATATGAATGTGTGTTTTAATACATAAGCATATATATGTATTTATAAAGATGTATATTTGCATTTGCACATAGAAAGAAATTTTGAGAGTCTATATATAAAGTATAATTTCTGCTGGAACTGCCAGACCTCCTGCGAGGAAAATGGTAAATGTTAGACATCCTTTCATTCCTGAGTTGGTTCTACATATCTTCAGTGGAGGAAGTGGGTGCATTCATTCAAAATTGCTTCCAATTCCAAACAAATCAAGCAAAATGAGCAATAATAATGATAATAACAAGGTGAAAGATGGCAAAGGAAAATCAGCATTGCCCTCGGAGTCCACTTTACAATACAGTCCAGTGAAAGATCACTGGTGTAAAATTAAAAGGAGGCTGAGGATTTACCCGTACTTGCTCTAGAATCCTCAAAAGAGTAGTGTAAGAGATTAGTAAATAAGGTCCCCTCAACTTCAGTGGAACAAAATTTTGCAGATATAGCAGCCAGATAATAAAGATACTTAATATTCCCATAGAAGTCCCTTGTCCATCTCAGACACTCATAAATAGTCATTTGGCTGGTGAAAAAAAAAAGAGCTTTTTTCCAAGTTTAAAAATAACCACAGTTGTGTTGAGGAACTAGAAAGACATGCCCAGCCCAAAGCCATTCAAAGATAATTTTTCAGGTCCAATCTGGTCCAACTATGGACCTTCATTTATTTCTTCCGATTAAGGTGTGTGTTGCAAACAGGGAATCTCTGCAGTTTTCAAGTGTCCAGATGACCAGTTTTCAGTGGAAAAATCTCATTTTTAGCCAATACGAAATTGATACTTAAAAAAATAAAATAAGAATATGCCACGGACCTGATTGGTGGAGGTAGGGAAAGTTCAGACAGAGTAAAACCTAACTGGGAAATTTTAAGTTCACTTAAATTTAAGAGTATTGAGTATTAAGTATAAAAATGAGGCCTTCTCACTGTGATGCTAGGTTAGAAGAGAAGACTTGGTGTCTGAAAGTTGGAGTGGCATTTCTGGCTCTGAATCTGCAGCAAATCTGTGACTCTCTGATTCCTTGTGTGGAAAATGGGCTGAATAATATCAATTATGTACAATCAGAGGGATATGGGGAGAGTTAAGTGAGATAATGTATAATACATGTGAAAGTATCAGTAATCTGTAAAGACCCATACCAATGTATTCTTATCATTAAAAGCAGTTAACAATATCATTGCTATTTTATACTGAAAACAAATATTGCACTTGACTTATCACTAATTCAGAGAAAGGTCTATTCTAACTATACTCCCATAAAGTTAAAACATTTGTTAAAAAAACAAAGCCTAAATTGACATGAGAAAATAAATCTTCCTGATAGAGAAATAGTGCTTCCTGTGGGGTCTACACCTGATGTGGTTGTATTAAACATTTTGGAACAATTAATTTGATGGTTGTCTCTTTTCTAGGATTTTTAAAAATTTAAAAATTCTCAGTTCCATATACTCAATTTAGACCTTTTTATAATATTTTTCTTTGCAGCTTGCCTTACTGTTTTGTTTTTTTTTTCCTGAAAGATAACTGACTTGCTCCTCTCTGCTCTCTGAGCAGCCTCTGGGAATCAGTACAGAGGAGAGAATCTCTGTTGGTTGTAGGCTCTCTTCTGCAGAAACCCCCTAATCCTCTGTTTACCACAACATGAGTCTATTGCCATAGAAATGATAGCTGAGATCCCAGATTCAACATCACTGACTTCACAGCAAGGCCTCGTAAGAGGAGAAGCCACACTAACAAGAGAAACACAATTACTACTACTATTATCAGAATAGTAGGCAGTCTGTTGTATTGAAAGAAAGGGTAATTGTCAACATTGCAATAAAAATGCATGAATGAGCTTTTTGTTGGGTGTGCTGTAATTCATTTTCTGTGTAATATTGCCTGACTAAAAGTAGTAATTTGAAATTTTATGTCATTTAATAGTCTGCTTTTAAAAGGTCAGCAGTTTCCCTTGATTGCATTTGTTTCTTATTGAAATAAGAAACAAGCAGATTCTAATTAATCTTGTACAGCAATGTTTCTGTGCTCAAAGATTTCCCTTTTCATGATGTGTTGTTTTTGTTTGTGTGTTTGTGTGTGTTTGTTTTTGTTTCTATTAATAGAAGAGAGTGAACCTGAGCAAGATACTAAAGGTATTTTTTTTTCTTTCTGCACTGCTTCTTTTTAAATGTATGATTCTATTCAATTGTTTATTTCTCTGACCTTATAAACAACTCTAAGTGCCATGATTTTGTAAGGAAATTACAAACGACTTAATTCAACAGTGTTATTAGATGGGCTGCTTTATTACATAATATAGTTATTGAGCACTTACTTTTATTAAGAAAAGTTTGAATCAACAGAAATGTTTCAACTTTGTATTCCAAACTCTGAAAATGCAAACAAGATGAAATGCCATAAATTAGCATGAGACTATAAATCTCACACAGATTGGAACAGAAAGTTCCTCTGACCAAAAGCCTTGAGGGGACAGGAGGTGAGGGTGTTACAATCTTTGGAGACTTGTAAAATGTCAAGGTGCCAGCTTAAGTTTGTATTGTTATTACTTCAAATGGACAAGAATTAGGTAACTGCTCCAAACCAAACCAAATCAATCAAACTGTTCTAACCTAACTTCTGTATATTTTGGATGAAATTCAAAAGTTCTCATATAATACAGTTTGCTTCTAAGAATAAACCTTAGGCTGGTATTCTCTGAAATAGCACCTCCTTGTCTTAGTGCTTCAAATAAGGTATCCGAGATGTTTTCCTATTTCTAAACATCAGGCTGCTTATAACTGAATTTGGATAAAATCATTTCACCTGCTCCTGTGTGGTTTTGTGGTTGTTTTTTGTTTGTTTTATAGTTTTTGTTTTTACTTGTTTTCAATTTATTCCTGTCATTGCTGGTTTGAATCAAGTAACCTCAAAGACCTCTTTAAGAGAAGCTAGAAGATAAGAAAGAATGAAAAAAAAAAAAAATCCATGCAAGCTCACTGTGTCGTTTGAAATAATTGCTCAGAAATAGAATTTATAAGGGACTTAACTATTCTTCTGGTCCTACTCGCTTACCAAGAGAAGAGAGGCAATTCATCTCAAGCCAAACTGTTTATTAATTTCAGGATTTAATTGGGGTCCCCTGCCTGTTAGGCTCTCCATTACACCACCAGTGAAATTTCAAAGTGTATAATGGCCCTACCTCCTTATTACAAATTCAGATTACCCCTTAAAATGACGACCAGTAATATAATTTATTATATATCTGAAAGTGCTTTGAAAAATGGAATAAGAAAGATGGGGCGGTATGGGAGAGGGAGGGAAGGAGGAAAGGGAGGAAGGAAGGAAGGAAGGAAAAGAAATGAAACAGAGAGAGAAAGAAAATGAGAATGCAGTACGGTTATGTTATAAAGAACTTTGGAATCACAGGCTGCTTAAGCCCAGTTTTGAGTACAGTATTCTCAACTGCAGTTAGTACTGTAAACTTACCTCAGAGAAAGTAAAGCCCAAAACTCGGGACTAGATACCATGAGAGAAAACCCAGGGTTAATCAGATTGCCTGTGTCTATTTTACACATTGCAGATAACGGGCTTGCCTTGCCCATAAGAAAGCAAGTGGGAAACAGTTCACAGTGAATAGGAGATGATGGATAAAACTATCTAGAGAAAGAAGAGTTGGATAATTTTTTTCTTTAAAAATCCATATCAAAACAATTGTAAACATTTTCCAAATTACTCAGTAATGTCATGCCCCTTCTATTAAACAGCTTGTGTAACAAAACCACTTTTATATTGTCTTTCATGCAAATAAAAGGTAAAATAGGGATATTCAAGGGACATTTATTTGATATGAAGCCTATCACATTACTTTTAAAATGGATGACAGAATGAATTTTCAGTTTGTGGCTACTGCTAAAACAATGGGAGTTTATTATTGAACTATGTTTATTATTACAGGTGTATTGTTATCCATGGAGCAGTCTGGCATTTATTTTTAATGGCAACTGGCTTTACTGTTTTTAATGTTTGATAAATGTGGTGAAATTTCCTTCTCCATCCGGTCACCTTTTATGCTTGGAACTGGTAACAAATACTGATAGGTAGAAAAATATCAGCTATGTTGCTGATAGAGCTGGATTGAAAAATAAAGTTTTCTCTTCCTTCATCCAAGGATTAGATTCAAGTTATCTTCTGATTCCTCCCCATACCTCCACCTTTCACCTGGAGTTGTAGGATGGAGAAGCCCTGACCTGGAGAACATACCTCCTGCAAGTTAACCCCACACTCTTCTCATTTGCTGGGTAACTGGCAGAAAGATGACACAGAAAGGACTGAAATACTCATTACACTCGTACAAGCACTTTTCCCCAATCTCACCAATCAGAGGAGTCATTCATTTATTCATTCAACAAATATCTACTGAGTACCTACCATGCACCATGCAGGGTTCTGGATCGATTGATCAATGAATCAATCAGTCATCTGTCTACTTAACAATCAGCTTTTGTTAGTGAACAAAGCAATCTCTGCCCTTCTGATGCTTACGTTTCAGGAGAAGAGACATCCAAAAACCAAACAAACAAATCAATACCTATGACGTGGTGTGAGGGGGAGGGGTCGAGAAAGCATTATGAGAAGAAGACATTTGAGGCGAAACCCAAAAGACATTTGCAACCTTCTGTGAGGGAGGGAAACTAGTAGGAAAGGTGCAAGCTACCTTTCAGTACTGAAAAAAGAGGGAAGTTTCTATTTTATCTTTTGGCAAGAAAGTGGGAGTGCAGGAGAGACCAGCTTCCCATTACTTTCTGGCCTTTTTTTTTTTTTTTCCTCTTAACCCATCAGACTTAACAATGAAACCCATGGTCAGCCAAGGCTGTATCTGCCCCCTCGGAGAAGGAGATCAGCAGCTTATCAGCACAACTCTACATTCATGCAGCCACCTGCAGTGCCAATGGTGCTGCTCTCTGTGCCCCACTGGACCTCCCAGAAGGTTCTGATATGGGACAGAGCAGCACATTAATTAACTCCAAGGCTATGCTGACCTCTAGAATGATGATGGACTCTTTTATTTACCATCTCACATAATTCTTAACTGTGTTGTGCAACATGGGTCATCAGAGGTTTTGCAATGAACCCAAATGATATTCCAAATAATATAATGCCAGCCAAAAGAACAGAAAATGCCATAAGTTACAAAATAAATAAATAAACCTTCGCTTATTACTAAATTTCCAGGAAGAATTTAAAGTCCCCAAATGAAAATTCTTGCCCTTGTAAATTAAAGCAGCAAAAAAATCGAGATTTCATACTTTTCCAGTTTCTTATGCTTCTCATCTTCAGCCATAAGGCTCTCATTCAGGTTCCAGGGCACACCGACTAGAGTCAGCTTCAGCAGCTGCTGTCTACGCTCTTCCAGGATTCGTGGACTTGAATTAATCCCACTCTCAATCTTTCAAGGATCCTTCTTTTCTTCCCCCCAAATTCTCAAAGGCAGTGGCTCGCATAACATGATCATTGCAGTAGTCTCACACGCAAACCATTCTGGACACACAAGTATAGCCCCAACCCCTACAAGAGTTATTTCAGCCAAATGATGAATGTGGACTCAATTATGTTGTGCAATCTAGGTCTGCATTATTGTTGCCAGAAAACGTCAGGAAGGAAGAGAATCCCTGGGTGTACCCTCACTCAGATGCCAGTCACTGTGTTAGTTGCCAAGGGTCCACAACCTGTGAACTTAGTTGGGAGAAGTCTCCTATCAGGTGGCCAGATGGGGTACCATGTTTGTCACCCTGGAGGAAATGTACACTGCCTCCTAGCTGGCTTGTCTTCTTGAGAAATTTAGACTTTTCCATGGGGACAGCCTCTGTCATCTGGTCTTCGTTGATACTTCCTTTGGACCTGTCCAGCATTTGGCAACTTTTTAATGTTCTATTTCACCTTGGAGCCTTGCTTATTGGGAACTCCAACAGAGGTGCAGCCTTCACCCCCTATTTTAAGAAGGCAGTTTTAGCCCTGACCACCAGGCTCTCAGGACTGGCTCCATAATTTGTGGACCAGGTGCAAATGACCATAAGGGGCCCCTAGTTTAAAAATCACTTATAATTTCAAGACACAGGCAGCAGAAAAATAAACCAAGCATGGGGCCCTTTACACATGGCACCCTGGGGGAACTACAAGAGGTCCCCTCTGTAATGACTGCTATGCTTCTGTGCCTCTTGCTATGGAATTTTTCAGGTTGTACACATTGCCTGGTAGGGAGGATTTTCCCTGAGTCCCGCATTTTGTTTCAATTTGGAATCACCCCCTGCAAAACTCTGATCTAAAACTGTTGCGGTTACTTCTGAACTCTCAGGACTGACATGTCTGTGTCAAATTCAAATGTTTCTCCTCCGAACCTTACCCTCCTTCAGGTTTTATGTTTTCTAGTAACTAATGCTATTTCATGGGCAGTGTCCCATTACATGTTTCTCTGGAGCTGTGGAGTAGGCTCTACTGCAATTTTTAAATTTTTTAATGTAAAAATTTTTCAATCTGACAAAAAAGCAGATACAATAATATATTAATAGTAAACTCCCATTATTCAACAGCAACGATGCTCAATAGTCTACCATTTTTGTTTTGTCTAAGAAACCATTTTATTGCTGCTGGTTTATTTGAAAGCAAATCCCAGCCGTGCAGTCCATCAGTCCATGTGTACTTTAAAGATGTTTCACACATTTTCATGACCCCATCTATCCCCAATTAGCACTAATTTCTTAATATCATTTACTACCAGGACTGTGCAATTTTTATTTGATTGTCTCAAAAATGTCTTTTCACATCTGATTTGTTGCATAAGAATCCAAATGAGAATTCACACATTACATTTGGGGGGTCCGCCCTCCATGCCTCAGTGTCCTCATATGTCAAATGGGTATGAAACCAGGCCCACCTCCCAAGGCTGCTGTGGGATCAGTTAGATGTCTCTTAAGTCTTTCTCAATCTATAATAGTTTCCTCTTTTTCTTTCTTCCCGCCCCCATGTTATTTATTTGTGGAGGAAACAAAATAATTTGCCCTGCCCAATTGTCTATATTCAGGATATGATTGAATTGTACCCTCATAAGGTTATTTAACATGTTCCTCAATCCTTTATTCTTTTGTATATTGGTAATTAGGCCCTGGTACTTACTTAAAATCAGGCTCATTTTTGTTTTTATTTGGGGCAGGGGGGGAAATTCAGCTTCCTTTTAAACATTAAATCAACTTTTTTTTTTTTTTTAACACTTTTGCCTTGATATTGGCACCTTCCTTGCTTTTTCTTTCTCCTGGCTTTTGGGCCCAACATTTGTATTTCTAGCATGTTTTTCCAGATTCCATCTCTTAGAGTCCTCAATATCAAAAGATAGGAAGGTAAGTTCATCTGAACCTGCAAATCTGAAATTAGAACTTGCGAAAAACATCCAACTGTCAAACAAATCATATCCTCCTATAGCTCCTTGAATTATATAATCCTTTTAAAAAGGTATTAAAAAACTTCTAATACGGCTGAATTTGATCTAGTCCTGTCCTGTACATCTCCTGTCTAAGATATACTATCTCTCGTGTACTTTCCTTTTGAATCCAAATTCCACAAATTTCACAATTTTAGAACAACTAAGCATCAAAGCATTGTGTTAATTGGAATTTCATAGTCTAATATTATGTTGTGTTTAAGTCCCAGGGGAAAAAAAGGGAAGAGCAGAAAATATCATGTTTGCAGTAAATCGGCAATTAAAAGGATTCCATAACAACCTAAAGAACACTGGATTTGAAGTCAGAGGACTTGAATTCAGGTTTCTCACCCATCAGTTTCATTACTTAAGGGAAGCAACTTAAATTAACTGGGATTTTGTTTCTACATCTATTTAATAAGAGCAGAAATCTAGTTGAGCTCTGAAGTCTCTTCCAAGATTAGTGATTCTGTGATCCTAAGTATCCTTCAATTTATTGTATGAGGGTGAGTCAAAAATGATCCACACTCTCGTTATATTAAAACTTCTATAAATTCTACAGCCAAAGCGCGGATAATTTTTGCCTCACCCTCGTACATTCTGAACCGCATCTCTACTCTTTAATTAAAGGTAAAATATCTTCTCATATCCAAAGAACTTCCCTTTATCTAGTTAATGGGGATTCAGCCTCAGAAAAGAATATAAATTACTCATTCTCCTGCCCCTTAGCCTAAAATATTCCTTTTCTTTTTGACCCTGTATGCTCATCTCACTCTCTGAAAAGTTTGACAGATTTTGTCTGTCCTCCCACTATGATACAGTTGAAGATGTAAAGCATTAATTAATTATTTCATTAATTCAATTAAATATTATTACTTTGGTAGGCGCTCTCCTAGGTACTGAATGAAACAAGCAAGGTTTTTGGTTGCTGAGGACTCATAGTCTACTGCAGGGAGACAGAAAGTAGACAAAAAACAACTTCAGAGAAGGGTAAGGTCTATAAAGATAATGAAACAGCATGATGAAAAAGTGAATGGGAGGAAGGTTAGACTTTACATTGGGTGGTCAAGGAGGGCCTTTCTGAGAAAGTGTGACTTAAACAGAGACTTAGATGGTGCAAGGAAACCACTGCATGAAGATCTACAGGATGAGGGCTCTAGGCTGAGGGATGGCATGAGCATCTCCTAAGTTGGGAACAACCTTGGTGTATTCTAGAGTGGTGAGAAGCATAGGGCCACAGCATAAATGGCTTAGAAGCCAGGACACAGCATTTGGTTTTATCCTTAAGACAGAGGGAACATAGAGGATCCTTCTTGGGAGAACGTGATCTGATTTACATTTCTTAAAGACCACTCCAGGTTGACCATTTCTGGTAGGAGAGTCACTCACCACTTCTGTTTTCCTAACAGTTTTTGCCAGAATCCTGCGGGCTCCTGAATCCCACAATGTCACCTTTGGCTCCTTTGTGACCCTGCGCTGTACAGCAACAGGCATCCCTGTCCCCACCATCACCTGGATTGAAAACGGAAATGCTGTGAGTGCCATCTGTATGGGGACTTGTCTGGGGAAGACCCACTGGTGGTGAATTTCAGGGCAGACCACATATTTGTAGAGTTAACTTGATCTCTGTTATTGTCCTACCTGCATCTCCATTTTTCAAAGCCTTCCAATATTCTCATCCTAGAAGTCACTGTCTTAGAAACTGAACTCCATAGGTTTACTTCTTTCCTTGTATCATGGGGAATAGTAGAAAATCAAATTCATTCTTTATGCTTTGTGTAAAAGGGAAGTGGTAACAATTCCTTCCCATATAGAACTCATCAGTTTAAGAATTAGTTCACTGCTGGAACCTACTTTGATGAAAAGTAATCCAGAATTAGAACGCATGTCTGTTAGTGCAACATTTTCTTTTCATTTCTAATACTGGCAATAATAACTAATATATAGTATGTGATTGCTATGACCAGGCCCTATTCTAAGCACTCTATATAAAAGCATTCATTTATTCATTCTATAAATATTATTGAGTATCTCCTGGGCATCAGGCATTATTCTAGACATTGTGGATACAGGTGCAACCAAAACAGTTTCCTGCCTTCAAGTTGCTTACAGTCTGATGGGGGAAAACAATAAAATAAGCAGATAGTAGAATCTATAGTCTATGCAGATAGTGTCAAATGCCATGGAGAAAAATAAAGCAGCAAAATGAGAAAATACAACCTCGGGAGAAAGATTCCATTTTCAATAAAGTGGTCAGAGAGGCCTTATTAAGATGAAGATATTTGAGAAAAGATCTGAAAGAGCTGAAGGAGGAGGCTATGTAGATAATGGGGGGATGGTAACCATGCAAAGCCTCTGAGATAAGGGTGCACCTGGTATGTCAGAGGAACAGCAAGTAGGTTAGTGTGCTAGACGTGAGTGAGTGAAGAGGAAAGAGGTAAGGGGTGTGTATAGGGGTTGTAGATCCTATAGGCTTATGTAGCTCATTGATTCAATTTGGCTTTCTTTGAGTGAGATGGGATGCCATTGTAGGTCTGTTTCTGTTGTCTGTTTTCCTGCTGACTCTCTTTCATTGTGTTTTGTTTCCTTGTGTGCCAAGTTATCTTTGACTACCCGCTGTTCATTGTTTTGAGAAAAAAACATCAGAGATTAATTTGAGGTCTAGATAAAGGTTCTTTTCTCCAGAGAATTTTTCTTTGTTTCTGCTAGGGACCAGGGGCTACTACTAATCTTAGACTGCCTTAAACTTGTTATAGTAAAGTAACTTGTAGTCTTGTTCTTCTTTAGCTCTCTGATTAAGCCTCAAGTGTCATTTAAAATTCAAGTCTTATTTGGCAGTACATTTTGTGACTTCTCTGTGAAGCTGTAGGAGTTGTCTTAAGCCTCTCAAAGTAGTATAAATTTATGCCCTAAGAAAACTGGGAAACTGACAATATGACTTTACTAATTTGTCCTACTCTGTGAAAACAGTAATAAAGAAAATGGAAAGACATAGGCTTTTAAAAAATTCAGTGTTTTCGAAAGGCTCTTACGCGTTTAGAACTGAAGATATATGATTAGTCTCTGTTGGAGCTGAGTAGCAATTTAAAAAGCCGGATGGTTTGAGTTAGTTTTGGTCTTATTGAGACTCCAACTTCATCTTTCAAGATGTGATTCGCAAAAAACAGAAAGCAAAATAGATTCTTCACCAAAGATTCTAAAACAGGAATAAAATAAACGAATAGTGACTTTCTTCCAGGAAGAAAGCAAAACGACATCTGCAGTTCTCATGGTCAGAGAGTGTTGTTCTTACAGCCAAGTTTTGCTCTTGGTGCTACAATCCAAGCCTGAATAGAAATTGAGATGACGACCCTGAGCTGATGCAAATCACAGGAAATGGAGGCAATTTAAGGCATTTAATATTGGACAAGTAGCCAACCAGAAAATATCTATTGAGGAGAAGAGGGAAGGGTCCACAGACCTGGTATCGTTTTGGGTGGGCAGGATTAAGACAAATGCAGTGCTGGGAGCTATTTGGCACAGAATAAAACAGAATTTGAACTGTGGCTTTTCACTAACTATAAGCCAGTGAACTAACTTCACTAACACACTACCAAGTACAACGAGTACTTTAAAAGATGTGAATGTTCCTTTTCTCCCCCTTCATGAACATGGCAATAAACTAAAACCCTGAATGATTACAGCCAAAGAACAAGAGGAAGGCAAGCAACTTGCCCCAAAGCAATCAAGAATTCTCTTGCTTTCTTCCTATGGAAATATCATTTATTTTTCATGAAAATTTGTAATCTTAGATGAACTTGGAGTGAGCAGTAATATCGCTTTTGTTTTCCAACACTGGAAATAATAGTTTGGTGTGATTCCAGCAGAGATTACTTTTCTAAAAGAAAATATCCTTGTATTTTGATAACCAGATTTATTTAAAGTTATATTTAAAGTTATACCCATCTATTATTTTGGCATTCAAATTAAAAATGTAGAAAATTTGCACATCTCCCTTGCTTTGTCCAATCAATATAGTTCCTAAAGTATGTTAAAAGTTGAATCACTTTAATTTATTAGAAGAATTTTATGAAATAAATAGCCAAATCATCTGTGTTGAAGATTGTGGTTTTTGAATTTCCTTAAAGGGAGACTCACCTATATTTTATACACATTTTTAAGAGAGAGTTTTTTGGTTTAAAGGATGTAAGCTTGGGAATCATCTCTTACTAACTGTGTAAACCAAGATAATTACATATATCAAGTGGGCTATATTAAGTTGAATATTTCAGCAGCCAGATTGAAAGAGGTCAATATTCATGGATATGTTGATCAAAAAAAAAGCATGGGAAATTTTCTCAGTCAATGGTTCCTTTTTCTATGATGCACAGACAAACATTATTACAACTCCCTAAACATGGACCGTATTGGGCTACATCCTAAAGTCCCTGAGATATTCCTAGCCAGCTGGGACTATCTGCAAGACAATGTCATAGAAGCCAGAATACCATTCAGAGGTCTCCCTATGTTGAGGTCAAATCATGATGAAGTTATAGGATTATCCATAACTGGGGGTAGATTCTCTCCAAAGAGTATTATTAATGTATTAATGACATGTAAAAAATATTCCACCTATATTGCCTCGTTCAGAAGGCTTTTACATACAGTAAATCAGGTGCAAACTAATATGCCTATTTAATAGAGCTCCTGCCTCAACACCACACACAGAGCAGAGAGTTGCTCACCTAGCTCTTTCAGATCAGTATGCCTGGGTGACCTGGAGAAATACCATATTTACTGTAATACCAGATAGAGTCACCTCAATTAAGTCCTTGGCTTTGCCTCAGGGCACCTTGGTCGAAGCTCCCAGGAATAACCTGCACTCATCCTTTTGAGCTTCTAAACCTGAAGAGCAGAACAATCAAAATGCAGGGCAAAGGGTTGTTCACAGGCCAGGTCATCAAAAACACTAAACTGTTGGTCAGGTTGCTCCATGAAGAAAGAAAAACAAACTCAAATGATGACTAACAAGGCCTGCTGTGTATGAGTCACCAACTGAATCAAGCCAGGCCTCTGGAAACAGGAGGAAAAGCTCTTAGGAACCACATCATAATCAGGCAATGAGCCTCGGAACTTGCTGGTCTACTCGCTGAACTATGTCAGCACCTGGATGACATCCAGGAGGAGAGAGGTCAGGCGGTTTAGAACTCACTTCTCTTTCCTCCCAAGAATGTTTTCAGTGACCTTGAGGAGTGACTTTCTTAGGTGTGAACATGAAAATAGTGTGAGTGTAGTCAGCATTTGGGGGATTACTCGTTCCTAAGTTGTCTCCTAAGCATTGACCCTATGGACCTACTTCTTGAAAGAGGGAATGAACTTTGCAAAGGAGCAAGGTAACTGTTCTACAGATTTCACATATATAAACTGGAAAGGGATTATATTTATAAACAAAATATCCTGAGATCATAAAGCATACTGACTGACAGACGTTCGAAGTCTTTAGCTTTTTCTCATTGTTGCTTTGTATTAAAATTCAGGGAGAGTCCAAATTGTATTTCACCAACAAGCACTGACTATATAGCACAGGGAACTCTACTCGATATTCTTTAATAACCTATATGGGAAAAGAATCTGAAAAAGAATGAATATATGTATATGTATAACCGAATCACTTTGCTACACACCTGAAATGAACACAACATGGTAAAGTAACTATACTCCAATAAATTTTTTTAAATTGTATTTCAAATTGTTCAGTCCTTTCCATCTAACTTGGACACTCAAATCCATAAGAACTTGCACCTCTAAGTATTATAATGATGAATTCAGTTTGAATTCCCCACTGCATGTATGTCTCTTAAAGATATTTTTCTCTCTACCTTGTCAATTTCTCATAGAGTCCAGGCTGCTTATCTGGGGAAAATGCCACAATACTTGATCTGACCTGGGAAGTTTCCCCAGTTAAGGTAAATTGATGCTGACATAAACAGTGTTTCTCATAAGGATGGAGACTAATAGCTCAGGTAAAGAATAAAAAGACAAAGAAGCTAATTGGACAAACTTTCACTGCCTAATTGCTATAGAGAGTGCTTGGTTCTAGGGCCAGCCAGCTATCTGGCAACAGAAGGATGGAAAATTGGTCTTACCTTAGGGCTTCCCTCCCCTTTGCTGGTCTAACTGCGAAATCCTCCCTCATGTGAAACAGTAAAATAACCGGCCCCAAGTTTCTCATTCCCAGCTTCATCCTCTACTAGTCAGAAAGATCTCTTTCAAAATCACCATGGTACCCATCCCTGCCCCTCCAAGATAAGGTCAAGATTAAACCATCAGCTGATTCCCTGATTGTCATTCCCTTCATACTTCCCTCAAACTAGCATTTTCCCCATGTATAAGCAATGATAATCAAAGAATAATTATTGAAAAGATGGTAGAGTGCTTAAGAAAACAGTGAAGAAAGAATCAGCAGGTTAAGAAATGCCACCACCTTAACAATGACATTTAAGTCAGATGTTTATTCTGTTCAAGGTTGATTTGAGGTTACTGTTGTTACTGTTCTTGTTTTCTAATGACTCTATTCCATTTTCTAGGACTAGGGAAGGCACTAAAACCTAATGATTAAAAGCACCGGCTTTGAGGTCAGACAAACTAGGATGTAACTTGGAACTCTACAACCCAATAGAATGTGCTGGGCAGCTGTTTTTCTTACAGAATTGGAATGCTGACAACAAATAAGCACTTATATAAATTAACCTGTCAATCATGTGCTAATATGGCATTTATAGCCTGGCTCTTCGAGGACAATTTGATTTTCTGATTTAAGTAATGAGGCAGAAACAGAATTGGCTTTACAACCATTTTTTCTTGATAACCATCCACTATTTGATGTGCATGTATGGGGAACTGAACAGGAATGATGAAAATAAGTGCAAAACTCTATAACCTCTCATAATCGACTCTATCTTCAATACATATACATTGGAGGATCCACACAGTGTATCTTTCTTACCTTGCATTAGTTATCTATTGTGTCACAGACATCCCAAAGCCTAATGGCTTAAAACAATAACCATTTATTAATGCTCACAAGTCTGTGGGTCAACTGGGTGGTTCTCCTGATTTGGGCAAGGATTCCCTGCTCTTGCTGATCTAGCTCCCGTGATTGGCAGGTTGACTGGGAGCTGATTGGTCTAGTATGGCCCTACTTGTATATCTGGGGGTTATTACTGGCTCCTGGCTGGACCAGTGAGGATAACTGGGCCATATGTGTCTCATCCTCCAGCAGGCGAGCTCTGGCTTGTTCACAGGAGGTCTAAGAGCAACAAGAAAGCAAGCCACAATGTGCAAGAACTTTGCAAGTCTCTGTGTCTTTCTAAAACATGTCACAAGCCAGTCAAGATTCAAAACATGGAGAAAGATGCCACCTCTTGAGCAGAGAGCAACAAAGTCACATTGCAAGGTCATGGGCATATGGAGAGAAACGTTGTTGGCAATTTTTGCAATCTACCACATGCCTTTCAATCATAACCCTAATCCTTTTCCTTTCCAGTCTACTGATACAGCATATTAGAAATCCTTGACCTATTTCAATCTTCTTTGTCCCCCCAATTCCACCAGGTTTCTTCTGGGTCCATTCAAGAAAGTGTGAAAGACCGAGTGATTGACTCAAGACTGCAGCTGTTTATCACCAAGCCAGGACTCTACACATGCATAGCTACTAATAAGCATGGAGAGAAATTCAGTACTGCAAAGGCTGCAGCCACCATCAGCATAGCAGGTAGGATGGATTTTCACAATTGCATTGCTCCAGGGGATGAGAGAGTTGGGACTATTCCACAGCGTCTTTCCCTGCAGAAAATCATTTTTTAAAATCTCTTCCTCCAGTCCCATTTGGGATATTTCTTCCTCTATAGGGACACTCCAGAGGTTAACCTAGGTAATTGACTTTGGCTGATTTGTTGCTTTAAAAACTAAATCCTCAAATGCCTGCCCAAGTGATGGGTAACGGCTTCCAGGAGTTCATTTCTTTCTATTTCTTTTTCTTTCATTTTCTTTCCTTCCCTTTCTTCTTTTATTCTTCCCTTCCTCCCGACCTCCTTCCCTCCTTTCATCCTTCCTTCCTGCCTACCTCCCTTTCTTTTTTTTTCCTTTCCCTCCCCTCTCTTTTCCCTTCCTCCTCTTTCTTTCTCGGGGTTAATCAAACTCTCAAAGTCTCTCGAAGAGTAAGTTGGCAGATATTTAACATGGCTGTGCCAATTTCTGCGTGGCTATTTTTTGAGAGCATTTTTACTTATGATATGTGATCTACCTTATGGTCTTTCCCCTTCCGGTTTCAGGCAAGCGATAGCAGGACCTACAGGTATTTACAAGAGAAAGGGCTGACACATGGATTTCTAGGATATTTGTGTTGAGTTATAAAGGTTTATTTTTAAAACTTAAATGTCCCAAAGGCTACTGAGAACATTTGTGGAATTCCTAGAGATGGAAATAATCCCTGTATCAGGAAATGCCAGGCATGATAATATTCATAGCATATCTACTGTCCAAGGGTCAGCAGAGAGATGCTTGGCCTCACATGTAAGGCAAGCACTGGTAGAACCAGTGGCCAGGCCCAGCTCCCCAGAGCCTACTAGTTCTTATTACAGTGCCACTTCTTTGATCTTTCCTGATGGGGAAATTTCGAGTAATGTTTGTGATTTTTAGTATGAGGTGAATAAAGACACAGAGAAATACATAGGGAGCATTGGACAAGGCTGGCCCTCTGAGGCATGCCCATGAAAGAAAGAGATTTCAAAACCAAGGATCCTTTCTGCCTTCTGCTCCAAGGGTATATCTGCCCACAGTATCTTGAGACATCGTATCAGTTATCTGGGAATTTCCACTGATGGGAAGTCATTTTCCCAGAGAACGGTGAGAATCTTAAAGGTAAATTCAACTCAGTTTAACAAATAACAATAAAATGATTACTATTCACATAGCACTTTGTTGTTTATGAAGCACTCTTACATGCATTTATTAAATACGCTGGGTTCTGTCCGTTGTGTTCGGTAAAGGATGCAAACTTAATTAACACATGGGGAAGTTTGTTGGCCTTAGAGATGACAAGGTCAAAGTGAATTCAGAAAATAGCAAGTCACGATGGAGACTGAGAGTGAGGTGGAGGATGGGAAGAAAGGTTTGAAATGTGAGTGCTAGCTGGGTCCTGAAGAGCCTGAGTAGGCTGACTGTATTCTTCAATCAATGGGAAGTCATTTAACTTTTTTAGAGGAGACAAGTGATATGGTCAGATGTATCCTTTATCAAATCAACAGATGTCAGGTGTCAAGAGATGGGGAGGCATGGCATGCAGTTAGGAGGCTATTCCAGGAGTCTGGAAAAGTCATGAAGGTTTGAACAACAACAGCAACAGCTGGTAAAGAGAGAAGAGGGGAGATGCATGAAACCTATCTGGAGAGAAACAATAAGATTTTAATGTGTTTGCAGTAGAAGTTCAGATGTGTCTGAGATTTTCAGGAAAGTGTCTAAGACAAACAATAACAGATAAAACAAAAGAACATGAGAAGGTTCAAGAGATAATAAAATAATTAAATTTTTGATGCCTTTGAATTACTTGGAATGATTCTAGTCTCACCATCTTATGTTTTATTTGATATTTGATCGTATATTAAATAAATATACAAGTATATTTATGTAACCTAATCTATATATTCATAGCGTGTGTGTGTGTGTGTGTACAGAGAGAAGGTGAAACATTTATGTATGAATTCTCAAATGCAGGGAAATAAACTGATCTAATCTAGCTTAGCCTACACCTCCACTGGTTAGAAGAGAAAAATTAATTTTGCTAATCTGAAGAGAGTCTCATTTCGGGTAATTATTCAGTCATTCAAAGATCAATTCCCTGCCACATCTCTTCCTCCCATTCCTCCTCTCTCTCTTCCCTACATGAAAGGAAAGAAGGAGTCTTGGATTTATGCAGTGATGTCCTCTGGACCCACCCTGGTCTTTGGTAAAGTCTACAGCTAGAGAACTAGTGATCTCATCTCTTGGCTCGGCTGGAACCCAGAAGACCTCCCTGTCTGGCTCAGCCCCACTGAGGCTCTTCCTGTAGCAGCACAACCCTCTACATCTCAGTCAAATCCTTCATCGAGCCCTTCTCTAGAGTCTGCAACCTCTGCATCTAGGTTACCCTGGCTTTCCCTACAATACCAGACATACTAAAATCCAAGTCAGCTCCTTCCTTATCCCTCATGGGGCCTGAAGCAACTTCTGGATCACTTTCTTGTTACACAAAATCCAAAAAAGATTCAGATCTACCAACTCAGTTCTTCTGTCTACCCAAGCATGTCAGTTTTTACACTAATGTGGCCATCCCATGTCAGGGTAAGAGGCCCTTATAAGGTTCTCTGCTTTTAGAGTCCAAATAAGAAGCAGGAGAGACTCCCTCTGCTTTGGCTTTTTCCCTCATTTATCAATACACCTCTCTTCTAGGATTTTGGTCCAGAGAAAGAAATCTATAAAATGCATATCTGAATTCTTAATTCTCCTACCTTCCACCTTTCAGGAACATACGAAGGTGGAGGGGCTGGTCAGGGACTCCCCCTTTAGTGAGTAACCTTCAGAGCCTACCCAGCGTAAGTACAAAGATGGGTGTGAAGGCAGTGCTATGACCAATAAAAAGAAGAACCTGATAGAATGGGTGTATCTCCCCTTCACAAAGACAGATCCATCACATGGCATGACCTCCAAGATGCTGAAAGGACTATAGAGCATAATTACCACCCTAGTGTATACGGCAACATCGCCTCTTTCATCCCTGTCCTAATCCAAATGAGAACCTGATCCAACACCATTAATAAACAGAATATGCCAACAGAAGAAACTGTGATCCTAAAGAAAATAATGGTATCTTCTGGTGGTAAAAAGAGCCTTAAAGTGTGGACAGGCAGCATAGAAAGGCAATGTCCCAGAATGCAGGGAGAAATCATTAGTGTTGAGAATAGAACAGAGTGAGAATGAGGGCAAACAGCAATGGCAGCCTGGGGGGAAATAGCAGGAGAACTTGCATGGGGAAAGGGATGGTGGGAGCAATGCATGTTTGGCATGTAGCAGCAGAGAGGGCTGGCAACTGGCCACAGCAGAGGTAAACGCAGATAAGGAGCAGCGACCCCCAGGAGGGGCAATGGTCATGTAGACTGAGACCAGCAATGACTTGACTTTAGTCAATGGGCCTGGCAAGTGTTAGGTACTGTATGTGAATAATAAATTTGAATCCATCTGCACGTGGAAAAAAAGTTACTAAAATGAGGAGAGGGACTCTCTCATGTAGCTAATTCATAAACAGCTACAAGACCCTTTCATTCATCCCCTGATCTATTTTTCCTATTGGATCCCACTTACTGTGAGACTTGAAGCTCCCTTACTTTTCCTAAAATTTCCTCAGGCACATTTAATGAGGGTGTCTCATGACTGCAATGGAATAAGACCTCTGAACCCCACGTGCCATTTTTCTTCTCCTTAACCTGTTCTTTTCAGTCAAAGCTGTTAGATGCCTCATAAAAGTCCCTCTGCCATCACTGAGGAAACTACTTCCCAATTCTGGAGTGCTGCCTGAACCAATATTCCAGGGAAGTGAGGCCACTCTGGAGAAAAATGGACTCATGGAACCACTTTAATTCAGAATCATTTCAAAGCATGGTCTTATGCTTTCCAGATCTCTCGGGGCTTCATTGTGACATCTGCTTTCTCCATGTCTGCTTTTGGCATCTCTCTCCATTGGCCTCTGATGGGGCTGGCCAGAGGTCCAGAGCCTGGTGCCTCCCTTTGACATTTTGGCAATGCGTCCTTACCCCAAATTCTCCTTTCTCTCATTTCAGCCATCCCTATCCTCCCCTAGTGTTCCGTAGTCAGCAGTCCCCTTTGTCACATTCTCTGTGTTTTACTTTGAAGATTTCACTCCATCTGTTTATTTACTCATCCCAGCAGGAAAACTGGAAATGGAAAAAGCTGGTCTAGTGCTTAGGATTATGTCTAATGATATTTCTTGTGTTTGAAAGACAACAACAAAAAATAAATATCAGCCTTCATATTCCCAAAACTCTTCCATGCGTATGCCTAGATTCATATGTATTACTTGAGAAATGCGATATACTTCTTTCTGACTCATTTACATTTGCTGTTAGTCATCAAAAGGAGCCAGAAAAACTTTTGGAACCTCTCCCTATGAACCAGGAAGTTCCATTTCCCCTCCAGTCACAACCCCAAAAGTCTCAAGTTGCAATTAAACTCACCAGGATGCCGGGTTATTGGCAAGATGCCTTCTCTTTGTCATCAGAACCCTCAGGCCTGTGACAGAAACCAGCAAGACAGCTCATGGTCCTTGTAATGAGCATAGTCTGGAAGAGCCAAAGGCCATCAAAATAGACACAGGTATTAATTCTACCAAACATTTAAAGAAGAATTAACACCAACCTTTTTTATCCTGATACCAAACCCAGATAAGGGCACTACAAGAAAACTAAAGGTCAATATCCCTGATGAACATACATGTAAAAATTCTCAACAAAATTCTAGCAAACCAAATTCAACAGCACATTAAAAGAATCATACGCCATAATTTATCTTTGTGGGATTTATCTTTGTGATGCAAGGATGGTTCAACATACACAAATCAATTAATGGCATACACCACATTAATAGAGTGAAGGATAAAAATTATATAATCCTCTCAATAGATACAGAAAAAGCATTTGACAAAATTTAACATACAGTCATAATAAAAACTCTCAGCAAATTGGGTATAAGGAACGTACCTCAAAACAAGAAGGGCCACATATAACAGACCCATAGCCAACATCATACCTAATGGCAAAAGGTTAAACACTTTTCCTCTAAGATCAGGAACATGACAAGAGTGCCCATTCTCATCATTTCTATTCAACATAGTACTGGAAGTCCTAGCCCAAGTGATCAGGCAATAAAAAGAAATAAAAGGCATTCAAATTGGAAAGGAAGAAGTAAAGTTGTCCTTGTTTGCAAGTGATACAATCTTAAATATAGAAAATCCTAAAGGCTCCACCAAAATCTGTTGAACTAATCAATGAATAAAGTTCTACATACAAAATCAGCATACAGAAATCATTTGTTTTTTTATACACTAACAACAAAACATCTGAAAAAGAAATAAAGAAAACTATCCCATTTACAATAGCACCAAAAACAACAAAATACTTAGGAATGAGTTTAACCTAGGAAGAGAAAGACCTGTATGTTGAAAATTACAAGACATTGATAAGAGAAATTGAAGACACAAATAAATGGAAGATATCCTCTGTTCATGGATCAGAAGAATTAATATTGTTAAAATGTCCACAGCACCCAAACCTATCTGTAGATTTCATATGCTCCTATTAAAATTCTTATTGCATTTTTCACAGAAATAGAGCAATCCTAAAATTTGTATGGAATCACAAAAGATCCCCAATAGCCAAGCAATCCTGGGAAAGAAGAACAAAGCTGGAGGCATCACACTTCCTGATTTCAAACTATATTACAAAGCTATAGTAATAATAACAGTATGGAACTGGCATAAAAACAGACACTGAGACACATGGAACTGAATCAAGAGCCCAGAAATAAACCCACACATATGTGGTCAATTAATTTATGACAAGGGAGCCAAGAATATACAATGGGGAAGACAGTCTTTTCCATAAATGGTGTTGGGAAAAACTGGATAACCATAGGCAAAAGAATTAAACTGGACCCCTATCTTACAACACTCACAAAAATCAACCTGAAATGGATTAAAGACTTAAACATAAGACTTGAAACCATAAAACTCCTAGAAGGAAAAATAGGCAGTAAGTAGTAAGTTCCTTGACATCAGTCTTGGTGATGATTTTTTTTTTTTTTGATATGATATCAAAAGCATAAGCAACAAAAGTAAAAATAAACAAGTGGGACTATGTCAAATTAAAAAGCTTCTGCACAGCAAAGGAAACCATCAACAAAACTAAAAGGCAACTTACAGAATGGGAGAAAATATTTGCAAATTATATATAAGGGGTTAATTCCAAAATATATAAAGAACACATACATCAGCAAAAAACCAAGCAATCAAATTTATTTTTATTTATTTATTTATTGGCTGTGTTGGATCTTTGTTGCTGCACGTGGGCTTTCTCTAGTTGCAGAGAGTGGGGGCTACTCTTTGTTGTGGTGCGCAGGCTTCTCATTGTGGTGGCTTCTCTTGTTGCAGAGCATGGGCTCTAGGCATATGGGCTTCAGTAGTTGTGGCACGTGGGCTCAATAGTTGTTGCTCATCGGCTCTAGAGCTCAGGCTCAGTAGTTGTGGTGCATGGGCTTAGTTGCTCTGCGGCATATGGGATCTTCCCAGACCAGGGCTCGAACCTGTGTCTCCTGCATTGGCAGGCAGATTCTTAACCATTGCGCCACCAGGGAAGCCCAAGCAATCTAATTTAAAAACAGACAAAGGATAGGAATAGACATTTTTCCAAAGAAGACATACAGATGACAAATAGGCACATGAAAAGGTGTACAACATCACTATTCATCAGGGAAGTGCAAATCAACCCAATGATGAAACATCACCTCATACCTACTAAAATGGTTATCATAAAAAAAAAAAAAAAAGAGTTAGCAAGTATTGGCGAGAGAGAAACCCTTACCCATTGCTGGTGGAATTGTAAATTGGTTCAACCACTATAGAAAACAATATGGAGCTTCCACAAAAACTTAAAAATAGAACTACCATATGATCCAGCAATCCGACTTCTGGATATATATCCAAAGGAAATGAAAACAGAAGATCAAAGAGGTATTTGCACTTTCATGTTCATTGCAGCATTATTCACAATAGCCAAGATATGGAAACAACTTAAGTGTCTGTCAACAGAAAAATGGGTAAAGAAAATGTGATACATACATATAATGGAATATTATTCAGCCACGATAAAGAAAGAGATTTGGTCATTTGCGACAACATGGATGAAACTTGCGGGCATTATGCTAAGTGAAATAAGAAAGAGAAGGAAAAAAATACTGTATGATATCACTTATATGTGGAATCTGAAAAAGTCTAACTCATAGAAACAGAGAACAGTGGTGGATACCAGGGACAGTGGAGTTGGGGAAATGGGGAGATGTTGGTCAAATGGTACAAACTTTGAGTTATAAGATGAATAAGTTCTGGGAATCTAATGTACATCATGGTGATTATAGATAATACTGTATTATATACTTAAAAGTTGCTAAGAGAGTAGACCTTAAATGTTCTTACCATAAAAAAGAAATGGTAAAACATCATGAGAGACTACTACAAGCAACTATATGCCAATCAATTGGATAACCTGGAAGAAATGGATACATTCTTAGAAAAATACAATCTTCCAAGACTGAACCAGGAAGAAATAGAAACCATGAACAGACCAATCACAAGTACAGAAATTGAGGCAGTGATTAAAAATCTCCCAACACACAAAAGCCCAGGGCCAGATGGATTCACAGGCGAATTCTATCAAACATTTCGAGAAGAGTTAACACCTATCCTTCTCAAACTCTTCCAAAATATTGCAGAAGGCGGAGCACTCCCAAACTCATTCTATGAGGCTACCATCACCCTGATACCAAAACCAGGCAAAGATGTCACAAAAAAAGAAAACTACAGACCAATATCACTGATGAATATAGATGCAAAAATCCTCAACAAAATACTAGCTAACAGGCTGCAACAGCACATTAAAAAAATCATACACCACGATCAAGTGGGGTTTATCCCTGGGATGCAAGGATTCTTCAATATACGCAAATCAATCAACGTGATACATCATATCAACAAATTGAAGGATAAAAACCATATGATCATTTCAATAGATGCAGAAAAAGCTTTTGACAAAGTTCAACATCCATTTATGATAAAAGCTCTCCAGAAAATGGGCATAGAAGGAAATTACCTCAACATCATAAAAGCCATATATGACAAACCAAAAGCCAACATTGTTCTCAATGGAGAAAAACTGGAAGAATTCCCTCTAAGAACAGGAACAAGACAAGGGTGTCCACTCTCACCACTGTTATTCAACATAGTTTTGGAAGTGTTAGCCACAGCAATCAGAGAAGAAAAAGAAATTAAAGGAATCCAAATTGGAAAAGAAGAAGTAAAATTATCACTCTTTGCAGATGACATGATACTATATATAGAAAACCCTAAAGACTCTACCAGAAAACTGCTAGCACTCATTGATGAGTTTAGTAAAGTAGCAGGATACAAAATGAATGCACAGAAATCTCTTGCATTCCTATACACTAACAACGGAAGAGCAGAAAGAGAAATTAAGGAAACTCTCCCATTCACCATTGCAACAAAAAGAATAAAATACCTAGGAATAAACCTGCCTAAGGAGGCAAAAGATCTGTATGCAGAAAACTTTAAGACATTGATGAAAGAAATCAAAGATGACATAAACAGATGGAGGGATATACCATGTTCCTGGATTGGAAGAATCAACATCGTGAAAATGACTGTACTACCCAAAGCAATTTACAGATTTAATGCAATTCCGATCAGATTACCAATGGCATTTTTCACAGAACTAGAGCAAGAAATCTTACAATTTGTATGGAAACGCAAAAGACCCCGAATAGCCCAAGCAATCTTGAGAAGGAAAAATGGAGTTGGTGGAATCAGGCTTCCTGACTTCAAACTATACTACAAGGCCATAGTGATCAAGACAGTATGGTACTGGCACAAAAATAGAAAGGAAGATCAATGGAACAGAATAGAGAACTCAGGAGTAAGCCCAAACACATATGGGCACCTTATCTTTGACAAAGGAGGCACGAGTATACAATGGAAAAAAGACAGCCTCTTCAATAAGTGGTGCTGGGAAAATTGGACAGCAACGTGTAAAAGAATGAAATTAGAACACTTCCTAACACCATACACAAAAATAAACTCCAAATGGATTAAAGACCTACATGTAAGGCCAGACACTATCAAACTCCTAGAGGAAAACATAGGCAGAACACTCTTTGACATACATCAAAGCAAGATCCTTTTGGACCCACCTCCTAGAATCATGGAAATAAAATCAAGAATAAACGAATGGGACCTCATGAAACTTAAAAGCTTTTGCACAGCAAAAGAAACCATAAACAAGACTAAAAGGCAACCCTCAGAATGGGAAAAAATAATTGTCTATGAAACAACGGACAAAGGATTAACCTCCAAAATATACAAGCAGCTCATGCAGCTTCATACCAAAAAAGCAAATAACCCAATCCACAAATGGGCAGAAGACCTAAATAGACATTTCTCCAAAGAAGACATACAGATGGCCAACAAACACATGAAAAGATGCTCAACATCACTCATCATCAGAGAAATGCAAGTCAAAGCCACAATGAGGTATCACCTCACACCAATCAGAATGGCCATCATCACAAAGTCTGGAAACAACAAATGTTGGAGAGGGTGTGGAGAAAAGGGAACTCTCCTGCACTGTTGGTGGGAATGTAAGTTGGTACAGCCACTATGGAAAACAATTTGGAGGGTCCTTAAAAAACTACAAATAGAACTACCATATGATCCAGTAATCCCACTCCTGGGCATATACCCAAAGAAAACCATAATCCCAAAAGAAACTTGTACCATAATGTTTATTGCAGCACTCTTTACAATATCCAGGACATGGAAGCAACCTAAATGCCCATCAACAAATGAATGGATACAGAAGATGTGGCATATATATACAATGGAATATTACTCAGCTATAAAAAGGGATGAGATGGAGCTATATGTAATGAGGTGGATAGACCTACAATCTGTCATACAGAGTGAAGTAAGTCAGAAAGAGAAAGACAAATATTGTATGCTAACTCACATATACGGAATCTAAAAATGGTACTGATGAACTCAGTGACAAGAACAGGGAAGCAGATACAGGGAATGGACTGGAGAACTCGAGGTATGGGAGGGGGCGGGGGGTGAAGGGGAAACTGAGAAGAAGCGGGAGAGTAGTACAGACATATATATACTACCAACTGTAAAATAGTCAGTAGGAAGTTGTTGTATAACAAAGGGAGTCCAACTCGAGGATGGAAGATGCCTTAGAGGACTGGGGCAGGGAGGGTGGGGGGGAATCGAGGGGGGGGCGTCAAGGAAGGGAGGGAATATGGGGATATGTGTATAAAAACAGTTGATTGAACCTGGTGTACCCCCCCAAAAAAAAAAAAATAAAATAATAATAAAAAAAAAAAAAAAAAAAAAAAAGAAATGGTAACGATGTGACATGATGGAGGTGTTAGCTAATGCTATGGTGGTAATCATTGTGCATTATGTAAGTGTAGCAAAGCAACACCTTGTCCACCCTAAACTTACACAGTGTTGTCTGTCAATTATATCTCAATAAAGCTGGGAAAAATAGACACAGGGATTCAGCAGAGGAAAATTCATGTTTGTATTTCCTATTCTCAATGGCATTAATAGGTCCTTTATGAAACACTGAGGTCCAGAGTTCTGTTTTTCTTATGCAGACTGAGGTTACAGGAATGAGTCTGTGGTCACATCCCTCCTCTGACATAAGCCACTCCTCATTCGACCAACACCCCCACCATCTGCAGTGCCCCTTTGGATTGACCTCAGAGTCTGGGGCTTCTGGTCACTAAATTTAAAGCTTACATGAAACTATGTAGCATAACCAAAACTAGACAGCAGGTAGAAATCTGACATGGTAGTACTGGAGTTCCCCACCCTCCCAAAATGGACCACATGTTTTTATTTTTTTTATTTTTCATTGAAATATAGTTGATTTACAATGTTGTATTAGCTTCAGGTGTATAGCAAAGTGATTCAGTGTGTACAGATATATATACACATATATACATATCTTTTTCATATTGTTTTCCACTATAGGTTATTATAAGATATTGAGTACTGTTCCCTGTGCTATACAGTAGGTCCTTGTTGGCCATCTATTTTATATATAGTAGTATGTATATTTTAATCCCAAACTCCTAAATTATCCCTCCTTCCCTTTGGTAACCATAGGTTTGTTTTCTATGTCTGTGAGTCTATTTCTGTTTTGTAAAGAAGTTCATTGGTATCATAGTTTAGATTCCACCTATAAGTGGTATCATATGATATTTGTCTTTCACTGTCTGAATTCCTTCACTTAGTATGATAATCTCTAGGTCCATCCATGTTGCTGCAAAATGGCACTATTTCATTCTTTTTCATGGCTAAGATTCCATTGTGTATATATACCACATCTTCTTTATCCATTCATGTCATAGTTTTATTTTCTATATTTTGAGTTGATGTTTCATATTACAGAAAAAATTAGAACTCTGGACTCTTATTTCATAATCAGCATAGCTGATTGAACATACTACCATGTTTCACACCCTCTCTCATGTCTCACAGTCACACTTCCGTGTCCCCCACAATGTTCTCCCCAATTGTGAGACATGGGGTGATGTCTCAGGAGAACACGACTCCCTCTATCAGTCAGTGCTTCAGCCAGAATAGGTAGAGAGTGTTCTTATCAACAAAACAGACCCCATCCCTTGGCATTTCATGGTGGCTTCATCTGGTTTCCAATGGATTAAAGGTGTTTGGTTTTGTTTTTAATAAAAGGGAAAAGAATAAATGAGTAACAGCCAGTAGCCGCACTAAATTGCTACCAGCTGTTCTGCAAGAGGTAAGCATTCTTTTTACAATCAGGCAGCTTTTTTATATTAGATTGGCTGTATGTTTTAGAAGAGAGCCAACATTTTATTGGCTTTTCCAGTTAATGGAAAAGATACTACAAATATTGATGACTGTTGGAAATTTTTGGAATTTTTAAAAATCTAGTTTTGAGATAAAAGCACTTGTCTATAATTGCAAGATCCTTGGACCCCTTCCCTGCTCCCCACCCTCCCCCCAAAAGAAAATGTGACTGGAGAAATTTCTGTATGAAACACATGGAAGCCTAGTGAATCATCCTTTAATTCTCTTAATATTCTTGAAAAGACTTAGCACCCTTAAATGACCTTGATTTTTTTTCCTCACTTGTCCTTGAAATAGAAGCCTATCTAAGCTTAGTATCTCTTCCCAAGTTCTATGGCTGGATTCTCTTTGGTGTTGGTTCATCTCCATGGTATTGAGTCCTCTCTTTTACATCTTAAATTGAGGGCTCTTTCATGTACATAACCTTGGCCTTTTCATGTTTCAACAGGTTTCCCTGTTCAGCTGCTATTAGATTCTGCCTTTACTCCTTCCAAATTAGAAACTTTTTTCTCTGTAAGAATTTCTTCATGTTTCTTCCATCTGTTCTATCCAGAAAATGTGGGTCCCCTTGTTAAAAAAGTATTAAGTGTTTCAAGATGATAACAACAGAACATTAAACTAAGCATGTCCTTCTGAGTGTGGAACCCTGTGTGACCATGTGAAGCCAGTGGGTCTGTGAAAATCACAGCTCCACCACCCATCGCCTCTCTCCTCTTCCGGTTCAACCTCCACTTTTTGCTTTTTTGAGGCAAAGTCCTTGGGCAGCCAACAGAGGGAAATTCTCATCTGTGATACTGCCTGGGCTAACGATGCCACGGCTGACTCAGCTTGAAAAGAAGAATTCAGTTTCTGGAGACGTTTCATATTTTCTTACTCTCCTTCTCCAAATCTGCCTGTTAATGTAGTACCTAGCCTCCTAGCAGAAGCAGAGAACTTTTAAGAAACTTAAGGATTAGAGGTATCAAAACTATCTCTTATAAACCTTGTGGTGAAAATGCACTAACTTTTGTTTCTTTTCCCCTTTAATTTGATTTCCTGTGGGAACTTCCTTTGCTGTTACTAGAATGGAGGTAAGATATCGTTGTTATACCAATCTTTTGTTTTGCTTTGACATGCCATTTATTGAGTACCTATTATTTGTTGAGCACTGTAATCTTTCAGAAGCTTTCTAGTTTCTAATCCTTTTAATAGTCTCACAAAATGATGACGTAGATGAAGGTAGGCAGCGTCTATTGAATACTTACTATGTATCAGGCACTATGCTAAGAGCTTTACATGCACTTTAAAAATTTATCCTCAGGACATCCCTATGCAATAGGTACTATTATCATCCCTATTGTAGGAAAAAGAAACTAAGAGACTTACTTTGAACTGGAGAGGGCACGTGACTTACACAGCTAGTAAATGACAGGCTGGAAAAGAGACACAGAACTGACTCCCAAAATCTCCCTCATAGCTTTATCCCGCACATAAGAAAATAAGACCTTGTAATGCAACATTTTGAAACTTACAGTATTTGATTTGCATAAAATTGACTTTCATAAAGACTCTATGATGTGTGGTAACTATTTTAATCTCGTTTTACAAATGATGAAACTGAGATTCAGAATGGTTAACTAACAATAATAACAGCAGTTAAGTTTTTCAGGACGTTTTTGAGCACCGCTGTTCTCATATTAACGTTTCAGCAACTTTATGAGGCAAGAACTATCATCCCTCTTTCTTTATATGAGGAACCTGAGGCACAAGAGTGGTCCAGATCACATAGCTAACCACAAAGCCTTAATCTGAGCCCCAACAGACAGACTCAAGCACACAGATTCACAACTACGATGCTACCCCAGGTAGCACCACAAGTGACCCGCACCTTCAACTTAAGCCATTGATTCGAATTCCATGGAATGAAATAATTCATTGCATAAGAAAATTGAGTTTGTTCTCAATCTTTTCCCCAATTCATATAGCTTTGATGCATTTGTTTACCTGATGAATAGGTATTGAGACTTAGGTGGCTATCACAGTTCTAAGAGACAGAGTCCCGACTTCAGGGATTCTGCAGAGAAGCTGAATATCTGCTGAAGGAATATATGACATAAACATGAGAAAAGGTAAATTAAAATGCAGGCCACCCACAGAAGAGATACCATCTTTCATTCATACACCTGTCTTTCATTCAGCATACCTGTCTTCTCTGTGCATCTTTTAAACAACTCACTCTATTCCTGGCACTATATTGGAAAGTGGAGAAACAAAAATTGAATATATTCCCTGCACCCAAGGAATTTACATTTTACTAGGGGACACACACACACACACACACACACACACATTAATTACAAGGCAGCATAATAATGGAAGCATGCACAAATTCTAAGGGCTCAAGAACAGAAATAAATCATTCACATGCAACTAAACGCAAATAAAAATTGTTTAACTTATTATAGTCAAATAAATGCCAACTAAAGAAAACTCCATACCATTTTTCACTTGTGATAACACATGCAGTTTTGGCTTTCTGCAAAGGGCTAGATAGTAAGTATATGGCTTTGTGGGTCACAGTCTCTTGTTGCAACTGCTCAGCTCTGCTGTTGAAGCACGAAAGCAGCCATAGACAATTCAGAAATGGATGAACTTGGCTCTGTCCCAATAAACCTTTACTTCTGGCCACTGAAATTTGAATTTCCTGTCATTTTCCCTTCTTTTGATTTTTTTCAACCACTTAAAAACATAAACACCATTCTTAGCTCACAGGTGATATAAAGAGGCAGTGGGCCACATTTGACCTGTGAGTTCTATTTGCTGACCTGTGTCTTAGAGAATGAATCATACGCAAAGACACTAGGCATGAAAGGCTAAAGCCAATTTCAGTTTGCTTTGGAGACTGAGGGTGGTGTACAGCCCTAGCCATCACATTTGTTGGGAAAATACAGTGGGAGGCCTGGTGTCACTACCAGAGGAGAGGTCCCGTTCTCACATGTGCCAGCCCTGGGGAGGGCAGGAAAAGAAGGTGTGGAGTTTCCACTGGGGTAGTAGGGTTGTCCCAACCAGCCACCCCATGGCTGGTCATCTGGATGTGCCCTTGGACAATGTATTGTATTAGGTGTTGAAAGGGAGTAGATGTCTCCCTCATAGAAATTGGAAGATCAGATTTTAAAACAGTGGACCCTTGAACAATTCAGGGCTTAGGGGCCCCAACCAGCATGCCCTATAACTTCATAGTCGGCCCTCTGTCTATGTGGTTCCTCTGTATCCACATTCTGCATCCTTGGATTCAAACAACTACAGATGGAATCATATAGGACTGTAGTATTTATTGAAAAAAACTATGTATAAGTGGACCCATACAATTCAAACCCATGTTGTTCAAGGGTCAACTGTATTCTATTGAATGTGATCCATATGTGTTAAAGCAGAGAGAAAATAAAACCAAAACATGTAGTAAGAATCCGTTAGGTACTCCATTTGACCAAGAAGAGTTGCCTGTTATGAGAGAAGTTAAAATGGGGGAATTGGGATCAAATATCAGTTGTTGCCTCCAAAAAGAGAAACTTTACAGAAAGGGAGGTCAGCTAGGTTCAGTCTGTCAGGAGGCAAGAGAGAGACTGGCTCCATGTGCAATATTAACTAGAATTTTTGGAGGTGGTCCAGCAGATCATTCCAAAATAACCAGCATTCTGTGAACAGAACCCTGTGACCTGTTCACATGAGCAACAGGACCAGCTGCCTCTGCTGTTACTCCATCGGCAGTCCCAAGAGCTGCATGTGGAGAAACACAACTTCGGTTGGATAGAAAGGGGATTCGTCACTTGCAAAAGACAGAAGTCACCAATGGAAGTTTTTTTGCATTCATCTTCTTCCCTGGGTTTTGATGTGACCTCCTTAAAAGAAATTTTTTTCAGAGACAGGGTTAGGAGGGTGAGGGGAAAAAATGGCCCCATTGGCCTCCATATCTTGCCGCTGAAATTTGATCACTGCTTAAAATTTGAGGTTTATAAGATGGCAAAAGAAGGGAGAAAAAGGAAAAGGAAATTGTTCAAACTCTGAAACTGTGACTGTGCAGTCTCTTTATATATGTAGGTATGTGTGTATGGTAAAAGGGAAATTAAAATGCAGGCCACCCACAAAAGACATGCCATTTTTCATTCACACACTGTTCAGCACATCTGTCCTCCCTGTGTTTTTAAACCACTCACTCTATTCCTGTATATATATTTGGTCCTATATATCCTTTACCTTGTGGGGTTAATCCAAGCAAAGATATACTACTAAAGCTGCCTTTAATGCTCCCAGAACATTGCAGAGACGTAGAAAATTAATAAGAACCATATACTTTGTATTTGTATGGTTTAAGGCTAGTTATCTTCAAGCTGGTAGGAAGACAAATCAAAATTAAAACCAAGATCTTCTCATTTCTCTTCAAAACCTATTCTGCTTTTTCTTTTTTTTATTTTGTATTATGTAGCTAGTACTCAAAATCAATGAGGACTTAGTACTATTAATTCACACTGAGGTTGCTCTAAAGATTTTTCTCGAGCTTTTTAAAAGAGAAGCAGCAGAAATTCAGAGAAAAGAATGGGTTCTTAATTGGGTACTAATAATCCTTATCTCTGAAGCTATTTTCATTAACTTTTCTTTTGTGTAATTTTTCCACTATTTTATTTTTAAAAATGATTTTTGCTTATGTAATTAAAGAAAAAATTATGAAGTTTTTAATTAAAAATATTCATGGAGAAATAAAGAAGTGTCATTCAATAGTTAACACATGACTGTGGAACATGGATGAATAATTGTCAGCTCAGACACTAGGAGAAATACTTAACTTTTACATGATACAATTTTTTCTAAGTGAAAAGAGTCACACCTGCTTTTTATCCATCCTCTTTTTATGGAAGGATTATCAATATTTGTGACCATTTTAGGTATTATTAGTTATGAGGTATTATTAGTTATTAGGTATTATTATTCAGTTTCTTAAAGCACAGTATTCTTGTCTGTCTAGAACTTCCTTAATGTCATCATACCCTGGGTTCTCTTGGAGATTGAGTCGTGAGCTATTTCTCTGGGTGTTTTCTCAACCTTAAAGGGCCCAAGTTTTCATGAGAGTTTTGTGTTTTCTTATTCAAGGACTTCATTTTTAAAATCCCCAGTGAATTACAAGTAATGCAATAAAAGTCATGTTGACTAATTAGTAAAAGGCTAGTATGAATTAGAGAATGATTCTATACTACAAAACATCATTTTAAAATACAGTGTTTCATGGAAGTTCATTGTTTTACCTGAATGAGTTATATCTCATTTAATATATTTGCTTCAAAGACCAGTCAATGATGACTTCTAATCAATTTTTCAAGTTAAAATGGGGTCTGTTAGCAGCTTAAACAATTCCCACAAATTCCAATTTAAGTTTATTTCCTTGAAATCCTTTATATAAAGACAATGAAATCCTAAATTTCAACAGATGTACAAATCTAAACGAGAGCGCAACTTGAATCCGCTGTCGTTGTTGACAATATATCTGATGGAAGGCATAAGGATATATTGAAACCATTACAGTGCCTGCACGTAATAAGTGCTCAATAAATATTTGTCAGGTGGGTATAGGAGTTACTATTATAATTCTCAGCATTGCATTAAGGGAGCAGTAGATATGTGGAGAGAGTACCAGCAGCACTTTCCATTTTCCTATTGTCCTCTTCAATTGTTAGAGCAGATAAGCTTTGAATCTTATTTTTGTGCTAGCACTTATATTATCCATGAACACAAAATAACCTGGATTCAGGATAATTACTTACATTATTTTACAGATTAGGACATCTTGAGGGATCAGATGACTCTCCCTGAGACATGTGGTGAGAAAATAGCAAAACTGAAGATGCTCCTTAGCTCCTCTGAGAGCCACAGCCAATGCTTTCTCCTCCCTGGCTTTCTTATTCTTTAATGGAATGCTGGGAAGATGTATGAGTAAGAGGATCTGAGTGTGGAAGATGTGTGCCAGCTATCATAACATTTAAATAAACTATTTTCATCAAGCTGCAAGCTTTTTGGATCAGAGCAATTACTACTCTTAATCACTTATTAGTCATCATGATGAATGCATTTTTAGATGTATTTATTCACTATGTCCACTTATATGTAAGAAATGTGGAGTCAAATTTTATTTATGATGGAAACAATAAAAATACTCCCATCCACTCTGGCCTTCAGAGTTTCCAAAGCTTTCCACATCCGTTGTCACATTTGATCCTCATCACAGCCCTCTGGAGTAGCTAGAGGTAATATAATTGCTGCTGGAAATGAAGACAATATTCAGATGGAAAGTTTCAACCAATTTGCTGGTACAGTCTTCTATTTCTGTGATGCAGATGTGGAAATGGAAAACAAACAAAAGGCAGATGGAATGCTAAGAAATAGCATGTGATCAGGAATGTTGTTCACTGCTTCTTTCAGTAAACCACAGAAAGATAACAAAGGCTACTGCGCCCAGTACAGAGGGGAGGTGTGTAATGCTGTCCTGGCAAGAGATGCTCTTGTTTTCTTCAACAACTCCTACGCAGACCCTGAGGAGGCCCAAGAACTACTGGTCCACACCGCCTGGAATGAACTGAAAGCAGTGAGCCCATTCTGCCGGCCGGCAGCTGAAGCTTTGCTGTGTAACCACATCTTCCAAGAATGCAACCCTGGGGTGGTACCTACTCCTATACCCATCTGCAGGTAAAATCAAAAAAATAAACAAATGGAAACATTCCATTTGTCTGTCTGCAAACAGGAAATTTTCAAAAGAGAAAGTTGTCATGAGTAATAGTAAAGGCAAAAGCTGGCTTTGTCCAAAATATAAGGTAATTAATTGGACGAAATTCCCGTCATGTGACTCACTGATGATACCCCATTATACAAGGGCTCTGAGCTAGAAAATGTTATAATAGGTATAATATTTGATTACATTTCTTATCATTCACATTATTATCACATTCATAAATATCCCTGCTTCCTAGGAAGTAAAAAACAAAATCTCAGACTAACATGGACCTCATCAGTAAGCCAAAGTAGAGAAAATAAAGACTCCATATCAAGTGTTTCAGCATCATTTGTCAATAAATATGAGATCTTGGTGAGCATTTCAGAATATTAATATACATTCCACCCAATATTCTTTTTTTTTAAGAACTTTTATTGAGATACAGTTAACAGACAATAAACTGCATATATTTAGAGTGTACAATTTTCCACCCAATATTCTAATTAAGTACTGACACTCTTGTCTCATGGAGGGTGGGGGAGGTGGAAGTAGTTATAAATATTTCTTTAAACCCCCCATCCTCTATAAGCATTGACGTTTATAAACCTACGTTCAAAAGAATTATCTTTGCCTTTATTTACTACTTATGTAGAAAGACAGGAATCAATATGAAATTTGAGCTAACTAGAACAAAGTTCATATACTGTTTGTACTGCTTTTTAGATGTATATGATCTTGGCTAAATTCAGTTTCCTCATTTGCAAAACAGAGTTGAGAAGATTAAAGGATAAATTTCACCTATGGTATATATTAGAAACTGGATAGATGCTGTTTGCTTTTCAAGAAAACACAGGAAGACTACCAACACAGCACATTTCCAACTGTTTCAATAAAACCAGGAAATATTTAAATACTGAAATAGTTTTTAGGCACTCTATTTAGCATACAAGCACTACAAAGAGGTCATTAAAATAGAGTGCTCCATTCTGCACCTTCTGAAGATTTTGAAGGTTTGGAGACATTTTAAGACTAATATAATTTATTGTTTCTTCACCTAAGATTATATTGTCATCAGACATGACATCTAAGTATCTCTTGAGGAACCACCAGAATTACAATTGAATTGTATCTTCATATGCTAGCACAAAATAAATGAATTGAGTACATTTCCAACATTTATGCACTAGACCAGTTTACATGCATAGGCTACAAATGTCCTTTCTCAAGATTGAAAATAACTTAACTTTTTTGGTTTTTTTGGAAAAAAATCCCTTTCATTGAGGTTTGACGTTTATTAGAATAACTTAGTTAATTATCTCTTAAATCTGTAAGCCGTTTGTAGTATACTTAACATTTTTTTCCTAATTCCAGTTGTTATTTAAATAAGTACTTTTATCTGAAAATTGTTTCAATTTTTTTAATCCTTATAAACAATTTATTCATACTGGGGTCAAAAAAATAGTCTAGAAATTTTCACATTTTTATATTTTATTAAGGTTTTCTTTTCTCTCAAACATAATTAATAATTGTTTAAAAATTAGACATATAGGGACTTCCCTGACGGTCCAGTGGTAAAGAATCCACCTTCCAGTGCAGGGGACACGGGTCCGATCCCTAGTCAGGGAGGTAAGACCCCACATGCCTCGGGGCAACTAGGCCTGTGTCCCACAACTACTGAGCTCTCACACCTCAACTAGAGAGCCCACATGCCACAAACTACAGAGCCCATGTGCTCTGGAGCCCACATGCCACAACTAGAGAAAGAAAGCCTGCACACCACAACTAGAGAGAAGCACACACACCACAATGAAGATCCCAAGTACCACAACTAAGACCCAATGAAGCCAAAAAAAATAAATAATTTCCCCAGGTATTTGCTTTCTCCACATAGTTAGGCTACAGAGTTTTTTCATTTGTCTCATACTGCTTTTGCACAGTTTAATTATAACACGTGAATGCAGAAAGATGTGCTTATGTGACCCAAGGATGGGACCAGGCATAATAAGAAGCAAGCCAAGCAATGTTTCCCCAGTTGTTCAGCTTCTCAGGAGCCTAAAAGCCCCTTTGCTCCCCCTTCCTTTGCAGACGTATTAAGAATCTACATCCCACGGTTGTACTCAGGACCCCCATTGTATCCCATCACATTCGTATGCACAGCCCTTTCATTCTACATCTGTTCAATTGGTCCATATTGGCAAGTGGTTGCCTGGGACAGTGGGAGTGTAGGCATGAGTATTAAAAAATATGTATATGTAGGTACACATACACATGTATGTGCACACTCACACAATTTCCTCCTCTCTATATACTTCAGATGTTGAATGAATGACATTGCTGTTATTATCCTTAACTTCTTTATCTTTAATTTCCTCTTATTGTGACTCCCCAATATCTTAATTTAGAACTAACCTGGTTTTCTACTATGTAATCTATCTTATTTTCTATAAGGTAAGTTTGAACAAATATTAATCCACAAAATTCTAATTAGTCCAACTAATCCATCTAGTTTTTCTTCAACCTCTTCACTCATAGTACAACACAGAGATGAACATTACAGCTTCCTATTCACATAGACATTACTCTAGCTTTCTCAGATGAAAGCATACACAGTAATGGGACAGGACTCAGCTTCTCCAAGGGTAGGGCTGGGTAAGGACCCCCAAGCCTTCCTATAACCTTCCAGAAAGGTGATGCTCTTCTGTTTCAGAGAACAGAGCACATAGAGATGCCAACTGTGGTCCTCAGGCCCTGCCCTTTAGCCTTGAGATTACAGAAAAACCTCCCAGTCTGGAAAGCGCTTGACAATGATCCATGACTTCAGTATGTGTGCTTTTAAAGCTCTGCCTAACTTGTTTCTGCACCTTTGTAGTTACTTTAATATGAAGTTGAGAGAAAACATACCTGGGATTCCTAATCTATTACCTTTTGAACTTGAAAGTTCTTTTCCCCAGTAGCATTAGTGATGCTTTAAAAACAAGATAGCATGTCATCTCATGGGATAATAGACTACATATTTCATAAAGTCTCACAGTATTTACAATAAAAGGACCTTTACAAAAACACTTTTGCAAGAACAAACAGTGTACTATGATGATGTTTTGAAAGCACAGGATTTAGGCTCCACCACCAATTTGGCTTCAGCGTGCTATGATTCATCAAATTTTGTTCCCCTAAATTATTTTAGAGAATACTGCCTGGCAGTCAAGGAGCTCTTCTGTGCAAAAGAATGGCTGGTGGTGGAAGAAAAGACCCACAGGGGACTCTACAGATCTGGGATACATCTGCTCTCCATGCCAGACTGCAACAAACTCCCCAGCATGCACTGGGACCCCGTGGCCTGTACCAGACTGCCATATTTAGGTAACAGAGTTCTCTCGAGACTTTGGAGGTTCAGAGAAATTTACTATTTTGAGGAAGCTAACATGTGAATTTAAATCTAATATTTCTAGGCATTTCTTTTTTTTTTTTTTTTTTGAGTTCTGCCTTCCTTCCATACCTAATAACAGAATCCTCCTGCTCTCCTAATTGCAGGGGTTAGCATAAGGATTTATTCCATTTATTCTACAAGAAATTAAAGAGCACTTTTCACTGCTGCTTGAGATCTTACCTTACTTCATAAGCAGATCTTAGAGCTTATAAAATTTTATGGAATATGCAGAGAAATGGCTAAGAAACATTTCACATTTTGTCAGAGGAGTGGAATAAAGGAATAAAGTCCTCTTTCTTAGCCAAGGAAGCAGATTTTTCAGCATGCAAAAAAGAAGCCACGTGTCTGCAAATGCTGATCTCACAAAACAAAGCTGAATGGCTGCATGTTGCTTTAATGAACTCCATTTGTAAGGAACTATGTGGTGAGCCCTAACAGCTGGTTTAATTTCAAAGATGCAATCCTTTCGCATTTGAATGCGAAGAATGTTTTCCCATTGTATATTAAAAAGCTGAAAGAGAACTTTGCATTTCTTAGCACTTTCTCACAGAACATAGGAGCTATCTGGATGTTCATTTAAAACAAATTTTTATCCTTTCCCCTTCAGATTATAAAAAAGAAAACCTAACAAGTAAGTAATTTTGTTTGTGCCCTTGAAACCTTATGTGTATGTAACTGGATTCATGCATGCGTATTTACACCCATATTTCATGATGTCCAGAACAGAACGTACCGTTCCTCTCAAAGGCTTTTCAGTATATTCACCCAGGGTAAAATATGAAGGAAGATCATTGGAGATTCCAGTGTATAGCTTCCAATTAGGCCATGGAGAGCACCATATTTACTGATTGATACAAATCCTATCTCCTGCCTCAAGGTCATTAAGTTGCTTTATCGCTCCTATGGCTATAAAAGAACCAATTTAAAATATCACCTTTTGATTTTGCATTCATGATTTTTGTGTCATTCAATTCTTTATAGAGGAAAACAAATGTTTATTTCTTCATTGAACCAATTCATGCTCTTGCTTTATGACAACAGATCCTTCTTTTGGAAGATAGGTGTTTTTAAGACAGCTAATTTGCAGTGTGAAGTTTACAGGGTCAAATCAAATGGTTTTGAAAGGATAATCTCAAAATCTCTAGGAATAAATTCAAGAAAGTTGCTTGAAAAGTGGTGCCCTAGAAACTAACTTATATCAGATGGTACGTTAAACCTACCAGAATGCAGAAATCTTCAGAATGAAATTAGAAAAATTTTTCATGTCAGTTAACTTCCTCTGATTTCCATGTTTAAGGCTCAAACCATATTCATTTCTTGGGATAGATATTCCAGGCCTAATTGCTTCTGCACTTGTCTAACTGCCTGGACTTGATTTTACCAGTTTATTAAAGGACTAAGACTTAAAGTATTGAAAGAAAGAATGCTACTGGTCGCAAGTGAATCACTCAGGGCTAGGAAACAAGAACAGCTATGGAAAACCCGAAAAATCTATTATTCTGGAAGCCTATCAAGTTGTCATTCCCAACTCGGAAAGAATGAAAAGAAATATTTCAATTCTTTGTCACTTAAGCAAGCAACCAAAGTTAACTTTGATTGGACTTTTAATTGATGACTGTGATCTCTGTTACCCTTTAGTTGTTTACTCATTCATCCATTCAAGCGTTCATTGAGGCTTTACTGCTTGAAAGATGCAGATCTTCGATCCTAGATTAGGCAGAAATAACACGCACAAAAGCATCCAGATTTCTGCCTTGTATACTGATTAGAAGGCATTGCGAGCTGCATAGATTAGCTAAATCATTTTATGAAATCTTTGCTATATGTAAGAAAATGAACTCCAGATGTCATAAACCAAACATTTCATCTGACCATATGGTGAGTAATGTCTAAAAATATGTTCCCTGAGTTAAATGCAGCTATCAAAGAAATCGGCTTTAGATCTTCAGGTAGGTCGTTCATTGAGCAGAGAAGGCATCCTTATTAGGTAGACTTGTCCCATATTCTGTGAGAGCGTGTAAAGCCCTCAAATATTTCCTGGAGAGTTTCTTGAATTCTGAGTAAACTCTAAAGGATATTACCAGTTCACTTTGAAGGGTCATAGAAGATTTTTTTAATCATTAGTTTATCTTTTGGATATTTCCTTCTTGCTTCCCTTCTCCCTGTCTTTTAATGATTGCTCCTACTTTCTTATTAGCAGGAAGTTTAGCTCTCCAGTTTAAGCCCCCCTCCCTACTTATCTTGGATTGATTTTTCAAATCCTCAAATGACTCAGTCCAAAGAAAGTCAGAGCAGCTTTCAAACCATCACAGAGGAACCTGGGAAGTCTGTTACATCCACCACTGCTGTGATGCTTGATGAGAAATGCTGTCATTGGTCCTGCACGGATGTTTTACTACTGTGCTAATATTCTTCTAGTTCTGGGTGCCTGCTTGAGTCACAAGGGTAACCAAACTTGGTCTCCACAGGCTTCAGAACCACTTGCTTAACCACTGGTGCTCAGGGTATAATCATTGTGTCCATGCCTAGACTAAGTCATACATGGGCATCCCTCATAATCTCTGCTTTTACAAGTGTCCTGTTTCAAATGGCTTCAGGCACCCACTGCAATGAAAGTTTTCCTTTGACTTTGTGATGTGTTATATTAATATAGTTCCTTCTATGAAATCATTATTTTTTTTTTACTATATTGCAGTCAACTGCTAATATTTCATTTAGGACATTTTAAATCTATGTTCTATAATCTATGCTGCACTTTTCTTTCGTGCTAACACTGTCAGGTTGTGATATTCGTATTATAGTAACTTCCTAAAACAATCTGAAAGAATTTTCTCTTACTGGAATATATTATAAAACTGTGGAAATTGTATCTCCAGTTGTATCTTCCAAGGCTGAAAGAATGTAACCATAATTCTATAATGACTTAAATTTCCTGGTTATGACTATTTTCAGATTTTCTAATTCTTCAAATTTGGTTAATAATGTGTTCCTATCATTTTCCTTAAGATTTTTAAAATGTAACTGCATAGTTACATCTTATTTCACTTTTATTGACCTTTGAATCTATTGTTAAAACAACTTTATCATTCCTAATTTTATATGTTTGTGCCTTATTTTTTCAAAAATTAAAATGTCACTGATTAGACTACTTTGTAAATATTTATAAGACCAACCATTGACCTAGTTTTTAATTCTATCATTTGTGTTATGTGTATTCTAACTTATTAATTTCTGCTTGTACATGGCTGTTATTTTATCACCTGTTTTCCTTTGTTTTCTGTAGATTTTGTTTCTTTTCCAAAGTTTGAATTAAATGTTTAGTTCATTCACTTTCATTCTTTTTATCTAATGGAAGGGGATGATGCTATGAGTTTATCACTGAGCACATCTTTGGCCAAATCTCATAATCACTGTTAGGAAGTTATTTTGTTATCTGTAACTATGGCTACTTTCTACTCTTTGATTGAAAGGTTATTAATTTTTTTCTTTTTTAAATGTCTTATTGGGTTTTATTTAATCTACTGTTAATTGCATTTTGGTCAAAGAATAGATTTGCATAATTTCCTCTTTTAAAATTTACTGAGATTCACCTTTGTGACCTGACAAAAAAGATTGGGTCTGTCAGTATCCCATAAATATTTGAAAATAAGGTTTATTCTCTCTTTTTAGGGTACAAAGTTCATTCTTCACTATTAAGACATTCTTGTTGATTATATTATTAAAACATGCTGTATCCATGCTTTTGTCTTTACTCAACCAACTAAAAGGATTTACAATATAATTCATAGTGTTGTTTTAATAAATATACAATGGACTTTGCACCCTACAAACAGAGGGATATTACTATGACATCTTCTGGTTTCCAGTAGTAATACAGATTTTACCGTATTTGTATACTGCATTGACCTTTTTAACAGGAGTTTGACAGGAGTTCAATTGTTAGATGAACTTTCTCGTTTGCGTCTTATTTCCGTTTTCCATGTTCTTCCACTTATTTGTTTGTAAATCAACAATACATATGTATAAAAACACGGCTTTAGACAATCCTGACTTCAATTTCATGAAGATATTTTATTTAATAACTTAACAATTTCTATGATTGTTGTCAGGTCATAAACAATATGATGAGTGTAAAGACACTAGCCCAGGATCTGCATTTGTCTTGGAAAAAATATTTCCTTTCTCCGAGTCTCATCTTTAAAATTCTGTGATTCTATAAGCTGGATTTACTTACAACTGGACCTCACTGGATCCTTACAATTGCACTTTATAGATATATGACCAGGGAGAACCTGATACATTAAACGTAGTCAAATTTAGTTTACCGATTGCTTGAATACAAAAGTTGCTGCTTAAAAGCTTAAGAATGAATGAAAAAACTGTTGTTGACTTACAGCATTCCCACCAATGACATCCTCAAAGCCGAGTGTGGACATTCCAAATGTGCCTTCCTCCTCCTCGTCCTCCTTCTCTGTCTCACCTACATACTCCATGACAGTAATAATCTCCATCATGTCCAGCTTTGCTGTATTCGTGCTTCTTACCATAACCACTCTTTATGGCTGCCGAAGACGAAAACAATGGAAAAATAAGAAAAGGTGAGATTCTAACATTTTAAAAACCTTTGCATATTTAGTATTGAAGCTGGAGATGGGAGGCGGGATACATATAACACTGCCAGTCTCTTTATGACATCCATTGCCTTGCTTTAACATTAAGCATCCCCACCATGATCTTTAAAAATGTCAGTGACTTTTTTGCATAGGATCACATGTCCTGAGGTTAGTTTTTCACAGCAGATAGACTCTAAAGCACAATTTGGAAGAATATGGCTGTTCCTTCTCCCTATCAGCCCCCTCAGCCCCACCGCCACTACCAGATTGGATAGTGGCAAAATTCTTTAAAAAAATGTACCTTTAGGCTCCAAACCAAACCAAACTCTTCATTGCTCTAAAGTGGAAGGATCTTTGGTGAACTTAGTATGATTTGTGTTGTGTCCTCCTAAACACCATGTCTCTGAGTACAAAGCTCTCACCTGGTCCTCAGCTCATTATTGATCTTACCTGTCTTACCTGCAGAGAATCAGCAGCTGTAACCCTCACCACTCTTCCTTCTGAGCTCTTGCTAGACAGACTTCATCCCAACCCCATGTACCAGAGGATGCCACTTCTTTTGAATCCCAAATTGCTCAGCCTGGAGTATCCCAGGAATAACATTGAATATGTGAGAGACATCGGAGAGGGAGCATTTGGAAGGGTCTTTCAAGCAAGGTAAAGTTGCCCGTGTTAAAAAAAAAAATCCACCCACTGAAATACATTATGTCTGAAAAGTTACCAGACCATAACCTTGATTCTATGTAGTATGTATAACAGTTATTATCAAATTAGTTCATTCTTTACATCTTTCACCTTATTTGTATTGAGTACTGTACTTTGGACCTTGATTTTCCCTCTCTGCTGGAAAATAGGGTTGTGTATATGAAAAGAATCTTTATAAAACATTCCGATGATAAGCAATTAGCAAAGTTTAATCATATTTTCTTTTCAGAAGAGAATTGCCATACATTTTAAATAATCATTTCTCACATTGCTTTTAGTAAATACTTCTAAAATCTCTTCTATTTTCATTTGCTATAATCTCTACTTCATTTAAAATTTACTTTGAATTTCAGTTTAAGAACTCAGAGCCTGACGTGTAGATATTAAATGTTCACAGAATAGCAAGACAGAAAAGGGAAAAAATAATGCAAAAAGGCCAGAAAACAATGAGCTCAAGAAAGGAGTATGTATTGGGCCAACCCTAGCCCAATTAATGTCTTTGTGTGAATTGGAATAAAATACCCTCTCTGCATGGGTGTAGCTCCACAGACACACAGCTGGCCACAGAAAGTGGACTTGGTTTTAATCACCAGTTGCCACTTTGGGGCCTGTTGCTCTTGGGCAGGACACAAGCTTACCTCTACTCTTAGTGGCCCTGGTATGGAGGTTACATGATTAATGAAAATCTCATACAAATACTTATTGGAAACCAAAAATATGCAAGGCACCCTTTTAGGCTCTTTGGGGATATAAAGATGAATATGTCATGGTCCCTGCCTTCCAGGAATTTAGATTCTGGCCAAGAGATTAAGAAGTTAGGATGGTAATGATGATCCCATTGAATCTGGGCACTTTTGATTTCCTGTTATTTATAAACAATGCATTTTTAAACTTAATCTATGTTGAAAATAATCCCAGTGATTTTTCATTGGAGTCAAGGAGTTTTAAGTGTGACCTGCCATTGGCATCTTTCTTTTCTTCTGTGGCTGTGGGAAAGGCTGCGTGAGTATGGGGATGTGTATTAACGTGGGTAGTTACCACGTGACTATGTGTAATACTCCTGATCTTTGATTTCTTGCTAAATAATGTATCTCTCAGGGCTCCAGGCTTACTTCCTTACGAACCTTTCACAATGGTGGCAGTGAAGATGCTGAAAGAAGAAGCTTCAGCAGATATGCAAGCAGACTTTCAGAGGGAGGCAGCCCTCATGGCAGAATTTGATAATCCTAACATTGTGAAACTCTTAGGTATGAAAATATACGGGAAGAAATGTATTGCATCAGAAAACAGAGGCTTGCCCACTCTTTTCTCTTTCATACTTCACTTAAGTTTTTGCTTTCATTCCTTGATCAGAGAGGTGTCTCTGTTCCTCTCCACAGAATATTTTCAGTACCAGGCAGTAGACTATTTCATTAAATCACCTAAGTTCAAAACATTGAAGTTTTAAAAAATTTCTCAGAGAAATATTTTGTCATTTCATTAGCTTCCTTTTACCAATTTTATTTTAATTTTTAATTTAATTTATATAGTACATATAAATGCACTGATTGCTAAAGTCCCTGGAATTAAAAACTAACCCCAAAATAAACAAGCCAAGATAATAGCATTCTCATTTCTCTTCCTTTTTGAACAGACTTCTAACTTTTGCCTGAAAAAAATAATAGTTAATAATCTATTTTTATGCTGATGTGAAATTGCGACCATCTGATCTAATATTTCAAATTGTCCAGTTTCCCTCTCAAATACGGCAAGACTGTAGAATTAACAAATGTCTTCCTGGCACTAAATCTAAGGCTCTGTTTATATTAACTTTTTTTTTTCTTTCTGGAATGCACACTGTAAATTTACCTAAATGTTTTACTGCAGTAACCTGAAAATTTTCTCTAAGATCTTGGATTGTTTCTGTGCTCCTTTCCAAATTTCATACAACAGCTTCCTTATCATCCCTCTTCGGAAAGGAAGCAGAAAAACAGAGCAATTGCATTACATACTTAAAGCAAACATCCATCCATAAATTCATTCACCCAATATTTATGGAGTACTTGCTCCCCGGATATGTGGTAGGTGTATGGAATTTACAGAAGACTTAAGACATAATCTCTGTTTTTAAAGGGCTGGTAGATAGGATGCAGGATTAAGGATAAGGAATGATGGAAGGAAAATCGGATCCTGGAAAGGTCAGGAGCTGAGGCACCCTAGGAGAAGTGATATGTCAGCTGAATCTTAATAGATGAACAGGAGATGTGTACACAAAGAAAAGGGGGGTCAGGGTTCGACTATGATGGTCTCTACAGAAAACCAAGGCCCATTTTCTGATCCAGTCATTTGCTGTTGGACAAGTTTTTCCAGCGTATCACTTTAGAAACACAACCTCTAACAAGGGGCCTTATTTTGGTTCCAGGAGTGTGTGCGGTAGGGAAGCCAATGTGCCTGCTCTTTGAATACATGGCCTACGGTGACCTCAATGAGTTCCTCCGCAGTATGTCCCCTCACACCAGACACAGCCTCAGTCCCAGTGACCTGGCCCCCGGGGCACAGGCCTCCAGCCCCGGCCCCCCGCCCCTCTCCTGTGCCGAGCAGCTGTGCATCGCCAGGCAGGTGGCCGCGGGCATGGCCTACCTCTCTGAGCGCAAGTTTGTCCACCGGGATTTGGCCACCAGGAACTGCCTGGTGGGTGAGAACATGGTTGTGAAAATCGCCGACTTTGGCCTCTCTAGAAACATCTACTCGGCTGACTACTACAAAGCCAATGAAAACGACGCCATCCCCATCCGTTGGATGCCCCCGGAGTCCATCTTTTACAATCGCTACACCACGGAGTCTGATGTGTGGGCCTACGGGGTGGTCCTGTGGGAGATCTTCTCCTATGGCTTGCAGCCCTACTACGGGATGGCCCACGAGGAGGTCATCTACTACGTGCGGGATGGCAACATCCTCTCCTGCCCAGAGAACTGCCCCCTGGAACTATACAATCTGATGCGTCTGTGTTGGAGCAAGTTGCCTGCGGACAGACCCAGTTTCACCAGCATCCACCGAATTCTGGAACGCATGTGCGAGCGGGCGGAGGGGAGTATGGGTATCTGAGGTCAAAGATGGACAAATAGCATTCTCCAGTCTTCTCTCAGACTCTAGGATCCAGAAAAGTCCGATGCCAGAGGCCGAAGGAGACCCAGATAGGAAAGAACAGCAGCAGGCAGAGGTACCATGCTGTTTGTTTCTTAGAAAAATACTGGGCAGAACTCATGGAGTGGGTGGAAAGTGGGTGATGGGAAAGGCAAAGGAGCAAAAATGTCAGATAAGCGGAGATAACTACTCTTCCTCATGGGGAAAGTTTGTATTACATATTGTACAGGAAAGAATGTCATCCTATTCAGTTCCTGAATTAGCTGGCAGCAGAGTAAGACTCTGCTGTATTAAATTTTAATATGAAATGCAGTTGAGAGCTTCATTTTTAATGAGTTCATTCCTGTCCATTAGGAAAGTAGCGTATCTTCCTGTAAGAAATTAAGCTCAAGCACAGAAAACTACAAAGAAGGAAAAACCATTTATTTTCTCCTCACCCAAAGATGGGTGTTGGTTTTTTATTCAATTTCTTTCTTGAGTTTAATGCACACTTTTATATTTGTTTGTATTTTACAGTTGTGGTTTACTTTATTGATAGAGGGTTTCCAAGGAATAAAATGATAAATCAGCAAGGCTATATTCTTATTGTGATTTTCAGTTCCCTTTCTCTGTCTTTGTGTTTCTTCTATAGAAGTTTTTCCTGTGTGTGCTCTTGTCATGAATTTAATCTCCTTATTTTACTCCTACGGTTTCTTTTCTGAGAAAAATCTTTTGTGGCCAATTAATTTACCTTCTTTGAAAATTTTATTGGTACTTTTTTCTTTGCTTTCATCTATATTTCTTCCTTTTTTCAGAACTTGGTTCTTTTTTGGTTATTTAGCTATTTTTTCTTTTTATTTCATCCATATAACAAACATCCTGGCAGAAATAATAACTTTCTAAATAACACTGTGGACTGTTATGTATATACCTTTTGCAAAGTATTACCATTTTCTTCTGTAACTTGCTTTTGAAGCTACACATTTTAAGGTTGTCATTCATTAATTTTATTGCCACAGTCTATTAAATCTCTTTATAAACCATAGTTTATAATATGGGATTTCACAAGATGCTCTTGTGGCTTTGAGTTACTTCAAACCTGAGGTGTTTTTGTTTTGGGGGTTTTTTTTGTTTTTGTTTTTGTTTGTTTTTGTTTTTTGTTTTGTTTGCATTCTGACATTTTTTTCCTTCTGGAAACCAATTTGATAGGCAATAGAATTAATATAGGGACTGCTTATCAACTTTCTGCATGACTATTCACCTATCTTGTTACATCTTATGACTCTTAAAAAGAAAAAAAAAACCTCTGGAACTCAGATTCTTGGTGCACAAGATTTCTCAGTGGAGCCCACACAATGTATCTTTATCTGACGCTAACATGGTTAATATCAGTCTCTTCCTGATATAGTATGAACCCAAATTCTCCCAAAAAGCAAATAAACAGGGAAGAGAAAATAGCAGTCTACCCTATATCAGCTTACTTTCATTCAACCTAATTGGGAGTTAGGGCAATGGAGAAATGGTCTGAATTCTTGAAAGTAGCTTTTCAACTGCTTCTGGAAGGCTCTACCTGAAATCTCCAAATGCACCTGCATGCAACAACTTTGTCATCTTTGCTGGAGTTTCCATTTCTTGTTCATAGTCATTCCAGGCAACCAAGACAAAAACACAGACTTGTCCCTCCCTTTCACCCATGAAAACTCTATCGTTTGCTTTCTAAAATTCTCCTGCACACACCACCTCCCCTTCAATCCGGCTGCCCATTACTCAGACTCCATCACTGCCTGTTATCTCATCTTTCTCCCACTGCAGGGCAGAGAAGAGTCCATGGGCTATGACAATATGTGCTTACTAACAGTTCTGATTTACAAATAAGGCAGCCAGAAGTTAGCACTGAGACCTTGAGAGGTGCCTTAGGTTAAGTCATGACGGTAAGTCCAAAATTAAGACAGTCATCCAAAGGGCTAGATGAGGAATAAGGCTGTAGCATGAGTCAAACAGTCAACCAGCCAGCACCGCAGAAAATTTGGAGAGGGCCGCCGTCAAGTCTGGAACTTTCCCCTAGATATCCATAGCATGACATGTGAGTGTGTCATATATACTCTGTAAACTTCAAAGATGTCTTCAGGTTTCCTCAGCTGACAGAGTTTTATTATAAAAGAAAGGCATGGAATCAGGCCAATCAGAAAAGCTCCATAGAAAAGCAGGGTCAGGGCAGTTAGAGTTACTTGGAGGACCTGCCAGGGGGCTGGTGCAGCTGGGATCATGTTGCACCTCAGAACCAGGTTTCCATAGCCCCTTCTATCATTGGCCACTTTGAGCTGCTGGATAATTGCCTTTACTTTCCTGCTTCTTCCTCGTGCCTTGTACAGGCTCATGGATTCTCTGTCTGTGTGTCTTTTAGGCTCTGATATTCAAGGTCTCAGAACAAAAAAATCATAGAGGTATAGACAAGTACAGTGAGTGAATGAATAAGTGAGCAGGCAAGTAACTATAGCCATCCAATTTTTAAAGGAACTGAAAACTAAAATAACAGCTAGAAATCCCATTATAGTAACAGTGGTAATAAAAGTCATACCATCCGCTAGCATTTACTGAATGCTTACCATGTATATTCTAAGGCCTCTAAATATATATATTTTTAATTGAAGTAAATATATTAACTTAAAACATACAAAATCCCTGTGTTGTTAGCACTATCATTATACCCACTCTTTAGGTGAGGAAACAGGCCCAGAGAGGTTGTGTAACTGGCCCAAGCACACAGAGCAGCAGAGCCTAGGTTGTGACCAAAAGAGGCTGAACTCTCAGTCATCAAACGGAGGTGCTTCCGATGATTCTAGAGGGAACAATTGAATCACGATGACTCTGTGGAGGTGATTTATAATTTGCATGTAGTTTCAAAGCATACACCTTATCCCTTGTACTACTGATTTCCAATCCAAGTCTTTTCACTGAATAGCAAAAAGTGTATTTTAGCATTTTCAGTTTCATGAAAAAATCCAATTGATGGCATGTGTATTTTTTTTTTATTAGCTCTAAATGCATTTTTAAGTCATGTCAAGATCACTGTCTTATTAGTGCCCATCCCAAGGTTCTGTATCTCAGGAACATGGGCCAGTATTTACCAGTATTGTTTTCTATTTTAAATACAGATTTTTCCCCCATTGTAAAATCATCATTGTATAACTTCAAAGAGATCAGAAGAGAGACTCACGGGATCATGGTTACCAAGTGTCAGGACAGGCATCAGTGAAGCACCCACAGTGATATTAAATGGTTGAACATCAAATGTGACATGAGTTCCAGGGACTGCAAGTGGCACCAGAAGCACACAGTCCCCGGTATTGCAATAGAGCAGAAAAAAAAGAGCACTCCTTCCACTTTGCAGGATATTATAAACCTGTTCTATATCATTAACTATTCTTCTAAAAGTCCAGATTAATTTCTGAATAATATTCCATTTTATGGATATGCCAGAATTTAATTTCTTATTTTTAAACCACTTGAGTTTTTGAACTGAAAACATTTTTTTTCCCCAGTTTTCACTATAACAAACAATGCTGTATTGGTCATCCTCATTTGCACACGCCCATGATTATCTCCTTATGGAAGTTCTGAGAAAGGGAATATCCAAACCAAATAGCAACACAAAATTAAAGCTTTCGTTAGTTTTGCCATATTCTCTAGAAACACTGTTCCCATCTCTGCGTCATACAGCGGCTCTCATAGCCCTAAACATTTGCTGTCATACATAGAAAATTAATTCTCTATTTTTTAGAAGGCTTTTGTCTACTTGGTTACAGAAAAAGATGATCTCATTTTGATTTTATTTTTAAATGACTAGTGAGGTTGAGTTTTTCGTGTTCCTAGGTCATTTATAGTTCTTATTTTGGAAATTATCTATAACTCACTTTTCTATTGCATAGTTCATTTTCTAAGTGATTTGTGAGAGTCATTTTATTTAATAAATAGTAAACCTTTGTCATACTTTGCACAAAGTAAAAAATATATACATACTTTTATTTTAAAATAGTATTTGCTTTATTATTGCAAAAGCAATACTTATTTTTTTGAAAAGAAAAAAGAAGCAACAATATTCAAATAAAGAAAATGAAAAAACACCAACCAGTGGTAACTAACGTTAACTCATGATAAATATTGTTGCAGTCTCTTTCACGTAGGTAGGTAAATAGGTAGATGAGAGAGATTAGATAGATAGATAACCATTTAAAATAAAAATAAGATCATATTGTATTGTTTAAAGCTTTGTTCTTATCACTGAGTGTATCAAACATGTTCAATATCAACAAGTATTCATGTGCAACATCACTTTTGAGGAATGAATAATATTCTATTACGTGAACTTACAATTTAACTATTATTCCATTGTTGGACATTTGGTGTATTTCTATTTTTCATTATAAAATACAGTATTTTGATAATCCTGTTGCTAAATTTTGTGAGCATCTATCTTGAGTGATTTCTTTATATATAACTCCTAGAAATATTGATAGAATTTCTAGATCAAAGGGTATATATGCTTTTAATGCTTTAATACATTGACAAATTACCTTCCTGAATTATGTTATCAATATATAATCTTCCAGCTAGATAAGAAAGCCTTTTTCTTTCAACTTCACCAATACTGAGCATGAGTGTATTAATAATTGCCAATATAATATTTTAAGTTTTTATTTTGTAGTTTTTGCTTACATTTCTTTAAATAAGATAAGGCTGAATGTTTTTTCAGTGTTTTGAAGACAGTTGATTTACTCTGTGATTTGCCTTCTACTGTTATTTTCCTATTGGGTATATCTCTTTATTATTGCTTTATGAAAACACTTTATATATTAAGGAGTTAAATTTTATCATATGTTTCAACCACTTTTCTAATGTTTAAAATGTGTACTTCTATTTGTCTTTTACTATCAGATTTTATTAATCAGGAAAGAATGTTGAATTTTCAGTCTATTGAGATGACTGTGGCTTTTTCCTTAATCTGTTAATATGTAGAAATGTAAGAATTGATTTCATACTGTTGAAATATTTTTATGTTCTGGGAATAAACTCTCTTTGGGTGTCATATCAGTCTTCTAATTTACTACCAAATCTGTTTTATTAACATTTATTTGCATCAGTATTTATAAATTTATGAGATTAAAAGTTTATCATTTTCTTCTCTGTTATATTTTGGTATCAGTATTATGATACTTTCCAAAACTTAGGAGTTTCTTCCTCTGGATCTTGGTTAGTTTTTTAAAAAAATTTACTTATTAATAAAAGCAATACATACATATTATCTTTTAAACACTCCTAAGAAAGAATTGTACAAATAAAAAGTCCCCTCTTCCAAATCATCTCTAGTTCCAGTCTAAGTACAAACCACTCTATCCATTTCTGGTTTTGGTTCTGCGGGCAATGACCACTGCAATTCTAACAAATACATGTCTATCTCTTTCTGAATTGATCAATTGAAAAAGGTGTGTAATATCTCCCTTCATGAAAGATGGGCAGGTTAGAGCACTTTAGCTTAAACCCCTCTCTATTTTCTGAGTTATGTTAGTTAACTTATTATCAATTATATTATTTATCATTGTAACTTTAAAAAATATACTTAAACATCAGTCCTCCCAAGGCAATGGACATGAAAGCAAAAATAAACAAATGGGACCTAATAGAACTTACAAGCTTTTGTACAGCAAAGGAAAGCATAAGCAAAACAAAAAGACAACCTACAGACTGGGAGAAAATATTTGCAAAATTATGTGACTAACAAGGGCTCAATTTCCAAAATATACAAACAACACATACAACTCAATAGCTAAAAAAACAAACAACCCAATCAAAAAATGGGCAGAAGACCTAAATAGACATTTCTCCAAAGAAGACATACAGATGGCTAACAGGCACATGAAAAGATGGTTGATATCACTAATTATTAGAGAAATTCAAATCAAAACTACAATGAGGTAGCACCTCACACCAGTCAGAATGGCAATCATTAAAAAGTCTACAATTAGCAAATGTTGGAGAGGGTGTGGAGAAAAGGGAACCCTCCTACACTGTTGGTGGGAATGTAAATTAGCATGGCCACTGTGGAATACAGTATGGAGGTTTCTTAAAAAACTAAAAATTGAGTTACCATATGACCCAGCAATCCCACTACTGGGCATATACCCAGAGAACACCATCATTCAAAAAGACACATGCACTCCAATGTTCATTGCAGCATTATTTACAATAGCCAGGACATGGAAGCAACCTAAATGTCCATCAACAGATGAATGGATAAAGAAGATGTACATATATACAATGGAATACTACTCAGCTGTAAAAAGGAATGAAACTGGGATATTTGTAGAGTCATGGATGGACCTAGAGACTGTCATACAGAGTGAAGTGAGTCAGAAAGAGAAAAACAATTATCGTATGTTAATACATATATGCAGAATATAGAAAAATGGTACAAATTAACCCATTTGCAAGGCAGAAGTAGAGACCCAGATGTAGAGAACAAACATATGGACACCAAGTGGGGAAAGCGGGGGGTGTTGGGGTGGGATGAATTGGGAGATTGGGATTGACATACATACATTACTAATAAGAAAAAAAATATCAAATTGTATGCTTTAAATATATGCAGTTTATTGTATGTCAATTGTATCTCAATAAAAGTTCTTAAAGAAAAAAAAAAAAAAAGATACATGCACCCCCAATGTTCATTGCAGCACTATTTACAATAGCCAGACATGGAAACAACCTAAATGTCCATCAGTAGATGAGTGGATAAAGAAGATGTGGCATGTGTGTGTGTGTGTGTGTGTGTGTGTATGTAATGGAATACTACTGAGCCACAAAAAAGAATGAAATAATGCCATTTGTAGCAGCATGGATAGACCTAGAGATTATCATAAGTGAAGTAAGTCAGACAGAGAAAGACAAATACCATATGATATCACCTATATGTGGAATCTAAAATATGACACAAATGAGCATTCCTACAAAACAGAAACAGACGCATAGACGTAGAGAACAGCACTGTGGTTGCCAAGGAGGAGGGGGGTGGGGAGGGATGGATTGGGATTTTGGGATTAGCAGATGCAAACTATTATATAGAGAATGGATAAACAACAAGGTCCTACTGTATGGCACAGGGAACTATATTCAATATCCTTTGATAAACCGTAAGAATATATGTAAAGCTGGATCACTTTGCTCTACAGTAGAAATTAACACAACATTGTAAATCAAATATAATTCAATAAAATAAACATTTAAAAAATACACTTAAAGGCTACCCATTGATTCTGGACTATGTTAGATGCTATTAAAACTCCCACACTTTCTTCTACCACTTTTTCTCTCCCTGCTACGTTCTATCACCTGTTTCTATGCTGTACAGCCGTTTTTATACTGTCCAGCTGTTTCTATGCTATCAGGATCTATAATGTTTGCATTTTCTTCTGCAACGAATTAAGATTTGAGTGTTGACTCTAGGCTGACTCTAAGCATGAAAAAAAGAAAGAAACAACGCCTACAACAGTGTGGTTATGTAATGCTTATGCATTGCCACAAAAATAGTGGTATTCAATTACTTTAATTTTATAGTATATTTTAATATCCATTAATTCTTTCTATTTCCTCTATATTATGGATGAAATATCATTTAAAATACCACAGAATTTTATGTTCTCTTCTGTTTTTTACATTTTGTTTCTTCCTCTTTCTTCTGCCTCCTTCTCATGCTTTTGTTTTCCACGAATGTTTGGGTGATGGTTGATTTAACATACAACACTGCAAATGAGAGTTGTTTTGATTGATATTGGTGGCAGGAGTGTAGTTCCTCTGCAATTTTGTTGGAATGTTTATGCAGCAAGGCCCCTCTTTAACAGGATGGCTCCCTGTGGGCTCTGCGTATGTGGTTCGTGGGGAGGACACAGGCAGGCTGAGTTAGAATCCCCGCAGTTGCCAAAGCGATAAAATACTCTACTCTGAGGGTATAATACTTTGGTATATTTCACTCCTGGAGAGAACTGTTATTCCTTCACCCCTTCCAACCCCTGTGAGAGTCTAAGATTCTCCCCCTATTCTACTCTGCCTCCCTACCTAGATTCAACGCACACAACAAGCGCCCTTCCCAGGGCAAATCTTCCAATCTTTTCAGAGAGCATTTCTTGGCGCTCCAGCTGGCGGGGAAGCTTCTCAGTCCTCCTGTTCTATATATGAGCCTCGTGTTGATCACCCTGACTGACAACCCAGAGCCCATTCCTGCCCTCTGCATCTGCTGACTCAGAGCCTGGAGTCTTTATTTATGTGAGATCACTTCCCACCTCTCCTGACAGCTGGATCCTGTGTGCTGCAGGCTGTAGTTTATCATTTCCTGTGTTATTCATGAATAAGAACATGAGATACCTCCTGCTTTCCAATATTTGTCAACACGATGGCACGTAGATTGCTTTCGGCATGTACATGGATTTCTTATTCGCATACGTTTACTGTCACATCGATGAAGTCTTGGGAGGAAAGCAAAGGAGAGGGTCAGTCAGCCTACCATCTTGATCAAGAAGCCTCTCTGAAATAGTTGTCATTTAGGAATTCCCTGCTAACTCCTCCTCAGTCTTCTTTGTTGATTCTTTCTTTCCTCCCTCCTTCTCCCAGCCTTTTAAGATTGGAAGATGCCATGGCTCAATCCTTGGGCTGCATCTTTTGTGAGTGGTCTCCCTTAGTGATCACATCCGGCCATCTCATTCATGGCTGTAAATACCACCCATATGCCAAAATTTTTATCTTTAGCACAAACCTCTCTCCCCAGTTTCATACTCATATTTCTAATAACCTTTTATGCATAAGAGCTTCAGATTCTCCTCCCTATAGCCAGGCTCTCTGCTCTATTTCTTTGCTTGATCTACATTCAAAGCTGTGCTTCACGGCTTGGTGTTGCCTCTCATGTCAGGGAGGAGTCTTAGCGCCTCTCCAAAATGGGAGCACACTTGGTGTCCGGGTGCTGCTGCAGACTTGGTACTTTTTCTCAGGAGGGCAGATTGTGTCCACTTTAATAGCTTCCAATACCCTCTCCCATTTCTTTTACAGCTGGTAGAAATTCAACAGTTTTTTGCACGGAGCTGCTACCCATTCCTGATTTACAGCACTGATACACCTGTTTCCTTTTAAATACGGTTTAGGAGAATTAGGGAGGGAAGAACTTGATGCTGTGCTCATTTCACCACTTTAACCAAAATCTTCCTTGTTGTGGGGAGGATTTACCCTGTTCTTGTGGATTCAAATCTTCACAGAAAATATATTTTAGGTCACCATTCTTTTTTCTTTTTTTTATTTATTTTTTATTTATTGGCTGCATTGGGCCTTCGTTACCGCACCTGGGCTTTCTGTAGTTGCAGAGAGCAGGGGCTACTACTCTTCGCTGCGGTGCACAGGCTTCTCATTGCAGTGGCTTCTCTTGTTGCAGAGCATGGGCTCTAGGCACGTGGGCTTCAGTAGTTGTGGCACATGGGCTCATTAGTTGTGGCTCATGGGCTCTAGAGCGCAGGCTCAGTAGTTGTGGTGCACATGCTTAGTTGCTCCACGGCATGTGGGATCTTCCCGGACCAGGGCTCGAACCATGTCCCCTGCATTGGCAGGTGGATTCTTAACCACTGTGCTACCAGGGAAGCTCTCAGTTCACCACTCTTTTACTGGTTTTAGATTTAGTTAAGTAGCACAGACACCGAGATATATGCATGTATAGACCTTTACTTAGGTCCTAATCACCATAGAAACAACAGCACCACTCACTCAGTGGCTTTTGGTCCTGTGAGTCATCAAATGGTCATGATGTAATCAGAAATTACAACAACCGGCAAGACTCATAGGTGTGAGGGTCTGATTTTTTAAAAAGTCTTTGCCACTCAGCCATAAAAAAAGAGTGAATGCCATTTGCACCAACATGGATGGACCTAGAGATTACCATACTTAGTGAAGGAAGTCAGACAAAGACAAATACGTGATATCACTTATATGTGGAATCTAAAAAAAATGATACAAATGAACTTATTTACAAAACAGAAATAGACCCACAGACAGAACACAAACTTATGGTTACCATAGGGGAAAGGTGGGGAGGGATAAATTAGGAGTTTGGTATTAACCTATACACATTAATATATATAAAATAGATAACCAACAAGGACCTACTGTATAGCACAGGGAATGATACTCAATATTTTGTAATAACCTATAAGGGAAAAGAATCTGAAAAAGTATATATGTGTGTGTGTGTAACTGAATCACTTTGCTATGCACCTGAAACTAACACAACATTGTAAATCAACTATACTTTAATAAAAAAATAATTTTAAAAGCAATAAAATTAAAAATTAAAACAATTTTTAAAAAAGTTTTTAAAGTCTTTGCCAGTGCATTTCTTTTTTTTTTTTTCCTTGACTTTATTTATTTATTGCCTGTGTTGGGTCTTCATTGCTGCACAAGGTCTTTCAGAGAGAGGGGTTACTCTTCGTTGCAGTGCGTGGGCTTCTCATTGCAGTGGCTTCTCTTTGTTGCAGAGCCCAGGCTCTAGGCACACGGGCTTCCGTAGTTGTGGCACATAGGCTCAATAGTTGTGGCTCTAGGGCTTTAGAGTGTAGGCTCAGTAGTTGTGGTGCATGAGCTTAGTTGCTCCGCGGCATGTGGAATCTTCCCAGACCAGGGGTTGAACCTGTGTCCCCTGCATTGGCAGGTGGATTCTTAACCACTGCACCACCAGGGAAGTCCTGTTGGTCCATTTCTTACAAACAAAGATATATGTGTGTCTAGATGTTTGCCTTGCCTTCTAAAAGATTATGTCATCTGAGTATAAAGCAAAATAAAAGTGGAGAGAAATAATTACGACTTCTCAACCTTTACATGTCTTCCTTACTGGATCCCTCTTAATTGAAAACTTCCAAGAGATCCAAAAGGGATACTTATTCTTATAAGCTTCGTCATCATACCTGTAATTATGCAAGTAACCATCATTCCTCTCCTTTCAAACCACAGCCTCTGGAAAGTATAGCCACATTTAGAATTGTGCCCATAAGAAGAGAAGCCACCTGTACTATCTAAAGTTATGTCAGAGAGATGCTACCCACAAAACACACCAGACTGAGATATACACACTATCATTTTCTGGGTGTGCTCTTAACTATTTAGAGCTGTGATTAAAATTAGAAGTACTGGCATGACACTGCTTTCGAAGTTTTCTTTTTTAGCCATGTTAGCACCACAGTGGTTTGTATGATGCTCCTTCTTATTTCACTTGATGCTTTACTCAAGGATGGACTAAACATATGATTTGCTGTCAACACCACTTTTGCTATCTTGGTTTTTAAATTATGGGGATGTATTATGTTTAAGGATCTTAGGGAAGTCTATTGAGCATCATGTATTCAATCATTTTACCTTCATTCATCTAAGTCACCTTTCTCAGGTGAGAAGAATGATCTCAGGATCACTCTGTCCACATCACTCTGCTCAAGTCACTTTGGTTATTGTAACCTGATAAAAGAACCACTCTGATTTCAGCTATCCCCCAAACTACTCTCAGTGGTGACAGGCAATGAGGGATAAAATAAATGAAGAAGAGAGAAAGGCCTATAGAGGGGTGACATTGAGTGAACAAAGAACCACAGTTAAATTCAATGTCTAAGAAGGTAAAAAAGACCAGGAAATGCCTGAGGAGTCATAAATTTTTAGTTTTAATAATAAGCCTCTAATTTTTTAAGGAAAATTTCTTTATCTCAGTTTCTATGGCTGACAAATCCAGTTTCCAATTATGAGATGGGTTTTCCAAAGCTTGATGAAATCACAGTTTTTAATTTTCAAACACAAGACAATTTTGGAAGGAAGCATGCCTCTACTCATCCAATTTTTTAAAAAATTTGGAGAAAATTCAATTTTTTTTCTCAAACAGCTCTTTTATTATTGCAGTACATGTGAATTTGTCTAGCACTTGCCCAGAGTTTATCATGACTAGGCAAATCATTACATCTACAGCACAATCAAAATGGATGGATGACTCCAAGATACCACATCTCTAAAGGAAAAACCATTAATCCTTTAGCATAAATCTTTTACACTAAGATTCTTCACTTTAGAAATCAACACTTAGGGGAGGGTGGGGGGGACTTGAGGGAGGGTGGGGGGGAGTCAAGAGAGTGAGGGAATACAGGGATATGTGTATAAAAACAGATGATTGAACTTGGTGTACTCCCCAAAAAATAATAAATAAATAAAATTAAAAAAAAAAAAGAAATCAACACTTAGATTTTTTTCCTTAAGATTGCCTTGTATTATTTAATAGCCTGCCAGTTTTCCACTAACAATAAATTTGAAACAAATTTTTAAATTTTAAAAATGAACAATTAATTTAATGGCTGTATAATAAACCATTATATACATGTTGCCTAATTGTATCTAGACAGACAGCAGATAGAGCAGCAAAAGACATGGACTCAGACACTGACTCAAATCCCAGCAATTGACTTAATCCCTCTATGCCTCAATTTTCCTCATTTCTAAGATAATAATAAGAATAAGACCTAGTTCATAGGTTGCTGGACGAATTAAATGGGTTAATAGGTGGACAAAACTTAGGAAAGTGTCTGATACATAGCAAATACTATCAAGAGTTTTGCTAATATAATTGTGTCTAATTTTTACTATTATATAGGAAGCTGCCATGAACCATAGCTAAATCTATAGCTGCCATGAACTATAGCTAAATCATTGCACATATCTTTTTACTGTGTCCTAAGAATACAATAATAGAACTGGGTCAGACTCAATACACATTTTTAGGAATGTTAATGTATGTTGTAAAATTACCCTCCAGAAATCTTACAACAATTTACGCAATCAACAGCAACGTATGAAAGTAACAATGTCTTATACTGGCTACCTTAGAATGTCACCAAGTTTTAACGTTATCCATTTTGATAAGAGAGACATTTTATCTCCTTGCTTTAATATGATTATTTTTTAAATTCCTGGAGACTGTGGATTTTTTTCACATATTTTTATCAACTTTTTTTTTTGGTCATTTTGTAAATTGTCAAGTACACGCTACTGTTTCTTTCCCACCGATTGTCCTTCATCTGTTCAGTTCTAGTTTTTGGAATCCCTATTAGAACGCATAACTCGGAAATGCTCGTTACAGTCATTATCTTTCCTCTCATTGCATTAATTTCATATCAGTTTCCTCTGGGGTAGGATAAATGTCTCAATCTGATTTTCTTTTTTCTTTTCTTTTTTTTTTAGCTCTTTATTGGAGTATAATTGCTTTACACTGTTGTGCCAGCTTCTGCTGTAAAACAAAGTGAATCAGCTGTATTTATACAAATATCCCCTCCCTCCCCCAACTCCCTTCCACCCTCCCTAACCCACCCCTCTAAGTCTTCAGCAATCATCGAGTTGATCTATCTCTATTATGCAGCAGCTTCCCACTAGCTATTTTACATTTGGTAGTGTATATATGTCAATGCGACTCTCTCACTTCGTCCCAGCTTCCCCTTTGCCCCCCACCCCGTGTCCTCAAGTCCCTTCTCTACATCTGCGTCTTTATTCTTGCCTTGCCACGGGGTTCATAAGTACCATTTTCTCAGATTCCATATATATGTGTTAGCATATAGTATTTGTTTTTCTCTTTCTGGCTTACTTCACTCTGACAGACTCTAGGTCCATCCACCTCACTACAAAACACTCGATTTCATTCCTTTTTATGGCTGAGTAATATTCCATTGTATATATGTGCCACATCCTCTTTATCCATTCATCTGTTGACAGGCATTTAGGTTGCTTCCATGTCCTGGCTCTTGTAAACAGTGCTGCAATGAACATTGTCATACATGTATCTATTTGGATTATGGTTTTCTCAGGGTATATGCCCAGGAGTGGGATTGCTGGGTCATATGGTAGTTTTTTAGTATTTTTTAGTTTTTTAAGGAAACTCCATACTGCTTTCCATAGTGGCTGTACTAATTTACATTTGCACCAACAGTGCAGAAGTGTTCCCTTTTCTCTGCACCCCCTCCAGCATTCATTGTTTCTAGATTTTTTAATGATGGCCATTCTGACCAGAGTGAGGTGATACCTCATTGTGGCTTTGACTTGTATTTCTCCAATGATTAGTGATGTTGAGCATCTTTTCATGTGTTTGTTAGCCACCTGCATGTCTTCTTTGGAGAAAAGTCTATTTAGGTCTTCCACCCATTTTTGGATTGGGTTGTTTGCTTTTTTGATATTGAGCTGCATGAGCTGCTTGTATATTTTGGAGATTAATCCTTTGTCAGTTGCTTCACTGGCAAATATTTTCTCCCATTCTGAGGGTTGTCTTCTTGTCTTGTTTATAGTTTTTTTTTCTGTGCAAAAGCTTTTAAGTTTCATTAGATCCCATTTATTTATTTTTGTTTTTGTTTCCATTATTCTAGGAGGTGGGTCAAAAAGGATCTTGCTTTGAGGTATGTCATAGAGTGTTCTGCTTATATTTTCCTCTAAGAGTTTTATAGTGTCTGGCCTTACATTTAGGTCTTTTTTTTCCTTACGATCTTCATTTATTTATACTAATCTTTTTAACTAATTTTTCTTGGAGTGTAGTTGCTTTACAATGTTGTGTTAGTTTCTATTGTACAACAAAATGAATCAGCCATACACACACATATATATATATCTATCCTCTCCCTTTTGGACTTCTTTCCCATTCAGGTCTCCACAGTGCATTAAGTACACTTCCCTATGCTATAGAGTAAGTTCTCATTAGTTTTCTACTTTATACACAGTGTGTATATATGTCAATCCCAAACTCCCAATTCATCCCACCATCCCTTTGTACAGTGGTATTCATACATTTGTTCTCTACATCTGTGTCTCTATTTCTGCTTTGCAAATAAGTTTATCTGTATCATTTTTCTAGATTGCACATATAGGTGGTATTATATGATATTTGTTTTTCTCTTTCTGACTTACTTCACTCTGTATGATCCATTTTGAGTTTATTTTTGTGTATAGTGTTAGGAAGTGTTCTAATTTCATTCTTTTACATGTAGCTGTCCAGTTTTCCCAGCAACGCTTACTGAAGAGACTGTCTTTTCTCTATTGTATATTCTTGCCTCCTTTGTCAAAGATAAGGTGCCCATATGTGTGTGGGTTTATCTCTGGGCTCTCTATTCTGTTCCATTGATATATATTCGTTTTTGTGCCAGTACCATACTGTCTTGATCACTGTAGTTTTGTAGTATAGTCTGAAGTTAGGGAGCCTGATTTCTCCAGCTCCATCTTTTCTTCTCAAGATTGCTTTGGCTATTTGAGGTCTTTTGCGTTTCCATACAAATGGTAAAATTTCTTGTTCTAGTTCTGTGAAAAATGCCACTGGTAATTTGTTAGGGATTGCTTTGAATCTGTAGATTGCTTTGGGTAGGATAGTCACTTTCACAATGTTGTCAATCTGATTTTCTAATTCACTACATCTCTTATCTAAGGATCCAATCTGCTTTTAAATATTTCCATTGCATTATTTGTTATTTTTATTGAATTATTTTTAATAATAATGTATTCACAAGAGACAGCTTCTAGAGGCTATAAAAATCTACACAGCAGACTTCTGCTTCCAGGGAGATGTACTTTTCCCCATCCCACCCACTAAATATAACTAAAAACCTTGAACATCACATATGAAACAAACATTAGACTATGAAAGGCAGAGAGAAGTAGGCAGATTGGCTCAGAGGAAGGAATTACACAGTGGTTAGTTCCCCAAATTTTCCTTTGGCTTCAAATATCTCAGATTTGGAGCTAAAGAAGCCTGGAAGCCCAAAACTACCAATGGACATACACCCCTAAACGCTCTAACCAAAGCCTGTTCTCTTTAGCCAGGAAAACAGGCAACCTAGTAAGACAGAAAATTTCTAAACAATAATTGCTCTATTCCAGCCAAAGACCACAGAAAAAACAGAATTCATTCTCATCCAGGCCAGCAAAGGCTGAATGGAGGTCTAGACTTCTAGCCTCACCCATCCATAATGGGGGGCTCAAACCCTGCAGGAGTAGCCTCAGAAAAGTCTGAGTGAAGTCAGGAGCTAAGATTTTCATCCCCACTGGGTTCTAACTGTGGGTAGAGGAAGCATTTAAGGTAAGTATATTATAAACAGGGGAGGCTAGAAGGATGTAAAGTGAAGCAAAGTTTCGACATGTCATTTAAACTGTAGAATGTCAACACCAATAGACTATGATAGGTTACATACAAACAGATAATGGAACATGTGGAACAACCACTACCAAATTATACAAACAGATATACTTTAAAACACTGCTAGTAAATCAAATCAGAATTCTAAAAAAAAGTTCAAGTAACCCACAGGAAGTGAAAACAGAAAGAAAAAACAGAACAAATAGAAAGCAACAAACAAAATGGCAGGCTTAAACCCTAGCATATTAATGATTATATGAAGTGCGATTATTGTGGAATTTTCAATGTTTAGATGGGCTTCCTGTTCAAAATGGGAGATGAAGCACATGTGTTTGCCTCACCACCTGGGGTCTCAGTGGACAATAGATTTTGATACATTTCTGGAAGACAGAAAGCAGATGGAGTCATGCTGACAGAAAACAGAACACAGGAAACAAAAGAAGGATGCGGTAGACATTGAAACCATTTTTCTCGGCTAAACCCTTGAGACTATTTCCCCAGATCTACTAACTAAAGTGTTATCACCTTACAAAAGGGAAAATTCAGGCCCTATGGATGGTGATCTTTCTGTTGTCAGTGTCTGGGCCCTATCAGTAAATATTTTGACCACTACACCTAATAACAAATCTTCAGTCATTCCTTCCTCCAACCTATCCATTAATTTTTTGTTCATTCATTTCACCAAGAGTCACTGATTCACTCCTAAATGCTAGGCACTGATGCAGGTGCTGGGGAAACAGGAGTGAACACAATGCACAAAGTCCTGGATGTGGTAATTTGCATCCTAGTGGAAAACAAACAATACACATGAAAACAAACATATAAAGATCATGTTAAATAGCAGTGAGCGCTATAAAGGCAGAGACTGTACACAAACTAGTCTATTTCCTTCCACCGCTCACCACAAACAAATGTATTAACAATTGAACTGCTACAGCATTCCAAGGGCTGTCTATATGACACCTACACCAGGTGATGGGGCCCTCATCGATATCCACAAGTGATGCAACTCTAGATTCCCATGCTTAGGATGTGCTTCCCGGTACCACTCCTAGGTCACTGCTTTAGGTCAGGTTCCCTAGGTGCCAGTGATTTATTAAGGAAATGTTCCTGGGGGAAATCCTTAGGGAGGGAGGCAAAAAGAATTGGGCAGCAAAGAAGCTGGGCAAAGGGGTGGTGTCAGCTGAAGTGTGACTCACCCTGGCTTCACTGGGAGCATGAGTTATACCACAGAGGTTGTCCTAGCCAGAGGCAAAGGCCACTGTACTGTTCTGCCTGTGCTTTGGTCAGCCTTGAGCTAGAACCTGCCCTAGGGCAGGCAGGGGAGTGGCGGCAGGAAACCTGTCAGGCATCACCACTTGAGACACATGCTCCAGTCAGTGGAGGACAGTCCTCTAGAGAAAGGTGTTGGTTTAGCAGCTGGGGGATGGGTTTTGGAGCCTAGGAAGGGAGATCTGAGTGGATCTTTAAAGCCTCTGCTGTACCACTTTGGTCTTCTGTTCTGCCATTCTGAGTATTCTACTAGATGAAATTCTTTTCCATGTGTTTCCCAGACAGTCTTCTCTCATGGATCACTAATCCAGATTCACTTACTTCTATCTTGCGAAATAATCCTCAAAGTTTCTGACTTGTAGATGACATCTTTCCCTAGTTTCCATTGCTAATACGGTACATAAATCCTCTCACTGGACTGTTTTGTTTTTGTTTTGTTTTTTGACTCAATCAAAATTTGGAAGAGGAGAAAGCATTGAAAAATGATACAAATGAACTTATATACAAAACAGAAATGGACCCACAGACATATAAAACAAACCTATCGTTACCAAAGGGGAAAGGGGAGGGGGATAAATTAGGAGTTCAAGATTAACATAAACACACTACTACATATAAAATAGATAACCAACCAGGACCTACTGTATAACACAGGGAACTCTACTCAACGTTTCATAATATCCTATGAGGGAAAAGAATCTGAAAAAGAAGAGATACATACATATGTATAACTGAATCACTTTGTTATATACCTGAAACTAACACAACATTATAAATCAATTATACTTCACTTAAAAAAAAAGGATTAAATGGTATGCTGAAATCACTATCTTGAATTCAAAGTCTGAGTTTCCTGATTTCCTGAACTTTCAATTTGGAAATGTTTTTATTATCAGGTTTATTTTTATGGATCGATCTTGTTAAAGAACCATGACACATTAGCATTTTATGTTGAACACCTCCCTCCATACTGCTAGTAGATATGACATCAATCCTCGTACCACAATCAATCTTTTAGGTTGGTCCAGGATCCAGCCTTCCTTTCTTGTTGAAGTGTAGCAGGAAAGAGCTAAATTGGACTCCAGTTGGATCTGTTTCTTTGACTTTAACCTTCGCTTTTGGTTACTTTACTCACACACGATGGCCTGCCTCGGGGAACCCTACCCATCTGTGAAACTAACATGTCCCTTCCCCAAGGCTAGTCATTCGGGGAGATGTTTTGCAAGACTGATAACCCTTTTTATTTTACTTCTCCGTCTCTTTCTCTGATTCTATAAAAGAAACTGGCATCCAGACCCCAATAAGATGGTTTTAAGTAGACATTAGTCTGCCATCTTCTGGGTTTGCCGGCTTTGCAAATAAAGTCATATTCCTTGCCTCAACACCTCGTCTCTGATTCATTGGCCTGTCATGGGTCGAGCAGAGTAAGCTTGGACTCAGTAACAGAAGCAGCAGCTGAACTTCAGGGGAAAGAAGGAACGCTCCAAATTCAACCTTAACTGGCTACCAGATGAATGAGATGGAAACTGCCTCGCACACCTTTTCTCTATGCAATACTAACGGGACTTAGCCCATTAGTTGGTCTTCTTCCCTGTGAGAAAGCTTCCACTGATTACTAGTCTTGGGAGATGGGCATTCTCCCAGGCTTTTGGAGTCCTAAAAGTGTCACAAATGCCAAGAAGAAACAGGGAAAGAAGAAGCAAGGAGACAATTTTCTGCCCTCTTTACTATTTACAAACCATCGCATGTCCCTGATTTCTGTCCTGGATGTAATCTAGGTTCTCAGCATTTAAGAAGAAATTGAGAAATTTTTCTGTAGCTCTGATAGAAAAAATAGTTCTGGAGGTCTATGCCTCTACGTGCTGGAAATGCAAAAGGGGAAGTATCCTAGCTCAAGTTTAGTAAATCATAACTCTTCCTGTTGTCAAGGATTTCACAGCTTTACTCACACTTGGGAAAGCTCTCAGAGCAGATCTGAAAATATTTCACAAATACCACAAAAGTACTTGCTCATCAAGGAAAATTCCAGGCTTGGCACTAAACAATGTAATCTATCAAACAGCACCAGCAAGTCTCACTTGATATGAAAAATCCACAGGACAGACCAACACCAACCTCAGACCTGGGCAAGAGGGCACCCTGACTTAGGACCCACGATTAAGAGGGCCTCATTCTGGTCCTGCTCTGGCCATAGCCCTCCTCATAGGCTAAGGGGTCCAAGTTGCCAAGGAGACATGCCTACCTAGAGCCTATTTCCCTCCTTTTACACCATGTTCCAGGTATCAGAGACCCTAGAATTTCAGCAATGGTGCAATACTTTTTCTCAGTCCTTCAACTCCAGACTGAGTAGTTTCAGTGTACACACCAAGGGGCAGTTGTTCTGACAATATTGAATACAAATGTGTGCACAAGGTCCTTCATGTGTTGGGCAGACCCCTGGACCAGAAAAGAAAGAAGGAGGATGGTCCAGGGCCCAACTCTTCCAACACCATCACGTTCCAGCAGAGAACTCTGAAGAGTCATAGAATTCTAATTGTGTGTGTGTGTCTGTATGTTTATGTGTGTAAAATAGTGTTAATATATAATACTAAAATTAGTATTTTATATATATATATTCCAATCATTGTAGAGTCAGTCTGGGAACTCTGCGCCTACAGCCCAATGTTCTTAGCTGCTCTAAGCAATCATTCACTCTGGGGGTCTGCTATCTCACCAGGACACCCACAGAGTGGGTCTCCACCACCACCAGAAACCAGAGACTTTGGTCCCCTTCTCAGCCTTGGAAAATCTCCTCCATTCTCTTGCTGCTTTCTTATACCTCATCTCTCCAATTGTTTTAGGCTTACCCAAGTGCCAAGAAGACAGACTGTGTTCAAGCAACTCAGGCTTCAGGCACTGTAAAAGTATCTGTGGCAAAGGAAACAAAGGTACAAACAAAACTGGGTACAAATTCCAGAGGGAAAAGCCCTCTGAAATATGTCTAAGTTTTCCAGCAGCAAAAAGAAAATACAAAGCAATACCTCAACAAACAATCACAGGGGATATTTGAATTGTTATGTATCTTCCATCGTTTTAAATAACACTATAAAAATCATTTGTACATGTGCCTATATTCCTGGGATGGATTTCAAACAGCAGAAACATGACATATCACTCGAGGGGCCCTACTTAGTTAAACAAATAGAGAATGAGGTCCTTCATTTCACAGTTGAAGGGCAAAGGGGAACATTTTGGTCATTTGATAGAGTTTGCTTTTCCAAGAAGACCCCTTAACATACCCTGTAGGCATGATGAACTACTTTTCTGGAAGCCAGTGGCTTCCTGGAGGAAACTTAACTCCCTATGCCTGACATTCAAAGTTAGGAGAACTTATCAGGATGGATTGTGATGGTCTAACCAAGTTCTGCCATCAAGAAAGAATAACAAAGCCCTCCTAGGACACTCACCAGGAGGAGAGGGAAGGGAAGTTTGGGGTGGTATTGGACCTCCTCACAGGCTTATGAAATTCGGTAGGGGGGGCTGGTTCTGTACAGTATGAGGCTGAAGAGGGAAGCAGTCCTCCACCAGTGACTCACACAACGGTTTGCTCTTGCCCAAGCACAGAGATGGGTTTGGACTAGCAGAGATATCACTGTACCAGTGGACAAGCAGGACAGACCTCCAACAGCAGCAATTGCAGCAGAACTGATGGACTGATTCATCCTTCCAGTCCCCTGCCTCCTCTGGAGTGTTAAGGCAGAGCTGGGCCCTTTTGCCTATGGCCCTTGACCATTGAGGATCTAGGAGGAGAGAACGCAAGAGGAAGAATTTGTGGGTGTTTGAATTAATAATTGCAAAAATAAGAAATGAGGATATATTTGTATCCCAGGCTGGAGAAATAGGCCCTTAAAAACTCACACTGGGACTTCCCTGGTGGCACAGTGGTTAAGAATCTGCCTGCCAATGCAGGGGACACAGGTTCCATTCTGATCTGGGAAGATCCCACATGCCACAGAGCAACTAAGCCCGTGTGCCACAACTACTGAACCTGTGCTCTAGAGCCCCCAAGCCACAACTATTGAGCCTGTGTGCCACAACTACTAAAGCCCATGCACCTAGAGCCTGTGCTCTGCAACATAAGAAGCTACTACAGTGAGAACACGTGCACGACAACAGAATAGCCCCTGCTCACCACAACTAGAGAAACCCTGAGTGCAGCAACAAAGACCCAACACAGCCAAAAATAAAAAAATAATTAATTAATTAATTTTAAAAAAACCCACATACTATCAGAATCATATTTATTCATACCACGGTACAGAGAAAATACAGAAAATGTAGATTCTACATTCAAGAAACAATAGTGCAGCCTTGGGACAGGGTCCTGGTTCTGCCCTAAGGGATACACTTAATATCTTTGAGCTCCTCTGCAGAACTGAAACCCCCAATAAATGGAAGATGTTAAGTACTTGATGAAGCACCCCTCATTCCAGGGAGAAGGTCACAGTTTGATAACCTCAGGAAGCACAGAAGCTCATCAGGGGACCACCTGAGGCCAGATTAAAGGATGCAGGCCCTGCACACACCCTCGTCCCTATCAGCAAACCTGCCCTTGAACCATTGCTCTAAAACTCGTCACCAAATCCTACCCCCCCCCCTCAACTAGTTGGGACACACAGTTAGCCGCTGTGCCCCCTTTTCCCAGCAAAGCAATAAAGCTGTTCTTTTCTACTTCACCCAAAATTCTTTGTCCAAGATTCAATTTGGCACCAGGGCACAGAGGCTGAGTTTTAGCATCATTTCCAGATGGGTTTACCCATCCTCCATCCCTCTTCAGTATGGTGTTCGAGCAAATGGCAAAGGGATTTCCTGACCTCATGAAAGCAAGAAAAGGGGGTCCAGGATTGCATGTAGTGCCCCTGGATCCTTGCTGGTCCCCATAAAAGAAAGCTTGTCTGTGTGTCTCCTGGACCAGTGACCACTGAGTTATGCACAACTGGTGACGTACTAGTGTATACAACCAGAGACCATGGTCCAAGCCATTTGGCCCCATCCCAAAGACTCTTCCTCATACCTATTGCAGGCCAAAATTTAAAAAAGTTTGATTGCAATAAAATAATTTAATTGGAAATAGTACAAATGAACAAATGACGTTGGGAGACATTTACAGTACAAGTGTGTCCACAGAGTATTGCAATGACAGTGCTCATGGAAGGCCTAACTGGTTAACATGCATTCTTTGCTTCTGCCAGTAGGGACTAGTTCATTGAAGTGAACAGATTCCAAAACAAGTCCAAACATGTTCTGTTTACGTTCTAGGAATTATAATAATATGCCTTTCATGATTCAATGGTCAAACAAAATTCCAGCCAGCAATAAGTTTCCCAGTGTTCTGGAAAAAAGGCATGCTATTTTGCATGTGTTTAGAACCATTGACAATGACATTGTGTATATATAGTCAAGATTTTTTTCTCATTTCTTCAAGCCAGGGCAAAGTGAGACGCCTCTCACCAAAACTTCAAGGCAAAGGGATGAAAGAATTGCTCACCCTCCCTAAATCTTAAACCTCCAAGAGGGGCACAACTAAACCAGAGCTTTGTGCTCTTGGACAGCCCCTGGCTGCGGACCAGCCCTGCAGGATGGGCAATTTGCCTGAAGCACTTGTGAGCCTGGAATCTCTTGGGCAGAACACTTGGCTTGAGAACAGTTTATCTCCAGGAAATGTCTTTGCTGGGGGCAGGTGGAGGGGGGGTAGGGAGGACTGAAGGGTCTACTTTACTTGAGATTTTTTTTCCAGCAGAGAGATTTCAAAACAATCCTCATTCATGTCTAAATGGGTCTTTCCCAGCTAGATTAAAGAAGCTGCTAAGCACTGTGGAACAGTTTTAAGTGATAGACTACTCAGCTAAAGTTAAATCTGCAGTTGCTAGGGGCCATTTGCTCCTGCAACAGCTACCACCAAAAGGCAACTAACAGTGGATTTTATGAGTGTGTGCCTTTTGAAAAGAAATCTTTAAAAGTAATATCCTTCATTGTTGTTAAGGAGAAATTGAACAATAAGGTGCTATAAGTGATAGAAAATGGACGATGTTAATACAATCAACCCTCCGTATCTGTGGGTTTCACATCTGCGGATACATAGGGCTGACTGGACTAGCCATTTTACATAAGGGACTTGAGCATCCTCAGATTTTGGTATCAGTGGGGATCCTGGAACTAATCCCCCTTGGATACTGAGGGATGACTGTATAAGTCGATTTACTTATATTCCTCAACTTGAAAATTTAATGTTTGGCAATCTTAATTTGGGAGGGGTTTATTGTGGGATTTTTCAAGGTTTCCATGACCTTCCAGTTTAAGACAAAGAGGAAACACATGGGTCTGTGTCACCATCCCAGGCCGCGGTGCACGACAGGTTTGATCAACGTCTGGAAGATGGAAAGCAGATGGGGTTATGCTGACCAATCACAGAGCACAGGAAACGAGAGAACGATGCAGTGAAGGCAGAAACCAGTCTCTGCTAAACCTCTGAGAGGCTTCTGGCAAGGCAGAGGCAGGTATAGAGAGTAGAAGGGGGAAAGAAAACTAGAAATCTCTCTTTTCAGCCATTCACTCCTTTCCCAGGCCCCTGACCAGGCAGGGTGATGGGTGGCGGCAGCGTTTAATCCCCAGCAAAAGCTAGAAGCTCTTCTCTAAAATATCCACATCGAAATATGGGTAGAATCAAGGTTGCTCGCATGGGTACTGGCACCTCAAAGTAAAATGATCCCTATTTTGTTATTTGCCTGCTTGCTCACCACTTTTAGTCTCTAAATTAAAGCCTGCCAAGCATACCAAGCCCTCCCACTCAGGGGAGAGGCCTATTGCAGGAAAAACTGATAGGAAAAGCTCACATCTGTGGCTGATGATAATCAACCCAGAGCTTCACAGGCGGGAACTGAGATCCAGACATTTGCAAACACCTGAGACAAACCACAGGATCAATGAGAGGGACCAAAATGAACAAACTACCAAAAAATAATATTGACCCTTGAGGAAAAAGCAATTTTTCACAGAACTAAGAAAATCCAAGGGAAAAAAAAATTCTGATTAGTTTTCTCCAAAAAGTCTGAGAAGATACTGAGACAGTGTATCCACAACTACGAGAACACGCTGCTGTCAAAAAGGAGAGATAACCAATGGATTTTTTAAAAAAATATTTTAGTCGCGGGAGGGAGGGGATATGGGGTTATATGTATAAATACAGCTGATTCACTTTGGTGTACCTCATAAGCTGGTACAAGAGTGTAAAGCAATTATATTCCAATCAAGAGCTTAAAAAAATATTTTAGCTACAAGAGAACAGTTAACAGAAGAATAGATGGCTGACTGATGCCATGTCTTCAGCTCTCACTTTATCTACATCCTTTGCTATTTAACATCATGGTAACTTCTCTAGTTTTCTCTGGGTTTGTCCAGGTGAATTCCTTTAACCAAGGATGCTAGCAGGTGACACAGAAAGAACCTGGAAAGATGTGTTCCCTTTCTTCCACTCATGCCATTGCCATAGAAATGCCTGGTAGCTAGGCTCCTGGATGTATGTGAGAGATGCATGGGGCATCTGGGCTTCAGCTGGCAGCCTGCCACCTCTTGGTCAAAGTACTGAGCCCAACAGACATCAGAAGAATTGCCCATTCAAGTCTCAGCTAACACTCCCCCTCAGGAAGGCTTTCCCTGACCGCTCCGCCTAAGAAAGCCCTGCTTGGCAATGATCTCATTACTGTTATACTGCCCTCCTGGCACCCATCATTACTAAATGACCTTGTTTCTATCTCTGTGTTCATGTTGACAGTTTGTTCTCTCTACTTGAATGAAACCACCACCAAATCAAGGACCCTGTCCATCTTCCTCACTCGTGTTTCTCTAGCATCTACAACAATGTCTTGCATTTAGCAGGTCATCAGTAAGGACTTTTTAAATAAATAAATTTTAAAATGAATGAATGGGTTGGCAGAAGGAAAAACTAAGAAGAAGATTAGTTATTAGCAGTGATAGTCAAAATATTTACTGCCTGCTATGGCCCATATTAGACAAATTCAAAAGGTCACCATCCATAGGCCTGGGGGCCACCCTCTTGCCAGGTGAATAACACGTTACTTAGTTGATCTAAGGAAGATCCGGGGGACCCCTGAAGTACAGTAGTCCCCCCTCATATCTGTTGTTTCACTTTCCTTGGCTTCAGTTACCACCCCCCTCAGTCAACCACAGTCTGAAGATATTAAATGGAAAATTCCAGAAATAAGAAATTCATGACTTTTAAATTTCGAGACGTTCTGAGTACAGTGATGAAATCTCACATCACTCTGCTCTGTCCTGCCTAGTACGTGATTCATTCCTTTGTCCAGTGAATCCTGCCTATTAGCTGTCTTGGTTATCGGATCGTCTGTCTCAGCAGTGCTTATGTTCAAATAACCCTTATTTTATTTAACAAAGGCCCCAAAGCGCAAGAATATTGGTGCCGGAAATTCATATATGCCAAAGAGAAGCTTCCATTAAGTAAAAAGTTACAAGTTCTCAACTTGATAAGGAAAGGAAAAAACTGTATGCTGAAGTTGCTAGGCTCTAGAGTGAGAACAAATCTTCTGGCCGTGAAACTGCAAAGACAAAAAATGAAGTTCGTGCTACTTTGCTGTTGGATCTCAAACTACAAAAGTTATGGCCACAGTGCATAATATGTGTTTAGTTAAGATGGAAAAGGCATTAAATCTGTACAATAAGATATTTTGAGAGAGACTTCATTCACATAACTTTTATTACAGTGTATTATTATAATTGTTCTATTTTATTATTAGTTACTGTTGTTAATCTCTTACTGTGCCTAATTCATAAATTAAACTTTCTCATAGGTGTGTGTCCATAGGAAAAAACATAGCATATACAGGGTTTGGTTCTACCCACAGTTTCAGGCATCCACTGGGGGTCTTGGAACATATCCCCTTGTGGATAAGGGGGGGCTACTGTATTTCAGTATTTTAACAACTGGGTTGGCCCCTGGTACATACCATTTGAAGACCACTCAGGTGATTAGGACAGCCATGGAATATGCAATAGTCACCAAGTCCCATAAACTGGACAAATACTTCATGTGACTCATTTCTGAGTGGTCAGTAATATCATCTTGGTGTCCCCAAATCTCACATCACTATTGTTGGATCTCATATCAGTGGCTACATGAAAAAGAGGATTGCTGAGCTTGAACCTCAAGCTCTCAGCCATCACTCTTGCTTTATGGGATTGAAGTCATTTAAGGAAAAGAATTAGATCACTTTCATTTAAAAACTGTCTCCCACTTCACCCACTCACATTTCTCTGAAGTCAGTGAGCCACTACTTCTGCTTGGCAACCAAGAGCGGCCCTCTCTTATTCCCCAACGTTCTCCTTCTTTGCCAAGATAATCTTTCCCAGACAGGGGCATTCAGGAGGAACAGAAATCTCCAGAAACGGGAGGAAGGGGGGGAATCCCACAGAAAAGGCCCTGGCAGTGCTTAGTTACATGAATTCCACATTTGGATAGGAACCAGCAGCTGACACACATATGAGAAGCTTAGGAGAGAATGTGTACTGAATAGTTCACCAAAACCAAAAAACAAAAATTTAATTTTCAGGCCATGGAGAAGAAGCCTCGTCGAAAGAATACACCAGCTAATTTTCCATACGAAATATCTGTTAACTACAAATGGCAAGTTAACTACTAACTAAAATAGTCAACATTATAAAACTTCACTTGCTTGGTTGAAAAAAAGAAGAAAGCCTGTTCAAGCCAATTTTTAAAGAGACGGGTGGTTTATTTCTCTAAATGCTCTTTTGCAGAACAGAAGGATAACTACTAATAGTCTCTTGGACAACCTATCAAGAATGAATGAGAAACATTTTCAATGACTTCAAATTGTTATATCCAGTTGCTTCAAGCATGCATAAAAATAGACTGTTATCACTGTATTAAGTATCCTGTCTTGTTTCTTAGAAATATCTTTCCCCGTATATGTGAACATTTAAGACATCAGCCCACGCAATGATTCAATGATTAAAACCATAAATAGGTTGGAGGTCAACTAACGAACTTTTCCATTTTTAGAAAACCAGCAGCATTATCTGAGAAAGGGATAAAAGAGCTGCAAGTACAGAGCTTTTTAACCCTATCTCCTGCTGCTAAGGGGCTGTTAAATATTTGTAAACAGAAAGCAAGCATAGAAGAAAAGCTTTTTGATTAATGGGGGCAAGTCTTTCAGGAAACATCCAACTTGAAAGATACTCTTTTCCCCGCCTAAAGCCAGAGAAGTCACTAAATCTTCTCCTACCACAGCTTCAGGAATTTTTTAGGTGGTTTTTTCTTTTTTCCAGAACAATTAACGTCATGGAACAGACAGAATTCCAGCATCCCTACATTTCATAGATAGCAAAAACATTCACAAAGAGCCAAAGTAATGGGAAAAGTTGATGAAATCCTTTAGTTACAGCAGAAATTTCCTTAAAGAGCAAACTTTGGTCTGTGAAATCATTTTGTCTCATCTGAAATCAAGAGGTAACTAACATGGTATGTCCCATGTGACTGGGTGTCCAGGGAAGACTAGCCTAGGAGGCACTACACCAGGCTCAGGCTTTAACCAATAACCTAATGACAAGAATTGGTAACTAACAGTAGAGACATATCATAGATATGCATATGGAGAGAAAGGTGGGTGGGGAGTAGGCTGTGATGACTACGGTTATTAAACAAAAGTGCTACACTTTATTTCATAGTTTAGGATGACTCACTGTTTTATAAAATCCCAGGCTGAGTCACTTCATTATTAAAAGCCAAGAAAGATGAAATGAGAGACTTGGCCTGCATCCTTACTATCCTGGGGCAGAGCTTGGCAGCCCCAAACTAGAACCACGCCTGAATGGGTTCCATTTCCCTTTCAAGTAGACCCCACATCAAAACTGGTACAAAAATCTCTGTTCTAACACTTCGCCTAATTACAGAGAGGACCAGTAATTTATTTTGAGGGTCGACCTGTAATAATAAAAAAAAAGTTATAAAAATCACTATCTCCATGTGAAAGTTGTAGTTTTAGGCACTTTATCTAGTGATAAAATGTCAGATTTAGCTAATTGCTAAGCCAGTTGGAACAAAGCTTACAGCCAAGGTCAGACACCTGGGAGAAGATAGACAGAATGGCAACATGTAGTCAAAAATGAAGAGCTCAGAACACCAAGTGGTCATAGAGGGAAGCCTAACACCATGGTCAAAGAGGCACATTCAAGATTAAGGCCATAGAGAATACTTCTCAGCCATAAAAAAAGAATGAAATAATGCCATTTGCAGCAGCATGGATGGACCTAGACATTATCACACTACGTGAAATAAATCAGACAGAAAGAGACAAATATCATGTAATATCACTTACATGTAGAATCTAAAAAAAAAAAAAAAGGAACAAATGAACTTATTTACAAACCAGAAACATACAGACATAGAAAACAATACACAGCTAGTGGAAACCTGCTGTATAGCACAGAGATCTCCACTCGGGGCTCTGTGATGACCTACATGGGTGGGATGTGGGTGGAGGAGATATATGTATACATACAGCTGCTTCACTTCATTGTATGGCAGAAACGAATACAACATTGCAAAGCAATTATATGCCAATAAAAATTTTTTTTTAAATTATAATCAACTCGCCCCACCCCCAAAAAATAAAATAAAAAACAAACGTATGGTTACCAAAGGTGAAAGAGGGTGGGGGAAGGATAAATTAGGAGTTTGGGATTAGCAGATACAAACTACTATATATAAAATAAACAACAAGGTCCTACTGTATATCACAGGGAACTATATTCAATATCTTATAATAACCAGTAATGGAAAAGAATCAGAAAAAGAATACATGCACACGCACACACACACAGGTAATGGAATCATTTTTCTGTACACCAGAAACTAACACAACATTGTAAATTAACTATACTTCAATTAAAAAAAAAAGATTAAGGCCATGGCCATAGAATTTGGAGGAGTATACGCTGTGTCAGAAGCCACGCATAGTACATCTGAGAACCAAGCTCCGTAGCAAGAACAAACATCAATAACAGACAAGAACAGATAAAAGAAACAGATGCACAGAGTGGGGAGACATGAGACTCAAGAGCTGAGATCTTAACACCTCTTTAATCCCGGTTCTCATGCTGTTGTGAGGCCCAACTGCAGCTCTGCCCTTGAATCGCCTGTGATACTTCCGTATTCATATAATATTATAACTCCCTGACCCCTTTTCTTTAAGTCAACTCCAGTTGCTTCCTGTTACTTGCAACCAAAGAATTTTAATTGACATAGCACACATTATAAAGATCTTGAAGCACATTGCCAAGTCGCTCTCCAGAAAGTACATGGGGATTCATTTATCCAACAACAGGGTCTGTTTTTCTCCACTCTTACTAACTCTAGATATTTCCATTCTTTCAAATCTTTACAAATTCTCTTTTATATTCTAATGGCTGGCATTTGCAGAAATAGCTTTTGCACCCCATGGCTTTGCCACAGAAAATACAGAAGGCATGGATATCAGGGAGAGATTTTGGACTCGGGGAACAAGCACTCCCATTGACATAAATGTGTGTTAACTTCCAAAGGGAAAGTGATGAGATCATCTGTGGCTCAATATGAAGAGTAAGAGGATGCTAAGCAAGGGCCTCTTGGAATGAATGGACAGGAGGGAGGATGAGCGTGAGTTGTGTCATAGTCTAAGAGGAAGAGAACACAGTAGACACCTCTTGGGTCTCAAGGAAATCACCCAACCCATAAAGATTTCCTCTTCTTATGATCCCACTGATGTCCAGAGGTGACCCACCAGAAGGTTGCTAATCTACCATGCTATTGATATATCGATTGTAACTTTACACAGATGAAGTGTAAGGATTAGGAGGGAAGAAACACTATCATTTTACTAGCTATACGACAGACTACTCTGATGGCCTATGAGTAACTGCAAATTATGAGAACTTATGAAAGACTTCTGAGAAGTAAATAGTTAAAAATAAACATGTACAAATCAATATATTCTAGATAAAACTGGTTAAAGTAAACAATACAGATGGTCACTCAATCACATGAAAAATGTAAATATCTGGGAACTGGTATGAAAATATATCTGATAGATCTATATAAACAGCAATGAGCAGAAAAAAACAATTCTCTTTATATAAACAAAGACTGCTTAAATAGAGAGACACAGGTTTTGAGATGGGACTATTTAGTATTATAAGATGTAGCTTATCTCCTGAAGTCAATTAAAATTCAAAGATATATTCAGAACTTGACAAAAATATTCATCTGGAAGAAAAGCCCATGAGGCTTATAAAATGTTGGATTAATAGGGGGCACTTATCCAAACACATCTTAAAGATTACCATAAAGCTACAGTAATCAAAAAAGAGTGGTACTGGCAGTAGAATAAACAGAAAAAAGTTCAATTAAAGAAAAGAACAGACTCAAAAATATATACATATATCTATATATATGCCATGCATATGATAAAGGTTAGATTACAAACCAGTGGGAAGATAATGGATTAGTAATAAATTATATTTGGAATAAATACAGTTAAAACCATTATGTATTTGTTACATTTAGTTACAAAAACCCAGTATCTTCTCTGGCTAGTTTAAGCAGAACAGGATTTAGTGCATAGCACTAAATGGCTTACAGAACCATTAAGATGACTGGAAAAAAAATAAGAGTACAGGCTGTATTTCCAGGAATGACTCCTAAAGCCACATGGCAGGTCTAGGCTAAGAGAGTTGATGCCAAATTGCTAAGTGGCTAATACTATTGCCAGATCGAAGCTTTACTACATCTGCTAGTTTCTGTATCAGTAACATGGATGTCATATACCCTACCTTTCTGCCCATTCAACTCATTTGCAAAGTGAAGACTCACACAAGTACATCCCATTCACAAAACCTAAATCACATAGGAAACACTGGCTACTCAGATATGTGGGACTTACAGCTTTCCCGCATGTGTAGTACAAGAGGTGCATTAGAAGAGGAATAATAGATGGTGAGCAGACCGATTCACATAGACCAAAATAACCCTCAGGTACTTTACATATAGAGAACCAAGTTCGAGAATAGAACAAAATACAGATATATTTAAATATGCTATACCTTGTAATGTGATATATAATAACAGAAACTGGAAAAACCCTAAAGTTATCAGCATGAAATAGCTTAAGTTAATTATGGTTCATACGTGGACTGTCATGCATCTATTAAAAGAATTAGAGATTAATGATATGAAAAGATGTTCACCGTGGATCATTGAATTTTAAAATCAGATAAAAGTGTGAGGAGTATAATCCTATTTTGTGAATTATTCCTGTAAATTGTGTTATACTCATTAATAGATATATTACATGTAATATACATATTTAATTTATGCTCTAGGACAAAGCACGCACACACACACACACACACATATTTATCTGGAGAGACAGAATGAGAGTGAGGAGGAAAAAAGTTATACACCATAATGATAACATTGACTATCTCAGAACAATGGGACTTTGGGTTCATTTTTACTTTTTTCTTGCTTATGATTTTAAAATGGATATATAATAACATAGTATCTCCTTTATTACAAAAGGTTGCTTTTTTATAAAGAAAAGGAGAATAAATCAATAGAGTTTAGAATAAAGATATTTTTAATCCTAAGTATTGATAAAATAGTAGCTAAGAAATATTTTTTAATAGACGTTAACATTTACTGAGAAATTACTATTTGACAGACACTATTCTTAGGGCTTTGAATGTATTAATATATAACACACAAAGAGGGTTAAGCAAGCTGCCTGAGGTCACACAACTTGGAAGTGGTTGAGCTGGGCAAGGTGAACCGGTTATAGGACCCTGCTCTCAATTCTAGCATTAAATAGTGTTATTAATAGTAACGTTGTTAGCTCACATTTCCAGGGCACCAACATACAATTCAATTCAGCTCTTCAAGGTGTACAATTCAATAGCTTTTAGTATATTCACACACGTGTGCATCCTTCTCCTCAATTAACTTTGAAACATTTTCATTACCCCAAAAAGAAAATCCACACCCTTTAGCTGTCACCAGCCACCCCCACCAACCACCTTAGGCAAAATATTTGTTTGAAGCCTAACCTATTGTATCCTTGCAACAGCTCTATGTGGTTGGGACTAATACCCACCCCCTGCCCCATACAGATAAGGAAACTGAAGCACAGAGTGGTTAAGAAACTTGCCCAAGTTTACACAATCAGCCAGCAGTGGAACTGGGGCTTAAATTTAGGCAGTCTGCCTTCAGAACACTTCTCTTATTGCCAGTGATGGTATGCTACCATCACTACATTACAAAAATTAAAATTTATGAACAAGTAGGAATTATTCCAATAATATAAGAATGGTTCAACTTGAATAAACCTAGTAAAACATATCATATTAATAATTGCAATTTTAAAAGTCATATGCCAAAAAGCATTTGATAACATTCAATGTCTATTTCTAGGAAAAAACAAAACAAAAAGATTGAAAAAACCCTAAACAAGAATAGAAGAATCCTTATACACCATCTCAAATAGATATAATACCTCATAGTGACGCAATGAAGCCACACATAAGTTATAAAGAATAAAACATGTCCATTTTCATTACCCTGACAAAGTTATTCTAGTAGTTTCATCCAATGCAATGTCAGTAAAAAGGAAAAAAATTAAGTTTCTCTTGAAAAAGAAAATGCAAAAAATTATTTCTAGAGAATATACTACATAAATAGAAGAATACTAGAAAATCGGCTTCTAAATCATTTTCAGTAATACAACATTCCAGTAATCTAAGGAACAGAATAGACAACAGTAGAAAATAAAACAAGATAAATGTACGTGGGCTTGGCCTGTGGGAGTCAGCTGAGAGCTCAAATCTGTCTTTCCGGCTGTACAGTCCCCGTAAACTGGAAACCATTAAGTTCTGCTTCACCTCGAAAGAATGCATCCCAGTTAAGATTCTTTACATTCTTTTCCCTCGCCTATTTTGCCCGGAAAAATACTCGAAACCACAATGTTAGATGGATTGTTTATTTCTGTGTGTCAGTACTTTAACTGGAAGGAAGAGGAGGGGATTTTTCATGGATCTTTAGGTTACAGTGATTTGACATTTTATTAGTTACAGGATTTATCACCCATGTGGAAAAAAGGAAGAACTTTTGCAAAGGAAGAGTGGAAAAGCTAAGGGCCAACATTACATATTCCCTTCTTCCCTGACCTACTACTCAAAACCTCCAAGTGTGGAGAGTAAAAAGAAAGGACCCCCCAAGAGTCCTTTGATGTCCATGTGACTATGAGGAAATTACAGACAGACAGTCTTGGTGCATCTTACAGACCTGCTGGTGTCACCAGGGATCCAGGCTGAAGGGACTCCATGGCTTTGCCTATCTAGAGGGCAAACACATCTGTTCATCTAGAGGTTATCAGGACTTCTAAAAGTTTTGGCCTAATGAACTTAGCAGATTTTTTTTTGATAAACTGTCATTTATTCATCTTTACTCTCTCCGCCCTCCCGCAAAGGCTTCTGTGGCTAAGATGTCAATATGTTAATTTAGCTTTAGAAATAGATCAATAGCTGAGGTGCACAGGATGAAAATTGAGTTGGAGTCAGAATCCTGGTCTGAAGCTCAGATTATCCATTTAAATATCGTTTGTAATCTTAGCTGAGCCACTTAACCCCACATTCACCTAAAATTATCCTGATCAATGTCACCAATAACCTGTTGGTTTCCAAGTTCAACAGATCCCTTTATTTAAAAATCTCACCTAATCTCTCTACGGCTTTGGACCCTGCCGATCACTTTTCCTCCTTGGGCTTTCATAATATCACCTTTCTGATTCTCCTCCTATCTGTCATATAATACTTCTTACTCATTAGTTCATGCCTTGCACCAAGGATCTGACTTCAGCACTCAGTTATCTGGGTTGAAAACCCTTTCTCTGGGTAGCCTCATGCAAATCCACAGATTCAATTCCCAGATCTTTATCCTGAGACCCAGAACATCGGAACAAACCATGGAGACTTAAACACAACAGGCCCCAGGTGAGTTAAATATCTACCCCCGTGCCTCTCACACTGTCCAAATCAGAAAACGAGTTCCTTGGGCGAGAATGCTGCTGATCTGTGGGTGACCCTTTGAGTAGCAAGGGTTGAGAAGCAAAGCCTCTTTTTATAACCCCAACAACAGATGGTCAAGTCTTGTGAATTCCACCTTGTTGATATCTGTTTCCTCCTCCTCATCCCCACCTCCACTGCCTTAGTTCAAGATCTTATGACATCTCCTTCTCTCTCCTGATCTTCCTAACACCTTTCTGGACCGGGCCAGTTTTTCCTGCATACTTCTCCCATAAGGACCTTTATCAAAGGCAAACCTGAGACTCTTCAATGGCTCTCCATGACTGTATAATTATTCAAGCTCCCTTATTTTATACACAAGGCACTTCAGGATCTGCCCTCATCCTGTCTCTAGAACTTCATCTGCAGTCGCCTTCCCACATTGCCTGCACCTCGATTAATAACTTGTTTCCTCAAACACTTCATGCTGTTCCACTACACTTGTCCACCAACTCTCCCTTCTTTCTGTTGGAATGTCATTCCAAACCCCGAAGTTTACTCTTCTCTCTTCCTTCTGGGATCCTCTCATTTGTCCCTTTGGCAAGACGTTTCCCTTTATCCTTAGTGTGATAGGTTGCATTCACAATGCTTCACCATTTTCTGCATTTACATTTTTGCCATGGCCTTATCATGAGCAAAGTGTACTTCCCCACACTTTAACTTTGAGGTCAGCTTTGTGCCTTCCTTTGGCCAATAACACAGACACAAAGAAGATGATGTGCCAGTTCCTTGACCCTTTAAACAAACTTCTGACATTGCTATGAGAAGAACGTGTCCAAGCAAGAGACACTCATGGAGCAGAACTTCTCCAGCGAGCTGACCTGAGTCCGGCTTTGATCAGCTGACCCTCAGAGGACCCACAGACACGTGAGATAAATGCTCACTGTTATATGGAACTGAGATTTTGTGGTTGCTTGTTAGGCAGTATGTTATAGCAATAGATTAACCAAGAAGCCAATGTGGTTTGTCTCTTCTTTGTCCTCCCATAGTGTCCTTGCATGCTTCTGTCCAGTTTCTCTCCAAGACAAATAAGAAAGCAAAACTGGCCCAGCTGCCCGTATTACCACTAAGCACATCACAAACTTCAGCCAGAGGGGGAAAAACTCCTCTGTGCACTCGGATTAAGTTTTTTAAAAAAGCCAAGAACATCCCACCTAGCACTGCTTCTCCAAATACAGGAAGCCTTGAGCCCTTTTCTTTAGGTTATTAACTCTCTAATCGAAACAATTTTACCCTTGACTTTTATAAGACCGATGCCTACACATATATGCAAACCTTTATTTATAGATGACAATCAAGTGAAGAAACATGTTTTTCTGCCATGAAAAAAGCTAACTTCACCTCGGTTATTTGGGGAGGCCAGCTCTCTTGAAGTGTGAGGTAATTGGAAAAACTTCACAAGTAAAAATACTTTTATTTTCCCAGTGCTCTTGTCTGACCTTTTCTTTGCCACAAGGTAAGGTGCTGCATGTTGGGCTCCACTGAGGGCTCAGTATTCCAAAAGCCTGTATCTTGCAAGGGTGATGGTAGCTTGGAGATTTGTCAGTGAGAGCAGAAATCTGAAGGACACTGTCTTGGCGAGATGCTAAATCAAAAAGACAACCCCATGGTCCAAACTCACCACCAAACCCAGACCAACAGGCAGGCAGAGAACCCCTGGATAAGTTTGGAGACAGACCTTGGGTACCCAGTTCTCACACTCATGAAAAGGTATTGCTGCACTGCTTTAGGGAGAGGTGAGTGTCATGCTGGCCATGGACAACCTCTCACATCAAACTTTGCACGTGCTGGTGCAAAAATTTTGTATTTAATTCTTTTGTGTTGTATATACAAAGAAGCCTTGTGATACTTGTGTGGCGATATTTAAAATGGTGATTACGAATATGATTTAGCTGTATGGGACATGGTTCTGAATGTTAAATGAAAAAACAGAAAAGAAAATGGCTTGCACACCATTATTATAATACATATTCCTAGAAACAGACTGGAAGAAAATACATGCCCCAAATAGTTGGTGAAATGAAGAGTCAGTTTTGAAATGTTTCTATTTTCAAAACAAAGTAAAAACATCTCACATAAAATAGCATCTACGAGTAGACACTGAAAATTTAAAAAGAAAGGTTTCTCGTTGAGCATTGAACCAGAACAAAGCAGCGTGTAAAACTCCCTGGCATCTCCCCATAGAGATACTCCTATCAAGGGCTACACTCCTCTCATTCCAGTCGGTGTGGTCCCATCTCCAAACTGGGTTGGAGATAAATGACTCATTCTTTGGCTCTCAATTTCTAGACTCTACACAGACTACTGTCCTTCCAACACATTACAATTGAGAAGATTACTGTTTACTTCAATTATATGCCAGTTACAGATTCAGGACTGGTTTTCTTGATTAAAATGGGACATACCTGGATGTTTAGCCGAAGGTCTTGAAATATCTCATCAGCGAAAGTACTCTGCTTTTTTATTGAATGCTTATACACAGAAACTAGAAGCTTCATTTTCAGAGGATGAATTTTCGACTTCATCTCCAAAGCCAAGGCTTCCTCTGATTGGTAGCCTCACGTGCTATCTACAGCCTGCTCCTGCTTTTAACAAGTGTGAGTGAAAGCAGCTGGTCCCAGTCCCGTGTAACCCTTCACAGGCTTGATGTTAAAATGGTCCATCAGCTTTTTATTCCAATTGAAGTCACCTGCTCTGTTTGACTTTCCCTCTGAGGTTTTGTTTGCCAGGAGAGAAACGAATTTTTTTCTGAAGACCTGTGAATATCTCCCCACTGGCATTAAACTGAAGATGTCGAAAAGGAATACTCAATATTGGTGCAAATATCCCCAGCATCACCTGTACTTTAAAGCAGAATGTAGGGTGGGGTGGGGAGAAGCAAGGAAAGAAAGATATCTTTCTCTACCAAAGTTGATTTCTTTTATAGGATATCACAAATAGACATGATGTTATGCAATAAATACAATCTTTGTGCTAACAGGAATCTGTTCCAAATAACAGATTAAAAGTAATCTATTTATAGAACAGCTTGTAACAACAAAATTAGTATGAGATTCCTGTAGGAATAACAAAATAGCAAGAGTGCTTTTTAGAGAAGATTCACTCTGGGGACTAATAAAAGGGAATATGAAGCTTTACAAAACAATGGGATAGGAACATGCCTCTTGCCCTGCAGAGCTCACAGAACTGTTTGAACAAAAACACTGGGAGGAAAATATAGGAAAGAGAGGATTGAGACTGGATGTGCCAGGAAGAGTTTGGAGATGGGCCAAAGTGATAAGCTGGGCAGTCAAGGATCAGGTTCTTCTCATGCTAGAGGCAGAAGAGTCAGAGTCAAAGGTTCATGTGCTGAGGCTGAGAGAAGCATTTGTGGAAAGAGCCAGAATTCTGAACTCAGGTTAGGAATAAGCAGCAATGGGGGTATGGCAGCAAGGACAGAAGCTGTGACTAATACGAATCTTGGACACTAATGGACTTGGTTCCTGGATGATGTCACCTTCAAGGAAACACACTCAAAACAGCCAAAAATAATAATTTTTTAAAATGTCAATCTTAAACACACAACTCAAAAAAAAGGCAATAAATTATGCCCAATTCAAAACCCATGTCTTTTATTACGGAGATCAATTTCATAACTTTTCCCCTGAGGTCTTCTCCCCTCTTCATCTCGTATCCCCAGTTAGGGCTCTCTGGACCCTTTCACTCTTTCCAGGAGCTAGTGAGGCAGAGAAAAATGCTCCTCAGAGAGAAGTAGAGGGGGAATAGCCAAGTGGGACAAGAGCTTTCTCTTGGGTAACGTGGGATGCTAAGATGATTTACATAGACTAATAATTTTTGACTATGTCTCCCTGCCCCTGTTTTCAAAATTACACTCCCCTCAAACTCACACATATACACACACAGACAAGAAAATTCTTCTATTAAGTGGGGATCCAAGAAATTCTTTTTATTTACAATCTAGCTTTCCCTCTCTCTTCTACAGGGGACATCAGGAATCACCCTTGTCATGTGCCTCTGGATGTCTTCCAGGCGGACAACCACAGCCCTCTCCACTCTCCTTAACTAAACTTGATGCTGGCAGATGGGCAAATGCCTGGGATGCAAACACAGTCAACTCAATATTTAATGGACTGGCACTCCAGGAGTTCTGTCTCAGATTTTTGGCACCAAAGTTATATCTCTGGTGACAATCTTCCTAGTTGCAGACTACCACTAGATATCCCTCTTCCCCTCAACCTATACAAAGGAATGAATCTCCACCCCACCTCTGGGTCTGTGACCAGAAGGGGGAAAGAATATCTGTGCGGGCAGAGCCTCTCAGTGAATAATTAGAAATGCAATTCAAATTCAGAACTTGGCTGCCTTGGAAAATCCCACCGGCTCCTCTCTTTCAAGTGCTGTGTCTTTAAAGAGTGGAGGAGCGTCTGCACACTCTGTCCCAGCATTGTTATCTTCATTAAGAAATCCTGTGACCTCAAGGCTTTAAATGTGGACTTCTTTTCCTCCTTAACTCTATTCTTCTTAATAGCAAGATTTAGAGGGTCTTCAAATTAGCAGTGAAGTTCAATAATTCCTGATTGGAAACTAACACTGCATGAATTCTAGAATCTTCATCCATTAACCATACCCAGAGAAAAGCTTGTTCTCAGACTCCTCCAGTCAGTAGCCAATTAGATTAAGCCATACTGGGGAGATCCAAAAAATACATGTACAATTTATCTCTGAAAGTGCTCAGATCAAGCTTATCCTTCGTTGATAAAAAATATATTCATTAAAGTACCCTGCAATAAAGGGGATCACTAGCTTAGTGCCTCAGCTCCTCCACTTGGAGAAACAGTTAGCAAAAACAGGAAAAAACTTTAAAAAAAAAGTCACAGTATGGGGGGGCAGGGAGGGGACTCCCCTGCCAGTCCAGTGATTAAAGCTGTAAGCATCCACTGTAGGGAGCGTGGGTTCAATCCCTGGTCAGGGAACTAAGATTTCACATGCTGCATGGCATGGCCAAAAAAGGAAAAAAAAAATCACAATGTGTATTTTCAGTGCAATTTACTAGACTATAGGGATGCATAGAACTAATGTATGGTGCTATGGGAAAAAGAGTAATCAGAGAACAAAAATGAGTCCAGGGGAGGTGGGGAGGAAAGATGATTTATCAAATTAATAAGTAATAAAGGCCAGAAATAGCAGAATGGATACTAGACTGCTGAAAATAAATTAGAATAAGCACACCAGGAATTTACTCAGCTATTCAAGAAATATTATTTAAACACCTCCTCTGCTCTCTGTTCCAGATCACATCCAGACATTGGGGATACAAGAAGCAAACAAACCCCTGCTCCCATGGAGCTTCCATTCTAGTGGGAATTATTACAGCATACAGAACAAAAACAGAAATTATGTAAATGAGAGGAATGCTCAGTAATATGACTAATAGAGGAAGATGGTCCAACATCTATATAATTAGGTCTTTCAGGAAACTAGAGAGCACATGAAAGAAATAATAGAAGAAATTTTCTCTGAGCTGATTGAGGTTTACATCAGACTCACTGAATCCAGAGGAGAAATGGTAAAGAAGTATCCAATATCAAATTGAAAAACAAGTTAAAAAGCATTATTAAAGATGACAAAAATCACTACATAATGATAGATTTAATTCACTAGAAAGATCTTTTTAAACATGAAACTCCTAATAAAATAGCCCAAAATACATAAAGAAGAAATGGATAGACCACACACTGAAAAAAAATGACAAATGCACTATCAAAGTAGACCTCCATACTGCTTTGTCAATTATTGACAGAGAAAAAGAAGAAAGCAGCAAAATGTCAAACATTAAAACACAATGAATGTGCTTGATCTAAAGAAAACATGAAATTTTGCATTCAACCATTAGAGAATATTATTTCTTCTACAAGAGACATTTAGAAAAAAAATAGATATTAAGAGACTCCTGATTTCTGAATTCCAAAATAAAGATTAAATCTTATACTATAATAATGTTACACACTGGCATCATTTACCATTCCTGCAACACTCAATGCTAGAGATAATTGAGCAATGTTTAAAATTTTCTTAAGAAAAAAATATTATTACCCAAGAACTGTAAACTTGACCCAAAAATGTTCACATGAGAGGGAAAACAAAACATGGTTTCTTACATACAAGCAGTCATGAAGTATGCCTCCTGGTGGAAAAACATCATTCATGGAAGCCAAAAGAAAAATGATTCAGCATAAATAGGTAAAGAAAGAGGAAGACATAGGGGTATAGGGGCAAAAGACTATCAAAACATCTAGTAGCTGGTTCTCCGACTTCAAAGAGATTAGAAAAGTAATTTCAGGATGGCAAATTAGAACAAAGAAAAATAAGGATACACAAAAGCAGAGTAAAGAAAAATAAAGAGAATCAACTAAATAACTATATTATACAAAACCTCATGGAATGAACAGTAAAGCAGAACCAAGCTTTTTGCTGTTTATAAACTCTATGCCCAAAACAAAATAACATAGAGCTGGAAAATGAATAAAGAAAAAAACAGCAGGCTTAGAAATACTAACATTTGGAGATGTCTAAATTCAAACAAACAAGTCTATGTTATCAAGTTGATAAAAAAAAAAAGTCCAACCATGTCCATCTAAGCCATATGCATTTAATTTGGCCAAAATTACAATCATAATGTGGGACTACAGCAAACCACTTAATGTGATACCTAATGTAAAAGAGAATAGCTTATATTAAATTAAATATACCAGACACAAATTTTATTAGAAAGAAAATATAGATCTGAGTATCTAGCAAAGAACTCACATGCTTTTCAAGTTACTTTGGGATTTGACACATTAATTCTAAATTGTAAATAGAACAAATGTGTAAGAATACTTACAAAAATATTGACACAAAGGATAGTATGAGTAAGTTTCTGTGTCGTATATTAAAACATTTAACATTGTAATAATTAAAATAAATATTAAATTATTATATATAAATTACTTAACTAAAAGAGTTGAGATCAACAGGCTACTTTTTCTTTCTCATCCTTTCTCCACATGCACATTTATTTATAAAGCATATATATGTACCTATATGAACAATTCCACAAACGATGTTAGAAAAATTGACTTTCTTCCTGGAGAAAAATAAAGGTATATCTTCACTTCTTACCTTATGCTTAAAAATTGCAGTAAGATTGAATATTTAACCACAAAAATAATAGAAACACAAAATAAATGGAACAAAAGATGGTCAGATATATTTATAAAATGGGGGTAGACAAAGTATTTCTAATCTTGTCACAAGATGCAGAAACCATAAATGAAAATACTACAAAATTGATTAAGGGAAAATGAATGCAGCCAAAGATATTACATTCAAAAACATTCACCATATATAAGAAAGACAAAGGTTAGTGAAACAACTTCCAAATTAAAATGACCAAAAACTCATAAAAAATAGAAAAAAGGTATGCAAAGAAAAATAAGAAACTCATGAAAAAAACTGTCAATCTCACCAGTAAACAAAGAAATAAAAATTAAAATAAAAGTGATGAATTGTTAAACACATATCAATTTGGCTAAGACTCAAAAGATTACTTAGGACCAATATTAATGAAGGCATAGGGAATGGGGTCTCTCGTAACTGGAAATCTTCAAGGATATCCAATAAGTAAAATCAAAAATTGAATGCACATATTCAATTGTGGTATCGGCAATTTCACTTCTAGAAATTTACCTTAGGGAAGTAATTAGACAAGCAGAGATACATAAGATTCCAGTATTTTTTATGAGGGAAAAATTATAAAAAAAATGTTCACCAAGCATGATTTTAATTACAGTTCATGTACACAATGGAATATTATGCAGTGATTTAAATGCTGAATTACATGTGTGTGCATATGCATGAATGATATCTAAAATAAGGAAGAAAAACAGATTATGACACAATACGTATGCCATGATCCAATTTTTGCCTGATGGGATTAAAATTTAGTTACATCTTGGAGGTACAAAAATGTAACTTTATTTCTTTACAGCTGAATTTGATCTTCTGAGGTTCTATTTCCACTCAATGGTAGAAAAAATAAAATCAATCTTACACAGAGTAACTGAAAATTATTTAAAAATTTAGTTTATTGAAGCTTAACTCATTTTCCTCTGGAAAACTTCTCCCCACTCCATTTTCTTTATTTTAGCCTGGAAACTTCTCACCTGAGGCATTTAGGTATGGGGGGAAGCTCATGGGTCTGTCTCTGAAACTTGCAATGATTCCAGGCTTATCCCACCTTAGGATTGGAAGTGGCTTCTGCCCAGATGTAGCAAGTCCTGCCTTGCTTTTTTGTGTGTTTGCAGGTACCCTGCTGCTGTCTGTGGTTCTGACCTGTCCTTAGGCCACGAGTTCCTGTGCATTCTACCTCCTCCATCCCAGACTCTCAGCCTCTTCCCATCCACCAGGTCTCTTGGCAATTTGTGCAAGACAACATGGTTTTTTGAGGGGATTACAATGCTAAGTAGGTATCTTTTTTAGGAGATAAAATCATGACTCTCATACAAAAATAAAATAAATACATGGCAAAGATTTTACTTATCTCATTAATTAATGAGGGAGCCAGTAAGATGTTACACTCCAGTAAAAAAGGAGAATTGAAAGTATAGGATCTGGAATTCTTCCCATCAATGTTACGCTGGAGCAGGGCAACTGCCACCAGGAGGCTCCAAACTATAGTAGGGAGGAGATAGTCTTGGCCCATGCAGCAAACCCCAGGAAATCTCAGAAGGCTCACTGCAATTTGCTTTAATCATTTCATTGACCTTTAAATGTGATACTGCATTTAAAGTAATTAAATTTGTTGGACTTCACTGATTGCATTACTGCTGGGATTTAAGATGGTTGAGTAGTGTCTTATTTCTTTTAAATCTGAACTTATTCAGCATAAGTAATGCAAACATCTGACTATCTCATTATTTCCTCTACTGTAGCGCTTTTCTGAGTATTTACATATGAAACATTTTATCGTAAATTAGTTTCCTTTTATATGTTTTCCATTAATTACAGTTAGAGAATTAAGATTATTGATTTTTGTTTTGAAAATTATGAATTAGATTGCATTACCTAAAAATCTCATTTCAGGATAGTAATTTTTTAAACAAAAAATTGTTAATCAAGGTAGACACTGGCTCTGATAAAGTTGAGAGCCACTGCATTGCACCATTCTGCTTCTTCTAGGGGCCTGTGCTCTGATCATTAAGGAGAAAATATCTCCAGTAGAGACAGTGACATTGGGCTTTACTTAGGTTCACCTTCACCATAATGGTGAGTCCTGGAACTCTTCCTATTTGATGGCCTGGGTGGGGCCAACACCTCTTTAGTATAGATGATACTTGAAGTTTACCATGCCATGTCTGCTCCAATATACTTGTATAAATGAATGCAGTGAAAAATTAGTATACTTCTATTTCCCATAGCACTTCCAAAACTAAAATATGCTTGTTATTCATATACATGGATATAATTATTCTGAATATATCATTCTTTTCTCTATTATTCTCTGTGAAATGGCCATTTAAATTTTACACAGTAAATTAATTTTAAATTAAACAAAACCTAATAGATTCTTCCAAATCTGAATTCAGGATTCAGGGTAAATTCACATCTTTAAAATGTATAAATTTTTACATGAATGGAGCATTCAACTCACGTGTCCCCAAATAAGGCAAGGATATGAGAAGAAAAGAATCAACAAAAACAGAATCAAGAATTACTGAATTCATGTATAAGAAGGCAATAGGTGGAATAACAAAACCCAAGAGCTGTTGCTTAGAAAATACTAATACATTTGCCAGGCTCTACCAAAGCTAATCAAGAAACAGAGGACATGTCAATACATTAATAGTGAGAAGGTACTATAATCAATACAAAAGTGATTTTTTTTAAGCAATATGTTTTAATAAGGAAAATGTATTAACACACACTCAGCCCTATGTTCAGGGGTAAACAGTCTGCCTTGTAGATATCCCAGAGGTAACAACTACCAAACACGTCTATAAGTGAACTCACATTCTTCTCCCAACCCTCACCCCAAATCTGTTTCTCATCTAAGTTTTCCTATCTTAGTAAACGGCACCATTATCATGCTTAATCCAGAGGCAAGAGAATTGCCTTTATTCTTTCATGTTCCCTTACAACACACATCCCATCAAATTACTAAATCTTGGTTGCTTTTCTCTCTTACGTATATCTAAAACCGTCCCACTTCTTTCCATCTCCACCACCAACACCGTAATCTAAGGTAACATCATTTTTCACCTCAGAAACATTAGTAGCATCCTACCGGTCTCTTTTCATCCACTCATGCCCCCGTCTAAGCTATTATCCAATTAGCAAGCTTTCAACCTGCATAGCTCACAGTTTTCCTCCCTGCCTTGAAATCGCTGAGTGGCTCATTGCTCTTAGAATAAAGGAAAACCTCCCTAGTGGAATGACAGTGTTCTGCCTAATATAGCTGCTAATCATCACCCCAATTCTAGCCCCACCCCCCACCCCCGCCTTGTTTTTTCATGCTCCATATATATAAACTTTCAGGTGCTTAAGAGCATGCTTTACAACTTCTACACATGACCTTCCATCAACCTTTCCACACCTCCCTTTCACCTAGATAACTTCTACACACTCCTCAGCTGTAAACTTGAAAGTTACTTTCTCAGAAAAGCCTTGTTTCCTACCCTACCCCCATTCTCAGACAAGGTTAAGTCTCCTATAATATTCATCTCATTCATAACAATTACTCTTCCCATGGCTCACCTCCTTTCTAGACTGTAAGCTCTGTGAGAATAGGCACAGGATTGAACTTTGGGGACCACAGCAGAAGAAAGGATTCAATGATATACTCTAAGATCACCAAAGAAGTAACTGAAATTTCCAAAGCTAGTGTCATAAATGTGGTTTGAAGACTGCTGCTGGTGAAGACTTAAAAGTGAGAAAAATGATATTGGAAACTGGAAAAAAGGGAATCCTTTTTAGATAGTGGTAGAAAGTTTAGTAACGCTAACACAGTAATGTGGAAAAATAAAAAACGTACTTACAGGCTGGGTGGTTTAGCTAAGAAGATTTCCAGGTATAGTGTTGGAGGTTTTGCCTGTGCTCTTTTTGACATTTATAGTAAAATGCAACAGGAGAGAGATGAGCTAAAGTAAGGACTGTTAAATATAAAGGATCCAGAAATTGGTTTGAAAAGTGTCAATTTCTAAAAATGGTAAAGAATGCTAAGTAAAAATGGCTTTGAGCAAAGAACAAATTGAGAGCACTGTCAGGAAAACATGGTCTAAAGATGAAGCTAAGTTTGTGACCATAAAATATTTTCTTCAAATTTCAGAAAACTGTAAGTTGGTGCCTTCAAGAACCATTCAAACAACAGGGCTTCTAAAAAACAAAAAAGGTTGTCCTTGCTATAAAAATCCATGTGCAGGTCTTTGTGTGGACATAAATTTTCATCTCCTTTGGGTAAATACCAAGGATCTCAATTGCTGGATGCTGGAAGGTAAGAGTATGTTTAGTTTCGTAAGAAACCACCAAACTGTCTTCTAAAGTGGCTGTACCATTTTGCATCCCCATCAGCAATGAATGAGAGTACCTATTGCTCCATATCCTTGTCAGCATTTGATGTTGTCAGTGTTTTTAATTTTGCCATCCTAATAGGTTTATAGTGGTATCTTGTTGTTCTTTTACTTTGTAATTCCTTAATAACATGATGTTGAGCATCTTTTCGTATGTTTATTTGCCATCTATATATCTTCTATGGTGAGCCATCAGTTCAGGTTTTTTGCCCATATTTTTTAATTGCATTGTTTATTTATGTTGAATGTTAAGAGTTCTTTGTATATTTTGGGTAACAGTCTTTTCTCAGATGCGTCTTTTGCAAGTATTTTCTCCCAGTCTGCAGCCTGTTGTCTCATTCTCTAGACAGTATCTTTCACAGAAAAGATGCTTTTAATTTTAACGAAATCTAGCTTATCAATTGTTTCTTTTATGGATCACGCCTTTGGTGTTGTATCTTAAAAATCACTGCCAAACTCTAGGTCATCTAAATTTTTTTCCTTTGTTAACGTCTAGGAGATTTATAGTTTTGCATTTCACATTTACATCTTTGATCCATCTTGTGAAGAGTATAAGTTCTGTGTCTAGATTCATGTTTTTGCACCATTTGTTAGAAAGACACCTTTGTTCCATTGTATTGGAAGAAATCTTTGTCAAAGATCATATTTGTGTGGGTCTATTTCTGGGCCCTCTATCCTGTTCCATTGATCTGCTTGTCTAGTCTTTCACCAATACCAGACTGTCTTGATGACTATAGCTTCATAGTAAATCTTGAAGTTGGATAGTGTCAGTTCTCCAACTTTGTTCTTCTTCATTACTGCATTGGTTATTCTGGGTCTTTTTCTTCTCCATAAAAACATTAGAATCTGTTTGTTGATACCTACAAAATATCTGCTGAGATTTTGGTTGGGATTGCATTGAATCTATAAGTCAATTTGTGAAAAACTGACACCCGACAATATTGAGTTACTATACACAAACATGGAATATCTTTCCATTTATTTAGTTCTTTTTGATTTTTTCCATCAGAATTTTAGTTTTTCTTGTGTCAATCTTGTCTATGTTTTGTTAGATTTATATCTAAGTACTTCATTTTCTTTGGTGCTACTGTAAATGGTGTTTTTAACTTCAAATTCTACTTGTTCATTGCTGGTATGTAGGAAAGTGATTGACTTTTGAACATTAATCTTACAGCCTTTCTATAATTGCTTATTAGTTTCAGTTTTTTGTTGATTTGTTCAGATTTTTGATGTAGACAATCATACCATCTGCAAACAGACAGTTATATTTCTTCCTCTCTTGCCTGTATATCTTTAATTTTTCTTGTCTTAGTACATTAGGTGGAATTTCCAGTATAATACTGAAAAGGAGTGGTAAGAGATGACATCCTTGCCTTGTACCTGATCTTAATGGGAAAGCTTTGAGTTTCTCACCATTAAGTATAATGTTTTAACTTTTTTGTAGATATTCTTTACCAAGTTGAGGAAGTTCCCCTCTATTTCTAGTTTACTGAGAGTTATTTATCATGACTGGATGCTGGATTTTAAAGCAGTAAATTCTTTTTCTGCACCTATTCACATGACTGTGATTTTTCTTTCTTTGTCTGTTGGTGTGATGCACTGCATTGTTTTTTGAATGTTTAACAAGCCTTACATACCTGGGATAAATTCTACTTGGTCGTTGCATATAATTCTTTTTATACATTGTTATATTCAATTTATTATATTTATTCAACATTTTATTGAGGACTTTTGCATCTATGTTCATGAAAGATATTGGTCTCTAGTTTTCTTGTAATGTCTTATTTGGTTTTATTAGGGCAATGCTGGCCTCATAGAATGAGTTAGGTAGTACTCCCTTTGCTTCTAACTTCTGAAAGAGATTGTAGAAATTTGGTATAATTTATTCCTTAAGGAGAATTCAAAGTGAACCAGTCTGGGCTTGATCAATTTCTTTAATAGATACAGACCTACTCAGATTGTCTATTTCTTCTTGTGTGAGTTTTGGCATATTGTCTCTCAAGGAATTGACCCATTTCATATAGGTTATCAAATTTACGAGCATAGAGTTGTTCACTGTATTTCTCTATTATCCTTTTTAAGTCAATGAGATCTATAGTGATATCCTCTTTTTCATTTTGGTATTAGTAACTCATTTCCTCTTTTGTTCTTAGTCTGATTATACGCTTATTGATTTATTGATCTTTTCAAAGAATCAGCTTTTGGTTTCATTGGTTTTCTCTTCTGATTTTTTTCATTGTCCCAATTTTACTCTTTCTTTTCTTCTACTTACTTTGGTTTTAATTTGCCCTTCTTTTTCTAGTTGCCTAAGGTGGAAGCTTAGATGACTGATTTCAAATCCTTCCTCTTTCCTAATATACATACACATTCACTGCTATAAATTTCCTTCTAAGCACTGCTTTCACAGCATCCCACAAATTTTAATAAGTTGTATATTCATTTTTATTTAGTTCAAAATATTTTAAAATTTCTCTTGAGATTTCTTCTTTTACTCATATGCTATACAGGAATTCTTTATACCCAAGTATTTGAGGATTTTTTCATCCAAATTTTTTTAAATTAATTAATTTATTTATTTATTGGCTGCATTGGGTCTTCGTTGCTGCACATGGGCTTTCTCTAGTTGCGGTGAGTGAGGGCTACTCTTCACTGTGGTGCGTGGGCTCCTCATTGTGGTGGCTTCTCTTGTTGCAGAGCATGGGCTCTAGGTGCACGGGCTCAACAGTTGTGGCTCATAGGCTCTAGAGCACAGGCTCAATAGTTGCGGCACATGGGCTTAGCTGCTCCACAGCATGTGGGATCTTCCTGGGTCAGGGATCAAACCCATGTGCCCTGCATTGGCAGGAGGGTTCTTAACCACTGCGCCACCTAGGAAGTCCCATCCAAACTTCTTTTAACTAAAGAAACTTCAAAGATTTATAGCATCCAGTATTGGTAAAATATAGATTAAAAACTGTTTTCATACATGTAGGACTATAAACTGGTATCATTTTTGGAACTGTGTTTTTGTATCCTCTACAAAAGTTAAAATTTAAATGTACATTTCCCATGACCCAGAAAAGCAAAAAATTAGAAACCTAACATTCATCAAAATTTAATACTATTTATTAGTATTAAAGCTAGGCTACGTTGCAGTAACAAATGAACCACAAAATATCACCATAAACACCAAAAATGTTTATTTCTTGATGATGCTATACATGCACTATGAGTTGGTAGCGATTTTGCTCTACAGAGTCACTCAAGGTCCCAGAATAATGGGGACTTCACTCTCCTCATGTTCACATCTCTGTGCTTGGCTTTTGGGAGAAAAAAAGATGTGGAAAGTAGCACAGGGGCTTTTTACTTCCTCAGTGTAGAAATGGCACTTATCGCATCCACTTACAGTCTACTGGCCATCATTAGTCACATGGGCCTGCCTAACAGAACTTTAGTTTTCCCAGAGACCAGAAGGAGGTGAAAATAAGATATTAATAGGCTCTAAACATCTCTACCTCAACTACACAGTGAGGTAGATACATATTTATCAACCTTGGATCGATCTCTGTAATGTATGATCAAGTAAAAAAAAAACAAACAAACCCACCAAATATGCTATATATAGTTAACCTTATTCTGTGAAAAAGAAACATCTCCACACGTTTCTGGGTAATATTTTCAGATATTAAGTTCTGCTCCTTTATTCCTCCCCATTTCCTTCCTCTTCTTTCTTCCTATTCAAAGAGATCAAAGGCCTTGTGTTTCCTATGTTGAGGAGGAATGTGGCAGGATGACAGCCGAAGGCTACAGACTCCAAAGTCTAGATCTTCAGTCCAGAGATACATCCTGAGCTTCGTGTATCACAAAGGCACTTCCCTACTGCAAAGTTCTCCTAGGGTGGCTCAGATATTTTTAAATGTACTCAATATCTTCATTCTGTAAACCTGCTCCTCATCCTAGGTTCTTTAATCTCACCGTATCACATTCCCATCTATCCAGAGGCCAAGGTCATAACCTGAGGTATGACCTTATTACACAATCACCAGGTCCCAGATACCTCTCAGATCCTTCCATCTCCTCTACACCTCCATGATCACCTTCATCTTTCATTAATGTGACAACCTCTGATCTTGCCTTTTGCCTCCAGGCCTCCTCCTCTTCAATTTATTCAAAAGCATAAATCAGACTGTGTCACTCCCTTATGTAAGTCCTTCACCTCATTCTCCCTATTTCTCAGGATAAAATGACTTTCAAAATCACTCAAGACATCATGCCTGCTGCCTTTCAAGCCTCCTTCTGACAGTCTCTGTGGCCTTTCTTTCCAAAATAAGTGCATTCTCTCACAAAGCATTTCCACGTCTTGCCTGGAATTCCTATCTACCTATGCTGGATTTGTGTCCATTTCTCTAATGGGTTGTTTTGATGTGCCCTGGTTACCAAAGTGGGTGCAAGTTCAAGAGCTTGACAGAGCCACACCTTCGTGCAATTCAGGCTTGAGGTGAGGACTTTGACAGGACAATTCCTATCCTAAGGAGAAGCCTTCCTAGTCTCTCCTTTCAAAGGCAGTTCCTCTCCCCGCCTTCTCTATCCCTTTTATCTTCCTTTAATTTCTGTGTCATGTGATAATTTCCTTTATAGCTCTTAATACAACTTGTAATTTTACTTTTAACTTACTTATTTCCCCCCATTATCTCCCTCACTCTTACTAAATTTTAAGTTCCATTAAAGACCTTCGATAGCTCCTTCATAGCAGTATCCTAAGGGTATACAGAGGGCCTCAAAAAAAGTCCTTCTGGATGAAGAAATTAAAGAACTACTGACAGTAATAACAATGACAGCACCTAATTATGGTCTTGCAGTTCTTGGTCAAGAACTATTTAGTAAACTATTTTTAGTTTTGTTCTAGTCATTTGAATCATTAAAAGGAGGTGAAAAGTATAAGAGTATCTCATTCTAAAAGAATTTATAATCTAGCTTGGGATACAGGCATACTTGCGACAATGTAAACCCCACACAGAACAATTCACACGCCTGTTCCTGACCTCATGTTATCTATTACTTTTACTGTACTAGGTTCTTTACAGGAGTTTTAAATGTAATGCATCAAACTGATCAAGGAACTCATAATTTGTTTGGAGAACCAAGATAGATAAGCACCTATGCGGAATTATGAATGACAATATAATAGGTTCAACTCCTAATAGGTTCAAAGAGTTCTCTGGACAACAAATATTAGGCCCCCAATTTTCCCTCTGAGACACAGTTTCCTCATGTGTAACAGGGTCATTGCAAAGATCAAAATACAAATTATATGAATGTCTTCGGTAAGCTGTATATAACGTTACAGATTCAACATACAGCAACATTAAAAATCAAAATAAGTTAAACAAGACACACTGAGAAAGTACAAATGTATCATTCAAAGGCCTTGCCCTTGGTCTTTCATTGGTCCTACTTAATTTTAACTGTAATATTCTTAATCATGAAGGGAAACCTTTATCAGGCTTGTGGAACTAAGGAGCATTTCTTGGTCAAGAATACCTTTCCTTGTGGCTTACACATTTTCTTTTATTTAAACAAGGAAGTATTAAGTAGTATTTAGCACTGTGATGTGAGGAGGAGGATACAAAGTGAAATAAGATTCCTTTCCTGAAAGAAAGATTCAAGTTAAGAGATAAGATGCAAAACAGGTAACAAAACTGAAGCCTGGCTCCCCTGATGCCAATGGGAAGACAGGAGAATTTCACAAAACAAAATGTAAAATCACTTTGGGAAAGTCTATTTGACAGGTAATGTGCTCAACAAATAATCTGTGGTCTAGCTTCCATCCTACAGGAGAGATTCTTACTTTTTACTTTACTCACATTTCTTGAAATACTGTTAAGTTTGTGTAGCTTTTATAATCACAAAACTCTCTCTGGAAATTGCATACACAGACACACATAACAACAACCACCTCTAGGGAAGTATCAGCCCCACACCCTGAAACTGCTGTTGCACAGAAGTTTTTAGGAGTTTCAGTATGAAAAAAAAAAAAAAAAAAACAGTTAAAATGTAACTGAAGAAATGAGAACAGATTAGTGGTTGCTAGGGGTCAAGATGGGAGTAAGGGAGTGGCTATAGAAGTGTAACAGGAGAGATCCTTGTGGTGGTGGAACTGTTCTGTACGTTGCCTGTATCCATGTCAATATTCAGCTGTGATGTCATATGCAAGATATCACCACTGGGGGAAACTGGGTCAGGGTTACAAGGCTCTCGCAATATTATTTCTTACAAGTGCATATGAATCTAAAATTATCTCAAACATTTAATTTTAAAATAATAGCAACATTATAACCAATCGAGTAAAGTCAGAATCCATGAGCCCCTACTGGTATAAATAAGTGAATAAATAAATGGGAGAGGACGAAGCTTTTTTTCACAGTAGAGAGCTAAATTTTAAAGAGAAAAGAGAATTAGAAATTCATCATTTGGCAACCATCAGAGTAATGATTCATTCATCCAAGAAATATCAACAAAGGCTAAAACTAGATGTTAAAATTTGATAAGGAACAGAATATTTCCTACAAAATGCTTATTACAAAGGGAAAAAGTAGTTTTTTTCACAGTGGAGAAATCTGGCAGACATCATCTTGAGTAATCAAAGTTCACATGACCAGTAAGGGAACAAATCAACATCATGTGCTCCTTGACAGGATGCAGTAAGAAGGACCACAGCAGCACTTCTATGTTGTTTTGTCAAAGATAATTAATATGAACCTAATTCTGAAGAAATATCAGACAAACTCCAAGTGAGGGACATCCTATAAAATGTATAACCTGTGATCTTTCAATGGCAAGGTCATGTCGGGCAAGAAAAGACTGAGGTACAAGACTGAAGATGACTCAAGAGATAGGACAACTAAACACAACCAGTGACCCCCCACTGGATTCCTTTGCTGTAAGGAACATGGCTGGAAAAACTGGTTAAACTTGAATGGGGTCTGTGAATTAAGTGGTAGTTTGTCTCAGTGTTAATTTCCTGATTTTGATGGCTGTGTTGAGGTTATGAAAGAGACTGTCCTTGTCTGCAGTTTGTAATGAATTACACAGTATTCAAGGATGATGGGGCATCCTGCCAGTGACTTACAAAGGGTTGAGGGAGAATGTTCTGTAAATTCAGCAAACTCTTCTGTGAGTTTGAGACTGTTCCAAAATAAAAATTATTTACTATAAAAAATGCAATTGATAATTTTCCCTGCAGTCTATAGAGCTCAAGAGGTCAAGGTGTGCCCAATCTCTGCTTCCTCTTTCAATGAACATACCGTTAAATGAGGAGAGCAATGACTGAAGATGCCATTCTCTAAAAAGGGTGGGCACGCTTTTCTCTGTAAAGGGTCAGAGAGTAAATATTTTAGACTTTGAGCAAAGTCTCTGTTGCAAATATTAGATTCTGCTGTTGCCGTAAAAAAACAGCCATAAACAATGCATTAGCCCTAGTGAGTGTGACTGTGCTCCAATAAAACTTGATTTACGGACACTGATATTTGACCGTCATATCATTTTCATGTTGCACAAAATACTCCTCTTTTTTCCCCAATCACTTAAAAATGTAAAACCCATCCTTAGCGCATAGGTCATACAAAAAACAGGCAGATTTGACCAATGGGTCTTCATTTGGCAACCTCTGTTTTAGCTTTGTAAATGGTCTTTATCTGCCATACCATTAATCAGATTATCAGGAAGTAATCTGAATGTGAACATTATCAACGTAAGAATTAGAGATTGTACATGTAGACTATATAAAGTACAGATGAATGTTACAGACTAAATGGTCCCTGCTTTGGAAGACTGATGACCCACGGTGGCTCCGCGTTACACACATTTCTTCTGTCAGATGGTGCCTAAATCCTAGCCCAACTCAACACACAAACCAATCCCAAGCCTTCCAAGGGTTTTGGGATCAGGTAAAACTCACTTAGTGTTAAAAAATAAGCAGTTTGTTTCAAAAGGTCTTGATGTTGAAATGCTTTGCTTACCTTGGTATAATGAAGGGACCTGATAAAGAAGCATGTCTATGGTTTTTATCTAGCACGAGTCACACTCTGGGTTTAAGAGGAAGGGCTGGAAAGAATGCCACAAAATTCCACTTCAGAAGTTGAGCGCCTGATGGAATAAATGAGAAAGATGACAAACAACAGAACCTAAAGCAACAGTTAACTGGGAAAGAGAACAGGAAAACTGATAAGACTCACTAATTGTATAAGGTTAGCTGAGGTTTTGAATCTAGCAAATTACGGTTTCACTAAAAAAAAAAACCAACACCAAAACCAAAACCAAAACCAAAACATGGTCACTTTGTAAAGAAGACTTCTGAGACATTTCATTTCTAACAATCTTACAACCACCTAAATTTAAAGGTTTGGAATTCTATTTCAAATACTCAGTGAGACATTCATTTGAATATGAATACATAGTTATTTCCCCCATCTTAACAATATATAGAAAAGAATAAAATTAGCATATAACCAGAAGATACCTATCACTTTTATCTTGTTAATCGCTAAATCTAAAAACATAAAGACCACCCTAATTTTATAAACTCCTAGTGAGAGTCTTCCATAAAGTCATCATAAAATTCTTATAAAATCAGTTTTTACAAAAGAAACTCACTCTCATAGTTACGCTGCTGAGGTGAAGTATTGTCCTAAGATGTTATCACTCCTTTCATGCAACACAAACCACCACCTCTTGGACACTGCAAAGACTTATGACTTAGGTTGGAAAAAAAAGCAGTTCTGAGCTGGGGAAACATATGGTGGCTTCACGTCCTAGTTCAGAAGCCCTTGTGGCAGGAACAGAAAAGAGGTCACAGAAGGCAGGCACCACGCAATGCAAGGATGACTCTTCAACAAGAGAAACAGCACTGGCCAGAACCACACATTACCAAACACTGATTGAGAATGATTTATTAAAGTCCAATTAGTATGTTTTAAAATTTCAAATAGTCCGTATCTCCTTCAGAATAAATGCACACGAGTAAAAGTCCAAGTTCATTTTCTTTCCCTTCCTCTATAAAATGCTCTGTATTTTGTATAAAGTCTGTGCAGACACCTTTCTGCTAACTGGTTCCACATACTCTTTCCAGTGTGGGCACTTGTTGAGTCTGCCCTCTGCTCAAATGGTGACCATGCACTGACTTCCTCCTTCCTAAATAAGCATTCTTCTTCTGAACATCACTCTCTTAGACGTCCTGCTGACTTTCCCACACCTGCTTCTGACTGTGACTTTACTGGTTACTTATTACAACAAACTGGTGCAATAATTAGTTTACCCGGACAGTTGAACAGGTATCACCTAATATAGTGGCATCTGGGGGAGTGACCTTAGAGAATACACAGTATCCAGTCACATACTGACACATTCAACCCATTTGCTACAGAAGCTATTATGTAACGTGAAGATGACCCCTTATTCACTCCGCACGTTTGACTTCTTTGCATTTTCTTCAATCCTACATTAGAGCTGTGGCTACCAAGAGCTAGAGCATTCATTGCTCAAATGAAATCTGGAATTGCTAGACATATTAAGTAGGGTGTCCTGGCTATTTGTGACAGCTGACTGTTTCTAGTCCATCTTGTTATATAAAAAAAGTCACTTGCAACTAAAGTAACCACTGCATTTCCTTTGTAAAAAGGTAATTTAACTGGCTTTCCTCATAATTGCCACCTGCATAGGGCAAAAGCAGGAAATCCCCTTTTATAAAAGGTAAGAGCATAAAAAGACATTTCACATTAAAAAAAAAAATCCTTCATGGGAATGTGTCCTAAGTAAATAATCAATTATATGGACAAAGTTTTATGTACATAAAACTTTTGCAACATTATTTATAATAGTGAAAATTAGACATAACCTAAGTAGTCGACAATACAGGAATGGTTAAATAAACTGAGTTGAACCCATTAAATGGAATATTATATAGCCATTAAATTATGTTTTTTGTAAAATTTTTAATGCCATAGGAAAATGTGGCAATTATGCAGTGGAAAAAACAAACTGGTTATAAAATTGTTTACAGTATGACTCCAATTATATAAAAAGGTTTATCATATACATATAGGCATACACAGGGGCGGGGCTGTTAATGGTGCTTACTTCTGGGTTGTGATATTATCAGTATTTTTTCTGTCTTATACATTTCTGCATTTTTCAAGTTTTCTACAATGACTATGTATTATCATACAGAAAAACACAGGTTATTAAAAAATTCCTCCGATGAACTAATAATTAGAATGTACTTGGGTATTATAAATATGTGGAAACAATACCATTGTGTTCATCTATAACTTTCATAGAGTACATATTCTTCTGATAATAAACTTACATTCCCTGTTTGTTTTATACATGTTACAACACTTTAATGAAAAAAGGTAATATGGTGGTTAGATCATTGTTTGTTTCATAACCTAAACAAACACTGGCTTTGACATCTAGGTTTTTCTATTTCCTAGATTTAAAATTAATACCCTTTTGTCTTTTTAAGTACGGCATACTGCATACATACATTATGTGCATGCTTTCTAAAAAAAGTAATTCTAATTTACAGTTTTCCTACATAAGGAAAAAAATGTAGTTATGATCGTTTAAAAACAGCCCATAGTCTTATCCATCACAAGCATGCTGATAGGCGTAGACATGTTTATTAAGTGAAATGTACCCTTTAAAAAGAAAAAAAGGGAAGCCTGTATGTAAATGAAGTTGTGGATTCAATTAGTCAGCATTTATTCTGACTTGCACCAAACCACACAAAATCTTTTGAAGACTAGTTAGTGTAGTGTAAATGGACACTCCAGAGTCTGTTTACGAATTCCAGAGCAAGATCTCCACTTTCTACTTTCAAAAGGAATGGGGAGCAGGATGAGGGGTGTCACATAAGCTAATTTTTCGATACATATCAAGCCTTGGTGGGTCCAGGAACAAATACTGCCATGGGTTAGTGTTTAAGTACATGAGTGCATTTTTTCCTCTCTCTCACATCCCACCCTGCCCTGGCCTTTGGGGAGGGGAAGGCTGCTCATCGCTCAATAGATGACGGCCACGTCTCATCTTCATTAGTCTCCTTTCTAAACCACGGAGTGGTCATTGCTGTGAACTCCAGCCAGGATGGTGTGGTTGAGGGAGGAAGCTGAGCGGTCGGAGCCTTCCGTGGGGCCGCTGGTGTTCTCACTGCGCTGGCAGCAGAGGATCTGCCTGAAGGTGGCGCTCATCTCCTTGTCGCGGTAGGAGTAGATGATGGGGTTCATGGCAGAGTTGAACTCGGCAAGCAGAAGGAAAAACTTCTCATAGGCCAGGACGTTACACTGTGGGCAGCACACGTCGAGAAGTAACAAGACCAATCCAGGAGTCCAGCAGACGATAAACGCACCTGCGAGGACGGGGAGCGGGATTGGGTAGGTTGAGAAAAAGAGAGAACAGAGAAATAGAATGAGGAAGTGAGCAACCATAGGGTGCAACGATTTCAGTTCAAGGTAAAAAATACTGAGCTGCAGAGCCACGAGGCTATCATTTGAAATAAAATGTTCATTTTCTGAAATAATCAGAAAAGGTTTCGACGATAAAACAAGCAGTTGAATAAAACCTCATTAATTCGGACCTCACTAAAACTGAGTATTTATGAGACTCTGGTGATGATTATTTTGAGCAAAACAGAGTTCGTTAAGCAATTGAGGTATGAAATCGAGACATCCTGCAGTCCGGATACACACTTCCGATGCTTATAAAAATACAGTTTTTAATAGCATAAGGCTGTTTTCAGGCAAAAGCACTGTGACAAACACCCTTTAATGTTTAGTTAAGGCACAGTTTCTGGATTCAGTTTGACGGGGCTCAGATCCTTGCTTTGCTATTTAATAAACTGGGTGAACTTAGGCAAATTACTTTCTTTTTTTTAACTGAAGTAGAGTTGACTTACAATGTGTTAGTTTCAGTTATTTTGTATACAGCAAAGTGATTCAGTTATACACACACACACATACACACACACATATTTTTTTAGATTCTCTTCCATTATAGGTTACTACAAGATACTGAATATAGTACCCAATGCTACGCAGTAGGTCCTTGTTGTTGGCAAATTAGTTTTTTTACCTCAGTTTTCTCATCTGAAAAACAGAAATGATTGTATTTACCTCATTTGGTTTGTTGTAGGTGTAAATGAGTGCTAAGAAAATAACGACTCAGTGTATCTTACCAGAAACAACAATAACAATAATATTGTTATTATCTGCTTAGTAACGTGGGCCTGTTTGGAAGTAGCAACTTCCAATGATAAGATGTATATTTACTGTTATTTTTAGTCAACTATCACTTAAATGGTGCTTTTCTATATGCTTTACAAATATTAACTCATTTAATCTGCACCATAGCCGTATGAGGTAAAAACTATTATCTCATCACACAGAGGAAGAAACTGAGAACCCGAAAAGTAAAATAAGTTGCTTAAGGCCATGGTCCTGGAAAGTGGCAGACCAGAGGCAAACTCCAGAGTTTCTGCTCTTAAAGGCTAGCTCCAGAAAGTACTATGTTATATTCCCACCTCTTAAATTAATAAAATTAAATACTTTAAACCAAAATTTTATGCTCTAGATGTTTTCCTATTTAAATTCTCTTGCTTCCCCAACTCTTATAAATCATGAAGACTTTACTATCACAGTAGAGGGATGGAAATACAAATTATATTCTTAATTCCAATTTATTTAGCTCCTGAAACCACTATTTTGGCTCCCAGGGAAAACGGAGGTTGTAAAATAGCATTAAGATCTACCACAGTGTTACCCCAGGATGAGCTGGGGCTCCTTGGCTAAGAGAACATGAACCGGTGGGCACCATTGTGTCCCATTACATCTTACTTGATGGGCCGCTTATGGATAATCAGGTTACACAGTGAGCAGACAGGGATGACCCCAGAAGTGCATTTGGATTTTTGATTTGAATGTCCCCGGCCTAGGTGGAGGCAGGCTTGGTTTGGGGTCATGAATTGAACTAGCCTCAACGAATGAGTTTCACAAAATGTAAACAAACGAGATTTAGTCTCCAAACAGCCCAGTTTTGACTGTGAGCTTTCTTTTTTTTTGAAACTTTTCAGCAGGGAAATGAAAATAAAGAAGGGAGCAAAGTACCCCCATAAAGCTCTTTGTTCTAAACACAAATGTGTGTTGGTTTTAAACTGCTGTTTGCTTTGAAGACTGGCCAAGGTGCTTCATTTTCTAATAAATACAATACCTTAGACTTTCCTTAGAGAGAAAAAAAAATATTTCAAAAATCAGGAGATAATAGCCAAGGAGCTATTTGAACTTCAAGTAAAAATGTTAATAAAGCATTCGCTCCAAAGTCCTTGAATTTCCTTGCTTGAAAATCACTCAGAAAGCTAAACATAAAGGAAAATCAAAGGAATGCCTCTTAAGTTTCAGAAATAATGCATTATTCATTGAGAAGCTGGGAAGGGAATTATTCTCAGGATGGAAAACGCTTGGATGGAAAATACATGGTCCATTATTCCATTTACTTGGAAACTAAAAACATGCAGGCTCTTCATGAATGGGAGAGCATTCTTTCAAGTTTCCTTTCCCCTTTCTTTTATCAAAGCTCTAATTGAGCTCAAATTTAGAGCTTGATTAGATACTAGCAACATGCATCTCAATGGATTTATTTTAAATAACATGATCTTTTTCTCCTTCCAGGCAGCAGAATGGAATGGACTTATTCTCATGGATTTGCTCAAGCTGTCTGACTTTCTTCAAAAGTGATGGAATTCAAATATAGTCACTTGTTGTTTATAACTTCTAACTTTTCAATTCAAAATGAGCAAGATCTTTGCGATAAAAGCTATGATGGTTTCAGGAACTAGCCCACTGGGCCTTACCAACCATGCAAGGAGCCTAGATGAGAGACAGGAAGCAGGAACACCATGGCCAGACCAGGAGATAATACACATCAGTGCTTCATTGAGGACTCCAAGTCCTCTCCTTCCTTCTTCACTAAAAGGAACTGTTTTTAGTACTATTATTAGGCCCAACCACACCATCCCAACCCTCTGTATTTGGATCTTCAAGACCTGATTGAGTAATTTAAGAGACTCATAGTACAGGCCTCAAAAATCAACATCTAAAATCAATCATATAATCCTGTATGCTAACACATATATATGGAATCTAAAAAAATGGTACTGATGAACTCAGTGGTAGAGGAAGAATGAAGACGCAGATGTAGAGAACAGACTTGAGGACACGGAGAGGTGGGGAAGGAGAAGCTGGGACAAAGTGAAAGAGTAGTACTGACGTTTGTATACTACCAAATATAAAATAGATAGTGGGAAGCAACTGCCTAACACAGGGAGATCAACGTGATGATTGCTGATGACCTAGAGGGGAGAGATAGGGAGGGTAGGAGGGAGCCTTGGGAGGGAGGTGATATGGGGATATATGTATAAATACAGCTGATTCGCTTTGTTGTACAGTGGAAACTGGCACAACAGTGTAAAGCTATTATACTCCAATAAAGAGAAAAAATAAAAAAAAATCTAAAATAAAATAAAAGCAATCATACAGAGCTTTTCTTTCTTCTCTTCTCCCCTCCCCTATCTTCCACAGAGGCGCTGAGGAGCAAACTGACCGAAAACTGAAGGTGGACTTCCTCAGTGGAAAATGGGCCCTGGAAACTTCCAAGGTGATTAGGCTTCTAAACAATAGTGACTGAATATTATGAGATCAACTTTGCTCAAATTACAGATTCACCACCAAGCATCTAAAAGCAAAAACTACACCCAAGCCCCTGTCGTATAAAGGAGTCAACCATCATCCTATCAGGTCACAGAACCTGAGAGGTGCATAGGGGACTCTAGATCTGTAGTCTATGGACAGATTACCAACACGTAATCTGTAGAGACTCACGCGTAAGGCAGGTTGATAAGAATGAAAAGGACCTCCATCTCCACATCTGTGGAGTGGAGAAATAACAGCTCTCTGCCTACTCCATAGGGTGTGGCGAGGATCAAACTGAGATAGATACTACACGTAAAAGCCCTCTACACGCTGCACATCTACCTGACTACGCTACCTATTGCCATCATGCGAGGCATAATGCGTGTAGGCTGGTGTAGCATAGTACCACAGCAGACTTCCTTCAGGGCACGATGTGGAAGCATGTTTTGGACGATGAAAACCTGGCATTTCAAAAAGTTCTGAGATGACATCATCCTAAATATAAGCAATTCCTAGGACTTGCAGGTGGATGTGACAAGAATAACAGGAAAAGAGAGGAACACAGACAAGCATGGGAGCCCCAAATCATTTTGGAGTTTCTTGTGGGTCAACTCAGTACCTACCAAGATGCTGAATAAAATAATGTGGTACTCAGTAGGGACAGTCCTTTAGGTGGCTTGTATATTTCCAGAACATTTCTGATGGATGAATCCCCACAGGTCAAGGCATAAAACCAAGGAATGGTATGCAACAGCATGAAAGAAAGAGGAAACGCAAGTAGTTTGTGGTTGCTTATTGTAAAGTCAGAAGCAGCAGTAGCAGAAGATAAGATGTTCAAGGTTATGAAGACCTTGTGCATAGCCTGGCTGAAACATTTGAAATTTTTCTAGTCTAGCACTGATTCTCAGCCCAGTCACGTACTACCGTAACCTGCAGAAGACTTAAGAAACAACGATCTTCATCTACCCTTCCTCCCACAAGATTTTAATTTCATTGGCCTCATTGGCCAGAGTCTGATTTAACATACAACGCTGTAAGAGAATGGAAGAAGAAAATGATCTGGATAAAAACAAAGGCAAAACCATCAGGTATTTCCAAATTCAAGAGGAGAAATAATAAGACCCTACACAGAGGCAGTGGCAGTGGGAGAAGGGAGGTATGAGAAGAGTGGAAAAGTATTTAGGAGGTGGACAGCATGGAATGGATGAGAGAGACACAAAAGTCTGGAATGATTCCTAGATTTTCCATTTGGGAGAAGGAGGAATGGTACTACCTTCCACAAAGGAGGAAACACAGGAGAAAGTATCAGTTGGTGTTTTCTGAGGGTAGGTGAAGAGAACACAGATGGTGCCCTAGGTTTTATTTATCTTCAGCTTGAGGTGCCTGCGTGACTTCAGATGGAGATGCCTTAAAGACATCCTGATGGGCTGATGGCAGTTCGAGTCCTTTAAGACTGTTTCTCAGTGGGCTGCACAAGAGCGGTTATATTTGGCATGATTTGCCAGTAGTACAAGTAACATGGGGAGGAGAATAATCAAAATACATCTGTGGTCTGAGATAAACAGCAGAAGTCGCTCTTCCATGAGCAAGCTTCATTCCTTTCTTCTACATCTGTCAAATCAATCTGTGAGGGCCCCGGTGCCCATGAAGATGGAAGGAGAGGTGCTGGAATGTGGACGCAAAAAAGCAGGGAGGAAGGAGGCTGTTTTGGAACAAGGGGTCACAGCTGCAGAGCAAGATCAGATTACCACACCGTCCCTGAAATCTACACACCCCCATCAGCTGAATAATGCTTACCATCTGGTCTCACAATTAGAGGCTTTTTTCTAGAGGGACTTTTTCCTGACTAGTTGAACTTTGCTTGTATATGGAACATAAGAACCAAAGTTAAAGAGAAAAAAAATGTCTGACAGAGAAGACCTCAAGGGAGGGAGTCCAAGGTTTTTGATGCAAAAAACAGAAAGCACTTCTAGTCTGGCTGGCAAATTTGGGTTTTTACAAAAAAAAATCAGACATCTCACAGATTGCAAACGAGTCAAGGTAAATCCATTCTACACCTCTGCCATGACTGAGTTAACCTCTCCTCAGCCACTCTCTTCTTGCTTCTCAGATGAGGATCTCAGTCCTGCTGATCTCAGAGGCTTGTGGTAGAGATCAAATGGGAAAATAAATGCTCAAACACATAAACTACTTTTTCTATTGCCACCACAGTGTGTTTTCTTTCAGGGCAGATTATCTTGATATCCCAGAATCCAATCTAATTTCAGTTCATCTTCATAGTGAGAGTGTGATTTCTGTTACTAAGGTACAGATATGCTTAGCTAGGAAATCACTCTAAATTATCAATCCCAAGAGAGACTGTTAGGTAAGAGACCTCAGATACAAAGCTTACTGCTAGGTCTAACAGTCATCGGGTCATTGTAATGGAGATGTACATGTGAATGGCTTTTTGAGATTAAAGATTTTCTAAAAGGGTAAACTAGATTCACTATAAAATCCATTTTCCATAAAGCTGAGAAGATGAAATTAATGCAACTGAGATATCTCCACAATAAGCCATTTCTATCTTAATATCAATTTTACTTCATTTAGTTTAGTGCCCAATACTTCTACTTCTTAATGGTCATAATAAATGTTTCACGCATGATTCATTAAATCATTCATTGTGTGTTTCTATCACTCACTCCTGAGAGCAACATTTATCTTTTAGAGAAGGGCATTAACAACACACAGATCTCCAAAGCAGAGTGGGGTACTCGTTACGTTCTCTTCTTAATATTCCTGTGCAGGAGTTTCAGCCCCCATACTGCTGTCCTGCTCAGCACGATGCTGGATTTCCTATACACGGGAGAACGCCAACAGTGCCCTCCTCCTGGCATTTTATACTCTTCCACACATAAGCAGTGAGTATCATACACATATATGCTCCATACCCTACAACAGACTCTAAATCTTGTCCTACAACCCGTACATTGGAAGGCACAGGCCGAAGTGGCTTGCGTGCCAGGACTACCTCTTAAAGAGGACCAACTGTGCCTGAGAACAGCCAGTGGAAACCACTTCTCCACAGCCACAAACCTAGCCAAGCAAGCAATACTTTTTATCTGCCTATTGCGACAGGCTCCTAACCAATTCCTCTTCCTGCTTCTTCTCTAAAGTCCAGCTTGCACAGAACAGCCAAAATGACCTTTCAAAAGCATAAATCAATTCACATTATATCACTTTCCTACTTAAAATCCTGAAAGGGCTTCCTACTTGAAATCCCCACTGTGGTTCATAGCGCCTTACGTGACTGGCGCCTGTTAGACTCTTCAGCCTCATCTCTTTCCACTCACCCCTCTTTCACTGGGTTCTAGCCACACACATACCAAGCTCATTTCTGTCTCAGAACCTTTGCATGTATGGTTCCTTCATCTCAGAATACTCTTTCTGTAGATCTTCATGTCTGCTTGCTATCAAATATCACTTCCTCAAAAGCCAAACCTGACTATACTAGCTAAAGCAGCACCTTTCTCCTCACTAATTATTTTATCATCTTCATACCCCTTATCTATACCTACATGATCTTATTTATTGGTTTATATGTTTATTTTCCATCTGCCTTCAATGAGAAGGTAAGCTTCATACAAGAAGGAACGGTATCTCTTTCATGTCAGTATCTCTGGCATCCAGAACAACGGCTGGTAAATGGTGGCAATGTATCTTCTGCTGAATGAACTAGCAAGTCACAGCTAAATGCCTAGTAGACATATCCGAAACAAGGAAAATTCATCAGTAGAAAAGTCACTTAATTCCGTGTAGAAAATAAACATTAACACATGGAAAGTGTAAGTTCCTTAAATGGGCACCATGAGGCATTCGAAGGGGCATGAGATGGACCCTATAATGCAAAAGTCTCGTTATACATGCATTTGTTACTTTAGCAAAAACTAGTCTGTTGTTTCTAATTCTGATGGATGCCAGATTATCTACGGAATCGACTGAGTTTTGGAGAACCAGGTCGGGTCAAGCCTTATGGTAGACACGGCATCAGCCAATTTGCTGGTAAAGGAATGTTTCAATAGGATGATGCTGCCCCATGAGACCCTAGATTCTGTAGCAGCTTTCTGGAACAATCACTATTTGACCAACATACCTTTGTGTTAATCTCTCAAGATTCAAAGTTCCCCTTAGGGGCATTCAACTCACCACGCTTTATTCTCATATCCACACTCTAGCTATTAAGAAGTAGGGAGAGGGCTTCCCTGGTGGTACAGTTGTTAAGAATCCGCCTGTCAATGCAGGGGACACGGGTTTGAGCCCACATGCCAGGAAGATCCCACATGCTGTGAAGCAACTAAGCCCGTGTGCCACAACTACTGAGCATGCAAGCCACAACTACTGAAGCCTGCACGCCTAGAGCCTGTGCTCCTCAACAAGAGAAGCCACCGCAATAAGAAGCCCGCACACTGCAATGAAGAGTAGCCCCTGCTCTCCGCAACTAGAGAAAGCCCGCGTGCAGCAACGAAGACCCAATGCAGCCAATAAATAAAAAATAAATTTATTAAAAAAAAAAGTAGGGAGAAAGAATACATCCTACCTCTCCAGCATATATCTTACCATTTTTTAAATATAAATTACAGTTCTAATCATTTATCAGCATAAATGCCCATCTATATTACTATTAATGAGACTTTCTCAAGTGTTATACTTGGATTTTTTGTAGAGACTCAAATTGGTCAGTTCTTTTCATATATTTATGTCCTGATAATTTGTAATATTGTTTCCTTAACTCAAGGAACACATAATTTATGAGAGGATAAGGATAATTCTCAATCTAATTTTCCTTCCCAGAATGGCATCTCAGCTGCTTTTCTTTCACTGATTGATGTCTAAATGATGGTATGAAGCTAATTCCTTGAATTACTATATTTTTTCCTATAGAAAATTTTGAAAATATGGAAAAATATAAATAGGAAATGTAAAAAATCACTTATAATCCTGCAGTCTCAAGACACTTTAGTATATGACCCTGCACACTTTTTAAATTTCTTATAATTATCAATTTGAGCCCCTTTTCTTTGGATTGCGAATGAAACTCATATAGAAAGATGGTCAGTTTATTAGTGGTGGGTAAAGGAGGGCAGGCAATCAGATGTTTTATTTTAAGGAATATGTTTTTGTTCTGTTTTTATATGTTTTTGATGTTTTCATATAGCAATGTGTCCTAATTTGGTCAGTATAATAGCCTCTTAAATCTTTGAGGATATTTATTATAATTTATTTTAAGCTATACTACCTCTGTGTCCATGTAAGATGCTTCAGAATATACAAAGGCACCGATGGGGGGCAGGGGGCACCATATTTCAGGGGCTGTCTGTCCATTGTGCAGGAGACTTTCCTGAATAGTGGACCCCCTGGGAAGACAGTATAGTGAATGTTATCAAAGCCAGCTTTTTTCTATACCTAAAACATCCAATGATGCCATCTAATGAATAGGCAAAATGCTATATAAGACAATCACATGAGGGAAAGGTGTGTTCCTCCGAAAGTTTCTGCGAACAGTGAAAATGAAGATGCAGTAAGACTCAATACAGAAGTAGCATGGCCATTCTCATTAGCTCCAAATTCTAAGAAATCAAGAGAGAGCTAGAAAACTAAAGATGTGCTAATTTATATGTCCTTACAAACACACCCACACACTCCACTTCCAACAGTAGCCAATGTTCTCCTGGAGATATGACCCCTGTATAAGCAGACAAAATAGGAAATGCATTAATTTACTTTCAACAAAACCAATGTGTGTTAAACCATGTTAAGATGGGTCACTGCCTCTTCTCTTCCTCCCTAAACATGTTTTCTGATTTCTACACAGCTCTGTCTTGGAGGGAACTAAGTAAAGTAAGACTGGCTCACCAGAGCATTATTACCCACTAATAACTAAAAAGCAATGTTACTCCAAATGCCTTTATCATTTTCAAATAACAGATATATTTTAAAATTAAAAAACATATAATTTATATATGCACATATAATACACACACCTACATATACTATATAAGTGTATATATAACATATATGTATGCGTGTATGGATATATATACCCATACACATTCACAACAGTCACTGCATCTTAGTGTCTTAAAAAAGACAATGAAAAAAAGACAGTGAGGTTTATTTTCACATGAGACCCAGCAAAAAAGGATAATGTCACATATTCTTCCCACAGGAGCTAATTCACCATTCTCAGAATAATTAAACCTGTTTTGCCTCCTAAACACAGTGAATACAAAATTTTTCAAAAACAGATTTCCCTCCCTTATTTAAAAAATGATCAATCTTAAATCTCACAGAAAGTTAGTATTGTCAACACAGTGCTACACCGCCTAACACAGAAAGTGATACTAAACTTATTGCATGACTGTGGTCTAGCTGTTACCAAGGTGATTTGAATAATATTTATCCCTTAAAGGATAAATGAAACTCCCCCTGCCCAGAATCTTTCCCTAGAAAAAGTTCAACATAAACAGGGAATCTGTAACTGGTTTTACAATATATTTTTCAACTATGAATTAAGATTTTCCCAAAATGGTACAAGTCTAAACGAGCACTAAAATCTGGCTGAAAATACAGAATAACGCTAATGACAGAATCCTGTGGGTTTTACTCTTTGCAGTTCTTGAACTGCTGGCCTGGATCAACAAGATATGTGTTACCCAGAAGACAAATTCAAGGAAGAAAACATGTAATGGAAATTTAATTCGTAATTCATTATTTTACTAACAAAATGAGGGGGGGGGGGGAATTAAAATTTAATCCAAAAGCAAATTCATAAAAATTCTTGCAACCTAAAAATGTTCATTTAAAAATATGTTTGTTTGTTTATTTATTTAATGGGGGAAAGACACAAAAAGAAGAATGGCAGAAATTGTAAATATGACAATGCATTTTGAGATTGGCTATGCCTCTTACAGTGGCTAAATGTTCTGAATTGATGTTTACGAAGTAGGGATTCTCGGCAGAGTAGGAGGGAGGTACAGTCTGTTCTACTATAGCAAGTGTGTGCCTAAGACATCTCTTGTTATCAAAAACATTTATTAAAACTTTTTTGTCATAAAAATGATTATTCAATTGGGAAGTGGGTATTTAGGCTAAAGAGTTCCAAATTCAAATCATAAACCTATTTTTCTACATGAATTTCAATCAGTTTATTTAACTACATGTTCAGAGAAAAATATTGGTTGCTCAAAACTAAGATAAAATATCACAAAGCAAATTCTAACACATAAATCCTGAACAAAAATCAATCAGTTCTAAAGCCATCAAAATAAACTGTAACAAGATTACTTCTCAGAATTTATCCTATAGATATATTTACACATAACACAATTATGTATGTACCAGGAATTCTTTGCAGCATTGTTTGTTTTTAAAAATTGGAAATAATCCAGGTAACACACAAGTAGAGAAGTAAAATAAATTAAGTTGGATTTATAAAGTGGGATTCTATTCAACTTTCTAAAGTTCTTAAGAAATTGTATCCTTACCAAATGATCTCCAAGATACACTAAGAAGAACAAAATATTAAAACATACATATAAAATGGTATCAATTATGTTTTAACAACAGAAACTAAAAGCGTGTGCACACACAAACACAGATACCCTATAATAAGCTTCAGTTGAGGCTAAAAGTCAATTAATTTTAAAAACGTTTAGAACATAAAATTATAAAAATGATACTTTCAATATTTTATTTGAAATGAAAATACCAATTTGTATTCATTTGCCAATCCTTTAACCTAGAGCCAAGACTTTGTATTTGAATATGGGTCTGTTAACTGGAGTTCTACACTGGCTTCCAAGCAAAGCCACACCAATAAAGCATCACATACTAACTCCCTCCAAACTGGCTTCTTCAGAGTGGAGTCAGAACTTAAAATTCTTGCAAAGCAATTTGAGTACAAAAACCCTGCTGATTTTTTATGGTTTTCCCCACATTTACAGTTGCTCTCCCCAGCAAATTTCAAGCAGTTTCTTTTTGCAGCTTGTCTGCACTGAATATTAACAAAGCCTTCCCCTTAGCTTTCCCAGAAACACTTTCTCGTTGCCCTCATTTTTATTAGATAATGTGATATTTACCTAGTCACATTATTGTTATAGTAACCTGGCACTTTAGGAGCAAAAATAATTGATTCTTGGTAACTGTAAGAGCTAAGTGACTTGGCCTTAAAGGCTATAGTTGACTAACCCTTTTTAAAAAATTCATCTAAATATACGAGTGTATACTACATATCAGGTACTATTCTAGGTACTGGGGATGCCACAGTGAATCAAACAGAAAAAATTATCTCCCCTCATGGAGCTTAGGTTCTAGGAAGGGTGTAAAAGACAACTAACAAAATAAATCAGTAAGATACTTTTAGAGGGGGACAGTATTTGGGAGATGATGAGACAGCAAGTGAGGAAGGAGGAGGGCAGCTAGAGGTTCACACAGTTATCCAGACAAGAGCTGAGGGTGGCTCTGAACGTGAGAAGGTGGTGATCACAGACACAGGTTGATGGTAAAAGCTGATATGATTTGCTAATAGACTGAGTGCTGGGGAGAGGGAGAGGAATGGAGGAAACCTGCAAGCAACTGAAAGAAAGGATTTAGCAATGAGGAAGTCACTGAGGACACTTCAGTGGGTCTTGAAAATGGAAGCCTCTTTGGGATAGATTCAAGAGTGAACAGGAAGACTTCCCCGGTGGCGCAGTGGTAAAGAATCCACCTGCCAATGCAGGAGACACCGGTTCAAGCCCTGCCCTAGGAAGATTCCACATGCCACAGAGCAACTAAGCCCGTGCGCCACAACTATTGAGCCTGTGCTCTAGAGCCCATGAGCCACAACTACTGAGCCCATGTGCCGCAACTACTGAAGCCCACGCGCCTAGGGCCCATGCTCCACAACAAGAGAAGCCACTGCAATGAGGAGCCTGCACACCACAATGAAGAGTAGCCCCCGCTCTCAGCAACTAGAAAAAGCCTGTGTTCAGTAACGAAGACCCAGCACAGCCAATAAATAAATAAAATAAATAAGTTAAAAAAAAAATGGCTCCTCGCATAGAAAGAATGAGGAGTGATATGATCTAAAAGAAAAAAAAAAAAAAAAAAGAGTGAACAGGAGAGAAACTGGACCTTCCAAGTACAGACAAAGCTTTTAGGCAGTTCTGCAGTGAAAGGAAGAGAAACGTGGCTATGGGCATGAATTACTATGTTTTACAAAGTTTCTGTTAACAATCAAGTTGGTTAAGGGAAAGCAAAGAATAAGTACATACTCTGTATGTGTGTGTATCACATATCCCCCACATAGATGTTCATATATGTACAGATTTTTAGACTGATATACCAGAGATTGTTACCAATTATATGTAAACTGTATACTTTAAATATATGTAGTTTGTTATGTCAATTATACTTCAATAAAGGGGGGGGAGGGAGGGAGAGAGAGAGAGAGAGAGAGAGAGAAACTCAGATAAGAAAGACTGAATAGCACCAAATCATCTTTAGTTTCTTTTTCGCATGTGTTGGTAGCAAGCATCTGTCTGGCCTTCTCAGAACCACGCAGGAAGGTTAGTGGCATGGGCTACGTGTTGGGATGGGGACGGGGAGACATCTTGTCCAGCAGTGTCCAGGGCTGGGTGGGTGAATCTTTCAATCCAGGAATGAAAAGTTAGAAAGCGCCTTTGGCTTCAGAATTAAATCTCAACTGTATTAATATGATTTTCTTATCTACAAAGAACAGCTAACAGACTGGGGAAGACTTATAATCCTATTAGTGATAGAATGAGTAATAAATCCATGCACACACCCATACACTGTTGATAGAAGAGTCATCTGACAATCTTTTTGGAAGCGATTTGGCAATGTCTAAATTTAAAATGTCCTATGTAACGATTCCACCTTCAGAAACACATCACCTCCACAAATACTTGAAGCAGCATATAAAATTGTGAATACAGAATTCTTGATGAAGAAATATATATACTTGGGGGAAACTGTAAATCTAAACATCCACTGACATTATATATAAATGAATAGTAAACAGTCATAACATAGACTGACACTGCTCTACTGTACTGACCCACGTCAGAAGATACGCAAATTATATTGTCTGTAAAGTTACACCAGGCACAATATTCCATTTGTTATAAAATTTCTATAGGTACTTTATGTGTATGTAACCCTACCTGTGTTACAGAAAGTCTAGAAGAATACACACCAAATTGTTGACAGGAGTTACCTGAAGGAGACAGGGATGGTAGTATGGACTTTAAATTTTAATGTAAATATTTTGTAATTTTTGGTTTTTTTATAAAGAGCATGTTTCTCTTTAATAATTAAGGAAACAGTGGACAATATTCAGGCATTATTCCCACAGGCACTCAAGAAGTTACCTGGTGAGGAGGAAGATGGAATGAGGCTCCTTAGAGATAAAATTTAATCTCCCAGGCTGTGCAATTGGAGAATTTTAAGGGTCAGTATTCATATTTTATAGGAGAAAAGGAGCCTGAGGTCACATACGATTTCTTTCCCTTACTAGTTATGTGACATTGGACAAGTTACTCGATGTCGCTGAGCCTCAGTTTCCTTATCTGTCAAGTGGGTAACTATGTATTTTCAGCACCGCAGTGAGGACAGAATGAGACACTGCACGTAGAATGTAAAGCACGAGGCCACTTAACAGACTCCCTCCATTTTCCCCCTTTCCTTCTCCTTCAGGGAAAACGCAAGGAATAAATCTACAAGAAATATGGATGTTTCGGGCAAACAGCTATTAGTTCTCTCAATCCAGAGATAGCAAATTGAGGGGCTGCCTTCCCTGTTACGCTGCCACCCCCGCCACAGAGGGACCATCAGGCTGTTTTTCGAGAACCTTCTGAAAGTCCTGGCTAGCATTTCTTGATGAGCTCTCAAATTCCAGGTTCTCCCCTTTCTGCTTTCAGTTGAAAATAAAATGAGTATTTTCTTTCCATTTCTTAACTTTTAAGACCCTGCCTCATATGAAAAAGAATTTGAGGTGAGAGACAAATGAATACAAAGTTTCAGTGATCCTTGACTTTCCTATGCTTCAGGCAGAGGGGAATAATTTCTAAAGAGTAAGAGGCCACCTCAGCCTGTTTTGCAGCTCTCACATTCTGGAAAAGGATGAAATCCTCCTGGCTTTGGAGAGCCTGGGAACACAGTGGAATGGAGACGCTCTACTTGGAGCCTGTTCAGAGCTGGCACAGCCAGCGGGGGCGTCTTTAGGCAGCTCGCTCTAAGTTTCTCTGAGGCGGATGCTGTGGCCTGGACACGTGGCAGCGTGGGCCCCTCCATCAGCAAAGGCAGGACTGAGTCCCCAGGTCAGGGCCCAAGGCGGAGGCCAGATCTTCCTCCTAACTGCAAAACTGGGTGAGGCTGACTTGTTTTTTTTTTTCCTCTTCTTTTTGTTTTTTTAATTTATTTATTATTTTCTGAGGGGTACACCAAGTTCAATCATCTGTTTTTATACACATATCCCCATATTCCCTCCCTCCCTCAACTCCCCCCTCCACCCTCCCTCGAGTCCCCCCCACCCTCCCCATCCCTGTCCTCTAAGGCATCTTCCATCCTCGAGTTGGACTCCCTTTGTTATACAACAACTTCCCACTGGCTATGTAATTAAGACTTGTTTTTAATGACAGGGCCTGACCCAGCTGAGATGTTCGAGGAAAACAGGTAAGGCAGGGAAGGAACTTCTTCAGGGAGTGGACACAGTCCTCACATTTCTGTTGCTGATGGTGGGGCTGGATCAGGCTGCGATAGCACTGAGGGTGGGTGGTCAGCCTCAGTGCCCTCTGGCCACCTCGGTAGGACTGGACCCCACCCTCCTGAAACAGTTGGGCTGCTGGGAAACGGCCAGTGCTGAGAGAATTCCATCGCAGTCTAGTTTTGGCAAAAGGGGAAAAGAAAACAGATAAAAAATAATTTTCCTAAGAGCAAATGAAGTCGAGAGGGGCTGCGTGTTTGCTTTTGTAAGAAAAGGGAATGGACGCTTTGGACCACCCTGGACATTTCTCTTGCTTTTCTCGCTACATTCACCTACCCACTTCATATACATTTCTTAATCAAAGATCTTAATCAGATCAGGCTTACAGAGAGAAAAACTCTGTTAGGGAAGATATAAGCTGTGGCGATTCACCTGCCTACCTTTTGCTGCAAGCTGTCAATAAGATATCTGCTTCCAGTTGTGACTGGAGAGAGACATGGTCTTTCCTGATTTCATCCAGGGTCGATGCCAATGTAGAGCTTCAAGTCTTAATTTGTAATGAGTCTTGTTACCTCCTAAGATTGTAAACTCTGCTGATGCTTTCCAGGGCTCTAATTTTTCAAAATTACGACTGATGGTTTTCTTTCAATAAACCTCTATTTTTCAGACACCTATTTCTTCCAGTCTTTTGTGGCTTTTTTGATTTTAACTACATAAAGTTCTAAAGTGCAATTAGACCTTTTAAATGCATTTCTACAAGATATCTTTTATAATGCCCAGTTGAATTTAGCAGGGGCAACCCATACATGGAACATACACAAGGCATCTCAAAGTGTGAAATGTAGTTGCTTAGTATGATTACTGACAGCTTATTTGGCAGTTTGCACTTAAATATTTGATTTTTAAAAATTCACCATTATGCTCCAGGGTACAATGTGGAAAATAACCCTACACTTAAACTGGTAAGGAAAAAGAAGCAAAGGATCAGCAAAAAATAGTACCATTCCATCTTATTGGATGAAATAGTATAATAAGATAAGAACGTTCCAATAAGATGGAACTAATATTAATGGTATAATACAAGTGAGTTTACTTGATTAAAGACTTCTGAAGAGTCTACTACCACATGAACATTTATCAAATAAATAATACACGTAAGCATGGCTTAAAAGTTGAGGCTGAGGGTGAATAACTTGTATATGGATGTGCAACTTTTTAATCAGGGAGAAGAAATTTCTTCCTGCATCCTGTCTTCCTACCCTTCTAACCCTCTTAGCATATTGGAAAAGCTCCAACAGATCAGAATTGCAGACAGAGCACATAGGGAGAAACTTCTGTATCAGTGCCATCTCTTGCATAAGTCATAGACACTTGTCTGTGTTCTCCAAATGAGAGTATTCCCATCATACTTTCTTTGATGATCACAAGACCTACGATAGAAGAAAAAAAGACACCTAGAAAGATAGGGAGAAAGGCAGGACAAGCAGAAAGAAAAAGAACTGGGTATTGACTAAAATAAGCTCTTCAAAAAATTTTTTAACAAAGCAGATACCCATACTACTCTTGTCAATGACTGTCATCTCTACACCACTGTTGTCGAATTTTCATCATTTGGAGATTATTTCATAAAACTTACATAAAGTCTTCAACCATAGAAATTCTAGAGGTAGGAAGAAAGCAGTTAATAGAAAAATAGGGGATTCAAGGAATCCTACTAATAAAACTTGCAATCTTGCACAAATCATGTTCTCACTAGTCCTCAAATACATACATATATATATATGTGTGTGTATATATATATTTTGCCCAGGAGTTGAAAAGACTGGTGGTTCTTCATCATTTCTATGACATCAGCCCCTTTCAGAGTCCAAAGAAAGCCAATGCTCTATCCTCAGGGGAAAAAAAGTGTCCTAAAACAACTTTTTGCTTATAATTCTAGGCAATCCACACCAAAATTTCTGGACCAAAACTTTTTTTTTTTTTTTGCAGTGCTAGTTGTGCTTTCAGGAATTTTTTTAAAGTCTGTTTGACTTTGTCTAATATGTCTAATAGATTTGGAATTGCAGAACTACAGCAGAGAGTTTATATAGTTTGGCGCTTTTATTCATCTATGTATGAAATTAAAACTTTTTTTACACAGATTAATATGTGCAAAGAAACATGAATTTAAATCTAACTTCAATACTCATATTGTAGTGAGGATTTTCCACCCCAGATAGAAATAGTCTACAGAGAGGCAGTGTGAAACTATAAAAAGAACATTACTTTTAAAATAAGGAGAACTGGATTAAAAATGTTCTCAAAGCTGCAAGGGGCACTCAAGGATCTTCTGGTTCACTGCACGCATTTATGAGATGAAGACATGAGGACTAAAAGAAAGGTCTCCCATGCTGCCCTTTCCACAAAACATAAGCAACAGGACCATCTTTTGCCCCATACTGACTTCTCTGGGTCTCAGTTTCCTTATTTGCAAAATGAAAGAGATCTATTACAATCTCAATAGTCAATAGCTAATTAAACTACAATTTTTAATTTGTCCCTTTGCTACAAGCAGTTAATTCTGACATATGCTACAAGCTGCAACACTCATAAAATCAAGCCATTTGTGGATTCTGTGTCACCTCAACTCCAAAATATCCAATGAATGTTTTCATTGTGTTGGTACAAAGAAACAAGTTAACTCCTTGCAGTGGTAGCTGTCATATAAAGTAACACATTTTGGTTGATACCAGAAAAACTTGATAATCCTCTTAGATGACTCAAACATTAGGCATTTATTTTTAAATGCAATACAAATTATTCCATTAGAACATATGATGATTCTGGAGATGTTTGCAATTACTATTAAGAACAAAAAGTGTTGCTACATTTTGTTACACAGAGAAGAATCTGAATACAGCATGCTATGATGCAGTCTCTTCTTCATGTGGTAGAGTCACTAGGAACCTTTAGTTCACAATGAACATTTAATTCACAATATTTTTTTTATACTCAAAACTCTAGGAAATGCTCAAATTAAATTACAAAGTAACCAAACCAGTCTTACAGCAATTACTAAAGGAACTTCTCTGGGCAGGAAACACAAGAGAAGGAAAAGACCTACAAAAACAAACCCGAAACAATTAAGAAAATGGTAATAGGAACATACGTGTCAATAATTAGCTTGAATGTAAATGGATTAAATGCTCCAACCAAAAGATACAGACTGCCTGAATGGATACAAAAACAAGACCCTCATACATGCTGTCTACAAGAAACCCACTTCAGACCTAGGAACACATACAGAGTGAAAGTAAGGGGATGGAAAAAGATATTCCATGCACATGGAAGTCAAAAGAAAGGTGGAATAGCAATACTCATATCAGACAAATCAGACTTGAAAGTAAAGACTATTACAAGAGACAAAGAAGGATACTACACAATGACCAAGGGATCAATCCAAGAAGAATATATAACAATGGTAAATATCTATGCACCCAACATAGGAGCACCTCAATACATAAGGCAAATGCTAACATCCATAAAGGGGGAAATTGACAGTAACACATTACTAGTTGGAGACTTGAACACCCCACTTACACCAAAGGACAGATCATCCAAACAGAAAATAAATAAGGAAACACAAGCTATAAATGACACGTTAGACCATCTCAACTTAATTGATATTTATACAACATTCCATCCAAAAACTACAGAATACACCTGGCTTCTCAAGTGCACACGGAACATTCTCCAGGACAGATCACATCTTGGGTCACAAATCAAGCCTTGGTAAATTCAAGAAAATTGAAATCATATCAAGCATCTTCTCTGACCACAATGCCATGAGACTAGATATCAATTACCTGAAAAAAACTGTAAAAAATACAAACACATGGAGGTGAAACAATACACTATTAAACAACCAAAAAGTCACTACAGAAATCAAAGAGGAAATTAAAAAATACCTAGAAACAAATGACAATGAAAGCACGATGACTCAAAACCTATGTGATGCAGCAAAAGCAGTTGTAAGAGGGAAGTTTATAGCAATACAATCCTACCTCAAGAAACAAGAAAAATCTCAAATAAACAACCTAAGCTTACAACTAAAACAATTAGAGAAAGAATAACAACAACAACAAAAAAACGTAAAGTGAGCAGAAGGAAGGAAATCACAAAGATCAGAGAAGAAATAAATGAAAAAGAAAGGAAGGAAGCAATAGCAAAAATTAATAAAACTAAAAGCTGGTTCTTTGAGAAGATAAAATTGATAAACCATTAGCCAGACTCATCAGGAAAAAAAGGGCAAAGACGCAAATCAACAGAATTAGAAATGAAAAAGGAGAAGTAACAACTGACACCACAGAAACACAAAAGATCATGAGAGACTACTACAAGCAACTATATGCCAATAAATTGGATAACCTGAAAGAAACGGATAAATTCTTAGAAAAGTACAAACTTCCAAAACTGAACCAGGAAGAAACAGAAACCATGAACAGACCAATCACAAGCACTGAAACTGAGACTGTGATTAAAAATCTCCTAACAAACAAAAGCCCAGGGCCAGATGGCTTCACAGACAAATTCTATCAAACATTTAGAGAAGAGCTAACACCTATCCTTCTCAAACTCTTCCAAAATATAGCAGAAGGAGGAACACTCCCAAACTCATTCTACGAGGCCACCATCACCCTGATACCAAAACCAGGCAAAGATGTCACAAAAAAAGAAAATTACAGGCCAATATCACTGATGAATATAGATGCAAAAATCCTCAACAAAATACTAGCTAACAGAATCCAACAGCGCATTAAAAAAATCATACACCATGATCAAGTGGGGTTTATCCCTGGAATGCAAGGATTCTTCAATATATGCCAATCAATCAATGTGATACATCATATTAACAAACTGAAGGATAAAAACCATATGATCATCTCAAGAGACGCAGAAAAAGCTTTTGACAAAATTCAACATCCATTTATGATAAAAATTCTCCAGAAAATGGGCAGAGAAGGAAAGTACCTCAACATAATCAAAGCCATATATGAGAAACCAACAGCCAACATCATTCTCGATGCTGAAAAACTGAAAGCATTCCCTCTAAGAACAGGAACTAGACAAGGGTGCCCACACTCACCACTATTATTCAACATAGTTTTGGAAGTTTTAGCCACAGCCATCAGAGAAGAAAAAGAAATAAAAGGAATCCAAATTGGAAAAGAAGAAGTAAAATTGTCACTCTTTGCAGATGACATGATACTATACATATAAAACCCTAAAGATGCTACCAGAAAATTGCTAGCACTAATCAATGGATTTAGTAAAGTAGCAGGATATAAAATTAATGCACAGAAATCTCTTGCATTCCTACACAATAACAATGAAAGAGCAGAAAGAGAAATTAAAGAAATACTCCCATTTACCATTGCAACAAAAAGAATAAAATACCTAGGAATAAACCTGCCTAAGGAGGCAAAAGACCTATATGCAGAAAACTGTAAGACACTGATGAAAGAAATCAAAGATGATACAAACAGATGGAGGGACATACCATGTTCTTGGATTGGAAGAATCAACACTGTGAAAATGACTATACTACCCAAAGCAATTTACAGATTCAACGCAATCCCTACCAAATTACCAACGGCATTTTTCACAGAACTAGAACAAAAAATTTTACAGTTTGTATGGAAATGCAAAAGACCCTGAATAGCCAAAGCAATCCTGAGAAGGAAAGACGGAGCTGGTAGAATCAGGCTCCCTGACTTCAAAGAATACTACCAGGCTACAGTGATCAAGACAGTATAGTAGTGGCACAAAAACAGAAATATAGATCAATGGAATATAACAGAGAGCCCAGAGATAAACCCACGCACACATGGGCACCTTATCTTTGACAAAGGAGGTAAGAATATATGATAGAAAAAAAGACAGCCTCTTAAATAAGTGATGCTGGGAAAATTGGACAGCTACATGTAAAAGAATGAAATTAGAACTCTTCCTAACACCATACACAAAAATAAACTCAAAATGGATTAAAGAGCTAAATGTACCACTGTGCAAAGGGAAGGTGGGATGCATTGGGAAATTGGGATTGACATATATACACACTGTGTATAAAGTTAGAAAACTAATGAGAACCTATTGTGTAGCATAGGGAACTCTACTTAATGCACTGTGGAGACCTGAATGGGAAGGAAGTCCGAAAGGGAGGGGATATATATATATATATATGGCTGATTCATTACGCTGTACAGTAGAAACTAACACAACATTGTAAAGTAACTACACTCCAATAAAAATTAGTTAAAAAGATTAGTATAAATAAATAAAGATCCTAAAAAAGAAAGATCTAAATGCAAGGCCAGACACTATAAAACTCTTAGAGGAAAACATAGGCAGAACACTCTATGACATACATCAAAGCAAGATCCTTTTTGACCCACCTTCTAGAAAAATGGAAAGAAAAACAAAACAAATGGGATCTAATGAAACTTAAAAGCTTTTGCACAACAACAACAAAAAAACCATAAACAAGACAAGAAGACAACCCTCAGAATGGGAGAAAATGTTTGCCAATGAAGCAACGGACAAAGGATAAATCTCCAAAATATACAGGCAGCTCATGCAGCTCAATATCAAAAAAGCAAACAACCCAAGCCAAAAATGGGTGGAAGACCTAAATAGACTTTTCTCCAAAGAAGACATGCAGGTGGCTAACAAACACATGAAGAGATGCTCAACATCACTAATCATTAGAGAAATGCAAGTCAAAACCACAATGAGTATCACCTCACACGGTCAGAATGGCCATCATCAAAAATCTAAAAACAATAAATGCTGGAGAGGCTGTGGAGAAAAGGGAACCCTCCCGCACTGCTGGTGGGAATGTAAGTTGATACAGCCACTATGGAAAGCAGTATGGAGTTTCCTTAAAAAACTAAAAATGTAACTACCATATGACCCAGCAATCCCACTCCTGGGCATATACCCTGAGAAAACCATAATCCAAAAAGAAACATGTACCACAATGTTCATTGCAGCACTATTTACAATAGCCAGGACATGGAAGCAACCTAAATGCCCATCAACAGATGAATGGATAAAGAAGATGTGGCACATATATACAACGGAATATGACTCAGCCATAAAATGGAATGAAATTGAGTTATTTGTAGTGAGGTGGATGGACCTAGAGTCTGTCATACAGAGTTAAGTAAGCCAGAAAGAGAAAAACAAATACCGTATGCTAACATATATATGGAATCCAAAAATATGGTACCGATGAACCCAGTGACAGGGCAAGAATAAAGATGCAGATGTAGAGAACGGACTTGAGGACATGGGGTGGGAGGTGAAGGGGAAGCTGGGATGAAGAGAGAGGGTAGCACTGACATATATACACTACCAAATGTAAAATAGCTAGTGGGAAGCTGCTGCATTAACACAGGGAGATCAGCTCGATGATGGGTGATGACTTAGAGGGCTGGGATAGGGAGGGTGGGAAGGAGTTGCAGGAGGGAGGGGATATGGGGATATATGTATAAATACAGCTGATTCACTTTGTTGTACAGCAGAAACTGGCACAACAGTGTAAAGCAATTATATTCCAATAAAGAGCTTACATATGTATATACATATATACACACACACACATACATATATATATAAAGTAAAAGATAAAAATAGCTGTCCTTTTTGGTCAAGAGAAAAAGGACCTATACCGAGACTGGTCATAAGTTATTTCAATGCAATTCATTCCAGAAACAATAATACCAAGCAAGTATTTTGTGTGAGACAGTGTGTTAAATGTCTTTGGGAGAATGGGGGATACAGAGATGAAATAAGACATAGCTCTGCTTGAAAAGCCCAGAAACTAAAGTTGGAAAGAAAGGCATTTGTACAGCTAAAATGGAAACAGAAAAGGAAGAAGCAATAGAGGGGAGGAAAAAGAAAACAAGGCAAGAGAAAGTCACCGTGACTATTCAAACTTGAATGTGAACATGAATCATCTAGGGATCTTATTAAAATACAGGTTCTGATTTAATAGATCTGCGGTGGGGTCTGAGAGTGTCTTGCTAACAAGCTCCTAGGTAATGCTGATTTTACTTGTCCATACCCAACGCTCCAGGTAGCAAGCGTCTGAAAGACCAGTGCAATCCAACAGAATTTTCTGCAATGACAGAAGTGTTCTATGTCAGTTATCCAATATGGTAGCCACTAGGCACTGTGACTAGTGAGCACTTGAAATCTGAAAAGTGTGACTGAGAAATTTCATTTTAAAATTGTTTAATTTTAATGAATTTAAATTTAAATAGCCATATGTCTAACAGCCATCCTTTCGGAGAGGGCAGGTCTAAACTATGCTGTTAATTTTATTTATTTATTTATTTATTTATTTTCGCTGTGCAGGGTCTTAGTTGTGGCACATGGGATCTTTAGTTGCAGCATACATGCAGGATCTAGTTCTCCGACCAGGGACTGAATCCAGGCCCCTGCATTAGAAGCTCGGAGTCCTACCCACTAGACCACCAGGGAAGTCCCTACGCAGTTAATTTAGAGCAAACTGCATGGTAGGACTCAACTTCCTGCATACTTAAGAAAATCAACCTGGTTCAGGATTTCTCATCCTGGGCACTAATGATATTTTGGACTGGATAATGCTTTCCTGTTGATGGGCTGCTCTTTCCATTGTAGGATGTTTAGCAGCATCCCTGGCCCCTATCCACTAGATGACAATGGTACCCACCCTAGTCATGAAAATAAATGTCTCCAAACATTGCCAAATGTGGGGAGGGCAAAGTCAGTGGTCAAGTAATGCTTTTACAGAGAAAAGCATATGAGGTGAACAGCAACATTCTTAAACATAAACTAGGTATTTGCATGTTTTCTATTGCTGCCATAACAAATTATCAAAACTTCAGAGCTCAAAACAACATAAATTTATTATCTCATAGTTCTAAAGGTCAGAAGTCTGAGATGGGCTAAAAATCAGAGTTGGCAGGACTGGATAGCTTTCTGGAGGCTTTAGGGAGAACCCATTTCCTTGACTTTTCCAGCTTTCAGAGGCCAGCTGTGTTCCATGGCTCATGGGCCCTTCCTCCATCTCCGAAGCCTATAATCCAGCATAATCTCCCCATCTCAAGGTCCTTAGTTTCACCACATCTACGAAGTCCCTTCTGCCATGTAAGGGGACTTACAGGTTCCAGGGAGCAGAATATAGATATCCTTGATGGGCTATGTTTCTCACTCCCATTGTATTAAAATGAAAACTTAAAACAGTAAATCATTCCATACCTAAAATAATTTAAGATAAAGTTTTCCCCCAAAGTCCTGGAAAATTATGCTGCAAGTACTTTCCTACGTGAAAACATCTGATAGTGTTTCCCATTCACACATAAATTTGTCTAAGGAAGATTCAAGTTTTTCTGTTTTTGCTATTACAGTTCTCATGCACTGCCTCATGCCTCCCCAACCCTGTTGAGATCACTAGTATAAAATTACATTTTTTTATATTTCTAACACCCAACAAGTGAGAAAATATCATTTATTTCTGGATCTTCAGATTTTTCCTAGAATTTGAGATTTCCATTTATATATGTATATAGTTATTGTCCTAGTCCATTCATGCTGCTGTAGCAAAATACCACAGACTAAGTAGCTTGTAAACAATGGAAATTTATTTCTCACTGTTCTAGAGGCTGGAAGTCTAAGATCAGGTGTGCCAGCATGGTCAGGTTTTGGTGAGAGCCATCTTCTGAGTTGAGGGCTGCCAATTTCTCATCGTACCCTCCCATGGCAGAAGGGGCTAGGGAGCTCTGTGGGGTCTCTTACATAAAGACACTCATCCATTCATGGGAGCTCCACCCTCAGAACCTAAGACCTCCCAAAGGCACCACCCCCAAGACCATCACTTTGGGAGTTAGGTTTCAACAAATGAATTTGAGAGGGACACATTCAGATTATAGCTGTTATATTTACAAATTCTTTAAATTTCCTTTAGATTTTTAAAATTATTTCCCTTAGAAATGAAAGTAGTATTTGATTTTCTGAACCCTCATCCAAAATCTTCATCAGCAACTGCTCTGCATTTTTTAGATTTTTGCCCAAGGCCTGGGGCATTTTCAGTTATAACACAATTTGTGACTATGTTAAAGAAGTCAAATTATTGTTCAAAAATTTAAAAACAAATCCTTTCTTCAATCTGCTCTTTAGAGCAAAAGCCTGTATCCGTTCAGCCGTTTCTGAAAGAGATGGGTGATGAAGAGTGAATAAAGCCAGGTGGCGTTTACACTTAAGGTGTCTTTCTCTTTTTGAGTTTGATGCACAAGATGTGACAAATTGTCTTTAAAAGCCCACTTTCCCAGTCTTGGGAAGTTAAGCTTAGTGAGGTTGACGAGAAGTGATGGGGAGGAAGGTGGAGGGAGAGTGGTGGCCCAAGGATAGAGTATTTGCTGACTCACTTTCCCACCACGAAGGGTGGCAAACTGAAACCAGGCTTTAATTTAACTCTTTTTCTACAATTTCAAAGACAAAGAACTTCCATTCATAGACATCTATGGTGGTAGCATAATTAGAGAAGTGGAGGAAGAAGGGAGGAAGAAAGAAAGGGTAGATTGTGTTCTGGTTTTGTTTATAGGGAACTATGACAGGTGGAAATGTACCAGAATAGAGTACTTTCTGCTGAAATAAAGCCACTGACCAAATTCATATTTTTCTATTAGGGGTAGTCTTAAGGGTTCCTCTCCCCCAAAAGTCCATGAATAAGACTTCTGATCCAGACAAGATGGCACAGATACATTTCTCCCTGTACCTCCCAGCTAAGTAAAACACAAACCCTGGAAAAAACACAAGAGGCAACCAAAGAGAACTCTGAAATGCATAAAAGGAAGGTGAACTGATTATAGACCCCAGGACTAAGACCTAACTAGAGATCCCAGACCTAACAGGTGGTCAGCCAAGTCCAGACTTTCCAGACCACCAACTAATCAACTAAAGGCAGCCCAGGTAGGCTTATTCCTCCCTCAGAAAAAATGGGGTACCACCAACCATGCTAGCCAGCAGCACTGGCAAAAGGGATGGACCAGGAGTGCCACTGATAGTAAGTGGCCAGGGAAAACACTCTCCTTACTCAGCAGGCTAAGACCCCCTTCCCTCGGTGAGAGACAGCGGGCAGCTGACAGCACCAGCAAAGGGGATCCTGACACAAAAAAGTCCCACCTGGGAAGTGTTCTCCTTCCCCGCAATGTGAGGGAAGGAGAGAGGAAAGGAGGATCACAGCACATTAAGTGCTAGGAAGTAGGTTTGTTCTCACAGGCCAAAGAATTCCTCTTCATACCACCACTGGAGACACTGGGAGGCCATACCCAGGGAAACTCCTTCATCCCCTCAGGTGGGACCAGCAGGGAACAGCAGGATGCTGAGCAGCCCCAAATAAACCAAGCCAACCAAAATAGCACGACAAAGTCTCTGAAAATGCTAAGCCTAAACGGGATGACTGCCTGATAAAAGAAAAGATTTAAGTAGCCAAATACAGTAGCCAAAATGTCTAGGATACAATGAAAAATCACCCATCACCTCAAAAACTAGGAAAATCACTACTTGATTGAGAAAAGAATCAGCTGACACTAACAGTGAGTCAGATGTTAGAATTATTGATAAGGACTTTAAAGCAGCCATCATAAAAATTATTCAACACACAACTGCAAATTCTTTAGAACAAATGAAAAAACAGAAATATCTCAGCAAAGAATCAGAAGTTATAAAAAATAGTCAAATGGAAGTTTAAAACTAAAATATGTAATAACAAGAATAAATAGTGGATTGAATAGTAGAGTGGAGATGACAGAGGACAGATATCAATGAACCTGAAAACAGATCAATAGAATCTACTTTATCTGAACAGGAGAAATAAAAATAGGCTTAAAAAAAAAAAAAAAAAAGAAAAAGAAATCCACAGTGGTAGGGACTGGGATGATAAAAGATCTAACATTTATATACATCATCAAAGTCCCAGAAGGACAGGAAAAAAGAAATAAACTTAAAAGAATTTTAGAGGAAACAATAGTTCAAAATGTCCAAATTTGGCAAAAAAAAAAAATATATGTATGTGTATATATATACATTATATATATAAACCTACAGATTCAAGAAACAGTATGAAACTCAAGGAGGATAAACATAAAGAAATCCACACCAAGACATGACATTTCATAATTAAATTTTGAGAAATGATGCAAAAAAAAAAATCTTGACAGCATTCTGAGAGAAATGACACATTACCCATAAGAGAACACCAATTCAAATAAGAGCAAATTTCCCATCTAAAACCATGAGAGCCAGAAAGAAGTGGTACATTTTCCAAGTGTTGGGCAGGGTTGGGGGTGATTGGGGGTGGGAGGTGGGGAGAGAACTAGTCATCTTCAAATTCTATATCCAGCAAAACTATCCTTGAGGAATGAAAGGAAAACAAAGATATATTCAGATGAAGGAAAAGTCAAAGAATTTGTTGCTAGCAGACCTACCTTTCAAAAAGTGGCTAAGTTTTCCAAACAGAAAGAAATGGTGAAAGAAGGAATCTTAGAACATCAGGAAAAAAAAAAAAAAGAACAACAACAAAAGGAACAGAAATATGGCTACATACAATAGACAATTCTCCTCATGGGTTTTATAAAACATATTAGATCACTGAAACAAACACTAAATATCACATGATACTCAAGATAATTATATTTAAAAGTGGGGAAAGTAAAGAGACATAAATGGAAATAACGCTTTCCACACCTCAAAGTGGTAAAATACTGATATCAGTAGATGGTGGTAAATCACATACATATATACATAGATATAGATAGATAGACAGAGAGACAGACAGACAGACAGACAGAGATAGAGATATCATAATACCCAGAGCAACCATTAAGAAAACAATACAAAGAGATACTCAAAACCACTGTAAATCAAGATGCAATCCTAAAAGCCCTGAACATCTACTTGGGATTCTATACATTAGATGGCTAAATGTATGCAGAAGCATAAAGTCATTCAGGTCAAAGTCCTGGACTGGGAGCTACCTCACTCTGGGATGGATCTAGAATAGACCATGATCTGAATCTACCTGGACATGTACATCACCAGAACTTACTGGGCCTCAGTTTCCACATTTCTGAAATAGAAGTGGCTGGGGAAATAAGTCTGTAAGACAACCTGGGCCATTTTTAGGGCTAAAATGTGATTATTCTATAAATTATGGATCTCCGTTCTTCTCATCCCCCGTGTTATTCCTTATGATTCAGATGTCTCTAAAAGTACTCTGAAAACTCTGAGAAAGTCTACAACCAAAAAAGGTATTTATGTCTATGCACCTTCAAGGCACGCACAGATGCCAGTAGAGAGAAGAAGTAAGAGGAGGAAGAGCCTTCAAGTGTAACACATACCAACTGAAGCATGGACCATTTCCATTTAGGGGGATTATTCATTACTTCCTCACCATTGGTAGGAAATGAAAGTAAACAAAGTATTTATTCCTGTTCACTTAGTATTCCTCTTACATCAACCTATGTCAAATCCCTAAAAGGATTATAGGAAAATTGGCTGATTCCTATCACAGTACACCAGCTCAACGTGCTTTCACTTCTTCCTCAGCCGGCTATGCTACTCTAATCCAAGTCTGCATCAGTGGTCCAAGATAATTTACCTTCGGGAAGTGCTAGGTCACATATGGATGGTTTGGTACATTAGACAAAAAAATACATTTAATAAAAAAATACCCTTCACTAAGTTTTATAAATAAGTATAAACACCTTAACTTTATTGCAAATGTTAAAAGCCTTCTGTTTTGTTATTAGTAATGCGTAAGGATTAAAAAGACTATAGGGAATTCCCTGGCTGTCCAGTGGTTAGGACTCTGCACTTTAACTGCTGAGGGTGCAGGTTCAATCCCTGGTCAGGGAACTAAGATCCCGCAAGCTGCACAGCATGGCCAAAAACAACAACAACAACAACAACAACAAAAACCAACTAAAAAGACTATAAACTTCCCTCAATATCTTATGTTCTGTGACCAGAATAAGTTATTTTTCCTACGCAGAATTAGATGGAACCACTCAACAAGGCAGTCTAGCTTGGTGGTTAAGAGCTCAGGCTGTGATGTCAGATGTACCTGGACTAGAAAATGCCCTGGTCTGTGTACCTGCTGGCTGAGTGTCCTAGTTTAACATCCTGGGTCTCAGTTGATTCATTTGTAAAAAAGATATGGTAATGCCTACTTTACAGGACTGCTGTAAGAACCAAATGAAGTTACATACATCAAGTGCTTTGGATATACTAAGCATTCTACAGCAGAAACATAATTTTGGAAACAAAATGATGCATTTCAAGAGGTCAGATCACTAAGGGTTATGGCACAAAAACACAAGTTCTTAGAGATGTTACCTCTGAAGCCAAAATTCTCCTGTGTTCACGTTTGGGACTCTGAGATCACTTAGCATATGACTACAATGCTGGGCTACCCTCTGTCTCCTAGGTTAGGATAACAGTAACTCCTCTCACACCTGGTGTAACATGTTCCATGAAATAGGGTAAAATTCTACTTCATTTGTATAACTCTGACACTGGTGACTTTTTTAAAAAGCTTATTTCAAGCATGTGTCCTTTTTTTGAGGGAAAATTGAGTAAAGATTTATAATCATTAAAAACAGCATCTCCATAATTTTAGCCTGTACTAGAAATGTAAGCTTATCTTCTCTTTTTTAATACCAACCCAAAAGATGCCAAATGGTTACCTAAAAATGATCTAATGAAAGTACACATTCCAATCATTCTGTGGCAGAACTTTTGTCATATTTAAATATTTTCCTTGGATTTGACTCTCACAGCCATTAGGGTTGATAATCAGCTAGTTTTCTTCTAGGACAAGACTTTTTAAATTAAAATGATTTTTAGGTAAAAAATATAAATATATTTAGCAAGTACAAATATAATGGATATATCACATAAAATATAAGACCAAAGTTTCTATAGTGATACTGGATACACTTCAAGAGGCCAACTTATGGATAAAGGAAGTTTCTGAAAATTAGGATATGATTGGAACAATATTTTAATTTTGTAATTAAAAAAACAAAATTAAGAATAAAACAACTTCTACGAATGTCTATACAGTTTCTAGTACAATGTAGATACCTAATCACAAAAGCTAATACATGTTTGAAAATACTGAAAATGTATTCATCATATCACTTTAACAAAGAGGAGAAAAGGATAATACCGTATGAGAAGGGAGTCAAACTTACTCAAGAATTTGATGGCAATGACTTCACAGACAATCAAGGTACTTGGTAACACACTGTTCAGTGAATAACATCAAGGGAGGTGTAGAGAGAAACTAAGAGTAACAGACAGGGGTGGAGGACCATCTAGAAGGATTCATTAGAGATTTGGCAGGCCCCCGAGGCACTGAGGGATCTAATCCCCTTAGTGCTGTAGAATGGCAAGGGGTGAAGGTTCCAGGTCACTCTTTGGTGGAAGAGAGTGCAGAGATAGAGGTATAAAGACAGTGAAAGAACCACACAATTACATATATGTAAATAAACAAGTTACCCGTAAAGCAAGAATTATCAGACTGACCTCAGACTCTTCTAAATCAGGATCCAGTAAAGCAATACGTATAAGGGTTTGTAGGAAACATATTGATCCATTAATTCTATATTCTCTTCCTCATTCACAAGCCAGGGTAACAGAAAGACCCTCTCAGATTAAGGATATGTTACTGTCTGTGTGATAGGACTATACAGGTAACTATTTTCTTCTTTTGTAATATTTCCTAGTTTATCTGTATTGATCATATATTACCTTACAATGGAAGAAAATAAACATCATTAGTAAAAACTTAGCCATTAAAGCAGAACAAGAAGTGAGAACCACAGAGAGTAGAAAGATGGCTTGCAATCCAAAGAATATTTGAGATTTCTGATTTATATCAGTTTAACCATTCTAAAATTTTCATACCAAAAAAGAAAGACATCCTTAACACACACACACACCCCACATTCACATACCCCTTTTATGAGTTGAGAATTGATTCACTAAAAAATTATAGTAGAAAAAGGTTAAGTTCTTTTTCAATCCAAATAGTTCAGCCTTCCGTCTATTGCTCTTTATTTGTTCTTAGGAAATAACTAATGGGTGTTTTTCTTATTTTCTTTTTTTCCCGTAAGCTTATTTTAAGAACATTTTCCATTTAAACTAGCAATTAAAGTACTAGTAATTTTAAATATTTTTATTTAAATATTTAGAAATACTTAGCTATTTTAAAATATCTTTATTTTTATTTTAAAATATTTAAGAATATTTTTGATTTTACAATGATTTATTAATCTTAACAAAACATTAATAAATTATTATTTAGATGGGTATTTTTACTATTAAATTTACTATTAAAATACTTCAAATATAATAGTTTTAATTTTAATGATTAAAATCTTAAAACAGGAAATTCCTATGCAAATGAATGCTTGATCACATAATATCTTTGAAAGAAACTCAGAGGTAAATGTAAAATAAAATAGTAACCTAAGAGGATAAACACATTTTAGTAACTGCATTGAATAAAACATTCTAGTCTGTAAGAGAGAAATTTATTAAGCAATGGGGGTAACTAGATATTGTAGAAAAATACCTTTTCCTCTGTGGACCAGAAACTCCCTGACATGCAAAACCTCCCAGAAAGCCTTATAAATTCAGACACAGCTCCTAGGGCTGCTGGGAAGCCCATGGTGCTGGCACGAGCCTTGCTGAAGGAAAGGACAGGCATGCCCAGCACCCCTTCAGGACAGCTGGCATGCTCCAAGCACAGGAAAAGCTCAATGGGATTTGTAGTTTCCATTTCAGAAGGGACAAGAGGACTAGAGACCAGACACCAGAGTGGTAAAGATCTGTATGATCTTGACCCCTTTTTGTACCTTCCCCATATTCCTAATACCTTCTGTTTCTCAGCTGAGATTGGAATTCAACGATTAATAATATACAAAAGGTCTGGGTGTTTGTATAAGGGTCAGCAAGAAAGCAGAGAGGCCAGGAAGACGCTATCTCAGTCTAAAGTAAACCTCAGAGGCAGAAAACCCCAGGTGAGAGAGGAAGTGGACAGATAGATACAAAGCCATCTGGGTCACCGAGGACTGGGGAAGGGAGAGAGGAAAGCACAAAATTAAAAAAAAGCACAGAAGCAAAACAGCTAAATCACATGTTTTCAATACTTAATAATAGAAAAACACAATATCTTTCCAAACACACCCACTTTGACCACCCATGAGGCCAGATCTCTTTGCTGTGATCCTCGGCCTCTGTAGAACTTTGTATCACAGAACCTTGGAACTTGGAACCTTGGACACTGCCAAGAATCCACCTCCCTCAAAACCCATTCTGACCTCTTTACAGATGCAAATGTCTGATCCCAGACCCAGGGACAGAATATAAAACTTCAAAAAAGGAAAACCCTTGTTTTTTAATGACAGTTTACAAAGAAAGAGAATTAATAGAGGTCAAAGACCTTTTTGCTGACTAAAGAGTTCTCATTTAATTGTTTTCACTTCTAAAAGCAGAGAGAGAAGAGGCAAGATTAAACGAGTTTCTCTGTTCATAATAAAATCTGTTTCCAGACGTTCATCATTCAGACAGCACTGATGTTCAGGATTTCACCAACTATAGAAACTGGTGATGTCTAAATTTTACCTATTATAATATAGCCCTATGCCTCTTGCTGAAGACAATGTCTCAACATCACAGTTTTTTCATTACTCAGGAACAGTGCCCAGAGGGATGAGCCAGAGATTCCACTCTAAATATCAGCAGGACACTGTCCTTCCTTCTTCAACATCCAGTTGAGACTGGCCCCTTTCAGTTCACAAGGTGCTTGCTAATCTTGCCTCTCTCAGAACTGCCCCGAACAGTGAAAGGGTCGACCTCAACTGGACTGAGCAACTGGTCAACCTTATGAGGGTCAGATTTTCAGCCACAAGAAGGTCTGGCACAGGAACAAGGACTCCATGGCAGAACATTTTGCATTTACTCTTCAACACAGTGTATAAAGTAGGATCAGTTGTCTTATTTCCAACGAGGAACCTAAAGCTGAATTCAATTGACTTGTCAAGCTACCATTCAAATTGAAATCTGTGTTCAAATCCAGATATTCCATTGTATTCCCAGACCCTGAAATTCATTTGGCATGTATCATGCTATCTATCTACTGGTCGGCCTACCTACTTTTATGCAAATAAAGTGTTGCACTATCTGATTCCAAGGCAATTTTCCACCAGACCATGCCACATGAAAAGTACAGACTTTTAGAGCAGCCATTACACTGTGTACAGGTTTTTAAAAGTAGTATTTACCACTATTATAAGTCAGTCCTAGAGCCAAATCAGAAAGGTTCACCTTCCTGAGAGAAGTAAAAATTAGCACCAACTTGTCATTACACACACACACACACACACACACACACACACACACAGAGAGAAACACACATGATTCTAAAACTCTTTAACTCCAAGTTTTACAAAAGTATTGACAAAAGGTGTTTTATATACATTTAAAGTATATGAATCTTCAGCTTTAGATATTACAAACCCATGTAATAACCAGACTAGACCAGCAGATAAATGCATGATACACCCAAGAAACAACAGCCCATTTTGAATGGAACAAAGCAAGTGAAGGAGAATTATGGGAAATAAGTCTGAAGAACAGGCTGCAATATGATTTTGGAAGGATGAGATTTTTAGGGTAAGAGATTTCAGCTTTCTTAGGCAGTGGGGATGGGCCGTTTGAATTAGGAAGATTGAAGTGACTATTTTGCAGGATCCAGAGGAAGGGTGAGATGCTGAAAGTGGAGAGAATGGCTAAGAAGTTCAATTGGGTACCTGTTACATTCCTGCACAGGGAGGCTGGTTGTTATTAATGGGACATGTCCAGGCTTGACACGTATCACTGCCCCTTATCTTTGGCAGGAGCTGAGGAACAACAACAAAAATTTCTCCATTGCTTTTTTCCTATGGTTCCTGCCCACAAAGGATGCTGTCATCTTCAAAGGTGCCTCTCCCCAGGGGAAAGCAAGCTCTACACCCAAGAACTTACAAACTCCCACTGGATTCTAACCATACTTCCCTTTGTCTTCTTATGTAGCTGCCTAACTTTTAAACTGTTTTATCATGGAGCACACAAATGTCTTTAATAAATGTGTTTCTACCAAACATCTAGAACAATCCTAGTGGAGAGAATAACTCATGGCCACCTTCCTTCCCAGGTTGCATCCACCCAGGTAAGTATCCCAGACTTCATGGAAGATGCCTAACACAGTATGAATACAAAAGTCTTCTCCCTCTTTCCACTTCTATCTTCATTAAAGACTTGAAAAGAAGCGTACTTTATTTTGCTTGGCGAGATGTTGCTTCTGTGTTTCACTTCTCCTTCTCCTTAAAAAAGGATGTTTTACCTCTTCAGCGATGTCAAGTGCTAATCCTTGAAAACGGAATCTGTCCTTCGTTCTAACCACCTGGCTCACATAGGAATTTGGGTGAAACAGATTTCACAAGTTAAAAATAAAAGTCTGAATTCAGTGACTGTAATGATGATAAGGGCCCCTTTGTGCCAATGACATTGATGTGAAGCATGTGGGTCATATGTTTAAGACACAGACACTGTCCTCAAGAATACTTCAGACTGTTTTCAAACTCTGTTTAACTGTACTCTTAAACTACTGTATTTAGGATTTTATAGCTTTTCTTTACCTTCTTTCATTAAAAAAATTTTTATTGCTGTTTTGTGATCATGACAGTTCTACACAATGTAGAACTCTTGAAAATGAAAAATACAACAAAATTTATAATTCTATCTTTGAGAGCAAGCCTGTGAACAGAATATATATATGTACATCTTTGTACACACACACACACAAGTGTGCATATACATGCAACCATACACGTTATCTTTGTACACATTTTTTTTCCTCAGAATAAATTCCTAGAAGTACAAAGACACAAAAGTATATGAACAAAGTCTTTAGATGGAGCTTTTAACTTATTTTCTATACTTATTATCATGAAGAATGAAACGGTAACTGACTTCCCTGAGAAACTGAACAAGTTTGCCTTCTTTTACCTCTTCCTGCTTACTTCTGAGTATCTGTCGACATAATAATTTAATAAATTATCAATTATCAAACCACGGTAACAACATGAATGACCAAAATAAAGCAAACAGGTAAGTACAGGATAAAAAAACTCTATGGCAAATATTAGGCAGACATTAAATATTAAAGGAAGCAGTATCAAGTACGATATCACTTTCATAACATGACTGTCTATAGTCATGTGCACGTATATACACACACACAATACCTGTTGAAGGCGTCTGCCACGTGCCCTGCACTGTGCCAAACTCATCCCGTGTACTTTCCCTTGTAGTTCTTCCAATAATCTCAGGAGATGGACACTCCTACTGTTTCTATCTTACAAACGAGGAAACTGAGGTTCAGAGAGCTCAAGAGGTTTTTGAGGGCCACACAACTAAGAAATGGTGGAGCTGGGCGCTGAGTCCAGATCTGAATCCCTCCAGAAGACTTCGTTCTGAGCCACAAGGCTACACTGCAACAGGGAAAAACACACTGGGTGGAAATACGTCCAAATGGTGGTAGTCAAATGCGGGGTGGCTTTTTACTCTTATTTAAATGTTTGTCCTTTATAAAACATTGACACTGGATGTGATTTACTTTGCTAGGCAGGCATAAATCAGTGAAGAGTAAATAAATATCACATGCAGCCCTTGTGACTCAGGGCCATCATTATTGATAATCCCAGTATTATTACAAGGAGATCCTTTGCTTGGCCATGGTTCTCCTCCTCCTTCCCTTGCAGCTGAGGTGGCGCAATCTTCTAAAGAGGCAGGTGTCTCCTTAAGCCCTTCAGGTTTTCTCTAGAGAATGTTAATTACTGCCCCCGATCTCCCGCCTTCCTCCAAAAACACTCCACTGACTTCAAACATTTTATACTTAACTCGAAATGTTAAAATAACAGTGGTCCAGATATGATTAGGAAATATCATCTGAAAAACAAAACCTTCAAAAAAGAACTATAACATAATATGCATGGCGAACTGCATAATTCATTCTTCTAAATAAGGTAAAATAAAGATTCTTAAAGGCTGTTGAGAGAAAATACAGCAGAATTCTGAGTGCTAAGCATATTCATTTTTAATGCTGTAACATCTTTATAAGCTGGAAGATTAAACAGCTTCTTTCAAAACATAAAGGTATAGGAAATGAAATTTTAAAATTTTCTTAACCTTGTGAGGTGCAGAACAATAAGATTTTAAGTCTAAGAAATACTCTAATAAACCTCACTCTAGACTGAATCAACCAATATATTAGAAAGTCAAGCGTCATGGAAATGCTTTCACTGAACTGCACTCTGGCAGCAGACCACCAGCCTTCATGAAGGAATATTATTAAAAAATGACCTTATGAGATGTGGTACTACACATGCTGACCACAGTGAGTTTGTCCAGTACCTCACACCATAACCGATGTGTCTGTCACAGACCAAGATGCATAAGAGAAATGTCTCATTGGGCTCAGTATTCAAAAGTGCTATTTCTCCTGATAACTTATGGCCATCAAATCATGATTCTAATTGTGTTTACATCTGCATTAATTACTAGAAAGTATATTTACGTGGCACTTTCCTACATTTATTTTTCCCTTTCCCTCCTTTTTCTTGCTTATTTTTATCTTTGTCCTCTGAACTGTATGCATCTTTTTAAGCTGCCTTAAATCCTTTTTTTTTTTATACAAGGTTAAGTATAAATAAACATAGGCAGATACTCTGCACACATCTGTAAGACTGTTTATGTCATGCTGCCATTTGGATATAACAGTCACCTAACATGAATGGAATCAGCATGTCTCCTACAAACCAAAAAGGAGAAAATAGATTTTCATTTCTATTTTAACAGTGAGGTCCATCCTAAGGTCGGTCACAGGCCATTCAACAGACACTCAGATGACAACTGACTCCAACACAGTTGCTGGCTTATCTGCTGGGTCACAATTACATCCTGATTGTGTGTTTCCGAGCAACTGTGCTCAGGAAGTAAGTGGTCAGGGATATAAGACTTCTATCCTTGAGGTGAGTGGACAAAGGGAATTGTCAGGTTGGAATGTGACATTTCAAAAACAAACAGTGAATGGAGGAAGTGCAAGTGAAGGGATGGGGCAAGAGATAGGAGAATCAGGAAAGAGTAACGTCTCAGCAGCCAAAAGAAGAGAAAAATTGAAGAAGGGTGCATTCATGATACAGGAATTTTCTTTAAGGAAAGACAAACATTTATGAAGCAAATGTTTTTTAATGTAGATTTAAATGTATAATATTCCATCCTAATTTAGTCTTCCATCGAATAACATCAATTCCTTTTAAAATGATGCTTTTCAAAAGCCAATTTTTCTTCCCACTGTGCTCATATTAAAACATATGGCACGTATATGGAGGGCACACTCTACGATAACTCCCCGCCCCCCGCCCCGCCACGAGTCACAGCCTTGCAGAGTCCCCTCCCCTCGTGTGTGGGAAGAACCTATAAGCTGCTTCTAAGAAACAGAATACGGCAAAGGTTATCCATCATTCCCTTGATGGTTTGGTTATATCGCAAAGGTTAAGGGATTTTGTATATGTAATTAAACTGACTTTAAGCGGATCAAAATGGAAATTATCCTAGGTCAGTTGGACCTAATCAAATAAACTCTTTTAAAAAGAATCTAAAGGTCAGACATTGGAAACTACGAAGACTCTCTCTCTGTTGCTGACTTTTTCCCCCAATTTATTATTTTTTTTATTGAAGTATAGTTGACTTACAATGTTGTGTTAGTTTCAGGTGTACAGCAAAGTGATTCAGTTTTATACACACACACACACACACACACACACACACACATATGTACTCTTTTTCAGATTCTTTTCCCTTATAGGTTATTACAAAACATTGAGTATGGTTCCCTGTGCTATACAGTAGGTCCTTGTTGGTTATTTACTTGGAAGAAGCAATCTGTCATGATTTCCATAGCCACAAGGAACTGAACTCCGCCAACCACCTGAAGGACCTTGGGAGCAGATCCTTTCCTGGTCTGGCCTCCAGGTGAGGAGGGAGCCCAGTCAACATGTTGATTTCAGCCTGGTGAGACCCTCAGCAGAGAAGCCACTATGCTGTGCTTGGAATCCTGACCTAGAGAACCTGTGCGATAGCAAATAGATGTTTTACCGCTAAGAGTGGTGATCTGTTATGCAGCACAGAAAACTAATACAACATCTAAAGATAGTCAACTTGCATGAGAATTGCCTTATAATACTAACAGAAAAAAATGGGATGCAAATTTCAGACTCTTTTTGTGAGATTTTAGGTATATATCATTTTTTTTTGTAGCCTTAATGTTTATTTTTTAAGCCTCTTTTTGAAGCACGACTAACATCAGACTCCTTTCTTAACTGCTCACATCCTACTTAGCCAAGCTCTCCCACATTAAATGTTCCAGATACTTAAAGCTGCTGCCACCACGTCCATGATGCTTGGCTGGAGGACCACCACGCTGTGTCACTGTGGGGGTTCAGTGTTTGCCTGCCCAAAGAAACCTGCCTCCAGTAGGCCAAGAAATGTTTAGCTTGCTAGCCTGTGACTTCCACAGTTTTCTAGTAAGCAAAGAGAGAACCAAGCCACATCTTTACATTGTTACAGTGACTCAGCCCATGCGAGTCAATGCCTTCAACCTCAAAGCTGCAAGAACCCTGACTCTCCCCTCACCTTCTATTTGGGCACAAAAACTAGGTAAGTATGGGACCAGTAAACTCCCTACAGACCTGAAAGGAGAGCCAAGGTTTCATTTCCATTTTTACACTGAGATGAAAACACAGTCTAAGGCCAGGCTAGTCAGCTGAGACTCAGTTCCATAATAGCATGTTCTCTCTGCTGTGTGCAAAATTACACGCTGATGATGTATTTCCATGCCTCTGTGCCCAGAAAGTGGTTAGGCGGCAATGGCTCTCACATGGGTGAAAGGGTTAGGCATGTGAACATTTGGAAAAAAGGAAAATGGGGGCAGGGAAAGTTTGTCTCTTTCTGAAGCACTTTTCTGTCAATTGGAAATTGAACTTAAAAATGCTTGTATTATATTTTTTGAGAGATGAATACAGTGTTTTTGACATGCAGTTCGACTAAGGCCACAAGGCATTTTCTCTCTTGCAGTTCTTACTAATGAAGCATTGGCAATATTTTTTTCAAACTGCTGTGATTCTTCTACACTAAATTAAAACTACTGTAACACAAACGTACTAGACACAGCAGAAATAGCAAATTTTCATTACTTAGAAAAATCAAAGAGAGTAACAAACGTCTTTCCTTTTCCTTTTTTTCCTTTCCTTCCTTCTTTCCTCTCTCATTTTCAATGTTTTAAATATTAAAGGAAGCAACAAAGTAAGGAGCACTGGCATTGAAGTTACAAATATGGAGTTAGGGTGTGGGTTCCAGCAAATGTTGAATTATCTTCAGCAATTCACATAATCTCTTGAGCTTCAGTTTTATTATCTCTAAAATGGGCAAAATGTCGTACACATAAAGTATACACCTATTATGTCATGCAAATCTTGAGATTACATGTCTACTAAGAATACTTTACTTTTATAAATCAAATGTTATTAGTGTAAGGTGTTTTTTGTTTTAATATTGATGTTCTCTCTCATAAACTGATGACAGATACTAAATTTTAAAAATGAGTTGTTTGTTCCTTTATTCCTAACAAAAATCAAAATACTTGAAAGTAAATTTTATAGTTGCTGTCAGAAAAAAAAATAGTAATGGTTAACATATTAAGTGCTTTAATAATACTTATTAACATCAGGCATTGTATTAAGAGGCACCAGATTTTATTTCACTTCATTTTATTTTCTCATTTTCATACAAAGTAAGACCTATTATTAATCTCCATTCTAACAGATGAGGAATCTGAAGTTTCAGGAAATTAGGTAGTAAGTGGTAACCCAGGTTTATATACAAAAGCAAGCGGTCTAATCCAGAGCCCACAATTAACCACTCGACTGCTTGAAATACATTTTCTGGCTTGACAGGCCGAGAACAGGGACAGTGAGAGGGGGCCTAGGCAGGTCTTTGTTGCTATAAAGCGAAGAGCGTTCCTGGTGAATTGGGAGGTCTGGTGCGGAAGGCGTGCCCATCCACACCGCAGGGAGACGGCCACAGACGGATGCCTAAAGATACTGCACATCACTGGCATACCCCTTGGGCAGCCTGCACAGGAAATGACGCTCCCTGGATTGTGAACTGAAGACGTCCTCTAAGATTTCAAGCACAGTGATTGGTCCACAGCCTGCTACGAAACCAATCAAGGCCTTCCGCGGCTGCTTCCAGGTCTGCAAAGGGCGGCGAGCAGCTCCAGAACCTGCTGCTGCTTGAGGGAGACTAGGCAGAGGATGGCTCAGGGCATAGGGGAAGGAAATTGGACAGCTAGAACCAAGAACTAAATAGAAACAGGACCAGAGGACAAGAGAAGTCGAGCAGCCGGAAGAAAAAAAAAACAAAACAAAACTGAAGTAAATCCAGAAAGCAGGAATACAGCAGGGCTCTGGTTCCCAAACTGTGCCTTGAGGCATCTTAGGGCTCTAATGGATTTAAAAGAACATAGCCAGATATAGACAGATAGATAGATAGACAGACAGACAGATATAATAGATATAGATATATGTCAAATGTCACTGTTTCCCTCCCCTTTATATATATGTATATGTATGTGTATATGTATATATATATAGTCAGAAACCACATGAACTACTGGCTTGAAGTAGTTCACAGTTTCAACATTAGATGGCATTACATTCCTTTCTGCGACATCATGTCCCTGCAGTTTGTCTGCTATGATAAAAAGTAAGTATTGCCTAAAACTCAGTGTCGAACAGGAAACGAGGATAGCGGCGGCCGATCCAAGTCAGGTTTTGAGAAGTTGTGCAGTGGCCAGCAAGGCACTCACATCCCTTTGTCATTGCCATTAAGAACTGGTTAAAAATTACTTTCTTCCTTTCAGTGTATGTGTTTCTGCTATGTTTTATGAAATGGCTACTAATTTATCAAGACTTATGTACTTCCTAAGTTGATTTCACTGCTTAATAGATGAAACTGTCAGGTACTTCTTTCGGCCTTAAAAGCTCTGTGAAAAAATTACCAGGACAATAAGGGCACTGGGGGATTATGGGAACGTCTACATGAGTGATTCAAGTTGTCCAGGGAAGACAGAAACGTGGCTGGTCTCAGAAGAAAGTTGTGTATCTGTTTTCAGAGTCATTCAGGATCCCTTGACATGGCAGCACCACCCAGTCCAAGGAAAGCCTGTCCCACTGAATCCCAGAAGCAGGATGGGTCCTGATCCTTCTGGGCTGCCCCTCCTTCTCACAGCATAAAGAAGATTTACAACAGTGAGCATTAAGCCAGGGACTTTAGGTTTCAACACAGCATTATGATAATTCAATGAAAACACCACGTTACGTATTTCATAACAGTATCTACCACGTCCTTACATGCCTGGCATCTTCTATAATAATCTTACTTAATTTTTGAGGTGTTACTGTTTCTGCCCTGCCTCTCATGATACAGACAAGGACATGGAAGCCTGGAGCAGTTGAATACGTTGTGCAAGTTGACTTTGCGGGTATGTACGAGGGCCAGGATTAGAACCCAGGCAGTTGGCACTTGAGAAAGAATACTGTTATCCCCTGTGCTTTACCGTTCAGCTGTTAGGCCTTTAGTTTCTTAAGAAATAAATATACTTTAGACTTTTACACAGAATGAAGTACTTCAAAGTAGTACATGTATTTATATAGGGCTAAATGCACTTCTATTTTTGTTTATTCTTAGCTTCTAAATCCCAGAAAAAGTTTCCATCGCTTTTCTAGGTTTGCTAATATCCATCCTCACAAATAGAAATAATGTTAACATGACACCATTAAGAGAGAAAAAAGAGCCACCCCATACTGGCATGAATGTAACAAAATATTCTCATCCCCTTATGGTAAGAGTATAAATTGGTACAAACTTTCTAGAGAACATTAAACAATAGTTAATTAAGACTCACAATGTTTCCATGAAGAAAGCAGAGATTCATACTAGATAATATTTATCTCAATGATATTTATAATAGCAAAAAAAAAAAAGAGAGAATAAAAGATAAAACCTAAATACCCAGTGATTATATAATATTCCATTATTTGGATGTACTGAACTTTGCATAGAAAACTTATGCTTTCAAAGATTACTTAATGGCATGGTAACATGCATAGGATACTTTTAAAAATCATGCAACAAAACTGTATGTACCATATGATTTCAGTTGTAAAGTATTAATCAGAACAAAGAACTGGAAAGAAACAGCGTATTCATTTTAATGTTTTAGTTCTTCTCTGAATGGTTTAGAATTCTAAATTTTCTTAATTTTTATTTCTTAATTTTTAAGTTCTTAATTTTGCTTTTTTCCCCTTCAATAAATATGTGTTACTTTGGTAATCGAGATTCTTATTAAAATAGGATTCAGTATTTAAGGGGGTAAATGCAGTCTAACAGATTATCTCATTCCTCAAAATCACCTACGATACACAACTCAACTAAAAAAACTTATTTACATAAAGCTTGCCTGATTATACCACTGACAGAAGTCTCTCTCACCTCTAAATCCCGATACAGCTTTATCCAGACTTCTTTTTTGGTGTTTTTGTCACCACGGGCCTTTGTAATAATCATCTATGTATATGTGGCATCTTTCCTACCAGACTACCGGCTTTAGGATGGCAGGGCCATATTTGCTTTGTAACTGTATCTGCCTTAAACCTTACTCCCATCCTGCCTTGCAATTTAGTCATATCTGTAAATGAGTAGAGACGACACATTTTGATATCTGTTATCCCAACACACAAGAGGCAACAGATGTCACTTGAACTGAACTGGTTTGTACATAGTTGCAGTATTATTTATGGCACCAAAGGGAAAAGAACCAGATCTAGTGGGTGGCACCCTAAAATATAGCTCTTTACCAGATTTTGGCTCAAAATATATAATAGCCATCCATATGAAGACAGCCTGGCCTCTAGGGAGGTAAGAATGTTCCGTGCATCCAAGATGTTTGAAGAAAGGCTGAAAGACCACATATCATTACTACTATACAGGCAAGCCAAGCCTGGCTTTGGAAGAGGCTATGAATGCCATAATTCTTATACTCTCATCCCACACCAGGACTCTACATTCATTGGTAAAATGAGTAATTAAGAGATGAATGGATTATATATGTCTATAAAAGAGGATAAATGGCTCCAAGGAATGACCATCCTGGGAAAACAGTTCAAAAGACTAATTGCTACTGGTCAAAGGTAGCACTTTTATGAATGCAGAACAACAGGTGAGGCATGAGAAATTCATGTTCACTGTAACATGTGTCAGATAGCATTCTAAGCATTTTAACACCTGTTTAATTCTCACAACAACCTTCCCATTTGGGGGAGGGGGGAGTGATAAGTAATGCTCTCCCCAGTCATCAATGGGAAACAGCTCAGAAAGGTCAACTATATTGTCCAAGGTCACAAAGTTTGCACATCAGCTGACTTGGAGTTTCTAACGCGTGTACATATAATGTTAAATCTTAATCCCACGCTCTTCAGATTACACCATGCTACCTCTGGAAGAAAAGGAGAGAGGAGATAGGATATTCTTTACGTAGCCAAAATGACAGATTTATCCTTTCCTGTGAAGGTCTCCATGCAGACAAATATAACTGTATTATGTTAATGTGAAAACAAACAAACATTGTTGCTTTATCTCCTCTCTTGGGGGGGATAAAATCTTCCTCCCTAGGATAATATAAAATCACATGCCTACCTGAAAAAACCTTAGATTCTATGCCATGATTTCTCAAGGTATCTTTATGATAGGTCAGTCACATTTTTAGTCACTAAATTTAAAGGTGACAAACTTTTCTTGGGTGATAATAACAATTAGTGTGGCTACTTCAAATACTTTAAGGAAAGTCTACTAAGTGGGAAAATATCAATTTTCTTTAATAGTAAGCTCTCCAAGAGCCAAGAATTTTATCTTAGTAGTACTGTGTTTTCTCCCTACCTCTACTTTCCTTTACCTTTCTCCTCATCCTCTTGTAAAGCTGGTGTACAAACACGTTTGTGGGGGTGATCACAGGTCCTCATTTGCTGTGTAAATGATACCAATCATACGTCCATTTTGGCAGGAGAGGTGAAAAACAGACTTTAGAAATAAGCAAGGACAGATTTCACGCCAGGTTTGTGTGACTGAACTATGGATGCCTGGAAACCAACACAAAGATTCTGCCTCAGTAGGTCTGGGCTGGGGTCCAGGAAATCAGTTTTTTAAACAAGCATCCCAGGTGACTGTGATGCAGATGGTCTTTGGACCACACCTGGAAGAACACTGAGGTAGCAGTGGTACAGATAAAGAAATTATCATAAAGGTTAAGTGGATTGCCCAGTCACACCAACCAGTAAGTAGCAAATCTGGAGTCAGAACATAGTTAATACCTTTGCAACCACACTACATCACATTTCATGCTTAACATTCCAAACTTTTTTTTTGTCATTGCTCTATAAGCAGCAGCTGTAAAAACATTCATAGCTTACATTTATGTGACACTTCCTATAAAAAGAGCTTTCACAATCACTATCATACATGATCGTCACAAAAATATATTATCTATATCTGGCGTATGAAGGAACTGAAATTCAGAGAGTTTAAGATTTTTGCTTAAATTTTTATATAATATATATTTGAGACAAAGTAGTAGGACTTAATGAGTCTTGATGACTAGTAAGCACTCGAATATTAACCATTATTATTATCCTCATTTCTTTGGAAACTCTCAAAACTATAAATATTGACCTAGGAAAAGTTAAAATTGGTATAAAAAATTAAAATTAAAATTAACAGCCAAACTACACAAAATCTATTACATGTTAACCCCCCCCAAAAAAATCAAATATTTTTGATAAAACCTAGCTGTAAAATAAAGCCAAAGGGGAAAAAAAAGCCAAAGACAAGTAAATGCGAGAGGAAGAATGAAAACTCACAATGGCAGACACTTTAATTGTTATAATCTGGTTTGTTCACAAAAACACGAACGGATAAATTGTCCTCATTTTACAATCTATACAAAAACATTTGATTCTCATGAAAACTTCAGTTAAACTACACCTGAAAAAGTGTAGCGAACTAACCAACTGTAAAATAGATAGTGGGAAGTTGTTGTATAACAAAGGGAGTCCAACTCGAGGATGGAAGATGCCTTAGAGGACTGGGGCGGGGAGGGTGGGGGGACTCGAGGGGGGGAGTCAAGGAAGGGAGGGAATACGGGGATATGTGTATAAAAACAGATGACTGAACTTGGTGTACCCCCCAAAAAATAAAAAAAATAAAGTGTAGCGAACTAGAAATGTTTTAACCGTGTTATATATTAAATTGTTGAAGGGATCAAAGTAGACTAATACACGCTCTAGAAAATATCTTCTCAACCAAAATTGAATGTTACTCTAATTCTGACTTAAACAACTATTTTCACAAAGATAGTACAAAAATGTCCTCAAGGTCAAATTAAAACAATGCGTGAAAATATTCCATAATTTCTATAAGCTACCTAGTAATAAAGCTACATACAACATTATTAATGCTATAAACCAATAGTTGCAAAGGGATAGCACATTGAACTTACAATGTATTGTAATGTAACAGCAGTAAATCATTCACTATTTGATATACTATAGACAATGCATATAAATGAATGTATTTTCTAATTCTGTTTCAAATTTTTTCCGTTTTGCTTCTCATGCCTTTCAAATGTATGCATGCTTTAGTAACAGATTTCTGGTCTTAAAAGTGGTAGAACCAATTCAGATTGAACTAAAATATTAATAAATTTCATTATGGAATTATATCAACCTTCTTGTCTTAGCATAGTAATGTAATCATCTATACTACATCTAGACTTCCTATTCCAATTTGGTTTCTACGGCATTCTCTTCTATTCTAGATAAGCTGTTCTTATGTATTAGTACTTGTAGATATGCTAGAGTATATGCATGGTGCCTTAAAAATAGTGTCTTTTTAATGAAAACACCTTCATTTTTCCCCAAGACATAAGAATTTGCCAAACTAAATAAAGCTAGTGCTCTAACATCTAGAACTTTTGTTTATTTGATCATTATATATGGATTTTGCAAGAAGTCCAAACACAGGCTTCCCCTGTTTTCGTTCAGAAACTCAGATTCCAGCACCTCGATTTATAGCTGGGCTTCTTCTCCTCTGGGGCTGGGGCAATATACAAAGGAGCATTCCCAGGCATCATGTGCTCAGCAAGGTTAGCAAAGCAAATCCCTTCAGCATAACGTGGTGAATCACTTGTTGGCCACAGCAAACGCTTGTCAGCTTTTCACCTCATCAGTTTCCTGTGCAGGTCCTATAAGGCTGGGCTCCTGAGCAGCTATCTTCCCTCTCCCCACCGAGAAAGGAAAATAACTCGAGCAAATGAATCCCTGCCTGCCACATGAAGAGAAGCTTTCTGAAGTGGAGAAATACCCATTTAGAATGAACTCATGGAAAACCCTACTTAAAATGCAGTGTTCTTTGTGTCAACAAAAGTCTACTTGGGCAGGATAAATAGGTAAAGCCATGAATTTCCAGTCTCCCGATGCCAGACTAAATCCCACTTCTTCAAAAAGACCCTGTTATTGCTGTGTCACCCTATTAGGACTTCATATTTGCTTTGGATCATTATAATAACTCCTCTATTGGCGGAGGAGACCAGCCAAGGTTTAAGTAAAGCCATGACCACACTCAGTCTAGACAGTATCATCTTCACTAAAGTACATGAATAAAAAGTAGCTTCTCAGAGCATAAGACTCCAGTTTAGACCTCAAAGAAAAAAATATCAAAGGTACAAACACAAGAAAATTATTTCTACAGAAAAACAAACTGTTAAGATACTTTTTTTAAAGAGCATGACAAAGTAAAAGGAGAGAATAATTCAGTTTTGAACTGGAGGTATACATTGCCTGCTCATAAACATACATAATTTCTGAGAAATAAATATAAGATTCTATAAACCAGATATGTCCCTTTATTTCTAGACAACTCAGAAATATTAAATAAGTGAAACCCCTGAGTACTTAAATTGATCTCCAGGATAATACAGAAACCTGTAATGCAAAGAAAAAAAAAATCTATGTATAGAGAGTGGACTGACATCTACAATGCTTTATTTCCCATCCAATGCTGTGTGTATTGGGGTTGCCAGATAAAATACATAATGCCAGTTAAATATGAATCTCAGATAAACAATGAATACTTTGGTTAGTATAAGTATGTCCCATGCAATTATTTTTATTTGCTAAATTTGGCAATTCGTATGCTTGTACATGTGTTTATCATAAGTGTAGGTGTCCACATCTCCAGGCAATGATCTTTCAAGTCCTGCAACATACATGTCACTACAGAGCACGTCTTACTTTCTACAAGATGTTAATTTGCACACGCAGAAAAATCATCCCTTTCCTTATAGGTCAGTAACCATTCAAACTCATTTACTTCATAACCAATTTAATGCGAATCTGATTAACTATGGTTAATTCAAAAAATGAATTATACAGTGTGAAACGCAGGCAAAAAAATTATAAGCACAATATTGTCTTAAAATCATGCAAACTTCCCCTCACACCCCCCAAAAAAGTCTAACAGGGGTTATTTCCATATCTAAGTAATAAATTAATTGCAGTATAAGGAAGTAACTGAATGCTTAATTCAGAGTGCAAAGAATACCTAATAGAAGTAATTGCTTTGCCTGGGTTCACATGGCAAACTCCTACATATCATCTAGGATGTTATTCCTACATCCCCTTCATCATAAAGTTTCCTGACGTTGCCATCAGAAGACAGCACTCTCATCACACCTTCCATATTTTACCAAATTATATTGTCTTTATTTATTTAAATTATTTATTATGATCTCCTAAAATGAGAGCCCCTTGAGATCAGGGTCCATATTTTCATTATGTCTGTATCCCTACTCCTTAACAGAGGGCCTAGTAGACATTCAATACGTGTTTGCTAACAAAACAAACTATTATTAACAAGCTCACACTGGAACTTAACCTAAAGAAATGCCTTTGACAGGCAGGATGTGGAACTGCCTTATTATAACTACCTTTTAACAAATATCCCTTTATGAATGAAACATTATTAAATCCTATTGAATTTCAAGCTACACAAGTATATTTCTGTTGTTACTAGGGAATCTGTACAACTCTATCCAGAATAAAAGGTGTAGTTCGTTTATTCATTCAACAAATATCTAGGGTGTTCCAAGTGCTGGGCCCTGTTCTAGGAACTGGGAAATAAGATAAAGCCTTGCCATCACTGAATCCCCATAACAATACTCCAAAGAGATGTGTAAAGCAGCAGTGAGAGATTAGGAGTGAAATATTCTTTCCTTTCTGGGTGGACAGTGATGGGGCCCAGACGAAAGGAACTGGAGGTGGTCACAGGGTAAAGCTAGGACCGACTGGGGAACAGTAATAAGGTCTCATGACCCTATCCATTTGCCATTTCTTTCATTTATGCCAGACACAGTCTTTCACTGTGGAACTAAAGGAAGCAGAATGGAGCCCTGAATGATGGCTGGGTTGCCAGCTATGCCCTAAGCATCGCAGGTGCGCCGGAAGGAGCTGAGGACCCTTGTTAACAGATATTGACAAAGTGACCTGTTCCATTTCAAAACTCATTTTAATGGTCAACACTATTTAACTATTTAATCTGGAGATGTCCAGAGAGTTACCAGGCCAAAGCTATCATTTCTTATGGGGCTAAGAGGACTTTGCATACCTAGGGCTTGAGGCTCAACAAATAAGATGCAGGCAACTCTGCAGTACAGATGTATCCTTGGAAAAGCAAAGGTCACTCGGAATAAAATTTACAGCCTGTTATTAGAGCCAACGCATAATAAACCACAATAGTATTTTTATACCATGACATCGAAGTGAAGTGCCATCAGAGCCAGGAAATCCACTATTATATGTATGCTGGTGTGTGGATGAGTGTGGGTGTGTCAGAAAGAAAGAGAGAGAAGGTGGGGGGGAGAAAATGAACGTGCAGACAAGACCTTATGGTAATGATACTTGCTACCATGCATTAAGTGGTTTACATTAGCCAGATCCTGTGCTAAGCGCGCTTTACGTGAATTACCTCATCTAATGCTCATGGTCACATGATTATAGAAAGGTCCTACTATCCCTATGTTATTAGTTCTGAAACTGAGGCTCAGAGAGGTTCAGTCATTTACTCAAGGCCATGAAACTAATAAGTGAGGAGTCAGGATTCAAACTCTAAACTCTGGCCTATTTTACTCCGAATCGAAGCTCTCAAGCCCTAAGCAAACTGGTTCCCAGGGGCCGCCACAATTCCTTCCGGAAACCTTTGCATCTTTTATGACCTTTGAGGATAAGGACAAAGGACTGTGTAACATTCATTCTGGGACTGACAGGAGTCTCAGCGAGATGAGGTCTGAATCACTCTCATCAGACCTAAAATAAGAAAGGGCTTCATGTTCTGCCTGCTCTGTCCACACCTCAGAAGGAACGCTGTTAGGTTCATGTGGTATTTTTGTTTTCTGTTTCTGTTTGAAGATTTCTTCTGAGTAAAAATATTTAATGCAGTCGGGCAACAAAAGGGTACAAAGAGCTGGTATTTAAAAGTTGTTTTCTCGTTTGACTGGGCCCAGGATTTGGGGTCTGGGCAGCGCTGTGGGGCTTCCGCAGGGACTCGCTCCTGACCACACCCGCAGTGCCAACCAGCCCCGTGGCCGGCCCAACAACAGAGGCTCTCATGAATGGCCTCACAGGTCCTTCCTCAAAGAGGCCTTAACAGGGACACCACAGGGACTAGACGAGACTCAGGGTAGCTCTGGTTCCTCTTCGGAGCAACAGGATGTGCAGTTGGTCACCTGTGGCCAAGGAATAAGAGAGTCTTGTGTCTAGTCACCTCTCTTAGCAACAAGACCAACTGGGAAACCCTCCCTTCTTGCCACACAGCTCTCTACTGCAGAGTCAGTCATTTTTTTTAAATCGTTTCTTTGAGACTCTCCTCTATAAAGGTGCCACTCCCTTTAATGGGGGAGAGTACACCTAAAGCTAGTTATTCAAAAGCTTATATGGAGAAAAATTATAGTCCCTTGCTTTAACTCCAATTCTATTTCTGTGTTTTCCACTAGAAAACTCTACATGGCGGATTCACAGTAGTTACGTCCTCATTTTATTTGTAGAGTTACAAGTAGAATCCTAAATAACCTTGGAAATCAAATTGGCCAACTCCATCGTAGAGATGAAAGTACAGAGAAATTATCACACAGAGAAAGTGACTTTGCCCAGAATCACTCAGTTAATGACCAGAGTCAGGAATAGATCCCAGAGGCATCCTGCCTCAGTGAATGTAAGTGGGAAAACACACACACACACACACACACACACACACACACACACACGGTAAAATATAAACAATAAAAAACCAAGATAAATGAGAAACTAATACAATGTACTTATTAAGAAAGCCAACAGGATGATAAGATGTGTAAAAACTACATAATGTGCCAGTAATTCAGTTTCCAATGACTTCTGTCAAAGCTTCATTTCAGAGATCACCAGTTGTTTATACCATAAGGCCAAATTGAAGGGGATCCTTTCTGTGGATTCCAGATACCTTTTACAGCCACAGTGTTGACACCTCAACTGGGTAGCCACATACATACATGCTGATGTTCACAAGGAAGAAAATGATGGAAAGAGTGGATGGAACTGAACAAGCTGGAGGCCTAGGCAGTAAGAACAGCACCTTACTGGGAGTTAATGCACCTAGTTCTTGGCTTGAGCCACCAGCTAACTCAGACCTACATTTCTCAATTAACTTGGGGGCTTCAGTCTCTTTATTTGTAAGATTGAGAAGTTGGATAGTGTGATTTTTAAAGGACCCTTTCAGCTCTAAAATCCTAAATCTGGGCAGATGCTTGCTTTAAAAAAAAAAGGGGAGTTGTTCTTTTCTATCTTTACACAGTGGAACAAGTCCAGCATTGAGCTCTACCTTTAAAAAGCCAAAAGAAAACATAGAAAGAATATAAACAAACAGAAAGCAGAGCCTAGAAAGAGGGTGACTATACATCCTGGGTTGACCAGACTAGTCTTGGTTTATGCCTGTTGTCCCCGTGTCCCAGTTAGTGCCTGTTTTCACTACCAAAAGTGTCTCAGTTTGGATGATAAATTGTATGGTTATCCCTATAAAGAACTGGTATTCTTTATCTTAAGGAATCCTTCAGCATCTCTGATCACCGAAAGGCAGAAACTCCTTAGTACATTATGAAGGCTCCTTAGTACATTATGAAGGCTCTAAGTCAAAACTCCATCCAGCATACTTACCACATGGCAATCTCACCTGACTACTTTCAGTTCCCCAAAGGTGAGCTGTTGCTTAGCTTCTCCTCTACCCACATCCCGTAGGAGGAAAAGCTCCTCCACATGCATCAAGACCCAACTCAATATTGCCTCCTCTGAGAGGCCTCCCTTCCCTCCACACTGCCCAGACATCAACTAGCACATGCACCCGATTGCTTCTGCAACTCTTTCTTAGTCTTCTCTAATACACTGTAAGCTCGGTAAAGAATGAACTTCAAAAAGCAAAAATAAACAAATATCAAACTAAAAAGCCTCTGCACAGCAAAGGAAACCATCAACAAAACAAAAAGACAACCAAGTGAATGGGAGAAGATACTTGCAAATGATATAGCTGATAAGGAGTGAATACTCCAAACAATAAAAAACTCACATAACTGAACGACAACAAAAAAACAAAAAATCTGATTTTAAAATGGGCAGAGGGGCTGAACATACATTTTCCCAAAGAAGACATACAGATAGCCAACAGGTACATCAAAAGATATTCAGATCACCAGTTATTAGGGAAGTGCAAATCAAAACCAAAATAAGATATCACCTCACGCCTGTCAGAGTGACTATTATCAAAAAGGCAAGAAACAACAAGTGCTGGCAAGGATGTGGACAAAAGGGAACCTGTCTACACTGTTGCTGGGAATGAAAATTGGTGCAGTCACTATGAAAAACAGTATGGAGATTCCTCAAGAATTAACGTAGAACTACCATATGATCCAGCTATCCCACTCCTGGGTATTTATCTGAAGAATACGAAAACACTAATTTGAAAAGATACATGCACCCCTATGTTCATCACAGCGTTATTTATAATAGCCAAGATATGGAAACAATCTAAGTGCCCATCAAAGGATGAATGGATAAAGAAGATGTAGTATATATGTGTGTATACACACATATACACACAAGCACACAATGGAATACCACTTAGCCATAATAAAAGATGAAATCTTGTCATTTGCAACAACGTGGATGGATCTTGAGGATATTATGCTAAGTGAAATAAGCCAGAGAAAGGTAAATATATGATTTCACTCATTGTGGAATTAAAAAAAAAAAAGAATATACCAATTAAAACCAAACATGTAGATACAGAGAACAGAATAATGGCTACCAGAGGGGAAGGGGCAGGGAAGAAGGCAAAATGAACAGTATGGTGATGGATGGAAACTAAATTTTTGGTGATGAGCGTGCTGTAGAAATATGATGTTCCTCACTTGAAACTTATATAATGTTATAAACCAATGTTGCCTCAATTTAAAAAAATGGTGTTTACCTTATTCATCTTTTTATCCCTTAGCATATAATCAACATTCAACAATGTATTTGTTGAATTAAACTGAACAGAGAAGTACATAAAGATTTGCTTATAGGATATTTGCCAAATTATCTTTCATCAGAGTAACAAGAAAACAATGGGCTTAAACTCATCTGGCCCCAACAACTATTATTAGTACCCGTAACATTCTCCAATATGGCATGTGACCAGTGTCCTATGATAGATGGTCATGGTCCACAACATTCTTACAGCTGGATTCCAGTTCTGCTACTTACAAAATAAGTGCTCTTGTACAAGTTACTTACCCTATCTTAACTCAGTTCCCTCGGTATACAATGGGAGAAACACAACTTTCCTTGGTGTAAGGTTATAAAACAGTGCATGAAGAGTAATGCCAAGTATTGACCCTGGCACAGGGTGCATAGGTAATAAGCAGTAATTGAGCTTCAGTGGTGATCATTTCTAGCCAGAACAGATCCAACTAGAAAAAGTGTCTCCCTCTTCTTCCCCAAAGACATAGGCTCCACCTGGATTTATTTTGCTTTATTTTTCTCACTCTCTCCCACAATTAAGATGCAAAAACCTCTATATCATAACCATTATTTTCTCTTTCCAAATCCTGGTTTCCCTCTTCTCTAACTATCCCCAACAGAAGTGTCATCCCAAGGAACAGAGCGAGAAAGGCAAGGACTTACAACTCAAGATAGACTGTGGTCAAATAAGGAAGAACTTGACTGCCACTCTGATTCAATCATGGAACATATTCAAAAGGAATTCTTGGTAAAATGTCAAGTGGGGAGAATTCAAGCCTGGGGAAGGATTACATGACTTCACGCTAGGACAATGAAACCTCAAGTTAACTACACCTTGAACTAAACACTCCCTCAATCAGAAGCAGTCAGTTACTGGTGCTCCAACACCAAACAGTGGAAAAGGGCTGATGAGATGAGAATCATAAGCACCATCACCAGAAGAAAAAGGAGGAAAGGAATGCTCCCTGAAAGCTTTCTTCTACCCAGGAAATAAAGCACAGGCAGCGAGGCAGTATCAACAGAAACAAACGGGATCACAATGTCTCAGTTTAATAGCACAGCGCTATTTAAACTTTATAACACAGTCCAGCATGGTGCTGGTAGTTGTTTGTGTTATAGACAGGCAGGATAGCATGGGGGTGAAAAACACATGGGCTTTGGAACCAGACTGAAACGTATCTCAACTCCTGTACTTAACTAGCTGTGTGATCTTGGGCAAGTTACCTAACCTCTCTGTGCCTCAGTTTTCACCTCTGCAAAATGAAGCTAACAAACAGATAGCTTTTGAAGCTAACAGATAGCTTTTTGAAGCTTACAGACAGAAGCTAACAAACAGGTACCTAGACTCCACAGGGATGCTCTTTACAAAAACTCATTTCTGGGGAAAGTGGTGGGGAGGTGGCGGGGGGGTTGAATTGGGAGATTTGGATTGCCATATATACATTACTAATAAGAAAAAATATCAAATTGTACACTTTAAATATATGCAGTTTATTGTATGTCAATTATATCTCAATAAAAGTTCTTAAAAAAGAAAGAAAGAAAGAAAGAAAAAACCTCTAAGGCAGAGTAGTGCTGGGCACATGATTAATGCTATATGTGTTTTACAAATAAAACTATTAAGATCCAGTACTCACTCAAGAGCAGCTTATACACAATCTTGTGCTTCAAAACTGCTACTGGTATTGCCATCAAAAATCTCAAAGACCCCTTTCATTTTATGTTGACTCCCAGAAATTCAACTAGATGACTAACAAATCCTTTTCTTGAAGGATAAATAACCAATAAACACTGGTATACTGAACTGAACAGGTCTAAAATCCAGAGATCATTTTGACGTGGTGAAATGGAAACTGAAGGTTTGACACAGTTCATCAGACCGTAATCACCCCCAGAATACGTGAACAAAATAAACATTATTTATTGAACAGCCATTGTGGTCACTTTCTAAGCTGTGGTATTTGATCGGAAGGCACAAAATGTAAGAGGGGTGTAGCTAGGCCTGGCTTCGGCCACACAACTGAACAAAGTGGCATCAACTTAGTGAATTCACCACGGCTCTCTCGTCCTCTGTTCTGAAAGCTCAAAAGCCCGGTTTTGTCACCACATTCATTTATTCAACAGTTACTTGACAAGCACCTACTATGTGTCAGCTCCTGCAACAGGTAATGTGGAGAGAGTGGACAACACATCATTCTAATCCCTGCTCTCTGTCACAAAGATGACAATCTGGCAGAGAAGACAGATTAAAAAACCAAACGTGCACACAAAAAAGCCTGATTGCCAATCAATTAATTTACAATGAGAAGAGCTTCAAGTAGACTAGGATTCTTGTTCCTACAAGACCAAACCATCTTTGGCATGCAGTCATGACTACACAGAACTCAAGCAGGGGGAGTATGTTGTGTGAATGCTATCAGGCACCCACTTGACAAACACCAGACTGTTGAGGGTTGTGAATTACCTATTCCAAGCCCCACCCATTCTCCCTTTCTTGCTGCTTTTCTCCCAAAGGTTGCAGTCCACTTATTTAATTTCTCCTTCCTCTATTACAATCCCATACACATCTTGCCTTACCAAATTTCTTCATCTATCACCCTGATCGGAATTTTCCATGTTCTAAAACGTCTTCCGTCACACATCTACAGAAATAATGCCTTTTATTCCAGAGGCAGCTACATGTATTCAATCTCTGCAGAGCCCACTAGTTTACCCTCAGAGGGCAGCATTATATTCTGTTATTTTCGTGTCTGGGGTTGGTGTGGTGGGGCAGAAGGGGCACTTAGGGCCAACGTGCACTGAAACTGTTGCCCCATAAACCCTCAAAATAATTCTCATTTAACCTGCAAATCCACCCAATGAGGCACAGAAGTGAATTTTATATGAATCATTAAGCATACTGCACACCGGAAAATGCTACACATTACACGAAGGTCAAAATTAAAACAAGAACTTGGCAGGTTCACAGTCCACGCTCAGTAGTTATTTTCTGCTGCTGGTTCTGTGAACTATAAGCAGTCCTTGAGATAATAATAGAAAAAGTGCAGCCACAGGAAAAGTTCGGATCAGCAGTAAACAAACACTTGAGTCAAATCAGAAGTGAAATCTCTCATGTTATTTAATTTAATACAAAAAACAGCATCCATGATAAACAAAGCTGTGTTTCATCCCTGTCATGGAGAATGTATACTTGCAGCACAGGTAAGCTCAAGGCTTTAGCTGATAATTAAACACAGAGGGAAACCATTTTTGTACATCCACTGAACTTTGTTGGATGCAATAAGATAATTTCACATCTAAGGTGGTGGCAGCCTCAGTGCCGATACTACCCACAGGTGCCAGTTAGTTACAGAAAGGGCTTTAGTTGTATCAACAATCCCAAGGCCTGCTCTTCATTCTTAGAGCCATAATCAGGGCTCCCTTTCCTGGGGCTAAGATTACTGTAGTTCCCAGAGTTTCAGAGGAGCCACATGATGCCAGGTTCCATCCACTCAATCCTGCTTTACAAACTGGAACAAAGAGCATTAGAGGAACTTTCCACTGAATTTTCACGGAAAAAAGATAAGATACTAAAGATTTTTTTAAAAGATTTTTAAAAATGTGATCAAACATTAACCTGAATCTAGTCCATGGAGAAAATGTAACTCGATAAGGTAATTATTTAAAATTCTCATTGGCTGAACTTTTAAAATAGGCCCTCTAAGCTCCAAAAGAAATGTTCTTTGTGTGTCTTCTTCATGGACACATTTCCAGGAGTCAGCACAGGGCCTGGAACGTGTGAGCTGTTCTTTACCTATTTTCTGAATACATACATGAATAAATACATTCCTCCTGATCATTAGCCATGAATTTCTCATTCAGGAAAACTAATAGTTGCTGAAAGGCAACAAGGATTTAAGTACCCATCACATAAAAGAATAAAACCGTGCACTTCACTTTGAAATATGAATTAACTTCCACCACTAAAAGCAGAAAATCAATGGAAAAAAAAGGAAATTCTCATAAAAATGACTGTCACAAATGGTATTAATTCCAACCCATTCGTGCAATAAATCTATCCAAAAACTTCATACTTACTTATATGTATGCAGTAGCAATGACAGAATGTGAAAGATACCTTATTTGGAAACAGACTCATAAAAATAACTATATATGAAAGCATATTCATAAGCCATTAAAAACAATTTCTGATACATTGGAGAAAAGAGCCTCTTCAATAAGTGGTGCTGGGAAAACTGGACAGCTACATGTAAAAGAATGAGATTAGAACACTCCCTAACACCTACACAAAAATAAACTCAAAATGGATTAGAGACCTAAATGTAAGGCCAGTCACTATAAAACTCCTGGAGGAAAACATAGGAAGAACACTCTTTGACGTAAATAACAGCAAGATCTTTTTTGATCCACCCCCTAGAGTAATGGAAATAAAAACAAAAATAAATAAGTGGGACCTAATGAAACTTCAAAGCTTCTGCACAGCAAAGGAAACTATAAGCAAGACGAAAAGACAACCCTCAGAATGGGAGAAAATATTTGCAAATGAATCAACAGACAAAGGACTAATCTCCAAAATATATAAGCAGTTCATCCAGCTCAATATCAAAAAAACAAGCAACCCAATCAAAAAATGGGCAGAAGACCTAAATAGGCATTTCTCCAAAGCAGACATACAGATGGCCAAGAGGCACATGAAAAGCTGCTCAACATCACTAATTATTAGAGAAATGCAAATCAAAGCTACAATGAGGTATCACCTCACACGGGTTAGAATGGGAATCATCAGAAAGTCTGCAAACAGTAAATGCTGGAGAGGATGTGGAGAAAAGGAAACGCTCTTGCACTGTTGGTGGGAATGTAAATTGATACCGCCACTATGGAGAACAGTATGGAGGTTCCTTGAAAAACTAAAAATAGAGTTACCATATGACCCAGCAATCCCACTGCTGGACATATACTCAGAGAACACCATCATGCAAAAAGACACATGCACTCCCATGTACATTGCAGCACTATTTACAATAGCCAGGACACGGAAGCAACCTAAATGTCCATCAACAGATGAATGGATAAAAAAGATGTGGTACATATATACAATGAAATATTACTCAGGTGTAAAAAGCAATGAAACTGTGACATTCTTAGAGACATGGATGGACCTAGAGACTGTCATACAGAGTGAAGTGAGTCAGAAAGAGAAAAACAAATACCGTATATTAACACATATATGTGGACTACAGAAAAATGGTACAAATCAACCAGTTTGCAAGGCGAAAATAGAGACACAGATGTAGAGAACAAACATATGGACACCACGTGGGGAAAGCGGGGAGGGTTGGGGGGGAATGAATTGGGAGATTGGGATCCCAAATTGTACGCTCTAAATATATGCAGTTTATTGTATGTTAACTGTATGTCAATAAGGTTTCAAAAAAAAAAACACTTTCTGAGAATCTGTGATAAAGAGACTACAAGCAAAAGGTCCTCAATTTGGGCTGTAATAAAACTTTTCAAAAGCTGATATTTTTCAATACTTGATAGCCGCACTCGTCAATGTCATCTTCCACAACGTCATCATCTGTATCAGATCGATGAGACATTACTTCCCCGTGACCAATTCTGTGACTACGGAAAGACTGGGACGCTGACTTCAGCACAGGCATTTGCTCTAAAGGCGCCTAGTCCCCTGGTGATTCCTGCATATAAAGCCAGTGAATCTGGTTTGTATTAAGACACTGAGAACCCATAAAGTAAGTTACAGTCAAGACGAAACTCACCAAGCACAATGACCACAGTCTTCAGAAGACTCATCATGGTATCCCGATTGCGCCGCGGTCCAGAACTATGCCGAGACATCCTCATAGTCCTCTGGCGAACGTAGCCAAAGATGTGAGCATAGAGGACCACCATGACAACAAAGGTCACCAGGTTGAAAATGGCCCAGAAGACCAAGTAGGAGTCACTGTACAGGGGTGCCATGTTGGAACAGTGCTCAATATCACAGATGCAGTTCCAGCCCACGCTGGGTATGGCCCCCATAACAATGGCCATGGTCCAGATGACCACGATTACCACCACCACCCGCCGGTTGCTCATCCGCGTGTGAAGCTGCATGCGGAAAACTGTAATGTGCCTCTCGATTGCAATGGCCAGTAAGTTGGCCACGGAGGCCGTCAGACTGGTGTCAATGAGGCCCTGACGCAGGAGCCACGTGCTGACAGTCAGTCTCCGAGTATTGGGTCCTGTGTTGAACATCAGGTAGAAGTAGGCCAACCCAGCAAAGAAGTCCGCAGCAGCCAGATTTGCCATTAAGTAATAAATAGGAAAATGGAAGCGGCGGTTGACGTAGATTGCCACCATGACCAGCAGATTGGCCAACATGATGAAGATACAGACGGTGATTCCAAGTCCCATCACCAGCTTGCTGACTGTGTTCCACTCTGTGGCAAGATACTTTCCACTCCGGTTATAAAAGAAGGCGATGGACTCATTGTAGAAGCACTGACGTTCATTCATGGCTGTGAACTAAAAGAGAAAGGAAGAAAGATGAGAAAAAGAGAAAAACCACAGATTCAAACTTAAAGATGTATAGATAACGCAAGGCTTCTCTGGGAAATGTGGCCCCAAAAAAAGCCATAAACAAAGAATTTGAAAATCTGATCCTGCGTAATGTTCTATGATTATGTTGAAACCCCAAGGTTTCTTACTGTTTTACTGTCTTCGAGATTAAAGACATCTGGAGTGAAATAAATGACAAGGTCTGTGCTTGGTGGTTGCACATCATTGAAGTCTACTAGAAAAGCCACACGTCCCAGAAAGCTTGCCTAAAATACATGAGACAGATGAGAATGTTGCAAAGTGTTGCAACTGGAATATTTACCATAGTGAAATCTATTTTGACCTGTTATTTAGGGAATCTGTAAACACAGTTGGTTTATAGATAGGGTATTATTGCCCTATTATTCACCATTTCTGTTCTCACACAGTATGTTCAATCTGTGTCAGACATCTTGTAATGCAAGTGCCCACAAGGACCATCGGTCCTAACATTTCAAAGAGGTCACTAGGCATCAAAGCTTCTTTGCCCAAGCCAGCATTTGCTGTTCAACATTCCTGTGGTCAGCACTGTCTACCCCCACGACTCCTTACCCCAGAATAGCACTGGTCAACCAATCTATGACCTTTGAGAACTTTTTTCTTTATGGAGGACATAAGAAATATGTTACCTAATGTAACCCTCAAAGAGCAGTTGATACTTTGACACTGCTCTAAAAGTATACCTTTTAAAATGTTGAGTGACAATGTTTCACTATGTGTCTTCTTATTTTTAACATCATCAATTAGAATATATTTGCTTATTAACTACTTATACTCTCACTTGAATCCAAAAAGGATTGAGGAAGTTTATAATAAAGTGATATAGGCAGTCAGTAAAACTATTAAAACAAAATTAGAAAGTAAAAAGTAAAACGAAGGAGAAATTACAAAATTACATATCAAATAGAATAAATCACCTTTTCTAAAGCCTTAAGTTTGTCTGTGACTCCTAAAATTAGAGAATATTTCTTGACGACAGCTCACATCCTGTCTTTTTTTTACTATCTTGCACTGCATTTAATAAATTACCTAGCAAATATGACAGTTTTAACAGCTAGTTTTGATCAAATATTCTATTGACTATCCACAGGTTGTGCATACATGTTTAACAAACACTGAAAAGTCCAGCACAGTGTGTGAAACTCTTCTTGAATGGTTAGTTTTCTGATCTGTCCAGACATCCAGGGTCCCTTTCCTCACTTAGACTTTAAATAGCTTTTAGATCATGCTTCTATAATCATTACTCAAACCATGCTGAATAATTATTTATCACTTTGTTTCATTAAAAGATGATAGTCCAGGGGAAGAGTGAAGACCTTGTTGTACACATCTTGGTATCTCATGCACCTTCCAAAGGGTCCCATTCATGGGTATCTGAGAACTCATCATGTTTCATTCCACTCCAAATCTTGCCATTACTCTGGGTAACTTATTTAACTTTCTAGCTTCTCAATCTCTTGACCTCATCTCTCACGAATTTCTATCCTATTACAACTCAGCTGCCCACCACTGCCATGGTCACACCCTGGACTTTGTAACCACTGAGAACTGTTTCCCTTTGGGAATAATCAATTGATACATTCTAATACTCTTTTCATTCTAATTACTCTTCCCATTCTTCCAAATTTCTCAATTGATCCCCACCACATCAGTTGAAGCCATCTATTTCCTTAAGCATCCTACTTTTCCCCAATGGATTACCTTCCTACCTTCCCCCTTTTCCTTATCCAGCTTAGGTTCCATAGTATATTGTTTCAACCTCTTTTTTCGCTAACACAAGAACACATTCTCTTCTTCAAGATTTTGCGGTCAGGTGTCCTTCAGAATTCAAAAATATGCTGGTTTTAAGAATAGTTAGAGAGAACAACCCATATTTGATGTAACAGCCCCATCGAAATTTGGGGCAGCACTCCATAATGATACACATTCATTACTACAGTAAAACACAGGAATATATACACTAAGTTTGATAAATAAAGGTTATAAGTAGCCTCATATCTATTCATCCAGTGAGTTAAGAAAAAATCTTCAGTTTTCAGACCTTGAAATTTATAACTTCAGGTAAGGAAGGAGAGGCCTTTATCTTTTAGTCTAGTTGCTCCACTGTAGCTCTATAACAATTCCTTAGAATAACACCAGGCTTAGATGAATGCAATTGGTTCCCACTTCCTCACCTATGCCAAGGCTTCTGAGAAATGTTAGAGAAAATCAACATATCTGGAAGATTGATTCTACTATAAATTCATGCTGTCTAGCCTCAACTGAGACTTTAATGCCACAGGAAATCGGATTTTCTCCCTAATTATTATTCTGTGTCTTCTTCACAGTAACTACTTTAACTTACTATTCCCTCTTGAGATCCACCTTCGCTCTCTCCATCAGCAATTGCCAAAAGAGGAAACTTAGAAATCATCAGATTGGAACTCTTTTTACCTTTAAAATTACACATTCAAGAACCCAATCTTTCGAGAGTTGAACTCAGGCTATTCAGTTCCACAGCCAGGGCTCTAAAGCCATCCACACAGAGTGCAGTTCCCTGAACAGCAGCAATAGCATCACGTGGGAGCTTGTGGAAGATGAAGAATCTCAAGCCCCAGCCTAGACAGACTGAATCAGAACCTTCATTTTAAAAAGATCCCGGGCGGTGAAGCAGAGGGACGTGGAGTGCATCCCTCTCCACAGATGCATTGGGAATGCACAGAAGGACGCAGTCATTCCCACAGAGAACCAGCTGAACACCAGCAGACGGCCTCCGACACCAGAAAGGACCGCGGGGAGCCCGACATAGCCGGTAGGGAGGCATCTACGAGGGCTCAAAGAGGGTGAAGCGGCGGAGCTGTGGCAGACGGGAGGGAGTGAGAAACATACGGAGGGTCCGCAGCGCAGCTCAGCGTTCCCGGACCGAGACATCGATCCGCGGCTGAACGGAGGGTCCAGGAGCGGGAGCGTGGGAACCGGAGAGCTGGTTCGGGGGAGAAACATTGTTGCCGGTAGGGTGACGGACCGAGAGGACAGGAGGGAGGAGGTCCGCGGAGAGGAGTGCCGATCCCTGAGAGCTGCCCGGCCATGATGGCGGCTGGAGGCTGCAGGCTCCCGGGCGGGGGGGGGGGGGGGGGGGGGGGGGAGGAGCCGCGCGCGTAGCCTCTCTCTCTCTTTCGGAGCCTCTGCAACAGGCAGTGGAGAGACGCCCTGCGGGCCACCTAAAGCACTCAGGGATAACAAGCACCCTCAGGCGCTCGGGCGGGGCTAGATTAAAACCCCTTGCAATGCCCACAGCAGGGAGGCTGCCGAGAGAAAAAAAAAAAAACAACAGCAACAAAAAAAAAAAACCCAAGAGAGGCCCAACTCTAAGACATTCTGTTTATGCCTGAGCCACCAGCGTCCCTCTGCAACAGGCACCTCCAAGCCCGACTGAAACAACAGCGTGCCACTGCTCACTCACTCCCAGGGGAAGGAGCCACTATTGTACCCTCTCCCTCCCCACACACCCATGCTTACAGACGAACAATAAAGGAACCTCTGCTGGTCACAGAATAATGCAAAAAAACCCAAGGCAAGGAGAAGGACACTTACAGCTGAGACGCTAAGGAAACAGAAATAGTAGTATCAATTCCTATTGAACTGGTCCATTCTGGGATCAGCTCTGGATTTTTTTTTTTCTTTTTCTCTCTCTTTTTTTTTTTTTTTTCTTTATTAAATACGATCTTAGCCCTAAGGGATCTACAAGTTTTATAACGTAATTTTTTAATGATACTTTTTATTCTTTTTTTTTTTGCCTTTTTATATACTTCTATATCTAGCTAAGTTTTTGGTAGTACGGACAATATATCTCTCATACTTTCCTTTCATCCCTATCTTTTATACATTTCTATTCCTTTCTTTTTATTTGCATATTTCCAACCACATTATGCTCTTCTGTTCCCCTTTCTTCCAGCCATTTTAAGTTTATTTTATCTTAACATACTTATAAGCAACACTATTGGTCTGCTCAGACTCCTTGCTCTATTCTCCAGATGACGCACTGCCTTGGTATTTAATATTAGGCTTTTGTCTTTATCTTAGTTCTTAGTACAGTTGTCTAATTACATTCTGAGAATCTCCATTCTCTCTGGTGGTACTCTGGCTCTTTTCTATATTTGATCCTAGCTTACAAAATCTCCCTGGATTAATGTTTGTATGTGTAAGGTGTTATTTGTTTGTTTGGTTGCTTTTGCTTTTGTCTCTGATTTGTTCTGTTTCAGTTGTCAATTTCTGTTGGGTTTCTCTTGGAATATCTGATAGCACACTGGGGTTCTGTCAGGTCTTTCTAGAGCCTTATGTCCTAACGGATTCAGTAATTGTGTGTCTTATACATGTATGTGTTTCCTAGACTTAATATTTGTTTAATCCAATACTTGGACATTAGTCTGAGGCTTAGACAGTCTTCTATAAACACCTCTATCGCCAGGACAAGCAACCCCAAAAGTTTGGACAACCATGAGGAAACAAAGAAACACCATGCAGGCAAAGGAGCATGAAAAAAACCCACAAGACCAAATAAATGAGGAAATAGGAAAAATGCCTGAAAAAGAATTTAGAGTAATGATAGTAAAAATGATACAAAATCTCGATAACATAATAGAGAAAGTACAAGAAACAGTTCATAAGAACGCAGAAAAACAAACAGCAATGGATAACAAAATAACTGAAATTAAAAATACTCTAGATGCTATAACCAGCAGAATGACTGAGGCAGAAGAACGAATAAGTGAGTTGGAAGATAGAATGGGGGAAATAACTGCCACAGAGCAGGAAAAAGAAAAAAGAATAAAAAGAATAGAAGACACTCTCTGAGACCTCAGTGATAACATTAAGCGTACCAACATTCGAATTATAGGCATCCCAGAAGAAGAAGAAAACAAGAAAGGGTCTGAGAAAATATTTGAAGAGGTTATAGTGGAAAACTTCACCAACATGGGAAAGGAAATAATTCACCAAGTCCAAGAAGCACAGAGAGTCCCATACAGAATAAACCCAAGGAGAAATACACCAAGACACATATTAATCAAACTAACGACAATTAAACACAAAGAAAAAATATTAAAAGCAGCAAGAGAAAAGCAACAGACAACATATAAGGGAAAACCCATAAGGATAACAGCTGACCTTTCCACAGAAACTCTGCAGGCCAGAAGGGAATGGCAGGATATACTGAAAGTCCTGAAAGAGAGAAACCTACAGCCAAGACTACTCTACTCAGCAAGAATCTCATTGAGATTTGAGGGAGAAATCAAAAGCTTTCCAGACAAGCAAAAGTTAAGAGAATTCAGCACCACCAAACCAGCCTTACAACAAGTGCTAAAGGAACTTATCTAACCAGGAAACACAAGAAAAGGAAAACACCTACAAATACAAACCCAAAACAATTCAGAAAATGGTAATTGGAACACACATGTCAATAATCACTTTAAATGTAAATGGATTAAATGCTCCAACCAAAAGACACAGACTGGCTGAATGGATACAAAAACAAGACCCTTCTACGTGCTGCCTACAAGAAACCCACTTCAGACCAAGGGATACATATAGACTGAAAGTAAAGGGATGGAAAAAGATATTCCATGCAAATGGAAGTCAAAAGAAAGCTGGAGTAGCAATACTCATATCAGACAAATTAGACTTGAAAGTAAAGACTATTACAAGAGACAAGGAAGAACACTGCATAATGATCAAGGGATCCATTCAAGAAGAACATATCACAATGGTAAATATCTATGCCCCCAATATAGGAGCACCTCAATACATAAGGCAAATGCTAACAGCTATAAAAGGGGACATCGACAGTAACACAATAGTGGGAGACTTGAACACCCCACTTACATCAATGGACAGATCATCCAAACAGAAAATAAATAAAGACACACAAGCTTTAAATGACACATTAGACCACCTCGACTTAATTGATATTTATAGGATATTCCATCCAAAAACGACAGACTACACGTTCTTCTCAAGTGCACACGGAACATTTTCCAGGATAGATCACATCTTGGGTCACAAATCAAACCTCGGCAAATTCCAGAAAATTGAAATCATATCAAGCATCTTCTCAGACCACAACGCCATGAGACTAGATATCAATTACAGGAAAAAAACTGCAAAAAATACAAACACATGGAGGCTAAACAATTCACTCTTAAACAACCAAGGAATCACTAAAGAAATCAAAGAGGAAATCAAAAAATATCTAGAAACAAACGACAACGAAAATACAACAACCCAAAACCTATGGGACACAGCAAAAGCAGTTCTAAGAGGGAAGTTTATAGCAATACAGTCCTACCTTAAGAAACAAGAAAAGTATCGAATAAACAACCTAACCTTACACCTAAAACAACTAGAGAAAGAAGAACAAAGAAACCCCAAAGTGAGCAGAAGGAAAGAAATCACAAAGATCAGAGCAGAAATAAATGAAAAAGAAAGGAAGGAAGCAATAGCAAAAATTAATAAAACTAAAAGCTGGTTCTTTGAGAAGATTAACAAAATTGATAAACCATTAGCCAGACTCATCAAGAAAAAAAGGGAGAAGATGCAAATCAACAGAATTAGAAATGAAAAAGGAGAAGTCACAACGGACACCTCAGAAATACAAAAGATCATGAGAGACTACTACAAGCAACTATATGCCAATCAATTGGATAACCTGGAAGAAATGGATACATTCTTAGAAAAATACAATCTTCCAAGACTGAACCAGGAAGAAATAGAAACCATGAACACACCAATCACAAGTACGGAAATTGAGGCAGTGATTAAAAATCTCCCAACACACAAAAGCCCAGGACCAGATGGGTTCACGGGCGAATTCTATCAAACATTTCGAGAAGAGCTAACACCTATCCTTCTCAAACTCTTCCAAAATATTGCAGAAGGTGGAGCACTCCCAAACTCATTCTATGAGGCTACCATCACCCTGATACCAAAACCAGGCAAAGATGTCACAAAAAAAGAAAACTACAGACCAATATCACTGATGAATATAGATGCAAAAATCCTCAACAAAATACTAGCTAACAGACTCCAACAGCACATTAAAAAAATCATACACCATGATCAAGTGGGGTTTATCCCTGGGATGCAAGGATTCTTCAATAGACGCAAATCAATCAACGTGATACATCATATCAACAACTTGAAGGATAAAAACCATATGATCATTTCAATAGATGCAGAAAAAGCTTTTGACAAAGTTCAACATCCATTTATGATAAAAGCTCTCCAGAAAATGGGCATAGAAGGAAATTACCTCAACATAATAAAAGCCATATATGAAAAACCAAAAGCCAACATCGTTCTCAATGGAGAAAAACTGGAAGAATTCCCTCTAAGAACAGGAACAAGACAAGGGTGTCCACTCTCACCAATATTATTCAACACAGTTTTGGAAGTTTTAGCCACAGCAATCAGAGAAGAAAAAGAAATAAAAGGAATCCATATTGGAAAAGAAGAAGTAAAATTGTCACTCTTTGCAGATGACATGATATTATATATAGAAAACCCTAAAGACTCTACCAGAAAACTGCTAGCACTCATTGATGAGTTTTTAAAGTAGCAGGATACAAAATTAATGCACAGAAATCTCTTGCATCCCTATACACTAACAACAAAAAAAGCAGAAAGAGAAATTAAGGAAACTCTCCCATTCACCATTGCAACAAAAAGAATAAAATACCTAGGAATAAACCTGCCTAAGGAGGCAAAAGATCTGTATACAGAAAACTTTAAGACATTGATGAAAGAAATCAAAGACGACATAAACAGATGGAGAGACATACCATGTTCCTGGATTGGAAGAATCAACATCGTGAAAATGACTGTACTACCCAAAGCAATTTACAGATTCAATGCAATCCCGATCAAATTACCAATGGCATTTTTCACAGAACTGGAGCAAGAAATCTTACAATTTGTATGGAAACGCAAAAGACCCCGAATAGCCAAAGCAATCTTGAGAAGGAAAAATGGAGTTGGTGGAATCAGGCTTCCTGACTTCAAACTATACTACAAGGCCATAGTGATCAAGACAGTATGGTACTGGCACAAAAAGAGAAAGGAAGATCAATGGAATAGAATAGAGAACTCAGAAGTAAGCCCAAACACATATGGGCACCTTATCTTTGACAAAGGAGGCACGAGTATACAATGGAAAAAAGACAGCCTCTTCAACAAGTGGTGCTGGGAAAATTGGACAGCAACATGTAAAAGAATGAAATTAGAACACTTCCTAACACCATACACAAAAATAAACTCCAAATGGATTAAAGACCTACATGTAAGGCCAGACACTATAAAACTCCTAGAGGAAAACATAGGCAGAACACTCTATGACATACATCAAAGCAAGATCCTTTTTGACCCAGCTCCTAGAATCATGGAAAGAAAATCAAGAATAAACAAATGGGACCTCATGAAACTTAAAAGCTTTTGCACAGCAAAAGAAACCATAAACAAGACTAAAAGGCAACCCTCAGAATGGGAAAAAATAATTGCCTATGAAACAACGGACAAAGGATTAACCTCCAAAATATACAAGCAGCTCAGGCAGCTTAATACCAAAAAAGCAAATAACCCAATCCACAAATGGGCAGAAGACCTAAATAGACATTTCTCCAAAGAAGACATACAGATGGCCAACAAACACATGAAAAGATGCTCAACATCACTCATCATCAGAGAAATGCAAGTCAAAGCCACAATGAGGGATCACCTCACACTGATCAGAATGGCCATCATCACAAAATCTGGAAACCACAAATGTTGGAGAGGGTGTGGAGAAAAGGGATCTCTCCTGCATTGTTGGTGGGACTGTAAGTTGGTACAGCCACTATGGAAAACAATTTGGAGGTTCCTTAAAAAACTACAAATAGAACGACCATATGATCCAGTCATCCCACTACTGGGCATATACCCAAAGAAAACCATAATCCCAAAAGAAACATGTACCATAATGTTTATTGCAGCACTATTTACAATAGCCAGGACATGGAAGCAACTGAAATGCCCATCAACAAATGAATGGAGAAAGAAGATGTGGCATATATATACAATGGAATATTACTCAGCTATAAAAAGGGATGAGATGGAGCTATATGTAATGAGGTGGATAGAACTACAATCTGTCATACAGAGTGAAGTAAGTCAGAAAGAGAAGGACAAATATTGTATGCTAACTCACATATACGGAATCTAAAAATGGTACTGATGAACTCAGTGACAAGAACAAGGATGCAGATACAGAGAATGGACTGGAGAACTCGAGGTATGGGAGGGGGCGGGGGGTGAAGGGGAAACTGAGACGAAGCGAGAGAGTAGCACAGACATATATATACTACCAGCTGTAAAACAGATAGTCAGTGGGAAGTTGTTGTATAACAAAGGGAGTCCAACTTGAGGATGGAAGATGCCTTAGAGGACTGGGGCGGGGAGGGTGGGGGGACTCAAGGCGGGGGGAGTCAAGGAAGGGAGGCAATACGGGGATATGTGTATAAAAACAGATGATTGAACTTGGTGTACCCCCCAAAAAAAAATAAAAAAATAAAATAAAATAAAAAGAACCCAATCTTTCTTCCCTTTCCGTTACAATGGAAAAAGTGTACCCTTTGCCACCCAAGTGTTCTGAACCCCATCCATTCCTACTATTTGCAGAGCCTTGCTCTATAAATTGCTTCCTTTCTCTTCCTTGTATCTTCAAGTCGACCTCCCCCCTTCTCCTCTCTTTTGAATCTTTCCTGTCCATATTCAAGTAAGTTTAATCTCTACCAAAGACAGAAAGAAAGCAAGCCCCATATAACCTCTTGTTTGCCTTCCAGCTCTGATAATGTTTCCCCTTCACAGCCAATTGCTCTCCAGTGTCTCACTGGACACACACTAATTTCTCAATTATCTATGGTAAGGCTTCTCCTCCACCCCTCCACTAAATCCACTCTAGTCAATTGTTGAGTTTCACATAACTTCCCAAAGTCACAACAATCTGGTGGCTGTTCCAATGGAAACTTTTCAGTCTGCACCTTACTAACCCTTCAGAGCATTAGATACATGACTGGGAGCCTCTTTTTCAGAAATTTCTCCTTTTTTAGCTATCATGACATCATACTATCCTGGGTCTTGATCTCTCTCTCTCTCCCTCTCTCTGGTTGGTCCTTCTCAGTCATTTCTGAGGTTCCCCAACCTCTGTGCAACATTACTGTTTCTACCCTATGTTCTCATTCAACACAGTTTCATTGAGTTTTCTAACATGTCCTCCAAGATTTCAATTATCTTATACATCTCAAATACTCCCGTATCTATACATTTAACCCCTATTTCTTTCCTGAGTGCTAAGCAAATACCAAAATGCTACTGTTATCTCTATCTCATAATTACTTCCATCTCTGTGTTCAAAACCAAGCCCTAACTTACAACCTTCCCCAACTTGTTCCTCCCGTGGTCACTATTTCAGAGGCTAGAGACCCACTATCTTTCTATTGGCCTGAATGCTAAACCTGGGAATTCCTTTTCCCTTCATCCTCATCATTTAATCAATAACCATACCTTGTAAATTCTCCTTCCTAAATATCTGTTTAACCTGTTTCCTATTCCATCCTTATGGTTATGGCCACCAGCATTACTACTACACTGGCTTCCTAGGTGTTCTTTCTACCTAGCACCAATTTCTTCTCTAGGGATCTTTCTAAAAGACAAAGTTGCCCAAACTGTTCCTCTGCCGAGAATGCTTCACTAACAAGTGCGCTTAAGCTAAAACTCTAAACTCTTCAACCACCTTATCAGGCCTCCCTTGCCTCTCCAGCCTCAACTCAAGTTATTAATGACTCCAGACTGTCTGCTTCAGCTCTATTTAATGTACTGTGCTCTCTCTCACCTCTGATTCTCAACATCACTGAGAACAGAGGTTTTCTGCATCAGCACCCAGAGGGTTTGATAGCCACATCCCAAGAATTTCTGATTTAGTAGATCTGAGGTGGGGCCCCAGGTGATGCTGATGCTGCTGGTCTAAGAGCCACACTTTGAGTATCACTGGCTTAGAGCAATCTTCTCCCCATTTTCACCTTATACTCATTCTTCATGTATCAGTTGAAATATTATTCTTTCTATTCATTCTCCCTAGATCTTTGCACGTCTGGGCAAGGTGCTTCCTACCACAGCTGCCTCCATCACTCCTATGACAACACTTACCAAACTGTATAACAATTGCTTAATTATCTATTGATACCTCCCCACACTAGGCTGGAAGCATGAGGAGGACAGAGAGTCTAGCTTTCTTGTTCATCGTTGTACAGTACCCAACTATTAGATTAGATGCTAAATATACATATTAATTGCTTTAATAAATTAAAGATAATTTTAAAATGCTCACATTTCACAAATTTCCATTCTGCAAAGGATATTTAAAAAACTGTAGATATTATATAAATGCAAAATTCTGTTCTTTCCTTTAGCCCCTGTAACCATTTACTTTCTTGAGACAAAGAAATTTCTTAAATAAGAAGCATGTAGTATTTCACAGCATTCCAACTTCTGAAAGCCAACTGCCAACAAAGTCAAGCAGTGATACAAACAGCTTCTTTGCTTTTGCCACAAAGAAAAACTACATAGTTAAGAATGACAAAATAAAGTATAAATTGGCTTTTTAAGCCACAATATGTTGAGATGAATAAAACTGACAAATTTTCTCTGAAGGTATCCAATGTCTACTCAGAAAAAGGCATGTGACCTAGTCCTATGCTATCTCTTATCTCTCAAAAATTGAGTAGTGATACCATAAAAACCATACCATATTTAATGACATAACTTACATGATTTTTTGAACCACAGTTTTACCATCTATTACATGAGGAAATTGGACTAAATTATACATAAGGTCTATTTCTGATTTAAAATTCTATACTAAGAATATTGTGGGTAAGAACTCTATATTTAATAACACTGTCAGAAAATATTAAAGCAGTAGAAAATACACCAGGAATTAAAAATAGTAAGGGTAGAATACACCTGAGAAAAAAATCAGGAATTTCAGCTAGATTTAGTACAACAGGACTGAGTTAAAAGAAGAATTAAATCTTTTCTCCTATCATCTGCAAAAAGCAGAAGATGGGAGAATAAGTGAAGGAGATCCTGGCAGCATCTTCAACGGTTGTCAGAAGGGCAGTATGAAAGCACTTCTTTACTTTTTCAGGACTTGATAGATTAGGCAGAAACCCACATCGAGCTCTGAGAGAATCCAATTCAACTACGACTGGACTATAAGACATTAAGGTAGTCATGGTTACACTGATAAAGCAAACAGAAAAAATCAGCCAACACAATGGGGAGAAAGTAATCTCAAGAGGAGGAGATGGCTATCCTAAAGAATAACAAAACACCTCCCCTTGAAGCAGATTTATTTAAAAAAAAAAGGGGGGGAAGTGATTAGAAATGATTAGATGCTAGGATAGTTCTGATGTGCATCCTCAAAAAGGTTTGTTAGGGTACAAGCAGTGAAAATAGAGCAAGCCATTAAGAAGACAAAAAGAAAATAATAATTCCAGAAAAAACTACACAGAGATTATATTAGCTTCCCACTGCTGCGGTAACAAATTGCCACAAATTTAGTAGCTTAAAAAGACAAATTTGTTATAGTCCTAGAGGTCAGAAGTCCAAAGTGGGTCTCACTGGGCTAAATCAAGGTGTTGGCAGGACTGTGCTCCTTTCCAGAGGCTCTAGAGGAGAATTTTTCTGTCTTTTCCAACTTGCAGAGACGGCCCACATTCTTTGTCTCCTGGCCCCATTCCAGCTTCAAAGCCAGCAAAGGCCAGTCAAGTCTTTCTCACACTGACATCTTTCTAACACTGACTCTTCTTCCTCCATCTTTCACATTTAGGGACCCTTGTGATTACACTGAGTCCATATATCCAGATAACCTAGGATAATCTCCCCATCACAAAATCCTGAACTTCATCACATCTGAAAAGTCTCTTTGCCATGTAAAGCAGCATATTCACTGGTTCTGGGATTATATTAGCTTCCCAGTATTTAATGGACATCATTAGAACTCCATCACTGTGCCCACCAAAGAGATGAAAAATCATTTCTGAATTAAAAACAGTAATTCAGGCAATGAAATGAAGCATAAAAATTGGCAAGTGGAAAACATACTTAGGAAAATTTACGCAGTGCTCAGAGAAGAAGGTCAGAGGTAAGAATAAAAGGAAAGAAGGCACATATAGGAAAAAATTCCTATCATAACAAGCTTTCCAAGTAAGACTAGGACAAAACTTAAGTAACACAGCTTAAAGCATATAAAAAAGCTATTGCTTAAAAAGAAAGACCTCAGATTAGTGATTTAAATTTACATAAATTACAACAGAGTTACTTAAAATCAACTAAAAATCAGATATAGCTAGGTTAGATTTTGGAATCTCTAGGTTAACATTCAAAATTCTAAAAATATACAAAAATAAACAAACAAAAAGCAAACAAATCAAATATTGAGACAAAGAGAGAAAATATGATATCGCTAAGCTTCTGCTGTAGAATTCCAAAAGACAGAACACAACCAATCAAAATCTCCTTATTTCAATTATACTGCAATTCGGAAAAAAAATCTCCATTATTCGGAGAAAATGTTTAAGAGCCATACATTCCACAGCCAACTGTACTGATGTTCTCATAAGGGGACAATAAAGAAGAGTCCCTCACAGTGAGAGAGTAGCACTGACATACACACACTACCAAATGTAAAATACAAGGCTCGTGGGAAGCTGCTGCACAGCACAGGGAGATCAGCTGGATGCTTTGGGACGACATAGAGGGGTGGGATGGGGAAGGTGGAAGGGAGACTCAAGAGGGAGGGGATATGGGGATATATGTATACACATAGCTGATTCACTTTGTTGTACAGCAGAAACTAACACAACACTGTAAAGCAGTTATACTCCAATAAAGATGCATTAAAAAAAAAAAAAAAAAAGAGTCCCAGAGATGTGGGAGCTCAAAAAGATCATCATCTACATTTCCTTCCTAAAGAAAACACAAATGCATGTAAGCCATGAAGAAAGTAAAAATAAAAACCACAACAGAATAAAAAGACTGGCAGCAAGCATCAAAAATATGCAAAACATAATTGAGTCTAAGTAACTGCTCTTCATATGGTTATAAAACAAAGCAAATATCAAAAATAACAACTGTATACTTATAAAACCAATAATTTAATAATAATCTGGAATTAAAATCACTATCAATAAGAACTTAAAAATGGGGGACGAGTAGTATGTAAATATCTCTTCATTTTCTCTTATTACTCAGGTATGAATCAAAACTTACTATTTAAGTTATAACAATAATTTTCAAAAATAAGTTTAAATATGATTCAAAAACCACCAAATGGAGTAGTTAATATACTAAAAGCAAGATGACTACTTTTCATATTACTGGAGAAAATACAGTAAAAAAAATAGGGGGGAAACAAACAATGTATAGAATGACAATTTTGTGAAATTTATACAGGTAAGACTATAAAAGGTTTGTCTTCTCTTCTTTAGAAAAGTAGTATTTGTTGCGAGAAATTTAGGAGAAAACAAGAATACAATCAGACACAACTCAAATACTTTTTAAAGTTCATTATTCCAAAATCCCAATCACTATAATTAGAAATTTCTCTGTAATAAGGTACAAAATTCCACCCTGCCCAAGAAACAAAGATATAAATAAAACAGAATGATTCCAAAAAGAAATTGTCCCCAAAGCTAAAAAGAGAAGTCCACATTCACGCCCTTTTCACATCCACCAATTACATCTAAGGGTGATGGGGTGGCAGGATGATGGGGTGGCTGCTCTACAGAACAGATGTTCCAGATCTTAGAAATTTACCTCACCCTATCGTGTGATTTCAAAAGAAGTCACAACACATCCGCCAAGCCTGAATTCGAAAGAGACACAGAGAGTGTTCATCTTCACTATGCACTTCATTTATTCACTGGCACATTCACCAACATTTCTCATGCCAGGTATGGGCAAAGCACTGCACTACCGCCGTGTCTTCTAGAGGTACCAAAACGATACTCTTGGGCGCCTGCTGCAGGGCCACTCACGCTCCATCCCGTGCGGTTTTTAATCTCCTGAAAGACAACTACATCTTCACTAGCCAAATGGAGAAGGGAGCACTTAACACAAGCTCATAGACTGGTAATTAAACCAATATGATTTAGCAAGTATTTAGATAAGAATGTAAATATGTACTCTCCTGACATCCTAAAGAAAGATTTTAATCTACACTGGATAAAGGACCAGTAATAAGATCTAAATCAAGTCAGTTTGGTTTCCCACTTGTGTTAAAGTACGACAATGGAGTGGGGGAGGATGTCTTCCTCATTCTGAGGCTCACCAGCTAACTTGGTCTCCAGTAAGTCTTATAACTGCTCTGAGTGTCGATTTCTAAGATATCTCTAAGGTCTCTTCAATTCTAGCGCTTAAATCTAAAATAATCAGACCTTCCATGCATTTCCTCCCTCTTGCCCACCCCCAAAAAAGGTTGAAAAGAGATAGCACAGAATTTAATTAAATGCCATTAAGTCTCTATTAACAAAAAAAAATTTCTCACACATTTTAGAGCCTAGAATTAGAAACAATAAAAAGAAAAAAAGGAATGATCTGCCACTAGAATCAGAAGACAGAACACAAAACAATGCTGATGCAAACTAAAAATGTTTTAAAGTTAGAACGTTATCCTCAAGGTAGCTGAAGAATATGCATCTACTAGATTTTTTAAAGTTTATCTGAAAAAATGTTTACATAAAATGCAACTTCTTACACAGTAACAATGTACATGAATATGATGTACACATGTAAAAAATAAAACTATGGAAAACAAACTGTAAATCAATGAAAATACTTTGTATCTGTTACAGCCCCTTGTAACAGGCTGAGTGAGTGACATCATATTAGTTGAATTTCCAGAGAGAATTCTGAGTTGGGCCCAAAAGGAAGAAATGGGAACAAAAATAAAAAATCAACACTAAGTACACCAAGACATGCTGGAGAAAAATATAAGCATTGTTTTAGACACACTGCTGAGCTAAAAGGGAACAGCAAACTGAAGTGACAGGCTGCCCCAGCAGCAGACTATCAGATTATGGAGACAGGGAGTTAAATATTACTGGGAAAAAGATGAGCCCTTGGCCTTGACTGGGGCAGCGACTTAGCACTGAGATCCAATTGTTACGCTAGCCGTCTAGAAGATCTCCATATCAGTAAAAGGGCGGACCAGAAAAAATAATCTACCCAGTTGCACTGGGAAAAACAAGGAAGTATGTCTGTCTTAGCTTAGGCTCCAGGTTGGGAAATAAATGAAAAGACTCCCTTCAGAAATCAAGACCCCAAGCCTATAAATCACACACGGATAGGATCTGAAGTTAGACCTTTTGCTCAGTCTGAGAACGCACAGAAGGAGAAATTAAACCATAGTCCTTGGCTTGTGGTCTCTCCCATCCACGTGCCACGCACTAGCAAGCATCAAACCCCTCCAGAGGCCAGACCTCAATACAGCCACACAGGATTCTCTCAGTTCAGCCCCACTGATGGTGAAGTCATCATGCCAAAGATTAAAAACACAGAGGAAGGATATCATGTATGAGAACAGGCAGAACAGTACACAGTAAGATCGGATCCAAGAATATCAGACTAAAGACAAAACTGAATTGATTGAGTTTTTGCACTCTCCCTTCTCCACTTCAATCGGTTCCAGTTACATTTCCATTTCTATTCTTTAATGCTTATTTTTAGTATTTTAACGTGTATATTTGAAGTCTAAAGGTAATCCTCTTCCCTTGATAAGCTTTCAACTCCAATGCCTCTGGCTCCCATGTTACTGTGGTTCAGCATTTTACTTCCATATGTTTTGAAACTTACCTAAAGTTACTTGATATCACTGTTTTGATTTTACATTCTCAGTTTATTTGGTTATCTTTGTATGACACCAGCACACCCATGTTACAAGAACAAAAAGGAGATTAACAGTGAAATAAATTATTGGCCAGTATTATTTAAGAACATAAATAAAGAGTTCCTAAATAAAATATAGTATCTAGATCTATATAGGAAAAGAGAGAGATGTGTGAGTAAATAGACTTTACTCCAGAATACAAAGATGATTTAACATTTAAAACTCTAGGGGACTTCCCTGGTGGTCCAATGGTGAAGACTCCTTGTTTCCACTGCAGGGGGTTCAGGTTCGATCCCTGGTTGGGGAACTAAGATCCCGCATGCCACATTAAATAAATAAATAAATAAATAAATAAATAAATAAATAAATAATCTGGTATTAGAATTCTTCACATGAACAAATTCAAGGAAAGAAAAAAAGGCCAATGATCATCTCACTAGACATGGAAATATGTGTTTGGTAAATTTACATATCCTTTCATGATAATTTGGCAACCTGGAGTTAGAAGGAAACTTCCTTAACTTGGTAAAAGGTATATGTACAGCAATTGTCACATTTGATGGAAATATTCCCTTTTAAGGCAGAACTAAAACAAAGCTGACTGAGTCACCAGCTGCTTTCAGCATGTACTGGTGATTATAGCCAAAACAATAAGGAAAGAAAAAAGTAAAGAATTGGAAAAGAGAAACTTACTGTTTTTCACAAATGATTAATCAGTTACATATAAAATGCAAGAAAATCTATCAACAAACTGTATTAACAGAGTTTTGCAAATTTCCCAGATTAAATATCAAGCCACATGAATCAACTCTGTTCCTGATAGAAACACCAGAAAAAAATCTTAATTATTATTTCAAGGACAAGCCATTTACCATAAAAAGTTCTAATGTATCTAGGAATAAGTCTAAATATTTAAAAGCTTACAAGGAAACCTAAATAACTGAAGAGATAATATTTCATGGGCAGAGGAAAATGTTAAGATGTCAGTTTTCCCAAAATTAATATATGAATTCAATGCAATAAAATGAAATCCCAAAAGGGTTTTTCATGAAGCTGGCCAGGCTCCCTGAATACTGTTATGGAAGTACAAAAGAACCAGTGTAACCAAGATAACTTGGAAGACAAAGAACTAGATGCCCTATGGAAAAGCATATTTTATTTTAAAGTGATAGTAGTAAGACGTGATGTTGGCACAGAAAAACATAAAGAGCCAGTGGAATAGAATAAAGAACCAGAAATGCACACTTCCATGGTAACTTGATATAAGAGACATGGTTTTACCTGCCAAGGGGAAAACAGCATAACTGTTCATCTATATGAAAAAATAAAAATGAAACGAATTGACTGTCTATGCCATATCATACACAAAAATCAATCTCAGGTGATATAAAGACACATGCAAAAAGGAAATAAAGAATATATTTATAATTTGTGAATGGGGGGATTTTTCTAAACAAGACCAAAACATCGACAAAATTAAAAAATTCGAGACTTCTGTGCCCCAAAAGAATTTCTAATTGGTGAAAAACAGTAAAAAGTTTGGTAATGCATATAAAAAAGGCTTAGTTCACAAACCAAAATAGAAAAGCCAAAAAATCCAATAGCAAAATAGGCAAAGAAGGGGACAGGCAATTCATAGAAGAGAAAAACTAAATGGCCAATCGTCACATGAAAAGATAATTACCCTTCCGGGGAATCACAGAACGTTAAATACAAACTGCAGTCAGATCTAATTAATCATTCCATTGGGTGGGCAAAATTTAACAAGCCTGAAAATATCAAGAGTTGGCAAAGACTGCCATACAGCTATGGTGGGAATAAAATTTAGTACAACTGCTTTGCAAAACAGGTTGGCAAAAATCCCTTAAACTGGACACGTTTATATACATGATTGAGAGATTCTAACCCTAGAAAATCTCACATGTAAACCTAAAGAGACATATACAAGAATTTTCATTGTCACTCTTTTATCACATCAAAATATTAGAAGCAACACAAATATATGTCACCTGGAGAATAGATAAGTTGCAAAATAACCAGAAGGGTATGCTATAAAAAGTCAAAATGAATACAGTAGAGCTTTATGTAAGCTCATGACTAAAGCAATTTGCACAAAGTATACATGCAGCACACCATTCTTAGAAATGTTTAAAAAAAAAAACTTACAGAAATATACTACACATTGTTTAAACATTTTCCTCACATATGTATACATCCACAAACACATGCAAGGAGATGACAAATCTCAATTTATGGTCTGAGCCAAGAGGGAGGCTAATAGAATTGGGAAGGAGTACAAGGGTTTCAACTTTATCTATAATGGTTCATTTGTTTTATTTATTAAAGCCCAGAATATTTTCTCATGGAGATATAATTGACATATAGCATTAATTTCAGGTGTACAACATAATGATTTATTATTTGTATATACTGTGAGATGTTCACCATAATAAGTCTAGTTAACATCCATCACTATACATGGTTACAAAATTTTTTCTTGTGATAAGAAGTTTTAGAATCTATTCTCTTAGCAACTTCCAAAAATGCAGTATAAGTTTTATTAACTATCGTCACCATGCTGTACATGTACCCCCAGGACTTTTTTATTTTATAACTGGAAGTCTGTACCTTCTGACCATCTTCACCCAAAAGATTCTGAAGGAATTACATCAAAATGTTAAAATTTGAAAAGCTGGGTAACAGACATCCTATTGTATTATAATACTCTCTACACTTTTCTGTACGCTTGACATATTTTTTAAAAAAACAAACAAATACCTTATTCAGTCTGAGTCAAAGCAAATGGGTTCTGTTGTCAATAAAGCAGGGAGGAGAAGGAAGGAGAGGAGAAGGAAAGTAGTGAGCGCTATTGCTAGGCTCTACCAGGCCCAAAGAATGAGTGACGGATAAAAACTGAAATATCAATACATGATGATGCTTCACCTAACATTCCTATTTCCTGGGAGACAGCAAAGGGTCTAGGAGATAACATTACAGACTGATAGTGGCTGACAGCTTAGACCCCAGAACTGGGGAGACCTGGGTTCAAATTCCAGTTGTTTTGTTTACTAATATGACTTCAGTAAATGATTTAATGCTCTCCTCTTAGGAGTTAGTTCGCTCATCTGCAAAATAGAAAAACACCACCTTCTTTTGGTTTCTGTAACATCCGTTTCTCCTGAAACTTTTAAGTTAAGTAACCCAGAGGGCTTAAACCTTCATAAATCAAACGCTACCTCTAAAATGCAGCCTTCTTAGACTCACAAAATAATTAAATAATGCACCTGATGAAGAAAATTATTTTCTGTTGGTCCTTTTTTTCTCCCATAGGCTAAGAACAGAGTACGTTTTTTTATGATCTTGTTTTAAATCAATTTTTGTACAATGATGTGTGTGGATCAGTGTCCAGGTTCTATTCCTTCCAACAGTTTATCTATCCCTATACAAACATCACATAGACTTATTCATTATAACTTTATAATAAATTCTGATATCTGGAAGATCAGTTTTTCACATCTAGGTCATCTTCTCCAAGATGATATTGGCTAGTCTTAACCTTCTGTATTTATACACAAATGTTAGAATCAGATTGTGAGGTTTCAAGACAATTTTTTGGAATTTTTAATGTGATTGCCTTCAGTCTGCAGATGCATTTAAAGAGAACCGACATGAAATCCATGAAACGTACAATCTGCTGACATGGTAGCCGTCTGTTTAATTCTTCTTTAGTGTCTATTAATGAGGTTTTATAAATAAGCTCAAAGAGTTCTCGCACCAACTTTATTGTCAGAGTTATTCTTAATACTTGATACATTTATTGCATTTGTATATAGCATTTTTGGGTAGTTTTCTCATTTAACAGTTTTTAAAATTGAGATATAATGGACATATATCATTGTATTAGTTTTGGGTGTTCAGTTTTTTAAAAAATAGGATTGTATACCTATGCTTTTAGTTTTTGTTGTATTCTGTTACCCACATTTACTGTATTCTCTTATTCTTACAAACAGCTTCTCCATGCTTTTTCAGTGACTAGCTTAGAGGAAAGCAGTAAGATGTGCAACTGGAAAGAGGCAGTTTTTAATATTTTAAACATTTTACACAATTTTTAAAACATTTTTGAGAAAAAATCATGCAGAAAAGTTCTCATAAGACTAAATGTATATTCCTGATACACTGTTTAAGTTAAACATCTTGGCGTGACTAGGCCTACAATCTCACAGATTCCCTATCATTGACCGCCTTGTTCTTTCTACCTTTTCTTTCTCCACTGATATAGAGTTGGATTTCCAGCTGCAAGCTGTGTTGTTGCTCTACTCTTCCAAGCTGGTCTTGAATGAGACAGAGAGCTGACCAACAGCGGAGCCTCTCCATCTTGACTTATCACATCTATGCCTGACCATGACCTCTGAGTCCTGAGTTCCCACTGTGAATCCATATATAAACCGGCGTGTCAGAGGTAAGCCCAGAGCACAGGCCATAGTGCTGGGCTTCTTCCTGGGCACTCCCCTCCACTGTTTTTTCCAGGTGACTTCAGTAACCTGATCAACCACAGTTAAGGTAATGCTAAACAGAGTTCTAGAATATGCAAAGCCCTTGGAGTTGGGGCCCAAACCTGAATCCAGATGAATGGATCCAGGCTGGAACTAAGGCTTCAAACCTCACTATCCTGGCTGGTGGAAGTTCATCTCAGTGCCACTACTTCTAAATAGGGCAGCTATCTTGTTCATCAACAACCACACCGTACCCCTCTTCCTACAGGATAGGCGCTCTTGCTCCCAAAGGTTGTCTGCATCTTTGAAAGTTGCTTAATAGCTTACCTCGCCCTTCAGGAATTCATCTCCATGGCCCTTTCAGAAACATTTTATCTGATGCTAAGGAGCAGATAACAACCCACCATCACTTCTCTTCCAGCCTGAGCCTGCCCAGGATAATCATTTACAAAATGGAATAAGTCTGACTTACAGGCAGTTCTTTAAGGGATGCTATGTGATTACCAAATGGCAGTATCGTCACGCAGCAAATGAAGGTGGAATTTTTAAATGACAGTCTTATTTCAGCAAGGTACAGTTCTCAAAAGACAAATCCCCTGGACCCTATGATTACCATCTCCTCAGCTGGTAAAAACAGCAGGGCGTTGTCCCACCTTAGCGTTTATTCATGGAATAGCTGCAACTAAAGTTCAAAGAAAAATAACTGGAGAAGCTAGGTGTGTAAAAAGGAAAATAGGCCAAGAACACCATAATGGGCAGTAAGAGGGAGGAAGCCACATCCCTTTGAAGGATAAAGAATTGGCGTCATTAATCATTAAAGACTAAACCAATTAGAAAGGATGTCTTAAAAAGAAAAAGAAACAAACATGAAAGGTCTCAGTTGTGGTTTACCCTCGGTATCCCAGTACAACTTTGTCTTGTGAACAGACAACTCCAATGTGCCCTCGGATTCTGAAATAGGATACCCTCTCAAACTTTATCTGTGTTTATAAACACAAAAGGGGGCAGAGATGAATTCAAATTGCAATATGAGAACAAATTTAACTTCTAATAGAAACATGGTTCAAGATGGAGTAAGTCAGAAATCTCAATGTTTATCCCCACATGCATTTATTCCTGGCAATACGTTGGAGTTTTCCATAGAGTGTTTATCCAACTTGGCTTTCCTGTGATGGATCTTCTGGCATACTACATAAGCGCGTCATAATACACACAGACCATATGTAGAGGTAACTACTCTCTCCCTGCAAAAAACTGCCAGAATAATTATGGGGGAAAAGGAAGGAACTAACATATGTCAGGGATCTAGTAAGAGGCTGATACTGTACAAAGCACCTAAAAGATATTTTGCTGCTTAAATCTGTGAGCACAGTATACATTATTTGAATTCTAGAGATTATAAAAAAAAATTAGCTGAAGCGAGATCTATATTGAAAGAGATTTAAACCTAGATTTGAACCAAAATTCACCTGGATCTAAACCCATGCATTCTCTTTTCTCAATTCCATGTTAGGGACACTATGTCTTCATTGTGTGGCACTGGAAACATACCTCATACAACAAGGAATTGTTCACACTTTAGTCCAAAAGAAAGTTACTATCAAGACAGCCATGATCTCTTACTTTACGGACTGATAATTTAACAATTGTAGCAATTCCTTTTTTAAACTTTAAAAAGCCATTGAATAGTTCCAGGCAGAAGAGTAAGCTGATCTAATCAATGTTTTTAAAAGACAACACTTCACATTTGGTAGTGTAAAACAGATAGCTAGTGGAAGCTGCTGAATAGCACAGGGAGATCAGCTCGATGCTTTGGGATGACCTAGAGGGATGGGATGGGGAGGGTGGGAGGGACACTCAAGAGGGAGGGGATATGGGGATATATGTATACATATAGCTGCCTCACTTTGTTGTACTACAGAAATTAACACAACATTGTAAAGCAATTATACTCCAATAAAGATGAAAAAAAAAAGATAATACTTTACATACCAACTGCAAAAACACTTTTGAGAAAAGCAATTGGGAAATTCTGAATATGGATGAGTAGCAAATGATATTAAAAAGTTGTTTTTAATTTTGCTATGTGTAAGAATGGGAGTGTGGTTATATACATTAATTCTTTTCTTAGAGATGCATATTGATGTACGAGGACTGAGATAAAATAACAGGATGCTAAAGACTTGCTTTAAAATATTTCATCCCCTCAAAATGGGAGAAAGTGAAGCAAGTTTGGCCAAATGTTAATAATTGTTGAATCTCAGTGATGGCTATATTGGGGTCCGTTACAATGTTCTTTTGATTTTTGTGAATGTTTGAAAACTGCATAATACAAAGTTCCAAAAACACAGAAGCCTTTCAATCTCAAAAAACACAACCCACTGAACATGGAATTCAACTGCTTTAATCCACAAGTATCCACTCTCTATATCCATATCAGAAATAAAACCTCTAAAAACCTATTAGTAATGGTGTTCAAAAACACCTGTCTTCCAACAGACCTACCTGTTAGTTAATCAGAGAACTGGGTAAGAACTAGGGGAACAAATCTGTTGATGAAGACATTGAGCATCTACCCAAATTCATGTCTTTAATCAAAGCTACAGGAAATCACTTGAAGGGATCAAAATATCTTCGTTTCCTTTGCTTAAAACCAAGACAGCCACTTAGCAAATGAGACAGAATGAAATACCTTGTAAAATACTGATGGCAAAGATTCCTTCCTTACTGGTATCACAGGTGTGAGATCCGAAACGTCTTTGAAATTCTTAAACACCTCTTCTGATCTCTAATACCAGTCCTGGGTTTGAGACAGGCCAAACCACCCATTTATGGAGTGAACTATTGACCCCTCCATTCAAAAGGAAAATAAAGCTTTTAATTCATACTCCACCCACAATAACTGGATGAACCACCATTAAAGTCCTGCTAAACAGCATTCTAGAAACAGAAAATGGTCATTAAGAGTGGCAAGTTTTTTGGTTGCCTATTCTACCTCCATCCCCTTCATCCTCCCATCCCCGCAGGGCAGGAGCACATTAATTTAACCAAAGGATGGGCGTGTTCCTGTCTGCAAACATCTCCAGAGCTTCCTTTGGGCGCTCTTTATCTGGACTAGCCGAACTATAAAGCAGCTACAAACACAGTCTTCCTGCTGCTGCTAGCCTGGTTTTGCCCCAGTATGCATCTAGCTTCAGAACAAGGTGCTGTCTCTCTCAGGGTGAGCAAACAAAAATCTGTCTTACAGTCTAGGCAGGAGTCAAGCAGGGAATACAAACTTGTCCCACTTCAAAGCACCAGGCGTATCTTTCACTGACTAAACAGCAATTCCAGCAAGAGTGACAATAAACGCTTTCTTCCCTTTTATTGTTGGAAACAATCACCAGCTATTTTGTCCATATTAATTAGTTTATATCTAGTATTAGGCAGCCTTGATTAGAAAACTGCTCTTTGTTATCAAATGAATAGAGTAACAAACAAAACTGAAAGCTTTTTTTTCTTTTTAATTGTTGTTTTTGTCTTAGGAAAGGATTGTCAGGCCTTTCACACTTGAATGTGGGTTTATCTTTGCACAGGTCCCGGAATTCACTCTAAAAGAATGCAAGTTGATGGGCCAGACAATACCAGGCGAAGCTGATTGAGTGAAGGCTTATTACGCCTTGCCTAAGTAGATGCTGTATTTAAATTACTTTTACCTTCTCTGAACCTGGGGAAAACTTGATAATAGGAGAGACTATGTGAATACAGGCTTGGGGTAAGGGCAAATCAGCCACGGATTAAAGTCTGACTGCACGAATTACATGTGAAGAGTTGACATACAATCAGGAGGCCCATCGTGGGTGAGAGGATCCTGGGAACCAAGTGACCCGATGATCTGCATCTCTCCAGAAGGGTACGCTGCCTCTCTCTGTGACCTAAAACCCCAGCTTACAGCTGACTCCTTCCAAGAGGGCTTGAGTTCCCCCAACTATCAGAGGCTACTTCTGTTTCCCACACATGGTGACAATCATGGGACTCACTTCCCTGGCTGAGACTCATTCATGGATTGGTCCAACACAATTGTCAAAAGTCAAGGTTTGAACCCAGGTCTACAACTCACAAGCTACACAGGCTTCTTTGAGGTTCATATTAAATACCTTCATTTGGCTTCCAAGACCCTGCAAAATCTTCCCGAACGTTGTAACCTAACCCATCCACCGTTTTTACAACCTGAAGTACTCCGATAAGTATTTAACAATGAGCTCTCAGGAATGAGGGCCTGTGTTTGCCAGTTTCTGTGGTGTAAATACTCCACCCTGGCTGATTTCAAGCCACAAGCATGAAGTCAATCGGCTTAAGAAATTCCTTTGAAAGCTGAACAATCAGATCTTGTGAGCTGGCAGGGCCAGCTCTAGACATCAGTGCTCGCACCCCGCTATACAGCAACCACCCCTGAACTCACATCCCAATGCTGTGGGCTCTCTCACCTTGAGACACTTGACATCCACAGGGGCTGTTTCCTCTCCCTCACCGGAATAACTCATCCTCATTCACAAGCTCCCAGCCTGGCAGTCTTCCTTCGAGAAGCCTTCCTCAATTCTACATGTCTTTTCTGGTGTTCCACTTTACTCCCAGAGCACCCATACTTCCTGTACCATAGCATTTGTGACACAGAATTCTAACCTTTTTCTTTCCTTGTCTGGGTATTTCCCACTACATTTCTAAATTCTGACAGGGCAAAAGCCTTCTTTATCTTATTTATTCTTGCATCCCCAGGCCTGCCACAGTGCTTGCTGAACAATACTGAGGTGTATTGAGCAACATGTCAGATACTGTTGTAAGTTCTACATGCACGATCTCATTTCAACCTTAAAACCACCCTGCGAAGTTGGCTTTTTCATCACGGTGCTCATTTTGCAGATAAGGAAGCCGAGGCACTGAGAGAGTGAATACCTTTTCCACCCCCTCCCCATAGGCTCAGTTAGGAAATACTGGAGCCAGGATTCGAACCTAGGCAGTGTGATTGCAGAGCTTTGCATATCCTTCTAGACCAGTGTTTCTTGACTTTTTTTTCTATTGGTGCTGCTCAAGGGGGAAATTTTAATGAAATTCAAATCTTCCCTAAGGAGAAATTAAGTACTAAGGAATAGGATTTCATCAGGCAGGGTTAGGCTCTAGAGGGAATTTCATCTCCTAAGATGCAATTTTTGCCCTCTTGGGGGCAATATCTTTCCTGTTGCCAATGTGTGTTATAGAGTTTTCACTATATGCATTGACATTAATGTGCCACATGTTTACCCCTAAAAACATACAGTCTTGTTTTACAGTTTTAATGACATCTTCCTGTAAGTATTATTTTGCATCTTGCTTTGTTTGCCCTCAATTAGATATCTTGAGGAGACAGAGCTGTGTTGAGATAGACAGATATCCATCATTTAACTGCTGTATTTAAATCATATCAACATGACCAACTTTATTAAGTCCCTCTGCTACTGAATATTAGAAAGTTTTGTATTTCTTGGCCTTCAACGAATGCCTCAATGAATATCTTCCTGCATGTCTCCTTGGACTCATGTTTTTCTAACCTAGGGACCAAGATGGGAACAGGGTATGTGAAAGGTCTATAATTTTAACAGATACTGTCAAATTCCTTCCAGAGTGACTGCACCAATTTACTTTCCCACAGAGACTTTACAAGAGTACACATTTCCCCATGAGTTTATATTAAATATGACCTCTTTCTACCTAGGGAGGTGCTAAACATTTTTATTTAATGAGTCATTTAAAAATATTTATATTACTCACCAGCTGATAGTAGCTTGTGTAAGAGGCAAGATGTGCAGATAAGATGATGCTATTGGAAATACTAATGAATGACGGCGGCAAGGCTGGGATGCTGAAAGGCCCTGTCCAGAGAACCTGCACAAGAGCCTAACTCACTCCACAAAAGGCTAAGAATAGTGCTTGCGAGGGAACGGCTGCAGTGGACTTTGAAATGGTGACCTCAGGTAATAGGCACTAAATCTTTTTACCTGTTTGCCACATCTCTCGGGCACCAAGAACACTATTGAGGGTAATGGAAACCGAACACCCAAAGTAAATGAAGCGTTGAAAAGGCAATAATCCATCTACCAGAAACAGAAAGACACGTGATGGTGATAACACCAAACATCCTGGAAAACGATACTACAAACTTTATAATGTTGAGGAACAGCAGCGACTGTATTCATATGATAAAATTCCAAGGTCTTTTAGAGACGAAGAAAAGCATTTATAGTAAATAAAGTAGAAATGCCCCTTTCTCCTTTCTCCCTCTCCTTCTTCCTTTCCCTCCCTCCCCTTCTTTACACAGGGAACTATACTCAATATTTTATAATAACCTACAAGGGAAAAGAACCTGAAAAAGAATACATATATGTACTCACATATATATATACGAAGATCTGAAGAAACAGACCTATGTTTTTATGCTGGGTGTTTTTTCTTTTAATTGAAGTACATACAATGTTATGTTAGTTTCAGGTATACAGCAAAGTGATTCAGTTATATATATACATATATATATTTAAAATTGAATATAAGTTTTATATGATACGGGAGCCTTCATAAGGAAACGAAGATCTGAAGAAACAGACCTATGTATTTTTATGTAATGTTACATGCAAAATTTAGTAGCCTGCAAAATGATACAAAGAAAAAAAGAGTGTGGAACAATATTTTGCATCATAAAGATTCAAATTTCAATCAATATGGCTTCTTCTCAGAGATGTATTTTTTTCTTCAACCTTGGCCTAAAAGTGATTCTTATGAATGCAATCGTAGGTCACAATCTAAAAGGAAGAGAAGAAGAAGAGGAACAAGAGGGAAAGCACACCTGTTGCGCACCCACTACGTGCCCTGCATAGGTTCTCTCCTTTAATCCCTGTAACCATGCTGCAAGGGATGGTTACACGAGAAGAAATGGAAGCTGAGTGAGGTTAGCATGACCAAGGCCCCTTATCCAGCAATCGCGATGTACACGCAGGCCTAATGACTCCAAAGTCTGTTTCCCTACTGTGCCACGCTGCCTGCTGAAACTGAAAGAGTCCGATTAATACTTGAATAGATCAGATTGTAAAACAGTGAGAACAATGTTCCTGTTGTGTGACTGTTCTTCACTGGACAGGAAAAGTAACTCATATTACTGTGGTTCAGAAGGTTCTGGAATGGCATTTTCTTCTCAAAGTTACTAGAACAGGTCAAGGCAAAATCATCATCATTGTAGGAGAAGGACATCAAGACGACATTCAGAAAACGTGTGGTAAGATTACATCTGTTCTAAGATAAACCCTACAAAAGCCAACAGTGGGATTTACGACTGACTCTCTTGATTTGGAGTTTGATGCCTACGATAACAGCCAGACCCGCTAGGCACTGAAAACCACAGCACCTCCCTCACAAACACACTCTTGTCCAAATCCCAATGATAATTCAGAAACACGTGATCTCCAGAGTCAAACACACTTTCTGAAACTCAACTGAAATGTTCAACAAATATACGATTACCCCGGACCTATGCGGGTTTGAATCACGTACCTGGGGCTGTGAAATGACAGGGGTGGACGTAGAGGCAGCAGCCATGGCAGCTCCGGAGTTGTGGGCGGTGACCAGGCCCCAGCACTAAGTCGCCCGACGCGGGAGTCAGGTTCTCGTGGTTGCTGATCAGATCTCGGTCATGCTAGGAGCAACTGTGTACCTGGAGAAGGACAGGAAAACCCACCTTTAGCCTGAGAGGACTAGCACAAGGGAGTGAAGAACCTTTGGCCACAGGAAGAGAAAAATCCCTGATACCAAATGCCAACACGCAGCATAATGAAAAGAAGAACCCAGGAGGGAGCATCTAACATCTCACGGGAGCATTTCTGTACCGTTCATCCAAATCATGTTCAGTTGATGTGCTTTCATAAGTCTGAATCCAACCTGGCATGCTAGCTAGATGCTTTGGGCAGGTGATTTCAAGTTGTGAAGACAGGGAGGGTGGGCAGAGGGAAGAGCCATCCTGTCATTAAATAATAAAGGAATTGAGTGACTCACAATTAAAAGCTGATAGTTTACAGGCAAAGGGCAAAAAGAATAAGAGTCTCAAGTGTTTTAGAGACACCAAGTTCAACCTGCCCATTGGCAGATGAAAAACCTGAGGGCTGGAGGAGAGAGATGAGTAGAACCATATTCTGCATTAATGGCAGAACCAGCTCTGGAGCAGCGAGCAAGTCCCAGTCCCAGTCCCAGATAAGACATAAGTGAATGTGTTCTAATGTGTTCCATGTTTACACTTCTTTAGAGAACCTGTTACCACTTTCGGGATTAAAGAAAGGCAAGACACCCCAAAGTTATAGGAGTCAGTCAGAAGAATAAATCAGGTACTTAGATTGGGGGAGGGGGGAGCTTTGTAAATCAGACTTCCACATGTGTGAGGAAGACTACACTTCTCAATGCCTCTCGACATCCTTGGAGAGAGGATGCTAGACCTATGTGATAATTTCCACATTGCAACTCAGTCCAGAAGGGGACATTTTTTCAGTTTAAGAATTTCAGAAAATACATTCATTGTAAGAAAATTTTTTTATTTTTAGGTTGTTTTCATACCACCTTACAATGTCCTTTCTTTTATTCAAACGATATTTATGGGGCATCTACAGAGAGCTAAGGACACAGTGAATAAAACTGAGCCTGCCCCTGCCTGCAGGGAGCTTTTGTCTGTAAATATACTTTCTGGTTTCACGAGCAGACAAGATGACACCGGAACACTTTTGGGAAATGATACTCTTCATAAAAGTAAAAGTCATGACGGTAAGGTCCAAGTCTTGAGCAGGTAGTAATGGTAGAGTTGGATATTTAACCCAAGTCTTTGCCAAATCCTCTGGCACTAGTTACTATTAGCTGGATGATTCTGGGCAAGTCACATAACCTCAGAAGAACTGTTTCGTAAGAAACAATCACGGTTTGGCAGCAACTTCTATGAACCTCACATTCTGATTTTTATCCTGTCGCCACGTATTATCCTTCATACTATAGTTTTAATCATTTTAGGTTTCAGTTGTTTAGAGCTGTGGCACCTTCCTATTTTCTTCCTCTACTTTTCTGTTAGAGTGACTGTTTTCATTAATAAATAAGAGGTGAAGCTGTCAAGCCATTTTGGTCTAACACTCCACACAAAATGCTATAGCTGCCCTAAGACAACAGTGATGTTCTCCTTAGTCTCAGTTTTAGACGGAAAAAGACCCGCTGTTTATCACACTGTGAGTTTAAATAACAGCCCGGGAGAAAGGCACATGTCCATAGAGTGCCTTTCCTCCTTCATGAGGGCTGCCAGAGAGCCAAGCCTACCCTGGGAAAATTACAGGGCCCCATGGTGCACTCTTTTGTACTGGACTTATTCCTGGCATCATTCTGTGCCCTCCCCCTTCTGTATTTTTCCTTTTTCCTTTTCACATATTTACAATTCACATTTTCTTGCTCTATTATGTGTGGAGTGGACAGATGAATATATAAATATATAATATGTAAATATGTAACGACTGATAACAAAAAGCAAAATAAGCAGGCAAGTGAGATTTAAAAAGACTCACACTCTGTGTGTGCTGGTCCAATATCATTTCTGCCGAGCTAAATCATTAAGCAATAGAACCATAAAACATTTTCAATATTCAGAGTACACGGAGTTGTCCAAAAAGTGAATGCTGGGCACCCAGTGTGCAGTTGGGAAAGGGATATAGAAATGGATGTGACAAATATGCCATATGGCATCACTGCTGACAGCAAGAGAGGGGGGAAGGAGACTGGGATTTAATGAATACCTACTAGACGCTGAGCACTGACTCAGTCATTTCACGTACAGTTTAAGCAGATCCTGTTAACTCATTTCATAGATGAGAAACCCAAGGCCTTGAAAGGTTTATGCACCATTCCTAGTCATGTGGCCAGGAAATGATGGTGCAGAGACCTGCACCAGGACCCATCCCAGGGCCTCTTCATAGACGAACCCTCCAAGTGTACAAAAATTAAGAGAGAAGAAATGCTTGGAGTTTTTTTAAGCAAAAATTTCTGAAGGTCCTAAGGGAAGCAAGATGCAAGTCAAATGTTCTGCAGAGTAACTATTTCCCCAAACCCTGAAACAGGGTACACTGGGCTGCTCTCATGTATATAAAACTTTAATGATGTGGCCCTACTTTTAATTTATGTGACACATCCCTGAGCTACACAGTAGATAATACAGATAATATGTGGATGATGTTAGTTTCATATTTTGAAGAACATCAAGACAGAACAGTAACTGTCCTCCCATAAAGCATCTAAGACATATCGAGTTTTGATGCTTCTGTTGAATCTTTTTTTTTTCCACATGAAGGGATCTTTATTTCTGAGAAAATAGTGTATAACACTAGAAGAGTCATGAAAGTGTATGTTGAACCTAATCTTACATTATAAGAGCCCTTTGTAAGATGGGATATGGTTGCTTAACTCTGAAAATGTAAGGGCTAAGCAATACTACCTCAAAGGGTATAAAACAGCTCTCTTGGAGAGCAACGTCTCAAAATTACATTCATGAAACCTATTTACTTCCCCGCCTATTTACAAAACTGTACAAATCATGGGGGAAGAGATGTGATGACAAAAAAGACAATATCCTAAGTAATGATGTCACTCAGTCTCTGGCCAAGTAAGCTTGATAACGTTGACATATTGTCTCCTGCTTTCCCAGAGCCCCAGACTGCCAACTACAGAGTTGCACAAAATTTCTAAAGAAATTCATCCCTCTTTGAACTCTTCCAAGTATTAGACACCTGTCCTGCCATTCTTATAACCAGCCCTCAGCCTAACTCTCTACTTCCTTTGCTTGAGCTCCAGGTAGAGGAAATCACAAAGTCGTGTGAGTCAGCTCCATTAACCCCAGATGCCCTTGGCCATCACTATTGCCCCTTCTCTTCTTCCCTAGTTGTCCCCACTTTCCATTCTAGGCATGCTTTTTAATCTATATCATTCTTTTCAAAACCACGAAATTATATCTAATGCCACTCACTTGCAGAACATGGCTTTGTTACCTATTGACATGCTCATTCATCCATTTTACAGTCATTGGGTATGAATTACTTCAAAATCCCTCCCTATAGTTTGAAATGGATATATATATATATATATATATATATATATATATATATATATGAGATAACCAACAAGGAGCTACTGTACAGCACAGGAAGCTATACTCAATATTTCATAATAACCCCATAAGGGAAAAGAATCTGAAAAAAATAGATATGTATGTATGTGTAACTGAATCACTTTGCTGTACACCTGAAACTAACACATTATAAATCAACTATACTTCAATTTTTAAAAGAAATATTTTTTTAAAAAATGGATAGTTAAAATACAATTTACGAGTAAGAAAGCTAGACAGGCTCTTGGTTCTGTGCTAGATTAATGGAAAATAATCAATTAAATATAAAAATAGGAAATATCCTGAATCAACCCTAGAAGCCACAGATGGATCCCAGCTATTGCTTAAACTTCCGGAAACACACACTGGAAAGAATCAATATGGGACACTGAAGAACATTTAGGGCTCGACATTCTCTTCACATGAAACTGTAATTACATGGACAGAAAAATAAGTAAATGAGACCCCAAAAGACTTGCAATGATGCTCCCCGTTCAGAGAGATGAGGGCTGGAGTGAACAAAGCCAGGGAGTGTTGGAGTACATTTAAAATACACTCAGCTCCTTAAAAGGGGTTCCTGGCTCCAACCGAGCAAGTAATCTCTGGCTGTATTTACTTCTCATTTACATGTGGCCATAATGACTGGTCCAGAAAATATATGGGAAAAAAGCACTACCAGCTGGCTTCTGCTACAGGCAGCTATGCCAAGCGACAATGATCTTGCTAATTACTAAGTGCCACACTGAATACCTTAAAAAAAAAGCCCCTGGTCCTGCGGCAAATGTTCCCTTTGATGACTCCTGGAGCTGATGCTGGCACTTTTCCTGGGCCTCAAAGGAAGATGAATTTCTCACTGGCAAATTTATCTACTATAAATCTAATCTCTTCCTTCATCTGGACTTGAGTCAAACAGTGACTCATTTCAGTCTCTTGAAAGGATACAGGTCAGTACCTGATACTGAATCTGCACAGACTTCCCTCTCTAAGGATAAGAGACAGAAAAAATCCAAATCCACCGGGCAAATGAGAAACATTATGGCGCTCAAGAGGAGGAGGACTCTAGACTCAGAGCAAATGTTTACTTAATAGGTATACAACAAAAAAGAGGTATACAACATAAAACTCTAGAAAAACATGAGATCAGAAATGAGTCGGCATTAACAAAAAAAGTATGACTTATGAACTTGAATAAGGGCAGTCGATAAAGTAGAGAACAGAATAAAAAAGCAGAAAATGGCATTAGTGAAGCAGAAGATAAACCAGAGTTTTGGGTGGGGGCCTATGTGACTAAAAATTTCAGTGACTAAAAATTTCAAAGCTTCCATTCCAAAAACAGAACAGATGAACACAAAGTACTAAAGGAGGAAGGAAATCATCAGCGCTGAGACCAGGAATGGATACATTTATCCTCAAAATTTTAGAAAAGTATTACACGTAAATAGAGCCACTTAGGTCAGGTAGGAAAAAATTTCAGACTTGAAATGTGTGTATTCTTCTTGAGAGAGCTCTATACTCTATAGTCCAGCAAAAACCAAACAGAAGAAACTCTCAACCTCAAACCTGGAAGAACAAGATGACATGATAGAGGAAGGTCAGGGCTATAGCGTGTCTTTCTCAGTATTTACTTATTTTCTATTTATCTATTTATTTATCTTAAGCATCTGAAGCCTGAGACTGGAAGATTCTCCTCTGGAATCTGAGCAGATGAAAAGACCTTAACAACAGTAACATCAGGAAGAAGATACTATACCCATTAACAAAACAGGAGACTTAAAAACCAATCATTGGAGATGCAGAAGATGGATTGGAATATAAAGTTAGGAAACGTGCCCCAAATGTAGAGCCAAAAAACAAAGTGAAGGAAAATAGAACAGTAAGAATGAGAAAGCTAGAGAACTAGTCCAGGAGATCTAATAGCCAAGTAAAAGCAATTCCTTAATAAAATAAATAAATAAAGGAAATGAAGCTGGGGGTGGGGGGGCAGGGGGCAGGGGTCGACCACCACACAACAAACTCAAAACATTTCCTAAAGTGCCAAGTCCTGAGTTGGTTGACTGTAAGGGTCCCCTGCTGCCTACCTCCCCAACTGCATTGATTTTAAGATGCCCACATTAAGCACATCATCATGATTTTATTTTTTAAACACAAGAGATTTTTTTAAAAATTCCTGTAAGTGCTCAGAAAGGGATGGGGGGCACTCACACACAAAGGATTAGGAATCAGAATGTCTTTGCGTTTCTCAACAGCAACCTAGAAGCTAGAAGATAACAGACATGAAGAAGGTGATTTACAATCTACAATCTTATTGCAGGATGTCCTTCGCAAAACAGGGAGGAAATTAATCAAAATAAAGGCATGGGACACAGGAACAGGAGTTCAATTCAGGAGAAAAATATAGGGAATTCCTGGCCTACTTGTGAAAGGACATCCCTGGATGACAGGTAAGTGGACCCACGAAGTAGGCTTCACAGAATAACTGTCCGTCTGGGTAGGTTGAGAGATTTCTAGGACCGACAAAGAGTTTGGGGTTGAATGAGCGTGTAGAATCCTAAGCACACAGAATAGAATAATAAGCACACAGGAAAGTAAGCAAACATAAGAAGAATAATTAAAATTTAAAGGAAAACAAAGAATTTACAGAAGAGGAGAAGGATTCATAGAATGCTAGATGGCTCAACTGTGAACAACATTAATAAGGTCATGATATCATTAACACTGAATAGTGGCCTGACCCACAATCACAGCCTAACTATATTAGGATGAAGAGGTACAGGAGGAGAGTATGTGTGCAGCACATCTTTCACAAGGGACGTCTATCAATACTTGAAACTGATATACCAAAAAGTACAAGTAGAAATCTTAGCGATGCAATGCAAATACCCAATGAAGCCGCTAAACCAACTGAAAATGGTAGCTACGGGGAAGGTAAATTACAGGGAGGGAGAAGAGAACTCTTTTTTCTTAGAAAGTCTCATACAGCTATTCGGCACTTTAAATGAAACACATCTGTAACACTGATTAAAAAATAAAAGCAAAAAAGGAAAAAAAAAAAATCACTGCTGAAACTAAAAAATGTATTTAAAACTACAAGAGGCAGAAGTGCCACTAGAGAAAACCAAGTTGATGCCATGGAATACAAGCTTGAGAAAAATCACACGTGCTTATTATAGTAACAGTTACTAGACGGATTAGAAATTTTGGCTGTGGAGCACAGAAAACAGAGATTCAATATAAGAATAATTGGTACACTCGGGGAGAACAAATGAAACAGAAGTTATTTAATAGTAAAAGTAAACTTTTCTTAAAAGGTTATAAGTTCTTAGGCTTCAAGAACACAAACAAATAAAAAACAGGTAAAACGCACTAAATCAAAATGTAAAACCTCTGTACAAAAAACACAAGTGTGAAAAGGCAATCCACACAATGAGAGAAAATACCTGCAAGTCACAAATTTAAAAAGGAGCTGATATCCAGAATACATAAAGAAACTTAACAACAACAAAATCACACAACCAAACTAAAAAAATAAAAGACTTGAATAAATATTTCTCCAAAGATATTCAAATGGCCAAAAAGAACTTGACAAGATAGTCAACATCACTGATCAGTAAGGAAATACAAATCAAAACCACGATGAGATAACACCTCACATGCATTAGAATGGTTGCTAACAAAATAGGCAAGGACATGGAGAAATTGGAACCTTTACGGCTGCTAGTAAGATGGTTCTGCTCCTACACATATCAGAATGGCAGTTCCTCAAAAAATTAAAAATAGAGTTTTCATTTTATCCAGCAATTCAACTTCTGGGTATATATACCCAAAAGAGTTGAAACCAAGATCTCAAAGAGATATTGGTACAACCACATTCACAGCAGCATTTATTCACAATAGACAAAAAGGTGGAAGCAACCCAAGTGTCCGTGGACAGGTAAGAATGGATAAATAAAATGTACTATATGCATACAATGGAATATTATTCAGCCTCAAAAAAGAAGGAAATTCTGGCACACATTACAACATGGGTGAACCATAAGGACATTATGCTAAGTGAAATAAGCCAGTAACAAAAAAACAAATACTATGTGATTCCACTTATATGAGGTACCTATAGCAGTCTAATTCATAGAGACAGTATGTAGAAGGGTGGTTGCCAAGGGCAGGGGGAAGAGGGAACAGGGAATTGTTTAACAGAGAGTTTCAGTTTTGCAAGAGTTCTGAAGATATGTTTCACCACAATGTGAATATACTTAGCGCTACTGAACTTGAAAATGTTTAAGATGGTAAATTATATCTCATTTATATGTTACCACAATTAAAAGAAACAAAGAGCTCATTCCAGGAAAAATATGAAGTACTTGATCTACAATTGAAATGCATGTTTGTTAAATAACTAAACTTCAAGAGTTAAAAGAATTCCCATTAAAAAACAAAGTGGGGAAAAATCAATCACAAAGGGAAAAACTTAGGCTGGACACAGTCATCAGCTTGGTCACAGCAGATGACAAGACACAGAAGCAACTTTCATTATTTTGTCAGAAATACAGAATGGCTCAAAAAGCATACATTCAGCCAAGGTGTTATTTACCTGCAATAGCAAGAACGAGGAACTTGTATTAAATATAATCATGGCATCTTTCACTCCTAAATCTCCACTCGATGACATAATACAGGGAATCATGTGACAAATCAAACTCCTGTGCTCAGGAGAGCCTCGGCAGGAGCCTCTTATCAATCCATGTAAACAAAGAATATCTGTGAGAATAACAGTGACCAAAAAATGAAGCTTTTATAACTATTAAAAGAAAAGCTATATGACTGAAACGCATATAACAGTAATGAACTAAAATAAAAACTCCAGGAAACCGCAAGAACAAGGAAAACACTCACCTTTTGAGAGTCAATCAATACTGTTTTATTTCTGAAGTTGCTAAAATAAGAATTTCAGGCCAAGTTTAAAGAACCAAAAGAGAAAGAGAAAAGGGGAGATGGGACACAAAGGGATGGCAGTGCTATACTGTTTTATCTGCGCTTCCTCTCCTCACCACTGCTTCCCATAAAACCAGGGAGGCAAATGGTCCAGCTGGGATAAAGAAAGCTGTGATTACTTTCAGGGTCCATTTGCTTCACATGCAGATTTAGAACAAGGAAGTCAGAAAAGCACTTGAGAGACCAAATAATTTCCTCATGCTTTAAAATACCACCTTCTACCTATGGTGGCAGAAACGTTCTTCTTCAAAGGATCAGACCCAAGATCTTGCTTCAATATACTCACTGAAGACAATATATTTCGTGCTCTTAAATCTTTCCTTTCCCACATATAGGATCAGTTTTTCCATTTGCTTCTCCAGCTTTTCAATCAGACCCACATTTGGCCTAAAAGTCTACCATTCTTTCCACACGGCACTCAGCTAATGCATTCACAGGCAGGAATACAGCTAGCCCATCCTGCTCGAACTGCCTGCACAAAAGATACACGAATACCACAATCGCACTGTTTTGCACGTATTGTAACAGCTCAGAGTTCAGGATTCTACAGACTGAAGGGACTGCCCAAAAAGTATTTAAATAAACTCACCATTTTGATTTCAAAGACTGTATGGACAGACATACAGTTTTCCCTTTTGGAAAGTGTTCCTGCTGTGGAGAGATGCTATCCTGAAACTTGTCAAAATAACCAGGAATTGTAAAAATTTTTAGAAAAATCTCAGAACAGTTGTCACTACCAGGGCCAAGGATGTATTGGTCATACTCTGTTTACAGTTTCAAGCTCAAGCTAGTTTGTGCTATATTGTTTAGAAAATGAGGGAAATCTGAAGTTTAGGAATAATGAGTCAGAAATTGGCCAAAAAAAGAAACACACCCTATAAATTCAAAAAAATAAAAAAAAAAAAAAGAACTTGTGAGTGTGCTCAATCATAAAGGGAGAGAGCAAGAAGAAAGGTGAGGAGAAGTCAACTAGGATTTCTCACAAAGGAAGAGAAGTCAACTAAAAGAACTGAGAAAATCCTCTTGGAAGATAGGACAATTAAAAGAATTACTCTTTGAATAAGAGATAGACTTACTACCACCCTGTTTCTTTCCATTACCCAAGGCCCACAATGTCTAAACTCCTGATCTCTTTAGTATCTGTATGCCTTGACCCAGCCATTTGCACAGGGACCCAGAGCCAGAGCCCTGTGAAGACGAATGGTAATCAAGAGTTCCACCCAAGAAAGTAAATATCCGGAAGCATAGATAGGATGGGTACATTTCTCTTGGGGAATGTTTATGGAGAGAGCCTCTGAGCCATGCTGGAGTGTTTGCAGTCCACAGGTTTCAGGACAAGAAGATTACAACTTCATAACCAACCTCAGGCTGAGCTAGACTCTTCCAACCAGAGCCAACTGGAGGAGCCTTGGGGGATATTTCCTTCTAAGAGCAAGTGCATGTTTCTAAAATCAGAAGTAATTCCCAAATTACTTAGAATAGAAGGGTGTGAGAGGAAGGGAAAGAGGGAAAAGGGAAAGCAAATGGGGGTGGGGGCAAAGTGTCAAAATTAGCTGCCCAGAATGTAGACGTCTACAGCTGTGATAAGAAAAGTATTCAGCCCAGAATAACAGCTCATAACAGCAAAGGATTCTGTGGACACAGGCATCTTCCATTACTTAAGGTTTCCAGTAGCTTAAACGTCAAGTCCTTTTCAGAGAGTAAGTCAAAATCAATTCTGAGTGCCTGAATTGAAGAAGAGTGATTTAAAACTGTACCTCAGACTTGCGGTTGCCAAGGGGTGGGGGGCAGTTGGGGAGGGATGGACTGGGAGTTTGGGGTTAGCAGACGCAAACCATTATATGTAGGATGGATAAACAACAAGGTCCTACTGTATAGCACAGGGAACTATATTCAATATCCTGTAATAAACCATAATAGAAAAGAATATGAAAAAATATATATATATCTGAACCACTTTGCTATACAGCAGAAATTAACATAACACAAATCAACTATACTTCAATAAAATAAATTTTTAAAAATAAAAATGTACCTCAACATAAAAAGGTTATGCCTGGAAGATAGTTTTCTGATGTGTTTGCCACAACGTAAGAGAATAGGCACTCAAGTTTATTTCCGGTATAGATAAACTATTATAATCTTTCTGGAATACCATATGGATGTGTGTGTGTGTGTGTGTGTGGTTTGCATCAAGATCCTAAAAAGTATACTGAATCAGAGAGTATGTTCCTCTACAACTGGGAATTTATACTGTGGAAAGAGTTAATTAAGGACAAAGATTTTGCTACAAGGGGACTTAAGGCAATATCATATATGACTAGAAAATTTTAGAAACAATCTATCTAATACAGTGCTTGCCAACAGAGTTATTAAAACTATGTTCACATGCAATTCAATTGTATACAGCCAATAAACACTGAACTATTGAAATTAAGTATCTATATATCTCTCCCATTTGGGAAACATATACACAACAAGATTATACATATATATGTATTGTGTCCGGAGGTGGTATGGATATTTTAATTTTCTGCAGAAAAATAATCTACAGAGCTAAGATAGAGTAACAGGGACCAGATGACTGCCTGTCTTAAAAAAAAAAAAAAAAAGAGGAAAAGAAAAAAACGAAACCATAAAATATACAAAACATTGGACATCTAAGAAGTGGGAAAAAGAACAAGGTGAGCCCTAAGATAGCCCCAGCTTCCTGCCTTAAGAGTGTCCTGCCACAGTACAGGCGAAACCAGGGGGGACCCAGAGAACTTACTGAGTTAAAGAGGCAGATCTGAGAACCCAAGACGCTCAAGGCAGCTAGAGTTCCCAGAACTGAGTATCACAGAAGAGAGACCCAGAAAGACAGAAAACTAAACACACCCAAAAAATAAACACTTTTACTCTTATACTACAGTACCTTGAAAAGTATAGTAGTTCACACCAGACAGGTGAACATAATTGGACATGTAAATACACATTCGCATCTTTGAAAGTTTATATGTAGGGGACTTATTGTATTCCAAACAATAGAATATTACTGCGCAAGAAAAAAAATAAAATGATAATAAACGCTATTATAGCATGCATGAACCTTAAAAACATTACGCTGTGTGAAAGAAGCCAGTCACACAAGGCCAAAAACTGTGATTCCATTCATATGAAAGTCCAGGATAGGCAAATGTCTGAGACAAAAAATTTGATTAGTGTTTGCCAGGGGATTGGAAAGGATAAATAGGGAATGACTGATAACTGATGTGGGTTTCCTTTGGGGAAGGAGAAAACTTTCTAACACTGTGGTGACAGATGCACAGCTCTGAATATATCAAAAACCACTGAACTGTATTCCTTAAATAGTTGAATTATATGTGAATTATATCCCAATAAAACTGTTAAAAAGATAATTGACATAATAATGATGGGGTTTATTATAGAAATAAAAGTTTTAGAAAAGTTAGGAGGGAAAAAAGTAAATATACTCTTGTAAGATTGTTATACTATAAAGAGGTATACTTAATGATACTTAAAAGTATCATTTAAAGTATCACTTAATATAATTAATTTAATTAAATAAATATTACATAGAATAAATTGAAGCCTACTATAAATGCTGAATCAACCACTAAAAACAAAACAAGGAATTATAGCTAATATGCTCAGGAGGAAATAAAAATCATAAAATAGACCAAATGCAAAAAAAAAAAAATGAGAAACAAAGAATGGACAGGACAAATAAGCAAACAGCAAGATGAGCAAGATGATGGACTTAAATATAACCATAACAAAATACAGACACAGACACACAGACACACAGAGGAAGTGGTCTAAACAACCAAATTAAAAGGCAGAGATTGTCAGACTGTATAAAAAACCAAGACCCAGCTCCCTATAAGATACACTCCCTATAAGAACCATATTTTAAATATGAAGACACAAATAGTTTTAAAGGAAAAGGAAAAAGATCTGCCAACCTGAAACTAAAAATAAAACTGGAGTGCCTATATTAATATCTGGCAGAGTATTTGGAGCAAAATACATTATCAAGGATAGAAAAAGTCATTTAATGATGATAAAGGGGCCATTTCATCAAGATGACACAACAATAATAAATTTTATACATCTAACAAGGGAACTTCCAACAATATAAAGTAAAAACTGATGAGAGGAGAAACACACAAATCTGCATTTACAGCCAAAATTTCAATACCCCTCTGTAATTAACTGATAGAACAGAAAATTGATAAGGATAAGAAGAACATGAACAACATAATCAACCAACTTGATCTGACTGACATTTCTAGAATACTTTACTGATGGCCAGCAGAATACACATTCTCCTCAAGTGCAAAAAGAACTGGTACTAAGACAGACCATATCCTGGGCGTTAAAACAAGTATCAATAAATTTAAAAGGATTCAAGTCATACAAAGTATGGTCTCTGACCACAACTGAATTAAATTAGAAATCAATAACAGAAAGATCTTTGGAAGATCACCAAATGCTGGAAAACTATCTTCTCTCTAAATACCTTATGCAATAAAGAAGAAAGTGAAGGAGGAAATTAGTATTTTGAACTGAATAACTATTTTGAGTGTTTTGAATTGAATGAAGATAGAAACAAAGCATCAGTACTTGTGGGGTGCCACTAAAACAGTACCCAAGAGGAAAATTATTGCATTAAACATTTACAGTAGAAAAGAAGTCTAAAATAAATGACCATCAGAAACCAGAAAAAGATGATCTAATTAAACCCAAAGTAAGCAGAAAAAAAGGAAACAGTGAATAATAGCAGATAATAATAGCAGAAAGTAAAAGCAATAAACCCAAAAGCTGTTTCTTTGAGAAAATCAATACAATTGCTAACCCTCTAATCAGGACTGGTTAGGGGAAAAGATGACACAAATTACTAATGGAAGAAACAAAAGAGGGGTGGTCATTACCAACCCCACAGACATTAAAGGATATAAAGAATAAAGATAGTGTGGTATGGGCCTAAAGAAAGACAAAGAGATTAAAGGAAAATAATAGAAAGTTGAGTAGACCTATACTTATATAAACAACTAATTTTTGACAAAGTTTTGACAAAATTAATTTGACTAAGAAAGAAGAGCCTTTCCAACAAATTGTGCTGGATATCTGAATGCAAGACCAAACAAAAAACAACTTTGACCCATATTTCAAACCACATACAAAAATTAACTTAGGGTGGTGGTGGTGCGGCAGGGCAGAGGTGCCTACAGTCCCCATGGCGGCTACACCGGAAACCAGGGAGCCAGGGAAGGGGAAGCCCTTTAAGCTCCTAGGAATTTTAGATGTTGAAAACATTCCCTGCACAAGAGATTCGATATTATATGGTTCGTTAGGATCTGTTGTGGCTGGTCTTGGACATTTTTTGTTAACTGGTAGAATTAGAAGATCATGTGATGTTGGAGTAGGAGGATTTATCTTGGTGACTTTAGGATGCTGTTTCCATTGTAGGTATAATTATGCAAAGCTAAGAATCCAGGAAAGACTTACCACAGAAGAATTAAAAACAAGATTTTATATGAAAGTACCCACCTTGATCCTGAAAGAAAACAAACCAATGGTGATAGCAGCAGCAATTGAGCAGTCCTGAGCATAGGAAACCCAGATACAACTCACCTTCAGTGTGAACAAAGCTGAGATCAACTACAGAAAGCATTTTATGTACCATAAGGCAGCTTTCAATCAAGTAAATAAAGCATGTGTAAGTTATAAAAAAAAAAATTAACTTAAATGGATCACAGACCTAAATGTAAAACCTACAACTATAAAACTACTAGAAGAAAACAAGAGAAAATCTCTGCAGAGCTGGGTCAGGCAAAGTTTTCTCAGGTAAGACATCAAAAGCATGATCCAGGAGAAAATAAACTGAAACACTGGTCTCCATCAAAAGTTCTTCTGGGGCTTCCCTGGTGGCGCAGTGGTTAAGAATCTGCCTGCCAATGCAGGGGGCACAGGTTCGATCCCTGGTCCGGGAAGATTCCACATGCTGCAGAACAACTATGCCCATGTGCCCCACAACTACTGAGCCTGCGCTCTAGAGCCCACAAGCCACAACTACTGAGCCCATGTGTCATAACTACCGAAGCCCGTGCACCTAGAGCCCATGCTCCATAAACATGAGAAGCCACTGCACTAAGAAGTCCATGCACTGCAACAAAGAGTAGCCCCTAGTTGCCACAACTAGAGAAAGCCCACGGGCAGCAATGAAGACCCAATGCAGCCAAAAATGAAATTAAAAATAAATAAAAAAGAAATATATTAAAAAAATTCTTCTGCTCTTTAAAACACACTAAATTTTTAAAAAACAAGACACAAACTGGATGAAAATACTTTCAAATCATATCTAATAAAGGACTTGTATCCAAAGTGTATTTTTAAAGATCTCAAAATTCAGTAAGAGAGATAGCTTCCTCCACAAGCAGGCAGACAGCAGTATCAGCAGTATTTCGTCTTGTGGAACTGAAAAACACAGCCACAGAAAGATAGAGAAAATGAAAAAGCAGAGGCGTTTGTACCAGATGAAGAGACAGGATAAAAACCCAGAAAAACAACTAAATGAAGAGGAGATAGGCACCCTTCCAGAAAAAGAATTCAGAATAATGATGGTGAAGATGATCCAGGACTTTGAAAAAAGACTCAGTGCAAAGATGGAAAAGTTTACCAAAGACCTAGAAGAAATGAAGAGCAAACAAACAGAGATATGCAACACAATAACGGAAATGAAAAATACACTAGAAGGAACCAACAGCAGATTAACTGAGGCAGAAGGGCAAATAAGTGACCTGGAAGACAGAATGGTGAAAATTACTGATGCAGAAAAGAATAAAGAAAAAAGAATGAAAAGAACTGAAGACAGCCTAAGAGACCTCTGGGACAATGTTAAATGCACCAACATTCACATTATAGGGGTCCCAGAAGGAGAAGAGAGAGAGAAAGGACCTGAGAAAATATTGGAAGAGATTCTAGTTGAAAACTTCCCTAACATGGGAAAGGAAACAGCTACCCAAGTGCAGGAAGCGCACAGAGTCCCAGGCAGGATAAACCCAAGGAGAAATACGCCAAGACATGTATTAGTCAAGCTGACAAAAATTAAAGATAGAGAAATGTTATTAAAAGCAACAAGGGAAAAACGACAAATAACATACAAGGGAACTCCCATCAGGTTAACAGCTGATTTCTCAGCAGAAACTCTGCAAGCCAGAAGGGAGTGGCATGATATATTTCAAGTGATGAAAGGGAAGAACCTACAATCAAGAATACTCTACCCAGCAAGGATCTCATTCAGATTCAATGGAGAAATCAAAAGCTTTAGAGACAAGCAACAGCTAAGAGAATTCAGCACCACCAAACCAGCCCTACAACAAATGCTAAAGGAACTTCTCTAAGCAGGAAACATAACAGAAGAAAAGGACCTACAAAAACAAAAACAAAACAATTAAGAAAATGGTAATAGGAACATACATATCAATAACTACCTTGAATGTAAATGGACTACATGCATCAACCAAAAGACATGGACTGGCTGAATGGATACAAAAACAAGACCCATATATATGCTGTCTCCAAGAGACCCACTTCAGACCTAGGGACACATACAGATGGAAAGTGAGGGGATGGAAAAAGATATTCCATGCAAATGAAAATCAAAAGAAAGCTGAAGTAGCAATAGTCATAACAGATAAAATAGACTTTAAAATAAAAAATGTTACAAGAGACAAGAAAGGACATTACGTAAAGATCAAGGGATCCATCCAAGAAGAGGACATAACAATTATAAATATGTATGCACCCAATATAGGAGCACCTCAATACATAAGGCAAATGCTAACAACTATGAAAGAGGAAATGCAAGGCAGAAATAGAGACACAGATGTAGAGAACAAACACATGGACACCAAGTGGGGAAAGCAGGGAGGGTTGGGGGGAGATGAATTGGGAGATGGGGATACCAAATTGTACACTCTAAATATATGCTGTTTATTGTCTGTTAACTGTATCTCAATAAAAGTTCTTAAAAAAAAAATTCAGTAAGAAACCAAACTCACTTTTTAAACTGGGCAAAAGATTTACACACTCCACCAAAGATAATATACAGACAACAAATAAACACAGAAGAGCAATTAGGAAAACACAAATTAAAATCACAATGAAATACCACTAAATATTAATAAAATAACCAAAATTAAAAAGACTGACCATACCAAGTGTTGGTGAGAATATGAATCAAGGGCAACTCTCACACACTGCTGTGGAAACGGAAGATAGGATCAATTTGGGAAACAATTTGGCATTTTTTTTTACTATCCAATCAAGCCATTTCACTCCTAGGTATTTACTTAAGAGTAAAGAAAGCATGTCAACACAAAGACTTGAGTACAAATGTTTACAGTAGCTTTATCTTTAATAGCCAAAAATTGGAAACACTCAAAAGTCATTTCACAGATAAATTGCTGCAATATCTGTACAATGGAATTACTACTCAGCAATTAAAGAAATGAACTAGTCATAGGCACAACAGCATGTATCAATCTCAAAATAATTACACTGAGTGAAAGAGGCCAAACAAAACACACCATTTACTGTATGATTCCATTTATATAAAACTATAGGAAAAGCAAACTAATCTATAGTGACCAAAAGCAGATCAGTAACTGCCGGAGAATATGAGGGAAGGGTAAGGGAATAGAAGGAAGGACTTCAAAGGGACAGGAGAAAATTTGAGGGGTGGTAGTTATGTTCATTATCTTGATGGTGGTGATCATTTCAAGGGTATATACACATGTCAAAACACATCAAATTGCACATTTTAAATATGTGCAATTCACATACATCCTCAATAAAAAATAATAGAAAGCATGTGCCTTATAATAAAGAAAAATGCTACGTTATAGATTTTTAAAATACAATATTTAAAGAATATTTTCCTTGAAAGGGAAACACTGGCTTATAAGAAAATCTGAGCACTAACTATAATATATACATATATTCCTAAGAATGTAAGGCAGCCCAATACAGAGTGTCAGAGACTAAACGAGCTAAGGAGGACATCTCCATGGGAAGGCAGCTGAGAGCACTTGTCAGAGCCTAAAAGGTAATGGGGCATCCAGGAGAGGAGGAGAGAGAGGTATAGACTAATGGTTTTCAAGAGCTATAGCAATAAAATTAGAGGTTTAAGAGTGTGTGGTGCGGTGTACATGTATGCGTATGTAAGTCAGAGGCCTGGGAGTAGTGACACCCCAATAACTATGAGTATCCTAGCACTTAGATCTTGGTCTCCAAATACCATCCTCTACTGAAAGGAACCAGGCTCTTTGGAGAAATGCCTGAGTCCAGAGCTGGGGCCAGGGAAGTATAAGATGAAACATCTTGTGCCAGAAAGAAAGACAGCATTCAAAGAATTATGAAGACATGTTAAAGAGACAGAGAAATTAGCTTCAAGGGCCCCTCCCTGGCCTAAAATGCACATTTTTGAGCTTCAAAATAAATGATAGAACAGATTTATGACCCTCTGAATAAAACAGGAATCTATGAGTTCATTATAATATAAATTAACTAATAAAAGTTTAACAAGAAATAGGATATTTACATAGACTCAAATACTTTCCCACAAAATTCCTTATTACTTACAAAGGAAAAAATAGTAACTTAACAGTGGAGAAGTCTGGAAGACACTAACTTCATCAACTGATCATAGTAAACATCACCAGAAATTGGGACAAATACACATTGTGTGCCATCTGATAGGATGCAATGAGAAGAATGCGGCATCATTTTGTAACATTCCTGCCAAAGTTTCAAAATCTGAGTTGCATCAAAATAACCATGGGTCAAACCCAAACTGAGGGACATTCTACAAAATAACATCCTATCATCTTTAAAAGAGCAAGGTCATAAAAGAAAAAAAAAACAAAACTGAGAAACTGTCATATATTAAAGGAGACTAACAAGAGACATGACCAACTAATACAATGCAAGATTCTGAACGGGATCTTCTCTATAAAGGGTATTATTGAGACAATTGGGGAAAACTTGAATGGATTTGAAAATTAGCTTGATAATACAATAATGATGTTAAGTTCTGAAATCTGACGACTGTTTTGTGACTGTGGAAGAAATGTCCTTGTTTTTAGGAAATACATTATAAAGTACTTGAGGGTGTTAGGACATCATGTCAGTAATTCATTCCTAATTGACTTGGCAAGATAAAAGGTTCTTTGCATTTTTGTACTGCACTTGCAACTTTTCTGTAAGTTTAAGAAAGGAGGAGCAGGGGAGGAGGAAGGGAGGAATAGGGGGAGCAGGAGAAGCCCCATGATCTAAAATAAAACGTGTTTAATTGGAAGAGAGTGTTCATGTGTCACTACTAACCACAAGAATAGATATGCACAAGAAGAAAATGAATGCAAAGAAAATTATTTTAATCTGGTTAGAAGTTACTGTTACAAATTACATGACTATCCCAGACACACATGTGCCTGTTTTTAGAGAAGACAGGAAAAGACGTCTCAGACAAATGGCAGAGGATAAGAGGCACGTTGCCAAAAGTCAAATAGGTCTTTTGAAAAAGAAGTCTGGACCACAGTAAACAGTGCAAGCAGCATCATCCCACCAAGTTCTGTTGTATTTCCCAAAGCTGAAGAAATATTATAGTATTAGGGAGACACATTTATGTTCAATGCAAAACAAAGAAAAGGGCAGATACCCCACAAATGTGGTCCTAGGAATGTCTTCTCTTTCCCGGATATAAGGAAAATGTGACAAGGTACCATGTTCTTTGAAGATGGTGGATTATGAAATTTCTTCTGCCAACTAGTGAGGATAATCTCTTCCAGATGTTGTTTGGCCCACAATGTGCTTTTCAAAAATATGAAAGTTTTGTTTATTTTCAGAGTTCAAGAGCCAAATAAGAAACCTTGTTTCCTTCACTAACTTCTAATTAAACCAGAGATAATCGCTTTAAAAAAAAAAAATCAGTGTACATTCTAAGTCTAGACTTATACATCCTGCCCAAAGTTTTAAGGGGAAAATAAAATCAAACCTGTTGAATACAACCCTAGTATCTACTTCACCATGGGGGAAAAAAATGAGGCGCTTCATTTCCTGCTACAATATACATCATTTTTCTTCAGTGAAGCCCCTCTTAGCAATATCTCTTTAAAACAGTAGGTAACAAAGGGAAATCTAAAGAAAACTAGTATGATGCTGAAGGAGGAATTATTCCCAGCTGGGATGAAGATATGTGAAGACTAGTTTTCCTGAGAGTTCACATACATGATTTTGACAACTTGAGAGGTCAGTAAGGAAAGGCTGGCCTCATTCATTAATATAATAATTCTGTGAGTAACATTTCAAACATTATCACCCTGTGGAAGAAATCAGGAATGTGAAGCAATGGGAATCAAGTGACTCTTCTCTGTTCACAATAATTCAGTAACCATGATAACAAATAAACAAAAAAAGGGCTCCTCCCTAACTTTCACGTGAATGGTATTTGAACTCCTGTTTTCCTTGCATGAAAGGGTTTTCAATATAACAGTGGGTATCTTTTTCAATTATTGTTGAAGCTGTTTATCACAAAAGCAGGAGAATATGGAAAGGAAAAGAAGCCTTTTTATAAACTGTGAGGAGATAATAAAACCACAAAGTAGTCACAAGTCCCTCAGCCTGAGATGTGACCTCAAAACCAATTGGAGACCTAAAAACAGCTGTGAGGCGCCACTCTGAAGAGTTCTAACCATCTAACCATCAGCCTAAAAGATGCTGTCCTGCACGTCCAGAAAAATCAAATATGCGGAGAATGAAGAGTGTCATACAGAAAACTTCTAACTAGTGTGAAAGGGATTATATGGCCACTCCAAAGGGAAGACAAGTTATAATATGAAAAACGAAATTCTCGTTATAAAAGGGACCAGAAAAAAAAAAGGGGGTTCGCTAAACTGATGTTACCTAAAATATCTGGAAGATGAAGAAACCACCAAACACACTCAGTGACAGCAGTTTCTACCTGACCAAGAATTTCCTGGGGTTTGAAAAGGAGGAGTATGCTGTAGGGTCAGACTTAGTGTGATTGCTGTTTTAAGCCAAGTCATGGAAATAAAATAAGCAGGCAACATATCTATAAATCCTTTGTGTTCCATTTTACACTACTGAAGTTCTGGGCTCCAAGAAACTGAATGTAGTGTTCAACCCGCTGCACAGAAGTGGGTCCAGAGGGAAAAGGAAAAAGTCACCTTGAACCATGACAGTTTCTTTGGGTGATGACTGTGGAGCTGACCAGGACGACAAGCAAGGACTCTCCTCCTGCTGGGGCCTGATGGTTTCGTTTTGGAGCCTGTTCTCAGATCCATGTTATATGAACTCCTCTCAACTGGAGTTCAGAGCACCACACAGATGTCTTTTGGCCCCAATCCCACATTGCAGCTGTTTGTACTTATTTGAGGTATGGTGTATTTTGAAACAAAATGAGCCAGACTTCCCCTACTGCCTATGTCAGTGCCTGGTACTGGGAAACATTAACTCTTTCATAGCCAGGCGACTGATGATTGTAGATTGTAGTGCCTCCATCAAAGGGAGGAGACATAAAGAAATACTGACCAAGAGCTGAGAAAGGGTCTCCATATAAGAAGCTTGTTTCAAATCATAGGCAGATATTCCATCATTTACTTAGTTTCTGGACCCCATCTGCCTCCAAACAAGTTTCAGCCAGGTTATAAGAGGTTATAAAAGAATGAGAGTCATGACTATGAAGAATTATAAGCCAACAAATTGGATAATCTAGAAGAAATGGATAAATTCCTAGAAACATATAATCCACCAGGACAGAATCAGGAAGAAACAGAAAAACTGAACAGACCAATAATGAGGAGATTGAAAAAGTAAGCAAAAACCTCCCAACAAGGAAAGACTAGGACCAAAAGTTTTCACGGGTGAATTCTATCAAACATTTAAAGAAGAATCAATACCAGTCTTTCTCAAACTCTCCCAAAAAACTGAAGAGGAGGGAACATTCTCAAACTCATTTTACAAAACCAGCATATCCTGATACCAAAGCCAAATAAGGACATTACAAGAAAAGAAAACTACAGGCCAATATCCCTGATGAATATAGATGCAAACATCCTCAACAAAATTCTAGCAAACCAAATTCAACAACATGTTAAAAGGATCAAACACCATGATCAAGTGGAATTTATCTCCAGGATACAAGAATGGGTCAACATAATGCAAATCCATTAACACAATATACCACATCAACAGAATAAAGGATAAAAATCATATGATCCTCTCAACAGATGCACAAGAAGCATTCGACAAAATTCAACGTATGTTCATGATAAAAACTCAAAACAAACTGGGTATAGCAGGAACGTACCTCAACATGATAAAGGCTATATACGACAAACTGACAGCTAATATCACACTCAATGGTAAAAGGGTGAAATTTTCCCAACCAAGATCAGGAACAAGACAAGGATGCCCACTCTAACCACTCCTATTCAACACAGACCTAGAAGTCCTAACCAGAGCAATTAGACAATAAAAATAAAAGGCATCCAAATCAAAAGGAAGCAGTAAAGTTGTCTCTGTTTGTAGATGATATGCTCTTATCTACAGAAAATCCTAAAAACTTCATCAAAAAACTGTTAGGAGTAATAAACTAATTCAGTAAAGTTGCAAGATATGAAAATCAGCATACAAAGATCAGTTGTGTTTTTATATTCTAAAAATGAATATCTGAAAAATAAATAAAATCCCATTTACAATAGCATCTAAAACAATAAAATTCTTAGGAATAAATTTAACAAAGGAAGTGAAAGATCTGTACACTGAAAATTATAAGACACTGATGAGAAAAATGAAGACACAAATAAATGGAAAGATATCCTGTGCTCATGGATCAGAAGAATTAATAGTGTTACAATATCCATACTACCCAAAGCAATCTATAGAGTCAACGGAATCCAAAACAAAACTCCAATGGCATTTTTCACAGAAATAGAACAAACAATCCTAAGCTGATATGGAACCACAAAAGACCCCACATAGCCAAATCAATTGTGAGAAAGAACAATAAAACTGGAAGCATCACAATTCCTGATTTCAAGCTTCATCACAAAGCTATAGTAATCAAAACAGTACGGGGAACGAGATCAAGATGGCTGAGTAAGAAGACGTGGAGCTTATCGTCCCGCACAAACACATCAAAAATACATCTACATGTGAAACTATCCTCACTGAAACCTGGAAACTGGCAGAAGGACTCCTATACATCCAAAGCTGTAAGAAAGATACACAAGTAATCAGGTAGGAAGGGAAGAAAAGTAATCAGGTTGGGACCTGTGCCCCTGGGAGGGGACCCAGAGAAAAAGGGAGATTACACAAGTGGACATCTGTCCTGGGGAGTGAGTGGGTCAAGTCACAGATTGGGCATCCCAGTCCTGGGGTCCTACGCAGAGGAGACAAACCCCCTTGGCTAGTTGGAAGACCACTGAGTCAAAGAGAAAGGCTGGAGAAGACTGGACTCCTCTCATAAGAAGCACGCGTGAGCAATGACTAGGTCTTGAGGCAGGGTGGAGAGAAGTCTGCTCTAGTGCCAGGATTCCCGCTACCACCTAGCTGAGCACCTCAGCCCGAGCCAAGCAAACACTCCAGCCCCACTCACTCCACACCACAGTGTGACACTGAATCTAGGGCAGCCAAGACCAAGGAAAAGACTCAACCATGGGACAAAGAGGCAATTGAGTCCCAAGGAGGAGCCCAGGTGGGGTAGCGGTGGCCACTGTTGGCACTTACCTAGGCAGTGCCCCAGAAGCTGCCCAGATCTCTGACAGTGACCCTCTACCACAGCTAACTCTCCCATACTCCTTGAGAATCCAAACTCTCCCACACTCCTTGAGAATCCACACAGGTTTCTACCAACCCTTTGGAGCAGTTCCCCAACAAGGCATGAGTGGTAAAGGTAGTGGGGGATGATCAGCTATGAGAGACAAAGGGAGCTCACCCCTGAGGATGCATCTGAGCAGAGAAACAGCCACCTACAGAGGAAGCACATTAGACCTGTGTCTATTCACAGGCCCCACTTGCTTCAGCACTCCCCTCTTCTGGGGCAAAGTCCCAGTGCAGGGAGAAGGGAAACACACACACTTAAAGGGAACAGAGACAGCATGAGCTGGGCCCTCAGAGCTTCTACCCCAGCAACTTGACATCAGACCACCCCCCCCCCCCCGACAGGGTGGCAACAGCCAATGAGCAGAGAGGAAATCCCACCTCACACCTGACTCTGGCTCTAGCCCCTCCATCTCCAGCCCCACCCCCTACCAAGGTGAAAGCTTCCAGCACACACTGAGGAAAGACAAGACTGGTGTCCACGTCAAATTCAGCACTCCCACCAAAACCACTGGCCAAAAGCAGTGTGCACAGGGATGCTCCCACATAAGAACATCCCTTCAAGATCACAATAGGTAACTGTTTTACCTAAATTCACAGAGGCAGAGAAAGTTTAGCAAAATGAGAAGGCAGAGAAACTTCTCAATTGAAAAAGCAAAAGAAAACCCCTGAAAAAATAATGAAACAGAAATAAACAATTTACCATATAAATAATTCAAAACACTGGTAATAAAAAATGTTAACTGAATTAGGAAAAAGAATTAACCTAAACATTGAACATTTTAATAAGGAACTAGAAAATATCAAAAAGACTCAATCAGAAATTAATGATTCAACAGCTAAAATAAAAAACACACTAGAAGGAATGAGTAGCAGACTAAGTGATACAGAAGAATGCATAAGTGATCTGGAAGACAAAACAATAGAAACCACCCAATCAGAATGTCAGAAAGAAAAACAAATTTTTAAAAATGAAAGCAGCTTAAAGATCTCTGGGATAATATTAAGTGTTCCAACATTCACATTAGAGGGGTTCCAGAAAAAGAAAAGAGAGAAGGGAATCAAAAAATGTATTTGAGGAAATTATGGTTGAAAACTTCCCAAACCTGAAGAAGGAAACTGATATCTAGGTATGAGAAGCATAGAGGGTCCAAAACAAGATGAACTCAAACAGGCCCAAACCAGGACACATAATTAAAATGGCAAAAGTTAAAGAGAGAATTCTACAGGCAGCAAGAGAAAAGAAACAGAGTCATATACAAGGGAATTCCCATGAAGTTATCAGCTGATTTCTCTGCAGAAAATCTGCAGGCCAAACAGAAGTGTAATAACATATTCAAAGTGCTGAAAGGGAAAAACCTGAAACCTAGAATACTCTATCCAACAAGATTATCATTTAGAATAGAAGGAGAGATAAAGAATTTCTCAGAGAAGCAAAAGCTAGAAGTGTTCATCAATACTAAACCTGCCCTAAAAGAAATGTTGAAGTGTCCTCTCAAAATGGAAAAGAAAGAATCCAAAGGAAAGGGAGAACCCCACTAGAAAAGGCAAATACATGGTAAGGATGAAGAACAACCACATAAATAAGCTAATACGTGTATTAAAAGACAAAAAAAAAAACAACTGTAAAGCAACTATAACTGCAATAAACAGTAAAAGGATAAGCATGAAGACATAAAATAGGACATCAAAAACACAAAATTGGGGGGAGGGGAGTTAAAAAATGTACATCTCTTAGAGTGTGCTTGAACTTAAATGACTACCAGTTTAAAACAAGTAGATATAGTTACAGGTCAACATATATGAGCCCTATGGTAACCACAAATCAAAAACCTACAATAGATACATAAAAACTAAAAAGGAAGGAACACAAACATACTAGTAAAGCACATCATCAAACCACAAGGGGGGAAAAAGAATTAAAAATGAACAGAGAAGAACTACAAAAACAACCACAAAGCAAGTCATAAAATGGCAAAAAGTACATACCTATCAATAATTCATTTAAATGTTAATGGACTAAATACTCCAATCAAAAGACATAGGGTGACTGATTGAATTAAAAAACAAGACCCTTCTACATGCTGCCTACAAGAGACTCTCACTTCAGGACTAAAAACATATATGGACTAAGAGTGAGGGGATGGAAAAAGATGTTTCATGCAATGGAAATGACAAGAAAGCAGGGATAGCAAAACTCACATCAGATAAAATAGACTTTAAAACAAAGGCTAGGACTTCCCTGGTGGTGCAGTGGTTAAGAATCTACCTGCCAATGTAGGGGACATGGGTTCAATCCCTGGTCTGGGAAGATCCCACATGCCGCAGAGCAACTAAGCCCATGTGCCACAATTACTGAGCCTGCGCTCTAGAGCCCACATGCCACAACTACTGCATCCCATGCACCTAGAGCCCATGCTCCGCAACAAGAGAAGCCACCACAATGAGAAGCCCAAGCACACAACAAAGAGTAGCTCCTGCTCACCTCAACTAGAGAAAGCCCACACACAGCAACGAAGACCCAACACAGCAAATAAATTAGTTAATTTAAAAAAACAACAAAGGCTATATCAAAGGACAAAGGCCATTATATGATAAAGAGATGAGTACAAGAAGAGGATATTACACTCAACATATATATACACCCAATGCAGAATCACCTACACATATAAAGCAAATACTAACAGACATAAAGGGACAAACTGACAATACAATAATAGTAGGTGAGAACACCCCACTTGCATCAATGGAGAGATCATGCAGACAGAAAATCAATAAGGCAACAGTGGTCTTAAATTACACAACAGTCCAGTTGGACCTAACATATATCTGCAACACATTACATCCAAAAACAACAGAATACACATTCTTTTCAAGTGCACATTAATCATTCTCCAGGATGGATCACATGCTAGGCCACAAAACAAGTCTCAACACATTTAAGAGAATAGAAATATCAAGCATTTTTTTCCAACCACAACAGAATGAAAGTAGAAAGCAACTTCAGGAAGAAAAATGGGGAAGGAACAAACACATGGAGGCTAAACAGCACGCTACCAAAAAACCAATGGCTCAATGTAGAAATCAAAGAGGAAATCAGAAAATACCTCAAGACAAATAAAAATGGAAACACAACACTCCAACATCTATGGGATGCAGCGAACAGCTCTAAGAGGGAAGTTTACAGTGATACAGATCTTCCTCAATGAAACAAGAAAAATCTCAAATAAACAACCTAACCTATCATGTAAAGGAATTAGAAAAAGAAGTATAAACAAAGCCCTAATTCAGCAGAAGGAAGAAAATAATAAAGATCAGAGGGGAAATAAATAAAACAGCTATCAAAAAATAATACAAAAGAGCAATAAAACCAAGAGCTGGTTTTCTGAAAGGATAAACAAAATCTACAAACCTCTAGCCAGGCTCACCAAGAAGAAAAGAGGGAGGACCCAAATAAGCAAAACTAAGAAATGAAAGAGGAGAAATAACAACAAATACTACAGAGATACAAAAAAGAGAATACAACAGTGATATGCCAACAAACTGGACAACCTAGAAGAAATGGACAAATTTCTGGAAACACACAATCTGCCAAGACTGAATCAAGAAGAAACAGACAACCTGAACAGACATATCACTAAAAGTGAAGCTGAATTTGTAAAAACAAAAACAAAAAACCTCCCAGCAAACAAAAACTCCAGGACCAGATGGTTTCACAGGGGAATTCTATCAAACATATAAAGAGGAACTAGTACCTATCCTTCTCAAAAAACTGAAGAAGACAGAACACCCTCAAATTCATTATACCAGGCCATATCATTACCCTTATATCAAAATCAGACAAAGGCACTACAAAAAAAAAAAAAAAAAAAAAAAACCTACAGGCCAATATCTTTGATGAATATAGATGCAAAAATCTTCAACAAAATATTAGCAAACCATATCCAACAATATATATAAAGGATCATACACCATGATCAAGTTGAATTTATTGAAGGGATACAAGGATGGTTCAACATGTGCAAATCAATCAGTGTGATACACCACATTAATAAGAATAATGATAAAAATCATACAATCATTTCAATAGATGCTGAAAAAGCATTTGACAAAATACAACACCCATTCATGATACAAACTCTCATAAAAGTGGGTATAAAGGAAATATATCTCAACATAATGAAGGCCATTATGACACACCCACAGCTAACATCATAGTCAACAGTGAAAAGTTGAAAGTCTTTCCTGTACATTCAGAAACAAGATAAGATGCCCACTCTTACCACTTCTATTTAACATAGTATTATAAATCCTAGCCACAGCAATCAGACAAGAAAACGAAATAAAAGGCATCCAAATTGGAAGGGAAGAAGTGAAACTGTAACTATCTGCAGATGATATGATACCTTATGTAGAAAGTCTTAAAGTCTCCACCAAAAAACTATTAGAATGAATTCAGCAAACTTGCAGGATACAAGATTAATGTGCACAAATCTGTTTCTTTTCTATATACCAATAATTAACTCTCTGAAAGAGAAAGTTAAAAAATAACCTTGTTTAAAATCACATCAAAAAGAATAAAATGCCTAGGAATAAATTTAATCAAGAAGGTAAAAGACCTATACTCTGAAAACTATAAATACTGATAAAAGAAACTGAAGAGGACACAAAGAAATGGAAAGATATCCCATGCTCTTGGATTGGAAGAATTAATACTGTTAAAATGGCTATGCTACCCAAAGCAATCTACAGATTTAATGCAATCCCTATCAAAATGCCCAGGACATTTTTCACAGAACTAGAATAATCCTAAAATTCATACAGAACCACAAAAGAACCCAAATTCCCAAAGCAATCTTGAGAAAAAAGAACAAAGCCAGAGGTATTAGGTGCCCAGATTTCAGATTATATTACAAAGCTACAGTAATCAAAACAGCATGGTACTGGCACAAAAACAGACACATAGATTAATGGAACTGAAGAGAGAGCCCACAAATAAGCCCATGTACCTATGGTCAATTAATCTAAGACAAAGGAGGCAAGAATACACAATGGAGAAAAGACAGTCTCTTCAATAAGTGCTTCTGGGAAAACTGGACAGCTACATGTTAAACAATGAAATTAGAACATTTCCTCACACCATATACAAAAATAAATTCAAAATGGATTAAAGACCTAAATGTAAGACCTGAAACCATAAAATGCCTATCATAGAACATAGACAGAACACTGACATAAATTGTAGCAATATTTTTGGGATCCATTTCCTAAGGCAAAAGAAAGAAAAGCAAGAATAAACAAATGGGACCTAACTGAACTTTTCTTTTTTAATTTACTTTGTACTGAAGTATAGCTGAATTAAAATGTTGTGTTAATTACTTCTGTACAGCAAAGTGACCCAGTTATACATATGTATACACTCTTTTTCATATTCTTTTCCATTATGGTTTATCACAGGATATTGAATATAGTTCCCTGGGTTATACAGTAGAACCTTGTTGTTTATCCATTCTATATATACACCAGTTTGCATCTACTAATCCCAAACTCCCAATCCAACCCTCTCCCCTCCCCCACCTTGGCAACCACCAGTCTATTCTCTATGGGACCTAATTAAACTTAAATGCTTTTGTACAGTAAAGGAAACCACTGACAAAAAGACAACCTACAGAATAGGAGAAAATGTTTGCAAATGACACTACCAATTAGGGGTTAATGTCCAAAATACATAAACATAAACAGCTCATACAATTCAGTATCAAAAAATGGGCAGAAGACCTGAGTGGACATTTTTCTAAAGAAGCCATACAGATGGTGAACAGGCACATGAAAATATGCTCAACATTATTAATTATTAGAGACATACAAATCAAAACAACAAATGAGGTATCACCTCACACCTGTCAGAATGGTTATCATCAATATACAACTAACGAATGTTGATGAGGTTATGGAGAATGGGGAACTCATATAGCAACTGTTGTTGGGAATGTAAAGTGGTACAGCCATTGTGGAAAACAGTATGGAGGTTCCTCAAAAAGCTAACAACTGGACTAACATATGTTCTAGCAATTCCACCCCGGGTATATTTGTAGAAAAAATAAAAACACTAATTTGAAAAGATATATGCACCCCGCTGTTCACAGCAGCGCTATTTACAATAGTCAAGACATGGAAGCAAACCAAGTATCCACCAATAGATGAATGGATAAAGAAAAATATTTGCAAATGATATGACATTGTATGAATGATAAAAGACACCAAACTATAAAACTACTAGAAAAAAAACATAGGCAAGAAGTTCCTAGACACTGACCTTCCTAGACACTGATCTTGATTTTAGATATAGAACCAAAAGTGCAAACAATAAAAGCAAAAACAAGTGGGACTACGTCAAACTAAAAACTTTTGCACATTGAATGAAACCATCAACAAAATGAAAAGGCAATCTATGGAATGGGAGAAAAAGTTGCAAATCATTCATCTGATCAGGGGCTAATATTCAAACTATATAAAGAACCCATACGATAATAGCAAAATAACAAACAATTCAACTAACAACAGGCAAAGGCCTTGAACAGACACTTTTCCACAGGAGACATGCAAACGGCCAACAGGTATATGAAAAAAATGTTCATCACTAATCCTCAGAAAAATGCAAATCAAAACCACAATGATATATCAATTCACACCTCTTAGAATAGCTATTACCAAAAAGAGACAAGTGTTGGCAACATTGAAGAGAAGAAAAGAACTCTTGTACACTGTTGACGGGAATGTAAATTGGTTCAGCCACTAAACAGTATGAAGTTTCCTCAAAAAACTAAAAATGGAACTACCATATGATCCACCAATCCTATTTCTGGGTATATATCCAAAGGAAATAAAATCACTGTTTCAAAGAGATAACCATACCCCCCATGTTCCTTGAAATATTGTTTACAATAGCCAAGACGTGGAAACAACCTAAGTGTGTATCAATGGATGAATAAAGAAAATATCGTATATATGTACAATATATATACAATGGAATATTATTCAGCCATAAAAGAGAAAGAAATCCTGCCATTTGCCATAACATAGATGAACCTAGAATGCATTATGCAAAGTGAAATAAGTCAGAAAGACAAAACACTATATGATCTCATAAAAAAGCAAACTCATCCAGAATAGGCAAATCCATAGATACGGATTAGCAGTCACCAGGGGTTGGTGGGAGGGGAAAACGGGAGGTGACTGCTATTGGGCATCCAGTTTCTTTTGTGATAATGAAAATGATCTAAAATTAGATGATGATGATGGCTGCACATCTCTGTAAATACACTTAAAACTACTGAAGCATACATTTTTAAGGGGTAAATTTATGGTATATGATTTATATCTCCATAAAGCTGTTGTTTTTAAAACTAAAAAATAAAATAGGAATAAAATGGAAATTTCAGTAAAAAATAAAAATTAAAAATTAAAAAGCAAACTCATAGAAATAATAGAATAGTGGTTATCAGTGGCTAGGGGGCGGGGGAAATGGGGAGATATTGGTCAAAGGGTACAAACTTCCCTGCTATAAGATGAACAAGTTCTGGGGATCTAATGTACAGATGATAATTAACATACTATATTATATACTTGAAAGTTGTTGAAAATAGATCTTAAATGTTATCACCATCCCCCCAACAAGTTGATTTTTTGAGATAATGGATGTGTTAACTAACCGTATTGTAGTAATCATTTTGCAGTCTATACATGTACCTGATCATCATGCTGTATGCCTTACACTTATACAATAGGTCAATAATGTCTCAATAAAACTGGGGTAAAAAAGAGTAAGTCATGGACTGAAGTGGGCAAAGGAAACAGATTATTTCAAAATTTTATACAAAACTTTACTCTGAGCTCTCTGTTAACTAAAGCAAAAGAAAAAAAAGAGTTGCACATTAACTATTAGGAGAGAGAAACTATTCTCTTCTACTAAATACTAGTAATAGTTCTCATATAGTACAAAATACACAGAAATATTATGATGATGATGTCTTCTATCAATTCTCAATGAAATCTGAAGATTTCCATGGTTCTCAGATGGCATTTCATCCATGAACTTAAGCACAAAGTATACACAAAAACAAACACTTCTCCTCACCCCTAACCAGATCTCTTGATATAGTAGAATCCAGTCTTCTGTATTTTTAAAGTCTCATTAAGTAATTCTGAAGCAACCTCTAATTACATGCCATTGTCTTAAATCAGAGTTCTATAAGGACATTGATATAGGAATCAAAATATTTTATTCTACATGTAGAGCTATTGACTAATCTAATAAGAAACAAAGTGAGAGCAGAGGTTCCCAAAGTAGGCTTTTCCACCAATTATAAAAATACTGATTTCTGGGCCCTATCTGAGTTCTACTGAATCAGACTCTGTATGAATGGGAACCAAGAATCTGTATTTTAACAATTGCCCAAAGTGAGCCTGGGCTGAAAACCAGATGTGTTAACTCCTGCATAAGACCAGTGATTCTCTGACTGCATGCAGCATCCAGAATTCACTGGAGGGCTTGTTCCAACATCAACGGTTGGGCTCCATCCCCTGAGTTTCTGATGCAGTAGGTCTGGAATGAGCCTGAGAATTTGCACTTACTAACAGGTTCTCAAGTGATGTTGGTGTTGTCGGTCCCAGGACCACACTCTCTGAATCACTCACTGGACTGTCCATTTAGTATACCAGTTGCCTCAAATGGCCTTTGATAGAACTGGAAAGTAGATAATTCTACTGAAGTCTTTGATAAGTGTCTGAAGCGTAAGTAGTTAGTGATGTTAACCAAAAACCACTTCCATGTGCTTTTGATACCGGGCATTTGGAATTTTCTTTAACAAAATAAACTAACTTGTAATCCAAATTGAGGGTCATTTCACCTATTCAATGATGAGAAGAGCCAGGAATACTCCCAGGAAGGAGCTTTCGGATTATTCAACAAAGACTTTAACTGAAATGCCATAGAAAAACGCAGGGCAGATATAACCATTCATAAACCTTGGACACTTTTTTTAAAAACACACTTAGTGAAGCTGCTAAGAACAAGTTGTTTTTGAGCAGGACTTGACCCCAGAGTGTGTCCATAAGAATAAAAGAGCTGCAATGTACCCATTACATCATATGACGTGACCTGTGGAGCGAAGTTATTTAGTGCTGTCCATCTGAATGCTGAAGGGCGTCTGCCAAAAGCAACAGCTTTAGTTTCGATACAAAACTAAGCAAGCTCTCCTTGAGAAAAGGATGGAACAACACATCTGTGGTTTCTTAAATTCATTTCTTGTTCATGAGCATCAGATCCTACTATAGCTCTACTGGAAAGGCAATATCTAACTCACACGGAGGTTTTTTTTAAGAAATTAAATTATAAATTTCAAAGAAGGCAGAGGGATGTGGACACAGACAGGTTTTACATCATTTGGAAATGGAATCTGAACTGTTAAAAGGTAATTCCTGTATGCCACGTGACTCTCAGTGTGGCTGTGTCAATTCTCATAAGAAACATTAAGGTCCAAAATCTTTGAGATCAGCCAGTTCAACCCAGAGGCGTTTCCTTACGATCAAAAGCTATGATTAAATAACTCATACTATAAATGGCCATAAACTGACTTCTGAATAAAGATGACATCAGCCCAAATTACCTGATTGTCCCCACCCAATTTCCACTTAAAGTATATATAAAGACAAAGAAGGCAAAAACTCAAAATTGGCTCTGAAACCAAGAAAAGCAGCCAGCCATTTATAAGAACCTGGGAATAATATACAGTAAGTACAGTGTAATATCTATTAAGTGCAGTGAAGATGGAGCTGAATTAAAAGTAATCAGTGTCCAATGAATGCTTTGCTTGCTGAAAACGAACAGGAAGAAGTAAGTTAGAAGGGTCAGACCTCCCCCACTCTATCTCATTTTCCAGAAAAAGGGGTGGAGACCAAAGAGAGCTGCTTCTTACCATGCAGCTCTGCTTTACGAAATGACCAGACAGCGATCCACTACTATCCCTTCTCCCATCACTTTCAGAAGTTCTGTGTTAAGAAGTTTTTTCATAAATCAGTAAGTACAGTAAATAATCTACTGGCTGGTTCATGGCCTCCTGAAAACAGGAGAACAGAAATCCAGTTCTAAAAGATCTGGGTAGAGGAAGAATTCTAACACGAAAATTTTCCTTGTCTCTGGCCAAGCCTCTCAGCATTGATTTGTAACTCAAGGAAAGAATGGGCCCCACTTTGATTGGGGAGATTTCTTAGGGAAAATAGAGCCAGGGTTTTCTCCTGTTTTAGCAGTCAAGGTGCAGAGCTTTGCAGGTAGTCGGGGGGTGGTCCTTGTCACTGCACAAGGGCATGTGGCTAAGTAGGAGAGGCAGGGCCGGAATCCAGTAAGCACTGGACCACTTGCCCAGCTGTGTGCCTCGGTGTAGAACTGTGTCTGCCCAGAAGAATAAGCTTTCAGAGACCAGTTAGGAGCTACACAGCTAGCAAATGAGGGTTGGTTGTAATTCCAAAGTCAAGGCTTGCACTGTCCAATTTGATAGTCACTTGCCACAGTGCAAAAATAGAACATTTCCATCTCTGCAAAAATTTCTATAGGGCAGTGTTGGCATACTGTCCACAAAAACTGTGAAGTGGAAAGAAGTTTCGTCACTTTTCAATTAAAATGGAAGCAGCATCATTCTACAAAATGAGGTCTCCAGAGAGTTCTGTCATTTGGGAGTCAGCATGAAATCTGACTAAATGCATCTAGAACAATGTAAACATTAAGACAAGTAGTTATAATAAGCTCTTAATTAACCCTTCTTGTTCAACATTTTCTAACTTTTAATACATTAAAATCAAACACATGGAAGCACTGAGCTGTTCTATGTTCCTTAAAAAGGAACAGAATTCTAATTATATATTCATCTATATTCATCTATTATATTGATGCTTTCCTCAGAAAATTCCCTTGAGAAATCAATTTTCAAATTTATTTCTAAGCCACCTCAATCTGTACACTAAACTGTAAATCAGGGTAATACGTATGTGTACTATAGTTATCGTAAGGTAAAACAAGCAATTAATTTTACCCAGTTAATACTCATTGTGTGTCAAAGTTAACCACACAAAACCAGAAGCAAGTAAGAACATATTTCAGGAAGAATTTATCTTTTAAAATAAATAGGAAAAAGTGTCACATGATGTAAACTAACAATGGGTGGGGATGGAATCAAAAAATGATACAAATGAACTTATTTGCAAAAGAGAAACAGACTCACTGCCTTCAAAAACACACTTATGGTTACCAAAGGGGAAAGGCGGGGGGTGGGGGATAACTTAGGAGTTTGGGGTTAACATATACACACTACTATATATAAAATAGATAATCAACAAGGACACAAGGAACTCTACCCAATATCTACCCAATATTCTGTAATAAACTGTATGGGAAAAGAATCTGAAAAAGAATGGATACATGTACATGCATAACTGAATCACTCTGCTGTACACCTAAAACTAACACAATGTTGTAAATCAACTATACTCCAATATAAAATAAAAATTAAATAAATAAAAGGATGTTATTAAATTTTTTTAAAGTTGGCTGAAAAGCAAAAAAAGGCAAAAAAATGTTAACTATATCATATACATATATTGAACCATTATGTTGTACACCTGAAGCTAATATATGTCAATTATATCTCAGTTAAAAAAATTAAACTGTAAAAAAAAAATTGACTGGGGAGTAGTGAGGGTGAGTGTAAAGCAATACATATTGTCTTCTGAGAGTTAAATAGGAAGGCATTCTCTTATCCCTAATCAAAGTTAGATAAACCAGAGGATCTAAAGCCACAAATAGAGATAGGATTTTTCCTGCCAAGGCTGAAAGACCAAAGAAATTGAAATTATCAGTAAAATAGGAATACAAAGGACAGACTCTAGAAATATGTGGTCCGTCCAAACTCTAAAGTACTAGGGGTGTGCAACTTCTCTTTAAAATAACAGAAGCGCTGGTTTTAAGAAGCCTAATTTGCATACCCAGATCAGGAACTCTGGGAATCCAGGTCATTTATAATGGAAATCCCTAAATCCTGTGGTTCAATAGGAAAGTACTTAAACCACAGACAACCATTCTCAAACAGAGAAGGAAGACTATGGCTGCCTCAATCCCTGGATTTTAGAAGGCAACCTAGAACACTCCAAGGTAGGAGAGAGCTCATAGGTGCATACAAGTGCTGCTCAGATAAAGGCTGGCAACAGTGTGACCAGCATGGTGGCACACAAATCATCCTAGAGCTCATCCTCTGGGGAAACCTAATGTAATTTGTTTAATGGTAGGTATCACAAATTGAAAGAGAAAGGCTATCTTTGGCACTAAAAGAGTTACAAACATGCCAGCATTTCTGAAAATGCCTTAAAAAGTTTTCCTACTTGCAAAGAAAACTTCATTCTTTTTTGGGGGAGGATGGAGTAAGGTGACCTATTATTTGGGGTGCAGTAACTAAAAAGTTGTGGCAACAGCCATAGAATGGACAGTCATGCAACCTGGTGGGTTAGGAGCTTGCTTCCTTCCCAAGAGCACCATCCCACAGAGCGGGAGCATGAAAACTAAAACAGTCTTTACAGGAGTGAAGGCAACATGCTGGAGCCGCATAGCTTAGTAATCATCCCCCAAACCTCTGACTGTACTTTGGTTCTTGTGGTTCACAGAAATGAAAATGTAATGGAAACCAGAATTAGGCTGGATGGCAATAATCCCAAAGTAACTGAATTCACTTACATATACCTTTGAACATTGTTCCAATGGACATGTAATATTCTTATACTGTTAGCAGTGTCAAAGACATATTAATGATACAAAAAAAGATTATCCAAACTAGTCAGACTTAGGGGAAAACACCCAACTAATTGTTCCATGAGGACATAATCAGGGCTGTATCATACACCCAACAGACAGCTACCGTAGTTCTTTGGGCCCATAAACATTTGTGAAATGCTTGCCTTGAAAACCTGTATCTTCCAACGATAGTAACAGTCACCAATTTTGGCCAACGCTGACTTTGTAAGACATTTCTCTCACCCATTCTTGTCCCCAGTCGGCCATGTCTAATTTAGAACTAAAGTTGGCTTCATTCAAATATTCTCTCCTGTGTACCTTCAGCTTTGTTCTCTCATCATTTCCCAGTCCTCAGAAAAAAAAAACATTTTAAAAAGAATGCAGGAAGAAATACTCCATGACCCCAACTACTGCTTCTTCCTCTTCGCCAGCTCCTTGCCTCGTCCCCCACCCTCCCTCTCTTTCCAAGGCCAAGAATATTGAAGGAACATTCTGTGCTCGTTGCTTTTGCATCCTTGTATGATGTTCCATGGCTTCTGCCCTCACTGCTCAAAATTTTGAGAAAAGATCCCTTCCTCTAAATAAGGACATTTCTCTTTCCTTATCTTACGTGACTCTTTCGTGGCATTTTACAGTGTTCATCACTGTCTTTTAAAACTTGCCCTACTCATGACACCATATTCCTTTGATTCTTATCCAACTTTCTGCTAGCTCTCTCAGGCCTCTTTGCAGGATCCTCTTCCTGTGAGGATCCGAAAATGTTGGTGTACCCCCGAGTCCTTTGCTTAGCCCTTTTCTACTTCTGCTCACTCTCCCTAGGCCATCTTATTCATACCAATGGACTCCACAGACACCTGCAGGCTAGTGGTTCTTAAATATGCATCTGCATTCCAGAACATTTGTCCACACTCCAACTGACCTCTCTATAATTTTAAAACCTTCGACTCCAAAATATCCCAAACTCAACTTATTTTCCTACACTGAGCACGTCACTAAATCCTGTTGACTACACTTTTCAACAAACTCAAATCCATTCTCTCTCCTCCAGCCCTCACGGTCACTTACTTAGCTCAGGTCACCTCCTTGGGACAACTGCAAGGGTCTCTATCTCTAATTTTAATTCACTTCTTTATCTCGCTCCAATTTAACTTCCCATAATGATCTAACTGGAAAAACAAAACAAAAAACAACTGTGGAAATCCATTCAGCTGTTCACAATTGAGAGGGAGGAAGCAAACTTCAGACTCCTTTGCACACCCCACAAGACCTCCCATGATTTGGCCTCTGCCTCATGCCTGAGCAAGTCTTTCATTACTTAGCAACCAAACCACCAGGAGTTCCTGGAAATCACCACATGATTTCATGTCTTCTCACATTCTATTTTCACTGATTGGAATGCCCTCTTCCACTGCCTATCCACAAGGTAAACTCTCCTTTATCTTTCAATTTTTCATTATCAAGTCTAAGAAGTCAAAGTACGGTTCAAGATGGCAGAGTAGAAGGACGTGCGCTCACTCCCTCTTGCAAGAGCACCAAAATTACAACTAACTGATGACCATTCATCGACAGAAAGACACTGGAACTCACCAAAAAAGAGACTCCATATCCAGAGACAAAGGAGAAGCCACGATGAGACAGTAGGAGGGGCACAACTGCAATAAAATCAAATCCCATAACCGCTGGGTGGGCGACTCATGAAGTGGAGAACAGTTATACCACAGAAGCCCAATCAGTAGAGTGAGGGTTCTGAGCCCCATGTCAGGCTTCCCAATCTGCAGGTCCAACAACTGGAGGAAGAATCCCCAGAGAATCAGACTTTGAAACCAGAGGGATTTGACTGCAGGACCTCCACAGGACTGGGGGAAAGAGACTCCCATCTTGAAGGGCACACAAAAAGTAGTGTCCACACGCGGACCCAGGGGGAAGGAGCAGTGACCCCATAAGAGACTGAATCAAACTTACCGGCTGGTGTTAGAGGATTACCTGCAGAGCTGTGGCTCACTGTGGAGACAGGGAAAATAGTGGCAGGGGTTGTGGGAAGTGCTCATTGCTGTGAGCTGAGTTCACCATTAGCCCCACCAAAGAACCTGTAAGCTCCAGTGCTGGGTAGCCTCAGGCCAAACAACCAATAGGGTGGCAACACGGCGCAACCCATTGGCAGACAAGCAGATTAATGTTTTACTGAGCTCCACCCACCCAGGCCTACCTACCATCAGTCCCTCCCATCAGGAAGCACGCACAAGCCTCTTAGATAGCCTACTCCACAAGAGATCAGACAGCAGTATCAAGCAGTATCGGTAGTATTTCATTCTGTGGAACTGAAAACCACAGCCACAGAAAGATACAGAAAATGAAAAAGCAGAGGCCTTGGTACCAGATGAAGGGACAAGAGAAAACCCCAGAAAAACAACTAAATGAAGTGGAGATAGGAAACCTTCCAGAAAAAGAATTCAGAATAACGATGGTGAAGATAATCCTGGACTTTAAAAAAAGACTGGACGCAAAGATTGAAAAGATGCAAGAAAAGTTTAACAAAGACCTAGAAGAATTAAAGAACAAACAGAGATATGCAACACAATAACTGAAATGAAATATACACTAGGAGGAACCAATAGAAGATTAACTGAGGCAGAAGGGCAAATGACTGACCTGGAAGACAGAATGGTGAAAATCACTGATGCAGAAAGGAATAAAGAAAAAAGAATGAAAAGAACTGAAGACACCCTAAGAGACCCCTGGGACAACATTAAACACACCAATATTTGTATTATACAGGTCCCAGAAGGAGAAGAGAGACAGGACCCGAGAAAATCTCGGAAGAGATTATAGTCGAAAACTTCACTAACATGGGAAAGGAAATAGCCACCCAAGTCCAGGAAGTGCAGAGAGTCCCAGGCAGCATAAACCCAAGGAGAAACACACCAAGACATACAGCAGTCAAACTGACAAAAATTAAAGGCAGAGAAAAATTATTAAAAGCGACAAGGGCAAAACAACAAATAACATACAAAGGATAAGAGCTGATTTCTCAGCAGAAACTCTGCAAGCCAGAAGGGAGTGGCACGATATATTTCAAGTGATGAAAGCGAAGAACCTACAACCAAGAATACTCTACCCAGCAAGGATCTCACTCAGATTCGATGGAGAAATCAAAAGCTTTCTAGACAAGCAACAGCTAAGAGAATTCAGCACCACCAAACCAGCCCTACAACAAATGCTAAAAGAACTTCTCTAAGCAGGAAACATAACAGAAGAAAAGGACCTACAAAAACAACAACAAAACAATTAAGAAAATGGTAATAGGAACATACATATCGATAATTAGCTTGAATGTAAGTGGACTAAATGCACCAACCAAAAGACACAAACTGGCTGAATGATACAAAAACAAGACTCATATATGTGCTGTCTACAAGAGACCCACTTCAGACCTAGGGACACATACAGACTGAAAGTGAGGGGATGGGAAAAGATACTTCATGCAAATGGAAGTCAAAAGAAAGCTGGAGTAGTGATAATCATATCAGATAAAATAGACTTTAAAAAATGTTATAAAACACAAGAAAGGACACTACATAATGATCAAGGAATCAATCCAGGAAGAGGAGATAACAATTATAAATTTATATGCACCCAATATAGAAGCACCTCAATACATAAGGCAAAGGGGAAAAGCTACAAAAGAGGAAATCGACAGTAACACAATAATAATGGGGGACTTTAACAGCCCACTTACACCAATGGACAGATCATCCACAAAGAAAATTCATAAGGAAACACAAGCTTTAAATGACACAATAAACCAGCTAGATTTAATAGATGTCTATAGGACATTACCTCCAAAAACAGCAGATTACACGTTCTTCTCAAGTGCACATGGCACATTCTCCAGGATAGATCACATTTTGGGTCATAAATCAAGCCTTGGTAAATTCAAGGAAATTGAAATCATATCAAGCATCTTTTCTGACCACAACGCTATGAGATTAGAAATCAATTACATGAAACAAACTGCAAAAAACACAAACACATGGAGGCTAAACAATACGCAACTAAATAACCAAGAGATCATTGAAGAAATCAAAGAGGAAATCAAAAAATACCTAGAGACAAATGACAATGAGAACACAATGATCCAAAACCTATGGGATGCAGCAAAAGCAGTTCTAAGAGGGAAGTTTATAGCAATACAATCCTACCTCAAGAAACAAGAAAAATCCCAAATAAACAATCTAACCCTACACCTAAAGAAACTACAAAAAGAAGAGCAAAAAACCCCCAGAGTTAGAAGGAGAGGAATCACAAAGATCAGAGCAGAAATAAGCGAAATAGAAACAAAGAAAACAATAGCAAAAATCAATAAAACTAAAAGCTGGTTCTTTGAGAAGATAAATAAAATCGATAAACCTCTAGCAAGACTCATCAAGAAAAACAGGGAGAGGACTCAAATCAATAAAATTAGAAAGGAAAGCGAAGTTGCAAAGGACACCATGGAAATAAAAAGCACCATATGAGACTACTACAAGCAACTATATGCCAATAAAATGGACAACCTGGATAAAATGGACAGATTCTTAGAAAGGTAAAACCTACCAAGACTGAATCAGGAAGAAATAGAAAATATGAACAGACCAATCACAAGTAATGAAATTGAAACTATGATTAAAAATCTTCCAACAAACAAAAGTCCAGGACCAGATGGATTCACAGGTGAATTTTATCAAACATTCAGAGAAGAGCTAACACCCATCCTTCTCAAGCTCTTCCAAAACATTGCAGAGGAAGGAACACTCCCAAACTCATTTTATGAGGCCATCATCACCCTGACACCAAAACCAGACAAATGATACTACAAAAAAAGAAAATTACAGACCAATTTCACTGATGAATTTAGATGCAAAAATCCTCAATAAAATACTAGCCTATGGAATCCAACAACACATTAAAAGGATCATACACCATGATCAAGTGGGGTTTACCCCTGGAAGGCAAGGATTCTTTAATATACGCAAATCAATCAATGTGATGCACCATATTAACAAACTGAAGGATAAAAACCACATGATCATCTCAATAGATGCAGGAAAAGTTTTGACAAAATTCAACATTCATTTATGACAAAAACTCTCCAGAAGGTGTGCATAGAGGGAACCTACCTCAACATAATAAAGGCCACATACAACAAACGCACAGCAAAATCATTCTCAATGGTGAAAAACTGAAAGCATTGCCTCTAAGATCAGGAAGAAGACAAGCATGTCCACTCTCGCCACTCCTATTCAACATAGTTTTGGAAGTCCTTGCCACAGCAATCAGAGAAGAAAAAGAAATAAAAGGAATCCAAATTGGAAAAGAAGAAGTAAAACAGTCACTGTTCACAGATGACATGATATTATACATAGAAAATCCTAAAGATGCCACCAGAAAACTACTCGAGCTAATCAATGAATTTGGTAAAGTTGCAGGATACAACATTAACACACACAAATCTCTTGCATTTCTATACACTAACAATGAAAGATCAGGAAGAGAAATTAAGGAAACAATCCCATTCACCATTGCAACAAAAAGAATAAAATAAAAATACCTAGGAATAAACCTAACTAAGGAGGTAAAAGACCTGCACTCAGAAAAGTATAAGATGCTCATGAAAGAAATCAAAGACGACACAAACGGAGAGATATACCATGTTCTCGGATTGGAAGAAACAACATTGTGAAAATGACTATACTACCCAAAACAATCTACAGATTCAATGCAGTCCCTATCAAATTACCAATGGCATTTTTTACAGAACTAGAACAAAAATCCTAAAATTTGTATGGGGACACAAATGCCCATGAATAGCCAAAGCAATCTTGAGGGAAAAAAAAGGAGCTGGAGGAATCAGACTCCCTGACTTCAAACTATACTACAAAGCTACAATAATCAAGACAATATGGTACTGGCACAAAAACAGAAATATAGATCAATGGAACAGGATAGAAAGCCCAGAGATAAACTATGGTCAACTCATCTATGACAAAGAAGGCAAGGATATACAATGGAGAAAAGGCAGCCTCTTCAATAAGTGGTGCTGGGAAAACTGGACAGCTACATGTGAAAGAATGAAATTAGAACACTTCTTAACACCATACACAAAAATAAACTCCGAATGGATTAGAGACCTAAATGTAAGGCCAGACACTATAAAACTCCTAGAGGAAAACATGGGAAGAGCACTCTTTGACATGAATCACAGCAAGATCTTTTTTGACCCACCTCCTACAGTAATGGAAATAAAAACAAAAAAAAATAAGTGGGACCTAATGAAACTTCAAAGCTTCTGCACAGCAAAGGAAACTATAAGCAAGATGAAAAGACAACCCTCAGAATGGGAGAAAATATTTGCAAATGAATCAACAAAGGATTAATCTCCAAAATATATAAGCAGTTCATCCAGCTCAATATCAAAAAAACAAACAACCCAATCAAAAAATGGGCAGAGGACCTAAATAGGCATTTCTCCAAAGGAGACATACAGATGGCCAAGAGACACATGAAAAGCTGCTCAACATCACTAATTATTAGAGAAATGCAAATCAAAGCTACAATGAGGTATCACCTCACACCAGTTAGAATGGGCATCATCGGAAAATCTACAAATAGTAAATCCTGGAGAGGGTGTGGAGAAAAGGGAACGCTCTTATACTGTTGGTGGGAATGTAAATTGATACCGCCACTAAGCAGAACAGTATGGAGGTTCCTTGAAACACTAAAAACAGAGTTACCATATGACCCAGCAGTCCCACTGCTCAGCACATACTCAGAAAACACCATAATTCAAAAAGACACATGCACTCCCATGTTCATTGCAGCATTATTTACAATAGCCAGGACATGGAAGCAACCTAAATGTCCATCAACAGATGAATGGATAAAAAAGATGTGGTACATATATACAATGGCATATTACTCAGCTGTAAAAAGGAACGAAATTGGGACATTTGTAGAGACATGGATGGACCTAGAGACTGTCATACAGAGTGAAGCGAGTCTGAAAGAGAAAAAGAAATATCGTATGTTAACACATGTATGTGAAATATAGAAAAGTGGTACAAATCAACCGGTTTGCAAGGCAGAAATAGAGACACAGATGTAGAGAACAAACATATGGACACCAAGTGGGGAAAGCGGAGGGGTTTGGGGGGGAAATGAATTGGGAGATTGGGATTGCCATATATACATTACTAATAAGAAAAAAAATATCAAATTGTACACTTTGAATATACGCAGTTTATTGTATGTCAATTGTACCTCAATAAAAGTTGTTAAAAAAAGTAAATAAATAAATAAAGTGCCATCTGCCCTGATATAGTGATGATTTGCTTAATTTATAACACTCAGAGGTTAATGATGAAGTTTGGCACTTTCAAGTGCTGTGTTGGAGAGTTTCAATGTCGAATAGTTCTCCTCATCCTTCAGGAGGACTCTGGCAACATCGAAAACCAAAGAAGCATGCCCTTTGACCTACCAATTCTGCATCAAGATATTTATCCTGAGGAAATAATCAGCTGTCCATGCTAAGATATCTATATGAGGACATCCTTTGTAACAGAAATTGAAAGTAAACTTAAGGTTCCAAGGAAGAAGATTATTTAATAAAAATATAATCAAAGGATGAATTATGCCCTACTATTAAAATGTCATAGTGTAGACTTCCTTTGCAGGAATACTGAGGACAAAATAACCTGAAACCCCTCCCAGTACAAAAACACCTAAAACTGCCAGGTGTGTGAACACATATGCAAATGTACACACACACACACACACACACTCACTCACACACACACAAACATATCACAACCTACCTTTTTAAGTGCTTAGCCAAGTTGGCCAAAAAAGTAATGAACCACCTGAGAAGCCAAAATATGTCAAGGTAAAAGAACACATAACCTAGCAACCAATTATATCCCAATCCTGCGTGACCTCTAGTTTTGACTTTTATAAGCAGAAATCAAGTGGGAAATAGAAGTCAGATCAAAAAGCTGGGACATCCCACCCTCAATAAGTGAACAAGGGGGAAAAGTACTGACTCATGTCACATAGGGAGAGGAGAAAGAAACATGACTGTCTCAGATTTGGATCTAAGCAGGAAGGCACCTCCTCTGAGAATTTATATTCAGACATTTGCCCCTAATACCCTGGGGGCCTGAATTCATACAATTGCTGTGGCCACCCAAAAAACTCAACCTGGATATTTAAACTGATGTGGACTTGAGTTAATAGTGTGCCCTTATGTCATCAGTAGAAGCAAATACAAGTTATTTGTATTTCACTTTAAGTTCTCAAAGAATTACTAGAGGAAAAGTTCCTAGAAACATGAGCTCACATCCAAAAAAAAAAAAATCACAGAACACATGAGGAAGCAAGCCAGCACATACCAGAGTCGTCAAAAACAACAAATAGCAGAATCAGACCTACAAAGTCTACAGATAATAGTAGCATCGGATACAGACTATAAAATAAAAATGTTACTATGTTTAACAATAAAAGAGCATATAGTAAAAGAATGGTACATTTTTCAAGACCACGCAAGTTTGAAAAAGATTCAAACAGTTTATAGGAATGAAAGACATAGTATTTCAAATTACTCAGTGCATGAGAAAAATACCTGATTAAGTGCAACTAATGAGAAAATCAGTAAATGAGACTGTTACTACAAAAAGAGAAAATTACACAGAATGGAGGACAGAGGCTCAGCGATGAGAATTTGAAAGTGAGGTTTAGCGGCAGGAATAATACTGAAAAGGTCTCATAATCATCTAAATGGAGATGCAGAACCACAAAACTGTCAGAAGTGTTACCCAAAGAAATGATGGACAACAATGTCCCAGAACTGGTGGTAGACATGAACCCTCAGATACAGGAAACGCGAGATCAATAAAAAGAATTTCACACCAAAACAAACTTAATAGTGCATTTATTGACAAAAAGTATTTGATACGTTTCTAAGTTAAAAAAAGCCAAACCACAAAAAAAACCAACAAAGCAATATATACTCTAGTATTTTTATTTATTAAAGAGTATGCACTTACAGACATGTACCTACTCAAAAAAATAGTTTAAAAATGGTTAATGTTTATTTTTAAGTAGAAAGACATCTCTCAATCTTTGATTTATGCTTTTCATCTTTTCCAGAGGTAACTGTACATGTATCACTTTTAAAATAAGAAAAGTTACTAAAAATTACAATTTTAACAATATGAAATATAACAATGTATTTGAATATATGAAGAGACACATACCAAAAATATTAACAGCTAATATTCCTAGTTTGTAAGCATTTGGATATTTCCCTACAGTTTCTAATCAATGACCAAACAAACTATATGCACAAATATGGGGGGGAGGGGAAGCGTTGGTATTTAAAAAGATTAAAAGTGGTTTCAATCTTTCTGGCTTACTTCACTCTGTATGACAGAGAAAAACAAATACCATATGCTAACACATTTACATGGAATCTAAAAAAATGGTACAGATGAACCCAATGGCAGGGCAAGAATAAAGATGCAGATATAGAGAACGGACCTGAGGACATAAGGAGGGGGCAGTGGGGAAGCTGGGATGAAGTGAGAGAGTAGCATTGACATACATACACTATCAAATGTAAAACAGACAGCGAGTGGGAGGCTGCTGCACAACACAGGGAGATGATGGGTGATAACTTAGAGGGCTGGGAGAGGGAACATGGGAGGGAGGCTCAACAGGAAGGGGATATGGGGATATATGCATAAATACAGCTGATTCACTTTGCTGTACAGCAGAAACTGGTACAACAGTGTAAAGCTATTATACTCCAATAGAGATCTGGGGAAAAAAGTGGTTTTATTGTGGATGCTTAGTTACATGCTTTATAATTTTTATATCTTACAAATTTTCATTTGTTATACTATTTCTATTGCTTATATTATGCACATTTTCATTTATTGTTTCACAATTAAGAAAACAATTTTTAACATATGCATGTGGATACACAGGTGGGTCATCTAGCCTTAGATTCTGGGTAAAATTTTGTGCAAGAAAACCTCAGTTTAAAACTAATCAAAATTTTGTAAATCAACTATACTCCAATAAAGAAAGAAAAATATTCAACCCTTCTCCCCAAAATAAAATAATCAAAATTTAAAATCTGCAGTATATCCATATATTTATATACAATGTTTTCAGAGACTTATGATGTTATGGGAAAGTGTTACCTTTAAATGTTAAAACTTTAAAGTGCCGAACAAAAATATGTGCATATCTCATACAGAATCTGCAGGGGAATCACAGGCAGAAATAACAGAATGCTAACAGTGGCCGTCCCTGGTGTCACAGTTTCCTTCATGCATTAATACCAGGGAGGGAGAGAACAAGGAAGCCAGTCAGGGTTTCTCAATGTTGACACACATCTGGCCTCAATTTTGATTCTTGGGAACAAGAGCAGTGAAAGCAAGAGAACCAGGAAAAAAGATAAGGACTAAAACCACCTTACTAAAAAAAACTTCAAAATTCACAATTATTGGCATTTAGAGGAGGAGAAGTCAACATTTACTACAGCCTTTCAACATAAAGGCAAAACACTGATGCAACCAAGGAAAAGGAGGAAAAGCTAATAATGTCTGGCTGCTGCCACTTCTCTTTAATGACATCAAAATCCACATCAGATACGTGATTTGTGTGTTTATGTACAATATCCTTGAACTAGAAACCACAGATTTCAATCTCAAATTTATTCAGGAATAAAAATTCAGACCACAGGCAACATACTTTTATGTGACTTTACATATACGTTACTAGCTAATGATAGGAAAACCTCACATTGGCTCATGAGCTCACACGAAATGCCATGACTCTCCCTCTTTCCATAAGCAGATCTCTGAAGGCAGATCCCTAGGCAAAGAACAAGAGTCTACAAAATATTGGGAGAAAACTCTTAACTTATTCTATTGAGCCTTCCTCTGATCTTTAAAGAAGTGATTCTGCAGTGCCTTCCAAATTCACAGCAGACCTGATGTATAAACAGCAAATCATCAAAGATAGTTCAAGAGAGCTCTTCATGTCTCGAAACATTAGGAGCTAAAACTGAGAGCTTCTACACCTGCAAATAATAAACTTCAAACGCAACCCAAAACTAGCCTGGCATTTATCATTTGTGAGCCTAAGACGAGAGAGAGAGAGAGAGAGAGAGAGAGAGAGAGAGAGAGAGAGATGTGTATGCATATAATCAATTGACCAACTATAGTGTACCTAGTCTTTAGCCTTGAATTCTTGTATAGCACCCTGAAACTTGTAAAAGTGTGCTGTTCATACAATAAGTAGCATCTCACAATTGGATGGAAACCACTGAGGTCATCTAGTTCTACCTCTTCCCCAATGCTTTCATCTCATCTACTTTCTTCAGTATCTGCTGGAACACTTTCAATGACAGGACGCTCACTCCCTTCCAAAGCCAGCCATAAAGTCCTTGGGCAGGTTGCTCACTAGAAATTCTCTTAAATGTAGTTCAAACCATCCCAGCTGAAAAGCCCATTCAGGGGACCCAACTGCTCTTTAATCAAACTGAATCTCATCCTTCCAACGCCTGAAGGTGGATCAAGTAGACAAAGGTAGAGGTCAAGTCACCCATTTATTCCTTTCCTTTCTCATAATTCCTATCTCATAGGTCCTCTATAACCCCTTTCCACTCTCCACTGAGAACACACATATTCTTAAAGGACGGCACCTACAACACGATACAGTACCCTTGTTGGGTGCTTCTGACCAATCCAGAACATAGTGAAACCAACATCTCACTTGCTTTCATTTTAATTTTCAGATATGATGTGTTTAGAGAACACACTATCATGAAATAAAGTCTATAGTTTGAGATAACGGCCATTTCAAATGGGTCCAGCCTTAAAATATGCTATTACCGTGAAACTGAGAATTATAAAAATTAAAGTCCCTAAAAGTTTCTCAAAGAAAATGTGGTCTACCAGTAGAATTTGTTAAAAATGCAGAGTCCTGAATCCTTCCCAGCTTGCCTGAATCAGAATCTCTGTGAGAGGGCCCAGTGCACTTTAAACAGACTCTCTGGTGATTCTGATGCAAAGTAAAAGGCGAGAACCAATGCCCTACCTTCATGGTTGCCAAATGGTTACCGCTTCACCACACATAAATCCATTTGTTCTGTCTCATCCTCTCATTCTCCTTCCCCCTCTCTCTATCTCCTGTAGGTCCACAAGGGCAGAGTCAAAATGACTAGCACAATCTGAGCTGGTTTCAACTGATGGTTAAACTGGGATTAGAACCAAGTACTGGTAATCCCTGCCTTTAGTTTCAGTCTAAACTTGTCCCTAAAGGGAGAGCAGTATCTGGGATGTAGTAGGAGAATGAGAAGGACAGAGTATGAGATGGGGCTGAACTGAGGGAAATAAATACCCTAAAGCAATCATTCACTGACACTTGATCCTTAGAGGTCGCTGGTAAAAAGCTGAGAAGTTGGTCAATGCGGAGGACCTTGCCAGAAGAAAGGAGAAGAAAAGGAAAGCAAGGAATGAGACGAGAGACAGCGCCAGAGACAGTCCTGTGACTGCACGGGACACACCAGTTAGATCCAGCCCACAGCTTTGTGAAAGCTCTGGAGTTTCACTCTTACAATTTTAATTTTCAAGTTTTCTTGTATTAATACTAAGCTTGACGTGATTTAGAAAATGTTCTTCCCCAAATAAGCAAGCTCAAAATCAAAATACTTGATGTCTGCATTTGCTGCAATGTCTGCATTTGCTGCAACAGCAGCGAAAACTCAAGAGCCGTCTTTATACATCAGGATGAGGATCAAACTTATCTCCTCCAATATCCACAAGAAATTCCACCACTGAGCACAAAATGTGCCTTCACAATTCTTTCCATTGTTGTGGGTCCTAGTTTTAAAAAGGATACTTCATTCTCGTTCCAAATACAGATGCAAACTGCAGACAAAACATCCTACCACAAAACTAAAATGCCCAGGACCAAGAAATCCACAATAAAGAGGTTAAACTCCAAACCCAAAATGGTAAATGTAATGACAATGACCTTTACCATGCGGTAAAAGATGAATCCAACTAACATTACCTTAAAAAGAACCTTAGTAACTTCTCTCCTTCCTGTTATAATTGCTCATTACAGGCCAGCTGTTTGGTGGAGACATTTCTGACCAATGTGCTGCTTCACCCTGTGTGAACCCTACGAAACACGCATTAAGAGATTCTGAAGGCATGTAAAGAGGCCATACTCTGTCAAACATTTACAATTACAAGGGGATCAATAAAAAGAGAAGTGTTAAATGGTTACTTTCCAGATTGCTGTATTCTGATTCCAAAACAACAAAAGGGAGGGAAAAAAGGATAGCAGTGGCTCAAAAAAATGACATTTTGTTAAATCATAAGGCTGGACGGGGCCTTAAAGGTTATCTAGTAAATCCCTCCTACCCTCCATTCCCTCCTTCAAACAACTCACTCATCAAGCAAGTCATTAGCAAGGGTAATTTCAACAGACCCCCAAATCTGACCTCTCTGCTTAGCCCCTCCTTACCCAGAATTGCCCATGACACTTCAAAATCCCCTTTCTAACTGGAAATGTACATCCGTACAGCCGTTAGCACTCACATGTGCTCTATCTGCCCTTGGATGTTAAAATATCCAGCTTCCTGCCCCCTCCGTTTTCCCCTGTTCATCAGCCCCGTCCAGCCTCAGTTCCCACAACATTCAGCCTAAATGTCACAGGCCACCCCACCACCAGCCTGCTACTTCCCACACTCCTTTCTGCCTTTTAACACCTCCATTCTGATTAAACTCCAAACTGCCCATTCTGCCCCCATTCACAGCCTCCAGAGGCCCCATGGAGAAAAGTATGGACAAGATGAAGATGTCACTGTCATCGGTTGTTCTCATCTCAGCAGAGCGCACAACATCAGCCGTTAATGGTGTCATGGCTCTTCGCTCTCTTCCATTTCTCCCAGTATCTCTCCTAAACCTTTAATCCTCTCAAATAAGCTCCGCAACTTTCACAACCATCATGGAGAAATCAGCGGACATCAGGCAAGACGCCTCTTTCCATTCTGCCCTTCCCCTCCTCCTCTCCTCTTCCACCCATCACTTGACTGATCTGGGCCATCCTTTCACACATCTCTGGCTCACCCATCCCACATCCTAGACACTCCTTTCAAACCTGGATGCACATTAGAATCACCAGATGGCTGCCCTAGTGTCTGTCCCAATGACGGGGTCAGTGGGTCTCAAGTGGGGCCCCTGCATGTGGTTTAAAAGCTCCCCAGCCCCCACAAGGTGATTCTTAAGATAAGGTTGGGTGCCTCGGTCCAAGATAACTTTATCCACTCCCATGGTTTTAACCACCAAATGTGGAGCACTCTTTTGAGCTGTGTTCTCACATCTCTCAACTCATTCCAGAACCACCACTGCATATCCACAGGCATCTCAAACTCAACGTGTACCAACTACGCTCCTCATCCTTCCTGTTATGTGCTAAACTGTGTCCCCAAAGATTCATACTAACACCTAGTACCTCAAAATCTGACCTTATTTGGATACAGGGTCTTTGATGAGGTAATCAAGTTAAAAGGAGGTCTTTAGAGTGGGACCTAATTCAATATGGCTGGTGTCCTTACAAGAAGAGGAAATTTGGACACAGACACACACATACAGAGGAAAGATCATATGAAGATACAGGGAGGGGACCATCTATAAGGCAAGAGATGCCTCAAAAGAAACCAACCTCGCCAGCACCTGGGCTTTCAGCCTCACAATTATGAGAACGTGTTCCATTGTTTAAGCTACCAGTCTGTGGTGCTTTATCATGGCAGCCCTGGCAAACGCATAGACTTCCCATGCCCTCCTTTCTCTCTCCTACTTCTCCATCTTAGTCAATGGAATCACCATTCATTCACCATTACTTCCCCCTCTCCCTCACCTGCCATATCTACCCATTCCCTAAATTGTGTCAATTCTTCCTCCTGAACATCTTTCACATCTGCCTCCTTCTCTCCAAACCCACTATCACTGCCTTAATTCAGGCCCTAATCATCTCCCCTAGGATATTCTAAGTCCTTTCCATCCACCACCATTTCCCTTGCTTGCATGGAGAATTAATCTTCCTGGAACAGATACCTAGTGTGCCAATGCTTGGTTTTAAACCCTTCCATGTTTTCCCATTGCCTCAAATCCAAGATCCTTGAGCACAGCATACTGAGTCCTCCAGCTACTTTCCACTTCAGCCATAACCTACCGTCCTCATGAAGCATCAGCACTTTGCATCTACTCGAAACTGCCCTAAGGCATAATGCAGACCCACACAACTGTCTTTACACATGCACTTGGCTCTTCCTGGAACACCTCCCCTTGTCCAAACTCTGTGCCTAGCGAACACCTACTTCATCCTTCCAGACCCAGCCACAGAACCACCTCTCAACAAAACCTTTTATGACCCGCCTCCCCACCCAGAGTAATCACCACCTGTTCTATGCTGCCTCTGAAAGTTACACATACTTCATATCATACTGTGATCACACTTTGGCAGGTGTCACAAACACGAATATCTCCAGGGACCACTCAGGTATCATAAATAAATGGAGTACCTAGTGAAAACAGATCTTAACTTTGCATGATTAGGGCCAATCATAATGCCCCCCTGGCTATGACACCCTTTGAAACCTCACACTGAACAAAGAAAATGCGTATGAGGCCAAATTCATGTAGCACACAGGCTGCCAGTTTTGCAAACACCAGCCAAAGGCATGAAATGTCAGGGCCTTCATTTTTCTTCCTTCTACTTCTTGAAGTGAAAAGACTACAGAACATGCCTGTAACTATTCCCATAGCCTGTGGTCATAGGCTGATCCTTATTCATGCTACCCTGTGGGGGTGACACTGAAAGCACAAAGCTCCCCACTTACCTGACTATAAGGAAAGCATACATTGTCAAGCTGTATACAACCTTGAACTCACTGCTACTCAGTACTTACCAAAAAATATTATTTTTCAAGGAATAACATTCACAGGCAATACCTGAAAGGTATCTAGCCCATCATTCCACGAGGAATGTGAAATGTCTATCCTTGGACAGGGCTACACCAGCCAAGAGCTACTTGTCTGAACTGTCTTGCTTTGGCTCCCGCAGAATTGCCTTTCTGAGACATGCTTTGACATTGTGCCTTTGGCCTCTATTGGGCAACGTTGTTGTTTTTCTACCCCCATGGTTACATTCATTGTACAGATTGTGTTTGGAGACATTGTTCATTACATTAACATACTGAATGTTTAAAGAACCATTAATAAAATCCTCTCTTCTCCCAGCACAATGAAGAGTTGTGCCCTCTGTTTAGCCCTCATCCTCACAGGCTCTCTGGATCATATAGCTGACAATGTCCCTCTTGGTGTCACCTACTAGCAAGGACAGCGAAATGTGTGGCCTTTTCCTAACACATGGATAAGACCTGAGGGAGACCCTCTGTCTTGGTCTTTGCTGAAACTCACACTCTCACTTTCTCTTCCTGCATTTCCTTCCTGTGCTTACTAAATTTCTTTACCTTCAGCAGGGAAATACACAAGTAACTAACTTCTAGCACTGCATTCATCGCACAGTATGTTCATTTAGTTCCCACCGCTACCATTTGTGAGTTTTTTGAACACAAGGCCTCTGTCTTACTCATCATTGTATCTCCGGAGTCTAATAAGTGATCATTAATTGAATATCAAATTGAACTGTATCACATGTGATTCCTTCTAGTTATGGATGAAATGGTAAATTAAATATCTCTTAAGGGAGCTCACTTAATTTCCCCAAAAGAGCAAAAGTAGTCCCTGGCCTCAATACCAATGGCATCTGGAGGAAAATACAGCTTATGGGGACAAATATGAGGACTGTACACCAAAGAAGAACAGGCATAAATACTATTTAGTTTTTAATCCTTCGCTATCCATTTTCAACTAATTGTTCCATTTTCTAGTAGTTAACCAGTGCTTCTGCAGAAGCATAGTAACCAGGAATTTTCCACAATCAGTTGAGAGAGTGAATGCAGTTAAAATCAAAATATTTTACAGCACATTAAAATCTGTGCACTCAGGACCAAGGAAAGCTGCAAGATGCTCTTTATTAGAATACAAAACTGTCAAGGAGTGAAGGATATCACCACAGTGGAGAGAAGTAAATCCACCAGTGTCATCCAGGACCAATTATTATCAAAGCTTCCCACTGCTCTAATCATTTTCCAAGTCCTATGAACCTACATTTCATTCACGAAAATTTCTATCTTTAAATTTTTCTCAAACTCTGTTGGTAGGAGCATAAAGTGTTATCATTGTTTTGGAGACTGATTTACTCATTTCTCACCACTAGTCAAAAAACCATCCCTACCTTTTGAGGCAGTAAACTCTGTAACTGGGAAGCTACCCTAAACAAATCATGTGAAATGCAGAAAAAGGTGTTCACTGCAGTGAAGTAGAGCTTCTGAATGGAATTAAGGTCACTTCTAATTATCATATGCTATTAAGACAAAAGACAGGATACTCATTGTACTCAGCAGGATTTCAATCAGCTAGTAAATGTACAGAGGAAATATTAGAAGGAAATATCCCATAAAGTTGACAATGGCTATATCTGGACAGGGATAACTACTTTTTTTTTCTTCTTTATATTTTCCTTTGTCTTCTACAATGAACACACACTACTTTTATAATTTAAAAAGTTTTTCTTAATAACCTTTCTAAGCCTACTTGGAAACCAAATAATATTACTCTCAAATTAGTGATCCCACTCCTAAGTCTCAGAAAATTACATAGAAAGTTGTTGGGTGTAGTGTTGTTTTTTATTTAAATAGCAAAGAAATTAGAAATAAAACTAAATGTCCAAAAATAGGGCAATAGTTGAATGAAAAACAGCTTAACAACTTAAATGGACTACTATTAAGCTACTAAAAATATAATGATTCAGACTATATTGCTACATATTAACAGTAGGTAGAAAATAGTCAGTAGAAACAAAAACATATTTGTTACCTCCAGGCAGAATTACATCATAGAATAGACCATAATGGGAACAGACCATAAAACTAACATGATTAAATGAAAAATATATTACATTAGGGGACTACAATTATGAACGGGTTTGTTTATTTAAATATTGCCATAATGTGGTTTCAAAAATAATTTTTAAAACATTTTAAAGAATACTCTAAGCAGCGTTTTACAGAAAAACAAATATTTTTAAATGAGTTGGACAGTTTTAATTACTTTAAGATGTGTTTGTTGAAAATTTTTCTACCAGCTGAGGTATTCCATCATCAAAACGGGATGAAAACAGAAAAAGGAAGGGGTTTAGGGAAGTAAAAAATTCTGTGCATCTTCGCTGTATTAAAATAAGCCCAAAACGGTCCACTAACCTACATCATAACAGCTCATGGCCAGGGTTAATACTTTTCTTCCCCAAAATTAATGGAATGTGAAATCTGTTTTAGATGAAATCTCTTGAAGAAACAGACATGAAACCTGGGCTGATTCCTACTCCTGGAGAAGGTATTCAACAAGGTCCCTAATCCCTGAATCAAATAAGAATTCGTGATTTATGTCCCTCCATTTTGAGGTGGCCAAACGCTTGGAGGATTGTGGGGACTGTGCTTCCCAAGGTAATGGTGACAAAGCCCAGTTAGAGCATCCAGGTTTCCTTACACAAGCAGAGGTGGTCAACTGATGCTTCCAACTCTGAAAATAAAATTCCTTCAGGGAGCTCTAGACTTCTGTCTACACAGCTTCTCTCTTAGGGCTATTGGGAACGTCTTGCCTTAAAATATACCAGGCAGTGCATGAAAACGCTCTGTGCCTCTTCCCAGCTATCAGCCTTGAACCTAAACTAATCCCATGACTCCAACCCCTTTTGATCCAACATATTTCTTCGTACCAGCCTTGAGCAACCTCCATACCTACTACCTGCCTGCACTTATGCCCAACCTGATCCCAAACACTGCCTGTGCGACCTGCCCCTGCCTTGTCCCACCCCAGGTCGGGAGCTTGAGGTCCTGGCCAGGTTTCCACACAGTATCAGCTTAAGGAGAAGAGATATTCAACAGCAAATAAAGGCATATAAACTGATGAATCAACACCAAAACACACTAAATAAAATACCCAGTCACCTGCACTTCCTGAATAAATATTTATTATAAATGAGGAATTAGGTAACACTCAAAAAGAAAAAGCATGCATCTTATCTTTTGTTTCCTCAAATATATTTTCCTCAAAAACAAGAACAAGTGAAATAAAGTACTTGTAAGTGAAATTGGAAGACTGAAAATTATTTTGAAATTATCAAAACTAACATATTTTAATCAACCGATTTAATACACTGGTAAGAAAAGCTGAGTTGCCAAGTACTTTTCATTCCCTTCCACAGAAAACCCATTCCTTATCCAGTATTTCTTCAACTTGGAATAGTCATTAAAACTGAATTAGTCTTCCATGGGATTCCTTAATCCTTTATATTTCTTCTATACAACATCACTACTGTTCAATGGGTTCTTATAAAATGTGGATTACATATAACAATTTAGACAGTACACATTTCCCCCAAAGCAAGCATCCAGCATATAAACCCAAGATGACTTTTTTCACCTTCACTGAATCTGAAAGATTAAAAACTAATGTAATTTCAAGTGTGGGCAAACTACAAACTATGATGCTAAAGTCTCAAGAATTTGCTCAGGAAAGTCTTCATCTTTGCCCACTCTCCCACGTTTCCAGAAGTATCAGTGCTGGCGTCCAATGTCAAGGTGTCTGTACCACCTGAGCCCCCCTTTACAGTACAAGTAAGGATGCAAATACCTGGAGTTCTCCCGTGTTTAGCTTGAGCTTATCAGACTAAATTAGCTCAATGGCACAAGAACATCAATTCTTTGAAGATGAAACTGCCAGAGCAAAGTTGAAAATAAAAAGCATGAAGTCACTGTATAATATGATGGGGAGAATGATTTCTGCATGTTATTCCATGTCCTCTATTTCAAGACAAGGACCTCAAGGCCCGGAAAGGGTGGGTCCTGTCAAAGGCCCCATGGACAGCGGTGGGGAAACTGGTATTTGAATCATGGTCACCTGTCTTACTTAGTTTCAATCAGTCCACTTAATTTAAGGATTTCCAATTTAAAATATCTTAGAACTCTTTACCCAACTTTAAAAAGGGGGCAGGGGGACGGGGAGGGTGTGGGGGAGTCGCAGGAGGGAGGGGATATGGGGCTATGTGTATAAATATAGCTGATTGACTTTGGTGTACCTCATAAGCTGATACAAGAGTGTAAAGCAATTATATTCCAATAAAGAGCTTAAAAAATTTTTTAAATAAAAAAAAAAGAATTAAAGGATATTGGAACACACACAGAAAAAGGGGGGGCAGGGGAATGAACCCTAAAACCCTACCATGACAAAATGAGGAAATAAAAAATACAAACACAAAATGAGGAAATAAAAAATCCTAACAGCAGTAATTCCAAACCATTATTTAAAAATCACTAAGAAGCTATGAAATGCTCATTCAATCATCAGAGCTTCACTTACTGAAACTTAACACAGTGTCCTACTTTCTCACAAATTATGCATAGTTACTAGATTGGTAATTACACTATATAGGAGTTTTTTTAATTCAACCAAAACTGCTTCTCCATATCCACGCAGTGCTTTGTACAGTTTCTCGTGCAGAGCATACCTTCAACAAATGCTATTATTATTTTAGCAAAACACAAAACTGCTATAATACAAAACCAGTACCCACCTCCCCCCCATATATTCTTTCTATTTCTCTTTGATTTTGTCAAATGAAAAAAAAAAAAAAGCCATAAACAGGAAAGGCCCACCAAATATCACAAAAATGCCAACTCATCAAACAAAAAAGTCTGCCTTCCATCTGTCTGTCATTCACTTCCAGTACTTTATTTTGCTCACATTACTCAGTTCTTCCATGACTCTACAATTGTGCACACACTCCACCTTGACCCTTCACTGAGTTAACCCCTTCTCATTCTGCAGATCTAATCACATGTCACTTCCTTAGGGAAATCCTGAGTCACCCCAAAGTCAGATGAGGTTCCCCGTTTAATTTTAATTTCTTTTTAAACTCCCTGTGCTTTTCCCTTGTAACACTCATCACGTTTTGTCCGTATATATTTGGGTGCTCATTTGGTCAATATACTCCTTCCCGCTGGACTCTGTTTCACGCCCACAGTGATAATGACTGCTTTATTCCCCACTCTAGTGCAGCTAGTTGCATAAGAACTGGTACCGTGTATATAATAGAGACCTGTAGGACAAGGAATAACCCTAATTCCACATAGAGCAGCAACAAACTAGATCAGAGTTTTTTCAAACCACCCTTCACAACCAGATCAGTGTTTTCAAGCCTTCTAAGTTATAACCAACACTTCTTTTAAATGAAAATGAACAGACTATAACAGAAATGGGGGAGGGGGGAGCATGTTTATTATAGGTAGTAAGCTGCATGAAACTGTCATTTTCTTCATGTATGTATGACCCTTTCTAACCATGGGTCATGGTTCAAAAAGTTTGAAAGCCACTGAACTATATGTCCCAATATGACTTCTCCCAACTTCCCACCAAAATGCTCAGAAAGGTGCACAAAATGGCAACATTGGCAATAGTACTAGAAAGAGGCAGGGAAAAGCCAAAATCAAGGCATTATTTCCACTAACTCTGTGAAGGATGGGTAAAAAGAATATTCTTGAACCACATGAATCTGAAAGACTCACAATGCACCTTTGGAAATTCAAAAACTCAGATGCTCTGATGAATGCAGAAAAAATTCTAACTCAGGAGTGCAGAAGATACAACTGGCCAGATAAAGACAAGGACGTACCTCAACTAGATGGGCAGCATCTTTCAAGCTAGCATAAGCAAGGGGACCCCAAGTGCAAATGAGGGTCAAAACTAACTAGAGACACACACAAAATATTGCTGCAGATTTTATTACAAAATAGAATACAAAAATCTAAAGTCTATACTTAAAATTTAAGCTATGTGCTGAAATACATACATTGTGTGCATACACACACACAATGAAAATTGAGAAGTGGCAAGAAGACAAAAGAAATAAAGGCATACCAAATTCTTTGTTGTGCACAGGAGTGGGATCAAAAGTTATTTACTTCTTTGACTTTGGGAACCAGAGAAACAGAATCGTGAATGTATTTGGAAAACAAAGAAACATTAGGAAAATAGCAGCATGTAGTTCCAAATGCATAGAGGGTCATTTTATAGTGATAAACATAATAAAGGCCTAACTAGTAAACTGAAAACTAGATTTGGCCATTTAAAAATACCTTACATATATATATATATATGTATACCTTACATATATATATATATATATATATATATATATATATATATATATATATATAGGAAACGATACGTAGAAAAAGATAGAAAATAAAGTCCAGAAAGTATATTAGATTGAACCATAGGAAACAGCCATTTTTATAGGTCAAAAGCAGTCAAATAACAATTTCATGACTCGATCCATCAACAATGCTAATAACATCAGCTAATTTGTTCAGTGTGCCAGGCACTTTTAAAGGATTAATTGAAGATTTATGTGTGCACGTTGTTTCTCTACAAATTAAAAAATGTAGTCCTAGAGACATTATATAATTTATCTGAGGCCAGGCAGCTAAATACTGGCAGGAAGAAGTAAAACAGTGCTTTTTACAGTACCTCTCCAAACAAAAAAATTAAAGAATTACAGTCAAACATATCGGTCATAACAATAAATGTTAAAGTAATAAATTTCCCATTAAGAGGTATGTTAAAATCCAAGTAAATGTTGTTTACAAGCAAAAACATACGAAACAAAATGACAGACACCAAAAGTTTAAAATCGGAAGGATGAGTGAAGTCATTTCAGGCAAAAAAAAAAAGAAAACACCGGCAACATTAATATTAGGAAAATAGCAGAATGTAGTTCCAAATGCATAGAGGGTCATTTTATAGTGATAAACATAATAAAGGCCTAACAGTAATCTTTATGCATTTAATATTATGTTAACACACAGAAATTGCTATAAAGAAACTGACAAAAGCCCATTTGTAGAGAGACTCTAAAGGACCATTATTATCAGCCTTTGACAGCTCAAGTACAGAATCAGGACATAGAGGGATGTGAATAATATTACTATAGTGGCTGAATTAATAAGCATATCTGTACTTGTCACCTACAGAAACCACACTCTTTTCAGTCATCAGGACACAGCAATCCATAATAGACAATAAGTAAAAACTGTACAAACCTCCCTTAATTACCATGATAAATAAAACCGATAATTTATGCAAAAGTTTACATGTAAACAATAAAGCAATATTCAGCCAAGTCATACTGGGCTGCTAGTAGCAGTCCCAATAAAGTCAGGTATTAACAAGAATGTTTACTTTCCCTGCACTGTTTTAAATTTTTACAGTGATTATCTTAGCACAAAGCATAGAAGTGAAGCTGGCTTCATTTTTTTAATTGCCACTTTCAGATTCTTATATGAAAATTTCTCTTCCCTCAATAATGACTGACTCGAAATTTAAAATAAAATACTGTTCATTATTGCAAAATCATTGAAAATGAAGTGACGTACATTAAAGATGACAACAAAGTTGATCAATGTCTACACTTTCATTTAAAATAAATGAATTCATTTCAGCTCAAGAAGTGAGAACCAGAGTTGTGTGTATTTTCTTGATTTTTTTCCCATCAAATCAGCCCATCTTTTGCTTTAATCAAATGTCTCCCTCCTCTTCTATCCTCACCTCCCAGTTTCACTAACCTATCTGAACTCTCCTTTCAAGCCTCCATATAAATGCCATTTTCTCAGAGAAACTTTCCTCACCCTCGCAGACAAGGTCAATCTCCATGTGACTCTTCCAGGACACCCTGCTTTCCTCCCTAATTCCAATCACACTTGGAGTTACTTGTTCAGAGGCTGTCCTTCACAATATGTAAATCTCACGCAGTCAAGGCTGTGTCTTATTTACTACAGTTATGCAGAGATGGTAAATATACTGCTTTTTTTATTCAAAAAATTTCAGTTCAAACAATTTTTTAATTCAAAATATTTGAGTTCTACATGCAAGATACTACACTAAGGGTATTACATTGGGAAAACAGCAGTAAATAAAATAGGAATTTTTTTTTTTAATTACTACTTTCGCTCATCAAAGAAGTAAAAAATATAAATGCAACGCAGAAGAAAATATCAGGCAAGCTAGATAAATGGGAAAGGTCATACAATTTTAAATGTAGTGACAATTAGAGATGGCCACACTAAGAAGGTAACATTTGAGTGAAGACATGAAAATGATGACAAAGCAACCATATGGATACCTGGAAACAGCATTCCAGCAAGAGGGTACAGTGGATGGCAAAGGGCTAGAACCACAGTCTACTCTGTACATAAGTCCATACATCGAGCTTGTTTAAAGTAAGGATGGAACTCTGGGAACATCAGCACCTAAAGATGGGCAGAGAAGCACAAATCCTTAAAAGAATAAAGAAGCAAATGGAGAGAGGAAATGATTAAATATGATGCATATTAAATATTGTGACTATCATGTGGTCAGTGGAAATTTAAAATGAAAGATTTTAATGGTGTGTGTACTTATGATACAAAGCAAAATGCTATTAAATATTCATTAGATCAAATATTTTAAAACCTGCAAGAGTTATTCCAACATGGAATAAAGAAGTTATCCCTGAGCAGTGGAACTATGCATGAGTCTCCCGGACTTTCCAAATTCCAAAATAAGCATGCACTGTTTTTACAGCTTTCAAATGGAAATGAGTATAATTTTAAAGAATCATAATGGCCTAGAGAGAAAAAGGCTGAGAACAGATTATCTTTGCTCTATCTTACTGCAAGAAGGCATGCCAATATAATTCCCTGAAATGAAAATACATGATTCACTGGAAAAGGTTGTTTTTTTTTTTAACCAGGTAAAGAGCAAAGTTCTACTGTATCCTATTTTTAACCTTCATCAAGCAAATTAAAGCTTAAATTTACTTGACCAGAGTTTATAAACCCCCATGACAAACCTGCTGGGGTTTCTCAAAGTCTGGGCTTTAGGCTGAGAAGTTTTTCAGCTCGTCTTTTATTATAGTGATGACAGTAATACGACATTCAATGCTGTTAGTGAGCAGTAAACCAAAACTATGTTTGCAACTCCACTCAAGCCCCAAATCTCCACCAATCTTCCAATTCTTTCCAGAATTCTTTTTTTTTCCTTTGCCGGAATGGATTGTTTCAGAGACTTTTATTCATCTCAAAGGAACATCAAACTGAAACTCTGTCTCCTCTGTATCATACTAGAACCACCTCATCAAAAGAAGCCACAGTGGAGGTTCACTGAATGTTTGACAACCTACAAAACTACTTTAAGCACTTGTTGGAAAGAAAAATTACCTGAAGACTCAAAATATGCCTTATAGTCCTTGTTAAGACACCTAGTACGTATATAGATGGGGGGAGAAAACTTTCACAATGTGTTTCTACATCAAATCATCACATTGTACATTTTAAATATCTTAGCTTTGTCGATTACACCTCAATAAAGCTGGGAGAACTTTTTAAATAATTTATAAAAACCTACCGAGTATATATCACTCTTCTCGCTCCAAAACTTCTCTCCAGCTTATTGCATAAATTTCACTGATATTTACTCTGACATATAATAAGCCATGCTTTGGCTTCTCAGCTAAGTTTCAAACTCAAATTTCCAGCTACCAGCTAAAAATCTCTGCCTCCTTAGTTTTAGACACGTCTAAAATCAGCAGGCCTCACTGGAACAATCCCCATACCCTCATGCCCCCCCCCACTCTCTGCTAATGGCACCAACGTGCCCTTTTCTTGGCCCCAACAGTTCCCTGCATCCTTCTGTTGGCCCTTCAAGGCTGACCCAAAGCAGAACACCACTCTGCCACAAATTGTAACCCGTCACTCACATGCAGCTCCCCAGCCTTCCTTATGACTCTTCTGCGTGGAATGAGCTTCTCAGCCCACGTGCCCATTGAGGCCAGAATCCTGCAGCAAATCTTTCCTCTACTCCAAGGCAGAGTTACTCTCTCCATCCTCAGATATTCAGATGGCACTTTGTTTAAACCTCGGTTTACAGTATTTATCACTGTCTGCCTGATCTCAGGCATTTGTATCCATGGATCTCCATGTTTAGGAGCTAGCTGAGAGCAGGGAACCATACTTTCTTGGTGGTGGTTTTCCCTTTTTAAAATTTTTTACTGTAGTGTCCTCCGCCAAGCATAGGGACTAAATCTCAGAAGCGTGCAAAGATTTTCAGCTGCATGAAACTGAACTGACAGGGCCTCAGATAAAGGGAGGCGAGCACAGATCCTACTGAATTTGGAAAAGCCAAGTCATCCTGCCCTAGCCTTTGAGCTTTCGGGTCTCTGTGTCTACTCGAAAAGTAAAGCAGGCAGTTCTCTGCTGAATTATAATAAATACTGGGTACAGAATGAATTCCTCCTTTTCTCAGCATGACAATAATCCCTCTCCCAACAAATCATAGTCCGAGATGGCAAAGCAGCCCCCTAACAAAAGGCAATTCTGTTTCAGCTGTGCTGCTCCCTCAGACTCCATCCTTATCACCTGCTGATTGCTGACTTCTAGGGGGGGCCTCCTTTAATGCTCCCACAATGAAACTCTCCTATAATGAGTAACTCCCCCTATCTGCTCTGCTCCAGAACTGGCTGATAGGCCTTCCTCAGTTGCCTTGCTTTGCACCTAACAAAAGGTTCGCTGATACCCACCATGTGCTTCTAAATGCCCCTCCTCCCCTTGGCCAGAGACCAGAGACCCGGATGAAGCAGAGCCCTGGTGGAAATAACATTCTGGGGCAATGACACTTGTTTTCTTGGTTGTCGGGCAGCTGGAAATCATTTTCTCGCTTCCCATTCATAACAGCCCAATCTTCCCATCTCTGGGATGAGAACTCTGTTTTTGTTTTTGTTTTTTCGGCCAGGCCACAGGGCTTGTGGGATCTTAGTTCTCCCACCAGGGATTGAACCCGTGCCCCCTGCAATGGACACGTGGCGTCCCAACCACTGGACCGCCAGGGAATTCCCAAGAACTCAATCAAGTCATACCTCGCTGCACCAATTCAGGAAGAGCCATGTAGGCTCCTTGGGACCTCAAACATCTGGCCCATGGTGGCAGCCTCAATCACAGCCTCTCTAAAACGAAGAGGCAGGAGAGATCACCTGCGCGCACAGACACACACCCCACACATATCAATATATATAAACACAAACATTAGGTTGTATAAACAAAAGTACAAGTATGGAAGGCTATGTAACAAATTCTTGACAGCGGCTGGTTACATCAGATGGGTAAACTTGAAAGAGAAGAGGGATATTATTACATTTACTTTAGACACATCTGTATCATTTGAATCATTACCAAACCCCTATCTTTGTATAAATGAACACAGCTACCTTCTTCTGGTGAGAACACTTTCTAATGTGTTCACACCCCTGAGTGACTTAAACAGGATAAGTAAAATGCATTAACAAAGCAGAGTTCACCATGGTGTGACCTCAAAATAGGTCTGACTTCCCACCAAGGCTAGATTTGGATTATTCTAGGAATCAAGTCATCTACTGAATACAGAACCTCAAACACAAACTGGGTCAAAGTAAGAATATCTGAAATGAGAAGGAAACAAGCCAGGGCTACAGGTAAGACACTGTTAGGTCTGTCTTTAGACTTGACAACCAAGAGGTAAATCTGGGCAAAAAAGTTTCAAGTTTATAAAACAAAAATGAAAATACCAGGATCTATTTCCTTCTCATCTTGCTAAGAAAAGCTAGCTGACCTGAAAACAACGTTTGAAGAAAACATTCCTAAAGTTGAAACTCAACACACGTGCTTCATATCTGAAGATGTTTCACAAGAACTTCGGTCGTTAACATAACATGATAGAATGCAAGCTTCTCTAGAGAGGGGACCTTCCATGTCTTGCTTTCTACCGTTCCCCAGTACAGAGTAGGCGTGCAGCAAATATCTACTGCATCTGCAATGAAGAAATTAAAAGATTACAGAATAAGTAAACAGAAACTAGAATTAGCAACTAGATAATATCACTAGCTAGTCTTATTTTACAGGTATAAAAAGCATGGAACTTTGACTCATTCACCAATGACGACACTGGAAATAAAAAGCCTCTTGATTCCCTCTATCTTGATCGCTTCTTCCTCTTCTGGGTCACTTGGTTTATCTCTTAGGTTCCTCCCAGATCCTAATCTCCTAGGAGCCTTCTCTCACCCCCACCCCCACCCCCCTGAGGTCAGGTGCCGCTGCCTGGTGCTCCCATAGTGCCCTGAGCCTTTCTCCTTCCTCACACTTGTTACACTAAAGGGCAATCATCATCTGTTAATACGTCTGTAGGCTCAGCTCCTCCTGGAGGGTAGGAACCCTGCCTTACTCATCCCCACTCCCTGCCTCTATCTAGTACCTGGCACAATGCTTGGGTTACAGCAGTGCTGCTAGGGGAAGCCCAGAACTTGTTTCCTCTGACTCCGAATCACTGCTCCTTCCAAGAGCCAGGAATATCCTTCTGTTAGGGCCTAGTTTCAGAATGAAGGCAGCTTGGGGATTAGTTAAGAAGAACCACTTAAACACAGAGGAAGAAAGCCGAGTGTAGCACACTTACATGAAATCAAATCCAGCCCATTGTCTCGAGATTTAAGAAAATGGGAAAAGGAAAACTTGCTAAAAAGGAATGGTTCCCAGCAGCCCTCTCTTTACAGTGAATCCTAAACCCTAAGAAGCCAAGGCACACGTGACGGCTGTAATGAACAAGACTTCCTTTAACAACAGTCTCAGTCTTGGAAATCCCACCCCGAAGAGATCCATAACCAGGTTGTATCAGTCCAACTTTCTCTCTTTTAAAGAAAGAGGCTGGTTTTGAAATCATTTTCCTTTGTCTCCATATGCAGTAAAACAAACACAACTTGATCTACCTCCTTCAGGCTTACACATGTTTGTTTTAGCACCGACTAAAGTTAAGAGTCTGCCCTGTCATTACATCACTTTTTTTTAAAAACAGTACCACAGAAATAAAATAAATTATAACCTAAATCCATGCATGTAGTAAAACAGTCCTCTTATTTCTAAAAGAAATTTGAATATCACATGAACTTCAAAGTTAAAGTTTCTATAGCACTGATTAGATGGCAGGAGCCAACCTCCAAGTACTGAGACAATTTTCTTTGCCCCACCCCCCAAGTCAATAATAATAACAACAACATTACTTTGAAATCATACTAACCTGCTGAAATAAAAGCCAGGGAATTTAAATAAATCACCACCACTAGCACTCCCCCTCCCCCACCAAAAAAAACTCAAAAAAACTCTGGGTTCCTTCAACTTAACTAATTTCATTAATTGATTAAACGTGCCAAACCCAAGTTCCCTTGCAGAAGATAAAACACTGCTGGGAGGGTCATTCATTCAAACTGTATTCAGAAGATAGTAAAAAGCAGCCGGACCTAATCTCCTTTCATCATCTGTCTCCTTGTTAGCCCAGCACTTCCAGATTTGAAGGCAATTAGGAGACTTACTCAAATCAGCTCTACCTTTGACATGCAGCTGGAAGGCCACCCACTCCCACCTTTGACAGGGAGGTATTAGGGTGTGCGAGGAAACCTCCAGAGTTGCTGGAAGTCTCTCCCAACTGGAGCCCACAGAGATTCCCTGTCTGAGAGATAATGAGCTCTACACCTTCACTCTAGAAATTTAGGGGAAAGAACAAAAGAAAAGAAAAGAAAAGAAAAGAAAAGAAAAGAAAAGAAAAGAAAAGAAAAGAAAAGAAAAGAAAAGAAAAAGAGAAAAGAAAGCAGATGACCAGAAAGAAGCTTCTCAGAGAAGCACTCATCTACAGCATTGGGCAAGCTACTTTTCCTGGAGGTTAAACTTAATAAAGGATCTTCGTGGTTGTGCCAGCCCTCATTGCAACGCCAAGGGTGCTTCTCCCGTCCCCCCAACCACCCCCCACCCCCTCCCTTTTAAGAGGGCGTTGACTCCATTTCTAAACTAATAATAAGTCTCTTCTGTGCTACAAATATTCAACCACTGTGGTCAAATACTCTGCATAACATAAGCAGGGTCAAGAACATCAGTTGCCATTAGCGTCGCGTTTAAATTAGCATTAACTAGCAGGCCCTTCCCTAAACAAAAACGAAACAAAACAAAATGCTTTCTTGGTCAGCTCTGAGCCTGGAGAGCAATTTTAACCCACATGCTTCAACGGCCTGGCAAGGTCCAGATGTAACACAACAATATCATTAATTTCTCAAAAGGCCACTATTGATTTGGCGGCAATATGGGAGAAGAAACTGCATATTCTTTATTCCGTAACCTTTCTGTAATCTGGATAAGCTGGCAGCACTGCCCTAAAACTCACTCACCATGAGCTACAAGGGAAGGTCATGGACGCAGGGCCCAGGCATCTCTCAATCATTTCAGCCCTACCTATGCCCAGTATTTGTGACTCAGTGGCTTCCTGCATTGTGGGGCTAAATCACACTTCCCCTCGTCACCCCTAGGTAGCACAATTCCTTACAATAACACCCAAGGTCCCCCATAATTTATCACCTTGTATCTTTCCAGCCTTCATTACCCCAGACTCCAACTACATGTTCACTCCCCACCATTCATCTTTTAAGGGACGCATCATTTTCATCCTTCAAGTCCCTTTTGTGAAGTCTTCTCCAGAGCCAACATTTAATTTTCCATTCCTGGCATGCCAAGCTTCTTGGATTCTACAGCTGCCACCTCGTTATGCAATCCAGCTGCTATATATTGAAGTTAGCTACATCTTTTCCCTCTGTACTGCAGCTCTTTCTAGAGCCTCCTTTTTTCTCACCTGCCACTGTCAAAGGAATTCAGTAATTGTTTATTCAATTAAAATTTCCTCCTTTTCTCCCAACTTTCTAAGGCATCCATAATAGCTCTCCATGAGATAGCTAAATAATAACACTATAGGTCTTTGAAGGGTAACGTGATATTAGAAACCAAATAAAATGCTGAGTTAACAAGGCCAGAGCAAGCTTCCAGACTTTAAACCAAGTTTTATTACATCACACTTCACTTTTAAAATAGATCAGGTTCCTCAAGTGTGTGTGCATATGGGTACCCAAAAATAATAATAATAAAGAAAAGGAAGACAGGCCACACATCAAGCACAGATATTAAAATCTTGACCTCAAACTAAATTTCAGGTCTTGTTTTGCTGAACACTTGGAGCTTCTAAGTGAAAATGATACAGTATATTCTGCCCAGATTGCAACTTTCCTTGCTAAGCATTTGAAATAAGATTCTTGTGCTTAAAAATCACAAACTTCAGACTGACTGTCATTATAGTATCAAAAAGACTTAGCAAGTGAGACTTTCACTTTCTTTGAATTTTCCAGTAGGTATAACAGTCAGTACAGATTCAGTAAAACCTTGAGAAGTCTATGGTAGAATCTTCTTTTAAATCAAATTACTTTTCAGAAAAGATTAGCTTCAAATAAAAATAGACATTTCAAACTCAGGTGTTGAAAGAGCTGCCACTTACATTCCCATGTCTGATAATTTTTCCCATCACTTACAGAGATCCTGAGATTCACTGAGTGCCCACAGCACTGAGCAGCAGCTCATCTCTTGAGAGAAAATAATGCAGATGGGAAGCTGGTCAGGTCAGACTACAGACTCCAAGTCAATTTTAAGGTTAAGTAGGCTCATAGGCTCACCCACTTTAAATAATATGGGTAATGGAAGACTGAATGGGGAGGGGGGAGTGTTATTGATGTCCGTGTGGAGGAGGAAAGAAAAAACGGGAAAAATTGACTCCCAGGCTCTGGGTTCCTCCCTCTCCAGGCATCTCCCACTGCTGGTTTTCTTCCACCTTCTTGGCCTTCCTGCCCTCCCCCTTACCTCCCAGACTAACAGTTTACACTTCCCTTTACTCTCTTTCTACTGTTCCAACATGCGATAACCACCCACCGGTTTGTAGTTATGGGGGGAGCTGGAAGCAACCGCGGAGATAATCAAACCCCTCCACTATTTTCCAGATGAGGACACGGAGAAGGAGGACCAGCTGACCTAACTGGCTAAGGTCGCACCACTAGGGGACGTGGTGTGCCTGTGGGATCGGATTATGATAACCCAGTCCTCCTGCCTGGCCCCTCAGCCCCGCCACACACTACCTCTTTCTCTGGCTACTTGGCTTCTTTACCCTCAAATTAAACGGTATCAAGAAAAATGCAGCCTTAATAATGCTGATCTTTATTCACAATTTTGCATTTGGGGCAAATATGCTCTGGCCTCCCCAGAATTGGAGAATCAAGGGTAGAAACAAATGGATGACACTGTGCGTGTGTGTGTTAATTCAATTTCATTCGGTTCAAATGGCCATAACTTCAGTACACACCCTTTTTCCTTGGGCCTTACTGCTCTATTTGACAAGGGAATAGTTCCTTAGGAGAATGAACTTAGTTTTTCCAGCATGGTCTCCCTTTAACCCGAATTGCAAGCTTTGAATCACAGACCTCCTGCTTCACAGTTATGCTTAGGCTGGGCAAACGACACGTACGCAAATAGGTGAAAAACACGGACTGTTAAAGCCGAAAGGAACAGAGGATTTTGCTGTAATAACTGCAATACCTGTTTTCAAGATGCATGTTTATAAATATGCATCTATTCCACCGGGAAACAACGCGTTCATAGTGAAACTTTAACAAGCCAGCCACTGGAAACGCACATTTACGAAACGTCCATAAATTTCAACAAGAAAGAAAAGAAAGAGAAATAGAAGCAGAAAGCAGCACTCTCAGGCCCAAGACTGTAGGTAGCAACAAGTCCTGGATACCGTCATTCTTACACATCAAAGTCCAAAATGCAGCAAAGAAAAGTAAGAATAAATGGTAAATCCATTCACAACAAACTAGTCCTGCGCGCGCGGGCGCGGACACACACACACACACACACACACACACACACACACAAAACGAGCCCGTCGATTTCAAAACCAACAACTCAAAGCCAGGTCCCTCCCTTGCCTTAGATTCCCCAGTTACTTGATAAGCGTGTTTGTTAGGCGTCTGGACAGAAACTTAAGTTTAAAGTCCTCGGTCGGGGAGACACCGCTGCGTGGCCGGTGAGAAGCGAGTGGTGCGAGAGGTCGGCGCGGCGGGGCGCGGGGACCCCTAGCGGTCCACGTCCACCCGGACGCGGCTCGGGGGGCGGGGGGGATGCCGAGTGCCGCCCGCCCGCCTTCTCGTGCCCCCACCCAGCCCCAGGTAACCGGAGACCACCTACGTGTCACTTGGGCGGGTCCCGGCCGCTGGCAGGGCGCACGGCGTGGGCCCCGGGGAGCGCTGACCCGGCCCGGGGAACGGGAGGGCCGGCGGCCCGGGCGGCTGCGGCGACTTCCCTCCCGGGGCTCGGTCCACTGGTTGGCTGGGGAGGCCAGGAGAACCTCGCCTCCTGCAGGTCGGCCCGCGGGCATTCACAGCCACCCACACCCGGCACAGGCGTACGCAGACACACACACACACACACACACACACACAGCCACAAAGCCCGTCTGCCGCAGGGCAGCGCGATCCCAGCGCGCCGTTTGGCGGCGGAAGGGAGCCGGCGGCTGCTGGCTCCGCGCTCAGAGGGCACCGTCCCCTCGCGCCGCGCCTATCCCTTTACCTGCGCCCGCTGCCGCCGCGCGTCCGGCTCCCGCCGCCGCCGGGCTGGCCTCGGGCTGCGCGGTCCGTCCCCGCAGCCCCCGCCCCGCGGCCCGCCGAGCCCGGCCCTCCGCCCGCCCCTCGGCCGTCGCCCGGAGCGGGGCCGCCCCCTGCGCCCACCCCGCCGGGGTCCCACGCGCGGCCGGCAGGCCGAGGAGGGCTCGGCGGCGCCGGGGCCCAGGCCGCCGGAGATCCGGGCTGGCTCCGCTGGGGGACAGGGGCGTCGGGGCTCCGGGAGCGTCAGCCGCCGCTCGGCCCCCACTGCTCCGGCTTTGGCGCGCTGGCAAGGGCGGCGGGGGAGGGGGCGCCGAGGGAGGGCCGCGGGAGCAGCGCGGACGCCAGCCCCCTTCTTCCTCCGCCTTCTTTCTTTTCTGCTGGCTCCACGTAGCACAAGTCAGCAACTCCCGCACCCCCCGACTCCCTCCCTCTGGCTCATTCCCTTACCTGGCGCGACGCCCCCAGAACCCCTACCCTCTGCTCTCCTCCTCCCCCATTCAGTTGCCTCCCCCACTCCCCGCCCCGGCTGCAGGGCGGGGGCGGAGGGTAGCCCAAGCCTCCCATTCATCATCTTCCCACAGCCCCCCACCCGGATCGGACCCACCCGCGGCTGGAGGCCAGGGACCTCCAGCGCCGGGTCTCCCCACCCCCACCCGCTCCCGCGCTCACCTCTGCGACCGACGACTTGCGGGACTCGGGTGGCCTCCCCTACACGTTGCATTTTCATTTTGTCGCTCTTCTCTTCCCACTTGAAAAGCTCTGGAAGACATCGCGGGGCCAGCAAGATCCCTGATATCTGGCCTCTCTCGTAGTTGAGTTTCCGAACTTTCCAGGAGGCACAGAGTTTCTCCCAGCGCAGCCCTTAACTCGAGGCTGCAAAGAACGCAGAGTCAATTTTGCTGCCGGAAAGGTGCACACGTTTCCATTTCTGAGTTTTCGATTGCCTAGGTCTGCAGACCAAAGCGAGTGTGGCTTTGCTCCCCTTGTTCTTCATATCCATGATTATAAATCTCTCTTCCGCTTTCCCAGTGCAACTTTGCAAGTGCAAACTATCAATTTTAGAAGAGTAATTAAGGGCGGGGAATACACACCTGGAGGTGTGGGCAGGAGCGGCGCGGGACTGAGGCCTGGGGATCGTTCTCAAGAAAGTGGCGGTCACAGAGATTCGCCGAGGTTCTGGAACAACACCCAGCCCGCCGGGGGGGGGGGGGGGCTCTCCAGCCGCGCCACCCCCTACCCACCTCCCACCCTTGGCTTCCCGGAGTGTTGGCCATTCTCTGCCCCTCGCTCTACTGCTAAAGCTGCGACACAAAAAAAGTAGCTGCTTACGAGTAAAAACTGAGCAAACTCTAGCCTGAAACGGCACGTGGGGGCCACGAGAGCAGTATGTCAGAGAACTTGGCTGATCTGATACATCTAAGAAAGAAACGCAGAACCAGGAAGGAGGGCTGCGTTGGTGGCGGTCATTCGGTAACCTTGGGCTCCGCAGAAAAGAGAGGTCACTGGAAACCGCAGAGGGCGGGGAGGGGAAGACTTCTTGGAGGGGATGGAAACTTCTCAGGCTTTCAATACGGTATGCTTCGAAGAGAACGTGACAGTCTCCCGCAAGTGACTGCTTAGAACCTAGAATGAGATCGTCTTGCAGTTTTCACAGGATGCTCAAGGCTAAACCCTGACTGCTCGTCAGTTACTATCTGAAGCCGTTTCCTTTTTCGAACATTGTATCAAATCCCCTTTGTTAAAAAATCAACTTTGAACAACTCTGCGTTCTCTCCTTTCCTACCGATTAATAATTTATTTTATAATAATCCATTAAAATGTGAAAAAATAGAAATTTTAATACATGCACAGTGCTAATATGTTCATTTACAGCATGCAGAAATGCATATAAAAACTCTCTTATCCGAAAATAATGAGAGCTGGTCTTAAACTCTAAAAAGATATACCAGGACAAATAAGAAAATGTCCACTATTTAATCTAAATATAACAAAAAGTGTATATTGGTAAGAAAAGAATGTACTGAAAAGGACTTTTATTTTCCACCATAGCTCTACCCAACTCAGAAAAATCACTTTGCTAATTTTCCTGTCTTCTTTCTACTACACACTCTTTGTATTTACTGTTGGGTTTCTCAATACCAAAACGTCTATATCAAGTAAAAAGAATATTTTAAAATTTTATTTAAAATAATTAAATTATTATATTAACTATAGCAATAAATAGTATCAAATAATTATTTAATTAATTTACAAATTAATAATTTCAGTGTTTAGCCCTTCCTCATAAATCAAAGATAAAGTGTGAGTGAGTTTCTTGCCTACCACTCAGCTTGAATGTTTTCCCAATATATTGATTTACCTCTTACCAACTTAAGGAATATGGCTGCTTCTGCTTTGACTATATATTAATTGTCAACTACTCTGTGGTCCTTTCTAACATCAAATGAGGAGTTCTGTCCACCCAAGATGTATATTCAAGAGTTGCAAGTTATTTGCTTAAAAAAAAAACAAAAAACTTTATTTCCTCTTTATTTGGCCTACCATTGCCTGGAATGAATTGGAGAGTATAGTACAAGGTCAGCCTGGATAGACCTGTCTCCCTGACACGTTTGGACCTGTCTGAATGAGACTGCTCCCAGTTTTAGTTCAATAAGTTTAAAATCAACTGTAGGTTGTATGCCCAGTGTGAAAGGAGAGAGAAAATGAAATCCAATACAGAATGCAATTCAGCACAGAGAGTAATCCATCAAAACTAGTGCTGTGTTCCAAACAAGGCATTTTTCTCATCTGTAAAATGGGATAGTAATAGTAAAAGTATTTTATTGGGTTTCAAGTTGCCTTTATCAAAGTAAGATAATATATTTGAGCAGGCTTCTTCAAACACAACAGTAGATGATGTTATTTCAACAGAGATGAAGAGGATACCTTGATATACTTTCTTTAATATTTTTATCTCTGTGGCCCTCTTGCCATTCAAACTGATTCCCTTTCTTGAATAGGCATCTGAATACTTTCTGTCCTAACCTTTCTCTCTTATCCTCTGCCAAGCAATGTTGTTCTAGATCTGTTTCTTCAAATGACTTCAGCAAAGCCAGAGACCCAAAGACAGCTCGTGCTGTCAAACATGAGAAAAAATATTTTCAGCAAAATGAAGAGAATCTGAATAAGGGGTATTTCAAGTATGGTTTATATTAATATCTTAAAGGATAACTGTAGACTTTGTCAGATTATTGCTGTTATCCAGTGGTCCAAGGACTATAACTTGCAAAGCATTTAGCATTGAAACACTGGCTGTCACTACTTTTGGCTCTGTTATTTGTTCAGGAGGGTTTGCTGGTCAGGCCAGTTCCCTCTGCCTCCCCAGCTTCCCTTCCATCTGGCAAAAAGCTTTTGAAATTTTCTACTAGAGAGTAATCAAAACTATCAGCAAAAAGATCTGTTGGAAACTTTCCCTCCAGCCTATGAATGTGGAGACTGATGCAGAGAATGTATGCTGGTGAAACAATACCCTGAGAGAATTCAGCCTGCTTGGGAAAATTTTTCAGGTGCCTCTCAGGCACAGGTTTCTTCCTTTTTAAAATGGGATATTTATACCTCTCTGGTGTTTTTCCCCTTGACTAGAAAGAAATCATTCTCCTCAGGAAAACTTTCTATCTTAAAAGGCCAGTGGCAGAGTGGGTGAGACAGCCCCATGCAGTAAAAATAAAATTAAATTAAAATTAAATAAAATAAAATAACACTCTTCAGGGTAGAAGTGACATAAGGAGACTCTAGGAACAGAAGGAGAAGACGGGAGTGTGTGTGCAGCAACCCTGTCTGAGGCCCAGACCGCAGTGAAATGAAAGCCCTGAATAGCGTGACTCTCTGCTCACTTTTTTCTTATCACTTATTTCTGCATGAATAATCTAGGTAGTCTCTGAAGTAGATCAAGGGTGAGCGAATCCTTTTCCTGTAGTTTCCCTTACCCAAATAGAAAGCCTTTGATCTAAAACAGAGGGGCGGGGGGCGAGGCAGGGAGAAAGTGAAGAAGAAAATATATATGTGTAGTATATGTATAATTTTAGAGCTAAAAATAGACCTAAATATCTAAAAAAAAATCATAGGAAGGGTCACAAAACAAAAAGTTCTATAAAACAATGATAAAATTGGTAAATTGCTAGTAAGACTGACAGTGAGGAAAGAGAAAAGAAACAAGACTATAAGTGAGATTACAATGATAGCTTTGAGAGTTTTTTTCTAATACTAACAGAATATTGTGAACATTTTAAAAACAACTGAAATATGACTTTGTGGCCAACAGGATCCTTGTCTGATCCATTTTTGAGCTCCCTACAGAGAAACCGTCCCAGTTTCTTACACATAGTAGGCAGTTGGTAAATGTAAAAAATAAATAAAATAAAAAAACAAAGAACTGAAATAGATACTTTTTAATAAGGTGCAAATTATAAACCTTTATTGACTCAAGCAAATTAAAAACATGAATATATTTATAACCATTAAATAAATTGAATTCATATTTCTAAATCTACCTACAAAAAGGGTACAAAATTTGGTGGGAAAGATTGATCAGATCTTCATAATCTCTACTCAAATGGTTTCAAAGAATAGAAAAAGAAGGAAAGTACCCCAATTATTTTACGAGCTAATAAAATCTTGATGCCAAGACAGGACAAAAACATAGAAAGGAAAATCATAGACTAATCTCAAAATGAATAAAAAATTTTATGCTTACATATAGTCAACCCAAGTTCAAGGATGTGTTTTTAAAAAATACATCACACACACACACAAAATACATCACGAGTACATCAGGCTGATACCACAATATAAGAATGGCTTCATATTAGAAAATATAAAGTAACATTCCACTCATTTTTTTTTAATCTCAGCAAACTAGAAAAAGGGAGGAATTTCCTGAACGTGATAGAGTTGCTACCAACAACCTAATTCTAGAAGCATTATTCTTTTTTTTTTTAAGCTCTTTATTGGAATATAATTGCTTTAGAAGTATTATTTTTAAGGTTAACTCATTAAACATTTTCCTTTTAAAGTTAGAAACAAAACAAGGATCTCTTTACCACTTCTATTCCACATGGTACTAGAGCACCTTGCCAAGATAATAACACACACACACACACACACACACACACACACACGCAGAGAGAGAAATTGGAAGACATAAGGGTTGGAACACAAGAAAAAAACGATTTTTAGATGATATAATTGTCTAAGAAAATTCAAGGAAATCTAATAAATTATTAGAGCAAAGAGGAGAGTTTAGCAACATTGCTGAATAAAAGATCAATATACAATGAAGCCACAGCCCATTAGAAATAATAAATGTTTGAAGGTCTCACTTATATAGCAACAAGTTTTTATTATAACGTGAATAAAAAGTAATAGAAAAGTATAGTATCCATATTTACTACATGTAGAAAATTTTAAAAATTTATTGAAATACATAAAAAGCCCTCAATAAATGGACAGATAATACCATGCTCATGGATGAGAAACAGAGCACAATCTACTCCAAATTGTAATAGGGTTTTTCATACACTTTAACAAAGGTCTACAATTCATGTGGGAGTGGAAGAGGCTAAGAATAACTCAGATGACTATGAAGAAGCATAAGGAGGGAAAACTGTCCCTCCAGGTATCAAAATATTCTAAAGCTTCACCAACTGAAACAATGTAGGATTGATACAGAGATTGATAAATAATTTCATGAAAGAGAACGGCAGGTTCAGAAACAGAACCACACATAAATGACAGATAAGCCCATGAAAAATAGTGCATCAAAGATGTTCTCTGTAATTCTCTTTAGAACTCTCTAAATATATTTTTAAAACAACATGGGATCCCTCCCTACACTGCAAACAAAACATAAGTTCCTAATGATGTGAAGACCTAAAGTAAAACTTCCGGATTTTTAGAATATCTTCATCTTTTCAGGGTAGAGAAGAATTTCTTACACATGGTACAAAAAGCACAAACCATAAAAAAGTCTGCTCTTTTCTTTCAAATAAAATATGGCTGATTCGAGTATACTGGATTCTTGTGAGTTCTAGTACTTGATATGGTACCTGCCTCAAGACCTGCAATGAGTATTCCAAGGAATATGAGCAGTATTGTGCCACTCTGGGCAAAAGTGAGACAGGGGTTTTCCCAAGTCATGTGTATCTTATGTCATTTCTGTTGTTTTGACTTAGCCTATTATACCTCCTAGAGCAAGGTGGAAGCAGCATTGCGGTAATGGTCCCTTAGCAGGAGGCTCTGAAACATTTTTGCATATGGACTGAATCAAAGCTATGAAACTGCTTTACAGGCAAATGTGGGATATACATATTGTAGCAGACACAACTACAATATCCATTCTCTCCTTTTGGGGCACCAGCTAGATTAGATTTCCCAGCCTCTCTTGCAGTTCATTGAGGCCGTATTACTGAGTTGTCTCCAGTACAACTTGAACATAAGTGACTTCTGCTGATTCTAGGACTACCAAAAACTCCTCTCACATGTGCTCCCTCAGGTTCTTTGTCCCCTCTGTTGACTGGAATGGCAATGCCCGTACCAACCTTGGAAGCCAAGGATTGAAGATGACAGGCAGCCAAATGCCTGACACTTGGGTGCCCACGTGAAGGAGAGCCTCTCTACCGATGTGAGCATCTCTCTGGACTTTTATGTGAAAAAGAAATTTTTTGTTCTTTAATCCACTTAATTTGGGAAATCTCTTGGCTTAACTAATATATGTAGTCATAAACATTTTGACTGTAATCGCAGGGGTTCAATAACACCCTGTAGCCTAGATTGTGTGTTGATCTGAGAAAAGATGAGATTCTGATGACCTGCCCTCTGGGGTGGGTATGCACCAGAAGTAGGCATGTTACACCTTTGCACAAACTCTACTGCTTACATTTAACTGAATGCCTCTGCCAATCCCCCTCATATCTCTGACAACATTTACTCTGCCAGAAGCAGAGGCAGAGTAAATTCTACAGGTTAAGCAATAATAATGGACATGACTGGAAGACCAGTCAGCAATATCAGGAACAAACTCGGGTTATACACAACAATAAGGGTGAATCTCAAAAACGTGCTGAACAAAATTAGATCCAAAACAGTGCATACTACATGATTTCATTTCTATGAAGTTCCAGAACAGGCAAAACTTATCTATGATGTTAGAAACAGAACAATGATTACCTAGGGATTGACAGAAAAGGCACACAAGGGAACTCCCTGGGGTAACAGAACTATTCTATATCTTGCTTTGTGTGGTGTATATAAGCGTTCAAACTCAGTGAACTGAACATTTAAGACTGGTATAACTTATTGTTTGTAAATTACACATAAATAATATATTTTAAAACACAAGTGTAATCATCTGGATCTATCCATATGATGATATTTCTAAGACAAACTATTATGGAATAATATTCATCCATCACATCCTCCAAGGGCTACTGCTGTGATTGAATATATATAAACACTACACACCTAAGAGCAGAGGATGACTGTACTCCTATATAAAACCAAGACACACTATACACATGTCCTAAGAAAAGTTAACTTTATAATAAGCAAGTCAGGATAAACAACAAATTCCTACTGTATAGCACAGGGAACTATATTCAGTATCTTATAATAACCTATACTGAAAAAGAATATGAAAAAGAATATATAGACATGTATAATTGAATCACTTTGCTATACACCAGAATCTAACACAACACTGTAAATCAACTATACTTCAATAATTTTTTTTAAATAATAAGCAAGTCAGTAGATTATTCCTATGTAAAAAAGCCTGTGATTTTCCATGGCTAGTATTCTAATTCTATATAACCATAAAATATATTTATATAATCAATAGTATGTGTCTTCTGGCTTTAGCAGTGTAGAATAATTATAATGACCAAACTATATTTTAAGATTTTTTTTTCCCATGTTTTCTTCTCCCTGCATTTCCACTTTCCTTCTCTCATTATTGAATAGCCATTTGTTCTGTGCTCATTGCTCTGGAAAGTATATGGCAAAATAGAAAACAGAAGAACCAAAAATCTTTATAGAAAACCTAAGCCCTTAGGAGAAGGGGATTTACAGGCATAAACAGTGCCTATAGACCTGAAGGAAAAACAATACACTTGGAGTGTGAGAACAACAGAGAGAAGCCAGCGTATCCCAAGAACAGAGGGCACCTCTGTCCTGCTTCCCAGCAATGCTGTTGTAGAGAGAGCAAGCCACCTTAGAAGAAAAGACTACAAGGTGCGTTTAGGTAGATGGAACATGGAATAGCTTAGTCACAGATGCTCATGTCTCACAGGTAACATATCAGCAGTGGACTTGGACAAAGGAAGCTTCAGAGGCAACCTCTGCAGAGCAGTGCTAGAGAAGTCCCTCCAACACGTTGCCATTATATGAAACTCTGGAAGGGAAACTGATCTGGATAGGAGTGTGTAACTATAATTCCCTAAGAAGGGAAGAAAACTCCAAAAGAACTGAGCTTATGTTTTCCTACCGAGGAATGGGAGATCCAGAATAAGAATTTAATCTGAAATATAGAAAAATCCTTCTTGAATATCTAAGTTTATTGGCTGAGATTTATACCCACTGTATTAGTTTGGTAGGGCTGCTATAACCAAGTACTACAGACTGGGTGGTTTAAACAACAGAAATTCACTTTCCCACTGACTGATCTAGAGGCTATAAGTCCAAGATCAAGGGTTCTTTCTTCTGAGGCCTCTGTCAGAGGCCTGAAGATGGTGGTTTTCTCCAGATGTCTTTTTTTTTTTTTTTTTTTTTTTTTTAAGACTCTGTATCAATTTTATTTTTATTTTTATTTTTTTATTATTATTTTATTTTATTTTTTTGGGGGTACACCAGGTTCAATCAACTGTTTTTATACACATATCCCCATATTCCCTCCCTTCCTTGACTCCCCCCCCTCGATTCCCCCCCACCCTCCCTGCCCCAGTCCTCTAAGGCATCTTCCATCCTCGAGTTGGACTCCCTTTGTTATACAACAACTTCCCACTGACTATTTTACAGTTGGTAGTATATATATGTCTGTACTACTCTCCCGCTTCTTCTCAGTTTCCCCTTCACCCCCCGCCCCCTCCCATACCTCGAGTTCTCCAGTCCATTCCCTGTATCTGCTTCCCTGTTCTTGTCACTGAGTTCATCAGTACCATTTTTAGATTCCGTATATGTGAGTTAGCATACAATATTTGTCTTTCTCTTTCTGACTTACTTCACTCTGTATGACAGATTGTAGTTCTATCCACCTCATTACATATAGCTCCATCTCATCCCTTTTTATAGCTGAGTAATATTCCATTGTATATATATGCCACATCTTCTGTATCCATTCATTTGTTGATGGGCATTTAGGTTGCTTCCATGTCCTGGCTATTGTAAAGAGTGCTGCAATAAACATGATGGTACAAGTTTCTTTTGGGATTATGGTTTTCTTTGGGTATATGCCCAGGAGTGGGATTACTGGATCATATGGTAGTTCTATTTGTAGTTTTTTAAGGAACCTCCAAATTGTTTTCCATAGTGGCTGTACCAACTTACAGTCCCACCAACAGTGCAGGAGAGTTCCCTTTTCTCCACACCCTCTCCAACATTTGTTGTTTCCAGACTTTGTGATGATGGCCATTCTGATTGGTGTGAGGTGATACCTCATTGTGGCTTTGACTTGCATTTCTCTGATGAGTGATGTTGAGCATCTTTTCATGTGTGTGTTGGCCATCTGTATGTCTTCTTTGGAGAAATGTCTATTTAGGTCTTCTGCCCATTTGTGGATTGGGTTATTTGCTTTTTTGGTATGAAGCTGCATGAGCTGCTTGTATATTTTGGAGGTTAATCCTTTGTCCGTTGTTTCATAGGCAACTATTTTTTCCCATTCTGAGGGTTGCCTTTTAGTCTTGTTTATGGTTACTTTTGCTGTGCAAAAGCTTTTAAGTTTCATGAGGTCCCATTCGTTTATTCTTGATTTTATTTCCATGATTCTAGGAGGTGGGTCAAAAAGGATGTTGCTTTGATGGATGTCAAAGAGCGTTCTGCCTATGTTTTCCTCTAGGAGTTTGATAGTGTCTGGCCTTATATGTAGGTCTTTAATCCATTTGGAGTTTATTTTTGTGTATGGTGTTAGGAAGTGTTCTAATTTCATTCTTTTACATGTTGCTGTCCAATTTTCCCAGCACCACTTGTTGAAGAGGCTGTCTTTTTTCCATTGTATACTCGTGCCTCCTTTGTCAAAGATAAGGTGCCCATATGTGTTTGGGCTTACTTCTGAGTTCTCTATTCTGTTCCATTGATCTTCCTTTCTATTTTTGTGCCAGTACCATACTGTCTTGATCACTATGGCCTTGTAGTATAGTTTGAAGTCAGGAAGCCTGATTCCACCAACTCCATTTTTCCTTCTCAAGATTGCTTTGGCTATTCGGGGTCTTTTGCGTTTCCATACAAATCGTAAGATTTCTTGCTCTAGTTCTGTGAAAAATGCCATTGGTAATCTGATCGGGATTGCATTAAATCTGTAAATTGCTTTGGGTAGTACAGTCATTTTCACGATGTTGATTCTTCCAATCCAGGAACATGGTATATCCCTCCATCTGTTTATGTCATCTTTGATTTCTTTCATCAGTGTCTTAAAGTTTTCTGCATACAGATCTTTTGCCTCCTTAGGCAGGTTTATTCCTAGGTATTTTATTCTTTTGGTTGCAATGGTGAATGGGAGAGTTTCCTTAATTTCTCTTTCTGCTCTTCCGTTGTTAGTGTATAGGAATGCAAGAGATTTCTGTGCATTAATTTTGTATCCTGCTACTTTACTAAACTCATCAATGAGTGCTAGCAGTTTTCTGGTAGAGTCTTTAGGGTTTTCTATATATAATATCATGTCATCTGCAAAGAGTGATAATTTTACTTCTTCTTTTCCAATTTGGATTCCTTTAATTTCTTTTTCTTCTCTGATTGCTGTGGCTAACACTTCCAAAACTATGTTGAATAACAGTGGTGAGAGTGGACACCCTTGTCTTGTTCCTGTTCTTAGAGGGAATTCTTCCAGTTTTTCTCCATTGAGAACAATGTTGGCTTTTGGTTTGTCATATATGGCTTTTATGATGTTGAGGTAATTTCCTTCTATGCCCATTTTCTGGAGAGCTTTTATCATAAATGGATGTTGAACTTTGTCAAAAGCTTTTTCTGCATCTATTGAAATGATCATATGGTTTTTATCCTTCAATTTGTTGATATGATGTATCACGTTGATTGATTTGCGTATATTGAAGAATCCTTGCATCCCAGGGATAAACCCCACTTGATCATGGTGTATGATTTTTTTAATGTGCTGTTGCAGTCTGTTAGCTAGTATTTTGTTGAGGATTTTTGCATCTATATTCATCAGTGATATTGGTCTGTAGTTTTCTTTTTTTGTGACATCTTTGCCTGGTTTTGGTATCAGGGTGATGGTAGCCTCATAGAATGAGTTTGGGAGTGCTCCGCCTTCTGCAATATTTTGGAAGAGTTTGAGAAGGATAGGTGTTAACTCTTCTCGAAATGTTTGATAGAATTCGCCTGTGAATCCATCTGGTCCTGGGCTTTTGTGTGTTGGGAGATTTTTAATCACTGCCTCAATTTCTGTACTTGTGATTGGTCTGTTCATGGTTTCTATTTCTTCCTGGTTCAGTCTTGGAAGATTGTATTTTTCTAAGAATGTATCCATTTCTTCCAGGTTATCCAATTGATTGGCATATAGTTGCTTGTAGTAGTCTCTCATGATGTTTTGTATTTCTGAGGTGTCCGTTGTGACTTCTCCTTTTTCATTTCTAATTCTGTTGATTTGCATCTTCTCCCTTTTTTTCTTGATGAGTCTGGCTAATGGTTTATCAATTTTGTTAATCTTCTCAAAGAACCAGCTTTTAGTTTTATTTATTTTTCTTATGGTTTCTTTCCTTTCTTTTTCATTTATTTCTGCTCTGATCTTTACGATTTCTTTCCTTCTGCTCACTTTGGGGTTTCTTTGTTCTTCTTTCTCTAGTTGTTTGAGGTGTAAGGTTAGGTTGTTTATTCGATCATTTTCTTGTTTCTTAAGGTAGGACTGTATTGCTATAAACTTCCCTCTTAGAACTGCTTTTGCTGCGTCCCATAGGTTTTGGGTTGTTGTGTTTTCGTTGTCATTTGTTTCTAGATACTTTTTGATTTCCTCTTTGATTTCTGTAGTGATTCCTTGGTTGTTTAAGAGTGAATTGTTTAGCCTCCATGTGTTTGTCTTTTTTGCAGTTTTTTTCCTGTAATTGATATCTAGTCTCATGGCGTTGTGGTCTGAGAAGATGCTTGATATGATTTCAATTTTCTTGAATTTGCTGAGGTTTGATTTGTGACCCAAGATGTGATCTATCCTGGAAAATGTTCCGTGTGCACTTGAAAAGAAAGTGTAGTCTGTCGTTTTTGGATGGAATGTCCTATAAATATCAATTAAGTCGAGATGGTCTAATGTGTCATTTAAAGCTTGTGTGTCTTTATTGATTTTCTGTTTGGATGATCTGTCCATTGATGTAAGTGGGGTGTTCAAGTCTCCCACTATAATTGTGTTACTGTCGATGTCCCCTTTTATAGCTGTTAGCATTTGCCTTATGTATTGAGGTGCTCCTATATTGGGGGCATAGATATTTACCATTGTGATATGTTCTTCTTGGATGGATCCCTTGATCATTATGTAGTGCCCTTCCTTGTCTCTTTTAATAGTCTTTACCTTCAAGTCTAATTTGTCTGATATGAGTATTGCTACTCCAGCTTTCTTTTGACTTCCATTGGCATGGAATATCTTTTTCCATCCCTTCACTTTCAGTCTATATGTATCCCTTGGTCTGAAGTGGGTTTCTTGTAGGCAGCATATAGAAGGGTCTTGTTTTTGTATCCATTCAGCCAGTCTGTGTCTTTTGGTTGGAGCATTTAATCCATTTACATTTAAAGTGATTATTGACATGTGTGTTCCAATTACCATTTTCTTAATTGTTTTGGGTTTGTATTTGTAGGTGTTTTCCTTTTCTTGTGTTTCCTACTTAGAGAAGTTCCTTTAGCGCTTGTTGTAAGGCTGGTTTGGTGGTGCTGAATTCTCTTAACTTTTGCTTGTCTGGAAAGCTTTTGATTTCTCCCTCAAATCTGAATGAGATTCTTGCTGGGTAAAGTATTCTTGGCTGTAGGTTTCTCTCTTTCAGGACTTTCAGGATATCCTGCCATTCCCTTCTGGCCTGCAGAGTTTCTGTAGAAAGGTCAGCTGTTATCCTGATGGGTTTTCCCTTATATGTTGTTTGTTGCTTTTCTCTTGCTGCTTTTAATATTTTTTCTTTGTGTTGAATTGTCGTTAGTTTGATTAATATGTGTCTTGGTGTATTTCTCCTTGGGTTTATTCTGTATGGGACTCTCTGTGCTTCTTGGACTTGGTTCATTATTTCCTTTCCCATGTTGGGGAAGTTTTCCACTAGAACCTCTTCAAATATTTTCACAGACCCTTTCTTGTTTTCTTCTTCTTCTGGGATGCCTATAATTCGAATGTTGGTACGTTTAAGGTTATCACTGAGGTCTCTGAGGCTGTCTTCTAGTCTTTTTATTTTTTTATCTTTTTCCTGCTCTGTGGCGTTTATTTCTTCCATTCTATCTTCCAACTCACTTATTCGTTCTTCTGCCTCAGTCATTCTGCTGGTTAGAGCATCTAGAGTATTTTTAATTTCAGTTATTTTGTTATCCATTGCTGTTTGTTTTTCTGAGTTCTTATGAACTGTTTCTTGTACTTTCTCTAATTTGTTATCGAGATTTTGTATCATTTTTACTATCATGACTCTAAATTCTTTTTCAGGCATTTTTCCTATTTCCTCCTCATTTATTTGGTCTTGTGGGTTTTTTTCCTGCTCCTTTGCCTGCATGGTGTTTCTTTGTTTCCTCATGGTTGTCCAAGCTTTTGGGGTTGCTTGTCCTGGTGATAGAGGTGTTTATAGAAGACTGTCCAAGCCTCAGACTAATGTCCAAGTATTGGATTAGACGAATATTCAGTCTAGGAAACACATACATGTATAAGACACACAATTATTGAATCCGTTAGGACATAAGGCTCTAGAAAGACCTGACAGAACCCCAGTGTGCTATCAGATATTCAGAGAGAAACCCAGCAGAAATTGACAACTGAAACAGAACAAATCAGAGACAAAAGCAAAAGCAAACAAACAACAAATAACACCCTACACATACAAACATCAATCCAGGGAGATTTTGTAAGCTAGGATCAAATATAGAAATGAGCTGGAGTACCACCAGAGAGAATGGAGATTCTCAGAATGTAATTAGACAACTGTACTAAGAACTAAGATAAAGACAAAAGCCTAATATTAATACCAAGGCAGTGCATCATCTGGAGAATAGAGCAAGGAGTCTGAGCAGACCGATAGTGTTGCTTATAAGTATGTTAAGATAAAATACACTTAAAATGGCTGGAAGAAAGGGGAACAGAAGAGCGTAATGTGGTTGGAAATATGCAAAGAAAAAGAAAGGAATAGAAGTGTATAAAAGAAAGGGATGAAAGGAAAGTATGAAAGATATTTTGTCCGTACTACCAAAAACTTAGCTAGATATAGAAGTATTTTAAAAGGCAAAAAAAAAAAAAAAAAAAAAAAAGAGTAAAAAATATCCTTATAAAATTATGTTGTAAAACTTGTAGATCCCTTAGGGCTAAGATCGTATTTAATAAATCAAAAAAAAAAAAAAAAAAAAAAAAAAAAGAGAAAGGAAAAAAAAAAAAAAAATCCAGAACTGATCCCCGAATGGACCAGTTCAATAGGTATTGATACTACTATTTCTGTTTCCTTAGCGTCTCAGCTGTAAGTGTCCTTTTCCTTGCCTTGGGTTTTTTTTTTTTTGTGTTATTCTGTGACCAGCAGAGGTTCCTTTATTGTTCGTCTGTAAGCCTCGGTGTGTGGGGAGGGAGAGGGTGCAATAGTGGCTCCTTCTCCTGGGAGGGAGTGAGCAGTGGCGCACTGTTGCTTCAGTCAGGCTTGGAGGTGCCTGTTGCAGAGGGCGCTGGTGGCTCAGGCGTACACAGAAAGTCTTAGAGTTGGGCCTCTCTTGGGGTTTTTTCTTTTTGATGCTGGTTTTTTTTTTTTTTTTTCTCTCGGCAGCCTCCCTGCTGCTGGCGTTGCAAGGAGTTTTAATCTAGCCCCGCCCGAGCGCCTGAGGGTGCTTGTTATCCCTGTGCGCCTTATGTGGCCCCGCAGGGCGTCTCTCCGCTGCCTGTTGCAGAGGCGCAGAAAGAGAGAGAGAGGCTATGCGCGCGGCTCCTCCCCCTCGCCCGGGAGCCTGCAGCCTCCAGCCGCCATCATGGCCGGGCAGCTTTCAGGGATCGGCACTCCTCTCCGCGGACCTCCTCCCTCCTGTCCTCTCGGTCCGTCACCCTACCGGCAACAATGTTTCTCCCCCTGAACCAGCTCTCCGGTTCCCACGCTCCCGCTCCTGGACCCTCCGTTCAGCCGCGGATCGATGTCTCGGTCCGGGAACGCTGAGCTGCGCTGCGGACCCTCCGTATGTTTCTCACTCCCTCCCGTCTGCCACAGCTCCGCCGCTTCACCCTCTTTGAGCCCTCGTAGATGCCTCCCTACCGGCTATGTCAGGTTCTCCGCAGCCCTTTCCGGTGTCCGAGGCCGTCTGCTGGTGTTCAGCTGGTTCTCTGTGGGAATGACTGTGTCCTTCCGTGCATTCCCAATGCATCTGTGGAGAGGGATGCACTCCACGTCTCTCTACTTCGCCGCCATCTTTTTCCTCCACATTTATCTTTATAGCAAGTAGTTCCAATCAAAAGAATGTGCCACTTTTCTGACACTTGCAGCTCAAGTCCCAAGAAAGGTTGTGATTGTTCTGAACTAGATCGTGCACCATCCCTGAGTCCTTAATTACCTCTTTAAAGGCCCTGCCTCCAAATACAGTCACATTCTGAGGTACTGAGGGTTAAGTACTTCAAAATGAGTTTAGGGGAGACACGATTCAGCCCATAACACTAAGTATGGAGTTCTAATCCATGATTGCTAATTCTACCCTTGGCCACCTTGTATCTGGGCCATGACAAGATCACAAACCCTGGAATAGGAACTAATCTGATAAAAATATGGCCATAACCGTGGGAGGATTGCTTTGCAGACAAGAGGTATGCTCACATAAGTCACTGCTAACTTGCAGAGTACAGAGGGACTACAGGGGGTTTGAGATGGTAACATGGGATACTTTAAAAACCCTGGGAAGATCCAGAGTGATCAGAGGAAGGAAGTGATAGCATTTGAGCCGTGGTAGAATTTGCTGATGAGGTTACTTTATCTCCAATTTCTAAGAAAATATCTAGAAAAAAATATCTCTGAAAAGTTATCTAAAACCCATTTCTGGGACCTTAAGTTTCTAAAAAATAAACAACAATAACAATAACTGGACTTTCACTCAGAGAGAGATCTGAACTGACTTGCAGAAATTTAGGCTAAGAGGTCATGGATCTGACCCATTAGGGATAGGTTTTGGCAAGTGTAAATTACATTGAATAGCAAAATCTATTCCAAGATGAACTTGAATGAACATGGTCCTCCCTCTCCCACAATTCTTCCAATTGGTAAAGGAGAGGGAAGAGGTGGAATTCCTGCTCATCTTCACAAGCAGGAATGCTGAGCCGGCCTTTGTCAGCCGCACAAAGGACACATGAATGAAGTGGCCACCAAGGCAGAGAGGGAGGCGATGTGTGTGTCCAACAGAAGAGACTCCCATTTACCAAAGCTGATCTCTCTAATGCTGCCTCTCAATGTCCAAACTGCCAGTAACAGAGACCAATCAAAAGCCCCAAGTATGGACAGAAGCATGGACCAACTCTGAGCCCCTAGTATGGACTACTTCTTAAGGAGACCAACTGGCAACTTGGCGGCAGGTTGACTAGGTTGGGCCTCTTCCATCCTAGAAGGGCCTGGAATAGACATCTATTCTGGATAGGGCATTGCCTTTCCTGCCTTCAGGGCCTCAGCCAGCATCACTATACAGGGCTTATGGAATGCCTGATCCACAAGTTTGGAATCCCATACAACATTCAACCAAGGCATTCAGTTTACAGCAAAGAAGGTGTGAGAATGAATCATGTGGTCTTATCACATACCGCCGCCCCACCCAGAAGCTTCCTATGGAGGGATGGAATGTCCTGCTGAAGACACAGCTGAAGCACCAACTTGGGGACAGTACCCTGCAAGGATGGAAACTATCTTTCAGGATGTATTATATGTGTTGGATCAGAGACATTTACGTAGTGCTCTGTCATCAATAGGAAAAACGCATGGGTCTGTGAAGTTAGAGGGTGGAAGCAGAAGGGACCCCATTTACCATTAATCTCAATGACCCACTGTGGGACTTTGTGCTTCTCTCCACACAGCTCTGGGATCTGCAAGGTAGAGGTTCTGAGCTCTTACCAGCGTCAAAAATCCTACAGCAAAATTCCCATTGAACTACAAGCTATAACTGCTTCCTGGGCAGTTTGGGGTCTTGTGTCTAGAGACCAGCAGACAAGAAGTACAATCACCATTTTAAGGGGTACTTCACCCTGAGAATTAGCAAGAGAAGACAATTTATCATTTGTAAATTACACCTAATAACTACTGTTATTAAATGGGGACAGGGAGGAAAATGTGTGGGATTCACATGGCCCAGGTGGGGTGCCTCTTGGTACTCCCTTGCCCAACGGTGACTGTGAATGGACAAATATAGCAATTAAAGAAGAGTATGGTTACCAGGAACACAGACCCCAGAGGAATGAGGGTTTGGGTCATACCATGAGATTAGTTACCAGGACTATTGGAGTGAGGGGAATTTAGAATGTTTATTGGGGAGGAAGGAGGGAAGGTAAGCATCAGTGATGGCCCTGAGATGAACTGCAGTGATGAAGGTTCATCTCACTAACCTCCCTCTTCTAAGTTTTTCCTCAGGAAGAGAGGCCCACCAGATACTTGGAGGTGCTGTTCCCCTCCAGTTTGGAGACGTGGATCTACAAGGAGCAAGCAATGGACTATGGCAGACATGGAACTGTGTCATTCAATTCCATTCCAAGAAAGAACTCACAACCAGCTGCAAAGGGTGTGGTTAGTGGATGGTCCATGGCTTGCAGCACTTTAAGGTGAGGCCACATTCCACTTAGGGCATCCCTTCAGCCAATGAATGAGCAAAGTGAAGGCCAAGACTACACTCTTCTCACGGTCAACCATGACTGTACAAGGGTCTAGCCATTTTTGTCTAATGAGGAACTTCTCTAATGGACCATCTTTGCTCCCAAGATTAGTATTGGGCTAATGAAAACTTTATTGGGTCTGTATCCTGGTCTGATACCTCCCCCTGCCCCATCCCGCTTCTCCACCTTTCCCTTTCATAGATGTTACTCCCCTATATACCCTTTCTTTGTTCTCCTACCTCAGTCGTAGCATCTACAGAGAACCCAACGTGCACAAGTATCTTCCACAGTTTCTATCCTATTTATCTTTCTATTTGTCTTTAAATGATCATCATATAATAGTCTTTTTGTTGAGATTTTCAAATTGCTTGAACTGAAATTGTTATGGTCTTTGTTTACCCTAGTACTGTAGATTACGTGTGCTTTTTTTTATGCTAGTACTGTAGATTATGTGTGTGTAGGTGTTTCTAATGATTTGCTTTGCTAAGGGTCTTTTTTAACTCTTTACAAAAAGAGAAATCGATCTAGGATGGATTTATCAATGCTATTAATTTTCTGCTGTGTATCTCATTAGTTGTTTTGTTCATAGTTAAATCCTTCCTATTGACTTCCTTGGGTTTATTTTCTAAGTCTCCTTAGTTTCTGGTGCTGAATGCTTAATGAATTTATTTTATTCTTTCTTTTCAATAAAAAAATTTTAACAATTAATTTTAAATGCCCTCAAGTTGGTACAGAATTCAGTCACTTGGACTAATCTTTACATTTCTCAACAAGGCTTTCTGGGTAGTATATATTTAGTCTTCATATATCTTTGAATATATTCTATTCTCTTCAAAAAAAGAAAAAGTAAACTATGCTGTAACCTAAAAGCTCTACAAATCTACAGAAATTGGTCTTTATATAATAAATTTTTTGGCCTCCTTACATATTATGTAATTTTTATGCTCAGTAGTTTATTTTTATTGGAGTATAATTGCTTTACTTCATTGGAGTATAATTGCTTTATGTTAGTTTCTGCTATACAAGGAAGTGAATCAGCTATATGTATACATATATACCCTCCTTCTTACACCTTCCTCTCACACCCTCCCATCCCACCCATCTAGGTTATCATGGAGCACCAAGCTGGCTCCCTGTGCTATACAGCAGGTTCATAACAGCTATTTTACACATGGTAGTGTATATATGTCAATCCAAATCTCCCAATTCATCCCACCCTCTGCTTCCCACTCTGTATCCACGTGTCCGTTCTCTACGTCTGCTTTTCTATTCCTGCCCTGTAAATAGGTTCATCTGTACCATTTTTCTAGATTCCTCATATATGCATTAATATACAATATTTGTTTTTCTCTTTCTGACTTACTTCACTCTGTATGACAGACTCTAGGTCCATCTACATCTCTACAAATGACCCAATTTCATTCCTTTGTATGGCTGAGTAATATTCTATTGTGTATATATACCATATCTTCTTTATCCATTCATCTGTTGTTGGACATTTAGGGTGTTTCAGTATCCTGGCTATTGTAAAATAGTGCTGCAATGAACATTGGGGTACATGTGTCATTTTGAATTATGGTTTTATCTGGTTATATGCCCAGTAATGGGATTGCTGAGTTATCTGGTAATTCTATTTTTGGTTTTTTAAGGTCCCTCCGTACTGTTCTCCATAGTGGCTATATCAATTTACATTCCCACCAACAGTGCAAGAGGGTTCCCTTTTCTCCACACCCTCTCCAGTATTTATTGTTTGTAGATTTTTTGATGATGGCCATTCTGACCAGTGTGAGGTGATACCTCATTATAGTTTTGATTTGCATTTCTCTATTAGTGATGTTGAGCATCTTTTCATATGTCTCTTGGCCATCTGTATGTCTTCTTTAGAGAAACGTCTATTTAGGTCCTCTGCCCATTGTATAGAAACAAGTGACAACAAAAACATGACAGCCCAAAACCTATGGGATGCAGCAAAAGCAGTTCTAAGAGGGAATTTTATAGCAATTCAATCTCACCTCAAGAAACAAGAAAAATCTCAAACAATCTAAACTTACACCTAAAGCAACTAGAGAAAGAAGAACAAAGAAAACCCAAAGTTAGTAGAAGGAAAGACATCATAAAGATCAGAGCAGATACAATAAATTTATAAGTAGTTTTATAAATTTATATGATAAGTTCAGGAAAGTTTTCTTCTACTATGTAAGTTAATTGTGGCCTTTGCTTCATTTGCTCTGTCTCCTTCAGGAACAGCTTTATCAATATACTGACTCTTTGTTCTATGTTCTCCATTCAGTTACTGTCTTGTCATTTTTATGTCCTTGCTTTTTTTTTTTTTTAAATCTTTTGCCCTGCATCCTAGGAGAGCTTATAAAGTATGAAATCCCCATGATTGATTCTATTATCCATAGTGTATTTTTCTTTCTGGTCAATCCAATGTAGATTTTATTTACATTGAATTTTAATTTTTTTGCATGTCCCCCTTTTATCTTTTTTAAAATCTCTCATGCTGTTAACATTTTATATCAAACTGCCCTTTTCATAATACACCTGTTTTCATTTCTTAAAAACCCATACTCTGTTAAATAGATATGCCTCATGCAGTATCTAGCACTTAGTAGAGGCTTAGTAAATACTTGTTGGATTATTAATCTTAAGTGAATGAATGAACCTTCAACAGCAGGTCGAGTTCCATAGTAGAGGGAAAAAATAATATGCTGGCTCATTCAAAGAAAAATGAAATGTCATTATTTTCCATGTTCCAAACTTTATTAAAAATCAGTTGTTAAACTATGATAAGAAGATTATCTAACATTTAATTTAAATATGTTTAGAAGCAGTAATAGATTATCATCAAGACTGAATCCAGCCTATACAACAGGGCACCTCTTTTTTTTAAATTGCCTTCAAGAAAAAATTTATTTCTGAGATGCTGAAATCTCCTACCCACTCTTTTGCACTCTACAGATATATTTGAAGTTCCTTCTTTCTGCATTCTCTTGAAAAAAAAGTTAGAATTTGAAACATTAACAGTGGAACAGTTTAAAAAAAAAACACCCCTCTTCTGGTCATATTAACCAGCCACAAATGGCCAGGGTAAACTTCCTTCATGAAAGCTTCTTGCCTAGAGGTGGGATTGGGTCATTATGTCTGCACAATAACCGCCCTGCAAACATATGAATGCCAGATGGTTGGAACTGTTCCATTAAGAAACTGATGTTTTCATTGTTTGGAATTTGATTTTGTAGCTTTCTCCATATAGTGATTTGATTGCAGCATTTAGAAGCCTTGAGAGCTTTCCCATAAATTATTCCACCTCTCAAATGTGAAACTAGGTTAGGCTTATTAGCCTGTTTTTCCATTAGTATGTCATTCCCACTTTCTTACTCAGATGTGGGTAATTTAGGCAGGATTCATAAAAAGAAAATGTAGGTTTTGTGCTTTAGTTGTTTCTTCAAGGAACTTGCTACTGAATAATACTTCCCTCATTTTGTTTATTTAAATATTTATACATCACTATTCATGAAAAATCAAAAATAGCTAACAAAGTTCTTACTATGCACTTACATGGCTCCTACTCTACTGTCATAGTTTTCACACTATTCTAAACATTTTATACATTAACTCATAGAAGCATCACATCAACACTGTGAGGTCAATACTATTACTATTCCTACTTTATAGATGAAGTAACTAAGGAACAGTGAAGTCAAGTAACTTACCTAAGGTCAAACAGGCAGTGAGTGGTAGATGCAGAATTCCAATCCTGGAAAAAAGTCTCAGAGTCTCTGGTCTTAACTACCTTAACTTACACTACATTGTTTAAGTCCCAACTAATCTAGCTTGTTCCAAAAGAACAATGGTAAAACTGAAGTCCCTGCTTCCTGCCTAGTCCTCATTCATGTGAACAAGATCTTGATATTATTGCGGCAAATGTCTTATCTATTCCAAGCCTTAGAGACAATGGCAGGATATATAACCAACCATCAGTAAGACAAGTCTCATCGCATCTTGGAAAGATCTATTATTCTGTTTAAGAAATAAAGGAGGTTTTCCTTCCTGAAATCCTTTACAAATTTTTCTTGCTATAGATGCTTTAGTTTTGGTGTCCCTCATTATATTACAGTGGGACATGAAGTGTCTTTAAGTAATCCATTTCATTAGAAATAAAGTACAGCATGAAGTTACAGAAAATGGAAGTGGGCTGTAAAATGAAAACCCTAAGAAATTACAATAACAAAGTGGCAATTACTGTGATGTAACTCATGATCAATAGGTCCTTGTAGGAAGGCATATGCCTGCCCTCAAGGTGAAAGGACATGAGGACATAATAATGACAAACACTTGGAGTATGACTTCGAGAGGAAGACTCAGGGCAACTAAGTAGTTTAAAGAGCTTTAGAGAATATCCTTAATCAAAGGCAAGTATTTAAGAGTCATCCTAGGACCAGTTTGGATTTGTCAACTTCATAAGCAAATGGATGGGCAGTGGACATCTGTTGCCCAGCATCCATGCTCCCTTCTGCTACCATCACCCTGATATTCTTTTCTACTGTTTGACGTTGACTTAACCTTTTCCTGTGATGGCGTGCTGAGCATTCAAAGCATTCAATTCCATAGTCACATTGATTAATTCAAACATGAGCCAGTGATCCAATCAGAGCCACTGATGTATAATCTTGGGTACTTTTGCTTCAGCTGAGGAGAAAGGGACATAGTCTCTTTTCCTGCTACAATCAGAGCTATGAAACTTAAAGCCTGAAATGTTGGAGGCCGGCATGAATGAGAACTTGCCAAAGGAGTAAGCCAACACTCAGACAAGTAGCAGTGAGAGACATAGGGGGAGTGAGATAATATCCTGATGATGTAATTTGAACTCCTGGATCAAGGTGTACCTATAGTCTGTCTCTTGAACTTTTAAGTTACATAAGCCAATAAATTCCAATATTTCTTTAAGCTGTTCAAGCTACCCAAGAAGTTCTGACAGAAGGAGAGAACTAAGAGTCCTTGGCCCCTTTGGAGAGGGTTTGTCTTGAATTCCTTCATGAGGAAAACCAATGGAGCACTTGAAGAAGGCTCTGGAGAAAAACAAAAGGTTGAGATTTGAGGATATCCCTGAGCAGAGCTAATCTTTCAGGGCATTGAAAGAGAAGATCTAGGCTGTGCCTTTCAGAAAGGCAAAGAAACTATTCTGGACTTTCACACACAATCATTGGGGATGAAGGGAAGAGAAAACGATCTCAACAATAATTGAAGTTTTATGGCAGTGACTAAAAGGTTCCACTTACATTGTTGTGCCAGACTTCACAGACTTGTCTTTTGGCTCATAACCCACAAAGATGGCTTTGGGCTCTTAGAGAAAGACAGTATTGACCTGGGTTTTCAAACTTTTCAAGAGATTTAATCCCTAGTAAAGATTATCTTGGTGCGGCACACTACTAAGTGGTTACCAGAAAGCCCTTCTTTTCTTCTTCCTTAATAGTGGAGTTTACCTGGCACATGGATGTTCAGCTAGAGCTGGCACTTCCCAGCCTACTTTGCAGCCAGTTATGATTATGTGATTAGTTCTCACCAATGGAAGTGGAAGAATGTGAGTGGAAGAAATGTATGCAGCTTCTATATCATTTTCTTAAAGGGAAATTGCCTGTCCTCCATCTCTGTAGTTTCTTCTAGTTTGATCCAATTTCAAATGATTAATGAGGACAACACCCTAGGGATTGGAGAAGCAACAAGATGGAAGAAACAATGTTCTTGAATGACTATCTGAAGACAGGAAAGCTCTCCCATCAATCTGGACCACTCACCACTAGACTGTTTCTTGACAGAGAAATAAATTTCTATGTTATTCAAGCTCCTGTATTTTAGGGCTCTTTTTTCCTATAGCACCTTAGCATCTATGCTAATATTCCTATTTTATGAATCTTTCACCAGAGCCGACTCCATTTTTTCATAATAGATAATTTTCATTCCACAATGTCTCCTTAATGACACTCCATCTGGTCAGGGTCTTTTAATCTCTCTTTAGGTTTTATAGGCTTTTGCAGCCATCACCTAATTGCTTTCTCTTCTGACAACCAAGCTGAAACTTCTATCAAAATATTGAGAAAATATCTCTGCTCAAATGTTAAGGGAGAAGTCCCTCAGCTATTAGAACTTCATTTTGATTCATTTCTGGAAGATTTGCCTGCTTAGATTTTGTAAGGGGTATGTTTGTATCGTTCTTAATCACCAGGAAGTCTTCACCTACTCTGCTAGTGACTCTCACTGAATATTTCAGAACAAAATGCTCTCTTTCTCACTGTAATTTTAAGTGTATCAAGTAGAAGGAAAAAATGAAAGTTGTGAAATTTTTTCCCATAAACTATCTGACACTTTTCTATTTTCTCAACTTCTGAAATGTACATGGTCTGATGATAAAGAACCCAATCATCTTCCCTCAAAAGTCAGAGGATGTAACTGTCATACATTGGTCCAGATGCATTCTGCTGTTCTGAGTGATCTCACAGAGACTGGAAATGGATCTCTGAGAGCAGCAGGTTGGTAGATACTCACTGTAAAACACGGCTTTAATGTGACTCCACTGCTATCTCAGTCTCTGTTCTCTCTGTGTCTTCTTGCTTCTCATACTATCAACTGAATTCATCACACTTAACTATATGTATTTGATTTAAATGAAATTTTTTCTGCTTCTTCATAACTTTAACTTGATCGTAGTCCCTAAAGTACCTCAAGATCTCTCTATACACCCTTTTGTCTTCTGTTCTTCCTGCCACTGCCTGATTCTCACTGTATTTCCTTGTTTGAATTCCTGAGAGTGAGAATCCAATTGGCCCACCTTATTCCTGTTTGGGCAAAACCTTTTTTGTTCCAGGCTCCTTTATAGGACTGGCCACCTTTGGGTTAGATGCCCTTTCCCCTCCTTGAGTAAACTGGTATAATACTGTGATATAATGGTTAATCAAGACTGTGTGAACCATTACACCACAATAATGAATATAAATGAGTATAAAGTTGTACAAAGTGGCCAGTTCTGGTGTTTATTTCCAGACTTCATTCGGTGAGGACAGCTCAAATAAATAAAACGGACAATTCTCTGTAGCAGGCTTCTGAAGTAGAGTGAAGTCAAAAATTCTGCTCAGTGGAAGTTTTCACCACAAAACCACGTGGGAGGTGGTGGGGGACAGCTCAGTATATCAATAAAACCCCACTCATGCTTAGTCATTGTAAACCATCCTGCTTCTCACTGGCAGCTACATTTTGAACCAGCCATCAAGGTCCCTGGGATCCCATGAGCAAAGCCTGTGTGAGTGGCAGGTTGAGGATCAGTCAGTCACCAGTGAGCAAACCACAGGATGTGTTGAAAGCCACCCTGAGTGGCCCACGTTCAGGCCGGCTGGCATATCACTCAGCATGAGCTTCATTTAGGACAAGTAAAGCTGAGTAGGGCTTTGGCCCCCCAAGAACTCACTAAAAGGGCAGTTCTGAGACGGTTCCTCAGGTCTGCTTCTGCCTTGCACATGTGGAAAAGAAGCAAGTTTTCGGACCCAGCCCAGCTGACACAGCTTATCCAACATCCTTACATCTACCTGCCCTCGATGAGGCAGGAAGGGAAGGGAAGAGGACTACCAACGGATGTTCAACAACCCAAAAAGATTGGTAAGGAAACCCACATTGGCCACTGGTGCTGCTTATTGTAACCCTTCGCTCATAAGTGAGTGGACAGTGAAAAATAACTAGGTGAAAGAAGAGAATCTGCCCCAGAAAGAAGAGAATCTGCCGCAGAAAGAAGAATGGTTCTCTTCTGAAAAGTCAGAGAAAATGACCTCCATTAACAGTAGTCATGGGGGAGAAAACTAAACTAGAACTTTAGAAGAAGTCTAACTGATACTCCCAATGAGATTTAAAGGATAGATGCATAGATAAAATTAAAATGGGTTTCCATTAGATGGTGTTAGAAAGTAATCATTGTAACAAGAAAGAATTCTTAAAGATTTTAAAGTATGATTGCAAATAAATAAACAAACAAACAAATAAAAGCAAAACTGACAAGTGGCAGAACGGACATTTCTGGAAATCAAAGTAATGGGTTAGATCCACTGCTGGACTTCTCCTAGAACAGAGTGTAACCACAGCATACTGTTGTGATGGGAGTGTAGTCTTTGTAGTTAGATGACCTGTGCTCAAATAGTAGCTCCACTCCTTTCCAGCTATTTCATCTTGTGCTGCTTTAGTTACCTTTTCTAGGTACTGATTCCAGGTGCCAAGTCCTCATCTATAACATTGAGCTAAACAGTGCCTCCTTCATGAGACTGCCATGAGGATTAAATGATTAATTTGTGCAAAATCTAAGTGTCTGACACATAAAATACTTAACAAATGTTAGCTATAATTAAAGTGGAAATTTTAATAGAAGAGATAAAGAATGTGAGAAAGAGATATGGGAGATCAAATGTTACACATATCTAATAAGGTGTTGAAGAAAACCTGCAGTTTTACAAAAATGGGCTATTAAAGCTGGTAGCTGAAAATAAGGAGATTCCAAGTGCGTGCTTTCTAAAGAGAAACACTAACAAGTAGGGATGGACTTACATGGTATAATGAGAGATGACACAACAGTCCCTAGCCACTAACACCATTTTCCCCAGCCCCAGTCTATACCAGGAGAAAGAAGGAGGGTGAGGATTTTCAGGGAGTTCACATACATGACTATGTATGATTCTCACTCATTGTACATATTGTCTAGTGAAACCTCTGTGAAGCTATAGACATAGCAGAAGGAGCAGGGAAAGATAACCTGCACCAGACTTGGTCCAGCATATTGATGATGCCTGAGAAATGTAAAATAAGTGGGAGGGTACCAGTGAAGAATACCATTCATTGTCAAGTCCAACGGCTCTCTCTCTCTTTTTTTTTAATTGAAGTATAGTTGAGTTACAATATTATGTTAGTTTCAGGTGTACAGCACAGTGATTCAGTATTTCCTGCAGATTATACTCCATTATAGGTTATTATAAGATAATAAGTATAATTCCCTGTGCTATACAGTATATCCTTGTTGCTTACCTATTTTATATACAGTAGTTTGTATCTGGTAGTCCCATCCATGGGCTCTCTCTTAACAGCTCAACTTGGGACAGTTTTAGGTGAGAGATTTGACAAAAGGGTAGAGGAGTAAGAAAAAAATGCGGAGGTAGAGGTGAAACTTTAGATTAAACAGAGCTTAAGAGACATATTGACCAATTGCAATGTATGGACATTAGTTGGATCCTGACCCAAACAAATAAATTTTGTTTTAAAAAAAATGAGACAATTGGGAAATTTGGATTGTGACTGGATATTTGATGACATTAAGAAACTATGATTAATTCTTAGATGTGATAATAGTATTGTGGTTATGTTTTTAAAGTTATTTTCTTTTAGATATATATATTGAAGTGTTAAATATAAAATATTTAACACAAAATACTGTGTTAACACAAAATATTACACAAAATAACACAAAATATTAACACAAAAGAATTGTTTTTAAATAAAGAACATGTGTGGGTACAGGTATTGATGAAAAAAGTTTTAAAAGTTTTTTTAAAGGTTGAGTGTTTGCATAAAATAACAATTATCTGCTGTTTAAAAGAAGCAGACCTAAGACAAAAAGAAAATATAAGTTTGAAAGTAAGTAGAATAGGAAAATACTAGGCAAATGTTAGTTTAAGGACTCAAGAATGGCATTATTAAGATCAGAATAAGTAATGTTCAAGGAAAAAATGCAATGAGATAAAGATGGACAGTTCAGATGAACCGATGGTATAATTTATCAAAAAGATGTAGTAATGAAATTGCATGTCAAATGATATTGCATTAACTACCTACGGCAAAAAGTATTGGAAGCACAAGAAGATTTTAAGATAGTAAAAGAAAGTACAAATCAATTTGACTAGCAACCATAGATACAAATATTCCAAAAGCAACATTTTAAAATTTATAAAATTTCAAACTAACTATATAAAATTATTTCCAGGAGTTTAAAAGTGACTTGTAATTTCACTCATAAGTCATCCCAAAACGAGGTCAAAGGAGAAAACAAAATACATCTTAATTAGTACAGAAAAGTCCCATTTTAGACCTTGGAGACATAGCAGTGAACAAAATATGGCTATCCCTCAAGGAGCTTCCATTCCAAGGGGAGGAGACAGAAAATCACCCAATAAGTAGATGATGTGGCAGGTAGCAATAAGTGCTATGAAGAGGATGAGAGCAAAGTGAACGCAGAGTAATTGGGGGGCGGGGCACTTATTTCAGATCTAATGGTCAGGAAAGACCTTTTGTAAAGACGGCAGCTGAACAGAGACCTGAGGAAAGCAGATAAGGGGGTTGAACATCCCAGGTAGAAGGGAAAGTAAATGCAACAGTTCTGAGAGGACGGTTTACTCAGTTTATTCAATAAGGGAATTTTACAGCACTTTACAATGCCTCTGAATAAACACAAGCAACACTTTTAAAATGATGAACTGGAGAAATATTTGTGTGAGATGAACAACATTTTTGAAATATTTGAATGTGGTTTGTCCTTTTTGAGAAGCCATCTGACTTGGATGACGGTCAGGGGTAATTAGGACTCAACAGCAGGAATACAGGAGAAAGAAAGGTCAGTGTTCAGCTTCTAACTATCAAATGGCTTTGCCCAGAGAGAGAAGGATTTTCTGAATTCTTTGAAATCTCACTTTCCCAATCATTCACTTGATCGCAGAGTTCCGCTACAAGTATTAAGTAGGGAGAACTCAGAAAGCAAAGGCCATGCTACACAGGAAGAAATGAAAGTCCATCCTTTCTTTTTCTAGTGGAGTTTGGAGAAAAAGAATGATCTGGGATCTCACTTTCCTCCTCTTAGCACAGGGGTCAATAAAAAAAACATCCGGAAAAGGTATCAGGGAAACTGAGGCCACTGGGTGCTAGTGGACTGCTTCCCTGGGTCTAGGGAAGCTCTGTCTAGACTTGCTCAATGCGAGGTTCAACGACGTGTGATGCGTGAGGACGATAATGCAGCATCAGCAGAGGAAGGTGGCTGGAGAGATGGACTTCCCACACCTGTATGTGCCGTTCAGGGGGACAAGACATTCCCACGTGCCTTCACATAGGTGACCCAAGGGCACTGAGTGGACTGGCAGGCCGCTGTGGAGGGGAATGCCCATCGTGCTTCCCTTCAGGTGGTAAGGCGTGCACAGGTTATTTCAAGGTGTTTGTAGTCAGCCAAGTCCCCTCCAGAACGCAGGCAATGGTCTGTCCGTCTCTTTAAGATCCACGTTTTATTTTCTCTGATTTTCTCTGTGGGTTCATAGCTATTTTAGCGAGACTTTATGTGAGTCTGCTTCAGGGAGTAACAGTCTCATTATTGGCACAACAAGAAAAAGAGACTGGAATGGCTTTAGCCACCTCCCTACCCTACCCCCCAATAATCTCCATCACCCCTTGTTCTTTGAGGTGAATAGCTGATTTTCTGAAACTTATGTAAAGCACTGTACAAACGCAACTCTGGCTCCCTTCCAAACCTATTACTGCCTCCACGTCCCTCATACAAAGAAATTTTGTAATCATCAGTGGCTAACCAGATACCGTTTTGAACTCTAAACTCTTAAAATGGACGCGAACGTAGACATTTTGAAGTTTTCTTTTCTGAGGTGGGGAATGACAGCCTTCCAGCTTTCCATTGGCAACTTCCGATCCTATCTCTTCTGGACCGGATTTTCTTCAGCTATTTTGAAATTCCATCTTCCTCTCTAATAAAAGGCATGTGCCTCAGTAGAACTTTTGGGAATAAGGGTGATGAATTCAACCAGTCATTTATTTCTGATAATACTTTCTTATGATTTCCCTATTGTGTCATAAGTATCTCAAAGAGAAGTATTGGGACAGAGGACTTATCAAGTGAGCAAGGAATTCAGCTCCAAGTTTTGGCTAATTTAATTAATGCCTTCACAGCAACTTGGTCATCTCCTACGTCTTCTCCTTTTCCTGTCTGCTATTTCATCTCATCAGGCAAATCTGGATGTTAGAAGGTAAAAAGAATCTCTGTAGGTACTCACTTCCTCTTTGAACCCTCTTTCTCCCACGTTTCATGAGGTCACTTTTGTTTTGCTCCTAACACACTCCTCTGACCTTGTTCCCCTAATTCCCTCTCACATGTGCATCCTTCCTTCTGCTTCTGTGACTTCACTATGTGCCTACAGCCCCGCTTCAGGCAACTTCTGCAGGCTCCAATACCTGGGAGCTACTGCTCTTCAACATTATTGAGACTCTTAAGTTGCTTCTTGTTAAAATGCAGATTCCTGAGCCCCAGGTAAATCAGAAACTGTCAGCGAGTCTTGAGATTCTTCATTCTACAAGCTTCCCAGATGATTATGATATGCACTAAACCTTAAGAAGTTAAAAAATAGATAAGGCCTTCGGTCCTCCGAATTCCTGCTTCTTTGGTTCCTGCCTTTCTCTCTTCCTTTTTTCCTTCTTGGGAAATGAATGGGACACCCTGGGCTCACTTTCTGGTCTCTAGTCTTGCTTCCTCCCTTTTTTCTCATTCATTCATTCTCAATCTCTCTCTCTATCTCTCTGTCTCTCCTGCCCAGTCCTGCCATGACCTGGCATTGAAGGACATCATGACAGCATGTGCAGCATTTTAAGTATCTGATACTCTTCATGAAATTTTTAAAAAGAGAAGAGAAGAAAAGAAAAAAAGAAAAGAAAAGAGAAAAGAAAAGAGAGCTAATGGGCAAGAGCTGCTGGACTAAAATCTCCCTTGAGCTTTGGACACGTAGACTACAACCTAGAGAACAGTAAAAAGCCAGGAAACCCCAAAATAAGCACAGCTGGGGTCCATAAAGTTCCCTCCTTCTGATTCAGGGAGAAACATGCAAACGGCTGACCTATTGCTCCAGCATTTCTGTTCCATCATCTGGAATGTGTGATAAATGGCTATTTAAAAGCTGACATTGCCCTGCCTCCTTTATCCTTCACCACAATTTCACCAATTATTTTTTGAGAAAGTTTCCATCCTACAGCCCTTGTGTAAAAAGGCTTAATTCTTCCATGTGGTTTTAGGGGTCTGTGTGAGCAGAAAATGAAGCAGTCTCTTCAAAACCTGTTGGCTGCAGGAGTGGGTAATGAGGCAAAGTCTGTGGTGGTTGTTTTATTAAAAACAAAAAGCTGAAAGAAAACTGTTTAGAAATTTACTGTTTTTTAATTGCAATTAATGTTACTGAAAAGGTACATGTTAATTAAATTATGGTTAATAACCAGTATATTTAAACTATACTTAAAGGAATTTTGTAGTAATTTGGGGTTCAAATAATTTTTTCAATGTGCAAATACATTATTCTACTGTGTCTTATTTTGCAAAACTCCCTTTTCCTTAAAGTGGAGCCATTTCTGTCTTGCTGAGTGTTTTGCTTTAAATGTTAGGAGAATCACAAACGCTCTAACCATGTTTACTTTGCATAAGAAACTATGGTAATTATATGTAAATTAACTGGTGAGTATCACAGTTTATAAAAAACGTTATGTGGAAAGTAGACTGAAAAATGTTAGCTGGCTCTAGAATCGTCTCAGATGACCAGGCTTTATACCCAAGAACTAGATAACTTCTTTCACCTGAAAAAAGATCTACTTTATCATCATCAGTTGGTTTTTAAAATAACACATTCCATTTTATTTGCAAAAGTTCACAAAGAGACCGATTTGATTTGCTGAATTTAAATAATTTATAGACAGATAGCTTTCCTAGAGATAGGAAGGGGGGAAAAGTAACAGCAGCACCCACAGAGAATTATCTTCCAAATACCGCCTCTAAGTCTGGACTTCACATCAAGATCTGGCAGACAAACAGTACTGAAATTGTCAGCTCTCTGAAATAATCACGCCCGCTGTCAGTCAGAAGTTTTGCCATTGAATTAATGCACATTTCTCCCTTACACAGCAACCCCCGCCTTGAATTCTTATTCTTCTCACTTACTTTTATAACAACTTTATTAATCACCACCTCTACCTCCCTCAGCCAGGCAAAATCACAACAGGAAATATAGGCAAGGGACCCAGGCTAATAGAGCGAGGAAAAAAAAAAAGGTGTGTGTATGAGAAAAAGAAGAAACAGGGAGAGAAAGCCCCAACCCCTGAATAGCTTCAAGATGCCCATCCCAAGTCTGATAAACATCTCTTTCATATTAAATATTGGCTGGAAGTACTTTTACATAAAGAAAAAAAGAAGACCTTTTTATGCCTTTGAAAGGTGAGCATAAGATCAAAGCAGCCAGGATGGAAGTTTCTTGACTGGAATTCCACCAACACAGATGGAAAACCCATTCAAAAACAAAAAAATCAAATCTATTCACAAATAAAAATAAGCCACTAGGTTTTAAGAGCTCTGGCCTATGTTATGTGAGACATCAGGAACCAATTAAATTGCTCTCCCCATCTTGTTTATCCTAAATAATATGGTCTTTTCCCTCCTCTGATTATACCAGCTCATGCCCCTGTGGCGGGGGTCTGTTCTTTCACTCTTTATTAAAGCTCTTTCTCCGTAGCACATAGGAGTTGGTAGAAGACTGAACGCCTGCATTTTATCACGCTAAAGAAAAATAGCTAAACATCTACCTCCTATCACGCAGTGTTCTCTTTTTTCTTTTGCCTCAAAAAGACAGTTGGCCGTCAGTTCATGGTTGAGCGCATCAGTCTGTTGAATCACGATAGCCAACCATTGACAACGATTCTGTTTTTCATTTGTTTAAACTTTTCACCTCCCTCCTGAGCTTATAATGGAACATATTCTTCATGTACTGCTTTTAGTTTTCCTTTTTAAGGCTTGGGCACATGGTTCGGTTCTAAGAGAATAGAAAGCCAGGCTTAGTGCCTTATTGTGAAATATGAACTATAAAATGACATCAATCTTTCCAGTTACTGTCTGAGAACAAACCACTCAGCATGTCTGTTTCCCGTCTGTCCACCAGGACCGCAGCCCCGGTAGAGGGTACTATGTCTCACGTCTACACATCAACACATCTACATATCTGCTCCAAGAGTTTATTCTGAGGAGCAGGGTGGGTATTACACATTGGAAAGAGCTACCGATGAAGCTTAGAAAACCACAAGTCACATGGCTCTTGACTTGTACAATACACAGACATGCATAATCATCCTTGTACATTTTGCCATAAAAAACAAATGGGGAAAGAGAAGGAGCTTGGGCCAGGGCCCTTTTAAATCTATCCAGAGTGACTAAGAGCACACTGGAGCTCAGAGTGCTTAGGTAAGAGTGTACGACGACCTCACAGACTTTTTGGAGCTTCTGCTCCCTGTGAATCCCAATCGGTAAGTTCAAAGTTCAATCACATGTCTTGTTTATGTCCAGATAACTATGCCAGGAAATGATGGAGGAAATGTTATCTCTAAGTTGAAACATAGCTTTCATCTTATATACATAATAACCCAAAGGCTTAGCTTCCCCATCCCAGGGGCTCACCAACAAATACTTTTTCCTCAATAAATACCTTCACTGTTCCACTCAGATCTGCCGAGCGCCTGCCATTTACGACTGTACAGTAACTCACAGTCCTCTCTCTAACTCAACCACTGAACGAAATTCTGTACCTTTGGGGACAGTTTATTGTCTTTCTGTCTTGCTGTCTTCACAACAGTGCTACTATTTGGGCTTTTCTAGGAAACAAGAAAGGAGTAGTTGCCTTCCTAGGAACTGCCTAGTGGCCTGGCATGACCAGATGTGTCCAGGTTGCCTAGTAACGTCATTCAAACTCGAGTGGTGACAAAGCATACTGGGGGTTGGGGGGATCAGACTAGGAAAAAGGAAACCAAAGTTTGGTCAAATCTCTTTTTCAAAGATGACACCTAATCTCTAGCCTCAATGTTCTAAATTATTAAAGGGATACAGAAATCAACATTCACAGAGTAGATACAATATTCCATGCACTTCGGAGAATTTTTTTATTTTTATATTTCACACAAAACCATGGCAAAGAAGGGTTTTCTCTCCGCATGTTATACGTGAGGAAACTGGAGCTCAGAAAGGTTCATTAATTTGCCTCATGTCACAAAGCAAAAAAGTAGGAGAGCAGAGATTTGAATCTTTGTCTAGCTTCAGAGCTGCAGTGTACTGCCTCCCCTAAAAATACATGTACGAAAGCATTATGCTCAGTGCATACATAGTGCTTGAAAAAGGTTCTTTTTCCTTCCAAATTTCCTTCTAGCTTTAAAATAAAAATTCTATTGTAAATTCCAAGCTTCAGACCAATTCATGTATGCAAATCACATAGCTCCCTGCACACACATCAAGGCACCAGCTACTGAATTCCCCCCTTTTAATTCTCGCCAGACTACTCTCCCTTATAACACCTTCATTTCTTTCAAGCTAAATTTCTTGCTAGCCTCTTATTCCAATGTTCCCACCACCCCATCTTTGATGCCTAGCAGGTGATGCCCTCCCCTCCAATACCATTTGCCAAAGTCCGACCCTTTTTTGTATGCGAAGGGCTCTTGAAATGTCAACCTTCATTAGAGGTCTTTTCAGAATAAGTTAAAATAAGCACAGTAATTCCCTGAACCCTCACTGACCTAGATGACAACCGATTTTCATTACAAAATTGTATTCAAGTGAAAGTATACAATATACTATATGTTGTATATATATTATAATGTTATATGTTATATATAATTATAGTATATATAATTATAGTATAATGTTATATATTATATATAATTATAGTATATATAATTATAGTATAATGTTATATATTATATATAATTATAGTATATATAATTATATTATAATGTTATATATATTACGTTATATAATTGTGTTATATATTATATATTACAATGTTATGTATGTATTATATATTATAATGTTACATAACATAGGATATTGTGTATTTTTATATAATATATCATATCTCATATATAGCAATATCTATAACATACACTATATACAAATCAATATTTAAAATATATAATATATATTATATTATACTATGTATAATAGCCTGTGGATAATTGTGAAAACACACACACACAACTTCATAAGAAAAACAAATAATTTTTAATATCAGTGCAGTCTAAGTCACACTTAGAAAAGCAGCACTTTCCAAAAGGAAATAAACCTGCAAAGATCCAACTCTTGCCGGCAATGAAGTCGACCTTTTATATAGGTATAGCAGAAGACTTTCGTTCCTGGAAACCACGTGGTCTCTCAGCTCTCTAATCCCAAATGAGGTATTGTGGTGGTCTTCCCCTAACAAAAGAATGTCCCCTACAGGCACCCACAAAGCAAAGAACTCCTGGGAGCTTTGAACTGACATTTGAGCTAGGAATCCAGCTCCCAAACTGTGGGATCCCCTTCCCGCAGCAGCCTCTCAGAGGGAAATAACTTTAGCCAAGTGCCTGGCCTGGGAAGGAGAGCCAGACCCTGAGATGAAGACAGTAGAAGACTTCCTTCTCTTTGGGTAGTAAATTCCGGAGGTTGTGACCTTTTTCCCCTGTTAAAATTATTCTTATACCAAGACATCTGTTTCTCTGCAATTTTATATTCCTCTTTTTTCCCCAACCCCATAGAATGTGTGAAAAAAAGGTATCTTTCTCAAATTTGACCTTAGTGATGCTGCTATGCTATTTTTGGTTTTGTATTTGAACAATTTTCCTTTGAAGTTTACCACTTATTAGAAGGTGGGTTAAAAGAATTGGCAGGTGCAGGAGAAGGCAAGAAAGGAATACTCCAGGTAGGATGGAAAGAAATCCTGCAACCATCTCTGTACTTTCCATGAATGAAACTCCCCCAAAGATGTCTATTTTAGGTTATTTTTACTTATTTCGAAAGATTCCATCTCTATTGCCCTAAGGTGATAACACTTGTAGACTTCTAAAATTATTTCCCTCCCACCCTGAGCTGAAGAAAGGAAACAAAAACAAAGGAAATCTGGAACCTGTCACTGTTTCTCTCTCCTCATTGGCTTTTTCTTACTCACTTCCTCTTCTTGCCTACTAGGAATCGCAGTCCAAACCCTCCTCACAGAGACTGTAAGCAAAAGAAACCATCTCAGCGCTCTGCATGCTCATAATTTCAATACTAGTCTTATTAAACTTTTAGAGTCATTTATACAAGGCAAACACTCTTCTTAGTAAGGGAATCGTATTTCCTGAAGAAAAAAAAAAAAAGCTACATCACACATGAGAATGAACTCAGTCCTAAGTATATCTTCAACATGCTTCCATAAAACTCCTTTGCTGCAGGAAATAAGATCCTAACTTTCTCATCCCCAATTCCATTTCTCTCAGAATAGAAAAATTGGGAAAATAACTGTTCCACAAAGGCAAATCAGAACAATCAAAATCTTACTGATAGGAGACTTGGGCGGGGGCGGGGGGAGGACATAATTCTCTGGATATTTTCCAGCTTCAGATGAGCTAGGCATGAGGCAAAAAGTTATTCAAGAATGTGATCAATAATATCCCACTAGTCAGGAACTACAGCACTCTTTCTACCCCACTCTTTCCCTTGCACTAACACACTGGCAGAGGATGGGATACTGCTGACAACTAATACTCTTGTCCAAGGAAGAAGTGAGAAGAACTGCAGAGAGTGCCCAGAGCTATCAATAACAAGAAAAGCCTATTTGGGGATGGCTGGTAGGAAAAGGTGACTGAGAAAGGAGTACTGTCCATCCTGAAATGAATGGTGTAGCTCTGGAATCCAACTCAGAGGGAACCTTCTTCTCTAACAGAGCACATGAGTTACCTGTTGGTTTAAGCATTTATGGAGAGACATGAAAAAGCTAAAGAAACATCTAATTTCATTAGAGGATGGTTCTAGAAACCGATCCAAGCAAAGGGCAGATGCTATAGAAATGGACAAATGAACTTGGTTGAGGGGGAGGGTGACTTTCAATAGTACATGGCCCATGGCTTCTAGGAAAGTAAAGAGGCAAAGAGAATTGATAAGAATTTTGATAAGAATTTTGTGAGATCAGATGAAAAATGCCTATCCCAAGGGTCTCCAAAAATCCTCAGAAAGACCTATACAGCCTCTTTTTAGAGGGTGATGACTTTGAGAACTGAATCCTACTCTTGGGAGGATATTCTGTTGGCCTCACACTCATTCTGAGGTCACTTTGTCAGGCCAGCAGTCATTTAGAGAAGGAGCCAATTAAAAGGAAAGTCTTAGAGGTGGGGAATGCCCCCCAACTTCCTACAGCACATGGAGGCAGGGAATCTGAAGGCCTTGGTCTAGATCTCTCTTATTGGGCTGGATTTGTTGAGGAAGGAGTTGAGTCCTAGGCAATCTAAATATCTAGATGGATTTTAAAATAGCATTGGTATGATCTTGATTAAAATGGAAGGAAGAGATTGAGCCCTTAGAAGCCACCATATGTGATCAGCAGGAATTCCTTGGGGTTTGGTGGAAAATTCCAAGAAGTGCTCCTTGAACCATATCATTGCCTTAAGAGTTCTAGGAGACGTGGGTGGGCCTAGAGACTATCATACACAGTGAAGTAAGTCAAAAAAGGAAAAACAAATATCGTATATTAACACATACATGTGGAATCTAGAAAAATGGTACAGATGAACTGGTTTGCAAGGCAGAAATAGAGACACAGATGTAGAGAACAAACGTATGGACACCAAGGGGGGAAAGTGGTGGGGGGGGATGAATTGGGAGATTGGGATTGACATATATACACTAATATGTATAAAATAGATAACATGTAAGAAAAAAAGTAATGGATATATGTATATATATAAATGCATCACTTTGCTGAACAAATGAGACTAACACAACATTGTAAATCAACTATATTCTAACATAAAATAAAATTTTTGAAAAAAAGAGTTCTAGGAAAACTCCTTAAGCCTAGATTCCTAAGAATTCAGATATAGGGACTTTCCTGGTGGTGCAGTGGTTAAGAATCTGCCTGCCAATGCAGGGGACATGGGTTCAATCCCTGGTCCAGGAAGATCCCACATGCCGCGGAGCAACTAAGCCCATGAGCCACAACTACTGAGCCCACGTGCCACAACTACTGAAGCCCGGGCACCTGGAGCCTGCGTGCTCCGCAACAAGAGAAGCCACCGCAATGAGAAGCTGAGAAGCCCGTGCACCTCAACAAAGAGTAGCCCCTACTCTCTGCAACTAGAGAAAGCCCACACGCAGCAGCAAAGACCCAATGCAGCCACTAAATAAATAAATTTATAAAAATTTTAAAAAAGAAAGAATTCAGATTAGTAGGAAGTACTTTCTTATTGTGGGGAGGGGAGGGTGGATAGAAGGGTAGATTTTATATTGAAAATTATTTTAGTGCATGTAGTCCTCATTTGAAGAATTAAATAATTTAAATTGTTTCCAAGTTGGCATTTACGGTGCATATAATTCCTAGTTTACCAATAGCTGTTTTCATTGTGCCAAATTTACTTTCTCCATTTCTCTTTGTCAGCTGCATTTAGTCTCTTAGTGAACTGGTATTTAGTATCTCATCTACCTAATTTTTGCTTACATAAATTTGTTGCCATCTCCGGTAGATTTATTCCCCAAGTTTTTCAGAAGGCAAAATAACTAGTTTAAACTGAATGATACAAGATGGGTAGTTCTAACATTGACTAGTCACATGATCTTTGGAAAGCTACTGACTATTCAAAACGGATTTGATAATCGTGCCTGCCCCACAGAGCTGCTGTGAGGATTAACTGAAGTGACATGTACGTGACACTGACTGGCCTGTAAGAGCTGCCTAATGAATGGAGTTCCCCACTGAGATGTCTGGGTGGTGGACCCTTCTAGGACTCTTCTGTTTCCCACATGGCATCACATTGGACAGCCACTAGCTGAATATATTATCTGACGTCCTCAAGTCTCTTTACATACTTCTCCACTCTCAGACCTAGAAATATGCTATGTTTCCTCCCTTAAAACCTAGAGTTACCTTCTCAGCTTCTCCAAACCTTTGCTCCTCACCATTGCACTGAATACTGTTTCCCCAAGTTCCTTTTGGCCCCCATTCCATGCCCCTCACCGTCCTCTGCTGGCAGCATTTTCTAACTCCGTAACTTTTCTTGTCCTCTTTTTGGAGGTCTGCAGCCTCTGTCTACAATCAGCCTGCCTGCCAAGCATTTACCTATGACGACTTCAGCGGCCTTCTCTGTAGTCCAGCTTCCAGAGAGAGACAGCCCAGCTCTCCAGAGATTTAAAAAGTAACGGGAAAAAAAGATGGTATAGGCATTCAGGGGGAGCTAATAAATAGTTCGGTGCGGTTGGGATCCCTACATCCTGGGAGTTAAATGCAGAGTTCATGGAGAACCAGGAAATGTCTTCACTCCCCACCTCATTCCAGGTCCTTCTTCAATCTGAGCTGTTTGAGTTCTTAGTATTTTAGAGAGATTGCCTCATTTCATGTTAAACTAAGTCTGTAAGTAGACACCTTTGTCATCATCCTCATTTCATAGATGTTGAAACTCAAGCTCAGACTGATATTCCAGGTCACACAGGCAGGAAATAACTCAGACATTCTGGCTCCAGGGCCTGTCCCCTTAATCACTGCTCTAAACTCAAGGGTTCAAGGTTACTATGGTTTTCAGGCTAAGAGAAAAACTGGTAAGGCTGTGATAGTTTCTTTCTAAGACTTTGGACCCTGATTATCTTACTGATGCATTTTAATAAGCCTAGGAGAAAGGATCTGACAAAGATAAAAATGTTAGTACACTGCTCTCAGAGCTCCAGAATTTTCGTAGTATTAAGGTAATAAAAATAATAGCTGCCATTGAGTATGAAGTATGTGATGGTGAAAAAGTAGGAACCCTCCTTATTTCATTTAATTCTTAAAATGACCCTTCCAAGTACTTATTATCCTCACTTTATAACTGAGAAAACCAAGCCTTAAAATCCTTAAGTAACTAAGTAGCTAAGATGGGCTTTAATTCAGGTTTCCTGGTCTCCAAAGCCCTTGTTCTTTCCAAGATACTGTCTTTCAATTGTTTTCTTTACTTTTCAAGAAAGCATGTATTGCAATCTTCTTCCTGTAGTCTCTGACCTATGACCATCTTTAATTCTGCATGAAAAGATTTAAACGATAAAGAGATTTAAATGATTCAAGTAATCAATTTCTGATTATCTCAAGTTGCCAAACAAAGTAAATTTATCCCATGAGCCAAGACCTTTCACCAAAAAAAGGAATAAAACAAACACATTATTTTATCTTTCGTCATGTGGTTTTTGACTCCCAGTGAAAGGAACTCAGCTGTAAAATTAAGAAACAAAAACCAAATGGTTCACAATGAAGTTCTGGAATCTATTCTCTTTAACAGGTAAGAGAAAGGGGAGGAGGGGGGACTGAACTAAATAACTAAAGGAAAATTGGAAAAATTGTATTCCATGGAAAGAGCACGAGGGTTTGGATTCTAATCCCAGTTCTGCACACATCATATGTTCTTGAATCAGTACCTTATTATCTCTGAGATACAGTTTCCTCATCTGTAAAATGGGGCCAATATCTACCTTTCTTAGCCCATTAAATTGACGGAAGAATTAAAACAAATGAAGGTATATGAAAGCGTTTTATAATTTATAAAGTCTATTTGAATACATCGCTCTGTCATCATCATTGCCTTTGGAGTTAGATGGATCAGTCCTAATTCAATCATTCACTATACCTGACATACTGGTCAGGTCACCTAACCTCTTTGTCCTTCCACTTATCATTTATAAAATGGATGCAGTGAATATATGTTAATTACGTACCCCAGAATTTAATGCCCCCTTCTGTCATCCTAGCATTATCCATACTTTTCATTCAGGAATCCACCTCTCCTCCATGGAGTTCAAAACATTTAGGTCACATGACTGTACCTTCAGTTTCAAAGGTGAGTCTTGACTGGACTAAGCAAATCAGAGACTACAACTCAACTTGTCATAGAGCTTGATTTATAAGCAGCATAATCTGATAACCAAAGAGACTGGTCCAGAAATAAACAAATTTAATGCCCCCCTCTGAACAGTGAAAGGCATTGGAGGTTTGCAGATGAACTGGAGCTTTGGGTAAGAAGCTTTCCACTTCTTAAGAGATAGTACCTTAAAAAATCTTTACATTTCCACTTCTGGCCATGATAGAATAACTGATACCAGACTAGCCTTCCCACAGTAAACAACTAGAAAACTGGACAAAATTTATAAAACAACGATTTCTAGACACCATACAATTTGCAGCAGAGGATTGTGACTCCTGAATGAAGGAAAACAAGTGAGTTGAATTCAATGATTATCCCAGCTTTCTTTTTCTTTTTTAACTTTTCCTATCTTTTTTTGTTTTTTAAGAACTTTTATTGAGATACAGTTAACAGACAATAAACTGCATATATTTAGAGTGTACAATTTAGTATCCCAATCTCCCAATTCATTTCCCAACAACTCTCCCCACTTTCCCCACTTGGTGTCCATATGTTTGTTCTCTATATCTGTGTCTCTCTTTCCACCTTGCAAACAGGTTGATTTGTACCATTTTTCTATATTTCACATATATGTGTTAATATACGATATTTGTTTTTCTCTTTCTGACACTTCACTCTGTATGACAGTCTCTAGGTCCATCCATGTATCTACAAATGTCCCAGTTTCATTGCTTTTTACAGCTGAGTAATATGCCATTGTATATATGTACCATATCTTCTGTATCCATTCATCTGTCGATGGACATTTAGGTTGATTCCATGTCCTGGCTATTGTAAATAGTGCTGCAATGAACATGGGAGTGCATGTGTCCTTTTGAATTATGGTGTTCTCTGGGTATATGCCCAGCAGTGGGATTGCTGGGTCATATGGTAACTCTATTTTTCATTTTGCAAGGAACCTCCATACTGTTCTCCATAGTGGCTGTATCAATTTACATTCCCACCAGCAGTGCAAGAGCGTTCCCTTTTCTCCACACCCTCTCCAGCATTTACTGTTTGTAGATTTTCCGATGATGCCCATTCTAACCGGTGTAAGGTGATACCTCGTTGTAGTTTTGATTTGCATTTCTCTAATAATTAGTGATGTTGAGCAGCTTTTCATGTGCTTCTTGGCCATCCGTAGGTCTTCTTGGGAGAAATGCCTATTTAGGTCCTCTGCCCATTTTTTGATTGGGTTGTTTGTTTTTTTGATACTGAGCCAGATGAATTGCTTATATATATTGGAGATTAATCCTTTGTTGATCAGTTTGCAAATATTTTCTCCCATTCTGAGGGTTGTCTTTTCGTCTTGCATATAGTTTCCTTTGCTGTGCAGAAGCTTTGAGGTTTCATTAGGTCCCACTAATTTATTTTTGTTTTTATTTCCATTACTCTAGGGGGTGGATCAAAAAAGATCTTGCTGTGATTTATGTCAAAGAGTATTCTTCCTATGTTTTCCTCTAGGAGTTTTATAGTGTCTGGCCTTACATTTAGGTCTTTAATCCATTTGGAGTTTATTTTTGTGTATGGTGTTAAGAAGTGTTCTAATTTCATTCTTTTACGTGTAGCTGTCCAGTTTTCCCAGCACCACTTATTGAAGAGGCTGCCTTCTCTCCATTGTATATGCTTGCCTCCTTTGTCATAGATGAGTTGACCATAGTTTATCTCCGAGCTTTCTATCCTGTTCCATTGATCTATATTTCTGTTTTTGTGCCAGTACCATACTGTCTTTATCACTGTAGCCTTGTAGTATAGTTTGAAGTCAGGAAGCCTGATTCAACCAACTCTATCTTTCCTTCTCAAGATTGCTTTGGCTATTCAGGGTCTCTTGCATTTCCATACAAATTGTAAAATTTCTTGTTCTAGTTCTGTGAAAAATGCCATTGGTAATTTGATTGGGATTGCATTAAATCTGTAAATTGCTTTCGGTAATATAGTCATTTTCACAATGTTGATTCTTCCAATCCAAGAACATGGTATATCCCTCCATCTGTTTGTATCGTCTTTGATTTCTTTCATGATTGTCTTATAATTTTCTAAGTACAGGTCTTTTACCTCCTTAGTTAGGTTTATTCCTAGGTATTTTATTCTTTTTGTTGCAATGGTGAATGAGATTGTTTCCTTAATTTCTCTTCCTGATCTTTCATTGTTAGTGTATAGAAATGCAAGAGATTTGTGTGTGTTAATGTTGTATCCTGCAACTTTACCAAATTCATTGATTAGCTCGAGTAGTTTTCTGGTGGCATCTTTAGGATTTTCTATGTATAATATCATGTCATCTGTGAACAGTGACAGTTTTACTTCTTTTCCAGTTTGGATTCCTTTTATTTCTTTTTCTTCTCTGATTGCTGTGGCAAGGACTTCCAAAACTATGTTGAATAGGAGTGGCGAGAGTGGACATTCTTGTCTTGTTCCTGATCTTAGAGGCAATGCTTTCAGTTTTTCACCATTGAGAATGATTTTGCTGTGCATTTGTTGTATATGGCCTTTATTATGTTGAGGTAGGTTCCCTCTATGCCCACCTTCTGGAGAGTTTTTGTCATAAATGGGTGTTGAAATTTGTCAGAAGCTTTTTCTGCATCTATTGAGATGATCATGTGGTTTTTATCCTTCAGTTTGTTAATATGGTGCATCACATTGATTGATTTGCATATATTAAAGAATCCTTGCCTTCCAGGGGTAAACCCTACTTGATCATGGTGTATGATCCTTTTAATGTGGTGTTGGATTCCATAGGCTAGTATTTTATTGAGGATTTTTGCATCTAAATTCATCAGTGATATTGGTCTGTAAGTTTCTTTTTTGTAGTATCATTTGTCTGGTTTTGGTAACAGGGTGATGGTGGCCTCATAAAATGAGTTTGGGAGTGTTCCTTCCTCTGCAATGTTTTGGAAGAGCTTGAGAAGGATGGGTGTTAGCTCTTCTCTAAATATTTGATAAAATTCACCTGTGAATCCATCTGGTCCTGGACTTTTGTTTGTTGGAAGATTTTTAATCATAGTTTCAATTTCATTACTTGTGATTGGTCTGTTCATATTTTCTATTTCTTCCTGATTCAGTCTTGGTAGGTTTTACCTTTCTAAGAATCTGTCCATTTTATCCAGGTTGTCCATTTTATTGGCATATAGTTGCTTGTAGTAGTCTCTTATGGTGCTTTTTATTTCTGCGGTGTCCGTTGTAACTTCTCCTGTTTCCTTTCTAATTTTATTGATTTGAGTCCGCTCCCTCTTTTTCTTGATGAGTCTTGCTAGAGGTTTATCGATTTTATTTATCTTCTCAAAGAACCAGCTTTAGTTTTAGTGATTTTTGCTATTGTTTTCTTTGTTTCTATTTCGCTTATTTCTGCTCTGATCTTTATGATTCCTCTCCTTCTACTAACTTTGGGTTTTGTTTGCTCTTCTTTCTCTAGTCTCTTTAGGTGTAAGGTTAGATTTTTTGTTTGGGATTTTTCTTGTTTCTTGAGGTAGGATTGTATTGCTATAAACTTCCCTCTTAGAACTGCCTTTGCTGCATCCCATAGGTTTTGGATTATTGTGTTTTCATTGTCATTTGTCTCTAGGTATTTTTTGATTTCCTCTTTGATTTCTTCAGTGATCTGTTAGTTATTTAGTAGTGTATTGTTTAGCCTCCATGTGTTTGTGTTTTTTGCAGTTTCTTTCATGTAATTGATTTCTAATCTCATAGCGTTGTGATCAGAAAAGATGCCTGATACGATTTCAATTTTCTTAAATTTACCAAGGCTTGATTTATGACCCAAAATGTGATCTATCCTGGAGGATGTTCCATGTGCACTTGAGAAGAACATGTAATGTTTTTGGATGTAATGTCCTATAGATATCTATGACATCAAGCTGGTTTATTGTGTCACTTAAAGTTAGTGTTTTCTTATTAATTTTCTTTGTGGACGATCTGTCCATTGGTGTAAGTGGGGTGTTAAAGTCCCCCACTATTATTGTGTTACTGTCGATTTCCTCTTTCATAGTTGTTAGCATTTGCCTTATGTACTGAGGTGCTCCTATATCAGGTGCATATATATTTATAATTGTTATCTCTTCTTCTTGGGTTGATCCCTTGATTTTATCTGATATGAGTATCACTACATCAGCTTTCTTTTGATTTCCATTTGCATGGAATATCTTTTTCCATCCCCTCACTTTCAGTCTGTATGTGTCCCTAGGTCTGAAGTGGGTCTCTTGGAGACAGCATATATATGGGTCTTGTTTTTGTATCCACTCAGCCAGTCTGTGTCTTTTGGTTGGTGCATTTAGTCCATTTACATTCAAGGTCATTATCAAGATGTATGTTCCTATTGCCATTTTCTTAATTGTTTTGTTGTTGTTTTTGTAGGTCCTTTTCTTCTGTTATGTTTCCCTCTTAGAGAAGTTCCTTTAGCATTTGTTGTAGGGCTGATTTGGTGGTGCTGAATTCTCTTAGCTGTTGCTTGTCTGTAAAACTTTTGATTTCTCCATCGAATCTGAATGAGATCCTTGCTGGGTAGAGTATTCTTGGTTGTAGGTTCTTCCCTGTCATCACTTGAAATATATAGTGCCACTCCCTTCTGGCTTGCAGAGTTTCTGCTGAGAAATCAGCTGTTAACCTTATGGGAGTTCCCTTGTATGTTACTTGTCATTTTTCCCTAGTTGCTTTTAATAACTTTTCTCTGTCTTTAATTATTGTCAATTTGACTACTATATGTCTTGGCATGTTTCTCCTTGGGTTTATCCTGCCTGGGATTCTGTGCACTTCCTGGACTTGGGTAGCTATTTCCTTTCCCATGTTAGGGAAGTTTTCAACTATAATCTCGTCCAATATTTTCTTGGATACTTTCTCTCTCTCTTCTCCTTCTGGGACCCGTATAATGCAAATATTGGTGTGTTTAATGTTGTCCTTAGGCTGTCTTCAGTTCTTTTCATTCTTTTCCACATCAGTGATTTTCACCATTCTGTCTTCAGGTCACTTATTTGCCTTTCTGCCTCAGTTAATCTGCTATTGGTTCCTTCTAGTGTACTTTTCATTTCATTTATTTTGTTGCATATCTCTGTTTGTTCTTTAATTCTTCTAGGTCTTTGGTAAACTTTTCTTGCAACTTTCAATCTTTGCATTGAGTCTTTTTTCAAAGTCCTGGATCATCTTCACCATCATTATTCTGAATTCTTTTTCTGGAAGAGTGCCTACCTCCTCTTCATTTAGTTTCTGCGGTTTTATCTTGTCCCTTCATCTGGTACAAAGTCTTCTACCTTTTCATTTTCCCTACCTTTCTGTGGCTGTGGTTTTCAGTTCCACAAAATGAAGTACTGCTGATACTGCTTGATACTGCTGTCTGCCATCTTGTGGAGGAAGCTATCTAGGAGGCTCGTGGGTGCTTCCTGATGGGAGGGACTGATGGTGGGTTGGGCTGGGTGGGTGGAGCTCAGTAAAACTTTAATCTGTTTGTCTGCCAGTGGGTGGGGCTGTGTTCCTACCTTGTTGTTTTCTTGGCCTAAGGCTACCCAGCACTGGAGCTTACAGGCTCTTTGCTGGGACTAATGTCAGACTCTGGGAGAGCTCACACCAATGAGAACTCCCCAGAACCCCTGCCGCCAGTGCCCCTGTCTCCTCAGTGAGCCACAGCTGCCCCCCACCTCTGCAGGTAACCCTCCAACACCAGCAGGTAGGTCTGGTTCAGTCTCCTATGGGGTCACTCCTCCTTCCCCCTGGGTCCTGGTGAGCACAGTATTTTTTGTGTGCCCTCCAAGAGTGGAGTCTCTGTTTCCCCCAGTCCTGTGGAGGTCATGCAATCAAATCCCACTGGCTTTCAAAGTCTGATTCTCTGGGGATTCCTCCTCCTATTGCAGACCCCTGGGTTGGGAAGCCTGACCTGGGGCTCACTTTAGTGGGTGGACTTCTGTGGTATAACTGTTCTCCAGTTTGTGAGTCACCCACCCAGCATTTATAGGATTTGATTTTAACACGATTGTGCCCCTCCTACCATCTCACTGAGGCTTCTCCTTTGTGTCTGGATGTGGGGTGTCTTTTTTGGTGAGTTCCAGTGTCTTTCTGTCAAGGATTGTTCAGCAGTTAGTTGTAATTCCGGTGCTCTTGCAAGAGGGTGTGAGCACACATCCTCCTACTCCACCATCTTGAACTGTCCTCCTACCCCAGTTTTCTATGTTGAAATATTTACCAAACATTAACACAAGGAGGAAGAATTCAAGCAGAGCACAGCAGTCTCAATAAGTTGAGGTTGCCAAGATTAGAGTTCAAGAGGGCCAAAGTGGCTAGAATTTGTATGGAGCACCTGAAAGGAATAAGGTGCCTAGATAAATTGCTCCATAAATCTTCATGGGAATCGCCTTGAATGTTTGGTCAAATAGCAAGCTGTATATTTATAGGGTAAGAACATATAAGAGCAACTACTACAGAAAGAAATGTTATGTGGAGCTGTAAGCTGAACAACTACCAGAACTTTCATAGTGTTAAGAAATCTTTCGGTCTGACCAACCAAAGTGGTGAAACCTCACTGAACACTCAAGGCATTCATTAGAATCCACAGAAGGTTACACCTGAGGAGAGGTAGAATGAAGGCTACCTGAACTGTCAAAATGCCTTAAAAAATATCAAGATCTAGAACTAAAGTAATTGCTTTCCAAAATAAAATCCAGTGCTGATTAAAGGAAGGCAACAAAACCCAGACACTCAACAATGTAGTCATCACAATGTATAGAATCCAATAAAAATGATTATACCATTAGTCACCAGATAAATGAAAATCAAAACTGCAATGAGAGGGCTTCCCTGGTAGCACAGCTGATGCTGGGGACATGGGTTCAATCCCTGGTCGGGGAAGATCCTACATGCCATGGAGCAACTAAGCCCATGTGCCACAACTACTGAGTCTGTGCTCTAGAGCCCATGAGCTGTAGCTAATAAGCCCACGTCCCACAACTACTGAAGCCAGTGCACCTCCCGTGCACCTAGAGCCTGTGCTCTGCAACAAGAGAAGCCACCACAATGAGAAGCCTGCTCATCACAACAAAGAGTAGTCCCTGCTCACCACAACTAGAGAAAACCCACATGCAGTAATGGAGACCCAACACAGCCAATAAATTAAAAATATAAAATAAATTAAAAAAAATAATAATAAAGTTAAATCCCCTAAAAAAAAACTGCAATGATATACCACTAGAATGGCCATAATAAAAAAGAAATATGGAAATAAACAAGTATTGGCAAAGATATGAAGAAATTCCCACATTGCTAATGGGAGTGTAAAATGGTACAGCCATTGTGAAAAACAGTTTGGTGGATTTTCAATAAATTAAACCTAGAATTACTATGTGACCCTGCAATCCCATTGCTAGATATATATACAAAAGAATTGAAAACGGGCGTTCAAACAAAAACTTGACGTGAATGTTCATGGCAACACTATTCAAAATAGCGAAAAGGTAGAAACAACCCAGTGTCTATCAACTCATAAGTGGATAAACAAACTGTGGTATGTCCATTCAATGGAATATTATTCAGCCAAAAAAGGAATGAATTACTGACATGAATCACAACATGACAACTTGAAAACACTGTACTAAGTGTAAGAAGCCAGATACAGAAGATCATATATTGCACAATTTCATTTACATGAAATATTCAGAATAGGTAAATCCATAGAGACAGAAAGCAGATTAGTGGTGGCCAGGGGGTGGCAGAAGGAAGGAATCAGGGATGACTGCTTAATGGGTACAGATTCCCTTTTGGGGTAAAAAAAAATGTTCTGGAACTAGATAGAGGTGATGGTAGCACAGCTCTGTGAATACACTTAATGCTAAAATATAGATATATATATACACACACACTTAATATATATATACTTAATGCTACTGAATTATAAATCTTTTAATGGTTCAGTTGGTAAATTTCATGTTATATGTATTTTACCACAATTTTTTAAAATTATTATTAAGAAATAGGAAAATTCTCACAGGGATTTTTTTTTTTTCCCTTGTTTGGAACTTTTGTTATAAAACAAGGAGAAAAATAAGACAATAAAAATAAACCCAGGAATAAAAGAGATGATGGGATAAGCAGACAAGTACTTTAAAACAGTGATTAAACCATGTTAAATTATTGTATTGCTTATCTGTTGCTGTGTAACAAATTAACCCAAAATTTAGCAATGTAAATATCAAAAATATATTGTGTTATCTCACATTTTCCAAGAATGAGAAATACAGTAGTACATTACCTGGTGGTTCTAGCTGAGAACCTAACAATTCCTTAAGCATTTAATATGACAAATTTTGCAGTAAATATAAAAGACAATAAAATAGAAAGGGCAGTAAAAGTCAACGTGGTAAGTATAGTAATAACATGACAAACAAACATGGCAGTAAAAAAGTAAAACTTTTCTGGTTTTTTAATCTCTCTCAAAGATAACGGAGGAATTCTCTGGTTGTGATAGACTAAGTCCCCTCCCCTCCCCTCTGCAGAAACAACAATGAAACTTAAATATGAATATAGTGCTGAGACCTTTATCCTAAGACAGAACCCAGAGAACTCAGACAGGCAAGAAAGACAGAAAGCTTATGTGTCACACCCTACAGGAAACACAAAAATCACTAGGTAAGGCTTGCCTGGTTATGTCATAAGCTGGAAAGATCTCAGGAGAAAAGCAATAGAGTTCATGTGAAAAACTTAGCACACACTGGGAAAAAATGAAGTTCAAACCAGTGTTGGTATATGAATTTATTTTTAGGACTTGTTCTCTAATAGAGAATCAAAATTCTCTATTAGATTGCCAAGGAAAAAGTGAAATATCTGTCCCCATGGAGTTAAACATGGAGTAAAACTCTAAAATTCTCCATTGGCTCTTACGTGGCATCCAACTGATGTGTTTCCCACCAGTTGGGATGCTCTCACAGCCTCCAATAACCAAGAGCCATTTGAGCTGTGGGAAGTCCTTTCAGACAGCTTTCTTAGACAATGTCATTAAGCTTCTTGTTTCCAAGAGCACCAAAATATTTGTTTTCAAAAGATTTCCTAAGACCTCACATATACTTCATGTCTTATTTAGAAAGTCAGCACAGCCCATGTCTGAGCAAAGTAATGTCATAGGACAGGATAACTGGGCATGTAGTTCACCCCAGTCATGCTCGGACCAGGAAATTGCAGAAGCACGAGTCCTCACCATGAGGATGGAACAAGGGAGGTATGTGGAGGGGACTGTGGGAATATCAAGGGAGAATAATGTTCCCTTCAACCAAGTGAAGCAAATTAAGATGTAAAAATTCAGTGATGCTAGATTCTGACATCATCAATCAATAGGGTCAATCTCTTTTGCTCTTTGCGGTTTCAACATGGCTAAATACTCCTGTCTTCTTTGGGATTTAGATTAATTTAACAACCCTCTCCTGCACTGGTTCCCAGCCCTTGATATACATTGGAGTTGCCTGGGGAGCTTAAAAAACTACTCATGCCTGGGTCCCATTCCCAAAATTCTAATCTAATTGGTCTAGAGTACTGGCCAGGCATCAACTTACTCTAAAGTTCCTTGCTAATTCTATCAGGCAGCAAAGTTTGAGAACAGAGTCTCTACTGCTTTGTTAGCAAAAGTGTGGGCTGAGGGCCTGGGAGCTCATTACAAAGGTAAATTTTAGGCACCACCTAAATCCACAGAATCAGAATCTCCACTTTAATAAAACCCCCAGGTAACTCGTATGCATATTCAGTTTGAAAAAGGATGCTCTAACTCTCTGTATCCTCCTTCTATTCTGGAGAGCAATAGTTCTCACCCTGGCTATACATTAGAGTCACCTGGAGAGCCTTTAAAAAGTACTAACGCCTGGTGCTCCCTCAGAGATTCTGTTAGAGTGTGGCTCATGCGTGTTTTTTATTTTTATTTTTTAAATCTCCTCAAGGAATGTTAATATAAACTCAAGGCTGAGAGCCACTGCTATCAAAAGATAGTTTTCTTCTATTAATTTAACAGCCTTTGGTATAAAGGCTGTTTAATTTCTGTTAAAAATTTAAGGTCCCTGGGAGCAATAACATTTTGGTCTATTTTTCTACACCAGTTGTCAAACGTTAATGTGCAAAGGCAACAACTGAGTTGCTTGTTAAAACGCAGATTCCCTATATCAAAAAAGAAGCAGATTCATAGGTACAGAGAACAAACTAGTGGTTACTAATGGGGAGAGGGAAGCGGGGAGGGCAAGATAGGGGTAGGGGATTAAAAAGTACAAACTATTAGGTATAAAATAAGCTACAAGGATGTACTGTACAACACGGGAAATAGCCAATATTTTACAATAACCATAAATGAAGTGTAACTTTTAAAAACTGTGAATCACTATCTTGCACACCTGTAACTTATATAATATTGTACAGCAACTAAACTTCAGTTTTAAAAAATCTTATCAAAATGCAGATTCCCAGTGTCTCACCTTCAGAGAGCTTCCTTTGGCAAGTCTGGAATGGGGCCCAGAATCTACATTTTTTATAAGCCCCGTTGGAAATTCTGATGTGCATCGTCTGTATCACATTTTGGAAATCACTGCTTGTGTGTGACAGAGGAATCTGAGCGTAGACTTTGCTGGGGACAGGGAGAGAAAGCTGGTACATAAGGGCCCAGACTACAGGGGGAGGGAGCAGAAAGAAGTGTTGTAGACAAAGCAAAAGATGGAGCTCCTTAATTCTCTGGAATGAGCGGTAAAGGTCAAGCTCTGTTCTCCTAGGCTACTTCCTGTCCAATCAATGTTGCACGAGGAGCAGCAGCTTGCCTAACCCAGTGAGTACCATCATGGAAGCCCCGAGACAGGGACACTGGTTAGGCTCTTAAGTGCTGCTGCCCAGGGTTCCCAAAGTTTGCCCCTCCCTTCCTGACCCACCAGATTAAGAATTAAAAGAAACAGAACTTACCCTGGAACCTGAAAGAACACTATTCAAAACCCCAAATCCACCAGCACATCTTGCCTTATAGAAAAGAAGTGTGTGAACAACCAAACATGGAATTTCTGTAAATTAACTGATATTTTGAAACACTACCCAATGTCACTAATCATCAGGGAAATGCAAATCAAAACCATTATGAGCTACCACCTCATACCTGTTAAGATGGCTATTATCAAAAAGACAAGAAACAACAAGTATTGGTGAGGATGTGGGGAAAAAGGAACTCTTATATGCAGTTCGTGGGAATGTAAACTGGTAAAGTCATTACGGAAAATAGGAAGGAAGTTCCTCAAACAATTAAAAATAGAATTATCACATGATCCAGCAATTCCACTTCTGAATATATACATTCAAAGGAAATGAAATCAGTATCTTGAAGAAATATTGCACTCCCACGTTCATTGTAGCATTATTCACAATGACCAAGATATGGAAACAACCTACGTGTCCACTGATGAATAAATAAAGAAAATGTGGTGTATACACACACACACATACACACACAGAATATTATTCAGCCATCAAAAAGGGAAATCCTACCATTTGTGACAACATGGATAAACCTAGAGGACGGTAGGCAAAGTGAAATAAGCCAGACACAGAAAGACAAATATTGTATGATCTATGACCTCACTTTTACATGGAATCTAAAAACGTCAGCTCACAGAAGCAGAGGCTGGAATGGAGACTGCAGGGGTTGGAGGGTGGGGGAAATGGAGAGATGCTGGTCAAGGGCACAAACTTCCAGTTATAAGGTAAGTTCCAGGGATCTGACGTATAGCATGGTGACTAGAGTAAGTAACAGTATGTACTCAAAAGCTGCTGAGAGTAAACCTTAAGTGTTCTCACCACACACACACACACACAGATAACTACATGAGTTGATGTGTTAATTAGCTTGATTGTTGCAATCATTTCATAATGTATCACCATGTACACCTTAAATATATACAATTTTTATTCATCAATTATAACTTAACAAAGCTAGAGGAGAAACACTACAGTGGGGAAAGGGGGCTTGCGATTTAAAAGAATCCCCTGACAATTTCTGCATATCTTAATAAAGAAGGGCATATTGACAGTTCATAGGGTCATTATCAGATTAAATGAGAAAATGCATTTAAAGCATTAGGAGTCCCTGGCACATAGTAATATTCAAAAACTGTTAGATATTATTTTTCCTATGATGATGGAATTTGTATAACCTATATATACCTCAGAAGACCTATCTATACCGTCCCACCTCAGGGTTATAACCAGTCCTGGGAGACTAAATGAGATTTATCTTTATTATACAGAGCTTGCAGATGGGCACATTCCCAGGCAAAGTCACCATCTGTCAATGACTGACCAATGTGAACACCCTAGAAAGGGTCAGAGTGAGCTGAACAGGGAAGTCCAGACCCCAGTCTCCAGCACTGGTAAGGAGCAGTCGTGATTCTTTCTTCCCTAACACATCCATTCATAAATGATCTGTTTTCACTCAGTGAGGGTTTACTATGTAAAGACACAGGTTTAAATCTCATTTAATCCCTCGTGGTTATTACTTCTGCTTTACTGATGAGAGAAGGTCTAGAAAGTGACGGAGCAACCACTAAAAGCTGGGTCTGCCTGTATCCCTAGCCCCGGTTGTAACCGCTCTGTCCACTCCCCTTCCTCAGGAACTATCGTCCCAACAGATGTTCCCTTTGTCACACTACCAAAATAAGCAAAGGCAAGTTGTTTGTAAGGTAACACTCAGCCATGCTACACACGACTTCCACCACTTGAAACAATTTCAAATGACAGAATGTCAAGCTCTCTCTCTTAAAAACCAGATTCCACATAAGAAGTTGGAAAGATACTGGCTATTCGTTCAGCAGCTCAGGAGAACTCTCAACTCACGTGAGCCTGAATTACCTCTTTGTTTGGGAAGTGACATTCTTAATGATGATTTGGGTTGTCAGGCAGGGCCAGAAGACAGTCACTTACCCACTGGAGGCCTCCATGGAGAGTCTGAGCCCCTGTCCTACCAGCTGAACTCATACCTGAGCCCTGCCTCCCTCCACCCTTAGCCCCGCGTGCTGTCTGTGGACAGGGCTCCACAGACTTTGCCCCAGTGCATCCTCTATGAAAGGGCACACAGCTGTAATGTGATGATTAGATATACGTATGCATTGTAAAACTATCACCACAGTCAAGGTCAGTAACACATCCATCATCTCACATAGTTACCATTTTGTGTTTGTGTGGGTGTGTGGTGAGAACACTTAAGGTCTACTCTCTTAGCAAAGTATAACTATACAATACAGTATTTTTAACTACAGCCGCCATGCTGTACATTAGATCCCCAGGACGTATTCACCTTATAACCAGGAGTTCATATCCTTGGACTAGTATCTCCTCATTTCCCCCACCCCTAGCCGGTGGCAACCACCATTCTAGTCTCTGCTTCTGCTTCTGGGAATGGACATTTTTAGAGTCCACATAAAGGTGAGATCATCTGGTCCCTCCGTTCTTTCTTAGCCTGAGGGCTCCATCTGTATTGTCTGGCAGTCCCAGGTTTTAGGTTGGAGGCCCCATTATACTTGCTATCCCAGCGGGTGTTCTCAAGTGCCAGGGGCTGACATTTGGTGGGGATTTACACCCAGAGTAGGACCACAAGATGACTGCAGCAGGGCCAGGTAAACCGGCCCATGGCCCACAATTGTCTGGAGCACTTAAGGAAATGAAATCCCAGCAGGTTTCCAGTTTTCCTCTTAATTGGCTTCCTCCGGTCTCTTAGGCATTTGTTCCCTTAGCAGGATCCTACCTCATAAACTTTCCTTTGTCCCGGCTCAGGGGTGTTAAGTAAATACCTGGCAGCCACTGCCTGCAGGTTTAAGCCCACAGCTTGCAGCCCACAGCCGGCTCCCTGGCCTGACAGCTTCTGCTAATGCTAATTGGAGTGCGTGGATCACACTTTCAGTCTGGAGGAGAGCCTGTCAACAGCGCTGCTCTGACTGCCTAGACCTCCTGTCAGAGTCCTAGAGTCTCCTTCAAAGAGCTTCTATCATGCGCATTTATTCCTGACAAGTCTCCCAAAGGGGCAGCAGGTGTTTATTTTATACATGTTAAAGGGCTTGCTTTCCCATATCTCTAGCTGTTTTGAGATGGAGAGGTCAACGGACAAACAGAATAAACCCATAACTATAATAACATTAATTCCATTTGAAAATCAGATTAAGGCAACTCAAATTATGGATCCAATGGAGCCAATGTTAATTCTACGCAAAAATGTTATAAATCTCTAAACAAATCAACTTATAGATATAGAGAACAAACTTGTAGTTGCCAAGTGGGAGGGGGTTGGGGAGAGATGGATTGGGAGTTTGGGATTAGCAAATGCAAACTATTATATATAGGATGGATAAACAAGATGGTCCTACTATTATAGCATAGGAAACTATATTCAATATCCTGTGATAAACCATAATGGAAAAGAATATGAAAAAGAATATATATATGCATAACTGAGTCACTTTGCTGTACAGCAGAAATTAAGACAACATTGCAAATCAACTATACCTCAATAAAATAAAATTTTTAAATGTTATAAAACTCATCACCAGGTTAGTTACAACCACACATGATGTGAAAATAGCGCTGACATCTGGTGACCTGTAGGGTCTCTCTGATTCTGCCACAAAAGCAGCTCCCTCTCCTGATCCTTGACAGCTCCATGGTCTGTCCAGCTTGATCACTATGTTAATCTTTTCAAGAAGAAAGTGCCAAAAGTTAAGACAGAGTGGAAGAGAACTGCGGAGAGAAGAGACATCTCTCTACTTCTGTATTAGAAAACCTGAATCTTTATTTCTATGGCTGAATTATGCTTCCAGGTAAAATGCTTCTGGATCATGTAATGCAGAATGTTGCAGGTGAAACATTTATCTTTATTTTTGTTGGATGAAGATAGGAATTCATTCATTCATTCAATATGTACTGGGGTTGTCGTTTAGAGAACAAAAGAGGTGCTTTATTAATTCCACCTAGACAAAGGGACATCCTGGGACTGTTCTGAACAAAACGGGAGCTATGATGACCCTAATTACTGGGTACTTTCTATACACCTTGTATAAAAACAGAAAATGTCTATGGGGGCGGGTAGAGGAGCCATCTTTCATTCCCAGATCCAAAATTGGTGCTAACTTCCACTTGTTCTCAAAATATCTAAAAATTTTGGTAAAACCTATGGGTTCTTTCAGATAAAATAAAAACATGTGCTCACATCATTCAACCACGGATGTGTCTGGCTTGGAACAATTCTCTCTATCCAAATAGGATCCAGTTTCTTCCATGTATTTTTGAGAACAGGTTGAATTTGGATAGATAATTCTGTTTTCATTTGCATTAATATATGATGAGCAAGTCTCTGAGGCCTAATCTTAACCAAAAAAATGTGTTCTCTTTCAAAAATAAGGAAATCACTGAATCACTCAAGGGAAATCATTCAAGGGAACACTACACAGATGGTGAAGATCTATTTTAAATAGTCAAGCAAGACAAAGTACAAAAACATACATATATGTGTATATATGCAAATATGTATAGATAGGTAGGTGGATACAGTTTTAGAAAGACTTGAGCTTAGTTGGTGTTAACTCATGTTTTCATAGAACAGTATTTAAGATTTGGAAATAAAGTTTGCCCACATTATCACAGTTGACGCTTACAACTGGCTTAGATGGTATCACTAGCCCCATTTTACAGTCAAGGAAATTAACTACTACAGATAGACACAGACTGGCACTTTTTAACTTTGATGGCATTGATCTTCTTAAAAGAAAACAGTAGATCATTATAGATGTTTAAGGGATAATGTGTATAAAAAGATTCCCTATACCTCCATCAGATTTGAAACTTTTCAAAGCACTTTCACATTTGTTTATTCAAGATACTTACGGGGACTTCATGTAGTATACACTGACTAGATGCTGGAGGCACAGAGGTGAATAAAACCGTCCCTGGGTATAAGGAACTGGACATCTGATGTGTAAAACAGATAACGAAACTGGTCCCATTCAGTAGATCCGTGAAATGATGTGCGTAATATGCCATGAGCCACAGAAAAGAGCACCAAGTCCAAGCTACAGGAACCACAGAAGGCATCCCAAGGGCGTAATGCTTGAGAGAGAAGTAGGAGTTTCCTTATACACACGAGCTCATGACCTCAAGTCGGGGGACATCAGGCTCCCTTAAAACAACACAAGTTGTTTTGTAAACAGTTGTAGGAAAGGATGTGTTTCAGGATAGAATGTCAGATAAGTGGCCAGGCCCAGGATGGGAGCCTGGAATGTTGGGCTAAGGAAATTGAAATGTGCCCAAGGGTTTAGGATGCCAAGGAAAGGAGAAAGAGGTGAGACAAGGGACAGGGAGACACCTGGGGAAGCAAATGCAATAGGCTTGGGGACAGATGGTTGGGATCTAAATTTAAGAGAAGGAAGAGGAGAGCATAGCCAGGAAATGTATTTGAGATGTAGCGTTAGTAGGATTGGGGGTCACAATATGGGAGATGAGGGGTGAGAAGAAAGCACGTGTAACTGTAAAAGCAAGTGTAACTCTAATTTCTTTGAGTAAGTTTCATGAACCAGGACGAGGGATGTAAAGGATGAGCCGCGTTTCTGAGGGACACCAAGAAATTCACTTTTGGGGGGAGTCTGGTATTAGCAGATGCAAACTACTATATATAGAATGGAAAAACAACAAGGTCCTACTGTATAGCACAGCGAACTATCTTCAATATCCTGTGATAAACCATAATGGAAAATAATATGAAAAAGAATGTATATACCTATCTATATATACAACTGAATCACTTTGCTGTACTGCAGAAACTTAATACAACAGTATAAATCAACTATACTTCAACAGAATAAAATTTTAAAAAGAAGTTCACTTTTGTACATATTGAGTGTAAGTGTCCTATAGAGCAGTCAAGTGGCAAGACCTAGAGAGAACTGCCAATCAACTCCTGAAGCTCAAGGGAAAGTTGTAGTTGGTGGATACAGATTTGAGACTCTGTAGTGTGAGGCCAAAGGTGGGGCAAAAAATAAATAAATAAAAATAAAGAAGGCCATTCACTGGACAGGGGAACAGAAGCACACTTCAACTGAGAAGATGGGGAAGGATTTTTAAATAATAGAAGATTGTTATCCTGTTTTGGTTTATTACAGAGATAATTAGTTGGAAATATATGTTTTAATCAAACAATATGTAGCAAAAAAAAATTTCCCCCTCACTTTGTTTTATTAGGAAATATACATGTACCTCCACAGTCTTTTCCCTTAATAAATGGACTTTGAATCACATAGAAGAAAAAACAAGGTTAAAGGAAGCTTTTCTTCCATGATGTCAAATTGATGAATGTGTGGTGACCTTTCATAGAGGGAGCTGCACGAGGGAGAAGGGGACATAGTTCTAGATGCCCCAGAGCACTGACCTCCAACGTTTTTGCCAGTTCCAACACACCCTCTGAGATCACACCGTTTCATTCAGCCTCTCCATGTACTCGTATCTAAACAAATGCTTTCAGCTTCCACCCACCCATGTTCTCATCCCTTTCAAATATCAGATGTAGAGGTCCCCATGGCCAGTAATAATGCCAAAGAATGACTGAAATCTCTCTCCAGCCCCGGGAAACAGGCCACATAATAAGGAAGAGGGAGGTAACTTCACTAAGTGTCCCACAGTGAAGTCACTTTTGGCTCCGTTCTGACTGTCCAAATGGCCTTCATCACAAAAAACAGCTTCCTACAGTGTGAATATGGCTCTGACCTTTGTGACCTTGGACCATACGATGGGCTACATTGTCCCCCACCCTAAATCCACATGTTGAGGTCCTAACCCCCAGAACTTCAGAATATAATTGAATTTGCAGATAAGGTCTTTAAAGGGGCGATTAAGTTAAAATGAGGTCTTTTGGGTGGGTCATAATCTAATATGACTGGTGTCCTTAGAAGAAGAGATTTGGACACAGAAGCACAGAGAAGAAGGCCAAGTAAGGACAAAGCAGGAAGGCAGCCATCTGCGAGCCAGGGAGAGAGGCCTCAGCAGAAAACCCTGATCTTGGACTTCCAGCCTTCCGAACTGAGAAAATATATTTCTGTTGTTTAAGCCACCTAGTCTGTGGCACTTCATTCTGCAGCCCTGGCAAACCAATACGGGCACTTATTAAATATGGCATAAAACATGTGCCAGATATTTCTGAAATGAAGTTAAATGGAAAAAAAAATCAGGCTTGTCTGGCAATGGAGGGTATTGATGATACCCTATTATATTGTGTAAACTGTGTTAATCTACTTCCACATTCTATAGCAGTCTAATCACCCAGGAGAGAAGCTAGTCAGTGGTTACTTGAATTTTATACCATTTTTGCTACAGAATTCACTGATGAATAGGGTTGCAGGAAATTACATCCATGGCTCAGATGTTGTATCACAAGACACAGTGAACTGTTTTAGACAGACTGTATTGAGTTGATTCTCTAAAACTCAATATGTGAATGCCAATTGCAGCAACGTGGATGGACGTAGACAGTATCATACTGAGCAAAGTAAGTCAGAAAGAGAAAGACAAATACCACATGATATCACTTATGTGTGGGACCTAAAATACAATACAAATGAACATATCTACAAAACAGAAACAGACTCACAGACATAGAGAACAGACTTGTGGTTGCTAAGGGGGATGGGGGTGGGGGAGGGAAGGACTGGGAGTTTGGGATTAGCAGAGGCGAATTAGTATACATAGGATGGATCAACAACAAAGTCCGACTGTATAGCACAGGGAACTATATTCAATATCTTATGATAAACCATAATGGAAAAGGATATGAAAAAGAATATCTATATGTTTAACTGAGTCACTTTGCTGTACAGTAGAAATTAACACGTAAATCAACTATACTTCGGTAACATTTTTAAAAACAAATTAATTTTTAATTAATTTTTTTAAGGGAGTGAAATGCTGGGGAATGGTTAAGGAGCACAGTCACTTGAGTTAGATTCCCAGCTCTGCCTAATTGTGGGACGTAACCCAAATCTAAGCCTCAACTATTCATGATTACAATAGAGGTAATTAACAACAGTTTTCTCCTCATAGGGCTGTTAGAGAATTAAGTGAAATAACAAGTAAAAAGCATTTGGCATAGTACATAGTAAAATACTCAGAAAATATAGGGTGTACTGTGATTGATCTTTTAAAACCCATCACCCTACAGTGTTTTATCATGCTCTCTTTTGCAGAATTCCACCAGCCAAGATTTTTTCATGCTGAGATTTCTTGCATTTATATTCTGAAAACAATAGGCCTGTTGAATGTTCTGTTTCAGACAGCACAGGTTTCTCCTGCCCAAGTCTCCTCAGTTAAGGGCCCAACGCTCCCTGTTTGAAAATCCTGGTCCTAACCGACATTTCCCAAGTCCTTCTCCCTACTACCCCCTGCTTCGAGTTCTTTTTCCAAAGCCCCAAACTCATCTTAACACTCCATCAGTGGCCTATTCTGGTTCAGGAGATGAAGCCGAATAGCTTTGACATGCCCCACAGCACTTTGGTCAAGCTGCCTCTATCTCCAAATCCCCATCTTCAGCCACGAGGCCCAGCCCAGGGCCTGACAAATGGCAGGAACTCAGCAAATGTTTCTTTGATGAGAACCTAAAGAACTCACACCGCAGGCTTGAGGGCTTGCTTCTCTTCCGTCTGCATCCGTGTGTCGTGTTGTTTCCTAGGGCTGCCATAATGCATGACCGCAGATTGGTTCTCTCACAGATCTGAGGCCCAGAAGTCTGAAATCAAGATGTTGGCCCAGCCACGCTCACTCTAAAAGTTCTAGGGGAGGGTCCTTCCTTGTCTCTTTCAGCTTTTGGAGGCTCCTGGTGTTCCTTGGCTTGTGGCTGCAGCACTCCATTCTCTACCTCCATCTTCATGTGGCCTTCTTCCCTGTGTCTCTTCTGTGTTTGTATGTCAAATGTCCCTCTCTTTTCTCTTATAAGGACACTAGTTATTGGACCTGGGACCCACTTTAAAACCAGGATGAATTCATCTTGAGCTCCTGAACATAATATCAATAATATCTGCAAAGCCCCAATTTCTAATAAAGTCACATTTGCAAGTACCTGGGGTTAAGAGTTGGATATACCTTTTTGAGGAAGACAATTCAACCCACTAAAACTTTCAAGGGTTAGGGAGGTTGAGGGGTGAGGTGTGACTGGAACACAGAGAGCTCTGACCATGCTCAGGAAGGAAATGGGATGTTCATTTGCAGTTCAGAGACCAAAGCTACCTGGGTACTAATTGTGCCATCTGGCAAGAGCCCCTGAACTGGCCCAGGGGAGCAGGGGGAGCAATGTTTTCTGCCCAGCTGTTTTGTTTCAGATCCACACGTTAATGGTTTGGGGTTTTGTTTTGGAGCTGTGAAAGATTATTTATTAATAAGGCAAATTAGGGGAAAGAAAAAAGTCACATAAATCCCTACATTCTCACATCTTTTTTCCCCATATTTAGGTTTTAGTTTGGGTTTTTTGTAATAGGTAATTTAAAATTAAACCTGCACATAACTTAGAGTTTATAAGGTTTGTTATAAAAAGGAAAATAGATCACAATATAAAAATAGCAATCTGTAGCTCCCTCCCATCTCCTGCTAGTCAAAGACAACCACTCTCAAATCTTTCAGCTGACTCTTTAAGTATCTACTTCCATATACTTCAATACCATGCTTATAGTAATTGTTCTTGTTTTATCAGCTTCAGATGTTATTTATCAGTTGACTGGTGCCTTGGCCTAGATGGCTCTTCATCTCTCCCCGACTTCCACCATCACCACCACCACTACCACACACACACACACACACACACACACAATCACACACTTCCTATCACCTTGTACTTTCGACATGCTTGTATATTTTTGTTTCGTTTTGTTTTTTGGTTATGTTTTTGTTTTTGACACGCTTGTATGTTAATTTTAGTTATATCAATAGTCAGTGTTTACATTATCCACAGTTGAGCCCAGAAGTATGCCATTTTTTTGCTTTGCTTTCTATATAATTATCACTAATGCATTTTCCAATTTTTCTCCATTGACTAAATCTCCTCTCAATATTCTATTAATGCTTCTTTTGGAGCCCTGACCTGTCTTCACTGGTTCAGTTGCTTCCTGTGCCTGCCACACACCTGCCATCCTGGGCTCTCCCTGGTTCTCACCTGGAGGATTCTCTTCACCCCTTGTCTCCCAAAGAACCTCTGTTTCCCAGGCCCCTTGTCTTCCTTTTCATTTGTTTACTCTCTCATTGTGATGGAGGACTTCCTCCAATACCTTCCTGAGAAAGGATGTCAATTCCTAGAGACCATGAAGTTCTGAAAATATCTTCAGTCTATTTCATACTTAATTGAGGTACTGACTGGGAATAAAAATCTAAGTCAAAAATAATTTTCTTTCAGAATTTGTAAGAAATCGCTCCACTGATTTCTAACTTTCTCAGTTGCTATTGAAAAATCCACAATCATTCTCTGCCAACATCTTCTCCCAACCACCCACCCCACCTCCAAGCTTATAAGATGTTCTCTTTGTCCCCACAGTTCTATAATTTCATGATGCTGTAAAGACCAGCCAGTAGCAGGAAACCAACCATACTCCCAGATGGACTTTTTTTTAAGACTTTTAAATAAAGGAACTAGTTACATAGGCCATGCTGAACAGAACCAGGGATTTGGAGACACTTTGGGACCAGCAAGTACAGAACGCTCACAGCACAATTTGATGTGAGGGGCCCCAGAAGAAGAAAGAAATAATTGTATCAGATTCTGTTGCATGTGGCAGCTCTAGATGAAGGATTGCCCAACAGGAACTGTAGCAACAGCAAGAGTAGCCACTTCTAGGACTGTATATGATCTTGTCATAGCTGGGGTCATCCAGTCGTGATGAGAGAAAAGCCACATTTTTGTCCTCACTCACATGGTCTCCCACGTGGTGGGTGCTTGGTGCTTCCTTGGCTATGTTGGCCTCTGGCTTATCAGACACTCCTTCCTATATTTACACGTAGTCAAGGCCTTCTTTTGCTGAGGAAGAGGGTGTGCATTAGATGTGGACACAGGAAGGAGACTAGTTGGTAGAACTTAGTCCTTGAAATTTAGTTGGATGGTCCAGCTGTCCAGCAGGGACGATGTATATCTCTTGGCCCACTCCCCAGGGCCCTGTGCAAAGGCCAGTTTGGGCAGGAAAGACATAGACAATGGGACTTGTATCTGGAAGGCCTTAAAGGCCCTTCTAAGTGGGACACAAATGGGCAGGCCATGAAGGAAAACATCCTTCAAAGGACCCAGGATGGGCCAAGGTAAGTCCTGATAGAGCCTCCGCAGACTCCTATAGAAAGATCTTGGTATCAGCTAAAGAAAGGTACCGCTGCTGTGGAGACAAGAGAAAAAAGATGCCCACCCTGGGCAGATCTAGCCCTGTGGGAATACAGCTTGATAAGCAGAACAGGGCTGAGTGTCACTCCCCATTCCCTCCCTGGGTCAGGTGCCTTTGTCAAACAGGCATACTTTACAGTTATGTAAAGTGGCCCTGGGTCCTCTTTTAGAGATTAAATGTGACACATTTGTCAGGGTATGGACATGACCAATAGGGCATGGTGATGCCAGGAAAAGAGAGGTCTGTTGTTACCATCCCAAAGCTGACTCAGAGTGAATTAAATACATTTTCAGAAGCTAAAAATGCACAGATAAATGATAACCAACTTATCAGACCCAAGAAAGGTGAATCATAAACCAGCAACAGGGAAAGCCAAGATGTTATCAAAGTTACACCACAAACAGAATTCCCAGGACACCACCAGAATTCTACAGTCTCCCCATTCCCTAATATGTCCTTTACTTTGAAACAAGCTTCATGTACAATCATAAGAGTATTGTTCTCCAAATGAGGCCACTAAAAGCCTGGAAAGGACCCTGCTAGCCCTCTGGAGGAGTGACTACAGAGCTGACGTAAGGACACAGGAAGTCCACCATGCATTTAGCTCCCTCACATATCTTGAGCAGAGGTGGGATGGAGGAGGAGTTTTTGGCAGAACAGATAGAGGCATGGACTTGTAATCCCCAAATGGGGCTGCAGAAGCTAAAAAGTCTTGGGTGGAAGAGTTTCAAGGCAAAGTAATGTCCGGCATCCCTTGTTATCTTGGCTTTTGAGAAATACTAGAACATGTTTCACTATGCTTCCCGGGAAGCTTGTGGCTTCAGGGACTTTGGCAAATAACCCGTCCACACCTCTTGCTTCTCTTGCCCCATCCTCCCAGGCCCTGAAAAAAAAAGGTTTTATAAAGAGCTCACTTTCCATTTCTGGACAGTTGAGCTCAGCTAGAAATAAAGAATACTCAGAACAGTGGGTCATAAGTGTAGGTTCTGTGGGTGGCCCCCACTGTGGCATTGCACTTAACATCTTGTTGCAGCTCCACATGGACATTGGGGAAATTTCCAAGAACTTGAAGGCCTTGACCTTCCACAATAATGCAACACTGGAATCCCGGAGACCCATTCAGGAAGATCATAGGTGGAAAATATTTTCATAATGATACTAAGATATCATGCCTTTCTCACTGCATTGACATTTAAACTGATGGTGCAGAAGCAATGAATGGCAGGTAAAACTGCTGGCGTAAATCAAGTCAGGGACACCAAAAGGTGCAAGTAGACTAGTATTCATTGCATTCATTACTGCCACACATTCACAAGGGGAAAAGCCAGTTTCACTTTAAAATGTCTTTGATAAAGCAGTGAAAAGTATGAATTTCATTCACTCTTGATTCTTTTTGATATTCTGGGTGATGAATTTGGTGTATGCATTGTTTGATGCATTCCAAGGTAATGTGTCTGTCTCCAAGAAAAGCCCTTGTGCAATTTTGTGTTTCAAGAAGAACTAGCTACTTTTTTTTTTCTCCACAGAACATGATTTTCACTTGAGAGAATAGCTGAAAGACAAATGTTCTTATTCAGATTTAGGTGTTTGACTGATATCTTTGTGAAAATTTAAAAAGCAAATCAAGAAAAACAACTGACAGTATTTGTTACTGATTACAAAATCTGAGCTTTGAAGCAAAATTCACAATTTTGGAAAATCTGTACCTGCACCTTGAACTTGACAGCTTCCCAGTACTTAAAGACTTGACTATCTTTGTTACTTATATTGTTTTCTCTGAGACTGGTGTTGATGTGAACAGTTGGGATGTTTGACGTTGTATAATACAATGTGTCAACATTTGAAACATCTACATAACTCAGTGAAGCAATACTGTAACATCATGAATGGGTAAAAGATCCATTTAAAGTGTAAAACAAGGACTTCCCTGGTGGCACAGTGGTAAAGAATCCTCCTGCCAATGCAGGGGACACGGGTTCAAGCCCTGGTCCATGAAACACAACTGCTGAGCCTGCGCTCTAGAGCCTGTGAGCCACAACTACTGTGTGCCCGCACACTGCAACTACTGAAGCCTGCTCACCTAGAGCTGGTGCTCCACAGCAAAAGAAGCCACTGCATTGAGAAGCCTGCGCACAGCAACGAAGAGTAGCCCCCACTCTCCACAACTAGAGAAAGCCCACGGGCAGCAACAAAGAGCCAATGCAGCCAATAAATAAGTAAATAAAATTTTAAAATAAATGAAGTGTAAAACAGACCAGTAGATTCTTCATGTACCAGAGTAGGAAAGTTATTTGATATAGCTTCAGATTTCACATTGCAGCTAGCCTCTAAGAAACTGCTACTTATATTTTTGTAGTATCAAAGAAGAATAAAATTTTCTGAAATGACTACAAAAACATTCATTCCTTGTCCAACTACTTATCTGGGTAAAACTAGTTGTCTCAAATACTTCAAGCAAAAGAGCCCCTCACAACCCATGCACAAGCATATGTGAGAATCCTGTTGCTTCTACTAAGCCAGACAATAGGAGATTTGCAAAAATGTAAAACAATTCCTCTCTTCTCACTATTTTTTTTGTCTTGGAAAATATAGTTATTTTAATTAATATATGTTACTTATGTTAACATGTACCAGCTTTATTATTTTAAATGAATTATTACATAAAAATTTTAAATATGGCTAGTTTTCATTAAAATGTACTATATATGTTAATGTATAATATTATGTTAATATGTAATAGGCTTATTACAGTTATTTTTAAATGACTTGATAAATAATTAATAAAAATTTTTTTAGTTCCACTTTCTAAATATGGTAAGTGTGCCCATAAAAACAAAAGCTAGTTGGGGTCCTCAGCAGTATTTCAGAATCTGAGGAAGTCCGGAGACCAAAAACTTTGAGAAACCCTGCCCCAGAGTATGATCCAAGGTAGCATGGTTGAAACTAACGCACCGGACAGCTTCGTGGAAGAGGGCAGAGAAGGAGTAAAAGTGACTTCCTTAAACAAAGACAATCCGGAAGTGGCTATTCCTGCTCACATCCTATTGGTCAACACTCGGTCTCACGGCCACGCCCAGCTGCCAGAGAGGCTGGGAAACGTGGTCTCCACCTTGGCAGCCGAAAGGGAAGAATTAGAGGTCTCTGTCTTACTCCCAAATCTGGACTTTGTTGGCACTCAGAAATAGAATTCTCTGAGTTGGTTTAAAGGTAGTTGTGTTACAGTGGCCCTCACTGCGTCGGCTGAGGCTCATAGGGACAATGTTCGAGCAACGCAGGAGCGAATGGTTTGCAATCCTGTGATTCAATTGGCTCAGCTGAGGCTGGCTCGGAATGTGGCATTTATAGCGTGCACAAGGGTGTATGCCCACTCAGAGATCCCCTTATATAACACTTGGACCTGAGGGCTGGCCAAGCAGACGAGGACAAGTAGATATAAACACTGATACAATCAGAACCACTCAGGCTCCCATGATCCACCAGGGCTCATGTGTTGTAATAATGATAATAATAATAGCATCAAGGGAATGTGGGTGGAGAAGGGACCCTCACCACAGATTTCAATGTGTCTCCCACCGAAGAGGAGACTAGCTGCCTCAGAGGATTACGGTCCTGATAGAGGACAGTTGCCATCCTTCAGAGAAAACTCTTTCTCTCTTGTTCGCTCCAGGATGACCTCCCCTAAGAGTAGCATGTTGGACCAGCCACCAGAGCCCCAGTGGAAAGGGGATGCAGCGTGGCTTCCTCTGAGCCTAAAGCACTGCAGGACCAGTCATGGCAGGATTGCAAGCCCAGCCCACATGGTTAACACTGGACAGCTGACCGCCAGCCTCAGCAAAGACCCAACAGACCCCCAGCTCAATTGGCACAAACAAATCACTTCTTTTCATCTTAGTTTCTTGGTCTTTAAAATGGAGGATTAAAAATGTGTTCCATTCATAGGGTTGCTAAGGAAATCAGACAAGATATAATTTGTGAAACACTATGCACCAAAAGGGAAAATTACCAAGTTTGAGGAGCCAGTTGTCATGGCTATTACCTCTGCCTGACACAGCTGAGGGATCGTTAGGTCACTTATGATTTCTTGTGCTCATATGTCCTCTTCCTTGTCACCCAGCTTTGTTTTTTTAATTTTTATGTTTAATTGTAGTAAAACACACGAAGCATAAACTTTACCATCTGAACCATTTATAAGTGGACAGTTTGGCGGTGTTAAGTATATTCATATTGTTGTACAACCAATATCCAGAACTCTTTTATCTTGCCAAAGTGAAACACTATCCATCAAATTAAAATTCTCCATTCCTCTCAAAATTCATTTTGAAGTAATCCTTTCTCTCAAGCTTCCAGAGCCATGATCAGCTAAAGCTGATGTGGCACAGTTCTGTGGGAACCCAGAACCTTTCCTCACCTTCCCATAATTTACTCATGAACATGTTGTTATGTTGAGCTGATCATAAGACAGGTTCTTAGCAATGCTTTGAGGCTAAAAAAAAAATGTTATTATTCTCAAAGATCTCAGTATATTTTACAAGTGTGTCAGTAATCAAGTGTGATTCAGTGGTCGTAAACGATAGAATTAAAGTCCATACAAGGTGTAGAGATAGCACAAACGAAGAAACCATCAAGGTGTCAGGGAGAGGAATGCACAGGAAACAGGTGAGGAATGTTATTAAAGGTTTCCTGAAGGAGAAGGTCCTCAGGTTGGGATTTTAAGAATGAAGAAGTAGGAATTCATCAGAGATAACAATGAAAAAGTTTTGAAATACAAACAGTTCAGTCTAATATGAAATATTTTTTGTCTAATATTTTCTCATCGATTGTCTAATTCACCAAAGAGGTTTGAAATGATGAGCATTTCAGGCAGGAAGTTTAATAGAGTTGGGGAGGGTGGTTATGACGATGACAGAGCAGTGAAGGAGATGATTTTTGCAGAAAGATGTGAAAATTCATCTCTGGAGATGACCCCATCCCTACGATGCACACCTTCTTCTCAGGACCAATATTCAGAATAAAAACAGAAATTATTTGTAAAATTTGGGTTTAAAATCTCTTCGTCTTATGATGTCTTTCCTTTCTGTTTCTCTCTCTTGATCTAGAGCTTGAAAATCCATAATTCTTTTTCTGCTATATTTTCAGTCTTCATGTTTGATTTCAAAGCTTGAGTTCTGTTTATAAAAAGCCTACCAATTGTGCAGGGAGAGTTTTTTTAAAAACTATTCTTTTGTTGTTCAATGCCATTTTAAAAGAATCAAAACATTTCCTAAAATCACATTTTACTGATAGCCATTTCAAACATCTGTTAGATATATCCCAATTTAACTACTGATTAATGAATAATTTAACTATTGATTGACTTTCCTTTTCTGCCTATGTACTCTAAAATGTTTACAGGATTGCTCTAAATTATTCCAAACACAATGAGATATTTGAAAATCAGCGCATTATGGCTTAAGTATAGAGAGTTAGGTATTTCTAGTACAAATCCTACAGATGTTTTGAATGAAGAATCAAAATATTTACAGATTTGTATATTTTAAGATCCCTTGTATCTTGCAATTGTAATAATAGCTTTCATCTCACTTCAAAAGAAGGGATCAGACTTCCTAGGTGGCGCAGTGGTTAACAATCTGCCTGCCAGTGCAGGGGACACGGGTTCCATCCCTGCCCCAGGAAGATCCCCCATGCCGCGGAGCAACTAAGCCCGTGTGCCACAACTATTGAGCCTGCTCTCTAGAGCCCATGAGTCACAACTATTGAGCCCATGTGCCACAACTACTGAAGCCCACATGCCTAGAGCCCGTGCTCTGCAACAAGAGAGGCCACCACAATGAGGTACCCATGCACCACAATGAAGAGTAGCCTCCTCTCACCACAAACAGAGAAAGCCCGTGTGCAGCAATGAAGACCCAACACAGCCAATAAAATAAATAAATAAAAAAGAAGGGCTCATCCAGGTAAAGAGAAGAGGGAAGTTAGAGCTGGGATCCATCTTGGAAAAACAGTCCCATAGACTTGGGAAGCACTCGGCAGCTTCAGAAGGCTAATAGCCCCAGGATGTCTCAATTTATGAGGCAGAACCTACCTGAGTTCCATCTGATCTGTCTTATCTCCCAAGGGCTATAATTCAGAGTCTGCATTCCACAAAAGAATCCTAAACCTAAGTGAAATAACCCTGAAATGTCATGCCCTTAGCATAGACCTGAGGGCAAGATAGACATAAGGCCCAGGTAAACATACAAGGATTGTAGGCAAGCTTAGAGTAGGTCTCCCTTCACCTTGATTTTCCTTTGCTATGTCTATGACATAATTTTAATGATAAATTAAAATTCAATAAAATGCTGAATAAAGACAAATTTGAAATCTATTTGGGAAACTAGAGATACTTGCTTTTATGTGTATACACACGTGGAAAAAAGGAAAACAGATGAAAGTTTCCCAGATGCTGTGGACCAGGGGCAAACACCCAGCTGCTTTCAGTTACTGGAGAAGCAGAGGTCTGTTTTGACAGAGCATCTCCACGTATGACTTAAATTCCATGATTCATGGAGTTTAATTAGACAAAGGAAAAATGCTCTGAACTAATCTGTTTCATCACTGATCTCTCCAATTAGAGTCTTTAATATGCCAGGAAATCTTATAGTCCTCAGGATGCAAAGTGTGTAAAATCCTCATTGGGTTTCTTCTTATTCCATTTCCATTTTTGGTATCAATTTTTCCATACTTGATTAATTATAACTAAAGCAAAGATTTTAAAATATCTCCCTCCTAAAATATAAAGTAACGAATTTTTTTTGAAGTGACCATTTTTCTTTTTCATTCTGTGATTTAAAATTTTGTTTTCTGTTTCAGATACTAGAGCATATGTTTTAAATATAATGCTTTTGGTTTTTTGAGTTCCCTCCCACATTTTTGTTAAGTGATACATCTGCTTAATGGTTCATCTTGAATTGGTTCATCTTGAAATGTCTGATTCTTTGAAATATGAAAACATATATAAGGAAATGACCATATTATTCAAATTTAGAATATTATGTTTATGGATATACACATTTATGGTAAAAGATTTAAGACATGCATGACAACTTCAGGACGCAAGCTAGCTCCCAGGAGGGAGGGAAGAGAAAAGATGGGCTTCTGCTGTATCACTCACATTTTATTTCTTTAACAGAAAAAAATATCTGGAGCAACCATGACATATTATTAAATCTGGTGTAGGATGTAGAGGCCATCAACTGCCACAAGAATAGGCACAGAAACCTTAGGAATAAAGCCAATGCTAAATTAACATGAACTGTACAGGTATAAAACATGAAAAGAATGAATATCATAAGGTAGAAGGTATTGTGGTACAACAGGAAGAGACTTGGCTTTGAATCCCAGCTCTGTCACTTCGGACAAGCTATCCAACCCCTCTAAGCTACAACTTCTCTATTTGTAAAAGGAGTACAACAACATTTACTTTGTGGGCTGTGAAGAGTATTGTGTTGCTATACATGTAGAATGCAAAACTATTATCGGACCCTTAGATAATCTTTAGCGATAGACTGATGATCAATTTATCAGCAGAGTCTTAAATTCACTTCTAGATTCACTTCTAAACTGATTTCTAGATTTATTGAATTTTTTTTAAATTTCTGACAAACAGATCTCGATATTCCCCACGGAAACACTTTATAAAGTAATTCAAAAAAAAAAAAAGTAATCCAAGCAGTGAGATGCTAGTGTGCAAATGGATTATGTAATAAGGGATCTGAATACAGAGAAGAATTAAAATAGAATATGGAAAATGAAGCAAACTATATATTAAAATGAGGTACTGAGGATAACACTCCTTAATTTTTTTTGTGGAGGAAAAAAGAGGAAATCAATGGAACCACCTGACTACCCAGAGGGGAGAGGAAAGGAAAATTAACTATTGCTTTCACAGATGTTATCACATTTAACACTCTTAATAAAACTCAGACAGACGTTACACAAGCCAGTAAGTGGGAGAACTATTCTTCAAAACTAGGTTTAATTTCATTCTCAAATTCATTCTCTTCCATTATTCTATGAAAGTATTTCCTTTCTGGACCTAATTCTGATCGACACAGAGTTGACTAAGGGGAGGTGATAAGTACATACCAGTTTACAGAGCAAAGCTACTGATGAAATCTCTAAATCACTACATCTTTGAACTCTGAAAAATGTAAATGTGAGAGAAATGTAATTCCAATATTGAAAAGGTTAGATTCTGCAAACTCTTCACTAAGAAATTTTTTTTAGACTTGATCCTTATTAAAAAAGCAACTGTAACCATTGAAAAGCAAATCAGAGTGCAGCCACTGTGGAAAACAGTATGGAGGTGTCTCAAAAAACTAAAAATAGAACTACCATATGACCCAGTAATTCCACTGCAGGGTATATATCTGCAAAAAACCAAAAACACTTACTTGAAAAGACATGCACTCCAATGTTCATAGAAGCATTAATTGCCAAGACATGGAAACAACCTAAGTATCCATCAACAGATGAAGGGATAAAGAAGATATGGTGTGTGTGTGTATATATATATATATATATATATATATATATATATATCTGTGCAATGGAATATCACACAGCCATGAAAAAGAATGAATTTTGTCATTTGCAGCAACAGGGATGGACTTGGAGGGCATTATGCTAAGTGAAATACGTCAGACAGAGAAAGATAAATATTGTATGATATCACTTATATCTGGAATCTAAAAAATACAACAAACTAGTGAATATAACATAGAAGCAGACTCACAGAGACAGAGAACAAACTAATGGTTACTAGTTGGGGGAGGGACAATATAGGAGTGGGAGAGTGGGAGGTACAAACTATTGGGTATAAGATAGGTTTAAGGATGTATTATACAACACAGTGAATATAGCCAATATTATGTAATAACTGTAAAGGGAAAGTAACATTTAAAAATTATACAAAAATATGAAAATTAAAAAAAAAGAAAAATCAGAGATAACTAGAACCATAATGGTTATAGAAAATGGTTGTGCTAAACTAATTTCATTTCTCTTTTAATAGGTGTATGATAGGCTGATCGGGGAAAGGCAACAGAAAACACTTACCTGCACTTTAGCGGGGCATCTGACAAAGTCTCTAAATCCTTCACTCAATTAACAATTACTGAACACTATCTTTTGCAAAGCCCGTCTTGATATTTAAGTAGCCCATTCCATCTGTGTTTCATACAACATGCTTGCCAGGAGCTGCTCACATATTTCCAACAGTACCCCCCAATGAGTTTCCTCCATCTACCTCTTTGGTTAACGTCTTTGCTCATTCTTCAAGATTCAGGAGTCACTGCCTCCAAGAAGCCTTCCCTGCCACTCCTCCCTCTGAAGCAGTCCCTCCTGTGTACAACCAAAGCTTCTTGTGTACTAATTATCCAAGCATCTGTCCCACTGATTTGCAATTGTTTTTTTACTTGCTGATCTTACTCCCCATTACAATCATCCTGGCAGGTTCTCTGCTCTATCTCTGTCCCTGGCAGAAAGTAAGGGTCCTATAAATATTGCTTGAATGAAAATCTATTAAGCAGTATTGGAAGTGGTACCAGACCTGACAGCAGTCACCTTACACATTTATTCAAGAGAGTTTCTTTTGTGCTTGTTTTGACATGACTAAGTGGGCAAAAGCTGCTCACTTTTGGGCACTCCTTCCCAGCTCCCCTCAGAGGTCGCCTTACCCATGTAAGTTACAGACAAATTTCTTTCCTCTTCAGGTTGCCCAACCATTAACTGCTAAATCATTACTAACATATAGAGAGAGCATCCACATGCATTGTCATAAAACAAACAAATAGTAAAGTCTAATCCATAGGAAGCAATTTCCTAATTGCTCCCCTAATTAGCTAAGAGCATCCTCCTCCCAGGTGTCTATCCTGAGGTTGAACTGAGGAGGGAGTTCTAACTACATTTTCTGAGCACCCGGTAAGCTAAGCCCTGTATAAACTTTAGCCCTTAATGTGCATCTTTATGTCAATCAAGATCGGCCATTTGGGGGACTTCCCTGGCGGTCCAGTGGTTAAGACTCCATGCTTCTATCTCAGGGGGCACAGGTTTGATCTCTGGTTGGAGAAATAAGAGCCTGCATGCCTTGCGGTGCAGCTAAATAAATAATTTAAAAAAAAAAAGATCAGATCAGCCATTTGGTTTTAGAGATGAGGAAACAGAGGTGAAGAAAGGAGAAGTGAGTCAGGACATGCAGCTATTTAGGGACAGGATTTGGACCCAGGGGCTCTGGATCCCAGGACAGAGTACGTTCTGTAACTTAGTACCTTTGAGCCAAGATTCCTTTCCAAAGGGAGCATCCCAGCAGGGTTTGTGAGGAATTTTGCTGACCCAGATTATATCACTCTTTGAAACTTCAAGGCATTTTCAAGTATCAAAGCTTCGTAGGAAGGGATGATAAGATGTGGATCTCCAGCTACCAACATGATGCTCTCCATGCCCCTCAGCACAATTCGTCTGCTAAAATGCACACAGAGATGAGGTCGCCCAGAGGGGCGAGATCATTTTTATTTATTTGCTGTTTTTGCTAGAAGGGGATTGTCTTCTCCCAGCCCCTGGTGATCGGTAGCAACTGCTGCAGCTGAATCCCTGCGAACCAGGCTCCCCTGATCAGCAGACACAGCTCCCACCCAACGAATAACATTTCAAAGCTCAGAAGAACAGGGCTATTCCGTGAGATACTCAGTACCCAGGTCTCAGGAAGACTAAGCCCTTAAAACCATCAACCTAATGACTTGTACACCAAACTGCCTTAAATGCAAATTCCCGTGGAAGAGCTGGATTTGAGAGGACCAAGATAACTAACACCCAATCAGGCCACTATGTCCAAGGCTGCGCAAGAATTAGGGAAATTATACAAAAAGCAATTTTTTCCCCATTCTCTTTGTTTATAGGTGATTGTTCAACATTGCAAATAGAGTTTGAGTCTCATCCAATTGGATGAGTTCAGTACCTTGAGCTTCTAATTTGAACCTGGAATCTGTTAATGAAACAACTACAAGCCACACGGCACCAACGTCATTTGTTGGTCAGTAATGTCCAATTATGAGGAGTAATGGCTGTATCTTGCAGAGTTAATAGAGTTCAAAATAACTAAAACTTGCCCTAGTTTTTAAAAAATTCTGTAAAACACTTCTGGATTACAGTGACATCTGGCTAGCAGTTCCCCATTTAGCTTGTCCACTTCTTATGAAAAAGACTATGAAATAATGGAAAAGAATATAAAAAAGAATATAGTCACTTTGCCGTACAGCAGAAATTAGACACTACATTGTAAATCAACTATACTTCAATAACATTTTTTAAAAGACTATGAAGACACCGAAAAAAGATAAAAACTGATCATGAACCAAAACTAAATCAAATAAATGCCTCCTTTCAATAGGTCATTCACTGCTTCTAGCAACGCAGTACTGGTGAATTTCTTGAGTACATGCCCTTTGACATACTTCTTTCACCATTTGTAGCAACATTGATGGACCTGGAGATTATCAGACTAAGTGAAGTAAATCAAACAAAGACAAGTCTCATATAATATCCCTTAGATGAGGAATGTAAAAAAAAAAAATGCTACAAGTGAAGTTATTTACAAAATCAGTTTGACAAATTTAGAGAACAAATTGGAATGTAAAAACAAAATGCTACAAGTGAACTTATTTAGAAAAGCAGATTGACAAACAGAGAACAAACTTATGGTTACTGGGGGAAGAGCGGGGAGGGATAGATTGGGAGTTTGGGATTGACATGCACACACTGCTATATTTAAAATAGATAATCAACAGACCTACTGTATATAGCACAGGGAACACTGCTCAATATTCCGTAATTATCTAAATGGGAAAAGCGTTTGAAAAAGAATAGATACATGTATATGTATAAACTGAATCACTGCTGAAACCCTGAAACTAATACAACATTGTTAATCAACTATGCTCCAATATAAAACTTACAAATTTTTAAAATAAAAATAAAGCAGATGTGCAGTAAGAGTATGGGGGGAAATGGAGAAAGAGGATGTACAGAGCAGTTCCTTCTCAGTCTACTCCTAAAACATTATATCATATTGCCCTTGAATCCCATATGAGTCCCTAGAATCAAACAAATCCATTGATTTTGCTTAAGTTTAATTAGAGTTTAGTTCCTGTGACTTAGAATCATAATGGACCATCATTACGAACACACAGAGTTAACACAACTCAATACGTTGATAGGTGATGTCAATTCGAATTTGTATCAATGTTCCCTTCTCATTTTCAAGTGATTCTTTTTGGAAAACATGAGAAATTAATTAAAAGAAAAAGAAACATTACATACATTAGCTGAATAAAGAAGAGCCAAAGAAAAGAAACTGGGGGCCAAGTGGGTCACAGTTTTCTACTACAAAAACAGAAAACCCCATTAAATCTGTGTAGGCAGTTCCAGGAACGGATCATTGCAACTGCACATGAAATTTGTATGGAAGGCAGAAAACCTCTAAATTATCTAAACTCCTAAATGGTAGAGTGTTTGACTCACAACCAGTTTAATTTCACCTAGCCAATGTCCTCACATTTCAGAAATTACCAGTGGCATCGTCCCTTCTCAAAACCCCATGAAGACCAGTGGCTTATGAAAGTCTATATACACAACACTGAACACAAATAACATGGATAGTCTTGAAGGGAAAAAAAATTGTTGAGAAAATGACTTTTCAAAGGAGTTTGAATCCACAAGCTTCCTTGGCTAAAATTGCACATCTCAGATTTCTAGACCAAGATCTTAGCTTACAACACTTATACACTAGAATAAATATCCTCAGGCAATAACATCATTCTAATGTTCTCTCTTAAATCCAAGCTTACTTCAGGAAAAGAAATTTAATTTAGTGTCAGAATTGGTCACAGAAGTTCAGTTTGTGAATACGATGTAAAAAACACATTTATTATATTCCAATCCTGACACAAGAGAGGTTCAAATGACTTTGCGTGGTTGGCCGTGTTTAGTTAGTAGGGGAATGTTTGTTCTCCCTCTGTATTGCTATCATAAAACACATTGATCATTGTCTGTAGCCATTTGGTTTTACTGTTTATATTTGAGAGATGTTGCAATATCTAGCAAGGAAGTCTCTGTCACAGAGGGGAAATTATTTGGACCATAAATGGTTATTTACAAATAAAGCCAGCTTATTCATCTGTTTTTTGTTTATGTTGCTAATTATCAGAGCTAAATGAGTCCTTTCGTGTAGACATCTCCTGAGTCCCAAGTCTCCTTCAGGCAGATTTTAAATACCAAAGGATTTATTTTTTGCCAACCATCACAAGCAAATATCTAGCCTAATTTCCAAATGATTGCAATTGTGATTCCTGCCCCCTTATCTTGCCTTAATTTCATGGAATGAACATTAAAAAATGAGGACATTTTAAATTCAATGGAACAAACAAACACCAGATATTTTCAACAGCCAGGCCTGTGCTAGCCATTTAGGGTGCAGAAAAATGAACACAGTTCTTCGTATATTTGGAGATGAAAGGAAACCAGAGGATCCACAAATGTTGGCCGCTATTCTCCATCAAGTCAAGACAGTCATTTAAGAGTAGAGGCCAATGGGGAAGAAAAGCAGGTTCAAGGTAAACGATACAAGGAGAGGAGCAAAGTTTAGGATCTGCCACTAAAACAAGGGCTGGCATTAATTGAGTACTATGTGCCAGCCAGTGGACAAATTGCTTTATGTATATTGCTTTTTTAATCCTTAAGACAATCTCTTGATGTAGGTACCATTGTTCTCATTTTAGAGATTAAGTAGCTGGGAAACAGAGAGGTTAAATGACTCACCCAAGGTCACACAGCCTAGTGAACTGTAGAATCAGGATACAACCCACTCTGTGTAGAATCAGGATAAAACCCATCTTATCTGCACAGCAGTAAGGGCCATGTTCAGTGTAACATCTACAAATTTACAGTAACACAAGCTTGTAGAACAATGCCATTTTTCCCAGCAAAGCTAATTGTTGACGTCATCTAGGATTGACTGAGGATTGATCTGGTTGTTGTGGCCAAAGCATGGTCGTGGTGAAGGAAATGAGTGCGCTGAAGAGTCCTGTGGGAAAGAATGTTAGATTAAGAAGCAGAGATAGTGCTGCCAGTTGAGGGATGCTGTTTTAGAAAAACTGAATTGTATTGATAGACTACAGGATTCAATAAAGACATAGAAGAGATCAAGGGAAGGTCAAGAAGTGAGAAAAATGAAAGAATTGGAAGCACAATCAGAATGGAAATTCCAAATTAGATTTCAAAGGTGGAGTTAGGGAGGTCAAAATGGTTGACAGCATCAACTTCCAATCCATCCCAATGATTAGACTAAACTAAACATGGTAATTCCAGTCTCTCTATCAAGGATTGGTTTAGGACTAAGCCTGTAATCTAGTCTTGGTGGAATGAGGAAAAGTCTGCTGGGGAGCTTCTGGGAATGTTTTTCATCACTATAGAAAAGAGGCACATGGAAAAAACACAACCCCCTTCCTCCTTTGGATGCTGTAGTGTCTTGGTCCCCTACTACCAGCATAAGGTCAAAGCCAACACAGACAGGAGAGCAGAGACCATGGGAATTGTGGAATAATAAAATCAACCCTGATGAATATGCCTAAAGCTGCTTTGTGTCTTAAATTTTATTATGTGAGTTACAAACTCCCTTTTAAAGCAAATTAAACTGGATTTTCTGTTCACTGCAGCCAAGGGCATCCTAAATGATGCAAGGGTGGTTTCAGGAGATGACAGTATGTTTTTATAATTGTAAGTGACTAATATGGAGTGAAATCTGAAGCTGACAAGCAGAAGATGAGAATGGTGTTATCCAAACAGCATGAGTCTGAGGGGAGGGAAAGTCTTGGATTGATGAGGTAAGGGGAATGGACGAGGAACAGCAAAATGTTCTGGGATGCTAAAAGACATTGTTACATATGTAAGAATAAAAATAATATATTTGCTTGATCAACTAGTGAATGCCCATAAAATACCAGAATTGTGCCTTGGGCTGGGTAAGTAAACTATGCCTGCCCCAACAAAGCTTTGAGTCTAATGGGAGACACAGGCATTAATCAAACAATCACACAAACAAATATAAAATTACATCTGTTACAAATAAAAGGACATCTGCTACAAAAGAGAGGTTGAGATTTCTAGGTCAAGATGGGAAAATGCGCAAAATACGACTCATTTCCCCCCATTCCAAATGAAGATAAATGCCACATAAAAATTATAAATAAAAATATTTAAAACTACACAGACAGAGAAGAAGAGAGAGGTCTTAAGGAACAAAAACAGAGAAGGAACCAATGGTGTTTGGTAAGAACCTAAGTCAGGAAGACTATAGAGGACCCAGATGAAATGCAGGCCTTGGGGCTGGGGGTTTAGTGCCCTGTGGTGAGGGAAGCTGAAACCATTAGACTCAAGTGCTATGCTGAGCCAGAACTGGGTTCACCTGTAAAACTGAACACAGAATACGTGGCTCATGTATGAACTGGGACTGGAGGATCTCTACATATTTGCCCAAGTTTATGAACAGAAGCTAGGCATTTGCCCCTAGCCTTAGACCAGAAGCCTCTATCTATACCTCATGTAATGCAGGGCCCAGATTGCATTATTCTAGCTGTTCAAAACTTCAGAGTGGGAGGAAAAAAAGTCGGAGATGAGACACAGCGATTGCAGAGAGTAGGTAAGTAAATTACAATTTTGTAGCTGAACCGTTGTGAGCTATTGTGTAACTTCCTCTTGCCTCACTGGGTGCAGACATGGAAAGAACAGATAAGTGGATTCATCTAGGATCAGGAATTTGCCAGAAGAAGGTGATGAAGAAAACAGAAGTGAAAGAGAATTCTGGCCACAGGAAAAGGTGTTTTTGAAATCATGAGCCTTAGACTCTAAACCGGAAATAAAGAGGGAAATGAAGAAAAAGGAAGCTAGAAGAGTTGTTGGATTACATGTTTTGAAAAGGAAGAAAATTCTAGTAGGAGAGTTGAACAAGCAACTGTCAGGGAAGGAGATTATGGTTACAGATAATGATGTATGAAGTAGTGATTTTGTGAATGGATCAATCAGAAGTACTAGTAACATGAGGGCACATGGCAGAAGCAAAGAGGAGGAGGACAGCATGACTGATGAGGAGATTCAGGAGCTCAGAGCTAACAGCGTGGAATGGGTCATCTACGCCATCTCCATCCATCGGTTACAGGAAAAGATGGGAGGAACTGAGACGGAGAAGATTAGGCAGGTGTCAATATTTTAGATGAATGGCAGGGGAAATGACTAGGAAAGTTGGTGTATGACAGCCAGCAATAGGATACAGGCTAATAACATTTAAGTGGATTAAGTCTCAGTGGAGAGAGTTTTTCCAAGACGGTGGCGAAATGGAGGTGGCAGCAGCAAGCTAGGAAGACACCAGCTCTGCCTTCCGGTCCTAAGGTACATCGGGTTTGTGAAAGTAAACAGCCACTTATGAGAGCTTCAGGTCTTCTCAGGAAAGAGCCAGATTTCATGAAAGGCAAGGACATAGAGAGAATACCCAGGCAACAGGTTGAAAATATGAGGATACGTGTCACGGGCCATGGAGCAGCCGTTCTGGAGAGAAGAGCAAAAGAGTTTGGGAGGTGAGGAAATGTAGAGCAGCTAGTTCAAGAGGAAGGAAGCAGCAAGCATGATGGGGACTACACTTATGCTTTGACAGATTAAAAAGGAAGAAGCAGCGTGGAGGATCTGACCTCTGTAGACTCTTTGAGAAAGGAGCTGGTAGCCAGCCTTAACTCACTTGACTGGGATGATGGTGGATCCACAACCTACAGACAAAAGTAGCTACTAGACGAGCTTCCATTTACTGAATGAATATTACACACTAAGTACTGCTTGTATTTATTTCATTTAAAGCTGGCAACAGCCATTGTGAGTTAAGTGTTATTATTCTAAACTTACAAATGAAGACAGACTTAAGATGAATGTGGCAAATCTAACATCCAAAGTTTAATAGAGGTTGCTACCAGTGGCTCGTGAACTGTCATAGGCCAAAAACATACTTTCAATGTTTCATTTGCCCACATGTTTTCCAAAAAAAATACAAATAGCTCAGTAGCTAGAGGAGTTCATTATCTAGATCACCTTACTTGTTTTTAATGTTGCTGGATTACTCCTGTGGGCACCTAAATTTGCTAACCTGATATAGACTAGATATATCTGACTCCATACTTTGCAAAGTATTTGAAAAATATTTAACAAGAAAAGGGAGTTTCCATTTCTGGCAGCGACCGAGTAAACCACCCTAAACAGAACTGTATGTTCTAAAATTGGACGAAATATACAAGGCAACTGCTTTGGGGTATTGAACCACAAGCAATATAGGATCGTGATCCTCAAGAGAAGGACAGTACATGAGATGACCTTTACATTCTCCCTGGATTGCTGCCTAGGGACAATTGCCAGATGACTGAGTAGGAAGGTGAAGACCAAGCAGAGCACAAAGTCTCGCTGAGGTAACAAAGCAGAAGTCAGAGTTTGGAGCTACTAAAGCAGCTGGAATTTGGGCTTCGTGGGTCAAGAGAAGAAGTAACTGCACAGAGGCGAGGCCCCAACACCTGCATGGGGTGCCCAGTGGGTTCCTGGACGAGGCTGGGCTATGTATACACAAGACAAGGCACCACAAGGCCAGCAAAGAGTAGATGATGCAGCACCGAGAGCTGACAGGAGACAAGAGAGGTCACGTGGAACTGAGAGATAGTAGATTTCTCCTCTAGCCAGTGCTGAGACTCGTAGAGAACTCCATAAAGGTCATGTCTTAGGAATAGGACCTATGACCTTAAGTAAAAGCTACACCTTATAAATAAGGAGAGCAAGGGTCAAAAATATGTGAAGACGTAATGGCCGAAAATTCCTAAAACTGGTGATAAACAAAAACTGACTGATTAGGAAGCCTAGCAAACCCCAAGTAGCGTAAACTAAAAGAAAACCAAAATCAAGCCTAAGTATATTACAGTCAAACTACTAAAGAGAAAAATTTTAAAGGAGCTATAGAAGGAAAAAGGACCTTAAATACAAGAAAGAAAGAAAGAAAGAAAGAAAGAAAGAAAGAAAGAAAGAAAAAGAAAGAAAGAAAGAAAGAAAGAAAGAAAGAAAGAAAGAAAGAAAGAAAGAGAAAGAAAGGATAAAAATGATGTCTGATTTACTATCATAAACAATGGAGAATAGGACACAAGGGAATGTCTTCTTTAAAATACTAAACAACAAACAAAAAAAGGTCTGCCTAAAATTCTTTAACCAGTGAATATATCTTCTAAAAATTAGAATGAAATACAGACATTTTCAGATAAAGGAAAGTTAAGAGAATTTGTACCCAGCAGACTTGTATTATAAGAAACGCTAAAGAAAGTTCTTTAGGCTGAAGGAAATGACATATCAGAGCAAGAGTTGTGTTGACACAAAAGGAATTAGTAACACTTGAAGTGGTAAATTGTTGAATAAATACAAAGGCTAGCACTTTTGTTCTCCCTTAATTTCTGTGAAACAGAATTGACAATTTAAAGCAAAAATAATGGCACTGTGTTGTGGAGTTTATGTCATATGCAAAAACAGAATATAAGACAACAAGAGTGCAAAGGATGGGGATAAATGGAATTATTTTATAAAAAAGCAACTCCCTCACAATTCTACCAAAAATATGTAAAATACTTAGGTACATATTTTTAAAAAGAAGTTCAAGATTTGACCACTGAAAAATACAGCAAATCATTGAAATCAGTTAAAGCTCTAAATAAATGGAAGGATATTCCATGTTCATGGACTGAAAGACAATATTATTAAGTACAAATTACCAACAAATTGATCTATGGAATCCCTAACAAAAGCCCCACTGACTTGTATTTTTGCAGAAATTAACAAGCTGACCGTATGAAAATTCTAAGAATCCAGAAGAGCCAAAACAATCTTATAAAAGAAGTATAAAGTTGGAGGACCCACACTTCCCAATTTTAAAACTTACTGCAAAGCTATAGTAATCAAGATTATATGGCATTTGCATATGGATAGACATACACAGATCAGCAGAATAGAATTGAGTTTAAAAATATACTCATACATTTATGGTCAATCAAATTTTGATGAGTGCCAAGACAATACAATGTGAAAAATCAGACTTTTCAATAAATACTGCTACTACAACTGTATGTACATGCAAAACAATGAATTTGGAATCAATGAATCTACTTCATATCACATCACTAATCAACTCAAAACAGATCAAAGACCTAAATATAAGAGCTAAAACTATAAAACTCTTGGGAGAAAGCATTGCACAAGTCTTCATGACTTGGATTAGGCTGTTTTCTTTGAAATGACACCAAAATCTCAAACAACAACAACAAAATAGATAAACTGGACTTCATAAAAATTTAAAACATATGTGCTTCAAAAGACACTAGGAAGAAAGTGAAAAAATTCACAGAATGTGAGAAAATATTTGCAAATCATATACCTGATAAAGGACTTATACCCACAGTATATAAAGCACTACTATTACAACTCAACAAATAACCTGACTAAAAAATGGGTAAAGGATTTAACAAACATTTCTCCAAAAAAAAACATACAAATGTGCCAATAAGCACATGGAAATATGCTCAAAATCATTAGCCATCGGGAAACATCAATGAAAACCACATTGAGGTACCACCTTACACCCAATAGAATGGCTATAATTTTTTTAAAAATATAGATGATAACAAGTCTTGGTGAGGATGTGGGAAAATTAGGACCCTTGCATATTGCTGGTGGGATTGTAAAATGGTATAGCCACTTTTGGAAACAGCTTGGCAGTTCTTCAAAAATTTAAACACAGTAACCATAACCATATGACCAAGCAATTCCACTGCTAGGTATATACCAAGAAAACTGAAAACATATATTCACCCAAAAACTTGTACACAATTTCCATAGAACAATTAGTCATAATAGCCAAAAAATGGAAGTCATCCAAAGTCTATCAACTGATGAATGAAGAACAAAATGTGGTCTATCCACGCAATGGAATATTGTTCAGCCATAAAAAAGAATGAAGTTCTGACACATGCTTCAACATGGATGAACCTTGAAAACACATTAAGTGAAAGAAGCCAGATACAAAAAGCCATGTATTACACACTTCCATTTACATGAAATGTCCAAGAAAGGCAAATCTACAGAGATAGAAAGCAGGTTAGTGATTGCCAGGGCCTTGAAGGAGGCAGAATGGGGAGTGACTGCTAATGGTTAGGGAGTTTCTTTCAGGAAGATGAAAATGTTCTGAAAGTACATATTGGTGATGTTTGTACAGTCTCTGAATTTATTAAAATCCACTAAATTATACACTTTTAAAAGGGTGAACTTAGTAGTGTTTGAATTATATCTCAATTTTAAAACTTAAACTATGTAGAAAGACATAAAACAATGGCTGTTTTATTTAGGACAGGAAAACTCCCTAAATTAAACCATAAATTTTGTGCAGGTCCAATCAAAATCTTAATGGGACTTTTTTTTTCACTTGACAAAATGATTGTAAATTTCATTTGGGAAATGAAAGAATCATAAGGGAAAAAATCTGGAAAATATAAAACTTAAGTTAAGGTTGTTGAATTAGTTCTCCTGGATATTATGCGTGTGTGTTGAAATGCTACAATGTTTAAAAGCATATTCAGTGAGGTATTGTTCAATTTTTAATTTTAAAATAATGCAAATATATTACTTTTAAATAACAAACAATAAAGCAAACAAAAAAGCAAAATAAAAAATAAAATTACGCATCCCCTTCTCCAATGCTAGTTTATTCTATTTCAAGCTGAAAATCCCTCTTCTATCAATATATCCTCATAAGCATAATTTCAAGTTGCTTTTATAGCTTTGTTGATTTTCTCTGAATATAAATTAATTTATGAATAGGCTCCCTAGAGTTTGGCACCTAACTTGAATATATTTGATATGGAATGACTGGCACAAAATAGAAGCTTATTTTGTTGGTCAATCTGGTTACTTCACTTACATGAATGCATCCTAAAATCATATTAGCCCTTTAGGGAAGCTAATTCACAGTGTTGACTGATATTGAGTCAATGACGAGTGACTGGAGCCCTATAAGTTGTTCATAATCAGTGCTGCTAAGCCAAAACTATCTTTATCATTCTGTCCCTTGTGCAGTAATATGTGGAATAGAGTATGTGACCTTACCTTTATTTCCATCAGATTTCACTTTGATCTAATTGTCCCAATCCTTTACGTTTGATGGAATCATTCAAGGTATTCATGAACTCGCCCAACTCTGTGATATCTGAAAATTTGTAAGGAACAATCCTAAATCATTATCTAAGTCACTGATGAAAATGATTATCAGGATATCTTGGGGGACACAGGCTGCAGAAAATATGAAAATCTCCATATACATTAATTAGTTCCCATCATGTTTCTGGCATCTAGCCCAAAGGTGCTCAGATCTTAGTATATTTAAGAGTCACCTGGGTAGCTTGTAAGTTCCCTGGACTCATTTCTAGGGATTCTGATTCAATCAGTCTAGAATGAGGTCCAACAACTGGAAATTAAACCTAACATCCACAGAACTCACCTTTAGATTTACCTAAGACTGCATTTCTCTTTCTTGATGATAAGCACATTAAAGAAGTCATGTCATACACCTTGCTGAAGGCAAGATGCAATGTCTATTGCATTCACTTCACCCACCAGCCTGGTTCCCTGTCGAAGAAGGGAATGGAGTTAATATGCGGCAAAACCCAAGTTATTTTCTTATGAACAATGTTGCCTATGTACTCACAAACCACATTTAATAATGAGTCCTAGAAGCTTACTGTTATGCATTTTTATTCAATTAACAAATATTTGGGGGGCCTAGTATATGCTAAATATTATGCTCATTACACTCTCCCCCAGTGGTATGAGGTTTTTCATTGTACCCATGTTCACAATGGGTCTTATAATTCTTCAGTGTACTTAGTTTGACAAGATAGAATAAAAACTTATTTTAATTTGCATTTTTATTATCTTCCATAATGAAGTTGAAAACTTTTTCACATTTTTCTCGACCATTGCAAATTCCCTACTGATTCTTGTGTATCAATTGCTGCATTTATTTTTTTCCTAATAAATATGTAAGTTATCACTGTTATTTTTAATCTGCTATGTGGGTTGTAAATAGTTTTGTTTCTCTGTTTGCTCTCAGTTTGTTTTCTTTTAACCTTTACATGACTTTTTCCTTTTAGAGCAAGTATGTTTCTATTTGTTATGCAGACAAAGCTAACAATCATTTTATAGTAGTTTTTGCTATTATTTGAAACCATGTTTTAAAAGTCTTCCTCCAAGATTATGTAAATATTGAATTATATTATCTTCAGAATCTTCTTTTTTATATATTTAAATTTTTGATATCCTTGTATCTTTTAATCTGTTATATATTTCCATAATTTTTAAAAAATATAATCCTTCAAAAATCTGGATCAAGGATATTAATAACATTATTTTTAGATACTAAAAATTGAGGAACTGACAAAATGTATCATGAGACTAGTTAATTATGTAGAACATCCATAAGATAGAACGTTGTGGCAAATGAGATTTTGCTCTAGAAGGATATATCCTGACTTGAAAATATTCAGAATTTAATGTCAAGTGAAACAAAGCAGGACTAGACCTACACACACACACACACACACACACACACACATACATATTCACGAAGTTTGAAGCTAAACCTATATACTATGTTGAGCTCTAATAACTTTGAGCAAAATAAGAAAATATGATATAGTATAAAGTAGAAACTGTTTGGTTTTAGGTGACCTGCACTTGGAAGTTATTTAGAAACTTTTGTTCTCAAATACAACTGTGCTGTCCCTGTGAATCATCAATGCCCAGACCAAGTTAGTAAAACATTTACTGCAAATGAGCACAAGTTTAACTATTTCTATGTTGTCATATGCAAATATAAATATACCACCACATTTTACTGCAGTGACGGAGCCAGCATGCTTCTTCACTTAAACTCTTATGTTTAAATGAATTTCTCATAGTCAATTAAAAACACAATTCTGGGATAAGAGTTTCAACAACATGAAGATTGTTTCAGGGGTCTCCAAGACCACCCCAGGGTTTGATGATTAGCTTGGAGGATTCGTAGGACTCAGCATAAAGCCATCCTCATGGCTATGATTTATTACGGCAAAAATAACAAAGCAAAATCAAAGCGAAGGTCAGAGGAAATTATGCAAAGCTTCCAAGAGTGTTCTCCCAGTGGAGTCACACAGGAAGCAGTTAAATCCCCAGCAACAAGTTGTGACAACACGTGTGAAATGCTGTCCACCAAGGAAACATTAGAAACCCAGCACCCAGGATTTTTACCGGGGGCTGGTTGCATAGGCAGCCTCTGCCTAGCATGTTCCAAGATTCCAGACTCCCAGAAGGAAAGCAGGTATTCAGCAAAAACCATATTGTTTGTATAAACTGTGTAGGCAAAGTGAGCTGCTCTTATCAGTTCTGGGAATGGTAGAAACCTTCCAGAAATCCAAGTTTCCAGACACCAGTCAAGGGCCACCTTGCAAACAGGCATTTCCAAGGACAGCAGTCTGGGGCCTGCTGTGTTAACTCTTCTCTGCACACACATGTTGGCTCTTAAGTACAAGTTACCAAGTTGCCAGATGTGGGAATCACATTCACGCATGTGTTAGACTCATCTACACCCAAATAAAGTTAAACAAAGAAAAGTAAGTGAATAAAGTTCACCCTAAACTTCACTGTTATTGGGCCCACCAATAAATTATTTGATAAGTGACCAACTCAGAAGGGATCAGAAATTAACACACTACAATATTTCCCTACCTTTGTAAAACTAAATGCACATTTGTTTCAGACAATGTGGAAAACCTAGAAAAATATTAAAGAAGATTCACTGAAACCTTCAGTCCTAGACTACCATTGCTAACTTTTTCATGTATTAACATAGCTGATGCCACACTTCATATTAAATTTTACTTTAGTTGCCTTCATTTTTCATGTCACTAAAATTTCCCAATGAACATTTTTCATAATGAAAAGTATTTTTATCTCTGGTTATAAAATAATTTCTAAAGCCTCTCCCTTCTGTTGGATAGATAGATCATTTCCTATCGGTAATTTTTTTTTTAACCCTCATAAAACCTTTCAATGGCTTCCTATTGCTTTTAGAATAAAGGTCAAAATCTTTAATACGGTCACAAGGCTGCATATGTTCTAGGGCCTCCTCCCCTCCCTCTGCAAACTCACTGTTTCCCATTCACCCTCTACACTGAGCCAGCATGGCCTTCTTTAATTCCTCAGATATGCCACTGTTCTCCACTTCATGGTTTACAAATGTGTAGGTAGCCCTACCTTATATACTGCAATTATCACAGTTATAGTTGTGTAATTATTTAAGTATGCAAATCTTTAAAATGTTCATCTCTCATAATAGGCGGTAATCCATGAAGGCAGAGAGCATCTCTGTCTTGTTCTCCGATGTGTTCCCAGTGCTAAATGTTGTCCTTGGAATGTAGACGTGCAAAAATAATTGTGAAATTAAAGAATAAATGCATAAATAATAGAATTCTACCTTTACGTGAATTTTAAATCACAGTATATTTGATAACTTTATTCACTCAATTTCCACATTTCTTAAGCAATCATTAAATTTTTTTTTGTAAAACTTTCATTTCCTTTATATCTCTTCAGCTATTATGGTAAATAGAACCACTTAATTCTGTATACATTTTTCTTTAATTCAGACTTTTTTCTAAACTATTTTATTAGTTCTAGTTATTTCTAGATTTATTCTTTGGAGTTTTCTCCAAATCATGACTATAACTTATGATACTTTGAGTAACATTGTTATATTTTATCATACATTATTCTCATATTCACTCTTAGCTACGTTTTAACTTTGTATTTTTGTTTTGTTTTGTTTTTTTATTTTTTTTTCTTAATTTTTTACTACGTTTTAACTTTGAATCAACACTTACACAGTTCTTTTTTTTAATCTTCTTGATGATGGTGTTTTGCTTAATGTTTCGCTTAATGATTTTTAAAAATCAATCTCTATGTCTTTCAGTATCAGCTCTTTGGAATTTGTGGGGGCTTAATTATACATAAAGGTGTTCATCTACAAATTTTTGTTTGTTTTTAATTGGAATGCTGGGCTAAAAGTGATTGGGGAGGGAAAGATTTTTCCCTTTGCTGGGTTGTAAAGGAATTGAAAGCCATGGACTCTTGCAGGGCACAAGGTCAAAGACACCCTATTTGGAGAATGTGAACCAGTTGGTAATAGGGTGGGGGAAATAAGACAGATGCCCTGAAGGTCCTGGGAATGGGGAATAGGTTTTGGTTTATGAATCCTAGAAGTACTCATATCTAATGCCCAGTATTTTCTTTTCCATGTTGAATCTCCTTTTGTTATCTGGTATTGTTAGTGAGTTTGGTTCATTGCTAGCCTGATCTTAGCTGAGCTCTGGGTATTCACCGATGGGCCTATGTCCATATTCAGGTTGAAGCTGTACAAGGTAAGCTGCAGTGTCCTTAGGAACCAGTTAAGAATTAATTAAAAATTGTTATTCAAAGATAGGAGTTGCAGACCAGAAGGAGGTCCCTGGCCCAAGTATGCAGTGAAATCCAGGACTGATTTAGGAAACACTCGCGCATTCTATAGGGAATCCCAGAGACCTTGGGGAGGGGAAGATGGAGAAAGCCTAACTTTCCTGTGGTCAAATATAATGAGGGCTCAGATCCTTTCATTTAGAATTCAAGGGAAGTGCTACTTCTGACAACTGCAGAGGTCAGCAACCTCTGGGTTACAAACCAATAAATTCTTTTAAAAGGCAGTCAATGAGACAGAAACTACTTTTCCAGATGCTTTTGTGTCTTCCTGCTGCACAGCTATGATTACTGTTCTACAGCTCTATTTCAAAATATATGATATTAATAACTTTGTTTTAAAAAGAACACTGAATATAGATGAAGGTACAATAAATGTGGCATCTACATATATGGGAATGTGAATAAAGAGCCACAAAATACTTGTGTAATTAAACCCAGAAATTCTACTTAATGAAAATATGTTAAAAATAATAATTCACAAATGTAAGGGAAGGGCCAAAAAAGGGTAAAAAGAAAAATAAATTCAGTTTAACAAAAACACCTTAAAACTCTAAATGAAAAGCAAAACGTTTTGGCTCATGGATAGAGATAATACTAATTAATAATGATAAGGAAAATGTATATTACCTATAACATTAGCATAAAAGTTTTGGAATCACATAGGAAATTAGAGATATGTGACATAAAGAGCAGCCTGAGTGCAAAATGGCAAACAATATTTTCAAGCAACTAAAAAGATTTAAATATTTAAAATATTAAGTTGCAAAAGAACAGCAGTATATTTGCTACAAAATAGGCTCCATATAGCTTGGAGTTCCTGGTAGAATGGACAGTAGACAACTTCAAGTGATCAGGGGTGTGTGATGGCCAGTCACCCACAGATTCCCATTTTCTTCTTGATTCGGCCACAAAGCAAGTTTTTAAGGAGGGTCACCAAAAAGAGGATGCTCTTGTAGAATAGATAATAAACCTCAAGAAGAAAAACAAATGGTACTCTAATATTGAACAACCACATATATTTTAACTCTATTATCTTCATTTAATTTTTTTCTTCCAACTTTATTGAAGAATAATTGACAAATATAATTGTAACTATTTAAAGTATACAACATGAAGATGTGATATTGTGATCTGACGTGAAATGATTATTAAGATCAAAATAATCAATACATCTCTTACCTCATATGGTTAACTTGTGTGTGTGTGTGTGTGCGCGCGCGCGTGTGTGTCTGTGTCTGTGTGTGTGTGGTGAGAATGCTTAAGATCTACTCAGCAAATTCAGGTATACAATAGATCCTTATAAGTTATTCATTTTATAGCTGAAAGTTTGTACCCTTTCACCTACATCTCCCTATTTCCCCCTACCCTCGGCCGCTGACAACCACCATTCTATTCTCTGTCTCTATGAAATCAGTTTGTGGTTTTTGTGGTTTCTTTTTTTTTTTTTTTTAAGATTCCGCTTATAAGTGATACCATACAGTATTTGTCTTTCTCTACCCAACTAATTTCACTTAGCATATGCCCTCCAGGTTCACCCATGTTGTCACAAATGGCAGAATTTCCTTCTTTTTTAAGACTGGATAATATTTCTTTGCATATGTATACAACATTTTCCTTATCCATTCATCTGCCAAAGGACATTTTGGTTGTTTCCATATCTCGGCTATTGTGAATAATGCTATAATAAATATGGGAGTGCAGATATCTCTTCAAGATTGTGATTTCACCTCCTTCAAATATATACCCAGGAGTGGGATTCCTGGATCATATGGTAGATCAAATAGTAGGACAGTAGTTCTATTTTTAATTTTTTGTGGAAACCATACTGTTTTCCATAATGGCTGTACCAATTTACACTCCACCAACAGTAGGGTTCCCTTTCCTCCGCATCCTTGTCAACATTTGTTATCTCTTGCCTTTTTGTAATAACCATGCTAACACTCAAGAGGTGATATCTCATTGAACCACATACATTTGAATTTCCAGGTAAAGATAACCTTTTGTAAGAACTAAGGAACCTGTGGGCACAAGCTTAAAACTGAATTATGCTAAGTGGTCAGATCACCCCTCTGTCAGTGCGAAGAAATATTATAGTAGTAGAGAAGTAGTCAGAAAACATCAGAATCTGAAATTTCTCCAAGTCATGACAACCACAGAAAATCACAAAGCCTTCTCTGGAAAAAAGAGTAGAGAAAAGGGAGGATACACTGTCTCTACCAGACTCCAATGCATCCCTTTCCATTGTCCAGAGCATACCATCTGTGAATTTAAACTGCACCCTTTCTTCCTCCCTCTTTCCAACCTTCTCAGACAAGTGTTCTGTAGCGAGTGGAAGAAAGTTACTTAGTATGTGTCTCCTTGTTAGTAATTAAAGTGGAATAAACAGAATTGCCCTACTTTATTCAACACACATTTTCCTTTCTCTGCATGCCCAGAGACCAACAAATAATTTAACTTTACAGGTAGCTAACCAATTGTGTGCCTTCAAACAGATATTATTTAGGTATATATGCAACCTTTACTTAAAGGAGAAACCAACTGAATGCTGAGTCAGGAGGACCTCAGCCTCTCCTGCATTCTCCTGGAACCAGAGACCTAGCGACTGTGACTAGAGTTTGCTTCCTAGAAGCCAATTCCTTCCAACTGAAGTGTTTATCTGGGCAAAACACTCTTCAATCACCTACAGAACCCTCCCTAAGAATAGTTGTGCAAAACATAATTTTATCCACATAGTTACACTTCCAGTAATGTTTTAGTACCCCTATGACCAGAGATCTAGGCAGCTGCCTTGTTGGCTCATTTGTTTCACAATTACAGGAAATCAGCACCCCGATAAAAAATCAGAGTGGTTGACTTTGGAAGGGTGAGGGGAAGCAGGAACAGGGGCAAGGATTGCCTAGGACAAAGCACAAGGGAACTTTCTGGACTGAAGATAATGTTCTATACCTTAATAGAGGTTTGGGCTATACAAGTGTATGCATTTGTTAAAACTCAGGAAATTAATAAGACTTGTGAATTCCATTGTATGTAAATTTTACGTCAAAAGAAAAAACTAGAAATTAATATTCAACTCTTGCTAATGATATACACATGATACAATATAGTGATGTCAGTATATTGAGGTCAGCAATTTACTTTGAATTGCATCATCAAAAATAAGATGGGTTAATAGATGCTTAGAGGGATGGATAGATAAATATGTCACAAAGAAAGTATAGCAAGGGGGAAGTGGGGGAGGGATAAACTGGGAGATTGGGATTAACATATACATACTACTATATATAAAATAGATAACTATTAAGGACCTACCGTATAGCACAGGGAATTCTATTCAATAATCTGTAATGACCTATATGGGGATAGAATCTAAAAAAGAGTGTATATATGTATATGTATAAATGACTCACTTTGCTTACAGCAGAAACTAACACAACATTGTAAATCAATTATACACCAATTAAAAGAAAGTATGGAAAAATATTCATAATAGAATGTAGACAGTGGGCATGTGAGTGTTCACTGTAAAATTTTTCAACTTTGTTGTATGTTTACAGTTTTTCATAATAAAATGCTGGAGGTAAAAAGAAATCAACTCACATTCTTCACCCAAGCTCTAAATAAATTATGAAGTAAACATATTGCTTTGCTCTATCAGCCCCCAACGACCTTCTCCACTCCTGAGCATTTTAATTTGGGGGAAATACAGCTCCATACTCCTCTCAAAAATAGAATTGCTTGTAATGTTTCAGTATACTGGTAGTACTGTGAACATAACAAGGCTCATCTTTAATTACTTTACCTAATCTGGGCTATTTGAGTATTAGTTCTTTGGTTGTGATTACCATCTACTGACTAACTTAAACAAATGGCTAATTTATTGAAACGCTATTGGGAAATCACAAGATTGAAAGAAGGCTTGGAAACCAGGCATGCAGCATGCAGTCCAGAAAACAGACTGCTCCAGAGATCTTAGGTAGCAGGAACTATAGTGTTTCCCCAGGAACTGATGCCATAATGAATTAATTCCAATAATTAACAGCCTTTCACCACTCTGTTCATAATTAAAACTTCAAGCAGAGAATTTCCAACTGGGCTTCCTTGACCATTAGACTGTATTTAATGGGAGAAAGATCATTTCCAAATGGAAATTCAGGTGCTGTTACCAAAAGCATATGGAATGGTTGAACAGCCAAAATAAAACAAAACAGCTAAACAAGCAGTACAGTGTATTTACACTTTTCTGTTCACCCTTGACAAGATGCTAGATGCTGTATCATTTACTCAACCACCAGTCTCTTTTTCACTTCCATCTATCTCTCCTGTTTTGTCACTCTAACTCTGCCTGTGACTGTCTTAAAATCTCCACCAGAATTTCCTAGGTTCTATTTTTGCTTCCCTTCTCAGCCCAGATTCTGAAATTTGAAGAAGAGTCATCATCTCCCTATACCCACTACTAACGCTGGCTGAGACTTAAGACTCCCCTCGTTTACCTTCTGGATCCCACATTGGTGTAGTGAAAACTAGATCACCGTGTATATTTGGATCTCTTTTGTGATTGGAAAGTTCTTCTCTGCATGTTGGTGAGGATGGGACCCAGGTCCAATTGCTTGTCCAACACAACCTACCAGGAGCTGACCTGATTCAGCCGAGTGCCACTCTCTCTAGAACAGGCGTGCTCTAAGGATGACTGCTTTATAGGAGAGCTGCTACCTAAACAAAGGAGGGTAATGAAAGTCTGCAAAGCAAAGTAAGCCATTTTAAGCAACCGGACTTGAAATAACGAAGAACTTCAACAGAAATTTTGTGAGTCAGGAGTGGAGACTTGGCCCTGGAGCTGCACATTTGGGCCGTGTTTATGTGAGTCAGGAGAAAGTCTGGCTCTGAAGCTGACACACTAGCACAGTAGTGACTGGTGCCTCTCGGGGTAATCTGGAGCTCATCCAGCAAGGACTGGCCCTCCAGTGTGGGAGGCCGGAGGCCAGCTGGAATTGTTCTCTCCGTGGGGGTACCACACCTCTGGATTTTCAGGGTGTCCCTAGACCACGGGCTCCATTGTGAAAGTGCACGCCCATCAGCAGATAGCAACCTGGGGAAGGGGGGGGGGGGTGCCTAGCCTATCACTACTTGATTATCCAAGTTCTGACTTCATTTTCTCCAAGGCATCTTTCTCCCCATTTTTCTGGTTACGAGGGACTGCAGCTGCTTTATTTGGCTATGTTTGTCCTTAAAAATGAAATATTAATTGGTTTAAGAATTTACAGCTGCCTATTCATAGTCAGAAAATTTTAATTCTAGAGCCAGCTTCATAAATCATTCATTGTTTGAGTTCGAGAAAATCACTCAAACTTCTCTAAACTGTAGTTTCTTCCTCTGTAAAAACAAACAACCAACCAAAAAAAAAACCTGTCCTATCTACTTTAGATTATTATGAGAATCAACTGTCATAAATTTTTGCCATTCCACTACAGGTTTCCATTGTGTTTGTGATAAAATTACATAGGTCCTTTATATATTAAATACATTACAATTTTAAAAATGCTTAAGTCTGGTGTTTGCCTTTAATTCTCTTTAGGTTGCTTTAAAATTATAAAAAATACCAACTACAATGATTATGAAAAGAATACATAAATATTATAGTTTTTAAAGAGATACTCTAAAAAATTTTAAAACTACTCATAAATGCATACCTAGTGTGCATTTTGGAATATACACTTACCTTTTGACTGTGCATATCTGCATATATTTGTGAAGACATACATATTTATAACAAAATAGGATCACAGATACATACTGTTTTGTATTTCCATTTTTATTTCACAACATATTGCAAATATGAATATATGAAAACAGTTTGCAAAATATGAAATATCTTGCAAATATTCCCTACTACTGTCATTATAATAATTATTTTTACTATTGACCCAGCAAAAATTATTAGTTTTGCTAGGATGGCAACCACTTTTAAGATTATATTCTTAAAAGGTATCATTTTTAAAAGAAACTAGCTAACATGTACAGAATGCTGAGAGCTAAGCACAGAGAGTAACACCTCTGAAAAGGACTTGCAGATGTGAACATGGAAAAGTATTACACCAGAAGAATGGAAGCCTGGGTTTTGGAGTCATATACATTGGATTTGAATTCTAGCTCTGTCCCTTCAAGTCTTGCTTTTCCTGTCCATTTTACAAAACAAAATATAGTTCTTATCTTACAACAATTTTTAATACTTAAAACCCTTAGGAAAAAATAATAAATAGTACCTGTCATTAATAATATTACTACATTTATTAATATTCAACCATAAGATATTTAAGTTATAAAAATAGGCCTTCAAAAATACTAAGTATGTTATGGCTTTCATGGTTTAATTTAGGGATATGACCTGTCATTCAACCGTCACAAAATTGTCTTCCCCCTTTACCTGGATAGAAAATTAGAACATTAAAATCTTTCCTAGTATCATGTTACTAGCAGAGTAAATGAAAATAAGTGATCAGAGATTTCACAAAAAGAGGAAGTATAGTCATCACTGCTTCCAGTAATTGTAAGTGTCCAACCTTCCTATTAAGGAAACGGTTACAACAATAATATATAAATGTTCAATTACATTATTAAAGGATAACAAACACAAGAGCCCATTGCTGGCAGCTGTCCACTAAGTACACATGCTCATACATTGGTGGTGGTAGCCAAAAGTGCTTCAGTATTTTAGAAAGTAACTAGATAGTATGCAGTAAGATAATTTAAAAATTAATGGCCATTGACCAGTAATCGCAGTTCTAGGATTCTCTTCTAACAGCAACAACAAAAAACTGATTACAGTAGAATCTTTATTACAGATTTGGTTGTTCTGTCTTCAATGGTAGTGGAAAGTAATACAAATATCTGAGAATAGGAGAATAACTAAGAAAACATTAGTACCTTCATTCAGGGTAACATATAGCCATTAAAATAGATTTAAAGTAAGTTTCTAATAACATTTTTAAATGCTTACATTATAATGGTACAAAAATGCAAATTTGAGAACATTTTAAAGGCTTCATGTCATTTTGTTCTGTTTTTTGTGCTTAAACAAGGAGACCTCTACTGGGAACTGCAAGGTAGATTATCTTCATTCCTCATCCATTCATTTGCACCCTGACCAGATCTCCATCTCAGACCCACTCAGATATACATCCTTCTAGTGTAGCCCCATGTCTCTGACCATAATAGGAAACTGGATACAGCCTGAGGTTTTACTTTGTTCACAGATACCCCCCTGAAAGCCCTCCTTGTACCCTCCACATCCTTTTCATTTCTTCGCTGACTTACCTCTTAGTTGATGCAAATACATATCTTGGAAAACAAGACATCCCTGTACCCCTCTCCGTTAGTTTGTGCAACTGACAGGCTGCTGCCATGAGTAACAAAAGAGAATACTTGATGGGGACTAGGAATTTGAGAGAGAGAGAGAGAAGTATATTTGGCAACTTTACCAAAAAATGCATATTTTTTCATGAATTTACAAGGTGGGGAGGAATGGCTGATCTTTTTCTGGCCAGTGAACCTTCTGTCTCTCAGAGCTGAGGCCAGAGAGTGGAGGTGAGTCAAAATCTCTGCCTTAGTTTCCTACCTGTCATGCTTTGGTGACATTAACGGTGGATATTGGTCCTGGTCTTTTAGTTTCAACCCAACTCTGTGTCGTTGCAGCTGCTGGAATTGCTTTCTGTTCTCTGGAACATGGTCTCCTATTATCCATAGTTTCCAGGGGTTTTATTTCATCTTATTTGGCTTTAGGGTATTTTTATTTAGTTTTATATACTGGTAACACCCTAATGGAATACTGGGAAAGGGCATATCATACACTGAGTTTTAAAAGCAAATCTGGTAGCGCCAAATCTAAGTAGGTATTGTTCAAATAAAGAGCTGCCCCCGTCACCTAGGAGTGTTTGAAACATCTTGATCAGATCACTGTTCTAAATTACTTGCTGAGGATATCTAATTGTAAATAGATTTTTATATTTCTTTGGAAATTCAATGCACATAACTTTGTTAAATATAATTTTATTTTAATAAAAACCTATTTGGGGTTCTGCTACTCTCATATCCACTTCTAAATCTGTCTTACTTTTGCTAGATAATGGTCCTAAGGAGAACTTAACTGAGATGATTAGAGAGACAGGTAACGTAGAAAGGAAAAAATAATTTCGTTTTGCTTCTGGACAGGTTTGTTTTAATGATGGCATCAGCTGAATTTGATTAAATTGCAAACAATGGCAGTGGCATACCAAGAGGTTTCAATTAAAGTGAAAGCCATCGATGCAATTTAATTGGGATCTCCTTCCAGAGCCAGAAATGAGGCCCCTTGCTCTGTCGGGCCTGTGCGTTGCTGGGGCTTATGTGTGAACAGCTACATGCTGAGGGTCTCGCCGTCACTCTTTACATCAAAGCTGGAAGTCAAGCTTCTCCAGTGACTTTAAAGCAAGTTAAATAAACACCCATCAGGGAAGAGAGGAAAAGCTGTGGTGGAGAAAAACACAGAGAATTCAGAACGGCGAGAAGCAGCAGACATTTATCGAGAACCATCTTGTCCACCCCCATCGGCAGGGCCGACGACATGACTTTCCCAGGTTTCTCAGAACCGGACTGTGGCAAACACAGCAATAACCGCCCAGGTCCCCCTTTAGAATGGACTTGCTGCTCAGCTAAGAGGAATGTGGTCAAGAGTGAGCCTACAGGTGACAGCAACTTAACAGTCAGCCTCATCTGCCTAGAACTGCTCTCCCCAAGGTTATATCCTTCTCCAGGCAGCACGCATCCAATGACCAAGCAAGCTGGAAATATAAAACTTCAGCCATTAATGTACACCGTGTGACTCCAGGTGGCCCTAATACATCAGAACCACAATAAAATAAAAATAGATAGGATAAGAGTGTGAAGTAGAAAATAAAATAATACCAGGTGATAAGATTACTATACAAAGCACCTTCTGTAAAGTCCTGTACACTTGCTAGCAGTGGGCTCCAAGTTTGAGCTTAGTAAGAAATGTGCCCCTGAATTACTAATGAACTGAATGGATGAATCAAGGATTAAATAAAATATGTAAAGACTAAAACATTACTGTGGAATATAAAAATATTTGAAGATATGAAATGAACAAATCATGATCTAGATTGTAAAGAAAACCATGCAAATATTCTTCCCAAAATAATCCATAAATTTAATGCAATTCTAATGCAGGTTCCAAGAGGTTTAGCACATTGACAAAAATATTCTAAAGTTCACCTGAAAGAAAAAACAGATGGCAATAGCTACAATATTTTGTAAAACAAGAATAAGAAGGGGGAATTGCATTACCAGATTAATGTATGCAATCAAACAATATTAACCACAATGTGAGAGATGGGTTAGGAAAAAAAAACAGATGATACCAATCACACTAAATGATAAGAGACTGAAACAGACCCAAGTATACATTAGCATTTACTACAAAAATCATTTATTGCTTCTCAAGATTTGGAAATTTTGGTAGGGCTCAGAATAGACAGCTTATTTCTGCCTCACATTGTGTTGACTCTAGCAGCTCAGCTGGGGCTGGAGTTTCCAAGATTGTTACTGACTTCTCTCCTTCTCGGTCAATCAGTTCTCTCTCCCCTCATCATTCAGTAACCTAGCCTGAATTTCTTTACTTGGTGACTGATCACAAGAGAAGCAAAACAGAAGCTGTCCAGCCTCCCAAGGCCCACAGCCAGCACAGCACAACTACAGCTGCATTCTATCAGCGAAAGCAAGTCACATCAGCCCAGGTTCCAGAAAGGCAAATAGAGTTTCATGTGCAGACAGGGATGGGATCCTCTTGTCCCATTGTTCATGTCTACCTCCGCAGACAACCCACCAGAATAAATTTTGTTGTTATTATGATACACGTATGCACAACTAGGCCCAGTTGGTTCTGCAGACTTATTCTACCAGACTTACTCTTTCAGAGAATAAAAAAATAAGGAATGTCCCCAACTCATTTTATAATGCTTATATAACCTTGATTCCAAAAGCACCCTGAAGTACTGTGAGAAAGGCAATTAATCCAGTAGTGTTTAAAAATTTAGGTCAAAAAATTCCTAAATAAAATGTTATCAAATTGAATCCAATGATGTATAAAGTAAATAATACATTCATGTCCAATTTTATATGGGTTCACATCTGAAAAGCTAATTGATGTAATTCAGTTGTTTTAACAAAATAAAAGAGGAAAGAAATGAACATTCCAATGGATGAAGGAAATGATTTTCTATTATTCAAAAATAATTCATGGTTTTAAAGAACTCAGCAAATAAAAATAAAAGTGAACTTCCTTAACCTGATAAAGATAATCTACTGAAAGCCTACAACAATCACCCTGAATGGTGAGAAGTTGGAGCATTCCTTCTGAAGACAGGATAGGATAAGGATACCCACACTCAATACTTCTATTCAACATTGCACCAGACGCCCTAGCCAGATGGGTAAGCAAAGAAGAAAAGATAACTGGCATACAGGTTGGAGGGGAAGAAACAAAACAATCATTATTTCCTGGTGATATTTCTTGACATTTAGAAACTCCAAGAAAATCTTCAAATAAACTACCAAAGCAAATAATACCGTTTAGCTAAATTGTTGTATGAAAAGGTCAATATACAAAATCAATTGCCTTCTCACACATTAATAATCCAATAAGGCTGGTATGAATTATTTTTTAAAGCAACATAAAAATTAGCTATTGTAAATGTAAAACAAAACATATCTTAATCCCACATAAACTTTTGTGAATTAATGTTAATTTTTAAAAATGAAATTATAGACTATTAGAAATTATCGGTGAAGGTCTAAGTAAATGGAAAGAGATTTTCCAAATATAAAAGCCATGGAAAGAATCACAAAGCAAATAATTGATAGATTCCATAAAATATGTAAAATGATATAAAAAATGATCATAATCCTTAAGCGACAAACTGGGAAAATAGCCACAAATAAGAAAAAAGGTTAATACCCTTAATAGACAAAGCATACTTATAAATCTTAAAATCCATTAGAAAAACACTAATGCTCCAATAGAAATTTTAGCAAAGAAAATTCATGCAAGAAAATATCACTAAAAATCATGCAGATTAAAATTCAGCCTTACCATAAGAAAATAACTGCTTATTAAAATAACAGTGATGTGTTACTTTTCAACCAGCAAACAGAAAATAACACCGAGAAAGGATCAGTTGTGTGCTATGAGACAGGTCCTTTTGTACATTGCTGTTAGTAGCTGAAGTTATACAACCATCCTCCAGGCCATATTTTTCGAGCACAATAAAATAGCATCTATGCTTGACCCAGTATCTGATTCTGGATCTATTTATACACATATAAAGGAACAATTATGTATATATATAGCTTATAAATTTAAAATATATTACATACTATATATTTATTTGCATATTTATATTGAATATACTATATTTATATTATATAATTTAAAAGTTGCCCATAATATTACTTAAACTATAGAAACACTGGATATGCAACAAATGCAAAATGGTTAAATAAATTATGGCTCATTGGAGACTGATTTCAAATTTGATGTGCTTGTGAGTCCTTCTTCAAGGAGAATTTTGTGCAGAAGCCCAATATATAAATTGGTTAAATGTGGAGCTGCTCTGTTAGAAAAGTGCAAGGGGAGCCTAGACTCAATGGCTTCTGTCCCAACTCCTGTTTCCAAGCTCTGTGGTGGCCCCCAGGACACCTCTAAGAATCCCTAAGGCTTTATGGAAAACTCTGAAAGAAAAAACTGCTGTATGATTTTATATGACTATTGAATTCATACTCTGAAACATCTGTAATGATGAGAACAAAAGCTCAGGATATAACATCACATAAAAACTAATGTATAAAACTACATTCTGTATGATCTCAATTAGATAAATATATGTATGTAAACATCCAAGGATTCTTTCTACTTTGTTTTTCATAGTTGTCTGTAACTTTCCATTTTTCTACCAAGACCATGAATTCCTTTCATAATTAGGGGGAAATGGAAAATTATTAACAAACATGTGTAGTTTTCATTCAGGCCCACTAGTTCATGCTAGAATTATTGTATGCATCTGCAGAAAAAAAAAATCTTGGAATTTTAAAGAAAATTTTATTAGAAACAGCTAAAGAGCCCTCCAATAATCTACCTCTGGGACATTTATCTTCAGTGTTATTCAGAGCACATCTGAAATCAATTACAGCCCCCCAACTGGCTTCAGGAACCTCTGTGTGCCTCCAGCCATCTCCAGAGCAAATTGCCTCAGCCGTGGTCAGAGTCAAAATTTCTTAGTTGCCTTGTTTGACCTAAAAATGTTTTATGTAATTTGCCATTATCTGAAAGGGAAACAGTTGTTAGAAAATAAATCTTTTTCTAACTGTGTCTTGTTAAATGGGTGTCAAGAAATATTCTTCATTGTTCAGACATACCAGAAGAAACACAACAAATATTAGGTAAATAAATGGAACCTCCAAAATAAATCCAAAGGGGAAGAGGAAAGTCACTGTTAATCTATCTCTAGAGACACAAAGTGAAGGATGATTTGCTTTTTACTCCTTGAACACCAGAAATAGGACATCTATCAGGACTGTAACGGAAATAAGAGGCAGAACTTTTATTTTCCTCTCCTTCCTCCATTCAGTAAACATTTACCTAAAAATCTACAATATGAAGATCTTGTACTAGGGGCTGGGAAAGGAAATGTGCGTAGTAGGGCTGAGGGTGGAGGCAGAAATGTAAAGCAATGATTGCAGTTTATTGAAGAGTGCTGTAATAGTGGTGTGTGTGAGCTGTTTTGGAAATTGAAAAGAGAAAACCACTAACAAGCTTTCCTAGGAGTGAAGGAACAGGGAAAGAAATTGTGAAAGAAAGTGGCGGCGGGGGGAGGGGATGGAGGCAGAAATATCCAATACTTCTCAGAGGCAATGACAGTGTTACAACTTTTTTTTTTTAAGGTAGAAAAAAAAAGGGGAAGTGTGTTGCGTTAAAAAGAAAATAACTGACCTAGCTTTACACGGATGATCACTAATCTCAAATGGTCCCTTAGAGCCTCTCGGCAATTCAACTGTATTTCTGTACCTCGTTCACTTGCCTGTTCTCGAAGATGGCTAGTTTATACCTTTTTCTCTCTCCTCAAATTGCCAACGTTTCCTCCCCACCTTCTCTCGCACATGATGAGCCTGCTTTCCTTTTCACTGAGAAAACAGAAGCAACTGAAAAGGATTTTGACATCCTCCCACCACCACTTCTACTGACATATTGCTCTGTGTGCCCTTATTCTCCTGCAGCCCTCCTGTGGCCCTGGATAAACTCTTGGCCTCCGAGCTGAGGCCAAGCCCTCCGCTCGTGTGGTAGATCTCATTCGTCTGGCCAAGTCAAGAACACTCCTTCAACAATTGTCTCCTCTCGCCTCTGCATCTTCATGTTTCCTCTCTCTGCTGAGTCATTCACATCAGCATACAGAAATGCTAGATCGTAAAATAAAACCCTCATTTGAAGCCCACATTCCCCCCACCAGATACCATAATGCAGCTCTGCCTTTCTCTACTGCAAAGCTTCTATAAAAGGTTGGCTATACATGGCGTCTCAAGTCTCATTCAAATGCATTTCTATCAGGTTTTCCTCCCAACCACTCCGCTGATACAGCTTTCACAAACATCCCCAAACCTACCTCCCTTATTCACACTCTCTAACCTCCACATCCCTTGCACCACCACCATCTGACGCATCATATATTTACTTGCTTGTTTGTTGCCTATCAGCCCCAATGAGCTGTAGCCTCGAAGAACGCTGTCCCAAAAACCCAGAACACCACCTGGCACATAACAGGTATTCAATAAATTTTTCTTAAATGGATGGGTGAGATAAATTATCGTGCCTAAGATTATGCGATTATCAAGTTGGGGAGGAGAAATTCAAACTCAGATGTACCTGACTTTAAAATCATGTATCCCAAAGCTTCATGCTACAACCTGGGCCTCTGATGGGGTGATTGGAATAGCTGGCAGAATCATGAGTAAAGTAGGGTCTGTGAGAGAAAGAAGATTTGAGATGGAGAGTTGTGAAATCATTTACTCGCCTGCAAAATAAGCATAACATTAGAGAAACCGCCTGCTTACTCAGAGGTGAGTAATCTGGCAGTCTCGGATATCTACTACACAATCCAGAATGAGAAATGGAACAACCACAGCCTCTAAATGACCTAAGCAGATGTCACAAAGCCCAAGCTAACACACGAGGAGCTTAGCAGGCTCTCAGAGTCACAAGTTTAGGTCTAGGTATTCCAACCACAGAAGCTTAAACGTAACCAACTATGAGGACAGTACTAGAGAGAGCACACCCCCACACAGACACACAATTTCCAAAAGCTTTTCCAAGAACCTAAGTGACCTAGTGTGCTTCCATTCAGCCCGAGCACAGCCCTTCACACTTCAACAGCCCTTTACACCTCAGCACTGATTCTCCTACTACACTTGAGTACAGGGTAGCATAAGCCAGAAATCGTTTACGACAGTGATCTGAGGTCATGAGGATAAAACTAAATTGTATTCAGTATCTTCTTAAGAAGGCAGACAGACAACTCATATACTTTAGAAAGATATCCATAGAATCTGGTGGTGAAGTTTTTATTTTTTTTAAGCTCTTTATTGGAATATAATTGCTTTACACTGTTGTGCCAGTTTTTGCTGTACAACAAAGTGAATCAGCTGTATTTATACATATATTCCCGTATCCCCTCCCTCCCACGACTCCTTCCCACTCTCCCTATCCCAGCCCTCTAAGTCATCACCCATCATCGAGTTGATCTCCCTGTGTTATGCAGCAGCTTCCCACTAGCTATCTATTTTACATTTGGTAGTGTTTATATGTGAATGCTACTCTCTCACTTCGTCCCGGCTTTCCCTTCACCCACCCCCACTCCTCCTCGTGTCCTCCTCAAGTCCATTCTCTACATCTGTATCTTTATTCTTGCCTGTCACTCAGTTCACAAGTACCATTTTTTTAGATTCTATATATATGAGTTAGCCTATGGTATTTATTTTTCTTTCTCTTACTTCGCTCTGTATGACAGACTCTAGGTCCATCTACCTCACTACAAAGAGCTCAATTTCATTCCTTTTTATGGCTGAGTAATATTCCATTGTATGTGTGGTGGTAAGTTTTTAAAGGCTGCATTTGAAAAGGTGAAATTTCTGGAAAAAAATCTACTTAATGGAAGAGCTCAATCCCCAAACATGCTGGATAAATGGAACATTGGTGTCCTTCTCCAAAGAATAAAAAAGAGAATCAGCAAGTGGGCTTGATTTTTACTTTTAATTTGTGTTTGACTCATGCCAAAGGTATTTGAGAGGTAATTTCTATATCACAGCTTTGGCATCATGGAAGTAACATCTGATATCAACAATCCAATATGTTAGTATTCACTGGTCCAGAGAATGGCAGATTACTTACTTTCAGTAGTTCCATGATCTTCTAAAGAGAGAAAATTGTCTTATTTGTGGGTAACTACACATACACTTTCCAAGTAAGAGATTGGTTTCTCTAAGATTAGCAGTATAATAGTCTCAAAACTGGAAATAAACAATACCAAGGGAAATTTCAATAATCAGGCTGTTAACCCTTCAGACAAGAAAGAGAGAGAAACAAGAGCTTAATATTAAAATTTTCAAATTTCTTCCACCCTTATTAGTGCTTCCAGTCTCAGATTTCACTGCTGGCATTACCCATAGTGTATCGAAGCTTGTTTTTGTCACACGTGTGAAGATTTATTTAACTTGAAAGTCCTTCCCAGTTCATGTGGGTTGAAACCATAACTAAATACCTTGTCACATGTTTCTTATTGTGGAAAGGCATCCATAGCTTTCCAAAGAATAATTATTATTCCAGTGAACAGATTTTGCCAGACTTTCAAAAGTTAGACTATAGATCTCGAGAAACTTAAAAACTTGTTTCCGATTTTTAATCAGCAAAAGACTGTGTTTAAAACTAAGACATGGAAAACAACTCATTCTCCAGAAAATAAGAAAATAAAGCTTTTGAAAACCAATTTTCCCTTTTCTTTGAGCCAGATTCTAAGATCTATGGTTAAAAAGATATTACCTGGGAAAAAAAAACACTCCTTTTCAGTAGTCCAAATGTCATATGGGATACTTGATATTTGGGGGGAAATGGAATGGTTTCCTAGATGTCATTAGGACCAGCACTCTGCATTCTGGTCAAATCTTTTAAAAGTCCTTACAATGTGATATTCAAACATATGAAATTCAAGGTAATCTAACACAGGAGTTAAAAGATGATAGGCTCGCAAATCAGACAGACTTGTGTTTGAATTCTCTATTTGACTTACTATCCTAGTGACCTTGAGCTATTAAATTAACTTCTATGAACCCCAGTTTTCTCATCTGCAAAATGGCATAAAAGCATGGCCTGTTTCCTACTTTCAGGGTTACTGAAAGAATTAATGAAACAATATATGTAATCCACCAAGCTCAGAGTAAATGCTCAAGCCCTATCACCAGCAATTACAATTGTGAATGTGACTGTGATCAGTTTCCCTTCCCAGTACCACTTGCCTGCATGACACACAGCCGCATAGGATTTCCTTCCTAAATATTTTGTAACAGCCTGATGAAGGGATGAGTTTTAAACTGGATCCATGATGTTAAAAAGTCAAGAAATGCAAAGGCTCCTCTCTATTCCATTTGATCGACCCTCATTGTTCCTTCAACTTGCTTCCCAACTTTCAGAAACAACTGGAAAAGGAAAGAAAGAGGAATCTTTGGTTTTTGAGGATTTGGAAATTGGGTAGAACGAGGTTTACCCTTGGGAGATTTGAAATGGGGTTACATAAAATGAAATATGAAGGACACTGGGCCTAAGTGAGAAGAAAACAAATACTGACCTCTGCATATGTCAATCACTGGTATGAGATAATGAAAGGCCAGTCTTGCAGCTACTTTTTACCCCCACGCTACATAATTATGCCTTGAGCCTTTTGCATCTCCTTAAGACAAACTCCCTTCATGTGCTAGCTAGATTTTAAAAATACCAGTGAACAAAAAGTAAAATTAACCCACTATACTATGAACCAAAAAATAATCACAAGAAAGAAGGCAGATACAGAGAATGGACTGGAGAACTCGAGGTTTGGGAGGGGGCGGGGGGTGAAGGGGAAGCTGAGACGAAGCGAGAGAGTAGCACAGACATATATATACTACCAACTGTAAAATAGATAGTCAGTGGGAAGTTGTTGTATAACAAAGGGAGTCCAACTCAAGGATGGAAGATGCCTTAGAGGACTGGGGCGGGGAGGGTGGGGGGGACTTGTCGAGGGGGGGGAGTCAAGGAAGGGAGGGAATACGGGGATATGTATATAAAAACAGATGATTGAACTTGGTGTACCCCCAAAAAATAATAAAAAAAAAAAAAAAGAAAGAAGGTACCAGCAACCTTACTGGAAGATTGAAAAGGGGGATTCAGGTAACTTCAATAGATGCTGCACTTCTTCACAGTCTTTACCGAAATCCTATCCAGAAAGGAAACTTCAGTCCCTTTTGTTTTCATATTGGGCTTGACAATCGTGTTTTGTCAGCTATTATCATGACTGACCTTGACATTAGAAAATGTTATTTCTTCAAACTAAAAACAACCTGCCATGGCCCTTCTCTGTTGTGCTTCCTCATCCCCCTATAATTATGCCCTTTCACCTCTGGTGTTTTTTTTTTTTTTTCCTTCTTTCTTCTTCTTTTACTGCAGGATTTATGAAATCCTTGGAAACATGTTGTTTCCAGATGTAGGTCCCGAGTGCCCTGTCATTTACTTCCTGTCCAAGCCCCGAGCAGATGGAATTACACAAGTTGGGCTGTATGAGTCCACCCTCCAATGCCTTCATTAAACTCCAGGATTTTAAAAGAGTCTGCCCAGTTTCTGGCAGGGACCTTTCCATACTTCCACCCCCGAAGCTGTAAATTACTACCTCTTTAAACTCAATTGTAAATGATGAGGTGTCTGGAATGTACTTTCCTTTCCCTGCAGCCTCCTTGGAGTAATTACTGTTTCGCAGGCCTCCCTACTTAACTTAGCACATTATTCAAGCAGTGTAGCGTTTGAGTAGCTCATTGAGGGAGGAGGTTATTTTCGTTAGGGTATTATAACTCTATCTTTTTTTTGGTTGCAAAAGGAGAAGATTTGTGCTCTTTCGTTTCCCATTGAGCAATCACTCTTTTAACAAGAGAAAGCTGTAATCAACAGGCCTCTTTCAAGAATTCATTTTCCCTTCTACCGCACATGCAGTTGAAGCACAGAACTTCTGTTTTTTCTGATCATCAGTGAGATAATTTAACATTTTTTAAAGGCTGCTGCTGCTGCCATTAATTTTCATAGGTAAAGATCACCTGGGAAATGTTTAAACTTTTTTTTTTTGAGACAAAGAGAAACAAAAATAACTCAGGTGATCAATGCCTAGTCATCTAATTTTGATTCCTTGATGAGATTTGTTTAAAAAAACTTAAAGAGTCTGGAAAGGTCATGGGTAAAGGGTTGGAGGGAGGGAAAGAGGAGGAAGGGCTGTCACATTGAATAAATAATCTATGCAAAGTTCCCAGCCTGGCTGCTATCACTTTAGCAGGAAAGGTAAAACTAATATTCCCTGAGGGACAAAAGCTCAGGTCAGTCCTCCTTCTTACGGAGGTTTTTACCTCTTTAATTGATTCATTGGTTTAGAGTCTTACCATGCCTGCCGTGGGCTTCTCTGCCACTTGCTTCTCCCCAGTCAATCAGTGTGGTATCACCATGTCCCTGGACTATATATAGGTAAAGATATTGACATATCATATGGAGAAAGAAAATGAGGGCTGTTGCTTGAGGTCAAACAAGTATTAACAGTACAGTGAATGTTGAAGCAGAGTTTCCACCACATGTGAAGGAAAATTCAAAAACATCATGAAATGGAGTATCACTCACTCCCTCCTGACATCTGTGAAGGAAAAATTCAGAAAGAGATAAAGGAATGGGGCATCATTCATTTCTAATTCAGCCTGTGAAAGTGTTCTTGTGTGTTGTAGATGATCGTAAAGGAGATTCATTCGTATTTGGACATGACAGACTAGGGGTGGACGAGGCTTCTTAGGTGTTCTTTTGTCTGCACTCATTTGTGTGTGGGGAGAGTTCAGATGAACTTTGCTCGGGAGAATACTCTCTAAGTGGGATGGAATAAAAGGGTAAATCTTGGTTTCGGTTCCTGGTCTGGTACCTTGGAATAGGCAGAAGGATTGTAAGAGGAGAATGAGCTGTTACCCCAAGGAAGAAAAAGGAGCATAGTGTTACCCAGGTGCCAAAGTGTGACACAGAGTCAGGAAGGCTCCCTTATTTTGCCCCCACCCACATAGCTTTGGACTAAAGGAGTTGCAGTGACACTCAGACACCTCAAGGGCCTAAGGATTCGGGGAATCATCTTTTGTCAATGTCATCAATGTTGTCGTTGTGGACGCCAGTAGTGGTGATGATGCTGAGTCACAATTCTCAGGAAGTTTCATGGACATCAGACATTCAAAAGGGTGCACGTGGTAGAAGAACATGAGCTAAAGTAAGACACCAGAGGTAATCAAGGAAGACTTGAAAGGGCTGGACTTTCTTTTTCAGCCTTGGGCACATGCCAGTGGAATTTATTATTATATGGACCCTATCCAGTTCCAGTGAGTTCTGGAAAAATAAATTTTCACAAAGAAGTATATTAAATGTAGCACCACAAAATGGGCACAGAAAACAACAGCTACTTAAGCAGACTGAATAGAAGCAAAGCAGGCTTTTGAAATACTGCAGGTTAACTATGTTTTAGGCAATTCACTCTTTGACAAATTTTTTATTCATTTTAAAATTATCACTTAAAAGCCTACTAGAATATTAAGGTTATTCTCACACACACACACACACACACACACACACACGCACACACACACACACGCACACACACACAGTGGAGTAAGGAACAAAAAATGGTGTAAGAGGGATCTTTGACTAGTAATGATGTAATTTTTTTATATCCTAAGACATTTGTATGTCTTTGTGAATTGCCTGTTAAGACAGATTCCTAATTGCATTTTTCTTGTTGTTTTATGAGTTATTTATATATTGAGGGTGATAACACTCTCTGTCATTTATTTTACAAATATATTTTACCTGTTTTAGAGATGGACTTTTAAATTTGTTTATGATAATTTATTGGATAGAAAAATTCTATTTCTTCTTCTCTTCATTATTTTTCTTTAATTTTATTCTTAGAAATATTATACTAAGCTTGTAAGCAGAATCTGTTCCTCCATACTTTTAAGAATTTTTATCTTGTAGTTTCATCTTTCAAATTGACTCCTATGCAATCTCTTTTTGAGTATTGAGTGAGGAAAGCCTCTAACTTTATTTTTTTTACAAATAGATACTTTTCCCCTTGTATTGAATAATATATTACCCTGCAAAATTTGGGGGGAAACCATCTCTATCACAAGCTAAACCTTTTCTGTTTCTTGACTTTCTATTCTGTTTGACTTAACTATGTTGGTCTGCTCTTGTGCCAACATCACAATATGAAATTACAATATGTTCTAAATTTCCATGATGCAAATGTCACTTCATAATTCCTTTTATTTTTGTCACAATTCTATTGCAAAGTTTTACTTTAGGTTAAGATGCAGAAGGTTGTGACAGATCATTGCTCTTACCAGAAAAATTATAAAAATATGGATTAACTAAAAATTCCTATGTTTTAACACACTGGAGAGCTATGAATGAAAAGAATCTAAAGACTCCCAGAGAGAAACAGACCCTTCCTGGGTTAGCAGAGACCCTGGACTGCTTTTCTCCTGGGAACCCTTGCTGAGTTTACACAGAAAGAATCTGCTGGGGTAAGGAGAAACCAGTTAAACTTTTAACTGGCATGGTGAAAATGCCATGTGAGCTGGTGTAATGTAATAGACTCTTAGGAACCCCAAATGCATAGCTAGTCCTTCCTTCCAGCAATTCTCCCCTCTAGAATTCTGCTCGGTGTCTGGAAGAAGCATCTGGGAATCTGGGGCAAGGCTGGAAAGCAAATATAGATCCCAAAGTCCACTAGAAGGAAGAGCCTGTTACATACACAGATAAGATTGCATTCTCAAGAAATTTGAAAACAAATGCAACCTAAAACTAACTAAAGTTACAAACCAGCCTGAATTCTTTTAAATTCCTGATAGGATCAAAGCAAAAATCCTCTCTACTCCTCTTCAGCTGCCTAAGAAGAAAAGATATTCCTCCTCTGGGGGAAAGCAACATTTACTTCAATCCCTATAATTTTTAAACACAATAAAAAGTTACAAGTCATGGAAAGAAGGAAATGTGACTTTTATTCAAAGGAAAAATAAAATCTATAAAAGGAGAACTACAGATGACCCAAATATGGGCTTAACTGAGAATGACTACAAAATCACAACTAAAAATGTTTTAATAATTAAAGCAAAAATAGACATGATTTATGAAAAGATGGAGAATTTCAACAGAGGAATGGAAGCAATAGCAACAATAAAATTTGGATTCTAAAATATTTTAAATTAGGCAGACATTGGATGGGCTTAATATCAGACTAGATATAGCAGAAGAAAGAATTGGTGAATTTGAGGACAGATCAATAGAAATAAATTAAAACACAAAGGAAAAAGAACTTTTTGAAAAAGCAGAGAATGAGGGAAATATGAGATAATATCTGTAACTAATAATTTCACATACATACAGCTAGATTAAGAGCCACTGCTTTAGACCTAGCTTGAGGAATCTGAGGAGCTAAGATAACGTGAACAAAAAACACTCCATAACAGTTCAAAACCCAGGCCTGCAGACAGAGGAGTCAGGACATGAAAATAAAACCTTCTGGCCTGGAGATGGTCATGTGACAAGTCTAATCTTCTCCATGTATAAATGACGCAATGGACAACCTAAGACTGATATCTGCTTGTCCAAGGTCAGAGAGCAAACCACTGGCAGAGCTGGGACTTGGAGAGACTGGGTCCTATGAGAAATGCTGGGAGTAAGGATGGGGAAATTAATCTAAATGAGTGAAAGGAATTTGTGAAAAATCACTCAAGAAGGGAGCATCAGAGCCAGAACTGGAAGCCAGGCCTCCTGTCTCTTAGGTGGGTACATATTCACCAAATCTGTTTTTTGTCCACTCCAGATCCTCACAACCTCAGTACTTCAGAGCCCTTACCCATGTCTGAGAGCTATCTGGTACAAGAATTTCTCCATGAAGTTTTATCCATATCGTTGTATTTAAATGTGGTTCCTGGTGTCCTAATTCAATGGAGATGTGGGGATGAGGCTCCCATCAGGGGGCTGGGGGTCTGTGAACTGGCCCTTGGCACACTGGAACTGTGACATCCCCACCCATGCCCCAGTCAGTAGAGAGTTACTAGAGTCAAGAGGCAATGATATGCAGCATAATTCTGAAGAACAGGGAAGCAAAGGGAAAAGTAGAGGAAACAAGAGGCTTGGTTTTTTTATTCTGTTCTTTTTGTTTCTTTCTTTTTCATTTTCTTTTTTTCTTTTTTAAAAATTTTTATTGGAGTATAGTCGCTTTACAGTGCTGTATTAGTTTCTACTGTACAGCAAAGTGAATCAGCTACACATATACATAGATCCCTCTTTTATGGATTTCCTTCCCATTTAGGTCACCACAGAGCACTGAGTAGAGTTCCCTGAGCTATACAGTAGGTTCTCATTAGTTATCTACTTCACACATAGTGTCAATAGTGTATATATGTCAATCCCAATCTACCAATTCAGCCCACTTCTCCCCTTTCCCCTCTTGGTGTCCAAACTTTGTTCACTATGTCTGTGAGAAATAGAGATTTCTGCTTTGCAAATAAGATCATCTATACCATTTTTCTAGATTTCACATATATGCATTAATATAGGATATTTGTCTTTTGCATTTTCTTCATTTAGAAAATATTCACCTTAACACTCACATTTTAAAGAGTATATAATTCTGTGGAGTTCAGTACATTCACGAGGATGTGCAAACATCACCACTGTCGAATTCTAAAACGTTTTTATCACGCCCAAAAGAAACCCTATGTCTGTCAGTAGTCACTGCCCATTCCCCTTTGCCCCCATTTCCTGGCAACCACAATCTGCTTTCTGTCTGTATGGATCTGCCTTTTCTGCACATTTCACATAAATGGAATTATACAATAAAAATTTTAAGAAAAAAAAGAAATTAAAAAAATGCTTTTATTTAAACCATTCAGTCAATGATATTTTTGTTATAGTAGCCTCAGTGCACTAAGACAGTTAGGGAAATTAAAATGAAAACAACAGTGAGATACCATGTCATACCATGAAAATGGCTAAAATTAGAAAACTGACAATATAAGGGCTGATGAGAAAGTAGAGCAACTGGCCTTCACACACAACACTAGTGGAAGTGAAAAATGGTGAAAATCACATTGGAAAGATAGATATCAGTTTCTTATCAAGTTAAACATTCATCTGCCCTATGATCCAGTAATTCTCTTCCTGTGTATATACCCAAAAGAAATGAATGCATATAACCACAAAAAGATTTGATCAAGAATGTTTATAGCAGCTTTATTCTTAATAGCCTCAAACTGGAAATAACCCAAATGTCCATCAATAGGAGAATGGAGAAACGAGTTGTGCTATAGTCATACAATGGACTGCTACAGAGCAATAAAAAAGAACAAATAACTGATCCACTTAACTACATGGATAAATGTCAAAAAGAGACACAAAAGAGTATCTACAATAAGATTCCATTTTTATGCAATTCAGTACTAGGCAAAACTAATCTATGATGATAGAAATAATGTGATTACCTTTGTATTGGGTCTGCTGAGTAGGAGGGAGCATGATGAAACTTTCTAGGGATATGAAAATGTCCTGTATCTTGTGTGGTGGTCACAACAGGTGTATACATTGTAAAATTTCATTGAGCTGTAAAACCAAGATCTGGATATTTTACTGTATTAATTACAGCTCAATAAAAACAATGTTTAAGAATGTTTAATGCATATATAATGAATATTCTTGGCTTTATATACTTCCAGCAAAAAAAACAAATTGATAAACCCAAAATATCCATGTTGGGGTCTTGCTTGGAGTCACATTAAATACATAAATTAACCTGAGGAGAACAGATGCTATGTTGGGTCATCCTATCAAAAACATGTTATATCTCCATTTATTCATTTTTATTTGAATAGTCTCTCTCTTGTATTGATTTCCCTTAAGTTAAATTTTAATTATATTTTTGTAGAAATTTTAATTATATGTTTTTCCATATGTATAGAAAAATAATAGTATAGTTATCTTAATTGGACTTCTATATTTCCATTATTTTTTCTCTCTAGGATTTTTTTGTTGTCATTTTTGTTTGTTTTCATTGAGAATATCACTGAGAAAGATTGATAATATTGCCTTGTTCTTAGCTCAAACTGCCAAAATATCATTTTTAAAAGTGATGAAAAAAATTATTCAGTACTGTATATCATTTATATCTCTATAAAACTGAGAGAAAAAAAAAGTAATGAAAGTTAGTATTCCTGTCCTCTTTGTAGACTTGATAAAATGCCTTTAGCATTTACTAGTATGTATGATGTTGGTGCTAGTTTGAGAGAAACATTTATTACCATATTAAGATATTATCCATCCATCCTTAGCTTTCCTTGAATTCTGTTTTGAATGAATATAAAACTTTGCATCTCCAAGTAAAGAAAATTCATCTCAATAATTTATAAAAATGTTCAAATTGTTTTCCTCCTTTGATCTAATGATGCCATGATACAATATGCTAATAGTTGCTAATTTTAAATTATTCCATATTCCTAGAAATCTATTTCTTTTAACGGAGTTCTACATTTGGCTTGTAAAGAATTTAGGTAGTTTTTTTTTTCCCTCTATAGTTGTAAACATAGTTTTATTTTTGTCTTTTTTTTTTTTGGCTGCACCTCACGGGGTATGGGATCTTACTTCCCCAACCAGGGATCAAACCCTGGGCCCTCGGCAGTGAAAGTGCCAAATCCCAACGACTGGACTGCCAGGAATTTCCCCTTATTTTTTTCTTTTATAAGGATCTTAGGTCTTTTTTTTTTAACCTCTGTAATTGTAAATGTAAAACTTTTCCCCCTGTGGTAAGCATTTTAGGAAGTTTTGCTTCAGTAATCATAAATGTAGAGTTTTAATTTTGTATGTTTTGTCAGATTTTGGTATCAGTGTTTAGTTAGTGCTGTACAATGAACTGGGAAACTTTCCTTACTTTTATGTAGTACTCTAGAATATGTCATGTATTGTGGCAATCATCAGTTATTAGAAAGTTTAAAAAACTCACACATAAAAATGACTCAGGTCTTTATCCATCTTGGAATTAATTCTTTTTGCAACATTTTCTGTTAATTTGGAAGTTATTGGTCTGTTCAATTTTTCTGTATCCTGACTCAACTTGAGCAAAATACACTTTCCTCCAAAACTGCTGTTTTCATACCTATTAGTATTAAATATCATATTCTCTTCTAAGTTTTTATAACTCTATTATTTGAGTTAGATGCCATTTTAATTTGTAACACTGTGTTCTCTACATGATGAACTTTATTGCCAATTTCTATTTTTTATCTGTCTGGATTAATTTCTGATTTTATCTTTAATCCTTTTCTCTTGCTTCCGTTAGATTAATTTGCTTATTCTCCAAATCTTTAATGATATTAGCTAATTTTTATTCTTTCTGATTTACTAGAAATATGCTGAAAGAATGCATTCTGGTCATATTTGAGCTTCAAATGTGTAAGTTCTTATATAAGGGTGAGTCAAAAATTACCCCCACTCTGGTTATATTAAAACTTCTGTTGGCCACACTTTACACAGATAATTTTTGACACACTCTCGTATATTCAGTGTTTTCATCATCATTTTCAATAATCTCAGCTTCAAATATTTTTCCTATTTAACTCATGAAAAGAGACATATTACTTAGAAATCAGGTTTGGCTACTGTGAGAATGGCTAAAATAAATATCCACGCAAGCAGTCTATGGCGGAGGGCAGCTCAGTCTTTTTCTATCTTGATATCCCACCAATTTCCAAAGTAAGCAGTTTCCACGTCATAATTTCAGATCCACATTCCAGCCCACAGAAGAAGCATAAGGGTGAAGGAATGGATTTGCCCCTGTCACTGCCATCCACATTAGAATTTAGTCCCATGGCAGCATCTAGACTCAAGGGATCCTGGGAAATGTAGTCTTTTTCTGATTGGCCTAATTAAAAATTCTATTACCATCTAAAATGAAAAAAACAGATAAACAGGTAATACGTATCACAGTACCTGCCACAAAGGGTTTTAAAAATATTTCCAGTGAGCTGATTTGTTTATTTAAAATTTTTAATTTCCAATATTTTTGCAGCAGATAAAACAATGGGATTTGAATTATTTCTAGTGTTCTGATTTACTGACAATATTTATACCTTAATATATGATTCTACAATTTTTAAATATCTATAGATATTGAAAAAGAATGTTTTCTTTGTAGGGTACAAAGTTTTATACCTATTTATAAATCAGATCTCTTGTTTCTTTCTGTCTATTCTTAAATAAAATACTTTGCCTGTCAGTTACATCCTTCCCAGGATCCACACCTCTGCTAGTTTCCTTTTACTCATTTTCCAGTTTTCTACAACTTCTCTCTAAATAGATGCTGAGAGATGGCAGAGTGGTGGTAGATGACAGACAGCTTCACATATCTCATTGCCATAATTCTGTAAAATGTAACATATTTTAGAAATGGCTAATTTGCTATTTTTCACTGGCATTACTAAGTACCTTGCACAAATGTGCCTCTTTAATAAAAATTAGGGGTTATAATTACTCAAATAATATTAATAATAACTGGGCTTTATTTCAAGTTATAGTTTGACTATAAATTCTTGTTCCTAAAATTTTTTATAACAATATAACTTAATTGGTTTTAGATTAAGATTTTAGAAACTACTGTACATTGTAGCCAAAATTTTTATGCAAACTTTCTGTATTTTCTAGTGAAGCATCATTCCATTATTATGGTTTCCACTATTTTTAAATTTTTTAAACTATGTCACTATTCATTTTATATTTTATAATAAAACTGTGTAAACTATGTTACAATTTCACATGGGTCCCTAAAAAGTTATGCGATGCTTTTTAGCAAATCAAAGTTTTTCATTTTGTAAAATATAACCTCTTGTATGTAGGTCAAAATTGGAACTTGAAAATAATATGTAGACCTGCAGCTGGTGAAAATATACACTAAAAACTCTGCAGAGTTAAAAATTATAGAAGCTGAATTCTTAGTCATAAGATGTGTTTTCCCAATGTCAGGTTAATAATTTTGTGTGTCTGGCACAAAATATTTGTAGTTCAACTACAAAAACAATTGGACTTCATCAGGATGGAGTTGTTGAGGGGGAAGGGAAGAAGAAAACAAAGAGGGGTGAGGAGGATATGATTTTAACATCTGACACTTAACTTTATAATGAGAAACAGTGGAGACATGATGTCATACTGTAGAAGGTAGCTCTGCTGCATTTTTTTTTCAAGCTGGCTTGACCTGAGGTTTCAACTAAGTCCAGATGGAAAGAAGGGAGAAATGTATATATATTCCAAGTTTAAAACAAAGATTTAAAGCAGGGGGTTTCTCATTCAAGAATTTAACATTAATGTATTTAATGCAGACCAAGTAAAGCCACCTCATTATTCCTTCTTCCTCACCTGCTTATCCCAAACCTTTTAACCTCCCTCTGAATCTACAGGATGCCATCTGGCCTGATTAGTCTTCTGACCACTAAGGTGGTGGGCGGGGGGGGGGAGGGGGGGGTGTTCTTTAATTCCTACTGATGGGAAATGATCTATTGCTTTTTTCATCAGTTCTAAGACCCAGGTTTGGTTTTCTCGTTTGGGTTTGGTTTGGTTTGGTTTTCATATTTTAACATCTCAAATTGGGATGGATCTTACAATCAATGATGCCTTATAATTTAATTGGCAAAGTTTTTTGTTTGCTTGCTTTTGTGTATGTGTGTGTGTGTGTGTTTTAGTGGAACATAAAATAATGCTACATTCACTGTTCCTGTTGTCTTAGAATTTACAAAATATAATAATTAACAGAGGTGACTTATGAGGCACCTGGATTTTGCTTTGTTTGGTTTTTATTCTGGAGTGATATCTCGGTTTAAGAAAAGATCTAGAAAGAAGTCCCCTGGGAGCTAGTCTGTATTCTGTCAAAGTTCACTTCTGTGGCTGCTCTTGATTAAGCAAATATAAAGCCAGCAGCCCCTTTTCACCTGGGGAAAGGTCACTCCCCCACTCCCTGAAAGCTCTAGGTAGAGAGTATATCAACTTGCATAAAAAGCCCAGAATCGTCAAAGAGGAAAGGATGAGACTTCAACACCTAGTCCCCCAAAATCAAAGACCAGGGAAATCTGGGATAACCAGGGTGCCATTGAGCAAGAGATGCTGAAAGAAAGTGACAATGAGTACACCAAAGGATAAATCACTGAGGAGGGAAAAAAAGGATGGGCCTTTGCTGAGTACGTGGTACAGTCTCAAGTTATAAGAAGAAAGACAATGGGTGGCTGAGAGAGGACGCCCTACAGACTCAGCCACTCTGGCGTAGTGTTGAGCTTTCTGAAGAACAGAGACCAAGCTAAGAATGTGGCAGTCCAGCTAGGAACCACTGCAGCACTGGCAGGAATCCAGACCTTCAAGAACATTTCCTCAGCTGTAGACAGGCACCCATCTGGCTGAGCAGGACCAGCCTTACAGCAGCAATGACATGCAACAGAAACCAAAGCAACAGCACCAATGGACTGACTCTATTTGCCAGTCCCTTCTCTCCACCTGGCATTTGGAAGTAAGACTGACACCCTCTGGACAGGGTATGCCCCTGCATTCATAGAAAATTAACTGAAAATTAAGACACTTGCCGATCTTTGTATTCCAGCCACTAAAGCAAACTATTTGTAAACCTGGCACCACAGAAGAAACCTTTAAAAAGTTTCCAACAAAGAGACTCACAGACATAGGAAACAAACTTATGGTTACCAAAGAGGAAAGGGGGTTGGGAGGGAGGGATAAATTAGGAATTTGAGATTAACATACACACACTACTATATATAAAAAAGACAACCAACAAAGACCTACTGTATAGCCCAGGGAAATATTCTCCATCCTTTGTAATAACCTATAAGGGAAAAGAACCTGAAAAAGAATAGATATATATGTATAGATAGATATGTGTAATTAATTAGCTGTGCTGTACACCTGAAACTAACATGATGTTGTAAATCAAGTATACTTCAATAAAAAAATTTTTTTTAAGTTCCCAACAATCAATGAGAAGTTGTGATTATTCTAAGGAAAGAGTCACAGTGATTAAAAAAAAAAAGGTTATCCAAAGACACAAAGCTAGTAAATTAGTGGTAGATTAAAGATTCCAACCCAGGTCCACCTGGCTTAGAAAGTCATGCTCTCTTCACAACATCATGCTGGCCACCTCCGAAGAGATGAGAATTCTCATACAGACACACTGGAAAATCAAGTTCCTCAGAGATTATCCACAATGCTTAATTTATTATTTTACATCTGGATTAGACACTATAACCTGTGTTTGGAATATGAAGAAGAAACATCAGATGGGCCTAGACCTGGCCATCTAGTCCCGTCAAAATTCCTTGGGTTCACGGTGAACTGGTTAATGCAAAGCTTGACAAATTTAGGAATTCCTAACAATGTCTAACAGGTTTTCCAAACAACAAAGGAGACCCTGATTCTACTTCCTCTGGAGGAAACACTATCCAGAAGCCCTGAAAAGCTGTCTTTCAGAGCCTCTTTTCATATGTAAATAAGGAAAGGTGAAGGGGTTTGTCACTAATCTAAAATCCATCTACGAAAAGATTGATGGGACACCTCTAGAACTTTCTGGACGTTGAACACCTTAAGGCAAAAGGGACAACTAACACTACTGCATTATTTTTACATTCCTTTTCTGATTATAAAATATGACATGACCTTGTATGAATTGTGGAATAAAAGCAATTTGTATGAATAAAAGACAATAATATTTGATTCATAATCTTCCCATGAAATGATATGAACTGTCACCAGTTCAAAGTACTATGCTTCCAGTCATCACTATTAAAAAAAATCATAATTTGTAGCACACATGGAAATAGTTTTATATCCTTCTTCTTTTACTTAACATTACATCATGAGTTTTCCCCTAGCCATTACAAATTTCCACAATGTGCCAAGCTTGTGACTTGGGGTGTGGGCCATCGGGGATTCTAATTACTAGCCTGCCTGCTAGTTCATAGAGGAAAAAGGAACCAAAGTCAGCATCCCAAATGAGGGTGTGCTTAAGAGGAAACCCAAAGTATTATTTCAAAAGGTATGAGTGGAAAATAAACAAAAAATCGGAAAACATCTGCCCCAACCGCCAGGGAATATAGGTTAAACTAGTTAGGGATTTTAAAATCTATAGAGATTTACTGGAATAATGGTATCCAGAGGGAGGGAGATTTTCATTAACAGGGTGATTATATAATTTATCATTCAAACGGGGACACAATTGATAATGGCACTGCAACAACAACTGTAAACCAGGGCATTCCTGCAGAAACAAAGATACACGGTTGCAATATTTATAGATCTTTTATAGCCAGTCTAGAAGCTATTGAAGTGAAGAGTTCCTAAGGGCTCCCAGACTGCTTGGATATTATTACATTAGCAATAATTCCTCTACAGTATTGTATGCAAATGGTAATATCAAGGGTTCTTGTTCTGATCCTGTTTCACTTTCACTGTTAAATATTATGGTACTTAAAGTCAGAAGCAATGTTTCAATATCATTTATTAAAAAAAAAACAAAAAACATGGATGATCCAGTGGGATTCATGGGGCAGAGACAAGAAATTTCCCTGGAGCAATGGTACACAAGTGTCTGCTGATGACTCAATGCTTTTAGCGGAGACTGTACATTACATAAGAAATATTAATTGTACAGTATTGCTACAGTCTCTGGACTGTTCCCTCAATACCTGCATTCATCCCAGTGCGTCATCATGATTCCAGGATTTCCCCAGGTCCTTTTTCCACTCTCTATCACAAGAATGGCACCTGGAATCCAAAGGTGGCAGGATTGGTCACCCCCATCATGACTCCACAGGGACACAGGTAGCACATCTCCACTTGGTACTGTGTCTGAGGCAGACAGGCATACTGTTTCTCTGATGCAGATGGACTTCCCAGAGCCTGAACTGGTTAGTGTACACTTCTGAACTGTCCTTTGCTCAGAAAAGGATACCTGGAAGATCCCCCTATTACCTCAACATTCTGAGCAATTTTAATAACGTCTTCTTCTGGTTCAATCAGCCAGAGTACATTTCTGTGGCAGACAACTAATCCCTCCAACCAATAAAGCCCTTTAGAAGTGGCATGCCCTTCATTCCTCCAGTTCTTCTTATGGTCCAGTGATTGTGAAGGTTCCTAAAACCTATATTAAATCCTTATACCCAGAACACACAGTGGCTTTCTATTTTCCATATAGTTTTACTGTTTTTTATATGTAGGAAAAAAGGTATCTATTGTAGAAAGTTACTCTAAAAGTGACATAATTTTACATATAAGAAGGTGTGGAGAGGAACAGGAATGGGAATAGTCAAGGGGGACTTAGTCTTTAATCGGTGATATTCTGATTTTTAATGAAAAGAATATTTTAATATATTATGAGTGCAATAAAAGTTCATTTAAAAATAGTACAAAACTCCTAGAGGAAAACATAGGAAGAACACTCTTTGAAGTAAATAACAGCAAGATCTTTTCTGATCCAACCCCTAGAATAATGGAAATAAAAACAAAAATAAATTAGTGGGACCTAATGAAACTTCAAAGCTTCTGCACAGCAAAGGAAACTATAAGCAAGACGAAAAGACAACCCTCAGAATGGGAGAAAATATTTGCAAACGAATCAACAGACAAAGGATTAACCTTCAAAATATATAAACAGTTCATCCAGCTCAATATCAAAAAAGCAAACAACCCAATCAAAAAATGGGCAGAAGACCTAAATAGGCATTTCTCCAAGAAGACATACGGATGGCCAAGAGGCACATGAAAAGCTGCTCAACATCACTAATTATTAGAGACACGCAAATCAAAACGACAATGAGGTATCACCTCATGCCGGTCAGAATGGGCATCATCAGAAAATCTACAAACAGTAAATGCTGGAGAGGGTGTGGAGAAAAAGGAACACTCTTGCATTGCTGGTGGGAATGTACACTGATACAGCCACTATGGAAAACAGTATGGAGGATCCTTGCAAAATTAAAAATAGAATTACCATATGACCCAGCAATCCCACTACTGGGCATATACTCAGAGAACACCACCATTCAAAAGGACACATACACTCCCATGTTCATTGCAGCATTATTTAGAATAGCCAGGACATGAATCAACCTAAATGTCCATCGACAGATGAATGGATACAGAAGATGTGGTACATATATACAATGGCATATTACTCAGCTGTAAAAAGCAATGAAACTGGGACATTTGTAGAGACATGGATGGACCTAGAGACTGTCATAGAGAGTGAAGTGAGTCAGAAAGAGAAAAACAAATATTGTATATTAACACATATATGCGGAATACAGAAAAATGGTACAGATCAACCGGTTTGCAAGGCAGAAATAGAGACACAGATGTAGAGAACGAACATATGGACACCAAGTGGGGAAAGCGGGGAGGGTTGCGGGGGGAATGAATTGGGAGATTGGGATACCAAATTGTACACTCTAAATATATGCAGTTTATTGTAAAAAATAAAAAAATAAAAAGTTAAAAAAAAATAAAAATAAAAATAATGCAACTTTGACACCTAGCACAGATCTAGCATTGGGTCTAGGTATTATTTAGTCAATAGTACTACTTAATTCAATAATACTTGCTGGGAGAATAGGTAAAAGAAATATCAAGTAATTCCAGACTGTTATTTTACAAAGCATATAACACTGCAAACACTGAACTGCTGGCTGGCATGTACCAGTGGCCTGGAGTGTTAGGTGTCTACTTTTGAACGATATATATAGTGGAAACTAGGTAGCGGAACAGAGCTAAAATGCATGGTCACACAACTTCTAGATGGCCGTGTACATTTAGAGTCATTAGTTGTAAGTAACAGAATAAATTATGGCTGAATTATGTGCTAAGAGCTTTATTTAAATTGCTGAGAAGTTTGGAGAAGCAGCCTCAAGAAACGGCAGGAAGTAGGGAGGCTGAGCAGACTAAGCCCAGACCAAAGGATCAGTTTAGCAGACTTTGCTGCTACCACTAAAAAAGGTTAAGCAGCCTGCCTAAGATCACACAGCTACGAAGTGGTAGAGCTGGGATTGGAACCTGAACAGTCTGATTCCAGACTCTCTGCCACTACTGTATACTAACGAATTCAGCCAAGTGAAGTCCATAAAATCTACTGCACCAAGAGGTGTAGAAGGAATGTTTATGGTTGTGTGAATGATTGCTTCATATTTTCTTGCTGACGTTTTTTATGACTGCCCGTGTTTACTCTGAAAGCTCTCTCTGATCTATTAGTTCCTTAATGTCTCTTGTCACCTATAGGACACAGTGAAGACACAGACCAGAATAATGTTTCCCATCATATCTTGTATAGTGTCTAAAATCATACACTAAAGAGAAGGAGAATGCACGTGCAGCAACATTCATTGGCAGTAAAAACTGCTGAGACGTCTGGGGCACAAGATGGGGAAAAGGCCATATTTGTCACCAAAATAAAGAGGACAAAAATTTTAAATGACTAGATAATAAATTTAATGAGGCAAATAGATAAGTTATCAATTTTAATCAACCAGACTCTGAAAGTGTCCTTGTCTAGGTAGTGTTTTGTGCAAACTCTCTCTCTATAGAAAGAGAGAAAGAAAGGAGGAGGAGGGAGGGAGGAAAGGATGGAGGGAGGGAGGGAAAGGGCAGAAGGAAGGAAGGAAGGAAGGAAGGAAGGAAGGAAGGAAGGAAGGAAGGAAGGAAAATATTTCTTTAGTAGCATTATTTGAAAGTAAAATACAGGGTCCTTAGGCTCTATGGGGTGTTTTCAGTTCCTCAATAACTCTGCTCTGTGGAAGGAGCTACAGAATAATACAACTTCTATTTTGTCTTGTTAGAGGGAAATTCCAGTAGCCTACCATCTTTTTCAGTGACAAAGCTTTCCGGCTGAGCATTAATAACATTTTTACAAACGACAGAGACCAGGAACATGAAGAAAACCCAAGCTAAACAGTGCGCACATGCTTGTTAAGCATGAGAGAACCCAAAATATGTCTGACAGCAAAGATTAACACCTTTGTTACATACACTCCAGCAATACATGAACCTTAAACATCAACTTCTTCAACAATTTTCACTGAGAGTTGTAACAATCACATCAGCTTTCACCAGGCCTAATCTGTTACTTAGGGATGCCAGATAAAATATTTATAGTAGAAGAAATTATTCACTACCCTTAAATTTATTTTTGAGGATAGAGAGTGCCTCATGGTATGTGGAGCATAAATGTCTTAAGAAATAATCTATATCCTTTTGCATTCTCAGACAATTCTGGGAAATGAGATTATTTTATACAGTTAGAAAACCAAGTGGAATTCTCCCTTAGTCTTGAAATGTTTTCTGGTCATATATTATACTTGTGAGAATTTGGACAGATTAAAATTTCATGGAAACTATAACAGTACCCAAAATGTTTGCAACTGAGCACAGCTGTTACAGTATACTTTATCTCTGCAGATTGTAGTAGAGAGACCATCCTCGTTATTGGGACAGAACTATTTGGTAACACTGAGGCAGCATGACTCAGAGAAAAAACAGAGAATGTGGAGATAGATATGGGCTAGAAAACATATCAAGAAGAATGCCTGTCTGTCCATCTATAAGCCCCAGACAACCCATTGTCTAAAGAGATAGAAACACTTCCTTCCTTCCTCAGGGACTATTTCAAAATGAATGAAAAGTTTGTAAATGGCCAGCAGCTGCTTCAAAACAAGAGTGCAGCATAAACATCAAAATATTAATTCTTCTATGGGTTGCAGTTCTTTATTCTTGGCATAGAGATAAATATGAGAGTGTTTACCTAATTCACTGAGTGGACAATTAATAATATACAGGAAGCATTCAGTGTTTACAATCTGGCTTGGAAATTGTGAGTATTATTAATTTTTGAAGTCATATATTATTTTAATCTTAGTGATTTGGCTACTTTTGTTAAAATAAAAATTCATTTTACATATTCATTTATTATTTATGTCCTTCCAAATTCCAAGAAGGATTTTAAGAGACTTAAAAGGAAATGGAAAGAAAGATTAATTGAGACATTAAGAGGATGTAGTAGAATAAGTAATTATACGAAAAAATGTTGAGGAAAAAATATTTCAGTTGAACACAAGACTTAGATATTTCCAACAAACAGAGGGAAATATAAGGCTTTAGTATAAAATGGTACTGCTATATAGCTTCTGCAGCAACTTTTCCTGAACACACACTAACATTCTGATGAAGATTCAGAAAACTATGAAACAGGCAATAACACTAATAGACAATATAATGGAAATATGTGGGAGGAAAGAAATTTTCACCAACTTAAAACATCAATGGAGCTGGATTGAGAAAAAATAATTCAGAAATTCTCAAGCTTCATCATGTGAAAGAAAGGGCTCTGCTGAGTTGAAAGATGACAGTGGAGATACTTTATCCTTCTTCTAGTCTCTTTCTGTGGCTCCATACAAGGAGAGATCTATAGCAAAGGCAGAAATGGGAAGGACCTTGGTAAGAATATACAACACAGGCTGTGATATTTCACATGCTCCTGGGTTCGGAAAGGGGAGCTAAGAGGAAAGCATGATTCATTCCAGCAGAATACACTCTATGAATGTACAGAACATAATGGTATTTTGGCTAAGAGGCACGCAATGAGGTAGCACAAAAAAGACTCAAGGAAAAGCCACTCATCTTGACTGATGACATAAACACCAAGTCTGAATAGATCTTATCATTCTTTAAAAAGAAGAAGAAAAAAATAAAAATTAAAAGAAAAAAATTTAAATTTCAATTTTAAGTAAAAATTTTAATTTAAATCTTTTAATTAAACATTTTAATGTTTTTAATTTTTAATTTAAAACTTTTAATTCAATTTTTGTAAAGTTTTTAATTTTTTAAAAAACAGAAGAGAAATGTAAATAGGCCATATGGAAAAAGTAATGTATCACGAGGAAAAGATAATATCTCCCTGATAATCTAAAAGAGACCTACCTATCTTTGAAAATGATATTTGGCAGGAATCAAAGAGAAATTTTAGAAAACTTGGCAATCCTAAATAGGGTCCAAGAGGACATAGCGAGTGTAAGAGAGAGAATGGAGACAAGTAAGAATGCAACAAAATGAGAGCAAAGGCAATAATTAGAGATAAACGAGCTGAATGAGATCAGAAAGAACAAAATGGAAACTAGCACTGAAATAGCAGAATTAAAATCTTCAATGGAGACATCAAAAAAAAGGAATGAAATGGAAAATAAACTACATGTGGAAAATAACTTGAAAAGCCTTCCTAAAATGTAGCTCTAAAGGACAAAAGCTAAAAACTATGCAAGAAATTATAAATATAGAGCACTCAGACGAAAATCTAATCAAAGAATTAGTCATGGTCACAACAACAAAATCAGAACAATTTTAGAAGTCATAATTTTTCTGAGCTAAAAATCATAAGAATTAGAATATTCAGATCAAAAGCAATTAACAAGTTCTAAGTAAAATTACCAAAAAGAGACCAATGTCAAAATTCCTCCATTACAAGGATAAATATCCTATAACTTTTCCAGGAGCAAAGAGATGTTACCCCCAAAGGAAATGTTTAAAATTAAAACTCACCACCACCACCACCAACAACAACAAAAAACATCGTGCTGACCTCAAAATTCTCTCCAATAAAAAATGTCAAAAGAAAATAGAGAAAAGCCTATAGAATTTTCGGGGAGTAAACTCGTGGCACAAAAGTGTTATTTCCACATGAGTAGTTATTCCTGTGTGAAAGAAAAAAATAGTCATTCCAGACATTTAAAAAATCCAGAAAATACAGAATCCAAGTGTCTTTTTTTCTTAGAGTAAATTTTCCCTTTTTAATTATAAAATGTATGTTTATTATTAAAATTTTTTCAAATAAGCAATAGAAAAGATTAGAATCACTCATAAAGCTACTACTCAGAGATGATCTTCCAGTTTCACTTAGCAATATGTCACAAATTGTTGTCCATCTCGTTAAAAATTCTCCTATAGAATCATTTGTAATGTTGGGGTTAGCGGTTAGAGTTCACCCCAATACAGAAAATAATTTAAAAATAAGGATGTACCACCATTTTTTTTTTACCAATTCCCTGTGATCCAAGTGTCAGTTGGGCTCACCTTTGGAAAGGCACTGGTAAGGTCCATTGCTCTCTCCCAAGATCCTGCAAATTCCTAGGGGTTTGAATTCCTATGATTACCTCTGGCTTTGAGCTCTAGCTCTCTGCTGAGTTCATTTGGAATATGACTGCCTTGGCATGCTGTATCTGATCCTGTCATTTCTCTGTTTAGAACCTTTTAAAAATAATTTTCCATTGCCCTTATAATAAAGTCTATATTACTCAGCTTGAATTACATGTCCTGCCTATGCCTCCAGCTAATTTCCAGACACCTCCCCTTCCCATTACCTTCTCCCCTCCTTCCCCCTACACCCCAATAATATGAACAATTGATTTCAGTTTCCCAAATGACTCAAATTCCCTCTTACCTCCAAACCTTTAGCAAGTTGTCCAAAAAATATTTATTCATCTACATTTTTGACACTTTGCTAAAGACCTAACTGGCCTGGTCCAGAACAAACAGAGCAGTGGAACAGAATGTGTAGCCAGAAGACAGATTTTAGTATGTATAAGAATTTAATAAATTACAAAATGGTGTCACACACAGTGGGAATGCAATAAAGTATCTAACAAGTATTATTGGGAAGATTGGCTTCCACTGGAAAAAAGTCAAGAATAATAAAATGAAAGCCTCACCTAATACTGTGTATAAAAATTAACAAACCAGACTAAAAAGTTAAGTGGAGACATGAAGGCATTAAAAAGCAGAAGTAATTACAGCTGGTTATTTAATTGGTCTCCAAGTGTGAAAGAAATTTCTAAGCATGTAAGCAATGAAGAAATCCTTAAAGGAAAAATGTAACAGATCTGATAACATGAAAATGAGAAACTTTGGCAATTAGGGAAAACAAAGAGCAAATAACAAATTAGGTTGTATATTTTCAGTTGTAATGAATGCTTTGTATGTCATGGGGTTCCCAGCTCACCCAGAGAAAAGGTCCAAGTCCATACACCCTCCAGTTCTCCAGCCCCATCTCCTCCTACCACTCTAACACCCTCCCCCCAACTCACTTGACTCATGACCACATGGATCCCTTTCTGCTCTTCAACCCATCTTACATGCTGCCACCTCAAGACCTTAGCTCTTGCCATGCTCTCCTCTGGGTTTTCTCTTTCCCCGGTTACCTGCAAAGTTTGCTTCTGCATTGCTGTATTAGTTTCCAACTGCTGTTGTAACAAATGACCACAAACTTAAAAACAACACACACACACACACACAAAAACACACAAATTTATTATCTAACAGTTCTGGAGGCCAGAAGTCCTAGAATCAAGGTGTCAGCAGGGCTGTATTCTTTCTGGAGGTTCAAGGGGAGAACTTTTTTCAGCTCCTATAGGCTGTTTGCATTCTTTGGTTCATGATGCCAGCAACATAGTGTCTTCAAATCTCTCTGACTCTGCTTTGGATATCACATCTCCTAACGGACTCTCCTGCATCCCTCTTATAAGGACCCTTGTGATTACATAGGACCTAACTGGATAATCCAGGATAATCTTCCCATCTCAAAATCGTTAACTTAATCATATCTGCAAAGTACATTTTACATGTAAAATAACTAACACCTGCATGGATTTTACAGATTTAAACATGGAAATCTTTGGGGGCGGGGGGGAACATTATTCTGCCTACAGAATTTTCTTCAAATCTTTGTTCAAACATTACTGTATCAAAAAGACTATGACATACCTAAATAAAATAGGAAGAGCTTCTGCTCCACCTCTACACCTGTCCTTTTCACTGTACTTTATTCTCCCACGTAATACTTTACACCTACTAATTTATGAATCTCCATTAGGCCAAGAACTTTGTAATGTTTACTCATGGATTCTCATAGCTAGGACAGTGGGAAGCTCATGGTAGGTGCTCAATAAATGTTTGTTGAATGAAGCAATAAGAAAAAATAAAAGTGACATTTCTAGGGAAAATTTTTTTAAAAGGGAGAAATAAGGAGAAAATACCAGATGTGATAATTGTCTCATATCAAGAAAGAAATAGCAAAAAGGAAGGAAGGAAGGAAGGAAGGAAGGAAGGAAGGAAGGAAGGAAGGAAGGAAGGAAGGAAGGAAAGGAGGGAGGCCGGGAGGGAGGGAGGAAGGATTGCTGCCTCACCTTATATAGCTAATGAATTATGAAATTTTCTCTTACTGGCACATGAAATTTTCACTAAATTTTCACTAAATCTAATCATGAATTAGATTTTCCTTAAATTTTGGCCAAAGCAATATAAGTCACTGTAATGGAGGCAAGATGTGGAAAGTCTATACATTGGTCAAAAAAAATCTATTTCTTACATGCTGGTCCTGCCTCCATGGTAACCTAAGGAAGGTAGTCTGAGCAAAGTCAAAAAGGAAGACAGGAAGAGGATCGTTGAGCCCCAGTGGCTGGTTCACAACAAAAGTCTGTTACACCATGATTTGTAGTCCATTATTCAGCAGGAAAGAATCTTGGAAAAACAAGCATCTTGTTCTTGGAATGTCAGAGAGAATCAAAATAATTCAAAGTCCAATCAGTGGCTTTGAGCAAAACACATATTCTCTTCTCCTGCTAGTTTTGAACAGTAATTCCTCACATTGTAGATTTTTATAGAGCTGGAAACTACTAGAATAATGAAAAAGTCCAGGAAAAACCTGAACCATCCTGGCTTGCTAAGATTTGGGGCTGGTGCAGGGCTGCAGGGTGTGATCAAGGGAGAACGTGGGAGGAGGAGTGATGTGTGAAATGGAAGATTGAGCTCTGGCAAGAGGAGTGCCTGCTCTGGGATTCTCATAGCAGAATAATTACACATGAAACCTTTGCTTTTACTGTTCCTTAAAATGCATGAGGCCACATGATTGTTCCAGTCGTTCTTACTGTATAAAAATTATTCCACAATTTAGTGATATAAACTACAATGTTTTGGATTTTGTCACAATTTCATGAGTAGGGAATTTGGGAAAGGCCCTAACTTGGGGTCTCCCACACAGGTGCATTCAGATGTCCACTGAGGCTGCAGTCATCTGAAGGCTTGCCTGGCTGAACATCCAAAATGGCTCAATCATGTAGCTGGCAAATGCTGTTAAACTTCTGCTGGGAGCTCCACTAACTTCTCACACTCTCTCCAGTGTGGCACTCTTAGGTAGTCAGATTTCTTACAGAGCTTCTTCTATCCCATGATAGAACATGGCTTCTTTATCCCAAAAGTGAAATGTGGAAGCCACATGGCCTTTTCTGACCTTGCCTTGGAAATCACACAATGTTACTTCTGCTGCGTTCTCTGAATTACAAGTGAGTCACTAAGGTAGGGTCAGATTCAAGGGGGAGCAGATACCAATCCCACCTCTTACTGAGGTATGCCAAGCAATTGCTTCTTTAAATAATTTTTAACCCATTTGACTAACTGTTCCTTTCTTCCTTGATGTGTCCTACTTTGGATATTGTTCCACTTGTTCTTTGTTACTTCTTACTTCATGGACTATATTGCTGATTCTTAGTGGTTATCTCTACAATTTATTTGGTGTTTATGGAAGACTCTGCTTCCCTCCAAAATTCACTGCACAGTGCAGGTTGAGGCTGTGTGATCCTGTAGCTCCCTGTGTCTCCATCCTGAACTGATCTGCTACTCCCACTGGTCTGCAGTCCTGGGCAGGAGGAGGAGCAAAAGGCAATGAGGCATTCCCATCCCAAAAATGGGCTGTGCTATTATCAGAAAGATGGAGAGTCCAGAAGCACCTACGTGTAACTGCATGTTCATTAACAACTTTCTCTTATATTTCTGTTTCTTAGGATGTGGCATATCAGAAGTCTCTAAAGAGGAAAGAAGAAATTTCCACCATCTTTCAAAGCTAAGAAATAACTGATCACATAATAAGTGGAAAAAATAGAAATAAATGGAATAAATATAAAAAACAAAGTTTTTTTAGCTGAGGACATGGATAAATTATAAATGTTACAGTGGTTCATCTCCTAATTCCTCTTACTGCTCTGTTTATTCAAGATGAAAAGCTTAGTAACACCAGAAACTTTCAAGAGTAAAGTTCAAATGTCTGGGAGTTTGGGCTTTTTTTTTTTTTTTTTAACTGTAAATAATTTTAGAAAAAATTCACCTCTAGTATGCAATGATCTGGAAATATTTTCCATAAAAAAATAAAATAATAATGCCTTTTATTAATATTGGTATTAGTTTTTAAAAATTACAAAGAGCAACAAAACACATTATTCCATTTAATCCTCAAAACAACTCTGTGAAACAGACAGAAAAGTGATATTGTGATCCCCATTTTAAAGATGAGGAAACTGAGGCTCAAAAATCATGAAGCCCCTGACCAAGACTTTATAAATAATAAATAGTGATATTTGGTCTTGATCTCAGTTCAATGTATTTTCCATTACACCATAATGCCTCTTGGTCTAACTCTCTCTCTCTTTTTCTTTCCTAGAAAACTCAAGGCACTTTACTTTTAAAATTTTAAAAGGTTGTTAGGTTTATAGAGAAAAAAAAAAATCTCCTTTTTAAAATTGCATGGATAATAGATCTTCATTGGAGAAAAACAAGAGAAAAACCACCCAGAGATAATAACACCTAGAATCAATAGTTTGGTGTATTTCCTTCCCGACTACTTCCTATGCAAATATGCCCATGTAAATAACAACATATTTGCTTACAAAAATTGTATCATTTTTACAGACTGCTTTGTGCCTTGCCTTTTGTTCATAAGGTATTCAGAACTTTTTATGTTAAAAAATACCATCATTTTGATGACTGATAATATCTCATAGTATAGCTTAATTTATTTAAACAAACTCCTAAAATGCCAGATTTAGAGTGTTTCCAAATCTCCTCTATTATAAATAAGTAATGTGAATATTTCCTTAAGAAACATCAGACAAACCCAAATTAAAGAACATTCTGAAAAATAATCACCTTTACTCCTCAAGAAAAAAAAAATTGAGGTCAAGGAATACAAAGAAAAAATGAAAATTTGCTCCCATATTAAAGGGACTGAGTTTTATTTAAAAAAAAAATAATTGAAACAATTAACAAAATTTGAATATGAACTGTGAATTAGATAACAGTATTGTATCAATGTGAATTTCCTGATTTTGATAATTCTTCTATAAAAGAATGTCCTTATTCTTGGGAAATATATATTGAAATATTTAGATGTAAAGAGGCATGATACCTTCAACTTACTCTCAAGTGGCTCAAAAAATTTACTCACATACACACACACACAAACACATACTCCACAGAGAGAATGCTAATCAAATAGTGAAATATGTAAAATATTGGTTAATCTCAGTAAAAAGGATAAGGGAAGACAAGAAAAATAAATAAAAGGCATCCAAATTGGAAGGAAAGAAGCAAAACTATCATTATTTGCAGATGACATGATACTATATATAGAAAATGCTAGTCTCCACCAAAAAAACTATTAGAACTAATACATGAATTCAGTAAAGTTGCAGGATACAAGATTAATATACAGAAATCTGTTGCTTTTCTATACACTAACAATGAACTATCAGAAAAAGAAAGCTAGAAAACAATCTCATTTGAAATCACATCAAAAAGAATAAAATATCTAGGAATAAATTTAACCAAAGAGGTGAAAGACCTACACTCTGAAAACTATAAAAAAGTTGATGAAGGAGATTGAAGATGATATAAAGAAATGGAATGATATCCCATGTTCATGAATTGAAAGAATTATTATTGTTAAAATGTCCATATTACCCAAAGCACTCTACAGATTTAATACAATCCCTATCAAAATACCCAGGACATTCTTCACAGAACTAGAACAACTAATTCTAGAATTATTTGAAACCACAAAAAAAAAAAACCCTGAATTGCCAAAGCAATCCTGAAGAAAGAAGAACAAAGCTGAAGGTATCACACTAACTGATTTCAGATGATACTTTAAAGCCACCATAATCAAAACAGTATGGTACTGGCATAAAAACAGACACACAGATCAATGGAACAGAATAGAGAGTCCAGAAATGAACTCCCACACTTATGGTCAATTAATCTACAGTAAAGGAGGAAACATATACAACGGAGGAAAGACAGTCTCTTCAATAAGTGGTATGGGGAAAACTGGAGAGCTACATGTAAAGGAATGAAATTAGAACATTTTATTATAACATATTCATAAATAAATTCAAAATGGATTAAAGACCTAAAAGTAAGACTTGAAACCATAAAATTCCTAGAAGAGAACACATACAGAACACTCTTGACATAAATCATAGCAATATGTTATTTTGGATCTGTTTCCTAAGGCAAAGGAAATGAAAGCAAAAATAAATAAATGGACGCTAATTAAACTTAAAAGCTTTTGCACAGCAAAGGAAACCATTGACAAAAAGAAAAGGCAGCCTACTGAATGAGAGAATATAACTGCAAATGACATGACCAATAAGGAGTTAATATCCAAAATATACAAACAGCTCATACAACTCAATACCAAAAAAAAAAAAAAAAAAAACCTGATTAAAAAATGAACAGAATGCAAATGAATCAACAGACAAAGGATTAATCTCCAAAACAGTTCATGCAGCTCAATATCAAAAAAACAAACAACCCAATCAAAAAATGGGCAGAAGACCTAAATAGGCATTTCTCCAAGGAAGACATACGGATGGCCAAGAGGCACATGAAAAGCTGTTCAACATCACTAATTATTGGAGAAATACAAATCAAAACTACAATGTGGTATCACCTCATGCCAGTTACAATGGGCATCATCAGAAAATCTACAAACAGTAAATGCTGGAGAGGGTGTGGAGAAAAGGGAACTCTCTTGCCCTGTTGGTGGAAATGTAAATTGATACAGCCACTATGGAGAACAGTATGGAAGTTCCTTGCAAAACTAAAAATAGAATTACCATACAACCCAGCAATCCCACTCCTGGGCATATACCCAGAGAAAACCATCATTCAAAAAGGCACAGGCACCCCAATGTTCACTGCAGCACTATTTACTATAGCCAGGTCATGGAAGTGACCTAAACGTCCATCAACAGATGAATGGATACAGAAGATGTGGTACATATATACAGTGGAATATTACTCAGCTGTAAAAAGGAACGAAATTGGGACATTTGTAGAGACATGGATGGACCTAGAGACTGTCATACAGACTGAAGTAAGTCAGAAAGAGAAAAATATCGTATATTAATGCATATACGCAGAATCTAGGAAAATGGTACAGATCAACAGGTTTGCAAGGCAGAAATAGAGACACAGATGTAGAGGACAAATATATGGACACCAAGTGGGGAAAGTGGCGGGACAGAGATGTTTGGGGTGGGATGAATTGGGAGATTGGGATTGCCATACACACATTACTAATATGAAAAAAATATATCAAATTGTACACTTTAAATATATGCAGTTGGGACTTCCTAGGTGGCGCAGTGGTTAAGAATTTGCCTGCCAATTCAGGAGACACAGGTTCAACCCCTGCTCCAGGAAGATCCCAGATGCCGGGGAGCAGCTAAGCCCATGCACCACAACTTTTGAGCCTGCGCTCTAGAGCTCATGAGCCACAACTATTGAGCCTGCATGCCGCAACTACTGAAGCCCATGCACCTAGAGCCCCTGCTCCGCAACAAGAGAAGCCACTGCAATGAGGAGCCTGCATATCACAATGAAGAGTAGCCCCTGCTTGCCACAAGTAGGGAAAGCCCGTGTATAGCAATGAAGACCCAACACAGCCAATAAATTAATTAATTTTTTAAAAGTTTTTAAAAATATATGCATTTTATTGTATGTCAATTATATCTCAATAAAAAAAAAGTAAAAAAAAAAAATGAGCAGAAGACCTGAATAGACATTTTTCCAAAGAAGATATACAGATGGCCAACAGGCACATGAAAAGATGCTCAACATTGCTAATCATCAGAGAAATGCAAATCAAAAACCACAATAAGATATCACCTCACACTTGTCAGAATGACTATCATCAAAAAAGACACAAAATAATGTGTTAACAAGGATATGGAGAAAAGGGAACCCTTGTACACTGTTGGTAGGAATGAGTGTAAATTGCTGCATCCACTGTGGAAAACAGTATGGAGGTTGCTCAAAAATCTAAAAGTAGAATTACCATATGATCCAGCAATTCCACTCCTGGATATACATCTGAAGAAAACGAAAACACTAATTCAAAAAGATAAATGCACCCCAATGTTCACAGCAGCATTATTTAGAATAGCCAAGATATAGAAGCAACCTAAGTGTCCATCAACAAATGAATGGATAAAAATGATGTGGTATACATACACAATGGAATATTACTCAATTATAAAAAAGAAAAATTCTGCAATTGCAACAATGTGGATGGACATAGAGGGTATTGTGCTTAGTGAAATGTCAGACAGAGAAAGACAAATACTCTGTTATCGCTTACATGTGCAATCTAAAAAATAAAACAAATGAATGACTATAACAAAACAGAAACTGACTCACAGATATAGATAACAAACTAGTGGTTACCAGTGGGGAGAAGAAAGAGAGGAGGGGTAAGACAGGGGTATGGGATTAAGAGATACTAGGTATAAAGATACTAGGTATAAAATAAATAAGCAACAAGGATATATTGTACAGTACAGGAAAATATAGCCATTATTTTGTAATAACTTTAAATGGAGTATAACCTGTAAAAATATTGAATCACTAAGTTGTTCACCTGAAACTAATATAATGTTTTAAATAAACCATACTTCAGTTTTTAAAAAAGAAAGAAAAAAGAGGATATGGGAGTTCTTTACACTGCTCTTGCAACTTCTTTTTAAGTTTGAAATTACATCAAAATTAAAAGTTACCCCTGACAACCACTAGAAAAACTGTACAAGTGATATGCACAAAAAATTGATGATAGATACATCAAGATGGAATCCTTAAAAATATACATGTAATCCACAGGAAGGTGAAAAAAAGGGAAATGGAAAAATGAGAAACAGAGGCAACAAACAGAAAACAACAAAAATGCAGACTCAAGCTCCAACATATCAATAATTACCCTCAAATTAAATATCTAAGTACACCAATTAAAAGACTAAAATTGGCACAGAAGTTTAAAAAAAATTATTCATTAATATGCTATCTGTAAAAATCTCACTTCACATATAAGAGCATGGGTATGTTGAAAGTAAACAAATGGAAAAAGATATATCATGCAAACATTAATTCAAAAGTTATCCCCCCCAAAAGTCAACTGATATTTAAAGCGAAACTAATAACATATGAACTGAATAATTACACCCTGGGAATTGGGGTTCTTTAGTTAATTCTTTATACAGTGGGATATCGATTGGTACCATATTATAAAATGGCTTCCAAGTAAACCACAGTGTATCAGGAATACCATTCCTGGAAGAAATTTATGATCATCTGATTTTATTACAATGATTCGATGACTGTCACTCTTAAAAAGGAACATAAAATAAAGCGTAATAAGTTGAAATCAGTCTTTTTTGAGTACAAAGCAAGCAGTACAGTTGCAAATATTGACCAACTATAACATTACTATAAAGGCAACAGATTAAAAAACCCACCAGAATATGCTTATTATTACTTTCATTTCAATATAATACTTTAAATTTGGTTTAATTAAAAACATCAACTATTTATTGGATAAAATCTCAAAAATAATAATAACATTTATAGAAGTAAAATATATGCCAACAATAACACAAAGAAAAGGAAAGGGTCACTTCTCTCCCGAAGAACCTTCTGTGCCTTCCCATTTCACTGAGTAAAACCAAAATTCTTACAAAGTCCTATAAGTCCCTATACCAACTGTCCCCATTACCTCTGTCACTTCCTCTCCTACTATTCTCACCCCTGCTCACTGTGCTCCAATTATACTAACCTATTGAGCTGTTCCTAGAGAATCCTGGGCAAACTCCCACTTTCGGGCCTGCGTACTGGTGGCTGCCTCTGCCCAGAGGGCTCTTACACCCAGATGACCGGAGGCTAACCCAGTTCTAAATGAGGCCCACCCAGATGAATCTACTTACAGCTGTGATTTTTGCATTCATCTCCAAATCCCTTGCCCTCTGTTTTTTTCACAGCACTTATCACCTTTAAACATATTATATAATTTCCTCATTTAAACTGAATTTATTATTCATAATTTGTTTTCCCCTGCTAGCATATAAGCTCCAACAAAGTATGGATTTTGTCTGTTTTCTTGATAAATGTATCCCAAGTCCATAGAATAGTGGCTAGTATAATAGTTGCTTAATAAATGTTTATTTGTTGAATGTATAAATAAATATTTTAGAGGGAGGGGGAGAAAGGGAATGCTGTTTGTGATACAGTACAGATATTATTCTAAGAACCCAGAGCACAAAAAGAGAAGACAAGGCTAACGTAGGCAGTTCAGACTCATTTTAGCCTTTTATACAGAGGATTATCCTGATGAAAATGGTACTTTAAGACTATCAGTACAGCAGAGGTTAAAAAGTTTAACCTCAAACACAAGTCCATTTTTCACAAAGAGACTGAGTGAGAAGGCACACACAATTCTGTGTCAGCCACACTCAAATTGCACGTCCTATGCTCAGAGTCACCTTGACAAAAAAATAACATGCTGTTTGCACAAAGCACCTGGATGTGCATGTCCATCATTTTCTCTTCCTTTTATTCATTTTTTAAAAAAATTCATTGCACACAAAATGCTAAAGCTAAGGGATTTGCAGGTCATCCATTAGAGATAAGAAATACCTAGCTGCTGTTTGTTCATTTTCAACCAGCAGACATCACTAGGCATAGGTGTCACCGAGAGTAGTAATGTAAATAGGTCATTCAAACAAGGAATTCAGGTAGAAAATGGAAATCATCGAAGTATCATTAATGGCCGCACCAGCTTGTTTCATCTGGAAACAAGGAGGAAATATGCACCCACCATCTGAGCTTGTGGTAACAGAACACATCAAATTGTTCTGTCCTTCTACAAAACCTGCTGGCACCTTCCCAAATGAAAATGTAGTCAGTCTTCAAGAACCAGCTCACATGTGATGTCCTTCATGAAGACTCAATGATCCCCACAAACAAATGAGATATTGGTTTCTATTAGCCCCCATCACTACACTGATATCAACTTATGGCACTTACCTTACCTCTGATATATAGAGATGAACATTTGACATTTTTGCCACCATGAGGGCAAAATCCTGTGTTTTTAATCTTTTGTATCTCCTTTGGTGCCTCACGTATATATCTAACAAATCCTTATTGAATTGAATCAAATCAAATGCTTCCAAAATAGGCTCCCATTCCAGTAGGCAAGCAAAGATTTTTGTATGTAGCAGGTATTTGCTGGATGCATTTGAATGGAATCTCAAGATTTTTATTTCTGGCAACTTTTTTTCAATTAGTTCTATCTGAGCACAAGTGGACCACTGAGTAAGGTCAGCTACTATCAGTTGTTCTTATTCTTTTATTTAAATTAACCAAACTTTCTCTCTTTAGCCAAATTTAATTGCTTTCTGGTATAAAATGGCACATGGCCGGAATGATTTCCTAAATCATTTAAATCTAGACTCTTGGTTCCCTCTTCTTATGGTGGTTAAAACAGTGCCTGGCACTTAGTAGATATTCAATAATAATTGTTGAATGAAGTTGATCAAAGAACTATGCATATAGACTTTCTGCCAATAGACCACGCAATAGACTTTCTGCCAATAGACTATGAAAAGCAACGTACAGATTACAATCACGATGGTATATAACTTCCTAAAAGCCTCCAAAGATTCCTCCCATCCCTGTAGGCATGTCTCTCTGCATAGAAAGAGGTAAACTCTGTTTCCCTTCCCCTTGAGTCTGAGCTGGCCTTGTGATTTGCTTTGACCAAAAGAATTCATAGAAGTGATGTCTAGGGACTTATGCACCCAGATTTATTTTTTAAAAAATTCACATTTTTTAGGTTGAAATAAGCTATACAAAATTGATTTTCTTCACCAAAAATAACAGCAACATTTTCTGTATTATTCCTAGACAAACCACAAAACACTTATTTTTGTACGTGTTCTAGGTTTTGCTTATAAATCAAGATGAGGCAGTACATACAGTCATGGAAAAAGACAGAATAAAATAGACAAATCAGTTGTCAGTATCCACGACCTCTGATCCTGTCTTGACCATGAAATAGAAGAGTTCAACATATATTGATACCTGCCTCTGCTTTTCCTTCTTGGGATTCATGGAATTATAAGAACCCATGCAAGAAAAGAAGCCCAGCCAGTGAGCCCTAAACCATCCCAGCCATCCCAGCAGAGATTCCTAACATGGAAGTGATCTTAAATGATTCAACCCCACCTAAGTTCCCAGGCTGAACACAACTACATAAGTAACTCTAGTCAACACATGAAGTAAAGATAGCCACCCAACCAAGCTCTGCTCAGTTGCAGAATCATGAGTAAATAATTGATTTTTGTTGATTAAGCCACTAAGTTTGAGGGTGGTTTCTTATACCCACTAGATAACTGAAGCAATCCTAATTGTTTTTCTATATATCTAGTCTTTCTGTATACATGCATAAAGAATACTGTGGAATGATTATCACAACATGTGTAGGTGGTGACATCTTTGATGGGTAGTTTGGGGTTTTGTTTTAGTTTTTTGCATTGTACTTAATATTGCTAGCATCGCATTAGTAAAAGTATATTTTATAAAAACAATAGTTATTTAAGAAACAGAACATTATATTTGAAGCTTCCTGTATATTCCTCCCATGACCTAATACCTTCCCTAAATTTTTGCTTTATCCTCCTCTTGCTTTTCTTTGAAAATTTCCACAAATATGATCATTATACCCAAGTTACATGGTTTCATGGTTGTGATTAGATGGAATCATAATTCTATTGCTGTACTATATTCCATTTTATTAACACACTGACTGTCCTCGTCCATTCAGCTTGCTTTAACAGAATACCATAGACTGGGTAGCTTATAGACAACAGAAATGTATTTCTCACAGTTTTGGAGGTTGGGAAGTCCAAGATCAAGATGCCAGCAGATCTGGTGTCTGGTAAGGTTGTCCTCACATGGCAGAAGGGGTGAGGGACCTCCCTTGAGTCACTTTTATAGGCGTGGTAATCCCATTCATGAGAGTTCCACCCTCATGAGCTAATCACCTCCCAAAGGCCCCACTTCTTAATACCTTCACATTGGGCGTTAGGATTTCAACATATGAATTTGCTGAGGGATACATTCAGTCTACAGCACACACTGAAATTTATTTGTCCACTCTACTGTTGTTGAACATTTCTGTTTGTTTCTAGATTCTTCCCATTACAAAAAGAGTTGCTATGCATATTCTCATACATGTACCCCAATGCAAGAATGTAAGGCATATAGCCAGAAGTGTATGGAGGTATTCGACTTGACTGGATAATGCCAAACTGTTTTCTAATATTATGGTATAAATTTATATTGCCACCAGCAGTGTAAAATAGCACCCACTGATCTATATCCTCATCAACACTTGATATTTTCAGATATTTAATTTGTTTTTCATTTTGGAGGGTGTGAAAGGATATCTCACAGTGTTTTACTTTTCACTTACCTAATTACTTAAAAAGTGAAGATCTTTTCATATGTTTATTGGCCACTCAGTTATTCTCTTCTATGAGGTGCCATTCAAGACTTCTGCCTACTTTTCTACTGGATTGTTTCTATTGGATTGATTTTTCTTATTTATATGTAGGATTTTTTCTGTGTTCTGATTACTGTTCTTTTGATAGCTGTATGTGTTGCAAATGCCTTCTTCTAGGCATGTCTTTTTACTTTCTTTATGATGCCATTTGCTAAACAGAATTCATAATTGTAGAACAGTCATATTTACCAATCATTTTTCTTATGGTTTGTGTGTGTGTCTTCTCTAAGAAACCTATTCTTATACGAAGTTTTTATAGATAACTTCCTATATAGATTGTGTAGTTCTATCTTTGATATTCATCTTTTTCACACAAATGGAGTTTACTGGAAAGGAGGATATGGTGTGAATAAGGAATCCAATTTCATCTTTTCACATATGAATAACCAGTTTTCAAAGCTCCATTTATTGAAAAGTACATTCTTCAGACTTTCCTGCTGGCGCAGTGGTTAAGAATCCGCCTGCCAATGCAGGGGACACGGGTTCCATCCCTGGGCCGGGAAGATCCCACATGCTGCAGAGTAACTAAGTCTGTGAGCCACATCTACTGAGCCTGCTCTCTAGAGCCCGTGAGCCACAACTAATGACCCCATGTGCTGCAACTACTGAAGCCTGCGTGCCTAGAGCCCGTGCTCTGCAGCAAGAGAAGCCACCACAAGGAGAAGCCCGCACAATGCAATGAAGAGTAGCCACCACTCACTGCAACTAGAGAAAGCCCGTGCACAGCAATGAAGACACAATGCAGCCAATAAATAAATAAATAAATAAATTTTTTTAAAGTACATTCTTCAATGCAAGTGCTGTCATAAACCAAGTTTATATATATTAGTTCTGGTTCTGAGTTTTCTAGTCTGTTGCATTTGTCTTTGTTTCTGCATTTGCAGATACCAACCTACTACTATAGGTTTATAATAATTCTTTCTATCTTGTCAGGTACTCCACCTCCATTGTTCTTCTTCAGGAATGTTTTGCTTTTTGTTTTGCTAAAACTAAATCTATTAAGTTTTGCTTTTCCATACAAATTTTAAACTCAGATTGGCAACTTCACCAAAAACAAGTTGGTATTTTGACTTGTTACACCAAATCTACAGATCAACTGATGGGATTTGCCATTGTTATGATTTTGAAACTTCCTACCCATGAACATGGTATGGATTCTAATGTTAATTTTTTCTAATAAATTTATTTATTTATTTTATTGGCTGTTTTGGGTCTTCGTTGCTGCATACAGGCTTTCTCTAGTTGTGGCGAGCAGGGGCTACTCTTCATTGTGGTGTGCAGGCTTCTTATTGTGGTGGCCTCTCTTGTTGCAGAGCACGGGCTCTGGGCGCATGGGCTTCAGTAGTTGCAGCACATGGGCTCAATAGTTGTGTCTCACGGGCTCTAGATCACAGGCTCAATAGTTGTGGCGCACGGGCTTATTTGCTCTGTGGCACGTGGTATCTTCCTGGGGCAGGGATAGGACCCATGTCCCCTGCATTGGCAGGCGGATTCTTACCCACTGCACCACCTAGGAAGTCTGATTCTAATGTTAATTTAATAAAATATTCCAATTTTTTCCTTAAAAGTTTGCAAATATTTGGTACGTTTATTCCTAGGTAATTTATATTCTTCTACTTTAAATAATATGTGTTCCTATAATTACATTAACTATTGGTTGCTGGTATAAGGCAATACAATTGATTTGTGTATACTGATTTTTGTACCAAGCAAATTTACTAAATTCTTTTATTAATTCTAATTTATCTATACATCTTTTTGAATTCTCAATGAAGGTAATATCATTTGTTAGTAATGATAGTTTTGTTTCTTCTCTTCAAATCATTATGCCTTTCTTTCTTTTTCTTACCATATTGACCCAGCAAGGATTTCCACTTTAATATTAAATATAGGTCATCCTTGGAATCTTCTTAATCTACAAAGAGATAGATGTTTCCTATGGTTAGCCATTAAAAATAATGTTTCCCCTATGCTTTTTGAAGCTAACCTTTTTTAGATTAAGGCAGTCTTCTGTTATTAGTTTGCAAATCATGAATAAATGTTCAATTTTATTTTTAAAAATCTACACTATCAAAATAATCATATTTTTACCTCCTTTATTTGTAAGTATGTGAATTACAGTAAATCAAGTTTCTAATATTAGAAACATTAGACTAACTTGGCATTCCTGGAATTAATGCAACTTGGTCATGCTAGATTAGCTGTTTTATATAGTGTTGAATTTGATTAGCTAAATTTTTTTAGGATTTTTGCATCATGGTCATGAGTAAGATAGTCTGTAATTTTTCATTTTTTTAGTATCCCTCTCAGGTAGGTATTATGACTGCGTTAGCCTCATATCAATCATATATAATTAGAAATTAAATTTATTATTAAATTTATATAGTTAACACTTTAAGCAGACAATATTTCATGTACACTAAGGATGTACGATTAACTCAAATAAGAGACATTTGAAAACAAATTAGAAAATTACACAACATTTTTTTTTCTTTCTTTTTTTTTCCAGCTGTGCTGCATGGCTTGCAGGATCTTAGTTCCCTGACCAGGGATTGAACCTGTGCCCTGGGCAATGAAATCGTGGAGTCCCAACCACTGAATTGCCAGGGAATTCCCAACAACTTTCTTAAGAGCTATTAATGTAAATCTTTTTTAAATGGAGAGATATACCATGTCATGGATTTGAAAACTCAAAATTGTAAAGATATAAATTCCCCCAAATTGACTGACAGACATTGCAAACTCAATTAAAATCCAGCAGGTTTCACTGTGAGATTTGATTAGCTAATTTGATGGAAATAAAGATCTAAGAATACCCAAAATATTCTTGAAAAAGCTGGGAGTACTTGCTTGATCAGGTATCAAGATTTATTATAAACATATAATAATCAAGATAATGTGGTAATCAGCTCAAGGACAGACAAATCAACCAATGCAACAGAACAGGCTCACGCATAGATACTTGGCATACTACAGAATAGCACTGTAATCAGAGAGAGAAGAACACACTTGTCAAAAAATGGTGTTGGGACCACTGGGTATCTATATGGGGAAAAATGAAATTGGGCCTCTCTCTCCCACACACACAAAAATCAGTTTCATGTGACCTGAAACCTAAATAGGAAAAGCAACACTATGAAGTTTTTTAAATATTTTAGAATCCTAAATATACAAAGGACTTGTATAAATCAGGCAGAAAAAACACACACAACCTACAAAAAAATATGCAAAAGTTCCAAATAGATAGTTCACAAAAGAGGAACTCTAAATAAATAAACATATGAAAAGATTTTAGATTTTCTTGATAAGCAGAAAAATATAAATTAAAAATACCAAAAGTTATAATAATTTCAAAACCACCTCATTGGCCAACATTGAAGTCTGACACTACCGTGTGCTAGTTAGGAAGCACAGCAGTAAGAAATTTCATACACTGCTGATAGAAGGTAAGTTAGCATAACAGTTTTGGAAATCTGATTAGCATTACCTATTGACTTGAAAATAGACATACCCCATGACCTGATAAGTTTGTTTCTAGAGAGTCTCATGTACATGTACAACAAGAAACATGTTACCAATCACCCCAAATTAAAATCAACCCAAAAGTCATCAGTAAAACAGATTTTTAAATTATGGTATATTCATGCAATGGAACACCATACCACAGTGACCATGAAGCAATAACAGATAGCCATAACATCACAGAAGAATCTCACAAGCATAACATTAAGCAAAAAAAAAAAAAAAAAGCCAGACACAAAATAATAATACATACCATATGAATCCTTCCTTATAAAGTTCAAAAACAGGCAAATTTAACAATATTGTTTAAAAAGCATCCATAAATGGTAAAACATAATAAAAAACGGCAATTCCCGGGTGGTCCAGTGGTTAGGGCTCTGCACGCTCACTGCCGAGGGCCTGGGTTCAATCCCTGGTCAGAGAACTAAGATCCCACAAGCCTGTCAGTGCGGCCAAAAACAAAACATTAATGATTATCAAAAAAGTCAGGAGGTAGGATTCTTCCAGGGAGAAGGGAGAAAGTTATGGTCAGAGACGAGCACATATGGAGTTCCTGAGATGCTGAAAATGTCCTATTTTGAAATTTGCATGGTTTTTATACTGTTGTGTGTTTTATCATCATTCATTAGCTCTACATGTTTTATGCACTTTTCTACAGGTATCTAAAATATGAAAATAGGAAGGTTCATAATTGTTCTGTTTTTTATTTTAAGACAAACCTTAAAGACTCTGAGAGGCAATATAGTAAGTAGAGAGGTTAAGATGAGACTGAAATCTAACAAACCTGGATTTCAACCTCAGCTCCATCAATCAGCCCTGTGACCTTGCACTGGTTAATGAATTGCTCTAAAACAGGGGTCCCCAGCTCCTGGGATCTAATGCCTGCTGACCTGAGGTGGAGCTGATGTAACAATAATAGAAATGAAGTGCACAATAAATATAATGCACTTGAATCATCCCGAAAACATCCCCACCCCCAGATCCTTGATAAAATAGTCTTCCACGAAAATGGTCCCTGGTTCCAAAAAGGGTGGGGACTGCTGCTGTAAAAGTCAGTGCTTCTGACTTTCACTGCACTTCGTATTCACCTGGGGAGCTTTAAAAAAAAATACAGAAGTCCAGGTCCCACCTTCAGAGGTTCTGACTTAATTGGTCCGGATGGATGGTAGCCTAAGTATTGATAGTTTTAGAAGTTCCCAGGTGATGGGCAGCCACAGCTGAGCCCCACTGCTGCCAGGCCTAGTTTTCTTATCTGTGAAACTGTGATGACAGCAGTAATAATACCTTATTGGAAGGCTGTCATAAAGATAAAATATGACAGTGTACATGACAGTGCCTGGGATTCAGTAACTTTGACGCTTATTAAACTGCTCACTCTATTATGTTCTGAAGTTTTATTGAAACTGATATTGAAGAATCATAGAGATGATATTTTTAAGAAATAGGATTTGATGACAATCTGGATGCAAAGGAATTAAACACAAGAACCGCAGTTGGTATGCTCGGGGTGGGGGTGGGGTGGGGGTGGGGGGGCGGAAGATGGGACGTAGAAAAGGAAGCAGACCAGTCTTCTGACTTCAACTATCTGGACACAATCTCAGTTACTCTCTGTTGTAATTTTCCAAGTTTATACAAGTGATTCAAAATCCAGTGAAAGGCTTGGCTTTATGTTCGCTGGCCTTACTGTGGGTGGAATCTTAGAAATGCTAGTGTCTTGTAGATATAATGTTCTCATTGTTTGAAGATTTTGTTTTCTAACCAAGGAAATAATTAATTGAGCTGGAATTTTCCCATCCCCCTCTCTGATTTTCTAAACAGCTGGTATTTACTTGGGACATAATAATGATTTTGCTTGGAATCCATGGTGATACAGTATTTGTCTATTGTCATGAGCATGTTATAAGGTGGATTCATGATTTTCTAAACCAATCAATAATCATTGCATTAGGAATCTTCCTTTACACAGACAAAATTTTTGAAAATTACTTCTTAATCTCAGACATCAAAAACATCTTTCTCTAGTTCAATTAATGAGTTAGGTACCTCCAAGCCCTAAAAAATAGTGTCAAATATCTGGAATTCATAATAACATTAAATTTTCCTTGATCAATTAAATTGATTTGGCATTTTCAAAAACCAATTTTGTTAAACTAGGTTATTATGTTTATTCTCTTAAAATGTCATTTAGCAAATAAACACTGAAGTAGAATGACCACTAAAAGAAAAAATAATGTGAAGAAGAGATGCTTTAAACAAGGGAGGACCTTGTGGGGGTGGTGAAAACTGTTAAGGGAATCTGTTGACTGGCTTGGATCCCAGCTAGATTTCATCTAGACCACCTGTCAAATGCCAAGAAAAATAAGAGCATTTTGCAGAGGCCAGTATCTCCAGCTCTCTCCTCTGACCGCCCTCCTTCCTGACCTTTTGATCCTCCCTGCAGGAGCTGCTCTAAGCAACTGTGCCCAGCACTTGGGAGGCAAAGAACTCTGCAGAGGCCAGCAAGTCAACATTCCACCAGGAACGCTGTGACTGGAGAGTTCAACAAATTCAGCTGTGATCCTTCCACACCCTCCATCCAGGCTTACACCCAAGTGCCTCCTTCTTCACTACTGAAAATTATAAGCAAGGCCCCAGCCTCTCTTCTCATGCTTCCCCAGCCATCCCCCTCTACTTCCCACCTCCATGCCTTCCATCTGTGAGCCTCTCCATTGTGTCTCGTGAAACTCCCATCCAATAAGGAACTAACTCCCTTTGGTCTACAAATATTTCCTTGAGCATTCCCCCGACATCACTAACAAATGAACTTATTAGCTTCCTTTCCAAACCTCTTCCCATTAGGCACCAACCTTAGATTATCCTCTAAGTCACCTAGACACCAACGCTTGGAGTGAACATGACCTCCTCCTCCCATTTGCCTCCATATCCGATCTTTGGCTACGTTTACAATTCTAACTATGACTTTGTGGGGGTGGGGAGAACTAGATGGGCCCATGCTCAACTATTAACCATCCTATTATTTTGGGGCGGGGGTGGGAGTGGGGGGGGGAGTATAACTGCTTTACAACTGTTGTGGTAGTTTCTGCTGTACAATGGTGACTCCGCTATATGTATACCTATCTCCCCTTCCTCTCGGACCTCCCTCCCTTGTTTTTTAAGATCTTTTTATTATGAAAAGTTTCAAATATAACCTTAAAAACAGTACAGCAAAAATCCCATGTACCCACCACTAACTTCATCAGATAACAACATTTTACAACACTGTATTTGATTCCATTTCCTTTTGCCACCTTTAATTTGTTTTAACAGATGAAACTCAAAAACATTGAATGACTTTCCCCATGTCCACATCACATACCCAGCACAGCATCTAAGATAGAGTACACACAAAGAATCATTTGGTCTATAGTATTTGCATAAGTTTATGAACCTCCTTGAGTCCCAATCCTTTATTTCTTTCCCTATTTCCCTTTCCAATCTGCTTCCTTTGGATATACGTATTTCTATCTGCATTGGTTGTTATTCAATATTTTTCTTGTAATATCATGATATTTTCTGGACATGTGCATCTCCCTATTTCCTTTATTTTTCTTTCTCCCCATGCCACTCTGTCTTTCATTTAATAGCTATTTCATAAGCATCTACAAGGCACCAGGCACTGTTCTGGGCCCTTAGGATATATATCTGTCAACCTTTTTCTCTACGTAGCTTTCTCTTTGCTGATATTTCTTATTTTCTGACCATCTATCAATCTGAATTTCTTCCCCTTTTCCTCATCTCTACCCTCTTCATCTCCTCTCACACTTCCCTCACCTAACTGAATACAAAAGAAAATGGCAGTATTATTTTATTTACAGTGTTTTTACACCAGAATGATGTTCTCCATATCTTAATTTTTTTTAATTAAGAAGTAATTTCCTATTGAGTAATGTTCAGATTTTTGACACCAGCACCAAGACTTCAAAGAACCTTTTATTTCTCACCAAGCACCCTGTATCCCAATCATATCTGAATATTCTCCATTCTACAAATTCACTTCCAGACCTTTCCTTATGCTGGTCCTCATTACACAGGATGCTCTCAACCTGGAGTTGTCAAGGTTCTTCGGAGACTTGGCTCCCATTATCTGCTTTTTCACCTGTGTCTCCAGCATTTAGCACAATGCACAGGAAGAACTCAAGAAATGTTCATTGTATTTTTTTTTAAAAAGCAATAAAAATAAGCTTTGGGGGTTTTTTGGTACAGCATGTTTTCTTTTGGCTGGTGGGTCACCACAGAGACAAATTCTTCAGCTTACATTGACTGGACAAGACAGAAAAAGAGAAAGTAAGAAGAATGGATAAGGAAGAACTCATGACAATTGTCATGGTGAGAAAGAATCAGAAACTCTGAGATTCTTCTTTCTCATGGGGTTAAAGAACTGTCAGAGGCGGAGTGAAGCAACTGCAAATAGTTTGCCTCCCTATTAATCCTTCGGGGGAAGAAAATCTGTTCTAAGTGGAAGATGCAACAGCTGCTGCTCGACCAAGCACATTCCACAAAAGGCACAAGAAAATGGATGAGAATTCAAATACTCTGTGATAAGGACAGGAAGAAGCTACCAAAGAAAAACACCAGGAAAAAGGACTTGGAGACTTTTCTCCCTAAAGAATTAAACCATGTGTATCAGGAAGAGCCAGTAAATCAAAGGTTAGAGAAGATGGCATCAGATGCCCTTGTGATGGTTTACGTAGAATATAAACATCAAACAGCTAGGAAGTTAAAAAATAATCATCTCCTCTTTCTAGACCCCACCCAGGTCCAAGCTGGTTTCCAACACCTTGGATGAGATCATTTACCAAGAGATAAAACCCTTTGTGGTTTGCTCCTTAGGAGTTTCATGATTAAGTTCATTTAGAAAATGAGTGAGAGCTGTTTGGGAATATAGACACTCCTGGCAAAGTAACATGCAGACTCTTGGAGAAGCTGGATCTTCATGGGGGCTAAATAAACCCCATCCTTAGAAAAGGACAATATTTTGCAATACTTACCTGCAATGAAGTCACCGGGTGCTTGTTAAAAATTTAGATTTCTGGACCCCAACTCTTTTCTGTTGAATCAAGTTTTACCCACAGAGTAGTAGCTCAGTGCTGAATAATTAGGAAGTGTAAAAAACAAAACAAAACTCTTCTCTCCAGACCTCACTCAGATCCAAACTGGTTTACACTTCTGTGAGATCTTTCATTTCCACACACAAAAATACAGCTTGTGAGGGTCAAATGCTTTTTAGCAAGTTTCCCTGGAGATTACCTCATGCTCAAGTCTGAGAAGAGGCTTGGAGGTTTTTCAGGTGAGCCAAGGAGCTACCTGCCCAGAGGTTTCTCTGCCCTAGGACCATCCTGAGGTCTGAAGAACTGACCTCAGGTCTGAAGAACCGCAGGCAGGAAACCCTTCCTAAGGTTCAGAGCCTCTGCCTTTGCTGTTGCACAGAGTTGTTACCTTGAACTTTGTGCTCCTAAAAGTCTTTATATTTAGCACATTATCCTATTTAGTTTTTTCTTTCAGCAGATTTATGTACTTTTTGACTTTGCTGTCTAATTACTCTAATATACTCCTCCTGCTAAACTCTAAATACTAAATCGTAAAAATAATTCATCACCCTTGTTTTTAATTTAGTGATAATGCAATTGTAGCAAATATTCATTATAGCATCTAGGTGGTGAATTTATTAGCTTTCACTGTTCAGTTTTTTTAAACTTTCTGTATGTTTGAAGTTTTTTGTAAGAAAATATTGTTGGGAGGGGGGAGAATTTCAAAGGTATAGAAACTAACAGAGTAGAAAGTAAATGCCTCCTTTCTTCCTTCACTTACTTCAGTCTAATTCCCAGAAGGTAATCACTGTCAACAATTTTTTATTTGTTCTTCCAAAAGTTGTCTATGAATTTACAAGCATGTTTTTTCCTACTTAATATATATCATGTGACATAAGTGTTAAAAGTATTAAAAACAAGTCTGAACTTGCCTTTCTCAGTTATCAACATATCAGGAATGTCTTTTCCAATAAGTATGTAGAGATCAGTCCATTTTTTAGGTGCTATATAAAATTCCATTTTTTGAGTATTCATAAATGTGAGCAGTACCATGTATAGCCATTTGCAGACTATACAGGTAGTTTACAGATTGGTTATTTGTTTTGCTGACACACATATGTACAAATGTCACAGTGACATATATACTGCTATCTTTTCATATTCATCAAGTACTTCTATACCAATGGGTCAAAATGTGTATTGAAATTTTTAAGATATTACAAAATTGACTCCTAAAAAGTTACACCAATTTAAATATCCATGGAGTGTCTATTTTCCTATATTCTCAAATATGCTTAATAATTTTCGAACTTTTTAATCTTTACCAGTCAAGTGAAAAAAAAAAACCTCTGATTTTCATTTCTTTAATTAAAAGAAATGAGTATCTTCTCACATATTTGCCATCTGTTTGGGGTTTTTTTCCATAAACTACTGACAAATGTTCTTCACTTAAACTATATTAGGGTTTTCAACTTTTCTTATTGATTTATTTAAAAGCCCTTTGTGTTTAAAGAAAATAACCTACTTGCCATGTATGCTATAAAAAGATATTGCCAGTTAGTCTTTTGCCTTTTTATCTTATTCATAGAATTTTTTTGCATTGCAGAAGTTGGTAGTAAGCTTTTACCACAAAAATAGTTTCTCATGATTATACAAACAATAAGTGATCATTAAAATGAATTGCAACAATACATAAAAATATCATATGATCTCACTTATATATGGAACCTAAAACAAACAGAAACTGAACTTAGAGATACAGAGAGCAGATTAGTGGTTGCCAGAGGCAGGGGGTGGGGAGTAGGGGAACTGGGTGAAGGTGGTCAAAAACTTTCAGATATAAGATAAATTCTGAGGCTATAATGCACAGCATGCTGACTATAGTTAACAATACTGTATTGTATATTTGAAAGCTTCTTAGGCAATGTATGTGTATATATACATACATATGGAGATAGATACACAGATATGTAACAACCTAAATGTTTGGTTCATCTATATAATGAAATATCATACATCCACTTAGAAAGTGTGTTGTAGTTTGTTACATGAAAAAGCAGTTCACAAAATAGTATATACTTACATATATATAATGCTTTGCGATTTATAAACTATATCCTGCATTGTGATACTTCCAACTCTGAAATATGCCACTTTCACCATTCTGCAGATGGTAAAACTGAGAATCAGGAAGCAAGGAATTTCTCTAAATTTGTAGTTGGTAAATGTGAGATCCAGAACTCATACTTAGAGTTTTTCTAACTCTAAAACACCTGCTCTTTTCACTTTATCACACAGCCTCAGGGGAACAAGAATACCTAATAGTATTTATAGGGAGTGATGTTTCTCCATAGGTATATGGATTAAAAGTCTTTTGAATTATAATTGTAGTAGCACACATCACAAAATTATACACTTATTCTTGAAATTCAAATTCAAGTTTTTACCATCATTCTTTTTTTTTTCTTTTTTTGGCTGTGCTACATGTCCATGTGGGATCTTAGTTCCCCAACCATGGATCAAACCGTGTCCCTTGCAGTAGAAGCACGGAGTTAGAACCACAGGACCACCAGGTAATTCCCTTCACCATAATTCTAATGTACACATTTTACTGCATTTAAGCACATTTGAATTCTAATGTTACAAAAGAAGTACTCAGTAGGGAATATGTCTGATGACACAGACCATAAATGATCTACCCCTCCCTGTCATTTCTAGTGAAATAATCTCTTTAATTGTGTCTATAAATGATTAATATAACAGGCAGTCCTAGCTCAGGACCATTTCAACATTAAGATAAAACTGCATTTCTCCTTCTGTCAATTCGATTTTGTTTTCCATGGAAAGTCAAGCAGGAACACTTGCTGCTAAATGTCCCATTAGCATTTCCTGACCTTCTCCACGGTCAGGCTGCAACTGTGAACCTGCTGTGGCCCTTGAGGCACACAAAAGCAATGGAAAAAGCCACTTAATGTCTGGAATGGTCCAAAATGCCAAGGGGCAGCCAGAGCCTGTGGGGTCAAGGATGGAAAAGAAATAAGTAGGGCCTCAGACATGAGGGAAGCAAGGATTCTGAAGATCTGGGGTCACACCATCCTCTTCACCCCCCTCACAAAGAAACCCCAAAACCAACAAAACAGAACTCCAAGGGTACTTCTGGGAAAGCTGGTGACATACATATATATTTAGATATCCCTCCACATAAGATAGACTATAATTTAAAAAAAAAAAAAGGAAGCACAATTATTGAACAAAGTAGTCCACGTAAAATCCATGGAAAAGTTTCAAGCTCACAGTGCAAATTTCCACAACTAGCACATCCACATATCACTGTTCTTGAAAGAACAGTGCAGTATGGTGGGATAAAGTGGAAGAAAACAGGAGGAAAATCCTAATATCCTCTGATTTGGAAAGACAAAGGTCTGGAGGCAGTAGATGAAGAAAAGACACCCACTTAGGGCCACTTCCCTTCCAACTGACATTTTTCCCCTCTATGAAAACACCATTCTGAGGCCGTGATTATGAATGGGCAGGAGAGTTTCCTCTGACCAACAGGTGCTGGGCATAATGAAGGTGGCCGACACCAGGATTTAGCGGACCCACCTGCTTTCCCCACTGTTTTCTTCTTTGCCCGCCTCTGCCATAGAGTTTGTAAAAGGTAAAGACTCACTTTCTCTGCCTCCTGTCAGCTAAGAGTGTGGTAGGAGACACACTCCTACCAAAGAAATGTAGGCAGAAGTCTCTTGGTGCTGCCTCTTCCTCTCCTGGTTCTGCCTCCTGGGAGACATGCACAGCCTGGAGGTCCAGCAGACCTCACAGAAAGCTGCAGCGTGGGAAGGCAGCAAGAGCCTGCACCTGATGGCATCACTGAGTCACCCTACCAGTCCTGACCACCCCTGGACTTCTTGTTTTCTGCTTAAGCTACAGTAGAGTGGCTTATAAGGACTTGAAATTGAACACAATTTTAATACAACAAAATACCTCCTGGAGCTGAGGCACTAACTTACCAAGTGCCAACGCCAGGAGAGTGGTACCAAAAAGAAGGCAGGAAGATCCAGCAGGGGACTCCAGCAAGAAAGAGACATGATCAGATATGAGATAAGGCAGGAAGAGTGGAGGGGGAATAAAGAGGGTACAGATGCAAGAGATACTTAGAAAAACCAAGCCCAAGGTTCCTCTTTTCCTCCCGAACCCCATCAAAATGAAAAAAGGAACAAAAACGTGAAAGAAAACATGCATTCAGGCTAAAAATTGAGAAGGATGTTTTTGTATGGCTTCTGAATGATTCTGATAAAACCAGACAGAAAGACAACAACATCTAGAGACAACACTTATGATCCTCTAACGAGAAAAAAGCAAGTAAAAAACATCCTGGCAGAATCCTACTAACACTCCTAAGTGTGGAGGGGCACGGGCTGGGAGGAGGGCAACAGAACACAGAAGGGTAGCACTTGTTAGAGTCATAGCTGCAGCTGTGGGTCAGCACCATTCAGAAGCAGCTACTCAAGGAGATCCCAGGCACCACGCTCTTGTTTCACGAAGCAGGAGCTGGCGGTGTGGCAAGACCTCTTGGAAACAGCAGCACTTCTTGCCAGGAAGGCAAGGCTTCTTTTTGAGGCACTGGGCAGCGGAGCAAGAATGGAGGACAGACAGCCATGCCATGTGGAGAGCTGTGCACAAAGAGAGAGCATCCAGCACAACAGCTTCAAAGAAAGAAAATGATGAATAAACACTAAGTTCTTGTCCATGTGATAGCCTAGGATCCTGCTCCTTTTCTGCTCATCTTAATCTGCTGGTAATGTAAACATATGCCAGTCAGTCCTCTAGCTTAAAATATTATCTTCACCATCATCATCACCATCATCACCATCATCACCATCACCATCATCATCATCACCATCACCATCATCATCATCATCACCACCATCATCACCATCACCATCATCACCATCATCATCACCATCACCATCATCACCATCATCATCACCATCACCATCACCGTCACAATCATCATCACCATCACCATCATCACCATCATCATCATCATCAGATATCTAGGGAGGAGATCCAAGGATAATTTAGCCACCTTGTTTATGGTTAAACAGGGAAACAAACACCAAAGGCAAATAGACCTCTCTTTATTCAAGAAGATATAAATAGCAGAAAAAAAGGAGCCTATGAAATATATGAGCCTGTGAATATGAAAATATTCTGCAAAGGAAGCATATGCATTTGAAAAAGATTTGTAATGGGAAGAAAAACTTCAGATGAATTTTTTGGTGCTTTCCACAAATTTAAGAAAATGTAGACTAATTAAAGTTTACAGCCTCAAAAAGCAGAGGCTGACAAACAGGCAGAATTTTTTTTTAATCTGAATTTAATCCAGCCATAATGTAGGGGGCAATAATATAATAGAAGGCAAACTTTCATCGGAAGTAGTCAAGACCAAAATATACAATGTAGATGCACCTCAGTGTTCACAGCAGCACTATTTGCAATAGCCAAGACACGGAAGCAACCTAAATGCCCATCAACAGATGAATGGATAAAGAAGCTGTGGTATATACACAATGAAATACTATTTGGCCATAAAAAAGAACGAAATAATGCTATGTGCAGCAACATGGATGGACCTAGAGATTATCATACTATGTGAAATAAGTCAGAAAGAGAAATACCATACGATATCACTTATATGTAGAATCCAGAATATGATACAAATGAACTTATTTGCAAAACAGAAACTCACAGATATAAAAAACAAATTTATGTTTACCAAAAGGGAAAGGGGGTAGGGGAGGGATAAATTAGGAGTTTGGGATTAGCAGATACAAACTACTATATATAAAATGGATAAACAACATGGTCCTACTGTAGAGCACAGGGAACTATATTCAGTATTCTGTAATAGACCATAATGGAAAAGAACATGAAAAAGAATATATTTGTTGTACACCAGAAACTAAGACAACATTGTAAATCAACTATACTTCAATTTGAAAATATATACATTTAGAAAAATATACATATTTAGAAAAAAATAAATATATATATAGAAAATCAAATCCATGACATGGAAGAGAACACTGGAAGTTTTCTCAGACTGCAGAGAAAAAGATTAACAAGTTGAAATATCAAGAAATGACAGATATAAATCACTGGTCTTTCATATTCAACATATGCAGAAAAGAACAAAATAAAACAAAAACAGTATTACAACAAAAGCAGTCTTAAGAGATATAATAGAAAAAAACCTTTGTGACTGACTTTACAGATTCAAGCACATCTACTAAAGAGACATCTCAACCATATTCTTTAGACATTTCTGAACTTCATGGATAGGAAAAAGAACCCTACAAATATTCAAAGGAGGAAAATGAATTCATTACTACTGGTCAAGAGTCCCTCCACTGCAAGCAAAAGAAACTCAAATTAGCTTAAGAAAAAAATTAACTTAAGCAAAAAAAAAAGTTTTGATTCATGTAATCTGGGAAGTTCTGGGAAGTACAGGATGAATTTGGTTTTAGAGTCAGCTGAATTAGCCTCCATGTGGTAACTTCAGAGCTATCTTCCTCTTTCCATTTCTCAAGTCTGCGTGCCTCTGCTTACCTTCATATTCATATTCATATTCATTCTCCCTCAAGCTCTCTCTCTCTCTCCCTCTATCTCTATCTATATCTATCTACCAATCTATCTAGATATACCTTAGATAGGTAGGTAGGTAGGTAGGTAGATATAGATAGATAGACAGATAGTAGATAGAAAGATACGTAGATACATTGATTGACTGACTGACTGAAAGATAGCTAGCTAGAGAGCAAGCTACTAGCACCCTCGGTAACCCCAGACTCATACTGCTTACTAACCAAACCTAGCAGAAACAATTCTTTCTCCCAACTCCTTATATCAATCCCAGGGGAGCTCCGATTGGCCCTGGTTGAGTCAGGATCCCAATGAGAAGCAATCACTATCTCCAGTGACTGGCACTCTGACCTATCTGCCTGCATGAGGTGGGGCATGGGGAGCGGGTCAGGGCTGGCAGGCAATGAGGCGCAACAGAACCACATGGATTTCCCCAAAGGAACCGGAAGAACTAGATGAGGAAAGCACTAACTACCACCGTCTACCAGATAGAAAGAAAGAAAACTCAGTCTAGCCCCAGACTGCCACAACAATAAGCTCTATGCAGCAATGTTTTTTTTTTGAGTTTTGGGGGGAAAATACAATAAAAAGAAACCTACATATGGACAACATGACATGTGTGAAAGTAACAGAAATGCATTCTCAGGTATGCAAAGGCCCCAAACTGATCCTACCTGAAATAAATTACTCAGAGGAGAACTCTAAACAGCTAATATATGAGAAAATAAAGACAGCCAATGAACAATAAACATAGCTTTAAACCCAGGGAAATGTAACCAAAAGCCTTGCTTTTTTCCCACTATCATACATCTTTGGTTGAGAGAAAGCAAGTCCAAAATGAGGCCAAAGAACAGGCGTAACACAAGCAAGAGAGAGAGCAAGCTGAATGAGAGATTACAGCAAACCGTGAGTTATTAGAATATAAGATTTAAGAGATGGGTACATTAGGTGTGCTGATGAGGCTAAGGGGTGGTCCCAAAGTGGGTGGCTGAGAGTCATTAGAGTTTAAAATGTCAGGGAGGGAATTCCCTGGTGGTCCGGGGTTTAGGACTGCGTGCTTTCACTGCCAAGGGAATGGGTTCAATCCATGGTTATCAGGGAACTAAGATCCTGCAAGCTGCACGGCCTGGCCAAAAAAACAAAAAAAAAAGAAAGAAAAGGAATAGAAAAACCTTATTTTAAAAAAATAAAATAAAATAAAAGTGTCAGGGAACAATGAGGGTAGGGTTCCAGTGACATTGTCCATATGGGCATAACATTTACTCAGACAATGCAAGGACTGAGCCAAGGACCAGTCCATGAATATGACTTGGGAGCAAGAGTCGTGGATGACATCAGTGATCTGGAGTATCGAGGACGGCTTCGCTGGGTAGGATGAACTGCACCAGAGGGAACATTTCTGGTGGAACTGGAAGAGGAATGGGCTGTGAGCGCGATGGGATGAGGGGGCGGGGGGGGATGTTGATCTCTCTAGTGGCTGAGAGTTGGGTGAATGAGCTGCTGCCACTTGAGAGAGCCATGGGGGGCGGGGGGGAGCCCTGAAGTGAGAGCTCTGTTTTAGTGAAGGCAGGAGGTGGAAGGATCATTCAGAAAAGAGAATGAAGAGACTCCCCTGGAGGTCCAATGATTAAGACTCCACACTCCCATTGCAGGGGGCATGGGTTCCATCCCTGGTTGGGAAACCCCATGCCATGCCTTGCAGCCAAAAAGAAAGAGAGATTGAAAAGAACAGAGTTCGTCAAGTAAGGAATGAACGTTCCAGAGGGCACCCAGGAAAGGTTCGGGAAGGGGAGAGGAGTAGTGTGGACTTGGGTCAGGCAAGAGGACTACACAACACTAACAGCAAGTAAGCAAGTACAGGAACAAATAAGACAAGAAGGGTTTAAACTTGAGGGGTGGCGGCGGTTGGTACAGATGTGAGGCCTGGTGGGATTAGGACTCTGCTGTACCTATGATTCCAGGAAAGCTGACAGTCAGCAGCTGCTGGCTTGTCTCTCATTCCTGCTGCCAGATGTTACCTGCTGCACAAGATCTTCAGCCTGGGACAGAGCGGGCCCTTATATCCAACACCAGCAACACAGAGCTCTCTTGTTCTCATGTCCTGGTCCAGAGGTCATGATTCGGTCTCAGAATCAGGAGCAACTTCTGCTCTCAATCTTGGCACTTTTCCACACTCCTGCCAATCATATTTTTCATCTTTCAAGAGGAAGCCTTTTGAGAGCTGTGTTGACCTCTTGTATCCTCAGACAAACAACCGTGAGGACCTGGCTCATGCTTTACCAAACAGTCCCAGTTCTCAGAATGCTGAGAGCTCGCTGTGCCAGAGGTTTCTCAGTCTTGGATGAATTAATTTTCATTCATGGAGTTCTTTCAGAGTTGCTATATCTCACCCAGTCTACCTTGTTTTGCTGCAAAGATTCTCATGCTGCATCTGATTTTATAAAGACTAAACCAGCGTGAGGTAAAACTTTCTATTGCAACAGCACAATTTTAAAGTAGACAATTTTCTGTCCTGTTATTTGTAAAAGCCCAATTATGAAAACCTAAAGAGTTGTAAACACCATGTACTTGTCATTAAAAGCAGCAAAGTTGAGGATGTCTACAATCAAAACGACATATAATAACAAGTGATGGTAAGGAAATGTAAAATGATGTAGCCACTTTGGAAAATAGTTTGGTAGTTTCTCAACATAAGGTTAAACTCAGAGTTACCATATAACCCAGCAACTCCACTCCCAAGAGAAACTTGTGCACGAATTTCTATAGCAGCATTATCCACAATAGCCAAAAAATAGAAACAAGCCAAATGTCCATCATCTAATGATTAAATAAATAAAATGTAATACACCTGTAAAATGAAATATTATTTGCCAGTAAAAAGTAATGAAGTACTGACACATGCTACAACACGAATGAACCTTGAAAATATTATGCTAAGTGAAAGAAGCCAGATACCAAAGACCATGTATTATGTGATTCCATTCATATCAAATATCCAGAATAGGGAAATCATATATATTGTACACTTTAAATTGGTGAATTTTAGGATATATGAATTATATCTCACTAAAGATGTTTTTTAAAGTGGCAAACATGAATTCTATAAATTTTATATTACAGGTCTAACATATGGTAGACACCCAATAAACATTTGCTGAATGAAGAAATGAAGGAATTGATGGACTTATATTCACAAGGGTCACAAACTGTTTGCTTTAATAAACCTCACTAAAACATCATTTTCACTATATTAATTTGAAATTGGTTACAAGTGAGGCAGAGACAAAATTGATTTTTGCATAAATAATACCAACATACCAAACTATTCAAACAAAATAGCCCTAGGGATTTCAGCATCAGTCCCATCTGAGCCACTAGTATAATAACATTCATTATAGAGATACTTGGCAAGATGTTGTCAAAAATTAGAATCACTGACCTCCATCTCCAGAATTTTTCAGAACTACTTCACAGTCACTCACTGTGCACCTCTCAGTTTTCCTAGTTTATTAAACTCTGCTGGTCTCAGAGTTGGGCTCAAAGTTGAACTTAAGCTTTCTAAATCTAGCCTCATGCCAGCTTCTTGCTTTTATGGCCACTCTTGGACCTGCTTCTCAGTCTCCAATGAGGCACTGTCCCTCAGAATCCCACTTCTGGCTTATACACAACAGCTTGGAAAAAGAGATGCTGCAGGCACAGTAGCCTCCCCTGCAGGGTGGTGCGAATCAGCCTACGTCACTCTGTTAAATCACACACAGAGAAGGTATCTTGGAAGATCTCTGGGTCTCATCTGGCCATGAATGCTTCAGACTTTGAGCCCTGAAATCATCAAGTCTTTGGTGTCCCTGCTTTTTCAAATGTTCTGAAAGCTCTTCTTTTGCATGATTCAGAGACCAGGATAAGATACTGGTTTTACCTAAAAAGGCTACTGCTGCTAAGGAGATGTTTAATAGAGTTACGCAGGAAGTATCACTGCACTATAGAATCAGATGATTAATTTACTTTTGGCATCCAACAAGGAAGTGAATTCCTACCAAAAGAACTAGCATAAAAATTTCCCCCTTTAACCCTACAGTAATGTTTCTCAAACTAAGCTGCACATTAGAATCACTTGGGTAGCTTTAAAAAATATATTGATGCTCAAGTCTCACCTCAACAGATTCTGATGAGTCTGCAGTGGGACCTGAGCGTTTATACGTTTGAAAATCTACCCCCTCACCAGGGAGTCTAACTGGCAGCTAAGGGTTCTGAAACCCTGTTGGAGAGTGCTGCAGAGCAAAAAGCTGGCGCAGAATTAAAAACAGGATGGAGAACCAGAACTTTAGACCCAGCAAACAGACTAACAAAGTTAACCTGAAGCATCTGGTGAGCATTTTACTGGGCAAATTGTAGAGAATCAAAATTTTGTACATAAAGTGAATTTTGGACATTTGTAGATGCAAAAACTAAGAAGTGTACAAATTCTGGTAAACGTGAAACAAGCAAGGGACATTCTAATACAGATATGCGAAAACACAAAGGAAAGCGTAGGCTGGATCAGAACCAAAATTATTCAGTTTCAAACAGATATCATCACATATTGAGCAAGCAATGGCTTGAACTGATATGAGAATCCCACTCGAGAATGTTTCACATGTAGTTAATGTGTAGATGTGCCCAATTTAGAGCATGTAGTTCTTATTTCAGAGTGTGGATTCTTGACAAATTATATCATCATTCTCAAAAAGTCCCATAAAAATTATTTAAAATAGGTACTTGGATTCTGCTTGACTCTCAGAACCAAGATGTGGTGCTCAAATGAATAAAACAAGCAAGGACACTATTTTAGTAAAGCTTTATTCTTTCTAGGTCACCCTGTTAAACTCTACACAGAGAAGATATTTTGGAAGGTCCCCTTCAGTCTTACTCTGTCCCTGAACGCTGAAGACTTTGAGCCTTGAAATCACCAAGTCTTTGGCTTTTTTGCTTTATAACATATTTTTGAAGTTCTTTTGCATGATTTCAGAGACCCAGATAAAATGCTGGTTTTATCTAAAATGGCTAGAAAAGCTCATCTTAAGCCAAAGGACAACATAACCTCTGTCAAGAACTCCTCAAATGTGGTTTAAGGTGGTTCAGTGCAACCAGTCTTTTGTTTTAATATTTTCCAGTTTAGAGGGTTTGGAAAGTTGAGAAGATTCTGAGTACAGTCATTTTATTTTTAAATGCTTCAAGATTCACAGAGGAAGCGAGACCAACCTGGCATTCTACAAGGCAAAAAACCAAACCAAACCAAAACAAAACAAACCTCTTGGTTCTGGAGGAGGGTGAGTCCAGTAAGAAAAGACAATTGTTCTCCTGTAGTAAAACCTGTCCCACAGGAAGCACACTCAGAGGACACTTCTCCCACTCAACTTTCAAAGAAGAGAGAGAAAATGGAGAGCTTGCAGAAATTATGCACCAGAATTTGCTGGAAGCCGTTACCCATCTGATAACAGTTTACATGTTCCTGACTCTGTATAATAAAGATACTAGACTTTCTGCTACATTTGCTGCAGCTTTCCCAATCTACTGTTTGCCCCATATATGTTTAGTTATGAGGTTTTTATAATTAAATTTTTTATATTTACCTAGAAATAAATATGTTCCTTTGCAGTATCTTTATTTTCTCTGAGCTTAGGAAGTCATCTATACTTCAGAGCTTTGATACATATTCACTTTATTTTCTTCTGTGGCTTACTTATACTCAGTTTTATTTATTATTACTACTTATTACTAATATCATCTAATTTTTGGTAGGCACAAATCTAATTTTTCAAGTTACCAACTATTATAAATGTCATATTTTAAATATTTTTATTATAAAAGAAATACTCGTAAACACTGAAACCATAAAAGTTTATGATGAAAATATTTCTAATATCTCTCCATCACTCTTTAATTCCCATTATCTTGAAGAAAACACTATTAACCACAGAGCACTATTTTTCCATATCTCTGAGAAACAAATGTACAAATACACTCATGCACAAATATAAGCATATGGTTTTATTTTTGTTTTTACAAAACTATCATATATACTCATAATGGCAAAAGAAAAAAATGCCCCCAAAATTCATAATAACAAGATCTAACAAGTTGTTTCCTCTTGTTGTCACTTAATTTTTAGCCTCACTAAGACAACCAATGACCTCCCATATGGCAGATTCAATGGCCACCTTTCAAAGTTTATCTCATTCTAGCATCTCATCTTTGGCACCTTCCAACTTTAAACCTACTTTCTTCCCGTAGCTTCTTTAACACTCTTCCAGCATCATCTCTTCTCATTCTCATCATCCCTCAATTTTTCCTTTGTTGCTCCTTCTTCCTTCACATATCCTTTCTATTGAACGTTTCAGACCTCTTCTCTCCCACTCTATAACCTCCCTGAAATATCTGTGCATTGCCCTTGACCTCAGCTACTGCAACAGCCAGAAACCTTCAAGTATCTTTCTCACTTGACTTTCCTAGCCCTTTGAACCAAGTACCACTAAATCTACTTCCAACATTCATCCTCCCTCATGCATTCCACAACCTTAGCCTAGTTTAAGTCCTTCTCATTTATTACCTTAATAATTGAGGATGATCGTTTCTAGTCTCTTCCATCTCTAAATCATCCTCTGACACCATAAGAGTGAATTTTCTAAAATGATAAATCTCGTTATGTTTGTCCTCTCAAGTTTCCCCTTGATCTCATCAGTAAGTCCCCTTTCCTATGGAACAATATTTAAATCCTTTCAGATAATACAAGCTGGTTTCAATTAGCTCTTTAAACTAATCTCCAGTCAATTCTCTTGTGCAAACCGTTTTTGTGCAAAAACCTGCTCCCTGTTCCTTAGACAAGTCACCGTGTTCATATTCCACATCTTTGTCTTCCTGTCCTTCCCAGAGAAAAAATAATAGGAATAGCTAACATTTATTGAGTACGAGCTACAATCTACGTGTCTGTCCTTTGTTACTCTTCTAATCTTCATAAAATCCCTAAAAGATAAACACTGTCAGTATCCCCACACACAGACAAGGAGACCTGCCTGTTAAGGACATCTCCCAATTTGATCACCCCACCCATAGCTTACTTATCCCTCCAGATGCAGCTCAAGTTCTACCTCTTTCCTCCCTAGCTTTGCCATCAGAATTCAAAACATAATAGATATTCAATAAATGTTCACTCTATGGAGCAGTTCCACACCAGGAATCAGGGACACTTCATTGTTTGACTCTGGGAGTGCCATTTGTGATGCTTCCTATCTGAGTGGTACCTAGTATGTGCACGATGCTGCAGTCCTGCAAGGAGGCTAGGAGCAGCATTACTATGTTTCCAAAAATATAGATGATCCCTGCAAGTGACAGCAATACTGGCTCTTCTGCCTGTGCTCATAATGTCAGTTGAACACTGACAGCCAGGCCCAGCAGTATGTCTCCAGAGGTGGCAGGCGCTGTGGACCGGGCCCATGGAGCTGGAATAATGTCACACCAAGCACATGAAATTGCCAAGCTAGACAGAATATCAAATTAGCTTTTGCTTGGTTGGCCCTCCTACCATTGTGAAGTACTTTGAGGACTGGGCAATTTCATGTGCTTGGTGTGAAGACAGCTGACTGTGAACCAGGAAGCAGACCCTCACCAGGTGTCAAATCAGCCAGTGCCTTAATCTCTGACTTCTAGCCTCCAGAACTATGAGAATAAATTTCTGTTATTTATAAGCCACCCAGTCTATGGTATGCTATTATAGCAGCCCAAATTAAGATAGCTACCCACTTAGACTTTCTACTAAAATGTGACTTCACAGGTCAGGGATCTTTGTTTAGTTTCTCATAGATGTATCCCAATTGCCTCAAATGAAACCTGACACATGGAAGACACTTAATAAATACTTGTTGAAAGAATGACTCTCTCCAAGACTTAGTTCCCACATTTGAAACTGAAATGCCTTGTACACATATGTCTAATATATGTAAAATGTCTACTACAGTGCTACAACATAATAGGTACTCAAGAAATTCTGATTATAGTTATTGTTTTTATTAGGATAAATATTGCTAGAATTATCTACTATAAACAGAGTAGAAAATTCCATTGTTAATACGGCAGGCTACTCCATAACAAAAGTTATCCATTATTAGTTCAACGAAGCCAGTTAATTGAATTCCAGAACAAAGTAAATAATTTGACCAATGATGTAATAATAAGAAAGGAAATAGAAAAGTGAATTTTTAAAAGCTAGCATGTCCTCAGGGGAGTCTGGCAGCCTGAGAGTGGCACCAGTGTATCATCAGCTCCAGACCCAAAATGTAACAGATCTCTGGGCCCTCAATGATGCTCTATCATTCTTTTCTTTCATTCTCAGTTGATTTCATTTCCCTTACCCCAGAGCAGATACTCCAACAATATTTATCAGTCTCTGAGAGCCTGATTACAACTCATTCCTGCTTCCCTCACCCTCAGAGGTTGATCGTTCTACTTCTCTTTAAAAATTAGAAGCCATTAAAACTAGGTGAGAAAGAAAAGAGGAAAATTGGGGAAACAGAGGCAAGACATTCATTCACATATTCCCCCCTTTCTTCCTATTTCAGTGGAAAGAAGTCTTTCTCCTTCTTTCCAAAGACTAGCTTCCCAAAGGCTGGCTTTTCTACCTAGACTCCAAATCCTATTCCCCCTGCTTTCTCCCAGCTGTGACTTCAGGAATCATCTCAGCTTTATTTAGTCTTAATTCCTCCCCACCTTTAAGTTTTCCATTTCTCTGACTACAAATGAAGTTCACCATTCCCTTTCCTAAAACTATTCTCAGGATCTTTATCTCCTTCAATCGCTGTGAACTTTGCCTTTGCTTTCATTGACAAACTGCTTTCAAAGTTCTTTGCACTCACTGCCTCTCCTTCCCACTCACTCTTCAGCCACTGGAGCTGTTCACTGCCCTCGTCCCTCCACTGACACTACAGAGGCAAGTCTGCAGTGACCTGCCAGCTACCAGATCCAGGGTCTACTGTGTAATCATCCCCTAACTTGAATTCTGTGCAGCAGATACCTCCATGGTTCCCACTCTGAATCCCCTCCTAAGTATCTGTTAAATTCTGGTTGTTTTCTCCAGTTTGTCCTCTTAGCAAACATATATTGAACACCTATCTGGCACTGTCCTAGGGAACAGATAATAAAAGTAAATAAGATCTAAATGCAATGCAGTATCTTGGATTGAATTATGAAATTATGGAATAATTGTGGAATTAAGGACTTTAGTGAAAAACTGACAAAATCTGAATAAAGTTGATAGTTTAGTTAATAGCACTGTATTAATGTTATTTTCTTAGTTTTGAAAAATATATCATAGTTAGGTAAAATTATAACATTGGGGAAGTTGTGTAAAGGATATATGGGAATTCCCTATAATATCTTTGCAAGCTTTCCATAAGTCGAAAACTATTCTGAAATTAAAAGTTTTTTAAAGAGAATAAAATACGTTCCCTGCCCTCAACAATCTAACAATGATTCAGTCTTAGGATAAATGAGGTAAATGGTAGAAAACTTTATGAGCCATAAAATCTTCCATCAGCATTAAATATAGAAGCCAATCTGTTCTTTGTCAGCACTGTGCCCCATCGTGAGTAGTAGCAATATGACTTTAGATGCATCCACGTACTGTGTTGTAAGCAGTTTATGAGACTGGGTTGGAGGCCTATGCAAGGGGGAATTTTCACACATCCCTAGTAATAAATTTTGAGGCTTTAGGAGGTCTCAAACTGATGGAAACCAACTCTAGCTAAATCACTGCACTTTCTAAGAAGCTGATTTTACATATATTATCTACATACTTTCTTTGTTCTTCTCGAAGCAAATAGTTTCAAGTTTGAGGGAGCAGCAAGTTAACAGAGGTGATTTTCCAGCCTTCTTATTGTCTGGCTGCCAGGGTTCCTGGAAATGGCATTTTTAATGAGCATTTTTTTCTTCTGCAGGAGACTTTGATGTGGTTGAAAATTTATTTTCCTCTCAAGTGTAGGCAGGGCACCAATTAACCTACACAGAGCTCCCTTGCTGTCCTCCCAGCTTGGAGTTTATTACACTTACTATGCAGTGTATAAAACCCATTATCTCACCTCCTGTTATGCTTCCCTCCTGAGGACTCAAAGCAATTTCTTAAGCAGAGTTCTGCTCTCTCAGTCTTTTAAATATCTCCATCTTGTTTTTTTTCCAAAAAGGAACATGCAATAGCAATAGAAGTAGAAAGAGGGAACAGATGAGATAGGAGAGCTGCTCCTATTGGTTTTATCCACTTTAAGATACATTTATACAGAACCTACAGCATGACAGACATAAAGGTACAAAAATGACTAAATTATACATGTGTCTAAGGAGTCACTGTTCAGTGGTAGAGATTGTCACATACTTTGTACATACATACATACAGAACAAGGCAAAAGGAAATGAAGCCTAGAATTATTTTTCTAAAACAATTCAAGGTAAGTGACAGTTACATTTTAAAAATTGTTTTCATACAAACACTGCTCTTAGTCAAATGAGAATGATGTAACCCTGTGAATTTAAGGCTGTCCCAATCTGGTAGTTGGGGAAAAAAAAACTGCGGAAGTTAACAAAAAGTAATTTAAATGTGAAAGTTGGAGGCATCTGGCCAAACTGTGTAAGGCCTGGCCTTGCCAACATTCTCTTTCTTCTTCCTCTACTGCTCCAGCATGTCTAAGTGAAAAAAAAAAAGTGGTTTTCATTTAAACGTCCATTCTTTCATCACATGGTAATACCTACCAGCAAGAGAGGCTGGTAAGTAGTTTCTAGCTTAGCAGCCGCTTGCCCTTCTAAAACTCCTGTTGCTAATAGGAAGATGAGGATGGATACTCAGGGAGAACTGACAGTATCTGCCACAGGGGAAGAATGAAAAGAGTTCACGCTCTTCAAGTGAAAATGCATTCCCTTCAACTCAGACCCCATTTCTGATCTAGGCTTTTATATTCCAAATACATACTGTACATTTCCACTTGAAACTTGACATCATATGGCTAACACTGCTGTCTATCCTCCACTACCCATGCTCCCTTTTCTCTTTTAATAATAGACCAGAATTTTAACTGGCACACAGCCACCCAAGTTAAGACTCTTCCCTCCTTCACATCTGATACGGCCTTGTGATTAAGACAGGTCAGTGGATGTGAGCAGGATGGGTATAAGCAGAAATGATGAGGTCTGCTTCTAAACTATGCCCCTGAAGGGAAGATGTGTGCAACAGTGTATGTTCACGATGGCCAGCCGTCTTAGAACTTGACATGGAAACCACATGTTGAGAACGACAGAACAAAAAGAAAGAAGGAAAAAGTTTTGAGTTCATTGGACCACCTGTCCTGACATTTAGAGGGAAGAAAAAAATACTTTATCTTTTTTTCAGGAACTGTGTTTTGAGGTCTCTATCACAACAGCCTAACCTGGAATCCTGAGGTAAGATCCTTACCTCTCCAGTGCCTCTCTGTACATGGCCACAAAAGTCACCAAGTTCCCAAGCCAGAAGCAGGGAGTAAACCTTGACTCCTTTGCCTTCCTCACCTCCAATACCAAAATATCAATTGCTATCAAGTTTATCTCTTATATATTTTAAAATTTATATTTGCTTTCCATCCCAACTGGTTAATGCCTGTATCCATTGTCACTTGCTTGGACATCTTCACAGCTGCTCTTGTGCCTCTAGCCTTATCTACTGTCAGTCCATCCTTCTAAAGGAACAAAAAGAATCACACCTCCCTCTATTTAAACCCTTCAATTGCTCCTCATTTTCAAAAATATCAAACCCAAACTCCTTAGCAAGACACTTAAGGCTCTTTACAATGTGACTCCTGTTCACCCAACTGATCTCTCCTTATGGCGCTACCATACCACACTCTTTTATATCTCTGTGCATTTGCATATACTGTTTCCTCTGCCTAGAATTTTTCTGTACTCCCTGGTGTTCCTGGGAAAAAAATTGTTTTAATTCTTTAAAATTTAGCTCAGATATCATCTTCTCCCTAAAGTCTTTCCTGGAATTAGTCAGTCTCCCCAATGTGTGCTGCCCTTCATTCTGTACATGACTATATTGATTTTTTATCACATTAAATAATAAGTTAATGTAAGAGAGACTCTGGACCAAGATGGCAACACAGGAGGCTCCTAAATTTCCCTCCTCCCACAGACACATGAATACAAGGCTACATATGGAGCAATTCTCTCTGAGAGAAATCCAGAAAGTAGCTGACTGACTCCTACACATTGGGCAAATGAGAAAATACCCATGTAGAAATAGGTGGGAAAGGCTGAGGCACACTCTCACCATAAACCTCACCCCAGAACCATGCCGTGTCATTAGGAGGGAACCCCCAACTCCCAGCTTCTCCCTGAGGAGTGAAGAGTTTGGACTATACATCTAGTGCCTCAGCTTTTATGGCTTTAGTAACAAGGCAAGGATTCCCACTCTTGACACTTTTATTCAACATAATACTGGAAGTCCTAGCCAGAGCAATGAAGAAAGAAAAAGAAATAAAGGCCTCAAAATCAGAAAGGAATAAGTAAAGCTGTCTCTGTTTGTGGATAACATGATGTTATATAGAAAACCTAAACTCCACCAAAAAATTGTTAGAACTAATTACTAAGTAATGAATTCAGTAAAGTTGCAGAATGCAAAATCAATCCACAAAATCAGTGGAGGGAGGGGAAAAACAGTAGCATTTCTATACATTAACAACAAACATCAAAAAAGAGAAATTAAGAAAACAATGCCTTTTACAATAACATCAAAGGAATGAAATACTTAGGAAAAAATTTAACCAAGTAAGTAAAAGATCTACACACTGAAAACTATAAAACATTGATGAATGAAATCAAAGACTACACAAATAAATGGAAAGATATCCCATGTTCATGGATTACAGGAATTAATATTGCTAAAATGTTCTTCTTACCCAAAGTTATTTACAGATTCAATGTAATCCCTATCAAAATTTCAAAGGAAGTTTTCACAGAAATAGAAGAACAATCCTAAAATTCATATGGAAACACAAAAGACCCCAAATAGTCAAAGCAATCCTGAGAGAGAACAACAAAGCTGGAGGCATCACACTTCCTGATTTCAAAGTATACTACAAAGCTATAGTAATTACAACAGTATGGTACTGGCATAACTGGCATAAAAATAGATGTATAAATCAATAGAACAGAATAGAAACTCCAGAAATGAACCCAGGCATATATGGTCAATTAATTTATGCCAAAGAAGTCAAGAATGTACAATAGGAAAAGGATAGTCTCTTCAATGAATGGTGTTGGGAAAACTAGATATCCACATGCAGAATGAAACTACACATCTCTTGTATACCATACACAAAAATCAACTCAAAATGGATTAAAGATTTGAGAAAAGACCTGAAACTGTAAATCTCCTAGAAGAAAACATAAGGATGAGATCTTTGACATTGGTCTTGGCAATGAATTTTTGGATTTGACACCAAAAACAAAGGCAATAAAAGAAAAAATAAATAGTGGGATTATAGCAAACTAAAAAGCGTCTGCACAGCAAAGGAAACCATCAACACAAATAAAAAGGCAATTTATAGTACAAGAGAGAACATTGCAAATTACATACCCAACAAAGGGTTAAAACCCAAAATATACGAGAAACACAATTCAACAGCAAAAAAACAAACAATCCAACTTAAATATGAGGAAAGGACCTGAATAGACATTTTCCAAAGATGATGTAAAATGGCCAATAGGTACATGAAAAGGTACTCAACATCACTAATCGGGAAAATGCCAATCAATGCAATGAGGTATCGCTTCACACCTATTAAGATGTCTATCACCAAAAAAGAAAAGATATAAAAATTCTGGTGAGGATGTGGAGAAAAGGGATCTCTTGTATACTTGGTGGGAATATAAACTGGTACAGACACTATGGAAAACAGTATGGAGATTCCTCAAGAAATTCAAAATAGAACTACGGCATGATCCTGCAATCCCACTTCTGGGTACATATCCAAAGAAAATGAAATCAGTATCTCAAAAAGATATCCACACTTCCGAGTTCACTGCAGTATTACTCACGATAGCCAAGGCATGGAAACAACCTAAGTATGTGTCAACAGATGAATGGATAAAGAAAATGTGATACACACACGCAAACACCACACAAACACACATACTTAGGCTGTTTACTAATCAGCCTTTAAAAAAGAAGGAAATTCTGCCATTTGCCACACATAAATGAACCTGGAGGGCTTTATGCTAAGTGAAGTAAACCAGATAGATACTGCATGGTATCACTTATATGTGGAATCTAATAAGAAAAAAAAAAGTCAAATAGAAACAGACAGTAGAATGGTGGGGGAGATAAGAAGAGGCTAGAAAGAGTACAAATATTTATGTACAGATGAATCAGTTCTGAGGATTTAATGCATAACATTGTGACTATAGTTGACAATACTGTATTGTATAATTGAAATTTGCTAAAAGAGTAGAATTTAAGTGTCACACCAAAAAAAAAAAAAAAAAGGTAAATAGGTGAGGTGATGAGTGTGCTAATTCAATGGTGAAATAGTCCTTTCACACTGGATACACATATCGAATCATCACACTGTACACTTTATTTAAATATATTTCAATTTTATTTGTCAAATTATACCTCAAAAAAGCTGGAAAAATCTAGCCAAAAAATTAAATAAATAAATAAACAAACAACTAAATAAATGGAATGGACTGATGGATGGATGATAATAATAATAAGTGAAAAAAAAATTAGAAAACAGATTAAAAATTTCACCAGACCTGGCAACTGCAGTATCTCAGGCTCCCTTCAAAATAGCTTACTCTGAAACTTGGTCATCTTTTAAAAGCAACTTTTAGAACCATCTAAAAGGCATTTCCAGCTATCATATTAAAAGGGAACTTGGGAAATATAGATTAGGTACATAACTTTGATTATTTTTTTAACTTTCCATGCTGTTACTTCAGTTGTGCCCTGTCTTCTCACAACAGTAAAGCTCAAAGCCATAAGGACATAATTGCTTCCTTTCAGCACAAACACACACCAAAAATGGCAAATAGGATCTGAAAATACTAAAGCCAATGCCAAGGGAAACCTGAGGGTTATACAACCCCAAAAGAGGAAGCAGGCAATGGCAGGGAGAAATACAGGCTGAGTCCTGGGAATCTGGGAGAAAGATAAAAGGCCCATGGAAGCCACCTTGAACTTAACCAAGACACCCAGAGTTTCCTGATGAGGACCTTAAAGCATCAACATCTACCTGCTCTTTTCACAAATCCAGAATTCAAAGTTAAAAGTTTCCAATATTTATACAACTATTCAGTGGCAGAACTAGAACTATATTGTATAAGAAACAAAAACAAATGTAACCAGTGAAAACCATCCTGTAAACTACCAAACTAATTCAGAAAAAAAAAAAAAACTGTGAGGATTTTACATAATAATATAGTCTATTCAAAGCTCACCATGTGCCCTACAGATGCCCCTCAAGTTTGTGTGAGGGATGAGGGAGTGTAGGTGATTACTGTTATAACAGCATTTAAAATATGCTCATTCTAAATTTAGATGAGTTTGGGCAAGACTGGATGTTTGCAGGAGTGGCCCATCTAGGGCTATTAAGTCCAAAAAGTTAAAAACTGATCATAAGAAAAAGGAACATGTAGCATAATTGCTTAGGCCAAACACAATGGGATCAGGAATGAGATGGAGCTATATGTAATGAGGTGGATAGACCTAGAGTCTGTCATACAGAGTGAAGTAAGTCAGAAAGAGAAAGACAAATATTGTATGTTAACTCACATATACGGAATCTAAAAATGGTACTGATGAACTCAGCGACAAGACAAGAACAAGGACGCAGATGCAGAGAATGGACTGGAGAACTCGAGGTTTGGGGGGGGGCGGGGGATGAAGGGGAAGCTGAGATGAAGTGAGAGAGTAGCATAGACATATATATACTACCAACCGTAAAATAGATAGCCAGTGGGAAGTTGCTGTATAAGAAAGGGAGTTCAACTCGAGGATGGATGATGCCTTAGAGGACTGGGACGGGGAGGGTGGGGGGGAGTCAAGGGAGGGAGGGAATACGGGGATTTGTGTATAAAAACAGATGATTGAACTTGGTGTACATCAAAAAATAATAAATAAATAAATAAATAAAATGAAGAAAAAAAAAGAAAAAGAAAAAGGAACATGTAGCATAATTGCTTAGGCCAAGCACAATGGGATCAGGACCAGAAGGAAGGGGCCATCTTCAGTAGATCACTGTGTATGCTACTCGGATTTTTCTCTAGCATCATCCCTTTCCTCTATGGATCTTTGCTGGAGCCCCATGGACAGTAAATGGTACACAAAAAAGGGCTGAGTCTAAAAATGTCTTAGGACACTGAGATACTAGGTAGAGTTGCTCTTTAAAGAACTGAGTTTAGTGCGGTCCAAAGGAATGAAAGAGAGGGAAACAATTTCTGTAAACAGCAAGTTGACTTTAGGAGTAGGGAATGAGGACTCAAGGGAGGCCATCACTCACTAGGTCTGGGGATGCCAGCGACTTGAGAAATAAGCCAGACCCACCTCCTCCTAGAACTGAGAAGAAGGGACATTTTCAAAACTTCGCACTTGTTAACATAGCACACATTTAATTTTTATGTTTTTTTCCTTTCTCCTTAAAAGTTTATCATTAGCAAGTTTTCCTATGCCTTGCGGTCTTTTTTCACTAGCTACATTTTTTTAATTTATTTTATTTTTTATTGAAGTACAGTTGATTCGCAATGTTGTGTAAATTTCATGTGTACAGCAAAGTGATTCAGTTATACATATGTTTATATCTGTTCTTTTACAGATTCTTTTCCCTTATAGGTTATTATAAAATATTGAGTATAGTTCCCTGTGCTATACAGTAGGTCCTTGTTGTTTACCTATTTTATATATAGTAGTATGTATATGTTAATCTCAAACTCATAATTCATATTTGTTGAACATAAAATGTATTAAACTATCCCCAAGATTTAACCACTTAAGTTGTTTCTAATATTGTAAGGAACATGTCTAGTCAACACCCTTTTCCTAACCCCAAGCATTCTAAATTCTCAGAAGGAGATAAGATATTGAGTCAAAGAGAATAAACAGTTTTGATTCTTGATAAATATATATAGTCAAATTAGCTTTTCAATTTGACTTTTTCATGAAAATGTACTCTAATAAAAAAAAAGTATCATATTCATCACTCCCTCTTCAAATTCAGGGTATTGTCATTTTAAAAATTTCAAGTTCTAGTTGACCATTTTCTTTCTTTCCCTTGTTATTTCATTAAATGGGAAGTGGTATCTCACTGTTTCCTTTTCTTTCATTTCCAAGGGAGATTTTTTTCCACACTTATTTAACTTCATTATCTTTCTAAATTATTTTCTTCATTTCCTTTGCCCATTAAAATTCCATTTAACTGCCCTTTCTAGTAATTTTTCACAGGCTTTAGATAACTCTGAATCCAATATTTAGAACTTGTGCCCAAGTAGAAAAGGAATAATAGATACAGATTACAAATGAATGTAAGCGACATCTATAGAAACAATGTATACATTACAGTTTTTATAATCTTACACTATTTAATTGGACAAGGCGGTTTTTGTTACTGATATAATCAACTACCAAGGTTTACTAATATGATGCATGCTATTTCTGAAAAAGATAGCAAAATATGGGAGAATTTTTTTAAAACATTATGTAAGAACCTGAATGTATACCATAAATACAATTCATGAACACGAACAGGAATACTAACAAAAGTTACCATTCAATGAGCAACTACTAACTGCCAGGAATTTTACTTAAAAGACTATCCTTATAACAAAGTTGATTTTATGGATAAGGAAATTGAGGCCCAAGGTCACACTGAAAAACAATTCAAATCTTGGTCATTACGATTTCAAAGTCATAGTCTTTCCATGATGTTCTCCTTTACCATTGGGTTGCAAGGTAAGTCAGATGAGTTAAAAGGTCACAAAATTCATATTCCCTCCTCAAGCCTTATATTCATAATTTATGTTCTCTGTTGTATAACTTTATGGCTTTTTTAAAAGTGTAAGCTACAAAACAGAAATAGATTCACAGATATTGAAAACAAACTTATGGTTACCAAAGGGGAAAGGGGTGGAGGAATAAATTCAGAATTTGGGATTAATAGAAACACACTACTATATATAAAATAGGTAAACAAGGACCTACTATATACCACAGGAGACTATATTCAATATCTTTTAATAACCTATAATGGAAAAGAATCTGGAGAAGAATATATATATATACATGTATAAAGGAATCACTTTACTATATAACTGAAACACAGTGAATCAACTATACTTCAATAAAAATAAAATAAAACTGAAAAAAACTGTATGTTAGCTTGGGAACACATGCAGTCAAATGATATCCTAATTAGACAAATACCACGTAAATATTAAGACCCTAGAATTGTAAATTTTGTTTCTACCTACCAAACAATGTCCTAGATATATTTGCTGCATTCAAAACAAGTAAAAATTGCTTTTTCAGATAAAGAACACTGACCAGAGGTTATTAGGATGAGCACTTTCTCACAAGGTGGAGAGAGAAGATCTCCCTAAAGTCTTCTAGGATTCACCAGTTTTTGCATAATAGCATGAGCTCTGTTATCTGAATTGTGATATTTTACCATTTATGGAATTTCTCCATATTCTAGATCAAATATAATAATGAAAACATAAGCATGCTCTTCAACTGGAGGTTGATGTCTTGATTTTCCAGTTTTAAGAGAAATCTGATAGAATTAATATTGTGCAATGGATATTTCCCTGCTTTAGCAACTTGGAACAGAAAACAAAGTCACATTTTTGACCCTTCATCTCTCTCTACACACTACCACCACACCCAAGGTAAATCCACCAGCCCCAGGAACTGACCACCCGGTTCAAGGCTTCATTCCTGGTTATAAGTCCCTTTTAGAGAGAAAATGTGTCCATCAGATAACTCTATTCTCTACCACCACTGGGGCTGCCACATGGCGTCCCTGTTGAAGCCCAGATGGTTTCATCACGTAGACAAGATCAGCTTCTTTCCTGCCAGATTTAGGCAAAATGGCGCAGACCTCCCCCAAACCTTTCAGCCCATTCGCTCTGTGATAACTGCATCCACCGCCAGGCACAGCGCCCTCAGTGCAGGCTCTTCTGCTCTTCTCTCTCTCGTTTTTCACTCTCCCTCTCCCTCTCTCTCTTCCCAAAACCCCTACTGCCTTACAGCAAAATAAGTCAGTTCTTCTCATTCTCAAGATCTGTCCCCCTTTTCTATCTTCCTTTTTTAAGGAAAAATCTTACCATATTACCATAGGGAGGGTTTCCTTCAGAGTCTATTACGTTTCAAACAAAATTAACTGTGTTGAGTCATGAGTCTAGCAATAAGCAGATGAATTCATATTTTACCCAAGTCCATCTTGAGAACATGTTCAAGAGTTTGAGAGGTGATGAGATAAATATGCTCTGAGACATGAGAATTTCCAAATTGTACAAGAAGAGAGTCTAAACTGTGAATGTGTATTAAAGTTCCACACTTGAACCAGAGCCATCTATTTACACTCATGGTAAGAACCTGAATGAGCTTATTACTCTGACCTATTAAACACAGAGCTCTCCAAGGAACTCTCTCTCATATGAAACACTGCTCTCTCTACAACAACAACAACAAAAAACATTAGTACCTCTAAAGAGGGGCCTCAGAACACATGTAAATTCTAGAAAGTTCAGAAAGTGACTATCAAGGGACCTTGATTTTTAATTCTCTAAGTAAACACTGCACAGCAGTTAGAAATGTTTAATGACATATTAATGAAAGCCCGTATAACTTTAATTGGGTACTGGAAATTATTCCTTGTGTTGCCAACAAAAACAGATGGAGAGTATCATTTCAAGGAAAGAGGTAAAGAAATTTCCTCTGAAGAAGTTGCTGAAGAAAAATGGTACACTTGATAATAGAATAAGCTTTAAGAATACATACATGTAAAATAGATAGCTAATGGGAAGCTGCTGCATAACAGAGGGAGATCAATCAACTCGATGCTTGGTGATGACTTAGAGGGGTGGGATAGGAAGGAGGGGAGGGAGGCTCAAGAGGGAGGGAATATGGGGGTATATGTGTAAATACAGCCGATTCACTTTGTTGTACAGCGGAAACTGCACGACACTCTAAAGCAATTATACGCCAATAAAGATCTAAGAGAGGAAAAAAAAGAATACATACATGTGGCATTTAAGTGGAAAAAACTCAAAAGAAAGAAGAGTAACCCAGCTAACTTCATTCCTAAATCATGTCAATCTGATATCTAGAGAGCGCCAGCTCCTTACCTAGAGACCATTTGGTCATCAGATTGACACTGTCTGTTACAAGGAGAGAATGTTCTGGCCATCTGCCTCATCTGAGGATTATCCACCCAAGGGTTACAGAAACAAAGACTAAAATATAAGCAACACACGTATGCAGGTTGTGAGAATCTGCACATCATGAACCAAATAACTTACCAATTGCTTAATCCTTGGCTTCATTAAAGCAAAACTCCAGTGGCAAGAAAATTCTCATGACTCATGGGTAAGGGAAATTTTCTCATTCCAGTAAATAAATTTCTGACACATACCCACAGATGTTACACAGCCATAATTAAAGCTGGGAATTATTTCAGTTTGGGTGGCTAATCTATCATTAATCACTCAGAATAAATAAATATTCCAAACAAAAGAAATCTTTGTGTAGCATTTTAGAACAGGTAGAATAACAAATGCAACTGCCTCGCTAGAGTCCCCAGCCACCCTCTTATGACAACTCATCCCTCTTTCCTATATCTTGTTTAAAGTTGTCTTCCTTGTTGTCCACTCTCAGCAATGTCTCTGTTCCTCCTAGCACATCCTTGATCTGCTAGCATTACGTCCAGAAGTGATAGCCAATTGATCAATTTGTGGTTGACCCATTAATGAACAGCTGAAAACTCATTTCTAGCTACAGTCTCTAATATTGGGAGTACTGGCTCTCACCTGATTTGCTTCTACCTGTCTTTATGGCCTTGAGTGAGTTATGACAGTTTCCGGATTTTAATTTCCCCATTGCTAAAGTAAAGGGTAGGGTTAGATAACTCTAAGACCCCCTTTGCCCTATCACATTCTCATTCTAGAACCCATAGCAGCATCAAAGTGGTTTCCAATTCTTAAGGTAGTTTCACCATTGAATTTGACCTTCATGCAGCCCTATGAGGTAAGGAAGGTAAGTATCACTAGTCCCGTTTTAGAATGAGGAAGACACCACTTGTTGCTGGCAGAAAATTTGGTGCTTTCTCCATTCCACAGTGCTATTCCATGACAGTCTGGTAAGATGAAGGGGGCTCCCAACAGGCATGCTCGGGGAACAAGGATGCCCAGACCTGTGTTTTCATCAGGCTCACTGCCATCAGCTGCCCACTTTCTTGATTAATGTCTGAAGGAGATATGCTGATAGACTTCAGAGAAGGGATGAAAAAGGGGATGAAAAGCTTCAGGCAAAGGGTGAGAAAGAGAAAAAGAAAAGGGAGAAATATAGGAGCTACTAGATGGAGTGAAACTTTAGGGGAAAAAGATGTTTAAAGAGGACTTTTAAGAAGTTTTGTTCTAAGGTATGCACTGAAACCCCTTCTCCCGAAGCCACAGGAAAACAACAGTAAAAATCAACATCGTTTTTCAATGTTTCTAGTTACACTTGTATTTTCTTTTGATTTTTAGATGAATGAATTTCTCAGATGGATCTCAACATTTGAGCTATAGTAGAAAGAAGGACACTTTTACAAATCATCCGTCCCATGGAGCCAAAAGCCAAAATTAGTTCCTACACATACACAAACACACACACACACACACACACACGGAAAGTATTGTCATTCCTTTGACCTGACAGTATATAATCCTCTATTCTCCTTTTTACTGAAGAAAATAGTAAACTATGAGCCCATTAATCCAACCCTCCTGGGAGAAGTTTGCCACAGACAGCGACAGATAAAATAGGAGGATGTGAGGTGCTCTTCCATATGACACCACTTGAATGCTGACCTATCAGGGTGCCGAAACTGGGGCCATTATTTGAATGTTGAGGATTCATCTGAGCACGAGGAAGCACAGCGTCCTGAAAAATAAACCAGCATAAAGCCAAGGGAAGGATGTGAATTCCCTGATCTAAAGAAGACCCCAAACATCTCCCAAGAGGCAGCATTGCCCAACCTGGGAGAGCTGAAACTGTGGAAGGCCGCAAATGCGATCAAGGAGTCTGCAATCCAACAGGGCACATGCCTGTTTTTCAGCAGCTAGATACCCAAAATCAACTAAGCTGGGAAAAATGACACTGCTGCTTTGAAAACTTTGTAAACTACTGATATAAGAAGAAACACAGCTAAATCCAGCTTAGTTTTAGATCAATTTCAAGGGACATTTTTGTATTTCTTAATTTTAATAATTCCTGTCTTCCAAATCTGCTCATAAAATATGCCACGCACAAAGGAAAACAATCGTATTTAGGTAATTTGTTTGGCAGATGAATATATTTTACTCCTTCACCTTGGAAAACCATTAAAAAAAAAAAAAAGCACATTCAAAGGAGTAAGTTCCGTAAGACAATAGGAACAAAACAGAATATCCCAAGCTTACTAGACATGGTAGGATGCTATTTAGAAAGCATTCACATTCAGCACAATGTTGTTACAGTGAAAATCAAGAGATCAGCTTCTTTAGATCCACACAGGAAGTGGAAAGTTATTCTCTGAGTTCCTTCTATACGGCAAGTCCTTCAAGTCTACTATTTAATTTTACCACTACAGTCTTAAGAGCTAGGTATTACTAGTCTCATTTTAAGAAGAAATAAGTAAAGTTCTAAAGCTTAAGTAAAATATCGAAGGGTAATTCAACTATTAAGTGATGGAGTGTGATTCACACTTAGATTTCTCTAATGATTCGCCTCCTGTGCTTTTTCACTATACCGCAGTGCCACTACACCACTCCACCTCTTCACTCTCCCATAACAAGTCATGAGGCAAGATGAGCTGTATGTTCCACAAGGTAAAATACGTACACAGTTTATGTCTTATGTGTGGCTCATATTCTTTTGCATTAGAAAAAGTTCAGGAGGTGCGGGGAGGAAGATGTGGAATCACACTTCATCTGCACAATACATTAGGATTTCAAACAATCTTAAGCTATTAAGAAAGTTTCCTTCTTATATTATGGATGTGGGGCCAGTTGAGGGAGCCCAAATGAATGGCATTCCTTTTTTCCTACTGGAATTCTGAACCCTCTGAGAGACAAAAACAAAAACAAAAACAAGCAGATGAGGGCCAAAATATCTCCTTTATTTCTATACAAGCTAGGTGGAAGGACAAGCCTTCCCATTAGCCAGACAGATGGGCTCACTAATATAATATGTACATCCAGAATTAGGCAGACTTGTCTACCCACCACAGGCCAAAGGGACAAGCTCAGACATTTCTATTTGGGGGTTTGTACCTGTAGAGTGTACAGCATAGAGGAGCCAAGTAGTACGTGGGCTTCCTTAAGGCAGTTTGCTCCTAAGAAAAGGAGGAAATAAGGGGCTGAGCTAAGCATGCCCAGTTCTCTTCTCAAAATCTTAAATCAAGTATTTCACTCCACTCATGACGGTGTGAGATGGGTCTAAGGAAAGAATCTAGGAGCAGCAGTTAGGGCAAAAATCTTCTTTATGAAAATCGGTACTAAGGAGGATGCATTACGTCCCCAAGCAGTTTCAACTTCCAAGTGCCATCTGCTGATAGGGAGGCTGAGCAGCGTAGATGCTGAAGGGCAAAATCTAGACCAGCACATCCCTTACCTGGATTCCAGTCAAGCATTCAGATGCAGGGATGAGCAGGAGAATGGGATCAGGAAACCAGAGAAAGGGAGTCAGAATGTATCTGCAAAATAGGGGATGGCCAGAAGCCAATACCTAGAGCTGGAGTATGAAAATAAGAAAATGGGAACAGGAGTAAAGGTGCCCCAAGGAAGTTCGCATTTCAGGATGGGATAGGGCTACTCTGTAAACCTCTCGGCCTGTCCTTTCTGCAGATGCAACCATCACAGTTGTCTATACATTAAATCAGTGGTTCCAAACTACATATTTTGAAAAAGTGCTGATCTCTCTATATCAGAATCACCAGAATACTTATTAAAAGTACAAACTCCTAGATCTTGCCACACAGCCAGTTTCAGCACCACGTTCTAAGTGGTGCCGTATTAGAAAAGGCCACTAGAAACCATCACGGCCCATGGCGAGGGTTTACCGAAGGTGTACATCACTCCAGCCGAACAGGTCCCTCCGGACACCCTGGGCCAGCTTTAGAGACAGTGGCAGTGTTCTCACCTGAGAGAGGGGGCTTCTCGAGATGGGAAATCCTCATTTTCCTCCTAAGGCTGCAGCCTGAGGGCCAGAGGGCCTGGCTGGCCTCGCAGCCTCCCCAGCACTCATTCAGGAGAGAAGTCAGATCTCTAAAGAGGGAAGCCCACATCTCCAGGCATTTTGCTGATCCCCCTCCCAAATCAGCCACCCCCCAACTCAACTGGTTCAGTCTGGGAGTACTGGAATGCCTCAACACATCAGCCAGGGTCCTCTTGGAAAAGGTTTTCTGTGCCTTAAAGGCAACCTAGAGTCACAGTAACTCCCGCTCCCTCAGTAGCTCAATCATTTCCTGCTACTTGGCCTCAACATATCTTAGAGTTCATAACTCTCTACAGATAAATAGTGTTCCCACATATATATATGTACATAATACTGTATATTATATTTGTATATAGCTTATGTTAAATTATTCATTTCTTTTTTAAAAAATTAATCAAAAATCAGAACAAGAGGCTTTAAAAAAATGTGATTATACCTACAAGATAAAATATGAGGTGGTAAGGAAGAAGAAAACAGAGAAAGGGGAAGAGAAGGAATATGTGCTCTTTACTCCCACACTACAACTGATCCCAGCAAAAGTCAGTTAGAAGTGCAAAGAAGGAAATGATCAAGCTCCCAAAACTACACTCCCATCTATGTCTTCCACCAGGTTTCTAAACCCTACACTTCGTTCCAGCCCTCTCCTCAAATTTTAACCTTGTATTTAAATCCATTCACTCGCCATTATATAAGAAGCTCTCTGCTACGAAAACTTTCTTTCTTGGAGGTCTGGATGTTCCTTAAGTTTAGTCTGCCACTTTGAGACTTCAGTCCCACTGATGCCCACTGATGTCCCTACCATGGACATTCTCAAGTCATCAGTACCTGTGTGTGCCCTTAACAGAAATTACCAGCATCGTATCCTTGTACATTCAAGCTGTATTTTAGACACTGTCACAAAGGAGTGTGTAAAAAACAAAAGGAGCCAACACTTTATCAACTCTAAGCTGACCCTCTCATGATCTGAGTTCGTATGCAAGTCATAGTTCGTTTTAGTTAAGCCCTTTTTCATGACAGCTGGCTAACTTTTTGTTAAAGTAATTTATATCCATTTCCTCTCATTAGGTCATTTGCCCCTCCCATAAATCCTTTTAGGCAGTTTAATCCATTGTTTTCTCTTGGGATTAATTTCCTTCAGCATTCATAGTTTTCAGTATATTGAAATATTTAGTGAAGTTTCCAAAAGTGAATAACTTAAGATGTTACCTATACATCAAAAGAATAGTTTTCACTATTTTAAAATTTTACATTATTTTGAAACTTTGCTTCTTTGGGGTTGGGGCACACTGGTCACCCCATCTGGCTATGAGAGCTCTCTGCAGTCTGTGGGCTGGCAGTGTGCTGATTTTGGTAAGGTTTCAGTGAGGTCTGTTAGGTGTGCATCCTGCAGCTTAATTGGCTTGAAATGTACTCTCCTTTGGTGTGGTCTCTTTGAGGGCCGATTGGGAGAAAGAAAAACTAATAGTGTAACTGTTTGGATGCTGAAAATTGATGCATTTTTTTAAAAATAAAGAACCAGTCCCTCAGAAAAAAAAAAAAGAGAGAGAGTAGTTTTCAGAAATGTCTTAAATAGCTCGCTCCTTCCTTCAAATAAATACTAATACAGAACTGGGTGTGTAAAACAGGTAAAAGTGGAGTGGCTCTGTTTTCAGAAGTGAGAGAATCCAGACAGATGGGTTTGTGTGCTCATTCTTGACCCCTGGGGCTGCCAAGAAGGACCTTTCCAGAAATCTAGAAATCTGTAAACCACATTTTGAAAACATTGTGCTAGAGGAATCTGAATTCTTTAGACACCTAAAGAAGACAGAGCTCACCTAAAACAGGCAACCTCATGGAAGACTGTGGGAATTACAAATGGGCTTGCAAAAGGCTACATATACATCAATGTGAGATGAGCAGAATTAAATTCACCTCATGTAGACAGTATGGAGGCTCCTCAAAAGTTGAAAATAGAATTACTGTATGATCCAGCAATTCCACTTCTGGGTGCATATCCAAATGAAATGAAATCACTCTCTCGAAGAGGTATCTGCACCCCCATACTCATTGCAACATTATTCATGACAGCCAAGACATGGCAACAACCTGTGTCCATCAAGACATGAATGCGTAAAGAAAGTGTGATAGATATTTATGATGGAATATTATTCAGCCATAAAGAAGAAGGAAATTCTGCCATTTGTAACAACATGGATGGACCTTGAGGGCATTAATCTAAGTAAAATAAGTGAGACAGAGAAAGACAAATACTGTATGTTCTCCTTCATATGTGGGATCTAAAAAAGTCAAACTCAAAGAAATGGAGAATAGAATTGTGGTTGCCAGGGGCTGAGGGGTAGGGGAAGTGCAGAGATGTTGGTCAAAGGGTACAAACTTGCAGGTATAAGAGGAACAAGTCCTGGCATCTAATATACAGCACAGTAACTGTAATTAACAATACTGTACTACATACTTGAAAGTTACTAAAAGAGTAGATCTTAAACGTTATCACTACACACACAAAAATGGTAGTAATTATCAGAGGGGATGGAAATGTTAACTAACCTTGGTGTGGTAATCATTTTGCAATATATATGTGTATCAAATCATGTCATACTCATATATGTTATATGTAAAAAATATCTTAATAAAGGTGGAAAAAATTGAAAAAGTAAACGGATAAATCCATCTCATGCATCAAGAGGACAATAGAGAAAATTGCCAACTTGGAGATGAGTAAAAAGATAGTAACAAAATTCATTCCATAAGCAGACCTCACAAAGTCTGAAATTTCGACCAACTGGATGGTCCAACAACCTGAAACTGAGAGTTTAAAGTTGTCCCGCTGGATTGTTAATGCTCCTAGACTCCTAGAAGAAGCAAATATAAATCCTTTTGGAATGAATCAACCCTCAACACAGGCCTCAAAGAATTCTCAAAAAAAAAAAAAATTTCCAAAGAATATAGACAGTTAACAGTCAAAAATCACAAGGAAAGGAGGTATCATCAGAGAAAGTCTGCAGTAATAACAGAGAGCAAAATCAGACTTGCAAAGAGTTCAGTTATTGGGGATTATTAGACACAATATGGAAAAGCATTTTGGATTAAAACTGTTAAAGAAATGAAGTGTTTAAAACATGTTTAAAGAACAAGAAACTAAAAAATGCTATAAACTGAACATTCATGTGCCCCCAAAATTCATATGTTGAAACCTAATCCCCAATGTGATCATATTTGGAGGTAGGGCATTTGGGAGGTAACTAGCTCATGAGGGTGGAGCCCTCGTGAACAGGATGTGTGCCCTTATTAAAGAGATCCCAGAGAGCTCCCTCACCCCTTCCTCCGTGTGAGGACACAGCATGAAGACAGCCATCTATGAACCAGGAAGCAAGGTCTCGCCAGACACCAAATCTGCCAGTACCTTGATCTTGGAGTTCCCAGCCTCCAGAACTGTGAGAAAAACATTGTTGTTGTTTAAGCCATCCAGTCGATGGCATTTTTGTTACAGCAGCCTTAACAGACTAAGTCAAAATAAGCAGATTTGAAAAGAATCAAATTGTACTTAAATAACAACATGAAATTAAATAAATTCCATGGAGGAGTTGAACCAGAATATTAGACACAGATAAAAGGTATTAGCAAAATGTTAGATAGTTATGAAGAATTAATTCAATATGTACCTTACAGAGAAAAAAAAGAGGAAAACATAAAAGGTAGGTGAAAAATAGATCAAAATCTAACATAGGTCTTACTGGAGTTTCAGAAGATGGCAAGAAATAGAATGGAATGAGGTGATATTTGAGAGAGAATGACTAGTAATTTCCCAGAACTGACAAAAGAAACCAATACACAATTTCAGAAAACCCCGTGAATCCCAAGCAGGATAAATAATAAGAAATCCAGAACTAGATTCATCACAGTGAAATATCAAAATATTAAAAACCTGGAGATTTTTCAAACAGCAGCCAGAGAAAAGATGAATTAGAGCCAAAGCAGTGACAACATTAACTAACATCTTATTAGCAAAAATGAAACTAGAAACAGCAAAATAATATCCTCAACATAAGAGAAAATAACTCAATCTAGCCTAGTATGTGTTCAAAAAGACTTCAAGAGCAAATGTAAAATAAAGACATTTTTCAGACAAAATAAAAATTAAGAATTTGCCACCATTAGACCATCATTAAAGAAACTTCTAAAACAGAGTTGTCCAATAGAAATACAGTAGCAGGGGGCGTGTAAATTTAAATGCTCTAATAGCCACATTTTCAAAAGCAAAAAAGAAAAGTACAATCAATGTGAATATTGGTCTATTTAATCCAATGTATCCAAAATAGTATCATTTCAACATGTAATTAACATAAAAATCATTCATGAGCTCTTTTACATTTTTATACTAGGTCTTTGAAATCCATTATGGGCTTTACCCAATCAGCAAATCTCAGTTCAGAGTAGGTATATGTCAAGTGCTCAATATCCACGTGACCAGTGGGTACCCTATTGGTCAGCAGAGCACTAAAATATATCCTCCAGATAGAAGGGAAATGATTCCAGGTAAAACAACTGAGGTGAAAGAAAGATGATGAAACAATGGTAAATACGTGGGCAGATCCAATATCCAAAGGATGTTGACTGTATAAAACTATCCTATTTATGTTGTAAACCGGAAGTCAGGGAGAGGTCTGATCAGATTCTGTTTAAATAGTTTTAGGGAAGAATATTCATGAGGATGTTGTATATTTCATATTGCTTCACGTTAAGCTGTATACAACATCTAGTCAGTGATGCCAAGGCTGGATCAGGGTGAAACAGCCAAATTCCTCTATCACAAAGTCATATTTTTCTCACTTTTTTATCAAAAATCAATCTGTGGGGTGAGACCCTGACAGAAGAAACAAGTACAAAGCCCCTGAGACAGAAGTGTGCCTGGTGTATTTGAGAAATATTAAAGAGTAAGATTTCCTATAGTGTAGCCCCTGACTAAGCTAGTTATCTGATCAGAATCATTTACGTAGAAACAATTCCTTTAAAAAGGAAATGTATCAGAATCACTAAGTGAATTTCCTTTTTTAGTGATGGGGAATCACTTAATTAGAATTTAGAAGTAATCCCTCTAGCAAATAACTATTGGTATTGGACCCCCTTGAAGCCCTTTGGCCATTTCTTTGTGCTTTTGCTTCTATGGGCCCACGTCTGTGATTGCCTTCAGAAGACTGCCTTCAGCCACAGATGCCACTCCACCTGCCTGTGCCGAAAGCCGCAAGTATCTGAGAGTATCTGAGAGTTTGCGTCCCCCTTGGTTTAGTTTGGGTGGCTCTTAGCCTATGAGTGACTTATGAAAGGCCAGCTCCCTTGCCTCAATTTGAGACAAAATCTGAGCTACAACTTGCTCTCTGAAGCTCTCCTGTATGATCCAGCTGAGGCTAGAACTTTGTCAGAAATTGTTCTCTTGCTTGGATTCCTTCCTTTCACTGATCTGTTTCTCCTGCTCCCCTTACTTGTTTCTCCTGGGAGCAATTCCCTAATAAATCATTCGCATGTAAATCCTCAATTCAGGGTCAGTTTCTGGAGAACCTGACACAAGGCAACTGCTAATTTGGAATGCCACACTACATCCAAAATGTGTATGGTGAATATAGTCTCATTCTACACTCTCACATGCAAAAGGACACATGAGCGGAAATGCATTCTACCTTCATTTGAAGTGACTGGGTTCTATTTGTATAACACAGCAAAAAACTCATCGTGAGCAGCCCAAAGCTGACCCAGGAGTGGTATTTACCAGTCAGGGGACAGCACTATACACATCACAGTGTGAAATCACACTCACACACACAGTATAAGCATTATTGAAAACTCAGCTGTGCATCACTTTTCTGGATGTGTAAAGCTTCTTTGGTTCTTGAATACAAGCAAATTGCTCACCATGTCTAAAGACTGAATGTGGCACTTATTGTGTCAGAGACAATGAGTCCAGTGTTTGGCACTCAGACTACATGTTTCAAAGGGAATCTTTGTCTACTTACCATGAAAAAAATCAGACTCTATATTTATTGGAAAAAGAGCAGTCCAGCAGCCTTCACTCAAAGAAACTAGCCCTGAGAGTCTTAAGTTACAATAGTTGAATAAAGCCATAGGTAGCCATTTAGTAACACAAGCCAGAGACTTTGGGGGGAGGGGGGGCAGTGGGCAGACTGAGAAGAAACCAGGAAATAAAACCCACCCCTCACCTTTCTTTAACCATTTTTAATCACTGAGGATTTTTTTTACAATTATATAAATGGTTGTCAAGCACGTTTCTACAATAACCTAAATTCTAATTCCAAAATAACTTTAATTCTAAAACAAGTTTATAAACCAAAATTTCTCCCAATGACACTGTTTAAATATTTACAAATACAATAGATGATGGTCTGATGCTCTGCCAATAATGTAGAGAAACCTCATCAGGGTGGGCTCTACTGGTTTGTGAGAAATATTTTGGAAACTGTCCGGCGAGGTTCATCACTGTCTTTTAGAGAAGAAAAAAAAAAAAAATATATATATATATATATACACACACACACACACACATAAATATATCAATAATGTAAACAAGGTCACTAATGAAACATTTCTCTCAATTTATATTGAGTGTAACTTTGTGCTGTTGAGCAGGGCAAGATATGCGTGTCATCTATGACAGACATGCCCAGAAATGGTAAAAAGTAGTTGGCCATGCCAACAAGAGATTCCTAATGTCAGAGTACCTCACAGAGCCTCCTCTAAACTAAAGTTGTCTTAAAAGAACCAATTAAGAAAAGGACTCATTTCAGGCTCTTTAGAAGCATCCCTTTACAGGCACACAACATGCTAATTAAAGTCATTTGCCTGTATTGGCCAAGCAAGGCCTCTATGTGTATCAAATGAGCTATGATGTCTTACTCTAGTCTTAGAGGTTATGCAGTCTTTAATACAATCCATTTCTATAACCCATATTGGTCTCTGCCAATTCTTTTAGAAATATGTTTATTATGTTTCTTTAGAGTGAAAGATAAGAATCCCAGAAAAAAAGAAAAGATTTCTCTTAAGATGCAATGTTCTAAACACTAAACACAGCAAAATACACTGAGAAATTCTGCATGTGGCAAATTCTATGTTTTTATAATCTTGGAGTGACTTGTTCACCGAAAAATGTAAAATGCTTGCGTATTAAGACTCACATAAGAAAAGCCAAAAGATAAATAGAAAACTGGGGAAAACATTCATAACTCAGATTACAAAGGTCTTATTTTCCTAATACATTTTAAATACCTTAAGAAGACTGTGTCCAATTAAAAATGGGTAAAGGACACAAAAAGACAGTTTACGGAAAAAAGAAAAAGAAAATGGCTCCTAAAAGGTAACTATTATCACTTATAATAAAAGTACTCTTTGACACTGCACTGGAATATCATTGTTACCATCAAATTATGATCAAAAAGTAATAAATGGTGCTACTGAAGAATACAGGCATTGCTGATAATGTATTTTTTCTAGCAACTTAGCTAAAGATATATCCCACATGTTTGAAAAGATTATATCTATATCTATGTCCTTATTCATATCCATCCATCCATCCGTCTACCTATCTATCTGCTCTGATAGAAAGATACTCAAGAATGTAGCAGACACTGCCTTCAGGAAGGACAATGATCAGAAGAGTACAAGGGAGACTATTTCCTTTATATCCACGTATCTTCATTTGCACTTCTTGGACTGTGAGCCCCATTGTCTTTTCAAAATTTGTTTTTAATATAAATTTTTTAAAGCACCATATTCTAAGCATGAACATGGGGCGCTAAGGAAATAGAGGCTCTACTTCTGTTGGCTGTTTGATTCATTTCTTTGATCCAAAAAGTCATTCACAAGACTTTGATTAAAATACTCTGGAGTGCAGCATATATTATAAATAGCTCAAATTTATTCCAGGTTTTGGACAGGAAATATGCTTTTCCTTTGACACCACAGTGCATGAAGTGTGCCCCCCCACCCCCCCATTTGTAGTATTTTCTTTTCCTTTGTGAGATTTTTGCAGGGTGATGTGGGGACACACAATGATGCGGCAGTTTGGACTCTGTTTCTGTCTATTGCGTCATCACTAATCTTAAGTAGAAGCGAAAGGGAGCACACCAGATTCCACTGAATACTTTGCCAACCTGACCACTTTACATCAATACATCATTTCATCCTTACAAAGCCATGATGATAAAAGTACTATTATCTTCATCAATCTGAGACTCAGAGAATCAACTGAGTTGCCCAAGAGAGCCCCAAGATGAACCACCCGCTGGGCTGGGGTGTAAATTTAGGTGTATCTAGTGCCTCAATGGAGAGCAGATGTCAGGTGACTAGGAGTCACACATAACTAGTTATGCATAGTAACTACATAAACAGATGCATGCTTTTTAATGGAAATTAATGAGAGTATATCACTCCTAAAATATTTCTAAACTGATGTAACTGTATTAAGGGTAGATGGAAAAAAAACAGACTAGGCATGATTCTATTGACACAAAAAATTTTTAAAAATTAAGAATCTTCTGAGGTTGGCTTGAATAATGTGTAAAACAATTTAAGTGGTCACATAACTACCCTAGCTCTACCAATGAAAAAACTCCAATCACCCTAACCAACTTTTTTTAAGTGTGCAATGTATGTCATGATACTGCTCAAATATTTGTGCCTTATTTTATCTCCAATCTGCACATCGAATTCTCTGTTGAATGGATTTGGGCTTTTAGTTTTACTTTTTAGTTCCTGGTTTAAAAGGAGAAAGGACTCAACATTACAGCAGGCACCAAACTCGAGAGAAATAGCATGAAGCACTTAGAACTCTTTTTCAGTCCCCCAAGAGATGCTGTTCCAGCAAGACTCCGGTCGGACGGCTGGGCACTACTGGCAGGTCACATGACTGATCTGGGGTGAACTTGTTTTGTGAAGAAACAGATGACTTCTAGCTCTGAGGCTGTTGTTCCTGTAACTTTTTAGCAACAGTTAAGTCCATTCCAAAATGACAAGCAAAAGAATAGAACATTCTCAATAAATTGCAGATGAATGGAGATTTCCCCTGCCTCCTTGGGAATATTATGAGCATCTCACAAAGGGGGTCATATCCTGTTTCTTTTTCTGGTTGCTACAACTGTGGTTTGTATATTGGCTGTATCACTAATGTGAATTTATAAGCCAAAAATGCCAAAAGAAAAAAACTCAGTACTCCTTCACAAATGTGCATTTTTCTTTCCTAACTTTCAACAAGAGCTGTTTTAAGTCATCATTATTTTTTTCTGCACTGGAAGCAAATCTCCACACCTTTTTCATATCCTACTGCTAGCACAGAAGGTGAAATACATCAATGAAAGGAGTTGCAAGTTCAGCATTAATATAAACCAGGCAAACAGCACTGGGCTATTTATAACTCAACAGTGCCTCCTAGTGTGCCTATAAAAAGTTGCATGAGCCCAAGATTCAAAATAAATGTGGTTGGAAAAACGTCAATTAAAAGACACTAATATATCATATAATAATGCATATATGTGGAATCTAGAAAAATGGTATAGATGATCTTATTTACAAAGCATAAATAGAGACATATACCTAGAGAACAAATGTATGGATACCAAGGAGGGAAGGGGTGGGGTGGGAGGAATTGGGAGACTGGGATTGACATACATAATTGATGCTATGTATAAAATAGACAACTGATGGGAACATACTGTATAGCACAGGGAACTCTACCTAAGGCACCGTGGGAACCTAAGTGGGAGGGAAGTCCAAAACGGAGGGGATATCTGCATGTGTATGGCTGATTCATTTTGTTGTACAGTAGAGACTAACGCAACATTGTAAAGCAACCATACTCCAATAAAAATTAATTTTTAAAAAGACTAATAAATTTATCCTTTTAAACAATCAAGGGATTTGTCTTTGGGGGTAAGTCTATTTACTTTATTTTTTCCTCTTTTTTTTTCTTTTTTTCTTTCTTCCTTTTTTTTTTTCTCTACTTACTTTAACAAGATCCATATATTACTTTCAACTAACAATAGGTCATTAAGAAAGATCCGATTCAGGTGGAAGAAAATGGCATCAAAACACATGGAAAGAGATCATCCAAAATACAAATATGCATTTTGAAATAAAGAGCGAGAGAGGAGGAGAGAGGGAAGGAGAAATAGACCCTGATTGCCTCCAAAGTATACCAACTGAATGGGTGATGATAATATAGTGTTTTGTTCTGAGCCGATACTCAGCTTTGCTAGTTTCTCACATGGGTTCATATTATCAGTGTTCTTCTTGCCCACCTGCTAGCATAGTAACCTCTGACCACTAGGGCTCTTCACACATCTATGCAATTACTGATGTTTTCCACCAATGCCCCTGAAGTTAGAAATTACTTTTCTCTGCTTAAATGATCATAGCTCTTTCCAGAAGTTTCTGATATCTGAGTGTTTACAACATTTTTGGATCACGAAAAAAAGTAACACTATGATAAAAGAGAAAAAGGTATTCAGCTGAGCCAAAGGCACCTGGCTAAGAAAGCTAGAATGTCATGCCCCAAAGAAATCCCTCTGCTGGACCCAAATGACATCCCAAGATGGAGCATCCATCATGCATTTCCTCTCAGAACTTCATTCTCTCCTTGTTTCACCAAGAATTTATGTAGAGTTCTTATCCCCTCTTTGTTTGAATCCTACTGTCCTCAACACTCCCTTCACTCTCTTTCAAGGAAGAAATTTTCCTTGGCTGCAACTCTATCTCGATGTCCTTGAAAATGTTATGCAAATAAAGCTTCATCATGTCCACTACATGGAAAAATACCAATAGAACCTAAATTTTTTGAGAAGGGAAATCTAGGCCTGATAGAATATGGAAAACTCTCTTAGTTACACACCACTTGTAAATTAATATCAAAACCCCATTCTATATGTAAATGTTCACTGTATATAATCCCTTTGACTATTTAGCAGATTATACATACTTCTTCTCCCAATTCTGGTGTTTTCAAAAGGTTTGATTTTTCAAAAATACTCCTTCCATGTACTTCTTTGGAAATTCATTTTGATGAAGTCAATCATATTTGACTATTACATGCAACGTTCCATTTTCCAAAATGGGGGGGTGGGGGTGGGGGGGGAGGGCAGGTAAAGAGATCCGTCTGTCTTAACAGAATTAATTCTTACTTGTGTGTATATACTCTATCATAAAACCACAAGGCATAATACTGAAAGACCTTTAGCAGTTTTCAGACCAACGCAAGTTATCCCTGAGACAGAGGTTAGTGTATAAAAACGTTTATTAGGGAGCGCTCTGAGGATAAACCCCTGGGGAAGAGAAGGGAGCAAGATTAGGCAGAAGTTGGACAGTGATACAATATCAACAGAAGACTTACCTGATTCTCTGAGGAGTTGTGAAAGTTGGACTACCCTTCAGAATCATCCTAAATTGGTAGTCATTGAACGTGACCACCTGGGAAGACGACATGACCTTGTCAAGGCAGCTGTCTTCAGTCAAGGCAATCCTGAGAACTGGCTGTTGGCAGCATTCTCTACAGCTGTGAGTCTTTCATTCCTGATGGAGATTCAGATCAGCACATCACAGCATCCACTGCAAGAACTCAGATCCATGCAGCGCCCTATATGTCCTTATCTCAATAAGTATGTTTTTAGATTAAAAATAATAGCAATTTTAAATATCAAATAACAAAAATCTCAAATATCAACATAGAAGATGACAGGGAAGAATAAAGGAGGAACTGTATACACTTTTTTTAAATGTATCTTGTTAAAGGGAAGAATGTCCTGTTAAAGACTGGATCATTATTCTAACTGTTCTCTCTCCTCTTAATAATAGGATCAAACAGCCATGCCTGCTGTCATATAATTTTGCAATGCCCTCTTAATATCCTGGTGCATATTTCTTTGCCCCTTGACTCTATGCTTATTAGCCACTATGAATCAATCAGACACTTGAAATGGGCTTTCAGGGTTAAGCTTACTCTCTTCTGCCTCCACCATTGCTATTAGAACCTGCCCCAGTTACCCTGCTCTTCTTAGGAAACAATGAGAGAGGCATGGAGCAGAACCACCCAGCCTCTACAGCCTGTAGCAAAGCTATCCAACCAACCCACAGAGCTACAATGAGTAGCAGAGCTGTGTCACCAAGCCCAGTCTACATCAACTGAACCTCATTTCAGTTGCACAGCTGCAAGAATGGTGAAAAAGATTGCTATTGTTTGGGTTTATTTGCAGGATAGTTTGTTACAAAACATCATTATAGCAATAGTGAAATGATGCAGATGTAGCTATTAATTGATAGACACTGTTAGCTCCAGGATATTAAGAGGGCATTGCAAAATTACATGACAGAGAGCATGGACATAAGCTTAAATATGTGTATGGCATTATTTCTTCTACTATATTAGCAAGAAAGAATAGAGAAACAATCAATTCAATAATGAATAGAGGGGGATAGGGAGACAAATGAAAAAAAGTGAGAAGCAAGAATGAGCAAATAAGAGTAGAAACAAGCCTAAATATATCATAAATAACAATAAATATGAATAAGTAAAATTTATATTAGAAGACAGACTCAGACTGGGGGCGTAAAAGTAAACTACTGCTATTTTTAAAAAACAGGCTTAGAACAAGACATTGTTGAAATAAAGGGATGAGAAAAGACATATCTCATTTTGCTATATACCTGAAACTAACACAATATTGTAAATCAACTACTCTTCAATTTAAAAAAAGATATATCAAAAAATGCTTAAAGGAAGATAACTGTAACAATATTAATATCAAACTGAATACAAGAGGAAACTTACTAGAGGGACAAAAGTTGTTATACTAATAACTATGGAAGCACATTTCAATACATCAGGAAGACACAATAATCATGATTTTTCAGTGTATTTAACTGAATAGCTTTGAAATATATAAATGAAAATCTAATATAAAGAGCTTTTGCACAACAAAGGAAATCATTAACAAAATGAAAAGGCAACCTATGGAATGGGAGAAAATGTTCACAAATCATATATCTGATAAGAGGTTAATTTCTAAAATATATTAAAAAATTCATACAACTCAATAGCAAAAGAAAAATTAAAAAATGGGCAGAGGATCTGAATAGACATTTTTCCAAAGGAGGCATACAGATGGCCAACAGGTACATGAAAATGTGCTCAACATCACTAATCATCAGGGAAATGCAAATCAAAACCACAATGAGATATCACCTCACATCTGTTAGAATGGCTATCATCAAAAAGACAAGAGATAAATACTAGTGAGGATGTATAGAAAATGGAACCATTGCACACTGTTGGTAGGAATGTAAGTTGGTGCAGCCACTATGGAAAACAGTATAGAGGTTCCTCAAAAAAATAAAAATATAACTACCATATGGTTCAGCAATTCCAATTCTGGGAATACATTCAAAGGAAACAAAAACACTATGTCGAAGAGGAATCTACACCATGTTCATAGCAGTATTATTTAAATAACCAAGAGATGGATGCAACCTAAGTGTCCATTGACAGATAAATGGATAAAGACATTGTGGTATACAAGGAACATCCAAAGAATAAAAATAGCTTTTGGAAATTAAAAAATATGATCAAAACCAGGAAAAAATTACACAGAAAGGTTGGAAGACAGAATTAACAAAATCTCCCAGATGTTAAACCAAGAACACAAAGAGAGATAAAGGATTAGAAAATCAGAGTACCAATTCAGAAGTTCCAACATAATAATAAAAGTTGCAAGAAAATAGACAGAGAAAATAAAGGGAAGAAAATCATCCAAATATTTTGTTTAATGTCCCAGGATGTGAGTTTTAATATCTAAAGTTTCCAAGTAGTACCCACAGTGAGTGAAAAAAATCCATACCAAGGCATATCATCGAGAAATTTCAATAGCCAGACAAACCATCAACAGATATTTTTGGACATCCAAAGTCTCAAAAAAAATAGCACTCATGCACCTTTTCCTGGGAAGCTACTGAAGGATGGTCATCAAAACAAGGCAGTAAACCAAGAATGAGGAAGACATCCAATCAGGACCCAGGGAACAATGCCAAAGTCAGAGGCAAAAGTAACCCTTGGGCTAATATAGAGACCCCAAAATCATAGTTCTATACCAAGTCTAAAGAGTGGCCCATGAAGACTTAGCAAGCTAGAAGTATCTGAGGAAAGATTTCTTCAAAAGATGAAATCTTTACAATAATTAATATATGTGAATATATTGAGAGAAAATATATACTCTGGCTGATGTCTGGGTTTGAGTTAATAAAAAATAACATTAAAAAATAAGCAGAAAAAAGGCAAGTATTAACCCTAGGGAACACAAATTGTTGTGCAAGAAAAGATAAGTAAATTCTAATAAATTATAAGTATGCAATAAATTAGAATATATGATATTCTACAGGAGCTTAAAAAAATACAGCAAATCTTTATGTATTGCTATGATGCCCTGGGGGAAAGCGGGGGGTGGGGTTGGGGTGGGATGAATTGAGATATTGGGATTGCCACATATACATTACTAATAAAAAAATCAAACAGTACACTTTAAATATATGCAGTTTATTGTATGTCAACTGTATCTCAATAAAAGTTCTTAAAAAAAATACAGCAAATCTTTATGTATTGCCATGATGCTATTTCCAAAACACATGATTAATTTTAAAAGCAAATTATATAACAATGCAAACAGTATAACATTTGCATAAAACCACATATACAAAGTCGTACTAAATATTTCTATACCACTTTTATGCCATATGCCAGTAGTAGAGTTATTCAGAGTGGGATTTGTGGACGGACACTATCAGCATTATCTGAGATCTCGCTAGAAAAGCATATTCTCACTTCCTACCCCAAACCTACTGAACCAGAATTTCTGGGTGGGGGCTATGGAATCAAGACACTTTCTCTCCACGTGATTCTCAAGCACAGTAAAGTTCAAGAACTACTACAGTATTGCATAAAGTTCTGATTGGAGGAATTAACTCTGGGGTGAGGGACTGGGAACAGTGTGAATGTATTCAAAGGAGAATTCTCCTAAAGCATTTCACTTTAATGGTTTTTACAAGAATATATTTATTCATTGACTGTGCAATTTAAAAACACAACAGAAGGTTAAAAAAAAACTTTTTTCAAGGATAATGTGCTTACAAAATATTTGCATAAAATATGACTCAGCCCCTGTTTGTCAATGTCTCTCTTAAGTTGGAATGCTGTTTTCCAGATGTAAATTCCATCCATCCAGTGCTAACCTTTGCCTGTGGCTGAAAAACAACAAATGCTAGAGGGAAAATTTTAAAGAATTTCGATGTGCTTCTAAAGTTCTTCTTGAAGCACAGCTGGTAGGCAACCTGATACTGGAAGTAGCTGCCCCTGGACTGGGACTGCTCAGAATAATTGCTAAAGTAGGTGGTACATTCCATCTAAAATTAACAGGCATTGTGGACATAGCTCTGACCCATATGAAGTAGGAGGGGACTAGCCCTTGATTTGTTCTGGGCAGTATGCTACTATTAATACAATGTCAAAGGACATTTCTTCCCTTGCAATGGGTCAAGAGGATAAAGATATATGCATACCTTGGAAATACTGTGAGTTAGGTTCCAGGCCAACGCAATAAAGTCAATATTGCAATAAAGCTAGTCACATGATTTTTTGTTTCACAGTGAATATAAAAGTTACATTTACACCATACTGTAGTCTATTAAGTGTGCAAGAGAATTATGTCTAAGAAAAACATACATAACTCTGGAAACAGAATGGTCCCTGCCATTCCAGTAAACAACGAACATTGCCCGCCATCAAGCCATCAGCCACTGCAGACCCTCCCCTGCTCCCTCCCCCACCGTGGTGCACCCTGAGGGGAATTCAGGATGGAGAAAAACAGGAAATATTCTGTGCTCTGGACACTAGCCCTAGACAGATAAGATGCATACCTAAGGAATCATTTCAATGAGTCCAGACTCCTCCATCTTCCCCTACATAGAAAGCACTAAAATCATTAACTTGAGATGTCTGTTTTTTGTTATGAGCAGTAATATTTTGATGTTCAACTACATGGGTTTGTTTGATTTTTTTTTTTTTTTTTTGCAAAAACGTCTATATATCCTGGCTCCTTCCTCACCTCTTCAGAGCAGTTCCTCAGAGCTATCTGAGAGGCTGTCCCCAGGGCTATCAGTCCTCAGTAAGGTCTCCTAATAAATCTTAACTCATAACTTTTAGGTTGTTCATTTTTCTTCAGAAGACATACCTTAATTTAAAAATACTTAATTCTTAATTCCTACCAAATTACCAATAGCATTTTTCACAGAATTAGAACAAAAAATGTTACAATTTGTATGGAAACACAAAAGACCACGAATGGCCAAAGCAATCTTGAGAAAGAGAAATGGAGCTGGAGGAATCAGGCTCCCTGACTTCAGATTACACTACAAAGCTACAGTAATCAAGACAGTATGGTGCTGGCACAAAAACAGAAATATAGATCAATGGTACAGGATAGAAAGCCCAGAGATAAACCCACACACCCATGGTCACCTAATCTATGACAAAGAAGGCAAAAATATACAATGGAAAAAGACAGCCTCTTCAATAAGTGATGCTGGGAAAACTGGATGGCTACATGTAAAAGAATGAAATTAAAACACTACCTAACATCATAAACAAAAATAAACTCAAAATGGATTAAAAACTGAAATGTAAGCCCGGACACTATAAAACTCTTAGAGGAAAACATGGGAAAAACACTTGTGGACATAAATCACAGCAAGATCTCTTTTTGACCCACCTCCTAGAGCAATGAAAATAAAAACAAAAATAACCAAATGAGACCTAATTAAACTTAAAAGCTTTTGCACAGCAAAGGAAACCATAAACAAGATGAAAGGACAACCCTCAAAATGGGAGAAAATATTTGCAAATGAAGCAACAGGCAAAGGATTAATCTCCAAAATATATGAGGGTGAGTCAAAAATTATCCGCACTCCAGTTATATTAAAACTTCTGTGGGCCTCACTGTCTTATCAACACCTTTTGTTCAAGGCTACTATCTCCCCAGTCACTGCTGTGCAGGTGTGAATGTGTTACATCAGTTCATTTGTAACTGCAGCACAAGCAAAAATGGATGCCCCACTTGTGATCTGCACAAAAGAAAAGCAGCATGCAGTGATTCATTTTTTGCGGTCTGAGGGTATGCATATCTGCACACTTTTGCCCACACTGTCAACACTCTGCAAAAACTTCGTTTTGAGGTGTTAAAGCATCCTCCTTATAGTCCTGATCTTGCTCCATCAGACTTTCACCTGTTCAGTCTCCTGAAAGCAGCCCTATGAGGACGAAGATTCACTTCTGATGAAGAAGTGAAGACAGCAGTGCATTCATGGCTCACAGCTCAGCCTAAAACACTTTTTAATGAGGGAATATGAAAGCTTGTTGACAGGTGGACAAAGTTTATTGAAAAGCAAGGAGATAAATAAATAAACCAGCCATTAAATGAATAAATGTGAAATCTTAAAATACAAAAAAATAAAATAAAAGCAAGGAGATAATGTCAAAAAATGATGTATTTGTTTTTTCTAAAAATTAATTAAAATAAATTCTACAGCCAGAGTACACATAATTTTTGACTCACCCTCATACAAACAGTTCGCACAGCTCAATATCAAAAAAACAAACAACCAAATCCAAAAACAGTGGAAGACCTAAATAGACATTTCTCCAAAGAAGACATACAGATGGCCAAGAGGCACATGAAAAGATGCTCAACATCACTAATTACTAGAGAAATGCAAATCAAAACTACAATGAGTTACCACCTCACACGGGTCAGAATGGCCATCATCAAAAAAATCTACAAATAGTACTGGGGAGGGCATGGATAAAAGGGAGCCCTCTTGTACTGTTGGTGGGAATGCAAATTGATACAGCCACTGTGGAGAAAGTTCCTTAAAAAACTAAAACTAGAACTACCATATGACCCAGCAATCTCACTATTGGGCATATACCCTAAGAAAACCATAATTTAAAAAGTCACATGTACCCCAATGTCCATTGCAGCACTATTTACAACAGCCAGGACATGGAAACAACCTAAATGTTCACTGACATATGAATGGATAAAGATATGGTACACATATACAATAGAATATTAGCCATAAAAAGGAACGAATTGGGACATTTGTAGAGATGTGGATGGACCCAGAGTCTGTCATACAGAATGAAGTAAGTCAGAAAGAGAAAAACAAATATCATATATTAACATATATATGTGGAACCTAGAAAAATGGTACAGATGAACCTATCTGCAGGGCAGGAATAGAGATGCAGAAGTGGAGAATGGACGTGTGGACACAGAGTGGGAAGGGGAGGGTGGGATGAATTGGGAGATTGGGTTTGACATAAATACACTACCATGTGTAAAATAGGTAGCTAGTGGGAACCTGCTGTAGGGTACAGGGAGCTCAGCTCAGTGCTCTGTGATGACCTAGATGGATGGGATGGGGGGTGGGGTGGAGGTCCAAGAGGGAGGGGATATATGTATACATACAGCTGATTCAGTTTATTGTACAGCAGAAACTAACTCAACATTGTAAAGCAATTATACTCCAATAAAAAATAAATACAATTACATTTCTGCCAGTGGCACTAAAAAAAAATACTTAATTGCTAAAAAATGCTAACCATCATCTGAGCCTTTAGCAAATCATAATCTTTTTACTGATGGAAGATCTTGCCTCAGTGTTGAGGGCTGCTGACTAATCAGGGTGGTGTTTCCTGAATGTTGGGGTGGCTGTGGCAATTTCTTAAAATAAGACAACAATGAAATCTCCTGCATCAATTGACTTTTTCTTTCACAAACATTTTCTCTGTAGCATGCAATGCTGTTAGATAGCATTTTACCCACAGTAGAACTGCAGCAATTCAGTTACATCTTCAGGGTCCACCTCTAATTCTAGTTTTCTTGCTAGTTCCACCACATCTGCAGTTACTTCCTCCACTGAAGTCTTAAAACCCTCAAAGTCATCAATGAGGGCTGGATTAACTTTTTCCAAACTCCTGTTCATGTTGATATCTTTACCTCTTCCCATGAACCATGAATGTTCTTAATGTTCAAGAATGTTCTTAATGGCATCTAAAATAGTGAATCCTTTCCAGAAGATTTTCAACTAACTTTGCCCAGACCCATCAGTTATAGCCTTATGAGGTATATTTCTCACATAATAAGACTTAAAAGTCAAAATTACTCCTTACCCATGGGCTACAGAACAGATGTTGTATTAGCACAGATAAAAACAATATGAATTTTATCTCCATCAGAGCTCTTGGGTGACTGGGCACATTGTCAAATGAGCATCATATTTTGAAAGACATCTTTTTTCCTAAGTAGTAAGTCTCAACAGTGGGCTTCAAATATTCAATAACCCATGTTGTAAACAAATGCGCTATTATCCAGGCTTTGTTGTTTCATTCCTGGAGCACAGGCAGAGTAGATGTAGCAAAATTTTTCAGGGCCCTAGGACTTTCAGAATGGTAAACGAGCGCTGGTTTCAACCTTAAGTCGCCAGCTGCATTAGTCCCTAACAAGAGAGCCAGACTGTGTGCTGAAGCTTTGAAACCAGGCATTGACTTCTCCTCTCCAGCTATGAAAACCCTAGATGGTATCTTCTTCCAACAGAAGGCTATCTTGTCTACACTGAAATCTGTTGTTTAGTCATCTTCATTACATACCTTAGCTAGATCTTCTGGATAACTTGCTGCAGCTTCTATATCAGCACTTGCTTCTTCACCTTGTACTTCTATGCTACAAAGACAGCTTTCCTTAAACCTCAGGACCAACCTCTGCTAGCTTCCAACTTTTCTTCTGTAGCTTCCTCATCTTTCTCAGCCTTCATAGAACTGAAGAGAGTTAGGGCCTTTCTCTGGCTTAGGTTTGGCTTAAGGGAATGTTGTGGCTGGTTTGATCTTCTATCTAGACCCCTAAAACTTCCTCCATTTTAGCAACAAGACTGTCTCACTTTCTTATGATTGATGTGTTCACTGTGGTAGCAATTTTCACTTCCTCCAAGGACTTATTCTTTGTATTCACAACTTGGCTAACTGTTTTGCACAAGAAGCCAAGCTTTCAGCCTGTCTCAGCTTTTGACATGCCTTCCTCACTAAGATTGACCATTTCTAGCTTTTGATTTAAAGTGAGAGATGTTTGACTCTTCCTTTCACGTGAACACTTAGAGGCCACTGTAGGGTTTTAATTGCCTAATATCAATATTGTTGTGTCTCAGGGACTAGGGAGACCCAAGAAGAGGAGAAAAGATGGGGGAACAATCGTTGGTGGAGCAGTCACACCACACACAACATCTATGGTTTAAGTTCACCATCTTATAAGTTCACGGTGCCCCAAAACAATCACAATAGTAACATCAAAGATCAGAGGTCTCCCTAATGGATACAATAGTAATGAAAAAGTTTATTACAAGAATTATCAAACTGTGACATAGAGACATGAAGTGAGCAAATGCTGTTGGAAAAAATGACATCAAATGTTTGCTCGACACAGGGTTCCCACAAACCTTCAATTTGTTTAAAAAAATAAAAGACTACCTGCATCATGCAATAAAGTGAAGCACCATAAAGCGAGGTATGCCTGTAGAGGGAAATGCTGTGTAGGTTAATCTGAAGGCCTGTTTGAGGAAAGGAAATAGAAGATGAGGAAAGAATCATACTGGGAAGGTACTTCCTTGCTCAGGGAGTAGTAAGATGCATGCTCACTACCCCAGCTAGTCCTTCTCTCATTCCAGATGCTCCACTACTCCTCTGAGATCTTCCCATGGCCCCCTGGGAGGAACAGCTTCTTGACTTGGCTCTCCAAGTAGCACTAGAGCATGCCTTTGTTGACAAAATTTACCTGACCAAGACAATCATAATGCTTTTCTTTCTCTATAGTGCCTCAGTTCTTCATTATGACACTATTCCCATGACACAAGCACAAGTCACAGGCCAGTTCTCACTGCCCTGGAGGGAGCTGTGTTTCACTGGGCTTCATTACAGTTTAGAGCCCACGTGGCCCTGCTGCCCTGGAGATGCACACAGGTTAAATAAGACACCGTGGGACTCAGCCCCACGCATAGGCAATAGGTTTGCGGTGAACTTGGGAAAATCCAACTGAGACTTATTAGTAAGAGAACTTTTCTTCTCAAAAACTTTCCTAAGGGGAATTTGAAATGCCTTCAAAGTGAAATAACTTATTTATGAGTAACAGTGCAATATTGAGAAGTGGGGGTGGTTCAGAGTACTCATAAAATGTCCAAGGAAAGTATTACTCTCAAGTTTAAGAAATTTACTCCATTTTATAAATTGCAAATAGTATAAAGTTTCATATTCTGATGCCATAATGATGGATAGGGGTCACTATACATTTGTACAAACCCACAGAATATACAAAACCAAGAGTGAACCCTAATGCACACTATGGATTTGAGGTGACTATGATGTGTCAGTGTAGATTCATCAACAAATGTACCATTCTGGTGGGAATGTTGATAATGGTGGAGGCTAAGGGGCAAGAGCAGGGATTATATGGAAAATCTCTGTACATTCCCCTAAATTTTGCTGCAAACCTAAAACTACTCCACAAAAATAAAGACAATGAAAAAAAAAGAGCCAACTTACCCACATTTAAGAATTTACTACTTAATCAAGGACATAATAGAGACTATAAAATAAAATAAAATAATTAAAATGGGCAAAAGACTTGAATAAATATTTCTGTAAAGATGATATACAAATGTCCAAAAAGTATATGAAAAGATGCTCAACATCACTAATCATCAGACAAATGCAAGTCAAAGCCACAATGAGATATCACCTCTCCCTCATTAGGATGGTTAATATAAGAAAAACGAAAACAAAAAATAAGAAATACAAGTGTTGGCGAGGATGTGGGGAAACTGAACCCTTGCACACTGTTGGTGGGAATGTCAAATGGTGCAGCTGTATGGAAAACAGAACAACTGTTATAGAGGTTTCTCAAAAAACTAAAAGTAGAACTACTATATGACCCAGCAATCTCACTTGTGCATATATATCCAAAAGAACTGAAAGCAGGATCTCAGAGAGATATCTGCACAACCGTGTTCACTGCAGCATTACTCACAATAGCCAAGAGGTGGAAACAACCCAAATGTCCATCAGTGGATGAATGGATAAAGAAAAGGTGGTATATACATACAATGGAACATTATTCAACCTCATTTAAAAAAAGAAGTTCTGTCACATGCTACAACATGGATGAACCTTGAAGACATTATACTCTGCAAAACAAGCCAGTCACAAAAATACAAATCCTGTCTGATTCCACTTATATGAGGCATCTAGTCCAATTCACAGAAACAGAAAGTAGAATCATTGTTGCCATGAGCTAGGTAGAGGAGAAATGGGGAGTTGTTTTTCAGTGTTCGTAGAGTTTCAGTTTTGCAGGATGAAAAAGTCTCGGAGATGTGCTGCACAGCAATGTGAATATACTTAACCCTTGGTACTGTACGCTTCAAAATAGTTAAGATGGGAAATTTTAACCACAATTAAAATGTTAATTTAATTAAAAATTGATAACAATATTAAGTCTTCTAATCCATGAACATGAAATATTTTTCCATTTATTTAGGTCTTCTTTATTTTCTTTCAACAATTTTGTAGTTTTTAGTGTACAAGTCTTGTAATTCTTAAGTCAAATTTATTCCTAAGTGTTTTATTCCTTTTGATGTTATTACAAATGGAATTGTTTTCTTAATTCCTTATTTGCATTGTCAACTGATATTGTATAGAAATATTACTGATTTCTGTGTGTTGATCTTGTATCTTCAACTGCTGGATTTGTTTTCAATTGTACAGAATTTTCTATACATAAGATCATGTCATCTACAAACAAGGATTATTTATTTATTTATTTTCTATTTGGAAACACACAAACTACCAAATCTGACTCAAGAAGAAATAGAAAATCTGGATCAACCTGTAACTAGTAAAAATATCGAATCAGTAATCAAAATTCTCACAACAAAGATAATCTCAGGACCAGAAACTTTTACCGGTGAATTCCGCTAAATGCTTAAAGAAGAATTAACATCAATGCTCTCAGACTCTTCCAAAAAATAGAAGAGGAGGAAACACTTCCTAACTCATTCTATGAGGCCAGCATTACCCTTATACCAAAGCAAGACAAAGAAATCACCTAAAGGTTTGTTATCATTATCATGTATGATAGTACAAAAGCACTCTTTACATTGCGAAGTGATTGTTCTGTCTTGGTTTTTAGATATTTTCACACATGTCTTTCCTATTAGATTTTGGACTCCTTAAGGACAAAAATCCATATTTTGCTCATGCCTGCATCCCCCATGACACGCAAAGAAGCACCTCACACTCATTCAGTGCTGAGTAAATATCTGCAAAATCATTAAATTAATGAATAAGTTAATTAAAATGTATTAGTATTTTTTAAAACTACTTGAAAAGAAAACTACAGACCAGTAACCCAATATCTATTTGTCAAACAGAACTACAGAATTGAGGAGAAGGCCTGAAGTAGTCTGGTGGGGATAAAGGCGCACTGTTGACTCTGCCAAGTGAAAGCAGATGGTTTCTTGTCTTCACATTGTTGAGAGAGAGAGAGAAAGAGAGAGAGACAGAGAAGGGGGGAGGGAGTGAGGAATCCACCACTCTAATAAGGTCTAGAAAAGAAGCTGCAATTAGAACCACCATAAAAATAAGTATTTTTTAATTCATTCTCATTCCCCAAAACCTGTCAGTCTTCTGCACCTACTAATTTGGAAAGTTGAGGATGTGACAGAAATCACCACTCCTTGACTCTTCCAAGACTTTGGCTTTTTTTTCAGTTGAAGTATAGTTGATTTACAGAGTTGTGTTAATTACTGTTGTACAGCAAAGTGACCCAGTTTTATATATATATACATATATATATATTCTTTTTTACATTCTTTTCCATTATGGTTTATCACAGGATATTGAATATAGTTCCTTGTGCTATACAGTAGGACCTTGTTGTTTATCCATTCTATATATACCAGTTTGCATCTACTAATCCCAAACTCCCAATCCATCCCTTTCCACACACCCCTTTCCCCTTGGCAACTACCAGTTTATTCTCTATGTCTGGGATTCTGTTTCTGTTTCATAGATAGGTTAACGTGTCACAGTTTTGATTCCACATATAAGTGAGATCATATGGTATTCATCTTTCTCTTTCTGACTTACCGTACTTAGCATGATAATCTCCAGATGCATCCATGTTGCTACAAATGGCATTATTTCATTCTTTTTTACGCCAAGCCTTTGATTTCTGATTCCACCAGGAATGCAATATGGTCTTTAATGTTATAATTTGGTAGGAAAGAGAAGTTTCAGGGGCCTCAGTTTGGATTTTCCTACTATATTGTTCCTTATTCCATAATTCATAGGGCCAGTGTGGGGATGTACCACTTACTGATAATATCTATTCCAAATATTACACGCAAACTGAGGAAATAACCATGGGGTGCTTTCAGAGTCTCCATGTGTGAACTTTGAAGTGAATCTCAACCCCCAAAGATGTCCACATCTGATTAGGATGCAGAATCAGTGAATATGTCAGCTTACATGGCAAAGGAGATAAAGGTTGCAGATGGAATTAGGTTGTAATCAGCTAACCTTAAAGTAAAGAGATTATCTGTCTTGGCCCAATGTAATCACAAAGGTCCTTAAAAGTGGAAGAAGGAGATGGAAGAGAGAATTAAAGAAAGAGATGTGATGACACAGGCAGGGGTAGAGTGATGCAATATGAGAAAGACTCGACTCATCTTTGCTGGCTTTGGAGATGGAGGCAAGGGCCATGCACTAGACTGTTAAGACTGCCAAAATAGAATACCACAGACCGGGTGGCTTAGATAGCAGAAGTGTATCGTCTCACAGTTCTGGAGGCTGAATGTCTCTGCCTCAAGGTATGAAAGAGTGAGAGGACAGAGAGAGAAAAAAAGCAATGGGGACTCTTCCCAAGCTCGTGGGACCAGAGTTCCTCCAGTCAGAAAGAAGAGTTCTCTTTCCTAAGGATTTTCCATGCCTGCCCAACCACTACTGCTGGTGCTGCCACTGTCTCCACAGGACTGGCTGGGAGTTTGGGCAAGAGGTAATTTTTTTTTAATAAGTTTATTTATGTATTTATTTATTATTTTATTGGCTGTGTTGGGTCTTTTTTTGCTGTGCACGGGCTTTCTTTTTAGTTGCAGTGAGTGGGGGCTACTCTTCGTTGTGGTGCGCGGGCTCCTCATTGCCGTGGCTTCTCCTGTTGCAGAGCATGGGCTCTAGGTGCGTGGGCTTCAGTAGTTGCAGCACATGGGCTCAATAGTTGTGGCTCAAGGGCTCTAAAGCGCAGGCTCAATAGTTGTGGTGCACAGGCTTAGTTGCTCCGGGCCATGTGGGATCTTCCTGGAGCAGGGATCGAACCTGCATCCCCTGCATTGGCAGGCGGATTCTCAACCACTGCACGACCTAGGAAGCCCGAGATAATTTTTTAAATCGGGAGATTTCCTTTGCTCCCCATTTCTCCTTTTCAGACCACAAAAAGGGAGCTTCTTTTGGAGTGCTTTCTGTCTGTCTTTCTCTCTGAACCCAGTGTGTAAGTTTGAGTTTAAGGCTGCCCTTGAGTCTAGGCCAAGAGATGATGGTCAGGGGGTTGGGGAGGGAATGAATTGGGAGATTGGGATTGCCCTATATACATTAGTAATAAGAAAAAAATATCAAATTGTACACTTTAAATACATGCAGTTTATTGTATGTCAATTGTGTCCCAATAAAAGTTCTTAAAAAAAAAAGGAGACGATGGACGTGGAGGAGAGAAAGAAAAAAAAATTCACCATGAGTTTGTTGGTACCTTGCATTTTAGTTTCCTTCCCAGGTCTACGTGCTACCATTTATTTTTCAGAGCCCTTGGATGTCTGCTCCATACATTCTGTCTAGAGTTTTTAATTGCATTCAGTGGGAAAAGCAGAGTGGAGCGGGTTGACTTCATCCTGATCAAAACTGGAATCTGTCTTCTGGCTTTTGCCCTCTCCCTACTTTAGACATTATTCCTTTTCAATGCTGCTTTGTTGGCTTTTCCTATTGGATGGGCTCTAAACATTTGTGTTCCTCTAGTTTCACTTAGGCAATTTTCTCACTGTATACTCTCTCCCTAGTTAATGTTAACCATGTCCAATACTTAAATTATTATATATACGCAAATGTGTCACAAGTTTATATCTCTAGGCTGATCTTTCTCATTAATTCCAAACTAACACATCCAACTGACTCCTTGATAGCTCTTACATACCTCAAAATAACAACAAATTCCATGTCTAAATTACAACTCATGGTTTACCCTTCAACCCCCAAACTCGGTCCTCTTCAAGTATTCCCCATGTCAGTTAATGACATATCAGGCTTCTTTGACACCTAGAAGGCACATCCCCATCTCCCTCACCACAGAAATGGTCAAGTGCCTAACTGAACAGCCATCAAAAGTTTATTATATGTGGGACTTCCCTGGTGGTGTAGTGGTTGGGAGTCCACCTGCCAGTGCAGGGAACATGGGCTCAAGCCCTGTTCCGGGAGGATCCCACATGCCTCAGAGCACCACAGTTGCTAAGCCTGCACTCTGGGGTCTGTGCGCCACAACTATTGAGCATGCACACCACAGCTACTGAAGCCTGTGCAACCTAGAGCGTGCGAGCCACAACTACTGAGGCCACGCGCTCTAGGGCCCAAGTGCCACAACTGCTGAGCCCACGTGCTGCAACTACTGAGGCCCACGCACCTGGAGCCTGTGCTCCACAACAGGAGAGGCCACCACACTGAGAAGCCTGCGCACCACAAAGAAGAGTGGCCCCCACTCACCACAACTAGAGAAAAGCCCACGCGCAGCAGTGAAGACCCAATGCACCCAAAACATTTTTTAAAAAGTTTATTATACACATATATTTGTATTCAAATACATTCACTGAGCACTTTGTCCTTCCCAAAAAGTATGCACCTTGTGCCAGACCTTGCGCTAAGCTTTGGGTCTACATTCATTCTGGTAAATGAAATTGATACATTCCTTGCCTCAATGAATCCACAGACTAGTGAGAGACATTAAACAAGTAAACCAAAAAAAAAAAAAAAAAAAAACAAGTAAACCCACAAATAATTATCAAATTTCAGATTGTGATAAATGCTTTTAATAAAAGAAGCAAGACAGAGCACAATACCTTTATAGAAATAAAAGGAATTTGGGGTTTCCAGAGCAAAGGATGCAAATGGTAGGTAATCAGATTATGAAAGTCTGTGCATGTCATCTTAAGGACCTCAAGCTTTAGGGTAACAAGAAGCCGCTAAGGGATTTAAATGGAGAAGTGACATGATCTGATTTTTCTAAAGTATAAATCTGGTCATATCATTCATTCAGGAATTGACTCTCTGTCAGAGGTGGTTTTACCTTCTCTGTCAAATATAGTCCTGTTTTTAATGATACCTGACAAAGATCCCTTCCCTGAGAATCTATAAAGCTAATGATTGTAATCAGTACTAGTTGAGATGGAATCTAACCCAAAGGACAGAGTGTACCATTTGCCAATAATTAACTTTAGTATTGCCTGTAATATACAAAACACATTTATATTTATATTTGCCTGTTTTTCACAGCAACTTTATGTAACATACAGCTGTAACTACTGTAACTCCTAATCTCTTAGCCAAGAGCTACTAGGGAGATATCTGCCTGGGTTCCATCCTGGGTCCTCTTCTGACATCAGGGTCATTTATAACCTGCTTCGGTGACCCGTATCGATTTGCCCAGTTCCCTGTGTCAAAGCTGATACACTAATTACTAAGGTGTTCAGTCTGTCTTCAAATTCTCATAGCTCATTCTCTGCAGTAAAGATTTTAGCTACTTCTGTAACTCCGGGTTTTCCTGTTTTATATTTGGTACCACACATACTACAGCTAACTCTAGGAGGCAGACAGTTTGTGCTATTCCAATATAAAATCCAGCTCTGCTACTCTAATAAAAGCCTACTATCGAATGTCACTTCGAAATGATTTTGAAATTGCCAGGAAATGAGTGTGGTAGTTAGGGTGAAAAGGCTGCGGCATCTAGGAGGAAAAGAATTACTTCCAGGACGAAAGCTTCCTGGTCAGCTCTCCCCTACCATCCCAAAACCACTTACTCAGGGCTTGTTTCCATACCCCTCCGTCAAATATGTCTTGGCAGCAACATCTGGCACCAAATTTGTCCCCTTGCTCCATCACCAGAATTTTGCCATGGGATTATTTCAGTTGTCTCTCTGTGTGGGTAATACATTCAGGAACATGTAATGGAAGCCCTAGATCCAAGGGAATGGTCTAAGGGTTAAACAATCCAGAACTCAATGTCCAATACTAAAACTTTTCAGGTCTTTCATATTTTGAAATTTGTCAAGTGGGTTAACCTTCCTCCACTCAAAACCCTCTCCCCTTCCCTACTGTAGAAGTGGAGATAGGCAAGTGAGAATGTACACACGGAAGCAGAAAGAATGGGGAAAAAAATAAAAGGAAAGGGAAAAAAGGATAAGTAAGAGCTGTTGCCACTTTTCTTTTGGAATGATAGGTTTTCACTGGAAATAATGTCTCCCAATGTATGGTCATCTCATAACCTATGTCAGAATTTCTTGGGGATCTTTTATAAGTGCAGGCTATCAGAACCTGTCCTCCCCACCCCCCCATCCCCATCCCCCCGCCACTGAATCAGAATATCTGAGAGTAGGGGCCCAGAATCTGTATCCTTAAGAAGCACTATTTTCATACAAATAAAAGATTTAAAACAACTAATGTAAATATTGTCTCTGTATTTGTTGGATATTTACAAAGCAACAGACCTCATTGCTCATGCTGTTTCTTCTTCATCATGTTCACAAATTGTACTTTCTTCTCAAATAAAGAGATTGGTTGAAAGCTGATAAATTTATTAGTTTACTGGATGACTGCTGTAAACACAAAAGGTACAAAATAACAGGAATCCATGACTTTGTGAAGTCAATCATCCAATGAAGAAAAAAGACAAACACACATTTAAAGAAACACCTAATCAGTGTATGGGTGGTATACTGGCATAGAAACTTCGCACACAATTTGTGCAAATATCTAGGTGCTTAGAAAAGCAAGGCTGGCAGGTGAGCAAATCAAGTAGGCATTGCTGCCTTACTCGGGAAGTCAAGAGTTTTAATGAGGAATTTTGAATGAGGAAGGATAATTAGGGAGCCACTCTGTGTGTAGAACAAGGTCTGGCGAAGAAGTCCAGAGGATGAGGGTTGCAGTTCCAGTTCTACACCTGTGTGATAGTGAGCCAGTGTTTTAATTTTTCAGTGATTCTGTTTTCTCCCTTAGGTATCCGAGGCCAATCTCTATTGTTTCTTTGGTTCTTTATGCTCCCACCTCATTCTGGAAAGGGTTTAAGGCAGAGACGATAGACAATTTCTTCTGGCACCAACATTCACTGACTCTAAATTCATACACGTTTCCTTCTGGAGCAAATGTGTGAGGACCCGATAGCCCCAAACTTCTCACAACCATAAGGCAGAAAAAATAGAAATTACTACTAAATGCAAATTGGAACCTACATCGCCCATAGGCAGTCACTCTGCATACACCTATCTTCGAACTGTAAGATGACAGAACTCAAGTTCAAGTGAGTGTTCTAAGGGTGAGTATATTGTCTTGAATCTCTCTGGTGAGTTCTGCCAGGAGCACACCCCTGATAAAACTGCAGGCACCCAGTCAGAGATTTTCCTGTGTTTGCTGCAAGTATACTTTGCCCAGCACTTTTTTCACAGCACCTTTGACTTCCTTGTTTCTTAAACTGTAAATTATGGGGTTCAGCATAGGGGTAAGCATTCCATAAAGCAACGAGATGATTTTATCTATTTCTTGTGAGCCTGACGAAGAAGGCTTTAGGTACGTGGAGAGGGCAGCCCCGTAATACAAGATCACCACAGTCAAGTGGGCACCACAGGTAGAAAAAGCTTTGTTTCTTCCCTCTGCTGAGCTGATTCTCAGAATAGTGGAAAGGATGAAGACATAAGAGATGCAAATTAGGAGCATTGGAACGGGCAGGAGGAGCACGCTGACCACCAGCATGATTGTGTCCATGAGCCGTGACCTTGTACAAGCTAGCTTCAGCACGGCCAGAATTTCACACGTGAAGTGATCGATGAGATTCCCACAAAGGGGTATCTGCAGGGCGAAGCTGGTTTCCAGCAGGGCTGTCAGAGAGCCTGTCACCCAGGAGACAGTAGCCATCAGCACACACACCTGCCGGTTCATGATGATGGGGTATCTCAGCGGGTTGCAAATGGCCACGAAACGGTCATACGCCATCACGGCCAGAAGCACGCACTCCGTGGAGCCCATGGCAAGGGACAGATACATCTGTACAGCACACCCAGAAAAGATGATGGTTTTCTGGGATGACAGCAAGTTCACCAGCAAAGTGGGAATAGAAGCAGATGTGTAACAAATATCCATGAAAGAGAGATTTCCAAGGAACAAGTACATGGGAGTTTGAAGGCATGAATCTAGGACAGTGATTAAAATAAGAGTGCTGTTGCCCAAGAGGGTTATCAGATACATTACAAGGCTGAAGACAAAGAGGACAATCTCTAACTTTGGGTATCTAGAAAAACCTTCCAGGAAAAAAAAGCTCCAAATGGTGACGTTTTCCCCTTGCATTTCCTTCCTTTCACCTTTAGATATTCTAATATTATCATATTCATTTCATCTGAGGACATAAAGGATGGATAAAGTATAATGTTCACTGAGGAAAACACTTTCAAACTTATTTTCACTATTATAAACACAATTTTACCACAAGAAATCATAGGACAATGTATCTATCAATCTAAGAGGAGGGGAAACAGGTTTGATCTACAGAAAAAGTTGATTCTTTCAAAACAAAATTTAGAAAAGAGTGAATTTGAAAACAAGAATAAACATTTAATATTTGAGTCTCAGCTGGTAATCCTTTGGTTGGCACACAGCAGGTTTTCAGTAAAGATTTTAAAGTATCAAGTAATGAAAAATATGAAAGAACACTGAACAAATTATTGAGCACTAGTTAGAAAAGTAAGTCAAATAAATGAGGAAAAGAAAGCACATTTGTGAAAATAGAAACCAGTAATGGTCTTCACTGGAAGAAGAGGAGGAAGTTGAAAGGAACAAATAAATGAGCTTTAAACTAACACCTATTAAGTACTGGGTCTAAATGAACTCTGTCCTTCCCAGCTTGGAGTTCCATACACTTGTTTCAAAAAAGATGACATTGTTTGAAGCACTGCAGTTACCTATTCTGATTCTATGTAAGAGCCAGTTTACAAGTCACACAAAATAACCCACCTCACTTAAACACTGTTACATCCACTGCACAGTTTCATTCATTATTGGGACCCATACCTTTGTGACTACGTAAATAGTTCTAAACATTATACCCAGGCAATACTCTTATTATACATTAAAGCTCATGAATAGCCAAGAAATGTAGAAACTAAACTCCCTTTAAAAATTATCTTCGGCATTCCCTGGCTGTCCAGTGGTTAGGACTCCATGCTCTCACTGCCGAGGGCCTGAGTTCAAGCCCTGGTCAGGGAACTAAAATCCCACAAGCCATGCAGCAGGGCCAAAAAAAATTTTCTTTAATTAATAAATAAAATAAAATAAAATAAAATTTTAAAAATTATCTTAAAACCTCTTGGCAACAACACAGATGAACTTGGAAGGTATTATGCTTAGTAAAATCCGTCAGACAGAGAAAGACAAATACTGTATGAATCACTAGTTGTAGAATTTAAAAATAAAACAAACTAGTGAATATAATCGGAAAAAAAAGGTTATAGATCATCTAATTATATACAAGACAGTTAAGGTTTTATTTCTTTTTTTCTACATTTCACATTATTAATCCCCCAAAAACTATATTACAAAAACTTACCTCACTCATGCACTGATATCGCTCTTTACCACCACCAATCTTTTTCCTTTCCCCGCTAGTTCTTTCCTTTCTATTTTCAAATATACTGTTCTTAAAAATTCCCTGCATTGTCCTGCCATGTATGCAAATCACCATCCTATTTTTGCTTTTTCTTTCACAGGTAAACTCCCCAGTTTACCTTACAATAGTTCAGTCTTCACTTTCTCATCCCTAACTTGTCAATTTCAGTCACTATTATCATTTGTCTCCCAGTTCTTCATATTTAAAAACCTGGCCTAAATGGTGATGGTGAAAATAATAATGTTGTGGGCAATACCTTATATCATGGCCCTATAACAGGGGCATGATATCTGTCACACACTTTTCATTCATTACATTACATTATTATCTCTGACCTCTCCCCCACTGTAACGCATATCCAGCCTATTAGCAAATCCTTTTTTTTTTCCTGTTTTAGTCATCCGACTTCCCGTAGTTTACACTGAGATCCAAACATTATCAGTAATCCTCAATACTCTTTGAATATTCTAGAGAATACTTGTCAGTACTACTGCCCTCTGGTACCTGAGTATGCAGAGTTTTTGCTTTTCTTCCTAAGAGCTCAATTATTCCTATATCCCAGTAGTTAGTTCTTTTTTTTTTTTATTGGAATATAATTGCTTTACACTCTTGTACCAGTTTTTGAGGTACACCAAAGTCAACCAGCTGTATTTATACACATATCCCCATATTCCCTCCCTCCCTCGACTCCCCCCCACCCAACCCGTCCCGGCCCTCTAAGGCATCATCCATCATCAAGTTGATCTCCCTTTGTTATACAGTAACTTCCCACTGGCTACATTCCAGTAGTTAGTTCATATTCATTTGTTATTTAAGAGATGATTTCTTAGGGACTTCTCTGCCAGATTTTATATTTAACAAATTTCCTACAAAAATTTCATTATATTACTGCAAGAGATGATTCAAAAAAACAATGTTTTGTGCTATTCTTAAGACTAGAAAACAGTTTTTTTAGAATGAAATCAGCCCAGCTGCCTGGGACTTGATATTTCCTATTGTTTAAAAATAGCAGCCAAGGGGACTTCCCTGGTGATGCAGTGGTTAAGAATCCACCTGCCAATGCAGGGGACATTGGTTCAAGCCCTGGTCCTGGAAGATCCCACGTGCCGAGGAGCAACTAAGCCCGTGTGCCACAACTACTGAGCCTGCGCTCCACAGCTCGCAAGCCACAACTACTGAGCCCGAGTGACACAACTACTGGGGCCTGTGCGCCTAGAGCCTGTGCTCCACAACAAGAGAAGCCCCCACAATGAGAAGCCTGTGTACCACAACGAAGAGCAATCCCCGTTCACCGCAACTAGAGAAAGCCTGCGTGCAGCAACAAAGACCCAACGGGGTCAAAATAAATAAATAAATTTATAAAAAACAAAAATAGTAGCCAAGAAAAACTGAATTCCCTGTCACCAATTCCAATTAAAATATTGTTTATGATATACTTCATAAAGTTAGTTATGTGCAAGAATGAATGCATCCATGTTAAAAACACTCAACACACTATGTAAAAGCCAACAATGTAATTCATTTCTTTCCAAAGTATTGACTGTTACCTCAGTAACTAAAAATGCCAAAGTATAACAACTGAAACACCATGCAAATTTAAATCATCTGTTGTTGTGGGGGAATATCTGTTGTCCCTGAGCAATTTAAAGTTCAGCAGCTATAAACTGCAGAGGTTTGAAACTTCAGATCCTTCAGGGATAATGTCCCAAAGATCCAATTATATCAAACTTTTAAAAATTGAGACAGATAGTGAATCACAGTTTCCCCATAATAATTTCAAAAACTCATAAAAACTGGGTCTTCTACTCCTCCTTGTCCAACCTAGCCATAACAAGATTTTTTTTCTGGAAAGGTTACAGTGTAGAATACTTAACAGTATATAGAGAAAAATATCCTTGGATTCTAAGGCATGTATTTTTTTTTCACTTGTGAAACTGCTCTCTAGTTTTCAGAGATTAAAGGAAGAAAGTTTACTCATTAAGCCACTTGTCCCAACAAGGGATCAGAACTTTTATTCAATTATACATACTAAGAGAGCCTTAAAGCAATGGACACACCTCCACCCACGCATTGGTTTCTAAATGCAATTCTCAACTAAAAGGAAATGTAGCTCCTTAGAGAAATGGCTGATGCCAAGGCTAGAGCAGGAAAAGGACAAGATTAGCTTGGAGTACCTTATTGCACTAGAACACAAGGAAGTATGCAAAGAACAACTGAGATATTTCAAAGGCTACAGGGGCCCACTTGATGAGGCTCCCATTGGCCAGGCCTGGGACAGAATATTTTGTGCATCAAAATAAATAATTGTAAAAATGGATTCTAATCCAGAGAATGAAATAAGAACACATGAATTCTTTTGGAAGGAAGGGAGGGAGGGAGGCAGGAAGGGAAGGAAGAAGGAGGAGTCTGCCTTACAGTAGGATTCCAAAATATAAACATAGAAAAATGACGTAGTTAGAAAATCATCAATCAAGGTTTAGGCTGTCATAGTAATAGATTATCATTACAGTGTTACAGTAGCTAAATGTAAATATCATAGTTGCATAGGTAAAAGTTGGATGAGAGACAGGAGAGTTACATGATGTCAAACTATCTCACCAAAGACTACTTAATAATTTCAAAAACAAGACAATAATAGCTTTATAGCAGATAACCACCTTCACATCACCAATAATGAGACATATTGACTCCACATGCCTCTACTGAGGACCCAGTATCACTTCTGTGGTATTCCTCTCCAAAATACACAACCTGAATCTAACCATGAGCGAAAGCCAGACAATTAAATTGAGGGATACTCCGCAAAATAACCAGTCTGTATTTTTCAGAAATGTCAAGGTCAGGAGACAGAAAAACAAAAAGGCTAAGGAAATATTCCAGGAGACTGAAGAGACATGACAGCTAAGGGCAACACATGACCCAGCACTGAGTATTAGACCAGGAAAAAGTTAGCTCTAAAGGACATTATTAGGACAATGGACAAAATTGGAATACGGGCTGTGCATTAGGAAACAGTATGGTATCAGGGACTTGATATTTCCTATTGCTTAAAAATAGTAGCCAAGGGGACTTCCCTGGTGATGCAGTGGTTTCCTTTCTTTTTTTTTTACTTTCATTTTTTTTTTAGTTAAATCTCTTGATCTTCATAACTGCACTGTGCTTATGTAAGAGAATGTTCTTGTTAAATACTGAAGTATTTGGTATTAAAGGGGCAACTTACCCTCCAACTTACCCTTAAATAGTTCATCAAAAAAATATGTTTTCTAACTAAAAATAGAGTTGCCATATGATTCAGCAATTCCACTCCTGGGCATATATCCCAACAAAATTATAATTCAGAAAGATACACGTACCCCTATATTCATAGCAGCACAATTCACAATAGCCAAGACATGTAAACAACCTAAGTGTCCACCAACAGATGAATGGATAAAGAGGATGTGGTACACAGATACCATGGAATACTACTCAGCCATAAAAAAGAAGGAAATAATGCCATCTGCAGCAACATGGATGGACCTAGAGATTATCATACTAACTGCAGTAAGTCAGAAAGAGAAAGACAAATACCATATCACATGCAGAATCTAAAATATGACACAAATAAACTCATCTGCGAAACAGAAACAGACTCACAGACACAGAGAACAGACTTGTTGCCAAAGGGAAGGAGGGTGGGGGAGGGATGGACTGGGAGTTGTGGATTAGCAGATGCAAACTATTATATACAGCCTGGATAAACAACAAGGTCCTACTGTACAGCACAGGGAACTATATTCAGTATCCTGTAATAAACCAAAATGGAAATAAATATGAAAAAGAACATATATATGTATATATGTGTATATGTATGTCTCTATATATATACTATATATATAAAAACTGAATCATTTTCCTGTACAGCAGAAATGAACACAACATTGTAAACCAATTATACTTCAATAAAATAAATTTTTTTTAATCTTTTTTACTAAGCTATTTTATTTTTCTTCCACAAATATTAAATTTTTAGTCACTGAATTATCAACGGCTGCAAGACTCTCCACAATACTTTTATATTTGGGGTACCTAAATGCCTAATCATAAATATGTTTTTTAAAAGTCCCCTTCGGAGGGGCTCGCCCTGCGTGTCGCCCCACCAGTGCCTCGCCAGGACAACGGGGGTGGAGCGTGGGGACCTGCTAGGCCTCCCAGCGGCTCAGGCGCCGCCAAATCCGGGGCGGGGGGTGGCAGGGGTCTCAGGAGCCGGTCCCTGGTCCCCGCAGGCGGCCTATGGGGCGGATCGCAGTTTGCATCACCTTCCCCCACCGGCTACATGATGACACAGGGGCAGCCCTAAGCGCACTCGGACGGCCAGGTCTCTGGGCACCCGGCCTGAGTACGGCAGGAGGTTCGCCGTCCAGGTGCCCCGGGCTGCACAGAGGCCTCCTCCCCGCTCAACGGCTCCAGCCCCAAAACAGCCATCAGGTCCAGGATGGTCGCGTTCCTCAGCACCCACGCGTGGGAGGCCCAGGGACCGCGGACAGCACGCGGGCTGCTGGGCGGCCTGGGCGCCCACGAGGCTGAGGCCGTGGTGGTCGTGTGCCCATGGAGACCACGCAGGTGAAGTTCATCCACACCCAGACCTCCCCTAAACCCACACTACAAAAGATACCTCCATGGGGTCAGGGACATTGTTCGGGAACAAGGGCTGAAGAGGTCTTCTCACGGCCTCCAGCCGCGGGATCCCACCAGACCATCCGCTTCTTGGTCAGTAGTTTCCATCGCAACTGGTACCCAGGGCCCAACTCTAGCGGGCCCCTGAAACCGCTGATATCGCGGGGTTTTCAACCTATCGCGAGCGCAGCCAATGTCTTTGAGAACACGCCTCTGGAAGAGATCAAGACTGGATACAGGGTAGGGAGGCGCAGTAACACTGAACACGTGGACAGTTGCTCGCAGTTTCTGAGAAATGAGGGGCTCAAGAAATTGTACAGTGGCATCGTCCCCGCCCAGGGCGGGTCTGCCTAGACGTAGCCCTCGTGTTCATCATCTACGATGAGGTGGTGAAGTTGTTCAACAAAGGGTGGAAGACGGACTGAACCCTGAGGGTCTGCGAGGAAAAGCTAAGGATCTATAAAAATAGGGATAGCTCATATTGAATCTTAGGTTGCCGGCTGCTCTTAGGTATTCTCTACTCCCTCTGTTATTCCCCAAAATTCAGTTAAAGTCATATAAACACAACAGTCTTGGATAATTGAGCTTTGGCTAACGGAGGAACAGCAGTAGCTACCAGAATGGGGAACTCGTTGGTGCAAGGCATTTAAGAAAATCTCTGTCCAGTCATTAGCTGACCATTCAGCTGACTGAGCAGGGACTTCAGTGGTCAGGTCCAGTAAAGAAGTGAGACTTTCAGAATTAGTTCAGGAAGTCACTACAAATAGAACACACCAACAGCAACAAATTCTGGAATGGGAGGGGAATCAGATTTCCAGATTTTCCACATAGTATTATTTTTAATGTCCAGTTTTCAACAACAGCAAAAAATATGAGACATGCAAAGAAACAGGAAAAAGTTGCCCATATTTAATAATGATAGAAAGGTCAGCCCATCAAGAAGACATAACAATTATAAATATATATATATATGTATTTTTTTTTTGAAAAGAAGAGCCCCAAACACTCGAAGCAGAAACTGACAGAATTAGAGGGAGAACTAGACAATTCAACAGTAATAGCTGAAGACTTTAATACCGAACTCTCAATAATTGGTTAAGAAAAAAAACTACATAGCATATCAACAAGGATGTAGGAGGCTGGCACAACACTATAACTAGATTTCACACCATCTATAGAACACCCACCCAACAAAATATACAAATACACGTACACGTTCTAGAGTGCACATAGACCTGCTGATTTTATGCCCTCAGACAGTACACATTATGGTGTGCTTGGGTTCCTTCTCTCCATAGTATGCTTGCAAGATCCATGTTGATGTGGCTTCAGTTTGTCCACTTTTTATTACTGTGTGATAGTCCATTTTATGATCGTAACATACTTTATCCACTGTTCTGTTGTTAGATATTTTAACTGGCTCCGCTTTTTGGCTACTTCAACTAATGTTACAAACCTGCATGTGTATCTTTTGGTACATATCTGTGCATGAGTACATACTTAGAAGTGAAAACGGTAAGTGATAGAACATGCTTGTCACCTTTAACAGATTTTCAGTGATTTTCCAAAAAAAGTATGAAAATTTACTATCAGAAGTATGTTTCCTCTTGCTACATAACAAAGTAGCCAAAACTTAGTACCTTAAGACAATAGCCATTTTCTTATATTTCATGGAGTCTGGGTTAGAGTCAGGAATTCAGACTATTTAAGGGTAATATTTGTGAGAGACTGGGTAGTATGAACTTGGTAAGTATTTTGGAATAGAAACTTTTTTTCCTTCAGGCAGGAGTTTATTCAAGCTGGGGTCAGAACTGGTGAGCTGATCACAGAATTAAAAGCTTTGGTAAAACCAGCTAAAAGATAGGATACACTCCATGAATAAATATTCTCTAGGGATTCAAAGAGAAAGTTATTTTGTCAAGGAATTTAAAGTGTAATATTGGGAGCTGCTTATGAAAAAGAACACCTAAAAGCACTCACATTGTATACATTTCATGATGGAATTATGTGAGCACAAAGGAACAGAGGGCCCATGGAGGCTTCTCCCCAGATGACTCAAAAAAGATTCCAGAGCGCACACTGGAATTGATGGTGAAAAAGGTCTCAAGAAGCCTTATTTTCTAAACACAGAACTTCTAGCTTAGCACACTCTTGCATCTGAAAGTTGTTTTGACTGACAAAAGAGTCAGGCAGAAACATAAATTTACAAGTTGTTAAGAGTAGGCAGTAATATCATAAATGTTTTTTATGCCAGATTAAGTAGGTTAAATATAATTTTTTGGACAAATGGAGAGCTATTTTAAATAAGTGAGAGCCATAATTTGTTTTATGACCGTAATTGAGATATAGAATATTCTTAACAACTAAGAAGTTCTCTTGTGACCATTTAAAGTCAATCTCCCCTAGATTGGGATTGCCATATGTACATTACTAATAAGAAAAATAATATCAAATTGTACACTTTAAATATATGCAGTTTATTGTATGTCAATTGTATCTCAATAGAAGTTCTTAAAAATAAGTCAATCTCCCCTGACCTCATGCCTGAAACTACTGATCTGATTTGTCACTATAGTTTTGCCTTTTCTAGAATTTCCTGTAATTATATAATATCTCACCTTGGATTGATCCCTTGATCATTACATAATGCCCTTATTTGTCTCTTGTTACAATCTTTGTTTTAAAGTCAACTTTTCTGATGTAACTATTGCTACTCCAGTTTTCTTTTCGTTTCCACATACATGGAACACCTTTTTCCATCCCCTCATTTTCAGTCTGTGTGTCTTTAGATCTGGAGTCTCTTGTAGGCAACATAAAAATGGGTCTTGTTTTTGTATCCGTTCAGCCACTCTATGTCTTCCCATTGGAGCGTTTAGTCCATGTAAAGTAATTATTGATGGGTATGCACTTGACATTTCGTTGTTTGGGGGTTGTTTTTGTAGCTTTCTTGTTCCTTTTTCTTTGCTCTCTTCCCATGTGATTCGATGACTATCTTTGGTATTATGCTTGGATTTCTTTCTCTTTTCTGTGTGTGTATCTATTATAGACTTTTAGGTTTGTGGTTATTATGAGGTTTATATATAGCAATTGGTATATATACATCATTATTTTAAGTTGCAGATCCCGTAAGTTTGAATGCATTTTAACAACCCTGCACTTTTACCCCCCTCCACATTACCTCTGACATGATATTTTACATTTTGTTTTGTGTATCCCTTAACTACTTATTGTGGATGTAGATGATTTTACGACTTTTATCTTTTAACATTCCTACTAGCTTTATACGTGGTTGATTTACTACCTTCACTGTATATTTGCCTTTACCAATGAGATTTTTCCTTTAGTGCTTTTCATATTCCTAGTTGTGGGTTTTCCACTTTTTAAAAACCAAGTGTTATTCTAATCAAATAATCTGGAACTAGCTTGAAGGGAAAAAGGAAGAAAAGCATAGCAGAAACGGAGCAGCTTAGGCTTGTTAGCTGCTATGAGAGAAAAAGCAAGGTATCTCTCACCTTCAAGCGTATCTTCCACAGCCTAAAATTTGGCCATTTACAACATAGGATGCACCTACAGCTCTGATATTTTATATGCATAGCCATGTATGTTAATCTTAATCAAAAGCAGAACTGCTTATTTCTATGTGTTCATCGGGGATTACTTTTATCAAAAAATTTAATCTTTCAATGATGGCTTCTCTCCAAGTATTTAACAGTGATTACTCAGGTGTCTTGCCTCTGTTTCTGTTTTGCCTTGGAACTCCCAGAGAGTTAAGCCAACAATTTCTGCTTGGTAGAAGTAGCTCAGAACATGGCAGGCAGTAGGGCCTTTTTCTGGCCTTCAAAGTATAATTAGGCAATGCCTTGGAAGTTGAACTATTTTCCCACAGAACTAGTAAAAATTAATGCACCACTTCAAAGAACTAATCATGCAGCTTTTATTTACCACTTAATATCTTCTTGGGCATGGGAAGAGTTTTCCTTTCAAGACTATCACATGCTTAGCTAGCTGAGTACATATTGCAGAAGATTCTATGAAGAGTTTGCATATAAAATACAAAAATCTGTTACATATACATCCATTTAACAACAGTTTGTACATTACAATGAGTGCCAGTGTTAAAATAACTCCCTGTACTTCGCAAGCAGCATGAATATATCGTGGCAGCAGCAGATAGAAACTTCCCCCGATGGGTAGACAGTATTCACACAGTGCAATTGCTACTAGAGCACAGACCAACAAGGTCACATCTTTTTTTTCTTTTCTTTTCTCACTAGTGAATATACAAGTGAAAGATGGAAGGGTAAAGCAATGAGGATTTGGTGGCAATCAGTTTTATTGTGCAGGTACACTGTATTACAGGCAGATACACTGGCAATTGTAAAGTGGACACAAACAATTAAAGAAATGGCTGCTCTTTACCACCAAAAAGACAATTTTATACTTTGATTTCCAATTGCCAAGTTTCAGGTACCTCCTTTTCACGTATCGATAAATTTGTGATGACATATCTAGTGTGACGATATGTATTCCAGGAATGAGGAATTCAGTAGACTCTCTAAATCAGTTGCTTATGTAGCAAGTAGCACTGAATATTCCTAGGGGGAAAAAATAATCTGTTCCAGATAGCTTTGGAAAATGAAGGCCAAAGATGTAAATGTTCACAGGTCCTTTTGCCATTTGTTCACTAATATCAACACTCCACAGTTGCAAACTCTCAGTTATTAACTCTTTTAAATATATGTGTGTGCACAAGCACACCAACACAAGCTGCATTGGGAGACCATGGTTAACGTTACTAGTTGTGCAAGTGACGGCTGGTCAAGATGAAGGCAGTAAGTGTAAAACTTAGAAATGTGCTTAGAAAACTAAAACAAATTAATTCAGTAGCACTAAGCACTAAGGTTCAAGTATCTTAGCACCTCTCTCAGCACCATGGGAAATTCCCAATATTGAATAACAAAAAGTTTAAAAAGCATAAAATCTGATGAGGTTTCAAACTTGATACGGGCCAAGAGCACAATTCTTGCCCTTACACTCTTACTTTCTGAAAATACCTGACCTACATAGCACTCTTGCCTAGGAAGAGCATCCCAGGTACTGTAAATGAAAGTCAGAGGGCACTTAGTGGAGGGGGAGATACGGGTCTGGAAAACACCAAGTCCTATGAGGACATAAGCTTTCTGAAAAATATCCAGAGTTGATTTTTTTTCCCCAAGCAAACACCACTCTCAAGTGGAAGTCCATGATAGTTTACTTAAAATTCATGATGCTACAAAAACAATTATATTTAGTATCATCTAAGAGGGTGTTTTGGTAATAAACACTTAAGTTTTCATTTGTAAACCCCTTTTCTAATCAGAAGCCACCCCAGAACATAGCACATACAGCTAGGTTTAGGTACTATCAATGGCAGTGTTTTTCAAACTATAAATAACCACCCATTTATGAGTCAGGAAATGAATTTAGTGGGTTTGAAGAGCATTCAAAATGGTGGAGAGTTGGCAGGGAGGGATCAGAGCAGATCACACATAGTACGTAACACTTCACGCAACATCTTATTTCAGTTAAGAGTTTATATTCATTGTCTGTTTCTCTCTCCCTCCTTCCTGCCCAATCTCTCTCTTTCACACACACACATTGTTCTGGGTCATGATGCAAAAAGTTTTACTATGGGTCACAGTCAAGAAAATGTTAAATACTTTGGTTAATAGAGACCACCAAAAATAATAGCATGGAGTGTCCTCCCTGGTGTTAATGTCAGTTAAGGGGTCAGTATTGAGCGTAAGCCAATTTTGTGCTTGGAATCCAAGGTCAGCTAGAGAGTTCTCCTTTTACCTTAATAAACACTTACGTTAAACCTTTTTTCCCCTTACCCTACACCCTTAGGCAGAGGCATGAGCAGTATAAGGAAAGGAAGAAACCCTAGCTACAGTTATTTACTTTGAATGGTATCATGTTATTCCCAGAAGGCTAATTAAAATGCTTTCCTTTCTATCCCACAGTCATACTGTTAGCATAAAAGTGGGTAGAAAATTTTGTCTTTACCATTTTGAGATTATAAATGGTCTAAACCAAAGCAGTCACGATTTCATTATTGGTTTGTGTTTTGCAAAATACGTAACCACAGATACAGACAAAATGAACAACTTTCTCTACCTTCATCTGCTTATAAAAGGAGGACGAATACATGAAGACGGAATTTTCCCTGCCTCTCAACCTGTAAAGTTGGTAGGTGATAATTTTCTAAAAACCAATCATCTAAACAAATGACAAGCCAATGTTCAGCTTCAGAATGTCAAGAATCCAATGGTGCTTACATAGTGGGTCAGTTCAGTTCTGGTGCCAGGACTGCTGTACCATCGCATCTTGGGAGTTTCTCATGTAGGCCAGGGTTAGCACTGATTGGCAGCAGGTTGTAAAGGAAAGTGTCCTGGGCAGGTCATCAATCACACACTCGGCACAGGCCTCCGAAAGGAAGCTACATCATCTCACAGCCTGTTTCTTCAGGTATGAAGAAGGGGGTTAAACTAAGTGGTTTATAGAGCCCCTTCCTGAAATAACTTTTTAAAATTTGGATGCAGTTCTAAGATTTTTATGCAGCTTCCTCTGCAACTTTGTCTATTCCTTTAATAACAGCTTTAATTCTTTCAACAGCTATTTCTGTCAGTTTCACCTACAACCACCTCTCATATATCCAAGGTTCCATTTAGCTTATTCAGCCCAGATACTTTTAAAACATCAAGTAAAACAAAGCTAATAAGGAACAAAATTTAAGGCATTTTTTTTTTTTTTATTTCAGCCAAGGAATGATGCATGCTACAGATTAATCTTTACTTTTCCCCACAAAGAATACCACCATTTCAACCCCCAAAGAACATGGCACTTGTTTGTTGCTTCTCCTTCTAATTTATTCCAGATTTTCAAGTGTTTTCTTCAGTAATGATGCCTTCTCCTGCAGCTCAGGTCTGCTGTCTGTCTCCATAGTTGCTAAAGATTCAATCAAGAGCACTCTGCATTCAGATGTCAAACTTTCCCACTGTTTAGATTCTGAATGGAAAGAGAAAGAACAACAAAAGAATCCTTATTGAAGAAGCAAGCAGAAAATCCAAAACTATTCTTTCTGCTTTTCTTCCACATATCCTACCTCCAAAATAAATACAAAGCAAACCCTTGGTTCTGTATATAATGATCACAGGTTGAATAGCTGTCTCAAAACCTAATTATTGACAATAACCTGAGGGCCTATCAGGGAGTTTCATCCTTTGTCCCCAGAGCTGGTGGGACAAAGAGAATGAAGGGAGCCTGAAGCCAAGCAGGAAGCAGGAAGTATCGAGGCGGGGCACACAGTAACAAAGAAGCCATTTCAGCAACTGAGCTGAATACATCTTTATAAGACATGCTCAGTAAAAAAAATTCCTCAATAAATTTCATAATTACAAAGACAGTTTGAACAGATGACACTTTATCACTCCTTTAAGAAAAGCATCAGAGAACTACTGGCATACTCAAAATTTTAGAAATTCAGAAAGTATATAAGATCCTAAATCTTGTTTATGAGGTTCTGATTCTTTCTGGTGATGTGGTGTCAAGCAAGTTATTTCACTGTTTAGCCTCATTTTCCTCATCTAGAACATATCCATGCATATTTGGCAAACTGTGAGAAATCAGAGACATCTAAGTGTCTAGCTATTCTACTGCAAAAAAGGGATAATGAGCTGTGTAGTGTTGCTAAGTCTAAATGGCCTGTTTTATGGAGCCCTGAGAGAGGTGTTTTAATTGATAAGCAAAGATAGACAGAAGGAGAAAGAGCAAATATACAAGGCTCTAGAGAAAACGTCCATCTTCCTCATTCTTCATCCATGGGGTTAAAATAATAAAAAGGGGAAAAAGAAAAAAGAGGCCTCCTTTTGAAATCAGAATAAGATACACCACTGGAGAAAATGCTAACAGTCTTCTTTTACCAGTGACAGAACAGACCATTAGATGAAATCTGCTTCTTTGTAAGATGGTTTAAAAAAAGGAAAACAGAAAAAAAATAGGATTAAGAAAACTGCTATCAAATTTGATGACTCGGGTAGATATTTGTTAAATGTTTTCCCAACTCCACTTTTCAGTGTGTCATTCTGTTTATTTACATGTATACAGTGAGCTCTACTCTGCCACTGTCAGCTGCATGCTGTAATTAACCAAGATTAACTCAAGATTCACAATGGAAACCAAAACTTTATTGAGGTAACCACAGCTTCATAATGCATTAAAGGTATATAAGATAAAAGAGTACTAAACTTAACATTTATAAAATCTAAAGATTTTAGCTATGTATATTCCACTTCCATGTACACATACGTATTAATTTATATTCTGGAGTATATGCTTATTAAAAACAAAAACAGAAAATAAAAAAATTCTTAAAACATACACCATAAAGCCCCCTGGCTTTCTGGTCCTCCAATCAGAAGTATCAAAAACTCACCTTCAAGTTTTTTAAGCAGCAATTCTATCACAGATAAAGCTTCTGTTCTCACAGATGAGTAGGTCTTATTTTCTAAGAAGAAAATCATATAGTTCACGTTATTTGTTTTACATGTCTTACAAACAGAACATCTAAGATTAAGTTAATGTTACTGAAAGAAAGACGTTCAGAAATGATAAATTCAGGGAAAGATACACCTGTTCTTAAGGAGGCTTCCCTTTGCCAATTATCATCAAATATTTGAAATGTGCTACATGTCCACCTTTCTTTCTTAGAAAAAAAATGCTGGCAGCCAAATATACCAATCTCCACAACAAATGGCAATATTTAAAGCACCCATTTTAGAAGTCGACTTCACAGGATACCTAAGAAAGGTTTTAGGTTTGCATGACTTCTTCATTTTACCAAAGAACACTACACCACGCAGGGATAAGGCCAACTCGGGGACACTTGGCTGGGATCTGACCTTGTGAAGACTAGTTTCTCAGTTGTTAGTTCTTTTTATCCAAAAGCATGTGGCTACATCTAAGAATTACAACTGAAATATGCTTCCTTGGTGTCTACTCTAGACACAGCATCTACTTCATGGTGAAATTGTTTACCGAAAAAACTAACACACAATCAGATCGGAGACAAAGAAAGCACAAGACGAGCTTATAACATGCTGTCATGCTACAAAGTACATAAGCACTTAAAAGAACGGTGGTGAGTCAGCAACAGGACACAGAAGTCAGTTTGAAGAGGCTTCCAGTGGCCAAATCTGGGATAATCTGAGCAACAAATTAATTAAGGACAATAATTATAAACTAAGGGGAAAATAAATGAATCCATGAATCAATATGGATAACAGATTAAAAGTTCAAGAGAGGGAGGGACCTTGCTTATGAGAGTATGCCAACTGTTAAATGGTAAATATGGAAGAAGTGCTCAAGTTGGAAAATCATCTTAGTAAAAGCTGGTTCAGGAAAAACCCATCATTGCGTGCTGAGACTAGGGGAGATATTTTGAAGAGGAGCAGTATATCTGCATGGTCTTAAAGTGTCTTCTTCCAGACTGCTTAGAAGACACAGTTCTGAAGAGCAGGTTACTTAATGGTCTTAAAGTGTGTTCCCACAGGCTGCTTATCAGACGGAAGTGGGAAAAATAGTAACCATACAGCAGAGAAAACTGAGTAGTACCTTGACCAGGTAATTAAAATTAACATTGCCAACGAGGGCAGATGGACACTGTGTGCCTCTTGATGTGAGAGGACACAACGTCACTTATGGAGCAGCCCAACTGGGAATTCATAACCCGGATCTAATCACGAGGAACCATCAGACAAACACTCAATGAGGAACACTCTAGTTTTAAACGGGGGAAGGGGGGGCTTTTCTTCAAAATTGCTAATGTCATATATACATATAAGACAGGCTTAGGAAGCGTTCCAGAAGAAAGGAGGCTAAAACGATGTGACAACTAAACTCACTAAATGATTCTGTACTGGATTCCTTAATGGAGGGGAGGAAAAAATTATATAAAGGACATTAATGAGTCAAATGAAAACCTAGAATATGAATGGGTAAAAAATATTGCATCAATGTTATACTATCTAAAGTTGGTAACTGTACTAAGGTGATGTAAAAGAAAGCACACTGAAGAACTTAGGAGGAAAGGGGCAAGATGTAAGCAATATACTTTCAAATGGTTCAAGAAAAAGTAGGTATACAGAACGGCAAATAATAAGGTAAGTGGTGGGACTTCCCTGATGGTCCAGTGGTAAAGAATCTGCCTTCCAATGCAGGGGACATGGGTTTGATCCCTGGTTGGGGAACTAGAATCCTACATGCTGTGGGGCAACTAGGCCTGCATGCCACAACTACTGAACTCACACACCTTAACTAGAGAGCCTGTGTGCCACAAACTACAGAGGCCACGTGCACTGGAACCCATGCGACACAACTAGAGAGAAGCCCACATGCCTCAATGAAGATCCCACGTGCTGCAACTAAGGCCCGATGCAGCCGAAGATAAATAAATAAATCTTAAAAAAAAAAAGTGGTGCAAAATGTTAACAGGTGACTTTGGGTAAAGGATATTACACACTATTATTGTAACTTCTCTGTGAGTTTGAAATTATTTCCCAATATGACTTTTTAAAAAATACTGGTCACAAAGGTTTTTCTAATCTAGGTGCTGCAATCCTAAATCGCAGTTCCAGGTGAGTACACTCCTGTCTGGGGGACGTGCTGAGTATATTGAATAGGAGAGTTCAGTAGCTACACCATAAATCTCTCTCCTAGCACAAGGCAGGGAGTGTCTGAAGCTTAACTCCTTGAGCTTTAAAATCAAAACTCCTTATCAACGCCAGTCTACCACTCACCTAAAGAATATGTGATTGATTTACAAGTTTCAAGGAGAATTTCGGCCAGAGCCTCAGGGTCTGCGTGTTCTTCCTCTAAAAGCATTAATCTGTACAAATCAGAAAGCAAGATACAAATACTAGTTATTAAGAAACATTCCAAAACCTTTCTGGCACAATTTCTATCTGTATGTATTACTTTATGACGTCAATTTAGCTTTTAGTTTTAAAATTTAAAAGAATTCCACTGATTATATATAAAATGCTGAGAGGCAGGGGAAGGTGAAATAAATGACTGAACTAGGAAGCAAATTACCCCTGAAAAAAGGCATTCATTGACTGCAGGACTCCCAACTGAACTTTCCACGTGCTGAGTTTTAGCCGCTCACACATCAGTTTGCACAGCTCCTGGCGATAACAACCTGGAAAAAAAGGCAGAAGGGGGCAGAGCAGGGCAGAACGTGTGAAGGAGCAAGAAATAGAGCAAGTGAGGAGAATACAGGCAGAGAGAGACAGGAGCAAAGAGGGAGAGAAGGACAGAGAGAGAGAGGGTGGGGGAGTGGGTGGAAGAGAGAGGGGGAGAGGAAAAAGTAAAGCAACAAATGCCTTTAATTAAAGCCGCAAAATTTCAAAAACACTTCAGCATGACTTTATGCCCAATTCTCACAAACTTCCCTGACCAGAAACACCCCCTCCTGCCCAAAGATCCTATATATCGTTCATAAGTGCTCTTTGTCAAGGCAATATCCTTCTCTAAGGAACTGACACACAGTCTAAACCACACTGCCTTTTCCCCGTCAAACAACCTAAACCACGGCCAATGAGAGCAGAACTCTGGAGGCGCACAAGCTTCTGCATGTTGTAGGCTTAACAAGTCAACGATGCTTTATCCCAAACCTGTTATGCCAACTGCACTTGTTATTATAATTATATAATTAATATTATGCTACGTGATGAAACAGGAGTATAAAACTCAACAACGTAGTTATTTTTTAAATGCTGCAGAATTTAGTATGGTTCACAAACCCATCAAAGATGGATGAAGGTAAAAAAATCTAGAATTCTGCACTTGAATTGCTTCCTAAGAGACTGTAATTTCTTTCTCCACTATAAAGAAACATAACAGAAATTGAAGATGATACATTATGAGCAAGATGTACGCGAGAAGCCAGTGTGGAACAAATCCTCAAAGGCCCTGGAGATAACCAGCAAACGAACGAACACTTCTATTCCTTATACTAAACCTGCTTTGTGTCTGTACCATCTTTTTATATAACTCCCTACTTGAACTTCTATTACCTATTAAGTGAAACTTAGTAGTCCTAATGATGTCAAATAAGTGGGCTTCTACTGCAGTCCATAACATAATACCAAGAAATAAGACCTCTTACAAATCTGCATCTTTTGGAAAACTCTCCCTAGACAGAGCAAATAGACTTTTTGAAGTTCATACAAAGGATGGCAAGGCTCGAAGACCATCTTAAGTCTGATTTTAGAAACATCCAATCACAGAAAGCCAATGATACTTTTCATAACACTGAAGAATATTAGGATGCAGGATGCCCTGTAGCAACCAGCACAAGGCAAACTCCTACCAACTACAACCCAATCCAACAGTAAAGGCTGATTGTTTATTTACTTAATCCTTTGGAAAGTTACATTCAATCCTGAAAATCTCTCAGAAAGTATCAAGTTTCTCAGGGAACTAGAGATTTCATTTGCTTATTGAAGATTTTGCAACCAGGCCATTAATTTCAAGATGAAGAGACCCTACTAATAAGTTCTGTGGATTCCTCCGAATACAGCACCATACAGAAGAGTAAAAGATTTCTTTTTATAGTCTAACTACCTACATAAAGTGTATCATGATTGTTATGGGTGGGACTGTGTTCCACAAATTCACATGCTGACGTCCTAACCCCAAGAACCTCAGAATGTGACTATGTGGGGAGACAGGGTTTTTAAAGAGACCATTAGGGTGGGCCCTACTCCAAGATGGCTGGTGTCCTTATAAGAATGTATTAGGACACAGAGACACAGATGGCCATTTACACGTCAAGGAGAGAGGTCTCAAAAGAAGCCAATACTGCTGACACCTTGATCTCAGACTTCTAGTCTCCAGAATTGTAAGAAAATAAATTTCTGTGGTTGAAGCCACCCAGTCTGTAGTCCTATGTTACAGCAGCCCTAACAAACTAATACAATAGTCAATGAGATTATGTGCCAGCGCAAGAGTAAAATCTATACTGGGTAATCCTCCCTATTAACCAGTCAGGCTCTACAAGAAACAACAGCTGTAACTCGTCACACGGAACACTTCCGCTGTCACGCAACCCCTGGCTACAGCACTTCTTCAAATGCAGCTTCTTTTGCTTACGCTGGGTCTCCGCATTTCGGGGCCAGGCTTTGCCCAGGCTCTCAAAGGCTCCCAGCAGAGATTCCAACTGGAGCTCCCTTTCCTTCTCATTCTCATCTTCATTTTTGGTTGTCCGGACTCCAATGCTTTCAGGTGAGTTCTAGGACATGTCAAAAAAAAAAGGAAAGCAAATTTTAATTTTTTTTCCCTTCAGAGTTTACAGGCATACTATTAAAACAATCAGGGTACCACAGTAGGAGATGTTAACCAAGAATTAAATGCCACATTCTCTACCACGAGTTTTCCTATTTGTAAAAAGATTCTGTGACAGGAATACTACACCTCTCCAATAAATTTGGGAAATCTTCTAAAAGACTCTGTAAGCAAAGGTGAAAAAAATACCACATATATAGTATTCTGAGCACAACATAAAAAAGACTTGCATTAGAATCATGGAATTCAAGGAGTTAGAACTTGCTAACGATCTAAATCCAAACTCCTTCCTAGTAAGATATGGAAACAGGCAGAGAAGTGTCTTGTCCAGCTAGCTGGTGATACAGCCTCCCAAATCCATACACTATCATTATGTATGTAACAGAAATTATTTAAACAGCTTTTTTACAACAGCAAATTAGCAGCAACACAAGAAATAGAGTAAGAATGCTATTTAAAATTTTTCATGTTTCACAAAAAAATAAATAGGTAAAGCATACTCTTCTTTCGTTGAACCAGTGCCCAACCTTTAAAAACAAGTACTTCATTTTCCAAATGAAACCAAAGTCCACTTTTGATCAAAGTCCCGCAACACGTGGCAGAGGCAGTCAACAGTGACACGCGGAGCTCCCTATCTTTAGTTGGGGATGCCCGGGGTGGCTGCGGCACATGCTTGCAAGGCCAAGCTTACTACCCCCATGACAGAGACTGTCCGTCACTCCAACACCAGTCTCGGGAACTCACTGCTCCCGCAGCCCAGAGTTTCCCGGCTCGCAGGATGAAACTCGTGCAGTAAACTCATCTTTCTACTTTTTAAATGGAAGGAAGGAAGGAAGGAAGGAGGGAGGGAGGGAGGGAGGGAGGGAGGGAGGGAGGGAGGGAGGGAAGGAAGGAAGGAAGGAAGGAAGGAAGGAAGGAAGGAAGGAAGGAAGGAAGGAAGGAAGGAAGGATAAAATAAAAATAAATAAAATAAAAAGTGAAAAAATAAAAAATAAATAAATCCACCCTTCTCCCATGGAGGGGAAACGGATACCTAGAATGAAGACTACTATTCCCAGCCTCACCTGCAGCCAGGTGTGGCCATCCGGCTAAGCACTGGCAGTGGGACAGAAGTGAAAGGGCCCTGTAGCAGTTTCCAGGAACTCTCCTTAAGAGAGAACTGACATGCCTACTTTGATCCTTCATCCTTTCTCCATCTCCTCTGCCATCACCCGCCTGGAATGCAGATACACGGTGGACCGTGAGGACGATGGCCACACCCCAGGGAAGGCAGAGCTGGGAGCTGCAAAGAGCCAGAATCCCTAAACTATTATGTGAGAGACAAACATCTATCTTGCTTAAAGCCATGATATTTGGGGATTTTCTTCTATTTGCAACTACACAAATCCTACTAAAATATGCAAACAGGACACAGGAAAAGCTTTTTCTTCTTTCTTTTTTTTTTTTTTTAATTTTTCAAAGTATAAACCAGACCTGAAAGGGTATGGACATCATTACCTTCTTAATGAGAGGTATGACAATGTCAGCAAACTCCTGGAATCTGTCTTCTTTGGTGGCCTTTAAGACATCCCCTGCACAACTGATTGCTACAATCTTGTATTTGGGATTCTCTTTGCAACACTCCTTCAGAACAGCCTGGAGGATTTCATTCGTACTGGGCTGACTGGGCACGGGCTTCTCCAGCTCTGCACTGCAGGATCCATACAAAAGCACCAGAACAGTTAAAACGGGCTGCAGCTTCCAGGGTCAGTTTAAGAAATGGCGTCTTCACTGAACGAACATTTACCTGCAAGCTGTCACCACACAGGCAATGGCTTTCAGTAGTTCTTCCTAAAGGGTTGAAAGATAAAGGAACACTATTAAGCACACGTGTCATTCACAGTCTCTGTACATGACTACAATTACCTCATAAATACTTAAAAATTATGACAACAAAAATTGACCGAGTCACCATATCTTGAATACATTTTACTGTTTAACAAGCACATCCACAGTTTTACTCCAAACCACGGAAGCAGGGTAACTGTCTTCATCTCCATTTCCTAAAGCCTAGAGAACCTATTGGCCCAAGGTCACAGAGGCAGACGCTTCAACAGTGGAATCAGCACCGTGTCTGATTCCTAGCCCCATACTTTGTCTACCGCTCTGCCCTGGCCACTCCTGGCTTCTACCACGTCAAGCAGACTGTATGTGATGCCACAGTCTCATGCTCCCCACTGAGCCGTCACTGTCCATAACCTCTTACTGCCCTTGTACAAAACATGACTGTTACTCATTCAGAGGTCCCAGAAACCGGCATCCTCAGCCCGCACTTTAGCCACAGCTTGCCTTGCTACTCCATCTCACATATGCCCAATCTTGACCTGTTCATGAGGTCAACAGGGACAAAAGAGTGACCACTTGGTTTAAGACTTCTCTTGGAAAGCTGAACATGATAGATGGATAAAAATCAACCTCCAGCATTACCATGCAGTATTCAAGGACACGTGGGCTATAACTCTGATACAACATCACATTTATTCAGGCAAAGTGTACCCAAAGTTTCCCACTGCCTAGGAAATCTGGTTCACACAAACAATCCATCTGATGTCCCACAAAACAACATTCTAATTTTTACAGAATATGAAAAATGAAAGATGAAGTCATAATCCTTTAAGGATACCTTAAATTTAATGGGGCATGAATGGTTCCTTTACCTTTCCTGCCCATGTTCGTCCAGCGAGGCCTTGCAGTAATGCGGTCAGTATCATTCCCAGATACGGAGGTACCAGGGAGCTGGTTTGTTTTGCAATTGACGCCATGGCGATTGCACCCTGGGCTTTCATTTTCCAGGACTGAGACTGTAAAGCCTTCTGGGTAATACCAATTAACTCCTGCAGGTATAACCGAATGCCACCAAAGGAACCTAGGTTATGAATAGCAAAATTAGAAGCAACTCTTAAGTGACACACACACACACACACACACACACACACACAAAATTCACTGATTTTTCTTTTCTAAGTCTGGAATAAAAGTGAGCGACCATCAGTCTAAAGCAGTGATTCTCAATGGTTACATCACATCACTCTCTGAAATGGAGAGAAAGTGGGGGGTGGTGTGAGGAATCTTTACAACAGCAGGACTTTATGAACTTGGATACGTCCACAGGAGGGCCATCATCTATTAACGTGTGTCAAGGTGAAAAGCAGAGTGGAGAAGCACTACTCTAAAATAATACTCAAGGCAACAGAAAAATCACTCTCAACTGAGGTAAGTAAAGCCCTGCTTCACTTGGGCAGTTTCTATTCTCTCACATGGGCAGCAATAAAGGAGGAAAGAAAAGAGCTCTGAGCGCCAACCTGAGAACTTGGAAATTGGGACGGGCTGAGAACCCAACGGGACACACGTGGTTAAGGTCCCGTGAAAGTAACTACGGAAATTTATGAATAAAAAATATGAGTTAAAAATGCCAACTGTGGTTCTTAAGAAACAGGTCTAATTCACAGGCACCATTTACTAACCAGGTACATTTTCCTGCCACACTTCAGTCCATAAATTACATTCTTCTTTTTCTGCTGTCTCCTCATCAGCAATTTCATGCATGCCTAGAAATGCCAAAGGCAGAACTTCTCTGGCATGGTTCTTCAGTACATCAGGACTGTACCGTCCAATAGCATGAACAGTCAGAGCACAAGAGGTCTTGTAGATGGGTTCTAAAGAAAAGCAGAGAAAACCATCATCTTTATGACACTTACTGTCTTTAAGGGTAACTGATCACAACAGACCACTGCTCGATTTGCACCACAGAAAAACCAACCAGAAAAATCAATCAAAAATGTTCCTAGCAAAACACATAAAATCAGAAAAGGTAAGACCTGATCTGTATTGTTTCATCAGGTTGTTTACATCTAAATTAACAATAATGTAAGTAGGAAAGAAAAAGGTACCTTCTTTCTCCATGTACCAGCCATTGAGCTTCTGCAGGAGTTTCTCTGTGCTGCTATCCCGTGAGGTCTGGAAGGGAAGCAATCCTGCTCATTTCTCCGTAGTTATCAAAGTATACTTACCAAACTGAGTGAGAAGTCCAACTCACCCGAACTAAATGGCCCATGGCAAATGCACAGGATTTCTGAATTACACTGTTCCGATCTGTCAGGCCACTAAGCAAAGCACTCATGAGTTTACCTAGTGGAAACAAAGGAGAAAAATCTGATACTTGGTTGACCAAATGCTCTGCTTGGTTCCCAAGACCAAAACAAACCTCACCCTGTAACTACTATCTGATTTATTCCACAGCAGTCTAGAACCCTTGCACATTACACTTGTATATCCATTTGCTTCTCTTTGCCGGGTGTAAAATTAAAGATTAATCTGTGTCTAGAATATTGTGGGGACAGTTGCAAAAATGAGAGCTAGGTACATAAAGTTCATCAGCCCCACCTAGGAGCCAATTCAAGAAGAGAAAAATGCTGATGTAAAATTAGCTATAAGTGGTAATAAACCATTTATACAGTAGAGAATAGCAGATACTCTCACCTCCTTATACCACCAAAAAAGAAACACTTATAAAACAGTGAAATTTGTTAAACTTGATCATCCTGTACCTCTTGCAAACAGAGATAAATGTAGAAGTGGGGGAGTTTGAGGGAAGAAAAAGTACACAATATCACAAGCACGTCTGAATGATCATTACTTTTCCTTTTAAAACCCTGTCACACATTTCTCCAAAGAAGACATACAGATGGCCAACAAACACATGAAAAGATGCTCAACATCACTCATCATCAGAGAAATGCAAGTCAAAGCCACAATGAGGTATCACCTCACACCGATCAGAATGGCCATCATCACAAAGTCTGGAAACCACAAATGTTGGAGAGGGTGTGGAGAAAAGGGAATTCTCCTGCACTGTTGGTGGGACTGTAAGTTGGTACAGCCACTATGGAAAACAGTTTGGAGGTTCCTTAAAAAACTACAAATAGAACTACCATATGATCCAGTCATCCCACTACTGGGCATATACCCAAAGAAAACCATAATCCCAAAAGAAACATGTACCATCATGTTTATTGCAGCACTATTTACAATAGCCAGGACATGGAAGCAACCTAAATGCCCATCAACAAATGAATGGATAAAGAAGATGTGGCATATATATACAATGGAATATTACTCAGCTATAAAAAGGGATGAGATGGAGCTATATGTAATGAGGTGGACAGACCTACAGTCTGTCATACAGAGTGAAGTAAGTCAGAAAGAGAAAGACAAATATTGTATGCTAACTCACATATACGGAATCTAAAAATGGTACTGATGAACTCAGTGACAAGAACAAGGACGCAGATGCAGATAATGGACTGGAGAACTCGAGGTTTGGGGGGGGCGAGGGGTGAAGGGGAAGCTGAGACGAAGCGAGAGAGCAGCACAGACATATATATACTACCAAGTGTAAAACAGATAGCCAGTGGGAAGTTGTTGTATAACAAAGGAAGTTCAACTCGAGGATGGAAGATGCCTTAGAGGACTGGGACAGGGAGGGTGGGGGGGACTCGAGGGAGGGTTGGGGGGACTCGAAGGAGGGAGGGAATACGGGGATATGTGTATAAAAACAGATGATTGAACTTGATGTACCCCCCAAAAAATAATAAATAAATAAATAAAATTTAAAAAATAAAAAATAAGAAAATAAAACCCTGTCACACAAAACATGGCCATACAAAAATATCACCCCACATGGTTTTGACAAACTCACCTGAGTAAGGTGTTAGGTCCTGGGGACACTGAGTAGTTAATGACACAATGACACTGGCACAGCCTCCCTACAAGGTTACAAAGGCAAAGGTCTAAATTTGATGGTCACAATGTCCTAGGAAACCCTTTATTTTAGGAGTCAAAGATTTAAAGAAATACACAAAGCCTGACAGCCCCTCTAAGAGTCTATCTAAAAAGAGTAAAACTCTTATTTTAAATTATTAACACAAAGATTTTCTTCAAGACTTCCAGCAGGAGGTCTTGCTGCACGTGTATGCTGCTCTCATACACTGCAAGTGAGAAGGAGACTTGTATGATCTTTTGGGAGGGCAACAAGTCATCTTGTCCATCCTTGTTCTAACATTTCCAGTTCTAGGAATTTAACCAAAGGAAGTAGCTTCAGATGTGTCCAGAAACATTCACCACAGTGCTTTGTTTAGTATCAAAAAAGCTGAAAACAAATCAGATGTTCCTTGATGGGTGAAAATAAATGATGCTCCAGCCACACAGGAGAGTATTATATGGCCAATAGAGAGGACACTGTAGAAGACACACGCAAAGAAAGAGACTGGAAGGAAACATTCTGAAACACTAACAGCAATTACTTATGGGTGGTAAACTTATGGACAACTTTAAACTTTCTCCTGATCTATAAATGCTAAGGCTTTAAAATACAAACAAATGTTAATTTTGTCAGAAGAAAAAAAGGTGAGCTGTTTGTTTTCAAAGTGTGTGGGGGGGTAGGATCTGATCCTGGAAAGGAAGACATTTTTCCATCCAAACACCTGCTTATTCCTCTCTGAAAAAATGCTAACTACCACCTAAACAACTATGACTTGATAACTGGGTGAGTATTTCCACTAATAACTGATTATGAACGAGGACCCAGAGGGCATGTACCTAGCAACTAGGTGACAGAAATGATTCCAATAAAAAAGTAAGACAATGTTTGCTGAATATAAATCAAATGTTTTACATTCTGAGTGAGTTACATGTTTTAAGTTATTAGTGCAGCCACAGAAACAAAATAGTTAACGTAAAATAAAATTAGGTTTTAAGGAAAAAAATGAACTTCACATGTGACGGCTGTTCTATTTTTGTGGCCCAAATGAGGATGCAAGTTCCTCTTGTGAAAAATACACTTACTTACCTTAGTTCCAAGACCTACACCACTTCTGATCAGTTCACATAATCTAGGAACTAGCTCACCCAGCACCGACACATCAAGATATTGCAGGCACTTTTGGAAGAGAATAAATATAAAGTTAACCTTAGTAAATAATTAAGTCAGTACCACATCTTCAATTTAAAACTGCCATGTCAACTATGTACCCAACTGGTTTGACATGAAGTGGAAAAACTACTGGTTTGATTTTGCTCTGATTTCAATGTTAAAACCACCATTATACTACAAACAAGAAAACCGTTCACCAGTGGATCAACATCAAAAACAAAACAAAAATAACAAAAACTATTGATTTATAAAGGAGAAAATAAATACTGAGTACCCAAGAAGAAAGGATCTCTCTGGGCCTACCTTTTCTTTATCAATCCATGTTTATTACAAAAGACCTAGATTAAAGCTGACCTATCGAGCCATCTTATTAAAGTTGACTTCTTAGCTGAATTTACTATATTTTTGAAAAGGTAATGACATATATTCTATTACTGATGTGCATATCTATAAGGTGTTTGATAATTATTTCTATGTCTTTAAGCTTTCTTTTCCCCCCATAATCCAACCAAGACATAACATCCTTAGACCAAATTTTGGTAATAGTTCCCCGGTAAACACTAAAAAAATTTCTTCTTCTCTTGTCCAGTCTTGTGATCTGCCCATCAAAACAATTTCCAGTGGCTCACGAGCTCTCAGTTCACCACTCCAGGGCATGTACAGCAGTCGGCTTTTGTGACTCTCAATCCACGATTCCAGAAACACTGGAACTTTGAAACCTGGTGCCAAGCAGCTCTTTTCTGCAAATCCCCTTCCTTCAACTACACAACCTACCAACAATGCTCAATTCTCTCTCCCTACCTGATATGCTGCCTACTTCACTGAACACCTCCAGCTTACACCTTTCTAGGTCCTCCCAGAGACAACGCTCAGGCAGAGACAAGTATCTGAACTTTCTAAATAGGCAGGCCGAAAGACACACACAGATTTATAGGGAGATCTTTCAGTATATTGTTCTGTGTAACACAAATCTGGGCTAATGGAGTCTAGTATTGGGGAAAGTATTTATTCCATTCTAGTAATACAGGAAAAGAAAAAAGAACTAGACTAGGAAAAAACTAGAGTCACAACAGCTGGTTGACTCATCCCTTAAATGTCTACCTCATTTAGGGTAACGTGAAGACTGAACAATTACACTCCAAGGTAAGCAAACAAACTTGAATGTTCTCATTACATGAGGCACTGACCATGTTGATTGTTTCCATCATGGGAGAGGATTTGGCAGCACTGAGTCGGGCACTGTCCATCACAGCCTGAGAACACAAATGCAAGCACATTCAATCAATTGAGAAGAACCTCCACACACTCCCATTGGGTGCTACTACCAAATTAAAGAATATTTTTTAAAATAACATACAGATACAACAAATTCAAATACAAGTCTAAATAATTTCTTTTGTCCTACACTCAATCATATATATGTAGAAGCAGCATCTCATCACAGGTGAGAAATTCAGACAACAGTTTGAAATTAACTGCAGTTAGAAAACAACATAATGTGGCTCTGAGCAAGTTATCCAGCCTTCTTGAGCCTCAGGTTCTCCACCCATTAAATAAAGGAACAGACTGAGTAATTTTCTATCTAAGACATGATTTTTAATTTTACATATGTGTTCTTTAACTTTGTAAAGTTTCCTCATACGGCATTTTAGTCAAACAACTATGGTGTAGGAGAGGTTGACACTATCCAGACATTAATAAATGAGAAAAATTAGGTATACAGAAGTGACCTGCCTATGGCTGCAAAATCTGGACTAGAATTTATGTTTCCTGATTTTCAATACCCAGTACGGGGAACCTAGGAAAGGGCAAGATTACTGCCGAAAGAAGAAAGAATGGGACTTCCCAGGTGGCACAGTGGTTAAGAATCCACCTGCCAATGCAGGGGACACCGGTTTGATCCCTGCTCCAGGAAGATCCTACATGCCATGGAGCAACTAAGCCCATGTGCCACAACTATTGAGCCTGCGCTCTAGAGCCCATGGCCATAACTACTGAGCCCATTGTGCCACAACTACTGGAGCCCGCACCTAAAGCCTGTGCTCCCTGACAACAGAAACCACTGCATTGAGAAGCCCATGCACCACAATGAAGAGTAGACCCTGCTCACAGCAACTAGAGAAAGCCCATGTGCAGCAATGAAGACACAACGCAGCCAATAAATTAATTTTAAAAAAAATAGCTAAGAAGAAAAGAAACAGGAAAGAATGATGACTGGAGAAGAAACAACAATATCAGAGGCAAAGGGAAAAGAGAGTAAGTGATTAGAATAGAATAGTTTAGGCAAGTTAAAAACCAAACAGTCAACTAAGAGAAAATTTTCACAATATGACAGGAGTTTGACAGTTCTAATAAAGACAAATGTAAAAACATAAACAAGTAAAAAATAGACATAGAATGGAAACATACAACTCAGAAGAAATATAAATGGCCAACACAACACGAAAAAACAATGGACAACACTAATAACAGGAAACTGTAAATTAGGATAATGAGATTCTTGCTTATCAGACTGACATTATTCAAAGTTGGCAAAGATGTGGAGAAAACAGAACATTCATAACTTCTGATGCCACAAAATCTCTCGCACACAAGTTCAAAATCACCTCACGTAGAATACTATGCACGCACTAAAAAGAATGAAACAGACCTACATATACACACGGTGTTTTGTTACAAACAAAAATCAAGTTGCAGAATGACATTCATAGTTTAATTCTAGTTTAAAATTAGTGTGTTTGTTTGATTTTGTAGCCTACGACTACAAAAGAATTTGGAAAAGACACCAGAAACTGCTGACAGTGGGTGCCCCTCAGGAAATGACACTGTGCTGCCAGGGCAGAGGGGACTCCGAGGGGACTGCTTTCTACTCTTCGGTGTTGTTTTAGTTTTTCACAATAAATATGTTTCATCTGTAATTTAAAGCAACAACAACAACAACAAAAACTCTGATCAGAGACTAGGGAACTATGTATACCTAAAAAGCAGAATAATTCTGGACTATGCCAAAGTCTAGCTACAAATCCTCTTGACTTGTAGGGCAGGAGTGGTCCATAGAAGGACTCTGAGGGTGTAGACCCATCCCCTAAAAGATAAACAAACACGTACAAAAAACTGTGTTAAATAAATGTATTGATGTATTTTTTGGATGGAAGTGTCATTTTTCATTCACTTCACATAACAGTGTATGAGCCCTCTCCCTGCCCGTCCCCCTTAAAAAAAACACTGCATGTGGTTATAGGAGCCAAGCTATTTCGGGAACAGTGAAAGTATCATTTGAGTCGTGGAGTTTGTTTAAGGACCCTGGAAAAATTGCTCAGTATCTTAATAGGGCTCTCCTTCATGATAATTACCAATATGCCTGCGTTGTCAACTCACCTTTTCTTGGTCTGTAGCCCGGAGGCTCAAATAATTGAGAACTTGGGGCTCCAATACACTTAAGGATTCTAGCAGAGCTGGGATGAGTTTTGGTGCATGTGGTTTCAACATGGCTCCTGCACTTTTGCTGATCTTCACAAGGGTGTTAATGCTACAGACACACAAAACACAACTGCTGAGTCCTTTCAACAAAGGCAAGAAGCCCTACAGGTCTAATCATGAGGATGTTCTGTAGTTTACTGCATTAAGGAACACCTTGGGTCCCTTGGGTACAGAGCCTGGTCTTAGCTCTGTTGTTGTTTTGGTTTTGACTTCTTATTACAGAAATTTTCATGCATATGTGAAAGTAGAGCGAATCATAAGTGAAACTCTCTATGTTCCCCACCCAGTGCAACAATTAGCAACCTTTGGCTAATTCTGTCTCACTTATGCACCCACCATACATACAGACCATACATATACTTTTTTCCCCACCATTGTAGTATTCTGAAGCATATTCCCTAATTAAACTTCTGCATGTGTCACGAAGAGACCAGGACTCTTTATCATAATCAAAATACCATTTCACACCTAAAAAATAATAAGAATTTTTTTCACATCATCTAATATCCAAATTTCCTGATTGTTTCACAAATTTCCATAAGAGTCGGTTTGCTGGAATTGAATCCAGAGCCCATCCACCCATTGCAATTTACTGCATTTCTTGAATCTTTTTTTAACAGTGCCCTCCCTCCTCTTTTTTTAACTTATTGGTTGCATTCTGATGGTGTCACTTCACAGGTTCCTCTGTAGCTTATACAGATGTGCAGGCTAAATCAAGTTCAGTTCGACTTTTTTTTAAACAAGAATCTTTCACAGGTGGTCTGCACATGTCCTGGCTCATCACATCAGGATGCTTATCTTTTCTTGTGCTGTTAAGAGTGATCAGCAGGTTCCAGTTTGGTCGGCATGAACCAACCATCCATTACAACGCTCCCTATCAGCCTCTCACCGCTGGACTTCGGAGCCACTTATGACCATTATCTGCATCATCGTACTGAGGACAGCAACACGGTGATATCCTAACTTTATCACTCCTTTGCAACTGTTAGGTGAATCCTTCTAAACAGAACTTTTCCACACCAACTATTTACTTACCATGAAATAGTGTTGGTACCATTAATTTGATTAATTTCAAGAGCAAAATAAAAATGGAACAGATGAAGTTCCTAGATAGCACTCTAGTTAAGAAAAAACAAAAAAACAAAACTAGACTCCTTCACTGCTGATTGTAACTTAATTCTAGAATTTTTCTCAAATATTTCACAGGTGGTAAACAGTTTATTTTAAACATAATAATCTGTGAAATATTACTAAGCAGTATAACCAACAAGCAAGCTCCCAAGGACCTGAGGTGCAGCAGAACAGGAAGACGTGCCTGCGGGGGGCAGAGGCCAATGACAAGAAAATAACACACTTTACTCTAGGCTGAGGCGGAGTGGTGGAAGGCTGGACGAAAGCAAGGGTCCCATGAGAAAGTCTCTGTAAAAACATTCTGACTCACCACTGCTCACATCTGCTCTCAGGTCACCCCACTGGATTCCCCTCAACTCATTTCTCCATACTTTCAAGAATCTAACATTCGAAGAAACCCAATTTCTACTGGGTGGCTAAGAACTAAGTAAATCCAACACATTCATTTCATCAGCTGGTTCAAACCTGAGGGCTCGAACTTCTGTCACAGGACTCATCATTCCCTTGTCCAGAAGGCAGGGCAAAAGGACAGCGATGGTTCTCTGGCCAGCTGCTCCTTTGGCAGGGTCACACATTTTCACACAGACCTCACACACGAAGAGCACAGAAATTAGTGAAACTGATCTCTCACCCAATAAAGCATTCATCTGACAAAACAATTCCTACTTCCTATACCCATAGAAGAGAATAAGTGACTCTGCTGTCTATGATACTACAGAGGGAAAAAGATTTCATAATCTGGGATTGAGTCCTATGTCTGCCAATAACTAAACAGAAAATTTGGTAATGCATTTTACTTTCTAAGCTTTGGTCGTCTGATCTGTGAAACAGGAAACAGCTGAAGATGAAATGAGAAAATGTTTAAGCACGCACCCTGAGGAAGGCGTAAGGTGGTATTATTATGATCATCAATAACTCTGGATGACACAGAACTCAAAGCACAGAGGTCAAGAACACAAACGTGGAATAAGAAACACTTGCATTCAAAACCTGGTTTTACTACTTACTAGCAATGTGACTTATGGCAAGGCTTATACAGCTAGAATACACTAGAAGGCCCTGATATACCACAAAATCAAGTTCAAGTGGGAAACTAGTTTCAAAAGGCTGCCAACCTCATAATTATGAAAGGCAGATCAATGCATAAACATAGCAACAATAAAGAGAACAGATGTTGCTTGACCTAAATGTAATGTGTACTTCAGGGTCAATAGAAAGTCATATCTTATATAAAGGCCCAGAACAGCTGGTCATTTAAAGAGCCCAGAGATACACTTTGTTAAAAACTTTCGTATTCTAATGTAATAGCACCAGTTTCCCATTCGTTGTTGAGAAGAGTGGGCTATAACATAAAGCCAGTTACACTGCAACTAAATGTCACTTAATATGACAAAAAAATAAGTCATAATTTTCACAGTCACATAGAATCCTGCCCACTTCACCCCGCCCCTGCACCCCCGAGTGGTATAAGATAAGAGTTTTCACCTTGCTCAGAGTTTTCAGAGCTAGTTCTGCTGCTTTTCGTACAGATTCCTAAAAATAAGAAAAATATGACATCATACAAGTCAGAGTTTCCTTCTCATCTACCCCAAAATGTGTATTTAAAACTGCCTCCAAATCTATACAAACTGGTGAAAAATCCTACTTTCACTGCCAGGTAAAAAAATGGTGTTTCAGTGGGCTCTTTGTCCATCAAGGAACATATTACCACACCATATTACTATTTTTTAAATTAGATACTACCTATTTTGACCTTACAAAAATATGGATATTAAGTATAACAGCTTAGAAACTAAATGTATTATAAAAGCGAATGTACAGAGATCTACGTGAAGATTCTGAAAGACTTAAAAAAAATTCTCTGATGAATAAAGCAAAAAGCTGAAGTGCCTAGTTTTAATGGTAAGATCTAAAATTTAGATTGCCAAGACAAAACTGGGAAAAACTGGTCACATTATTTGGGAATGACTGATCCAGCTTATGAAGCTGGCCAAAGTAGAGTTATTTTGGATTATTTCTAAGCTGTTATTTCTTCCTCATCAACAGCATCACCACAAGATATCTATTAAAAGAAAATCAGGCAGTAATTACCCTTTAAGGAAAAAAAAAAGTTAATTACATTTAGATCTAAAGATACCTAACCTTGCCACTTCACAGACACATCAAAACTGAAACTTTGGAGAAAAATTCTGGTCTTTTAAAAAATTGCCTGGATATCGAATTTTGAAATATGTAACATACCTATTTTAACAATTCCAATTTATGCTGTTCTATAAATAAATGCAGATTTATTTATATAGTACCTTTATATCATCTTGTACTCTAAACAGAGTTTCCCAAATTTCTGGAAGTTTATCAATGATGTCATCTAGGGGTCTTCCTCTCAATAAATCATTCAGAGCTAAACAGCTGAAAATAAACAATTTGCTTTCAAATAAATGATCAAGAAAGCTCAGTCTTTTACTATGAAGCATTCATATCCAGCAAGAATATGGATTCTGCCTGTATTTCTAGTCTTAACCCCCTCACCCCAAGATAGCAGTGACTACTCTCTCCTTGGTGCCTCAAATATACCACAGGCATATGGCATTTATACTCATCAAATGTCTGTTTCCCACAGCTATGATATAATCTTTTTAAGATGATACATCATTTTTTTCTTACCAATATACCTCCAGGGCCTAGCACACTGCCAAGCACATAGCAGGCACTGAATAAACATGAATTATATATGTATAAATAAATGCTAACCTACAAAGTCATGAGAGTATATAAATATATCTTGCTGTCTAATTTAACAAGTGATCTTCTACTTCTTTTATTTCATACTTACAAAATCTAAGACAACTTAGGAAAACCACTGACCAGAGCTTAAATATCATTAACATCTAACCCAACCAGAAATATGCTTTTTTAGTGGTTTTTAACTTATTTCTTTTGTACAAAGTATAAAGCTTGGAAACTTGAAGGAAAAAAAAGTTCAGTTTTACTTGACTAGTCTTATCTTTCTAAAAATGGTACCTGGATTCTCGAACTCGCCACATATTGCTGGTTAGATTCTTAACCAAATCTTGAAGAATTTCCTTCAAATACTTGTCCACCTAATGAAAGCAAAAGGATAAAACTGAGAATGCAAAAGCCATCAATAACCAAATGACATGTCTACCACACTGTTTCTGTACGTAACAGCCTAACTGCCTCTCCAGGCCTCTCAGTCCACAACTCTCTCCCCATTTTAGTAGCTGCAAGCTGCGCAGCTGATCATCCTAAAATGCAAACATAATCCTCTTATTTTCCTCAGTGAGTGAGAATAAAGTCCAATCACCCAGGCATGGATACAAAGCCTTCCTGGGGCCATCTAGCTCCCAAGGTCTTATGCCCTGTCTCACCTCTACTTCCCGGCACACACTACCTTACCTCTTCCATCTCCTACTTGCCTGGCTCACTCCTACTTGTCCAAGATTCAAATCAAGCATCACCTTCGCAGACAAGACTGGCTTACTCTGCCCTGTGTTTCCACAGCACCTTTCTAAGCGCGTCATATCAGATGGCAGAAGAGCTGTCCTACCCCTTCACACTGAGACCTCAAAGGCAGGGACAGTGTCTCACTTGTCTCTGCCTCCCTGGTACCTTGCAATGTTGTCTGGCACGTGAAGAAGCATCTGACTGTTCAGAATGAAGATGAATTTTATCTTTTAAGCCTCTAGTGCTGATACACACTTATCCACCTGGTAATCACGCTGATTCAAAGAACTTCAAAAATTACAGCTTTTCCACTTTTACTCTTGTAGGTAGGAGAGGTTTTGTTATTCTCTCTTTTATGTAAGAAAACCAAGACAGGGAGGGAATAACTCACCTAAGATTTAAGAAACTGATGTCTTTTTATGTCCACATCTCTAGACAGTCTCCATAGTGATCTCACCCACATCTGTGGCTTCACCTTCCACTCACACAGAGACGACACACATCCTGAGAGCCTAAACCTAGGCCCTGAACTCGACCTATTAGATCTCAGCTGACCCAGTGGTACCAAGTATTCTCCCAGAGCAAAGAAAACTCACCAAAGCCTCCACGTGGAACCCTCCAGTGCCTACCAGCATCAGCATGGAGAGAGAGGAAAAGGCCACATCATGTTCAGGGATGGAAAGACATGGTAGGGGTCACGGGGTTTATTTAAAATGAACTAGGAAGCCACCAAAGGATTTTAACCCAAAATGCAATACAATTTGCGTCTTCAAAAATCACCTTTACTGTGGGTAATTACATAAAGGAAGGCAAAGAGAAGAGAAAGATGACAACCTGTTCATCAGGGAAGAATTAGGAAAAAAGAGAGCAGAGTCAAGAAATACTCTGGAGGGAATTCCCTGGTGGTCCAGTGGTTAAGACGTCGTAGGCCCAGGTTTGATCCCTGGTCAGGGAACCGAGATCCGGCAAGCTGCACAGTGCAGCCGGGAGGGGAGGGGAGGGGAGAGGAGAGGAGAAGAAAAGACAGAGAGAGAGAACAAGGGAGAGGAAGGAAGGAAGAGAGGGAGGGAGGGGAAGGAAGAACACTTTGGAAGCAGAATCAACAGAATTTGCTACTGGATTCAGCTGAGGGTGGGGGTGAGACAGGCAAGAAGCAAGGATGATGCCCAGCTTCCTAGGTGGGGTAAATGAATGAACACGGAGGAGAAAAGAGGGGGAAGGTTGTTTTCTTAAGTCCTCTTCTGGACATGTTAAGTCTAAGGTATCTTGAAACAACATCCAAGTGACAATGTCAAGCAGGCAGTGAGACATACAAGTCAGGAGCACAAGTCGTGCCTGGGCCAGAAGTTTAAGACTGGGAAGCATCACAGTCAAGATGACACTCATAAGCCCTGGAACTGATGAGCTCATCTAAACAGAGAAAGTGGAGAGTGTAAAAGGCACTCGGAGGCAAGCCCTGAGAAGTCCTGGTATCTAACAGTGGCTGAGAATATGAGAAGCAGTCAGATGAGAAAAAACCAAATATAGTAATTGCTTGATTCCCTATCTACCTTCCCAACCAAGTGAATGCCCTCAGGGCAGGAACCATGACCTGTTCTCCACTGCATTAGTGGCAACCATCCACACGCAGTTTTCCATTTGTGTGGATACACTGCCATGTCCTTAACCATCCACCCAATGGACATTCAGACTGTTTCCATTTTTAAGATTTCAATAAATGTTGCCATGAGCATCTCTGATACCTTGAAAGAAGGAAGAAAGCAAGGGACGAAAGAAAGTCTGTTTAAACAAATAAGTATACAAAGTAGCAAGGAAGACGAGCACTGGTTTACATGCCATGTGTAATCTGGGACAAGGGTTCACAGATACTTGCCATTGACTTGTCAGTGACGAGCGCATTCCAAATACTTGTCATGGCCTGTCGAATGCCAAGGTTGGGGTCAAACTGATAACGATAAAGACGAGGAACTAGTTGAGGCAGGAAAGGAGCCAGCTGTTCTCCAGCTCTGGTAGCAATTACATTAAAACCAAAAGCAGCACCCTAAAAAAATAATAATAAAGTGGCTCAGATATACCTACGTAGTAAAATATCTACATATTAAATATCACAAAATTCTCCCTCCTAGGCTTGTCCCTGAATAGAGCTTGATTTACTGGGTATCCAGCTTCACCAATCAATAACAGCAGATGTGGTGGTCTAGATCTCTCTAAACACAGACTTTTACAAAACACACTGCATAACAATTGTCACTGTCTGCCAATGCAGCAGGTTTGATTTAGAGGGAAAAAATAAAAAATAGCCACTTACCTTCCTAGAGTTCCACATTGCATGATGGTTGGCTAGATTCATAAATTTATACACCAGATCTGGCTGACTAAGATCACTTGCCAGAGAACAAAGCTCCTTGTAAGTAGAGAGGCCCTGGCTTGAAAACAAAAACCAAAAGTACGCAGGAATGTATTTGTCTACCTCCAGACTAATATAAATTACATTACCAATATTACTACGACTTTTTTTTTTTTTTTTTTTTTTTGGCACACAGGCTTAGCTGCTCCATGGCACCTGGGATCCTCCCGGAGCTGGGATCGAACCCGTGACCCCTGCACTGGCAGGCGGACCCCCAACCGCTGCGCCACCCAGGAAGCCCCACTAGGACATTTTAATATGACGTTTTCACTAAATTTCCAATACTGAGTTACCTCATTACCACAGAGGCAGAGAACCAGGGTGAAGAGAATATAAAAAGTCACCTAATTCAGTTCTCAGTGAATCCCGGTAAATGACCTAAGGCACCTGCGAGGCCCGTGGGGGTGGAGCCCTCATCACCTTGGACGCAGTGAAAATTCTTCCGGACACTGTGAACCAATCTCTCTCAGGAGCCTAAGAGAGCCTTCTGAAGACAACTTCTGTCTTCCCTACGTCTTTTCTAAGCTAGAGCATCCCAGTCCTGATAACAACTTCTTTGAGTCCTATTAGCTTCCCTCTGAACAAATAATATTTGCTTAACTACCTGATCTTCTGCACTATTTTGTGAAAAGTGAGCACTTTTTAAAACTCAGAAGGAGTTGGGGGCGGGGTGGGGAGGGAAGTGGGGGATAAGAGGAATGAAACAACTTCAGTGTGAAAACAAAGAGCTACAGGAGAGACACCCTGAGGCACGGCTCTGGGGTGGCCCCAGCAAGGCCCAGCAAGCTGCAGCCAGACCTAAGGGTTCTCAGAGGAAAAGCAGCAGTATAACCACAATGCAATAATGATAAGACAAAAGAAGCAAGGCTCTAGGAATTAATTTGAAATGCCAAGTTAGTGGACTCCAAAACACCAAGTAGAGTTGCCCGCCCCCAAAAAAACTAGGTGCAGTGGGTGCCAATTCCTCCCTAAGGACCCACTGGCTGGGAGCTGACAGAATTGCCCTCAGTCCAAGGTCAGGTCCTCCCCGAGAGTGGCCCACCACCAACCACGAGTCACTGAGGGATGAAAAGGCATGAGGAGGGGACACAGAGCAGGACTTCCCTGCAGGCCCTCCCAGCCCAGTCCCAGAGCTTCTCGATGGGTCACGATCTCGTACGTGTGGGGCAGCAGTTCAGCTCCTCCTCGGCCACCGGCCCTGTCGTGCCTCCTCACTCCCCTGGGTGACGACCCTGGGCACCCTTCACTAAACTTCCAGCATACAGATCTCCACCTCAGTCTGTTTCCCAGGAAACCCCATCTAAAACACTAGGCTTTTTCAGCCTAGTGACATTTTCTTCTTCCACTAACACACAACACTTCCCATGAGGGTGGACATCAACCCAGTGAGTACCCTCTCCACCGGAGAGATGTCTACAGTGACTGATCAGTGGATCTGCACACTTACCCGTCGGGGGTTTTGCCAAGGCCTCCCCCCTGAAACACCACTGTCTCTCCAGAAACGTCATGCTTAGTTCTAAACAAAAACAACAAGAATTTAAATTAGCCTCAAAATTTTCATACCACCATTCAACTAATGCATACAGTTCATCTACAAACTAATAAAATCAAATTCCCTATCACGTATCTACAGTGTGCAAGAGAATTTTGTAAAATGAAGTCCAGGAAGAACAAACAGATATAAAAGACATCCCACGTAAAGCTACACTGAGTTAAATGTGGTCACACATTAAGAACTGTCCTTCCCACAAGGAAGGTAACGTAAAGCAGCAACCAATTATGAGAATAACTGCCCCCTCATCCTCTTCACAGACTGGACTGTGCATGACACACTAGCTTCCTCTCCACCTCTCCATTTCCGTTTCGCCAACAGTGATTACGGTACTCCTGTAATCCAAAGCTTTACCTGGCCTGAGATCATTCAGTTTTCAAAGCCTGGCTTACTGGCATGTTTTTAAACAGTAGTTTAGTTTACTTTCTAAGCAGTAGACCCTGGATAATTAAACTGCTATCCACAGCATAACAATCGATGACTTGCAATCTAGAAAAGGCTTAATAAACAGGAAAATCACAAGCTGAACTTCCCTTCTTCCACTACACATTCTCGGTATGTGCAAAACTTGCCCTGCGTGTTCAAATCTGAAATTTTCAAGTTCACTGTACCTTTTGCCAGTCATCAGTGTTTCCACAAGAGTAGAAACCAACTCCTGTTGATCTTGTTCATTGCCCAGTTCGTACACCAACCCAAGGCCCTTTGAGGCAACATCTTGGCTAAGTTCTACACAAAAGTCAGACAAAACAATATTCTTTTTAGAAAAATTTATCCTCTGGCCATCAAGTGAAAAAAAATTTAAACTTATACCATTAACCCAAAATGATATCAAAGTAAAGATATGAAAACATAATCAACCTGCCTATTTTGTTAAAGACGTACTAAATCATCTGAGTGGACAGGACACCAGCAAGTCTCTGTATGTGAGAACTACATTCACAAAAGATCCAACTCACAAGCCACGTCAACCCTGCTGGGCCTTGTGCGCAGTGCATAGTGACACAGGGTCAGTGGATGCAAGTTGCACACATGAGACGTAATCACAGGACTTCAGGACACCCACATGCAATTTTTTTAATGAAAAGTCAGTATTAGACCACATGTTTAAAACAATTTATAAAAAAAAAAGGGATACTATTTAAATGCCTAACACATATATTTTAACTCTCTCCTGGCTTAAATCCCAAAGAGAAAAGGAATCCAAAGTATCAACAGAAGAAAGCTATTATTTGACACAAGTATTCATGTTAAGGAAAGGCCTCGGCTCCACTTTTAAATCAAAAACTGATCTAATGAATAAATGATCTAATTAATAAATAAGTACATAAGAATCTAGTTTCCTGTAGCCTTTTTTTATGTTTATTAATCCAGATTTTTCAAAATTTAAAATACAAGTTTAAAGAAGTTTGGAAATCAAATATTTACCAATTACTTACCATCATTTTCTGACAAAACAGAAACAAATGCACTCTGAATTTCTTTAAGATGAGACTGAAAAGGAGAAAAAAGGCATTGAGAACACTGAAACTCTACCTCCTTGGGAGAATAAGAATCTTGCTCTTAGGGTACACGACACCTGTAAATTCTCATGACCAAAGGCTGTCACAAACCCTGTTGTGCTCCCATCTTCAAAGGTGGCCAAATTACCCCAAGGCTGTACCACATACAGGTGGTCTAATGCACATGGTCTGAACCTCCCTGTCCTCACCACTTCCTCTGACATTATACCTTCAACTTAAGAATCATCTTCCGGCCCATCTGTATCAGGTACCCTCCTTCATTCCTTCATGTACAGCTTATTTCAAAATATGTGTTACTGGTTAGTGGCCCTCACCCTCCTACACTTCCCTTCCTACCACCTTCCTACTGTAAATATTTCATAAACAGTTTCCAGCAGAGCTGGATCCCATCTACAGGATGGCTTACCTTCACTTCTTGATGGGTACTGAGCTTCCTCACAAGGGAAAGGAGCCAGATGCAGGCTGCTTGCCTCACATGTGGGTTGGGGCTGATGATATGTTTATTTAAAATCACATCCAACACCCAGGGGACGACATCATTAACTTTGGCTCCTAGAGAAAAGCAAAGAATGATAAGAAGCAATTAAAATAATTGAATAGAGCTTCCTGAAAAAATTAAATTTCAATCCACATTTACTAAATACAACAATCCTATAACATATTAAAATCTAAACGACCAAGGTGTTTAAATAAATTGCTAAAGGAATTGATAATCATTCATTTCAGAACCTAACATAAACTAAATAACCTTTCAAAGGTACTCAGGTAACTTCAGTTCCCCAGAAGGAAAAATTATCACCATCACGGGGGAGCCTAGGCATGTGTACGGGTGGTGGGTGTGGGATACCTCTGTACCTTCCTCTTAATTCTGCTTTGAACCTAAAACTTCTCTTTTAAAAAAAACTGTCTTAATTTTTTAAAAATATTCGTATGATTAATGTAATTTTACTCATTTAAATAGTGACAGTAGGAAAAAAACAGTATTTCTATTCCTTTATATTCTCTTTTTAGACTTTGACTGAACATGGAGTTTTTAAAATAAATATTTCTTTTATTTATTCATTTTCAAATTTTTTAATTTTTATTGGCGTATAGTTAATTTACAATGTTGTATTAGTTTTGTCCTAATTTTTTTTAAATTATCCCCATTCTCTCTGGTGTCAGCAATTTTTCTTTCTCTACTGTATCTTTCCCACCTCCCAGCTAAACACTAACACGCAAACCAACCTCTATTAACTTCACTTTCCTCCTCCAGCTACTATGTCTTTGTTCTCCTTTCCTTTGTCATTTCAGAGTTCCTCAACCTCAGCACTACTGTGCCCTGTAGGATGTTCACAGCATACGAGATGTGTGAAATCACAGCATCTGTAACACGTAGTCAGAAAGCACAGACTCCCTCACCTACGTGGTCACTAAAAGCCAGTGACTTAGTGAAGAGGTACCTGCAGCACGACCTGCACTATGTGATAAAGGGTTAGGGGACACAAAACTTGGAAACTGCTAGGCCTCCACCTCTAACACTGGCTAAACACACCCATCCTCATGCGTAGAGGGCAAGGCTGAACGTAATCGACAGCGAACTCCCCCATCTGCTGCCAAAGGACTAAAGAAACAGTTCTCATTCATTCTGTGTTCAGTCTCCTTTAACCAACTATCCATCTTGACTGAGCCAAACTGGTAAGACATATATAAACACTGGAAAAATGAGTTAAAATGGAAGGTACACATTTTCTCTTTTGCTCAAAGGTGGTAACAAGAGCAGAAGAGGGTTACTTGGTGGTAATAAACTGATTAGCTGACTATATGGTACCGGCAGGGGGCGTATACTCCTCTTCAGGCACTAGCCAGGCATCCCGGGCGGCCACGGAGCTAGTCCCTATCGCAGCGCTGGTGATGGCTTCACCGATAGTGAAATGAAGTTCTATCTGCTTGGCCTGTAATGAAGAGGACAAAAGCCAGGAGTCAGAGAGACCACTTCCCAAAAACATCCAGTGCCACAAAAAGGCCGCTTACTGTCCTGTTCCTTAGCGTGCTTTGTTTTCACTCTTTTGCCTGCAATGCTCTCAGCTAACGGGATGGTTAGAGAGTGAGGCAGGGTGAGGGAACTGAGAACCCAAGGAATGACTTGAGGATCTTTTCCCAAGTCCGGGTGGCACTCTTCACCCTCAGCAGAGAAGAACCACTAAGCAGGGGGTTTTAATCTTTGGAAGAACTGAACCATTTACTTTGGGGAGAAGGGCATGGCTTGTGAAGCCACGCAGACCTCGGCAGACATTCTGTCTCTCACCAGCTACATACCCTTGTTTAAACTCTGAGCCTCAACCTCTTCGTTTGTAACATAAATAATACCATCACCTCTCTCGTCAGGCCGCAGGAATTAAACGAGGTTAATGTACATAAAGCGTCTAGCAGACACCTGATTGGTAGTAACTGCACCATAACAGCTGCGTTTATCATTTACTAACATCTCCTCTCTGCACACTTAAATTACATGCTATCTGCAAATTCCTCTCAAATGGTTCAGGAAAAAAACACAGAGAATGACAAAGCAAATGTGGTAGAATGTTATAATTTGGTGAGTCTGGATAAAGGGTATACAGGAGTTCTTCACATTACTCTTACAACCACCCTGTAAATTAGGAATTGTTTCAAAAATCAAATTTAAAAAAATTCTATATTATATATACTCCAATTTTTAAAATCAGATTCAGAAATTGACACATTTCACAATTATGAATCACTGACTGACATGGAATCGGGCCAGTCTTAGTTCCCTTTGGCATTTGTCTCCAGTGACTGCTGGGAAGTGGAAGAGACCTAAGAACAGGAGAGCAAGAACAGAATGAAGAACAGACTTGAGGCGTATGGGAATACGGGCCTCTGGGAAGAACTCTGCAAAGCATACAGACAACAGTCTAGCCATTTCCAAGCTCAACCAACTAAATGCTATGGGACTGCTGGGGTGTCGGGTGCTGATACCACACACTTCCTGCTCTGAGAAAAAGGATTTAAAGGCTTCAGTCCTACAGCTTTCCTGGTCAAAAGCTTCTCTTGGCAACTCTAGGCTAAGAAAAGGTTATCTTGACACAGAGGATCCCATATTAGGGATTCATTTTACATGCCTGTTTCTCATGTTTACATGTTAATAACAACACAGTTGGCATTACAAACAAAAACAAAACTCTCTAACTTCATTTGTGAAGATGATATCCAGATTTTGCCTTAAAAATTCTAGAAATAAAGAGTGGGTGAATAGGGATCATTATATTATTATTCTCGCTACTTCTGTGCATGTTTGAAATCTTCCATAATAAAAAGTGAAAAGACACAGCAAAAAAAAAAAAAAAAAAACCTTTAGAACTTTGTCCTAGATGATGGTGAAGATATTTTGCTTCTCTGATTCCTGCTTTTTTAAAAATTCTTATCCTTTAATCTCTCTAGCATGTTTCAAGCTTTTCATTTATTTCTGTACTTCTAAACTCTTAATGTCTCCAGTAGCAAGTTAAGAATCGAGACAAATCTTCATTTATTTAAACAAAACGGGAAGAAACCCATCTCTATCATAGATACAAAAAAAGAAAAAAAGATGAGAAAGGAGACATCACAAGCTTTTCCCCAAGAGGTTACCGTGTCAGTGACATCCAGGGAGAATGTGATATGGTTATAATTTCTTGTCAAAAAATTTCACCTTAAAAATACTCCATCAAGAATCCAGAGACCTGAATCCTAACATCGGCTCTGTCACTCAGCTGCCTTATTCCTCCACCCCAACTCTCCTCTCTCTTCCTTCTCATCCTTCAAGGCCCAGCAGCAACTTCGTCACCAAAAAATGTGCACCAGCTCTCCCAGGCAGAAATACTCACACCCACCTTTGTGAGTCCACTGTTCTACATGCAAATATCTCTTCATTCAGTTATTTACTCTCCCAAAAGATTTTGAGGTCCTACTACTACCAATCACACTGACAGGTCCCTGTTTTATAAGGGGGTGGGTGTGGGGGGACAAAACAGACTTTGCCTTCGGTCTAGTGGGCAATTAGAAACTGTGATAAAGGTTGTAAAGAAAAGTAGGGAGCAGCATGAAAGCACAAATAACTAAAGAATCTACTCTAGTTTGAAGGGTCAGGAAAGTTTTCAAAGAGATACCACAACAACCTGAGAAAGAAGGAAGTAGGGGTCTTTCAAAAGCTCAGAGCAGGGACTTCCTAGGCGGCGCAATGGTTAAAAATCCACCTGCCAATGCAGGGGACACGACTTTGATCCCTGCCCCAGGAAGATACCACGTGCCGCAGAGCAACTAAGCCCATGTGCCACAACTATCGAGCCTGCGCTCTAGAGCCTGTGAGCCACAACTATTGAGCCCACGTGCAGCAACTACTGAAGCCCGCGTGCCTAGAGCCCGTGCTTCACAACAAGAGAAGTCACCACAATGTGAAGCCCGTGCACCACAATGAAGAGTAGCCCCCGCTTGCCACAACTAGAGAAAGCCCGTGTGTAGCAACGAAGACCCAATGCAACCAATAAATAAATAAATAAATAAATTCGAAAAGAAAAAAAAAAGCTCAGAGCAAAGAAGGACAAAGAGGCTGGTGAACAAAAGAGACTGGTGCGTACGTGACAAGAACCAAGGCCCCATCAGGGGCCAGATTAGCCTGTGTTAAGTCACTCATCACACTGCCTAGCAGTTGTCTACTTGCAAGCCTTCTCCACCACCCTGGATATTTATCTGGAAGACAGAAGCTAAGTCATGAGACCCAAGGGCAACCGGAATACCAGCACCCACTCCCCGCATCTAACTAACTGGGTACGCTGCCCCTTCTATCCACACTGCATCATGCTTTATTCAAAAACCACGAGAAAAGGACTTCCCCACAGAGGTGATTCAGTCAATGCTATGACGACCACAGTGATGAACCCATGGCTGGTACTCACTAAGTACTTGGTGAATAAGAGAATAAAGGTTTAATTTAAAATCTCACAGCACGCAAAATTCCAAGTTAAAAAAAAAACAAAACAAAACCAAACCACACAGATAGAAAAGATGGCGGCGAAGTAGAGAGACGTGGAGTGCATCCCTCCCCACAGATGCATTGGGAATGCACGGAAGGACGCAGTAATTCTCACAGAGAACCAGCTGAACACCAGCAGACAGCCTCGGACACCGGATGGGACTGCGGGGAGCCCGACATAGCCGGTAGGGAGGCATCTACGAGGGCTCAAAGAGGGTGAAGCGGCGGAGCTGTGGCAGACGGGAGGGAGTGAGAAACATACGGAGGGTCCGCAGCGCAGCTCAGCGTTCCCGGACCCAGACGTCGATCCGCGGCTGAACGGAGGGTCCAGGAGTGGGAGCGTGGGAACCGGAGAGCTGGTTCAGGGTGAGAAACACTGTTGCCGGTAGGGTGACGGACCGAGAGGACAGGAGGGAGGAGGCCCGCGGAGAGGAGTGCCCGTTCCTGAGAGCTGCCCGGCCATGATGGCGGCTGGAGGCTGCAGGCTCACTGGCGGCTGGGAGGAGCCACCCGCATAGCCTCTCTCTCTCTTTCCGCGCCTCTGCAACAGGCAGTGGAGAGACGCCCTGCGGGCCACCTAAGGTGCTCAGGGATAACAAGTACCCTCAGGCACTCGGGTGGGGCTAGATTAAAACCCCTTGCAACGCCAGCAGCAGGGAGGCTGCCAAGAGAAAAAAAAAAAAAAAGAAAAGAAAAGAAAAAAACCCCCGAGAGAGGCCCAACTCTAAGACTTTCTGTTTACGCCTGAGCCACCGGCGCCCTCTGCAACAGGCACCTCCAAGCCTGACTGAGACATCAGTGCGCCACTGCTCATTCACTCCCAGGAGAAGGAGCCACTATTGTACCCTCTCCCTCCCCACACACCCGACGCTTACAGACGAACAACAAAGGAACCTCTGCTGGTCACAGAATAACGCAAAAAAACCCAAGGACAAGCAACCCCAAAAGTTTGGACAACCATGAGGAAACAAAGAAACCCCATGCAGGCAAAGGAGCAGGAAAAAAACCCACAAGACCAAATAAATGAGGAGGAAATAGGAAAAATGCCTGAAAAGGAATTTAGAGTAATGATAGTAAAAATGATACAAAATCTCGATAACAAAATAGAGAAAGTACAAGAAACAGTTCATAAGAACTCAGAAAAACAAACAGCAATGGATAACAAAATAACTGAAATTAAAAATACTCTAGATGCTATAACCAGCAGAATGACTGAGGCAGAAGAACGAATAAGTGAGTTGGAAGATAGAATGGGGGAAATAACTGCCACAGAGCAGGAAAAAGAAAAAATAATAAAAAGATTAGAAGACAGTCTCAGAGACCTCACTGATAACATTAAGCGTACCAACATTCGAATTATAGGCATCCCAGAAGAAGAAGAAAACAAGAAAGGGTCTGAGAAAATATTTGAAGAGGTTATAGTGGAAAACTTCCCCAACATGGGAAAGGAAATAATTCACCAAGTCCAAGAAGCACAGAGAGTCCCATACAGAATAAACCCAAGGAGAAATACACCGAGACACATATTAATCAAACTAACGACAACTAAACACAAAGAAAAAATATTAAAAGCAGCAAGAGAAAAGCAACAAACAACATATAAGGGAAAACCCATCAGGATAACAGCTGACCTTTCCACAGAAACTCTGCAGGCCAGAAGGGAATGGCAGGATATCCTGAAAGTCCTGAAAGAGAGAAACCTACAGCCAAGAATACTCTACCCAGCAAGAATCTCATTCAGATTTGAGGGAGAAATCAAAAGCTTTCCAGACAAGCAAAAGTTAAGAGAATTCAGCACCACCAAACCAGCCTTACAACAAGTGCTAAAGGAACTTCTCTAAGTAGGACACACAAGAAAAGGAAAACACCTACAAATACAAACTCAAAACAATTCAGAAAATGGTAATTGGAACACACATGTCAATAATCACCTTAAATGTAAATGGATTAAATGCTCCAACCAAAAGACACAGACTGGCTGAATGAATACAAAAACAAGACCCTTCTATATGCTGCCTACAAGAAACCCACTTCACACCAAGGGATACATATAGACTGAAAGTCAAGGGATGGAAAAAGATATTCCATGCAAATGGAAGTCAAAAGAAAGCTGGAGTAGCAATACTCATATCAGACACATTAGACTTGAAAGTAAAGACTATTAAAAGAGACAAGGAAGGACACTACATAATGATCAAGGGATCCATCCAAGAAGAACATATCACAATGGTAAATATCTATGCCCCCAATATAGGAGCACCTCAATACATAAGGCAAATGCTAACAGCTATAAAAGGGGACATCGACAGTAACACAATAATAGTGGGAGACTTGAACACCCCACTTACATCAATGGACAGATCATCCAAACAGAAAATAAATAAAGACACAAGCTTTAAATGACACATTAGACCATCTCGACTTCATTGATATTTATAGGACATTCCATCCAAAAACAACAGAATACACGTTCTTCTCAAGTGCACACGGAACATTTTCCAGGATAGATCACATCTTGGGTCACAAATCAAACCTCAGCAAATTCAAGAAAATTGAAATCATATCAAGCATCTTCTCAGACCACAACGCCATGAGACTAGATATCAATTACAGGAAAAAAACTGCAAAAAAGACAAACACATGGAGGCTAAACAATTCACTCTTAAACAACCAAGGAATCACTAAAGAAATCAAAGAGGAAATCAAAAAATATCTAGAAACAAATGACAACGAAAACACAACAACCCAAAACCTATGGGATGCAGCAAAAGCAGTTCTAAGGGGGAAGTTTATAGCAATACAGTCCTACCTTAAGAAACAAGAAAATGATCGAATAAACAACCTAACCTTACACCTAAAACAACTAGAGAAAGAAGAACAAAGAAACCCTAAAGTGAGCAGAAGGAAAGAAATCATAAAGATCAGAGCGGAAATAAATGAAAAAGAAAGGAAAGAAACCATAAGAAAAATAAATAAAACTAAAAGCTGGTTCTTTGAGAAGATTAACAAAATTGATAAACCATTAGCCAGACTCATCAAGAAAAAAAGGGAGAAGATGCAAATCAACAGAATTAGAAATGAAAAAGGAGAAGTAACAACAGACACCTCAGAAATACAAAACATCATGAGAGACTACTACAAGCAACTATATGCCAATAAATTCGATAACCTGGAAGAAATGGATACATTCTTAGAAAAATACAATCTTCTAAGACTGAACCAGGAAGAAATAGAAACCATGAACAGACCAATCACAAGTACGGAAATTGAGGCAGTGATTAAAAATCTCCCAACACACAAAAGCCCAGGACCAGATGGGTTCACGGGCGAATTCTATCAAACATTTCGAGAAGAGTTAACACCTATCCTTCTCAAACTCTTCCAAAATATTGCAGAAGGCGGAGCACTCCCAAACTCATTCTACGAGGCTACCATCACCCTGATACCAAAACCAGGCAAAGATGTCACAAAAAAAGAAAACTACAGACCAATATCCCTGATGAATATAGATGCAAAAATCCTCAACAAAATACTAGCTAACAGACTGCAACAGCGCATTAAAAAAATCATACACCATGATCAAGTGGGGTTTATCCCTGGGATGCAAGGATTCTTCAATATACGCAAATCAATCAATGTGATACATCCTATCAACAAATTGAAGGATAAAAACCATATGATCATTTCAATAGATGCAGAAAAAGCTTTTGACAAAGTTCAACATCCATTTATGATAAAAGCTCTCCAGAAAATGGGCATAGAAGGAAATTACCTCAACATAATAAAAGCCATATATGCAAAACGAAAAGCCAACATTGTTCTCAATGGAGAAAAACTGGAAGAATTCCCCCTAAAAACAGGAACAAGACAAGGGTGTCCACTCTCACCACTATTATTCAACATAGTTTTGGAAGTGTTAGCCACAGCAATCAGAGAAGAAAAAGAAATCAAAGGAATCCAAATTGGAAAAGAAGAAGTAAAATTGTCACTCTTTGCAGATGACATGATATTATATATAGAAAACCCTAAAGACTCTACCAGAAAACTGCTAGCACTCATTGATGAGTTTAGTCAAGTATCAGGATACAAAATTAAGGCACAGAAATCTCTTGCATTCCTATACACTAACAACGGAAGAGCAGAAAGAGAAATTAAGGAAACTCTCCCATTCACCATTGCAACAAAAAGAATAAAATACCTAGGAATAAACCTGCCTAAGGAGGCAAAAGATCTGTATGCAGAAAACTTTAAGACATTGATGAAAGAAATCAAAGACGACACAAACAGATGGAGGGACATACCATGTTCCTGGATTGGAAGAATCAACATTGTGAAAATGTCTGTACTACCCAAAGCAATTTACAGATTCAATGCAATCCCGATCAAATTACCAATGGCATTTTTCACAGAACTAGAGCAAGAAATCTTACGATTTGTATGGAAACGCAAAAGACCCCGAATAGCCAAAGCAATCTTGAGAAGGAAAAATGGAGTTGGTGGAATCAGGCTTCCTGACTTCAAACTATACTACAAGGCCATAGTGATCAAGACAGTATGGTACTGGCACAAAAATAGAAAGGAAGATCAATGGAATAGAATAGAGAACTCAGAAGTAAGCCCAAACACATATAGGCACCTTATCTTTGACAAAGGAGGCAAGAATATACAATGGAAAAAAGACAGCCTCTTCCATAAGTGGTGCTGGGAGAATTGGGCAGCAACATGCAAAAGAATGAAATTAGAACACTTCCTAACACCATACACAAAAATAAACTCCAAATGGATTAAAGACCTACATGTAAGGCCAGACACTATCAAACTCCTAGAGGAAAACATAGGCAGAACACTATATGACATCCATCAAAGCGCCATCCTTTTTGACCCACCTCCTAGAATCATGGAAATAAAATCAAGAATAAATGAATGGGACCTCATGAAACTTAAAAGCTTTTGCACAGCAAAAGAAACCATAAACAAGACTAAAAGGCAACCCTCAGAGTGGGAAAAAATAATTGCCTATGAAACAACGGACAAAGGATTAACCTCCAAAATATACAAGCAGCTCATGAAGCTTAATACCAAAAAAGCAAATAACCCAATCCACAAATGGGCAGAAGACCTAAATAGACATTTCTCCAAAGAAGACATACAGATGGCCAACAAACACATGAAAAGATGCTCCACATCACTAATCATCAGAGAAATGCAAGTCAAAGCCACAATGAGGTATCACCTCACACCAGTCAGAATGGCCATCATCACAAAGTCTGGAAACAACAAATGTTGGAGAGGGTGTGGAGAAAAAGGAACTCCCCTGCACTGTTGGTGGGACTGTAAATTGGTACAGCCACTATGGAAAACAATTTGGAGGTTCCTTAAAAAACTACAAATAGAACTACCATATGATCCAGTTATCCCACTACTGGGCATATACCCAAAGAAAACCATAATCCCAAAAGAAACTTGTACCATAATGTTTATTGCAGCACTATTTACAATAGCCAGGACATGGAAGCAACCTAAATGCCCATCAACAAATGAATGGATACAGAAGATGTGGCATATATATACAATGGAATATTAGTCAGCTATAAAAAGGGATGAGATGGAGCTATATGTAATGAGGTGGATAGAACTACAGTCTGTCATACAGAGTGAAGTAAGTCAGAAAGAGAAGGACAAATATTGTATGCTAACTCACATATACGGAATCTAAAAATGGTACTGTTGGACTCAGTGACCTGAACAAGGATGCAGATACAGAGAATGGACTGGAGAACTCGAGGTATGGGAGGGGGCGGGGGGTGAAGGGGAAACTGAGACGAAGCGAGAGAGTAACACAGACATATATATACTACCAACTGTAAAATAGTCAGTGGGAAGTTGTTGTATAACAAAGGGAGTCCAACTCGAGGAAGGAAGATGCCTTTGAGGACTGGGGCAGGGAGGGTGGGGGGGGCTTGGGGGGGGGGGGAGTCAAGGAAGGGAGGGAAGATGGGGATATGTGTATAAAAACGGATGATTGAACCTGGTGTACCCCCCCCAAAAAATAAATAACTAAATAAATAAATTAAAAAATAAATAAAAAAAAAAAAAAAAAAAAAAAAAACCAAACCACAAAACAAACGCCTTTTGTTTGAATGACTAACAACCAGATAGCAATATAAATACCTCCACAGAATCCATCAGACCTTGCAACAGGAGTTTCTGGTGAGGAAAATCTCCATCCCCAACTGGAAAATATCCCAGGGTTTGGATAGCTCTTTCTTTCATCTAGAAGAACACAGGATTTTCTTTTTTTAAATGAAGTATATAACAGCTTGGTCCCAGAAAAAATGTTTCCAAAATGAGAAAGCAGGGAGGGGGATTCTGTCTAATTAATGCATCAGTGCAATTTTTTTTTTAAGTATCCAATTTTACAGAATTATGTCTATAAGACATTGGAGGTAGAAAGACATAAAACTGAGTATATTAAGGGTCCACAGCTGCAAAAGAAGGAAGAACAAAGGTTTAACTAGTCCATTATCCTACAAACTATAACAGTTATAAATATAGATTCTGGGCCCAGAGGACCTAACATCAAGTCACGGCTCGGCCATTTTCGTAGTCTTTACAGCTGTGTGACCTCAGGCTACTTCACTTCTCTGTGACTCTATTTCCTCATCTTGGAAAATAGAGATGACAATTGTACCTACTTCACTAGATCTTTTGGGGGTTCAATTAATTAACGCACGTGAAGCACTCAGCATCTGCTTGGCAGATCGCAAGCGCTCTACAGTGGATGACAATGACTAGTTAATATCAGCTAATAAAAACTGCACTGTGGCCTCAAAAAGTTTTCAATAGTAGCTAGATCAAGAATAAGATTACAATATTTACTCAACTTGTGGTAAACTTATTTTTCTGTTCATTAAATCATCTTATACTTCAACACTGAGGTGCTCTTATCCCAAAGAAAATTTTTAAAGTCTACGAAAGTTTTTATCTAAAACTGAAAAACTATAAATGTCCTTTTCCTCAGAGATTACTCACACTGCTTACTAATGCCCAGATTTCTTAAAACCAAGCTGGCTATAGGAGGTTAAGATGTACATTTGGTCTGAAATTACAAAAGTCATAAAACTGTCTCACACTTTATTCCCCACCTTTTGCATGACAAAACAATTACCTGATGTATTTAATATTTACCCAAATCTTAACAGTTATGGGCCTAAATTGGAGTAACTGAGTCAAATGGTACACACACAAAAGCTGTGCACAAATCGCCCCCGACTCAACATTAAACAGCCACCCAGACCTTCTTCTTCATCATTCTTTTTCATGCTCAATCCTTCTTCCAGCTGTAATGCCATCTATCCTCACTATGACTGTCTTTACTCATTTATCTATGAAAAGAAAGAATTTCAGAAGAGAAGGATAAAAGGAAGAGACTTGCCTTATTTGTTTCCTTACTGGAGGGTATTCTATTTAGCAGGCTTTCCACAAGATGCAACTTGGTAAAGCCAGATCCCTCACTGGGGATTGGGAGTGGACCATTCCTGCCAATTTCACCCAGGGCTGTACAGGCAGCAATTGCCAGGAGGGGTGACGTACTGTCCAAAAACGAGCCTATAAACACATTTAGACAAATGAGAATTTTATACTATTACCCTTGGAATCCAAAGCAACCAGCAATGTACTCAAGATTTTTTTAAAAAACAGCAAACCAAAATCAAAGTCTGCAATATATTTTCCAGCTGATAATTTGTTAGCATTTCTTTAGGAATAAAACACCACAGAGTGCTGTCCTTTCTTAAATTTTTTCCCATGATGGAAGCATCTCTGTTAAATAGAAACATATAGAAAAAAATACAGAAAAACTAGAGTACTTTCATTGTTACTAAAAACACAGAATTTATTTAGCATCAAGATTTTGTGAAAAAGCTTGTGTGTTTAGAGCGCAATGCAATAAAAAGAAATTAAAATGTTAGAATAAATTTTAACCTAAATCAAAAAAACTGTAAGCTACTTATGCTGACATCCGCACCAGCATAAACACGTTCATTACCGATAGTTTCTGTGGCACTCTGAATGAGCTCCTCTTGTAAATCGGCATTTGTCTCCACGTCTTGCTGCTCTGCCATTTTCATTTTCTTCTTAGCCAAGTATCTTCCTACCGTGAATCCCAGTGCAAGCAAGGATCCGTGCTGAATCTCCGGGCTCTGGATTTAACAACACAATAGCGTGTCTCTCTCTCTCACACGTGCGTGAATGCGCTGAAATAACTGTGTTTATTACAGTCACATCCCCAGTGAAACATGAGGCCAAAGAATAAAGTGATCATGGGAGGCTCCACGGGTGTTAATAAATTAGCTAGAGGACACGAGGAAGCTGGAGTTTCAAACACAGAATTCTGAGATGTTAAGCTGAGTCTTGATTCCCAAAATGTAGAGTCCCTAATCCCACACCCACTCCAGCTTTGGGTGAGGCGGGCTCCCTTGCATGTTCTTACAAGCACCCACACTTTCCACAAGCTTGTAACACTTTTGTAACTACACTGTCATAGTTTTCGAACAATAATTTCCCCCTACTGCCAGCAAAATACAATGAACAGGTCCTATTTCTAACTGCTAAAACCTCCAAACACAAATAAAATACTTGAAAGCACATGGTTTCAACAGTGTTTCTTGATGGGACAGGTATAATGGGCAGTAGATGGGGAAGAAAAAAGGAACTAACATTCCTGAGCTCAAGCACTGCTAGGGCTTCTCGCGTATCCACTCCCTGCTATATTCCTAGCACTTAAAACAACGCCTGAGAGACATAAGGCACTCAAATTTGTTGACTGCACTGACTGAATCCATGTATTATCCATCTCATTTAATCTTTACAATCAGAAAAGCAAGGAATTTATGAGTTCATTTTACAAATGAGAACACGAAAACTAAAAATATATTAGATTTGTCTGTGAAACTACTATTTCCCACAAAAATGGATAGAGACAAAACTGATAACATACTTGATTGTCTTTTGTAGTCTTTATAAGCTGTTCTATCATTGACTTCAACTCGTTTCCTGACACTGTAGATACCACCACGGAATAAAACAACGCTGCCAGTTCACGCATCTCTTCTTTACTGCTATTCATCAGACTCTGAGCGGTGCAGAAAAAGAAATACATACATGATATATGATCATCTCCCTGCTGACAACGCCTGACATTTAATATATGACAATATTTAATCTATTGCTGACCACGACAAAAGAACACAAGGGGTTATTTCAGAACAAAATAAAAGCAGAGGTATAGACCAAAATCTTACTTGCATTTTTATCAAAGATACAAAGTATAAAACAGGTAGAATTAATACACAGCTGATCTGAAACAGAGGTCACCACGTGTTTTCTGTAAAGAGCCAAATCTGTGACAACAACTGCTCTCTGCTATTGTAGTGCAAAAGCAGTCACAGACAACAAACGGGTATGGCTGGACTCCGATACAACTGCATAGACACTATACTTCTCACACGTCAGGAAATTTTATTCATCTTTTGATTTTTTTTCCCAACGCTTTAAAAATGTAAACACTACTCTTAGCTTGCAGGCCATACAAACAGGAGGCAGGCCAGATTTGGTACACAGACCACAGGTTAATGACCCCTGATCTATAAGGTCAAAGGTCAAAACTGTAAGACTTTTAAAATCAGCAAATATTCACAAAGAATAAAAAACCTTTTTAAACTAGAAGCTATTTCATGAGACTAGATTTTCCAGAAAAGCGCAAGACTCACTTCACTCCTCTTGGTAAATTACATTCATGCTTTCACACTTAAATAATTGGTACATTTTACCATAATTCAAACTGCATTTTCCAAAAAGAACTGCATTATGTGGCACAAAAGGTATACAAAACTATATGAGCCAGACCTGCAACTAAAAAAGATTATTCACTGTTTACCTAAAAATTCAAGTTTAACTGAGCACCCTGCACTTTTATTTGCTAAACCTGGCAACCCTCTTGGTGTGACCACCAGACAAAAGCATTCTCCCACGTGGCCGGTGGGAGTGTGAACTGTAACTACTCACATGGAGGATGCGCATTACCTATTAAAACTGCATCCATGTGTCCTCAACTCCACTTCTAGGGAATCCATCTAAAAATATACCTGTTCATATTCAAAACGATGGATTGTTCACTGCAGCACTAGAAGTCCCCTAAATGACCATCAGTAAGGTCTACAATAAATTACGGCACATCCACACAGTGGAAAACAATGAAATTGTTAAAACAAAAGGGATGTTCTCTCTTCAGTTATATAGCAACAACTCCATGTTCTAATGCTAAGTGAAAGAAGTATGGTACGAAACAGTGTGAAAAGTATAATCCCTTTCATGTGAAAGAAGGAAGAAAAATAAAAAATGCTGACTGCATTTGTGTGTATACGCATAAGTAAACTCCAGAAGGGGCACCACAGACAAACAAGTGATAACCTATGCACGTCTGTCACGTGAGAGAGGAAGAGGCAGGAAGCTGAAGGGATCTGGGTAGGTGAGACACTATGGAAAGGAGATGTCTTACATGATTTTTTATTTAAATTATACATATTTATTACTTTTTTAAACTTTTAAAACAGAATAATACTTATTTTTCACTTATATGACTCTCAATTCATCTCTTCCTCTCTCACCTAAGTGGGTCATTGCAATATACTGACCTACACACTTCCCAGTAAGTGTTTGATGATGAGAGTTTCAAAATGACCTAAAGGCAGAAAAGGTCACAGGAACACTGGTAGGAAGGTGGCATCATGAAATTGAAGTTTAAAATATACAGAATCAAAAAGAAATATATATGCACAGGATATACCTTTATCCATTCAGTTTTGTCTACAAATTTGGTAGCCAGCTTTTCTGGATACACTGAGACAGCCTCCAATAGACAGTACATGACTGGCAAACCTAAATAAGAAGAAATTCAGAACCATTTTGAGTTCAAGAAAAGTGACATACGTACAGGGATCACTAAATTCCTTTAAAGCATAAGGCTACAGCTTCAGGAGGCATTCTCCCGTTCTACGAAACAAAAAGTTAACCTAAATACAGAATGAGATTCAATACAGCAAATTTACAGACTTACTGTCTATAAAAAGATGCCCTGTTCTTCACACCCACTTCCAAAGCAAAAGTATATTATCTATTGTTAGCATTTCTTTCTCAAAAGAGAAACAGTGTTATCAAAGATGAAATCAGGCAAGTTTAGAAAAGAAAGGATTCATGTTCCGTTATAGGAGAGAAGAGAGAAAATGATTTTGCTATAAATTCTCAGCTGAGTTTAAAATTAGATTTTTGCTTAAGTGCTTTAGTATTCACCCTCAGCATCATGACCGCCTACCTCCAACACCTGCTAACAGCTGCTGAAGCAGGCCAATGTAGATCTGAACAGGGTTGCTTTCCCCACTCTTGGAAGAAGACGAGGAGGCTGGCGCCTGGCTGCCCGACATTAAAGTCCGTATGTAGCGTCCGATGGCTGGGGCGTGATCTTGCATGTCAGCCAAACTCTGAGAGGTGGGCACCACTCCCGCGCTGTGAGCCAGGCACATGCGCAAGTACAGGACTATCTACAGACAGAAGGAGGAAGGACAGCAGATGAGCTCCTCACAAAATCAAGGCGGGAGATGTTCTTCAGAGGGACAGTTCCCAGCTTTGAGTCCCCCACCCTCCTTCATAAAGCTATTCAACAATCCTCACAGAAGCTGGGAAACATGACTCAGTATGTGAACTGGAATTACCACAATGGAGCAAAATTTACATAACTAGCTTTTATAATTCAAAGAGTGCTTTTTAACGGAGTTTAATGGAGTTAAAATGCAAACTCAACTTTCAAAATCTAACAAGGAAAATCATTATTTTTTTTAAAGATGTGTGTGTGTATATGTGAGAGAGAGAGACAGACAGACAGACAGACACTGGGCAGAAACCCAGGGCCAGTGATGTATCCCTTAATAGTTCATTCCTGTGGAACTCCAATTGCATTTAATCTCCACTGACACAAAAATTTGAGAAAATGCGTTCAAATCATCTACATAAGAGTAGCTACGACGCCATTAAAAACCTCTGACGTAAATTAGCTACTAAGAAGTCCTCTGGAAGCTCTCTCCTTGACAGCGAGAACAGGACAGACAGTGATTTCACTGAGTATTCTTACTCTCAACATGATTATCTCTTGCCATTTAATTAGTGCAAGTCAATGACTGAAATAATAGAATTTCCCTTAGTAAATGAGATAAATTAATTATCCAACCTTCAAAACTGGATAATCCAAATAACCTCAATATATTGTTTGCTTTAAAATTCAAGTCTAATTTGCTGTAAATTCCCACTAGCAATCAATGCAGAGTATCTAGTTCTTTCACGAAGGGAATCTCACTGAGATAAATATATTTCTAGACTCCACTATGAATTAAAATAATACATTTCTAAGTACTGTTTTCCTAATAAACAACCTGGTATAAAACAATGATGTCACTATAAGAGTTTATCTAGAACACAAAAAATTCACGGACATCTCTTTGATTGTGCCATTATCTTTAAGAACACTCAGCAAAGGCAAAATAGAAACACATGCCAGTCCTACCTCTCCAAAGGCTGCTGGGTTAAATGGAAGGACAGTGGTCCCAGTCATGTACTTGGCTGGCGTTTTCATTCGATGGGAAGCCTAGTAAAAATAAGCCCCCAAAAACCAATTACTGAAAAACAAACCACATATACCCTTGCTCAACTCAAAAATCACTGTATTTATAGCTACATTATTGTCTGCTGTTTTTTTCTAGTCAAAACATTTTTCCATTAATCATGCTTGATTGTGCATGGACCTCAAACCCTAAGTTATACACATGTTGCCCTTTGACTGGCTAGTTTAAAAAGAATTAACCTATAAATCAATTATACTTTAACTATACTTTAAAAAGAAAGGAAAAAAGAAAATGAAAAAAAGCTGCAAAGATGACACAGTAGCAAGTAAAAAAATTAAAATAAAATAAAAAGAATAAACCTACTCCAGGCATCTACTGACACAGTCACCCCAGGGCACCACATGCCAGTTATTTTCATTAATAATAGAAGTAGAAGGAAAATATTAGCACAAAAGCATCTTCTGCCTACAAATATGACAGTGCTAGGGAGAAGAGAATCATGGCTGTTACATCTGACCTCCAACACCCTTAAGATGTCTATCTAAGCAAAAAGCTAAGACCACCAGCAGAGGTGGAAGGTAGCAACGGATCCCCCAGCATACTTAGAGAAACATCGATGTAAAAAATAGGATAGCGTCAGGGTGAGGGGTTATGACTGCCAATACTCTGATCTACCAGCAAACATAGGAGACTTGCAAAAGCAAATGTGATGTTCTCTTATGATCACAATGGAACAAATCTGAACTGCTCCCTGAAGCACTCTTAAACTTATGCTGCCCTAAATAACGCCCTTAAAAATAAACAGACATATTGTTAAGCATGTCATGCCAAGAGGAAAAATTTTTCAAGCCAATAAAAAAACTGATACAAATAAACTTATTTACAAAACAGAAATAGTCACAGATATAAAAAACAAATTTATGGTTACTGGGGGACAAGGGGAGGAAGCGATAAACTGGGAGATTGGGATTGACATACACACTACTATATATAAAACAGGTAACTAATAAGGACCTACTGTATAGCACAGGGAACTCTACCCAATACTCTGTAATGGCCTGTATGGGAAAAGAATCTAAAAAAGGGTGGATATATGTATATATATAACTGATTCACTTTGGTGTACAGCAGAAACTAACACAACAGTGTAAATCAACTCCAATAAAAATTCTGTAAAATAATATTAATGAAAAAAAATTAACAAAGCCAAAATGTTGAATAACATAAAAGGAATTATAAGTCATTTAGATTTGGGCAAAACAGATTAATTACAATCGAGATTTATATTTTTCTCCTCATTTTGTACCTTCCTCTTATTGTAAATATTAACCCTGTTAGAAACTTTACTGACTATTCAACATTTAGTGATTAGCATTTTAAAATATGCCACCTAAAAAAAAGCATGTTGATTTTCATCATTCATTATATGACAAACTATTATCTGAAGTTAAACACCATACCTTTTCCTGGATATAATATACCATTTCTGGGAAAGATGGCATCTGCTTAGAAGCACTTTCTTTTTTGTTTCTACCAGGAAGACACCTTAAAACTCGTTGTGCCTCTCCATGAACCTCTTCCCGTCTTTCAGAAAGATAAGAAAGATAAATAAATTTCACCAACTGAAGAATGATCACATGAAGACTGAGAACAGCAATTTTATTTGTCATGTCTTAAATATATTCTTGGCTAGCTATGCAAAGAGTCATAAAATACATGATAAGCAATCACTTCTTTTTGGAAATTTCATTAGATGTGGAGAGTCATGTGGTTTCCATCTTTGAATTTTACCCACAGGAAAAAACAAGACAGGGTATGACTATAGGTCTATATGTTGTATCAAGGGGGCCATACTTTTAACTCTGATAAATTGCTCCTAAATTCCACAGACCAACACTGCAAACAACATAAATTTTATTCAATTTTCAACTAAATTTTAAATAAACCCAAATTCAAATTAACACCTTTGAAACTTACGGATCTCCTGCAGCTAGTAAGAGCAAATATCTGGAAGGTATATGATCTGAGGGAAACACCGTGCTGGCAAATTTCACAGCCACCTGTCGAACTTGAACTTCAGGCTATTTGACACACAAACGCACGAACACACACACAGACACACACACAAACATAGAGATTAAAAAATCAATTACCAACAACTCATTCCAGTCAAGATAAGTCACTTTAATTGTAAACAATCAAAATTTAAGTTGATATTTCAATAAATATGTCTAAATAAGTAAAACGTCATTTAGTCAAGATCTTTAAGCAAGTTGTTTAAAAGTCTTTAGACAATGACATTATTTAAAGAGAACTTTTACGATCTAAGGATGCTCCAAGTAGAGCAGAAAACCCTACCAAGACCATAGCCAGAGATTCTCTCTGTAGATGCACATCCTCAGCCCAACCATGAGACCAAGGTCACTGTGGCAGTTTTTGGTCACCATCTCTGCTTCCCCAACTCTTAAACTCTCAAACACATGAGTGAAATTCAGATATTTTGCAGGGAACACAAACAGAGCTTACTTGGAATCCCTACAAATTTGACGCAAAATACCGTGAACACTTTCAGATTAGCTCTAAAGTTAAAACTGACTCTAAAGCAAAGCTTCAACTACAGAAATATATCCAATTAACTTAAATAGATTAAGATTGTAATCGATGAACACAAAGTTCAACCAGAAAAGCAGCTGCAGAGTCTAATGATGCTGAAGCTTTATTCCCATGTACCTTCCCCCTGGGTCATTCCTCCAGTTACAACATACGTGAGATGAGAGATGCTTAGAAACATGTACTACCGTATTTATTCAGGTGTTCTTGCTCTTTAGCATTCCTGGAGCTACTTTAAAGGGCAATGATATTAAGGACCAGTTTATATGATTTAGCCCAGGGTCTGGCTGCCTTACATGTAGTCTGAGGAAAGAAAATAAATTACCTTTGGCTTGGTAATATTGTTACCTGATTTGATCTGCATAAGTATAACCAGCACCCATGTGCATTATACAAGTGTTCCATGTCCTTGTAAGGTTACCTATGAAAAGTTTTAAGTATTTGACTCTAATGGGCTTCCAAATAAGCCTGTACTTCTTTGTCCATGTTATATGACCACAAACCAGATACAGTGGACACCAAGAGCATTTGACAATGGGACTCTATACATAATAAGCCTTCTGAGTGTACATAATTATCCTGTCACATATCAAGAGAAACCAGATACCTTTCCAAACCTTTAATAATTTCCTCAATATAAATGTATTAAATACGGTAGCCAAATTTCAGTACGATGCAATTCATATTAATCTCACCAATATTTGACATCATTTCCTCTTCCATCTCCCTCTGTTTCTACTCCCAGAAATGGAGGACAAAGAACTGACTAAAGCAAACACATCATATACTATTTTATATTGCACGTTATATATCATGCATACATGTGTATATAACCATAGATATTAAAAATTCTCCTACAAACTCTCATGACAGGCAAATGAAGAGGATTGGAAAGAAGAAGAGTATGTATGATGGTACTGGCTGTATGATGGTACTGGCTTACTTCCTACAGACTCATTTTGATACATAAATTGTGACTTTCTTTCCTTCTGCTTTTCTCCCCCAATGTTACCTACAAAATTCTACCTAAGCGGACTGCATCTACCAATTAAAACAAAAAACACTTCCAACTGGGAGAGCATGACATTAAGAACAATTTTCCAAAAAGGAAGGCTTTAAACATAAGGCCTCTGTAAATATCACTACTCCTTCTTCCTTAAAATCAGATTCCCATAATGAAGAATTAAAAACAGATTGTAAATCACAGTGTAAGTGAAAGCAAATATTCCTCTTCATTACAGAGAGTTAAGGCGAAAAGCAATTCAAGTTCTGATCTTAAAAATGTAAAATGCATATACTACCAGCCACTGGATTGTAGTTCACATAGCTGGACCTACCTTTATTAAGTACGAAGCCACAAGTGCCTCCATGAGAGTCCGCTGTGCTCCTTCCAAAGTACTGTAAGCTCCAACCATCATGGATAATGCTTCTTGAATAGCGAGTCGTGTCTCAGGCTCTTCCTATGAAGATGATAAACACAGTGTTTCCCTCTCTGTTGGGTTTCCAAGTGAGCATCCAAACAGACAGCACATACTTGCCAGCTGTTTCCCTACCTTACATAGGGCTTCAAAAAGCTGCTGCACAAGAGCTATATCCTTAGTGAATAAATGGGGCATTCGACTGTAAGAGAATATGAGGCCATCATTACTATCAAAAATGTCCATACAATGGAAAAAAAAAAATGAAACTAAACACAAATTTTCCTAAACTTGCATTTTCACCTCTGAACACCACGTGAGTGTCACTGGATTACCGTCCCTTCCCCGCCCCTGCCCTCCCAAAGAACCAATCACTTTTTAAAGTAAATATTTAATTCTTCAACTGTCTAATAAAGTAACTCTAGATTAATATACATTTATTATCCAGATATTCTCACTAGAATATTCCATGCATTCAGTTAACATTTCTGATTTTAAAATAAAGAAAACAGATGAGACTAAATGCTATTTCAACTAAAGACTATGGTGACAAGGAGCCCTGTCACTTCATGGCAACACACAAGGGACAAGGTTTGTTGACAACCCTGTGCTGTATCAGCTGATCTGACGTGGCTGACTGCTGAGTCCCCGAACTCCTTCCTACACAGTGCAGAAGAGCAAGACCTCGTCTGCACAGGCCCACACAGGGCCCGTGCCAGAGGTGCAGGCAGCGCCTGGGGCCGCCGAGGAGGCTGCTCGGAAATACAGTGAAGGAAGAGAAAACCTGGAGGAACTGGGTACAGGAAACCATGCTAAGCAGAAGAAAAAAATCCACCTTTGGAAACAGGGCCACTCAGAATCATAATATAATGCTATCAGAAAAGAGAATCACTAGAAAAACCCTTGATTATAGAGGTTATAAACACTAGTAGGAAGTAGCAACAAGAACACTTAAGGTCAATCAAATGTCTCTAGGGTACAAAAAAACTGTAACACATTATGACACGATCCAGTTCAAAATCTCATTTCAAGACTGCCATTTAATACGGTAACGTATCTTCAAATGCAAATTAAGATGTCTCACATCATTATCCTACTACAAGGAAGACATTTCTAAACAACCTATGGCCATTAAATACATTTCCTTTCAGAATCATAACAATTTTATTCTCTATCCATTATTAAGTGCCACAATTTTTCTTAGTTTACCAACAGGATATCTCTCACTGAAGAAGAGTTTACTCACCTGGAGAGTTTTCCAACAGCTGAATATGCCATTGACAGTAGCTTAGGGTCCTTGAAATTAAGAAAAAAAAAAAGGAAAAAAAAGAGAACAAAAAGCAGACAGAACAAAAAACACAGTAAACGGCAAAACCTTTTTGCTACAATTAAATGCATTATTTTACTCCTTGTTAAACCTAGGTCTCACCCTGCCTAACTACATGCATGATATCAGCATCTGAACAAAACAAATAAAAATGTCCAAACCCTGAATGCATCACACTACTAAAAGAAAAAACAAAACAAAACCTTACATCCCCGACGTACTCCAAAAGGAAAATGCAGTGGTCATATATAAAGACATCCTCTTAGCTGGTGCTACGTTCAGGATAGTTTCAATACTACGTGACCTGCACATACCAAAACTCACCACCAACACACTAGGAAAACAGCTTAACCTACTAGAAGATTCACCACTGTCCAAAAGGCTAGGATCCCCTCTCTCACCCAGAATTGCAGTAAGCTGGGGAGCGACTGTCTAACACATCTGCACTATAGTAAACAGCTTCTTCTCCTATCTCCCACCATAAAAAATTAAAGGGATCAGGGTATTCGGGTGAGCTAGTGAGGTTCCCACTCAAGATACAGACAGAAGTTTACGTGGTTTGATGAAAACCAATCGTTTGACATGACTCAGAACACAGTAACACTTCTGTGAGCGGAAGTTTATACATTTAACATAGGAGTCACAAACCTACACGGCCACTCTGACAGGCTCATCTGTTGAGAAGACATGCAGTGTCATCTGGAGGTAAGAAGATTATGCCCTTTCAAATACAGTTTCTCCCCTAAAAGCCCCAAAGCATTTTTATTTCTACCAACCATCCAAAGCATCTGACTGACTAGGCCATAAAAATAATCTGAAAGGTTCCCAAGGCCTTAAGAATCAGACAAGCTCTATTCAATCAGTAGAAGAAGACAGGAGAGACAGGCCTAACACTGCCCCAAAGCACAGCTGCACAACAAACGAATACCTTTTCACTAATAATAATATCTACTAATATGCCTTCACTGTGCTGAATAATTTACATGTATAACCTCATGTAATCTTCACAATAATCTAATGAAGTGATACTATTATCCTGATTTTGCTGATACAGAACAGAAGTGCAAAGAACTGAAGTAACTCACCAAGGAACAAAACTAGGATTCAAACTCAATTCTAACTCCAAATGGCAAAATACTGGTCACTATATTACTGCAAACATGCATTCATGTTTAGCTAAGACTTAGGAAAATAATACTAACTAGAGTTCTTGAAACCTTACCTTTTTTAGCAAATTCCCCTGAAATACTAGAAATGGTACGAGTGATACAGCAAGGAAAAACAGGATTTGAAAATCTACAATTCAAGGAATCTTCATCCTACTTAGATTAAGGAATCAAAAATTTACTGAATGCATGTTTTGACAGAGTTTCGAATCAATAAAATCTCAGCCCCTAAGAATTAACACTGTTTCTCAACACAAGCAAATCCAAATAGACCTATATGGAAATAAATCACAAAATAAAATTTAATTTTCATTCCATTTTTGCACAGTGCCTAAAAGTAAAATAAAACGTACCAGCTTTTTAAATTGTTGTTTAAAGAAATAAGATCACCTCAAGATTCATATCAGTTTTTAATACTTATTTCCAAAAAAAAGGGCAAAAGCTGGTGGTAATTTCTAAAATTTGCACCACTTCAATGAAAAATGTTAAGACATGACAGAACAGCAGCAAACTTTAACTGTATGTATGTCAACATACAGACCAGAAATGTTTATAACAGAAAATACTTTAAAATATAAAATGTTAACAAAAATTTTAAAAAACATATCACTTACTTCTTTATATTCATTGATTAGCTTGGTGAGGCCATTCAAAAGCATTGGACCTAATGGCTTAATCTTGACTTCTGGACAGCTTTTTTAAAAATAACACATACAAAGCAAGATATAAGAATCTCATAATTACATATCTTTTCAAATTATTACTTAAAATAGAGACAAAACTGAACTAGGTTTAAATAAACTATTAAAATATGAAATATTTTAAGGTAAACAAACATGATTTCTTTCTAGGTAAGATGTACTTGCATCACTTCATCACTCCAACAGCTTGAAAACTTTACATAGTTCAAAAACTTACGTTACACAAATGTGATGCACAAATTGCAGGGATAATGTTCTTAATTTTGAATTTGTATTTGTACCAAAGAGTCCATCATACACCACCTAGGAAAAAGGAATGTCAAGAATACCAATTAATAAGAATAGCAATTTACTATTTTCGAATACTACTAAGGATTCAACAGCAGGTCTTTTGCACTACACCTTGTTCTTCAAAATTAACGCAGTTCTCTTTCGAACAAATATTTTAGCTCCCGGCCTTGGGAAGCCAATCAGTAGCTTCACTCAACAGTCTGTGGAGTAACAAACACAATGGTAGATCTTACAAGTCTGCAAAATGTGTGGGGCTACCCCTAGGAAGCAACACAGAGTCCACGTGCTGCAGGGAGCCGCCACTCTCACACAGGGGATATTAGCAGAGATCATTTTGGGGGTATCAGGTTTCTTAAGTACATGTGGACTTATTTTAAAAACGTAAATAACTACAAATAAAGTGTACACCTACAGGATGTGTATGAATGTTCTGCCACAACATTCTAGCTGCTTATTATATAATGTAGTGTTACTACAACCCAATGTTCTGAGAACCAAAATTATCAAGACACTGCCAGGGAAACAGTGCCTGGAAAGCGAAACGGAAGCAGCTCTGTGATTATTTTATGTGTATGGAAACACAGAACAGAGTACTTGAAAGCAGTCAAATATTAGAGGGCCAGATACTGGGAATAAAAGTTGTATCACCTAGAAGGAGGAAGCAGCCACTTAAACAAATAAGACTTAAGAGAAACAGACGCGAAGACAGAAGTCAACGTCCACCACACATATACAGTGAGCAAGCAGAGAGTGTTCTTGAGACTGAAAGAGCGGTGAGGCAGGAGACGGGAACATGTCAGATAGGAGGGGGCATACTGGAACAAATCCTGAAACTGGAGTAGATGTTTACTAGGCTCCAGGGAGGGGCACTGTGCCAGGAGTGGGGACACGGAGCCATGAAAAGAGCACACACTTAAACAGCAACAAGCTCTGCTGGCGCACAAGGTACAGGGCAATGGTGTGCTGAGATACGAGACCAGAAGGGAGAGGACTGCTGCCTTCCACCATTTACTGACGACTTGACTTGCTAACTGAGTGAGTGCTGGCCTCCGTGCTCTAAACCTTCCACCTGCTCTCCCGCAGTCTTTACAACATTGCTATGAGGTGGCTGCTATCATTACACCCATTTGACAGATTTTTTTAAAATGCTTAAAGAAAAACAGAAAAAACCCTGAGGCTTACTTAAGATCAAAAGTAAGTAACTAATGACAAAATTAGGCTCAAACGAATCTGTTTCCAGAGCTGAGCTGTTCACCACTCGGATGAAAGGCAAGGGCTTTTGCGGAGGAGCTCATACGCCACACCAACAGAGCACAAGGATTTCCGACTGCAAAAATAACTCTGGTGGCAACACAGGAAACAGACTGGCTGTGGACAAGGCTAGAGGCATGGCAACAAGGAAGACAAGCGTGAGAACCGGAACAAGAAGTGACAGTCTCCACTAATGTCAGCACTCGGCCCAGGGAGATGAAGGAAGGCACGGAGGCAGCAGAGCCCAGAGGCTGCGGCCGCTGCCTTCACGTGGGGTTCCAGTCAAGGATGACTCATTTTTCCACCTAAGTGACCGAGTTTCTGGTGCTACCATTTTTGGAAAAAAAGCCACTCAGAAAAACACTAGCTTGAAAGGGATTGTCACCATACATTTAGGGTGAACGATAACCATATACAGTGTATAGTCTACAATAACAATTTTATTTTATGCAGCTAAACTTCAGAGAGAAAAAAAATCTCATTAATCTTGTTACAGACATAAACCTACCTCCTGAATATCCATGAACGCAGTTCCTCCTCTACCTAAACAGACATAAAAGGTGTAAACAGGCCATTTTTCTCTGGAAAGAATGAGTTACCTGAATGTTAGCTGGGAACGTTTCAGCAGCTTGTCTAGAGCGAAGGAGGTGGGGGACAATCTTTAACTTGACCCTCGTACTGACTGGGTCCCTTTTCAGTTCTGGCTTCAGAACTGCTCCCTGTGGAAAATATGTTTCATTATAACTCAGCACTTCAAAGTTATTGTGAATTGAAAAACATCATGAGGGATCATCTAAATCAATGGTCTCTCAAACTTTTGTTCCAGGATCCCTTTATACTCTTAAAAATCACTGAAGCTTCCAAAGAGCTTTTGTTTATACTGAAATACCTATCAATATCTACTATACTAGAAATTAAAACTGAAAATATTGTATTTATTCACTTAAAAATAATATTAAACCCGTTATCTATTTTCATAAACAACATATTTTTAAGAAGAATAAAAAATTATATTTTCCAAAACAAAAAACTGCACTGAGAGAGTGGCGTTGTTTTATTATACTTTCTGTAAATCTCTTCGCTGCCCACCTTAATAGAAGAAAGCTGGATTCTTGTATCTTTGTCAGCATTTAATCTCTTGTGATATGTTATTTTGGTTTAAGTACATTAAAAAAAAAAAAAAAACAGCTTCACACAGATGTGTGACTGGAAAAGCGGGGATGATTTTAGCCTCTTCAGGTAATTACAGATATGCTTTGATTCCACCTCCAAACCTGACATACAACAGGTCCTTAAAGGTTAGTTGCCATGTGGATTTGAAACAGAACGTCTGCATACTGTTATACTAAATTCCACCGGTCTATTCTGCGTATTGAATGCCTCCCTTATCCTTGTATACTTCTATAACGTCACTGTTCATTTGGAATATATTGGCTCACTAAGTTAAGCAAATATTTCATTATAAAACATACACACACACACACACACACACACACCCCCCAAAATCACATGTTAATATGATCAATCTCATCAGAAAAGTCTGTAACCACTGACAGGCTGTCAAGCTCATCATGATGAATATGAATTTCCCAAAATTCTAGCTTTTGCTTGAAAGCTCAACTTTCATCACTGCCAATAAAGCAAGTTAAATGTTTTTCTTAAAGCCTCATTTTTTCATTCTGAAAGAGAAAATACATGCCAAAAACCCATCTCAATAACCAGAGTTTGTCTCTCTACTCTTAAGGTAAAATAATTTTTACTGCTTCATCAAGGATATCCTTAAGCTGGGTTTTATTCTCTCTCTCTGTTTTTTTTTAACCAAGAGTGCTGACAGTGAGGAACAGGATGATTGCTAGCATTATTTAGTGGCATAGCTTTGATTCATGCTAGGACCCCAGCAGTGACACACATCCTTGCTTTTGCACCATCAGTGCAAATATCAACACAGTTCAAAAAAAGAAAACAAAAGGCAAAAAATGTCTTGCCTTTTTGGACCTCTAAAAGTCTCTCTGTGACCCAACAATCATCTGTGGACCACACTCTGAGAACCACTGATCTAATTCAAGCTCTTCATTTTCTGCATGAAAAACATGAGGCCCAGAGAAGTTCTGTGACGTCTCTATCCACTCCAATACATTTATGTGTATCCACTCAGAACTAGAATGAAGGCAGGGGGGTGGGAGGGGGGCAATTCCCAATTCATTGTTCTTTCTGCCATATCACACTCAACTTAATCTAACTAGAGCTAATATGATTTTTACAACTATTAATGGTTTAGAAAGCAAACAAATAATCTTGCATATCTAGGTTTCAACTTAGAACACTTTTAAACACAGTGAACTAAACAGAATTTATGTCATTAAGCAAACATCTTACTTCAAGAATTCAGAAGAACCCTATTTGAGATTCTAGACCAAGAGTCAACAAACTACAGCCCATGAGCCAAACCTGGCCTACCATCTGTCTTGGTAAGGCCTGTGAGTTAAGAGCAGTGTTTACATTTTCAAATTTGTTTTAATCAAAATAGTATTTTGTAAAATTATATTTCACGAAAATAATATGAAATCCAAATATCAGTATTGATAAAGTCTTCCTGGCACACGGCCATGTGCATTCAGTTATGTTCTGCCTATGGCTGCTCTCATGCTACGGCACAGTTGAGGAGCTGCAGCCTCAGAACCGCACAGCCAATAAAGCCTAAAATATTTATCAAAAAGTTTATTGAGGCCTAATCGGGACAATCATTATTTAAGCACCTGAACTGAAAACACCAGATCAGGTAAACAAAGTTACCAGGAGATTTTAATCCACCTAGACGAGTATGGCTTAAAACTAGTATCAATATTTCCTATATCATAGGTTCAGCTTAAATCAAAATAACCTGGAGAAATGTTCAAACACATAGAGCCATGTCAATAAAATGCTTTTTATGATGATGTGAGAATAAACAAAAACAACCTACCTCTTTTGTCTTCAGTGGTATATCTCCAAGGTACACCTTGTACATCTTATTAATGATGGCAGGATTATTCCAGTCAATCAAGCTACAGAAGGTTTCAACAAAGCTTGTTAAAATTATTATTTTTTTCTCCCACTTCAATAATTTCAAAAAATCATAGCCTCAATATGTGTTACCAAAGAAAAATGTTATGAATACACAAATGAAATGGGCAACTGACACTGCAGAAGAGAAGGAACGGGTTTAACTTCCATCAAAGCTAGTTTTCAAACAGAAAAAAAAAGTCACTTATCTCACCATGATTCAGTGTAAGATAGATCATTGTATCCAGTGGCCCAATTTGGTACTACTCAAGAAACCTGGACTGTATTCCCCTCTCAGGGCCAATGCCACAGAGCGGAGCCACGCTACACCTGTTCAAACAACCCTGAGGCATGATTCTTCTGTTTAGCTTCTTGGAAATTCAAAAGTGATACGGAAAGTGACAAAAAACATTTTACCCATTAAAGCCACAACCCTAGGAAGCTTGCAGCCCATGGCATTTGGCAAACACAGTGTCACTGTGATCCCCGGCATCCCCCTCTTATCTCCCAGCACACACTCACAGTTTTAGCACCTAATTCTACAGCGCGGTCATGCTGCCACGGGTCACTGAGACTTATTCCTAATTGGGCCCCACAATAAGATGTCTTTTTGGTGACTGGTGATGGGCACCAGCGCTCTGCAGCAGCCCCCAGCCAGTCATTTTATAAACCTAGCAATAATGCAAGCCTGCATTTCACTTGATTAGTGAGATTTACCCATACTATCTTCTCTCTTTTGACATTGATTCTGCTTTCAAACTATGTTGTATTTGTGCTGCTTTGACTGGTTTTCTAATCCATCTCTTCTTTCATAGCTTATCAGTCCACCTCTTGTTTGGATATCCACAATTCCACTATCCTCAAAGACATTCTACAATTCCACTTATTACTTACCTGTATCCTTCCTCAGCTGATTACTACTAACGAATCCTCAAGCCCCACCTTTGTTTCCCTACCATAAATAAATACTTCAGGTTTAGAGATTTTTAACAAAACAGACACACACACACACACATTTTAGTAAAACAAACTGAAAACTTAATAGTGATTAACTAATAAGGCTAATTTTCACTGTTTCTTCTACTTTTCCTCTTGCCTCCTTTCTAGTTGTTTTCTGATTACATGCTTGTGAAAATTCAGAAATGAATATAGAAAATAAAATTCCTTATAATCTGTACCATAACCCTCTCTATTCCTTTTCAGTAACCACTAACTTTGGTGTATCTTTTTCCAGACTTCTTTCCTATGCATGTAAAATGTTGGGTGGGTATGGCGGGTAGATAAAGAAACAGATCAATATATACACGTATCACTTGAAGAGATATTTTGGGATTTTTATTTAACAAAATGGGACATGTACATATTGTTCTCAACTTTTTACCTGTTAACAATGTAACATGCTATTTTTTAGAAAATACACTTGTTTTAATAGACAAAACCAAAACTAATTAGAATACTTAAGCACCACATTTATACTTCCGACAATCCAATCTACCGTATGGTGTAAAGAATGGAGTCAGTTCAAACAACATGAGAAGTTTTAAAGGAAGATTTTTTGGAAAACAAAATGGAGGTTCCTCAAAAAACTAAAAACAGAGTTACCAGTGAGATCCAGCAATCCCACTGCTGGGCATATATCCCAACGAAACAATAATACGAAAAGATATATGCACCCCTATGTTCACAGCAGCACTATTCATAATAGCCAAGACATGGAAACAACCTAAATGTCCATCAAGAGATGAATGAATAAAGTAGATGTGGCACATATATACAATGGAACATTACTCAGCCATAAAAAAGAATGAAATAATGCCATTTACAGCAACACGGATGGACCTAGAGAGATTATCATACTAAGTCAGAAAGAGAAAGACAAATACCATATGGTATCACTTAATATATGACACAAATGAATTTATCTACGAAACAGACTCACAGATGTAGAGAACAGACTTGCAGTTGCCAAGGGGGAGGGGGAACGAGGGAGGGATGATTGGGAGTTTGGGATTAGCAGTTACAAACTATTATATACAGGATGGATAAACAACAAGGTCCTACTGTACAGCACAGGGAACTATGCATTCAATATCCTGGGATAAACCATTATGGAAAAAAATATGAAAAAGAATGTATATGTCTGTATAACTGAATCACTTTCCTGTACAGCAGAAATGAACACAACACTATAAATCAACTATACTTCAATAAAATAATTTTTTTAAGATTTTTTTGATACTTCAAAACCAAATAAATTCCTTGAAAGAGGTATCAGGAAGATGCAGTCATAAGCAGCATGAAAGAATTTTAGACTTGGGAGGAACGTTAACTATAATCTAGTCCAAATTTCTCATTTTACATTGTCTGAGGCCTGATGAGGTTAAGTGAGTCTTCCAAATTCAGACAATCAGCAAGAGACATGACCAGAATTAACTCCATAACAGACATGCTTCTCCCATATGCCGCCTCGCCTGCCCTCTGGTAAGCCGTTCCCAGCCACCACCACACAGACACAGTTTGCTTATATTTCAACAAGCAAACTAAGACAGGATAAAGTTAATTTCCTTTCTGTTACACCTACTCGTACTGATTTCTTTGGAGAGGGAAAACTGCAACATATACCTTTATAAAGTTTTATTATCTTACCTACATTCCACGGTCTTTTAATATGTTATTTATTACATTAAGCATTAAAATAAATTCAAAAAAGAATTATTCCATAATTTGATTTTTTTAATGAAGTTTATCTTCAATTTTTCATATATTCTTCAATCTCGGCATGTCATTTACTAAAATCAGTACATATATCATTTTGTATTATGCTTTATTCAGCTGCCATTACTTGGGGGCAATTTACATGTTGCTTTATTATTTTTATAATTATCTGGGCAGATATATAACATTCCATAAAGGTCACACAGTTAATTTACTTAACTACCTACTGTGGAAATCTGAACTTGTTTCCTTCTTCTTTTTTTTTTTAAACTACAGGAAACGGTATAATGAACAAATCTGTAACATTTTTCTAACTATAATATTTTTCTTCTTTTGAATGATTCTCTTAGGATAAATTCCCAGAAGATTCAGATAAAAGATTGTAAATATTTTTATGCTTCATTACCTACTACAAACTGCTTTCCAAAAATTATTTCAATTCACAGTGTCAATCAACAGGGTATAAGATAGCAATTTCAACAGAAACTTAAATGGAGTAATCAACTGCTACACAATTTTATTTACCAGTGGGTACAAATCGGCACATTACTGTTTTATTGAGCATGATTTGATTTCTTATACACAATATTTTCTATGAGCCTATTTACTATATGTATTTCCTCCTGTGTAAATTAAGATCTATTCAACACCTCTTTTCACAGGACCTGATTTTCATCATATTAACCATAATACCTACGTATCCTTTATTAAAAGCCATCTCAAAAAATTTGAGACAGGGGAAGAATCAAAAATGAGTAACTTCTGGGTTCTGACATTCTTCTTAACATCAATTCTTTAAGTTCATTTACCTAGACAAAGGTCTCAGTTCTTATGGTAATAAACCTAACCCATTCCAGTTTTAAACTACTTCTCCAAACAGCTTTTCTCCTTTGCCTTATACAGAATTCTGCTCTAGTAAACTTTCATACAAATTAGTTACATTTCACAATCTCATAAAATGAATCTCATTACACAAAACCTGAAAAGAACAAACACATGCTGAGCAAGCTTTTAGAAATCTAGCCACTTTTCAATTTCGAAAGTTTAAAGGGGAAGTAGTTTACCTTTGCTTGCTTTTCAACTCCAGGTCCGCTGCCGTGGCTACACTGTGGCGTGTGTCACTAGAAGCAATCACCAGGTGGAGAACAGCTTCTAGCTCAGGCACCTGTTCAGCTTCAATGAATTTCACTATACCCAATTTGCACTGCAGATAAATGAAGGGAAAGAAAAACACTGATCAGAGAAACAAAGGCCGCCAACCTAAAACATCTGTTTCAAGTATCAGTATGGTCATAAACCAAAGATTAATAGAACAACACTAGCCACTCCTACTTAGGCTTGCAATGTGCCGGGGACTATACTAAACCATGTATATTCATGATTTCATTTAACCCTCACAATCTGTGAGATGAGTATCATTATACCCATTTTTCTGATAAGGAAACTGAGGCAAGGCTGAAGAGATTAAGACATAGTAAATGCATGAAGGCACAATCCAAACCCAGTCTCTTAGACTCCAAGACCATTATGATACAAAGCCTTCCTCCTTAGGTTAACAGCCTCTCTAGAATGATGAAGCCTTGAACTGAAGTCCAAATCTGGAGCCTCCAGGTAAAGCATGGTACATCAGGAGTAAAGTACTCCATGGACTGTTTTGACAGTTCGAAAAGAACTAAACTTGGGGTTCTACTCTATTGTTAAAATACTAACTCTGTCCTCAATAGTCTTACATAATGAAAACAAAAGGATTTCAAAAATATGCAAGAATTTCAAATGCAAGTGAAATTCTAACCAAACAGTACTCAATCAAACTGGCTAAAATGAAACACAGACTGAAGAGAGATTCTGCTTAGAATTTCATGCAATGTGAAGGAGCTATGAATTTCACTACAAATAAATCTATTTAGGATAAATATACCTGAAGAATGAAACTTTACCCTTAAAAATCAGTTACATAATAGCTCTGATGTTCATGAATTAGGACTGATAAAGTTTATAACCACTAAATGACAAAGGATGCAATTAAAAAGGATCATAAAAATGCCTGCCTTCCCTCCCCACGCTCAACACAACTAACTTGCAACAAGAGCTACAACACAGAAGACAAAAGCATTTACTGCAGCCACAGTTACGGAAGTCAACTACACAACGATATACACAAAAAAGTGTGCAAAGGAAACTGAGAACGATACTAATATCCAGCAATAGGACACTAGTTTAAAAAATATTATGTGGTTTGCACATAAATCTAATACAGGCATTAAAAAGGACATTATTTAAAAACCTGATATACTGTTAAATGAAAAAAATGAAGTTCAACTAGTGTGTTATACGATATGTAAACATGTATTGTGTAAAATTATATTTGTATACACACATGTACATAGAGCAGGCTGTAGGTGCATGACAAACTAAGGTGGCAGGATTCTAGGTAATTTTTAATTTCCTGTAATGTTCTGCGTTACTTGAACATTTACATTATCACTAACTTTATCATTTGAAAAAAAAATAAAATCTGTTTTATCTGAAAGAAAAAAATGTAAAAAACAAAAGATATTTAAAAAGTAGAGGAAAACAGCTTTCATCCTTGAAACTAAACTGCTCAACAGATCATGAAATTGACAAAAGGCATACCAAAGCTCTTAGAAATTAGCAAATAATGACTAACATAAGGTTACAATTTAATGTTAACAATGCCTCCCCAGCACTTGTAGCTTTAGCCCTCAGAGAGACCTAGATTCAAAGCCTACTACTAGGAGTGAGACTGTGTGACTCTCAAAACCTCAATTCCTTTTACAAAATGCAACTAACAATTTCCATACCTTGTCAGGCTGCTGTGAGGAGGAAATGAGATAATGTATTCGAAGTACTCAGTGTAGCGCCTGTCACACAGATCACACTCAATAAAGAGTAGCTTCTGTTACTATTTACCCTTCTTTCTTACTTACATCATGGTTTAAGAATAAAAAAGATCTATATGACATGAAGACGTTAATCTAATCAAACAGAACCCTCACTGAACAAATTATTCTATACACCTGTGAATGGCAAGAATGTCCACTTGCCTTTTTCCCTTTCCTGGGAACGCTCTTTTGATCAGTGTTCACTTACATTGCCAAAAAGAAAAGGATCAAATCATTTAGACTGCCATGGAGAGATAAAGGAAGGATCGGAAGACTAACCCATGTTGCTTGAATTCCAAAATAATTACATACTGATCTCATCTGTTCTTCCCTGAGGTGCCTGATGACACAGACACAGTGAGGCACCTTCTCTGCAGAGCACCAGTCTTTTTTAAAAGCTGCTCAGAGAACATCTGAGTCCTGTTTAAATCCAGAATAAAATTCTTAATGCCAATTTTTCAATTCCCAGGAAGAAATATAAAAGGGCATCATGCTTTTCCCCCATATGGTCACTTATTCCTCACTTTACACAAAATGTACACCCCTAAAAAGCTGAATAATGTAAGATAAATTTGTATTTTAAGCACGCCAAAGCAGCTAGGTATTATTAAACCTATCATTAAAAACTAAAATTAAATAAGTTACTCAATTTATAAGTGGGCTGTATTTTATACTTGAAATACGTAAGCAATAGAAGGAAAACTAAAGAGCATTTCCCACTCCTCCCTTTCCCTGGGGCTTTAACCAATAAATGACATGATGACGAGAACACATTACATCAATCACTCCTCTCAAACGTATCTCATTAGAGAGCCTGAATACACTGGAACTATGTGACACATGCTTCCATGGATTTCAAAGGGGCAAGTGTGCAGGGTTAAGCTCCGTATGAACAAGCACTGTGTGATACCTGTTCCAACTGTTCAGGTGTCCACGGGTTATCTCCAATAACTCGTTTAGCTGCATAAAAGCTCATTCCTGGGGGAGGCTGTGGTATTCCAGAACCTCCCCCACTATTTGAAGAAGAACCCTGTGCTGAAGATGAATTCTGGCGACTCTGGGATTCATTTAACACATATCTGGAAAGGAAATAGGAATTTAACCCCTCTATAAATAAAACACATACAAACACATGCATATATAACACATTCAATTATATACCTTCCTCCCACAGATTTTTTTTAGAAGAATAAATACCTGAGGTTAAAATTCCATCATAAAGAAAAAATTTAAAGCTATCTGAAAGAGGTATCTACATCTTCAGCAAATTAACGATTAGAGTACATCTGTTCAACTTGGTTACCAATGAACTAGAATAGTTACCAACAATGACTACAAATATTTTGTTCACTCTCAACCTATAAATAACTGTTCTAAAAGCCACTATGGACCTACTACATTTTGAGTTTTTAGTTGGCAAATACAGAGAAAGGTTTATTGACTGTAATGGGCATTTAAAAAAAAAACTGTTTTATACCCAAAGCAGAGAATATTTTTACTGTCATTCCCATTTCTGTTCAATTCTCCTTGAACACCTTATATTTCTGCATTAAAAAACCCACTGAAACCTCCAAACCACTTTACCACCCAAGTACATAATGCCCCAAAAATGAAAAAATTCAGAAGAACCCAAAGAGGAAAATATCATAAGGACCAGCTTTTTCCATTATATGTTCAAAGCATACAGCTTTGTAGTTACTTATTTATTCATTTATCATCCTATTTCATTTTTAACTTCTGTAGATTAAAAATAAGATTTTTGATAAATTCATTTTGAACCAATTAAACTAGCATTCCTCATCTACAAAATGAAAATTTTTATATGAACATTAATTCAAGTCCCTGTGAACTCTAAAATTCTATGCTGACAAATTACCAGACTGAATATTAAATAAAATACCTGTTATAATAAAAATTAAACACATGAAGCCTAATGGCATAGTAAATTATTCCACATTACTATATACTGTATTCATTCCATTCCTAAATTCACGTAATTTTTTTCAAAAAAACCTGTTAAAGAATCACTTTAATATTTTTATATAAATAAGGCAAATTCTCACTGGTAAGAAAAATGTGACAACTACTGGCTTGGGTACATTGTGTGCCTAGGTTAAATTTGGAATCAAAGTTAAATTACCAAAGCCGTCATCATCTGCCAATTCTGGCTGCCTCCTGATGTAACAACTATAAAAGGAGGTTTTCATTTATTTCTAAGTTACAGCAAGACTGACAGTAGTAAGTAAATCAATTAATAATTACTAAACAGCTAACATCATGCAAAACACCATCCTAAGCACAAGCCAGAGGAACACCAGGTGGGGTAAGACTGAGTGTCTGCCGTCTGCAGCAAGTGGAGACGACAACAACACAACACACGCAACAGCATGTGATATGTTATCAGATGACAAAGAAACTGCAGGGAAATAAGAAATGATATGACAGAGGTAGTGGAAGTGAACAGGTAGAGGTAGCGAAAGGTCCAGAAAATAAAGCCGCCAAATTAGAGACGTAGGAGGAGAGCAAAAAGGAGAGGAAAGAAATCATACAGCGTGAACTCCCGTGGCTGGATGGAAAGACAGATGATGTGGAGCCCCTCCTCTCACACTCGCAGTGTACATGACATTTTTACAGGGAAGAAACGTAACGGAAGCAAAATTTTAGAAAAATATCTCTGGCAGCAGGACAAACTAGAAAACGGGCAAGCTGGAAGCAAATCACAATGTGGGTATGAGGCCAGAGACCACAGCTGGAGTAAACAGCTCCTGACTTCGAAGAGCTCCCAATCTATTATGGGAGATGGATAAGCCAACAATGCAATAAAAATACAAAGTGGCACTACAGATGGGTGCTTAGTGTTATGAGGACGAGGAAGAGTGCCCTGTGCCTAGGACAAGGGGTTTATGTCAGAGACAACAGAACTGAAGTCTAAGCTAGTTTGTGAGGCTTTTTCAAAGTGGTTTTTCTGGCTGTTGTTTCTTGTTGTTTTCTTTCTTTCCTTCTTCCTTTCTTTCTTGATAGGAAAGCATTTTAAACAGAGGGAACTGTATTCTCTTAAAACATAGGCAAGGAGATACAGGGTGAAATGAAATGCATGAGTTCACGTAATGACTGGAAAACAACAGCTTAAGGATTTTAAGGTGTGACCTGATAAAAATCCATGTTTTAAAAATCAGGAAACTCTGTGGCAGTGTAGAGAGTTCTGAAGAAGAGCAGCTGGTGAGAAAGTCATGAAAAGCGTTGAAAAGAACCAAAACTAGATGGTAGCAGCGGGAATGGTTCCAGGACATATGGGGGTGGTGGGGGGTAATTATGGAACTGATACTGCAGCAACAAGGAAGAGAAAGCTGGAGGCAATTTATAATTGTACCGCTACATGGCTAAGAGAATCATCACAGCACTGATGGTCATTAAAGAAGAGAAACTACGTTTACTGGGAAAGACTGATTTCAGCTTGGATGGGTCAAGTCTGAAAGCACAACAGCAGCTCCACACCTATAAGGTCAGTAAGCAGTGTGGCTGGAGTTTAGAAGAGGTCAGGACTGCAGCAAAGCCAATCAGAGACATTCATTTTCAAGTTAAAGTTGAATCACTGAAAAGAGTACTTGACTGCACACAGTAAAAGCAGTCAAGAACAAGGTTGCTTTGTTTTGTTTTTATTTTGTTTTTTTACTTACCCATAAGGCATCAAAAGGACATCTAGCATGAAGTCCAAAAGCAGCTGCACAGTCTTTGGTTTCTCAGCAAGATTAAACGGAGAAGCTGATTTTGATGATTCAACAGGGTATTTCATGTGAAAAAGGGTTGGTATTAAAAGATGCATTAAGCTGAAAAAACAATTACATTTATTGCAACTATTTAAAAAATAAGGTTTTTGTATACATGCAAATAACAGATAAAACAAAAAAAAATCACATAACAAAAAGTGGCCATTGTAGCAAGGGCCACCCATTTTCAATACCACTAATTTACAAAGTCCTAATCTAGGGACTGCCTAGATTTCGTTCTTATTTCTTTCTTATTAAAAGCTCAGTATATTGAGTGATAAGTGACATTTAGCCAATCTGGCTCATCACCAAAAGCACCTGAGAAAAATGTATACAATATGGGCTCAGTGTTAATATCTATTACCACAAGGGATTTAATATTAAACCTTAGGTAAAGTGCAACTTATAACATGTCCTGTCAGTCATTTTTTTCCTTTCCACATTTAATTAAAAATAAAGTCATTCTGAATCTAAAGAAATTAAACATCAATCATGTCAATATTTGGAATATAATATTAAATTTTCGCTGTGTGGATTTAAGTAACACAGCTTCAGTAATTCCTTCTTTCACTATACCTGTTGCTATTAAAACATAGGAAAATTCCAAACAGTGTTTACAACATCTATTAATTTTACTTGTAAATATCTGTATTACAACCTTTTAAAAATGTTTACGATCTAAAAAGTGAACTGAAAACATGATTTAAATCCATCTTTCCTCCACAACTTCTCTTTATGGTTCTCACCACAACAGGGCTAGGATACAGAATTTTTGGGCTAAGCCTAGAAACTAAGGATGATATCCTAAAACTTCTCATCACCTCTCCAATCCCCATATTCATACAAACGAGTAATCGATTCCTTAAGAAAATTGCTCTGAAACTTTACACCCTCCAAGACAGAAATGTTTGATGAAAAGCATACCAGAACTCCAATTTTTGCAATCACAGAAAATCAGTTGCTTCAAAATAACTAACTGAAATAAAAATGCATTTAGATTGAGAAAAATGTTACTTCTAAACATCTTTCGATATGTTCGCAAGAAATGTTATAATTTATAAAAATAACGAACAAGTAATGTTGAGGTAACACAGCACTGTCAGTTCAAAGAGCTCAACTCAAGCCTTTGTATTTGCCCAAGTGAAACCAAATGTGTGGATGTATCTTGAATGGCAGCTACTGAGTCACACAAGGTGGGGAATAAGGTAGCTGAGGCAAACATACCTGTCCTGCTGGGGCTGAGGCTTCCCTTCCATGGCAGTAAGAAGCGTAGGAGCCAACTCACACTGTTTTTCCACTGGCAGGCGAGGATAGCCCATCTTAACATAAATTATAGTAAAATTCTAACGCAACAAGAGAAAGACAAGTTAGTAAGAAAGAAATACTCCAGGATTTCAACAAAAACATGACTGATAACGTAGTTACGTTGTAACAGAGAAACTGAATCCTCCTTTCTGGTGTTTATCACCTGTTTATTAAAGCTTAACCAACTAGTATATCTCAGGAAGAACTCCAGCCCACTTACTTAAAACGCTTACTTTAAATATACACATTTCTATCTGTCAGTTACGCCTCAATAAAGCGGGGGAAAAAATAAAGTACTCATATGTGCAATTACCTTTCACTGCAAAGAAGGAAGTAATCATTTGACCTACCTAAACCTACATACTACACATGAGTTTCAGATCTCCCAGTTTGTTACGTTAATCCTTTCAGGCTAAGAGGAGACCCCACGTTAAATCCTAGGCTGCCATTTCCCAACTGGTCAACTACTAAAATCACCTCAATATACTGTGGCACTCTGGTTCCTCCAATAACTGACCAATGGATGAGGAAGCAAGGGAAGCTGAGTGCCGTCGGTGTGTCTGCATCGCTATGATCTGCACAAATGCCTCATTTTGAGCAAACCCAAAAATGCATATCTGGATTTATGCATAAGACAAAGATTGGCTTTTCTGAAGCAGTCTTCACTTCAGAATGGGCTTTATAAAATCATTCCTTTCAAGACATTCTATTTGGCAGTTTTACTGGCGCACACTGCTCCTATTTGCTCAGAGGAAGGAACGAGTATAATGGAGCTGTGTCCAGAGCAGGCACAGACAAGGTGTCTGGACCAGTAGGTGGCTCCAAAGGTTTGGGATCCAGATGTTAAATCAGACCCAACAGGTTCTGCCTCAATGCTAGGAACCACGAGGACCAGGAAAAGAACAGCATCCATCATCACACATTTTTTACAGTTAATTTTCATGAAGAGAACATTTAATAGGAATATTTCTTACCAGCCTCAGTTTCCTCCACTTTTAAGAACACATTTCTGAATATATTATATAATATACATATATATATCAGAAACAGATTTTTTTTAGTTCAGCCTTCCTATCTCTTCTTGCCATTTTACCTTTTTCCCTTCCTATTCATGCCTATGCTACATAACGTTTCTCTTCCTATTCAGAATGACCTCTCATAATCTTTTACTAAGAATCAATCGTTCTTTTATATATCAACATACCTGACAAGTCATTGCACCAGCATTCCTTCACTCTGCCTAAAGGGCAACACATTATCCTGTTCCTACCATTTCCTCCAGATCAATACTCAGTGGAAAAACAGTGTGTCAATTTGCATCTCATGTTTCATTTAGAAATAGTCTAAGGTGAAATTCTAGGTTGGCCAATATACTGATAATATCTAATAAACGTTATGAAAGAAAACTTACCGTAAGTCAGAAAATATTCCAAGATAATACTCACTGTGACAAAGGAAACTGCAGCAGGGTCCTGGTACTGAACCAACAGTGTCTCTACTGGGAGTTGTATCTTGGGGCGGCTTTTTATACGCTTATTCAGATGGACCAACAGTTCCATTACCTAAAATACAGGAACTGAAATTATTGATCATATCTTAAAAACAAATCCATTTCTCAGATATTACTTACTTTAATGAATAGTAGCTACTTTGTTCTCTTAAAGGATGTAAAAATTTGACATCCCAGAAAGGGAGTACATGACATGAGAATCTTGTGCCAAAATGCTATCCCTAAGAACCCATGCACCAGAATTTTACTAGTGAATGTATGTTTACAATGTCCTTCAGTTAATTAAAGTTGAGATTCCAAATGGGCCTATACTGAGGCACAGTCCCCCAGAAGACCTGTGAACAAATGACTGCAACATACCATGCTACAGACTGAATGTTTGTGTCTCCCCAAATTCCACATGTTAAAAGCCCTAATCCCCTCTGTGATGGATTTGGGAGGTAATTAGGTTTGGATGAGGTCATGGGGTGGAGGCCCCCACGATGGATGCATGTCCTTATAAGGGGATGAAGGTATCAGAGTTCTTCCTCTCTCTGCCATCTGAGGATAAAGCAAGAAGACAGCCCTCCATAAACGATGAAAAGTTCCCAATGAAGAATCTGACCATACTGGCACCCTGATCTTGGACTTCCAGCCTCCAAAACTGTGAGAAATAAATGTTGTTTATGTCATCCAGTCTGCGGTATACTGTTACAGCAGCCCAAACTAACTGAAATACACCATGAATACTACAGAAAGAGAAATACACAAGGTACTATGAGTTTCAAGAAGAAAAAGTATCTGCCAAGATCAAGGAAGACTTCAGGGAGGAAGTGACAGGAAACTAAGTCCTAAAGAGCAGGTGAAATTCCAAGCAGGAGATCAGTTATAAGAAAGTATAAGAGGTCTAGGGCTTCCCTGGCGGAGCAGTAGTTAAGAGTCCAATGCAGGGGGCTCAGGTTCAATCCCTGGGCCAGGAAGATTCCACATGCAACTAAGCCCGGGCACTACAACTACTGAGCCTGTGCTCTAGAGCCCGTGAGCCACAACTATTGAGCCTGTGTGCTGCAACTACTGAAGGCTGAGTGCCTAGAGCCCATACTCTGCAACAAGAGAAGCCACCGCAATGAGATGGCCAAGCACCACAACAAAGAGTAGCCCCCGCTCACCACAACTAGAGAAAGCCCGCACGCAGCAACGAAGACCCAACGCAGCCAATAAATAAATAAATAAATTTAACAAAAAAAAGAAGAAGAAGAAGAAGAAGAAAAGAAAGTATAAGAGGTCTAAAAGAGCATGGTGCACTGCATCTGACTGAAACATAGACTGGTAAGATATAAAAGCAGAGCCTAGATTATAAGAAGATTTGGGTAAAATGCTAAGAAATTTTTACTTTATTCTAAAGGTCATCTGATTATACTGAAGAGTTTTAAGTAAGTAATATCAAGCTTCCTCTCTTTTAAGTGGGAAAAGACAGCAGAAATAGAGGTCTCCAAGTCAATAAATCCCATGGGTGGAAAGAAAGCTACAGGGACTTATGTCAAATGACCCCAATCTTACTCTAAAAGTGGGATTATCTTGCTAAGAGAGGAGCACTGAGATAAAAGATTTTTAGAAAGCCTTACCTAAAGACCCAAGAATTTAAAGTGACTATTCCAGAGGGCCAGGCTTACATTATTCTCCATCATTTCTGAAACCTGAGCTCTAGGCTCAGTCAGTATTAAGGAGAGCAGCAACAGCAAAAGTTCAAAGTTGTCTGCAGCAATCATTAAATAAGTGAATTTTAAAAATAACAACAAATCTAATAATCAATGTTTGTTAAATAAGTGATAATAATAATTATAAAGCAGCTGACATTTATCAAGCAGTTTCCATGCAGAACAGCACTTTACATTCCCCATCTCACCTGATGCTCACAACTAGAGAGGTGCTGTTGTCATTCCCATTTTACCTGTGAGGACATGAAGTAACCTGTCCAAGGTTATTGAGCCAACAAGTGGCATGGTCAAGATCTGACTCCAAGATCCACATTTTTAACCTTATCAGACACTGACAGCTGTGCTCAATTCATCTACAGTGTCTGTCACTGTGAGACACCCTTGGGACCCCGATACCTTACAAAGACCTAGAAACTTGCATTACCACGCAGACCTCACCCGACTTCCTGCCTGTCCAGATCTGTGATTCAGCTGAATTATAGGGAAAAGAATCAGGAGGAGCCAGGCTATAGGAAACAGCCCTCTTCTGACGATCTAAGCTAGGCTGATTCCTAGAAGGATGCTATGGAAAATCATTATTGATGGTAATAGACAATTATGCCCACAATTATATACTTTCTTTTTTATGACAATTTTTGAAATTTTTTAAATAGATTAACAACCTAATTTTCTTCAAGCAGTATTATCATCTTAAATATTGATTCATTTCCTAAATGAATCCACTGCCTGGAATTCTCTATAAACCCACAGAAATCAACAAATCCGCTGAACCAGTCATTCCCCCAGCTAAACTGGCAACAGTTAACATATCTGTCAGTAAGCCTATAAAATCACCAGTCTCGGGTTTATAGTATTTCGTCCCTATCAGTTCTCCATACTACTCATTCATTTACATTCATTTATTCATTATAAACTTTTTAATTGAAGTATAACATATAGCTGAAGTGCAAAGCTGAGAGTGTATGGCTTATTAAATTTTCACGAAGTAAACACACGTTTGTAACCACCAGAAGTACAAGGGCCCTGCACCCCACTCACTAACCCTTCTCCCTGACTTCTAACACCATTTTTAAATTTATATAAATGGAACAAACAGGATGAGCGCGTGTGTTTTTCATTTTATATTACACTTGAGATTCATCCATGTTGTTGCTCAAAGCAGCACTTAGAATGTATCTACTCTCCTATATCATGATAGATAGTAGATTTTTTCCAGTTTGGACCATTATGAATAACGCTATGAACATTCTGAGCTATGTCTTTCGGTGTGCATGTATACACCCTTCCATCGTATACAAATCCAGGACTGGAAAAGCTTGGTCATGAAGTATACATATGATAAGCCTCAGAATATTTCCAAAACAGTTTTCCAAAGTGTTTGTACTAATTTACACTCCTACCAGCAGTGGTCAGTCTTTAATTTTTACCTATTCTAAGAAGTCTGAATATACAAAGTTCTCTGTAAAGAAAACTTCTACATATTTCATTTTCCTTAAAATAGGAAATGTACTCTAGTGATATGTCAGTAGAAATCTAAAACTTATTTCTCTTTCACCCAATTTATCCACAAATTACTAGCTACTTTACAGGTATCCTGGTTAAGCCTAACATACATTATGAAACTGATAGCCAGGAACCCTAAAATTACATAACTGAAAGTCAATACAAATTTAATTCCTAGTTTCATTAACTACAAAATTTTACATACTGTAATTATTTATACATAAGCTTTTATTAAAAAATACTCTGCTTTCATGACAGTCTTATTTTATACGGTAGAAAAAGGTCTAATATTTTTAACTGCATTCTAGATTTGTGATCAATATCTATATCCTTTGTTTTATTAACAATTATATAATAACCAAAACTCCAATTAGTATATTGGTTCTATTTGCAAGACGTATTAGTATGAGTACATGACTGTACATTATCATGAAAGTCTGACCAGGTAGCTATATTTCAAAAAAAAAAAAGTCTAAGTATCTATACTTTAAAACAAATAAAAGGAAAACGTATAATACATCAAGCCTCCACCACCTGAAGTCAAAATAACATGCAGGAAAAATTATGTTATTACTTTCAGTCATTCTTTCATCCTCAACTTTCACTCACTGACTAACCCTTCATGTACTGAATTCACTTTCATACTTAAGCTAAAGAACTAACATGTTTGCCATAACATGGAGGCAAAGCCTGGCAGAAATTATTTCCTTTTGGAATTATCTCCCATGTGTAAAATCCCTTGTTTTTGATTATGTGACACAAAGCTAGTCATTTAACTTCTCTGAGCCTCAGTTTTTTCATAGATAAAATGGAAATAACATGAACACCTATACCCCACAGAGTTGTTAAATGAGCTGTAATGAATTGAGACAATGTCCACACAGGCATTTAATGCTTTGCACTATTCTTATTTTCAGAATCACTTTCCCCCATTTGCAGAAATCAAATGATAACATTTCACAGGCTACTGTGAGGATTAAATGAAAAGATACATCAAAGTCTAGCACACTGCTTAGAATGTAAACAGGTGCCTCAGCTGTTAGATCTCTTTTCCCTTACTCCAGAAGTTTTCAAACTTACTTAACAACAAAACCCCTTTACCAACAGAAATTTGATATGTAAAAAAAACAAATAAAATTAGTGGTTTTTAATATAAATTAAACATACAAGGTCACAATAATTATATCTATTACTTTATTCTATTTTGTTGCTTTTTAAAATTATAATAGAAAAACACATTTATTATAATAAATCAAGTGAAAAATCATAATTATCCCTTTTCCCTAATCCATGCACAGCCAAAGACACCAGTACTAATAGTTTGGTGTTCATCCTCACATCTTTCTATGTATCCACAAAAACTTCTACAAACATGTTTACATCTTTAGATTTTATTTGTTTATTTTTTACAAAAATAAGCTATATATCATTCACATTAGCACAGAGTCTGCATTGTTTCCAGTTAAAAATATATAAGCTTCTTAATTTAGACCCAACTCATTCTTTGCAGCAGTTGCATAATATTCCACAGGATTCAAAGCTGTTTTTAAAAAATCACCTGTACTACTCATTACTCAAAGTAAACACATTTTTGTATATTTCCTTCATGCTTTTTGTAAAAAGGTTAGAAAAATTCACAAATAGATCAAAGTTAGCATTATTTGGAATATAAGAAGAAAATCAAAGGAAAATTTCTAGGAAACAACCTTCAAAAGTCCTTTTTCAAATCTGCAAATTTCCAAAAAACTGACATGCTACACAGCGAAACATAAAAATGAAGTATTTTTTCCAGAATTCTATGGCTTAAGAAACAGAAAATAAGCTAGGCCTTGTCTGGAAAAGCTCTCTCTCTCTCTCTCACACATACACACACACACATTTTAAATAGCACCTTGCTTGCTTGCTTATTTATTTATTTATTTATTTATTTATTGCCATGTCATGTGGCATGTTGGATCTTATTTCCCCAACCAGGGATCAAACCCATGCCCCTTGCAGTGGAAACTCAGAGTCTTAACCACTGGACCACCAGGGAAGTCCCTAACATATATTTTTATTGAAAAACACCTTGGGGGACACAATGAGGAGTGGGGAGGCAGTGACAGAACTCTGGGTAAGTAAGAAAACTGAAGAAAGAAGGTGGATTTTGCTTAGAATGCTAACAACTAAGTGATTCAAAAGTTCAGACAGGATCCAACCAAAAGCAGTTTGCCAGGTCCTCAGTGCTTCCTGAAGAAGTAAGAAACAGAAGGGCAGGGGGAGAGGGAAGAAATCCAAACAAGATAAAATAAGTTACTTGCTGGTAATTGAGTAAAACATCTTGTTTACTTAGATACAAATTAATGATTAAAATGTTAAGAATGTGGACAGAACTGCTTGATTAATCATTATATTAAAACAGAATACAGGCTATCAAAGTCCTGAACAGGAAATGTGTGGCAGGAAGAGGAGGGAAAGGAGAGAAAGAGGGAGAGATGGAGAGAATGAGAACAGATCAAGTGATGAGACAGGTTAATAACCAAAACAACTGATGTAAATGCCCTCAATCCAAACCTCAAAAAAAGTGACATCTCAATTATATTGATGAAGAGATGCAGCAGAATTAAATAGGTTAAAATTGTTGGCTGGGGCAAAGATCCATCAATCAAACTTAAGGCAAAGGAAAACCTGGTTACAACACTGATCTCAGATGACAGAGGCACTGGGGAAAAAATCTTAAATGGGATTTAAAAGATAAGAGAAGTATGTAATATAAACTACTAAGAAGGACAAGATCTTGAACTGGTGCATCAATATGCATCAAGGTGAAATTATTAAAACCAAAAGGAAAATCAGAAAAACTATAACAGCAGCAGGAGATTGTAATTCACTATCAGTTTACAACAGGACTGGAAGACAGGTTTCTGAAGCACAGGGTTGAGTGGCCTTTCTGGAAACATACTGAGCTCCCATATTCACACACAGTAAGTTTTTTTTTAAATCTTATGAATAGTTTTTACGAACATCAGAAATAATATACTTTAAAAGACCAGAACATTTGCTTGGTTTCAAATCAGAATGCAGTAAAACCAGGCAAATTTTATACTGTTTTGAAACTAAAAACAATGTTCTTATAAACTAATTACTAGGTCAAAAATAAAATAACCTAATATTGCTCATGAGTATAACTATGGGATATAACCAAAATAGTAATCAAAGAGAAATCCATAAGCTGAGGCCATTTTTGGTTTTTTTTTTTCATCATTTGACCTTAAACAAGTTATTTAATCATTCCAAGCCTCAGCTTCACCTATAAAATGGAAATAATACCTACACCTCACATAATCTTGTGAATACTTAAGTGGTTAGCATTTTTCCTGGCACATAACCATTACCATTATGTAGTATACAAACTGAAATCTTAAGTGAGAAAAAAATACCAAAGGAAAACCAAAAAAAGAATAATTTGAACACAAATAGAAGAAAAATACACTTAAAAAAATTAATCTAAAAGATCTTTTTCCAGGACTTCCTAGGTGTCGCAGTGATTGGGAATCTGTCTGCCAATGCAGGAGACATGGGTTCGATCCCTGGTCCAGGAAGATCCCACATGCCATGGAGCAACTAAGCCAGTGTGCCACAGCCAAAAAAAGAAAAAAATTTAAAAAAAAATAAAAGATCTTTTTCCTTTTAAAATAGCCCATTAAAAAAAGCAAACCTTCCCACTACTGGGCATACACCCAGAGAAAACCATAATCCAAAAAGAAACATGTACCGTAATGTTTATTGCAGCACTATTTACAACAGCCAGGACATGGAAGCAACCTAAATGCCCGTCAACAAATGAATGGATAAAGAAGATGTGGCATATATATACAATGGAATATTACTCAGCTATGAAAAGGAATTAAATGGAGCTGTATGTAATGAGGTGGATAGACCTAGAGTCTGTCAAACAGAGTGAAGTAAGCCAGAAAGAGAAAAACAAATACTGTATGCTAACTCATATATACAGAATCTTAAAAAAAAAAAAAAAAAGGTACTGATGAACTCAGTGACAGGACAAGAATAAGGATGCAGATGCAGAGAATGGACTGGAGGACACGGGGTTGGGGGTGCCAGGGGCGAACGGGAAGCTGGGACGAAGTGAGAGAGTAGCATAGACATATATATACTACCAACTGTAAAATAGATAGCTAGTGGGAAGTTGCTGTATAACAAAGGGAGATCAACTAGATGATGGGTGATGCCTTAGAAGGCCGGGACCGGGAGAGTGGGGGGGAGTCTCGGGAGGGAGGGGATATGGGGATATGTGTGTAAATACAGCTGATTCACTTTGGTATACCTCATAAGCTGGTACAAGAGTGTAAAGCAATTATATTCCAATAAAGACCTTAAAAAAAAAAAAAAGCAAACCTTTGGTAGTAATGCAAAAACTTCCTTCTGTTTCCTCTCCTGGTTTCCACAGCAAGTCTTTCTCCGTAGTCACTACCACAAACGGCTGCCACTGGAATCCCCACGCCCGACCTGCAATCACGCTTCCTCTGGTGCACCGGGTGCGTCACTGTGGCCTTTTTCAGCTCCCTGAAGGCTTTACACTCAGTTCCAGCCCAGAATCTCTACACAGGGCCTTCTCTGCCTTTAGTGGTCTCCCCATCTCTATGCCTGGCTACTTCCTATGCACCTCCCTTACACTCTATTCTTAATTTAAATCAAGTCCCCAAATATGTTCTTTCATAGAACCCTTTTCCATCTTAGCATTTATTGCAATTTTAACTCTATACTATTTACCTGATTGTTTAATACTGGCCTCCCCAAGTAGATGTTTCTTTCCTTCACCAACGTATCCCTAACACCTGGCATATAGAAGGTACTTAGTAAATATTCGCCAAATGAATGATGAGACTGATGAAGCTAAATAAGGAAACAGAAACCAACTCATGAAGGCCTTTTATACCTTACTATTCTGAGGGTAAGAAAAGGCCATAGAAGAGTTTTAAATAGGAGACTGACATAATCAAACACATATCTATCTCAGCAAAGCAGTATTAACAGCAGGCATGTCAAATACATGACAAGAATGCCCTATTCCTTCCTGTAAACATAACAGACATTCTTAAAGATACTCTGTCTCCACTGAACTCAAATCAGGCCTCAGAATCCCTCTCAAGGCAGACCTCCAGGAAGGTCACTGCCAATCAATGAAAGTGGCCCAAGGGATGAAACCCGATGATGATACCTCAAAAACCTAAAGGTCTAGGATAAATACACGAGAAGACTAGTGAACTATTTTAAAAGTGAAGGGTCCAGATGTTCCACATAGAACATTAGGTTAAAAAAGAAAATCTTTATGTGACAGTTACCCAACTTTTAGTAACAATTCTTTACAAAATTCTAAAACAGGAGCTATGCAACAGTATCTTGCTTTTAAAAACATTTCTTTTGCTTACTTTTAATTAAGGTCGTATTCACAGTCAGCCAATGATTAAAGAATATTTTTGACCCATTACCACCTGACTTTCATACTGGACTCAAGGGCATGGATTTTAGATCAGGCCTCCACACATTCCAGAATAATTATCTCAATTATATCATCTAGTACTGATGCCAAGTGTACAGCTGGAGCTAAACGCAGTTTTGCTAATAAGCATACAAAAGGTACTTTTTTTTTTTTAAATGGCTGTGTCTTCACATGACAGAGGGAGCAGACTCTAGTGTCTCTTCTTTTTTTTTTTTTTTTAATCTCATTATTTACTTATTTTTGGCTGCCTTGGCTCTTCGTTGTTGCCTGTGGGCTTTCTCTACTTGCAGCGAGCAGGGGCTACTCTTTGTTGCGGTACACGGGTTTCTCACTGCGATGGCTTCTCTTGTTGCAGAGCACCGGCTCTTAGGCATGCAGGCATCAGTAGTTGCAGCACGCAGGCTCAGCAGTTGTGGCGCATGGGCTTAGCTGCTCCGTGGCCTGTGGGATTTTCCTGGCCTAGAGATCGAACCCGTGTCCCCTTCATTGACAGGCAGATTCTTAACCAGTGCACCACCAGGGAAGTCCCCAAAGGTACTTTTAAATCATGGAAGCTGGTCCTAGACTTACTGTCCATTTTGAAAGATCTTAATTGGGGTCATGAAGCTAGATTTCAATAATGGGAACAGAAAACTCACTGCATAAAATATATCCATTTATTCACCATTTAATTCCCCCAACTGTCCCCGCATGCTTACCTTTTTACGTACTCCCTCTTGGGTACTGGAGAGCTTGAGCAAAACAGGAGGAAGGAATTTAGATATAATATTCTGTAATTGTTCATCTGTTTCAGCATGGCCAAGTCGTAAAAAGACTCGTTCAAGCTGATCTACAATATAAAAAGAGAAAAGAAGAACTCAGCAAATCAAACAGAACCAAGACTAAACACTTTTATTAGCTTAATCCTTTTTTCTACACTGCAGACCCTTCAGCCAGAACTTTAACCATAGCTAGCCCTGTACGCAGATAATTTTGACACTGCTATGAAACAACACTAAAAACGTTTACTAGCTAATTACACTTACAACTGTCCTGGTCATTTAACCTCTAGAAGAGAGGAAAACAAAGTCAAGAATAACAAATTTCTCTCCTACTAAAAAGTTATTCAGTTTTCTTAAAGGATCTAGATACCAGAAAAGATACAAAAGTTCTGAAGAAATCTTCTAGACCTAGCTAGCAGAGCCACAAAGAACTTTAATCAGATGCCAGGGACAATATTATATCTTAATGTTCTATCTTTGGTGAAATCATCTTCTTAATGAAATTTCTCCAAAGACAGACTCACTGCCCATACTGTTAGAATTAGCAAACCAGAATGTGAGAGACAAATTTCCACCAAGAAAGCCACGGGGAGAAACATTTTAACACCATAGGGATGCTCTCAGCAAAACCCAGGCTGTGATAAACTACAGAACAAGCAACTAACACAACTCAGAGCTTCTGTCTCTTCAATCAATACACTGCAGGGGAGGGGAGGGGGTAGAGGTGAAGGGGGAACCTACCAATGGCAAGTGACTGGATATTTGATTTTTTTTAATTATTGTTAATTTTTTAGGTGTTACAATGGTATTCTGGTTATGTTTATTTTTTAGAGGGTCTTACAAAAATTATCAGTAAGTGATTAGGGAGCCTTCCAAGGAACTAAAAATGTCCTATATCTCAATCTGAGTGATGATTACACAGAGATATACATTTATAAAAATTCACAAGCTCTACACTTTCATACTTTCTACTGCATCCATTACACCTCAATTTTAAAATTTATTTAAAAATAAAAAACAAAAATTTATTTAAAAGCATCCTTTTTTTCAGAGATAAAGACTGAAATATCTACAAGTGAAATAACAGGTACTTAGATTTACATCAGATAACCAAGGGTGTACTAGAAATCTGCTGAGAGAGTAAATTTCAGATGTTCTCACAAACAAAGGCAATTGTGAGAAAAAGATATGTTAATTAGCTTGCCTGAAGTAATCATTTCATTATGTATATCAAATTATCACGCTGTACACCTTAAATATACATAATCATTTGAGAAAGTAAAAATAAATAAAAATAAAGTCATGGCCTCATTCGGGTCCTCATTTAAAAATAAGTAAAAAATTGGCGATGCTAGGGTGAGGAATGGGGAGCGGCTGTCTTAAGTGAAACAAGATTGGTCACTTGATCATTGTCCAAGCTATGCGACAGACACTGAGAATCTCTACACCTGTACATGCTTGAAATTTCCATAATAATTTTCTATAGGAAGAGACAGATATACACACATAGCTATAAACACACAGATATAGATATACAGATACGTACCTGCAGAGTGAGCCCAGAAGCAATGACAACCTGGCACAACCTAGCAGCAACAAGCACACCCAGCCCGCAGATCCTGGGTGTTCAAAAACACCATTCGCCAGTAAAAGCAACCAGACTCTTGGGGAAATGGCTGACTCTAGGGCTGGGGCAGGGAAAAAACAAGATGAACCTGAAGCATCCTGTAGGGCCAGAAATGAAATGGGGCCTGGAAGAAGTCAAAGGGATGCAGGAACCACCCTAAAAGAGCTCCATTATGGCCAAGGCTGGAACCAATTTGAGGAACAAAATAACATACCGTTGGATTCTAACACAGAGTATAAAATAAATCTACATGATTCCATGATATAAATAAATGATTGATTGCCTAACTGCACCGGGGAAAAGAGACAAGTCCTTATAGAATTTCAAATAACTACGTAGACAAATCCCCCTACAGGAGGTAGAGCTTAATTCCTGTCTCTACCCACCCCTTGAGGGTAGACAAGATTTAGTGACTTGATTCCAAAGAATAGAACAGGGAAAGAGGAAAAGGTTAACTTTACAGTGGTGAAACCTGATAAATACTATTTTAACCAAGTGATGCCATGTGGGTATCAGGATCATTAATGTGACAAAAAGGGCATTTCACCTCTGTGGTATTCCTTCCAAAAACTCACAACCCCCACCTAGTCATGAGTAAAACAAAAAAACCAAAAAAAACACCAAGTTAAAATACATTCTATAAGATAACTGGCCAGTGTTGCTCAAGACTTTTAAGATCGTTTAAAAAAAAAAGAAAAAGACCAAGAAACTGTCACAGATTAGAGGAGTCTGCAGAAACAGGACAGCTAAGTGCAATGTGGAGCCCTGGACTGGATCCCAGAACAGAAGAAGGACATTAATGGAAAAACTGATGAAATTCAAATAAAGTCTTGAGTTTAGCTTTTAAAATTAATAGTAAAGGAAGGAAGGGAGGAAAGGCAGGCAGGCTGACTCTGAGATTACCAGATCAAATGCTTCTATTCGCTATTAATTGAATGCTGCTATAAAAGGGGCTCTTAGGAACAGTGGATTCAATCCACAACATCTGTGCAAGTCACAGGTAAGGGGTCTCTGCCCCAGCGCCTTATAGATCTTAAGCAGTGGAAACTGCCTACAGATTTTAGCTACAGAAACTTAGAAGAACTGTTCTGTGGAAGAAGGGAGAAAGTTAAATTCTTCATAACAAAATGACCTACAGAATCTGTGCCAAAGGCTTACAAGCCAAGCGATATCTGGTCCCTTTCATTTTTCATACAATCATTTGGGTGCTTCCTACGTGTCCCCAGCATAGCACCTAACACTTCCGAAAGGAAAAGCTAACATCCTCAACACAGTAAAATTGTTCATGATGGGAATGTGGGAATGGAAAGACAGGTCACCAAAAATCACATGGGGGTCCTTGTCAGACAGGCCGAGCACACCCCAGGAAGAGGCAAAGCCTCTACATCCTTTGAGGGGGATCAGTGTTAACACTGCTGCATCATGCTGAGAAACAGCTATACTTCAAACACACAATCATCAATCCTGTTCAAACTTTATGAAAAGAAATGTAAATAAAAGTGTAGATATAATCAACCACTAACTTTCTCAGCCTATCAAAGTTAGCAAAATACGGGCAAAGATTTAGCAACAGTATGGTGCCTGAATTCTGTTGTTAAAGGCACAGAAAGAAGGTGAACCCTGTGCCTTTACCCTCAGCCCTGGAAACTGAGCCCCATGAAAGTGACAGTCCAACTTAGGCCTTTGTCCTCAAACTCCTCTGTTCAGAAATAAGAAGGGATGTAAGCAAAAGTTCTGAATATTCAAAAGGAATCTAAAACTCAAGTTCACCCTTCACAAGAACTCAGTGTTTAGTTGTAGGAACTGAGATCCTCCAGGTCACCACCAAAGTATCTGAGTTATGACAAAAGTTACTTTAGAGTCAGGAGCAAGTTCCGTCGTTTCCACAATTTTGATGTTATTCCTCTTATTCAAACTTTGTACCATGTTAATTTCACTTTTCGAGAAAATAAACATCCCCAAACCCTCAGATGATCACTATTAAATGTGGGGAATATATTGTGAACTATTATTTTTTCCTATTCATACACTAACATTATTTTAACCTAAAAACTGGAATATGACACATACTATTTTACAATTTGCCTTTTTTTTCCCTTTTAATTAACACAAACACATTATCTAAAACCCCTGGAGCAATACATGTCTCAGGACTTTTCAGATTTTTGAACTAAAAGCATATATGCTATGTATTTCAAATAACCCTATCCTCCCTATGTGTTCTAGGGCAGTTCCTATAATTAAATACATTCAGATTACTGCAATAAGACATATGGATGCCCACACTCAGTGGGACAGTCAAAGATTATAAAGAACCTCATATCCATTCAGGTCAGATTTTAATACCCAAAGAAAAACACTAAAAAAAAAAAAAAAAGTTTGGACATGTATAAGATCTTAAATATCTTTGCATAGCACTAAAGATCTAATTGATAATGGCAACTTAGTCTACAGAAGTAGTGTGATTTATTTAGCTATTTGTGCTCTTACCAGATTTCACCCTTATCCATGTGTATCTGTGCACTTGTATGGGTTTGTGTAAGCTAAAACCCTAGAAACGGAACTGCTAGGTCAAAGGGTAGGAGTGTCAAGTTTAAATTTTGGAAAAATGTCCTTCAAAAAGGCTGTGCTCATTTATAGCACCAGCAGCATATGTAAGTACCAATTTCCCTATACTCCTATACAGAGCAACCTAATCAATCTTATAAAGATTGTAAGTAATCAATCTTAGCTGAAGATGGTAAATAAAAAAAGATCACACTGCTGTTTCATACCTATTTTATTACTGAGGCAGAGTATCTTTTCACATGTTTATTAGTCATTTGAAATATCTTCTTCAGCAAATTACATTATCCTTTTGCGTTGCTGACTTCTAAAAGCTTTTATATAATATTGAAAAAATTGCCCCCTTTTCTTCCATACGTCAGAATACTTTTTCCTAGTATGCCTTGTGATTCTATAGCACATTCTTTTCATATCTAAGTTTTTAAAATATAAACGTACCATTCCTTTGTTTTACGACTTCTGAGTTTCTAGTCATGCTTAGAAATGCCTTTGTAACTCTAAGACTATAAAAAATATTATATTCTGCAGAGAAGAGTTAACACAGCGGGCCTGAGACTGCTATCCTTACAAGGCTTTGGTTGCCAAAGCTGGTCCTTGGCTGCCATCTGCAAACGTGGATTTCAAGAGGGTTCCCACCGTGCCCAGAGCCGATGAGAGTGACTCGCTGTGCCTGAACTGTGCAAACCTATGCTTTATGCTCAACATGGGCTTTCCTCCTGAGAATCTGGAATTTTGGTACGTGTTAGGTAAAAGGTGCCAATGTGACCAGCACCAAACAAGAGCCTTCGGTAGTGAGTCTCTAATGAAACCATTTCACACATGCTGTCATAACCCACTGCTGAAGGAATTACACGTGTCTCACGTGCCGCGACTGGGAGAGCACTCTCGGAAGCTTGCCCCTGGTTTCCTCCTGGCTCTGCATCGTGCGCCTTTTCCCTTTGCTCACCTTGCTTTTCATCCTTGCACGGTAATGAATGTTAGCCATGAGTACAAATGTGTGTGGAGTCCTGGGAATCCTCCTGGTGGGTCCCAGAACCTGGGCAACCTGTCGTGGAAACCCTGACACATATATTTACCTATGTTTTCTTCTCGCTGTTATGATTTTCCTTTCTGCACCCAAATCTTTAATCCAGCTGGAATTTTTTTTTGGTGAGGGGGGGCACATGAGGGATGTAAGAAACAGTCTTTTCTGGGTTTTTAAAAATCTTTTTCATTGTGAAATAAAACATGTAGAAAAATGTGTACAAAACTTAAGTGTAGTTTAATGAGTTATAAACACCTATGTAACTACTGCCCAAGTCAAGAAAAAAACATTTATTTTGAAACTTGTACAAAAAAAGATTTCTACTCCACTTGGAGTTGGAGAGGACTGAAAGACTGTTGAACATAAAAAAACACAGTGAGTTTTAAGGTCACCTACGGTCACAGAGGTGACCAAGCAAGAACCAGAATGCAGTCTTCTGACCTCCAGTCTAAAAACCCTTGCCTACCCATGCAACCATCTACAACAATGACCCTATACTTTACACGGCTCTATCCCTGTATACTGCACCTTCTACAAGGAGTCCTGTTTGAGAGAATCACCAAAAGGTCATAAGAATTTGCCTTATTCAGGTGGTATTTATGACAAAGGGAAAATGTACAAATTCAAAGGTCAGAAAACAACACCAAAGAAAGCTCACTCTATGAATAAGAAGGTAAGACCAAGCATGTCAAAGTAGATTGATCCTTCCTCCTTCTCCCTGCTCTTCCAAATTTTCTCCTCCTTTAAGGCCCAGTACCCTGCTACTTTCACCCTGTGAAACAATAATTCCTCCATCTAGATCACTCACTCATACACTCATTCAAGTATCTACTGGAGCCCTACTGTGTGCCACAGCTTGGTGATCATGGGTACAGAGTGGAGAAGGAAGAGGCGAGGCTGGTGTCCAGGTTGAGCGCACATGTATGGTAGTTGCAGTAGAAAGAAAACAACAGAAGGCCTGAGACGGACTACTCAAGACGAGCATTTAAGGATGGAGGAAGAAGAGTCTGAAAAAGGGAAGGATAGACAACAGACAAAAATAGGAAGAAAACTGAGTATGGGGTCAAAAGAACTAAGGAAAGAAAAAAACGGACTAGTCAGGAAGAACTGGAAAAAATTTGTTTGCCCATATAAAAAAAATACTTGTAGGTAAATTAATGACAAGTGTAAGAAGCAAGCTTTTAACGCGTTTAAAAGAAAACTGAGAAGGGAAAATTAAAACTCAAGCACAAGGCATAAAGACTAACAGGTTAAGATTTTAAAATATCATAAAACACACCATAAAGTAAAAGAATAAGCTATAAATAGCTACAATGTTTTTAAATGAAAAGAAATTGAGTACAGAACATACTTTAAAAATTCCTACAAATCAAAAAGCAAATTAATCCAAAGTTTTTAAATGGCAAAGAATATAAGCAGGCAATTCAGAGATGAGAGTCATATATTTAATAACACATTAAAAGATGCTCAGTCACACTGATCAGGAATATGCAAAATTAACACAATAATGAGATACAATTTCGCACCCTTCACATTAGAAAAACTCTTCAAATGTTGGCGAAGGCTGGAAACCAACCAAGAGGAACTCAGGCTCACTGCTGATGGGGTGTATGTACACTGATATAATCTCTGAGGAACATATCTCTAGTTAAGTCGTCTCTGGTTGAGTTCAAGAGGCACATCCCCTTCAACCTGGTAATCCTACTCCAGGGGAACATGCTCTAGACCAGTGCTGTTCAGAGTAGCCCAAACTGTTTGTCACCAGCCCTCTAAGAGAGAAGGAACACCTCTTCCTTCACTGAGAAAGGCTTACCAGGATAAGAAATGTTAAATAATTTAACAGTGAGAGTTGATTTACATTCTGCCACAAGTTCCCTATTTGCAAGACAGAATTCCCCAATCCTCAGACCACACTTTGTGCATCACTGTAGAGAAAGGCTCCCAGGGAAAGACAGGCACAACGACAACTGTGAGAAACAGTTCATAGCCATGGGGTCAGTAAATGCAAAAACTAAGTAAATAAATAATAAGTAAGGAAACAATCTAAATGTCAATCAACACGGAAATGAATAAAGAAAATGTGGCAGGGTCATACAACAATGAAAATAAACAAGAGTCACATGTCACATGGACCAACATGACAATATGTTAAAAACTAAGATCAAACAAAGAAAGCAAGTTGCAGGATATGTACATTATGGTCCCAGCTATGTCGAGTTTTAAAATGGTATATATATATACATATGCATATATACACACATATATATATATTGCTTATGATATTTACAGCACAGGAACGACAACCCCTGGCCAAGGAGGTAAAAGAGAAGAAGGGAAGGGGAGAGGAGAGAAAAAAAGGAAAGAAAAGGAAAATTTGTAAGGAGTAACACAGGGAGTTTGAATAGTATCAGTAATGTTTATGTATTTTAAAAATAAACTAATAGCAAAAAATGTACAGATTTGACAAAGATGAGTGGGACATACCTAAGTGTTCCTAAGATTATTCTCTACACTTTTCTTCATACTTCAAATATTTCATTATGTTAAAAAGAATACATACAACATAATAATGTACAGATCTGACAAAGATGAGTGGGACATACCTAAGTGTTCCTAAGATTATTCTCTATACTTTTCTTCATACTTCTCTATACTTTTCTTCATACTTCAAATATTTCATTATGTTAAAAAGAATGTATACACCATAATAACTGTCTTATGATACTATATAAAAAGGAGGAGAAAATACATGAGTAATTTTTCTTTATATTTTCATGCACTTTTCAAATATTCGTCAGTAAAATTACATTTCTTTTTAGAAAAAATAACATACAGAGCAAACTTTTGAAAAGAATCTGCATTTCAAGAATAAAGAAATTTAAATCACAGAATTTTAAAACTTGAAAGGAACCTTAAAGAATATGGAAGAACCAAAATAAGAATATTTACTAGTGGAAATGCAAAATGCTACAGGCACTCTGGAAGACAGCCACTTTGGAAAACTAAACATACTCTTACCATGCTATCCAGCAATCGCACTTCTTGGTATTTACCCAAAGGAGATGACAACTTACGTCCACATAAACACCTGCACACAGATGTTTACAGCAGCTTTATTCATAATTGCCAACACTTGGCAGCAACCAAGATGTCCTTCAGTAGGATAGATAAACTGGTACATACAGACAAATGGAATATTACTCAGCGCTAAAAAGAAATGAACTGTCAAACCATGAAAAGACATGAAGGAAACTTAAAGGCATATTACTCGGTGAAAGAAGCCAATGTAAAAAGGCTGCATGCTGTATTATTCTAACTATATGACATTCTGGGAAAAGAGACAGTAAAAAAGATCGGGGGGAAGAGAGATAAGTATGAAGAGCACAGAGGATCTGCAGGGCAGTGAAAGTACCCTCCGTGACATGACGATGAGGGTGTGTCATTATGCATCTGTCCAAAGCCACACAGTATACAACACCAAGAGTGAACCATAACGTAAACCATGGATGCGGGGTAATTATGCTATGTCAGTGTAGGTTCAGCCTTGGTAAAATAAGTACCATCAAGTGAGTGATGTGGATAATGAGGGAAAGGCTATGCAATTGTGGGGCAGGGGGTGTATGAGAAATCTCTGTGCCTTCGTGTCAATTTTGTTGTAAACCTAAAACTGCTCTAAAAAAAATAGTCTTTAAAAAAACATTTAGGGACTTCCCTGGTGGCACAGTGGTTGGGAATCCTCCTGCCAATGCAGGGGACACGGGTTCGATCCCTAGTGCAGAAAGGTCACACATGCCTCAGAGCAACGAAGCCCGTGTGCCACAACTACTGAAGCCTGTGCACCTAAAGCCCCTGCTCTGTAACAAGACAAGCCTCCACAATGAGAAGCCCTCGCACCACAACGAAGAGTAGCCCCCACTCACCATGAGTAGAGAAAGCCCAAGCACAGCAACAAAGACCCAAAGCAGCCATTAATTAATTAATTAATTTAATTGAGTCTCAAAGGAAACATATCAAAAACACTGGGATTCTTAAATGCCAAAACAAACAAATAAAAAACAATTTCCAGTTTAGCTTATGTCAGCTATTACATTCATGTAGGAAAAAAATCTACTAAAAATAAATATATTCATTTACTTTCCACTAAATGATTCTCTAATTCATATTATTCACCTGTCTTTAATTTCTCTACCTAAAGGGAAAGAAGGGATCTTCCTTCCTTCTACCCCTCAAGGAAGAAATAACCAGTAAAGGTTTAAGGGCTTCACTTCAGTGTTATCTACCACAGGCCACTGATAATTCTGAAAACATATAATTATTCCTAAGAAATAAAACTGTCCACATGAATCACTCATTCTTCATATCTCTCCAAAAAATACAACCCTGGCTTCTGAGTCAAGGAAGAAAGGCTATTTTTCACAGGATTATAAAAGGCAAATATTGGCTTTTCACTCATATCATCGCTTATGGAAAAAATATTTAAAAAAATAAAATAGAAAGAAGGAAAGAAAAAGCAATAAATCACTTTCCTTAGATGAATCACCTCTTCATGACAACCTGAACATCAAAGCATTCCTCAGAAAGTATGCAAGAAAAGCATTACTGTCAAAAAGACTAATGAAAGGGCTGTATTTAAGGTAGCGATTATCCTATGTAGTGGAATTTCAGAGGGTTCTTTATTGGCTTGGTTTAATTCTACATCATTACTAATTTACTTCATGAGCATGAATTACTTGTGTGAATTAAAAAGAAAATGGTTATTTCAAGGTGACAGTTTCAGATTTCTTTACATTTGTTTAAATTTTCTACAGAGGACATTATTTTTTTTTCTGAATGTGAAAGTAAATTTTAAATTATAAATCAGGTTAGAAGCCTTAAGTGGAAACTGAGAGTGAAAGGGAAAGCTGAAAATACTTGGGACCACTGCCCACTGCATCATAAATCAATTAATAATCTAACGCTACAGGGTATTTTGAGAAAGATCTGTCAAGTTACCACCAAAATACACTAGACTATAATAGAATAATTTCACAAGGAAACAGTCTCTCTAACAGTACTGAATTTCTTCTGCTTCACACATATGTAAATACATTATAGTCACAAAGCAGTTTCACATAGCCTTTCGAGCCTCAGAAAAACACCGTGAGGTGGGCAGTGATTGTCTGCATTTGTAGATGAAAAACTGGGGCTCAGGATCTGACTGACTTACCAAAGGTCACCAAGCTAATGACACAAAGAATCACAAGTTGAACCTAGAGAGGTCTTTACCCTCCAAGGGCACAATAGAACACAGTACCTCCCTCTAAAGTACTATTTACTGAAGTGCGTAATATTAGCTTCAACTTACAGATGCAGAAACAGAGCCTAGAACTCACTGCGAATGCTGTCCAAGATTACAAAGGTAGTAAGGGGCAGGATTAGGATTCAAAATCCAGGCGGTCAGCTGCAAACCCAGTGCTCCTTCCAGCAGGCGAAATTACAGCACGGCTGACGCCGAGAAAGTAGGCGGGAATGACACTAAGCCTTACCAGACAACTGTGCACAGCATGGCTCTGTACCTGACCACAGCCAGCGTGACAGAAATGGCCCCTGACTCATTCATCCCTTCCTCAGGAACTGAGAATTGAGACCAGAGTCAAGCCTCCCTTGAGGGACCTGTAAGAGCAAGCCAGGAGATATGACACGGGCATCTCCAGCCTACCCCATGGAGCACAAAATCTGAAGACGCTGGTCTGGAGAAAGAATGGCAAGGGGTGCAGAGAGAAGCTGGAAGCACTGGGGGACCTTTAGTCCTTAGTTACAAACCCCTCCTCAGGGCCCCTCTTATTTCCATAAGACTCCCTATTTCCTTATAGTAAGTGCCCCATTTTTGCTTAAATCAGCTTACCATTGGGTCCAAATGCAAATTCAAAGGGGGGGAAATCTACTTCCATCAAAGCACATTAAAAAATAAGCAGCTAGCACAAGTAGCATATGCCTGGGATAAATATCAGATCAGAGAGGAAGTCCTTCCTAAGAGTGGACCAATCTAGCCACAAAGGATCTTCTCAAGCATGCATGGCATTACTCACCAACAGCCGTCCAAACTGCAAGAGCTTCTTACGTGCACCATATGTTCCTCTTGTCCAGTTCATTTGATCAACCAAGTCCCTCAACCAGGAATACTCTCCCAACCTCTCCTGACCATGTCTCCATCTCCACATATCCAAATCCTCTCCATTCAAGGTCCAGCTCAAATACGACATGCTCCACACTTACACATCCCATCCAGGCCCTACAAACCTGGCACTTGTTATCTTCTGCTGCCAGATCTTCCCTTCCCTAGACCATAACAGCTCTTTGAGGTGTGACCCCATCTGACTGCATGCTCATGTGCTCCATCCATCTCCAGAGCTCCTCAGGTTGAGAAACTACAACTTAGTCTCTTGGTATCCCAGCATTCAACTCAGTGCCTTACAGAAAGAAGCTGCTCAAATAACTGTTGAGAGTATGAAATATTAATTCCTCATGCATTGGAAAAGCCATTTAGAAGTTTATACATCTAACATCTGCAGCAAAGGAAAGGAGGGAATTGGTGGCAATTTATAACACCTGACAGAATCTCTAGGAAAAGGGAATGTATGTTTTTAATATGATGACAAGTGCTTACGGTTTTTTTAAGAAAAGGAAAGGAGAGAAATTCCAGAAGGGCTGATTGTGTGACAGAACTGTTCCACTCCAAATCAGGAGGGGTGCAGTAGTTATTGCAAAGAGAAGGACAGGAGGGAAAAAAAAAAAAGATGGAAGGGGAGGACAGACCAGGAAAGGGAAGAAAGTCAAGGCCTTTCCCCATGACTCACCACATCTAAGAGCTAAGAGCTCTTGAAGAGCTAAATGAATTCCTGAAATGCTTGGGAAAAGAGGACGTGTGTGTGTGTGTGTGTGTGTGTGTGTGTGTGTGTGTGCGCGCCTGCGTGTGCCTGCGTGTGTATGTGTGCACCAGTGAAACAAGCAGGTTTCATGTTCAAACTAACATGGGTGGAACCAAAACACCATTTTCAGAAATGGGAGCCCAGAAACTAAGAAAAGCGTAAGTTAAACTAGGAAATTCACAAAAATTGAATGTGACAGAGTGCAGGGGTAAAGGGTACCTCTGGACTTTGACAATCTCTGCAATTAGAAGTTTGATGCTAAAGCCATGAAGAATAAGGAAGCCCTAGCTGGCATCTAGATTATGTATGTAATACTCAATCTCTTCTGATAGAACAATCTACCAGAATTAAAAATCTAACCAAATACTAATTGGTAGTTGAAGTCCACATCATCTATTGATTCCTATATACCACTTCAATTCACTAAATGCCACTCTAATACGTGGCAAAACCTAAATGAGGCCAGTAGGATACTTCTTTAGGAATTAATGCTTAGAACTGTGATTTCTACTTCTGTGTTTTTAAATACAGGCTTGCCCCCATTCCCCATGTTTTTTTTTAAGAACTCATCAAACACAAATGCATTAAAAGGAAAATGTTGAGACATCCAGCAGTAAATACAAATACAGTAAGTCAGGGGTGAGGGGAGGATCCATTTCCAGAAAGATAATCCATCCTGGTTCCTGAGGGACTTGCTTCCCTCCATCCAGGGCAGCCCGAGAACCAAGGGGGCAGAAGATAAGAACCTTTGCAGGCAAAGAGGCCCTGAGCGGGAGGTTCCTGCTGACAAAGTCCCTGCTGATACTCCTTCCCCCTAGAACTAAGGCAATCAGACAAGCCATCTTCTTGTTCCCTAGCCTACCAGTCTTACCCCCAGGGCCCAAGTAGCTACTCCAATGTGGAAACCCCCACATCGGGATGCACTAGTGACTAGACTCTTTCCAGGGAAGGGGAAAGGAGGCTTTCTTCTTCTGCCACTTCAAGTCTTAGGCATTTGAAGATGATGTCAGGCTACTTTAAGCCCCCTACCAAGCCAGCAGAACCCAAAGTAAAGCTATCCCTCCATGTTCACACACACAGCCCCTGCCCCTCATCCCCCAATCCCACACACAAAGAGGGAGCGATGAAAGAAATCACATAGTGCGCTTGACAGGGTTGGGGTCAGGTTAGGAAACAGCAGCGCTCATCTGTACCCTAGATTTAATGAGCAAGTGCCACACTGCAGATGCACTGAGGTCCACAAACACTCCCAACTCCCAAGGAGGCCCTTTCCCCCAGAGACAGCAACTGGCAGATGCCCAGTTAGAAATCAGTGTTAGTAAACTGATGAGCAGCAAGATTAGTTCAGCTTATGAAAGTTGGCTTAAAGGAGATGATACATAGTGCACAAGAGTTCAGACTGCATAAAAGTCAAATGTATGATAGGATCCACCCAAAGCAGCTAATTACTTAGGACAATGCTCATTTGGATGTGTAGATTCTAGAATGTTTTTTAAGTCACTATTTAAATCCCAGCATTTGTGGTTTGGCCTGCTTGCCTTTGGTATATTGTAATTAACACATCTATCACAGACCCAAAAGCTCTAAAAAAAGAATCTAGGCGCAAATAGTGTCCTCATTTTTCTTCTAAACACTTTCTCCAACCTTCCAATTTTCCATTTCTCTATAATGGAATGAAGATACGTGAAATAGTAAAAATAAACCAAAATTTATTCTAAAGTTGAACTCTGGTTTATAAAATATTCCATTCATTCCATCACTCAAAATTCCACCTAATGGAATTAAGGCATCATACACTATTAGCAGCAACATACACACCAAAAAACAACAGAATGCACTGGGAGAAGAGGGATCCAGTAGTTAAATGGAAAGATAGCAACAAAATGTACCTTTGGATTGAAGCTACAAAATCTCAGGTACTCATTGGATATTGCGCTCATGATATCAGAGAATTACAATCTGAATTTAAAGAATTTCAATCAAAGGACCACCAATATCACCCAAGAGTCAAACTGACACCATATTCTTGTTCCGTTTCAGAATGAAGTAGAATTAAGTGGCTTTTCCATCACAATGCATGTCAACGTGGCAGAATTAGGAATATCCAAATACCATAATGCTGCTTTTCTCAATACCTCTTCTCACAAATAAAACAATTAAATCTGTGATGACATTCCTGGAATACATAAAATCAAACTCTGTGGTTGTGGCAGACAATACTACTCGTAAACTAATACCCATAGTCTTTTCCTTGCACACACTGCTAAGTAACACCTTCAAGTTTTATCTTTTCCATGCTACTTTTTTAAATTAATGTTTATGTGATGACAGACAATAAAAGCTTCACGCATATATAAACTAACATGAACTTCACTGATTCTCTCAGGATAGCTAGAAAAGGAGAAAAAACCCATGAAGATCTTGGGGGCAAATTGCTACTTGATAACCTATGCATTTTTAAATGCTACTACAAAAAATGCACACATCCTAAGGAACTAAATCTACTAACCTCTACAATCAATGTGATACATGGTTTATCCAGTCTTGACAAAAATCCTCTGGATCACCAATGGTGTGTTCATCCACTCGTACATATGCAATTGTATAAAGAATCTATTATTCAGAACACCAGGAAAAAAAAACAATTAAAAGATTTATACTCATAGCTATCATTTAAAAAAGCACAATAAGCACTTTTCATTTCTATGCTAAAATCTCCTAATTTGATGCCCTGGTTTCCAAATTCAGAATGGGGGGATTATAAGGATTACCAAATTGGAAAAATAGTAAGGAATATGTCCATATATAAAATTTGGTGTATATAAACAAGGCCCTACTGTATAGCACAGGGAACTATATTCAATATCCTGTAATAAACCATTACAAAAAATAATATGAAAAAGAATATATATATGTATAATTGAATAACTTTGCTTTATACCAGAAACTAACATAACATAGTAAATTAACTATATTCAATTAAAAAAAATTGAGTAGAAGTAATATGCTAATACTTAAAATATATATATAATGGTAGTTATTCACTGAAGGCTAAAAAACTCCAGTACAACATATGTTATGTATGTGTACATATCATAAACATACAAAATCTTACATTAAAATTAGAACAAAGTGTATGATTTACACCATAGTTTTATAAGAAGAGTAGTAGTGGATGGGCAGACGTGTTATTAACACAACAACTAAGAATGTAAATGGTGGACAGTCATAACCCTGGGAACTTCTGATGCCCTTCCCTGCTCTTTTCTCTCTTTTTCTCACCCCTATATATGCATAGCCCCCAGGCAGCTGTCCTCTGGACAATCTGTCCACATCACCCAATACTCTCCCAAGTTTCAGAACCAAAGTTCCCACACACCTGCAATCCATGTGCCCAACACTATACCAAGTTCTTAACATGCGTTATCTTTTCCCATTCTTATAACAACCCTGTAAAATAGTTTTGTTATCCCATTTTACAGGTGAAAAATCCAAGGCCCAAAAGCTAAGTCCCTCCACAATTAAAACTAAATAAAAAGTGGTAGGGTCAGGATTCGAAACCAGTTCTGACTTCAATGCCGGAGGTTTTAGTCACTATTCAAAACAGTCTCCCTAAACAACTCAACATGGGCACCTCAATAACTCAAACCATTCATTCAACAAATGATTTATTTCTTGAACACAAACCTGTTCTCTCTTCTCTCCGCTCTTACCTCCCTAAATGTGTCTAGAGGCTCTCAGGTAGGCTCTGGAAATCATCTCTAACTCCTCCTTCTACTGAATAACTCTCCACTACTTGGCCAGTAGTTTCTACCATTTTTAGGGATTCTAGATTATATTACCTGTTAAATCCACTTCCACTATCCCAGTTCAGACCTAAAGTTTCTTCTAACTTGGCTACTACCTCCCTTTTAATCTTGCTGCTCTTGGTCTCTGTACCCTTGCAATCAATGTTACACAACTGTTACCTGTTATAAAAGGATCTACTCACGTTACACCCCTGCTTAAAAGCCTTTGATGGTCCTCTACTCTCTACAGAACAAAGTTCAAACTAGTTGTGTTGGCATTCCTATGCAACGTGGTCCCAACCTCTCTCTTCAGCTTCATCTCCTACCACCACCCCCCTCACTAAAAATAATAATTTATACAGAATTTAATTGTTTATACAGTGCATTAACATGTACATTAAGCCTAACAACACTATTTCTTATTATCCCAATTTTATGAGAAAGAAACTGAGACTTAATAAGGTAAAACAATCGGATGAAGATCCCAAATTGTAAAAGGCAGAAAGGGTCAAGTCTCAAATTCCAAATTTTAACTCCTTTCCCAGCACTTCATGCTGCCATAGTACCCCCCATTCTAGCATTCCAACTTTCCCTGAAAATGCACAATATTTTTCAAACTTTATGTCTGATCTCAAGTTATTGTTCCCTTAGCCAGGAATACTATTCTAACTCCTTGACATTTTTAAAGAACTGTGTTAGGCATTTTTTACATCATGCTTCCTATTACTTATATTTATATATGTTTGCCTCTATACTGAATTATAAGCCCTGGGAGGCCAGGACCATAAGTTAGTCACTCCATTTCTAAAGCCTGCTTATTGAATTGGAAAATGTGTGGGGAAAACAAGTCATATAAGACGGCAAGCATTAACGCAGAGAACAGCCAGGCTTGAAACCAGAGACCAGCAACTTAGACCAGACCATCTGAGCACACTGGGCAGTGCCTACAATTTTAACATCTATCTTCTGAACAAGGTCGAACACCCAGTGCCAACTATTCTCACCAACACTGGCCTTCATTAAATATTACAATCTACTGAAAGCATAATTTAAAACAAGATGGGGTAGAAGTGAAAAACTAGAAATTATAAAAAACAGAAATATCATCACTATTTTCCATTTTAACCTTCCTATTTGGCTAAGTGACCAAAACTGAAATGATACAGACTTGATTAAGCCTTTCTATACAGATCAGCACAGCTGCATGTATGACTGTCATTAAAGCAGCCATCTCTCTGGGGCTGTCTCAGTATGCTCACAGAATCACATTCACCTACACAGCTACACACACAGCTTCCCCGTATCATCCTCTAAAAGAGCCACTAAGATGCCTGGCACTGGCAGAGACTCTCTTATAATACATCTGACATGTTGATTATCTGGCCAACTTTTGCATGAAGTGGCTGTGTCAAATGGTCAAGCTGAAGAGCATCAATATGCTTTAAGATTACAGGCTGTTGCTCCTTCATGAGTTGTCTTTATTCCAATGAAGATCAGATTGTAAGGATGCCTTAGAATTATAAAGCCCAGAATATGAAACCACTGAACAGCTGACCAGGTGAAAAGTCTCAAATGCTTCCTTCTCTCTGTCAGAAATCGCCCTACCCACTGCTGAAATATAACTACAATGTCAACTTTTCCATGAACGGGGAGAGGATAATATTAGAAGAAAAACTAGCCTACGTGCCTTGCATTGAATTTCATTCCATTCCAAACAGTTACATTACCCTAAATACAAAGGGAAAAAAACACAGACTATGACCTTAAGTAAATTACAAACTAGATTTCAGAACTGCCTTTAACAGTCAGAACTAAATTATTCTCTATTTTGGCATCTTACCCCAAAATCTAATATGTCCTATTCCATGAACCAGAATATTGCCACATTTTATACACTATAGCAGGTTTCTTCTGGAGGCGAGCAAGACATGGGGGGAAAAGCCGTATTGCTCTTCTTATAAACTATACTTTCCCTTTCAGAGACAGTAACACAGTAGTAATACAGAATTAACATAAACTTCGGAATCAAACCATCTGAGTTCAAGCCCTAACTCTGTAACATGAGGGAAGCTCCACAAGACAATAATAGTAACAAAGTCACAGAGTTGTAAGGATTCAATCAATTTGTACAAAGTGATTAGAACACAATGGTAAACTCTCAATAAACATTAGCTTTACCATTATTCTACTACAATCACCTGACTCAAAGTGACAATTACAGGATGTTTCTGAAAGGATAACAAATTTTAACAAATCCCAACCCAAGATTATCCTGCTTATCTTTTGGCAACTTTCTTAGGATACTGGGGGGTGGGGGGGGGGGGGGAGGGAGAAGAAGAAGAAAGAAAAGAAATGAAATAAAATAAGTAAAAGACAAACCTAACCGTCAATTCTGCTTCTCAGGAGCTCCTACAGAGTGCAGTATCAGATACAACTGAAAGCAGCTACAGACTTCATTTACATGTATGACATATATATCACTTCAAACGAAAAGGCAAAACACACTGATTTAAAATTACTGGAAAGGCAGTGTTTCCAGCTATACATCTCAAAATAACAGACCTGGGGCCAAAAATGATACTATTATTCGAGCATTACTATCTATAACAAATCATACACTTTGGTCCTCACATATCTGTTTAAATGTACTCTTCCTCTTTCTTCTTCATAGTATTGTAATTCCATCCGTGGACTTTCATAGTTTTGGTTGTTTCTTTAAATATTTTTTAAAAATATTTATTTATTTGGCACGCTGGGTCTTAGTTGCAGCATGCAGGATCTAAGTTCCCTGACCAGGGATGAAACCCGGGTCCCCTGCATTGGCAGGGCAGAGTCTTAGTTGCTGGACCACTAGCGAAGTCCTCATGTTTCTTTTGTACCCCACAGCAGTTAAACAGCAGTCTAATAACTGGATTAAAGTAACATGTAGCTGAGAATTTAGCAATGCATCTGACTTGATCTATTCATCAGCATGAACGCGCTGTGGTACACGGAGGTAGCACGGCCTAAAGGCTGATTATGAGTGCCCATGAGCCACCTGGGATCCAATTCCAACTCCACCACCTACTAGCTGAGGGACCTTGGGAACCTAAAATGCCTGTTTCCGCTCCATAAAACAGCAATAAGAACTTTACCTACCTCTTAAGATTATTTTGACGAATAAAAGAATATATACAAAGCACTTATAACAATGCTAGTGGGACTATCCTGGTGGTCCAGTGGTTAAGACTCCACGTTCCCAATGCAGGGAGCCGGGGTTTGATCCGGAGATCCCACATGCATGCCACAATTAAAAGTCCAGTGCCACAACAAAGATCCCACATGCCACAGCTAAGACCCGGTGCAGCCAAATAAATAAATATTTTTTAAAAAACACACACACAACCTGCTAGTGCTGAAATATTTAGGGACAAGTGTACTGATGTCTTCAATTCACTTTGAAATGCATCAAAATAAGATGGATTGAGTACTTAATGCCACTGAACTGTACACTTAAAAATGGTTAGGATGACAAATTTTATGTTCTGTATGTGTATCTTACCACAATCTTTTTTTAAATAAAAAGAATAGTAAAATAATTAAAATAACCTTCTAAAATGTGCCTTGAAAATGGACAGATATGTGATAAAGCTAGTAGCAAAATATCACATGGAGAATCTAGGTAGTGGGTATATGAATGTTCACTTTCAATTTTTCTGTATTTTTAAAGATTTTTATGACAAAATATTAGGGGGAAAACAATGCTGGCATCTAGTAGTTTGTGTTTATTATCATCTACTTGTCAGAAATAACAGCCAGCAAATATTCATATACTTAGCTCCTTTTTTTATAGCAGAATTCTAAAAAGCACCTTTTTACCACCCATCTCTCCTTTTATTATAGCCTTTCTGAAAGTGAAAGTGGTTTATTTGAAGTTCCTTTTTATATGTTCGGTATATATGAGTGTGATTTCAAGCTAAATTATTCCAAAGGACCAAATGCCAAGTATTTAATCTCTCCTGAAGAAATACAGAAACCAAGTCAACAGACATCTGTGGTCAAGGACTGGTGATTTGACCAAAATAATAAAAAAGCAAGGACTGGAATCATTTCTTCCTAACTTTTCCAGTAGCTGCTAAGGCCAACAAATTCCTTAACCAAAAGAACTACAAACATCTTAACAGGTACCTGATATATAGGAGCACACTGCATATATACAAATACATCAGTCCCTTAAGAATGATATCCAATTCTTCCTCTAGTTTTGTTACCCATTCCAATTAGTAATTCATATTTTAACGTGTTTAGTGCTACAACATGAACTCAGATATCCTGCAGTGGAACAATTTAAAAAGTCAGACCACCTCACACCCACTGGGATGGCCACTATCAAAAATACAGAAAATAACAAGTGTTGGCGAGGTCCCAGAAAAACTGGAGCCCTTTTTTTAACTGCTGGTGGGAACATGAAATGGTATAGCCACTGTGGAAAACAGTATGGCAGTTCCTCAACAAATTAAAAATAAAATTACCATATAATCCAACAATCCCACTTCTGGGCACATATCCAAAAGACCTGGAAGCAGTCTCAAAGAGATACGTGTACATCCATGTTCATAGCAGCATTATTCAGAGCAGCTAAAACATACAAGCAACCCAAGTGTCGATGCACGAGAAAATATATATGCATACAAGGGAATGCTACTCAGTCTTAAAAAGGAAGAAAATCCTGTCATGGTACAACATGGATGAACCCTGAGGACATTATGCCAAGTGAAATAAGCCAGTCACAAAAAGACAAATCCTGATGAGTCTACTTGCATGAGATGTCTAGAGTCGTCAAAATCATGGAGACAGAAAGTAGACCCCTGGCTGCCAGGGGCTGGAAGAGAGGGAATAGGGAGGGTTTACTGGGCATAGAGTTTCAGTTTTGCTAGATAAAAAAGAGTCCTGGAGATAAATGGTGGTGATGGTTGTACAACAATATTAATGTCCTTAGGACCACTGGCCTGTACAGCTAAAAATGGTTATGATGATAAATTTTGTTATGCGTATTTTACCACAATAACAAAAAAAAAATGGAAGAAAAAAGATGAGGGAGCTGATCTCCCCAGAAGGCCTGGTGGTGCCCCAGCTTGGAACTGACAGACAAGCAGCCAACTCTGCGATTATCAACCAACCCCTGTCTATCTCTAACCACCGCATGAGACCTTGTCTACTCTGACTCTCCATCCTGCCCAGGGTCACACCAATTCTTTATTTCAGCCTCAAAACGAGCAAACACCACTGCTGCTACACCAGTTTTGTGTCAAGTCAGCAAGAAACTTAATCTAACTAAGCCCACCTCTTCTTTAAAACAAGGACAATTCCTACCAACCTACCTTACTAGGCTGTTACGAGGACAAGAGTGAGATCACGTATATAAAAGTAGCTTTAAACTGCCAAGCACCAAAGAAACAGAAATTATGATGTGCATAGCTACTTTCATATGTAAATTCAGACAGCTGTAACAACTGAAACTTCACAAGGCTGGAGACACCTCACCCAGGCTTCACTCCACTTAAAACTCACATTGTCCCTCAATATCACCTTTCTTGTTCCTCATACACTGAAGGGCAGCACTGAAAAAGCAAACGCCTCAACCTAAAGCTTTTCACCTAACCACCCCAAACGCAATCAGAAATTATCTTACATGTCCTAGGAAAATTCAGTTTTCATGACCCCAGCGTGGGCCTGCGGCGCCCGGGGACTACACTTCCCACAAAGCACCGAGGCGAACCCGGGCGGCGGGCGGGGCGGCCTGCGATGCAGGGTGACCACCGCTCTCCCCGAGCGTGGACAGCCGTCCCCCGGAAAACTGCACCGTTTAAGGTCAAGTGCGCACTGGCTCTCCCTTCTGAAAGCGCTGTCACCCCGAGGTTTGCCCCGCGGCTAGCGCCGTGACCCTCCCTGCCCTCGCGTCCTTCCTGCTCCACCTGAGGGTCACCGCCTATTCTTAACCTTTCCGCTGACTTCCAGAGTGTCACAACAAGGCACCTTCTCCCCCGCCCCGAGAGCTCCGTTTCTAGAACTCGCCCAACAGCTGGGCCCGGGGTCCACGGAGGGGGTCCGACGGGACGGCCGACACTGCCCGCCACCCTGGGGCTCCGGCCGCTCGGCCGGCCCAGCCCCCACGGGCAGGGGGCTAGGCTCCCCGCACCCCCGGGCCGGATCGCACGCAGAGCTGGCTCCGCCCGGGGCTCTGGTTTCAATTTCGCAACGTGACGGTGCAAACCTGAGGCCTACAAACGCCGGCGGCGGCGGCGGCAGCGGCAGCAGCAGCGGCGGCGGCCGGCGCCCCGCCCGCCAGGCCCGAGCGCCCCAGCCCCCCGCACGCCACGGCCGCCGCCCGCCCGGCCCTGCTCCCCGGCCCTCCAGCCCGGCCCAGGCCGCCGCCCCCGGCCCAGCGCAGCGCCGGTTCCGGCTCGCGGCCGCAGGCTCGCCGTGGCACTTACTCAGCTCGTCCTGGGAGGCGGAGGCGGCGGCCGCAGCCATGTTGCGCCGGGGAGGGAGGGAAGGAGGGAGGGGCCGGAGGGGGAGGGCGCGGACGGGCTGCACAGGGGGCTCGCGGTGCGGCAGGGGCCGGGAGCCGCCTCCGGTGGCTCGGCGCGGGCCGCGCAGCGCACACGAGGCCCGCCCGCCGCCGCCGCCTGCGTCCCCCTCGCTGCACGTGTAGCTCTCGCCGTCCCTCGCGAGCTCGCGACTCGGGCGCTCCCGCAGCCCGGCGCCTCTGCAGAGCCGCCGCCGTCCGTCGGCCGAGTCCCGGTACGCCCGGCCCGCGCGGCGGCTCTGCGGCTCCGCGCCGCGCTCGCCCAACTCACGCCGGTTTTATATTTAGAAAGAGCTGAGCCATCCTCCCAGCGGCCCCCCCGCCGGGCCCCTCGCGCGCCCGCCCGCCCTCGCTCTGTCGCTCGCTCGCTCGCTCGCGGCTCGTCCTGCCCACCTGCCGCCGCCCGCCCCGCGCGCGGGAGCCGGCCCGCGAGCGCTCCCCGTGCGGACCCGGCACGCGGCGGCCTGCGCGGGCGGCCCGGCCTAGCCGCTGCTCGCCGCCCCTCCGCGTCCGCGCAGCCTGCGGCGGTCCCCGCGCGGGCCCGACGCGCGGGCCTCTGACCTGAGTCCGAGCCGGTCTCCATGCCGCGGATGCTGCGCTCGGCGCCGCAACGCGGGCGCCCAGAAGCGAGGCGAGAGGCGGGCTCGGCCCCGGGGAGCCGCGCGCCGCAGTCCGTGAGGGGCTCGGCCAAGCTGGCCCGGGCTGCCCCGGCCGGGGGAGATCCTCGAGGCGGGGCCGGAGCTCTTTTCGTGAAGGTCTGTGGCTGTCACGTTGGCGGGTCCCGACCTGGAGAAACACGCCTGTCCGAAGGAAGAGACGTGGACTCGGAAAAGTAGAGCCGGGTTCGGAGTCGGCGGGAGGAAGCCCCGCCCTGCGCCTCCCGCCGAACTTCTCGGCCCCGCCGCTGACTCAGTCCCGGGCAAGCCCCGGCGCCGTGATCGGGCCCCGACCCGGCTCCCTGGGCTCCCTTTTTACCTTAAAGGCAGTGGTAAAGTGTAGGTTTGTGATGGTCTTAGAAACTAGGACTACCGAGCGAGGGAAGATCACTAAGCCCTACTAAAAGTTCAATAAACCAAGATTTTTGAAGTTCAAATGGCAGTGCATATGCTTATAGGAGCTGCTTTCTTACATTTTTATTCTAATCCCTACGTTCTTTTTGATAACCCGAGTGATTCATTTTGTATATAGCGATGTTAACTTCATGCCTTAAGTTTGTCCGTGAGGTCACTTAGTGAAAAAAAACAGTTGCAATATGGAATTCAAATTAAGGGGTTGCATAATTGCTGTACTTTAAGTGATGGTACTGTCATAATAAATTAGGTACAAGGTCAGATACACTTTTTTGGGGGGGTATAAGAGGAAGAAATCAAGATCCTAAATGAATTGAAATTGCTTTTATCCCTAAAAGAAATCTATAAAGCCTTAATGTCTTGAAAAATGAATATATGTCATTCCAGATGTGACTGGGGCAAGTACAAGGTACTTACACAACATTAAAGACATTTATGTCCTTTATTGCTTTTATTAGAGAAATTATACATGATCTTTGTAAAAATTTCAAATGATTCAGAATTTAAAATTGAAAGTGAAAGGCCTTGCTTCCCCTCCCACCATCCCATTCCCCAGAGAAAACTGTGATTAACAGGAGTGTGCCTCCTCCAAGGCCTTGTCTCTATGCACATATGTATACAACTCCAAAAATAAGTGGGAAGGCAGTTCAGGCTCATGATAAAGTTCCATATCAGTGTTTTTCCCCCGTAAACATTCTTCCATGTTAACTCAAAAAGCTCTGCACCACCACCACTCTTTATTAATGACTTCATAGTATATTAAGTTAAACAATCCCTTTGAGAACATTTTGGCTCTTTTGTTTGATGGTGACACAAAATCGATGCACAGTGAACTATTTGCAAACAATACTGAAGTGTATAAGGTAAAGGTTGTCCCCCACCTCCCTGCTCATTATCCCCTCATCCTACTCCCCAGAAATAATCCCTGTTAGCAGTTCAGTGCATACAGTCTCTCCTGACCATTTCTATGAATGTATAGCATGACTACCAAGGACTAGTATGGTGAAACTGACTTCCCATAACTTCCAATAGATCCTTCTAAAGCCATCCCCACCGAAAGTATAGAATCTAAGTTAAAAAAAAAGTTGTTTGAAATTTTAACTTCCAGAGAAGACCAGTTTGCATCTCATAAATTCCTCCTATATAGAAATTCCAGAATCCCACGTGTGCAAATCACATGTAGGTATGTATACACAGATTTCGTTTCTTTTGATAAAAATGGAATCCTACTATATGTATTATTATGTAACTTTACCTTTTCACCAAACAATATATCAAAGGTATCTTTCTATATCAGTAATAATAGCTAATACTAATTGTGCCAGGCACTATTTAAAGTGTTTTACTTGGATGAATTCATTTAATCCTTACAACAATCTTAGGAGGTAGGGATTTTTATGATACAGGATGATTGAGGAACAAATCTAAAGTGCCACAAACTAGTCTACATACTGAACCACTCTGATCTATATGTGCAGAACTACCTTATTCTTTTAAATGACTGTATGAGAATCTTTTCTTTCCAAAGACTTGAAAAAAAAAACTTCATGATAAGTACATGACAGAATTTAATCATTCCCCTATTGATGAGCATTTACGTTTTTACAAATTTTTTTATTGCAAACAGTGCTACTGTAACATTCTTATGTGTTTATGAAGTCATATATTTCTATATGTAGACATGGAATTGTTAGATTTAAAAGATGGCTTTAACATCTCATTATATACACTAGGTTATAGCAGCTTACAATGCTGCTTCTAATCACTACTGTTTAAGCTTTTTTATAGTTGTTTCTCCCTTCAAACTACTTGTTCGTTTTTCCCACTAAATAGCATCATCATCTTACTAAGCCCTTTGCTTTTGAATAGTAGCCTTGAGATACTTCCTATCTAGAATTTACTTCAACTTTAAAAAACAGACAAAAAAGACCCTCATGGACTGTTGGTGGGAACGGAAATTGGTGCAGCCACTATGGAAAATAGTATGGAGCGGCCTCAAAATTGAAAATAGGGGAATTCCCTGGTGGTCCAGTAGTTAGGACTCCATGCTCTCACTGCTGAGGGCCAGGGTTTGACCCCTGGTCAGGGAACTAAAACCCCACAAGCCACACAGTGCAGCCAAAGAAGAAAAAGTTTTTGAAAATAAAAATTGAAAATAGAACTGCTATATGGCCCAGCAACTTCACTTCTGGGTATTTACCTGAAGAAAATAAAAATGCTAATTCAAAAAGATACATGCACCCAACATTCATAGCAGCATGATTTACAATAACCAAGATATGGAAACAAAGTGTCCATCAATAGATGAATGGGTAAAGAAGAAATGGATATATGTATATAGGAATATTATTCAGCTATTAAAAAAAAAAGAAATCTTGCCACTTGCAACAACATAGGTGGATCTAGAGGGCATTATGCTAAGTGAAATAAGTCAGATAGAGAAAGACAAATGCTGTATGATCTCATATGTGGAATCTAAAAGGCAAAACAAACAAAATGAAAACAGACTCACAGATACAGAGAACAAACGGGCAATGCCGGAGTGGAGGGTAAAATGACTGACGGGGATTAAGAGGTACAAACATCCAGTTATAAAGTAAATAAGCACAGGCATGTAATATACAGCATAAGAAATATGGTCAATAATATAACTTTGTATGGGGATAGATGGTTACTAGACCTATTTTGGTGATCATTTATTTTGTAGTATATGCAAATATCAAATCACTGTGTAGTACACCTAAAACTAACATAACATTGTACATCAACTATATTTAAATTTTAAAAAACAGACAAGAAGTAATTGGGGGAGGGTAAGGGGAGGGCCAAGAAAAGGCCACTGAGAAACTAAAATAATATATCACAGAATCCAAGAACTAAAAATTTATTTTTTTTTACTCCTTAGACGTCTCCTCTCCCCTCTTGGAGGTCCTACTCACAGTAAACATATGCACAGTTCTCATAAGGTGAACCTCCTTGCTTCCGTAGTCATTCAGAGCAGATTAGAAGCAGAATATTGGAGGGTACTCTTCTGGGCAGGTGCATGGATAACAGAAGTACAAACACAGCGAAAAACAAGGGAAGAAGCGGGAAAACTATGAAAAGAAGCTATAAAAACTCAAAAAGCAAAGCATGCTGGGGTTATTTATAAAGTACCGAAAGTACTACCCACCCCATAGGCCCTGAAATCTTTTCACTTGAATACCTGATGTTCATGGTGCATAATCCTGACATCAAGAAATGGTTAAATAGGGACTTCCCTGGTGGTCCAGTGGTTAGGACTCCGTGCTTTCACTGCCGAGGGCCCGGGTTCAGTCCCTGATCGGGGAACTAAGATCCCACAAACTGTGTAGTGTGGCCAAAAAAAAAAAAAAAAGTGAAATTATGTTTAATTTCAAGCATCAAAAATCAAGGAAGTATGGAGTGTATTTTACAAAGCTTTTCATCTAAAATGATTATAATAAGTAAGCAATTTTGGGTGTCTTAAAGGTTTAATTCTAAGCTATCTAGAAAATCCAGCTATCCTAAAAGACTCAATTATCCATTCCCAAAGAGCCCCAGACAAGCCAAAATTCTATATAAATAAATCTCATCTGGTATTTGTTTCGGTTGCTGAAAAAGTCAGGGACTGTATCCAATCTTTCAACACAGGCACAACACTAATGATCATCTCTGCTCTTTTCGGTCAGTTACTGATTGAAATATTTCACAGCACATAACACCATGTCATGACTCAAAACATTCCACTTTCTAAAACTCAAACTCAGAAACATCAATCTCTAACCATTATATAGAATCTTTCCTCTGTTTTACTAATTCCTGTGGATTTGGAGTACATTTTTTTAATCACTGAAATTTTTATCTTCAATTTCAGTAACTGAGTAAAACAGTAGGCTTGACACAGCAGGTGAGAATTAGCAAACTGGGAGGTAGAGGAATGCTAAAAGTATGACTTTCAAAAGGATTAAAAGGGACTTCCCTGGTGGCACAGTGGTTAAGAATTCGCCTGCCAATGCAGGAGACACAGGTTCAAGCCCTGGTCCAGGAAAATCCCACATCCCACATGCCACGGAGCAACTAAGCCCCTGCACCACAACTACTGAGCCTGTGCCTGAGCCTGTGCTCTAGAGCCTTCGAGCCAATCCACAACTACTGAAGCCTGCGTGCCTAGAGCCTGTGCTCGACCACAAGACAAGCCTGTGCACAGCAACAAAGAGTAGCCCTGGCTCTCCACTAGAGAAAGCTCACGCAAAGCAACGAAGACCCAACGTAGCCAAAAATAAGTAAGTAATAATTTTTTTTTAAAAAAGATTGAGAGAGAGAAAATAGGAAAAATGAGTTTAAAAACATAAAAGCTTCAAACTTCTTTACTAGAAGACTAGGTGGAAGGAACACAGAAAATTGTGGAAAAGCAATTTTTGAAGCAATTCCAATTGTGGAATGGCTGAATGCATCTAGAAACTAATGCAATAGCCATAATTTGTTTAGAAGGGTCTGAGTCAACAGATATGTCATTTTTGCTTCCTGCCTTTTCTGATAATTCTGCCTGGAATTTAGGCAAGGCTGGAGCTCCAGCCACCATGTTGTGAGAGTGATGTGACCTACAGGCCATTGAATCAGAAACATAGTAGGAGGCTTGGCCCCTGAATATATTATGGGAGCTGCCATACAAGCTATGGCCAGCCTGACTCCAATTTTATTACTGAATGAGAAAAACCAAATCCTGATTAGTTTAAGCCTTTGTTTTTAGAGACACAGAGTACATTTTAGATTCTCGTCATCACCTCGAAGGTTTTGACCACTTTCTGTTCATGACTATGAATTCTTATTAACACCTTCTAGTCTTTCTTTCCTTGATTTCTATCTTACAGACAGTGCCAATCAATTCCCAACTTTGGGCAAACCCCACCATTCACTGTATTTTTCCCCTCCCAAATATCACTGGAAAAAGGCAAAAAGCTGACCTGGCCCAGTATAACATTATAACTTGCATTTTAGAGAACAAGGCAACCCATCCTCTAGGGATAGGATTTATCCCTATGCCAGAAGATTCTATCTCCTCTGATTTCCTTAGGACAGTGACCTCATAGTTTTTTGTTTACGTTCCCCCACTACCCCCAAAATTTTGAAAAACAATGTAATCCATTCACACTTTTTTAGGTTGGCATCTAAAATTTTCCCTCATAACTTAAATAATTGAAAAGAAGAAATTTTGACAATGAATTCTATTGTAAATGATAGCATTTTAAAATAAAAGCTCTTCTATTGCTTAAAAAATGTATAGATTCTAAGCAAGATTATTTTTTCTAAATAAGATGTTGATTTGATGTTTACCATCATCTATTTAATTTTTTTATTTTTTTAATTAATTTATTTATTGGCTGCATTGAGTCTTTGTTGCTGCATGCAGGCTTTCTCTAGTTGCAGTGAGGGAGGGCTACTCTTTGTTGCGGTGTGCGGTCTTCCCATTACAGTGGCTTCTCTTGTTGCAGAGCACAGGCTTTAGGCACGAGGGCTTCCATAGTTGTGGCACGTGGGCTCTAGAGAGCAGGCTCAGTAGTTGTGGTGCACAGGCTTAGTTGCTCCAAGGCATGTAGTATGTTCCTGGACCAGGGATCGAACCCATGTCCCCTGTATTGGCAGTCGGATTCTTAACCACTGCACCACCAAGGAAGTCCCTACCATCATCTCTTTTTAAAAAATATGAATAAGTTCTTAGTAATAAGAAATTTTACATAACTGCATTTTCTCCTTGAACTTATATTTTCATTTTACTTCACTCACAATTTATACTACTGCAATGTAGTTTTTTTTGATAAATTTATTTATTTATTGGCTGCACTGGGTCTTTGTTGCTGCACACCCGCTTTCTCTAGTTGCTGCGAGCGGGGGCTACTCTTCAATGTGGTGGGCGGGCTCCTCATTGTAGTGGCTTCTCTTGTTGTGGAGCACGGGCCCTAGGCACGTGGGCTTCAATAGATGCAGCACATGGGCTCAATAGTCGTGGCTCACAGGCTTAGTTGCTCCGTGGCATGTGGAATCTTCCTGGAACAGGGCTTGAACCCATGTCCCCTGCATTGGCAGGTGGATTCTTAACCACTGCGCCACCTAGGAAGTCCTGCAATATACTTTTAACTTGGAAATCTTATCATTTTACTTTACCATTCTTTTCTTCAACAAAAACATGTATATAGGTTTGAATATTTAAAATTTTTCTATGGTTATTTAAAAAATCATTATGGGTCATTGTGTTTTCATTGTCATTTGTTTCTAGGTATTTTTTGATTTACTCTTTGATTTCTTTAGTGATTTCTTGGTTGTTTAACAGCGTATTGTTTAGTCTCCATGTGGTTGTATTTTTTACTGATTTTTTTCCTGTCATTGATATCTAGTCTCATGGCATTGTGGTCAGAGAAAATGAAAACACAATGACCCAAAACTTACGGGATGCAGCAAAAGCAGTCCTAAGAGGGAAGTTTATAGCAATACAGTCCTACCTCAAGAAACAAGAAAAACATCAAATAAACAACCTAAACTTACACCTAAAACAACTAGAGAAAGAACAAAAAAACCCCAAAGTGAGCACAAGGAAAGAAATCATAAAGATCAGAGCAGAAATAAATGAAAAAGAAAGGAAGGAAACAATAGCAAAGATCAATAAAACTAAAAGCTGGTTCTTTGAGAAGATTAACAAAATTGATAAACCATTAGCCAAACTTATCAGGAAAAAAAGGGAGAAGATGCAAATCAACAGAATTAGAAATGAAAAAGGAGAAGTAACAACGGACACTGCAGAAATACAAAAGATCATGAGAGACTACTACAAGCAACTGTATGCCAATAAATTGGATAACCTGGAAGAAATGGATAAATTCTTAGAAAAGTACAATCTTCCAAAACTGAACCAGGAAGAAATAGAACATATGAACAGACCAATCACAAGTATGGAAATTGAGACTGTGATTAAAAATCTCCCAACAAACAAAAGCCCAGGGCCAGATGGGTTCATGGGCGAATTCTATCAAACATTTAGAGAAGAGCTAACACCTATCCTTCTCAAACTCTTCCAAAATATAGCAGAAGGAGGAACACTCCCAAACTCATTCTACGAGGCCACCATCACCCTGATACCAAAACCAGGCAAAGATGTCACAAAAAAAGAAAATTACAGGCCAATATCCCTGATGAATATAGATGCAAAAATCCTCAACAAAATACTAGCTAACAGAATCCAACAGCACATTAAAAAGATCATACACCATGATCAAGTGGGGTTTATCCCTGGAATGCAAGGATTCTTCAATATATGCAAATCAATCAATGTGATACACCATATTAACAAATTGAAAGATAAAAACCATACGATAATCTCAATAGATGCAGAAAAAGATTTGACAAAATTCAACATCCATTTATGATAAAAACTCTCCAGAAAATGGGCATAGAAGGAAATTACCTCAACATAATAAAAGCCATATATGACAAACCAAGAGCCAACATCATCCTAAATGGTGAAAAACTGAAAGCATTCCCTCTAAGGTCAGGAACAAGACAGGGTGTCCACTTTCACCATTATTATTCAACATAGTTTTGGAAGTGTTAGCCACAGCAATCAGAGAAGAAATTGAAATAAAAGGAATCCAGATTGGAAAAGAAGTAAAATTGTCACTCTTCGCAGATGACATGATATTATATATAGAAAACCCTAAAGACTCTACCAGAAAACTGCTAGCACTAATCGATGAATTTAGTAAAGTAGCAGGATACAAAATTAATGCACAGAAATCTCTTGCATTCCTATACACTAACAATGAAAGAACAGAAAGAGAAATTAAGGAAACTCTTCCATTTACCATTGCAACAAAAAGAATAAAATACCTAGGAATAAATCTGCCTAAGGAGGCAAAAGACCTGTATGCAGAAAACTATAAGACACTGATGAAAGAAATCAAAGATGATACAAACAGATGGAGGGACGTACCATGTTCTTGGATTGGAAGAATCAATATTGTGAAAATGACTATCTTACCCAAAGCAATTTACAGATTCAACGCAATCCCTATCAAATTACCAACTGCATTTTTCACAGAACTAGAGCAAGAAATCTTACGATTTGTATGGAAACGCAAAAGACCCCGAATAGCCAAAGCAATCCTGAGAAGGGACGATGGAGTTGGTAGAATTAGGCTTCCTGACTTCAAACTATACTATAAGGCCACAGTGATCAAGACAGTATGGTACTGGCACAAAAATAGAAAGGAAGATCCATGGACCAGAATAGAGAACTCAGAGATAAACCCAAACACATATGGGCAGCTTATCTTTGACAAAGGAGGCAAGAATATACAATGGAAAAAAGACAGCCTCTTCAATAAGTGGTGCTGGGAAAATTGGACAGCTACATGTAAAAGAATGAAATTAGAACACTTCCTAACACCATACACAAACATAAACTCAAAATGGATTAAAGACCTACATATAAGACCAGACACTATAAAACTCCTTGAGGAAAACATAGGCAGAACACTCTATGACATCCATCAAAGCAAGATCCTTTTTGATCCACCTCCTATAATAATGGAAATAAAATCAAGAATAAACAAATGGGACCTAATGAAACTTAAAAGCTTTTGCACAATGAAAGAATCCATAAACAAGACAAGAAGACAGCCCTCAGAATGGGAGAAAATACTTGCCAACGAAGCAACGGACAAAGGATTAATCTCCAAAATATACAAGCAGCTCATGCAACTTAATACCAAAAAAGCAAATAATCCAATCCACAAAGGGGCAGAAGACCTAAATAGACATTTCTCCAAAGAAGACATACAGAAGGCCAACAAACACATGAAAAGATGCTCAACATCACTAATTATTAGAGAAATGCAGGTCAAAGCCACAATGAGGTATCACCTCACACAGGTCAGAATGGCCATCATCAAAAAAATCTAGAGACAATAAATGTTGGAGAGGGTGTGGAAAAAAGGGAATTCTCCTGCACTGTTGGTGGGATTGTAAGCTGGTACAACCACTATGGAAAACAGTTTGGAGGTTCCTTACAAAACTAAAAATAGAACTACCATATGATCCAGTAACCCCACTACTGGGCATATACCCAGAGAAAACCATGATCCAAAAAGAAACAAGTAGCATAACGTTCATTGCAGCACTATTTACAATAGCCAGGACATGGAAGCAACCTAGGTGCCCATCAACAGATGAATGGATAAAGAAGATGTGGCACATATACACAATGGAGTATTACTCAGCCATAAAAAGGAATGAAACTGAACTATATGTCATGAGGTGGATAGACCTAGAGTCTGTCATACAGAGTGAAGTAAGCCAGAAAGAGAAAAACAAATACTGTATGCTAACACATATATATGGAATCTGAAGAAATGGTACTGATGAAACCAGTGACAGGCAAGAGTGGAGATACAGAAGTAGAGAATGGACTTGAGGACACGGGGTTGGGGTGAGGGCCAAAGGGGAATTTGGGAAGAGGTGAGAGAGTAGCATAGACATATTTACACTACCAGCTGTAAAATAGATAGCTAGTGGGAAGTTGCTGTATAACAAAAGGAGAACAACTTCATGAGATGTGTCTTGGAGGGCCAGGACGGGGAGGGTGGGGGGGGAGTCACAGGAGGGAGGGGATATGGGGATATGTGTGTAGATGCAGCTGATTCACTTTGGTGTACCTCAGAGACAGGTACAAGAGTGTAAAGCAAATATATTCCAATAAAGAGTTTTAAAAAAAAATCATTATGACCAAGTAATCATAATTAATAGTACACAACTTTTCAAAACAATATAAAATACATTACAACATATTTAAAGCTTCAACTACTAGTGATTAGCATATTTTGCAATATTACAACTTTTGAGAGTTAGTAAACATAAAACGTAAAATTTTATTGGAAATGTATCTCAAAGGACTGGGGCATTTTTGCAAAAAAAAAAAAAAAAAAAAAAGATACGCAGGTGCCATTATTCACTTCCTTATTACCTAACTTGATGTATCAAATTGTCCCTTTGATGGCGGTCATGGAGTTCTTCCCCGAGGGCAAGTAACCCTACTTAGCCTGGAGATGGGTGAGAGGCATGGCTTGCTTTTGTAAAGTGAGAGAAGGGTGTGAAATAGAACACTTTGATTTTAGAGACATTCTTAGGCAAAGCAATTTGAAGAAAGAATATACATGATCTAGAGATGGTTTTTCTTAATACTATCCATGTCCCTATATCCTAAGAAAATCTTCATGTACTCAGCACCCTTGTTTCAGAGCAATGCACCTTCAGTGTTCTTCCTTCTTATGCTTTTCTGTCCCTAGTCTCTCCTTAAAAAAATAACCTACCCAATACCTCTTTCCATCCTCATATTCAGGCTGCACTTTTATTCTTTCCTCAACACCCTGAACGTGCCTGAAACTGATCGCTTGAGGATCAACCAACTGCAAACTCCGGTGGATAATTTTTCATTCCAATTATTGACTCCATCATCCCTTTCAAAACTCTCTTCTGTCGGTTTTCCTTTACCACTTTCTCCCGATTCTTTTCTACTTATCAGTTACCTTCACTGCTTTCTCTTTCTCTGCCACCCTCTTAAAGCCAGCATTTCCTTGGGTTTTAACCACAGACCTCTCTTCTCACTCCACCTTCTCTTCTTTGCAATCCCCACTCCCTAATCTTCAACTACTAGGTAACTCTTTAATTTCTTTCTCCAGTTAAGTCATCTCTACCTAGACGTCCTACATCATTGCTTCAAAAGCAACGTATCCCCAAATGAATTTCAATCTTCTTTCTCAAACCTTCTTCTGGTACCCCGTAGTGTATGGGGAATCAGCATGCAGCTGATCAAACCAGAGACCTGGGAGTAGACTATAATCCTATCTTTTCTCTCACTTTTATTCACTATCTACAGATTTTCACTGAGTAGTATCAGTTGGGGTTTCTCTGGCTCCTGGTACAGAAAAAATCTCGTGTATGTACAAAAATATTTGGAGAAGAGTACTGGAGTAGTTCACAGAAACAAAGAAAAACTAAAACATCAGGAAGGATAGGAACTGGGCAGCTCCCAGGATCTCAATAACAGGAAATGAAGGTCATTCCCCAAGGAACAGCAACCAAATGACCCAGCAACAACACAGCCTTTCAGTTCTGGATGTTGCAGAATAAGATACGTAAATTCCAAACTTTGACTCAACCTTGGTTGAAATTAAAACAAACCACAGGTTGAAATGATAATAGATGAGACATAAATGATCTTGTTGGCATAAATTCTCTGGAATCCAAAGTACTATGTTGGTCTAACATTTCTCAACAATAGAAAAAGAGATAATTAGAAAATTTTACATTCTGATGACTAGAGGAGCACAATGAATGAGATTAACTGTTAAAGGGGCAAAGGTCATGTTTAAATTTCCAACCTATGCATGCTCTATTTCTTGTTATTATGATATAGTTTCTTTAATGTTTAATAAGAGGCTCCTGTCTTAAGCAATTGAATTTTCTCATTCATGCTATAAATGAATTCACTAGCCTTAGGGGCCCTGTACATACTTTGTGGGTACTTTTTATCAGCGCACGTGTATTTTGAATGACTCTCTCTCATAGCTGTAGAAATTAAAGTCACCTCTGACACAGCTGACGCAAACAGAAAACAAAGTTTTGTTTCTTTGCCAGGGTCACGTTTAAAATCTTGGGATGAGAGCGTTGATTGATGTAGTTTAGATCACTTATCCACCCTGCAAGTGAGGAATTGAGACTATTATTAGAAGAATGGGAATGGGAAAATTGAACAATAAGACAAACAATAGTAACCACATCCCACTAGTCTAAAGAGCAAATATTCATTCTCCTTAACATAGCTCTAATCTGTCACTTCCTCTCTATACCTTGCCTTAGCCTACTTTTTTAAGGCATCTTTTGGTAAAAAGAAGTCTTCAGTCTTTAGTCTTTTGTGTTGTGGCTTCTAGCTCCTTCATTTTACCCTGAAAAAGATCACCACTGTTACTCTCAAAGTTTACCAGTGATTTCTCTCTATACATATTTAATTGAGATACAATGTACCTTATTGGCAAACTTTTTCTGTAAAGGGCTAGCTAGTAAATAGGCTTTGTAGACCATACAGCTTCTGTCATAATTACTCAACCCTGCCATTATAACATGAGAACAGCCATAAACAATGGAGCATGGCTGTGTTCCAATAAAACTTTATTTATAGAAACAGTGGGCTGGATCATAGTTTGCCCATCTCTCATCTAGTAGCTTCCTGAGAAAAGGAGACTGAGGTGAAAGTTCGGGACTTGCATGTCTGAAAACATCTCTAATCTACACTGAAATAATCAAAATGGCTGGGATAGAACTCTTTTTTTTTTTTTTTTTTTTTTAATATTTACTTATTTATTTGGCTGTGCCGGGTCTTAGTGGCACATGTGGGACTTAGTTCCCTGACCAGAATTTGAACCCAAGTCCCCTGCATTGGGAACATGGAGTCTTAACCACTGGACCACCAGGAAAGTCCTTGGGATAGAATTCTTAAGTTGGAAATATCTTCCCCTCATAATTTTGGAGGTACTGCTCAATTTTTTCCTGCCTTCCAAAATGCCTCATTTCCTTTAGCTCAGCTAAATTCACTGGCCTTCAGAGGTAGGGCTTTGCTTTAGGCTTTACTTGAAACTCACAGAGCTATTTTTGCTTCATTAGTAGGTTTTTTTTTAATTTCTAAAAAGAAAATCCATTTGAAGAAATTGACTGTTATGTTTTCCAATGTCCTTTACCCAAGGAATAGCTTTTCCTAGAATTGGGTACCAGGGAAAATTTTGAATCTCAGGGAAACTTCTACACTGTCATTATGAGACAATTGAAATTAACCCATTGTGATTTACTTGATTGTTAATGTCCAATTGCATTAAATGCATATCATATTCAATTCATTCATATGCTCAGATATTTAATAAATGGGAATAAGTATGAAGGAAAAGAGAAAAGGAAGGCAACTATTTTGGCAGCTATTGCAATTTTCCAGCTGCAAAGTAGTAGAGATGGAAAGCTGAGTTTCAAATTCAAGAGACAATTCAAGACAGATAGGATGTAGGGATTCAAGTATAGGAAGACTAATCCTCAAGTTTCCAGTTTAGAGAAGTGACAGAGTAGATAATGTCACTAATCAAGGTAGAGGAATTGGTTTGGAGGCTACAGAAAAGCTAAGATGGGTTTTGAATATGTGAGCCATCTGAGCAAACATTATTTATTATTACTCCCTTCCCACCCATTTACTTTCAAAAAGTACTGTAGGTGCCTTATGATAGGATAAGTTACACAGAAGAACAAAGGTTGTCAATAAAGACAAAATCCAAGTTGTAAAGAAAACAGGAACATGCCCAGCTGAGGTCAAAGCAAAGGTGAACGTTACTAAACCAGCAAGGACATCCACTGTGACTAGGTAAAGTCAACACACTCAGAAAATCATCTGGCCACATTGCAGCCTGCCCTTGTCTCTTGTCCCCAAGAGCATCAGAGGCCAGCCAGTGGGGCCTTTGGAGGAAGACTGGCATCCAGCATCTAGGAAGCAGCCACTTCCAAAGATGAGAACTGACTCTTGGGGCATGAGTGCCTAGCATGTGTCATGGGAGTCCAGCTTTTCATATTCAGGGCCTCAAAGAATCATTTAATTCCAAGCCCCACCCAAAGAGATATACTGTGACTCTGCCCAGATTACCTTTGGAACTGGATCTGTGAGACAAGGAAAGTTCACAGGCAAACAAGGCTATACATACCATCAGGCAGAGGAAAAATAGCTGCTGACACCCTTGAACTTGCCCCAGGCTAAGAAATGCAGAGGATCTTTCTGTTCTTGTACTACAAACCCCACGCTTCTGTGAATTCTCTCAGGCTGACCCAACCTCTCTTAAGCACTCCCAAGCCTTCCACTGAGCCCCCTGGAACCTGTTTAGTAGTTATGAACACTCCTCCATCTTCAATAGCATTGCAGAACCCACTCCTACTTCCTAGCTTGTCTGACAATGCCTTTCTCCATGTAGCCGTCTCCAGTGTAAAGTGCTAAATCTCTTACATCTCACATTCCACTGGTCAGGTGGTAGAAGCAGCACCCTCGTAGTTCCTCACTGCTGCTTGCAAGCCAATGTTCTACCTAGATTAGGTCTTCCTCTTCATCCTAAGTCCTGCAGCATCTTAGATGTCAACATCCATTGGTGGAGCCATCCATACTTGGCCTTTCCTTTCCTTGAATGTGTCTTCTTGTTCACCTTCCCCTTCACTCCACTGCCGTACCCACTCCCACAGGCACGCTCTAGACCCGGTCGCCACCTACAACTCTTCCGCTGTTTAAGCTTTCCAATCTTTTAGCCCACCCACTAGCCTGTCTTTCTGCTTTCACTCAGTGTTTCCAATATTCATTCTTTTCTGAAAGTTATGTTTATTGAGTTTCAAAATTTTTAAGCTTTATCTAGGTTTAACCGATAGAGAATAAACTACACATATTTAAAGAGTACAATTCGATGACTTTTGATGTTTCCCCTGCCAGGCAAGCACTGATCTGCTTTCAGTCACTATAGATTAATTTGTATTTTCTAGAATTTTATATGTGTAATCATATACTATGTATTCTTTTTTGTTTGATTTCTTTCACTTTGAGATTTTATCTGGATGTGACATGTATCAATAGCATCCTTATTTTCATTGCCCAGAAGTTAGTATTCCATTGTACGGCCATCCCGCTACTGTTTATTTTATATCCATTCACCAGTTGCTAGACTTAAGATATTTCCAGTTTTTAACTATTACCAAAAAAGCTGCTGTTGGGGACTTCCTAGGTGGTGTGGTGGTTAAGAATCCACCTGTGAATGCAGGGGACACGGGTTCAAGCCCTGCCCCAGGAAGATACTACATGCCACAGAGCAACCAAGCCCATGTGCCACAATAATTGAGCCTGTGCTCTAGAGCCAGTGAGCCACAACTATTGAGCCCATGTGCTGCAACTATTGAAGCCCATGTGCCTAGAGCCTGTGCTCCACAGCAAGAGAAGCCACCACAACGAGGAGCCTGCGCACCACAATGAAGAGTAGCGCCCGCTCACCACAACTAGAGTAAGCCCATGTGTAGCAACAGAGATCCAACACAGCCAATGAATAAACAAAGAAACAAATAAACACATTTATATTAAAAAAAAGCTGCTGTGAACAGTCACATACAAATATACTTTCATTTATATTGAGGTATAATTCACTTATACAAAAATTTACATTTTTAAGGTGTGCAATTCTATTTTATGCTCTACGTAGTTTGACAGGCATATACAATCATGTAATGACCGCCACAATCAAGCTATAGAGTATTTCTATCACTCCAAAAAGTTCCCTGAGTCCCTTCCTTCCACTCCTGGTAACTGGCAACCACTGATTTCATTTATATCCCTATAGCTCTGTCTTTTTAGAGTGGCAGGTAAATGGACTCAGAGAGTACCATTTTGTGTACTCTCACTTAGCATACTGTTTTTGAGATTCAGTTACATTGTTGCATATTTCAGCAGTTAATTCCTTTTTTTTTTTTTTTTTTTTTTTACTGAGTAATACTCCATTGTATGAATAGAAGACAATTTGTTTATCTGTTCACTAGTTGCTACATATTTGAGTAGTTTCCAGTTTGGGGCAATTATTAATAAAGCAGCCATAAGTATTCCCATACAGCTCTCTTTATGGGCATATGTTTTAATTTCTAATGAGTAAATACCTAGGAGTAGGGTATGCTGGTCGTATAGTAAGTACATATTTAACTTTTTAAGTACATTAGTTATTGAGCTTTGATTTCTCTTATCCTTTGACCTCTCTACTTTCTTCTTTTATATTAGCTAGCTCTTATTTTCATCTTCCTAACCTAAATTGGATTCCATCTCTCAACATTTCAAACATACTTCTGTTTATAGCCCAACTCCTTGTCCCATTACCTTCTTGTCAATCTCACCCTACAAAATCTCATCTCCTGGATCAATCCAACCATCCCTCTTCGCTGTACCTATTCTGGGGCTACTTTGCATATCTGGGAACAGTCATTCAATGTACATATTGACATGGCATAACTTGGTGGTCTCTAACACTGCAGGGAAAACTTCCAGTGCTTTCTTGGTCAGCTCATATTCTTCCCAGCAGCAATCTCAAACTTAATCTATTCTTATCAAGCTTCAGACCCCACTGCCACCTACTTCTGCTGAGGTCTCAGTAGATGATCTCTCAGCTGATTCCATCAGATTCCATTAGTTACATACCTACTTGAATCTATATCCATCTTTGCCTCCTTCCCTGTTACAATGAACCCTGGCTCTGGCTGTTTAAGGCTAATCTCTCCATCAGTGTTTCCTTTTAGTGCCTGAGTCCTTACTGTATAGAATACTCCTTTTCTCTGTACCTTCACCCTCTTTCTCTAGTAGAGCCTTACTGTACCTTGCTATGTCTTTCCTTCTTTCTTTCTGGAAGATACTCTCTCCCCTCCCCTATTGTGGCTAAGCAGGAGAGTTTTTTGTTTTTTCTTTTCAGAATTTGGTCAGCTCTCCTAGACAGGAAATCATGCCCTCCTCTGGCTCTGGGATCCTTTGAGGCCCAGCTGAGCCAGGGCCAGAGGCACCAGGAAGCAAGGTCTTGTGTCTTTGAGACAGCTCAGATTACAGGCGCTCAGGGTCCCTCAGGGTCCTAAGAAGACACCTCAAAGGCTGCCTGGGGTAGGGAACCCAGGGCTTCAATCAATAGTGCTCCTCGGAGAACTCGAGGTATGGGAGGGGGCGGGGGGTGAAGGGGAAACTGAGACGAAGCGAGAGAGTAGCACAGACATATATATACTACCAACTGTAAAATAGTCAGTGGAAGTTGTTGTATAACAAAGGGAGTCCAACTTGAGGATGGAAGATGCCTTAGAGGACTGGGGCAGGGAGGGTGGGGGGGACTCGAGGGGGGGGAGTCAAGGAAGGGAGGGAATACGGGGATATGTGTATAAAAACAGATGATTGAACCTGGTGTACCCCCAAAAAAATAAAAAAAGAAAAAAAAAATAGTGCTCCTCTTTCAGGACTTCCCTGGTGGTGCAGTGGTTAAGACTTCACACTCCTAATGCAGGTGTCCTGGGTTCAATCCCTGGTCAGGGAACCAGATCCTGTATGCTACAACTAAGAGTCCCCATGCTGCCACTAACAGCCTGCCTGCCACAACTAAAAGATGCCATGTGCCACATCTAAGACCCAGGGTAGTCAAACAGATAAACATGAAAAAAAAAAAAAGAATATATATCCAGATGGGATATATATTGGTGCAGCCATTTTTATAAAACATAATCTGCTGTATGGGGCATCATCTTCAATCTTTTCTTTGTCTCCACTCATCAATGTTTGCAATAAATCACCAAATCCTACTACTACTGTCTCTTGATACTGCTGTTTTCTGGATCTGTCTTTTTTAGTCCACTACCATTTCGACCACCTTTATTCTGTGCCATCATTATCCCACCTGAATTATTGTACAACCTCCTAACAGGACTAGTCTTTTTGCCTCCAGTCTTACTTCTTTCAAATCTATTCTCTATACTGAAGCCAAAACAGCTAAAAACCAAACAAAAAGTGCACTTACTTGCTTAAGTATTCCTAAGTATGCTTACCCTGGTTAGAGATCCTACCAGAGAAAAGTGAATTGATTTGTAGTTTTCTCTTTCTTCTACTGATACACAACCCACCACTCTTTACCATGATGGTTGCTTTTAATCAAAAGTTAGTTTGACCCCCAGTTCCAAGAAAGGGTCATTCTTTCCTGATAACTTATTCCTATGTAGCATAATATTTAATTAGAGAAAATTTCAACTACTGTAGTGTTTCTCAAACTGTAGTCCAAGGATCACCCGCAACAGCTTGCAGGGTGGGTGTCCCAAACTTAATATTCAAATGAAGACTACCATGTGATTCTAGCATACACTAAACTTTTTTCTCTGACTTGCCCAGTGAAATGAATAAGCCAATATCATTTCATGTTCCTTTAGTTTCTCCAGCTTCTCCTTGATGTCCCCTCAGGTATACAGTAGAGGAGAAGAATATGCATTCAGACCTAGGACCCAACAGCTTCTTGACTGCAGGCAGCCCCGTTTCCTTGGCTTTCCTTGCTGTCTGTGAGATGAGTGCACGTGTTCATTTAGTTGAGCTTGTTCCTTTATTATTTATTTATTTATTTATATTTAGCTGCATCGCACCTTCATTGCTGCGCATGAGCTTTCTCTAGTTGTGGAGAGTGGGGGCTGCGGATTCTTAACCACCGTGCCACCAGGGAAGTCCCTGTTCTGTTCCTTTAAAGTCTCAGGGCCTTGACTCACCCTGCTCCTTCAGTCTAGAATGTCTTTCTCTCCCAAGGCCACCCTTCCAAAAGTCACCTACTTATAAGGACTCTCCCAACAATCCTTCTGGAGTTCCTCAGCCCTTTCCGCTATGCCCCCAGTAATCCATGCAAGTACCATTTACATATTCAACAAATATCTATTGAGCACCTACTATGTGCCAGGTACTGTTCTAGGACCTGGAGAGTGTATTTCCATGGAACAAACCAGATAAAAATCCTTATCCTTGTGCAATTGATAGTCCAGTGGGGGGGAAAAAGATAATAAGTAGTAAACAAATAAGAAAATGATATGATATGTTGAAAGGGGAAATAGGAGTGGGGATGGGGTTCCCTTTAAGCAGAGAAGTGACAGGGCTTCATCAAGAAGAAATGGAAGGGTGTGAATGTGAGCCATACAGCATACCTAGGCAGGCAGCAAGTCAGCTACAAGTGCTAGGCAGGTTGGAGGGTAGGGGAGAGCAAGGAGGCCATTGTGACTAGAGCAGGGAAGTGGGGGAAGAGGTCAGGGAGGTTATGCATGGCCAGATACCATCAGCCTTCTAGCCCACTGTAAAATTAGAATTTCTACCCTGGGTGCAATGGGAAGCCTTTACAGGGTTTTCAGCAGAGGAAGTCCATAATCTGTTTTTTGGTTTTTAAGCATCTCTCTGGCTGCAATGTGAAGTGACAAAAGAAGAGTGAAATCAAGAAGCCATTGCAATAATCCAGGCGAGGCATGATGGCGGTTTGGACCATCATGGTGCCGGGTGTGAAAGTCATAAAATTAGTATTTGTTTAATTCGCGTTGCGGCACTAATTACAGCTTGCATTGAATACGTCACTAATAGGCTCCTGCGGTGGGTTTTTGCAGCCTGGATTTCAGGGAAGGGGAAAAAAGGAAAAGGGGAGGGATGGTTTGAGGTTACCAAGGAAACAGAACATCATAGATCTGAAAACCTCAGATGGCTCTAGGCCTTCAGGCCTCTGGCGCAGCAATAATTCTGCAGCTGAGACCACCAGCGCTTCCCAAAGACCTTGCGCAACAGGCCGGGGTGGGAGCCTATGGAAAGCACAGGACTTTTGCAAAGCGGGGCAAGCGCATCCCGGGAATCGTAGTTCTGCGCCCCTGCGCAGGCGCAATGCCCCCCTCCCCCCCCCACTCGCCGGCTTGCGCGCGCAGCTCCTGCAGGACCAGTTTCTAGAAGCTCATTGCGGTGGCGTTGGTCCTGGCTGCGGGTCTTGATGCAGGTAGTGGTTGCCCCTGGACCCTAGTTTGGGGGCCGCGGCCAGGTCGCCGGCTCCGAGGGCGCACCTGGGACAGGGTGGGGGCCGAGGGCCGTCCAACTGCATTCCCAACGCTGCAGTTTCTGCGGGAGCTGGGCGCGCTCCTGGATGGAGCGTTCCTCCATCCCTTCCCTGCCGCGTTGGTCTTGCAACTTCGCTGCTTTTGTATTTTGGGCGGGAAAATTCATTGTGTGTGCGTTGGGGTAGGGCCCTGTCCCGTATATTGCGGGATGTTTAGCAGCATTCCTGGCTCCACTCTTCAGGTACCCGTAGCATCCCTTCTCCCCAGTCGTGATAACCAAAATGTCTTCAGACATTGCCAAACGTCCCCTGTGGGGCAAATCCCTCTCCCCCTCTTCGTTGGAGAACTTCCTTCTGCCTGCGTCACATTTTCGCGGAGCCTTTATTGTAAGCTCCCTGGAGATCGTGACTAGTGTCTTAGCCACTGCAGAGTCTCAGGTGCCCAGCGCGGCACCAGGTACGTGGCGGGCGCCTCATATTTAGTGGAGGAATAAATGACGTCATGCATACTGTATGCTGGGCTCTGTGCTCCGAGGTGGGTAATTATTGGTGTGGTAGTCGCAGTAGGAGAGTGTCCCCCTTGTCGCAATGTAGCACATCTTAGACTGTTGTCATTTTGGGGGTACTCTTTTAGGGTGGGAACTCTGCCTGACCCGTCCACTTCTGTCTCCGTAGTAACCCATTCCGAGGTTATTGTAGATGGTCAGTTATTTGTGAAATGAGAGAATGCATGCAACACAGGGCAGGCTCTGTGCAGAGGAGCGCTTGGGCATCAGAGAAAGCCTCATACAAGAGGTGACAGTGGAAAGGAGTCAAATTTTAAAGAATGAGTAAGTCTGGAGGGAAAGGAAAAGAAGGCAACATTCCAAGGACAGGGAATGGCTCTAGTGCAAAGGCTGAAGGGGTTAGAGTTTGTGTAAATGGAAAGATACCTCCTTATGGCTGCAGTGTCCATCAGGGTCAGCTAGAGCTGGAGGTGAGGTCATCAGGGCAGGATTTCTAGATCATCATGTGTGGCTCCTGCATTTGAATTTTATCTTAAGACAGTGGGGGAGTGATAGGACTATATTTTGCATATTAGAAGGCATCTGTAGCCTTCAGTGTGAGACTGAACTGAAGAAGGCTGTTCTTAGGTAGTTTCAGTAGGAGGGTATGGAGAGGTTCTTAGGAAATAAAGCCATCAGAACTTGGTTATTGATTATGTGAGAAATTTGAGAGTCAAAAATGAAATCCGGTTTCTGAGTTGAGTAACTGGTGGAAAATTTTGTGGCCATGCACCAAAAGAGGGCAGAAATTGAATAGGTTTGTGACTGGATCCTCTTGTAGCAGTGGGCCATTTCTGATATGTTTTGCTGATGAGGAGTATTTAGTCTGAAAAAACTGTTTTCTTGGAGGGTACCTTATATCTTCTCAAGTAACTCCTCACCTTTTCCCCTACAGAGAAAATTATTCCTTTGATACAGTAGTTGGGCAGGGTGGTTCTGGGCCTCAGAGAATGTGTGTATGTGTATCTATATCAAAACCAAACCAGGAGCAATGTTTTTTAGGATTCACAATTTGTTTCACTTATTTCATATCTTACATTTCTTAACAGTTTCTGCAAGACCGTAGAGTGGATTCTTGGAGCACTTAATATTTTGCCGGAGAGTCTAAAGGGGACTGGATTCCTGCTGGTGGAACACACTGCAAGCCAGAGTAGCCTGAACAAGATGACAACCATCTCCCCAGACCCTCACACTCTGGTCTCAAGTGAACAAAACAGGATCCTAAGAATGGAGACCCCTGGGGATCAGGAAGCTCTCCTAAGGGGAGACACTGCTGACCCAGAGTCTTTCAGACAGAGGTTCAGGTGGTTTTGTTACTCCGAAGAGGCTGGACCCAGAAAAGCCCTGAATCAACTGTGGGAGCTCTGCATTCAGTGGCTGAGACCAGACATCCACACGAAAGAACAGATTCTAGAGCTTTTGGTGTTTGAGCAGTTCCTGACCATTTTGCCTGGGGAGATCAGGATTTGGGTCAAGTCCCAACATCCTGAGAGTAGTGAGGAGGTGGTGACCCTAGTAGAGGATTTGACCCAAGTGCTTGAAGGAACGGAAGGTGAGATTAATAGATGGAGGGAGGAAGTGGGAGAGACCTCCTCAAGATATGAAAGTAAACTCCCCAAAAGAGTGCTTTCATTTAATGACTCTTGCTCAAGGCATTGTGCAAGGGCTATGAAAAAAACAAATTACATAAAACAGATATGTTGTTTCACTTTAATACACCTTATAAATATTTTAAAGATTATTATGAAAATTAAATACATTAAAATGGTAGGTATATGAAATGAATGATATTTGTTTTTGTGAGCTTAGGAATTAAAAGGATATTTTAGGGGGTGGGGGGAAAGCTTGGGTAGGAAACTGTATTTGTGGCTGTCTTCTGTTTTAAAAGTGTAGGAGAAAATTTTTTTCTGTGTCTTCTGACTTTTTTCTCTAGAGTGACATATATAATAATTTCTAGTCTGAGGAGGTCATTTGAAATTTGGACTATTTTTTTCTCCCTTTCCTAGATATGATCTCTCAAGATTCTGTTATTTCCCAAGAGGAGAACCCTGAAGAAGATAAAACAGTTTCTGTTCTTCCAAATACTGAGTCCCGGGTAAGCTTCCTTTCATTGGTTTTCATTCTTTTTTTTTTTTACCATAAATTTTCATTCTTTTTTAAGTTAATTTTTTAATTGATTGACATATAACATTGTATTAGTTTCAGGTATACACTGTAATGATTCAATTTTTGTGTATGCTGTGAGATGACCACCACAGTAAGTCTAGTTAACATACATCACCATATATGGTTACAGAGATTTCATTCTTAAGTAAATACTCACTGAGCTCCTCCTGGGTGGTATAAAGACACTAGAATAATTAAGACAGTCTCCTTTTCCTCACAGTCTTCACATTCTTAGAACTCATTCTTCATATGCTATTTTACTTCAGTTACCAGAATTGATCATGTCTGACCCTAATAAAAACAAAAACATTTACTAAAATTCAACAGTTATTCGTGGTAAAATTGGTCAGGTGGAAATAGAATTATATTTCCTGAATGTGATTTAAAAAAAAATCTCCAGCTGGGTAGTGTTGGAAAATCAAAAGCAGTTCTTACAATGTCAGTGAAAAGACAAGGCTGTCTCACCTTACTGCTATTAGTGAGTATTTTCTGAGCATTCTAGCCACTGCGTGCTAGAAGAAGGAAATGAGGTAAGTATGGATATGAAAGAAGCAGGTGTGTATTATTTACGGGTAATGTAGTGTTTTTGGAAAACCTCAGAGAATCAACCCAGCATGTACTGAAACTCATACAATAGCTGAGAAAAGTAGCTGGTTACAAATCAGTAAGTCTCCTGTATACCAATAATTATCATTAGGAAAAAAAAAATTCTTATTCACAGTGGTAAATAATAGTGCTCTAGTAGGCTGATAATGGCTCCCTGAAATATGTCCACTTACTGATCCCTGCAAGCTGAGAGTGTTACCTTATTTGGAAGAAAGGTCTTTGCAGATGTGATAAAATAGGGATTTGAAATGAGGAAATTATTGTGAATTATATGCGTGGGCCCTAAATGTCATCACAGGTGTACTTAGAAAGACAGATAGAGCTTGAACACAGGAACAGGATAAAGTGATATGAAGATTGGAGTGATAAGGCCACAAACCACCAAACACCATGGAATGCTGGCAGCCAAGGAAGTTGGAAGAGGCAAAGAAGAGATTCTCCCTCAGAGCCTCCGAAGGGTGTGCAGTTCCACTAACACCTGGATATCAGACTTCTGGCCTCCAGAATCTGGGAGAATAAATTTCTGTTGTCTTAAGCCACCAGAGTTATGGTAATTTTGTTATAGCAGCCGCAGGAGGCTACCACAAGTACTAATAGCCACTCTGTTATACTGCCTCTCAAAATGTAGTGCTCTAGAGGATGCTACGGAAAGTGCATTCTAATGATTAATTGTGCTTGCTTGTAATTTGGAGTACTTGTAAGTGTATGTTATTGAACACAGATCCTTGTTTGATTGTGATGGAAAATAATTGCTACTTGAGGCAACTGGAAATTACAGTTTGGAATATAATTGCTGATGTTACTCTTACATATTTAATTATTGCCTGAAGAGCTTACATTAATTCTGCTGATTTGGGGTTTGGGAATGTGATTGTATCCTTCATTTAATATTTTCTGTTAATCCTAGAAATCAGTGTGTTATGGGGAATTTGATCAATGTTAGACATTCCAGAGAATCCTCGTACAGCATTTCACACCAGGGACTGAATGGAAAAGGCAGTGGTTGTTTCATAATTTTGTTCTGTATCACTTGTAATAGATATATAATAGCTACCTTGTAGTTTGCGTTGGAAATTCTTAAAAACTTGAATACCATCAAAACTATTACTTTGTATCCTAACCACTTCTCTGAATTCTTAGGTTCTATTTGGAAATAACGGAAAGCAAAAAAGGCTGTCTTTGGTGTTCTAGGAATCCATGACACTCAAGGATGTAGCTGTGACCTTTTCCAGAGGAGAGTGGAGGAAGCTGGAGCCTTCTCAGAAGGAGATATATAAGGAAGTGCTGCTGGAGAACTATAGGAACCTAGAATTTCTGGGTAAAGATGTCTTCTCTTCATAATCTAGCATCTAAACTGGGTATCTTTTTGTCCATTATTATTGAAAGATAAGTGGTCTTAACTCTTTTGGCTGGGCTTACAGGGGTGATGTGACTAATCCTAAAAACGAGTCCTAAAAATGTGCTTTTCTGCAATGCTTTCTCCAAAAGAGCCTTTGTGTCATTGAACTGAAAATGTTGAGCATCGTTTTGCTGTCACCAAGGCCATACCTTCCCCAATTTCCACCTCAGATTCCAGTATTGAAGTCTGTATTTGACAGCATCTTCTCTTCCCTGGAGAACCAGAGGCTATGAATGTTGGAATGTCTTTGTTCTAGGCAAAAACAGCCATTTTCTATTCTTTTCTCTATGAGCAGGCTTTCCAGTTTCCAAGTTAGATTTGATTTCCCAGATAAAGTGGGCTGGACTACCACGGCTGCTGCAGAAAGAAATCTCAAAAGGCTCCAGACCAGGTGAGTTGATGAAAAGTAGAGGAGGAAATTAAAACAGTTGCTTACCAAGTCATTTGAAAGAAGTTTTGAAATGTTGGGCGACCTAGGTGCTAATATTGAAAGATGATTAGAATATCTGTCTTGCCTTCCTGGAATATTCATTTTAACAGGAGAGAATGTTAGTTTGGGTCCTCTGAGAAGCAGATGCCCAGATATAGTTAGCCATGTCAGAGACTTACTGGGGAGATTTCCAGGGAAGGAAAGCGGGAAAGGTCCTAGAAGAGGCTGGGGTTGCTGTTAGAGCATGATGCAGGTGTGACACCTGTGACAAGAGAGGGAAGGAAGGCTAGGAACAGTCTTAGATTGAAGTGCAGGTCGAGAAAGTTTTGGCAAAGCCAAAAAAGAGTCTTCCCACCGGAGTCACCTATTAGAGTCGTATGCCTCACAGAAGTGGGCCTGAGTATCCTTTCCATACTTGTCATTGACTGGAAGCACCTGTGGGAAAGTGGCTTTGGTGTGATGCCATGGTGGTCATTGAGCAGCAGCAGGGGCTCTTGGGTAAGCGCCCCAGAGGAGGAGCTCTGAGAGGCATGGTTCTGTGGATGCTGTAGATACAGATATCAGAACTAAACGTGTTGGTAATGGGATGCATGCTGTAACAATGGCATGTATAAAGGGCAATGGGAAAATACAGGAGCAAGGGCTTAATTACCAATAGAATTGAAGCTTGGAGAATAAGTAGAAATTTGTCCAATGGCCAGCATGTATAGTATAATCCAGTTTTGTTAAAAGGAAAAAAAATGTACACATACATGTATATGTCTAAATATGTAGATATATATGGGTTTTTACTGTCTGGAAAACATTCATATTAATACTGGTTATCTTCGAGGGATTACATTTTTTCTTTATTCTTTCCTTTCTTATGCTTCAATAATAAATGTATTACATTTATATTTTTAAAAATTAAAATAAATTATTACTTATATGTCAATACCTTGGTTTATTTTAAGGAAAAAGCAATAATTTACTTTGCTCTCTTCCATCTTATTAAATATTCATTTTATTCAACCTGTTGGCTGTTTCCATTATAGTTACACAAATAAAGGACAGCAGTTGTCTCTTTATGTTTAAGTACATTTGGGAGAGTTATTTTGAAGACAGATTCTAAAAATGTTTTGAGTAAAATCCAGCAGCATTCATTGGTATAAATACATGCTTCTCCCCACCCCCAAGATGTTTATGTAAAAGAAGCATCATTTAGATGTACAACTTCTTTAAAAAGCAATTTACAACAGATTGGAGAAAAAGTTTTTGACAGACAAAGCCAGAATCAATAGTCATGATGTATTGAGAAAAAAAACTCATGCAAATCAGTAAGGAACACTGATTATGTTAGAAAAATGAGCAAAGAAGTTCAGTAGATATCTGACAAAATAAGTGACAAAAATAAAATTTAAATTGCTGTTAATATGAAAAGTGTTCCAAATCAATGGTCAACAATGTAACTTAGATTTAAAGAACAATACTATTTATTATGAATCAGATCTGCAGAGGTCTAGAGAAAAACCATTTGACCAGAGATGAGTAGTCAGGTACTTCTCATCATGTATTATGTGATGATAGAACTTTTCTACCATTTGGTTCAGTGGTTCCACTTTTGTGACTGCCTTCTGAGGAAATAGTAATCATTTGATAAACATTCCATAAGGAAATAACTAAATAATAGTATATCAATATGATGGATTATTATGTAACTGATTAAAATTATCTTTCTGAAGAATTAACCAATGAAATGGGGAATAATTATGAATGAAAAAAGTAACCCTATGTATTATACATAGATTTTCTATTTTAAAATGCTTAGAAAAATTTCTACAGAAAATACACAGGATTTTTAATAATGGTTAACTTCTGGGTAATAGGATTTTGTGTTTTATTTTATTTTTTTTTTTGAAAAGCACTCAGTATTTAGTGAACCTCCCTCCATGTAGCTTGAAGTCAAGAAACATCACCCCCACACCCAATAATCTTCTCCTCAGCTCTTCTGCTGAAGAATTTGGCCTTTGGAATGACAGGCTGCTTTGGGAGGTTTCTCTTCCCTGGAACTCTGTAGTAGCCCAATCACAGCATATCAGTGATAGGAGCAACACCAGGGTTGTTTTTGGCAGCATTTACCACATCTGCTCTCTAATCAAGGTCCACAGTTTATCCAGGTTGACAGTTGGGCAGAAGGTCTGGTTCCTTGCTAAGTGTTAATGCCAACTTTCCCAGAAGTCCCTGGGTGATATTTGTCAAAATTGATCCTGTGGTGACACATGCCACTAGCATTACCCTGGCCTCCCAGATGCTTCTGGTGTTTGCTGTAGCCGTGGCTCACATGGCCCCTAATCTTCCTAAACTACCAGGTCTTCCTTAGTCTGGATGGCATGTTGGCGGCTGAGACCGAAGAGGGAAGCCACTGTAAAGTCTGAGGAGCTATCCAGGGTTTTGTATTGTATAGTTATCTGGTTAAAAAATATTTTTATGAAAGTGACACCAATATTATAATTAAGAGCGAGGATGAATGATGTGTTAATAAAGGAACTCAGGGTTCTGAGAGGAGCACAAACCTTGAGAGTACGGTGTTAGAGAATGTGGGACTTGGACCCTAGGCCCTGTCAGATTTATGTGTTGGTGATAGTGAAGGTGCTGAGGGATTGAATTCTAGGCAGTATGAAGTATTAAGACTGAAAACACAGGACTGAAAATGCAGTTATGTAGAGGGGACAGTAAATGGATGCCTGGTTAGAGTATCCATAAGGTCCGTAGGGCCAGATGGTGGTAACCAAAGTCTAACCAAAGTCTAGCATAGGTGGTGTTGTACATCTGCAATGTGATTAACATATTCTATAAACTTGGTGCTATTTGGCTGCTTTGAGGAGAAGCAGTATGGTATAGGTATCAAAAGTGTGGGCTTTGGTGTCAGACTGGATTAAAAATCTGGCTCTACCACTTTTAGTACATGTGATCTTGGGCAAGCTACTTATACTCTGTGTGCCTAGTTGTCACATCCATAAAACAGGGATAATAATAGGACCATATTACCCATAATAACATAGGGTTATTGTGAAAATTAAGTGAAATACAAGTAAAGTGCTTGATATGGGACCTGGTATTTAGTAATTATTCAATAAATGTTTGTACTGTGATGATTATTATTTGGAAAGAGAATAGATTGGATGTAAGGAGAATAAGTTTGAACCTATCATAGAAATTTGAAACGAGGGTAAGAACTTGCATCTCTAGCTATAAAGCACAAATCTTTCATCTTCCTTAATGTTTTCCCTAAACACTAAAAAAGTTTCCCCAGTTTCCTCATGTTACTTTTCCTTTCCCTGTTTTGTGAGACTCTGAATTGTCCAAGCCCCGTTCCTTATATTCTCTACTGTCTTTATTTCTATTTCAGTCCCAAATGCAGCAGCTTCCTTTATTGAAAACAGGAAATATTCTATTTGTTATTTCTTTTAGAGTGTGAACTTAGCAGTGAATTGAAGGAATCTGGCGAAAGTCAAGATGTTCCTGTGGAAGAATCAACTTTAGATAAAATAATAGAAAGGTATCTGATCAGTGGTGATTGTGACTTGACTGGAGAATCCAGGAAACGTTATGGTAGATTAGAGGAGGGTCGTAGTGATAAGGAACATTCACAAGTAGCAATCACACAAAAGAAAGGTCATGGGAAAGGCAATAAGGGTGAGGAATTTGACCCAGAAAAGAGCCCCTTTGGAAATAACTACAAACCACCTTCAGACCTAATTAAACATCTCAGAGTCTACTTAAGGAAGAAATCTTGGAGGTATAATGAAGGCAAGAAACCCTTCAGTTTTCATTCAGACCTTGTTCCAAACCGCAAAGAACACAGTGGAGAAAAGCCACGGAAATGTAATGAAGGCAGGAAATCCTTAAGTCACTCTTCTTCTCTGACCGAACATCAGAAACATCAGAAAATCCACTTGGGGGAGAAGTCTCAGAAGTGCAGTAACTGTGGGGTAGCATTTACTCAAAGCTCATCCCTTACTAAGAGAAAAAGCTCTTCTACATGTGAAAAATGTTGGAAAGATTTAGGTCAAGATGCAGTCTTAGATAAAGATGAGGGAACTGAGACTGGAGAAAAAACCCATAAATGCAGCAAATGTGGAAAAGCCTTTGGCTATAGTGCCTCACTGACCAAACATCGGAGAATTCACACTGGGGAGAAACCCTATATGTGCAATGAGTGTGGAAAAGCCTTCAGTGACAGCTCATCACTCACACCACACCACCGAACCCACAGTGGAGAAAAGCCCTTCAAGTGTGATGATTGTGGAAAATCTTTCACCCTGAGTGCCCACCTCATTAAACATCAGAGAGTTCATACTGGAGAGAAACCCTATAAATGTAAAGAATGTGGGAGGCCCTTCAGTGACAGTTCATCTCTTATTCAGCATCAGAGAATTCATACTGGAGAAAAACCCTACACATGTAACAATTGTGGGAAATCCTTCAGTCATAGCTCATCCCTTTCCAAACATCAGAGGATTCATACTGGAGAGAAACCCTATAAGTGTGGTGAGTGTGGGAAAGCCTTCAGACAGAATTCTTGCCTTACCCGACATCAGAGGATTCATACTGGAGAAAAACCGTATTTGTGTAACGATTGTGGGATGACTTTTAGCCATTTTACATCTGTAATTTATCATCAGAGACTTCATTCAGGAGAAAAACCCTACAAGTGTACCCAGTGTGAGAAAGCCTTCCCTACCCATTCTCTCCTTAGCCGTCATCAGAGAATTCATACTGGTGTCAAGCCTTATAAATGTAAGGACTGTGGAAAATCCTTCAGTCAGAGCTCATCTCTTAACGAACATCATCGGATTCATACTGGAGAGAAACCCTATGAATGTAACTACTGTGGGGCAACCTTTAGTCGAAGCTCAATCCTTGTAGAACACCTGAAAATTCATACAGGCAGGAGAGAATATGAATGCAACGAATGCGAGAAGACATTCAAAAGTAATTCTGGCCTCATCAGACATCGGGGATTTCACTCTGCAGAGTAATTCTTGGAAGTATAGTAAGATGGGGTGGGGGGGATTTAATCACAGTTGTTCCTCATTAAAACCTGGGGTGTAAACTGCTACAGCATTGATTAATAGCTGCAGCTTTGATGGCTTGGCAGCTGGGAAAACTATACTTTTTGCCATTTATCCCTCTTTGCGAGAATGTCAACTTTTGGTAGATAGTGGTGAGGGTTGGTAAAGTCATGTGGAAAGAGAAGAAAGTAGTATAAGATGTGAAATGATTCTAAAAGGCCAAATGTGAGTTTAAAGAGCAGGAGGGGCACACAGGACCCACCTTACTAACATCTTCAGATTTCCTTCTCTCCCAGCCTCCCCTTCCACTACCATGTAGTGTTACTGAAAGAGGACCTGACTGCCATCAGGTAACCTGGGTTTTGTCCCAGTTTGCCAACCAGCTCCCTATATGACCTTGGACCAATCACTTGGTCCAACCTTTCTGAATTTTAGTTTCTTTACTGGTAAAATGAAGGGGTGGGACTAATGATTTCTGAGTTTCCTTCCTTCCTTCCTCCCGCCCTCTCTCTCTTCCGTCCTTCCTTCCTTTTTTTTGTATCTGTCATACTCTTTGAAGCTGTGGAAATAAGTTAAACATTTTTGATTCATTGGTGTTTTCAAGTATATCTAGTAGAGTAGTTCATTTAAGCTCTGGAACTTCTGGCTTAGTGAGAATGCAGTATGTTTTTTGAGTAATTGATGCCAGAATTGCTCAAATGCTATGCACAGGAACAAGTCAGCAGAGCTCAAACAAGTTTGCCTTCAGGAAATGTTTTGATTGGACAAAGCACCCCAGCCTGTTTTTTCTCTGGACATTGGCCATGGGGATTGGGAATCTCGATGTCATGCTCCTGGGCCATCTCAGCCATGAGAATAACAGTCCTAGGAAAATAGATGAGGGGTTGAGGGGGAAACGGGTACTGAAAACAGCTATTTTGGATGGATTGTCTTTTGCAAAATAGAATCTATTTTTTAAAAGTTTACCTATACTGAGTATAGTTTCCTGTAATTGGAGTGCAAACATTCTGTATGGCAAAGGTCACAAGCTAAGATTGTGCCCTTTGACATGTTTTAGTTGGTCTGCATGGGAAGGTGGTTGTGTATGTGTGTGTGTTTATAGATGTGTGTGTGTGTAATTAACTGTCACCATTTAAAAATTAGGAAATTACATACCCCCAAAAAAGTCTTATCTTGAAAAATTATAAGAGCTGACAACACTGGGCCCATGTTTCAGTGGGGCAGTCAGCTGGTTTCAGGTAGCAGCTGCTACCTTTAGATGGGGAATCTATTCTCCTACTTGCAAAGTTTTCTCAGTTGTGTAACCTGACTTGCCCACTGTGAGAAGTTGATATTATGATCTCCTACCATCTGGAGAATACATATCCTAAAATCTAAAGAGATTCCATAGTAAAATTCAGGAAAAGAATGTAGAAATGATACAGAATAAATTTTCAATAAAGTTTTCTGCTGTGAAAATAGACCTCAAAGGAATAGGCTATGCAGATGTCAGTGAGTTATTCCTTACAGATGTCAGTGGTGGAGTCTGAATAAGAATTTCTAACTGTGAAAAAGGAACTAAAAAACCCTGGGTCAGTTAGGTTTGGGTCTCAGGTCATAGGGTTCTGGAGGAGCCCCACTGACGCAACAGTGGTGCAAAGTTCCTGAAGTTGAAATTTGAGGCAGCTCCTATAGAAAGAACGAAACGGGTAAACTTTCAGTTTATGGAAGTGAAGAGATGCTTAATGCTCATCTGAGATTCAGCAATATTTGCTGCAATTTAGTTGGTTTAGTTTGTAATGCTACCTCTGGATAATGTTTTTGGTTTCTTCCTTGTCTGTCCCCCGCCGGCCCCCCAAAGTAGTTCAGGTATTGCTGTGTGATAAATTCCACAGGGAAGTTATTGCTAAATGGACCAACCAGAGACATTCTAGCCATAGAAGGAATATAGCTCATCAGAGTTATTCACTCGGCTCAAGTTTTTTTGTGAAAAGAAACAAACTCTGATTTTTTTTTTCTGAAAAGATATAATCTACAGAGAGAATTAAATATGTAAAAATCTTGAAAAGAGGCTTGTTCCAGGATGTTTACTTGTTACATTCCCCAATATTCATAAGAGGATGTTTTTTCTGTCGATACCAGTTGGGAATCTGGAACATAAACCTTTTTTTTTTTTTTTACAGTTTTATCATGGTGTAAATTACATATTGCAGAAGTCATTCAAGTGTACAATTCAGTGAGTTTTAGCAAATTCACTGAGTTGCACAGTTGGCACCACAATCTGTTTTTAAAACATTTTATCACCTTAATAAATCCCTCACAGTCCTTTACGGTAATCCCACCCCCAACCTGATCCCAGGCAACCACTGATCAGTCTGTTCTTTGTCTCTATAGAGTTGCCTTTTCTGAACATTTTACATAAATGTAATCATATGTGGTCTTTTTTAGAATTTCAGTAACTTGTTTCCAAGTTCATCCGTGTTGTTTTCTAAATTCATCAGTGTTGTAGCATATCAGTACTTTAATCCTTTTTATTGTCAAATAATACCTGATGGGATGTGCCATATTTTGTCCATTCACCAGTTGAAGGACATGTGGGTTGTTTCCAGTTTTTGGCTGTGAAAGATAATGCTGCTTTGAACATTAGTGTGTAAGTCTTTGTGTGGACATAATGTTTTCATTTTTCTTAGATGCCTGAGTGGAGTTGCTGGGTTATATGGTAAATTTTTGTTTAACTTTTTAAGAAGTTGCCGAGTTGTTTTCCAAAGTGACTACATCATTTTACATTCTGAACTTCAGTGTATCAGGGTTCCTGAGGAGGTTACATCCTCACCAACCTTGTTATTGAATTCCTTTTTATTAAAGCCAACCTAGTGATTAGTTGGTATCTCTTTGTGGCTAATGATATTGAGAATCTTTTCATGTGTTCTTTAGCTGTTCATGTATCTTCTGTGGTGAAATGTGTTGTCCAATTAAAAAAATTGAGTTATTATTAACTTGTAGTTCTTTTTATTCTACATATAAGTCTTTTATCCAGTATGAACTTTTAAATACCATGGACTAGCCACAGAGGGAAACCTCAAATCCTGCTTTACAATATTTATCAAAAGCTTGGTTTCAGTAACTACTTATATAAAATTGCCTAAAGGATATTTAATCTGTCCCATTATCTAAATACTTAAATTCATTTTGGGGTTACATCAGACCATCAAAAGGTTTTAAACTTCTTTTGACTCTTTATACAGTTGCTTTTATTAACCTGTGTTTTACTTTATGCTCTTTATCTATGACACATTTTACTTTAAAATGAAGAACTTGCATTTAAAAATGTTTCCTTTTTACGAGTTTCTATTGAAGAAATTTCTTTTCAGTCTCAGGACAAGAAAAGAATTCTCCCGTCAGTAAATTCACTTCTATTTACTCATTTTATAATTCTTTTTTAATGTGGTAAAATATACATAACATAAAATTGACTATTTTAACTCTTCTGGGGTAAACAATTTAGTGGCATTAAGTACATTCACATTGTTTTGCAGTCATCCTCACTATACATCTCCAGAACTTTTCCATCATCCCTAACTTAAATAGAACTCACTCATTAACCAATGACTCCCCATCCTCCTCTCCCCCAAGTCCCTGGTAACCACTGTTCTACTTTCTATAAATTTGACTATTCTAAGCACCTCATATAAATGGAACCATTCAATACTTGTCCTTTTGTGTCTGGCTTGTTTCACTTAGCATAATGTTTTTAAGGTTTGTGTTGTAGCATGTATCAGAATTTCTTTTTTTTCATTATTTTAATGCTGAATAATATTTTAAGTATATACCACATTGTTTATGCTTTTATCTTTCAATGGGCATTTAGGTGATTGCCATCATTTTAGCTGTTGTTAATAACACTGCTGTGAACAGTGGTGTGCAGATATTGTTTCAGTGCTTTTGTCCAGTTCTTTGAGATATATACCTAGAAGTGGAATTTCTGGATGCCCTCAAGGTTCATCCATGGTGTGGTGTAGGACAGGATTTCCTTCTTTTTTAAGGATGAATAATCTTCCATTGTATATATGGTAATATAAAATGTGTAAATACCACATTTTACTTATCCATTCATCTATCAATACACATTTAAGTTGTTTCTACCTCTTTGGCTGTTGTGAATAATCCTGCAGTGAACATGGGTGTGCACATGTATCTATTTTCAGTCTTCTTTATATATACCCAGAAGTGAGATTGCTGAATCATGATATTTCTGTTTTTAATTTTTTAAGGAACTTCCTCACTATTTTCCATTGCATCTGCATCCATTTCACATTCCTACCAACAGTGCTCGAAGGGTTCCTGTTTCTCCACATCCTTGCAACACTTACTGTTTTCTGTATTTTTGATAGTGGCCATCCTAACGGGTGTGAGATGATTTCTTGTGATTTTGATTTGCATTCTGCCGATGATTAGTGATACTGAACATCTTTGCATATGCTTGTTAGACATCTGTCTTCTTCAGAGAAATGTCTGTTCAAGTGCTTTGCCCATTTTTTAATGAAAGTTTTTATTTCCTATTCCATTCCTTTTCACTGCTTTCATTGTTTTCTTTGCTATGTAGAAGTTTTTAGGTTTGCTGTCATCCCATTTGCCTATTTTTGCTTTATTTTGCTTGTGTTTTTGGTGTCATAGCCGAGAAATCATTGCCAGATCCAATGTCATGAAATTTTACCCCTGTATTTTCTTTTAGGAGGTTTATAGTTTCAGGTCTTATGTTTAGGTCTTTAATACATTTTGAGTTAATTTTTGTGTATGGTATAAGATAAGGGTCCATTTTCATTCTTTTGTTTTTGGGTATCCAGTGTTCTAAGCACCATTTGTTGAAGAGACTATCCTTTCCACATTGTGTAGTCTTTGTACCCTTGTTGAAAATCATTTGGCAGTATGTACTAGTGCATTTCTGGGCTCTCTGTTCCATTGGTCTATATGTCTTTATGCCAGTACCATACTGTTTTAATTAGTGTAGCTTTGTAGTATGCTTTGAAATCAGGATGTGTGAGACCTCTAGCATTTTTCTTCTTTCTTGAAATTGTTTTGGCTATTTGGGGTCCTTTAAGACTCCATATGAATTGGGGGATGGTTTCCTGTGTTTCTGCAAAAAATCACTTGGGGTCGTATAAATATTTTAACAGTATTAAGTCTTCAGGCCCATAAACATTGGGTGTCTTTCCATTTATTTGTGTCAACTTTCCTTTCAGAAGTGTTTTGTAGTTTCCAGTGTATGTCTTTACTTTTGTGGTTAAATTTATTCATAAGTATTTTATTCTTTCTGACTATAGTGTAAATGGAATTGTTTTCTTAATTTCCTTTCTGGATTGTTCACTGTTAGTGTGTAGGAATCCAAATGATTTTTGAATTTTAATTTTATATTCTGAAACTTTGCCATATTTGCTTATTAGTTCTAACAGTTTTGTGTGTGTAACATTTAGGGTTTTCAACATAGAGGATTGTGTCATCTGTAAAAAGAGACCTTACTTATTCCTAAATTATATGGCTTTTCTTTCTTTATCTTTCCTGATTACTCTGGCTAGGACCCGGATATTGATACTGTGTTGAACAGAAGTGGTTAAAGTGGGTACCTTGTCTTATTCCTGGTATCAGAGAGAAAGGTTTCAGTTTTTTCCCATTGAATATGATGTTAGCTGTGGTCTTTTCATTAATGAACTTTATGTTGAGGTAATTTCCTTCTATTTCTAGTTAAGTTAATTTGCTAGATATAGAATCCTCAACCAACAGTTTTTTTTCTTTATGCACTTTGAATATATCAACCCATAGACTTCTGGTCTCCAAGGTCTCTGAGTAGAAATCAGATAGTTTCATTGAGGATCCCTTTTATATGATGAGTTACTTCTTCTTGCTGCTTTCAAGATTCTTTGTCTTTGGATTTTGACAATTTGATTATAATTTGTCTAGATTTGTGTACCTTTGTGTTTGCAGGCATACCTTGGAGATATTATGGGTTCACTTCCAGACCACTGCAATAAAGCAAATAATGCATAAATTGGGTCATACAACTTTTTTGATTTCCCAGTGCATATAAAAGTTATGTTTACACTCTACTGTAGCCTGTTAATTGTGCAATAGCATTATGTCAAAAAAACCAGCGTTCATGCTTTAATTAAAAAATACTTTATTGCTAAAAAAATGCATCTGAGCCTTTAGCAAGCTGTAATCTTTTTGTTGGTGGAGGGTCTTGCCTCGTTGATGGCTGCTGGCTGATCTGGGTGGAGATTGCGGAGTTGGGGTGGCTGTGGCAATTTCTTAAAATAAGACAACATTGAAGTTTGCTGTGTCAGTTAAGTTTCTTTTTCATGAACAGTTTCTCAGTAACACTCAATGCTGTTTGATAACAGTTTACCCACACTGGAACTTCTTTCAGAATTGGAGTCAGTTCTTTCAAACCCTGCTGCTGCTTTATGAAGTAAGTTTATATAATGTTCTAAATCCTTTGTTGTCATTTCAACAGTCTTTGCCAGGAATAGTTTCCATCTCAAGAAACCACTTTCTTTGCTCATCCATAAGAAGCAGCTGCTTACCCATGGAAGTTTTATCGTGAAATTGCAGCAGTTCAGTCACATCTTCAGGGTAATGTGACTGATCACCCTCTAATTCTAATCCTCTTGCTGTTTCCACCACATCTGCATTTACTTTCCCCACTGAAGCCTTGAACCCCTCAAAGGCACCCATGAGGGTTGAAATCAACTTCTAGACTCTTGTTCATGTTGGTATTTGGACCTTGTTCCATGAATCACCAGTGTTCTTAGTGGCATCTAGAATGGGAATCCTTTCCAGAAGGTTTCAGTTGACTATACCCAGATCCATCAGAAGGACCGATCTCCATCAAGCCATCTTCTGTTAATTCCTCTGGTGCGGTGTCTTTTGGCTCTTAAATTTCTCCAAGATTCTATTTTGAAACCCTTCACCACCACCCCCACTTTTTTTTTTTTTTTGCTATATCCACAATCTCCTTCATCATTTCCTTGGTTGATTCTTGTAAGTTCTGTGAAGTCATGCACAGCTGGACACAGTTTTCTCCAGCAGGAATTTATTGTTTTAGGCTTGATGGCTTTCATGGCTTTCTCTTTAACATGGCGTCTTCAGTGGTGTAATCATTCCAGACTGCCATGATATCCTCTCTGACTAGGTTCTCCTCCATTGTGCTGACCATCCTTTCCAGAGTATCGTATGGAATGAGCCTTAAAGGTCCTTATGACCCCCTGCTCCAGAGGCTGTATTAGAGATGTTGGGTTGGAGACAAGTAGACCACTTTGACTCCTTCCTTGTTGAACTCATGGGGTTCTGGGTGGCCAGGGGCATTGTCCAAAATCAAAAGAACTTTAAAATTTAGTTCCTTGTTGGCAAGGTTCTGCCTGACTTCAGGGACAAAGCACCGATGGAAGCAGTGCAGAAAAAGTGTTCTTATCCCAGCTGGTATTTACCTTTTTCCTTCGAGGCTTAGTGTCAGCAGCTTTGTAGTTGAGGGCAGACCTGATCATAAACGCGACTGCATTTGCACAAAACAGTAGAGTTAGCTCGTCCCTTGCTGCCTTAGATCCTGGTGCTCACTTCTCTTCCTTACTAATAAAGGTCCTCTGTGGCTTTTTTTTCCAGAGAGGGCACTTAACGTCTGCATTAAAAACCTGTTTAGTCAGGTATCCTTTCTCAATGATTTTCTTAGTGGCATCTGGGAAAGTCTGCTGCCTCTTGGTTGGCGGAAGCTGTTTCTCCTGTTATCTTGACATTTTTTTAGGCCAAATCTCTTTCTAAAATTATCAAACTGTTATCAGACCATCCTTTGCTGGCATCCATCTTTAGATCCTTCACCTTTCTTTGCTTTACGTTGTCACATAATGACTTTGCTTTTTCTTGAATCATATTAGTGTTTATAGGTATGCCTTACTTAGAGCAACCCTGCACCCACATAAAAACTGCGTTTAAAAGATAAAAAGAAGATATGTATTTTGCAAAAATAGCAAGCTTGAGCTAATATGGTTATGGCTTGAGAAAGATTGAAACAGGTCTCGGAACACCCAGTTGTTATAGCCTAACCCAATAGGTAACGTCCATAGGCTTGTAGATGTATTTGGCAGTGGCATTTGGGATTAAAGAGAAATTGGTTACAGGTGAGACCAAGGGATCTCGGGGATTGTGAAAAAGATTGGAGTTTCTGGTGATACATCCAATAGTCAGAAAGGTTTTCCCCTTTTACAGTGGATTGGAAGATGTGGACAAGAACATTGCCTTTCCAAGAAAGGGAGAAAATAAGAAACACTAGCAAGAAAAGGGTATACAGGCCTGGTCTGGTAATTTTGGGAAAGTTGTTTCCTTTGGCTGTTGTCTGCTTCAGTTCCTGGAAACCTTCAGGGTGAGGTCTCCAGCTGGTGTGCAGGTCCAGTAAGGGTTTGAGGCTTTCTTTAGATCAGCAGTCCCCAACCTTTTTGGCACAGGGACCAGTTTCGCAGAAGGCAGTTTTTCCATGGGCTGGGGCGTGGGGGGTGGTCCAGGTGGTAACATGAGCGATGGGGATGCAGATGAAGCTTCTCCTGCTTGCCTCTGCTCACCTCCTGCTGTGCATCCCAGTTCCTAACAGTCTTGGGGGTTGGGGACCCCAGCTTTAGATGAGACACATGGATCCAGGAGTCAGCTCCTTGGAGGTTTGGTGGCACGAGGATTGGTCAGTTACACTTGACAAGGCCCTTTCCAGCATGGTTGAATAAAGTTTTTTTGTGGAGGTGTCTTTCCCAACAAAGAAATCTCCAGGCTGAAAAGTGTGGCGTTTAAGGTCTTCGTCTTTAAAAGGGCTGCTCTACTAAAGCGTGGTTATTTTTAATAGATGTAATTAGACCTTTGTCACATTGTAGTATATATCTCCTGTCATTATCTGTAGATAGAAGAGGCAGGAGCTAGGTGCATGGGGTGCCCCAGTTAGCTCAAAAGGTGAGAGTTTATGAGTTCCAACCGAATTTATGAGTTCCAAACCTGAGACTTAGAAGGACCAGTGGTAATGCTCTTGTCCAAAGTATTTGGAGGATTTCCTCAAATTTTGCCTATTGAGTTTTGATGACACTTAGTTCATTTGATTAGTCCTGAAGACTGATGATGATGTGTACAGTGAACGTGCTGTACGACTGGCCAGACAACACAGACTCACTGTAACATTTGACCGGTAAAATGGGTTCCTTGGTTGCTGTGGGGCTCAAGAGGGGTTCCTCAGATAAGGATGATTTTTTCCAGTAACATTTTGGCCACTGAAGAGGCAATAGTTTGTTTACATGGAAAAGCGTCAATCTAGTGGGAAAACATACAAATCATTACCAAGACATATTTGTATCCATGAGGTGGGGGTAGCTGAATCAAGTCCGTTTTCCAAAACTGTAGTGGTCCATTAGGCAATTTAAAGTGTCTGGGGCAGTGCAGACAGGTTTCCCAGGATTATGTGTTGAACAGATGGGGCTTCTGTGTGGGGTACAGAGATTATTAGAGAGGATTCAATGAGTTGGTTTTTTTTTTTTTTTTTGATGGCCTTAACTAAAATGGCAGTAGCAGGAATGCCTCGAAGGTAGAAGGGGTATCCTCATGCCCAGGGTCTAGCTGCTGACTGTGGTGCCCTATGGGGTGATGGTGACCCCCATGCTTTGGGGTCAGTGCTCCAGGAGTGCTCTCTCCTTCCCTTATATGAAGAGGAAAAAGGGAAGTTGATCAAGAGCAGGGAGATTTATCAAGTGTTCCTTTACGGTATTAAAAGTTAGATTATTTGATTAATCCAGTTGGCTATTTTGGTTGCTGCTCTCAAATTCTAGAATTATTGTCCCCTTTCAGTAGAAAGAAATTCCAGCATGATGTTTTTCTAAGCAGTCTTGGCCTAATAAATGAATAGGGGTGGAGGAACTGAAGAGAACAGAGTAGCTATCTCTTAGTGGGCCCAAACAAAAGGTGATAGGTTGAGAAACAGGAACCTGGGGAGGTTTGTTTGAGACCCTACTCCCCCCCCCCCCACCCCCACTGAAGCATGTTAGTCCTCTGAGGCTGGGGTTGTTGAGTAACAGTGAGGTAGAGCACCAAGACTGTAGCTCTGATGTCTATGAGGACAGAGGGACTCATTCCCAAGCTGGAGAGTGGTTTCTCTAAGTTGATTGAGGGGACGGATTGGGGAAGACCAGTGTAAATCCCTGGGAATTGGGGAAGCCGGATAGGGGATTAAAAGTGCCTGGAGCACTTAAGCTTGTGACAGTCTTTCCTTCAATGTCCTAACGTTTTTGCGGTAATGGCAGAGACCAGGAGGGTTTTGGTTTTGTTTAGGGTCCTCCATTTGATGGAGTTGAAAATTGAGGATTTTAGTGGTCTTCCTTTTAGTGGAATCATCTGTGGTGCAAGTAAACTGATTTGCTAAATTAAGTAAATCTGGAGTGGAAATAGTTTCCCATTCCATCCTGGTCCTTTTAACTAGAAGAGAAAGATCCTGATTCAACCTATTAATGAACATAGAGTTAAAGGCTACCCCAGTGGCCAGCAAAATTGAGTTTATTGGGGAATAACAGAAGAATTGCAATTTGGAAACTTTGAAACTATAGGCAAGCCTGGAGAATGAAGGTGAGGAGGAGGAAGTTGGAAGGGGCTGTTTTGAATGAAGGTTCATTGAAGGAGAGCAGGAATTCGTGTCAGCTTCTCATTAACTAAGTTGCAGTGGTTTCTCATTGACTGGGTTGTTGCTGGGCAAGGAAAAAAAATCTTTCTTCCTGCTGCGGTATGTAAAGTAAGCTGGTATGTGCTTGAGAGCTCTCCCTTCAGGGCTTCCTGAGTCCATTTTGAATGAGGTTTTCCTTTATTTGTTTTCACAAGTTCTAAGGTTGAGAGGTTATTTCAGGTTGGAGTCCTTAGGTGCCTCTCTCTATAGGGTGGTTCTGCTAACTTACAGCTTTGCTAAACCTACCTGTAGTTCGTCTGGGGGTTTTCCCTATTGATATTCAAGATGTTTGTAGGGTTTGTTTGTTTTTTTTTGTAAAATGGGACCAAGGCAGGCATTCCTTTCTAAAGTAATAATTAATGAGTACATATTGCCCAGTTTTTTCCTGCTTTGTAGAATCTTCATTTTCTCTCTTGGTCTGCCAACAGGATCAGAACCTTTCTTTAGCTCTTTGAGCATCTTTGACAGTTATTTTAAAGTATTTGTCTGGCAAGTCTGACTTCCTCAGATACATTTCCTGTTTCTTTGTATGCCTTGCAAATGTGTTTGTTGTTGTTGAAAACTGGACATCTGAATCTTATACAGTAGTCCCCCCTTATCTTCAGGGGATCTGTTCCAAGACTCCCAGTGGATGCCTGAAACTGAGAATAGTACTGAACCCTATATATACTATGTTGTTTTCCTATACATATACACCTGTGATAAAGTTTAATGTCTAAATTAGGCACAATAAAATAATAATAATGAAATAGAGTTATCATATATACTGTAATAAAAATTTTGTGAGTGTGGTTTCTCTCACAAAATGTCTTGTTATACTGTACTCATTCTTCTTATCGTGATGATGATGTGAAATGGTAAAATGCCTGTGTAATGAAATGAGGTGAATGACGTAGGCAGTGTGACAAAAAATTAGGCTACTATTAACCTTCGGACACTGTGTCAGAAGAAGGATCATCTGCTTTGGGTGATCCTGGGTCATTGAACCATAATGATGTTGATGGGTAGATGTGGGGAGCAGAAGATGCTGATGGCTGGGGACCCCCGGCAGGATGCAGCAGGATGGTGCAAGATTTCATCATGCTATTCAGAACGGTGTGCAATTTTAAAACTTATGAATTGCTTATTTCTGGAATTTTCCATTTAATATTTCTGGGCTGCAGTTGACAGCTATTAACAAACCGCACAAAGGAAAACCGTGGATAAGAGAGGGAGTACTGTAGTGTGGTAGCCCTGGAAATCAGGTTCTCCCTCTTCTCAGAATTTTTAAATTGTTTTAGGGCATCTCTGTGCCAAGGATCAGTCTGTGGTGATAGCCTAAACTTGTCTCAGGTCTTTTCTAATCCTGTCTTTCCCTGGGCAGAGGCAGTGGCTTTCTAAATTCTCCCACATGTGCTTTTTATTTTTTTATTTTTTCAATGTCCAAACAAACAGATGCTATTCCTTTAAATCCCCTGGGAGCCACTTCAGCCATTGGGGGGTGGGGTGGGAGTAGGGTGGAAGAATGGCCCTTTATCTTTGTATCTACTCTTTCTTCATGATCAGAAGCAACCATCCACAATCTGGTATTTGGGAGAAAAGGTCTGTATTGCCCACCCTGGCTCCAGCGAGACAAACTAGAAATGTTTGGGCTGGCTGATGGGGGATGGGTAGCTGCTACTGTGTTGAAGGCTAAAATCCATCACTGTTAGTTGCAGTTTACCAGTTAAGGTTTCCCGTGGACACTACAAGCCTTCAAATAGACTCCTGTATTTCCAGATAACTCACTTAAGGTACTTTCTGCCAGTACAGTTGTTGTCTAGGTGGAGAGATGGATTCCTGGTGCTTCCTACTGCTCCATCTTCCCTCACATCACTCCCTCCATGTCTTTGGTTTTTATCTTGCTTTCTGGAAGTTGTTGTCAACTTTTATCTTCCCACTCTACTGGTAAATGTTTTGAATGTTTTATTTCTGTTGTCATATTTATATTTGCAAGTGCATTTTCTGATTCTCTGCTTATTCTTTTTTTTTTTTTTATCATGTTCTGTTTGTTTCGTAGGTGAAATACTTGTTTCTCTGAGGATGCTAATATAGTGTCTTTTAGTGTTACTCAGTTCCCTGTGTTATCTTTCCTCTGAGTTGTTTTTACCTGTTTTCTCTCTTTCACCTTGGAGGCTTTCCTCAAACTTCTGGTGATCTCTGACTATTCACATTTAAGAAGAGAGCTCTAAAACACCACTTGGAAGGTGTTTCAGTTACCACAGCACTGTCCATTAGGAATAGAATGTGAGCCACATATGATTTCAGATTATTTTTTTATTGGGGCCCCTGTTGCAGTGGGGGGGAGCAAGAACAAATAACAGTTCCCTTGCTTGCTCCTGGACTGGGGGGGGGTGAGCTTGTTCCCTGTATTGGGAGAGGGTAGGGGTGTGTGTTGAGGGGTCAGGCTGGAGGGGTGGCTTAGGTGGTTTGCCCACTGCTTAGATGGTGTTGTGTGCAGGGGGTATGTGCAGTACCCTGCTTTTGCTCCAGGCTCTTCAGAAGTAGCAGTTGGGTTTTTTGGTCTCTTTGTATCTTTTGTCCAGAAGTTGCCCTTAAAGTGCATTTCAGATTTTTCTAGTAGCCACTTTAAAAAAGGTAAGAGAAGACAGGTGAGTAATATATTTTGTTTCATCCAGTATATCTATAATATTATATCAACATATAATCAGTATAAAAAATTATTGGTAAGATATTTTATATGATTTTTTGCACTGTCTCCAAAACCCATGTGTATTTTACAGTTGCAGCACATCTTAATTCATACATTAAATTTTTATTTGGAATATTTAATCCATATTGAGGTTGATAAAACTTAGAGTTGAAAAACAGATTCACATAGTTCTTCCAAATGTAGTTTGTTGTTAGTCTAAACATACCTAAAGTTTTCAAATATCAGACAGTTATTTCCCTTCCATATTTGCATCCACACTGACAAAACTGTTCATCTTTTTATTAGAAGAATTCACTTGATTCTGAAACAAAAGCATATCGGTTTCAAAGTGATATCTGTTTAAATAAATTCAACTCTTCTGTCAACTCTGCTGTTAACATCAAATTCAGTGAGTTATTGCATAAATTGAAACAAAACTAGATTTATCAATATCAGGCATTCTTCACATTTTTCTTGTCTTTTGCAACCAATTTATACAATGCTATTGATTACATTGAAAATTTGCACATTGACTCATCTTAGGAAAGTGTGCAGAGTCATTATTTTTTGTTTATATTATGAAATATTTCAATTTTAACTAATTTTTCTCACCTATGTAGCTCACAAGTTTTTCCCATTCTAAGGAGCTTCAATTCTAGCTCATTCATACTTAGTATGATACTGCCACTTTTTGTTTTTGATTATTGAATACTTAGCAATCATTCCTTTTGTTTCAAGAGAATCTTGTACTTCCCACTACAGGAAATCTTTTATGTGTCTCAATTTATGATTATGTTTTACATAAAATTCCTCTATAATTCAACCAAGGAACATTGGTGAAGAACACAAGATCATTAAAAACATTATTTTGAACAACTTCATAAACTAGCAGTGATTATATCATTTGCACACATGTACTGAAGAATTTTAACATCTGTATTCATGACTCTCTTCATGGAGTCTGCTTCAGAAAACTGAACAGATATTTTCAGTAGTTATCATATAGTGGAACAAAGCAATGAGAGAAATATTCTCTTGCTTTAAAATTCCAGTGTATCTCTCTTTGGACTTAACGTAGCTACAGTCTTATCTTTATGATAGAAACTAATTTTTCTGTCTTTAGCTGAAATTCTTTATGAGGTGGAAAATTGTCAAAAATATCTGTCATAAGTTTGAGCTTTTAGGCAATGAATTGACTTTTTTTGTAAATTCAGATGTTCTTTGAGACAGAATGTACTCAAAGTTTTCAGTTGGCAATGTCTTATATTACACACCTAAAGCTAAGTACTTGAAATTTTTCTAATTTTGAATTAGTTGATCTTTGATGTTATGAGAAATTTCTTGTATTCTATGAGCAAAATTAGAGGGTTAATTAAACATTTTGATTTTTATGTGTCTTTTTAAGTCTTCCTCATGATTTCCTAACTAGATTATTGTATCTAAAATGGTAATTTATCATTTCTCCATCTAAGATTCGTGTGTGTGTGTGTGTGTGTGTGTGTGTGTGTGTGTGTGTGTGTGTGTAGGAATTCAAACCATTTTATAGCTGGCCAAGTGTAAGCTTGAAATCCTGTTAAAAATTGTTCAAACTTTTTATGAAAATGTAATTCTCATTTCATAGGACTTATTTTGTGAATTCTTTTTTGACTGTTGAGAGATAACTTATCACTAGATGGTTGCTGAAAAATGATGTAACTATTAGCTGCTGTCTTAAATATTGTCTACTGTATTGAACACTTGTGTACAACAAACAGCCTTCTCATTTGCTGTGCCTGCAGTGAGTTGCAGTTGCTACTTACTCATCATCGAATGTGCGCTGTACCCTCTTGCACTCTTTTTTCTTTGCTGTACTAGTTGTGGTACTAGCTTCTGTATTGCACTGAATTCGGCCTCAGTGATATGCCTTCATTAAAAATCTAAATATTTTTCCATATTTTTTAACCTAGAAAATAATTTTATTATATTACAATTAAAATAATAAGTGTTTCAATTTATGATTATGGTTTACATATAGGTGTCACTGTAACTTGTGCTGTCTGCATAGGTGTTAACTTGTACTATCTACATAAAATATCCAAGTAAACACATTGTGATGTACTTCAATGCATAGAAAAAAATCATCTGAATTGAATCAGTCTGTTGATACTGACTAGATTGGTGAAGTGTTTACCTGTAATCCTAGAAATCATGCACGTTCCTGTACAACAATACAACAGCAATGTCCTATGCTGTGCAACAGTTAAAGTGAATTGTAGTTCTACCAAAACAATAAAGTTGTGTTTAATGGAAAAATGTTTATTCTGCCTTAGTTTTTTAAACCTTGAAATGTGACACTATCCATATTTCCAGTTCTCAGTTGCCTTAAGTGGCTGCCATATGGAACAGTACGGAGTTGGAGGACGTAGTACTGCCCACAGAGAACCCAACAAATCAGAGTAACGTAACTTGATACAAGTTTATTTCCCAGACTTCCAGCATTTTCTTTCCAACATTTTGTAGTCATGCCATCTGGAACATATGGCCTCCAAGGTCCCAGAGGCAAGGAAAGCAAGACCTGGAACATTATACAGTGTTTCTAAGCACTGGTCTGGAAATAGCTTAGAACCATGGGTTCCCATTTGGCGCAAAGTTGTTCCAGGGCACTGTAGAGAATTCACAAGGGCTTCCTAGGATATTCTAAATTTTAGGGAAACACACCTGTAACTGTTGAACATGGTGTCAACTACTACTATTATGTTGCTTGGACCTAACTATTTAGCAAATGGAACAGTCAGATATTTCTTTTGGCCCAGGGACACTGTGAGAAAAGGATTGTGGTACTAAGGATCCTGTAACCAAGAAAGTTTGGGAACCTCTGCCTTAGAAACCACTTCTTTCTTCATTTGGCCAGAAATCAGTCATATGAGCCTATAACCTAACTGCAAGGGAGGCTGGGAAATACAGTCTTCCCCTTGTGAGCACATCTGCTGCTTTTGCCCAAGTCTATCCTGACCACCACACCCTTTTATTCTCCCACCGCACACATCGTACATACTTTCCCCTAGGGAGACGGTCCAAAGTCTGATTTGAACTGTGTTCTCACCTCAAAGTCCAGGGTCTCTGGGTTGGAAGTTTGAGTCCATGGGAAAAGCAGGTCAATTTGTGGGTTTCACAGAAGGGTGGTTGGTTACATTTTGTCTTGAGGACCCTAAATGTCAATGTCTGTCAGTCCTTGCAGCACTGTAATTTCTTCAAAAAGTTCTACAGTTTTTCTAGGGAAGGACTTAAGCTGCCAGGGGCCATAAGCCTGGCTATTTTTCTGGAGCAGGCCTCTCAAGTTCTCTTAGGTGAAAGATGATACCTGAGTTTTCTGTAGGGGTATGGGATGATGGACTGACCATGAAAGGTGGGAGTGGCATCTGGGGCTTGAACTGTTCTTTATGTGTGTTTTCAAGTGCTTTCTCTCCTTTGAGTCTGTGATTTCCTCCACCTCCTGAATCTCTTCGGATTTCATCAGTAGCACAGAATAAAAATATGGGAGATCTCTTCGGATTTCATCAGTAGCACAGAATAAAAATATGGGAGAAAAGTTTCATGACCTTCAGATAGGCAAAGATTTCTTAGGTGAGAGACTAAAAGCACTTAACCACCAAAGAAAAAATGACAAGTATTATCAAAATTAAAAATATATGCTCTTAGGACTTCCCTTGTGTTCTAGTGGTTAAGACTCCATGCTCCCAATGCAGGGGGCCTGGGGTCGATCCCTGGTCAGGGAACTAGATCCCGCATGCTTCAACTAGGAGCCTGCATGCTGCAACTAAAGATCCTGCACACAGATACGAAGATCCCACATGCCACAACTAAGAGCCGGTGCAGCCAAATAAATAATATTAAAACGTGTGTGTGTGTGTGTGTGTATATATATATATATACACACACACACACACACACACATATATATGCTCTTGGGAATTCCCTGGTTGTCTAGTGGTTAGGACTTGGCACTTTCACTGCCAGGCCCACCCAGGTTCAATCCCTGGCCAGGGAACTAAGATCCCAGCAAGCCATGCAGCATGGCCAAGTATATATGTGTGTATACACACACACACACACACACACATTTATATATATATAAACGTCCAGTTTCCAGTCCAGCATGTGTTGCATTTGGATGTCATCAGTCTGTCCTCACAATAAGGAAAACATTGAGCATAAAAAAATCCACAACTCTTTTGAAATCCAGCGGAGACCTGAGGTCACAGGGAACACCGCTGCCCCCAGAGTTGGAGAGTCAGACAGGTACCAAGAGTCACGAGCTACTGGGGTAGAAGCCCTAGAGCAGAACCCTCCACGGGACGCAGTGCCGGGGCGGGAATGCTTCACCTGGAGCAGATGCATTGCTGGAGGCTCTGTGTGGACACGTTTGAGACGTAAAAACACCAGGGGGTGCCCAGTGTTAGGCGTGACCCCTCTCGTACATATGTTTTATCCCCCCCATATGGGAAGGGGACACAGAAGGGCAGAACTTCTATTTTTTTTAATTGCACTTGTAATAGTGAATAATTTCATCAGATTCAGAATTCAAAAAGCACAAAAAGGCATAGAGTATAGTTTTTGTCTCATCCTCATCCTTCAAGCACACCTCAGTTCTCTTGCCTGGGGATAAACCATATTATCAGTAGTTTGTTACATCTTTCCAGAGGTTTTTATACACACACACACACACAATCGCACACACACACAATCGCACACTTTCTTCTCACACTTTTTCTCTTATTTTTTCCTTGTACTCCAATTTGATCCCTCCTCTATCTGGTGGCAGAGCTGATCAACATAACTGACATCTTCATGATACTGAATCTTCCAGTCCAAGAGCACGGTAACCCTTCCGTATATTCAGTCTTCTTTTGCGTTCCTCAGACATGTTTTAAAGCTTTCTTCATCATAACCTCTCCCATTTTTCTAGGCTTATAAAGATTCCCACATGGCTATTGTGAGCGCTAGATTCGTTCCTTGTCTGTCATGTTAGACCCACTTGCAGAGGACCCGTGGGGGCTCCCCTGTGATCCATGTACGTCAGCAATGATTATTTCTCCTTGTGTAACCATAAGCCAAAGGGGTTCCATCTTGACTTCAAATTCACCAGTTCCTGCAGGGATGTGGCTTACACTTATTGAGTACCTAATATATGCCAGGCATTATGCTGGTGTTCGAAATAAATGTATAATATGTATGTGAAGCAGATGTTACTATCCTCACTTTAGAGATGAAAAATCACAAGTCTAAGGTCACAAAACCAGTACACTTTTAGACTCCAAAGCCATTATTTTCTACTATAACCCTGAAGGAACTACATAGTAGGCAGTGAGGTGACTGGCCATTGTTCAATATGAAATTTTCACTCTCTGTTGCTAATTATATACCACTTAAATGTATTTTATTAGGTAGATCAAACACACTACAATTACTGTTTTTTAGATCATGAAGACAGTACACATTTTACTAAATGATTAAAAAGAAACTAAGTAATCATCCAAATGATTTCTAGATTCCATGTGTCATTTTTGTTCATGCTTTCATGAAGTTAGTATAAATTTTACTAAGTGATTAAAAAGAAACTAAGTAATCATGCAAATGACTTCTAAACTCCATGTCATTTTTGTTCATGCTTTCACTATTGCTTTCCCCAGATTCTCTCCTTTCAGCATTCCTATAAATGCAGCTGGCATGTTTTCAAATCCTTCGGTGATGTGTTCATGGTAATGAATTTTGCCCTGTATCGAAACAACAACAAATATAGATTAATTTCATATTCTAAATTATATATTCTTCTCTTTGTAGCAACAAATGTATCGGTACATCACAGGAAACTTGGAACTAGGAAGTGGAGACCCTGTCCTCTTTGAACTTATAGTCATTTGGCGGGCATGATCTACATCCACAGCGTATGTAACAGATTACACTACACATAAGAGTTTAATAACAGGCATCAGATCACAGTATAACCATATGAGAAATGACACAAGGAAGCAATTAACCAATTTCTAAGTAAATTGAACAGAAAAATTTAATAATGTAATGATCTAAGAAGAGGTGGAAGCAGATGGAGCAGGGGACATCCTTCCAGGGTATCATCTGTGTTCACCTTTCCAGTAGCTCAGTGCTGTAGCATCATTACCTCTATTTGACCCTTGAAGAGGCAGAGCCAATGCAGGAAATGTAAGAACCATGGCAGTCTAATAATATCCTCCCTTCAAGCCAAAATTTTTTCAATATGTGTTTCACATTCATTTAGGAGTGTGGGAGGGAAGAGCTCATTTAATGAAGAAGGTTTTCATTTCTTTTTCTTCTACAAGGAACAGTCTACTAAGTGGAACTAATTCACATTCTCACATTATTTTAAGGGGGTCTTATGTGGAGACCTAAGTTACCTGATACCATTTCCCCCTAATGTATCCCAGTGATGGTTTAGCATCCTTTATGGATTTATGGAGGGACTATTTATTTGATTGAGGTCATTTAACTAGTATGTAGGGAAGCTGGGATTTGAACCCTTAACTATCAATAGAAAGCCCCAGCTCATTCCTGTTCTAGAAGAGGCCAAGAACCTGGAAAGGGTCAAAAGCTATAATCAAAAGTTTAGAGGTTAAAGCAGAGGATGAATACTAATATAAAATGTTAATAATCTGGGAAATTAGGATATAATAGAATACAGGGTATATGGGAGAACTCTCTGCACTCTCTTTGGAATTTTTCTGTAACTCAAACTATTCTAAAATAAAAAGTATATTTTAAAAAAGGAGGGGTGAGAAAAAAATAAGTAAATGAGAGAGAAATTAAACCCATTCGCTAGTTACTTAGAACAAAATTATAACTAGGTTCACTTTGTAAGAAGAAAGCATTTGGGACACCAGCACAGTGGTGTCTGACGTCAGCTGTGATCATGTTCGATTTCACCAATAGAGACAGAGGCTACACACTGGGAACTCAGAAAGCATCCTGCTGTTCCCGACTCCCTGGAAAGAGCCCAGCCCAGCACTCCATGAATGTTAGACTGGGAAAGGTGCCAAGCTCCAGGGGCTGCCAGGGGAGCAGTCTATTTCTTTGAATCTGGAAATGATCATAAAACCAGAAGTTAGGAAGTGTGGCACCACGTTTCCCCTCGGAAACGAAAATAATGCACCTCAGTTATTCAGATTTCTGTTGACTAAAACGCCGCATGGTGTAAGGTGGGAAAATGATGACAGCGCAGGACAGAGGGATTGGCTTCTTCCTCTGGATCTATAAGGCATGGCTATAAGAAGACGCCACTCTAGGACCTGAAAGAGCCATGGCACAGATTATACGCCCCTCTCATACTTATTCGTTCAACAGTATTCATCTAGTGCCCATACTGATTCAGGCTATTCTAGGTGCTGGGGATACATCAAAAAACAAGATGTGTGAACACTGCTGCCCTTGTGGCGGCTTCGTTCTCATGGGAGGAAGATGGGCAATAAGTATAACAAATAAATGCATTATAGTATATATTATGTTAAAAGATGATAATTGACATGGATAAAAGTAAGATAAGAAGGATCAATGAGTGAAGGGGGATTGCAGTTTAAAATAGGGTCATTTTCTGATACAGATGAACTTATTTGCAAAGCAGAAATAGAGGCACAGACATAGAGAACAAACGTGCGCATATCAAGGTGGGAAGGATGGGTGGGATGAATTGGGAGACTGGGACTGACATATATACGCTACTATGTATAAAATAGATAACTAATGAGAACCTGCTATGTAATGCAGGGAACTCTACTCAGTGCTCTGTGGTGACCTAATGGCAAGGAAATCCAAAAAAGAGGGCATATATGTATACATATAGCTGATTCACTTTGCTGTAGAGTGGAAACTAACACAACATTGTAAAGCAACTATACGTCAATAAAAATTAATAAAAAAATAAAAAATAATAACAAATAAAAATAAGGTCATTTTCAAAGCTACCTCATTCAGAAGGCAGTTTTCAGCAAACACGTGAAGGAGGGGGTGAGAGAATTAAGGAAGCAATTACAGAGAGGTGGGGGGGTGCGGGGATGAACAGTAAGAGATGGAATTAGAGAGGTAACAGAGGCCAGACAGTGGCCAGCCTTGCAGGGTTTCTTCTAAGTGAAAGGCGGAGCTTTGCAAGGTTTTGCGCATAAGATGACTTGGTGTGATTTATGCTTTAAAAGATCACTCTGGCTGCTGTGTTGGACATTGTCTGTAGGGGTGAAAAGGTGGGAGACCAGAGTAGCGGCCACTGCAACATCCCAGCTAGATTAGGATGGTGGCTGTGGAGGAGGGGGAACTGGGCAGATTCTGAATGTATTTCCAAGGGTGGGCCACTAGAATTTCCCAGCAGATTAGGCATGGGTATGAGAGAGAGAAAGAAACTGAAGATGATTTCAAGGTTTTTGAATTGAGCAACTAAAAAGGTTGTCATAACTGAGACGGTGTGGTCTGTATATAGAGCCAGTTAGGCAGGAAAGATCAAGGCATTTTTAGTTTTTAACATGTTAAAACAGGGATGGAGAAGTGTGTTACACATCCAAGAGCAGCTGTTGAACAGTCTAGAGTTCAGGGGAGATCTTGGCTGGAGACAGACAGTTGGGAGCTGTCAGCATACTGTCGATATTTAAGGACAAGAGCTTGGATGAGATAACTAAGGACTGGAGAGAGTGTGAATAGAGGAGAAAAGAGGCCCAGGGACCATGCACTGGGACACTCTTATTAATTGGAGAGAAGAAAAGAAGCTAGCAGAGGAGTCTGAGGAAGCCCAATCAGTGAGGAAAACCAAGACCCACAGGAAGCCAGGAGAGAGGGATGCCCTCTGTCCCCACAGCCAAGTGATGCTAAGCGCTTGACCATTGGAATTCACAGTGTGAGGGGCATCGGCAACCTTGACAAAAGCAGTGTTGGTGGAATGGCAACAGAGCAAAAGCTTGATAGGCAGGTTCAGGAAAGAATGAAGAGGGACTTCCCTCGGGGTCCAGTGGTTAAGACTTCGCCTTCCAATGCAGGGGATGTGGGTTTGATCCCTGGTCAGGGAGCTAAGATCCCACATGCCTCACGGCCAAACAACCAAAACATAAAAAAAAAAAAAACAGGAGCAATGTAACAAATTCAATAAAGGCTTTAAAAATGGCCTTGGAGCAACTAAGCCTGTGTGTCCCAACTACTGAGCCTGTGCTCTAGAGCCTACAAGCCACAACTATTGAGCCCACGTGCCAGAACTACTGAGGCCCATGAGCCTAGAGCCTGTGCTTTGCAACAAGAGAAGCCACTGCACTGAGTAGCCCACACACAGCAACGAAGAGTAGCCCCCACTCACTGCAACTAGAGAAAGCCCACACACAGCAACAAAGACCCAACACAGCCAATAAATAAATAAATTTATAAAAAAAAATAAAACGAGAAAACAGGGAGCAGTGAGATGAACGCATATTTGCAGTGGAGATGAAATCTGAAGCATCCAAAGGGAAGGGGAGCTGGTGGAGGAGTGGCTCTGGAGCCTCTCACCTCTGAGACCCAGGTCAGCAAGTCTTTCAGAGCCTTCTGGCGGACTTCTCCTTTCCATCTGTAGACGACGAAGCCTTGTAAGCAGAGCTCTTTAAAGATGATGGGCTCCGCAGGTGGGCCTGTGAAGAGGAGGGCACGTGTGGACACCAGGGTCTGGGGAGGTGGCCATGGTGAAAACACAGGCAGTACCAGGCATGCCAGAGTTCTCTGAGTGCTCTCCTTTCCATTTCCTCCACTCTTTCTGACCCATGGGGCTGCCCACAAATCAACATGTACCCTGTGGGAGGCAGAATAATGGCCCCCAAAGACGTCCACATCCTAATTCCCAGAGGCTGTGAATATGTTACCTTACGTGGCAAAAGGGACTTTGCAGATGTGACCAAGTTAAGAACCTTTAGATGGGAGATTATTCTGTATTATACAGGTGGGACCACACGAGGGTCCTTGTAAGGGACAGAGGGATGCAGAAAAATCAGTCAGGAAAAAATATGTGATGGTGGAAGCAGAGATCAGAGAGAGAGAGGGAGGGAGATTTGGAGATGCAGTGCTGCTGGCTTTGAAGATGGAGGAAGGGACCAGGAGTCAAGGAATGCAGGCAGCCTCTAGAATTGGGAAAGGCAAGGAAGCTGAGCCTTCAGAAGGACTGCAGCCCTGCTGACCCCATTTTAGACTTCTGCCCTCTAGGACTGTAAGGCAATACATTTGTGCTCTTTTAAGCCACGACCTTTGTGGTAATAGTTACAGCAACCACGGGACACTGACACACACGAGGAGTCCTTGTACAGGCCAGGCAGCCAGGGACTGTTCAGCCCTCACAAGGTCTACCAAAAACTTCCCAAACAGTCCTAGGGAACAGAAGGAGGTCCTGAAGATAACATGTAAAATGTTCCTGTGCTACTCGAGGGTGAATACCCTGATGTTCCCAATACTTAGCATGTTCCTCTTCATGGCTTAATATAGTCATTTTACAGCATACATCTATCAATTTCTGTTCTGTTCTCAAAACAGATGCAAAACAACCAGTGTTCACCCTGGCCTAAGAGCCAATAAGAGAATAGATCAAGGGGCTCGGCAAATCCCACATCTGCCCCTGCCCTCACCATTTCAAGATACCAAGAGTTAGCCTGAAAGAGTAGGTCTCACACTTTCACGTGTGTCAGCATCACACGAAGGGCCTGTGGAAACAGATCGCTGGGCCCCTCGCCCAACTTCTGACTGTGGAGATGGCGTGGGCCCCAAGGATTTGTATTTCTAACAAGTCCCCAGGAGACGGTGACGCTGTTGGTCTAGGGCTCACGTCTTGGGAACCATCAGCATAGAAAAAGCACAGGGCTACCCTGCAGCCTGTAAGAAAGATAGTATTCTTCTGTGTGTGAGAGGAAAGGTTGTATTGGTTGCCTGGTTTATTTTCCCAAGGATCCTAAGTGACCAGAAACGGAGGGAACGACAGCTGAGCATAGTCTTACAAGTTCCAAGAAGTCAGGTGAAAATGCCCAGGGAACATCAGGGCCAGAAAAGCCCAGGTGACGGGCAGAATCTAGCTTCAGCATCCTTCATAACTGGCATCACTCAGGCCTAAAGTTCCCACTTGCTACCTTGAAGAAAGTAATGTCAGCAGTCAAAAAAGTAGTGCTTGGTCCTGAACTAAAAGAAACTGATGCAAGATGAGTGAGACCTGAGAGGGACACATCCAAATGCTAGATTATTCTTGCACAAAGAGTGCTTCCGGAAGAGTCACCCCAGCCATATTTCTCCTGTGGAGTCCTCATTTCCTCATCTTGGAAGAGGATGAAATACTGTTTCTGGGATTGTCCACACTGATGGAGATGTTGTTTCTTTATTGCGAGCAGAAAACAAATGTGGCATGAAAGCTGGGGGTAAAAATTACTTGCCTCTGACCTCCCTAGCAGTGAAATATCTTAGAATTTCTCGAGATCAGAGGCAGGGCAGAATCTCACCTGATTAAAATGGAATGGACAAGGCCAGCTGACATTTCAAAGACCTACCTGAGCGGCTAAACTTCCAAAGACTAATTGCTAAAAAGCCTAGATCAAGTTACTGTGTCCAAAATATTTGGCCATCGTCAGGAAAATGCATCCTGAGCTCAGCTCAATTGCCAGGAGGAAGATTTCCCAGGATTCTAGCTTAGCATCAATTAGAAAAATATGGGGGGAAAATGTCTCTAAGAAGATTGCCAGGTGCACCTGGAGTATCCCTTTTGGAGAAAGTAGTATCTTTGATTTTTCACAACCCAGTAGGGAATCTACATGTGGTCCTTCCTCAGCCCCTTCCACTCCCACCCACCAGTCTCAATGCAGCCGAGGTGCTGTTAACTAGAGGATTGTAAGATTTCATGCCCATGAGTGAAGCCCATCATAGAACAAATAACCCATTTGTTCATGGTTGCCTGGATCCTGATGGTAATCTGGAAGATTCCTTTTTGTTCTTCCTCTTTATCCTTTTTTTTTTTTTTTTTTGGACTACAGGTAAATCTGTAATCGCACCCACAGCACAGAATCATTTGTAGCAGAAAAGGACCCTGTATGAGAAGTTTAGAAGATCTCTCTTTATTCTGAGCCTGTCACTAATAGAATTGAAAGAGCCTCTGGTCCTTTTGGCCATTTATCTCCCCATATTTAAAATAAGAGGCCTATGTGACCTCTCTCAGAAAATTGGGATGTAATGAATAGAGTTCTCTAGTTGATACTGCTTTTGGATTTATATGGGCATGGAGGTGGGAGGGGGAGGTCTCAGCATAAAAGAGTGGAGAAGTGGGGGATGGAGGGCAGGGCAGGGCACAGGAGAGGCTGAACAAAGACGTTCTAGGAATAGAGAGGAATGCGTGCTCCTTCCCCTTTTAGTGGAAACTGTCAGTTCGGTGAGGCCAAGGTGTCCTGTTGCTGTAGGGAGCTCTGCCCACTACTGTCTGAAGGAAGTGCAGCCCTTGTACCCCTTCACCCACATCAGGTCACTGTCTACACACCCCCAAACCTCTAGCACATCCTGAATATCCTGAAGAACCCTAATATTTTACCAGCCAGACCAATATGTTCTATTTCTAAATCAAAGCATGGCCTTTTACAACTTTGCAGAAAACAGTGGGTACAAAACTAAAACTTTTAATAACTCTGTTTCTTCCATATTTTCAGATCCTGTTATTTCTCTATGTCAAAATCCAGTATAAGCCGATTTAGCACAAATATATAAAATTACATATTTTTAGTTTAATAAATACTATTTTGTCAAGAATATTAGGAGATCTTTTAAATACTTTGATAGTCACTGGCCTATACCATATCTGTGAATTTTCTCCTTGTCCTGTCTTTCTACACCTGTGATCACGTGCATGAGCTCATTACCTGGGGGAGGTGGGCCGGTTCTATTATATGTAGAGATGGCCCCACATATAGCAATTCTTCCAAATTTCTTCATCTGGGGGATGACAACATTGGAAAACTCTCCACCCACCTAAACATACAGGGAAACAAAAAACCAAAACCTTTAAATAATCTAAACCCTAGAAGAGGGATCCCCAGCCCCCGGGCTGTGGACTGGTGCCGGTCCACAGCCTGTGAGGAGCCAGGCCGCAGAGCAGGAGGTGAGCGGCGGGCGCGTGAGCGAAGCTTCATCTGCCGCTCCCCACTGCCCCCCACTGGTTGCATTACCCATTGAACCATCTGCACCGCTCCCCCCCCACCCCCCCACCCCGTCCTTCACAAGAGTGTCTTCCACGAAGCTGGTCCCTGGTGCCAGAAAGGTTAGGGACCACTGCCCTAGAAGATTCAGGAGAACTATTAACTCACAATCATCATTCACAATACTTGTTTTAGCAGCAATAACACTGATTAAATTAGCACAGTAGGGCAGCAAATTGCAGTTGAAAAAAGACGTTAGAAACTAGGCATTTTCATTTGACTGTAGGAATATACCTTATATAACCTATAAATTTTTCTTCACTATATTTTGGGATTTTCTGATCAGTTCAATAATTTCATTGCCTTATCTAAAAGTATGGAAAAATAAATCAGAAGCCATATCAAGAACAAAGTTGCAGGACTCACATTTTCTGATCTCAAAACTTACTACAAAGCTCTATTAATCAAGACAGTGTGGGAACAGAAATATAGATCAATAGTACTAAACTGAGAGTTCAAAAATAAGCTGTTACATTTACAGTCAATTGATTTTGACAAGAGTGCCAAAACAATTCAACAGGGAAAAAGAGTCTTTTTAGCAAATGGTGCAGCACAACTGATATCCACACAGAAAAGAATGAAATCAGACTCTCCTTACACGATACACAAAAATTAACTTAAAATGTGTCACAGACCTAAATGTAAGAGCTAAAATGATAAAACTCTTAGGAGAAGGACCATAGGAGTAAACCTTTGTGACCCTGGATAAGGCAAAGCCTTCTTCGACATGACACCAAAAGCCCGAGCAACAAAAGAAAAAATAAATTAGACTTCATCAAAAACTTAAAACTTTTGTGTTTCAAAGAACACTATCAAGAAAGTGAAAGAAAAAAAAAAGTGGAAGCAATTCACAGAATAAGAGAAAATATTTGCAAACCATATATTGGAGATATTACTAACGATCCTCATTATTAATATATGACACATTTGAGAATTGGACTACTTGCTAATATTTATTTATAACCCCCAAATCAACACTCACAGAGCTTTCCCTGATCATCTGCAGACATACACAGAGTGGCAAGTAGCAAAAGAGACACAAAGTTCCCAGCTAAGGTCAAAAAAGGCCAAGGGGAGTCCCTCCCATCAGAAAGCACTCACGAGCCTCCTAGATAGCTTCCTCCACAGGAGGGCAGACAGCAGTATCAAGCAGTATTGGCAGTATTTCATCTTGTGGAACTGAAAACCACAGCCACAGAAAGACAGAGAAAATGAAAAAGCAGCGGACTTTGTACCAGATGAAGGCACAGGATAAAACCCCAGAAAAACAACTAAATGAAGAGGAGATAGGCACCCTTCCAGAAAAAGAATTCAGAATAATGATGGTGAAGATGATCCAGGACTTTGAAAAAAGACTGGATGCAAAGATCGAAAAGTTTACCAAGGACCTAGAAGAATTAAAGAACAAACAAACAGAGATATGCAACACAATAACTGAAATGAAAAATACACTAGAAGGAACCAATAGCAGATTAACTGAGGCAGAAAGGCGAATAAGTGACCTGGAAGACAGAATGGTGATAATCACTGATGCGGAAAAGAATAAAGAAAAAAGAATGAAAAGAACTGAAGACAGTCTAAGAGACCTCTGGGACAATGTTAAACGTGCCAACATTCACATTATAGGGGTCCCAGAAGGAGAAGAGAGAGAGAAAGGACCTGAGAAAATCTTGGAAGAGACTGTAGTTGAAAACTTCCCTAACATGGGAAAGGAAATAGCTACCCAAGTCCAGGAAGTGCAGAGAGCCCCAGGCAGGATAAACCCAAGGAGAAACACGCCAAGACATATAGTAGTCAAATTGACAAAAATTAAAGACAGAGAAATGTTATTAAAAGCAACAAGGGAAAAATGACAAAAAACATACAAGGGAACTCCCATAAGGCTAACAGCTGATTTCTCAGCAGAAACTCTGCAAGCCAGAAGGGAGTGGCACGATATATTTAAAGTGATGAAAGGGAAGAGCCTACAACCAAGAATACTCTACCCAGCAAGGATCTCATTCAGATTCGAGGGAGAAATCAAAAGCTTTACAGACAAGCAACAGCTAAGAGAATTCAGCACCACCAAACCAACCCTACAACAACTGCTAAAGGAACTTCTCTAAGCGGGAAACAGAAGAGAAGAGAAGGACCTACAAAAACAAAAACAAAACAATTAAGAAAATGGTAATAGGAACATACATATCGATAATGACCTTGAATGTGAATGGACTAAATGCACCAACCAAAAGACACAGGCTGGCTGAATGGAAACAAAAGCAAGACCCATATATATGCTGTCTACAAGAGACCCACTTCAGACCTAGGGACACATACAGACGGAAAGTGAGGGGATGGAAAAAGATATTCCATGCAAATGGAAATCAAAAGAAAGCTGGAGTAGCAATAGTCACATCAGATAAAATAGACTTTAAAATACAAAATATTACAAGAGACAAGAAAGGACATTACATAAAGATCAAGGGATCCATCCAAGAAGAGGAGATAACAATTATAAATATATATGCACCCAATATAGGAGCACCTCAATACACAAGGCAAATGCTAACAACTATGAAAGAGGAAATGCAAGGCAGAAATAGAGACAGAGTTGTGGAGAACAAACACATGGACACCAAGCAGGGAGGGTGGGGAGGGTTGGGGGGGGTGATGAATTGGGAGATTGGGATAAAGAAAAAAAAAAAAAAAAGCCAAGGGTCTGCCTTATTTTTCAGCTCTCATACTGAGATTACCAGAAGATGAAGACAGTTGGGGGCGGTGCAGAGTGGTTCAAGAAGCTCCAGCTCTGGGGCCAGATGAATGCGGTATGAATCCCAACTGTGGAAGTATTAGTCATGGGACAGCCTCAGACAAGTTACTTAACACTTTTGAACCTCATTTTTCTCTTTAAAAATAAATAGAAGCTATAGGAAGGACTTAAGATCGTAATCTATGTAAGATATGTGCATGTATGTGTAGTAGGAGCAATGGTTTGTGTTGATTTTATATAGGAAGTAACAACCAGGAATACTGAGAATTGACTGTATCTGACAAGAGACTTGAATCCAGAATATATAAAGAACTCTGACAACTCAACAAATAACCCAGCTGAAAATGCACAAAGGATTTTGAGCAAACATTTCTCCAAAGAAGACATACAAATGGCCAATGAAAAGATGCTCCATATCATTAGCCATTGGAGAAATGCAAATCAAAACCATGATGAAATATCACTTCAAACTCCCTAGGACAGCCACAATCAAAATGACAGATAATAAATGTCGGTGAAGATGTGGGAAAATTGGAACCCTCACAGATTGCGGGTGAGAATGTAAAATAGCACAAGGGGTGGGTGCAGCCCAGCTTAATGCTGAGAACCTTTTTGCATCATTAGCCAAAAGTGCAACATGTATGTGCAAAAGCTAAAATGGCTTAACATCATGCTACACTTTCTACTAAAAATGTATAGCTGTGAGTGGTCTGTATTTAAACCCAACAAGACATCTAGGGAGTCCATACACATATCAGTGAGCAGATGTAGTTTACTTATTTATAGCATGTTTCTTTTTGAAAAATTAGTGGTGGACACATTTGGATCACATTTATACAGTTATAAAAATAAAGATTTGATTTTGGTCCATTCTTCAGATTTTTGTCTCTGAATGACTTAAGTAAGCTGAGATAATTGGCTCCCTTAAAAAATGTTGCACCATCATTTAACCTGATAGGATTATTGGAGCCTGTTAGATATTGTTAGGTGCTGAGGCTATAAACAGGTCTTCAGCAGAATGTGAATGTAAATTTACTTATAAATACCTTACTCAGTCACTTAGAAGTATAGTACTTTTAAGTCTTATCTCCAGTCCCTCCAGTTGGCATCTGGTAATGTATATTCTTCCCATGCCAAGGTGGACTGATAATCAAATGACAGTGCAACACCTTTATCTTACTAAGAATTTAAAATGACCTGAGTGTCCTATAAATAATTTTAAGAACAGGTTTTGAAACTTGAATTGTGGTTTTGTGTTTTGGGTTTTTTTTCTGGGTTTTTGTTTTGTTTTTTTAATCTATACTTGCCCCAAATTGTAGTCTTTGAAGTCATGTGCATTGCATTTTGGATGAGCCAGGGGAGTTATTACATTAACATATAAGCATTTTATTATGCGTATGTAGCTGTTGCTTTATACTGAGAGAAAGCAAACTTTGGGGAGTGATTAAATAGTAAGCTCTACAATTTTATTTGGGGGAAGCAGGGAAATGTGCACTTAATCCCTAGCAGAAGCTGAGCATAATTTTTCAGCATTTACCCAATTCAAATTACAATTTCAAAATATTTTAGACACACTGTATCTTTTGTTCAGTGTGGATTTTTTTCCCCCTGATACTATGGTTCTTTGATGATTTATGCATTTGGACACATAGTGTATACTTTTTAGGTTTTCGTTGTTATCTTGCCAAAATAAGTGTTAACTATATCTCAAACTCCCCCCCCCCCCACCAAATGTCTTATTTTTTAGAAAAGCTAAAAGCATACTTCTAAGTCAGAGCCTATGTTTTGGTATAAAGACTTGGGGTGGGGTTTTTTTTTTTCACATTGAATATATTGAGATACCCAAGAAGTCTGTGATGATGGCAACTGAAAGCAGGTGATTAGGGTCTTGACCGCAGCCTATCCTGGAAATAGATTTGGAAATAACTTCCGTGTGAGTTGCTTCCCCAATTTGCTGATCTAAACTCAATAAAAGGGCTTATGACCACATCCGAGAAATCATCTTGAAGATACAAATTTATACAAAGTACACCGTGAGAATCAAACATGCATGGAGTGAATTTTGTTTGGAGCACTGGCTTAAATCATTCAAGCTTCTCAGTGATGCATCTCCCAGGTTACAATGAGACCTTAACAAGTGTATGTATGTTTTTTTCACATTGAAATTATACAAACATTTGGTATAATAAAACCTTGTTAGCTTGATATTTTAAGAAATTAAGCCCTGGCAGTCTTACTGGAGGTACAAACTGGTCTCCAGCTTCCTTTTTTGATAGATTTTGATGAGATTGAAGGAGAGCCATATACCTACCAGGAAGGAATGTGCTTTGTCACACCAAAGAGAAGAGGTTTTTGCAAATTCACATCTCACCTAGATTTCAAATTTTTTGCCATTATCTGAAATTCTTTAGGGGTTATCAAGTTGCATTCAGCATACTGATTATCAAGCTAATGAGGTTCTGTTATAGGAGGGTTTTTTTCCCTTTTGCTTCCTTTTGTTTTTGTTTTTGTTTTTTAATTTGAAGGAAAACTTTCATCGCTTCTAAACACTAAAGAGGAAATTTTGGCTTAGACCAGTATTCAGTCTAGTGCCAAACTCACAATGGAATTCAAATCCACATAGTAAGGAATTTATTCATAGTGGCTATCCTAATAGAGTGATCCTTCACTTTGCTCTGTTCAACTGTCTTAAAACTTCCTGTTTGAAACAGCTATGTTACTTGATTAAAACAATGTTAAAATTATTTTTGTCTCTGCTTTAATATTAAATTAACCTAAATTTTTGTTTATAAAATTGGAGCATTGAAAAAAAAAATAGCACAACCATGTTGCAAAATAGTATGGCAGTTCCTCAAAATGTTAAACTTGGAGTTACCATATGACCCTACAATTCCACTTGTGGTCAAGAGAAAGGAGCACATATATCCACACAAAAACTTGCATGTGAATGGATGCAGGAGCATTAGACACAATAGCCAAGAAGTGTGAATGACTCAATTGCCCATCAACTGATGGATGGATGAATAAAATGTGATACATCCATACAATGGAACATTATTTGGCCATAAAAAGAAATGCAACAACATTGTAAATCAACCATATTTCAATAAAAATGTTTTTAAAAAGGAATGAAATATGGATCCATGCTACAACAGGGATGGACCTTGAAAACATGCCAAGCATAAGAAACCAGTCACAAAAGATCACTTTTGGGAGGACAAAGGGGAGTGACTGCTAATGGGCACAGTATTTCTTTTTGGGGTGATGAAAATGTTCTAAAATTGTGGCAAGGTTGTACAGTTCTGTGAATACACTAAAAATGATTGCATTCTACACGTTAAATGGGTAAATTATATCTCAATAAAGCTGTTTTTTAAGAAGGGCATATGTGCTTTCCTCAGATATTTTAGATGGAAACTCTAGAAGTAGATTCCCTTGTATAGTACTTTGTTACTTTGTTAGTAAATCAGATATATTAAGTCCAATCTGTACTTACATTATCAAAATAACAATCATAACCCTCAGGAGAGGCTTTCCGCAACACTTCTTCCAAAGACTCTACTGTTTTGTAGTTAAAGGCAACATCAAATCCATACTTTTGAAGGTGGGCAACCTTTTCTTCAGACCCTGCTGATCCAACAACTTTGCAGCCCTAAATGGGGAGAAAAATGGAAACCATTTATAAACCACAAGCATGGGTCAAATCTATCCTCCTAGTCTCGAATGGCCAGGTTCGCCCAGAACACCCTCCCAGGTGCTAAGCCACATATATAATCGGCCAACAGACCCCATCAGTGAAATTAGTCCCTGAACTAGCTTATGATACAACCCAACCATAACTTCAGCTTGCCCCTGACCACCTAACAGATCCCTCCCATGTTTAGGTGGTTTGCAGCTCGTTTCAACCTGCAGGCTTGACAGCCTATTCATTTGACTCTCCTGTTTCTTTATGTCGGGGCTTCTTTTCCCTTGCAGTGACTTGCATGCCATCTCTTGGTGCTGTGGCTATTTAGACTATGATTTTGGCTCTGCCCTGGGACTCTCATATCAAATACAGCCCTTCTGGGAACTGCCCCATGTTCTGTGATTTGACCCAGAGCATTGGACTAGATGCTGCCTAATCATGGAGAAACGAGTCCATTCTGAAAAGCACTTTAAGGTTGAGACTAGAGATTATATTGGTGCAGAGAGAGTAGCTCTTCAGAAAGCTCTCTTCTATCCTGAATGTATCGTGAAGACCAGAATATCAGCCTCCGTTCACTTTCAACTGGGGAAAGGCCTTTGGGTTCATACATGTATCTGTACAACCAACAACCATATACTTTTTCCATTCCTTCATGATTCAAGAAAAAACGATTTTGCAAAATCTCTATCTTTGGTCCTTTTTCCTTCTAACCTTATGCTCTCATAGGATGATCTCATTTACTCTTACGACCTCACTGCCACCTTCATGCAGATGATTCCCTTGTCTATTAACTCCAGTCAGGCCTCTCTCCTGAGTTCCAAATCAGTATTTCCAACAACCTAGAACAATCTTCACTTGGATAGCCCGAGGGGCCTCGTAATCAGTGTGTCTAAAATGGAATCTATTTTTTTCCCTTGCTTCTTACCTGTTGTTCCTCCTCTATTCTCTGTTGTAGTGAATGATACCACCCAGTTATCCAAACCTGAAACATGTGGGTCATAGAAGATGCCTTCTTTTCTCTTACCATCCACATCCAATCACCAGGGTTTATTCTTTTTCACCAAATATCCTTAAAAGCTGCCTCTGACTTCCCATCTTCACTGTCAATGTATCATAATTTCATCTGAATTATTGTGAGAGCCTCCTAATCTGACTTCTTGTTTCTAGTATTGTGTCCCCATGAACTATCCTCCTCCCAGGGTCAAAATGATTTCTCTAAAATGCCGAATTAATCATGTCACTCCTCTAAGGATTAAGCACAAACTTCTTAGCATGGCAGTCTCTAATGGAGTTTCTAAAAGAATAAGTCCTATCAGGACTTTCCTGGTGGTCCAGTGGTTAAGATTCTGCGCTTCCACTGCAGGGGGCACAGGTTTTATCCCTGGTCAGGGAACTAGATCCCACATGTTGCATGGCGCAGCCAGGAAAAAAAAAAAGACAAGGAAAGGGAGAGAGACAGCTTTTCCCTAATTTAAAAAAATACAACCTCTCGAACTTTTGAAATAAAAATCCCTTAAAGTTTTAATAAAACCTCTACAATTTGAATTTTGGAAGTATTACTAATTTCTTTTGTAAGTTTAGCATAACCCAAAGCTAAACCCTGATAAGTTCCAAACAAAAAAACTTTAAACCAAACTCACCTATGAATATAGATGCAAAAATCCTATATCAAGTGTTATTACATCAAATCCAAAAGTATAAATTCATAATATACCATTGGTAAATAATGATTATTTCAGACTGCTATTATGGTTTAACATGAGAAAACTAATGTAATTCCTTAACTCTGAAATTTGCAGCCTGTATGATAGCCTCACCTCTTTATTTGTATTTCAAGCTCCCATGAGCACTGGAGACCAGCCCAAAGCCTTGGCTGTTGGTTGTAGTCCTGTCATCTGTATTCTCCCTAACTCCTTCCCTAGCAACTAGGTCCTGATTCCTACATCCAGCCTCTGAGAGGCAAAGGATCAGCCAAACCAGATCACCCGGAACATTTCCACTACGTGATACATCCTGACCATGTTTGAGCTGCCTGATGCTTTGTACTCCCACCATCAAATCAGATCTCTTGAGCACAAACACCTGTCCAGATCAGAATCAATGGTTCCGTGCCCTGGGTGCCTCCCGTGAGTTAGTTTCCAAGCTAGGGCCCCGCCGCACTGGGCTGACTGCGGTAGCCTTTGCAGCGGGGCCCTGTGGGCGATGGCTCTCGGTTGGCTGGTCTCAAGCCCCTCCTTCAATTGTTGGGGGCAATCATGAAGAAAGGAAATTAAGCTGTACCAAGACATATTCAGTAGAAACTATGAAAATAGTTATTGCTTACAAACTCACTAGTCTAGCAGAGGCCATTCCTGATTTGAGACCTGCAATGTTATCAAATAATAATGTTCAGGTCATCTTTGCCGCACCATTTTCCCCATTCCCCCCATTTCTCAATCATTCCCAGCCTCTAACTTCTAAAGGAGATTGACTAGACCAAAATCCCTGAGCTGAGGGAAGGTCTGCTGTGTTAACCGCTGCATTCCCAGTGCAGGCTGTGGGTACTGAGTGAACGTTTGTTACGGAGGAAGACACTTACCTTGAGCTTAGCAATCTGCCCCACAACAGAGCCCACTGCTCCTGCTGCCGCGTTAACCAGCACTGTTTCTCCACCCTTCACACCACAGATTTCAAGCAGGCCAAAATAGGCTGTTAGGCTGAGGGAAGGAAAGTCAAGCTTTGTGGATAAATTTGTTTCTTTCCCCTATATCTCATTTATACACCCTGAAGGCCTTCTCAGCAGCTCACTGCCATGGGTCCGGGTAAAAGACAAAAAATATAGGAAATGAATATTACCGGCCACTAATGGTCCACCTCCTCCTTCTTTACCTCCATGAGAGGAATAAAGATGATGGGAATAAGGGAGGTATCAGAGAGGTGGCTGGAAGGGGGCAGCACCCTGTCCACCCCCAGGCCAAGTTTCAGGGGTGAAAGAAAATAGGACCCCCTTAAACTTTAGGGATCCAAGAACAGAGAGATTATGTTCCACTCCCATGTAAGCTGTAGGGAGATGGAGAGCTTCATGGGAGAAGCCTCCATGTCATCAATGATGCTATAGTCAGTCGTAGAGCAGATATAACGGTATGTGGTGTCTAGGCCTGAGAGGGTCAGGGAGAAACACCTCAAGTTTCTCATGGCTCCAAGGTGGTATGAAAGAACTCCTGCAATTTCCCCGTCTCATCCCCAGTGAGATGTCGAAGTTAGCTTGCGGGGAAAGAACTAGTAGGCCTGCAAAGATGCAGCTCAGGTGGCACCGATAGGGATTAGGTCAAGAAACCACCACACCTCAGTGGATTTCCAGCTCAGAAGGGGATATGGCCAAGGACTCAGTGGGACAAGTTACACTTTGAGAGGGGGGACCAGCATAAAACTAAGACAGATCAAGAGCAAGAAGCTGTCCCCCCTCTACTGGGTCTGCGTTAGCCCTGGGAGCTTTGCATCAACCCGAGGGAGAAGACTCAGGAAATTATGAGTTTTAAACCTGAAACGATGGGAGAAATCACTGGTTTAACCGAGGTTTTATTTTACTACACCAGCTGGAGATAGAAATGAAGTACAGGAGTAGAAAAAATTTAAGTTCTGTTTTTGCACCACTGAGTCTGAGCCCATGAAATCTCTATCCATTATGGTGACTGTTAAGCCACTGGCAAACTTTCAGACAAATTCATATAAAGTTCTTTCTGTGTAAAACAAACTACATGTTGGCGTAATTTAATCTTACTCAGCCTCTGACTACATTTGAGGGCTCGTTAGAGTTGGGCATTGAAGGCAAGGCAGTAAAAGGCAGACAGCACTTTTTCTGAGGATCCAAATATCTAATATGCTCTTAACCCAGTGTTTTTCAAAAGATGGATGGAACACCATCTGCCTCAGAATCACCTGCAGCTTTATTAAAAAGCTTTATTCAGATTCCCAGACCCCACCTCAGATCCACTGATTCAAAAATACTGGGATGTGGGGGCTTCCTAGGTGGCGCAGTGGTTGAGAATCCACCTGCTAATGCAGGGGACACGGGTTCGATCCCTGCTCCAAGAAGATCCCACATGCCCCGGAGCAACTAAGCCCGTGCACCACAACTATTGAGCCTGCGCTTTAGAGCCCGTGAGCCACAACTATTGAGCCCATGTGCTGCAACTACTGAAGCCCACGCACCTAGAGCCCGTGCTCCGCAACAAGAGAAGCCATGGCAATGAGGAGCCCGCATACCACAACGAAGAGTAGCCCCCACTCACTGCAACTAAAAAGAAAGCCTGTGCACAGCAAAAAAGACCCAACACAGCCAATAACATAAATAAATAAATAAATAAATAAATAAATTTATTAAAAAAAATACTGGGATGTGGAAATCTGAATTTTAATAGGACTCTAGGTGATTCTTATGAATGCAAGTAACTGAGAACCACCACCTTAAGGAATGCTTTTCTGGTTTTATCTTGTTCCTTCATCTGGTATAAAGTCCTCTGCCTTTTCATTTTCTCTGTCTTTCTGTGGCTGTGGTTTTTCGTTCCACAGGCTGCAGACGTATAGTTTTTCTTGATACTGCCGTCGGCCCTCTGGTGGATAAGGCTGTTAATGAATGCTGAGATCAGAGTGTGCTGGGCAAGTTAGCCTAACCCCCAAAGAGAAGAAGGAGGTACATTTTCAGATTGGGTCATTCCGCCCATGACAACCTGTACACCCCCTCCCCCAATCTTCCTTCTAGATGTCTGCAAAATCAGCTTTCAATTAGACATATTGACCTAAGGTATACAAGGTCTTTCCCAAACATCACCTCCTTTTAAAAGTAAGATGGAGATAAGATGAAGAAGCCAACAGTAAAGAAATCCTAGAGGGAAAATTAAAGGTACACTTTGGACAAAGGGGGACTGGATAGAATCAACAGGTTGGAGAGCAAAACACTTGAACTATTCCAGCTTAACAAGAAGACAGATGTCCTATTGAAGGAATAATGCAATACTTTGGAAGGATGTTAAATCTTTGGAGGCTAGACAGCTGAAAGACCCTAGGTTTCAAAGTTCAACTTCTTTTACAGTTTACAGCAGAAACTCCAGCATTCTGGGAGGGTTGACCCATCCCATTGGTAAGGGCTCATAATGGCAGGAATTCTCAAAGAATGGATGGTGTGTTGCTAGTGGAGGCTAGAAACATGGTATACGTAACCCCTCCACCTCAGTCTTTGAGAACCACTGGTATGAAGTTGATTGTTTGGAGTAAAAGCATACTCCTTAGGGACTTGAAATGAGTGAAGGAGAAATATACCCACAAGAGAATAAATTAGAATTGTTTTAGAATTTCAAATCTCCTAATATTTTACCAATTACTTTCTTCCCAACTGAGTCATGATTTCCTTATGTCTGCCTTCACCCCTGTGCTCCTACCCCCAGCTCACAATTTAGAGAAGGATGGGTGGGATAACAACATGGGAGGAAGAGCTGTCACTAGTAGAGGGTACAGGGCAGGCAGGAAAGACTGGGAAGGGCTGTGTCATTCTGTTTAGTGCCTACTAATTGCATGTAAGAAGGCACTAAGCATCCTCTAATTTCACAATGCTGTCTCTTGGCTGTGGCAATCCTGAGGAGTTCAAATTCTGAGTGTTATATGAACTTGGGGTGTAGGGACTGGTTCTGCTGGAGCCAGATCATTTGGGGAGATACATATTTCTGTTTCATTCTTTAGAAGTCCTTCAAAGGGTGAAAAAGAAAGAAGGAGAGAGGATGGGGAGAAGGAAGGAAGGAAGAAAAGGATCACACAACTTAGAGAAATTACTTAGAGAAACTTTCCAGGCTAGGAAACTTTGGAGGACTCCAAAAGGAATTCAATCAACTTGCTTCTCCAGGGCATGAGAAGAAACATGAGGTGCAAAGTGCAGCTGGGCCCTGGAGGGCAGACACAGGATTTACTGACCAGGAGTCTTTCTGAGGGATGAGGCCAAGAGACACTTTGAGTGTTTTAAATCCGTGCCACATTGAGTGACTGTACAACTATACTGTGATTCATCTCAGTTATTTAATCTTCAGATCCCCTGACACCTCTGGAAACCCAGATGTAGAAAGCAGGTGAGGTATCAGAGGCAGTACAGAAAGGCCAAGGTACCTTGACTCTCTTTCCCTTTTCAAACTCTGAAATGGAGGCAGAGATTAGTGAGGAATAAGCCAAGACCTTTCCAGGGACAGAAGGAGCTGGTTCCTTTGTGTCACCATTTGCCAGAGGCTTCAGAGGGACCCTACTCCCTCTCCCTCCCATGCTTCTCCTCACTGTCTCTTTCTCTTTGTACCTGATTTCCCCTTTCTCTCCTTCATTCCCAAGGCTACCTCTTCTTCCCTTCTTAGCCCCATCATCCTCTCTAATCAGCCCCTGAGCCTAGAATGTCTCCAGTCTCTTATTGGTTTTTTTTTTTTTTTTCCAGTCTCTTATTGTTGATCAAGTTCTGGACCAACCCTTTTGGAAAACCAGAACATCAGGTATTCAAACAAAGGAAATATACCCACGAAACTCACCCGGGCATGCCGATTGTTCCCAGAGCCAAAGACAGTGGTAATGTGTCCGGCCACTCTGCAAGCAGCTTTTCCAGGTTTTCCCCATCAGAAATGGAGTGAGTTGTCCAGCCCAAAGGAGCCACTACGATAGTTCCCATTGGGAAGGCTGAATTTTTACTTTCCACAACCCTGAGAGAGAAAGCACATTCAGACACGGGAAACCCCTTTCCTTTCAAGGGAGTCTGGATGCTGCATAATTCCTGTCCACAAAAGGGCACTGAGTTTGATATTCCATGATTAAAAACTCTCCCCCGTTGGTTTCCAGGATACGGATTTCTCTGGGCTTTTTGCCTCCCCCTCTAAACTGCTTCTTTTCTGTCTCACTTGCTGGTTCCCCTTCTTCCATCTTTACCACACTTAACCATTCTTTATTGTCTCCCTATGCCATCACAAAGTCATATAACACACTTTTTTACAGAAAAGTAAAAACCTACAAAAAGTCAGTTCCAATCCCACAATACAAAGATAACTGCTAATATTTTGGTGTATTTCATAGCAATCTTAATGATATATTTAAAAATGTTGGGACTTTCCTGGTGTTGCAGTGGTTAGGACTCGCCTGCCAATACAGGGGACACCGGTTCCATCCCCCGTCTGGGAAGATCCCACAAGTCTCGGAGCAACTAAGCCTGTGCACCACAACTACTGAGCCTGTGTGCTGCAACTACGGAAGCCCACGTGCCCAGAGCCCGTGCTCCGCAACAAGAGAAGCCACGGCAATGAGAAGCCTGCGCACCGCAACGAAGAGTTGTCCCTGCTCTTCACAACTAGAGAAAGCCTGAGTGCAGCAACGAAGGCCCAACACAGCCAATAAATAAATAAATTAATTAATTAAAATTAAAATGTATATTTTATGTATTTACGTAATTGAAGTAATTTTATATGTTGGGTAACTTCATTTTTCTCTCTCAACTTGATACTGGTCTATATAAATTTACTTTTTTTCCATGCTGGCAAGAATTCTTCAAAAACTGTAATGAATTGGTTTATTCCTTCATTATTAGACATTTAGGTTATTTCTGGTATTTTCCATAATGTATAAATTACACTTCAATTAATATTCATAAATATGAATGTATTATTTCTTTAGGCAATATTTCTATAAATGGAACTACAAGGTCAAAGAGTATCAAAATATTTGTAGTATATTGCCAAATTCCTTTCTAGAAGGTTGTGCCAACTTCTGCTTTTACCTTCAATGTATGAATATATTATAATAACATTTCCATCACTGGGTATTATCTTTAAAAAATTAAAACTTTGCCAATTCAGCAAACACAAATACATCTTTATTGCTTTGATTATTAGCAAGAAATGTGTAAGAACTATATGAAGAACCCTGTTAATGGGCCATGAGATAAAATGGTATATCTTGTGCTTGGAGAGAAATATTGTAAAGAAATATCTATTCCTAAATAGACAACTAATAAGAACCTACAGTACAGCACAGGGAACTTTACTCAATACTCTGTAATGGCCTATATGGGAATAGAAACTAAAAAAGAGTGGATACATGTATATGTATAACTGACTCATTTTGCTGTACAGCAGAAACTAACACAACATTGTAAATCAAGTCTACGCCAATAAAAATTAATTAAAAAAAGAAAGAAATCAGTTCCCTCTAAATGAATATATAAAGTCATTGAAATCCCAATAAAAATCCAAATAAGTTTTCAATAAATGGTATTATAACTTGCTAGTCATTTGGACTTAAACACTTCAGTCCTTGTTCCAAAATAAAAATTAAATGTCTTAAAGATTTACAACTAAAAAATTAAAATATACTAGAAGAAAGCATGAATAAATATTCTAGCAATTTTGGAGGGGAGAATGCCATTCTAATCATGAAATGGAACCAAGAAGCCAAAATTACAAATATTAATAATTTTATCACCTAAAATTTTTAAACTATGATTGGACACAGAAGAAAGATAAACAAAGACCCAAATATTTTCAGGACTAATATTCCTAACACACAAGAAGCTTTTACAAATCAATTTAAAAGATGAAAAGACCTAAAGGAAAAGAGCAAATGACATGAACAAATAATTCACGTAAGAAAACTGATCATTAATTTACAAAAAGAACATCAATGTCATTAATAATGAAAGAAATGCAAATTAAACTAAGCATCAATATAAGCAAGATCAGGAAGTATCAACATATTCATCTCAGATTGCCAAGAGTGATGGTTAGCAATGAACATATAGACAGTACAAGGGAAATACGTTCTTTAAGACACTATTGGTGGGAGTGGATACAATCTTTTTGATGCAAACTCTGTCATCATCTCTTCAAATTAAAATGTGCATCTTCTTTGACCTAGAACTTATAACTCTGTGTATTTAATGTAAAGTGATAGTCATCCAGGTGGGCAAAGAATACACAGACACACTCAGGTAGATGCATGCATATTCCCTGCAGAACTATTTGGAGTAGAAAAATTGGAAATAGCTGTTATCAGGAGTAGATTAGTTAAATGGCAGATAACAACTGAATAATCTGCAGCCATTAAAAGGTAGGTGGTATATTTACACACGGTCAACAAGAGATATCCATGACATATTAAGTGAGAAAAGCAATTTGCTGAAGGGCATTTAATCCCATTAAAGATTATAAATATTACTATGTGTGCTGAACAATTTTTGAAATAATAATACATTAGCGGCAGTCATCTCTAAGGTTCAGATGATGGGGCAACTTTCAGTTTCCAAGATATAAATTTTTATTTTATTTGAATTTTTACAATAATCAGGAACTAGATGAATACACTTTTTTTTAATATTTAACAGTAAGGATAAAAAAAAAAAAAGTAAGGATAGCATGTTTTATTTATTTTTAAAAGTTCCTGAGGCAAAACATTGAGCTGGGTGATGGTATTTAGTTGTTTATAGTATTACTCTCTGTGCTTTTCTGTGTGTTTAAAGTTACAAAAACAAACAAATAAAAAAACAAAAAACACAGATCAATATTTACAGCTCTTAAAAATGTAGAGTATATCACTGTGTGATCCCCACAAGTGTCAATACTTTTCATTCTCCTATTTTCTTCAAGCATAAAATAAATTATTTTATTTTAAAAAAAAAGGATATTAAAGTGAAGTTGAAATCATAACAATTTCACATTCTTCCCTCTCTCTCAATTAGTCAGGAAAAGGGCAGGTTTCTCAAGTTATTTCCAAGGTCAAACAGTGAGTGACCCACACAAGCTAAAGAACTTGTAGGAGTGATGAAAAGAAACAGGGCCCAGCAGGAGGTAAAAGGAAGACATATTTTCCAAGCACTGAGACAAATGGAAATAACTACCTGGCCACTTGCTCTCCCATCATTGCATCACCCTCCTTCAAACTTTTTGCCATAATTCTGAAACAAAACAGAGCAAAACAAAATCATTCTTAATATATAGGAACATCTGGGGAAAAACTATTTTAAGTTTCAAGCCAAATGGAAACCACTGGGGAAATGTGTATAAAAGTAAAACCGAGTTACATGAGGGCAGTACAATTGGGTGAAATGCAGGAGGAAAGTTGTTAGAGGTAGTTCTGCTCTGATAGTATTTTTCTATGAAATGAACATGAGAATCTTACCATCATGCTCAATTATGGATGAGTTTCTACCAATGACTTTAAAAACATAACCCAACATGAAAAGATGCTCAACATCACTAATTATTAGAGAAATGCAAATCAAAACCACAATGAGATATCACCTCACACAGGTCAGAATGTCCATCATCAAAAAATCTACAAACAACAAATGCTGGAGAGGATGTGGAGAAAAGGGAGCCCTCTTACACTGTGGTGGGAATGTAAATTGATACAGTCATTATGGAAAACAATATGGAGGTTCCTTAAAAAACTGAAAATAGAACTACCATATGACCCAGCAATCCCACTACTGGGCATATACCCAGAGAACACCGTAAAAGTGTTCAAAAAGACACATGCCCCGCAATGTTCACTGCAGCACTATTTACAATAGCCAGGACATGGAAGCAACCTAAATGTCCATCAACAGAGGAATGGATAAAGAAGATGTGGCACATATATACAATGGAATATTACTCAGCCATAAAAGGAACGAAATTGGGCCATTTGTAGAGATGTGGATGGACCTAGGGAGTGTCATACAAAATGAAGTAAGTCAGAAAGAGAAAAACAAACATCATGCATCAATGCATATATGTGGAATCTAGAAAAATGGTATAGATGACCTTAAATGCAAAGCAGAAATAGAGACACAGACATAGGGAACAAATATGTGGATACCAAGGGGGAAAGGGCTGGGGTGGGAGGAATTGGGAGATTGGGATTGACACATATTGATACTACGTATAAAAGAGACAATTTATGCGAACATACTGTATAGCATAGGGAACTCTACTTAATGCACTGTGGTGTCTGAAGTGGGAGGGAAATCCAAAAGGCAGGGGATATATGTATATGTATGGCTGGTCATTTTGCTGTGCAGTAGAAGCTAACACAACATTGTAAAGCAACTATACTCCAATAAAAATTAATAAAAAAACAAAAACCAAAAATCAACTCAGGTACCACTGGGTACTTGTTATGCCAAATACTAGACATAAAAAGGGATGCTAGTTAACATTTGGAAACATATTTTTCACTTTAGATTTTAATCTCTACCAATCAACTATGAAAAAAATTATTTAAAAGAATGATGGCTGCATTGTTTACCTAGGCAAAAAGTTACTGAGTCAGTGGCCAATGAAAGCTTTTATTCTCTCCCCTCCCTGAATTGTTTACTAAGTACACATGTTTGAGTTGACTGCAGATTATCTAAATTAAAAAAAATATAGGTAAAGGAAAGGCAAAGAAAACCTAATTTTAGTGTTAGCATCTTCCTCTACCCAAATAATTTGCCAGTAGTGAAATGGAGAAATTTGAGTTTGGCTTCTTTCTTCTTTTCACTTTTTGGGAAGCAGTTCTGGTGAACAAAGAGAGGTAAGTTGTGCACATTAACATAGGGGATGCTTGTAAAATAAAGGGGCCAGTGTAATCCCTCACCACTCTGCTCAGACGTTTGCCTGAAAAAGACACGCACCCGTGAATCCCATCACTGACATCATACTGGGAGAAACAGGAGGACGTGACAGTGTTTTGAATCAGCTGGATATTTTAAAAGACTGACCATGTCAAGGTAGTGTTCAGTGCAAAACATAAGAATTTTCTGGAGGAAAATAATACCTCATGTAAGGATCCACGGTGAAGAACAAAGCTTCCAGCAGGACCTCTACAAAATAAAGCATTCCACAGGCAATTAGAAACCCTGGCCTGATGCCTCATCTTTCTAAATAAACACAAACAATCTTTCTGCTTCACAGTTGCCCTCTCATCTGTGCCCTCCATTAAAGAGACAAGAACAGCTCTCACATTTGGCCCAGTCCAGTTAATAAAAGTAAAAATTATGTAAAACATTTTAAAATAAAATTAAAAATTATGATTATTTACTCAGCACTCACTCCATACTTTACATAGATTATTTCATATGATCTTCTGAACAATTATTGTTTCCATCTTATTAAAGCTTAGGTTAAGTACCTTGCTCAGGGCCATATCTGTAACCATGACGTTACAGGGCTCACAGAGAGTTTTATTAACAGCCCCAGTTAGTATTAAAAAATATATGCATTTTGCTGGAGTGACCCTCATGCGCCCAACCTCTGGAATTTTGATTCTGGGTTTTGGCTATCCCAACCTGGATGGGATCGATAACTTTGCCATGCTACTTGATTTCACACCCTTTTCTCAAAGCCCACCTACCTGAAAACAGCCCTTAGAGACACCCCTTAGTGTGTGCTCTGCAAAGCTTATCTCCAAACACGTGATGGTGATAGACACAGTAACGGGACAAAGCTGGTGATTAAATAGTTAATCCCACTAGGAGATTGTAAGTAGGAAAAAAGTATGGGACATCCCTGTAAATTAATGATTACTCAAGAAAGCAGGCTTGCTTAGCAACAAAACCGTGCAACAGAAGCATGAGACGGGGCCACAAACAATAAAACAATGGTGGCATGAGGCCCACATCCTGCCCAGTGAGCTCATTAACTTAATGATTCCCTAGGACATGCTCTCTGCACACGTAAAAAAACAATAATTTATGGAAAGGTGACACTTCAAAGTAAAAGACCCTTATCGTGCTGAGACCTGAAATAATTTTTCCATGGTGCCATGACAGTCCTAGCTTGACCATATAGGGACAAGAAAACTCCCCTGCCCAACCTGGAGGAGGAGCTGATGATGCAAGTGTGACATCTACTCAAGAATGAGGGAGAAGGTGGTCTTCTCCCCCTCGCACTCTTCCTTTGATTATAAAACTGTAGCCAACTACATCTCTGAGTGACAGCACTCTTACCTGCCTGCCTGTAAGCCTCACAAGCTTCCTTTTCTAATAAATCCCTTCTTATTTATCACTTTGCCTCTTGCTGAATTCTTTCTGCGCTGAGACATAAAAGACCGGAGTTCCTCAGAGCCCCCCGAAATGACACCTAGTGGTTTCAATGGGGTGTGTCGTCATTTCTCTCCCTTCAATTTCTGAAAGCTTGCCTTGTCCCTCCACTTTCCCCAAGGGAGTGGGAGGCCCCTCAGTGAAGAAGAAGGGTTTTTCCCTCCTTGTCCGCTCACAGGGATATTCTGAGCTCTGCACACGGCTGCTAGGCAGTTCTTATCCCGCTGTCACTGTGGGGCTCGCTGGGGCAGAGGGGAAATTCTCCCCACAGACGGGCGAATGTCAGGAAGAACAATGCACCCAACACGTGCTTCCATTACCAAGGGAAGCAGAGGGATCTTCCAACATGACATCAAGGCTTCACTCACACAGCCTTGGAAAGGTCTCTATGGCTGATTGCAAAAGGACCACAGACACCATCCATTCCTTTGTGTGGGCCTCTCTGCCATCCTCCCATCAAGAAGTCTATGGCCACACCTTGAATCTGGGCTTGGCTAAGTGACTTGCTTTGATGAACAGCATATTAGCAAACATGATACAAATGGAGGCTTGAAAAGTGCTTGCATGTTGGAGTTTGCCAATTCCTGCTGCTCTAGATTTATGAAACCACAGCAAAGACAAACAGCTCAAAGCAGCCTGCTAGAAAGGCCACACAGAGGAGAACTGAGGCGTGCATCTCTACAGAAAGCCAGCGAGCATGATGGTGAGTGACGCCCATCCTGATGAGGCCTACAGAAGTCCTGCCAACTTAACCCAGCCCAAACTGCCAACCCACAGAACTGTGAACTTATAAATGATTGTTGTTTGAAGTCACTAAGTGTGGAGGTAGTTCGTTATTCAGCAAAGGCAAACTGATACAGTCTCTTCCAACTTACATCTTATGAGTATGACTTACCTCCATTTTTTAAGGGTGGGAGTTCGACTGTCTTCAATTCAAAGTTACTATTAGTAGGGTAGCCTTCAAAGTGCTTCTTCAGGGTCCAGCTCTTAGCATGAACCATCCTGAAGCTCCTAGAACACAGTAAACATGCAGTCAGTGCCGTGAAATGACTGCATTCCTATGATTCCCTAAGTGTTGCACTGAGGCCAGACAGCAGGGTCTACCCCTCGTCAACTTTATCATTGTCACTTAACATCAATCCCGTTTATTTAGCATTCACTGTTTCTATTGCTGTGCAAAGCGCGGCACACTTACCATCTCATTTTATCCTCATAGTTTCCCTATAAGATAGGTATTATTTTCATCGCCAGTGCACAGTGCACAGATGAGGATACCGAGGCTACCTCAGAAATCTCCAAGGCAAGGAATAATGCACATCTTTCAGATGGACAGAGCCCTGCGTTCTAAGGCAAGCAGTCTCAGGAACACCTGCCAAACGCCGTGTGGCACTGCTGCTCAGCCCCGTTTTCAAGCGCGAGTTTTCTTTGGCACCAAAAGGGGAAACCCCAAGGTCTGTTTGGGTGTACACTCGCCTGCACACAAGGCCCAGAGAAGATGTTTCAGGCGGCCCTGAGCTCTCGGATCAGGACATTTTGCTTAGAGCGATCCAGCTGGTTCGACCCGCAACGTTACTTTTCCTAATTGTCTTTTATCCCTCAAAAAGGCAGCCTCTGAGAATTCTGGGATAAGCCCAGAAGCATCCGCGGAAAGGGAGCGACCGCAGAGGTGGGCGAGGATCAGGGGTCCCACCCGCCAGAAGAAGGGGGCAGGGTGGGACGCCCCGTCCAGGCGCACTTGCCTGCGGATCCCAGCTTCTAGCCGCGCCCACACCGGTGCGTTAAACGAATTCCGAGCCCTGCCTTTCTTCTCCCTCCACGCTTGTCCCACTTTTGTAGTCCCGCAAGTTCCTTGGCCGGCCCCCTCCCCAGTGCAGGCAGCTATGCCATGTACCCAAAATGGTGCCAGGCCATGCCCTTCTTTCCGGCGGCCGTCTCCGAGCTCTCCAAGAACCTGCAAGGACCAGGAAGCATCCGTCGGGACATCCTGCGTCCCAGTTTCCTCTGTTACCCGGCATGAGGAGAGGGCGAGCAGCCGCGAACGCTCCGCTATAGGGGAGTCTCGGTACTCAAAAGCTGAGGTCGGGATGTTTACTTACAAGATACCGCAGGCTCCACTGGCTAAAGCTGGCGGTTGGGACTGCGCAGCTGGGCGCTGGCAGCCGGGATTTAAGGCAGGTCCCAGGAGAGGGTGGGGCTTTCCCCAGGGCCGGGCTGCTCCTGGAAGGGTGGAGGCACCGTCCCGGAGAGGTCCAGGTGTGTGTGTGTGTGTCAGGTGTGTGTGTGTGTGTGTGTGTGTGTGTGTGTAGGGGGGGTACTTGCAACAGTAAAAGCCTCCATCGGAGTCCTGCCCAGGTGGTACCGTTGCTGCACCAGTGTCTCAGCTGGAAACCCGCTGGAAGGTGCTGCGGGGGAGAACGAGCCACGGCCTCCGCCGCTCAGGCAGGGAGGAGGGGGACAAAGGCGGGGTCCCCCGGAGGCCGCAGCCAGGGGGCCCCTCCTCAGCCTCGCAGCTTGCCTAGCGTCCACGCCCCCACCCTGGCACTCGGGTGCTGGCCCCCTGCCCGCCTGCCCCCAGTCTCCCTGATGAACACTTATTAACCTTTCAAGAGCCAATGTAAGGGTCACCGCCTCTGTGAGTCCTTCTCAAACTCTCCCAGGAGGAAGTGAGCGCCTCTGCCTCCGAGGCGCCCCACCCCACCGCAACCCTGAAACCCCCAGCCCTTGGTAGGGCATTTCCCCCACGACTCGCGGAGGAGAGGTGGTCCAAGGGATGGGGTGTGCTCAAGGCGAAGGTGCCCGGGCTCGGCTGGGTTCCAGGCTTGTGCCCACCACGCCCACCACGCCCACCACTCCCTAACGGTGCAGCTCCGAATGAGCTACTTAACCCCTTCCTGCCTAATTCACCCATCTGCAAGATAGGGATAAGAATAGTGCTTTATGAAAATTAAGTCTTTTTAAAGAACGAAACGAGTTAACACCAAGTGTTTAGACTACTACAGGTGTGTGGTAAGCTCAATAAACACTAGATCCTGGTAACAATATTTTGACCTCCCATGGCCCTGAGTTAGTCCCAGGACCCCACACTGTCTCATTCAATTATATACCCCCAACTCCGAGTCCAATCCTGGTCAGTCATATAAACAGCAAAGATGTTTGAAGAACACTGCCCCTTCTCCTGCATTACCCTCTCCAAAAGGTAACAAATGTTACCTGTCCAGTGTTTACACTTTCCCTCCTTTCTCCACAGTCCTGCAGACATATATATTTAGAGAGTTTTCCCCCCATTTTCAGGGACACAAGATCATTCTAAAGATGGTACTCTGCCTCTTCTTTTTTTTTTTTTTTTAATTTTCCCAGACTGAAAATCTTAGGTTATCTAAACCAGGGATAGGATTCTTTTTTCTCTTTGCTGGACTTTCAGTTGACAAGGCACTGAGTGAAAGATTCAGAACTCCAAGAGGATAGCGTTAAATAATAATCAGATGTTAGCTATACAGTATTGCCAGATTCACAGGAAAGATTGTTTGCTTGTTGGCTTCAAAAACTTTCCACAAAAGAGTTGAAAGGAATCTGGATGTCTCTGAAAGAGTGTATATTGCATTGCTAGGGCTGCCATAATAAAATACCACAGACTTGGTGGCTTAAACAACAGACGTTTATTTTCTCCTGGTTATGGAGGCTGGAAGTCCAAGATCAAAGTGTTGGCAGTTTTGGTTTCTCCTGAGCCCTCGCTCCTCGGCTTGCAGATGGTGGCCTTCTTTCTGTGTCTTCACATGGCCTCTTCTCAGTGCACGTACATCCCAGGTGTCTCTCTTCTTTAAGGACACCAATCATATTGGATTATAACCCCACCTAACAGCCTCAGCTGGATTTAATCATCTCTTTGAAGGCCCTGCCTCCAGATGCGTGGATTAGAGCCGATTTATATAGTCTCGCTTAAAGTTAATTACCCCGTTAAATTCCTATCTCCAAAAATAATTACATTCTGAGGTTCTGGGGTTGGGGCTTCAACACATGAATTTTGGGAGAACACAATTCAGCTCATAACAGAGTGTATGGGTAAGGTGTGGTGGACGCACACTGGGAGGTATTATGCAGCAATCAGAAGCACTCAGTTATTAGATGGACAGAAAGCAACCTGGATGGGTCCTAAAAACACAATGCTGCATGAGAAAAGTAAGGAACAGAAAGAAATATGTGACCCAATATCATTTCTATAAAAATATGAGCCCTTAGTGCACATTATGCAAGAACATTTGCAAAAAATACAAACTACATATTAAATACATCACAATAGTTGCCTATGGTATCAGGAGGAGAAGAGCAGGCACATAAATTAATTTAAGGCACATAAATTAATGAGAGAGAGAGGGAGAGAGAGAATTTGGCAGACCAGTGGTGATAACACACTGTAAACTCTGATGGGTGTGAATAACTCAGTCCTCTGGCCCTCAGTCCAAAATGAAATACAAACAGTGAGGAAATGAAGACGCCCCTCCCCCATCTTCTTAGCAGAGGGTAAAGAGAGATTTTGCTACAGTCCAGCTCAATGGACACAAGACAACCTGCTTCCCTCTTTTCCACCTGAGACATTGGCACAAGTGGTGACATCCAGTTGCAACGTATGCTTTCTTTTCAACATATGCACAGAAAATGTATGGTTTCCTCTATTGTCTAACAGAAATACTGCAAAGCAACTAAAGTAATAAGTAGGTACATTTAATGGCAGAGAGCCAGATATAAGACTTTGAAAAACATTTCGTGCCTGGTATATCCAGGGGCAGACCATGTTGGTTGCCTGTCCAATATTCAATCTCCTCTTTGTCCTTCCTACATACATACCCCAATGTTGTTTAGGGTAGCAGTGTGCCCAGTTAAAGAACTCTGCTTCCAGGCTCCTTTGTGGCTGGGATTTTGACACAGTTCTCGTCAATGAGACAAGCAGAAATCTAATGGTAGGGCTTTTAGGAAAGTGATTGTTTCCCAACTAAAATAAAAAGGGACAAACCCAACAGACATGCATCTTTTGTCCTTTGTCTGTCTTGCTGCCTGAAATGTGGAGATGCTGCCCAGTGGTGCAACAAACGTTTTGTGACCATGGAGCCACTCACAACAGACGGTAGTAGAGAAAGAGAAAAGAAGTCTAGTTTCCTGAGTAGTTGCATGAGCCCTGGACTTTCTTCTTTGGATTCCTCGTTACATTAAAAAAAAAGTGCTTTTTAAGCCATTGTGGTTTGGGTTTCTGGAACCACTGAATCCAGCCCTGACCCCCTGGGAATGGAGCAGGTGAACCTGTGCCTCCCTTGTTCTCTGGTGAGAATTTATCAAGTCCATCTTTCTTTTGGGTGAGGAGAGGACTATCATGGCAATTGGTCAGGAAGTCCCCTCTGCCTGTCAGGTGTGTTTCCAAAGCGTACCTGGCATATGTGGCATATGTGGAGTAGATTTTAGGGAAACATATGTCATGTCCACTATGCTATTAAACAGGATTGTTGTAAAGATTAAGTGTTGGGACTTCCCTGGTGGTGCGGTGGTTAAGAATCCGCCTGCCAATGCAGGGGACACTGTTTTGATCCTTGGCCTGGGAAAACCCCACATGCTGTGAAGCAACTAAGCCCATGCACCACAACTACTGAACCTGGGCTCTAGAGTTTGTGAGCCACAACTACTGAAGCCATGTGCTGCAACTACTGAAGCTCATGTGCCTAGAGCCCGTGTTCCTTAACAAGAGAAGCCACTACATTGAGAAGCCCGTGCACTGCAACGAAGACCCAACGCAACCAAAAAATAAATAAATTTATTAAAAAAAAAAAAGATTAAGTGTGACATGGGATATAAAGTACTGGCAGGTAGCAAGCCCCCCAGACATCTTCCTCCCCCTCTTCTCTATCTTGGCTTTTTAAAAATTAAACATTTAAAAATGTTGAGTTGTGAACAAAGCATGTTTCAGGTATATCAGAGAATCAAAGATAAGAAAGACACTCTTTCTTATTGGATACTGGAAGCATTAACAAAATAACAGGTATGGAAAGTCTTTGGAAAGCAATAAGAATTATAGCTATAAAGTGCCAGGAACAAAGTGTCCCTCAAACATTTACTCATGTTTTTGAGTTTGTTTAAAAAACAAATTTATTCACTTGAAATCATATAGAAGATATGGATAAGATCTGGCCACACCAGGTCAAATAGGATCCCAGTCATTGTGACCCTGCCAGGTAAATCACTGTAATTTGCCAAGTCATGGTGATTAAGGTAAGTCATGGTTGTTAAATCATCACAAAGGCAGAATTAGAATGTGGGTATAAAGGTCAAGGGAAAAGATGTTTCCTTACTTTGCTCTGAGACAAAACCAGATTCAATTCAGTCCTCCAGCCTTAAGTTTCAGATCTAGCTAGCTGAGGGAACAATTCCCTTAAAACAATACAATCACACAAGTAATAAGAGAATGCATCTTGTCAAATAATTCAGACAATACAGATGTGTACAGTGTAAGAAGCAAAAGTCCTTGTATTCTGTGTGGGGAGGATTCCTTCTGATGTTTTTCTATGGCAACACACTTTCAAAATAGACATTCATCTCCTCTTCCTTCTCTACAACTTCCATTGCATTGGCCTAGTAAGATAATGCTTGGGAAATAATTATAAAACTGGGTAGTAATATGATTCTTATAATTGAAAGAACACCTTAAGACATGTAGGGCACTGCATTTGAGGAGCAAATGATTATGCCTCTTCCCACAGTACTAGGAGATGTGCTGGTGCAGCACTTACCCTAGAGAAGTGCTTGGTACCTAGTATTTCTAGTCCTCATAACAGTTCTGGGAAGCACTTGTTATTATCTTCCTCAGAGCCTAAGGAAACTGAAGTTCTAAGAAGTAAAATAACTTAGACACAATCACATAGGTAGTCAGTTGCAGGGTTGAGATTTGAATCTGAATTAATGAACTCTAAAGAACCCTGTACTTTTCACTGTTCTATTTTACTTTCCAATACAGGTGAGATGGATTCCTCTTATAGGTAATAGCAAATTTAGGAAAGGTCATACTTATGGGATATCTGTAAACTACTATTAGTAATGTTATTTTATTTTATTCTGTTTATTTTTATTTAAAAAAATATTTATTTATTTATTTATTTCGGCTGTGCCAGGTCTTAGTTGTGGCATATGGGATCTTTTAGTTGCAGCATGCAGACTTCTTAGTTGTGGCATGTGAACTCTTCATTACAGCATGCATGCAGGATCTAATTCCCCAACCAGGGATGGAAGCTGGGCTCCCTGCATTGGGACCACAGAGTCTTACCCACTGGACCCCCAGGGAAGTCCTGGTAATGTTATTTTAGACATGCAAATATGTTACCAATCTCAGGTTTGGCTGCTTGCCACTCAAAAGCCGATATTCAAGAGGCAAGTATTGGTAGAAAGGAAAGTTGCTTTAATTAGAAAAGCGGGCAATCTGGGGAGAAGGTGGGTTCACGTCCCAAAAGCAACTCTGAAGATTCTGCTTGGCCATGAATGTTTCTTAAGGGAAAAGGGGAAGTAATCTCAGTTAATCATTGAGATAGGGGATGGGAAGCGTAGCCATCTCCCGCTGCGTGCAGGCTTGTTGACTCCTCATGATCTTTCCCTATGTGCTGTCTTGTTCACACAGTTTGTTCCTGAGATCACTGAAGGTGAAACTAGGGAGGCAATCTGGTCATCTGTTAGTTATTTATTCATTTCTGCTTCTTTGATCTATGAAAAGAACCACCAAATTAGGCAAGGTATTATGTGATCAAAAGATTTGAAAGGTGTACATGGGCTGGAAATAAGTAGAGCACAGGGTGACTAGTTAACGGTTAGCTACACTATAGCTTTGCTAAAGTGACAAGACAAAAGGGGCCTCCTGCAGAGAGCTCTTTCCTGCAAAGATCTCTTTCCTGCCAAAAGCTGCTTACAAATCCCCACTTGTCAGAACATGATTCCATGTCATGGGATTAGGGGCAAAGGTCCATCTTCTGTAACTTCATGCTGACATACAGCGCCATGTTATTAGAGTGGAAAATGTTAACATGAGTTTGTAGCAACTCTTTGCTGATAATTTTAGTTGTCTGCTTACATGTATGGGCAGAACAAGCTGCAATTATGTTGATGTCCACAAAGATATAGATTATTATGAGCAGTAGTGTAAATCCCATTCTCTTAAGGCCAGTTCTTGGAACGGTGCTAGCCATAGATTCAGTACTGCTCAAGATGGAGCAGCTATGTCATGGTTGCAGCCTGGTCATCATGCAGGTAGCTTTTTTCCTCTGGAAACAGTTACAGTATCTGTAAAATGACTCCAGACTGTGCATCAGACACTGAAGAATTCTGTGATTCTATTGTCCTATTCATTAACTGTTTGAGCCCGCTCATTTGGGACTCAGGGAGGCCTGGGAGATTTTAGCTTTTCTACAAACAAGAGACAGGGGACGTGCAGTGGCCTTTGTACCTGGAAGGGTCCCCGCAGGGTTCTGCTCAGTTCCAAATACACTGAACATCTTGAAATGTTACTCTCTCATCCTGATTTCCCCTCTTAGTCCCTCTCCCATCCTCCTATCCACTTGGCTAGGGATTGATGAAATTCTGTGGCAGGCTTCTTTCTGCCTCATGATGGCAGGTACTGGGACTGGCCAGAGAAAGTACAAGATGGACCTGAAACATCTTTTTGTACCAGTAAGTAAGAAAGTATGTAAAATATGATGGGGACAAAAAAGGATAGGGGTCACGTCAAAAGGACATAGAAACCCTCTTAAAGGAGCTGCAATTGGCCAAATCTAAGACAAGTTGAACATCAAAACAAATTCAAAGAATGGATAAACAACAAGGTCCTAATGTATAGCACAGGGAACTATATTCAATATCTTGTGATAAACCGTAATGGAAAAGAATATTAAAAAAGAACGTATATATGTGTATAATTGAGTTGCTTTGCTGTACAGCTGAGATTGGCACAACACTGTAAATCAACTATACTTCAACTAAAAGAATAAATTGAAAAAAACCCACAGATATTATTGTGGGCAAAAAAAAGTATATCTTTCCGCCCCACAAAAAAATTCAAAATTAACATATTAGCACCCATGTGATTAACAATAACAATGATACGTTAATGGAATTAACATATTTTATCACCCACAAAATATGTTACCATGAGTTCATAAATATAGAGATAAGGAAAAGATCTTCCTTACAGTAGAATACCAACTAATAAATGTGGGTGGAATGATAGAATTAGAATGTCACCATTATGCAACCTTTGTATTAATAATTGATTCAGGCAAAAATCATGGAAGCTAAATAAGCAGGTGAAAGTTTGAGGAGGAATAGAATAAGTCTAAAAGTATCTCTTCACAAAGGTAACTTTTCCCCTTTAATAAATGGAATAACCGAACAGATAACTGGTCAAAATCAACATCAGTTTTGAGACAAACAGACATTATCTTGTGCTTTCTGATGCTGTGCATTGAGGACACACCATCCTGGTAGAAATGCATAACCTGGATTTCATTATGAGGAAATATCAGACAAATTCCAATTGTAGGACCTTCTATAAAACAACTGGCTGGTAATCTTCAAAAGTGTCCAAGTTATAGAAGTCAAGGGAAAACTGAGCAATTGATTTTCTAGATTATAGGAGACAAAAGAGACATGACAATTAAATGTGGTGCGGGAACCTGGATTGGACTGGGGGCAAAAGGATAGCTATAAAGGGCATGATTGAAACAACTGTGAGATTTGAATATGCCCTGTAGAGTTGGCAAAGTACATATGGCTCTGTGGTCAAATTTAGCCCACTGTTTTTGTTTTTGTTTTTGTTCTGGCTGCACTGCACGGCATTTTAGTTCCCTGACCAGCGATCGAACCTGTGCCCCCAGCAATGGAAACGTGGAATCTTAACCACTGCACCGCCAGGGAAGTTCCCCAGCCTACTACTTTTGTACGGCTTGCAAGCTAAGAATATTTTTTACATTTAAAAAATTTGTGGTGAAAAACGTAATATAAAATTTACCATTCCAACCGTTTTTAAGTGTATAGTTCACATTATTGTGTAATAGATCTCTAGAACTTTTTCATCTTGGAAACCTGAAACTCTGTACCCACTGAACAACTCCCCATTCCCCTCGCCTCCCAGACCTTGGCAACCACCCTTCTATTGTCTATTTCGAGGAGTTTGACTGCTTGAGATGGCTTATATAAGTGACATCATACAGTACTTGTCTTTTTGTGACTAGTTTATTTCACTCAAGATTAATGTTCTCAAGGTTTATCCATGTTGTAGCATGTAACAGGATTTCTTTTTTTAAGGTTGAATGATATCTCATTGCATGTATTTATCACTTTTTCTTTTTCTTAGATTGTAATTGTTTATTTTATTTTTTTTTAGTTTTTAAAATTTTATATTGGAATATAGTTGATTTACAATGTTGTGTTAGTTTCAGGTGTACACAAAGTGATTCACTTATACATATACATTTATCTAGTCTTTTTCAGACCCTTTTCCCATATAGGTTATCACAGTATTGAGTAGATTTCCTTGTGCCATATACTAGATCCTTGTTGATTATCTATTTTATTTATTTTTCTTTTTTTTTTAATTAATTTATTATTTTTTTTGGGGGGCACACCAAGTTCAATCATCTGTTTTTATACACATATCCCCGTATTCCCTCCCTCCCTCGACTCCCCCACTGATTATCTATTTTATATACAGTAGTGTGTATATGTTAATCCCAACCTCCTAATTTGTCCCTTCCCCCTTTCCCCTTTGGTAACCATGAGTTTGTTTTCTAAGTCTGTGGCTCCGTTTCTGTTTTGTAAATAAGCTCATTTGTAACATTTTTTAAGATTCCACATGTAAGTGATATCATACGATATTTGTCTTTCTCTGTCTGACTTACTCAGTATGACCATCTCTAGGTCCATCTGTGTTGCTGCAAATGGCATTATTTCATTCCTTTTTATGGCTGAGTAATATTCCATTGTATATATGTACCACATCTTCTTTATCCATTCATCTGTCGATGGATATTTAGGTTTCTTCCATGTCTTGGCTATTGTAAATAGTGGTGCAATGAACATTGGGGTGCATGTATCTTTTCAAATTATGGTTTTCTCTGGATATATGTCCAGGAGTGGGACTGCTGGATCATATGGTAGCTCTATTTTTAGTTTTTTAAGGAATCTCCATACTGTTCTCCATAGTGGCTACACCAATTTACATTCCTATCAACAGTGTAGGAGGGTTCCTTTAAGGTAGTTTTAACTGCCAAGGATTAGAACACTCCCAAAAAGAAAACACAGACAGAAAAATGGATAAAGAGATTCAAGAGGAAAGCGTGAGAGCAAGAGGACAATGGCAAACCCATTTCAAATTTTCATTCAAATAACTAGAAAATACAGATTATAGACTGTTACTATTATATAGATTACTATAGATCACCTTTCAGTGGGAACCTTTGATGTATGCACCTGAAATATAGGAAAACTTATGTCCCATAGTACATATAAGGAAGGAAGGAAGAAAGGAAGGAAGAAAAGGAGGTAGGGAGGGAAGGAAGGAAGGAGGGATGGAAGAAAGGAGTCAAAAAGAGGAAGGAAAAAAAGAAAACAAAATACCCCAAATTTTGGAAGGCGAGGAGACAGGATTCAGAGGCATTTCAAATCTGCTCTAGCTTCTCATTATCACAGAATGAAATCTGTCCCAAAGCTTTTCTTTTTTTCAAAGATTTATTTCACTATTTATTTATTATTTTTGGCTGCATTGGGTTTTCAGTGCTGCACACGGGCTTTCTCTGGTTGTGGCGAACAGGGACTACTATTTGTTGCAGTGCATGGGTTTCTCATTATGGTGGCTTCTCTTGTGGAGCACGGGCTCTAGGCAGGTGGGCTTCAGTAGTTGTGGCACGTGGGCTCAGCAGTGGTTCGTTGGCTCTAGAGTGCACGTTCAGTAGTTGTTGCGCATGGGTTTAGTTGCTCCGTGGCCTGTGGGATCTTCTCGGCCCAGGGCTTGAATCTGTGTCCCCTGCATTAGCAGGTGGATTCTTAACCACGGTGCCACCAGGGAAGCCCCTGTCCCAAAACTTTTAAAATTTGTTTTAAACCAAAAGAACTTTGCATGAAGGCAAATCATTTTTAGAATGCTCTTGTTATTCAGGTTGAAGTTACTAGTGATACGGAATGCCTAAATTACATAGTAACAATTTGTTTTCTTATTATAAAATTAAAAATAACATAAATTGGTGCAGTATTTTTGTGACTAGGCATTTGCTGAATGAAAGATAATTTAAATCAGGAGCCTCTGTGCAGTTCTAGTCAAGATTGGGCAGAATCTCTCTGTATCAGCCTCTGACATGGCAATTTTCTAGGAAAAAAAATTCATTTAGGGAATCAATCACTGGTTATTGTTTGGTTAACATTAACTTAAGATTTTTAAAAAATCACCCTTGTCTTCTTCATTTGCTTATTTTAAGTTGTGAGTATATGAAAAAAATGTTTACTTTTCTTATTGAAGACTGTGCAGAAAGACCCACAGGTTTTTCTGTCTGAGTGGAAGAGCAGAAGATCTGGATACGAAGGCTGGCCTGGCCTCTTGCCTGCTTTGTACCTTTGGGTAAGTCACATCCTATCTCAGGCTCATACATACCTCTTCATGTACCTGACAGACTTGTGACACAAGGTACATGGACACAATCTCCCACCTCAAAGGGCTGTACAAATAATTGTTTACAATTATTAATGTGGGGACCAGAGTGCTCTGCGATAGGAATACGCAGCCAAAAACACTCACTTTCGAGAAGAGGCAGGAACAGCTGACCCTATTCGGATTTTGTCCATTTGCCCTCCAGATCCACTTCTCCACCCTGCTCCTCACAAATCCAGCCCCCTTCCCTCAAATTTCTGCTTGGTTTGGGCCGGTGGTGTTGCTGCCCCCGCGAGGCTCCTTCTAACAGAAGCCGAGGCTCCTTCAGGCAGCCCTGGGCACACCTCCCTCCCCTGACCCTTTTGGGCCCAAGGGGTCTTCCCAGGCCCCACTGGCTTCCCTCTTCCCTGCACCTGCCCTTTGGGTGGGTATGCCATCTGACTCCTGCTAGGAAGAGGATGCTCAGTCTACTTAACTTCTCTAATTACCATAAAAAAGTGTGAAACTACATTGACTCTGAAAGAAAAAATAAATAAAAATGTATTTTAGACAAATGGTTTAAATTCACAGAACTGGGAAAAGGAACCCTTCCCAAAGATATATGGATGCAAACAACACCCTGCCGTGTCACCATTGTGGGGAAACATGCACACCACATTTCTCAATCCAGGAATTAAAACTTTGTACCCTAAACCATAAACAAACAAGCAGACAGAAACCCAGGGTCATCACCCTGCAAACCTCTTTTTTTTTTTCTTTTTACCCTGCATAGTTTTAGTGCCAAAATGAATAAACCTTGAATTTTTCCCATAAGTTATATACTTCCTCCCTGACATAACTCCATCCTTAGCGTTTTCAGTGCTCACCTTTTGCAGATTTGCAACATTCAGAGCTATCACAATCATGTGAGAAAACAGATTTTTCCACTAAGAACATACTGAATGTAAACTTGGAAATGTTGGCAATCTTGTGATTTTCTTTTCATTTAAATACATGTTGTGGGGCTTCCCTGGTAGCACAGTGCTTAAGAATCCGCCTGCCAATGCAGGGGACACAGGTTTGAGCCCCGGTCCTCAAAGATCCCTGATGCCTTGTGGCAACTAAGCCTGTGAACCACAATTACTGAGCCTGCGCTCTAGAGCCCTCAAGCCACAACTAATGAGCCCACGCTCTGCAACTACTGAAGTCTGTGAGCCTAGAGCCCGCGCTCCGCAGCAAGAGAAGCCACTGCAATGAGAAGCCTGCACACCGCAACGAAGAGTAGCCCGTGCTCACCACAAGTACAGAAAGCCCACGCGCAGCAATGAAGACCCAATGCAGCCAATAAATAAAAATCAATAAATAAATTTATTTAAAAAATACATATTGTCTTTTTTTAATATGAGCCAGTCTCTTCAAAGCTTGTACTTTCTTCAAGCATTTTTATTGCCAACAATCTATGCTTTTTTCCCTTTTTGATTCTGAGTCTTCCTTATACAGTAAGAACTCAAAATCCTGTGTTTTAAATAAAAGGAAATAAAATTCTTGGCTTTATTGGGTAAGCACAAATATAGAAAAGAGTGACAAGCTTTGCTAAATAGTTAACACAATTCAAAAGATGGTGCTTATCTTTTATGGATGCAAACAACACCCTGCCGTGTCACCACTGTGGGGAAACATGCACACCACATTTCTCAATCCAGGAATTAAAATTTTGTACCCTAAACCATAAACAAACAAGCAGACAGAAACCCAGGGTCATCACCCTGCAAACCTCTTTTTTTTTTTTTTTTTTTACCCTGCATAGTTTTAGTGCCAAAATGAATAAACCTTGAATTTTTCCCATAAGTTATATACTTCCTCCCTGACATAACTCCATCCTTAGTGTTTTCAATGCTCACCTTTTGCAGATTTGCAACATTCAGAGCTATCACAATCATGTGAGAAAACAGATTTTTCCACTAAGAACATACTGAATGTAAACTTGGAAATGTTGGCAATCTTGTGATTTTCTTTTCATTTAAATACATGTTGTGGGGCTTCCCTGGTAGCACAGTGCTTAAGAATCTGCCTGCCAATGCAGGGGACACGGGTTCGAGCCCCGGTCCTCAAAGATCCCTGATGCCTCGTGGCAACTAAGCCCGTGAACCACAATTACTGAGCCTGCGCTCTAGAGCCCTCAAGCCACAACTAATGAGCCCACGCTCTGCAACTACTGAAGTCTGTGAGCCTAGAGCCCGCGCTCCGCAGCAAGAGAAGCCACTGCAATGAGAAGCCTGCACACCGCAACGAAGAGTAGCCCGTGCTCACCACAAGTACAGAAAGCCCACGCGCAGCAATGAAGACCCAATGCAGCCAATAAATAAAAATCAATAAATAAATTTATTTAAAAAATACATATTGTCTTTTTTTAATATGAGCCAGTCTCTTCAAAGCTTGTACTTTCTTCAAGCATTTTTATTGCCAACAATCTATGCTTTTTTCCCTTTTTGATTCTGAGTCTTCCTTATACAGTAAGAACTCAAAATCCTGTGTTTTAAATAAAAGGAAATAAAATTCTTGGCTTTATTGGGTAAGCACAAATATAGAAAAGAGTGACAAGCTTTGCTAAATAGTTAACACAATTCAAAAGATGGTGCTTATCTTTTATGGATGCAAACAACACCCTGCCGTGTCACCATTGTGGGGAAACATGCACACCACATTTCTCAATCCAGGAATTAAAATTTTGTACCCTAAACCATAAACAAACAAGCAGACAGAAACCCAGGGTCATCACCCTGCAAACCTCTTTTTTTTTTTTTTTTACCCTGCATAGTTTTAGTGCCAAAATGAATAAACCTTGAATTTTTCCCATAAGTTATATACTTCCTCCCTGACATAACTCCATCCTTAGTGTTTTCAATGCTCACCTTTTGCAGATTTGCAACATTCAGAGCTATCACAATCATGTGAGAAAACAGATTTTTCCACTAAGAACATACTGAATGTAAACTTGGAAATGTTGGCAATCTTGTGATTTTCTTTTCATTTAAATACATGTTGTGGGGCTTCCCTGGTAGCACAGTGCTTAAGAATCTGCCTGCCAATGCAGGGGACACGGGTTCGAGCCCCGGTCCTCAAAGATCCCTGATGCCTCGCGGCAACTAAGCCCGTGAACCACAATTACTGAGCCTGCGCTCTAGAGCCCTCAAGCCACAACTAATGAGCCCACGCTCTGCAACTACTGAAGTCTGTGAGCCTAGAGCCCGCGCTCCGCAGCAAGAGAAGCCACTGCAATGAGAAGCCTGCACACCGCAATGAAGAGTAGCCCGTGCTCACCACAAGTACAGAAAGCCCACGCGCAGCAATGAAGACCCAATGCAGCCAATAAATAAAAATCAATAAATAAATTTATTTAAAAAATACATGTTGTCTTTTTTAAATATGAGCCAGTCTTTTCAAAGCTTGTACTTTCTTTAATCACTTTTATTGCCAACAATCTATGCTTTTTTTCCTTTTTGATTCTGAGTCTTCCTTACACAGTAAGAACTCAAAATCCCGTGTTTTAAATAAAAGGAAATAAAATTCTTGGCTTTATTGGGTAAGCACAAATATAGAAAAGAGTGACAAGCTTTGCTAAATAGTTAACACAATTCAAAAGATGGTGCTTATCTTTTAAATTAGTGATTCTTAAGGCTTGATATCTATCAGAATAACCTGTGGGGCTTGTTAAAAATAAACATCATGCCCCTTCCAAAACTAGGGGGTCAGAATCTCCAGTGGTCTATTGGGTTGGCCAAAAAATTCATCTGGGTTTTTCTAAAATGTCTTATGGAAAAACCTGAATGAACTTTTTGGCCAGTCCAATAAATCATTATAGACGCTCTACCATTCTGTATCATTATAAAATTCAATGTTCTCATCTGTGAAATGGGGATTATCTCAGAGAATTGTCGTGGGGATTAAATGAGATAATGTATATAAAGCACCAAAGCACTTAGAACTGTGCTTAATGCACAGTAAGTGCTATAGGAGGGTAGCTACTATTGTTTTTGTTGGGAGACAGTTCTCCATGTTTCTGCATGTCTTGGGAGCAGAGGCACTGATCACCTTGTTCTGGACTATTTTCTCCAAACAGCCTTGGAAGATACAGGGTCTCCCTCCAGAGCAGGGGGCAGTTTTGTTTTCTATCTAGTGTAATAATGTCTCCCTTTGGTGAAAATGTCTCTTATCAAACATTTGGCCTCCCTAAGCTCAGAGTTCCTCAGCTGTGGTGCAAATCGTCTGGCATTCACATGGGTCCCTCTGTCTTGCCCCTGTGAACTTGGGGGGTGGCAAGAGGAAACCAACATGAACATGAACCTCATGCTGCTTGCTGTGCCATAAGTAATAAAGTCCTTTGTCTCTGACCCGGGAGTTTTGAGTCTTCTACCAGCATCCATGTGGCAGGCTAACTAGCTTGCAAAGGAAGGTTAAAAATCTCAGCCCCTTCACATCTCTTGACCATTAGAGAGTACAGAAGCATGCAGTCATGTTTAAAGAAGCATTATTGGGCAACCAAAAATAATTTAATTAATTAAAAAAAAATGTCAGGGCTTCCCTGGTGGCACAGTGGTTAAGAATCCGCCTGCCAATGCAGCAGACACGAGTTCAAGCCCTGGGCCGGGAAGATCCCACATGCTGTGGAGCAACTAAGCCTGTGTGCCACAACTACTGAGCCCACGTGCTGCAAATACTGAAGCCTGCACACCTAGAGCCCATGCTCCCCAAGAAGAGAAGCCACCACAATAAGAAGCCCTCGCTCTCCACAACTAGAGAAAGCCCATGTGCAGCCAAAAATAAATAGTAAAATAAACCTAAAAAAAAAAAAAAGAAATTTCAGGGAATTCCCTGGTTGTCCAATGGTTAGGACCACACACTTTCACTGCTGAGGGCCCAGATTCGATCTCTCGTCTGGGAACTAAGACCTCACAAGCCGTGCGGCCAAAAAAAAAAAAAGGAATTTCATTTTTCACTTCCATCTCTAAATGAATATTTGAAAGGGTTCAATTCATAACTTCCTTATTGCACAACCTTGGCACCATCCAGCTTCTCCCACATGCAACCATGGTCCCCATCTTATCTTCTGGTTTGAAGGGTACTATTAATGACCTTTGGAATCTAAATCCATGTGGCCATTATTCAAAATCACTAATCAGTAGCCAAATGGTAAAGCCGCAGAAAATTTGAAAAGAATTTGCATTTCTGAACTTCCTCCAGGATCTCAGGTCCCCCTTCCTCACCATTCCAGCATGCGATGCACAATTCCCAGCAACTTCCTCATTTCATAGCAACTATAGTTTTGTCCCTGTTACTTCCTCAACCCATTCAGTACCAATGACATCCTAATAGTAGCTGACTCATTCCTAAGAGAATATAGGCTACCAAGAAAGACATCTGGGAAACCCTTCTGAGGGGCAAACACTATTAGAAGAATGAGGACTGGTACTAGCTCCAGAGAGAAAATCCCAGTGGTAGACACTGCCTGGTTCTCCTACCATGATTTACACATGGTCAAATCTGAAGCTGGAGGACAGCTACTTTGGTTTTTTCAAAGGATGCAAGTCATCAGGCCAAGGCCCTTTGGACCCAGTGTATCTACTCTGTCTTTTACCATTCTTTGGCATGCCAAATTCATGAGGGCACAGAACAGATAACAAGAGAATGTGATTCAGGAGAAGCTGGACTCATGGAAAATCCCAGTACACAGAAGAATGGCTGTGGGAATGGGTCACCGTTAAGAGTACTGGAGACTTGGGACTTCCCTGGTTGTTGCCAACAATAATAGAAATGAGGTTTTTTTCCTCTCCTGATAACCAGGAAAAACAAGGAAACAGTGAACAGCATGGGGAAACAACAGAAACAAGCCTGAAAGAGTTAAACAATCTTGGTTATTCTTTTGCTGTTACTACTAACAAACACTTGTAGCTAGACTTGTCCTTCACAAAGCTGATTACTCTCTGACTCCATACAAATTACCCTTTGCACCTGGCATTTCCTCTCTCCCTACACTCCCTCGTAGCACTCTTTATTTCAGAAAGATCATGAGTCGATAACTTCAGGGACACCAGACCTGGCTGCTGCACTGCCTGATGCCAGCTTTGGCCATGAATTTGCAGAAGAAAAGAAATGCAAGACCTTTACTACTTTTGATCCTTATCATATACCCAAGAATGTGAGCCTCACATATAAAATCTTCTCAGATTCCCCAAGGAGGGGGGCACAGTTCTTGAGGCGCTAGCCTACTGTGTGTTCCTTTTGCCTAGCAAAGAAAATAAGAAACCTCTCTATTTCTTATCTTCCAATTCTCTGTCTCCGCATTTTTATTTGGCATTGGTGCACAGGGAGCCAGATGTGGCAACATGGTGGTGCAGTGGATAAGACTCTGTGCTCCCAATGCAGGGGGCCTGGGTTTCATCTCTGGTCAGGGAACTAGATTCCACATGCATGCTGCAACTAAGAGTTCACATGCCACAACTAAAGAGCCAACCTGCTGCAACTAAGGAGCCCGTGTGTCACAACCAAGATCCAGTGCAACGAAATAAATAAACATTAAAAAAAAAAAAAAAAAAAAAGAGTACTGGAACCTTGCTCCTCCAAGTGCTGGTCCCTGGACCAGCAGCATAAGCATCAGCTGTGAGCTTGTTAGAAATGCAGAATCTCAAGTCTCACTTTAGACCTACTGATTCAGAAATTACATTTTAAACAAGATCCTCAGGCAATTCAGATGCCCATTTTACAGTTTGAAAAGTATAGTGTTGTAGCTTTCAATGCGGGGAACCCAGGGAAATACTAGTTGTGCTTTGTTAATGGTGATCTGGGTGTGAGGGTGTATTGTGTGTGTGCATGTGTGTAATCTAAATGGCCTCGTGGCCCCTAATACTCTCCTCATTACACATCACTATGGGCTAGACTACAGCATCCCAGGAAATGTCTCTCAGCTCCTGCCTGGCATTCTGAAGCCATGAAATCTGCTCTGGGGTCTCTGCTTGCCATCGCATTACCTTGTACCTGATGCTTAATTATCTGCTGCACACAATTCCACCTTTGCATCTCCTCACCTCCACATGGCCGTGGGACAACCTCATTCTGCCTGTGTCCCACAAGCTCCATGCTGGCCATCCCAAATTCTGTGTCCGTGGGAGTGGGGTTTAACAACAGGCACCCATTTTTCTGCTAGATTACTGCATGCCCAGCTAGAAGCTTTTGGCCAGGAAAAAAGTGAGTCAGCAAGAAAGTTGTCTATGTTCTTCTATCTTTCTAAAGGCTTGGGAGAAGAAACACCTCTTGCTTGGGTTCTCATAGCACAGGCTGAGGGTTCTACTTGGACACTTTTGGGCATGCTTGTCTTGGCTGAGACTGAAATGCAATGCTAGTGATTTTTGCTAAGGCCATCACTACAATTGTCAGGCTTGTTGAAAATCCTCTTATTAGGAAAGGAACAAGCAATGAGGAGCTGGCAGAGCACAAAGCTCAATTTTTAATATCCTTATTAAGGATCCTTTATGGGTCTTTTATTTACGTGCTCCTTTTTTTTTTTTTTTGCCACACCTCGCAGCTTGCAGGATCTTAGTTCCCTGGCCAGGGGTTGAACCTGGACTCTCTGCAGTGAAAGCTCGGAGTCCTAATCACTGGGCTGCCAGGGAATTCCTTTATGTGCTCTTCTTTCCCTGGTTTTGACTTTGGGGCCTTTTATTACCATAATCATCCTGGACATTAATTTTTAGTCCAGTTTAGTTCAGATAAGATTCTAATGTGCTCCACTATAATTACTCCCTGGCAAATGCCTTCAGCTTCCTGGCTTCTCTCTTCCTCCATCAATCGCCTTGGCATAAGTTCCGGAATAAAACCAGCCATTGACCTTTCCATTCTTTCCCATGAAAGCTGAACGTTGTGAAAAATCATACAACCAGACCGACTGGGTTTAATTTAATTATCACACACCATGTGTAGGCACACTCAAACCTGTCCAGCAACTCCAGGGTTTTCCAGTAAATTTGCTTTCTCATACAATGTCATAACAATTTTATACTTTGACTTCTGTTCTCACATCTCAACCCTCAAGAGATACTTTTATCTTATGCTTCATTGAGAAAATAGAAACCATCAGACCAGAGACCTTTCTTCTTTTTGTGGTCAAAACTACCAAGTTCCCTGCATCTGCACTCATCTTTTCTTTTCTTCCTGCAATGACGGCAGAAGTTTCTCTCCTCCTATAAAAGGTTTAAAGTAGTATGTGGATCGCAACTCTTCTAACTTTCTCAGGCTTACTTGGGTTATTTATTTGCTCCTGCATAAGCAAGCTCTTCTGTATCAACTCGAAGCTTTTCACTGCAAATAAAAAGACAGAAGCCCCTTGTAGACTAAAGCCTCCCAAATTTACATCTTCTGCTCATGGTCTGGAGCCAGACACCTGAGTGGATATTATGCTAATTAGTATATTCATGTGTCCTCAAGCTTTCCATATAAAACCTTATTATAGAGAATATTTCTGACAGGGCTGTTTACCTAACTTCACAGATTATTTAGACTAAAAGTAAATAGGTGTTAGCCTGCACATTGGAGACTGTTCTTCGCAAATCCGTCTCCTCCCTTTAAAAATGAAGCCAAACACCAGTGTTTAAATTGTATGTTTGGCTCAAAATCCTCTGAACCAGCAACCAGTTATGAAGCTCGCCAGGGGAATGGGCATTGGAGCTATGTTTAGTTTTCTCCCTTCTATCTAGGCAACCAATCAGATGGGTTTATCTTCCTTTTGTAGATGCTTGGTTTTAAAAAGTGTTTCATTCATTACTTCTGAAGAAAGGCTAAGAAAAATTGGAACCATTGTAAATTGTGGATTTCAGCCATTAGACACCTGTAGCAGACTGTGCGGGGATGGGTAGCATTCTTCTGTGGATGATTTTGGAACTGGCATAGTCTCTGTTGGATGCATTGGAGCCAGTTGGAGAGATGTGGGGCCAGGATGAGAGCTCTCTAGAATTTCTGCTCAACCAGATTCTATCTGTGGCTCTCTGGTGATCAGCAAGTAAGCAGTTGGCGTCTATCTCCTTGATGACCTAGCGGGTCCAGGATATAAACCCACTAGGAGTGGGCTGTATGAGTTGTGCGATTTTCCCGCTTGCTCTAAATAAGAATGCTGGAACCGTGGGAGAATTGTAAAATGAGTTTCTCCACAGAAGTGACTGAGTGGGCGGGACCGTAAAGGACAAGTGGATGTGAAAAAAAATGGAATGAATATAGACAGAACCTATCCCCCCCTCCATTTTTCAAGTGGATGGCTGATAGAAGAGGTAAGGAAGAAATGTATGTTAACACTTAAAAAAGGAGGCATATATCAAGAAAGCAGAAGTGAGGTTATATTCATACCAGTCTGACAAACTTTAAAAATGGGGTTGGCAATGAAATTCATGATATTCCGATTATATAAACCACCTCATGCACGCTATCAGAGGTCTGGGCTAGAGACAGGACCAAAAGGAAGTTCAAGAGTAATGCTGGCTTTGAGTGAGCCCCTCCTCCCAGCCCAGTTTAAAAATATTCTTTATTTTTAAAAAAAAATGATCTTGTATCAATTGCTTGCCTTATAGTGAACTTTAAAATACTGCAATATCCCAAAGTCATACATGGAGTGGTGGTTTTTCAACTATTGATTTGTGAGTGCGTAGGTATAACTTTTACTCAATATACACCAACTTTTAGGTCAAGCAAGTTAATGGAAGTATGAAGAAAGTATACTCAATTTGAATGGAAAGACCTTTTAAGATACCCAGAAATTATAACAAGAGGTCTTCTCTCATCTCAGCTAAATGGAGATTATAGATATATCTGCATTGGTCTATGAATTTTGGTCAACCAATCAGCAGTCACCCAGCATGGCAGTACAAGTGTCAGCTATCTGGGACTACGACTTATGACAACCGTACTGCTCTAGTTGGACAGTGTAGACCCATCAGGCTAAAATCTATGATTAGAGTAGTTTTTTATCTTTACTGTTTTGCTGTTGGATATGCAGACAAAGTCAACTGAATCCAAATTATTTTACCCAGATTATTTGCCTGGTAGATTAATCAATTTATTCATTATTCAGAAAGTATTTATTGAACGCTAAGGCATTATGGCCTTAGTGTTTATTTGCAGACAATTTTTTAGGTTCACAACAAAATTGAGGGGAAGGTACAGAGATTTCCCATATGCCCCTTTCCACCACATGCATAACCTCCTCCCCCGTTATCAACATCCCATACCAGAGTGAGTGGCACATTTGTTACAACTGATGACTCTACATTGACACATCACAATCACCCAAAGTCAACAGTTTACATTAGGGCTCATTTATTCCTGTGTAACATTCTATTTGTTTGGACAAATGTATAATGACATGTATCCATCATTATAATATCATATGGAGTATTTTCACTGTCCTAAAAATCTTCTGTGCTTTGCCTATTCATCCCTCCCTCTCCCAACCCCTTACAACCACGGTTTTTTTTTTTTTTACTGTCTCCATAGTTTTGCCTTTTCCAGAATGTCATATAGTTGAAATCATTTTCAATTTGGTTTCTTTCACTTAGTAATATGCATTTAAGCTTCCTCCATGTCTTTTCATGGCTTGATAGCTCATTTCTTTTTAACCCTGAATAATATTCCATCTCCTGGATGTACCACATTTACCCATTCAGTTACTGAAGGACAAACTTGGTGCTTCCAAGTTTTGGCAATTATCAGTAAAACTGCTATAAACATCCATATGCAGGTTTTTGTGTGGACACATTTTGAACTCCTCTGGGTAAATACCAGGGAGTGCAATTGCTGGATTGTATGGTAAGAGTATGTTTAGTTTTATAAGAAAATGCCAAACTGTCTTCCAAAGTCACTGTGCCCTTTTGCATTTCCACCAGCAAAGAATGAGAGCTCCCATTGCTCCACATCGTCCTCAGCATTCGGTGTTGTCAGTGTTCTGGATTTCAGCCATTCTAATAGATGTGTAGTGATAGCTCGTTGTTTCAATTTGCATTTCCCTGATGACATACGATGTGGAACATCTTTTCATATGCTTGCTTGCCATCTGTATATCTTCTTTGGTGAGGTGTCTCTTAAGATTTTTGGCCCATCTTTTAATCAGGTCTTTTGTTTTCTCATTGTTGAGGTTTGAGAGTTCTCTGTATATTTTGGCTAACAGTTCTTTATCAGATGCGTCTTTTGCAAATATTTTCTCCCAGTTTGTGGCTTGTCTTCTCATTCTCTCCACACTGTCTTTCACAAAGCAGAAGTTTTTAAATTTTAATGAAGTTCAACTTATCAATGATTTCTTTCATGGATTGTGCTTTTGGTGTTGTATTCTTAAAGTCACCAACAGACTCAAGTTGAATTAGCTTTTTAATCTGTGATTTTATTTTTAAAACATATATGCATTGGAGCATTTTTTTCTTCACTTGGAAAAGAAACATTCTGAGACTTCCTGCAATGTGTGTGAATTAATTGTGAGTGTACTTGCAAATTTGCAAATGTTACTATTAACAGAGCCTTATTTTGGAATAAGGATGTGTGCTTGGTCTGTGACAAGTTAACATCAAATGAAATAAGGTTAAGCTTATGGAAGTTTCAAGTCCATACTGATACTAGATATTTAGTTGTATTCTATGTGACTTTCCAATACTGTTTATCCACACTTAGAAACACTGCAGAGATCAATCTCAGTTACCAGAATCCAAAATTCAGCTGTGATCAAGTTGCTAATCATGAACTCTGTTTCAGGCTATAAGTCTACTAACTCATTGAGGTCATTTGACTAGAGGTTATCTTTGAAGACATCACTGTTTACTATGCTTATCATTTCTTCTTGTATAGACCTTATAAAGAAATCCAAGAAATAGATAAATAAAGAATAGAATGTATAGACTACATCTCAAAATTTCATGTTTGTTCGTCTAATCTTGAACTCTGGATTAAAATAAATAGAGTCAAAGGCCAGAGATTAGATAATAAGGATGCTTTGGCTTCAGACGTTATTGCTCAAATAATTTAATATTTGTCAACACAACCCACCCAGAAGATTGTTTTCATTTATTGTTCTGATTTATTGAACGTGTTTTAACCTAAGCACTTCAGCCACAGGAGATAATAGCTCTTAAACCCCATTCCTTGCTTGTGTTCTAGTATGAAACTAACCAATGAATGATAAGCCTCCTTGCTTCTTCTAGTATAGCCTTGGGAAAGAAGGTCAGGAAGGAAGAAGTTCTGCTCTGTTGACAGGGGTTTTGGGGAAAACATTGCAAATGGGAAGAGCCCTGCAGCTGCAGTTGGTAGTACATCCATTTCTATTGGATCAAAATGTAGGGCTTTTTACAAACACTGTCGGATTCAATTAGTTATTATTTTCTTGTATTGCCCTTACCTGGTTTTGGAATCTATATTACACTAACCTCATAAAAAGAAGTAGGCAGGTTTTGAAAGTCTTCTATTTTTGGTAACAACTTGTTCTTTTCAGGAGAGACAGTCTGATGACTTTTTCAGTTTCCTTAATATTTATACAAACACCACGTTTTGGCATTTTATATATTTCTAGGAACTTTTGCATCCCATCCACGGTTTTCAATTTACTATTTGGTGGTTTTACTAATATTTTATTCCAGATTCTGTTTCATGGAGTTTTCTACGATGAGAAAGATGAAATGAGACCTGGGCAGGTCAACACTTTTCAAGCACATCATCCACCTCGCTGAGAAGGGTAATTCTGTCCAGGATGTAGCCCTGCTGACACGACTAGTCTATCATCTGACCCTTGCCTGGCTTGGCCCTTCTATGGTCCTCCCTGGCTGCCATCTAGTTTGTCTTGCCTTCCTTCAGAGTTCTAACCTCAGCTTAGGCATCCTCCTTGATGATGCTGGCCATGGTTAACAACCAAAAGGTGTAAAAGAGAACCCTAAGGGGTACAGAGCAATAGGAGTAGTACATGCATGCTTAATAGGTACAGGATTTCCTCTGGGGATGAGGAAAGGTCCTAGAACTAGATCATGGTGATGGTTGCACAAAATCGTGAAGGTACTTCATGCTACTGAATTGTACACTTTTTAAAAAAAAATAAATTTGTTTTTTATTTATTGGTTGTGTTGGGTCTTTGTTGCTGCGTGCGGGCTCTCTCTAGTTGTGGTGAGCGGGGGCTACTCTTTGTGGTGGTGTGAGGGCTTCTTATTGCAGTGGCTTCTCTTGTTGCAGAGCACAGGCTCTAGGCACACAGGCTTCAGTAGTTGTGGCACATGGGCTCCATAGTTATGGCTTGCAGGCTCTAGAGCACAGGCTCAGTAGTTGTGGCGCATGGGTTTAGTTGCTCCGCGGCATGTGGGATCTTCCTGGCCCAGGGATCGAATCTGTGTCCCCTGCATTGGCAGGTGGATTCTTAACCACTGCACCAGCAGGGAAGTCCCCTGAATTGTACACTTTAAAATGGTATGCTTGAAACTAATATAATACTGCATGTCAATTATACATCAATCTAAAATAAATAAATAAATAAATAAAAACACTGGTTCAGACAGTAAATTTTGTTATGTGTATTTCACCACAGCAACAAAAAAATAATCTCAGACTTGCGGCAAGAGCCTCCTCAGAGTTTCTAAGTTCCTTATTTATTTACTTTTCCCTCAGTTGCAAGGGTAGTAGCTACCCTTTGCATTTACTATTTCTTTTAAATTTTTTGTTGTGTATAAACATTACATAAATATACACTACCAAATGTAAAATGGATGGCTAGTAGGAGGCTTCTGCATAGCACAGGGAGATCAGCTTGGTGCTTGGTGACAACCTAGGGGAGTGGGATAGAGAGGGTGGGAGGCAGCCTCAAGAAGGAGGGAATATGGGGATACATGTATACATACAGCTGATTCACTTTGTTGTACAGCAGAAACTAACACAACATTGTAAAGCAATTATACTCCAATAAAGATCTGAAAAAAACCCCATAAAATCTACCACCATAGCCATTTTAAAGTGTACACACGCTTGTTTCACAGTTCTAGAGGTTGTAAGTTGAAATCAAGGTGTTGGCAGGGTTGGTTCCTTCTGGGGCCTCTGAGGGAGAATCTCCTCCAAGCCTCTCTCCTAGCTTTTGGTGGTTGCCGGCAGTCCTTGGCATTCTCTGCCTTGTGGTAGCATAACTGCAGTTTCTGCTTCTGCCTTCACATGTTTGTCTTCCCTGTGTGCACATCTGTTTTTTCTTCTTATAAGGTCACTGGATTCAGGGACTTCATTTTAACTGATTACATCTGCAAACACCGTATTTCCAAATAAAGACATATTCACTGGTACCAGAGGTCAGGACTTGAACATATCTTTTTGGGGAGACACAATTCAACCCACAACAGGAGCCGTCACCAATGTGAAGGCAAAGCAAAGTGGTGCCACACAGAGAAATCTGCACACAGATCTGTTTACTTTGAGGGGGGAAAGTCCCCTGTTCCTTTTCCAGCCTTGTAGTGTGCTTCAAGCACCCTCTACTGGCAGAGTTTATAGCAACCAGCCAGCTGGCAGCAGGGAAATGCAGTCTGCAGAGTGCTGTTCCCTAGGCAAGGGATGATGGACTTTGCAGCTCAGAGGCAATAAACTCATAACAGCCACAGACTAAAGTTCTGTCTGCTTTGAAGTGAGTCTTCCCTACATTAGTTTTAGATTGAACAGAGAGCTCTAAATCAGCTCTGGGACTATAACCTGGGAAGGGAAGTGTCCAAAGAGAGGAGATGCTTAGGATAGACCCAGTAGGATACAGGAGGTTGGAAGGCCTTTAAGTGGGAGAGGGATGATATTTCAGGCAGAGGGACCAGTATGAGCAGAAGCAGAGCATGTGAGACCCTAGGTTTTTATGGAATCCTGAAAGCCATGCTAAGGTATATGAATCCTAATCTGAGGGTGAAGTTGGGTAAGAGTAACATGACCAAATTCGTAATGTAGAGAATTTCCTTTATCTCCGGGCAGCATGGGGATTCCTTCCATTTGGGAAGGAGAGCCCTGAACAGGTAGCAATGAGCTTCTACAGGAGCTCTTGAAGGAGTGTGCCTGAAGGAAGTGGAGTGGGAAACCTGCATAGCTGAAGAGCTTCATGGGAGACAAGGTTCAATGAGAATCATCAGATGTTTCAAGTATGCAAACAATGTATCTGATGTGGAGATGGCTGGCATCTCACAGCATGTCTCAAATGAATGCATCACCTTACACCATAAGTTTACCTTCCTTCTGTGTTCCTTATTTCAGAAATGGCATCTGGTTTCTTAATCTAGAAACCTGAGGGTTTTCAGGACTCATTGCTCCCCTTTACTCCCCCAGAACCAGTGATTAAAAACTGCCCATTTTGCTTCATAAATGCATCTCAGCTTTTCTCCATTCTCAGTGCTACTACCCTGAAACACGCCTGTAGCATTTCTTACTTGGACTCTTATAACTGTCTCATAACCGTCTTCCTGACATCTCCCAGCTCATTTTCTCAGGCAGAGTAATTGTTCTGAAATGCAAATCTGAAGGTGTCACTTTATTACTTAAAAACTCTCCACTGGAAGTTGTTGTATAACAAAGGGAGTCCAACTCGAGGATGGAAGATGCCTTAGAGGACTGGGGCAGGGAGGGTGGGGGGGACTCGAAGGGGGGGCGTCAAGGAAGGGAGGGAATACGGGGATATGTGTATAAAAACAGTTGATTGAACCTGGTGTACCCCCCCAAAAAAAAAAAAAAAAAACTCTCCACTGCCTCTCCACTGCTCTCAGGGTAAAGAGCAATATTTCAACACGGAATAAAACGGCTTCTTCCGGCTTCATTCCCTCCACTCCTCATTCCTCACCCCCAACCCCATCCCAGGCATATGGGCTGTCTTTACTTCTTGAAAAGCTTCATGTTTCTTTCTTGCCTGTCTGTTTTCTGTTCTTGGGGCTTACTTCACAATTCCTTTATCCCAAAACGTCTGCCTTACTGCCACCCATCAAATTATCCTCTATTTTTCCTTTACAGTCAGTGTAGATGTTAATTCCTCCTAGATAACTGACCCTAACACTTGTCCCTGACTCTGATAATTTTAAGTTTGGCAACTCTCCTATGTGTTTCCATTAATTCTATCTCTCTCTCTTTCATTCATATATATATAATACATATATGTTTATATAATACACATACACATTTATAGTATGATATATGCTATATAATACTATTTAACTTTACCTTGTTTCATTTTCTTAAAAGAATTTATTATATCTCAGTTTATTTATTTGCTTATTTATTGTCTGTCATCCTCCACCAGAATATATGCTCCTTGAGATCAAGAACCTCGTCTATCTTGCTCACCACTATGTCCCCAGAGCCTACAAGAGTGTCTAGTCCATAGTAAAGACTCAAGAAATATTTACTGAGCGAATGATAGAAACAACTTTTTTCGAGGTAAAGTTCTTCATGTTGCTATAGAGTTCCATGCAATATTTGGGACATAATATGTTTATCTGAAGTTCAAATTTAACTGAGCGACCTACATCTTTTCTGGCAGACGTACCCTCAGAACACTTTCGAGAATACGCGAATACATTTTTGATTGCCACGACTGAGGTGGTGGTACTACTGGCATCTAGCGTGTAGAGGCCAGAGATACTGCTAAACATCGTACAATGCATAAGACAGCGCCTGCAAGGCAAAGAAATATCCAGTCCAAATGTCAATAGTGCAGAGGCTAAGAAACCCGGAACTAGATGGCCATGAACTTTAAGGCAGAGAGGGCCTAGAGTCTCTAAGTTGAACTTCCTTTTGGAGAGGCAGAATGGAGTTAGTGAGACGGAGTCCGGGGCTGAGACCCAGCTTTAAAACCCTGGGCACACATCTTGACGTTGATAACCAGGAGAGCCAGACTACCGATGGCAGCAGACGGAGTCATGACACGTAAAAGACTGCGTGAGAAGGGTACTGTGGACAGTAACGCGCTTTGCATACCCTGGTTAAGTGAACCTCAGGCACAGAGACATCCTTCTGGTCCGTCCGACTGAGGACACATCCTCTGGCCGCTGGGCTGGAAACGCGTTCACGGACAAACCGGAAGCGGCCGGGCGGCCGAAGCATCCCGCTCCCCCAACGACGGTCGCGAAGGAAGCGGTTGAGGCGGCCGCGCCCGGTGCGCCTGCGCGGAGGCGCCGCGTGCTGACGTGGATCCGGGCCCCACCGCCCAGCCGCGAGCTCCGCCGAGAGCGCCGGGGTGCGGCCGGGCCAGCGGAGCCGTGGCCCACCGGGGATGGCGACGCCGATCGCTCCGCGCCGGGGCGCCGGGGCTGCCGGCCGGCAGTGGTTGGTGCTGCTGCCGCCCCTGCTGCTGGCGCCGCTGCTGGCGCGGCCCGCGGGGGCGCTGGTGGAAGGGCTGTACTGCGGCGCGCGGGACTGCTACGAGGTGCTGGGCGTGAGCCGCGCGGCGGGCAAGGCGGAGATCGCGCGGGCCTACCGCCAGCTGGCCCGGCGCTACCACCCCGACCGCTACCGGCCCGAGCCCGGCGACGAGGGCCCCGGGCGGACGCCGCAGAGCGCCGAGGAGGCCTTCCTGCTGGTGGCCACCGCCTACGAGACGCTGAAGGTAAGGCTGGCGGAGCGGATGGGCTGCGAGGACCCGCCGGCGAGGCGCGCGGCGCGGCCCCCTCGGCCCCTGGCCGGTGGAGCGAGGCTCCCCGGGACTGCGGCGCCGGCCGCCGCCACCGCCACCGCCCTCAGGATGCTCGCGCGTTCGCACGGGAGAGCGCCCGTACGGCCCGCTGACACAGATGGGAACCCGCGCGGGCTTGGGGGGCAGCCAGCCCCCTCCTTTTTGTGACAGTCTCTTTCATGCAAGGCTTGGGCCTTCTTAACAATTTAGTGAAAGTGTTTTAATAACGTGGAGCATTCTCTCGGAAAGCAGGGTGATCATTATTACCAAGATCTGTGATAGGACACAGTAAAGGTCTCCAGCCACAGTGCCATCGCCCGAACTTGACATGACAGAAACTTGGTTTCTGGGGATGGTATTAATTGTGGACATTTAGCTTGGGTTTAAGGATCCAGAAAAACACTTAAGAACGTCGCAAGTTTGCCTCTTGACTCTGACACCCCTGTGTGACCTTGGATAGTGACTTAATATGTCAGAGTACCTGTTTCTTCATATGCACAATTAAGGCCATGATACCTGCTCAACGGGTTATTATGAGGATTAAATGATAAATGAGAAACCCCCTATATAGGACCTGCAAATAGGTGCTCAATGACGCGGGTTTCAAGACTGTTATTTCTAGTAGGAAATATTTTGTGAATATATGTGTAGTCATTTGACGAAGGTTTTATTGTGTCTTGTGGGGATGGGGAGATTTAGCCTGATCCTGTTTTCTTCTACTGCTGCAAAAAAGCAAACCATAAGAAATCACAAAGTGCAAATCATATTTGGTGGAAGTGTTACTGCTTCAAGGGCCCCATCATGCTAATGCAACAGCAGTTGCAGTTGTAGGGTACTTTTTTCTAGCCTTTTTTTTTCTTCCTTTTTTTCTTTTTGAGGCAGTTTTCCATGTTGCTGTTGCTGTAGTGTCTGCTTTTAATGACTGCTTCGAGTGGGTATACTATAACTTAACCATGGATTATTTTTCCAGGTTAGATTTCCAGAGTTGAAAATAGTGAGGCAAGGAAATGGCTTACTTTCCAGAGCAGTTTGGACAATACGGAGTCATAAAAATTCACTAAATTCTCACCAGCATTGGTGAAATTGTAATTTTTATTGGTAATTAATTGAGGAATGGGTGGGGGTTTGGTAAAGTGCTGAGGCCAGAGGACTTGGTTGCCTATTATTTAAGATAAAGAGTGACTGAGGAAAGGCCTCAGAAGGATGGGAAAGAACTTCATCCAGGGCAGCCCAGCACCTGAAGCTCCAGTGTGTTTTTCTGCACTGAAGAAAGTTACTGGTCCAGACAAGGAGCCAGAAGGCCTGCCACTGGTCCTCCAAAGCCCTCGTGGCACATAAGGGAGCACTGGGCAGCTGGAGAACTTCAGAAGAGAGGCAGCAGAAACACTGTGGCTGTTGCCTTTTGCCGGGGTTGGAGATGGGTAGACTTGGCATGGAAATGGTGAACATGATAGTAAGAGCCTTGAAGACAAGTGCCAAGAAATAGAGACTACAGAAAATCTGGCTGGGAGGAATCCCAGGACTCTAAATATTAGTCTTGCCATTTTCCTGAAGAGACAAATTCAGAGGCTGATCTGGTGGCTCCGTAATAGTTGCCTCTAAATGTTTCTACAAGTTTAGCACTGATTTGTCAGCTAATAAAAACCTTGATAAAATAATTTGTCCACTCAAGAACAAGTAACTTTGAGGCAGTTAAAAACTAATATGTCTGGAGAAAGTAACACTTTTACCATTGATTGGGACAGTTTTGTGGTAGCTGCCTGCACATGCCTCCAAACAGGAAACTAGAATTGGAATTGCACTGATGGAGAGAGTGAGAGTGTTCTATAGTTTCCCCAACCCCACTCATTATTACTGCAGGAGAATGTAAATTATCTGAGAGAAAAGGGGTGTCTGGGGTTAGTTGGACCCTTGCAAAACAGACCTAGCTGAGCTCTATGAAAACTCCCATGTTAAATTTATAGAGATAGACAGGCATTCCACTTCCAAGTGGAACACCTTCAGAAACTTTTTAAAAGCCTTCACTGCAGATGCCCTCTCCTGGAATAAGGAAAAGGACTTGGACTTGCCAGTGTGTGAAAGAAGTTATTAAAAACAAACTGTGGTCTGATTTTATTGCTGTCATAATGGAGAACTGTGAGAAAGTTGCCAGAAGGTATCCTTTCTGGGTAATGCAGAGATGTGATAAATTGGGGTGATCCCCTTGAGGCAACAGGGATGTAACCACTGTTTTGCTTGGTTTATATCCACAGACTGGAAGGATGGCTTGTGAGGGATAATAGGTCCACCTGGCCTTTACTGCTATCAGGTCAGAGAGAATAGTGGGAGAAGTTGATGAGTTCCAGAAGCCTGCCTGGAATTCCATGTATCATCTCATGGGGGCAGCAACTGCAGACCTGGGACCACATTTCATTTCTACTTGCTCTTTTTGCTATACGCTATATATTTGTCCGTAAAGAATAGCAATAAACCCTGTGAGAGCCGAAAAGGAGGGAGGGCCTTGGGGAGACTGTGTCCTCCTTCACAGCCATGTTCAGTTATTGCTGGCATGTGAAGGGAAAAAAAGTTGATTCTGTATTTGCTTTGTAGAATGCCCAGGTAGATTCCATCTCTGAAACAGTGTATGTAACAGAAATTGTTTCTTTTGTGAAATCTGAAATAATTTCGTTATAAATTTATTGGAGCCAGGAGCCTTTTTTCTCTCCCCATAATTTTTTGATAACCTTCTTCTTATTCTTGGTCTGCTCAAGTCTCTTAACATTTTTAACATATATGATATAAGAAGCTATATTATATCCTCATTATAACCTTATAGTGGTGCGCCATCAGAACTTATAACAACCAAGCATCTCTGAATCACCAAGATGAAAATTACATTTGTGTAAGATATATTGGCTTTATGACTCTGAAGTTGTCTTGGTTAAAGAAATGCCTCTTTGAGAGAGAGAGTTTTTTAGATGGGATTGTTAAAAAATAAGGATACTAATGTGATTTAAATACAGTTGGTCAGACAAGGAGATGTTATCACAGTTGGTCATTGTTTTTATAGCAACAGAGATTCTACCTGTGAATAGAGAGATTGAGAAAAACCAGAAAAAGGATGGGTAAAAATGGAAGACAAAGGGACTTGTCAGATGCTTTTACCAAGTCATGCTTAGTTCATGTTCTCAAATAACTTAAACCTCCAGATCTCAGCAGAACTTGAAACCATTATGATTTCACATACTGCTTTATATTTGTTTCATAATATGAGTTAAGATGGTGAAATAACTATTTAGTGGATTTGACTACTGGGGATTCAGGGACTCATGGACTTTGGAAGTTGAGTAAACAGACTCTCACTGTGTCAACGTTGGATCTTTTTATGTGGATACAGCACTTATCACACTGCACTGTAAATACTGAGTAGCCCTTCTCCCCTCTCCACTAAACCTCATTTTTGCATGTATATCCGTGGCACCTAGCACAGTGTCTGGCACATAGATAATGAATGCTTGATAAATAAAAACTCCTATCTGGAGATAGATTCAGTTAGGATGGAAATTGAAGGTGGATTTCAGGCGTTTGGACATCGTATGTGACGCCTACTTTCGAATTCTACCCCCAATTAATTGTAGTTTTAAAGAGTGGTACAGATAAAGTAGATTGGATAGGTATGAATGAAAAATTCCTGCATGAGAGAAAAATTACACTTCTGTTTTAAGGAGAAATTATTTTCTCAGGGTTTTTAAGTGAGAACATTAATCATTTTTGAATATACCTAAGAACAGGATGAATTAGATAAAAGTGAGAAGGATGGCATAGAAATAAGCAGATGAGGGAACAGGTGGTAAGGATGCACTTAGAAAAACTATAGATGGTAGAAAATGGTAGAGTTTGACAGCATTTTGCACGATCACAAGAGAAGAACATAGAAAAGGTCTTGGAGGTATTGCTGGCATGCAGGTTATCTGATAAGTTGAAGGGATGTGTAGAGAGAGCCTTCTGCTCCAGCCTTCTCTTGGCAGGGAAGTTACAGGAACACATCAGTTTCTTTTTATCAGTCTGGTTGATGTGGCAGGGCTTTAGCACTTAAGAATGATTTGGCAGAAAGGGGATTCTGACCTCCCTGCCCTGTTATGTTACTGTTTATTGTTCTCCCTTTGTGTATTCTCTTAATCAACCCTTTCTCTAACTGGTACTGACATAAGTGCTGCGGGAGGAGACCATAACAATGGAAAAGGCACAGTTCCTGCCTTTAAGTTTTTAATATAACAAGGAGACAGATACTCATTGTTTGGTTATTATTTATTTAAGTTATATAAGAAAAACATGTAGATTATATTGCAGCACTGAGAGGACACAATTATTTCTTGGAGAAGAATGTACTCTTTGATCTGGATCTAGAACAGTCACCAAGGTTGACCGTGGAGGGACCTTTCTTGATGATCAAGAGAAAAATCTTGATCAGCGAAAACACGGAGTCATGAGTGTGCAAGGCATGTTCCAGGAATGAGATATAGGATCACTTTCTTACGCTTTTCCCAGGGACTCTGTTTTCGAGGAAAAATTTAACTGCACTTATTGGTGTTACTATTTTTCTTTTCCAGCATTGATCAAGATTTTAATCAGTCATTCATAATAACTGGGTATTCATAGAAATAATAGAAACCATGTCAATTTCTATTCCAGTGGTGATGCTGATAAACAGCCAGGCTAAGTAAGCTGGATGGCAGATAACTTTCATTTCACGTGCCAACTCTGATTGGTCATGACTCCATGGAACACTTGTAAATTTGGGGGGCCTTGTCTGGGTTTTGTGGAAGAGATGACATGTTAAACTGTCCTCCCATGGGCCCAGAAGAAGAAAAGATGACATGTTAAACTGACCTCCCATGGACCCTCCCATAGGTTGTACCTTATGTGCCACATTGCTATTTCTGCTGTGAACCCATACGTGTTGTTTATTTTTCACTCATCCCTTAATTTCACCTGTTATTCCCTACTCATGGCCAAGGTTGATTATACACCAGATGTGTTTAAATCTAGTGCTGTGACTACCTGACACATGATGTTATCAACAACTCATCAGAGCTTTTGAGTAACACAAAAACTACTGAGTTGATATAATTCTAGCCAGAAACTAAGCACTTGACATTTTAATTTTGCTTGTGCAGATTTATCATGGATAAACAGAATATTTCGAGATAGTCACAGCACAGAGACCCTTACTGAATTTTTAGAGATTGTAGGGGATCTGCTATTTCTGGGTTAGAAGCCTGTCAGGTGCATGGTAGGGAGAATGTTTCAGGAGAATGGAACGAGTTTGGGATCGACCCTTTAAGCTGTGTTCAGGCATGTGAACTTTATGTAGTGAACTTTGTTGAAGAGTTACCAGAGGTTTTAAAGTGGATAAGTAACACAATCTGATGTTTGTTTCAGAAAGAAAGTTCTGGGAACAATATCGAGGATGGGTTGGGGAAGGCAGGAAGGTATTCTTGACTGAACTCATTTTATTTCCACCTTAGTCTTCTGGAATCTCATCATTCCTCTGTGGTAACTTGAGAATCTCTTAGTTGGTTCATTTCTCATTCCTTAATTTTGCTTCTTTTAAAGCTACAGTCACATTTTCCTTCTTCCTTCATTGTTGGCTATCCTTACTTTCTTGTCCCCCTGTCATTGACAGTTTAAATGAAAGTTTAAATTTGGAGGGGCCTGACGTGTATCAGCATACGTTCTGGAACTGTTCTTCCTAAGATGAACAATGATTCAGATCGGAGGGCTGCTCTTCGTTTTGGAAGTATTTGTGGCATTTGATGTTAACCATGTAGTTCTTTAAGCTGTTCTCCCTTGATTCCTTTGAGGTAATTCTCTCCCCTTTCTCTGAGCTTTCTAGCCATTTCTTTCAGTCTGTATAGTCTTCTTTTCCTTTGCCTTCACCTTAAACATTGTATTTTCTTTGAGTCCTGTTGTTTGGGTACTCTTTTCTTTTTATTTTCTAAGCTCTTCCTGATGAAACTCAACTACATCCTTGACAACCCTGAAATCTGTGCATTCTCTACGTTCATATTTTTCAGTTGTCTCTCATTTTGTAGCACAGGTACCCAAATTTTACATGAAAACCAATCCTGTTATCTTTGTTAAAGCATAAATTTTAAAAGAGGATGACTCTAGTACAAATACAAAATGAACATGTGTCAAAGATTTTATTTAACTGATTAATAAATGAGGGAACCAGTAAGATATTAAAACTGGTTCAAAAGAGAAAAAGTGCCACACACTTCACAGTCAAGACAAGGAGTGCTGAAATGCCTCTAATATAGGTCAGTATGACAGTTTGACAAGGCAGTTATCAGTTGCCTTAATTCCACTGGACACAATTTGTCTGTGAACAAGAATTATTTGCATTCCTTCCAATTTTCCACAAGTTACTTCTCTCTCTACAAAGTTAAAACAGACTTTTCAAAGGCAAATAAAGGCACACCCCTTCAATAGGAATAGATGATCCCTGGAGGCTCCAGGTATTGAAAAGCTATCCAGTAATTTTTTTCCCTCCCCATTTCAAAATCTCCCACAATTTTCCGCCGCATCTTCTCTACACTTGCTGTCCTCTTCCTTTATTCTTAGAATAGCATGGTTCTCACAGTGACTATAATTAGAAACACTATCATGCTGAACAATCAATCAACATGATTGATTCCTATACCCCTTTAATCACTAAGTCCCATTTGTTCTACTTCTTAGTCTCTAAAATCTGTTTCTCCCTCATTCCATTCTTTACAATACTATCAGAGTTATCTTCCAAAAATATATACTTCTACTCAATGCCATTTATTATTCTCACACTTGAAAACGTGTTATGTTTGAATAGCACAGAGAGTAACACCCTAACACTGTAGCATGACATATAAGATCCCCCACAGTTCTTATCCAAACCTGTCTTCCTGGCCACATTTACTACTCCTTTCTTCCCTAAACTTCCCCAGTGCTTAAGCTTCACTGAATCTGTTCTATTCACTGATGCTTCTGTACCTTGACACTTGCTGTTCCCCTTGCCTGGAACAAATTTTACCACATCTTAATTTGCTTTTCAAGATCTAGCACTCATTTCATGTCCTCTGTGAATCCCATTACTGGTAGTCTCAGGCAGAGTTAGTCAGTCCTTAGCACATGGAATTGTGCTTTTCTTGCTTGCTAGATTCTTTTTGTAGATGGGAGAGTTCTTGAGGCTGGGACCTTATTTTATTTGTCTTTTTATCCTCCTTTGGGTTCAGCACATGGCTTAATGCCCTGCATAACTATTTGCTAAACTGAAAATAAGTAAGGTTTTTTTAAAGCTCAGGTAGCCAAGTAGATGGTGATACTGTTAACTGAGACAGGAACAGATTTGGATTTTGAGCATGTTGAATTTGAGATATTTATGTTACATTTAGGAAATGTTCAGGAGATATCTGAAAATAGGAGAAGCAGGAAAAACAGGTCTGTGTGTCACTCGTATATGGTATATAGGTGATACTGCAAGTGATGGAAGTTGCTGTGACCACATGCAGACTAAGAGAAGACGTATGAGAAGATAGTTGCATGAGTGACTGGTAGGCAGGGAAGAGGAAGAGAAATGAAAACTCAGAGCAGTTAACCTTCTTCCTCTTTAGCAGAATGTAATGGCTTGGAAAAAATTTAGGAGAACAGATGTTATTTTCTTAAAGGATCATTTGTGTGTGTATTTCTCTTAAAAAATACAATTGAGATATATATATATATATATAAAAGAATGAACAAACTATTACTATATTTTCATATATTATTGATTCTTGGCCTTTACCATCCTATATGGTTTCTATTATTTGTGTAATCGAAAATTTTAATGTGAAACTGGCTGCAATATCAAATTATTGCAATTTATGTTTATTGGGATCAAACAATTCGTTATTTCTTTCAAGGACAAGAACATAATATATTTTTGCCTCTGGGGAGGGGGGAATGATCATTTCCATAAGAGAAGGAAGGATTCAGCGCTTTTTTTGCTTGTGGGTTTCCTCTTGTTCACTTTTGACCTAGATATTGGTGGTTATGTTCCAGTCCTCCTGCATATGCCCAAGAGGATTGGGAGTGGAGTGGACACCAGCAGAAGCACCATTTTTTCCTGTAGAGATTAGAAGCAAGGAGCTTATTGCCCTGCTTGTCAAGGCTCAGGACAGAGAGGAGGAAGAAACAAGTATAAAGGTTTTGGTTTTGGAAAGAAGTTGGAATCTCCTGACCCTGGGACCTTAAGATCCACAAAATTGCTGAAAGAAAAAGTACTACCTTATTGAAAGGTAAGATATTACACTGTTTTAAGGTTTAAGCTATTTTAGCCACATTAGTATATCTTCATAAGCTGTGAAATGAGGCAGTCATTTCTGCCAAGCCCAAGTTTTTGGGACATAATCACCTGTCCCGCCTTCCTGGTGAGATGGAGACCTGTGTGGCTGGAGAGGTGTCTGTAGTGAGGGAGAGCCTTTACAAAATTTCATTCAGTTTTGAAATGATATTTATTGAATGCCAGGCACTGTGCTAGGCCTTGGATATACAGAGATTAATGAATCACCCTACCTGCCTTCTAGAAGTTCTCATTCAAGGAAAAGAAAAAAACTGATGATTACAATGTGATAAGTGCTATAATAAAAAGGTAGTAAGTGTAATAAGAGTGTTCTAAATCTGTCTACTAATGTTTACATGCTAAAGGATTAATAGGAGCTCATGAGGTTGGAAGAAAGGGATGGGCATTTGAGTTACAGTGAATTATCTGTTCAGACATAGATAATAAAAGATAAAAGAGCGTGCTGTACTTGAAGAACACACCAAATTCCAGAAATTCCTATCTGAATGTTTGCTGTGAGCAAAAGAAGGGAGGGTGATGAGATGTTGCTAAGCAGGTAAATTTGGGCCAGTTATGGAGGCTATGTTGCGTGACAAGGAAAATTGAACTTACCTCACTAGACACTGGGAAGCACTGGAGAGAACAAACAGAAAAACTGTGAGGCTACTTTAGTCCCAAGATGGGTAGAAGAAAAAATAAATATATGGTATTAAAATAAGAATGTATGTGAAACTCTCTAATTGGGTCCAGTCTTTTCTTTTTTGCTAATATTCCTGCTGTCCTGTGTTCTTATTAGGTTGATTCTAAACTTAGTAGGCTACTGAAGAGTAGGATTTTGACTTAGATTGTTGAGAATCCCTAACTCTTCTATTTGTGCCAACCTTGAACAACCTTGTAAAGTGTATTATGCATGCCTCAGCCTAAAATCCATTTTATTCATTCTAGAGAGAAAGCTAGAAACCCATTAAAGAAAGAATATTGTGGCTAAATAGATACTATAACAAGGAGATCACAGACTTTCTTGTCTCTAATCATGACCAAAACAGGGTCATGAAATTATGGTGGCCCCAAGGAAAGGAAACAATTCTAAGAGAAGTCAGACTTGATGGGGAAACCGTTTATGGGGATGAGGTAGTTTGAGGACTCATAATAGAGGGCCCTGAATAGACCCCACAGGTTCTGGTTACAGCAGAGAGGCCAGACATAAGGTAATATAAATTCTGGAGTTGCTGGTGCTGTAGCATTAGCTGACCATCCTGTTAATGAAGTTCTGGACTTGATGAAGTCACAAATCTAGGGACCAGTGAGAAGATGGTGACTCTGGGGGAAGATATGGGTGAAATGCTTGAAGAAGGATATCTGCATTCTGTGGATTGTGACCTTCACTAAGATAAGAGACCAAAGAAGAGAGAATAGCCGCTAGATGCATGACATTCACAGAGCAGATTTCAGTGACACACACAGATCTTGCTGTATACCTCAACTAGGAGGAGTACAGTCAGACTGGGCAAAGGGCTCTGCAGAGATAGAGATGCTGGAGGACTGCAGGAACCTCATCTCAGGGGGGCAGTTTCAAAACTACTTGTAATCTGGTTGGACCAAGGAGAAGAATTTTGTTTGAAGAAATACATTTCAAAAATCATCTGCCAAGACTGGGAGGCTGAGTTTAAAAGGCAATGAATTCAAGCCAAGAGTAGAGCATATCTATAAAATTAGCCCAAAAAGCAAAAGATGGAGGGAGAATGGAAAAATTCTCGAAGGATGTCTTGAAGTACTCAAAATGAGACACATCAAGGGACATAGGCTTTAGTCTTCAGAGCTACCGGTATGACCTGTAATGTTTTACCCTCTTTAGGTTAGAAGCTCTAGAATATGATGATGGCTGATAGAAGAAACAATGGACTGACAATTGAGGCATGTGGTGTGCAGCTTGTGGGATATCAGTTCCCCAACCCGGAATCCTAACCACTAGGCCATCAGGGAACTCCCGAGAAAATCTTTTCTGATGGAAGAGAACATACAAGGAGTGAATTTGAAAATAACTTCAGCCTGAGCTCAGCTTTCCTTATATGACAGACGATTCTCATATTGGCCCTTCATATAGTGCCAGGGAATAGACTTTAAATGTACTTAAGTCTAATTATGCTAGATACCACTACCTCTAGCTTCAGACTCTGGTCAGAGGTTAACAATATTTTCAATGTAATGAATGTAAGAACTGTTAGTGAGTATGTGCTCATTCAAATTCAGAATTCTTAACAGAAAATATGTAATGATTTTAATGGGTACAGGAAAGATTTTGTCATTAGCTAACTTATTATTTTAAGTGTAAGAAACTGCATATTGGAGGATTTCAGGAGGAGGCCCTGAACAGACCCCAGCGCCTCTGTGGTAACGAAGCACTAAGTGTAGATTTTGAAATGGTTTAGCTAATAATCTGCAACTTTATGAATGTTGAATAATTAATTTATCTTAGAAAGAAACCATCTAGGTTAAAAAAAGATTTTTGTTTTCATATGGTTTCTGTTGTACTCGTTTACAGAGAGTAAAGAATTTGCCGTGGTTTTAGTCTTTAACATTTTTTGGAAACAAGACAAGCTGAAAAATTGGTTTCCTGTGTCATAAAAAAAAGCAAAGCATAACCTAGTTTAATAGCTTTTCAACCTATGTAGCTCAGTAAAAGATTGGCATTTGAACCTGTTAGAAACTGATTAAAATTAGAGAAGGTTTTAAGAAATGTTTTATTTGTGAACATTTGAGCAGCATTTCAGAATGCTATAATTTTTTCAACACGTTTGCATGATTAAGAAAGAGCTATATATTACCTTGTTTATGAACTGGACTGTGGAAATGTGTTATAATAGTAAAGTACTGCATATTTTTAACATGTTTTTGTACAATATATGTCATTTGATATTCAAAACAACCCTGTAAAATTAGTAGGGCAGCTACTAATATCTATTTTACAAGTGAAGAAGAGTGAGTCTCAGAGACACTAAAATTTTTGCCCAGTGTCACAAAGCTAGACTTTGACCATTATACTGCACTGATGTCTCAGTGTTTCCTTGAGATGAACATAATTCAATTTTGAGGGCACAGACTGGTTTCGCCTACTTTCTTGTTGTCTTAATCGTTGCTTTCCAAAGAAAGCCTCTATACAAGGTTGGGAAATGACTGTGAATATATACAACAGAGATAAACATTCTTTTTTTCTATCAACAGTTCACCTACTGAGAGTAGGTGTCAACATATTCTTAAATTAAAAGAACACGGCGACATCTTTATTAGCACCACAGCACTGGCTAAAAAGGCATAGTTCATTGCTACTGAAGTGTTTCTGTTTTTCCCAGGAGGACTAATAGTACTCAGGAACTTGAGGAAATTTTTTTTATTATGCTTTACACCTACTATTAAAGTTCTGGACACAAATTTGTGTGAGCCTTTGAAGAATTATGGGGAATTTTTTGATTTTGACAGTTTGTACTTTTATTCAGATTACATAATTATAAAATTCTAGATCTGACTTTAACAGATTGTTAACTAAGGCCATTTTATGAGCTTTCCTATGAAACTGGATGTCTTGTTATTTTACAGGATGAAGAAACTCGAAAAGATTATGATTACATGCTGGATCACCCAGAAGAATACTACAGCCACTACTACCACTACTACAGCAGGCGCTTAGCCCCTAAAGTGGATGTGAGAGTTGTGATTTTGGTCAGTGTGTGCGCTATTTCAGTGTTTCAGGTGTGTATTGATGGGTGTGTGTATTTTATATGCATGTGCAGGAGTGCATGTATGCTACTGTTCATCATTAAAACGGAACTAAGAGTACCTTTTTGTAGAATTTTAGTTCCAGTTGAAATTAATTAATTTTTTATATTACAAAAATATTTATTTAACCAATTGATAGTATTGGAATCTTTGTTGGCAGGAAATCTAAGACATCATGAATGTCATTACAGTAAGTCCCCTACACACGAATGAGTTCCGTTCCAGGAGCATGTTTATAAATCCAATTTGTTCGTTAAGTCCAACAAAATTAGCCTAGGTACCCAGCTAACACAATCGGCTGTATAGTACTGTACTGTAATAGGTTTATAATACTTTTCACACAAATAATATGTACATAAAAAACAAAAGAAATAAAGAAAACACTTTTAATCTGACAGTACAATACCTTGAAAAGTACAGTAGTACAGTACAGCAGCTGGCATATGGGGCGGCACACACGTTCACATCTTTGAAAGTTCACAACTTGAAGGTTTGTATGTAGGGGACTTACTGTATATAACTACTAAAAACAAACAAAAACTCAGATCTTTTTCTCATTGCCCTCTCTAGAGTATTTTCCATATAACAGCCAGAGTGAATGTCAACTAGATCATATCATTTACTGGTGACCCTTGAACAACATGGGTTTGAACTGCATGGGTCCACTTATACGCAGATTCTTCTCAGTAAATGTGGTACAGCACTACAGGATGACACAACCTGAGGTTGGCTGAATTGGAGAATAGGGAGGAACCATGTATATGGAGGGCTGACTAAAAGTTACACTCAGGTTTTGCAGCAGGTGAGGCCCCCCACCGAGTTGTTCAAGGACTAAACTACTTTCATAGGACTTCAATGATTTCCCATTAAACTTGGGGAAAATTCTGAACTCCTTAATATGGCCTAACAAGTCCTGGCACCTACCCACACAATGCCAGGAGTGTAGTCCTTGCCATCACTGTAACAAACAAAAGTGTCTCACACATTTTCATGGGATAGCTAACGGCACTCCTGCTCAGGTTGAAAACCACTTTTAAATAGACTAAAAGTACTATAGTAACTTTTTTATGTTGTTTTAAAATATCACAGAAATATAAGTATAGCCTGGAATGAGTTTTCCCTACTATTATTCCTCAACTAATCACACTTTTCATATCCTCCTCTAGAAGGAAAATAAGTCAAGTGACTAGAATGAAGCAATTTGCTAGTTTCAAAATTACTTCTCCAGTTTAATTCCCAGAAATGAAATTCAGTTTTTATGACAAAAGAATTCGTATTGAATTGTATATTTAATATGTATCAGCTTTTGTAGTATTGCCTTTTCAACAGAAAGAGGAAGGGCAATTTTACTTTTCTGTTTTAGATAGTGTAATACTCTAGGCACTTTTTTTTTTTTTTTTTTTGCTATTCCTCATAGATTGCTACTATAATATTTTAGGATATTATTGGTGTAACTGCCGTATTTATTCAGTAAAATAGCTGAAATGTGTGGAGGTACTATATGAAGAGTAGGACTTTTTCTGATAATAAAACCCTTTGTGGTTGAATATATTTATGAAGTGATTTAATGTTTTCCTGTCCAAATAAGAGTTCAAACATGTTTGAATCTTTCAGTTCAGAACATGATGAGCATTACTGTGGTATGCGCAGATGGTTTAGGAAAGAGATAAATATAGTTGCCTGAGTCTATACTCTGTGAATTTTTATTTTGAAAGAAACTCCTCACCAGCTAGTTTTGCCACTTCATTCTTCCTCCAGTAAGTAGATTACAACCTTAAAATAAAGAGAGAGCGAGTAGGGATTTCTTTATTTCTTTATTTTTTTATTTTTTAATTTTTCGGGGGTACACCAGGGATTTCTTAACTGTGATCTAGGGAAGAGTAAATGGTAAAGATGTGAAATCAGCAGGCGTGCTATGATTCCACCCATCCATCCTCTGATCCTGGGTGTCTCCTGTACAGAATCAGCGACTTTATGGCTCAGCTCAGGGCTTATCTGACTTATCGGGCCCGGAGATCCCATGTCCACATGGGCATTATTCAACTGTATCTGTAACTTACAGAGTAAGATTTTTGAGGTCCCTGTTTTTTTTACCCCCCTCAGGGTATATGCCCAGGTGTGGGAATGCTGGGTCATATGGTAGTTCTATTTTTTTTTAAGCTCTTTATTGGAGTATAATTGCTTTACACTTTTCTAGCAGCTTTTGAGGTACACCAAAGTGAATCAGCTGTAGTTATACATATATCCCCATATCCCCTCCCTCCCACCCTCCCTGTCCTGGCCCTCTAAGGCATCACCCATCATCAAGTTGATCTCCCTTTGTTATACAGCAGCTTCCCACTAGCTAGGTCCCTGTTTTTAATCAGAATGTTGGGGGTGGGGGGTGGGGATTGTGTTCACCAAGATGAATTTTGATCATAAAAATGACCCGTTTTTCCTTGTTAAATATTCTAGTTTTTCAGCTGGTGGAACAGCTATGACAAGGCAATCAGCTACCTGGCCACAGTGCCCAAGTACCGTATCCAAGCCATGGAGATTGCCAAGCAGCAGGGATTGCTGAGAAAAGCCAAAGAGAAGGGCAGAAACAAAAAGTCCAAAGAGGAAATTCGTGACGAGGAGGAGAACATCATAAAGAACATTATAAAAAGTAAAATAGATATAAAGGGAGGCTATCAGAAACCCCAGATCCGTGACCTTCTCCTGTTTCAAATTCTCCTAGCTCCTTTTCACCTGTGCTCATATATAGTCTGGTATTGCCGGTGGATCTATAATTTTAACATCAAAGGCAAAGAATATGGGGAAGAAGAAAGACTATATATCATACGTAAATCTATGAAGATGTCAAAGTCTCAGTTTGATAGTCTAGAAGATCATCAGAAAGAAACTTTTCTTAAACGGGAGCTTTGGATAAAGGAGAATTATGAGGTGAGTAATTGCTCTGCTGTGATTTAACTGTTACCTTCCTCACCAACTCAAAACTAGGCGTATGACGGGGGTCACAGAAGTGTGCTCAAATTTCTGAAATCAAAGAGTTAAATATGGATACAGATCTTACTTTTGTTGACAGTGTGACTATATTTAGTAGTGGAATAGTGGGTTTTTAACCTGTAATTTGTCTTTTTAAATAATGAACTTCAAATACTTTAATTTACTAATGCTAAAAATTTAAAGAATGGTCTAATTTGTTGCGTTAAACTGTGGTGGGAGGATATGTATATTTGCAGGGGTGTCACAACTTTCTGTTAATTGTGCTAACTAAATTTTGGTCTTCTCCATTTTCTTGTAATCATGTTTTGTTTTTTTAATCTTTGTGGTTCTTAAGGATTCTGAGATATACTTTTTTTTTTAATTTCATAGACATTTCTTTTTATAAGTGGCGTCCTATATTGATTTTACTGAAAGTAAAGTTTCGGTCTGAATTGTATTTAAGTAACTTAACTTACTATGAATTGCCAGAATGATTTGGCAAGTAGATACATTCAGCCTACTTATAAAGAACATAAAAACTGAAGGTAATATGGTAGCTCCTAAATTATTTGAAAAGTTTTCACTTTTAAGTAGTTTAAGCAGCCTACTATACAATAAACTGTGTCTGTTATAGAGTGCTGTCCTGGGCTGAATTATCATATTACATGAGGTTATCTTAGTTGTTACTTCCTGAAAATTTGGAAGCAAAATAATTTCTTTCTGAAATTTGATATGGCTGTGAAATTGGTTATGAAAAGTTGTCCTTTTAGCTTCAACTGACATCCACGAAAGGTTATAGAAATGAAAGATGTTCTTTGTTCTTAATCTCTATGGTTTATTTAACCTTCTTTGGGAACTTTAGTTACAAATATTTTGAAAAAACAATAATTATCTTTGACGATAAAAGTAGTTGTAAGTTCAGTTTGGAGACATGTATTTATAAGGTCACTTTGTTCTTTGGTTAAGATCAACAAATATTGGAAGTCATCCGTCAAATTTACAGAGTACCACGTTAAAAAAATAAAGTGTTGATTCTTTAATATTGGACATTGTAGAGAGGAAATGTTTAAACCCTTTAAACTCAGCTTATATATGATTTCACAGAGGAAAAGAATGTATTTACAGGTTACAGAAATCAGCGAAAAAAAAATTACTAGTTCTTTCACAAATTGTTCTTTTTTATTTAACACCGAATGTTAAAGTGCTTAATTGCTTAGTAAGTTATATTTGAAAAATACAAACATGCCATAAAGCTAATGACAAGTGTTTCTCTTTGGATTGTAAAGTCAACTTGTGTTATTTATATTTATAGGTCTACAGACAAGAACAAGAAGAAGAACTTAAGAAAAGATTGGCTAACGACCCTAGATGGAAGAGATACAGGAGATGGATGAAGAATGAAGGGCCTGGACGGTTAACGTTTGTGGATGACTGAAGATTGCTGGAATGCTACTCGACCAGACCTTAATTGTGATACTATTTTCATAACTGAATTATTTTAGAAATGTATCAACTGCTCCTCAGAAGTAACTAAAATTCCTCAAGTATTTGATTAAACAGAATAATGCAGAAATTTAAACTTTCCCTTCAAACTTTATACCTAAGACATTTATGTTTGTTCAATTTTTATAATCAATTTGTGGATTTTGTTAAAAGATTTGACATGAAGATTTATTAGTTGCCATTTAAAAACTTTATATGTTTAGTTAAGAAATTTGACATGAAAATTTATTAGATACCATTTAAAATTTTTATGTGTTAAGTGTTTATTCTTCAAAAGTGTTTCCTTATTCTTTGTCATAGTGCTACATTTTCCTGCTTTCGTGGCCTCTAATATTTTCACAAAACATAAAAAATTTTAATAGCATTTAATTACATTATTGTCTTTCTAGACACAAACTTCTTCAGCAAAATGATTCAACTATCATGTCATCTTTTATGACAGTCATTACAGGATTGACATGTTCAAAATATCTCTCTAGGAGAGTCTTCTGCTGGACTGTCTTTATAATATCTCCCCCCAGTTATAATATTCTTACTAAGATCAGAAACTCTCCAGGAGAGTGAATCTACCTTCATGTCCTTATAGGACGATCTTGATTACAGTCATTGTAGGACTATAACTGTATTCTCAAACATTTCTCCAGAAAGGACCTTGTAAGAAGGTCTTTTGTACCACAGTATTGCTTTCTTACCCCACTTCAATTTAAAAAAAAAAATGATAGAGCAGAAATAGTGTGATGGAAAATTCATGTATTACGAAGTCGAGTAGTGAAAAATCCATTTTATGTGAGCCTATTTACATGCATTTAAACCAGAAAGAAGAGGTGCATGGCTGTGTGCTGTTCTATCAAACAATGAAATGTAAATGTTTTATACGTGTTGAAGTGAAAGTAATTCACACATAATTTGACTAAATCAAGTATGATACTGCAGCAAAGTATCGAAACACGTTCATGGTAGTGAATCAATACTCCTGTTAAAAGACATATCTCAGTCCATCATATTATGACGGTTGAGATATATCACAAGTTTGTTGGCATAACATTTTAAGTCAAAGATTAACATATTGCTTTTGTATTATATAATTTTTAAAGATGCATCATAAAAGTATAGCATAGTAGATATGCTGAGTCTGTTTCTACTCAAAGTACACTAGTCCTTTCAAGAGCTCAGCCCAAATATGTGATACATACAGAGATGCAGGAAGGAAGAGTTCCATCCCTGCTCATATAGCAAAAGACCTGAGGTGGATTATTTAGTCTGTGAGTGAGGGCCTCAAGTATCTCATTAGAAAATTAGGGGAGGCGTTTGACCAGATTATCACTAAGGTCCTTTTGCAGCTTTAAAATTTTGAAATTATATATTATTTACATTTTGTAAACTTTAGATGAAAGTGTTTTGTGTGTCCATTCTTTTTTGGGAGGGTGGAGAAGTTACAGCGCTAAATTATAGAAAGCTATGTTTCAACTCCCAAATGCCCAACTCTTAACCATAGATGAATGCCTTTTAAAGACGCTGTGGTTGTCTGTAGAGTCAGTAATCCCTGTCTCAGTGAATGTGCTATCATACATTTACACACAACAGTATCATCATCTAAGAACATAATTACGTACCATATGTTACAAAGACCAGCAAGAAATGTAGGCACTTGCCCTTCTGTTGAAGTTTCAAATAAATTTATGATTAACTGTATTTTTAAAAAGACGTAGTGATAAGGAAAAATAAGAGGACTGAATATGTTAGCATTCATAAAGGCTGGCTGATAAAAACAATGTATCTTTGGATATTATTTTGCATATATGCTAGATTGATGTATTTCTCTCTGTATATAGAAATCTCATTTCTGGAATTGCTGCTGGCAGCCTGCTCACTTGGTAAAAGTTTGGTCGGTCTTTTGGAATCATGGCTATTGCATGGGTAAGATGAATGGACTCTCCTTGATGGAAGGATTATGATTCTTCTCTCCCCCTCCCTCAACAAAATGGCTTTATGCTTCAGAATCCTGGAGGAAAGGAAGGGCAGTTAGTTGCATCACAAGTGTCATTCACGTATTCTGGGTATCTTTGCTATCTCCGTACTCTGCCCACCCCCCACCAAAACCCCCAAAGCGTCTCCATTTTGGAAACACATGGAGAAGAATCCTGGGTAGGGGATCCCAGAACCCCAGCATAGTTAGAAATTTTTCTTATGCTTCATTTTAGGGCTCTCACCATTTCCTTTTTGCTTGGAATTCAGGGGTTTATAGAGCATAGCTGCTTATTGCTTTCTGTTTATTATCACTTCATATAATTGAGATCTGTGCTAAAATTACCCTTAGGGCTACACTCGTGTCAGATACCCTCAGAGCAGTTTCCAAAACTGACCCTTCCCTCATGGGTGTTATTTCTTTATGAATTCTCCAGGATCTACAAATCCTGGTTGCAGTTTCATAACACATCTATCAAGTAGGGGCCATGAATAGAATTTTAAACACTACAAGTGGTATACAAAAATTTAAAATGTTACATGAAAAATTAGTTCAGTTTACAGAATTAACAACTATTTTAGTACTACTGAATATGTTTAGAAAAGTCGTGGTTTATTTCCTTTGAGATTCTTTTTTGTTTATTTTTTGGACTGGAATGGCAGTAAACTTTTAACACCCACACCCTGGAAATATTTCCCTTGTGTGGAAGCCAGCTGCTAAGCTACATTCAATTAGTATTATGAACAAGTGTGCCGGCCCCAAACTGAAAGTTCTGTGGAAATTAAAGAGAAGTGGCTTTTATTAGACATTAGTATGAACAGGTCTAGCTACTTAAATCAGCCATGGTCTCTGTTGAGCTATAACTGTGCACTTGAGGCAGATGAATTGGTATTGATACGAAATAGTCGTGTACAGATGAATTATAATTAATTTTATTTACGAAATGTGATAGTCCTCACATTTAAATATGGCCTGAGGCCAAATCTAGACCCTAATAACTAAATAAAATTTGCTAAACAAACGTAACCTTTCTGGTTTCCTCATCTGTGAAATGAGGGGACCCTTTTAGATGGTCAGGATTTAGAAAGCTATAAGCCTGCAGATTTACATAGGTTTGGGGTCTGAAGGAGATGAGATTGCCTGCCGTTGAGAAATGTTATGAGTAAGTGAAAAGCTTACATAATTTGTCATAAACTTTAATCAGCTTCTTAAAGGATTCAGAGTATCTGACAGTTGTGTATGGAATGGATCACGTGTCTTAGGTCAGTGACGTGGGATTTTTTGCAGACTCCTCCAGTTTCGTTAGGGGATGAAGAAACTTCCTCCCATTTGACAGTGTCTCCTTTTATAACCTTAAGAAGAGTGAGCAGGATGCAGTGGAATGGCTTAGGCTTTGCAGCCCCACAGACCGAAGTTTGGTTCCTGGCTCTGCAACTAATAGCTTGACTTTGGGCAGGTTAACCTCTGAGCCCCATTTTTCATCTCTAATAGTTAGTAGGGATACTAACTACTTCACAGAATTATTAGAATAAACAAGATGGGATAACATGGCTGGCATATATTAATGCTCAAAAAAATGAGTTCCGTTGCCTTCAGAGAGAACAGGAAAGTCTTGTTGGTTAAAATCCATGCTAATAGAGTGTTTAGTGATGATTACAAACCCATTGATTCTTTATTATCTTAATAGGTATTTGAATCCCTTAACTTTGTGCAGAGTACTGTGCTAGAGTGAAAGAGTGATGCTCCTTTGGGTTGGAATTGTGTGTCCTAAAGCAGCTGCCTGCCCCTTGTTGCCCCAGGGGTACAAGGTGAAAGCAGCTGAGATGACAACTCAGGAAAGAAAGAACTTTCAGAGTGAATAGAATAATCTGCTACTCTCCAGTTCAAGGCCTGCATTTACTGAAGGGACACTTCCAGTGAGATACAGAGGCATGCCTGGAATGGAACGGTGGCTCAAAAGGACATCAAGTAGCCCTAAGTCACACTGCCTCTCAAAGTCTCAAGCAGTCTGTAAAAATCTTTTCAGAGAAGCTGAATCTACAAACCTGTTGGTGAACCTTTCACTCCTGAGTCATTATTTTTAAGCTGTAAAAATAACGCAATGGGTATAAGGAAGTGAAATGATTTTTTTTATGATACATTATACTGTCACATTAAATATAGTTGTTAATGTATTTCCCTGTTTCTTTTTTAGGAAACTGAAGGTAGCAGAAGCATCTTCCCATTATATCATTATTTTTATGGAGAAGAGTGATTTAACACTTCTTTTCTGGGAAAATAACTTCGTAAATTTACTGTTAGTAAAAGGGTGACGAAAAAAACATGTCAGGAGTGAAGAATTACAGATCATATCAGGGAAACAAAATGTTTGTCTTTACAAGGACACTGACATTTCTAAAAAGTACTGAGAGTCTTAGAAAGAGTGGAAATTTATGTTTTTATCTTAACCAAGAAAAAATTGAATAACAAATTCTCTAAAATAATACATGGGTGATCTGTGCATTTTAGCTGGGGTGAGGAGGAAAGGATACTTTATCCCCATGTCTCATGGTTCAGAGCTCTGGAGTTAACTGCATCTGTGGGGACAGACTCTAGTCCTCCAGGTGACCAGTGACTTCTCTAGAATGGAAGTTGTCTTCCTCACTCCCACTTTGTGTGATACTAGGCAAGTGACTTTCCTTAGTGGGCCTTAGTTTCCTCATCTCTAAAATTGTGAACGGACTACCTTATCTGAAGGTCTGTTTCCAATCTGAAGTTCCATGATGCAAAAATAATGGATGAGAAGACTTTGGTGAAGTATAAAGCAAAACACAGATGGTCAGCCCTCAGTTACAAGTGGCACCCAGCCTGCCTGTCCATGAATCACTGTAGGAGGCTGGATGCTAAAACCTGGCTGTTTCCTCCAAGGCAGACAACTCCTCTCCAAGAAGAGCACAATCAGTCATACAGAGGCAAGCAGGGGCGGTGGGTGTGATCAGGCATGAAGGAGGGAGATGGGGCACACTCCTAGACCTTTACTGCTACCTGGTGGCTGACACACACGTGTGTGTGCCCTCACTGTGGGCAATCCCAAAGCAGCCTTTCCTATCTAGAGGTCATTTCATTTCTTCAGCTGTAGTTATGCTGTGTAGCTGTCTCCCACGTCAACATCTGCCACTAAGCATTTTCAGCAGCTTAGAGGCACGAAGCAGTACAGTTGAAGACTTAGTTTCTCCTAAGCCAAACTCATCTTTATTCTTCATTCCTCCCTCCCTAGTCCTGTTTCCTAATTTCTGTTACAGGCATCAGATCTCAGCTATTCTCTGCTTCAGAAGCCTCTGCCCACTTTCTTTTGCATTTCAGAACCACAATGAAGTCCTACTAATTTGGTCTTTTGAATTTGTTCTCCATCCCACCTTCATGGTCCTCTCTAGGGCCTTGATCCAGCCACTCCACCAAAAAGACAAAACTATTATTGAAGTTATCTTGTCTCCCCAGCTTCAGTTCATTTTCTATTCTCATCCCAGATTAATATTCCTAAAATGTCTTACCATGTGACTACCCTGCTGTTTGCTGCAAACTCCTGCTTCTTTTGAGGTTTTCTGTGACTTGTAGTCTTAACAGCTTTGTATCTTCTGTTACTCACTAGAGCCTTCTTTATTCACTAATTCATTCTGCATGTGCATGGCCCCCTGTTCTCCCTACTACAATGCTTTCCCTCGTCCTCTCTGCCATCTGCAGGACACATATTTCCAAGGTCTAGGTTTCACCATCTAAGATGAGCTTTTCCTAATCGTCCCAGTCTATATCTTTGCTCTAAGTTCTTTGCCACGTCTTTCTGACACACAGCTTCTCTATTCTGTCACCAGTGTAGTCATGTTTCTAACGTATACTTTTATTTTTTGACCAGAATCGACGTTAAGTTCTTTGTGGGGAGGGAACTTGCCATGGGAGAGGGCTTTAAAATTTGCATATCTGCTCTTGTCATGAGGTAAGAAAAATTCTTTAACACCTCACAGACTGAACACATAGCTCAAAAAAGGAATAGAAGAAATGTTCAGCCTCAACAGTTGAGACATCTAAAAGACTTAAGACACCATTTTTCATCTATTAGGTTGTTAGAGATAAAGAACCAAAATACTGAATTGTGAGGGTGCAGAGAAATAGGCAGCCTTCTTTCTGGTGGGAACAGCAATTGCTACCACGTTCTGGAGGATGAAGGAGGGAAAAGTTTTAAAAACTTTATATTCTTTGATTCACCAATTCCACTTTTAAGAATGCATCCTAAGGAAACAAAAAACATACACAAAGCTGTATGTTTAAGGTGGCCACCACAGTGTTAAATAATAGGGCAATTGGTAAATAAATTATGATACAGTTGTACAATGGAATATCACACAGTCATTAAAAATAATACTTGGGAATTCCCTGGTGGCACAGTGGTTAAGAATCTGCCTGCCAATGCAGGGGACATCGGTTCGAGCCCTGGTCCAGGGAGATCCCACATGCTGCGGAGCAACTAAGCCCATGTACCACAACTACTGAGCCTGTGTTCTAGAGCCCTTGAGCCACAACTACTAAGCCCTCGTGCCACAACTACTGAAGCCTGCGTGCCTAGAGCCCATGCTCCTCAACAAGAGAAGCCACTGCAATGAGAAGCTCGTGCACTGCAATGAATAGTAGCCCCGCTCTCAGCAACTGGAGAAAGCCCGAACGAAGCAACAAAGACCCAATGCTGCCCAAAAATTAAATAAATAAATACTTTTAAAATTATTTTAAAGAATAATAGTTGAAGAGAATATCTTTTTTTGACTGCCCCTGGCCCCCTTTCTAGTATCAGCATCCTGGTTTTCCTTTGGGGAACTGATCTTCCCCTTTCAGTCCATATTGTTTGGGTGGGTGTCTTAGTTTGGGTTCCCCAGAGAAACAGACTCTGAGATGGAGATTGTCACGCAGAAAGTTTGCTGGGGAGGGTCAAAATCAGCGCCTGTGGGGGAGTCCAGGCATAGGGGATTAGGCAGAGGGAGGAAGTGAACTGTGAAGCAGCTGCCACAAAGGCCTCAGAAGACCCCAGAGGGAGCTCTGGAGCTGGGATCATCCTTCACTGTTGTGGCAACTTGAGAAGAGGGTTGGGGTTCAGATTTTATACACCCCACATCAGTTACTGGACGAGAGCTGACCCTGGGAGGGGTGGCTCTCTGGCCAAGGGCAGTTTCCGGAAGGACTCAGCTGAGAGGCATCAGCTGCTGCTACTCCCAGCAGGTGGGGGAACGAGTGCCTTGGTCCTAAATGGGAAGCTGAGTGGCACCCCATGGGGCCCACTACCCCGCAGCCTGCTCTTGGCCAGGTGCCGCTAAGCTGAGCATTCCAGCACCACACAACCCTTACCTTCAAATAGAGACTGGTTCAGGGGTGGACACATGACCAATAAGGTCAGTGAGATCCAGGAGGGGGATTTTTGCTGGAGCAATTAGAAAGAAAGAAAAGAGGTGCTACAGCTCCTGGGTTTCCTTCGCTGGGACAATGAAAGCATGGAACTTTCCTTCACAGCACTAGAGGGAGTCTGTTTACCAATGAAGGAAAAACAAGGCCAACACTCAGAAAAAGCAGAGCCGAGAGATGGAGAATGAGAGCCCTACCGCTATTATTTAGGCAGTTAAACCCAGTACTTTAAAGTCCCTGGGCTTATCAGTTACACAAGCCAGTATGTTACCTTGTTGCATTACTGAAAGTGGGTTCTGACAAATACAGTGGCGCACAAGAAGAAGAAATATTCATAATACATTAAGTAAAAAAAAAAAATCAACAAAAAACACACATTTTACAGATAGTAATGATGCCAGTTTTGTAAAACAAACTAATGTCCACTATAAAAAAGAAAAAAGAAAATGCAACACAACAGAAACGATGGTTACAGTTAAACGGCGAGATAGGAGTGGCGGGGGGGGGGGGGGCGCTGAATTTCATTTTCTTCTATACGCTCTGCAAAGATGTCAGGGGTCTGGGATTTTACCCTCATTACCTCACGGACCCTGCGCAGTCAGCTGCTAGGATTCCCGTCAAAGAGTTACACGCTAACGTAGAAACCTGTCTCTGCTCCATGGAAACCCCCCCGACCGTCCCCACCTCCCCGAGGATAACTCCTTCGCAGGGCTTAGAAGCCTTCAAACCTGGCCCCTCACTTCTCCCAGTCACTTCGCACCTTGCTCCAGCCACCACAGTCGCCGTTCCGGTTCTCCAAGAACGCGCATTCCCCTTTTCCGTCCCCCGCACCCACTCCTGCTCCTCCTAGAAGCCCTAGAAGCTTCGATGTGAGGAGGGCGCCCCCGCGTGGGCCCCGCGGCGCGGCTCGGGGCACCGGTGTCGACGCAGGTACCCTCTCGGCTTAGAACGCAGAGTTGGGTGTCCGTCAACTCGGCACCCCGAGGTGTTGCTTACCTGTGGCGTCTGTCACCCTGGGGATTGGCTGCTAGGCGAGGCCGGGAGAGGGCGGCGGGCGGCGGGCGGCGAGGCGGGGCGGGCGCAGCGGCTTCCCCGCCTCGGGGCGGTGCCGGGCCTACGGGGCCTCACGTCTCCCCCCGCCCGCCCTCCCGCCCGCTCGGAGCCCAGGCCGCCGCCATGTCTTCCGGGGCCAGCGTGAGCGCCCTGCAGCGCCTGGTGGAGCAGCTCAAGCTGGAGGCCGGCGTGGAGAGGATCAAGGTGAGGCCCGCGCCGGCTCCTGGCCTCGGGGCGTGGAGGCCGCCCGCTCCCGCGCCGCCGTCCGCGGGCTTGAGAAGACGAGGCCGCGCCCGGGCGGACCGCTGCGGGGCCGGCCCGAGCGCGAGCCGGGTGGCCAGACGCGGTGGGCGGCCCTGAGGACGGCGCCCGGCCTGGCTCGCGCGGCTCGGCCTCGGCGGGCGGGAGTCCGTGCAGGGCCAGGGCCCGGCCCCCGACGCCGGGGAGAGGCGGGGGCGCGAGCCCGAGCGAGGAGGCCGGGCCTGGGGGCGCCGGGGAGACGCGCCGGTCCCCGCGAGGGCGGTCCGGGACCGAGAGCCCCGGGGTGGTCACTTTTCAGGGATGTGGACGATGACTCGGGGTGCGGGACGGACGCGAGGACTCCGGGAACGCGGGCGACGCGCCGGTGGACCCCCCGGACTCGGCTGGTGCGGGAGGAAGGGGTCCAGAGCTGCGGAGGCGACTGAATGGACGGCCCTGGGCGAGGGGTTGATAGGATGAGGGGGGAGGAGGGCGCTGCTCGGGTTTCTGGCCTGGTGACAGGATGGATGGCTTTGCCCTTCGCTACCGTAGGGAGGAGAGATGGTGCGTTCAGTTTCGGATACGTGGACTTTGAGGGGATGCCCGGGAGGTGTTTGGCTATCCGGGCCGAAGCTCAGAGAACAAAGCTGAAAGAACTTAGGGAGTGAAAACTGTATGAGGGGACCAGAGTGTGGAACCCAGGGACCCGCCGAACGAGATGGCCGTGAGAAAAGAAGCAAGAGAAAGCAAGGGTACCGAAGCGAGGAAGGAGGGGTTTTCAGAATTTGGGGGTTTAGTCAGTGTGTCAGATGTTTAGTCAGTTGGTTGAAAGGCATCTGATGTGTAATTGTGTGTACTACCTAGTATATAGCATTGTTTGTAGAATGTGTGTGAATGAATGAACACTGCTGTGATAGTCCGCGGACCTCAATAGTACCTTCTTTTCTGTACCAGGCCCTATCCTAGGTACTGAGAATATGTGATTCTAGTGGGGAAGATAAACAGTAAACACACTAACCAATAAATAAAATACTTTCAGAGAGTAATTGATGGGAAGATTATAAAACAAGGTAGAGAGAGTTGTGGAGGGTAGAAGAGGTTTCAGTGACATGTAGTTGAATCTAGGTTGTAACAGGGTAGGCAGACTTTTTTGAAAAAACAAATCTGGTTTTAACGAGGAAAGTTTTTTTTTTTCCTTTGTTTTAAATTTAGGAAATGAAAAGCGGTATTTTGAGGTTGAGAGGAAGGAACACACTGTATTTTTAGGTCAAGGGGGAGAAACAAATGGGGAAGGAGAACTGGAGGTAGAGACAGGGAGTCTGTCTAAGGGGGCCTGAGCTTGAAGGGGCACCTTCTGAGACAGAAAGAAAGGAGGAAGGATATGTATTAACATAGAATTTTCCGGATAAGGGCTTAAGAACTTGTGTGATGAAAATTTTCTTTGTGAAATAGGAGGCCAAGTCTTCTTTCAGGGCAGAAAAAAGGGAGCTGAAGGAGTCACAAGAGCTGAAGATGGGGGGAAAGAGTGCTGTTGTGAATGGGAGAAGATCCCCTAGGAGGCACATCCATAGACACCTTGTGATTCTGAAGACTCAGCTACTGTGAGATTGATTGTCCTATTTTTTTTCTTTCTTTCTTTCTTTCTTTTTTTTGTCTCCAGCAGCATTTGACTGCCCAGGAATCTAAGTGCCCAAGGTGAATGGTGGTTGATCCAAGAAGTGGGTTAGCAGGGGAGGTTTGCCAGAAAGATAGAAATGGAGGTGGAGAGCAAGAAGTTTGAGGATATGGCCAGAAAGAGGCTGAACTCAGGCTGCATGGAGAAGGAACAGAGCCAGCCTCCCTATGATGGGCCAGTTGAAAAAGGAAGAGATGTTCCCCTCTGAGGTCAAAGAGCAGGTGTAGTCAGAAGAAAGAAAGCAGCACCCTGAATGGGCAGGAGAGATTGTGATCGGAAGTTAGGATGTTGAAGTGTGAAATTTCAGATGTGGAGCAGTTATGGGTGTTGGCTGTAACTGTTGGTGTTGAGGAGAAGGTTGCTTGAGGAGAGGGAGTCAGGGAACTGAAACTAGAGTTGTTGGAAATATTTAAGATGATGTTGGGACCTGAGGTGGAAAGAAAAACTGTGAGCCAGATGCCTGCCTACCCTGTGAAGTGGCTGGGGAAGGTATTCTTATCTACATTTAAAAAATAGTTACAGGTGATGAAACTGAGACCCAAGGAAGTCAAGTGAATTGCTCAGAGCCACACAAGATAATAAGCTTGTTTGCGGGGCGTCCTCACGGGAGCATGGTTTGGTATGCTTGGCAGGGCTTTTCTCAGACAGCACTTTAGGGAGTCACAACCTTCCAGAGCCTGGTCTGCCTCATTTCTGGGCTCAGTGATGGATGGATGTTTCAGCACACCCAGAGATGTCCTCTCTTTTGAAGACTTGCTAACTGGTAAATAAACCAGAATAGCAGTTTCCTAGCATATGATGGAGGGCACCCCTTCCCAGTGTTTTGTGTCCTCCCAAGGACCCCTTCTTTGCTTTGGAGAAGTCTCTCAGAAGTTGGTGGGTCAGCCTGGGCTCAAACCAAGGAAAGTCATATGATTTGGGTGGGAATTACCCCACCTCCACTGGGAGGATACAACTTCTAAGGGTTTGGGCTTGTATTCTCCCAGACCAGAGTCTCTCTCCCTTGAAAGTGCTAGAGAAATGCTGACTACTTTACTCTTCTTCTTTTCTTTGCGAACTCCTCATCTTATCTTTTTGACTGTTTTTTTTAATTAATTATTTTATTGGCTGTGTTGGGTTTTGTTTTTTGTTTTTTTTTTTTTGCTGTGCGTGGGCTTTCTTTAGTTGCGGTGAGTGGGGGCTACTCTTCGTTGTGGTGTGCGGGCTCCTCATTGCTGTGGCTTCTCTTGTTGCGGAGCACAGGCTCTAGGCACGTGGGCTTCAGTAGTTGCAGCACACGGGCTCAATAGTTGTGGCTTACGGGCTCTAAAGCACAGGCTCAGTAGTTGTGGCGCACAGGCTTATTTGCTCTGAGGCATGTGGGATCTTCCTGGAGCAGGGATCAAACCTGTGTCCCCTGCATTGGCAGGTGGATTCTTAACCACTGCGCCACCTAGGAAGCCCTTTTTGACTGTGTTCTTTAGGCTAGGGTCCAGTTAGTCCCATTTCTCTGGGAGTCCTGGGAGACAGTCTCTTCCTACCTATCATGTGTAGAGTTCACGTGTTCCCTCTGAAGCAGAGGTAATAAGCATGAGCATAATTAGTTGCAAATTTCTTTTGAATTAATAACATATAAATAATATAATCAGTAATTCCAGTTACTCGTATAATTAACGTGAAATGTCAGAGCTTCTGTTGAGGGAAAAGTAAGCTAAAACATTGGTTTGCAGTATTATATTATGTGTTTAGGTGCAATAAAGTAAACTGTTATTACATTAATGAAACCAGAATTCTTAAAGCATTCTAGAAACTGATAGTAACTGACACCTAAGGAATTGATTTTTCCAGTTATTTGGAAGCTTGGAAAATTAACGCAAATTAGTAGTATTACTTGAACAGCAATTGGAACATTTTTATACAGTATGGGTGAGGTTTTATACAAAACACTTTCATTGCAAGAAAGATGGAAAGCAAGGAAAGCCTCCAAGTACAAATATGCATCAAATGGAGGCTAAGAAGAAAGGCAGAATAATATTTTATCAGTGCTGCCTAATACACTTCTTCAAAACTTAGTGGTTTAAAACTACTTAGTGGTTTGTAAACTCACAATTCTTGGATCAACAGTTTAAGCTGGGCTCAGCTGTGCAGTTCTGCTCATCTTTGCCGGGCTCTCTGTGCTTCTGCCACCAAATGCAGGGTCGGCTGATGGCTGGATGATCTAGGATGGCCTCACTTACATGTCTGGAGGTTGACAGGCAGGTGGCTGGGGTTTGGCTGACTGGTTCTCCTCCACAAGACCTCCAGTAGGTTAGCTTGGGCTCATTTGATGGTGGTCTTAGGGTTGCATCCACAGCAAGAGAAGTAGCTGCAAAGGCTTTTGAGGCCTAAGCTTGGAACTTGCCCATTATTTCTGTTCTGGTCGAAGCAAATTGTAAGGCCACCCCAGATTCAAGGGGTGGATGAAGACTGTACCTGGTGGTAGGAGCTGCAAAATATTGTGACTGTTTCTGCAGTCTGCCACAAATGATTGCTAACTGTGTATCAGCACTATTCTAACATGCTTTACGTGCATTAACTCACTTAATTATCATATCACCAGTGAGGTCTGTCATATCAACAGTGAGGTCAGCACTACTACTAGATACATTTCACAGATGAGAAAACAGGTCCTGAGAAATTAAGTAACTTGCCCAGAGGCTGCACTCTTAACCACTAAGCTATTCTGCTTCAAAAGCATAATGGAGGAACCTCGTCACTTGTTTTGAGCAGACTAGGTAAGGCTCCATCCAGCCTTGTAAACATTAAAATAGCTTATTCACAAGGCAAACCTGGATATATCAATGCATGCTTTATAAGTGAAAATTTGTAAAGGACACACTAGAATAAACTATTTCTTTACAAATTCAGTCTCAAAACTAGGATTCTAAATGGATGAAAGATATGGCGTTATCTTTCCTTTGTTGAATAAGCCACTAAACCAAAAACACCCTAAATCAAAGTTCATAGAGATTGTAATCTTTCCTCTTCAGAGTTCATTAGAACTTTCAGCGAAAAAGAGACTCTTGGAGGTTGTGAAAAGTGTGACCTTTATCAGGTTGTAAGATCATTTTTCAGAGTCTCAAGTGGCTGCTGGATGGATCTGGCTGTGAGCAGCACATCAAGCTCTTGTCCCTTTGTTTCAGGTCTCTCAGGCGGCTGCAGAGCTTCAGCAATACTGCATGCAGAACGCCTGCAAGGATGCCCTGCTGGTAGGTGTTCCAGCCGGAAGCAACCCCTTCCGGGAGCCCAGATCCTGTGCTTTACTCTGAAGACTGGTAAGTAATGAATGATACATCAGGCTGTCTTGGGGCCATGGTATTAGCATGGGGCTTCCCAAAGGACTTGGGCTACAGAGTTTTAAATATCTACTATTCTTGGGGGGAATTAAAATAAAACCCAGCAAAATGCACAGCTTTCCCTGAAGGGTGACTCTAACCTGCCTGCCTGTGGAATACATCTAATTAGGAGAGTCTCAATCCTCTTTGTAGCAACTCAGGAGATGATAATATCCTTATGTACTTGAGTTCATGAACTAAGTTGGCAGATAGTAATTTCTTGACCCTAATCCTATCTCCTCTGTCCTTACACCATCCCAGAGTTGTCACTTGTTGCTTGGCGCTGTCAGCTGACTTATTACTCTTGGGACTGAGGGCTCCCTAGAAGAGGAGACTTGTTCCTACCACCAGCTGTGATTTGTTTCCTAGAGGCTTTCAGAATATTTTTCTGTGTTTTAATGGAGGAAGAAATGTAGCTACTGGGGAAAGTGTGAGTAGGGTTAAAAGAGTCTTAAAAATTTGTTCTTGAAATGAAAACATCTCTTTTGTGGCCTGCAATAAATTTCTGGGGTTCTAATGTGTTATATGGGGTCTCATTCACATTTTCACTTTTTTTTTTTGGAAGAGGTCAGGGCATAGATTATTGGAGTCTTTTGGGGCTAATATATTTCAAATTACATGTTCTAAGGGGTGTTCATACAGGAAGTAATCATCTTAGGTCTTTTTTCATATACTTGAAAAGGAAATAATTCACATTAACAAGAAGGAAGTAATCATACTATCAGGTTATTATCCATTTTAATGAAAAATGTTCACATTTATGGTATTAAAATAATAGTCTTATGCTGGCATAATATTTTTCTTTTTATAGGGCACTTTCATGGGTGCTGTTCATTCAGTGGTATAGTTTGGATTTTCTGGTATTAACCTGCTACTTTCTACTTTGAGAACCCTAAAGTGACCTATAAAATGATGACTAGTTAATTTTATGTATAAACCTTACTAAGTGAAAACCTACTACATTCTCTTTCCAGTAGGGAAGAAGTTCCCTGAGGAATGCTTTCAAGCACAAAGTGATGAATGACTGCCTCCAAATCTCAAGAAAACACTTCTCCAGCCAAATGACTTTTAGATATTTCACAGGACTTTTCCTGTGGCCTGGTCCTTTAGCCAAAATTCTACAGAAATTGATGAGTTTCTACTCAAATAAGGAAACTGGGTGAAGGAGTAGATTTTAAATAATAATGGCCTGGGTCTTTGTTGAAGTGCTTTATACTTAAACAAAAACCTTACCACCAAATATACCAAAATACACCTCTTTCATTAAGTGAATTACTAGTTTTCTATACCTGGAATGTTATGTTTTATTTACTAGATGTTTACATTTTTGGGAGGAAAACAGTATTGTTTGTTAAAAAAAATTGAATATTTGTCATTTGTTGTTCCCGACTAAGATTTTTATACCATAACAAAATTGGTTCTCTTCTCCTGAATTTGTAATTTCTAAATGAGGACAAGCAAGTATAAAATTGGGGGAAGAATGGGCTTTATTAATCAAATGATGTGTTGATTTTTCTAAATGAGAGGATTGTTTTTTTTTAACACTAAACATGGGAGCTTGTTTGAAAAGATTAATGTTGTGTTGTGTATTAGATTGCCCTGTCCTGTATATGAAGCAAATTTGGTCTTTGTCTTTTTAAGTTCCTCTGCTTTATAGAGGTGGTTTTACTTTAAAAAATACTAAATTATTTCATATCTTTAAAACAGTATTTAAATGTGATCTACAGAACATAGCAAATGATTTTTAAAAAGTAATGTAGAAAATATTACAACCTAAATGAATTCTTAATGTCACAAGTGTTTTACTTTGATGATGTGCCTTTGATTTAATTTGGGACACTTAAAAGAATACTTTATTTGTGTTTGTTATAATCTTTGAAGAGCTTGGAAATAAAATTTCTGCTTAATTTCTGCGAATGACAGCAACATTTTGTGTGTGATTTTGTTTTTAGGCTTCATAGATTTTGTTTGCTTGTGAGATTGCTGGAAGTGGAAAGTGAAATTTTTGTTTACAAGCCCTTGTAGAATTTTGTGAAAAACAGATATATGTGTAACATGCATAAATATCTCAATTACTGGCAATATTTGCTCTTTGAAATAGCTATGTATAAATCCATAAATAAGTAAATGAGAATATCTTTGAATGTAAGTAGTGTTATAGTAGAGAATGTAGAAGTCATTAGATGGAACTTTAACTTCTGGCCACTAAACTTGCAAATCTAAGTGATCTGAATCCCTTCCATTTGATCAAAATTCAGGTGTCCCTTTTCTAACCTTCTTATTTATCCTGTGGATCTGTTTCACCTTCTCTGAAGTGTCACACTATCAGTTATCCTTTCTCTCCTTTATCTTCAACTTCTCTGTTGAATCCTTTCTATCAGCATTTAAACATGTTACGTTCTCCATCTTAACAATAAGCATTTTTTAAAAAATCTCCATTAAAAAACAAATTTCCAGGTATAGAAGAGGAGTAAGTCTTAGAGATCTACTGTTCAGCACAGTGTCAATAGTTAACAATGCTGTACAGTGTACTTTAAAGTTTGCTCAGAGGGTAGATTTTATGTTAATTTTTCTTATCACAAAAAATAATAATGCAGGAGGAAACTTTTGGAGGTGATGGGTAAGTTTATGGCACAGATTATGTTGGTGGTTTCATAGGTGTATACTTATCTCCAAACTCATTAAGTTGTATACATTAATTATGTACAGTTTTTTATGTGTCAAAAAAATCTCTTGATTTCACTTTCCCTTTGGCAAAAACTTGGTAAGGTAGTACAAGAAAACTATATGCATCTCACTAATGAATATAGGTGTGTCTTAAATATAAGCAAATCAAGTTCAGTAGTTTATCAAGAGAAGATACAACCTGACAAAGCTAATTCAACATAAGCAAATCGATCAATGTCATTCATTACATGAAAGGTTTAAAGAAGAGAATCTATGCCAGCAAGTCATTTGATAAAATTCAGTAGCTGTTCTGAATGAAAACTAAGTGAATTGGTGAAGTAAGAAGAGAAAGAAATTAAAGATGATAAAAACAGTTTATAAAAACCAACAGCAAATTTCATATTACATGGTAAAATGTGGACGCATTCAGCATATGAAGAGCAAATAAAATACTTGTTATCACCACTGTTTATCAGCATTACTTTGGAAGTCTTAGCTAATGCAGTAAGATGAAAAAATGAAGTAGTATAATCATTTAAGAAGAAATATCTGTATTTATGGATTATATAATTTTACACTTTGAAAACTCAGTTTAGTAAAAGAAATGAATTTGTAATACAATTTGGAAGGCTGGCTGGATACAAAGTATATACAGAAAAATAAAGAGCATTTTCTACACTGACAATAGCTAGTTAAAAATGGAAATGGACACAATTTTGTAAATCAGCTATAATTTAACACAATAGAAATGGAAACTATCCCATTTCCACTTAATGATAAAACTATAAAAAACACTTGAGAGTACATTTAACAAAAGTGCAAGAATCATAAAAGATTTTACTGATGCTTACAGAATAGGGTCTAAATAAATTTCAGAATATTAGGAAAAGTTCATTAAAATGCAATCTTACTAAAACATAAATTTAGTGGCATTCCTATTTTATTTTTTAAGGGCAACTGGTTAAAATATCTAAAAGTTTATATGGAAAATTGTATGTCCAAGAATAGCTTTACAAACTGTATGTGTGTGTGTGTGTGTGTGTGTGTGTGTGTGTGTGTAAAACATGGGAGGGTGAAACTTACCTTACCAGATACTAACTTACTTTGAAGCTGCTGAGTCAAAACAATATGACTTAAGAAAACAAAAAATTAAAAATAAAACAATATTATTGTGGTATAGGAATAGACAAATAGATGATCAGATGGATCATAATAGTTCAGAAATAGACCTTTTTATTTCTATTCAGCAGGGAAGTATAGTTAATTTAACAAATAGTGCTGGCATTATTGGTTATCCATTTGGAAGGAAATAAAATTGGGCCTGTATTATACTATGTAAAAGAATTCCACACAGGTTAAAGAAAAGTGATTAAAAAGTATTAGAAGAAAAGTTAGGAGAATAGTTGTGTAACTTCAGGGTAAAAGAGGGCTTCCTAAGCAAGGCAGGAAACCCAGAAATCAAAAAAAGAGATGTATAGGGGACTTCCCTGGTGGTCCAGTGGTTAAGACTCCATATTTGCAATGCAAGGGGCACAGGTTTGATCCCTGATTGGGGAACCAAGATCCCACATACTGCATGGCATGGCCAAAAAAAAAAAAAGATAAAAAAGATAAAAAAGAGAAGATATGTATACTTGATCAAATTAAATTTAAATAAATAAGCAATTTAAGTAAATAATTTAATTATAGAATTTATAATTCTTATATGGTAAAAATGATAAACCAAATAAAAAAGCAAAAGACAGAAAACGTATTTTTTTCATCTTTCATTTTGGATTGCTACAGTTTGCATTCCCTATCCGCTCCAACCCAGGCAACTCCGTCTATTAAAATTGTTGGATCCTTTGCTTTAGGGCAGGCTTATTCTTTGGGAAGAATAACCAGGCTCTTACTGTGAGAGGCAAAGGGTGGGACACCCTGGTGTTGATCCCCAGCCATACACTGAATCTCAGTGACAAGGGAAGGAGTATCTTATGTCCACCCACAATTGGAAGGGACACCTTCCCTTGATGAGTCCTACAAAGTTTGGGCTGGGCCTAGGAACTTGGTTGTAAGGCCATTCAAAAGCCCTCAAAGGTAAGCATCACTATCACCAGCCATAGATCTAAGGGCAAGTAATCCTCCTTAGACCATGAAAAACCTCACGGGGAAATGCTCTCAGAGAAAGAATGGAAGTTTCCATGGCAAGAGCCAACCTGGGAAGTTGGGGCTATTCTAAATAATTCCATGTGATATGGTGTTAGGGAGAGAATCTTGGAGGCTGGACTGACACTTCTGGCCCTGTAACAAGGGCCTATCCAGACCCTTAAGGCTTCTCCTATGGACCAACCCAACCTGTCACGTGACAGTCGCTCCCAGGGAGTTCTGTGCTGAAGCAGAGCTCATTTACTTTATCCTCCATTCCCAGGCTACCAACACAAGACTTGCCTCGCAATAATACCTCTGATGGGCAATAGCACAAGAGGCTGCTCCAGGCCAAGGCAGAATGAACGTGTCCTTAAACACCAAGCATCACTGAGAAATGAAGGCAAGAGGACTCAGACGCTTTAATTCCGTCGTGTGAGAGAGCAGAGGGGTGGGTATTGATAGCTTGGCCCAAGCTTGCTGCAGTCTAGGGCTTGTAAAGAAAATCCTCTCTTCTGCAAGCTGATTAAAGATGGGATCAAGGAGATCTGCAAGCTGGGAAGACAGCCTTACCTTAGTTTAGGAGCACTCCTGCCAAAACTTAAGAAAGCACAACAGAAATTCCAATATAATTTCCAGAAATAGTTTCTCTGAAGTCTGCACCCTCCACACATCCAAGCAAAACCAAACATCCTATAAGGAAAAGTGTAGTAAAAGAGTAAGAGAGCTGGTGTAAAGTCAAGTTAAGCCTATTTCAAAAAAGGAAGATGTGATTAACAGTATCAAATACTAAAGAGAAATCAAAGTGAGGTGATGTCTAAATGTCCTTTGGATATAAGAAGGCAGAGGTCAGTTTTGGTAGTAACAGGGTGATAATTTCAGAAGCCTAGAAAAAGAGAGAAAGTATGCCTGTGGTCTTCAAACATTTTTGCTAAAATAATATCCAAAATCCATGTACCTCCATTTTAGAGTTGACATATAGAAGTTTCATCATAATTTGAGTAGTTGCAAAGAATAAAATTGTATTAGAAATATTGACATTTTAAAATATAATTATCACATCTTTCTTTTAAATGTATTCAGTGGAATACAGGTAGTATAGTAATTAGAAACCTGTAATCATCCATTTAAAAATATACCAACTATCCTTCCAAAATGTACCAGCAATAAAGGAAAGCATTCTTTCTCCCATATGCTGACATTGGATGTTATGAATTCTTTAAAATTTTGCTAATCTGATAGGTGAAAAAACAGTAACTTGTTTTAATTTGCATTTGCCTAATGAATAATGAAGATGCATATTGTTTCAAATGTTTATTGGCTATTTTTGTTTCTTCTGTGAAATATCTATTCATATATTTTGCCCATTTTTCTATTAGGTTGTCTTTTTCGTATTTGTAGAAATTCTTTGTATATTAGGAATGTGAACCCTTTTTCCATCATGTGGGTTGCAAATATTTTCTCGTAGTGGTTTATTTGAACATTTTGTTTATGAAGACAGCATTTACATTGGAAGTTCTTTAACTTTCAATTTTGCCCTAGGTTTTAACTGTCTTGGTGGTGGAGGGTTGACTCTGGTGATCTTCACTTCTGGACTCAAAGGGTCAGACTGAGATGGAGGCTAGTTTCAAAGGCTTGCTGGAGGAAAGGGAGGCAGTGGTTCCTTTAGGAGACAACAAAACAACCCTTTGATATACATCCAGTAAGGTTTTCTATTTCTCTTAAAAAAAAAAAAAAAAAAAGCTTGTGATGTTTAGGTGAATTTGGGAGCTATTTGGATCTTATACCAATATTATGTTAATTAGAATACTTACAAAGATATATACTAGAAGGCAGAATATATATTATGAAAATTTAATATAGAAACACCAAGAACATCAAAGAACAATTGCATTTTCTTTGATATAAGAGCAAATCTAAATCATTTTATTACTGATTCATCACAAAAAAGAATCAAATGTGGCATGTGGCACTATTCTTTCTTTCAAAAAAACCTCAGACGAGTTTGTCCATCGAGTCTACCAGGGACTTTTTCATACACTAGACGTCGTTTTTTGAATTGTGGTAGTTGTGAGCACATGAAATCTGTTGAAAGAAGAAAAAGGAAAATCATTTTATTGCTGATAATAATGTGTCGGTATTTTTTCCCAGCTGTTCAAGTGGATCCTGTCCCTTCATCATCTATTTATAAAATTTCCAAACTGAGATAAAATAATTATTTTTTTCACAAGGAAAAGATTTTTTTTAATTTAAAATTGGAGATTTTAACAGGCCACAGTCTTAAAATAATAATTATTTTAATTTTTTTAGAATTACATCACCTTTTAATTTTATGGCATCCACATTTAAATCTGACAGTTTTCTAACCAAAACCAACATAGATTCTGAATTTCATTTTTTTTAACTACATAGTTAATTTTATAACACCCTTTGAGAAAATTAGGCAGAATTTAGGAGTTAAGAACTACAGTTGGAAGGCATTACAGAAATTAACGTAATATGCTGTATTGTTAATGAATTACATCAGGAACTCATAAACTTTGCCACTTCAGTGTTTTATATTTTTTGAAATGATTATTAAAAATTACTTTTTTTAATATAAATGTCCCTGTTCTTAAAGGCCCAATACTGATTAGTGTTAGATACACCTATTTGTATGCTCCTGCCTTGCACAAACAAATAAATCTCCCTGGACTTTAGACTCTTGCTTTCAAGTTTTCCTTCATTAAGCCTGTTTCTTAATGTATATCTGTAATGTTGTGAAATTTATCCTGATCTGTGATAGGTGGTGTTCATGTATAGACTCACCTTTTATGATTGTATTATATATGACACAGTAGCCTGAAATATTCTAGATTTGGATGCTTACAGAGATTGATTGGTTAAATCAGTAAAAAGGGAGGCTAAAATATTTTAAATGGTAGTAATTATTCCTGGCCATATAATCTCAATTGCAAGAGTTGGATGCCATTATAAGCAAACTCAAAAGGCAATGCAATGATAATATTGTCATAGAGACCACAAATATACATTCAGGACAAGTGGAAAATTATTTTGAGGTTATACCAATGGCTCTGGACAAATTTTCTAGGGCTACATCAATATGAATTCAAAAAGTGTTATATCTTTTTTTTTTAAGCTCTTTATTGGAATATAATTCCTTTACACTGTTGTGCCACTTTTTGCTGTACAACAAAATGAATCAGCTGTATTTATACATATATCTTCACAACCCCTCCCTCCTGCGACTCCTACCCACCCTCCCTATCCCAGCCCTCTAAGTCATCACCCATCATCGAGTTGATCTCCCTGTGTTATGCAGCAGCTTCCCACTAGCTATCTATTTCACATTTGGTAGTGTACATATGTCAGTGGGACTCTCTCACTTCGTCCCAGCTTCCCCTTCGCCCTCCCCACCCCATGTCCTCAAGTCCATTCTCTGTATCTTTATTTTTGCCCTGATACTGGGTTCATCAGTACCATTTTTTTAGATTCCATATATATGAGTTAGCCTATGGTATTTGTTTTTCTCTTTCTGGCTTAAAAAGTGTTATATCTTAAACAACATATTTGGAGGTAATGATGTACTGTGGAAACCCACAGGAAAAAAGTCAAGTTGTCATAGTGACAATGAAGATGCTAACACCAAAGATTCCTGTTAACTGTTTGAATGAAATTATTTTATAAAAATAATTAGAAAGTGGAGAGGAGAAAAGATGGCGGCGAGGTAGAGAGACGTGGAGTGCATCCCTCCCCACAGATGCATTGGGAATGCATGGAAGGACGCAGTAATTCCCACAGAGAACCAGCTGAACACCAGCAGACGACCTCGGACACCAGATAGGACTGCGAGGAGCCCGACATAGCCGGTAGGGAGGCATCTATGACGGCTCAAAGAGGGTGAAGCGGCGGAGCTGTGGCAGACGGGAGGGAGTGAGAAACATACGGAGGGTCCGCAGCGCAGCTCAGCGTTCCCAGACCGAGACATCGATCCGCAGCTGAACGGAGGGTCCAGGAGCGGGAGTGTGGGAACCGGAGAGCTGGTTCAGGGTGAGAAACATTGTTGCCGGTAGGGTGACGGACCGAGAGGACAGGAGGGAGGAGGCCCGCGGAGAGGAGTGCCCGTCCCTGAGAGCTGCCCGGCCATGATGGCGGCTGGAGGCTGCAGGCTCACGGGCGGGGGGGAGGAGCCGCACGCCTAGCCTCTCTCTCTCTTTCGCCTAGCCTCTCTCTCTCTTTTGCCTAGCCTCTCTCTCTCTTTCGGAGCCTCTGCAACTGGCAGTGGAGAGACGCCCCATGGGCCACCTAAGGTGCTCAGGGATAACAAGCACCCTCAGGCACTCGGGCGGGGCTAGATTAAAACCCCTTGCAACGCCAGCAGCAGGGAGGCTGCCGAGAGAAAAAAAAAAAAAAAACAGCAGCAACCAAAAAAATAAACCCGAGAGAGGCCCAACTCTAAGACTTTCTGTTTACGCCTGAGCCACCAGTGCCCTCTGCAACAGGCACCTCCGAGCCTGACTGAAATAACAGTGCGCCACTGCTCACTCACTCCCAGGAGAAGGAGCCACTATTGTACCCTCTCCCTCCCCACACACCCACGCTTACAGACGAACAATAAAGGAACCTCTGCTGGTCACAGAATAACGCAAAAAAACCCAAGGCAAGGAGAAGGACACTTACAGCTGAGACGCTAAGGAAACAGAAATAGTAGTATCAATACCTATTGAACTGGTCCATTCTGGGATCAGTTCTGGATTTTTTTTTTTTTCTTTTTCTCTCTCTCTCTTTTTTTTTTTTCTTTATTAAATACGATCTTAGCCCTAAGGGATCTACAAGTTTTATAACATAATTTTTTAATGATTTTTTTATTCTTTTTTTTTTTTTTTTGCCTTTTTATATACTTCTATATCTAGCTAAGTTTTTGGTAGTACGGACAATATATCTCTCATACTTTCCTTTCATCCCTATCTTTTATACATTTCTATTCCTTTCTTTTTATTTGCATATTTCCAACCACATTACGCTCTTCTGTTCCCCTTTCTTCCAGCCATTTTAAGTTTATTTTATCTTAACATACTTATAAGCAACACTATCGGTCTGCTCAGACTCCTTGCTCTATTCTCCAGATGATGCACTGCCTTGGTATTTAATATTAGGCTTTTGTCTTTATCTTAGTTCTTAGTACAGTTGCCTAATTACATTCTGAGAATCTCCATTCTCTCTGGTGGTACTCTAGCTCTTTTCTATATTTGATCCTAGCTTACAAAATCTCCCTGGATTGATGTTTGTATGTGTAGGGTGTTATTTGTTTGTTTGTTTGCTTTTGCTTTTGTCTCTGATTTGTTCTGTTTCAGTTGTCAATTTCTGTTGGGTTTCTCTTTGAATATCTGATAGCACACTGGGGTTCTGTCAGGTCTTTCTAGAGCCTTATGTCCTAATGGATTCAGTAATTGTGTGTCTTATATATGTATGTGTTTCCTAGACTTAATATTCGTTTAATCCAATACTTGGACATTAGTCTGAGGCTTGGACAGTCTTCTATAAACACCTCTATCGCCAGGACAAGCAACCCCAAAAGTTTGGACAACCACGAGGAAACAAAGAAACCCCATGCAGGCAAAGGAGCAGGAAAAAAACCCACAAGACCAAATAAATGAGGAGGAAATAGGAAAAATGCCTGAAAAAGAATTTAGAGTAATGATAGTAAAAATGATACAAAATCTCGATAACAAAATAGAGAAAGTACAAGAAACAGTTCATAAGAACTCAGAAAAACAAACAGCAATGGATAACAAAATAACTGAAATTAAAAATACTCTAGATGCTATAACCAGCAGAATGACTGAGGCAGAAGAACGAATAAGTGAGTTGGAAGATAGAATGGGGGAAATAACTGCCACAGAGCAGGAAAAAGAAAAAATAATAAAAAGATTAGAAGACAGTCTCAGAGACCTCACTGATAACATTAAGCGTACCAACATTCGAATTATAGGCATCCCAGAAGAAGAAGAAAACAAGAAAGGGTCTGAGAAAATATTTGAAGAGGTTATAGTGGAAAACTTCCCCAACATGGGAAAGGAAATAATTCACCAAGTCCAAGAAGCATAGAGAGTCCCATACAGAATAAACCCAAGGAGAAATACACCGAGACACATATTAATCAAACTAACGACAATTAAACACAAAGAAAAAATATTAAAAGCAGCAAGAGAAAAGCAACAAACAACATATAAGGGAAAACCCATCAGGATAACAGCTGACCTTTCCACAGAAACTCTGCAGGCCAGAAGGGAATGGCAGGATATCCTGAAAGTCCTGAAAGAGAGAAACCTACAGCCAAGAATACTCTACCCAGCAAGAATCTCATTCAGATTTGAGGGAGAAATCAAAAGCTTTCCAGACAAGCAAAAGTTAAGAGAATTCAGCACCACCAAACCAGCCTTACAACAAGTGCTAAAGGAACTTCTCTAAGTAGGACACACAAGAAAAGGAAAACACCTACAAATACAAACCCAAAACAATTAAGAAAATGGTCATTGGAACACACATGTCAATAATCACCTTAAATGTAAATGGATTAAATGCTCCAACCAAAAGACACAGACTGGCTGAATGGATACAAAAACAAGACCCTTCTATATGCTGCCTACAAGAAACCCACTTCACACCAAGGGATACATATAGACTGAAAGTCAAGGGATGGAAAAAGATATTCCATGCAAATGGAAGTCAAAAGAAAGCTGGAGTAGCAATACTCATATCAGACACATTAGACTTGAAAGTAAAGACTATGACAAGAGACAAGGAAGGACACTACATAATGATCAAGGGATCCATTCAAGAAGAACATATCACAATGGTAAATATCTATGCCTCCAATATAGGAGCACCTCAATACATAAGGCAAATGCTAAGAGCTATAAAAGGGGACATCGACAGTAAGACAATAATAGTGGGAGACTTGAACACCCCACTTACATCAATGGACAGATCATCCAAACAGAAAATCAATAAAGACACACAAGCTTTAAATGACACAGACCATCTCGACTTAATTGATATTTATAGGACATTCCATCCAAAAACGACAGACTACACGTTCTTCTCAAGTGCACACGGAACATTTTCCAGGATAGATCACATCTTGGGTCACAAATCAAACCTCAGCAAATTCAAGAAAACTGAAATCATATCAAGCATCTTCTCAGACCACAACGCCATGAGACTAGATATCAATTACAGGAAAAAAACTGCAAAAAATACAAACACATGGAGGCTAAACAATTCACTCTTAAACAACCAAGGAATCACTAAAGAAATCAAAGAGGAAATCAAAAAATATCTAGAAACAAATGACAATGAAAACACAACAACCCAAAACCTATGGGATGCAGCAAAAGCAGTTCTAAGAGGGAAGTTTATAGCAATACAGTCCTACCTTAAGAAACAAGAAAATGATCGAATAAACAACCTAACCTTACACCTAAAATAACTAGAGAAAGAACAAAGAAACCCTAAAGTGAGCAGAAGGAAAGAAATCATAAAGATCAGAGCAGAAATAAATGAAAAAGAAAGGAAAGAAACCATAAGAAAAATAAATAAAACTAAAAGCTGGTTCTTTGAGAAGATTAACAAAATTGATAAACCATTAGCCAGACTCATCAAGAAAAAAAGGGAGAAGATGCAAATCAATAGAATTAGAAATGAAAAAGGAGAAGTAACAACGGACACCTCAGAAATACAAAAGATCATGAGAGACTACTACAAGCAACTATATGCCAATCAATTGGATAACTTGGAAGAAATGGATACATTCTTAGAAAAATACAATCTTCCAAGACTGAACCAGGAAGAAATAGAAACCATGAACAGACCAATCACAAGTACGGAAATTGAGGCAGTGATTAAAAATCTCCCAACACACAAAAGCCCAGGACCAGATGGGTTCACGGGCAAATTCTATCAAACATTTTGAGAAGAGTTAACACCTATCCTTCTCAAACTCTTCCAAAATATTGCAGAAGGCGGAGCACTCCCAAACTCATTCTACGAGGCTACCATCACCCTGATCCCAAAACCAGGCAAAGATGTCACAAAAAAAGAAAACTACAGACCAATATCACTGATGAATATAGATGCAAAAATCCTCAACAAAATACTAGCTAACAGACTGCAACAGCACATTAAAAAAATCATACACCATGATCAAGTGGGGTTTATCCCTGGGATGCAAGGATTCTTTAATATATGCAAATCAATCAATGTGATACATCATATCAACAAATTGAAGGATAAAAACCATATGATGATTTCAATAGATGCAGAAAAAGCTTTTGACAAAATTCAACATCCATTTATGATAAAAGCTCTCCAGAATATGGGCATAGAAGGAAATTACCTCAACATAATAAAAGCCATATATGCAAAACCAAAAGCCAACATCGTTCTCAATGGGGAAAAACTGGAAGAATTCCCCCTAAGAACAGGAACAAGACAAGGGTGTCCATTCTCACCACTATTATTCAACATAGTTTTGGAAGTTTTAGCCACAGCAATCAGAGAAGAAAAAGAAATCAAAGGAATCCAAATTGGAAAAGAAGAAGTAAAATTGTCACTCTTTGCAGATGACATGATATTATATATAGAAAACCGTAAAGACTCTACCAGAAAACTGCTAGCACTCATTGATGAGTTTAGTAAAGTAGCAGGATACAAAATTAATGCACAGAAATCTCTTGCATTCCTATACACTAACAACGGAAGAGCAGAAAGAGAAATTAAGAAAACTCTCCCATTCACCACTGCAACAAAAAAAATAAAATACCTAGGAATAAACCTGCCTAAGGAGGCAAAAGATCTGTATGCAGAAAACTTTAAGATATTGATGAAAGAAATCAAAGATGACACAAACAGATGGAGAGACATTCCATGTTCCTGGATTGGAAGAATCAACATCGTGAAAATGTCTGTACTACCCAAAGCAATTTACAGATTCAATGCAATCCCGATCAAATGACCAATGGCATTTTTCACAGAACTAGAGCAAGAAATCTTATGATTTGTATGGAAACGCAAAAGACCCCGAATAGCCAAAGCAATCTTGAGAAGGAAAAATGGAGTTGGTAGAATCAGGCTTCCTGACTTCAAACTATACTACAAGGCCATAGTGATCAAGACAGTATGGTACTGGCACAAAAATAGAAAGGAAGATCAATGGAATAGAATAGAGAACTCAGAAGTAAGCTCAAACACATATGGGCACCTTATCTTTGACAAAGGAGGCAAGAATATACAATGGAAAAAAGACAGCCTCTTCCATAAGTGGTGCTGGGAGAACTGGACAGCAACATGCAAAAGAATGAAATTAGAACACTTCCTAACACCATACACAAAAATAAACTCCAAATGGATTAAAGACCTACATGTAAGGCCAGACACTATAAAACTCCTAGAGGAAAACATAGGCAGAACACTCTATGACATCCATCAAAGCAAGATGCTTTTGGACCCACCTCCTAGAATCATGGAAATAAAATCAAGAATAAACGAATGGGACCTCATGAAACTTAAAAGCTTTTGCACAGCAAAAGAAACCATAAACAAGACTAAAAGGCAGCCCTCAGAATGGGAAAAAATAATTGCCTATGAAACAACGGACAAAGGATTAACCTCCAAAATATACAAGCAGCTCATGAAGCTTAATACCAAAAAACCAAATAACCCAATCCACAAATGGGCAGAAGACCTAAATAGACATTTCTCCAAAGAAGACATACAGATGGCCAACACACACATGAAAAGATGCTCATCATCACTAATCATCAGAGAAATGCAAGTCAAAGCCACAATGAGGTATCACCTCACACCAGTCAGAATGGCCATCATCACAAAGTCTGGAAACAACAAATGTTGGAGAGGGTGTGGAGAAAAAGGAACTCTCCTGCACTGTTGGTGGGAGTGTAAGTTGGTACAGCCACTATGGAAAACAATTTGGAGGTTCCTTAAAAAACTACAAATAGAACTACCATATGATCCAGTAATCCCACTCCTGGGCATATACCCAAAGAAAACCATAATCCCAAAAGAAACTTGTACCATAATGTTTATTGCAGCACTATTTACAATAGCCAGGACATGGAAGCAACCTAAATGCCCATCAACAAATGAATGGATACAGAAGATGTGGCATATATATACAATGGAATATTACTCAGCTATGAAAAGGGATGAGATGGAGCTATATGTAATGAGGTGGATAGAACTACAATCTGTCATACATAGTGAAGTAAGTCAGAAAGAGAAGGACAAATATTGTATGCTAACTCACATATACGGAATCTAAAAATGGTACTGATGAACTCAGTGACAAGAACAAGGATGCAGATACAGAGAATGGACTGGAGAACTCGAGGTATGGGAGGGGGCGGGGGGTGAAGGGGAAACTGAGACGAAGCGAGAGAGTAGCACAGACATATATATATTACCAACTGTAAAATAGTCAGTGGGAATTTGTATAACAAAGGGAGCCCAACTCGAGGATGGAAGATGCCTTTGAGGACTGGGGCGGGGAGGGTGGGGGGGACTCGAGGGGGGGGAGTCAAGGAAGGGAGGGAATATGGGGATATGTGTATAAAAACAGATGATTGAACCTGGTGTACCCCCCCCAAAAAAATAAAAATAAAAAAAAATAAATAATTAGAAAGTGGAAAAAAGCAGTATTTGCATACTAACATAATATGATATGATTCTAAAATATATTTATATATTTATTTCATTAATGAATTAAAATATAGGTAGACATTGACTATTTCATCCATATCCCTAAAACCTTAAATATTAAAATTTATTAAAAAATAATTTCTGAGATCTTGTCATTGAGAAAGTGGATTATCTCACACATTGGGATGTCCTGTGTTAAAAAAATATATAGTAATTCACATGCTTAATTTGTTCCAAGGTGGAAAAAAGATGAAATTTTCATCTAGATCATTTATAAGGCTGGAATAACCTTCATGTCAGAAGGTGATGGAGAACAAATAAAGAACACAATAAATTAATTTTGTTATGAATGTAGATATGAAAATCAGATATTAATAACCATATTCAATAGCATATTCAAAAAAATCATTCCTTAAAAGCCAATTAGGTTTATCACAGAAACAACAAAAATGATTATTAGTAAACCTGTAAATATTGACATTAATGTCAACGGAGAAAACATGTTTGATTTTCCCCAATAGGAACCAAAAAGAGTTTCAATAAAATTCAGCATCTATTCCTCACAAAAGTTCTTAAGGGATAGAATATTTCCCCTTAAAAGCAGGAACAAAACAAGTTATGACTATTAAATGGGACCAAATCCAAGTTTTGTGAATCCTGGGGCTTACATAGTTTGGGGGGTCCTCTTTTAATAAAACAAAGAATATAAGATTTTCTAGGCCCCTTTTGGCCTCACAAAATGGCCTGTGCAAAAGAAGTTTTGAAGCTTCCAGCTTCTCCTTTCTTTTCGTTTTTTTCCCCATCATACTAAGGCCACCTTTGTATGGCCATAAAAACTTAATATTTTGTTCTAAATGCTTAGGCCAAGGCAATAAGAAATGACACCGAAATAAAAGGTATAATTATCAGAAATGAAAAAATAAAATTGTTCTTTTAAAAACTGATATGACTAAATGTTCAGAAACATCAACTGTAAAAGAGAGCCAATAGTAATATCTATTTAATAGGATTGTCACAATTAAATAATCCACATAAAGGGAATATAATAAGCTCTTAATAAATGTTAGCTCATTAAATATTCCTGTTTGACAAAGAGGCTACTTTTTCTAACTCACTAATTTCTTTATTTAATCTTTGTTAATTTGTCTTCTGCTTGACTTCCATTTGTCCTGTGTTTTTATTTGTAACTTCTTAAGTTAAATGCTTAGTTCATCTAAAGCTACAAGAATTTGACATATTTTCTTTGCCTTTATTTTCTTAAAAATCTATAATTAGAATTTTGCTTTTTCTTTTATTGAAGATTCTTAAGTGTAGTAATTAAAACAAAAATATTCTTTTAATTTGGAGATGAGTTTTAAAATTACATTAGAGAGTAGTTTTATCAACTATTAGATAGTATTACCTGTTAATGATTTCTTGTCTCCTGTATTAGATGAAGATTCAGAGTGCCTTTTCTGTCCTAAACATTTTCCAGCTCTTTCGTAGAAATAAAGACTGTTGAATCCTTTCTGATTTACATTAGAATTAGAAGCACAAGATAAATCCAAACTGGGGACAGATGGTAATTCTTTCCAGAAAATCTTTTTAGTCCCAGCATTTGAACTTTCACATATGAAGCCTTCTAACTCATCCGATAGACATTTTTGCTGATTAGTAAATAAATTATCTTTCTGAGAGTACCATCTGTCACATGTATTCTGCTCTGCACTATACTGTAATTTGAATGGGTGATTCTGTTGTTCCCGTGCATTTCTCTTAAAGTCCCAATGAAGAGGAGATTGAGAACCCTCTAGTGAAAAGATGGGGGCAGACAATTCTTTGTTTGTAGGTCCTTTTGCTCCTTGTGTTCCCTTTTTCTGATAATTTATGAAATTATCAGAAAAAGGGGTAACTCTCTTCTGATTATCAGTTGGTGACATTATGGTTTCACAATTCATTTCTGTTAGACCCAAAGAAAAGACATCTGACTCCGAATCATTATGGTTCAGAAAGGAATTACCAGACACATTCCTTGCTTCTATATTAGTTAGGAAAGAATTATTCTGCACTATGTTAGGGTTACAACTGGACTCCTTCCAGTAGCTGGTCTGACTGTAAGAGGTCACAGGTGGTAAAATGCATGGCATTTCTTTTAGTTCCATAAGGGAAGAGTTATAATTTGAAGTGGTGTTTTTGTCTTCATGCACTGTCTCTCCTAAGTCTGAATATTGGTAATATTCATTATATTCTTGAATGACAGAATCTGAAGAGCCAGAAGCTGAACTCTGAGAAGTAAAGGTACAAGTCTGATTCCTGTTTTCCTGAGGTGATGGCATTTGAGGTGATTTTGTTATGGAAGGACTAATCTTGAATAAGGAAGTGATGCCACAAAAATGCTAAAAAAATTTAGAAATTAATTAGTATAATAAAAATACAACATAAACATCAGTCAAGTAAATATAAATAGTGATGCTTATCTAAATGGATATAAGGAAAAATATAAATAAGTAGTCCATTCAAAGGTATTATACGGATCCATGTAATGAGAACATAACATGATGAGGCTCCATTAAAAGAAAAACTTATTGTAATTTGCATCTATTTTCTAATCACTTAAAATAAACACTAGTTACACAAGTTATACATGAATACTATTTCCTTCATAAAAATTAAAGACTTACTGATAAGGCTCCAGTTCTCTTTAGCTTCTACTATAGTGAAGGGCATCAGGATTGTTTGGAAGAGATAATGTAAACGTACATCAATAGAGGGTGTAATTGAATACCTGTGGGCACTATAACACTTCTAAATGATCTGAAGTGTGATAAACGATCTGTACTGAATTATCTATATGACAGCTTCAAAATGTATAATGTGATTGACAATGAGAATTCTATGTGAAATTTAGCTTAAGTAAATTATTTTTTCGCTCTGTGAAGTCCAAAACAATCTTGGATACCTTCATTTTGAAAACGCTTATGGTAAAAATAGATACTCAAATGGAAAGGAAATAAACTCATAGAAGATTATGGATCTCAAATAACTAACCTTTAACACTTTTTCTGGAACTTCAGGTAGGAGTTCCTGAAGTTGACAAAGATTTGCTAATAATATCCAGTTCAGTGAAGGTCCTTTATTTAACATGAGCTGAGCCACCAATGGATTAACACTTGGAAAATCAAGTAAATGCATTTCTTCCTAGAAAAAAGTTTAAGGAATAATCAGCCGGTGGTCTTTTTACTCTACTCACTCTAGCAGGTTAAAAATTTTGTCTTTGTACCTACCATTCAATTTGAGATGCTTGGGAAAAAAAAGTATGGTCAGCAGGGGAAGAAACTTTTTGTCAGTAAAGATTCATACACCCAGAATTGGGAAAGATCTTGAAGTTCCTTCAGTCTAATCACTCATCCAAAGAGATTCATTACAGTTCATTTCCTTCTAATGACAATTGTTTTATCTAATGACACTTCTTCTAATGAGAAACCTTTTATTTAGGGCAGCGGTCCCCACCCCCTAGACCCCAGCCACACGGCAGGAGGTGAGCCACGTTCCAGTGGAAGCTTCATCTGCCGCTGCCCGTCGCTGGCATTACCACCTGACCCATTCCTCTCTGCCCCGTCTGTGGAGAAATTGTCTTCCATGAAACCGGTCCCTGGTGCCAAAAAGGTTGGGGACCACTGTTTTAGGAGACTTGGTTATATAGCTCAAGATTTCTTTAGCTTTCCCTTTGTTGACCGTATCCTATCATGGTTTGGTTAAGATGAACCATGTTATGATATCTAATAGATGTTATAATTTCAGGAAAGGCTTATTGCGAAAAGTACAGGAAGAATTACTATCAACCAGAACAGACCTTGACAGTCTAAAAATATACATTTTCAGAGAGACTTCATAACTCTAGAAATATAGCAGCCACCTTTATTGCCAAATTTCTTTTTTTTTTTTTTCTGGGTTACACTGGCTTTTTGCACCCTCTTTGACTTTGTCAAATAACAGACATGTGAGTAGATTGGATGTGTCTTTGTAGGAAGGAAATTGCACATACATACATACATGTCATAATTATACCCATATTTGCTGATAGTACTATGTTCTGTTAGGCATGTAAAAGTCCTATGATTTAATATATATGAATATTTTATTTATTTGTTTTATAATTTTATTTTTTGAGTAGGTAAAACAGTCAAATGGTTCAAGATTTAAAAAGCTCTAAAAGATATACAGTGAAAAGTCCCATTCCTACTCCATTACTTCAGTTCTCTCTGGAGATAATCAATGTTATTTCTTGGTACCCTTCCAGAGATAGTTTATTCATTTACAAACAAATACATATAAATATTAATTTCCCCTTGTTTTACACAAATGGTAGTGTACCGCATGCTCTGCCCTGCAACTTTCATGTTTCACTTAGCAATACATTTTGAAGGCCATTCCAAGTTAGCACATAACGATCTTCATCGTTCTTTTTTCACAGCTTCAGGATTTGAGTATATTAAAAATAAATGTAACAGAAACACTAGGTTGCTATGAGAACCTGGAAGTATTTATGCTTAAACAAAAGGAATTTCTGAAAATTAACTATTTAGGGACATCCCCGGTGGTCCAGTGGGTAAGCTTCTGAGCTCCCAATGCAGGGGGCCCAGGTTTGATCCCTGGTTGGGGAACTAGATCCCGCATGCATGCCACAACTAAGAGTTTGCATGCTGCAATTAAGAAGTCCGCATAACACAACAAAAGGTCCCATATGCCACCACTAAGACCCAGCACAGCCAAAATAAACAAATACATAAATAAATAAATATTTAAAAATTAACTATTTAATCTTGTAACTGTTTCATAACTCTACTTTCACTTTCAGTTATATAATTGAATTACTGAAAAATCATGGAATGATAGAATTTTGCTATTCTCATATCTACTATTCTTGAATACTGAAATGCAGGAATTAGAAAAATTATTATATTTTAAAAACATTAGATACTGAAACCATTAGCTCACACTATAATAAGTTAGATTTGAAAGTTCATTATAAAAGATCCCATTAAAATAGTTCTATGAAATTGAAAAATACTCATAATTCTGGAAAATTGTCTAAATAAATGCTGTGCATTATGGCTGCTGTTACATACGTTCATGCAAGCATGACAGAACAAGAAAATGCTACCAGAAACAGAATTCAAGTACATGTATTTATATTTGTTTTGCAAATATCTAATTTATATATTAGGAAATAAACCTTAGATGGTGAAACTTCAAGCCAGGATTTATCCAACCATTCATGAGGATCTCTCTTCGAGGTCATTAAATTGTGGTCAGCAATTTGTCGAATTATCATTGCAGTCTCTTCCACTCCTGGGGCAATTATAAGCTAAAATATATTTTTTATGTTAGGTTATAGGAAATACCAGGAAGCAAAATATATCACTTATTTTTTTTTAATTTATTTATTATTTTTTTGAGGTATACCAAGTTCAATCATCTGTATTTATACACATATTCCCATATTCCCTCCGTCCCTCGACTCCCCCCCACCCTCCCCGTCCCAGTCCCCTAAGGCATCATCCATCCTCGAGTTGAACTCCCTTTGTTATACAGCAACTTCCCACTGGCTATCTGTTTTACAGTTGGTAGTATATATATATGTCTATGCTACTCTCTCACCTCACTTAAAAATTGTTTGCAATTAGGAGAAAAAGCCCCCAGCAGATTCTAATCTTTGAATACTACTTTAGATATAATTTACTAATTTATCTATGTGAAATCCAAGACATTTTATTTGTGAGGATAAACAGTCTACTTTCCTTCTTTAAATATGATATCCTCGTAGTATCTAATTTTTGGAACTAAATTGTTCTTCCTCGCTCCCATTTGGCATTTATTAATAAAGTCTTTTAAACATACTTAGTGTGTTATTTCACCTGTATTAGAAAGAAAGCAATTTGGATGTTACTAGCAATATTTAATATTTTGCTTTTTGTAGGTTAAGCCTAATAGTTCTCAAATAAAAATAAGAAAAAAATATAGTGCAAGACTTTTCAAAAACGAAGTTGAAAAATATATTTACAGATTCATTTGATGCTGTATTGAGAAAGAAAAATATGTTTTGATTTAGAGTATTTTGGGAATTGTTCACCCAATCTTGGACTATCTGATGGTAAGACCTCTGCCAGAAAATGTGTGATATGTGTGTGTTAAAATTTACTCTGAAAAGAATTTCTTAATATCCCCTACTTCCTGTCCGTCACTTGTGTTTTCCTCCATGCCCTTCTCTCCTCTGAAATGCCAGCATTTTCCTTCCCCTTTCATTTCTATTTTTATCTTCTTCTTCATCTATTGGATTCAGTTGAAGGAAAGATAGTTCATGGGTTAGCAGTTTAATGTAGATAGAGAATACTGCCCTAAACAATCATATCTTAAAAATATAAATATTCTGTCATGTAGTGGAAATTTAAGAAACAAAGACTGTACAAACCTCACAAAATAATTATGACTTTTTTTTTTCTTTCACAAGAATAACAAATATAAAACTGCTAGCGTATACCTAGGGGTATATGCATGCTAAAGAAGGATTTTCTTTTCATATTAAATATACAGAGTACACAGAAATACACTGATTCCAAATTCATTTTACTAAAAGCTTTGGACATTTTGAGAAGATTTGAGACTTTCATTTAAATATAAATTTTATTTTAAAGGGCATAATTTTAAAATGGTAATAAATATTACCTTAACCTAAGGGTAAGGATTCTGGAGCTCATGGCTAAACTTTGGGAGATTCAAGAAACCCCGCTAACATTGTTTTTAAAAATTTGCATATGTGTGTATGTATGCATTTTTCTACAAAGAGAGTTTATAAGAAATTTATAGAATTTTTTAAAATGTTAAACCATGGCATGAAACTGCTAATGGCATTTTCTTTTAGTTTAAGAAAATGTACTTAAATTTCCTAATATTCCCTTTATGGCTAGGCTCTCCAGATGCTTGGAAATAAAAAAATAATCCAACCTGATGGATTTTTTTGGCCTAAAAGGCCAAAAGCCATTATAAATGTATTCTAAAATACCATGAGTCTAGGGATCCCCCCTTTAATGTAATAATGTCATCAAGTTAGGAGAATGGGAGACTTGAGTATTGGTGATATATTGATAACAGAATTAGAGCAAATTGATCATGCTTGTTTCTCAAATTCCATGGAAAAATGGACCTACTTTTAAGATTATTATGTAAACTTGAAGAGATTTTGGAGTAGTTTTATCCAGGTGGGATAAAACTTTTATCCAGACTTTCGTTTGGAATGGATTGTGCCCTGGGCAGCACCTCCTATTTCATCCCCAAATGCCTTCCTTGGAACATGTCCTCTGTGGGCCCTGTCACTGTACCTGCATAGTGTCACTTACTGGTATCAGATACCCCATGTATAGAGGAATAAAATGATTCTCTAAAGCGTAATTTGCATATGTCTGCTTACTATTAGCTGAAGAGAAAAGAGGCTGATTAAGTGCTGAAACCTCACTTGAATGAATAAATGAGACAAATTTACATTTATTTAGATAACTTTTCTAAGAATTTTATTTCTTTGTTTAATATGCATCACAGGATCAAAATTATCTGGATTCTATTTCAAATAGATCATTTGTTGATTTTCTTAACAGGTTCTGCTTTTACTGAATTCTATTTAGTAGATGTTTGTTCAATATTTTTACTGTATACGAAACGCTCTGCTAGATGCTATAGGTTTTACAAAAAAAGGGCCTAGTTCTCATCATCCAGGGTGGAGCATATATGAATAAATAATTCATATTATAATAAAGGTATAAAGTGTTATTGGGAGAATGGGAGGAGAGATTTATCTTGAGAGGGTATAAATGAGGCAAATTTTTTAAAGGAGGTAGTGTTTGAGTTGGGTAGAAAAAGTCAGAACTATAAAGACTTGCAGTAAGGAGATGGGGAATAGTATTTCTGGGGGAAGACGACAGAATCACATGGCTGAGAGGTGATAGTGGTGGGGCGTATTCAGGAATCGGTGTCTTTAAGGATGTCTTTAAGGATTCTAGGATTACTAGGGGCCAAATTGTGGAGGAGTTTGAATCCAGCTGAGGTTAACTCTACTTTGATGAAGTAGGAAGCTATGGAAGGTCTTTTGAGCATGAAAATTCAGCTGAACAATAAATATTTTGTTTATTTATTGGGTGCTAGGAAGACAAAAATGAAAAACACATTCCCTCTCCTTTAGGAGCTTACAGTCTTGGGAGTGAAATAGTCACAGCTGTATTTCAGAACTGTAACTGGTGTCAATATTTATGATGCACGGGAGTGGGAAAAGAGTAGAAATAAGGAGACTAATTAGGAAGTTACCTTAAAACTCCAAGTGAGAAGTGAAGTCCTGAATTTAGGGAAATAGCAATGGGAGTAGAAAGGAGAGGCATACTCTAGGGAAACTGCAGGGATAAAAGGAGAATTTAGCTACTGATTAGCTTAGGATAGTAATGCCATAAACTAGGTGTAAAAAATTAACAGAAACCTTAATTAGAATAGAGTTGGGAGACCAGAAGGAGGAGCTCTCATGCCCTATCATGATAGCAGAGTCCAATAGGAAGAAAGACTTCCTCTTCTTTCCTGACAAGAGTGCAGCCAGTGAGAGACTGTCACAACTCAGCAGATGAAAAGCCACTATACTTCGAATTCTCAGCTCCTCCAATGGACTCTTTGTTTATCATAACCCTCCCAACTTCTTTTCCCTTCTTTAAAAGGGTTCACCTCTCCTTGCTGTGCCCAGACTTGCATATGGCTTGCCATGGTTGCAGACCCTGAGTTGCAATTCTTTGTTGATCCCGTACAAACCCATTTTTGCTACAGAAATAACTGGCAGTCTATTTGTTTTAAGTCAACATAAGTTTGGGGGAGGATGAGAAGTTGTGCTTTGGATATGCAGAATTTGAGGTACCTGCAGGGTATTCATGTGGGCATTTCCAGTAGAATTCTAGACTATAGGTGGAGACCTTAAGAAAAGTTAGAAAAATTTTAAAGATTTTCTTAGAAATGAAAGGTAAATTTGTGGGAATGTCTGAGTTTATCAAGGAAAGAATATAAAGTGATAACAGTAGAGGACTGAGCCCTGAATTTGGGGGAAATATCTAAACTTCAGAGTGGGACACTGAAAAAAAGCCAAGAAAGGAGACTGATTAGAGATCACCAACATATTGCTCTATTCATATGTCATAAGATTTCCATTTTACAGCAGATAAAAACAGTATATCTCTCATAAGTGAACATTTTTGATCAAGGGATATTTATTTTTATTCATATTCTGACATGTTTCAAAAAATTTAAGTAGTAATGAAGAGATAAAATATGAATTTAAATTCATTAAAGGCTTTTAGAGCAGAAATTTAAGTGGAAAGAATATTTGTTAACTTGAAACTGTTCTTTATATGGCTTTTAAGTGTTTTCTTTTAGTTTACCCATTTAATGTTTCTTCTCACGGGGCAGTTGAGTTTCAGTATTCATAAATTTTGGTTTATGAAAAATACTTACAAACAAACGTACAGAAAAAGAATACCTTTACATCCAGTTCTTCTGATTTTAGCCCAGATGAAACCAAAGCTGCATAAATCAGTGCTAGATGATGAAGTGTCTTTTCTGTAAGATGGTACCTAAAAAAAATTATAGTATTATATTCTACTCATTTGATGTCTAACTATACTTATTAAAAATTCCTTTTATTTTCCACATTTCATTATGTTATTAGAATAATCTGGCTGAAACAATGCTTGTGTGGCAGGCTAATTTTTTTTTGTCCACTCAGCACTCTTTTGTAAAAACAGTTCCACCTACATTCTTCAGCAGTACTGTTAAATCTAGGAAATGCTGAGTGTGTGTGTGTGTGTGTGTGTGTGTGTAGAAGTTTAACTCATCCCCTTACTGCCCCCAGGGATGGGTATGTCACTGAAGCCTAGCCAACTAGAACACTCCAGCCTGACCAAATTATCAGGTTCAGATATAAACACATGACCAGAGTCAGGATAACTAGAATCCTCCCTGGGTCTTTTCCCTGAATTGTTAGGAAAAACACACTTTTAAATGATCATTATGTGTTAGATGTGTTAACTAACACTAAGATGGTAATTATATTGCAGTATATAAATGTATCAAATCAACAGATTGTACTCCTTAAACTTACACAATCTCATATGTCAGTTATATCTCAGTGATTTTTAAAAATACCCCTTTTTTCCTTCTGCAGTTATTAAGCAGTTCAGATGTGACTCTTGAGCTGCGGGTGAATATTTCTACTACCTTTATCCACTTTAAGTCTCCAAGCAATGAAAAAGAAATTTATTGGTTCATATTACTAAGGGTTCCAGGGGAAGACATTGTTGGGCCCAGGGACTCAAACAATGTCATCGAGACAATGGCTCTCAATTTCTTGGCTGTTCTTTCCTCTGTTGGCTTCTTTCTCAGGCAAGCTTTTTTCATAAGAGTGGCTGATAAGAGAAGCTCACTGGGCCTAAACTGTACAAACAATGTGATTTCTATCAAACACCTGCTTTCCTTCTTGGAGTCTAGAGTTTTGATTTCTGACTAGCTCTTTTAAAAAAAAAAAAATTATTTATTTATTTATTTGCCTGCATCAGGTCTTAATTGCCACATTGCAGCATGAGAGATCTTTAGTTGTGGCATATGGGATCTAGTTCCCCGACCAGAGATCAAACCTGGGTCCCCTGCATTGGGAACATGGAGTCTTAGGCACTGGATCACCAGGGAAGTCCCTGTGACTAGCTCTTAGTAAAAGTCCAGGGCACTGAGTGTCAGGCAAGTTTCTCTGGTAGACATTTTACAAGTGTTGTCACAACTCGTTGCTGGGGAAGTTAAGCATGTTCTGTGTGACTCTACTAGCAGAGGACTCTTAGAAGCTTCCTCTTAGTTTCCTCTGGACTTTGCTCCATGCCGTTTTTCCCTTTGCTGAATTTCCTTTGTAACCATTCATTGTAATAAATCATGAGTACAAGAATATGCTCAGTGCTGTGAATACTAACAAATCATCATACTTGGGGGTTGTCTTGGGGACTCCTGACACGTTTTCAAACAGGAACTAATGTATGAATTACTAAAGTAATTCAAAGTATCTTGTATTTTCAATTCTCCTCATTTGGTCAGTTAATTAAGATACTTTAAAAATGTTCCAATGATCTAAAAATATAAAACTGAGATACCTAGAAGACTGAAAAGAATTACATTTTATACTAATATATTATTGTGAATAAATGATAATTCTTCACATCTTGAACACAAAACTATCTCAGTGTTACATAATTAATTTTTTTTCATGAAAATCTAGATAAAAGTAAGTGTAAATATCCTCTTATCTCTTATACTTCAATTGCATCGCTAGGTGGGTATCAATCTAAAAACAACTTAAAAAATGTCAAATCAATTATTTATCCAGAATACTTTCAAGTTCTTGATAAAGCTTAAAATGCTTTCCAGCCTTTATTAATCTTCTAAATAAAGATTTTTAGACCTGAATAATTATTTTAATTTTTCAGTTCTGGTGGAAATGAAAAACTAGGTTAAAATGACAGCTAGAGGTTATTGTTAATAGAAGAAGGAATAAGAACCAAGTTGTTTGTATTCTTACATTCTTACACTTATCCCCACATGACAATAATAATTGTATACAAAGAGCTTGGTACAGTAAGATAAACAAAAATGGAGTCAAACCAGAAAGTCAATAAAGAAAAAAAATCACACAAATAATGTAGTGTTAAATAAGATATCTGTACCGTATCTAATAACTAAAGAATATTTTTGAAACTTCTACTATGAGTGATGTGGTTTGTGTTATGTAATATTGTAGAGATTAAAAACTGAGTAAGACTAGTGTGCACTTTAGTTGGAAAGATTCATTCATTCAATCAAAGAGTATTTACCAAGCATATACCATATGAAAGCAGTGTGGTCAGCACTGTAGGGCAAGTGCTCCAAAATGATAATACAAAGCAAAATATGATAAATATCAAAGATGAGGAAAAAACAGGGAGCTACGGAGATTGAAGGATGGAAAGGTTACAACTAAATATCTGTCTGCATATCTGTATGCATGAGTGAGGGATACTGAAGAGAGGTCGAATAGAAAAAGTAGATAGATCTGAAAAAATTAGGCACAATTTCACCAGATGAAATAGTTAGAGAAAGTAGGGAATATCATTGGAAAAGAGAACTGTATGAGCAAAAGTAGAAGTAAGAAAGCAAGGAGCATGTTAGCAAGCCAATGAGCAGAATTTTTGGTTGAAATGGAAGGCAGTGAAAAGTAAGCCTGAAAATATAGGTTGGGATTATATTCTGAAGACTTTGAATATTAGGATGCGTAGTCTGTACATATTTAGTAAATAGTGGGGAAATCAGTGAAGGTGTTTTATCAGAGTGAAATAATAAGAGCCTGGTTTTAGGAATATTAATTGAGTGTATGACAGATTATGGAGAGTAACATTGAGAATCATCTGGAGGTGGGAAAACCATTGGTAGTTTATTATAATAGTCCACATAAAATAATGAGAATCTGAACTAAGATGTTGGTAATATAAATGGAGCAAGGGGACAGATGAAAGAGAAAATCCAGTGGTTGAATCTATAGGATTTGTTTTCCAGTCTTGGTGACTAAAAGAAAGGCAATGGTTATAAATAGTTAAAAGGCAGAAAGGAGGAGATACTGTTTTGGAGGGAACAGAGAATATGATGAATTCCTACTATGTTAATTTTGAAAGCCGATGAAATATCAGAGTGGAAATATCATACAGAAAATTAGAGATATTATGTCAGGAATTTCAAAGAGAGACTGCAGCTGCTGATGGAAATATAATAATTATATGTAGAAAGATGATGACTGAAGCTATGGGAGCAGATAAGATTTCTAGTGGACAAAGTAGAAGAAAAAAAGAGATTTCAGATCTATTTGGAGACTGGGACAAGGAAGAAGAAGAGGTAAAGACAAAGAAGTAGCGAGGTAGAACATCAAAAACATTGAAGTGCCATGGAACTGAAGAGTCTCAAGACAGAAAGCACTGACAATAGTCTTAAATACTTCAGGGCAGTGAAAGATAAAAATATTTTTGGAGATGATCATAAGAAAGTCACAAATGATGAGTGACCTTTGAGAGACAGAGATTAGCATAGAGGTAGAGAGAAAAGCCAATTGCAAAGAATACAAGGAGAAAGCGGAAGCAGTAGTTTCAATAAACTTTAGAATGAGGGAAAGGAGAGACATATAAAGATAACTTGACCCAATGTCTTGACATAGATTTTGGAGGTAATTTTTCAGTTAAATGCATCAATCAAAGAAAGTATAGTAAGATGCTCGTTAGTTGGTATTTTTAAATAAGATTTTAGAGAGAAGAGATTTAAGAATGACATTTTATAACAAGAGTCCAGAATTAAAAATTAATAAAAAGTGGAACACTTAAAGCAGCAATTGTTAGTGAGGTAGAGGAGGGGAGGATGATTTGCACTGACTGTCCAGGGGAAATATATCATCTCCAGAATTCCGATTTGTTTTCCTATGGGATGCCTCCACCTTGAGAATCCCTTAAAGCAAACTAGATGAGCAAGAGGAAAATTTACACAGCTACTTTTATTCAAAGAAGATTGAATAACTTAAAAGATATATATGTGACTTTGGATGAAGAAGTATTTACTTACTCTGAGTTTAATGGTTTTTTGACATATAAAATTATCCAACAGTAGCTGTACTGGAATGATAATGCCATCAGTCTCATAATGATATTGTCTGATGCCTTCTCACAGTTTAATTCTTCTAGGTCCTACCAGAAAATAAATAAAATAAAATGATTCACTAGGTTGACCAGTTGTTATGAAATTATTGTTACCATATTTCAAGAATCTATGATATATAAATTATAACTTGAGAATAAGCATGGGTATGGGCGCCCATTTTATGGAAAAATTGCAGTCACACTGGAAGTAGTAGGGGAAAAGCTACAGTAGATGTGAAACAGTTAATAAGAGCCTCAGCAAGGAGGGTTCATGAGTCTCCCAAGTCCTAGACATGAAAACAGCAGCCTACAGAGTGCTCCTATCTGGGCAAAGTCCTTTATAGACAGGGATCTGGCTACTTTTTTTTTTTTAATTTATTTTGTATAAATGTCTTTAGATGGGTAAGCTTTCTCCAATTTTGTATGTCCCCCATGGATCCCTATTATTTTATTTTATTTTATTTACTTATTTTTTTAATAAATATATTTATTTATTGGCTGTGTTGGGTCTTTATTGCTGCACACGGGCTTTCTCTAGTTGTGGTGAGTGGGGGCTACTCTTAGTTGCAGTGCATAGGCTTCTCATTGTAGTGGCTTCTCTTGTTGCAGAGCACAGGCTCTAGGCTAATGCAGACTTCAGTAGTTGTGGCATGCGGGCTCAATATTTGTGGCTCACAGGCTCTAGAGTGTAGGCTCAGTAGCTGTGGTGCACAAGCTTAGTTGCTCTGAGGCATGTGGGATTTTCCCCACCAGAGATGGAACCTGTGTCCCCTGCATTGGCAGGTGGATTCTTAACCACTGCTCCCCCAGGGAAGTCCTGATCTGGCTACTCTTAAGGACAAAAATCCATGGGATAATCTGCACTAGATTCTTATTTAAGGAAGATGAAAAAGCAGCAGTTAATGGACTTATAGGAATCTCTTTCTAATGATTTAGAATCCCTTTTTTCCTTTAACAATATTAATTTTTGATAGAGTGAATAATTCAAGAAGTGTTTTATTCTAACAGTAAGTTATATAAGCATGGATTAAAACAATTTTCCCAAACAGGATTTCCCTCCCACAAATAATTGTTATTTAAGAACCTTAAATATGCAAGACACAATATTCCATGAGAACCTTTCTAATAGAGCTTTTGGTTTCCGTCATATAATTCTTATATTATTAACATGTGCATATCAAATCAGACTTCTACCTTTTACCATAATACATGGCATTAATTTATACTCCATACCATCCAACTGGTTTCTGCTCTCCACTCCCACACTATTAAATTAATTTCTTTGTAATTTGTACTCCAATCAAGCAAACATATTAGGGAGATTCATATATCTTAAATTCTAAAATATATGGATTTTTGAAGAGATTTTTCTCCCTCTTTTTAAAAACTGACTTACTTATTGGCAGTCCCCACCTACTTTAGAGGAAATCCCATATTACCAATTACAAATTAATGTGTTACCCCCTTAAAGAAACACAGTGGCTAGAATTTGATTTTTAAAGTTATCAACACTATAATTATTCTATAAATATATTTTAAAATAGATGAATACATAATATTAAAGATTCTATATTTGCTCTATCTTCTTAAAGTATGTTAAAAATTATAAGGCATTGAAAAAGCTTGGTAATAACCATTTTCCATGGTGATGATTTTAGCACTTATGGCCCATTTGCAAAGTTTTGGAAGAAATCATAAATAGATTATAGTTAAGCTCTCTAAAGCTAATAATAGATTACATGGTTACACATATATTTTAATATATTTGATTTATATGTTTTACTGTATAATTTTACCTGCAAAATTATGCTGGTGTGCTCATCAATTGTCATCACTACATAATGTTCTGTACCTCCAAAGAGTTTCAATGACTCACTGCAGCATCTCTCCACTAGTGTGATATTATAGCTGTAAAATATAATATTTTGGGGTGACAGATGGCTAAGAAAAATTCTTTAAGAAAAACTGTATTGTCCTCCTGCATATTAAATTATTTGAACTACTATGTAAACTTTATACGTCAATTTATTCTGCTTAAGAAATTTGAGGAATGAAATTATGAATTATTCAGTTTATGAAAAATTAGTTGAGATATGTGTTGCCTTACGTATTTTTCTAAATATTACTGTACATGATACTATTATAAATGTTTTCTTGTTTGTTTTATGGGGTTTTTTTTGGCTGGGCCGGCGTGGCTTGTGGGATTTTAGCTCCCCCACCAGGGATTGAACCTGGACCCTCAGCAGTGAGAGCGCAGAGTCCTAACCACTGGACTGCCAGGGAATTCCCCTATTATAAATGCCTCAACCAATTTATTCTGACTCCATAAGTAATAATTCATAAAATCAAAACATTGTGTTATGAGACTAAATCATTCTACATTTACCAGAATTTTCTTTTTTATCCTGAAAAGTGACCTAGATTTAAACTATCTTTTACAAGCTCATAGTTTTCTGTGAATGCCCCACAGCCTTAAGATATAAAAACAAAAGCATGGAAAATAGATCTGCATTTTAACTAAGGTCACAGTATAACTATCCTTCCTTGAAATATAGCCCAATGTCTAACCTTCCTGTGACAACTTGTATGCTATGATAAAGTGTTTTATACCATTTAAAAATGCTCAGGGTTGGTATAATGTTAGAACTAAAGGTCTAAAAACTTGCGAATTCATTTAGAACTTCATAATCTGTTTCCTAGGCAGTATTTAAAGTCCTCTAAATAGGAATACTCATTCTCAATAATATCAATGACTCAAAAACATGACCATGTAATTCACAAGAAACCCCTCCCTCCACATAAAATGTTCATATTTGCTGGTAACAAAAGAAATACAATTAAAATATGAATTGAAATAATAATTAAATATTTTTTCTCCACAGAATTGATACACAACCAAAGAAGACAATATTCAATAATTCTGATGGTGTACTATAGGGAGAGAAGTATAAATGGACATAAAATCTATGAAAAACTATTCCTATGTGATATAATTCCAGGCTTGAATCAGAAAGAAATAATGCCACATATATAGCATAATATTTAGCCAATTAGGGTATATATATCTTTCCTAAAGTTATGAAATCAATAACTTACTTGGATTCTAACAACTGAAGTATTTGTGGAGTATTAAGAAGTCCTTCAGATGCAAAAAACACATATGGAATCTGAATTTCCAAAAGAAATCCACCAAAACTATCCAGCAAGGTGCTTCCTAAATATGAAAAAAATTATAAATATTTCTCTCTTTCCTCATTCCTCAGTTCTTTCTCTTTTTACTAAACATGAGAATAACAGAGGTATGTTCAAGGAGTAGTATAAAAGCAAAATATATTCATTGTAAAAATATGAATTCAGAATAAAGTTCTGAAGAATAAAATAAAAACCATATGTTATTCTACTACCTAGAAATAAAAGTTTGAATAGAATTTATTAAAACTACTCGTACTATATACTAAAAACAGTTTAACACATACTTCCACATTTTTTCTATATGTTTGCTTGTGTATACTTACACATGTATGTGCACTTGAAAAAATAAGGAAAAGAAAAAGTAGGATCATACTCTACCTGAATGTTAATATCTGCTTTATTCAATTAGTATATATTGGACATTTCCTGTGTAAATATGTATACTGATTTACATCAAAATTTAAAATTATGCAAAATAATCCATAAGAAATGCTACAAATCTATAGGGAAAATATCATATACCTCAACAGAGAAGTGGGCAGAGGACATACATAGGCAATTTACAAAAGAATGGCCAAACAAGTTCAATTCACTTATGAAATGATGTGGGTAATTAGAGAAATGCAAATTAACACAATTACGATGGTGAGTCAAAAATTATCCGCACTCCGGCTGTAGAATTTATAGAAGTTTTAATGTAACCAGAGTGTGGATAATTTTTTTTTTTTAAGGAAATGTTTTATCTTTAGATTGATTGGAAAACAAGCATCTATTAAAAATCCATTTACTTTATGATTGATATTTTGTATATTTCACAGGCTCCCAAATCTTCTCTGTTCATGGCATTCTTTAGTATTTATCTTTTTTTTTTTTCTTTTAAGCAACCTTAGGCCAAAGGGAATACCTAAAAGCTGCATTTATATTAGCTAAGTCTAACAACTTAAAAAGTATTCCTAACAACTATCAGTGCAGAACAACTTAAACTTCCAACTGAGACTGGATACTGTCACCTTTGATTTCTTATCTACATTGTTTTTCTGTTTTATCTTAGTCATCACTGAAAAACCACTTTCACAATGGTAAGACACTATAGAAAGAAATTTAGTGATCTGATGTTTAAACTAAATTACTTTGTGCTAGCAGTGGATAATTTTTGACTCACCCTCGTATAAAATATTATCTGCCTCTAATCCTCTCAAAAATTTAAAAGATTTATAACACCTACTCGTAGTAAAAATATGAGGGAAAGCATCCTCTCATGTTTTCTCCATAAATATAAATTGGGATAGAATTTCTGGAAAGACACTGGCAATATATAAGTGTGTGCATAACTTTGACCCAGCAATTCATTTTACCTTGGAATTTTTACTTCTTAGAACAAACACATAAAGATATATAAACTACTATAAATCTTGTGGTATAATAAGTACAAAATTAAAGCATTGTAAATGACCCAAATAAGGAATTGGTTGAATAAGTGTAGTTCAAAGATGAATGCTTATCTTTTATCCTTTCTCGGGCCCATGTTTTAATTACTTAATGAATTAACACTTAATTCTATGTATCAAAGTTTCAAAGTAATAATTATGGTGGCTGTATTTTTAGAATTGAGTTGGAGTGTCTCAGAATTCAAACTTCCTACTCATACTTAAGGGGGACAGAAAGTAACTTACAACAAGTTTTGAAAGAGAGATGCACTGGCACTAAAAATGTACAGGCTTTTTAATTTAATGGATCTGAGAATTCACAGCCTTAGTCACGAGAAGCGTTACTGAGAAATACAAAGAAACCCAATGCTATGCAAAGTGGTTTAGACTCTTTTCCAAGAATTTGCACATAATTTTTTGTTGCATATTAAAAGTTTTGTGTGTCAGTCTGTGGTAAGGTTAGAGTTTGAACCCAAGTCTTCTAATGCTATAGCTTATTCTCTTTCCATAGATCAGAAATAGAAAACAGAAAATTTTCATGCTAATGGAACAAAAAAAGAATTTTAGTTTATGTCCTTACTCTTTAAAACTGTGTCTGGAAGAATCACTTTAAAGGCCAAATAAGGAATATTCAATTTTTTGCAATGTTCAGTCCAGCAAGAGTTTTCTGCAAAATTGTATTCCACTACAAATGAGAAATTACTCCAGGGGAAATCTGCTCCAATATATTGATTGTGTACAACTGCACAGAAACTTGTACTGAAGACAAAAGAAAGCAGAGAAAATAGAATTAGACTTGTGTCATTATACACTTGGAATGCTAAAAGATGACTGTTTTGGCTGTTTTATCCTTCTCTAATCTATGCTTACTTATCTTGGAAAGACACTGGTGTATTTTATGTTGACTCATTTTCCAATTGTGCTAGTCTCTTTTTATCTTTCTTTTTGATGGCCATACTTTAAAAAAAAAAACAGGATATAAAAAAACTGTGGACTATTTCACGTCCTCAAATGTAAGGGACTCTATTTTATTACCTGAGTCTTATCAGTAATATACAAATCACAGTGAAAAATCAATCTCATTTTCTTCTAAATGTCAGATTTTAATCTTTGAGAATCTATATAGTAGAATATTACCTGACGACTTTGAAATGGGTTTTTTTTCCCCTCAATGGGCTTCATAAGTGATTTAACAACAACAAAAGGCGGATACTTAAATATCATAAGTTGATCTTTCCCATCTTTGAATTTCATATAACATAGCATTTACTATAATTAAAATTTCTACAGCTGCTTTCTATCTAGGGATAATTTCTACATAAAATAAGGCAAGATAAAAACATTTTTAGACAAATGCACACTAAATTTATTATTAGCAGGCTCTCACTGAAAGAATTTCTAAAGGATGCACTACAAGAAGAAGGAAACTCAAAAGGAAGGAAGAAAATATGAGAAAGAGTGGTGAGCAAAAACACTGGTAAAGAAACAAGCGTAAGTCTAAATAGGTACTCCTTGTACTGACACTAACAATAACAATGACAATGTGGAGTTATTAGAGAAAGACTGAACTAAAATTCTGGACAACAATAGTTCATAATACACATGGCAATGAACTCAGGTAACGCATTTTTCAGGAAGAGGGTAGAGACACTGATTAATTTCAGGTCTTATTAATCCTTTTTAAAAAGTTAAGTTCTAGGAGAAATTGTGCTTTTCCTGTGGAACTGGAATGTCTATTCCCCACAGATGAACAAACACATTTTTTACCCATTTAAAACACCTTCGGATTCCAGAAAATCTTTTCTTTTGTTCGAATGTAAGACAGTCAGTGTCAAACCTGTTGGAAAAAAGAATAATACAAAAAAGCTTTTTTTAGTATTCTGTTCATATATATTTTTAGATGTGTCATATATTTCACTACCATAAAAATGAATTAAAGATCTGTGAATAAGGATTATTTTTCTAAGTCTAGGGAATCAGACAGTTTGAGCCATGGGCACTATTTCTGGTGTGTGTGTATGTTGTGTGTATATAAGCATGGAAATTCTGAATTTATTATGTAAAGTAATAAAATGGGTCAAAAACTTAATGTTAAAATAACTAAATTAAACGCTCACCAGTTCTGTGCAGTTCATTTTATGGTAATGAACTAAAAATTACGGTAATTTTACCTTATTTTGTGGCCAAAAATTTAAGTACATAACTAAATAGCAAGAGATTGTGGTAGGAATTTTTTTCCTTTCTACTTTCTGTATAAGAAAAAGAAGACTTCCTGGACACTACCTGTTTTGTAGATTCACTCCTGCTTCTCAATTATAATTTAAATTACTTATGTTATTTATGTTATTTTTTAACAAAATATAATAAATTTCAAAAATTTTATTATACCCACATATACAGTTTATTTTTGGGAGACATAATTGATTTAAGAATAGCTAATTCTAGTTAAAATAAATTCTATACTCTATTAGTAAACTTTTGTCAACTGTAGAGTTCCCAAAGGTGTGATGTAATAATGACAGAGTAATGTTTAATAATTTTGTGTTTACTTGACTTGATATGACAGTAGTAGGTGGTTTTGGTGGTAATAAGAATGGAGTTAGTACTATCTCTTTTTTTATAATTAGCAAGGTCATATTAATTAAAACCTAACCTTCTTTAGTGATTTGTGCTAGCTTTGATCCCAAAGCAGATTACTTGCTGAGCACATTACTAGGATCTTTCAAACACATGGAACGATGGAACCACATCTTTATTTTCTAACACTGGACAGATAAAAAGGCCTAGCTTCTAGACACAGAGGATAGTTACCAGTTACAAAGAGAGTAAAAACATTTTTCAGTATATAGAGTCAATATTTTGTGTTAGTAGACCTTGCTGAAAGAAAACAATGAGTAGTAATGATATAATCCCAGAGGTCAAAAGAAATAGGAATGTTCAGCATGAAGCCTAGAGAAGAACCAATATAGATAGAGTAATAATTTGTTGATATGTCTTACGTGACATCAAAGGAAAAGGTTCCCCATTAAGTAGTTTTAAGTATTCTTTTCTATGGGGCAGGAATATTTCCTCAGCTTCTTCACAAAAATATTCCTTTGGTTATCCAAATTGCTTTGTTTTATTTTTTTATTTCATTTAAAAAATTTTTATTGGAGTATAGTTGATTTACAATGTTGTTAGTTTCAGATGTACAGCAAAGTGAATCAGTTATACATATAAACATATCCCCCTTTCTCTTATAATGCTAACATTTGTCAGCACTTTCCTAACTTTAAAAAAATGTTTCCAATTACCCTGATTGTCTAGAAAACTGTGGCAGCTTCAGCTCCACAATTGTTAAGTATTGCGCTAACATTTTGGTACTAGTTAGGATCTTAAGATTTGGTAAATAAATTAGTCTTCCCAGGACTGAAAGAAATAATAAGATCCGAGCTTGAAAATTTGGACTCTAGCACATGATAACATCATCAAGAAACAGCACAGTATAAGGCTCTGCTTAAAAGAGCTTTCCATTCTCACATTACTATAACTTAATAGTTTACTAACTGCACTGAGAAGCAGATATTTGTCACAATATTTGCATATATTTCAGTTAAATCTTTTTCACTAGTCTTAGTCTAATAGGGCATATAAGGAGGTATTTATTAGATCATTCATTTATTCAATAAATCTTTATGAGGTGCCATGATCCAGGCATTTTTGGGGGTGCTGGAAATACAAATCAGGGCATGGTCATTATCCTCCAGAAGCTGAAATTTTAGTAAGGAAAACAGACAAGAGAATCAGTTATTATAGCCCAGTATGGTAAGATTGCCTTAGAAGGATGCATATAATACCCTGAGAGTGGAGAGGAAACATTTCCTAAACAAATGTTTTAATTAACTTTTAAAGGATGTGTAGGAGTTAGCTTCCTAAAGAAGAGAGAGGAGCATTATGACAGCAGGAGCAGGAAGTGTAAAGGCATGGAGATAGGAAACAGCATGATAAACAGTTTGGTAGGGTTAGAGCAAAGAAATATTTTGGGAGATGGCAACAGATGAAGTTTATAGAGCAAAGAGAAATAGTAAGTAAAGCGTGACACAGGTTGAGGGTGGTATTTTATTTTATTTTTAAGACTGGAAGACTTAAAGATTAAGAGAAACAGTCATTAGAGAAGAAGGCTGGCCAGGAAATATCTGATGGAACAAAGTGTTTGAGACTGCAGGAAGAGATGGTATCCACAGGTGAAAGATTGGTTTTCGAAGGGTGGAGGTTCACCTCCTCTACAGAGAAAGGAGGAAAGATATAGGAATAGAAGAAATGAAGGTTAGTTTGTAGATGGTGGGGAAGATGAAACTGAGGAGGATTATTACTCGATTAAAGGACATTAGAAGTCATAATTCCCTTCTCAAAATGAGGAGATAAGTAGCATGGCAGGGGTCTATGGTACAGCCATTAGTATGATAGGAGTGGGAACTAAGAACGTATAGAAAGATTAAGAAATATTAAAAGTCCATATAAGTTTGGAGAACCTGATTTTGTAGTGGTACCAATCTATTTGATTTTCTCCAATAATGTTCAGCAGCTCAAGTGTAGGAACAGAGAGATTAAATCTTGACTGATTCACAGTTGAAGTTTAGATGGAAGGTACAATAAAAGGACAAGACTGATTAAAGTGATGGCCATCACCCAGTCTCGAAGGAAAAAAAAATGAAAAAAGGAGTTGACAATTTATAAATCTCTACAGTGCTGAAGATCATGAGAGAGCTAGAGGTAGCTGTAGACAGAGAATAATCTATTAGAGTTTAAAGTTTAGGAGGTAGGACAGTTCTGCATTTTCACAAGGTAGATAGCAAAGCCAAGGGGTTGATATCATATTTGTTGTGAAGGCCAGTGAAACTACAAGATGAGGGTGTTGAATGAATCATTCACATTAAAGCCACCTAGGATAATGGCAGGACTAGGAATAGAGTACCATGAGCCAGATGCAAAACTACTGTCCATGGATGATTGTGGGGTAGTAGAGAATGACTTGGCAATGTGGCATAGCCTTAAAGGATGGAGGAATAAAGTTTTGGAAAGGATAATGGAAAGCAAGAAATGTCCTTCTCATCCCTATACATATATATAGAGAAAATTATCAGCTTCTGTATGAAAAGGATACAGGGGAAGCATTATCATCTAGGGAAAGTTGGGTTTCACTTAAGACAAGGAGGTGAAGAACGAGAAGAGTTTACATATCAGCAGTGGGTTCCACAGCACAAGGTGAAAAGGGTTGGAAGAGGGGACAGTAGTGGGTAGAAAAGTTGAAAAATGACCCCGGAACAAGAGAGACTTAGGTTCAAATCCTGATTCCCTCTCTTACTACCTGTGATTTTGGCATGATACATCACCTTTATGAATTTTAGTTTCTTCATTTGTAAAAATCAAGTTAATAAAATATATTTATAGAGTTGTAAGTAGTCTGTATTATTAGCAACTAGTAGACAATAAAAGATGTCAATTGGTAATAATAATTAATAACAATGATAATGTACATATAAGTACACTGTAGTATATTTATATTGCAGACTTATAGTCCATGTTGATTTAAAAACCGATTAGATCCCACTGAATTACATATTTTTAAAGTGTGAGTTTTATGGTGTGTTAACCATATCTTGCTTAAAAACTTGGTTAGATCAATACATTTTAAAATGTTCAAGCATTTGTTATCAAATTAAATATAATTTAAAACCCCCTACCTTCTATTTTGCTAAGGATTTTAATGAGTAAATGTTTTTCACCATCTGAATCCATTCTTATTATAATCAGCACCTGATCAAAAATAAGAATTTTATATACATGTATATCTGAATGATTATTCTTTTTCATATTTTTACTACAGTGACAAAATAACAGACAGTTGGTTACATGACACTAATGACAATAAGGTGGCAAAGTAAATATTTATGTTGCAAAAGATATAAGTGCTTAAACACAAGCGAATAAATTTTGGTAAGATCAAATATCAATGAGAAAAATATTTTGCGGTAGGGCATTCTTAGTATTCCTCAAGAATTCCAATATAGGTGACTATATATAAGTTGTCTCTGCCTGTATTGTAGGTGTTAAATTTAACCCAGACATTTCTAGATTTCTAAATTTGAGCTCAATAATTCTCTCTTCCATATAGTCTGCTCTATTTCCAATGCTTTCTAATGCATTCTTCATCTCATTTGTGGAGTTCTTCAGCTTCAGAATTTCTGTTTGGTTCTTTTCTAGTTTCAGTCTCTTTGGTAAAGTACTCCTTCTGTTCATTAATTTTATTCCTGAGCTCATCGAACTGCCTTTCTGAGTTTTCTTGTAGCTTGTTGAGTTTCTTCATGACAGCTATTTTGAATTCTCTCTCAGTTAGACTGCAATATTCCATGACTTTAAGTTTGGCTTCTGGTGAATTATTATCTTTTTGTAATACAGTATTGTTATAGTTCTTCATGGTGCTTGATAAGTTGTTCCTCAGCTGGCACATTTGAAGTAGTGAACATCTTTCTTCTTTAGGTAAAAATAATTTTTTCTACTTGACTTTAATGAACCAACAAGTTATATATTAGAAGCCTTTCTCTATTTTTTTAGAGATAATACCCTGTTAGGAGATTTATTTATCACAAGGAAAATATTTATCCAGGAAAAAAATCTACTGAGACACAGCAGTTCCCTTTCAGAGGCGCCACAATGAAGAAGATGATAGCAATATTTTTACTGTTTAGGTCGATACAATTATAGGATGGGGAGAAAACAAGGAGCAAAAAATATAAATTTCACACTTGGTGACCTAGTAATTTGTCAGTCATTTTCCTGCATTAAACTTAAATGCATCCTCTGGGACTGGGGCAGAGGATTCCAGAGAAATCACACTCTTGGCCTGGCTACGCTCCACACCATCTCTTTTATTCTTTTTCTTTCTCTTCTTTCTTTCTTTCTTTCTCTTAAATTTTTATTGGGGTGTAGTTCATTTAAAATGTTGTGTTAGTTTCAAGTATACAGCAAAGTGAATCAGTTATACATATACACATATCCACTCTTCTTAAAGATTTTTTTCCCATATAGGCCATCACAGAGTATTGAGTAGAGTTCCCTGTGCTATACAGTAGGTCCTTATTAGTTATCTATTTTATATATAATAGTGTGTATATGTCAATACCAATCTTCCAATTTATCCCTCCCTCCTTATTCCCTGTTAACCATGTTTGTTTTCTACATCTATAACTCCACTTCTGTTTTGTAACTGAGTTCATCTACACCCTTTTTTAAGATTCCACATATAAGCAATATCATACATTTGTCTTTCTGTGTCTGACTTACTTCACTCAGTATGACAGTCTCTAAGTCCATCCATTTGCTACTTCAGATGGCATTATTTTGTTCTTTTTTATGGCTGAATAATAGTCCATTGTGTATATGTACCACATTCTTTATCCATTCCTCTGTTGATGGACATTTAGGCTGCTTCCATGTCTTGGCTATTGTAAACAGTGCTGCAATGAACATTGGGGTGCATGTGTCTTTTTGAATTATGCTTTTCTCTGGATATATGCCTGGGAGTGGGATTGCTGGGTCATATGGTAATTGTATTTTTAGTTTTTTAAGGAACCTACAAACTGTTCTCTGTAGTGGCTATACCATTTTATATTCCCACCAACAGTGTAAGAGGGTTTCCTTTTCTACACACCCTCTCCAGCATTTATTGTCTGTAGATTTTTTGATGACAGCCATTCTGACCGATGTAAGGTGATACCTCATTGTGGTTTTGATTTGCATTTCTCTAATAATGTGATGTTAAACATCTTTTCATGTGCTTTTTGGCCACCTGTTTGTCTTCTTTGGAGAAATGTCTATTTAGATCTTCTGCCCATTTTTTGATTGGGTTGTCTATTTTTTTGGTATTGAGCTGCATGAGCTGTTTGTATATTTTGGAGATTAATCCCTTGTCAGTTGCTTCATTTGCAAATATTTTCTCCCATTCTGAGGGTTGTCTTTTTGTTTTATTTATGGTTTCCTTTGTTGTGTGAAAGCTTTTAAGTTTAATTAGATCCCATTTGTTTATTTTTGTTTTTATTTCCATTACTCTAGGAGGTGGATCAAAAAAAATCTTGCTGTGATTTATGTCAAAGAGTGTTCTGCCTATGTTTTCCTCTAAGAGTTTTACAGTGTCTGATCTAACATTTAGGTCTTTAATCCATTTTGAGTTTATTTTTGTGTATGGTGTTAGGGAGCGTTCTAATTTCATTCTTTTACATGTAGCTGTCCAGTTTTCCCAGCACCACTTATTGAAGAGACTCTCTTTTCTCCTTTGTATATAGAAACCTTTCTCTTAATTTCCAGTAGGTGGCACTATAGAACAAGATTTTGGTTTCTCTTACCTGCACGGCATCTGGTTGTTTTGGAGTATTGGCACTTTCTACCCTCCAATGTCTATGTCAGAGCTGTCACCCAATGCAATTGTTATCACTGCTTGTGCCTCTGGGGTTGCTGGTGCCTTGCTGTTTCTGGTGTTGATGTCACTACTTGGGGTACTAGGATGGTGGCCTCATGTGGGATCCCCTGAGTCACAGGCTCTGCCACTGCAGGAGGAAGGGAAGGGGAAGGCCGGGAGGAGGAACTGGGGTCATGTGTACCTTTGCCTTGTCCTCGGGTTTCTGGGCACACCCACTGCAGATGGAGGGTGGGGTGCCAGAGTTGTGGGTGCCTCTGCAGCTGGAGGGACAGGGTCATAGGTCTTGCTGCCACTGCTGCCCAGTTACCTGTGCCTGTGGGTGCCACTGCAAGTGAGAAGGTGGAGTCATGTGTGATGCCACCGTTGCTGCTACTGGGTCCTCTGGACCTATGGCTTCAGCTGCTGCAGCCCAGGAGCCAAAATTGCAGGCACTACCTATGCTGATCCCCTGGTTCTGGCTCTTCTGTGTGTTCCATTCCACCCACCTTTATATGTACAGATGTGTGGAACTCTCCAGTGTCCTGGTGTGTTGGGCAGAGGCCCCTTTTTTGAGTTGTGGGTATGTTCCTGGTTGTAGATTAAAGGGGAGAGACAAAGAAAGCATCTCATCCTGCCATGATGCTGACATCATTCCCCAATTTTAAATTTCTTACTTATTGATTTAATTTGTTTTAATGACTTAAGCAAGTTACCCAAGTAACCATAGAGTTGAGGATAAAGATATAGTAGGGACAGAGAGGAAAAAGGAGAAAAAGACCAAGTTTGTTTCCAGATTTAGTGTAAAGCTTTTGAGATGCTTTTCTGCTTGAAAAGATTTTTTAAAATATTTTCTCTTAAATCTTTATGCAAACTCTCTTCAATGCTTGAGGTAGAGTGGGCAAAATTTTCCAGTATAATCCAAAGAATAAACAAAGTGTTTTTTTTTTTTAGAATTACATAAGATGAGATTCTGGCTCAACATCTAAAAATTAATTATTGTAGTTCTATTGTTGGGTATATGTTCATCAACTTACAAGTAGAAAACCAAATTTTTGAGATTTGAAGGACCAATCCATAGAAAATTATGAATAACAAAAATTATTTTAAAAATTCAAGACATGATTAATGATGCAAATGATCCTTTCTCTGGATCTGACTCGGTCCTATTAACTCACTTAAGAGAAAACTATCAAGGGACCAAATGGTATGTACGATAATATTTCATAATTTCAAATTAAATGAAAAAATTTATCTTACATCCAATTCTTATATAAGCTGATTGCCGTTATCTGCAATTTCAGTACTTACCTTAATTTGCTGTCCGCTTTGCATCCAATTTAGTATCTGACGTTGCAATTCTTGTATCTTGTAGTTGGTTTCAGGCCTTTTTTCCCTAATAAACTGTACAATCTCCAGTTGTCGCCAAATGTCATCCAAATAGGAGCCTAAAATGCTTTTGTAGATATCTTTTGCATTTGACAAATATCCTGTTAAAAACAAAAGTAGGGGAAAAAAGCATGTCTTTTGTTCTTTTAGAAACTCCATGGTAAAAACCTAAAAGGAAATAAGAGTCATAGCAGAGACAACTAAATTTCCTTTTACTACTTTTCTGATTTTAATCAAAGATATCAACTAATGAAAACCTTAAAATTAAGTGAAGCTGAGAAACATGTACCAAATATCTATTTTTAAGCTACATAATACCAATGTAACCGGTTAAAGTGTACATAATCTCTGAATATTACCCATCCTTTCCTGCCTTCTGGCTTGATAAATGCTATTGCCTTCTTTCTAAACCCTAGAATCTACACTTACATGCAAGTCCTGTGGTAAGGCATTTCACTGAGATTTTCTTGGTATGTTATTGATACAGCTTTTGCACTTGATTTCTGGATATTTATGTATATGACTTAATCTCATTAGCCTGTTAGCTTCAGGATGTAATCCATGATATTTATACATAATTAATTTATGTAACTACTAAAATAGCAGTGCTTAAATTCAGACTCACTAAGAACAATTTTAAGTATAGAATCTTGAGACCTATTCCTTGAAGGTTCATATTCAAGAAATCTAGATTGAGTCCCAGCAATTCCTATGTCTAAAATTTCTCCCAGTGATTCTACTGCACAGTGAATTTTGTGAGTTACTGCAGTAGAGCACCTTGCATAGTAACTTATGTAGATCAGGTATTCAATGAATATTTGGGCAATAAATACAATAATAAATCAAAAAATTTAATGTTCATGTTCATATTTTTATATTATGTACATAGTAATTCTAATTTTATATTAATACAGCTAGAATAATGGGCAATTTGGAGATCGACTTATGTTCTTTCTGCTTCCTAATCTCCGAACTTCTCACTGATTCTCCACACTCCATTAGACGTAAACTTCTGAAAGACAAACCTAATCCAGTAGCTTCCCTGTTTCAATGACTCCCTATCATTTACATAGTAGTTTTTGTGTAGCTTAAAATCCTTTTCATGATTTGGCTCTTTCTTACTTCTTCAGGCTTAGCTCTCATTGCTTTCCAACCCTGTACTCTTCAATTTAGCCACATGAAACTGTTTGCAACACACCCACTGAGTCATTCTTCTGGGCTCTTAATTCTGCCTACAATACCCTTTTATGCTTTATTTACTTGGCAAACTCCTACTTATTAAAAAAAAATCATCTTGAAAGGGTAACTGTCACCATCCTTTGTGCCATTACTATGTATCTTGACTCCAGTAACCTTTACACAATACTGAATTTATTTCTGGGTTAAAGCCCAGAAGTGAAACTCTATACTTCTAACCTTAAAGCTCATTACCTTGCTAGCTTGGGAGAGGAAGTGAACTGGAAGCTGGGAGAAAATACAGAATTCTGGGTCCAGGGTGGGCAGCCAGACCCACATGGACTTTTCTTCCTCTGCCATTATTCACAGAGAAAGAAAGGAGGGCAACCTAACTTGCTGTTTGATTTTGAGAAGTTTAGAGGACTGAGAAAGCCTTCTACTAGAAACGTCCAAGGCAGCAAGGTTTTCATTATGGCTTGGTACCTAGGGTTTAAGAAGTTACGGGACTTCCGTGGTGGTACAGTGGTTAAGAATTCACCTGCTAATGCAGGAGACACTGGTTCGAGCCCTGGTCTGGGAAGATCCCACATGCCGTGGAGCAACTAAGCCCATGCACTGCAACTACTGAACCTGTGCTCTAGAGCCCGTGAGCCACAACTACTGAGTCCATGTGCCATAACTACTGAAGCCTGCTCACCTACAGCCTGTGCTCCACAACAAGAGAAGCCACTGCAATAAGAAGCCCACACATGGCAAAGAAGAGTAGCCCCAACTGTCTGCAACTAGAGAAAGCCTGAGTGCAGCAACAAAGACCCAAAGCAGGCAAATTAATTAATTAATTAATTAAGGAAAAAAGAAGTTACATTTTTCAAACAAAGATTTTACTTTTATAAGTATTCCTCGAGGTAGCCAAATAGTAATGCCAAAGTTGGATTTAGTAAATGCATTTCTTTGAGGAACAAAAACAATTATATAGGTCTCAATGGTCTCACTTAATCTTAGGGTAAAATGCAGAGTGCCTAAAGATGAATGTATTTCAAGCAATCCTCTATAAATATTATTTCTCTAGTTCAAGATTTTGATAAGTATTGAGCAGGAGTGACTCACAACTGTACTCTCCCTGGGAGCCCAGATATTCTAGATTCTGATATTCTGCCTTACTATTACGCTTTAATAGTTAGCCTAGCTGTTGGTAGGACTGACAATCTTCTTTTTTAAAAAATTAATTAATTAATCCATTTTTGGCTGCTTTGGGTCTTCGTTGCTGCACACGGGCTTTCTCTAGTTGTGGCAAGTGGGGGTTACTCTCTGTTGTGGTGCAAGGGCTCCTCATTGCAGTGGCTTCTCTTGTTGCGGAGCATGGGCTCTAGGGTGCATGGGCTTCAGTAGTTGTGGCTCATGGGCTCAGTAGCTGTGGCACACGGGCTTAGTTGTTCCACAGCATGTGAGATCTTTCCCGCCCAGGGATCAAACCCTTGTCCCCTGCATTAACCACTGTGCCACTAGGGAAGTCCCAGGACTGATGATCTTCTATGGAAGCTGAAAAGTATAATGAAGACAGATGACTAAACAGAAAAGCATGTGACACTACACCATTATACTAGTTCCAGTTTCTGTAAACTGGGGCTATAGTTGTTTGGGAATGGAGATAAGACAACTTGATGCAGCATCAACACTCAAATGCTTTAACTGGAGAAGAAAGGAAAAGCACCATGTTGGACTTTCTAAAGGTAGCTGAAACTTAGTTATAATACCTGGCCAGATAATACTAATACAATACTTGGCCAAATATTACAACTCCCAGTGATGCAGAGGGAGTACAATTGTAACTCACCGCTGCCCAATACTTATCAAAACTTTGGATTAGAGAAATAATATTTATCTGCATCATAGATAAGAGAAAATATCTGGGTCATAGATCAGAGAAAAATTATTTTCACTTTGTATATAATGGGTTCTAGAAATTTTAAATTATAAAACATAATCCTATAAATACACCATTACTAAACAAGTCTTTAGACCCCTGCAATAAGGGGCCTAAAGCAGTAATGTAGTAGGACAGATATTTTAAGGACTTTAATAGTTCAGAAAAAATTTCCAAAATCTTTAAAATTTTCAATACATCCAAAGTAGTTTGATTTTTAATACTCAAGTAATTCATATCCTAATTTACAGGCACAACTAAGAAAGAAATTGCAAAATATTTTACTACTAATAATTTAGCTATATTTTACCAAGCAAAGATTCAAAGCCACAAATATTCAATGAGGACCTAAAATGTATATGGCAAAGTGTCCTCTTACATTAAAAAGCAGTGCATGATAATGATTACACAATCAGATCTGTTAAGGCCATTAGGAGTCTGTAATTCAGGCCTAGAACAGAGAATTCTAAACCTATTTTTCTCAGTGAAGATAGTTGTTACAGAAAATTTCTTTTAATGAATATATGCAGAATAAATATATATTCCACTATAATTATGTCAAAATACATATAATGTTTAATGCAGAAGAAAAAGAAGCTACATAGTTTCTTACAAAGTGCATCTTTTTCAGAAAAGTAAACATTATTTCATTGAAATATATCAGTAGGAAGAAAAGGGGAAATAAAAAATTTTCACACCAACCCAATGCCATGTCCAAGCTACATGTTAAAAGGACATCTCTAATCGTTACCAAAAGGTGTAAGAGAGCAGCATACTTGAATGTCATTTCTCTTTCATCATTTTTACCTAGGTAAGCAAAAACATATTTAAAAACAGAATATACATTAGAATTTTAGAATATACATCAGAATGCTTAACAATAATAGATAAGCTTTATTACTGAGTGCTTACTATGTGCCAAGCTGTATAAATCTGTTTATTTCATTTATTTCTATAACAATAACCCTATCAGACAAGTTTACTATGATCTTCATTTTATGGATGAGAAAACAGTCTTAATGAGGTTAAGTAATTGCCAAAGATCAGTTTGTGAATAAATGATGGAGCTGGCATTCCAACCCACACAGCTAACCTTAGAGATCATGCTTTGTCGCTTCCAAAGAACATTCAATTATTTCTACTCTGGGTGGGAAGAAGGACAATGATTCCCAGTTATGAAACAAGAAGAAAATTAAACTCATAACTTGCCAACTGGTTTAGACAAAGGTGGAGGATCATAACGTAAAGCAATACCTTGAAATGGAGGTGGATACCTGGGAGTATTTGTCTAAAGATATGACTCAAACAAGAGAGGTACTTAGAGGGACAAGGCAACTATCTAATTAATATGTTCCATGTAGTTCCAGAACTTATTGAAAGATTGGATTTTATTGCATGCAAAAGTGGGGCCGAGAAGACAGGATTCTAAGCCCAATTTAACCAGAGAAGCTCTACTTTTCTCTGTTTTATATAGTGTGGTGCCATGAAATACTTATCGGAACAAAGATTTCTGCTGAAAAGTTTGAAAATTACTGATTTAATCAATGAAGATCAAAGCAAATAATCAGTGGTCACTGGGAATCAAGGAGCAACAGAAGAACCAGTTGTGGGTAGTATATTCAGCCCCTGGAAGGACTTGTGTAAACAAGTTGATCATGACTAGGAAGGGAAGAGAAGAGAGCAGAGAAACCAGATTTGATATAATTTTCCTTCCGTCTTTCGGAGAACATTTCTTTAACATTTCTTATAGTGCAGGTCTGCAACTGATGAATTCTTTCAGCTTTTGTATGTCAGAAAACATCTCTATTTTACCTTTGTTTTTGTAATATATTTTTTGCCTAGTGTAGAAAACTAGGTTGGTGGTTTTGTCTTTCAGGATTTTAAAGATGTTTCTCCACTCTTTTCACTTGCACTATTTCTGACAAGAAATCTGACATCAACCTTATCATTGTTTCTCTTTTGCAGCATATATTTTTAACCCTCTGGCTGCCCTTACAATTTTCTCTTTATCACTGGTTTTGAGCAATTTGATTATTATATGCCTTGGTATAGCTTTATTATGCTTCTTGGGCTTAGAGTTCATTGAGTTTCTTGGATCTGTGGGTTTGCAGTTTTCATTAAGTTTGGAAAGATTTCAGTCATTATTTCTTCAAATATTTTACCCCTTTAGCCCCTTTTGCCTTTCCTTTGAGAACTCTAATGCTAGTATGTAAGGCTGTTTGAAGTTGTTTCACAGCCCACTGATGATCTTTTGTTTTTTATTCTTCTATTCACCTGAGTTTTATTTTAGATAGTTTCTATTGCTATGCTTACAAGTTAACCAGTCTTTTCTTCTGCAGTATTGAATCTGCCATTGACTCCATCCAGTATGTTTTTCATCTCATGCATTATAGTTTATTCTCTAGAACTATGATTTGTGTCTTTTTTATGTCTCTAGCTTGAATGTATGGAATACAGTTATAATAAGTTTCAGTGTCCTTCTCTGCTAATGCTAACATCTTTGTCAGCTCTGAGTTTGTTTTGATTGATTATTCTCCTTATGGGTGGTGTTTTCCTGCCTCTTGTTATGCTTGATAATCTTGATTAGATGTCAAATATCGTGAATTTTACCTTGTTGGTGCTAGATATTTTTGTATTCATATAAATACTTTTAAGCTTTGTTCTGGGATGTAGTTAAGTTCCTTGGAAATAGTTGGATAACTTTGGGTCTTGCTTTTATGATTTTTAGGGGAGTCCAGAGCAGTGCTAAGTCTAGAGATAATTATTCCCCACTACTGAGGCAAGACTTCCCTAAGTGCGGTAATCAATACTCCATGAATTATGAGTTTTTCTAGTCTGGCTGGTGGGAACAGATATTATTTCCTGCCCCGTGTGAATGCAGAGTACTTTTCCCTCTAATCATTTCAGATCATTTGTTTCTCAACCTCGGGTAGTTTAGTTTCCTCACATATACTTTTTTTTCTTTTGAGATGGCTGTTTTTTTTCGTTATGATTTATCATAGGACATTGAATATAGTTCTCTGTACTACACAGTACGACCTTATTGTTTATCCATTCTCTATATTATAGTTTGCATCTGCTAATACCAAATTCCCAATCCATCCCTCCCCCACCCCACCCCTTTGGCAACCACAAGTCTGTTCTCTGTGTCTGAGTCTGTTTTTGTTTCGTAGATAAGTTCGTTTGTGCTATATTTTAGATTCCACATATAAATGATATTATATGGTGTTTGTCTTTCCCTTTCTGACTAACTTTACTTACTGTGGTAATCTCTAGGTCCATGCATGTTGCTGCAAATGGCATTATTTCATTCTTTTTTATGGCTGAGTAGTATTCCATTGTATATATGTACCATATCTTCTTTATCCATTCATCTGTCAATGGGCATTTAGGTTGTTTCTATGTTTTGGCTTATTGTCCTCACATATACTCTTTGATCAGTACTCTGCTGAATACTTGAGGGAGACTCTGCAGATTTGCAGGACTCTCCTGTGCAGCTCTCTGCTCTCTAACCTTCTATCCTTTGAACTTTAGCTGCCCTGGTCTCCCTGGACTCTTAGCTCTGCTGCTTCAACTCAGATTGTCCACTGAGCTCTGTCTCTGGTACCTCTCTCCGTGCCACAGCCTGGCAATTCCTTCAAGGCAGCAAGCTAGGGCAATGGTAGGGTTCACCTTACTTGCTTCCCATCTCTCAGGAATCATTGTGCTTCATTGCCTGATGTTTAGGGTCTTAAACTCGTTTCATCTATTTTGTCTTTGTCTTTTTGTTTGGTTATTGTTGTTACTTCTGGAAGGAGGGTAAATCCAATCCCTGTTGGATTCCATTTTGGCCAGAAGCAAAAATCCAGGATTGACTTTAATCAATTTACTTTTTGACCTCCCCCCACCAATTTTGGGAGGGAACTAAGTGGTTCAGATGCTAACAACAGTAAGGTTAATTTTATTTTTGCAATAGGAATTGTCAAGTAATATACATGTCAACTAGGAGCTTTACTGAGAAACAATGCCAGATGATATAGGTTTCCCCCACTATCTGAAAATAGAGCATTCCTATGAAACCTTTTGTAAGCTAAAATGGAGTAAAGAAGAAGCAAATACCTTTTTTCATAAACATAAAAATCCTCTTTGATTTCTTTAAGTTACTGAAAACAGATGTTAATGTAGGTTTTTCATAAAATCAAAGTGGCATAAAGCAAACATGAAAAGCAGGGGGTACTTGTATTTCTTACCTTTTCCTCCTTGCTTAGCTGATCTTCCAGCATTCGCTTGTGGGTGCCACATGCTGAATTACAGTTACGCCTCCATCTATAACTAATTTCTGCATTTTCTTATAATCCATAAATTTATATCCTTTTAAATAATGTGACATTTACTTGCACTTACCTTGGTGAATAGCATCACTTATTACTTTTTCTTGTTCTTTTAAGAGGAACCTTGTTTGGTCAAAAATGACAGTGCCAAATTCCCAGTTAGCAGCAGGAAGAGTACAGAGGCATACAAGTTTTTTTAAAATAGGAGAAGCTGCTGCTTCTAGGAGACAGAATGCTTGGCACTGGCTATCTGCAAAAATAAAAGCATTAAAGGCAGTGTTTTTGTAAGGATGGTATATTCTTTTTGACAAATCAATTACACATGTTACTTCATGGAAACCTGAACTCTATCCAAATTCTCTTCTGAGTTGAAAATCATGAGATGGTATAGAGGCTTATTTTAGGATATTTATTATTAAAAAAACTAGTAAAAATAAAATTAAAAAAAACCCTCTGTAGAATTAGCATAATTTTATGGCTATCTTATCAGAAAGGATTTATTCAGTGACTAATTTGGTACGGCAAGTGTGAGGAAGAGAATCACATACTTTTTTTCTTTTCCCTCCACTATCAGCTTACAGCCTTAAGCTGAACACATTTATAACAATGACAAATTGTTTCTAGTTTTCACTAGAATATCAGTATTTAAAGATTTGCATTATTATCTAAAGTTCATAAGTAAAATGTAACCAAAAGAATGAAAAGATACTCAAGAACTAGTGTCATATTTCCTTATTGATTTTAATAATGAGCATAATATTCTTAAGCAGGCTGTTCTTTAGGAGTCGATGTAAAGAGTATTTTTCTTCACAGCAGAACAAATGATTTTAATCAGTATAGGAATCAATAATAACTTATTTACACCACCCAGAGGGTGGGTAAGAGAACAAATAGAGCAACCATTAACAGTTCATTTTTGCAGACTGGGAAGAATCTGAGGAGTTGCAGTTTGCTCTTCTCTGACGAATGTTGGGAAGCAGCAGTTTAAATGAAGAAGAAATAACATTTAATGGACTGGAGTCAGGCAATGGGGAGGGGCAGAGGCAGTGACTAGGCATTCCAAGTTTGGAAATAACTTGAAAGTAGGACTAGAATGAAGGAATATCTGAAACAAGTGGAGAATATTACATGGAAAATAAGGTTTGTCCTAGATACCCAGGAAAGGGCTTTCAAATTTACTTAATTTGAATGCATTTTAAAAGTATAATGCATACCTGATGCTTGAATTTCGATGACATTATCTGTTCTCCTTTCCTGATTTGCTTTCTGCAGGGTTTTATTAGTACCAACAATAGGACTTTCTTCTTGAAGAGTCAAAGAATGTTCTTCTTTGTCTTGAAGTTCTAATAAAAATATTAATTTGCATTGTTCAGGGAAACAATGTTGATTAAAATGCTTTCGTGTAATATGATCACAATTATTAAATTCTTTGAAATGCATCAGTATTAAATTGAACAACTCTTCAGGTCAATGGACCTAACATTGTGCTAGGTAGGAAGCTGAATGGTAATAAAGAAAAGAACTTCGGCATCAGATCAAATACTGTTGCTAAGTGTTATAAACACCAAGGATGGCTCCTGACACTTAAAAGGCACAGACTGTTCTACTTCATTTCTCTGTGACTGTCCACAGACCCTTTCTCTGCTACTAATCCTCTCTTATGCCCCAAACCCTACCTGCCTCCATCCTTCCTTAATAACATCGTTTCTTACTACTTACCCTTTAGCTCTCAGACATTGTCTATAAGAAGCTTTATATAACTGCCCATTCTACTTCCAGGCCAGCAAAGAGCCCCTCCTTTTTGTTTCCTCAGCACTCTGCATACTCTCCTGGCACTGACAACATTGTACTGAAATTATTTGCATGTCTGGTCCACTGTATTACACTGTAAGCTTCTCAAGGTCAGTGACAGTATCATGTTTATCTCTAATCTGTGATTTAGTGCCTGGCACAAAGTGTTCAATAACTGTAGTTTTCATCCTTCTTTTGTAAGTATTGCAGCAGATTAAAAAAATATGTATATATAATTTATTTATAATTAGAGCTATATTAACTAGATTGCAATGTTGTCCATTAATAATATGATTACAAGATAATTTTAGAAACACATTACCATCTTGAAACATTTTACTCTATGAGCTTTGAATACACAGTAAAAAATAATACTGTAAGATATCCTGATCTAGCTTGTTATTATTTTCAAGTATACGTTTTATTAACTATAAATAATTTAAATAGCTATGATTAAATAATACTAATTATTGGAGTTTTTGAGGGGGCCTAATAAGTTGTAACATTCTTTCTCACCCCTGCATCAACTATAAAATGACAAGAAGTAAAATATATTCCAAAATATTACCTCTCTTACTAATAAAAACTAAGTTGGAGAAAGGAGCTTAGTTTGAGAGTCAAAAGAGTTTGTTAATTAAACACCAAAATTAGAGTTACTTACCCTGCCCCAGACTATACTGTACTGGGTCAGGATTCTGCATGGTTGGGGAGCTGCCTGGGAAAGATTCATGACACAGAGAAGCAGAGGAGAATGCCTGTTAGTTGTGGGGCAGCTCATTCCTGCAAGCTTATGCCCAATGTATTCCTTTTCAAATTTACAATACAGATAATTAATTCCAGTTCCTCTGGGGAGAGCACATTAAAGGAGAAAGAGGCCAGGAACATAATACTAATTGAGGAAACATCAGGAGTACAGAAGCATTCCCACCTAACATCAGTATTCCTTTAATTGTTTAATTAATGGCTAACTTTTTAAATAAGAAAACATTCTTTTTATCTTTTTCTCCTTTCTTGTTGCTTTCTCTCATTTTCTGTTGTCAACATACCCTGTTACAAGACATCATCACAAGAATGACAATCAGAAAAGGATGTCAGTGCTAATTTTGGATTGGTTTCCTTTTTTTTTCATATGAATAGAATCTGAAAACATTAACAAACCTGAAAACAACAAATCTTTAAAAAATTCCTATTTATGTATCACACTCATAAGAGTTCTTTATATTTTGCTCATTCTCTTATGTAGAAATTATGCTCTGAATTATGGTACAAATTGGTTAGAAAGATCTGCTACACGTAGAATTGTTACCTAAGAAGGTAAGTTATAACGTGGTCAAACAATTACTTAAAAAAGAAACTTTATGGCATATATATATATATAAACAGAAAGGGTCACAAAATTATGAGATCTTTAAATACTTTTCTGCATTTTTGTTGAATTTTTCATTGTGAAAATGCACTGATTGACAAAGTAATATAACTTTAAATAGATCTATAAAAGGCTGTCATATCATGCTGCACATAAGGAACAAGCATTCTTTTTCACTTTTCTCTGTCGTGACTCTTTCCCAAGCAGCTCTCCAACCACAGGGAAACCTAGCCCAGTCCGGCATAGTCTGGGGCTGGGTAAGTACTCTGCTCAATTCTGGTGTTTAGTTAGCAAGCTCACTGGACTCTCAAACTAATTTTTGGTATATATTTTACTTGTCTTATTTGATAGTTTATTCAAGAGTAAGACCTTTTGTACATTAAACAGTATCAATACATAGGACAGTAAGACCTAAGTATATTCTAACTTTCACAAATAAATACTTTTGTACTTATTTCATTTAGGTAACCTATATCAAACACATTCTAGAATACTAGAATTCTAGAATTTTTTTTACCAGAAGTGAAATGATATGACACATTATGCTACTTCGATATGTTTATAAGTAATGAATGTAAAACAGTAACAAACTCAAACAGAAACTCTTTGATAAAGTTAAAAAGAGTAATAAGCAATCAAACGGGTAAAAAGTTCTTAAGTACACGCTAAAGTGTAAGCTAGAATATGGAGATAGAACTGTGAGCTAAAAGAGAAAAAAGAATGGCAGAATGATCAGCAAAAGTTAGAAATATTATGAATCTGTATAACCAAGTTGTACAAAGAGAGTTTTTACAAATAGTGGCTTTTCTTACAAGTTCAAACGCCCTTCTAAATTTTTTGGAAAATACATATCTACCTCTGTGTCTGTATATCCCATATCTATCTCCATATACAATAAATGTCATGAATCAATGACTCTTTCTTTGACTGACGAATAATGTGTTTTATCTGAAGACGTTTATTTCTTTACCTTCTATAATAAATTATACACTAAGTCCTTGAAGCTATCATACCTATACCAAAATATTACTAAATTACCCACCATCTTTTCCATCATTGTCTGTGACTTCAACCTTCTTTGAAGTGCAAGTCTTATACTTATTTCGCAGCATAATAAAGTCACTCAAAAGGTCCAAATTATTCTCCGATTTTTTACCATGTTTAAAAGATGGTTTTTCAATTTTTGAAGAAGAAGAAGATTCAGTAGATGGTACTGTGCTATCGAGTTCCAAGTAATCTTTATTTTCTTTATTTTGGATTATTTTATAACCTAGTTCTAGGTCATTCTTTGGTTTTTCTTCTTTTCTTGGTCTTTTAATAGTAAAATATTCATCAGAAAAACACAAGTCTGGTACTTCTTTTGCCAGAGATGGAGTCTTTTGTGATGGTGATAAATGATCGTTCGTAGATTTCTCATTAATAAGTACAATAGGTGAGGAACAACTTTTATGTTCTAGCCATGCTGAAAACAGAAAACGAAAATATCCAATGACTTTCATGCCTAAATGAGTATTCTACTAGGGTATTAAGATAACCTTTAGTTCTGGGTTCTTATTAATATAATTTGATCCTTATGAGTACTTTATTTACTGCTTTTAAAATCAATTCTTGGTCTGAATAAATTAATTTTTTAAAAGATAAAAATTCAGCATGTCTTTTCCTACTACTGGATCTAAGGTTACTGAACAAAGAAAGAACTCCAGCCTATTGCCTATAGGCTTACAGCAAGTCATAGCCTTGGCGCTATCATACCTACAGTTATTCTAAGGGTCAAAAACTTATGTACCAAGCAAGCCACAGACCAGAAGAAAATACTTGTAATACAAATACTTTAAAAAAGACTGTATCCAGGGCTTCCTAGGTGGCGCAGTGGTTGAGAATCCGCCTGCTAATGCAGGGAACACGGGTTCGATGCCTGCTCCAGGAAGATCCCACATGCCACAGAGCAACTAGGCCCATGTGCCACAACTATTGAGCCTGCGCTTTAGAGCCCATGAGCCACAACTATTGAGCCCATGTGCTGCAACTACTGAAGCCCCCGTGCCTAGAGCTGGTGCTGCACAACAAGAGAAGCCACGGCAATGAGGAGCCCGCACACCACAACGAGGAGTAGCCCCCACTCACTGCAACTAAAAGAAAGCCCATGCACAGCAAAAAAGACCCAACACAGCCAATAAAATAAATAAATAAATAAATTTATTTAAAGAAAGGCTGTATCCAAAATATATAAAGAACTCTTATAACAATATTTGAAAAGAAAGCCAATTAAAAATTTGACAAAATATTTGATCAATACTTCATATAAGATATGCACATGCTGCAATATGGATGAATCTTGAAAACATGCTAAATAAAAGAAGTCAGTCACAGAAGACCACATATTGTATGATTCCATTTCTATGGAACATCCAGAATAAACAAACCTATAAAGACAAAGAATGGAAGTGACTGCTAATGGGTACAAGATTCCTTTTGAGGAATGATTAAAATGTCCTAAAATTGATTGTGGTGATGATACCTCTCTGTGGCTATACTAACTTTAATGGTAATTCAATGGTTTTTAGTATATTCACAGAGAAGTATATACTTTAAATGGTTGAATTGTATGGTATGTGAATTACATGTCTATAAAGCTATTAGATATTTTTTTAAAAAAGAAGATGTAAATATAGCCAGTGAGCTTGTAAAAAGATGCTCATTATCATTAATTATCAGAAAAATACAAACTAAAACCACAATAAGATACCACAACACACCCATCAGAATGGCTAAAATTTAAGATTTTCAATGCCAGGAGTTGGCAAGGATATAGAGTAACTGAAACTCTCACACCTTGTTGGTGTAAATGTAAAATGGAGCAACCACTTTGGAAGAAAAGCAGTTTCTTAAAGAGTTAAACACACATCTACCACAAAACCCAACAGTTATACTCCTAGATATTCACTGAAGAGAAATGATACCAAATGTCCATAAAAAGGCTTCTACAAGAATATTCATAGCAGTTTTATTCATAATAGTAAAAAACTAGAAAAAATCCAGGAGAGTTGATATACAGACCTTGGTACATCTATATAGTGAAAAACTCCTCAGTAATAAAAAGAAATGAACTAGTGATACACACAACATCATGAGTGAATCTCAAAAATCTTATTCTGAGTAGAAGAAGTCAAACACAAAAGAGTTCATACTGTATGATTCCATAAATGAAATTCCAGAACAAGGGAAACTAACATATAGTGACAGAAAGTAGACCAGTGGTTACCTAAGTCAGGGGTGAAGGTTGGTCGGGGAGAGGGGTGGGATAGAAGGAGGATCACTACAGAATGCAACAGAGCACAAGGGAACATTTTCGTGATAGAAATATTTTATATCTTAATTGTGGTGATAGTTTCATGGTATATAAATACATGTGTCAAAACACATTAAACTGTACAGTTAGAACAAGTGCATTTTATTAAATGGAAATTATACCTCAAAGTTTATTTGAAAAAAATGTAAGTGTTTTATAGGCCAGCTAAATAATGTAAATGAGTGAAGTATAGGGCCAGTGCTTAAATCATAATCTTTGGGAAGACAGATTTTTTTTCTTCCAAGATATGGTCTATAAATTTTTTTTTTGCTTTTGCTTTCATTAGAGATACTGGTATAGGAAACATTTTACTTTTCTTTTAACTATACTAAATATAAGACAAAAGTGCAAGGGTAGTGCTAAATACTAACACCTGGACCCAATTTGTGAGTGCTGGGAGCCACAGTGAACTGGAGGGTGCATGGTCTGTCTAAATGGTGAGCTGCTACCAGCCCTAACCAATTGTTGCCATGTGAGAATCTGAGTCTGATTTTTGGAATTTTAAAGACAATTTCAAAATACAGATCACTTTCACACAACCCTCCAAATTTTAAACGTTGATAACTAATTAAAACACCATTTGGGTCAATAGTAAGTGGGCTGAATAGGATCTGAGTGCTACCAATTTGCAACCTCTGAGATATTTTCTAGAGATATTCTGGAGTGTTTAGTAGGTAAATAGGAACTGTTTACTATTTCACTTTTCTGACTATTTTCTTCTACTACTCTCTTTAACCACCCCTATCCTGACAACGTGGCCATGGGCTCCGGATAAAGTTATTGCTTTTTAAACTTCAGAATGAAACTTCAGGATTCGTAATTCTACTAGATAATAAGATGAATTATATGTTTCATTTTAACCTCAAAATAGTTACTTACCATAATAAAGATTATATGTAGCTTTATAGATTTAATACATTATTATGGATATTGGAAGACCCCATAAAATCTTCTCTCTTTTCTTTGTCTCACAATCTGACCCCATCTCTTTAAAAATTCTTCTTATATCAGGGGTAACCATCTGGGTCTTAGGATAGACTGGTGTGCATTTGCTTGACATAGTCTGTTTATCCTCTTTTCTACCACATCCAAAGCCCTCTGTCTTCTGTCTTTGAAACATCCCTTGTTGATAACAATTCTCACCCCAATTCCTATCTCCTTAGAGCAGTCTTCCAACATACACAATAATGTCTAAAATTTGCTTTTAAATATGTTTATTTACTCTGTAATAAACTAAAAGTAAACTTCCCCAACTTCTTTAAGAGCTAAATTTATTAACTATTGCACAAACTGACTTTAAAACAATACATATTTAAAAAATACACACTTCAAAAAGGTATAATTGAGTCTAAGTATGTTCCATTTACTATAATGGCATATATAGCAACCAATATAACTCAAAAGAGGAGGGGGAGTGGCCAAGATGGTAGAGCAGGAACACCCTGAGCTCTCCTCCCATGGGCCCACCAAAATTAGTACAACTATTTGCAGAGCAACTATTGATGAGAAAGACCAGAAGACTAGCTGAAAAGATCTTCAACAACTAAAGATATAAAGAAGAAACCACAACCAGACAGATAGGAGGGGCAGAGACAGGGTGTAATTGACACCTCAATAATTATCCTTCCATTTGTAGGATCCCCCCCGCAACACACACACTGGGTGGGTTACCTACAAATGGGAGGATAATAATTGAGGTAAATTGCAGAGGTTCTCTCCAAAGAGCAAGGGGTCTGAGCTTCACATCAGGCTTCCATGACTGGGGTCATGCACCAGGAGGACGAGCCCCCAGAACATTTGACTTTGAAGACCACAGGGGCTTTACTTTTGGGAGAGCAGGAGAGCAGGAAATAGTCTCCACTCTTAAAGGAGGCACACAAAATCTCACTCACTCTGAGACCCAGGGCAGAAAGGAGCCTGAATCAGACCCACCAGCTAATCTTGGAGAGATTCCTGAAAAGGCAGGCAGCAATTGGAACTCACTCTGGGGACACAGATATTGGCAATAGCCATTTTGGGGCAGCTTGTTCTTCCACATGGATTCTGGTGCTGGCAAGTGCCACTTGGAATCCTCCCTCTAGCTTATTAGCGGGACCGGCCCCACCCACCAGCCTGTCGGCACTAGTACTGGGATGCCTCAGGTCAACCAGCTAGCTGTGTGGGGACACAGCCCCATCCACAAGCAGCCCCCCACCCCAGCCCTGAACCCCCAGCCACCCTGGGATGTGGTCCTGCCCACCAGTAGGCCCAGGACCCATTCCTGCCCACCAGCGGCTGGACAACAGCCCCCACATCTCCTAGACCTCAGCCCTGCCCACCAACAGACCAATACCAGCTATGACATCCCAGGACCCTGTAGCCAGAGACCCCAGCACCTGTCTCCACCTACCAGTGGGCCAGCCCTAGCCCTGGATCCCCTGAGCCCCCCCACCACCCACCAGTAGGCTAACATCAGCTCTGGGACACTTTGGGCCCCTCAGCCAGCCACCTCAGGGTCTGACCCTACCCATCAGCTGGCTGACAGCAGCTTCAGGACACCCCCACCCCACAGCTAGCCATGTCAAAAACCCACCCCGCCTACCAGCAGGCTGACACTAGATCTGGGACCCCCAGCTCTTCAACCAGCCACCCTGGGACCTGGCTCTGCCCATGAATTGGCCAACAGTAACCAACCACCTTGTGACTCAGCCCCACCCACTACTGGCCAGCAGCCTCCATACAAGGGCAGGGCTTGGCAACCAACAGGACAAGGGGCCAGCCACACCTACCAGACCACTCACATTAGTCAGTCTGCCACAACAGAAGTGCCTACACAGCCCACAAAGGAGGCACGCCTAGTGCATATAGCTGTGGTGGCCAGAGGGGAGTGTGCTGCTAGGACACATATGACATCTACAAAAGACTGCTTCTCCAAGATTGGGAAGTATAACCAACCTAATACACACATAGAAATAAAAACTGTAGGGACTTCCTAGATGGCCAGTGGTTAAGAATCCACCTGCCAATGCAGGATACATGAGTTCAGTCCCTGCTCCAGGAAGATCCCACGTGCCACAGAGCAACTAAGCCTGTGCACCACAACTATTGAGCCTGTGCTCTAGAGCCTGTGAACCACAACTATTGAGCCCATGTGCTGCAACTACTGAAGCTGGCATGCCTAGAGCCCGTGCTTGGCAAACAAGAGAAGCCACCACAATGAGGAGCCTGCACACTGCAGTGAAGAGTAGCCCCCCTGCTTAACCACAGCTAGAGAAAGCCCATTTGCAGGAATGAAGACCCAACACAGCCAATAAATTAATTAATTAATTAATTTTAAAAAAAAGAAATAAAAACTGTGAGTTAGGAAAAATGAGGGGACAGAGGACTATGTTCCAAATGAAGGAACAAGATAAACCCCCGGAAGAAGAACTAAGTGAAGTGAGGATAAGCAATCTACCTAACACAGTGTTCAAGGTAATGGTCATAAGTATGCTCAAAGAACTTGGGAGAACATAGATATAAACTCTAAATAAAATACTAGAAAAAGAAAAAAATTAACTCAAAAGACATTTTTGTCTTCTTAAATTGTATAAGTGAAAAACGCTTAGTGAGTAAATTTTTTGGTAACAAAGGAAGATTTTCTATGGCTGAAGAGAGATTACTAGACATTAAACACTTAAAGCTCAGCTGTCAGGTTGAAAAATAACAGTGCTGGTTCGTATCTAGGTTGATGTAAACAGCAAATGGGCTAGAAATTAATCATTTATAAAAGGAAACAAAGTCACTTTACTTGAAAATGGCTAGAAATTTAAAGCTGAGACTATAAAATTTTAGAACAAAAAGAGATTTTTAAGGATTAGCTAGTCAAACTTCCTTATTTTTTCAAGGAAGAAAATGGGGTTTAGTGAAGCTCAAAATTATAAATTCTGGCAGAGCCAGAGCTATATTGAATGCTGGAATTTAGTTTTATTGTCCCAATCACCTAGTGGAAAGCCAGTATCTAACATTTCCTCATTCTGAAAATGTTTACACAAGTGATATTTACTATCATATACTTACATTCTAACTGAAGCACACTCGTAGGCAAAAATGTCTCCAGTTTAGTATCATCAGTAGATAGAACATTATGATACAAATATGTACTCAGATGTTCCAAAGTTTCCGTCACAATCAGATTTAGTCCTGCTTGTTTCCACCACTCTGCACTTACAGGATTAACCACAAGTCTTTCTTCTTCAATAGAAAATATCTTTTTCAAATCTGTAACTGAATATTGACTGTTGGGCTCTTCAGTTCTTGACGCTTAAAAAACCATAACAAACCAAAAAACAAATATGAGAAACAGTCCACAGGGCAAAAAAGGTGAAAAAAACATAATAAAAAGAACTACACCAGAAACTTCTTATAAAGTAGATTTTTACAAGTGAGAAAAAAAAACACACCTAGTATTTCATCTTCAAGATGCTAATATTTGTAAAAGTCCAAAGTATTATAACAATAGAAGTCACGTAAAGGTTTATTTCAATCTATGGAAATATCATGAAATTAAAATTATTCTACTATTTAGTAGGAGGTGAAACTATTATTTTGTTTGAACATTTTAGTAATTATTAAATTAATATGTTTGATAATATTTTGAAGAATTAATGTAAGATTTATTAAATCAGAAATTCTAATTCATTATAATGAGCCTAAACAAGAAGAGATATTTTATCAGATTTTATGATGACTATTATTTTAAATACTGTGGCACAGAATTTTCTGTTTCATTACTTTTTAGCCTAAGTTGGGACAGAGAATATTGTATGGAGGAAATGAAGTAGCATAACTACTTTATATTATTATCTGCATTATAAGCATCAACCCAAAATTAGGATTACAAATTTTGAAATCCTAATTTTGGAACTATGCTTTTTATAATGACAGTGCTTTCACTAATAATAATTGAAAATAATAATATAACAATATATTTCTTTGTTTCTTTTTTTTTGTTTTTAAAAAATTTTTTATTAAAGTGTAATTTATTTACAATATCATGTAGGTTTCAGGTGAACAGCACAGCAATTCAGTTTTATACACACACACACACACACACACACACACATATATACATATATATGTGTATTCTTTTTCAGATTCTTTTACCTTATAGGTTATTAATAATATTGAGTACTGTTCCCTGTGCTGTACAGTAGGTCCTTGTTGGTTATCTTTTTTTTTTTGGTTATCATTTTATACACAGTAGTGTGTATATGTTAATCCCAGCCTCCTAATTTATCCTTCCCCCTACAACCTTTCCGCTTTGGTTTGTTTTCTGTGTCTGTGAGTCTCTTTCTGTTTTGGAAATAAGTTCTTTTTTTTTTTTTCTTTTAGATTCCACATATAAATGATATCATATGATATTTGTCCTTCTCTGTCTGACTTACTTCACTTAGTATGATAATCTCTAGTTTATCCATGTTGCTGCAAATGGTATTATTTCATTCTTTTTTATGGCTGAGTAATATTCCATTCGTGTATATGTGTGTGTGTGTGTGTTTATATATTCTTTTTTTTGGCCACGCAGGCATGTGGGGTCTTAGTGAGGCATGTGGGATCTTAGTTCCCTGACCGGGGATCCAACCCACACCCTCTGCATTGGAAGCGCAGAGTCTTAACTACTGGACTGCCAGGGCCATCTCTACTACATTTTCTTTATCCATTCATCTGTCAATGGACATTTAGGTTGCTTCCATGTCTTGGCTATTGTAAATAGTGTTGCAATGAATATTGGGGTGCATGTACCTTTTCAAATTATGGTTTTCTCTGAAGGTCTGCCCAGGAGTGGGATTGCAGGATCATATGGTAGCTCTATTTTTAGTTTTTTAAGGAACCTCCATACTGTTATGCATAGTGGCTACACCAATTTATATTCCCACCAACAGTGTAGGCGGGTTCCCTTTTCTCCACACCTTCTCCAGCATTTATTGTTGCAGACTTTTTGATGATGGCCATTCTGACTGGTGTGAGGTGATACTTCATTGTAGTTTTGATTTACATTTCTCTAATAATTAGCGATTGTAACAATATATTTCTATTGATTGTACCTTTTCATCTATACTTTCTATTTAGCATTCAAAATCAATTAATCTTTACCTCTAAGCAAAAATGGGTTCAAAGAGTTTCTGTAGCTTTCGGATTGACACACCATACAGTATTTGTTAGCTGATTCTTCAGCAGTAAGCAAACTACTGAAAAAGAAGAGCTGAAGTTTAATATATTAACTATATTGTCTTTTTGCATAATACAATTTTAAGAAAGGTATTTTTCTAAGTATTTTCTACACTTGAAAGCATGTCAAAAATGAACTCTGTTTTATAAATGTGTGAACTGAAGTAAAGAGTTCCATAGACCAAATTTTTTTTTTTTAATTTTTTTGGGGGTACACCGAGTTCAATCATCTGTTTTTATACACATATCCCCGAATTCCCTCCCTTCCTTGACTCCCCCCCTCGAGTCCCCCCCCCCCGCCCCAGTCCTCTAAGGCATCTTCCATCCTCGAGTTGGACTCCCTTTGTTATACAACAACTTCCCACTGGCTATCTATTTTACAGTTGGTAGTATATATATGTCTGTGCTACTCTCTCGCTTCGTCTCAGTTTCCCCTTCACCCCCCGCCCCCTCCCATACCTCGAGTTCTCCAGTCCATTCTCTGTATCTGCATCCTTGTTCTTGTCACTGAGTTCATCAGTACCATTTTTAGATTCCGTATATGTGAGTTAGCATACAATATTTGTCCTTCTCTATCTGACTTACTTCACTCTGTATGACAGATTGTAGTTCTATCCACCTCATTACATATAGCTCCATCTCATCCCTTTTTATAGCTGAGTAATATTCCATTGCGTATATATGCCACATCTTCTTTATCCATTCATTTGTTGATGGGCATTTAGGTTGCTTCCATGTCCTGGCTATTGTAAATAGTGCTGCAATAAACATTATGGTACAAGTTTCTTTTGGGATTATGGTTTTCTTTGGGTATATGCCCAGTAGTGGGATTACTGGATCATATGGTAGTCCTATTTGTAGTTTTTTAAGGAACCTCCAAATTGTTTTCCATAGTGGCTGTACCAACTTACATTCCCACCAACAGTGCAGGAGAATTCCCTTTTCTCCACACCCTCTCCAACATTTGTTGTTTCCAGATTTTGTGATGATGGCCATTCTGACTGGTGTGAGGTGATACCTCATTGTGGCTTTGACTTGCATTTCTCTGATGATGAGTGATGTTGAGCATCTTTTCATGTGTTTGTTGGCCATCTGTATGTCTTCTTTGGAGAAATGTCTATTTAGGTCTTCTGCCCATTTGTAGATTGGGTTATTTGGTTTTTTGGTATTAAGCTTCATGAGCTGCTTGTATATTTTGGAGGTTAATCCTTTGTCCGTTGTTTCATAGGCAATTATTTTTTCCCATTCTGAGGGTTGCCTTTTAGCCATAGACCAAATTTTAAATGCTCACTTCCTCCTTCCCTGGGAAGGTTTGCCAGTTTGCCAGCTCCCTAACTGCTCCTGCTTATCTGTAACTTACTCCTGCCTCTATTTCCTTCACTGGAACCTGGAGTCAGAAGGATGACTTGGGAGAGTTTTAGCACTTCCTTCCATAAACCGTGCCAGCGCCAATGCTACAAGCCACCCAAAATAAAAATACAATTTACATAAAATTACTGTGCTTACCATACAAAATGGTAGCTTCAACATGAATTTCTACACAATTGCTGTCCCTAAGTTCATTCTAAACAGAATTTTTGGAGCTTCTACTGGCTGAGGGTCAGAACTATGAAAAAGTTCTGTCTGCTCTATCTTCTTAGGAAGTGACAGGTCCTAAAGTTTAGTTCAAGTCCTTCAGTCTTGTATGTGAGTGAGTGATGTGTGTCTGTTTGTGTATTTTGGGTGCTGAGGAGAGAAGGAAGTATGTATGACAAGCAGAGTAAATCAATAAATACAGCTCATTAGTTGGTATGAAGTTATTAGCCTTGGTAGGGAAGAGACCAGTAATTCACTAACCCTTTAATCTATGCCCCAAACTGCCTACTCCCTCCTAAGTGAGAATTGATTGTATTTTGTTTCTCTGTTCACATGGAGCATATGTGAGCATGCTAATTGTAAGTACTGCTAGTTAAATTGACAGTTCTGGGTAGTAGCAGACAACTAGGTCTTATGTCTAAACCATCCAATTTACCCACATAATCCAAAAATCTGGCATGTGGTGGCAAGTATTTGAGAATCTAGACAACTCTTGAAACTTACCAAGGTCTTTTTGAGAAATCGACAGCTCAGATTGTAGGCAATTATTTTAAAGTGAAAGGAAGAGGAAATATGAGGCAAGCCATGCCCTGCAGGAGACCATGATACAGACAAATATTCTCATTCTTTTTTTTTTGACTGCACCACGAGGCATGCAGGAGATCTTAGTTCCCTGACCAGGGATTGAACCCATGCCCCCTACAGTGCAAGCGCAAAGTTCTACCCACTGGACCACCAGGGAAGTCCGTATTCTCATTCTTAACTGAGCTTTCTGAAGATATGTCTGAATTTGATATCTTCTTTGGTCATATATAAAAATATATTCACAGTTCAGTAATCAATTAGTGTGGAAATAAAGACAACGCCATACAGACTTTTCTTGTTAGCACATAAAATCTAGCATAGAGTTTACATGTAGCAGGAACTCAAAATATTGTTAACTCAGTATATCTCCAACCAAAATGTTGTGTTCTGAAATAAAAGGAATTAGGGCCATAAAAGCAGGTTAAGAGTATAATAACATTACATGTTATTTTTCCTTTCTGTTTTTTTTAAATACTTTTTCTCTTTGTTTTTAGTTTCACAGTTAAGGTGTAAATCCATTTTTTAAACAGGGAAATTTAGAGTTTTATATTCATGAGCCAATGGAAATGATTCACATTTCGCCAGTGATAAGGCAATTCCTTTAAGTTGTTTCAAATGGCCCTAGAACCTCTGGCTAATTTAAAAGTCCTTTTGTTCTAATTTTGGCAAATCATAATACACAGATAAGACTTAAGTTTCATAAATTCTCTTTAGATATTTGAATTATAACAATAGGTAGGTATATAACTTGTGTGATTAGAAAGTTTACTGCAGTTTAAGTAAGTACTTTCTATATCATATTGAAATTCAAGTTTATACTAATGTCAGCTTCTAATCGCCAGTCTGCCTTAACAGATGGATTAGGGTATATGGAGTAAATAAAAGAGTAAAAGAGCACACAAAAAAGTATAGGTCGTGCAAATAAACATTTTGCACCTTAGCAAAGGGATTAAAAATATTTAAACCAATTATAGGTAGCTTCTGTACTTGTCCTATGGTATTTTTTTAGAGCTCATATCTGATATGGGCAGTTCTAGTTCATGGTAGAGTTCTGTAGGGCACAAGTTTATCCCCCAAAGGAAATACCTCTTTGCCAGAAGATGAAGATAATTGGGGCCCTCAATGTCAGGATCCTCCATCTTATGCTGTGACACCTTCTTGAGACCATTAATAGAAGCCTGAGCAGCTAGTGATGAGATGCTCCAGCTGCTTCCAGTAACCCAATAGCATTCTCCTTTGGCAGATCAGCAAATCACAGCTAAGAACTCAAAACCCAGCACACAGCTCCCACAGTGTCCACTCTGGGAATATTCTATTAGAGACTTGGAGACCTTCCTGTAATTTTCCTTAAAATGTATTATTTTAGGACATATTAAGTTCCAGGATTACAGTGGGGGAGAAGGGTGCTATACTGGTTATGTTCTTAGTTGTGTAACTAGCATAAGAAGTAGAGGAATGAGGTGACTTTATTCCAGGATGACAGACTAATCTAACATAAAAAACATTAAATTACAGGCATGCCATATAGTATAAAATAGCAACCAAAGCTATCTCAGATTCAGAGGACAAAGATGCTGGGCTATTAAGCTATGCAATTTTGGCTCAAACTAGAATACAATGATCTAACCCTGCAGTATAAATTCTGAGATTACAGACCATTTTGCGCTGTAACAATGGGGTACTTAACAGATTTGTGGATCAGTATTTGGTTCTACATGTCTGGTTTCCCCAACACCAATACCACATTGACACAGGTAAGCAAGGTCAGTGGATTTCCTCTGTTAGAGATGGGATGAAATCTCTGGTACTCCCAGGGAATTAAGTTGATAGCCAAATCTATTGTTCGACCACTGAACACACTGCTCTGTTATCCTTGGCTATTCCTGGTCAGAGAGGTGTGACGAAACTTTTGGAAGACCTCAAAACAACTCTATGAGATATATACTATTATTATCCCAATACTATAGATAAGGAAACTGAAGCACAGGGCAATTAAGATCACAGAGTTAGTAAATGATAGAGCCAGGCAATCTGGCTCTACTTCAGGGCTCTTAACTACTTATTATGGGCTGAACTTTGTCCTCCCCAAAATTCATGTTGAAGCCCTAACTCTGTGTACCTTAGAATGATTGCATTTGGAGATTTTAAAGAGGTAATTAAGTTAAAATGGGGGATTAGGGTGGGCCCTAACCCAATATAACTGGTATCCTTTTATGAAGAGGAGATTAGGACATAAGACATGCATGGAGGAAAGACCACACGAAGACAGAGGGAGAAGACAGCTATCTGCAAGCCAAGGAGAGAGGCTTCAGAAAGAATCCAAGCCTGCTGATATCTTGATCTTGGACTTTTAGCCTCTAGACCTTGAAGAAATAAATTTCTGTTGTTTAAGCCACCCAGTCTATGGTATTTGTTATGACAGCCTTAGTAAACCAATATACCAGTGAAATACCACTACACTGTATTTCTTGGTAGTGAGTGCCAATAGAGGCAGTGCCATTGGTAAGCATCCACTGGCAATGTTCTAAGCAGAGTGTTTAAATTTTAAATTTAAAATTAAAATTTTCAAGTTGTTTAGATTTAATGGTAATATATTCACATTCAAAATACTAAAAGTATAAAAGAGCCTAGCTTGATCATTTATTAGCTCCTATACTGCCAGGCTACCTAGTCCCCTTCTGGGCTCAACCAACATTACCTGATTTTTGTGTGCCCTTCTAAAGATATTCTATGCATATAAAAACAATTATGTGCATATATATTTATATATTCCCTTCAGTTGCTTACTATAAACACTGTTTAATCTCTTACATATTTTTCACAGAGGTATCTTGAAACTGACTTTATATGGAGAGATTCAATTAAAGGTTGCTTCTTCTGAATTGCAATTTGAGTTCTAGATATAATCTTTACTTACATTTTACAAACAGGAGAAGATGGAAATGTCTGAAGTTCTGCACATAATGAGTTCACCGAAGAATGTTGGTTTGTTGGGTGTAGATGAGTTAATGGCATTTCTAACTCTACTAGAATATATAAAAATAAAAAAAAAAGTTACATAAACATTGAATAAAATTATGTATAATTCATAACTTTTTGTAAGCAACCATTATGTGTCATCATTATGTTACAACAAAAATTTTCAACCAAAAGAAATCTGGGTTATTTGAAATACAAAATGACAGTTTTAAATTTCCATCTGTGCAAAGGATTACACATATATCATACAGTATCCCAACTATGATAGTGGTGATTTTTTAAAAATACACTGACAACTAAACTTTATTGTTTACCATATAAGATAAATTCTAAGACTTTATGTGTAATAATGTTTTAAATTCTGACAACTTGTGTTGTCAGTATTTAGGAGCTAGTACTATTTTTATCGCCATACTAAATACTGGTGATGTTAAGCAAATAGTATGAATAGAGAATAATTCTTCACCTTCAAAAGTCTGAGGTCTAGGTGGCCTTGCACAGAGTTACATTTTCATAGGGTGGGCTTGAAAAACTAATCCTAATTTATCATAAGTAGTCCGTGTGCTTCTATCACTTTCATAAATAAAGCAGTATACTTCCAAAGAGATGATTAATATGATTCAGAGATAAATGTAACTAAATAACAGTATCATCACCATAGTTAGGGAGCAATACAATCTGACATTACACTGGAAGGAAAGACGATTCTGAGATTCCAAATTTGGTAGGATAGAAACAGTAACAATGATAGGATTGCTTTGGGGATCAAAAAGTTAAATTTACAAAAGTATAACAGGGTCAGCAAGATTGCTAACACTGAGGTAACATATAAACCGCTTTTCCTGAGATATAAAATCATAAGATTTCTATTTTGAATATTAACACTACCTCCTCCATCCCTCTTCCTCAATCTCTGTAAGTCTCCACCGTGTATTATTCAGTTTTGGTGCTAGAGGATGTTAATGGCAGTAACAAATGGAAAGGGGTAGATAAAAGAACAACTTGGCTTGCAGTAATCAAATTTTAAACATGAAAACTGTCTCATCGTAGACTTTATATGTGACTGTATTGTACTTTCACTTCATATGTAGGTATCTCCTGATAAGTGCAATGATTTATTCAAAATTTCTACCTGGTTCCCTGTACTCCGGTTCACATAGGCTTTGAATGGCCAAAATGTCTCTGGAGCTGCATTTTATATCCTCAATGTCAATTCCATGCTTGATAGTAAGATCTGGAAAAAAAAAAAGAGGAAGAAGTCTACTATCAGCAAAAGTACTATGATATTAGTTTTCCTGTTATCGTGTTCATTCTTCAGTGGCAATGATTCTGAGGAGTCATTTAGTACACCCTCAGGGCCAAGTGAAGGCTGGGAGTGCAGCGCCACAGTCATTCAGGAAATTCCCCTGTCCCTTCCGTTAGCATTCACCAATTTGTGTCCTTCTCGCCAGCCCATGGGCCACCTGCAGTTTTGAGCTCTGCTAGATTTTCAAGTTCTGGTATAAATTTGATCCATTTACTCAGGTTGGCTTTTCATTACCTTGCTTGACTTGTAGGCTGATCAGTAATTCTCCTGATTTAGTCTTTTCTGCAAGAATTCCTTCAAGTCTGTTGATGGCAAGCATCCCTATTCTCAATGAATATCACAAATCTCCCTTCACTCCTCCTTAATATTATATATCTCTGATTATTTCAATTGGAATTTATGAGAGGAAAGTTAAATATTTGGGCTCAAATTATATTAAAAGACTTCAACAATATTTACTAAATCTAACTGGGAAGAAACCATCTAAATTCTAGGTTATGACTCTGCCAGTCATCTGATCCCATGAATTATAAGCTTACTCTCAGCCTCTAAAGTCAGCCCAGAAGTTGTTAGTGCTTTGTCATTATGTATGAGAAAATAATGCAAAAAAATTAATATAGTCATGTATGGTTTAGTTCTATTTGCATAATTATCTTGAAATGGTTAGATTAATTTCAGAGACATTTTAAGCATGCAAGTGTATAAAGGGAAGACAATGAGAAGAGTCTTAATAATAATTTTGAGATTTCATTGTGTAAGCTTACAGGATACTTTTTAAAAATCTGAAGATTCAGAAAAAATTTAACAAACAAGAATTTTTATAACAAACATTCTCAGGTAGTTCTAACAAGTAACAGATTTTAAAATTACCTCTCACCTCTTTTGAAAAGCTTTTCATTTTCATCTACATAATTTATTATCTCTGGCATTAAGTTTAATGACTCCTTCAGTTCTGAGAGTGATGGAATATTAACGTCTTGCTTGAGGCTTGTAGGTATTAAAAATTCACACTCAGACAAAATTGATGGCTGAAATAATATGCAGATAAAACAAGTTTTTAGTGAGGTTTTCCAAATAAATATTTCTGAGTTCATAAATAGATACATTTGCTTAATTGGTGTACCAAATTTTAAACTAAACCCACACTCAAACATTTTAATGCTCTGCATACATTTTATTTAAAAAATAAATGTAGCAGCCAAAAAAAATATATTACAAGAAATGTTCTGAGTAACAGCCTTCATGGCCATTGATTACATTAGTGACGTACAATGTCCCTAGATGCAGAAATATCTTCTTTTGTGGTAATAACGAATTTTCAAAATTCTAAATTAAAAACAATCACTGCAACAAATGAGAGCCAATGAATGGGGAAAGTAAAAAGAGTAGACGGAGTGGAATGGATCTTTACCGCATTCCATGGAATTTATTTCTCTTTCATTCCTACAGAACTGGATTCTTTAACAAGTGAGACTGTATGTGCATAACTCAGAATTAACAGGGGAGGAAGAGAGGGACTGGAGAAAAGGGGCTCATAGGTGAATTAATATTTTTACCATGTGTATTAAAGTTTTTATTTGTTAAAAAAAAAACAACCAACCAAACAAAAAACTTTAAATGCCTTAATACCAGCATATAAATGACCACTTAATGTCCTATCCCAGGTATATTAATTAAAATTATTGGGAGAGGTTTTAAAATTCCCTATACCAGGGCTGCACACCAGACCAGATAAATCAGAAGGTATCTTAGTAGGATCCAGGCTTCAGAATTTTATTAACATTTATCAAGTAATTCCAATGTGTAGCCAAGGTTTAGACTGCTATCTCTGAAGTAAATTTGACTCCTTAATTGATACACATTCAATCCATTATCAAGTCTTTTTAACTTGCCAATATTGCTTTAACCTATAAAAATGTGATTGACTGACTTTTATTTAAAAATTACTGAAAGCAAATATTACAGCTTCATTTAAACCTACTGTATCTTCCAGCTTCTCCTGATAAAAGTTCTCTTCATCCATGTAAAAATCTTCTTTCACAAAACCTTCCAAATCTCCTTGAAAGGAGAAACACTCCCTTAACAAAATATAAAGCATTAAATAAGTGTTCACTAAAGACAAGGTAAATACCAAATGTAGCCAATCAACATACATAGTGATTAAAATTAGAGCTGAGGTAAAGCAATGATAAAACACTATGATCAATAACATCTAGACTTGTGAGCATACAAAAAATATTTTCTCCTCTTAAAAATATTTACAACACTGGGCAATTAAGTACCTGAAAAAATTAGCTTCTGTGAAGATCTGTCCTTTGAAATCTAACAAGGGATCCTTTACTAAATATAGTTTTAGCCTACTCAACAGAGTATGCAAAGTTGGTAGCTGGCTTTTATAGGCCATCAAATTATCTACAAAAATTACTTCTTCATCAATAGACAAATCTGAAAATAAATAAGAAATATAAAAGAATAAGAAAAAATCTAAAAGTTATACAAAAAGATCTAGATAGTTATTGTAGTCAGCCACTAGATACAGTTGTGGTTTTCAAATATATTTCATTTCATTTATGTATTTATTTATTTATTTGAAGTATAGTTAATGTACAATATTATGTTAGTTACAGGTGTACAATAGAGTGACTCAAAATTTTTAAAGTTATACTCCATTTATAGTTATTATAAAATATGGCTATATTCCATGTGTTGTACAATATATTGTTGGGCTTATTTTATACATAATGGTCAAACACATTTTAAATTCTTTAGTTCTTCATTGTACTGTGCAAATAAATCATGTAGCATGGTACTAGCACACAGGTAGAAGCTCAATAAAATTTAACATTATTTAGTACACTGGGTAGTAACCAAATACCCTGAAAGAGCTGTTGTGGCTCATATTATTTTCTAATAAAATTAATGTAATCAATGAAGGAAAATCTCTTGTGGTCTTATGCCTCAAAATAGCCAGGGTTAGCCCCAGCAAGACTGTAAAGGAATAAAAGCATTTGACTTCTGCTGACCCTACTCTTTTCTTCTCTGCATGATTTTCTCTCTTAAGGTCTCCAATTCATCCCCAGAGACTGACAGGTAGGGAGTGGAGATGGTCTGCAAAGCCTACAAACGAGACCGACTCTGACTCTAGTGCTCTAAAGATGTTCAAACATGTTGGTTATAAAATTAATTACAATCAAAACTATATAGTGAAGTATCTAGTAGAGAAGTGTGACATAGCTTATGTATTAGGAAACACAACTGCTAACAGGTAATTACTGAAATAGGTTTCTCCTCCCTTATCCCCACCCTATCATGTTTGGGTCACTTTAGAATCTTAGCTAACAGTGTCAGGGCTTTAGCAATTTCTAGACCCAGGGAGGGAACATAAAACCTATCCCCATTTCTCACTAATCTCTGAGTGGAAAGAGAAAAAGGCAAATCTAAGCTCAGATGAGGAACTACTTGGAAAGCCAACTCCCCAAAACGAAAGCCATCTCGAAGGGGAAGCAATGGTCTCTTGCTCTGGGCAGTGATCTTTCAGTTAAGTAATTTTAGAATGGTGTGAAAGAAGGGTAGCATGAAGTGATGTATCCCATGACCAACTACATCATTGGTATGCATGTGCTTAATAAATATGTGGTAAAGAGTAGGCAGGCAGGGACCAACCCTTTGCCTGGTGCTAACAAAATACCAAAGGAGAACGCATTATGTAAACTAGCCTCCTAAGAGACTGTTTATCTGTTTATTGGAACCTGCTAAGTCCTTGACAATCCTGTGGCCCAAAAGCTTCCCATGCATGATATAATGGAGAAAGATAGCCAATCAGTTCCATGTCTAAGCAGGGTTTAGCCGAGATAGTTTAAAGATGGTTCATTTGTACATCCATTCTGTAAGTACTAATAAGGTAGTGTTAATAGTAAAAACCCAAAGAGCATTCATTTATATCCCCATCTCCACCTTCCACTTTCAAACACAGACCCTCTAGCCATCTTTCCTTCCTATAGGCTCACGCTGGTATTTCTGGGGGTCCATGGGGACGTCTCATGTCAGTTATGAGGCCTTGTTTTCTAACCACCCTTTCTTGTTGGAGCCACTTGGGGGCAGCATCGCACCACAACTGATGTTCTTTATGCCTATCAAAGGTTTTGCCAGGGATGCTACTTCCTTACAGTCTAGGGCTATACAGCATACCCTGGATTTCTTGCCTGATTACCACTAGTATATGTACCAACACAGAGATGAGGAAACTGTTTTCCTCTAGCGTAGAGGAGTGTTAAATTGTCATGAGGAAACAAAATTTTGGCTGCTTGATAACTATGAAAAAAAGCAGAAAAAAAGACACCTACTGACAGGAAAGAAGACAGGGCTATTTTTTACAGAAGATACTTTTGTCTATTTAGAAAATCCAAGATAATGAAATGAAAACAACTGAGTTCACTGAAGTATGTGATAAAAAATTATAAAAAACAATGGTCTTCAAATATATATATGTAAAAACCTAGTCAAAAATTAATGGAAAAACTAGTTCATAATGGCCACAAATATACAAATAGTGAGGAATAAACATAACAAAAATGTGCAGAAAATATATGGAAGAAACCATAAAATGTTACTGAGGATCGTTACCAAAAAATAAATAAATAAACAAATAAATAAACTTGAAGAAAAGGCAAGATAAACCATTTTCCTGGCTAAAAAGACTAACTATGGTAAAAATTTTAAAAGGTATCAATAACATTTGGATTTTTCAAGTGGTCTGTCTTGGAACTTGGAAAACAGATTACAAAGTAAATATGGAAGAATATAGACATGAGAGTAGGAAAGAAAAAGAAGAGACTATTAATACATGTTATACTAGTGTATTAAGTAGTTAAAACTGTATGATACTGACACAATAATAGGCAAAGCAATAGAACATAATAGAAAATCCAGAAACAAACCATAATGTGGATAAGGATTTTGCATATGATGTAAGTGGCATTTCTAATCAGTGGGGAAAGGAAAGAGTATTCCACAAATAATATTGGAACAACTACCAAAGCATTTGGGAAATTTTTTTTTAATTTTTACTTTTAAATATAATACTATAAGGCATATACAGTATGATCACAATAGTAAAATGATTTTGTTTAGATTACAGGATTATAAGGTTTTAGTAAAGGGACATTCTATGTATTTAAGATGTAGGAAAACATAAAATTCATTAATAAAATTTTAAATTAATGAGGACTGATAAAATTCAGTTCTCATTCATGATCAAAAGCTCTTAGCAAACTCAGAACAAGGAGATTCCTCAACCCAATAAAGTATGTATATTTTTCTAACATTTCACCATTGAAAATGATGTAAACATTGAAATAATATTTACATCATTTTCAATGGTGAAACAAAGTATTTCCTCTACTGTCAAAACAGGACAAGGATGGCAGCTATTGCTACTTCTGTTGAACAATGTACTGGAGATCCTAGCCAGCACAGTAAGACCAAAAAAGATATAAATAGTGTAAAGGGAGAAACAGATGCTAATGAAATCACTGTCTCAAAGAGATAATTTCAATGTTCACTGCAGCATTATTCACAATAGCCAACAACCTAAGTGTCTGTTGACAGATGAATGGGTAAAGAAAATGTCACACACACACACACACACACACACACACACACACACACACACGGAATCTTGTTCAGCCTTGAGAAAGGAAATTCTGTTTGCAACATGAATGAAACTGGAGGGCATTATGCTCAATGAAATAAGTCAGAGGACAATCAAAACTACTGCAAGCTATTACATACACAGAATCTAAAATTTTTTTAAAATTAAAAAATAAAAAGCCGAACTCACAGAAACAGAGAGTAGAATGGTGGTTGCCAGGGACTGGAACTGGGGTGTGGGGGAAATAGAGAGAGGTTGGTAAAATTGTACAAACATGCAATTATAAGAAAAATACGGTCTGAGGATCTAATGTATAACATGGTGATTATGGTTGATAATACAATAGTGTTTAATTTAAATTTGCTAAGAGAGTAGAACTTAAGTGTTCTCATCAAAAAAAAAGAAAGAAAGAAAGAAAAGGCAAGTATGTGAGGTGATGGACATGTTCATTAACTTGACAGTGGGAGTCCTCTCATAATGTATACAGATATCAAATCGTTACATTGTACACTTTAAATACATTACAATTTATTTGTCAATTATACCTCTATAAAGCTAAAATAGATGTGGGTGGTTGATGAAGCTGGGGGTGCTGCTTTTTATTATAAACCTTAAATAACTATTTGACTCTCTAAATCATGTACATGTACAATTTTTAAAAATTAAAAATAAAGCTACATTTACATTTGTTTATATGTTCCTGGGGTGTCTAAAAGGATATTCATAAAGATGGTTATATTTATTGACAAATAATATGTGAATATTATAAAAAAATTAGTACATATCGACAAACCAACCAACAAAAAAATTACCCACTGTTTTTATGTCTTAAAGAAATATATGTTTGGAATTAACTTATTATTTAGTAATTAACTATATTTCTTATAAGACAGAGCAAATTTACAGTACCAATTGAATCTTAAAGTATAATACATTCATTTTAATTTAGACAGTGAGACCAAAGTATCTATAAATCTGGCAGCAATCAATATAATTGCAAAGAAAATAAATTGAATTGCAAATTTAAATTTATAAAGTGATGTCAAATAACACAGGACTCCTAAGGAAATATAGGATATGGACAATTCATATGTATTTGGGAAACTCAAGAATATTTTAATTCAGCTAATAATAAAGAAGCGTCTGATTCAGCTGATGACAGATATGAAATTTGCCAATAGATGTTTCTGGATTGCCACATTAATATAATAACAGCTGTGGTTGGGTAGCCTGTTACATTTTACAAACCATAATCTTTACATGTATATACATATTACTTGATCCCCACAAAATAGTTCATAAGAAATTAAAAGAAAAATTATAGAAGAAAATTGAAAACCATAAAATTTTTAATACCTGTCTTAAAATTGTACCACTTTTTAGAGTAGATTTGGACTATGGTCAAATCTTCTGATTCCAAATTCAGCCTCTTCCTATCATATCATGCTCTCAAGTTTAGTCTTTAATGCACTCTTTATCTTTCTTCTCAGACTATAAGAGGAATTTAACTCTCTATATATCACACACATATTTCCCAGCCCTAAAGATTTTATACACAATTTATCTATCTACATAAAAAAGCAGTAAAAGAACCAAATTATTTTTCATGTTAAAGCTACAGCATATCTTAAATGATAGTATTAATTATATAATGGATTTTTTTTAATATAAAAAAGAAATAGGTTGTTATACATACAAGAAAGGTAGTTCTCAGCAAGTTTTTACATGGTCAGAAAAATTTATCACCCTCTAGTAAGATGAAAAGTTTGGAATATAATAGTTTGGGTAAAATGTATCTTTAATTATTACTTACTGTAAATTTGTAAAAACTGAGTGAATTTCCTGACATAATACTGCAACTATTCAATTTCCACTTTGAATTATAGTTTCATATAAATTAGATAATATTGAAAATCTTTAGCACATTTGGGAAAATAAAATATAACCATTACTTAATAATCTACTAATTTAATGTTACACCAGATTGTTGTGTCATCAGATATGTACACAGATGCTAATAACATTACAGTAATACGTTGTGAGCACCCTATGATCGAATGTCTGAGGCTATTTTGAAGCTCAGAACACTTAAACTCCAAAAACAGCTAAATTTACAAAAAGGGGGTTAATATGAAAGAAAATATTTTGCTAATGTGGCAAAGCTTAGAATTACAGTTTTGCAGGTGGATATCCTTAGCAAAATTAAAAATTTTTAAATCCAATAAAACAAAAAAATCACTGAAATGAAAACTTGTATATTAGTAAGAAATGTTTTATAACAATAGAAATAACAAATGTTTTACCTTGCTTCTGTGCTTGAAGTGATGGACATTTTTCTGAGCAGCTGACAAGTGTAAAGACTTCATTGTAGTCCTCATGGGTATGTAAGCTGGCTTCCTCTACTTCAATTTGGGAGTTTGGGTTTGAACTTGGCACAACTTCCTCAAATTCAAAGTTAAGCTGGGTCACCATTCCTGTAATTGTTTTTCTATGACATTAGAAAATTACTAATTTTGTGTATGTCTTATTTAAAACATCTTTATTAACAAATAGTGTATGTTCACTGTAGAAAATTACCAAATTCCAGCAGATAGAAAAATTATGCATTGCTCCACCATGTATTTTCTCAATTATTTTTGAATATTTTTAAATAAAAGTGGATTCACGTACATAGTATTCTGTAACCTGTTCTTTTCTGCTAAACAATGAAGCATGAGCACATTTATATATCAATCAGTGCACATTCACCTCATTTTTGAGTGGATGAACAAAATCCCATTGTATTGCTAAATAATAATTTATTCAATCAGTTCCCTATTATTGGAAATTTAAATTTGTTGTAACTGTTTGCTATTATGAGCAACAATGCAAGGAATATCTTTGTGCACTTGTCTAATCGTTTTCTCAAAATGCAGTTCCTAAAAATGGAAATGTTGAGGTTAAAGATATATAGATTTTTAGACTTTGCCGTACACTGCCAAAATGCCCTTGTCCTGGATATCGAATGTCTGCTTTTCATGTCATTATCCAACATTTTATATTCTCTTCTGCAACCTGGGAGACTGATCTCTGTGAACCAACTAAGCTCCCTTGCCCTGTCTTCTGGTTGGGTTCAGCCAATGGAATCATTGGTAGGAGATCAAAGGTGGGAAAATAAACAGGTTGAAATATTATTCTTCCCGAATCTTTCCCTCCTGGGCCACAGTTTTGAGAAGTGACTGCATTCTTTTACCAACAGTTAGATCTTTTATCAGACAGCCTTTCTCCCACAGCTGCAGTTCTTACTGTGTTGGTTACTGCTCAGTCCCCTTTCTCCTTCAAGCATAGGGTGGTAATAACTTCTGGCTGTTGTTAGCCCTGGGAATTTTTTTTTTTTTTTGGCTCCCTTGACCCTACGCATATCTTGCCTCTTTCCTGATTGATCCAGGCATATCTGCCATTGTCTATATCATTGGGATATTTGGACTTACAAGAGATCTTTCCACTAATTTTTGCAACAGGTAAATGTATTATTGGCAATTCAGCTACACATTCTAATATACATTTTTATAATATCCTAAAACATTTTAGCTTTAATAATTCTCTATACAGACTAAAAGCACCAAAATCAATATAATTCCCCAATGTAATTACAGAAAGTAATGACCATGTCATTAACAAATCATATGTAGAAAAATCTCTAAAGTTTCTGCTTTACTCTTTAAGAAAATACAAGGTACAAGAAAAAATATTTCAACTCACCCAGGTCCATATTACTCATAAGAATATTGATTCCTATGTGGATCTTTATAGACTTCTAAATTTAGTGCTTAGATAGCTGCTTTTTAAAAAAATAAATATTACTGGCAGAGTCAGTACTTTATAATAATCCTTGGTACTATAGTTTTAAGAAAACCCCATCAATTCTCTTTCCCTAGATATAAGTGATCTACAAAGACCAGTATTTTCTGGATCTCCTCCTCATCCAGTATTATCTATTCTTTGTGCACTGGTGTCTCCCCCTGCGCCTGACTTGTAAATACTGATGTTTCCCAGGCTTCCAATCTATATTGTCTTTTTTTTCTTTCCATATCATTCTCTTTGAGTAAATCCACCCACTCCAGTTCACTAATTCCTTAACTTAAAAGAAATTTTTACTGAGTGTCTACAATGTGACTAACAGCATTTTAGGCACGGGGAGTGGAGTGGTGAACAAAACAGAGTTCTTGCCCTCATGAAGTTTACCTGCTACTGGGACAATAGACAAATAAATACGTAAAAAACGTAATGTAAGGTGGTAAAAAAAAACTGTTATGAGTGAAATAAAATGAGATATTAGAACATCAAGTAACAGTTAGAGGCTTGACAAAAGGTATATTTTAGAGACAGTAGTTAGTGAATGGCCTTCTGAGGAGCTACCGCTACCTGAATAATGGTAGGGAGTAAGCCATACAGAGGCTTAAAGCAGAGGAGCAAGGTTGGCATAGTCTAAGAAAAACAGAAAGGTCAGGGTGACTGGAACCTAGTAAGATTAGATAAGTAGGTAAGGCCAGATCATGTTGGATCTTACAGGACTTGGTAAGAACTTTGGATTTTATCCCATGTGAAATGGGATACCATTGATGAAATGGATAAACCACCAATAATTGAGACATTTCACAATCTGATTTATGTCTTTTAAAAAAATTCATAGGCAAATTCTTGGAAGAAAATACAGGAGTAAATCCTTGTGATTTTGGTTTAGGTGAAACCTTCTTACATATGACACCAAAAGCACTAATAACAAAAGAAAAAGTAGATAAATTGAACTTCATCAAAATCCAAAAATTTTGTGCTTCAAAGGATACCATGAAGGAAGTGAAAAGACAATCCAGAGGAGAAAATATTTGCAAATCACATATCTAATAAGGGACTTGTATCTAGAATAAAGAACTCTTAAAACTCAATAATAAAAAGGCACATAACACAATTTAAAAATGGCAAAGGACTTGAATAGACATTTCTCCAAAGAAGACATACTAAAGGCCAATAATTACAAGAAAAGATGCCCAACATCATTAGCCATCAGGGAAATGCAAATCAAAACTATAATGGCATGCCTTGAGCCATCCACTAGGATGGCTATAATCAAAAAGACAGATGATAACAAGTGTTGGCAAGATATAAATAAATCATAACCTTCATACACTGCTGGTGGGAATGTAAAATGATACAGCTGCTTGGAAAACAGTCTGGCAATTCCTCAAACAGTAAAACACAAAGTCACTATATGATCCAGTAATTCCTCTACCAGAGAAATAAAATCATATGTCTGCTCAAAAAACTGTCCACAAATGTTTATAGCAGCATTATTCACAGTAGCCAAAAAAGTGGAAACAAATATCCATGAACTGATGAATGGATAAATAAAAATGGAATATTATTTGGTCATAAAAAATGAAGTGCTGGGAATTCCCTGGAGGTCCAGTGGTTAGGACTCTGTGCTTCCACTGCAGGGGGCATGGGTTCTATCCCTGGTTGGGGACTAAGATCCCACATGCCCTGCGACCAAAAAAAAAAAAAAAAAAAATAGAAGTGTTGATACATTCTACCAAATAGATGAAACTTAAAAACATTATGTTAAGTGAAAGAAGCCATTCACAAAAGATCACATACTGTATGTGTGATACTGAGATTTATAATAAGAGATATGTATTTGGTCTTCATATCTGTTTTTGGCACAGAGCTCCTAAAGCCATTGGAATTTCCTAAGTGATGAGAACAATAAAGTTATCTTTGGTTATGTTAATAAGGTGACTTTTGGAAAGCACCTAAGGATGGGGATTGGTTGCTAGGAGACCCAAGCATGTGATCAGAAGATTAGAACTTTCAGTTCCACCCCTCTGACCTCCAGGGAAGAGAGAGTAGCTGGAGGTTGAATCAACTGCCAGTGACCAATGATGTAATCAATCATGGCTATGTAATGAAGCTTTCATAAAAACCAAAAAGGACAGGGTTAAGAGAGCTTCCAGGTTGATGAACACATGGAGGTGCTGGGAAAGTGGGGTGATGGGAGAGAGTATGGAAGCTCCATGCCCTTTCCCTGTGCCTTGCTCTGTGTGTCTCTTCCATCTGACTGTTCCTGAGTTATACCCTTTTATACTAAACTGGTAATCTAGTAAGTAAAATGTTTCTGTAATTCTATGAGTCTGTCTAGCAAGTTGATTGAACCCAAAGAGGGGGTCGTTGGAACCTCCAACCTATAGCTGGTCAGTCAGAAGCACAGATGATAAACTTGCAAATGGCATCTGAAGTGTGGGGTGCAGGGGCAGTCTTATAGAACTAAACCCTGATGCGATCTGAGGCTATCTGATGCTATCTCCAGGTAGATAGTGTCAGAATTGAGTTGAACTGTAAGACAGCCAGCTGGTGTTAGAGCATTGCTTGGTGGTGTGCAGAAATCACCATCCCCCCATGTTGGAACTGGTGTATGATTTTAGTTAGATTCCATTTATAAGAAATGTACAAAATAGGCAAATCTAAAGAGGCAGAAAAAGACTAGTGTCTGCCTGTCTGGGGAAGGGGGGAAAGGATGGGGAGTGACTGCTAATAGGTACAGAATTTCTTTTGTGTTGATGAAAATGCTCCAAAATTGATTGTAGTGATGGTTGTACAACTCTGTGAATATACTGAAAGCTGTTGGGCTGAACATTTTAAATGGGTGAATTATATGCATTTGAACTATATCTCAATAAAGATGTTATATAAACCAAACCAAACCAAAGAGTATAGGGTTTGAAGTCACACAGACTAGGGTTTGAGGGTTTGAATCCAAGCTCCAACTATTGACTAGCTGCATGTCTGTGGGCAGATTACTTAATCTGAGTCTCAGTTTCTCATATGTAATACAGGGATTGTAATACCCATCTCACATAGTTGTTACGAGGTGTACAGGAACTAAATATATGTGTAATGTCCTGTATTCAACTGCATTCATCTGAATGTAGCAAGCCACAGAGGAATAGAGAATGTTGTTATATATTCTTCCTCTTGCTCTGTTTGGCCATGAGCTCTGCCCTGGAAGCTAGGAAGCTTATTGCATGGTTCTCCATGATTTTTTTGCATTTTGCCCATCTCCATAATTCAGTAGCCTCACCTCCTCCTTTAGCCTGTCCATCAAGCTATCTTCATTTTTTTCAAATTTCTATGTTTACCCTAATATGTATTTCTTTGTTAGGAATTTAACATGTCTTTTCAAGTATGCTGGTGGTTTTTTTAAAAAAAAGATTAGAATAGTTATTATTTTTGTTAGTGCTCTGTGGCAAGTTGCATAGCTTTGACTATAGAAGCTAATTTTCCTATATGCCCTGTTATTTATTTATTGGCTGCATTGGATCTTCATTGTTGCACACAGGCTTTCTCTAGTTGTAGTGATCAGGGGCTACTCTTCACTGTGGTACGCGGGCTCCTCATGGAGGTGGCTTCTCTAGTTGCTGAGCACGGGCTCAATAGTTGTGGCTCACAGGCTTTAGAGCGCAGGCTCAGTAGTTGTGGCACACAGGCTTAGCTGCTCTGCGGCATGTGGGATCTTCCTTGAGCAGAGATCGAACCCGTGTCCCCTGCATTGGCAGGTGGATTCTTAACCACTGTGCAACCTAGGAAGTCCCTGCTCTGTTATTTTTAGTGTGCAATTTTGAAGAACATTAGGTTTTTCAGGACACATGGCAGAAAATGCCTATGTATGTTAAAACATAGTATATCAACAAATTAATAAAAGTAAAAAAACTGACATCTTAGAATCAATATTATGAAGTAACAAAATAAGAACAAGAAACAGAGGTGAGGAAGAGAAGAAAAGCAAGATTTAGGAAATCTAGGTAGTGCTACTGATCAGAATGTTTATTCTTAATTTCCATTAGGTAACAAAGGTCCTGAATTGAAAGTTAAATTTTGATATGGCAAATCTCTAAACCTTCTGCTCAATTTTGCTGTGAATCAAAAACTGCTCTAAAAAGCAAAATCTGTTAAAAATTAAATTTTACTTTATAAGACAAACTTGAAATTAATGATGGCTAAAACACACACAGAAAGTCTTAGAGGCTAGAAGGTGATGACTAGTAAGACAGTTTCACAATTCGTCAGGGACTGAGGCTTCTTTTGTTCCACTCTGCCATTCCTAGATTTGGTTCTTATCCCAAATACTCCAAGGTAGTTGCTGGAGCCAATCGTTACATCTGTATTCTATCAATAACATCAGGAAGGAGAAAAGTGAAGGAGAAAAACACGCTGCTTCCTTTTAAGGACATTCCTGAGAAATTGCATAAGCCTCTTTTGCTTGTATGGTTTGGGAAGAGCTTAATCACATGGCTACGTTTGGCTACAGGAAGGCAGAGAAATAGAAATTTTATTCTAGGTGGCGCCACAGATTCCACCTTCTTTGTCATGGATACTATCTTGGTACTGCAAAATGAATGGAGGGTAGATATGATGGGATGCCCATTCCTTTAGGGCCCCATATTTCTCTCATACAGGAGTCTTTTGTTTGAGCCTGATCATTGCCCTTGTTGAGTACTTATTGCACATTCTTGCCTCTATGCCTTCAGATATGCTGTTTCCTTTGCCTGAAATGCTTTCTCTCAAGTTAGTTTCTCCTTTGTCCAGCTCAAGCTCAATTCCTACTTCTTTGTGAAGCTGATCTCTCCTGCTTATAAAGACACAGCCCTACCAATCTCATAGGGTGAAAAGAAATTTTAGAGAGCATCTTGCATGTTGTAACTCAAAGTAGGCTCCAGGACCAGCAGCATCAGCACCCTTAGGAGCATATGAGAAGTGCAGAATCTCAGGCCCCAACACAGACTGACTGCATCAGAATCTCCATTTTTAACAAGTTCCTTGGGTGATTCATATGTACATTAATGTTTGAGAAGCATTGAACCATCATCATTATACTGATACAGAAAGTGAGGGTCAGAGAGAGAAAATGGCTTGCGGAATTAGTACTTGACTTTTCAACTCAAGACATGAAATCCACATCTTTTAATTAACAGTGCAGAACTCTTCACTATACCTGTTTCCTCCCTGCTCTAGAGTTTAGTCATGTGTTAGTTACTTTGCATTGCCCTTATACCTTGTGATAGACCTTTTGATGGTCATTTTATATTATCATTTAATTCTTTTTTAAAAAGTTTTAAAAATTTTTATTTATTTATTTATTTATTTATTTATTTATTTATTTGGCTGTGTTGGGTCTTCGTTGGTGCTGCGGGCTTTCTCTAGTTGTGGTGAGCAGGGGCTACTCTTTGTTGCAGTGCACGGGCTTCTCATTGCTGTGGCTTCTCATGTTGCAGAGCACGGGCTCTAGGTGTGTGGACTTCAGTAGTTGCATCATGCAGGCTCAGTAGTTGTGGCTCATGGGCTCTAGAGCACAGGCTCAGTCGTTGTGGCACACGGGCTTAGTTGCTCCAAGACACGGGGGATCTTCCTGGACCAGGGATTGAACCCTTGTCCCCTGCATTGGCAGGCAAATTCTTAACCACTGTGCCACCAGGGAAGTCCCTCATTTGATTCTTAACATTGTTAATTTTTTCTGCTCATATATTATCTTCCTAACCTGATTTTTAAATTCCTAGATGACAGAAATAGTATATTAGACTTCTCCATATTTAGAGTCTGGATGCATTTAAGTTGATCATTTTTTTCTTTCAAGCATAACTAAGGAAAACTTAGATAACTAAAACTGGAAAATCTGAACAATAACTAATAACTGATCAGCACTCTTAGCATGAAGTGAAGCAGCAGAGTAAATTATTTACATTTGCACTAAAATCTCTATTCTATGACTACCTGAACATCATAGAATGGATTAGATGTTCTTCCTCATATTATGCTCTGTGTTCCTATCTCTGTCATTGTACTTCCCACATTCTGTTGTAATTATTTATTTATAAATCTCTATTCCCTATTTTCTTGTATTCTTTGAGAATAGAGACTGTATCTTATTCATTTTTTATCCTGTATCCAGCACACAGAATGGTATCTAAAAAGTATTTGATGAATGGCTGAACTAATAATAAAGAACGTTTCCATAGAGTATGTTAGAAAATAGCCTTAATCCGCATTTATACTACAGGGGAAAAAAGACTGATTTTAATATAAAGGATTTTCTATAGACACTTTCCACCAAAAATTTACTTATTGTTAAAAGCATAATAGCATCTTGGCTTTATTTCTGTCTTTTGCAATACAAATGCATAGAAAACTGTTGATATGTGATAAATGAAGGAAAGATAATAAAGAGGCTATAAATCATTTCGATTAATCTCTTCTTTGTGGTTCAGACTAGGGCTTGTTTTTTTTTTTTTTTTTGGATAAAAGAAGAAAACCTGAGGATATAAGGGAAAGAATCTTCTCTCTTAGGTGTCTGGAGAACTTATTATTCATCTTCTAGATGTAAAGGGGAAATTTGGGATTAAGGACACGTACTTCTCAAGGAAATCCTCCACAAAGAGACTTGCTTTCCATTGATCCAAGACTGAGATTTCTGTCATTCCCCAAACTGAAACAGCTGAAACGAGAAAGGACAATGGTAAACATTAGCATCTGGAATTTTCTTTTACACTTAATACAAAGAAGCCAAACATTCATCTTTTACATTATGGTGTTATCTTTATTTGTTCACAAATGTAATTTTTTCAAAGTTATATCAGATTCCAAATACTTAAATAATCATCATTATTACAATCCCCCCCTTAAAAAACCCCTCTCAACCACAGTCAGAACAATATCACCTGAACATAGCATCCTCATTTTTACAGCCTCTCTTTTGCTTACACAGCACTACCATCCCAGATAATCATATTCAACAGCTCATGTGACTCCTCAAAAAGCCTTTACTTACCATCCCAGCTCACTTTGGTACATTCCCCTTGAAGAGACATAATATTGTCAGTAGCACTCACTCCAGTACTTAATCATATAGTCATATTTTAAAATTTTATGTGTATCTATAGCTTGTCTCCCAAATTAGACCCTCGGTTCCTTAAGGAGAGAGATCGTGTCATATGCTAGTGTCAGAAGAAGCAACTGAGTGAAGAAGCAAAGGACCTGTATTCTACTTAAGTGTTAGTTCTTACTAGTTTTGTTACCTTAATCAAATGACTGAACATCTGAGTCTGTGCCTCACTAAAAAATATAAAATTTTGTGGTTAAGAATACAGGTTCTGGAATCACCCTACCTAAATTTTAATACTTACGCTGCTACTTATTAACTGTATGATCTTGGGTAAATCTCTTAACCTCTTTCTACCTCAGTTTCCTTATCCACAAATTAGGAATAATAATGGCCTTTTCATAGTGTTGTTGTAAAGGTTAAATGTGATAAGATATGTAAATTGCTTAGAATGGTGCTTGACATGGTGTAAATGCCTAATAAATTTTGGCTGTTAGCCACTATGGAAAACAATTTGGAGATATCTTAAAAAACTACAAATAGAACTACCATATGATCCAGTAATCCCACTCCTGGGCATATACCCAGAGAAAACTATAATCCCAAAAGAAACATGTACCATCATGTTTATTGCAGCACTATTTACAATAGCCAGGACATGGAAGCAACCTAAATGCCCATCAACAAATGACTGGATAAAGAAGATGTGGCATATATATACGATGGAATATTACTCAGCTATAAAAAGGGATGAGATGGAGCTATATGTAATGAGGTGGATAGACCTAGAGTCTGTCATACAGAGTGAAGTAAGTCAGAAAGAGAAAGACAAATATTGTATGCTAACTCACATATACAGAATCTAAAAATGGTACTGATGAACTCAGTGACAAGAATAAGGATGCAGATGCAGAGAATGGACTGGAGGACTCAAGGTTTGGGAGGGGGCGGGGGGTGAAGGGGAAGATGAGACGAAGCGAGAGAGTAGCACAGACATACATATACTACCAACTGTAAAATAGATAGCCAGTGGGAAGTTGTTGTATAATAAAGGGAGTTCAACTCAAGAATGGAAGATGCTTTAGAGGACTGGGATGGGGAGGATGGGGGGGACTCGAGGGAGGGTGGGGGGGGAGTTGAGGGAGGGAGGGAATATGGGGATATGTGTGTAAAAACAGATGATTGAACTTGGTGTACCCCCAAAAAAATAATAAATAAAATTTAAAAAAAATTTTGGCTGTTATTGTAATTATTATTTTTAAAAAGAAGAAAAGGAAAAGAAATAGGAAAAATACTTAACTCATTTCTTTCCTTCTATACTTTTAGAGAAGCATTTGATGAAAGCTACTCTTTATCTTATTTCTAACCTGATTGAGACCTTCAATCCACTGACCCTTCCATTTTTACAATATTCATCCTCCTTCATGTCCTCACTTCCTTTTTCATACAGTTTAGTTTCCAGGGCCAGTCTCATAATTACTCCCTTACTAAGACTCTTAATTCCCTTGCCTCTTATACTGACTTAGGAAAACCCCTACTCTTCACTTTGTACACTGTTCACTTTGTTCACTTTGTACACTAGCACGGTTGAAAATTATTTGGAAAAAAATCACCCAGCCATTCTGAATAAGCTCACTTCAAATTATGACCATAAATTTTAAATGGGCATCCAACATTGACAGATGGTAATAGTAATTTATCTTAATATCCTACTTAATAAAACGGACTTCCTCATTTCTCAGGAGTACAGGTTGACACTCCACACCCCTCAAATTGTCGATACTCATCCCCCTACCTACTCTCAATGTCCTTGCCTCCACACAGAAAATTAGTATGCATAGAGAAGAACAACCTCATCTTCCACATCTCACTGGCATAAGTACCTACAAAGCCTGTCTTCCTATCTATAATAGCGGAAGAACCATCCTGGCTTCTGATATGAACTCCTCCAATCATGCTCTTAATACTATCCTCTTTTATTAAGTTATCCTTTTTATTTATTGCATCATCATTTTCTTTTTTCTTACCAAGATTATTCCCATTTGCAAATAAACATTTTATAGTCTCTTTCCTTATCACACATATATTTTTTTAATTTGCACATCTAAAAAAACCTCTCGACCCCATTTCTCCCTTCAGCTAGGTACCTCTATTTTTCTATTTACCATTATAGCAAAATTCTTGAAAAGAGTTGTCTATAACCACCATCTCACATCCCACTTTGCATTCTCTTCTCAACATACTCTGATCAGGCTTTCCTACACAATATTCCAGTGAATATTCCAGTCATCGATGATCTACATTTAGTTAAGGTAATGATCAACGTACTATTCTCAACACTTTAACAGCAATCAATGCCTTTGACCACTTCTTCCTTCTTGAAACACTTTCTTCTTTAGACTTCTACAACACCACACTCACCTGGTTTTCCTATCTCACTTGTCCTCTTAGCTGGTTGCATCTTCTATATCAACTTTTTAATGTTTAGAGTGTTTTATGGCTATGCCCTAAGCTCTCTGCTCTATCTATACTCATGCTCTCAGTGACTTCATACAGTTCCACGAACTAATGTGCAATCTACATATCGATGACTCCAATTTGAAACTCCAGCTGTGCTCAGGGTTAATATAACTAACTGCTTTCTTGATGGCTCCACTTAGATGCCTAATAGGCATTTTAACCTGGCCAAAGCACAGCTATTGACTCCAGCCACGAATTGGCTTCCCCACAAGGCTTTCCCCATCTTAGGAAATAGCACTGCCATCCACCCAGTTGCTCAGGTCAAAAACCTAGAAGAAACTCTTTATTCTTCTATTTTTTGAACCCTCTTACTGCTGGCTGGACCTCTAAAATAATCCCAATCCCAACCACTTCTCACATCTTCATTACTATAAGCCTAGTGTAAGGTACCATCTTTTATGTAGAGTATAGATACACCTAGTAGTCTAGATTCTGAACCATTACAGGAGCTTCCTGATTGATTTTCCCATCTCTACCCTTGCCTCCCAATCCCTACTCCTTCCAGCCTCCGAACAACCAGAACGTTTTTTCTAATGCAAAAATCAGGTTATGCCACTCTTTCTTAAAACTGTCCAATGACTTACCATATCAGCCACAATATAAACAAACAAACAAACTCCATCTTATGGCTTGCAAAGCCTTATATCTTTCAGAACCTGCCTACTTGTCAGAGCTCCTGTTTTTTCATTAACCGTCACAATGGCCAAATTTTCTGGTCCTTACATACATCAAGTTTATTCCTGAGTCAAGAACTTTGCCTTTGCTTGAAAGGCTTCTTCCCTGTATCTCTTTATAGCTGCTGCCATCTCATCATTCAGATCTCAACTCAAATGTCCACCTCTTCATTATAGCCCTATCCTAACCATCTTAGGTAATAGCACTCCCTACTTCTGAAATTTCATATCAAATTATACTATGTATCTTCTCTATACATTTATCAATACCCAGTATTAGTTTACATATTTCATGGTTTTATTGCTGCATCCTCCTTACTTGTCTGAAAACCCACTGAGGGCAGAGACTATTTCTATGTCTTACTAATAACTGTGTTCTTAGCACCTGTAACAGTGCCTGTGCAGAATACAAAATAAATAAATGTTGTTAACTGGCTTCACTCCTCCCAGGGAGGCTAGTCTTTCTTAAGTCTATAACATGATAAAAGCAAAAGATGACATTTTGTGCACATATATTTAAAAATGGTTTTATATTCAGTGTATTATTACAACTTAAAATAGCTTTCCTACAGTTGAGCAAAATTCAATTACAGTACAACAAATGTTACAATGTTAGAATATTTTAACACTTCATCATCTACATATCTTTTATTTGTTCTATTCAAATCTAGTATAAGCTTTCCAATTCCTTACGTTGTCACCTAAATACTGTCATAAAAATATTTGTTTGTAAACTTCTTGGAATTCTGATATGAATACAATTTTATATAATTTTATATAACAGTGCATTTTCTTAATTTATTATGCTAAACTCTGAAATACTTTTAAAAATAGATTTTTAAAAAATAAAAACATACCTCTTGTCCATGGCCTCCTAAATTTATCATCAGTAACTCTTGCAGGATAATTGTCATCTTGATATAAATATGAAGGGATTCGAAGCAATAAAGCATCTCTATAAAACTTCTTTCTAACTACGTTCTATGTAAGAAAGTAAGGTTATAAAATATTTTAATATATGATTGGATTTAAAATATTTATTTGTAAATATTCAGAATATTTAAATTCTCTATAAATTTACATTATTTTTATTTAAACATAATACATGCTTACTATAGAATATCTAACACAGAAGCATATAACTGAGAAAGTCAAGGTCCCTAGTCATATAAATAATAAGTTTGGTATATTTTCCTACATACTTTCTTTTACAGATTAGGCTAAAATATGTGTATGTGTGTTTGTGTGTGTTTGACAAAAAAAGATTCACATCACTTATATACCAGTTAGCAAAGTACTGTTTTTCACTTAACAGTATAATGTGGCTATTTTAACTTTTGTTTTCTACATCTTTGCACTGTTTCACTTATGACATCCAGCAAATATTTTACTAGTTTTTTTTTTAAAAAAAGCTAATAATGAAACTTTAAAAGGATGTTAAATCAGTTAAGTAAGCTTGTTAATCAAAATTCTCTATACTTGGTACTGCCTTTACTTTCCTGCTTTATTTCCCATCACTCTTTAATACTAATTGTAGTCTTTAAATAGACCAATCACTACCCCCTTAACATTTAGTGGTTACTTCCTCATCAATACCGTGCTCGACACTACGCCTCTGAAAAATTCTCTGCTATTCTTCTCTAGCTATCAAAATTCTGTTCATCTTTCAAGGCTCATCTTAAGCAATACTTCCTCTATGAAGCCTTCCCTCAGTGACTCTCAACTTCCCACACAATTCATTATTCTATGCATTTGGACAAATGATAGTTTCTTGCATTTTTTCCCAAGAGTTTTATGTTTGCTGAAGGTATAGCAACATATTAAATGAGGTCCTCATTATCTAAGAATAAATGATACAAAGAAAAGATCAGTTACAGTAATATATAAAATGAAAACCAAAAGTTCATAGTAAGAAGGGAAAAAAGCTTGATTGGAACTTTATCTAAAAAGGAAATAAAGTTATAAAAACTAAAATTTGTATTTAATGAAATTTTATTTATAGTTACCTTGTAATTATGACTGCTTTTTTGTCATACATTTTCCCCATACTGTCAAAACTATTATATGGTGATTATGCATGATACTGGTCATTATTTTGCCTTTGATCATAAATAAGATATTTCTAGAAAATGAGGATTTAATTAGGTTTTCCCAAGGCATCTCTTACTCCTTTGATATTCAAACCATCCTCTTCCTCTTGTCTGTTATCTGATCTAATTGTGTAAGATCTTCACCTGATAATAGCTTTACCTGTTATTTGAATGGGTCTTCAACACTGTTTTCACAAACTTCACAAAACCCTGAATCTTTTGCAAGATTTGCCACTGATTAGTATATTTGTGCTGTATCATGGAGCGTGGTACATCAGCAAGAAACTAAGATACCATGAGCAAGGATAAAAGTTTGAGGATGTTTGAGTATAGACTAATTTTGCAAGTAAGTAATACATTCATAAATACATTTGTGTAATAGTGACCTCTGATTCCCTACCATATATGTGGTATAATGATACATTTACCTCCCTTAGTTATGAGGGAATAATAAAACCTGAAGATGCTTACATGTCTTTTTTATTTCTTGTAAAATATAACACAGTTTTGGTTATAGTGGAGCAATTTCTTTCCTGGCAGATGGGGGTCATGTTTATAAAGAAAATAAAAATTTAACTTGTTAATTCAGATCATAACAACTATGAAGTGTTGAGTGACAACTACTCTAATTAGTTTCTTAACAATGTGCCTGATTTGAATTTCAGTTTTGTACAAGCTATTTAACTTCTCTAGACATCATTTTTCTAACCTGTAAAACTGTAAAGCCTGTGTAATAATAGTATCTTCCTCATGGAGTAGTTATGACCATCAAAATGACATAATCCAACAAAAGAACAAAGTATCTGGCCCATAGTAAATGGCCAATACATACTGTGACAATCAGTTTATCATAAAGATAACTGGGATTGCTTTTTCCCCGTTCCTTTCAAGAAAGAGCATTCAAGATCATTCAGAAAAGCAGCCCAAACTTGTCAACAGTTTTCATGTTTTTCCTGCTGACAGCTGCAAATTCATGTTAAATTGTCAATAAATTCCTTCCCAAAGTAGCATTTTTAAGGTATATTAAAAGTGGCAAGTAATTTTAAATGAATTTCAAAGTAATTAGACTAAGGATTACTCTAAAGACTACAGAAAAATGATCATAATATATAGTGAATGTACACATCTCTTTTATATCATAATTCTTAATAAACAGGTAGTGATCCAGTAACACTCTACCTCATATGAATAGTCTATTGCACAATATTTTAATGTTGGAAACATATCTTCTTTCTTTGAAAGTAGTACAAATTTCAACATCTGGAAATACAAAAATTAAAAGTAAATGTTGGTAAAATAGCGAAGCCGGGAGCAGAAAACCATTCTTAATCACAAAACATTGGTTCATTCATTTTTAAAAAGGCTCTGAATGATAAAATTTAACTATGAAAATAACATTTATTACTATGATTTAAATCTAACATGAAAATAATATACATTGGTATAAAATTGTTCATATATTTTTCATACTATTTTATCCATACAACTCCTAGTTGGTGGATTGCAATATATTTAATGTGATCATTTTGTTGCAAGAGAGGATGGGGTTCACAAAGCTGATAGAATGGTTTTCTCAGATAACCATATTTCTTAAGTGGTCTCGAAATTGAATAACCGAGGGCAAAACTGTGCTGGAGCAGTGGAATAGGATTTGGAAAATTCCACTCTCTTAGAAAATAAAAGGCCTGAAGTTAGAATTCCCTAATAGGTAGCTCATTTGGAGTAAAGCAACTACGGCATATATATTATTTTCAGGTCTCCGGGTCATTATTAGTGAATCAACAAATTCACCTAATGAAGTAAATTGTTTTTTCTTTTCCATTATGGTTTATCACAGGCTATTGAACATAGTTCCCTGTGCTATACAGTAGGACCTTGTTGTTTATCCATCCTATACATCTGCTAGTCCCAGATAGTCCCAATAAGTAAAAATTTGAATGCCAAATGAGTCTAAGATGGTTTTCATTTATGTGAGAATCAAAGGAATTACAGCTTAGAAAATTTACTCTAGGACACAGTCCAGTTTATCAGAAAGTTCTTAGCATTTTGAGCAATCATTTAAAATGTTTTGGGAAATTTAGATATAATCTAGTTTTCATACAGTAGTAGTTTGTCAATAAGCTTTCAGTGAATGAAATATACATTTTAATCCAAATGGTCTTGCCTTAATTTCATTATCATTTTAAACTTGTTTGAGATTTACCTATTTCCAAATGGTAAAAGTGCTCACCAGAAGAATTCATTTACATTAGTTGGCTATGAATCTATTCCTATTTTCAGTTATCACCAAGTGAACATTCTTAACTACTCCAATACTGGGTTAAAAACCTAAAAGCAAACTTCTTAGTATAGAGCAAAATTATTTTCACTAATGAATCAGAAGGCATTTTGGATATTATAATAAGCATTCCAATGAAAACAAACCCAATAAGTTATCTGAATAAATTGTTAGATTCTGTGATATCAACAAACGTGGAGAACACACAGTGTTGGTGCCCTCTTTCACTTGTACTTAATGCCAACATAGCATCTTCACTGGTGATTACTTCTCTGGAAATATTTCCAATCATTGTACTTCCATACCTTTTGCATACAGTGTATCATTGATCTTTGAGGCAAATCTTGATTCTAGAATTTCTACTTCTTGCTATTGTACTTTCAGAAAAAATTATCTGACTATGCCTGATACTGGAAGTTAAAAATCTACAACTCTACCTAGTTTATCCATTCAGTTTGTCAGCATTTATCTTAAATTTTCCTTTCTTGTGAAGCCTAATATTCTATCAGCTTCAGATTCATCACTCTTATCAACTACCTTAAACAATAATTACTGTTGTATTGAAGTTAACATTTAAAGTCATGCTAAATATATAGTATGTATAGAAGATACCGGATGTCATATGCTCATAAAATTGCTTTCATCTGTCAACTGTATTTCATTGCATTGCAGATAGTTGAATCCACCTCACAGTGGGAAGAGAGAGAAACTGGCCTTACTTCTAAAATCCAAGACAAGGGTGAAAACAAGCAAAATCATGGTTAGAGAGAAGGTATTTAAAAATAATAAACTTTTGAAATGCAACAATTCCTGAAACAGTTTTCCTTACATGGTCCTAAAAGTTTCATTTCTCCTGTGCTACCTCCCGTCAAGAATCTATTGGGCCAAAATAGAAATGCGTACAAATCATTGTCAGGTTCTGATGCACAATGCTAGAGAAGTTAGGTTTCCCAAGATTTTTCCACCCAGGTTTATTGAGGCAGAATTGACAAATAAAAATCGTATATATTTAGGGTGTACAAATATACAATGGAATATTATTTCTAAGATTACTTAGGATCACACACAGGTGACTGTGGACGGCGGGCTTCCCATCTCCTCCCACCAGCCTCAGGGATCGGGAGATTTCTCCCCTGCCTCACTTCCTTGCATAAAAACCACACTTTCACCATGTCAAATCGCAGAAGAGGTAAGGTTCACGGATATTCTCAAGTTGTTTAATCTATGCAACCTAATTGGTGGTCAGAAATCCCTTCGGCCTTACTGTTCCCTTCACCCCCTCTTCGGCCTTACTGTTTCTGGGGTCTTGTCCCCACAGAACCACATCAGCCGGGCCTCACAAATCTGTTTTCCAGGGGTTTTTGGAGCTGCTATACTCTAGCCCCAGCCCGATCTTTTCTTCCCCTCAGCTCGAGAACACCTTGCCTACCTCCTCTCTCCAGCCTCTCAGGATTTTTACCAGAGGTGAGCTCGCCTCCTTCGGGTCTTCTCAGGAGAAAATTCCCGCCCACTGAACACGTAACTGCTGCCGTTGGGCTCAGCGCTTCCATTGGCCAGCCAGGCCAGGCCACGCCCCACCTTGCCCTCTTGCCCCGCCCCTTGGGCTGCGGGCTCGTCCCTCTGAGGCGCCCAGGCACGTGAGGGCGGGAGCGTGGGGTGTGGTCAGCGCCTAGGTCTTCACCCGTGAGCAAACCTTCGGGGAACAGGATGAACAGTGACAGTGGAGATGGAGGCGGGAAGCTCTAAGGAGCTGGTATGAAAACGTCCCAAAGACCAAAGGAGTCTGAAATTCTTTGCTGTGGCTGCGCCAAACGCGGCGGGGCCAGATGAGGGCAAGGGCAGAAGCGTTCCAGAGGGCAAAGTGAGAGGAGTTAGCAGCCAGATTCGGAGACAGAGGAAAGCAAAAGGGAGGAGGCAAACGTGACTCCTCATAAGTCTGTCTAGGTGTTGGAGAGAGTGCGCTTGTGCCTTGGCAGGAGAACTTTCGAGGAGGGGCAGGAAGATAACGAGTTAGAATTGGGAAATGCAAATTGTATATCTTGATTACAGCCATCCTTTCACCAACAGATTCATTTAGGAGTCTCTAGATCCAGCCCGGAAGGAAGGAGACTTGTCCCTTTCTATTTCTTAACTCCTGTCTTCCTCTCCGTGACTTAGCTTGGCCTTAGATTCCTTCCCAGAAGATTGCAGGAAGTAACATAGATTTATTCATTTTACTAACACATGGGTTTCTTTCAAGGTAATTATTAACAAAATGCTAATTATGAAACGCAGTGGTTAAGCCGCAGTAAGTTCCCTACTTCATTCTGTTTTGTACAGGTTTGTGCAATTTGCTACAGTGACATGGATTTAATGTTTGGCAAGAATCAATTGTAAAGATGTTCATCTGGCACTGAGGTACATTAATTATTCTGTGTTCTTGGATGTATACCTTTTATTAAACCGATTTTAATTTAATTTTGCAAAAATCACAAAACTAACACATACTTACACTCGTAACCAGTAGCGAGTTACTTCTGTATCCAAAGATGAATACAGCAAAAGTAATCTCTATTACCACCCCAGCTCCCAGGTAGATGATGTTAACAATCTGGGGTGTATCTTTTCACACTCTCCTGAATGTTCATACAAATTTATACAGATATGCATACGCAAAATAGTTGACCAGTTATATAAAAATGAGTAACTTATTTTCCTCACTAAGCAATACATCATGAACAACCTTCCAGATCAAGACATACAGATTTAACTCATTTTTAAACAGCTACATATTTCATAGTAAGGATGTGCTGTAATTTATTCAAACAGTCTACTACTGATGGATTTTAACAGATTGTTTCCAGTTTTTTACCTTGGAAATAATGCTGCAGTAAGAATTCTTGGACATATGGTCTTGAATATTATTGCTGTTATTTCTGCATTATAGATTTGTGTTGTTTCACTGACTTACATAGCAAGAGCATTTCAGATTGAATAGATATTGCCAGTTTACCTTCCAAAAATTTATGCATTTTATATTAACAGTGCCTGAGAGGAACCATTTTTCTGGAATACTCAACAGAAATGAATTTATTGTTTTCTAAATATATGTGCTGATCTGATACATGATAGATACTATCTTGTTTAAATTTACATTTCTCAGATCGCTGCTGAGATTAAATACTTTTTAGAAGCCCTTTGGGTTTCTTCTGCTAAGAACTAATTGCCTAAGAATTGTGTGTGTGTGTGTATGAGATGAGGCAATTTTTCTATTGAGTAGGTTGTCTTTTTTAAGATCTTGAGTATAGGTATATTAGTTAATATCGTTTGGCTATGTAAAAAACAGAAAATTCCAAAATAAAGTAAAATTTATTTCTCTTTCAAGTAAATGAAGTATAGAGGTAAAAGGTTCAAAACTGATATGGCAGCTGTCCTCACAAAGTCCTCAGGGACTTACTTCCAGCTCATTACTCTGAGATTCCTAGGTTGTGATCCTTGTTTTCTTGGTCTCAGGTGACAGTATCTATGTTTCAGGCAGCAGGATGGAGGAAGGAATGAAAAGGAGGCGAGACCAAAGGCACAAGTTTTCTTTATATAATCTGTAATTAAAATTGTGAAATATAATGTTTATGTAGAAAAGTCCATAAGACAATGTATAGTTTAAAAATTATTTTAAAGAAACATCCATGCAAACTCTACTCAGAAACAGAGCATTACAAGAATTTCAGGAGCTCTCTGTTTCCTTTTCTAATCACAACTCTCCCTAGAGGAAGTCTCCTCCTAGATCTAGAGATTACTATAATCCTGACTTTATGATAATCATTGCCTTGCTTTTCCTTAAAGTTTCACCCAAGTATGCATTTCCAAATGATATACTTTTGCCTGTTTTTGAATCTTACTGTTTGTGTTAGTTTGGTTCTTGCTTCTTCTATTCAATGGATGTTGTTGTATGTATATATGTTAATTCAATTTCATTGTTGAATTACTACCTTTGTGTAAATGTACCTCAACTTATTTATCCATTCTATTATTGATGGGTCTTTGGATTATTAGTTTTGGGCAATTACAAATAATGCTGCTGTCAACATCCTTGTACATATATCTTGGTACACATATACCTTTCTCTAGAATATAAATTTAGGAATGAATTTCTTGATTATTGAGAAATGTGCATATCTTCACATTTATTCAATGATGCCAAATTGTTTTCCAAAATCTATGTACCAATTTATGTTCCCACCAGCAACATTTGAGAGTTCCTATTGCTTTATATTCTCACTGACCCTGATCCACTTCATTCTGTTTAATTTTGAGAATCTGGTAAGTATCTAGCTGTCTCTTAAGGAAGGTTCTCATAAGCTGCCACATGACACTTCTGCTTACCTCCCATTGGCTAGGCCCTAATCAAGTGGTCATTCCTCTCTGTAATAAAGGTTAGAAGATTCAGGTTTCATTCTGGACAGTCATGTGCATAGTTACAACTTGGAGATTCTATTATTAAAATAAGAAGGAGAGAACAGATTTGGGGACATATGTAGTAGTCTCTGCCACATTAAGAATAACAGTTTTAAAATAGCTAATTTATTGAGCACTCACTATGTGACAAACACTATTATAAACACTTTTGCCACTCTTTATAAACTAGATACCATATTACAAACCCTAGTTTACAGATGAGAAAACTGAGACATTGAGAACTTAAGTATCTAATTTAAGTAGTATTAAGCTGGAAAGTATGAGACAGAATTGCAAACCCAGGCAGTATGGTTCAGAATCCATGCTTTTAGCTAGGCCATATACTCTTTAAAAGGAATATTTGTTCCTAGTCTGTATACTATATGTTTTACAAACATTTTTTCCTTGCTTATCTTTGGAAATTTCTAAAAGTTTTCTTTATATATCTATAGTGAATTTTACCATATCTAATCATCTACATTTTTTTCTCAGTAGTTAATGTTTCTGCATCATTTCTAAAATTATGCATAAAAAGAGAATCTTAGGACAATTACTTTTCCCTGTAAGTTTTAACTCACCATTATTTGCACCATTACTGTTTTGAATCTAGGTGGAAATAAATGTTTAGACACACTTGAATATAAACTAAGTTGAGGAGCCATAAAGGAAGGGGAGAAAGCTCCCCTTCTATCCAGATTAATTCCACATATTTGTGGAAATCTCCTGTGATGATGTTTACCTTCACTGTTGTATTCACATGCTGTGCTGTGAAGGCCATAGTAATAATGTTTTTGAGAAGATACTTTGTGCCAGGCACAATATGAGGCATGGAAGGTGCAAAAATAAGGAAAACAAATCTTTACCTTTAAGAAGCTCACAAATTCTTGTCTGGGGTTATTTTTCATATCTTCAGGCAATTCTATATACTGCTGCCAGGATGATATTTCTAAAATAACTGAGAATATCATTCCGCTGCACCTTCTTTCACCTTTCTATCACATATAGGATAAAATCTGAAATCCTTAGCAAGGAAAAACTACTCACTCAACCTCATTTGCTTTGGAAGCCAGACCATTCATTGGCCATTCTCTGAACATCTTCCAGATCCTCCCACTTCCAAGTCTTTGTTACTGTCCTTTAATTTTGTTTTCAGGTCACATGTTGAAACCCAATTTATTCTGTAATGTTCAGTTCAAATGTTTCTTCCTCCCACTGATACTCTTAGAATTAGTTGTTACCTTTTCAGCACTCTTATAGTTTTTGTCAACATCCCACTTTGGGAAATTTTCATGCTTTGCATTATAATTGTTTTGTTTGTGTCTGACTGCAGTCTTCTTGAGATGGTAGACCATGGACCCTGTCTTAATTATATACTTTGTAACTAGCACAATGCTTTTTCTAGAATAAACTCTGAAGTAAGTATTTAATTCACTTAAAATCTGGCACTAGGTCATTTTGAAATAATAGCTATCAAAAAAATTTTTTTTGCATTTTTAGTTTTTCAGTGTTTTTGTAAGAGCACTAATGTATATGAAGTATTACACACACACACACACACACACACACACACACACACACACACACACACCAGCCAAAGTAAACATGGCACAAATAGGGCAGATAATCATCTTGAAATAGAATTGTAGATTAGTCTGAAACTGATTATGGAGAAAATCTGGATATAAGAAATGAAATAAGATTGCACAAATGTGTTGCATAAGAAGCTCATTGTCTTGTGTTTGCTAATTTATGGGTGTAGCCTCACATACTATCTTTTGATCAGTAAGGGACTATTTCACATAAATAGATTGAGAGCAAACATCTTAGCACAATGTATTTAATTGAATTAAACTAGATAATAGTGCTAGACAAGAGCTGTGTAAAGAAAATTTCACAACACATCAACATGTTAAGAAATTTTCACAAGTATAGAAGAGAAACATTTCATATTCGCACAGTTTACTTTTTTTCACATAAAGAAGCCAAATGTTATTGTGACTTCTTTTTGCAACATTTATCTCTATAAACACTATCACTTTTCTCTGTTCCACATGTCCAACCCCTCAACATTTTTCTAATTATGAGCCATCTCATACCTCACATGTTTATCGGATCTTCCACACACATTGAAAATTCACATAAGCTAAGTTTCTGGCCAGGATGAAAACTATCCATGCTTATACTTGACTCTGTACCCCTCAAAGAAGACACAGGCTGGAATAAACAATTACGCTTGAGTGTCCATTTCCTTGGGAAAAATGAAAAAGCTAACTCTACAGTTTAACATTTCCCTGGGTAACATTTACCCTAACACCTTTCATATTGTTACCGAACTAAACTTGAGCCCACCAGCACTTGCACAGTAAAGCCAATCTACTGACACCAGGTTGTGGTGAAGGAGAGTGCAGCATTCATTACAGGGTGCCAAGCAAGGAGTTCAGGACAGTTAGTGCTCAAAACACCTGAACTCCCCCAGTGGATTTCAGCAAGGCATTTTAAAAGACAAGGTGAGAGAGGGACATCCCAAGGGTATGTGATCAGCTCATGCACAATTCTCTGATTGATTGAGGGTGAGGTAACAGGGCAGTGTCACGGGGGCCAACATTATCAAACCTTAGGCACCCTAGGTCTGGGGGGCTACCGTGCTTATGATCATCAAGCAGTTAATTTCTTCCATTTGGTGGTGGTTTTAGCGTCTGTAAAACAACTCGGGAAATGTGCATCTGATACTGTTATCTAGGTACTTCAAAGAGAGGTTAAAGCAGAGGATATAAAGGAGGAGTCTGTCCTGGGAAGGCCCCATAAGGTTCTGCTCAGTTACAATATTTTATGGTCCAGTGAGGTTAAGCGATTTGCCCAAAATTACATAGGTAGGTCTAGAACACAAGCCTTCTTTCTTCCACCCAGTGAGGTGTAATTGTTCAGTCACTGATTTATCCATCAATTATTTTTAAGCACATATTATGTGGAGGAACCATGCTAGTTGGGGAGAGCAAATGATTCTACTATCAATGTGGCAGGGAAAATAAGACATTCACATAAATAAATAGTTATTTCCTGAGAAAATTAATGTCCTTAGAGTTATGGGAGTATAAAAAGGAGATGATGTTGTATTATTTTAACAAATTGAGATACAGAAGAATAATTGATTAGATAACTCATTTAGATATTTCACCAGATTAACCACAACTATGGGAAATCTAGCTGTTTGAACCACAAAAGCTACTATGTACCTAATGAAAAATGAACCAGCTTATAAAATTAATAACTTCCTAAAGTCTAAATTTGCAAATTCAAACTATAATTAGTTATAACAAATGTCACAAATATCTAGGGTAGCCAATATCATCCTTATAAAAGTGGGGAAACTATTACTTCTCCTTTTCTCTCCAAAAGAAATCTTAATGTTGTTTGAGGCATCCTTGATTGTATTTATGCTTTATATTTTTTAAATGGAGGAGATAAGGCATTAAACTAAATTTGGGAGGAAGGATATTACATTAATAGTTACATTTCCATATGCAGGAAAAATAATTTTATGAAAAACTGAGGGTAGGCTTTTCCCATAAATCAAAAGACTTTGTAAACAGCAATTCTCACCACTTTGTATTTTATTTTATTTTCCCTTATTTTTCTATTTATTTGATATTTCATAGATATTCCCACCATCCAGAACTAACAAATATTCAATTTTTGTAGTATTTATTTTAACTAGGTTTTGTTTTATTTTGTTTTTTAGTAACAAAAGATGTAATTCAAGTCTACTTTTTAACCTATCTTTATCCTATTCCTCAACTTCCCTTTCAGACCACTTCATATTTTAAATTTAGACCCAATATTGTACTTTAGAATATAAATTAACAAATAATTTTTTAATACCTACTATGTGCTCAGTGTGCACAAAGCTAATAGGAAGCTAAACAACTTGTCAAGATAAAAAGAACAAAACGAACAAATAGCTGGAAGCAAAAACAACTAACACTATTTGACCTCCTTCTCCTTTAAATACTTTCCTCTTTTGGCTTCTAGCTTCCTGGTTTCTCTCACCTGTTCTGCATCTGGGATCTCCATAATTTTGGGAGAAAATAATAAAACTATAAAATCAGTCCCATTGGTTCCACTACAAATATATACTATGCAACTTCATCTAGTCCTTCAATGCCAATTATCAATCATTATTTCCCTTCATTCTCTCTCTCTCTCTCTCTCTATCCAGAGAGACAGTATGTGCTAGCAATGTTCTAGATGTGAGAAATAGTCTCAAACAAGACAATGTCCATATCTTTAGACCCCTTATCTTATTCTAACAATATCTAGACCAGTGGTTCTCAATTGGAGGTATTTTTGTCTCCCAGGGGCATTTAAGCATGTCTGGAGACATTTTTAGTTGTCACAACTGGGGGAAAGGGTTCCACTGACATCTAATAGGTAGAGGCCAGGATGCTGCTAAACATTATAAAAAGGAGAGGAAAGGGGCTTCCTAGGTGGTGCAGTGGTTAAGAATCCGCCTGCCAATGCAGGAGACACGGGTTCGATCCCTGCTCCAGGAAGATCCCACAGACCGCGGAGCAACTAAGCCCCTGCGCCACTACTGTTGAGCCTGTGCTTTAGAGCCCGTGAGCCACAACTATTGAGCCCATGTGCTGCAACTACTGAAGCCCATGTGCCTAGAGCCTGTGCTCCCCAACAAGAGAAGCCACGGCAATGAGGAGCCCATGCACCACAACAAAGAGTAGCCCCCACTCACTGCAACTAAAGAAAGCCCGCGACCAGCAAAAAAGACCCAACACAGCCAATAGAAGAAAGAAAAGAAAGAAAGAAAGAAGGAAGGAAGGAAGGAAGGGAGGAAGGAAGGAAGGAAGGAAGGAAGGGAGAGAGAGAGAGAGAGAGAGAGAAAGAAAGAAAGAAAGAAAGAAAAAAGAAAGAAAGAGAAAGAAAGAAATTTTAAAAAAACCCACAACATTGTAAATCAACTATACTTCAAAAAAATAAAATTAAAAAAAAAAAGGAGAGGAAAGCCCCACACCTTCCCTAAAAAAGAATGAATTATTCAGCCCCAAGCATCAATAGTGCCAAGGTTGAGAAATCCTGATCTGAATTAAAGACTAAACTATTTCCAGACTTTTCTAGTCATATATAAAACCTACTGCAACAGATGACTTCACATTCTTCTTGAATGAGAAGTTGTGTTCCTTCACATTTCTCTTTTTGTCTCAAAATACCTATGTAGCCTCATTTGGAATTTTCTTACTCTCTTCTTTGTATGGATAAGTATTTTTCCTTCTTTTCAAGACTATTTTCATTCAATATTTATGTCCTACCTTATTCCCCAAATTATGCTACCTACAAAAATGCATTCTGTATCACAGAATAAAAAACAGATAAGACATCAGGCAAAGAGTACTATTCTCCTTGGATTCTTTATCTTATCCCCACTCACATCCTCCAGAATTTAGTTCATAGCTTATTCCCTCTCACGTACATCTTCATTCTCTCTGCTATATTGCATTTTTACTCTGTCCAAAATCTACCTAATTATATTCTATCCTAAAATATTCTCTAAAACTTATTTTGATCCTTCTGCTTTTTAACTTTTCTGTATCACCTAGGACTGCTAGACCACTGTAATTTTCTCCTAATTGTTCTCCTAGCCTCTAATCTAGTCTGCATAGTGCTGTAGAATTTAGATTATGTCCACTGTTTTCATCAGAGTCCTTCAGTAGTCAACAAATGCTTATACATAATAACTATGCCATTTCAAGCATCTTTTATTTACAAGGTGCTATACTTGGAATTTGACTCAGGTTAGTAGTATCTCCGTTGTATACATGAGAAACTGAGGCTTAGAGAGGTTAGGTGAAATCAAAACTATATAGTTAAGAAGTGCAGAGCTGGGGTTGAAATCCATGGCATTTTTATGCCAAAGTCTTACATTTTTCTGAACTCTTCATTCCCTAAGGAATCAAGTCCAAGCTCCTTAGTTGGGCCTTCAAGATTCTTTGTGATCTGGCTCCAGAATTTTTCCAGTTACTGCTGACCTTCATCTACCCCACACTCTTGTTTTGTTTGTTTGCTTGTTTTTTGTTAAACATAGAGAAGAGAACATTTTAATTTATTCATTTTTTTATTTGGTTTTGCCAGGTCTTAGTTGTGGCAGGTAGGTTCCTTAGTTGTGGCTCACTGGCTCCTTTAGCAGCATATGTGCTCCTTAGTTGCAGCCAGCAGCCTCCTTAGTTGTGGCATGGGAACTGTTAGTTGCCGCATACATGTGGAATCTAGTTCCCTGACCAAGGATCAAACCCGGGCCCCCTGCATTGGGAGCGTGAAGTCTTAATCACTGTGTTACCAGGGAAGTTAAAGTACTGCTGTTTTCTTCATATTCTCTTTGCTTTCTTTTCTTCTATTTGCTCTCACTCATATCATACCCTCTGTCTATGTTATTCTTCTCATACAACTCTAAAAGTCCAAATACTCATCCACCTTTCAAGCCCAGCTCAAGCATCTCAGATGAATTCCTTAATCTTCTCTGATCCTTTCTTTCTTTCTTTTTTCCCCCCCTGGTGGAGATTTCCTCACTTTCAAACTTTGTTATTATTAATTATATATATACTTTTTTGCTCTCCTTTACTCTTATGTCCATTAGAGCAAGGAACTTGTTATGTAATAGTAACATATTTTGGTGTAGAATTTTACAAAAAAACTTTTATATATGCTAAGAACCTGGCAAACAGTAGGAGCTCAATAAATGTTTGATTCTAATATGCATAGTAATTCTCCAAGGTGTGATTATACTTTACAAAAGATAAGGGAACTGAGGCTCAGAGAGATCAAGAAACCTGCCAAAATTGTTCTAAGCTGTAGCCCAAGAGTTATGTCTCCAGCTAAGGGTTCTTTCTATTACACTGCCTATGGCTTCTGAGTTCGGTTCCCCCTCCACCCCCGCCACCATATATTCTAGTGCTATACCTTGCTTTGAGTAATTATTGAATATGTGCTGAATGAATGAGTAAATGTCTGTTAAGAACATATTCTTTCCATTTGAGAATCATGAGAGATTTATTGGCCACCAGGAATAAGAGCGCTATAGGATGTGACTCATCCCCACACATGGTACACATTCTTCATTTAGGCAGAAGGAAAACAAACCCTCCCATTCTGATAAAATATCTCAGACAACATTAGGTTGAAGTCTGTATTATCCACTTAGAAACACAGTGCCACACACCTTTTACAAACAAGTTTTGTTTTTTCTTAAATGTTATTTAAAATCAGTAGGTAGGAAGAAAATGGGAGAATAATTTTTCAATTTTTGTTTTTCAGTTTTATGTAGCCACATTTATCATTCGCTTTCTTACTGTTTCTGCCTTTAGGGTCATGGTTGGAAAGACCACCTCCATTCCAGAGATTCAAGTGTATTTTCTTCTGTTTTAATCCTGTCATTCTGTTTTAATCCTGTCATCCTTTACATTTAGAATCTCTGGGATTGTGTGTGTGTGTGTGTGTGTGTGTGTGTGTGGCATAACATAGGTTTTATAATTTTGTCAACTAAAAATTGGCATTTGCCATGGGCACTTACAATCTACCTCTACAAGGATTAAATCAGAGCTGCTGACCTTCAACATCCCCTGAAGGGAATTTAGGGTGGAGATCAGGAATGAGGGACTATGCACTTTGGAAAAACCGGCAGAACAGGTCTACAGATAGTTGGATGTTTTCAGGAGCTGATTTTGTGAGCCAATCTTTGCATCCCCTCATATCTAGAAAAGCACTAAATCCCTTCATGGTGATGTCTGCTCCTTGTGAATAGCAGAAACCCTCTACAAAAATATGTGTTTGATTGCATGCACTCCTCCTTCACCAAGATTACGTACATACTGACCTTCCCCTACCTCTTCGGAGCAATTTCTCAGAGGTATCTGAAATGCTGTCTCCCAGGCTGCAATCCTCATTTTGCCCCAAGTAAAACTTAACTGGCAACTCTCAAGTTGTGCATTTTTTTTAGGTCAAGAATTTAATAGTTTTCTTATATAGTTTAGTGAGTTATTTATTGATTTTCCCTTCTGATTTTAAATTTCATACTCCCATGTGCTAAATTCTCATATATATATATAAATATATAAACTTTCTAGATTTGTCATTTGTTCTATCGAGGGTTTACTCCTAAGCTGTTTTTATTTATTTATTTATTTATTTATATTGTTTTTATTATTAAAGTTTTGATTTCTGGCTGGCAATCTCATTTACTACCCTTTTTTAAAAGAAATATTCCTGGCTACTCTCTTAAAAATCAGCATATGAAATGTTTTGTCAAGATCCCACATTTTTTAAAAAACTAGGATTCTGATTGAGATGGAATAAAAGTTACAGATTAATTTGGATAATTGAGATATTTTAATACAGAATCTTCAAAATCAGAGACCCAGATATGGCTATCCATTTACTCAAGCCTTCTCGCCTTTCTCCCAGTACTTTTATCATTTTACAATTTCTGTGTAGTTGTGTGTATATGCATATGCACCCTTTAGTAGAGCATAGTGCTTTAGAGCATGTATGCAAGACTCAGACCACCTGGGTTCCAAACTCAGCTGTGCCATTAACTAATCATGTAACCTATTCATTTACCTTTGTGTGCCTCATTTTTCCCTCTTGTAATATGGGGACAATAATAGTAGGGCCTCCTAGAGTTATTGTGAAGATGAAATGGAAGATGCATGTATGTATTGTGAAGATGTATGTATATATACAGTGCTTAAAAAAGTATCTAGCACATAATAAGTACCATATAAGTACTACCTAATATTATATGTGTTTATATACTATATGCATTTCATGTTACATACTAAATTTGTGTTTTATACATTGTTATTACAAATGAGATCTTTTTTCTTATTATCTTCCTGTTGGATTTTACTTTATTAATTTTGATTACAATAAAAATTACAGTACAATCTCAATAAAACACTAAACTGAAATTTCAGCCTCCAGAGGGCTCTGCTTTCCTGTGAATTACTGTCATTTTCCTTTTTTCTTCCCTTCCTTCCTTCCTTCCTTTCATCCTTCCTTCCTTCTTCCTCTCACCTCTTTCCTTCTTTTTAAAGTTTAAGGTGTACAGCATAATGATTTGACTTACATACATCAAAAAATAATTATCACAATAACTTTAGTGAACATTCATCATCTCATATGGATATAAAATTAAAGAAATAGAAAAAAGAATATTTTTCCTTGTAATGATCACTCAGGATTTATTCTCTTAACAATTTTCATATATAACATACAGCAGTGTTAATTATATTTAAAATGTTGTACATTACAACCCTAGTACTTACTTATCTTCTAACTGAACGGTTGTATCTTTTGACTGCTTTCATCCATTTCCCTCTCCAGCTACCCTCTGCTGCTAGTAACCACAAATTTGATCTCTTTTTCTATAAGCCTGTTTGTTTGTTTTTGAAGTATAATTGACCTACAACACTATGGTAGTACCTGTTACACAATATAGTGATTCAATATTTCTATACATTTCAAAATGATTAATACAATGTCTTCTTATTACGTGTCACCATACGAAGATGTTACATAATTATTGACACATTCCCCACACTCTACATTCCATAACTGTGACTCATTTACTTTGCCACTGGAAAAGTAATCTTAATCTCCCTCACCTATTTCTTTCTGCCCCTCCCCCCCTCCCCTTTGGCAACCACCTGTTTGTTCTCATATTTATAACTATGTTTCTGTTTTGTTATTTTCGTTCATTTGTTTTATTTTTTAGATTCCACATATAAGTGAAACCATACAGTGTTCGTATTTTCTGTCTGGCATTTAATTTAGCATAATACTCTCTAGGTCCATTTGTGTTGTTGCAAATGGCAAGATTTCATTCTCTTTTATGGCTGAACAATTTCATATATATATTTATGTATATATAATATATATATGTATGTATATGTGTATATGTGTGTGTGTGTTTATATATATGCACTTAGGTTGCTTCCATGTTTTAGCTATTGTAAATAATGCTGCTATGAAATGAGTGATATATCTTTTCAAATTAGTGTTTTCATTTTCTTCAGATAAATACCAAGGAGTGAAATTGATGGATCATATGGTAGTTCTATTTTTAATTTTTTGAGGAATCTCCATACTGTTTTCCATAAAGTATGCACCAATTTACATTCCCATCAACAGCGTATGAGGGTTCCCTTTTCTCCACATCCTCACCAATATTTATTATTTCTTGGCTTTTTGTTAATAGCCATTCTGAGAGGTGTGAGGTGATATCTCATTGTGGTTTTAATTTGCGTTTCTCTGATGATTAATGATGCTGAGCATCTTTTCATGTGCCTATTTGCCATCTGTATGTCTTCTTTGGAAAAATGTCTATTCAGATCTCTACCTATTTTTAAACCAGATTGGTTTTTTGATGTTGAGTTGTATGAAATCTTTATATATTTTGGATATTAGCTCCTTATTGGTTATATTGTTTGCAAACATCTTCTCCCATTCGGTAGGTGGCCTTTTTATTTTGTTGATGGTTTCCTTTGCCTTATAAAAGTTATTTAGTTTGATGTAGTCCCATTTGTTTACTTTTGCTTTTATTTCCCATGCCTAAAGAGACATATCCAAAAAAAAAAAATTACTAACTGATGTCAAAGAGCTTAATGGATATGTTTTCTTCTAGAAGTTTTATGGTTTCAGGTCTTATATTTAGCTCTTTAATCCGTTTTGAATTTACTTTTGTGCATGGTATGAGAGAGAAATCCAATTCAATTCATTCACGTGTAGCTTCCCAATTTCCACAACACTATTTATTGAAGAAGCTGTCTTCCCCCATTGAATATTCTCACTTTCTTTGTCATAGAATAATTCCCTTATAAGTGTAGGTTCATTTCTGGGCTCTCTGTTTCGTTCCATTGCTCTGTGTGTTGGTTTTTGTGCCAGTACCATACTGATTTGATTTCTATAGCTTTGTAACATAATTTGAAATCAGACTGAATGATATCTCCAGCTTTGTTCTTCTTTCCCAAGATTCTTTTCACTACTCAGGATCTTTTGTGTTTAGATACAAATTTTAGAATTATTTGTTCTAGTTCTGTGGAAAATGTCATTGGTATTTTGATACAGATTGCATTGAATCTGTAGATTGCCTTGGGTAATATGGTCATTTTAACAATATTAATTATTCATATCCATGAGCACAGTATATCTTTGCATCTGTTTGTGTCATCTACAGTAGTTCATTGTTAGTTTATAGAAATGCAGCAGATTTCTGTATATTAATTTTGCATCCTGCAACTTTACTGAATTCACTGATGAACTCGTACTTTTTTTTTAAGAAGAATAAATTTATTTATTTATTTATTTATTTATTTATTGGCTGTGTTGGGTCTTTGTTGCTGCACATGGGCTTTCTCTAGTTGCGGCAAGTGGGGGCTACTCTTCGTTGTGGTGCACGGGCTCCTCATTTCTGTGGCTCCTCCTGTTGTGGAGCATGGGCTCTAGGCATGTGGGCTTCAGTAGTTGCAGCACATGGGCTCAATAGTTGTGGCTCACAGGCTCTAAAGCACAGGCTCAATTGTTGTGGCACACAGGCTTAGTTGCTCCATGGCATGTGGGATCTTCCTGGAATAGGGATCGAACCTGTGTCCCCTGCATTGGCAGGTGGACTCCCAACCACTGTGCCATCTAGGAAGCCCTCTAGTACTTTTTTAATGGTGTCTTTAGGATTTGCTATGTATAGTATCATGCCATCTACAAACAGTGACAGTTTTCCTTCCTTCCCAATTTGGATTCCTTTTATTTCTTTTTCTTGTCTGATTGCTATGGTAATGTTGAATAAAAGTGGTGAAAGTGGGCATTCTTGTCTTGTTCAATATCCAATGTGTGGATTCTTGCATTCATGGGATAAATTTCACTTGATAATGGTGTAGGATCCTTTTAAAGTATTGTTGAATTCAGTTTGCTAATATTTTGTTGAGGAGTTTTGCATCTATACTCATCAGTGTTATTGACCTATAGTTTACTTTCTCTTGTGATATCTTTGTCTGGTTTTAGTATCAGGTGATGCCAGCCTCATAGGATGTGTTTGGAAGTCTTCATTTGAAATTTTTCGGAATAGTTTGAGAAGCCTAGATATTAACTCTTATCTAAATGTTTGATAGAATTCACCTGTGAATCTGTCTGGTCCTGGACTTTTGTTTGCTGGGAGTTTTTTGATTACTGATTCAATTTCATTACTGGTTATTGGTCTGTTCCTATTTTCTATTTCTTCTTGGCTTAGTCCTGGAAGATTGTAGATTTCAAGGAATTTATCCATTTTGTTCTAGGTTGTCCATTTTATTGACATATAATTGTTCTTAGACTTAGCTTATGATCCTTTGTATTTCTGTGGTGTCATTTGTAACATCTCCTTTTTCATCTCTGATTTTATTGATTTGGGCCCTCTCTCTTGTTTTCTTTATGAGTCTGACTAAAGATTTATCAATTTTTCATCTTTTCAAAGAAGCAGTTCTTAATTTCTTTGATCCTTTCTGTTGTTTTTTTTAGTCTCTATTTTACTTGTTTCTGTTATAATGTTTATGATTTCTGTCCTTCTACTCACTTTGGGTTTTGTTTGTTTTTCTTTTTGCTACTTCCTTTAGGTGTAAGTTTAAGGTGTTTATTTGAGATTTTTCTTTTTTCCTGAGGTAGGCTTGTATACCTATAAATTTCCCTCTTAAAACTGCTTTGCTTCATCTCTTACATTTTGGATCATTGTGTTCTCATTTTCCTTTGTCTCCACGTTTTTTTTTTTTAAATTTCTTCCTTGATTTCTTCAGTGACCCATTGTGTTTAGCTTCCATGTATTTGTGGTTTTTTGCAGTTATCTTCCTTGTGGTTGATTTCTAGTCTCATAGCTTTGTGGTCAGAGAAGATGCTTATTATGATTTCAATTTTCTTGAATTTACTGAGGCTTGTTTTGTGGCCTAGCATGTGATCTGTTATGGAGAATGTTTCATGTTCATCTGATCTAATGTGCTGTTTAAGGCCAGTGTTTCCTTATTGATTGTCTATCTGGTTGATCTGTCCATTGACATAAGTGGGATGTTAAAGTCCCCTACAATTATTATGTAGCTGTCTGTTTTTTCTTTTATGTCTGTTAATATTTGCTTTATGTATTTAAGTACCCCTATGTTGGGTTCATGTATATTTTTCATTGTTGTATCTTCTTGGATTGACCCCTTGATCATTATTTAATGTCCTTCTTTGTCTCTTGTTACAGTCTTTGTTTTAAGGCCTATTTTTTTTTTTCTGATATAAGTATTGCTATGATGGCTTTCTTTTGATTTCCATTTGCATGGAATACCTCTTTCTCATCCTTCACTTTCAGTCTGTGTGTTTCTTTATATCCTAAGTGAGTCTCTTGTAGATAGCATATATAGGGACCTTGTTTTTGTATCCATTCAGCCACTCTATGTCTTTTGATTAGAGAATTTAGTCCATTTACATTTAAGGTACTTATTGGTGGATGCATACTTATTGCCATTTTGTTAATTGTTTGGGGGTTGTTTTTGTAGTTCTCAAATTTCTTTCTTCTTTTTTTGCTTTCTTTCCTTGTAATTTGATGATTATTATTAGTGTTATGTTTAGATTCCTTTCTCTTTTGTGTGTGTGTATCTATTATAGATTTCTGGTTTGTGGTTATCTATCTATCTATCTATCTATCTATCTATCTATCTATCCATCTATCTATCATCTATCATGTGTGTGATTATTTTAAGTTGTTGACTTCTTAAGTTCAAACACATTTTAGCAGCCCTTCGTTTTACTCCCCCCCACCCCTCCAGACATTTACTGTTTTTGACATCATAATTTACATCTTTTTGTTATGTGTGTCCCTTAACTAATTATTGTGGATATAGATGATTTTATTACTTTTGTCTTTTAACCTTCTTACTAGCTTTATATGTGGTTGAATTGCAACCTTACTGTGTATTTGCCTTTACCAATGATATTTTTTCCTTTTGTAATTTTCATATCTCTAAATGTGGCCTTTTCTTTTTCACTCAGAGAAGTCCCTTTAACATTTCTTGTAAAGTTGGTTTGGTAGTGCTGAACTCTTTTAGCTTTTGCTTTTCTGTAAAACTTTTGATTTCTCCTTCAAATCTGATAGCCTTGCCAAGAGTATTCTTGGTTGTAGGTTTTTCCCTTTCATCACTTTATATCATGCCAATCTCTTCTGGCCTGCAGGATTTCTGCTGAAAAACCTTATGGAAGTTCCCTTGTGTATGACTTGTTGCTTTTCCCTTGCTGCTTTTAATATTCTTGCTTCATATTTAAGTTTTTCCTTTTTACTTACAATGTGTCTTTGTGTGATTCTCTTTTGGATGTCCTAGAGCTTGTGTTTGCTGCTGGTGGTTAGGACCAGGGCATAGGTGGTCCCATGGCTACAGCTGGTCTACTGTTGGGCAGACTGGGTCCTGGGGTCTTTGGCTGCAGGGTCCTGGGGGTCCCAGGCCTGGTGTCAGCCCACTGGTGGGCAGGGCTGACTGGTTCCTAACATAGCTGGCTGTGGGATCTGGGGTGTCCCAAAGCTTGTGTCAGCCCACTGGTGGGTGGTGCTGTATCCTTGGGCAGTTGGCTGAGGGGCCCAAGGTGTCCCAGAAGTGGTGTTGGACTGCTGGTGGGCAAGTCCAGGGCTGAGGGGGTCCCCAGGTCATGCCAGCCTACTGGTGGGTGGGCTGGATCCTGATGTGACAGGATATTAGGCTGAAGTGTTCCTGGGGCTGGTTTCAGCCCACTGGTAGTTGGCACCAGGGTCAAGGGAATCCCATAGCTGGTGGTTGCCCACTGGTGGATGAGGCCAGGTACTGGGGCTAGTGCTGTCACTCTTGTGGGTGGAGCCAGGTTTAGGGTCTCTGGCTGCAGGCTCCTGTGGGCCCTGAGGCTAGTGCCCTGTGCACTGGTGTATGAGGTTGTGTCCTGGGTCCTTTGGTGGACAGGGCTGGGTCCCAGGGGGCTGTGGGTTCAGGAAGTCTTAAGGCAGCCAGCCTGCTGGTAGGTGGGGCTGTGTCAATGCCAGTCTGGATGCTTGGCCTGAGATGTCCCAGTACCAATACTGACAGGCTGGTTGGCTGAGCCAGGTATCAGCGCTAATAAAGTAGAAGGAGGATTCCAAAATGGTACTTGTCAGCACCAGCATCTTTGTGGTAGAACAAGCTCCCCAAAATGGCTGTTGCCAGAGTCTGTATTCCCAGGGTGAGCTCAAGTTGCTTCCTGCCTCTCCAGGAGGCTCTCTAAGATTAGCATGTGGGTCTGAGCCAGGCTCCTTTCAAATTACTGCTCTGCCCTGGATCCCTGAGCTTGTGAGATTTTGTGTGTGCCCTTTAAGAGTGGAGACTATTTCCCACAGCCCTCTGGCTCTCCCAAAATTAAGACCTGCTGGCTGCAAAGCCAAATGTTCTGGGGGCTTGCCTTTCAGGTGCAGAGCCCTCAGCTTGGGGAGCTTGATGTGGGGCTTGGACCCTTCTCCCCCTGGGAGAACCTCTGCCATTGTAATTATCCTCCTGTTTGTGGGTCACCTACTTGACTATGGGTATGTAGGTCTTGACTATGTATCTCCACCCCTCCTACCCATCTCATTATGGTTTCTTCTTTATATCCTTAATTGTAGATCTTTTCTGCTAGTCTTCTGACCTTTCTTATCAATAGTTGCTCTGTAAGCAGTTGTAATTTTTGCATGCCAGTGGGAGGAGGTAACTCAAGGTCTTCCTACTCTGCCGTATTGGCCACCTCTCTCTTCCACAGTTTCTTTTTAAAGAATGTTTTGTCACTTAGAGCTACATGACAAAACAGAAAATGCATGTCTGATGCTTTTGAAAGATCAAGTAAGATAGATAATAGCTGGTCCATTGAAAACTAACAGAACAATCATCTTGCAAGACTGATGAAAGAGAAAATAGCAGAAAATGCAAAAAAAAAAAAAAAAGGAATTAACATAAGAATGTAAATATCCCAAAACTTTAAAATTATAAGAATACTCAAGCTTTGGGACTTCCCTGGTGGTCCAGTGGTTAAGACTCTGCACTCCCAATGCAGGGACCCCAGGTTCAATCCCTGGTTAGGGAAGTAGATCCCACATGCATGCTGCAACTAAAGATCCTGCATACTGCAGCTAAAAAATTCCGCATGCCATGATGAAGATCCTGTACACAGCAATGAAGATCCCACATGCTGCAACTAAGACCCAGTGCAGCCAAATAAATAAATAAATATATATTAAAAAAAAAAAGAATATTCAAGGTTTAACCTGTCCATAAAGGGAAAATTTTGACAAAATGGGATATTATGTAAGAAAAATATATAATGAAAATAGAAGAAGAGGCAGAAATTGAACTCATTAACAACCGAAGAAGCGGGAAATGGTACCAAGGTTCTACCTCTGAAAAAGGCACCAGGTCATGATGCTTTTAAACACAGAATCTATTAAAACTTTTAGGGATAATATTATTTACAGAAAATTGAAAAATGTGGAAAACTTGATAACATTCTAAAAGACTAACATAACTATGCAACCAAATTAATGAGGAATAGCAGAAGAAAGGAAAAAACTACAGTCCAATATTAACAATGAAATAAATGTGAAAATCCTAAATAAAACATTAGCAAACTTCATACAACAGCATTTTAAAAGTTGAATGTACCATGACCAAATAGATTTTTTTCAAGGAATGCAAAAATAATTCAGTACATTAAGACATGAGCCATTGATGAATTATCGATAAATAATGATACTCATTAAATCTTTAAATATATTATAGCATTTTCCTTTTAATATAATCCCACTTTGATACTTTGTTTAATCATCTCTGCCTATCACATTTTCTTCTTCATCCAGGAAACTCCTACTTCTTTTTAAAGATTCATGTCACCTCTGGGTCTCCTTTTCTGACCCCTCCCTACCTGAGGCTAACAAGCTGCTTCTCTCGTATACTTCCACAACACCCCATGTTCCTCCCTCTTATAACACTTACCATGCTGTTTTGTAATTGCTGGTTAACTTGTTTGTCTTCTTCACCAAGCTCTGAGCTCTCGAGATAGAGTCAATTTATTTCTGTTTTCTGGAAGACTGGCATGTAAAAATCTGGCAGAATCAATTGAGAAATAGAGAATCAGACTGAAATTAAAAATGTTAGCTAATCATGAAGGGCATGATTTTGATGTGTGTCTAGACTGGACTTCCTAAAACCTCACTTTAAAATTAAACTTCCTTTTCTTGTTACATGCAAAGTTGGGCAACTTCAGGCCTCCCTGGAAGACACAAGCTTCTTACCACATGGTATAGCAGAGACTGGTGTTAACCTTCCCTGTAGAGCCTAGAAGATATTGAGCCATTCATATCCCATTTCTTCTCCCCAATGTTCTAAATTCAGTCACTCCTCTCATGGGTAAATGAGAGGAAGAAAAAGGCCAGGAGTATTATTCTGAAGTTCTGCATGGAAACATCAAGCCAGGGAATTAGATGATTCCCCTCCTAGTAATGGCTACCTAACATTATAGTTTTCTTTAGGACTTAGCTGCCTACAGTTTCAGAAATTTCAATTGCAGCAACTATATTTGGCCTAAGTGCTCTAATTTAATTAGCAGGCTTCTGTTTTTTAAATTATAATTTGATTTTTTTTTTTTTTGCTTCCTCAGATTTCTGTTGGAATAGGTGGAGTAAAATAAGTAACCAAAAAAATGCATAAAATTTCCTCACAAATTTATTTGCATTCTATTATGTTCTCTGTACTTTTTTTCTAGTTAAAGTACTGAAGATTGCTTTTAAGTCACCCTTAACCAGGTGAACTGTTTCTTGTGTAGCCTCATGAGATTGAATAAGAAGGAACTGTCATCTCCATGTATCCTGGATCTATTCAACCTAAAAACATGTCTTATCTTTTTGATAATAGTCATTCTGACATGCTCTGCTAACACCAGCAGAGAGTGGGAGGGCTGGCAAAAGCCAGAGAGTAAGGACACTCTTGGAATATGCATTCATTCACTTAGCGTTTGCTTCAGTAGCTTTTTTTTTTTTTTTTTTTGGCTACTGATAAAACTGGTAGCTAAATAAATTCTGGATATCTAATGTACAGCATAGTGATTATAGTCAATACTGTATTATAAACTCTAAAATTGCTAAAAGACTAGATCTTAAATGTTCTCACTACAAAAAAGACGTGATAATTATATGAATAATGTTGCAATATATAAATGTATCGAATCAACATATTGTACACCTTAAACTTAGGCAATGTTTTATGTCAATTATATCTCAATAAAAAATAAAATGATGACATATCATTATTTGTTTTTACCTGTTGGTGGACATTTAAGTTATTTCTAGTTTTTTGTCTATTCCAAATAAAGCTGCTATGCATGTTTGTGTACTAGTCTTTGTATGGATGTGTTTTCATTTCTTTTGGGTAAATACCTAGGAGTGAATACTGGGTGTTATGGTTTGTGTATGTACAATTTTTGTTGTTGTTGAGATACAGTTGACATATTACATTACATTAGTTTCAGGTGTATAACATAGTGATTCAATATATGTATATACTGCAAAATGATCACCTCAGTAAGTCTAGTTAACATCCTTCACCACACATGGTTACAAATTTATTTTTAATTAAAAAAAATTTTTTTTGGCCACACCACAAGGCATGCAGGATCTTAGTTCCCTGACCAGGGATTGAACCTGTGCCTCCTGCAGTGGAAGTGCAGAATCTTAACCTCTGGACCACCAGGGAAGTCCTACAAATTTATTTTTTTTTTTCATTGTAATAAGAACTGATCTATTATCTTAGCAACTTTCAAGTATACAGTATTTCAAATATACAATACACCGTGCTTTACATTATATCCCCAGGACTTATTTTATAAGTAGAAGTTTGTACCTTTTGACCACCTTTACCAATTTTGCCCACCCCCCAGCCCCTGCCTCCAGCAATTACCAATCTGTTCCTCTGTATTTATAAATTCAATGTTTGTTTGTTTTGTTTTCTAGACTCCACATATACGTGATATCACATGGTATTTGTCTTTCTCTAACTTATTTCACTTAGCATAATACCCTCAAGGTCCATCCATGTTGTTGCAAATGGCAAGATTTCCTTTTATTATGGCTGAATAATATTCCATTTTATGTATATACCACATTTCTTTATTCATTGATCCATCAATAAACACTTAGGTTGTTTCCATGTCTTCGTTATTGTAAATAATGCTGAAATGAACATGGGGTGCATATATCTTTTTGAATTAGTGTTTTTGTGTCTTTTGGGTAAATACCCAGGAGTTAATCAAATTTAATTTTTTGAGGAAACTACATACTGTTTTTCATAGTGGCTGCACCAATTTATACTCCCACCAACAATGTGCAAAGGATTCCTTTTTCTCCACATACTCACCAACACTTATTATTTGTTGTCTTTTTGAAAATTGTCATTCTGACAGGCGTGAGGTGATATCTCAGTGTGGTTTTGATTTGCATTTCCTTGATGATTAGTGATATTCAGCATCTTTTCATGTGCCTGTTGGCCATTTGTGTGTCTTCTTTAGAAAAATATCTGTTCAGACCCTCTGTCCATTTTTTAACCAGGTTGTTTGTTTTGATGTTGAGTTGTATGAATTCTTTGTATATTTTGATATTAATCCCTTATTGGATATATTGTTTGCAAACATCTTCTGCCTTTCAGTGGGTGGACTTTTTGCTTTGTTGTTAGTTTCCTTCACCATGCAAAAGCTTTTTAGTTTGATGTAGTTCCATTTATTTATTTTTGCTTTTGTTTTTCATGCCTGATAAAATAAATCCAAAAACAATATTACTAAGACCCACGTTAAAGAGCTTACTGCCTATGTTTTCATTTAGAAGTTTTGTGGTTTCAGGTCTTACATTTAGGTCTTTAATCCATTCTGAATTTATTTTTGTGCATGGTGTGAGGGAGCAGTCCAGTTTGATTCTTTTGCATGTAGCTGTCCAGTTATCCCAAAACCATTTATTGAAGACATTGTGTTTCCCCTGTTGTATAGTCTTGCCTCCTTTGTCATAGGGTGATTGCCCATATAAGTGTGGGTTCATTTCTGCGCTGTCTGTTCTGTTCCATTGATCTATGTGTCTGTTTTATGCAAGTACCATACCATTTTGATTATAATAGTTTGTAATATAGTTTGAAATCAGGAAGTAGGTGGCTCCAGCTTTGGTCTTCCTCAAAATTGCTTTGAGTTTAGATTTTGAGAGCAGCTTTCTTAAACCGTTACATTTTATTGAGGCTTTTATTGCCCATCTTCTCTTCTTGCATCTTTTCCCCTCTATGTTTTTGTCTCTTATTCCTCTTTTTCTTAAAAATGTTTTCCTTTTACTTCTATTCCTCATCACTCTTCTTTTGACTTTCCCCCCTTGTAGTCATGTCATTTCTTCTTTTCTATATTTATGTAGCACAAATGATAGGTTGTTTCTAGTGTACGCAGCAGAAGGAGAATATTGGCAAATAGACCCCAAGAAACTGTCTGTGGTACCAGGGTACAGATGCCTAAGAATCTAGGCAGAGTATTGAAAAATGCAATGAAAAAGTTAGTTGGATTGCCAATACATATAGTGATACCTGAGATGAGAGGAAGCTGGGAAGAGTGTAACTCTTCCCAAGGGAAATATATACCAAATATCCCTGGGAAATATCCCAAAAAGAATGTGGTTGTGATATTGTGATTTATTATAAGAAATATATATTTAGTCTTTATTTTGGTTCCTGGCACAGAGCTCCTGGAGCCCTTGGGATTTCCTGTGATGAGAGAGATAAAGGTATCTTTTGTTATGTTAATGAGGTGACTTAGAAAATACAACAGTGGAGCCAACCATGGGATTTGAAGGTTGAAACTTTCAGTTCCATCCACCCCCTCCACCTCCTCCCAAACCCTGAACCCCTGCACCTCCTGGGAGAGAAGAGGGACTGGAAGTTGAGTTCAATCAACAGTAGCCAATGATTTAATCAACCATGCCTATGTAATGAGGCCTCCATAAAACCCCCAAAGGATAGAGTTTGGAGAACTTCCATATTGGTGAACATGTGGAGATTCTGGAAGAGCAGCACGCTCTGAGAGGGCATCCCTTTCCCTGTATCCTTCCCTGTGCATTTCTTCCATCTGGCTGTTCCTGAGTTATATCCCATTATAATAAACTGTTAATCCAGTGAGTAAAATGTTTCTGTGAATTCTATGAGTCCATCGAACAAGTTGGTCCAACCCAAGGAGAAGGTCATTGGACCCCCTCCAATCTACAACTAGTTGGTCAGTAGCACTGGTGACAACCTGGACTTGAAATTGGCACCTGAAGTGGTGGTACTGGGAGGCAGTCTTTTAGGACTGAGCCCTTAACCTGTGAGATCTGATGCTCTTTCTGGGTAGATAGTTTCTGAATTGAATTGTAGAACACCCATCCTGATGTCAGAAAATTGCTTGGTGTGGGGAAAAATCCCACACATCAGAATTGGATATAGAATATTAAGGGCACATTCATCCTTTGAGAAATTTCAAGTAAATAATATTCAAAAATTCTGGTTAGAAAACTAAGAAAAACTTGCTTCTTCAAGCTTCAGTTGCCCTGTTTCTGATTTCCAATAATTATAGAGACTGCCACTAAATTCAGAATTGAGGGAATTTGAGAAGCATCATAATATAATTACCCCATGAGTTTTGATATGTGCAGTGGTTCCTCTTAGTCAAAAGTAATTTTATCTGGAGTTTGGTAAAAGTACCTTAGGTTAAAGTGTGAATGCTGAAAGATTTAACCAACTGTCTTGTGAAGACTACCTAACAATAACGGGCTGATACCAGGCAGGTAGGTCTGGTCCAATAAGGATGTTGAAGTGGTCTGTCTACTACTACTTACTTTTTTTTATTGATGAGCCATGGTGTCTGGCTGGGCTTTGATCCAACACCACTCTATCCCAGCAGACATATCTATCATATCAAATAGGTATACCATCCTACCTCAGCCAATCAGGTGTGAAGGCAGAAGGCATGACAAAAAAAGAAAGAAAGAAAGAAAAAAAAAAAAAAACAGTTCTAAATAACCCTGTACAGAATCTGACTTTGGATTTCATATGACAATCTAAGAAAACAGAACATTTTGTATGAAAAGATAGTATATGATCTCAAAAGTTCTGCTAAAGCTATTTAACTTCTGTTAATTCAGCTAATTCTGGAATGTTTGTCAAACCTTCTTAGAATGGTACCAACATTTCTATACTCACCTGTGTGTGAGGAAGGTTAGACATAAATAAAAATTTTGACTTGCTGCAATCTCATCCTTGATAGTTGAAAAATACTATATAGGCATGAAACCAGAACTTTGGAGATTAGATTATAAATAAAGTGATCATACAATTTATTCTCTAATCCTCATACTTCTAAGAATTAAAGAAGAAAATTAATAATCATACCAGGGCAATAAGAGCAAACAGAGACTATCCTAGGCAAACCAGGGACTATTGTCACCCTAATTATAAACTACATTTTGTGTAAACATACTCAGGATTTTACAAGTGAAGGAAAAGGAAGTTCTGGAGTTTCTCTCCCTGTATCTACTTTCGCATCTTCCTTCCTCATTTCCTTATAGTTTCCTAATGTCTGCTCCAAACCCTGGCTACTTTTTTTCATTCTTATTCACTACAATATGAGCTGAATTCAACATAAAAATAAACCTAGTTTCACACGTACTTGAACTTAGTGGCTAGCTACTCTTAGCTGCAAAACCGGTGTGGTTTGAGGGAACACTTGTGGCTATCAGTGTGACTGCTGGAAATGTATACCATTTATGTAAAAGATAAGTTCATATTTCATATTTTCCTTTAGAGAAGGAACTCTATGCCCCCTTTCTAGTGTGTAAAAAATCAAGTGTTAGAATGTTAATTAGAAATTGAAGTTTTATGCAGCATAGCTTATAGATCAATAAAATTATCTTGATTCTTCTTTTAATTGAGATATAACTGACATCTAACATTGTGTATGTTTAAGGTGTACAGCATGTTGATTGATACACTTATATATTGCAGTGTGATGATCACCCAGGCGGTAGCTAACACCTCGATCATGTCCCGTAATTATCATGTCTTTTTTGTGGTGAAAGCACTCCTGAGTCTTTCCTATGTGGCACTCACGTGGCTTTTCATATCTCCCCCAAGCAAAGAGAGAACAAGTCTGCCTTATTCATAAATTTGTGTATCCGTGCTAAATGCTTTAGAGGCACACACCACGCAAGTCACAAGATGTGATCACGTCTTAATAAGATTAAAGAAAGAGGTAGACCTATGATAGCCAGCCCAGTGCCCTCTGGGGTCTTCAAGAAAATGTCAGCAATTTCACCATCTGGCGGAAAGGTCAGAGGGATGGCAAAATATGGGGAGAAGATGTAATCTCAAACAACTTCTAAAAACTGGCTTTTAATGTGGGAAATAGGATGTCTTACTTATAAATTGGACAAATATCTGTTCTCAAGTTCCTGGTATGAATGAGGTCTGGGAAGAAAGTCATCTTCAACCAGTGTCTCCACATTTGTCCTGGGCAAATGGGAATCATTCAGAAGAAAGAGGGAGGGGACTTCCTTGGCGGTACAGTGGTTAAGAATCCTCCTTCCAACGCAGGGGACGCAGGTTCGATCCCTGGTCCAGCGACTAAGCTCCCACATGCCGTGGGGCAGCTAAGTCCCTGAACTGCAACTGCTGAGCATGTTAGCCACAACTAGAGAGAGAAACAGGCACACTGCAATGAAGAGCCCGCGCCTGCAAAGAAAGATCCTGCATACTGCAACAAAGACCCAACGCAGACAAAAATAAAATAGATAAATAAATATTAACACAGGAAGAAGAAAGAGGAAGTACTCTTTTGAGAAACACTGAAATGTTTCATAATGACTTAAAGAATAGCCAGTTAAATGGAACTTGTTATGAATCAGAGACTGTTCTGAATACTTTTCACATATCATCTCAGGAAAAATCTAGGCTTGGCATCATAAAAATCTGAGTCTAAGTCCTGGTTCTGTCACTTTATAGCTGTGTGGTCATAGGAAGAAGGTTCTTAAACTCTAATATTGTTTCTTCAAGTGTAAAATACTCTTAGGGTTGTTGTGGAAATAGGTGAGATCAAGTGCACACAAGCACCAGCAGGGTGCTGGCACTTAATGTTCCCCCTGTGTTGGATGCCCTATGAGCCTTCAGCTGACACAGGTCAGTACTAGGAGAACATTGTCTGAAGGCTAGTGAGTAATTAGCCATTCTGATATCACACGATATAGGACAGTCACATGGGTGCCCGCTGACTTTAAGAAGATTGTGTGCCTCTTTCTGCTTGGGAAAAATAGTTCTCATTTCTATGACCTGTGTTCTGCAAACATGGAGAAGTTTGGAAGCAAAGAGCCTGGTAGGATTCACCAAAGCCAAAAGAAACATAAGAATGGCAAAGACCTAACATGTATTGTGAAGATGAGGAAGTTAATTTGCATTTCCTTTAAGCATCCTGAGATTTAAGATTTTATTTTCCCAGGAGGATATTCACAGAGAGGTATCTAAATGTCTGCACAACATCAGAAACATTTATTTCTTGTGAACTGGCACTTGTTGAAAGAGACTGACCCTTACATGGTTTCCTTTTGTCAAAAACTTTTGAAACGTGATATTTTATCTCTGCCCATACAATTACCAGTAAAGAGTGTAGATGGTTTACGCTGATAATTCTTGGTACTAAAAGACTTGCTAATTAAAATAGGCAACAACCACAAACCACTTTGAGAATGAGACTGGTCCCTATAATTAACCTCATTTTGCAAGTGAAGGGAGGAACAGGAGCACAGAAAGAGACGCCATGACCTAGCCAAAGCCACAGCTACTCAAGGGCAAAGATAAAGACTAGAATTCAATGAACCCTGAATCTCAAATCACAAAGCCTTGTTCAATCATCCTTTGTTAATCTTCAGCAATTTTATGGTTCTTTTCTGTGGTTATGCTTGTGGGATTCAGAAGTGAGCTTTGTTGTCATTGTTCCTTGGTATATATAATAAGCAAAACAAATTGTATTTAAAAATATCTCTCTCACACATGTACACACACACACACACACACACACACACACACACACACACATACCTACTGAGAAAATTCCTTCCCAAATAGTGACCTACTAAGTGCTTTTAGATAACCTAAGTTTAACTGCATCAAAAGTACATGGTCCTGCTGAGTCTCTTTGGGGGAATTTACAGACTAACATCTGTATACAGGGGTATCGGGAACACTTTAGGGTGTAAGGTGGATCACTTCCATGCTATGTGTGTTACTCTGTTCCTGGCTCTTTCAATTTAGCCAACCCCATAGAGAGCACGTCAAAGTACCAACTCTCAACACTGGTATTCGTCTAGGATCCCCGTCCCAGGGTGCAGGAGAATCTTGTTATTCTGAGTTATCAGCTCTCTGAGCTCTCTGATGTTATACTCTGGTTTTGAGAAACTACCTCAGGCCTTTCTCTCGTTGACTGGTTTCCTACCCCCAGAAACTCTTAAGTAACATACTTTGTGTCCATGATCTGTATTATAGCTAATAAGCTAACAGGTATAGAATATTTTAAGATATTGAAGATTGTTTTCCTTTTGACCCTTGTGCTTTTATGAACAGCTACCCTCTTCCTATCAGCTGGGAAGTGGCAATAATTTCTAAAGGTACTGCCCTAGAGGGGAGGGCCTACAAAGCCAGGAACAAAAAGTTAAATTCTTGGCTTTGAATTCTAAAGTAAGCTCTTGAAATTGATAGCAGAGACAAAAAGTGCAAATAGAGACTTTTAAATTGCAAGAGTTGGGCTATTTGAAAGTGAAAGTATTTTTAAGTTCAGAAACTTGGCTTTGAAAATCAAAAGCCAAAATCCAAATATAAATTTTATACGATAATTATCAACTTTGGTACAATATAGGATGATGCAAGAGCAGTTTTCCTAGCCAAAGGAAGTAAAATTTCCAGGATTTGGCAGGAGAAAGAGAATTGGAGAGGACATGAAAGGAACTTGACTTCATGGATGTAGTCTCTGTCCTTTACACTCTGCAGACTGAGTCCCAAGAAGAATATTCATCAGCTATTCCGCTAAGGTTTAGGGGGCTCTCAGAGCAGGAGAACAATCTTCAAGCTCCTCAGAGTGGTCCCTGGTGAGATGGCACAGCTTGTGGTAATGCCGTAGTCTCTAGGAAAGCATCTCAGCTGAGGAGGAGCATTGGCTAAATGAGATCACCAGGTAAATGGGCCTTAGGCAGTTTCTCAGAGTCCTGCACACTCTTGCATGGTGTGGGAGAACCTTCAAAGTTCCTATGCTACAGGGTGACAGCTCCTCAAAAAATTAAACGTAGAATTACCTTATGATCCAGCAATTTCACTTCTAGCTATATACTCAACAGAATTAAAAGCAGGAACTCAAACACATACTTCTATAACAATGTTCACAGCAGCACTATTCACGATAGCCAAAAGGTGGAAACAACTCCAATATCCATTGACAAATGAACAGGTAGATAAAATGCGGTATATGCATACAATGGAATATTATTCAGCCTTCAAATGTGGTATATGCATACAATGGAATATTATTCAAATTCTGATACTCACTACAACAGGACTGAACCTATAAAACATTACGCTAAGTGAAATAAGCCAGATGCAGAAGGACAAATACCGTATGATTCCATTTATACAAGGTGCCAAGAATAGTCAAATTCATAGACAGAAAGTAGAATGGTGGTTATCAGGGGCTTGGGGGAGGGGAGAATGGAGAGATTATTTAATAGGTACTGGGTTTCAGTTTGGGATGATGAAAAAGTCATGGCGATGGACAGTGGTGACAGTTGCACAGCAATGTGAATATGAACAATAATGCCACTGAATTGTGCATGTAAAAATGATTGAAATGGAAATTTTTATGTTTTGTATATTTTACCACAATTAAGAAAAATCAAGGTGAAAATATTCTCATGCCTGCAGTAGGAAGACAAAAATGAAAGTGAGGCCAGTGTTCCTGGAGAGGTCAGGATTAAGGTGGAGATAGAGTGACTTGCAACATCCCGGTGACTGGGGAGTCAGGGGACAGAGACGTTTCAGCATGGTTATAGTAGGAAAAAGCTACCAATACAAGGGAAACAGGGATTGTTCCTATCAGCAGAAACCACCTAGGTTTGCCTATGACCATGAACCTTCAAAGTCAGAATGATAGACCACCCAGCTCTTGGGTCTTTCAGAACTTAGATTAATGCTAAGAAGGGACAGAAAAGAGATGAAGGGAGAAAATACTAGCTTGACCTTTATCCAAAAAAGATTGAGATTACATTGGATTTCAGGGTTAGGTTTTCCATCATCAGTGCAATAAAGACTCTAGAGCTAAAGTAAGTTGGGTTATAAGGAAATCATTTCCATTTTGCACACATGAATGTGTATGACTGAAATACATTCCCATTACATTGCTATCTGCCTTTTCCAGACCTGGACGCTCCTCAAATCTATGGCAATCCTGGGGCTCTTCTGTGAGAAATGGGGAGTTCTGATTGGCTCAGAATTACTGCAGCTTCTTTGGGCTCATCATCTGAGACAGCTACACAGTTTCACTGCTGGCCACCTTTGGACCAACCCCAGAATATGGGTGTTCATGAAGCTGGATCTTTAGGGCACCTACAATTAAAGCAATGAACAAATATATCTCCCTAGGTCCCATGTTATCCTTGGCCTTTGAGAGCATTTTTATACTATTTGGACTATTGGATAACCCTCTCACCATCATCTTCCAGTAGCTAATGATAAGTATCCAGAAGGGCCTCCTGAACTAATAGCTATTAATAATGACTAATCTATTATATACTTATTGTATGCTGGCACTGTACTAAGTACATTATAGGATGTCTCATTTAGACCTCACAGTAAATCCATGAGGTAAGTGCTACTATTAAAAACATTTTGCAGAAAGAATAACTGAAGTTTAGCAAAGGCAGGTAACTTGCTCCAGGTCACACAGCCAGTAAGCACCAGAGCCAGGAGGACCCTGGAAACCTGACTTCACAGCTCAAGGGCTAATTATGACACCACATCACTCACTTACTGCTACTGGGACATCCACCTGATCTACGCCAAAAATCTCGCTTCACAGGAATCACTGACATGGATATTCCTGAATGCAATATAGTAAGAACTGGCTTAACTGTTGATCTGTGCTTAAGGACTCTCAGGTTGATTGCTGGTGTAACCAGGCTCAAATACTAGATAAATATATTCAAAATCCCAGAAGGATTTGAAACTCAAAACAATGAGAAGAACTGAAGCTGGGGCAGCAGGGAGTCTGGCTTTTATAAACTGAAAAGGTTTTAAAACACTTAAATGAGCCAGGAGAGTAGAACCAGGTTGATTACTGGTCCATATAAACAAACAAGACTTCCAGGTGATACCTAATAAGTTAGCAATGGTTTTGAAATAGGATTTTCTCAAAATTATGGGAAATAGTCAGCATATCTTTGGCTTTAGTAGTCTTATGGGCAATTCGTCTCCCAATTCTATCCAAACCACCTCATAAAAGAGAACATGTTGAGTGATGCATTGCTACATCTGCAAGCCATGAAAAACTGTGGAGCAACTGTTCCATATTGAAGCTGGAAGATTAAGGGCTCTTGGAGGAAAGTTTATAGAAATAAAGGGAACCCAATATTAAAGGAAGTATTTTTAACAACTTGGAAAATTTGAGGAAAATGTAAACACAAATAAATCAAGAAGAAAGAAAAGCCACTAGAAATTCCAGGAAAATAATTAAGAAATATAGATAAGAGTCATGACCCAAATATGAAGCAAATAGACTTGCAAGGTCTTGCAGTGGATTTATACCATGAAAACCCACTTTGCTCCATCCACAGCAATAATAGAAATAAAATATAAAGAAAGAAAAGCAAAAGGTTTAACTAGTCTCAAATGCCAGATAAATATACTCAAAATCCCAAAAGGATTAGAAACTCAAAACAGTGAAAAGAACTGAAGCTGAGGCAGTGGAGAGTCTGGCTTTTATAAAGTGAAAAGGATTTAAAACGCTCGAGACAGGCAAGTGGAACCAGACACATAGCTCAAAGCCCTGAGTAGTTGTGGGGGCACCCTCAACACTGTGAAAAGAGAATGAAAATGAAGTACTCCTAGCTTCTGCCTGAGTAAACTGCAGGCCAAAGAGGCCAAGGTCAAGATCATAGCCTTGCAACCAGGAGGTAAGCCAAGACACCCAATGGTATATAACGAGATCTGCCCTATCCTTAATATCACCTCTGATACACTATTGTGAGACCAGGTTCTGAATTAGGGACACAGAGGACTGAGTGAAGGTAATTATAAAACTGCTAGGAAAAGAAAGGAGAGGACACAGGTTGAGATAGAGTAAGATAAAAAAACAAATCCTCACTTAAAATGAAGCAAAATCTCAAGACACAAATTTATTGCTAGCAAAGATAAGCCAATAAAATCTACAGTTAGAACAGGAATTCAATACAGATAAATGCTTTATAGAATGGTTTGATAAGGCCTTAACCATAGATATGTTAGGGATGTTAAAAAATATATAAATTAGAACATAATTTCCCTTTAAAAGATCATAAGATTATAAACAAAGTAGGTAGAAATGAAACTAGAACATTGGATATCTGATAGAACCAATTCAAAATCTTGGAAATCAAAAATATAATCATTTGGGGGACTTCCCTGGAGGTCCAGTAGTTAAGACTCCATGCTTCCAATGCAGGGGGCACAGGCTCAATCCCTGGTCAGGGAACACACCACAGGACGTGGCCAAAAAATATATACATATATAATCACTTGAAAAAGATATGAACTGATATACACAACAACAGGGATGAACCTCAAAAACATTGTGTTAAATGGAAACCAGATGTGAAAGACCATACATTGTATGATTCCATTTATATGAAATGTAAAAAAAAAAAAAAAAAAAAGCAAATCTATAGAGGCACAGAGTAGATTAGTGATGGCCTGGGGTTGGGAGTGAAAACAAGGATTGACCACAAGTGAGTAATTGGAGTGATGGAAATGTTCTAAAACTGGATTGTGGGGAGGGAGTTACAACTCTATAAATTTACTAAGAATCTTCAAATTGTACACTTAAAATGGGTGAATTTTATGGTATATAAATTATACCTCAATGAATTTGTTAAAAAATATAATCATTGGAATAAAAAAGTGTAGTTCAGTATACTTTCAAAACTGGACACAATTGAAAACTTAGGAATAAAGACATTACTGGGGAATCAGTATGCCCTGCAGAGACAAATGTGAAAGAGCATTAAAAGACATAGAGGACAGATTTTTGAGGCTCCAACAATTGCCTAATAAAAGTTCCAGAAGGGGGATAGAAGTAGGTTAGAGAAGAAATATTTGAAGCAAGAATGGCTAAGAACTTCTAAAAACTGAAGAAAGACGTTGATTTATTTTAGAAATATTCTTTAGTTGCCTGTTTTGTGCCAGGCACTAGGAATACAACAGTGAACAAAATAAAATCTCTGCCCTCATTCAGACTAAATGTGTATTTTCAGTACCAAGCAAGATAAATAAAAATACCAAACTACATCATAATAAAACTGGAGAATGTCAAAGATAAAGACATAATCTTAAAATCTTCCAGGAAAAAATGAATTATTATCTATAGAGTAGTGACATATCAACCGCAGATTTAATACCAGCAACAGTGGAAGTCAGAAAGCAGTAACGATGAAGTTGATGAAAAATATGCATCTGCACAGAATTTTTTATACAAACTATGATTCATTACTGAGAGGGGAAAAGATATGTTCAATTATACAAAATCAAAAGAATTTATCATCCATAGAACCCCATTTAATTAAGAGCTATTAAAGATAATTTAGCAAGGAAAAACACGGACAGAGAGAAGACATAAGATATGAAAAACCATGAATAAAATATGTTAGTAAGTTTAACTATTTCCTGTAAAAAACACAACCCTAATTTTTGTGTTATTTTATTTTATTTTATTTATTTATTTTTATTGTTGGCTCTGTTGGGTCTTCGTTGCTATGTGTGGGCTTTCTCTGTTGTGGTGAACAGGAGCTACTCTTCATTTTGGTGCACAGACTTCACATTATCGTGGCTTCTCTTGTTGCAGAGCACTGGCTCCAGGAACTTGGGCTTCAGTAGTTGCAGCTCGTGGGCTCAGTAGTTGTGGCACATGGGCCTAGTTGCTCTACAGCATGTAGGATCTTCCTGTTCCAGGGTTCAAACCTGTGTCCCCTGCATTGGCAGGCAGATTCTTAACCACTGTGCCACCAGGGAAGTCCCTGAGTAATTTTAAATAGAGTTAAGGGTATAGCTCCAAATAATGATAAGATGATGGGTATGGTATTCAATGGGTCTAGCCTCCTAAGACATGTTTGGGTTAGGGGTATAACAGAAATACTGAATTATTATAAACTTCCCAAGAAAAATTTATAATTCATTATGTAAATAAAATTTAAATTTAAGAATGGAAATACATATATACAATGGGATATTACTCAGCTGTAAAAATGAATGAAACTGGAACATTTGTAGAGACATGGATGGACCTAGAGACTGTCATACAGAATGAAATGAGTCAGAAAGAGAAAAACAAATACTGTATATTAACACACATATGCAGAATATAAAAAAATGGTACAAATCAACTGGTTTGCAAGGCAGAAATAGAGACACAGATGTAGAGAACAAACATATGGACACCAAGTAGGGAAAGCGGGGAGGGTTGGGGGGGGAATGAATTGGGAGATTGGGATACCAAATTGTACACTCTAAATACATGTAGTTTATTGTATGTTAACTGTATCTCAATAAAAGTTCTTAAAAATATGGAAATATCACCTATCATAATATTTAATTAATAGAAGGGGGGAAAAAAGAAGAGAATACCAGAAATTGTCTGAAGGCATGAAAGTAGAGAAAAAGAAAAAAAGAAAAAATAGAAATGATAGTACACGGAAAACACATATTAAGATGGTAAAATTAAGTTCAAATATGTCATCAATCACAAAACATATAAATGAATTAAACTCACCTAAATAAAGACAAAAATTGGGTTTTAAAAAATTTAGTTCTATGTGTCTGGGAGACATATCTAAAACAAAACTACCCAAAGAGGTGAATGGAAATAGGTCATTTAACTATTAACCCTGTAGAAGCTGGGATAGCAGTGTTAATATAAAACAAATATGATTTAAGGCAAATAAGAAACAAACTAAAATGTAGCATAATTTTAATTCATTGATAGTGTAAAAAAAATAGATGCCTTGGTTTGATGTTGATGATGGGAACAATTTGTCTTCATACAGCTGAGGGATCCCAACGTGGGAGAAAATGTAATCCTAACATGCTACCTGGCCCAGCATTGTTCAAAATTTACATTGTCATACTAATGTAAGTGTTGTTGATTGGTTTGCAGCTTTTAGATTCATCTTGGGAAAACCAAGGAAGTCTTGGTTGTCATTGTAGGCAGGATACCTACGTTAACAACTTAATGAAGTAAAAATAAAAATGTGCTGACAGTGGTGGCACATGCAAGGGGGTTGGAATGTACAGGAATTAACGTTCTCACATAAAGTAGGGAGTCAAGAGGCCCTGTCAGAAGTTGATGGAATAAGAAATGGAAGTTTAAGCATATTACTGGAAGTTAAACATATAACCCGTAAAACATATCATCAATAAAAGAACCAAAAATAATAATATAAAATTATTCAAGGGAATAGTGAGCCAAATCTTCAACTTTCAGAAATGGGAGTCAATAAATAATGCTTAAATTGATAAATCAAGAAGTAGAGGTATAAGAATGTGTATATACACTACCAAACGTAAAATAGCTAGCTAGTGGGAAGCTGATGCATAACACACGGAGATCAACTTGATAATGGGTGATGACTTGGAGGGCTGAGATAGGGAGGTTAGGAGGGAGTCACGGTGGGGAGGGATATGGAGATGTATGTATAAATACAGCTGATTCACTTTGTTGTACAGCAAAAACTAGCACAGCAGTGTAAAGCAATTATATTCCAATAAAGAGATAAAAAAAAAAGAATGTGTATATAACCTGATGGAGGTAACCAACAAAGTTCTAAACTCTTAGAAGAGGCTGCCTCCTGAGAACAGAACTAGGGATGGTGTGGGATAGTGTGGGAGACTATTGTTTTTCATCATAAGCAGAACTATTTACTATGTTACCATATCCATAATTTACTTCAATAAAGGTAAACGTTAAAGTGAAATTTAAATATAGGAGCTGTACCACTACAAAAGAACTCTTCTTTCTCTTTTGGCCTGGGCCACACTACATTTTTCCATCAGGAAGAATCTGTGTAGCCTGAACAAATTGTTGGGAGTGTAAACTAGGGCCACTGGATGTGTGGCTTGAGAGGAGCCATATCTCCATGGGATTTGGGGACTTTTTTCTTAGCTTCAATACTTGGAGTCTTTGTTCTACCATTGTCAGTAACAACCACAGATTCTCACATCAGCTAACATTGAAGTCAACGAAACTGGGGTCCTTCCTGTCATAAGTGGCATATCTGAATTTCTGCTTCCCTGGCAGGGAGCAGCAGTCAATAATCATTAGGACTTTTTCCTGGCCAGAAAACACATGAGTGGCTTTGCAGAGATTTTGACCAGGTTTTCATTGTCCAGCTAGAAACCTTCTCTTCTCATCCTGTAACATTTCCCATAAAGAGTAAATACTTTGAGAAAATAGGGAGGCTAGATGACAGAGGTAGAAGAGAGACTTACTTTTCTCCATCTACACTTTGGTATCTTTCAAACCTGGGACATGGATTTTCTTTTTTGTTCAAAGATTCTATGGAAACCCACTTGCTTTTATCTCTAAATCTTAAACTGACAGTATTACTAATTTTTAAAGCTCTCTGTGTAGGGTTTTTATTTTATTTTTATTTTAAATATTTTTCATTAATTTATTTATTTGGTCGTAGCAGGTCTTAGCATGTGAACTCTTAGTTGTGGCATGCGTGTGGGATCTAGTTCCCTGACCAGGGATCGAAACCCGGTGCCCTGCATTGGGAGCATGGAGTCTTAACCACTGCACCATCAGGGAAGTACCTGTGTAAGAGTTTTTAAGAAGAGCAGGGTTTTCAGAAGCTAAGCCCAGAGATCCCGCTGACAGCTTTACAGAGAAGACACCCAACTTGCTGACGTTGGTGTTGTCATTGCCGATAATGTTTATGATAGTGCCAATAATGAGATGAGCAAGAACTCATTTCATCATCCCACAAGGCAAAGCACTGGAGCTTTCTTTGTGAAGAGTCAACACCCTGATTTCTCCAGAATGGCATGTCAACAATGCCACTGCCTTTTATCCTCGGGGCTGAGCCCCTTGGCGTGGCTTCTACCTGCTATAAAGAGTCTCTCCTCTGTACTCTCTCAGCATATCATTCTGGCCCCAAAATGGGTTTTCCAGGTATCTCATCATCAGCTCTGGTAGCCCTGACTCTAGAAATTCTCTCCATTCAGTAGTTGGTGCTGAGGTTGAGAGCAACACATGGAGTTTGGGAAGAACCTACCTTTCAGGAAGCCATACGTGCTCACAAAGCATCAGGCACAGAAAGTGTATTATTAAGTGATGTGTTCCTATCTCTCAGGGAGCAAACACATCCACTCAGGTTTGTCTGGCAATTTCAGACCTGCAGACTGGGGGTAGAGGGAGAGACCTATGAAGGTCACTGCCATCTAGACATACCATTCAACCCAATTAATCACGCATCAGCCATCTGAATACAGCATGGCCCAAGGTTGATCCAGGAATTCCATATTCTTCCTCACATAGACATGAACTTTGTCACAGAGGATTCTCCATCCCTGCTCTTCCTTCCCTCCTCCTTCCCATTTCCTTCCTTTACTCACCAGACATCATCTGAGCTATGTGTGCCAGGTACTACTTCAGTAAGAAGGTGCTAAGAATCATATGCCAACTTGCAATTTAGGAAAGTCTGAAAGACCCCAACATCAGCAGTTGAAGTGGATTTTTGTCAGACTCTTACTCAGGCATAAGTGGAACAAATTTCAATTAAAATTGAGTAATTCCCATCAGAGTTGCATCTGCTTGAGTAACACCCTGGCATACACCCACATCTGGTTGGTGAGGTTCTGTGGGCAATTGTAAGTACTCCCCTGATTTATCTGGGCTCTTTGAAGGAGGGACAGAAAGGGCCCCTGCCCAGTATGGTTGTGCAAGTTGGGCTGTGTAGAGGAGTGCCTGGAGGAGGTGAGTCAGGGCAGAAATCTAGCCCATGTTCTGCTCACCAAGCCATGAGGCCAGGGACCCAGACAATGGGCACTTTTTCTCATTCTCCCAAAGGTACTATATATGTTGTAGGAAGCAGATCTGTGTTCTCTGATTGTAATCCTCTGGTGGAAAGGCCAGGGAGTTACAAACCAGAGTGGGAACACAGGCTGTGTGGAGAAGCACAGGCTTTCCAGAGCAAGGAATAGAGTGGACATCACCATCCACACCAGGTCCCCTGCTTTGAAACAGCCTAGGGCCAGGGTTTTTCTGAAGATCCTGACACATTTCCAACTTGCGATTTGAACTTCATAATGGATCCCTTGGTTTCTACCTAGTCACTCCTCCCATTAGTCCTATTGATGTTTATCTCCCCAATAAATATGTCTCCTGAACATAAATATATCCTCTTCATCCTCACTGACATTTTCATATGGGAAATCCCCAGAAAGGTACAATTAAACTTGAACACAGGATTTAAGGAGATGTGGCGCAGAATTGCTAATTTTCCAGGGCCAGCCTTGTTGTTACCTAAAAAACCTGTGTGGAAATAAGGTCCGGGTTCCAGTCGTGGCTTTGATCCTAACTCTTCCCTGCTCTTGAATGAGTCCTTGCCTCTCGCTGGGCTTCAGTCTCTTGGTCTGTACAATAAGAGGACTGGGTCTTTATATAGCTCTGTCAGGCTGTGGTTATAGCCAGTTTGGCTTCCAGAGGTTGGAAGCAGAAAGGTGAACTGGCAGCAAGCCCTGTGGAGCCTGCATTTATGACAAGAGGGAAGATATGGTTGAAAGGCACAGAGCCCTAGCTTCTCTCCCTATTCAGTTCACGCCAAGTGAATCAGGATATAATAGCTCTTGGCTTACCAAATATTACTTATACTGATTTCAGCTTCAGCTTCTCCTTTTGTTCGTTAAGCCCTTGTGGAAGTTGCCATCCCTCCCACCTGTACATGAGTATGCAGAATGCTATAGTAAAAACCCAGCAGCTTTGAAGTCCCATTTCCACCCTTTATTAGTTATGTGACTGATTCCTAGTTTCCTAATCTATAAAGTGGAGGTAATGATGTTTATGTAATGGAGTTTCTATGAGGATTAAATGAGATTTTGTCTAAAAAGCAGGTAGCACTGCACCTGGCCTACATATGATCACTTCCTTTTCTCTCCTTGCCCTCCACTGCCGAGACCAGCTCGGCGACTCGAGGTGAGTGACGGGTGCCGCAAGCTTGAAGAAGACACAGACACAGACTGAAGAGAAAAGTGGGACCGGGGGGGGGGGGGGGGGGGGCTCAAGACCTCTCCGGTCAAGAGCCCTGCTGACTCATCCCAGGTTGCTTTTATTGAGTTCGTGGGCTAACATTCTCAGGTTACGCTCATAAACAATCAAAGGCCTCACATGACTGAGGCAATTATCTTTGTTTACTTCCTGGGTCTGAGTTGAGCAGGTGTGGATTTGAGCTGGGGGTGGAGAGCAAAACAGCCCTGGGGGCAGGAGACCTCTCTCAGATATTAGGGGTCTGTGCCCCACCCGTGTTGGCCCCTCTGCGACTGTGCCTGTCTTAGGTTGTTCCTCCCTTGAGGAATCTTACCCATCTCTGGCTAACCAGTCATCCTCCAGGGCCAAACACGGTGATATAAGGAAGGTTCTATGCACCACCCCTGTTGGCCCCTCTGCGGCTGTGCCTGTCTTAGGTTGTTCCTCCTCTGAGGAATCTTACCCGTCTTTGGCTAACCAGCCATCCTTCAGGACCAAACAGGGTGATATTAGTCTCCACGCCCCACACCCTCAGCTCCTCCACTGCTCAAGCAGGACATTCTGAATCCCATTGCTCGGCTCACATACTTCAACATTTTCAAGGTTTCAGAAAGGTTCCCGAATGTCTTCCCACATCTCCCCCTTTTTGTTTTCGTAGGAGAAGATAAGCCTGTAGGAGAAGATAAGCCTATTCGAGTTATTTCTTTTTCAGTCAATCCTTGGAGCGTTCCTCCTGCGCACCTGAGAACTAAACATAGGATAATTAAAAGACAACAAAAAGTATCAAAATGCTTAGGAGACTGCTACTCATGCTTTTTATCCAATCCAATGGATGCAATGCTTTTAATCCATCAGCTATACTTTGTAAAGTAGCAAATTTGGTGTAGAGACTGCAAAAATCATATTGCATGCCAGTTATTTTAGTTTGTAATTGTTGTATGTCCAGTGTGAGACCATCCGCTCCATATCCCAGCAGATGTGTCACTGGCATCATGGCCATTCCAGATTTGTAATGTTCTTAAACTTAAGGGAAGTTTCCATATTTTTGTTTGAGCTCTGCCATTCTCTAATTGAGGCCAAGGAAGTATTAATCCAATCCTAAGCCATAAGATGGGATAGGGCGAGTGCATGGCAATATTGGTATATGCCATCACAACCTTTTATAGGGATTGCAGGAGGAGTTTTTTTGGTGTAAACCATTAGAGACTGCATACCCCTTAGGGGACCAGTTTCATACTGTTCCATAGGAACCATTAAGTAGTATTACACCCTCCGTCCCACGGCAAACATCCCAAAGAATCTGATCTTGTCTGTCAGCCCATATCCATTTTATTTCACACAAAGGTCTATCAGGGATGGCATAATTAGTAAACTTAGTATCCAAAGCTCAAACCTGAAAACAAATGTACAAAGTTCATCTCCAGAGATTCTATATCCCATTCAAGATGGCGTTTCTTTGGAACGCTCATGATATGGCTTAATTCTCCGAGATGGAATCCACACAGGTTCCTGGCCTTGTCCTGGTGACACACAAGCAAACCCTCTTCCCCATGTGATTAACCTTCCTGATGACCAGATATGAGTCAATGGGTCCTGCCACCATATCAGAAAAATTATAGAAGCATCTGGTATAGGAATCCATTGAGTTCTCTTAAGAAACTGCAAAATGGGATTTTTCGGATAGTGATTATCAATTTTCCCAATATAATCAGCAAAGGCAATTTGCCAACTTACACAATTTTGGAAACAAGCCTGAATTTCTTTAGTAGTTAAATTAATAATTATATGTGAAGGGTCAGTTCCAATTAAATGCTTACTTCAAGTTCTTCCCTTCAGAACCAACTGAGTTAATAATTCTAAATAAGGTGACAAGGATTTTACCATAGTATTTGCTAAAAACAACCATTCCACAATTCCTTCATTTTGCATTAATATCCCTGTAGGTGAATGAGGAGAAGGTAATATAATTAATTGCAATGGCTGATTAACAGTTACTCTCTGTAATTGAGAAGAATGAATTTTACTTTCTATAAGTTTTAGTTCCTCTAAAGCAGCTGATGTTAAAGTTCTTGGACTATTTAATTTTGAATCTCCTTTTAACAAAGCAAATAGGTTAGACAATGCATAGGTGGGGATCCCTACGCATGGGCGAATCCAATTAATATCTCCTAGGAGTTTTTGCAAATCATTAAGAGTTTGGATTTGATCTGACCTCAGTTCCACCTTTTGTGGTCTAATAGTTGTTCTATCAACTATTGTGCCCAAATATTGATATGGGCTATGCATCTGTACCTTTTCTGGAGCTATTTTAAGTCCTGCTCTATCAAGGCAAAGCTGCATGCTAATATACGCAGAAGTAAGTAAATCTTGATTAGGAGCAGCACACAAGATATCATCCATGTAATGGATAAGATAACAATTAGGAAATTCTAGTCGTACTGGTTCAAGGGCTTTAGCAACAAAATTCTGACAAATAGTAGGGCTATTCAACATGCCTTGAGGTAACACCTTCCATTGAAAGCTTTTTCGAGGTTCTTTATTATTTAGTGCAGGCACAGAAAAAGCAAATTTTTCTTTATCCTTGGGATGTAATGGAATGGTGAAAAAGCAGTCTTTCAGATCAATAACTATTAAAGGCCAATTAGCAGGGATCATATTAGGTGATGGGAGGCCTGGTTGTAAGGCCCCCATTGGTTGTATAACTGCATTGACTGCTCTGAGATCTGTTAATAAACGCCATTTACCAGTTTTTTTCTTTATTGGAAATACTGGAGAGTTCCATGGGCTAAAAGATTCTTCAATATGTCCTTTTTCTAACTGTTCAGTCACTAATTCTGTTAGAGCTTCTAACTTTTCTATGGTTAAAGGCCACTGCTCAACCCATACAGGTGTATCAGTTTTCCAGGTCAATGGGATTGGTGCTGGGGGAAGCAGTAAGCTTTTACGAACAGTGGCCACTAGTGAAAAGACTGATATCCAAGACCTTCTCTATTTGCATTACCTTCAGCTGGAATGGGAAATGGTTTCCCTTGATGATATTTACCAAGACCTAACCCTGGCTGATATCCTTGATTTACTAGCATTTCTTGACTTTGCATACTATAAGTATCTATCGTTGGAATGTGGATTTCAGCCTTCCATTGTTGCAATAAATCCCTTCCCCATAAATTAATTGGAAGGTCTGCTATATAGGGTTGTAAGTGGGCTGGCTGCCCATCTGGGCCAATACAAGGCAATATTTTAGCACTTTGCTGCAAGCCATGAGCTCTACCTAAACCTACCACTGTAATGTCTGCAGGACAAGTAGGCCAGCGAGAAGGCCAATGATTACTGCTTATAATTGAAACATCAGCACCTGTATCTATTAATCCTCTAAAAGCTTTTCCATTTATAGTTACTGAGCACGTCGGGCGTGTTTCTAAAATTTTTTCAGAGAGGAAAACTCCGGCCTCTCCTGTGCTTCCAAAGCCTTTCGTTCTCCTTACTTTTGTACTATTGCCAATCTTATAATATGGCAGAATAAGCAACTGTGCTATTCTATCACCTGGATGGGCTTTCCATGGAACCAAAGTTGATATCATCACTTTAATTTCTCCAGCATAATCATTATCAATTACTCCAGTATGAATTCTAATTCCTTTTGATGTTAAACCAGACCTTCCTAGTATTAAGCCAATGGTTTCTTTTGGCAAAGGTCCAGTAATTCCTGTCCTGACCAATGTTGGAGTTTCTCCAGGCAGTATAATAATAGATTCTGCACAAGGAAGGTCTAAGGCTGCGCTGCCTGCTGTGGCTGGTGATAATTCCATGGCACTGCGGAGTATTGGGCCACTTCTGTCTGTTTCTAGATCTGATAGGCTCCCTTTGGTTGCGGGGCTAGGAGTGAGCCCCGTTGATAGTTTCCCAACAAAGGGGTTCCATCCTTATGGAAGTTAGATTTACACTGGCTTGACCAGTGAAATCCTTTTCCACATCTTGGACAAAGTCCAGGCTGTTTTTGCCCTTTGATTACATTATCTTGAAAATTAACAGCCCTTCTATCCATTCTTTTCCTACATTGTTTCTTTGTATGTCCTTGTTTACCACAGTTAAAGCATTTCCCTGGAAATTTGTTATTTATTTTCAGTCCAGCCATAGCTTGTGCCATCATTGTTGCTTTAAAGCTCTCAGTTCCCACTCCCTGACACACTCTAATATAATCATTTAATGTTCCCTTTCCTTTCATAGGTCCAATGGCCTTCTTACAATCTGTATTTGCATTTTCAAAAGCCAATAATTGCAAAATAGTATCAGCAGCCTCAACATTAGTGATCTGCCGCTTGATAGTCTCCTGTAATCTGGCAATAAATTCAGTATAGGGCTCTTTTGCCCCCTGCATGATCTTTTGAAAAGAGACAGGAGCTTGCCCTTTAGCTTCTATTTTCTCCCAGGCTCTTAAGCAACAACGTCTCACCTGTTCTATGGCCTGATCTTCCATCAGAATCTGATCTTGAACTCTGCCCCAATTTCCACTACCTATCAATTGATCCAAGGAGATAGGAATCTGCCTTGCTCGATTGTGGTTTGCCATAGTTTCAGCATGATCACACCACCAGGTTTTGAATTGTAAAAAATTCTCCCGGGGCTAGTACTGCACGAGCCAACGTTGCCCAATCAGCTGGAATCAAACGAGAGCCTTCGGCTACTCCCTGTATGATACCTATGGTGAATGGAGAATTTACTCCATAATTTTGTACTGCTTGTTTTAATTCTTTCAATATTTTGAAGGGTATCGGCTCATGTATTGCCTCATAAATTCCATTTGGATTATTAGGATCCACTCCAGGTGCCACCCTTTCATGAACAGTTACTGGAAATGCCATTTGCATAGCTTCCAGATCTCCCTCTTGTCTAGCCTGCAAAATGCCCTTCTGTAAGGGTGATAAAACTGAGTGTCCTATAGACACAGGAGAGGCATAAGTTCCCCCAGGTGGCATTAAAGAGGGTGGAGGAGGGGGCAGTATAGGAAGTTTGCCCTCCTCCACAAGTGAGGGAGCCGAGGGTCTTAATCCCTCAGCCATTTGTATTCCCTTTTGTTTTTCAGTTTTGTTTGGCACCGCACATGCCCATCGGTCCTCTGATGGACGGGCTTCTTCATCAAAGCTATCATTTGAGCCTTCAGGAGCCCATAGAGGCTCTAATAGAGGCTCTAATACTGACTTAATCAGAGACCACATTTGACCGAACAGAACCTGGTACGGGAGTCCCTTTAGAATGCAGTTTTTTAAGTTTGCTCCCAACCTTATCCCCAAGTACATAAACCCAGTGTTAGCCTAAAGAAGGAAACCATGTACAGTATTCTCAACTATTTACAGAATTTCTAACAATCGACCTTCACTTGCTTTTTACAAGACCTTCACTTGCTTTTTACTCCACCTGCCCTTAGGAGCTGCCGTAACAGGCATACATCTGGTCGATATTAATCTAAACTTTATTTCCCATATTTTACCCCGAACACAAACTACCCAAGAGATTTACTTACTGGCAGGATTTTCTCAGAGGCCTCTTACTCTCCTCTTGGGGGCTTCACGGCACTTCCCAATTCTTTACTTTTATCAATTTCACTTTCCGTGAACCTTCGTCACTCAAGCCTTTCGAGCCCCACGTTGGGCGCCACTTGCCGAGACCAGCTCGGCGACTCGAGGTGAGTGACGGGTGCCGCAAGCTTGAAGAAGACACAGACACAGACTGAAGAGAAAAGTGGGACCGGGGGGGGGGGGGGGGGGGGGGGCTCAAGACCTCTCGGGTCAAGAGCCCTGCTGACTCATCCCAGGTTGCTTTTATTGAGTTCGTGGGCTAACATTCTCAGGTTACGCTCATAAACAATCAAAGGCCTCACATGACTGAGGCAATTATCTTTGTTTACTTCCTGGGTCTGAGTTGAGCAGGTGTGGATTTGAGCTGGGGGTGGAGAGCAAAACAGCCCTGGGGGCAGGAGACCTCTCTCAGATATTAGGGGTCTGTGCCCCACCCGTGTTGGCCCCTCTGCGACTGTGCCTGTCTTAGGTTGTTCCTCCCTTGAGGAATCTTACCCGTCTCTGGCTAACCAGTCATCCTCCAGGGCCAAACACGGTGATATAAGGAAGGTTCTATGCACCACCCCTGTTGGCCCCTCTGCGGCTGTGCCTGTCTTAGGTTGTTCCTCCTCTGAGGAATCTTACCCGTCTTTGGCTAACCAGCCATCCTTCAGGACCAAACAGGGTGATATTAGTCTCCACACCCCGCACCCTCAGCTCCTCCACTGCTCAAGCAGGACATTCTGAATCCCATTGCTCGGCTCACATACTTCAACATTTTCAAGGTTTCAGAAAGGTTCCCGAATGTCTTCCCACACTCCACCCTCCCTGCCCCTCACCAGGGTGCACTTGTCAGTAGAGACAATTACAATTTTGCACCCTGGAGGAGTAGGTTGACTGGCTAATGACACAAGTTCGGGCATGAAACAGGTACGCACTTGGCTATTTGTGGCTTGAAATCTCACCCCTGCGATTTTTTTCAGTATGAGTTTCGTCTGAAGAAATGTCTCATTAGAATGATAAGAACATATTTTTCACTCTAAAGTGATGGGTGTCTCCAGTTTTGTTGGATATGATAATCATATCCAACAAGCAAACATGTGTGTGTTTGGAAGAGGTTAGCACCCAGTGGGGCCACTCAAATGGCATTGGAAGGTTCACCTAAGTTTCAACCTCAGTGCTCTCTGTGAAATTCACTGTCTCCTACCACCCATACGTGATTTGAAGCCCCTGATTGTGGGGTCCGTGGTACTGAGCCACTGCTTGAGGAATTTTACCCCCTCACTTAGGCACCCATTGCATCTGTGGAGAGGTCTCTTTTAGTGAAATGTACAATCTGCAACAATACACACTATTTGTATCTCTTTTTTTTGAGGTATAGTTGATTTACAATATTATATAAGTTTCAGGTGTATAACATAGAGATTCATAATTTTTTAAAGATTGTACTCCATTTATAGTTATTATAAAACATTGGCTATACTGTCTGTGCTGTACAATATATCCCTTTTTTTTTTTTTTGACTGTGCTGCACAGTATGTGGGATCTTGGCTCCCCAACAAGGGATTGAACCCATACCCCCTGCACTGGAAGCATGAAGTCTTAACCACTGAACCACCAGGGAAGTCCTATCCTTATTTTATACACAGCAGTTTGCACCTCTTAATCCCCTACCCCTATCTTGCCCCTCCCCCCTTCCCTCTCCCCACTGGTAACCACTAGTTTGTTTTCGGTATCTGTGAGTCTGTTTCTTCTTTGTTATACTCACTAGCTTGTTGTATTTTTTAGATTCCACATATACGTGAAAACATTCAGTATTTGTCTTTCTTTGTCTGACTTATTTCACTACGCATAATGTCCTCCAGGTTTGTCCATGTTGATGCAAATGGCAAAATTTCATTCTTTTTATGGATGAGTAGTATTCCATTATATATATATGTCTGTACATATGTATACACACACACGTATATATATATATTCCACATCTTCTTTATTCATTCATCTGTTGGTGGATACTTAGGTTGCTTCCACATCTTGGTTATTGTAAATAATGTTGCTATGAACACTGGGGTGCATGTATCTTTTGGAATTAGTGTTTTTATTTTCTTCAGATATATACCTATGAGTGTAATTGTTGGATCATATGACAGTTCTATTTTTAGTTGTTTGAGGACCCTCTATACTGTTTTCTATAGTGGCTGCACCAATATACCTTCCCAGTAACAGTGTACAAGGGTTCCTTTTTCTCCACATCCTCTCCAATATTTGTTATTTGTGATGTTTTTGATGATACCCATTCTGACAGGTATGAGGTGATACCTCACTGTGGTTTTGATTTGCATTTCTCTAATGATTAGGGGTGTTGAGCATGGTTTCATGAGTCTGCTGGTCATCTGTATGTTGTCTCTATCTTTATAAAATAAGCGAGTTAGTATAATGTATTGGTTAAGAGCAAGGTCTCCACGTTCAGACTGATTTTGAAAAATGAGTCTACTATTTACTTACTAGCTTTGTTAACTTCTCAGTTTCCTTATCTAAAAAATGGGGCCAACCTGATAATGTTATTGAGGTGATTAAATGAGTCTGATTATATACATAAAGTGTCTGGTACATAATAAGTTCTCATAAATGTTTATTATTATTAATAATGATCTTTTCTCCACGTGATAAGTTGCTATATCCTAGAACAAAGCTGAGAATGGCCCAGTTAACTGCAGTAGAACAGGGTAGGTGGGGAAGACCCAGTACCTAGAATTTGAACCATCTGGGTGGGAGATTTACCCAGCCTCAGGGCCTCAAGATAAGAAACCTTATCTTGAGAAAGAATACTGTAACTGGGAGGAAAGACCATAAAAGCAAGTAGTAGAAGATATTCAAGGTGAAGTGTAGTTTTCTGCCTATAGATCTCCAGCCTGATCATATAAGAGAGCTCAAGTCACCCTCTCTGCCAGGTAGAACATCTAAGCCCAGTAAGGTCAGAATGGCTGTGAATTCCTGATCACCAGCCATCTTGACATTGTTAGTTTGATGGCCATGGCCCAACCATCTTCTGGAACTTCTAGACCGTGGCCTTTACTTCAGTCTGCTGCTGTGAACAGTATATGCAACTTGTGTCAGTGACCAAATGGTTTCACCAGGACTTGGAGTACCTGATGGAGAGGATTTCGCAGAAGAAAAGGCAAAAGAGCTACCCCTGGCTACAATCTCATGCCTAAATCTTAAGAGTATGCTTGCTTTTGGTGCTGAAGGCCTGAGTCCTTAGAAAGGACACAGCAGAGAATCTGTTAGTAAGTGTTTCTCTGGCTTTTGATTTACCCCACCATTAAAAAAGAAAAGAAAAGAAAGAGACAATACAAAACAAAAACAGGAATCAGGACGTGTTGGGATTACTAAGGCTTCTTTCCGTCAGAGCATACCATAACTACCTACCCTTGATCATTCTCAACTTGCTGGGCCAGCTGAGGAGACCTGGGATATTCACAAAGTCTGAACTCAGAGCAGTGTGTAACCTCATCAGAATCTAGGTGGATGCTTGGAAGGCAGCATTCTACAATGACTCAGACAATCTGAATGCTGAGGGATGCCCTTCAGTTTCTGTACTTGAAGACATTCATTTTTAGAAGTGCAGAGAATGAGGTATAAGGGGAATGAAGGGAAAAGTTCCCTAGAGGATGTGGTCTTTCATACTCTACTCTCACTTCCAAGAAGAGCTTCCAACTTTCCCCTCACTCCCAACCCTGGACCATAATTACTAAAGTCCTCTATATCTTTGACCTTTTCCTCTTATTGTAAATAACACAGGTCTCCCCTAAGGACACTATTTTCCCTATTGCTCTTTCCATAGTCCATCTACCACAAGAGCCAGAAGAGAGAGCACCATTCTTACATCCCAATGTCATTTACAGACCATCACTCCTATACGCTCAAGTAAAAAATTCTCCTCTGTTGAATTTCAGGCTCCCTATATCACAGCTCCCTTCCATGACTCAAACTACCAACTTCCTTGTCCCTTCCCCATGTTTACCTCTGACCCCTGATCCATTTCCAGTCCCATAATCGCCATGGGTGACCACAGTGTCCATATTGATGACCTATCCAATAGCTTCTTTACCTTCTCAACTCCAAAACCTCCATATAACTTTAGCCACCCCCTTTCACAGACAAATCTTAGATCTTGTCAATTGCCCCAAACTACTCCACCTCCAGAATCTTAAATTCTCGTATCTTACCCTTTGGCTTCAATCTTCCATTTCTCTCACTCCTTGCTCCTTCTAGACCTCTTTGATCCTAACAAGACCTCCCAGTACTTGATTCTTCCATTTTCTTCCAGTCTACTTGTCTCTTTCCTATCCAACCTAAATTCTTAGCCCTTCAGATCAATTACTGTGTTGACAAAAGTGTCTGTTCTTCTGTCCCCTTAACCATTTATTTAACCCACGTGGAAAAGAGCTGGGCCTTCTGTGACACATCACTGGTCAGCTCTCTTTTCTATTTCCCCATAGCAATTATTTCAGACTTCTCTATTCTTTTCATACTCGCTACTGCTTCTGTGTCCCATCCTATTTCCTCACTCTTACAAGATGGCCTCATTTGATACCTTACAGAGAAAATAAAAAGTATTAAAGAGTAATTATGTTAAGGCTCTGTTCCTCATCCCCATGTGCAAAATTACTTTCATCTGTTCACATCCTTTCCTCCTTCCCCTGGTCTAAAGCTAATCCTCTGATCAAAAGCTAATCTAAAGCCAAAGCTACCTGTGCTCTGAATTTAATCTCTCTCTATTTCCTCATGGGCCTTACTCCATCAGTTAACTCTCAATATCATTAAAGTCTCCCTCTCTACTTGCATCTCAGAAGCTTCTACACCAGGTAGGTGCTTGTTCACTAGGCCTTTGCCTCACCTGGGGAATATCCTCTTTGAGCATTTCTTCACAGGTACCGTTGAGAGAAGTAAGTCAGGAAAGGGGAAATATTTTTAGGAACAGGAATTAGGAATTGAGATTTTAGTTTTTTAAATTCACAGTTTGATGGGCTATTCCAGTATAAATGCAACATAGGAAGTTTGGAGATGCAAACATGTACTATCTTAGGAGAGGGATCAGTCTGGGACATCCAACTTTCTTCCTTACTCTGATACATCAAAGGCATATAACTGTGCATGAACTTGGACACAGGGGGTTGTCCCTGAGTATTTCTTTTCATAGTATTTTTCCCCCAAAAGGCCTTTAAGTTTTTGGCCTATTAGTACATTGATTTTAAAGGTATTTCAGTGGTATTGAAAACCCACATATTACAACTCTGAATTTCATCTCAGTCTCCAGATGTGGAATCAAAAAACTTATCTAGTCTTATGACAGAGGAGGAAATGGCAGTGTCACTCTGGGCCCTTGTTAGGAATTTTTATATTTTTCTATAATTAAGGAATCATGGCCACAGAAAGATAGAGAAAATGGAAAGGCAGGAGACTTTGTGCCAGATGAAGGAACAAGATAAAACTCCAGAAGAACAACTAAATGAAGTGGAGGTAGACAACCTTCCAGAAAAAGAATTCAGAATGATGGTAGTGAAGATGATCCAGGACTTCGAAAAAAGACTGGATGCAAATATAGAAAAGATGCAAGAAAAGTTTAACAAGAACTAGAGGAATTAAAGAACAAACAAACAGAGATAAGCAACACAATAACTGAAATGAAAAATACACTAGAAGGAACAAATAGAAGAATAACTGAGGCAGAAGAATGGATAAATGACCTGGAAGACACAATGGTGGAAATCACTGCCGTGGAACAGAATAAAGAGAAAAGAATGAAAAGAAATGAAGACAGCCTAAGAGACCTCTGGAACAACATTAAATGCACCAACATTTGCATTATAGGGGTCCCAGAAAGAGAAAAGAGAGAGAAAGGACCACAGAAAATATTTGAAGAGATTATAGTCAAAAACTTCTCTAACATGGTAAAGGAAATAGCCACCCAAGTCCAGGAAGTGCACAGAGTCCCAGGCAGGATAAACCCAAGGAGGAACACTCCAAGCGACATAGTAATCAAATTGACAAAAATTAAAGACAGAGAAAAATTATTAAAAGCAACAAGGGTGATACAGAGAATGGACTGGAGAACTCGAGGTATGGGAGGGGGCGGGGGGTGAAGGGGAAACTGAGAAGAAGCGAGAGAGTAGCACAGACATATATATACTACCAACTGTAAAATAGTCAGTGGGAAGTTGTTGTATAACAAAGGGAGTCCAACTCGAGGATGGAAGATGCCTTAGAGGACTGGGGCAGGGAGGGTGGAGGGGACTCGAGGGGGGGGCGTCAAGGAAGGGAGGGAATACGGGGATATGTGTATAAAAACAGATGATTGAACCTGGTGTACCCCCCCCAAAAAAAAAAAAAAAGACAAATACTGTATGATTTCACTTATATGTGGAATCTAAAAAAAAATGAAAAAACATAACAAAACAGAAAAAAGTCATCGATACAGAGAATAAACAGGTAGTTGCCAGAGGGCAGGAGGTGTGGGAAAGAGAGAAATAAGTACAGGAGATTAAGAAATACAAACTTCCAGCTGCAAAATAATAAATGAGCCATGGGCCAGGACAGGGAGGGTGGGGGGGAGTCGCGGGAGGGAGGGAATATGGGGATACGTGTATAAATACAGCTGATTGACTTTGGTGTACCTCAAGAACTTGTATAAGAGTGTAAGGCAATTATATTCCAATAAAGAACTTAAAAAAAAAAAAAAAAAGCAACAAGGGAAAAACGACAAATAACATACAAGAGAACTCCCATAAGGTTAACAGCTGATTTCTCAGCAGAAACTCTGCAAGCCAGAAGGAAGTGGCTGAGTATATTTAAAGTGATGAAAGGGAAGAACCTACAACCAAGAATACTCTATCTAGCAAGGATCTCATTCAGATTCAATGGAGAAATCAAAAACTTTACAGACAAGCAAAAGCTAAGAGAACTCAGCACCACCAAACCACCCCTACAACAAATGCTAAAGAAACTTCTGTAAGTGGGAAACACAAGAGAAGAAAAGGACCTACAAAAACAAAAACAAAACAATTAAGGAAATGGTAACAGGAACATACATATCGATAATTACCTTGAATGTAAATAGACTAAATGCTCCAACCAAAAGACACAGACTCCCTGAATGGAAACAAAAAAGACCCATGTACATGCTGTCTACAAGAGACCCATTTCAGACCTAGGGACACATACAGACTGAAAGTGAGGGGATGGAAAAAGATGCAAATGGAAGTCAAAAGAAAGCTGGAGTAGCAATACTCATATCAGATAAAGTAGACTTTAAAGTCAAGAATGTTGCAACAGACAAAAAAGGACACTACATAATGATCAAGTGATCGATCCAAGAAGATACAACACTATAAATATATATGCACCCAATATAGGAGCACCTCAATACATAAGGCAAATGCTAACAACTATAAAAGAGGAAATCGACAGTAACACAATAATAGTGGGGGACTTTAACACCCCACTTAAACCAATGGACAGATCACCCAGACAGAAAATTATAAGGAAACACAATTTTTAGATGACACAATAGATGAGCTAGATTTAACTGATATTTATAGGACATTCCATCTGAAAACAGGAGATTACACTTTCTTCTCAAGTGCACATGGAACATTCACCAGGATAGATAACATCTTGGGTCACAAATCAAGCCTTGGTAAATTTAAGAAAATTGAAATTGTATCAAGCATCTTTTCTGACCACAATGCTATGAGACTAGAAGTCAATTATAGGAAAAAAAAACTGTAAAAAACACAAACACATGGAGACTAAACAATATGCTACTGAATAACCAAGAGATCACTGAAGAAATCAAAGAAGAAATCAAAAAATACCTAGAGACAAATGACAACAAAAACACGATGGCCCAAAACCTATGGGGATGCAGCAAAAACAGTTCTAAGAGGGAAGTTTATAGCAATACAATCCTACCTCAAGAAACAAGAAAAATCCCAAATAAAAAATCTAAACTTACACCTAAAGAAGCTAGAGAAAGAAGAACAAACAAAACCCAAAGTTAGTAGAAAGAAAGAAGTCATAAAGATCAGAGCAAAAATAAATGAAATAGAAACAAAGAAAACAATAGCAAAGATCAATAAAACTAAAAGCTGGTTCTTTGAGAAGATAAACAAAATTGATAAACTTTTAGCCACACTCATCAAGAAAAAGAGGGAGAGGACTCGAATCAATAAAATTAGAAATGAAACAGGAGAAGATACAACGGACACTGCAGAAATAAGAAGCATCGTAAGAGACTACTACAAGCAACTATATGCCAATAAAATGGACAACCTGGAAGAAATGGACAAATTCTTAGAAAGGTATAACCTTCCAAGACTGAATCAGGAAGAAATAGAAAATACGAACAGACAAATCACAAGTAATGAAATTGAAACTGTGATTAAAAATCTTCCCACAAACAAAAATCCAGGACCAGATGGCTTCACAGGTGAATTCTATCAAATATTTAGAGACAAGCTAAAACCCATTCTTCTCAAACTCTTCCAAAAAACTGTAGAGGAAGGAACACTCCCAAACTCATTCTATGAGGTCACCATCACCTGATACCAAAACCAGACAAAGATACTACAAAAAAAGAAAATTACAGACCAATATCACTAATGGATTTAGATGCAAAAATCCTCAACAAAATACTAGCAAACAGAATCCAACAATATGTTAAAAGGACCATACACCATGATCAAGTGGGGTTTATCCCAGTGTTGCAAGGATTCTTCAATATACACAAATCAATCAATGTGATACATCATATTAACAAATTGAAGAATAAAAACCATATGATCATCTCAATAGATTCAGAAAAAGCTTTTGACAAAATTCAACACCCATTTATGATAAAAACTCTCCAGAAAGTGGGCATAGAGGGAACCTACCTCAACGTAATAAGGCCACATCTGATAAACCCACAGCAAACATCATTCTCAATGGTGAAAAACCGAAAGCATTCCCTCTAAGATCAGGAACAAGACAAGGATGTCCACTCTCTCCACTACCATTCAACATAGTTTTGGAAGTCCTTGCCACAGCAGTCAGAGAAGAAAAAGAAATAAAAGGAATCCAAATTGGAAAAGAAGAATTAAAACAGTCACTGTTTGCAGATGACATGATACTATACATAGAAAATCCTGAAGACACCACCAGAAAACTACTTGAGCTAATCGATGAATTAGGTAAAGTTGCAGGATACAAAATTAACACACAGAAATCTCTTGCATTCCTATACACTAACAATGAAAGATCAGGAAGAGAAATTAAGGAAACAATCCCATTCACCATTGCAACAAAAAGAATAAAATACCTAGGAATAAACCTAACTAAGGAGGTAAAAGTCCTGTACTCAAAAAACTATAAGACAATGATGGAAGAAATCAAAGATGACACAAACAGATGGAGAGATATACCATGTTCTTGGACTGGAAGAATCAACATTGTAAAAATGACTATACTACCCAAAGCAATCTACAGAGTCAATGCAATCCCTATCAAATTACCAATGGCATTTTTCACAGAACTAGAAGAAAAAATCCTGAAATTGGTTTGGAGACACAAAAGACCCTGAATAGCCAAAGCAATCTTGAGGAAAGAAAAAACGGAGCTGGAAGAAGCAGACTCCCTGACTTCAGACTGTACTACAAAGCTACAGTAATCAAGACAATATGGGGGACTTCCCTGGTAGCACAGTGGTTAAGAATCCGTCTGCTGATGCAGGGAACACAGGTTTGATCCCTGGTCCAGAAAGATCCCACATGCCATGGAGCAACTAAGCCCGTATGCCGCAACAACTGAGCCTGTGAGGCACAGCTACTAAGCCCATGTGCCACAACTACCGATGCCCACGCGCCTAGAGCCTATGCTCCGCAATGAGAGAAGGCTCCACAATGAGAAGCCTGTGCACCGCAAGGAAGAGTAGCCCCTGCTTGGCGCAACTAGAGAAAGCCCACGTGCAGCAACAAAGATCCAACACAGCAAATAAATAAATAAATATTAGAAAAAAAAAAGACAGTATGGTACTGGCACAAAAACAGAAATATAGATCATTGGAACAGGATAGAAAGCCCAGAGATAAACTAAGGTCAATTAATCTATGACAAAGGAGGCAAGGATGTACAATAGAGAAAAGACAGCCTCTTCAATAAGTGGTGCTGGGAAAACTGCACAGCTACATGTAAAAGAATGAAATTAGAACACTCCCTAATACCATACACAAAAATAAACTCAAAATGGATTAAAGACCTAAATGTAAGGCCAGACATTATAAGACCTCTAGAGGAAAACATAGCACTCTTTGACATAAATCACAGCAAGATCTTTTTTGACCCACCTCCTAGAGTAATGGATATAAAAACAAAAATAAATAAGTGGGACCTAATGAAACTTCAAAGCTTTTGCACAGCAAAGGAAACTATAAGCAAGACAAAAAGACAACCCTCAGAATGGGAGAAAATATTTGCAAATGAATCAACAAAGGACTAATCTCCAGAACATAAAAACAATTCATGCAGCTCAATATCAAAAAAACAAACAACCCAATCTAAAAATGGGCAGAAGACCTAAATAGGCATTTCTCCAAAGAAGACATACAGATAGCCAAGAGGCACATGTAAAGCTGTTCAACAGCACTAATTATTAGAGAAATGCAAATCAAAACTACAATGAGATATCACCTCACACCAGTCAGAGTGGACATCATCAGAAAATCTACAAACAGTAAATGCTGGAGAGGGTATGGAGAAAAGGGAACCTTCCTGCACTGTTGGTAGGAATGTAAACTGATGCAGCCACTATGGAGAACAGTATGGAGGTTCCTTAAAAAACTAAAAATGGAATTACCATATGACCCAGCAATCCCACTACTACTGGGCATATAGCCAGAGAAAACCATAATTCAAAAAGACACATGCACTCCAGTGTTCATTGCAGCACTGTTTACAATAGCCAGGTCACGGAAGCAACCTAAATGTCCATCAACAGAGGAAGGGATAAAGAAGATGTGGTACATATATACAATGGAATGTTACTCAGCCATAAAAAGGAGCAAAACTGGGACATTTGTAGAGACATGGATGGACCTAGAGACTGTCATACAGAGTGAAGTAAGGCAGAAAGAGAAAAATAAATACCATATATTAACGCATATATGTGGAATCTAGAAAAATGGTACAGATCAACCGTTTTGGAAGGTAGAAATAGAGACACATATGTAGACAACAAACATATAGACACCAAGCGGGGAAAGTGGGGCGGGGAGGGATGTGGGTGGGATAAATTGGGAGATTGGGATTGCCATATATACATTACTAATAAGAAAAAAATATCAAATTGTACACTTTGAAAAAAATAAGTAAAGCTAACGGAACTAATCAAAAAAAAAAAAAAAAAGGGAATCACTTAGGGGCAATGTGCAGCCATATTTATTAGAAGAAAGGCTCCCAATACTGTTGATAAAAAAATGACTTTACTATTTCTCTGGGAGTCAAAATGTATTCACGTGCACTAATGTGCAGATGTGTCATCCTCCCCTTTTGAGTTCCATTTGCTAACAGAGTATGTGTTACATTTAGAGTAGAAAGAGACAGAGGCTGAGGAATGCTGATGAGCTCTTGGGTAGCATGTCTTTGGCCTTTGGTTGAAACTACTCCTCAGAAGTTTATTATATTTCAAATTCCCTCTGATAAAGTTGTGCTTTATTTCTCTGATGGATAATTGTTCTGTCAGCTCAACTACTTCATTATATGTTTAAAATCTACCCTATATTGCTTTGAACTAATCAACATATTCTTTTTTCATTGTAACACACTGGTTATAAATATCATCACAAAGTGCACTTGAACATTCATCAGAAACTTGAAGATTTCCTTGAACTCACAGGGTGACATTCATCAGTGTACTTGAGTATGTGCAGTGCAGCTCTGCCAAATGGTCATCTGTCTTCTCTTTGAATCATAGGTCCTTATACAGAATAGATGAAAACCTGTAAATAAAAAGACAGACTGGGATGATAAAACTAGAAGAGTCTTTTAAAAGTCACCTACTCTTTTCAGATCATATACTATAAAAGCCATTCCATAGGATGAGCTTTTATGCTCTACTCCTCTCTCCTTCCCTTTCTTCCTTCTCCTCTCTTCTTCTTTGTCCTCCTCTTTATATGAATATTTACTGAGCACCCACAATGTTCCATGTCCTATATTAACTATTGAGGATTTAATGATGAACAATAATCAGTTCCTGCCTTAATACTCTGTCTAGTAGAGGAAAGAGAGACTATGTTACTACATCCAGGAAATACAGGACATCCATATTCCTTAACTCAATTGAGTGATCAGGAAATATTTCTAGGGAGGTGATGCTTGAACTTTAAAGGACAAGAAGCAATTAGCCAAGCAGGTAAAGGAGAAAAGGCATTCCAAACAGAAGAGACATCATGAGCCACACCATGGAAGAGTGAGAGTGCATGAAGTCGTAAATGGGTGGCGTGGCTGAGCATATTGTGTGAATGTGGATAACGGGGAGTCCTGCTCACCTAGTCTGATGATGGCATTGCAGTAAAAATAAAATTAGCTCTTAATTTTAATCCTCTTCTTGGCAGAATCCTTAAAAACTGACAAGAGTAAAATATGATTCTATATCATTTAAACAGAAGTGCCTTACTACCAAATACAGGAGAGGAAACTCAAAGGAAATTTTTCACCTCTTCAACTTTCTTTTAAAGTTACTCTTACTATTTCCTGAGGGAAATGGTTATTAATAGGAGTAGTCAAGGGAATAATTCCTCAATTATTCTCAGCTGATTTTCCTGGCGGTATTTCATTCAAATCAGAAGGATGTTAATTCTATTTTTCATAAGAAAGGAATATGACCACTCATATCAAGTAGAATCCAAACCTCAAAGAGTTCCATGTCAGTTTGGATTAGCTGCAGAAATCCTGATTTTTATCTGATGTGGCCCGTAAGTCCAATTATTATATTCACCAGAGAGGTTATTTAAGGACTGGCTACTAGCCTCATTTTGCTTCCAGAGGCAGGAAGTGATAAATCTTAAAACAAGGTCACATAGACTTTTAGAACTGATATCGCTGAGGTCTCTTTCCATCTCTCCCTCTTGATCTCTGTGCATGCTTCCTTTTGATCCTTATCCTTCCTTTTCACCCAATCTCTTTTTCTTTTGTCTCCCTATTTTTTTCCCTTCTTAATTTGTCTTATACCTACTGGTATCTCTTTGCGCATCTAAATATTTCTGCTAATTATACTTGGGTTTCTAACACTTTCCCTCAGAAAATATTCCAAATAATTCTTTAGACTGCTTACTTCTCAAGGAATGTCAAACTTCCTCCTATGCTCGACAGAACCATAACTAGAGGAATGGTATCATTATCTCTATGTCACTCCAGAACAAGTCTCTTACGGAGAATCCTATCTGTCCTTGGCCCTGCCCTGTCTGGCATTTTAAACAAGGATGTGTATGAAGACATGGATGGCAGAATTACCAAGTCTGCAGGTGGATCAAAGCCAGGAAGGACAGCTAAGACCATAGATGACAGAATCAATTTCCAAAGTGATCTCAATTGGCTGAAATGCTATATGAAACCAACAAGCTGAAATTTAAATCAGGTAGATATAAAGTCTGACATGTTAAATTTAAAGGGAATTTTCAGAAACTCAGGTCCTGACTTAGATTAGGTCATGTGGACTAGATCGAAGGATTTTAATTGAGTCTTAGCTTAATATAAGTCCACAGCATGAAGCAGCTGTCGAAAAGCCTAACATATTATTAGACCATGATTGAAACTAGGGTCCGGATCAAAGGGAGGAATTGTCTTACTCTACTGTGTGTTGTCTGGCTGTGTGTGAAACGTGATTTTGTATAGTAAGGCAGAACAGAGGTAGATGGAGAGAGAAGGGCAGTGAGAGGTAATAAAACTAAGAGGGTCTATAAATAAATCATGTCAGATGAAAGTGTTAAAAAGAAAAAAAAACTTGGAAGAAAACAAGGAGGAGGAGACCTGCTAGATGAGTTCGCCCATTCCAAGGTCATTCTGTCCTGTGTCCCCTGTCTCTGCCCAGTTTATTTTATCCCTGTGGGTTCTAAAATGAGTCCAGACTTCTTCCACAACAGTTCCTAGCTCTAAGTATACAGATTTTCTCTATCATGGTTAAGATATGGAAAAGGTTGTCTTCGTGGATGTACGGTCTACACTTAGAAGGACCCCAGGCTTGGTTTAATGTCTCCCACTTGAAATTCACAACACTTTTGAACAAGGGGACCAGCATTATTATTTTTCACAAACTATGTAGCCTGTCTTGGGTATAGAAAACATTCTTTTCTTTTTAGACAAGCTGGAGTTTTCTAAAAGGAAGTTTTGCTAAGCAAATGAGCTAGCAAACAAACAATGTCAGCTACATTGATAGCTAGAAAAGAATAAACTTTCAGATTACAGGTTAATTCTAAAGTGAACTAGAACTCAGTCCCCCAAAAAATGCTGTTAGCACAGTTAAGAGAGTCTGTAGCTTCTGGCTCCTTTCCACCTCATTTTTAGCTGCCCCAAATGTTAAATTAAGATATGCACAGGACCTGAGGTAGCTTTTGGTTTGGCAACAAGGAATGAGCCCTAGGTCACTGGCTGTAGCTTAATTATCACTTGCCAATCCCTTGTTTCTGACGTCCTCCTTCTGTCTCTTTCTACCCACTGGAAATCTCTGGGGCTTCTGGCTTCTTCACTTTGGCTTCATTTGCTACCTGTTTACTAGCCCATTGAAAAGGCCAGTTGCACAAACTGGAGAACCTTGTCTTCCTCACCTATCAGTGGCATCGTGTATGGTTGCCAGATTTGGCAAATAAAAATACAAGATGTCCAGTTAAATTAGAATTTTAGATAAACAATGGATCATTTTTTAGTATATGTTCCAAGTATTGCAGGACATATACTTATGCTACAAAATTTATTTGTTATCTAGCTGAAATTCAAATTTGTTTGAATATCCTGTATTTTATCTTGGAAGCCTAGCATCACGGGCACACAGAGATCCTGGGCTGCCCCAGACATCCAAGATATGCCCACCATCTAACCTCCATTGGCATCTCTTCAGTTTTATTTTCTGGAACCAAAACTGTCTCCTGGATTTGTCTAATGTCAAATTCTGGCTCCTGCAACTTCTGCCTCCTCTCCAGTTCCCATTTCAACAAGAGAGCAAGAATGACTAGTGGATCCTGAGTTTAACTGAACCATCACCTGTCTTTTCCAATTCACATTACTAATTCTTTACATTTATCCAGGTTCTCTTTCACAGTTTCATTGCCAAATACTTCCAGAGAAGCCACACTTATTAGATTTCGCAGCAGAGATTGTGACTCGTTTTCTCACCATTATTTCCCCAGCATAGTTCCCCATGCTACTATAGTGCATGACACCCAGTGGAGTTCAATAAATATTTGTTGAATGAGTTAAAGAATAAATTCCCTACAGACTGGTTGCTAGATTAGATGGAACAGAGTGTTCTGTTTTATTCCAGAGGGGAGGACTATGGCCAAGGCATTAGCATTTAGGAAAATCACTTTTACTTCAACACCCCCCAAAATATCCTACTCTCAGAGGTCAAAGTGGTAGTGGTGAGACGTCAGGAGCTGCTCAACTGTGGCAGTGTTCAGGACGAGGCTGAATCCTCACCTGGGAAGGAGCTGCTGCCACGGACAGAATTTCGAGACTGTAGTGAGAATTAATGATTAGACTGCTTCTAACCCTAAGATTCAAGGGTGCGAATGCATTCTCTCCACACACACTCACGCTTTTTTTCCCAAGCTTGAAAGTCGCCTATGCTACTGAATCCTCTTCCGAGACCCAGGAGGTATAACGGTTGCACGCACATGTTAATGATGTGCTAGCTACTTTTGATTTCAGATTTTGTATGGCATAAAGATAAGGAAGTAGCTCCTATTAATGGAAAGTAAAAAGCCCTTAATTTTTCAGTTTATCTTTGATTTATGTGTTTCTGGATCTACGTGCGGCCAGGCTTTCCTTGACCTTTTTCAAAAAGAACCCAATGTAATCATTGAAAATGTGTGGTAACTGGCTGCATGTCCATGGGGGAGATGTTATGTGTTACCCAAAAGTACAGTCACTAATGGAATCCCAGGCTAGTCCCTCAACATGAAAGAAAAAAGTATTTGTAGGTGTAGTAAGCATAACCTTTCCCCCAATAACCCTGGAATCCTTACATATCTCCCAATTCTTTCAATGTTGTAATGTGTGAGGGAAAGGACAGGATATTTGGGGTGGAGTTATTGTGCATATCTGAACAATTCCTGTGGTGCTGGTGGGCAGGGGGGTCAGGAGAAGGGAGAGAGAGCAATAGAGGAGAGTGAGGGCAAGCTACGTGATGTCCCTGGGGCCAGGACAGGGAGTATGTGATGATTCAGGATGTGTGTGTCAGGTGTGAAGGCTGAGTAGAGGATGTGTGTGTGTGTGCGCGCGCAAAAATAAGGATGATTTGTGGAAGCCAAGTCGGTGATATGGGTAGGATGGCAGAGCAGAGGTTGTATATGTATATGTGGTCAAGGTTGATATGAGGGTGGAGGTTACTCTGGCGTGGGGCCCTAACTGTGTATCATAAAAGAGGAAAAAGTCAGTGTGGATGGAGTGATTGTGAGCGTGTTTGTGTGTGCATGGGAAAATGTTTGGTGGCAGCCAAGTGTGTGGTGTAGATTAAGTGGTAGGGACAAAGTATGTGGGTATACTTGACAGGATATTTAGAGGGGTGAGATTGGATGTAGTGTGTGTGTGTGTGTGAGAGAGAGAGAGAGAGAGAGAGAGAGAGGAAGCTAGGAAGCTATCTTTGGGACATTTATGCCTGTTTATGTATAGAATATGTTTTTTAAAGTTATTTGTGTATGGACAGGTTATATGTTTATGCTTGGACAAGTGTAATAGAAAGGGGTGTGTGTGTGTGTATCAGGACAGAGTATTTATGTACTGGATGGAGCGCTAGTGATTGGCATATAGACCAATGCACACATATTTATGACATGTGTATGTATGGTTAGTAGGTGTGTGCTGTGGATCCTATGGTAACAGTAAGACCCTACTGTCTTACGCCGTTACCATTATGCCCTTTTTCTGTCTGACTTGCTTATCCTGTTTCCAGTGTCGCCAGGTACCAGGAAGATACACTAAGTGCTGGCTCAGAGCAGGTAGAATGTGAATAAAAGATCTTTAGTCCCGGCCCTTTGGGTTAGTCATGCCTAAGACACAAGTGGGCAGTGAGATTCCAATACAGTGTTTCCTCAGTTATGCCCTGGGAATGACCTTCAACGTGCTTGCCTGGAACTCAGGTGAAAAGCGTACACCCAAGATGTGTTCACCCTGAGGGTTTTGTGTGGTCACCCTGTTAGTGTCCCTAAGTCTGAGCCACATCTCTGAAGCTATATACCAGCCTCTTTGTTTATACACAGTACTAAATTTGTAGACCCAGAGAATGTTTAGATCAGAGATATACTAGCTGGTGGTTCTCATTTAGGATAATGGAGGAAAGAGAAGTAACTAACAGAATCTTAGACCTTGATAGAGAGTGGGGATGGGAGAGTGGTTCAGTGCTTCTTAGATAACTTGGATGCTGCTCTTTCTCCTCTAACGGAGAAATACTGCTCTGGTCCAGTCCTCTCTTATTTTAGAGAAGAGGAATCTAAGACCCAGAAAGGCTTAGGATCCTGCTCAAGGTGAAATGGCATTATGATCGCATTTTTTTTGCCAGCATAAGTTTCTCTGAACCACCCATTTAAGACTTTAACCTTTTGTAGGTGGGTTTATATTTATTTAGCGCCATATGTATAACCCTGAATATAGCATCTGAACTAAATAAGCATTCTTTATGAAATTAATTAGAAAAAGATGAAGATCTACTACAGCATAATGTGGGACTTCGGGAAATAATAAATATGCTACATGAGTTTCAATAAAAACTGAAAGATGAGCAATCATGACCTTTACAAGACTTGTGAATACACATTCATAATGGATAATAGGCTAAAAATATCAGATGGTGGAGAAAGAATTTTTATGCATCAGTGTTTGTCCTAAGAAGACACTCTGGTCTTCCCAAGTTATGAAGCTGTGTGCCTAGGAGACATGTTTCTTAGAAGAAATAGGAACTATCCCACCCTTTTTGCCTTCCCAAAACAGACCTTACAGAAAACAATTTTCTGAACCCCTTAAATGTATCTGTTATTTCCTTTCTGCCTTCTTTGATCTCAAGTTTACTCGCTTACTAATCAAAAAGAAGAACAACAGGAAAGAACTCATAATTTAGAATCAAATAGATCTCTCTGAAAATCTTGGCTCCATCTTTCACTGTGTGACCCTGGGCAAGTTTCTTAACCTCTGTGAGTCTCAGCTTCCCCATCTGTAAAATAGTACCACAATGACTGCTGTGCATAGTTATAAAAATTAAGTAGTATGCATATACTAAATACATGGCCCAGAGCAAGCAGGAAATGAACATGACTCCCATTTTCTTCCTCAACAGATGCTTTTACCTTTGCCTGCTATGCTGACAAGTACCTTTGTCCAGCAGAGTCACTGAAGGTAGGAGATATCCCAGATTTCATCTGTCAGTGGAGCCAAGCAGGGCCAAGACTAGGGTCAGATGAATGAGGTGCTTTCCTTGGGCACTTTGGGCAGAATTTAAGGAGGTGTCAAAAAACTCAGTAATCAAGATAAATAATATTTGAGGTAATATTTTTGAAATTAAAATGAATGCTTTGGGTGGTAAACATGTTCTAAAGTTAGATAATTATGATGGTTACACAAATGTAAATATACCGAAAAACCACTGAACTGTACACTTTAAAAGGGTAAATTTTACGGTATGTAAATTTTTTCAGTAAGGCTATTATTTAAAAATTAATATGAAAAAATCATGATGAACAAAATGTCAACATTTTAATGAAAGTAAGGCCAGAACCCACCCAAACCCAAGGGCACCAGATTCCAGATTTCAGGACCACAAATCCTGCTTTGAGAAAGATGTGAGAGGGAAAGAAAGAGGGGTGCATGCAGCAGGAGGAACACCGTACTTTCTGATTCTTTTCTGTAGTTTTAGCTTTTTCTTTCTCAAGTCACAAGCACTGACTTCCCCTGAGAGCCTTTCTTAACAACCCTACCACATCTGTTCCTTCCCTTTTCTCTCTCTTCTCCATGGTTCACAGTAGAACAAGCACAGAGGGGAAGATGCAGCCTGGTGGCTAAGCTTGAATGGGGTGAGGAAAGCAAGTCTATCCTGTTTGTTCCAGGCGCACCTCTAACCCTGGGGAAGGTTTGTAATAAGGTGAGGAAAATAGTCAACTAACAACTGGCACCCAAATTTCTAAGAGAGGAAATTTAAGGAGGAAAAAATGCCTCAAAATTGCTTGGAGTAGAAGATGGGAACCAAAAAGCATGTGTGTCAGTTGAAGACCAGCTTGATGGGACCAGCCTTGCTACCCCAGTCAAAGAGAGGAATTTGTTTATCTGGAGAAGCTGGAGTGGCAGTAGGACATGAGAGATGTTGGTGGTGATAGAAGAGGAAAAAGAGGGAATGTGGTGAAGATATGAGACTGGGTTCTGCGTGGGCAGAATGGTCAGGAGAGGAGTCGTCCCCTGAATCAGGGAATGGGGAGGATCACCAAAAAGACTTTTTAAAACAAGAATATCTAATTGGCTTTTAAAAGTTGATTAATGTGTGCTCTGTGATGTAATCTCTCCCCCATAACCCCAGCTCTTCAATAAAACCTACAGGTATGAGTGGCAGTTTGTATGCAAACCAGTGGAAGGACTGATTTTCATGAATGGATTGACCTGCTCAGAGTAGAAAATGGAACAAAGGAGGCAGAAGCCCATGACGCAGAAGAGATTATAAGATGTAAGCTCCCTAGACTATACAGAAACTTTATAAAAGGTTTCTTACAAAGGGTTCTGAACCCTTGCTGGTCATGGAATTAGGAGAGTTGAGTCAGTTTAATCTAGCTCTCAAGGATCAGGGAGGCCACATCTGAGATCCAGGTTAAGATTAGATTTGTTGTGTTAAATCCTGTTTAGATGATCCTTGTGGGCCCAGTGGAGGAATGGGGAGAATCTTGCCAGTACATTCCATTTATAACTAAAAGGGCCATTGAAGGAAGGAAGAATAGACTGGAGTGACACCAGCCATTGCTTCAACAGACTCAATGAAAATACTTGGGGCTCAGTTCTCTAAGGCCCACACTTAAATTTATTACTTGACACATTTCAAGGGATTATTCACACTCAAGATATTAGAATCTATATCAGCCTCAAGATCTCAACTAGTCAAATTTCTTATTTTGCTGATAGACGTTCCAGTTTAAGAGCAGATGTTTGCAACATTACCTTGCATATATTATTCTCATCTTTCTTCCTGATAATCTTCTTTCCTCATTAAAGGAGGTTTCCTATTGAAAATAATAGTTTAATGTGAACCATGACAGGCCCTGTGGTTTCCTGGCACTCAAGAAGCATGAAGATAATTGTCTACCAATTTTTCTATACTAGCTCCTTGTCAATAAATCACTTTCCTTCCCAGAACTTTCTGACTATAGCCCTATTCTGTTTTATGGTAGGCGAGCCTCAAAAAGACTCACTCTGGCCCAAATTAGAGTTGGGTCTCCAGGCACCAGTGTTTTTTTTAATGCTTCTTAGATTATTTTAATGTTCTGCCTTAGTTGCGAATTCCAGGAACTGAATCTTTGGAGGCATATGTATTGTGAAAAATCCTCATCCTCTCCTGCCAGTTGAGACATTTAACAAGATGAGATTTAAGGTTATCTAATTCTATGGATCAAATAATTAATTATTTAATACTTATTATGTTTTCTTTTTCTCTCAGTATCACTTGTCAAAAGCACAATCTAAGGAATGAGAATTTAGAAGTCAATATATTACCCCGAATTATTCTGGTAATTTAGTTCCTAATAATTACTCCATTGACACTCAGTTATTTCATTCATTAATTTGTTCATTAACTGAACACATTATTAAGGAACTATTATGTGCCCATACTCTTCTAAGCACCTGGGATACAAAAAAGAACAAGATTCAGTCCCTGCCCACAGGAAAAATTGACAAATCAACAGGAAATTACAATATACTTCATAGATATTAAGAAAAGAGTAAGCACGTGGAATTCTAGATGCACTTTGAAGTGCATTTAGCTGAACATCCAAATATTGGGAAAATTTGGGAAGTATTGTCTAAGCTCAGACTCAGTAGATGAGAAGGAGTCATCCAAGTGAAAAGAAGACACAAGAGAAGAATAAGTGCAAAGGCCAAGAGAGCAACAGAACAAAACCAACCAACCAAAGAACACTCAAGGATCCACAAGTATTTAGTATGACTACAAGTAAAAATTCAAGGTGGGAAGTGATTCAAGATGAGCCTGAACAGGTAAAAAAAGGCAGATTATGAAGGACTCTGTCCATCTTGTTATGGGGTTTGGGCTTTATCTAGGTGGGGTGTTATAGAAGGATTCTTAAAGCTATAAGAGTAGTTAAAATGAAAAAGATTGACAGCACCAAGAGTTGATGAGAACGTGGAGTAACTGGGATTCTTATACACGATACCTATTAATGCTCTATGACCCAGCATTTCCATTCTAGATTAGGTACCAACAGAAATGAGTGCTTGTGTCAACCGAAAGATATATACAAAACTGTTCACAACAGTTTTATTCAAAATATCTAAAAGCTACAAATTACCCAAATGTCCATCAATAGTAATAAATAAATTGAGGTGTATTTGTAGGATGAAATACTACATAACAATAAAGAAGAATGAACTACTTATACATGTCACATGTATATCACAGACATTGAGTAAAAAGTCATATACAAAAAAGAACCTGCTGTGCGATTCCATTTATATGAATTTTTTAAGCAGGCAAAACTAATATGCAATGACAGAAATCAGAACAGTAGTTACCTTAGGGGTGGAATGTGACTCAATTGGGGGCATGAGGAAACCCTCTGGAGTGCCAGGATGTTCTATATCTTGATCTGGTATACATATTTATAAATATACCAAGTCATGTATTTAAGATGTGGGCACTTTACTAAGTTAATACCTTTATTAAGTTATACCTCAATAAAAATTTAAAAGAGGAGTGGCACAACACAATTTGCATTTTGGAGTGATCACTCTAATTGTGGAATGGACCGGAGGCAAGGGAAAAAAATATCAATAATATCAGTAAAAGAGTGGTGGCCTGAAATAGGAGATGGATTAATTTTACACGTAAAAGTTAAGGAAAAGAGGACTCGGTATTTCCTGTGTGTGGTGGATGAGGGTAGAGGGACATCTTAAGAATGATTCAGAGGATTCTGGCTTAGGCAACAGGATGGACGGTGGTGACATTCGCTGAGATTGAGAGCACAGAAGGTGGAGCAGACTTGAGGTCATACTCAGTAAATGATGAGAATTCTGGGAAGGAGAAGTGGGTGTGGCCAAGGTAGGGCATCCACTCTCTCCAGCCCGTCTAATGAGAAGGTCATAATCTCTGTCTGAGTCACCCGCATCTTGTTGGCACTGGAAGAACAAGCTCTAGCCAGTCAGGGTGGCTGCGGGAGATGTTAAGGAGCCACTGTCACCTTGTCAATAGGAATTTATGTTTTGAAAACAAGGCCTGTGAAAAATAAAGATGGATTTAAAGCAATTGGCCTCAAGTTTCCAAAATGCCAGAAAATGAAAAAGTAAAGGCAGATTGTGCCAAAGGAAATAAATATGCCTACAATCCTTAGATATGTGATGAGGAACAGATCTTGCACCTTTGAGAGTGAGTTTATGTAGTTGATTGTGTGGAATGAGGATTGAGGGGAGAGGCAAGGGCTCTGGGGCCAAACAGACACAGGTTCAAATTCCATCTCTACTACTTACTTGCATTGTGACTGAGGGCAAGCCAATTAAACACATATAACCTCAGTTTCTTTATTGGAAAGTGTAGCAAATAGTACACACTATCCCAGATGTGAAGTTTAAATAAATCCATGTATGTGGAAGAAGTTAATTCGTTATGGCTATACAGTACGTATGCGTTTCCCTTTCTTCTTATTATGGACAAAGCACGTCTCCTATTAAATTCATATAAAAAGTCCTAAAGGGTAAAATGGCCTACTCAGACCACTTAACTAAATATGACTGTACCTTCTTTAAATTGATTTTCAAAGCCCTATTCTGCAGCGTTTCCTGATTGTGTGAAGTAATCCTCTTCTCCCTATAATGCATGGTATTAAAAAAAGTAACCCTTAAGCACTATAGAAGTGTCTTTATTCTTGTCCATTCCATCTTGGAAAGATCTTCCATCTTTCTCTCACTTAACTGCTCTTAAAGATTATTGAACAGGACTCAGAGACTGAATAATTGGCCTATTACTGTAGTTTAAAATCATCAATTTGACAAATGTATTAGTTAGGGTTAGTTTGACAGCATTTACCCAAAAGCCCTAAAAACAATGATACCTCAAAAATACAGAGATGTACTTCTCATATAAAAGAAGGCTTGGAGGCAGGCATTCCTGGGTTGGCTCAACAGCTCTCTGATAGCATAAGAGCTTCAAGCTACTATATTTCTGTCCAACATCTTAGCACATGGCTTCCATCCTCAGGGTACCTTATGATTCAGGATGGCATCCTTGTCCTGGTTGTAGGTCAGAAGAAAAAAAGGCACGAGGACAACAAAGGGCACTTCCAGATGGGATGGCTGTCTTTATGTGGGCGTTATGGAGGTCCCACAAAACATTTCTGTTTACGTTCCATTGACCAAAACTAGCTGCAAGGGGAGTTGCAAAACATAATTCCAGGTGGAAATATGCCCACACGAAAATCTGGATTCTGTTACTGAGGAGGGAGGGAAGAGCTCGTGCTGAGATAGGCAACTCATACTCTCTTCTCAGGGATTTCATTCACCTGACAAATACATGACTCTATTTATTAGGCACCAGACCCTGTTCCCAATATTGGGGATTCATCAGGGAAAAAAAGGGACAAATTCCTATCTTCACAGAATTTGCCTTCTAGCAGAATGGTAATTGATAGCATTTATTAAGTGATTACTATATGCCAGGCATGGTCATAAACATCTTACTTTTACTAACTTATTTGATGTTTTGCAGCAATCTCTTGGGGCAGGTACCATCATTATCCATATTTTGTAGATAAAGGAAATAGAGGCACAGAGAAGTTAATAACTTACCCAAATTGATATGTCATAACTGGTAGATCTAGGATTTGAACTCGGTCTAAATGCCAAATGCATACTTTTAACCTCTATTCTGTATTACTTCTCCTCAGTGTTTTCATGTGTTAAATTTATGTTCTTTTCTAGGCATAAATATTTGTATATATGTTTTGGAGGCACAAATATTTGGTCCCAGTTCTCCATCTTTCCTTTAGTGGTGGTTAGGCATTGGTAGTGGGATGCCTGGCTATACAGTCCATCAGAAGTGAATGGGAGAAAGTTGCAGTATACGGCACCTAGGAGATTATTGGGTTGCTTACTGAATTATAGTGCTGCTCAGATGCAATAGGAAGTAGGAAGTGTCCTCCTCTTTTTTAAGAGCTGTGTCTTGAATTGGGATCAGTGATAGCATCACTAGTTGCTCAATCCAGAAACCCGGACCTCATTTCTGACGCTTCCCACTCCTTCACTCCCACATATAATCAATTAGCCCTTCTGATTGAACCTCCTAAATATTTCTAGATTTGTCAGCTTATCTCCATCTCTATTGTCTTGTCTCCAAATTCATAGCATTATCACCTTTTGTCTGTGTGATTCAGTAATCACATATATGGTGTTTCTGCCTCCAATCAAGCCTCTTAGGTCCACTCTGTAGTGGACTTGATACCCACAGTTGATCACATCATCCCTTCTTAAAACCCTGCAATGACTCCTCCTTTTCCTCAGAATAATATTGAAACTGTTAACCTGATTTACAAAGTCTTTCACTCCCAAAGCAGGCTGAAAGACTATTGCAGGTTGGGTTCCCCAGGAAGATGACTCAGTTGGAGATTAGCATGCAGGAGGTTTATTAGGGAGTCCTCTTGGCGCCACATCTATGAAGGGGAAAGGAAGGAAGCAAGGTTGAACAGAAGAAGAAGTTAAACTGTGAAGTAGTCTCAGTGGAGGCCTCGGCTGCTGATATGCTCCCATCTGAAACTGGGATGACCCATCAGAATTGTCCTAAGTTGGAATGAGATGGCTGGGTCTTTATATCCCCAAATTGATCAGCATTGGATATGGGTTGCCCTGGGAGGAGGACTTGACCTTGGATGAGGCCCTCTACACATTCTACAGCCTCTTATGCTAACTCCAAGCTGTTTTTGGAACATTGACCCAAACTCAGCATTTGCAAGTGCCACACCCTTGAGTACTGAGGACCTTTGACCTAATTTTCCCAGTTTACACTTGGAGAGAGTTAAGATTAAGGTGAGGCTGGCTGACCTCAGACCCATCTTCCCATTTCTCTAAGGCCCCACATTGTACTCTTGACTTCTTTATGAGGCTTGCATCTTCTGGATTCTGGAGTCCTTTAAGCCTGTCAGAGGTTTCTTTCCTTGGGTCTTCTCTTATCCCACCACCAGCAGGTATTGTTTTAGAAACCTTCACAAGGACTTAGGCAATACCTAGGGTTTAGTCGCATCTTCTCCCTTCTCTGCTAGTCAGTCAAATTTTAATCTCTTTAGGTGGAAAAATAGCTCTTTTTGTTAACCATCATTGATTTCAAACTGACTAAAAAGTTTTTAGGAATCCTATGCTCTGAGTCCTCCAGCTTTTCCCTTATTTTTTAAAATCAAATTTTTATTCCTTTCTCTCTAAAGCATCAGGCTTGTGAAGTTGAAAACCATACCTTTCAAGATTATTGTCTCTGCTATAGATTTTATGAAAGTGTGTGTGTGTGTGAGTATAAAAATCTCTTCATGCTCCTTGAATAGTGAGGGAAAATGATCTGGGCAAAAGAAGAAAAAAAAACCCATATTGTTTAAAATCAATTGTACCCTGCTAGACACATAAGCCTGTTCTGTCTCACTCTACTTCTCCCTCTCTCTTGCTCCCTGGGATCATCTCCCAAAAAAATTACCTGCTTCAATTTCCTATCTCTAGCTCTGCCTCCAGGGGCACTCAGTAAAGGGAAGTGTACTTATTAATTTCTAAGCATTCTCCAGGGTGTTGCCTCATGTGTGCTCAGGAACTGGCCCCTCATAGTCTTCCATGTGGTCCGCTCCTGAATTTGCCTTGCTGCAGACCCTGTGACCTACAACTCAGATAGCTGAGCTACTGGCTGCAGAATTCTTTCATTGAGATCACACCTGCAAGGGCCACTTTTCCAAAGTGTAGAACACACTTTGGCAGTTGTGTAATTTACCACAGTTCAGAGATCAGGCTGTAGCTTTTAATGGGACATGTTTAATGGTTCAGGGATCAAGGAAAGGTAGTACAATAGTGAAAACAATTTATCACCATCCCACAAGCCCAACTCTATCCTAAGGTTTCTTCCTGACAGGGCCAACTTGGTTTACTTATGTACTGCTTCCTTGATTGGAGGGTTAATTCGCAGTTTTACTACTGGAATCACTCCTGGTGCCTCCATCCCAGAGTTCAAGCCAAACTGGCTCTCTAACCTCAGAAAGAAGGGTCATTTTTCCTCCTATTTCATTCCAAGACCCACTTAAGTTCTCCATGTTTTCTAGTTTTTTCTTCAAAAACACATATTTTTCTTAAGGTAATTGTCAGTAGTATACATATTACTTGCAAGGAAACCAAATCATAGACGTGATCTGGCTCTATGGACTCAATACGATACAAGCACACAATGTCTCTAATACACTTTCTAAATCTTAAAAAAAAAAAAGAAAAGGCCATTTTTGTAAAATCAATACCCAATTTGGGTTAAGTGTGGTTTCTGACAGTTTCAGCATTTGGGTCATATCTTAGTCTATGTAAAAACTTACTCCTTTTTAGTTTGTTTTTACTGTATATTCAAAAATCTTGGGGTCCAGTCTCACCCAGAGTCACCTTGGCACAAGTATAAATCAAAGAAGATGGCAAGTTGGACAAACTTTGGTTAGCAGTGACGGAACCCCAACTCATGCTAGCACAAGCAGATTACAAAATCATAGGGGAGACAGGAATGGCATTTGTCTTGGGGGTCACCGGAACAAAAGATTTTAATGCTGTTAGTATGCACTCCCCTCCCATCTCTCATCTCTGCTTCTTTACTCTTTTTTTTTTTTTTAAGAAACATTTTTTTACTTTTGGACTTTAGTTTGCCTGTTTTTAAATTTTATTTTATTTTTATTTTTTATTTATTTATTTTTGGCTGCATTGGGTCTTCATTGCTGTGCGCAGGCTTTTCTAGTTGTGGTGAGCAGGGGCTACTCTTTTGTGGTGCATGGGGTTCTCATTGTGGTGGATTTTCTTGTTGCAGAGCACAGGCTCTAGGTGCTCAGGCTTCAGTAGTTGTGGCATGTGGGCTCAGTAGTTGTGGCTCGTAGGCTCTAGAGACAGGCTCAGTAGTTGTGGCACACAGGTTTAGTTGCTCCATGGCATGTGGGATCTTCGAGACCCAGGGATCCAACCTGTGTCCCCTGCATTGGCGGGTGGATTTTTAACCACTGTGCCACTGGGGAAGTCCCTGCTTCTTTACTCTTTATTGAATTTTTTCTTACAGACTTCTCTAATGAAGCTGAAAAGAAGTTGTAGGCTTATGGCCTTATGGATTCTTTTTTTTTTTTTTTTTTCTCTCCAGATGTCTTTACTTGGCCTCCCCTCAGTCTGTGTGTGTCTGTGCCCTAATCTGTTCTTATAGGATAGTCCTATTGGACTAGGGTCCACCCCATGACCTCATTTTACCTTAATTACCTCTTTTTTTTTTTTTTTTTTTTAATTTTGTTTTTTTTTTTTTTTTTTATTATTTTATTTTATTTTTTTTTGGGGGGTACACCAGGTTCAATCAACTGTTTTTATACACATATCCCCATATTCCCTCCCTTCCTTGACTCCCCCCCCTCGATTCCCCCCCACCCTCCCTGCCCCAGTCCTCTAAGGCATCTTCCATCCTCGAGTTGGACTCCCTTTGTTATACAACAACTTCCCACTGACTATTTTACAGTTGGTAGTATATATATGTCTGTACTACTCTCCCGCTTCTTCTCAGTTTCCCCTTCACCCCCCACCCCCTCCCATACCTCGAGTTCTCCAGTCCATTCCCTGTATCTGCTTCCCTGTTCTTGTCACTGAGTTCATCAGTACCATTTTTAGATTCCGTATATGTGAGTTAGCATACAATATTTGTCTTTCTCTTTCTGACTTACTTCACTCTGTATGACAGATTGTAGTTCTATCCACCTCATTACATATAGCTCCATCTCATCCCTTTTTATAGCTGAGTAATATTCCATTGTATATATATGCCACATCTTCTGTATCCATTCATTTGTTGATGGGCATTTAGGTTGCTTCCATGTCCTGGCTATTGTAAAGAGTGCTGCAATAAACATGATGGTACAAGTTTCTTTTGGGATTATGGTTTTCTTTGGGTATATGCCCAGGAGTGGGATGACTGGATCATATGGTAGTTCTATTTGTAGTTTTTTAAGGAACCTCCAAATTGTTTTCCATAGTGGCTGTACCAACTTACAGTCCCACCAACAGTGCAGGAGAGTTCCCTTTTCTCCACACCCTCTCCAACATTTGTTGTTTCCAGACTTAGTGATGATGGCCATTCTGATTGGTGTGAGGTGATACCTCATTGTGGCTTTGACTTGCATTTCTCTGATGATGAGTGATGTTGAGCATCTTTTCATGTGTTTGTTGGCCATCTCTATGTCTTCTTTGGAGAAATGTCTATTTAGGTCTTCTGCCCATTTGTGGATTGGGTTATTTGCTTTTTTGGTATGAAGCTGCATGAGCTGCTTGTATATTTTGGAGGTTAATCCTTTGTCCGTTGTTTCATAGGCAATTATTTTTTCCCATTCTGAGGGTTGCCTTTTAGTCTTGTTTATGGTTTCTTTTGCTGTGCAAAAGCTTTTAAGTTTCATGAGGTCCCATTCGTTTATTCTTGATTTTATTTCCATGATTCTAGGAGGTGGGTCAAAAAGGATGTTGCTTTGATGTATGTCAAAGAGTGTTCTGCCTATGTTTTCCTCTAGGAGTTTGATAGTGTTTGGCCTTATATGTAGGTCTTTAATCCATTTGGAGTTTATTTTTGTGTATGGTGTTAGGAAGTGTTCTAATTTCATTCTTTTACATGTTGCTGTCCAATTTTCCCAGCACCACTTGTTGAAGAGGCTGTCTTTTTTCCATTGTATACTCGTGCCTCCTTTGTCAAAGATAAGGTGCCCATATGTGTTTGGGCTTACTTCTGAGTTCTCTATTCTGTTCCATTGATCTTCCTTTCTATTTTTGTGCCAGTACCATACTGTCTTGATCACTATGGCCTTGTAGTATAGTTTGAAGTCAGGAAGCCTGATTCCACCAACTCCATTTTTCTTTCTCAAGATTGCTTTGGCTATTCGGGGTCTTTTGCGTTTCCATACAAATCGTAAGATTTCTTGCTCTAGTTCTGTGAAAAATGCCATTGGTAATCTGATCGGGATTGCATTAAATCTGTAAATTGCTTTGGGTAGTACAGTCATTTTCACGATGTTGATTCTTCCAATCCAGGAACATGGTATATCCCTCCATCTGTTTATGTCATCTTTGATTTCTTTCATCAATGTCTTAAAGTTTTCTGCATACAGATCTTTTGCCTCCTTAGGCAGGTTTATTCCTAGGTATTTTATTCTTTTGGTTGCAATGGTGAATGGGAGAGTTTCCTTAATTTCTCTTTCTGCTCTTCCGTTGTTAGTGTATAGGAATGCAAGAGATTTCTGTGCATTAATTTTGTATCCTGCTACTTTACTAAACTCATCAATGAGTGCTAGCAGTTTTCTGGTAGAGTCTTTAGGGTTTTCTATATATAGTATCATGTCATCTGCAAAGAGTGATAATTTTACTTCTTCTTTTCCAATTTGGATTCCTTTAATTTCTTTTTCTTCTCTGATTGCTGTGGCTAACACTTCCAAAACTATGTTGAATAACAGTGGTGAGAGTGGACACCCTTGTCTTGTTCCTGTTCTTAGAGGGAATTCTTCCAGTTTTTCTCCATTGAGAACAATGTTGGCTTTTGGTTTGTCATATATGGCTTTTATGATGTTGAAGTAATTTCCTTCTATGCCCATTTTCTGGAGAGCTTTTATCATAAATGGATGTTGAACTTTGTCAAAAGCTTTTTCTGCATCTATTGAAATGATCATATGGTTTTTATCCTTCAATTTGTTGATATGATGTATCACGTTGATTGATTTGCGTATATTGAAGAATCCTTGCATCCCAGGGATAAACCCCACTTGATCGTGGTGTATGATTTTTTTAATGTGCTGTTGCAGTCTGTTAGCTAGTATTTTGTTGAGGATTTTTGCATCTATATTCATCAGTGATATTGGTCTGTAGTTTTCTTTTTTTGTGACATCTTTGCCTGGTTTTGGTATCAGGGTGATGGTAGCCTCATAGAATGAGTTTGGGAGTGCTCCGCCTTCTGCAATATTTTGGAAGAGTTTGAGAAGGATAGGTGTTAACTCTTCTCGAAATGTTTGATAGAATTCGCCTGTGAATCCATCTGGTCCTGGGCTTTTGTGTGTTGGGAGATTTTTAATCACTGCCTCAATTTCTGTACTTGTGATTGGTCTGTTCATGGTTTCTATTTCTTCCTGGTTCAGTCTTGGAAGATTGTATTTTTCTAAGAATGTATCCATTTCTTCCAGGTTATCCAATTGATTGGCATATAGTTGCTTGTAGTAGTCTCTCATGATGTTTTGTATTTCTGAGGTGTCCGTTGTGACTTCTCCTTTTTCATTTCTAATTCTGTTGATTTGCATCTTCTCCCTTTTTTTCTTGATGAGTCTGGCTAATGGTTTATCAATTTTGTTAATCTTCTCAAAGAACCAGCTTTTAGTTTCATTTATTTTTCTTATGGTTTCTTTCCTTTCTTTTTCATTTATTTCTGCTCTGATCTTTACGATTTCTTTCCTTCTGCTCACTTTGGGGTTTCTTTGTTCTTCTTTCTCTAGTTGTTTGAGGTGTAAGGTTAGGTTGTTTATTCGATCATTTTCTTGTTTCTTAAGGTAGGACTGTATTGCTATAAACTTCCCTCTTAGAACTGCTTTTGCTGCATCCCATAGGTTTTGGGTTGTTGTGTTTTCGTTGTCATTTGTTTCTAGATACTTTTTGATTTCCTCTTTGATTTCTGTAGTGATTCCTTGGTTGTTTAAGAGTGAATTGTTTAGCCTCCATGTGTTTGTCTTTTTTGCAGTTTTTTTCCTGTAATTGATATCTAGTCTCATGGCGTTGTGGTCTGAGAAGATGCTTGATATGATTTCAATTTTCTTGAATTTGCTGAGGTTTGATTTGTGACCCAAGATGTGATCTATCCTGGAAAATGTTCCGTGTGCACTTGAGAAGAAAGTGTAGTCTGTCGTTTTTGGATGGAATGTCCTATAAATATCAATGAAGTCGAGATGGTCTAATGTGTCATTTAAAGCTTGTGTGTCTTTATTGATTTTCTGTTTGGATGATCTGTCCATTGATGTAAGTGGGGTGTTCAAGTCTCCCACTATAATTGTGTTACTGTCGATGTCCCCTTTTATAGCTGTTAGCATTTGCCTTATGTATTGAGGTGCTCCTATATTGGGGGCATAGATATTTACCATTGTGATATGTTCTTCTTGGATGGATCCCTTGATCATTATATAGTGCCCTTCCTTGTCTCTTTTAATAGTCTTTACCTTCAAGTCTAATTTGTCTGATATGAGTATTGCTACTCCAGCTTTCTTTTGACTTCCATTGGCATGGAATATCTTTTTCCATCCCTTCACTTTCAGTCTATATGTATCCCTTGGTCTGAAGTGGGTTTCTTGTAGGCAGCATATAGAAGGGTCTTGTTTTTGTATCCATTCAGCCAGTCTGTGTCTTTTGGTTGGAGCATTTAATCCATTTACATTTAAAGTGATTATTGACATGTGTGTTCCAATTACCATTTTCTTAATTGTTTTGAGTTTGTATTTGTAGGTGTTTTCCTTTTCTTGTGTTTCCTACTTAGAGAAGTTCCTTTAGCACTTGTTGTAAGGCTGGTTTGGTGGTGCTGAATTCTCTTAACTTTTGCTTGTCTGGAAAGCTTTTGATTTCTCCCTCAAATCTGAATGAGATTCTTGCTGGGTAAAGTATTCTTGGCTGTAGGTTTCTCTCTTTCAGGACTTTCAGGATATCCTGCCATTCCCTTCTGGCCTGCAGAGTTTCTGTGGAAAGGTCAGCTGTTATCCTGATGGGTTTTCCCTTATATGTTGTTTGTTGCTTTTCTCTTGCTGCTTTTAATATTTTTTCTTTGTGTTGAATTGTCGTTAGTTTGATTAATATGTGTCTTGGTGTATTTCTCCTTGGGTTTATTCTGTATGGGACTCTCTGTGCTTCTTGGACTTGGTTCATTATTTCCTTTCCCATGTTGGGGAAGTTTTCCACTAGAACCTCTTCAAATATTTTCACAGACCCTTTCTTGTTTTCTTCTTCTTCTGGGATGCCTATAATTCGAATGTTGGTACGTTTAAGGTTATCACTGAGGTCTCTGAGGCTGTCTTCTAGTCTTTTTATTTTTTTATCTTTTTCCTGCTCTGTGGCATTTATTTCTTCCATTCTATCTTCCAACTCACTTATTCGTTCTTCTGCCTCAGTCATTCTGCTGGTTAGAGCATCTAGAGTATTTTTAATTTCAGTTATTTTGTTATCCATTGCTGTTTGTTTTTCTGAGTTCTTATGAACTGTTTCTTGTACTTTCTCTAATTTGTTATCGAGATTTTGTATCATTTTTACTATCATTACTCTAAATTCTTTTTCAGGCATTTTTCCTATTTCCTCCTCATTTATTTGGTCTTGTGGGTTTTTTTCCTGCTCCTTTGCCTGCATGGTGTTTCTTTGTTTCCTCATGGTTGTCCAAGCTTTTGGGGTTGCTTGTCCTGGTGATAGAGGTGTTTATAGAAGACTGTCCAAGCCTCAGACTAATGTCCAAGTATTGGATTAGACGAATATTCAGTCTAAGAAACACATACATGTATAAGACACACAATTATTGAATCCGTTAGGACATAAGGCTCTAGAAAGACCTGACAGAACCCCAGTGTGCTATCAGATATTCAGAGAGAAACCCAGCAGAAATTGACAACTGAAACAGAACAAATCAGAGACAAAAGCAAAAGCAAACAAACAACAAATAACACCCTACACATACAAACATCAATCCAGGGAGATTTTGTAAGCTAGGATCAAATATAGAAATGAGCTGGAGTACCACCAGAGAGAATGGAGATTCTCAGAATGTAATTAGACAACTGTACTAAGAACTAAGATAAAGACAAAAGCCTAATATTAACACCAAGGCAGTGCATCATCTGGAGAATAGAGCAAGGAGTCTGAGCAGACCGATAGTGTTGCTTATAAGTATGTTAAGATAAAATACACTTAAAATGGCTGGAAGAAAGGGGAACAGAAGAGCGTAATGTGGTTGGAAATATGCAAAGAAAAAGAAAGGAATAGAAGTGTATAAAAGAAAGGGATGAAAGGAAAGTATGAAAGATATTTTGTCCGTACTACCAAAAACTTAGCTAGATATAGAAGTATTTTAAAAGGCAAAAAAAAAAAAAAAAAAAAAAAAGAGAAAAAAATATCCTTATAAAATTATGTTGTAAAACTTGTAGATCCCTTAGGGCTAAGATCGTATTTAATAAATCAAAAAAAAAAAAAAAAAAAAGAGAGAGAAAGAAAAAAAAAAAAAAAAAAAAAAAATCCAGAACTGATCCCCGAATGGACCAGTTCAATAGGTATTGATACTACTATTTCTGTTTCCTTAGCGTCTCAGCTGTAAGTGTCCTTTTCCTTGCCTTGGGTTTTTTTTTTTTTTGCGTTATTCTGTGACCAGCAGAGGTTCCTTTATTGTTCGTCTGTAAGCCTCGGTGTGTGGGGAGGGAGAGGGTGCAATAGTGGCTCCTTCTCCTGGGAGGGAGTGAGCAGTGGCGCACTGTTGCTTCAGTCAGGCTTGGAGGTGCCTGTTGCAGAGGGCGCTGGTGGCTCAGGCGTACACAGAAAGTCTTAGAGTTGGGCCTCTCTTGGGGTTTTTTCTTTTTGATGCTGGTTTTTTTTTTTTTTTTCTCTCGGCAGCCTCCCTGCTGCTGGCGTTGCAAGGAGTTTTAATCTAGCCCCGCCCGAGTGCCTGAGGGTGCTTGTTATCCCTGTGCGCCTTATGTGGCCCCGCAGGGCGTCTCTCCGCTGCCTGTTGCAGAGGCGCAGAAAGAGAGAGAGAGGCTATGCGCGCGGCTCCTCCCCCTCGCCCGGGAGCCTGCAGCCTCCAGCCGCCATCATGGCCGGGCAGCTTTCAGGGATCGGCACTCCTCTCCGCGGACCTCCTCCCTCCTGTCCTCTCGGTCCGTCACCCTACCGGCAACAATGTTTCTCCCCCTGAACCAGCTCTCCGGTTCCCACGCTCCCGCTCCTGGACCCTCCGTTCAGCCGCGGATCGATGTCTCGGTCCGGGAACGCTGAGCTGCGCTGCGGACCCTCCGTATGTTTCTCACTCCCTCCCGTCTGCCACAGCTCCGCCGCTTCACCCTCTTTCGGATTCTTTTAAAGTGATTAAAAATAAGAAAAGTGTCTTTCATAGGTATTTATCATAATTTTTCTCATGTCTGATGCTTGTCATTTCTTTGTATGGATCTAAATTTCCATCTGGTATCATACTTCTGCCTGAAGAATTTCTTTAGCATTCCTTAATGTGCAGGACTTCTGACAATAAATTGTTTCAGCTTTTGTTTGTCTGAAAAAACTTTGCCTTTTTTTATTTTTGAAAGATATTTTCATGAGGTATGAAGTTCTGGGCTGAAATTCTAAGTATGCTGTAATTCTTTTTTCATTAAAAATTGTTATAATTCTTTGACTCTCTATATGTAACTTTTTTTCCTCTGGCTGCCTTCAAGATTTCCTGTTTAACATTTTATTCTCAGAAGTTTGACTATGAGGTGTCTAGGAACACTTATTAGTTTGTTTTAATCCTGCTTGTGGTTTTTCTGGGCTTCTTAGATCTATGCCTTGTTGTCTTTCATTAATTTTGAAAAATTCTTGGCCATTAGCTCTTCAAGTATTTCTTCTGCTCTGTTCTCTATTCTCCTTCTGTCACTCCAATTAATTATACGTTTATCAGACTGTCTAATATCACTACCCTGGATACTCTTTTCTGCATTTTTCTTTTTTTCTCAAAATATTTCAGTTTGGACAATTTCTACTGACCTATCTTTAATTAACTGATGCTTTCCTTAGCTATATCCAATCTGCCACCGAGACAAATGAAGAAATTTTTCACTTCTTTCATGTTTTTTTCCTTAGCATATCCAGTTGACTGGTTTTTTAAAAATATGGTTTCTATCTCTCTATGAACCTTACCATCTGTCTGTTTATACATGTTGTCCACCTTTTCTTTCTTCTTTTTTTTTTTTTTACTAGATCCTTTACCATTTAATCATGATTGTTTTAAAGTTCCTATCTGATAGTTTCAACATCTGGGTCATCTTGTTGCAGAAATCAGTCCATCAAGAAACGAAGCACCACACTCGGAGGGTTGGAGAACTCAGGTTTATTAAGCCGGCGGCCCCAGATGAGCTAACACTCCAAAGTTCTGGGCCCCGAGCTCAAGGTGAGCTTTACTTTTATAGTGCACATGTTTACAGAGCATGGAAGTTTCCAAACAGAAACTTACAAGAGCAGGTGCAGAACATTCCATTTCTTAGCAAAACATCTTAAAGTTACATTGAATTGTTGGGTTATCCTGTTTTTCTCGGTACAGCAAGCATATTTCACAGAAGCAAAACAAGCATGGAGTTGTTTTTAGCTGAGTGTAAGTTTCTAACTTTCCTCTTCAATCCCCCCTCTTGATGCCCCTTAAATCTTACAAGGCATCAACTTCTTGATCTTCTAAGCCCAGGAGATGATAACCTCTAAGGGCTAGGAGACGTGCGATGGCCCTCCTATCCGCGGTGGCCTCAGCTAGGCTGGAAACTACCCTCATGAATAAGGGGCAAGAGGGAAGGTAAAAGGAGACAGGTCCCAAGGAGGAGTAGGACTATTCCCACAAGTGTTTTGAATTCCCCTAGGTAAGAAAACCAACCCCCAAATAGTCCTCCGGGATTCCATTACCTTTGGATAGATTATAGCCAACATGACCCCTTGTGTTTAGCCTATAGAAAACATCAAGGCCAGTGGTGCAACCAGTCCCTACAAGGCAGGGTGTCATCGTAACCCTGACTCTCAGATGTCCCTCGTCGAATTCCTCAAGCTTCTGCCATGAGTAGACCAGTCAGCCCTGGAGTGACTGGAGCAGGGCTGGAGATCTCCGACGGGACTCTGTTATCTCTGTAGGAAGACTCAAAGTGGCTGGTTCGGGTGAGCTTTGGCAGTCCAGGTCCCTCGCCCTTCTAAAGGTGCTGCTCTCTTCACCCGGGTGTGGTGGATCCACGGGGTGACTCCTGTAACTTTAACAGCAGTAGGGGTTGCCAGGACGACCGTATGAGGGCCAGATCAAACTGGCTGAAGTGGTTCCTTCCTCCAGTCTTTTACACATACCTCATCTCTTGGCTGATAGGGATGAACCCAATTGCCCAAGGGAATGGGAGTCCTTTCTAAGGTTTCTCGAGTAATACGGTGGAAGACCTTTCCCAGGGCCTAGAGGTGTCAAGACATCTCCAGGTCTGCTAGTTGTTGGGGGTCTCCCTTGAGCTTCCCTATCACTGGAGGAAGTCTCCCATATAAGATCTCAAAGGGAGAATAGCCTGAGGACCTCGTGGTGCATCGGGCTCGAAGTAAGGCTAGGGTAGCATGTCGACCCAAGGTAATTGGGTCTCCTGACAGAGCTTAGCTAACGTAGTTTTGAGGGTCCAATTCATGCGCTCTACTTTCCCTGAGCTTTGTGGTCTGTAAGCGGTGTGGCGCTTCCATTTGACTCCCAGTGTCTTGGACAAAATCTGAACTATCTCAGACACAAAGGCACCCATTGTCAGACCCTATGGAGAGAGGTAGCCCATATCTGGGGATTATGTCTTTAGCAGGGCCTTGGCCACCTCTCGTGCCCATTCAGTGTGCATGGGTTAGGCCTCAGCCCATCCCCTGTAGGTGCAGACTACCACAAGCAAATACTTATAGCCTCGGTAAGGCTTGACTTAGTAAAGTCCACTTCTAAATCTTCAAAGGGCAATGTCCTAAAGACCTGCATATAAGGCCAGACACTATAAAACTCCTAGAGGAAAACATAGGCAGAACACTCTATGACATCCATCAAAGCAAGATCCTTTTGGATCCACCTCCTAGAATCGTGGAAATAAAACCAAGAATAAACAAATGGGACTTCATGAAACTTAAAAGCTTTTGCACAGGGAAAGAAACCATAAACAAGACTAGAAGGCAATCCTCAGAATGGGAAGAAATAGTTGCCTACGAAAAAATGGACGAAGGATTAACCTCCAAAATATACAAGCAGCTCATGCAGCTTCATACCAAAAAAGCAAATAACCCAATCCACAAATGGGCAGAAGACCTACATAGACATTTCTCCAAAGAAGACATACAGATGGCCAACAAACACATGAAAAGATGCTCAACATCACTAATCATCAGAGAAATGCAAGTCAAAGCCACAATGAGGTATCACCTCACACCGATCAGAATGGCCATCATCACAAAATCTGGAAACAACAAATGTTGGAGAGGGTGTGGAGAAAAGGGAACTCTCCTGCACTGTTGGTGGGAATGTAAGTTGGTACAGCCACTATGGAAAACAGTTTGGAGGTTCCTTAAAAAACTACAAATAGAACTACCATATGATCCAGTAATCCCACTACTGGGCATATACCCAAAGAAAACCATAATCCCAAAAGAAACATGTACCATAATGTTTATTGCAGCACTATTTACAATAGCCAGGACATGGAAGCAACCTAAATGCCCATCAACAAATGAATGGATACAGAAGATGTGGCATATATATACGATGGAATATTACTCAGCTATAAAAAGGGATGAGATGGAGCTATATGTCATGAGGTGGATAGACCTAGAGTCTGTCATACAGAGTGAAGTAAGTCAGAAAGAGAAAGACAAATATTGTATGCTAACTCACATATACAGAATCTAAAAATGGTACTGATGAACTCAGTGACAAGACAAGAACAAAGACACAGATGCAGAGAATGGACTGGAGAACTCGAGGTTTGTGGGGGCGGGGGGTGAAGGGGAAGCTGAGACGAAGTGAGAGAGTAGCACAGACATATATATACTACCAGCTGTAAAATAGATAGCTAGTGGGAATTTGCTGTATAACAAAGGGAGTCCAACTCGAGGATGGAAGATGCCTTAGAGGAGTGGGACGGGGAGGGTGGGGGGGGACTCGAGGGAGGGTGAGGGGGGAGTCGAGGGAGGGAGGGAATACAGGCATATGTGTATAAAAACAGATGATTGAACTTGGTGTACCCCCCCAAAAATAATAAATAAATAAATAAATAAATAAAAGGGCAATGTCCCAACCGTCTGCACCGCTGGGCTGGGTCTTGGTCTTTGGCTGGCATTGTTTTGTGCATACGTCACGCACCTAGCACTGATCTGGGCGGACAGGATTGGGAGCTTAGGAACAAAATAGCGGCGGCTCAGTAGACTTTCTAGTGCAGTTTTCCCTAAGTGAGTTGTCTCATGGTGTTGCTGTACCAGCTGGACTGCTATAGCACTGGGGATGAAGAGTCTTTGGTCTGGAAGCTTCCACCAGCCCTCTTTTCCTTTAGTTCCTTCCTCACCTAAAGCCCACTGATCTTCTTCTTTGGTATACCTCAGGGACAGGGGCAATTCTGGTGCCAAGAGGACCTTAGAAATCGGCTCCGGACCCAACATGAGACTCAGTTGGGTCACCGCATCCTTGGCTTCCTGGTCAACCAACCTATTTCCTTTGCCGACTGGATCAGTTCCTTTCTGGTGGCCTTTGCCATGGATGACTGCCACCTGGGAAGGCTTCCAAATTACCTCTAACAGCTGAAGGACTTCTTCTCTGTTTTTGATCCCTTTTCCCCCTGCTGTTAGTAGTCCCCTTTCTTTATAAATGGCTCCATGAACATGCAAAGCAGCAAAGGCACACCTTGAATCTGAGTAGATGTTGACTCGCTTCCCTTCGGCCTGCTGCAGCGCCTGGGTGAGTGCCCACAGCTCAGCCCGTTGTGCTGCCCACCCCTGGGGCAAGGCCTCAGCCTCTATTATCTCATCTGCTGTTATTGCATAGCCTGCTTTACATTGTCCTTTCTGGATGAAACTGCTTCCGTCAGTGAACAGTTCCAGTTCTGGGTTCTGGAGGGGAGTGTCCATCAGGTCCGGCCTGCTCGAGTAGATTTCACCCAGGACCTCTTCACAGTCATGATCAGGGGTTCCCGCCTCCGTAGGTAAGAAGGTGGCAGGATTCAGCGTCCGCACAGTCTCGAGGCGGACCTGTGGGTTTTCGCAGAGCAGTCCTTAATAGTGAGTCATTCTGGTGTTGGTCAGCCATTTATGTCCCTGGCTGTTCATCAGCGTGGTAACAGCATGGGGGACTTTTACATTTATATTCTGTCTCAGTGTAAGCTTGTCTGCTTCTCTGACCAGGACCACTGTAGCAGCTAATGCCCGGAGGCATGGCGGCCATCCCACGGCCACAGGATCCAGTCGTTTGGACAGTATGCGACCAGGCACTGCCATGGCCCAACTGTTTGTGTGAGGACCCCCAGTGCAGTATGATTTTTCTCATGCACGAAGAGGTTAAAGTCCCATGTCACATCTGGCAGCCCTAATGCTGGAGCACTGGTTAAGAGTCTCTTTATCTCCTTGAAGGCTTTTTCTTGTTTAGGCCCCCACTCTAGGGGGTACTGACCAGACCCTGTCGTGGCCTCGTACAATGGCTTGGCAGTTTCAGAGAAACCCGGTATCCAGATCCGGCAGAATCCGGTAGCCCCGAGGAACTCACGGACCTCTTTCTTGGTGCTTGGCTGAAGTATTGAACAGATGGTTTGCTTCCTTTCATGTCCAAGCGCCCGATGCCCTCTCGATATGACAAACCCAAGGTACTTGACCTCCTGTCTGCAGATCCGAGCCTTTTTCCACAAAACCTTGTACCCTGCGGTGGAGAGTAGGGCCAATAGGGCTTTGGTGCCTTTCCAGCAGTCCTCTTGGGTGGGACTGGCTAGCAACAGGTCATCTATGTACTGGAGTAGGGTGCTGTTCAAGGCTTTTCCAGGGAAGGCAGCAAGATCCGCAGCCAGTGCTTCACCAAACAAGGTAGGCGAGTTTTTGAAGCCTCGTGGCAGTCGGGTCCAAGTCAGCTGTGTCTTTCTTCTGGTGTGTGGGTCTTCCCATTCAAAGGCAAACAAGGGCTGGCTGGCTGGTGATAGCCAGAGGCAAAAGAAGGCATCCTTGAGATCCAGGCAGGTGAACCAGCTTGCTTGGGTGGGTAAGAGGCTCAGGAGGGTGTAAGGGTTCGGGACCACTGGATGGATGGTGATCACTGCATTGTTGATGGCACAGAGGTCCTGGACGGGGCGATAGTCGTTCCCTCCAGGCTTCTTGACTGGTAGGAGCGGAGTGTTCCAGGGAGACTGACACTTGATCAGAATTCCGGTGTCACGCAGGCGTTGGATGTGGTCCTGAATTCCCAGACATGCCTCTCGCAGTACTGGATATTGCCTCTGCCTGACAGGAGTGGCCCCTGGCTTCAGGTCCACCACGATGGGTGCATGGTTTTGGCCAAACTTGGGGGTCCCTTTTCTGTCCAGACAGCAGGGAACTCTTCTAGCAGGCTAGTTGGATTTGTTTGTTCTCTTTCTGAAGAATAGAGACGCCATTCATCTTCCCTGGGCACAGTCACAGCCATTATCAGAGCTGGTTTGCTCCCCAGGGTGAGGCTTGCAGGCTACCCAGGGACAAAGGTGATCTGTGCCCCAAACTTTGTCAGCAAGTCTCTGCCCAGCAAAGGAATGGGGCACTCTGATAGATACAGGAATTCATGAGTCACTAGGTGGCCCCCTAGCTGACATGAATGGGCCTTGCAGAATGAGCGGGCAGTCCTGTCCCCTGTGGCCCCAATGATAGCTGCTGTTCGACCTGTGAGGGGATCCACAGGTGTGGTTACCACAGAGTGTTCAGCTCCAGTATCCACCATAAAAGTCATTGATTGGCCCCCTACTTTCATCGTGACCATAGGCTCCCAGGGGCCCAGGATCAGGGAGCCCGGTCCTCCCTATCCCGATCCTACGCCGGTCAGGCTGATAAGGTCTTGGGTGGCTGGCTTAGGCTGGTACCTTCCTCTGCTGGGTTGACTGAACTTCTTTGACCCTTCAGCTGTCCCTCTACGATGGGGACATTCATTCTTCCAGTGTCCCGTCTCTTTGCAATAGGCACACTGGTCGTGATATAGTGGCAGTCTCCTCTTGGCTTCCCCTTTCCACGGGGGGATCAGTCTGCTTTACCGGACCTGGGTTCCCCAGTGCAGCAGCCAGCAGGGACACCTTCTGCTTCATGCGCTTGTCAGCCACCTTTTGGGCTTCTTGGTCGCGGTTCATAAACACCTTGTTTGCAACTTCCAGCAGCTGGGTGGCATTCATTCCAGCAAAGCCTTCAAGCTTCTGAAGCTTACAGCAGATGTCAGCATGCGACTTGGCCATGAACGCTGCGTTGACCCTGTGTTGGTTTTCCCGTGCTTCAGGCTCAAAAGAGGTATACACCTGGAACACCTCACACAGTCTCTCATAGAACTCCATGGGTGATTCATTTGGCTTTTGGTACACTTCTGTTGTCTTGGACATGTTGGTTGATTTTCTGGCTCCTGCCCTCAGTCCCTGCAGCAGCGCTTGTCGGTATTTATCAAGGGAGTCCTTCCCATCTGGGGCGTTGAAGTCCCAGTTGGGTCGCTCATCCGGTGCAGCCCTCAGGGCCCAGGCTGCAGGATCTACTGTATCAGCTGGTGCCTGCCCTTGGAGCCATCTCCGTGCCTCTGACAGGATCCGGCAGCGTTCCTCAGTGTTGAAGAGAGTCAGGAGGTGATGGAGGCAGTCGTCCCAGGTCAGTTGGTGGGTGTAAAAAATGGACACAAGGAGGTCAATCATTGCTTGTGGCTTTTCTGAATAGGACGGGGTGTGGTGTTTCCAGTTGAGAAGGTCGGTGGTGCTGAAGGGCTGATAATAAAGGACTGGGCATCCTGGCTGGATGGAGCCATCCCCATTGACCTGGGGTGGGCCTCGGGCCTCTCACAAGGGCACCTGCAGGGCTATGGGCTTTTGAACTGGTTGGTTGGCCGAGCGAAGTCGCCGTGGGCTTGGAGGGCTCTCTGAATTTGGAGGTGGTGGAGACACAGATGGCGGAGGGCTGTCTGGTAAAGGGTGAGGAGGCTGAACGGGAAGTGGCGGAGCAGCTGGCATATAGGGCGGAGGCACAGGGGGCTCTTCTTCGGGGTCTGCTTGGTGGATAACCTTTGCCGGCTTTTCTTTGCTTGTCCTTGGAGCTGGTTGGACCATGAGGATCCTACACTGTCGCTGCCTATTTGCACAGAACTGAACCCAAGGAGACAGCTGAACTGTGATGTGGAACCAGGAATCTATGTATGGAAACTGGTCTGGGTGCCTGGGGGTCCCTGTCACCACTCGGTACACAGCTCTAACTGTAGGAAGGTTTAGAGTACCCTCTGCAGGCCATCCTACCCTGAAGGTGGGCCATGCTAACTCACACAGGGTGCGGAGCTTTCCCGAGGTCATCTTAACCCCATAGTCTCCGGAAAAACCTTTTTTAAAGTTTTTCATCATACATTCCAAAACAGTCAGCTTAGAGGAACATCCCCCCATGTTGACAAGTGTGATCTACCTCTTTGGCCAGGAGGAGTGGGGCAAGCACGGAAAGGGCCTTGTCTTAGGGCCTTATAACGCAGGTAGTGCTGATGTTGCTACTCCTGGAAAGCCCAGTGTTCCCAGACAGCACGAGTACGTGCCTCCTTAAAGATGGCCCTGATGGTTAAATGTCTCAAGGAGACAGGGCTGTAAGGAGGCAGTCTCTTCTAATGGGGTTTGCAGAGGAATAACTTCAGGTGGGACTCCGGAGGGGGTATGGGGTGATTGACCCTCTTGTGGGCACTGAGCAGGCAGAGGGAGCAAGTATGTGTACTCTTTGCCTAAGTGAAGAGCCTGAAATCCTTGGGGAATCATGGGATTATGAAGGAAAAGTGACAGAGGAAGGCAGCCTTGTAATGAGAATCCCAAAGCATACAAGAACACGTCAGAGTGTGCTGCTCTGCATGGAGTGGTCCAGGGGACCAAGAGGGAGAGAGGTACAGATCTGTCTGGCAAATGGGGCAACTCTTTTGGGGAAAACCTAATTTCTCAATAAGTCAGCTCAAAGAGTCAGCTGATGGAAGGGGAGAGTGAGCCTTTAAAGTTTAAGAAAATAATCTTGGCAGAGGGCCCTAGGGCAAAAGGGCCGTTTGGACATACACAATTGCTAAATCAAGTCAGTAATCAATTGTCTCCCCCGCCTCTGTCTATCCCGCCCTGTGTCGGTGTCTTATAAACAAACAAGGGTGGGTGCCCCCTCAGAAGAGGAGACCATTCAGGTGCCTGCCTGGCCACGTCCCCATGGGGAACTTAGGTGCCTCTTAGCTTTGGCAGGTGGTATAGAGTCCTGACTTGAATCTGACTCACAGGAAGGGACTGGGTCCCCCAGAGACAGACACCACCCTGAGCCGTATGAGGTCACCACGGAGCCACAGGTTAGGGCCCACTTGGACTCTGTAGCCATGAAGGCTGTGGAGCCACACAATTGCCCTGGAACGAGGATGAACCAGGGTGCTCACTCACACACACATTCACACCAGAGTTTATCACAGTGCCTCCCCGCTCTGGAAATGTCCCTAACTGGTGGGTGCCTCCCCTCTCTGGGAAGGTCCCTAACTGGTGGTCTTCTTACTGAAGACCATAGGAGGTGATCAAGCTCCTCTTCCATCCAGAGACGGTGCCTTACCTGATCCTGTGGCCATTCCTGGTGTGTTGGTCCGTCCCTCCAATGAGTCTGGTTGGGGCCTGGCCATCCAGAGAGTCAGAGCACTGGTCCGAAAGAGAACCTGGAATACCGTCAGGTGGCGCGCCTCCTCGTTTGTCTTGGAGCTCCTTCGCTCCGACTCTGCAGAGCCACAGGTCTGGTGGCACAAGGGGCCGGCATGGTTGGAATCTCTCTGGGGCCTCCAGAAATATTGCAGAAATCGGTCCATCGAGAAACCAAGCACTACACTCGGAGGGTTGGAGAACTCAGGTTTATTAAGCTGGCAGCCCCAGATGAGCTAACGCTCCAAAGTTCTGGGCCCTGAGCTCAGGGTGAGCTTTACTTTTATAGTGCACATGTTTACAGAGCATGGAAGTTTCCAAACAGAAACTTACAAGAGCAGGTGCAGAACATTCCATTTTTTAGCAAAACATCTTAAAGTTACATTGAATTGTTGGGTTATCCTGTTTTTCTGTTTTCAGTTTTCTGTACAGCAAGCATATTTCACAAAAGCAAAACAAGCATGGAGTTGTTTTTAGCTGAGTGTAAGTTTCTAACTTTCCTCTTCAATCTCTGTCTGTTTCTTTCTTTTTTTTTTTTTTCCTTGGCGCATGGGCTCAGTTGCTCCACGGCATGTGGGATCTTCCTGGAGCAGGGATCTTCCTGGAGCAGGGATCGAACCTGTGTCCTCTGCATTGGCAGGCAGATTCTTAACCACTGTGCCACCTAGGAAGCCCTGTCTGTTTCTATTAATTAGCTTTATCTCTGGACAATGTGTTGTTTATTCCTTGACTTTTTGTATAACTCATCATTTTTTTTTTAAATTATTGAATGCTAGATAGTGTGTATAGAGAAGAGGAGACTGGACTTCCCTGGTGGTGCAATGGTTATGAATCTGCCTACCAATGCAGGGGACACAGGTTCAATCCCTGGTCTGGGAAGATTCCACATGCCGTCGAGCAACTAAGCCCATGCACCACAACTACTGAGCCCACACTCTAGAGCCCAGGAGCCACAACTACAGTGCCCACATGCTGCAAATACTGAAGCCTGCACCCCTAGAGCCCATGCTCCACAAAAAGAGAAGCCACCAAAATGAGAAGTCCGCACACCTCAACGAAGGGTAGTCCCCACTCATTGCAACTGGAGAAAGCCTGTGAGCAGCAAAGAAGACCCAATGCAACCAATAAATAAACAAACAAACAAACAAATAAATAAATGAAGAAGAGACTGAGTTAGTAGTATTTAAATACTATCCAGAGTTGTGGGTACTCTCAGAAATGAGTACAACTCTTCTTATGTCAGACTACTATTGTGAGAGGTGAGTCAACCTAGTCAGAAATTGAGCTGTTTGGGTTTTGTTGTTTCATTACCTTCACTGCTCCACAATCTTCATATTCCTCCAGCAGCTGGTTGCTATTACCTTATGCTTAAAGTAGGGCCTGGAGTCCTAGAAAATTTATCTGTTTTCTGGCTTCATTCTCAGCTTTCAGTAACTCCTGTATATTTGTTCCACAGATGAGGTCTCTCTCCACACTCTTGCCCCCCCGCCACCAATTAGTAGACAGATATTACCTGGTACTTGGTACTAGACTAGTTTTGCTTCTACTGCTATTCCACAAGCCATAGAATTTTGCCTGGCTCTGGGAGTGAAAAGATTTGCTGCCCCTGCCCAGTGGCTTAATGCGTTTGTTTCCTTTGAGAGAAGGGTCTGGGAAATTGGGGGGGAGTTTGTATCTGACCCCCAGTAGCAGCTCATCACCTTCTTCATGCCTGCACCACCTGGAGGAGTCTCTCACAAGTTTCCTGTCCTGCCCCCACTCTTTCTTGTGAGTACTCAGTGGAGGCCGAGGAATAGAATTTGCTAGTGAGCACAAACTTTTCTTGTGTCTGGGGAGTCTAGCCATTTCAAAATGACACTAGATCACACTTGGCCTTTAAGAATTTGTTAACATTTTAGCCAGTTTCTTCTTACCTTTTTTTTTTTTTTTTTAACATTTTATTTTATTTTTTTTGGGGGGGGTACATCAGGTTCAATCATCTGTTTTTATACACATATCCCTGTATTCCCTCCCTTCCTTGACTCCCCCCCCTCGAGTCCCCCCCACCCTCCCTGCCCCAGTCCTCTAAGGCATCTTCCATCCTCGAGTTAGACTCCCTTTGTTATACAACAACTTCCCACTGACTATTTTACAGTTGGTAGTATATATATACCTGTTTTTATTTTGGTAACCTTTTTCTCACATGGTCTGCCACAAGTGAGAAAATTTGTGTGTTCCATCTCTCTTCAGAGTAGCTTGTCGCTCTTTGGAATTCAGTTTACTTGGTTGCCTTAAGACTTCAGCTCTGTGATGGGCTCAAAGAAGTTAAGATTTTGTCAATTATCTGGCTTTTTCATGTAGTTAGAATGGGACTAATGGTCTTTTGAGGCTTTCTACTTCCTAGGTGGAAACAGAACTCTCTTCTTATAGCTTCTTCACAAGAAAGATGCTTCAATTAAGAAAAAAACACCAGGAAGAACCTGATCAGCCAAGTCATTACTGGCTTTGGTCATGTGCTCTTCCCACCACCAATCACTTTCCACAGGGATGGTACTCTGATTTGCCTCGCCCGGGCCAGAGGCAGGAGATTCAGGATCTCTCACCAGAAGAGGTAGAAGGAATGCCTAATAAGCAAAAACAGTAGCCTGAAATGTGATAAACACATAATTTCTAAATCTGTTTTTAATGAAACAAGTAATATATGCACGTGGCAAAAATTCAAACAAGTACATGAGATGTCATTCTCTCTCCCAAATCTTGCTCTAGGCATCCACCTCAGAGGCAACTATTGTTAGCAATTTCTTGAATTCCAACCAGAAAGTTTCTCTGTGTATACTAACATATACACGCATAAACACATACCTCCACTCAAAATAGATGCTTTCTTAACCAAACAGCCACTTAACTGACTCATAAGATTAACCAACACTTTTCACTTTTCCTGTAAAACACACAATGAATACCTATGGCATCCGCATGATGGCTTCTACCAGGTGAGTTTCATGCTTACCAAAAGTCAGTTGTACTTATTTTAAGCCTTTTTATGGCACTTGTGACTATTTCTATATTTAAGTAATTAAATTAAATGTTACATAAACTATTTAAAAACTGAGTGCAAAAGAAGCCATCATTTATGTGAATGCTTTGGAAAGACTTGATAAAGGTGACTTTAAAAAAAAAAACTGCAAATTAGCTTTGGGAGAAACAACTAAAAATCATTGGGGGAAAACTGAAAAATCAAGAAGGATTTTGTGATGAGATTGCTTCAAATTTGTTTGTCTTCACTTTACTTCATTTACTGGGACATAAATAGTGTTTTAAAAATTACAGGCTTGCTTTAAATGAAAAGCATAGAAAATGCACTTTGTATGTAATTTATTTAAGAAAAGCAACATGAAACACTAATAAATAAACTCATACCCAAAGAAAAGATTTTAAGTTAAAATTAAATGGTTAAATTGGGAGATTGGGATCGCCATATACACCTTACTAATAAGAAAAAAAATATCAAATTGTGCACTTTAAATATATGCAGTTTATTGTATGTCAATTGTATCTCAATAAAAGTTGTTAAAAAATTAAATGGTTAGAATATGTTTAAAAATATATAATCTTTAAATTATTTCCTATTTTATTACTTTTTTAAATCACATAACCACTGATAGTCTTGACTTCATTGGATAAAAGGGTTTCTACTGTATGTATATGTATGTTTGGAAAAGAAACTAAAGAGTAACAGTGTGTGTGTATGTGTGTACTCACATACGTGTGCATGTGCACACTATCTTAGTGGGCAGCAGCCAGAAAATGCATCTTTAATAAATGGCATTTGACCAGAAATCTGAAGGAAGTGAGTCAACCATGCAGATATCTGAGAGGAGAACATTTCAGGCAAAGAGAACAGCAAGGGCAAAGGTCTGATATATGCCCTTGATGGATGGATGACTCGTTAGAACAAAGTATGGGTCACTCTCTCTACTGGAACACTATGTAGCACACTAAAAATTCAAGTAAAGGAGACAAAAATATCTCCAATGTTAAATAACAAATGCAAGACATATATTATTTTTGTATTCAAATGGGATCACTAGAACTTCATGTTCTATATAAATGTACAAAACGCATAAATATAAACTATTAGAAATACAAAATGAAATGGAAAGAAACAAAAAGTGTAATAGGAATTTTCGCTCAACATTACCAGTTGGTAACATTGAGTAGACAGAAAACAAATAAGGTTAGAAGATTTAGATAAAATAAATATGATTGAACTACTAAGTATGTGATTTGTACCCTCACATGTATTTTTAACAAATAATTTTAAATCTCTCTGATCCTTTTCCAGAGTTATACCTTTTATTTCTGCTTTTCATCTTGCAACAGTGACTAGAAATTTCAGATGTGTATTAAACTTTAGAGAAAATTATTTATGCCGTGATTGATATGACCACTAGCTAGCACTCTGATTGCGTGTTGAACCAGTCTTCCCTTTTGCCACAGAGCATAGAAGTTTTATTTATGATAAGTGAAAGAGACACAATGTTATTAACCTTGGCAATGCCAGTGTATCTGGCTGAAGTTGGGAAGTCGAGGGATAGGGGTTACGGAGTAAGTGTAGAAAGTGGGACAAAATTTGGGAGTAAGAATTTATAAAAGATGTTCACTTTTTATTTCTATGCTTCTATCCTATTATGAAAAGTTAAATCATATCTTTGTTAGGAATGAAATTGGGACATTTGTAGAGACATGGATGGACCTAGAGACTGTCATACAGGGTGAAATAAGTCAGAAAGAGAAAAACAAATATCGCATATTAATGCATGTATGTGGAATCTAGAAAAATGGTACAGATCAATTGGTTTACGAGGCAGAAATAGAGACACAGATGTAGAGAACAAACATATGGACACGGGGGGGGGGAGGGAAGCGGGGGGGGTGGGGGTTGGGGTGGGATGAATTGGGAGATTGCGATTGCCATATACACACTACTAATAAGAAAAAAAAATCAAATTGTACACTTTAAGTACATGCAGTTTATTGTATGTCAATTATATCTCCATAAAAGTTCTTAAAAAATAAATAAATCATATCTTTATTTTGATAATTTTTTTTAAAAAGTTAAAAAAAGTACCAAAACCTTGAGAGAAACCCTATTTGGTCATGGTGGTAATTCTATTAATTTACAGTTTTATTTGTTATTCTAGAGTTTTATTTAGAATTTTCACATCTATTTACATTAATAAATTCGTTCTTTTCATATTCAGTATTCTTTTCATATATACTAATTGTGGTTTTGGTGTGAGGATTATTTTAGGTTTACATAATAAACTGGAAGTTTACTAATTTTTCAATGCTCATTCATTAATTCATTCTTTTTTTTAAATAAAGTTTAACTGGCTACTTTTTGTTTGTTTTCATTAACTTTCTATTTTACGTTGGAGTATAGCCGATTAACAATTATTGTGATAGTTTCAGGTGCAGAGCAAAGCAACTCAGCCATACATTAATTCACTCTTTTAGTCAATAAATATTTATGGCATGTTGAGCTTAATTTTAGGTTTTGAGGCTATAGCAGTAGACGGACAAGTTTCCTACATTCATGAAGTAGTGCTTTCATTCTGAAGTGGAGGAGACCAAAAGTATAGAGGTAAATTCATAAGTTAAAAAAATCAGATATAATAAGTACTTGGCAGAAAATGAAAACCAAGTGACTTTAGACTTGATGGTGTAAGCAGGCCTCATGAAGAGATAATATTTAAGCTGAGATCTGAACAATAAAAAAAGAAGCAAAAAGAGAAACATATCTTTATGAGTCATGCTGCTGCTATAATGAGAAAAATAATTTCACTGGCTTAAAGCTGTATTCTATGTACAGTCACACGATGCAATTGTTTTCTCACATTGAAAGTAACCCCCTCATGTGCATACAAATGTCCCTTCTTTGGCTGGGGGGTATAGTAAGTTTTGGGTTTTGTTAATTTAGTCAGTGTCTAAGCAAGCGATGTACCCTGTATGTCTTTCTTTTATTTTTATTGTAAGTGAAAACCAGGTGACATACACATATACATAACCAGATTTAATATGTGTAGCCTGGGTGGTCACTGTGTCACTCTGTTCCCCTTTCAGAGGAGCACATCCTTTAACCCTTCAGGATGTTCTCTCTTTCATTTCTCCTCTCCAGAGCATACCTTGCTATGGGGAAGATGCTCCAGTGAGAAGCAACTTAACTTCGAATCATCACTTATAATTTTGGAACCGCCTTTGTTACTTACACACTGTCAGAATGAAACAAAAGTTTGCTGGGGACTTCAGAAACAAGGGAGCTAGTAACAGAGAATCAGTGATATCCTGGAGATAAATACTGATTCCCCACTACTGCACTCTTTGGAAATGCACTGTTTGGGACCCAAAGTTTGCTTGAATGATAAAAATATCAGCAACTCTGGGGACTTGGCAATAAGCTCCAATTGGAGCAGCACATTTCTTTAGACTTTTCCATTTCTGGGCTCAAAAGTGACCACAAAGCTGACATTGAACCAGCATAAAGATTTTTTAGTACAATTGCGTTGGAGCTCCTTTTAAAAATCACAATTAGTTTTCACTGTCTATGGAGGATTAATATTAATGACATTAATACTGGACCACCTTGAACATAACTATGTCTGGTAGCCCTTTAAAAAGTTTTATGCTTCATTTACTTAGAAGCATACATATAAAGATCTCATTCATTGTAAAAATATATTTGTTTAGCTCTTGGTTAATCTAATTTTCTATCTGCACACATATGGAAATATTTGGAGGTAGTTCTGTCAAATGCTGAAAATAGTTCCATCTGGACAGAGGGCCCGGTATGTTTTTCTTCACTTTCTTCTCTTTACTTTTCTGTATTGCTTGCATTTTCATTAATAAAAACAAAACATCTAAAATTAAAAAAAAAAAAGTTTTATGCTTCAGAATGACCTTCAGACACTATCAAGATGACTTTCCTTTCAGCTTCTGCTTGTAAGGAACTGAGATCTGTTTATCTCTGAGATGGTACTGTGGCTGGTAAAATTTCATATATGCATCCACAAAACAAAAAGATCCAAATCAATTATTTCAAAATATTGGACTTCCCTGGTGGTCCAGTGGTTGAGAATCTGCCTGCGAATGCAGGGGATGTGGGTTTGATCCCTGGTCGGGGAACTAAGATCCCACATGCTGTGGGGCAACTCAACCCGTGAGTCACAACTACTGAGCCTGCACACCACAACTAGAGAAAAGCCCACGTGCCGCAACTAGAGAAGCCCAAGCACCACAATGAAGAGTCCGTGTACTGCAACTAAAAGTTCCTATGTGCCACAACTAAGCCCCAATGCAGCCAAATAAATAAATTAAATACATAAATATATATATAAACATCTTGAGCCCTCTTTAACTGCCCACACTCTCAAACATAAAATTACGGTAAAATTTTCAAAATTTCCATCTTTGAACTCAATGTACTAGGCCTCTACAAGCTTATCTTTTTCTTAACATTTACCAAAAGCCTTTTTCAAACTAAGAGACAAGATGACAAATTTTACTATTTGTTGTTTCTTTGATATGGGGCAGTCAAGGTATATAGCTAGAAAGTTAAATGGGAATCAGCTTCTCCCAAAGGAGCACAAATAAAGTTCTATTTCCAGTTTCAAAAGATAGACATGAAACTGAACGATGCTTATTTCACTTTAGCTTCCTAATGTCCATACCTCATCATTCCCATTGTGAACTTGGTCAAACTGGGTCTTCCATATCATAGATATTCTAAGAATTCCTAATGAACAATTACCTGGTCCCAGATTTGGGGAGATCCCAAGATTTGATTAAGAAAGACATCTGGAAGCCCTAAATGCTAGAAAGATGGTTTCCTTCTCCTTATCAAATGAAATTCAAAATAAGAAATGCCAAACCATGAATATAGTATTTAAGGAAGTCCAACAAATTTTAGGTTTTCCCTATAATGACAACCTTGAATTTTTAAAGAAATATTAACATAAAATTTTTCAAAATTAATTGTTCTTATTTTTTGGAGCCCCATTTTTCTAGAGCCCTAAGCACTTATTAAGGTCAATCCTGACATTTGCCACCTGAATCCCATCTACTGACCTCTACTTTAGTATTTTCCTGTTGCTCCACTACTCTCTACTGGATCTCTTGCATTAGTCTAAAAACTTACTATAATATCTCATTTCTTAGGAAAAAACAAAATCTTCCTTGACCACATGTCCCCTTCATGTAGTTCCCTGTTTCTCTGCTCTGCCTCCTCTCCAGAAAAGGTGAAACCACTCAGTCAAGATCACTAATGGCCTTCTTGTTGCCAAATCTAATGGTCAATTCTCAGGATTTACTCTATTGGAACTCTCTGCAAATTTTGGTATAATTAATCATGTTCTTCCCTTTACCCCTTTCTTTATTTGGCTTCTATAACACTAAAGTCTTCTGATTATCCTCCTCCCTCACTAGTTATTCTGTCTCAATTTTCTATGTTGGATTCATTCTTTTCACTAGCTTCTTAACATCTGAGCCTGAGTGTCTCAGAGTTCAGTCCTCAGGCCTCTTTTTTAAATCAATACTGATGACTTTATCAATCTGCTTTATCAATACTTTATTAATGCTGATGGCTTTTTAACCTTTTGGGTCTGTGGATAGAATGATATTTCAATATAATTGACTTCCTTTGCAATCCTATATATCTTATATTCTGCATCTAAAAACATTTTTTTAAAGAAGGGAGCCATAGAAATCTCTAGATTACTGAGGAGTTCTACGGCATATAAAAGGTTAAGAACACCTGCACAGTTTCATTCATGCCTTTAAAGTCTATTTACATGCAGATGATCCTCAGGTTATTTTCAACACTTGAATTTTATTCCAGTTATTTATTGCTTTCTAACAAATTGTCAAAAAAAACATTGTGGCATAAAACAACAACTGTTCTGTTATATCTCACCATTTTTTAGGGAAGGACTTTGAAATTGACAGAGATCATTCATTGGCATTCGACTGGCAGATGGTCAGGTTCAGAGAGTCTAAGGTAGCTTCACCCTGGCAGTGATGACTGAGAAAGCTGAGCTTATCTGGGACCATTGATTGAAATACATACTGTGACCTCTCCAGCATGTCTCCAGTCTGAGAGCAGTAAGATTTCTCATACGGAGACTCGGGCACCCTAGAGTGTGTAACAACAGGCCTGGGTAGAAATCGTAAGGCTTCTCGTGGCCTAACCCAAGGTGTTCCAAAACTTCACTTTCACCACTGTTTATGGGTCAAACAAGTCTCTAAGGCAGTCCAGATTCAGGAAGAGGGGAATTAGACTCTACCTCTTAAAGGGAAGAGAAGCAAAGAATCCATGATCATCTTTAATCAACCACAGATGTCTAATAGATATCTCATTTGTAACACATCTGAGCAAAACTCTTTTTTCTAGTTGTGGCACACGGGCTTAGTTGCTCCGCGGCATGTGGAATGTTCCCAGGGCAGGGCTCGAACCCGTGTCCCCTGCATTGGCAGGTGGATTCTTTACCACTGCGCCACCTAGGAAGTCCCAAAACTCTTAATTTCCTCTCCAAATCTGCTCCTTCTGGTGATCACCATCCCAGGAAACTGGACCACTATTCACCCAATTACTCAGACTTCATATCTTAGAGCAGCCATGACTGTTCTATTTTTCTTCATACTCTGTATCCTATTTATTAGCCAATCCTGTTGGCACCACCTTCAAAATACATCCTGAATCCAATCGCTCACTTTCTCTGCCTCCATTGTTCCTGCTCTCATGGAGCCTATATTCTAATGGAATAGGCAGGCAATAAAAATAAATACACCTGAGAACAGTTTCTCAGAGCTATCCGGGATGCTGTCTCCCAGGCTGCAGTTCTCATTTTGCCCCAAATAAAACTTAACTTGTAAATAAATAAATAAGTACACCCTAATCAATCCATACCATTTTTCCCTGAACTACTTTAATAGTCTCCCAAGTAGATTATTAACTTTTGTCCTCATGGACTCTTCTCTATACAACAGCCAAAGAGATCTTTTTAAAATGAAAGTCAAATCATGTCACCCACGTGCTCATAATGTTCCAGTGACTTCATGTCTCAAAGTAAAATCCAAAGTCCTTACTATGACCTTTGGAACCTTATATTGCCTAGACTCTGGGCCCTGCTTTGACCAATTTCCTACCTTTCTTCCCTTCACTTACTCTAGTCAGCCCCACTGGTTTAACTGCTGCTCCTCCAAGAAGCAAATGTGCTCCTCTGCAGGGCCTTTCCACTTGTACTTCTGTTAAATGGAGCTGTCCTTCCTTACTTATTTGCATGGCTTACTCCCTCACTGTGTTCAGGTTTTGCTCAAATGTCATTTCTTCAGAGAAGCCTTCTCCCACTGCAGCACCGATATTTACTCTCTATCCTTTCTCCCACACTGCATTATGCGTTTATTTTTATTTAGAATGCCTGTTCTATTAGAATATAGACTCCCGGGCTTCCCTGGTGGTGCAGTGGTTAACAATCCACCTACCAATGCAGAGGACATGGGTTCTGTCCCTGGGTCAGGAAGATCCCACATGCCACGGAGCAACTAAGCCCTTGCACCACAACTACTGAGCCTGCACTCTAGAGCCCTCGAGTCACAACTACTGAGCCCACATGCCACAACTACTGAGCCCATGCACCACAACTACTGAAGCCCATGCACCTAGAGCCCGTGCTCAGCAACAAGAGAAGCCACTGCAATGAAGAGTAGCCCTCAATAGCCACAACTAGAGAAAGCCCATGCACAGGAATGAAGACCCAACACAGCCAAAATTAAAATAAAATAAGTAAATTAATTAATAATAAAATAAATATTAAAAAAAAGAATATAGGTTCCCTGAGAACAGGAACTTAGTGTTGTTCAGTGCTATTTCTCTATCACTCAGAACAGTGCCTATTAAATAATAAGTGCTCAATAAACAGTTGTTGAATGAATTAATAAGTAAATGTGATTAGTCTGCCAGTTGGGTGATCCAACACGGGGAGCCAGATTTTCACTAAAATCTTGGGGGTAATTTGGCTCAGTGTGCAGCAGTGCCATCCCCAATATTAACAATGGGAAGATTCCACTGCAAATCAAAGAATTTTGAATCTGCTTCTCATTTATTTTTCCTAAGGATCTAATAATAATAGTCCCTCTTAGAAGAGTTATAAATTGCCAAACATGAATACAATTACTTTCCTTTTGTTCCTTCTTTAGAATGTTAGGTTCTTTCCTGTTTATTTCTGGTATATACATTTTACAATGCTCTAAGAGGATCCCCACTGATAAATGTATGTACCCTAGCCAAGGTTAATTAGTGATGTAAATCATGGAGTAAATCAAGGCCCATGGATCAGATGAGTTGGTCAAGGTGAGGGAGGGCATAGACATAAGAAGAGTTTGAGAAAAGTACTGGAAGTTGTTAGTGCCAGTGAAAATTTCCCTTTCCTAGTCAGTCTTAAGTTAGGACATAGCCTGAGTCCCATTATACCACATATTCTAAGTGGTTAGGGAAATATTCCAAGTAAACATAAAAATATTAAATTCTACCATTTTGGAACACTAAAAGCAATGTGTATACTAGCAAAAATGGTCAAATTTAACATTTTTCAGAACTTTGAAAATTAACAAAAGACCTCTCACCATCTGAGGAGACTTTATTCAAGAAAAACAGAAATATCTAGGTAAGGACAGTTATCTTTGTGACATTTTCATATGTGCCCTATTTGCATACCTTGAGGTGAGTGGAAACAAAACTACAACATACCCAAACTTATGGGATACAGCTAAAGCAGTGCAGAGAATTTATAGCTGTAAACACCTATATTAAAAAGGAAGAAGTCTCAAATCAATAATCTAAACTTCCACCTTGAGAAACTGGGACAGAAAGAGGAAATGAGGGAATTCCCTGGTGGTCCAGTGGTTAGGACTCAATATTTTCACTGCCATAGGCTGAGTTTGATCCCTGGTCAGGGAACTAAGGTCCTGCAAGCTGCACAACATGGCCAAAAAAAAATTTTTTTTTAATTAAAAAAGAGGAAACTAAACCCAATATAAGCATAAGTAGGAAAATAATAAAACTTAAAGTGGAAATAAAAGAAATAGAGAAAATCAATAAAGACTGAAGCTGGTACTTTGAAAAGATAAAATTGAAAACCTTTAGCTAGACTAACCAAGAGAAAAGACTCAAATTATTAAAATCAGCTGATAGAGGGGCCATTACTACTAAGTTTCATGTTATTCCCTTGCAGGACTGCAAGGGAAGAATATGAACAACTCTTTTTCAACAAATTGGATAACCTAGATGAAATTCCGAGAAAGAAGCAAACTACTGAAACTGATTGGAAAAGAACTAGAGTATCTAAATAGACCTATAACAAATAAAGACATTGAAATAGTAATTAAAACAAACAAACAAACAAAGAAAAGCCCAAGCCCAAATGGCTTTCCCAGTGAATTCTACCAAACATTTAAAGAAAAATAAACACAAGTCCTTCAAAAACTCTCCAAATATTAGAAGAGGAGGGACTACTTGCCAGTTATTCTGTGAGGACAATATTACTGATTCCAAAACCAAAGACATTGCAAGAAAATAAAACTACAGACCAATACCCTTTATGAATATAGGTATATGTACAAAGCTTCAAATAGTGGCAAGTTGAATCAAGCTCTATATAGAGAGGATTATACAACATGAACAAGTGTGGGATTTATTCCAAGAACACAAGGTTGGTTTAACATCTGAAAATAATCAATGTAATATGCCATATTGATAAAATAAAGGATTGAAACAACATGATCATCTCAGTAGATGTAGGAAAAATATGTGACAAAATTCAACACACTTTTATGATAAAAAAAATATTTAACAGTGTGTGAAAAGAAAGGAAATTCCTCACCCTGATAAAACCCACAACTAACATTGTAATTAACAGCGAAGGACTGAAAGTTTTCCCCTTATAATTATAAGGAACAAGACAATGATATCTAATTTTGCCGTTCCTATTCATTCATATTCACATTATACTGGAGGTTCTAACTGGGGCAACTAGGCAAGGAAAAAAAATAAAAAGCATCCAGATTGAAAAGAAAGAATTAAAACTATTTCTTTTGGAAAATCATGATCTTATATATAGAAAATCTTCATGAATCCTCAAAGAAGCTATGAGAACTAATAAACAAGGAAATTCCCTGGTGATCCAGTGGTTAGGACTCTGCGCTTTCACTGCCAAGGGAATGGGTTCAATCAATACACAAACACAGTTATATTTAGCAATGAACACTAGCAATGAACAATCCATAAATGAAATTAAGAAAATAATTCCCTTTATAATAGCATCAAAGAGAATAAAATACTTGGAATAAATTTGAGAAAAGAAATGTAAGACCTGTACACTGAAAAGTAGAAAACACTATTGAATGAAATTAAAGACCTAAATAAATGGAAAGTCATCCCATTTTAATGGATCAGAAGACAATTGATTAAGATGGCAATACTACCCAAATGGATCTATAGATCCAAAGCATCCCCTATCAAAATCTCCGCTGTCTTTTTTTACAGAAATTGATGAGCTGGTCCTAATATTCCTATTGAAACTCAAGAGATCCCAAAAAAAAACAAAACAACCTTTAAAAAAGAACAAAGTTGGCTAGCTCACACTTTGCAATTTAAAACTTACTACAAATCTATAGTAATCAAGACCATATGGTACTGGCAAAAGAATAGACATATAAATCAATGGAATAGAATTAAGAATTTAAAAATATATCCATACAAATATGGTCAACTGATTTTTGACAAAGGTGCCAAGACAATTCAATGGGGAAAGAATAGTCTTTTAAACAAATGGTGTCTGGACAACTGGATATCCATGTGCAAAAGAATGACATTGGACCCCTATAATGCTGTATTAAAAAATTAATTCAAATTGGATCAAAGGCCTAAATATAGGAGCTAAAATGATAAAACTCTTAGAAGAAAATGTAGGAGTAAACCTTGTGATCTTGAATTAGGCAATGGTTTCATTGATATGATGCTAAAGCTCAAGTGACAAAAAAAAAATATACATTGTACCATTAAAATAGAAAACTTTGTATTCCAAAGGACACTATCAAGAAAAGGAAAAAGACAACCCACAAAATGGGAGAAATATTTGCAAATCATATATCTGATAAGGCACATGTAACTAGACTGAATGAAGAACTCTTACATCTCAACAATAAAATGATACAAACTCAATTTAAAAATCAGTAGGGGGACTTCCTAGGTGGTGCAGTGGTTAAGAATCCACCTGCCAATGCAGAGGACATGGGTTCAAGCCCTGCTCTGGGAAGATTTCACATGCCACGGAGCAACTAAGCCAGTGCGCCAAACTGTTGAGCCTGTGCTCTAGAGTCCGTGAGCCACAACTATTGAGCCCGTGTGCCACAACTATTGAAGCCCATGCACCTAGAGCCTCTGCTCCGCAACAAGAGAAGCCACTGCAATGAGGAGTCCGTGCACCACAATGAAGAGTAGCCCTCGTTCACAGCAACTAGAGAAAGCCCGCGTGCAACAATGAAGACCCAAGGCAGCCAATAAATAAATAAAATAAATAAATAGACAAATTTATAAAAATCAGCAGGGGATTTTAATAGACATTTCTTCAAAGAATAAATACAAATGGGCAATAAGTACATGAAAATGTGCTCGATATCTGTCTTAGTCCGTTTAGCTTCTAAAACAAAATACCATAAACTGGGTGGCTTATAAATAACAGAAATTTATTTCTCACAGTTCTGGAGGCTGGGGAGTCCAAGATTAAGGGGTCAGCATGGTTGCGTTCTGATGAGAATCCTCTTCAAGGTTCATAACTGGTACCTTCTGACTGTGTTCTTATGTGGTAGAAGAGGCTGAAGAGATCTGTGGGATCTCTTTTATAAGAATGCTAACCCCATTTACCGAGGCGCCACCCTCATAACTTACTCACCTGCAAAAGGCCCCACTTCTTAATAATATCACCCACTTTTAGGGGTTAGGATTTCGACATATGAGTTTTGAGGAGTTACATTCAGACCTTAGTAACATCATTAGCCATTAAGAAAATACAATCAAAACCATAATGAGATACCCCTTCACACTTAGTAGGATGGATATAATAAGTTTTGGTGAGGGTGTGGAGAAATGGAAACCCACATATATTGCTGGTGGGATTGTAAAATGATGCAGCAACTTTAGAAAAGACTCTGGGTTCCTCAAAAGCATTATTCATAATAACCAAAGAATGAAAGCAACCCAAGTCCAACTCAAATGATGAATGGATAAACAAAAGGTAATATATCCATACAATGGAATATTATTTAGCTATAAAAGAAGTAATGAGGTATTGATACATGCTACAACATGAACGAATCTTGAAAACATTATGCTGGGAAAGAAGGTAGTACAAAAGGCCACATATTGTATAATTCCATTTTTATTAAATGTCCAGGATAGGCAAATCTATAAACAGAAATTACATTAGTGGTTGCAGTGATCTAGGGAGAAGGGAAATGGGGAATGACTGCTAATGGGTATGGGGTTTCTTTTTGCAGTGATGAAAATTTTCTGAAATTAGGTGGTCATGGTTACACAACTCTGAATATACAAAAAGTCACAGAATTGTATACTTTAAAAGAGTGAATTTTATGGCATGACTGTATATCAATAAGGCAGTTATTAAAAACAACAACAACAAAACAAACAAAAATCAAAATAAACAAACAAAACCCAAAAAGCTGAAAGAGTTTAACTGGGATCTTTCATATTTAAAACTTCCTGGAAATTTCCCATTGTTTTGTGAAAATTCAGTGTAGTGGGTATTATGTTAGCTCTCCAATTCTAATTTTCCAATTCTAATTTTCCATTACATAGCTGCCATGCAGTTTGTGTGTGATTACTCTTATACCAGCTTCAAGTGTCCTGATTTGACCATTCTAGTTCTCCTTGCTATACCTTAGGCCAATATACAAGTGGCATTAGGGTATTCAAATTGGGTCGGGGGAAGCCCAGATTTTTGTTAGGTGGTTGTGAATAACTAATACATTTTCTCTTTTCCTGCATGTAAAGGGAAAACAATGAAGTACAGGTTAGCAGCCGTCTTCCAACCATGGGAGGTCAGCTTGAAGACAAAAGTGACACTCACAGAAGCAGAGAGCCAAGACTATCTCAAAAAAATGGAGCAAAAGTCCTGATTGAGCCTTGCTGGACTCCTGTGTCCTTTAAATAATCTTTAAATAGTGTGTGACCATATGGCTAATTTGCCTATGACAGTCTCAATGTACACCAGTTTTCCTAGCTTGACTGTTAATGGTGACCTTTTTCTTTCTTAAAAGTGTCCCAGTTTAGACAATCATTTATATGGTCACACTCAATATATTGGATTTTCAATCATATATTAATTAACTTAGCAGTTAACCAAGGTCAACTGTTTTTCAAGTTGTCTCCATTAGGACTGTTTTCTGGCTACCTCCCAGCATCCTCCCTCAGATTGTTCAGTTGTTTAGATTCAAAAAGTAACCACGTCTATGAAATTGAACTATACGTAATGAGGTGGATAGACCTAGAGACTGTCATACAGAGTCAAGTAAGCCAGAAAGAGAAAAACAAATACTGTATGCTAACTCATATATATGGAATCTGAAGAAATGGTACTGATGAACCCAGTGACAGGGCAAGAGTGGAGATACAGATGTAGAGAATGGACTTGAGAACACGGAGCTGGGGTGGGGGGCAAAGGGGAAGCTGGGACAAAGAGAGAGTAGCATAGACGTATTTACACTACCAACTGTAAAATAGATCGCTAGTGGGAAGTTGCTGTGTAACAAAAGGAGATCAACTTGATGGGTGATGCCTTAGAGGGCCAGGACAGGAAAGGTGGGAGGGAGTCATGGGAGGGAGGGGATAAAGGGATATATGTATAAACACAGCTGATTCACTTTGGTGTACCTCAAAAACTGGTACAAGAGTGTAAAGCAAATATATTCCAATGAAGAGCTAAAAAAAAAAATTAGCCACATGAGACATTCTGCTTTCCTCTCACCTAGGACTTCTCCTTTAAGTCTTTCTAGACTTTTCTAAATAAAAGTAACCATTCCGAACTCCCACACAATTCTCCTCTTCCTTCTTTATCAACACTCAATAAAGGTTGCATTACAATGATCTGTTCTTGTGTTTATCTTCCACAGCCAACTGTGAACTTCTCCTGAAAAAGGATTATATCATTTTTAACTTTGTGTCCAAAGCAATAGAACAATGTGCTCCTGGAACATAGTTTCTTTTGATATTTGCTGAGGAATAAAGGAAAAGAAATAACTGGATAAGAAAGCCAGCCATTTGTTTACTTTGTCATTTTAACAGTCTGTTCAAATAATTTAGCTCAATATTTTCTATTGTATAGCGACTAACCATTAACCATGCCTCCCAAGCCCAAATGATCTCAAAATAATTAAAATGGGCAATTGAATTTAGGGATGAGCTTAACATAGAAAGCCCCCAAGAGATGCTTCTGTTCCCTTGAATTGCACAATGGACTGTTTCATGCTTCTTCATATTTGAGATAATACTTCAAATTTATACCCACAATGAATTAAAGCCTTAAAAATAATTGGATATGATTTCTGAACAATTAAATTACTAGACTGGGTGGAGGGCTCATCTTCTTCACAAATTCATTGTTAGTTTGGTCTCATTCATGCAGATGTTCTCTCTTTTTTTAACCAATTCGGATATATATATATATACACACACACATATATGTGTGTATATATATACATATATACACACATATACATATATATATAGAGTCATGTAAACTAGACTCTGAAAACTGCCTTCTGTTAAACCTGATATCCCGATGCATTTTATTCTAAGTATTTTTAAGGTACTTATTACCAAAATTAATATTAACATTTGTTCAATATCATTGTTTCTTACATGTCAGAAAACCTCATGGGTATCTAAATACCTTTAAAAGCTTATTCTTTGCTTGTATAGAATATTTTATTTCAAGGCCCGAAATTTATTTTTCTCATGGAATAGAAGTATTTTTGTTTGCTCTTTACTATTTAATGATACTATTCCTATTCTATACAATTATCATCTAATTGCATTTGTTTCTGCTTGAATAAACCAGTTATGTTAGCAAAAAGATGAGATCTATAGGATATCCCGGTTTGTGTAATAAGAAAAAAATGTGGAGTGTTGAATGCTTCTGCCACAGAGAGATCAATTTGCCTTTTTAAAAAAAAAAATCCTTTTAAGTATAGTTAATTTTATTTTTCATAGGTTAAAAACAGTAAAGAAAGAAGTTAAGAAAAGTTAGTGATCTAGATGAAATTAGAATAAATAAATGCTCTCTATTAAGGAATAATAATAAAACTTTCATAAAAGTTACACGTGTCTGCAAGTATTCTGAGTATTTTACATATGTTAACTTTAGTCCTCACAACACAAGTCATAAAGCTGGTAAATGGTAGAACTGGAATTCAAACCCAGCCAGTTTGACATTCTCAATGTATGTATGTACTTAACCGATAGTCTACACTGTATCCTCAAACAAAGCATTCTTCACATAGAAGGTACTTTGTAGAGATCCTAAATTCAAAAGACCTAGGTTATCTCAACAGCTTTTGTTCCTTAGTAAAAGTTAAACTCACACTTTAATTGTTTTGTTAATACTATGAAATAATACAATAAGAAACAGATTTTATTGTCATTTTTCTGATCTTTTAAATTCTTCTACTTATTGTTTACTCTCTTAGATGAAATGTTCTGAAATGACGGTATATTTTGTGAAATTCCTCTTAACTGAAATAATAGATGTGGTAAAAGAGTAAGATGTTTAGTGCATCTCACCATGACCAATATGATCTATTCTAAATACACTTTCCTATGTCTCAGGTGTTGAAACTGACTTCTACAGAATATTGGTTATTAAACTAAATATTGCTAAACCGAAAACTACTTTGCAGTCTGAATTTGAGGATTGATCATCTACTATATATTGTTTAAATTAACTTAATATTGTACATTTTAATATGAAGAGCATTGGCTTTGGAGTCTGACAGACCTGGGTCCAAACTCCAGCTCCTCTATTAATCAGATGTGTCAGTTTGGTAAACTTTATCTTTTTGGCTTCCAATTATATATTTCACGATATTTGTGCAAATCATGTTAATATTTTAAAATTTTCCGGGCACATAACTTATGTTCTTGTGTTCGATAAATACAGTTGGACCTCCATATCCGTGGATTCTGAATCCATGGATTCAACCAACTGGAATTCAAACCCAGAATAGGAAATAGTTGAAAAAAAAATTCTAGAAAGTTTCAAAAAGCAAAACTTGAATTTGTTGTATGTCCTGGCAACTATTTACATAGCATTTACATTGTATTAGGTATTATAAGTAATCTAGAAATGGTTTAAAGTATACAGGAATGTATGCTTATATGATACATACCTGTACTGCTTAGGCTATATGCAAATACTATGTCATTTTATATAAGGCACTTGAGCATTTGTGGATTTTGGTGTCTGAGGGGGTCCTGAAAATAATCACCCAGTGATACCAAAGCAGGATTATATTACAGTCTCAGTCTCTGTCTCTGTCTGTCTCTCATTCTCCAATAAACCAACCAAGTTTGTTTACACACACACACACACACACACACACACACACACACACACCCAGGTGAACGTTTTGACATTATAAACTTTAACAAATAAATTGAATTGAGTCATGAATATCTATCTAAAAAGAAGGAATTTTGAAAACATTTTGAAAAAGAAAATAATTGATATTTCCATGGGGCACATTCAGAAATCTTTAGAATTTAGCTTCCTTTAGGAATGAACATTAGTGCTTCAACCTAGCACTATGGATTAAAACAAAATCAAGTATGAAATTTGAAAAGAAATGAGTATGAGGTAAAACATTTTAATTAGTCATTTGGATATGAGCTAGCAAAACAGCTGAGAATGAAATGAACTCTAGTAAACTCTAGGCACTCCCCTGGACCACACCTGTACATACAAACACACTATACCAGTGGTTTATCAAGATCAGGCCTTGAACTAACAATTTGCCTAGAACCTTTGTACATTTTGAAGGCTGTTCATAGTGATATATTATCTTAGGATCTGAAGGCCTTTACAAAGTTACCATTTAAGGGGTAACAAAACCACTGTGCATTAAGCACCTGAGCTTCAAACACACTTGGTGGGAAAAAAGACAAATTGTTTCTTTGGGCATTAGCACCACAAATTGTAGATCAACTGATTCTAACTTTGTTTTTGGAACTTCGAATTTACCCAATTTCTGGAGGATCACTTTTTACTTTCTACATTTAAAAAATGTTTTTATAGGGCTGAGAATTTACAATATACCTATCTTTTAAAAATAACACATTAACCACATTCAACCAACCTCGGATCCCGTAGTATTATGGTGGTATTTACTGAAAAAATCTGCATATAAGTGGACCCCTGCTGTTCAAGGACCCCCCCCCCATATGTTCAATACTGACATGAAAATGATGCTGTTGACTGTCAAGTAGAGCATGGGCTTCACAGTAGGTCCTCAGATTGTGATTAGGTGAACTAATATGTAGTTACTCTCACTCACTGTAACTTTGTGGTCTAATTTTGTAATCTGAAGGAGGGTTATAAGTAGTTAATGTGTATTTCTTTCCCACAAAGAAAAAACCATATTTAAAGTATTTGCAAACAAAGGAGAAAGTTGAGCAATTTTTCTAGTGACTTCTCTCTGTGCAGACTAGTTTAAATAAACTAATTCACTTGTTCAACAAATATTTGAGTGCCTAGAAGGTGGAAAGCCCTGGGATCTGATGACAAATGTTTATCTCACTAACTCGGACACATAACATTTCCAATACTTTGAGTGGAGTACTCACTGATTTTTCTTAAAAATAGACTTTATTTTTTTAAGCGGTTTTAGGTTCAGAGTAAAACTGAGCAGAAAATACAGAGTTCCCATATACACCCGGCCCAACACACCCACAGCTTCCCCCACTGTCAACACTTTGCCCCAGAGTGGTATATTTATCACAGCTGATGAACCTTATTGACACATTATAGTCACCCAAAGTCCACAGTTTACATTAGGCTTCACTCTTGATGTTGTACATTCTATGGTTTTTGACAAATGTGTAGTACATGTATCTACCATTATATTGAATAGTATCATATAGAATAGTTTCACTGCCCTAAAAATCCTCTGTGACCTGCCTATTTATCCGCCCTCTCTCCATTCTGGCAACCACTAACATTTTTATTGCCTCCATAGTTTTGCCTTTTCCAGACATCATATAGTTGTAATCTTACAGTATGCAGGCTTTTCAGATGGGCTTCTTTTACTTAGTAATATGCATTTAAACTTCCTCCATGTCTTTTCATGACTTGATAATTAATTTCTTCTTGGCGCTGAATGATATTCCATTGTCTGGATGTACCAGACAATGGATTTATCCATTCATCTACAGAAGGACATCTTGGTTGCTTCCAAGTTTTAGCAATTATGAATAAAGCTGCTGTATACATCCGTGTGCAGGTTTCTGTATGGACATGTTTTCAATTCATTTGGCTAAAACACCAAGGAGTGTGATGCTGGATTATATGGTAAGGGTATGTTTAGTCTTGTAAGCTATCTTCCAAAGCGACTGTATCACTCATAATTTTTTTTTAATTATGAAAAATTTCTACATGATTTTTCTTTTTTTTAATTTTATTTTTATTTATTTAATTTTTGGCTACGTTGGGTCTTCGTTGCTGTGCGTGGGCTTTCTCTAGTGGCCGCGAGCCAGGGCTACTCTTCATTGCAGTGTGCAGGCTTCTCATTGTGATGGCTTCTCCTGTCACGGAGCACAGGCTCTACACGCGCGGGCCTCAGTAGCTTTGGCACACGGGCTCCGTAGTTGTGGTTCACAGGCTCTAGAGCACAGACTCAATAGTTGTGGTACACGGGCTTAGTTGCTCCGCAGCATGTGGTATCTTCCTGGGGCAGGGATTGAACCTGTGTCCCCCGCATTGGCAGGTGATTCTTAACCACTGCGCCACCAGGGAAGTCCTCTATGTGATTTTTCATCATGGATTAACTCATTTATAAAATAGAAAATGGTCATTTTCCTTCATGGGAAGAGTAATGCTCATTATAGAAAGTCAGTAATATAAAAAGGTAGATTTTTAAAAAATCAACATTTCATTCCTCGAAGACAAGTACTCATAATCGTCTGGTGTAATTTCTTTTAGTCTTTTATCTGTACATAGCCTTTGTGTCGCATTTTACACTTGATTTTTCTTGAAATCTCACTAAAGGTGATGTTTTTCTTAGACAAAATCCTAATCAAGAGTCCTGATTACTGAAAATATTACAACTTTAAAAAATGTAAAAGGAACCTTTAAATATAGGCATTTGGGCACAATGTAACAGAGTATCAACTTGCCAGAGTTTGTTACCCTTCTCGGAGGTAACTTATGAACTCGTGTTCTCCCAGCCTCTGCTCTTTTCTGGGAGGTGGGACTAGAACCAATATAATTTCATCTCAGTTTCAGTTGGAATCAGCTACAATTATTTTGGTTTGGATTTGGTTCAAATCGAAAATGTGCTCCAACTACTTGGTTTGAAATAGACATTCGGAATTCTTTTCTTGTTAAGGTTTTATAAGTAAAACCATCCAGGGTCATTAAATGACATTCAAATTTGGGTTTTGTTTACCTCTAAAAACATTGCTTCTTAAAATATATGAATTCTAATATATAATGTTACTAGATTGCCACTAGAAAAAGTTAGAGGCTAGAGAGAGCCCTTTAGACAAACAACCAAAACAATGTTAGCTTCCAGAAGTGAGATCAATGGACAGGCCTGCTGTGCTACAAAGGAGAAACCTACACTTTTACCATAGCTGTAGAATGTTAGGATTACACATTCTAAAGCTGCTACTTTAAAATCATCTACCAGATTTGGACAGAGTTTAACTAGGTGAAAGTACAATATAGTTGATCTTTTATCTACTGATTATACTCAGAGGAGTTCTGTTAACTCTTAAGAATATCTGGTTCTCGAAATGCCCATCAACAAATGAATGGATACAGAAGATGTGGCATATATATACAATGGAATATTACTCAGCTATAAAAAGGGATGAGATGGAGCTATATGTAATGAGGTGGATAGAACTACAATCTGTCATACAGAGTGAAGTAAGTCAGAAAGAGAAGGACAAATATTGTATGCTAACTCACATATACGGAATCTAAAAATGGTACTGATGAACTCAGTGACAAGAACAAGGAAGCAGATACAGAGAATGGACTGGAGAACTCGAGGTATGGGAGGGGGCGGGGGGTGAAGGGGAAACTGAGAAGAAGTGAGAGAGTAGCACAGACATATATATACTACCAACTGTAAAATAGTCAGTGGGAAGTTGTTGTATAACAAAGGGAGTCCAACTCGAGGATGGAAGATGCCTTAGAGGACTGGGGCAGGGAGGGTGGGGGGGACTCGAGGGGGGGGCGTCAAGGAAGGGAGGGAATACGGGGATATGTGTATAAAAACAGTTGATTGAACTTGGTGTACCCCCCCCCAAAAAAAAAAAAGTTACTGCAGTTGGGATACCAAATTGTACACTCTAAATATATGCAGTTTATTGTAAAAAATAAAAAAATAAAAAGTTAAAAAAAAAAAAGAATATCTGGTTCTTTCACCTTTCTTTGGCCTCATTTTCCATGTCATTGATCATACTGTATAAAATCCTTTGTTGTAAGGTTCCAAAAACCATTTGGAGAAGTGCAGAATACAACAAAATGCTTAAACTGACCAAGTGACGTAGTTCATCAAATCTTAAAGGACATTAACTGTAAGATATAATATTATTTTGTATACAATTAAGAAAAAAAAACCCTACCAATTAGTTGTAAGATGCCATTGACTGTGAGATGCATTTCCATTTCAGAAATGTTAAAATGTGTTTAAGTGTTTTTTTAAAAGTATGTCTTAGTATTGATTAACTAAAATAGTGACGTTTTAAAAATTCCACTTGTAGCGTTATTTTCATGCTAGTATAGTATTGGGCTATAACTTTATCAACCAGTAACTCTCAACAATGGAAGTTTGCTTTCTAAGCCCTGTTCTTTTTTTTTTTTTTTTTTGGGGGGGGTACACCAGGTTCAATCATCTGTTTTTATACACATATCCCCGTATTCCCTCCCTTCTTTGACTCCCCCGCCTCGAGTCCCCCCCACCCTCCCCATCCCACTCCTCTAAGGCATCTTCCATCCTCGAGTTGGACTCCCTTTGTTATACAACAACTTCCCACTGACTATTTTACAGTTGGTAGTATATATATGTCTGTGCTACTCTCTCGCTACGTCTCAGCTTCCCCTTCACCCCCCACCCCCTCCCATACCTTGAGTTCTCCAGTCCATTCTCTGTATCTGCATCCTTATTCTTGTCACTGAGTTCATCAGTACCATTTTTAGATTCTGTATATGTGAGTTAGCATACAATATTTGTCCTTCTCTTTCTGACTTACTTCACTATGTATGACAGATTGTAGTTCTATCCACCTCATTACATATAGCTCCATCTCATCCCTTTTTATAGCTGAGTAATATTCCATTGTATATATATGCCACATCTTCTGTATCCATTCATTTGTTGATGGGCATTTAGGTTGTTTCCATGTCCTGGATATTGTAAAGAGTGCTGCAATAAACATGATGGTACAAGTTTCTTTTGGGATTATGGTTTTCTTTGGGTATATGCCCAGTAGTGGGATTACTGGATCATATGGTAGTTCTATCTGTAGTTTTTTAAGGAACCTCCAAATTGTTTTCCATAGTGGCTGTACCAACTTACAGTCCCACCAACAGTGCAGGAGAGTTCCCTTTTCTCCACACCCTCTCCAACATTTGTGGTTTCCAGACTTTGTGATGATGGCCATTCTTATTGGATAAGCCCTGTTCTTTCTTACTGACTTTACCCAGGTAAAACAAAGCGACAGCAAATCCAGGATTGGTTCTCAGTATAGACGTTAAACTCTTTTCTGATTGTAGTTTATCATTTAACTATAGATTGAGATAGCTCATTCAATAGATATTAACTACAGTAAACAATAATAATAAACAACTTCTTTTCAAAATTGAATTCCATTCTGAAATCTCTCAAGGGAAGTCTTGGATTATTTAAAAGGAAATCACTTGAAATAATAAACACTGTCTAAACATAAAACAATAGAGAAACTATATAAATTCATCCAGGCTGAAGAAACAAACAGAAATATTTAGTACTAGATTAAACCATCTCTCTCGACTGATTTAAAATTAAGATAAACATTGTTACCTTACTATCCAAAATGCCATTTCTTTCCATTTTAGACCAGTGCTATTCTCCCGTGTAAAATTTTCTAGTAGCTAGACAAATTTAAAGAGTACAACAGCAAAGACAGTGAAATAATTTTAATAATTTAACTCAGGATATCAAAATATTGTTTCAATATGTAGTCAATGTAAAATTAATGAGGTGGTCTTCAATATCAGGTGTATGATTTACATTCGCAATACATCTCAATTCCTACCAGCCACGTTTCAAGCGCTCAATCGCCCCCTATGGCTTCCGTATTGGGCAAGTCTCCGAGGACTTCAGTATTAGCTGATTCTTTACATCCTGAGTTTGAGAATTTCTTTTATGTTACACGCTGCGTCTAAGGTGCTTAGAGATCTGTGAAGCACGAGGAGATTATTTTACTCTCGGTCCGTTGTGATCCAAGACTCCACAGCGTTAAAAGCAGCGCGGGAGGAAGGCAATGGGACACCCTGGCGCCCAGGAACGTGCCTTGGAGGAGGGCCTGAGTCGCTCCGAGCAGAGCCTGGCGCAGAGGCTGCGGACACAGCGTTGGAAGTCGGACCGCGACACGACTCGGGGGCTGCCTGGAACCCCGGGGCTTTTCCTGGGGCGCCCTGGAACACCAGAGCCGCAGAAAGGGAACGTGTCCCCCGAGCTGGACACAGGGTCCCGCTCCGCCGACGGAGGCCGGCCTAGGGCTGCAGCGCCGGCCGCCCGCGTCGCCTCGGCGGGTCACGGAGAGGTGGGCGGCGGCCGGAGCCCGGAGGTGGGGGGAAACCCCGCCCGCGGGAAGCAGGAGCAGCCTCCCAGGGGCGTGCCCACGACCGTGACGCCACGGGCGGGAGGGCCGCAGAGTGGGCGGAGAGGAGCGGGGCGCACCGCCCCTCCGCAGGCGGGGCCGCGGTTCTGGAGGGCCGGGGCGGGGCTGGGTGCGCCCGGGAGTCGGGGCGCCAGCCGCCGGTTTCGATCAGTACGCGGAGCTGCGGCGGCAGAGCAGGGCGCGGAGCTGCGCTGCCCGGAGCCCGGCGGCGAGGCGGCGGCGGCGCAGGCGTGCGGGGTCCGGCAGGCGGCCGCGAGGGGGTGGAGGGGCGAGCCGGGGCGCGGGGCCACGGCGGTTCCGATCACTGCGTCCCGCCGCCGCAGCGCCGGCATCCGCGAGCGCGCCCAGGCCAGCGCGCGGGCGAGTGCGCGCGGGCGGGGGCGCGCAGGCCCTGCCCGCCCCTTCCGCCCCCACCCCCCTCCGTCCCTTCCTCTCCCCACCTTTCTCTCCACTTCTGCGCCCCCGCGCCGGGCGCCCACCCAGTCCTCCTCCTGCGGGAGCGCTGTCGGCTGCGGCGGCCGGAGCGGGCCGGGCCGGGGGATGGCGCTGCTGGACCTGGCCTTGGAGGGAATGGCCGTCTTCGGGTTCGTCCTCTTCTTGGTGCTGTGGCTGATGCATTTCATGGCCATCATCTACACGTGAGTGGGGGGCCGCTGGAGGAGCCCGTGGCGGGGGTCGAGGCCTGGGGACAGGCGAGGGTGGGAGGAGTTTCGCTTTGGAAGGGATTGGGCTCGGATGGGGGTGGAGAAAGCTAATTTTCAGACTCTTCCTCCCATTCCCTCTCCTCTTGGATCAGCTGGGGCGGGGGGTTCATTGGAAGAGAAAAGTGGCGAGCGAGGGGGTGGGTGGCTGGGGTGTGCAGGCGACTGCACAGCCAGGGGAAAGGAGGCTGTGCTCATTTTTCGTGTCGGACGGAAGGTTGCTTGCTTGGTTTGTGTTGGGGATTCGTGTGATTTTTCATCTGGGCCAAGATGTATGGTGTATTATTTTTTTCTCTCTCTCTCTCGACCTGGGCCACGTTTCTATTATGGTGATGATCATTTCCTCCCTTTTGGGAGCTGCACACAGCCACCTGGAGACCTCCCTGTGGATTTTCTTCTTCCTGGAAGAGCTCTATGTCCTTAGATAGGTGTGAAGCACCTGCATACCTTGAAAAATGTCCACCAAACCTCTGAGCTGGCGTTGTAGCCTTGAGTCATGTCGGCTTGTACATTTCAGTGTGGTTTTCTCCCACACTCCCCCCCCATTCCTTATTTACTGTCTTGTTTAGTTTTGTGCTCCCCCCCTCCCTGTTTTCATTAGATGCCATTCACTGGGGACACAGTGGCGAGCACGATAGAATTCCTGTCCTCATAGAACTTACATTCCAGAAGGGAGAGACAGATAATAAAATTCTGAATAAGATTATTTCAGATAGTGATAAAGACTGTGACTAAAATAAAACCGGGTAATGGGTTGAATATGACATAGGTAGCTACTTTTGGTACTTCAGTTGTTTAAACGTCTTTAAAATGAAAAAAAAGCTTTCGTAAGGAAATGAAAGAATTGGCATAGAACACATTTACTCTTGGATTCACTGGATTTTTAACCCGAAAAAAAGATGATTGTGCATAGTGAACTTTACCATTAATTAGGACAGGGTTAGAGGAGAGGGGAGGACTCTAAGAAATTAATTACTTATTTTTTTCCCTTTTTCTCTACAGAAAAAGTGTGCTTTTCCCTTTTGGAAATACTGCATTTTATTGGTATAGTGTGGCATTTCCTGGTACTGGAGAAAGATGCTACATTGTGTAAGGCATACTGATATTTCTTTGAAAGAAAAATGCTTCTTGGATACTGTTGATCTTAGGTTTTGGAGTTTGTGAGCTGTGGCACTGAACATTTTGGAGTTCATTTTAAATATATGAGTCCTTAAAAAACAATTTTGTTACTTTTTCCAATCATAAAAATAAAACATGCTTACTTGTATAGGGAATTTAGACAATACAGAACGGAAGAAAGGCGAAAGTTAAACACACACACCAGAACTCCATTACCTGTCAACCTTTTGTGTCTTCCAGTTATATTTCTGTCAGGGGAGGTAAAGGAAGGGAGGGCGGTAAGGAGGGAGAGAGAAAGGGACCATATTATGATTGTTCTCTAACCAGCTTTAAAATTCATCTATTTAATAAATACTTTCTGGGAAGCTCTTTTGTACAAGGCACTGTTCTAGGTGCTGGAAATAAGGTTGAAGAACAGTATATCCAGGGCCGCACACTCACATGGAGCTTCCATGTAAAATGTCATGAGTAATTTTCTCATGTGCACAAATGTATGATCTCTCCATCATTTTTAATAGATGCATGACATTTTTATTTATGAGGTACTAATATGTATTCATTGTTATTATCGATGAGCATTTAGGTTATTTTCAATTTGTCAAGATGACAAACAACACTGTGATGAATTCATGTGGTTACATCTTTGAGAGATGATCTTCTTAGTTTACATTCTGAAAGAGGAATTATTGGGCCAGAGTGGTACATATTTTAAGCTTTGATACATATTGCCCTATAGGAAGGTTGTATGTATTCCTAGTCCTGGTTACGTTGTATAATGGTCCCCATTTCCCCTTACTAAGTATCAGGCTTTTTGTTGTTTTCTGTTTTTCATTTTCATTCCTTTAACTACTAGATGCATTGAATGCTTTTCATATATTTAATATTAGTACATTTAGTTGTAAATTTCATACTCATAATCTTTTGCCTGTGCTGCAATCTATTGCTGTGGTAGTCTTTTTAATATGAAGATTGTTATTCTGTGATATGTTGCAGTTTTTTCCCGGCTTTTTTTTTTCTTTTAACTTTGTACATATATTTAACATGGAGAAATGTGTGTACCTGTGTGTTTTAGGTAGTCAAGTGTTTGTTTTTCTTCCTGACTCTCATAAAATTTTTTATTTTCTCCATTTCCCGCAACTATTATATGTTGAGTATCTGCTTTTCTTTTAGTGCTTTGAGTTTTCTTAGATTTTTTTTTACCTTTTACCCATATAAAGTGTAGCAGTATCCACTGTTTTAATAAATGAAGTATTACTACCTTTATTACCATATTACTGGCGACGCCAGCCCATCCTTATTCTTTGGCAAACTTTTTTGACTTTTTATACATTTTTACTTAAAAGTAAACTTTAGAACCTTTTTTCCCCCAGACTCTAAGTAATATTGTTTTTATATTGGAATTGTTAAATTCACAGCTCAATTTGCAGAAAGTTGACTTCTTTCAACATAGGACCATGATGGATCCCCGTCCCTCTATGATGTATACATGATGATAAAGTCACACTTTAACACTGGTGATGTAGCTTAATACTTCAAATAACCATCTGGGAGTGTTTATACTTTTAGACTGTGACAGGTCTAGAATTGTTTTTAGTTATTTTGTGCTTAATGATAAACTGCAAAATTTCCTTAAATGCATTTTTACTGAAAATACTTTCAGCTTTTGAGAATAGTGCAGACTTTATCTTAGTTAAGATACTGTAAAGAGTTTTTGTATTTCTTTTCCAATGCCCCACAAAGTTACCTTTTATATTGAGAGTAACAGAATTCAGAAAAGTTATGTGAAAATAGAATAAAGAATATGCAATTAGTTTATCACAGATGAGTAGGAATCTTCTGAATGTCTTTCTGAAATGGATAACTGAACATAGAGTAAATAATCAACAGCTTAATTTGTACCTATATTAAATCTTGCCATTTTAAAAATTAAATTCCTTTCATCTCATCCTACCTTCAAAATTATTTACATTTGATTTGATTCCTTTCTCATTGAAGTAAAGATACTTCCCAATTTGAGTTGTTTTCAAGCAGAGCACTAAGGGGTTTTTGTTGTTGTTGTTTTGTTTTGTTTTGTTTTGTTTTTAATGCACTTGCTCCTCTCATTTGAAACTTTTTTTAAACATCTTTATTGGAGTATAATTTTTGCTTTACAATGTTGTGTTAGTTTCTGCTGTTCAACAAAGTGAATCTGCTACATGTATACATATAACCCCACATCCCTTCTCTCTCTTTTTTTAAAAGGCTTTATTTATTTGTTTATTATTTATTTATTTGGCTGCATTGGATATTCATTGTGCATGGGCTTTCTCTAATTGTGGCTAGTTGTGGCGAGTGAGGGCTACTTTTTGTTTTGGTGTGCAGGCTTCTCATTGTGGTGGCTTCTCTTGTCAAGGAGCACAGCCTCGAGGCACATGGGCTTCAGTAGATGAGGCACATGGGCTCAGTAGTTGTGGCTCACAGGCTCTAGAGCTCAGGTTCAGTAGTTGTGGTGCACGGGCTTTGTTCCCCTGCAGCAGGTGGGATCTTCCTGGACCAGGGATTGAACCCCGTGTTCCCCACATTGACCATTTCTTAACCACTGCGCCACCAGGGAAGTCCCAGAGCACTAAGGCTTTGTCCTCTCCTTCTCTCTTCAGTATTTAGTAGAATTGTACATTTGATAATCTCAACATTTGGACAAGCAAGATTAAAGAGCACTGGCAGTGATATTTTGGTTAAATTATTGTGCTAAGCATTCTGTATTTTATTGAAGAATATATTTTCTGAACACGTGACCTGTGTCCTCTCAAATCCTTTTTGAGGTAAGATAAAGTATAAATAAATTAAAATAATCAGATATCGATCCTCTCCTAAAACCTTGTGCCCGCAACTGGTGGAAGTGGAGCCTATTTTCAAAATCTTATATGGCTCCATATCTGGTAGTCAGATTGAGGAGCATAGTCTGTGAGCTACTAATGTTTAAAAATGTTTAAGTAATACAAACGTTGTAGTGAAATTGCCAAGAAAAATGATTTTTTTTTAAACCAGTGGTTATTTAAAAAAAAAAAATACAGTGTGTAATGGTATCTAGTTAATTTAGATTCAATGTTCTATTATATTGTTTTTTCTTAAAATGAGACTGTATTTTTTAAAGGGAGCTGAACGTGGTTAATATAGTGAACAATTGTTCAATGAAATTTTTTGCTCTTAATTTCATAAATACCTTACAAGTCCTATAATCCTAGAATTTTAAAAATTGAGATGATTTATAAACTAGAGAACCATTATTTTCAACATTTTGAAACTTTCTCTGCTCACAGGTATCTCTACTTACTGCTTTGCTCCTTTCCAGATTTAATATTGACTGATGCCCTATCATTTCCTAGCATGTTTTTTTTTTATTTTTTTAATTAAAAATTTTTTTCTATCCTTGGCTGCGTTTGGATCTTTGTTGCTGCACATGGGCTTTTCTCAAGTTATGGCAAGCAGGAACTACTCTTTATTGCAGTGCAAGGCCTTCTCAGTGTGGTGATTTCTCTCTTGTTACGGGGCATGGGCTCTAGGCACGTGGGCTCAGTAGTTGTGGCATGGGAGCTGTAGAGCACATGGGCTTCAGCAGTTTCAGTGCTTCGGCTCAGTACTTGTGGCACACTAGCTTAATTGCTTTGCAGCATGTGGGATCTTCCCGGACCAGGGATGGAACCCATGTCCCTTGCATTGGCAGGCGGATTCTTAACTACTGCACCACCAGGGAAGTCCCATAACATATTTTAGATGCCAGACATTTGTGGGATTTTGCCTATAATGTGCCCCCCAACCCTACCAAGTCTTGCAGGGGGGTGGGGGGGTAGATTTTAGTTCCCCAATCAGGGATTGAACGCTGAGCTCATGGCAGTGAAAGCGCTGACTCCTAACCACTGGACCACCAGGGAATTCCCCTATAATGTTAAAGATAACATTCAGATTAGAGCATTTGAAATTCAGGGCTCTTATTTTGAAGATTTTTTTCAAAAAAAAACACAAAACACCCCAAAAGAGCAGCAACAACAAAAACCTAATGATTACATCCTCTGCAGGCAGAGTTGGTTAAGTGACTGACCTTTATGGATTTTTTTCCCTTTTTTGAGAGCTAGTGTGGTTTGATGGCTTGGGGGCTGCAGTGAAATCATGAAAAAGTCTGGAACCAATTGTTTTTTCTTTTCTTTTTTTTTTTTAAATAATTTTTAGTTTTATTTCCAGAGCAAAACGTACAAGCCACTTTTATATCATCTCCTGTAATGGAAGCAGTTGTTTTCTTCCCTACTTAGCTAGCTGTTAGGAGCCATACTGCTAGACAAAAGTATCTAAGCAAGACACCTTACTTTTTTCTCCTTTTACTCCCCCATCCTTCTCCTTCCTTGGATTTATTATTTTTTGCACTCCACGCATGGTATCCTAATGTTATCTTTTCTATTAATTGACTGGAGGTGCCAGGGTATGGTGGAAATACTTCTTGTATCCATAGATGTTAACTGCCCCCTATTAAAGCAGAGGTCCTTTTCCTGAAGATTTTTTCCTCAAATTTATTCTGCCTTTCCTAACTTTTCTATTATAGCAACTTTTTTTATGATTTTTTTAATTAATTCATTTATTTATTTATTTTAATTGGCTGTGTTGAGTCTCTCTTTTTTGCTGTGCGCAGGCTTTCTTTAGTTGCGGTGAGTGGGGGCTACTCTTCGTTGTGGTGCATGGGCTCCTCATTGCCGTGGCTTTTCTTGTTGCGGAGCACAGGCTCTAGGCGCGTGGGCTTCAGTAGGTGCAGCACATGGGCTCAATAGTTGTGGCTCACGGGCTCTAAAGCGCAGGCTCCATAGTTGTGGCACACGGGCTTAGTTGCTCTGCGGCATGTGGGATCTTCCTGGAGCAGGGATTCAAACCCAAGTCCTCTGCATTGGCAGGCGGATTCTTAACCACTGCACCACCTAGGAAGTCCTATTACAGCAACTTTTATACCTGCAGCACAGCTTTTGAACAGAGTTTAAATAGTCACCGTATCAAGATAACTGTCATAAACTGCCTGTCAGAAACCAATTGTGTTTTTAACGTGAATTTCAGCATTTCAAATATTTTTAGACATGATTTTTTTGCCTTAAATTCCTTAATATATTGCCTCAAATTAATGAATAATTAATTCATTCATTAATTCTGAGCCTTAGTGGAATGTAAATTGAGAGCTTATTTTCTGGGTTTCGTCCTGAGGATGCACTTGGACTTTGCACAGATGTTGATCAGTCAGTCATTGCTGCCAGAACCACTTTTGGGTGCATGAATAAAGCAATTGAGCCCCCTGAACCTGAGCCTGGGAGAGATACAGAATTGGGCTATATTGTGATAGCTTTAAAAAGCAAAATGGGAATTGTAATTCAGTTTTTTTTTTAAATAAATTTGTTTATTTTTGGCTGCGGCAGCTACTCCTTGTTGCGGTGTGCGGGCTTCTCATTGCAGTGGGTTCTCTTGTTGGCGAGCACGGGCTCTAGGCGCACGGGCTTCAGTAGTTGCCGCACACAGGCTCAGTAGTTTTGGCTCTCAGGCTCTAGAGCGTAGGCTCAGTAGTTGTGGCACACGGACTTAGTTGCTCCGTGGCACGTGGGATCTTCCCGGACCAGGGATCAAACCCGTGTCCCCTGCGTTGGCAGGCGGATTCTTAACCGCTGCGCCACCTGGGAAGTTCCTGTAATTTGCTTTTAATAATTACTAATGGTTTTCTTGATTCCTCATTCCTCCCTTTTCCTACCTACATGTTTAGTTCAGTACACATTATCTCTACCGTAGATACTGAACTATCTCTACTCTCTGGTTATCTTTACCTACAGCTTTGCTCCTTGTCTACTTTATTTTTCTTGTTGTAGCCTAATCTTCCTGGAGCAGTAGTCTTGGATCATGTGCTTAAAATCTTACCACGGTTCCCTACTGCTTTCAGGTTAAAATTCAAACCCCTTAACAAGATGTGTAGTTCTTTAAGAGCTGAGCCATCTATCTCCTGTGCCCATTTCTCCAGCAACATTGAATTACTGGCATTCCCTCAAATGTGCTATTTGATTTTCTTTAGAATTCTCTTTCCTTCCTTTTTTTGCCCTTCTCTCCCTCCTCCCCTCCCATCCTTCCTCTTTGTTTTACTTTTTGTTTAACTTATTCAAGTCATTGTCAACTTTAGCTCCTTACTGGGTTAGGCACCCCTCTTATGTTCTTCCATAATATCTTGAATTTACCCATCTAAACAAATACGTGTTCTGTTGTCTCTTTCCCCACTTAGATTATAAGCTTTTGAGGGTAGGGAGGTGACTTATTTACTATTGTATCTTCCGTGCTACTCGGCACTCACTTATTGCATGTGGAATGAATTATCTTTGAGTTTTTTCCAGGAGTAATGGTGGGATTTTTGCTCACTCATGAACTTAGTGTCATTTGGCCATTGTGATTTGAGGTAGATGGACACATTTGGGATGCATTCAGTGGCCATGGTCTTTAATGAAATTAATTGGACCAAATGGAATCTTTATCTCACCATTTGTAACACATTATGGGTTAAGATAGAAACAGGGCCATATCAATAACGTGCTCACCTACAAATTATTTGTTAGATCTGAATTTTCCCCCCAGGGTTTTCCAAAGGGAATACCAGTCAAGCCATCAATAATCAGTTGCTATCAGCAAAATACCTTGCTCTATTTATTTCCCATACACTAGGGCTAACTCTGTTGTCACCAAAGGATTAATGAGTTGGAATTTTTGGGGGAGGGAGGGGGAGTAAAATTAGTAAAGGTCTCCTCTTTGTTTTTTATGGTGGCGGAATCCTTGTGTTCTATAGTGTACAGGCCTGTTGTCCATTGGAAATAGTTTGTATTTTCCTATAAAGCCAACTCACTATTGGTTGTTCTGTGTTCTCTGGGGAGTCTTGTGTCTACAGAGTGAATGTTGCACCAGCAGGTGGGCTTTGTGTTGCTGATGGGGCCCATTTTGCTGCAGTACCATTTTTGAAAAGATAAGTGCTATATGGAAGTAACATTAGTCAAGACACATACCCATCACAAACACAGCAACAGCCTCCCAGGGCACAGTCATAGCTCACAACAACAACAGAGGCCTTTTATCATTGGGAATTGCTGGCATGGACTATATGAAGAACGGGTCTGCTGATCAAGCAGTCAACTTAATTTTACATGAAATATTAACAAGCTTGATGGCATGGAGCAGAGGAGAAGATTCTCAGTGTCAGATAAATTGGTTCAGCTGAATTGCACAGCAGAACTATAGAAACAGCACAGTCTGGGGCTGTTAAACGAGGTGAACTTTGTCCTCGAGGAATCCATATTCTCCCTGAGAAGCTTTGAGGGAGGTTTCTTGTGCCTCACTTCTGGGAGGTGTAGCTCTGTCTTAAGGTGGCTGCAAGGGGCTGACAGAAGGGGACGAGAACAGCCAGCCCTCTCTCCCAGAAGCTTCCCTTCATTTCAGGCCACCCTGCTGCTCAAAACTCAATTTGAATACAAAATTGTAAAATAAGTCATTTTAAAATGGTGCAAGCCATGAAACAAACCGTTGAGTAGGGGCAGAGAGGGGACTAAAAGATTCGAAGGATAAAATAGTAAGTTAAATGATGTAAAGAACAGTAACAATTTGAGAGACTGAGATGTTAGGAAATAAATATCAACAAGGAAAACCAAGGCCATCCCATCAGCTCACCAGTTGAAAACCCTTATGTGGAGAGGCAGTTAAGATTCATCAAGCCAAAGCAGCCATAAAGTCCAGCAGAATATTCTTGTATACGCCTTACCATCCCTTGGAGTTCTTTGAAGTGTTCCCTGAATAGATGTCCTTCTAGCTCGTAGCAGAAAGCAGGACCCCGAAGGCCTCTCTCTCTTGCCTGTGATTCATCTCTCATGACCTTTTAGACTGAAGTGACTCTTACTCTGAGAAAGCACCCCAGATGGTACCTACCCTTCTGTTCCCTGTCCTTGCAGCTGGCAGGTATAGCCCTGCAGCAGCTTACTGTGAGCACCTGCCCCTCCCTGTCCTTGGCAGTGACATGCCTTAATTACATGAATGCGATTTTCTTTTTTTCCTTTTGACAGAGTGACTTCAGCTCTCAATTTAAAATGTAATTTAGAAATAATTCCTTGGGAGAATGACACGCATGGAAAATTTACCATGCTTTCCTGTCTTCCCCAATTGCTCCCTTAGTTTCAGGATCATTTTATTCTTCAAAAATGAAGCCAATCAAAACCATTGACTAACATGTAAGAGGACCATTTCTTTTTGACCTAATGCGTTCCTGAAAATGTAATAAAATCAAATTTCTGAAAAGCAAATGGGCATACGTGTTAGGAGGGGGGATTCTGTTGCACGAGAACTAAGAATACTGTTAAAATCTGTGGTTTTGCTGGTCTTGGTGCCTGGGACATGCTGCCACTGACAGGTTTCTAGGTGTTAGGGGTTCCAGGTGTTAGGGTCTGTGGGGAAGGGCTTTCTCCCAGGCCTGGACCCAGAGGAAGGCTGCATTGTACTCTTTGCTTTGGGGACTTGTGTTAGGCGTGGTGAGTCAATGGTCAACAAAACAGACTAGAGTCTCCTTTGGAATGCCTCAAAATATCTTCATGATAGAAGAGAATATGATAGGATTACATAGTAACCAGCAGTTGCTTTGTACATTGTACCTGCTACATTGTGGAAATTATCTTGCCTCTGCCTCAGCTCTGAGGGTGACAGTCTCTCCCTCAAGCAGAGCCAAGTGAAGGGGTATTCTTGTGGCTGCGGAATCCAACATTTTGAGCCAGGCTTTAAGGGTAGACGAATTTCGAGAAGCCAGGACTATGTAGCACCTCTGCCCAACTGAAAACCCATTTAACAGTCTTAGAGGAGAGCTCACCTAAGAAAACAGTCACAGGTCATTTTTAGGCAGTAATAATTTGTGACATTTAATGTCTCTCACTCTCATACTTGCATCGTTTTTACACTTCGGGATGAGGCCTATAGAACTTTAAATTGGTTCCTAAATTCTGAGTGCAATTTTAACCTTGAATATAATTTTAGCATAAATATTGCATATAATTTAAACTTTGCATTCAATGTTTTAGTCCATGTTTTAAATTCATTTAATTTTGGCTGCGTTGGGTTTTTGTTGCTGCGCGTTGGGTTTTTGTTGCTGCGCGTTGGGTTTTTGTTGCTGCGCGTGGGCTTTCTCTAGTTGTGGCGAGCAGGGGCTACTCTTTGTTGCGTTGGGATGGGCTTCTCATTGCAGTGGCTTCTCTTGTTGTGGAGCATGGGCTCTAGGTGCGTGGGCTTCGGTGGTTGTGGCACACAGGCTCAGTAGTTGTGACACATGGGCTTAGTTGCTCCTCAGCATGTGGGATCTTCCTGAACCAGGGCTTAAACCTATGTCCCCTGCATTGGCAGGCAGATTCTTAACCACTGCGCCACCAGGGAAGTCCCTATCCCATGTTGACTTATTTTGTTTTAACCATGATTTGAGACTTTTGATGATTCCCTTTTCCCCCTGTAATCTTTCTTAGTACATAAGAGTTGACTTTATGTTTAAAAAGAAAATAAACATAATGGTCTAATCTTTAAATTTATTTGAAGTAATCTTTAAATCTGTGAATTTCCAGTCCTTCCTTTTTGGTGTGTATGTCATATCAATGCTTGTGATCTCTAAATCTCTTGTCAGAACTATGGTAGTTCAGGGAAGGTACATTTAGTGGAAAATGTCCTTAAAATTAGCAGTTAAAAAAGAATTACCAGTAATAAGTATCACTGAACGTTTACTTTGTGGCTTAATCTCATCTATTTCTCACAATTATCAATACTTTATCAGGTAGGTACTATTACTCACACTTTAAAAAACAACAGCAACAACTTAAGATAACGAGGTACCTTACCCAAGGATACACAGCTGGTTAGCTTGTGAAGCTGGTACAGAAATCCAGGCAGTCTCCCTCCAGCCCGGGCTCTTAAACCAGTATGCTATATATACTGCCAGTGATAACCTAAAAATAATCCCAGAAGTAATCTGTAGGAATAGGGCAACCTGTATGGGAATTTCTCCAGTTGTTATGAATCTTAAGTTTCTGATAACTGGCCGCAGTGAGATCACTGTGGAGAGAGCCCCTACTTTCTCTCTTCTACAATCCTTCCCCATCCTTATACCACTTGTACGGCTCCTTCACAGGCTTCTTCTTTCCCATCCATCCCATAACGGCTGATCTTTCTGAGAGGTTCCACCTCAGCCCTCTTCTTTCTTACAGTAAGTGAAGCCTTCCTTGGTCTGTGGGTCTTAACTTTGTACCTTGGAGCCACCAGGGAGGGTTTTTTAAAAAACAAAAACAAAAAAACATGCTGCTGCCTGGGTCTCAACTCGAGAGAGTCAGATTTCTGTGGTCTGGACATCAGTAATTTAAAACAAACAAGCAAACAAACAAAACCCAAAACTCCCCAGGTGATTTTCCTGTACAGCCAAGGCCTGAGAACAGCTGCCCTAGGCGATTTACCCACAGATGTGGCTCCACCTGCTACCTCTTGGCGTCATGTAATTCTCCGTTACAATTCATCACTTCCTTATCTTGCCTCTTGCCTTCCCTCATATCAGTCTGCCCTGTTATCCTGAATCCATCTCATAATTTATAGCTTCTCAACTTTCAAAATCTTGCAGAGGTAATCACGCAGCCACGTGGATTGGTACTACTACACATTCATGGTCTCAGATCTCAGCTAATCCTACGCTGGTATCTGGCAATATCTTTGTTTCTGTTTTTAGCTCTGACACCCATGACTGGCAGCACCTCTTCTAAATCTTCACTGTTTTACCCTCATTCTTGTCATATTACCTTAACTCCTACTTCTCACTGTGAATCCTATCATGCCATTAATTATTTTTAATTTTTCTCTATTTACCTTTTCACTGGCTCTTTCCCTTGACCGTATATACTCAAGTATTAAAAATTAAAAACAATTAAAAATGAAACTGAAAAACCCTTCTCCATCTAGTTACCCTTTGGCCCTTTTTCACTGTCAGGTTTCAGGAGAAACTTGTGTTTATTCAGTTATCACAGCTCCCCTCTCATTCATTTGCCTTTCAACCATTTTTATCTATCTGCCCCTTGCCCAGAGTACTCTGAGGTCACCAGTGTTCACACATTCTAGTGGACATTTCAGCTCTGTGGACATTTCAATCCAGTGGACATTTCAGTTCTTATCTTGTCCACCCGGCAGCATTCAATGTTTTTCTTTCTTGAACCCTTTCAAAAAGAAAACAGTCCAGCCAAACAAACCCTTCTGTGGCTTTACTTTCTTCCTGGCTCTCTTTCTACTCTCCTGGGTCACTCACGGTTGGTCTCCTTCATGCATTGCTGGTTCTGTAATATTAGTTCTATTGATTTGTGGCCACCTGCTAATGGCGTGCTCCACCTGGGATAGCTTATGTATTTACCAAATGGTGGATGGCTGCCATCTTTTTATCTCTAGACTAACCATACCCTCCAGCTCTATTTAGCCAACCATTTTTTTACTCTTCATTTATTTAACTTTTTTTTTAAGTTGAGAACAATCTAGATATCATTGTTTCATTGGACCCTGGAGACTTTACAGCCGACTGTAGTGTATCTTCAGGTGTGGTTCACCGCTAGCCTGCATCAGAATCGTTTGAGGTGCTTATAAAACTGCAGATTCCGAGGCTCTGGAATAGTCCAGTAAGCTGTGATTTCTGCTTATAGGCGTTTTATATACTAAATGTTAAAAAAACCACTAGGCTCCTGGCCTGGAAATTGTCACAAAGCAGTAAGCTGAGGCAATTGGAGGACTCGGCTCATTCGTTTTTCATGTCTGAGGAATCACTTCTTTACCTGATATCCAGTATCTTAACAACCATTACTTATTTTTTGTCCGCTTTTTTGTTTGTTTCAGATGGGAGAGTAAACTCAATTCCTGTTTCTTCATATTGTCCAAAAAGCCCTGAGGTTTGCGAGAGGGGAAGCCAGGGATTTTTATACTTATGTAAGGTCAGAAGCAGTCGCAGACTATTTGTAATAAGCCAAAGCTGGAAACAACCCAAAAGTCCATCAGCAGAAAGTAGGTAAAGTGTGATATATTAATATAAGGAATACTATGCAGTTATGAGACTGAATGAACTATAACTACACCAACAAGGATTGCCTCTCACAAACATGGTGTAAGGTAAAAGAAGGCAGACACAAAAGAGTACATCCCACAGGGTTCCATTTAGATAAATTTTTAAACCAGCAAAATTAATCTATGGTGTTTGAAGTCAGGATAGTGGTTACCCTGAGGAGACGGTAGTTAGTAGAAGAGCACGTGCTTGGGCTTTTGGGGTTCTGGTAAGACTGTTTCTTGAGCTGGGTACTGGTTCCATGAGTGTTTCAATTTAAGAAAATTCACTGAGGTGTGTACTCTCCTGTGACTTTACTATATGTGTTACGTATCAAGAAAAAGTACGGACTTCCCTGGTGGTGCCGTGGTTAAGAATCCACCTGCCAATGCAGGAGACACTGGTTCGATCCCTGGCCCAGGAAGATCCCACATGCTGTGGAGCAACTAAGCCTGTGCACCTCAACTGCTGAGCCCGAATGCCACAATGAGAAGCCTGCACACTGCAATGAAGAGTAGCCCTCGCTCACCACAACTACATAAAGCCTAAGTGCAGCAACGAAGACCCAACGCAGCCAATAAATAAATAAATAATCAATCAAATCTGAACCCCATCACTTCCCCACTAAAAAAAAAAAAAGAAAGAAAAAGTACTCCCTGGCTCCCCTACAGAAAGGTCAAGGCTGCAAGCCAGATGCATGATGGGAAGGTAGAGCATGATGAGAAGGTAGAAGTGGATTCCCAGTACAGCAGCTGAAACTGAGAAAGTGCTGTACCCAGGACCCTGGAAGAAAGCAAGTTACCTGATCAGGCTGAGGGTGGAAATGAGCACCCACGGGAAATCCTGTGAAAGGTGTGGGGGCAGTACGTCCACTTGCCTGCCGTCTAGGTAATGCAAAAAATAAAAACTGCTTTGAAACCAGGAAATCTTGCAGGACCCTGTCAGAGCCACTTATGAAACTGCCCACTTGGGGGACTTTACCATTCAGGCCACTTTTGAGACTCCAGGTAAATGGGCTGTTGTTCATAATTTGAAAAATACGAATTGGTTTACAACACACTGGTCATGGCCAAGGCACCCATTGGCATCATTTCTGTGTGTGGCAGGCAGAGTTCAGGTATTCTTGCTCCAGAGCATGGCTCCGTTGGCCTCTGTAGGAGTTATGTAAGGAGAAGAGCTTCCGTGTGTGGGCACCTCCCCTGTTACACGACAGCTCCTTGACAGTATGGAGTTTGCCTGTACATCATGGTATCACCAGTGCAAAGGATAATGCCTGGTGTACATTTGGGCTCAAAATAGATTTGTTCTATACGGAGCACCACTGTGTGCATAGCAGAGTGCTGTGCGTGTGTGTTAATTTTTTTATTGTTTTGATAAATATTTCAAGTAATGTTTAGCAAGGGGCTATGTCAGTTGTATTACGTAAGTCAACACTCTCCAAAGTAGGATACTTGTATCCTAGGGGGCACACTACAAGATGACCCCTTGGGGTATGGAGAGAAAATTGTGTGTGTGTGTGTGTGTGTGTGTGTGTGTGTGTGAGAGAGAGAGAGGGAGGGAGAGAGAGAGAGGGAGGGAGGGAGAGGGCTAGATACATAGATAGATATGGCACAAACGAGAATTTTTTTAAGGTCCTGTGATAAAGCTGCACTTATAATAATTTTGAGTAGAAATTTCAGATATAGTACTTATCATCAGTTTGCTTCACTGTACACTTGGCTTCATTGCTGTTTGACAGGTCAGCCTGTCTTTGATAAAATGCTGCATTCTTGATATGAAAGGATAGGAAGTATATCTGTATTAGCATTTAAAGTAAAATGTCTTAATGAAGACAAAAGGGAAGAAGGGAAAAATAGGATCAACACTAGACTGTTTAGCACAGTTTATTTATTGTTTAATTAATTAATCAATTTTTATTTATTGGCTGCGTTGGGTCTTTGTTGCTGCGCGAGGGCTTTCTCTAGCTGTGGCAAGCTGGGGCTACTCTTCATTGAGGTGTGTAGGCTTCTCATTGCAGTGGCTTCCCGTTGTAGAGCACAGGCTCTAGGCGTGCGGGCTTCAGTAGTTGTGGCACACGGGCTCAGTAGTTGTGGTGTGCAGGCTTAGTTGCTCCACGGCATGTGGGATCTACCCGGACCAGGGATCGAACCTGTGTCCCCTGCATTGCCAGGTGGATTCTTAACCACTATGCCACCAGGGAAGTCCTAGCACAGTTTAAATTATCATTTTTCATCTAAAGCCTCGCCAAACGCAGTGCATTAGTGGGCTAGGTTTCTCTGTAATTGGTTATGACCTCACTTGCATGTTTTGTTACAGTTTAATAGCACTTAATGATCATACAGTGGGACCAGTAGATAAAAATTACTGGGATTTTAGACTTAATTATTCTAGCCTCCATGTCTCAAACCCTTTCATGATTTTAGTCTTTGCCTCTTGTTCTCTCTAAGCTGCATTCTGGATAATTTCTTCAAATCTAGATTCCAGTTTCTCCAGTTGTCTTTTGAACTGTGTGTATGCTACTTCTGTATGACCTGTCTAATGAGCTTCTGATGTCAGTGCCACCATTTTCATTTCTAGACATTGCGTGGTTCTTTTCATATATTCACGGTCACATATTGTGGTCGCTCTTGTTACATCTCTTGGGTTTTATTCAAGCAACACCTTTAGTTTGCATTCTGGGTTCCAAACCCACGTGGTTCGGTGTCCTCCAGGGAGACTTTTTGCTTTGATTCTGTTTCACTTTGGACTGAATCCAAGATAGGCAGCATCCCCATCTTCCCTCTGTGGGTCAGGAGTTTTCTATTTTGCCTTTAAGGGATTCCATATTTATTCAGGGTTCTTGGGACAGATTTTTCTGTCATTCCTGTCTCAGGCTTGTTACCATTTCTAGGTCACTAGGGACTAGCAGATGGTACCAGTGCAAGTATTGTCTCTGGCACTCACTCACTCAGGGATTTCTCCTTATTTCTGACCTGAGAAGATTTCTTTTTATTCCTAACAGTTTAGTCATGTGTTTAAAAACATGCTTTTAGTGTGCTTCTATTAAGAAGGAGGAGAGAAAATTATAAATATGATATAAGAATTTCGTGTGTGTATGTTTTGGCTTGTATATGCATTTTTAAAAGTCTCTGGAAAGATAAGTAAGAAACTAATAATGCAGGGGAGGTGGTGATGGGAATAAGACAGATGGAGGACAGGGGGGACAGGGAGGCTTCTTTATATGAACCTCTTAATATTTTTAGTGATTTGAACCATGTAGATATATTACTGTTTCAGCCAATTAAATATATGATATAAACTTTTCCCTCTGTCAGTCTGGATGTTCTGTACTGGGTAGGTTTCTCCAGACATCTAGTCTGCTATTTTGTTAGAAATGGAATAGTGGTCATATTTGTGGTTATATAAATTTTAGATCATGGTTTTACCTCTTTCCAGCCCTCTAGATGAACTCTGTAGATCAATATTTTCCAAACTATCTGTGGCAAAGGATCAGTTCTTTAAAAGTTTTCCAATCTGTCCTGGACTGATCCTTTGGTAAACTACAGTGAAAATAAATGACTGATCATATGCTTGAATGGCATGGCAATGTCAAACTGCTATAAATGTTTCTAAATGCCTTCTCTCCATTTCTTTTCATCATTGGCCAGTAAAAAGCAACTTGTGGACCGCTGCCACACTCAACATCACTGCTATAGATGGCGTTTATTGTTTTCTGGCATTTGGTGTTATGCACCAGAAATCGAGACCACACTGTTCTTTAAATTTGGGGTTGGTTTAAATTTTTTTCTGTTGTAGGTAGTAACCCGCTTTTCTTTCCGTAAAGATGCCTTCTCTGAAACATGAGAGGTTTGCTGCAGCACACCCCTGCCTTAATTAGGGGAGTGAGCCTGCGGCTACCTGCTATGGGTGATAGTACTGGTATACTTCCAGAAATCATTCATAGATGAATAGTGTATTTCATCTAACCTAAGATGCATTGATACTGGCGTTTTCTCGCTCTTGTAGAAGGGTTGGTTTGCATGCTGCTACGTCCGGGCTGCCATCTGGCTGCCAGCGATTGTAAGATGCCATTGATTTCAGAGATGTTAAAATGTGGAAGAATGTGTCTTAAAATATCCTGCAGGTGGCCCCGTGATTGTCCCAACCTCTAATTACTGTTGAGTGCTTATGAGAAGGAGGGAAGGCGCCTTTGGTGAACGGCATCTGCTCTCCTTATTGTGATGACCTGATGTGAACTGGGGCACATCCTGTCTTCTCTGATTGGCGTAGCTTCCCCCATTAGGAGCCCTGTGCTGTACCACTCATGCGATGGAGCAGTGCCGATAACCTTGGCCAGCTTCTCTGTGAATTGGTGGCATCGGTATGTCTTCCAGCGCCCTTAACAAACATTTCTCTCATCATTAAATTTTTTTTCTTACCTTCCACTTCCTCCGTTCCATGCCTGCCATTCTGAGCTTGTGAACACTGGGAGTTCTGCTAAGTTATCCCATTTTCTTGCTTGCCATGCTGGCTAGCTTGGTAGTTCTTTCAATCAGTTGTTGTGTGAACTGTTTGTTATAGAAATTTCTCAGATTTTTCTGGTTACTCTTCCATATTTTTCCAGTACAGGTAGCGATTTTTTTTCCCCTGCTATTTTTATACTTCTTTGGCCACCTTGATGGCGATTTGGGAGAGAGAGCAGTTAATGTGTGGGCTAATAACACTGTCATTCATTTCTTCACTAGGTATTTATTGAATGCCTGCTCCAGGCCTGGCACGGTTCTAGCTTCTGAGAGTACAGCAGTAAACAGTAGCCTTAAGCTCCAGCCTTCACTGGACCATTCTGGTTTTCTTCAACTGGAAGCTTACCTGGTTCCACTTTCTTTCACTTTCAGATATCCCTTTAGAACGATGCCAGTTAAAAAAATTTTTTTAACTCAGAATTTGTTGGTAGCTTTGTATATACTTTATATAGATTTGGCCCTAATATATTCTCCAGAAGTGTATGTTAATGTGTGTATCATTTGCTTTTTAGCCGATTACACCTCAACAAGAAGGCAACGGACAAACAGCCATATAGCAAGCTCCCAGGCGTGTCTCTTCTGAAACCGCTGAAAGGAGTAGATCCTAACCTAATCAACAACTTGGAAACATTCTTTGAATTAGATTATCCCAAGGTAAGTACAGTGTTGTGCTCATAGGAATGGGCTAGACTGTACCTTTTTTTTTTCTTTTCTTATAGTAAACACTTAAAGAGGAATTTTGAAGCTGTATCAGGTGAAGGCATTAAAAATTCATGATGGTGTTGACTTCATCAAATTTATGCTTTAGTAGTAGGAGGAGGAGGAGTAATTGTCACAGGACAGAAATGGGGTTGAGGAAGGAGTATAAATTCCTTTTCTAACTATCAGTATGTCTACCTGAATTAGAAATCCCTGAATAAAGTTCCTAGAACTGAGACATTGTTAAGTGCCTGGTGGTTTGAGTATAAAAATCTTATTCCATGAGAGTTGCAGTGAAAGTGAAAAAGCAGTGTTCATTGGTCTGAAATGGGATGCAGGACAGCTAGAACTAATAATAAATCCCCTTGAGAATCTGACTTTTGGGGGTTAGAATTAGTGGTGAGGTGGAGCTTCATCAATACCTAATTTTTAAAAAAATTATTTATGTATTTATTTTAATGGCTGCATTGAATCTTTATTGCTGCACGTGCGCTTTCTCTACTTGCATCGAGCTGGGGCTACTTTTTGTGGTGATGCTGGGGCTCCTCAGTGCGGTCACTTCTCTTGCTGCAGAGCTCGGGCTCTAGGTGCACGGGCTTCAGTAGTTGTGACACACGGGCTCAATAGTTGTGGTGCATGGGCTTAGTTGCTGCGTGGCATGTGGGATCTTCCCGGACCAGGGATGGAACCCGTGCCCCCTGCATTGGCAGACGGATTCTTAACCACTGCGCCACCAAGGAAGTCCAATACCTAATTTTTTAATTTCTTGATTTTTCTGGGTTTTAATACCTAATTGTATTGCTTATATCTTTTATCTATATAATCTATTTATCTATAAATTCAACGTACATCCTTCCTTGGAGACTTCAATTTTCTTGAGATGGGAGTATTCTCTTTATTTCTTCCCTTTAGTTTCTTAGGAAAAGTTAATATTCCTTAGTTTTCATATTTAGCTTTATGGCAGCTTTTTCGATTGCCTATTTGAGACATTGATTTCGAAAGAGTGTTCTGGCAGTGGTAGATTACTTGTGAAAATATATCTAAATTTCTACCTGCTTGATTTTCAGGCCAGTTTATTTTTCCCTCTGTGGTCTCTACTCACTTGCCTCAGTTTTTACTGCTATTGCCTCAGTTTTTCCAGAGTTTTTGCCACTCAGAGACGCTTTCCTTCCTATTTCTTTAACACAATGTAGCCCGAGTAGTGAGAAAGATGATGACATATACACACCACACTTCTCATGGTGACTGGTTTTCGCACTGTTATTTCTTTTCTTTTAGCCAGTGAAACGAATACAGAAGACACAGACATGGTAGCCTTAATGCAGCCCTTATTAAGTATGTAGACAGGAGTGTCATTCAGTTATTTTTTTAGTGTTGCTGTATTATCACTTTTGGAGTTTTGGAGTCTAGGCATTTGAAGCTAATTTGAAGCAGAAAATTATGTATTTCTTCTAGTTTGTGTGTGTATGTATATTTAATTTTAGAGATCTGAATCATACACATATATTATCTATTCAATAAATTAAATATATAATTAGAAAAAATAAGATTTTTTCAAACTAAAAATGCAAAAAGTGACCTGTGATAATACAGGAAGGATGTGGTTAACAAAATTAACTGTAAAATAAGCTTTGCAGTAAGAAAAATGAAAGTTTTTCAAGCCTCACATTATATAAGTAAATGCAAAGGAGAATTTGTTTTTGTGAATGAAAGGATATTTTCATTGATTATGAGTGAGTCTCAGAGCATAGTGTGGAACCATATGCATTTATCCTTGTGAAACTTAATCTCACATTTCAATTTTTTAACCATCATCCAACCCTTTCCCTATTCAACCACTCTTAGAACTTAGTTATGGAATTTTTATGTTGCAGCTCTTGTGAGATAATAGTCATGGAATTTAAAGTGGTTTTGAAAGTTAGTGTGGGTTTAAAGAGTTTCTTAAAATAACCCCAGGAACATATGTATCCATTAATTATGAACATTTGGGATGAATCAATAATTGATTTCTTCTTCTTAATGAAGTTTCTTTTATACAATCTGGAATTATCTCCAGAGGTCTAGCTTTTCACTTAGTTCTTTTTCCTCTAAGTTATGTCATTAGGCATTTATTTGATTGAGGAGAAAGCTGTTTTGACAAATTACAAAAATGAGTAACATTATATGCAAGAGATTGTTTTTATTCTTTTTTAGTTCACAATTTTTAGCTGTGTAAATAGAACATTTAAGAAGCAGAGCAAAAGTGCAAAGTACCTGCAATCTAAAGGGAAATATTCCTCTCACAGCATTTTATTTGCTTTTTAAAAGACCAAACGCCATGGCGAATGTTCTACAAAAGACTGAAGTTAAACCACTGAAATCGCACAAATCTGAGTGTGAACACGGGTTGTTTGTGTCATCAAGGAGGCATGCAGTCGTGAAGTGAACATTTGTGTAACTGCCAGGCCCAGCACACTTTTAATAATCTCTATTTGTCAAAAGTGAACATTGTTTTATAAAAGGATGGAAATGTTTTTATTCTGCGCGTTAACTCTTTGCTCTGTTATTTGATTTGGAACCTTATAGGCCATTTGGAAAATATATAGCATGTTGAAATTCTAAAATTTTGTTTAATTTTAGACATGTGCAGGAAGTTTTATTACTGGTACTTGTTCTGAATTTCTAGCTTTAAATTTTGGTGAGACTGTTATACAAGTGCCTTGAAAGATATCTATGCTTTAAATATCTCATAAATCCACCTTATATTGATATTTATTCCTTGGAAAATAAAATTTCTTGGAAAAATATAAGAATAGAAAATGAACAGAATTCATTTTTTACAAAATCGAGTGCTCATTTAGCATCAGCATAGAAGAAGGCATTTAGGGAGAAATGTATCCACAGCAGGAGATTTCAGTAATCTGCATCTAAAGTGGCTTGATGGCTTTACTTTAGTAAATTCTGGCCATATGAAGAATTTTAAAATTAATGATCAGTTATTAACAGAGTGAGGTTATGGTAATTGTGATTTTCTTTTCTTTTTTGTGAATATAGGATGGGTTTAAAATATTGCGAGTACAGTGCCGTATTTGGATTCTTTATTGTCCACGATGACACTAAAGAATTTTAAAAGACTGAAGAAAGGTTCACTTATCAAAAGATCAGCACAATACACGTATAAAACTATGAAGTCTGAAAGATGAGGGTTTTACCAAATAAATTTGAAAAATTGTATAAACTACCTAGTTCTTAAAAGTAGGTACGTTTTTAATATAACTTGTCAGAACTTCGAATTCAGAGCAGTTTTCTTACAAAACATCTTCCTTTCACTTGAAGGAAGCATCTGTCTTTCACTCAAAAGCTACCCTAGGATAGATGTATTCACTTAAATGTATTCATCATATACTTAGTGCTGGAGGATGTTCTAGACATTTGGGATCTAAGTCCATCCTGTTGTAGAACTTATATTCCTCTGTAATCCAAATATCATAACATTTTTCTTTAAACATATATAATTATTTATACATAATTCAAGATATTCCTACTTGATATGCAATATAATTGGTTAAAATAATGTTGAATTTTTTTAAAGAGGATATTTTATGTGGTTTACTACAGTAAGGAGTATACATTACTAATATCTACAGGGCTGAATCAATGAGATATTTCTAATATTATTTATATATCTAAATTGAATGTTATTTATGCATCTAAATTTATTCATGAAAGCAAAAAAAAAAAGTAGCATTTATGATCATTGCAGTTTCAGATATTCAGTTGTTAAATATCAAAGAACCGAATCCAAGTTTACGGATTGTCTATACCTCTCTTGTACTTAGCCTTTTAGGCATTTCACTGTTTGGAAAGAAAAAGGGAAAATTAGTCAGTTTAGCTATTTGTATAGCAAGCTTACTGAGATGAGGCTAACCTCATCACAAATACTCTGGGGTTATTTTAGATTTTATATATTCATTGCTGTGCACATTTATAGTGGAATTTACTATACCTTATATCTCTTTCAGATTTATAAAATAAATGTTTTCTTGAAATATTTTGAGTGTAATATTTTTAATAAACGCTGTATTTTTGAACATGTATTTAGGCCTAGTTCTTTCAATAGTATAAAAATATCTGAAAAGTTATTTTTGTCTTAGCTAAGAAAGCTTTTAACCAACTTAGTATCTTGTGTTTTACCAGTTGCAGTGTAGTTGGAGTGATTTAACTATTCAAATACAGAGATTCCTACAGAGATTCCTAGCAAATTAAATGTTTGGTCAAACACAGAGGTGATGATTCTAGCTGAAAAATGAAGATTACTGGTTAAAATCTCATACTTTAGAAAACACTTGGAATACTACCTCCAATTTAGTATGTTTTTTGTTTTTTTAATTTTATTTATTTTTATTTATTGGTTGCATTGGGTCTTCATTGCTGTGCATGGGCTTTATATAGTTGCGGAGAATAGGGGGCTATTCTTTATTTCAGTATGCGGGCTTCTCATTGCGGTGGCTTCTCTTGTTGCGGAGCATGGGGTCTAGGCTCTTGGGCTTCAGTAGTTGTAGTGCACGGGCTCAGTAGTTGTGGCGCACGAGCTAAGTTGCTCCACGGCATGTGGGATCTTCCCAGACTAGGGCTCGAACCCATGTCCCCTGCGTTGGCAGGCAGATTCTTAACCACTGCACCACCAGGGGAGCCCTAGTATGATTTTTAATATCAAACAACTAAGTGAAAGTTATGTGTTTAATAATTAGAGTCTGAACATTTTTGAGATAACGTGAATTGAGTTTCATTTGCACTCTGGCCAATCAGGAGGTATTTGTTTTCCATTTGAAATTAAGTTTTAGAAGTGTAATCAGTAAAAACAAAAACTTTAAATTTTGCATTTGAATAAAGGTAAACTATGCCTGCCTTACTTATACTAACACCATATATTTCTGAAAAATTTTGTGCTACAACCTAGTATAACCTTTTTCTTCCCACTGAGTACATGTCTAGTACTTTATATTACAGAGTTTTCTCTTGCTGCAGAAAAAGCTTAGTAGGTTTTTAATAATATTTTATAGAATTGTATTGCTTATAAACATTTTCTTTCACTCTATTCACTTACACCTGTAAAACAGCATAAATATAAAAGCATAACACTACGCTATGTTTGAAAAAACAATGAACTCTAGAGCAAGCCTGACTGAGCAGCTCACTATAGTAGGAAAGCTAATTGTTACTGATACCCTTTGGAAAGTCACTTAACCTTTCTAATCTTCATCATTAAGGCCACTGCCTCTTGGTGGCTCAAGCAAACATTTTGGTTGGGAGGATGACTGATTCTTTATGGGACTTAGAGTCAACCCTGAAAGAAATTTCAGGGTGTGGCAGGAACGGTGCCCATCCCGTTCTCAGATTTTTTATCTGATCTCTGGAGACCAGTGGCTGGAAAGTTGCTTACTTACTTCAGCATCTCTCAGGTGGCAATTTTGGTCAGTCATCATGAATGGTAGATATTGGGTAGAATGTGTAATAACTATAGAAAGTATGAGGAAAGTATGCATTGCTTTCCTCTCTACTTAATTATTGAGAAAACTTTTTTTTCACTTGAAAAAACTACCTTACCTTGTTAGCTAAACCTTCTTCATTGATCTTAGTCCTGCTCCCTATATGCTCAACCACTAAATCCTATGCTGCCACTTTTTGCTAAGATAACATATATTAGGTGAACAGTAATTAATTATTGTGCTCAAGGCGCACTGTACACATTGTTTCCACTTTTTACTTGTATATGTTTATCAATGGAAGTAAATCAAACAGGCCTTCCCATTACCTCAGTCCCTGTATGTTCGACACCTAAAAAATTGTGTCCTTAGCTCTTTGTAGTTTTTAGCACACATAGCTTTGTTATTTTTTCACGGACCTAATTAACCTTCCTCCTTTGCTTAAAAATGTTCAGTCTGTCTTAGAGGGTTTGGTAGGAAATTTGCTATTGAGTCAGCATGAATTTATCACCACTTTTGAAAAAAATTACTGCGTAGAGTATGTAACCTACAAAATAATAGAGTAGCATCTTTATGTGTGAAAGCAAACACTTTAAAAAATTTTAGTAGTTTACAAAATATAACTTAGAGCTCATGATTTTATAAACCTGGTTACATGTCAGAATCACCTCAGAGATTCTGATTCAGAAGTTTAAGAGTGGGGCCCAGTACTCTCTTTTTTAAAAAACTGTCCCAGGGTGATTTTGATTCAGCCAGCCAAGTGCTTAGAAATGACCTCCGTGATTCACTATGGAAATGTAAACATTGCTCTGGGCAAAATAAAATACTGGGTGTTTTCATAGTTAAAAGGCTAAGCGTGCTTTTCAGGATGATACACTTTTAATCAAATCAGGTTCTACTTTACTTTCTTGTCTTGTGAGGAGTTTGAGAAAGCCCTTTAAATTTATCATAGTGGTCTTTGATATGTAATTTTTAGCACCTTGATGAAATAATTTGAAGTTCAGAGACAAAGCTTCTAGAGGACAAAGGGTGTGTTCATTTCACTTGCTTTTTTTTTTTTAAGCTCTTTATTGGAATATAATTGCTTTACACTCTTGTACCAGCTTTTGAGGTACACCAAAGTGAATCAGCTGTATTTATACATATATCCCCATATCCCCTCCCTCCTGCAACTCCCTCCCACCTTTCCTGTCCTGGCCCTCTAAGGCATCACCCATCATCGAGTTGATCTCCCTTTGTTATATAGCATCTTCCCACTAGCTATATGTTTTACAGTTGGTAGTGTATATATATCTGTGGTACTCTCTCACTTCGTCCCAGCTTCCCACCTCCCCAGCCCCGTGTCCTCCAGTCCATTCTCTGCATCTGCATCCTTATTCTTGCCCTGTCACTGGGTTCATCAGTAACTTCTTTTTTTTTTTTTTTGATTCTGTATATATGAGTTAACATACAGTATTTGTTTTCTCTTTCTGGCTTACTTCACTCAGTATGACAGACTCTAGATCTATCCACCTCATTACATATAGCTCCATCTCATCCCTTTTCATAGCTGAGTAATATTCCATTGTATATATATGCCACATATTCTTTATCCAGTCATCTGCTGATGGGCATTTAGGTTGCTTCCATGTCCTGGCTATTGTAAATAGTGCTGCAGTGAACATTATGGTACATGTTTCTTTTTGGATTATGGTTTTCTCTTGGTATATGCCCAGTAGTGGGATTACTGGATCATATGGTAGTTCTATTTGTAGTTTTTTAAGGAACCTCCAAACTGTTTTCCATAGTGGCTGTACCAACTTACATTCCCACCAACAGTGCAGGAGAGTTCCTTTTTCTCCACACCCTCTCCAACATTTGTTGTTTCCAGATTTTGTGATGATGGCCATTCTGATCGGTGTGAGGTGATACCTCATTGTGACTTTGACTTGCATTTCTCTGATGATGAGTGATGTTGAGCATCTTTTCATGTGTTTGTTGGCCATCTGTATGTCTTCTTTGGAGAAATGTCTATGTAGGTCTTCTGCCCATTTGTGGATTGGGTTATTTGCTTTTTTGGTATGAAGCTGCATGAGCTGCTTGTATATTTTGGAGGTTAATCCTTTGTCCATTGTTTCATAGGCAACTATTTTCTCCCATTCTGAGGGTTGCCTTCTAGTCTTGTTTATGGTTTCTTTTGCTATGCAAAAGCTTTTACGTTTCATGAGATCCCATTTGTTTATTCTTGATTTTATTTCCATGATTCTAGGAGATGGGTCCAAAAGCATCTTGCTTTGATGGATGTCATAGAGTGTTCTGCCTATGTTTTCCTCTAGGAGTTTTATAGTGTCTGGCCTTATATGCAGGTCTTTAATCCATTTGGAGTTTATTTTTGTGTATGGTGTTAGGAAGTGTTCTAATTTCATTCTTTTACATGTTGCTGTCTAATTGTCCCAGCACCACTTATTGAAGAGGCTGTCTTTTTTCCATTGTATATTCGTGCCTCCTTTGTCAAAGATAAGGTGCCTATATGTGTTTGGGCTTACTTCTGAGTTCTCTATTCTATTCCATTGATCTTCCTTTCTGTTTTTGTGCCAGTACCATACTGTCTTGATCACTATGACCTTGTAGTATAGTTTGAAGTCAGGAAGCCTGATTCTACCAACTCCATTTTTCCTTCTCAAGATTGCTTTGGCTATTCCGGGTCTTTTGTGTTTCCATACAAATCGTAAGATTTCTTGCTCCAGTTCTGTGAAAAATGCCATTGGTAATTTGATAGGGATTGCATTGAATCTGTAAATTGCTTTGAGTAGTACAGTCATTTTCACTATGTTGATTCTTCCAATCCAGGAACATGATATGTCCCTCCATCTGTTTGTGTCATCTTTGATTTCTTTCATCAATGTCTTAAAGTTTTCTGTATACAGATCTTTTGCCTCCTTAGGCAGGTTTATTCCTAGGTATTTTATTCTTTTTGTTGCAATGGTGAATGGGAGAGTTTCCTTAATTTCTCTTTCTGCTTTTCCGTTGTTAGTGTATAGGAATGCAAGAGATTTCTGCACATTAATTTTGTATCCTGATACTTTACTAAACTAATCAATGAGTGCTAGTAGTTTTCTGGTAGAGTCTGTAGGGTTTTCTATATATAATATCATGTCATCTGCAAAGAGTGACAATTTGACTTCTTCTTTTCCAATTTGGATTCCTTTTATTTCTTTTTCTTCTCTGATGGCTGTGGCTAAAACTTCCAAAACTCTGTTGAATAATAATGGTGAGAGTGGACACCCTTGTCTTGTTCCTGTTCTTAGAGGGAATTCTTTCAGTTTTTCCCCATTGAGAACGATGTTGGCTTTTGGTTTGTCATATATGGCTTTTATTATGTTGAGGTAATTTCCTTCTATGCCCATTTTCTGGAGAGCTTTTATCATAAATGGATGTTGAACTTTGTCAAAAGCTTTTTCTGGATCTATTGAGATGATCATATGGTTTTTATCCTTCAATTTGTTGATATGATGTATCACGTTGATTGATTTGCATATATTGAAGAATCCTTGCATCCCAGGGATAAACCCCACTTGATCATGGTGTATGATCTTTTTAATGAACTGACACTGCAGAAATACAAAAGATCATGAGAGACTACTACAAGCAACTACATGCCAATAAATTGGAGAACCTGGAAGAAATGGATAAATTCTTAGAAAAGTACAATCCTCCAAGACTGAACCAGGAAGAAATAGAAAATATGAACAGACCAATCACAAGTATGGAAATTGAGACTGTGATTAAAAATCTCCCAACAAACAAAAGCCAAGGGCCAGATGGATTCACAGGCGAATTCTATCAAACATTTAGAGACGAGCTAACACCTATCCTTCTCAAACTCTTCCAAACTATAGCAGAAGGAGGAACACTCCCAAACTCATTCTGCGAGGCCACCATCACCCTGATACCAAAACCAGGCAAAGATGTCACAAAAAAGGAAAATTACAGGCCAGTATCATTGATGAATATAGATGCAAAAATCCTCAACAAAATACTAGCTAACAGAATCACTTGCTTTTTATGTTGCTTTTACACTGCTAGGCACCCTGTGAGCCTCTAGTAAATCTTCAGTGATGAAGGCCATGGAGAAGCTTGGAATCCAGTTGAATTATTAGGCCATGCCTATTTGGCAGTGGCACAACTTCAGCTGTGGGCCCTGCCAATCTCTTCATTCTCTCTTTGGCTTGCAAACAGGCCCCTTCTGGAGAAGCTGCTCTCTGTTAAAGCAACACTTGATAATGCTCTAAGTGTTTGCATCCATTATGAATACTCTCTTAACTTTTAAACGTTGTGTGTACAATTGCTTGTTTTCTTAATGCTTTTTGACCCATCAGTAAACGCTAATAATAAGTGGTTGTCTTTGTAAAAGAGGTTAGTTTACATAAAATGTGTTCTTTGACTAGTATGAAGTACTTCTCTGTGTCCAAGACCATGATGATCCAGCCATTGATGTGTGTAAGAAGCTTCTTGGAAAATATCCAAATGTGGATGCTAGATTGTTTATAGGTAAGTAATAAATTCTACAGTAACCTTTTTGCTTTAATATATTGAATATAAGTAATCTTTGCATTAAGCTATAGGGTGCTAGACACCCATTGACGTTATTAGCGTGTTTGCTTTATGCATGTTTGTTAGATATATAGAAAGGTGTTTCTATCCTTTTGAAAAGACTTGTTATAAAGACAAAGTTTTTTTTATTTGTGTTTTTTTTTTATATCTGGGACCAACAAAATTACCCCAAATTATGTTTTACTTATCAATCAGACATGAGTCTGTTATTTTTGTTTCTTTAAAATTTTCAATCTATGGTCTTTTCTGTATCTCATTGATTATAATTGGCAGTGAGTGATAGAATTCATTTTTGTCGTATTGCAAAAAGAATATTTTTCCAAAAGCCTACAGGCTTATTTGAAAGACTCAAGAGTCTTTAGACTCTCGTTTATTATGAAATATTAATGCTTACTATTAATGCAGGCACTTAAGAATTAGAAAACTGAAACTAGTGAATTTTCAAAGATAAATGATATAATTTTACTTTTGAGAATGAACAGCGTTTTTCTAAAAATATTATTATGGGTAATAAGAAACATGATATTAAAGTATGTTTGTTTAAATTATTAAAAATGCAAGTACTTTTTACTACCCACTACTATGTATATGTATAATAGAAAATACTTTCAATATTTCATGAATCGTTCACTGCAGTACTTTTAAATTTTTAGGTGGCAAAAAGGTTGGCATTAATCCTAAAATTAACAATTTAATGCCAGGATATGAAGTTGCAAAGTATGATCTTATATGGATTTGTGATAGTGGAATAAGAGGTGAGGTTTTTCTTTTTTACTTTGTAACACTATTCATTCAATGATAAATTGCCAAGAGCAGTCTGAAAATACATTTATCAATCCTATTTGTTTGCCTAATAAAATAATTCATTTTATCATCATTTCATGGTACTATGTCAGGTTATACTTACCAAGATTTTAATTTTTTTGTGCTAACCTAGAATGTTACATGTATGAAAATGTTTTCATTTTGAAGAGAAAATTCCAACTATTAAAAAAAAATAGTCAGGGTCCATTATATAATCTATGAGCTTTTTCATAGGTGTAAGTTTTCCCTTATTCATGTGACACTTATCTTTTACTTTGATCTGTTTGTGGCATGCGCAGTATACTGTCTCATGCAAAGGGACAGAAGTTAATAGGTGCATATTTTACTAGAATTACATACATTTATTAGAATATGTTCATGGCTTTTTACTTAGCCGATTTTATCAGGAAGCCTTTTATATATTGAAATTATAATTTATACTTTTGCATTTTTAAACATAATAATTTCAGTGTTCTGTAATATTCTAGTATATTCTAATTACCTCAAGTTTTTCAGCCTCAACAGCTTGGGGCTGGGTAATTCTTTGTTGTCAGGGCTGTCTTGCAGGATGTTTAGCAGCACCTCTGGCCCCTACCCACTAGATGCAGTAGCCCCCCTCTGTTGGTTTCGACAACCAGAACTGTCTTTGGACATTGCCAAATGTCCCCCACAAGGCAGTTGAGAACCACCACCCAGATTCCATGCATTTAAGGTCCAAATACACTTCTATACAGTAGATTTAGTTTTTAAATACTTGAGGGAAATAAAAATGAAGTCTTATAAAATGATATGAGATTTTTGCTATTTAAAAATGGGACAATGATGTAAACTTTTATCAGCTTAAAATGCGCAAATTTGAAAATTAATAGTAAGTGTGGCACTGCTACTTAATTAGATCATTACAAATTTGTCAGTTCACAGTCAGAGGTTATGTTCATTTTTCACATTTGCTACCTTCAGTTGTTTACTATCATATATTTGTTATGTTTTCAGCATACAAATCTCCATCCAGTATATTCTCATTGAGTTCCAATTAGCAGTTTTAAGAGAGAGAATATCTCATACCCTCAGAAAGAGGAGGCTCATTTCCTATGGTTGAAATGGAGGAGTCAGAATGAACACTGAGAGGTCCTTTGACCTCTGCTCCTGTACCTTTTATACTAGGACACATTGTCCGTTATTCCAGTTTGGAGGTTCAGGAACAGGGGTTGTTAACGTTTTCAAGGTACATCTCGCCTCTGGTACATATTAGGTATATACCAGCCTGCAAATGTCCAGAATAAATTCACTACCGTAAGTTAGCCTTCTTTAAAATTTTGTATTCTACTCAGAAGGGTGATTTCATTAGACCCACATACAAAGAAAAACATTTATTAAGAATTTAATAACTCACACTATATTTTACATTCGTGGGCATTTTACTAAAAATAATTTTTTTTCCTCTCTCCCTCTGCATCTTTTTTTCTTTTGCATCATAGTGATTCCAGACACACTCACAGACATGGTTAACCAAATGACAGAGAAAGTAGGCCTGGTTCACGGGCTGCCGTATGTAGCAGACAGACAGGGCTTTGCCGCCACATTAGAACAGGTAAGTGCAATGGTTATAAATAATATTCTTGTTATCAGATCCCTAATCTCCCAGAAGCTTGAGACTATGCTGAGAGTTGGGATGAGCTCCCTGAAGTTAACTGTATTAAGTCTGCTTTAACCTGCTGAGTACTGGCATCTTCAAGTTGAGAGTAGCTGTTTTCATTAGTGAAGAAATGCTTGGGGCCCCAGAATCACTCACAGCTAAACTTCCTGTGCTCTGGCAATGAATGGCTATGCCCAGGAAACACCCTGTGGCCTCATTACCAGCTGAGCACAGTATATGCTTTTTCCTTATGGTTCTTAACTTTCAGTTCTAGAGTCCAGTTCCGGACTACTGACTTACATAAAAGTATGTGTTATGTAGTTCTTTTACAGAGCCAGTCTGAAAAGAATCCTTTTTAAATATCATGAATTATTTCAAATATATAAAAAAGGAAAATTGTTCATATAAGTCATTATAAAACCCAATTGATTTCCTTCTACAACGGATTTCTGAAAATTATCTGAGCAACTTATTTTATGTTTTCCATTTTTACTCCTCACCTTTTAACAGAAATACAAACTTATGTGTAGAAAACTATAAGTTATGGGGAAATATAATAAGCAAAAAAATCAAAACACAAACCACTCCCAGAACCCTACCAATTAGAGGAAGTTTCTAGTTTTAAAAATTAAGATTGTGTTTCTTTTAGCATTAGGACTCTCTCTCTCTCTCTTTTTTTTCCTATGTACCTTCTAAAAAACAAAGTTGAGATAATACTCAAAATAATTTGTATCTTATTTTTGTCACTTCATAAATTTTCCCTATATCATTAATATTATTTTGTAAAGGTATAATTTTTATTGGCTCTATCATAGTCTATTATATGTATATCTATACTTAACCATTCCTGTACTGTTAAACATTTAGGAGGAAAGACAATGTTATAAGGGAAAGATATATAGTTTCAGTCTCTAAATATACCAACTTGCTTTTAAGCATATCTGCATTTATATTCTTTTGAATTGCAGTCATCTGAGAGTAAAAGGTACATTGTAGAAACTTGCATTTAATCTTTGGCAATTTGAACCATGAGGTCTTTCTTAATATTGCCTATGGGTATACTTTCCCTGCTGGAAGAAATCATTAGTCTTAAATACAAGAGTTTTTGTTTAGTAAAAGAGACCTGGGTAGTTACTTTAAAATCAAATACTTTTTATTCTTATGCACTATGTTATGGTTTTGTTTTGGAAAATTCAACTGAATTTGTATGTCAGTAATACGTCTCCCAGATTATACCCACTCCCATAGTTCAGGGTTAATCACTAAAGGTCACTCTGTCATGAAGAGTGAATGGAAATAGGCCAGAGGAATTATTCCAGTCAGTAAAGAAATCCTGGGAGCCTTCAACACAGTACCTAGTCCCACCTCATTCCTAAAACCTCACTTAATACTTGCTAAAGGAATTAAGATGTGTGCTTCTGGTTTCAGAAGTTTGGTTCGCTTCTGTCCCACAGGTACGAGGGCTTCATTCCAGTCTGGACATAGGTTAGGTGGCAAGAAGCACATTCTTAATCTTATCTGAGAATTACCTTGTTCTATGCCATGTATGTGACTTCTGCCGTTGAGATCACTGCTCTCCATTTGCAGCTGGTGCTGCCCTCCATATCTGTGGGTTCTATATCCATGACTTCAACCAACCATAGATCGAAAATATTTGGGGGAAAAAAATTCCAGAAAGTTATAGAAAGCAAACGGTGAATTTGCCTTGAGCCAGCAACTATTTACATGGCATTTACGTTGTATTTACAGCTCTTTACATAGTATTTGCATTGTGTTTACAACTCTTTACATAGTATTTACATTGTGTAAGGTATTATAAGTAATCTGACAGGTGTAGATAATATGCAGATAGCATCAGTGGATTTTGGTAAAGGGCTCCTGGAACCAATCCCTGTAGGATACAGAGAGATGACTAATTAGAAAAGGCAGCATATCTGAGATGTAAATAATAAATAGGGTTTATATCTGATAAGTTGGGTGATGACTATTTTATTCTACTATTAATTTAGCAGTTTGCATTTCTCGTGACTTCAAAGCATATCTAGGAAAAGGGCAGTGAAATGGAAGACAGAATGTTAGTATCCACCCTGTTTATGAAAAGTACATTGAAAAATGGGGAAGTTGGGAAGCTCAGTGACTCGGGCAAGAAACAGCTAGCTCTAAAAGTACACAAGAAAAGGAATTAAGAATAGAATTATTCTGTTGGTTGATTTACCTATAAGTGTTGTGTGTGTACATGTGCATGTGTGTAGCCACATGCATACATATGCACATATACACATACATACGTATACCTATATATTCATATACCTAACATTCGGAAAACAGGACACAATAAATTATTTTTTAATAAATTTATTTGTTTATTTTTGGCTGTGTTGGGTCTTTGTTGCTGCATGCGGGCTTCCTCTAGTTGCAGCGAGCAGGGGTTTACTCTTCATCGTGGTGTGCGGGCTCCTCATTTCGGTGGCTTCTCTTGTTGTGGAGCACGGGCTCTAGGCACATGGGCTTCAGTAGTTGCAGCACATGGGCTCAATAGTTGTGGCTCACAGGCTCTAGAGCACAGGCTCAGTAGTTGTGTCACACAGGTTTAGCTGCTTTGCAACATGTGGAATCTTCCCAGAGCAGGGCTTGAACCCGTGTCCCTTGCCTTGGCAGGCGGATTCTTAACCACTGTGCCACCTAGGAAGTCCTGGGACACATTAAATATTAATATTTTATATGTCAGTGAGTAGTATTTTTACCTATCTTATTTAAATCCAAATTAAGTTTTACTTCAGTAAATCTTGAAATCTTGGAGTTCTAGAGAAGACAGTATTTATTTGAGAATAAAATATACTTTTCCCACCTAGAAGTAAATACTTTTTTGTAATGGTGATAATAACAAGAGTATCAATCAAATACAAAATTACTGATTGCTTGCTATATGTGAATATTATTTTGTACCACTTTTTATTCAGGTGGTTTACATAAGAATAATAGAGTATTCACCCAATCATTCTTAAATTCATTAGGAAAAAGAATTTATAAACATCATACTTTTAACACAAAATTCTAATTATATACATTTTTTTTGGTTTTGTTTTGGCAGGTGTATTTTGGAACCTCTCATCCAAGGTCCTATATCTCTGCCAATGTCACTGGTTTCAAATGTGTGACAGGAATGTCTTGTTTAATGAGAAAGGATGTGTTAGATCAAGCAGGAGGACTTATAGCTTTTGCTCAATACATTGCTGAAGATTACTTTATGGCCAAAGCAATAGCTGACCGGTAAGAAAACTAAATTAAATTAGGCTGTTGTATTTTTGGTTTCTAACTTTTGTTGGTTTATTCTATTTGTTAAACCCATGGATTAAGAGCAATTTTATTTTTTGCTAGTGAGTACAAGAATAGTTTAATATTTTTAGAGTGTAATTCCCATTAATTATTCAGGTATGTACTAATGAAGCAAATAAATGTTCTAGTTTCTCTACATTCTTCAGATTAATGTGGTTTTGAGAACAGTATGGAGTTGCCTTAAAAAACTAAAAATAGAGTTACCATATGATCCTGCAATCCCACTTCTGGGCATGTATCTGGAGAAAACTCTAGGTTGAAGATACACGCACCCCAATGTTCATAGCAGCACTATTTGCAATAGCCAAGACATGGAAGCAACCTAAATGCCCATCAATAGGTGAATGGATAAAGAAGATGTAGTCCGAATATACAATGGAATGTTACTCAGCCATAAAAAGCAATGAAATAATGTCATTTGCAGCAACATGGATGGACCTAGAGATTATCATATTAAGTTAAGTAAGTCAGACAGAGAAAGACAAATATCACATAATATCACTTGTAGGTGGAATCTAAAAAAGTGGTACAAATGAACTTATTTACAGAACAGATGTAAACTCACAGACATAGAAAACAAACCTACATTTACCAAAGTGGATAGTTGGCAGTGGGGCAGGGGAGATAAATTAGGAATTAGGGGTTAACATAGCCACACTACTATATATAAATAGGTAAACAGCAAGGACCTACTCTATAGCATATGTGTGTGTGTGTGTATACGTGTATGTGTATATATATATATATATATATATATATACACACACACTGAATATATTCTCTCTCTATATATATATATACACACACGTACACATACTGAATCACTTTGCTGTGCACTTGAAACTAACGCAACATTGTAAATTAACTATATGTCAATTAAAAAGTAAAATAAAATAAATACATTTAAACCCTAAAAAAAAAAATCTGTGGTTTGAAGTGATTAAGTTGAAGCTTCTCTGTGATTGTAAATTTTCATTATTATGGATGTAAATTTTTAATGTGTTTTAGAAGAATTAAAAATATCAGTGTAGTCATTAGCCAGTAGGTGAAAATTTAAAGAATATGATTCTATCTAAAAATGGTACTGATGAACTCAGTGACAAGAACAAGGATGCAGATACAGAGAATGGACTGGAGAACTCGAGGTATGGGAGGGGGCGGGAGGTGAAGGGGAAGCTGAGACGAAGCGAGAGAGTAGCACAGACATATATATACTACCAACTGTAAAATAGATAGTCAGTGGGAAGTTGTATAACAAAGGGAGTCCAACTCGAGGATGGAAGATGCCTTAGAGGAGTGGGACGGGAGGGTGGGGGGGACTCAAGGCGGGGGGAGTCAAGGAAGGGAGGGAATACGGGGATATGTGTATAAAAACAGATGATTGAACTTGGTGTACCCCCAAAAAAATAATAAAAAAAAAAAAAGAGAAAAAAAAATTGCACACTGAAATCTAAAATAAAAAAAAAAAAGAATATGATTCTAAATTTTGAAATTTCTCAGTAGATTATTTGATACTTTGCGAAGAAGCCGCCTAATTGAATCACGTGATTGGCTTAACATTTCTCTATCACAAAATGACCCTCATTTGCTTTTTTAAAGAGGGTCGTTTCCTTGTGTGATAATTTACTAAAGATGCGATCTTAAAAATTGAAGTATATTTTTAAACTTCTCTCCTGATGGTGTTAATGTGGTCCATGGTGTCACAGTGTTTCTCATGAGATACAGAAGACCACTTTTGGTTTCACACACACCCCACCACCACCATCCCCACCCCTTTTGTTGTTGTTGTTAATAGCATTCAGAGACTAAACTATTAAACATAGGACCCACTCCATTTGGTACTTTCAGAATGTCTGTATTTTAAGTTTATTAAACTGTGAACTGAGGAGCTGTAGTTCCTTCCAGTTCTTAGGTGGTGCTATCATAGGCCTCTAATGACTAAAATATGTATAAGTATGAAATACCCTATGTAGGGTGCTGTCCTGCAATGAGGCTCACCCTGAACACTGGTGGTTGCTCACTTTTTTTTTTTAATTAAAGTATAGTTGATTTACAGTGTTATATAGTTTTAGGTGTACAACATAGTGATTCAGTGTTTTTATAGATCATACTGCATTTAAAGTTATAGCAAAATAATGGCTGTATTTCCCTGTGCTGTACAAGGTATCCTTGTTGCCTGTTTATTTTATTATACATAGTAGTTTGTATGTCTTCATCCTGTTGCCCTATCTTGCTCCTCCCTCCTTCCCTCTCTCCACTGGTTCTTTAAGTCTATGAGTCTGTCTCTTTTTTGTTTAGTCATTCATTTTTTAGATTGCATATATAAGTGATGACAGAGTATTTGTCTTTTTCTGTCTCACTTATTTCACTAAGCATGGTACCCTCTAGGTCCACCCACATTGTTGCAAATGGCAGGGTTTCATTCTTTTTTGTGGCTGAGTAATATTCGTGTGTCTGCACGCACGCGTGCATGTGTGTGTGTGTACACTGTGTGTATATACATACACATCACATCTTCTTTATCCATTCATATGTTGATGGACTGGTTGCCTCCATATTTTGGTTACTGTAAATAATGCTTCTTACTCTCTATAGTGATGAATAAATGTATAACCAGTCATGCTTGCATGTGTTCATCACCGTAGCTCTTTTTATAATTGTCTTAATTTTCAGAGGTTGGAGGTTTGCGATGTCCACTCAAGTTGCAATGCAAAACTCTGGCTCGTATTCAATTTCTCAGTTTCAGTCCAGAATGATCAGGTAAATTAGCTGGCTTCTTTTTGTACTTTTTTAAAAGAAAAGGGGAGGGGGTTTAATTTTTACATGCTCCTAACTTGGTTTAAAAAAAAAACAAAACAAAACTGAAAGTTAGATTTTGTTTAGTTCCAGAAAACTTCTTTATTAAAATTTAGTTAATGTCTAAATGTATTTTCTTTCCTGTGTAACACTGAAAGCTTCCAAAAAAGAGATGTTGAGACTTTGAATTTTTTTATGCCATCTCTATTTTCTGACTTTCTCCCCTTTGAATTTTTTTCTGGTCTTTATTCATCAGAGCATAGGCCATACAAATGAACTGAAGACTTTTTTCTTTTGAGATACTAAATAAAAGTAGAAAAGAGATTTATTAAATACTCTTTAAAGTTTATATAAAAGGCCTTTATATAGCAGGGTAAAATGCTGATCATTTGGGAAAAAATTAATTAGTCTTATAACCAGGCTGTTGTTTAAAGAAAATCCTTTTTTGTTTGTTTGTTTAAGGTGGACCAAATTGCGAATTAACATGCTTCCTGCTACAATAATTTGTGAGCCGATTTCAGAGTGCTTTGTTGCCAGTTTAATTATTGGATGGGCAGCCCACCATGTATTCAGATGGGATATTATGGTATTTTTCATGTGTCATTGCCTGGCATGGTTTATATTTGACTACATTCAACTCAGGGGTGTCCAGGTATGTGGATAGGCTTGAGAAAGTTGGCAGTCATTTGGTGGAACTAAAATGCTTTTGATTTAGAAAAGGTTGAAGAAAGTCTATCTAAAACCATTTTTCAGCCTCCCAGTAAAGGTTAAAATCAGGTTTAAGCATTACTTTCCTTAGTGGAATGTGGACAGAAAATGGAACTTGATCTTCAACTTTCAGTTGGTTATACAATCACTTTTATTAAGGCTCCAAAAAAACCACAAAATGATGTTAAGCAAATCAGCAAGTCTTCAGATTAAGAATATGTTAGGATAGCAGTTATTTCAATGCTGCTTCTACTCCTGATTCACATTTTCTTAACCAATATAGCATGACAGTTGTCTTAAGAAGTAGACTTGACTTTATATAGTGTATTGAAAAGCGTGAAACTGAAGAATTTCGTTTTTTAGCTGTCTGTAGTCTGACAGTCAATAATTGATTTCTTTAATTCCTAGGGTGGCACACTGTGTTTTTCAAAACTTGATTATGCAGTCGCTTGGTTCATCCGTGAATCCATGACAATATACATTTTTCTGTCGGCCCTGTGGGACCCAACGATAAGCTGGAGAACTGGTCGCTACAGACTGCGCTGCGGAGGCACAGCCGAGGAAATCCTGGATGTATAACTACAGCTCTGTGACTGTACATAAAGGAAAAAAGAGAAGTATTATAAATTATGTTTATATAAATGCTTTTAAAAAAAAAATCTACCTTCAGTAGTTTTATCACATGTATGTTTTGGTAACTGTTCTTTAATTTATTTTGCATGGCAATTGCATCTGTGAAAAGGAAAAAAAAAACAAAAAAACACATCTGTAGTCTTGGCCAAAAGGTTATACGTTATTTTGTGGAAGCAGAGAATCAAGAGAATTGGTTCTAGGAACCTGGGTTCAGTTTTTGTTGTTGTTTGTTTGTTTATTTTTTTTAAATACATAAATAAATCTCTCTATATATGAATGTTCTGCAACAAACACTATGACAGTATCCTTCAGTAGAGAAAGTTTCTTATTGGTGAGTACACTCTTTTAGAACATGTATGGGATGGCAGCAGCTTTGTTTGGGGGGTTAGAAAAGACTAGAAGGTGTGATCCCTTTTCATGTCTAAATTGAAAGGTGTTACGCAGTGAACTGCCCGCAGTGAGGTACTAACTGAGAAACTTTTTCATGCTTTATGCCTACCTCTTGTAGTCGTTGCAGAGCAAATATAAATTGTGATATGGTAGCTAGGCCTTGCAAAAACAAACGGAAAAACTTTTAAAATAATAATAACAAAAGAGCTGGAGTCTAGTATTTATATGAATCTGTGAGAAATATTTTTTCGGTCTCACCGCAGTGAACCAAAAGTGGTTGAGTTTGGTTTTTAATTGTAGCCATGTCTCGAAGGCGTCCTTTTTGACCAACTCTCGTTGGTTCTGTCTTGAACCATTGTTAATCACTGTGCTGGTAAATCTTTCCTTCCCTGCTCCTCACCTGACGCACCCCATCTTTCCTTAACTTTCAGCGGGGGGTGGGGGTGGGGTGGGGGGGTTGTTTTCGTGTGAGTGGATGTTTTGATAGTTGTGAAGAAAAACGCATTTCAGACACATTTCACACATGAGCTATTTTCTTACACAGTCTGTCTTATTGTTAAAAAAGAATGTAATTTCATGATACAGGTATTTAATATCTTTTTTAAGTAAATAAATATTCTAGCCTTCAATAAGTAAATTGCAATAGAGTATTAAGAGGGGACAGGATGAGTTTTGCTCTTAAAACTAATCAGTATCAAACTAAGTCTACTGTGTGTTTTGTTTTGTTTTTTTAATTTACTGTTAGTCTAGTCTTATTTAAATTGGATGTTTGTATTCCAGTTTGTATGACAGAATAGACTAGAGCAGTGCCGGCTGTAAACGCATGCTGTATTTCACTCTTCTCTCCCCATCACGCCGCCAAACTCGCTTGTCAGGTTGTGCTTAACTTGTGGTGAACTGGACTTGTTTTTGTTTTAAAAACAAAAAAAATGGGCAAAACGTAAGGGACAGTGCATAAGCCTTTTTTTTTTTTCTTTCTTTTTTCTTTTTTTTTTTCGTGGAATTTTTGCTTTTCGCTCAGGATCAGGTGGCATGTTGTCCTTATGAACACCTGCTGCAGGGCTGATACTGGCAATATGGCAGCTTCAAACTCCGTTACTGCAATTTCCATGTCAAAGCGTAACATGTCACATCTTAGCAATAACTAGATATTTATAAAAAAATGAACACTTTTTCACTTCACTGAGCCAATTTCATTTAATTTTCTAATGAGTACATACATGGTTTAAATTGCAGTATATCTGTAAATGTGTATACACTGTGTATACACATATACACGCTTTCTCTGGGCCAAACTGCTTCATTCGGTTCTTTGTGGGTTTTTTTGTTGTTGTGTTTTTGTTTTTGTTTTGCCTTATGATGAATCTGTTTGAAGGGCATTTTCTTCATGAACAAAGGCTTTCATGCATATTCCTTTCTCCATGAAATGGAGGCAGTATTGTTCCCTGAGGAAAGTTGCACAGTGAAAACCAGTCTAGTTGTGACCCACCCTGTTTATTTTTTTAAGTCACTATCACACAAGCTGAATTATGCTGACCATGTTTGTAATTTGTTGGTTTGTTTAACGAAGTTTGGTTGATGCCATCCTTTGCACTGCTGAAGTGAAATCTTGCTTATTCCTTAGCTTTTTGCTGATCTCAGTATGGGCAGTGTAAGAACAAAACCAAAATGGCTGGACAGACTTCTTGTGTTTGTAAATATAAAAAAAAATGACTGTTCTGTATATGTGTTTTTTTTTATGTGATAGTGGAGTATTTCCTTCCAGTGAAGCTTCACTTAAGCAGACAGAGTGATTCTTTGTTTAGCAAGTTTAGAATGATGATAAAATGATTAAAAATAATATAAGTGTTATTATAATGATGAAGAAAGCATCACAGTAGAACTGTAGGAATCCAGATTTAATAAACTGTCTTTAAAAAAAAGTGTCTAGAATATACCATGTTTATTATTTAAAAATCATTGTCTTAAGTTTTTTGTTCAAAAAATAAAAATTTGAATACAATCAAAACATTAGCAATAATGTATTTTTGTGTCATGTCTTTTATATTTTTGTAAATAATCTAACGTGCTCCACCATTCACAGCAGAATTATTTGAAGAATAATTTTGAAATCTTCCCTTTACCTATGCTACAGGTGAGATGTATGACTTAAAAGTCAGACTTTTCTGTGTTGGTTGCATGTTAGAATCACCTGAAGAACTTTTTTAAAAAATACAGATGCCTGGGCCCTGCCTACAGAGTCTGGTTTAATTATTCTGGGTGGAACCTGAGCACTGCTCTTTGTTCTGTGCAGGCAGATTTGAGAAGTCCTGGCCCATCGTAACATTTAGAAAAGGCTCAGTGGTCCTTTAGTCCCGTCTCACCTGCACTTACAACCTGAACTCAGCCTTTGCGATCTTACCACCCAATGGCGAGGAAAGGCAAATCCAAGGAAAAGAATGTTATGGCTTAGCTGCTGGAGACCTAAAAGAGAAATAGACTATGTGATACCCCACACGCTGCCCAGGGTCACGCTCCTCCCAAGCTTAGAGGCACCCCCAGGTCTGTTTTACCAGAGAAGAATGCTCTTAACTGGAGAGCCAATCCCAGGGGAGAAAGACTCTAGAAGGGATTTGGCCATGGCCTGCCAGAGGCCCCACTCCTAACACCTTGACCCAGTAACTAAGCTCATTCCTCCTGGTTTGTAAAGTATACTTCTAACCCTAACATTTAAGAAATGATCAACAAAAAGTTGTGTGTTAAGTCTTAGAGTTTTATAGCTAGGCAAACTTTGCAGAGCCCAGGCCCTTATTTTAGAGTAAAAGGCTGAGACGCCCACTGTGAAAGCTGTGTCCACAGGTGGACAGTTGTCAGCAGAGCTGGGAGTGGCCCCGGCATCTGTCAGGTCCCAGCGTTGTAGGTCACTCCACTAGGTCCTGCTGTTTAAAGTTCTGCCTATTACAGCTTTAAAGCTTGTTATATAAACCTTAAAAAACATGTTTAAATCCATAATTTCAATAACCATATATGCCAACTCTTAAATTGTTCTAGAGAACCAAATTCAAACCTGCCAGACAAGAATGTAATTACAAAGCTAATTTAAGGTAAATGTTTTACATATATTATTTGATAGATAAGATTAGTAAATGATTTGGACATTTCCTTCTCATATTTGGTAGGATATAGTGTTTGGATTGTTCATTCATTTCAAGTTATAGTTTATGACTACAACTACCTCTTTTTGTTGGAAAGGAAGCAAACATTGCAAAATGGTGAGCAGTTAATTATCCCTGCAGAGCTGCAAGGAATGCGCTTGAGTAATTTGCCTTAAAATACAAATATCGCAAGATAGCTTAGAATCACTATCTCCACATTTTCTAAAAACAAATAAAAATATATAACTTTAACAGTTTCTTGAGCAGCTAGTTGCCTAAGAACCAAAATGTGCTAAATACTTTGCATGACCCCTGCCCTTTCCTAGGAGAGATTGGTAGAGACTGGGGGGGGGGGTTTCATGTGCTTTGCTGTTTAGTATATTTATCACTGAGACATCTGTGCTGGGACATCCCTGGTGGTTCAGTGATTAAGAATCCGCCTGCCAATGCAGTGGACACAGGTTTGATCCCTGAGCCGGGAAGATCCAACATGCCGTGGAGCAACTAAGCCCGTGTGCCACAACTACTGAGCCTAAAAAAAAAAAGACATCTGTGTGAACAGCATGGACTTGTAATTAAACAATTTAAGGACATCATTTCTTTATACCAGGACTGGAAGTATCTGTTCTGCCCTCCCCTGCTGCCTCCCTTCCTCCCATTGCCACCTTGTTTTTACTTTGTTTCCTTATCCTTGGCATCAGCCCTGGAACTTCTGTCATCTTCCCTCACGGCTGACCAACACCAAGCCAGTGGAAGGAACATAGGCAGGATGTTAGAGAATTCTGCAGACCATTGATGGCCGCTCTGGAGCATGAAAAGGCGTAGGCTTGGGAGTCATTTACATAGACCTGATAGCTGAAGACACTGAGTGTGATAACCAAAGACAGTGTCAATGGATGGGAGCTAAGGACAGAATCCTGAGGACCTATTCATACATCCCTTGGCAGAAAAGCATCCAGGAAAAGAGGCTGCCCTTGTGGAGTCAGACAGCCTTTTGGTAGCTGTGGGATTTGGGGCAGTTTACTTAATCTTTCTGAGCTTGCATTTATTAACCAGGTGGAAATGGAGAGATGATGTATATAAAGTGATAGTTAGTTCCTCCCCCCTTTGAAAGAAGAGAGAAGTAGTAAGAGGAGTGCCACAGGTGCCTTAGATTTGAAGAAGGAAATGGTCAGTGGGTCATGAATGAAAAGGAATGAAGGCTGGTGAGTTCAAGAGCAGACGTATTTCCTGCAGTGTCACCAGTATTGTTGGATTTCAGGCCATTGTGAATTGTCCAACAATGATAGGTGAAGTGTCAGCATGTGAGAACATAGCTTCCTTATAGATGGTCTGTCTTGTTTTACATTATATTTTTTCAGGGAAAGAGAGAAGGGTGGGGGGAGACTGGGATACCAAATTGTACACTCTAAATATATGCAGTTTATTGTAAAAAATAAGTTAACAAAAAATCTTCAAGAGACATTAAAATGCAAATATGTGGTTTTCCAAAATAATATACATCACTTGGATTTTTGTCATTTCCTTAAGTTTGTAGTCTTATTGCTTCTGGGCTAAGCTCATCAATTACTTCCTGGTAGTATTAAATTCAGTATTTAAATTGGTAATCACACGATCATTATACATATATATGCTTTTGTTACACTGCTGATTGAATAAAGATTTTAAGAGCAAAAAAAAAAAAAAAGAGAGAAGGGTGGGATGTTCAGAGAGAGCTGGAAATTGCTCCTGACCTTGAGAGTAACCATCTGGCTCTTATAACAAAAAAAAAGTTTTAAGAATGGCTGTTCTGGGAATTCCCTGATGGTCCAGTGTTTAGGAATTGATGCTTTCACTGCTGAGGGCCTGGGTACAATCCCTGATTAGGGAACTAAGGTCCCACAAACTGCATGGCACAGCCAAAAAAAAAAAAAAAAAAGAAAAGAATGGCTCTTCAGTAGAGTGGAAGGAACAGAAATCAGATTACTGGGGCTTAAGGAGCTGGTGAGCAAGAAATAAAAGCTATGCGTACAGATACTTGGAAAAATTGCCACAGTGATACCTTTCCAAGGTCCCAAATCCTAGGCTGAAAAGAATTCTGACTTGAATTTCTTACAGAGTAAAGTCAGAAAGAGACAGTGAAGGGTAATTATTCCTCTAAATCTTCTAGTCCTGTACCTTTATTCAAGATCAATCTGTCTACACCATGGTCAGCATCCAATAAAAAGTTTTTGGTTCCCCAGTCCTGCCCAGAGTCTGCCAGAGTCTGCACATTTTTAGTTTGTTCTTCTTTTGCTTTTTTTTTTTTTTTTTTTGCTTATTGTAGCCCCTGCTCTGTTTCCATATTGACCTAGAGCTTAACCTCTAACTTTGGCTTCTCTTTCTGACCCCGTGTTCCTCAGCATCACTCAAAGTCCTTCCTTTTCTCACTTCATTCCAACTTCTCTCCCCACCCCCCACCTCCCCACCCCCGTTCTCCAAATTGAACCAGTACTTCCTTCTTATGCTGTTTCCTTGGCCCGAAAGGTCATCTCTCTCCCTCCATCATCATTTTCTCTGCCTATTGGGATCCCCTGCCCTTTAACCCTTAATTCACATTCAGTCCAGGACCTCTCCAGAATGCTGTGTACCTACATTATTGTCTGTTTTGTCAGGCATTTTACTTTGTGTCTTCGAGTTACTTCCAGCTTTATAAGGGCCTGAACTTGGCATGTCTCTGTCTTCATTTCTGTGCCTGTTTGTCTTTTCATCTCTCCCTGCCCTCCGGGTACTTTCACATAATGGTTGCTCAATAATGTGTTTTTGTTGATAATTGAGGAGAAACTCAATCATAGTTCAAATATCATGTAACATCTTTTCACCTGCTCATTGTGTTAGCAGCACGTTTGCTATTTTATTTCCCCTTCTGCTTAATGAAAGGGTTTCTCTACATGTGAGTAAAATCCTAAAATTCTGTTTCACTCTTCTGGAATCTTCTAGTTCTGTTTTTTGTTTGTTCGTCGTTGCTCTGTTTTGGTTTGGTTTGGTTTTAACTTTGAGAAGCCAGCGGTTACTGGGAGGAATCAGAGGTGACCATGGTAAATCATGTCACCAATACCCTATATGCCTATTGGTTCTTGTTGTGTTTTAATTTTTAAGGTAACACATTGCTTTTTGAATCATAAAAATAGTACACATTTCCTATAGAAGAACCAGTACATAAGTAATTAAAAGCTCTCCTAGGTATACACCCAAGAGAATTAGAAGCAGGGAATCTATGTCCCCACAAAAACTTGAATGTTCATAGCAGCATTGTTCATAATAGCCAAAAATTGGAAACAACCCAAATGTCCATCACCTGACAAATGGATAAACAAAATTTAGTATATCCATACAATGGAATAGTCTTCAGCCCAAGAAAGGAATGAAGTATTGATACATGCCATGACACAACCTTGGAAACATTATGCTAAGTAAAAGAAGTCAGATACAAAAGGCTACATAGTATATGATTCCATTTGGATGAAATGTCCAGAGTAGGCAAATCCAGGGGGACAAGAAGTAGATTAGTAGCTGCGGGGGCGGGGGGGGGGGGGGGGGGGGGGGAATGGGGGGGTGAGCTCTGGAGGATGAGAGGAAAGAGGAGTAACTCCTAACATACAGGGTTTCTTTTGGAGTGATGAAAATGTTTTGCAGTTAGATAGTGGTGATCATTGCACAACATTGTGAATATACTTAAAAAATAAAACCAAAAAAACAAAAACCAAAAACAAAACAAAAAAACCCCCCTCTGAATTGTACACTTTAAAAGGCAAATTTTATGGTATGGAAATTGTATCTCAGTTTTTTAAATGAAAAAAATAAAAGTCACGGTTAATGTATTATTTACTTTCAGTGTTCTGACACATATTGCTGAAATGTTTCAAGAGAGGTTGTGTGTAACTGCTTATTACTTAGCATCCTTGCTAGAACTTGGAATTGCCATTTTCTAAATCTTTTTAAATTTGACAGATGAAAATATTGTATCTCATTGTTTAAACTACAGATTTTTTAAATGACTGGTTAAGATTATTTTTGTGTGTATGATTTTTAGCTATTGACATTTCTTCCATTTCTTAATCTTATTTACATGAGAGTCTCAAGGCTTTCTTATTGCTTATTACACACCTCTTTTCTTTTTAACCTCATAAAACAATTTACATTGCCAACCAGCGCGCACTGCTAAAATCTTTGCCTTTTGGATACTTCCCCAAGGCAAGATGGGGAAAGCATGGAAATAATTGATTAGCATTTGTGCAACTAAACAGCCCATGCAGGTGTCCAGATCAAAGATCAGTTTTCCCAAAGGTTATTTCCCTCCCTCTTTTTTTTTTTTTTTTTTTTTTTGACTGCATTGGGTCTTCGTTGCTGCACACGGGCTTTCTCCAGTTGTGGCGAGCAGGGACTACTCTTCATTGCAGGCACGCAGGCTTCAGTAGTTGCGGCTCGTGGGCTCAGTAGTTGTGGCACAAGGGCTTAGTTGCTCCCTGGCATGTGGGATCTTCCCAGACCAGGGATCAAACCCATGTCTCCTGCATTGGCAGGAGAATTCTTAACCACTGCACTGCCAGGGAATTCCCTTCCCTCCCTCTTTTAGCACAAAACCATTGCCAGCTCTGAAGTAATGTTGTTTTCAGGGTCTGCATATATTTACATTTCTGAAATAAAGCTTACTGCAGCTTTTGGGTGCTGTTTTTTCAATACATTTCTGAACTTTATTTGCTAGTATTATATTATGAAATATTTTCTAGGCTATAGAGTGAGGTTATGCTAACTACAAAGTAAATTGGCCTTTTAAAAAACTCTGTGTTCTAGAAAAAATGTTATTTAGCTAGGAATTATCTGTTCCTCAAAAACTTGAAAGAATTTATCCATAAAACTTCAGGGGCCTGGCATTTCAATAACATTTTCAGCTTATTTCATTGATAATAATCAGTTCACATCTTCTACATTTTTTTAACAAGTCAGTTTTAGTCATTTACACCATAGAGATGCACATAGCATTTTCAAAATTCTTTACAAACTCTTTCTGGCCGAATATGCCGTTGTCCAGGAGGTTTGCAGCCCCTGTGCCGATTGAACTTGGGCCTCTGTGATCTGAGAACTGAGTGGCAGGTGAGGCCATCCCTCCTGTGGCACTAGTATCCTTTTAATATAAAGAAAAGCTGACTGACCCAGTTACTCTTCCTCTTAAAATGCTTGAATGGCTTGATGTTACCTCCAGGACAAAGCCCAAGCTTTTCTCACGCAGAGGTCAGTTAAGTTCCTGCCAATCCCTCCAGCCTTGTCTCTTGCCACTTGCCCTAAACCTCTCATATATACTCTTCCCGTAGCACACGTCCTGCAGCTTGCCTCATATCTGCCCTTTCCTGCTCTGAGCCTTTGTTCTGCTCTGCTTCCTCAACTGGGTCCCCCCAATTCCTGTAACTAACCCGCACCCTGACCTTGGGAGTCTACTCGAACCAACTCCTCCATGACTTACCTAACTATGGGTTATGTGCCCCCCGTGTCTGTGCCTCTATAACCTCACCCCTCACGTAACACTCAGTATTTGAATTGATCTTTCAGTTGTTCGTGTCCATCATTAGATCGGGAATGTCACAGCAGGGAGGGTCAGTCATACCCGACTTTGGGTCCCAAGCACCTAGGTTAAGACCTGACACAAAGTCCATTATATTGAAGGAATTAATCAACAAACAAAGATAAGTATGCCTTCTGGTGCCAAAGTTTTGAATAAAAATCTGTGGGCCTTGATATATGAAACAAGTCTTACTTCGCCTAAACAGAAGCTTACCTCTCGCAGAGAAGCGAAAGTAGCACTTTCATTATTGAAGGCTCCGTTTCTGCTCTCTTGCGGACCTGGTCATCTTGTCAACGGAAGTGAACTCTCCCACTAGCAGTAGAATTAATGAGGATGCTGGGAAATGGTAATGTGTTTCCACTGCCACATGATGAAACCAGGAAGGCCTTTCTTTCTCCCCCCTAAATAAAGCAGAGACTCGGATGCAACTCAGGAAGAGAAAAAGAGCGAGAGAGAGCTTAGTACTCCTTGATCACGAGTCTTATGTCTATGGCTAATCACAAGAGTTAGGAATGCAGACTGCAGAGCCAGCCTGCTGGGGTTCACTTGACAGCATCACCACTTGCTCCCCGTGCTTCCCTGCATCTCAGTGGACACCAGCGTTACCTCCTTTTCAGGTCAATCTGAGAATTACAGGAGATAACACACACGCAAAGCCACATTCTCAGTACAAGCTTTATGTAACCATGATGAGGCTCTCCAGTGCTAGGCTGTGGTCACTACGTAAAAATGCAAGTTTCGCCACCCAGTCGACAAAGTAGCTCTTTTTTCCTTCAGGGCTTGAGGAACATAATGGCTCACAATCTGATGGAGAGGGTTGCACCATCTTTTCTGGGACAACTGACTCTCAGCCTTTGATGGTTCAGAGTAAATATTCTAGTGGTCGAGGAGACCATCAATGTGATCTGCATTATTATAAACGCTGCTATTGTAGCCCATATAATACTGTGCAGGGTGTCAGCACCAATGGACTGAGCTGCAAGGCATGACGGGCAGTTACAAGACTTCAGGACACAGACCTGCGTTCCTGCAAGAATAGTCCATGAGATCCCAAGGCTGAGAGCACCCGGCGTTTACAGCAGGGCGTTCCACATGCTCTGTAAATGAGTGGCACCCATGATGTGAACAATGCTCAAGGAATTTTACCCAGCTGGAATGTTCCCAGCTATCGTTCTTTTAAGGGACAACTGGTTTTGTGTAATTCAAAGGCAGTTTCCCAGGTGTTCGCTGTCTTGGGGCACTCAGAGCAGAGAGTGTGGGGGGCTGAGATCGTTCTAGAACTGGCCATCTGAAAGGGAATTTTCTTCCACAAGGCTTTATAGCTTCCATGGTTCCCAGACTAAAGTATGAGTAAGAATCATTGAAAATGCCAGCCGCAGGGCCCTACTCCCCCGCGATAAAGTCGAGAACTCTCAGCCTTTATCAACTCTCCTGAGACTCTGTTGGGGACACCTTCCAGTACACTTTGAGGAACATTCCAGTGGAGGTCTATCACCGGGCGATGCACTTTCCTGAAGTCAAGGACAGCGTAGCAGAGGTGGTGGCCTTGGGGCAGGAAGGTTGAGACTCTCCTCTTAGGACGTCGTTTTGTTGATCTCTAGGTGGAGTGGCTCCAATATTGTGATTTATGATAAGAAACATATTTGGTCTTCATCCCCATTCCTGGTACAAAGCTCCTAAAACCTTTAGCATTCCCTAAAGGATGAGAGCTGTGAAGGTGTCTTCTGCTATGTGAATGAGGTGACTTTTGGACCACGTCTAAGATGGGGGCTCGTTGGCAGGAGAACCAACTCTGTGATTAGCGGGTTGGCACTTTTAGCCCCACCTCCCTGACCTCTGGGGAAGGGAGAGGGGCTGGAGGTTGGATCAAGTACCAGTAGACAATGATGTGATCAATCGTGTCTTCGTATTGATGCCTCCATAAAAACCCGAAAGGACAGAGTTTTTGTTTTGCTTAGTTTTGTTTTTATTTATTGTCTGCCTTGGGTCTTCACTGCTGCCCTCCGGCTTTGTCTAGTTGCAGTGAGCAGGGGCTACTCTTCATTGCAGTGCGCGGACTTCTTATTGCAGTGGCTTCTCTTGTTGCGGAGCACCAGCTCTAGGCACACGGCTTCAGTAGTTGCGGCACGTGGGCTCAATAGTTGTGGCACACGGGCTTAGTTGCTCTGCAGCATGTGGGATCATCCTGGACCAGGGATCGAACCCGTGTCCCCTGCATTGGCAGGTGGATTCTTAACCACTGTGCCACCGGGAAAGCCCAAAAGAACAGAGTTTGAAGACCTTCCTGGTTGATGAACACGTGGAGATCTGGGGAGAATGGCAGGCATGGAGAGGGCATGGAAGCTCCGTGCCCTTTCCCCATATCTTGCACTGTGCATCTCTTCCATCTGCCTATTCCTGAGTGACAGGCTTTTCTAATAAGCTGGTAATCAAGTAAGTAAAATGTTTCTCTGAGTTCTATGAGCTGCACTAGCAAATTAATTGAACCCAAGGAGTGGGTTGTGAGAGCTTCCAATGCATAGCCAGCAGGTCAGAAGCACAGGTTGCAACCTGGACTTATAATTGGTTTCTGAGAAGGGGGGTGGACAGTCCTGTAGGACTGAGCCCTTAACCTGTGGGATCTGATGCTATCTCCAGGTAGATAGTGTCAGAATTGAGTCAAATTTTTGAACACCTACCTGGTGTCCTGATCATTACTGGGCAGCATGGGAGGAAACCTCCCGCTCCACACGTTGGAACTGTGGTCAAGAACAAGATCATGGCCCAGTAGGAGTGTAGTTCCCAGAGGTTGCCACAACACCCAGGAGTCTGCAAGGCAGGCCATTCGAAACAGCAGATGCTGATTGGCAAACAAGAGGTCGGGTAACATAGGAAATAGCAACAGAGGAAAACATTGAAAAGTTAACCAAGTTTTCTATTCAAACATCTTTTCCTTAGAAACTGCAAATTTTTTTGTCTTTTTTTTTAAATTGAAGTATAGTTGATTTACAATGCTGTGTTAATTACTGCTGTATAGCAAAGTGACTCAGTTATACATATATATACACATTCTTTTTCGTATTCTTTTCCATTATGGTTTATCACAGGATATTGAATACAGTTCCCTGTGCTGTAGAGTAGGACCTTGTTGTTTATCCATTCTATATATACCAGTTTGCAGCTGCTAATCCCAAACTCCCAATCCATCCCTCTCCCACCCCCTGCCCTCTCAACAACCACCAGTCTATTCTCTATGTCCATGATTCTGAGACACTGTGTTTTTGAACTTGTCACCAGTGTAACTGGAATTTAAGATTTTTACTTTGTTTTCATGGGCTAGCCTAGCGGAAAGAATATGTGGAGGAGTACCATCGCTGTGCCTGATGTGTGGAGTATCCTCGCTGTGTCTAATGAGGTTGAACTGCCAAGTGAATGCAGGAAGCAGGCTCTGGCCTTCAGAGTTCCACTGATTTGGGCCAGTAGTGCTGCCCTTGCCCATCCTTAGGGAATTCTGGGAACATGACAACCTGTGCAGTCACTCGTCATCTCAGTCCCTCCCAGCTAGGACAAGCCAGCCACCACATGAAGAGTCCAGACGCAGCTAAGAGCTCATTATTTGATATCTAGGGTTGAGGATCCAGGTCCGGCTGCTTCACCTCCTCTTCCTTGTTGTGACCATCTCTGGGGGAAACTGACATGATTCCACTGATGCCAGGAGCACTAGAAAGGAGGTTTAGCCTTCTTGCATCTGAGAACAGTGACGTCCCCCCACCCCCAACCTAAATCCTCAGCTGAAAAGTCCCGGCTTCCTGTCCCAGTACTGCTGGCCCATGTTACAGTGACAACCAGTCCACTCTGCTTGAGGGATTCCAACAGCCGAGTTGCCAAATTATCAGGCTAAAGAGATTACGAACAAAGGGAACATGTCATTTTTAGGAAAGAGCCCAAACTGAATGGCCGGAAGATGTGGGAAAGTAAAGGCAGAGTTCATGGGAGACACGGAAGCGAAATTCAATTAAAACGTAATGAGGGGGAAAAAAACATACTGAGGGGAAAATCATAATGAGGATTTTTAAGAAGATAGAATTAGAGCATAAAAGATGAAATTATGCAGCTAAGAGCATGATTTCAAAATTGAGAAATTCAACGTAGAAATTAAAGAGAATGATAATTTCTGAAAACTAAGTTAGTGTTTGGGGTGGAAGTTGGGGTTGTCCCAATAACTCAAAGCAAAAGAAGAGAAAGCATACTAAGAAAAACGCACAAACACAAGACATAGAGGCCCAATTAGGCGGAGACTTAATAGTCTGATGATAGGATTTCCAGAAGGAGAGAGGAGAAGATAGAAGAAAACTAAAGAAAGACTTGATTACTTGGATGTAAAGGACTCCCTTGGTCCCAGGTGGATTTAATGAAAAGACGCACTCACACAAAGAAGTATTCCAGTGAATGTTCTCAGCTTCAAGGGTTAATTTAACCCTCATCAGCCAGAAAGAACAAGTTATTGACAAAAACATGAGAGGCCATCATTGGACTGTCAGCAATACTGGAGGCTCTTGAGAGACAAAGGCTATTTGGGGGAAAATGCATTATGATCTGAAAATCTTATTTCCAGCCAAAACATTACCATATGAGGGCAAAAGAAGGCATTTTTAAACACAAATTTCCTCAGAAAGTCTACACCCATGCACTCTGAGGAAATTAGTTAAGAAAGTTCTCAAGAAAATCACGCCAAATAAAAATCTCTGCATGAAAGATGACAAAAAATATAAGAAAACAGCAGTGGCTAATGAACATTGTATTAGTCATAATCTAAATGGACAGTGCTAGCGTGACATGGAATAATAAGAGTTTTTGAATCAGATAAGACCTACTCTAGGAGAAATTTCAATAGTCTTGGCTAAAATTCTAAGTTATCTGAAAACCTAGGAGTAGGGATGTGAAAGAAGAAAATGGGGAAGTAAAAATGGTTCCAAGCATCGTTGAGGTTTACAAGTCTTGAAGGAGAGCATGCAGTGTACAAAAAACAACTTGAACTTGCTCCTTGGACATGAAAAGTCCTTTGTTCTTTCACCAAGGATTTCTTACTGGTGACAGCATCCACCCTTAATAGAAGGCTGTGCATTTTTAAAGAACATTTCTCCCCATCTGCTCCAGACTCCTGTAAGAAGTTCAGTGCCAGCTTTCAGTGAAAAGCTGTAGGGATGAGAATAGGGGTAGGGATGGAGGTGGTGACAATGAGATGAGTATGGAGAGGTCGGCAGGATGGAACGTGCTGAGCCTTGAGAGCTTAGTTAAAGAGTTTGGACTTTGCCCTGAAACAGTGGGGAGCCATTAAAGGTTTTTTGTGTTAGAAAGATATCCCTGGGACTTCCCTGGTAGTCCAGCGGTTAAGACTTTGCCTTCCAATTCTGGGGATGCAGGTTCCATCCCTGGTCAGGGAGCTAAGATCCCACATGCCTCGTGCCCAAAACACCAAAACATGGAAGAGAAGCAATGTTGTAACAAATTCAATAAAAACTCTAAAAATGGTCATCAGGGGCTTCCCTGGTGGCGCAGTGGTTAAGAATCCAGCTGCCAGTGCAGGGGATGTGGGTTCAATCCCTGGTCCAGGAAGATCCCACATGCTGCAGAGCAACTAAGCCGGTGCTCCACAGCTACTGAGCCTGCACTCTAGAGCCCACAAGCTGCAACTACTGAGCCCATGTGCCACAACTACTGAAGCCCACATGCCTAGAGGCCATGCTTTGCAACAAGAGAAGCCACTGCAAGAGGTCAACGAAGACCCAACTCAGCCAATAAGTAAAGAAATAATATTTTTTAAAAAAAGGTCATCAAAAACTAAACAAAACTGAAAGGAAGGAAGGAAGAGAAGAAAGAAAGAAAAAGAAAGAAAGAAAGAAAGAAAGAAAGGAAGAGGAAGGAAGGAAGGAAGGAAGGAAGGAAGGAAGGAAGAAAAAGAAAGAAAGAAAGAAAGAAAGAGGGAGGGAGGGAGGGAGGAAGGAAGGAAGGAAGGAAGGAAGGAAGGAAGGAAGAAAGGAAATCCCTGGCTGCTGTGTGGAGATGAATGGGCTTGTAGAGAGAATGAACTTGAAGGTAGAGAAGCCAGCAGAAAAGTTGTTCCTCTAATCCCAGTGAAGGATTCTGTTTATTTACAGAAACGCTATCCACTCCTATGACCTAAGTGTGGGTAGAAACTTTTCTTCTTTTTCCTTTTGTACAGGTCCGATGGGAATGTACCACTTATAAGCTGCTCAGTTTTTTCAATGAGAATCCTTCTTTGTTCCATACCAAACCTAAGTCTGCCTTTGTGAGGGTCTGACACCTCCGCCCCCCCACCCCTCCACCCCAACCCAAGGTCCCAGGAGGCTGACACCCAACAAAAGTCCATGTCAGGATCACAGCCACTTCATCTGACTTCCCACTTTACCTGAGCTCTCTCAGACATCACTCTCCAATTGGTTCCTGCATATGACTGGCTCTCAGTGGTACTGACTTTCTCTCCCTTCCAGTCTCCTACTCACTCTTGCATATGATGGCCATCTTGGCATTCCCTGCTGCTTCCTAGTATCCAAAGTTTGATTCTGAAGCATGTTAAATTCAAACCTTAGTGAAATTCAGAGCTTCATCAGGTCTATTGCAAAAGTTATGGCACTGACCAGAAAGAAGTAGGTGCCAAGAATTGACTTGGGGGAATTCATATGACTCAGAATGTCCCAAATCCCCACTGAGCCTCTCTTGGCAGGAAATCCAGCTCCTCCTTCCCCACCAACTACCTCCCTCTTCTCCCCTCCGCGCCCTTCTCCTCCTCCTCTCCTGTCTGGGAGCCCACAGTGATCTTGCTACAGGGATTTACCTTGTAAAAGTGAGCCAGTTCTCTCCACGCCCCATCCTTACCATCTCTGATTGTCTCCAGACTTATAATGAGAATTATAGGCTAGCGTATCCCCAGGGACCCAGAACCAGGACTAAGGCTAAGATATAAAAAGACTTTAAGTCTTTCCTAATTTGTTAGCAAAACCCTGGAGAATGTACGTGAGATTAAGGGCTTGGCCAAGGAAAGAGAGACATAAATAAAGATTAGGTTTCATTTTTCGATCTGGTATTCTTTCCAGAGATGTTGGATGAAAACAATAGTTCCAGCAGCTGGAGTGAGTCTAATTGTTTCTCGCAGTTCGCAGACTTTGAACTGACTCAAAGATGGACCACACCAAATGAAGCCAAGAAGTCAGAAATTCCCAGGAATGAATAGAGACGAATGAATAGAAAGACTTAGGAAGACAGGGATTCAGAAATGGATTTATCATAGGTGATTCAGCCCTTCTCACAATAAAGATCAAGAATATATAGTCATCCGTCATGTAGAGTGAAGTGAGTCAGAAAGAGATAAACAAATATTGTATATTAACACATATATGAGGAATATAGAGAAATGGTACAAATCAACAAGTTTGCAAGGCAGAAATAGAGACACAGATGTAGAGAACAAACATATGGACACCAAGTGGGGAAAGCGGGGTGGGATGAATTGGGAGATTGGGATTGCCATATATACATTACTAATAAGAAAAAAATATCATATTGTACACTTTAGATATATGCAGTTTATTGTATGTCAAAATTAATTAATTAAATTTAATTTTTGAAAAAAAAGAATACACAGTCATCCTTCAGTGTCTTCAGGTTCCAGGACACCCCCACTCCACCCCCAGGCCCCGTGGATATCAAAATCCGCAGATGCTCAAATCCCTTGTATGAAATGGTGTAGTACAGTTGGCCCTCTGTATCCACGGATGCAGAACCCACATATGAAGCCCATGGTACTCCTATCACCAAACCATTGAAAAATACATCGGTTCATAGCACAGGGAACTCTATTCCACTTCACTGTACAGTAGAACTAACACAACCTTGTAAAACAACTATACCCCAATTTTTAAAAAATTTTATTAAAAAAAAAAGAAAAGGAAAATACGGATGAAGATGGGAGGAACTAGCTGTGCTGAAATCGTCTCCTTGATTCCAACTACAGTAACAGGATGAGCGCAGGACACTTAAGCAAGGCCAAGCATCAGACTTAACACTCCGAGGCATGGTGCGTATAATTATCATAATTGGCAAAGGTGCTACAGCGGTAATCTGAATGGTCTGACTCTTTGATAGTATCCAATTACCTAAACAGAAGATCCAGAAGTAAGACGTAGGCAGCCAGCCACAGGTTTTACTTGATTTATGAACCAATCCCCCACCCCCCTGCCAACACACACACACAAAACCAGTCTGGTGGAAAGAGACCTTATTTGGGCTGCTACAATAGAGAGTCCCACGTCCTCACTCAATTCCCAGGCCTGACTTATTTCAGAAACCCTGAGCTCCTTAAATGAAAGGAAGGCTGCGTACCCCAACAAAAGGCTCTTGATAATGTGACAGGTTTATACTGTGCCTCTTACTCCTCCTCTTCTCCAAAGACACAGCTATTTATCAGGGTAAATGTACACTTAGGGCAAAAAAAAAAAAAATCTCAACCTTTGGCTTTGAAATAATGGGAAACTAGCACGCCACTATGGATTACCATTCAGTGGCAGCCTTGTGGTGATCGGATTATAAATGCTTTGGGTTTTTTTTTTAAGCTCTTTATTGGAATATAATTACTTTATACTCTTGTACCAGCTTTTGAGGTACACCAAAGTGAATCAGCTGTATTTATGCATATATCCCCATATCCCCTCCTTCCCACGACTCCCTCCCACCCTCCCTGTCCTGGCCCTCTAAGAAATGCTTTAGTTTTAATCAGCCTCACAATGGGCCCTGTGAGACCCCAAACCCATCATGCAGTTAAGTGTATAGCCGGGATAGATAAATTCAGCCATTGGCATAATTTCCAAATTTGTTTCCTAACCTCTGTCATGAAGGCTATCATGGTAAGAAAAGCAAATGAAGCCTTCGGGCAGTACTGCCCCATAGAAATATAAAGTGAGGAGCAAATCTAATTTTACATTTTCTAGTGGCCATATTTTTAAAAGATAAGAAACAGGTGAAATTAATTTTAATCAGACATTTTATTTCACCTGATATATCCAAGATACTATCATTTCAACACACAATCAACACACAATGTATTAATATACTTATTTTTGTACTGTCTTCAAAATATAGTGCATATTTTACACTTACAGATCTTTTCATTACAGACTAACCACATTTCAAGTGCTCATGTGGCTAGTAGCCATGGTATTAGACAGCACAGCTTTAAAGCTTCCACTCCCCATCCTGAGAATAAGCCAAAAACGATGCCTCATTCCTGGAAGATTCTCAGAAATGTGTGTGCAATCACATCAAAAGAGAGTTGAGAGTTGCAAGGATTATGGTTCCTTTCATGTCCCTTTTTAGCATATCTGATTTGCCTATGCAACTGTCAGATCTTGAAGAAATACAGAGGATTATTTTTTATTGTGATTTTTTAAAAACTGAAGTATAGTTGATTTCCAATGTTGTGTTAGTTTCAGGTGCATAGCAAAGTGAATCCATGATACATACATATAAATCTAGTTTTTTCAGATTCTTTTCCATTATAGGGTATCACAAAATACTGAGTATAGTTCCCTCGTTGGTTACAGAGGATTCTTAAAGGCTTAATTAGGTAGTGACTCAAATTGTATCTACTGTTCCAGATGTGGTCTATTTGCTGTAGTAAATCAGCACAGTTCCTAACATTTGGTATGCCACTACAGATGCGGTAACTGTTCTGTCCATTCAAATAAGAAGAAAGCATTCGTTGCAATTTGCTTTCACTTGGCAGGCAGAGCTGTCCACCTCCACTGTCTTGCCTTGGGATTATGTCAACTCTGCATCTGTGCTGCAATTTAGTCCATGCTTGACTTTCTCCCTATTTCACAGCACATGGTGTTGGCCCATTATGTCGATGACATCAAACTAATAAGACTTGGAGGCCAGGATGCAGCAGATGCGTTAGATACTTTGGGTAAGATACATATGTGCCTGAAGTGAGAGATGTAGCCCCTGCAAAGATAGGAGGCTGCCACCTCATTAAAATATAAATCCCTCATAAGGTTTAGGAATTGGGATCTCACCCTCAAAGGAAGAGATACGTGTACCTCATAACCTCTACCATTAAGAAAGAAACATGGGGGACTTCTCTGGTGGCACAGTGGTTAAGACTCCTCGCTCCAAAATGCAGGGGGCCTGGGTCTGAACCCTGGTCAGGGAACTAGATTCCACACGCATGCTGCAACTAAGGGTTTGCATGCCACAACTAAGAAGACTGTGTGCTGCAACTAAGGAGCTTGCCTGCTGCAACTAAGACCTGGTGCAACCAAATAAATAAGTAAATAAACATTTTTAAAAAAGAAAAAAGAAAGAAGCACGGGCAGAGTGGGGGAGTGTAGGGATAAATTAGGAATTTGGGATTAACAGATACTATTGTATATAAAATAAACAATGACATACTTATAGGACAGGGAACTATGTTCAATATCTTGTAATAACCTATAATGGACAAGAACCCGAAAAAAGAATAGATAAATAACTGAATCACTTTGCTGTATACCTGAAACATTGTGAGTCAACTATACTTAAAGAAAGAAAGAAAGAAAGAAAGAAGAAAGAAAGAAAGAAAGAAAGAAAGAAAGAAAGAAAGAAAGAAAGAAAGAAGAAAGAAAGAAAGAAAGAAAGAAAGAAAGAAAGAAAGAAAGAAAGAAAGAAAGAAAGAAAGAAAGAAAGAAAGAAAAAGAAAAATCACTTCTTTAGATTTTAGAGGCACTATATACCACAATTAAGCATGCTGTTGACCCTTTTACTGCTTTCAGAATTGAGCAGGACCTAAAAGGCTTTCGGGATTGAGCAGGACCCAGAGCAAGGAAAATACTCCACAGCTGTTTTTAACACTTAGCACTTTGGATTCCTGCAGAACCAGTGGTGTTTGAGGTGTGCGTGTGTAGATACAGGATGCTATACAGCACCTGTGGCAAACCTCAACCAGAGAATCAAAAAGGAGTCCCCTGGGTTTTGGAGAAAATCTATGTACTCTTTGGCAAGTAACTATTTTCCTTTTGAGAAGCAGTCTTGGCTTGGTATTGGTGATTGGATTCCTGTCAGTGGACACAAAGAATTCATGCAACATGGACTGTCCATTGTGGACTGGATGTTATGTGATCCACCAAGCCATAAAGCCAAGCTTATATAGTAACACCCCATCAAAATGTCCTGAAGGCACAAACAAATTACAAATGCAGATAACTCAAATTCTCAGTGTGCCTCTACTTGTCACACTGACACCTCTTCCTTGACACATACCTATGATCTCATGCAGGGTTTTTTGTAACTAGTTAGCCTAATGTAGATGACTCTGTGATGTTCTGGCATCAGAAGGAAGTAGAATGCTTAGCCTGGAGGCCCCCTTAAGGAGGCCCCCTTAAGGCCCCCTTAAAGACAGTGACAAAGAGAAATCCTCCAATAGGCAGAACTTGGCCTGGAAAGTAAGGTGGCATCAGAGTGGATCTACAGTGTAGATTCATGGGGAATGTACAGTGTAGATTCATGAGAAATGGCTAATAGTTTGGCCAGATGTTCAAGAAGTTGGAATGTACTAATGGCGAAAAGTTAATGGAAGAAGTTTGTTGAAGAACCTCACAGAATATGTGCGAGTGTGAGGCTGTGTCCCATGTGAATACTCACCAACAGCCTCCACTGTGGAGGAGGTTATGGTGGCAAGAAGGAAGGTTTTGCACACCTCAAGAACATGGATTCCCCTCGTCAAGGCTGGCCTGGCTACTGACTTTACTGAATGCTCACATACTAGCAGTAAAACCAAACCAAAGCCCCTGATATGATAATGTAATGTAGGAGAACCAGTAGGCTACCTGGTGGCAGGTTAATTTCATTAGATTCCTTCCATTAGAGAGGATAGTCCTCCCCAGAGAGACATTTTTTCTGGGTTTTAATTTGTCTTCCCTTCTCTCTATGCTTGTTCCAGGTATCACAGACTCCATTGGTTCTAATCAAGAAATTCATTCAACCATTTAAGAAGAAAACGGGCTGATGTTCATGGGATTCAGGTATCTCACATGTATCCCGGTCACCCAGAAGCAGCCAGCCTTAAGGACAAATGAAACTGTTTACTGAAGACTCAGTTATGGCAAGGGCTAAAGACAAGACCTTGTGGTCTGAACCAGTGGTGCTGTTTCTTCTATAGCCCAAATATGTAGGTTCTGTCCCCAAGGGTTAGAAATGGTGGGTGTAGCATCTTTCACGATTACATCTAATGACCCACTTACAAAAAAAAATGTGATGCTCATTTACACCACTATGAACTCTGCTAGTTTAGAAGTCTTAGTAGCCAATCGAGAAATCTACCCACAGGGACACAAAAATGATGCCACTGAAATGAAAGCTGAAACAGTTACTTAACCATGGGGGCTTCTTATATCACTTGAAGAACAGGGGGTTATGGTGTTGACAGGAGTGACTTATCCTGATAAGGAGAAATAGAGTTGCTGTTTTACCATGCAGGCCAGGAGGAGTATGTCTGAAATCCATGATATACATTATATCTCCCAGTACTTCTTTGTCCAATAAAGTTTAAGTGAAAACTGCAGAAACCAAATACAGGCAAATATTCAGGTCACCATAGCATGTATAGAAACAACCAGTCAACAGGCTAACTGAGGACAAAGGAGCATGGGGTAGATGATGGAGGAAAGAAGACATATAGGGACTTCCATGGTGGTGCAGTGGTTAAGAATCCACCTGCCAATGCAGGAGACACTGGTTCGATCTCTGGTCCAGGAAGATCCCGCATGCCGTGGAGCAAGTAAGCCTGCGTACCACAACTACTCAAGCCCACATGCCTAGAGCCCGTGCTCTGCAACAAGAGAAGCCCCTGCTCTCCACAACTAGAGAAGGCCTGCACGCAGCAACAAAGACCCAATGCAGCCAAAAATAAATAAATTTAAAAAAATAAATCTTAAAAAAAAAGAAGACATATAAATATCAACTCTGACCTTTTGACCAACTGTGGTGGTGGGAGGCTGTAATCTGTACTTTATTTTTCCCTTGATGTGTCATAACTACTTATCCTTTTCTTTCTTTTCTGCTCCCCTACTAATTTCTATGCAGGGTGTGTGGTGATGGTGGCTATCTTTACAGTATAATCCATAGGTTACAGAATATAAAGATAGAACCCAGATGGAACTAGAGAAAGAATATTCATCACCCAGAGATCCTGGGCTTGAAGCTAGATACCCTAACTGATGAGAACTTGACTTGTCTCCTTTTTTGGACAGATGAGTAAGCCAGTTTTCATTTGAGGGATAGTTGCGTTATCTCAGGCATGAAAGTTGTTATTGGTAAACTTAAGAATGCAAAAATGGTACATGCTGATGTTGGGAAAACAAAGGATTGAATACACTGTAGATAAATTTGTCACATTTTCGAGCTGCCCAGTAAATTTTTGAGCAGTCTTGGTATATTTTGGAAATTTACCACCTTCTAAGTCCCACTCCCCACCCCCAAGGTGAATGCCCAAAGGCTCTCTTTCCAAGCTTTTCTGACCACTATGGCATAAAATGTAACCCAGACTCCACCAATAAGGCTTATCCACGGAGACCTAGATTTCAAGGTGCCCAGCATAAGAAAGCAGTACTGCATTTTTTTCTTTTTTCTTTTTTGTCAATAAAGTAACAAGTATCTGACTCTCAGAGCCCTCAAGACTGAGTTTTTGGTAAAGGGATGCCACAGATACTGGCAGCAGTCGCGTTTGTAATAAAATTGAATCTCTGACACAGAAGTGGCAGCAGAGAAACCACAGTATTTGGTTAGTGCTCAGGGGAAAAAACTTAGGTGATTTTTCTCATAAAACCAGTTCTGTGGCATGGGGGGTTTCAGGTCCCTGGAAATGTGGAGCTGTGGCTGATTCTCTGGTCTTGTCAATTAGTCTGCAAACTGCCTAATATCCAAAGACAGTTTCTGTTGCTTGCAACTGGTGACTCTGCCTGATCCAACAGGGACTAGTTGCATTGAGAGGGTTGAAAAATACATGAAAAGAAAGAATGAAAGGAAAGTCTAGAAAGTGTGATTGTGGAACTGCTTCATGTTTCTGAGCAGGGAACTGACATAATTACATTGGGAGAATTAAGCTGGTAACAGCAGAGAAACTATATAAAGGAAAGACATGAGACAAATTCAGGTAAGGCCAACAAAGAGACCTTCCCTCTAGTCTAGGTGGGGACAGGGACAGTGAGGCTTAGACTAGATCAGGGGTCTAGATCCAGGATAGCAGAGATGGCTTGCAGTCTCATTCCTGGTTTGACTGTGGATGAAGAGCTCACATGGCTTTCTAATCACAAATTTTAATCTATTAAAAGTCACTGCTAATCATTTTTTCTGGTATTTGAATGAAAGAATGATTAAACTCAAATCTATCTCAGTGTCACATGATAGTATCTTCTCGATGTGGATTCAAGGTTGGCTTTGACATTCCCTAACTTGCTTTGTTGTGAGGTCCTCAAAAGTTGCACACATGCAGAGCAAGTTCCTTCTATAGGAAATATTTCTGAGAAGTGGTGTCTTACTCAATGTTTTATGGAAGGAAGCGTAGTGACATTTGACGATCTAATCACATGCCAGATCCACGAGCCTATTTATTCCTTCCAAGAGCCTTATGAGGATGACATGATTATATTCATTTTATAGATGATAAGAATCACAAGTGGATTCCCCGCTGTTTTCAGAATTCCCACCTGCCAGGCTAATTTAGCCCAGTTGGCTGGCTGAGGCCCCAGTTCTCCTTTTGCTCTGTATCAAGGGACTCATGGGAAACTTAGCAATGCTACAGTCATGGAGAGAACTACTGTGTCTTTTTCATCTCCTGCCTGGGACCAGGGGGACCTAACAGGAAAAGCAGAGGGAGGTGAGTGGGTGAGGAGAGTGTGCTCACCCTCAGGATTGATGGCAACCACTCCCATCTGCAGAGCTTACAAACATGGGTCCCATGTGTTTTCTCATTGAATGTAATCTTCACAGGAACTCTCTGAGGCAGGTATCATGAGGCCCATTTTAAAGATGGAGAAACTGAGTCTCAGAAGTAGAGTCCCTTGCATGCAGTAACCAGCAGAGCTGAAGTTTGAGTTCAAATCCTCTGACTCCAAAACCAGTGCATGTTTTTCAATGCATTAAGCCACAAAGGAAGATGTGGGATGGAGCAGGTTTCTGGATAGAGTCATGGACCTGGGACTCCCTGGTTGGAGGCCAGTATTCCTGCAGGGTATCCTTCTTTCCTCAGGTTGCTTTGGAACTCTTAAGGCAAACCACCGTATCCTATACTCAGAGCTGGTATGGCGTACGTTCTCAAGCATCCAGACCCAGGGATGGCCGTGTATTGGGAAAGAGGTGGTGCTCATTATCGGTACTCCTCCCTCCTAAGCCAGCTCCCAAAGCTGCCGAGATGTAATCGTAGGCATTACACAGAACAAGACCAAAATACCAGCTTTATGGCTGATAAAGGAGACCATGGCGTCACCCACCCCCCTCCACCCGGCCCCCGGCCAAGACTTCCTACTATTTATCCCCCAAATTTTAGTCCTCCCTCTCCAAGGGGCAGAACACTGGTCATCCACTGCCTGAAGGAGCGGAGAACCTGAGTTTGCTGAGAGTAGGCTGCTCCAAAAGAGGACTCCTGCATTCTCACTTTTGCAGTTAGTCACTCTTCCTCCCCTGGGGAGCACAGAGGAACTGGCCACATCTGCCCATACTTTCTCGTCTTCTCCATGACAGTGTAAGGAAAGGGCAGCATACATTCCTCCCTCCCAGCACTGTGCCTCCCACATTGCAACGTCCTGACTCACCGGCTATCAGCTGATGCAATCACACAATCATTTCTGATGAGGAAATGGAGACAGTGGTCTTTGTCTTATCTAGAATAGTTGGTAAGTGTGGTAATCACATAGCAGGAAGGACTAGTAGCCTGGAAGAGTAGAGGTGTTATTTGGTGACTGATGGAGTCACCAGTCAAGGCTGTAAAGAACCTTAGAGATAATGTACAACAAATACCTGCATACCTGACAGGTGTGTCTGTCCAGGTCATACGGGAAGTAGTTACTGTCGTGTGGGATCTGGGATGCGAACTCAGACATAAAGAAGTCTAATGACTTCAGCCCCATACTCATGAGCCCCCTGTAAGGCTTTCTCATTTTTAGGTCCCAGCCTGACCCTGCCGACCCCTCCAGCCTGGCCATCCCTGAATGGGTATCTGATGCAAGAGCAGACAGGTTATATGCTGCTCTCTAAATTGGACAGCAGGCATTCTGGTGACTGATGGAATCAATGAGACTCTGTCTTTTGAGGATTTTTGAATATGAGACATTGGACATTGAACAATTGAATGGAGGGGCAGAAGACACAGAGAGCAGGCAGCAGGAGGCATGAGCTGAAGCTGTGTGTGAGCAGAGGGAGTGAGGTCAGGTGGAGGGTGAAGGGCATTTCTTAGGTAGGGCTGTGGACAGCAGAAGAAAAGATGGGGGAGCTGGATTCAAATGATGGTGACGCTCTAGGGTGGCAATCAGCTCTTCCTGCTGCTGAGGGAGGGCTAGAGACCACCCAGTTGCCCGACCCAGATAGGATCCTCTACTACCTCCCAAATACCAAACTGTGTTCTGGGCCCCAGGGAGGCTAGCTTATTGGGCTGCTTATAGGATCGCCAGAGATCGGGCAGTATGGTCAAGATACCACCCTTTCTTACAACCTATAACTTCATAAACCACCAACACTCAGGGTGATCTGGTTAAGCCCTTTTGTAGCTTATAACCCAAAGAGGCTAATCCACTAGCTTTTATTTTACCGGCAACAGCACGTGTATGAACCATATAAATTAGTATTAGAATTTTTGATCCAATAGTTTTATCCCATCTGAGGTCTTCTGATTAACCTAGAACTCCCAGTGGTCATTTCTTCCATCCCAAATAATCAGCGATACAGCTTTAGAAACCTTTGGGTATAGCCTCACCAGCTCCTTTTTTTCCTGACATTCTAAGCAGGGATTTCTTGGGCAGTTTTTGCATCCATGTCTAGTGTCTGTCCTGGGGTCTTCGCATGGCATGAACAGTCAAGATGCTTAAATGCCCAGAATATAACTCCCTATTTATAGGAAGTGAGCTGAACGGTGGAGATGTTTGTTTTGAACGGAGGGGGGTAATTCAAGTGGGGAGAGGACAGGAATGCCCCGTTATTAGCTCAGAAATGTAACCTCTAGCTTTGCTCGGATTTGCCCCAACTGACCGCTACGCTACTTCCTCACCCTCCTCACCCCTTTTTTGCTCTCTGCCACTCTTCTCTCCTCTTGCCTCTCTCCTTTCCCCAGCTTCTCTTCCATCCCCTTGACCCTGGGTGGTATGAGTAAACCCTTAGCAAGCATCTGCAGAATCCAGGTCTCCTTCTCCAAAAGAGTCTCTGGTGATAGAAGCATGAATTTTCACAGTTAGATGCAAACTTTATTCTATTTTCTCACCTATGAAATTGGCAAAGTTTAAAAACCCATTTTACTTACAAAGGCACAGGAAAAGCAGCACTCTCATAGGCTGCTGGTGCAAGTACAAATTGGCATAATTTGGGATATGAAAATTACAAATCACATACCTTTTGACCTAATAGTTCCACTTGCCTCCACAGACGCAAGGTGACATCTCCCTCCATCAAACCTTCCTCTGATTTCTCAAATAGCGCCTCCTGACCTCCCTTACAGATGGCAGCTGGAGAAAAACTATTCTCCAACTCTTCTGCCTATTTTTCTTTCTTCCTTTCTTCCTTTCTCCCTTCCTTCCTTTCTTTTTTTTAAAGGTTTTATTGGAAAATAGTTGATTTACAATGTTGTGTTAGTTTTAGGTGTACAGCAAAGTGAATCAGTTATACATACACATATATCCACTCATTTTTTAGATTCTTTTCCCATAGAGACCATTACAGAGTATTGAACAGAGTTCTATTTTATATATAGTAGTGTGTACACATCAATCCCAATCTCCCAATTTATGCCTCTCCTCCCCTCCTCCTCTTATTCCCCGGTAACCGTAAGTTTCTTTTCTACATCTGTGACTCTACTTCTGTTTTGTAACTTAGTTCCTTTGTACCCTTTTTTTAGATTCCACATATAAGTGATATCATATGATATTTGTCTTTCTGTGTCTGACTTACTTCACTCAGTATGACAATCTCTAGGTCCATTCATGTTGCTGCAAATGACATTATTTCATTCTTTTTATGGCTGAGTAATATTCCATTGTATATATGTACCACATCTTCTTCTTGATATTTTTTTCTTATTAGTAATGTATATATGGCAACCCCAATCTTCCAATTCATCCCACCCCAACCACCCCCTACCCCGCTTTCCCCACTTGGTGTCCATATGTTTGTTCTCTACATCTGTGTCTCTATTTCTGCCTTGCAAACCTGTTGATCTGTACCATTTTTCTAGATTCCGCATATATGCATTAATATATATTTGTTTTTCTCTTTCTGACTAACTTTACTCTGTTTGGCAGTCTCTAGGTCCATTCATGTCTCTATAAATGTCCCAATTTTGTTCCTTTTTATGACTGAGTAATATTCTGTTGTATATATGTACCACATCTTCTTTATCCATTCCTCTGTTGATGGACATTTAAGTTGCTTCCATGACCTGGCTATTGTAAATAGTGCTGCAATGAACATTGGAGTGCCTTATATTTTTGAATTATGATTTTCTCCAGGTATATGCCTAAGGATTGGGATTGCTGGATCATATAGTAACTCTATTTTTAGTTTTTTAAGGACCTCCATACCATTCTCCATAGTGGCTGCACCAATTTCCATCCCTACCAACAATGTAGGAGGATTCCCTTTGCCCCACACCCTCTCCAGCATTTGTTTGCCAGAAGATGAGAGAATTGTGACCATGTAATAAGGGCAAAAAGGGATTAAAAAGTAATATCTCAACTTACTAAGGCCATAGAGGCATTTAGTGATGGTGGCACAGGTGATGCCAGAGCCTTGTGCAAGTGGAGAAGTCATTTTCAGTTCTGCCCTCAAGCAGGAAGGAACTCCTCTAGCCAGAGAGCTTTTAACACTCCTTAATATCACCACAATCTATAATGAATACAACTCTAGAAGAGAAGGGTCCCAGCAGATTGCATCCTAAGAGCCCTTGGGTTAGAGATTAAGAGAGCCAGCCTCACTCAGCTACAGCCAGACTCAGCATCAAACACAGTACCTGCACGGGAATTCCCCGGTGGTCTAGTGGTTAGGACTCTGCACTTCCACTGCAGGGGGCACAGGTTCAATCCCCTGTCAGGGAACTAAGATCCTGCAAGTCATGCAGCCAAAAAACAAAACAACACAAAAAAACACAGTACCTTCAGCCTGTGCAGAAAGATGATATATAGCAAACAGATCCTGTAGAAAGAGGCAGCCCTTCCAGTGCAGGGCACACTGTGTGAGATGGCGAAGCAGGGGCTGCCTATAAAGCATTAGACTCAAACTGCCCTTCTGCTTTAGGGTCATCCCTGGAATCATCTAAAGAGGAGCCAGAGCTGGTGATTAGAACCCACTGTATACCATAGTCTGCCTTCAGCATTCTCACCATTTCATTTAGCCTTTATTCACAAAGTTCTGGGCTTGGTGAATTTCAAGGCGATATTAGAGTAGAGCTTCTAGAAAAATAAAGATAGGCGCTGCCTTTTACCAATTTCTTTCCCATCATTCCTGCCACACATTTCAACAGTTCTTCATTTAAGGGGGCATGGTAATTGGGTGTCAAGAGCATTTCACTGCTCTTCTATGTGACAAGTCTTCCTCTGCTTTATTTCCTTATCTGCAGTGCCCGTGTTTACGATCCTGTGGTGAACTTACCAACACGGAAATAATTTGGGTGGGAGTAAGGGATGGAACAAAGTGATGGTGGGGTCTAGAGTGGCCGGATGGCAGGGAGGTGATTCCGACGGAAACACAGCAAGTCCAAAAATAAATTGTGCCTTTGCGAGCCTAAAAGGAAATGAGAGATGAGTCCCCGACTGTAATTTTAGCTGTGTTCATTGTGAGGACAGGTGTTCGCCCTCTGATAATAAATAGACTTTAATCCTAGGTGTGAGTACATGTCAACAGGGGTGGCTCCAGAGAAAGTCAAAGGAATTGCACCAAACGTACTGTTAGCCCGCAACCAAATTCTCACCCTGAAGAATTACTAGCAGGTAGAAATGGCAGTCTTCGTATGGCTCACTAGGTAATGAAAAAGCATTGATTCTTCCAAGTCAACAAACATCTTTCCAGTGCAACAGAGAGGCGTGGCTCTGGCATGTGGTGACACATGGCGCACACCCAAGCTCTGTAAGGCTAATTAGTTGTGTAATGGACGGATGAGTCAAAGATCAGGCTTCCTAGTTTATCAGCTACGTGGTGGCTCCCAGTGACTTGCTCCAGGATGACAGTGGCTCCATGCTGGCAATCTCAGGGCCTATTATGAGCCCACAGAGTCACCATCAAGACTTGGGTTTCAGTGTCTTAGGTGAAGAGGCAGGATAAAGAGACTCCTGACTCACACCCTTTCATCCAAAGAGAAAGATTCCTTCAGGTGCTGTGTTTCTGTGAGCATCTTCATTTTCTTTGGGGCATTATGACTTGACGTTGACAGCACGAGGGAAGGAACAAAGTAAGGGTCTGATCCAGCAAAGTCGACTCTGGCAACGTATAAAACCTTTCCTACAAGACATGGGCACCGCCGGCCAGTCAATAGAACCCACAGCTGTGGCTGCACATGCTCTCCTGTGAACTTCCTTCCACAAGTCCCCTGACTGCAATATTGATCTTGACACTGGTCCCCCAGCTACCCAGTTAGTTCTGGAGAGCGAGAAGTGGTTACTTTGCTCCCAACCCCCAGTGGTCCAGGAAGAAACAAGGAGTCATATAATCCCAGGTTTAAGTACTGGCTAAGCTACACAAAAATTGGATGACGATGGACAAATAATTCATCTGAGTCTCAATTTCTTCATCTGTAACTAGTATCCACTTTGTAGGGTGGTTGTGAAGATTAAGTTAAATCAGGTGTATGGAGTATCTAACACAATGCCTAGCACGAAGAGAAGCTCTATAAATGGTAGTTTCCATCTCGGTGGTAAGTGACTCTCAGAATTGGAAAAATATGAAAGGTCACCCAATAAAACTCTCCTGCTTTTCTGTTGCCTCCAAGACATGTGGCCTTCCAGCCTCTGCTTTGAATCTATCCAGGGAGGTTCAAGGTTCTTGCTGAAATTGAGCTGAAATACAATCTCAGGGGCTTCTGTCGTTTGGAATAGCAATCCCTTGCCCACATGCCAGAGTAGCACTATGGTTGTGTAGACGTGCACCACACAGCTCTGGGTGGTGCTGTGCACGTAGATGACAATGTAAATGGTGCCCCCTGGAGTTGAGCAATGTAATGGCCCTGCGTATCTAATAGTCCTCCAAATATTTGGTGTCAACATTAGATTCGAGTCTTTTCTTCTCCAATGAAAACCTCCAGATTCCTTTTATCATGCCTCACATGACATCTCCCATCACTCTAGTCACTCTTCTCTGAATGCTCAACTATGTGGTGCCTGGACCAGGACATGATGCTTTAGTCATCATTTGACTAGTTTGGAGAATTGAGACTCACTCTTCACAGCTCATGCTGCTAAGCTATGGTCTCCCACCGCCACCCCCATCCTGGTTTTTTGCATGGTTTGTTTTTATTTTAGTTTTCACTTAACCCAACAACAGGACTTGACATTTGTCTCTGAAATCTCATCTCACTAGGTTCAACTCATCATTCCAGATGGCGAAGACTTCTTTTGTTTTTTTTAAATAAGAAATAAACTTTTTAAAATCAAAGTATAGTTGATTTACAATATTGTATTAATTTCTGCTGTACAGCAAAGTGATCCAGTTATATATATTCTTTTTTATATTCTTTTCCACAGGATATTGAATATAGTTTCCTGTGCTATACAGTAGGACCATGTTGTTTATCCATTCTATGTAGATAGTTTGCCTCTGCTAATCCCAAACTCCCAATCCATCCCTCCCCCATCTCTCCTCCCCCTTGGCAACCACAAGTCTGGCCTCTATGTCTGTGAGTCTGTTTCTGTTTCATAGATAAGTTCATTTGTGCTGTTCTAATCCATCAGCAAAAACATGATGGGGATTAGATACCACTTTCACCAAAATATGGTGTTCTGAAAACCCAGAGGATTTGACCACTGAAGAAAGTGCTTTGACTATCAAGACATACCCTATCGGAACTTCCCTGGGTGCAGTGGGTAAGACTCCAAGCTCCCAAAGCAGGGACCTGGGTTCGATCCCTGGTCAGGGAACTAGATCCCTCATGCATGCCGCAGCTAAGAGTCTACATGCTGCAACTAAAGAAGTCTGCATGCCACAACGAAGATCCCGCATGCTACAACTAAGACCAGGCACAGACAAAATAAATAAATAAAGCTTGTCATTGGCACCTACAGCTTCTTAATTAAAAAAAGAGAGACTTGCCCTATCACCAGAGCCTGATAGGGAATATAGTGCTTCCCCTCTACAATGTTATGTTCAGCTGTTGTCACATCTGATGTGGGAGCCCTCCAGCTACACAGCTGTATCTTTATGTGACACATGCCCGCACCACCCCTTTTATCAAGATGAGTTCATAGCACTGAATGCTACATCTGACAAGGCAAACAAAAAAATTTTACCTTATGACAGTCAAAGTGCATTTTTGCTTCCTAATCCCTCTGAGGCAATGATCCCATTAGGGCATAGTCTCCTGATTCTCACGAACTTCACTTCACTTTTTGATCAGCTCTGCTTCTCTAACCGCTTCCTCTCCCCCAGCCCCCACCATGAAACCATCAGCAAAGCGAAACAAGAACTTTGCCACACACTTGGGTCTTACATGAATGAGAATTTCAGGAGTGGGTGGAAAGGGAGCCGTATCTGGCCCTTTCCTTCCCTGCAGCTGGGTGGGCAGCCCACAGTTCTTTCCCACAACCAGAGAAGTTATTTCTTTCTCCTTTTTGGTCCTTCTCTGCACACCACCATGAACGGTCCCCTGAGCAGCTCTGCTCCCTTCCATCTCTGTGTTCCATTCTTCGGTTTCGTGCCTCAGCATCTCTGGAACTGTAATCCCTCGGCTGATTACTCATGCTCTGGACTCACGCACCCTCCGTTTATTACTCACGGACACGTCCTAGGTGCTGTGGACAATCAAAGATGCTTCACATGACTGAATCCTGCCTCACAGTCCACAGTCCAGTTGGGGGATTACCTGATGACTACGCGGTGAGCTAGGAAGTGGTAGGTGCTTTAAGAATAGAATTCAGGGACTTCCCTGGTGGTCCAGCCATTAAGACTCCATGCTTCCACTTCAGGGAGCGTGGGTTCGATCCCTGGTCGGGGAATTAAAATCCTCCATGCCCCGCAGCCAAAAAAAGAAAAGAAAACAATTGATAACATAGAGTGGGAGCTTAGACGTGGGCAGAGAGGTCACTCCCAATTTGAAGAGAGGCCTCAAAGAAGAGGGACTTCGAAGCTGGGTCTGGAAAGTTGGAGTGATTCAGGGATGTGGCATTTCAGTCAGAGGAGGCTATCACCAGAGCAAAGGGTTCCGAGGTGTGATAAGGCAGCACACATCCACAGAAAAGACTGAAGTTTAGCTTGGACAAAGCATGGAGTACTGGGTGGCAGAGTGGGAGATAAGACTAGAGATGTAGGTGTGGCCAGACCTTGGCGGGTTGTAAAGTCAGCAAACAGGACTTAGCCTTTCAGCTGTAATCAGTGGCAGTCTTGAAAGTTTGGTGAGTCAGAAGTCGTCACGTACTTTGTTTGGTTTGGTTTTTTGAATTTTTATTTAACATTGGAGTATAGTTTGATTAACAATGTTGTATTAGTTTCACGTGGACAGCAAAGTGATTCAGTTATGCATATACACGTATCTATTCTTTTTCAAATTCTTTTCCCACTTAGGTTATTATGGAATATTGAGCAGAGTTCCCTGTGCTATACAGTAGGTCTTTGTCTATTATCTGTTTTAAATATATCAGTGTGTTCATGTCAATCCCAAACTCCCAATCTAGTCCTCCTTCCATGGTAAAGGCACACACTTTGAAAAAAAAGTCTGTAATAAGCACTACATGTTTTTAAAAAGAGAAAGAAAGTTGGTGTTCAGTAATTTGACTAAGTTGTATAGGTTGCTATCTAAGCTCTGATAGCTCTCAATTTTTTTTTTTTTAAACAAAAGTTCTGAATTAGGGACTTCCCTGGTGGGCTAGTGGTTAAAACTCCGTGCTTCCATTGCAGAGGGCATAGGTTCAATCCCTGGTCAGGGAACTAAGATCCCACATGCCGTGAGGCACAGCCAAAATAAATAAAAATAAAAAGTTCTGAATTAAAATGGGACAAGAGAAGAAAGTGTCACTTGGATTCTGAAAGGCCCTGCCTGTGCGTACCCCAGAGAGCAGGGCTGAAAACACAACCTTACCCAGATCCACCAGGCACGGGCCTTTTCTAAGCTGTGCGATTGGAGAGGAGGAGGAGGAGGCAATTGTCACATGCAATGAGGGCTGTGGTGGAAATGACCTTGAAATGACATTCAGGAATCTAGAGTTGTCACTGATTCCCTTCTCCGGGCCTCAGTTTCCCATTAGAACCCTAAGGGAATGCATCAAGTTGACCCCTGCGGATGGGAAGTTCATTGACCCGTGCCCAGCTAGCTTCTATAGCATCTTAGCCCCTCTGCCACTGCCCCCAGCATGGGCTTGAAATAAATGCACTCTACCCTTCTTCTTTATCTCTGGGACTTCTCTAGTCCTAAAATGCTGCACACAGATGTCAGGATTCAGGAAATACCAACTATAGCCCCTCTATTCTATTACCTTCTCGGGTAGTTTTTGGCATGCACGGGAGAGAATGCAGATGGGAGCGATGCGGTGGGAAAACCTTGAAGAAAACCAACTACAGAGAAAAAGATGGCGGCGAAGTAGAGAGACGTGGAGTGCATCCCTCTCCACAGATGCATTGGGAGTGCACGGAAGGACGCAGTCATTCCCACAGAGAACCAGCTGAACACCAGCAGACGGCCTCGGACACCAGAAAGGGCTGCGGGGAGCCCGACATAGCCGGTAGGGAGGCATCTACGAGGGCTCAAAGAGGGTGAAGCGGCGGAGCTGTGGCAGACGGGAGGGAGTGAGAAACATACGGAGGGTCCGCAGCGCAGCTCAGCGTTCCCGGACCAAGAGATCAATCCACGGCTGAACGGAGGGTCCGGGAACGGGAGCGTGGGAACCGGAGAGCTGGTTCAGGGGGAGAAACATTGTTGCCGGTAGGGTGAAGGACCGAGAGGACAGGAGGGAGGAGGTCCGCGGAGAGGAGTGCCGGTCCCTGAGAGCTGCCCGGCCATGATGGTGGCTGGAGGCTGCAGGCTCCCGGGCGGGGGGGAGGAGCCGCGCGCGTAGCCTCTCCCTCTCTTTCGGCGCCTCTGCAACAGGCAGTGGAGAGACGCCCTGCGGGCCACCTAAGGTGCTCAGGGATAACAAGCACCCTCAGGCGCTCGGGCAGGGCTAGATTAAAACTCCTTGCAACGCCAGCAGCAGGGAGGCTGCCAAGAGAAAAAAAAAAAACCAGCATCAAAAAGAAAAAACCCCGAGAGAGGCCCAACTCTAAGACTTTCTGTGTACGCCTGAGCCACCAGCGCCCTCTGCAACAGGCACCTCCAAGCCTGACTGAAACAACAGTGCGCCACTGCTCACTCACTCCCAGGAGAAGGAGCCACTATTGTACCCTCTCCCTCCCCACACACCGAGGCTTACAGACGAACAATAAAGGAACCTCTGCTGGTCACAGAATAACGCAAAAAAAAAAAAAAAAACCAAGGCAAGGAGAAGGACACTTACAGCTGAGACGCTAAGGAAACAGAAATAGTAGTATCAATACCTATTGAACTGGTCCATTCTGGGATCAGTTCTGGATTTTTTTTCTTTTTTTCTTTCTCTCTCTCTCTCTTTTTTTTTTTTTTTTTTTTTGATTTATTAAATACAATCTTAGCCCTAAGGGATCTACAAGTTTTACAACATAATTTTTTAAGGATATTTTTTATTCTTTTTTTTTTTTTTTTTTTTTTTTTTGCCTTTTTATATACTTCTATATCTAGCTAAGTTTTTGGTAGTATGGACAAAATATCTTTCATACTTTCCTTTCATCCCTTTCTTTTATACACTTCTATTCCTTTCTTTTTCTTTGCATATTTCCAACCACATTACGCTCTTCTGTTCCCCTTTCTTCCAGCCATTTTAAGTGTATTTTATCTTAACATACTTATAAGCAACACTATCGGTCTGCTCAGACTCCTTGCTCTATTCTCCAGATGATGCACTGCCTTGGTGTTAATATTAGGCTTTTGTCTTTATCTTAGTTCTTAGTACAGTTGTCTAATTACATTCTGATAATCTCCATTCTCTCTGGTGGTACTCCAGCTCCTTTCTATATTTGATCCTAGCTTACAAAATCTCCCTGGATTGATGTTTGTATGTGTAGGGTGTTATTTGTTGTTTGTTTGCTTTTGCTTTTGTCTCTGATTTGTTCTGTTTCAGTTGTCAATTTCTGCTGGGTTTCTCTCTGAATATCTGATAGCACACTGGGGTTCTGTCAGGTCTTTCTAGAGCCTTATGTCCTAACGGATTCAATAATTGTGTGTCTTATACATGTATGTGTTTCCTAGACTGAATATTCGTTTAATCCAATACTTGGACATTAGTCTGAGGCTTGGACAGTCTTCTATAAACACCTCTATCACCAGGACAAGCAACCCCAAAAGCTTGGACAACCATGAGGAAACAAAGAAACCCCATGCAGGCAAAGGAGCAGGAAAAAAACCCACAAGACCAAATAAATGAGGAGGAAATAGGAAAAATGCCTGAAAAAGAATTTAGAGTAATGATAGTAAAAATGATACAAAATCTCTATAACAAAATAGAGAAAGTACAAGAAACAGTTCATAAGAACTCAGAAAAACAAACAGCAATGGATAACAAAATAACTGAAATTAAAAATACTCTAGATGCTATAACCAGCAGAATGACTGAGGCAGAAGAACGAATAAGTGAGTTGGAAGATAGAATGGGAGAAATAAACGCCACAGAGCAGGAAAAAGAAAAAAAAATAAAAAGACTAGAAGACAGCCTCAGAGACCTCAGTGATAACCTTAAACGTACCAACATTCGAATTATAGGCATCCCAGAAGAAAAAGAAAACAAGAAAGGGTCTGAGAAAATATTTGAAGAGGTTCTAGTGGAAAACTTCCCCAACATGGGAAAGGAAATAATTCACCAAGTCCAAGAAGCACAGAGAGTCCCATACAGAATAAACCCAAGGAGAAATACACCGAGACACATATTAATCAAACGAACGACAATTAAACACAAAGAAAAAATATTAAAAGCAGCAAGAGAAAAGCAACAAACAACATATAAGGGAAAACCCATCAGGATAACAGCTGACCTTTCCACAGAAACTCTGCAGGCCAGAAGGGAATGGCAGGATATCCTGAAAGTCCTGAAAGAGAGAAACCTACAGCCAAGAATACTCTACCCAGCAAGAATCTCATTCAGATTTGAGGGAGAAATCAAAAGCTTTCCAGACAAGCAAAAGTTAAGAGAATTCAGCACCACCAAACCAGCCTTACAACAAGTGCTAAAGGAACTTCTCTAAGTAGGAAACACAAGAAAAGGAAAACACCTACAAATACAAACCCAAAACAATTAAGAAAATGGTCATTGGAACACACATGTCAATAATCACTTTAAATGTAAATGGATTAAATGCTCCAACCAAAAGACACAGACTGGCTGAATGGATACAAAAACAAGACCCTTCTATATGCTGCCTACAAGAAACCCACTTCAGACCAAGGGATACATATAGACTGAAAGTGAAGGGATGGAAAAAGATATTCCATGCAAATGGAAGTCAAAAGAAAGCTGGAGTAGCAATACTCATATCAGACAAATTAGACTTGAAAGTAAAGACTATTAAAAGAGACAAGGAAGGACACTACATAATGATCAAGGGATCCATCCAAGAAGAACATATCACAATGGTAAATATCTATGCCCCCAATATAGGAGCACCTCAATACATAAGGCAAATGCTAACAGCTATAAAAGGGGACATCGACAGTAACACAATAATAGTGGGAGACTTGAACACCCCACTTACATCAATGGACAGATCATCCAAACAGAAAATAAATAAAGACACACAAGCTTTAAATGACACATTAGACCATCTCGACTTAATTGATATTTATAGGACATTCCATCCAAAAACGACAGACTACACTTTCTTCTCAAGTGCACACGGAACATTTTCCAGGATAGATCACATCTTGGGTCACAAATCAAACCTCAGCAAATTCAAGAAAATTGAAATCATATCAAGCATCTTCTCAGACCACAACGCCATGAGACTAGATATCAATTACAGGAAAAAAACTCCAAAAAAGACAAACACATGGAGGCTAAACAATTCACTCTTAAACAACCAAGGAATCACTACAGAAATCAAAGAGGAAGTCAAAAAATATCTAGAAACAAATGACAACGAAAACACAACAACCCAAAACCTATGGGACGCAGCAAAAGCAGTTCTAAGAGGGAAGTTTATAGCAATACAGTCCTACCTTAAGAAACAAGAAAATGATCGAATAAACAACCTAACCTTACACCTCAAACAACTAGAGAAAGAAGAACAAAGAAACCCCAAAGTGAGCAGAAGGAAAGAAATCATAAAGATCAGAGCAGAAATAAATGAAAAAGAAAGGAAAGAAACCATAAGAAAAATAAATGAAACTAAAAGCTGGTTCTTTGAGAAGATTAACAAAATTGATAAACCATTAGCCAGATTCATCAAGAAAAAAAGGGAGAAGATGCAAATCAACAGAATTAGAAATGAAAAAGGAGAAGTCACAACGGACACCTCAGAAATACAAAAGATCATGAGAGACTACTACAAGCAACTATATGCCAATCAATTGGATAACCTGGAAGAAATGGATACATTCTTAGAAAAATACAATCTTCCAAGACTGAACAAGGAAGAAATAGAAACCATGAACAGACCAATCACAAGTACAGAAATTGAGTCAGTGATTAAAAATCTCCCAACACACAAAAGCCCAGGACCAGATGGATTCACAGGCGAATTCTATCAAACATTTCGAGAAGAGTTAACACCTATCCTTCTCAAACTCTTCCAAAATATTGCAGAAGGCGGAGCACTCCCAAACTCATTCTACAAGGCTACCATCACCCTGATCCCAAAACCAGGCAAAGATGTCACAAAAAAAGAAAACTACAGACCAATATCACTGATGAATATAGATGCAAAAATCCTCAACAAAATACTAGCTAACAGACTGCAACAGCACATTAAAAAAATCATACACCACGATCAAGTGGGGTTTATCCCTGGGATGCAAGGATTCTTCAACATACGCAAATCAATCAACGTGATACATCATATCAACAAATTGAAGGATAAAAACCATATGATCATTTCAATAGATGCAGAAAAAGCTTTTGACAAAGTTCAACATCCATTTATGATAAAAGCTCTCCAGAAAATGGGCATAGAAGGAAATTACCTCAACATAATAAAAGCCATATATGACAAACCAAAAGCCAACATTGTTCTCAATGGAGAAAAACTGGAAGAATTCCCTCTAAGAACAGGAACAAGACAAGGGTGTCCACTCTCACCACTGTTATTCAACATAGTTTTGGAAGTGTTAGCCACAGCAATCAGAGAAGAAAAAGAAATTAAAGGAATCCAAATTGGAAAAGAAGAAGTCAAATTGTCACTCTTTGCAGATGACATGATATTATATATAGAAAACCCTAAAGACTCTACCAGAAAACTGCTAGCACTAATTGATGAGTTTAGTAAAGTATCAGGATACAAAATTAATGCACAGAAATCTCTTGCATTCCTATACACTAACAATGGAAGAGCAGAAAGAGAAATTAAGGAAACTCTCCCATTCACCATTGCAACAAAAAGAATAAAATACCTAGGAATAAAGCTGCCTAAGGAGGCAAAAGATCTGTATGCAGAAAACTTTAAGACATTGATGAAAGAAATCAAAGATGACACAAACAGATGGAGGGACATACCATGTTCCTGGATTGGAAGAATCAACATCATGAAAATGACTGTACTACCCAAAGCAATTTACAGATTCAATGCAATCCCGATCAAATTACCAATGGCATTTTTCACAGAACTGGAGCAAGAAATCTTACGATTTATATGGAAACGCAAAAGACCCCGAATAGCCAAAGCAATCTTGAGAAGGAAAAATGGAGTTGGTGGAATCAGGCTTCCTGACTTCAAACTATACTACAAGGTCATAGTGATCAAGACAGTATGGTACTGGCACAGAAATAGAAAGGAAGATCAATGGAATAGAATAGAGAACTCAGAAGTAAGCCCAAACACATATGGGCACCTTATCTTTGACAAAGGAGGCACGAGTATACAATGGAAAAAAGACAGCCTCTTCAATAAGTGGTGCTGGGAAAATTGGACAGCAACATCTAAAAGAATGAAATTAGAACACTTCCTAACACCATACACAAAAATAAACTCCAAATGGATTAAAGACCTACATGTAAGGCCAGACACTATAAAACTCCTAGAGGAAAACATAGGCAGAACACTCTTTGACATACATCAAAGCAACATCCTTTTTGACCCACCTCCTAGAATCATGGAAATAAAATCAAGAATAAACGAATGGGACCTCATGAAACTTAAAAGCTTTTGCACAGCAAAAGAAACCATAAACAAGACTAAAAGGCAACCCTCAGAATGGGAAAAAATAATTGCCTATGAAACAACGGACAAAGGATTAACCTCCAAAATATACAAGCAGCTCATGCAGCTTCATACCAAAAAAGCAAATAACCCAATCCACAAATGGGCAGAAGACCTAAATAGACATTTCTCCAAAGAAGACATACAGAAGGCCAACAAACACATGAAAAGATGCTCAACACCACTAATCATCAGAGAAATGCAAGTCAAAGCCACAATGAGGTATCACCTCACACCAATCAGAATGGCCATCATCACAAAGTCTGGAAACCACAAATGTTGGAGAGGGTGTGGAGAAAAGGGAACTCTCCTGCACTGTTGGTGGGACTGTAAGTTGGTACAGCCACTATGGAAAACAATTTGGAGGTTCCTTAAAAAACTACAAATAGAACTACCATATGATCCAGTCATCCCACTCCTGGGCATATACCCAAAGAAAACCATAATCCCAAAAGAAACTTGTACCATAATGTTTATTGCAGCACTCTTTACAATATCCAGGACATGGAAACAACCTAAATGCCCATCAACAAATGAATGGATACAGAAGATGTGGCATATATATACAATGGAATATTACTCAGCTATAAAAAGGGATGAGATGGAGCTATATGTAATGAGGTGGATAGAACTACAATCTGTCATACAGAGTGAAGTAAGTCAGAAAGAGAAGGACAAATATGGTATGCCAACTCACATATACGGAATCTAAAAATGGTACTGATGAACTCAGTGACAAGAACAAGGATGCAGATACAGAGAATGGACTGGAGAACTCGAGGTATGGGAGGGGGCAGGGGGTGAAGGGGAAACTGAGAAGAAGCGAGAGAGTAGCACAGACATATATATACTACCAACTGTAAAATAGTCAGTGGGAAGTTGTATAACAAAGGGAGTCCAACTCGAGGATGGAAGATGCCTTAGAGGACTGGGGCAGGGAGGGTGGGGGGGACTCGAGGGGGGGGCGTTAAGGAAGGGAGGGAATATGGGGATATGTGTATAAAAACAGTTGATTGAACCTGGTGTACCCCCCCCAAAAAAAAAAAAAGTGGGGTGATTAAAGATTGTCTTGAAACCATTAAAAAAAAAAAAAAACAAAACCAACTACAACCCTTTCTCCAAGGAAAGCCTGCCATAGAGTACTGTTTAGAAAGTGGCTTTTAGAAAAAGCATGGCTTGGGAATTCCCTGGCAGTCCACATGGTTAGGACTCCTGGGCTCTCACTGCCAAGGGTGAGTGTTTGATCCCTGGTCAAGAAACTAAGATCCAGCAAGCCGCATGGCATGGCCAGGGGAAAAAAAAAAAAGCATGGCTTTTTTGCTTTTCTTCGGCTGTTTTAAGCTGAGACGTGTCAGGTAGACTGGGGGTGAGAGAGTCATCTTCTCTATGGAGTCTGGTCTAGGATGGGAAGTTCCATTAGAAAATGGCCCTTGAAGAAGGGTTTTACTCTTCACAGATACTTTGGTCCCAATACCTCTAGTTGCAGGTGAGCCTGGGACATATCTGACTGGTTTGGAAATGCAGCTGTCAATCTTTTGACATCAGCTGAGGGGCAGGACAGTGCTGAGAAGCCGGCAGTGGAGAGAGAGTAGAGGCAGAAGTAGGGATGGGGAGGGAAGAGGAGGCAGGCAGGGTCCTTAAGCTCCCCAAGATCCTGCAGCCCTGCCTGTGTAGGGGTGGGTCACAGTCCTGGGCAAATTTGTAGAGAAGACACCACATCTTCCCTGGCAACAGTTTCTATCCTCCAGAGATAGGTGCCTTCTCAAAACTAAGCCAAATCTTGTGCTGAAGCCAAGGGCTCATCGGTTGGTGGTCTTCCATCCAGACCATTCACCAAAATGATGGCATGGGGCCGAGCCTGGCATGGCCAAGCCAGAGGGCCCTTGGAGGGTACCTAGGTGAAGCCCCCTCTCTACCAGGGAGGGAAATTAGGCTCAGAGACAGGAAGGGCTTTGTCAAAATCATTCATCTAGCAAGTAGCTGTACTAGAACTTGATGCCAGGCCTTCTTATACAAGGTGTAGTGATTAAGAGAACATTGGCCTTTGAGCCAGCCAACATCAGTTCAAATCCTGCCGCTACTTCTACTGGCTGAGAGATTTGACCAACTCTTAACCTCTTTCAGCCTCAGCTGTCCCACGCATAGAATCTACCTCATAGGGTTGTTGCAATGCGTAAATGAAATAATAAGTGAAATGCACTTAGAGTAGACTCACATATAGTAAGTGCTTGGCCCATATTGGGAGAAAAATAAATCCAGGCTCTTTCCTCAATTTCCTGCAGTAAACACTTCCCACCCTCCGTTCTTGCCCCCAGACCAAACTATACTAGGTAGATAATACTGAGTTTTTCCATAGCTGATTATAGGCACCACTCCTTCAGTTTTGCTCAAAGCCATGGGTCAAGGAGACAAGGAAAAAGAGGGCCTCACTCCATAACAACCCCCCCTCATCCCATGCATGCTTGGTCTATTTACCCTGGTGTCACAGATGTAAGTATTGGCAGAGAACAGACAGGTATGTAAACAGGTGAAGCAGGCCAGGTGAGATGTGTGACGACCTGGAGAGTACAATTTGATCCTGGAGCCATAAAACTGCCTTTGCCTGCACTTTCTGTGATATTGAGGGTTGATAGAAAAACAGCCATATGGAACTAACCATATTTTGAATCATTAGAATGCTTGCACTGTCACCTTTGTGAGGACACGTGGCAAATTCTTGACTGATACACCTATCAGCATTAGGCTGGTACCTCTTAACCACTGATCTGGGCTTTCATCACCTGGACACAATGAACTAGGTAACCAACAAGATGTGCTTGTGTGAGAGATGTGGCCGTGTAGAGAGATGTGTCGGTTACTATGTGTTTTAGCTTTTTTCCTTTCTTTTATCCTACCTAATTTTTAAAAAATTCCTTAATTCCATTAAGTAAGAAATTGTGCTTAGTATAATATACGCAAACAAAAACGTATAAAATGAATTGTATGATTACAAGTCCCTTATAGAATCACCCCTTCAGGAATAATCTCTATCAAAGTTTGATAGAGTCTCTTCTGGTTTTATTTTATTACACACACACTGTATTAGTTTGCTAGGGCTACCATAACAAAATACCACAGACTAGGTAACTTAAACAACAGAAATTTATTTTCTCACAATTCTGGAGGCCAGAAATCTGAGATCAAGGTGTCAACAGGGTTGGTTTCTTCCGAGGCCTCTCTCCTTGGCTTGCAGATGGCCATCTTCTCCCTGTGTCTTCACATGGCCTTCCCTGTGTGTGTCTGTGTCCTAAATTCCTTTTCTTATAAAGACATCAGTCAGATGGGATTAGAGTCCCACCCTAATGATTTCGTTTAACCTTAATTACCTCTTTTTTAAAATAAATTTATTTATTCATTTATTGGCTGCTTTGGGTCTTTATTGCTACGCGCAGGCTTTCTCTAGTTGCAGAGAGCGGGGTCTACTCTTCGTTGCGGTGTGAGGGCTTCTCATTGCAGTGGCTTCTCTTGTTGTGGAGCACAGGCTCTAAGCATGCGGACTTCAGTAGTTGTGGCACGTGGGCTCCCCAGTAGTTGTGGCGCATGGACTTAGTTGCTCCATGGCATGTGGGATCTTCCGGACCAGGGCTTGAACCAGTGGCCCCTGCTCTGGCAGGCAGATTCTTAACACCATGCCACCAGGAAAATCCTCTTAATTCCCTCTTTAAAGACCTTATCTCCAAACACAGTCACATCCTGAAATACTGGGGATTAGGCTTTAACATAGGAATTGGGGGGCAGAGGCTGGGTGGGGGGTAGGGAGTGGAATCCAACCCATAGTGGGGTGTGTGTGTGTGTGTGTGTGTGTGTGTGTGTGCCACATGACAATTTTTTTTCTCTACAGTTCTGCAACTTGCTTCTCTCACTTAAAGTAGTTTCAACATGTTTTCAAGTCAGAAGATGTATATCTTCCCGAGGAGGCTGAGCTATTGAGTATTTTGCCTTTTCATCCCATACATAGAGCAAGGGAGAAGGGGGTAGAGAACCACCACGGAGCCAACAGCCAACAACATCAGTCAGAAGGATATTCTGGCTCTGCACTGCCTCTCTTCCTTCTTCTAATTGCTTTTATTTCTTTGTGTTTTCAGCGGAAGTTTATGTGATTTTCTTAAGCTTGTTCTTCACATCACACATGAGGTCAGCTACTGCATAAATAATGCTCTGTTTGCTATTTCTATGAAAATGTTTTCTTTCTAACATGCTCTTTTGTCCTTGCTTTCTTTTCTTAGCTCTTCTAGAGTCCCCGTTTTATCGCATTCAATTGATTTATTACCGCATCTTTTATCTCATTTTTTTTCCCGCAGAAATCACATGCTCTTTCATGTCTGTGAAAAGTACAAGGCAGGTGTTGTCTGAAAGCCCCTGCTGCTTCCTGGGACATTTTCTCTGAGTCTTCTGTTCGAGTCTCAATAGTGGAAGTGGGTCCTCCTTTACTTCCCTCCTGTGTCTTTGGGTTCCCTGTACATTCTGGCTCTAGTTCTTAAAAGTGGACCGTGATGTCCTATGTGCAGCCTTTCAATGGGGTGTGTGTGTGCGTGTGTGTACACATACAGGTGGGAGTCTTGAGGGGCTGGTGTTTGTGAATTTTGTCTCAACTCCCCTCCTCTGGAACCTGAGTTGTTGGGGCCCACGTGGTCCTGTGGGCATGCCTTCAGTGTCTACATTGTCCCCATTCCCAGGTGATGCTCATTGCCTTTGCAGGATCAGTCAGGCCCCCTGAGCATTGCTTTGATGTGGCAGTCAAATCTATTTTGGTATCTTTAATGTCATGATTAGAAAAGATTTTCTCACCCTCAGATTATATAAATAGTCATCTATATATTCTTCTAGAAAGTCCGAAGTGACTCCAATTTTATTTTTCCCCCCAATGGCTAGTCGACTTTTCCAATGTCGTTTTTTTCTATTATCCAAATCTTTTCTGTCTATAACATATGCTGAAGAGTGTTTTTATATAGTGTGTATATAATACACTGAATAATGTATAAGACGTGCGACTTTTCTAGGCTTTTCTTTCAGTCTCATTAACATAGCTCTTCTAGCTATATCTATTTTCAGCACACTAATATAGATTCACAATCATATTATACTGCATTGTAGTATGTTCTTACACATAATATATACCAAATTTTAGCTTTATAAATGCAGGAATTCGGAAGTTGGAAAAGTTATATAAAAGCTTCCACTGCCCTCTTCTTCCACTTAGTCCCCCCTGTGCCAGGTCTGGTCATAATGCTGACCTGATTAGCGTACAATGAATTTGCCCCAAACAAGAAAACCCAGACTTTTTTTTCTCTTGCCTGTGAGGAAGGCTGCCTAGAGCAGGGCAAAGGAACCCATGCTGTGACTCAAGAGTTATAAATTTGTCCAAAGTTATCAAATCTTTATTTTCCTGTAACAGAGGGGGAACGTCATATAGATTATTTTATAATAATTTTTTCATCTTTATTGGAGTCTAATTTACAATGTTGTATGAGTTTCTGCTGTACAACAAAGTGAATCAGCTCTATGTATACAGATATCCCCATATCCCCTCCCTCTTGAGCCCCCCTCCCACCCTCCCTATACCACCCCTTAGGTCTTCACAAAGCATCGAGCTGATCTCGCTGTGCTCTGCAGCAACTTCCCACTAGCTATCTGTTGTACATTTGGTAGTGTGTATATGTCAATGCGACTCTCGCTTCGTCCCAGCTTCCCCACCCCCCGCCATGTCCTCAAGTCCATTCTCTATGTCTGCGTGTCTGTGTTATATAGATATTTTAAATGATCTCAACAAGTGGACCCAAAATTTGTCTTAGAGAGGGAGCAACTCTTTGTTTTAAAAAATATTTCACAGTCCATTTAAACAGATAACATTGCTTCTCAGATTGGACGGCCTGGTCCTGAAGTGTAAAGAGAGAGTCCCATGGCTTTATAAGAATGAGAGGAACTATTTTAGACTTCTAAGAGGAGAGGACAGAAACAAGATAGGAAGAGAAGAAAGGCAGAGGCTAGCGATACACTAAAATCCCCAGTGGTGGGAAAGCTAAATGGACTCTTAAGAGGATACCTAATATTCAAAGCTGGGTGGTTAGTATTGTTTTGACAAAAACACCACCATCTCTCCAAGTTCTGGGTGTCATAAGCCCCTGGAATGAAGAGCATATAAGTAAGGAGGGGAGCGGGGAGGAAAGCAGCTGTGTTCACGTCTATGTCTACGTATTGTCGTAGGATGGTCCACAATCTAAATGGATTCAGCAGAAATGTGATCTTAGAGCAGAGGGAACCATGAGTAGGTCAGTTCCCTGAACACTTGCAAAAATTGAAAGAAGTTCATGGATTTCTACAAGTTATGAAATTGGGAATTTTTCTTTTCTTTTCTTTTCTCTTTTTGGCCGTGTGGCATGCAGGATCTTAGTTCCCCAACCAGGGACTGAACCCGTGCCCCCTGCGGTGGAAGCGTGGAGTCCTAACCACTGGACCACCAGGGAAGTCCCTGAAATGGAGATTTTTAGATTACAATAAATCCTGTGAGCAGGGTGACCCCAGCTGTCATCATGCAGTTATCTAAAACTTCATTGACTGTATCTGTGCTTGTCTTTCAAAAGAGCAGGCACCATGGATCTCTTTGAAGAAGTGAATCTCCATACTTCTCAATTTACCTCCCAGAAACTAGTGGGGAGAGATAGAATAAACAGAATTTCAAAGCCTGTCAATTCTTTGAATGGCCCATTTTTAAGCAGAGCACATTAGATATGATTAGGTTTCTTAATCTGTACAATGTGGCTAATCTTACTAGTTTTTTCACAAGATTGTGGTAAAGATAAAATGATTAGTCTATTTAAAGGACTTTAGAAGCACCTGGAACATAATCAATTCTATTTATGTTTACTCTTATGATTATTCATATTATTGTCATTCTTAGGCCTGGTAGGATAAGGGGAATTGAGCTGGGAGGGGGATTCTAAGAAAAAAGGACCCAGAACCTTCAGAAGCAGGAAGAGGATTGGGATTGGGAAGCGGACTATATAACTCCCATCCCGATCACCTCAAACCCTTGGACAAGTTGACCATACTATTTATTTATTTATTTATATTTATTTAAATATATAGGTAGGATAACAACCATAGGGCTTTATTTTATTTTATTTTCTCTTTTGATTTTATTTGTTTATACATTTATTTATTTATTGGCCGTGCCACCACGCACGTGGGATCTTCCCCAACCAGGGATTGAACCCGTGCCCCCTGTATGGGGAGCACAGAGTCTCAACCACTGGACCAGGGAAGTCTGACCATGTATTTTTATAAAGCCTGGGGAAGTCTTTTGAGGGCAGCTGCAGGGCAAAGAATCATAGAGCAGGAGCTGACTTAGGGAATAGACAAGAGAGAATGGCTTGAGGAGGTCGGATGCAAGGGAGAGCAAGAGAACTCAGGGAGCTGGAACTTGAACTCAGAGCCAGAAATAACCAGGAGTTAATAAATTTCCAGGAATCTGTGGGAAAGGACATCAGACCTCCCACTGAATATGGGATTAAAGAAATCATACCAATTGGAAAAACAATACCACCACCCAGTAATGATCTCAGCTGACCTAAGATCACATTAAAAATAGAATGTACAAGAAAGTTAATAAGTTAAAAATATACCAGATGAACACTCATGGGAAAGGGGGGTAGCTTACATGCACATTTCCAAGATCCCTTCGAGCCTATATCCATTAAAATAAACAAAAACATCCAACTCTCATACATATTAAGAAAATTGACTAGCTGTGGCCATTATCCTGTGCTCCCCCACCTGTGACTAGGATATTACAACCTAGGACATCACCTCTGCAAAAGATCCATGCCTAGATAAAGTGGTTTAAAGATGCCTAAGAAGGGGCTTCCTAGGTGGCACAGTGGTTAAGAATCCGCCTGCCAATGCAGAGGTCACGGGTTCGATCCCAGCTCCAGGAAGATCCCACATGCCGCGGAGCAACTAAGCCCGTGTGCCCAAAAAAAAAAAAAAGATGCCTAAGAAGTGAGATTTCTTGGGGTACTGCAGGGCACGCTGACATAGAGGAATTGAGCCTGCCAGAGGCTACTGTCCCCCTCATCTGGAGAAGACAGTGATCAGGATTCCACCCCTCCCTGTGGACACTTGATCAACCAAGGTAGCCAACGGACACAGGGAAGATGAGATCACAAGAGAAAAAAAAAAAAGAGAAAGAGACATCTGAGGAGCAAAAGCACTATAAAATAAAAATGATAGAGAGCCAACATCAGAGCAGAATTAAATGACCAGCAAAATAAATATTCACATTAAGCATTATAGATGTCCTCAGAAATACAGAGGAGGAATTAGCAACGCAACAGCATAAAAGCATTAACAGATGTTATGAGGAAGAAGCAATGCCACTTGAGGGATAAGGTAAGTAAATAACTTTAACCTTATTGCTGCCTAAGTAAATAATGACAAAACATTTTAAAACCAAAAAGTGTGTCCATGACAATGCATAACTAAAACTGGAGAGGACCAGCCTGGTGGGAGAGAAGGCTGGACCACAGGGATGTGAAATGTGCTAAGATATGTGACTTATTTGGGGAGAAGACATGGATAATTTTAAAAGGTATAAAGAGACTAAAAATGAGCTGACAATGAGGGCCACATCAGATCATTAGAACTGAAAGAAAGCGGGAGTAGCTGTTTAACTTTAGGCAAAAATAGATTGTAAATTCTTCATCCACACCCCGCCCCAAAAATAGACTAAGGGGAAAGAACAATGGTGTCATACAATGGTACAAGGATAGTAGACCAAAATGACATAACAATTACAAAGATATACACAACTAGCTGTAAAATATATAAAGCCGCAACTGACAGACCTAGGGGAGAAACAGATAAAACCATTTTTGGAGGAAGTTTTAGCACTTCCTTCTCCAAAACTGTTAGATTCACACATATTTTTAAAATTAAATACCAGTACAAAAGATTTAATAAGTATAGGACTGGACATTTTAAAACTGGCACTTACCAGCATATTTTTTTCTCAACACATCCAAAGGAAGAGTCTCATTGCAGCAATGATTCTTGAAAGTAGGACGCCTCATTGTGAAAGAGACAGAGAGACAAACTCACAAAAATCAGTAATGATGAAGAGAAATTAACTATAGAATCAGAAAACTGAAAACTAGGATAGATATTTTTAAGGCTGCATCAAGTGGGGGAAATTCTAGGACAGCTGCCTCAGCAAGAGTGAGTCTCTAACATAAACACAGGATATCTATCTTTTTTTTTTTTTCAAGTACTAGACCCTGGCTAACTCAGGATTCATCTCCTTTAATTCTTAGAACTAATATTTAGTAAGTACCTATCCTGTGTCAGGCACTCATCCATGTAGCAACCCATTTCATCTTCCCTAGGAGCAAGTCACCATTACTATCCCCTTTGTACAGAAGTGGAAACTGTGGCCTGGAGAGATTAAGGAACTTGCTCAAGGTTACCCAACTTATAAATGAGCCAACATAAGCACTTATTATCGTCTAAATATTACAAAATGAGAGGTGATAATATCACCATTATTTATATTTTTTAAATTGAAGAGTCGGACTTAGGGAAGTTTCATGAATCTTCCCAAGGCCACAAGGCCAGAGAGTGGAGCTGGTACTTGAATCCTGTTAGCCTCACTCTAAAAGCCTGAGCATGTGACCACAAACATGCCTCTCAGAGATCAGGGGTAGTTCTCTATAGACTCCTCGCAAAAGTGCCCCAAATACATCATGGGGGGGGGGGGGGGGGAGAGTGGGAATGAGCTCCAAAAAGAGTATGTAAAGTATTTCCTTTAAAAATATAACACACCTTTATACATGCAGTGGAATACTACTCAGCCATCAAAAAGAATGCAATAATGCCATTGCAGCAACATGGATGGACTTAGAGATGATCATACAAAGTGAAGTAAGTCAAAAAGACAAAGCCACATATCATGTGATATCGCTTATATGTGGAATCTAAACTATGGCACAAATGAACTTATCTACAAAACACGAAGAGACTCACCTACACAGAGAACAGACTTGTGGTTACCAAAGGGGAGGGGGGTAGGAGAGGGATGGATTGGGAGTTTGGGATTAGCAGATGCAAACTATCATTTATAGGATGGATAAAAAACAAGGTCCTGCTATATAGCACAGGGAACTATATTTAGTATCCTGTGATAAACCACAATGAAAAAGAATACAAAAAAGAATGTGTATATATGTATAACTGAATCACTTTGCTGTACAGCATAAATTAACACAACATTGTATATCAACTATACTTCAATCAAATAAATTAAAAAAAACTTACATCCTGTATACATATACACACATTATATTATATATAATATATATATTATATAATTATATTATACACATTTATATTTTTATTTATGTTTGCATGTGTGTATTTATTTATATAATAATATTTATAATTATATTAAGATTATATATTATATAATATACAGTGTATAGAAAGAGACACAAAGAATGAGATTGAATAATTTGTGAGATATATATAGCATGATAAGAGCTTTGGAATCACATTGCATGTGTTACATCCCATCTCTGCCATATATAAACTGGGTAACCTCAGGAGAGCTATTTAACGTTTCCACGCCCCAGTGTCCTTTTCTGTAAAATGGGGCTAACAACGGTATGTAACTCATAGGGCTGTGGAGATGAAACAAGTTGCCACGTAGAAGTGTGATTGACCAAGGGCAACTGCTTACTAAATATGAGTAACTTTAACAGTGGCTATTTCTGGAGAATACGTCACTGTTATTACTTTTGTAATCAGGGTAAATTATTAAATATTAGGAATGATAACCCTAATGTAAGTAAAACCATGTGAGATTGATGCAGAAATAAGTAGATTAATGAACTAGAACAGAGACTTCAGAAAAGTCCCAATTATACTGGAATATTAATAGATAACAAAAATGTGGAATCAGTGGAGAAAGTATAGGATATTTCATCTAGCCATTTGGAGAAAATGCTTGGCTACTCTGAGGGAAAAAGTAAAGCTGAAGTCAACAAGTCCATTCCTTCTGCAGATGTGGTTGGCTTCACTTTAGACTAACTGAACTATCCTACTACCTTCAGTGGACTTGTGAGCTGGTTTCATTTAGTGCCACTTAATGTTTTTTTTTTTTTTTTCTTTTTTCTGGGCTGGGGTAGCTACCTGGGGTGGCTGAGTGTGAATAGAGTCCCCTTAGGACTGCACCTAAGACTCACCTGGGGAGCTTTTAAAACTCTGTATCCGTGGGTTCCACATCCTTGGATTCAACAAATCATGGATCAAAAATATGTGGCAAAAAAAATTCCAGCCAGTTCCAAAAAACAAAATTTGAATTTGCTGGCAACTATTTACACAGCATTTACATTGTATTTACTTTGCATTTACGTTGTATCAGGTATTGATTCTAGAGGTGGTTTAAATATACAAGAGGGTGTGCCGTCAGTTACATGCAAACACTATGCCATTTTATCTACCGGACTTGAGCATCCACAGATTTTGGTACTGGAGGAAGGTACTGTATCCAATCCCCTGCGGATACCAAGGGCCAATTGTACTGATGCCCCACCCTGCCCCGGAGCATTTAAGACATCATCTCTGGAGTGGAGCCCAGACGTCAGCATTTTTCAAATCCCTACCTATCCACCCTCACTTTCGCCCCACATGATTCCAATGTGCAGTCAGGATTAATAACTTCTGCTTTACGGGACATTGTTTTACCAAAACGATATGTTAATTGTTGATTCCTTAGGAATAAAACTCTTCGCACAAGTTGTTTGTGACCAGGTTTGATTTTCCCACATTCCTCCCCTTAGGCGGCCATAGTTGGCAGGTACACTTTGCATTTAAATATTCCCTCAGGAATGTTAATTGCTCAAACTGTCACAATAGAATGAATTTTTTACGTTTCCCTGGTGCAAGCTAGGGAAGATTCTGTACAGTGTGGTTGAACTCTGGCCTCTATGTCTGTTTGGCTTGTCCCTCAAACCCAGCCAAGCAAGTGGTCCCGTTTACTTGCCAGACTTGTGTGCAATGCAAGATTGAGTCAGTTCAGAAGAGCACCAGGAAATCACCAGGCCACCCTAGAGAGCCTGAGGTGATGAGGAAACCAAAAGTGACTCTACAGTCAAAAAGTTCTGCCTGTATTTCCAGGTCGTCTTGATTTCCAAAGCAGCCAGCCACCTGCTCTCGGCTTTCACCTCTGCTTGAACAATTTAAGGAAGGAAAAAGATTATTCTAGCTCAGAAAGGTTCTGGGAAGCTTTAAATAACCCCGCCTCTGGGGAGTACATGTCTTGGCTTCTTTCCCTTGGCAGCCTTGTCCATCCTCTGGGTATGGGAGAAGAAAGCCCTTTATCTTTTCCTGGTCAGTCCGTTTGCTAGACCTACACGCCTGAGCTCAGGCTGGAAGCCCTGTTAACAACTGCTTTGCGGGGAGGGAAGCTGCTTAAGATTAGACCATTCAAGACAGGTTGAGCACAGGGTCAGCTGTTAAGTCACATGTTTATGTGTCCACAGCGGTCTGGGGTGCCTGTGCAAAAAGCTCATGGAAATAGAAGGTATTGAGGCAGAAATGACAAGACATCTCAGGTCTTTCTCGAAACCTGTGAAAGCTACCCTGTGCAGCTGAGGGCAAGTTCCACATGGGAATGGCCAGTTTGAGGAGTTTAAGAAACTATTTGAGGGGCTTCCCTAGCGACTCTGTGGTTAAGAATCTTCCTGCCAATGCAGGGGACAGGGGTTCGAGCCCTGGTCCAGGAAGATCCCACATGCCACGGAGCAACGAAGCCCGTGTGCCACAACCACTGAGCCCACGTGCTACAACTACTGAAGCCCATGCACCTGGAGCCTGTGCTCTGGAAGAGAAGCCACCACAGTGAGAAGCCTGCACACTGCGACAAAGAGTAACCCTTGCTCGCCACAACTGGAGAAAGCCCACGCACAGCAACAACAGCCAAAAGTAAAAATAATAATAATAAAATCAATTAAAAAAAAAAGAAGAAACTATTTGACTTCTTTTTTTTTTATAAATTTATTTATTTATTTAATTTATTTTATTGGCTGTAGGGTCTTCTTTGCTATGTGCGGGCTTTCTTTAGTTGTGGTGAGTGGGAGCTACTCTTCATTGTGGTGCGCGGGCTCCTCATTGCTGTGGCTTCTCTTGTGGCAGAGCACAGGCTCTAGGCACGTGGGTTTCAGTAGTTGCAGCACATGGGCTCAATAGTTGTGACTCATGGGCTCTAAAGCGCAGACTCAGTAGTTGTGGTGCAAGGGCTTTGTTGCTCCGTGGCACGTGGGATCTTCCTGGAGCAGGGATGGAACCCGTGTCCCCTGCATTGGCAGGCGGATTCTCAACCACTGTGCCACCTAGGAAGCCCTTGACTTCTTAATATGGATACACTGCTTGCTTTTAGTGCCTGTCACAGACTTCCGGTCTCCCCATGTAATGGAAGCAACTTGTAGAAAACCAATACCGTGCAGACTAAGCATTACACATAGAAGTGGAGTCGGCACAGGCAGCATGAAAAGAAAAAGCAAGAAGATGCATGAGGGCCCCAGCCAGGACTAGGATTCTCTGTCCAGCAGACGGGCCATCCCAGGGGCTGTGGAGTAAGGGTGAGCCCAGGGCTGCGCCAACCAGGTGTGTGGGAAAGGCGGCCTGCTGTCTGCTCAATGCTTCCCAATAAACCCCTCGGCTTTATGTCACACACCTTGACCTCCTCCCCCTTTAGAGATTTTCTGGGCCCCAAAGTGAGTTCTTTATTATTCAGTAAGAGGACTGAAACAGTATGAGTCTGGAAAGGAGAGAACCAGAGTTCTGGGATCACGTGACTGAGGACACTACTTTTTCCTTCTCTGATCCTCATTCCCATGTTTTAAAAGAACAGAGTCTCTAGATTTTTCCATCTCATCTATGAATATTTACAGCACCGCACACCTCCATCATCATAACAAACATATTGTAATTGCTTCATCCATCTCTCTGACCAGATCGAGAGCTCAGTATGGCAGGGGACATGTCTGTCTTATTCATCCTTGTGTCCCCAGTAGGGTGATATGCATAGTCAAAAATATATCTGTTAAAGGAGAGAGAGAAGAAGCAAGGGAGGGAGGGAGGGATGAAGGGGAGGGGAGGGTAAGGCATCTCAGTAGGCCACTGGGGGCCTATTTGCATAAAGGCTCCTAGGAGCCCTGAAATTTACTGAAAACTAAGAGGGAAGAAAGCTGCTTCTCTCTAGTCCCTACAAAGAGAAAGTAAATGAGGCAAGAGGCAACTGGCAAAAATGAGATGTGGCCTAGATCTCCCACAGAAGGCTCTGTAAACCTGAAAAAGCAAAGCTCCCTTGGGGACCACAATTTTGTGAACACCCCAGGCTGGTCCTCCTGAGGAGCTGGCAGAACAGGGGAGGGAAGGGTTTTCTTCCAATGGTATCAGAGAGGCCTGAGGTCTCACAAGAGCCAGCAGATGAGTGTTTGTGGGAGCTTTGCAGTTTACACGCATCTTCTTATTCTCAAGAGAACTCTGTAGAATAGAGAGGTCACTTGGGCTGGAGAAGAGTAGTGACAGTAGCATAGGGTTGGGCCCTGGAGGGACTGGCTGGAGGTGCCCCAGAATTCTCTCCCTTCCTGGAGGGATCTGGGGGAGACTCTGGTGCATCCCCTTAACACATGTGTCCTCAGAGGAGTGGGGAGAGGGGAAGGACTTGGAATCTCAGGGGATCTGAGCATAAACTGGCAAACACTTCTGAATAGAATCTAGGCTCTTGCGTTTTCCAAAAACAGGCAAACTGAGAGCTATTTATCATTAGACTGTTTTGCAATAACCCTAACCTCATGCTCACATCATGGGATCACAGATTCATAGGCCTTGCCCACTGGACCATCCCAGCTTTTATGGAACGTATCCCCACCGGTAACATCAACATCCATACAGCTACATTCTATCCCGTTTCTTTCTCCACACAGGACCAGGACGAGGCGGAGGTAAGTGAAGCACTCATCTTGGTAAAAAAATTTAAGGGTGACTAAACCTTAGTCATTGCAATAAATACTATGTTAATGCAAAACTTTTAAAAAGTCAAAATCAACGCGCCGCCCCCCCCCCACCCCCGCCCAATTCATGATGGACAAAATAACAACATGTAAAATGAAGACAGGATCTCATCCTGCACCTGCTTGACCCAGAGAGTGATCCCCTCCCTCACCTCGCCCTAAGTCCTGGCTCTGACCAAAGTCAGTCTCATTTCAGGAGCTTTGTGTTGCTGTTCTCTCCGTCTGGAATATTCCTCCCAGAGCCTTGCATAGTTGGATCCTTCTCATTATTTAGATTTTTGCTCTGAGGTCTCATCTCTGCCATGGCTATTTAAAAATCACCCATCCTCTGCCCCGCCCCGCTCAGTTATTCTCTTTTCCGCTATTGTTTTACTTTTTTCAGAGCACTTATCCCTATGAAATTACGTTGTTGGTTTATGTATCTGCCGATGTCGCTTCACTGCCTAATACATCGTATATGCTCAGAAAAGCATTAGCTGGTTGAAATAAATGCATGAAGCACCCATCTGTGAGATATCACACTAAGTGCCTGACATGCACGATCTCATTTAAGCCTCGAAATAATCCTCTGAGATAGATTTGATTACAGATGGGTAAACTGAGGCTTAGAGAGGTTAAGAGACATTTTCATTTTGCGTGACATAAAGTCACATACCTAGTAAGTGAGTAAAAGCTGAAATCATCCAGAATCCTATTTCTTTTCACCACCCCGCCTCCTCTTCCTCCACCCCCTCTCCGTGTCCTTCTGTCTCTCTTCCAAGGAAAGATTTAACTCTTTTGTTCCCAAACTCACCTCCGCTTCTTCACTGAACCATTGTGAAAATGGTAAAGTCCCAACCCTTTCCTCTACTGAAAGCACCGTCAGCCACCCACAGTGGGCTGCAAGCCCAGGGAGGACTCTAGTGTGATGTGCTTGTGGATGGGACTATTTTCCCCAGTCAGTCTGAGGTTGGGTCAGCTTTCTTCCTGCAAGTCCTGTCCGTAATCACATAGGGTCTGTAACCAAACTTAGCACCCTTCTTCCAGTGTCTTTATCACAAACCACTTTTGTGAGTTTGAGGTTACAAACTGTCATTCTAACCAATCAGGTTTGATGAGAAAGTAGCACCTCTGGGAAACAGACCCTATCTGTGTGTGAGTTAATTTCCTCTTTGGCCTTGTATCAAAGGTGCTGTGTTCCTGGCTTCTCCACGGGGTGTGTGTGTGTGTGTGTGTGTGTGTGTGTGTTTAGATACCATAAAATTCACCAGCAATTTTACTAAGTTGCGTAACCAACAGCACGATCCCATTTTAAACATTGCCATCACCCCAAGAAGATCTCTCATATCCATTTACAGTTAATCCCCAGACAACCACTAATCTACTTTCTGTCCCCATGGACGGGCCATTTCTGGACATTTTTTAACGATGGAATCATTCAATAAGTGATCTTTTGTGTCTGGTTTCCTTCACTTAACATAATGTCTTTGAAGTTCATGAACGCTGTCTCATGTATACGTTTTGTTCCTTTTTTATTACTGAATCGTGTTGGAGATGTGTGGCTTTGAATGGGACTCAATGAGCAATTCTGGCCCTTGGCTTCCTCCCCGAGGTCTCTTTCCTGCAGAGGAGGTCCAATACCCCTGCTCACAGGGCTTTCCCCAGCCCTGAGGAAACTTTCTCCAATTCTGTCTTTGTGGTGGGGCAAATCTGAGCCATCTCACCTTGCACTTGGAAGCAAGTTTCTTTAGACATGTCCTCAACCCAATGTTTTCTGGTGGCCCTCGTCTCCCTATGACTCAGTGATCTCTGCAGGGAGAAACGGGAGCCTCAGTCGCTTCTAGATTGTCTCAGCCTTCCAAAAACAGTTCGGGGCAGAAAGCAAGTTTTTCTGTTTTTGTTTTTGTTTTTGGCCACTCCACGCGACACACAGGACCTTAGCTCCCCAACTAGGGATCGAACCTGGGGCCCCCTGCAGTGGAAGCACAGAGTCTTAACCACTGGACTACCAGGTAGGTCCCAGAAGGCCAGTGTTTGATAGATGCATGTGAGGGATGCTTGTGGGAGAAGCAAGGATGCAGTGGGGACTGAGGATAACCCCTCTGCTCTTTCCATCCCTTCGGCCCCAGCTGTCTGGTGCCCCAGCTGTCTGTGTGTGCTTTAGCGCCACAGCATTGAGCAAGGCCAGTGGGGCACACGGAGCAAGAGCTTGGCTGCATCAGCTCCCCTGAGGCCATGGGCCCAGACGTCCCAACAGTCAATTCCACAGAATATACTGGAAAGAGCAAGGACTCCTTCCTATAGACTCTGGCCCTGAGTGATCTTAGGAAAGGTTTTACTTCTGGAAGGTAGGAAAAGTACTTACCCTACAAACTGTGAGGATTAAACAAGATAAGGTCTCCAGAGCATAAACAGGCCCAGGACACAGTAGCACCCCTCCCCCCAAATCTTACATCTTCTCCCCTCCCCTTGTGTTTTCTCACCCCTCCCCTCCCCGCTCCCTGAGTCAGCAGAGAGTGGAATTGTGAAGCTGCTTTAGAGTTTTGGTAACAGTAGTGCTCACACAATGCCTGAAGGTACTACCATCTCTGTGGGAGGATTTAACTCCTTGGAGAAGGTGTTCCAGGGACTCTGAATTCAGTTTTGATATCGCCGATAAGTTTCAAGGCAGCGTGGCTGACTCTCAGATGTGTTCAATTTCCTTTGTATAATGCAAGTCGCAGAGAGGTATTGCTTGTCTATTTTAATTTTTGTATTTAAGTATTCATCAACACTTAACAATTTAGAGATTTCCTATTAAAATCTGCATTGCTATCTTCTGTTGGAAAAAATACAGAAGATCTGGCCACTGGGTTTCATGCTTTGAAAGGAAGCACCCTCCAGATGACCTCAGTTTCCCTCCGAGGACTGAGGTCGGTTTTTCTTCACACAAACTCACTTGCATTACCTGCCTGGCCTGGGACACTTGAACCTGTGTCCTTTGGCAAGGCGATGCCCAAAGAGGGTCATTCCTGGAATGCACAAAGGTTTAGTAAAGAGGTGAGTTGCTCAGTGATGCTAGTTCTCCACTTGGAGTGAGGGGACTGTTGATCTGCCTTCATTTCATCTTTACCTCTGATTAAGTGTCATCTTCCTAGATGGAGGTAGATGCTAGGAAGAGCTTGAAGGGGGCAAGGGGTGGGGGAGGAGGGCTCACTTGGTCTTAACTTTTGGCCGGGGTCTAGGAAGAGGATGTTTGGTGGATTCCTTTCTATGCTACAGAGCAGTAGTCCAGCCCAGCCCCACTTAACGTGGGACTGAAGAGGTCAAGTGCGTAGCATGGTGCCTGGCATAGACACAGGAAGCCCTTCACACTCTTGAAGGCAAGTACTGTTGTCGTCATAACCGTTATTAAACGCCCCATTTCCTGCCACTCCGCCAACTCCCAGCACCCTTGCCTTTCTCTAATCTAGACCCTCTAGCATCTGCCTCCACTGCACTCTCCCTCCTGACCTCTTCCTAATTCCCAGGCTCACTTTACAGCCCTTAGACCTGACCCAGGCTCCTATTCCTTCGGCTCGGACTTGTGGCTTCCTTCAACCACCAGGACTAACCAGCACATCGACGGCCTCACTGCTTCTAGCTGCTCCAGGTCAACTGCTCAGGCTGTCTAGTCCTGTTTCTGGCCTAAATGCAGGCTTTGAGAGCAGTGACCACAGTGGGCTCATTTGTAAGACCTGGACATCGGAGGCACGACCTCCGCCCCCCACCCCACCCCCTGGCTCCTGGGATTGGCTCAGGGAGTCAGGAACTCTGCGAGAGCAGAGGCAGGTCTGTGTCTGAGCTTCACTGCTGAATCCCCAGGGCCTCGGCTGCTCCCTGGTACACAGCAGGTGCTCAATAAATACTCACTGAGTGGATAAATGAATGAAGGAATGAAAGAATGCGGATCAGGCACTAGAGTGGTAAAAACCATCAGTTTTTGTTTTTGTTTTTTGCTTTGTATGTCAAACTTTTATTTCATTTTTAAATTTATTTTTTGAATTACAGTTGATGTAAAATGTTGTGTTAGTTTCTGCTCTACAACAAAGTGATTCAGTTATACACATTATTTTATATACATTCTTTTTCATATTCTTTTCTATTATGGTTTATCTCAGGATATTGAATATAGTTCCCTGTGCTGTACAGTAGGACCCTGTTTTTCCATTCTATATATGATAGTTTATAACCGCTAATCCTAAACTCCCAATTCATCCCTCCCACCCTCCTTCCCCTTGGCAACCACAAGTCTGTTCTCTATGTCTGTGAGTCTGTATCTGTTCCATAGATAAGTTCATTTGTGTCATATTTTAGATTTCACATATAAGTGATATCACATGATATTTGTCTCTGTCTGACTTACTTCACTTAGTATAATAATCTCTAGGTCCATCTGTGTTGCTGCAAATGGCATTATTTCATTCTTTTTTATGGCTGAGTAATATTCCATGTGTATGTATGTACCACATCTTCTTTACCCATTCATCTGTGCATAGACATTTAGGTTGTCTCCATGTCTTGGCTACTATAAATAGTACTGTTATGACCATAGGGGTGCATGTATCTTTTTTAATCATAGGAAAATGATCAGTTTTGTAACTCTCTTAGAGGTGTTGGTTTTGTGACCCTATTTCTCTTTCACATAGATCAATACAGTCATTAAAGAGAAGAGGGTCTATGAGCTGGCCTTCTGGGGGAGGAAGCTGGGGAGACGTCCCCCTACACTCGAGCTCTAAGTAAGGCACAGGGTGAGTGGTGGTGACATCTGATGGAGCTGGGAGTGGGGAAGGGAGCACCCACAGCATAGGGAGGACAGGGAGCTTGGGGACCCAGCTGAGAACTGAGAAGCCACCAAGGGTTGAGCAGGAGGGAGGACTGCTGAGGTTTCCTCTTGTGGGCACCGCTGGTGAAAGAGCTGCTGCACAGATCTTAACCCTGACTCTGTCCTGGCTTTAGACAAGGCCCTCACCCCATTAACAGGAGATGTGGCCTGGGCTGAGGTTATGAAAATGTGGACACCTCATAAGTGCACCTGGTTATTAGCCCTGACGGTGAAAAACCAACAGCATCACAACCACAGTGCGTGAACTTCCTCCTCTGCTCCCCTGAGCTGTTTCTCTTCCTACCTATTTTCTCTGCCAGGTGGGCAGCTCAAGTGACTCAGGTTGACCAAGCCCCAGATGGACAAAGCTGCTTCCCTGTCCTCTGAGTGGTCCCAGGGTGGTGAGCCCAGATGTGGATCCTTCACCTTTTCCTCTCCAGCCCATTTGTCCCACGAAGATGAGCCCTGAACCCCTTTGGGCAGTGGGAGCCGAGATGAAAGAACCAGGTCCCAAGCACTGGGCAGCAAACTCTCACTGCCCCCCTTTCTTCTGGCCACGTGTCTCTCTCTTTCAGGGCAAAAGTTAATTTTAACCCACCACTATCAAGTTCTTGAGGCTGATTTTCTTTCACTATGATTTTTCTGGAGATGTGTACTTCCCCATTTCTGGCACACAACGAACCTGGGGTGCCCTGAAGGCTGGGATGGGGGCAGAGTCTGAGCAGGTTTAGGCCTCTGGGCCGCTGCTCCTCCTGCAACCTTGCCTCTTGCCGGGCCGTGACTCCCCACCACCATGATGATGCCATAATTGAGGGGGCACCAGGGCAGGTCCTTTGCTGTCACAGGTACCATTGCACCACCTGAGAACACTTCCCTCTCTTTTGTTACTCAGGATCTGGAGCAACTGATGTTTGGTCCTACTCACACCGTTGCTGAGGTGATAACCAGAGTGAAAAGGTACTGAGCATCTATTTTGTTTGACCCGGCATTATATCAAACATGTTATCTCCATTATTTCATTTGACGGGCATAACAATTTCATAAGGCATGTGATATTATTTCCTCATCTTTCAAATGAAAAAACAGGCTTAGAAAGGTTAGGTAATTTGCCAAAGTCACCAGCCAGTACGTGGTAGAGCTGGAAAGTCCAGCCCAGGAAATGAGACTCCAAAGCCCTACATTTTTATTTTATTTTATTTTATTTTATTTTATTTTATTTTAATTTTTTGGCCATGCCATGCAGCATGTGGGATCTTAGTTACCCGACCAGAGATGCATTGGAAGTATGGAGTCTTAACCACTGGACCACAAGGGAAATCCCTAAATCCCTACATTCTTATTACCATTTCCATGTCCTTTCATAAAACTGAAGGGGATGAAGAAGAAGGGGAGATCTATAAGAGGGTTTCCTTTTAGGACTAACCATTAGTGAGCTCTCTCCAGAGATGGGGAACCAACATCCATGTGGAACCTGAGGCAGCCATCTGGTCTCCCCAATTCCCAGCTGGTGGGGAATGTGTTCATCCCAACTGGAATCTGGTATCTGACACTTACAATACGAGGGTACCTGCTCGTGCCCTCAGAATTACCCCAGCCTTTGGAAAAAAAACCCTTGAGCTACAGACCCAGGAGCAAGCCCTCACCATCCATCAGTCTCCTGCCTCCTGGCTGGCCTCTGTTTGTCACTACCTGAGCCACTCTGCCTGCAGGGAAACCACCAGTTTACCTGAGATTAACACCACCTGGCAGAACTCTGCCCTCCCACCTATGGGCCTATAGGAAGATGGATTTAACTGTGCCAAATCTTTTTATCTAAAACTGGAATGAGGAATTCCCTGGCGGTCCAGTGGTTCGGACTCCACGCTTCCACTGCAGGGGGCACAGGTTTGATCCCCGGTCAAGGAACTAAGATTCCACATGACTTGCAGCTCGGCCAAAAAAAGAAAGAAAGAAAGAAAAGGAAAGGAAAGGAAAGAAAAAAAGAAAAGAAAGAAAAACTGCCAACACAAAAACTACCCCCCGTGCACGTACCCACAAGTGTACATACGCACAGACACGCACATACACAAGTTTATATTTTTCTAGTTACAAGAGTAAGGTACGTTCATTGCTGTTTGAGATGCCTTGTGAAGATAAAACTGACAGGCCTGGCTAACAGACTGGATGTGGAGAGTGAGGAGAAGGGAGGAATCAGAAATGATGCTTAGATTTCTGGCCTTAGCATACGGACAGAGAGAAAATTATTGGAAGGAAGTTTCCAATAGGCAGCTCACAATTCCACTACTTGAAAAGGAGGTAGACTATCCAAGAAAAAACAAAGAGGAAAGTTGGGAAATGTGTCCCACTTCCCGTTATATGGAAGAGAGAGGCCAGGGGACACGGGCGGGGTTGGGCCACCTGTGGGCCCTCCGTGCCTGTGTCGTCTCTGCAGCTGTGGATCACCAGTGGTCAGGAGCAGATTGCATGATAACGGCAGGCTCTGGGGAGACAGCAGGGGAGGCAGGAGCCCAGGAAGGAGGCTGCACACCACACACCATGGGCCTTGAGCAACAGTTGAGAAAATACACGGGAACACTGGCCCCTGGTGTAGTCGTTTCACCAAACACAGAGAAGAAACCACAAAGCACACTTCCCCGGTTAGAGCTGCTTTGGTCCAGCGCTTTGCAGGTTGCTGTGCACGTCAAGTAACAGGTGGTCAACTCTTACTAAAGAAATACCCCCAATATAGGAATAATGTTAATGACAAAAATGCCAGACACAGAGGAGGTGGTCGGGCAGCTATTTGGGGGCAGTGGGAACCTTCGAGAAGGGCCTTGCAAATCAGACCACGAAGTGCCCCCTTCTGAACACGGGAAATTTTTGGACACCAGTGTAGCCGATGGGCGTGCATGACACTCAGATGTAAGAAATGTCACACTTCTTTGTTTCTATAAATAAGTTCAGTTTGCTCAGAGGCCCACCACTTGGTGAGCAGACTCTTCCACCTCAGTCCCAGTTCAGGTGCTGTCTCTCATCTCAACGTCTCCCTACCTCCCACTCACACATAGGCACGGAGGAGGCTGTAGATACCCAGGGACTGCAGGGTGCAAGAATGCCAGGGCAGGGACAAGTCAGTCCGGGAGACAAACGTTCGTGAAATCTCATTGCGATGGGAGCAACAAGCTGTGGAAACCACTCAACATCTAGAGCAATCGGGTGTGAACCAGATAGGTTTCTGCAAAGGGCCCAGCGAATGAAGTGGTGAGAAGAGAAGCAGCACTGGTCCAGGCCTCCTCAGGCTGCAGAATGGCTTCCCCCAAAGAGAGAGAGTTGACGGGGGCCCACTAAGCGGCAGGCACTCACCGTGGCTCACACACAGGGGGAGCAGGAAGCAGAGGAGGGAGCCCCAATGGCCCTGCGTGCGCTCCCCCTACCCAGGGCTCCGGAGGCAGGCCTCTTATAAATGCTGCTTCCTGAACATTCCTTCTGAACCCGATTGCCCTGTTCTCACTTTCAGCCCCTGGCGTCATACCTCATTTCAATGCTCCACTTGACCCCATAGATTTTTTTTTTTTTTTTTTAAGATTTATTATTTATTTATTTTTGGCTGCATTGGGTCTTTGTTGCTGCATGCAGTCTTTCTCTAGTTGCCGGGAGCGGGCACTACTCTTCATTGTGATGGGCGGGCTTCTCATTGTGGTGGCTTCTCTTGCTGCGGAGCTTGGGCTCTAGAGCGCAGGCTCAGTAGCTGTGTACAGGCTTACTTGCTTGGAGGCATGTGGGATCTTCCTGGCCCAGGGACTGAAGCCATGTTCCCTGCATTGGCAGGTGGATTCTTAACCGCTGCGCCACCAGGGAAGTCCCCCCATAGATGTTTAGGCTCTTCTTGGCTCTCCACACCCCATGCCCTCGTGGGGGATTCAAGCATTTGTTCTCTTTCCTCACACAACCCACAGGGCCTTCCTGCTGACTCCCTTTCCCTGCTGGCTCCAGAAATCAGCCTGGGATAAAGGCATCCTACTCTCCAAAGCCAAGGTTTATCCTTGTTGGGCCCCAGGGTCCCTATTTTTCCCAAGCTCCAGCTCATGCTTGCCGTGACAGGTCTGAATTGCGGGGTCTTTCTGTGGCCTGGCCTCACCCTGCCCTTTTCCTGGGCTTTGGCTGGTTGCTTCTCCAACAATGACAAATCCTTCTTACTTAAGTGAGGGGTGGATCAGGCCCTGCTTCAGTGCTGGGCTCCTCAGTCCGAGGGTCCTGCGCTCACTGTTAAGGGAGAATGAAGATGCCCTTAAGGCTAACAGCGCCCTCTAGTGGCAGTGATGCAACTGCAGCCGAGGACGCGGATAGTAACAGCAAAAACCAATTTTTTTTTGGTGTTTGTAGGCACTATTTTGTGTATTTTACATATATTAGTAATTTAATGTTCACATCAATCCATTGAGAGTGGCAATATTATTATCACTATTTTACGTATAAAGAAATAGGTACACAGAGAGATTAAGTAACTTGCCCAAGGTCACAAAGCTAGTTAGGAACAGAGCCAGGCTCTGAGCCCAGGAAGTCTGGTTCCAAGGTTGGTAATTTAACCTCTATACTACACAGTCTCTCATAATAAAAGACAGCACCCACCCACTCCACTAAAACCCTCAAATACAGAAATTCCCTTCCCCCTCCCGCAGAAAATCCTTTTTTAAGCTCCATTTCTTTGGACTGGCTGGTATCCCTCTAAAGAGAGAAGCAAGCTAACAGCTCAGCTGCCAGCCCAGACATAAGCTAGCACCCAGAAGCACCAAGGGACTGCCACCAGAGCCCAGCAGCCTGAAGAGATGTCCAGTTTCCAGCCAAGGGTCCCAGTGTTCACAGGAGGGGCAATTTTAGGTCAGCATATTCCTCTCCCAAGACTCGTCCTGCAGCCTCAGCCCTAAGTGGGAGGAATATGGAGGGTCTTATGAGATGTTCCCCCTGACCCACATGTGGGGAAGCATGTGATCCCTGTCATTTGAGGATGGAGCCCATGACAGCCTCGTGGGCGTTGTCTTCACTCTTGCAATTTTTCTGCCTATGTTGCCTGGAGCCCTGCGAAGCTTCATTCTGCCTAATCTCCCCATGACAGCAGTTCTGAGAAAACACTGCCAATGTTTATGAATCTCAAACCCAAGGAGGTATGAAGTCATAGTCAAAGAAGCAGAATCCACACACTAAAAGAGTTTTTTTAAAAAAGCCCAGTCTTTAACTTGCATCTCTATTGTATCAGGAGGGGTTTAATTTATAATTCCCGTCAAGATTGTGTGGGACTGAGCCTTTAAAAGTAAGACTGCCAAGAAAACAAACTTATGGTTACCAAAGGGGATGGTGAGGGTGAGGAGGGTTGCGGGGGGAGGGAGAGATAAATTAGGAGTTTGGGATTACCATATACACACCACTATATACAAGGTAGGTAAACAATAAGCACCTACTGTATAGCACAGGGAACTATACTCAATATCTTGTAATAACCTAGAATGAAAAAGAATCTGAAAAAGGATATATCTGACATGCATATATATACACACACATATACACATGCAAAACTGAGGCTTCTCTCCAGCAGCGAGGAATCCCTTATCTAAGGAAACTCCAGTCCCTTCACAATGGAAGGCACAGCACTTGAAAAAGGCCTTCCTCAGAATAACGTGTCCCTGTCCCTTTACAAACTTTATTGAAGACTTTTCACCTTCTGGAGTGGAGGCCAGAAACCCTCAGAACATTCAGGCCATTCTGACCCCAAAATGATTTCTGCCGAATTTTAGGATACTTGAAAGACGTCTTTTTCTTTCTTTCTTTTTCTTTCTTTCTTTCTTTCTTTTTCTATCTTTCTTTCTTTCTTTCTTTCTTTCTTTCTTTCTTTCTTTCTTTCTTTCCTTCTTTCTTTCTTTCTTTCTTTCTTTTCTTTCTTTCTTTTTAAGCTCCTTATTGGAATATAATTGCTTTACACTGTTGTGCCAGTTTTTGCTGTACAACAAAATGAATCACCTGTATTTATACATATGTCTCCATATCCCCTCCCTCCAGCGACTCCTTCCCACCCTCCCTATCCCAGTCCTCTAAGTCATCACCCACCATCGAGTTGATCTCCCTGTGTTATGCAGCAGCTTCCCACTAGCTATCTATTTTACATTTGGTAGTGTATATATGTCAGTGCTGCTCTCTCACTTCGTCCCACCTCCTTTGCCATGCCCCCCACCCCTGCCCCTTGTCCTCAAGTCCATTCTCTATATCTGCATCTTTATTCTTGCCCTGTCACTGGGTTCATCAGTACCATTTTTTTAGATTCCATATATGTGAGTTAGCATATGGTATTTGTTTTTCTCTTTCTGGCTTATTTTGCTCTGTATGACAGACTCTAGGTCTATCCACCTCACTACACATAACTCAATTTCATTCCTTTTTATGGCTGAGTAATATTCCATTGTATATATATGCCACATCTTTTTTTTTGGGGGGGGGGGTACACCAGGTTCAATCAACTGTTTTTATACACATATCCCCATATTCCCTCCCTTCCTTGACACCCCCCCCTCGAGTTCCCCCCACCCTCCCTGCCCCAGTCCTCTAAGGCATCTTTCATCCTCGAGTTGGACTCCCTTTGTTATACAACAACTTCCCACTGACTATTTTACAGTTGGTAGTATATATATGTCTGTGCTACTCTCTCGCTTCTTCTCAGTTTCCCCTTCACCCCCCGCCCCCTCCCATACCTCGAGTTCTCCAGTCCATTCTCTGTATCTGCTTCCTTGTTCTTGTCACTGAGTTCATCAGTACCATTTTTAGATTCCATATATGTGAGTTAGCATACAATATTTGTCCTTCTCTTTCTGACTTACTTCACTATGTATGACAGATTGTAGTTCTATCCACCTCATTACATATAGCTCCATCTCATCCCTTTTTATAGCTGAGTAATATTCCATTGTATATATATGCCACATCTTCTGTATCCATTCATTTGTTGATGGGCATTTAGGTTGCTTCCATGTCCTGGCTATTGTAAATAGTGCTGCAATGAACATTGTGGTACATGTTTCTTTTTGGATTATGGTATTCTCAGGGTATATGCCCAGTAGTGGGATTGCTGGGTCATATGGTAGTTCTATTTTTAGCTTTTTAAGGAACCTCCATACTGTTTTCCATAGTGGCTGCACCAATTTACATTCCCACCAACAGTGCAGGAGGGTTCCCTTTTCTCCACACCCTCTCCAGCATTCATTGTTTCTAGATTTTTTTGATGATGGCCATTTTGACTGGTGTGAGGTGATACCTCATTGTGGCTTTGACTTGCATTTCTCTAATGATGAGTGATATTGGGCATCTTTTCATGTGTGTGTTGGCCATCTGTATGTCTTCTTTGGAGAAATGTCTATTTAGGTCTTCTGCCCATTTGTGGATTGGGTTATTTGCTTTTATGGTATTAAGCTGCATGAGCTGCTTGTATATTTTGGAGATTAATCTTTTGTCAGTTGCTTCATTGGCAAATATTTTCTCCCATTCTGAGGGCTGTCTTCTTGTCTTGTTTATGGATTCTTTTGCTGTGCAAAAGCTTTTAAGTTTCATTAGGTCCCATTTGTTTATTTTTTATTTTATTTCCTTTATTCTAGCAGGTGGGTCAGAAAGGATCTGGCTTTGATGTCTGTCATAGAGTGTTCTGCCTATGGTTTCCTCTAAGAGTTTATAGCGTCTGGCCTTACATTTAGGTCTTGAATCCATTTTGAGTTTATTTTTTGTGTATGGTGTTAGGAAGTGTTCTAATTTCATTTACATGTAGCTGTCAAGTTTTCCCAGCGCCACTTATTGAAGAGGCTGGAAAGATGTCATTTCTAATTAGGCCCCTCAGGCCTCAAGCACAAGAGAGGTAAACTCCAGCCACCATCACCCACATCCTACCCCCTTCTCAACCCCATCTTTTTCCCTATACTGTGCCCCCATTGTCCCTACCTCCACCCAGGTTGGACCTCTGTCTTCCTAAGGCTTTTTAAGAATCCCTGAGGATCTCATGCTCAGCAAGAAGGTTGCCATCCCAGCCTGAGGTTGGCTAGGCTCTCCAGTTCAGGGAGGGGATGATACAAGGCCAGGAAGGAAGAGCCATCTGGCTCAAGCCTGCTTCCTCATTGCCACCAAATGTCCCCATGTTGACAGTTGCCATTTGTCAGCTGCCAGTACCAAATGACTGTGAGGACAAGAAGCCCCTGGTTCTCACCAAAACCACTGCACCTCATTTCCGGGTCACAGCTGAGTCCCATTAAACCTGATGGCAAACCCACCATATCCCTATTTTCATCTCTCCCTTTCCATTACTGTTGGACAACATGACCTGTAAGATTTTTGCTGTGAGGAACGTATGATTATTTTCTTTCTGGCCAAATAAGAGGTGTTATTCATATTCCACGGGCAAGGGATTCCAATGAACCAAGGCAAATGGAATGCACATTTATCTCTCTTCATGAAAAATCCACTAAAATGACAGTAAAAGGAACACTCTTCAAAAGGCATAAAGCAAGACAAAGAGAACCGTAGAGGAAATAACAGTAGACACAGAGTCAGTGCTATTTTTTAAAATGGAAAGCAGACAGAGAAGATAGGAAGTTAGGGAGGCTGCGGGGGAAGCCAAGAAGGGTTTAGAGCTGGAGACACTAGGACCTCTCTCAGCAATGCAAGAAGCCTGAGGACAGTTGAACAACAACAGATAAAACTGCTATAAGTATCACACTTTTAAAGAAAACAGGGAATTCCCTGGCAGTGCAATGGTTAGACTGGACACTTTCACTGCTGTAGTCCTGGGTTCAATTCCTAGTTGGGGGAATAAAGTTTGTCTCCCTCATCTTAAGAAAAAAAAAAAAAAGCATCAGTCAATCAACCTCTGTCGTTTTCAAGATATATCCCCATTTTTCTTTTCTTCTGTACTCAGACTGATCTTAAATAGCGTCTGCATTCCCCGTCTTCATGTCCTCACCTCCCTCCTGTCCCCGAAGGAACTGCAGTCTATTCTTCTCTCCCATCACTTCCCTAAGCTCCTCTTGCTAATCCATTGGGCACGTTGGGTCCATATGAGACTTAAGCTCTCTTCAGCTTGTGACGTTATTCACCTTTCTTGCTTGCTTGAAACCCTTTTCTGCCCTTGGTTTCTGAATCTCCACTCATCTGGGGTCTGGCTTCTCCTTGGTAACCTTCTTACCAAACTCTTCTTTTTCTTCTCCCTGAAATGTTGGTTTCCTGGAGATTCTGTGCTCTTCTAGTCTCACTCTGCCCACTGTACCAACTACTTATGTACCGATGAGAACTCTACAAGGGTTTCTCATTGATGAATTGAACTCAGCTGAGTGCATCGTCTTCCCAACAATCCTCCACCTCCGAAAAAGGCATCACCACAAAACCCATAAACCTGGCGTCCCTATTTTGCTTCCCCACCTCGCTCACTGTTCTGGTTATCTATTGTTGCATAACAAATGACTCTCAGAGCAGAGGGGCTAAAAACAGCAATTTATTTGACTCATGATTGTGTGGGTCAGGAATTCCTAAAGGGCTTGGCTATGGGCTGCGTGGTATCACCTGGGATATCGGGGGTGCGGGGTCTACTTTCAAGATGTCTTCTTCACTCACAGTGTGGGACACCCCAGTACTCACTCTCTTTCTCTTCCCACGCCGGATCATCCTCCAGGGCCTTGGGCTTCTCACAGCTTGTTCTCTGGGTAGTCACACTTCTTTCCTGGAGGTTCTAAGAGACTGGAAGTGGAAGATACCAGTCCGGTTGAGCACTACACCTGGAAATGACACAGTGTTACTTCTTCCAGGTTCTATTGGTTAGAGAGTAGTCTCAGGGATCAGGGAGAAAGCCACCATCTCTTGATCTGGTTGGGAAATATTGTTGTAGCCAACTTTGCAGATACACTCTGCCGTGTTCATCCGCAATATATCAGCAAGTCTTATCCATTCTACCTTCCAAATACCTCTCCAATGTTATTTACCTCTCTCCTTCTCCAGTGCCATCCACCTTCTGCAGACCACTGTTTTTTCTCTCCTGGAAGCTTCTCTTAGCTTCTTAACTGGCTTCTGTGATACTTCTTGAGCTCCTTCACTCTTGGTGTGACTAATAGAGTGATCTTTTTATATGGCAAATCTACTTATGTTTCTCCTTATACTTAAAACTTTTACATATCTCCCATTGCATTTAAGAAAGGCTAACATAGTTTATAAGTTCTTTCATGACCCTACCCTTACCTATATTTCTACCCTCAACTCAGAGGGTATAATGCATTAATCTATAGCTCTACATATTTGCAAGCATTTCAAAATAGGTTTTTAACCTCACATAAAATTACTTTTATATTTGTGTTAATGTTTCATCTGTGTCTTTGGGTTAATTTAATATTTATTATGAATTTCTGGTGCATATAAAGTAATTATCACCGAAAAGGTACTTAGAGGCGAAGGTAATATTTCCAAAAGTACATGACTGTGATAGCATTCTATCCTCATCCTTTCAATCTTTTTTGGATGTAACTTAAATGATTGTGTTATTCATAGAAATTTTAAAATTTCTATACCTCCAACACTTTTTGACTACATTCATGGCTTATGATGTTATAAAAATAGCTATTTTTGAATGGCCGGTTTTATACAAATAAAATTTATTTTTCAGACATTAAATATAAATAAATAACAGATCTTTAAAATTAATATGAAAGTCTGTCTTTTAATAGGACAATTTTACTCCTTCACATTTATTTTTATGACTGATAAATTTGGTTTCTCATCTCAAATTCTGTGTTTTGCATTTTTTCTTATGTTCCTTTTTTTTCTTTGTTTTCTATCTTTGGATATTTAGCTTAAAGTTTTATAACAGAACTTTGATAGTGTTTTAGAAAATAAATCAATGTTTCTAATTCTATTAGTATTTACATTTATTTCATTGCATCATGAAAAAGTTTTTAAAATTTTGACTAGCCCACTTTTTTTTTTTCTCACTTTCTAATTTTGGTTACTGAGAACTTAGCATGTCTAAGACACAGATGACACAATGGTAAAGAAATAAATATCTCTTTTCTCACAGACCCTACAGTTTAGCATAGAGGATTATAATATAAAAAGTGTAAAATAGGCAAGTATAGGTTCTTTACTCAGGTTATTGTCATACATGTTTAACCACACAATCAATTCCAAGAATAATCTTTGGCTTTTGCAGTCACTTTGGAACTATGTGTATACTTTTTGTATATGCTGATTTTCAGTGCTGCCATGATGTTCCCTTTCTTGAGTCCTTCTTTATTTCTCTCCTTGGCTATAATACATCTTCCAAGTAGCTGGATAAAGGCATTCTTTCATGGGCCCTCCAGGAGCCAGCTAGCAAGGCAAAAGGACCTCAGTACCACACCAAATTGACACATTCATGATTTTTCCCCATCAGGGGACCATGATACGTGCAGCAAAGCTGTGGATTAGAAAAGATGAAACTTCCCAGCAAAGTTTTAGAGAGTACTGATCAGTTTTGCAAGGGGCATGTTTCTAAGACCTTAGGAGCCTGAGTTGCTTTTAGGAAACATTCTTCTTTTGCATTGCTTATAGGAACAGTTAACAGCTCAAGGATCACTGTACCCATAAAGAGATCTTAGAGCTAACCATGCAAAACTTGAGGCATGCTTGGTAGTAGAAGCATGGAGAAGGCTGTCTCAGGAAACCAGAGAGGAACTGAAATGATGGCCTCTGATCTCACAGAAGCTAGACTGAGATGGCATCTGTTTCCTTTCTCATACCAGACGTCTGGAGACTGACACAGAGCTGTGGACTAGGGGATGAACTAGATACTTGCATAATGACTACTTTGTGAACAGCTATTTATTCTGGGCAAATGTAAGCAGGAAGCTAACTCCCAAACTGTAGAACCCAGAGACTGGGGAAAGAAAAATCAATCCGAGAGTCAAGAAGCGTGTCAAGAGATTCATGTCAGGAAACCAGCCCAAGTTCCACGCCAACATTGGACGCCCTTGCCTGTATGTCAAAGACAGCTGTTTACTTTCTGGTTATGCAATCCATACTGGTGGCTTGTCTGACTCAGAACACTTGGCCTGCGTGCCCATGTGAAGGTGATGGAAGAAAGAAAAAGCTAGCTGTGAGACAGTGGGAAAACCAACCAATATTCAGGCCTACTCTCTTGACCCTTGAAAGGTCTAGAGAAGTCATCAACCTACTACCAAACTCCTAACTTCTCAAAAAGGAGTCAGTCCTGGAAAAAAAAGAGTGGGAGATCTGGGACAGAGGCTCATATTCCACACTCTTGGGGAAATGCGGGGAACTACCCGGAAAAGAGGTAAATTTTCTGAAAGGAGACATGTGGACTAATGGTTTTGTGATATAACTAAGGATTTTTTCTGCCAGTATGTCACTTCTCTCCCCTTCTGTTCTGTTTTTCCCCATCAGACATAAACTATGTGTTCACAAGTAATTTTCAGTCAAAAATATTTCCTTTAGATTTATATCGTTCTATCTACGTTATCTATGCAGTTTTATATATATTTATAGCTTTACGTATATGGTTATAAAGTTATAAATTTCATTAACTGCATTCTACTAATTACTCATACATTTGTCCCATTTCTTAGGAATTAAAAAAGTCAAAATTTTTGTATGGTATATAATAAAGAAGGAATTTTAATTTCAAAATATTTTATTTTAGTTCAATAACTGTATACTGTAAGTTCACTTTAAGGTACTCTGATAGGGGCTTCCCTGGTGGCACAGTGGTTAAGAATCCACCTGCCAATGCAGGGCACACGGGTTCGAGCCCTGGTCCAGGAAGAGGAGCAACTAAGCCTGTGTGCCGCAACTACTGAAGCCCATGCTCCGCAACATGAGAAACCACCACAATGAGAGCCCATGCACGGCAACGAAGAGTAGCCCCCACTCTCCACAACTGGAGAAAGCCTGCGTGCAACAACAAAGACCCAATGCAGCCAAAAATAAAAAAATAAACAAATTTATAAAAAAAAGATACTCTGATAATTTTCATAATATATAAAGACAAAACTCTACTTTTTCTTATACAACAAATGGGACAATCTAATTTTCTTTAAATTAATTATGTGAAAAAAATCCTAATTTTAGAGAAAAAATTTAGATGACATGTTGAGTTTGGTTCAGGGATCAAGCATACACTACCACGAAGAACCACGTCAAGAGGATGTAGACCATCAAAAGCTGACAAAACGCATTTTCATAACTGTTTGAAATTTTTAAAAATTTTGAACATTAAAAATCAATTGGTTTACCATTTTAATGTGTGTGTTTTACTTCTGGATAACAAGATTAGAAAGAAAGTTCCACGCAGCTAAGTGGAGACGTTCTCTGAATATTAGACAGTCTGGGTGTAGATATTCTTTCTTACCAATAAATAAAAAAGGTAAATGACTTATGAATGTCACCGTTTTTATACATCTTAATTTTTCAAGTACTAGGAACTCTTTGTTATGCTATATGAGAATTTGGATTGGGTGAATGCAACATGGTAGGATGAAGATTGGTTTGAGGCAAATTTGCAGGATTATTATTTTATATCCTTCATTAGTTTGTGGCATATATTTCAATATTAGGTTTTCTTATGCTTTGCCTTTAATCAGCAATCAATTGTGAGGATAAATCAAATAATACAGGTGATAAACAATAAAAACAGCTGTTTAATCAAGTAATAAACCCTCTAGACAATTCACTCACCAGAGCATTCATCTGATTTCCACTAAGTATCATGCATGCTCACTCCATGTGCTCCTAAAAGCTCTCAAATGTTCCATATTGCAGGAAAGAATATCGATTAGAGAAACAGAAATCAAACCAGATACCATTAGCCACAGGAAGAATACTGATTAAAGAAATAGAAAGCGAACCAGATGCCATTGGCCACCTTTACTGAGATGAATCCCTGAATTAGATTACTTGGGAGACGCTAAAGTATTGATGTCCAAGACAGCAGGGCATCAGAACGCAATTAAAAATTGCCCAGCTTAGAACTTTAAAACTGATCTTTTTTTCCTCACACGTATATAAATGTTTCTGCAAACCATATGTATAATGATTAGGGGGAAAGTCCCCATAAAATTCCTGGGGAGATACACACTTCCACAATGCATATATAAATTTACCCAAACACATGGGAGTTGATTTGCATTTAAAATACAGTTATTAAAAGGGCAAACCTCCTTTCACTGAGAAAGTAACCTTCTGAATAATTATTTTTATCCCATGTGTTGTTATTTGCACTGGGCTTTTGTGCATATTCTCAAACTGTTTTTTCTGCCCAAGCCTACGGAATATGTAAGAAAGGGAAACAGTCACAGAAGAAAGGCCAGCCCTGGACCGTCTCCCAGCAACACACCCTTGACAGCGGATAGGCAATTGCCAAGAGTTGAGAAGGGGATGTGAGTTATGTCACTGGGAGAAGGGACGTTGACACTGAGTTTTTGCCTCAGAGATATTTGTTCTTTCAACCTGTAAGGAAACCCACCCAACTTGTCGGTGCTCTAGGGCCCAAAACAGAAGACTTAAGAAATAAGTTTTGGCATAACATTTTTGGTTAGTTTTTCTGTTTTCCTGTAACAAACCACAGTTTTAATACCTTCCTCCCTCTGTTGTGTTACATTTGTTCTTCCAACACCTGTCATAACTTACTTTAGCAGGAACGACATTGAGTGAAGCAACTTCCCAAGGTGCCTGACAAAACCAGGCCCCAAACCAAATCCGGCTGCTAACTCAGAATTCTTTCTGCAACACTGTGTTGCCTCAGTTCTGAGCTGTGCATGGCAGGACTGCCTGCAGGACAGCCATGGAGCACGGGTAAGCCGTGGTTCTCAGAACTACACGTGTTCTGTCTTCAGACTAGTTCCTATAATCAAGTAAGTCACCTTTGCAAACTTAGTTGGAAAGCACTATTCATTCTTTCTAGGAGAAAAAAGAAAGAAAGAGAGAGAGAGAGAAAGAAAGAAAAAAAGAGAAGAGAAAAGAAAAGTGAAAGAAGAGAAGAGAAGAGAAGAGAAGAGAAGAGAAGAGAAGAGAAGAGAAGAGAAAGAAGAGAAGAGAAGAGAAAGGCACCCTGGAAAGTGTTTGATGTTATTTCACATTGCCTATTTTAAAGTCCTAAATTAGCCAGTGGCCCATTTCTTTCCCCACTTCAGTCCAGAATGTGGGGAGAGCCAGAGAGGCTTTTCTGAAGAAGCATTTCCTGAAGAAATGAGATTGCAGTGTTCCTGAGTCTCCAGAAAGCCCAGAACAAAGTCTTCGATGACTTCGGATAAAAATCTCCTCCTGTCCCCCCCCCCCCACATTGTTCACACTCTCCCCACCCCGTATGGACACAACTCAGAGCAACGTGTTTACTGCAGAGTCAGGCACATCTCTTCTCTTTCAATTTCACAATGATAACAAGAATAGTCATCATTAAAACACTATCCAGGGAATTCCCTGGTGGTCCAGTGGTTAGGACTCTGTGCTCTCACTGCTGAGGGCCCAGGTTCGATCCCTGGCCGGGGAACTAAAATCCCACAAACCTTGCAGGGTGGCCAAAAAAAAACCACCCAAAACAAAAAACAAATAAACAAACAAATGCTCTCCAAAGAAACTGGAACCCTCATAGTCTGCTGATGGGAATGCAAAGTGGTACAGGGTATTTTTTAAAAAGCCAAATATATTAGGCTAAGTGACAGAAACCAGACACCTAAGGCCACATGTTGTATGATTCCATATCTATTGAAATTTCTAGAATAGGCAAATTCACATAAATAGAAAGTAGATCAGCAGTTCTCAGGGTAATGGGGTCAGAGAGGAACTGGGATTGAAGGCTAATAGGTAGGGGGCCTCTTTGGGGCGTGACAGAAATATTCTGGAATTAGGTAGTGTGATGATTGCATGACATAGTAAAGATTCTAAAAACCATGGAGCTGTACAGTTTTAAATGGTGAATTTTATATCATATGAATTATCTCAATTAAAACAAATTAAAACAAAAAGCACTGGGTCCCACAGTCCAAAGAGTTTACATTAAACCAACAACTCTGTATGGATATATTCAATTACATAAAGGATACTTTTCTCAATTTGGAAAAAAAAAAAGAAGGAAATGGGGAGAAATAGAAAGACCAGTCATATCTGGGGAAAACGATCTATTGCTCTACTTGTATTTTTGCAAACAAAAAATTAAAGTCAAACAGAAACTTACCATAGATTTCACTCCTGAGAACCTACCCAAAGAAAATGAGAGCATGTTCACAGAAATAATTGTGCAGAAATTACAGTCATAGCAGCGTTACTTATAATAGTCAAAAACTGGCCCACCGACTGGTGAGTGGAAGAAAAAATGTGGTATACCCACATCATGGAATACTAGTCAGCAACAAAGGAATGAAATGATACACAAAATATTTCAAAAGCGTTATGCTACGTAAAAAAGCCAGACACAAAAGACTGCCTAGTGTATGATTTTGCTTGAGTGAATTTCACAGGAAAGGCAAGTTTATAGACAGAAAACATATCATTGGTTGTCTGGGGATAATGAGAAAGTTCTAAAACTGGCTTGTGGTCATGGCTGAACAGCTCTACAAATTTACTAAAAATTATTGAGGTGTATATTTATAATTAGTGAAAGGTGGGTGGAAAGGGAGAGAGGAGGAAGGGAGGGAGGGAGAGAGGAAGGAAGGAAAGAAGGAAAGGAAGGAAGGAAGGGAGGAAGGAAGGGGAAAGAAATGGGAGAGGAGGTGGGAAGAAGGGAAGCAGAGAGAAGGAGGGAGGAAAGAAAAGAATGAGGGGCTTCCTAGGTGCCGCAGTGGTTAAGAATCTGCCTGCCAATGCAGGGGGCATGGGTTCAATCCCTGCTCCAAGAAGATCCCACATGCCGCAGAGCAACTAAGCCCGTTAGCACCACAAATATTGAGCCTGCACTTTAGAGCCCGTGAGCCACGACTATTGAGCCCGTGTGCCACAACTACTGAAGCCCACAAGCCTAGAGCCCATGCTCCGCCACAAGGGAAGCCACCGCAACAAGGAGCCCGTGCACCACAACAAAGAGTAGCCCCCACTCGCTGCAACTGGAGAAAGCCCACGTACAGCAACAAAGACTCAACACAACCAATAAATAAATAATGAAAACACAAATATTTTTTAAAACCAAAAAAATGTGAAACAATGTGACAGACATAGCAGAAAAGTGTCAGATTAAGACACAGTTAATGCAAAATACTTAGGAAAGTGAAAAACGTGGCAAAGATATATCAAACAAACACAAAAAGGTCTGACAAGTAATGTATACCATGGGGAAAATAGCCAATAATATTGTAATATCTTTGTATGGTGACAGATGGTAATTAGAATCATCATTTTGTAAAGTGATCATTTTTAATGTATAAAAATTTTGAATCACAATATTGTATACCTAAAACTAATATAATATTGTAAGTCAATTTTACTTCAGTTTAAAAAAAAAAAAAGGCCTGGCAATTCTCATAGTAGAAAAGTGGACCTCAAGGCTTAAGTCTTCAACAAGACAAAGAGAGTCATTTTATATGAATAAGAGATAAAAGACGAATGAAGAAATATTAAAGCTTGTCATGTTGTATTTTTCTAAATACACAATTGTAGCAATATGCTTGTGACTTCCTATTGCTCTATCACCAAGTGAACAATAAATAAATTTATTAAAATGTTGACCAATACATATAATATGCTTGAATTAGCAGACATTTTAAATACATATAAAATTGTTTCTTTTTAAATGTCAAAAGAAACAGTTGCACAGAGAAAGAGCCCAGCAAGGAAACCTCATTAATTTCTGAACCCAGAACTTTTTTGGACCATATTCTCTGACCAGAAAGCGTTAAGTAGACATGAATAATAAAGTGATGACACAAAGGTAAGCTCTCTACTATATACAGGAAGCGAACTTTTAGCTGCTTCTCCCTATGCCACACGCTTCTCTGCCCACTCGCTTCCTGCCTCACACTCTTCCCCCAAGCCAGGTGGCTTTACAGCATCTCTGCTCACTTCCTCGTCCTCGTCCAGTTCTGTGTACCTGGGGACCCCTGATGCCCAGGTGGCGATAATCAGGGATCTCTCAGAGCCCGGCCAGCTCTTGCAGCAGGACGCCTGAATATTTGGCCCCAAGATTTAGAGCGGGACCTCTGTTAGGCTTGACCGCATTCTAGCTTCTCCAGAGCTTCTCTCTGACCATTATATGAACTGGCTCAGCTATTAATAAAGTGGTGCTTTGATTCCCATTTGATTAGTTTTTTCTGTTTGTTTTCTGTGGGGTTTTTTGTTTGTTTGTTTTTTTGCCACACCTCGTGACTTGTGGGATCTTAATCCCCCACCAGGGATTGAACTGGGAGCAGAAGTGAAGCTCGGAGTCCTAACCACGGGACCACCAGGGAATTCTCTAGTGTTTCTCACATATAGCTCTGCACAAACCTCTAAAGGGAAGTATAGAGTGGCTGGGTGAGGATGATTTATGCATTTCTGCAATTTCAGTTGTAGGTAATATTGGCAAGTGTCGTCAACATTCCATCTTGATTTTTAATATCCACCATTTGGAAACTAGAAAAAACTTCAGCACTCCCCATCAACTTACTGATGCAAGCTATCTATAAAATAGAACTTATAAAAGTGAATGGGATGCTTCCATTTCATAATGCTTTTATTACTAAACAAGGAATAACGATAATGGGTTAACATTTAATGACAGGGATTTAAATAAAATCCACCCCAAAGAAATCAAGAAGATCAAAATAATGAAGATAAAGGTGGAAACTAATTAATTAGGAAACAAAATCAGATGGGACAGATAAGTTGAATCGAAGAGCTGTTTCTTTAGGAAAACAAAGAATAATGAGACGAATCTCTGGCAAATCTGGTTATTAAAAAACACAATAAGGCAACATAAATCATTACATTTATCTGGAGTCTAAAAAGGATTTAATTGCTGATATGAAGACTTAGAAATCATTAATAAATACCGTAAACTGTTGTGTCCTAATGAACATGAAGATCCCACTGAAATACACAGTGCTCTCGTCTGCCAAGCTCCCTGGCGCCCACTGCACCCCCTGGCACCCCAGAGCTCCACTCCTCGCCTCAGCAGCCCTGAAGCAGGAAACTTCCCTTAGAACAGGGCCACTGGTTGACAAGTCAGGCTGGGCAGCACCGACCCCTTTTTCTATCTAAAAATGCAAGAAGTTCAGTTTATACTGCAAACCTCAGGGCACAATGCCCTTTCCTTTCAAGTAATCTTGACCTTGTCTCTCTTCACGCTAAACGGCAGCCCCCAGTTTTAGCCTCATCAGAAAGCCTAACTGAAAAAAAAAGCTTGGAAAGTGTGGAGACCAGAGGGCATAGAGCCCAGGGTCTGACCGGGAAAAAGACTGAACTGAAGACTTTGTTATAGGAGAAAGCAAAATGGGGGGTGCGGGGGTGGGGGGATAGAATGCGTGGGGTGAGGATAATACATGTTCCATAGGGAATAGTTAAACAATTTTGCACCAGACTAATCAGTTAAATTTCTGATCTAGTTCCACCTTTTCTAAGTCTTAGTCATATAACATCTGATGTTATCGTTTCTATAAATTGGAGACAATCCCCACTTGTTGCACAGAATTGTCAGGAGGAAATAAGGTAATGTATGTGGCAGTATTTTACAAAGAGCAAAACTTGGTATGCTGTATGATGGTAATGCAGGGAGAGGGTATCTCTCTGCTCATTTGGTGATGAGATAGGACGACAGATGCCTGGAATCTGTTCTACAGCAGTTGTGACACTCACCTTTCAAATGCAGCAGTCCTTCACCTGCAAGTCTTCCTTGGTCTCTCTGGACTGGCCGGGAGCTGCCAGTGGGCTGCCATGAGGTTGAAGAACTGTCATCGTCAGAAGGTCCAGTTGTCCCAGCCAAGGAGGGGCGCATACTTCTAGAGCCCAGTAATTCCACAAGGATGTAGATAAGGGCAACACAACACCCTGATTCCTCCCCTCGAGCACCCAGATTTCTTGATCACCAAGGCCCTTGGGCAGGAGGGCCTGCAAAGCTGGAGAACTGACCTTTACCTACAAAACAAATATTTGAAAACCCCGTCACGACTCAGACCATGTGGGGAAGCATAGAGCAGCTCTGCCCAAGTGGGACTAGGGTCTTATTGATCTGTTTGTACGTTGGAACTTGATGGAAACCCACTCCTCTGTCTCTCCTAGCAAATATTTAGTAGAATTAGCATTGATCACTAATGGATTGGATTTTTCTTTAAGGACAAGTGCAAAGAAGACTTGAATCTGGTGTCATGAGAGCAAAATCAGAGGCTGCACTTGGAGATGGAAATTCTTGAAACAGACCGTAAGTACGATGTAGCTTAAGTTCATGATAAAGGTGCATTTCATATCACTGAAAGGAGGGATTATTCTACATGTGATATTGTTAAACATGTGGGGAAACTGGCCAACCATTTGGGGGCAAATAATTGATCCTTTACATCAAAATGCATTCTGATAAAATATAGACTTAAATGTAAAAAAAAAAGTCATAGTAGCTTATGTAGGCGACTGCTCATATAATCTTGGCATATGCAAAACCTTTAGAAGCATAATACAAAAATCAGAAACCACAAAGGAAAAGAGTAATAAAGCTAACAGTTACATAACAGTAAACATTGCTGTAAAGCAACAACAATAAAAACAATAACAAAGCATAAATAAAAGGCAAACATGAAACAAGGAAAATATTTGCAACACAAATATTTTTTCAAACATCAGATGTGGTCTGAAAAACATATATGAGTGTGTGCATATTATATTACACATAAAGATTTCTTACAAATTAAAACCAAAAAATGAAAATTCCGACAGAAAAATGGATAAAGGACCTAAATAGCTGCTTTATAAATGAAGTTATACAAATGGCCATTAATTTGGGAGGAAAAAAAATGATTCAAGTTTAGAGCTATCAAAGAAATGCAAATTAAACCAAGGGAGTATCATTTTGTTTACTGCATTGGCAAAGATGCAAAATAATTCTAATGCCTAATGCTGTTGATCAAATGAGGAAATTGCTCTTATTTACCAAGGATCAAAATGTAAATTGGCACACATTTTCTGAAGAAACTATACAATATCAATTAAAAGTCTTTAAAAATGCATTTATTTTGTCCAAAAATGTGACTTTCAGGGATTTATCTATCCTAAGAAAGGAGCAGAATTTTTAATAATAGAGGAAATTTTAAATTTCCTAAAGACTAAAAATAAAACATAGGTTAAATAAATAATGGTATATGTATAGAATGTTATAGTGCTAAAAATAAATGTTTATTGTGTTTGTAAAATGCTCATATGTTATGTATATCATGACACATTACAAAACAGTTTATACAGTTTGATCCTATTTTTGTTTTTTATTATAGTATACTACATTATATTATATTTGCACACACACATAAAAAAAGTCTGAAAGAATTTATGAGTTAAAGTTCTTTTCTTTGCAAGACACTAAGGCTGACCTAGGCCAACCTAAGAAAAGAAAGAAAAAAGGGGAGGAATTTACTGAGAAAACACTAGAATATCTCATGAAATTGGGAATTGTACCTTCCAAATATGGTTGGATGTGGAACAGGAACAGCACCAGGATACCTTCTTGATGGATGGATTTGAAGAAATTCATCCTCTACAACTTTGATAAAATCATTCCCACCTAGGCTGTGTCTTTATAGTCCACATGTAAAATTTTAAGAAGAAGTTTTCTGATTGGCCCAGCTTGGACCAGGAGTGACTGTTTGGATTAATAAACTATGGCCAAGTAGCATTGACATGGCAACAGGTGGTCTTTCCCTGTGACTCAGGGGCCATGGCCAAGACTCTCTGAGAGTTGGGCAAATGCTGTAAGAGATGCCACTGTGAGAATACACACCACAGTGTGAAAATGGGTCATCTCCGGGGGTGAGTCTGTAGACGTCTTTTTGTTTGGGGTTGTATCGTTCAAGAACGGTTGAGTCTCAGATGGTGGAAACACAGCTTTAACCATCTGAAGCAGAAAGTGGAAATTATCAAAAGGCTAACATAAACACAGCAAAAGCAGGGTGCAACTGGCCTCAGAAACATCTGGAAACAGAATCTTGGACACTGTGCCTGGCCCATCTCTCACTTCTGGTTCTTTCTGAACGTCAGCTTACTTTGCTCTGGATTTTTCCACACAACCGGAAACATGGCTGCAAGAGGCTCCCCAGCCTGGCATCTCCCTGTTTCACGTGAGCAGGGATCTTTACTGCCTTGTACCTCATTGTGTCTGCACTACCTGGCCCGTGGCAGAGCCTCGATAAACATGTTAAACAAATAGTGGCTGTGAAGGAAATGGAGAGGGCCTGGAGAAGGATGACTCCTGAGTCTGTGTGACCAGTGGGAGGTAATATCGTTAACTCAAAGAGGCTTCGGAAGAGTAACAGCAGGTGTGGAGGGCTCAGCAGCGTTGCTTAGGGGTTAAGAATGTGAACATCAGACTGTCTCGCTTTGCATTCCAGCTCCACCACTGAGCATCTGTGTGTCTGTGGGCAAGTTATTCAATCTCCAAAGCCTCAGCTGTCTCATCCACGGAAAATGGAGATAACTTTTTAAAATAATTTTTTATGAGGAATTCCCTGGTAGACAGTGGTTAGGACTTGGAACTATCACTGCTGGGCCCCAGGTTCAATCCCTGGTCGGGAAACTAGGGTCCCACAAGACATGCGGCATGGCCAAAATAAATAAATAAAATACAATAAAATAATGTTTTTTATTGAAGTACAGTTGATTTACAGTGCTGTGTTAGTTTCTGGAGTATAGCAAAGTGGTTCAGTTTTATATATCTATTTTTTCATGCTCTCTTCCATTATGGTTTTATTACAGGATATTGAAAATAGTTCCCTGTGCTCTACAGTAAGACCTTGTTGTTTATCTATTTTATATATAGTATTTCGTAGCTGTTACTCCCAAAAGCCAAATTTACCCCCTCCCTCACCCCTTTCCCCTTCCACCATAAGTTTGATTTCTATGTCTGTGAGTCTGTTTATGTTTTGTAAATTAGTTCACTTGTATTATATTTTAGATTGTGCATGTAAGTGATATATGATATTTGTCTTTGTCTGACTTACTTCACTTAGTATGATAATCTCTAAGTCCATCCATATTGCTGCAAATAGCATTATTTCATTCTTTTTTATGGCTGAGTAGTATTTAAAATGGAGATAATTTTAACACCGAGTTTATAAGCTTTATTGTGAAAATTAAATAAAATACAATGTGCAAACCGCTCAATAACCATGGACTAATATTATATTCTTCTTTCAACCACATTGCATTATGCTTTCAAATTGACTTTCACTACCTTTGTGGTTAAAACTGATTTTTTTCTAATGACAGTGTTTCACGTTTCAACATTCCTGCCAGTTAATCAGTCTGTTTCTCCAGTAAATAAAACAAGGATATGTGCTCAATCACAGTTATCTCAATGGGGAGAAACAACTCTGGAGCCCCCAGCTTTGCTCGGGTCCATGTCATCACAAAGCCTGTGCTATAAGAAGAGTGTGTCGGTTGCACAGGAATGTTTCCAGGAACGCTCTTGGCAGGCTGCCAGACAGTAACAGGCAGAAGATGGTGGCAGCCACATTCAGGGAGTGCAGGTCCAGCCCAGCAGAATCCGGGACAGTGTGGGGACAACGAAACAGTCATGCTCACCTATATGTGGGCACACCTGAATGGGTTTTGTTTTTAAATAAATTTATTTATTTATTTATTTATTTATTTATTTATTTATTGGCTGCATTGGGTTAGAATACATTCTTCGCCTGGAAGAATATGTAAATTTGAAAGCAGAAAATTTTTTTAAATTAAATAATTTATTTATTGGCTGCGTTGGGTCTTTGTTGCTGCACGCGGGCTTCTCTAGTTGCCGAGAGTGGAGGCTACTCTTTGTTGTGGTGCACGGGCTTCTCATTGTGGTGGCTTCTCTTGTTGTGGAGCATGGGCTCTAGGCACGTGGACTTCAGTAGTTGTGGCACTCGGGCTTAGTAGTTGTGGCACTCAGGCTCAGTAGTTGTGGCTCACGGGCTCTAGAGCACAATCTCAGTAGTCGTGGCGCCTGGGCTTAGTTGTTCCTTGGCATGTGGGATCTTCTGGGAGCAGGGATCAAACCCATGTGCCCTGCATTGGCAGGTGGATTCTTAACCACTGCGCCACTGGGGAAGTCCAATTTTCAGGGTTTGATTCTTAGCGGGATGAGTGACTTAACCTTTCTGTGCCTCCATTTCTTTATTTGTAAAATGGGAATAATAATCATTGCTAATTCATAGAGTTGTTGCTAGTGAGTAAATACACGTAAATAAAAACCTTAGAGTAGTTCTGAAAACATCATATGCTTAATATATTGTACCTGATATTATTATTCTGAGTGTTCTTATTTATGTGGCTGATAGAGAAAGAAGGAAAGGAAGAAATAGAGAAATATTGTACCAATATGCAAGTACCGAGCTGATGTTCTTCACTGCTCTGCTAGGCATTTCTTGGGCAACTGTGTCTTAATATGTTATGGCAGGACTGAGGGTTCCCCTGGAGGGACGTGGCCTGATCCACATACCCTCTGGAAGCTGAGGTTTGGGAGTAGATACGTGTGGGTGGAGGAAAATGGAGAGGAGAGATCAGGACGCTAATTAAGAGGAAAAGACCAAATTCAGGATCTTAGCTGCAATGGAGACAAACCATGTATTTTATCGTTTCTCCCAAGCCTGGGTCTCACCACTCTCAGTCGTGGTTCAAGAGTGGCAAAGCCTATAGAGTAACTTGTGCCAATAGGGACCCAGGCTGAGGAGCCTGGGCCAGGAGTGAGCTTTGGAAGAGAAGAGGGAAAAGGCAGAATGTCCTTCAGACTCCTGCAGCCTTCCTGTTTCATTCACTGAGAGAGAGGCAGGGGCTGCCTCCCCACTATTTCTGCCTGAATCCCACATTCTCAATGACTTATCCTGTTCCATTCACTCTGAACACCACAACATATAGAGACTGTGTCATGGTCAAATGCTTAGTCTGGATTTAGCACTAAAACTGAAACACTTGGTTGCGGGTGGGGAAGGGAAAGAAATAGAATTTCTTGAGTGCCTACTAAAAGTCAGGGAAAGAGCTAGGTCCTTTTCCATTATTTCCTGCAGCTCTCAAAAAGGGTTCTGAAAAGATACATGCACCCCCATGTTCATAGCAGCACTATTCACAATAGCCAAGACATGGAAACAACCTAAATGTTCATCAACAGAGGAATGGGTGAAGAAGATGTGGTACATACACACAATGGAATACTACTCAGCCGCAAAAAAGAATGAAATAATGCCATTTGTGGCAACATGGATGGACCTAGAGATGATCATACTAAGTGAAATAAGTCAGAAAGAGAAAGACAAATATCATATGATATCACTTATATGTGGAATCTAAAACATGACACAGATGAACTTATCTACAAAACAGAAACACACTCACAGAATACAGACTGGTGGTTGCCAAGGGGGAGAGGCGGTGGGGGAGGGAAGGACTGGGAGTTTGGAATTAGCAGATGCAAACTATTATATACAGAATGGATAAACAACAAGATCCTACTGTACAGCACAGGGAACTATATTCAATATTTTGTGATAAATCATAATGGAAAATAATATGAAAAAGAATGTATATATAACATGTACATATAACTGTCACTTTGCTGTACCGCAGAAATTAACTCAACATTGTAAATCAACTATACTTCAATAAAATAAATTTTAAAAATAAACAAATAAAAAGAATTCTGAGTTCAATATTTTTATTTATTTCCAGGTAAAATGGGAAACTGAGGTTTAGTATTAGAACAGGAATTTGAACCCAACACCAGTCCCAAGGCTCACGAGTACACCACACTGATTCCCCCAGTGAAAAATATAAATGTCAATCTCCATAAATCCAATCACTCCCCTAGCTGCGGGCTAGGAGAAAGGAGGGAAAATAGGACAGTAGATGCCAAAGCAGGACTTAAGATTCACAATAACAGGATGTGCTGAGCACAGCAGAGTTATCTGGTTAGCATACCCGGCAGCCACCTGCTCTTCTCCTGCTTGTTTACAAGTCAGGAAATGAAGAGGAGATGGCAAGCATGAGGGGGAAATTGACAAGCAAGCAAACTCTAGAAGTGTCACTGAGCAGTGATGGTTCTCCCACATTTTGTTATCAGCAGGGCAGAGTACATGTCAAGGTCACAGCCAAGATGAGTGTGTAGGCCAAGTCTCCTGGTCTGCATAGCCTGCAGGCACAGTAAGAGAGGTGCCTTGATGGATGCTGGCTCAGCAAACAGGCAGAACCACTGGGGCACCAGCAGCTCCCTCCCCCAGCCAATCCCTCCTTTAGTGACTCTAGGACCCCAACAGGCTCACAGGCTCAGAAGGATTTCATAGATTCTGGAGGTAGACATACTTGGTTCAAATCTTGGGTCCACTGTGTCCCTTCATAGTGTTGTTGTGAGTAATACAGTAAGACAGTATCAGTAAAGGACCAACGCAGGGCATCTTCACTTTTCAAGGGTATGATTCTAGGCGTCTCTAAACGGTTACAGCGTCCTGTCAGCTCTTAAGGCCTTAAATAGTTCAAATCAGCTTCCTTCCCCAACTTCAGATCAGGCTACCAGAATGCTCCACTGAACCATCAGATCTGAGGTCATCACAGCCACAGAAATACAAACTTGAAAAAAAAAAAGTGTATCATTCAACTTTAGACCTGTATTCTACTGTCACAATACACACCTGTGGTTCACTTTGAACTAATATGGTTAGAAATCCCCCAGTTGTCTTATATAGAACAGCACATTCTGTACGCTACCTTAGGGAAAGGTGTGGTTTTCAATCGTTGGTGGGAAGAGTCGTTTCCAATGTACAATTCCTTGTCTACTTGTCACAGCTGCCCTTGAATGCATTCCTGCTCCAGGTGGTTTCGTTCAGCTGCAGTGGTTCTTCTTCTGAGGTCAACCTGAGATATATATTTTTTCTACCATTAGTGACATTTAGCACATTCACACTGTTGTGCAACCATCACCACTGTCTAATTGCAGAACGCTTTTATCACCCCAAAAGGAAATCTCATACTCACCATGCAGTCATTCCCCGTCTCCCCTCCCCCTAGACCCTGGCAGCCACCAGTTTGCTTTCTGTATCTATGGATTTGCCTATTCTGGATATTTCATAGAAATGGAATCATACAGATAATATATCTTTAAGAGCTAAGGTAAACCCATCTGACCAAGAGGCCCCAGGTCAATCAAGGGTCCGCAGGCTCACTGGCCCCACCACAGTCTAGTCCTCCTTGACTGACTCCAATGAGTGACTTCCCCAGACGAGGAAAGAGATATCACTGGGTTGCTTCTTCAGTGATTCTGTGGGTTGAAACCCCAGTTTCTCTCTTCTCTGGGCCTCTCCTGACCCAACCTAACCTTCCACATCAAAGCCAACAGCTCCAATACTGCAATGGGGCCCTTCTGCTGTAAGAGGTGAGCTCTCTCGTGGTATTTAAAGCCAAAGAAGAAGCCAGAGTACTTCTTTGATGAGAAGAGGGTCTAATACAGAACTCTGAGGAACTCCAACTGAGGAAACTAAATGGGGGAGTTGTTGATAAAGGAGACTAAGGAAAAATGCTTAGAGAAGTAAGAGAAAAATCCAGGACTGTGAGATGTCACAGAGGCCAAAGTAAAGCATGTTTCAAGGAGAAGAGAGGAGTCCACAGAGATCAAATCAGCTGAGGGCTGACTAAGCCACCCTCACAGGAGCAGTCCTGAGGGCTGCCTCAGCTAGAAACCAGGTCGCTGTGGGCTGCAGCTGGGATGGAGGTGAGGGGGTGGAGACGCCAGAGGAATCGATACTCTAGGGACGTTTCCTGTAAAGGAGAGAAGAGAAAGTGAGTTGCAGCTGAAGAGGAGCATGGGGTCTAAGGAGGGTTGTTTCAGGGGTTTTGTTTCTGTTTGGGGGCATGAAAGAAAAGAACATGTTTTCATGTTGACAGGCGTCTCCCAGAGAAGAGAGATTTAAGATGCAGGAGACAGGGTAACCACACACTGTGGCCCCTCAGAAGGCAAAGGACGGAGCCAGGACACAGAGCCTCCGAGAGTGGAATTGCCCCAGCGATGAGCGTCTGGGGAGAAGATCCAGACACACAGTCTGTCAAACAGACCTGGAAGCAGGGAGAGCCCTGGCCATGACTGTGGGGGAGCAGAAAACAGCAGGTGGAAGGCTCCTCCCAGGACTGGCCTGTCCTCCCATCAAAAGGACTTCCGATTGTGGTCATAGACAAGTAATTGATACAGAGCCAGTCTGGCTACTGTCGATGGCCCCCTCAGGCACTCTCTCACAGCTGCCCTACAGGCAGACAAAGCCCCTCTGTGAGAGGCTCGAATTGTGTAAAGAGACAGTAATGAGTGGAAAAGATGGATTAGCTAAAGAGCAAGAAAACAGGATTCCAGTCTCCCAAACTTGGATTCCCACCCTGTCTGACAGAGGGCACATCTCTCCAATGGTGCGGGCTCACAGAGGTGGACCATCTAAGCCGACGAAGGAGACAATCAAAGTAAGTGCATTGTCGAATCCAAGTTCATGTGCCCATCGCACAGTGAGGCCAAACGAACCTAAAGTTGGAGTTTGGAGCAGAAAAAGATTTATTGCAGATGCTAAGCAAGGAGAACCGGTGGTTTATGCTCAAAAAAAGCCTGAACTATCAAATGGTTTTCAGAGAAGAGTTTTCATACGCAAAATCTGGGGGGAGGGATACAGGGTGTGTGACCTTCCTCTGATTGGTTGGTGGGGAGGTAACAGCATGGTGTTCCAAGACTCTCAAGCATCAGCCTTCTGGTTCCAACCAGTCTGGGGTCCACGTGCTTGTGCTCAGCCTGAAGTTACCATCCTTCACCTGGGTGGGGGCCTTAGTTCTTACAGAAGAACTCAGAGAGATTTGTATCAGATTGTTGTGTGTATATATCCCCTGAGGAGGAACCGGGACCCTGCCCCATGCTGCACTATTGTTTTTTGTTTTTTTTGTTTTGTTTTGTTGTTGCAGATATGTCTTTTCACTATTGTTTCTTGAGTGCCTTTCCTTTGTTTTTGGATTCCCTCACTCCTCTAATTAGTAACTGAATCTGTTTGAGTTTGGAACTCAGGCATGGTCAAGAAGGCCAAAGCCTTTTTCCTACGAACAAGAAATGGGGGACACAGAAAGGCTTTTGGACCCAGGAGGGCCCCGTGGGGTCCTGCTCGATTTCAATCCTCCCCTTTTTTCTGATACTGCTCGATCTTGAAGGGGACAGGTGTTGGCCAAATAAGGGAACAACGTCTTGAATAGAGAGGTTCTCATAAACTCGGCAGAGGAACTCAGTTTTAGGGGGGCTCAGTTTCAAATGCACAGAGCGTGTTTCACAGGAGGAAATACAAACAATATCTCAGTTATTTAAAATAAATAAAACCGGAGGATTTTGAATCATGAATTATCCTACTCTGCAGGATGCACATCCTGAAATTTGTTTGGCCTTTCCGGGAGAGTTGGCTCTGTTCCTAATGAGATTGCAATGAAAGCAAGTGCCAAGCAAGGGGAGACAGGGAATTGTCACATCTCCTCTGATAAAGTCACCTTATCAGCTGTAGTCTTGGGCGCCCGAGGCTGGAGCATTCAGAAAGGGTTGAGGGGTGACTGCACATGTGCCTGGAGCGTCAGCTGAAGCATTCGTCAGCTCTGCTCATCTGCCTCTGCTTGGAGCACCCCCAGGCTTCCTCTGCACCCTGGCATTTACAGTCCCGCCTGATCCAGTTCAAATTTCTCCCCCCTCTCTTCTTGGGTGGTCCCACACAGCTATGGTCATGTGGTGGTGATGCAACTGTGAGGACCAAGGTGGGGGTCAAAGGGAATGCTACTGATTCTCAGGACTAGTCACAACCCTCAGGAGAAGGAGGAAATACTGTGGCAAAGTGCTTGCCCCCAGTGTGACCACCACAAATAGAGTTTCAGCAATTTTTCCGGCCTCCTGTGCTCTAGGCTCTGGGTTGGATTCCAAAGGGTACTAGGGCAAATGCAAAGTCCCAAAAAGTACTTTCAAGGCACTATTTCATTTAGTTCTCACATCTCTAGGGCATAGAGAGTATTACTGGAATTTTTCAGATGATGAAACTGAGCCCGTAGATGTTAACAATATGTCCATGGTCATATGGCTAGTGGTGGAGCCAGAATTTGAACTTGGTTAGCCAATTCTTGTCCAGAATGGCTTAGCGGCCTTAGACTCAGTCCCTAAACTCAGGAAACTCACAAGAAATGTATACAAATAACCATAGTGTGATTGTGTGTATTGGAGTCCAATGGGGATTTACAGGATGGAGATATTACAACAAAACCTTAATTTTGGAGAAATGGTCCAGCTGTCTGAGGAAAAGCAATCAGGATATTTGAAAGTGTGTTTGTTCTGAAAAGAGGTTATTAGTTGGACCTGCAAGCTGAATAAACAAAGACTTCCACGGATGGAGAGGAAGGTGAACATTTAAGTTGAGATCCGATGGTAGGATTTGGGTGTGCAGAGATGGAAGAGACCTATGAGTATTACTTCCAAAACAGGATCCGTGAAACAAAAGCCAGGAAGGTCTATGAGATATGAATGAATTTGTAACACAAACCTGAATGTGCAGGAAAGAGCATACCGTTTAACTGTTTTACATAAAATTACAGTAGGGATGACACTGAGCCCCATTGCCTCCAGCTGTCAGGAAATTAAATTTCAGAGATCAAGAAGTTTCTCTTCCCTCCCCACCTCCCAGTCCCATCCCCACTCCCAGAGCTAATGACCAAGAGTCACGATGTGAACAAAACATTCAGGAGCATCTCTGGTCATTGGTGTGCATCAGGGGCCAGCAAACTTTTTCTGTAAAGGACCAGAGAGTAAATATTTCAGGCTTTGCAGGCCAGACGGGACTGTGTCACAGCTACTCAACTCTGCCGTTGTTGACTGAAAAGAGCCATAGACAGGACTTCCCTGGTGGTGCAGTGGTTGGAAATCTGCCTGCCAATGCAGGGGACACGGGTTCCCTCCTTGGTCCAGGAAGATCTCACATGCCGCGGAGCAACTAAGCCCATGTGCCACAACCACTGAGGCTGCGCTCTAGAGCCTGTGAGTCACAACAACTGAGCCAAGGGTGCTGAAACTACTGAAGCCCATGCGCCTAGAGCCTGTGCTCCACAACAAGAGAGGCCATCGCAATGAGAAGTCCATGCACTACAACAGAGAGTGATCCCCACTCGCCACAACTAGAGGGGGCCCACGTGCAGCAATGAAAACCCAACACAGCCAATAATAAAATAAAATAAAATAAAATAATTTTTTTTAAAAAAGGAAAAGAGCCATAGACAATAGGTAAATGAATGAGTTGGGTTGTGTTCCAATAAGACTTTACTTATGGACACTGAAATTTGAATTTCATATCTTTTTATATGTCATAAAATATTATTCTTCTTTTGATAGTTTTCAAATATTAAAAAATACAAAAAATGTTGTTAGCTCACAGGTCGTTCAAAAACATATGGTGGGCCAGCTTTGACCTATGGTGCAACCCCCTCTCTACATGGTTTCCACCAAGATGCCTGTAGACCAAGCTTACAGTTGGGTGGCCCAGTTGCCCCATGGAAATCTCTACCAGGGCCAAGAGCCTTGATAGCTAGAGTCTGGAAGGCTTTCCTATATGCAGCACAGAATTGTCATCTTCCCGAGGTTCTGTGGAGGGTGGGCCACAGAGCCCCATTACTTACAAAACCTGCAGACATCCATTCCTTCCCCCGGGGGAAAAAAAATCTTTGCTCTTGCACAGCCAAGAACTCTATCCCTCAAGCCACTCTACAGCGCCCTTTCCTAGTATAGTACGCTCAGTCCCTCCGGATAAAGGGAGAAAGTCAGGAAGGGCAGTGGCCTGCAGACTACTTCTTTAGGCCCTGCAGCAAGGGAGCACAAAGACGTGGCTACCTGCTGGAATGCTGAGTAAGGTACAAAGAAAACAAAGAAGAATACCTAAATAAGTCATCCTGTCTAGGACCAGAGCTTTCCAACCCAGGAGCAAGTTCAGCCCTCTACATTCCAAGATTAAAAGATCAGGCTGTCCTTCCATACCTCAGTGGGTACTGGTCTTTGGTGCCCTCAGAAACCCTCTGAAGGGAGATCAGGATCCTGGTGACAAATAGGAGAAGTATGTGATTCGGACTTCCCCAGGACATCAGGCTCCACTGAAGGTGACTCAGGGTCTTGGCCTGCAAGCAACTTAGCAATCACTTTGAACCAAACACTAGTCCCACCAGCCGCCCACCAGGAAGTCCAAGCATATCTGTGGTACAAAGAACAAACATCAGCCAATTTCCACTTTCCCTGCAAAAGTTTTTGTTTGTACTTTGGGTGAATTGCTTAAGGTCTGTGGGACTTTAGCCACAGTTTCAAGGAGAGGTTACATGCCACTTTGGTTCTGAAATCATCTCCAATCCCCCAGTCTAAAGTGGCCTCTTCCCTCCTGATCTCAAAGCACACTTGTGCATGTCAGCGTTGCCGTCCCCTTGGCCTATCTCGGGCCCCTGTGGTAGCAGAACTGGCTTCAAGCATGGTTCCTGCAGCCACCTGCTCTCCAGTTAGACGACCAGACTTACTGGAAAAGAATGTTCTCTACGTAAGGCAATTTGAGATAGGAAAAGTCATCTTCGGAGGGTAGGGATTGTGCGGACATCCAAGCCCAGGAAATGCAAGCAGTTTGCTGGGAAATCACTCTTGTAAAGAGTCCGCAGGAGGCAGGAGCCTACTGCCTAGACTCAAACATCATTCTCTCAAGTGCAAACCATCATCCAGGTTGATTTCTCGCTCCTTATCTGTATCCCACATCAGCCTTTGGCCACAAGGTCATTTTTTATACCCACACACATCAAACAGGAAAGACTCAACCAAGCCTTATTAAATGGATGAAGTAATGAAACTCATTCTCAGGAGTTGAACCAATATTTGCCTACTTTCCCCCACATCTCTAGAGAAAGGACATTTTATAATATAGTCCTACCATTCCATAGAGCTGTATAAATCCCCCGCTTCACTTTTTTTTTCTTTTTTTAACTTGACAAAATGATCCTTAAGTTCAAGATGGCTGCCACACATCTGCTTTCAAGACAGGAAGAGGGGGAAAGGAGAGGCAACTGCCCTCATTGAACCCTTTATCAGTAAAATAAAAGCTTTTTTATTTTAGAAACTCCCCCCACAGACCTCACTTCAGCCTAATCGGCTAGAACTGCATTCTCTGTCCAGCTGGGGCAACAAAGGAGGTTGGATCCCTGAGTGGTCACTTCTCCAGCCTCTTATGAGGAGGAGATGGAGGATTTGGATGGGGATAGGAGGAGTCAGTCTGAAATTCTGTCACAAATAGCTAAATAATTTTGAAAAATTAAACCACCGAAGGGGAAACTAGCTCTGCTCTCTACTAAAATAGATTACAAAACCACAGGAATAAAATCAGAGTGGTACATATAAGACTTAACAGAAATGCATAGAAAAGAAGGAATTAGCCTAGATCCTAGTATATGTAACAATTCAAAATATGATTGTTTTATTAAAAGTTTTTCTACCCCCTCAACTGGATGATGAAATATGCTTGCTGCTGAGTGAACTTGTGAGACTGACTCAGTCATAGCTATTGTGGGAAGGAAAAGTAACGCAGAAGAGGGGAACTCACCATCTACTGCCCTGATAGGCTAGACCCCCTCCTCCTTTGAAACTGACAAAGTGTGAGCAGAAGATGCCCACACTAGTATCCAGGTGATGTTTGAAGATCCCGGAGTCTATGGCTTCTATCTCCCCTGCAATGAGGTTGAGTTTTCCAAAAAAACTGAAGTGGGAACTAAAAACAATGGGGACTTCAGAGAGGGCTGCAGGAGGAAGAGCGAAGAAGAGCTAAGGAGAGTTTAAGGAAAAGGGCGCTGGGCGAGGAACACTTTCTTTCTGGAAATAGTAAGGACTTGCCCCTTAAGTTATGCTAGAGAAATGTCAACTGAAGAAAGTCTCAGTTACTGCTCTGTGATGGTAAATTTACTCTTCGTTCATAGATCTGTGAGTATCCCATTACAGGCCAGCAAGTGTTTGGTCCGTGGGAAAACTGTGAGCAGAAAATTCCAGGAGATGAGAGAGCAACCACTATTATGACTTTTTGTCGAGCTCCAGTAGAAATGATCTTTAAAGGTCATCAAGCCCCTTTCATAGATGATGATGATACAAATAATCATAGCAGCTAACATTTCATGAGCATTTAGTATGTGCCAGCATCATGGATTATGTAATTTAATCCTCAAACCATCCCATGGAATTCAGAATTCTGCTGTTGCCAGATTTTTTTTTTTTCCCAGATTAGGAAGCTGAATGTGTTAAGTTAATCACCCAAGACCACCCAATGAACCTAGGGTGCAAACTTTGATGGAGAGACCCCAGACCTCATGCTTCTAACCCTTGTCCTACTTCCTTGGGCAGAGCTGCAGCCAGCAGTGAGAGACATGAGACTGACAGCAGTAGATACGGTTCTCTCTGGAATGAGAGATCGTGAGGCCAAATATACTAATTTCCTGCCTCCTTCCAACTCATAGGTTAATACAAAGCACCTGCTTGTATAAAAACAAGGACCACTGCTACATTCAGCATTCACCCAGAATCAGTGTTTCAAGTGCTCTGCCAAGAACAGGGAGGAGTAAACGTTTTCTAAATCCCTCAATTCAGTAAGAAAGCAAATGGCCCGACTTAAACCCCATCGTTGACAGAGAATGACAGCTTAAAGAACGCTTCCAAAAGTCTTAGAGGAAACCACAAGCAGCATCTACAACGTGCTCTATGACACCCAAAACCTAAAAGTGACACAGAATAGTAAAAAGATGGACAAGGAAATCTGAGGCAAATGCAAACGAAAGGCAAGTGGAAACTATAGTTACTTATTGTAGATAAAGTAGAATTCAAAAAAAGAATGAAATCGGTAAAAGTCACTTAATGTATAACTGATATTTAGCAGCCAAGTAATAATTGCTGGAAACTCAGGAAAACATGACAAAAATATAATAAAAATGAGAGATTTTTAAGAATTTCTACCATGTGACAAATCAAACCTGCATTAACAGAAAAAGAAGCAAGGAAAAGAGGAATTGAATAGTAAATGATAAGATAAAGGCCACTTCAGAAGAGTATGTTGTCTGGAAGATTTGTCTCAGGGCCCAGCCCCCCAAGTCTAACTGACAGACCCCATGCCTCTCCCCTCTGACTTTTAACACAAGTGAAGCTGCAGCAAAGATCCTTGTACATATGTGAATACCTACCTACCAGTGTCCTTATTTCTTGGAGGTGGATTACCAAATGCGAGATTTCAAAACCAAAGATAAATGCGCTTGTAGTTGTAATGGATAGAGATGGATTGCATTTCTAAAGACTGCAGCAATTCATATTCCTACCATATCATTGGTGCTTTTATGTTTTGCCAGTCTAAGTGAAAAATGGTATCTCATAATTGCCTTAATTTGTATTACTGTGCCTTCCACATTTCTTGGTCATTTGCATTTGTTTTTCTATAAATTGCCTGTTCATGTCCTTACTGACTTAAAATTTGGCTTCTTGGGTTTTTTTTCCTACCAATCTGTAGGAACTCTTTGTATAGTAGGGCATTAACTTTCTATTATATGTATTACTAATATTTTTTCTAACCTGTCATTTGTGACTTTGACTTTGGTTTTGGTGTTTTTCAACATACAAAACAGAACTTTTAAGGTAGCCAACCACATGTGTTTTCTTTTATAAATCCAGGGCCTTCTGATTTGCTTAAGAATTCTCTCCTGGGTTTCCTAGGTGGCGCAGTGGTTGAGAATCCGCCTGGCAGTGCAGGGGACACGGGTTCGATCCCTGCTCCAGAAGATTCCACATGCCGCGGAACAACTAAGCCCGTGCGTCACAACTACTGAGCCAGCGCTTTAGAGCCCGTGAGCCACAACTATTGAGCCCATGTGCTGCAACCACTGAAGCCCACGCGCCTAGAGCCCGTGCTCCACAACAAGAGAAGCCACGGCAATGAAGGGCCCGCGTACCACTACAAAGAGTAGCCCCCACTCACGGCAACTAAAAAGAAAGTCCGCACACAGTAGAAAAAGACCCAACACAGTCAATAAAATAAATAAATTAATTTAAAAAAAATTCTCTGCTTTTTCAAGTTTGTGCATAAAGTCTTCTAAATTTTCTTCTTTTTTTTTTCACATTTAAAACTTATATCCATCGGAGGTATACTTACTGTTTATAATGTGCGAGGAAGAGGTCCAACTTCATCTTCCTTATGAATCACAGCCAGCAACACTCATTGAAAAGATGGTTGCTTTTCCCACTTAAAGGCCACCTTTGTCCTATGTTAATTACTCACATATACTCAAGGTTATTTCTGGACTCAGTTAAGTTTCTCTGATTTATGTATAGATTCTTATGTCAAGTACATATTGTTTTTATTACCATTGCTTCAGAGAATTTTAAATGGTATTAAATAACAGGTTAGGCAGAATGAAGAGTGAGAAGCTATTGGATATGGATTTTGGTCCCAAAACCATTGATCACCTTTGTGGGTGCAGTTTCCATGGAGATATGGAGATGTAAGTTAACTATGGTGGTGTTCGGAAAGGAGTGGGAAGTATAGATTGTGCTCTTAAAGAATTTGGCAATGAGAGGATGGAAGAAGGTGGTGTGTTGGGTTGAGTGGGAAGCAGGAAAAAGGAAAATGTTTTAAAGCCCAGGGACAATTTGCACATTTGTGGCCCAGAATAAAGGAGTCCATGAAAAGAGACTGATGACTGAGGATCCACAACTGCCAAAGAGTTATAAACATCCCTAAACTTCTTTCCAAAAGAACTAAAATAATGTGATTATCAGAAAACGGTTTCTTAGTTTCAGGCTCTGTATAACATGTCTTGCCATAAACACTTGCTGTGGTCTCAACTCAACATTAAGCCCTATATTAAAAGAATAAATGAATGGGACTCCCCTGGTGGTCCAGTGGCCCTTCCAATGCAGGGGGTGTGGGTTCGACCCCTGGTCAGGGAGCTAAGATCCCACATGCCTCAGAGCCAAAAAAACCAAAACATAAAACAGAAGCAATATTGTAACAAATTCAATAGACATTAAAAATGGCCCATATTAAAAAAAATTATACTATAAAAAAAGAATAAATGAATAAGTACATAAATGAAATAAAAGAAAATCAGCTATACCCTCCCCATTGGTGAAAGCAATGATAAAGTTAGTTTTTTTTCTCCGTCAAGTACGGTTCTGAGGACCAGCACTGGGGGAGGAGGCTGATGGAAGGAGGCATCACGGGGACTCTGCTTCCTGATAACCAAGGTAGCAGCAATGGTTTTACCTAACACTTGCCTGCTCCCTTTTATTCTGTTCCAAACAGGATTGTGGCTAAACCTGCACCCTGGAGCTTTGGGCAGTGTTTTCAAACTCGGCTGCACATTAGAGTTATCTGAGGGGCTTAAAAAAACAAACTCAATGTCCAGGTGGCACTCCAGACCAATTTATATCAGAGTCTCGTGAGACTTCAGTGTCAGTATTTTTTAAAGCTTCCCAGATGCCTCCAGTGTGCAGTAAAGCTTGTGAACCACTGATCTGGGGCCTTGGAATCAGCTGACAATGTAATGCTGTTTTCTAAAACTGGGACATGTGAGCTTTGGCAAGGTCTAGTGTGAAGAAATATTGAGACAGATGACCGAGACTGCGTCATAGGACACAATATAGTCTCTGCAAGCCAGTTTACTTAGAAGGTCCTTCAAAGAAAATGCTATTGATACCTTGAATGGGGGGCGTTTTCCAAGGGGGGGTTTAACATGGGCAGGAATCAGAGTGTTTATATAATGGGGTGCTTTGGTCTCTGTGCAGGGTAAAAAAGAGGTTTAAATATCACAGGAAATGAAAGAGAAGCTACTTCTGATATGGGGTGGAAAGTGAGAATTTAATTACCAAGAGAAAGGAGTCATTCATTTTGTAGTTTCCTAGGAAGAAACTCATTTATTTTTCAACTCGCCCAGCAGCTGGAATGTTGTTTAAAACAGCTGCCAAGAGGCATTTAAAAATTAACTATACTACAAATTGTTTTGACATGCAAGCATCTAGAGCAAACACATATTCACACCCACCTTAAAATCAGAGTTTCCAAAACTAAAATTATATTTCCTGGGAAACAAAATGAGTCGTATTGAAATTTGGAAAAATAGAACTCTAAGGTGTCACCCTGACAGCAGAGAAGCAAAAAGAAATGTTTGCTAGTTTTTGAGATTTATTTCCAGGGGTCAGTCTTTTTGTGATCTCTTAACTAGAGAATGGGAAATTGGGTTTATCACTCAGAGAATCCTCTAATAATGAGAGGTTTTTGCTTTTACATAATTGTATGCACACAAAAAATTTCCAAGCTTAAGATTTTTTTTTTTTTTTTGCCTGCACCATGAGGCATGCGGGATCTTAGTTCCCTGGCTAGGATCAAACCCACGCCCCCTGCAGTGGAAGCGCTGAGTCTTAACCGCTGGACTGCCAGGGAAATCCCCAAGCTTAAGATTTAGAGTGAGACCTGGGTTAGAATTCCAGCTCTGCTAGGTGCTGGTAGGTGACCTTGGGTAATGATTTAGCTGCTTCTAAACCTCAGTTTTATCATCTTTAAAATAGGGATAATGATAATTATGACAATGGTCTTTAGATGCCCACAGCAAACGTTGTTTACAAAGTACATAATTCCATGCCTAGCACAAGATAAGCATTCAATACATCAATAGATGGTGAGCATCCCTCTAGCCATATCCTATTTGTAAACTAAGAGACCCAGAGGAATGCTCCTGTCACTCTCTGATATGTAAAGCTCATATAGACACAGCTGAAATGTTTTGGCTTTAATAAAAGACACGTGGTGGGGCCGCTGGGATGGTTGGGCAGGGGACCGGGGTTGCCAGCTGCCTGTCCTTTTAATGGAAATTTTTTTTTAAAGTATTTGTAGGAAATGTTTACTAAACTAATCCCAAGACTCCAGTCCCTTGGGCCTTCTGTGATCTGGGGGCAAGCGCGGTCAGGTGCAAGCACGTGGGCAGATCAAGCAGTGAACTGGGCTCTGCCTTGGGGCTCATGGTCTGGTATGAGGAATAACGCAGGTAGATTAATAAATCGGGTGATTTCAGAAAAAAAAAAGACACGTGGTTTCATTTAGGGATACAGTATTCGGGATCTGCACTCTGATTCCTCAGCTGGGACTACTCTTCTTCTGAAGTACTGTGCCTCTCTCTTGGTTACCCTAGTCCCGTATATCCAGTGAAAAACTAAAAATACACTGAGTATAAACTATTGGTTTATTTTTAAATTTTCCAGACTCCCTTGGAGACATACCGTCTCCTGTCAGCCTATCAGCTCATGCTTGCTTTCTTCTTAATCTCTGCTGCCACCACCGTTTCCACAATCCACACTCCTTTGAACCTCACATGCCCCATCTTCAATGCCACCAGGTATTGCCCTCTAGGACATTCATTATTTCAGTACCATTTTCACAGTCTTTTCTTCCTTCCCAGACTCCTCCTTCAATTGATGGCCTTCCTAATAGTTTTTCACAATCCCATATACAAGGACCCTCATCATTACTTCATTTTATTATTTTTTTAATTTAATTTTCATTTTATTGAGTGGGCCAAAAAGTGCCTTCGGTTTTTTAAGTAACAATAACAGACACAAAATGGTACAGATCAATCGGTTTGAAAGGCAGAAGTAGAGACACAGATGTAGAGAACAAACATATGGACACCAAGTGGGAAAAGCGGGGGGGAGGGGGAATGTTGGGGTGGAATGAATTGGGAGATTAGGATTGCCGTATACACATTACTAATAAGAAAAAACCATCAAATTGTACATTTTAAATATATGCAGTTTATTGTATGTCAATTATATCTCAATAAATGTTCTTTACAAAAAAATAAAGACAGGGCTTCCTAGGTGGCACAGTGGTTAAGAATCCACCTGCCAATGCAGGAGACACGGGTTCGATCCCTGCTCCAGGAAGATCCCACATGCTGCGGAGCAACTAAGCTCATTTGCACCACAAATATTGAGCCCATGTGCTGCAACTACTGAAGCCCATGTGCCTAGAGCCCATGCTCCACAACAAGAGAAGCCACAGTAATGAGGAGCCTGCACACCACAACAAAGAGTAGCCCCCACTCATCGCAACTAAAGAAAGCCCGCGCACAGCAAAAAAAGACCAAACAGCCAATAAAATAAATAAATAAATAAATTTATTTTAAAAAAAGACACATTTTTCATTTTCACCAGGAACTTTATTGAACAACGTATTCACCCTTTTGTGCCACTACCTTCTGCCATCTTTTAGGCAACTTCATAATTCCATCTTCCCAAAACTTTTTATTTTTTGAGCAAAGTACTGTTCTAGGTAGCTTTTACAGTTTTCCAGGGAATTGAAATTTTTTCCATCAAGAGAATTTTGTAAAGACCCAAATAAATGAAAATCCGAAGGTGCAACGTCTGGTGAATAAGGCGGATGAATCAGAACTTCCCAGCCAAGCTGTAACAGTTTTTGCCTGGTCATCAAAGAAACATGAGGTCTTGCGTTATCCTGATGGAAGATTATGTGTCGTCTCTTGACTACTTCTGAACAGTTTTCTTTGACTGCTGCTTTCAGTTGGTCTAATTGGGAGCAGTACTTGTTGGAATTAATCATTTCATTTTCCGGAAGGAGCTCATAATAGAGGACTCCCTTCCAATCCCACCATATACTCAACATCACCTTCTTTGAATGGAGACCAGCCTTTGGTGTGGTTCGTGGTGGTTCATTTTGCTTGCCCCACGATCTCTTCCATTCCACATTGTTGTACAGTATCCACTTTTCATCTCCCATCACAATTTGTTTTAAAAACAGAACATTTTCATTACGTTTCAATAGAGAATGGCATGCGGAAATATGGTCAGGAGTTTTCTTCACTTAAACTTATGTGGAATCCAAACATCAAAACGATGAATATAACCAAGCTGGTGCAAATGATAAACGATTTTCAACACTTGATCTGGATATTTTGAGTGTGTCTGCTATCACCCATGTAGTATAACATTGATCGTTCTCAATTATTGTTTTGATTTGATCACCATCAACTTCAACTGGTCTACCTGACTGTGCAGCATTGTCCAGCAAGAAATCTCCAGCATGAAACTTCTCAAACCACTTCTGACAAGTTCGGTCAGTCACAGCACCTTCTCCATACACGCACAAATCTTTTTGTGTGTTTCAGTTGCATTTTTACCTTTCGGGAAATAATAAAGCATCATATGCCAAAAATGTTGCTTTTTTCTTCCATCTTCAATATTCAAATGGCTACACAAAAATTAACCAATTTTGATGTCTTTTTCTTTTTTGAGATTCACTGACTTATAACATTGATTTTTTTTTACCTCTTTATTGGAAAATAATTGCTTTACACTCTTTTACCAGCTTTTGAGGTACACCAAAGTGAATCAGCTGTATTTATAATCATATCCCCATATCCCCTGCCTCCCACGACCCTCCCGCTCTCCCTGTCCTGGCCCTCTAAGGCATCACCCATCATCAAGTTGATCTCCCTTTGTTATACAGCAACTTCCCCACTAGCTATCTATTTTACAGTTGGTAGTGTATATATGTCTATGCTACTCTCTCACTTCGTCCCAGCTTCCCCTTCTCCCCCCACCCCGCCAACCCCATGTCCTCCAGTCCATTCTCTGCATCTCCATCCTTATTCTCGCCCTGTCACTGGGTTCTTGATGTCTTTTTTAAAGGCACACTGATATGACAGTTCTCACATACAATCTAACAAAATTGCTTCGAATGAAGTTAAAGACAAATAAGTGTTACTAGAGCCATCTTATGGGAAAAAAAAGAATGAAACTTTTGGCCCACCCAATATGTTGGAGTGTAGTTGATTTACAATATTGTGTTAGTTTCAGGTATACAGCAAAGTGATTCAGTTATGCCTAGAACTTTATAAATACCTAAATCTCAAATTTTTCAAACATTGTTTCTCCTCCATTATCCTTATTCTCTCTTCTGAAATTCTGATTATATGTTTTTCAGACCTTCACTTTCCATCTTCCATATCTCAATCTCTCTTTATATTTTATATATCCTTTTCTGTGTGTGCTTTATTGTTACTAATTTTTTTTAGATTTGTCTTCCTGGTTTGCTAATTTTTCTCTTCAGCTGTATTTAATATTCTATTTAACCCCTCTACTAAGAAAGGTTTTTCTAAAAATATTTGTTCCATTGCTAAAAATTCTATTTGATTTAAAAAAATTTCTTTGAACAGATAAAAAACCCTATGATTCAAAAATCTAAATGATATTAAAAGGTATAAATTGAAAACTTTTATTTCTATTCCATCTATCCACCCTAAGGGTAATCATTTGTTAGTTTCTTCTATATGTTTTCAGTGTTTCTTTATGCAGGATAAGCATATAAGGATTCTTATTTTTCTCTTTCGTACACAAAATTTAGCATACCAAATATGCTATCATCAATTTAATTTTTTTCACTTGAAAGTATATCTGGGAGATGTTACAATTTGGTTATTTTTAAATCTTCCCAGTCATAGTGAATAACTTCCAATTACTGACTCATTTTTAAAATTCCTTCTTTATTTCTATAAATATTTCAGGCATAGTTATTTTACACTCTGTGTCTAATAATTCCAGTACCTGAAGTCTCTGGCGTCTCCACACAGAAATTATAGATTTGGCTAACTTTCATTCATAGTGACTTGTTTCCTTGAATGTTCGGTGATCTTTGAGATACAGTTCATAATAGTTAATGGGGAGTCTGAGGATCTAAACCAAACATGCTTTCCTCCAGAAAGGATTTGCATTGGTTTCTGCCAGGAACTAGGGGCAAGTGGTGTTACTGGCCTGCAGTAACTGCAGTACCACTCCAGGACCCTCCACGTAATCCACACTTTCATTCAGCCTCCTGTGCCCCTCTAGTTGGAGCCAAAATTTAGGCCTCCACACAAACACTGACACCAGAGTTTGCCTTAGATATGTTTCTGGGCTTTCATTTAATTGATCTCTCTCTTTAAGTGCCAGTACCAACGTACTTACCACAGCTTGACAGTACAGTTTACTATCCTGTAGGGAAAATCTTTTCAAAATTATCTAAGCTTTCTACAAGCATTTATTTTCCCAAGTGATCTTTTGAATTGTTTGCCCATGGACTTTTCTGAAGTGAAACAATCTGTGAGGACTTAGCAAGAAATGATGGCAGGGACCTCCCTGATGGTGCAGTGGTTAAGAATCCTCCTGCCAAGGTAGGAGACATGGGTTTAAGCCCTGGTCCTGGATGATCCCACATGTCACAGAGGCACTAAGCCTGGGTGCCACAACTACTGAGTCCATGAGCCACAACTACTGCAGCCCATGCACCTAGAGCCTGTGCTCTGCAACAAGAGAAACCACCGCAATGAAAAAACGAAGCGAGAGAGTAGCACAGACATATATATACTACCAACTGTAAAATAGATAGCCAGTGGGAAGTTGTTGTATAACAAAGGGAGTCCAACTCGAGGATGGAAGATGCCTTAGAGGACTGGGGCGGGGAGGGTGGGGGGGACTCGAGGGAGGGGGAGTCAAGGAAGGGAGGGAATACGGGGATATGTGTATAAAAACAGATGATTGAACTTGGTCTACCCACCAAAAAATAAATAAAAAATAAATAAAAAATAAAAAAGCCCACGCACCGAAATGAAGAGCAACCCCCACAGCTAGAGAAAGCCTACATGCAGCAACGAAGACCCAACACAGCAATAAATAAATAAATAAATAAATAAATAAATAAATAAATAAATAAATTTATATTAATAAAAAAAGAAATGATGGCAGAGGTACATATTAACCCCAACTCCTATGTCAACACAAGCAGGAATGAAAATGAACCAAAAGCAAGGATAAATGTCAATACTTTAAGTAGGCTGTAGCTGGGAAAGACCTCAACACTATACACTCTCAAGAATGCAGCCTTTATAATTCCATTTGGAACAAACTGAGAGTCCCATGACTGGACACCAGTTTCAAGCTCGTGACCACAGTGCAGTGTTACAGGTTTTAAGTGGAGTCAGTTCTGAAGGTTCCCACCAGTATGAGTCCTGAGGGCACAGATAAGCAGCTGGAAGAATAAGAAATACTCCCATTGGAGTCCCAATTGATTGCTAAGGGACCCAGTGTTGCAAGAGATACTGGCCAGCCAAGCGCACCATTTTTTCCTCTGCCATTATTTCCTATCAGATTGGGGCAGTGTCTAGAGGCAAAGACTACTTCACAATCCCAGAGAACATTGAAAAATCCTATGCTGACACATTTGGAAAACTAGAGGGAAAGAGATAATTACTATCTATCTAAATAGCTAAATAACATATTTTAAATGTCCGAGGTCAGAGAAAGAAGGAATTCTTGCCAATTAACAAAAACCAATGTACTGCTACTTTAACTGGATAATGTAGAAGAGAAAACTAGAGATATCAAAATTGATTTTTTAAAAGTTTCTAAAATAAAGTATTAACAAATAGAATCTGGGAGCAGATTTAAATAGTAATACACCATGACTACAACTATGTATTATAAGAATGCAAATGTTGGGACTTCCCCGATGGTCCAGTGGTTAAAATTGCACGCTCCCAATGCAGGGGGCACGGGTTCAGTCCCTGGTCAAGGAATTAAGGTCCCCACATGCCGCACAGCACGGCCAAACAAAAACAAAAACAAAAAAATCAAAGGCGGCTAAATGTTAGAAAATTTATATTAATGTTGACCAAAGGGGGAGAAGCATGTAATCCCACAGTAGATTTCAATAAAATGTTCATAAAATTTAATGTTCATTCTTGATAAATGCTCTTTGTAAAATGGGATTAGGTGAATAATTTCCTTACTATCAAAACATATACCAAAAGCCACTATCATGCTTAGCAATCAACCACTTACAATTTCTATAATATGACATTGCTTTTATGTGAGAGACATTGCAATTAGACAAAAAAAATAAGAGGTTTAAATATTGGAATGAAAAAGACAAAATTATCATTATTTGCAGATAATAGAAAGCCTAAGCTTCAGCAGAAAATTATTAAAAAGTAAAAGAGTAGAAGAGAGTTGAGAAAGTTTTCATGATATAATATTAATATTTAAAAATCGAAAGTCTTCTAATGTATTCGAAATATAACCCGTTTAATCTACTTTAAAAGTATGAAACATAAAATTATAAAAATAAATCTGAATTATGTGAAAAACAGAAATTACCAAGAAATAGAAGCTATGACTAAGTGAAAAGTCATCCCCTGTGAGTACACAGAAATATTCTATAATAAATTCTTCCAAAATAATCTAGAAAATCATCCTATTTCTGGTCCAAATACCAACGTGATATTTGCAGAAAGAAGCATTTATTCAAGTATTCCAATTGTAAGGAAAAATGTGGTATCTCAAATCAATGGTGATTGGAAAAAGATAACCACATAAATAATTGTTCCATATAACCGCAGTGAATAATGTGAAAGAAAAATACAGGTTGGTGTGAAACGTTTTAAATAAAATGTGGGTTCTTGTTTCATTCATCGCACAACATAAATTCCAAATACAGGAAATGTTTTAAAGACCAAAATTATATAAGAACTAGGTGAGAGACTGGACAAATATTTTAATAATCATGGCTGGAACGTCTACCTGAGCATGTCATGCCAGCCGGTGATCACAGACAAAAGATTAATAACCTCAACTATGTAACAGTGAAAACTTTCCAATGGCAAAAAACAAAGAGCCCTATAAATAAAGCTGAAAGACAAAGGACAAATGTGGGAAAATACGTGCAAGACAAATGACAGATAACCTGCTGCTACTCGTATGAAAAGAGCTGTGTAGCCACTGAGAAAACATCGTTCTTCCTCCCAAGGGAAAAAAATGTCAGTTCTCCAGCTGGCAGAATTTTTCTCCTGTTCCCACAGACTCTGAAGGTGAAGGGAGAGGGATGACCAGTGGCAGCTCCTAACACACACGCCTGCCGGGATCTTCCCAACGCGCTTCACACACACACGCATATCCCCCACGTGAACACACATGCACCACACAATACACACGTGTGGGTACACACAACAGACAACACACGTATGCACACATGTACCGTATACACACACACACACACACGCACGCTTGCCCCTTGGGCAATTCACTGAGGAATCACAACTTCCTGTTTGTGGTGTGTACCTTCCAGGAACACTGTTCAGCTGTTTCTAAGCTTCGCATTCCTTCTGGATCCAGAACACTGCCCTGGAATGTGGCCGCGGAAGGCGCACATCCTGCCTGCTCCCAGAGTGGAATCAGTGCCTAGAGGAGCGCTGCAGCCTATTCCCCGATTCCAGTCGCGGGAAAGGCCTTTCCTCCCTGTGCGGAAGGGCTCTGCTTTGGGAAGCAAAGCCAGAATGGACGGTGAGCTGAAGTCCATCCAGGTCTCCTCAGATTCTGCCTTTGGGTCCTCTGTCTTCGTCCCCGATGGTTTTAGGAAACCCCCTTCCTGCCCCAGTTTTGACAAGGTCTTCACAGGGGACTTGGGAGGGGGGCCTCTAATTGTGAGTGACTGCCTGGGAGGCCACGGTGGACCATAAACTGTCATATGACAACTTGTCCATCCACGATGACAGAAACTCCCTGTGGCAACAGTCACCTGCGGCGGCCACTTGCGGAGGTCCTCGTGACTCCCATGCTACGGCGGCTCGGACGACTGCTGGAGGCCCTCTTTGAAGATTGCAGTCACAGCCTGCCGCACGTTTTGGGGGGGGATATTCTGAGTCCATAAGTGAAATCTTTTTCAGATTATGTTCGATTTGGGGAATAGGTAAAAGCCATCTGCCACATGTTCTAGTGTTTTTGTTTTTGTTTTTTGGTTACTCTTCGCGGCATGCAGGGATCCCGACCAGGGATCGAACCCACATCCCCTGCAGTGGAAGCGCGGAGTCTTAACCACTAGACCACCAGGGAAGACCCCCAACATAGTCTAGTTTATAAAAGAAATGTCCACAGAGAACGGATTTGTGGTTGCCAAGGGGGAGGGGTGGTGAAGAAGGGATGGAGTGGGAGGTTGGGGTTAGCAGATGCAAACTATTATATATAGAATGGATAAACAGCAAGGTCCTACTGTATAGCACAGGGAAATATATTCAATATCCTGTAACGAACCTTAATGGAAAAGAATATTTAAAAAGAATGCATATACAACTGAACCACTTTGCTGTACAGTGGAAATTAACACAACATTGTAAATCAACTATACTTCAATAAAAAGTTAAATAGAAGAAATGTCCAATTGGCTGAGTTTTAATGATATATATTTTATATGCATATATGATGTTTTCACCATATGTAGAGAAACAGAGACAGAAAACAGTGAGGTAATAAAACTGCTTGATATTCTCCTGTAGCTCATAAACACATTCTGAAGGCAATTCCCAAGAGGGATTTCTAAAGACCTTTTTTAAACAATACCAGCATCACTGGAATAAGTGTTTATTTTGTTTTTTCAAAGTAACTACTTAGAAGAAGTATAATTTAGATGAATATCTAGTATGTTTGGAGGGAAAAGTCTCATTAGAGTCACAAATTGTCTAGCAGATGTTCTCTTCTTTCTAAATGTTATTTTCAAAGGCTTAATAAGCAAATCTTCCCCTTCCTCTGTGTACCTCCCTGCATCCTTCCAGCACCCAATCAATCCCTTGCACCAACTCCTTCATTTTTACTTTGGTAATGTCTCCCTTACATTGGTCCGTGCCTCTAATGTGATCTTTAATGTCTCTTCATGAAATTTCCTGCCTTTGTTCACATTCTCACACCCCTCACCACCTCCATTACTGGAATTTCCCTCCTAGTCTTCTCCGCCTGACAAAACCCTCCTCCTAATCCCTCAAGGTCCAGCTCAAACTCCTAGCAGCCTTTGCTACCGCCTTCCCTCTTCTTCTTCTTTGCACCCCTTCCCTCTTGCCATTCTGCTTGTAGTGTAGAAACTCCATCACTGAAGGCACTCAGGAAAATATTTGCTGCGTGTTGTGAAATGAAGGTTGGACTAGTGTCCCAATCACAGGGGAAATTCAGGGTCAAATGACAAAGGATAACATCAGTTTGTTTCAGTCCGGCAAGAGTCCAGTCTGCTCACAACGAATGCTAAACTAACAGACGGGACTGGATTTCACACTTCAGTCTCATTTCTTTGAAAGAGTACTGGGAGGTTTCCTGGCTACACTCCAGATAGAGGACACACAACAAGTCCTCCTTAGGGTTTAAGAAACATGCCTCAGGCGGATATTCATTGGACGCCATCAACTAGCGAAGAGTAGTATTAGGCAAGAAAAGAAAAAAGTGTTATCTAGGAGTTGAAAGGTCGAAGACACAGGCTGTGTGAGCTAGGATGGAAATCACATCTAGCCCTTGGACGGTGAACATTTTGGTCAGCTGTCTGATGTCCACCTAGCTTCCTACTCCCATGTTCTCACGTTCTTCATCTCTTGCTTCATTTTTGCTGGTGCAAGAAAAATTTAAATGTAGGTGTGATTGCCAGAGAAGAATATCAGCAGAACTTCTTGTGAACTGTCTGATCATTTTTTTCCCCTCGTGGGAGGATATTACAGGTTTTGTTACTGATGTGTAAGACTTTTATGTAGTAAGCCTATTAACTTATTGGGTTTTTTTGTTTGTTTTTGTTTTTGATTGATTTTTAAACAGCTTTTATTCTTTTTTTTAATTAATATTTATTGGAGTATAGTTGCTTTACAATGTTGTGTTAGTTTCTGCTATACAGAAAAGTAGATCAGCTATATGTACACATATATTCACTGTTTTTTGGATTTCCTTCCCATTTAGGTCACCAAACAGCACTGAGTAGAGTTCCCTGAGTTATACACTAGGTTCTCATTAGTTATCTATTTTATACATACTATCAATAGTGTATATATACCAATCCCAATCTCCCAATTCAACCCCCCCTTGGTATCTATACGTTTGACCTCTATATCTGTGTCTCTATTTCTGCTTTGCAAATAAGATCATCTATAGCATTTTTCTAGATTCCATATATATCTATTAATATACATTTGTTTTTCTCTTCCTGACTTACTTCATGCTGAATTGACAGTCTCTAGGTCCATCCGCATCTCTACAAATGACTCAGTTTTGTTCCTTTCTATGGCTGAGTTATATTCCATTGTATATATGTACCACATCCTCTTTATCCATTCCTCTGTTTTGTTTTTTTTTAAAGAACTTTTATTGGGATATAATTGACATACAATAAACTGCATATCCAACTCGAGGATGGAAGATGCCTTAGAGGACTGGGGCAGGGAGGGTGGCGGGGACTCGAGGCGGGGGAGTCAAGGAAGGGAGGGAATACGGGGATATGTGTATAAAAACAGATGATTGAACCTGGTGTACCCCCCAAAAAAAATTAAAAAAAAAAAAGGTAAAAAAAAATAAATAAACTGCATATATTTAAAGTGTACAATTTGTTATTTTTTTTCTTACTAGTAATGTATATATGGCAATCCCAATCTCCCAATTCATCCCACCCCACCCCCCACCCCCCCGATTTCCCTCCTTGGTGTCCATGTGTTTGTTCTCTACATCTGCATCTCTATTTCTGCCTTGCAAACCAGTTGATCTGTACCATTTTTCTATATTCTGCATATATGTGTTAATGTATGATATTTGTTTTTCTCTTTCTGGCTTACGTCACTCTGCATGATAGGCTCTAGGTCCATCCATGTCTCTACAAATGTCCCAATTTTGTTCCTTTATACAGCTGAGTGATATTCCATTGTGTATATGTACCACATCTTCTGTATCCATTCATCTGTTGATGGACATTTAGGTTGCTTCCATGACCTGGCTATTATAAATAGTGCTGCAATGAACATTGGGGTGCATGTGTCTTTTTGGATTATGGTTTTCTCCGGGTATATGCCCAGCAGTGGGATTGCTGGGTCATATGGTAATTCTATTTTTAGTTTTTTAAGGAGCCTCCATACTGTTCTCCATAGTGGCTGTATCAATTTACATTCCCACCAACAGAGCAAGAGGGTTCCCTTTGTTGTTAACCATATTTATTGCAAACAAGTGTTCCCCAAATGGTCAGACATTGATTCCCACACTTCCCTAATAATCTATCATTCCCCACTAATTTTAAATCACTACCAAGCTCTATACTTAGCAGGAAGGACCACCAATCATGCGCTTCTCCAAACGACAGACAGGCTCAAAAGGTGGGCTCAAGGGTGGACCCACAGCAACTCCAAGCCACATGGACAGTGACAATCCGCAAACTAGTAGCAAACAAACAAGCAAACAAACAAAAACAACCTGTGGTGATTTAGCAAGCTTATTCCTGAGAATCAGTGTTTTTTACATCTACATACTTTGATCTGAGAGTACACGGCGTAAGTATTAGTTCAGAGCATTTCCAAAGCACAGTATAATTCAGACTAACTTAAGCTACTCTTTCTTTCACTGGGTATCAAATCCCATCCCTGTATGCTATGGATTAAAAAAAAAAAAAGCTTTCCTTTCACTATAAGTATTCATTATAAATCTTATAAATATAGATTTAAATGATTCTAGTGGCCTATCACCACCCGCAGAGCGGGGTTCCTGAGGAATCTTTTCAGAATTAGATAGGAATTCACTAAGATCGGAGAATTTTGGAGCTTCTCTGTTGAAATGCTTGAAAGCTCAGTATAGCCGAGCAGCCTCTCCTTCAGGCTCGAGTCTCAGGCTCTCATTCCACTCAGAAAGCATCTGCTCAAAATAAGTTGTTTTCCCTATTGCTCAGTTCTAACAATTTCTTTTTCTTTCACTCTACCAGAATGCAGGCTGACCAAGCAAGCAATTATGCAAAGCAGAAGTCACACAGCCAAAAAAGGTGTCAATTTGCAAACTTTATCAGAGTTTCCAAAAATGCAGGCTAATACACAGCAGCAGACTAGAAGGACTCCAAACCATTTGTTCTTGGGAAACTGGTGAAGGCCCAGGTACTAAGGGCAATGACCTGGGTGACAAAGCTGACGAAAGCTGAGTGGGCAATAAAGGGCCAGTTGGTGACGCACTTGTAGGCAGCAGCTGAGGACGATGACCTGGCTGGTCAACCTTAGAAAGTTGTGAGTGCAATTTGATCAATACAGACCACAGTCCCAGACCGCGTGTAGAATAAACACAGTCATCCCTCCAATGCACACAGGCAGCCCTCTGAGGCACACAGGCAACTCCCCAAGTCTGTTCGGCACTGTGTGTCCCTCCAGGAAAGCAGACAGCCTCCTGCCCTCCAGAAGTAGGTCTCTGTATCTTGTCTCATCCAGTGGCAAGCCTCCGTCTTTCCACGCCTGGCTTTCAGTGCCACACGTGCTCTCCCAGCTGTAGCTCCAGTGTAGGTTCCAGCTCTGTTCTAGCTCCAATCCCATCTGAGTGATCTCTCTACAGAGGTCTACAGGGGTCTGCAGCAGCAGCCTGCAGATTGGGGGAGAGGAAGCCAAAAGAGGGGCTGCAGCGATGAGGGAAAGTGGAGGAAAGTGGCTGACACCAGAGATGTGTTCCAGCTGGACACGGAGATGCCGTCTTGCAAGGTCAGTCCGGGGGTTAGTCCTTTTACCTTTGTGAAGTTCCTTCAGCCTCCGTCTAATCCAGCGAGCTGTTCCAGATGCACAGACTCAGACTGATATTCAGACCAGATAGCTATGTGTTAATTTTCTGCAAGAAATCCAGTAAGAATGCTCATGAATGCCGATCACAGGCAGCCAAGTCAGGCTCAGCTGTTTTGTGCCCTCGGCGGCAAGCTGCAGACAGGCTGGAGTCTTCAAGTCTGGCAGCCCCGTGCACCATCTCCCTTACAGGGCCACACGCAGCATGGGTATTTATACTCTCTGACCGGGACCAAGACACTGTCTTCCTTGTTCGGCGCAAGAGATGCGCTGCCCAGCTGCTGCCCCTTCCCAGGCCCTGTGATAACAATTCCTCTTTCCTGGGCTCTGCCGCTCTTTGGCCAGAAGGCAGCATGGTAGAGAGCCTCATAGCTGTCCCTGACCACCCCAGCACAGCAAAGCATCAGTGTCTGCGTCATCTGGCGTTCATCTCTGTGAGATGTCAATTCACAGTGACCATCCCAAGACAACCCAAGTTCCCTCTGGTTCTTGGAGCTGAACCCTCCCTCAGGTTCTAAGGTCCACCCTTCACTGGAAGGCATCTTGGACAGAACGAATGACGGCTTGTGGCAAAGCTGAATATGCTTTGCCCTCAGACTCAGCCATTCTCGGTTAAACACAGCTACTGCAAGGCCTTGGTTATGGAGGGTCTTGGGACTGGGGAGGACCTTTGTGCTCTCCAGCGCTGGTCCCTGGAGGTCTCACCACCCTCTGGAAGCCTTGAATCTGGTCAATGTTGCCTTACCCTGCCCAGCCCACCAAGACTCAGGATGGCCATTTACAGAGACTGTAGGACAACTAACCCTACCGGTCACACACTAGGCTGGCTAGAGTTTGGCGGAGATAGACATTCGCAGGCCAAGCTCACAAATCCTGAATCCTGCTAACCCAAAGGCTAGGAGATGGGACACATGCCTAAGGACCCAGAGAAACAATGTCCTTTCCCTTCCCCAAATCTCTGTGTCTCACTCAAGGGAATGCATCCAGCCCAAGGGGAGAAGGCAGCCTCCCTGACCCAGTTACCTTCCTAAAACCTCTGGCCATTGGTCACTTCCACCCCTGGCAGTCCTGGCACCTCTCCATAGAGAATATAGAAGTATTCCTAGGATTTGCTATAAAGTTAAGTAGCCCTGTAAGAAGAACCTAGGAAATACTATGGTAAAATTTAAAGTCTATAATTGATTTTTCCTTTAGTAACTTACAGTAGGCAAAATTCCAAGATGGCCCTTATAATCTCGCCACTTGGTGTCCACAGCCTGTATAATCTTTTCCCCTTGATTGTGACTTACTTTTAACCAACAGAATATGGAAAAAGTGAAGGGCTTTTGCAGATGTAATTAAGGTTCCAAATTAGTTGATTTTTGGTTAAAGGTAGATTATCCCGGGTGGGCCTGACTTAGTCAGATGAAAGCCCTTTAAAAGAGGAACTGGGCCCTCCCTGTATTCAGAGATTGTCCTTGTTGACTTGATGAATTGGGCAGTCTGTTTAGGAAGCCCATGGTGCAAACAACTACAGGTGGCCTCTAGGAACTATGACTGGCATCCAGGACCTGAGGACAGCCTCCAGCTGACAGCCAGCAAAAAATTGGGACCTTCAGCCACATGACTGCAAGGAAATGGATTCTGCCAACACTATGAATAAGCGTGGAAGGGGAGTCTTCCCTAGTCGAGCCTCTTGATGAGGATGCAACCTAGCCAACACCTTGATTGCAGACTTGTGATACCTGAGTAGAGAAACCAACTAAACCAAAGCTGGATTCCTGACCCATAAAAACTGGAGGATCATAAATGTGTTCTGTTTTAAGCCATTATGTTTGTGGTAATTTGTTACACGGCATAAAAAATAAAAAGTCTTTGCTATAATTCTCTCTCAAATATTTCATCATCTAGTTTCTAATTGTCCCCCAAAATCACATTACCAAAGATTCACAAAAAGTTTTTAAGAAATCTGAATCGGCACTGTGAAACAAAGAAGAAGGCATTCAACATTCAGAAACTCTGGGAAATTTTCAGGTCAAAAACATACAGTTTAAGTTAACAGCTGGCAACAGAATTCTTAAGGAGGAAACTATTCTTGTTTAAAAATTACTTTGGTAAATTATTTGGGTAAAGGTGCTTGCTTAGGTCATGGATTAGCCAAAAAAACAAAAAACAAAAACAAAACAAGATATAGCTAAATTGTTCTGCATGTTAGGAATTTAGGGGATTTGATAAAGAATGAAGATGGGAAGGGATGGGAAAGGAAGAGAACTTCGAAGAACAGAGATAACTAACATCCGCTTTTAATTATTTGCATATCTAAAATATAATACTCTCTTGTTATAGGCAGAATAATGGCCACCAAAGATGTCCATGTATTAATCCTAGAGCCTGTGGATGTTATCTTCCACAGCAAAAGGAACTTTATAGATGTGATTAAGGATCTTGACATGGGCAATTAGCCCAGATTATCCAGGGAGGCCCATTGTAATCACTTATAAGTGAAGTGGGGGTGGGGTGACAGGAGAGTAGGAGTCAGAGAGAGAGTCAAAGATACCACACTGTTGGCTTTGAAGATGGATGAAAGGCCACAGTCAAGGAATATAGGCAGCTGCTAAAATCTGGAAAAGGCAAACAAATGGATTCTCCCTTGAGCTTCCAGAAGGAACACAGCTCAGCCAATACTTTGACTTTAGCCCAGTGAGACTCATGCAGACTTCTGACTTCCAGAACTGTAAAATAATAAATCTGGGGCTTCCTAGGTGGTGCACTGGTTAAGAATCTGCCTGCCAATAAAGGGGACACGGGTTAGATCCCTGCTCCAGGAAGATCCCACATGCCGCAGAGCAACTAAGCCCATGCGCCACAACTATTGAGCCTGCGCTTTAGAGTCCATGAGCCACAACTATTGAGCCCATGTGCTGCAACTACTGAAGCTCATGTGCCTAGAGCCCGTGGTCTGCAACAAGAGAAGCCACGGCAATGAGGAGCCCGCGCACCACAACGAAGAGTAGCCCTCACTCACTGCAACTAAAAAGAAAGCCCGCACACAGCAAAAAAGACCCAACACAGCCAATAAAATAAATAAATACATAAATTTATTAAAAATAAAATAAGATAAAATAAATAAATCTGTGGGGCTGAAAGCCGCCAAGTGCGTGGCAATTTGTTGCAGCATCAGCAGGAAACTAATATACTCTCCATTCACATTATCTAAATGCCCCAAGTCCTTAGTGAGACTTTGGGTGAAAATCATGAAGAGGAGCTGAGTTCCACTGGTGGGGTCAAGGGCCCCACACAGGAGGGTGAGATGACCCATCAACTAAACTAATTCACAAGAAGCAGAAATGAAGCCCTAGAGCTGATCATGGGAATATAACACATCCGTCTTTAGCCCCTCTGGAATTTTCAGAGATCTTAAAAGACAGCACCAGAGGCCCCACCAATTTTGTGATGGAAAATTAAACCAAAGTTATCCAAATCTAAGTGTCTTGGGTTTACACTGAGAAAGAAACCAAGCAGTATCCATCAGATTTTCATTTGACACGTGTAATAGGATAGTAAATAGAACAATTTCTTTTTCTTATGAAGTTTTATTTTTATCTTTTTGAATAGTAATACACTTACACATTTAAAATCGAAACAAAATAAGAAGATAAACAAAAGACTCATGCTCACCCTGTGCACCTCCACTCTATTCTCCCTTGCTCCATTTGTAACCATCTACATCAATTCACTGCTATCATTCCTCTGTTTCTTTATGTAAAATTGAATATTCTCATTCCCCCTCTTTTGTACATAAAAGATAGCATATGATATGCACTATTCTCCATCTTTCTTTCCTCATTAAAACAATACAGCTTAAAGATCTCCATATCGTTGCATAGAGTCCTTCCTCATTCCTTTTTGACAACTCAGGGTATTCTATTGTTCACACGGAAGTATCATAGTTCACGTAAATTGTTTCCTCTTGAGAGGCATTTGGGTTGTTTCTAAGTTTTTGTTATTATAAGCCACGTCATAACGAATAATCTTGTTCCTGCATCATGTGCAGGTGAACCCATAGGACAGGTCCCAGCAGTGGGACTGCTGGGTTAAAGACAAAGGCACTGGGACAAAGGCAATGTAAATATTGCCAGATTTCCTTCCATAAAGGTTGTACCATTCCATACTCTCATTGACAATGTTTGAGTTCCTATTTCCCCACAGCCTCAAAAGAGAATGTGTTGTTGAATCTCTGGATTTCCCCCAAATGGACAGGTGAGAATTGATACCTCACTAACTTGCACTTCTTGTTTGCTTTTAATTTGGGGGGTTTTGTTTGTTTGTTTGTTTCTCATTTTTTTGTTTTTATTTTTTTAATTTAAAAAAATTTTTATTATTTATTGATTGATTGTGGCTGCATTGGGTCTTGGTTGCTGCATGCAGGCTTTCTCTAGCTGTGGTGAGCAGGAGGGCTACTCTTCATTGTGGTGCGTGGGCTTCTCATTGCAGTGGCTTCTCTTGTTGCAGAGCACGGGCTCTCGGCTCGTGGGCTTCAGTAATTGTGGCTTGCAGGCTCCAGAGCACAGGCTCAGTAGTTGTGGCGCACGGACTTAGTTGTTCTGCGGCATGTGGTAATTTCCTGGACCAGGGATCGAACCCATGTCTCCTGCAGATTCTTAACCACTGTGTCACCAGGGAAGTCCCTAACTTGCACGTTTCTTAAAAGTAAGGTAGAGCATCTTACTTGTGTTTGGGAGCCATTTACATTTCTTCTACTATGAACTGTATTTTCCTATCATTTGGTCTCAAGTTGGACACTTTTTGTTTTGAGATCCAAAAAATTGAAAATAATAGGTTGCAACCACTCCCATATTCTAAAATAAGGATTTCTGAATGGCCTTGTGACCCTCAGCCCAATACCCAGGATATACAGTGGTTGAAAATTGAAGAGGCCAAAAGAAAGTAGTTCTTTGGGGAAAACCATTGTCATTTTGTGCATTTTCTATCCCCCGCCAGGATGGTAGGAGGTAAAGAGACCTTCCTCAGTGCAAGCCAGGAAAGAGGAGCTTCAAGGGGATCTCCAACTTAGGAGGACACAACGCCCTGGTACCTGATTCCAAGGATAAGGGTCATTAAGCTGTGGCTGTCAGATCAGGAGCAGGACAAAAAAAGTGGGAACCACACTGGGATGTAGTAGAAGCTACACTTCCACAAACGGAGGGCAAAGGGCCTAATGGGTAAGAAAACTAAAGTCTGTGGCTGGAGCAATCTGTGATGGTGGGGCAATCCCTCATTTAGCATGGCAAGGGTCTGTGAGTTTCCATGAGTCAAGTAGATACACGGGAAAGTAACTGAGCTGGAGAAGCCATCTTGATGTGACTTCTCCCAAAAAAGGTAGATCTCCAGGGCAAGAGAACTCCAACAATGCCAACAGTAAGAGGCTGTGGGATGCACTTTCAGGGGCAGGATCAGAGGTAATGACTCAAGAGTTCAGGATAACAAGATATATCTAGACACACACAACCAAAAATAAGCATGAATAACTTTGTAAGTTGAAAATTAGAATACACTAGACAGGAACACACGCAAACATTAAATGGAGACACATAGCATGTTCTGGGTATAGGAGCGCTCTTCATTTAACACATCCCCCCCAAAAATATGGAGATTTTGGGGGAAACTTGACCAAATAATTCTTTAGTTTACATACAATAAATATGTATACATGAATAAATATATAATAAAACCTGAGAATACTCTGAGAATTAACAGAAAAAGGGTGGTAACTTACTTTTACGTGGTATTAAAAGAAAAATCTATTTTAAACTTATAGCAGGTGGTATTGGCACAGAAATAAATCACAGAACAAAAGAGAAAGTTCAGAAATAGACTGCAGTATATGATTCAGTATACAAATCAAATCACTAGGGGAAAAAATAACAGTCAAGAAATATTCATAGAACAACTGGCTAAACCATTTAGCAAGAATAAAAAAGGACCCCTCCTGACCTCACTCCTTATACTAAACTAAGTTTCAGATAGATCAAAGATTTAAATGTTTTTTTTTTAAACTGATGAATTACAGTTATTACCTTGTGATTGGAAGGTCCTTCTAAACATGGTACCAAAGGCAAAATACATAAGGAAAAAGAAACAGATACATTTGACAAATTTAAAGTTTTTCTGTGGCAATGTATGACACAAACAAGGTCAAAAGGGAAATCATAAAGTAGAAAACTGTTTACAACATATGTGACAGCTAAGAGTGAAAACTACTAATACAAAGAGCTTTTCCAAATCAATATAAGACAAGCCAACTACTGAGAAAAAAGGCACATCACCATAACAGAGTTACAAATGACCGATCAACATGCAAAATAGTCAGAGAAATGCAAACAAAACATTGAAAGGCCATTTTTTCACCTACCAGATTCATCAAGATTAAGGATATCAATGATGCTCAGTTGTGTTGAGGCTTCCTGCCGGTGAGAGCATAAACTGGTATCAACTTTCTTTGAGATTCCTCTGACAATATGTAGTAAATCTAAAATGTATATACTTGTCATCCCAACAACTTCACGTCTAGAAATTTAGCCTAAGTGATAACTGCATACAACTATAGAGATGTATATAAAGACAGTAAACATCTGGAAACATTCTAAATGCACAATGCATAACAGAGTATCAGTTAAATAAATTAGGGTAATAACTTTTAATGCCATCATTATTGACATGAAAAATGTGTCCAAGATATGTTGATGAATGAAAGAAGCATGTTACAAACCACATGCGTAGTTTCACCCCATTTTGATCACCTTGAGTTGTGCCAAAGAAGTATGGGTATGGAGAAACACACACACGTACACACACACGCACACACACACATGCACGCGCGCGAGTCACCAAAATGACTCATTGGTTCTCTCTCTCTCCCTGAAACAATGGGCATACACTTTTTAAAATTGATTTGCCTCACTGCATGACCCCCCCCCCCCCAACAAATGCGCATGGAAAAAGCCACACACTTTTTCCTCTCCAAAATCAGGCACTTGAGTGTAATGAACAATGCAGTAGGAGGCAAATGGTCCTTAAAACACCATTTGATAGACTTCTACTACCACTGGTTTTCTCTTTGATGAATCGAATGGAAAAAATGAAAGGTTTAGGAAATCAGAATATGAGATTCGTAATAAAAAGGGAACCTTGAGAATTCTTTTTTATTTCCCCTAAAATCAATTTAAATATTAACTTTATTCCAAGCTACTGTGGAATTTCAAGACCATCACTTCTGCTCGGGTCTTAATCTTAAGGGCCCAGCTGCAATTTTAGGTCTGGAATCATAGATGGACTATTACCTATTTTTCCTAGTTAACCTCCATCTATTTTGGTTGTTTGTGGATCCTTCTAGAAGTGATGGGGGAAGGTATCTTACAGTGGAGAGATAAGTATAAAAAGAAATAGGTGCTATAATAGTAAAGGCAAAGTATGTGTGTGTATGTATGTATATATATATACGGTTTGGAAATATAAAGGCCTGACTCTCCTAAGAACCAAAGGGTCCTGTCAAATCCCAAGAATGAGAATTGGACCTGCAGGCAGAATATTTAGCCCCACAATTGAAGTTACGTATCTGACTGAACCCATCTCTCCATTCTAAAATGGGGAAATGACAACCTCTAACCTCACCACCACACAAAACTTCTGTGAGGATGGAATGAAAGAACACGTATAAACAAAAACTATGGTGGAGATAAATAAAAACTATGGGCACCAAAACAAAAAAAAAAATCAGCCAGGGAACAGTCTGCCCCATACCTGGGCAAACCCCAATTTTGATTTTTATTCTAGAGGGGACTCAAGACTGGATTTTAGCACTTGCCTCTACATACTGTCCCCAAGATAGTTAATTAAGAAAGGATCCTTCCTCCTTCGCCACCTGAGAATCAAGCTTTAATTAGTGGCCCTTCTAACCCAACTCTGAATGCTACCTGATCAGTCCTTCAACAGAAGGACCCTGTATGCTCCTAGGAAGACCCACTATTGGTTTCCTGAGATGCTCTCCCCACCTTAACCAGGCATCCAATTGGGAAAAAAAAAGGACGGTATTGTAGTAAAGCTACCAGGTGAATTCAGAGAATTTAAAGCTGTCTTCACATGTATGAGAAAATGATCAGAAAAGAAGTGCAGGAAAATGGTGTATCTTTTTTGCAAATGTTCAGCACCTACCTCTGTTAAGTATTAACACTGAGCAACTCTGTGCTATAATTTGGAACATTTAGAGGAGGGGACAAAATCTATTCTTTCATGAACTGCTTCTACACTTCTGCACTGTACCCAGAAGTACATTTTACTTAATATTTAGTCAGTTGTTTTAACCAGAAACTTTTTTTAATTAAAAAAAAAATTTTGGCCGCATGACATGGCATGTGGGATCTTAGTTCCCTGACCAGGGATCAAACCCGCGCCACTTGCATTGGAAGCGTGGAGTCTTAACCACTGGACCACCAGAGGAGTCCACCAGAAACTTTTGCTACCAAGCAGATGGGATTTCTTCCTTTCAATGACCATTATGCTAAGTTCCTACGTGGACAACCGTAGCTTCATTGGCAGTTAATTCTAGAACTGGAAATTAAGGGGACTACAGAAACATATGGTGTTTACGGAACTGGCACAAAGGAGTAGAGGCTCAGTTCTCTCTTTGGTTAGAGGGGGCTCTGAGGAAAATCCTTACTCATCAGAGACCCTACCCAATACTAACCACAACAATTTGTAATGATTCCAAATTTAATTCAAGAGCTGTGAAAACAGTCTGAGTTGAATTGCTGCACATAAAAATTAAAAGTAGGAAGTTATTAGTCTATTGAGAGTTCTACTCTATAGTTCACCTGAGATGAGAGCAGGAAGGGTTCTACATGTTGATCCCAAATTGTAGTCTGAGCTGGTACCTCAGAGGACAAAGGACAATTATTCCTAATACTGCCCAGTACTGACTGGGGACAGGGCTGACAGCTGGCCTTGAAAACCCAGACATCAGGGTATCACTTCCCTCTCTCTGACTCTTCCCAGATGAGAGGATATGCTTTGGGCCGGATGCCCCTGGGGGAGCAGCTTCATAAAGTTTCCACCAGTTCCTATCGTTGCTCATGTCTCCTCATCTGCCCACAAGCCCAGGCTGCCCAGGTGTGTCCCTCACCAATGCCCATGAGCTGGTGGAGAACACACCGGTCCACCACGTGGGAAAGACTGTCCCTTTTCCTCAGGACGGGAGTGTGGCCCAATTCCAGGACCACGTTCATCTATGCTGCTCCCAAGTTGGGAAATATAACAGTCCCCCTCCCCTCCCCATGTTTTCTATTCTCCAGGCCTGGAGAGGGAGGGAGAAGGTGGAGGAGGACACCACTGTCACGTGGAGAAGCCACAAGCCTCTGTCCCTCTTCTCCCTTCATTCCTTGCTGAGCCTTGGAGTTACGCTTTCGTTATGGAGGAAAGTTCAAATTTGGCTTTAAAAGTCAAATCGAATCCACTCCATCTGTAAGCTCAGCTTATTGACAGAGGGCCTGGGACGGCTTACATCTAATGTGTCATGGTTCGTGATGAAGTAACACTCATAGTTACTGATGTTGTAGATAAAAGGGACGACTGTGTCACCCGCATTGTTCCCCTCCCCTGTAAACACAGGGACTCTGGCCATGGGCGTCACATTGTTGCAACCCATCATTACCACATGAACACCCAATCTAAATGGAAGCACAGAGCATTTTTAGGAAACACTCAATAATAAAAAAAGTTAACCAAGGCTGCTATACACATTCATGTGGAAGAGAACTGTCTAAATGAACAGAATATTTTTACTGGAATGAAGACATGGGTTTTGGATACATATAAGACAAAGGGAACTGTATCAAAGCAATGGTGCCCAACAGACATTGCAGGGAACTTACCAGAGTGGGCAGGCTAGCATACTTTCTAATTAGTGTGTCAACTAACTGTAGGAAAAGGGCTGCTTCTAAAGTGTTTTGACATGTTTGCCTAGGTCAATGATCTCTATCCTTTGCAATGACCTCCTTCATAAAGTCACATTCTAGCCCACACTTAAGTCTATCTCATTACTTATTGTAAAAGAATGGATTCTGAATTAATAACAGAGATGCTGTAAAGGAAGAGGCAGGGACTCTCTTGCATTCTGTGTCTAGAGGAGCTGACTCTCAGGCATCACTCAGAGAACACAGGCCCAGCCCATGTGATATGTAGCCTGTGGTCAATATTACATTGTGCATCAAGGTTCTCAAGTTCAGAGACACAGAACTGGTCACGTAGCGGGGAAGACATCAGCAATTCCTAAGTGTCCTCCTTTTGGGGGATTCCAAAGAGATAGTCCCCGTCTTGAATCCAGGAATAGGATTGCAGTCCCATGCACATACGGGGCCTCTGTGCAGACACCTGAGAAGCTGTCATAACATCTGCCCCAACAGCAGTGCATCCTCTTCACGCAGCATCAGCAATCTAGACACGACAGAGGAAAAGAGAGTTCACTGACACACTTTGGTTTTCCTGCGGTGCATCCCTACGTGCACGGGAAGCGGAACAGGAGATGAGCTACCACTCTGTGGGTGGCCAGGGTGCCATCACTGACCCTGCTCTTTTCCTGGGACTGGAGGGCATCCCCTTCCCCTCTGAGGTGCAGGCTTACCCATGCCTTTCACCTTCTGAGTATCTGTTGAGCCCAGGACAACCTCCCCCCACATCCCCTTTGACCTTCGTCAATCCCAGCTGTTCTTCATGACTCCAACCCCATTCTCCCTCCATTCCACTCATTTTTCAAAAATGACAGTCGCACATACCACACTGCTGAGAAGGAGAGGAATGCGAGAACAACCACAACTGCCATGGAGCCCAGCCCAACGCCCACCATCTGCAGCAGCGCAAGCGATGAATCTGCGGGACAAAACCACACGCTAAACCCACAGGGCACAGGAGTACGGCCCTCCCAGGAGGTGCACACCCACCTGTGCTCGCTCTGTTTTAACCAGAGCTTGGCCCCATTTAACAAACCACCCCAAGAATGCCCAGAGTGCCTCTGTGCCCTCTGAGTTGGCCCTGAGAACAGGGCATTAGGAGAACACTGTTCCATGGCATTTCTGAAAAGGAAGAGTAAAACCAGGTCACATTCAAGTTATAAGGGATAAAAGCTCATCTCGTTGGGCACACACATACAGCACCCTGTGTCGTGTGTGTTGATCCTCTCTCAAGTCAATCACACTTTATCAATTTTTACGGGCAGTTTTCCTTTGCGTCGAGGAAGATGTCATTGTGACGTCATTTGGATTTTTGCACCAAACATGATAGCGCCAGTGATCAAATACAGCAAACAAATCCTCTCTGTTGGGTAGAGTCATCTGTCATTTTGCCTACAGGAAACAAGGGTAGTGCCTCCCTGCTCTGTTCAGCAGGTTGCCGTGAGGATAAAATAAGAAAATTGATGTAAAAGCTCTTTGAAAGACATTCATATGTTCTATTTAGGGGCACATCACATGCCAACTCCAGGGAGATCCCTGGTTGTTAACTGAAAAACACCCACATTTGAGATGTACATTTGGGCCAAGTAACTACGTCAGAGCACCATGTTCTAAACTAAAGGTCTCATTTTAATTTGCAAACACTTCCTTAGCACTTACTATGTGCCAGACGCTGTTCTAAATACCTCTCCTAACCACCCACTGGGTACCATAATAATAGCACCAGGTATTATGTCACTGGGTACTATTATTATTCCCACTTTATAGATGATGAACCCAGACATGGAGTAGTTAAGAAACTTGCCCAATGGTACTGATGAACCCAGTGACAGGGCAAGAATAAAGATGCAGATGTAGAGAACAGACTTAAGGACACTGGGTGGGGGGGGGGGGGGGGGCAGCCAAAGGGGAAGCTGGGACGAAGTGAGAGAGTAGTACTGGCATATATACACGACCACCTGTAAAACAGATAGCTAGTGGGAAGCTGCTGCATAACACAGGGAGATCAACTCGATGATGGGTGATGACTTGCAGGGCTGGGATAGCGAGAGTGGGAGGGAGTCGTGCGCTGGAGAGGATATGGGGATATATGTATAAATATAGCTGGTTCACTTTGTTGTACAGCAAAAACTGGCACAACAGTGTAAAGCAATTATATTCCAATAAAGAGCCTAAAAAAAAAAAAAACTGCATATGGGCAATAAACCAAAAAAAAAAAAAAAAGAAACTTGCCCAAGGTCACCAAGCTAGTAAATGACAGAACCAGGATTCAAACCCAAGGTGCCTGGCTCCAGCGTCTTTGCTTTTGACCACAGGCCTTTCCAGTGCAGATCTGAACCCGCTCTGTCTGCAGCAGAGCAGGCCATGTTCTCCCCCAGAAGTCAGGGGTGCAGGCCCAGACCTCCCCTCCACAGGCTCAAGATTATGGGGCCTCAGGCTGTGGTAGTTCAAATTCTTCTCTGTAAGAACAAAAATCTGTACAATGGTGCCACCAGACATTGAGAAGATCTTGACGGGGCGCGGGGGCGGTGGGGGGGGAGGGTGGGCAGGGCAGGGGCTGACTCTGCATGTACAGAATCAACAATAAAAATACCACCAAGTCATAGAACAAGTTCAAGGGAGTGCAACCAAGTCCAAATTTTCCCAGATGATATGTTGCAGTTGTCATTGTTGGACTATCAAATTAGAGTCATCCCTCCGTATCCATGGGGGATTAGTTCCAAGGCCCCTTGGATACCAAAATCTTCAGATGTTCAAGTCCCTTATATAAAATGGTGTAGTATTTGCTTATAGCCTACTGTATACTTTAAATCATCTCTAGATTATTTATAATACCTAATACAACTATGTATATAGCTGTAAATATAACGTATTCAATAAATGCTAGGTAAACAGTTGCCTATGTATATAGCTGTAAATACAACGTATTCAATAAATGCTAGGTAAATAGTTGCCAGTGTGTGATAAATTCAAGTTTTGCTTTTTGAAACTTCATGGAATTATTTTTTCCGAATATTTTCAATCCATGGTTGGTTGAATCCATGAATGTGGAACCCGCAGATATGGAGGGCCAACTGTATTTCATTTTTGTGTACCCTCCAGGTATATGTTTAGTCTGCCCCCTGTGTAATCCAACACTCTCTTAGAAGAGCTGAAAACAGCAAAAGCAAAGATCTGTTACTGAAAGGCGAGAGGGGCTTAAGAGGAAAAATAGCTCCTAGACTTGAGACCCTCCAAACATAGATGGCTTATTTCCCTGGCAGTGAATGTAGCACATTTGAGAACAGTTCAGGCTGCTTAACCTTTTCATCACCAATTCTGTGCTGTCTAATATAGTAGCCACTAGCCATAATGTGGCTATCTACATCTAAATTGATTTAAATTAAATTAGATTTAATATTCAGTTTCTCAGTCACACTATTTTAAGTGCACATTTCAAGTGCCCAGTAGCCACACATGGTGAGTGGCTACCATACTTGCCAACACAGCTTTAAAATCTTTCCATCGCTGCAGAAAGTTCTACTGATTGGCACTGCTCAGGTTGACAGCAGTTTGATTCTACTGGAGACTCTACAGGTGAGCTGGTGCCAGTGAAAGCAGCCACGGAACACTCCTCTTGCCAAAGAGCCCAGCAAAGCATTACCTCAGAAAGTGTTGTCAAGAGACTTTCTAGAAAAACATGGCGTATATTGTTTGGCTACTTTTGGTATTCAGAAGAAAAAGGCCTTGGCATTTTTAAGAAGAAGTGAGAGAGTAGCACAGACATATATATACTACCAACTGTAAAATAGATAGCCAGTGGGAAGTTGCTGTATTAACAAAGGGAGTTCAACTCGAGGATGGAAGATGCCTTAGAGGACTGGGACAGGGAGGGTGGGGGGGACTCGAGGGAGGGAGGGAATACGGGGATATGTGTATAAAAACAGATGATTGAACTTGGTGTACCCCCCAAAAAATAATAAATAAATAAATAAATAAATAAAAAGAAGCCATATTATAAAACAGGAGGAGGCGCTCTGGTTAAATTAGAAATTAATAAAGAAAAAAATTAGAGGAGTGACTTGAATTACTCGATATTAAAACAGTGCAGTATTAGCATAGGAATGAATACACTAGAACAAAATAGAAAGCCCAGAAACAAACCCAACTATATAAAAGAATTTCAAACTTGAATATTGGAGTCAGGTTGGCCAAGTCTATATTTGAATACTACCACTCCCCAATTGTGTGACTTTGGGCAAGTTATTCAGCCATTCTGTGCCTCAGTTTCCCCACAGAGGGATGATCTAGTAACATGGGAATCATAATCATAATACCCATCTTATGAGGTTATTGTGGCAAATAAATGTTATGACATTTTAGAACTGTGCCTGGTACACAGTAATCAGCAAATCTTAGCTATTGGTAATTTTTTTTTTTAGCTATTGTTAATTATTATTGTTGTTTTTTGGTTACTGTTTCAAACCATTGGGGAAATGATATAGAATTCATAATTAGCATTGAGAAAATTGGCTAACCACTTAGAATAAAGTAGTTTTGATCAAAAGGGTTTACCCTCTATACCAACACAAAATCTAGATGGATTAAAGACTTAAACTAAAATTTTAAGGAATTGGAACAAAATGTAAGTGAATATTTATCTAATATTAAAGCAGGCAAGAATTTTCTAAGCATATTTATTAATGCAGAAATCTTAAAATAAGAGAATGAGAGCTCTGACCATATTAAAAAGCATATATTTCTATATACCAAAAACGACCATAAGTAAGCTTAAAGGGCAAATGGAAAACTGGGTAAAATAATGAGAATAAATAATAAGCAAGGAGTTAACATATAGAGAGTGTTACAAATTAATAAGGAAAAAGGCAAATACCTCAACTGCAAAGTGAGCAAATTCTATCAAAAGGTAAATCATGCATAAAACGTGATTACAGATGACTGATAAACCTGTTATCAACTGTTCTCTCTTACAAGTAAAAATACAAATTAAAACGTTGAGAAGCCATTTTTGTGTACTAAATTCCCTAGGGTTTTTGTTTTTGTTTTAAGAGAAAATACCGCATTGGAGATGATGGAAAGAATCTGGTTCTTTCCTGCTCTGCTCGTTTCATCCAGTCTACCCAGTATTCCTCCCAATGTTGGTGACCAACATCATCTCTATATTTTGTCTTGTATGCTTCATCCTCCTAGATTTTCAATCATTGATTGATGACGATGATGAGCTGAAAATGACTGTGGACACTGACCCATGTTCTGTACATGCCTGGATTTGACATCAACTCATTAATAAGCAACATTTACATCGTCATCCCATTATCTCTAAGTTCACACACAGCCCTCATTTCCCCACATTGTCCACAGAGCACTGTTAAGTGTTGGCTGAAGTCAAAATCCATTGTGCTTGCCACATTTTCCTGACCAATCAGTGATTCTGTGCCAGAAGAAAGAAGAGCAGTTTCACCCAATCTGCTCATAGCTCCCATACTGACTGCTGGGAACTGCAGCTTCTTCTCCCAGGTGGACACAGAGCCATCTCTTGAAGACCATGCCTGGCCTAGACTTCAAGTTACCATCGTCCATACTTGGCAAAATCTAACTCCCTTTCACAAAGTTCCATGTGCTTTGCTCATCCTCAGTCTTTCTACTTTTCACTCTTTCATCAAGATTTCTCAAAGATCACTTGCAGTGGTTTATCCATCTCCTTTGCAAATTGTATGAACCTGCTAGAATGTGCTTCATCCATGTCAGAAGACTTTAATGTATGGAGAGGAGTTAGCTCTTCTCTTGCTTTCAAATATCAAAGAGGACATCTTTCACCCTTAGCAGGAAGCCCAACTATTTCTTACTCTCAAGATAAGTACTTGGAAATCATCTTTATTCATTCTGCATCACACGACTTGAGTTGTAGCTCCAGGCATGATTCTTCCTGGTAGAACAGTTCCTGGTTATATGTCTTTTTTCCACAATGTATATGTACTCTGTGAACATGAGTCAATCCAATCATGGTTAGCCACATGCTTCTTTAGGGACTTCTCACATTAATTCCTTACTGAGAAAATTTATAACTGGCCAACGTGAAGTACATTTTTCAGACCTTTGCCATTCTCTGGTTACCTTCCCTTCCATAGTTTCATGCCATGGAACCACACTTATTTTTCTTCTCAATCAATTGTAGAATACTCTTTTAGAAACCCAAGTGACTGAATCATGTGTTATCCCAGATTCTCAGTGATTAAATCCATTAGGCTTAAACTCCACCCGTCTCTGTAGGGTGGCTCCCTGAAGAGGTATAGTGCTCAGGAAGAGTGATGGAGGTTCCCTGGTCTTATCTTTAATCTTTTCACTAATGGAAATATGACAGGTACTAAAGAGCCAGTTAGAAAGGCCCTATTCCTATTCTCAGACTCTGTGACAGCTTGAGGACTTCCTATGGCTGTGGCCCATGAATTTTCACCAGCAGAGTCATTTCCTGAAAGCAGTAGTTCTATTCTCCAAAAGGTATGAATAATTAGCACTATGAATTCCATTCAGTGTGTTAAATTTCTCTCTGCTATTCTAGGGTCCCCTCGCTTGAATTCCCTACAGTGTAGGAGATGGCAAAGGAGACCAAAGTAGAAAACTAATTTAGAGGTAACTAAAGGCTGATGAATCAGCAGCATTATTGAATTCATTCCCTATCGCAGCTTAACAAATAACGTAAATTTAAGAGCTCGCACCCATTTATTAGCTCACAATTCTGTGGGTCAGAAGTTCAGGCACACTATAACTATGTTCTCAGCCCAGGGTCTTACAAGGCTAAAATAAAGATTTCAGGAGGGCTGCATGTCCCTCTGGAGGCTCTGGGGGGAAATCTGCTTCCAAGCTCATGCAGGTTGTGGGCTAAATTCAGTTCCTTGCAGCTGTAGGACTGAGGTCCCCATGTTCTTACTGGCTGTCAGTTAGGGGCTGCTCAGCTCCTACAGGCTGTCCACATCCCTGCCATGTGGTCCCCTCCATCTTCAAAGTCAGCAGGAGAAACCCTTATGTCAAATACATCTCTCTCTTGGAATCTCCAATTTCCCCTGTCTTTGACTTCTAGACACAGATATAAAGGGCTAATGTGAGTAGGTCAGGTCCATCTGGATAATCTCCCTACTTGGGACCTTAATTACATCTTCAAAGCCTTTCACAGCAACAACTAGAATGGCTTTTGAATGAATAACTGAGAGAAGGTGGGTGTACCCCAAGGACCAGGAATTTGTGAGGCCATATTAGAATTCTACCTACTGCAATTACGAAGGTTTAAAATGAGTGTGAGTGTACGTGTGTATACATGCATGGACATAGCATATTCATACATATAGGCACACACTAGGCTTATATCTTGATGTTAATCTTCTCTGGCTTATTTAATTTGATAAGTACTGTACCCACTATGCTGCTGCTTCTTTTTTTTTTATAAATTTTATTTATTTATTTTTATTGGCTGTGTTGGGTCTTCGTTGCTGCGCACGGGCTTTCTCTAGTTGCAGTGAGCAGGGGATACTCTTCGTTGTGGTGCGCAGGCTTCTCATTCAGTGGCTTCTCTTGTTGTGGAGCACGGGCTCTAGGTGCACTGGATTTACAGTAGTTGTGACACTCATGTTCAGTAGCTGTGGCTCATGGGCTCTAGAGTGCAGGCTCAGTAGTTGTGGTGCATGGGCTTAGCTGCTCCACGGCACGTGGGATCTTTCCGGACCAGGGATCGAACCCATGTCCCCTGCTTTGTCAGGCGGATTCTTAACCATTGTGCCACCACGGAAATCTCCCACTATGCTTCTTTCCTCACCAGACTGTACTGTTGATTCCCCAGTAGTCATTCAACTCAATTCAGTAAATTCTAATTAAGCACCTACTGTGCTGTGTGCCAGGTACTGCTCCAGCTCTTCAAATGCTCCCCCTCAAGGGTATGAAATCTAGTAAGAAAAGACAAGTGCACCAGTGGCTTGAAAGCATGGCAGAATGGCTAAAGAGAGGGAGGGGGAGAGATCCTGCCCTGTTGACACTTTTAAAAAGTGTCAAGGAGGAGATGGCATTTGATTTTAATCTTGAAGAAGAGAAAGGACTGTAATAAACAGAAATTACAGGAAGGTTGTAGGGCGATCCGGGTGGAAGTAAGCACATAATTGTATGTGCAAAGACATTAAGGAGAGAAAGCAAGGGCCACATCCAGAGAAGAGCTGGCACATTGGTTTGAATGGAGAAGAATGAGAGATGCAATCAAAAGGGTACACTGGTGTCTAACTGAGGCCTTGGAAACCAGACTAAGTACTGGAGAACGGTGGAGGGAACGTGTCAACTGGCAGTACAGGCTTGAGTGATGAGGGAAACCTTAACACTGTGATGGGAGATGAGAAAGAGGCTTGGCCAGTCATCCAAAGGCCTCTGCTCAGGAAGTGAACAGAGAAATGACCATCAGAGAGGTCTGCCCAGGCGCAAAATGTGGGCTAAGCGAGAATGAGGAGTAACAACTCCTCGCTAATGACTCAGAGGTTTCATGCCTATGACTAAAGAATCTTCCCTGATTACAGTTTATCATCATCTCATATATATCAAATGACCTTGCTCTGTGACTCAAGAAAGCACAGATTCACAGTACTTTGTGGCTGGAAGAGATCGCAGAGATCCTGGAAGCAGGCAATGGAGAACCAGCCAAGTTAAATATAATTTCCAAGACACTTGGCTGATGAGTAGCAGGACTTGGGCAAGGAAGCCCAGGCCTCTGCATTTCCCATCAAACCAACTGCTGGCTCCCTGGTAGTCATCACAAAGCTCTCTTAAGGGCAATGTGCAAAAGGTGAATAGCATAATTCATCAGCAGGCAAAGGCAAGAATGGGGCTGTTGCCTGGCACAAGTGAACTGAAATAATTTCAGGACTAATTTGGACCCTAGTTCTCTCCAAATTACTTTCTGAAATGGCAGTCTCCAAAATTTCTGCAAAAGGAGACTGCCAGGTGAGTGCACAACCCAGGTAAATTCTGTACATAGACATGTATATGCTAGAGCTGCCTTCAGAATTTCAACATAACAGTGGGTTTTCTATTATCTCGGTGCTTTCCTTTGAATTCAAAGGTTCAAATTCTCTTTCAATATGAGGGGGGAAAGGCACTGCCAAAAGCCACTTAGATATTTCCAAAGCAAAATCCTTCCTATTAACTTAATCACAGAAGAATGACTGCAGCCAGCTCTTTGGCCATTTCTTCTACCCAGTTTGAGTTTGCTCATCACACTGAACCACTGCTGAAAGCAGTGGATTCTGGAAGCTATTGTTTCTGTGCCTATTCACGATGCTCGCACGCCTCCATTCTTCTGATAAAAGCACCTCCTTCCCTTGTAGGAACTCCACCCGGCCCTTAAAGCTTTAGGAAATGGATTGGCGGAAAACTTTTCCAAATGTTGGAATGTGTGATTGTTTCTTGTGGCCATGATTCAATTCCAAGAAAGGGGGCTTAGCCTATCTGGACACAAAAATGTAATGGTACACATCATTTAATGTTAAGAGAGGCCCTCACTTAGGATGCAAAGTGAAATAAGTCAGACAGAGAAAGACAAATAAGGTATGATCTCCCTTATACATAGAATCTAAAAAAGCCGAATTCATAGAAACAGAGAATAGAATGGTGGTTGCCAGGGGCTAGGGAGTGGGAGAAATGGGGAGTGTTGGTCAAAGGGTCCAGACCTCCGGTTGTAAGATACACAAGTTCTGGGGATCTAATGTACAACATGGAGACTACAGTTAACAGAACTGCATTGTATACTTGAAAGCTGCTAGGACAGTAGGTCTTAAATATTCACACATACATATATACAAATTTTATATACATACACATATACTTACAAATAGCATATCTAAATCGTGATTATGTGAAGTGATGAAAGTATTAACTAACCTTATTGCGATAATCATTTTGCAATATATACGTGAATCAAATCATCACATTGTACACCTTCAACTCACACAACATTACATGTAAATTATTTTCTCAAGAAAATTGTAAAAAAGAGAGTGAGGCCCTCACGGCCTGACAATCGGCAATCCAGGATGGCTGACAGTCAGGTACTACGCCTCGCCCCGTTGAAAAGCCAAGCCCCCTACCCTTGCTGAAGTTGGTATGAGCAGAGCTAAGGAGATGGGAAATGAGATTAGGGGATAAGCAGACAAATGAAGGAAGCTTATTTCTCCAGCTTCCTCCCAAACATTTCCTGCTACGTACCCTCTACTGACATAGTAACAAATCCCCCAGTCGTAAGGCACCATCCATGGGAACCCCCCTGGAAGCAGGGTTATGTGGGCTTTTCCTTACCACCCCAGCCTATTGTCTTATGCTGCTCTGAGGTGAGAGATAGGATGTAAGGGGTTAAACCAATACTCTGGGCTAAGAGCTGAATTCCTCAGGCTGTTGCTAGGATGCATGAACCACAAGGAAAAGGTCATAAACTTGACACGATTTCTGGTATTAGCTACAAACTAATGGAATGCCTACAAATCAAATCCAGGGGTTGGCTGCCTGCTAGTTTAAAGAAATGTACTGCCAGGGGAATCCCAGCCTGGCAAACAAGGACCTGTGACTGCTCAATCCCTCAGGCAACTCCACCTCCGTGAAGCAGAAGGTTTAAGCTGTAGGCACTCAGTGGAGTTCCTCCCCGCTAGTCTCTCAGGCAAGGCAGAGACAAGGTGCTCTCCCATCAGGCAGAGCCCAAGGCAGCCAAACTGACTGACCAAGTGACCCATTCTGCTGCCAGGGCAGGAGGTGCTTGCTTTTCCTGTCCAGCAGGATGCGGTCCTCGTTATGGGCCCCTGGCCACTGCACAGTTCTTTATCTTTTCTTCCTTTCTAAATGAAGGTACTTATTGCGATTAACCACCTTTCCCTTTCATATTAAATACTGTGGTTTGAGAATGGTTAAACTTACCATTTAATCATAGATTGCTAATAGATCATGAGAAGCACATCTAGATTAATGAGATCAAGAAGGATGGATCATCCCTAGGGACCCTGGTCCTGGAGGTGGATTCATTAAGAGACCCACCTTTGAGCAGTCTGCCACTTGGGTTCCATTTTTGGCTGTATGGAAGAGAATTCAACTTTCTTAATGGAGGGTGTTTTTCTAAGTAGTATATGTGTATGTGCGAGCACATGCTAAGTAGCCAAAAATGGTTGAAAGCAGTGGACTGTTTGCAGCTCTTTGTTTTGGCCTGCCAACATGGTTTTCTGTGCCTCTTTTTCTGATGGGGATCATGTCCCCCTCTCAATGCAACCCTGGTGGGGTTGCCAATCACATTGATCTGCCCTCAACCAGCCATACCAGTAAGAAGCCCCAAACCCAAGGCAGGCTGATCATAACGACCCTATCTCCTCTTAACAGTGATTCATCCAATGGAGAGTCACTTAGCTGGGAGAAGAGACTCCCTGAATTGAAAAACTGTCTGCTCCCAGTGAAGTGGCCAAGCTGGAGCAGCTGGGGCCCATCCCTCCCTACCCCATAGTTTATAGTAGAAGAAGATGAGGCCAACTCACACTTAGAAACAGAGAGAGGAGAGAAGAGACAGATAGAAAGGGAGAGTCCTACTCATAGTATTGAGTCCTAGTCCCAGTTTCTGGAGGCCTGGTGACGACACTCTGGTTCTGATTCCATAAGCTCCCACCCCCCCATCCTTTTCAGCTATGGCTTTTCATAGGCTAGTCTGAGATGTGTTTCTGCCACCTGTGACAATTTAAAACGAAATCTCATTAATACACACTTGATGCTGCAGAGTGGACAGAGGAGAAATAAGGAAAGCAGTCTTAGGCAGAAAATGGTTTTACCTTTTACCTGAGCCCAAACTGCACAGGAGCTTCTTCTCACCTATAAAGGAAAACACAGAAACACATATAACTAGGCAGCACGTGATATCAGTTTAAATAAAACACTTTAGTCCTCCAGGTTGCAGGGTTTTATCTCTTATTTTGGACCACATGATCTTTAAAGTCTCTTCTAGCTCTAACATCTTACAATTTAGCTTTATGATCACCAAGTTTTCAAAGGGACTGGCATGGGCAGCAGAGACAGAAGTGACCCTAGGAATGGATGACCCTAAAACTTTCCAATGGATCTCAGGAAGCACACGCTGCGGGGAAAGAGCAGGGATGGCGGTAAGTTCCATTCCCCTTGCCAGCTCTCAGCAACTGGCACTGACTGCCTGGAGAACCACAGTATGTTGAAAAGGAGTCTGAGGTCATATCCAGGTTTAGCAAGAAGTGGTGATGCATGTTATGTGCAAGGCTGTGAGAAGACCTGGTATATATGAATACTTCTCTTATCTAGATGATATTTACCAGGCAACCTCAGTTACCTGCAACATAGCCAAGAACCAGGAAGAAAGCTAAAAGAACTCGTACGAAAGCTCATCCATGGTAGAAGCAACCCACAAAGTCATTGGAATGAAATACCTTCTCTTTTTCTCCCCTGGTGATATTATAGGTATATTTGTCTGTTAGGGATGCTGGGATTACTGCTGATCTATGATAAAACTCAGCAAAAAATTCCCCAGAGGAAATTGAATAGTGAGGGTTAAAGAAAGATCCCTTCAACTTCATTAAGTGATTCTCTTTCAAATGACAACCTGGGTATTCTGGCTTCATTTTATTAAAAATTGAAAAACTATATTTACACTGAAAAATTCTGGGAAAAGCTTAAAATGGCCATAAGGTTTTGTATGTGACTAAATTTTGCCATGATGCTTAGCGCATCAAGTGCATTTAATGAAAGATAATATGCAAGAGTAACCTGTGAAGGATATAGTTCAAGACACTGGAGAAGAAAAAGGACCTCAAATAGCAAAGCAGTTGCTAGGGAACTGAGTGTCTTAAAGCAGAAAAATTTAAAGGGCCAGGTGAAGAAGGGAGTTCATTAAAAATGGACGGGCTTGATCAGAGGTGCATTTTATAAAACTCATTATGGCAGTAGTATGGAGCAAGGAGATAGGTAGAATAAGAGACAAGAAGATGAATTAGAAAACTGATGTTCAGACAAGAGGTGTCAAAGGCTAAACAGAGTTAATGAAAGAGAGAAAAGGATGATTTCAAATGGCATTAATGTGACAGAATTGACACAATTTAATGATGGACTACACAAGAAGATAAGAAAAAAAGGGAGGAGACAAGAATTATTCCTAGATTTCTGTCTTGACAACTTGAAACATGGTAATGCTATTTATTGGGACAGATACACAGAAGGAAAAACAAAAAAGGGGAATTGGAAAGCTCACACTTCCTGATTCACAGAGCTACAGTAATTAAAACAGTGTGGTACCAAGAACCTAGTATATAGCACAGGGAACTCTACTCAATACTCTGTAATGATCTCCATGGGAAAAGAATCTAAAAAAGAGTGGATATATGTATATGTGTAACTGATTCACTTTGCTGTACAGCAGAAACTAACACAACATTGCAAATCAACTATACTCCAATAAAAATTAACAATAATAACAAAACAAACAGTGTGGTATTGGCATTAAAAACAGATATAATCCAATGGAATAGAATAGAGAGCCCAGAAATAAATTCTTGCACATATATTAATGACTTTTTTTTTTTCTTTTTGGCAGTGCCTCACAGCATGAAGGATCTTAGTTCCCCATCCAGGGATCGAACCCATGCCCCCTGCAGTGGAAGTGTGGAGTCCCAACCACTGGACCGCCAGGGAATTCCCTCAAATGACTTTTGACAAGAGCACCTAGGCCATTTAATGGGGAAAGGAAAGCTTTTCAACAAATGGTGCTGGGAAAACTGGATAACCACATGCAAAAGAATGAAGTAGGACCCTTACTTAACACCATACATAAAAATGAACTCAAAACGGATCAAACCTCAATATAAGACTTAAAACTCTTAGAAGAAAACACAAAGGAAAAGCTTCAGGAAATTACATTTGGCAATGGTTTCTTAGATATGACACCAAAAGCATAGGCGACAAAAGAAAAAAACAGACAAATTGGACTACATCAAAATTAAGAAGTTTTGTACATCAAAGGACACTACAGACAGAGTAAAAAGGCAACCCACATAATGGGAAAAAATATTTGTAAATTGCACATCCAGAATACATAGCGAATGCCTAAAACTCAACAACAAAGAAGTAAATCACTTCAAAAATGGGCAAAGGACTTGAATACCCATTTCTCCAAAGAAGATACACAAACTGCCAAAAGTACATGAAAACGTGCTCAACATCATAAACCATGAGGAAAGTGCAAACCAAAACCACAATGAGACACCACCTCACATCCATTAGGAAGGCCATTATTAAAACAGAAAACAGCAAGTGTTGGGGAGGATGTGGAGAAAATGGAAACCTGTGCACTGTTGGCAGGAGTGTAAAATGGTGCAGTGGCTATAGAAAATAGTATGGGGATTCTTCAAAAAGAATTAAAAAAAAATAAAACTACCGAATGATCCAACAATTCCACTTGTGGGTGTATACCCAAAAGAACTGAAAGCAGAGACGCAAAGATATATTTGAACACCCATGTTATAGCAGCATTATTGCAATAGCCAAAAGATGGAAGCAATCCACATGTCCATACACAGATAGTGGATAAACAAAATGTTTATCCATACATACAATGGAATATTATTCAGCCTTAAAAAGAAAGAAAACTCTGACACATGCTACAACATGAATGATCCTTGAAGACATTATGCTAAATGAAATAAGACAATCACAAAAAGATACACACTGTATAATTCTACTTATACAAGGTACCTAGTCAAATTCATAGAGACAGAAAGTAAAAGGGTGGTTGCCAGGAGCTGGGGAGGGAGAAGAGGAATGGGGATTTGTTTAGTGGGTACAGAGTTTCAGTCTTGCAAGATGAAAAGTTCTGAAGATTGGGTTTCTTAACAATGTAAATGTACTTGACACTACTAAACTGTTAGTTTAAAAATTGTTAAAGTGGTAAGTTTTATGTGTATTTTACCACAATTAAAAATAAATATTAAAAATAATCACTACTAAATGTTTGAGTATTAGATGGACTGGAGAACTCGAGGTTTGGGAGGGGGCGGGGGGTGAAGGGGAAGCTGAGACCAAGCGAGAGAGTAGCACAGACATATATATACTACCAACTGTAAAATAGATAGCCAGTGGGAAGTTGTTGTGTAACAAAAGGAGTCCAACTCGAGGATGGAAGATGCCTTAGAGGACTGGGGCGGGGAGGGTGGGGGGGACTCGAAGGGGGGGGAGTCAAGGAAGGGAGGGAATATGGGGATATGTGTATAAAAACAGATGATTGAACTTGGTGTACCCCCCCAAAAAAATAATAAATAAATAAAATAAATAATCACTACTAAATGTTTGAGTATTAGGTGGTGATTGTTGCTTACCACCATCTCGTAAATATATTAAAAACCACTGAATTGTGCACTTTAGAATTATACGAATTGTATCTCATAAAACTGTTTTAAAAAGAAAAATAAATCACTACTGATTTTAATATGACGGCAACACATATATTTGAAACCCACAGGGGAAGTAACAGCAATTTAAATATGTGAGTCCAAATATAAGTTATTTCGAACAACAAGCACATGTTCTGCTTAGCTGTATGAAAAAGAGGTATCAATGACATCACAGGAGTTTCCTATAAACTAGAATTCTTATCGTAACCTCCCACTTCATTCCCTCTGTGCCCCCAAGTTGATATTGATTCATATTGAAGCCCTAACCCCCATGGGATGTTATTTGGAGGGAGGGCCTTTGGAATGTAATTATGTTTAGATGAGGTCATGAGGGTAGGGCCCACATGATGGGATCAGGGTTCATATAAGATGAGGAAGATTGATCAGAGCTCACTCAGTCCCTGCCACATGAGGACACAGCAAGACGGTAGCTGTCTGCAAGCCAGGAAGAGGGTCCTCCCTAGGAAACCAAATCGGCCTGCACCTTAATCTTGGACTTTCTGGTCTCCAGAACTATGAGAAATAAATGTCTGTTGTTGAAGCCCACCCAGTCTATCGTATTTTGAAATGGCAGCCCAAGCTGACTAATACACCCTCCCAGACCTCAGTCTGAGACAGCGGCTCTCTGAGCAATCTCCAAATCGCACACACTGTTCTGACAGTGCTGTCTATGGCTAGAAACACCAAGTCAGGATCTCCACGTAATTTTCTAGCAAGGAGGCCTTGTCTAAGTCATAAACACCTATGGAACAAGTTCAGGGCAATATATTCTGGACTTCAGTCTCCCAATTCTTAATCCTTTTTTGCTCCTTGGACATATTCTTAGTTTTATATCAAGAAGCATGATAATGGCATGTTTGACTTATGTCCTATGCAGAATTTAACTGCATGTTTCAGTGTTTAATATGTGATGGATCTTACCTGCAAGATGGCTCAAATTCCTCAGTCAAGAGATGTTTCTATTAATACTAATATATTTTTTTCTAGTTTCCATTACCAACAAATATGAACTGATACCAAACTCTGAGTTCTCCTAGGGCAACCATCACAATGGTTCTTCCTGATCTTCCACTCCTGACTGATTGATCCAGCTCCTGCTATTCTGTTTCTCTAGCTCATTATATGTATTGAGTCTTTTTTTTTTTTTTTTTTTTTTGGCCATACCACATAGCATGTGGGATCTTAGTTCCCTGACCAGGGATTGAACTCGTGCCCCCGGCAATGGAAGCACGAAGTCTTAACCACTGGACCGCCAGGGAAGTCCCTATTTATTCATTCTGTAATGAAAACTATATATATTCATCCACCCTACATAGAAGGATGGAGAGAAGAGAGTGGGGCTTAAGCAATAGCCAAGGAAGGAACGGAGGCAGAAAACAGTGCAGAGCTTAACCTGCCCCCCCCCTCTTTGCTTCCCGGAGAACGAAGGGGAGGCAGCACCCTGGCAGGAATACAGGGAAGTGACAGAAAGATCTAGATATTCCTCTCCGACTCAGACTTCAGCAGTACAATAGGATGAGGGCATTCATGAAGCTTAAGAAGAAGAAACAAAACTAGTTCATTCCAAACACAGATCCAAACAGGTCCCCCAGCCAGTTCAGAGTATCAACTTCCATAAAGGTTTTACCCGCCCATCCTTTACAAAGTGAAAGGATTCAACACATTTTTATGGATCGTACATGCAGTGTTCATCTCAACTATTGGGAAAACAAATGTTCAAACATTTAAATGTCACATGAAGAGGAAAATATAGACGTCACAAGAATTTTTAAAGAACTATACCTTATTCCATTCACTTGTGATTCGTAATATAATGCAGTACTCATTCCCTATTTTCAAGGGCGCATTATAATATTTCCCATAGTACAGCCGGTCTCCAATAGTTATCTCCATGGCATCATCAGGAACATCCTTGGCCAGCAGTTCTGCAGTCACATACCCATCAGCATCAGAAGCACTGCTAAAGAATGAGGTAGCCTCTTCAGAATCACAAGCAAATGTGCTTTGAAGGGCCAGGGGAAGCACTAACACCTGATATGAACTGGAAGACAAAAGAAAATGTTTATCAGATCCTTGCTTGGGGGATTCATTCATTCATTTATTCATATTTATTGAGCACCTGTTGCGAGAGCAACACTTTTCTACATACTGGAGATACAACACTGGATAAAAGTCCTTGCCCACATGGGATTTACGGTCTGACAGCTCCAACAGTCACAGAACTCCAGTTGCAACCAACAGTGTTAATGCCAGATGACACTGGGTGAGGGATCTCTCCAGGTTCTGGCTACCCGGTAAATCCTCTTCAGCTGGGAGAAGTTGCTGCGCATATAACTGCCCAGAGATACGTGTCCTAAAGTCGATCTACTCAGTGATTTTCATGTGGGCAAATAAAGCCCAGCTGTGGAAAGCATTCAGCAGTCACATGGAGGCCAACTGCCTACAAGAGTTAATGCACCAAGTCTGCAAAAAGGCTCAACGCAATCACATGGGGAACCTAAAACGGAACTCATGTGATTTACATTCCCTTCGGTTCACGGACTGATACCAAAGTTCCTGTGAGACGAATCAGAAGCACGGAGTGCAGAGTCACCATGAGTTCACCTGACAATATCCTGAAACAGCCAGAAAGCGAAAATCTCATATGTTCGCTAGATGTGGACAAAGAAACACGCTAGCAATCAGGTGTCATTCTGTCTTATGTTATAGTATTATTTATCCCACCAAATAGAAAATATGTCAGTGAAAGGAAGTGTAAGAACAAAAACACTCTGAGAATGAATCATGCCTTCCTTTTTATTCCCATCTTATTCAGGGCTCAGCTCCCACCTCTAGTATAGTCAGTGCTGCGATGTCTCCTTTCTCTATCAGGCTTGACAGCAGGGATTTGAATGATTTACTCTTTTTTTAAAAAAGTATTTATTCATTTATTTTATTTTTGGCCACATAGGGTCTCTTTTTAAATTAATTAATTAATTTATTTATTGGCTGAGTTGGGTCTTCATTGCTGCACACGAGCTTTCTCTAGTTGCAGTGAGCAGGGGCTACTCTTCATTGTGGTGTGAGGGCTCCTCATTGCGGTGGCTTCTCTTGTTGCAGAGCACAGGCTCTAGGCATGCGGGCTTCAGTAGCTGAGGCACACGAGCTCAATAGCTGTGGCACATGGGCTTAGTTGCTCCGTGGCATGTGGGATCTTCCTGGAGCAGGGATCGAACCCACATCCCCTGCATTGGCAGGCGGATTCTTAACCACTGCACCACCTAGGTAGTCCCTGATTTACTTTTGTATCCTTACAAATCCTTGCATGATTCTTTGGCTATGATTGACTTCCCACCAATATTTCTTGAGTTGAAATTTCAGTAAAGAAGAAACACATGAGTCAGCACCAAATACGATTAGGGTAATTTCCAAAAATCATTAGCACACATAATTCTATTTTACCAAAAAGTACACACTTCCTGCTCCACATTCCTACTGCCCCATCTCTCGCTTCCTAAGAGCCCATGAGTTACTAGGTTAAGAAAAGGGAGTCCTCCGCAACAGCAGGTGTTAGATTTGGAAAGTATCCACCCACCAGACTACCCAAATTCCTGCATGTCCTCAGGCCCCTGATTTCCACAAAGTCTCTGGGTTCGCTTTTAGCACAGGACTTTCTACAAAAGGAACAAACTAAAGCCTGCAGGGCACTGAGATGTCACTGCCACCACCGATAAACATTTACTAAGCCTCCACTGCCTACAAGGGAACACCTATAACAACAAACTTTCCTGCGGACCTGAAGACATCCCTATGAATCATGGCTGCGTAAGAAAGTAAATATACGGCAGCCTCCATGCTGTCCATACGCACATCTTCAAGTCCCTCTCGTCTTTCCATGTAGGTGGTGACGTTCAAGTGCAAGTTCAAGGCTCACCTGAACTCTTTTGCTTCTGAATGTTGCCCAGTAAAGGCACCATTCATGAGGCATAAAGCAGTCTCTCCAACTAGCATGATTATAATCACCCAAGTTGCTTGATAATTGTACAAATTTCCAGTCCCCATCCCAGACTTACTGAGTCAGAATCTCCACTAGAGTCTGAGAATTTATATTGCTGATAAAGCATCCCAGGTACACTTAGAATCTGGCAAATGTGGGAGACATTAGCCTTAAGAGAGCCCAGCCACAGGCTGTATCATCCACCCAAGATCACCAAGCTAAGGAAGGGAGGCACGGCCCCAGAGCCCCTGCTCCACCATGTGCCCAAGCTACTGCCCCGTGACAATGTACAAGGCAGACTCTGGCTTGTCACACACAGGCAGTGCTGCCACCCCCAGCTCAAACCAGGTAGTCAGGCCAAGGAAACTGCCCCACTGCCCTCTGGTAATTTGCCCCCATGACACTAGGGAAGCAGTTGTGCCTGTTTAGAGCATGACTGTTCTGGAAGGACTTCTCCCCTCTTTCTCATCACCACCCTCCCTTGAATGACTCACTGAGCTCCACTTCCTGTTTTGGAGGCTCTGGCCAGCACAAGCCTGTCATTTGGTTTTTCTTTCTGCATTACATAATTATCTGGCTTAAATATCATGTGTGTCTTGCAAATTCTCTCAGGCAGTGAGATCACAGCTTCTGTCCTCCTTATAGCAACAGAATTTCAATGCCTTCCAGTAACTTGTCAGGGATCAAGAAACAGAACAATTGAGGCCATATCTGTGCCTGGAAAGACTTTTGAGCACTTACTGAACTCAAACTATGAGTAATAGATACGAAAAGCCCAAGTTTCATTACAAATGGACACAGATAATATCGATAGACTTTCTTTTTGATAGTTTTGTGATATCTCATGCATTTTACCTTGATTGTACTGTAGGGTCATTTGACTGAAGGCTCCGGAGAGACAGAAGCAGTGTAGGTTAGGTCAAGGACGCAAGCTACTGTCATCCCCTTGACTTGTTACTGTCAGTAAGCTGTTCACCTCTCCAGGCGAACCACAATCTTCCTCTCTCAAAAGGGAATAATTCTGCTTTCCTAACCCTGCCATGATGTTTGTAAACAAAAAGCTTAATTGAACACAATGCAGTCCACCAATTGAGGTAAATTAATTCCATCCTAATACCATATGGAGTCCCAGAAGCAGTTATTAATGACACAATACCTTGTCCACAACTCAATACACGAATGACTTAAAAGAATTATCCAAATAACCCTTCCAGAAATCACTACACACACCCCGAGATCATCCTTAAATAAAAGAAATATGTATTCTGTCTCTGGTACATGAAATGATGCTTCTGGTCCACCAACACTAAGAGAGGCACCAGGGGGCGTGAGTGCCAAGGACAGTGCCCGACACGTCACAGGCACCCAACCAACGCTCGTCTGATGACCAAAGGGACGGATTTAGTTTTCAAGCTCAGCTGCTCAAATGCTTGTCTCTGGTCCCTTAAAAGTCACTCTATTCACTAGGGAGGGTGCTGGTTGGAATTAAAGGCCCACTCTGTGTCCAAGGAAACAAACAAACAAAAAGAGTTTACATTGCCTCAACTACTCCAGTGCAGCTACCTAAAGAGAAGTCTCTTCCTCACTCAAACCAAAGTTCCAAAACAGTCCATGGGGATCACATTGCCTCAGCTACTCCAGTGCAGCTACCTAAAGAGAAGTCTCTTCCTCACTCAAACCAAAGTTTCCAAAACAGTCCATGGGGATCACCGGGCAGCCATGGGAAAGAGGTCTCCACTGACCTGATGGGTCCATTTTTCTCCTTGGCTTTCCTCAGTCTCAGGCGTGGTAGAGGCCCTCTGTGCACAGTGAAAAAGTCTACTTCTGGAAGGGGAGGCTCTGAAAACATGTCGAAAAGAAGAAAAGATCAGAATGGGCAGAAGCACAAAGAAAGCGGGGCATCAAAAGGAAAGTTTTCATGTAAGAAGAGATGAGCACATCCTATGTGTGAATCTTGAACACATTAGGCTAAGTGAAATAAGCCAGACACGGAAGGACAAATATTGCATGATTCCACTTACATGAAATATCTGCAACAGGTAAATCCATAGAGACAGAAATAGATTAGAGGCTGCCAAGGATTGAGTGGGTGGGGAGGAAATGGACAGTTATTGCTTAATGGTCAACAGCATTTCTGTCTAGAGTGATGAAAACATTTTAGAAATAGGTAAGGGTGGTGGTTTACAACACTGTGAATGTACTTAATGCCAATAAATTGTGTCCTAAAAAATGATTAAAAGGGTACATTTCATGTTACATATATTTTACCACAGTTTTTTTTTAAAAAAGTGATGCCCCAGCACTGACAGAGGGTGGATGCTTGGGCATCACAGTTAACGTGGCAGGTAGGTTCCTATTTGGTGGAGAGACCAGCATATCAGACTTCTAGATCCTTTATAATCACACAGCTCTCTGACCTTATCTTGCCCTCCCCAGCAACCAGATTTCCTGAATAGATATTCCACCGGGAGGAGGAGGTACTGACTGGTGACACCGTGTTCTAACATATAACTGGGAGCTACATTCACAGTACAATTGTACCAGCTGCCACTTTGCCTTGTGGGTCACACAGCTTACGTGTGTTGCGCACACAACACATATAATAGATGTGCCCTACCTAGGACACATGCCATTGAATCTTCTCATCAGTGCTATTAAGTGGATGAGATTTATAGAGGAAGGGAGGAAGAAAGAAAAAGAATAAAATATGAATCCCGCCCTCCCCCCCCCAACCCCCAATTCCCCTGAACGCTGCCACAGTAAAATAAAGGACTAGGAGGCCAAAACACACACTCACGACTCTATTTACCCAATTAGAAAATAGCTTTGGGGTAGAAATTCTCAATTCAAATTATAATAAATAAAAACTTATACCTTCCTACACAATTTTTAAAGCTCTACTGAATATGTTATTCATGCACTGCCTTTCAACAAATATTTATTAGCCGCCTCTATGTGAGGCTGGGAGAAACAGCCATGGAAGACATGGTTTCTGCTTTCCAGGAGTTCAGAGTCTAATAGTGAAGACAGTCTCGTAAACAGGCAATGCTTGGAGATATGATAAAGTTATACACTGGGGTGGTGGGAGTGCAGAGGAAGAACGCCTGACCAATGACAGGGAGGTGAGCCTATCAAATACAGAAACAGATATACATTGGGCAGGAGGTGAGAGAGAGTGTGGGCAGAGACAGACTGCAGGAGTTCAGTGTGGCTGAAAGGCTGAGTTCCAGCTGGGTATAGGCAGCCAATAAAGTGAGAAGCGTGTGTATAGGTCAGATCTGAGGTCCTGGAAATACTGAGAAGTTGTCTAAAGATTCTTAGCAGACATGTATTTTAGAAATATTGATACAATTTAGACCACCGATTGGAGGATGAATTAGAAAAGAGCAAAAGCACAGATTGTAAAAAATTTAGGTAAGAAGTGCCTGAGTATGGAGAAGAGTATGGAGATTCCTTAAAAAACTAAAAACAGAACTACCATATGACCCAGCAATCCCACTACTGGGCATATACTCTGAGAAAACCATAATTCAAAAAGATACATGTTCACTGCAGCACTATTTACAATAGCCAGGACATGGAAGCAACTTAAATGTCCATCAGCAGATGAATGGATAGGGACTTCCCTGGTGGTGCAGTAGTTAAAACTCTGCCTGCCAATGCAGGGGACAAGGGTTCAAGCCCTGGTCTGGGAAGATCCCACGTGCCGTGGAGCAACTAAGCCCATGTGCCACAACTACTGAGCCTGTGCTCTAGAGCCTGTGAGCCACAACTACTGAGCCTGTGCTCTAAGGCCCATGAGCCACAACTACTGAGCCCATGTGCCACAACTACTGAGCCCATGTGCCACAACTACTGAAGCCCATGCACTTAGAGCCCATGCTCTGCAGCAAGAGAAGCCACTGCAAAAAGAAGCCCGTGCACCAAAACAGACAGTAGCCCCCACTAGCAGCAGCTAGAGGAAACCCACATGCAACAACAAAGACCCAACGCAGCCAAAAATAAATAAATTTATTTAAAAAAACAATAAAACCGACGAATGGATAAAGATGTGGCACATATATACAATGGAATATTAGCCATAAAAAAGAACAAAATTGAGTTATTTGTAGTGAGGTGGGTGGACCTAGAGTCTGTCATAAAGAGAGAAGTCAGAGAAAAACAAATACCGTATGTTAATGCATACATATGGAATCTAGAACAATTGTACTGATGAATCTAGTGGCAGGGCAGGAATAAAGACACAGACCTAGAGAATGGACTTGAAGACATGGGGGGAGTGAAGGCTGGGACATAATGAGAGAGTAGCATTGACATATATACACTACCAAATGTAAATTAGCTAGTGGGAAGCCGCTGCAGAGCACAGGGAGATCACCTCGGTGCTTTGTGATGACCTAGAGGGGTGGCATAGGGAGGGTGAGAGAGAGGCTCAAGAGGGAGGGGATATGGGAATATATGTATACATACAGCTAATTCACTTTGTTGTACGGCAGAAACTAACACAACACTGTAAAGCAATTACACTCCAATAAAGATGTATATGGAAAAAAAAAAGTGCCTGAGGTCTGAAGCAACTGATGGTACTCAGAATGAAGAAGAGGGGGCAGATGGAGGAGACACACGGGGCAGAGAGGGAACAGAAGGCAGTGGAAGGTAAGGAAGGGGAAGGAATCTGGGCTTTGGTTTTGGCCACTGAGTCAGTGGTGACGTCATTCATCAAGGTCTTGGGGGAAGGTTCAGACGCAGCTCACTTCTAGACCTGTTACGTTGGAAGTGCTTGTGAAATCATCCAGCAGACAGTCAGAAATGCGGGTCCAGAGCTTAGGAGCCAACTGTGATGGGTGATGTGGAGTCAGTCATCAACAGAAGAGGCTATGAGGGCCCAGAGTGGACCACCGGGAAACCCAGGCATCTAAGACCAGGTGGGTGAGTGAGAGTCCCCTACAGCTTTTATTAAACAGTGCTACGTCTAGAATTTCTTCCAAAGTCACCCAGATACGGCCACACAAATTATGTTTTCCATACATCTGTGGCATTGTTAGGGACCCTAGAGGTGCCTATAGTGTTGAAGGTCTATGCTATTTCCCAGAGGTGGCCAAGAAAGAGATTCCATAACTGACAGCACTGAGGAAGACAACGGCCAGCTTCCTGAAGCAGTGATGGGGAGAGGGGGAAATGCTGTTTGAAAAGCCCCCACCAGGCACCCCAGGGGAATGTGAGCATTTGAGGATCTGCACTCAGCCCTCAGGCTATCATTGAACCACCCTTTCTTTCCTGATGTTTTTTCGTCACAGTAAAGTAAGTGGTTTTTATCACACATTTCCTGGTTTCAGCCCAGAGAGAGATTAGCTGTTTACTCTTTTCTGTGTAAGAACCCTTCTCAGGCTCTTTTAAATTATTCCTCTGTTTGCTCTTCTCTGAGATTAATAACTCTAGGTCCTCTAATCTCTTGGCTAACCTGGTCTCTCGCCCACTCCAGGAACAGCAGAACAAAGTGCTTGCCCAGCTTGGGGAAGAGGGCCCCACAGCAGGGGCAGGAAGGCCATCCCCTGTTTGTTCTGTGCCACGTTGCCCCTTTTCAGTCCCAGCATCATTCTTGCAGTTCGACACTTGCCACTACCGTGCGGTCGATTCCATCGACACACGACTCCTAGATTGGTTTCTGCTCTGCCTGCTCAAGGCCTTCCCCACCTCATAAACAGTCTGCCTTTTCTCTCAAATGTAAAAGCCTGAACTTCATCGGGCTGGTTCTTTGCCACATTTTTGAGGTTAAATAACCTTAACTTCCAGCCATATTTTCCAAGGTGCTGTTTCCCAGCCCCCAAACTGCTGTCTTGGGCAGATCTGCTCTCCTTTTCATCGGCCTCGTTACTGATTTAAACGAAATCAGACCCAAGGCAAGAAATGGGTCATGTCTGGGCTGAAGTTCTTTCACCCTGAGTTTGTGAGATGGGAGGAGACACTCATTCCACCCCCAGGTGTCAACAATAACCTATTCTCTATTAGAAGCAAGTGACAAAGGAAATTATGGAGGCTACCATCTGAGAAAACTTTGAAGTCGGGAGAAAAGCAATGACGCAGGACTTGTCCTGCAAAATATTAACTATATTAGAAATTTACAATAACTGAAATAGGAAGGTGCGAGCCCAGGATAGGCAAAGCAATGGAAGAAGCTAGACAGTCGAGAAACAGACCCAAATAAATACATGAGAATATAGTGGAATGGCAGGGGCAGTCATTCCAAAGATGAAAGGGAGACTGGCTTATCATTTGGGGGAAAAAATTACCATGTAAATTTAGCCTTATACATACATCTAAACGAATTCCAAATGGACCTAAGCTTAAATGTGAAAAGCAAAACTATTAAGAAGAATTAGAAAATAGTACAGAATAAGAATTATTGATCTGATTTTCAGGGTAGGGAAGGCTTTTCTTGGCATGAGCAGAGGCAGAAACTATAAAAGAATCAATAGAATTGATTACATGAAAACTTAAAATGTCTAAATGTCAAAAAGCATACTGAAAGGAAAATTAAAGAGTAAACAACCTGGGGGTGTAATATTTATAACAAAAGATTAATACCATTAATGTAGGCAAACTATTAAAATCAATGAGAGGAAGGAGGTAACAGAAGTGCAAATGTGTTGACGTTCCTCTAAATCCCACTAAAATGAACCAAAAAAAAAAAAAAAAAAACCCACAGTAAAAGAAAATTTTATCTGCACCAAATCTAAACAAAGGTTGCAAACTTATGCTATAACTTCAAGTAAATGCAAGGAACTAACACACATAAATAAATGTATAAAAATAAAGACACCCCAATGGTTCTTTTCTAATCCTCAGCATCTCCCAATTGGACCATGCCCCCCACTCAAGGCATGATAAACTGAAATTGATGGCAACAGAGCAAATGGATCTTACACCATAAGTCATCAGGTATCACAAGGCGAGCTGCATCTCCACTGTCAATAAGGTTATGAGACTTGGCTTCCCAGGGAGAAGGAACAATCTTTTTTTTACCTGTATCTCCCCTTCAGCATTTAGCACTGATCTTGTATATAATCAATCAAAAGGTATTCACTGATTTAAACTAAGTTACAGCATACCCTTCCCCCACTCCTACAACACACAGAAACCCTGGCTTTTAGGCTTCTGATATAAAGAAACGTTCCCATTCCTATTTTGTACAAAGCTAATGTTAGTATAGGAACATAACGCACCCAGCCCGTGTTCCTCTGTGATGTACCATCCTGTCTCAGTGGGGCCTCCGTGGGGCTGCAGATGATCTCAATGAGAGGAGTAGGGAGACGTGCATCCCCATGCAGCCATTTCCTTGAGGGGTTGGGGTTTGATTTGAAGCTGAAAAATAGTTGGGAGATTTCTGGGGACGAGAGAACTAGATGGCCCATGGAGGTATGGAAGGCCATATGTGACTCCCTCCTGACCTGACCTATCATTAGGTCCTCAGATGTCAAGGAACCTGTGTTCACGAAAGACTTGGACAAAGAGAAACAACTGGGACGAAGGCCAGCCCAATCTCCTGACCTCCCGGCAGCTCCTGCCCGCTGGGAGCCAGGGGAACCAGCAGGAATAAGTGTGCTACCCTGGAACCAGCCTGAGGAGATAGAGTCCTCACTGAGGACACAGGCATGCATTGTCCTTAAATGGTTTGTGAAAAAGAGGCCCAAAGCAGAAGAACTCAAAATACCTGGTCCTGCACAGTGGAGGTCAGAGGCGGAGGCAGTGGTCCCTAGTCCTGTAGAGCTATTCTGACTGGACCTCTCTGTTAAAAGGATAGCCTGAGAACGCCTGGGACACATCTGTGTTTTCAGTGGCTCTCCTAAACATCTGAAAAAGTACATTCTCTTTTTCTTATTACGAATGCAGGTAGAGATGAGAAAGTTCCCGTGTATGTTGCCAGCCTTGGTATTGAAGGTGGACTTGGGAAGGAATGATTTCCTTTACATATTTGTTTCCCCCTTCTCTTCCAGCATTCTTGGTTCCATAATAAACATTTAACTTCAAATGATCACCACACTGTGTAGAATCAGTGGTTTATCTTTACATTCCTGCAGGCACTTGCTTTCTCTATCTCCTTCTCTCTCACCCTCCACTTCCTCTCTCTGGTTCTCTCCTTTCTCTATGAGAAGAAAATTTTGCCTACGAGCTTTTTGACTTAGCTAGAAAACAGCATAACCAGTGTGCGACAGCTCTTCTGACCTTTTGGGTCTACAAGGATGAACGTTTGTTCTTCCCTTGACCTAAATAGAATATAAATGGTGGGGCTATTCTGAAGAATTCCCATCAGTGGGCTGCCTGTGGAAGCACGTGGGCCATGAGTCAGAAGCGTTATGATATCCTCTTCATCTCACCACCCTTCTCACCAGCACCCTCTTCCGTTTTCACTGCAACACTTGCCTCTGTCCTTCAACATTCCAAAATCTTTCACTCTCCTCTGAGGTCAGCAGTATATTTAAAGCGCTTGTTTTCATCCTGTTCCCATCAGTAAGATTTAGCTTGATATAAGACACTCAGAAGGGAAATTCCATTCACTTTTCTTCTGGGAAGTCACTGCTGTGTATTCCATGTCCAAATCCCTTGTCTCACATTTCTGGTAAAATTCAAAAGTTCACATTTTTACTGAAACAAAGCCACATCCTAGGCGACTAGGCATACCTCTTCAAATCAATATATAAGGTTCTTTTCTTTCTTTTTTTTTTTTTTAAGGTTCTTTTCTTGAAGAGAGGGCTTGGAGTCTGTTGTTATCTTGTTTGTTTGTTTGTTTACTCTTTCACAAGATGATCTTAACAACTTGGATTTTCACACTTTTTTAAAATTGCAAATTCTTTAAAGTAGGTTGGATTTGGTAAATAGGCAGTCATGGTTTCAATGAATTTAAACAGCTCAACAGTGTCCCCTGGTGGCCAAGAACACAGACACTGGGTGCTTGAGCTACGGGGCTATATTGAGAGTACAAAACAAGTTAGAAATGTCTCATCAAGATGAAAACTCCCAGGCTTCCCTGGTGGTGCACTGGTTAAGAATCCGCCTGCTAATGCAGCGGACAAGGGTTTGATACCTGGTCTGGGAAGATCCCACATGCCAGGGAGCAACTAAGCCCTATGCACCACGACTACTGAGCTTGCGCTCTAGAGCCCTCGAGCCACAACTATTGAGCCCAGGCTCCACAACTACTGAAGCCCATGCTCCACAACAAGAAGCCACTGCAACGAGAAGCCTGTGCACTGCAAGGAAGAGTAGCCCCGCTCTCCACAACTAGAGAAAGTGCACACACAGCAACGAAGACCCAGCACAGCCAATCAATAAAAAAATAAAAAATAAAAGAAAAAGATGAAACTCCCTCTCCCAGGTCAAAAAATATGAAATGCTAATTTGAATCACCAATGCAAACCATCCAAACATGAGAAGGACCAAAGAGTAGGAGACTGTGAACAGCTATTCATTTTGATAAGTCACCATGGGAAGAAATGCCCCAGCTGAACATCTCTTTCCAGTTCTAAAGTTGGTGAATTCTTTTTGGTCTAAAGCTTTTATTAACTAACCAGGCATTTCCCAATGCCATTACCATCCGCTGGCCATTCTGAGGTTAGCCCTCATATTCATTCACTACAAAAATATTTCTTTGTTGTGCTATCATCGTCCTTATGTAGGCTAGCACTGTCCTTATATGTTGGGGATTCAATGGAATACACACAGACAAAAATCTCTGCCTTCAAAGAGTTCCTACTTTGGAAGGGGAAAAGAAAACAAGTAAACTTTAAAATACAAGTTCTGAAAATGAGGTCTATGAAGAAACTCATGCAGAGGAAATGGATACAGAGTGATGGGGTGGTGATGGGGAGGTGATTTTTGAAAGGATGGACAGGGAGAGGCTATCTAGGTAATGCCATTTGAGCAGAAACCTGAGTGGTTATAAAGAAGCCATGTGCAGAGAGTGTCCCAGGAAAAGTAGGCAGAAGATGGAAAGACCTGGATGCAAGAATAAGTTTGACCTATTTGAGAAATAGCAAGGAAGGCAGGGAGGCCGCTGAAGCTTAGTGAGAAAGGGGGAGGGCAGAGGGAGATGAGGTCAATGAGGTAGGCAGGGGCCAGACCACATGTTCCATGGTAAGGAACGTGGATTCTATTCAAACACTAATGCAAACTCATCGGACAGTTTTGAGCTGAGGATATGTTCTTATATGCATTTAAAAAAATTTTTATTAATTTTTTATTGGAGTATAGTTGATTTACAATGTTGTGTTAGTTTCAGGTGTACAGCAAAGTGAATCAGTGATACACATACGTACGTCCACTTTTTTTTTAGATTCTTTTCCCATATAGATCATTATAGAGTACTGAGTAGCGTTCCCTGTGCTATACAGTAGGTCCTTATTAGTTACCTATTTTATATATAGTAGTGTGTATATGTCAATCCCAATCTCCCAATTAATCCCTCCCTCTCCCCTACCCCAGTAACCATAAGCTTGTTTTTACATCGGTGACTCTATTTATGTCTTGTAAATGAGTTTATTTGTACTATTTTTTTTAGATTCCACATATAAGCAATAGCATATGACATTTGTCTTTCTCCGTCTGACTTACTTCACTCAGTATGACACTTTGAGTGATGCTTTTAAAGTTATGGTGAAGATTAAGACTTAGGGCAGCAGGTGATAGGCAAGTGTAAAAGCAGGGAGAAGAGTTAGAACGCTATTGCAGGCATCCAAGCAAGAAGCTGCCGGCTTGGATTAGGCTGCTAGCGGTAGAGGCGAAGGTGGGGAGAAGTGGTTGGATTCAGAATGTTTATTTCAGAAACAAGCCAGCTCGTTGATGGACTAGAAACTGGTGGGAGAAGCAGAATCAATTATGATTCCTTTTTTGGCCTGAGCAGTTGGTGAACAAGAATGCCAATGACTAAGATAGAGAAGCCTGGGTCGAAAATGGATTTGGCGGTGAAGGAAGAGGTGAGAAATCAAAACTTCTATGGGTTTGCATATTAGATGTTCAATAGGATATATTTCGGAGACAGGTGGATACATGAGTCTGGAGCTCAGAGGAGAGACTGGGACTAGGACACACACTTGGGAATGCTCGGCAAATATTGATAGGTGATGTTTATAGCCATGAGACTGGTAGAGATCACCTAGGCAGAAAAGGTAGATAATGAAGAAAAAAGAAGAGAAGAAGGCAGGGGAGCGGGGCATCAATAAAAATAGATGGAACTAGTGAAAAAGGCTGAGAAGGAGCAGCCAATAAGGGAGAAGGATCCAAAAGCCAAGAGAAAAGGTCTTTCAGGGATGGGATGCCAAATGCTATAGAGAAAATCAGATAAGCACAAAGTTGGCCAGTGGATTTTGCAAGACAGAGACACTTCCAGTAAAGCACTGAGGACAAATGCCTCTGAACTGGAACCAGTTAAAGAAAGAAGAGGAGGTAAGGATGTGGAGCCTATACAACATTCTTTCAAGGAGTTTTACTGTAAAGAGAGGCTGAGAGAAGACAGAGTAGCTGCAGGGAATATGGGATCAAAAGAAGTGTGTTTATCTTTTCTTTGTTTTCATTTAAAAAGGAGATATTACAACATGCTTGTGCGGTATTGGGACTAATTCTTTACTGGGGGGAATTGATGAGGCAACAAGGGATGGCGGGGTTGAGAGAGAATGTGCCTTAGGAGTGGGGACAAGAGAGAAGATAAAATATAGGTTCTGCATGCAGGAAGCTAATGCTCTGAATGTTACCTCGGAGTGTGTGTGTTGGGAGATGGAGTGAGCATCACAGATTTGAGGAGAGATGAGAAAATTAGTGGAAAGTGAATGTTCTAGGGGACTAGAGTGGGACTGCTAGTCATTTTCCCCTGAGAGGAACCTACTCTTAAGGTACTTGTAACAGAATAACAATTAAATATGTTACCGAGAAAGAAACAGTAACAGGAAAAATTCTTTTTAAGTATGAAATATTTTAAAGGTTTCAAATATCCAGAAGGAAGTTAACCAACACTCCTGTACACGCTACCCAGACTTACTCACTGTTACTATTTTGTTTCAGACACCTTTTTAAGAAATAAAACATTATAGTTGCAGCTGCAATCCCCTTAGCACCCCTCTCCAGTTTCAGGTCCTTCTTCCTCATTCTCTTAAAGTTCAGAAAGTAATAGTGTGCCTCTTTATTTGAGCCTATACAGCTCTGCGGTGACGTCGTTCATCCAAATGCTGTTATTCAAGATTTACCTGTTATCTGGGTTGTCAGAGAGATGACCACAGGAAGTTGAGAAGACAAAGCCTGGATGCTGACACTGTAGTTGGTACCTGGACTCAGGTCCAAACACGTCTCAGGAGCCTGGCTGCTGGCAGTGATATTAAAGATCATTTCCTGGGCAAACTCCTTCTGATACCATCTCTGGCCCCGAATGTGGAACTGAAACATAGAAAAGATCAGCAGGTGAACTGCTAGCTTGAAAGACAGGTTTGAATGCCTTTTTTCACACGCTCTCTTGCTCTCAATTCTAAAGTTCCTTCAAAAAGCGAAACATGGCAGTAAGCAAATATTAGAGTAGTAATACCGTAAATATTGGATTATAATATTATCAGTATAATAGACATATTTTTAAATCAAAATGCACAAAAGGCCGAGGTCCCAATACTGACAACTTTCTCTTTCTCATTCTCACACATATAACAGCACATGCCCAATGTGAAAGTCTGTTGGCAAAAGTGCAGGAGCAAGGCCGAAGAAAACTTCCTAGAAAGAAAATAAAGAAACTGAACTAAGACTTCTCCAGAGCAGGACGTGCATGAGGATACTCCTAGTAAAATCTGGGAAGGGTTTTTCTCCTCTGCTCACCCCCTTCTGACATTCCCTACACTTTCCTGTAACATTCCAGCACCTGGGCCAATAGATGCACTTTTCTTCCTACTTAATTGCTTCTAGGAGCAGCTCATTCCATGGTCTTTACCTTTCTTACTCACAACCATATTTAGCTTTAAGAGAGAGTCCCGTTGATTCTCTAGGCAACATATTCAGACCCTGATCAGAGGCACTGGTGTGGAGAGACACACGTGCAAAAGCCACGGGCTCCCTTCCACAGACACTGTCTGAACATCAGCTCTGCATCAGGCTATGTCATACAAAGAACCTCTCATGATTTTCTCATCAATCCCCAAGGTCTCTCTGTCTTCAAATACGCAACAGAAGTGCCCATTTTCTTGCTTCTCACTACAACTGTCACTGTAAATCTTCCATTGATAATGGCAGCTATATAAGTGGTTTTCTTGGTTTGTTGATATTTTTTGAAACTCCCACACAAGACAAACACCTATCAATAGAGTAACTTACTAGATACATCTCCTCTGTATCAGCTGTCTTCATACTTCTCCATCTCAAGCAGGTTTCATTAAATATTGAAATGTTACTGACGATCTGTTTTACTGCAAGAGGAAAAGAATGAGAAATCAACTTACATCTTATACCAAAATACTACCTTTTAATTGAAAGCATTTACAGAGGATGACTTCAGCAGTATTTTAATTTAGAAGTTAGTGGCAACAGTCCAAGAATCATCCCTTTTATATTTATGTAAACTCAATCTTGATGAAAGATTTAAGATCAAAAGATACCCCAACAGAGGATCCTTCTTAAAAATTACTTAAGTCGATTCACTGCAAATTCCCTTGGTTTGCTAAGCTAAAACTGCAACTCCTTGTCCTGGCCTTGGACAACCTCATTTAGACAAATAAGCATCAGTTTGAAATTCTGAGCTGAGAGTAACATTTCAGCAGAGAATTGCTCCTTGAGGAAATGAAAAAGCCTACCTCAAGCAGTCAGACTTTTCATGATGAAAAGGGGGGAGTGGTCCCTCTTGGTTTGGGCTTCCTCATCTCTTAGGATCAAAGAAGCATTCCTTGGTCTCTGCTCAATTTCATGGTAATCAATCCAAAAGATAGTTCAAATCTGGTGCTGCGTAATATAGAGGCACATCCCCCAAGCTTTTTAAGATAAAGACTAGTTATTCTGGGATTTCCCTGGATGTCCAGTGGTTAAGACTCCTTGCTTCCATTGCAGGGGGCACGGGTTCAATCCCTGGTTGGGGAACTAAGATCCCGCAGGCAGCGCAGCACGGCCCATAAACATAAATAAAAAATAAGTAAAATAAAATAAAAACTAGTTATTCAAAACTCTGGTATCAGAGGTTACTTTCTTCAACAATGATCCCTGTCCTTAAACTGAAAATAATATATCACACTTGCTAAGAAGTTTCAAAGGAACACTGTGATGATTAATAAGTGATAAAGACAATTTCCAAAGCACCTGAAAAAAAGAAAATCTCATGGGAGCCAAGCCTTTATTGCGTAAGCCCCTGGACCAACAGGTTCCTATGAACGAAGCCAAGTTGGTAGACATGACCCTTCTTTACGGACTGGGCAGCTCCGTCCAGAGAAAAACCTGTTCCACAGGTCACGAGCTATACTCAAGTGTTGTAAGATGGAGTAGGGAAGAAAGTATAGATGATCCAGGATAAAGCAACCTCACTACTGGGTAAGGAAGATGGTTTTAGAGATAAGTAGTAGTGGTCCAAGGAAACTCACATTTATGAAACTCAAAAAGCATTTAACTTCAACAGTATTTATAAACAGTTCCAGGCCATACAAAAAGGTAGAAAGCCTACCAAATTCATTCAGTATGGCTGGATAATCCACCATGCCCAAGCTGGACAAACATGACACAACCAAACAATACACACTATGCCAAACACACTTATTAATGTAAATACAAAAATCCAAAATAAAATACTAACAAAAAGAAGTCAGCTGTACATTTAGAGAACAATACACTATAAACAAGGGAGATTTACTCCAGGAATACAGAGATGATCATTATTGGGAAAACTATTAATAGATTAAAAGAGAAAAACAATATGGTTACTTTTATAATCATAATGGTTAATACATCTAACGTACATTCCTGACTAAAAATCTTAGTGAACTAGGATTTAATTTGATAGAAACTCCTTGATTTAAAAGTGTTTATTAGAAACCACCATACTGAGTGATAAAACAAGGAAGTAATTTCTAATAAAGTTAAGAACAATCCAAGGATGCATGGTTTCACAGCTATTATTTAGCATTAATCAGGAGATTCTAGACAATGCAGAACGAGGCAAGGAAATAAATGAGCTATAAATACCAGAAAGAAAGGGAACAAATTATGCAACTGCCAGCAAATCAAAAAGGATCAACTGAAAAGCAAATATGCAATTGTTTGAAAACAACAGAAAAACAAATACAAATAATCAGAGTTTGGGAAAGTGCATGCAAAAACAAGAACATAGAAAAACTGTTCATTTTCTACATATCTGCAGGAACAAGTATGGTAGGTTGAATAATAGTCCCTCCAAAGATGTCTGCATCCTAGTCCCTGGAATCTGTAACCATGTTACCCTACATGGCATAAAGGCTTTGCAAATGTGATTACAATAGGGAGATTACCCTATATTATCCAGATGGGCCCAATGCAGTGACAAGGGTCCTTAAAAGAGGCAGACAAGCAGATCAGGGCCAGAGAGAAATTTAAGGTTTAAACTGATGAGCTTTAAAGATGGAGGATGGAGCCATGAGCCGAGGAACGTAGGCAGCTCTAGAAACCGGAAAGGGCAAGGAAATGGATGCTCCCTTTGAGTCCCCAGAATGCACACAGGCCTGCTGACACAAATAAACTAAAACCACAAATAAAATATAATAGAAAAATTAAAAGATCTCTATTCACAAGAGAAGAAACCATGAGCAAACTTCAAATACCTAGAAATAAATCTAATTAGAAATGTCCAAGACTTAACATGAAGATTTTCTTTTCCCCTGAAGGACATGAAAGAACACAATAAAGAGAAAAATCCACATCCTTGAATGGAAAGATTGAAAAGTGAAAACATATCAGTTCTCCACCAATTAGAATGTACTTCCAATGGTGATTCCAATGGGTCTTTTTGGAATGTGATAAGTTTACACATTCATTCAGTGAATATTTAGAAAGTTCTCACCACGTGCCAGGCATGCTTTGGGGCCAAGGATAAAGTGGTGAGAAAACAAAGTCCCTGCACCTAGAATTCATCTTAGTCAGAAAGGCAGAAAATAAACAATTGAAAAAATAAATTTAAAAACATAATCTTGTGTGCTATTAAGACTATGAAGGAAAGCATCATATAAGGCTAGAATGGATAGTTAGGGAAGGCCCTTTGTGGAGGTGATATGTGAGCAGAGACCTGAGGATGAGTGAGTGGGCACCAAGAGTGGAGGAAGAGGGGTCAGACGGGGGGGCTCCAAGGTCAAATTCCCACATGTAGGAATCAGCTTGACATGCTCACTTAACAAAAAGCAATTACCGCTAAATTGGCGGCGGGGGGGTAGGATTAATGAGAATGGCAAGAAAAAAATTGAAATAAAAATATTGAAAGAGGACATAACCAGGTTTAAGTACCTAATATAAAGTTATAACAATGTTTCTCATCCTTTTCTGTTTTTAATAGCAGTTTTTTAAATTTATTTATCTATTTTGGCCATGCCGCACTACATGCAGGATCTTAGTTCCCAGGCCGGGGGTCAAACCCATGCCCCCTGCATTGGAAGCACACAGTCTTAATCAATGGACCACTAGGGAAGTCCTCCTTAACCTTTTTTTCATTATAGCCCTACATGGAGCCTTTTTAAACATTTTTTTCCCCTAATCTCTTACCCTTTCTAAAATTTTAATACCACAGGCATGTATATGTTTCTTATTTACTATATGTTTATCTATGATTTATATACAAAAAGAATAATATTTTTTCACCCCTCAAGAACCAACTTTTGCCCCATTTGGGTGATTTTGCCCCCAGGGGGTGAATTAAGAATACTAGAGTAAATCACTAGTTTGTTGCTAGCAAAGGAACAAAGAAAGAGATCGATGGAACAGAGTAGAACCCAGAAATCAATCCATCTGTGCACGCGAATTTATATAAGATAGGGGTGGAATTTCAAATCGGTGGGAAATTAATTGAGTTGGGAAATAGTTATTCATAGAAATAAACTAATATTAGATTCCCACCTCGACATACAGGCAAAAATGATTCAAACTGTATTAAAATTTTTAGTTAAAAAATATACTAGAAAAGAATATTAAAAAAAAAACAGTTCTATAATCTTGGTTAGGAAAGAAATAATAAGAAAACTAGAAAAAAAATTTTAAATTGACTAAATAAAATCTTAAATTTTCTTTATGGCAAAAGACTCAACAACCTAAGTTTGAAAGACAAGCAACAAGGTGTGAAAAAAATTGTAACATATTTGAAAAAGTCGATAGTCCTGATATTTAAAGAACACTTGCCATGAAGAAAAATACCACCACCAAAAAACAAAAAGGAGCAAGAAAGGGAAAAAGTGATTTATAGGAAAACTGTAATAGGGCACTCAATAAGCAAAGAGGTACAAATTGAAACAAAATAAAATATGCTTTTCACGTATTAGGCTCTCAAACATTAAAAAACTGGAATATTCAACACTGGTGAAGGTGTTGGAAAACAGGTGTGTGTGTAAATTGATACAATCTTTGTGGAGAGGAATTTATGAGGCTCTTTATCTTGGTAATTCCACTCCCAAGACTCAATTCTACAGAAATACTCTGCCCAATTATGATACAGGATGTTTCATCAAACCTAAGATGCCATTCTTGTAAGAAGAGCTATTATTTTGTTTTATTACGAAAGAAAAAATCCTGCCAGGTAAACTCTGTCATGATTATCTTCTTGTCTCTTAGAATTATTTTCTACTGGTTGAGTTTTTTTCCAGCCCTATAGAAACATTAAAATTTTATAACATATACAATAAAAATAGAAATAAAATTGATTGAGACACTCCTAAAATTTCTCCATATTCAGTACGTAACGCTTCTCCATCACTTTTCAATTAACAGTTATCAGTGTCTCTACCTCTCCACATCCTATGTTCTATCCAGAGTCTTGGCAAGGCAGTATTTCTTTTAAATGTTCTTTTTTCTGTTTCTTGCAAGCCATTCTGAGGCTGACACGTTACACTGCTGATCTATTTCCATGGTTTTCTACACACACAATAATTTTTCCAATGTCAAGTCACTGGAAAAGTTTTGAGAAAGTTTTAGTGTGCAAAATGTTAACATACCACTAATGTCCGTAACTAAATAAAAGTAGCAACACTACAAGTAGTTATGACCAATTCGGTGCATACAGGGGTAATGAGGAGTACGTTCATAGCACCCACCTGACAGTATAACAATGGTTAAGAATTCACACCTGTTAAAATGTGAAAACAACATGCACCTAAGAATCAATAAAACATAATACATGTAAGTATACTGATAGTAGTATTGTCTGTAATAACAAAAATTTTAATGGGAAAAAAACCTAAATATCCTTCCATGGTGGATAAATTAATAGATTAGTGAAACTTCATCCAGTGGAATACTATGCTTCCCTCAGAGAAGGAGATGGCATTATATGAACTGATATGGAAGTATGTCCACAGAATATTGTAAAGCCAAAAATTAAAAAAATGAAAAAGATGGAAACTGGTATATATATATGATTCTGAGTTTTTTTTTAAAGGATGCTCGCGCACGCACAAACACACACACACACACACACACACACACACACGAACATGTAATGTTACAGCAATGGTAGGTCTGTAATTCCTTCTGCTAACAGGAAACGTCTCACTGGTTAAATTCAGTTCCATCTTGGTCAGAGAGCAATTCTCACTGTAGGTCCCCTTCTCTCCATCCAAGGGGCTCACAGTTTGAACCACAGGTAGGATGAACCCATGTTGAGCTCACTGGAGGGGAAAAAGGATCCCCAGTAGAACAGAGCTCACCCTGAGTCCCTTCCTACCCTGCTCTCTGATTCTTTGCTATACAAAGTACATGCCCTGTCTCTCATTCACATTTTCCTTGTCTGCTTCATTTTCAGCTGTCCTCTGCCTTCTCTCTCTCCCACCCACAGGGCCAATCTAAGCTAGAAGCCTGAAGTTGAAAAACCAGACCTGCAAGAACGCCTCAGAGAAGAAAAAATGTGGCTCTTAGTTCATCAGATTCTTTGAAACTTTGTTTCTGTTTCATTAATGTGGGCAAGCAATTCTGGGCAAAATCAGTCATTGCTGTACTTCCTCAGGCCTCCCACAGTCCCCTGCAAATACCTCAAACTACATTTTAAGCATTGTATTATTATATATGCATTATTATGCATGTGTGTATTATCAGAGATTATGTCTCGTTCATCTTTGTACTCCTGGTGTCCAGGACAGTGGCAGGCACAGCATTGCTGGTTGTTCAAATGTAAACAATCAGCAATAAGGGAAAAGCTAAGCAACTGATATCATATTAACCAAATGGAATACAGGTACTCTGAATAAGACATGGTTTCTGCCACGTATTTAATCTAGAAGAGGAGTTACATCCTATATCTATATAACAAAAATATAAGGGAGTATATAATAAACGTCATAAGGTAAACTTAAGTAATAGTTAACATTTGATAGATGCTTCTTGTGTATCAGGTATTATGCTGGTTCTCCACTTGCATTAACCCATTTAGTCTCACAACAAACCCATGATGTCATTCCCATTTTTACAGTTAAGGCAGTTTAGGTACAAAGAGTTTAGGTAAATTGCCCAAAGGCACAGAGATAATGAATAGCAGATCTAAGATTTGAATTTAGATGACATGACTCTAGAGTAACTGTGCCAAACTCATACCAATATTTCCTCCTGAAAGAGAGTATGGGAATTCAGAAAGAAGAAAACCTGCTTTCAGTTGAGGGGATCACGAAAGAAGGGAATATAGAAACTGAAGAAAAGAAGAGGGGAGAGGGTTCCAGGTAGAAGAAATGGCATAAGCAGAGATATGGAGGGGAAAAGTTAGCACTTAAGAATTTATTACAGATTAGAGTTCCAATTAGTTCAAGGATAATGGTGGCCCCTTAAATCCTCTCCACACATTCTCCAAAATATTCTTCAAATCAACTGGAAAAGCAAGTAAAGCAACATAAAACCAATGCTGTCATCACCACTGGAAGACAGAGAATACTACAAACTTTAAATTCACCTTTAATGGAAAAATAAATACCAAATTCCAGGAAAGCTACCTCTCAATCTCCCACAAGTCATTCTAGAGGGCTCTTGAAGAGTCCCGTGAAAGAGAAGAGGAAAACAAAGGGCCCAATTGTGAGTTAGAGTCACTCCCAGAAAGAGAAATTCCACCTTAAGTGTGAAAATACTGAAAAACAGGTATTGGTATAAGAAAGGTAGTGGTGTAAGAAAGGCATTGCTTCTGGGAAAGAGGAGGATAAAAAGGAAGGAATAGGCATTCTTTGGAAACTAATTGGTGACAGGAAAAAGAAGTGCAGGGGAAAGACAAGATCCTGCAAGTCGAAAGAGAACCCAAAATACAAGAATACAGAATTCATCCCCAGCCTCACCAAAAAACAAAAACAAAAACATCCTTTAAAAGAAACTGTCCTTCATTCAGTGACAGAAGAAGACATCTTATTAACCCTCCCAAACGACCAATTCTGTCTGTGGAATTAATAAACAAAAGGAGTGTTCATTTAAAAACAGAAACATAAAATTATAATCAAAACATTTCTGCTTGTGAAAAACACTTAAAAAAAAACAAACACAAAATGGGGGGGGGGGCGTGCCTGTAAGACAATAAGCAAATAAATATTCTCAAACAAGCATTTGGAATATAAAGAAAACACCTGAGTTAGAAGTTCAAAAACTAAGAACAGAATGAACAAAAAGCAGGAAGGAAATGAAACACAAGTGACTGAATTCAGGAAAAAAGCAAAGGAAAAGACAAAATCACATCAGAAATAAGGACTAAATTTCATGGTGCCCAAAGAAGCATAGAATATAAATGTATTGAAGAAATACAGGAAAACAACCAAAAAGAATAAAACTAAGATAAAAAGTAAAAAGTATCAAAAATAAAGTGGTTGACATGGAATATAGGCAAACACCCAACATACGTATAAAGTCTCTAAAGAAGAAAAACATGGAAGCAGAAAAAATATTTAAAACTGTAACATAGCCTTACAAAAATAAAAAGACCTGAATATAAATACTGAAAGGATGCACCAGATACCTGAGAAAGCTCACCCAGAGCAATCACCCCTAAGACTTAGCTAAATAAAACTATTAGACTTCAAAGATAAAGACAAAATCCTCAGCATCTCCACTCAAAGAAATAAACAAATAGGATCCAAAGGCAAAAGAATTAGGGTGCACAGACTTCTCAAAAGCTACATAAAAAAGCAACAAAAGAAGTTAATTTTAAGGAAATTCCAATCAAGAAAGTGTAGATCGATTTTTATATCCAGCTACACTATCTTTCAAGTATCAAGATCATAAAGAAACAGTTTTAAACATGCACAAACTCAGGGAATATTGTACTCTTGAGTAATCTACTAGAAGATGAGCTTTACCCAAGAGGTAACTGAGGAAACTTCAGTAAAAAGACTTATGGTGAGCATCTGATATATTAAATTGTAAATCTAGACTAAAATAAAGGTGGGGCAAGGTGGAAGGATAAAATATAAACAGTATATGTTCTGATAAAGTAGAAATAATGCAACTGAAAAATTGGGAGGAGAAGGAATAGAGAAAAAGGAAAATAGAATACACTAGTTTGAATATTATATAGGCAATAAATGGAATTAATACTATGCCATTAAAAACTTACAAACCAGATGCTGAAAAGTTAAATAAGAGAACAGAGACAGGGCATTTTAAGAAGGTACAAAGTTAACTATTAGGAAAAAAAAAGAAATATATATATGACATATATACATGCTATATATAACATATATTATGCATGTACAATAGCAAAGAAAACATCACATAGGAAAGAAATACAGAAAGTACAACATAATACATATAGTTGTTATAACATGAAATAATATGGCAGAGTTGAGTCCAAATATATCAGTCTTATCAATAACTGTAAATGGACTGAGCTTACCCATTAAAAAATTAAGAATTTTTTCAATTTTTCTCACAAGATCCAACTATATGCTATATATTAGAGGGAAATGTGAAACAAAGTGATTCAAAAAAGCTAAAATAAAGCAATGGACAATAGTATAGCAGACAAATGGAAACCATAAGAAAGTAGGGGTTGTAAAACTGATATAAGTAGAGTTCAAGTCAAAAAGCATTATGAGAAAGGATGCTTTTTAATGGAAAAACCCACAACTCGCAACGAAGACAAACTGCAACCACTTTTATAAAGAAAAAGAAAGCATATAGTAAATACAAGAGCAGAAATTAATGATGTAGAGCAAAAGTAGAAAATGTTTTCTATGGAGGGTCAGATAGTAAATATTTTAGGTTTTCTGGACCTGATGGTTCTGTCATAACTACTCAATCCTGCCTTTGTAGCACAAAAGCAGCCACAGACAATATGTAAATAAATGGTTTGGCTGTGTAACAATAAAACTTTATTATAAAAACAGGAGACAAACCAGATTTAGCCTATAGGCCATCGTTTCCTAATCCCTGATGTGGAGGGGAAAAAAACAGTAGATCTAATTAATAAAACAAAATCTTGGCTTTTTGAAATGCTAATCAAAATAGACAAACTGCTAGCTAACAACCTAGAAAAAAGAAACAAAGTCAAGTAAAGGGAGAAATAATCTTTGAAATAAAAGAAAATTCAAAAAGTTAAATGAAAGTACTATGCAGACCACTATGTAAATAAATTGTGAAAACATATAAAATGGATAATTCCTGATACAGTTTACCAAAACTGTCCCCATTAGACATAAAAAGCTTAAACAGAGCAATTTCCATAGCAAAAATTGAGAAAGTTATCAAAGAACTACCACAGAAAATCCCCATACCCAGACTATTACACAGGGGAATTCTACCAAACCACCTGAGACCAGATAGTCCAAATGCTACATGAATTGTAATGATGAAGGAAACCTTCCAAATTCTTTTTATGAAACAAGGAAAATACTAACGTCTAAACCTGACAAGGATAGTGCAAAATAAGACGGAAAACTATAAACCCACATTACTTGTGAATATTGGCATAAAAATACTCAAGAAAATATTAGCAAACAGAACCCAATGCCATATAAGAATACACCATGATCAAGTGGGATTTATTTCAGGAAGGGAGAGGGAGAGAGAAAGAACAATAGAGAAATCTGAAATTATATCAAATTAAAGTCACAAGGAAATGAAATAAAAAAGAACATCTTGTAGTTAGCTTTCCTTTGCATTATGTTCACAGATAGAGTAGACTAAGAAGCAAGTAGTCTTTGATTTCAGCCGAGGAGATAGTCTTGGAGCCTCTCTGTCTATACACATGATTAGAATATGGTGGCCCTGAAAAGAATGAGGTGAAGCCACTGCCTCTAGAGCCATTTAAAACCCATTTAGTGATGGGCTCCAATTCCAAATAACTTATTCATCTTTACCCCCATGGGTATGGGTCTACCTAGCTGAGTCTACAATGTCATTATCTTATGAAGAACAACCATTTACTTTCCTCATTTTTGGCATATTATAGATGACTGGATATTCCATACAAAATATATGACAATATCTGGCTTGGCCAACTGCAAGTATGACTTTTTCAGGCTGATGGTTTATGAGAAGCAGGCTAACTTCAGACATAACTTTTCCACTACAGAATACTGTTACAATATTTATCATTTTGTAGAAAAATATCAGAAATAGTGTTAAATTATTTATGGTCTTTATTATCTTTTGTGTGGACTTCGATTCTGTGAACAGGAATCAGTTATGGGGAAAGTTTTATAAAGGTCCCCATAGATCTCAAATTAGGCACACTCTTAGAAAACCTGCCATCATAAGCCACCTCATCAGTTAGGCGCTCTACCAGGGAATAGAGGGGAAAATGGTCTGTTCCTCTTCTTTAGGTTTTTTTTTTTTTTAACTTACCAACACTGTTTTAGAAGTAACTAAATGCACGCAATCCTCTGCTAAAGAGAATAGAAAAACCAGTATTCTCTTAGTCATAAATGATAGGGTTTTAAAACCTCTAATTAGGAGCAGTCTAAATAGACAGTTGGTTTTGCAAGGTAAATATTGTCAGAAAGAATGGCTACAAATCAACTATTTTGAAAGCAAAGTTACTATTTTTATAACCCCTCTATAGCTCTATAAATAGTGGTATCATTTTATTATCCTTTGGTTGTCTTTGATGTACATTTCACAGTTTGTTTTAGAAGGATGTAACATTGTTCAAAGTTGGGAGTTTGTTATTTTGTTGAAAGTTTTCTTAAGACAAATTTGGTATCTAGTTACAACTACCATGAGATTTTCAAGCTAAAAGGGTGTGATCATATTATACAGAGAGGAATTGGGATTCAACTATGAAGAAGCAGATTCACACAATTCCCTAGGGAGCTCAGCTCCCTAGGCTCGGCTCTGCCTTCTGACGGAGGTGGCCAGCCTTTTTTCAGGCACTGGTTCTTGTTATTCAACTGGCAACACAGACCAACTGCTCCCCTGGTACGGATGAGAGTCGTCTGAAGCATGACGGCCCCATCGTTTACCAAATCTGAGTTGAGAGGAACAATATTTAGGAAACATTGCCTGAAATACATGGACTCCAGTCATTCCTCCAAATAATCTAAAATAACCTAATCCTACCCCTGCATCAAGCCAGATCAGCAGAACACAGGCATTTCTAAGGCATCTTTCCTTGCCACCCCACAATGAATTGTGCTTTCCTAAAATATAATGAGCCATGTTGAGGGATGATGTAAGAAACAGCATCATAAAATCCTCATAAAATTCTGCTCATACATTGCACTATTTATGAAACTCACGGAATCAGAAATTCCTATCTGATTGTGGTGTTGAAAATAATTGTACTTCTCCCAAAAAACACTGCTTTGTTGTAACCTTATGGATAATGTAATGGTTCCCTTTTCTGACTGGATGGGTTGAAAACTTAAACCTAAATATGTGAGCCACTAACAAACAAGTAAATAGGTTATAAGAATATGAACTATTCTTAGCCTTATTCTGACATCTTTTTCTGTGTCTCTGACTTTGTTTTCATGCTTCTTTAGGTTACCTATTTATTTTCTTTTATTTTATATACCTATGCAGGTCACTTATAGTCCTTCCTAGAAAAAAAGATGGGATATAAACTAAAAATTTTGTTTAAAAAAATCTATATTTAATATTAATGTAATAAATCACAAAGGAAAAGATCAATAGATTGGATTGCATAGAAACCTAAAATTTTTATATGTCAAAAACACCATAAAGAGAATTAAAAGAAATGATAAAACAGGAGAAATATTTGACACAAATAATTTGACACAAATAGTAAACTCTTACTATATGAATAAGTTGTCTATTAATAATAACACAAAATTGAATAGACAAATGAAATAATGATGGTAAATAAATCAGTCAAGAAATTTGGATGTTGAAATAAATGAATTTGAAGGAACTTAAAATTGCTTTCCTAACATAGAGTCCTACAACTAGAATGAACCTTTCCTGATCACCCCTCTAACATTACAGACGTCATGTGTGTTAAAGGCTGCTATTATTTACCTGTTTTCTCATTTTTATAAAAGACAATTTTGACCTCTCTCCACTCCCTACTCACTAATCCTCAAGGAATGAACAGTAAATATGCAATCTGACAGGTAAGAAGGAGACTACTATTCCTTGGGTCACATTTCCTAATGGGTGCAGTTCATATATTACAGGTCACTGCCCCAAAAAGATTCAGATCCTTGCTCTCTGGGACCTGCCTGTGTGTCTCCAGCCTCCAAGAGGTGAGTAACCGGTCTCTGGCCACTCCCTCTCCTTAGATCTTCAGCCTGACGCTGGGTGGGTAAGCCAGGCAAGGTCCCTGGGCAGATCCAACTGCCCATACTTCCAGGGGGAGAGAGAGTAGGAAACCCCACTTGGCCACATATTTAAGCCTCATTCTCCACTATAACTTTTAGTACTAGAAACTGTGCTGGGGGTAATCCCTGGGAACTCGCTCCAGCAATAAAGTTGATAATTTACTTCTCATTTGTCAGTCTGCGGGAAGGAAGGGTAAGATTCAGTCTCTTCTACCTGCGACATGTGAATACACTGATTGGGACTCTGAGTTTATATAAAGACAAGAGCTGCCACAGGGGAGCAAGGCACCAATGGAGGTTCTCGGTCTCTATAGCTGGAATAGCAAGAATAGATGAGGTAGATATTCAATTACCAGGAAAACTTTTTTTTTTTTTTTTTTTTGGTCTTTCTCTTTATCAGGTCTTTTCTTTCAAGTGAGGGCTTTAAATTGCCCAGAAGTAGCTAAGGTCTATGTGGTTAGAGCAGTGCTGCTCCAAATATGGACTGGTAGGATCAACAAGGCCTTGGAACTTGCTAGAAATGAAAATTTGGGGCCCCCACTCCAGGCCTGCTGAATTGGAACCTCTAGCATGGGGCCCAGGGACCTGTGCTTTAATAAGCTCTTTAAGTGATTCTTTGTTCACTGAAGTTTGAGAAGCACAAAATCTCTTAGTGGGAGATTCTGATAGATTTCAGAGAGCATTTGTGGGAGCCTGACGTTAGCAGACAACAGGAGATTCGCTGTCCCAAATTCTGGAGATTCGCTGTCCCAAATTCTGTCCCTCTTTGCCTTGTTCAGAAGAAAGGGATCTGAGAAAAGACTGAACCCATGGTTTGTCTACAGGCTCAGGAGTCACCCCAACACCACAGGCTCTCAAATTGCCCTGGATTGTTTTACAGGGCCCCAGACTGAGGATTCCTCACCAGGGATTCTTCTTGAGTGGAAGAGGATAAAATCCAGTGGGATCATTACAAACTCAAGTGCTTGGAAGAACTCATAAAAGGCGTATACCTAGAACCCTCTGTTTCTAAACATGAGATTTGCCCAGCCTCTGAAAAAGGAATGAAATCAGTTTACCAAAACAAGTTTTGATCTTGCAGATGGGACAAGATTAGGAAAGAATGGAATAAAGTGAAGGAAAGCACACTAAGGAGGAGAAGAAAATTTGAAATCATATTTAGCCCAGCTAGAAAACTATGACAAGGAAAAGGAGATATACCCAAATATAACTGCTCTAAAGAGACTAGAAAAGGTAACAATATTTACTAGGTCAGGGAAGTAGCTGAAAAATCATAAAAGAGAAGAAAAAAGGGACTATTTTGGAGAACAAACTAAAATGACCCACCCCCCCAAGGGTACCAAGAGTCAGGTATTATTCTATCAAGAAGGATCATGTTACAGTTTTAAATATGGAATCCAGAGTACCATTAATGGAGAATTCTTCAATAACTGGAGTCATGGTACTATGTAGTTCCAGAAAATGTGGACATATTTAAAAAGAGAAAGACTAGAAAGATCAGTGTAGAATTCTTCAGGTATCATTAAATGAATTTCAAGGTGACATTGCTCTTACAGATGAAACAGCAGGTATAGCACAGGCTTCCTTATAGGAAGAAACGCAAGGATTTACAACTTGAAAAGAAAGAACAGAAAAGCAGAGATGTGTTACGGAGGATGCAGGGAGCATGACCCTTGACCAGGCCCAGGCTGAGGTTATAGGCTGAACTGAATAAAAATAAATACCTCCTAACAAAAGGGAAGGTGGGGACAACAATCAAGATGGCGGAGCAGGAGGACGTGCGCTCACTCCCTCTTGCAAGAGCACCGGAATTACACCTAACTGCTGAACAACCATTGACAGAAAGACACTGGAACTCGCCAAAAAAACCACCCCACATCCAGAGACAAAGGAGAAGCTGCAATGAGACGGTAGGAGGGGCGCAACCACGTTAAAATCAAATCCCATGAATGCTGGGGGGGTGACTCACAGCTGGAGAACAGTTACACCGCAGAAGTCCACCCACTGAAGTGAGGGTTCTGAGCCCCACGTCAGGCTTCCCAACCTGGGGGTCCAGCAATGGAAGAAGGCATCCCCAGAGAATCAGACTCTGAAAGCCAGCGGGATTTGATTGCAGGACCTCCACAGGACTGGGGGAAACACAGACTCCACGCTTGGAGGGCACACAAAAAAGTGTGCTCACCAGGACCCAGGGGGAAGGAGCAGTGACCCCATAGGAGACTGAACCAGACCTACCTGCTGGTGTTGGGGGGTTGCCTGCAGAGGTGGGGGGGCAGCTGTGGCTCACCGAGGAGACAGGGGCACTAGTGGCAGGGGTTCTGGGAAGTGCTCATTGGTGTGAGCCCTCCCAGAGTCTGCCATGAGCCCCACCAAAGAGCCTGTAAGCTCCAGGGCTGGGTAGCCTCAGGCCAAACAACCAAAAAGGTGGAAAACAGCCCCACCCATTGGCAGACAAGCAGATTAGAGTTTCACTGAGCTCCGCCCACCTAGCCCAACCCACCATCAGTCCCTCCCATCAGGAAGCATCCACGAGCCTCCTAGATAGCTTCCTCCACAAGAGGGCAGACAGCAGAATCAGGCGGTATCAGCAGTATTTTGTCTTGTGGAACTGAAAACCACAGCCACAGAAAGACAGAGAAAATGAAAAAGCAGAGGACTTTGTACCAGATGAAGGGACAGATAAAACTCCAGAAAAACAACTAAATGAAGAGGAGATAGGCACCCTTCCAGAAAAAGAATTCAGAATAATGATGGTGAGGATGATCCAGGACTTTGAAAAAAGACTGGATGCAAAGATTGAAAAGTTGCAAGAAAAGTTTACCAAAGACCTAGAAGAATTAAAGAACAAACAAACAGAGATATGCAACACAATAACTGAAATGAAAATTACACTAGAAGGAACCAACAGCAGATTAACTGAGGCAGAAGGGTGAATAAGTGAGCTGGAAGACAGAATGGTGATAATCACTGATGTGGAAAAGAATAAAGAAAAAAGAATGAAAAGAACTGAAGACAGACTAAGAGACCCCTGGGACAACGTTAAACACACCAACATTCGCATTATAGGGGTCCCAGAAGGAGAAGAGAGAGAGAAAGGACCCGAGAAAATACTGGGAGAGATTATAGTTGAAAACTTCCCTAACATGGGAAAGGAAATAGCTACCCAAGTCCAGGAAGTGCAGAGAGTCCCAGGCAGGATAAACCCAAGGAGAAACACGCCAAGACATATAGTAGTCAAACTGACAAAAATTAAAGGCAGAGAAAAGTTATCAAAAGGGAAGGTGCACAGAATTTATTTGAACACTGGGTGAACGTGGCATCATTCTCGCTCTATGGAGACCTCGCAGGCAGAAACAAAAGTAATATGTTAGGAGAACAAAAATCTAAGTGTGAAAACAAAAAGGAAATGTAGAGAAGGAAAGTACTAAGATCTAGCAAAAGGTATTAGCCAGGCCTGGGGATGAAGAAGGAACAGAAACGGCTGGCACGGAAGGTTGAAAGCCTGCTGGAGCCGTAGGAATACCTGGAACACTGGAGGATTCTCTCTCCCGATGCATAAAAGGAAATGGTTGGCAGGAAGAAATGCTTCGGTTCCCATCAAGGAAGCACAAGCAGTTTAAGTCTCAGAAATTCAGTTCTAAGGAAAGGTGGGGCTTGGGTGAAAAACCACTAAAACTAGCAGACTTCCTGGACCTCACTAGACCAGCGAATACACAGGTTCCTGAAACTCCACAAGCATCTCAAGGATCAGCTGAGGGTAATTCTCCAGGGAAGACAAGGGAAACCTCCTAACCAGGAAGCAGGACTCAGAAGCAAGGTATTCAATAATAGGAAGCCACGTTGCTCAGAATTAAAACAATTCTTGGGATCTTTCTGGGGATACAGAAATTCTGAGAAAAGAGCAGGAAATTGGGAGTGTGAAGGGGGCATGCAAGACAATGCATTTCTTTCTTCCTTTTTTTGCTTTTAGTTAAATGTGAGTTTATTGCAGTACTTTTCTCCCCACTTGGCATGTTCCCTCTTTTTTTTTTTTATTGTGGTATAGTTAATTTACAATGTTGTGTTAGTTTCAAGTGTACAGCAGTGATTCAGGTAATATTATATATATACACGTCGATATACAAATATATGTAAATATACATATATATATTCAGATTCTTTTCCATTATAGGTTATTACAAGATATCAAGTATAGTTCCTGTGCTATACAGCAGGTTCTTGTTGTTTACCTACCTTAGACATAGTAGTGTGTATATGTTAATCCCAAACTCCTAATTTATCTCTCCCCCTTGCCCCCCTCCTCGCTACTCCCCCTTGGCAACCATAAGTTTGTTTTCCATGTCCATAAGTCCATTTCTGTTTAAGACAATGCACTTCACTTGACGAGTTTCCTGCTATAAATATGGAATGTCCTGCTCACAAAGAATGGAGGCTCTTTCACTACACAGATCAAGATCTTCAGCAATGGTGGAGGGCAGATAGAAACAGGGCTCAAAGGAGAATTGAAAATAAAAGGTTCTAAATACTTGGGATAGACACCAAGAAAGACCTGGAACCACCATTGGCAAAGTTCCAAAATTTTCAGAGAGAGTAGATTTGCTTCCCCCACAAGATGGGAAGTCTGGTGTCAGGTTGAATCCAATTAACCTCATGAGAAGAGATTCCCCAAATTAAGTTGAAATTCACAGGGGGTGGACTTCAGACTGCTTGGTAACCTATAGAGGCTGACACATCACATGCTAGATTATACTCACTACTGATAATTTGAGGTCCACCTTGCGAAGGAGAAGGTAATGATAGTCTCACTTTCTGAACTTGACACCATGGCCCCCTCATTATACTCAAGCTAGAGACCTCATCTCCTACCACTTTCTCCAGCTTACTCTGCGCCAGCCACACGGGCTCCCTGGATGTTCCCAGAACATGCCAAAGACATGCCTGTCACTTGGTGTCCCCCTCACTTCCTTCAGACCTGTGCTTACAGGTCTCTTTATAATAGAGGCCTTCCCTGACCATCAACTGCCACTCCCTTTGCCGAGCTCTATTCTCCATCTCACCACTTAGTCCCACCTAACATATGATATATTTCCTTACTTATCTATTTCCTCTCCAACCTCCTGACTCCAACCCCATGACAGCTGAGACTGTTTTAGCACTGCTACACTGTCAGCTCTCTGTGTCAGCTCTGCCTGACACACAGTAGATTAAAAAACGAACATCTATTAAATGAATGCATTTACACACCCACGGCCTTTGAAGTTTTTGCTCATGGTCCAAGGTTGACAAAAGCGAGGTGGGTCTGGACGGACATGCACTAGGTTCTAGGAACCAAATTTTTCTTTTTTTCTTTTTAAGCACTAAATATTTAGTAAAAAAAAGCAGTAGATGCACTGATTAAAAATGAGGGCCCTGGAGCCAGGCTGCCTGTGTTCAAACCCCAGGTGCACCTCTCACTAGGTGTGTGATCTCTGGCTTAACTTCTCTCTGCCTCACGACCGTCGTCTGTAAAATACGAATAACAGTCCTGCCTTCCTCAGAAGGTTGGGTAGGTTTGGGTTGACCCAAGGACAGCACTCTGAACAATGCCTGGACATCTTCAGTGCTCAATAAGCAAAACTGCTCTTCTTGTCACCATCATTATGACATACTAGGAACCGTTCCAAATATTTTATTTGTATTACGTCACGTAACAAATCACTCAGAAGGTAACTGAGGCCCAGGTGCAAGAAAAACATATCTAATCTAATCCATCGGCTTTTTTTAAATTGAGGTGAAGTTCACACAACATAAAATTAACCACTTTAAAGTATACAATTCAATGATATTTAGTACATTCACAGTGTTGTACAACTATCACATAACTTTGCTTTTCTAAGTTTTGTGTCTCTGGGACTCACGCTGAGAAATGGGAAAATGAAACTTGGAGTAAGATTCATTCAACTTTGGAGGTACCTAAGAAGTAACATCTATTATAAAACAAGATTTCTAGGATGTAACAGCTAGAACACACTCTCTGTCTCAGGGAGGCCACTCTGACGGAGGCTTATTAGCAGAGAAAACGCGGAGGAGGAAAGAACCTGGGACTTGAGCGACTTTACACGTTAATTTACAAGGATGGATGGGTGTTATTTTTAGACTTTCTTTTCTCTGAGGATTTAACAGTTGGAGGAAATGCATATTCAAATTGTGAGCATTATGTTATAGCCGGAAATGTACGTGGGGGCTAGATTTATGCTGTCATGAGGTATCTATCGTGCAACCTCTGCTGATACAAGGCATAATCGGAGATGAAAAATAGAATAAAGAGTGAATTTTCAGCCTTCGGTGCAGCGTGGCTCTCATTTATGTCTATTATATTTCAGAGCCTTCCAAGTACAAAGACCAAAGTGCCCACTCCTGACCCACAAAGATCAATGGGTGAACAGGATAAAGGCCTCAGGAAGGTAAGAGCAAGACCTATCTTATTCTACTGTTTTCCTTCAAAGGGGGCAGCCTCCCTGCCTACTTGCCCATAAAATTGTCGGTTAAACCCAACTGATGAAAGAACAAAAGAAATTGTAGAGACTTCTGCACCCCTCGCCACTAGGGAGCGCTGTGGAGCTGACGCAGCCGCCGCCATTTGGCTTCCTCACAAGCCACAGGGGAAGGAGCCTGATCTGCTTTAGGCCACTGTTCTCTGTGTCGGGTTAATGTGCTCTTACGAGGCCCAGTCAGGAGGCCTCTTTGTCCTACCGGTGCCCGACACAGTGCAAGTCACACTTCTGATCTCTTGGAACGTGGTTCTGGTTGCCCATAATGACCACCCTTAGGGTTCAGCTGTCTTAAATTTCAGGTGAGAGGTAGGAAGCCTTACAGTATTCTCAATCCATCACTCCTAGGGAGCCCTAAGTAAAGCAGTCCACTCCTCGTCTGTACTCTCTCTGAGCCAGAACCCCTGTGGGGGAGGAGAGAGGTGGTAAGATTCAGGGACCTTGCGCCCCAGACAACGTTGGTAGTTTGTTAGAACTAGAATCAGGTCTCTCGACTCCAAGGCTAGCATTCCTTATGCTAGCCCATCTTGTACAGTTCAATACACAACAATTGAACTTGTTGTCTTGAGATACCAAACAGAAAGACATCCACACCCACCTGCTCGTGCGGTTGTTACCGTTATTTGCACCGAGGGCTGCTCGGGAGATCCCAGGAGGGTGACATTCACTGTGTAATCAGTTGCCGGATACAGATCTAAACACACCACTGCAGTTTGTTCCCTCGTTGTGAAGTTAAATGATGTTGCGTGATAAAAATTATTCAGATACCGCCTTTGACCTAGAACTTTAAACTGTCATGAAATTAAAAGAAAGGGATGCATTAAATTTGGCTTGCGGATGTCTAGACTTATAAGCAAAATGGAAAGAAAGCAAGAAGTTTCTTTCTACTTGTCCTCACCCACATAGAATTATTTTTAATACAAGAGCAAGCTAAACTGGGCAGGAACTTTACAAAGCTACGCTGCCTACCCTGTTCAACCTCCCCCTCAATAAGACTAAGCTTAAAATGCATAACTACATCTCAGATGGACAAAATGTTGGGCTATTCTAAAGTAATCCCTTGGGCCTACCCAGGTGAAGGAGACTGCAGCAGAGTTACTGGGCAAAATTCTTTTAATTTCTTTTCATTCATAAGGAATCCATAGATAAACCTCAGGGAACAGACTTTTTACACTTTTATGAGGACTACCCAGAATTATGCATTCAAAGCAACTGAGCCATGGTACTTCACTACTGAGCCTTCCTATTAGGGCTCTGGAAAAGAGTTTCTGGTTCACGGAGTCATCACACACACTGTTAACCCAATAACACTTTAACCACTGCCAACTCAAGCTGTATGTATAATATAAGGACTTATAAAGGAAAAAAACATGTGACGGTCCCAGAAGTAATATGATCAGCCCTTGATCAACCAATGTGCTTTAGCTGGATGTACATATTTTTAGTGTTTCCATTGATGCTTGCGTCATTGGCTGTTCCACCCTCTACCCTTCCTCATCACTGTCATTTTTCCACAGTCATCCAAGACCCTGGCTCTTTGGGAGACTCTCCTCTCCCCCATTTCCTAGCATTCTCTTGGGTAACATAAAGGTCCTTATAAATAAGCCATCAAAACTTGGCCTCAGAGTTCCTTGAGTTCAGTGCTGTGACGTTCCTCCACTCCACTTCAGCTACCCATAGCCACAGCCACATCCTAGACTGTGTTCTCCTCTGAGCTGCTCCACCAAGATCTTGCATCCCCTATTCTTCTGGGCCATTTGCTCCCACTCTGTCTGATCTCTCAGGAAACCCCCCGAGATTTCCTCACTCAAGATTTTCTACCAATATTTGAACACCCCCATCCTCATCTTCCCCACCTATCTCAGATACTATTGTCTGTCACTTTCACCATTCTTTGCCTGATACCCTCAACACCCTTGCCCCTTTGTTCGCAGTTTCACCCGTTCTTGAAAACTCAAAGCACTGAGCTGATCCAGATGCTTAACTTCACACCACGTCTGCATTCAGATGGCTGCCATCTGCTGGAGAAAAACCTCACAACTATGGAGGCTGCATTTCTATACAAAGTCAGTCTCATCCTAAACTACATGTAGTTCAGTCTATAAACAAAAAATTACTTTCTAGTTAACAAATTTTGAATCACACTGTCTGTACAATTTTATAATACAGTCCTTTTATTTAACAACATATTATAAAGTTTTTCTCTATCCTTAATTCATTCAAATACATAGAGTCCCTGTTATTTGCCAGCCAGAGTATCCAGTGTTGGGTATACAATGGTAAATAAGATATGGGTCCGAACCTCAGGGAACTCACAGGTAAGTCTCCAGGCAAATAAAATACCCAGGGATGAGTGTTATAATACATGAGGCTGGAGGAGAAGCCAGGAGGGACTCCTGACCCTCCTCTCTGGGGATCAAGGAAGCCTTCCTCATCCTAATTGTGGACAGAAGGAGAAATTACCATTAAGCAGGTGAGTTGGGGATGTGAAAAGTCAGGGTAGGAAAAACAATTCAGAGCAGGGACAGCGTGTTGGGGAGGAGCTCAATGAAGGCCTCCCACCAGGGAGATGAGGGAGCTGAGCACTAAAGGATGAGCAGGAGTTAGCCAGGTATGGTATGGGAGGGAAGGGCTTTGCAGGTAGGAGAGTTACATACGTGAAGACAGTGCTAAAGGGAGCACAGGAAGCTTGTCGGTGGGTACAGGGCCCAGAGCTTAGAGAGTAGATGAGCCCTGAAGAAATCAACTTAGGAGTCTTCACCATGCAGACAGCCAAGGAAGTCAAGAGGATGAGCAAGTCACCCGAAGACAGGTATAGGAGGACAAGAGAACAGGGAAGGCACAACCTGGGGGTAATCAAATTTAAGGGACAGACAGAGGAAGGGAATCTCGTGAAGGAGACTGAGAGGGCTCAAACCAACAAGAGAAAAAAAGACCATTTCAACGGGAATATTGGTCCACAGGAGCCAGTGTTGTCCAGTGGGGAGCAGAAGATGTTTCATGTCTGCTTAGTGTTCTATCCGATGAGTGTATGATTATTATTAAACCAAATCCCTGTTGATGGACATTTAAGTTGTCTCCAATTTCCCCTATTATAAATAAAGCTTCAGAGAACAGTTTAATCTTTCTGTGTATGTCCGAATAATTAATTATAGTACACTTCTGAAAATTTATTGGTAGATCCTAACTAATAACTATTTCAGAAAAATCATGCCAATTTAAGTGCCGACAGCTGTGTGTAACAGAATTTGCTCCAAGTTTATAGAAAAATCATGGGATCTCATAGTTTAACTTTTTCGAGGCTTAACGTGCTCATGTGCATTTTGGCAGAATGTATGTTCTCTTTTGCAAACTGCCTTTGAAAGTTCACTTCTTTCCAATGGATTTGTTAAGAGTGTTTCACTTAATCTTTGTCTGGCATTACAAAATAACAGTTTTTTAAATTGAACTCTTTAATCATTTTAGTGCAGGACACAAAGTAAGAATCATTTATCTTCTTAACACCAAGTCGTTAACCAATTGTCCCAGAATCATTTATTTCTGTATTCATTTGAAAAATTATCTTTATTTTATATTAAATTATTTGGCTACCGGAATATATTTCTAGATCCAGTGTGCTTTCCAATATGAAAATTTGAATATCTCTTGCACCTGCTCAAAATCCTTCAGTGCCTCCACACAGACATCAAAATAAGATGCAAGCTTGAAAGCACAGGATACAAGGATGATTGCGCCACTGCTCTGATTTTTGCCTCATCTCCTCCTATTCCCTCTTGCCTTCTCTGTTCTCCAAGAGAGCCACATTCTGGATTAACCAATAAGCTACTTGCGCACAGTGCTCTTCTTCACGTCATCCAACATCTTTGATCTGGTTAATCCCTACTTACTGTCTATGACTCAGCACCGTTTTTGCTTTTTGTTAAAAAAGAAAAAATTGTACCTGGACATATATATACATATATACAACCTCCTATTCCATTTATTTACTTTTTATCAAAGCCCTCATTCTATCATATCGTAGTTGTCTGTTTACTTGCATGCTTATATTGATTCGAATCAGAACCTCCAGGTACTAATACATGATATTCTTTGGGTAAATGGTTAATGAATTAATTCTAATTTAATACTTACTTAGTCTACTCTCCAGCAGATGATTTGCTAGGCACTAAAAATGATACAAAAATAACAGATCTCAGTTCCTGCCTGAATATACTTATAATTTTACTTGAGACTTGTGATGTTTATAAATTCAAGTTAAATGAGGGCCAACAGCCCTGCAATAAGTTTCTTAAAAACCCACATCCAAGTGTGAACTTGATGACAAAATAAATTGCAACTATAAATGCATCAAAATAAAATATAATACATGTGAAATATGAGAGAAAAAGATAGCAAATCACCCAGCATAGTGTCTTCCATCAATTTAGTCCCTCACTTGCAGCAACCTCACATCCATCTCCAGAAATAAAAATCAAAAAATCTAGAAGTTCACTCCATTAGTGTTTTTAAATACTCTGGATCCCCACTTGGAGAGCACCCAAATTTTTAAGTGACACAATTCATTAACGAATAGCATAAGAGATCTTCTTACATGGTACATTCGTTCTGATCCAACTTTCCTAGAATGCCTGTTCAATTTCAAACAAGCTTCATTAAATATTGAAATATTGAAAATCCCGTCATCTTCTAAGAGCTCATCATCTAAAAGATAAGAGAGAACACAGGAAAGGTTGCATCATCTTAGCAAAACATACCATGGCCAAGAACAAGTGAAACTGAGAGTCACAGGGCATTTAACAGCAGAAGCATCAAATCTGGCTTCAAGTCCTGGCTCTACAACTTCTTTTTCTTTTTTATTTATTTATTTACTTATTTATTGGCTGCATTGGGTCTTCGTTGCTGCATGCGGGCTTCCTCTAGTTGCAGTGAGTGGGGGCTGCTCTTCATTGCGATGCACGGGCTTCTCATTATGGCAGCTTCTCTTGTTGCAGAGCACAGGCTCTAGGCATGTGGGCTTCAGTAGTTGTGGCACATGGGCTCAGCAGTTGTCGCTCATGGGCTCTAGAGAACAGGCTCAGTAATTGTGGCTCACAGGCTTAGTTGCTCCGCAGCATGTGGGATCTTCCCGAACCAGGGATTGAACCCGTGTCCTCTGCATCGGCAGGCGGATTCTTAAGCACTGCACCACCAGGGAAGTCCCTCTACAGCTTCTTAATTGCATGACCTCAGCTAAGTCACTCAACCCCTCTTGAACCTCAGTTTCCTTATTTGTGGAATCAAGTAATCAGGTTTGCTTTTCTTATATCACAGGCTGTTGAGTCAAATGAAATAATGCATATTTTAAAACTGTTGTAACCTAATAAGGCTAAGAGATTTTTAAAAAGTTAATTCTGTGACTTGGATGGTCCATAAGTAAAAAATATCATGAAGGTAAGTATATTGATAGCCAGAAAGTCTGAGAATAAGGAAAAAGCTGGATAAAAATCAAAGCTCAGGAATTAGAACTCTCAGAGCAGGTGTTTCTAACCTAAAAGATGACCATAAAGTAGATGACCAGGCAAGATGTTTGTTCTCACAACAGACAGTATTTCAAGAGGTACTCAGATGAGGCAGTAAAATAATGAGAGCAGACGTATTTCCATCACTACGTAGAAAAAAAGTCATTTCATGCCTCCTGCAGCCTAATTCATTCCTTCGATGTTCTATTTTCTTAATGCAGTTAAGAAGAAGAAGGAGAAAAAGGAGAAGGAGAAGGAGGGGGAGGGGAGGGGGGAGGGGAGGGGGAGGGGGAGGAGGAGAAGGAGAAGGAGAAGTTTATTACTAATGAACAAAAACCCACGAGAGTCTAGTAGTACCATGGCTAATTTTCAAGGAAAAGAAAATTTCCTAATGAACAAATTTTCTACAAATGAGAAAAAGTTTAAATGCCTAGCAGAGAGAAGCTTTTATAACTACCTTTCATGTGTATTTCTCCCATGGAAGTCTTTGCTACCTAAGTCATAAGGATAACAATAAATTCTTCTATTCAAAATCAGAATTGTCCAAAGCATTTTAAATATCATTGACATAGGCAGCACCAGGCAATTAGCCAGGAGAAAATATTCTTGGCTAGCTATAATTGGAAAATGTAAAAATATGGTCATGAGGAAGAATTTGAAGACCTGTCACGTGTGCTCTCTGTTATCGTCACAACTTGCATTTTCAAGGTTTCATGAGGACACAAACAAAAGTTGCCCCGTGTACACACATTTCTGAGGCATACCAAATATAAGGATGTGAGAAATACCACATACAGTACATGTCTGTACACAAACAGAACATAAAGCAGAAGTATTGTCTGCCAAATTCCCATCTCAATATGATTTGGCCACTTATACCCATTATAGTCTGAACACAAAGGCATCTGGCTCCCACTTCCCACCCCAACCCTGACAGAAGTGACTGAGAATAGTGAAAATGGGTCAAAATTTGCATCTGGGTTGGAAAGAAGGGTTGATTGCCATCCATAAGGCAGAAACGAAGATATTTCCGCTTAGCACAGTGTGGCAAAGAAAGACGCTGAGACCTCTGTGCAACATGCCTTCCAAGCAAAAGAGCAGGGTCCCAAAATCTCAAAGGAAGGAACAGGGGGAGACTGATCCTTGCCTCCAGCCCCCACTTGCATACCAATATTATCCAATAAAAAGTATGATCAAAGGGAATGCCATCCATTTTATTATGAGAGAAATATCAAACCTAAATAAAACTTTTATCTTCCAAGGATAAGTAATCTAAAAGGGAAGAGAAGAAAAAAAAGCCCATGAAATGATTCTACAAAGAAGAGGGAGATTGTGCCCAGAAGGCAAAGAATGAACACTGCTGAAAAAAAAATATTGAGCAAAATAATGGTAAAATTCAGCAACATCTGTTTCAGTAAAAAATTTAAAAGATGGATTCAAACAGATAAAGGATGAGATGGTAAGAGAATGTGATAGCAGAGAGGAAACTGGCTGAGAGAGGCAGAAATAAAAAGGAAACTAGAAGAGACAAAAAGCAAAAGGAAATGAAAGTGCAACAACAGAATTTCAAGTGCATCAGAAATGTCAATTCATATATGCAGAAGTGTATATAGAGAGCAAACTTGCTATATACTCACAGAAGGCAGAGCGAAAAGGCATGGGTTATACAAAAGAGAAAATGGAAGACCAATGCACAGAGACAAGGAATTCCACATAGGAATATTTGAAAAGCAAAAACAAACAGACAAACAAAAACAATAAGCAGAGATTTCATAAAAGAAAATATTCCTAATGTGTAGACAGACTGAAATCTGAAGATCCAAAAACTCACAGGTTACTAGGAAAACTTCGTGAAAAACGTTAACATGTATATAACCCAAGACTGAGATTTCATGAGAGAGGATTTCTGTCTCATTCACTATTGAATTCCCAATGCCTGAAACAATGTCAAACACATAGCAAAGGTGGTCAATAAACATTTACCATGTGCATGAGTAAATGATTAAGGTCTTGAACATCACACATAAAGAAAGCTTCTATGACATCCAGGCCGAAAAATCAGATTGTCTACATAGGAATTTTTTTAAATCACACCTTCAAATTCCTCTTTCAAAACTTTAAATTCCCCAAGCCAATATGAAATGCCTTCAGAATTCTGACAACAAAGGTTTTGGCCCAAGGATTTTATCTTCAATCAAGCTCCCATTCACTTGTGAAGACATCAAAAGGATGTTCTTGGATAATCCTGGGCTCAGAGAGTATCCCATTCCTCAGTAAGAAGACAGAAATCACTGTGTAGAGAGAAAAATAAAAATACAGAGAAAAACAGAGACATTTTGGCATAAAAGAACTGGCAGTAAGCACTGAAACTATTAAAACATATACCTGTTTAATAATTATTATAAATATTGCAATAAATTAATATAAAAATGAATTCTTCAAAGATTTAGTTAAAGAATGTTAAAAATAATTGTTAAAATTAAATGTTAAAAATAATTGAAAATAAGAAGCTGGCCATAAAATGCTGTATTACGCCAATAACACAAGCAAAAGGGGAAGGCGTAAAAGGAAGTAAAAAATGTTAACTTCCTTATCTTATTGGGAGAGAAGTTAACATTATTTCAGTCTTAACACTGGCAATAAGAGAAACACACACTCAAAAATGGTTTTTTGTTTTTGTTTTTTAATGTGAAATGCAGAATAAAAGCAAAATCTATACTGTCTGAATCACTGAAAAAAGAAAATCAGTGCAGCAAAAAGAGAAAACAGTGGACATAGCAACGCAGCAAAAAAGAAAAAAGATAAAATTAAGATGACAGAAAAAAGGAAAACCATATCATAAACAACACTAATGTAAATTGCTTAACTATTACTTTTCTCAGAAAGGTTTGCAACATATGCAGTCTCCTAGAGTACATCTGTAGCAATGTTACCCAGATAGCTGTTAAGAAGAGCAAAACGGAGCAAAGGCATATCATGCAAATAGAGCACAAAGAAATCAAGAAAATCAGGGCAAAAAAAAAAATTAAACAAGCTAAAGTGAGCTACTTCTTAATAGTGAACATTAGAATCTGCAAGTAAGATATCAATCACGAACACAAATATCATAACATCAAAATGTGTGAAACAAAGCAATTAGAATTTCTCAGAGAAACTGAGAATGACAATCCAAGTAAGCAAAAAACAATAGGAACAACAAAAACAGAAGTCCTGAAAAACCTTACTACTAGAGTTCATTTAAGGCTAGATCTTATCTTACTTGCAAGCAAACACTCTACCTATTATCACAAAATTTTGCCAAATAGTAAGCCCCAAGAAAATGTCAATAAATCCCCCCCAAAGATACTAAACATAAAAAAAACTAGACATCAACAACGAAGTGTAAATGTTAAAATATTTTAAACCTACCACTTGATAACACACATAATTAATCCTTCAGTCAGTGGGGAAATCAAAATAGCAAGTATATAATGCTTTGAAAGTAAAAATAAAGAGAACATATATTAACACCCTCATAAATAATTCTTCGATCAAAGGAAAATCAGAATAGCAATTATACCATGTCTTGAAAGTAAAGATAAAGAGAACATGTATAAATGCCTAAGGAATTCTGCCAAAGTTCAAATCTGGAAGACAGAAAGAAGCACTGAAGACTTTCATTATCAAACAGAAAATAATGGAAATAAGTTGAACTATGCATTCAACTCAAGAATTTAGTAATAGAACAATATAATCAATTTAAGAGAATCAGGGAGAAGGAAATTTTTTTTAAAAGCGGGGTGAGGGGAGAAATTAATGAGATAGAAAAAGAAAAACAATTAAAAAACCCAAGAGATTGTTCTTTGGGGAAAAGAACAGTAATAAAGCAGACAAGCCTAAGCAAATTAAGGGTTAAAGAGAGAGAAACACAACACCAGGAATCAAAATAACCTGGGGTTACATAATCTGTAGCTTCAGAGGAGATGTAAACAAATATTCCATGTGACATGCTGCCAATATATTTAAAGTCACAACTAAATGGCCATTTTTAGGAAAGTATAAGTTAGAAAAATTGACAAGAAAATGTAAGAAACACAAACAGACCCCAAAAATCATAGAAGAAATGGACCAAGTTATCAAAGAATTATCTCCCGAAGAGGTGAAACAAATGATCTTATGAGCAAATGTGTCCAACTTTAAAGGAAGGGGATAATTCCAAAGTGATATAAACTTTTCCAGGATATAAAAAATACTGAAAACTTCCCAATTCACTTAAAGAGAACTGGCATAACGCTAATAATGAAAACAGATGTACAAGATCTAGAAGAGAATGACAAATCTTCAACAAGAGTGCATAAACAGGAAAGACAAAATTTGGGTAGATATAGAGTAAATGCAGAAACGTACCTTGTTTCCAATTAGGATAACTCAATATAAATCCCAATTCTCACTAGATTAACTTGCAAATTTAATCCAATTCCACTTAAAATTTCAGACAGAGGAAGGAGGCCTGGAGACATTAAAAAAACTCAGCCATGGTCACTCAACTCTTAAGCGGCAGAGTTAAGATGCAAATCCAGGTCTGTCTGACTCCAAAGACCATGCTTTTCCCAGCGGAAATTAACTTGACGAGGTTGAAGAGTATATTAGTAAAAACAGCTGTCATTCTGACTGAACAGAGGCAGATGAGTTTGGAGTCCTGGGATGATCTTTTAAAGAAGACATATTCCTAATAAATCCACAGTAGTTTATTGTTAACTTTGAACAACTTTCTCTAATTAGTTATGTTAATTTCACAATAATTTTCCCTACGTAGTATTTACTTAGAAATAAATCGTTTTGCTTTATTTATTTATACAAGTACCCTGAGACCTATTTTATATAATTTCATAGTTGGCTTGCTACTGTTGAGACTGGCAGGCTTCAATTATTTCTGCCAAATCCATGTTACTGCCTGGCAATGATAACTAAAGGTTGAGTGTTTTTAATCAGGACATCAAATAGCCAGTTGAGAACTACCTCAATTCATCCAAAATGATAAATGACACCAATGGCTTTTCAAGGTTTGCTTATTAGGAATTTAATTGGTCCTGACACCCCAAACCTGAATTATGGGAAAAAAAAAAAAAAACTTATTGTAATTGTCATGATGATATAAAAATCCATGTGATAACTATGTGCCTTGGGTTTTATTACAACCTCTTGTTTTTTTAATATTTATTTGGTTGTGCCGAGTCTCAGTTGTGGCAGGCAGTGTCCTTAGTTGTGGCATGCAAATTCTTATTTGTGGCATGCATGTGGAATCTAGTTCCCTGACCAGGGATCGAACCTGGGCCCCCTGCATTGGAAGCGCGGAGTCCTAACCTCTGCACCACCAGCGAAGTCCTTATTATGACTTCTTGAAGCTTCTTCCTGTTCACTCCTCTTTTCACCCAACATCTAACCTCCTGCATCCTAGGCCTGCCTTCCCCTCTCCACCTGCCCACTCTCAACTCAATTCCCCACCCCCAATCAGTCCTGGGGTCAGTTCCCATCCTGAAGCACAGCTCCTGGATCCGCCTCCCTGGCTCCTCCTTTTCTCACAGTCAAGAGTAAGAAATGACTTCTGAGCTTCTACCAAAGATAAGCCATGTGGCTACCCTCTGTTGCCTTGGATAACTGAAACGGACTGCATCATCACCTACTGTTCTCCTCTTTTAAATGCCTTCTTATTACCTTTCATATCAACCAGAGGACCCAACTGAGAATCAATACATCAGTGCCCATTCAGCCTGTCATCAGTTGGATAGGACTCTCTCCTACCAGACCCGCTCAAGTTCTGACTCCTGGAGCAATTAATCCCCCGGCTACAAATCTCAGAAAGCAATCGTGAACTCTCCCGACTGGTGGATTCTGAAGCACATGTCCCCACATCCCGCGCTTAGCATTTTCTGGGAGGAAATGAGACAGCCTCCACCTACCAGCTGTCTGGAACCCAACGATGGCTGGCACAGAGCGTCTGGGAGGGGCGGCTGAAATGTGCACGGTGTAGTTGGTGCCCTGGTACAGGTCTAGGCACACTTCTGGGGTCCCGTTGTCTGTGGTCAAATTAACTGTCTCCTCATGAACTGATGCCATTGGGTCCAACCGTTGTCCTCTTATGTATATCTTCGTGAGGGGGGAAGAGCAAAAGAACCCACCATGACTCCAGTTAAAACAACCATGTGAGATTTTGTGGCGCTGGAACCTACTCTCTTACCACTCCCTTTAACACTGCCCTGCTCAACCCAGGGGAGAGACACAGGGCAAACCTCTGCTATCGGGCAACGGATGATGACATCTGATCAGCCCAGTAACCCATAAACCCTGAGAAGTGACGTGAAATGAGTCTCTCTAGGGAGTGCCATCCTGCACTCAAATGACCAGCGATCAATGCAGGCAGACGCACCCTGAGACCCACTCGCTACATGCTGTCACAGAGGCAGCAGATGCTTCCGGGCTTGCTCCGGGGGAGTGAAATACAAGAGCTTGGAAACAAGCGATCACGTTGATGCCAAATATAAAGACATCCCACACACATACACCCTGGAGGATGACAAATATATTACACACAAAACGTAAAATAAAACAATCCAGCTATTTTAAAAATTCTGTTCACTTTTCAAAAGGACTATGGGATTGGAAAGCTACTAGATTGAGAAGCAATTCCGGAAGCAAGCCCCTCCAACTCTTATTCCCATGGGAACCATTTCTGCCCTGGCAGGAAAAAGGAGCTCACTTTACTTACCACATAAAAGATCCTGGAGTTTATTCTTCCTGGGTGTATTTGCCACCTCATACAGGTGTTATTAAACACTGACACGTCATTAATTTCTATGGTTATTTCTAAAATAGAAGAAGAGAGAGTCCACTCACAAAATGTATCAAGGGACTTTGGAAAAATCCTAACGGCTACCATGTTAGAGGGTATGACTTATGACTTAATTTATCTGCCCAGCTGGTCTCTCTGATCACCATTCATGCTCTGATTCAGAAACCAAATCAGTAATTCAAGCTATCCCAGGCCAATCAACCAATGTCACTTCATCATGAATCAGCTTGGCCCATTACCTGATTTGGAGGAAAAGGAAAGATTCCCGCTTCAGCATGGGTGAGAATTCCAACCTGTGATTGGTGTGACAGGCCACTGGATGCCACTGGCGTTCCACGCCTGTGGCATGGAAAGCAGCCCAGAGCTGAGCCCTGAATCTTTCCCTGCAGCTACACAGGTAAGATCAGCTTCCGGCTTCCTCATCCCACCTGGCTGACGGAGCGTTCTTATTTCCAGGTCACTGCTGTTCCCCAGAGGGAGATGACGTGCATCCCCACACAGGGCCATTCCTCAGGAGCAGCCCACCGGGATAAACTAAACACATTCTCCACAAGGTCCCTGGAAACTTCTGGGGCTCCTTTAACTGACACTATTTAATCCTGCCTTCTCAGGTAGCCACTGATTCCTTCAAGTTGTTCTGCTTCTTTTATATATTCTGTGTGTATTTCACGTAATCAATTTGGCAATGTAGGGAACAGCACTAGTGCCTTGGTTCCTGAGGTAACACAGTTTCCAGTGAACCTAGTCAGTCACCTAGGAAGTTGTTCGGATGGGAAGGGGGCAAGGATTTCGTTTTTTATCTAGTTAACAACTGCCCTGCAGACAAGTAAAACCATTTTTACTTGCAGTTGACATACTCTTGTATGTAAAAAATCCTAAGGAATTCACACACACACACACACACGCACACTTAAAGCTAAGAAAGGAGTTCAGCCAGGTTGCAGGATACAAGGTCAATGTACAAAAAACAAGTGTATTTCTGTCCTCTAGCAAGGAACAATCCAAAAATGAAATTTAGAAAAATTTCACTCAGCATCAAAAGGAATAAAATTCCCTCAAGATAGAAGTTACCAAGCTATCACCTCTGGAGGAGGGAATCATTGTCTCACCAAATAGGAATATTCCTCAGCCCAAATTCAAGCTTCCCCAATGACTCAGACATCCCTTGTGGATGTTTGAGAACCTCTCAGCCTCTCCCGTTCGTTGTTCCAGCCCTGCATGGGCTTTGACAACATGACCCTGTCTTGTCTCTTATGCTGGGCTTCCCTGCTGCACACCCGAGTGCATGCGACCGCGAAGTGGGGGGAATCAACAACTCCTGGGGGACAGGAGGTGCTGGATAGATCTGCCCCTTATCTTTCCTCCCCTTGAAAGGCAGACCTACAGAGACCTCTCAGGGCGCTGTTGCACTGATGGAGCAATCACTTGCACTCAGTGAAGACCAGTGCAACAAGGCATCGTTACACTGGCTCTGCTTCCTTCCCTGCTCTGTGCACCTGAGCCCTCACTCCTGCTTCCTGGGGTGGCATTCCCTATTGTGGAAAAAATATAAGCCCCCTGCCCCAGGCCCTACTTTCTGGGAAACCCAAGCTAAGATTCCCATCAAGAAGGGTGAGAATGTTGAGTCTCCACCCCAGAAGATGCCGTCCTTCCCTTCTAGTAAATCTTCTCTCAGCCTCCAAGTGGGAAAACACACCTGCCCCTCAGGCCCCTGCAGGGTTGACTCATTTCTCCTCTACTCAGAACCAATACTACCTTTAGATAGACCCTAATCTACTGCTCTCTTTGCCCACGGAAGATTTTCTACCTTTACTAAATCACCCCATCAGCAGCATTGCTGAGATTCTGTGTCACACATTACCTGGTCTTGGGTAAGCCCAGGTCAGCTGACTGAAAATGGGAATAAATGGAGGCAGAGAGAGGAAAACAGGCAAACTTCTGGAGAGACACCAGAGGATCACCTACAGCCATCTAAGGCACTCCTGGGTCTCTACATCAATGCTTCTCCCCAGAGCACAGATAATTTGAAATCAAAGAAATACTCCAGGTGTGGACATGTGTAGCCTGATAGATGCAAAAATCCTATCCGTTCACCTCCTTGGGGAGCACAATGATGAGGCTGGCACCCGTCTTTTATCAGCTTGAACAAGCCCCAAATATTCCCAGTCTCTTCCCTCTCCTGAGTTTCACAGCCCTAGAGTTCTAGGCTCTTCTGCTCACTCCCTCTGGTACTTACCCCCTGGTCCAGAAGGAAAAGGAGGCACCCCACCTCTCACCTTCTCTCTGAGTTGCCAGTAAAGCACATTTCCTTCCCACTCGGGACCCCTTTGCCACCCAAGCAGAGATTAGAAAGGAGACATGAAAGTTTCTTTTCTTGTTCTTCCTTTTTGCTCATTCACTATGACAACCGCAAGTGACATCTCACAAATGCCATCTGCCTCCAGCCTGTGCCATGCTCTCCACACAGATGGGACCCGGATCTGATTATAAGGATGTCAGATATTTCATCCCAAGGAGTAGTTTAACAAAATTCGGTTGCTTTTCCCTCTAGGTGTCTCCAAATCAGCTGGAAAGACTTGTTTATAAATGTATCAGATATTAAACATCCACATTCATGCTGCCCCTTTAAAAGAGATGACTTGGGAGGCTACACTCTAATTCATATAGTACCGAAAACTGAAAACATTTCTGGAAGTTCTCTTTGGAACTGACTCCAGGGCACTTTATTCACCACTGACCCTTAACTGAACGATGACCCAATGCCAAGCATCCTCCCATGCCGGGCACTGGGCTGTGACGGTGATCAGAACGTAAGTGCTCCCCTCAGGAACATGGTGTCTAATGGAGAGAGCAAACATATAAGCAGAAAAATTACAGCTTGGTAAATATCAGGACAAAGTTGCACATAAGCACCACAGGGTACAGAGGAAGAAGCCACCAACTCTCACTGAAGACCTGTGGAAGCCAGCTTCATGGGGGGCATGACCTTCAGGGCTGAATGGCTGAAGAGTGGGGAAGACATCTAAGCAGAAAGAACAGCAGGTCCAATGCCTGCAAGTGGAAAGGGTGTGGCAGATTCAGAGTAGTGACGGAGACGTAATGTGCTGGGGAGGAGGAAAGAGAGGAAGCGAGGTTGCAGAAAGAGAAAGGGATCAAACTTGGGAAGACCTGCTCGCCAGGTTAAGCACAGATTTACTCTGACGAGCCTTGGAGAGCTAAAAGCAGGAAGATGATGGAGATTTTTTTTTTTAGAAAGATAACTCTGGTGTATTTTGAAGGAGACACTGGAAGTCATAAGAAAAGAATGTGATACCCTTTACTCGGTGATTTCAATACATCAAACACTGGTCTTTATAGATTGGATCACACTTTCACAGCAGCCATGGGAGGCAATCATAAAATCAATAATGAGTGGACATTTATTGAGTTGTTACTATGGACCAGATAGTATGCACATTACTTTAAATGTATCACTCATCTAATCTTCAAAGTAACCCCGTGAGTTGACATTATGGTGTCCATTTTACAGATCTGAGGCTTAGTGAAGTTAAATAGTGCCAAAGGTCACACAGCTCGTGAGCAGTCAAGTCAGGATTCAGAACTAGACCTGCCAGACTCCAAAGCCCAGAGCCTTTGCACCAAAACAGTTACTCAGCAAAAAGGTGAAACGATGAAATCAGGGCACTGTATTTAAATCCGTGAGCCATGCTGAAGGAGAAGCAATAGGAGGTGAGAGATAAGGAGTCTAGGCTGACTGCCAGTCTCTGAGTCTGAATGGATTGGCTTCTACTGTTCTCACAAGAAATATAGGATTAGGCAGACCGGGTTTGTGAGAAAGAGACTAATGAATTGTGTTTAGAACATGCCAAGTCTGAGTTCATCTACCCAGGTGAAAAAACAGTCTTGAAGGTCATCAATGTATGGATAGTAGTTGAAGCCCTGGGTGCAGGGGACACACCCAGGTAGGACATGGAGAGCGGGTGGCATGATGGCAGGACACTGGGACACACAGAAACCCAAGGGGAAACTAGAGCAGAAAGAGCAACACAGAAGGAGGTCGGGGGTTGGCTGGGAGAGTGCAATGCCTCGGGAATCGAGGAAAGATCTGAAGGAGCGTCTGCATCCTCGAAAGTTATCTCCCTTCCTTCCCACAGTCCCCGCAACCTCCTCGTTCCCACCCAGGAAGGGCCTGGAGCAGAGCGTAAGGCACTGGGGGCTGGATTCCTCACTCTTCTCTCACAGGGCTCTTTCTCTCCCAATGGGGGGCTCATGGTGCCATGATCAGATCTGAGGTCTGACTGGATAGAGGCAGGCAGAGCAGGTCTCTGGCTTGTTCAGCTGCAGGACGCTTAGGTTTCTCTGGCTTTAAACAAGGAGGTCCCCACAGCATCCAATTGAACTCTACATTGAACTTTGGGAACCAAAGCCTCCCTAGGTACTAAAAGACCTTTGCTCTGTTTTAGATTCTGCAATGTAGAGCATGGGTGCGAGCATGTGCGTGTGTATAAATGTACATGTATATACAGCTATGTATTTTAGTATTCTATTAGCATCCAGTATTTCTCTGTGGTACTCATCACATTTGTAACTAAATAATTTTGTAATTAGTTATTTCACGTCTGTCTCTCCTGATTGTAAGCTCTATGACAGCAAAGACAAGATCTATCTATCTCTCCAGCCCCAGAAACTAATACAATGGGTTGGACATAGATATTTTTAAAATATTTATCATTTGGTTGACTGGTTGAATAGATGAATAAATGTATGGCTAGATAATCAATGATGCTAAATGTTGTGGAAAGGTTAAGAGGAATGATGACTGACACTAGAACATGAATTTGACAGTTAGGTGGTCATTAGGGGCCCTGGAGAGAGAGCCATAGTGAAGTGGGGTGCTGGATGCCTGACTCTCCTCCAGGAGGCTCAGAAGAGAATGGGGGGGGGGGGGACAGAGACAGTGAGCACAGACTACTCTCTCAGAAGTCCCCCTGTGGGCAGGGCCTGGTCTAGTGCCCTCCCTTGGTTTCCAATTTTATATCCATTTTCTTCACTTTTGGAAACAGTAAAAGGTCCTACAGAATAAATTCAACAGACCCTAAGAGAATGTCAAGCTTAATGTCATTTCTAGTATCTGATTTCAAAAGTGATGTGACCGATCTTCTTATATGACTCACAAACTACCTCCAAAGGCAATTTCCAAACAGATTACAAAACCAACACATTTTGATAATAGCAGCATCACTGAAATGAGGATATGGCTTCCCAAGGTGACAATTTGAATAAATGCATGTTTGGCTATAAGAGTTTTGTTATGCGTCCTTTCTTGTTTTTAAGTCGTTAGGGTCACATAAAACAGGTAGAAGCAGCATGGCTTAACGTAGTACTTTCTTAAAACACATTATATACTTTAGAATGATTTTTGGTGGCACATGAATACATTTTTAAATGTTTGCTTTGTATTGATTTTTGTGTATATTTGAAAAAACCTAGGTGTTCACCAAAGTCATGATAGCACATATATTATTGTGTCCTTGATCAATAAATTTAAATTAAAAATTTGTTTTAAACATAAGTTGTTTTAAGAAACTTGGTGAATTAAATATTACTTTTGTTCTGGAAAACATTGTCAGGGTGGTCTACAAAAAACTCAAGCTTGGGAAACTGGTAGGCGAGAGATCATGGGCTTTCCAGGTTTAAAGACCTGAGTTCAACGCCTGTCTCTGCCATTTATGAGTCATGGAATGACCCTATGAAAGTTGCTTAACTTTTATGAGTCTCAGATTACTCATCTATGAAATGAAAATATCAATACTTCACAGGCTTTTTCTAAGGACAAAATGAAATCAAGCACCAAGGCTCCCAGCAGAGCCACGGGTATTTAAGTTGGCGCGTGGTCAGTGGTGGCCATAATGCTTGACGGTCTAAACATTACGCACATATTCCAACAAACATCAGCCATGTGGCTATTTGCATAAAGGTGCCCATTTATTCCGGTTGACCTTTCTCTTCCATCTGAAATATGTCTAGCTGCAAGTGAGCACTCACTGGGCTGAAGAGGAAGATCAAAACAGAGGGGCAGGAGCTAACAGGAGGCCTGGAGGCATTTGGACTCAGTCCCTGAGTCGGGTGAGGGGGCTCCGAAAGGATCCCAGCAGTCAAACAGTCTGTTTCAATAGAGATGTTGCTCTTCTAAGAGCCTGGAGTGAGTGAGCGTCAACTTCATAATTATTAACTCAGAATCTAAACATAAAAAGCCAAATGACCTGTGCAGAATGAAAGCCGGGGACAGTCTTATCAAGAATGAATCAGTCTCTTTGATCTTGAGGTAAACCGACTCACTGAACATCAAGCTTCCACCTGGGGTTTTTCCAGACACTAAAGTAATTGCCTAATTCTCAGCTGTCTGGAGTTTCCAATGTAAGCTGGCCTTAAAAAGAAAAGTCCCACCACCTTGCCGGAGTTCACACTCCATTAAAAACATATACAGATCTAACTGAATCACTTTGCTATACAGCAGAAATTAGCACAACATTGTAAATCAACTATACTTCAATAAAATTAAACATACATATGCTTAGTAAACATATACACATACATATCCGTGCTTATAATCCAAAGAAATAGGGACTCCAGAAATATATTTAACTAAAAACAACCCACATAAAGTGAAGATAAATTATTACACCCAATTTAGAATGAAACACTCAAGTATAAAAAGATGGGTAAACAGAATGAAAACAGAGCACAGGGATAGAAAGAATTCACAGGTTAGGCAGAAAAGTAGAAGAAGATGGGGGAAAAACCCAAAAGTGAACATCGAGGAAGGTAAATACAAAATACACAGAGAGAATTGGGACAGAAGGGGAGGTATGAAGAAATGGGTGAAAAATAGGAAAAAGAAGGAAGGGGATGCAGCTGAGCAAGAGCCATGGTAATCAGCATCCCTTACTACAGTTCCAGAACCCTCTCCTACCTACCTACCCAGCGATCGTGTGCACTGTGCCATGAATTAATCAGCATGTAAATCGCCCCCTTTATCTGCGGAAATTGAATTTAGCTGCCAATCTTGATTGAGTGCATAGAGGCCTCCTCACAGAAAGATCACAGCTCTCAGGGAGAATGCCTTTTCTCTCCTTAAATCAAAGCTTGCACAAACCCATGGAAACAGCTGCAGCTGGAGCCACAGACTTTGTGAACAGTGGCAGGCTTAGGTCGGCAATTATAATTAGCAGTTACATAACATGTTTGTTCTTCAAAGTCTTCTACAAGCATCAGCTAATTAATAGCTTACTATGCCCCATGCAGATCCTCTGGTTTCTCATGCAGTGACTAATCCTGGTACCCCCACTGAATTCTGAAGGGTGGAGGTACAGCAGCTTGAGAGCTGAAACAAATGGCTGAGGGTCCAGAAGCTACACCCAGCTCTCTGACCAAGTGACTCCGTAGGTAGCTCTGGGCCAAGACCACCTCCCCAAATGTTGTATTCAGCAACCCATGAGGCAGCTGCCTTATCTCCTCCAAATAACTCTTAGAGGTGCTGCTGGAGGTGTGATAATAGTTTGAAATGACTATCCGTCTGGTTCAAAATGGCATTAGCTTTCCTCAATGTCACCAGTATGAAGACTGGGACTCTGGAGTCCTTGGTGTTAGTTACAGGTTTGCCCTTGCTTCTCTGTGCACGCTGGGCAAGTCATTGGGACCCAAGAGAAGGCCAAACTAGATCTCTGGGTTCTCCTCCATGTCTACCCTTCCTTGTTACTATGATTGCAATCTCTAGCCTACATCCCGCTGCAATTGCGGAGGAGATAACTGAATGTGGGAAACGCATGGCACAGACAGGGCCTCAGCAGCAGAGCTGAGTTCTTCATCTGCTTCGGGGATGCTTTACCCAAGGACGTCAGAGGTCTATGATTCTGTAAAATATTATATGTATATGTGTGTGTGCATTTCTTTGGAGAAAAGTCTATTTACCCTATTGCCCTGTAAATTCCAAGAAGGTAGTGTCCAGCAAAGCACCTCACACATAGTGTATGCTAAATAAACATCTACTGAACAAACTGATAGATTTCATCAACCTCCTAGCCCCAAAATGGTCATGAACCATTCCTGTATGGACAAATAATCGCCAGCAGTCCACATGTTGCATTTGCTCCACTTAGACTTTCCTATGGAAAACTTTGGCAAGACCCAAGATATTCTTCCATAATTCTGTGGCAAGTCAAACCAGAGACCCAGATCAAAGCTACTTGAGATTTCACTCTTCAAAGATCCGTCTTCAGAGCCAAACAAGTCAACATCTATATATAAATTCCCAGAGCCATTCAAGACCGGGTGCCAATCATTTGTCACACCCATGGCCAACCATCACAAACCTAAGGATCATTGCCTTTTCTCATCTTACTTCCTGGAGGCGGAGGTGTGGAATAAAGTATGTGGAAGTCCATGTCTTGGACTCATGAGAAGATCCTCTTCACGCAAGGCTAATAATTTCAGTAAAAGACCTAACATATGCACCGTGGTTTAAACTTCAAAAAGCTCCCTGTAGATTATCTCATTTCATTCCCTCTTAACAACTATTTGACGGAGGAAAAGCAGGCTTTATTTTCCCCCTCTTACAGATGAGGCCCTGGGAGAATAATGCCTTACTTGATGACACAGCTAACATATGGCACTGCTAGAATTTGAACTGAAGTCTCAAAACTCCTTTTCACTGGTAATTCCATTTGGGGGCATATATCCAAAAGAATTGAAAGCAAGATTCCCAAAGAGATATCTGTATGCTCGTGCTCACAGCAACATTATTCACAAAAACCGAAAGGTGGAAGCAACACAACTGTCCATCAATGGACAAATTGACAGGCGTAATGTGTGTGTGTGTATGTGTGTATGTGTATACAGAACACTATTCAGGCAGAAAAAAGAAGGAAATCCCACCATTGGCAACAACATGGATGAACCCACAGTACATTAAGTGAAATAACCCAGTCACAGAAAGATAAATCCTACATGATTCTGCTTACATGAGGCCAATTAGCCAAATTCATAGCAACAGAAAGCACAATGGTGGTACCAGAAGCTGTGTGTGGGGTGGGGAGAGAAGTAGGGAGTTATTGTTTAATGCGTAGAGAGTTTCAGGTCTTTCAAGATGAAAAATTCTGGAGACTGGCTGCACAAGTTGAACATAATTAACACTGAAAAATCGTTAAGACGGTAGATTTTATGTTGTGCATATTTTACCACGATTAAAATAAACATTAAAAACCTCGTTAAACATTACACCACCTTTTCTCTGAAAAGCTGTCAACATGTGCTGAATTAGGACTTTTAAGTATGCCCCCCTGAGAAAATAGTTCATGGAGAAAAATATTTCAGCCAACCAAGCAGAAGAGACAGGAATCACTGTGATTTAAGGTGAGTTTCAAAAGATAGATGCATGACATTTTCTATCCAACTTCTTTTCCCAATCCACCCTCTAAATCTTCAGGGTTTAGCTGACAAACCTAAAGCCAGGTGCCCACCCAGATAAATGGCACAGCCAGGCACAGTACACAGGCTGAGCAATTGAAGGCTTTAGGTGCTATACTCCCGCTGGCTGTTTGCTTCCAGGAGACAGGAGCCCTGCAGAATAGAGTCTATACCTGTGCATGACAGAGTACTTGTTCTCCAGGTGCCTTTCTCTGTGCAAACGGAAGTGATCTTTCCTCCAGGGCTCTCAAAGCCCTCTTGACAGACATAGTGTGCCACGCCGCCCAGGCTGGAGCTGTGATTCCCCACCAGGACCGCGTGCTGCACTTCTGGAGGGTGGCCACAGTCGATTTCTGCAATGGGAAGTAGCACAGCACTTGTTATGACCCATGACTTCTATCCCATAATTCATCTTTCAGAAATAAACATTCAGTAATGATAGGGTCCAGTCATAAGGGAAAAGAGAAAATACTAATCCTATCAAATAATCCAATTACAGGTATTTAAAATAAGATTATTCAGGAGAAAGGAAAATAGAGATCTCTGAGTTTAATGAAATTTACAAACGTATAATATATAGAAAATATTCCAATTATGAGATTGTTTATACTATAAAGAATTCCTTGGTCAATGAAATAATCCATCTCAGAGTTCTTTTAAATTTTAAGGTTTTCTGGTACATTTTCCTATGTACCTTCTGATCATTAGTTCCTGAGTAGATGATAATGCATTTGTAGTTTTGTTGCCAACTGAATAGTAAATGAAATATATTTTAAAAATCTAACTTTTTTCTTAATAAATTTATTTATTTATTGGCCATGTTGGGTCTTTGTTGCTACACGTGGGCTTTCTCTAGTTGTGGTGAGCGGGGGCTACTCTTCAATGTGGTGCACAGGCTTCTCATTGGATGGCTTCTTTTGTTATGGAGCACGGGCTCTAGGTGCTTGGGCTTCAGTAGTTGTGGCGTGTGGGCTCAATAGTTGTGGCACACGAGCTTAGCTGCTCCATGACATGTGGGATCTTCCTGGACCAGGGATTGAACCTGTGTCCTCTGCATTGGCAGGCAGATTCTTAACCACTTCGCCAGCAGGGAAGTCCCTCTTAACTTTTTATTTATTTAATTTTTTAAACTCTTTATTGGAATATATTTGCTTTACACTCCTGTACAAGTTTCTGAGGTACACCAAAGTGAATCAGCTGCACTCATACACACATCCCCACATGCCCTCCCTCCCATGACTCCCTCCCCCTGCTCCCTGTCCTGACCCTCTAAGGCATCTCCCATCATCAGGTTGATCTCCTTTTGTTACACAGCAACTTCCCACTAGCTATCTATTTTACAGCTGGTAGTGTAAATATGTCTATGCTACTCTCTCACTTCGTCCCAGCTTCCCCTTCGCCCCCCACCCCAGCCCCGTGTCCTCAAGTCCATTCTCTACTTCTGTATCTCCACTCTTGCCTGTCACTGGGTTCATCAGTACTATTTCTTCAGATTCCATATATATGTGTTAGTATACAGTATTTGTTTTTTCTCTTTCTGGCTTACTTCACTCTGTATAACAGACTCTAGGTCTATCCACCTCATTACATAGAGCTAGATTTCATTCCTTTTTATGGCTGAGTAATATTCCATTGTATATATATGCCACATCTTCTTTATCCATTCATCTGCTGACGGGCATTTAGGTTGTTTCCATGTTCTGGCTATTGTAAATAGTGCTGCAATGAACATTGGGGACATGTTTCTTTTTGGATTATGGTTTTATCTGGGTATATGCCCAGGAGTGGGATTACTGGATCATATGGTAGTTCTATTTGTAGTTTTTTGAGGAACCTCCAAACTGTTTTCCATAGTGGCTGTACCAGCTTACATTCCCACCAACAGTGCAGGAAAGTTCCCTTTTTTCCACACCCTCTCCAACATTAATTGTTTCTAGATTTTCTGATGATGGCCATTCTGATCGGTGTGAGGTGATACCTCATTGTGGCTTTGACTTGCATTTCTCTAATAATTAGTGACGTTGAGCATCTTTTCATGTGTTTGTTAGCCATCTGTATGTCTTCTCTGGAGAAATGTCTATTTAGGTCTTTTGCCCATTTGTGGATTGGGTTATTTGCTTTTTTGGTATTAAGCTGCACGAGCTGCTTGTATATTTTGGAGATTAATCCTTTGTCTATTGCTTCATTGGCAAGTATTTTCTCCCATTCTGAGGGTTGTCTTCTTGTCTTGTTTATGGTTTCTTTTGCTGTGCAAAAGCTTTTAAGTTTCATGAGGTCCCATTTGTTTATTCTTGATTTTATTTCCATGATTCTAGGAGGTGGGTCAAAAAGGATCTTGCTTTGATGGATGTCATAGAGTGTTCTGCCTATGTTTTCCTCTAGGAGTTTTATAGTGCCTGGCCTTACATGTAGGTCTTTCATCCATTTGGAGTTTATTTTTGTGTATGGTGTTAGGAAGTGTTCTAATTTCATTCTTTTACATGTAGCTGTCCAATTTTCCCAGCACCACTTATTGAAAAGGCTGTCTTTTTTCCATTGTATTTTCTTACCTCCTTTGTCAAAGATAAGGTGCCCATATGTGCTTGGGTTTACCTCTGAGTTCTCTATTCTGTTCCATTGATCAACCTTTCTATTTTTGTGCCAGTACCATACTGCCTTGATCACTGTGGCCTTGTAGTATAGTTGAAGTCAGGAAGCCTAATTCCACCAACTCCGTCTTTCCTTCTCAAGATTGCTTTGGCTATTTGGGGTCTTTTGCGTTTCCATACAAATCGTAAGATTTCTTGCTCTAGTTCTGTGAAAAATGCGGTTGGTAATTTGATAGGGATTGCGTTGAATCTGTAAATTGCTTTGGGTAAGATAGTCATTTTCACAATATTGATTCTTCCAATCCAAGAACATGGTACGTCTCTCCATCTGTTTGTATCATCTTTGATTTCTTTCATCAGTGTCTTATAGTTTTCTGCATACAGGTCTTTTGCCTCCTTAGGCAGCTTTATTCCTAGGTATTTTATTCTTTTTGTTGCAATGGTAAATGGGAGAGTTTCCTTAACTTCTCTTTCTGTTCTTTCATTGTTAGTGCATAGGAATGCAAGAAATTTCTGCACATTAATTTTATATCCTGCTACTTTACTAAATTCATTGATTAGTGCTAGCAGTTTTCTGGTAGAGTCTTTAGGGTTTTCTATATATAATATCATATCATCTGCAAAGAGTGACAATTTTACTTCTTTTCCAATTTGGATTCCTTTTATTTCATTTCCTTCTGACAGCTGTGGCTAACACTTCCAACACTATGTTGAATAATAACAGTGAGAGTGGGCACCCTGTCTTGTTCCTGTCCTTAGAGGGAATGCTTTCAGTTTTTCCCCATTTAGGACGATGTAGGCTGTTGGTTTGTCATATATGGCTTTTATTATGTTGAGGTAATTTCCTTCTATGCCCATTTTCTGGAGAGTTTTTATCATAAATGGATGTTGAATTTTGTCAAAAGCTTTTTCTGCGTCTATTGAGATGATCATATGGTTTTTATCTTTCAATTTGTTAATATGGTGTATCACACTGATTGATATGCGTATATTGAAGAATCCTTGCATTCCAGGGATAAACCCCACTTGATCATGGTGTATGATCTTTTTAATGTGCTGTTGGATTCTGTTAGCTAGTATTTTGTTGAGGATTTTTGCATCTATATTCATTCGTGATACTGGCCTGTAATTTTCTTTTTTTGTGACATCTTTGCCTGGTTTTGGTATCAGGGGGATGGTAGCCTCGTAGAATGAGTTTGCGAGTGTTCCCCCTTCTGCTATAATTTGGAAGAGTTTGAGAAGGATAGGTGTTAGCTCTTCTCTAAATGTTTGATAGAATTCGGCTGTGAAGCCATCTGGCCCTGGGCTTTGGTTTGTTGGGAGATTTTTAATCACAGTCTCAATTTCCATACTTGTGATTGCTCTGTTCATATGTTCTATTTCTTCCTGGTTCAGTCTTGGAGGATTGTACTTTTCTAAGAATTTATCCATTTCTTCCAAGTTCTCCAATTTATTGGCATGTAGTTGCTTGTAGTAGTCTCTCATGATCTTTTGTTTTTCTGCGGTGTCCATTGTTACTTCTCCTTTTTCATTTCTAATTCTGTTGATTTGCATCTTCTCCCTTTTTTTCCTGATAAGTTTGGCTAGTGGTTTATCAATTTTGTTTATCTTCTCAAAGAACCAGCTTTTAGTTTTATTGATCTTTGCTATTGTTTCCTTCCTTTTTCATTTATTTCTGATCCGATCTTTATGATTTCTTTCCTTCTGCTCACTTTGGGGTTTCTTTGTTCTTCTTTCTCTAGTTGTTTTAGGTGTAATGTTAGGTTGTTTATTTGATATTTTTCTTGTTTCTTGAGGTAGGACTGTATTGCTATAAAATTCCCTCTTAGGACTGCTTTTGCTGCATCCCCCTCTTAACTTTTTAAAGCAAATGGGGAACGTATTTATAGTCTAAACATTCCATTTATATGTACCTTTCAAAGAAAAAAATCAGTTGCATAGAGGGAGACAATCTGGAATTATAAAATTGATATGAAATTTCTTCTCTGCAACTCTGACTACTGGAATATTTACAGAGAACAATGTGAAGAAAAAGGATTATGACATTACCATTTTAGACGCAGCCAAATTCTACTTGACGTAAGAATGAAAGAATCATTTTCAGATATTTTACAATTTTTTAAAAATCTATATGTGTATCTTTCCTGAAAAAAAGCCAAAGTTAACTCCAGTCCAACAACAACAACAAAAAAATAAATCGGAACAAATGTCCTAAGAAATAAGGACAGGGTTTTAGAAGAAACTTTAGTGAACAATGAAACCAGCATGATGTACAGATGTCTCCAAAATCATTTAACTGTGATTGTAGAGCTTGATAGAACTAGTAGTAGATGATTCTAGAACTACAAGCTAAATAATGTGAAAAATTAATAATTTGAAAATTAAATTCCAAATTATTTCAATAAAATCTGAGCAGTGAGATAAAGAGAAGAAATAAAACATGCTAAATTTCCCACACAGCAGTGGAGAGCTCATTAACACAATTTTATTCAAGGAAGCATAATAAATATAAAATATAAAATAAGGAAATCATAATAATTCCAAGTGTAAGCAATAGTCCAGTTATACCTAAATCCAGAAAGAAAAAATATATAAATTTTGGCATTCATTCTGATTTTTAGTTTTCTCCCCAACCCGTAGAAAGCCAAGAAAATTAAGTACTGACCTCCAGGCTTTTAAAACACAAGTCCATTTATGGAGATAAAGCATTCAAAATAGATAAAATGGTATGAGCTATTCCCAACTCCCCATTAACCACGCTCAGTCATAGTGATAGGTGGCTTCTCTTAAATGAGTTTCTGATACAGAACTAGTGGATTTCGTGGATTGGTACTCTTCTCCATCCCATTATGGATGTTTGGTCTGTTCTAGAACCCCAGAGTTATTTCCCTAGGGAGGCCTCATGTGTTGTCATTGGAGCTATCATTAAGACTCTCAATACAACAGCTCAACCCATCTGATCGGTCACTTGGATCTGAGATTTTTCAAAGAAGAATCAGGCTCTGGTCAGTGCAGATGCAAATTCTGAGCAGTTATGGGACCAGAATGAGGTGGTCATTAAATAAATCCTCCAACCCTGTCTACCTCTCAAGTCCCATATTTGCTCACAGGGATTTGTTCCCTTCTCATACATGTTGATCACACAAGACCCCTTGGCCCTCAGCATGTTTTCCCAACATCAAACCTTTAGACATGTTTACTGGCCCAAAACATTCCAAGACATGACTGTATTTGTGTGTACACGAGCAACCAACCGAGCAGGTGGTTAATGTTTCCTAAGACTGCCCAGTCATTGTTGACATCTGAAACATCTAGTTTAAGCCAGGGTTCAGTTACAGCACGAAATTAGAGGGCTCATCAGTGAATAGATCGAGGGTATAGGTTTATATAGGTCTATGGACCTTGAAGCTGAAATTCTAAACAGCACATTGGAGAGGTCTGGGAGGGAATCCAGCGACAGAGAGTAGGATTAGGGGAGAAGCATAGATACTAAAGGAATAAGAGTACAGAAAATAACTAAATTGGCTCCCATCTTGGACATCACCAAGAATAATGGAAGGCATAGTGGCTCTAGCTGGGACAATAAGATTTTTTTAAATTAATATTAAACTGGGGGTAGCTGAGAAATCAATAGTCTGGTCTCTAGGGACTCAGGTAGATGCCCAGTGGTAGGCAATCTGGACCCAACTTTGTGAGTTCCCATCACAGAACTATTCAAGTTGGACAGTCCTATGGCAAGAGATATTTAGAGAGGATTCCAGCATGGCCTGGATTAAACACATGATTCTAAACAACAGCTATACAATCTGAATCACCTGGGGAGCTTTTGAAAAATCACACATGCTGGAGTTTCACACACACCCCCTCACCCTCACCCAGAAATCACTCTTCTGAATGAGTAGTACTGAGTTGGGTTCTTGGCATCCACATTTCTACAAAGCTGCAAATTTGATTTGTATGCACACCTGCAGCTGAGAATCTAAATTAAATATTGGTACGAACGGCTACCATTTACCATCACAGGCATTCCGATAGGGTGATCACTTCTTACAGTAACCCTCCATGGTAGAGATTATTCCCCCATTTTATAGGTAAAATGGTTCAACATGGTTAAGTAAAACATCCAAAGTCACACAGGTAGTCATGTGATGGCTAGCAGCTGAATCCACATCCGTCAAACTCCTTCTCCTACACCCACTGCCTCTCAAAAGCAGCTCCATCTCTGAAAACCTACAGTATATGTCCCTCTCCACCCCCTTCTGCCTTGCTCACTCTGTCACTCCTCAAGGTACACTCTTTCTCCCTCATACCTAGCAAAACCCTTCCCAATGACGAATCTGCTCCATGACTAACAGAGGGGTCCCTTCTTCCTCTGAACTTTCACAGCCTATGTTCATTTGTTCATTTATTCCTATATTTACTGAGCACCTAATACATGCCAGACACTATGCTAGTCACTACAGCACTGAACAAAATGGTTAAGGTTGGTGCCCTCACAGAACTTAGAGAGAGAGTAATTAGACAAAAAAATAAATCAACAAGGTAATTGCAGATTGTGGTAAATGTTATATAGGAGGAAAGATAATGTGATAGAATGGGAAAGACTTTTTAAATGGAGTGCTCGGGAATGGTTTGAGCTTTCCGAGGAGGTAATATCTGAGTTAGGACCTGAAGGATGAGAACGAGCCAGTCATATTCAGGACCAGAGGAAGAACATTTCAATTGAATGAACTACCCAATGCAAAGACCCTGAGGCGAGAAAGCTCTTGACGTGTTCCAGAAGGGGAAATGCAGCCTGTTGGCTGGAGCACAGTTAGCAAGAGGGAGAGTGGCATGAGAGGAAGGTGCAGAGAAGAGGAATGCCAGATCATAGAGGGCCTTCGAAGCCTTAGGAAAGAGCTTGGATTTTATTTAAAAGCAGTGGAAAAAATAAATAAATAAAAAATTTAAAAATAAAATAAAAGCAGTGGAATGCCATTGGAGGGTTTTAAGCAAGGGAATGAAATAATCTGACATATTTTTAAAAGACCATTTTGACTGTCGGGTGGAGAACAGATGGGAGAACAGGAGTGGAAGGAGAGGTCAGTTAGCATCTAGAGCAGTAGCCCAACAGAGAGAGCTGAGGTCTTGGATGCACTTGAGAGGTGATGGTAGAGATGGAAAGAATGGGATGGATTCAAGACATATCCTGGAAGCAGAACAATGTTTTCGGTGATGAGTTGGATGTGAGGGTGAGAGAAGAGGTAGAATCAAGAATGATTATATCTCTTATTCATTTGACCTTTATTTCCTGCTTGAGGATTTAGTAGTTTTTTAATGACTATGTCTTCTCAAATATATGGACAGTTCCTAAAGGACAGAATCTTTATCTTACAATCTCTTGCAACCCCACAATGCCTACTTACAATCATATGTTTTACATGGTAAATAATCAAGAAATAGTTGTTCATTGGTAGCTTGCTACCACTTTATCATTGTTCAAGATGCAATAAATGTTACTTTGATATGATCACAGCTTCTCAGGAAGGAAACACACATGAGTAAATTATAGGTACAAATAACAAGACAGGAACACATTACCTCTATATTTTCTACCCAACAGAGGTAACTCACACCTACCAAACACCAAGTAGATGAAAGCTGAGAAAAAGACCCACAAAAACTAATATCGGTCTTTTACCAGTGAATTCTGAGAAAGCTGTTTAAACCGCAATAATTTTAATCATAATAGCATGCATCAAAATTTTACTAAACACAAGGTATTAGATGTACACTATCTTATTTATTTCTCACAGAAAACCTTACTGCAAGGTAAATGATTTATACCCATGTAGTTTACAGATACAAAAATGGAGATCTTAAGAGTTTAAGTCATATTCAAAAGTTACACCACTATAAAAAGACAGAGCCAGTATTCAAACCATGGTTTTTACAACCCCAAAGTCCAGGTCCATTAAGTCCAGGCAACCTCACACTGAAGGGGTCCACTCTAGGCTTTGACTGGGACTGACCTTATAGGTTAGCTAAAACCTCAGATGAAAAGGCTGCATGAAAAAGCATTTAAATCAGCCTGGACGGGTTCTACGACAACTCCCTCTGCCCCAATCTTGTCTTCAGGAAATTTCCCAGAGCAAGAGAGCTGCTGGAAATGGATCTCCCCTGCCACTGTATTTGTCCCAAAGCCTTCTTGGTACTGATGTTTAACCCTATGATATGGGGGTGTGGCCCAGGTCTTGCCTAGAAGATAAGCCCATCACAGATATTCCCACCATGCTTAAGAGAGATGGCAGCCACTGCCACTTCTACTCAGACCAAATGCTACCCAAGAAAGCAGGTGGCCCCGATTACTGACATTCAAAATTCAATCCAACAGAGGCTGCAACAGATAATAAAAATATCACTATCACAAGGAAAGAAGCCATTTAAAAACAGTTAACATCCAAAGGAAAGGAAAAAGAAAAGCAGCACAAATTTTGTATTGCATATGCATAGGCGTGTTCATTAAAGCACACGTTTCTCTGGCTAATTACATCATTAACAACGTTTGGATCTGCATCAGGAATACAGTCAGCTAATTATGAATGTGGCTGGGAATTTTTCCTTAGTATCCTATTATCTGTGATTTTATTCAAATAATCAACTTCAAAATAGGTCTCCGTGGGGGGAAATGTGTTGTGCCAGTTTCAAGGGCCACAGTGATATTGTAACTCTGTTTCATATCTTGAAGGTAAAAATGTCTGTTCTTACTGCTAGCTCTAAAATTCTATCCAAGAAAATATTCCACAAGGAAATCTGATGAAAGGTACAGGCAGCTTATGGCATCTAATCAACAACTGTATTACCAATGACTGCTGTTTATTACACATATCAGCACAACAACGTGACTGATGACAGAAATAACAGAGTAATGTAAGGCTTAATCTAAGACTGTTTTAGACCAATAAGTACCAAGCTGAGAAAGAAAAAAAATGAGCCATAATATCTACAAATTGAGGCAGACATTTTGCCAGATGCTGGGGGAATGAATGATTGACCTATTCCCCGTATTGATATTGACAAAAACAAAAAACAAAAAACCTTCCCAGAAAAATAAACGACTAGATGAAACACTGGCAAAAGGGCAAATACAAGGACAGAAATGAAAGAAAATCACATTAAAGTCAGTTTTCATCTTTACACAACAATAATAGGAAGAAGTCTCTATCGTGCCTTAGGGTCAAATCAGAAAGTTTATGTAACACCTGGAAATCAGTGTAACACGATAGGTTGTAAGGGCCGAAACAGTCTAGGCAGATGAATACAAGAGTCTACACTACACTCACATTCTAGATCAGGTAATCCAGCACTTATACCTAAACTTTCTTCATTTGTAAAAATGTTCTCATTCCCTCTTAACAGTAAGCTCTCTGCAGGCAGTGGCTATATCCTATATTTTTAGAATATCCCCTGTAGTCATGTGAGTTACTAATATCATTATGAACATTAATTCTGGTGAAGTTTATATATAAGAAACATGGCCTAAGGAATGGGCTGAAAAGTGTAGCCTTATGACAAAGTTTCATGCACTTTATGGCATGTTCTGAATTTGGCCAAATATAGTTAGACACTCAATCCAGGATCACTTGAGCATTAAATTACATACATCATTGATGTTGGGTTGCAATCTAACATCGAAATACACAGCAACTTGAATTTGGAAAATGTTATCACAATCATCAAAAGGAAATGGGAGGGTTATAGGCGATACTTTTGAGAAAGAAGCACATTCTCAAAAGTATCGACAGCTGCTGAACTGCTGTGACTCAGCACATTAGTACCAAAAAGCCTACTTGCCCTTAAGACAGTAGAAAGAAAAAAACTACTTCTTGATGGATTTTTTATTCTAAAGTCTCCCATGAACTTTAACCTCAACTAACAATACATTCCCTTCAGATCGTACTCACAGATCATCTGGAGGAAAAAGAAAATTTTCCATTTCACATAAAAACACTTACTGTCAACCAACAGTGTCTTATATGGAAACAGCTAGAATCTGAACACTTCAGAAACTGCAGAGGAGGTGACAGAGTAGGTAAAAGCGTGAATGCGGGAAGGAAAAAAAAAGCTGGAAGGAGGAAAAAAAGAGTTTATCAGCATATCTCTTATAAAGATCTCCCATTTGTAGAGGTGAAATGGTTTTTGATGCTTTGAGCTGCATAGGAATCTTTCTTTTTTCAAAAACTAACATTAAAACTCTTCATTTTTATGTTCTAGCTGTAAATAGAACACTTGAATCAAAAACCAATAAATAAGGTAAAGTGAAAGCTAATGACTTTTAGACCTTCCCGCTTTACGGTAGGAAGTTTCAAAAGACCTTGAATTTTTGTTAGAAACATTACCTGCCTGCCACTCCCTACTAGATTATGACTCTCTTACGACGGCAAACACTTATCCAGCAGCTACTCTGCATCGAGCAAAATGCCAAGTGCTTTTTATCATTATGTCATTAAATGTTCATAATAACTCTATAAGGTGACCACCATTTTCTCTCATTCTACAGAAGGAAACAGAGTTTGGAGAAGTTTAGAAGTGGTGATGGAACCCCTGAGCAGCTCAGCCAAAACTCACACAAGACTTTCTGATTCTAAAGTTCACGCTTCATCACCCTGAGTCTTATAACCAATGTCATCATTCATTTTGAACACTCAAGTGGCTCCAATCGTTTGTAAGTGACATGTTCAATGGCATTTACTTGGCAAAAGGGTCACACAAGAGATTTGTTGCATGCAGCAAGTCAAGACAGTTTTTAAAGATCAATATGTAGTGAGGTGCCAGAAAATCGATTTCAAAGGAGCAAAAACTCCCATCACCTGGAACACAGATGCTAAACACATAAGTGTGTTGCCAGGCCAACCTACCTCACCCAGGTGGGCATGAGGAGCCAATCACGGCATTCTCCCCTGCTAAGTCCAGATATGGTCCCAGAACCCTCACACACACTGCTAAAAATTCAGAGATAGTGATGCAGTGAAGCTTGTCTGCCACTCCTCACCTGAATGCACTCATTTGTATTCCAACTTATATCAAAGCTTTTTCAAACCCTCCCCAACCACATAGAGAGGAGATTGGGCTCCACTAAGAAAATCTTAAAAGATGAAGAGTTGCAGCAACAACTAATATCCTTCTGGGTGGAGCTTTTCATCATTGCATCCCACCTTCAGGGCTCACTAAGCCTGTTTCTATATGGAATTTGCCTTCCGGAAAAGTGCTTTGGGTTCTCAACTTGATACATAACCTAGTGACATAAGGTAAGCCGCTTCCTTGCTCTGGTTCTTAATCGGAAATGATACCTATTATTAGCTGTAAATGGAGTATTTGTGAAATGCCAACATATTACCCACCTCAGAAGGCATTTCTAAAAAGCAAGTGAAACAATGTTTATGGAACATTGTAAACCTTAAAGTGCTGGTCACCTCTAGAGAAGTGGTCCCCAACCCTTTTGGCATCAGGGACAGGTTTTGTGGAAGACAGTTTTTCCAGGGATGGGGATGGGGGGGAGATGGTTCAGGCAGTAATGCAAGCGATGGGGAGCGATGGGGAGCGGCAGATGAAGCTTCGCTCACTAGCCCGCTGCTCACCTCCTGCTGTGTGGCCAGGTTCCTAACAGGCTGTGTGGACACCGTTGAGGACCCCTGCTCTAGAGAATCAGGCTCTACTATGAACAGACTTGAGAAACCATGCCCCACCCTTGTTAACCAACTCAGAAAAGAAACTCTGCCTCTGAAATCAGTCCTCAAGGTTGGGCCATCCATCCTGGAGGGCCACGTGCATGGATATGGGGAAACCAAGAGTCAGCCCCAGGCCCTTGTTTTTGGTTTATCAAAGCATAGAAATGTCATGCCAGGTGAGAAGCAAGGGTGAAGCTGCAGGAGACAGGGTAAGAAGGTGTGGAATCAGGAAAGGAATGAAGCTTGAGGGGTGAAACAAAAGAGGAGGCCAGGGTTTCAGCAAGGTTCAGCCACAGGATAAGCCTGGGATGCAGTCCAGAAGCCAATTTCACTGTGCCTGCCATCATCTGTGCCACCCTTCCAGGGGACTCGGGGTGCTTCCACAGGCCATAGCACTGTGGAAGGTGCTGGAGAGATGATGCTGAAGAAGACTACATGGTTGCTGAGCTTCCAGATTTACAGCCCAGGAGAGCAGACTGATAAAAACCATGAAAATAATGATAAATTGTACACTTAGGTATTAAGAACGTAATCCTGACATTCTCTGAGAGCAAGAGAATGTCAGGGTGACATTTAAGATGAAACTTGAAAGATGAGAAGGAGTTTGTTGTGCAAAAATCAGGTAGCCTCCCTCAACAGATGAATGAATAAATAAAATGTGCTGTATACATACAGGAGAAAATTATTCAGCCTGAAAAAAGGAATGACGTTCTTCAAAGGGTACAAACTCCCAGTTAAAAAGATAAATAAATACCAAGGATGAAATGTACAACATGATAAATATAATTGACACTGCTGTACATTATACATGAAAATTATTGAGAGTAAATCTATCACAAGGAAAAAATATCATTTTTCTATTTCTTTAATTTTGTATCTATGTGATGATGAATGCTCACTAAACTTGTAATCGTTTCATGATGTATGTAAGTCAAACAATTATGCTGCACACCTTAAACTTATACACTGCTGTGTGTCAATTATATCTCAATAAAACTGAAAGAAAAAAAAAAGGAATGAAGTTCTGAAACATGCTGTAACATGGATGAACCTTGAAAACATTACGCTAAGTCAAATAAGCCAGACATAAAAAACAAGTATTGTATGAGACCACACATAAGAGGTCCCCACAATACAAATTCACAGAGACAGAAAGTAGAACAGAGGTTACCAGGGGCTAGAGGCAGGAAGGAATGGGGAGTTCTTTAATGGGTACCGAGATTCTGTTTGGAACGATGAAAATGTTCTAGAAATGGACAGCAGTGATAGTTGCACAACACTGTAAATGTACTTATTGCCACTGAAATGCACACTTATAAATGGTTAAAATGGTAAACTTTCCATTATGTGTATCTTACCACAATAACAATTTTTAAAGCAGGTTGGCAATTATTTCAAGTAGAGAGAAAAGGCCCTGAAGCTGATAAGGGATTGACATATTGGTTGGGAGAGAATGATGGGAGACGTAACCTGTCCAGAAGCCAAAAAGACAAACCCCAGTTGGCTTCAAACTCCATGGTTAGATCCCAATACTGAGCATATACCCAGAGAAAACCTTAATTCAAAAAGATATATGTACCACAATGTTCACTGCAGCATTACTTACAGTAGCCTGGACATGGAAGCAACCTAAATGTCCATCGACAGATGAATGGATAAAGAAGATGTAGCACATATATACAATGGAATATTACTCAGCCATGAAAAGGAATGAAATTGAGCTATTTGTAATGAGGTGGACAGACCTAGAGACTGTCATACAGAGCGAAGTAAGCCAGAAAGAGAAAAACAAATACCATAATGCTAACACATATATATGGAACCTACAAAAATGGTACTGATGAACCTAGTGGCAGGGCAGGAACAGAGATGCAGACGTAGAGAATGGACTTGAGGACACCAGGGGGAGGGGAAGCTGGGACATAGTGAGAGAGTAGCACTGACATATACACACTACCAAATGTAAAATAAATGGCTAGTGGGAAGCTACTACAGAGCACAGGAATATCAGCTTGATGCTTTGTGAAGACCTAAAGGGGTGGGACAGGGAGGTTGGGAGGGAGGCTCAAGAGGGAGGGGATATGGGGATATCTGTATACACATAGCTGATTCACTTTGTTGTGCAGCAGAAACTAACACAATACTGTAAAGCAGTTATACTCCAATAAAGATTTTTTAAAAAGATAAAAATAAAATATAATATAAACACAAAATCCATGGTTAGGAGTTTGGATTTTATTCTAAGTGTGGTGGCCATTTCACTGTTTTTAGAAGAGTTTTAAGCAAGAAGAAGCAAGTGTAGAAGTGGGTTCTTAAAGGGACTGCTGGTAAGAATTCCCAGCCCAAAAGGAAGAAGGCCCCACAAAAGGATGAGAACAAATCTGGAAGACAGACAGTCCCAGGAACCCTCAGCTGCCTACACTGCAAACCACTCGTCACTGGACCCTTCCACAGGAGGCAAACTACCCACAGGGAAGAACACAGATGCCACCTCTTCCATGAAACACCTCATCTTCCCACCCGAACTCTCTTAGTCTTGACCCATTCTTCTCACGTGACACGTAGGAGCTCACCCTTATAGAACAGTTCATGGTGTACCTGTCTTCACTCTCCTCCCAGACTCCAGACTTTCCTAGTCACAGGATCAATCAAGCACAGCATCAGATCCGGACTCTGGATTTGTTGCTGATGATAACACAGTTACAGTGATTCCCTCACCTTGCTCCTGGCTTGGCTGAATTTTTAAAAACTCAAAGTCTTTAAGCTGTCACTTACAACTGGCACCTTTTCTGAAAATTAAAAAATAATAATAATATCAGCAAAATATTCGGTCTTTTCCAGAGAGTTGATGGAAATGTGTGATGACGTTTCCACAAATTCCTACCTATTTTGGAAGATTTCATCCTCACTTCCAGCATCCACTTCTGAGCCCTGTTCACATGAGGGACTCATGTCACAGCTCCCACCCGCCACCGTCCCCCACCCCCACCAGGGCAGCAGCAGGGCCTCCAGGGATACAGTCACTGGAAGAAGGCAACCAACAGCATCCGCCAACTGTACCTTCTCTGAAGGGGAAGTCCATTATCGGACACACGCTGCCATCTGGGACACACAGCTGCTCCTTCCACAAGTACCTGCTCCTCAGCACCCAAGTTCACAGTTTGCTAGTGTTTTTAGTGGAATTCCCAATTTCTGTGGCTTCATAACGCTGAGCTAAAAATACAGTGCTGGCTGGCACATGCCCCAGATTCTGGAGCCCCAAAGAAGACTGAAGGATAAATAAGAAGAGGTGTGCTTAGAGAGAAGCAGTCTCAGCCGGGAGAAGCCAGTGGCCATGTGGTGAGAAGGGGGAGGGTGTCAGTAGGCGAAGGGAACAGTTATTACAGGAGGGAAAAAAGAAGTGAAGACCCACTAAATGACAGTTCTTTGGGGAATGGAACAAGCACCCTCCTCTAAATTAACTTCCTACATTCTCAGTTCGATAATCCGGATGACTGACTTTCAAAGCAATACAAGTTGTCTTACATGGAGTTTCTTACACAAATTTCTAGGGAGCTCTTTGTTACGCATTATGGTACATTTTAATCTAAGTTCTGTATTTTAATTGATCCATGGAAAGATAATGTTAGAATTAAAATGTACTTTTAGAATTTCTTAACCCCCAGGATGGTAATTATCAGAATGTGTTTAGAGTCTGAATCGCAAATCAGAATATCAAAATAACTTAGCCAAGCATGAAACTGATGTTTCTCAGCTACAGAATAAATTCAATGAAAACTGTTTTATTTTTTCTTTTTGCCAAAATGGAAACAAATTTGTTACTTTGTCTAATACGCTAAAAAAAATTCCTTCAGTAAAGTATCTAAAATATAAAAATCATCCAGGATCCCTCCCAGTGGAAACTACCATGGTTAATGTTTTGATGTATAGCTTTCTAAACTTTTTTATAAACATACATGTACATATGAACTTTTTCAAAGTTAAGAGCACATTATTCATGCAGTTTGTAACTCAGTAATATACTGTTAATACTTACCTATGCCAATAAACATTTTTTCCAACATAATCTTTTATTGGCTACAAAATATCCATTTCATGTATCTGCAATGATTCATTTAACCAATTTCCTTATCAACAGACATCTGAAATTGTTTCCAATAGTTCACTATTATAAGCAACTATAAACAAATATAATTACAGAAAATCAAAAACGTGAGTGCCTTACACTTCTCTCTACAAATAAATTTGAAATAGATGATTTTTCTAAGAATATGTAACTTATCAAAATGGATATCAAAAAGAATAGGAAACTTAGGACCAGTAAGTATTTTTTTTTAAGTATCCCAAGGGCTACCTCTCCCCAAGTACCACATTCAGATAGTTTTCTAGGTGAAATCTTTAAAAATCCTATTTATAGTATTCCAGAGAATAGAGAAAGAAGGAAATGCTTTCCATTCTTTTCTCAATATTTAGAATAATATTAATACCAAAACCAACAAAGATGGCATAGAAAAAAAAATAGACCAATCTCACTTACGAATATCAGTGTAAGAATTCTAAGTAAAATTTAGCAAATATAGTCCAGATTAAAAGAATGAAACATCAAAAGATCCAGAAGAATCCATTCCAGCAACTAGTATTGATTACTATCAGGAAATCTAATAATATAAACCAGCATATAACTGGTTAAAAGGAGAAAAAATATATATGATCACCTTAATATATGCCTAAAAGACATGATAAAAATAACTCATTTCTGATTTTTAAAAAAATCCCAGTAAAATGGGAATAGATGAATGTTTCCTTAATATTATGTAAACATAGCGCTTCCTAAGTGGTTAAGAACCTGCCTGCCAATGCAGGGCACACAGATTCGATCCCTGCTCCAGGAAGATCCCATATGTTGCAGAGCAACTAAGCCCGTGTGCCACAACTACTGTGCCTGCGCTCTAGAGCCCATGAGCCACAACTATTGAGCCCGTGTCCTGAAACTACTGAAGCCCATGTGCCTAGAGCCCATGCTCTGCAACAAAACAAGCCACCGCAATGAGGAGCCCATGCACCACAATGAAGAGTAGCCCCCGCTCTCCACAACTAGAGAAAGCCTGTGTGCAGCAATGAAGACCCAACGCTGCCAATGAATTAATTAATTAAATAATTAATTGGTTAAAATATTATGTTTATATAGCCAAAAACTGGTAAATGATGAAGAAAAAGCCAAAAGTCGAAAACAAACCAAAAGTCAACACCATCGCAAAAACAGAAGCAGTATACCAGAATGATTAAGTACATGACCTCAGAAACTAGAATTCTAAGTTCAAATTTCAACTCTATCACTAGTTGGATAACCTCGAACAAATTACCTAACTTCTCCATGCCTCAGTTTTCCCATCTGTAAAATGTGATAATAATACTCATAGGCATATTGTAAGGACTGAATGAGTATATATATATATATATATATATATATATATATATATATATAATATGTACACAGTGCTTAGAACAGCACTTGGCACACAGCACTCTATCATGGTAAATAAGAAGATAACTAGATGCACGTAACATCAAAAACCCAAGATCATGAATGAATAATGAAACACTCAAACCACTACCATGAAAGTCAGGAATAAGAAAAGAATATTCAAAGTCAACACAAATTTTTCTTCTGAAAACACTAGCTAAGTGGTCAGTCAAGAGAAAAATATAACTTTTATAAACATAGAAAAATGAAAGATGGAATTACCATTATTGGCAGGTGATAAGCTTTTATTCCTTTAAATACCAAGGAAATCAACTGAAAACCTATTAGAAACGATAAGAATTTATTGGATTTCTTTCATTCATTACTCCAAAGAGAGATTTAGAGAGAAATACGAAAACAATCTCAAGTTGGTATAAGCTGGGAAGCTGGACCTTTGGAAAACTCACCTTGGCAACTTAATTTGGGGGATTCCCATGTGCCCAAGGCTGTGCAGCTTGAAACTGTATCTTCTGGGCCACTGAAGAATCCTTCTCTGCAAGCATAACGAACCTGGCTGCCAAGCCTAGAGGTATAATTTCCTATGATATAGCCATTTGGGACTTCAGGAGGGGTGCCACAGTCTATTTCTGAAAATAAATTAATGTCAAACTCATTACTATATGAATGTGAAGTTCCGAAATTCATAATCTCTCTCTACCTTTACCTCATCCCCTCTCCCCTCACATATACACACCCAAGCCATATTTTAAATAGACTGGTTCATTTCCACATGACTTCTGGGAGTGTTTCCAATGAGTGTCTCTATTGAATCTTCTGGCCTTCCACAGGTAATAGCATCTATACATGCACAAAACTGAAAGGCTTTGGCAATCAATCCTCACTAACTAAAGAGAAGCCTAGCTCAGCGAAGTAAAAAATTTAAATTCCACAATACCTTAAGATATATAGGCCTTTATAATTTCCCTGGTCACTTTTGAGATACTGGGTCCTTAGCAGATCAGCTGTATTTACTATAACAGTTAATATCTGAATATCTATTAACTACTAAAAATCCCCGAAGCATACTAATTTTAGCTTTTTTAATATAGCCCCTTCTATCTTGATTGCTATTTTGTTTCATAGGTTATACACATGCAAAGGAACAGATTCCACCCACATGCCCAGCACAGACCCACAGACTTAGTCTGGGAGCAGGAGAAATTCACCACCAACAGATTCTCACCTTTGGATGCTGCATTCTTTGGCAGAAACCCACCTGTGCACGATGTGGCATCTCTGGTTGGATGGAAAGGCTCAGGCCCACCCTGTGGCAAGTATCCATCCATACAGTAGCATTCAAAGCTCCCATGAGTGTTCACGCACCGTCCTCCATGCCTGCACCAGCCGGAAACCTCACACTCGTCTATGTCTTGAGACCCATCCCAAATACAAGAAGGGAGAGAAAAACAGAAAAAGGAGAAAACGGGGGACATTGTGACAGCCACTTCTCACATTCTCAACCTACATTTATAAGTGGATGAATTTGTTTGTAATTGTATCATGAATTTCATTTTACTCCTTAAGAGTTCTCCTGGGACCTCCCTGGTGGCGCAGTGGTTAAGAATCCGCCTGCCAATGCAGGGGACACCAGTTCGAGCCCTGGTCCGGGAAGCTCCCACATGCCGTGGAGCAACTAAGCCTGTGCACCACAACTACTGAGCCTGCGCTCTAGAGCCAGCAAGCCACAACTATTGAGCCCTCGTACCACAACTACTGAAGTCCATGTGCCTAGAGCCCATTCTCCGCAACAAAAAAAGCCACCACAATGAGACGCCTGAGCACTGCAAGGAAGAATAGCCCCCGCTCACCGCAACTAGAGAAAGCCCACGGCAGCAAAGACCCAACAGAGCCAATTAATTAATTAATTAATTTAAAAAAAAAGAGTTCTCCTGTATCCTTCACATCATAGGCACTAAGAGGTGCTCAATAAATATTTGTCGATGTGTTCTGAAAATTTACAAAAACCAACAACTATCACCAACTCTCTAAGAACCCAACAAAATGAACCCAAAAAAGTATGCTAAAAAAAACTCAATTACTATCAAATAAGGATGGCCTCAACCTCATACTAAAATATCCGAAGCAGAATTCCTAACACAAAACAATTTATACCAGAGTGAAAAATGCTTCCCAGCTCACGAGCATAGAACAAAGAGGCATGAAGTAAAGAAGATAACTCAGAAGAGTCTCACTAATTTTACCAAGATCAGAAGGGCTTAAAACAGCCTTCAAGAAGGACAAGACATGCTCCTTAGCTGACTTTTCCCCTTGACTGAAGATTGCCAGTGGCAGCAGGTCCAGGAGTAAAAACCACACGATAATTCAGAGGCTGAAAAAGAAATCTCTCTGCCCGTTAGCAGTTCCGCGCCTCCCCCCACCCCCCGACCTGGCTTAGCGAACAAAATTTAAAACTTTAGAAACTCCATCCGAGCCACACACACACCAATTTCACTTAGAGAAAGAAAAGTACCTTAAGTAAAAGGGGACTTTTTCCGGGACATCTGCAAGAATCATCAAGGGGCAGAGGACAGGGGGGCAGCGTGACTGAAGAAAGCCTAGTTATTCCCAGTAATTCCCAAAGACCAGTAATTTTAGAAGGACTGATATAAGGTAGCCAACATTCTATTTTGCCAGTAGACTTTTTTTTTTTCCAAAAAAACTAACACTATCATTTCATTTAAAAAAAGAACATTTTAACAACGCCCTCCCCCCCCCAAAAAAAGGAAGAATATAACCTCAGAATCCTTTAAAATTTTTGTTTAGTATGATTTAATTAAAATTCACGATATTCTTTATATTGGTTTGTTTTTTGGTTTTGGACCAAGGAACACCTCATCGCTAGCTGATTGTTGTCTGGGAACCTGTAATTCATTCAGTTGCTGGAGGAGATCCAAGTGACCCATTCTGATCAACCTACATCTTTAGTACAGCAAATTCCGGGCAACGCTGTGGGAGATTGGCTCCAGAGATGGCTGTCAGCAGTTCCTCCTCTTCCTTTCTTGCCTCTCCTCCCATCAGGAATGGAATCCATCTCCCCTCCCCTTGCGCTGGTCTTGAGACTTGCTTTGGCCAATATAACTCGGCAGAAGTAACATGGTGCCTGCTCTGGACCAAGCCTTAGAAGACACCTGGGAGCTTCCTCTCCCCCTCTGTTGGAATCCAGTGTCCATGCTAAGAAAATCTGTGTTTGGGAGACAGGCCACTCCGAGAGGCCCTAAAAATGAGATGCCACGTGAAGACAGAGGCCACATGAAGGAGAACTAAGGTGCCTTGGCCGACAGCCAGTATCAAGGCCTGAGCCATGTGTGAAAGAGGCCTTCTTTCATCTGCCAGCCCAGCCCAGCCTAGTCCAGCCACCAGCTGAATATGTCCACACAAGTGACAAAACCACCTAGCCATGGAACTGTGGCAAATGATAAATTGTTGTTTTAAACCACTAAGTCTGGGGGAAGTGGCAGGGTGGGAGGGGTAGAGTTATGCAGTAAGAAATAACCAAGACACTCTTGACGTACGAAGAGACACTGAAGTCAGACCAAGGTTAAGAGGATGCTGTATTAATGAAAAAGAGGGGAGTTTCTGAGAAAATAATGAAATCTTGGTCATTAAAAACAAAATATGAACGCCAAAAATAAGAACTCAATAGAGGCATTGAATAATAGGTTGATCACTGCTAGAAAATAAGTTCGCAAATTCCAACCTGAGGAATTCTCCAAAACACATAGAAAAATAAATTATATAAGATAGAAACTATGGGACAAAAAAATGATGTGAGGACAGACCCAAAATATTCAATATCTATTTAAAAGGAATTACAGAAGAGAATGGAGTAAATGTATAAAAATTGATATCAAAAGAAAAATTGCTCAGCTTATGTATTCAAGTCCAAGTAGCCTTTTAAGGTGACAGGCATGAATGTTGAAAAATGAGTCATTCTGAATTTCATGGGATAAGATAAAAATCTATAAACCTCCTGAGAGAAAGGGATGGTAATTTATGAGGAAAAGAGAACCAATGTGACCCAGGACTTCTTGTCTGAAACACTAAATGCTAGATAGCACTGGAGTAATATTTACAGAGTTCTACAGAAAAGAGAGCAAAACAACGTGCCATATTTAAGCAAAGGAATGACATTTTAGAACATGAATGTCCTCAAGAACTACACTACTGATATTTCTTTTCTGAAAAAGATTTTGGGAAAAAACACTCAAGCCAGAAAAAAACATCAGAATAAATAATGTCAAGAAAGGGGAAGACATCATAAAACACAACAAAGAATGGTGAGAAATGAAACCAGTAAAACAAAAATTTGTTGATAGACTCACGGAGGTTTTAGTAACTGTTAAGAAAGGATTCTTGAACTAAAAATAATATAAAATAAATATGATATGTATATGAAAGTTCTCCTTCACACCTCAATCCTACCCTCATAGATAACCACCTTCAACAGTCTATATTTAGATTTAAAAGATTTTTTTAAATAAATTGTTTTATACTGTGAAAAAAATATATAAAATAAAATCAATCCCAATCTAGTACAAACTGTAGAAATGACTGCAACACTGCAGGATCCAACATGTGTTCCTAGATTGGATCAATCATTTTAGTTCATCAAGATTTTTTTATTCCACTGAGAAATTTGTAAAATGCATTTATGTTTCTATCTCTAACACAGAAACCATTTTCCAGCCTGTTCACCTGCCCCAGACTTCTCAGAAGATAGTGAGTGGGAATAAATGAATTTTTCAGTAGACTGCTAAAAATAAGGGGTCCAAGTATTATAGGGCAAAAATGCAGCAGTATGGAAAATATTTGGAGTTTCTAGATAATGATTAGCTCTGTATGAGTTACTACAGGCATTAATCAGTTTGCTTTGCATACATTCAACAGCCTAATAACAATAATTATTATAATGACTGTTAATAACAATAACTCCTGCATGTTATCTCGCACATGCCAACCACTGTTCTAAATACTTCATTATTTATCACTGATTATTTTGCATCTTATTTATTCCTCACAATAACCCTGGGAGGTTGATGCTATGATTATCCCCATTTTACAGATGAAGTAGCTGAAGCACAGAATGGTCAACTGGACTGAAGTCACTCAGGTAAAGCAGCGCAAAAGCCAGGATCAGAAGCCAGGTATCTGGCTTCTGAGGCCATATTCTTAACCACTATGCCACACTGTTTCTCCCTTTACAATCTAACTGTACCATCACCCAATCAACAATTCTCTATCTTGTCCACAGAGATTGTCAAAGATATCAGTTGCTTTAAGGAAGTCTAGATGTATCTACCCTGTATCACTGAGATGAGTATGACACGATTTTGACTTCTGTTATTTATTTATTTATTTATTTATTTATTTATTTATTTTTGACTGCATTGGGTCTTTGTTGCTGCATGCAGGCTTTCTCTCGTTTGTGGCGAGTGGGGGTTAATTTTGTTGTGGTGAGCAGGCTTCTCATTGCAGTGGCTTCTTTTGTTGGGGGCTCTAGGCGTGTAGGATCAGTAGTTGTAGCATGCCAGCTTCAGTAGTTGTGGCTTGAGGGCTGTAGAGTGCAGGCTCAGTAGTTGTGGCACATGGGCTTAGTTGCTCCACTACATGTGGGATCTTCTTGGACCACAGCTGGAACCCCTGTCCCCTGCATTGGCAGGCAGATTCTTAACCATGGCGCTACCAGGGAAGTCTCACAGTTTTGACTTTTAATCCCCTGTTACCTCCTAATGCTCACAAACCATCCCTTTTCTAAACTGTTCTAGAATCTTGGCTAGATAAACATGTTAAATTCATCAGAATAACTTCTCCATGTAGTGGTAGATTCCACGGGGTCTCCAAGGTGATAACATGTTTGCTTGAAGAAAAAATGTTCTGAGCAACCTTATTAACATACTTAACCAATCAACGGAGAAAATTCCCTACACCTCATTCTATGTATAGGATTATTTAACTTTATCCACAACAAGAACAATTCTTTGGTAGAAAGTAGCAAAACTGAGCAGGACACTCTGACCTTGTGCCAGGGCCCTGGTGTTCTATATTTAAAGTCCTTTCATGGATTCAAAAGTCAAACAGACCCAGATTTGAGAATTGATTTTGCTACTTACTAGTTGTACTAATGTCTGTTCCTTAACCTTTCCAAACCACTACTGTAAAATGAAGTTAATTATAGTAGGGTATTTTTGCAGAGATTAAATAAACGATGTGGAAAGCACTAAACACTGGGCTGGCCGACCTTTGGCCCTCAATACATGAATGGGCCTCGCCTCTGTACTGACTCAGTTCTCCTTGGAGCACAAGCCACTCCTTCCTAACCCACACCTGAGTCTGACCATGAGCAGTGAGCGTGCACATGTGTACACACGCTGCCATGGCGTTCTTGGCTGGAATCAGGGGAGTGGCCACACGGTTTGCTGCACTAGATTTAAATGCTCTAAGACAGAGGCCACCTTCCCTCCTGAAATGCCAAGTTCAGCTCAGAAACCTATGTCTTCAGAAGCCACATTAGAGGAACACAAACACCCATTTAAAATCAGGACTGTTAAATTCATATCAGTTATTGATATTACCCAGTGTTGACAAGGATGTGAAGAAATGAAGACCTTCATAAAATATCAGTGAGAGAGAATATTGGTATGAACTTTCTGGAAGATAGTCTGGCACTATGTATCAAAATGTAAAATGTGTAGGTATCCTTGTGACACAGAAACTACTTTCCAGAATTTATAACAAGGAGATAATTACTTGCAAGGATGAAAGTGCAAGGATATTCATTATGGCATTGCTTACAATGGCAAAAAAAAACAGAAAAACAATCACAATAGGGGAAAATAATAATCAGTTAGGTAACAAAGTACAGCCACTTAATGAATTCCAGGTAGTTAATTTTAAAAGGTATTGTATATCCATCTCTATATTAATTTATAAGAGTTATGATTTATATACAATAAAATATACTGATCTTAAGTGTTCAGTTCATGAGTTGTGAAAAATCTCATACAACCATGTAGCCAACATTGAAGCAAGGTACAGGGGCGTCCCTGGTGGCGCAATGGTTAAGAATCCGCCTGCCGATGCAGGGGACACTGGTTCAAGCCCTGGTTGGGGAAGATCCCACATGCTGAGGAGCAACTACTGAAGCCCACGCATCTAGAACCTGTGCTCTGCAACAAGAGAAGCCACCGCAATGAGAAGCCCACGCACCACAACAAAAAGTAGCCCCCACTCGTCACAACCAGAGAAAGCCCGGGCACAGCAACAGAGACCCAGGGCAGCCAAAAATGTATTTATTTATTTACTTACTTTTATTTATTTATTTAAAAAAAAAAAACAAGCTATAGAACATTTCCATCACCCCAGGAAGTCCCCTCATGTTTCCTTCTAGTCAATCACCACCCCACCCCTAGACAACCCCTTTTCAATTGCTATCTCTATAAATTAGTTTTGCCCATACTTTATATAAATGGACTCTTTTACGAAGCACGTGTTTGTGTATGGCACCTTTTATTCAACACAACGTTTCCGATATTCTTCTATGTTGTGTATCAACAGATAGTCCTTTTTATTGCTAATTAGTATTCCGCTATAGGAATGTACCACAATTTATTTACCTAACATCCTGCTGATGGCCATTTGGGCTGTTTCCACCTTGGGCTATTATGAACATCGGTATACAAGTCTTTTATAAACATATATTTTCACTTCTCTTGGGTTACATACTTATTTTTATTGAAATGAAAAGATCATGTGTTGTGAGTGAAGTGAATTTTGTCTTCTCTTACCTCATGGAGTCAGATATGGAGAAAAGAATACCACGTATTATAGGAGTGAAATATCAGGTGATGGAACAACATACACATGTTATTAATCTAAAACTATGGTTGCGTTACATATGCATAGAGGCATCTTAAAAGAGATCTGCCAGAATATAAAGAGTCATTGCCTCTGGGTTAACATTGTGATTTTTTTTCCTTTCTCCCTTATATATGTCCATAATTGCTTGACTTTTCTACATGAGTATAATTTTTTTAATAAATGGAAAAAATAAAGCTGTGTTCCTTCAATGGGGGAAAAGTATTGATTTATTCTACTGTCTCCTTTTGGGAAGAACAATCACGGATCATTACAATCAGAAGTAAATGATGGAGGGACTTCGAATCCCTGGTCGGGGAACTGGGATGCCGCACAGTATGTGGCCAAAAAAAAAAAAAAGAAGAAGAAGTAAATGACAGAAGGGAGGTGGGTGATAAATTAGGATTTTGAGATTAACATATACACACTACTACATGTAAAACAGATAACCAACAAGAACCTACTGTATAGCACAGAAAACTATACTCAATATTTTGCAATAGCTAATAAGGGAAAAGAATCTGAAAAAGAACATATATATGAATCACTGCCATACACCTGAAAATAACATAACATTGTAAATCAACTATACTTCAATTAAAAAAAAAAAAGAGGGGACTTCCCTGGTGGTCCAGTGACTAAGATTCCGTGCTCCCAATGCAGGGGGCCAGGGTTGGATCCCTGGTGAGGAAACTAGATCCCATATGCTGCAACTAAACATCCTGAACTCAGCAACCCGCATGCCACAACTAAGATCCAGCACAGTCAAATAAATAAATAAATAAATAAAAATATTTTTTAAGAAAAGAAAAAAAATTAAATGACCCATTCACCCCAATTCTATTCCAGAGCTTCATCCTAGGGTAACAGCTCCATCCTTTTGACACAGAACTTTTGCCAAAGCAGTAGCTGAATAAATGGAGAACCACTTTCAAAGCATTTTCATGCTCAGAGATGCATGGCTGTAAGCAAAGAGCCTGAACTTAAAGGGCTAAACATTTCCTTCACTATCTTGCTAATAGTGACAGTTTGCTTAGGAAACCCTACTTTACAGATAGTTCAAAAATAAACTTAATAAAAAAAATAAAAATAAAAAAATAAAAAATAAAAAATAAATAAAAAATAAACTTAAGCCCAGCCCCTGTCCCTAATACTCCTCCCAAAACTTTAAACTAGTGGAGTAAAGAAGAATTCTGTGTGTATATTTTACTGTACTCAACAGGGCCTTTGGAAAGAACCTGGGACGTCTATATCCTGGGGCTTGAACAAGTAAGAGGCAAAAGTAAAGGGTGCGAGATGTTAACCTGTAGTGGGAACTCAGACATGGCCCCATCACTCCCCAAGAGCGACAATCGCACCTGAGTCAAAGTCTCTGGCTTTGGGAGGGATGGAGCCTTGGTTTAATCATATTTTGATTGAGGATCTTTGGCCTCTCTCTCCTTGCTAGGCACTGGGGCCGTAGCAGGGGTCTGAAGCCATCACCACTACAGTTGGAGACGCAAGCAGAAGTCATGGGGATTCTCCAGGGAGTAAGGCAAGGAGCCAATGGTTATGAGCACTGCTGTGGGCAGTAGCGAGCAACACTCCCCAGCGTGATTTTCCTTGGGTTTACTCTTCCTTGCTTCTGCCTTCTTGCAGAGCGGTAAAATATGACTCTAGGAATAAATCCAGCTAAGACATAGGATTGGGGGACTTCCTAGGTGGCACCGTGGTTAAGAATCTGCCTGCCAATGCAGGGGATGCGCGTTCGATCCCTGCTCCAGAAAGAGCCCACATGCCTCAGAGTAACTAATCCCGTGCACCACAACTACTGAGCCTGCGCTCTAGAGCCCGTGAGCCACAACTATCGAGCCCTCGTGCCACAACTACTGAAGCCTGCACACATAGAGCCCGTGCCCCGCAACAAGAGAAGCCACCGCAATGAGGAGCCCGCGCATCACAATGAAGAAGAGTCCCCGCTCTCAGCAACCAGAGAAAGCCTGTGTGCATCAACGAAGACCCAATGCAGCCAATAAATAAATAAATTTATAAAAAAATAAAACAAAGGATTGGGATTTGGGCAGCAAAGTTTTGCTTGGAGAGAGCAGTGGGAGAAATCTCAGGACGGCTGTAAGCCTAGAGAGCAGCAGCCCACGACGAGCAAGCAGCATCTCGGCAGGGCTGCGCGTTTGTGTCTGAGGCCACAGCAGGCTGCCCCAGGACCTGAAACAGCAGGGCAGTTGAGAAACCTGTAGGCAAAGGCTCACGTGGAAAAAAAGCCTCCTGATCTGGGAGAAACACCAACAGACTACATTGGGCTTGGCTGTGGTAGCAGTTTACATCTAGGAATGAAGGCGTTTACTTCACCGTGGGCAGACCTATGGGATGCAGGTTTTGGGCAGCAGGTTCCAGGAACTGATGAATGGCAAAGCACTCACTCCCTCTAGGTTCTGCCCACCCCCATTTTCCCCATTTCTCAGCCAAGGCTGAAGTGCTATTACATTTCTCTAGAAGAAAAGGCCTCGGGCCCTGATACAGCAGGAAATGAGTCTATGAAAAAAGAAGGTTGATGTTGTCAATAGAGTCAAGATGGATTCCCAAGAGTTGGGGAATTCAAAGGCACAGAAAGAGTATTTTGCAGTTTTTAGCAGACCCTCCTAGGGCCGTGCCTATTTGGAGCCATGTTGGTAGGGAGATGACAGCCCTGGGCCTTATTTCCACATTAGTCTCATACTTTTCCACTTTCTCTTGACCCACTCAACTCAAAAGGCAGGTTAGAGGCACGAGTAAAGTGTGGGAGGTGATAAACTGCAGGAGGAATTCGGGCATGGCCCCATTACTCTCAAAGAGGGACAATGGCACCTTTGTCAAGGCCTCTGGCATTCTGAAATGCCCTCACACCACAAGTACCATAGAGCTTCTTCCTCTGAGCTGTGGCTCATGGCAAAGCTTCTATGTTCACCAGGAGTCATTCCAGGTGCAGCCTGGGGGCCAGAACATCAGCAGGTTCTCCAGCACTAGAACCCCTGCAACTCATTCCTCACCTATACACACTGACATCCAGAGGCCTACCTGCAACCGGCTCCTGAACTTGACTTGAACTCTGCAAAGTACCATAAACACCGGGTCCCAGGATTTCTCAGAATTTAAGAACTAGGATTCACAGTCTTCTGGTTCCAGGCAAACACTGGATAACTGCTGATACCCCAAAACTTGCTAAGCTTCTGCCCTACCTAAAGTCCACTGATATTTCTATGGCAACCATGATTCTGGAAGAAACTCAGTGTCATCAAGAAAAGTCATCAATCAGCTTTTACAAAGTGATAAATGGGGACCTCGAAAAAAAAGGTCGTGGGAATAACTGCCACGGGATATGGGGCTTCTTTTTGGGGTTAATGAGATGTTCTAAAATTAGATAGTGCAAATTATCACACAACTTTGTGAATTATACTAAAAACCACTGAACTGTACCCTTCAAAAGGGTGAATTTTATGGTTTATGAATTATATCTCAATTTTTTTTAAAGCGAAGGTCACTAAACAATTACAAGGAGTAGAATAAATAGAAGCAGAGCCTAGATCAGGATTTTATTCCAGGAAGATTGGTTCTTCCTAGGCTGACATCTATTTGGCCCTGGCATAAAATATTTCTTTCTTTTTCTTCTTCCTACCTTTTTAAAAACAGAATGCATCCTTGGAAACTATACTGATATATACAGTTACAAAAGTTTTCCCTGTCAAACTCCCACAGCTTTGAAAACACAATTTCAGGTATCTCTCACCTACTTCCAAGGCAAGTGTCCCCACAGATTCCAGATTCTGAAAAGTGCCCTTTGCTTACCTATAAGCAACACTTTATACTGAAATTAGCTGTATGCCATCACCTCCCACTAGCACAGCCTTGGCACGTAGGAAGCACATGAAAAATGTATACTGAATGAACTGAATACCAGATCATTATCTTGTAAGGTTTTTTTTTAATTGGTATCTTTTTTTTAAGGCACCTAATTTAATTCTGCAACACTGCACTTCTGCAATCATGTAGCAAGTAATTTGCTACCTAAAACAACAAGATATTATAAAAAGTTTTCTTTGAGGGAATGTGTTCATTCATGCCAAGAATAAATCAAATGTACCCTCTGAGGGGTGTTTATCTTGGTACAGGTCAAGAGGGGGAATGAATCAGAACATCAGAACCTGTGGTTCCTGGTGGGTAAAAAGATAAAAAATGCTCTCCTCTCTCTTTTTTTCTCCCCCAAACCTTTAAATACCATAAAGCTTTTAAGGAAAGTCATTAAGTCTATGCAAAGCCGTCTTAGAACCAGGAGTCTTTTCCTGCCTTTCCTCTTCATTACTGTTCAAAGATTTTCTTAGAAAACCTAACAGCTATTTTATTGTGACAGGCTGTAAACAGGATTCAGATAATACAGGAGCCACTGAAAATTAGGAGGGTTTTACCCGCCCCTTGTATCTGACCAACATATGCCCAAAATCTGACCTTCAAAGCTACTGAGGTCCTAAAAGCTCGACCTATTCACTCCTCACTTGTCTTATTCCTGCAGCAGACAAGCGCACACGTCTCACTGGTGCAGCACCCTGCGGCATCACAGGGCCCACCCCTGGGCAGCGTGCATAGAGCTGGCAGGTACCAGAGTCACTCCAAGGAAACTGCAGATGGCACACCATCCCGGAGAGCCACTCCTGTTGTTTGTTATAAAGCTTTTCAAACACACAGAACAAGAAAAAGAATATTAAAGTCTCCCCTAGACTCACCTCTGCCCCCAAGATTCAATAACCGTTCACATTTTGCCACTTAAAGTATTTTACAGGGGTAGGAGGGACGCTCAAGAGGGAGGGTATGTATGTACACATATATCTGATTCACTTCGTTGTACAGCAGAAACTAACACAACATTGTAAAGCAATTATACTCCAATAAAAAAGTTTTTTAAAAATTTTAAGTACCTTACAGATAAATTAACACTAGATACGTCGTAATAACACCCCTAGATACTTCAGCACACAGGTCTCCAAATAAGAATGTTACCCTAAATATCACAATACAGTTATTCCCTCTAACAAAATGAATAATTCCCTGATATTAACTAATACTCAGGCCATGTCCAAGTTTCCCTCGTAGATAAAGGAGAGTCTCTCCCTTAAATCACACCTTGTCTGGGCCCCGCCCTCTCCCTCCTCCACATCCCCGGTACCAGATACCATCCCACCGTATCACTATGTTACCATCACTGTGGCCCCTTCCTGAGTACCTGTGCAAAAGGTGCCATCATTGGGGATGAACGTCTTGTTGTTGTTTGTGGCTCGATATCCTTCCAGGCAAATGCAATAAAAGCCTCCAAGCGTGTTGTGGCAAGATGTGTGGTTCCCACAGACCACAGTGGCTCCAAACTGGCACTCATTTTTATCTGTTGATACATCGAGACAATGCACAGAAAGGGTTATCAGCCCATACCATGATCAACCACCCAGACTGGTCTCTGTGCTACGGACTTGGGAATCAATACTCTCTGACAACAGCGGAAAGAAAGATCTATTTCCCCAGCTGCTTCTCAATGTTCACTATGCTTCTCAGACTACAGGACACAAGCCCCTCGTAGTCTTGTGCCAGGTGTATACAAAACCACAAGAGAAACCCAGCCTCTCAATCTGACAGTCCATTTTACTTGAAGATTGGGAGAAAGGGATGCTTTCTGAACTTCTCCACACTTGAAAAGATCTTGTCATAGGCCTGGGGAATCAAATCCAACAGAATCCCACATTTCCAGCCCAGCCATTCTCTTGCTTTTTTCTTTTTATTTTATGAAAACCAGAGTAGGGTGATTTTACATCCAATGATTAACTGGAAAATTTGTTACTTCTGAGTTACCAGGAGACACAATGGAATTAGTGCTCCAGCCTCATCCGGGGGCAGGGCTAATATTCTGGCAGGAGCAGCTCCTGCTAATCATCAGGGATGCACATAAATAATGTTAACCACCCAGTGAGGAGGGGCTGGAACGTGGGCTACTTGATGAGGCCACAGAACCTGCCCTGTGTATTTCTAATGCAATAATTTGACATCAATGTAAAATGAGAGTAAACCTCCCTCCCGTCTCTGTCCTCCAGCTCAGGGGTCAGCAAACTTTTTCCATCAAAGGCCAGTCACAGGTGTCTGGTTGCAACTGCAATTCCATACTTTCGAAGCACAAAGGCAGCTACAGACAGCAGGTAAACAAATTAGCAATGCTGTGTGCTAATAAAACTCCATGATAAAAACAGGCAGCGGGGAAGTTCGGCCCCCAGGCTAGAGTTTGCTGACTCTGCCCCAGTTTCTACCATCAGGGGAAACTCCTGTGAGCAATTTCTTTTGCATCCTTTGACAACTGATCTATCCGACTAGTTTTTTTTTGGGTGGGGGCAGTGGGTGGAACCATCCACTTATGAACCGGAGTTTTCCTGTTATTTAGTGCTTTATTGTACTACTGGCTCCCTCAAAGCAGTTCAATGCCCTCCCACAATTGCACTCAATTCCTGTTAACTCAAGAGCACCACCCACCGCCCCCTGCCCCCCTGAAAATCGGGTGGGTTTTTTTTTTTTTCTTCTTATATTATCTTTTTTAACTTAATGAAATCTGGAACACTATTCATCATTAAACCATCTGTGGTAAGACCTGCTTGAGAGCTCAGACTGGCAGAACAGACCCTCAAGCCACTGCCAGGCCAAGCGTCCAGTCCCGCTTACTAAGCAGGGCATGGGGGTTTCAGACATAAGTCCACCTGCCCATAAGATGGAATATTCCTGTCCTTTGCTACTGTTTCTGAGGCATATCTCCCCTGCAGACTTCGTCAGAAGGGACATTTGCGTTTGTAGGGGATTCTAGAATTCTTAGGTCCCTTGACTTAATACCACGTTACAGCACCTCTGACACACCTATGATCTCACCTGTGACCTACAGCGTGGTCTTATCAGGCCAAGTACTGGGATATTCAGTGTCTAGTGTTTGGGAGCAAGTACCACATAAATTAATAAAGCCTCCTCCACCCATTCAGAGAAGTTTCTATTGTTCAGAAGTCAAAGAACAATCAAGATCGCAGCGAGCTTTCGTGGAAGGAGAACTTCATTAGGGGATGGAGCAGAAAAGGCTTGTCCGTGCTCCCCAACCCCAACTTCATTTCCAAGCACCTGCTAGCAAGCTGTGGGTGAAGAATCTTATGGGCAGAATCCTAAAGAGAGAGAGGTCAAGAAGGCCCAACTCCAGCCTGCAGGAGCGGGCAGTGGTGTGTGATTGTGAAAACATGTACCTGTGAAGTAGAATATGACTTTTTAAACTCAGGACTTGTTATTTTTCTTTGGGGAGAAAAAAAAATACAAAGATACCAAAACAAGGTTGTATATACTGTCAATCCACAGCTACAAGGCAAAACTATCCATATTTTTACGGCAGGCAACACAGCTGCTGGGAGGAAACTGTGATTATCCTAACATTCTCTACTACAAAGTTGCTACGAAACTCTCCCTCTCTCTGTATGGGGTTTGAACCTGGATATTGTCTGACTCTCATGGCGGATGCTATGAGACAAAAAATAATGCCAGATGCTTCTAGCCCAAAGGTCTTTGTATTTCTTTAAGTCATCCAAGACCCTAAAGGGTCACAACGGCAAAAAATTTGGAGGACAGATTCTGGTAGATGTAAGACTCAAAGCAACAGTATTTCACCAATTGGCCAAAAAGTTCAACAGGCAATTGTGTTTTGTTCTTCCTCATGGTACTGAAGAGTTTTCTATCAAAACAACTAGAGAGATTTAAAAATGCAATACTCACTCGAGTTACATTAAACTCAAGACTTAAAACAGATTTCAGATCTGTGTTAGGTCAGAGAGTTTCCAGAGAGTCAAAGTTCAATGACCTCGAACATGAGGGATAATTCCTTGAAGATGCTAGAGAAAGAATACATCCCAACACTAAAACAAAGACTCATTACAATTGACAAAACTTCTTGTAACAAAAAAACGTGAACAAAATAGCAATGTCTAGCAATGCCCCCCCCCACCACCACCACCTCACTGAAGGACGTCAACTCTAACTCTAGAGAATCTTGTGTCTTTTTTTTTAGAATCTTGTTTCTTGATTCAACTTTTCAGCCTAACCCAAGATTCAGAACTTACCAATACACTGAGTCCTCCCATTGCCCACAAATCCGTATTTGCAAATACACATCTTCTTCCCTCCTCTCTGCAAGCAGGTAGCATGTTCGTGGCAAGTGGCACAGACATCCAAATCTGAATCATAAATTGTATATATCAGGAAAAGAACATTTCGATTACCAACTCTAGATGAGTCACACTTGGGGTAGTAAACACTTGCAATGGAGAACCAAAATTTGAATACCAAAATTATAAAGGGTAGACTTTATCCCATCCTTAGAAACCTGCAACAGCTACCCATTGCCCATAAAGGGTAAATTCCCCCGGCACGCAATGCTCTTATCAGCCTAACCCCAGACTAACTTCTGCAGCCTCACTGCTCCCAAACCCAAATACACACAGTGTTCTCCAGGCAAGAGGCCGACTACTCTTTCCCATACATACATGCTATCCACTGTCTTATTTCATGCCGTAGTCACAATGTTCTCTTTGTCTAGAATGCCTATGCTTCCCTCTTTGTCCAACCAGCACCTATTCCTCTTTCATGACCCAGCTTAACCAACACACTCTCCCTGAGGTCTTCCCCATTCCTCCACTCTTGAGGAAAATTAAAGCTACCTTACCTTCCTTTGTCTTCCCCAGGCGCTTGTACATTCCCATACCAACAATATTAATTTGTCAGTGTACTCTGTTCCACCTCTGTCTTTCCAGCTTGCTATTATAAATGAGCTTCTCAAGGACAAGGATTATGATGTCATTTGCCCATATACCATTATGGCACGTTATAAACATTCAATATATTTTTACTGACCAACTGGATAAAGGAAACTGCAGTCCTACTGGCTACAACTTAAAAAGCAAATGGAAGGGAGAAGAACTCCATCTATTGCCCTACCCATTTTCCTTTCGGGGAAGAAGTGGTGAATGTGTTTAAAATGCCAGTGAGATAACAGCCAGGTCCCAGCAGCATGACCAGATCCCAATTATTTAGATAAGCAGCAAAAATGTTTGGGGCTAAAATTCCTAAAACACTCAAATCTACCAGATGGTGATGTACGGCCCAAGATCAAACAAGAATTTCTACTCGAGGCCATGTGGGAGATTGTGTTGCACTCCCAGTGTCTGTAACATCAGGAGTGGCCTAGTACGAACATTTCAGCATGGAATTTCATCTTAGTCCTGGCCCCATTACTAACCAGGTAATAAAGATTTAGCCCTCAGGCTGCTCTAGGCATTAAACTGACTGAGAAAGGGAGATATATAAATACTCTTAACCAGGCTTGCTTTTTATTTTTTTTCAAACAGAACATAACACAAAACTGAGACAAGCCATGCTTATCACTAAGCAATACTAAATTACCATAGGATATTTACAAAATTTATTACATCCCGGACCATAAAGAAAAATGCAGCAAATCTCAAAAAAGTAGAAATTGTAGAGGTCATACTGATTACCACGTAATAATGTAATAAAACTACAAGATAAAACATAAGACTTGCATCCCCAAATGTAAACCTACTTGTAAACTACAGAACACTCTCCTCAATAATTCTTGGGGCAAAGAGGATATCAACATTGAAATGTTTAATACCAGATATAAAAGCTTATCTACTCCAGAAAAGCTGAGTTTGACATGTTTTTATAGACTTTAAAAGAGAAAAAGAAAAGCAGGCACCCGGGGGATGGGGGTAATAGAATTTTAATGCAAAAAGCTTGAAAACAGGAAAAAAACAAAATAGAGGTTTATGGGGGAGGGGGGTGGTTAGGACTTAGTAAAGATTAAAAAGATGTTAAAGAATTGGAAACTGTATTCAAATTAATTGGGAAAAAACAAGTTTGCCAAGGTCAGTCCATTTATAAAGACCAGTAGTCAAAACTCAAGATTGGTGAAGGAAAAAAAGAGCATATACAGACATAAATATTACGAAGAAAAAGAGCTTGTAACAAAAAATACACAAGCAATTTCTTTTAAATTACAAATGAAAGACTTACAGTCAAATATGGCAGATTTAATACACTCACAACCTCCCACCCCAAAATTGTAAAATGACATTAAGGACCAGAAAGGTATAAATCCTGGAAAAGAAGATAACAGCAGACAAGGATGTTGACAATATTTCAGAAGGTGTAAGAGATGGACACATGGGGACTGTCTGAGAGGAAGAACGAGAGAGAAGGAGGAAGGAAGGAGGGAAGGAAGGTAGGAAGGAAAAAGAAAAGAAGAATAATTAAAATAAAATAAAAATAAATAAAAGCCCACTTGAAAGGCTCAGGAATGAGGTCACTGAGTGCCCCAAAAGGCAAGTGTAAAGGGTAGGGGCTGAGAGTTCAAGGAACACGTGGAAAATACGGAGGAGTACTTAGACGCCCAGGTCCCCTAACTAACCCTGGCATGAGGTGCAGTTTTACAACCTGGAGAAAATGGACCAGGAAGGCTCCTGATTACAGGGGCAACAGACAGAGCTGAAGGAAGAATGAGTCCCCATACTAAATGTCCACCAATGTGGGGTAAATCTATTTAACCATTTTAACATTTTAATGCACAACATATTAAAACAGTACCATAAAGACATTGTCAATTCATAATCACATGCAACCAAAATCCTGGAAATACCTTCTAAATAATGGATCCTGGGTCACATCCACACACCCAGCTGTGATTAACCACATCATGACAGACACTCACTCCAGTGTGTGTGGGTAGTGCAATAATAGATATAAACACTATACTTTTTTTTTTGAAGTATAGTTGATTTACAATAGCGTCACTTTGCTGTGTACATATATGTATATATCTATGTTCTTTTTTCAATTGATAAACAATAAAATGGTAAGATGTTTGATTTTTTTCCCTATATGGGATCTTTATCTTTATAAAGATGACAGCATTTTTATATTCATCCAGTTCCAGAAACTTACATTAGATAGAAAATGATTACTTCATGTAACCGTTGAGTGAATCTAATAAACACAAAATATTAAGAAGCAAGGTAGTGCCACCCACTCGGATAAATTAAAGGAAGTCCAGTCTGAATTAGGGAAGGACAGAATTTAAAGAGTTCTTAAATAAACAGAATTAAGTTCAAATTCATTTAATAAATAGAACCAAACAAAATATGGCCTTGGAGGAAGTCAGCCAGGTATAGGAAAGTACTGGACTTAAGAGTCAGAATTTGATCCTAAATCTAGCTGAGTCTAAGCCATTGTTTGACTTTTAGCAAATCTCTGGGATTCAGTTTTTGATCTGTAAAACAAGGGTTTGGGGCTTCTCAAATTTTAAAGCACATTCAAATTACCTCGGGATCTTGTTAAACCGCAGGCTCTGATTCAGTTGGTCTGGGGTGGGGCCCTATATTTTGCATTTCTAACAAGCTGCCATGTGGACCACATTTTGAGTAGCAGGGATTAAAGGGCCCCTAAAGTCCTTTCCCTCTAATGTTCTGACACTTCATTCTTAGGGTAGCTGTTTCAATGACCCATTAAGAATAATTTAGCATCAGTGTAGCTCCAAGGAGAGTACCTGGCATGTTTGGCTCAATAAATGTTGGTTACCCTATTGGCAAAAAAGACAAGACGTGTGCCAGGCTACCAAAGGCTTCCCAGACCACCTGCAGAAGAGAAAGTGGTTTCCAGAGGAAGATGGACCTCTGCTAAAGCTTCTTGTTCAGCCATGATTAGCCCAGTCTGCAGGGCCTAGTAGGGAGGCCCTCTGAGTTCTAATTGCTTGAGGGACCAAATTGTCTTCTAGGGGAAAGGAAAAAAAAAAAAACTTATCCTAAAGAAAGAGGTAGGAAGCACACCCCAATTCGAGGAAAAGCAGGGGCTGGGGTGAGTCTGGGGACTACTGCTGACCACGCAATAGTGTCCATTGGTCAACAGCTCCTAGCTCAGTTAAGAATCACTGGAGAAGAGCATAAATGTATGCAGCTAGTCTACAAAGCAATTTTAAAATTTAACAATGTTAAATTTTGTAGACATTAATAACATATTTATTCCTTCCTAGTTTTTAGTTTTTTGCTGCTACACAATTACTCCAAAACTTAGCAACTTAAAACAACAGTAAACATTTGTTGTCTCTCACACACACACACACACACACACACACACACACACACAGAATCACTGGAGATAGAGTAACCAATTCAACACAGTTTTAATACTAAAAGTCCCCTGTCTCAGGAAACCCCTCAATTCCCTGCAAACCAAGACAGCTGGTCACCCTACTTGGAGAGCTTGTTAAAGCAGAATCCCCAGGAAGTCTGATTCAGTAGGCGTGGGTGGGGCCTGCGAATCTGCATTTCTAAGACGTTCCCAGATAGATCACACTACCAGCAGCACAAAAGTCTCCCTCAATCTCAAGGACTTGGGTCAGGATCCTGAGGAAAGAAAAGGCAATACTGAAGACATCTTTCACCAAGTCTAGACTGAGGCACAGCACAGCTATGGGACCAACAGGACAGAGAAAATAACCCAAAGGAGAAGAATTCTCCAGGCCTGTGCCCAGAACCCTGTGCCTTCGTTCTAACCTGGGGGTGGAATGGTGGCAGGGGGCAGCTTCACATCCACGTCAAGGATGACTTGACTTCTGTCTTCAGCAGATTCTGCTCTGGAGAGCGGAGAGGTGGCTACACACAGTAACTGAGGGGACTACTGCAGAGCTGAGGGACCCCCTCTTCCCCTTGCCCTAGCGATGCCCAGAATCACTGGCAGAGAAAGTGGAGAGTTTGGACTCCAAAAATCTGGGAGGAAAAGCCTGACAAATACTCTGCTACTATTCTTGTGTGCCTCAGCTGAGGGCCGCCACCTTAGATTCGCTTGCCTTCTCTACCCTGCAGTGACTAAGCCAGCTAAAACCACATCCAACGATGACAGGACCAGACACTGGGTTTTGGTGTCTCGACCTCGGTTGGAGTCTTCTTTCCTGCTCCCTCATTATGTGATCGGAGGCAAGTGAAACTGTCAGAGCTCTGGTTTTAATCTGTAAGACGGAGATCGTGTTGCGAGGATTAAATGAGAAATATAAATGCTGTATGAGCTCTAGAGCACTAGACAAAGAGCTAATTTACATGAATATTTATGTCTCTTTCCACACATATTGTTATTGTTGTTAGAAACAAGTCGTGCATGATGCAGTGCCTGGTATGAGACACACTGGATCAGGGCAGGGTTAAGACAGAGATCACTTAGGCTACAAGCCTAGCTTGGCCACTTGCTAGCTGGGTAATCCTTGATTATCTCTGTGCCTCAGCTTCCTGTAAATCTGTATGTAATACGAGGATGGTAATAAACCTACCTCCTATGGTTGTTTTGAGGATCAAAGAGTAAATGAGTTAATATGGTAAAGCAATTAGAGTATGTGAGACATTATTATAACAAGCACTCAACAGCTCTTTGTTCATGAATAAATGAAGGTACTGACAGCTAGCCAGCTCCCAGTTATACTAATGAAGAGAGTGATGGAGAGCCGCATTGATGCGAAAACCCAAAGCAATATCGTTGTGTGGACAGATGCCCACCTACTCAGGGGGTTGATAGTCTGTGAACCATAATACCTTCATCTCCATGATCACTCCCTGCCTCCCCCACATCCTCCCAGCTGTCTGGGTAACATCTGACTCAGATGCTGGAAGGTCAGCTTCCTCACCCTTTCAGCCCTGCTCACCCCTCCCTCGTCTGCAACACACACCACCGTAAACCTAGACCTCGGGATGGAGTGAAGGCTGCCAGCCTGAGCCGACTCCTCTCACTCTGTGTTTCAGTACTCAAGCAACAACTTACATGCACGCCTGAAATAACAGCAGATAGACTGTGACAAACCAGTGAAGAGATCCTGTCCACTCTCAAGGGAAGAAGGAAGTTTTAAAGGCACAAACAGAGTGCTTGAATTCACATCTTAATTGAATCCCCAACCATTCACGGTCAGACTAAATAAGCCCACTGCCCAACCCTCCTGAGATCCTGTCTCTCAAACTCGTGGAGACATGTGGAAACAGAGCCAGTGACTTAAGGAAATAAGCAAAGGGGGCCCGAAGCTCAGGAAAAGAAAGCATTCCCAAGTCTTCTACAACAAACATGACGGACAACTGCATTGCTTGAAAGAGACTGCATCACATTCCAGAGACTGACGGAACCTGAGAGGCCTCAGAGTCTCCTCTCCTCAACATCCCTGACAGGAAAAAACAAAAACAAAAACATAGCCTGTGCTTTAAAAATCCCCCAACACAGAGAGCACTCTGCTCTTTCAAGCAGTATAATCCTTGAGGGACAATGGGAACCACTGTCCACTCCCTTCCCCTCCCCAGCCCAGGGCTGCCATGCCCCATCGAGAACCCACAACCTTGCCTGGTGTAAAATGGTTATCAGCCCACAGCTGCTTTTGCCCTTTTGCCCTCTTCTGGCCACCTTCCTGTTTGACCAAGACCAACTCGCAGTGGGGCCCCACACCTGGCCTTCAGACTGGGAACCAACCCACGCTGAGCTGCCCAGCATCAATGCATTTGAGTTCTGAGCAAAGCAGCCACACCCTAGGTTCATGTCCTGAATGTCACCCATGAACAGGCTACCTCATATTCTTGAGCAAGCTGCATACCTTTTTTTTTTTAATCCACGCAATTCAAACCCCCTGTCTCTTCCGCAGAGCTAGGGCCAATAGGCCTCTTGCTAACTCAGGCTGCAGGGACCTAGGAGCCCATTTCAGGATTTGACCAGAAGAAGCTCAGGATGTGCTCAAGGCCAAGCGCCTGGAGGGGGAAGACAGGCCGCGGTGGGGATCAGCTTGTGGGCTCTAATTCTTCTCCCTTACTTCCAGCAACTGTAAGTCACGCCAAAACAATGCATTCCCTCCGTGTCCCCTCTTTCCTCCTGTTCCTCACGCTGAACAGGGAATATGCTGCTGTGATCTGTGGTGACAGAGGGAAGACCAAGCCTATGGGATGGTTCTTCCTATGCAGGAAGTCAGGTACACTTTATACAGTAACAACGACTTCCCCGACCCTCTCCACCATCGCTCCCCAAGCCTTTCAAGGCCTCTGCCCACCCTCTGCCCACCCTGTGGCCTTCCCAAACCCCACCTGGGCCTGAGCCAAGAGTTCTCCAGCCACTCCCAGACGCAAGAGTAATGCCAAGGGAAGGTTAAGAAACAGGACTGACTGGTCCCAGCCCTCCTCGCTCATTCCTAACCTCTCTGTTCCCCTAGGGCTTGGCAACACACCCCACCCCACCACCGCCACCCACACCCTCCTGCTCTACCAACTACCATTTCACACTTTCCGCACACTCAGGCCACATGACGTTGGCTCCTCCACTCTCTCTTCCCTGCAACATCTTGGATAACAGTTCAATGTAATTCAGCAACGTTACCAGTGAGAGACTGAATATACAAATGGACAACGGCCAGGCCGTACATAAAAAGAGAACTCTGACCCACAATCTACAGCCATCGGTCTAAGTCCAACCACAACCTCTGTAGCAATAAGTCCCAAGTGGTCAGGATTTAATCAATATCGGAGAGCTTCTGTAACTTTTGCCCATGCTTCAAACTTAGGGCCAATCAGAGAAAGCCAAATATGCTCCCCTAACCAATCACATGAGGTGCCAGTTGTTAGAGAGAAGCCACCTCCAGCTTCCTCATGGCAACATCCTCCAACCAACCAGGGCATACCTGAAGCCTTCCTTTTTGTTCCACTGTAAAGTTTTCACATTCCCTGGCCTGCCTTTGAATCTCTGACAAATGTAAGTGATGATGGCTGACTCTCTTGCTAGAGCAAGCTCTGAATAAACAGCCTTTGCCTGTTCTCATTTGAGTGGTCTTCATTTATTTCCATACCAGATTCCTAGTACAAGCCACAGTCCCTACTCACAAGGAGCTCTTAGTCTAGTAAACAATTACATTGCTATATGATATAAGTGTATAGAGCAAGGGTACCATGTAAATATGTATGTACATAAGTAAGAGTGCAATGTCTCATGCAATATGGTACAGAGTTGTGGGCATGGTGCTGCAAAGGGAATGGATAACTCCAAGGGGCCTCCAGGAGGGAGGACAATTGGGCTGGTTTTGAAAAATGAACAGCCCTCACTAAGTAGCTAGCTGTGGGGGAAGGGAAGAGCAGGCCTCCATTCTTCTCCTTCCCTCTCCCTCCCTATCAACACTTGTAGACCAACTTTGCTTTTTGATCTGCTCCAGTAAATATGTCATTTCTTTTTGCATTTTCAGTTTCTCCCTCTACTGAATAATTCCCCTCATTCTAAAATGTGCTGGAGTCTGCTTTACCACCGCTCCCGCAAAAAAATTTCTTGCACTGACCTGGCCAGCCCAACTGGATGTTATCTTCTCGTTCCTTCCATCTTTTTTTGAAAGATTTTCTATTCTGTAGCCAAGGTCCTGCACTCGCTCAAGCCCTCTGCATCTGGCTCTCACCCTCACTGCTCTGCTAGCTCTGGCTTCCACTGACAGAGTCACCAAATCCAAAGCCTTGTTCTCAATCTCCACTCCCTTAACTCCCCTTCCCCTGGTTTCCTTGATGTTCTACTAGCCCAGTCCTCCTCCGACCTATCTGGCCGCTGCTCTTTCTCCTCCACGTGCATCTACCACCTGAACTTAGTCTTTCCAAGAATCTGCCCTTGGTCGTCTCACTCTTATCAACCTCAAGGCTTCAAATGACCATCAAGTCTCCATCATTTGCACACACTTACTGTCCACAGTCTCAACTCCCCATTGATTTCATCTCTCCAAAAGTCCTAGCATCAGCTCAAATTCAGGATCTCCAAAACAACTAGGCATCTTTCTTTCCAAATCTTTTTTTTTCCTCCTATAACCCATATACCCAAGTCACCCAGTCCTAAACCCTTAGTGTTCCATCTTCCCTCTTGCGTTCCCTTGCACCTTAACATCTGTCATTAAGTCCTTCTGGTTCCCTTTCCACCTTATCATCTACACGCAGTCCTCATCTCTCGCTGTCATGACTGTGGGGCCAGGCCTTGGAACTCCTAGAACAGATATTACAACTTCCTCAATGGCCCCTAGGCCTCCAGTCAGTTCCCACATTGTCCACTGCAAGGAAACCTGCCCTTAATCAAATCAGGTTCTCCACGGTTATAAACGAAAATGCCTGTTTGTGTAGGGAGAGGAGCCTCAACCAGGCAACCCCAGCTTCCATTTCCCCAAATTCACCCCACAGCCATTAAGCAGCTGCAGATGGATGGCCTTAGGTAGTTACTTTGTTCAACCATCTCGGGCCAGCAAGTCAATGAGACCACAGTGGACAGTTTCCTAGGCTACAGTCTTAACACAAAGATTCTGAAATAGGCTTCAAGCGTCTGTAAGCTTTTATGCACATTGCCGTGGGAGACCAAGTTAGAGAAGGAAGTTAGAAAGCCCACCAGAGCATTCGATGTACAAAAATGGCCACTCCAGAAGGTTCAGCCATCAAGAAAAACACTGTCCGGTGATGGTAAAAGTCCCAAGGTGAAGAGAATTGGGGGCAACAGGAGTCTGAGCCACAAAGTCCCCATGTATCTCCTTACATGGAATTTGCCATCCACTACAGGATAAGTGTTTCATTTTATTAGGGAAGCTGGAGGGTTTCCGTATACCACTTTTTATATCACTCCCTATACTAAAACCTGCAATGATTTCCAGGCTACTTACTGCCCAGAAACAACTAAGTCTAAATGCATTGGTCTGCCAATCACAACACTCTGCCTTCTGGTTAAATCCAATCTGCTTTTCTGCCCCCGTTTCCCACCCACCTCCTACATACCAGTCTAACTGAAAGGCAGCCCCCATGCTTTTGTGCCTCCATGTGGTTCCTCACTTTGTCCCCTCCATCTGGAATTCATTCATTCTACACATACTTGTGGAGAGCTGACTGTGCCCTCTGCTATGAGCTGGCATCCCTTCTCCTCATCTTCCCATATCCAAATATTACCAATCCTTGTTGGCCCAGTTCAAGGGTCACCTTATCCATGAGGCCACCAGATTCCCTTGGTCAGAAGTCGTGTTTTCCTCCTCTAACCACTCACCTTTTCAAAGCACTGGTGGCGTTCTGCCTTTACTACAGTTATCTGAGTAAATGCCACCTTCCCTCCGTGTCTGAATCCTCTGCGTAATCCTTCCACATTCAACACTGAGTTCTGCAGAGGGGGGAATAAAAACCACTGCAAACTGCCTGGAAATGGATTCTTTGCCTGTCTGTCTTCTCCAGAATATGAGCTCAAGGAGGGCCGGCACAGGGACCTCACATCCTTCAGAGGAAAACTATTCAAGGACCATTCATCTGTTGAGTGAATGAATGGATGAATGAATGCTTTATTTCCATAAACTTCCTTACACGTCTTCCTCACCATATTAGCATCGGCTTCTTCATCAAAGGGAACAAATTAAAAGGCAGAAAGAAAACTGCTCCGGGTCAAGAATTTGTCGCGCAAAACCCACAGCCGGGCCGGAAGCGTGACAGTGCAGACGGAACGCCCCTCCACGCCCTCGCGCACCGGGTGCGGCTCTCCCGCCGCCCCCCCCCCCACCCCCGCTGGCGCCCAGCCCCCGCTCGCGCCGGGTCCCCCGGGGGCGCAGGCCGGGCCGCCGCGCACTCGTCCCCCCGCAGCCCCGGAGCGGGGGCGGAGGCGGCGAAGCCCGCCCCGGAGGCCCTCCCGCGTCTCGGGGCCCCGCCCTCCGATCCCCCACCTGCGCCCCACTCCCGGGCTCCGCGCCGGCCCGGCCCAGGGTCGGGGGCGCGTCGGGGCGCGCCCGCAACGCCGCGCCCGCTCCCCGCCCGCACTCACCGTCGGCGCCCGGCCCTCGGGGCGCGCCGCGGGCCAGGCAGAGCAGCAGCAGGAGCGGCAGCAGGCGGCCTGGCAGGATGCCGGCGCCCCGGGGCCCCCGGGCCATGCCGCCGCCGCCTCCCTCCCCGCGCACCCGCGACTCCTCCTGCGGCCCCGAGGCGCCGAGATAAGGCGGCGGCGGCGGCGGCGGCGGCGGGCGCCCCGGGGAGGGGGCCGGGCCGGCCGCTTCCGGCGCCGCGCGGGGTAGCGGAGGGCGCGCGGGGTCCCGGGGGGATGCTCGCTCAGCCCCTCGCTCCGGCACCCGGCCGTCCACCTGCTGCGCGCCCGGCACGCGGGGGGCCCGGGGACACGGGGGTCCTGGACTCGCAACACAGGTGAACGCAGAGCCCCGGACTGTGCCAGGAGGAAACGTGCCGCGTGCTCTATGCGTGTGGAACGATCGCGGGATCCAAGGCGGTCGGGGGCTCAGGGAGGCACCCCCGGGGGTGGCAAAGGAAGAGGGGTGAGGGGCAGAAGGAGCAGAAATCTTCCAGGAGCTGACAGAGAGCCGGGTAAGGTGGCTGGAGCTCCAAGGGCGAGAAGCCGCCGGTCCAGGCCACCTAGGGGCGACAGGCCTGACCAGGCGACAAGACCGTCTGGGGCGACAGAGCTGGCAGGACTTCCTGCTGCTCCGAGAACACTCAGCTTAGGGCGTCAGGGAGGCTTCAGGAAGAAGGAAACGAAGCCCCGAGAGTGAGAAGGGCGCGGGAGAGGAATCTAAGCCGTGAGAGGCGTGGGCAAGGAGACAGACTAGAGAGTACATTCTAGAAATGGAGAGCAGGACCTCTTCAGATTGGAACGACGGCTGGGGAGAGGCAGTGAGCTGCGGAAATAAAGAAGACCTCATACACCCAGTAAAGGAGGTTGCTGCGAAGCTGTCAGGGGTTTTAAGCAGAGCGACCTCACCAGGAAAGGCTCCCAGGGTCGGCTCTGCGGGACTGGGATTGGGGCTGGAGAGGCGGGGAGATGTCCTGGAGCTGCTTCAGGGATCCTTGCAAGAGAGGGCCCGTCCGGGAGCAGGGCACTGACAGTGAGTAAGGAGAGAAGTGGCAGATGAGCGTGGTACTGGGTGGAATCCACTGGGTTTTATGACCTATGGACTGGCGTTGACAAGAAAAGAGAAATTACAGATGTCATCGAAACTTTTGGTTTGGGCAACTGGGTTGATGGTGGTGGGAGTCGCTGAGATAGAAACAAAGTTGGCGGCAGAGAGGGGCTGCAGGGGGAGAAAAAAATAAATTCCAGGCTGAAGCCTTTCAGCTTGGGGTGTCTGTGGGGCTCCCCAAGAGCAGAGCCCCCCCACTACTTCACCCATATCCTCACTTGCTTGCTTTCTGTGCCTTGAGCTTGCTGTAATCCTAACCACCCATGAACACGCCCATATAAGGGCTCAACTTGTTGTGCAGCCTTAAAAAGAAGTAGTTAAAAATAAACTTCCTAGGCGCTTTTGCAGCGCCACAACTACTGAGCCCTTGTGCCACAACTACTGAAGCCTGTGCACACAGAGCCCCTCCACCACAGCAAGAGAAGCCACCGCAGTGAGAAGCCCAAGCACCGCACTGAAGGGTAGCCCCCGCTCAAGGCAACTAGAGAAAGCCGGTGCAGCAAGACCCAATGCAGCCAAAAATCAATATAATTAATTAATTACTTAAAAAATACATTCAAGACATTTTTAAGCCAACCTATACTTCTTCCTTGCCATGCTCGTCGCAAAATAAATACATTTAAATACATTTATGTATATATGTGTATAAATATGTATATATATATTTTTTAATCGGTGATAGGGAAAAATATCCAAAACTTGGAAATGGGCAAAAGAGATTACTGGGTGTCTTTTCAGCAGGTTGCTGAGTGTTGTATAGTAGCCCTTCTGGACATCACTTGATTCTAGAGGTTGTACACCTTTGATGGACTTTCTATTGGTAGGCTATTTATAATCCTATAAGGGTAATGTTAACTTGCAGAAAGTTGATGATAATTGCAAAAGGTTCTTGTCGGTGGCAATGCAAATTAATTCTTCCAGTAGAGATATGGGTGATTTCTGCCAGGTAAAAGAGAGAAACCTAATTAGATTTTGTCTTATATGATATAAATCACTTACCCAGTTTTGCATCTATTAGCAAATTCATTTCACCATTTCTAACTGAAATATATATATATGTATATTTATGTGTTCTTCAAATTTTCCTTTAAACCTTACCTTACTAGTTCTCCTTTGAAGTCAACATCTTGCTGAGTCCCTCATGAATTAATTAATTGAATAAAATCTTACATAAGTTTTCATTTTATGTTTGCATGAACCATGTTTTTTAAATTTTGAAAATTTTACATTAGTACAATACATGATACTCATATTCTACATTAGATTGTGTGACTTTCATCAGTCCTTTTTATTAGCTCATTTTTGCTTTCAAACATTTTTTTTTTGTTAAAAAAACAAAAACAAAAACTGCATCCTACCCAATGGTGAGTTCATGGAATCACAGAATGAAAAATTGTCTCCTCATCAGTATTTATCACTAGAATTAAAAGAGAGCATTGAACCAGTGTTAAATTTGGAGCAGTGAGATTATTGCTGAGAGAATATTTAGCTAAAGAAAAATGTTATTCTTTTAAGAGAACATGGCCAATACACCAACATCTTCTAAAAGAGAATTCAGAAGGAGAGCTCTTTTTTTCCATGATATCAAGATTTTAATGACTTCATCAAAGAAAAATATTGACTTTTGGTTTCAAGGTGGCATCATAAAACCTGAAAAATCTCCCTCCCCTGCTTCCCAAATCCCAGTAAAATGGCCAGAGATACACACATACACACACCCAATTAAGTATGCAACAGTGCTTTCAAACAGGAAAAGAATGACATCAGTGAACCAGATAGCTTTGAGAACTGCGTTGCATTAGATTTGCAACATGGGCTCCACAAAAATGTCCACTGAAAGAGGTGGGAGGTAGGGTTAAAAAAAAAATTACAATACATGTAATTTAAAATTGTTTTAAATTATATGCACACTTCAAGTTACTATTTGTACATATTAATATAATGAGCAGAGTTTTAGGGGTGTTATTGTTTTGTTTTGGCCCTGCCGTATGGCATGAGGGATCTTAGTTCCCCAACCAGGGATGGAACCTGCACACCCTGCAGTGGAAGCGCAGAGCCTTAACCACTGGACTGCCAGGGAAGTCCCTGTGCTGATTTTACAATATTTTCAAATATGCTCCAGAACCACTGTGTAGGAATTGTTGGGGGAAAAAATGCAAAGTACACTTTTTACCAGTTCAAAGCATTTTATTTTCCTCATCTGTGTACATATCGTTCACTACAATCTGCTTCTTCTTCAGGCTTCAGGCCACCAAATGCCAGTTTCCTGGCTCTCCAGAAAAACTATCATTCTCCACACTTAAAGAAAAACTTGACTTTTAGAAAAAATTTTTTGTACTCATCACTGAGCCTTCATGTGATTAGACAATATTTAAATCCTACCTAAAATATTGAGATTACTGACCGATATTGTGGAATTGATCTTAAAGGACATCAGGCAAGTATACATGATCCATAGAGCTTCCCGATTTGTTCCTGTTTCCCATCATCAAAGGTTAAGGAATATTGAAGTCTATCTTAATGCATCTTGCCACACAATCAAAACATTCAATGGCAACAAAGAATACTCACGTTCATAGCAGCATTGTTCACAAGAGCCAGAGTGTGGAAACAGCCCAAATATCCATCAAAGGATGAATGGATAAACAAAATGTGGTAGAGCCATACAATGGAATATTATTCAGCCTTAAAAAGGAAGTAAGTTCTGACACATTCTACATTGTGGATGAACATTCAAGGCATTATGCTAAGGGAAATAAGCCAGCTGAAAAAGGATAAGTACTGGGAATTCCCTGGCGGTCCAGGGGTTGGGATGGGGTTGGGATTCCATTCTCTCACTGCCGAGGACGTGGGTTCAATATATATATGATAAGTACTGTGAGTTTCCACTTATGTGAGGTATTTAAGGCAGTCAAATTCATAGAGACAGAAAGCAGAAAGGTGGTTGCCAGGGACTTGGGGGAGAGGGAAATGGGAAGTTGATATTTAACGGGCAGAGAATTTCAATTTTGCAAGATGAAAAAAATTCTGTGGCTGGGTGGTGGTGATGGTTGCAAAACAAGGTGAATGTACTTAATGCCACTGAACTGTACATTCAAAAATGATTAAAATGATTTAAAAAATCAACAAGAAAAAAATATAGGTCCCAATTTTTTCTTTTTACCAGGCAGGCACTAACATATAGGACTCCCCAAATCAATTTTGGATCATGGCAAATCAGAATTATAGGAAAGGTCCCTTGGAAAGCTCCATCCCCCAATCCCTGAGACATAAATGGATGGGATTCCTAGAGAGCCCTGACTGGGCTGTGAGGCAGAAAGGGGTGTGGGGAGGAGGAAGGCAGGCAAATAGAAAGTGAACACTGGTCTAGCATCTCTAGTGTTTCCCACCAGGCAGCTCTTCAACGTCTGCTTACAATGTAAAGTTTGGGGTTTGCCTGGTGGGTTCTTATCTGAATATAATATAAAGCCAGAAGGAGAAGAGGGACAGGGAGGCTGGATACCAAATATCCTGGAACTTTTCTGGAAAAATCCCTTGTTTGGTCATCACACGCCTGACCAGAAATGACTTACTGCTTTTCCCAGAGGCTGGCTTGGGAATACTACTCACAGGCTTGCAAATTGTAAATAAGTTGCTGATCTGCGGGTATTTCGGGAATGGTTTGAACATCTAATTGTCATGAGTTTGATATACTCTGGTGTTGAACTGAACTTGTTCCTTGAAGTTTGCATTACCAGGAATGATTTAAATGTTTGAAGGCTTTGAATTCTGTTGGTTGGAAAGCTGAGTGTTTGAAACAGATAAAAGTGAGTCCCTCTATAACAGCCCACTCCACGCTCATACACACTTGTCACACACATTATCCGTAGCTAACATGACATCTGAGAACACTGCAAGTCCACCTGAAGAGGGTCACATTGACCTTCCCAGAATGGAGTCATCCTCTCAAGCAGATTTGTCCAGACTGATAACAGGGACCTGTCTCCATGGAGAAATGCCCTGCTGATGATTATCTCTAAGTCAAGTGCAGGTCAACTTGTCATTCTTAAAAGCTCAGTGACTCTCAGACACTTTGTTGCCCTGTGAGAAACCGCAGGATTATCCTGCCTTCTTCAACAAGCCTCTGCCTCCTCCTGAACACACACACACAAACCGAACACCCTACCTGGAGTTAGTTTTTGGAGCTTGGGTAGCAAACAGACTCTTGGCTGTTGTACATGTCTGTGCTAGAAGCCGTGCCATCTGACAGGTCGCCCATCCAGGACACCAGAGTTCTCAGAAAAGCAAAGCAAACATGGGTGGGAAAGCATGGTTCAGTAGAGCAGGCCCTCCCTCCTCACTTCACTCTGACAATTATACTCTGATGGGACCCACACCTCCTGGGATCCCACCAGGAGAAGCTGCAGGAGCGGAAGATTTGGATTTGGATGCAAACTTCAGACACTCCCACTGGAGTTCAGGGGCCAGCTGACATAGGACTCACACATCTTGCCCCTGATCTCAGGAGTCAGGGGTAACACCATTAGGGCTCTGTCACCCAATTTCTCTCTCTCTCTCTCCCTCTCTCTCTCTCACACACACACACACGCACGCACACACAGCGTCACCTGCCTCACTTGAGGAAGCCTCAGTAGTTGGTCTGTTTGTTCCACAAACCTCGAAAGGAAGCCTGCTGACAGCCCATTTCCGGACTTAGAATCAGCCAGAGGACCCTTGCAGCCACCCACAGCCCTGAGGAGAAGTGGGGCGCATCTAACCATGACTGACACAATTGCTGAGGAAGCCCACGAGACAGCTGTGAAGGCCGATGGAGCTACACTTTGCTTGATAAATACCAGCCGACTGTGAAGACATATCACTGACTGTGGTGTATACTGCAATCTTCAAAATAGAAATAGTGTATTCAATTATTTTGCAATGGACTTAGCTACAGGGTTTACTGGTTCCTTTGCTAACTGCTGGTTTTTGTGCCCTTGTCTTCCTGTTTCACACTCCTCCCCCTCCCCCCCTCCTCCTCCTCTTCCCCCTCCTCCTCTTCCCCTTCCTCCCCTCCTCCTTCTTCTTCATCTTCTGATACATCTGTGAGTATCTCTTTCAGAAAGGATTCCTGGATGGTAAACTTTCAGAATCTTTGCATGTCCAAATATATCTTGATTTTCCTCTCACCATTTACTTAAAGATTAACTAAGTTGAGAATTCTGAATTCAAAATAATTAAATGATAGGCTAATGGTATCTGGAAACTGGATTTAGAATAATTTTTCCTCAGACTTTTGTCTTCCGTATTAGTATTGCAGATGAGAACCACAGGCTAAATTGCTTACCAATTCCTTCCAGATGATGTGTCTCCCATGACATCCAACCCATGCTTTGGGGATTTTCTGTCGATCCTTGGAATTCAGAAATATCATGAGGATGTAGTTTTTCATCAGTCTTGCCCAGCACTCATTGGGCCCTTTCAGTTTGTAGATTTGAGCCTTTCCTCAGCAGAAACATTTTTTCTTTTGATTCTTTAGTTCTCTTGATTCTTGCTGTTTATCCCTTCTGGAACACATGGTAGGAAATTTCTAAAAGCTTGCCTGTAGCCTCCATGGCTCAGTATCTCTCTTATTCTCATCATCTTCTTTGCCTTTATTCACTGAATATGAGAGACTGCTCTAACACAATCCTCCTGTTCACGAACTTGAACTTCATTCATACCTATTCTGCTCTTCAGTCCATCTGCTGAAATATTTTTTGTTATTTCAGCAATCATGCTTTTAATTTCCAAGAACTCTTTCTTTTTATAGAATGCTTTTATTTCTGTAAGTGTGATAACTTCTGGACTTCCTCTGAGTATACCAACTATCGTATTTTAAAGTTCTTTTCTTTCCTGATTAATTCTTTCATCAGGAGATTGTTCATTTATTTGTAGCATTGGATGACACTTCTCCCAGTTTTCCTCATTTGTTACATGATTTTTGTTTGCCCATTTTTTTTAAGCTCTTTATTGGAATATAATTGATTTACACTGTTGTGCCAGTTTTTGCTGTACAGCAAAGTGAATCAGCTGTATTTATACATATGTCCCCATATCCCCTCCCTCCTGCAACTCCTTCCCACCCTCCCTATCCCAGCCCTCTAAGTCATCACCCATCATCGAGCTGATCTCCCTGTGTTATGCAGCAGCTTCTCACTAGCTATCTATTTTACAGTTGGTAGTGTATATATGTCAATGCTATGCCCATTATTTTTTACATGAGAGTCTCATCTGTTTAGAATTAGTAGTTTGGATATAGTTCCCCAGGCCAGGTGAGAGTCCCTGTTTTCTTAGGAGTAAATGGAGATTTGGTTACAGTGGTCTTAGCTCTAATGGTGTTGAGGGTGCGAGAGGGAAAGTGTGCAATGGCCGCTTTCTCTGGCTCAAGTGCCTTCTCTGGGAGCCTCATGTATCATAACTTTCATCTTATTTGGTAAGCAATAAGCTTTACTTAAAATTTTCACTTGGGGAAGAAATCCAGGATCCACCACTTCTAAGGCAGAAAATGGGTGCAGATGTTTGCAGCCATTAATTAATTACCAGCTCACCATCATATCAGTTCCTCCTCCCTGTCCCTGCTGTCTCTGAACTTGAGGTTATTCTGGTGTTCTAATTAGAAAATTCACTTTTTTGGAGAGCCTCCCTTTCTGCTTTCATGGGTTGTAGGTGCATTGGCTCTTTCATGTTTTTATTAATCTGATCACATCTGCTTTATATCTTCGACAAGTCACCTCTATTTTGGTGCTCTGATAATACCCTGCCTGGATTTCCAGTACCGCTTTTAAGTGATTCTTTTTTTTTTCCTTTGTTATTTAAAACTGAGGTATAATTTATACACAGTGAAATACATAAATATTAAGTATACACTTCTACTTCCAAAGTCGCCCTATAAGTCACTTTCAGCATTTAATTGTCTTTCCTTCCCATTAGACTATAAGTCGTTCAAGGCCATGCTCAAGTGTCGTATTAACCAGCTATCTGTGTATCTGGCAAAATTCCTGGTAATAGCTAGTAAGTATTCTACATATTTGAGGAAGGAAGGAAAGCTTGGAGTTAGTCACTGTCTGTCCTAGGTTGCCAGTTGGATGTTAAAATTCAGCTCAGCTATGCATCCTTGGAAGAAGCCAATGCAGACAATCTTCAGATGAGTCATCGCCCTTCATGTCTCATTTCCAGTTCATTCAAGGGCTCAGTGGCTCCTAGATGATCTATCCCCAGGTGACTGTCTCCCAGACTCTGATGACACCCCACATTGTACTGACTTGTTCGCACAGTGGTTTTTAAAATGGATGTGAGTGAGAAACGTTGAATCTGTGCCAAAGTGGGTAATGGAAAAGGAAGCGTGTATTAGCCCGTTCAAAAGATTTCTTATGCTTTGATTTTCTCTGGCAGGTTTGTGGAATAAACCTTAAGCACTCATGGATAATTTTTAAATCAAATTATCCTTTCTCATCATGGTAGCTACGTCTTAAATATAATTTGCCCATATCAGGCACAATATTAGGCTGACGGGCCACAAACCTCAGATGCTCACATAAAACACAGGTTGTCACACATCATCTAAATCAAGCCACCTGCACCTGCCCAAACAGACTAGCTCTCCATGTTACCAACTCACCAGCGGCTGTCAAAATTCCTCCTTCCTGGGTCCCTCTGCTTCATTTCCCTGCTGTGTACTACCTAGGAGACTTTTGGTCCACGTGACTTCATGTGATCCAAAATGTTGAAAGCAAAACTGGAACTTATTGACTCCCATAACCTGAGAGGTTCACTGACAGATCTGATTTTAGGTGTGACTTAACCAAACGCAAACAATGCCCCTGGAAACCAGTTTCTTCCTCTTAGCTCTGCTTGCTCTGTTCTTCAGGTTTCTCCCTCCCGACGCTATGATGGCTATAGTATAGTGTTACAGTTCTTACATCCTCTCAGCTTCAAATCCAGTGGACAGAGAAAGCATATCTTCCCCAGGAGTGACAAAAAAGCCTCGAGCCTATTTCTCCTTGGGGACAGATTCCCATAACTAAACCAACCACACTGTAGTCCTGGATAATATGATCAATAATTAGCCTAGAGCCACCAGGGCTCGGCCTGAGTGTGGGGTCAGCCTCACCCAAACCCCACAGACTGAGCAGGGAAGGAAGGATTCCTGATGGAAATACAGGGTAATGTTTTATCAGAATGGTAAATGGGCCAGGCAGCAAAAAAAGTAGGTGTGACTATAACTTGTGAGCACACTGGCTGATCAGAATCCCTCCTTCTCAGCTTAACTAATATGCCTTTTCTAGAGACACATGTAGAGTACAAATATATGGACACCACTGGGGGAAAGCGGGGCCGGGGAGGGGAATGTAGATATATTCTCTGGTTTTTATGTCATAAAAATACAGATTAATTTTTACTGTAAAAAAAAGAAAAAGAAAAGAAAATGGAGGGAAAAAAAGACTAATCAAAGCTGGACTCCCTCTCCATGTGGCATTCTAGACTTTGAGTCTCTCATCATTTGGGATAATTACTTTTTGTTTTGTTGTTGTTCCTTTAAACTACATCTACCTAAAGAGTTTTTTATGTCCCAAACTGAACACAGTACTTGGGGAATAGTCTGACCAGTGTAGAATCAAGTGGATCTTTTCCCACAGGTCCTAATAGTAAATCCTTGTAGTAGACTCACATCTTGTATAACTCAAGTGTACGATCTTAAATGCATACCCATTGCATTTTACTTTGTTGGATGCAGTCCATTGCACTTACCTATGGTCTTTTAGAACATGACGACTCCCAAATATACTAGAAATGGCTTTCTAGAGACCAACTCTCCAGCTCATCTGGGAGTAATGAGCCTGAAGACACCTTAGGCTAGCTCCCACCCAGTCTAGAGTAGCCTAAAAGGGGAGGCTCTGGGCAAGGAGATTTTGTGGCTTCCTTAAACCACACACTACATTTGTAGCCTCTGCCAAGATGTAGGTAGGACTATGACTTCTAGATCAACCTAGTTTTTAAGCAGCATTTCTGTCTGGCTAAAACAAAGTTCGATGGGGCCTCAGATAAGGGGCCTTCCAGCTGCCCAGATGAAGAAAGTGGTCATTAAGGAAGAAGCCTTCCAACTAGACCCTAAAAGGTGGGTAGATTTTTAACAGATGAAAACAGGGACCCAAAGGAGAACATGAGATAGATAGGAAAGGGCTTTCCTCTGGGAAAAAAAAAAAACAAAAAACACCTGCAAAGAAATTTGCTAAGGGTTGGAATATCTGATTTGCCACAGAAACTTGGAGAAGAGAGTCAGAAATTGAAAGGAAAACACTGCTCATGCCCAGCCCTAAGCCTCTGTGTTCTCTAAGACCTTCCCCAGGAAGTGTCTCCAAGCCAGGATGCTCTTTAATTGTAGCAAGAAGAGCCCTCTACCCCAAACCCCACTTTTCAGAGGGTCCTACCTATTACAAACATATTCTTAACAATTAAACTTATTATTGCACAAAACAGCACTTTCTGGTTCATCATCTGATTATGAACATCATAGGGGTGAATTATGGAACTTCTATTTTCCTTCGAGGCATAAACAGTCTTTATTAGGCTCAGACCAGGAATCTGAAAGTCTTGAGGACGTCTGTGTATTTGTCAATTTTCTTCACGTTCTTCTCAGCCTGTCTCTGTAACCTTCCTTTCTGTGACCGATCTTGGCTTTCTCCTTCCTCTTCTCCTCCAGTGGGGCTGCCACTGCCAACCCTGTGAGCCAGGCGCCCCAGGGAGGCAAACATTCACACAAGCCTCACAGGCATTGAGGGTGGCAGGAACCACGCTTTGCGTTTCATGGTCATAGGGCAGTGGGGTCCCATCAAACACTTTGAGGGCTCAGGGTGGCCTGGCATCACCTGGTTTTGGGAAGAGCCTGCTGTGCACCATCCAAAAGATGCTGTTGGAGCCGGAAGTGATGGTGGCTGCGATGGGTTGGCGTTCATCTGCCTGCAGAGGAAGATCAGGGATTTTAACTTGTTTTTGTGGAAATTGCCGGAAATGTTGGTCCCCTCACAGCACATGACCACCACCTCCCAGCTCGGCAGTACCTGCTTGACCGCAATGGGCATCCAGCTGCCCAGGGAGACCACCAGGGCCATCAGAGCCAAGACCTGACCCTCTGCCACCTTGGGTAGCTGCCAGGGAAAGTGAAATATCCTAATACGGAAAAATTATAAAGAAGAAAAGAAAGACTTGGAGAAAACCTGAAAATTAATTTATTAAAAATCACTCAGTCTTCTGCCCTTGGCAGTGGCATAAGCAACGTGAAACTCTAAACATCCACCCTCATGATCAGCCCCACCCAGACTCAGGAAATGTTTCTCCACATCTCTTGCCCCACATTCTTGAAACAAGAGGTGGCAGCTTCCAAATACCCGGAAAGCTTCTCATTGTACCACTGCTGACATCAGAGGTAGATGCTTCAAAGGGTAGAGAGGATTGAGAACTGAAAGTACCTCAAAGAGAGAGAAGACAGATTAATTAATGTATTAAATCCCTTCTCTGTGATTGTACGGGTGTAACAGATTCTTTCATGATGAAATACCATTTTCCAGTAGTGCTGAGTGTCCACTATCTGTTTTTCTTCACGTTATATCTGATCCATGGCTCTAGGTGTGCTCACAAATTTACACAGTTTTTGCAACAATTGCCCATGACAGTTGAGGAACGTTTTGCAATATTAATAATTCATATGACTTTTTTAAAAGGATGTTAATTTCTTTTAAAAATTATTTTTAGCTGCGTTGGGTCTTTGTTGCTGCGCAAAGGCTTTCTCTAATTGCAGAGAGTGGGGGCTCCTCATTGAGGTGGCTTCTTTTGTTGCAGAGCACGGGCTGTAGGTACACGGGCTCAGTTAGTTGAGGCTCGTGGCCTCTAGAGCACAGGCTCAGTAGTTGTGGCGCACAGGCTTAGTTGCTCCTCGGCATGTGGGATCTTCCCGGACCAGGGCTCAGACCCGTGTCCCCTGCATTGGCAGGCAGATTCTTAACCATTGCGCCACCAGGGAAGTCCCCATATGACTTTTAAATTTGTAAAGATACTGGTCTACATCTAATGCATATGATGCATGATCCCAGTTCTTTACTGTTGGCAACTAAATGAGTATTCAAGGCTAGAACTGTGAATAGTTTTATTTTTATAGACTTATTTTTTAGATTTCGTAGACAATCAGATCTTTACAAAATTAAATTAAAAGCTTTATTTAAATGATTTTGAGTTCAAATGTTGATATTAACCAATAATAATTTGTTTTTTTACTCTTCATTTTAACAGAGGAGTTTGACTATTTTAGAGGACGACTCTCCAAATTATATTAAGATAACTTAAAATTTGGATTTACTGGTTTTGATAAAATAAATTCAAATTTTGTACCCTGTGAACACAGTTACATTTTATTTTTAATGCTACAGGATTCAATCAGGCCCACCATCTGTTTTTGTTTTGTAAATAAAGTATTATTGGAACACAGCTACATCACTCATCATCTACAGGTTATCTATGGCTGTTTTCATGATTTAGTGGCAGAGCTGTGTAATTTTCACAGTAGCCATATGGCCCACAAAACCTAAAATTTTTGCTATCTGGTCCTCCATAGAAAAATTTGCCAATCTCTGCTTTGGATGTTACTGTCATAACAGTACAAGTTATGTGAAAATCTTTAGTATGTCAACATAATTTTGCTGAAATGAATAGAAAAATATTTTTATGGGGTACTTATACAAATCTTACAGATCATGTCTGTCTTTGATTACTCTTCCAAACATCACTCACCGGCTATTCAACAGAACACCCAGACATGTGCAGTAGTAATTAAATTCTGTCATCTGAACAGTCTGCCAACGTTCAGCCGTATAAAAGTCAGAGCTTTTCCCATATTTTTCAATTTTGTAGGAAGATGTATTATTCAATTTGAAGTATGTTTACTCTTGCCCCAGGACCTGCAAACACAGGGGTGGGCCTGTCAGCAGCTGTTCTGAAACCTGCCCATGTTCTGGGGCACTGCGGGCTGGGCCTGGATGCTGGAGCCTGGGAGATGGACCCTGTGCCTTTGGTGGTAGTTTGTGTGAAGGGTGCAGGGTTGGGTGGCCACTAGGACATTTGGACAGATACAGCGCCTTCTGTGTCTCCTCTCCCCTTCTGTAACGGACCAGGTGGGACCAGCTTTGACCCTAGAAGCCCAAGTGAGCTTCCAGGCCAGGTGTGTGGGAGGCTTGGCCCCAGGAAGAACTCCTGAGGGACTGTCAGCACAGAGAGAGCTCTCCCGCCCACACTCACAGCCCTGCGTTTCCTCCAACAGCTGTGGTCTTCTGGCCACCATCCGGGCTCTGCTCTGCCTGCCCAGCAGAGCCTCTGTGCCAGCAAGAGCCACTGGGGCCTGTGGCGACTGTGCAGCTCAAGATGTCAGGCTGGTGCCAAAGGCCCAAACGTCCTGGGTGTGGCAACCATTCACAAAATGTCACAAACCATTCCTTCACTGGCGCCAGATTTAGCAAATAGAAATACAGGGTACCCAGTTAAACTTGAATTTCAGATTAACAACAAATACTGTTTCCGTATGTGTGATCCATACATAATATATGATATAAATATCTCATGTAATAATATGCATAATATTATATGAGTACATCCCATGTGTCACTTCTCAGACAAGCAGTGGGGCATGTAAGAACCAGGGCCTTGGGACTTCCCTGGTGATCCAGTGGTTGAGACTCTGCACTTGCAATGCAGGAAGCGTGGGTTGGATCCCTCGTGGGGAAACTAAGCTCCCACATGCTGTGTGTGCCACACAAAAAATTAAAAAAAAAAAAAAAAAGAAAGGAACCAGGCCTTTAAGGATCATCGCTTTTTCCCTGCTGAGGAAACTTTGGAGGCCAAGTGTTTTAGATGGTATAGCTACAAGATGGAGGATGGTTACCTGGTTCACAGAAATGAACTTTTATTTATTATTGAGAGCTGTGAATTTTTAAGGTTTATCTGTTATCACAGCAGCACCTAGACTCTCTGCACTATTACATCCTTCAAGATCCTGCCCAGACTTCCCTCTGGCTCTTTCTCCTTCCATTGTGCTCCTCTGGTGTTTTATAAGCCCCTCTCTTACAATGGCTTACAATTATTTCTCTCCCTCTAACCAGAGCAAAGAACCTTGTCTTGTTTCACCTTGTGACCCCAGGACCTCACATAGTAAGTACTTTAGCATGTGCTGAATGAATGGCCAATAATTTCCCGAGTTTGGAAGCCAGAAGTATCTTCATATTTGCCTTGGTCTCACTAAGGTCGTTACCTCTCAAAGTTTTATCTCCATTATTCCTTAAATAAAGGATCCCCTCCCTTTAAAGGTCTGCAATCTTGGGAAATCGAATTACGTGGAGCTGTGTTATTTATATAGTGGCTGGTAATCTCTTCTGAGCAAGAGATGGTGGGTGATGACATTCATTCTTAGTCACAAATTAAAAGAGAAACATGACAATGACATTTCCACTGCGAGAGAAAAGGTCACCTAGCATTCAGAAGCCCTAATTGCAAGGCTGTGCTTGCATTCTAATCGTCTATACTTCCTGGGGATGTCATTGCCACTGGTGCAGAAAGTCTGGGTCCATAGTCTACTTAGAAGAAAGAAGGAATTATTATTTCCCTACATGTTTACTCTCTCTGTATCAGTGATTCTCAACCAGGGGGTGGGCAGAGTGCATGTCAGACTCTCAAAATGGGGGGAATCATAGAAAATATTTTTATTTAATTTTTTAAAAACTCACGTCCTTATACAAAATACAGAGATTTAAGTGTGACACTCTAGGGTGACAGGCACGAGGAGAATACGCAATGAGAAAGCATTCAGAACAAGTTGCAGGACCAAGGTGGCACTCAGCACACATTTGTACTGCATGGTTGGTACAATCTGTGCCAACACAAAGTCAGTGTTCTCTGTTTGAAGGGGAGTGTAGGTTTTTATTTTAAAGCAAGTTTTCATTTGGAGTCCTTCGGATGCACAAAAGAGGGGGCTTTGATGAGTGTAGGGAGATGAGGAAACAGAGACCATTCTGAATGGAGGTCTGGCTATGAAGAGGAAGATGTGATATAGAATGGTAGGCAAAGGAGCACGGGGGGGTTTATTTCCTAATTTTAAGAATTGGAGGGACTTGAGCATGGTTAAAAGGCTGATAGGAAAATCCAGTGAAGCAGATGAGATGGAAGAAGCAGGAGAGACGGGCCAATGGATGCAGATAATGAGATCTCTGGGGAGGTAGGAGGGGATGAGAACCTGGTCACAGGAGGGAAAAAGAAAAAAAAAGGACAAACAATGGGTGTGGCTGCAGTAAGTTTTAGAGTCCCTGGCAGATAGCCATCAAGGCAATCAGTGGGTGGGTAGAAAATGACTGGATTATTGGCCTATTTCTTGAATATCTGAATGTCAATGCCAAATTTGTACAGATTTCTTCAGTTCCATACTAAAGTTTGTGGGTGGCCAAAGAAATATTCACTTGGCTAAATTTAGAAACTGTTACCCTACTTTGGGGTAAGGCTAACTTTTGCAAACTTTTCAAAAAAGCCTAACTTTGCAATTAAGCTTGTTTTGCTTGGAATATAGAATTGAAGCCCTGAAGACGTTGAATCTGAATTATAAAAGCTCAAATACCAAGTTTGTTTGTTCTTGTAAGCATTTATAACAAAAATCCATTTCTAGATTCAAGTTGGTATTGAAATGTCTTTTCATTTTTTCATCTTGATGATGTTCTAAAGAACAAAGATTTTGAGATTGGCTTCCAAGAAAAACAAATTCCAACCCCCTCCAGTCCAGCTGCAGGATAAATTCAGGCTAACTTTTCCTTGTGTCAGGGGTAGACCCAAATTTCCTTTGGGAAACTCTGGGGGAAAACTCTTCCTGATACTCAGTCTTTGCCAGGAAAAATCTCAAGAAGGGTTGAAATGAACACAAGTTTGAATCAGTTACATAAGAGAATGTTTGAAAAAAGCACATTGGAAAATTTAGGAATAAAGTAGTTCCCAGTTTATCACAGAGAAGAGAAGCGATTTGTGTGCCATTTCCATCACTGTACATTTGCTAAGCTGATTTGCACCTCTGGCTAGGCAAACCAAGCAGGGGCAAACTTGACTTTGAAGATGCTGTGCCTTCTGCACTGCATAAGATACAAGGCTTTTATGGCAAGCTGTACACTCAGTGCTCACATTGGTAACCACCTTAATAAGGTTAAAAAACATGAATTTTTTTAAAGACCAAAATACATTTGCTCTCAACCATGGCTATTGCCTTGTTTGTTTTTAAGCTATGATGGTTACACTATTATAAACTTTCTAATAACCCTAAAGGGGAGCATGAGACTTACATGTTTATCAAAGGAAAATAAAGAAGAGTTGAGGGCTTCCCTGGTGGCACAGTGGTTAAGAAACCGCCTGCCAATGCAAGGGACACAGGTTTGAGCCCTTGTCTGGGAAGATCCCACATGCTGCCGAGCAACCAAGCCCATGTGCCACAGCTACTAAGCCTGTGCTATAGAGCCCACAAGCCACAACTATTGAGCCCGTGTGCTGCAACTACTGAAGCCTGTGTGCCTAGAGCCCGTGCTGCACAACAAGAGAAGCCACCTCAATAAGAAGCCCGAGCACTGCAGCGAAGAGCAGCCCCCGCTCGCCGCAACTAGAGAAAGTCCGAGTGCAGAAATGAAGACCCAATGCAGCCACTAAAATAAATAAATAAATAAATAAATAAATAAATAAATAAATAAATAAATAAATAAATAAAAGAAGAGTTGAGAAAAACTGCCATAAATGGAAAAAATAGTGCTGAAAAAAAGACACTAGTAGAGGGATGAGGAATAGCTGTCTGCAGAGGCTCCACCATGCTAACAGCACCCTGTTTAATTCAAATTTCTGGCTTAGTTGGAGGATGTGGATCATTTCCTTGTGGGGACATGAAGGACAAGCCTATGATTGGAGGATCTGGATGAACAGATAATAATAGATAGCTTTTGGATAACATTTAATCTGTGCAGGCACTGTTCTAAGTACTTTATGCATAGTAACTCATTTATTCCTCACAACAGTTCTATACGAAAGGTATTATTATCATCCCCACTTTATAGAGAGGCAGTCAAAGTGCCGAGTTGTAATGGACTGAATTTTGTCCCCCCACATTCATAGGTTGAAGCCTTAACTCCCAATGTGACTATATTTGGAGATAAGCCTTTAGGAGGTAATGAAGGTTAAATGAGGTCATAAGAATGGGGCCCTAATCCAATATGAGTGGTGTCCTTGGAAGAGGGAGAGGCATCAGGGATGCATGAGCACAGTGCAAAGGTCACGTGAGGACACTGCAAGAAAATGGCCATCTGCAAGCAAGGGGAGAGGCCTCAGAAGAAATCAAATCTGCTGACGACTTGATCTGGGACTTGCAACTTCCAGAACTGTAAGGAAATAAATTTCTGTTGTTGAAACCACCCAGTCTGTCATATTCTGTTATGGCAGCCTTAGCAAATTAATACACTAAGAAACTACGAAATTTGCCCAGGATCTTTGCATAGCTCTTCTGAACCCAGACAGTCTGGATTCAGAAATCACGCTCTTGACCTTCTTCTGTCTTCATCCAGTGGGTTAAAGCAGCACTGTCCAATAGAAATATAACTATAAGCCACAAATTTGAACCTCATATGTAATTTACAACATTCTAGCAGCCACATTTTAAAAGACAGCTGAAATTAATTTTAACAGTATATTTTATTTAACACAATATACCAAAGTATTATTTCAGGATGCAATAAATATGAAAAGTTATTAGTAACATATTTAACATTCTTTTGTACCAAGTCTCCAAAATCCAGGGTCTGTTTTCTACTTACAGCACATCTCAGTTTGGACTAGCCACATTTCAAGTGCTCAGTAAGCCACATGTGACTGGTGGCTACCATATTGACAACACAGGTGAAAGCACTTTCAGGGCTCTCCATCAGGTACAAGATAAAGTCAAGACTCCTTACGTGGGTCCTAATGTGGCCAGGGTAAAAGTGACAGGGCCTGAGTATTCTCAACATGCGCCATCTGAGAAGGAGCCTCTACTCTTCGATTAGGGGCTGGGTGGAGGAGCGAAGCCCCCACCTCTTGACCACACTCGGGACTGAGCCTCAGCAACAGATGGCTGCGGGGCAGAATGAGAAAAGCTGTTGTTCTGCTGCTCCCAGGAAGAAAATCCTCTGCGTGCTGGGAGATGTTCTTGGCTGCAGCTGTCTGTCTGGGAGTTGGGACCGGGAAGAGATGGAGCCATCTTTGTTCAAATATCACATAGACTCTGACCTTTCTTACCAAGTTTTTGTAGATGTTCTTGAATACATGTTTCTTTGTGACTGTTTGTCTTTAGGAGCATTTCCAGAGTCCTTCAATCTTTTTTTTTTTTTTTTTTTTTTTTTTAATTTTCACCAGTCTTACTTGGGAGCAGGTCAGTGGAGCCCCTCATGCTGTCATGCCAGAAGCCAATCTTTAGAGCTTTTCCTTTTAAGGTCCATGGTTGGCACAGTTGTTCAAGGAGACTCCAGATAAACGACATTATGTATTAGATTCTAAGTGATGATTTTATTCATGTGGGAAAAATAACTTTGAAATAATACAAAATGATTAGGTGACTAACAATCCTATGTTAGAGGGTAACTTGGAGAAAACTGGTAAGGGCGTGTTTTTTTTTGTTTGTTTTTAAGTATCCAGAAGAGAACCTCAAATGTTATACAGTTTAATTGCCTGCTGAAGATTAACTGGTTTTATACTTAAATTAGAAATCTCATTTCAGAATTCCTTTCACCACTGATTATATGAAACCTAGTTCTTCTAATTCTTTTCTATGCGGCTCTGTCGTTCTGCCAGCTCCTTCTTTAATGAGTTAAATAAAACAAACTATCTTTGCTATAAGACTTATGTTTTTAACAATTTAAGAATTTTGCTTTTCAAACCTCTGCAGTCTCAATTCTCTTTTTCCTGCACAAACAGCACGGGCCCCAATCAATGAGATTAAAGAATAGACAGCTTTTGTCAGAGTCTGGCTCCTAAAGTCCTGAAGATTCTTAGCAGGGTCATGAGCTCCTATGGGAAAAATGTGTGTTATGGGCTGAAGTGTGTCCCCTCAAAATTCTTCTGTTGAAGTCCTAGCTCCCAGTTCCTCAGAATATGACTGTATTTGGATATAGAGCCTATAAAGAGGTAATTGAGGGACTTCCTAGGTGGCACAGTGGTTAAGAATCCACCTGCCAATGCAGGGGACACGGGTTCAATCTCAGCTCCTGGAAGATCCCACATGTCGCAGAGCAGCTAAGCCCGTGCGCCACAACTTTTGAGCCTGTGCTCTAGAGGGCGTGAGCCACTACTGTTCAGCACGTGCCACAACTACTGAAGCCTGCCCACCTAGAGTCCGTGCTCCACAACAAGAGAAGCCACTGAGCTAAGAAGCCCACACACTGCAACGAAGATTAGCCCCCACTCACCTCAACTAGAGAAAGTCCTTGTGCAGCAACGAAGACCCAATGCAGCCAATTAATTAAGTAAATAAATAAAGCCCAATCAAACGAACCAAAAAAAAAGAGGTAACTGATGTAAAATGAAGTCAGATGGGCGGGCCCTAACCCAGTGTGACTGGTGTCCGTATAAGAGATTAGGACACATACAGGGAAGACAAACCTGCCAACGACCTTGATCTGACATCTAACTTCCAGAACTTTGAGGAAATAAATTTCTGCTGTTTAAGCCACCCAGTCGGTGGTACTTTGTTATGGCGGCTCTAGCAAACTAATACATTGTGCAAGGGAATATTCTGGCTTCCTTCGGATTGACCATATTTGGGAAATCTATGCTTTAAGGAGTCATGATGGAACAAATTATGGCTACCCTGAAAACGTAGAGTTCAGAGGCAATAGTTCCAGTAAGGGTAGGGATCTGTGAACACACACACTCTGTTGGAGTTTGTCACTAAATTCCCAAAGCCCTGAAGTGAAGGTGGAGAGGTGTTTTCGTAGGTTGAGGCAGGGACTCCATCTCCTTCCGTGAGTATTCCCTCAACTCCCTGTGTATTTCAATGACCAGCTGGCAGCTTGGGTTAGATGAGGTATTGGTCAATAACCAGTTTTCTGTCTACAAAGTCACCAGAAGCACCAAGGTTCCATCTATAATGGTCTCAGTAGTTTTACTTTAGGGGTGAAGGATGGGGACTGACAAGGAAAAAAATGGGGGGCTGCTTCCACCAGAAGCTCCTACCAGTTGTAAGGAAATGCAAATCTTTATTTATTCAACAGATAATCTGTATGCTGGTCTCTGCACGAGTGCTTTATTTAAGGAAAGACTCTGCTTGCTTAGTGAATAGGGGTTATCATTAGAACCCTGTAATCTCTTTGATCTTTATGCCTTTGTGAGATTTTATCGATTAGTTTAGAAGTAAGCTGACTTGTCACATGCCAAACACACTAGTTAACAGTTGATTCTGTAGCTCTAAGAACTATATTTTTGAAACAAACACCTGGAAGCATGATCTGAAAATAAAGTGATTCTATGTCTGCTCTGGAAAATCTGGGGCTGAGAGCCACTGTTCCTGGACCATATCAAGAGACATTTAAAAACACTAGATGTCGATGAATTAGGTAAATTATTTAGAATTAGTTTGTAAGCTAGTATCATACTGCAAGAAAGGACATACCAGTGCTTTACACACTTCCTTGATGGCATGGTTAGAGTAACTTTTACTACTTTGGACCCTCCAGTGAACATATTTGTCTATCAAATCAGCCTACACTAAGGTAGTACAGGAATGAGGTATGGGAGTGAGAGAATCATTGGGAGAATCCTAAAACTTTTTTTTCCAAGTACGTTTTTATTTCTGCTTAGTTTTATGTCACTCTCAAGCCCATACTTATTGTTTTTGTCCTAAGAGACAGATATGTGGTGGAAATCCTTAGGATAAGCAAGGCAATTGAAGCAGACAGCTATGATTAACACACCACAAGTCTTCTGCAGAAGAACCACAAAATATAAATAAAGCTGAAGACAGCATTTTAAAAAAATTAATGAACTAAAAAATTAACTTATTTGGGGGATCAAAAGAAGTGAAAAGCAGGTTCTCTGAAAATACTTCTGGTAAGATGGCTGAAGAAAAAAAGAGAAAAGGTACAGCAGAAAAAAAACAGCAATTAAAAAATGGCTGCAATTACCAATTAGGCAGAATTTTTTAAAATTAATTTACTTATTGACTGAGTTGGGTCTTTGTTGCTGTGCGTGGGTTTTCTCTAGTTGCGGAGAGCAGGGGCTACTCTTCACTGTGGTGCGCAGGCTTTTCATTGCGGTGGCTTCTCTTGTTGTGGAGCACAGGCTCTAGATGTGCAGGCTTCAGTAGTTGCAGCACATGGGCTCAACAGTTGTGGCTCAAGGGCCCTAGAGCGCAGGCTTAGTAGTTGTGGCACACGGGCTTAGTTGCTCCGCGGCATGTGGGATCTTCCAGGACCAGGGCTCAAACCCGTGTCCCCTGCTTTGGCAGGTGGACTCTTAATCACTGTGCCACCAGGGAAGTGGCAGAAATTTTTAAATATTATATACAACTTTTCACCAGTTTGAAAACTACTATGTAAAATGAATTAAGTTAATTTTCCAAGTAGAAGGGAAGAATGAGTATGGTTATAGAAGATAAAACACTGAATATGAATCTATAATTTAGGTGACAGGAACATAAGTTTCATTGTGCTAGTCTTTCTACTGTTACAAATGTTTGAAATTTTCCATAAAAATGTAAGTTGAAAGAAAAACAAGGTAAACAAATTTTTGGAGCATGATAGGAAATAATTATTTCAAAAACAGGCAAGTTAAAGAATCAAGCATTTATCTTGTCTTTCCTATAGAGACTGTACCTCAGAGTAACCAAATAGTTGATACTGAGAAGTTTCTCTTATTACATAAAAGTAATCCGAAGAAAACACACAAAAGGATAGAACTTTGCCATTTTGCAATCCCTAAATATTAACTGACCTATGCAATGATCAGCAAGAAAAGACACATTATATAAGTGCATAGTAACTTCTATGAAATATTCTCCCCTCTCTCAAAATAAGAAAAAAAAAAAAAAGAGGGAGGGAGGCAGGAGGTAAGAAAAGAAGCAGAAAATTTGAGATGGGGAGACATGTTAAAATACCATGGGGACATCATCAGCAAAATCCAGATTGTTAGAATTTTCACAAAATGAATAGTTCAATTTCTTCAACAAATAAGTTGCAAGGGGACAAGAAAGGTGGAAGGGGAAGCTGTATAGTAAAAGACTGTATCAACAATTGCAATATATGGATTTATAAATACTGAAATATTTAGAGATGAAATTATATGAAGACTGGGATTTGCTTCAAAACAATCCAGGGAGTGGGGGAGTGGGATGAAGAGCAGATGAAACATGATTGGCCACTAATTGCGGTTGGGTATGGGGTACACAGGGCTCCGTCCTACTATACTAATTAGTACCTATTTAAGAATCTTAATGACAAGGAGTTCTGCTAAGCCTTTCGCATAAAGTCTCTTAGGATGCCAGAGAGCTAGGTAGGTTTTTCTGGCTTTTCTTGATAGAAATGTATAAGGGATTAGATATCAAATAGCCTACCCAATCAGTCTTGCATTTGCAAAAACAAAACTAAAATGTATTAATGAAATCTTTTCTGAATCTAGTGGGGTGTAAAACCATTCAAAAAGGTAAATTTACTTGAAAACATGGTTTGTGTTTTTTGTTTTGTCAGAGAAACATTTTTCCCACAGGTATGCCATGGTCAAAGAAATGCAGTATATAAATATGCAGGAGAGTGTCACGAGATGAACCTCAGTGCGTGGTATCCTGAGTACTTTGTAACATGGTCTTACTTACTGGGTAAACAGCTGATTTAAGAAGCAAGGAGAGAGACTTTCCTTGTGGTCCAGTGGTTAAGACTCCGCATTCCCAATGCAGGGGGTCTGGATTTGATCCCTGATCAGGGAACTAGATCCCACATGCTGCTACTAAGAGCCCACATGCTGCAACTGAGAGAGTCGGGGCAGCCAAATAAACAAGGTGGGGGGGGGGGGGGAGTCAAGGGAGGGAGGGAATACGGGGATATGTGTATAAAAACAGATGATTGAACTTGCTGTACCCCCCCAAAAATAATAATAAATAAAATTAAAAAAAAAAAAAAAGGCAGCAGCAAGGAGGAGAATGGTTTATAGTTCCCTGCTCAATTACAATCATTTTTCAAAATTCTTTTAGTTGAAGTATAATATACAGATAAATGCACAAATCCTAAGTGTACAAGCTCAATGAATTATCAGGAAATAAATACTCCTGAGTAACAGGTACAAAGGTTAAGAAATAAAACATTAGCCACACACCAGAAACCTCTCTTCATGCCCTCAATTACCTCCTTCCCAATGGTACTGTTTCTGAACTTGATGTAAATAGAATTTTTCATTATATATTCTTCTGTGTATGGCTTCCTCTGTTCAACATCACATCTATCAGATTCTTCCCTGTTGCTTTTATGTAGCTTTACTGTGTTCACTTCTATAAAGTATTCCACTACAAAAATACATCATTATGAAATTTCTTTATATCTCATAGTGCCTATTGCCCTAACAAGTACTTGTCAAATTTATTTAATACCAGCTTTCACTTGGCTAAAGAAAATCTCTTAACAGGTTAGAATTTGACACTTGTTTTATGCAGTATCAAGGACTTAGATAATTCCATAACTTTTGACATACAACAAGGATATAGGTGCTTACTTAAACCGTGCGCAATGTATTTCAACAGAATCATGAAGTTTTTCCTGTTACTCTGTCTACATCCTTAGAGCAAACATAGGAATGAAAGAAAATAGATACATGGATATTCATGAAACATTAGATTCATTAACTTTTCCTACTTAATTATACTTTTTATACTTGCAGAGGTAGGAGTTCTACATTCGAACCCAATGACTACAAGTGCAGTAATCCCAAGAAAAATTGTTATTGGAATTTTATCAGTCCAATATAAACTGTCTTGATAGAAACCTATAGTGAAGAATTTCCATTAGAAGTTGACATAGAAAAAATTCATTGATGTAGGATCACACGAATAGGAAACAAAGTGGGTTTAATACTTCTAACTATTCTAAACACCACATCCCAGTTTAATTACCTACAAATGTCGGGCATTGAAAATTGGGTACAGCTTGTTTGACAGTATCTTATTTCTGCAACTGTTCTTCAAGTAATGGCATATTATCTTAGAAATGATCATTGTTCTGAAATGGCTTATTTCTTAGAGATAATTATTGCAGGGTATGTGTTCCTACATATTCATAATTAGCTATAGGATAGCTTTAGCCATATGTATTCTGATTAGAATGGCCTAGAGAGAGTCCCCATGATCCTTTTGGGGGGCTTCCCACTGAAGGAAAGAGTTCAAGATTATATGACTTATGGATTTAGGCTGACATCTCTACTAGATTACACAGTTCTAAAAGGTAAATCACCATATCCCTAATTTTTCATTATCTTTCCCAGCACCTAGCTCAATTCTAGTACAACCAGTACTTGGTGAGCTGAAGGAATAATGTTTACTTAACAGTGTTAAGGGCTGAACTGTGTCCCCTCAAAGTACTTCTGTAGAAGTCCTAAACCCCAGTATCTCAGAATGTAACTGTATTTGGAGATAGAGCCTTTAAAGAGGTAATTAAGGTAAAATGAGGTCAGATGGGTGGGCTCTAATCCAATATGAATGGCGTCCTTATAAAAAGAGATTAGGACACAGACACACAGAGGAAAGATCACGGGAAGGTACTGGGAGAAGATGGCCATCTACAAGTCAAGAAAAGAGGTCTCAGAAGAAATCAATGCTGGTGACACCTTGATCTTGGACTTCTAATCTCTAGAACTGTAAGAAAACATATTTCTGTTGTTTCAGCTGCACAGTCTGTAGTACTTTATGCCAGCCCTAGCAAACTAATACATAGAGTAACTACATTTTTTAAGAGTTAGCTTTTTCAAATTTGCAACTTGAAATTACACTTTCAAAGTTTTCAGAAGTAGGTAGACATTTTCCCCCTTCAACAGAAACACCCCTATCACTTATGCAATGCCTTTAAATTGGTTTTGGCAGTTCCCAGAAGAGTATATAAGCCCCCCAATCCCATGTACAGACCTTCAAGATCATAACCCTCACAGCACTTGGCAGGACAGAACTGCAACGCCAGGGTGCAATGGAGAGTACAGGGTAATGTCAAGGAGATCTGGGTTCTAGTCCAGACTCTGACAGGGGCAAGTCACTTCCTTCTCTGAGCTGCTCATCTTTAAAAAGTGGAAACTGAATTAGGTGGGCTCTTAGACCCATTTATACTCAAGACTGTGTGACTCTTAATGATGGTTACAAGCTTCTGCTGTGTAAATAAGCATTTCATAGTCAAGCAAGTTTATAAAAACTATTTGGTCATTGGGTTATTTTATCTTTCCTAATAAAAATGCCTCTAGATCTTAAAAAATAAAAAAGATCTAGTTACATCTGTGGAGACAGATTTTAGATGAGCCAGCAAAGATCAGTAGTAGTTACCTAGTTTTTTATCCTATTAAAAATAACCCTCCCCCCCCACCAAATTCCTAATTCCAAAAGATCCTAGAATAAAAGATTAAAATAAATGAGTGCTTAGACTCCTACAATCCAATAACACTTTAAAGAACCTAGAAATAAAACATTTGTCTATGGAAAAGCAACATATAGGCAGCTGGCAACTGTGTTACCCGTTAATTAAAAATAACACAAACTTGGTTTGAGATCATATCTCATGTCTCAAAATTTATGTATACTCATCCCCTAGGGAAGCCAAAAACTGGAAAAAATGTTCCAACTCTTATTTGGCACTGCACATATATCATGAGTGTGTGTGTGTGTGTGTGTGTGTGTGAGAGAGAGAGAGAGAGAGAGAGAGAGGTGTACACAGAAAGAGTGATAGCACTCATGCCAATGTGCCAGTGTGTACTTGTCCAAAGGGGACAGGCCACTGAAGAAGCTATTTGTAGGACAATTAGAAAAGCACTTTTCAAAATGAGAACTGTTCCTTAACTAAAAGAGAGGTGATTAGAAGACTTAGGGTTTTTCAGTTTTAAAAGTTGTGTGAATATGTGCTTGCTATGCTCTAATTATAACAAGTTTACATGGATGGCTATGAGAAAGAAAGAAAATATGACATCATTAGAATCACAGGTAAGACAAGGGGAAACCCAAAGTACAGACAAGAACACAGAAATATTTTAAGAGAGTACAGATGTCATGACATTTATTAAAAGGCATGCTACAATGCTATACTTGTTAGGAAAAGAGATTAGAGATATCAAGTAATTGTCAGCAAATATACAAACTGAACGAAAATGGAATATACTGTAGTGTACAGAAGCTTGAATTAACCATGCACTACGCACTTAGAAAATATGTTTTTAATATTTTATCTTCTTTGCATTTATAACATAATTCACTTCAACAATCACAGAATCCTTTTCTTCCAATGCCACAAACTGTATTACAAATAAAAGCTGGTACTGCTGCTTATCAAAATATACAAGACAATTGATGTTTTATATAAAACCACTTAATATGTTCACTTGTTCCCCAAAACCGTTTTTTTGTTTTTTCCTTTTTTGGCCTGCTTAAAAAAAATGTTGTTACAAATATTTACAGCATTTTCTTCTGTTCGATGAACATTCTTATAAACTGAAAAAGGAAATTTTATGGACAGACCACACAAAACACGAGACAATGTCAGAGGCTCCTAGCTGTGCTATATTTTTTTCTCTTAAATACAGTACTAAAAATGCCCATCAAACCCTTGTCATCCTAAGCCATTCTGTTCACATTTAAACTCCCATTTTCTCTAAGCAGTCTATTCACCGATAGGAAATAGAAAGTAAAGGCCGCTTTGCACTGGGTCTTCTTTCAGAAAGGAGCTTGGGAAAAAAAATGCTTAACAGAAAGGAACCAGAACAGTCAGTCTTTGGTCAGAGCAATGAGGTGACATTTTGATGCAAAACTTTGTTTGGTCAGCGATCTTCATAATTAGTACTTTTTGGATGTGGGATGAATTTTTTAAAGATCTGAGTAACTAACGGTAAAGGGAAAAAAGGCCAGAGTACGATTTTTTTTAAATGACATCAAAAATAGCTATTTAAATATTTGTTATTACAACTACTACATAGATTCAAGAACTAAAAATAATGTAACAACAACAACAACAAAAATCTGTTTACAGTGCTGATGTAAGCTTGCCATAAGCAGCTTTCAAGCATGCCTATTATCACTAAGGTCACTAGACCAGAAAGATATCCCTGTTCTCTGGAACATATGCCTCAGGTTGCAGAAACTAAGATGACTACCACAAAGATTTAGAATAGCTCTGATCCTGGACCTGCACATGCTATATAGTGAATATTATGTGACGAAGGTAAAAAGTGTAACTGAAACTTCATTTAACAGTTACAACTGTTTGCTTGAACTTGGATGGTCTGTGGGATAACATTCTTTTAAAACTATATAATGCGTATTTCCTGAAAACCAGAATACTGATACTACCTTAGTCTCAAATAGGAAGAAAAGATCAATTAAGACTACTGAAGAAGGCACATAAACTTTGGTCCTGTTTTTTCTCCCTCTATAAAACCCCCAAACTAATATTTTAGTAATTTTCTATTTTTTAAACCATTCACAACTAGCTGTTAAAATTTGCTCTGAAAAAAGACTGCAAATAGTCTTGTACATAATAACACAGCTCTTAAAAGACAGCTGAGTTACATTTTCTTTAAAGGAAAAGTTCTGTGCAATCTAAATTGTATTTCTTTCAGCACAACAGTAGAATATTTTAAGTCTGGCAGTTTTATTCTTGTTAACAACAGATCAAGACAAAGGAAAGGTTGAGAAAAATGCTTTTACGCATAGTCATGCTGTCTTTTTGGTTTTGAAAATAGCAGTACACGCTAGGTTTTCTATGAGATAGGCTGGTAGTTCGGCAAACAGGGTTTTTAAGTGACTCATGGGGGATGGGGTGGGAGACACGTCTTTTGAGCTTGTCATCTTTAGTCCAAAAATATTTAGTGGGAACAGGGAATTACATGATAATATACTCAATGTATAAACGTTGCTGCCTAATGACATGGAAGCTTTTGAAAGTTTACATAAAACTGAACAGAGGCATTCATGAGAGTCACTTTTAATCAACTGAGGCAGAATCTATGATCATCATCCTAGGTGAAGCCAAAAAAGGCACTGCTTCCACAGGGATGAGGCAGGCAAAAACTGTGTCTCTCAAACTGTGAGATCTGTAACTTTCAACAACAAAATCAGAAACATTACTACAAATAACATTACAATATTTAGCCTTAAACAAAGAATTTATGGTATCCTGTAGGAGGTATTGGGTTATTCTGATACCTCTCCAGTAAATTATCAAATTATTAAGGTTATTTTTCCATTTGTATCTCACACAAAACACAACTTACTGCTATGGAAGTTATTTAAATCTCAAAACATTTTGGCATAAGTTGCTACTGTTAAACGTGTACTGCTATTTTTTAAAGTCCTGAATATATATACTTTGTCAAAGTCAGACACGTCTAAAAATAAGACAAGACTCCTTAAAATAAGTAAATAAATTTAAAAATAAGATACTAAGACAGCTCAACAGAAAAAATAAACATTGCTTAGAAGATATCAACTAAATGCATGCCAAAACAAAAAATACAAATATCTAGTTTTTCCACTGCCCTGATTTTTTCAAAATCTTTTTATAGAAACTATACCAACACATATACTGTAGACCTCTACAATTCAAAGAGCAAACAGCCCAATAAAGACAACATCTATGTGCTACAGCTAATTTTAGACACAAATTGATGGTTTCAAACACACTATTTTAAACAAGAATACCTCACTTTTCCAAATCTCAATTTGATTAACGTTCTTTGTCAATAAATTAAGATGTATGTAATGTGCATATGTATGTACAACATTAGAAGAGTGTATGTATGTATATACACTTATCTATACACACACACACACACAAATCCCTGAAAAGGATTCAAACGTTCTCTCTCAAATATAAAGGCCATTCCCTACTTCAAAATTACATTCAACACCATTATGATCTCCCTTCTGCTACACTTCTGCTACACTTACACTGAATGAGACTCATGAATCCAAACTACACAGTAATTCCTAACTCAAAAAAAAAAAAAAAAAATCCAATTTAAAATGCAACTGAAAATCATGATAGTGCCTGTATGGAAGGAAAAAATGAAGCAAATTTTGGGAGATTTCTTAAAGAAATTCCCCCCCCTTCCCTCTTACTCAGTGTTTTGGTAAAAATATATTTCATAACTGAAAAAATAAAAACAAGATAAATGATTATACCTATCAGGCAATACTAAAACTGATTCCATTTGAAAGGTGTCAATTTAGTGTCCTCCTTCGTATTCTACCAACTAATTGTTGCTCAGCGTTGAGCGAATTCTGCTTTTGAACAATCTATAACATCTTTTGTAGTCTCCAATTTTTTTGTAAAATTTCTTTTGTAAAAACCTTCCTGTGTTCAAATTAATGGCTGGAATATAGCAAAGAGATTGAGATATTCTTTCAAAAGGTGAGATGGGCCACTCTGAGAATCTGAGAAAAGTGTAAAAGGGGTAGACAAAAATGACCCTTTTAACAAATTCTGCTTTAAAGAAATCTGCTCAAGCACTGAAAGAATAATTAACAAAAGCAAAGTGTCTAATTAGAAAGAAACAATAGTACATTATACAATCACTGAAGCAACATTAAAATGTACTCTTACATTCAACTAAAAAGAGAGAGGGACAGAGTATGAGAAAGAATCCACCTTCTCATACTCCACATATATGGGCACTCAGTAATGAAGTTACATTAACAAAGAAAAGCAAGTTTTCACTTGAGTATATATTCAACTAAAAAGAGAGAGGGACAGAGTATGAGAAAGAATCCACCTTCTCATACTCCACATATGTGGGCACTCAGTAATGAAGTTACATTAACAAAGAAAAGCAAGTTTTCACTTGAGTATATATTCAACTAAAAAGAGAGAGGGACAGAGTATGAGAAAGAATCCACCTTCTCATACTCCACATATGTGGGCACTCAGTAATGAAGTTACATTAACAAAGAAAAGCAAGTTTTCACTTGAGTATATGAAAAAAACCAAGTAATCCTGAGACAAATTCTAATGGGTGATAAAGATTAGACAAGATCCAAAAATTGAGACTGCATTTTATAGCCCCAAATTGGTATGCTATAACTAGCAATGACCACTACAGGTCACAATATGAAGAGGCCTACAGGTGTGCACTGAGTTATTCCCAAAACCATTAAACCCTTCCCCACCCCACCTCTACACCAAAGCACCAAAAATTTGAATAGAAACTATTACTTATTGAAAATCACTTAAAATTGCAATGAAAAAAAACTTCAAAATCCTTACCAAAACAGGGAAAGAAAAAACAAATACTCACCAAGCCCACAATATAGCTTTCAAGATACTTAGATAAAACTCTAACCTATTATATCATAAGCACATAATAAGGCACATAATAGGAAATTAAGTAAATACACAGTAATTCTGAATAAGTATTAGAGATTATAGTGGTACAAAAAACCCTTGAGATTAATTTTTTTTCTAAAAGAAGACTTTACCAAAAATAACTTTTAAAAAATCTGTCAAACCATATGATAGACCTGAATATTTTCCTTAAGACTGTAAACTTTTTTCTGAAAACAACTATAAAAAAGTAGTTTATAAGTAGGATTATTTTTCGTTTTAAATTTTCCAAGATCATATTATATTACTAGGCAAGTGTCATTTTGAAATTTAAAACATGATTTTTCCTAATAAAATTATTAATTATTCTGACATCTTAATAGATCCTGGTTGGATTCCACTTAATCTCCCTGGAGACAGTTGAGACACTTCATTCTCTAAATAGTCTTAAAAAGTTAAAGATAGTCAAAGGAGTGTCTTACAGTGGAAAAAAACTTGAAAGAAAACATGCAAGTTTATAAATTTGCTTCCAATACAACCCAATTTACTTATGTATAGTAAGTATCAACAGATGCCAAATAACTGATGTAACTTATCCGGGAACATAGTTTCCTACAGGAGTCAAATTTCTGAATCATAAAGTTAAAAACTTGGTTGTAGGTAATTTAAATTACTTACGTTCAAGTAACTTTAAAAGTCTGTATGTTCAAATTTTTCAAAGTACAAAGGAGTTTAGAAATATTGTATAAGGCTGATCTGGACCCAAACTAAAAGAAAATCTGTCCTCTTGAAATCCAATCTAATAGAGGGAACTAAATTATTGAAAAAAAATTTTTCCTGATTTTTTTTTTCCTGAAGATTATTTTCATTTTAGAAACTATCGTACAAAGGAAAAACATGCCTCTGACGACGTACTGGTGGGGAGAAAAGGGAAAAGAGAACATCCTATGATTTTTTGAATATACTTGAATATCAAACTCAGAAAGAGTTATTTTTGTGAAAGAGGCAGAATTGGTCTTGAGCTGCTTCAGTCTATGTCTGAAGGTTTTACTGAAATTATGGTCCAGTCTTAGGAGAAAAATTCACAGAAAAGTCAGATTGTAGATTTTGAGAAGGAAACTCTGAGGTGGTGATTTTCTCCAAGGTCATGGTTATGAAGCTCAATGAGGGCCTGGATTGCTTCTTCCACAGATCCCAACTGAATGAGTGCCATTTTTCGATCTTTCCTGAAAATGGTAAAAGAAAGAGAAAAAGTATATAGAATTAATTTTGCCTACAAACCTCTTCCCCCACCCTAGAAGAATTCATTAAACTACCTTAAACATCTGCAGATCATATTAAATAATGTTAATGTATTTCTTAAAAGCAGGGACTTAGGGAGTTCCCTGGTGGTCCAGTGGGTAAGACTCCATGCTCCCAGTGCAGGGGGCCGGGTTCAATCGCTGGTCGAGGAACTAGATCCCTCATGCATGCCGCAACTAAGAGCCCGCATGCCTCAACTAAGACCTGGCACAGCATAAATAAATATTCTTAAAAAAAAAAAAAGCAGGTACTTACTGAAAGAATTTAAAAGCCTTCACTGAACATCCAGCTTCTGTGAAAAGATTCTTCAGATCATCTACTGTAACAGAGGGGCTGTGAAAACATCACAGAGAGAGTCAACTATTTTATCCCTAATTTTGAAATGAAGCAAAGATTAACTCCTGAAATATCAAGTCTCCAGAATATTTCACATTTCAAAGAGCATAAAGCCGATCAATGAAGACATGATTTGCAAGTGCTCTCAAAGATGTTCAAGGCTGATGCATACGTGTCCTCAGACAACGGAATTTTGTCTCAAGTCTTTGGCATGAGACGTGGGCAGTATATAAAGAACAAGAAAATCTTTCTATATTTATTCTTTCAATGGGATTATTACCCATGCTACTGGCTTTAGTAATTAACTCTAGTACTTCCAAAGCTACTGCCCCTGCTCTGACCTGTCTTCTATAGTAGAGTGTTTTCCACTATTAGGACAGTAGATATTCAGTACTAGTCCAGTACACTTTCGATTACTTTCAGGGTAATTATGAACATGTGTATGTGGTAACCAGGTTCTAAGATAGCCCCCAACTACTCTTGCCTCCTAGTATTCACACTTTCGGGTACTCCCCTACATATCTAATAAAGACGTCCTCTGTAACCATCGGGGTATTGTAGAAATGACACACGTGACTTCTGAGGCTGAGAGACACTGCAATTTCTACTTTGACCTCTCTTGAATCATTAGCTTTGGAAGTAACCAGCTGCAATTTCATGAGGACAATCGAGCAGACCTATGGAGAACTCCTTGTGGCAAGGAACTGAGGCCTCCTGTCAACAACTAAGCGTATGAGTGAGACACTTTGGAAGTGGATTCTCCAGCCCAGTTAAGCCTTCAGATGCAACCCTGTGAAAGACTCAGCCAAAACTACCCAGCTAAGCCACTTCTGGATTCCTGACTTACAGTAACAGTTTGAGATAATGAATATCCACTATTGTGTTAAGCTGTTAAGTTTTGGGATGATCTGTTATGAAGCAGTAGATAACTAATACAGTGGTCTATCACATGAGAGCCAACTGACTAAAACTTAGACTCTTCCTCATCTCACAACTGCCAGCAAGGATGGTGTTATAGAACAAATGCCTCTGCAAGGAGACAAATCTGAGTTCACTATTTTTCATTCACCTAATATGTCACTTTTGAGTAAGTTACTTAACTGAGCCCCTCACTTTCATTGTTAAAATGAAACTAACGACCTTCACTCCAAAGGTTATTATGGACCAATTGTTAGACACAGAACGTAGAATAGCGGTTACCAGGGACTGGGGGTAGAGAGAAACGAGGAGGTATTGTTTAATGGGTACAGAGTTTCCATTTGAGATGATGACAAAGATCTGCAGATGGATATAAGTGACAGCTGCACACCATTAATGTACTTAATGTGAATGTACACTGAAATGCACACTCAAAAATGGTTAAAATGGTAAAATTTAGGTTATGTATTTAACCACAATTTTAAAAAGAAGGTTATTATGGAGATTAAATGAGGTAACATGTAAAACACCAGCACAGTGCTCAGAACTTGGTAGATGGTTAAAAAAATATTAACATGCTTTTTCTCTTCTGCATGTCCAATGTAGGCTGCAACTTGAGACCAGCTCTTGGATAAATGTATTTAAGAGGGAGCCTGTTTTAGTATTTAAATATGTTGCCTCTGTCCCTAACTCTATAGTAATGAGGTGCTAAATTTCTAGATGCACATAATCTAGATTTTTTTCTTAAGTGACTCCTCTTCTCCACTCCCTCAGTCCTTAACTTTTTGCACCCATGCTTGCACAGAACTATACCCCACAGCTTTTACCCTTCCTTCCCAAAGCTTATCCCCCTTCACGTATTAGATTAAGTTATATAAAACTGTCATCTTTGTAGGTCAAGGATTTCAAGAATTAAAACCTGGGGTTGGGTTTGCAAGGCTGACACAGAGACACAGATGTAGAGAACAAACATATGGACACCAAGTGGGGAAAGCAGGGGCGGGGGGAATGGATTGGGATATTGGGATTGCCATATATACATTACTAATATGAAAAAAAATATCAAATTGTACACTTTAAATACATGCAGTTTATTGTATGTCAATTACATCTCAATAAAAGTTCTTTAAAAAAAATAAATATAAATGCAGTTGTGTTCCATGAAACTTTATTTATGGAAAATTTTAATTTTATGTAATTTTCTCAAATCACAAAATATTTTTCTTTTGTTTTTCCCCAATTATTTGAAAACGTAAAAACCAATGTTAGCTCACGGGCCTTACAAAAACAGACGGATTTGGCCCACGGGCTGTAGTTTGTTCATCTCTAAGATTATAACTAAAGAACAAATCTCCTACAACACTGGTTAATACAGAGTGGTTACAAGCTTGTGGTAAAAAATAGAGAATTCAGTTTTACCAAATTCTTAGATATATAAATTTTTTGATTTTGCTATGCTGGTTACTGAAGGGTCCTTACTTCTACAAAAGGATGAACAAGTATGTACCAATGGAATATTTCTGCATAAAGGTATTTTTGCCCTTCTATAACTGAAAGATAACTAGCTGCTAATTCTCAGTTTGGAAAGAAAAATCTGAAACATTGCTATCTTTCATTTCTGGAGTGTATGGTTAGAGATATAAACTTCTTAAGACATGATGGCAAATAAATCATCTTACAGGAAATTAGTGAATAGGACAATTGCTACGTTAGAATAATTTCAGTTTTTACCTCCCCAAACCAAATACTGTAGGTTATTAATGCTCTAAATGAACAGTAACTAATTAGATACATACGGGATGTTGGAAAGATGCAGAGTAGCTGATGGTGGAAAAATATTCTGGAAGTTTTTAGAGCCAGGCTTTTTAAAGCGATGCAAAGGACTATTGCTAAAGTCCTTAGTAAGACCTTGGTCTTCTTGTCCCTCTCGAGGAAGCTGAACTGCTTGATGTTTGGACAGTGTAGCACGAAGCACTTTCCCATAAAGTCTCTGACCACTTAGATGGTTCATTGCTGGTGCATAAGAAGAAAATAAGGAAAGTCTGGGTATTAAGATAGAGTCTCTGTAAAACTGTCTATCATAATTCTTTTTATTTAGTCACTTAAAATTATATTGTCAGTTTGAGGGCTTAAATGGTTTTAAATTTAAAAAATCCTTACATACGGAAATGTATTAAATGACTTTGTTTTACTACAATGAAAGAAAAGCAATACAACAAAAAAATAACTATTTTCCTAGCAGACTGCTAGGAAGTTCCAGAATGCCTGCAACATAACACATGCTCAGGAAATGGTTACTGAACACATTAGTTAAATCTCAAGTAAAGCTTTTTTTAATAAAAAATCTGAGTAGTAATATTTCAACAGCCACTATAATAATGAACATTGAGATGGTAGAATGATACCTTCTCCATCATCATTATGAAGTATTCCCAAACTTTTAAGCCATGCAACAGTTCTAGAAAACTTAATTTGAAAGGAAAACAAACAAGCAAAACAAATAAAATGAAAGAAAACAAGTCATATTTATTAGTTTAAAGCTAATGTAAAAACCCTAGATCAAAGCTCTAAACATCAACAATATGTTGAAACAGACAAATTAACTTCAAAGAGCAATAAATATTTTAAATCTTAAACTATAAGCAGATCCAAACAATAATGCAGACATTAACATAAAGAGGTACTCTTCCTAGTAGTCCTAAGTTTATTTTATAAGAAAATTCACATACAAAAGGAGCAGGTTATCATTATTACTATTAATCATTAGTACCTAGCTGAGCTTGATTTGCATCTGCCATCTGAACCAATGCATTTTCTTTCTTATTAAACATTATCTTCACTCGATGTACATCACCATATACTCCTAATTAAAAAGACAAAACAAAACAGTTTTTTAATGCTAATTGTGTAATGTTCAATTAATTTTACTAATGTATTTAAAGAAATCTTCTTTTCTCATACTATATGCCTTCCCTGGGCAATTTCATACATATGCTCTCAAATGTGTACCTCTTCTATGTCCCAGATTTATTAATCTATTACCCCATGTCACCTGGATGTCCCATAAACACTTCAAATCTAATACATCCCAAACTGATGCACCGCCCCTTTCCTGTCCCCTGCTGCATTCACTAACTCTGCTGATAAACAGTACCATCATGCACATATTCGCTCCAGTCAGACACCCGGGAGTCGTCTTTTGACTTACCCCTTTCCTTAAACTCTTACATCCAATCAACTACCAGCACTCATAGATTCTACGGCCTAAAGCTCTCCCATGTTTGTCCACTTCTTCCCATCCTCACTACCATCAAAGTTGTTATTACCATTTCACATCTGGACTATCATAACAGCCACCTAACTGATCTCATTATATCCAATTCTTCTATTCTACTGTTCCCCAAAGTGGGTCCCACACCCCAAAAAAGCAGGCAAAATGATTTACTGGGGTGTGGGAGGAAAATAAACTGCTATTTATACTGATCTGTTAATATAAACAATATGAAAAACTGCATTTTATTAATTTTCAACATACAGAAGAAATTATATGCAGAAGTTTCTACAATATGAAGGGCATGCTCTCATTTTTATTTCATTTAGTGTATTAAAATGTATTGCAGTCTATGTGGAACAGGGTATCGCCAGCATTGTAAAAATAAAATCCTTAAACAGTAGCATCACTAACACACTTTGTAATAGGATGAGAGAGTGACTATGACAATCTTCAAGGCACACAAAGGAGTACTGGTTATCTTGTGGGCAAGCCCCCAAGAGCAATTAAACTTAGAGATGAATGGTAGTTTTAACATTAAAAAAGAAAAAAAGACAAGTATTCCATATTTGCTGTCCTTTTCAAAAATGACAAGTGGCTGAAATAGACACTTTAAAAAATAACATACAATTTGTTCTTCAAGCTGAGGGTGATATTTTTCTAAATGAGTGAGAAATTAACTACTTTTGGAAAGAAATCTGCTATTAAAATAGATATATGAAAATTTAGCATTAATACATGATTTTGTTACTGAAAATTACATAAATGTGTCATGAATAAAAACTTTTATAGTAACTGCAAATGAGTATAAAGTATCTCCGTAGGGTGATAGAGAGGTTCTAAAATTGCACTGTGGTAATGGTTGCACAACTCTGTAAATTTACTAAAAATCATTGAGTTGTATACTTAAAAGTCAGTGAATTGTATGGCTGTAAATTATATCTCAAAAATGCTGTTAAAAAACATATTACCCAGTCAAAAAATTTGAAACAACTTTCCATCCTATTAAAAATTCTTCCAAATGAAGAACACTAGTGAGTTGTAACACCATTATTCTAATGCAAAATTTAGTGGATTAGACTGAAATATTAGTATAATAATTAACTAGTACAGCAACAATGAAACACTTCCATTCATATCACATACCTTTATTTTTTTTTAATTAAAAAAAATTTTTTTTTGGCTACGCCACATGGGTTTCGGGATCTCAGTTCCCTGACCAGGGACTGAACCCAGGACCCGGCAGTGAAAGCACTGAGTCCTAACCACCGGACCATCAGGGAATTCCCTCTCATATCTTTATGAGGTATCTTTTTTAGTTATAACAACCATTAAGATCAGGTACTAAAAAAAAAGTGAATTTAGAATCAGATCTTGGGATACTGAATCAAAATGAAAAAGGTTTTTGAAAATAATGAAACATATTAAATCATATTTCTCACTAAATGTTAATAGATTTTTATTTTAAAAAGTGTCATTAATAAAAATCTTTATTAAATATCACTTAACTTCATTGCTCTTATATTTCTGTTTGTACATATTACACTATAAAGAATATAGTAAAAGATGGATGATGTTTATGTATAATTAATCATATATAGATTAGGAGTACATGCTAAATTTTTTTTATCTGAGAGGCATACTATTAGAAAGTTTGGGGACTATTTTTAAAATCTGAGTCTCATTATGCCTCTCTCTTTTTTAAAACTACTCAGTGGATTCCCATTGTTCTGAGGTTAAAAAAACTAAGCTCCTTACTATAGCTTACAAAGCTATTAATGACCTTGCTCCTATCCATCTGTCCAGCTTCAACATGTTTCTCCCCTACACTCTCCACTGAGCTTCCCTCACTTCCATGTTCCAGGAGTTCTGTCCCTCATTGCTACTATCTGTGAAAGGACATTCACCCTCCCTTTCTGACTGGCTAATGCTTTCTCATTTTTCACAAGCCAGCTTAACTATCATTTCTATTGGTAAATCACCTTTGATTCCTTTAGCTACGTTAGGTCTCCCAGGTGTACATTCCTGTTACAATCTCTATTTCCCTTCCTATAAAACTTTGTTGTAACTGTAATCACTTACTAAGTCTTCCTCGCTATTATATCCTGTGTCAAACACACTAGTTGGCACATAGCAGTAATAAAGATGACTGAATGATGCAATATGCTCAATTCACATCATAGGTAACATAAAAAACAGCAAAAAAAAAAAAAAAAAAATTACTTACCAAATAGGATAAAAAGTCCATGTGGTGTGATAAGCTGTTTGAAAAGGATAACACAAAATGTAAGTGTCTAAGTAAAAATTTAAATAAGTTTACTTGTTCAAAGCACTGATTTTTACATGCTTCTTCTATAAATACTAGTGGTGAATTTTAATAAAAATTCTTAAAACATTTTCATTTGAAGTCAACTCTAGGTCAGAAGCTATAATACCTCCTCCTGAAAGACTTTTTACATATAACACTTTTCAACTCACATCAGGATTAAGATTGGTGACAAGGAGAACAGAATTTCCCGGCATACCACCAGCCCCAGGAATGGCCATCCTTCCAGTGACAGCAGAGGAGGTGATTGCGAGAGGACCGAGAGCTCCAGGACCCAGTCCAGCTGGGACTGACAGACCTTTTCAAAACATCAAAAACATTTCATATTCTAGTTATCTGGAGAATTATAACACTTGATACAACTTAAGTAAATAAATGCAGACAAAAGCAAAAATGGAGAAGAAAATGTTTCAAAGCTATTATACCTTAAGGATAACAAAGGTCAGTTTTCCGCCCTCTGGAGTCTTTCTGAAAGTAGAGTTCCTTATTCGCTGACATTATCATACTTACTACTCTATTATTTATGCAGCACTTTGCAGGGCAACCAAATTCACTGGTCTTAAAAGCCATTAGGCTTTTCAAAGGGTCTATAACTACAGGTACTCCTTCTATTTCTAGAAATAGACATCTCTAAAGTAGATGTAATTTTCATATTGACTTCTACCATAAAATCAGATGCACATTTTTGTAAAAAGTCCTTCAGCAGAAGTCACACATATGCATGCCAGGTAGTAATGCATGTTCTAAAATTGGACTGTGCTAATGGCTGCACAACTCTGTAAATTTATTAAAAATCACTGAGTTGCATACCTAAAACAGGTGAATTGTATACATACTTTCCGTATAGGGAAAAAAACATTTTGTAACCTTATAAAACATTATTATCATCAACAACAAATTTATAGAATTCAATATTGTTTTGTAGCAAGAATTTTCAGAGCTCTCCACTCCCCTAGATATTGCAGAACTACTGAAAGTTCTACAATACTGTAATAGTGACACAATACACTATACTTACAACACTATACTTCCTCAGATGGTCCCACCATTTGTATTCTCAGCTTAAAAATTATCTAAGATAAATTCACTCTTTTCTTTTTAGTTAACTTCATCCTCTCCACTGAAGAGAGTAGTTAAAATTCCCAGAATTAGAAAGGTAGGATACAAAGATTATTGTCAGAAAGTAGGTATGCTGCAATTTAAAATGGTGATATTCATAAATCAGCTGGAAACTGTAAAGGTATTATGTAGACTTCAGCTTAACACTACACCACTCTTCTAATCACCAACCTCAAGTGTTTTCTTTAAGCACCAGTGATAAAACCATTAAGCATTTTTTTTCTTCTCCTTAAGTTATAATCAAATTCATTTTGTTTACTATTTGGAAGACAGAGTCATTATCAAAGTATTAACTGACTGCTATCTCTTAATTATTTCCATTAGCTAAAGAAAAAAAACATATATATTTCCTGAAATAAAACAGTATGCATACCCTCTATGGTAATCTTCTAAACCCATTAATTAAAAAAAAAAAAGATTTACAAATAAGTTTAATAGTAAATGTTTATTAATTCAAATCTTTACTGATTGCAGAATATGTATTGAATGCCATCAAAGGCATTAAGCACACAAAGATAAATAAGACACAGTCTGTTTAACGTGTAACTGGTAAGCTTATCAGCAAGCAGCTCATATATTTTACATAATAATCAAAAAGGCAAATCTAAGGTTAATATAGTCAACCTATAGTTATCTGTGCCAATGGCAAGTATAAATGACGCAGAACATAGAATTATGGAGCTAAGAATAGAATCAGATAGAATTATTTATGAACATAAGGAAGCTGTGCATCATATATTGTACATGAGGCATTTCCATGATTGATACACATAACGCTTTTATTGTAAATCCTTAAAAATATGATAATATTTTTCACTTTGGTTAAGTTCCTAGAAAATACAGACCATCATTAAGAAATCATTTCAAATTCAACTTTAAAAGAGCTAGTCACCTGCAGCTTGAGGAAATCCAATGGCTGGGGCAAATCCAGCAGCCCCTGCATATGGTGAGGAAATTATACCTGGTGCACCTAATGGGGAAGAGAAGCTAAAATAAATATACTACCTTCTATAAATAGGTTATCAAAGCAATATAAAATGGCTATATGAGGGTGGATTACTGATAAAGAGATTCTGTTATGGAGTAAAGATCTGTTCAACAGGTGATCCTTAATGTATAAGTAAAGAGTGTCTGCCACTTCCAGAGGCTAATCCCTTTCAACTGGGTTCAAGCGTACAGCTAAAATGTTATTTAATTTTGAGTTATTAGTTTGCTACTTAGTTTTAGCTTACTTAGTTCTGTTATTTAGGTTGATATTCTTGCCTTATTTAGAGCACTGTTTCTATGCAAAAATCATCAAATATTTATTAAATTGTACTGTACCTGTGGGGTACTGTGCTGATAAAAGGAAATATGAAATAAAAATCTTTGCCTTTGAGAGGTTTTACAAACTAAATGTATGAATTATAGGAGATGCACATGCTGAGGATCTAGTGGTTTAAATACAAATATACTGCAAGTGGTCTAAGAAGAAGGGATCACAAAGGATCACTGTGATTGTTTGAAGGTTTCTGAGGAGGTAAAACTGAGCTGAACCTTAAAGCAGTGCTTACTGTGCACCAAATGCTAAACAAAGGCTGGCATTCTCTCTCCTTTTAGAAGCCTGGTGACTATGAACCATCAACAAAAACAATAGTTAGTTCCAATGGAGGAGTCAATACTAGCAGGAAAACAATTTGGTTTTGGACAAGTTAAGGTTGAGGTGATAGTAAGACATCCAAATGGGAATGCCACAAGTGGAAATGAGGGGACAAACTCAGAATTTCTGACACAGATTTGTAAATCATCTATATAGAAATAAATGTGAAAGCGATACAAATGAGAGCTCCATTAAAAAGGGCACAAGGCAAGAAATGAAGAAAGCTGAAAACAGAACCTGGAAGTATTAGTACACTTAAGTGGTAGAGGAAGGAAGAGGAACATTCTAAGGAATTGAGAAAAAGAGAACAGCCTTAGAAAGCAAACCAAACAGTGAATTATAGTGAATTACAGTCCCTCAGGATCTAGAGACAGAGAGTTTTAGGGGAGACTATATGTATATGTAGACTATGTTTTCCAGAGCAGTTAAAAGGTAAGTTTATTCTCTTCATTAAAGAAAATTATTTAACAGAATTTGTTAAATATGTGGCTGTGATTTATTAAAATAATTCAAGAAAATATAGTCATTAAGAGACTTCAGAGACAGAGCTAGCAGAGAGAACAGACAATAAATGAAGACACAAAAAATGAGAATAACTGACAGAGTGATGAAATGAGAAGGGGAACACATATATGTTGAAAGCACATTAGGAGGCAAGCATTCATCTAGTGCCAAGGAAGCACTGAATAAAGCAGACAAGAATCTCTGCCCTTGCTAAACTTACATTCAAGTAGGCTCAAGATCATAGGTAAAATGAAAACAGAAACAGACTCACAGACTTAGAGAAAGAATTTACTATTATCGGGGGAAGAAGGGGGGAGGGATAGTTAGGGAGTTTGGGATTGACATGTACACACTGTTATATTTAAAATGGATAACCAACAAGGACCTACTGTATAGCACAAGAAACTCTGCTGAATATTGTGTAACAATCTAAATGGGAAAAGAATTTGAAAAAGAATAGATACATGTATATGTATAACCGAATCACTTTGCTGAACACCTGAAACTAACACAACATTGTTAACCAACTCTACTCCAATATAACTGGAGTATAGTTAAAAAAAAATAAAAGTTAAAAAAAAAGATAATAGGTAAAATGATTCACTTTCATAACAGAAAGAACTATATTTAAGGCATAAAGGAAGACTCATCAGAGAGGCTTCAATATGGATATGAGTTAGTTTGAAAATTTATACTAGAAAGTTAAACATAGGAAGAGATATGGTAGATTGTATTACTGTTGCCAAGTATTCACTTGACCCCTCCATATAACTCTGGCCAGTCATGTGACTTTGCAGTGTCTCCCATGGGAAGAGCATACATTTCTATGCAACACGCACTGCCCTCAGTCATGTGATAGGAATACACAGACAGAAAGGACATAAACTGCCTCTACACAGAAGCTTTAAGAGGCTTTATGGGTTTATACAAGCTCTCTTATTTTTTAACTCTCTGCTACAAGAATGCCATGTCCCAAATGTAGTGACACCTTCAGCCTGGACTCTCGATCAAAAAGACATGTGAAGAAGTCTGCAAAAGCCGATTTGCAGCTGTTTAAGTGTCAGTTATGTGAGAGGAATAAATGTTAATTGCTGTAAACCACCGAGATTTGTGGGAAGGGCAAGGCAGGTACTTTTAAAACAAAATAAAGAGACTAATACAGATGACTATAGGGGGGTGGTATGAGGCAGAAGACTTGCAGCAGGTTTTGAGAAAAATTTTTGAGATAACGCTCACTGAACATTAAATATCAATAAATGAAAGAATTGGCAAAAAATTAACAGAGCCAAATATTAAATAATTGTTTTCAAGTAAAATATGATTAACGAGAACATCTATTAATATTTGAACAAAGAATCATTGGTAAAGCTTCCATAAATCTACATTCCTCAAATAAGCAGAAACAGAAACATTTTAGGAAAATAACCTGTTAGAAAATGGTTTACACAACTTTTAAGAAAAAGGTTTAAGACTTGAATAACTAAGAGTAGATATTTTACATTTGGAAAAAGTACCACCACAAAAGCAATTAAGGTAGTACAAATGAACAGATGACATTTTTACCTATGAAATCAGTTTATCAGTGTTATTTAGAATAGCAAAACCCTAAAGAACTAAGCTTAATGTCTAAGCTGGAGAATTATTATATAAATTATGATGAGTCACAAGACAAAATACAGAGCTATTTAAAATACCAAAAAGACTATGTACTATATAAAAAAAAAACACAATTATTATGTTTTTCAAAAATTTTGGTACACTCAGAGATAAACTATGGTCAACTAATCTATGACAAAGGAGGCCAGGATAAACAATGGAGAAAAGACAGCCTCTTCAACAAGTGGTGCTGAGAAAACTGGACAGCTACATGTAAAAGGATGAAATTAGAACACGCCCTAACACCATACGCAAAAATAAACTCAAAATGGATCAAAGACCTAAATGGAAGGCCAGACACTATAAAACTCCTAGAGGAAAACATAGGGAGAATACTCGTTGACATAAATCACAGCAAGATCTTTTTTGACCCACCTCCTAGAGTAATGGAAACAAAAACAAAAATAAGTAAGTGGGACCTAATGAAACTTAAAAGCTTTTGCACAGCAAAGGAAACTATAAACAAGACGAAAAAACCCTTAGAATGGGAGAAAATACTTGCCAACGAATCAACAAAGGATTAATCTCCAAAGTATATAAACAGTTCATGCAGCTCAATATCAAAAAACCCCAAACAACCCAATCAAAAAATGGGCAGAAAACCTAAATAGGCATTTCTCCAAAGAAAACATACAGGTGGCCAAGAGGCACATGAAAAGCTGCTCAATGTCATTAATTATTAGAGAAATCAACATCACTAATTATTAGAGAAATGCAAATCAAAACTACAATGAGGTATCATCTTGCACCAGTTAGAATGGGCAACATCAGAAAATCTACAAACAGTAAATGCTGGAGAGGGTGTGGAGAATGTAAATTGATACAGCCACTATGAGAACAGTATGGAGGTTCCTTGAAAAAATAAAAATAGAATTACCATATGACCCAGCAATCCCACTACTACTGGGCACATATCCAGAGAACACCATAATTCAAAAAGACACATGTACCCCAATGTTCACTGCAGCACTATTTACAATAGCTAGGCCATGGAAGCAACCTAAATATCCATCAACAGATGAATGGATAAAAAAGATGTGGTACATATATACAATGGAATATTACTCAGCCATAAAAAGAAACAAAATTGGAATATTTGTAGAGACATGGATGGACCTAGAGAGTGTCCTACAGAGTGAAGCAAGTCAGAAAGAGAAAAACAAATATCGTATATTAACACATATATGCAGAATACAGAAAAATGGTACAGATCCATGGGTTTGCAAGGCAGAAATAAAGACACAGATGTAGAGAACAAACATATGGACACCAGGTGGGGAAAGCGGCAGGGGGGCATTTGGGGTGGGATGAATTGGGAGATTAGGATTTCCATATATACATTACTAATAAGAAAAAAAATCAAATTGTACACTTTAAATATATGCAGTTTATTGTATGTCATTTATACCTCAATAAAAGTTCTTAAAAAAAAAAAAGAAAAATGTTGGTACAGTAGCAGACTACATTATATAGACCAACATTACGGCAGATATGCCCAATGGAAGAGTAAAAACACTGTAAAAATCTAACAGCTAACAAGATGATTAGGAATAACCAGGCCAAAAACCTAACTCTGTGAAACAGCTTGGTTTTATCAGCCTCATGTGTAATAGACAAGATGCAAATTCTAGGGTTAGTCCAAGGAAGGAAGTCAACAGGAGACCTCCATGGCATTAATCTAGAAGTATAAGCCTAAAATAACCCCTCCTATTACCTACTCCACCTACCTTCAGAAGAATGCAAGGAAAGTTGCCTTGGTGTCTAACAGAGAAGAGACAAAAAAGTTCCTGAAAAGTTCTAACCAAAAGCAAGCTCTCATGCAAATTTGCAGCCAAATTCTATGTTTGTTAGGAGTTCAAGGGAAAATTAATAAAATTATGGATTTAGATTGAAATGGTCCCAAACAAAGATCCTTTAATGTTACAGATAAGCAAATTCTTTATGGAGGAACATAGGATCTTGACACTAAGCCTCAAAGAACTCTCACGATTACTTCCCCAAATAAAATGAATAACTCAAAAAGAAAAAAAGAAAGTAGAAAAAATATTTAATTGCAGAAAAATAACTGCAAAGATTTCACACATTGGAATTATCAGATGAAGATTTTATTTTATTTATTTTTTGAAGATTTTAAATAGTATATTTGAAGAAATAAAAGCCATGCTGAGAAACATCCGTAGGACACTTAAAAAAAAAAGAAAAAAATCAAATATCAATAAAATTTCTAAAAGAAAAAGCACAATTATTGAAATCTAAAATTATCAGACAAATTTAAAAACAGATTAGACAAAGGTGAAGAGCCCATTAGTAAAATGAAATGCCCTACAGAATTATTCAGGATGCAGCTCAGAGAGATAAAGAAATAGAAAATATGAAAGAAAGTTTGATATACTCTGAATAGAGTAAGAGGGTATAACAGGTCTAATAAAAATTCCAGAAAGTAAGAAAAGAAGCAGCGTAAAGGAGAAATACATGAAAAGATCATTTCTAGAACCAGTAAAAGACAACAATCCACCAAATCAAGCTTTCTGACCTCCAGTTAGACAAAATAAATCCTTAAACAGACACATCATACTGAAACTACAGACATCAATGAAAAAAATATCTAAAGAATAGCCAGAGACAAAAGAGCAGTGGTTAGATTGACAGCTGACTTTCCAAGAGCAAAAATGAAAACCAGACTATAGTGTACTGATTTAATATACTGAAAGAAATATACCTATCAACCTAGAACTCTATACAAAGCAAAAAATAACCTTGAAAATTGACACCAAAACAAAGACATTTCTGGGTAATTGAAAACTTCAAATACTTTACCACTGACCTTTCCCCTAAGTGAATACTAAAGGATATCCTTCAGGCAGAAAGTAACCAACCCCAGAGGGCATATCTGAGTTGCAAGAAGAAATGAAAAGCTTGAAGAGTTCTATTTTGTTTAATCTAAATGAATATTGACTGTGTAAAATAATACTAACAAACTGAAATGTTAAAATCTTAAAAGTTTTAAACATAATAATATCTTGAGTTAGGAGGAGATAACAAAAGGTAAAAAGAGTTAAAGTGTCCTAAAGTTCTTGTATTATATAAGAAAAGATTATAGGTTTCAATTAACTCTATATTTTAGTAAAATAAGTATGAAAGTTAAAATTCCTATGAAAATACAAAACAGTGTCAAACTTTGAAAACAGTAGTGGGAAAAACCAAATAATAAATAAACATTAATTCAACAAAGATTTTTTGAGTGTCTATTTTGTGTCAGGCACAAACATGACCAAACTAAGTAGAGAAGAAAAAAAATAACTACCTTGGTGAAGCTTATTTCTGGTGATGAAAACAGAATTTAATAATAAACACAGTAAGTAAGTTAACTGCATAGGTAAGAAGGTGATAAATGCTATTTAAAAAGTAGAACAGGAAGAATCAGGACTACTGAGGGAAGGCTGGTCAGGATAGGTCAAAGAGGGCAGCATGAGCAAAATCTGAGGGTATCGGAGAGAAAAGCACTCCAGGAAGAGGGAATAACTAGTGGAAGAACCTGGAGGTGGGAACATACCTAACATGTTTTAGAGGGGTGCCAGTTTGGTGGGCAGAAAGAGCAAGTGAAGAACATCAAAGGAGATAAGGTCAAAAGAGTAAAATTGGAGTGGATGGTATAGAGCTTGTAATCCAATGTAAGGATGTGGGGCATTCACTCTGAAAGAAATGGGAACCTTTGGAGGGTTGTCAGCATTAGGCTGAAATGATATGATTTATTTCTCTCCTCTAATTTACATACAATAAACTGTACAAATATAAAAGGCAACCACTGATCTGCTGTCACTAAAGATTAGTTTGCATTTTATAGAATTATATATAAACAGAATCATATAGCAGGTGTTCTTTTTTATCTGGTTTCTTTCATTCATAATAATGTTTTGTCTGGCTTCTTTCATTCAGCATAATCTGGTTGTCCTTAACAATTTATTCCTTTTAATTGCTGAATACTATCTTATCTCATGGATAAACTACATTTTGTTTATCCATTCACATGTAATAGAGTATTTCCAGATTTTGGCCATTACAAATAAAATTGCTATGAACATTTGCATACAAGTATCTGTGTGGACACTACCTTTTTTACTTCTCTTGGGTAACTGACAAGGTCATATCATAGGTGCACATTTAACTTAAGTAACTGCCAAACTCTTTATCAAAAGAGTTTCCTAAATTTTACATTGCCAGCAACACAGTATGCTAGTAAAAGATGCTCCATATCCTTGGTACAAGAAGCTCTTTTAACTTTAGCTATTCTAATGGGTATGTAATAATTTCTTATAGTATAATTTCCATTTCCCTGATGACTAGAGATGTTGAGCATCTTTTCATGTGTTTACTGCCATTCATATACCATCTTTTGTAAAATATCTTCTCAAATCTTTTGCCCATTTTTAATGGTTTGTTTTCTTATTATTGAGCTATGAGTTCTTTATATAACTTGATATAACTAATTTGTCATATATATGTGTTGCAAATATTTTCTTCAAGTCTATAACGTGCCTTTTAGTTTTCTTGATGGTACTTTTCAAGCAGTGAAACTTTTAAATGTTCTGTACATACAATGCATAAATGATTTCCTTTTATAGTTTGTGCTTTTTGTGTTTTATCTAAGAAACCTTTGCATATCCCAAGGTTACAAAGATTTTCTCCTAGGTTTTTTTTTTTTCAAATGTAAGATTTATTTACTTATTTGTTTGTTTGTTTTGGCTGTGCTGTGCAGCATGGCATATGGGATCTTAGTTCCCTGACCAGGGATCAAATCTGCATCCCCCTGTACTGGAAGTGTGGAGTCTTATTTATTTTTTTCATATGGAATATCTTTCTTTTCTTTCTTTCTTTTTTTTTTTAATTTTATTTATTTATTATTTTTTTTGGGGGTACACCAAGTTCAATCAACTGTTTGTATACACATATCCCCATATTCCCTCCCTTCCTTGACTCCCCCCCGCCGAGTCCCCCCCACCCTCCCCGCCCCATCTTTCTTTTTTTTTTTAAAGACCTTTATTTTATTTATTATTTTTTTGGCTGCGCAGGGTCTTTGTTGCTGTGTGTGGGCTTTCTCTAGTAGCAGCGAGGGGGGCTACTCTTCTTGCAGTGCGTGGGCTTCTCATCGTGGTGGCTTCTCCTGTTGCAGAGCAAAGGCTCTAGGTGCACGGGCTTCAATAGTTGTGGCATGCGGGCTCTAGAGCACAGGCTCAGTAGTTGTGGTGCACGGGCTTAGTTGCTCCATGGCATGTGGGATCTTCCCAGACCAGGGCTTGAACCCGTGTCCCCTACATTGGCAGGCGAATTCTTAACCACTGTGCCACCCTGGAAGTCCGAAGCATGGAGTCTTAATCACTGGACAGCCAGGGAAGTCCCCTTTCCTACGTTTTATTCTAGGAGTTTTATAGGCTTAAGTTTTACATATAAGTCTAAGATCCGTTTCAAGTCAACTTGTCAGTATCGTGTGAGATACTGAGTAATGTTTTCTTTTTTCCAATATGGATATCCACCTGTCCAAAAACTACTTGTTGAAAGATTTTCCTTTCCCTACTGAATTTTTACATTGGCAATTTTACTCAAAAATCAACTTACTACCTACGTGTAGGTTGATTTCTAGACTCTAAACGCTGCTCCATTAATTTATATATCTATCCTTTCAACACTATCAAACTGGTTTGATTACTGCAGCTTTACATTAAGTCTTGCATTTATTTCCTTTCACTATTCTAGATACTTTTCTATTTCTATGTAAACTTTAGAAGTTTAGTGCATTTTACTAAAGAGAAAGAAATTAGAGTATTGAGAGAAAGAAACAAGAGTTTATCAAGGTTGCTGAATATGAAATCAAGAAACAACCACACTGCGTTTGTATATTAGCAACCGTTTAAAAGCCAAATAACAATGATGGCTAAAACTTAAAGGGCACTATTCTAAGCTCTTTACATACATTAGCACATTTAATATTCATCTCAACTCTTACCAGTTAAGTACTATTATGTTCATTTCACATATAAAGAGACAAAAGAACAGAGCAGTTAAGCAATTTGCCCAAAGTGAAACAGATCATAAAGACTGGTCTAGAATTAAAATCTAAAAGTATGGCTCCTAGGAATAATTCCAACAAAACATATGCAAACCTTTATGGGGAAAAGTCATCAAACTTTACTCAAAGACATTAAAGAATATACAAATGAATGGAGAAACGTACAAAGTTCAAAGACTGGAAGACTCTATTGAGAAGATGTCAATTATCTTCTAAGTGATTTATAAGGTCAATATAATTCAATCAAAACCCTAATAGTGCTCTTTTTTTTCCCCTTTGAGGACCTGAAAAGCTTATCCTAAAATTCCTAAGTGTAAATGGTCAAGAATTGTCAAGATACTCTTGAAGAATAAGTAGAGATTTATTTAACTCTATCAGATATGGAGACTTGTGGCAATGACAAAAAGAAAGACAAATAAATAGACCCATGGAACAATGCTCAGAAAACTACTATGCACATGTTAACCTCAAGTTAATGGCATGTGTTAGCAATTCTGAAACGACTTTTTGTGTATTATAGGACTGAACAAACAAGCAAATATGTTGAGGCTAATGGAAACTAGATTTCTCATTCCTGAAGAAGGGAATCACCAATATGAAGAAAAGGGTGCTGAATTGGAACTGGAGGTATCAGTTAAAACTTGTGGTTTTTTAAAACACACATATGCACACACAGAGACATATATTTATGAAGTACACATATACACATATTCTAGTCACGTCCATTTAAAGTTTCCAGAAGCAGTAACACCCTATTAGCAATGAGTACATATAATGCCTTGAAACTGATTTCCAAATACTATTTCCCACTAAAAGGAACCAGGGCTCATTGGAGAAATGGCTGACCGCAGTGCTAAAGCAGGGAAAGTTAAGATCTGAAATGTCTTCTGCCAGAAAGTAAGGAAGTACTTAAACAATGAGGTCATGAGACTCCCCCAATGGTGCAGTGGTTAAGAATCCGCCTGCCAATGCAGGGGATATGGGTTCCAGCCCTGGTCGGGGAAGATCCCACATGCCTCGGGGCAACTAAGCCTGTGCACCACAACTACCGAGCCCACATGCTGCAACTACTAAAGCCTGTACACCTAGAGCCCATGTTCCGCAACAAGAGAAGCCACTGCAATAAGAAGGCTGCGAGCACCGCAACGAAGACTAGCCCCCGCTCGCCTCAACTAGAGAAAGCCCTTGCACAGCAACGAAGACCCAACACAGCCAAAAATATAAACAAATTAATTTTGAAAAAATGATGAGGACATGTCAAAAGGCCACAGAAGCTTTTGTGAAAGGGCTTCCACTGGCCAAATCTGTGATAGTTTAAACATAAAATGAAAAATGATAGAATGAAATTATTACCCACAGAATAAAATAAGAATCTACAAGTCCATATTAACATGAAAAAATAAATACAATGACCAGTAAATAAGCCAGAGAGCTAATGCACAGTATAATGAATACAGACAATAATATTATACTAAAAGTGTGTAATGTGATATCACTGTATCAGCAATCATATTACAATATATAAATACATCAAAGTAGCACATTATAAACCTTAAATTCACATGAATTTATATAGTAAAAATGAATGAACGAATGAGTGAATGGTGTGGTGGCAAGAAAATAGCTCTTTAGAAGAAAATCCCAGCTAATATATTAGAAAGAATGATGGAATTGGCAAATCATCAATATAGCAATAGCCAGCATGGTAACAACCTACTTAAGCAATGGATGTTAAAACTAAAGGGTGAAAAGTCATAAGAAACAGGCTATTTATATAGTCTCAACATATCCTCCTACAAAGTTATGTTGTTAATTATAAAGAGAAAAATAGAAGAAACTTGGCAGAAACCACCTTAAGTGATCAAAATTAATATCACGAGGAATAGGATAAACTGGCATCATGTGTCTCCTGATATAATGAAATGAGAAAGACACAACGTTATTTCAGCCAAAAAAAGGCATTCTATTAAATAACCAACCCTGAAGTCTTCAAAAATTTAAAGGTCATAAAAGGCAAAGAATGAGGAAATGTTCCAAATTAAAGGACTCCAAGAGACATGACAAATAAGGTAATCTGATACTGGCTTGGATCCTTATTAGAAAAAAATTTTCTTATAAAGAACATTATTTTCACAACTGGCAAAAATTTTAAAAGGTCTATGGATTAGATAATAGTATTGTGTGAATCTTAATTTCCTGATTTTGATAACAGTATTTAGGTAAGGATGTCCTTGTAGAAAATACACAGTATTTATTTAGAAGGGAAATCATGCCTGCAACTTATTCTCCAATGGCTCAGAGGAAGAAAAAAAAACAACACACACACACACACACACGCATACACATTCTCATACTCACACACACATAATAAACAGAGAGATGATAAAGTAAATGTGGCATGATGTTAATAATTGGGGAATCTGAAGAATATAAGGGAATTCTTTGAACTATTCTTACAACTTAAAGTATTTCAATAAAAAGTTACTAAAATATTATAAACTTTAGAATGTAAGTATTTATCTTTATAATGTCAGTGTAATAAAAGATTTCCTAAACATGACACAAAAACACAAACATAAAGGAAATGGAAGATAAACTAGACTACATAAAAATACCATGAAGAGAATGAACAATAAGCCAAAACTGAGAGAAACTATTTGCAGCACATAAAATCAACAAAGGACTAGTCTGTAGGATATATAAAGAATTCCTACAAATAAACAAGAAAACATAAGAACCAAACACAACAATAGGCAAATGAACCAACAGAAAATCCACAAAGGAAAATGGCCAATAAACAAAAATAAGTTCAACCTCATTGGTAATCAAGAAAACTTCACCACAGCACTGTTCATAATAGCCTCAAACTAAACTAACCCAAATGTCATAATAGCCTCAAACTAAACTAACCCAAATCGACAGCAGAACAGATAAACTCTGATATAGTCATACAATGGGAATCTATACACTTGACAGTACTGAGAATGAATAAGCAAGAGCCACACATGTGAACATGGATGAATCACAAAAGAAAACTAACAGCATGATTCCATTTAGATAAAGTACTAAATATAGGAGAAAAAAAAATTTAAAATTAGCACTTAGGACTGCATAATGAGTAGTAAAAAAAAAACAAAACCAAACCACAGGGGGAAAGCAGAAAAGCAAAAATGTGACTATCATCAAAAATTTGAGACTACAGTTATCTTGGAGCAGGGAGAATGGGAACACAGTAAATGAGAGGGGTACAAATAGTGCTTCTTCAGTATGTGTAAACATTTTATTTCTTAATCTGGGTAGTAATTACGTGGGTGTTTAAAACTGTATTCACATGTTTTACAAGCTTTTCTATAGGTATAACACATAGCTCTAGAAAGAGGGACAGAATGCTCACAACTTAGCCCTAAGAACTTTAATGTAAAGGGTAATTTTTAAAAGAAAGAAAGAAGGAAGGAACAGCCAGTGAGGTAAGGAAAAAAGTCATGGAAGTGTGCTGTTTTTGAAGCCAAGAGGAAAAAAAGGGGGAAACAGTGAACTGTGTCAAATATTTATGAAAGGCAGAGTAAACTTTCACACAACACATACAAAAGTATTCTCTGTCTGATGAATTACTTATCTTAGAATGTAGACACTACTTTGCAATGACAAAGGATTTATTAATACAATAAAAAAGGATGTTAACATTCTGATATTTTATACTTAGAAACCAAAATTCTTAACTGTATTTTTAAAGTGTTCTCCTCCCACAATGCAGAGCATCAATTACACCAACAGTGTGTATTCAGTTACTGGAATACGTGCAGTTCTGCATTTGAGAGCCAAGTTTTGCCAAACTTGAATGATAGCCCCAATTTCTATCATTTGTTATTAAAATGGTAATTACAAAGACCTTTGGGCTCTGCCAAACTGTACACGTGAGTAGGGACTGATAACACATACAGTTGTCCCTCCCTATCCACACGGGATTGGTTCCAGGACAATCTCCAGCCCCCACCCTGTAGACACCAAAATCCAAGGATGCACAAGTCCCTTATATAAAAGGGCATAGTATTTGCATATAATCTCTACACAACCTCCTGTATACTTTAAATCATCTCTAGGTTGCTTACAATACCTAATATGTTGTAAATACTATGTAAATAGTTGTAAATACAATGTAATGCTATGCAAATAGTTGCTGGTACAAGGCAAATTCAAGTTTTGCTTTTTGGAACTTTTGGAACGCAATTTTTTCCCCCAAATATTTTTTATATGAGGTTGGTTGAATCCACAGATGCCAAATCTGTAGATATGGAAGGCCAACTGTATAAAACACAAAAATTTGGTCAGATTAAAACAGAAACTTTAACAATTTAAGAACATAAACTGAACAACCCACTTGACTTTTTCTATTATAAATAGCAAAAAGCTTTTACTTTAAATTTATGAACTATTTTCTAGAAAATTTTGGACAACCATTTGGCTAAGGATTTTTTCTCACCTGTAAAATGAAGATAAACTAAATACCACTTAAAGTCTCAATTAATATTTTATGGTGTCATTTAGGAAAGAAAAATCAATCGCAAAGGGTAATGAAACTTAATACTTTACCTAAATAATAAACCACACTGAGAGTTGCAAAACCAAAAAGTACATTAAACTAATGATATATCCAACTAGGCTCTCCACTACTTTTCCCTTCTACATAAAGGTTTATTTTAAAAGTTTAAATTATTGAGAACTAATTTTAAGTAAAAGAAGGAAAGCTCTTCAAAGCACATTTGCATGAGTAATGCAGAAGACTGTATTTTTATTAGTGCAAAATGCAACTTCACACAAACTTAGGGTAAAGAGGAAAAGTTCTGATATTTAAAAAACAAAAACAAAAAAAAATGTAAATCCTCTTCTTTGAATAAAGGAAGAACATACCACTAATTTAGGCTATTTAAAAAAGGAAAAGTATTTCTCTCAAGAGCAATTACATCAATATTTTGCTGGCTATGAATCAATTTATTTAAACCAGTGGTAATATATGACTATTAATTTCAAGCAAATGGTTGTATGGTTTCTAAAGAATGAGTAATATTTACATTAGAAAATAAATTCAATTTCAGGTATCCACTTGTTTTTGCCAACTAACAGAATCTAGTAATAGTAAGATTCAATTAATGAACACATTTTTATTCCATGATTCTCGCTTTCCTTTAGAAATCCTGAGAGAATCCAAGGAGAAATCAGCTCACATACATGGATTAATAAATGAAACTTTTAACTTCAGAAAACTTGTTCTGTGACCCAAAGTAGAACTACTCACCAAAAGCGGCAGCCATAGGGGGTTCAAGGGATGGCTGGCCATCACCAGTAGGAAGGTCTAAGCGAGTGAAGTCTCTGCTTTTGTCATTATTATATTTCACATTAAGGCTGGTGAGCTTGGAGAAGTCAATACGCAGAGTGCAGCATGCATTATAGATATTCTGGCCATCCAGAGCCTAAAGCATGTAAGAAAGGGACTGATGTTTTGCAAGACAACAACAATATATCAAGCAGCCTCTACTTTGACATGGTGTGGCAATCAGGCATAAAGCAGAGAGGACTAAACTAAAAGCCAAAGACCTGTGTTTACTTTTACCTCTGTCACTATGTGAGCCTAAGAGAGAAAATGAAAATCTCTATTTCTGTGTTTTTTCATCTGTAAAGTAAGGATAATAATCCCATCTTGGCTATGATAAGATCAACTGGAAGAGGAAAAATGCATAAGCTTGGAAAACTATTATACGTTATTGTGCATTGTACTAATTATTATGATTATTTTTAAAATGTTTAAAGATATTTAAATTTTGCATTTCATCTTAATTCATTTTAGTGTAGTTTACATAGGTTAAGATGAAATAAAGCCTTTGTAAATGGTAACTGTCAGAACCACAATATGTGAAATATTACCTACCACTTCTTTTTCTTGTAAATGTATTTTCTTTGAGTAATAAATTTGAGGGAAGTTTTGAGTCAGATCAGATACAAGATCAAAAATCAGCAACCCCTCCTTTCACAATAATAAAGATTTACCAAAGGGATATTTATAGCCACTTAACAATTTCCACAAACATTTGAATTTATAAAAATAGATACCAGAAACCTAAACATAAAAATATCAGTAAGACAAAAAATATACAAATATACAAAAAACCCTGACTTATCATAATAGTTACTGATGAGTATGCCACCATACAGGCATAAAATAATATATGCAGGTAGAGGGTAAGCAAATATAAATGTTATTCCTAATCAAGAGCTAGACACTGTGTGATACAAAAAAAAAGTACTATAAACCTTAGTCCCTATCTTTGGGAAAAAAATTAGAAATAATTCAGATACTGATACAAGACAGAATTAGAGTTAGGGACAGATCTCAATAGGAGATGGGTCAAAAACAACCTAACTGAATGTGAAGTTTTATATTTTGTCAAAAGTCAAGCATTCATGTCCTAAAAAGAAGATAATATGAATTGAAAGCAGCAATATTTACTAAGATTTAATGTCTTTATCATTTTAGACCTCAATGAATATGGTTGCAAAAATGTTGAAATCAATCAATCTTTAGCTTACTTAATAGAAGTAAATGAAGGCACTAGGCAAAGATAATCCCACTTTATTAGTCAGATTATATCAGGAGTACTGTGCTCAATTCTAGACTTCAAACATGGCAAATCAAAATGAGTCCCAGAAATCTGAGAAATGATAGGTGATTTGAAACCACTTCATATGAAGAAAGAAGTAATTTTTAGACTATAAAAAGAGCATATGGAACACTTAAGAATGGTAAATTTTAGTATGTACATTTTATTACAATTTTCAAAAAGAACACATGGTAAACTACGGCAAAGGAGAAGACATGATGGCTTTCTTTGGTATCACTGAAGTGACTCATTAACAACTGAAAAAATGAAAAAAAGATCATAATTACCATTTTGGCATAATGTGCATTCAATGGGTCAGCATACTGAAGCAAGGCTTGAAACTGATTATTCTTTGTAAAGGTGATAATCTTTAAGACTGTGCCAAATTTAGAAAATATCTGGAAAAAAGTTCACATTAGGTTAAATTTAAGGGAAAAATTTAGCTAACATATCTTTATAAATACAGCTTGATTCATGAATCCCAGTTTCAAATGAAAATAATTTCCTCTATTAAAACTATTGGTACCAAAATTACTTAAATCAAGCCTAAGATTGTTCATGTTCCAATACTCATGGGTGGCTTAAAACAGTGCCTGACACACAATAGGCACTAAATATTTAACCTATTTTATAGTATGTTATAAATGGCACACTGGGCTTCCCTGGTGGCACAGTGGTTAAGAATCTGCCTGCCAATGCAGGGGACACAGGTTCGAGCCCTGGTCTGGGAAGATCCCGCATGCCGCAGAGCAACCAAGCCCGTGTGCCACAACTACTGAGCCTGTGCTCTAGAGCCCACAAGCCATAACTACTGAGCCCACGTGCTGCAACTACTGAAGCCTGTGCACCTAGAGCCAGTGCTCCACAACAAAAGAAGCCACCGCAATAAGAAGCCTGTGCACTGAAATGAAGAGTCGCCCCCTCTCTGCAACTACAGAAAGCCCGCACGCAGCAACAAAGACCCAATGTAGACAATAAATAAAAAATATAAATAAATATAAATAAATAAAATAAATAAATAAATGGCACAGTACTGAAACAGGAGGTTACAAAAGGAATCAATTAATGCTGCGAGATAATGGTGTTACAAAACATATACCTGGAAGTGGAAGAGTAATACAGATCAACTGTTTCAGCCAGCATCTACTTCTTGAAATTTTTATAGACAGGAAAACTACAAAATATTCAACAAAATGAACAACAAAATGTTCAATGCTCTGTTAATTCATCAAATATTCATAGAGCACTGTTCTAAGCTCTGGAAAGTCAGCAGTGAACAAAACAGAAATAAGAGTCTCAATGTTGACTCATCAATTTTAAACAACAGTACCACACTCATGCAAGATGTAATAGGGGAAACTAAAAAAGAAAGATCATCTTAAAAAAATAAATAACTATCCTAGAGCATAGGCAACAAAAGAAAAAATAGATAAATTCAACTACAACAAAATTAAAACTTATGTTCATCAAAAGACTATCAAGAGTTGAAAAGGCAAACCACAACAAGCAGGAAACAGTTACAACTTAGTAGATATAAGTCCAACTATATAAAAAATCACTTTAAATGTGAATGTTCTAAATATGCTAACTAAAATACGTACTTGTCAGAGTGGGCTTTTTAAAAAGCACACACAAGACCCAAGTAGGTTATTCATGAGAAACCCACTTAAAATGTAAAGACTCAAGCTAAAGAGACAGAAGATACACCATGCTAACACTAATTTTTAAAAAAAGCTGGCACACACACAAAAAAAGCTGACACAGCTATATTAATTTTAGACAAAGCTAAATTATGAAGAAAAATTATCAGGGATAAAGAGGGATGCTATATAATAATAATGGGGGTCATTTATCCAAGAAGAAATAACAACCCTTAATATGTATGTGCTTAATAAAAAAGATTCAAAATACTTAAGAAAAAAAGGTGCTAGACTACAAAAAAACTACTATAGTTGGAGACTTTCATAACCCTCTATCACTAATTGACAAAAATCAGGAAATCAGTAGCATCATCAGTCAACTAGATCTAACTGACATTTATAGAATAGTGCATCAGATAACAGAATACACATTCTTAATTTTGCATGAAACACTGACCAAGACTGACACATTCTGAGCCATAAAACATACTTTAATAAATTTAAAATAATAAAAATCATACAATGTATATTCTCAAACATTTATAGATTTAAACTAGGAATCAATAACAGAAAAAAATACCTGGAAAATGCTAAAAAAAAAAAAAAAAGAAAAGAAAAGAAAGTAACGAGTCTCTGATCTTATAAGGAAAGATGGACAATACACAAATAATCAAATAACAATGGTCATAAAAAAAGTGTTTTGTTTTAAAAATAAAAGGGAAAAGGATGAGAGTGAGCTGGAATGCAACGTGGGAAGGTGCAAGAGTGCTCAAGGAAGGCCTTTCTTAAAGAGTCTTTGGAGAAGCAGAATAAACAGAGTGGGGGGGGAAGGTTTCTTGACAGACCCCTCGTTACCAATTCTCTTACAACACTTGTTCTACTTTCCCACCACAAAAGTTCATGGCCAGGGTTACTACAATGCATTTTGCCTTCCTCTTACATCCCATTTTAAATCTGGATTTTAATGAGCCAGAAACTTGTCCTTCTCCTTCTAAGAATAAAAACATAAGTAATCCCTACGCTGGTAAGAATTTGCTGTTATCAAATACTATATACATGTGTCCTTAATAAGCAAATGGTCTAGCTTTTTAATTACCAGAAAGAACGATCAAGAGTAACTATCCTAGGGCTTCCCTGGTGGTACAATAGTTAAGAATCTGCCTGCCAATTCAGGGGACACAGGTTCGATCCCTGGTTCAGGAATATTCCTGAGCAACTAAGACCGTGTGCCACAACTATTGAGCCTGCGCACTAGAGCCAGCAAGTCACAACTACTGAGCCCACATGCCACATTAAAGCCCACACAAAGCAAGGAAGAGTAGCCCCCACTTGCCACAACTAGAGAAAGCCCACATGCATCAACAAAGACCGAACACAGCCAAAAATAAAATAAATTTATTTTAAAAAAAGATCATCTTAAAAAAAATAAATAACTATCCTAGAGTACAGGCAACAAAAGAAAAAATAAATTCAACTACAACAAAATTAAAACTTATGTTCATCAAAAGACTATCAAGAGTTGAAAAGGCAAACCACAAAATGGGAGACAATATTTGCAAATCATTTATCTGATAAGAGGTTAATATACAGAAATATAAAGAGAACTCCCACAACTCAACAACAACAAAAAGCAATTTTAAAAACAGGCAAAGGATCTGAATAGACCTTTCTCCAAAGAAGATAATCAACAGCAATAAACACATGAAAAGATGCTCAATGGGAATTTCCTGGCAGTCCAGTGGTTAGGACTGCTGAGGGCCCAGTTCAGTCCCTGGTCAGATAATTAAGATCCTGTAAGCCACGCAGTGCGGGGAAAAAAGAAAGAAAGAAAAGATGCTCAACATCACTAATCTTTAGGGAAATGCAAATAAAAAATTACAATGAAATATCACTTCACGCCCATTAGGCCAGCTACTATTAAAAAAAAAAGTCCAAAACAAACAAAAAAGCAGAAAAGATTAAGTGTTGGGGAAGATGTGGAGGAAGTGGAACTCTTGTGTACTGTTGGTGGAAATGTAAAATGGTACAGTGCCTATGGTAAATAGTAGTACAGAGATTCTTAAAAAATAATTAAAAATAAAATTACCAAATGATCCAACAATTCCATTTCTTGGTATATATCCCAAAGAATTGAAAGCAGAGACTCAAAGAGATATCTAATACCTATGTTCATGGCAGCATTATTTGCAACATCCAAAAGGTGGAAGTAACTCAAGTGTCCATCCACAGATGAATGAGTAAACAAAATGTGGTGTATACATACAATGGAATATTATTCAGCCTTAAAAAAGAAGGGAATTCTGACACATGCTACAACATGGATGAACCCTGAAGACATTATGTTAAGGGAAATAAACCAATCTCAAAACAACAAATGATATGTGATCCCGCTCACATGAGGAACCTAGAGTAGGCAAATTCACAGACAGGAAGCAGAATGATGGTTGCCAGGGGCTGAGAGGAGGGAGGAATGGGGAGTTACTGTTGAATGGGTACAGGAGTTTCAATGGGAAGATGAAAACACTTCTGGTGATATATGCTGTTTGGTGATGGTTGCAAAAAAAAAATATGAATGTACCTAATGCCAGTGAACTGTACAATTTTAAAAAGTTAAAATGATAAAATTTATGTATATTTTACCACCCTCCAAAATAAAATAAAGTTTTACTATCCTAAAGTCCAAATATTCATTTTTGGCAAGATATTCTTTAACATATTATTAGCTTAGAGTCAAACACTTCTTATAAGAGAAAAGATCAACAAGATTTGTGGAACCAATTTGTCTTGGAAGGGATCACCAGACAACACCATTCCTTAAAGTCAGATAGTCTGAAGGCTCTTCAGTGAAATTTAAAACTTTAAGAAAGATGTAGTTAATTCCATTATGGTCATATTTCAGGGTTTAGAACTTTGAGACCTTAACCCCTCATAAAACTGTATTTTGAAAAGCACTAGGAAATTTTTTGTTTCATTCTTTTAATGAAAAATTGGTCTTGTAACAGGTATTTCCTCATTACACCCTCATGTCCTAGATAATATTCTTAAAGTTTATAAAAGGATAACAAATTTACTTTCTTCTCAGCTGTCAAAGAATATGGATTTTTTGTTGTATCTTTCTTCAAGATATTGGTATAAGCATTCTTGGGAAAAGTTTTTATGTTTTCTTAATTTCCATCTTTGGTGATACTGTGGTGTTGCATGCATAACACACATCAACCTATATACTGTAAGTGTACCAACTGAGGTTTTTTTTTTTCACCTGATAAAGGAGTAGTAAGAGACATTAAAAATGTGTGTGTAAAAAAAAACATATCTATCTATATATATATATAAAGGAGATATAATAACTGCCTAACCTCCCTCCTTCATACTGCAGACACAGGTAGTGTTCTAAAGTTCAAGTCAGATTATATTTTTCCCTGCTTAAAATTCCTATCTGCCCATTATCTACACAGTAAAACCCAACCTCTTTGGTATAACACACACAATCTCTCCCTGGTGTACCTCCCCAACCTCATTTCCTGACACTTCTTATACCACACTATTTACATCAACAATAGGGAACTGTCTGTAGCAGTTCTCCAGATATACCAAGTAGTTTCAGATTTCTATGCCTATACATATGGCTTTTCCCTTTGGCTGTAACTTTTTACCTAATACCTAGTAAATTTTCATTTACCTTCTTCAAAACTCAGCTCAGAGAATAACATCACCAGAAAATTCTTAGCCTCACCCAAATCTCAACAGAGTTTATTCTCTTTACTAAATATTAGTATCCCGTTCTTGGCATCATACAAATATTTATCTTGCTGTTTTACTCAAATTGTACTATACATTTACTTATATATGACTACTTTAATTAGACTGAAAACTCCTTGAAGGTATATACCTTGTCTTAATCATTTCTCTATCACTGAGTATGATTCCTGTCATATAAGAGGCACAGAGTAATTGCTTATTATTAGCTGATAACAAGTACTCTGAGACCTGACTGAAGAATTATGGCAATATGCAATTTTTAAAATGATAAACATTTTTGATGTAAAATATTTCATTAATGAACAAAAACATATAATTTGCTCTAAAATTGGGATTTTATACTGTATTATGCTATAGAACCTAGTCATTTTTCACTTAACCTTCAGATTTTGTTAATGCTTAGATTCCTTTCTCTCATTTAACTTGAACAACAACCTGAACCATATCCTCCCTGACAGATATGTTTGGCTGTGTAATTTTCATCTGAATGTGCTAAGAGAATATAAACATACTCAACTGGCTAATCGTGGATAGCTCTCTAGAGCCCCCTGGATTGTATTTACTGAGAGAGTAGCTACAAAGATCAATCTGATACTTTTGAATAAAGTAAGTGAGCACCAACATCAGGGAATTCAGGAATGCATGAAGCGTGGCTTCTAACAACTTTTTATAATTATCAAAATACTCATTTTTAAATAGATTTGGCCTCAAAAGATCAATGTCTAGGAAAGTTTAATATATATTTTTATTGATTACAAGGTCTTTGACTATTTCCCTAATATATTTACTCTGCTGTCATAAACATAAACAAAACATAGACTCAACTCGACATCTCTTGTGCATTTTAATCTTTTCAGACTTTAAAATGGGACTAATAAAATACTAAAGATCAAATTCTGATAAAATTAATCTCCAGGGTGATGTTTATAAAGAGAACTTGCCAGAAACTGAAAATGTTCACTAGTATTCACCTGTAAAAAGCATGATTTATATTACAACTTTTTAAAACAGCAAGCACATTGGTCACAATTTGTTTACAACAGTGTTTGTAGCCAACAAAACAATGTCTTAAGAACTAGAATTTTATATTATTAGTGTTCTTCTTTTATTTGATACTATAATAATTGGTTTTTGCAAGCTATTTACCTTTATTCTGCAATTCAAAAAGATAAGTCCTTTGTCCTGAAGAGATTCATCTATTGGACATTCATAACTCCATATATAACAATACTTGTAAGTGATGGATTCCACAAAAAAACTGTTTTGACCTACTCCTTCGGTGCACAAACAAATTTTTTAGAATGCAGGGTTGAGTTTACATAATGGATCAGTTGATGAATGCCTGCTTTATCTACAAATACTCTCTAAGTGATGCCATCCAATCTAATGGCCTTAATTACCACTGATATGCAAATGATTACCAATTCTCCAGCCCTGAATTCTAATGCCCAATCCACATCTATTTCCCAATTGTCTCTTCAACATCTCCCACTTGGATGTCTAACAGGTATCTCAAAGTTAATATGTCCAAAACACATCCTTGATTCCTCCCCTTCCTCCCACCCCTACCCCAAACCTTTCCCCCCCTCAGTCTTTACTATCGTAATATAAGATAGCTCTATTTTACCAGAGGCTTACACCCACAATCAGGAAGGCATTCGTGATTACTCTCTTTCTCTTCATAACCCACATCTATTCAACTCATCAGCAAATCATTCCAAATATATATGTAATCACCACTTCCAGTGCCCACGTCCCCACCTGGGTCACCACCATCTCTCATCTGGACTATGAAAAGAGCGTCCACTTATGCCTACTGTTTATTCTTAACATAGCAGCAAGAGTGATTCTGTTAAAACATGAAACCTATCAACTTCCTCCTCTACTCAAAATCCTCCATGCCTTCCTATTTTATTCAGTGTAAAGATTATAAAGGCTTTGCATCATCTAGTCTTAACCCCTTCTCTGAGCCTATCATTTATGGCTTTCCTATTTTTTACACTCCACTGACAGTCTTTTTTCTGATATTTGAACACATTAAGCACACTTCCATTTTAGGGACTTTGTACTTGCTATTCTTTCTGACTGGATCATTATTCTGCCACATATACACATAACTTACACTCTCACATCCTTCAAGCTTCTGCTCAAATGTCTTCATATTATAAACACTTCCCCTAACTTCCCTCATCTGAAATAGCACCACTCCCATCTCAGTCACTCTTAATCCCCTCACCCTGAGCTAAAGGGAAAACACTAGCCTCCACAGATGTTAGAGAGCAGTTTCGCTAATGTCAACTCTTCAGCAAAGAATATAAAATAACTTGCTAATTAATTACAACATGTGCAACAAACTCCACACTTCCATGTATTTCCCAATCACAATATTTATCACATTTTATGCTATTACTTATGAAATTACATCTTACCCACAAGACCACAAAAGCAAGAATCAGTTTCTTACACTGCCATGTACTGGCATCTGATAAGTACAGCTAACATTTCTTGGGCACTTACTGTGTAACAGGCACTATTCTAAGTGCTTTAAGTGCATTAACCCATGTAATCCTCACAATGAAGTTATAAAATAGATACCATCTTCATCCTCATTATATAAATAAGAAAAAGACAAAGAAGGAGTAAGTTACTTGCCCAAGGTTACAGAGGTAGGAAGTGACAGAGCTAGGATTCAAACCAGCTCCAGATACTGCATCTGTAATCATTAGGCTACACACTCTAGCTGGCTAATGGAATAGAGTGCCAGGGGGAAAGGTCTTAATGTAATTAGAGAAAGACTCTCTGAGGAGGTGAATTTGAGCTGAAAAAGGAATGGTGTAGATTCAGCTAAGTGGCTATCTTAGTAAAGAGTGTTCCAGGCCTAAGAAATAGAAGATAGAAATGGCCTAAGACAGAAACGAGATGGGGAAGGGGAAGAGGGTCAAAGGGCCAGAAAAGCCAGGGTGCTAAATAAGCAGAAGAGTTAGGAAGTGAGGTTAAAGAAATGGGGAGAGGTCTGCATATGGGGGCCTTATGGGCCTTGGTAAGGAGTTTAGTTTTTTCCAATAGCAATGTGAAGGAGGATTAAACAAGAGAGAGTACTATAACTAAAGGGCTGAGAGTCCTATCCCAGTGGTTACTACTGAAGACTCTCAGAATTACTTCTCTTCACCTGAAGGACCCATGATCTTTTGGGAGAGAAACAAGGTTTGTTACTCGTCTCAGGGAAATGATAAATGGAATGACAAGACAGGATCATACAACCCTGGCTAAATTCACTGCTGACTGATGGCAACGTTGAGCCACAGGTACAACAACATCTTCTGTAAAGCAGCAGAAGTTATCAGTGGCTACAGTGCTACAGTTGCAAAAGCAAACAAAAAATGCTGATGGATAACAAAGGGTTCAATGTCACTTTGTGGGGTAGACAGAAGAGAAGAAAATCCACCAGAACAAAGAAGCCAATCACTTAAGTAACTGCTGAACCCTTTTAGGAAACAATGGTGGCTATGGATACCATTACTAAAGCCCTCCATAGGACATACTTCACAAACACACGTAGTAGAAAATGGTACTCAGGAAACTATCATAGGGAATACAGTAGGCATAATAAATGATATATTTTGATATTTACATGCATAGCACATGAGGAAATATATCCAAGCTCTATCACTAATTGGCACAATGACTGTGGAGAAAGTAACTTCTAAGGTCCCCAGTTCCCTTATTTGTAAAATATGAGAATAGGACAGGATACATTTCAATTCTTAAATACACATGCATACACACAACCCTACGACTCTTCATTCAGTAGCACAAATCCAAAGGTTTGGAAAACAGTTAAATGATTCTGGATTGGCCTGGGATCATGATGTTTAATATATATTGAGATACAATTATGAAAATAAGCATATAATATGTCAGTGTTTTAAAGTAATTTTTATATAGGCTGTCAAGTATAATGAAATGGAATACTGAGTTGACACTAGGAGGCTTGAGTTCTAACTGGTTCTTCAGTTACTCTTTACAATATTCAACTCATCAATTTTCTGAGCTTCAGTTTTATTCAATACAAAATTATGTAACTAGGTGATCGATCTTCCAGTTCTTAAATTCTGTATCTTCACAGTAGGCCATGATGTGGTACATTGCCTCTTATCAAGACAGTTTAGACATAGCAACGGGTAGTCTATGAAACCTATGTTGAGAATCAGTCAGTATTATCATGGCACTTCCATATTACATATGAAACTACTCATATTTTCAGAGTTTTTAAAATAAAAATACTCAAATATAGGAAGGACTCAACAGAAATAGACTAGTTGTCTTCTATACTGATGTTACTTACTCAGGAATAACTACTACCAGTGCTTTTTACAGGAGTCTATGCTTTGTTCATTTTCATGCTTAGGTATAAAAAAAAAACAGAATACTTACACACCTTTTAAAATCAAGTATTTAAGTTAGAAAATGGAGGCTTTCAAAAAACTCTCTCTAACTGATAATATTTCTTGCGTGAAACAGAATGCTGAAGATTTTTTTTATTAATTAAACAAATATATTAACCAAAACCAACAACCTGAAAAACTAAAAATACAAAACATTGAAAGTTACAGAGATCATATTTGACTCTGCTCTCATACGAGTGTTCCTCCTTACCTGATGAAGAACTTCCAGGGTAACAGGATAAAAGAGGTTTTCAATAATTATTCGGAGCACAGGGCTCTGCCCAGGTAGGATTGTGCCTTCATTGGTAGGAGCTCCAGGAAGGGCAAGACTTCCTGACTGGACAGTCTGCAGTGCAGCTTGGGCTCTCTATATAACAAACCAAAATGAGAACTTGTGGTTACACAGAAGCATTATATAATCCTTAAACTTAGTTGATGTAAAGTAATATGAAGTCATACAGTTAAATAAAAATATACATATCTACTGTTTCTGGATGCACATATCCAAAAATTGTAATCTGTCAAGAATCAAAAGTCTCGTTTTCTTATCACAATGACACAATATTTAAGAAAGTTGCTTAAATTTACTTGAAGAAATGAGAAAAAAAAACCCAAAAAACCCACGGCCAAATAAGAAAAAAATCTGGACATAACTTTTATTTCCTAATTTTTAAATGACAATAGGAAAAAAGACAACGTGAAAGTAACATTAAAGACAACTTTAAAAAATCACTGAAGTTCCTCTTCCTTTTTCCTCCCTGAACAATTGAGCTCTAAAGCCTTTGGGGGCATGTGATAGGCGTAAATATGGAGGAAGAAAGGAGCTGTGGTGGTTCACAGTGGGGCAAGGAGGCATTCCTATACGAAGGGATCCTGGCATGAAGTATCAGAGCCTAAGCAACAACAGGAGAGCATCCGCGTGGTAGGTCTGCCTGGCAAGGGGAAGCTCAGTCCAAACAAGGTAAGGAAGGTATCTGTGAGTGGGTGGCTCACTGCTGGCTGTCAGAACCTGGGGAGGATGAGATGTGTAAAAAAGATACCCAGAGAAGAGCGGCCTAGCCAGGATTGTCACAGCCCAGGGAGAGTTAAGAAGGGGCCCACATGGTGTAGGTAGCCAATGTGGTAAAAATAATTTGAGCAGGGTGACGAGCAGGTCAGTCCATGGGGGCCTGAATGGAGCAATTCAATGGAGGGGCAGCCTGGCACGAGATGTTAGAATCCAAATAGCGGCAGGCAGAAAAGTTTCTAAATATCATGTTCCGCTAAAAGGAACCAGCGTGTTCTAAAAAATGTCTAGTTCTAAAGCTGGAGCAAGGAAAGCACAAGATGAATGTATAACTTTTCTGGTTTCGTGGGAGTTTTGCTGTTGTTGTTTTGTACCAGAACGCAAAGAAGTTTTCAAAGAACAATGGGAACAAGCCAAAAAGACAAAGAAGACAGCTCGAAGGGGCTACCACTGGCTAAATATAGGACAATTTGAGAACCAAAATAATGACTGTAATAAATAAAAACCCAACAACTACAATGGAAAACCTTAAGCCTACAGGTTAATATAAATTGACAGTTGATAAGGAACAGTATATTTACACTACTTTAAAGTACCTTCCCCCAAATACTCTTCTTTCCCGCTTCGTAAATCATAACTTTACAGTGGAGAAGCTAGGCAAACGCCAGCCAAATCAAGTGATCAAAGAGCACATCATCAGTAATGCAACAAATTAAAATTATGTGCCACCTGATATGATGCAATGAGAAAAAAAGGGGAATACTTCTGTGATGTTCCTGTCAAAGCTACATACACTGAATCTAATCACAAGGAAACATCAGGCAAATTCGAATTGAGGGACAGCCTAGAAGATAAGTAGCCCATAATTTTCAAAAGCGCCAAGGTTACAAAAGTGAAAAAAAAAACAAAACCTGAGTAACTGTTTCAGATAAAAGGAGACTAGAAGATGTGATTTCTAAATGGAACATGTGATTCGGAATAATGCTTATTTTGCTGGAACAAACATTATTGGGACAACTGGCAAAACTTGAACGGGGACTAAGGACTGGAGGGAAGCAATGCATCAATGTTAATTTCCTGATTTTGACCACTGTATTCTGGTTGTGTAGAAGAATATTCTTCTTTGAAGGAAATGCACACCAAAAATTTGGCCAACGAAGACAGACCAGATTAACAATTTATTCCTAAATGCCTCAAAGGAATCTAAAGTTTCTGTATTATATCTATAACTCTTTTTACATTTTGTGACTGTCTCAAAATTTAAAACAATTATTTAAAAAATAAAGTAGGTGAAAGAAGGGAAAATTCAAGAGAAAAAAAAGCATGGTTATTGATTACTGAAATTAAATACAAGTTTTCATCAATCTTTTGTTCTGTACTTACAATTTCCTAAGATGGTGGTAATTAGTAAAATGTTTGTGCCACAAAATGAAAAAAATCCCACCAATTTTAATGCAGATTCTTTCATTTCTACATATTATATTCACTTGCAATTTTAAAGATCATAGTACTTTGTTATAGTACTTTTTGTTTTTTGTATTAACATTTATTTTGTTTTCATGACTTTAATTTTCAGTTTACTATTTATTAAACCACCTTTCTAATGTGAGATGAGTAGCATTCCAACATTTTGCTATGAAAAATAACATTAAAGTAAGTATCTTTCTGAAAAGTGGCAGTTTTTTACTTTTTGTATGCTTAATAGTTGAACAACTTCCACTTTAACACTTACATACAACTTTCTTTACCTTTTGACAGAATTTTTATGTCATATACAGACTTTTATGCATCAAGTAATACACAAACTGCCAAATGCTCAGTTTCCAAATCATCTTTGAGAGTAATATATGATTTGACTATTTCATATCATTAGTTTTCAAAACTACGTTCTTGTAAAGCCACATGTGTGGAGTACTGAGCGTCCCAATTCTGCTTCAAACATGGCAGTTTATCTATTTTGTACTGGGCTCCCCAGCAAGATTTTATTTGGGAAAAAAAGGGTTGCACTGCTTTCAAATTTGAAAACTGGCTCACATTTCCACTTTGAGCCTTTAAATAGGCAATGATGAGGTTGGGAGGTCATTCAAAAAAGAATTAACACAGGGATTAGAATTAGCAGACAAGAACATTAAAGTAGTTATTATAATTGTATCGCGCACACACACACAAAAGAAAGGTTAAGTAGAGACATGGAAGATAAAGAGTGCTGTCCAACAGAATTTCCTGTGATAATGCAAATATTTGACATCTACAGTACCTAATATGACAGCAGTAGCCACAAGTGGCTAGTGAGCACTCGAAATGTACCTATGTACCTAGTGCAAAGGAGGAACTGAATTTTTTATTTTTTAATTTATTTAAATTTAGCCACATTTAGCTAGCAGCTACCATACTGGACATCATAACTCTACAATGTCTAGGGAAAAAAAATCATCATAGTGAGGCCCTCAGTGAAATAACAGTTCCTTTTCCTCTTATATCAGGTTGATTAAATCTTATCAAAACTAAGCCTGCATAACTGAAAGTAAATTTAACCTCATTGACTTCTCTTTTTTTTTTTGGCTGTGCTGTGGGGCTTGTGGGACCTCAGTTAGCCAATCAGGGTCTGAACCTGGGCCCTTGGCAGTGAAAGTGCAGAGTCCTAACCACTGGATCACCAGGGAATTCCCAACCTCACTGACTTTACTTCATTACCCACCAATCATTCTATCAATCCTTTTTATTAAACAATTCTATAAATATGCTTACTGCTGCTATATTACTGTTAATGTTGCTACTGTTGCTGTTTCTCTTTCTTCACTCCTTTCTCTTTGGCATAAAAGATACCACAGTGGAGAAATATGAAAAGCCATGGTATATACTGTCCTAATCATTCTAGAGTTGTCAATATACTCTCTATTAGTACTTCAAGAGCACGGAGTACAAAAGTCGCTGCATAGCAGGCATGCAAAAAAAAATTCTTTTGACAATAAAAATCTGCGAAAAATATTTATTTAATAAATAACTCTATAGTTTCCATTTTTAATTAGGCAAAAATATTTAAGTAAAAAAATGAAAGTGGAGGCATACTCTCTTCTGAGGACAACAGAAAATTGAGGGGAAAAAAAGAAATGTCTTCTTAACATGAAGAGATATTTCAGATACACAGAAGACATTTTCTGTGTATCTGATGCTAAACATTATGAGGCAGCAGAATTCTTATGATGGGAGATAATTTTCAAATGTTTCAGCAACAAACTCTCTGGAATGGTTACATTAACTAGTAGTAAAAGAAATAGCAGTAGTATGATGGAAAAACCAACAAATATTTTATTGAGGTGGGGAAGGTATATATACTTCATGTAAAATTTAAACGTGCCTGGATAATGTGAAGAAGATATTTCTAAAATTGAGATGGAAAGGAATATACAATGAAATTCACAGATCTTAAGTGAACTGGGGGGAAATGATTTGGGGGGAAATGATTTGGGGGGAAATTTTTTAAGGAAAAATCCTCCCATGGTCACCTCTTTGCAAATTTATACACTTCCACCCACAAAGTCAAGAAAAACTGTCTACACAAAAATGACTGCATCCACTTCTCAAATGCTGTACCTCAAAATATGATTTAAACTTTTTAGCTATAATTTTAGCTTAAATCAAGGGATAAAAATACTTGATAATCACCTCACCCTCTGCTAAGTAAGTCCATAAGCTGGAAAAGAAGTTATGTGCATGTTTTGGGATATCTTGCTATTCAGAGAAGAAAAGAGAATGAAACAGTAATATATCAGCTTCCAAGGGCTGTCTGAATAAAAAAAATCTGGTACATTTTATATACACAAATAGATAATTTTGACTTCAGCTTTGGTGTAGGTCTCTGAATAAAAGAAAAATATTATTTTATCAAACATCAGTGCAAAAAATGGACAAAAGTAACAAAATGGAAAGGGTACTGGGAAGAAATCAAGGCTATCTAAGAATAAACTAGGTCATTTGGGCTGGCTTTGGTTGCCAAGCAACTGGGATTTCTCACTGTTTCCCTTTAGAATAATCCAGTCTTTAAGAGTTTTATTAAATTGTTTATTTCTTCTTCAAGACTTAAACTAACATATTTAGGAATCACACTAATGAGAAAACTGCATGACTTACATGAATGAGAATTAAAAATTCTACTGAAAGATATGAAATAAAATATAACTTCCTCCTAAAAAGGATCAGTTAACAATATAGACATGTTAATTATCTACAAATTAATCTATAAAATCAACCCAATTCCAATTGTGTTTTTTGGCATTAGGAGTTTATCAAAATAATTCTAGTATATCCTGAGAAGTAAACAAAATATATTACCCATTTAATTTCTAAAAAGAGAGGGTAAAGAATAGGACCTTGCCCTACAATATATTAAGCCATAGGGACTTTGAAATAGGAATGGAACAGAATGGAATCCAAAAGGTCATCCAGATTAGACATGGACAGCAATACCATGTGAGCAGCACACATGAGGGTGAGGTAGGGGTCACCCATGCAGAATGTGTAGTTATGTCTAACAAGTGTTATATATGCATGTTGTAAGCAGGCATAGACTGTTTATGGAAAACTAGAACATGATAAAGACAAGTTTCACGAGCAGACGATATTTTTTTTTAAAAGACTTTTTTGATGTGGACCATTTTTTTAAAAGTCTTTATTGAATTTGTTACAATACTGTTTCTGTTTTATGTTGTTTGGTTTTTTGGCCAGGAGGCATCTTAGCTCCCCAACCAGGAAGCTGTATTGCATCCACCCCCTGTACTGCAAGGCAAAGTCTTAACCACCTGAACTGCCAGGGAAGCCCCAGGTGTAGATAATATTGATAAATGGGTTATTCAACTACAGAAAAAGAGAAACTGCTCACTCAGAGTAAGAGAAAGACCAAAGCCTCACTCTCCACCCACAAAATATTCTTAACAAAACAAAGATTTAAACACTAAAATAAAAACAACCAAAACATGAAAGAATAAGAAAATATAGGTAAAAAAAATTGTTTTAATCTTGCTATTCTGGGTTTTTATGAGTATGGTACTCATGTCACAGACCATAATACAACAAGAAATTTAACTATTATATAAAAATATTTAGCCTTTCTCGCTCCATCGCCACCTTGGTGGCTGCTCTTGGTTGGGGGCGTCCTGCACCTAGCACCTAAGGCAGGAAGATGGTGGCAACAAAGAAGACAAAAAAGTCAGTGGAGTCAATCAACTCTAGGCTCCAAGTGGTTATGAAAAGCAGAAAGCACGTGCTGGGGTACAAGCAGATTCTGAAAATGATCAGACATGGCAAAGTGAAACTGGTCATCCTAGCCAACATCTGCCCAGCCTTGAGGAAATCTGAAATAGAGTATTATGCCATGTTGGTCAAAACTGGTGTTCATCACTACAGTGGCAATAATACTGAATTGGGCACAGCATGTGGAAAATACTAGAGTATGCACACTGGCTATCATTGATCCAGGTGATTCTGATATCATTAGAAGCATGACAGAAGAGACTGGTGAAAAGTAAATCATGCACAATTTTTCTTTAATAAAACTGGTCAGAGCTTGCTTTAAATTGCATTAGCAGACAAAATTCAGAGACAGAAACCATACTGAATGGTGGCTGCCAGGGTGGCAGTAGGGGGAAATGAGGAGTTAGTGTTTAATGGTTATGGAGTTTCAATTTGGGAAGATGAAAAAATTCTGGAGATGGTGGTGATAGGTTGCACAATGTGAATGTACTTAATGCCACTGAACCGCACACCTAAAAATGGTTAAAATGGTAAATTTTATGTTATATATATTTTACCAGAATTGAAAAAATGGGGGAAAAACTGCATTAACAGAAATCACTTCACAAGTTATTAAATAAAAGTAAACAAACAATAAGATAATTCATTAACTATCATATTAACAAAGATGGACAGGAAAACTGCTTGCTCATATATTATCAGTGGCATCCTAAATCAGCAAATAATCTTTACAGAAAACAGTCATGCAACATATATCAAAACATAAAACATACATAGGCTTAGTCCCAGCAATTTTGTTGCCAGAACCAAACTAATAAGATAATGCTGCAAGTGTGAGAAGATATATAAGAATGCTGCCATAGTACTATTTGTTAGAGCATAACTCTGCAAACAATCTCAATGTCTAGTAACAAGAAACTGGATAAATTATGGCTGTTTTTTAAAAGAGAGTATTAAGAATAATTTTTAAATTATGAAGTAAAAATAAAATATGAAGTATTTTATGAAGTATGAAGTAATTCTATATTTGCTGTTTATGAAGTATGAAGTAATTCTATATTTGCTGTTATGAAACAACATCCCTGACATATTGTAGAGAAAAACATTTTTTTTTTTTTTGAGAAAAACATTTCAAAACATTAGGATTCCATCGATGTAAAATTACATATAGAGACAATAACCTGAATAGAGAAGGGGTACACAGTAAAATGTTAGCAAAACGTTAGTTAATCAGTTATATCTGGGTAACTGGATTATTTTCTGTTAATTTTTTACTTCCCTGGATTGTTTGAATGTTTTATCATGAGCATGTATCCTATTTACATGGCAATTTTTCATTTAAAAAATTTTATACTATTTAAAAATATCTAACATTTTGTTTACTCTTAAGTTTAGATAGTTTATTATATGCCATTAATATCTCTTAGATAAGTTAAGGATTGTGTGCAGGAAATGTCACTGTTTTTAAAAATGCTGAAAACTATAATTTAAATTCAGCAGCTTGCATTATAATGACTTTCAACACAGAATCAAGGATCTGAAGGAGTTCTTTTGCCTAGAGCAAGATTATCAGGGCCGAACAATGCTCTCAACATAATAAAAAACCTCTTTCCTAAAATACACTTCAGTTGTGGATAAATTTTTTCTACCCTGAAGTTACTTCAAATTACTAATTTAACTACCTGGAGACACAAAAGTTTCAACATGAATTAAATCAAAAATAAAAACCGGAAAATGAGGCAAGAAATGTTCATATTCTATATTCCACATTCATCTTGGAAAAAAATCACTTAATGAACATATCTATACAAATTCTTATTAACATCTTAAGTTCAGTTACTTAACATCACAATAGAAACATCACTCAACTTCTCAATGCCTTTGTTACATATTCTGTAAAAAGAAGGAACTGACTTCTAAACAGACAAATGTTATATATATTTTGTAAAAAGAAAGGACTGACTTCTATAGTTCCTTTTAGATCTGAGATTTTTTAAGAGAGACATAACAATGTACGTTTTTTTCCCCCTCATGAAAACACTTTCAAGGGAAAACTAAATATCTGCCATTTCTAACACCGTATCTTCAAATGGCAGTGCTTTCTTATTCTTAAGTTTTTGGGTAAGAATTTACATACACAATGTTTACCAACAGAGCATCCTAAGATGAAGAAAAATACACGATTTTTTTCCTCTGAAAAATAGAAAATTAAGTTATTATATCATGTGTTCTTATAACTATTTTTAGACATGCCTTTAGTACTTACAGCTTGATTAGGTAGATTGTCAGTCTTAAGTTCTCTGTGATTGGAATACTGAATAAAAACAGGCTGGCTTCGAAGGTGAGGAGTAACAGGAGTGTAATAATTCACCATAGTAACAGCAGCTTCCTCAGAAGCCATTTCTAAGAAAGCCTGCAATAAATACAAGAAAGTAAAGTGAAAGCTCATGTTTTTGAAAGGCAGCTAAGAACGATCTTGTCATTTGAGCTTGCTCTAAACTCATGCATTCTCAACAGAAATCACACTGCCCCCAAGGGATGAAGACTTTCATTTCAAAGCATATCACTGATAGTAACTGAACACATATTTGAAAAAAGTTGGGCTCAATAAAGGATTTGGGGTTGGGAAACTGCCAGCTGATTAAATGATTTTATGTGATTTCCGGTTTTCTTATTTGTTTCTTCTAAAATCTAGAAATAATTAAAAAACAAATGTGTGCATCACTACTATAAATACATGCTTTCGGCTTCTTCCTAAAAAATTCTGAGAGATGAGGCATAACGATTTGCTCTCCTTTACCTTTTTATAAAATAGCCGTTTAGGAATACAATTAGAGCATTCAGGTGCAAAGGCTCAACTGTACAAATGTGGGAAATGAGAGAACTTCCTATGTTAAGTAAATATTGATTTGGGTCATTCAAGTGACCTTTTTTGGATATTGGAATCACTGTACTAAGATTAGCTACTTAAAGACCAGTACAAGAAGAACTGAGATGGAAGAAGCTCCTTGATATTTATGTCTTATTCTGTATACAGCTTCACCTAGCTGAAGGACTCCCAGTAACTTTTGTGGCAGGAATAGAATACTCACAGGCCTTTAAGGTGGCAGGTTTTATCACCCTATCTTAATGGTTAGGAAGATAAAATACAGACATATACTAACCACTCTGAGCCCGCAGAACTACCTATAAGAATATCTCACATTTAAAATGCAGGAAGAACCCCAGATCCAAATCACTATCTTTGAGGAGTAAAACAGACTTTGAATCATTTATACTATCTAAAAGGTATAAATATCCACGACACACTTTAAAGCTGCTAACTAATTGTATCAGTAATACACTTTTTCTAATATTTCTAAGAGAAGCGGATAAAAACGATCAAGGTAACAAAAATAGCTCTGGCAATATTTCTGGTTTTAATCATCTTTTCAACAAAGAATTTGTAAGCTGTATTCTAATTATATTCATTATATGGGGAGAGTCTCTTTCTGCAAACTCTTTACTAAATGTTAAGACTCCTGCAATGTCTAACATCAGTCACAGAAAGGAAAAGCTAAACAATGTCTTTGGAATATGTGATTATTGTCACAGGAAATTTTTCCTAAATGTATATACAACCTAAACATTCATATGTAAAAATAAATTTTTCCACATGGAGTCCAGTAAAAGAATTATTTATATTTTCCCAAAGCATCCAGTCAAAGGGATCAATTTTCATAATGCGGGTGGAGAGAAAACCAAATGTCACTTCCTACAGAAAGGCTGTTGAAAATATTCCCTACTCTGTCTTCAACACTCTACCTACAAGAGCCATGAGAAAGATTATGCCTATAAGTACTACCAGTGACTCACAGAGAATCTCTTGCTGAAGTATATTACTAACAAGATATTTTCTTAACAGGATTTATGATCAAAAGACAAGCAATTAACATAACAGTCAATTAGCACTACAGATGAATATAAACCTAGAACCAACAGTAAAAACAAAGGAAACTGTGACATTGCCTGCTGCCTCTTAGAGCTATTTGACATAAAACATTGGATATACTACACGGAATATGATAATGTACATAACACATAGCTGTTAGACATTTCACAGCCATTAGACACGGTCACGTTGGCTCTTTTCAAATAGTACGTGCAAACTACTATTCTCAATTGTGGCATCTGTGAATAAAATAAATATCTAAGTGCATACACTATCTCCAAAAGATGTAAGAAAAATGTGTAAACACAACAAAGGCTGACTACTAAGACACATTATTTAACTTCTCCCCTTCTTAATAACCTCATCTGCATTAAACAGGGATGTTAAGTAAGTAGTTTCATAAAGATAAAGGTCTGAATCAGACATCATTATCCAATCTCTGATGGTAATCAATCCAATCTCTTCTGATAATCACAGGATATTTTCATAAACCATTTTGTAATTAAGAATATAAAATATGTTTGTTAACAAGTCAATGAATAAGAGATAATCCTGTTTCCTATATTAATATTTTTGTTCATTGCTTCCTATCATTAAAAAAGTTCTATTTTAAAAACTATGTAAGTAGAATGAAATTTAGGGAGAAAACATTTTTTTTCAAGAAAATAAAAATCTCTCTGTCTCTCTTTTTTTTTTTTCCTGGCTGTACTTTGCAGGATCTTAGTTCCCTGACCAGGGTTCAAGACCAGGGGTTGAACCTGTGCTCTTGGCAGTGAAAACATGGAGTCCTAACCACTGGACTGCCAGGGAATTCTCCTACATATTTTTATCACTAACACCCAGAGATAATAACTGTGGGTCAATCTTTAAAACTTACATACCTGGCTTTTTCCTTTCAACATCAAAAGATTAGTTACTTTGCCAAATGGTAGACCTAATGATATGACCTCTGCTTCGGTGACATCACTTGGAATTTTGCGAAGATGGAGAACACGGGAAGGCGAACAGGGAGGTCTATCTCCTTTAAATTTCTTGTTGTCATTCCCATTAGCTAAAAAATATAAGATTTTTTTTTTTTAATTACTGAAACTAATTTGGGTTGACATACTACATTAACCATATCATCACATCTGACATTTGATCTTCCAAGAGTTTCAGGTTTTGAAATTCTGGAACTATGGGGCTGATGGGAGAAGAGCAGAAGACAGTGGAAAACAAAACCATCCACCTTTCAATGAATGGGTTTTTTGTTTTTTCACTGTAGGTAATATATTTTTTAAAAATTGAACTCTGATTTTGAACTTCAAGGAAAAGTGTTTGGTAAATGAATTATACATTTAGAGGTATCAAAAACCTTTAAATAGCCAACTATTTGTTGTGAATAAACAACATTTATAATATCTTTAATGTATTTTTAAAGATATTTTCCTAATTTGTCCTATTACTAAACAAATAAGAATAATAACTTTTAGGAAAGACTGTAATAAAAATTTTATATTTATCACAACCTACGAGGATTTGGATTTGAGATGCATGTTTATGAAAATAAATTTATTTCTTAGGCATCATATAATTTTTGTCCATCTATTTTTTTTTTAATTTTATTTATTTATTTATTTTTTTTGGGGGGTACACCAAGTTCAATCAACTGTTTTTATACACATATCCCCGTATTCCCTCCCTTCCTTGACTCCCCCCCTCGAGTCCCCCCCACCCTCCCTGCCCCAGTCCTCTAAGGCATCTTCCATCCTCGAGTTGGACTCCCTTTGTTATACAACAACTTCCCACTGGCTATCTATTTTACAGTTGGTAGTATATATATGTCTGTGCTACTCTCTCGCTTCGTCTCAGTTTCCCCTTCACCCCCCGCCCCCTCCCAAACCTCAAGTTCTCCAGTCCATTCTCTGTATCTGCTTCCTTGTTCTTGTCACTGAGTTCATCAGTACCTGTCCATCTATTTTTTAAAGTACTTTTAGAAGCTAAATTGTGGTTTCCTAGGATAATCTTATTCCTTTTAACAGGCAGTTCTTAATACAAGCATCATCACCTTTTTGGAAATGCACCTTTTTTTTTTTAAAGTCACCAGGATGGTGGTGGCTGCGCTTTTATTTTATTTACTTTTTATTTTTTTAAGAACTTTTATTGAGATACAGTTAACAGACAATAAACTGCATATATTTAAAGTGTACAATTTGGTATCCCAATCTCCCAATTCATTCCCCCCCAACCCTCCCTGCTTTCCCCACTTTCCCCACTTCGTGTCCATATGTTTGTTCTCTACATCTGTCTCTATTTCTGCCTTGCAAATCGGTTGATTTGTACCATTTTTCTATATTCTGCATATATGTGTTAATATATGATATTTGTTTTTCTCTTTCTGATTCACTTCACTCTGTATGACACTCTCTAGGTTCATCCATGTCTCTACAAATGTCCCAGTTTCATTGCTTTTTACAGCTGAGTAATATTCCATTGTATATATGTACCACATCTTCTTTATCCATTCATCTGGTGATGGACATTTAGGTTGCTTCCACGTCCTGGCTATTGTAAACAGTGCTGCAATGAACATTGGAGTGCATGTGTCTTTTTCAATTATGGTGTCCTCTGGGTATATGCCCAGTAGTGGGATTGCTGGGTCATATGGTAACTCCATTTTTAGTTTTGCAAGGAACCTCCATACTTTTCTCATAGTGGCTGTATCAATTCACATTCCCACTAACAGTACAAGAGCGTTCCCTTTTCTCCACACCCTCTCCAGCATTTACTGTTTGTAGATTTTCTGATATGCCCATTATAACCGGTGTAAGGTGATACCTCATTGTAGTTTTGATTTGCATTTCTCTAATAATTAGTGATGTTGAGCAGCTTTTCGTGTGCCTCTTGGCCATCCGTATGTCTTCTCTGGAGAAATGCCTATGTAGGTCTTCTGCACATTTTTTGCTTGGGTTGTTTGTTTTTTTGATATTGAGCTGGATGAACTGTTTATATATTTTGGAGATTAATCCTTTGTCTGTGGATTTGTTTGCAAATATTTTCTCCCATTCTGAGGGTTGTCTTTTCGTCTTGCTTATAGTTTCCTTTGCTGTGCAGAAGCTTTGAAGTTTCATTAGGTGCCACTAATTTATTTTTGTTTTTAAGGAAATGCACATTTTTAGCCCCACCTCAAGACCTACTGAATCAGAAACATTCCAGCAACTGTGTTTTAACAAGCTCTCCAGATGATTGTGAAGCAACCTAAAGTCTGAGAACCACTGCTGTAAAATAAAGAAATCCATTATGCCAGTTTACAGACAAATTTTATTTAAAGCCTATGTTTTAACACTGACAATAACTAGAACTGACAAGCCTGTAATGAGTACTCAAATTTATGTACATAAGAGTCAGAAATTTTTTTCCCCAGAAATAGCACCAAGTAAGACTAAATGCAAATTATCTGAAAGCCAAAAGTTTCATTACAGTATTGTTTTTTAAATACTAAATACCATACTTAGCACTATTAGGAGGAAAATATAACATTTCCAAAAACCTAAGATTATCATTTTTCTAAACACTAACGAAACTTTACAATCAGATGTCTGTGATCCTAAATAAATAAATTTCACGACCACATAAAAATTACATAGCAATATATTGTACCCATTCTATGGCAAAGCACTCAGCTTGCTTACTGGGGAAGAATCAAGATGGCAGAGTAGGAGGACGTGCGCTCACTCCCTCTTGCAAGAGCACCGGAATTACAACTAACTGCTGGACAACCATCAACAGAAAGACACTGGAACTCACCAAAAAAACCACCCCACATCCAGAGACAAAGGAGAAGCTGCAAAGAGATGGTAGGAGGGGTGCAATCGCGTTAAAATCAAATCCCATGAATGCTGGGTGGGTGACTCACAAGCTGGAGAACAGTTATACCGCAGAAGTCCTGAGGGTTCTGAGCCCCACATCAGGCTTCCCAACCTGGCGGTCCAGCAACGGGAGGAGGAATCCCTAGAGATTCAGACTTTGAAAGCCAGCAGGATTTGACTGCAGGACCTCCACAGGACTGGGGGAAACAGAGACTCCACGCTTGGAGGGCACACAAAAAAGTGTGCTCACCAGGACCCAGGGGGAAGGAGCAGTGACCCCATAGGAGACTGAACCAGACCTACCTGCTGGTGTTGGAGGGTTGCCTGCAGAGGTGGGGGGGCAGCTGTGGCTCACCAAGGAGACAGGGGTACTGGCAGCAGGGGTTCTGAGAAGTGCTCATTGGCGTGAGCCCTTCCAGAGTCCACCATTAGCTCCACTAAAGAGCCTGTAAGCTCCAGGGCTGGGTTGCCTCAGGCCAAACGACCACCAGGGTGGGAATAAGCCCCACCCATTGGCAGACAAGCAGATTAAAGTGTCACTGAGCTCCACCCACCAAATCAGAATAAAGTTTTACTGAGCTCCACCCACCCAGCCCAACCCACCATCAGTCCCTCCCATCACGAATCACCCACGAGCCTCCTAGGCAGCTTCCTCCACAAGAGGGCAGACAGCAGAATCAAGCAGTATCAGCACTATTTCATCTTGTGGAACTGAAAATCACAGCCACAGAAAGACACAGAAAATGAAAAGGCAAAAGACTTTGTACCAGATGAAGGGACAAGATAAAACCCCAGAAAAACAACTAAATGAAGAGGAGACAGGCACTCTTCCGGAAAAAGAATTCAGAATAATGATGGTGAAGATGATCCAGGACTTTGAAAAAAGACTGGATGCAAAGACTGAAAAGTTGCAAGAAAAGTTTACCAAAGACCTAGAAGAATTAAAGAACAAACAGAGATATGCAACACAATAACTGAAATGAAAATTACACCAGAAGGAACCAACAGCAGATTAACTGAGGCAGAAGGGCGAATAAGTGAGCTGGAAGACAGAATGGTGATAATCACTGATGCGGAAAAGAATAAAGAAAAAAGAATGAAAAGAACTGAAGACAGCCTAAGAGACCTCTGGGACAACATTAAACGCACCATCATTCGCATTATAGGGGTCCCAGAAGGAGTAGAGAGAGAGAAAGGACCCCAGAAAATACTGGAAGAGATTATAGTTGAAAACTTCCCTAACATGGGAAAGGAAATAACTACCCAAGTCTAGGAAGTGCAGAGTCCCAGGCAGGAGAAACCCAAGGAGAAACATGCCAAGACATATAGCAGTCAAACTGACAAAAATTAAAGACTGAGAAAAGTTACTAAAAGCAACAAGGGAAACAACAAATAACATACAAGGGAACTCCCATAAGGTTAACAGCTGTTTTCTCAGCAGAAACTCTGCAAGCCAGAAGGGAGTGGCACAATATATTTAAAGTGATGACAGGGAATAACCTACAACCAAGAATACTCTACCCAGCAAGGATCTCATTCAGATTCGATGGAGAAATCAAAAGCTTTACAGACAAGCAACAGCTAAGAGAATTCAGCACCACCAAACCAGCCCTACAGCAAATGCTAAAGGAACTTCCCTAAGCGGGAAACATAAGAGAAGAAAAGGATCTACAAAAACAAACCCAAAACAATTAAGAAAATGGTAATAGGAACATACATATCGATAATCACCTTGAATGTAAATGGACTAAATGCACCAACCAAAAGACACAGACTGGCTGAATGGATACAAAAACAAGACCCATATATATGCTGTCTACAAGAGACCCACTTCAGACCTAGGGACACATACAGACGGAAAGTGAGGGGATGGAAAAAGATATTCCATGCAAATGGAAATCAAAAGAAAGCTGGAGTAGCGATCCTCATATGAGATAAAATAGACTTTAAAATAAAAAATATTACAAGAGACAAGAAAGGACACTACATAAAGATCGAGGGATCAATCCAAGAAGAAGAGATAACAATTATAAATATATATGCACCCAATATAGGAGCACCTCGATACATAAGGCAAATGCTAACAACTATGAAAGAGGAAATCGACAGGAACACAATCATAGTGGGGGATTTTAACACCCCACTTACACCAATGGACAGATCATCCACACAGAAAATTAATAAGGAAAAACAAGCTTTAAATGATGCAATAAATCAGCTTGATTTAATAGATATCTATAGGACATTACATCCAAAAACAGCAGACTACACTTTCTTCTCAAGTGCACATGGAACATTCTCCAGGATATATCACATTTTGGGTCATAAATCAAGCCTTGGTAAATTCAAGGAAATTGAAATCGTATCAAGCATCTTTTCTGACCACAACGCTATGAGATTAGAAATCAATTACTGGAAAAAACTGTAAAAAACACAAACACATGGAAGCTAAACAATACGCTACTAAATAATCAACTTGCTTACTGGTAAATAAGTTGACTTAATACCCAAACCAGCACTTGCTCCCAAATTCTCTGTGTTCATGAATGCAGGCAACATCTTATCCAGACCCAAATACTATCAATTCCTAGAGGTCCTTACCTTACAGGTCTGTATCTGTACATAGCAAATGCCTAGGACAGAGTGTGGAAAATAATCGGCAAATATTTATTGGAAATTAATCTGGGAGGCAAGAGGTTCCTTCTCCTTTTTCATTAATCATCATGAAATATTGATTTTTCCCTCCAAAATGATTGATTCCTTTTTGATCTCCAATCTCAATGTCACTTCACCTATAATCTTGGCCCCTTCTACTCTCCCTTCCTCTAATATCACCCCTCCCCCACTTCCACTGAGATCCAACATCATATCAACCTGAATATACGTATCATGTCATTATCCTGCTCTAAAAATGCTGACAAGCTTCCGACTACCTCAAAAGTCCACTAGTTTCTAGTTTTCACTTACATTGCTTCATTTCGTTGGAGCTGACAAAAATATACTAAGTTAAATCTTATTAATTTTAACAGATGAAGAGACAGAGGTTCAGAGATTAAATAATTTTTGTATACATCTAGCAGCTGAAAAAAGCATTATTCAAACTTAAGTTTAAAGGTAATTTTTTTAACCATAAAAATCTCAAAGTATCTTGCCATTCCTAGAAAAAAGTAAATAACTTGACAGTGCCAATAAACATTCAGAGTATGTGCAGGTTTATAAAGATTATAATGATAATACCGTCACTAGATTAAATGCCAAATATTATCACCTACTGGACAGGAGTGAAAGCCAAGCATGAAGTGCCTTTTTGCACACTCCCTCCCTGTGAGCCTAGATGGCTAGTGCGTTCTTAACCAGCACAAAGTGTTAAAGACTAGAAAAACATTCTAAGGACCAAAGGTTTTAATAAGCTTACCCAGAATATTCCAAAATGAATGAATGAACATTAAGAAGGTTGTTTCTTTAACTGATGTGTTCATAATCTCCATAAAACTATGTGTGAGGAAAAAATGAATACCTACACAAGCTATTTGAGCTTGCATTGCATTATCAAATAAAGACCTATGCTGACAAATTTTTACCAAGAAATCTGCAAATATATCACTATTTTAGGTTGTTAATTGTTCTACATTATAAAAGTGACTGTGCTATCTATGTTAAGAACATGAGCTATGAAATCCGACATCTTGTTCTGACATAACTGAGCCTCAGGTTCTTCTCCTATAAAATGAGTACTGTATAACACCAGTATTTGGAAAATATAGTATGGGTATTTAGAAATTAAATTAGATTACATATTAAATGCTAGGTATAATGCCTAGTACAAAGTGATCAATAATATATGTCTCAATTTTCTTAGGAGAGATTATTTTACCTGGAAAGTATGTTCTTTCTACTTGTTTAGTGTTAAAATTATGATAGTAGACAACAGTAGATTTTTCTTCTTGATGTCCTTACTTTGCAAAATGAAGACATTGCTCAAAATTAACTGAAAATTTTATTATTCTATGTAATCTAAAAACCTCAGAACTACTCATCTAGATGGCCCAAAAAAGGTTATATCTAAAGACTTGGTAAATGTAACAATCTGAAAATGGAAAATGTATATAAGCAATCATATGGAATTATAATTTAATAAAAGAGGAAACAAGAAATTCTAATGCACTAAATACATAACTTTGACAAATTATTCTCTGTACAAAAGGATACACTACAGACTTTCCCAAAATTGTATAATGAAAATAAGCATTCAAAATACTTAGCTTGCATAAATCTTGTATTTTTTGAACAATATAATGAAAACTCCTGAATGCCTACTACATATTAATTATGTTCCAAAGAGATAAGTAGAAAAGCGTTTTTAAAAATTCATATATTCCCATCTCAAAACTGAAGGGATCTACCAAGAAAACTATCCTAGAAATATGGAAATTTTAAAAAATTCAACTTTATTAGGGTATTCTTTAGATATAGTAAAATCCACCTACATTTTAAATGCAGAGTTTGACAACTTTAGACAAATGACCCATATGACCACAAAAAAAACCACTGACCCTGGACTTTTTAATTATCAATTTGATTTTTAAAACAGGTATAGGGCTTTAGGTTTTCTATTTCTTTTGTACCCTTGTTTTTCAAGAAATTTGTCCACTTTATCTAAATTGTCACATTTATTGGCTTAAAACTGTGCATAATATTCACTTGATATCTATCTTAGCCTGCTCAGGATACCATAACAAAATATTACAGACAGAGCAGCTTAAACAATACAAATTTACTTTCTCACAGTTCTGGAGACCAGAAATCCAAAATCAAGGCTCAGCACCGTCACTTTCTAGTGAGGACTCTTCCTGGCTTATAGACAGCCACCTTTTCACATGGTCCTCACATGGCAGGGGTGGAGGAAAAAAGCAAGCTCTTTGGTATCTCTTCTTATAAAGACATTAATCCCATTGTGAGGGCCGCACTCCAAAGGTCCCATCTCCAAATACCACTGCATTGGGGGTTAAGATTTAAACATGAATTTTGGGGGTACACAAATATTCAGTCCATAACAATATCTTTTTAATATTTACAGGGTCGTTTTTGATATTGGTAATTTCTGTCTTTTTTGTCTACTTAGAGGTTTATTAATTTTATTGATCTATGAAAAACACGGCTGTTGGTTTCATTAATCCTCATTTTCTATGTCATTAACTTTTGTTTTCATATTTAATATTTTCTTTCTTCTATTTACTCGGGGTTTAATTTGCTCTTCTTATGCTACACTTAGAAGTTTACATCATTCATTTTAGACTTTCTTTTCTAATAAAATATTTAAAACTGTAAATTTCCTTCTAAGAACAGCTCTAGTTGAACGCTACAAATTTTAGTAAGTTGTGTTTTCATCTTAATTCACTGCAAAATATCTTCTAATTTCCCTTGTGACTTCTTATTTGATCCATGGATTAAGTGTTACCTTCTTTTTCTAAGCAATTGGAAATTTTTTCTCAAATATCTGAGGATCATTTTTTAAAACTTCTAATACAATTCTAATGCATAATTTTAATACACTCATATTTACTGAGACTTGTTTAAGAACCCAGCATATAGTCTACCTTGCTGACCATTTCATATGAATTTGAAAAGAATATGTATTCTGATGGTGTTTGGAGACTGTTCCATATTGTCAATTAGGTCAAGCTGGTTGATAGTGCTGAAAACTTGTATATTAGGGGATCTACAAACTTCTTAAGGGTCACATAAATATTTGAGACTTTTGGGCCGTACAGGATCTGAGCCAACTATTCATCTCTGCAGTTGTAACATGAAAACAGCCATAGGTAATATGTAAATATGTGAGCATAACTGTGTTCAAATAAAATTCTATGTATAGACAGTGAAATTTTCATATTAAGTTTCACATACCAGAAAAATTTCACATATCAGGAAACATTCTTTGTGTTTTTTACCATTTAAGATGTAAAAACCAATCTTAGCTCATGGGCAATACAAAAATGAGCAATGGATTAGATGTGGGCCACAGGGCAGAGTTTGCTAATGCCTGTTCTGTATCCTTACTGATTTTTATCTACTATGCTATCAGTTACTGAGAGAGGAGTGTTGAAATCTCCAGCTGTAATTGTGGATTTGTATAATTCTCTGTTCAGTGCTATTAGTTTTACTTTCTGTATTCTGAAGTTCTGTAATTAGGTGAATATATATATATTTAGGATACATATATTTATCAAGAAGTATAAATAAATAAATGGAATATAAAGTAATAAATAATAAATAAGTAAAATGGAATATAAAAAATTAATCTAAAGAAAGCCAGGAAACAAAGAAAAAACAGAACAAAATATACAGGACAAATAGAAAATAAATAGCAAGATGATAGACTTAGCGCGGTTCTGATCCCTGATTGGGGAACTAAGATTCCATGTGCCACACGGCCCCCCAAAAAAATAAAAAACAAAAACACAGACAAACCCAATCATATCAATAATTATATTAAGTGAAAATGGCATAAAGATTCCAACTGAAAGGCAGAGATTATAGTCTGGATAAAAGCAAAACAATTATATGGTGTGAATAAGAAATCCATTTTAAACATAAAAATCTCGTGTTAAAAGTAAAAGGATGAAAAAAGATAAATATGTAAACACTAATCATAAGAAAGCTGGAGTGGCTGTACCAATATCAGACAAAGTAGACTTCAGGGAAAGGAATATCACCAGGGACAGAGACATTTCATAATTATAAAGGGATCAATTTATCAAGAAAACATAATATGTCACACATAAAACATGCACATAAATGACAGATAATCTCTGCTTTTTAATTATAATCTTTGCTTTTTTGTTTACTTGTTTTAAAGCAACTGCTCTGGGGTTAAATCAACAATACGTATCTTTAACTTACCCCAGTCTACCTTAAAGTAATATTAGAAACCTAGGTGTTATGTTAGAACTTTTCAAAGTATATGTCTGTTTCCCTTATCATGCCCTTTGTGTTACTGTCATATATTATACTTTTCACATATGCTATAGCCCTCTAAATATATTAATATTATCTTGCTTTAAACAGTCATTTTTTTTTCTTTTTGCACCTTGTTTTATTTACTTATTGTGTCTTATGGAGCTTTCCATAGAGAGCATTCTATACTTTTTTTTTCCAAATATTTTTTTACTGTGGTATAATACATGTAACATAAAATTCACTATCTTATCTATTTTTATATATAGAATTCAGTGGTGTTAAATACATTCATAATGTGTAACTATCACCACCATCCATCTCCATAACACTTCTCACCTTGTAAAACTGAAACTCTATACCCATTAAACAGTAGCTCCCTATTCCCCCCTTCTTCCAGCCCCTAGCAACCACCATTCTACTCTCTGTCTCTTAGATTTTGACTACTCCAAGCATTCTTTCTCATTTCCTTTTGTGCATATTATTATAGCTATTTTCTTTGTGGTTACCATGGGGATTATACTTAACTTCCTAAAGTTCTAACACTTTAATTTGAATTTAGACCAGCTTAACTTCAATAACATACAAAAACTCTGCTCCTTAACAGCTCTGTCCCCACCTCTTTCCATTATTATCACAAAATGACATCTTTATACAATGTGTGCCCAGCAACACAAACTAACAATTCTCTAAAATGCATTCGTCTCCTAAATTATGTAGAAAACAAAATGTGGAGTTACAAACCAACTCACTTGGTAGCTTTCAGATTAATAATTTTTTTAAATAAATTTATTTATTTATTTAATTGGTTGTGTTGGGTCTTTTTTGCTGTGTGCGGGCTTTCTTTTTAGTTGCAGTGAGTGGGGGCTACTCTTCATTGTGGTGTGCGGGCTCCTCATTGCCGTGGCTTCTCTTGTTGTGGAGTATGGGCTCTAGGCACATGGGCTTCAGTAGTTGCAGCACATGGGCTCAATAGTTGTGGCTCACGGGCTCTAGAGCTCAGGCTCAACAGTTGTGGCACACAGGCTTAGCTGCTCCGCGGTATGTAGGATCTTCCTAGAGCAGAGATCAAACCTGTGTCCCCTGCATTGGCAGGCGGATTCTCAACCACTGTGCCACCTAGGAAGCCCTAGATTAATAATTTTTAAAAATGTATTAGCCCCTTAAATCTGCAGAAAACAAAAAGTGGATTACACACTATTGTTCGAATAATACTGGCTTTTATAATGGCCTTCACTAAGATCTTTATATCTTCATATGGCTTTGAGCTACTGTCTAGTGTCCTTTCATTTCACCCTAAAGGACTCCTTTGAATATTTCTTGCAAGGTAGATCTAGTGGTAATAAAATCCTTGTTTTTGCTCATCTGGGAATTTCTCTCTCACTTTTGAAGGACGAATTTACCAAACATAGCATACTTGGTTGACAGTTTTATTCTTTTAGCACTTTGAATACACTGGCCCATTGACTTCTATCCAAAGCTCCTGAAGAGAAATCTGCTCATATTCTTATTGAGGATCCCTTGTATGTGATGAGTTGATTCTCTCTTGATGCTTTCAGGATTCTCTCTTTGTCTCTAACTTTTGAAAGTTTGATTACAAAGATGTCTCAGTGTGGGTCTCATTGAATTCATCTTACTTGGAGTTCATTAAGCTTCTTGGATGTTATGTTCATGTTTTTCATCAAATTTGGTAATGTGGTAATTCTGAAAATCAGATTCTTCCCCTTTCTCAGGGTTTTCTCATTTGTGTTGTTGTTTTAGACTATCTCTATGTCAAGGATCAGCTTGAGGTGTAAATTTAAGTCCTGGGGACTTCCTTGGTGGCACAGTGGTTAAGAATCAGCCTGCCAATGCAGGGGACATGGGTTTGATCCCTGCCCCAGGAAGACACCACATGCTGTGAAGCAACTAAGCCCGTGCACCACAACTACTGAGCCTGTGCTCTAGAGACCATGTGCCACAACTACTGAAGCCCACGCGCCTAGAGCCCGTGCTCCACAACAAGAGAAGCCACCACAATAAGGAGCCCATACACCAAAATGAAGAGTAGCCCCTGCTCGCCACAATTAGACAAAGCCCATGTGCAGCAATGAAGACCCAACACAGCCAATAAATAAATAAATAAATAAATAAATAAATTTAAGTTCTTCTCAGGTGTCTTCTGAGCCTTTTTCTGGGCATGCACTATCACTTTCTAATTTTTCCTGTAGATGCAGTTGTTTTTTAATGTCTTAGTCTTCAATATTTGGCTCCCAAAGGGGGGAAAGGGTGAGGAGGATGAAGGGGAGAGGAAGGAGGGTGTGGAAAGCACCACCCCTTTATATCCTCTGGAAGTCACATGTATTGGGAGTAGGGGTGCTGGGTTGCAACAACAGAGGAGATGCAAGAACAATGGCTGCCTGCCTCTCTGTCTGCACCTGTGTGATCAGAAAAAGCAATTAGCAATCAGAGCACAGACCCCTTCAAGTTGAAGGATAAGGTCCTTTTTGCCCACCCTGGCTCCCATTTGTAAGCTGCTCTGGAACTCACACAGCTGCCTGCCATGTGACTGAGGGTGAGGGATGGGTAACTGCTACTGTGCTAAGAGCTAAAATTAACCAAAATTAACCACAATTTACCTTCCAAGTCTTACCCTGGAACTTGCAAGCCTTTAAAAGACTCTAGAGTTCCAAATTAGTTGCAGACAGATTCTGCTAGAACAACTGTTGTCGAGGTAGAAAGACAGACTCCTGGTGCTTCTTACTCTACCATCTTCCCAGAATCCCACAATTATTTTTTAAATTAACCAAAAAAAAAAAAAAAAAAGAGAGAGAGAGAGAAAGAAAAGTCACATATCCACATATTTACCACTTTGTGCAGAACCAAGTTTCCACCTGGCATCATTTTCCTCAAGTCTGAGGCATCTCCTTTTCCATTTCATAAACTGTAAGTCTGTTACTAACAAATGCTCTCAGCTCTTGTGTGCCCTGAAGAAGGCTTCATTTTAACTTTATTTTTGAAAAATATTTTAACTGGATATAGAATTTCGGTTTGACTGTATTTATCTTCAGTACTTTAAAGATGTTGCTCCATTGTCTTCTGGTTTGCACAGTTCCAAGCAGGAACTCTCTCATTACTCTTATCTTTGCTTCTCTGAATAAATGTGACTTTTTTGCTCTGGCTACTTTTAAAATTTGTTCTGCATTCCTGGTTTTCAGCAATTTGATTATGATGAGCCTTGGTGTGGTTTTCACTGTGTTTATCCTGCCTGTGGTTCATTAAACTTCCTGGATATGTGGGTTTACAGTTTCTGCCATATATGAAATATTTTCAGTCATTACTTCTTCAGATATATTTGTTTCCCCACCCCTCATCTTTTTATCTGGGACTTCAATTATACATATATTTAGACTATTTTGTTCTACAGGTTACTAAGGCTTTGTTCATTTCTTTTTCAGTCTTTTTTTGTCCCTGTGCTTTAGTTTCTATTGCTGTCTTTAAATTCACTGATCATTTCTTTTATAAAATATTAGTGCTGTTAAAGCCATGCCATGTTTTTTTTTAGATATATTTTTATCTCTAGAAGTTCCATTTGACTTCTTTCATTTTCTCCTTGTTATGTTGATATTTTCCTTTAAATCCTTGCATATACTTTAATAACTGTTCCAAAGTTCAAATCTGCTAATTTCATCATCTGTCATTTTCTAGGTCTGTTTCTGTTGACTGATTTTTCTCCCAGCTATGGGTCACAATTTTGTGGTTCATTCCAAGTCTGGCAATTTTTGACTGAATGCTCAACAGTGTGCACACTAGAATTTGTTTTATTCTTTTAAAGTGCCAGACTCCTTTCTGGAAAAAAGTTACTTTCAGATCAGGTAATTGTTTTGGAGCTTGCTTTTAAGTCTTGTCAGGGTGGGTTTAGAATAGCCTTTATGCTAGAGCTGATATACCACCCCTACTGGTAAGGCATGTGTGGCTTAATATTCAGCAATAGATTCAAGGGCAGATTTCTGGAGCACCTTTCTCACACATGGAGGCTAGAACTCCTACAGGCTGCAAGATAAAAGAGGAAAAACCCATATAAAGACACCCCTAAAGTAACACTTACACTTATATCTCATTAGATAGAACTTAATTACATGACCACACCTAGCTATAAGGAAGACTGGAAAAGCAGTCATTTAATCTGGGTGGCAATGTGCTGAGGTAAAAATTAGGGCTCTGTTGCTAAAGAAAATAAAAACTATTGGGATATACAATGAATAGTTTCTGCCATCATTCCTAAGACTAAATTTAAGAAGAAAAGCATATGATTTATGTAGAAAAGTGTTAAACATTTTCATAATTACAAAAGGACATAAAATAAGACCCAAAACTATGGCCTCACATGTCATATTTCCAGATGGAAAAACAATTACACAACATTTCATATTAACATATATATTTAATATAATTCTAATCAGAATCCCTAAGATTTTGTGGGGAAAGAAAGGGGAATGAGGGATCGTTTTAGAACTAGGCAAAATAATTTAAAGTTCATATGCAAGAAGATACATTAATAATAGGCTAAGAGATATTTTTAAGGAATATTAATAACTAATATCTAAGCAGAATGACCAGTTTGCCTGGGACAGTCACAATTTGGCATCATTGTTCTAATAACATCCTGTACAGTTTAACATCTCCTCTTTTGAAAAAAAAATTATTATTAACAGTTGCACTGAGATAAGCCAGAATAGGCTTAGTAGTTCCAATTTATTTTTTTAACTTCCAGTTTTTGCCATGGTCTCATCTAGTAGCTTACAGACCACATGTATAGTAGTTAAATCTAAATGTTAACCAGTGAGACTGAATCTCTTCATGACTGTTTCACAGACAACATACAGAGTCTTGGAGGGGGAAGGGAAGGAGGGAGGCAGGGAGGCAGGGAGGCAGGGAGGCAGGGAGGGAGGGAGGGAGGGAGGAAGGAAGGAAGGAAGGAAGGAAGGAAGGAAGGAAGGAAGGAAGGAAGGAAGGAAGGGAGGGAGGGAGGGAGGGAGGGAGGAGTTAGGATAGTTCCTAATTCCTTCATCAGTATTTAATTTGCTACCTATGCTATTCATTTGGCTGCCAGGCTGCCAATCAGTGGAAAAGGTGGGAATTACAGGCCAGATACACATGAAATACAACTTTGTTTATAACCATTCCATTCTATATCTTGTAGTAAATTCATAAATCTGTAATTCTGAATTAATTTAACTTGCAAAGTTTCTTCTCCATATGTAAACAATAAAGTGTGAGGTGTTAAAATGTTGACACCACTAACTGTACTTCTCAGTTAAACTATACCAGTTTTATCATCTCTGCTAACATTAGAAAATCAGTTATTACCCAATAATGGTTTTGTTTTGTTTGTATAAATTTTATTTATTTATTTATTTATTTTATTGGCCGTGTTCGGTCTTCGTTGCTGCACACGGGCTTTCTCTAGTTGCGGCGAGCGGGGGCTACTCTTCATTGTGGTCCGCGGGGCTTCTCACTGCGGTGGCCTCTCGTTGCAGAGCACGGGCTCTAGGTGCGTGGGCTTCAGCAGTTGTGGCACATGGGCTCAATAGTTGTGGCTCACGGGCTCTAGAGCACAGGCTCAATAGCTGTGGCGCACAGGCTTAGTTGCTCTGTGGCATGTGGTATCTTCCTGGGGCAGAGATCGAACCGTGTCCCCTGCATTGGCAGGCAGATTCTTACCCACTGCGCCACCTAGGTTTAATATTAAATCCTTTCAAGGGAATCAAAGGAAAGTTTTTGGGAAGTCATTCTATCAAAACTGAAATGTGTGACACTAAGGAAAATTCAGTTTAAAAAATTCAGCATTAAAAATAAAACTTCTTTGGGGTAATATTACAAATATAAATTTTGGTACAGAAAAATGTCATGGCAAAAACACTGTTCTGACAGTCCCATGGAGTAGACATGCATCTGCAATTGCCTTGGTGCACACATAACTCCTATTACCAAACAAGCAATATTCTCCAGAGAGAAAAACTGCAGTTGTCAAATTTTACAAATATTTTAAGATCCACATTTAGATTAAGTGAGCTACAAAAAGTTTGTGATGAAGATTGTACTGAATACAAAAAAAGATCCTTCCAGACAACACATGGCTTTCTTTCAGCTACACATTATCAATGTGATTTTTAAAGTTATTTGTGTCTTTGAAGAACTACTTAAGTATCTTACAAAGGGATTAAACTCTTTTATAAATGAGCCCTGAAAACTTTCTGACACAATCTGTTCAAAATCAATTAGAAATATTTATTCAAAGAAGTCAAGGAATGGGGTACCAAAATCTTCAGTTTTTGAAAATTTTACACAATTGCAAATATTGAATCAAATATTACCAAAGTATTTTGAATGCATAGGTGACCTAATAAAAAATAAGTTTCCAGGTATCAACGGGCAAACCCCTCAGCAGGCTCACCCCTCAGTAAAAGGCAAATTAAAATTAGAAATTTTCCATCTATCACAGAAATTTAACAAGGAAGTTTATCTCTGTTCAGGGATTTGAATGGGGAAATGTAAATGTGTGAATTTTTAATTTTATCTTGCCTTCTCGTAGGAATGCCCAAAGCAATAAATTAACATATACATTAGGACATGTTAGGGGCTGGTCTAGCAGAGCAAACACAAAACTACCCTGAAGATTCTCACAGAAGAAAAAAATAATTCAGCTAAAGATTATCTCACAACCAAAAATTATGAATCAAGGAAAAATAATATACCATAAGCAAATATTACCAGATACAAAACCCAGGAATATTAGCAGCCCCAAGAACTCCATAACTGTAAAATCTGAGACTACAAAAATTTTGTTTTAAATAATTAAAAAATTAGGGGAAAAAAGCAACAGAAATCATAAAAGAACACGATATTGTTTTTTTTTTTAATTGGGATATAGTTGTTTTACAATGTTGTCTTAGTTTCTACTGTACAGCAAAGTGAAGTAGAGTTCCCTGTGCTATACAGCAGGTTGTCATTAATTATGTATTTTATACTTTTTAGTGTGTGTGTGTCTATATATATATCAATCCCAATCTCCCAATTCATTCCACTCCCCACCCCTTTCCCCACCTGGCATCCATACATTTGTTCTCTACATCTGTGCCTCTATTTCTGCCTCGCAAACTGGTTCATCTGTACCATTTTTCTAGATTCCACATATATGCATTAATATATGATACTTGTTTTTCTCACGATACTGTTTTTTTAAAAAACAACAAAACTAGATTGTCTTTAAAAATGAGTCAAATAAAACACAGAAAAATGCAAAATATTTGCCTTGAAATCAAATACTCAATACGATTAAACAGCACATTAGACAAAGCTGAACAAATAATGAGTGAATCAGAAAACCATTTCAAGGAAATTATCCAAAATACAGGACCTTAAGGAGAAAGAGGTGACAATAAATGTAAGAGGTTAAAACAAATGCAGGACTAAATGAGGTGGTCCTATACATGTCTAACTGGAGTTCCAGATGGAGACAATTCTATGGAGAGCAGGGTCATTCCTAGACAGGATAAATGAAAGTAAGTCTCCAGCAATGGTCTTCAACCCTGGCTGTACCTTACATGTATCACCTAAGAAGCTTTAAAAACAAATGAAAAACAGTGCTTAGGCCCCACATCCCCCCACCAGAAATTTAGGAATTGGTGTGGAGTAGGTCAAGGTATCTGTTTAGTGAATATCCAGGATTTAGAACTAGTGATCCATACCTAGACCTAGCTAGGGAAACCAAAGAACTAAATTGAAGAGAAAAACGTTAAAACAACTACAGAGAACTAATACTATCTACAAAATAATAACCTAGACTGACAACAGACTTCTCAACAACAACAGAGGCCAAAAGAATAATAAAACAGTACCTTCAAAGTACTGAGAGAAAATAACTGTCAACCTGGAATTCTAAATAGCTAAGTACCATTCAATGGTAATATTAAAATAGACATTTTTACTCAAAGTCTAAGAGGTTACCATTTATAGATCTTTGCTGAAATAGCTACTGAAGAGGATGTGCTTTAGGAAGAAAAACACTGAACCTAGAATGGAATGGGATACAAGAAGAAATTCAAAACACAAAAACAAAACACAGCAGACTACTGCTGCCAGCTAAACTCACAGCTCATACTTCTTTCTTTTCTTAAGTAATCGATCAACCAGGATGTCAGTCTTTCTGGTCATCCATCCCAGTAGTTTGTAAACATGACCAAATAAACTGACCTCAGTTTTAAAAATAAGAACAAACATATGGCCCCCACCCTAGATGTACCATAACTCTAAGAGTAAGGGCCAAAATTTTCTTAAAAGCCTACCAGATCAAGTGGATAATCAGATTTAGGAACTTCAGATTCTAGCATTTCCTTCATTCAGTAGTTCTGTTAAAGCGTGGTTCCTCAAATGGCAGCATCACCATTACCTGGAAATCTGTGGAAATGCAAGTTCTCAGGACCCACCCCAGATCTACTAAATTAATAATTCTGAAGACGGACTCTGCAACTATGCTTTAACATGCCATTAGGCTGATTCTGATGCCAGGTCAAGTTTGAGAAAGCCGCTTTAATCTGCTGCTCGTAGTACCCTGTTCACACTTCCACGTGAACAAACCCCCTGCTGCTGCCCTACCTACAAAATTCTTTCATTTAGTCTTCTAGAGCAAACATGACTGACTAAATCCCATACATTCTTAATCTCTTCACCAAATTTTCTTTACATCTTTTGTCTGAACTGAACCTGGTTCACTTCTGTTATAAGTTCTTCATATGAAGGCCGTTCACTCTCTCAAACATCATGTAGCTCAGGGTCTGGAAAGTGAGGTCCATTCATTCTCTAACTCCCTATAACTCCAAAAACATTTGGATAAAAATCTCACCTTTTCTGAGACCCTCCACTCTCATGGCTTCAGTGATTAAGTGTATATGATAATGACTTCCAAATGTCTCTTATGATGTTGAGACCAGAAGAACCCACTACCTATCTGACACTTCCATCTGTATGTCCCCAGAGGAACCTCAAATCAATATATAAAAATCTGGGAACTTTCCTCGTGGTCAAGTGGTTAAGATGCTGCACTTCTAATACAGGGAGCGTGGGTTCAATCCCTGGTCAGGGAACTAAGATCCCATATGCCACACGGCCAAAAACAAGAAACAAAAAACAAAACACACACACACAAAACAAACAAAAAACAAAATCTTAACAGGTTGTCCAAACCTGTTCTTCCTATATTATCTAATATAAATGAAGACACCACAATTCAGCTATCCAATTATCCAAGTCTAAAACCTGTAAATCATCAACGGAATTCCTTATTCAGACATTCAGTTAATCACCAATTACTATCAACTGCACCTTCTGTAAGTTCTCTAATTCTCTCCATCACAACTGTTAACCGCTATTGTACAAATTTTCCTCCCTTACTAGGATTTCCTATACAGCAATAGCCTCCTAACTGCTCGCTCTCTCTCCAGTACTGCATTCCTCCAATTCATTCTACAGTCCTCAAATTTCAAGAACATTTATTTTTAAAGTCATGTGAGCTTACTGTTTTGATAGTTCTATTCTAAATCCAGCATCATTCAACACAATTTTAAATCTAGCTCTTTTACTCAGTTCTAGATCACCAACTTATTGATAATTTTATCACAACTATGTAACAAATAATGCTAGTCAAAAAAAGAGACATCGAATTAGATCCAAATCAATCCTTAAAATTTGAGAGTGCTGTAACTAGTGATTTCATCTATGTGAACTTCACTGCCACAAATTTTAGTTTTTGTTATAAATAGTAGCACTTCATGTTTATAAGATGAGCAATATAAGAACATTGTGAAACAAAATTTTTTGAAACCCAGGGAAAGAAAACATCTCAGATTTTGAAAAAATGAAAACTCACCATACACACCTGCCAAAGGAGTGGAACTGTTCATGGTAAAAGGTCCGTTAATGATGCCAGAAGAAAGAAGCTCATCAGATCCCCGCTGAAAAGCAAGAGCAATACTCTGTTAATGAAACAAGTCTTGGATAGTGGTCCATATTTACTACTAAAAATATTAAAAGCTAATAATATTACTTAATCTGAAAATCAAGGCATTTAAGGGCAAGTCCTCAAGAATCATAAAATCCAAAGGTTGAAAGTGAACTTATTAATAGAAAAGAAAAATTGTCGCACATTCACATGATTGTTAGTTATAAAAAACAGAACTGTCATCACATAATTGGAGGCATAATCCCATAACCCTTTTTGATCAAACCCAATCCTCTGAGCTGTTACATGTGAAGTACCAAAAACCATATTTAGGAGTTGAATCCTGACATTGTTTTTATAGTATATTTTTAAGTATATTTAGTATATTTTAAGTACATTTGGTATATTAAGTATGCTGTTTTTATAGTACGTTTTTAAGTATCTGCATGCAAATAATTTGTGCAACACTCCCTGATTTTTTCATATATATGTGTTTTTTAAAGTTGAATGTAAAGATGCAATTTACTTCTATACTGGCCAAGAGTTTTGACCAATTCCAAAGTTGAAATGTCAACACTAAAAGATAAATCAGACTAGTCTTTTCATTGCAACCATAAGGTTTATTTCCAAGATTAAAACGTTTATATCGGACTTCCTAGGTGGTACAGTGGTTAAGAATCCACCTGCCAATGCAGGGGACACGGGTTCAATCCCTGCGCCAGGAGGATACCACATGCCGCAGGGCAACTAAGCCCGTACGCCACAACTATTGAGCCTATGTGCCAAAACTACTGAAGCCTATGCACCTAGAGCCTGTGCTCCGCAACAAGAGAGGCCACCACAATGAGGAGCCTGTGCACCACAATGAAGAGTAGCCCCCGCCCGCCACAACTAGAAAAAGCCTGTGAGCAGCAACAAAGACCCAAGTTAACCAATTAAATAAATAAATAAATATTAAAAATAAATGTATTAAAAAAACAAACAAAAAAAACAAATGCTTACATCTAGGGAGGACAATAAACACCGTGTATAAATTTAAAACCAACCTATTTCAAATGGTAGTTTATTTAGCTCTCAGTCAATTTTTTTTGGGGGGGGGTGGCACCAGGCTGCATGCCTTGTGGGATCTTAGTTCCCTGACCAGGGACAGAACCCGCAGCGGTTCTTCCCTGGCAGCAGAAGTGCAGAGTCCTAACCACTGGACTGCCAGTGAGTTCCCAAGCGTGGTCAGTTTTTAAGAACAAATATTTCAGTCTACTAGATGATAAAACCTAATCCCCAAACTATCCTACAAATGTTATAACAGAAACAGTGCTCCAACAGATATTTAATGTTTAGGTTAGGTGTAAGGACAACTTCTGTAGGCAACAACCTTAGCTTTTGCTGAAGAAAAGCAAATCACCAATGTGTCTGCATAATATAAATACAAATATTTAAACAATTCCCGTATCAGACATCCAGAAATTATTCCCTTTGGTCTTTCACCGTAAGCTTATAGAGACAGTTTGGAACAAGAGGAAGCAATTAAGTGAGCGTGTAAAATGAAATAAAACTGAAAATCTCAAATTCCAGGAAGACTAGGATTATGACCCCACTAAAAGCAAAGGTCTTTCCTGATAACATTTGAAATACTGTTAATATATGCAATACACATACTGGCAGCTAAAGACAGACTCTGTAGCTAACTGCCCGCGGATATGGAAAGGTAAACTTTTGCAGTTTTAAACGTAGTAAAAATTTAAACATGCCCAACATGTTTTTATATATGAGGAATTTGATAGACTACGTGTTACTAATAGATATATCCTCTACACATGTGAGTATAGTACCAATACCAAATACCAATTTTCTGTAATGTAAATTGTAAATTGAATTAATTTGATTTTAGAAACCACTTAGAGATCACTTGAGGTCTTTTCCAGACTTGCAGGAGTATGTTAAAATGTCAATTAAATATCAATTCTAGGTGGACTGTAGATTGAAATGTAAAAATCAATAAAGATTCTAGAAGATAACAGAAAAAAGCATCTTCATAATCTTAGAGTAGGGAAAGATTTCTTAAACATGAAACACAATTATTAAAAAAATTGATAAACTACACAACAATGAAGTTAAAATTTTTATTTATAATATATACAAATGTTGAATCATTATACTGTATATCTGAAACTAACAAAATGTTATATATCAATTATATCTCAACTTAAAAAAAGAAATTTTATTAAGAAAAGACATCATTAGGAGATTAAAAAGGCGAGTCATAGAGTGGGAGAAAAATATCTGTGGTACATACGACCAAGAGAGGTTTTATGTCTAGAACTTACTAAGAAAAAGAAGGCGGCTGGGGGTGGGGGGGGGGGGTACCCCACTAGGAACTGATAAGAAAAAAATCAAGATAAGAGAAAACGATAAGAGTTGAACAGGCACCTCACAAGTAAAGTGGTATACTTTATCACTGTTCCAGAGTAACTGTGCCCTTCTCCTTTTCCTGTGAAACGATTATTCATTCCCATCTATGGCCATGTGACTTGCAATGCCTTTGAGTGGCGGATACTTCCCTGACCCACTGTACTTGAGCCCAGTTTTGTGATATGCTTTGGCCTGTGAAGTATGTACGGACATGACCTACACTAAATCTAAGCAGAAACTTTGAAAGAATTAGTTTCTGCTGGTTTTTTCCTTTTCTCTTCTGAAACAAGAGGAGCATATCCCAAACAGGAGCTGCTCTTTCAGCCTGATTTCCAAAATAAAAACGTAACTGTATAGTTCCATAATAGCCACCAACTTTATAAGTGCACAAGACGTTTTTCTAAACCATATCTAAATGATTAATATCACACTCAATAAACATATGAAAAGATGCTTAACCTCAACTGTCATCAGGGGAATGCAAGTTAAAACCACAATGAAAAATAAACATTATAAAAAGGCTGACCATATCAAGTGTTGATAAGAATGTGAAGTGACAGAACTGTTATGTGTTGCTAGTGGGAACATAAATTGGTACAACTGATCCAATATACTAAAGTCGAATATATAAATATCTTAGGATCCCTTTTATTCTATTCCTATTCATACACTCAAGAGATTGCCAGTTATATGCACCTATACATATGAGAATATTCTCAGCAGCATTATTTCTAGTAACCAAACTGGAAACAATCAAATGTCATCAACTATAGAATGAACAAATCTTTGTAAATGCATTCAGCGATTTATAGCAATGAGAATGAACTACTGCTCCACACAATAACATTCAAAAATCTCACAAACATAAGAAACCAAACACAGGGACTTCCCTGGTGGTCCAGTGGCAAAGACCCTGCTCTCCCAATGCAGGGGGCCCAGGTTTGATCCCTGGTCAGGGAACTAGATCCTACATGCCGCAACTAAGAGTTCATATGCCTCAACTAAAGATCCCTCACGCCGCAACCAAAAGATCCTGTGTGCCGCAACTAAAAGATCCCGTGTGCCACAATTAAGACTCAGCACAGCCATATAAATATTAAAAAAAAAAAATCACAAACTAATACATACCACATTACTGCATGTATATAGAGTTCAAATACTAGGCAAAGCCAAATTATAGGGACTTCCTAGGTGGCGCAGTGGTTAAGAATCCACCTGCTAATGCAGGTGACACAGGTTCGATCCCTGGTCTGGGAAGATCCCACATGCCACGGAGCAGCTAAGCCCATGCACCACAACCACTGAGCCTGCACCCTGGAGCCCATGAGCCACAACTACTGAGCCTGTGTGCTGCAACCACTGAAACCCGTGCGCCTAGAGCCTGTGCTCCACAACAAGAGAAGACACCACAATGAGAAGCCGGTGTACCACAATGAAGATAGCCCCCACTCGCCTCAATTAGTGAAAGCCTGAATGCAGCAACAAAGACCCAAAGCAGAAAAAACAAAACAAAAACAAAAAACAAAAAACAAAACCCCATACACAAAAATAAACAAAAAAAACAAATTATACATCTAAACTATATATCTACTTGCAAAAGATGAAAATTGAACCCCTTTCTCACATCATATGCAAAAATGCAAACAAAAAATCAAAAAAACCAAATTTTCAGGGAAGCACTTTCTTGGAGGTATATGAGATTACGTAAAAGGCATCTAGAGGAGGTGTTAAACTGCTAACACAAGTCTGCCCCAGACAAGGCTTCCCGGCTAAGAATCCAAAAAGTTGACTGGTTTTCTTAATACACACATGCCATTTCAGCTTCAGTTTGAGGAGAGAAATGAGTTACTAGTGGTTCTTTCTATTTCTATTGCATTGAATAAACTGTTACCTAATTTCCTAACAAATAAATCTCCAGCCAACAATTAGAGTGAAATTATTCCTTGTTGCTTAACTGAATCAAGTCTAAATGTATTGTGATGGTGATTAGAATTTCTTTCTAATCTGGACCTCCTCCTCACAATAACACTCCTGTCCTGTAATTTTCCCCAAATACATCATCTTTATTTCGGCCTCTTTTTATGCTATTCTCCTGCCTCAAACACCATCTCTTCACAACATATCCAGTCCTACCTTCTGGTCACAGATAATTAATACCCCATCTGGAAAATTTTTCAACCCCAAAGTGAAGGGATTGAACTGAATTTTGATTGTCTTTCATCATTAAAATGTGCAAGATTCTAGGTTTTAGTACACTTCACGAAATATATTCTTCCTATGTATATAACCATCAATATCACACATTTTGTTTAATATGTACACAAAGTTTCTTCTCGGCTACTTTGAGGGCTGTTATTGTGCCTTATACTTCATTATATTCCCCCATGCCCTACAGCACAGTGTCAGGTACAATATAATGGATCTCTGTCTTGGCTATGTATTAAAATCATATATCCAAGTTTAAAATAAATACTACATACTAGGTCTTACCTCAGAGATTGTTAATCAGTAGGTCTAGGGCATCTATATTTCCAAAGCTCTAATGAGTAGCCAATTGAGAACTACTATAAACAGATGCTGTAATGAACACAGAAGTGTAACAGTATATGGTTTAAAAGGTAGTCTTCTGGAGTAGACCAGATATAGGTTTGAAAAGTCTCCACAAACTTACCTTTGTAAGATACTATATGTTACTTAACCTCTCTAAGGTTCAGTTTGTTCATCTGCAAAATGAGGGTCATAATGGCACCCATCCTCATAGGTTGCTCCAAGGATTAATATTCTAGTACACAACTCTCATTAAACAGTGGCAAATAAATACTAATGATTCATTACTCAATCCTCTTCAAAAGCTATATATGCCAATAGTTACATGTATGCAATGTATTAGTACTGAACAGCAATCTCCTAAAGGTGAAAGATATTCTTTCAATAAAGGAAACTTTCTAAAATTTTAAAAAGAAACGCAACTTTTTGGTACTAACAAAAAGCAAATTTCCTTCTGTCAGATGAACTGATAAAAGACTGGATTTTGATAAAATCAAAATGTACAGGACTGCATAGGAGATTTAATAAAGTCTCATTTATGATTAACCTTTGAGAATGAGAAAATAAAGCATGTGGGCATTAGAACTTTTCCTGCAGAACAATGATGATATTTGTTTAGAGAAAAAGGTCAAATTTTTCACTATAACCATCCTCATTTAAGCATCTTTGCATACTTATTCAATTATCTCAGGAAAAGATTTGCAGATGTTAATTAGCTAGATCACTTTTCATTTTGATAGTTCAGTGTTATATTTTATCTTAATATGCACTATGTAAACTTATAATACACATCTACGTTCCTCTCTGTAATCCTTTTAACTGATAAGCTTTCGTCACCTTGTTACAGTCTCTATCATAATTATTTTCGATGGATTCTTAAAATTCTATAATTGCATACTATTCCCCTACTATTAAATATTAGCATCACTTGTAATTTATTGATACCATAAGTTATGCTGTATTAATTTAGAATATAGCATTTTCTGTACTTTATATTCTATCCATAAAATATTCAGAAGTAAAAGAGACAATTTTTTCTTTTTGAGGGAAGGTAAAACTGTAAGAAATCTCAAATTTCTGCTTCACAATACAGAGTAACTTCAAGTTACTACTACATTACAAGTGACTACTAAGAAGCATTTTTACTTCTATTAGGGGTCTTTCAAATATTGTTAGAATTGGCACATGACCTCCCCATTTTAATATTACTTAGAGTTTGGCTCACCGTCTGTGTAGTAAAGAATTTAACCTTGTTCAAAGAGAGGTCTGGCTTTTGCCATCTCCTTCTGGAGGTAATCTTCAAACCCCTGTAAGGTTGTGCCTGAGAAAGTGTCTTTTTTTTTTTTTTTTTTTTTTTTTAACTCGAGGGGCTTAGAGTCCAGGTTGACCACACGCCTGGAGTGGCTGGAGACTGAATTCTAAGATCAGCCTCAAGAGGAATCAAGTATGCTTACATAAAAGAGCACCTCAATAAAACTGTAATCACCAAAGCACAGGTGAGAGTCCCTGTTTGACTCCACGAGTACTGTCACACACTGATGCTGTGAAAGTAATGTGTCCTGACACTGTGGGGAGAGGGCAAAGAAAGCTCTGTGTTTGTTATTTCCCCAGACTTCTGCTCTATATGTTCCTTCCCTTGGCTGATTCAAATCTATATCCTTTCCCTGTAATAACTTTAATCAAGAGTACAAAAGCTTTCAGTGAGTTCTTTAAGTTCTTCTAGCAAATTATGGGACCTGAGGATGGTTTTGGAAACCCCCAGAACTTATAATTTGTGTCAGAAGTGAGGGGAGTCTTTTGTGGACTGTGTTCCCTAACTTCACAGTTGGCCTAATTTCTCTCATGGATAAATGATGAATCAATAGAGCAAATAGAATAAAACTATTCACATAACAGATTATTAAAAACTTTATTCTTCACCTCTAAATCTCCATTTGGATTTCTAACTGTAAAAGAAAAATTCAGTCTAAAAATGTAATCAAATAGTCGAATACAGAAAAACTGGAAAAATTAAATTTATATGGCATATTAAGTAAATTAATGCAACATCTTAACTGTCACATTCAATGCTTCTACACAAAATATAAACTATTTTAATAAGGAAATGGTTAACATTACAGTCTTCTAAATAAAACCATATAATATGATAATTCTACTAGATCTTTCAATAGTAACAGGAAGAGCTTTCAAAAAGAGTATGCCTAAAAAAATGCATAAATAAAACAAACCCTATAGCATCCAGTGAAGTGCGGGAATGCCTATTTTTACTGCTTATTACACAATAAGAAAAATTTAAATACTGGATCCAAAAGTTTCATATCTGGAAATTCAGAGATGGGGTTTACCATTCATCATCCAGAATAAACAAAACATCTCAAATAATTATGATACTTTAAAAAACTGGTAACTTTTTGCCCCTAATAATTTCAGGATATGATAAAAGACAAAGAGCAAAAAGAGCCTACATTTGAAAATGCAGTCATAAAAAAAAAATTATGATAATGAAAATTTACTGGCTAAGCTTTCCCCCTCCCCCTCACCCAGGATTCACTTTCAAATTACAGAAAATAAAGGTTTTTAAATATTATAAAGCTCAAATCCCAAGAGTCATGTTACTTTGTAAGCTTTGTAAAAAGTGAGAAAAACACAATCAGTTCTCTATTACTTTAAAGATTCCCTTCTTTAAAAACAAACAAAAAAACCCTTTTCTTTCCTAGACATAAATTCTTTCTCCTGAAAACACATCACTGCTTATAATTACAGCCTACTTCAATAAAAAACAAAAAGTATTTCTGAAAATCATGCTTAATATTTTTTTTGGGGGGTACACCAGGTTCAATCATCTGTTTTTATACACATATCCCCATATTCCCTCCCTTCCTTGACTCCCCCCCCTCGAGTCCCCCCCACCCTCCCCACCCCAGTCCTCTAAGGCATCTTCCATCCTCGAGTTGGACTCCCTTTGTTATACAACAACTTCCCACTGGCTATTTTACAGTTGGTAGTATATATATGTCTGTGCTACTCTCTCGCTTTGTCTCAGTTTATGCTTAATATTTATATCCTAAGTGTCTGAAAAGTAATTTTCCATTATAGTCAAGGAAGACCTATGTATAACTGAGTATCTGTATAGTAGGGGAGGAAAACTTTTGCTTTCTCCCTTTCTAGGTTCTTTGGCTGGTCTATTGATTAAACTGACATGAGATAGGTTAACAGGAGAAAAACAAAATTTAATTTTATACATACTGGAGATCATAAGGATATGAGACTCCAAGAAGTGACCAAAGCATGCAGTTTTTATACCTTTTAGACAAAGAAACAATTATTTGTGAAGATCTGACAAAACAAAGGGGCTGGGGCTGGGAGTTGGTGTAGCAAATTAATAAAGAAGTAACAAAGTTTGTTTAGTCAGCCTTCTCTGTCTTGAATTTCCTATCTCTGGCGATAAGGATGCCTTCCACCCTCCTAGTATAAGGAGGATACTTTCATGTGGGAGATTTATTTCCTGCTTTCAGGGGGACAAAGGAGGGTCAGTGTCCTTCTTGTACCAGCTGTTTCTTAAGTAACTGTAATTCAAAATAATCAACACACCAAAAATGGCATATTTTAGGGTGGCATATTTTACTTTACCTCACTCTCATAAGGTTTAAGAGATAGATGGAAGATAAGCAGAATGAAGACTCTTAAAAAAAAAATGATGGAAAGCTTATTTGGATGAGTGACTACAGATGATCGATAGAAGGAAATAGTTAAAAAGTGAAAGAAAAAAAGACTCTGTACCACAGGTAAACAAATTACCATTAAACAAAAAGGCTTTAAGAAACCAAATAATGAAGACATCACAGGGTGGAGGTGGGGCATGAACAATACTCAATCCACGGTCTCCTTAGAAACACACAGTAAATTTACATAAGTGCAACAGTTGTTCTGTGGACTTGTTGGCTCTCTGGCTAAGTCAATACACCAATCAGCTTCATTGCCTCAAGTATCAATTATTGAAGCTCTCTCCTGCTGAAGAATAATTAAATACACAGGCCAACACAGCAAAGGAATACTGTAATTAAGCAGCACAAATAAAGTGTTTTATTATCAAACTTGATGGGAAGTGGTTTTATTTAGCATTAAAGTGAGATAATTAATATGATAAAAGGTAATCCACACAATTGAGAAACACCCAATAAAGTAACATGGAAGGAAGATTCTGAAAATAAACCATTAACTCATGGTTAAACTTCAGATCATACCTAAAACACACATGAAATTCAAGAATAAGATATCACTTGTTTTACTCTATCAAGATACTATGACCATAAAAAAGGAACTATCAAAAAAACTTCACAATTTTCCACAATACTAGAACTATCCTTTTTAAAAAAAATAAAAGAATCTTAAATACTGAAATTAATTTTCAAGTCCTACCTTAAAGCTAAGGTAGTCCCCTCTATAAAATTTCTAGCCAAAGGTCTAGTGACCCTTTGTAAACACTTCACAGAACAGAAAACTGTTGATCCTGCTCTGCTACTATGTTTTTCATAAACAGAAATAAAAGTGATATTATGCAGTCTCATCATACTATACACACTTGCTGATTACTCACCTTTATATCCCCCTCCAGAGAACCTAACATAATGAAATGGAATCTGTGTTCGAAACTTTTTTGCTTTAAAAAGTGTAATAATTATAAAGACAAGGGAATAAACTGAATATTCAGCAAGGGTTTCAGAGTAATTGTGAGGCAGGACATGATAACTCCAAGTTGTCTTTTTTTTTTAACATTTAGCTTTTTGTTAACATTCACCTTTTCACAGCCTCTATTATTCTAAACACATCCAAATCCTAAAGCCTCACAAATGACTCAGAGATCATATCCCCACAAACACTGTGGCCTCATCAGCACTCTCACCTACTAAATGAGTGTGATTATCTCTAAACATATTTCTTAAAGAATAGTTACCCTAGAAAAAGAAGAGTTACCAAATTGTTCATTTGTGACATTTTCCTTTCCAAAGCTGCTACTGTTGAGATTTTAAGACAATGAGAATAAACAAGGTGGGAACCATGGGGCAAATTCTTCAAATATACAGCCGTGACAATGTTTAAAATCCTCTGTTTATGACACAGTTTCAATAAAATGATTTTTATTGTCTTCATTTTATATGGACACCTTAGCAATAAACAGTAACACTTTTTTTTAAACACTTTTGTTTTTAAAGGGAGCAATATACTTTTTTTTTTTTTAATTTATTTGGTTGTGCCGGGTCTTAGTTGCAGCCCGTGGGCTCCTTAGTCGCAGATCTAGGCCTCCTTAGTTGTGGCATGCAAATTCTTAGTTGCAGCACGCATGTGGGATCTAGTTCCCTGACCAGGGATGAAACCTGGGGCCCCTGTATTTAGAGCACAGAGTCTCAACTACTGCACCACCAGGGAAGTCCCAATATGTCTAATGACTAGCAAATTATTCCTCTAAAAGCCTTCTAATTCATGACATGCAATCAAAATGCCATTCACTTGAATATTTATTTAGTTCCCACTATATAGATTTTACATATTGACTTCAAGATGTAAAAGTGTTTAAGCAACAATATTCATTCATTCAACAGACACAACAAATATTTACTGAGCACCAAACTATGTGCCAGGATCTTTAAGCACTTGGGAAAATCCCAGTGAACAGACTACAATTCTTGCCCTTATCTTCTGGGAGTTTACAATCTTGCAGAAAGAAACACATAATAATCAAATTAAGAAAACTGTGTAGTATGTTTTAAAGTCATAGTGCTTTTTAAAAAGCTGGATAAGGAGCAACCAGGGGTAAAGAGGAGAATTGTGGTTTTTAAATAGAGTGGTCAAGGAAAGATTTACGAGAAAGTGACATTTAACCGTAGTCTTAAGGAGGTAGGGAGTAAGCTGTATAGACATCTGAGGGAAGAATGTTGTAGGCCGAGGAAACTGAGATAGAATGCCTTGCACGTTCTGGAAAACAGTGAGGAGGCCAACTGTGACTGAAAGAGTGTAAGCAAGGAGAGAAGAAAACTACAGAGACTAGGAGGGTATGTCATAGCATGTGGTGCCTTGAAAGCCATTCTAAAAAATGTTACTGAGTGAAACAAAGGACAAAGAGTTGTGAACTGAGGAGTGACATGATCTCATTTACTTTTTAAAGGGTCACTCTGGCTGCAGTGTTCAGAACAGTCTGTAATAAAGCAGAGAAGGAAACAGAGACTCAACTAGGAAGCTACGGTGATAGTCCAGATGAGGGGCAAAGGGAGTGTTACCGGGGAGAGTGGCTGAATTATGAACACACTTAGAAAGATTTGCTAATAATTAGACATGGAGTGAGAGAACAAGTCAAAGATGTCCTGGCTATCCCAAACAGGCCTAAATGTAAAATATTCTGTCCTATAGTCAGTTAACAGACATTTTAAAGATTCTACCATATATATTCTCCAATTCTCACAACTCTGCAAAGTAGGTATTATTATCCCTCATAGAATCAGGGACTATATTGTTCGACATAGGTCAGAGAGGGTAGGTGGTACAATTAAAATCTAGGCCTGGTTTACTTTTCACCTGACATACCTGCTACTCTCCAGTCTAATAAACAAATTTCCTCTCAATATGTTATGCCAATCTTTTGATTCATTTAGACATTATCTAGACATTTAGACATTCATCTAGACATTACTTTATATTAGAAGTATATGTGAAGATATGTACATGTAATCATCCTTTACAAGAACAAAATAAACAAAATACAAAGATAGCTAATACTGACTGCTCAGTATGTGCTAGTACTGTTCTATGTGCTTTATCATACATATTTCGTGTAATCTAAGAAGGCTTCAAAGTGCTGTCAATTAAACTGCAGTACATTATCAACAGTAAGATGCACCCTAAAGTCAGAAACGTTAATGTGGAGGAAATAAAAATGTGCCTTAGAATCAATGAAGTAATCAAATTCTCACAAAATTCTAAGCACTGAGCAATATTATGCTGATCAATGTTGGTTCAAAATATTACATCTCATATCTCATTCATTAAAAATGCTAGTTCTATTCTTTTCCTTTCCACATTTTAAGTCCTAAACCTCTTTCAACTCTTTTTTCCCCCTCAAGGTTATAACTAATGGAATATTAGTGCTTAACTTTGAAACTACAGGCACTATTAATCTACTTGTGAAAGAAACCTCTAAGACAAGGAGAAAACATCCTCTTTCACTATAGCTGCAGAAAAAGACACAATTCTGGTAATAAAACTGCTTATAAATAAATGATATTTCTAACAAAGGTGTCTTGTGATCACTTGAATTCTGGGAAGTTTAGCTACGTCCCATAAAAATTACGAAGTTCTGGGTTTTGGTTAGTTGTCATACTTAATAACTTATTGTTCTAGAGTAATATTATATTGACACCTATTTTCTGAAATATATATAAACTTACAAATTTTTTATTAAGCCAATCATCAAAACTTCCCTCTTCTCACACATTCATAAACAAATTCTAACAATTTTTTAGATCTCTCACAACAAAGAGTTGTAAAGCCTATTATTTTGTGAATGAGAAAACTAAGGCACAAATGAGTTAAATAGCTTATATAAATTACATTACAAATAAAGAACTAGGGTTAGGATTCAAACCCAGGTAGGCCAGCACTTCCCTGGTGGTACAGTGGTTTAGACTTTGCCTTCATTAATGCAAGGGGTATAGGTTCAATCCCTGGTTGGGAAGCTAAGATCCCATATGTCTTGTGGCAAAAAACACAAAACAGAAGCAATATTGTAATAAATTCAATAAAAACTTTTAAAACGGTCCACATCAAAAAAAGTCTTTAAAAAAATTAAAAACAGGCCAATTTCTGAGCCCATGCTTTTTTAAAATAATTAATTCATTAATTCATTAACTTAGACTGCACCAGGTCTTCGTTGCGGCATGCAGGATCTTCGTTGCAGCATGTGGACTCCTTAGTTGCAGCATACATGTGGGATCTAGTTGCCCAACCAGGAATCAAACCCAGGCAGAGTCTTACCCACTGGACCATCTGGGAAGTCCCAGAGTCCATGCTTTTAATTGCTATACTAATCTACCAAAATATTAAACCACAGCTATGTTCCTAATAAGACATTAGTTATGTGCATTACAATATATCCATGCAATGAAATACGAGGTGGTTACTAAAATGATAAAGGACCAGACTTATCAACCTGATACAAATTCATAAGATATTTTCCATTTTAAAAGCCGTACAGATTAGTTGTAACATGTATTATATTTCCACTTTTGTAAAGCAAATTAATAATAAAGATGCACATATACTATGAGCACATGTGAAAAGGTCTAAAAGCAAACTCACCTAAATTTTAGCAGGAATTATTTCTAGCTTTACTTTCTCATTTACACTTGTGTTTAAAAATTAATCAAAGGGAAGAGGGCTATTTTAATTTTGAAAAAAAAATAAACTTTAAAAATTTTGCCAACATTTGTTTGCAAATGTACTGTACAAATATTACAAAAGAGTTTATATGATAAAAGCAAATCTCTTCACCCAAACCCAATCTTTAAACGTTCTTATTCTAATGGTTGCCACCACAACACTAGATAATATGCTTATACCACTTTTAAGTTATCAACTTTAAAAATAAACTGGATGACCTCTATTATGAAAACTTAAGAATTTATCTCTTATAAAGATTCCTCCTTTTTCTGTCCTTTCAGTGTTTGAAATATATGCTATTAATTTTAATTCTTACATAAGTATCTTTGAACTTTAAATACTAAACATATCTTTACTGCCTGCTTTGTCAATTTGACATTCTCTCTTAACTCTCCATTTTGAAAGAAAGCTTTTGGGGCTAGTAATCTGTTCCCTCCTTCCCTCCCTCCCTCTGCCAGGTTCATTTTTACTTTTATTGGTATAACTATACCAATGTTACATTCTGCCCTCCAACAATAGCATTCTGAGCTTTGTCCATTCCTGTCCTGTCCAAAGGTTGACTCAAAGTTGAAAATCAATAAACAGCATTTACATTTTTATTACTGTGTAAATATTGTTCAAGGAAACACAATCCTGGCACACTTCACTTTTTACTCTATGTGTCTAATGTCACAACCTTAGAACCACTTGAAAACAACTATCCCTAGAATCAAGATCAAATGGATTCTTTATTATACTCTATGAATTTCTTAAGAGCATGCTACATTCTAATTTGGTACACAGTTAGACATTTTTATTTATTTACTCATTCATTCATTCATTCGTTCATTCATCCATTTTGCTTTCCGTGACATTTTTAAACTGTCTTTATTTTCCTTACACTATTATTATATCATCAACTTTTCCCCAGACTCTTCATGATACCACTCATTCTATCTAGTCCTCATTTTTCTTCCTAAAATCTCCTTCCTAAAACCCTCTTTCCTCCTGCTTCAATCTAGAAAGACTGCTTTCTAGGACTTCTGAGCAGCCATTAAGTCTTCCTTTCACTTTTCATCTGGGTAGGCTCAGCTTTTTTCTGAACTTCTGTCTTCCTTGTCCTTAGTTCACATTATTATTTTGCTGGAGTATAATCTTAAATAATTACCTAAACAATGGTAAATACCAAGGTAAACTTTCTGGGTCCGTCCATGTCTGAAAATTCTATCCTCATAATTAATCATTTGACAGTAAAGAATTATGGGTTAAAAATTATTTTTTCCTAAGAAAATTATAAACATGGTCCCACTTTCATCTAGCATATAGTACGGCTGGTAAGATGCCAGTCTGACATTCATTTCTTTGAAGTTGACTTGTTTTTTCCCCCTCCCTGGAAGCTTTCTGAATCATCTCTTCATCTGTGGAATTCTAAAATTTCACAATAACATATCTAGGTGATGATCCTTAGTACTCACTGTACTAGGTAATAAATAGGTGGGTCTGAAGCCTGAAACTAGAATGAGTTGGTCTGAAGCCTGAAACTAGCATGAATTGTTAATTTTCAACTCCAAAATCAACCATGGAGAAGCTGTAGAAGCTAAAGAGATAGGTGGATTTCAGGAACCAAAATAATTACAGAAAAACCTTGATGAAATATAAGGAAAAGAGATAAATCAACATTTGAATTGAAATTTTAATACATTTCTCTTAGAAAGCAATAGACCAAACATACAAAATTTGACCAGAAAAAACAGACAATACAAGCAATAACTTGAACTAATAGATAAACTGAATGCAGAATCAGACATCCAGTTAAGAATAAACATTTACAAAAACAGATGTTGTATCAGGTTGGCAAACTTTATCTGTACAGGACCAAACTGTAAGGTATTTTAGACTTTCTGAGCCATTCAGTCTCTGTCACAACTCACAAAAGCAATCACAGACAATGTGAAAATGAATTAGCATGGCTGTGTTCCAAAAAACTTTACTTATAGACGCTGAAATTTGAATCTCATCTATTTTTCACCTGTTACAAAATATTAATCATTGGGTTTCTTTCAAACATTTAGAAGTATAAAGACCATTTTAGGTTGCAGGATGTATAAGAACAGATGGCAGCGAGCCCTGTTTAGCCCTTGGGTCATAGTTGGCCAATTCCCATATTAGTTCATAAAAGAAGTCTCAATATGATCTAAAGGAACATACTGAACATACTATTTTATGTATTTTATTCTCTACAATAAAATCAGAAACAATAAAAAAGAGTAGCTAACGTTTGGGAACTAAACTTTAAAAGCCAGTAAATAATCCCGGAGTTTAAAAGGAAATTATTTTTGAAAAGATACATGCACTCCAATGTTCCTAGCACCATTATTTACAACAGCCAAGATATAAAAGCAACCTAAATATCCATCAACAGATGAATGGATAAAGAAGTTCCCACACACACACACAAACACACATACACACACAGAGGAATATTACTCAGCCATAAAAAAGAATGAAATAATGGCACTTGCAGCAACATGGATGGGCCTAGAGATTATCATACTAAATGAATTAAGTCAGAAAGAGAAAGATAAATATCACATGATATCACTTATATAAGTGGAACCTAAAAAAATGATACAAATAAATTTACTTATAAAACAGAAACAGACTCACAAACAGAAAACAAACTTACGGTTACCAAAGGGGAACGAGAAAGGAGAGAGAAATTAGGGATTGGCAGATACAAGTTACTATATATAAAATAAATAAACAAGGTCCTATTGTAGAGTACAGGGAACTATATTCAATATCTCATAATAAACTATAATGGAAACGAACCTGAAAAAGAAGATATATATACATATATATAAATATACATATATATATAACTGAATCACTTTGCTGTATACCAGAAACTAACACAACACTGTAACGCAACTATATTTCAAAAATAAATAAATAAATAAAGGAAGTTTTTAAAGAATCATAAAGAAAATGTAAAAATACTTAGATATAATGAAAATGAAAACACAAATCCAAAACTTGTGGGGTCCAGCTTTAGTACTTTAAGATAAATTTATAATTGTAAATACATTTATGAGAAAACAGATTTTAAAATATGTGAGTTAATTACCTAACTCAAAAACAAACAAAAAAAATAGAGCAACAGAGCAACTCCAAATCCCAAAATTATGTGAGAGGAATAAAAAACCTGAATTGACCATAAGAATTAAAGACAGTGAAATAATAGACAACGACATTCCTATCCTCCACTACCAACCCAGGTACAGATGACCCTGCAGATGACATTAACCAAACTTTTAAGAAAAAAGTTGTTCCACGAAACAGCAAAAGAAGGAGTTACTCAGTTCATCTTAAGCAGATTGTGAATGAAATCTTGATTCCAAAAATAAAATTAGAAAATCACCACTTTGCAACTATCATTATAATAACGAATGCAGGCAAGAACCATCAAATAGATGCTAAAACTAACAGGTTAAAGTTTGGGAATTAAAACAATATTAGTATGGCCTCTAAGTATCACTCCACAAAATACTAGTTGCAAAGAGAAAAACAGTAAATTTACAGTGGAAAACCTGGCAAATACAACTTCAACAAAGTGATCAAAGTTAACATTACAAGTTACAGGACAAATCAACATCCTTCACCTTCTGATAAAATACACTGAGGATATAACATAACTTCTGTGGTATCCCTACAAAGATACATAACCTAAATCTAGTTATAAGGAACAGATAAACTCAAAGTAAAGGATATCTTATGGAATAACATGCCTATATTATTTAAAAATGTCAATATCATGAATCAAAAAGACTGAGGAAACATTTTAGATTAACTTCCAGATTTTGATAATTATGCTACAGTAATGTAAAATGTCTTTATTTTTAGGTAATACACTCTGAAGTATTTAGGGCTTAAAGAATAAAGTAAAATAGTATATCAATGAAATTTCAATGAATTTCCTTGACAAACTATTAATTACGAAGCGAAAATTAATAGCAATATAGTGGAGAAGCTGGGCTGACAATCATGCTAACCAAATGACGATTCAGAAGCAGAAGAAAAAAGGATACAGAGAGAGATACATGTATCTACAGAAAGTAACATACATATATGTATAAAGAGAAAGAGAGATTAAAATGAATGATAAAACAGATGGGGCAAATGTGAATTACCTGGTAATGGTTATATGTTTTTGTACTATTCTGCAACCTTTCTGTATGTCTGTATTTAAGTTTTTGAAAAATAAGGTATCAATGAAACTTACCACATTAGTACACTAAGAAAAAATAAAACCTTTAAAAAGGAGAAATCAAAGTATGTACAAACTGTGGTAAGCTTTGGGGCGGGTAATATAAAAAAATCATATGCATGGTGATTTACACCAAAAAAGTATTTGCACTTACATAATCTTACTTGGACATTAATAAGCTATTTTATTATTCATTTTTCAATATTTATTCACTACTTTGAGTTAGTTGTATTAGTTATGTATGGATACATAACAAATCACCCCAAAATCTAACCACTTAAGTAAACAAGTATTTTTAAACTCAGTTTCTGAGAGTCAGAAATCTGGGCATGGCTTAGTTAGGTCCTCTGGCTCAGAGTCTCTCACAGGCTGGAATCATCTCAAGGCTCAATAGAGGAAATGGAGGTCCCATTTTCAAGCTCACTCAAGTGGTTGCTGGCAGGATTCATTTTGTAAATGGGCCTCTCCATAAGGTAGCTCACTTTTATCAGAGTAAACAAAGAGAAAGCAAGAGAAGCCAGTCCTTTGGAACTTAATCCTTCCAGTAGATTTAAGCCTACCATCTTGCTATTTGTTATTTTTTTGGCTCACCCATCCTTTAACCTATCTTAAACACAGACAGATTAAAAGAAAAGGAAAAGGAACAGGAAAAAGATATACCACAAAAATACTAATCATAAGAAAACTGGAATGACTAGAATGACTACATTGCTATCAGACAAAACAGATCTCAGGACAGGAATTATTACTAGATAAAGATATATATTACAAATGACTTTTTAAAAAGGTTAATTCATCAACAAAATATAACATTCCTAAAAGTGGATTCATCTAATAACTGAGCTTTAAAATATATAAAGCAAAAACTGACAACTACAAAAAAATTAAAAAACCACAACTATGGATGGAAATTTCAATATTCCTCTGCTCTTTCAGTAATTAACAGAATAGAAAGAAAATCAGGAAGGTTAGAGAAGACTTGAAACTTCAACCAGTTTATCGCACTGACATTTATAAGGCACTACACTCAACAAAAGTAAACTATACATTTCTTTCGAGTGTACATAAAACATTCATAAAAACAGACCATAGCTTGACATTAAAGCAAATCTCAGGAAACGTAAAGGGCTGAAATGGTACAGAGTATGTTCTCTGATCAAAGTAGCATTTAAAAAAAAAGAAAAGAAAAGAAATCCCAAGACTTGGGTCTGAAAACCCCCAAATATTTAGGAATTAAATCACACACTTAGAAATCACAGGAAGAGTAAATACTTTGAACTGAGTGAAAATTAAAACCCAGCGCACCAAATTTTGTGGGATGCAACTAAAGAAAAAATTCTGAACAGCACAGTATCTATTTTTAATACTGAATTCATAACTAAAAACCCTCACAAAAGAAAATGCACCCAAAAATAGCTACACTGATAAATTCTATCAAACATTTAAGGAAAAAAAATACCAGTTTTACACAAATTCTCATCAACAGATTGGACATGGCTGAGGAAAGAATTATGAGCTTGAAGATATTTCAATAGAAACTTCCCAAACTGAAATGCAAAGAGAAAAAAAGAATTAGAAGAAAAAGAAAAAGAGAGAGAGAGTGAAGCAGAAAGAACATGTGAAAGTAATGAATAACCAAGCGCTTTCCACAATCCATGACAGACACCAAACCACAAATCCAGGATCCCAGAAAACCCCAAGTAGGATAATACCAAAAAATATGCACTGCAGAAAACAGAGAGAAAATCTTGAGGAGGAGGGAGAGGACGGAGGGTAAAATACCTTACCTACAGAGGACTAAGGATAAGAATTACAGAGGTTTCTTTCTCATCAGAAACCTCTGCAACCTCTTCCTGCTTTGCAAGCAGGAAGAAAGTAGAGTGGTATATTTACAGTGTTAATGGAGAAAAAAAAACCCACCAACCTAGAATTCTATATGAAAAGCACCCCTCAAAAGTAAAGAAGAAATAAAGACTTCCTCAGACAAAAACCAAGGAAATGTATTGTCAGTATACCTGCCCTGCAAAAATGTTAAAAGATGATGTTTGGGGGGAGGAAAAATTAAATAGATCAGAACTCAGATCAATACAAGGAAAGGAAGACGGTTGGAGAAAGAATAAATGAAGGTATTTTATAGTTCTCATTCTTAATTGATCTAAAAGATCTGTTTATTTAAAGTAATAATAATAACAATATATTGCGTGTTTACTGCTTATGCTCTGTTTAAGGTACCTACACTATAAATGAAGAAGCACAGTGTTATTTGAAGGTGGACTTAAATGAATTGTAAATGTATACTGCAACCACTAAAAAAATTTTTAAATAAGTATATAACATGCTAACAGAGGAGATAAATGGAATCATATAAAATGCTCAATTAGGACTTCCTAGGTGGTGCAGTGGTTGGGAATGTGCCTGCCAGTGCAGGGGAAAAGGGTTCGAACCCTGCTCTGGGAGGATTCCACATGCCACAGAGCAACTAAGTCTGTGAGCCACAACTATTGAGCCCATGTTCTGCAACTGTTGAAGATCCAGCACAGCCAATAAATAAATAAAATAAATAAATAAATTTACAAAAAAAAACTATAATGGATACTACTAGCCATTCTAGTTATACTCACTAAAATGGCAAACAGTAAAGTGTTGGCAAGGATGTAGGGCAATCTGAACGCTAATACAAAGCTGGTCAGAGTAAAACTGGTACAACATTTTGCAAAATAACCAAGTTAAATATACACATATCCAATTTTACTCCTAAGCATGGTGTACAATGAAACACATAACTACCCAAAGACATACATACACTGTTTATAGTACCTTATTCATAACAGCTCAAACCTAAAAAGAACCCAAATGTCCACTGACATGAGAATGGAATTTTTAAATATTATGATACATTCACACAATGGAATACTCTCATTTATAAATAAGAAAGAACCACTGATACCTAGAACACAGATAAATCTAAAGGTCCATTTTGCTGAGTAAAAGCCAGGCACCAAAGAGTTTATGCTGTATATAAAAAGTATGAATATTTTACTCCATTTATACGAAGTTCAAAAATGCAAAATTAATCTGTGGTGACAGAAATCAAGAGTTGCCTAGACTGGGTCTGGAAGAGGGCAACAGGAAACAGGGGAATAGTCTGTCAAAATTTACTGCACTGTACCCTTAAGACCTGTGCATTTCACTCTATGTAAATTACTGATCAGTTAAAAAATAATAATAAAGATCTCTGGAAAAGCCCTTCTGTATTTTCTGTAGTTCAAGCACAGCAAGCAGTAGATGCATTTTTTCTGCAAAAGGTCAGAAAGTAAATATTTTAGAATTTGTGGCCATATGGTCCCTGCTATAACTCCTCTGTCATTGTATCATTAAAGTATCCAGACAATATGGCAACAGATGAGCATGGCTGTGTTCCAATAAAACTATTTACAAAAACAGGTGGCAAGCTGGATTTGGACCACAGGCTGTAGTAGTCAGCTAACTTCTGGTGGAGCAAACAGAAAATCGATCTTCAAAATTAATTTAAATATGCTGTATTGTTCTTTCCTACATAGTGACAGGCATGATAATTATTAGAAGCCAATTACAGTCCTTCCTAAATTTCTAAGTTTTTTTATACTCATCTAATCATTTAAAATAGAAAGATAAACCAGAAAATGCCTAAAGTATATTTAATATGGAAGATCATCATTTTAAAAAAATCAATAGCAACTATAGTATTCTGAAAAATTATCCAGGAATGTGAGAAATATTTAAGATAAACTAGCTAATAATAATTAATGTATGAGCTAGAAATTTAAAATTCACTTAGGTACACACACACAAAGCTATGTTACCCACAATGTTGATAATTTGATTTATCTGGTATAATAAAGTTCTTGAAACATGCCCAGTATCAATCATAATCACCTGTTTCCTTATTTATTTAAAAGAATTGAAAATTGGGGCTTCCTAGGTGGCTCAGTGGTTAAGAATCCGCCTGCCAATGCAGGGGACACAGGTTTGATCCCTGCTCCAGGAAGATCCCACATGCCTCGGAGCAACTAAGCCCGTGTGCCCCCCCCCCCCCAAAAAAAAAAAAAAGAATTGAAAATTAAGAATAGCAATTACTTCTGTTTTTAAAAGCATTTCAGAATACAAAATAACACAGGGAAAGAAAACAAATATTTTATGAGAAGTGCCAAAAGCTAATTGTTTTGCCTAATTTAGGCAAGGCTCAAAAACTGATACCATGCAAAAAACATCCAGGGTATACAAGCAGGTATAAATAAATCTCAATTACAGCACAGCCCTAAGCTGCCTGAAAATGTTTATCCATCTTCAAGAAAATTCCAATCTAAAAAATGAATTTAATTCTCTCTCATCATGGTATATACCTATTAGAAGAAACTCTAGCAAAATTAGAAGACTTGGGTTCCAGTATAAGTTTGCCACCTAATTGGTTGAAAATTTGGCATCCATTCATTTATGAAGCATTTCTGAGAGCTTACTATGTGCCAGACACTGGAAACACAGTAGTGAAGGAAATATAAAAAATTGCTGCCCTCATGACACATTCTAGTGAGTCACTTAATCTCTAAAAACAATTTAGTTTTCTTTCACTAAGAGAATGGATTTCATATTTAAGGGTATTTTCAATTCTCTAAAATAAAATCCGTATTACTTTTCTGCATCCAGGAAAGCAACTGCACCATAACCTGAAATCCACTCTTTCACTAGCTAAAACTATGTTTTGTGTTATCAAATTCAGAAAGCAAATAAAAGAAAATAAGTAACTGACATTCTTGAAGGACTTATTTAAATTCACTAATTTTGATATATACAATCTAGAGGAAATATGAGCCTTATTCGCCTATTACTTGGCAACTAAACTTTCTTGGCTGGGACCCAAGAAAGAAGCAGAGCAATCTTACGAGAATTTTCTCCATATAATGAATAATTTTAGACATTTCCAATACTGCCTAGTGAATCAACTAATCAGCTTATCTTTTCTTCAGAGTAGGATCTGATTTTTGTTTACGAAGTACCTGCTGCAACAGAGGTAGTCAGAAATCCAAACTGTGTATTCAGATCTAGTTCCTGAGCCTTACATTAAAATTTTTCTTTTATTTATCAAGATACATTTTCCCCCACAATAAAAGACATGACAGTCCTTCAAGCATAACTCCTCAACTCCCAGATTTTTAAAAAAAATTTTTAAAATGTCTCATGTATTCATTTTTCCCAGATAAACTCCAGAATCACAAATTACATTTCTGGTAAGACCAAAACAATACTCACTTTAAACATCCCTTCCCTCACAGGCCCCTCCCTATAGAGACACCAAAAGGGATGGAAGATAGAAGCCTGCAGTTTCTAATCTATACGTATCATTCCCAAATGAAAAATTGACTTAAGTAACTACCAGAAAAAGGGGGGGGGGAGGGGGAGAGGGTATATCCCACAAAAAGAGGCTTCTCCATTTATTTTCAACTCATAAAATATGAGTTGAAAAGTTCAAAGTTTGCCAAAGCAAGCTAATTCCATCCAATTTCAAAAGACAGTATATGCAGTAGTCCCCAATTATGCTAATCTTGAACATCCTATTGTTAGTCTAAAACGCTGTTTGCTACATTTATGCTTATATTTTAAGATGTTTTAAGAATATGAGCACCACCATCAGATCCAAGAAGCCGAAACGCAGAAGTGTTGAAATTGTCAGCTAGGGATGATGGACAGAAAGCAGCAAAGCAACTTTACATAAAATAAATGTAATGTACACACGAATTTCTATTTTCTACAGTAAACTGAACTGTAAGTGGCCTCTAGAACTAGATTCTCAACTCAGCTATATCAAATACCAAACTGCTAAAGAAATCTTAAAACTTGCATTTATATTTTCAAAGCCTCATATTGATGAACTTGATTTATATTTTAGAATGCAATAAGTAAGAAGACTTTGATAAAACTGAAATGACATAACTTAGAAGAATCATTACTTTAAAATATTAATTATCCGACTCTCCTGCTGTTCACCTTTTAGACAGTACCCTCATTACTGGCAGCAAGGTACAATGAAAAAAAAAAAAAGTCAGGTTGGAACCAGAAAGACAGGGGTTTGAACTCTGGTGCACCACATCTTGAAGACAAACTTTCTAAACCTATTTTTTCATCTCTAAAATGGGAAAATTAATACCCACCTTGAAGGACTGTTTCAATTATTAGTGAAATATATGTAAAGCAGCTTGTATATAATAGGAATTGAAGAAACTTTAGCTGCTATTATTATTACTCATAAACGCATCCAAGAGAAGATAAAAGAAAGGACATGACACGAAAATAAATCAGAGCCTAGGTTACATGTAACTGCTAAAACAAAACAAGATAAAAACAAATACCCTGATAGTTCAAGTGAAACTTTGGGCTAAACTTTTTGTTCACATTTTATATAAACAAGATAATATTGTAACCACTCTTTATATATACATAAAATCCAAAATTAGCTACAGGTCTTACTTATGTTAGAGCTAAATAAAAACGAAAGATTATTATCATACAGTAAAACAAATAATTTTATGAACAGGTGAGATGATTTCACCATTGGAAAAAAAAAATGCCAAAACTAAGATTTAAAAATGCTTATGAAAGGATATTAAAAGACTCCTACCTTTAAACCGACTGCTATAAGATCTGTAACAACACTGTATGGAAAAAGTAAAAAGAGAAAATGGAAAACAAAGTTAGAGAACAAGTTTTTAAAAGACAGGGATAATAAGATAAAGAAAAAAGAAAAAGCATTATAATAACATAATAAAAATTAAAATGTGATGAGTTGTGAAATGTTAATACAAAGAAAAGTGATGGGACAGTTTAGCAACAGTGGAGTGTAAAAGCAGAGCTTTCATAGCAATGTAAGAAACAAATAATAAATCAAGTTCTCTTTTAGTATTTAGAAAAATAGAGTTGTACTTCAATAAAATGAGTATGTGTTTATCCATTTACCTCTATTTAACAAATCCAAACCAAAACTTAAAATCACCAAAGTTCATTCTTTTAAATCACTGGTATGAATTATCATATTTAAAGTTTTAAATGAAACAAAACCAGTGAGTGGGTTTTACAAAAATAGAAGGTATCTTGCAAATTTGCATCTACTACCCAAAGGGCTCACCAAAATATAGCTAAGACAGTCTCTCAGAATTAAAATAAATACAAACATCAAACGTCAGACATCAAAATTTTCAAAGATTTGCTTTCAAAAAAATTCTACCACATCAAAACTGTGTTTAAGTATAAATTATCTCAGGAGGAAATGAACACACACACACACACACACACACACACACACACACGACAGTTGGGATCTGAGGTAGAACTAGGAAGATATATTGACTGGTAGTCTGTTGTTTTTTTGACTATCCAAAATAATGAAAAAGGACCTTTTTCAGGCTATGGAAAAATGTAGAAATTTAATTAACCTCCTGAAAGCATAAAGTTACTGTGTTCAAAACCATATCCCTTAACACCATGATGTAAAAAATCCTATATAGTTCTGCCAAACAAAAATCCATCTCTTCCAACCCCAAAGAAACTATCTTCAATTAAGTTTGTCTCTATATCTCCTAAAAGAAAGCCATAATAAAACTCTACATATTGTTAATAACCTATGTCATTATTATTTAATAACAGTAAACAAATTTGTTTGTTTAATGATGCAAATTTGTTTTAAACAATAACATGTAGATTTAAAATTTTTCCTTATGGACTTTTGAAACAAATTCTGTTTGAAATTTAAATGTGGTAACGCTGACATTTGTGCATAAATTAGATTGTGTAATATGTACTACAGTATTGGTCCCAATGCAGAGAGTAAATCATGCTCCTACTTGAACTCGCAAAACAACTTACCTTCCAGTATGTTTTATTGCCCCACATATTTAAACCAATAAACTTATTCCTAGCTTTCGAACCACACTGAGGGTGAAGAGAAAGTTAACTTCCTAAACACTACCCAAAAGAGAAAGTTTGCACTTCACAGTTGCCCAAGGGTTTAATAGCCAAGATGCATAATCCAAGAATTCTTTTCATTGTCACTATAAATTTTCCAATACAAAAAAAGCTAACTTGCTTGCATATCTCAAGTCAAACCACTAGCCAAGATTCACTACACATAATGAAATACTACTTCCACAGCCTTCCTCAACTGAAATATTGGCATAATTAAACAAATAATTAAGACAGCAAAATTTTGCACACATAATAAAGTGTAATCGAAAAAACTGGTGTGAAATGAGTTTCCAACAATGCTCTCAGAGAAGCTTCAATTAAACAATAAAAATAGCTTCAATTAAATTTAAAAAATACTTTAGAGACCATCACAACCATAAGTGAAATCTAAAATTGCACTTTGTCTAACGTCTGTAACAGTGTGCAATCTGCATTCAAATGAGTTAATCCAATACATACAGGCTTATTATAAAACTAGGATAAATGAAATCTAACGAAGGCAAAAATTGTTAGAAGATTCCAACGTCTTTACACAGCATAACAACAATCAACTACATGGCAACATGTACGCGGCTTCACTGTTCAAGCAAGTTCCATATTACATTCTACAAACAAGAGGTTTATAGAAACCTTGCCATCAAAATCAAGTAAAAGCCCAAACAAAATCTCAAATGCATAATGATAATAAATAATTGGATTTGCAGGCTCTAATAGAGCAGGAGATTTTTTTAAAATCTTGATGCACATACACTACGATCTTCAACTAATTCACCAAGAGCCTACTCTATTTGGTCCCACCCCATAACCCGGGGTCCCCAGAGAAATACTCATATCTGCGATCCTAAATCTTTATTTTGGCCACAGACCTCATTCACTTTTAGAGCGTTTCAAAGCTCCCCGAAAATCGCACTTCATACAATATTTTGCATACATCGCAGAGAATTCACGAAGTTTCTTCGGGGGCGGGCGGTCTGGGAGGGGGACGCGTCCCTGGTCACCGAGTCCAGACGGCCGGTGCACGGTAATCGTTCACAGAGCTCCCAGCGCCAGCCCGGGGACCGCGTGGGGCCCCGGCTCCGGGACCGGGTCGCCGCCCAGACGGGGACCGGCGCGTGCCCTCGCCGTCTGCCCCTCCGCGGCCACTCGCCTCCCCGCCAGGGGAAGCTCCAGCGCTCGCCCCACCTCACCGGTAAACAGCAACTCCCCGAGCGGGAGGACGCCCGCCCCGAGCGCCGCCTCCGCCTCCCCCAGCGCCGCGCACCATTTTCTGAGAGGAAGTGTCGGGAGGCCGGGCCGGGCGCCCCGGACTCTCAGGCGGAGGGCGGACCTCGGCACCCGGGGGCCACACGGGGCTTTCCTCCGCTGCCCCGGGCGAGGGTGCGAAGGGGCGGACATTATGGGGGCGCACCGGGGGGGGGGAAGCAGAGCCCGCGGCGGACCGCCCCTCCGCGATTCGGGACTCCCCGATGAGGCGCCCGGAAGCCCCGCCGTCGGGCTCGGCCGGGGCCGCTCCTCGGGCCGCCGGCGCCGCGCCCGGCTCCCCCGCTCCGGTGCGTCCGGCCGAGAGTCGTGAGGAAGCGGGCAGGCGCAACCCGGTGGGCGCCGCGCCGCCGAGCACTTACCCATCCATGGCCCAGACGGAGAAGCGCACAGCGTGGGGACTGACCGGCTCACCGCGAGCGGAGGGAGGAGGCGACGGCAGCGGGGCGGCTCCGGGGACCGACAAGCGGCGCCTCTCCGGAGCCCCGGCCGGTCGGAGGTGGAAGGAGAGTGGGAAACAGGGGCGGAGACCAGGGCCGATCCCGCCACCGCCGCGCCCCCGCCTTCCCCACCCCCGAGCGCGTCCCCGCCTCGCTTCACCCCGTCCCTCAGCGTCGACGCCCTCCCTAGGCCCCGCCCTCAGCCGCCCTCCGGCTCGGCTCCAGGGCGCCCTCTTCCTGCGGCCGCCCTGAGACCCCGCCTCCAGGCGTCCCGCCCCGGCGCGCGCGCGCCCCGCCCCCTCCTCCCTTCTGCGCTCGCGGGAGCGCGCGCCTTGTGCTTCGCGCTTTGCCGCCCCGCCCGCGCTCCCGCGGGCTACGCTGGCCTTCCGGCTTCTCCGCCGGCAGCGGCCTAGCCCGGACGCCTCCCTCTACCGGCGGGAAAAGCGTTGGGGACCCGACTCTGGAGAGTAGGTAGGAGTGTCCCGCAAGGGCCCCAGAACCGCCGCGGAATTGCCCTGGGTGGGCGAGGCTGTCGGTGGCTCGGCCCCGAGCACGGAGGCCTGGCGTGTGCTGTGGTCTTCGGAGCCCCGGGCCTTACAGCGCAGGGAGGCGCCCGTCGCCCACCCGGCGACCCTCCCCGGCCCGATAGGTATGGTTGGGATGAAGATGAAAGAGGTGAAAGAGACTGCTCCGAACTTGAGAATATTTGCGTTTTTATACAACATTAGTCTCTGAGTGCTTTTCGACCCCGACGGTCTGGGATTGAATTTATAGGAAACATTCATCACACGATATGGAATGGCCACTATATTGCTAGCATTTTATAAAAGTTTCCACATTCTCCCTGTAAAAAAAGCAACAGCAACCTATTGTGGAGTGCCTATTCTCGTTTTTCAGATGAAAATTTAGACATGAATAGAATGATTTGCCCACAGTTTCACACCCACTAAAACCCTGTTCTCCCAGCCTGAGCAAAATTATAAGCATATGACTAGTGGCAACTCGCTTTTTTTCCTTTTATATTCTCTTTGGTTCTGAGATTGGATGATTTTTCAATTCACAGATCGCCAAAACGTGAGCCACTAAACGCTGTCCTCCGCCAAATACTTAACCTCCTGAGTAAAAACAGGAGGCCTCTCCCTCTCAGCCTCATTTGAAAACCCAGTAACTAGAAGCTCAAACATCTATCCTTGCTACTCTCCTGCTCTTTAAAAAGTGGGTGCTACTAAAAAAGATTTTAAATGTGCGATTCATACGTCATTCAATCAATATTTATTGTTTACTATGTGCCAAGCAGTGCTACCCAAGAAAATCAGGTTCCAGCCTTAATGGCTGCATGGATTCCTCCCTTAGTTTATTTATTATTTATTTATTGGCAAAACACAATTTTCAAATAGCTCAGATATCTTATTCATAGAGATCATTTTTAAAATACTGTATCTAACCTAAATCCCACTTTCCAAAAGGTAAAATACATTTTGTTTCGTGTGTTAAATCTAAATGTTAACTTTCAGTTGTAAACATTGCCAACCTATATTACCAGATGGGCATTAAAAATATCAGCAAGATGAGTAGCTGATGCAGTCTTGCTATTGTTGTTTTAGGAATATAGTCTATTGATGAAATTTCCTTAATTTTTTTTTTTTTACCTACACAGGTAATAATATGTGTACGTGCTCACTTTGGAAAATTCAAACAATATTAAATATTAAAAAGTTATAATTATTTTTCTTCATAAGCCACCCCCGCCCATGATAACCTGTGTTAACAGCTGTGTGTGCATTCTTCTAAAACCGTCACCAGTTTTTGCTTTTCTCACTTAAAAATCCTGGAGATTTTTTTTCATGTCAGTGCTTTTTATCTACTTAATTATTTTTAATACTGCATAGTATTTCATAATTTCATGTGCCATAATTTTGTTTAACCTTTTCCAAAATAGTGGAAATTTACATTGTTTCTAGTTATTCAAAATAATGAATAGTATTGCAAACAACATCGTGTATGTATGAACATCTTTGCACACATATGATTATACCTGAGGAATAGATTCCTAGAGGCAGAATTGCAGAACAAAAAGCATAAACATTTTCAGATTTCATAAATATTGCCAAAATGATTCCCAAAAAGCTGAACCAATTTATGCTTTTTTAAAGTTGTATTTCTGTTACCTGATGCCTTAAGATAGCTAACAAATTTCAATATTAAAAAATAAATGTAAAGTCTATCTCAAAGTCACTGTCCATATTACTAACAATAACTCTGAGAAGTCTCCAGTGTTGAGTATACCTGACTAAAATGAACAGAACTGTATGGCGTTTCTTAAACACTTAACATCCAGTTTTACAACAGAAGCCTAGATAATAAGAAGACAACTCAGGACAAAACACAAGGTGAAACCCTCCTCTTTCCCCTGCCTCTTAGTCATAAGTTTAAAAGACTTATCATGAAAAAAGAAAAAAGACATCTTATGGATTGAGCTCCATAGGTTTATGAGTTTCTGTGATTCAAAAACAGTAGATAGAATGGAATTTAGTTCTTCTATGACCACTTTTAGAATCCTAGCTATTCCCATAATCCATATGGCATTGGAAAACTGTGGCCTTTTATAATGTCAGCAGAAGTTTCTGAGTTTCTGGAATGATCAGATATCACCCACATGACCTGGCTTTGCATGACAGCTTTATGTTCTGTATACTGGCTTCTTGATGGTGAAGAGGATAACACATTCTTTATTTGCTAATTTCTCTGTACTTTTGAAAAATAAAACAGTAATTTAGTTTATAAATTTTTTAACATTTTACCTTCCTATGTTTATATTCTAATTTTTTTTCTTTTTTTTAATTCTAATTTTTATTCTAAGAAATTCCTCTGAAACACCTTCATCTGATAAGAAACACCGCTGCCCCCTCCATTACTACATTTGGGCAAAATGTAACCGTTGAACATTTGCCTTAAAGCATTGAAGTATGCAGTGAGAGTTAACATTTAACCAACCAACATTATTACCCTATTCATGTTTGTAGGTAAGACTTCTTAAGATAGAAAAATAATACAAAGATGCCAATATAAGTCAGAAATAAGGCCAGCCATTTGATGAATCTGGCAGGTGGACATTTTGATTTCTTTATATCCCCTGACAAATACAAAATCATAATTGCTAACATATAGACTCTAAGATACAAACATGAAATTATGCTGAGTGGAAAAAGCTAAACTCAAAAGGCTACAAACCATATGATTCCATTTATATAACAGTCTCAAAATGACAAAATTACAGAGATGGAGAAAAGATTAGTGGTTGTGGGGTGGGGGGGGGTGTATGGAGAGAAAAGGAGATGGGTGTGACTATAAGGGAGTAGCAAGGGGGATGTTTGTGGTGATGGAGCAGGTATGTAGCTTGATTGTGAGGTTAGTTATACAAATCTATACATGTTAAAATTGCATAGAACTAACTTTAGACACACACTAGTGCATATAAAACTAGCAAAATCTGAGTAAGATTTGTGGATTGTGTAGGACCTCTTTGTACTTCTTTTAAAACTTGTGAATCTATAACTATTTCAAAATGAAACAATAAAAAAAAGAAATATTGCAAAATGTTCCCTTAATATGTGTTATTTGTTCAATTGTTAAGCAGTAACAAACTTAAAAGGCTTAAGAAAAACATGTAGGTGTATAATTCATATTTTTTAGGCTCTATCAACTTTGTAGTCAGACTAGGTTATAATAGCTGACACACCGAGTCTGACAGCCTCTGCCCAGTCTGCTTAATGATGAGCCTTCCTTCAAAGTTCTTCCCAACTATTTGAGGAGGAGACTTGAAAGTGTTTGCTACATACTCATTGACCTCTCTGCCACCATGAGTTATGTCCATTTTCCTCAGCCTGTTCCTGGCCCTGATGTAATCATTTCCACGTGAAGCTCCTAGCATGACAAGTGCTTGGTTCAAAGGACTCCGATGTTTTGCACTGAAGGTGCAAACTATAGGACTATGGTGAGCTTATAAAGCATTTGAATTCTTTGAGAACATAATTTGAGAATCATTTGTTTGGTGTGGACTGTGAAATGGTGCTGGTCTATAAATTGTTAACTAGTCCCTAACAAGATAAGAATGGAATCTGAGAATAAGTGTCTAGAAACTTTCATAGCAATTTGACAGAGAAATATTTCTCTTGACTCATAATAAAATTGGATTAATATTCTGTATTTGTTTTTATTTCAATTTTTAAGTTATTTTATTATATTTTTACAAAAGCATTAGTCCACAAAGGATTGGAAAATTTTTTTAATGGTCCTTTACCACAATTTGAGTTTAAGTTAAATTTTTTTTCTGGGGGACCGTGCCATGTGGCTTGCAGATAGTTCCCTGACCAGGAATCAGACCTGTCCCAGGGCAGTGAAAGCTCGGAGTCCTAACAATTGGACCGCCAGGGAATTTCCTTATGTTCAATTTTTAATTCTTCTGTTTTCCAATAATGTGTGAATATATTCTCTTTTTGACTTTTTAAAATCTTTTATTACGGAAAATTTCAAACATAAAAATAAATGGAATGGTTTAATGATTCCCAACTACCAATCATTGATAATTTTAAAATTAGTATGGGAACCAAATTTTAAGAGTCAGTGATGTAAGGAGTAAAGATTTTTCTGTAACCACTACTTGACCAAAAGCTGTTTATTTTGCAACCCCTACACCAAGAGTTGGACCCCTTAGCTTCAAGCATGTGTTTCTTGCTAAACCCAAGGCAGACTATATTGCTAATAACCTTTTTTCTCCTAACCTGAACCCACAGAATGTACTTTCCCGCAGTTACTTTCAGGCCACTTACTTCTGAGAACTGGTAACAGAATTTTTGCCTTGTCCCCTTTCAGATTGTTGCTTCATTGTCCCTTTTTCTCATGAGCGTCTTAAGTGTCTGTGAGGTTTTCTTTCTTTTCTCTTGCTTCTAATAGTCTTACTCTAGGACTTTCTACATCAACTTTTTTTTTTAAGATTTATTATTTATTTATTTTATTTTTGGCTGTGTTGGGTCTTTGTTGCTGCACACGGGCTTTCTCCAGTTGCAGCAAGCGGGGGCGACTCTTCATTGCAGTACACAGGTTTCTCATTGCAGTGGCTTCTCTGGTTGCAGAGCACAGGTTCTAGGTGCTCGGGCTTCAGTAGTTGCAGTGCATGGGCTCAGCAGTTGTGCCATGCAGGCTTAGTTGATCTGTGGTATGTGGGATCTTCCTGGCCCAGGGATCGAACCCATGTTCCCTGCATTCGCAGGCAGATTCTTAACCACTCTGCCACCAGGGAAGCCCTCTACATCAATATTCTAACATTCTTTTTTCATCCATAACATCACCCACTCTCTACCACTCCACTCTTTTTTTTTTTTTTCTTTTGTTCTTTTTGTTTGTTTGTTTAGGTGAAATTTACATACACTGAAATGTACAGTTTTTTAGAAAAGATGTACCCATGTGACCTTGTAATGTACACCTCTGGACTGCTTTTAAAGAAAAGAAGATACTTAAGTAGTTGATTTAAATCATTTTGTAACTATTGATTGAAATGGTTACATTGACTAAAATAGCATTGACTTAGTTTTTTGTTTGTTTTTTTATTGGAGTATAGTTGCTTTATAATGTTGTGTTAGTTTCTGTTGTACAACAGAAGTGAATCAGCTATACCTATACATATATTCCCTCCCTCTTGGACCTCCCTCCCACCCACCTGCCCACGTGCCTCCCACGCATCTAGGTCCTCACAGGGCACCAAGCTGAGCTCCCTGTGCTGTACCACAGGTTCCCACTAGCTATCTGTTTTACACATGGTAGTGTATTTATGTCAAACCTAATCTCCCAATTCATCCCACCCTCCCCTTTCCCCACTGTGTCCACAAGTCCATTCTCTACGTCTGCATCTCTTTTCCTGCCCTGCAAATAGGTTCATCTGTACCATTTTTTATTATTATAATAACAGTGAAATATTTAGAAACATGACTAGATTCTTACACAATAAACAAAATAGATTTAAAAATTAAATGTAAAAATTCCAAAGCCTACAGAAATCCAAGTTAACAGTTATTAATTTCAAAAGACAAAATCATTTGGCTATAAAAAATATCTTTGCTCACTATGTGAATATAGTGTTGATTCCTGCAGCAAAGGCTCTTTGGCTAATGATATGGGAGATGCTTAAAATATTTAGTAACTGGTACTAATTGGGCATCAACCATTCAAAATAAATGCTGTTCTTAAACTACTAGTAGGGCCAAACCTTTGTATATTGGCTGGATACCAGCATGGATATAACTTCATGACAGTGGGAAATGTGACAAAGACTCAGTTGTATCAATAACTTTCAACGTTAACCTTCATTTCTTAGCATGCCATGATATCCTTTGCCCTCTATCTGAATCAAATGCATCATCTACATGTGAAGCCTCTGCTCTTTTCTCATTAGCCCAAGACAATTAAAGAAGTGGCACTAATGAGTAGGAAAGCAAATAGAAATACAAACATTGGCACTGAATTCACGTGGTAGTACTTTGTTGTAATATAGTTATCCTCCTGATCTGGAGTATCATCACATGATGTTTTAGAAATTATATAACAAATGTGACAAATTGAAACATTCTTGCAGAAAACCCTCAGACCTCCATGAATGTAAGAAACGTTTGCCTGGAACAGTTCTCAAACTTGAGTCATTCCAATACTGGTTCCATAATTCTTGCTCTGTTCATATACCATCTTTGCTCTTGTTTACCTAATATTTTTCTTTAAATCGCCTCACTTTTTTACCTCAATATTTTTATTTTAAAAGGAAATTTTATATCACTACCGTAAATGGAAAAACCACTATCACTTGCCATAAGAGCTGTCATAAATAAAAATAAATACAGTGAAAATAGGAAATGTTATTAAATTCTAGCTAGATGCTATTATCTGCTGAAGGCTCTGGACCATAGGCATATCTGTCCGTTTAATAAAAAGGGAGATTACCAACAAAGTATTGATGTAAGTATACTAGCACCAAGAGGAAACTTTTCTTCTATTTCTGTAACCCAGCCGAACCCTTTGGGGCCTTCCCAGGACAGACCCCTCCCGCATATCCTCTGCTTTAGCTCCTCTCTGAAGTACCCAGATAATAGTATCTGGGGAGTTCCCTGGTGGCCTAGTGGTTAGGATTTGGGGCTTTCATGGCTGTGGCCCAGGTTCAACCCCTGGTCAAGGAACTGAGATCCTGTAAGGTAAGTGGCTAAAAAAAAAAAGAGGAAAAAAAATAGTATCTGATGCACATTTCTTGAGTTGTTTTATAGATGCTAAAACCACCACCAAAAGGAAGAAATTAACTATTTGAACATAAGCACATAACCCCCAGACCTACTGGCACCTGAAGATTGATAATGTTGGCCCCTGTGACACTTCACTGTTACCTCACCATCAGCCAACCAGAGAACTGTGCAAGAGCTGATCACATAGCCTGTGGCCCACCTCCCCCACCACCTTGCCTTTAAAAATGCCCTGCTGAAGCCCATTGGAGAGTTCAGGTGTTTTGAACTCCTTGCTTGGCGCCCTGCAATAAGCGCTGCTCTTTCCTTTACCACAACCTGGTGTCCTCAGATTGGCTTTACTGCATGTAGGTCAGCAGACCCAAGTTTGGTTCAGTGACATTTCCAGCTCTCTTAAGAATTTCATCAGGTAGATATTCAATTTAACACATCAAGTAAAGGTTGAATTTTGACATTTGAGATTATCTTGATAATGGGGTATATGATTGTGAGATAATGGTGTACTTTTCTCCTTATTTCATTTAATGCATCAAATTATTGTCATAACTTTCTTCATGTCAAGCCATTCTTTTTTTTTATCATGCATATTCTTTATTTACATTCAGATAAGAATACAGAGACAGACTACTTGAGTTAACAAACCACTGTATTAGTTGCTCCCCGAAATTGCAAATTTAAGACATACGTCAAAAAAATCTGTGTGTTACATAGACCTGGAATTGTGTGCCATGCTGAGGAGTGTTTATTAGACGTTTGTTGAATGTTACAACGCAGTAGTCTAGCATTAAAATCCAGATGAGCCTAAATAATTGTTTTTTTCAAAAGAATAAAACACAGTGTTCATAAATGAACAAGTTTCACTTTTATTTTTTTATTTTTTGGGGGGTACACCAAGTTCAATCATCTGTTTTTATACACGTATCCCCGTATTCCCTCCCTCCCTTGCATGTCAAGCCATTCTTGCATTCACAGAATAAAACCTACTTTGTCAAGGTACATTTTAAAAAATACATTGGTGCATTTGTTTTGGTAATATTTTTATTACAGTTAATAAACGGGATCACTAGAGTTTTTTTGTGGTCTCTGCATAGTTTCAGTATCAGAATTATGGCAACTTCCTTTGGTAAATTAGAAGATCTAGTTTTAGTTCCAGTAATGATTATCTTTAAATTCTTTTTAATTTTTTTAATATTTTTAATTTAATTTATTTATTTACTTATTTGGTTCCTCCGGGTCTTAGTTGTGGCCCAAGGGCTCCTTAGTTGTGGCTGTGAACTCAGTTGCGACATGCATGTGGGATCTAGTTCCCTGACCAGGGATCAAACCTGGACCCCCTGCATTGGGAGTGCAGAATCTTAAGCTCTGCGCCACCAGGGAAGTCCCTAAATTTTAAATAATATACTTAAATCACCAACTTCAGAAGCAAAATGTATTTATTGACTCCACTCGGAGAAATGAAAAGGGAAAAAAAAGGCTCTCCACTAATTCTCTCCCTTCCTTATAGTCAGTTTTGCCAGAGTATTCTTATTTTCACATTATGTAAATTTTCTATCAAGAATTATAATCATCACATTAAAGTTTATAAATAATCACACTTATTTAGACATAATTGACAGTGCTGTGTTTTTTAAATCCATCTTTCAGTTAGCATACGTTTTCAAGATTTTTTTTTAAGACGGGATCTTGAGTTATCTGCTTCCTGAAAGGACTATTGAGTCACTCCCCAAAAAACTCTATAGCTATAGCCCTAACTCTCCTTCAGCATCATAACATTATGATGGAAAAGGCTGTGGCCCGTCTTTTTCCTTCTGTATAAACAATTTCTTTAGACAAATGAAGAAAAAAAAGTTTTTCTTCATCTTTGAAATTTACATAATTAGGGTATGTCTTATTTTGACTCATTATTAATTTTTCTAGAAATAATCTGATGGGCAACTCTAAGACCCCATCTAAATCAAACCATCAGCAGCAGTTGACAATTCCCTCCTCCCTGATACACTTTCTTTACTTGGTTCTCAGGACACTGCATTTTTGTTATGTTTTTGTACCTCTATGACCACTCCCATCTTCTTTCCTGTTCTGACCTCACAGCATCCAAATACTTCAATAGTCAGTCTTTGACCTTTTCTTGCTATAGTCACTCTCTTGATACAGTTGCAGCCTGACAATTAACAAATTTATTTCTCCAGCCTAGAACTCCTCCTTGAACATCAGATTGGTAGCTCCTAGTTGGGACCAGGCAGGTTTCCATCTCAGAGACTTTGTACTTGCTGTTCCCTCTTCCCAGAATGCTCGTCCCAGCGTGGTTTGCTCCTTCATTTCCAGAATCCTTCGTATCCTTCCTCACTTGTAACTTTCCCACTAAGACCTTTCCTGACCGCTTTTATTTGAAATTGGAAATCATGCATACTCACCCCTGCTAGCTATCCTCCTCCCTGCTTTATTTTTCTCCTTACTCTAACATATATAACCTACTCATTTTACTTATTGTTCATCTCCCTTCACTAAAAAGTGAAATCAGTTAAAGCATGTGTGTGTGTTTGTTTGCAGATGTATTCTTAGCAACTAGAACAATGCCTAGCACATAGTAGGCAGTGAGTATCTTGTTAAATGAGTACATGAAACAGGTTGTACCTTGCAGAGCCAATCTTTCTTTTGATTTGGATCTTCCTTAGCATTACTAACTAGTTATTTATTTGGTCTGTTTGAGCATTTCCATATTTTTCTTTAAAGTCATATGTTTTTCTTTTTCCTTAATATTTCGTATGAATTTCTCAAGCCTATTCTCCCTAACCATAACTCAGATTTCTATAGTATTAGTTTGATTCCTTGCTATTTTTATTTTTATTCTTATTCTTTCACTAGCTCTGCCAGTTTTGTTCTTTCCTCATCTCATGTTATTGTCTTACATATATACTTTTTTTTTTGAAGTATAGTTGACTTATGATGTGTTAGTTTCTGGTGTACAGCAAAGTGACTCAGATACACACACACACACACACACACATATATACACACATACATACTTTTCCATTATAGATTATTACAAGGTATTGAATATAGTTCCCTGTGCTATACAGTAGGCCCTTGTGTTCATCTATTTTATATATAGTAGTATGTATCTGTTAATCCCAAACTCCTAATTTATCCCCCTCCCCTTTCCTCTTTGGTGACCATAAATTTGCTTTTTTTTAAATTATTTATTTTATTTATTTATTTTTATTTTTGGCTGCGTCAGGTCTTCCAGGTATTCACTGTGACTTGCGAGCTCTCCCTAGTTGTGGCACACAGGCTCAGTAGTTGTGGCACGCAGGCTTAGTTGCCCTGAGGCATGTGGGATCTTAGTTCCCCAACCAGGGATCAAACCTGCACCCCCTGCATCGCAGTTCAGATTCTTTACCACTGGACCACCAGGGAAGTCCCTAAGTTTGCTTTCTATGTCTGTGACTTTATTATTCATAAATAAGTTCATTTGTATCAATTTTTTAAGATTCCATATATAAGTGATATGATATTTGTGTTTCTCTTTCTGATTTACTTCACTTATTATGATAATCTCTAGGTCCATCCATGTTGCTGCAAATGTTATTATTTCATTATTTTTTATGGCTGAGTAATATTCCAGTGTGTGTGTGTGTGTGTGTGTGTGTGTGTGTATACTACATCTTCTTTATCCGTTCATCTGTCAATGGACATTTAGGTTGCTTTCATGTCTTGGATTAGGGTGCCTGTATCTTTTCAAATTAGTGTTTTCTCTGGATATATGCCCAGGAGTGGGATTGCTAGATCATATGGTAGTTCTAGTCTTAATTTTTTGAGGAACCTCCATACTGTTTTCCATAGTGGCTGCACCAATTTGCATTCCCACCAACAATGTAGAAGGGTTCCCTTTTCTCCACACCCTCTCCAGCATTTATTATTTGTAGACTTTTTAATGATGGCCATTCAGACCTGTGTGAGGTGATACCTCATTGTAGTTTTGATTTGCATTTCTCTAATAATTAGCAAAGTTGAGTATCTTTTCATGTACCTTTTGGCCATCTGTATGTCTTCTTTGGAGAGATGTCTACTTATCTTACGCACATTTTTTGATTAGGTTGTTTGTTTTTTGATATTGAACTGTATGAGCTGTTTGTACATTTTAGAAATTAATCCCTTGCCAGTTACATTGTTTGCAAACATGTTCTCCCATTCTGTGGGTTGTCTTTTTGTTTTGTTTATGGGTTACTTTGCTGTGTTTATTTTTGCTTTTATTTCTTTTGTCTTGAGAGACTGCACCCCAAAAAACATTGCTACAGGGACTTCCCTGGTGACACAGTGGTTAAGAATCTGCCTGCCAACGCAGGGGACATGGGTTCCATCCCTGGTCTGGGAAGATCCCACGTGCCGCAGAGCAGCTGAGCTCATGCGCCACAACTACTGCATGCTGCAACTACTGAAGCCTGCGCACCCTAGAGCCTGTGCTCTGCAACCAGAGAAGCCCCTGCAATGAGAAGCCTGCGCATCACAATGAAGAGTAGCCCCCACTCGCCACAACTAGAGAAAGCCTATGCACAGCAACAATGCAGCCAATAAATAAATTAATTGATTGATTAAAAAAACAAAAACATTGCTACAATTTATGTCAGAGAATGTTTTGCCTACCTCTTACCTATATTTTAAAATTTCGTGTTTCCTGGAGTCCTTGTTTAATTACCTAAGTAGGGCAAAGAAGTATTTTGCCTAAAGGTTTCCTCTTATCCATATTTGTTCTTCTTTAAAGTGCACTTCTTATGTTTTCACATGTTATATTCTTCTACTTCATTTGTTGTTTTTGGTATGGGTTTCTGCTAAAAATTTTTTTCCTTATATATGTAGGGCAGGGAAGGGTGCTTATTTTTGAGTGATGGTGATCTTAAATTTACTAAAGAGTAGTATGAGTTGAGAGATCATAAATCTCCTCTCTACTTACCTGCGAATTATTGAAAAAAATTTTTTCTTTGCTTTTGATTCAGCTGGACGGCTAGATATCAATGGTTTATATTCCTGTTTCATCTTTCAGCTACTTGGTGGGAATAGCAGAGTGAGAAGTGACTATGCAGGGATTCAGATCAGTAGATAGCTGCCAAGTAAGGTATGCTTTCTCTCAGCACCTTTTCAGAAAATCCTTTGAATATTCTGCTAAGCATCCACATTTGGTTTAGGCACCTTTCCCTTCACTCTTATTAAGATGAGAAGGTTTTTCTCACAGAGGAATGGATCTTTCTGTAACATACCATATCGCAGAATTGGGACTTCCCTGGTGGCGCAGTGGTTAAGAATCCTTCTGCCAATCCAGGGGACACAGGTTCGATCCCTTGTCTGGTAAGGTCCCACGTGCCTCAGAGCAACTAAGGCCAGGTACCACAACTACTGAGCCTGTGCTCTGGAGCCTGTGCTCCACGGCAAGAGAAGCTACCACACCACTACGAAGTATAGCCCCTGCTCACCACAATGAAGAGTAGCCCCCACTTGCCGCAACCAGAGGAAGCCCGTGTGCAGCAACGGACACCCAACACAGCCAATAAATAAATAAATAAATAAAATTTAAAAAAAACAATATAGCAGAATTAAATACAGATGTGTGTGTAGGCATGGGTTGGTACATATACTTGTATTTCCAAGGTTTATCTGCTGAGAGGGCCAAACAATGACACCCCATTAACTTACACCCACATTTTAGTTACTAAATACCATTCTCTAATGAAAGGAACCAAGGCTCCTCAGAGAAGTCATTGATTCCAGGGCTGTGGAAGCAAAAATACTAGATGAGCCTAAAGTATCTTGAGGTACTAAACAGTAAAGAAATATCAATACTTTAAAAATGATAGGGATGGGGACTTCCTAGGTGGCGCAGTGGTTGAGAATCTGCCTGCCAATGCAGTGGACACGGGTTCGATCCCTGCTCCAGGAAGATTCCACATGCTGCGGAGCAACGAAGCCTGTGTGCCGCGACTATTGAGCCTGCACTGTAGAGCCCCTGTGCCTAGAGCCCACGCTCCACCACAAGAGAAGCCACCACTATAAGGAGCCCACTCACCACAATGAAGAGAGGCCCCCACTCGCCACATCTAGAGAAAGCCCATGTGCAGCAACAAACGGCCAATAAATAAATAAATTTTGAAAAAAAAATGTTAGGGACATGCCAAAAGGGCACGGGAGTCTAGCTGAAAGATCTCCCAATGACCAAAAGGGGAACAGTTTGAGCAACAAACTAAATAACAGTAGTATTGTATAGCCCATAAGGTGAAATAAATAACCATGAGCCAATATTGATATAAATAAATAAATAAATGAGAGGATAGCTCTTACCTATAGAAGAATTGTAATTAACAAGCATAGAAGGAATATGGGAAATAGAAAACCACTGTTAGAATAATTGTTGCAGACAAGATCCACTAATGGATGCTAAAATTAAGGAGCAAAACTTTAAGAAGAAATAGGATAGTGGCATAGTCTCAGAGTATCTCCCCTAAGATATTTATCAATTATAAAGAGAAAAATAGTAACTTTACAGTGAAGAAATCCAGCAGACACCATCTTAGCTAAGCTATCAAGGTTAAAATTAACAGTAATATGACATGTTGACATGAACTCCTGATAGACTGCACTGACAAGGTTACATTGCTTCTATGGTATTCCAGCCAAAAATACATAACTCAATCTAATCCCAAGAAAACATTAGACGAACTTTAAATTCAACGAAGTTTTGTTGTACTCTTCAAGATGGCCAATATCATGAAAGACAAGCAAAGACTGATGAAATGTTACAGATTGGAGGTTACTAATGAGGCACTGACAACTAAATGTAATGTGCTGAGATCCTGCAACAGAAAAGGGACATTAGTGGATAAATGGATCAAATACAAATGATATTTGTTTTCTGTTGCTGTGTAACAAATTATCATCTACAACTTTAGAAGCTTAAAACAACACACATTTGTGTGTGTTGTCTCAAAAGTTCTGTATATCAGAAGCCCAGTCTTGATTGGATCTCTCCTTAGTCTTATAACGCCAGAGTAAAGGAATTGGCCAGCCTTGGCTTTTATCTGGACTGTCTGGGATGAGTCAGCTTCCAAGCTCTTTCATGTTGTTGTAAGAATCCAATTCCTCATGAATGTAGGTACAAGATCCCTGTTTCCTTGCTGGCTGTCAGCCAGGGATCCTTGAGGCTACCTGGGTTCCTTCTTAGGTGGCCCCCTCCATTTTCAAAGCAGCATTAGTGAGGCTAGTCCTTCTCATACTTTGAATCTCTGACTTCTCCTTCTGCCTTCCTCTTTTACTATCAGCCAGAGAAAGCTTCTGCTTTTAAGGGCTCTTATCTGAGTCAGGTAATCTCTGTTTTCTAAAGTCAGCTAACATGGAACTTTAATTACATCTGCAAAATCCTTTCAAAGCAGTACCTACAATTAGTGTTTAAACAACCAGGGTGTGGGAATATTGTTGGGGGGAAGGTGGGAAAAACCTCCAGAATTCTGCCTACCACACAGAGTCTGTAGTTTATTTAATAGTATTGTATGATTATTAATTTCTTAGTTCTGGTAATTATACTCTGGTTATGCAAGAGATTAACACTAGGGGAAGCTGAATAGACGGTGTTCAAGAATACTCTAGGAATTTTACAATTTTTCTGAATGTCTAAATTTTTTCAAAATAAAAAGTTATATACCACTTATGTAAATTATGAAGCATAATCATAAAATGACCACCAAGGAGAATTTGAGAAATTGATATCAAAGGCAAAATTGAAGATCCTTTTGTGTCCTTTTCTAATCCAATTTCTAATCTCTCCCACACCAGTGTAAAGAGTGGTAATCCTGAGTTTTATGGTTAATCACACCCTTGCTTGCTTTACCATTTTAAGATATTTGTGCAAATTCCTAAACCATAGGAACTTTATATAAATTGTGTAATATTTTTAATATTGTTCTGCCATTTGATTTTTTCACTCAATATTATGATTCTGTGATGAATTGCATGTAGTTCATTAATTTTCAATGCTGTGCAGTATTTCTCTATGAGAATATGCCACAATTTATCCATTCTCCTCTTGATTGATATTTGAGTGGTTTCTAGTTTCTCCTTGTTGTCATTGTGCTATTACAAATAATTTTTCTCTGAATATTCTTGTATCTATCTCCTGAGGCACTTATAGAGATTTCTCTAGGTCGTACAAGCTAGGTTATATGTTCAGGAATGGAATTGCAGAGTCATCAGATTTGCTAATCTTCATCTTTACTTTGTTTCCAAAGTGATTTTATCAATTTTCACTACCGTTATTATCAAGTGTTTGAAAGCTCCCATTGCTCATATGCTCAATTGTTATTGTACAATTTTAAAATTTTGCCAGTGAGTTTATCTTACATGCCCTAAATTTTCATTTTCTGATTATTAATACAGTTGAATATCATGTCATATTTTACTGGTCAGTTATGAATCTTCTTCAGTATTATATCTGTAATGTATTTTACTTATTTTTTGTCTATTTGACTATTGTTGTTTACTTATTGGTTTATAGGTGTCCCTGGTAATATCTGTAGTAGATATCTTCTTCCAGAATATGGCTTATCTTTTCATTTTCTTTATGGTGTCTTCTGATGAACAAAATCTCTTAATTTTAACAATATAAAATGTATCGATCTTTTTTTGTTTATGTTTTGGGTCTTTTGCTTAAGTTTCTATTCAGTGTTATACCATAGTTCCTGTACAATAAGACAAGAAACAGAAGTGAAAGATGTGAATATCGGTAAGGAGAAAGCAAATTGCCATTATTTCCAATTGATATAATTATATAGAAAAATCCAAAAATATGTCAAATTATTAAAGTTAATGAGTTTAGTAAGAAGTCTAGATATAATATGAGTACATGAAAATCAATTGCATTTTACATACCAGCAGCAACAGTTAGAAAATATCACTTAGAGACAATTCCCTGTCAGTCCAGTGATTAGGATTCTGCACTCCCACTGCAGGGGACACGAGTTCGATCCCTGGTGGGTGAACTAAGATCCTGGAAGCCGAGCAGTACAGCAAAAAAGAAAAGAAAATATCACTTAGAAATGGTAATACCATTGCCGTAGAACTGTACACTTAAAAATAGTTAAAATGATAAAATTTGTGTTTTGTACATTTTATCACTCACACACAAAAGATGCCATTAAATTTTGTATAAAAACAAAAATAAAAAAGATACTGAGGAATACATTTAACTAATATCTCTAACACCTTATGGAAAGAGAAATGAAACTGTGTTAGGAAAGACCCAGTCTAGAGAAGTGATGTATCATGTCTGGAGTAGAAGACACTAAATTGTAAAGATATAGTTTCACAAAATGATCTGTGGATTCAGAGCATTGCCAAACGGTATTCCCAGGAATTTGATGAAATGATTTCTATAATAGCTTGAGGCAATCTTGAGGAATAACAATATGAGAGGACTTGCCTCACCAAATATTAAAGTTTTTACATAAAGTCAAATAAAAAAAAAATGTAGTATTGGGACTTCCCTGGTGGCACAGTGGATAAGATTCCACGCTCCCAATGCAGGGAATCTGGGTTCGATCCCTGGTCAGGGAACTGGATCCCACATGCATGCTGCAACTAAGAATTTGCATGCCACAGCTAAGGAGCCCACATGCCACAACTAAGAGAGCAACCAAATAAAAGAAAAATGTGATATTGCCATAGGGACAGACAAATTATTTAATGGAACAAATCTGGGCATATATGCAAACTTGATGTAGGACACAGGAGGCATTTAGATCAATGGGGAAAAGAGTGGAAGTTTATCTCTACCTTATTACAGATATATCAATAGATATCAGCCTCATACCCACGTACAGTGAGCAGCTCCAGGTGATTCAAAAAGCAAAGGCAAAATTTTTAAGCTTTTAGAATAACATTTAGGAGACTGTCTTTAGGAATTCAGAATAGAAAATGAGTTCTTAAACATAATTTCAATTTAAAGACATCCACACTTTAGTCATTCCACTCCTAGGTGTGTATAACCTAGAGAAACTTGAAATGTGCACTAGGAGACATATTAAAGAATATTCACAGCACCACTGTTCTGTCTAATAAACATGATATTCATATAACCCAAATGTCCATCAAGAAGAGAGATGGGCAAATAAATTGTGGCATAGTCACACAATGGAATACTATACAGTGGTGAAAATGAATAACACACGATACGCAATGATATGGATAAATCAGAACAGTACTGAATGAAAAAGCAAATCAGGGACTTCTCTGGCGGTCCAGTGCACTTCCAATGCAGGGGGTGTGTGTTCGATCTGCAGTTGGGGAACTAAGATCCCACATGCTGTGCAGTGTGGCCAAAACAAAACAAAAAAAGCAAATCAGAGAAAAAAACCTAAAGATACCATTTCTGTAAAGTTAAAAAGGAAGCACAACCAAGCAAAGGTAACCAATATATTGTGTATACACACAGAACTTTATAAAAGATGACAAGGGAAAGATAAACACAAAACTCACATGGTGGTTACTTCTGGGGAGGAGGCTGGGAGATGGAATCCAGACAAGCACATGACTCATCATTTTTAGTCCTTTTATCTGGATGGTTTCACAGATCTTTATTATTATCTCATAATTTATATGCATATCATACATATGTTGAATGTATCGACTGTTATACACACATACACAAAATCTAGCCTATTTCTGTCAGCATTGATATAGGCCCCCAAACCTCATCCATTAAGGCAGCATTTCTCAATCTCAGCACATTTTGGATGGGATATTCTTGGGAGGATGGGATGTACAGCTCTGTGTATTGTAGAATGTTTAGTGGCATCCCTGGACTCTATTCACTAGATGCCAGTTCCATCCCCCACACAAATGTGACAACTAAGAGTATTTCCAGACATTCACAAATATTCCTTGGGATGCCAATTCCACTAAGAACCATTGCCTTAGGGATTTCCTTTTATTCTCTTCCAAATTAATCCAATAATTTAAAATGGTGTTTTTTAAAAAAATTATGTAGCATTATAAGATTTAAAAATTTTTAAATAAGCTTTATTGTTTAGAGCAGTTTTAGATTTACAGAAAAATTGTGAAGATAGCACAGAGAATTCTTACATGTCCTACACCCAGTTTCTATTATTAACATCTTACATTAGTAGGATACATTTGTTATAATTAATGAACCAATATTGATACATTGTTATTAACTATTGTCCCTACTTTATTAAGATTTCACTAGTTTTTACCTAACCTAACATTGTTTTTCTGTTCCAGGATCCCATCCAAAATACCACATTACATTTAGTCATCATATCCCCTTAGGATCCTCTTAGCTGTGACAGCTTCTCAGACTTTCTTTGTTTTGATAACATGACTGGTCATATATTTTGTAGAATATCCTTCAGTTGGGATTTGTCTGATATTTTTCTCACAATTAGACTAAAGTTATAGGTCTTGGGGAGATTTATAGAGGAAAAAGTACCATTTTCATCACATCATATCAAAGATACATATTATCAACTTGGCTTATCACAGTTGATGTTGCCTTTGATCACCTGACTGAGTTAGTGTTTGTCAGCTTTCTTCACATAAAGTTATTTTTTTCCCCTCTTCATACTGTACTCTTTGGAAAGAAGTCACTATGTACAGCCCACATTTAAGGAATTGAGTTATTCTGTACCTCCTTGACGATGCAGTGCTTACAGAAATTATTTGGAATTCTTCTGTACAGGAATTCTGTCATTTCTTCCCATTTTTAATTCAATCATATAATTATATCACTATCAACTCATGGATATTTATTTTATACTTTGATTATAATCCAGTACCACGTTATTTTGTTGCTTGAAGTGTTTCAGTTTTGGCCATTGCAAGATCTTTCAGTTGACTTCTGTACTCCTTTGACATACCTCCATCAATATGGGGTGTTTTGTTCATTTTTATTTTATTATTATTACTTTTTTGAGTACTCCCTTACTTTCTGGCACTACAGGATGCTCCAGGATCATCTCGTATATTTCTGCCCCAGTCCTAAAATAAGTCATTTCTCCAAGGACGCCTGGTTCCTTTTATTGGAGTACAGGGTTAGACCAGTATCTGAGTACGAGGTGTGCTCATTTCTACTGGAAATAAGATTTAAAAGAAAAAAAATTATTTTTTAGTTTGAATGTTTTGGGGAGACCCAGCTGTTGTAGGATTTTTATCTTTTAACCAGTGTTTATTTACTCTGCTCAGCTTACTTTGGTCAACAATTGGCAGGTGCATCTTGCAGGTCACTGTTAACCCTTCAGCAGCCCCTTACTTCCATGTTTCATTTATGGGTGAGGAAACTGAGTCCTGGAAAACCAAAGTGTGTGTTGTATCGTCTCTTCATCTGTTCTACCTTCTTTACCGTCTTGGAATGGACCTCCCAAAGGGGCTTTCTTAATTTTTGCCTGGTCCACCCAAGTCACTAGTCCTTTTCTTCAAATTTCAGATTACTGCTGGACCTTTAGGACTGTCTCTCTTACTTTCTAAAAAATAGCACTGAGTTATTACTTAGAAGAAATGCTTGTCAAATCTCACTGCTTTCCTTAATTTGGATACAAATTGGAAGGTACTCTTCATAGTTTGTGGTAGAGTTATGTCAGTTTCCTAGGTTCATTACACTTGAAATTTCTTCTCTGGTTTAGGTTCATTCTTGTTCATTTTCCTAGACTTCCATCTTCCCTGGAAGTTATGTAACAATGAATGACTTTGATTAAAATATTTCCACTCTTCTCAAGCAGTCTTGGATACTATCTTTTACCAGCTCTTATTGTGATTTTCCCTTAACTTACCTATTCCTAACCAGTTAACTAATGTGTGATTCACCCCAGTCTTTTCAAAGAAGAGGAGCTGGAGGAACAGCTGTGAGTAGGGTAGCCAGAAGAAAAAGGACAACTCCCCCACCCCTTTCCAATTGACCTGTTATATATACCTGTTGCTCCCTGAACTGAAGTTAGCTTACTATAATGAGTTGATTTGCCTTTGCTTGGTATTCCATTTGTCTACAGATATATGAAGTTGATACATATTATAGATGCCTATAATATTGTAAATGTTCTTATATGGGACAAAATAGTCCCTTCTTAGGAATCTGAGATCATATCTTTAATAGGAAATATACATTTTATTTGTGACTAGAACAAGGCTTTCATTCTGGCCATTACCTCAAAGTTCCCCTAAAATTCTTTTTTTTTTTTAATTTATTTATTGATTTATTGACCTTTTTTTTTGATCTTTTTTTTGGGGGGGGGTACACCAAGTTCAATCATCTGTTTTTATACACATATCCCCGTATTCCCTTTTTTTGGCTGTGTTGGGTCTTCATTGCTGCGCATGGGCGAGCAGCATGCTAATTGCTGCGACTGGGGGCTACTCTTTATTGTGGTGCACAGGCTTCTCATGGCAGTGGCTTCTCTTGCTGCAGAGCACGGGCTCTAGGCACGCAGCTTCAGTAGGTGCGGCACACGGGGTCAATAGTTGTGGCTCACAGGCTCTAGAGTGCAGGCTCAATAGTTGTGGCACATGGGCTTAATTTGCTCCATGGCATGTGGGATCTTCCTGGAGCAGGGATCGAACCCGTGTTCCCTGCATTGGCAGGAGGATTCTTAACCACTGTGCCACCTAGGAAGTCCCTAAAATTCTTAATATAACTGTTTAACGAGTCAAGTAGACTGGTTAGAGTATATCTCTTTTATTTTTACTTATTTGCCCTTTGTGGAAATAGACTTGTGCAAAAATCCGATCATAGTTTACAAGGTCAGTGAAAGGTTCTTGGATGCCAGACAACTGACTAGAACTGTTGCTCTTCTTCCCCAGTATGGTTCTAAAAAATGTTTACTTCATATGATCCTGCTGGGCACCAGGCAAATATTCAGCCTTGAAAAGGCAAACAAGCAAAAGATAAGTAGCAGAAAAACTAAACAAAAGAACAATCTGGAGAACTTCTCTATGAGAATGTTATTTACCTAACTGGAAAAGCAAATCTTCCCACCCCCCACCCCCCTTGGAGGTGGAGGATTACTTGTACCAGAGGATAATAAGTCTTCATATAGCCTCTCTTCTATTGGAGCAGTGGGAGTATGAGAACTTAATCAAGAATTTAATTTAGTAGAGGGTAGTAGGAGGATGACACCTACAAGAATTTAATTTGGCATAGAGGAAAGACATGGGGAAATTCCAAAGTTTGGTAGCAAAATAGTGGCCATTAAGAGACAGATAGCTCAGTTATGGACCTGATTCTTAAGCTAACTTCAAATGTCTTTTTTTTAATGCCTGGTAGGCACAGTTTGAAAGCTAGAAGATAAAAAATAACTGCTATTATTCTGCAATATAAAATGATAAAATGCTATCTTTATAGTGAGCTGGGTTGAAGCTACGTTGGTAACAGAAGAATCAAATGTTTCTCTTTCTCAGCTTGGAAAGCGTACATGTACTCACAGTAGAGTACTATGTCTCAGAATTAGTGCCTGAGTTTGGGAGATGTGGCTGTGTTTGATGTCATAGTCACTTACTGGACACCAGGAAGAATTAGGTGGTAATATCTCCAAGGAAATTGGACTTGGAATACCTACACCCACTGTGGACTCTCTTGCTAAAGTCATATTCCAAATAGAATGAAAAACTCACGCTTGGGAAAATATTTGGCTTAGGAGAAGAGGATGAATCTTAATATGAGACCAACTCCTGTGAGCAGGGCATGGGATTTCCTGAAAGGGGGTGGAGATATTAAACACAATTTTAAAGAAGGAAATTTGAACAAAACTGATACTGTCAGGGAGAAAAGCAGATACGAAGACAAGGAGCAAAGCTAGAGATTTGGCTGTGTACAAGAGGGAAACTCTTGCAGTGGTTTATAGTCTTTTGATACTTTTGCCTTGAGACAGAGTATCATTTAAGAGTTAGGTCCAGATGCATATAGTAGAAAACCAAAAAATAACAGTGCCTTAAACTAGATAATTAATTTATCATGCAAAAGAAGCCTAGAAGTAATGGTTTCAAGGCTGTTATTGCACTCCATGTTCATCAAAGATCCAGGCCCGTTTTTGTTCTATTATGTGAGCATGTAGTTTTCATTCTTTTTTTAAAATTAATTAATTTATTGGCTGTGTTGGGTCTTCGTTGCTGTGCGCAGGCTTTCTGTAGTTGCGGCAAGTGGGGGCTACTCTTTTTTTTTTTTAAAGGGTTGTTTTTTAAATTAATTAATTAATTTATTTATTGGCTGTGTTGGGTCTTCATTACTGTGTCCAGGCTTTCTCTAGTTGTGGAGAGTGGGGGCTACTCTTCGTTGTGGTGCACAGGCTTCTCATTGTAGTGGCTTCTCTTGCTGCAGAGCATGGGCTCTAGGCATACAGGCTTCAGTAGTTGTAGCATGTAGGCTCAATAGTTGTGGCTCACGGGCTCTAGAGTGCAGCCTGTATAGTTGTGGTGCATGGGCTTAGTTGCTCTGTGGCATGTGGGATCTTCCCAGCCCAGGGATTGAACCCGTGTTCCCTGCATTGTCAGGTGGATTCTTAACCACTGTGCCACGAAGGAAGTCCTAACTTTCATTCTTAAGGTCACAAAATGTCTGGAAGCCCCAAGAAGTCTTCCCAGAAGTCTTTCCCAGCATCTTCTGCTTACCTCATTAGCCATAATTTGGTCACATGGCCACCCCTAGTTGCAAGGGAGGCTTGAGAGATGCAGTGTTTTTGCTGGGCACCCTGTCACTGCCAATAATAGAGATGTACTGTTGGTAAGAAGTGGAGAAAATGTAATGGGTAGGCAAATACTCTCTGACATAACAGCTGTCATACAAAGTTGTATATACTTGTAATTCCAGGGGGAATGAATTGGGAGATTGGGATACCAAATTGTACACTCTAAATATATACAGTTTATTGTATGTTAAATGTATCTCAATAAAAGTTAAAAATAAATAAATAAAAAAAATAGAAGTAATTCCCTCATGTAAGCCTCAACTCTGGCAACGAGTTGTGTGGGGATGATGTAGGAAACAAATCAACAGAGTAAAAAAGTGGGATATGGCATGATCCACACACCCACTCTACTACTTACACTCATGCAAGGGAGCAGTTGTCTAGGAGGGAACTGTTTCCTGGAATTCTAGGAGATGGACAAGGTGCAAAGTGAGGAAGACCCCACGGTATGCCTTCGAGCAGGGGGAGTATCAGAAAGCTAGGTGGAAGACCCGGGAGAGTTCTGAGACAACTGCTCCCTAACCTCAAAAGGGAAGGCTAGTTCCTCTCATGGCTGCAAGATAGATGCAGCTGTTCCAAGCATCACATCCAGAAATAACATTAGAAGAAAAGAGGCAGTCTATTAAGTGGTCTCCTTAAGAAAGAGAAACTTTTAAGAAAAGAAAAGCTTTCCCAGCAGACCCCATATTTGCCAGAACTAGAAAACGCCCATTGCTAAACAAAGGCATTGTCTGGTGAACAATGGTATACACACAAAGGCTTTTTATTGCAATATTGTTTATAACAGATAATATTGAAGCACCTTAAATGTCCATCACAAATGGTAAAATTAATATGCAGTACATTCATATAAAAGAAAACTATACACCTAAGATACACTGGGACCTGGGATCTGTGACTCTTTACTGGACAAATGTCTCCTTGAGCAACAGAATACAAAGAAATTATAAGGCACTAAAAATAACAGCATGCATGGCAGTGTGGTAAGTATGAACAATGTTACAAAAAGGCTACAAACCAACTGCCACTTTTCAGGTTCCTGGAGCAAAAGCAGGGTACTGCATATCATCCTTGCATGCAGCACCACTGCAGGGGTGGGTAGACCACCCCTCCTGCCCAACTCACCCATCTGCCCCTACCCTCACTCTGTGTAAGGAACCAGCCTGCCCTTCTTGGAGCGTGAGCAAGCACACTTGTTTCTTGTTTTCACTCCCAATAAAGCCTTGCTTGAATTTCTCCTCTGGCTTCTTATCAATTTCTATTGATTAAAGAGTCAAAGGACCCAGGTTGGTAACACACGTATTTAAAAAAGTTAAGGTGAACTTTTAGGTATAAACTTGGAAAGATGTTTATGATACGTTAAGTAAAACAAAAACAAGTTCCAAAACAATAGGATATATATAATTTCCCCTGTGGTTTAAAATCAGTCAGAATCTATATAAAAACCTCAGTCTTAAAGGATACATGCCAAACTGTTAACAATGACCATCTCTGAAGGGTGATATTAGAAACTCACTTTCTCTAGACTTTGGAACAATGTATTAACAGAAAAATATAGACATTAAAATATAGCAATGAGGTTAATATCCAAGTTACTAATAAATGGCAATAATTCACTGAGCAATAAAAGGTACAGCTAGGGGTCCTGCTGGGAAGATTTGGTACATTGTCAGAAGCAACTGCCATACCCTCAAAACGCCAAGGATTTCCCTATTTAACCTTCTGAACTAGGGTGGGCTGTCTTGCGGGTGAGAGAAATGAAAGTTTCAATCAATCCCTGACTCTTCCAATGCCCTTGAAAGCATTTGCTCTTAGTCACATCATATTATTGGCCTTAGACCAACAATTAGTAATTTTATATTTGACTGAAGTCTAAAATATCTTAAAAAGCAAGTTGAAAATTATAACACACTAAAGCAGTGTTTTCCAAACGGTAGGTTATGATCCATGAATGAGGCATTGAAATAACCTTGTAGGTTATGACCAACTTAAAAAAACAACAGGGTAGTATATAATAGATTCAAATAGAATAGAAAACTGTGTACTGGGTCTGGATGAAAAATACATGTATGTGGGTTGTGGTCAACAAATTAGAATGTTACTGTATCATACACTTTAAGAAAATATATTCTTATTCAAGGTCAGGGTTAGAAGAGTCCTTATTTGATAATTTAAGATTAAACTTGTTTTCAATGTCATTTCCTTTGATATTTCTATTTACGTTGACATTTTCAATCTCCTATGTATTTGAAAACCACTTTTTAACATTGGAGAATTAACCTTGACAGACTTTTTTTCCCCTGCTGTGCCTTGTGGCTTGTGGCTTGTGGGATCATAGTTCCTCGACCAGGGGATTAGAACCCGCACCCTTGGCAGTGAAAGCTCAGAGTCCTAACCACTGGACCACCAGAGAATTCCCAAACTTGATAGATATTTTTTGTTTTTGGAATATAATTGCTTTACACTCTTGTACCAGTTTTTGAGGTACACCAAAGTCAATCAGCTGTATTTATACACATATCCCCATATTCCCTCCCTCCCTCGACTCCCCCCCAACCCTTTGATAGACTTTATTTATTTTTTGGTGCACGGGCTTAATTGCTCCGCGGCATGTGGGATCTTCCTGGAGCAGGGATCGAACCTGTGTCCTCTGCATTGGCAGGCGGATTCTTAACCACTGCGCCACCAGGGAAGCCCTTGTTTTTTTCTTCTTTTTTTTAATAAATTTGTTTATTTATTTTATTGGCTGTGTTGGGTCTTCGTTGCTGCACACGTGGCTGTGTTGGGTCTTCGTTGCTGCACACAGGCTTTCTCTAGTTGCCGCGAGCGGGGGCTACTCTTCATTGTGGGCTCAATAGTTGTGGCTCACGGGCTGTAGAGCACAGGCTCAATAGTTGTGGCGCACGGGCTTAGTTGCTCTGCGGCATGCGGGATCTTCCTGGGGCAGGGATTGAACCCGTGTCCCCTGCATTGGCAGGCGGATTCTTACCCACTGCACCACCTAGGAAGTCCCTGATAGACTTTAAAATTCAAGTGAAGATAAGTTTGACTATTTTATGATAATTTGATCTAATGATAAAAAGTATTTTCTTTCGGGAACTTAAAATTTATGCTGCCTCTAATTTCCCCTTTATGAGGGTCCTATAAAGAACCTCATGCTATGTTTGCCTTAATTTGAGTCAGAATATAACATATATCACAATATTGTTAATAAATTAGCATTTTGCAGTACATTATTGTGAATTTTAAAATACCAGTGCCATCTAGTGGTTATTCTCAATAAGTTTCCTTTCTCTTGGGTATATACTCAAGAGTGGAATTGCTCTTTTGTATGTAGATGTCCAGTACCTGGTAATCATACTTTAACTTTTGGGGGAACTACAAAACTGTTTTCCAAAGTGGCTGTGCCATTTTACATTCCCACCAGCAATGTTTGAGCGTTCCAATTTCTCTACAACTTGGCCAACACTTAGTATTTTCCATCTTTTCTATTACAGCTATCCTAGTGGATGTAAAGTGGCATCTCACTGTGGTTTTGATTTGTATTTCCCTAATTAGTATTGCTGTTGGGCATCTTTTCATGTGCTTGCTGGCTGTTCCTGTATCTTCTTTGGAGAAATGTCTATTAAGGTCCTTTGCTCATGTTTAAATTGGGGGTTGTTCATCTTGTTGCTGCGTTGTAAGAGTTCTTTATAGATTCTGGATACTAGACCTTATCAGATATATGATTTGCAAATATTTTCTTTCATTTTGTAGGTTGTCCTCACTTTCTTGAATGAGTGGAGAGTAAGTTTTTTCATCTAACAGCCCCTATCAACACTCTTTCTAAAACACCTAACATTTACAACAGCCTAAAGAACACATTGGTGGGGACTTCGCTGAGGGTCCAGTGGTTAAGAATCCCGGCTTCCACTGCAGGGGGTACGCGTCTGATCCCTGCTCCGGGAACTAAGATCCCCGCATGCCAGTTGGTGCGGCCAATAAATAATAAATATGGTAAAACGTTTCAAATAAAGACAACCTTAAAAACAAAACAACACACACACACACAAACACTGTTTACTCCTCATTTCTCCTACACAGGTAGAGATCTTGACTGTTTTTTTTGTCCCACTGTATCTCCAATGACAAGCATCCAGTAGGTGCTAATATTTCTTAAGTAAATTCCTCCGGAGTCTCTAAGGACCATACCATAGATCACAAATTCAAATGCCTATGAGACTGGCAAGTGATATAAATGTGTAAATAGAGACATTTAGGTCTTGTAATAAAAGAGTACATATCCTATCCTCCAGGTTAGTTTCTTTATCTAGTCCTCACATAACCTCATCATCCTGCACTACCTCTTCAAAACAGAATTTCTTCACCTCTCCCTAAAAATATTATGCCAGTCTCTAGTTCATTAGGGTTGCTAAGATGTCCAAGGTACACTACCAAAAGCAATAGTGGCTCCCAGAATCCACCTTATTCCACCAATGAGTCTGGGAATTTCCTCGCCGAGATACCGGCGAAGAGTCAAAACATCAGAGTTAACTCGAGTTCTTCGGCGCGACTGTTGCAGAGCTCTGATCCCAGAAGATGCTCCTCGCCACAGGCTGTCTATAGTCCGGCCGGCTTTAGTCCAGATTCCGAGGGGGTCGACATGAGCCGCTGGCCGGTTTCGTGAACGGCGAGGGGACCGAGAGCCAAAGTCCGCTCGGAAGCCGCACCTCAGCCCTGTAGGTCCCCGGTGCACGACGCAAACGGCCACCCCCTGTCAAAAGAACTCAGCGCTGCAGCGGGGAACCCTTCACAGGCCGCAGAAAGGCGCGCTTGGCGGCTGACACGCCCAGTACTCCAGACGCGGGCCAATTGTCGCCGTAGAGCCCCCGGAAGAGGGGCGGGGCGGAGTTGTCTCTCACAGCGCTTGCGCATAGAGCCTGTTTCCGAGGGCCAGGTGAGTGGGAGGCGGAAACTAGCGCCAAGCGCCGCAGAGGCCCACTGCGTGCGCAGGCGCACTCAGCCAACTCCCACTTCTTTGAGCGTCCCATTCCCCCCCGAAGGCCTCGGGGCGGGGCCAAATGCGGGGAGGAAGTCAGCCTCTCGGCTTCCGCTCGCTGAGTCTGTTGTCGGGACCGAGTTTGATCTGTGACAGTCATGTTGCCCAACACCGGGTAAGGGGGATCGGGCGCCGCGGAGGAGAAACCCAGCCAGGCGGAGCGGAGGCCTGGGTGGCCCGGCCCGCGCGGTGGGAGGGTTAGTGAAGCTTCCTGGCGCGGTCTGGAACGCTGGTGCGCGCTGGACTCAGCGTTCCTCGAATCTGCCGTAACTTGTGAAAAGTACCGCAGAGTTGTGTGCTTCAGGGTGCCAGTCAGTAGCTGCGTGTCTTGCTGGCGGCCGCGAATTCTGGGTGAAAGGTCGCTGGAACACCCGTGCACCTAGTGAGCCTCCACTTGTTCGGAATGCTCAGTTACGGAAGGAGAAAATTCGGGCGTGTCTAAAAAGGGATTTCAGATCAATAACACACCACACTAATCCTCAAGCATGGGTATCTTTTGGGGGGCATTTTTTCGCTTGAAGAAGGTATTTAGTTGTGGTGAAGTACACATAAGGAAAAGTTTGCCATCTTAACCATTTTTAAGTGTCCAGTTAAGTAGTGTTAAGTATTTTTGCACCGTTGTGCAGCCAATTTCCAGAACTCTTCTCATTTGAGAAGCAAACTCTGTACCCATTAAACTACTCCCCTCCCCCCATCACATTCTGTTTTCTGTTTCTATACCGTACGGGTGTTTTGAGCTGAGTAACATGTTGTCCGTTCTGTAACTTGCTTGAAACTTATAGGCACCTGACCAAAAGACTTAAAACAGTTCAAAAGGGTGCGTTTCCTTATCCTTAACTTTCAGTCGCCTACTTACTCTCTGGTGGGTTTCCAAAGATATTCTATGCATTTATAAACATATCTGGGTACACAATTCTAAACACACACACCCCTCACTTGTAGCAAAGTCATTTCTGGGCCTTGCTGTTTTTACCTGATATGTCTTGGGACATATTTTAAGTAGATGTAGATCTTCCGCCCTTTAAATGGTTACATGGTGGTGTTTATTTAACCAACTCCCTATTGTTGGACACCAGACCTAGATTTTTGTTACTCCATCTTTGCTGCAATGACCATCTTTGTATTCACCTGTTTGCACATATTTGAGTGTATCTATATGATAAATTCTTGGAAATGAAGCTGCTGGATCAAACTATAAGCAGTTCAAATTTTGATAGCTAGTGCCAGTAGCCCTCCAAAGAGATTGCACATCCAAGAGGATGAATGAGATTTCCTAATTGAACATGTTGGCAAACAGCAAAATGTTTGATAACAAAAATACTTCTGGGGGGCCCATCTAGGAGGTAGGTGTGTGAGTGTGCCAGTGTGGCTCCGTAGCGTGGACGGCCAGAGTGTGATGTCCCCATCCTCGGTGTTACACCCCCCCTCCCCCCCCCCGCAAAGGTCCTTTCTTGGGAGAAGGACTTGAGTGAGATGCACGGGGAGATTTCCCCCACCTGGGGACGAGGGAAATGGGCGCCTGAATTTGTATCTCTATTCTTGGGACCCGCTCTGGGAATGCCTGGGTAATTCAAAGGTCCCAACTATGCCAAACCTGTCACTTCCTTCGAGCATACTTAGACGTTCCCTCCCCGGCAAATGATAGAGCTCACCATTCTGGCTTTCCACATCACAGAGTTTCCGCTGGTTGGCCCTGCAGTCACCTCAATTTACAAGTGAGACTGAGCTCTAGAAAGGGGAAAGGCCTTCCTAATACCATACTCCTGGTGAATTGGGCCACCCTAGAACCCAGGCGTCCTGATTCAGAAGGAAGTTCTCCTTCCATCATTTCACATTTCGCATTATCTGAGAGGTTACTCTGATGTCTTTCAAGCCCTACGGAGATGGGTCTTATCGTTTCCCGAGCCTGTGGACTCCGTTATCAGGATCACTTTCTTCCCCAGGGTACACTACAAACCTCCAGGTGGTGGTCTGTGGGATTCAGCAGAGGATGAGTCGTCCATCCTCCTCTCGTTGGTAACCTGTTTTTCCCAACGGTTCTCCCACCATCCACTGTCATGTCTACCTTACTCCTGAATCTGGATTTTGGCAAACTTCCCTCAAAAAAGGCATTCGAGGGGAATGCCAAGCACCGAAAATTTGTCAAGAAGTGGCGACTCTTGGAACGGAAAGGCTTTCTGAATAAGAAGAAGCAGCCCCCTAGCAAGGTGTCTAAGTTGCACTTAGAACCTTCAAAGAGAGGGGAAACTCCCAAGGTGGATGGCACTTGGAAGGCCCCTCCCCTTCCCCAAAAGAAGAAGAATGCTGCTTCCAGCAGTGGGTCAGAGCAGTCCCTGGACAAGAAAGCTGCAGTGCCTTGGCTGACCCCTGCTCCTTCCCAGAAAGCTGGTTCCGTTGTGGCTAAAGTAGATTTGCTGGGGGAATTCCAGAGTGCCCTACCAAAGACTCAGAGCCACCCAACTCGCCCCCAGAAGAAGGGCTCCCAGAAGAACCCTCCTCAGAAGAATGTCCCACAGAACTCCACCCAAGCTCATTCAGAGAATAAATACTCTGCAGCATCCCAGAAGATACCGACGAAGATGGTGGCAATTGACTGTGAGATGGTGGGCACAGGACCCAAGGGGCACGTCAGTTCCTTGGCTCGATGCAGCATTGTCAGCTACAGCGGAGATGTGCTTTATGATGAGTACATCCTTCCCCCCTACCACATCGTGGGCCAGATGGAGTGGTATCCGGAAGCAGCACATGGGGAATGCTACACCCTTCAAGATTGCTCGGAGCCAGATCTTGAAGATTCTCACAGGGAAGATAGTGGTGGGGCATGCCATCCACAACGACTTCAAAGCCCTTCAGTACGTTCACCCCAAGTCCCTCATGCGAGACACCTCCCATATCCCCCTCCTCGACCGGAAGGCTGACTGCCCAGAGAACGCCACCATGTCTCTGAAGAGTCTCACCAAGAAGCTGCTGAGCCGGGACATCCAGGTTGGGAAAAGCGGACATTCCTCTGTGGAAGATGCGCAGGCCACCATGGAGCTGTACAAGTTGGTAGAAGTTGAGTGGGAACAGCACGTGGCCCAGAATCCCCCAAAAGACTAGCGCCAGTGGGGACCCTGGTGATGTGGGGAAGCAGAGGCAGCACCACACCGAGGAGAACAGGGCAGTGGACCAAAGGACAGCTCTGCCAGCTCCACACCTTTGGGAGCTAGAGCTGTTGGGGAGGGTGAGGCTCCCCGCCAGACTTAACATCCATTGAAATTTCAGGTGTTGTGTCCTGTGTCTGGTTAAGTGTTGTGTGGAAGGAAGAAGCTTCCATGTCAGAACCCAGCCCTGTAGGCTGTTTACCTCTCAAATGGTGCTAACATGGGTCCCAGGGTGCTGTGTTCCTGGGAGAGCCTTTTGACTTTCAAGGGGCAGGGCATACTGGGAAATGTAGTTTCCCAAACTGCCCTATCACTGGGGTGGCCATATGTCTCATTTTATGCCTTTCGTTCTCAAGTAATCAGCCTCTTTCACTCTCGGAAGTATGCTGTTGGATGATAACTTGTATGATCACAGTACAGCTCTCAGACTCTGCTTTTGGCTCAGAGCCTACATCTAGTCTGTGTCGCGATATCACCTGTTCTTTCCACCTTGACTTCCAGAGGAGCCGTCCCTGGTGAGATGTAGTTCTCCTTAGGGTTACAAGGCAGTAGAGGTAAGAGAGTGTGACTTGGAAGTCAATTTTTCTGATTTAGGAAAGCAGTCTCTTTCCTAAAGGGATAGAGAATTTATGTAATGTAGATCGCACTTGGCAGGTTAAAGAAGAATTTAAAGTGTTTTAATGGTTTTTAGTCTTTTACTTTGCTAAACCAAGCCTCTAAAAACTCAAATTATTCCCTTGATAAATTTTTATAAAGGAAAAAGCAAAAAACAAACAAACAAAAATACTTCTTTTGGTAATAAAAATCCAACTGGAGAAGAAAATGGCACTTTATTATGGTTAAAATTTGTATCAAAGAGTGAGGATGACGATCTTTTTATGTTTAAGCAGCAGTTCTCATCAAGGAGCAATTTTGACCCCCATAGGACATTTGGCAATATCTGGAAACTTTTTGATTGTCACAGTTGGGGGTGGGAAGATGCTACTGGTGTCTAATAGGTGGAGTCCAGGGATGTGGGTAAACATCCCATCATGCAGGATTCTAGTTCCCTCACCCAGGGATTGAACCCTCATGGTGGGCAGTGAAAGTGCAGAGTCCTAACCACTGGACGGCCAGGGAATTCCCGTCAGTCTTTTCTTTCAAGGCTTTTGTGTTTTTGTGACAAAGCTGTAAGGCCATCTTAAACTAATTTTTTTTTTTTGATTGTTTGGTTTTTTATTTGTAAGTATTCTTCTACTATTTTTGTGGGGTTTTTCCCCACTCAGATTTTTATCTACCTGAAATGAAATACTGTTTTGCATTCTATTTTGGCATAGGAAGTGAGTTAGGAAACCCACTTCATTTTGGTTCAGATGACTGGCTGTGCAGTTGTTCCAGCCCCATTGACGAGTTATTTTTTCCTTTCTATTAGAAATTCCACCTGTGAATTCTTGTATGTGTAGAGGTCTGTAACTTGATTTTTTAAAAAATTCTATTAAATTCATCTGTCTATACATGTAGCAGTACTAAACTATTTTAATTGCTCTAGTTTTATAAAATGTTTTAGTATCTTGGAAGGCTAGTTCCTGCCTCATTTGGATTTTTTTTCAGAATTTTCTTGGTTATCCTCGGATGTTTATTTTTCTAAATAAACTTTAGCTTGTATAGTGTTATTTTTGTTTGTTTTTTTAAGTGATTGTTTTGCTTTCTTAAAACAATTAAAAGCTGCATCACATTTACCATGATTCTGAGGTACCAGAATTTTGGTAAATTGTAGTGTAAGTTAACTGTATATCAGCAAGTTTTAGCCATCTACCAGTAGTACTGAGGAATTTGGAAACTTTTTTCTTTCTCTCCTTCTGTACTCACCTTCTATACTCTCGCCTTCTAATGCTTTAGAGTTGGAGGAGTTTCTTAGTAATGCAGACTCAGTCTTCAGGTTAAGAGGAAAGCTGCTTTTGCCCTTCTTTCTGCCAGTGCCTGAGACCTCGAACATGAAGTTGTCCTTTATCCTACTGGGAATCAATCCAACTAGACCAAAGGCAAAGGGGTAGAGCTTTTTTTTTTTTAACCTTAATTTATTGAAGTATAGTTGATTTATAGTGTTGTGTTCATTTCTGCTGTACAGGAAAGTGATTCAGTTATACAGACATATACATTCTTTTTCATATTCTTTTCCGTTATGGTTTATCCCAGGATATTGAATATAGTTCCCTGTGCAATACAGTAGGACCTTGTTGTTTATCCATCTTATATATAATAATTTGCACCTGCTAGGGGTAGGGATTTTTAAAAGCAATAATTGGGACATTTTCATCTAAATACATATGTTTAAAAAATCACTTTAACACTTTATGTATACTACCTTTTGTATAAAAAAGAAGGGAAAATTATACACACACAATATGTGTTTTATATATGTGTGTGTGTGCATATTTTTGAAAAAAGAAATATAAGAAGGATAAGCTGGAAATTAAGGAATCTAGTTACCTATAGGCAAGGGATTGACCTTCTTTGGATACACATATTTATAAAGTTTTGACTTCTAAACGATGTACGTTTTACAACATTCCTCATCAAAGATGAGGGGAAAGAGATAAACTAAAATGGAATGCCACCATAAAAAGAGGAACTTAATTATATGTCAAGTTTTTCACATAAACATACATACATTTGAATAATTTTAACGTGGTAATTTGTACACTTTTAGAGGGATTTGCTCCAAAGACAAAAAGGAGTACAAAGAAATCTTGAACTTTACTTAGCAGAATTATTGTTGGTAATGGTATTAGTGTAGTAATATTTTTTTTGTTTGTTTTTGGCCACGATGCAAGGCACGTGGGATCATAATTTCCCAACCAGAGATCGAACCCGTGCCCCCTGAATTGGCAGGCGGAGTCTTAACCACTTGGATGGCCAGGGAAGTCCCTAGTGTAGTAATTTGAATACTGTTGTGTCTTATACTATATACCTACCTCTCGTTGGTATATGGAAGAACAGATGAGGGTCCTTACTCTCCCCTCAGCCATGGGCGAGAGTGTTACTGGAGTCTTTTTCTAACCCCTAACCTGGCTCTGGGGGCTCTTGTCCTTTTTCTTCCAGAAAGCCATGTCTCTGTCAGAATCCCATTCTTGTCACAAAAACTGTTAAGATCTTGGATTTCTATTTATCTCATTTAACCTAGGAAGTTTAACATGTATGTAATTTACCAATGTGTAAAGTGAAAAAAATATTACCATTCTACCAAATAATACAAGGACCTAGAAAAGTTGAACGTCAATCATTCCGTTTTTAACTTTTGTTATTGTAACTATATACATATATATGTTATTTATTTATTGATTTATTGATTGATTGATTTTGTCTGCACCACAAGGCATGTGGGATTCCCTGACCAGGGATTGAACCTGAACCCCCTGCAGTGGAAGTGTGGGGTCCTGACCACTGGACTGCCAGGGAAGTCCCTATAACAATATATATTTTAATTCTATCTTTTTTAACCTTTAAAATATTATTTATTATATTATTACTAATTATCATTATAAATACTTTTTTAGATTTCTGTACTCAATTTACCAATATCTTTGGCTTTTATTCCTTCTTGCACCTCAGACCTTCCATCTGAGAACACTTTTCTTCTTTAGTAAATAAGGCATGAGAATGAAAGAAAAAATACTTGGATTGGAATGAGAGAAACAATGCTGACATTATTTGCAGATGATATGATTATCTACATAGAAAATCAAAATAATATATAACTAAACTATTAGATTTAATAAGAGTTTGACAAATTTTCAGGATACAAAAGTTAATGAGGAAAATTAGATCTCTGCATACAAGCAAAAATCAGCAAGAAATACAATACAATGGCAGTAAAATGAGAAGTTCAAAATCCAAAATATGGGTTATACTACAGGACAAATGATCTATATTCTTCAGCAAATAAATGGCATAAAGAGAATGAAAGGGGGAGCTGTTATAGATTGAAAGAGAGATATATAGTCATAACTTGTTTTATTGCACTATCCCTTTATTGTGTGTGTGTGTGTGTTTTCCTTTTGGCTATGCCAGGTCTTAGTTACAGCACACAGGATCTTAGTTGCAGCACACAGGATCTTAGCTGCAGCATGTGGAATCTTTTAGTTGCGGCATGTGGACTTCTTAGTCTTTATTGGGCTTTGTAGATATTGTTTGCTTTACAAACTGAAAGTTTGTGGCAACCCTGCTTTGTCAGATAATGGTTAGCATTTTTTTTAGCAATAGTTTTTAATTAAAGCATGTACATTTCTTTTAGACATAGTACCGTTGCACACTTAATAGACTACAGTGTAAACATAACTTTTGTACCCACTGGGAGACCAAAAAATTTGTGTGATTCAGTTTATTTCAATATTTATTTTAGGGACTTCCCTGGTGGCGCAGTGGTTAAGTATCTGCCTGCTAGGGGACAGGGGTTCAATCCCTGGGCTGGGAAGATCCCACATGCTGCTGAGCAGCTAAGCCTGTGTGCCACAGCTAGGGAGCCTGCGCTCTAGAGCCTGAGAGCCACAACTACTGAGCCCACATGCCACAATTACTGAAGCCCATTTGCCTAGAGCCTGTGTTCCACAACTGGAGAAGCCACCATAGTGATAAGTCCACACACCACAACGAAGAGTAGCCCCCGTTCTCTGCAACTAAAGAAAGCCCGTGTGCAGCAACAAAGACCCAGCACAGCCAATAAGTAAATAAATAAATAAATTTTAAAAAAAATTCACTTTATTGTGGTGGTCTGGAACCAAACCTACAATATCTCGAGGTATGTCTATAACAAATTAATGCAATGTGAAGTCCTTACAGGATCCTGATTTGATCAAACCAACTGTAAAAAGACATTTTTGAGATAGTTATGAAACTTTGCACATGGATAGGTACTAGTTGACATTGAGGAATTATTGTTAATTTTCATAGTTGTTATAATGGCATTGTACAAAAAGAGATGTGTACTGAAGCATTTGTAGGTGTAATTATATGACTTCTGAGATTGGCTTTCTGATAATCACTTTCAAAATTTTGATAATTGTTGAACTGTTAAACATGGGAGCTTATTGTAGTATTTTCTGCATTTTTGAATATATTTGAGAATTCTATAATAAAAATTAAAAATGGTCTTTAAGTATCTTTGTACTGATTGTTAGTTACAAGGGAAAGAATAGTAATTACACAGTAGAAAAATCTGATAACACTATGATTGGATGGTCAAAATTAACATTACCTTTGATTACAGATGGAAGTTGTGGTTCCAGTGTGAAATAGAGAGTGATACCATGTTCATGGATTGGAGCACTCAGTGTCATAAAGATGTCAGTTCTTCTCATGTTGGATTCTAGATTCAGTACAATTTCTATCAAAAGCCCAACTGATTTTGCTTGTGCAATTGAATAAGCTGATTCTTAAATATATGTGGAGGGACTTCCCTGGTGGTCCAGTGGTAAAGAATCTGCCTTCCAATGCAGGGGATGTGGGTTTGATCCCTGGATGGGGAACTAAGATCCCACATGCTGCAGGGCAGTTAAGCCCAAGCCCCACAACTACTGAGCTCACGTGCCTCAGCTGGAGAGCCCACCTGCCGGAAACTACAGAGCCCACGTGCCTGGAGCCTGCGTACTACAACCAGAGAAGAGAAAACCTGCATGCCACAACTAGAGAGAAGCCCGCATGCTGCAAAGAAAGATCCCACATGCCTCAATGAAGATCCCATGAGCTGCAACCAAGACCTGATGCAGCCAATTAATTAATTAAATATTAAAAATATATGTATGTGGACAAGTAAAGGTGCAAGTATAGCCAAGAAAGCTGCTATAATAAAAATGGTGCAATCCATGTAGCCAAATGGAACAGAATAGAGAACCTAGAAACAGATCTGTATATTTAGGGAGACAGTCTGACAAAGCTGGCATTTGAGATCTGTGGGAAAGATGGGCTTTTCAGACTGGGACAGTTGATTATCCGTATGGGGGAAAATGTAGTTTCACCCAAAGGTATATGCCCTTGAGAAACTCTTGCACATGTGACTGGAAGAAGTGTACAAGATTATTTTTAGCACCATTATTCATAATAGAAAAACAAAGCAAAACACAAAACCTGGAAACCATCCTCAAAGTCCATAAGCAGTAGAACGAATAAGTACTTTATAGTATGTTCATATGTGAAATATTGTATATTAATTAAAGTAACTGTAACTATTTGCACCAATATAAGTCTCCAAACCATGCTTTGTAAAAGAAGCAAATCATAGAATAGCATATACTGTATGAATCTATTATATAAAGTATAACATTAGGCAAAAATTAAACAGTGTGTTGTTTAGAGCATGGTAAGGCAAACTTTTTCTGTAAAGGGCCAGATAGTAAATATTTTAGGTTTCCTGGGCAGCAGGCAAAATTGGAGATAATATGTAGGTGTAAGAGAAATATATATAAAGGTGAGTCAAAAATTATCCACACTCCAGTTATATTAAAACTTTGTTGGCCTCACTGTCTTATCAGCGCTTTCCGTTCAAGGCTACCATCTCCTCCGTCACTGCTGTGCAGGTGTGAATGTGTTACATCAGTTCATTTGTAATTATGGTGTGAGCAAAAATGGATGCCCCACTTGTGATTTGCATGAAAGAAGAGCAGCATGCAGTGATTCATTTTTTTGTGGTCTGAGGGTGTGCACATCTGTACACTTCTGCCTACACTGTCAACACTCTGCAGAAACTTCCTTTTGAGGTGTTAAAGCATCCTCCCTATAGTCCTGATCTTGCTCCGTCAGATTTTCACCTGTTTGGTCCCCTGAAAGCAGCCCTGCGAGGACGAAGATTCACTTCTCATGAAGAAGTGATGACAGTGGTGCATTCGTGGCTCGCAACTCAGCCTAAAACATTTTTAATGAGAGACTATGAAAGCTTGTTGACAGGTGGGCAAAGTGTATTGAAAAGCAAGATTACATCAAAAAATGATGTTTGTCTTTTCTAAAAGTTAAAGTAAATTCTACAGCCAGAGTACAGATAATTTTTGACTCACCCTCGTATAACATGACATATACGAGGTGTATGTATAACTAGAGAAAACCAATTTCCACAGTATTTTTTAATTGGTGACATTCAAAATAAGTACTTTTTTAAAAATAATATACATCTACTAATGACAAAAATGAAATTCTTTTCAGGAGGAGGGAGGAGTGTGTTAGTTTCCTAGGGCTGCCATAACAAAAATACCACCATTTGAGTGGCTTCAAACAGAAATTAATCTTCTTAAAGTTCTGGAGTCTAGGAGTCTGAAGTCCAGGTGTTAGCAGGGCCATTCTCCCTCTGAAATTTTGGGTAGGATCCTTCCTTGCCTCTGCCTAGCTTCTGGTGATAGCTGGCAGTCCTTGGCGTTCTTAGTTTGTATCAGTAGCTGCTTCACTCCAGTCTCTGCCTCTGTCATCACATGGTATCCTCCCTGTGTCTGTCTTTTCATAGTCTTTCCATCTCTTATTGGATTAAGGATTTACCCTACTCCAGTATAACCTCATCATAATTAATTACATCTGCAACAACCCCATTTCCAAATAAGGTCTCATTTGGGGGTACTGGAGGTTAGGACTTCAACATATCCTCACATTTTGGTAGATGTAATTCAGTCTGTGACAGGGAGGTACAATTGTATTTAGGTGACTGCAGTTGTCCGTAACAGGGAGATAATGATTTGCTCCAGTACCGTGGCAATTGGTGTTCCCTATCATCAAATTGACCATAAATGTTCATCTGTGAAAACCATTCTTAGCTGTAGGACTTAACACAAACAGATGGAGGGTCGGGTTTGGCCTGACTTAGACATAGTTACGTGGGTGTTAGGAATACTAAAAAAACAAGGGAATGAGTAATAACAAAGTATTAATAGTTGTTATTTTCTGGGTTGGGAGGAAGATGAAGGATAATTAGAGAGGAAGAGACAGGTGGGTTTTGGGGCATTGGTAGTATTCTGTTTCTGTTTCTTGGTATTCGTTTTATTTTGTTCTTTTTTTTTTTTTTTGGCACATGGGCTTAGTTGCTTCGTGGCATGTGGGATCTTCCTGGAGCAGGGATCAAACCCATGTCCTCTGCATTGGCAGGCAGATTCTTAACCACTGCGCCACCTAGGAAGCCCTATTTTGTTCTTTAAACTGTACACATTATATGCTTTTTGTATGTTTGCTATTTTTCACTAAAAGTAGTTGACACTCCTGTCTCTTCCTCACTTCTGCACTCCCCTTCTTTTTTACTAAACCATTTATTCCTTATTTAGAAACCCTTCTCCCACTTTTACCTCTGAACTTGCTTCTAGAGTGTAATCCTCCAGTTCTTGGCAAGAGCTTTATGTTCTTTTGTTAACAAGCCTGCTTATCTGTTATCCCTGTCTCTGATTACTGTCCCTTTTTCTCTTTGTCATTGTCACTTTTGCTGTCCTCTCTTCATCCTTCTCCTTAAACAAGCTTTTTGTTTGCCTTTATAAAGTAGACAAGAAAGTCTGTTTCCCTCTCTGTTATCTGACTTTATGCAGGTTTTCTTCTCATCTAACAACTGAATAAGTAGAAAGTTAAAAGTTAAGTTGGGTGGATGTAAATAAATGAATGGGCACAGAAAACTTCCCTCAGTACATTTGGATCAGAGAATCTTTTGAACAATACCCTGAGTTCTTTGCCAGCTTTCTAGGTTCATTTGTTTAACAGTATTATTGAGATGTAATTCACACACCACACAATTTACCCATTTAAAGTATACAATTAAGTGGTTTTTAGTATATTCACAGAGTTGTGCAACCATCACCACAATCCACAATCAATCAGTGAAAATAAAATATTTTCATCCTCCCCAAAAGAAACCCCATACCCCTCAGCTGTCAACCCCCAACTCCTCCCTCCCCAGTCCTAGGCAATCACTAATCCTTGTGTCTCTATAGGTTTGTCTGTTCTGGACACGTCATATAAATGGAGTCATACAATATGAGGTCCTTTGTGACTTTTTTTTCACTTAGCATGATGTGTTCAAGGTCCATCATGTAGCACAGATCAGTACTTCATTCCTTTTTATTGCTGAATATATGCCATTGTATCATGTATATACAACATTTTATTTAACCATTCATCAGTTGATGGCCATTTATGTTGTTTCCACCCTGGCTGTTACAAGCAGTGGTGAGCATCCACTGAACAATTATTAGCTTTTGCATGATTCCTTTTAAGTGGTATGTATTCATTGCAGAAAACTTGAAAATATCCCAAAAAATATAAAGAATATGATAAAATTTATTCATAATCCCACTGCTCAAAAATAATCTCTTTTTAAAAATTTTCAAAAATAAGCCTTGTTAACACTTTTTCTGTGGGAAAAAAATGCGTTTATGCAGTTTATTAACTCCTCATTTCTCTTTAAGATTTACTTCTCGCTTAGGCAGATTTTGTTTGCCAGACTGCAGCAGATCTAGCCACTGCAGTTGTAATAATTTGTAGAGCATTGTACAGTGGGAGTAGAGTTATTAGCTATCAGACGGGTAGGGAGGAGGGTTTAGAGAAAGTTTGATAGAGGAGGAAACATGTTTTGTGAATATGTGCGTGAGTTCCTGATACTGGTAAGTAAACAAAAACATTGAGCTTTCTAATAATAAGGTCACATTTGTTCTATTGTAGGAAGCTAGCAGGATGTACTGTCTTCATCACAGGTGCGAGCCGTGGCATTGGCAAAGCTATTGCTCTGAAAGCAGCCAAGGATGGAGCAAATATAGTTGTTGCTGCGAAGACCACCCAGTCACACCCCAAACTTGCAGGCACGATCTATACTGCTGCTGAAGAAAGTGAGTTTCAATAAATAGAGAATTTGCTGGAAAGTTTAATTCTATCTATCCGAAGTCTACCCTAAAAATAATTTTATATGGTTAAAGAAATATTTTGTTACCTTAGGGCAGTGTTTGGGAACCATTTTTCTCCCTAGCACTTTTAAGTGATGGGAGAGACTCCCATTAAATACTATGTCTCATGAGGGCACTGGTTCTTGGTTGGGAGCAGAGAGCCCAGGAGTGAAAGTAGAGGAAGGAGTTTGAGAGGTGGACGGTGTCAGCACTTTGAAAAAGCGCTCCATGTTACTTGTTCTCTGCACAATTCTGAAGTCATTATTTTAATACTTTCAGTTCACAGATAGTTACTGAGTGCTCATATTCAAGGCATTGTGCCAGGAGTGAGGGCTTAAAAATTCAACTGCAGTTGACGTTGCCAGTTTTGTTAGTTATGTTAATAGTATTGTGCTTATGTCAGGGGAATACATATGAAGCAGTTATGAATAAAATGATGCCTGAGGTTTGTTTTGAAACACACCAGCAAAAACCAAAACAGAATTGGGAGTAGATAAATAACTGGCAAAACATTACCAATTATTGAAGGTAGGTGATGGATTCATGACAGTTCATTATGCTATTCTTTATGTTTTTGTGCATTTTTGGAAATTTTTTTAATAAAGGTCTTTTAAATTACCCCTCCCCCCCTTTTTTCTTTTTAATAGCATTTTAAAAATTACCTTCCTTTTTTGGTTTTTCAGTAGAGTTGGCTAGTCTCAGGTGGATATGAATTTATCAGTCTGTCCTACTATAGGGCAGAGTTGCTACTAAGTTATAAGACATAGTTATTTGTTTATATTGATTTTCTGAAAGTGGGGTACTTTTTTTCTTTTGACTCTACTGTCAGAGGTTTGATATTGATGAAAGATTTAGTATTTGTATCCTTTAATGCTTCTTTGTTTATCCTTTGTAGTCAAAGCAGCTGGAGGAAAGGCCTTGCCTTGTATTGTTGATGTAAGAGATGAACAGCAAATCAGCAGTGCAGTGGAGAAAGCAGTTGAGAAATTTGGAGGTAGTGCCTTCATTCTGAAATGATTACTGAATATTGGTAAAGTATAGATGTAACTATAATTTTAATTTTTAATTTTCTTTTGATTATTTTTTTACTTTCTGAGTATAACCAGAATGGGTATTTGTTCATACAGAAGTGCAGCTTAAAATCATCTGATGACTAATAGAATAATTGTTAAAAATCATTTTGTAATATAACAAATTTACCATCCAAAATAAAGACCTTGACAATAAAATACATTTAGCCAAGTGGTTCCCCAGATCCTGTCCACTTGTTTCTCCCTGGTTCACGTAACCATCATCTGATGACTTTTTAATGTTTATTTAATAAAGTGCAGATAGCCTATTGACATTCAAGATATTTCACATTCTGATGTTAACAGACTTGTTTTGGTTCCGTCTTTCTTCTACACTCTTATGTAGACTCCTTACTCCAGCCAGAATTGTTTACACCCATTTCCTTACCTTGAATTTTTTTGTCTCTTAACTTTTTCTGTTCCCATTCCTGACGCTCCTCCAGTGCTCACTCCTCTGCCTCTGATCCTTCCTGAAATGTTCCCTTCTTTGTCTTTTGCAATCCCACCTTTTTGTGCATAAATCTCATCTCCTTCATGAAGCCAGTGTCCTGACTGTGCCAACTAATCAGAAGTGTGCGTTTTTCTTTCTGAATTCCTGAAACATTCCTTTGATCCTCATCTTGTACGACTTTAGATCTTAGTTCGTTTTTCTCCCCATTTAGTTCATAAGCAAGTATTGGGAGTTGAACTGAGACTGACGATAATCTAGCAAGGCACCTAGCCATGTCCAGATCCTGCCCAAACTATTACCTCTCTCTCCCTATGATATTCCAGAGACGGTATGTACATGCAAAGGATATTGGTCAATGGGAAACAAGGTAATGCTTTATTGTTAGCAAGGCTCGTGCTTATAAATAACTCCCATATAGAGTGCTGTATTATTCTGTACTGGAGCACAAAGCTTTGGCTCAAATGGGGCCTCTTCCTTTAAATCCAGAATCTTACTCCTGGTCATTATCTAAAATGACTTTATCTACCAGTAAAAGTAACTAGTTAGTACCAATTAGGGCTTCACCTAATTAGTTTAGCCATTCATTTTTAGGGAGGAATGAAGGGATAAGGTGGGTAAGGATGGAAGACTGGAGCTTTTCCTTTCTCTGTATTCATCCAGTTTTAGCTCTTTCTGTTGATCTGTTGGGTTTATCAACTGCAGGCAAGTTTATCCTTCTTGAAGACTGAGATCATCAGAATATTGGGGACAGCTGCTACCAGTTTTGTCTGAGCCCTTTCTCGAACTTTATCTCTGTCCTATAATTCTGTTAGAGAACATCAGCAGTTCAGCTGTTGTCTGGTATTGTCCCAAGAAACCTCTGAAAGGTTTGTCCGTCTTGACTCATTTCAAGAGTCAAGACTCATTTCAAGAGTCAAGATGGACATTAAAGATACTCAGGGCTATAGAATATAGGCCCAGAATTCATCCCCCTTTTATTTTTTTAATTTTACTCTTTTTTTTAATTGAAGTATAGTTGATTTACAGTGTTGTGCCAATCTCTGCTGTATAGCAAAGAGACTCAGTTATACACATGTAGACATTCTTTTTTTTTTCATATTCTTTTCCATTATGGTTTATCACAGGATACTGACTATAGTTCCCTGTGCTGTACAGTAGGACCTTGTTGTTTATCCATCTTATATATATTAGTTTTCACCCCCCTTTTAACTTCCTGTCTTGAATTCTAGCTGCGTTGTCTAATCTGGTTCACAAGAAGTTACACATTATGTACTAATGACAGCATAGTCCACAAATATGTGCCTGAGTGTCAAAATGTGAGGCGTCTTCACTTTCCAGGGTTGGGCTCCTACAGACTGAAGTCCCACAAATTAATTTCTTCTCCTGTTGTTGCCACAATTTAAAGAGCCAAACTGAAATCTCTTTCTTGAAAGAAATCTCTCCTCTCCAAATTAAAGAGTCAAACTGAAATCTCATTTTCTGTTGAGTAACTCTATTTTGTCCCAGCCAAGGAGGTTTACTCAGATATGTGGATGGTCTCAGTTCTTTCAGACACTGTAGCTTAGGTTGTCTTCCATTGAACCTGTTATCATTCCTTCGGCATCTTCAGTGTCGGATTAAGCCAGTTTTGTCTATCGTGATCTGCTTTTCCAGGAGTAAACAGAGAAGGTGGAAGGGACAAAAGCAGGTCTTGGTTTTTTGTTTCTTCAGAAGCCAGTTGTTCCAGGTTATTGATTTGGCATTCATGTACTGGAACTTAGCTCAGTTGGTAGAAATCTTCAATTAAGAAGATATGCTTGTGGGAGGGAGGTTCAAGAGGGAGGGGATATGGGGATATATGTATCCATATAGCCAATACACTTTGTTGTACAGTAGAAACTGACACAGCATTGTAAAGCAATTATACTCCAATAAAGATGTATAAAAAAAAAAGAAGGTATGCTTTTCATATCTTTGGGGGAAAAATCTCCCGATGTATTTTGCTGCTGATTGTTGCGATGGGCATCTGAAACACTTCTGTCTTGCTAAATTTACACATTGTTAGTGGAGTCATCTCCATTTTGGAATCTTTCCTAATATTTCCTCCCCTCCTCCTTAGGATCCACTTTAATGTATTTAAAATGTTTTGCTCTCCGTTTGCCCATTAGCTTCTGCTTTTCTGGCATCACAATGCAGAATCTTAATTCTTAATTCTTCAGTGAGCCCTGTTCAGCAACTCAGCTTCTGCTGTCTCCCAGTCAGGATGGATGCCACATTTATGAGATGATTCATAGCCTGCTCTTTTTTTCCTCTGTATTCTTTTTCCACAGATCTCCCAAGCCTTTATTTTTTGTTTGTTTGGTTTAGTTCCATTCTGTGGTTGCTACTGTTATGGTCTGGTTTGGAGTTTTGTAGGCCTTTGAAGTCTGCTTTTTAGGGCAGATTTTACCTTTGTCCTGATATTTCTCTCTGCTGGGGAATTATCCTTAACAAAGTCCTGAGCAGTGAGTGATGCTTTCAAACCTCTGCCCTCGGGGGCCTGTGCCTCATAGTACTCCCTGTCCCCTTGCCTTCCCTCATCTTCAGAGTTTTTCAGGCCTTGAGTAAATTATGCTATTTCATAAACCACAGATAGAATCTTTCCTACCAACTTTTTTTCTTGCAGCAGGCATACATATATGCCTTTTCTCTATCATTTCCCCACCATTGTTTCCTCATCCATTTTAATTTGGCCCATCTGAGTTTAGAAATTTTTAGTTACCTCTTAGTGGGACCCAGTTTTTTTTTTTTTTTTTTTTCTTTATCATTGGCAAGTCAAATATAATTTGCCCAATCAGTATGTCTTCATTCCTCATCTACTTTCTTTTGCTTTTGGGCCCAGATGTTTGCTTTGCTAACATAGTTGTCACTTATTATCACATAATAAGAGGTGAAGTCAGTAAAGGTTTGATTTATCCAAGGAATTCCATTGATTGGGTTGACCCTCACTAGCTTCATCTCCCAAAGGAGGGTAATTCTACACAGGTGGTGTGCATACCTATCAGTCCAGTCCCACACTCAATTTGCTTTACTCCCACCTGGCTGCTTCTTTTGTGAATATTATCTTCCCTGTCTGTTAGGCCCTAACAGAGTGCCTTATACAGAGCAGCCACTCAGTGATTATCTTTTAGTGATGTGATTGAGCAACATCTAGCTTTGTGAATTGAGAAGCATGTCCTGGATTTAAAAATTCCTCTTACCAGTCTTTGCCACTTGTGAAGGCAACCATCATCATTTTGTTCATTCTGGAAAGCTGGTAGTCGCAGGACCTGAAACTTGTCTCATATATACAGGTGATTTACTTGAGTTTGTTTTGTTATAATGAAGCTACAAAATGTAATATAGTTGAATCCATAGTTATTCTAAGGACATGTTTTAAGAAAACATTAGTAGCGGGAGGGAGGGGATATGAGGATATATGTATAAATATAGCTGATTCACTTTGGTGTACCTCAAAAGCTGGTACAAGAGTGTAGAGCAATTATATTCCAATAAAGAGCTTAAATAAATAAATAAATAAGTTGCAAAAAAAAGAAAACATTAGTAGCATAAACTGTATACTAAAGAATATGGAAATTGAGGAATGAGGATGTGATCAAAATTTTATGATGTTACTGTATATGAAGAAAGGGAGCTTATGACTAAAATGTTGTGAGTATAATAACCTTACTTAAACCATTATCCACACATTGTGAGAGAAGGGCAAAGCAAAGTTAAGAGGATAATAAAAGATGTTTATGTCAGTAGTCTAACCCCAGCAGTAGAAATTGTCATATATCTATTTGATGGAATATTAAATGCTCTTTAAAAAGAATTATGGCAGCAAGATGAATGCAACTAGAGATTATCATACTAAGTGGAGTAAGTCAGAAAGAGGCAGATACCATGGGATGTTACTTACATGTGGAATCTAAAATATGACACATGTGAACTTATCTACAAAACAGAAACAGACTCACAGACATAGAGGACAGACTTGTGGTTGCCAAGGGGGAGAAGTGGGATAGGGAAGGACTGGGAGTTTGGGATTAGCAGATGCAAACTATCGTGTGTAGAATGCATAAACAGCAAGGTCCTACTGTACAGCACAGGGAACTATATTCAATATCCTGTGATAAACCATAATGGAAAAGAATATTAAAAAGATTGTGTATGTATGTATAACTGAATCACTGCTGTACAGCAGAAATTAACACAACATTATAAATCAACTATACTTCAGTTTAAAAAAAAGAAAGATTTATGAAGGCCATGTAGAAATGCAGGAATGTGTTTGAGATGCTTTTGTATTTTACCATTTTCATTTAACATTATTTAAGCTTGTAACTGTAAGTGTTACATATGGATAAGGACTGGATAGAATATGCAGAAATAATCATTATTCTAGATTTATTTATTTTGTGTATAAGTTACCAAAACAAACGACCTACTTTGCTGATTTGCCTGGAATTGGAACTCTAGGTCATTTCTCTTTTCTCAGTTGCCAAGACCAGAAAGGAGCTCTTTCATTTAAGTAAGGGCCTTCGAGGGAGGGAGACCGGTGTGCTTAAAAGGCAGGCCGGCCTTGGAAAGATGATAGAGAGGAGGGAAAACTTTAAGGAATTTGACCTAAGATTCTTGGAGACAAGGAGGAAAGACCAGGAAGTAAGAGAACAGTTAAGGACAGAAGCTACAAACCACTAAGGACTCAGCTTACTTGTAGTTTCCAGTGGAGCCCTGGTGATGGGCTGTCTCCAGTGTGCCAGTGAAAATTATTTGGGTATCATTTTGACATAGCTGTTGAGTCTTGCATTAATGTGTTGGTCAGTCACATTATCTAAAAGAAGTGTTTGTGAACTCAGGATTCAACTGTATAGAGTAAATGCTTTTTATTTCTTTTTGTTATAAAGTCTAAACGACATTACTAAAAAGTTGATTATTTGAAAACAGGAATTGATATTTTGGTGAATAATGCCAGTGCTATTACCTTGACCAACACGTTGGATACACCTACGAAGAAAGTGGATTTGATGATGAACGTCAACACGAGAGGCACCTATCTTACGTAAGTTAAAGAGCTGTGGGGGAGAGTGTTGTAGTGTTTTGTCAGAGAACTAGCTTTAAACAGATTTGAATAGGTTAGCAATGCACTTTAAAATCTAGTCAGTCCTGGGCTTCCTAGATGGCGCAGTGGTTGAGAATCCACCTGCCAATGCAGGGCACACGGGTTCGAGCCCTGCTCCAGGAAGATCCTATATGCCGCAGAGCAACTAAGCCCGTGCGCCACAACTATTGAGCCTGTGCTTTAGAGCCTGTGAGCCACAACTATTGAGCCCATGTGCTGCAACTACTGAAGCCCACACACCTAGAGCCCCGTGCTCTGCAACGAGAAGCCACAGCTATGAGCCCGTGCACCACAACGAAGAGTAGCCCCCACTCACCGCAATTAAAAAGAAAGCCCCCCCACAGCAAAAAAGACCCAACACAGCCAATAAAATAAATAAATTAATTTAAAAAAATCTAGTCAGTCCTTATAAAAGCCTAAAAGTGCTCCAAGTCAGTAGATAGTATTTTAAATAGTTTGATTCAGAGCACCTTTTCTCTGTGAATCAAATAAAGCCTAAAGTATAGCTCAAGCATTTTCAAACATGCGCGTGAGTAAATGTGTATATATATACATACCGAGTCTTCTGGCAAACCAGCAGTAGTCTCTCCTCCCTCTGAAAAACATGGGGTTTCAGTTGTATAAGTAACAAGAAGCTCATTATGAATCCCATTTCAGTGTAATTGAAAAAAAGCTAATGCTATCTTGGGCAGTATCAGGGGAAATATCAAATATAGAATGAAAGCAAATGTAGTTCTGATGTATTCTGGATTGGTCAGGCCCAGTCCACTCTTGTTTATTTGTCCATTTGTTTATCTGTTTATTTGCCTTCAGATTCTGCCATTTTTCATGTGGACATAAGGACAGATCAGCATAGAACTTTCTTATCTGCCTTATATATTTGCATAGAACAGGTGGTTAGCACCTTGGGCTTTGGAGACACACTCATTTGAAGACTCAAATCTTACCCCCCACTCACTATCTTCATGACCTTGTACAAGTAACTTAACCTCTTGCAGACTTTCTCATTTGTAAAATGGGGATAATAGAGAAGCATGTCATAGGATTGGTCACAGGGGTTAAATGTAAAACCCGTCATTCATTCTGAACTTTGCCCTTGGATGTGTTTTTTTGGATCTGCCACACTTGGCCCTGACAGTGTTAAAAATTTTGTTTTTATTAGTTACCCATATTCATCATTTCGTTAGTTGCCTACATGATAAAAATCAGGAGATTTATACAAAAATCCAGATTTCTGGCTTTTCTCGAAACATTGGCCTTGTAGAGACAGCGTTCCCACACAGCAACAGTTAGGTACCATAGCCCAGTGGCAGGGTATCAGCTGCTTCATCAGATGGGGCCTGAGTGCCATTGTCTCTGAATGCTGAGGGCAGGCTAAAAAGTTGCCATTTATCATTGTGCTTGCACTTTTTCTTCTTATATTGAAGGAGAAAGCAAAGTATTTCTCATACACATATCTCTGTCTGAAGTGGGAAAAAGTTACATATGCCAAGAGGGCCATATGTTCAAGTAAAATGGTTGAGAGCTTACTTCTTTGTACATGTGGGGCATATTTCTATAAATTCAGTGTGTAAACAGGTATATTTCTACTGAATGGAAACCATAGAGAATCAAACCATAGTAAGATCTGTGGCAAGCATATTGAAAAGATTGTTATGAGAAGCTTAACGAACTAGAAAAAGGACTAACATTTCAATAGGGTTTGTGTTTATTTTTGAATAAAATAAGCAATGCTGCTGTGTGATGATGCAGTTATGTGTTACAAGAAGAAATTATCTGGGCATCAAAATCTTCTACAGCTGGTAACTTTGTGAAAGAATTTTGACTGAATGTAAACACTCATTTAAATAAGTGTTTAAAAATATAAACCTAACCAGGAATACTATTGCTCAGCATGCTGAACTAAGGGTTAGAAGGACATGATGGATGAAAGAGTTAAATCATTTGTGGCGATTTCTACTGTAGATGACAAAGCCATAGGCATAAATAGTCGACCCACCCAGTTATATTTATTTATGGTGTCAGGAGAAGTTTGATGTGATTAATGTTTTTTAGACTGGATACTCATGACATGGACATCAGGAAATGACTTAAGTGTTGAGAAATGTCTTAGAAAGTTTAATGTGGATTTGTCAAAAGTAGTAACCATAGCTATAGACAGCGTTGCTGTGATGAGCAGTGTTAACTTTAAACTTACCCAAGCCTAAACGAGCGTAGAAGTGTTTCATGGAGGCGTGGAGATTGTTCGTTCATTGTGTTGTTCACCAGGAGTTGCTTTCGCTAAAAAGTTAAAAACAGACTGTGTTTTGAATTCTAAGAATTAAATAGACTTCCATGGTTTGAACTGCAGACCGTTCAGTGCTTTACTCACGTTGAATACACAGTGATCGTCGGTTCTATGACAAGGTTGTGTGGCCATGGTGTACTGTTGTAGAGATCTTGTTTTTGATTACAAAGAAATCAATTCTTTTTTGCCACTCAAGAGAAAATTCCCAGCTCAGTTCCCAAGCAAAGGTTGGGTCAAAGACTTGGCTCTTTTAGCTGACGTGACTTATGGAAACACAAGTATGTGATTCTCATTGCTCATTTCTTGTGAAATTATGTCTTTGGAAAACGCGTTTTGGAAGAACAATCTGGCCCCTTCCCTATACCTTTGGAAAAGGTCATTTTCCAAACGTGAAAATGATGGCCTGAACTACACTCCTATTTGTAGATTTGTTCAGTTCAAAACAAAACCAGAAAATCCTGTTATGGGAAAATGAACTAACCTTTAATATTACCTTTATCAATGAATACTATCTGTGTAGTTGAAGAACTATGAATGGAATACATAAGCTGTAGGGCACTAAGGTACTAAAAATTAAATGGGAGTACGGTAGAGTAATAGATCTACAAATATCTCAGGAATAGATACCCTAAAATAAAACCCTTTTTCAAAGCAAAGATTCTATTTACTGTTGAAAGTTCCTATATTTATTAACAGCTATTTTTAAATAAAATTAAACATTGTTCCCAGATAAAGGCATTTTGCAGTGCCAGGTGAAAGACCTGGCATTGACCTTTGAACCAAAAACAGTGTGTCAGGTTTTTGGCTGTCTATGAAAGGCATAAAAGAGAAATTCATAATGAAACATTTCCATTCAGATTTTTGTTTCTTTTTTTATTTAGTGACACTCATTTCATTCATAGGAGATATGTATAGCTTGTTTTCTCAGGGAAGCCTGAGAAGCATCCTCTGGAAAGAGAGTAGGGGAAGGCCCAAAGAACTGACCTATTTGGAGGTTTCAGCAAGGATCTGGAGCTGCTTCCTGACCCCTGGTGCCCAGGGCCCTGTGGCCTGTGACTTGTGTTTTAGTGGTTTAAGGAAACAGGGTAGGAGGGAGGGAATACGGGGATATGTGTATAAAAACAGATGATTGAACTTGGTGTACCTCAAAAAAATAAATAAATAAATAAAATGAAACAAACAAAAAGAAACAGGGTAGGGGGACTTCCTAGGTGGCGCAGTGGTTAAGAATCCACCTGCCAATGCAGGGGACAAAGGTTTGATCCCTGCTCCAGGAAGATCCCACATGCTGTGGAGTGGCTAGGCCCATGTGCCACAACTATTGAGCCTGTGCTCTAGAGCCGTGAGCCATGGTTATTGAGCATGTGTGCCACAATTACTGAAGCCCATGTGTCTAGAGCCCATGCTCAGGAACAAGAGAAGCCACAGCAATGAGGAGCCTGCACACCACAATGAAGAGTAGCCCCCACTCACTGCAACTGGAGACCGCCCGTGTGCAGCAATGAAGATCCAATGCAGCACATAAATAAATTTATTTAAAAAAAAATAAAAAAGAAACAGGTTAAGAAGACAAGAGAGGAGGTAGAATGCAGATCCTTATTTGTATTTCTAAATTTTAATTAAATATATAATCTCCAGTATTATATGTATTCGTATCATGTTAAACGCGTACAGAAATTCAGTAATAAGGCTCAACTGTATCTCTCAACAGGTGATCTTTCTTATACCCAGCTCACTTTATTCATTTACTCACATGCCCTGTAGGCCTTTGAACTTATAACCCTGATTAAGTAAAATAATTCATGTGAAAGTAATAACTAATAAGTACATTGCCTGGCGTGGTACCCAGAGTTCTCAATATAATGTGTAAGATAGGGCATGTTGCCATGGAAAACATACCTGATTAGCATTAGTAATACTGAGGGTTAGGCAAGCAAAGTGCAGATGGGAAGGTTTGTTTAATAGACCAAAGGAGAAGCTCATGTTTGTAATGTAAATGAAATGAACTCTTTTCCCTTGAGTGTGAAATATGGTCTTATTGCTTGGAATAGGTTGTTTGTTTCCTGCTGATGCTTTGAGGTGCAGCTTCACTGTTCTAGTGACTATCGGCTGTAATATTTTTTGCCCCTCTCCACCTCATCCCCATAAAAATGAAGCACCTTTGGAATGGAAAAATAAAACCCTTTAGTGATATTGATTGTATTTAGTTTATAAACTTAAAAAGACATTGCAGATGGTAACAAGAATGTTGTACATTGGTAATAAACTGACTAAAGAAGAACGGACTAGTTTCAAGTCCTAGAAGTTATTGAATGCGAAATAAAACTAAAAACTATGAAATTATTAAGCTACAATATGTTATTAAGCTATATATTATAGCTTAAAAATTAAATATTTAAAAAATATTGGACCTGTGTCTTTTGTAAAATCAATTACCTACCTTTTTGAATGGGTTAAAAAAAAACCAATTAAATATTGCCCCCAAAGGCATATTGCATTGCATATTGGTACAAGTTAAATTTGGTAATGTATTGGGAGTTAATGTTATCAACTTACAGTTCCAGGGTGGTAGGAATACTATACCTACTAAGATGAAAAAATTTCAGGATATGTAATACTAATGATAGGAGTTGTTTATTTCCTGTTTAATGTATGCACTATTTTAAGTATCTCATGTGTATCATCTCATTTTAATCCCTTGGTCAGTCCTAGATAGTGGCAGGTATTACCAACATTTACAAATGAGAAAACTGAGAATTAGAATACTATATATTTTGCCCCAGTTCACACAGTGAAGGGCAGGAGGAGGATTTGAACCCAGGTCTGTCTGACTTGGAAGGATGTTCTTGAGGATAATCTAAGCTGGGTTGAAGGCTAATGCGCCATGGATTTGATTATTTTCATCAGGCAGATCATATGCTCAGGCCATTATGCAAAGCTTCAAAGGACGAATATTAGTTGCTTTTCCTATCTTCATTCCAGATAAGTGAAGGAAAAAAAGTAACAAAAGTACCCTATAGGTTACCGAACAAGTTCATTTGCTCCGCAGAAGTAGTTTAAAATATAATTTAAAAAAGTAATGAAGCTGTTAGAAAGCTGGAAACTTGACTTGTGTTTTGTTTTGCTTTCAGATCTAAAGCATGTATTCCTTATTTGAAAAAGAGTAAAATTGCTCACATCCTCAATCTCAGCCCACCACTGAACCTGAATCCACTGTGGTTCAAACAGCACTGTGGTAGGTGGCAAGATGAGGGGATGGCTTATTTAGTCATTTTGTTTTGTATTAAATCAGTGTATCTCTGATGTAGTCACAATTTGTACATAGCGTTCAACAGTAAATTTTCTGTGCAGAAATCAGTAGCATTTTGGCAAGTAGCATTTTGGTAAGTAGATTCTTTATCTTCTACCTGTAATTTAAAAAATTGAGATATAATTTACGTTAAGTAAAATGCACAGGTGTTAATGGTTCAGTTTGATGAGTCTAACAAACGTATACACCTGTATAACCAATACTCAAAAGGAGATGTGGACATCCCTGTCCTAGAAAGTTCCCTCAAGTCAGTGGGCGTGTTTTATTGTATGTAACTCATTCTTCAATAACATTGGTTAAAACTATCCATGAAATACTTTACCTTTCACAGCAAACTAGTGAATTAAGGTAAATAGGCTAAATAACAAGATTTATGTATAGGTACCTGCTTTGAAATAGTTCTATCAGATACTTAGTCCTTATTTCAACGTGATTCAAAGCAATTTGGAAAGGAAGACAATTGAAACAGGAATCCATAGAACAAAACTGTTTTAAATGACTAGGTTAAATGAATTGCAACCTTTTGTTTATATTTTACTAGCAGTAGTTTTCCTTTAATTGATTACTTTCATTTTTTGAAGAAGAAAAAAGAAAACAGATTAAGAAACAATAATGTAACTTTATCCCCATAATATTAAGAGAAATGAAAGTTTATTACTGCCTCTTTGAATCGAATATTAGGATGAAAATATATAAAAGTGGTTCATCCCTGATATGTATAAAACTATTTCCATACTACTATAGTTACTTCTATAAAAACTGTTCTTTTAAAAATAGTACATTGGGCTTCCTAGGTGGCGCAGTGGTTAAGAATCCGCCTGCCAATGCAGAGGTCACGGGTTCGATCCCAGCTCCAGGAAGATCCCACATGCTGCGGAGCAACTAAGCCTGTGTGCCAAAAAAAAATAAAAATAAAAAAAATAAAAATAGTACATTAAAAAATATATTTTGTATTATTATTTTATTAAATAATTCTGAAAAAAATGTATCAAGGAAGAAACAGTAATAGAAAGAAATTGGTTATTTATATTCACAAATTAATTTCTTTCTTAATTAAATTCTTGGTGGTTTCTTTTCAGCTTATACCATTGCTAAGTATGGTATGTCTATGTGTGTGCTTGGAATGGCAGAAGAATTTAAAGGTGAAATTGCAGTCAATGCATTGTGGCCTAAAACAGGTATGTACTTATAAAAAGTCTATTTATTGGATTCTCATTTATTGTCTTTGACACTCTTGGGTGGGTGGGGTGGGGTGCCAGTGAATAGACCATCAAAGGTAACCTCAATCTGTCTGTTGGGAAACATATTCAATTTTTCATTGTATATAAAAGGCCTCTTTCAGTCATCTTCTAGCTTTGAGTTGATCTACGTGGCTACATGATTGCTATACTAGAAACATTGAACCCAGGAGCACTTGAAGAGTCTCATTAAAGCCAACAAGAAGCCATGTGCGCTTCCCTGACCTTTTTTCCATCCTTGTCTTTGGTTCCTTAAAAAAATCTGCAGATTCTCATACTTTTGTTTTCTCTGCACATGTCCCAGCAAATAATTCTTTACTTTCTGCTATTCTTACTACTTCATCTTTTTCCTTTATGAAAAACCGAATTTTCTGTACTTTCACATGAGTTCCAAGTTCAGAGTGCCTGGATCCCCTTTAGGTGACAGAATAACCTGCATGTGACTGGGCTTTGTGTGCAGCTTTAGAGTTAAATGTATGATGGAAGCTGATGGGTACAGGCTAGGGAATATGTTGTATAAACATGAGGGAGAGTCAGTAAAAATTACAGAAAGGGACGGCCTGTCCTTGTGGGTTCTTATTCTCCACTTATATATCAGAACAGCTTAAAGGAGTAAAAGAAAAAAACTATTTTTATTATACATTTTTTCATATATTTAATAGATAATGCCTGTGAAAACCGTAACTATTTTCATCTTAAATCTAAATGACAGTCCTACACCACAAAAGTATGATAAAGAGATAACGTAGTGGGAATCACTTTTTCATTTTATGTATTTAACAGAACCTTTGTTGCACTAACGTCAGTACTCCAACATGTAAATTAGTGTGGTCCATTTCCAAGGAAACTCCTTAGGGGTCAATACTGGTATGTCTGCTCCTGGGACAGTGTCCTCCATTCAGTGGTCACTTAGGTATTTGTTGAATGAATGGTAATTGTGGATTCGCTTTGAAATTATCTTCATGTTCTTCATTACATTCCTTGAAACAGATTGCAGACTGGAATATTTTCACTTATTTGATGGTAGAGGGGGTTTCTGAGAAAGTGACTATTGAAATTTATTTCCTTGCTGTCCACCCTTTCCAACTACCGGCAAACTCTCCTGAGTGGAGCAGCTGTTGGGGTGGCAGGCAGGCAGGACTTGGAAGGAATGAGCAAGGCTTTGATTTTGTAAGAGAAGTAAGTGAGAAGCCTGAAGGAGGTTATTCCCCTCTGGGCCAGAGGACACAATGGGGCCAGTAGAGAGCATTGGAAGGAGAAATAATACTCAAGTTCCTGGAAAGAGCTCCACCCATGGAGATCTGAGGACCTTAACTGGGTGATTCAACAGGTTAGATAAATGTTTCCTACCCTGGAGGCTGAACAGTGAGGAGACCAGGGAGAATTCTTCTTAAGGCCTTCAAATGGATTCAGTAACTGGTACATCTGCCTTATTGCCTACCCATGGGGCAGAGACTGCTGCACTTGCCCCTGCAGGCAAGGTTGCCATTGTTAAAATTATCTAAGGGTGAGTAGAGCAGTGAGGAGACAGAAAGTGCCGTGCAGCTAAGGGGCTTCAAAATCCAGACACAGAAAGAATAAACAAAACACCCAGAATAACAGCTTTCATTGAAATAACACTGCTAAAGAAAACAGAAAATAGCTTGCTCAAATAAATGTAATAATTACTTGAGATTGAATTCTTACATGAAAAATGCTTTATAGAACTACACAGAGATTGTGTTTCAAATTGAAAAAAATTGTAGTAGTTGAAGGATTGGCTAGTCACTGTTAATACCTGAATAAGTAGCTTGAAAGTTTAAGTGCAAGAGGGAAGTCAAAATTCAGAGCAAAAACACTCAGAAAAGAAAGAAAAGAGACTTACGGCACTTCCCATGCAAATATCAGGAGTGCCAAGGGAGGAAAAAAGAACAAATGGAGGAGAAACAACAATTGAACTAAAAATAGAAAACAGTTCCCTTGAGCTGAAGAAAGACTTCAGTGTGTGCATTAGAAGGTTTACCAAATTTGAGGCTGAATTTGTGAGGAAGAAAAGACACCCGAGAGAATTTCAGAATTTCAAAGATAAAAAGAAAATCTTACAAGCTTTCAGGCAGAATATATGTTACTTATAAAGGGGAAAGAACCAGATTGCCAACTCTTTATATCTTCAATACCAGAAACAAAAAAGCAGTGGAATAACATCTATAGACTAAAGATAGGAAGGGATCTAGTCAAGATGAACATTTATTGACAAGATGAAAATAATGGGAATGTTCCAGGAGAAAACATTGGAGAAAAATGCTCTAGAAGGACTCATAACCAAAGAGCAGAGCAATCAGAGCAGAGGCTTTTCAGGATGGAGGGAAATGAAGAGAGGAAATAATGGCAAGCAAGTAATGCTGTAATATATATGGTTAAGTGTAAATGGATTATGATAGAATGACTGGGTATGTGAAATACAGGTACCAAGTAAGAACTCTTGGTATAGAAGAGATACTCTAAAGGAAACTGTAAGATTAATCTCTAACCAAAAGCTTACCAAGTTCTCTTTTCAAAATCTAGAAGTTGGGAAAGAGAGAAATATGGAAGCAGTTGAATTTTAAAGGGCTCATATGAGAAAATGTGATGGGAATCACTTTTTCTTTTCACTTTTAAAAATTTTAACAGAACCGTTGTTGCACTAACATCAGAACTCCAACGTGTAAATTAGTGTGACCCTTTCCAAGGAAACTCCTTAGGAGTCAATATTGGATTTTCCTGATTCTCTTCTTTGGGTCATTGAGTGTATTCTGTATCCTCTAAGGGACTTTATATTGTTTATTCCCATTCTTCTTCCTTCTGGCATTATTTTATTTATTCATTCATCACTCAGCAAATACCTAGTGGACAGTTACCACTTGGCAGACACTGCAGGGTTCTGGGGATACTTCTTTGGCCTTTTCACCTAGTAGATGAATAGGTTGGTAGGAGCTGACTGTTAAAAGAATATTTAATTCAGTATTTTTGCAGATTATTATAGCCCTAGAGGTACTCTTGAACAGAACTGCCGTATACAGCAGTGTGAAATGTACCCAGAGTTGTAGCTTAGGAGCAAATGAGGGATTTCTTTTGCTTCCCATCTGCTGTGTACTAGGTGAGGAGATTTCCTCAGCTCCAGGCAGTAGTGAAAGGCCTAATGGTCTATGGTATTGAAGCTGGGAGAACAAGGGGCTGTGGGTGAGAATTTATGGAACCCTGGTATATGTTGCTAATGCAACTCTTAGGAAAATTTAGCCATTGCAGCCAGCTCTCTAATCAGTATCTTTCTTTTGTAATAAGAACTCCAGAAATCAAAAAAAATTTTTAAATGAGGTATAGTTGATATACAATATTATGTTAGTTCCGAGTGTACTACATAGTGATTTGACACTTGCATACACTGTGAACTGACCACCACGATAAGTCTCGTAACCATCTGTTTCTATACAACGTTATTACATTATTAGTGACCATATTCTTTATGCTACACATTACATCCCCATGGCTTATTTTATAATTGGAGGTTTGTACCGCTTAATCCCTTTCATCTATTTTGCCCCACCCTTCACCCCATTCTCCTCTGGCAGCCACCTGTTTGCTCTCTGTATCTATCAGTCTGTTTTCATTTTGTTTTATTTTGTTTTTCAGATTCCACATATGTTAGACCATGTGATATTTGTCTTTCTCTGTCTGACATTTCACTTAGCATAATACTCTCTAGATCCATCTATGTTATCACAAATGGCAAGATTCAATTTTTTTTAATGGCTGAGTAATGTTCCATTTTGTGTGTGTGTGTGTATCACCACATCTTTTTTTTTAATTAATTATTTTATTGGCTGTGTTGGGTCTTTTTTGCTGTGTGCGGGCTTTCTTTTAGTTGTGGTGAGTGGGGGCTACTCTTCGTTGTGGTGCGCGGGCTCCTCATTGCCATGGCTTCTCTTGTTGCGGAGCACGGGCTCTAGGCACATGGGCTTCAGTAGTTGCAGCACATGGGCTCAGTAGTTGTGGCTCACGGGCTCTAAAGCACAGGGTCACTAGTTGTGGCACATGGGCTTAGTTGCTCTTCGGCATGTGGGATCTTCCTGGAGCAGGGATCAAACCCGTGTTCCCTGCATTGGCAGGCGGCTTCTTAACCACTGTACCACCTAGGAAGCCCCACCACATCTTCTTTATCCATTGATCCATTGTTGGACAATTAGGTCCATCTGGGTTATTTCTATATCTGGGTTATTATAAATAATGCTGCAGTGAACATGGGTGTGCTTATATATTTTTGAATTAGTGTTTTCGTTGTCTTTGGGTAAATACCCAGAAGCGAAATTGCTAGATCACATGGCAGTTCTGTTTTTAATTTTTTAAGAAGGAATCAAGTGTTTACAATTCTGTCTGCAGTTTGACTAAGATTCCTTTATGCCCTGACTTACTGCGGGTTCAGAACCATGATTTATTGCTTCTTCATTTCCCTGTGTTACTGTAGCAGACACAATTCTTTTAAGATTTTCTGGAGAGTGATATTTGTTGCAATGAGGCAAAAGATGAGAGTGAAAAAACTGCTTATACAAGTTTTTTCAAACATGTCAAGACTCATTGGTGAGTCATGAAATCAGTTTGGTGAGGCATGAAATCAATTTAGTGGATTGTGAAATTGATTTAGTAGGTGGCAGCAGAATTTTGTTATTTTTTCATTTTATTTCTAATTGAAAAAAATAGAAAATATTAGCATTGCACATAGTAAGAGTCAGTGTTGTTTCATAAGTTTTTTTCACATATAAATGTCATATATAAATGAAATATGTATATGTTTGTAAGTATATATGTGTAGGTATTGTGTGTTTTTAGTCATGCTGATAAAAAATGTTACTTATTGTGAATCACAGTAGAAAAGTTTAAAAGCTCACACTTTACTGTGCCTCTTTTTTCAGCTTCTTTTCCTTTTCTCATCCTTTCTCAGCTTCCTCTCCCTGCCTTAATCGTTGCTGTTACTAAAGTTGATAGATACTGAGAGGCAGGCAGTGAGTTAGAAAGGAAGGTCTCTGAGATAAAGTCTGAACATAGTGTGTTCCCTCTTTGTACCTGTTTTGTGACTTAACACTTTTTTTTTAAAGATTTGCGATTTTTTGTTTTTTTTAAATTAATTAATTAGTTTATTTATTGGCTGCATTGGGTCTTTGTTGCTGCATGTGAGCTTTCTCTAGTTGTGGCGAGCAGAGGCTACTCTTCATTGTGATGCACAGGGTTTCTCATTGCGGTGGCTTCTCTTGTTGCAGAGCACGGGCTCTAGGTACATGGGCGTCATTTGTTGTGGCACATGGACTCAATAGTTGTGGCTCACGGGCTCTAGAGCACAGACTCAATAGTTGTGGTGCACGGGCTTAGTTGCTCCATGGCATGTGGGATCTTCCCAGACCAGGGCTCGAACCTGAGTCCCATGCATTGGCAGGCGGATTCTTAACCACTGTGCCTGTTACTTGACACTTTATATTCATTCTTCTTCCAGACATTTTTACATGCCAGGCATAGTTCTCGGCGCTATTTATTCATTGTCTGTTCAACAGATAATTTATTAAGTATCTACCATGCACAAGGCACCTGGGGGTACTAAGATGAATGCGATGCAGTCCGTACCTTCAAAAAGTGTACCTTTTTTTAAAAAATATATTTATTTATTTATTTTTATTGGCTGCATTGGGTCTTCATTGCTCAACGCAGGCTTTCTATAGTTGCAGAGAGCAGGGGCTACTCTTCCTAGCAATGCACTAGCTTCTCATTGTTGTGTAGCACGGGCTCTAGCCTCGTGGGCTTCAGTAGTTGTGGCACATGGGCTCATTTATTGTGGCTCGCAGGCTCTAGAGCACAGGCTCAGTAGTTGTGGAGCACGGGCTTAGTTGCTCCGTGGCATGTGGGATCTTCCTGGACCAGGGCTCGAACCCATGTCCCCTGCATTGGCAGGCGGATGCTTAACCACTGTGCCACCAGGGAAGCCCAAGAGTTTACCATTTAATGTGAGAGACGAAAGAGTTTGTTACCATCATTTGCACTTTATCCTTGTTTCCTTGCCGCCACTCCTCTAACCTTTAGGTCTTTGGGATCCTGGGGTAACAAAGTGAGTAAAAGCCTAGTCCAACTCTAAAAATTTTAGATTTCATTCATCAGCAAATATTTCCTGGACACCTATTATGTGCTTAGCTCTGTTCTAGTTGCTTAAGATACATCAGAGAACAAAATGGACAAGAATATCTGCCCTTCTGGAACTTACAGTATAATTGGGAGAGATACAATAGACATTTAACGTAATGAATAACAAAGTATATAATATGCTAGAAGGTGATAATGCTATGGAAAAAATTGAAGAAGGTAAGGGAGATTAGGAGTCTCAGGTTTTGGGGAGGGTAAGTTGTGATTTTAAATAGGGTAGAAAGGTTTGACCTTTTTGAGGTGACATTTGAGCATAGACTTGAAGGAGGTCATGGAGTTTGGCTTGGGGATGTGTTAGTCATGGGATATTTGAGGGAAGAGCATTGAAGACGGAAGACATAGGCCCATGAAAGGTCCTTTGAGGTGAGCATGCTTGACAATGATGAAAGAGCAGGGAGAAGGCCCGTGTGGCTGGAGTAGGGGAGAGTGGTGGGAAGTGAGGAGATCGTGCCCATGAGGAAATGGTCAGATGTTGTAGGTTCTTGCCAGGGTTCTTGGGTTTTTACTCTATGAGTGAAGTGAGGAGCTTTTGGAGGGTTTTGAGCAGAGGAGCAACCTGATCAAATTTAAATTTGTGAAAGAATCTCTCTGGCTGCTCTGTTGAGGATAGATTCTCATGGGGCAAAAGGGGAAACAGGGAGACCAGTTTTGAGGCTATTGGAGTAACCTAGGCACAGATATTAGTAGCTGTGACCAGGGTGATGTTAGAGACAGAGAATAGTCAGGTTCTGATGTTTTTTGAAGACAGAGCCAACAAGATCTGCTGATGGACTAGATATAGGATATAAGACAGAAAGAAGAGTCAAGGATGACTCTGAAGATTTTGGCTGTAGTAACTGGAATGATGGAGTTGCCATCAACTGAGATGAAGGAAAGCTACAGAGCGGGGAGGTTGGGGAACAAGGTTAGGAGTTCAGTTTGGGGCATTGTGTTTGAGCATCCAAGTGGAGGTGGTCAGTAGGCAGCTGAGTTTGGAAGTCTGGGGGTCAGGAGAGAGGTCCAGGCTGGAGATAGAAGTTCGTGGATTATCAGCATATAGATGGCATACAGAGTCACAAGGCTAGATGATGTCATCTAGGGAGTGAATAGAAGAAGAGAAAGGATCATTGGCCATTGCATTGTTAAGAGGTTGGGAAGAAAAGGACAAAAATCCACACAGGAGAGTAACGGAGGAAGAACATCAGAGTATGATGTCCCGAAAGCCAGTTGGAGAAAGTGTTTCAAGGAAGGAGAAGAGTAATCAGTTGTGTCAAATGCTGCTCATAGCTCTTGTAAGATGGGGACTGACCATTGGATTTAGTAATCTGAACATCTCCTTCACATCACTTATAACATTTGAAATTAAATTGCTGATTTTATAACTATAATTGTTTAATGTCTTTCTTGCTAGAAAAACTTCAAGGTAGAGACAGTATCTGCTTTGTTCATTTTATTATAGTCATTGTAGATATTCAATAAATATTCTGTGAATGCATGAATGTGCCATGTGATTACTACCTAGGTCCAAAATAAATATTATGAACAAAGCTTATATAAGAAAGGGGGAGAACATTGTGTAACAGGGAACATGGAGGACATTACAGGATTGGAAGAAGAAATCAGCTCACTGCTGAGATCTTTGCTTTAGCTTTGAGATGTGCATTTTAGGTTTACTAGACATCTTGAAACCATTGGTATCATTGGGGTCCTAGACTTGTATAGCATCGTGAATTGGACTTACAGTCATGCTCCTTATGGTACATGGCATGACGGATTATGTATGGAATACTTTTAAAACATAGCAAGAGGGCCATGTATCTCAGATCAAAGGCTTAGAAAGGAGGTTTTCTAATGGAACAATTGAAATGAGACCACAAGAGGATTTTGGAGTTAGCAAGAACTGGACAAGGCATTCCTGGCAGAGGGAACAGAAAAGGCCACAGTATAGGAAAAATATTGTGTGTTTGGTGGAGCTACAAAGAGTTTGATACAGTTTATCTATGATGGGGTGCGGGCTTTTTATTTCTCTCTGAACTTGAGCAACTGCAAATGACTCATATTGGCCTGAATGTTGGGCGGGTGTGAGGTTGTGGGGGAGATGGACAAACTAAGCCCAGAGGTCTTGATTGCCAGGTTTAGGAGCTTGAATTTATTCAGTAGAAAGCCTCTAGAATTTTAGAAGCAAGAGAACAATAATAAGCAGAGGGAAAAGAGAAGCAGAGGTTTGTTGTTGAGGTTTGGGAAGTTTAATTTGGCATCTGAATATAGGTTGACTTGTAAGATTGTGGGAAGAGGAGGCAGGAAGCCTAGCTAGACTATTGCATTATTCATGATGGAGGCAATGAAAATGGATTTGAGAGGATGTTCAGGCTGCTGGCTGTTTGTGAGGCCTCTATTTAAAAAACATGTCCCTTCTTTCTGGACTCTGTAAAGTGGTTCTCTATTTATGCTTGCTGGAACCAGAAGCAATCTCCCAACATTATTGCCCTTCCAGGAAGAGGAGATTTATTGCACTTAATGAAATGAGTACAGTGTGACATATATAATCTACAATTAAAACAGTGTCCTGGTCCACTGTTTGTCCTCTCTGGCTCGATGTTCCTTCTCTACTGTGGCTACATTACCCCTCTGGGTCTAGAACTTTCACCCCAGTGAATTCAGCACATCCAGAAAAGGGACCAGGAAAATGGTACTGATGAACTCAGTGGCACAGTGGCAGGGCAAGAATAAAGATGCAGATGTAGAGAACGGACTTGAGGATGTGGGGCTGGCGCTGGGCGGTGGGGCAGGGGGCACATGGGGACTGGGACGAAGTGAGAGAGTAGCATTGACATGTATACACTACCAAATGTAACATAGATAGCTAGTGGGAAGCTGCTGCATAACACAGGGAGATCAACTCAATGATTGGTGGTGACCTAGAGGGGTGAGATAGGGAGGGTGGGAGGGAGGCTCAAGAGGGAGGGGATATGGAGATATATGTATAAATACAGCTGATTCACTTTGTTGTACAGCAGAAACTGGCACAACCGTGTAAAGCAATTATACTCCAATAAAGATATGAAAACAAAACAAAAGGGACCAGAAAGCATGCCTTAAGTAGTTTCACAACATGAGGATCTCAGGCTCCCGACTATGTCACCTTCAAAAATATAATTTTCTCTTTTTACAAGACCCATTTCATAGTTTCTGCTGAAGTTGAGGGTGGGGAGGGGAGGAGGGATGAGGGCTGCTATCGAAAATGCCTCTGCCTCTTGCCTCTGGACTGGTCAGAAGCAGTGTGGTAGAAGACGAAAGTCCATTTTTGGATAGGTTTCATGTGAGCTGGGGTGGGGAGTCTGGAACTGGTGGCTACTGATCTTGGTAGTGGCAGCAGAGAGAAAGATAAAAACATCACAGAATAGCTGCAGTTCTCTTGTCACCTGGACCACATTACATATAGATGTGGGTACTCAGCTAACCAGGGAGGTCAGGGTGATAAGGTGGCAGCTGGCCTCTCTGATACTAGAAGCCAAAACTAGTTTCTGTTTTTCAAGGGACCTATGTACCAACTAAGTTAAGCAGTTTATACCATATTTCATTGATTCTGAGGTGCCCATGTTTTCACATGTTTACATCTTTGATGTCATGTTGCTTTTATAGTTGATAATGTATTATAGTTTAATTGACAGGGTTTTTTTCCTCAGTGGTACACTTTATAATCAGTGGTATCGTTGGTTCAGTGAGAATATACAAGAATATGTGTGTGTGTGTAGATACAGAGAACAGAGTGGTGGGTACCAGAGAGGAAGAGGAGGGGGAGGGTGAAGTAGGTAAAAGGGGGTCAACTATATGATGATGGATGGAAACTAAACTTTTGGTGGTGAACATGCTATAGTGTATGTAGAAGTTGAAATGCGATGTTACATGAAACATCTATAATATTAAAACCAATTTATTGAGATAAATTTTTTAAAAGATATTTTGAAAAGTTCTGGGAATGGATGGTGGTAATAGTGGCACAACATTGCGAATGTAATTAATGCCAAAGAACTGTACACTTAAAAATGATTAATCTGAAAGAAAACCAATAGAATGCACCTAAGCCATCAAAAAAAAAATGGCTAAAATGTATATACACTTGGTTAAAAAGTGGTTAAAGTATATATTTATCACTACAATAAAATCTTTAAAAGAAGAAAAGCTAGAATTATTTCTTGTGCTTAGAAAACATGAAGAAATTTATTCATGTATATTTCCAAATTTGCAATAAAACCAGCTATAATCAGGAGAATCACTCAGAAGCTAGTAGATATTTTTCCAGTTATTCCTTAATAAGACTTGTTTTAGGCTTACTTTTGGTATTGTGATCCAGGGCATATCAGCTTTTGTTGTACATCTTGATTATTTTTTTTGCCAGAAATCATCAGGGAATTTGACTTGATTGATCCTGTTGTTAATCTGTTTTTATTGTCAGTTTTATAACCTGTTTGGTTGGCCTGTTGACCTTGCAAAACCTTTGTTGAGAATAACTGCATGACTCACGTCCTGATTTGAGGGGGAGGTCTATTTGGGCCTTCTTTATATGTTACGTAAAGAAAGGTCATTAAAGTAATGGTAGGTTGTTTGGGAAAACCATTCCTTGTTCTTATGTACGTGACATGTATCAATATATACCTACGCAACATAGTCTGAATAACTTTTAAGAATGTGTGTGCCATTCATATCGTCTACAGTGAGACTGGAGTGTGTATGTGTGCATGTAGTCTCATTGTAGGCTATACTGAAACATTTACAGAAAAATTCTGCAGTTTATGGGAGTAAGATGATAACTGAACTCTAAAACTGTTGGTTAACAAAGTATGACCCAAAAGTCACATGGTGGCTAAGAGCCTGGCTCTGGAGTCAAGCTGCCAGGTGTGTGAATTCTAGCTTCTGTAACCTTGGACAAGTTACTTAACCCCTCTGTGCCTGAGCACTGTCATCTGTAAAATGAGGGTAATAGCAGTAACGTACCTTGTAGAATTCATTCAGATAATGTATGTAAAGTATATAGCAGCATGCCCAGCACAGGGCACACTTAATAAATGTTAGCTGCTATTTTTTTATTAATAAGGTACCACTTCAAGAGTGAGGCCAGAGCTCTTGAGCTATTGGTAAAGTAAAACATTTATTCCTAGTAAAGGAATTTTAGTTATAATGTGGAGAAGTATCTTCTAATTCAGTGCTTTTAGGAAATTCCCCAAGTTAATGTGCACTCTTTGAAAGAGGGATGTGTGCTGGGATGTAATTGCCATGAAAGTAGGGACTTTTTGTCTATCTGCTCACCTGTCCCCCAGTATGTCCAGTAGTGCCTGACTTTTTTGTGAGGCTCAATAACTGTTGAGTGAATGAAAAAGGGTCAGTGACTTTTTTTTTTTTAATTTATTTATTTTATTGGCTGTGTTTGGTCTTTTTTGTTGTTGCGGTGAGTGGGGGCTACTCTTCGCTGCGGTGTGCGGGCTCCTCATTGCTGTGGCTTCTCTTGTGGCAGAGCACGGGCTCTAGGCATGTGGGCTTCAGCAGTTGCAGCACATGGGCTCAACAGTTGTGGCTCACGGGCTCTAAACCGCAGGCTCAATAGCTGTGGCACACGGGCTTAGTTGCTCCGCGGCATGTGGGATCTTCCTGGAGCAGGGATCGAACCCGTGTCCCCTGCGTTGGCAGGCGGACTCTCAACCACTGCGCCACCTAGGAAGCCCCGGGTCAGTGACTCTTAAAAGCTATAAACTTTTCATTTTGTTGACTGAATCAGGTAAGTTATTCCAGTATGTAATGATTTCAGATGATGGTTTAATAGTGGAATGGAGGGGAGTTTATGAAAGTTATTAGAAACTCTGAAACCTAAAGTACATTTGAACAAATTGACTTTCATTGCTTTAAATGTAAGCTAAGATACATAACATAGATACATTTACATACATTTACACAGAAACATAACATACATTTACATAAATTGAGATAAGTTACTATTCACAACTTTTACAATATATAATTAATAATGTAGTATTAATAGTAGAGTTTTAAGTTACTTCATAAAAAACATAATTAAAAATTATATGCACTTAAAACAATGGAAATTATAGGCAGATATTAATAGTAATTATCTCTGGGCAGGGGGAATGTAGATCATTTAAAAATTCTTCCTTGGGACTTCCCTGGTGGTCCAGTGGTTAAGACTCCACGCTTCCACTGGAGGGGGCACAGGTTCGATCCCTTGTTGGGGAACTAAGATCCCGCATGCCGCAGGGTGCAGCCAGAAAAAAAAAATTCCTTTTGTTTCTCTTTATTTTTTAGTATTTCATACATGAAAGTAGTATCTGAACTTAAAAGGGATCCCCAGGTCCAACCAGTATTTATTGAATGTTTATGGTATATTTGTCATTGTTTTAGGCACTAGGGATACAGTGATGAAAAAGAAAAACAAAGTCTCTATATTCTAGTAGAGGGAAAAGAGAAAAGAAGCTTAGGAAAGGAGCTCCATATTTCAGAGACAGGAGACTGAGGCCAAAAGATGTGAAAGTAGCTTGCCAGAAGAGTCATGGCATAGTTGGCATGAAAATGTCACTCACCTGATTTACAGCTCAGTGCTCTTGCTATTATTCTTCACTGGCTTTCTTATCTCTCAAGAAGCATATGCAAATTCTTTGAGCATTCTTAATCAGAAATCTAATTGAATTTTGCCATGAGTCTTATGAAGTTCTCTGTAAAGGCAGTTTGTATAGAGTAAGGAACATGTGTTGTCTACCCAGTTACATCAGTAAACATTTGGCAAATCCTTTAAGCTCTCTGGACCTTGTTTTCATCACCTGAGTTATAAAGATTAGTTGTCTTCCTCATTACTCCCATAGTCCTGTTACTGGATCTGGAGTTATGTATGTGTATGTTTGTTTTCTCTACAGCCATACACACTGCTGCTATGGATATGCTGGGAGGATCTGGTATCGAAAGCCAATGTAGAAAAGTTGATATCATTGCAGATGCTGCATATTGCATTTTCAAAAAGCCAAAAAGTTTTACTGGCAACTTTATTATTGATGAAAATATCTTAAAAGAAGAAGGAATAAAAAATTTTGATGTCTATGCCGTAACACCAGGTAATGCATATAGTTTTCAAAAGTCATGATGTGTTTTTCCACATTTTCTGCAATGGATATGTCTGTTTTGTGTGCGTGTTTATGTGATTGTAGAAATAACATGCTCTTTTAAAAGCTGTCCTCCTAAGGAAGGGAAAAACCCAGACCAACACAACTTCTCTTTTAAAAAAGAGAAAGGGAAACCAGAAGTGATTTGAAGGCTTTTTAAGCGATATACAGTTAGAGAAGATCACGTTAGCTTCTAACCATTTCCAAATCTTGAAACCAAAAATGAAAATTAGTTTTTAAAGTTGACCTTAAAATCACACAGTAAAGATTTTGTTCAAGGATGTGGTAACAGATAATATAGTGATGAGTTTTTTTACAAAACCTTTTTAAGACTGTGGGCTTTCCAAATGTTGTCTCTTAAGTGCACTCTGAGAGTAGCTTCATGATGAATGGTGAAGGTGGATGTACAGGGTCTACCTCACATACAAGGGGGGATTTGAGAAGACCCCTTGTTCAAAAGTAATTCTTCCTGTTGTAACTGCAGGTGATGATAGTGCTGATAATACATTTTTACTTTATGTATAAAATATAATGTATACTATATAATAGACAATATAGCCTCAAATGGGAGTTGCAGTTATTTGTGCAAAATGTATTTTAAATATTATTAATTAGGTTGAGCTTCTAGGTGACAGAAACCACATATTTCTATTTGTAGCATCCCTTTCTCTTCCGTTTGAACTGAATTGAATTACATAGCTCTTTACAGTTTTACAAAACACTTTTGTATGTAGTATCTATTTAACCTTCATAGTGATCCTATGAGGGAAGCAATATCGTATAGTGATTAGGAACAAGTGAAGTTTGAGAGGAGCTAACCCAGTTGCCATTTCCGCTCAGCTGCTCACTAGCTGGGCAGCCTTAGGCATGTCACCTGTTTTCTCTGAGCCTCACTTTGCTTATTGGTTAAAATAAGGGAAAGATACCTTCTACGTAAGATTTTTGTAAGAACTAAATATAATAATGTATATAATGTGCTTGGCATAGTGTCTGGCTTATGGTACAATCATAGTACTCAGTAGTTAATATTTATAGTAGAAAAACAGGCTCAAAGAAATTAAGCCCTTGCCTAAGAGCAGTTACCTAGTGGCAGAACCTGAACCAGAGCCACATCTTCTGGATCCTGGTACAGGGTAATTATCACTTTTGGTTTTAAAGACACAATGTCAGTGTGCACAAAATTTTAAATTTGATTTAAATTTAAATCCTATCAAGTGTTGAGAACTTAATATAATCAGGTACTACGATTAAGTGTTAGGATATAACATAGACTGGTGCATTCCTGCTCTCCATTTTTTTTTTTTTAATCTTCTGAGGGAAAGAGACACACATTAACAGAGATGGGAAACCAGTTCTTCTTAATGAGGAACGCCCTTCTCTGGGGTGCCAGGTAAGAAGTGAGTCCTGAGCATTTTGGAGGGATGTAGGACAGAAAGGTTGCATGGATAGATGAGAAGGAGCAAAAGCTCTTGGGAGAGCAGTTAAGAGCTTAAAATAACAGGTGACACTGGTTGGATGAAATTTGCCATAGGAGAGGAGGATAACTGGGTTACAGGAAAAGTGTTTTTGCTTAATGAAGGTCAGATCGTTTGACACTTCTCATGGGAGTCTTTTCCACAGCACCAGAATGATCAATAAAATAAAAACATAATGTTTATTATTAAACAGATGTTAAAATCTTAATACACTGAAGTTATTACATTAACGTGATTATTTTGGGGATCAATTTTTCAGGCCATCCTTTGTTACCAGATTTCTTCTTGGATGAACAGCCAGTTATAGTTACCAAGAAAGCGGAAACACATGGTAAGATGTAGACCATATTTTCTGTAGGAAAATAAAGTTACTAACTTATGTATTTCTTCCCAAATGTAAAATCGAACATTTCTGCCTTCTGCTTTTAAGCTGGTTTTTTTTTGTTTGTTTGTTTTGGCTGTTCTGTGTGGCCTGTGTGATCTTAGTTCCCTGACCAGGGATAGAACCTGGGCCCCTGGTAGTGGAAGCACTGAGTCCTAACCACTGGACTGCCAGGAAATTCCCTATTTTGTAATTTTAACTAGACAAATAATGTCCTGGTTAGTTCTAGCAAAGAAGGTTGTCTTTTCTTTCTACCAGTAAGACGTTTTTGGTATATTCTTTTCATTTGATTTTTTAAAAAGCTGTCTTTAAAATACACCTTTTTTTTTTTTTTTTTTGGTTTTTTTTTTTTTTGACTTGGTGGAATCATCCACTTTGTCTATTTCCAAACTAGATTTTTAAAAAAATATTTATTTATTTATCCAGTTTGTGCCAGGTCTTAGTTGTAGCTCCAGCGCTCCTTAGTTGTAGCTCTAGGGCTCCTTAGTTGTGGCATGCATATGGGATCTAGTTCTCTGACCAGGGATCAAACCGCGTCCCCTACATTGGGAGCGCAGAGTCTTATCCACTGCACCACCAGGGAAGCCCCCAAAATACACCTTTTAAAAGGTTTTATTTCTTTTCCTTGGCACTGTTTTTAGGTGTTTTGTGTTGATATTTTATTTTGAGAAAAAATGTTGTCACATCAAAATGTATCTGATGCCATTCTCAGAGTTTGTGCTATGTGACTACTTTATGGGAGAAATTAACTTGAAAGGAGGTTTGGGTTTTACTTTGTTTTGTTTTGGAGAAACAATAGCTCCCTTGAATTGGTCCAGAGTTTGCATTTTAGTCTTTGTATTCTGGAATTATGCCACTAGCTTACTGACAGATGTCAGAAGAAACACTCTTCAGTGAAAGTCCATGAAGAAGAATTTCTCTCATGGTTTATTAATAAGAATAGCAGTGCTTCTTCTGGACCCTTACCTTATTTTTATATTATAGACTCTGTGAATCCCCTTAGTGAGCATGGATTCTTTAGATGGCAGCTAGAAAGTTTAGGAAAACATTTCTTTTGTACCTTTAGCAAACCTATAGAACCTTACGGCAATGCATTTTAGTGACAAACCTTATTTCCAGCTTAATCTTATCTTTTCTATTTTTATCTTTTCTTTGTTCAAATTTTTGGGGATAATTTCCAAAAATTACTTAAGTAATAAAAAAGGCAACTTTTATTTTGTGTTACAGAAAATTTGAAAAATATGGAAGGGAAAATGGTTGCTCATTCATAATCTCATCACCTAGAGATAGCTCTTTCTAGAATTTATTTATTTTTTATTTTTTAAAAGAGTTTTAGTCTCTTTTTTTAATAAGTTTATTTCTTTATTGGCTGCGTGTTGCTGCATGCGGGCCTTCTGTAGTTGTTGCATGCGGGCTTTCTGTAGCTGTGGCAAGCAGGGGCTACTCTTTGTTGCAGTGCACAGGCTTCTCATTGTGGTGGCTTCTCTTGTTTGGAGCACAGGCTCTAGGCGTGTGGGCTTCAGTAGTTGTGGCACGTGGGCTCAGTAGTTGTGGTGCACAGGCTTAGTTGCTCCATGGCATGTGGGATCTTCCCGGAGCAGGGATTGAACCCATGTCCCCTGCATTGACAGGCAGATTCTTAACCATTGTGCCACCAGGGAAGTTCCCTCTGTGACATTTCTTAATTGTAGTTTTGGGAGTCAGGATGTCTCTGGTTTATGATTCTCTGGCCAGGTGGTCTGTGGCTCAGGGGCCTGTTAGTTCATCTTGCTCTGAGTTTGTACATTAATGATGAAATCTACAGCTACAATTTTAGTATATCAATGATGTTATCAACAGCGGCAGTTTTAGTCATCTGACTCTAGGTGATTAGTGTTCAGTTAGCACAGGATTAAGTTCAGAGGGGACAAGTAAGGGAATAAAGTTTTGGATAGAGAGATTAATCATAAACCTGGTAAACTTGTTTTAGGGGAACTCAGTTTCATTTCTTTCCCCAAAGTTTTGAAATTTGTTGTCTGCTGACTGTACCTTTCACATATTTTACAGGTTTGATTTTTGTCTCCTAAAGTTTTATTCTCTTGTGCAGAGTCATCATGCTGTGTCTAAGTATTTCAGGTGGTAAATGATGCAGTTTATCCTTTGGCAAGTGTCTTTCAAGGCTACACTGAAGTTTTTGCTGCCATCTCCTTGACACCTCAGATGATACAGATGATATATCTTGATTAATAGAGAAATTGCCTGAAGTAGTCACCTACTAGTAAGACAGTAGTTCCAGCAGTTATTGTGTGACAAACTTAGTTCTGTCTGGTATACTTACTAAAACCAAATACATTCCTGTATATTTCCTGCCTCCAGAAACTTGAAGGAAGCCTGTCTTTGTTTTCTTCATTTTTAGCAGCCTCTGCTTGGTCCAGTTCTGCTGAGTTTCGGTCTTGGTGCTATGCTCAGCCTTTATGTTGCCTATATAAAAATTACATAGTTAGACATAGAAGAAAATGTAGAGGAAGTATTACCCAGTCAGACTGCCTGGGTTGGAATTCCTGCTGTTCCACTTACTGCATGTAACCTTGGGTGTGTCACTGAGTATTCCAGTTGCCGTTTTAAAATCTCACTTCTTTTTAATCTTGAGTTGTGTTTATTTTATTAAGCATATTGAAATGCCTTCTGAAACAAGACACATTATAAATAAAAGGGAGGAAACTAACCTTTTGTATTTATTGCATGTCTGGTCACCTTCATGAGTTTTTGTTTTGTTTTGTTTTAGACTTCTAATAGTTTCTAATAGAGCGACAGTTACTGAAAGCATATACTTTGGAGTAAGACAGATCTGGGTACAAGTCCTAATCCCTGCTACTTATGTGTATGACCTTGGACAAGTCACTTCAGCCCTCTGAAACAGTTTTCTCAGCTCTTACTTCCCTTATGCAAGTATCATGAGGGTTAGGTATGATAAAGCATCATATTGTGAATTTTACATAGTAAGTTCCCTATAAATATGCGTTGATGTAATTATCATTGAGTAATTATCTTGAATTTCCTCAGCGGCCATGCTTACTGTCTACATATAATAATGATATCTTATAGGATTATTTCTGGCATATATCAATATACTGACTCAAACTTCCAGGAGAATTTGGAAATATTTATTGAAACTATTTATTTTAGGTATTCTTATTTTATTTTTAATTTTAATAGGAAAATCTTAAATTTTACCCATAAGTAAGGTGTTAGATGTTGGTTATGACTTTTTATCAGTTATTTAGATTAATGTCTACATTTTTATTATATATATTCTATATTTTATTTTTTGTTATGTTTTGAATATGGCAATTAATTAGGTAACTTTCTTTTTCTATGTTCTTTTTCTTGACTGTTTGAAATATCTCACGTACTAAGTTATTTGAGTCTTTTCTGAAGTTGTCTCTTTGAAAATGTTTTTATTTTCTCATTCAATTATTGGCTTTTTCTAAAATAAAAAAACCAGAACCATCAATTTGAAGTTTTAAAATTTATTTAAGGGTTGACATGTAGTAGTCATTATAATTTTAAAATTTTCATGTTTATTTTGTCCCTTTTCTCTTTTTAAAGTTTATTTTTCTCTGCTGTTTTCTTTGATTAAATTTTCTAGGAAGTTGCCAATTTTACTGTATCTAATTATTTTTTCTCAAAAGAACCAGATTTTAAATTTTATTTCATTTTTCATTCTACTGCTTTTCTCTTTACTGATTCATTACTTCTTTTTATAACAGCTTTGAGACATAATTTACAAATATCAAAAATTCACCATTTTAAAGTATGCAGTTAAGTGACTTTTAGTATATTCAAAAAATTTTGCAACCATTTGATTCATTAATTTAAAAGTTTTTGCTTTATTATTTTCTCTTTTCTGCTTTCTTTGAGGTTGCACGTTTTTATTCCTTTTCTTGCTTGTTAGGCTAATACTTCATTTTTATTCCTTTAAAAATAATAAAATAATTTTGATTGTGTGCTTACATCCCCTTAATATAACTTTGGCCACATCCAGTAGATTTTGTAATGTACTTTAATCAATTTTGATATCATTTTTAATTAATTTGTATATAAAAGCTTAGTATAGAAAAGCATAAAGAAAATTTAAAAAATCACATGTAATCCACCACCCAAATATAAATACTGTTTGTATTTTTTGGTTTCTTTCCAGTCACTTTTATTTTTTGAAAATATAACTTAAAATTCATATCCACGAGTATATATTTTACCTGATTGGGTCATATTATACTATAATTGTATATACTTTGTTTTACATAACATTACATTGTATTATTCATGTCTTCAAAAACAGATTTTTGAAATTGGCAGCCTAGTATTGTATACTATCACATGAGTGTAATATTTATTGTAGTGGTTTGTAATTGTTTCCTTTTATAAATGTTACAGGATTTTCTTATAGTAGATCACCAAAAGTGGATGATCAGACAGTGGGAGGGTTCCTGATACATATTACCAAATTTCCTTCCAGAATTACAAATACTGGCAGTATATGAGTACCTCCCTCACTGCACTGTCAGCAAGAAATGTTGAAATATTGATACATATCTGAATTTTTTAATTGTCTTCACAATACTATAATAATAGTATATTCTTTGCTCCATTGGATCGTAAGTATTTCATCTTTAGTATCTGCTGAAATTTATGAGAGGGTTTTACTGTTTGTCTCTGGAAACATCATAATGGAAGGTAATTTATATTCAGTAAATTTAGGATATTTTTGTATTGGTTTTGTTGTATTCTGGAGTATCTTTATGCTGCCAGTTAGATTTTATTTAATAGCCTTTGATGAGTTTATATTGGATTAAGATGGCTGGGTATGATTTGAGTTGGGAAATAGATGGAGAGTTAATCTTCAGCCTAGAGTACAGCTCGTCCTTTCAGTTAATTTAAATAACAAATTATTCTCACCTGTTTTAGGGGGGCAGCCAAACTGCCCACAAATAATTCCAGCAGGATAAATAAAGACACAGAGTTTGGTATCAGGGGGACAGCTTCATGCTATGGGATTCGAACAGTCCTATGCACTGCACATCTTCTCCCCTGGCTCATCATATACTGAATGGTTATGCCCAATGGTTTAAGCGAATACAAATTTTAAAATGTTGCAACCTGTATTCCCCTGGCCTTGGGTTTCTAGTCAGTGAAGTCTTCATGAGAGTAATACATGGTTTGACCTTCCTCTTCATCAAGTGGGAGGGACCAATCTGATGGAGATTGGGAGAAGAAACAAGTTTGTGTGGTGTAGGCCCTTTTGAGCCTTCTTTCTTTCAGAGTAGACTATCCTCAGTTTTCATATGAGCTTTACTTACAGAGGCATTTCCATTCCCTGATGGGAGGAGGCAGGTTCAATCCAGGGATGAAAAGACTAGGTGAATAAGTTTAATTCTGAGGTAAAGTTATTGAGAAGTTCACTTGGCTGTTGATTCAGGCTATGATCTCCAGTTCATCTCCACTAATTTACATAGTTGATATTCTGATCTCTATCTTCCTGACTTCAGTCTTCTTTTCTCATTTGGTTTTGGAACTCAGAGGTGATGATAAAGAAATGATTAATTGTTACCACTAAAACTCTAATAGTTTGTTTAGATCTGTTTATTATGAACACTGTGTAATTTAGTGGGTTTTTTTTAAAACCTAATCTGGGAGTTAATCTTTTACTTGAAGAGTATCAACTACTTACATTTATAATCATAACTGACGTGTTTGGCTATTATTCCATCAGTTTTATGCTTTTAGATGCCACTGAATGTACTTAAGGTCATTTTGGTCAAATGGGTCTAATTGGTAGCAAGTCTGTTCTGCTAATTAATTAATTTTGTATGTGACTTTACATTGCCTAGACTTTAGAGGCACTTATGTCAATAACATGTTATAGGTGCTGTTCCAGAATTGAAAGAAGAGCAGGCAGAGCCATCATCAAAACCACGCTCTGGAGCTGTGGAAGAAACATTTAGAATTGTTAAGGACTCTCTCAGTGATGACATCGTTAAAGCCACTCAAGCAGTCTATCAGTTTGAACTCTCAGGTAAAGGGTACTTCTGGTGATCTGGAGCTTTTATGAAACAAAGTAGGATATTTTCCTTGGAAGTATATCAGCCTCCAGTAGTAATAACGTGGATAGTTGACTATATTCAGACCCTTACCCTCGAATGTAGACATTTAAGAATAGCAAATAACTATTGATTTGTATTTTTGTGTTCTTTTCTTTTTGGTTTTTGTGCATCTGTTATAGTTTTTGATTTGTGGTTACCGTGGGGTTCATATATTTTGACCCATAATTATATCTTCTTGTTTTAAACTGGTAGTTCCACCTGTAAGTGGTAGACTTGTTTTCTACTTGTTTTTGTAGTTCTTCTCTTTTCTAGTGATTTGTATTTTTAATTTCATATCAGCGCATATGGACATATGTAGAATAAAATTTCTTTAGAAATACCTCTAGTGTTAAATAACTCCTTGGTGTATATAATTAAGAGAAAATCTTATTTAGAAGGGTATATGGATCATGACAGGTAGTATAATACATTAATTTATCAACCATGGGCTCATTGCCTGTTTTGGGGGGGTTTTTTGGTTTGTTTTTTGGGTTGCGCTGCATGGCTTGTGGGATCTTACTTCCCTGACAAGGGATTGAACCCCGGCCCACAACAGTGAAAGCAGTGAGTCCTAACCACTGGACCGCCAGGGAACTCTCTTGCCATTTTTTATCTTTGAGATTATTCAGGTCAGTCTGAATGCAGACAGCTTTTAAAACGTCTCAGTATTTTTCTTATCAACATATTATTAATACGTTAATGATAATTTTAAGAATTAGCTACTACAGTCCCATTGTACACAGACTTTGACATTATCAGTTCTTTTATCCTTTGTCACCTCTACTTTATCTTAATCTATCTGCATCTTCCTGTTTTTACTTCCTTTTCTTAGAACCCATGGTCATGTTGCTTCAATCACTCTCTTGCCTGTATCCTAAACTTCCTGACCTGGTACTTATGTCACCAGCTGTCAAAATCCTAGTCCTGGAATCAAACTATCTGGGTGATCCACACTTGCATCCAGGCTACTAAATTTTGCTGGAGAAAAGGGGGGAGGGGTGGTGGGAATCACACCAACCGGTGAATCTGGACCAGTGAAATTTCATCATTGCGCTTCTCCAGCTGGGGTCTAAGCAGCAGGTCAGAATTCTGTTTCTGTGGTCAGCTTATTGCCTCGTTTTCCACAGTGACTATTTTAAACCTTTCATTGTTTCTCAAATCTCCTATTTCCTTTCACCATTTCCCTGCCTGTTTCAACAGAGAATGCCACCTCTTCTTTCACAGAGATAGGGGAAGCCTACAGACAGGAATTGCTCCAGCTTCCTGCCATCTGATACCAAACTGATGTAGGCATTGACCTTTCTTCCTTCCCTCCTAATAGGCAGAGCTCAACTCCAGATCCGTGCATCCTAAGCTTTAGTGTCCGTACTGATCACCGCGGGGCGTGCTAAAATGCAGAATCTGATTCAGTAGGTCTGAGGTAGAGTCTGAAGTCTGCATTTCTGATGTGATGACAGTACTGCAGTTCATGGATCACACTTTGAGTAACAAAGTTCTAGGTCCCATTTCCTCTGGCATCCTCAGGGAATGTGTGTTTTCTCTTCCACCTGTTCATCCTGAAGCCTCCTTCCCAGTGGTTTTTTAACATTCCCAAAGTCTGTTCTATCTTTAAGAAAACCACAGCAATAACAGCCCTCCCAATCACCTACCCCACTCCACCCCCCCATCTTTCTTCTCCCTTTTAGAGCCTAACTTATTTTCATGTGCAGTTTGCTCTGCTCTGATGTCATTTTTCTCCATTGCACTGAATTTGCTCTCACCAAGCACCTTGGTGATTTCTGTCTCACCAGTGGGGGCATTTGTCATTCTTACCTTGTCACCACTCTGCAACATTTGATGCTGTGGACCACTCTTTCCTTTTGGAAATGCCCCTTTGCTTTTCTTCCCTGTCTGTAATCATGTCTTGGCAGTCTCATGTGTTAGGTGCTTCTCCATCCTTTCCTTAAATGTTAGTATTCTTCAAGTCACTGTCTTAGCACTCTTTATACTACTCTACAGACTTTGTCTAGGAAAACCCCAACCACTCACATAGCTTCAGTGACCACCAGAGCTGATTCCTTATATATCCATCTTCCCAGCTTGGTCAGACTTCATTTGACATTCTCACTTGGCTGTCACAAAGATGCCTCAATCTGAAAACGTCCGTAACAACTCACCATTCCCAGTCCCTGCCTTTGGCACTACTTGTTAAATCTGCTCTTCTTCAATAGTCCTCTCTCAGTAAAAAGCACACCAGTATTTACCCAGCTTCCCAAGCCAAAAACTAGCAAAGCAAATCATTCTTCTGCACCCTCCCTACCTTTTCCTCTTCATACTCATTCAGTTACCTAGTTTTGTGGTACTGCTTTGAAGTTCTCTTTCAAATATGCCAACTTTACTCCATTTCCACTGCTGTGGTCCTGACCGAGGCATACATCCTCAAGCACCAGAACAACCCCAGTACCTTCCTAAACTGTCCTCTGCATCCTCTTTATCCCCTTCCAATATCTTCTCTACGCAGCTGTTAGGGTGATCCATTTAAAATACAAACCTAATGTCATTCCTCTTCCATGGCATTTCCCTTATGATGAAATCAGGGAATCCTTTACATGGCTCATTGCACTCTGCATCGGACTGCCTTACAAGGTCACCTGAGGCCACCATCCACTCTCTTTCTACCTTCTAGTTCTTCAGTCCTTTTTTCAGTTCCTCATCTAGCAAATTCTTTTTAAATCTCAGCTTCAGCTGGGCTCTCCTGACTCCATATCACCTTCCATGTCCCATTTTGTAAGAACCATGTTATTGCAGAGTCTTCAGAGCCTAGTCTAGTGCCTGGCACAGAATAAATACTTAATAAACATTGGCTGAATTTGATAGAGGCCTGGGGATTTCAACCTGGGTAACAGCATTATATATGATTATTCTAATTGTACAGTTATTAAGTTTAAGAAGAACAAGGCTTGTTTGACATTTATTTCTATATCTTTCTTTTCTGTGTAGGTGAAGATGGTGGAACATGGTTTCTTGATCTTAAAAGCAAGGGTGGGCAGGTCGGATGTGGAGAGCCTTCTGATCGGGCAGATGTGGTGATGAGTATGTCTACCGATGATTTTGTAAAAATGTTTTCAGGTGAGTTTTTAATTGTACTCGTTTACTGATCAAGGAAAATTTTGTTCCAACATTTTGCTTTATTCCTTTCCAAATAATCAAGACTCATACGTGTTTGTAGCAGTGTAATCTTAGTGACTATTGAAGTTGATTGGAAGAGCACATTGTCTTGGAAAGGTGGTTCTTACTGTTAGCTCTACTGACCCTTCTACTTCGTCCAACAAATGGGGAGAAGATGTTAGAGTTTACTTTTTGCCTGACTGAGAAGCTAATAAGACAGATAAACCAGATAAATCAGAAGCACTCCTAGGTAGGCTTCATTTCTACTAGTTGGACTAAGATCTCATTTCCAGTAACACCTTGGTCACCAGAGGTGCTGAACTTAGCTGCAGCTTGTTTATTGAGAGTAAGGTCATGCTTCAGTCTTGCCAACAATTGTAATAAGAAAGTGCAGCCATCTCCCGTGGTCCAGTGACCTGCTTTCTGTGGAATCCATAACCAGGAGAAGCTTCTGCATAATGTCCTGTTCTGCCTACGTATCTCTAACTGTGCCAGCAAAATTTTAAGGGTAATTTTTTCTATTTTCTGCTCTTACAACACTGCTCTAGATGGTGAGTTAATTAACACATGTACTTATTAGAAGCAGCACTTTAAACAAAAGTATTGTAACATTTTAGTCTAAAGATCCTAAAGATTAATTTAATGAGTTATGTTATTTATTCTTCATTCTGTTTTAATATTCATAAATTGAAGATCACAGTGTATTCTGTGCCCTGTAAGTCTCGCTTTTCATTTCTAACCCAGGATGCTAATGGCCTACGTACTATCTGAGCCAGTTTGTGTATGATGTTACTAATGATCTAGGTTTCTTCAACTCCCCCCCCCCCCCCGCCTTTTTTAAAACAGTAGTACTAAATATTCATAGTACAAAAATTTAAAAATATGCTTAGGAAAAAAGAAAATAAATAATATTATTTTTTATTGTACTACTGAAAGATAAAACCATCAGTTGATTTTTGGTTTAAAGTCATATATATATATATTTTAATGAATGTATATAAATATATGTATGCTTATACAAACAAGATTATAGCATTACTGCTATTTGGTAACCTTTTTCACTTAGTACATTATAACATCTTTTAATGTTAATGAATAGTTATCTCTTTAATCATTTTTAATTTCTTTAGTGTTTGTTTAGTGTTTCAAAATCTGTTTCTCTGTAGGGCTTAAACACAGTGCTTTGGATGCTAAATAAGTGGTAAATTTGAACCTTATAAATATGTAATATTTTGAACTTGAAGATCTTTAAAAATTAAAAAAATTATCAATTTCCAAACAGAAATAACAGTAATTATAGCTATTATGTATATGATTACTATTTTGTAAAAAAGTATTTATTTGGCTGCATTGCATTTTAGTTGTGGTGCTCAAGATCTTCGTTGCAGCACACAGGATCTTACATCATGGTGTGTGGGTTCAGTAGTTGCGGCCTGCAAGCTTAGTTGCCCTGAGGCATGTGGGGTCTTTTTTCCCCTACCAGAGATTGAACCTGAGTTTCCTGCATTGGAAGGCAGATTCTTAACCACTGGACCACCAGGAAAGTCCCCTGTATATGATTACTGTTGAGTTAAGCAATATTCCCAATGATGGTTTGAGATAAAAGATTTTCTCCATTTTATAAAAAGGGAGACTGAGGTATTGATTAATTCAATGATAAACCTAGAGTCACTTGGTGGGTGAGTCAATGTTGGAGTCAGGATTCAAATCTAAGCTAACTCGAAAGCTCATGCTCTTCTAAATCATTATGCTGTTTTGCCCTCCAAAGGTGAAAGAATCAAGTTATCTCCTTAATTTACATTTTATTTATGTAGCATAAACTTGCAATAATGGGCTTTCCATTTATATCTTTATGAGTGTGCTCCTGGATTGACTAGGAGGTCAGTCAGCTAAATGAGTAATTTAAAATATATATGTATATTTTTATAAAGTTTATTTTATTTATTTTTTTGGCCATGCCACTCGGCATGTGGGATCTTACTTCCCTAACCAGGGATCGAACCCGTGCCCCCTACAGTAGAATCGCGGAGTCTTAACCACTAGACTGCCAGGGAAGTCCCTTATGAGGTTCATTTTATAGCAGCAGTTCAGATTGGGAGCAAATGACTTTGCTTCTGGTTCTTATGTCCTTTCATTCTTACTCTATTCCATCTGCTCTCCTTTGAATGGGCGCTATTTAGACCTTACACCTAAGCATTCTCTTTTAAGAAACCATAGCCACTTCTGTGACCTAAACTATATAGTGGATATGTTATAAATATAACAAATTTATGACCCAAAATGTCATCTATCCTGGAGAATGTCCCATGTGCACTTGAGAAGAATGTGTAATCTGCTGTTTTTGGATGTAATGTCCTATAGATATCTGTTAAATCCAGCTGATCTATTATGTCATTTAAAGCTTGTGTTTCCTTCTTAATTTTCTGTGTGGATGATCTGTCCATTGGTGTAAGTGGGGTGTTAAAGTCCCCCACTATGATTGTGTTACTGTCGATTTCCCCTTTCATAGTTGTTAGTATTTGCCTTATGTATTGAGGTGCTCCTATATTGGGCGCATATATATTTATAATTGTTATCTCCTCTTCTTGGATGGATCCCTTGATCTTTATGTAGTGTCCTTTCTTGTCTCTTGTAATATTTTTTATTTTAAAGTCTATTTTATCTGGTATGAGTATCACTACTCCAGCTTTCTTTTGATTTCCATTTGCATAGAATATCTTTTTCCATCCCCTCACTTTCTATCTGTATGTGTCCTTAGGTCTGAAGTGGGTCTCTTGTAGACAGCATATATATGGGTCTTGTTTTTGTATCCATTCAGCCAGTCTGTGTCTTTTGGTTGGTGCATTTAGTCCATTTACATTCAAGGTGATTATCGATATGTATGTTCCTATTACCATTTTCTTAATTGTTTGGGGTTTGTTTTTGTAGGTCCTTTTCTTCTCTTATGTTTCCTGCTTAGGGAAGTTCCTTTAGCATTTGCTGTAGGGCTGGTTTGGTGGTGCTGAATTCTCTTAGCTGTTGCTTGTCTGTAAAGCTTTTGATTTCTCCATCGAATCTGAATGAGATCCTTGCTGGGTAGAGTATTCTTGGTTGTAGGTTCATCTCGGTCATCACTTTAAATGTATCGTGCCACTCCCTTCTGGCTTGCAGAGTTTCTGCTGAGAAATCAGCTGTTAACCTGATGGGAGTTCCCTTGTATGTTATTTGTCGTTTTTCCCTTGTTGCTTTTAATAACTTTTCTGTGTCTTTAATTTTTGTCATTTTGACTACTATATGTCTTGGCATGTTTCTCCTTGGGTTTATCCTGCCTGGGACTCTCTGCGCTTCCTGCACTTGGGTAGCTATTTCCTTTCCCGTGTTAGGGAAATTTTCAACTATAATCTCTTCCAGTATTTTCTCAGGTCCTTTCTCTCTCTCTACTCCTTCTGGGACCCCTATAATGCGAATGTTGGTGCGTTTAACATTGTCCCAGAGGTCTCTTAGACTGTCTTCAGTTCTTTTCATTCTTTTTTCTTTATTCTTTTCCGCATCAGTGATAATCACCATTCTGTCTTCCAGCTCACTTATTTGTCCTTCTGCCTCAGTTAATCTGCTGTTGGTTCCTTCCAGTGTATTTTTCATTTCAGTTATTGTGTTGCATATCTCTGTTTGTTTGTTCTTTAATTCTTCTAGGTCTTTGGTAAACTTTTCTTGCAACTTTTTGATCTTTGCATCCAGTCTTTTTTCAAAGTCCCGGATCATCCTCACCATCATTATTCTGAATTCTTTTTCCGGAAAAGTGCCTATCTCCTCTTCATTTAGTTGTTTTTCTGGGGTTTTCCCTTCATCTGGTACAAAGTCTTTTGCCTTTTCATTTTCTGTGTCTTTCTGTGGCTGTGATTTTCAGTTCCACAAGATGAAATAGTGCTGATACTGCTTGATTCTGCTGTCTGCCCTCTTGTGGAGGAAGCTGCCTAGGAGGCTCGTGGGTGATTCGTGATGGGAGGGACTGATGGTGGGTTGGGCTGGGTGGGTGGAGCTCAGTAAAACTTTAATCTGATTTGGTGGGTGGAGCTCAGTGACACTTTAATCTGCTTGTCTGCCAATGGGTGGGGCTGTGTTCCCACCCTGGTGGTCCGTTCGGCCCAGCCCTGGAGCTTACAGGCTCTTTGGTGGAGCTAATGGTGGACTCTGGAAGGGCTCACGCCAATGAGCACTTCTCAGAACCCCTGCTGCCAGTGCCCCTGTCTCCTTGGTGAGCCACAGCTGCCCCCCCACCTCTGCAGGCAACCCTCCAACACCAGCAGGTAGGTCTGGTTTAGTCTCCTATGGGGTCACTGCTCCTTCCCCCTGGGTCCTGGTGAGCATACTTTTTTGTGTGCCCTCCAAGAGTGGAGTCTCTGTTTCCCCCAGTCCTGTGGAGGTCCTGCAGTCAAATCCTGCTGGCTTTCAAAGTCTGAATCTCTAGGGATTCCTCCTCCCGTTGCTGGACCACCAGGTTGGGAAGCCTGATGTGGGGCTCAGAACCCTCAGGACTTCTGCGGTATAACTGTTCTCCAGCTTGTGAGTCACCCACCCAGCATTCATGGGATTTGATTTTAACGCAATTGCACCCCTCCTACCATCTCTTTGCAGCTTCTCCTTTGTCTCTGGATGTGGGGTGGTTTTTTTTGGTGAGTTCCAGTGTCTTTCTGTTGATGGTTGTCCAGCAGTTAGTTGTAATTCCGGTGCTCTTGCAAGAGGGAGTGAGCGCACGTCCTCCTACTCCACCATCTTCCTGTTGCTGTTTCTTATATTGATGTGCAAATCTCAAAATATAAACAGGGGTCCAGTCATAATTATGTAATCCGGAGCCCAATTGTCTCTTGCCTTAGGAAATGTATTTAGGGAGCTGGTAATGGATGTCTGGCCTGGAGCTCATCTTCTTCTCACCCCAGAGGTGTGAACAGGCCAGTTGTAAATGCCTAGCCTGGAGCCCATCTCAATATAACAAATTAAAGCAACTAGTGATCAACTAATCACAGTCTCACTTTTTGGCCAGTAGAGGCCACTGTATGGTAAAGCATTATAATAGAAAGAAAAATTGTACAAGATCACCTGATTAATATATTGGGAGGAGAAATACACACACACACACACACACACACACACTCACATACATATAAAACTGTGCTTACTAGCATTTTTTTTAAAGTTATTTTTTAGAACAGTTTTATTAAGGCATGATTTACATACCATAAAATCTACCCATTATAAGTATATATGATTTTTAGTAAATTTATAGGATTGTACAACCATCATTATAATCTAGTTTGAGAAGATTTCTATCACTCCCTCCAAAATCCTGTCTCTTTGCAGTCAATCCCCCTTTTTGCTGCCCAGCCAGCCAGACACTAACTTGCTGTCTCTATACATTTGCTACTTCTGGACATTTCATACAAATGGAATTTTAAAAGCATATAGTCTTTCATATCTGGCTTCTTTTGCTTAGCATAAGGCTTTTGAGATTCATCCCTCATGTTATAGCATGTATCAGTAGTTCACTTCCTTTTTATTGCTGAATAGTATTCCATTGTATGGATATACCTCATGTTTAACCACTCACCAGCTGGTGGATATTTGGGTTGTTTCAAGTTTTGGGGGATTATGAATAATGCTGCTGTGAATATTTTCATACACATATTTGTGTGGGTATATGTTTTCATTTCTGTTGGGTAGATTCCTAAGAGTGGAATTGCTGGGTCATATGGTAAGTTGATATGTAACTTTGTAATAAACCACCAAACTGTTTGCTAAAGTGGCTGCTGCTAATTTTATATTCTTGTCAGCGTTGTCTAAAGGTTCAAGTTCCTACAAATCCTCACCAGCATTTACTAGTGCCTTTTTTTAAAACAGTTTTATTATTGAGATATAATTGATAAATAAAAACTGTATATATTTTTTTAATAAAAGCTGTATATTTAAGGTATATAACATGATGACTTGATATTTGTATACACTGGGAAATTATGATACTCAAGCTAATTAACACATCCATCACCTTGCACGGTTACCTTTTTTTTTGTTGTCATGAGAACACTTAAGATTTACTCTCAGCAAATTTCAAGTAAACAGTACAGTATTATTAACTATAGTCACTGTGCTTATTTAACGTTAGATCCCTAGAACTTACTCATCTTATAATTGAAAGTTTGTACCCTGTGACCAACATCACACAATTCTACTCTCTGCCTCTGTGGGTTTGACTTTTTTTAGGTTCCACATGTAAGTGAGATCATACAGTTTTTGTCTCTTTGTCTTATTTCATGCAGCATCATGTCTTCCAGGTTTATCCATCATGTCACAAATGGCAGTGCCTTTGTTATCATAGCCATTATAGCGGGTGTGTGGTGGTATCTCATTGTGGTTTTACTTTTCGTTTTCTTAATGATTAATAATGTTGAACATCTTACCATGTACTTAATAGCTGTTTATATTTGACAAACTGTCTATTCAAATGTTTTGTTTTTAAATTGACTTGTCTTTTCATTGTTAAGTTGTAAGTGTTCTTTATAAACTCTAGATGCATGTGACTTGCAAATATTTTCTTTCAGTCAGTGACTTATCTTTTCATTTTCTTAGTGGTATCTTCTGAACTACAAAAGTTTTTAGTTTTGATAGTCTGATCTGTCTTTTTTTTCTTTTATGGTTCATGCTTTTTTCCCTAAGTATTTCATTCTTTTTTATGCTATTGTGAATGAAATTATTGTCATAATTTTATTGTTTAATTATTTATTGCTAGTATACATAAATACATTTGACTTTTGTATAAATTTTATATCCTATGAATTAACCAGTGAAGCTATTTGGGCCTTGGATTTTTTTGTGGGAAAATTTTTAATTACTAATTTGATTTATTGTTCTATGTCAATAGCTTTTACTTTTTTAAACAGAAAGTTTTATTGATCTATAATTCACATACCATGTAATTGTTCCATTTAAAGAGTTGACTGATTTTTTAGCATATTCAAAGATGTTTGCAACCAACCATCCCGACACTTCCTTTTATTTATTTATTTATTTTATTATTTTTTTTATTGGCTGTGTTGGGTCTTTTTTTGCTGTGCGTGGGCTTTCTTTTAGTTGCAGTGAGTGGGGGCTACTCTTTGTTGTGGTGCACGGGCTCCTCATTGCCGTGGCTTCTCTTGTTGTGGAGCACAGGCTCTAGCATGTGGGCTTCAGTAGTTGCAGCACATGGGCTCAATAGTTGTGGTGCGTGCGCTCCTCATTGCCGTGGCTTCTCTTGTTGTGGAGCACGGGCTCTAGGCACATGGGCTTCAGTAGTTGCAGCACATGGGCTCAGTAGTTGTGGTGTGCGGGCTTCTCATTGCCGTGGCTTCTCTTGTTGTGGAGCATGGGCTCTAGGTACGTGGGCTTCAGTAGTTGTAGCACATGGGCTCAATAGTTGTGGCTCATGGGCTCTAAAGCACAGGCTCAATAGTTGTGGCACACGTGCTTAGTTGCTCCACAGCATGTGGGATCTTCCTGGAACAGGGATCAAACCCGTGTTCCCTGCATTAGCAGGCGGATTCTTAACCACTGCGCCAGTGAGGAAGCCCCCACAGTTGCTTTTAGAACATTTGCATCATCTCAAAAAGAGAAACCCTATCCCCACTAGCTGTTAATCCCATATCCCTCATCTCCCTGCCCCTAGCCCTAAGCAACCACTAATCTACTTCCTGTGTCTGTAGATTTCCCTATTCTGAACTTTCATATGAACAGAATCATATACTATCAAATTTTTTGCGTGACTGGCTTTTTTGCAGCATGTTTCTTCTTTTAGCTTGTTTTCAGGTTTCATTCTTGATGTAGCACATACCAGTATTTAATTCCCTTCTTGAAAAATGGAGATGAAATTCACATAACATACAAGTAAGCATTTAAAGTGTACAGTTCAATGGTATTTAACTTAGTGCATTCACAACGCTATGCAACCACTGCTCTTTAGCTTCAAAACTTTTTCATCACTCCAAAAGAACACCCCTATACCATTTAAGTAACACCCCATCCCAGCCTCCCCCATCCCATGGGAACTACTAATATGCTTTCCCTCTCTGTGGATTTGCCCATTCTGGATAGTTCATGTAGATGGAGTCATTCAGTATGTGGCCTTTTGTGTATGGCTCCTGTCACTTGGCATGATGTTTTCAGGGTTCATCCAAGTTGTAGCATGTATTGGTACTTCATTTCTTTTTATGACTGATTATCTGTTCATCTGTTGAAAGATATTTTGTTTGGCTGTTATAAATAATGCTGCTGTAAACATTTGTGTCCAAGTTTCTATGTCCAAGATTTATGTTTTCATTTCTCTTGTATTGCTGGATCATATGGTAATTCTATATTTAACTCTTTGAAGAATTGCAAAAATGTTTTCCATAGCACCTGAACATTTATATTCCTACCAGCAGTATATGAGGGTTTCTATTTATCTGTATCCTTGTCCTCACCAACACTTGTTTTTGTTTTTGTTTTTTTTCACAACAGCAATCCTAGTGAGTATGAAGTAATAGCTCATGTAGTTTTGATTTGCATTTCTCTAATGACTAATGCTGTTCAGCATTTTTTCATGTGCTTATTAGTCATACGTGTATATCCCTTGAAGAAATGTCTACTCAGGTCCTTTTCCCATTGTAATTGGATTTTTTATCGCTTTAATTTAATTTTTTTTTTTTTTTTGAGTTTTAAGAATTCATTCTCCCAGTGTCAGATTATCTGTCAATCTACGTTGTTCCTGGAGCTCTGTCTTCTTGTTACAAGCTAAACAGGGAATTCCCTGGTGATCCACTAGTTAGGACTCTCTGCTTCCATTGCTGAGGCCCCGGGTTCGATCCCTGGTTGGGGATCCCACGAGGTGTGCAGCGCAGGTTAAAAAAAAAGTGAGTTCTAAACAGATAGCTCATTAAGTCTGCTACACAGCTGTGATCCTAGAAATTTCTGTAACTCTCTCCTGCATTGAATCTCTTGTTTCCTGTATCCCTTTCTTCTTTTTTCTTGGTTTACATCCTCATTTTGGTGGCACATATTCTCCAGTAGCTTCATTAGAAAGGATACATAAGAGCTAATTTTTGTGAGTATCTAAAACTACTTGTGGGACTTCCCTGGTGGTCCAGTGGTTAAGACTCCATGCTTCCACTGCAGGGGCCACAGTTCCATCCCTGGTTGGGGTACTAAGATCCCACATGCTGTGTGGTGTGGCCAAAAAGAAAAACAAAACAAACAAAAAACCTACTTGTATTCTCCCAACACATTGGTTATTTGTCTGGATAGAGGTTTCTGGATTAAAATTCATTTTCCCTCAGAATTTTGAAGTCATTGCTCCATTTTCTAAGGTTACCATGGAGGATTTGATACTATTCTTAATCTTTTGTATCCACCCTTCCCCTTTCTGAAAGTTTGGGAATCAACATGATCTCTTTCTCTGTAGTGTTCTGAAATTTCAAGTGATACAAGGTGATGTGGTCTTTTTTTTCCTTCATCTTCCTGGATACTTGATGAGCTCTTTGGGAATGTATCTTATATCATTTTTTTCATAGTCCTCTCAGTTTTCTCAGTTCTCACTTTTGGAAGAAAACATTGAATCTCTGATTTAATCACCTTACATTTAGGGCCTAATTATTTCCTTTATATTCCTTAAAAAAATACATATATATATGTATGTGTATATACATAGAGAGAGAGAGAGAAAGGAAAACTTTATTAGGGAAGATTATTGTGTGGGGAGGTGGTTATTGAAGAGGGGCTTTTGTAATATGGGAGGGGCAATGTTGCAATAGAGAGACTGACTGCTGTGACCAGAAGATTCCAAGTGCTTCCTTTCTATTACATTTTTTAAAGATTTATTTATTATTTTATTTATTTATTTTTGGCTGTGTTGAGTCTTTGTTGCTGCGTGTGGGCTTTCTCTAGTTGTGGAGAGTGGGGGCTTCTGTTCGTTGCTGTGTGCAGGCTTCTCATTGCAGTGGCTTCTCTTGTTGCAGAGCAGGGGCTCTAGGCATGCGGGATTCAGTAGTTGTTGTGCATGGGCTTAGTTGCTCCGCAGCATGTGGGATCTTTCCTTACTAGGGCTAGAACCTGTGCCCCTGCACTGACAGGTGGATTCTTAACCACTGTGTTACCAGGGAATTCCCTCTATTACATTTTAATATTGTCGATATATCAAAATCTTAATTTCCAAGAGTTCACTCATGTTTCCTCAGTTTCTTTCTTCTTCTCTTACTGCCCCCCTCTTCCGCCTCACTCTACTCCATTTCATTCCCCTTCATCTGCTTCCCCCGCTTCCTCTCCTTCCACTCTCTTCTCTGCCCCATTGCCTCTGCCCTTCTCTTCCAGCATCCTGCTCTCTATACATTGGTACAGCTTCTCTTATCAATGAGGACATGAATTAGGGAATTTTAAATTTGTTCATTTACTTCATTTCTTTTTCTTCTACGCCTGCAGTCTCTGTTTCTCCCAAACTGCTTTTAGCTGTTTTTGGTTTTGGGGTGATTTTTTTTTTTTTTTTTTTTTTTTGGTCTCCATTTATGTCCATTCATCTTTACAGGGAAGGCTCCGTAAAGCTGATTGGAAGCTGCATATGCACAAGTGGGGCTGTGGACTGGTGGATTTCACTATAGAGTGAGAGAGCAAGGAGCCAGTTATTTTGCTGAAGCCTAACAATGAAAAGATTGGGAAATGAGAGTAGCACATAAAAACAAAGTTCCCTGCCTCCATGGAGCTTCTATTTATTATATATTTTTATTAGCTACAATTCTGTTTTAATGCTCACCATTTTATATTCTGGCATTTCTGTGGTTATAATACTGCTAAGACATACTTTTGTATCCATACACTCTACTTTTAATGTTATTTCTTAAAGATGTTATATGCATTTATACCATTTGATTTTTTGAATCTGAACTTGAAATGTTAAGAGTTCAATGAACTATAATAGATTGGAAAATTAACTAAAATAGATAGTATTTGTTTACTACAATTCATTTGAGGGCCATCTATTCTTTAGTGTACTGTAACTAGTGTATAAATGTTGCATCTTCAGCTTTTTGGTATAATCTTTTGTTGGTTGTTGTTTCTATATTATCGCTCATATTATAAGATATTGTTAACATCTAAATCTAGGAATTGCGATTCCCAAGATACTGATAAAAAGATACTATAAAAGAAATTTCTGTGCTTCAGAGGATTATAAAACTCAGAGATTCTTTTTATAATGCATATTCTTGAAGCAGTGTATCCCTAAGGGCACTAATGGCTGCTTTTTCCTCTCTCATTTTCTCATTTTAGGGAAACTAAAACCAACAATAGCATTCATGTCAGGAAAATTGAAGATTAAAGGAAACATGGCCCTAGCAATCAAATTGGAGAAGCTAATGAATCAGATGAATGCCAGGCTGTGAAGAGAAAAAAAAATGTTGACTGCTAAGCTCAAAAAGTAAAAGGGCTCAACAGTTAAAAAGTGAATGTTTGTTTTCATCCCTATTATATTATAAGGATATGCATGTTTGTTCTGGAAAAAATAGAATTTCTGTATCTTTAAGACTTGAAATTGTAATTAAAACAGCTAGTCAACCAAACATAAGCATCATTAAGTAGAATTCTAACACATTCTGTTTTTCATATTTTGTGAGGTTTGCCCTCTGAGTCCTGTATCTTATACACTGTTATCTCTAGGAAAAATATTATCAGTGATCAGTCAGGGTCAGGCAGCAACATTTAGTCTTTTCATATCTTCTTCCCATTTAAAATGAGACTAATCTGTTTTAAACTTTTCAGTTTAGGATTGTATACTGATGATATTTTAGATTTTTATAAATTTGTTTTAAAGAAGATCTGCTATAGTACATTTCAACAGAAATCAAATAATAAACTACTTAATAAATACTATTTGTGAAGGCAAATTAAAAACAGTTTTTCATTTTGTTAACTACTTTCTAAGCGTGTTACCTATAGGAAAGTATTACTGATGCGATTCAACTAATTGCAGTATATATCCTATTTTAAAGTGTGTAAAAATATCCTAAAATAATTTCTCCCCAGAAGTATTCATTTGGTCAGCATTTTGAAATGAGAATGTTAGAATAGATGGTTGTTATGGGCTGAAAGGTATACCTCCTTCATATGTTGAAGTCCTAACCCCAAAATCTCAGAATTGGACTGTATTTGGAGATAAGGCCTCTCAAGAGGTGAGTAAGTTAAAACCAGGCTTTTAGAGTCGGCCATAATCCAATCTGACTGGTGAGGAAATAAGAGGAATAAGAGGAAATTTGGACACAAAAGAGAGACTGAGGAGGCACCTACAGCAGAATGACCACATGGGGACCAGCAAGAAGGCAGTCATCTGCAAGCCAAGGAGAAAGGCCTCAGAAGAAACCAAACCTATTGACACCTTGATCTCAGACTAGTTTCCAGAATTGTAAGAAATTTCTGTTGCTTTAGCCACCCACTCTGTGGTATTTTGTTATTGCAATCCTAGCAAACCAATGCAATAGTTTGTTAGTATTTCTGTTATGAACACAAGTTTATGTGCCTTACACACAGTGAGGCCAAACAAACTGAAACATTGGAGCTTGGAGCAGAGAAAGGTTTGTTAACAGGGCCAAGCAAGGAGAATGGGCAGCTCGTGCTCAAAAAACCCAAACTCCTGGATGGTTTTCAGGGAGAAGTTTCTGTAGGCAAAATTTGGGGTGAGGGCTGCAGGGTGTGTGACTTTCTTCTGATTGATTGGTTGTGAGGTAACATAGAGGTGTTTCAGGAATCCTGTGCTCAACATGAAGTTACCATCCTCCACGGTGGGGGGGGGCTTAGTTCCCCCAGAAGAAAGCAAAGGTATTGTTATGTATATACCTTGAGGAGGAACCAGGACCCTTCCCCCAGGCTGCACTACTGTTTCTTTTCTTTTTTTTTTTTTTTAAAGATGGTCATATTTTCTTTCTTTTTTAAATTAATTAATTTATTTTATTGGCTGTGTTGGATCTTTTTTTGCTGTGTGCAGGCTTTCTTTAGTTGCGGTGAGTGGGCCCAATAGTCGTGGCTCACGGGCTCTAAAGCGCAGGCTCAGTAGCCGTGGTGCACAGGCTTAGTTGCTCCGCGGCATGTGGGATCTTCCTGGAGCAGGGATCGAACCCATGTCCCCTGCACTGGCAGGCGGGTTCTTAACCACTGTGCCACCAGGGAAGCCCCTGCACTACTGTTTCTTGACTGCTCCTCCAGTTTCTACATTTCCTCCCTTCCCTAATTAGCAATTGTTTGAATCTGCCCTTTGTGACTCAGTGAAGGTCTGAATGAAGCCTATTTTCTTCAAACAAAAAGTGGGAGATACAGAAAGGATTTGTATCCAGGACAGCCCCACAGGGTCCTACTCTGTTTCATTTCTTTTTTTTAAAAAGCTACACTTATTTTTTTTTAAAGACCCTACTTTTCCTTTTAATCAGTTAAAAATACTACTTCAGGGTAATTCTTTCACTTCTCACCTTCCACTCTAATGCTGTTAAGCAACTTAGTTAACTCTGACATTTTGTAGAATCATAATGTTAGGAGCACTTAATCTGTATTTCACAAATGAGGAAACAAAAGGATCAGAGATAAGAAAGGACTTGCCTAAGGTCACAATTAACAAGCTCTTTCCACCAAAAACCTCCCAGTACATTGGCCTTGGCTAGAACTTAAAGACCCCACCTCCCCCTCCATGAAGCCCAGATAGACTGACTTTGACATGGCAGGCTCACAACTCTCTTGGCATCTCCCAGTCATTTCCAGCCATGTTAGGATCCTAGTCAGATTGTTGCCATCAGACTCCTTTTCTACTGAAATTTTGTAAAGACTTCTCTCTTTTCTCTGCATTTTCCTCATGGTTTCAAAGCTGTGGGAAAATAAAAAGTAGAAAATATTGTGAGGCGGGAATTCCTGGGTTTGGTTACTAAAACATGAACTTGCTAATTAAAAGGCTTTAGGGTATCAGAAAAAAACTTTCCACAGGGCCCTGGTTTTCATGTCAGTAATTGAGGGAGTTGGGTGAGGTCATCTGCAGCCTCTTTGTGCTCATTACCACTAAGAAGTACTGAGCAATCTGTACTATTTTATCAGAAATAAAGGTGCCACACCTACATTCCTAAAGCTTTCTCTCTTGGCACATCTCCCAGCTGCCTTAATGAATTCACCTGTTCCCTTTTCTTGGCTCTTGCCCATTAACTGCACTGAGGTTATAGAGTCTCCCAGAAGTTTTGAATGGTCATTTTGTGTGTTGTTCAGTATCCAGTTGAGCCCTGTTTCTGAAATGGAATGGTATGGAAGGAAATCATGCCATTCGGCTTTTTAGTATTTGAGTGAAGTTGTCTAGACATTTTAAAGATGGTTTGTTGCTAGTAATCCTATATTTCAACAAATCCCCTTAAATAGTGCCTCTTTTTTTCTTTTTTCTTTTGGCAGTGCCACATGGCTTGCAGGATCTCAGTCCCCCGACCAGGGATCGAATCCAACTCCAGCAGTGAAAGCACTGAGTCCTAACCACTGGACCACCAGGGAATTCCCTTAAATAGTGCCTCTTAAATAGTAATCCTCTTTATATATATATATATATACACACATACACACACACATATATATTTATTTACTTATTTATTTATTTATTTTGGCTGTGCCAGGTCTTAATTTCAGCACACAGGGTTTTCGTTGTGGCATGCAGACTTCTTAGTTGTGGCATGTGGACTTCTTAGTTGCAGTATGCACGCGGGATCTAGTTCCCTAACCAGGGATTGAACCTGGGCCCCCTGCATTGGGAGCATGGAGTCTTACCCAGTGGACCACCAGGGAAGTCCCAATAATCCTCTTAAGTAGGAAAAGAAGTCTTTTCCCTTTACCTATCTTAAGTTCTCATTTGGGGCCCTATAAATTAGACTAACAAAAGGTAGATTAGCAAGAGAAAAACAAATAGTTCCTTAACATATGCATTGCACATACACATGGAAACATTCAGACATGAGTAACGCAAAGATGTGGGTAGAACTTGAGCTTACACAACAATGAACAATAAATTTTTTGTGAAGTAACAAGACTAAGAGGGCTTTGAGTTTCTAGGGTGGGAAACTGGAGGAAGAAAGTATGGATTGTAAATTAAGAAACTGCCAAAGGGTCTCCCAAAGTGGCTGTACCATTTTGCCTTCCTACCAGCAACGTGTTCCTGTTGCTCCACATCCTTGCTAGCATTTGGTATTGTCAGTTTTGTGGATTTTGCTCATTCTAACAGGTGTGTGGTGGTATCTCCTTGTTGTTTTAATTTGCAGTTCCCTCATGACATATGATGTTGGACATCTTTTCATATGCTTACTTTCCTCCATATCTTCTTTGGTGAGATGTGTGTTCAGGACTTTGGCCCAGTTTAAAATCCGGTGGTTTTCCTTTTTTTTTTTTTTTAATTATTTTGTCTATTTACTTACTTATTTTTATTTTTGGCTGCGCTTGGTCTCTGTTGCTGCGAGAGGGCTTTCTCTAGTTGTGGAGAGCAGGGGCTTCTCTTCGTTGCAGTGTGTGGGCTTCTCATTGTGGTGGCTTCTCTTGTTGTGGAGCACAGGCTCTAGGCACATGGGCTTCAGTAGTTGTGGCTCACAGGGTCAGTCGTTGTGGCTCATGGGCTCTAGAGCGCAGGCTTAGTAGTTATGGTGCATGGGCTTAGTTGTTCCACGGCATGTGGCATCTTCCTGGACCAGGAGTTGAACCCACATCCCCTGCATAGGCAGGTGGATTCTTAACCACTGTGTCATGTGGGAAGTCCTGTTTGTTTTCTTAGTGTTGCATTTTAAGAGTTCTTTGTATATTTTGGAAAACAATCCTTTATCATTGTGTCTTTTGTAAATATTTTTTCCCAGTCTGTGACTTTTCTCATTCTCTTGACATTGTCTTTTGCAGAGCAGAAGTTTTTCATTTTAATGAAGACCAGCTTATCAGTCATTTCTTTCATGGATCATGCCTTTGGTGTTGTGTCTAAAAAGTCATTGCCATACCCAAGGTCATCTAGGTTTTCTTATATGATATTTGCTTTTCTTTTCTTCTTTTTCTTCCTTCCTTCCTTCCTGCCATGCCACATGGCATGTGGTATCTTAATTCCCTGACCAGGGATCAAACCCTTACCCCTTGCATTGGAAGTGTGGAGTCTTAACCATTGGACCACCAGGGAAATCCCTGTGATATTTTCTAGGAGTTTTAGTTTTACATTTGACATTTAGATCTGTAATCCATTTTGACTAATTTTTGTGAAAGGTGTAAAGTGAAAGGTGTTAGGTTTTTTTTTGTATTTCTTTGTTTTTGCATGTGTATATCCAGTTGTTCCAGCACCATTTGTTGAAAAGGCTGTTTTTGCTCCTTTATGAAAGATCAGTTGACTATATTCATGTGGGTCTATTCCTAGGCTCTCTGTTCTGCTCCATTGATGTTTTTATTCTTTCACCAATACCACAACTACATGGTTACTTTAGCTTTATAGTAAGTCAGGTAATGTCAATCTTCCAACTTCATTCTTCTTCAGTGTTGAGTTGGCTATTCTGGTTCTTTTGCCTCTCCATATAACTTTAGAATAAATTTATATTCACAAAATAACTTGATGGGATTTTGAATGGCATTGAGTTGAATCTATATATCAATTTGGGATAAACTGATGTCTTGACAATATTGAGTCTTCCTATCCATGAAAATGAAATATCTCTTCATTTAGTGTCATTCTTTGATATCTTTCATCACAGTTTTGTAGGTTTTCACATGTAGATCTTACACATAGATTTGTACCTGAATATTTAAATTTTTTGAGTGTTAGTAAATGGTAATGTGTTTTACATTTCAAATTTCACATTTTCATTGCTGGTATATAGGAAAAAGTGATTGACTTTTGTATATTAACCTTGTATCCTACAACCTTGCTATAATCATTTATCAGTTCCCAGAGGTTTCTTTGGTCAAATCTTACAGATTTTCTCTATAGACAGTTATGCCATTTGTGGACAGAGACAGTTTTATTTCTCCTTCCCAAACTGTATACCTTTATTTCCTTTTCTTATGTTATTGCATTACCTCGTACTTCAGTATGATGTTGAAAAGCAGTAGTGAGAGGGGACATCCTTGCCTTGTTCATGACTTAGTGGGAAAGCTTCTAGTTTCTCACCATGAAGTGTGATGTTAGTTTTAGTTTTTTTTCAGATAATCTTTATCAAGTTAAGGATGTTCCCCTCTATTCCTAGTTTACCAAAATATTTTTATTATGAGTGGGTATTGAAGTTTGTCAAATGATTTTTTTGCATCTATTGATATGTGATTTTTCTTTTAGGCCTATTGATGTGGTAGATTACATTAATGGATTTTGAATGTGGAACCAGTCTTGCATATCTGGGGTAAATCCCACTTGGTTGTTTCTATGGTCTATGTGTTCTTGTCCCCCCAAATTTCATATGTTGAAATCCTAACCCCCAAGATGGTGGATGATATTAGGAGGTGGGGCCTTTGGGAGGTGATTAGCTCATGAGGGTGGGACCCTCGTGATTGGGATTAGTGCCTTTATAAAAGAGACCTCAGAGAGTTAGCTAGTCCCGTTCACCAAATGAGGACACAGCAAGAAGGTGCCACCTCTGAATCAGAAATCAGGCCCTTACCATACACCAAATCTGCCTGTGCCTTGGTCTTAGATTTCCCAGCCTCCGAAACTGTGCAAAGTAACTTTATTTTTAAACCACCTAGTCTCTGGTATTTTGTTATAGCAGGCTGAACAGGCTAAGATGGCTGTAGTATACAATTCTTTTTATGTGATGGATTCAATTTGTTAATATTTCGTTGAGGATTTTTGCATCTATGTTCATGAGAGATGTTGGTCTGTAGTTTTCTTTTTTTGTAATGGCTTTGTCTGGTTTTGGTACTAGGGTAATGCTGGTTTCATAGAATGAATTAGGAATATTTTCTGTTTCTATCTTCTGAAAGAGAGTGTAGAGAAGTAGCATAATTTCTTCCTTAAATGTTTGTTAGAATTCACCAGTGAACCCATGCTTGACCTGGTGCTTTCCGCTTTGGAAGGTTATTAATTACCATTTTCTTTTTTCCATCTGTTATGTATATATTTGTTCTTCTTTTCTGGTCTTCTTCCATTTCTTTCTGTCTTCCATATAAGAATCTCACAAAATAGTTCCATTTCCCATTCCCATCCTTTGTACTATTTTGTCATACGTTTTATTTCCATTTATGTTTTAAACTCTACAATATATTGTATAATATTTTTGATAACAATGAGTTATCCTTTTAAAGATTAAAAAATGAGAAAGTCTTTAAATTTACCTATATGTTTACTATTTGCACTGTCAACCTATCCATTACCACCTATCCAAACACATGAACATATCCAAAAGTTTTCTCATGCTTCTTTGTAGCCATTTATGCCCATCCTCCATCTCATTTCCAGCAAGTACAGATTTGCTTTCTATCACTATAAATTAGTTTGCATTTTCCTGTTATTTATATTAATGGAATCATACAGTATATGTTCTTTTTCATTTGGCTTCTTTCAATCTGCATAATTACTTAGAAATTTATTATCATTACATATATCAATAATTCATTTCTTTTTATTACTGCTGAGTAGTTTCCCACTATATGAATATACCACGATTTGTTTATCCATTCACCTGTTGACAGACGTTTGAGTAGTTTCCAGCTTTTGGCTATTACATATAGAGCTACTGTGAACATTTATGTACAAAGTCCTTGTATTCTCTTAGATGTGAAATGAGTGGATCATATGGTATGTGTATATCTAACTTTTTAAGAAATTGCCAAACTTTTTTCCAAAGTGGTTGTAATATTTTACATTTCACTAACAATGTATAGGATTTCATTTCTCCACATTCTCATCAACCCCTCATATGTTTATTTTTTAAAATTTTAGCCATTCTAATAAGTGTGTAATGATATCTCACTGTATTTTAACTTCCATATCCCTGATGAGTTTGAGGATCTTTACATGTGCTTATTTGACATATGTATATCTTTTTAAAAAAAATATTTATTTATTTTTATTTGGTTGTACCAGGTCTTAGTTGTGGCAGGCAGTCCCCTTAGTTGCAGTACACAGGCTCCTTAGTGGCAGCATGCGGACTCTTAGTTGCAGCATGCATGTGGGACCTAGTTCCCTGACCAGGGATCGAACCCAGGCCCCCTGCATTGGAAAGGTGGAATCTTAACCACTGCACCATCAGGGAAGTCCCTGTGTATCTTCTGATGAAGTGTCTGCTCAAATCTTTGCCCCCCTTTTATTTCATTGTTTGTTTTATTATTGGATTTTGAGAGCTCCTTATATATTCAGGATACAAGTCATTTTTCAGATATTTGCAAATATTTTCTCTCTTTCAGTAGCTTGTCTTTTTATTCTCTTACCAGTGATACAGGAACAACAAAATTTTTTAATATAAATGAGGTTCAATTTATCAGTTTTTTTTTCTTTATTGGATCATGCTTTTGGTATAAATCTTTGCCTAACCAAAAACTTCTGGAAGTTTTACAGTTTTAAGTTTTGCATTTAGGCTTATTAAGCATTTCAAGTTCACTTTTGTACATGTGCAATATGTGGATCAAACTTCAGTTTTCTGACTAGGGAGAGCAAATTGTTCCAGTATCATTTGTTGAAAAACAGCAGATTAGAAGAGAAGAAAACAAAACTAATAGAACTTTAGAAATGAAAAATATAATTCATTAAAAAACTTTGCCATAAAATAAAGGTTTCCATTACTGTAAGATTAATGAAAAATATTGCTTAATCACAAAAAAGCACAAAAGCAATGTTAGTGAAACTTAAAAGTATATACAATTAACCATATATTTATCTGAGAAAGTACCAAACGATTACAAGGCAGTCACATCCTAGCCAGTCTCTATCACTGAAAGTCTGAGGACTTTAATTCTATTTAATTCTTTCCAGCACCATGAGACAACCAAAGATTTCTGCTTAAATGTTTTTTTGTTTGTTTGTTTTTTCCCTCTTAACAACTGCTTTCTGCTTTATTTCCTGGCTTCTTGCCCCTTGCATGAACAGGTTAGGAATCAGTAAATGCTTTGAGGGAAAATGGTACGTAGAATGACTGACTCCTTTCACTGTGATTGTCTTTCTTCTGGGATCTTAGTCTCTCAAGTCCTAGCTGCCCTGATAGACCTGACCTCCAAAATTTGTATCTCCAGCCCAGTCAGACTGTTGAAAGCTCTAGGATTCCTCGCTCTGGTTTCTATATTCCTAGACACAAATCAACAATGTCCTGAGAAGGAAACATGGCTGAGGATGGAGGATTCACTTGAGTGTTTCCCTTCTTGCTGGGTTCTTGGGACTCCCAACCCTTGGCCTGCCTGGGTTGCTGTATAATAGGTTTAAGCAGCTTTTTATTTTTATTATTTTATTTTATTTAATGCAGCTTTTATAGTTTTTAGTGGGAGAGTTCCAAGGTACCTCATCATAGCTGAAAGCCTACATCTTTTAAAAAACTCATCAAGGGACTTGGCTGGCGGTCCAGTGGTTAAGAATCTGCCTTCCAGTGCAGGGGATGTTGGTTCAATCCCTGGTAGGGGAACTAAGATCCCATATGCCATGGGGCAACTAAGCCCATGCACCACGACACTGAGCCTGGGCACCACAACTAGAGCCCTGTGCTGCAAACTACAGAGCCCACGTGCTCTGGAGCCTGCACGCCACAACTAAGACACGACACAGCCAGAAATAAATAAATAAATATTAAAAACTCATCAAGATGGAAATATCCTTTAAACAAATGGGATTCATTTAAAAAGTTAATTGTGGTAAAAAACAATATAAAATTTATCCTTTTAACCATTTTTAAGTGTACAGTTTAGTGTTTATAGTCACATTGTGTAACAGATCTGTAGAGCTTTTTCATCTTGCAAAATAAACTATACTCATGGAACAACAGCTCTCCATATTCCCCTCCTCAGCCCTGGGCAACCATCATAATGCCCTCTGTTTCCATGATTTTGACAATTCTAGATACCTTATACAGTGGAATCATACAGTATTTGTCTTTTTGTGACTGGTTTATTTCATTTGGTGTAATATCCTCAAGGTTGATCTATGTTGTAGCATGTGACAGGTTTTCTTTTTCAAGGCTGAATAATACTCTACGCATATGCCACATTTTGCTTATCCATTCATCCATCCATGGACATTTGGGCTGCTTCCACCTCCTGGCTACTTTGAGTAATGGTGCAGTGAACATGGGTTGCAAATGTCTCTTCAAGTTCTTGCTCCAGATTCTTCTGGATATATATCCAGAGTGGGATTTCTGGTTCACGGTAGTAATTCCATTTTTAGTTTCTTGAGGAACCTCCACAGTGTTTTCCATAGTGGCTACACCATTTTACATTTCTACCAGCAGGCACAGGGTTTCAGTTTTTCCACAGGATTGTGTATTTGAAACACGTGGCAATTAACTGGGGTTTTTGTGTGTGTGTGTTTTGGCACATTATTTTAACAAAAATGTTTACATATTTTTAAATTCAGTCTTGACCAGGAGGAGTGTTGACAGAAAAAGGTGTTAGGAATCCTTTCTCCTTTATTCATAAGTTAGTCTCTTTTTCTGCTCAGTCATATTCTTCTCTCCCCTCACTTACCCAGGGGTAGGAGTGACTGAGGTTTCCCTGTCACAGTTGAGGTGAGGCCAAGATGTAAGTACTACATACGGCTAATGCTTTAAATGCTATTTATTACCATTGTGATTATTTTGGAGACGCTTGCTGCTGTAAGTAGAAAGGAGCATGGAGACAGGCAGCCTGGGATGAACCTGGGTTCCTCCAGCTACTATGTGATCTTCGGCAGATTTCTTAATGTCTCTGTGCTTCAGTTTCCTCATCCACAAAATGGCAATGCTAACAAGACCCACTTCCTAGAGTTCTTCAAATACAGTAAATTAATATTCGCTAAGCACTTAGCGTAAACCCCAAGCACGTAGGAAGTGCTATGAAAGTGTTTGGTAGATAAAATAAAGGAGGGCGCCTGGTCCAGCCTTACCTCCCTTGTGCGGAGCTGTGCAGGTGGTGTTACTATATGCTTCCCGGTCTTAGTGTGTCTTAGGTGTTATTCAGAGACCCGGCCTCCTCCAAGGGATGGGTGCGTGCAGTTGTAGTTGGGTTAGATACTTCCACAGGGCAGCGGTGACTGTGGGTTGCACGTCTGTCAATCGGAGGTGTTCTTGTACATGCCTGGGGGTAGAGATGACTCCACTCAGCGCGTTTAAAACAGGTGTCACACGCCTGACGAACGGAGTGTCATGCAAGGAGGTCTGATCCTGTCGTTTAGGTGGAGCTGCACGGAGCTCCGAGGGGCAGCGGGGACCGCGGGTCCGGGCGTGTGGCAGGAAGGGGTGCTGCCCACTTGAGAACGCAGCGCGGATCGCGGCTCCCACACCTGTCTGGCTGCGGAGACCGAGCTCATGCGCGCCCGTGTGCAGGAGGAGGGTCGGTCCACACCTCCTCCGGACAGCGACCGCCGCGAGCTCGGTGCGCGTCGTGGGAGGTGCCGTTACACACTTCCTGTGGGTCTCGCGGACCACGGCGCGTTTCCGGCGCCGGCTGGAGCTCGGGGTCCGAGCCCCCGCCCCGCTCGCCGGCCCCGCCCCGCCCGCGCCCCGCCCCCCGCCTGCCCGCCGCGCTCCGAGCGGGGCGCGCGGAGCCCAGGGCGCACGGAGCGGCGCGCCCCGGTCGGCCGAGCCTGGCTGGCGCCCCCGTCCCCCGCCCCTCTGTCCGTCGCCTTCCCCTCTCCACTTGCCTTCGCTCCCCGGCCCTGGGGCCGCACTCCTTCTCTCGCCTCCGTCCCGCCCCGTCCAGCCCGCGCTGCCCGGCTCCCGCAGGCCCCCGCGCTGCCCGCGTTCCTATGGACAGACGCACAGACACCTGCAGGTGGGTGAGAGCCCGCGCGCGGGGGGGGGGGGGGGGGGCGGGGACGAGCGCGCCGAGGCTGCGCTCGGGGTCTGGAGCCCCTTTGTGTGGGGGGCGGCTGCGCTGGGGTCCGCGCCGCCTCCCCCCTCGGCGGCCTAGCGGTGACCCGGCTGAACCCTCCTTTTGTTCCTCTGGGGCGGGGGGGGGAATGCGCGCGGCGCGGGAGGGCCGAGAGTCAGGGCTGAGAGCCGGGCGGCCGGACGTCGCCGGCGACGGGCTGGGGAGCGTGAGGGGGTAGAGACCCCCGGCGGCCGAGCGAGCGGCGGTGGCGGCGGCGGCCGCGGCTCCGGGCTGTCTCTCCCGGGCCGGCCCGCCTCGCCTCGCAGCGTCTCCTGTAGCCGCCGCGGCCGCCGGCGCTCTGCGTGGGTCTGGCTCGCCCGCTCCGGCTCTGGGGTCTGTTGGAGGTGGGAAGGAGGGCGGGAAGGGGAAAGAAGAGAGCTGCTCTCTTAGTTTCCAAGTGTGGAGGAGGGTATGGAGAGAGGTGTTTCTGGGCTTTGGCCGACTTGTTTCCCTCCCGCGGGGCACGCCGAGGTGCGTTTGGGGCGTGTGTGAAGGAACGCGCATCGCTTGGGTCCCTTATTTATTGTTTCTAACGGAGGAGGGTTTTCTCCGAAGGGCTCTTCCGCCCCCCCCTCCGCCTCTCCCCCCGCTCCCGGGTCTGAGGCTGCGCACAGTGATTTGTGTTTGTTAGCAAATACATCGAGAAATAGATTTCCCTCGGTAGGAGGAGGTTGGGCTGACCAAAATCAAATCAGAATCAAAGAATGTTTTCTAGTTTTCTGGTGGCTTGCTTGCTTTCTTTTCCTTCTTTCTTAAGGTTAGATAGGGACTTAAAGGCAAGAAGTAAAAGATGAATATGGCTTTGATTTTATGTGTAACTTTTGGGGATAAAGTTTTGTGATTTCCCAGACTCCTTAGGATTAACAGGACAATCTTCTACCTATTAAATGAACAGTTAACGAGCAAGTCAGGTAGTGACAGCTTCCACAGTGGAGGTCGAATTGGAGTGCGATAAACAATTATCTAGCTCTCTTTCCAGACTAAAACCTTTAGTTTTGCTGGTTTAAGATACGAGATCTTTGACGACGTGTGGGGAGAACATGAATGTTAAAACGGATCACTTCCCCCTGTGATTGTGCTGTCCCTGTTTAATTATATGTATTTATGTATTCTCTGTATATAACCCAACGATTGGGTTGTATAAGGTGGATATAAGTTTTGAAAAGTACTGTAGATGATGTTTCTGATTTATATTATTTATCTAGGTTTTTATGAACAGTTGCTATGTATTTGTAGATACTCAAATAATAAATGAAGTTGAATAAGCACCCAGAAAATTAATTTTCCAGATTCAGATTTTTAACACAGGTGTGGATTTATATCTTTGCATTAACCTCCATCTACTGCTCATTTCTGGAGACTTTTTTTTTTTTTTTTTTTTTTGCCTACTGTGTGAGAATCCATGTTGACAAACTTAAATCTGATGGTTACCAAGGAGATTAAAAAAGAAAAAACAGTTTTGGGGACACTCAGTTATATGTACAGCTATATGTAGGAAATGGAATGTTTCTTAAAAAATAAAAGTATTATCATCGAAACATGAAGAAAAATTATTATGGTGGAAAAATATTTGCTATTTAAATTTTTGTCAAGTAAGATGTAGAAATTCGTCAGAAAACAATATACAATTTAATGTTAGCTAGGCAAACTGACTTTTGTCATTATAAAGAGGAGATAGTTTAGTATGCCTAAAATAGTGGTCTTTTTCTAGGAGAAAAGTGTATCCTAGATTCTTGTCCTAGTTTCACATTAACAGATTAATATTATTGCATGCCTAATTTTGTAAATGCCTGGAGTGTACATTTTTGTACACTTAGAAGCAGCAGCATCTAACATAAATCATGCCAGCCTCTTTGATTAGTTCCTGCTTTGACTTCTGTTCTAGGTTAGATAAATGAATTTAAACTCTGCAGAGAGCTCAGTGCCAGGCGCTGGTAGGCCCTTGAGCAAGATGCCGCTTCCTTTTCTAATAAGGATGGCCCAAAAAGGCTGAGCATTGAAATTTGTTCAGGCTTTATCATGAAAGGTGGAATGGAGTTCTAAAACACTCCGAGTTTCAGCTCTTAGATATAGACTCTTCATCAGCTCTTCCCAGTATAAAAGAGATAAGCTAACAAATTGAATTGCATGTTTATGTGTTTGTTTACATGGCTGTTAGTTGTAGCATTAAGGTTTAACAAAGAGTCACTGTGTAAACTAAACATTAAGAGAGTGTGGCCTGCACTGATAATTGCTTGGCAAAGTTGTAGCTGTGTCTAACAGTTTTCTGGGATTGGCATGGAATGTTTGTTTGGCCTGGTTAAAAGCTAACACCTAGTTTTTTTGTTTTGTTTTTGTTTTTTGACTGTGATATGTAGATATTAATTTTGTTTTTTTTTTTTTTGCTTTTCTTTAATTAACAGTACTATTTTAGATAATCAGCAGGATTCCAGAGAATCTTTCATATTTTCAACTGACTTTTCTGGTATGTTGGTGTTTAGGAAGGCATGTAAATTATTTTTCACATCTCATGGTTGAATTTTTTTCTTCTGCTTTTGATGATGACAAATAACTGCTACTTCCAGAAATTTTGAATTTGTATAAAGTTGGGTTTTAAATGTATCAATAGCTGAGCAATAGAATCTGATATTTACCAGGTTTTTTTGTTTGTTTGGTTTTTGTTTTTAACAGCACTTAAGCTGTCCATGGTTAAATTTGATAGGCTTTAAATTCCATAGACTTTTATAGTCTTTTCCTGTTTGTTAGTTGTTAGTGTGGTACCATTAAAGGATGCCTAAAATGGCCTCTTTATGTTACCTGGAACCCTCAAATGACTAGTATTATCATTAGTAATAACCATGGGGAAAGCTGAAAAGTTAACAGTTTTATTCTTTATAAAAGATCTGTGACTTTCAAGTTCTTTTTCATGCAGTTTTTTGTAGCTTGGGAAAGCAGGCCTGATTGTGGGAGGTGTCGACAGTGACCTCTCATTCCAGCCTTTATCGTCCTGCATTGTTTAAGAGCAGTACATACCCTTGCTGCTCGCCAAAAATTCAGAATTCATTCTTGGATTAATATTCTGCTACCAGATGTATGAGGCTGGCTCTAAAGAAGCTTTTTCTCTTAAATACTGTCAAAAATAGAGAAGCTGAAGATTGGAGAGAAGCCATTTATTTTGAACAGTTTATTTTTTGACAGTTTGTGTTTGTAAAGAAACCTGCTCATAATATTTACTGAAGAGATCTACATAGTTGCCTGAAGAAACCTCATAGGTTTCTTTTTTGCCTTGAAAAAAGTTTCCATAGGGCTTAACTCTTACCTGATACTTCTTGATTTTGCTTCTGATTAGTTGATTTATGGACTTTATTTACCAGCATGATTGGAGAATTCTCTTGCTATACTGAAATTGCACTCTGCCTGTGTTCTCTTCTGTTTCCTAGGTAACAGATGCACTGCATAGATTCCATAATGAGGACTGTGGTTGGCTAGTTACAGTGTAAATTCTGTTGTTTGGTAAAGCTTAGTCTTAAATTCAAATAAAGGTCAAGAAACCAAAAGTACTGAAAATGCAAATTTTTGCATTTTATTTTGTATCCAGTGTCAACAAAGTTTAATACCCTTTTCTGAAGAAAGGCAAATTATGCAACAGTATTCATGTTTGTTTTGCAAAGTCCCACACTTAAACAGTTGGAAAGCCTTTTGAGTACTGCATATTGTTAAAACCAGCATCTCTAGTGACAAAGAAGATGTATTTCCAAAACACTTTATCACACTTAAAATAATATAGAAGCAAAGGGATGTGGTCTAGGACATCAGTAATTGGTCCTTTTGTACTGAAAGAAAAGTAGCATCAAAAGATGTCTCAAAAGATAAATTATGCAACTTTATGTGAAATACAGCTTTAAAAACTTTAAGGAGACGTTAAATCATTTAAGAAACTTTTAAAAACATTGAGTCTTACCATAAAATGATGCATTTTTCTTCTAGCTTTTTTTCTCCCTCTTACCTGCCTGCATGTTGACTGGCCTGGCACAAGGGAGCAGATCTTCAAGTTGGAGAATAGCTTTCCCCTCCACCTTACTTCCCTCTTGGGCCTCTGTAGCTCTAGATGCAGGGCAAGAAGTAGTGCAATTGCTGGTAGTTATTACCTGTTTGTTTAAAAAGAAAAAACAAAAAACAGCAAACCACAAAAGTACGTTTCAAAGAATTCCATTAATACCCATTGCAAATACCTTTTCATTTAATGCCCCCAAAACTGTTTATTTGTTAATCATCAAGGATTCCATTAGTTGAAATTAAAAAAAAAATTCTTTTGAATTCTAGAGAATTCTCCAGAATTGCCTCCATTACTCTCCCTTGCTTGACTAAATTGTTTTTGAGTTATTTTATTTACCTTTTCAGTTAATTAAAATTTCAGGAATAGGATATATCTTGATTGGACTTCTCTCTTCTTGGTTTTCCTCAAAACTGACACTACTTTAACCATTTCTGTCCTTTTCTAATTGCCAATATTGCGTCCCTTCATTTTTCCCTTTTCAGTATTTCCCGTTTTCCCTTGTAAATACTTACTGTTTAAAAAACTTTATTGTTGCATATAAGCCATAGTCACCACATAGCAAAAGCTCTACTTTTCTGTCACGAGACTTCATACTGACTGGAATATTATCAATATCTGTGAACTCTTAACCATCTAGGGCTACTTTCTCTCTCCAGCCTGTATTCGTTTGTGAGGGCTGCTGGAACAAAGTGTGACAGGCTAGGTGGCTTAAACAACAAAAAATTACTTTTTACAGTTCTGGAAGCTATAAATCCCAGATTAAGATGTTGGCAAGATTGGGTTCTTCTAAGACCTCTCTCTTTGTCTTATAGATGGCTGTTTTCCTTAGCTATTTTCACATGGTCCTTCCTATGTGCCTCTCTGTGTCTTAATCGCCTCTCTTCCTAGAAGGACATCAGTCCTTAGCCTTAGAACTCACCCAAATGACCTCATTTTACCTTAATTATCTCTTTAAAGGCCCCATCTCCAAACAGTCTCATTCTAAAGTACTGGGGGTTCAAACTTCAGTGTATGAGTTTGTGGGGAACACAATTCAGCCCATACATAACACAGCCTATTCCTCCACCATTGTCTTTCAGACATATATACATACAGACATACACACGTCATTCCATATGTGTGATTTTATAGTGGTTTTCATCTTTTATACCTTTTTTACCCTCTTGGCCTTGTTTTCATTTCAGTGCCCAATGGACAGCAATATGATCAACTTTGTATGCCATTAAAAATAACTACAGTGAGTAGTTTAAGGCTTTGTTTTGTTTTTATTCATTCTTCATATTCATTATTTTTAAATGCTTTATTTTGAGTAGTTTAAAGTGGAAAATTCTTGATCATTGGTTTCAAATGCAGGAGAATCTCAGTGTAGCCAAGTTTAGTGCAACTGCTGATGCTGTTTTCTTGTGAATTCTAAGGACATGTTTCTTTTGGTACTTTTTTTCAGCTATTGGTCTTGCTACTTGCATGGTAAATTGCATACCATTCTGATCATTTCACACCTTCCTTGGTTGATGACTCTTGAATCTGATATCCATTCACGGCCTCTCTGCTGAAGTCCAGATGTATACAACAACCAGCTAGGCACAGTCATTTGATATTCCACAAACACTTCACGTACAGCGTGCCCAAAACTTGATTTATCTTTCCCTTCAAATCTATCTTTTCTTGTATTCCCTAGCTTAATGAATGGTACTCCCTTCCATCCGTTTTCCCAGTACAGAAATTTAGGAGTTATCTGTGACTCCTCTCTTATCCTCAGTCCCATCTTCCATATCTAATCAAGCCCCTAGACCAGTCAGTTCCTGCTCCCCGAGATTTCTCAGTTCTGTCTGTTCGCCCCATACAAGCAACAAACTATTCTCTCATGTTTGCCCGTCATTGGTTTTAGTTCTGCAGTTGAACATATTCAGTTTACAACATAAGTCCTTGTGCTAAGGCTTCTGTAATCATCATTTGATAGTCTGAAGCTCAGTGAATCCTCATAAATAGCTCGTGTGAATAATTTCTCCTGTTTTTCTTGTTTAAAACTGTTTACGTGTGGCTTTTATACTTGAAGGTCAGTTTGGCTGAGTATAATTACTTGGCCTGCATTTTCTTTCCTCAAGTATCTTTTTTTTTTTAATGCTTGCATGTCTCTCTTTTTTAGTTGTTTTATTTTAATTAATTAATAATTTTTTGGCTGCACCACATGCGGGATCTTAGTTCCCCCAGCAGCCCACCCTGCAGTCGAAGCTCAGAGTCTTAATCACCAGACCACTGGGGAATTTCCCTTTTCTCAAGTATCTTAAATATGTTATTCTGTTTTAGGATTTGACAAACCTTTTCTTTAAAAGGCCAAATAGTAATTATTTTAGGCTTTGTGGGCCATAGGTCAGTGTCACAATTATTTAACTGTGCCGTATCAGTGCAAAAGCAGCCATAGAGAATATATAAATGAACAAGCATAATTGTGTTCCAGTAAAACTTTATTTACAGAACTAGACAATAGGCGAGATTTGGTACATAAGCCATAGTTTGCTGAGTCCTACTCTATTGTATTCTGATAAAAATGTGTTGTTGTCAGAGTCTAATACCAACATGATTTTCTTTCTTTTTTAAGTGTCTTTATCTTTTTGCCTAGATGCCCAAAGGACATTTCCCCTTCATCTTTATTTTGTTATTATTTATTTGTTCATTTAGGCTGCACTGGATCTTCATTGCAGCACGTGGATTTCTCTGTTTGCAGTGAGCGGGCTCTAGGGTGCATGGACTCAGTGGTTGTGGCATGCGGGCTTAGTTGCGGTGTGTGGGATCTCATTTCCGCGGCCAGGGATTGAACCCAGGCCTCCTGCATTGGGAGGGCGGAGTCTTAACCACAGGACCACCAGGGAAGTCCCCCCCCATCTTTATTTTTTTTTTTAAATAAATAAATAAATAATTTATTTACTTATTTATTGGCTGCATTGGGTCTTTGTTGCTGCACTTGGGCTTTGTCTAGTTGTGGTGAGCGGTGCATACTCTTTGTTGTGGTGCATGTGCTTCTCAGTATGGTGTCTTCTGTTGTTGCGGAGCATGGGCTCTAGGCATGCAGGCTTCAGTAGTTGTGGCTCGCAGGCTCTAGAATACAGGCTCAGTAGTTGTGGCACATGGGCTTAGTTGCTCCATGGCACGTGGGATCTTCCGGGACCAGGGATCGAACCCATGTCCCCTGCATTGGCAGGCGGATTCACAGCCACTGTGCCACCAGGGAAATCCCTATTATTTTTACTTTTAAATTAAAAAAAATTTTTTGGCTGCACTGCACAGCTTGTGGGATCTTAGCTCCCCAACCAGGGATCCAACCCAGGGCCACGACAGTGAAAGTGCCATGTCTTAACCACTGGACTGTCAGGGAAATCCCCCAGCAGTTTTCTTTCTAAGGCCTCTTAGTAGGTTCCCATGGTCTTGTAGTCTTCTCTAGAAGCCTGAGAAACTTCACTCTTCTCACATCCAGCTTCACTTAAATGCGATCCTTTCTTTTTGAGGATAATTGTTGGTAACTTCTTGTTCTAGTTTCTATAATTATCAGAACTCTCCTTTTTTTGTCCTTACCTGCCCAGTTTTTGATCCTGTGTGAGTCCTGTTTATGTGGGTGTTTTAGCTCTGCCCTCTGATCTCGGGTTCATGGGGCTACTTCATCACCTAATTCTGTTGATCATCTTACCTTTTGTTATCCTAGGCATGCCCCCACTACCACCACCTGAGATACTTGCAGATTCACTTGCAATTGTAAGAAATAATAGATTCTTTGCGTATTTTGTTGTTTCCCCTACAGGTTAACATTTTGTAAAACTATACTTACAATATCAGCACCAGAATATTGACTGTTATGGGCTGAATTGTATTCCCCCTGATTCATATGTTGAATCCCTGACCCCCCAGTGCTTCAGAATGTGACTGTATTTGGCGATAGGTCCTTTAATGAGGTGCTTAAGTTAAAATGAGGCTGTTAGGGTGGCCATGATCCATTCTGACAAGTGTCCTTCTAAGAGGAAATTTGGGCGCAAAAAGAGACACCAGGAATGTGTATACAGAGGAGGAGAGACCAGTGAGGACACAGCGAGAAGGCAGCTATCTGGAAGCCAAGGAGAGAGACCTCAGAAGAAACCAAATTTGCCAACACTTTCATCTGGGATTTCTAGCCTTCAGAACTGAGAAAATTAATTTCTGTTATTTACGTCAGCCAGTCTATGGTTTTTATTTTGCTATGGTAGCCCCAGCAAATGAATACATTGGCATCTGTACAATTCTCCACTCTTATTCAGATTTCCAGTTTGACTTTTGCTCTTACGTGTGTGTATTAGATTCAGTTTTATCATCTGTGTATGTACTTGTTCTACCAGCCCCTCCATTCTCCCACCCGCCACCCCATTGCTAACCCCTGACAACGGTTACTAGGTCTTCCATGTCTAGAACTTTGTCACTTAAAAAAAATGTCATGTAAATGGAATCATACAGTATGTAACCTTTGGGGACTGGCTTTTTTCACTAAGCATAATCCCCTGGAGATTCATTCCAGGTTGTTGCATGTATCAGTAGTTTGTTCCTTTTCATTCCTAAGGAGTAGTCCATGGATATATCATGGTTTATTTAACCATTCATCTGCTGAAGGACATCTAGTCTGATTCCATTTCTTTGCCTTTACAAATAAAGCTGTTATAAACATAACTTAATTTTTCTGGGAAACATACCCAGGTGTGTAATTGCTATATCATATGGTAATTACATGTTTAATTTTTTAAGGAACTACCAAACTTTTCCAGAGTGACTGTGCCTTTTTATACTCCCACCAGCAGTATATAAGTGATCTAGTTTCTCTACATCCTTGTTAGCATTTGGTGTTTTCACTGTATTTTATTTCAGCCATTCTGATGTGTGTTTAGTAATATTGTGGTTATGGCTAATGGCTAATGTTATACATCTTCTCATGTGCTTTTTTGCCATCTGTGTATCCTCTTCTGTGAAATGTCTGTTTATGTCTTTTGTCCATTTTCTACTCGTAATTGGATTTTTTTGTTTGCTTGTTTTACTGTTTTCCGAGTTCTTTATATATTCTAGACACTAGTCCTTTGTCAGATATTTGGTTTGCAGATTCTTTTTTCTTGTCTATAGCTGTCTTTTAATCCTCTGCGCTTGGGCTTTCACAGAGCAAAAATTTTTAATTTTAATTTTACCAATTTTTCCTTTTATGGATCTTGCTTTTGGTTTCAAGTCTAGGAACTCTTTGCCTAGCCCCAGACCCCAAAGCCCCAAAGATTTTCTCCTGTGTTGTTTTATACAAGTTTTTTGTTTGTTTGTTTCTTCCCTTTTTTTTTTTAAACTTTATTTATTTTTGGCTGTGTCGGGTCTTAGTTGCAGCATGTGGAATCTTCCTTTGCAGTGCAGGTTTCTCTAGTTGTGGCTTGTGTGCTCAGTAGTTGTGGCGTGCAGGCTTAGTTGTCCTGCGGCATGTGGGATCTTGGTTCCCTGACCAGGGATTGAACCTTGGATCGAGGAGTGGAAGGAGGGTTCTTTTTTTTTTTTTTTTTTAATAAATTTATTTATTCATTTATTGGCTGCATCGGGTGTTCTTTGCTACAGGCAGGCTTTCTCTAGTTGCAATGAGAAGGGGCTTCTCTTGTGGAGCACAGGCTCTAGGCATGCAGGCTTCAGTAGTTGTGGCTCACGGGTTCTAGAGTTGTGGTGCATGGGCTTAGTTGCTTTGTGGCATGTGGGATCTTCCCAGACCAGGGATGGAACCCGTGTCCCCTGCATTGGCAGGCGGATTCTTAACCACTGGACCACAAGGGAAGTCCCACAAGTTTTTGTTTTATTTTGTTTATTGTTTTACAATTAAGTCTATGAACCAATTTGTGTTAATTTTTACTTAAAGTTTAGGTTGAGGTTCATTTTTGCCTATGGATGTCCAGTTACTCCAGCACCATTTGTTGAAAAGGCTATCCTTCCTCCATTGAATTTCCTTTGCACCTTTGTAAAAAGTTAGTTGAGCATGTGTGTGGGCCTATTTCTTGGTCTGCTCCATCTGTTTTTATGAATAGATATGAGGAGAGTCCAAAACTAAGCTTCTGCTACTATCCTGCTTGCTTAGAAGTCCTTATTCATTTTTAGAATGGTATTTTCTTATTACGTTAGAAAAGTATATTTTTCATATTAATCAAGTATCTGTAGATGTAAAAATAAAGGTAAGATATGCAGTAATTTGATTAGCCCATATATATGTGTTGCAGAGAGTTTAATTCTTTTCTAAATTACTCAGGTTGTTAGTATTTTCATAACAATTACAGTTCGGTAATATTCTTTATTTATCTGGCATCTTGAAAAAACAAGCAGCTCTGCATTAATGAATTTCTGTATAACTAAAGTTTAACTCCTGGACAAAACTTCAGATTTTAATCATTTTTAGTGAAAATATACCCCAAATGTAGTTTAAGTAAAGGTGGCATTTCAGTTGCTTTTGGAAATTTGCCAAAGAAATCCTTTTCTGGCATCTGGATGAATCCAAGCAGATACAGAAACATTTTCAAGATTTTTTTTACTCCCCCCAAAATTCTCTTAACTTTTCTTTAAAGAAGTTTAAAAAACTTTTTTTTTTAGTTTTGCAATTTCGACAGGTTTCCCACAACTAATGCAAGAAAGGATTCAGCCACCCAACTAACATATCCATCAAATTCACTGATTTACCCAAATCTTGTTTAAAACAGCCTTTGAAGATTTCTGTGAAGTTTTAGCTGAAGTGTTTTAGGGAATGTTCTATTTTTTAAAGGTAAGGGTCATATGATAGTCTAGTCATCTTACAGATGTTTTCTTTTTGAGTATATTTAACATATATGAATGTATTCAGTGAAAGTGATAGTCTTATATGTAACATTCTACCAAAGAATATATTTTGTTATGAATATGTTCTTGATATGTAACAGTATATTCTTATTGTTTTTTGACTAGTGTTGCAGAACTTGATCCCAAGAGAAACCAAGCACCACACTCAGAGAATTGGAGAACTCAGGTTTATTGAGCTGGCGGCACCAGATGAGCTAACGCTCCAAAAATTCTGGGCACCGTTTCAGGCCAATTTTCTCCTTTTATACATTAAGACATATAGCTACAGTTGATACTAACCAATTGGTTACACAATTTCTATAAATTACAGGTGGTTACAGAACGTGGGGGTTGCTAAGGGTTACAGGACGCAGGAGTTCAGACAAAGGGGAGCAGAGGCAGGAACAGTACATTTTACACGTATTCAATGATTTCTATGTAATTATTAACAGGCAGGGTTCACATAGCAGGCCTCAAACTATAGATTTCAAATCTTCCTCATCACTAGAAGTCTCACCACAAAGTATGTTTCCTGTATACTTAGCTTTTATCTAATGATGTGTTTATACACTGATAAGGTATAAAATCTGAACTTTCTGTTAATAAAGTAATTGCCTTAGAAGTTTAGGACTGTCCTTATTAAAAATTATTTTGGGAGTCAGAAATTATTCTATAGATTTGTCATAATACCCTTTTTGTTGATGCCTTCCTGTTCATCATCAAAATAGATATTTCATTTTATCGTCTTTTTTTTAAGAGCGTATTGGCCTGAGAAATAAGGATATCCCTACACATTATGTAATAAGAAACAACATTTTTGTTAAAAATGAAAGAATACAGTTCTGTATAATGTTTTTGAGAAAGAGGTACATAGGTGAAAGGTTGTTTTTGAGAAAGAGGTACATAGGTGAAAGGTCAGGCAGTTTGGCTATATGAAAACAAACTTTGTTTTTAAAAAATAATTAAGAAGGAAGGCAACAGTCTGGAGAAAATATTTGCAACAATATGATAAAGTGCTGAGGTCTTTATGGCATTGTATTGTTTCACTTTCATGATTTATGAAAAAAATAATAAAACTTCAGTGAATAATAGATAAAATGAAGGATGAGAGAAATATTCAGCCTCAGTGATAATTAAACATAAAGTAATATGTGAATTTCAATACTTAAAAAAAATCTATCAAATTAGCAAAAATATAAAATGAGATAATGCCCCATTGCTGATGAGAGGAAAGGAGAGGAGGAAGTTATTCTCATATTTATTGCTGATGGCTATGTAGTGGGGTTTTTTGTTTGTTTGTTTGTTTGTTTGTTTGTTTTAAACTTTGAAGTTGCAGGGGAGGAAAAAACTTTCTTCTACCCTCCTAGATTTTGTGGCTGGGCCTAAGAGTTGAACTGACATAAGACAGATTAACAGGAGAAAAGCATACAAATTTGGTCAATATTTTTACATGCACACAGGAATCTTCGTAAGGAAAATGAGGACCAAAAGAAGCAATTAGGGTTGAGAGCTTATATGTATTTTAAACAAAGAAATGATAAATTTGTAGAGAAGACACAAGACAAAGGAGTTTTAGCTTGGGGCTGTAAATCATCAGGCGGTGGCTAGGAAATAAACAGGAGAAATTAATGGAAGATAAGAGTTATTTTACTAGATTTACTAGTTTGTTTAGATTCATTTTGGCATTGACTCCCAGTTATCAGTGATAAGAATGTTCCTCTTTTGCTGTGTAAAGAGAGCACCTTTCTCATGGGAAACTTTATGACCTGCTTTTAGGTAGAGAGAGGGAAGTCAGAGAGCCCTTTCTGCATTTGCTGAGTCTCAAACCATCAGCTCAAAATAATCATTATGCCAAAGCTGCATATTTTGGGGGGGGGCGATGTTCTGAACCCCTTTGAAATATGATATACACACAAAAATGTATGTATCATCTGTACAGTTGAAAGATTTTTACAAATCGAACACATGTGACTAGCACTCTGATCAATAAGCAGGACATTGTCAGCACCCTGGAGGAACCTCTCGTGTTCCTTCTATATCTAACACAGCCTTTCTGAAGAAAAACAAATATCCTGACTGACTGCTGAGTAATAGGGTATATATGTTCAGTTTTACTAGATACTGCTTGTTTCCCAAAGTAGTTGTATTCATTCACAGCACCACCATCAGTGTGTCCCTGTCCTTGTTGTCCCCCTTCCTCAAGTTTATCATTTTGAAAATCAGTTTGATAAAATATATCAAGAACCATTAATATATTCATATCCATTTATCTATTGATTCTAATAACTGCAAAGATAGAAAAAAAATACATGCACAAAAGCATTTAGGGAAGGAGAGACCAGGGACCACAGGCTAAATCCCACCTGATGCAGCCCCAATCCGGCCACAGCCATTCCTTGTCTGTGGATGCTTTTGTGCTACAACGGCAGAGTTTAGTTGTTACAGAGACCTTGCAAAGCAGAAAATGTCTACTGTCTGGCTCTCTCCAGAAAAAGCTTGATGATCTTTGCAGTAGAGTGTTATATGGAATAGTGAAAGATTGGCAGTAACCAGTATATCCGTCAGAAGGGGAATTATTAGATAAATCTTGGTGTAAGCATCTAATGGAATAGGACATAGCCATTTAAAAATGATGATTAATGAAGGGGAAGCTGGGACGAAGTGAGAGAGTAGCATAGACATATATACACTACCAACTGTAAAATAACCAGTGGGAAGTTGCTGCATAACAAAGGGAGATCAATTCGATGATGGGTGATGCCTTAGAGGGCCGGGATGGGGAGGGTGGAGGGGAGTCGTGGGAGGGAGGGAATATGGGGATATGTGTATAAATACAGCTGATTGACTTTGGTGTACCTCAAAAAGTGGTACAAGAGTGTAAAGCAATAATATCCCAATAAAGAGCTAAAAAAAATAAAAAAAGTGATGATGAGAGGTTATTCATCCAACAAATATTTATTGAGCATTTGCTACTTTAGGTACTTTTCTAGGTGCCAGCAAATCAGTAGAGAGAAAAATTTCTGCCCTCATAGTTTAGTAGAGGAGACAGAACAAACAAGATAAATATGGAAAATAACACATAAGGGATAAGTGCTAAGATGGAAAAAAACAAAGCAGGGAAGGGAGATATGAAATATTTCAGGGTGAGAGCTTGACATTTTAGATTGCTAAAGAAGGCCTCACTGAGAAAATGGCTTTTGAGTAAGGATCTTAAAATAAGTGAAAGGGCTTGATAGGCAGGTAGCTGGAGGAAGAGCATCTGAGGCAGAGGGAACAGAAAATACAAAGGGTCAAAGTTGGAAATGTGCCTTATGTGTCCTAGGAATAGCAATAAGGCAAAGGGTTGCTGTAGAGAGAAGAAGGGAGGAGTTGCAAGGGATGAGGCTGGACAGGTAATTGGGGGGTAAGGGTGGTGACAGATCATGTAGACCCTTGTGGCAACATGAAAAATAAATTGTTCAAGTAAAAAAAAAAGTTCTTTCTCCCTGCCATTTTCTCTCCCTCTTTCTCTGCTCAGCAATGACAGTTCTGTAAAGCAGTGCATAAGGAAAAGATTGGAAGAAAATACCCTAAAATTCTAACATTTTTAATGTGCTGGGGTTATGAATTATATTTTTGTTAAACTTTCTATAATTTGAAAGGCAGCTATGCTTACCACTATACCACCAACACTATAAGTTGGCTATATTTTATAATGAAAAACATACTTAAAGGATTTTGACTTCCCTGATGGCACAGTGGTTAAGAATCCACCTGCCAATGCAGGGGACACAGGTTCGAGTCCTGGTCCAGGAAGATCCCACATGCCGTGGAGCAGCTAAGCCTGTGCGCCTGGAGCCCGTGCTTCACAAGAGGAGCCACTGCAATGAGAAGATTGTGCACTGCAGTGAAGAGGAGCCCCCACTCACTGCAACTGGAGAAAGCTCGAGCACTGCGACTAGAGAAAGCCCGAGCACAGCAACGAAGACGCAACACAGCCTAAAGTAAATAAATAAATAAATGAATAAATAAAAAAAAACCCAAAGGATTTTGCATATTTTTGTCTTTGAATACCTTAGAAATCAAGTACTTTAAATCCTCCCCAAGTTGATTGAATCTGCTGGTAGGCAGCAGTGTCTTAAATCATCTGAGGAGTAGCTGGGGTTTTTTGTTTTGTTTTGTTTTTTGTTGGCTGCCCCATGCACAGTTTGTGGGATCTTAGTTCCCAGACCAGGAGTTGAACCTGGGCCCTTGGCAGTGAAAGTACGAAGTCCTAATTACTGGACTGGCAGGAAGTTCCCGGTAGCTGGTTTTTTAATTATTAATTTTTCAGTGTTTGAACCAGAAGGAATTGTAGGAATGCTCTATTTTATAGTTTAGCCTCTTTATTTTATGGGTAAGGAAATGATCTGGAGGAGAGAAGGAACTTGAGCTTCTAGTTCTTTTTCGTAGGTGTTTATGTGCTTCATCACCATTTACTCTGAGATTTTCCAGCACTGTAGCGATTTTTGTAATTAATAATTTACCTAATCTTAAAAAGAAAATCCTTGCAAATAATAATATCTAAGTCTGTTTGGTTCAAGTCTTCTCAGTGCCAAAACTACTGTAGCAAATATGGTGCTAACAATGAATTCTTTTGACTAGCACCCTGGTTAAGAGCATGGACTTTGGACTTAGAATGCCTGGGTTTAAAGCTTGTTTCTGGCCCTTCTTGGTACTTAACCTCTCTGTGCTTTAGATTCACATTTATAAAAGGGATACAATACTAAGTATATACCTCATAGGGTTATTGTGAGTATTAAATGAATTCATTTGAGTAGAATGTGAGGCACATAGGACAAGTTATTATTGAGATTTAAATATTTACAAAAGGAACTTCCCTGGTGGCACAGTGGTTAAGAATCTGCCTGCCAGTGCAGGGGACCCGGGTTTGATCCTTGGTCCGGGAAGATCCCACATGCTATAGAACAACTAAGCCCATGCATCAAAACTAGGGAGCCTGTGCTCTAGAGCCCACATGCCACAGCTGCTGAGCTCACATGCCACAACTACTGAAGCCCACGTGCCTAGAGCCCATACTCCGCAACAACAGAAGCCACCATGATGAGAAGCCCATGCACCACAACAAAGAGTAGCCCCCACTCTCCGCAAGTAGAGGAAGGCTGTGCGCAGCAACGAAGACCCAACACAGCCAATAAATAAATAAATAAATTTATTTTTAAAAAAAACCTACAAGAGAAGGCATTTAAACACTAGATACCAGAGAAAATTGAGTTCAACAAATATTGTATTATTGAAAGTCTACATATGTGTCTGTTTTGACTTCATAGCTAACATATAGCAATTTATTAAGAACATTTTAAAACTAATCATTTTATTTATTTTTTTAAAATTAATTTATGTATTTAATTTATTTATTGGCTGCGTTGGGTCTTCATTGCTGCACACGGGCTTTCTCTAGTTGCTGTAAGTGGGGGCTACTCTTCATTATGGTGCGCAGGCTGCTCACTGTAGTGGCTTCTCTTGTTGTGGAGCACAGGCCCTAGGCACATGGGCTTCAATAGTTGCGGCACATGGGCTCAATAGTTGTGGCTCACGGGCTCTAGAGCACAGGCTCAATAGTTGTGGCGCACAGGCCTAGTTGCTCTGTGGCATGTGGAATCCTCCCAGGGCAGGGCTCGAACCTGTGTCCCCTGCATTGGCAGGCGGCTTCTTTTACCACTGCGCCACCTAGGAAGTCCAAAGCTAATCATTTAAATTAGCATAGTGGCTTCAAATAGTGTGCCGTTGTAGCACTTATACTGTAAATCCTTATAGATATCAGATTTTGGAGAAAACAATGTTTGTTTTAATAGGAGAATCATGGATTAGGTCTAAGTGGGTCATGTGATGAAATGTGGGGCAGGATGAGTGGTAAAAGGCGAAGGACAGTGTCCAGCCAGCTCTAGGAAAGATTGCTTGTTTACTAGAGCATGTAAGAACTTTGCCTTGTGAGTATATAGGTCAGGACAGTAAAGAGCTCTTTATAAACAGACACACAGTGGGGAAAGGGGATCAAATAGAGAATGATGTGTAAGGATGTGACTTGGTCCTTTGGGGTGTACAACCAAAATTCTGGTATTTGAGTGTCCCCTAAACTCAGAGAGGCTGAGGACCACTGAACTCACATAATGGATTTAGTTAAAAATTAACACTTAAATTTTTTTTTTTCTAGAAAATAATATTTGTGAAATACCATATGGTAAAGCTTTTGATAAAATTTGAAACATGAAAGAAATGAAATTTAACTTATAGGGTACTGTGACATTTTGTAAAATATTTTTGTGTGTGTGAAAAAAAGTGAAATATGTTTTTCTTTGTGGTATTTATTTTAGTTAAGGATAATTTTATATACATAGAGTATGCCTAATATTTTGTGCTCTTGTCTGTTTGGGGATTGCATAAGATTCTATTGCTTTATACTCAGAAAAATCTGAAAATTTTTTTGCATTGTTGATATTGTTTTCTTCGGTGCTAAATCTTCAGAAGTGTTCCTTGTTCAACCTGCTTTTTTTTTTTTAAACATATTTGTATCAATGCAGATTTAGTCAGCAGTGTTTCTGCCACACTAGCTTTATAAGAAAGTTTCTTCCTTCCTTGCAAAATCATGCGTTGTTACTTAGGGTTTCTGTGGGCACATTAATTCTGAATAGAACCTAGGGAATGTGCTTAGTAACTAGAAGTGTAGTGGTTTTGGTAGTGAGTTCCTAACAGGACTCAGTTACTTACATGCTCAGTAATACATTGCTGTTGTAGCAGTTGTGGTATTTAATTGAACCTGAAGGTCCCTGGGAATTTTCCTAGTCTATTACATTAAAGTGAGTAGAAAGACCTCTGAGAAATTTTTTTTAATGCAATTCAGTATTTATGATTTAGTTAATAGTTAAGCTAAGGACTTTTAGGAACATTTGTGGGAAGAGGGAAGAAAGCTATACATTTACAGAGACCTTTGTGAAACATGAAATCGTGCCAGTGAATTATCCTTTCTTCACCTGCCCTCTGCTGGTACACCAGGCTCTTGTCCAAGGAGTAGCATATGACTCAAATCCCCCTTAACACCCTTGTCAGTTACTCTTTTCAGAGCTTAGGTTGATACATCAAATGACATAATTAATCTGGAGTGTTTAGGAAGGATGTGTGGCATCTCTCTCCAGGTTTTAAGAAATGACTATGGTTGACTATTTTAGTTTGATTCTTCTGTTCTGTGTGATAAATGTGCAGCATATTAGCACCAAGGGAACTAGCTTAGTATCCATAGGGACATCAGTCAAACTTTCTGTACTTGTAAGATCAAAGTATGACTTTGAGAGAGTGTATCTTTTAGCTTTACTTGGTAACTCTTAACCTTTTTGTCTTTTTTTGACCCCGTTGAAAGTCAGATTGAAAACTTTGCACTATCAAGCAGGAAGGTCCTACTGTACAGCACAGGGAACTATATTCAATATCCTGTGATAAGCCATAATGGAAAAGAATATGAAAAAAGAATATATATGTATAACTGAATCTGTTCACTGTACAGCAGAAATTAACACAACATTGTAAGTCATACTTCAATAAAATATTTTAAAGAAAAAAGAGAAAAACTTTGCACTCTTCTCTGAAAATGCACATTTGCACATACAACATGTGATTTTGTATAAATTTTAGAAAATAAGTGGACCCCCGATGCATTATGCTAACAATCTCTATTTTGTGTATTTACGTTTTAGCACATGACTTTTTGTCTAAGGATAGAAACCTTAAAGATTTGAGGTGAGAATTAGGAGAGTGAGCTTATGGGCAGCCAGGGAAGTTTTACTTTTTTGAAGGAGGAGAGGATAACGTGGTATTTTTTTCATCAGAAATTCATTTAAACTGTTATTTCTGATAGATGTACTGGTAGTATGCATCTGGTTAAATCATTCTTCTGCACTGTAGGTTTTCAAAAAATAGTGCGTCTCTGCTGGTGCACTCACAAAGGCAGTCTAGCAAGGAAAAATTAAAAAGCTTAAACTCTCTTTCTCATTTCTATGGGAATAAAGGGGGAGAATTCATTATGTCAAGCATTACAAATAACCATGTATTGAAGTGGCTACATATGATGATGGCACATTGTTGGAACACCCCATGAAAGATACTTTGCATGGAAGATGATTATTCAGTAGGGCTTTGATTTACAAGAAACATTCCACCATTTAATTGAGCCCTTTTACACACACTGCTTTGCTTCAATAGATTGTTTGGTCCCTGCATGTGTACAGTGCCATAAGGGTGGTTAAAATCTGATTCAGTCTAGCTGGAAGGTGAAACGACAGCTGAAAGTCATGTCATAAAAGTATGTTAAACATTTGAGAATTGTTTTTATTTTTGTTCGTCTTTCAATATATTCTTACCATTTTTACTGTTGCTTTTTAAAAAAAATATAGTTGATGTACAATATTATCTTACTTTCAGGTATACTACATAGTGATTTGACATTTGTATACATTATGAATCATAAGTCTGATAATGATCTGTTCTCATACAAGTTATGACAATATTATCAACCATATTTCTTATGCTGTATATTGCATCCCTATGGCTTATTTATAATTGGAAGTTTGTACCTCTTAATCCCCTTTATTTCACCCCCAATCCCCAACCCCACCCCCACCCCCCTGGCATCCACCCATTTGTTCTCTGTATCTATGAGTCTGTTTTCATTTTGTTTATTGTTTTGTTTTTTAAATTCTGCAGGTAATTGAGGTCATATTGTATTTGTCTTTCTCTGACTTATTTCACAAGAATTGTTTTTGAAATTGGTTTTCTCTTGGCTAGTTTGTACTATAAAACTGATTAATTTTTTTTCCCCAATAAGATTTTTATAAGATTATTTGGCCCTGCTGGCCACTAGTTAAACTATATGGTTCAGTTTAAATTTTTTTCATTTTTATGGACCACTCACCTATATTGTACTTTTGCAAAATGAGCAAACATAGACTGCATTTGTAGTCGTTACAGAAAGAAAATGATTTGGTGATAAAGACACTAAACTAAACATTTCAACACATAGCTGACTTGTGATTAAAATGCCTGGAAAGATTATATATGGTTTTTTTAAAAGGTAATGTGAATATGTCTAATATCTTCTCTGTCAGTGTTAGCAGAATAGTGTATGGATAAGCTTTGTTATAGTGAAGAAGCTTTGGGTGAGCTTGGAACCAGCTTCATATGGAAGTTTCACCCCTGAGGTATTTATTTTATTTATTAATTTTTTTATAAATTTATTTATTGGCTGCATTGGGTCTTCGCTGCTGTGTGCAGGCTTTCTCTAGCTGTGGTGAGCGGGGGCTAATCTTTGTTGTGGTGCTTGGGCTTCTCATTGCAGTGGCTTCTCTTGTTGTGGAGCATGGGCTCTAGGTGCGTGGGCTTCAGTAGTTGTGGCACATGGGCTCAATAGTTGTGGCTTGCAGGCTCTGGAGCAGAGGCTCAGTAGTTGTAGTGCATGGGCTTAGTTGCTCCGCAGCATGTGGGATCTCCCCGGACCAGGGATCAAACCCATGTCCCCTGCATTGGCAGGTGGATTTCTTAACCACTGTGCCATCAGGGAAGTCCCTTGAGGCATTTAAAATAAGCATTGTTGTGATAAGCCAACAGCCAAGCCCATTCTGACTGAGGGCCCTCCCTGTGTGTGCACGCATCTTTTAGCTAAGCTGGATTCCAGCGCAAGGATCTCTGGGAAGTTGACATAACATATTATGGTCTGGCGCCCCCCTCCCTTCTCTGACCCCTGAGGAACCTTTCTGGGCATGTGTAGTTTGGGAGGTCTCCTTGCCCTCAAGAATGAGAAATATGTGGTCTTTTTATCTTTTATCCAAGCAGGACTCAGCTCCTGCCATTATCCTTATCTTGGAGTATCTGTCCGCAGGAAACAGATTCCAGCTGCTCAGCCTGGGGCCCATCTTATCTCCTGCCTCAGGATGAGGACCAAGAATCTGCATTTCTAACACATTCCCAGATGATATTGGTGCTGCTGGTTGAGGGGTCACACTCGGCTCAAATCCATTCACTGTCCTACTGTCCCAGTGGAACATCTCTTCAAATCTCCAATTCCTTCTGCTCTATCCTCACTCTCCATGAGAAAATAGAAGCAGTCAGAAGATAATATCCACATGGTGCCAGTGTCACATCTACCTCTCTGACATGGTCCCCTTCTTGGTCACTTTGTCCCATCTGCAAAATCCTTGTTTTTCCTCAAATGCACCAACATTGCCCCCACTTCAGGGATTTTGCAGCAGTTTCCTGGATCGCTCTTTTCCCCAGATAGCTGCATGATTGACTCTTTCACTTTAGGTCTGCTTGAGTGTCTTCTTATTAGAGAGACCTTCCCAGACCACCCCATTTCCTATCCCCCTATCCTGCATTGCTTTTCTCTAGGGTACTTATTACCACCTGATAGTTTACTTATTTCTTCATTTCTCTATCATCTACATTTAGCTTCAAGGAGACTTTGAGCAGAAAGGAGGTAGTGGCACTCAGATTCTCTGATCTGACACTAAATTAGTGACAAGAGAACAGACAACACTGTAATCTGTTTATCTACGAAATCTGACTGTGAAAGAAAGGAGAGAAACCGAAACAAGAAGCATCAGGCTCAAGCAGAGGTTTCTCAGGATGCAGGTTGAAGGAACAGAGGCCAGACCAGTGCAAAGAGAAAGTTTAATGTTGAAAGTATGGATGGGAGACAGGATTGCTTAAATATGTGAAAAGCATGGTCTCACAGAGCATGGATTTTTGCTTGTTTTTAAAGCAGCTATCTACTAAGAGCAAGGCACTGTGGGAAATAGTTCATATCCCTTGCCACATCTGATTTAGTTAATCTCCATAACAAACATAAGAAGGAGAAATTATCACCTAGGTCTTTTCTATATAATCATAGACATTTCTACTGACAGGTGTTAACACATAGACTTCCCCTTCCAAACAGTTTCATCCTTCCTTTCTTCCTTAGCTTACTTATAATTGATCCTATTAGATCTCCAACTTCAGGGATTCATACAGTCAAATATCAAATCTCAGCCAACTTTTGTGGAAGGGGTTGAACCACTGCTTTACCACGTCAGGTGGAAGCTGACCATAGGTAATCAATTATTTATGCTCAGAATCCAGAAGTCACCCTGACTCACAAGAACCAACCTCTGTTGACTCCACAATGTTACAGGCTTTCTCTAGTTGTGGCGAGTGGGGGTTGCTCTTTGTTGCATTGCGCAGGCTTCTCTTCATTGCGGTGGATGGGCTTCTCTTCGCAGTGGCTTCTCTTGTCTCAGAGCTCGGGCTCTAAGATCTCGGGCCTCAGTAGTTGTGGCACACAGGCTTAATTGGTCCATGGTGTGTGGGATATTCCCGGCCCAGGGATCGAACCCCTGCCCCCTGCATTGGCAGGTGGATTCTTAACCACTGTGCCACGCCACCAGGGAAGTCCCTCCACAGTGTCTTCATACCAATTCACCTTCAGTTTAACTCTTAGAGGACTAAAGGGTGTATGTCTTTCTTCTGATTGGTTAGTGGTGAGGTAACAGGGCGGTGTTCCAGGAATCTTTAGCCTGAAGTTACCGTTCTCCACCTGGGTGGAGGCCTTACTTCCTGCAGAAGAACTCAAAGATATTGTTATACATATCCCTTGAGGAGGAACCAGGATCCTGCTTTAGTAGCTGCACGATCCTTTTTTTGATTGCTTCTTCTTTGTTTCTGCATTCCCTTACTTCCCTGATTAGCAACTGTTTGAATCTGCTTTGTGGTATTCAGGAAGGGCCAGGTGACTGAGGCCTTTATCCTGCAAATAAGAAACTGGGGACATGGTAAGGCTTTTGTACCAGGGAAGGCCCCTCAGGATCCTGCTCAGTTTTGCAAAGAACCTTGCCTCATGGCTATGGCAAAAGTATGAATCTTGTAGAAAAGTAAGAAAAGAGTATTTATGACTGTTGTAATTGCTTGTCTTGTCATAAGGTATTGTCTTAAAAATACATTAGACTTATGCTTCTGGCCTAGATAAAGTAACTAGGAGCAGATTTATCATCTCCCTTGTATTAGGTTCTCCAGAGAGACAGAACCAGTAGGGTATGTGCATGTGTGTACTTAATTATAAGGAATTGGGTCACATAGTTATGGAGGCTGGGAACTCCCAAGTTCTCTACCAGCAATTTGGAGACGAAGGAGAGCCTATGGTGTAGTTTCAGTTTGGATCTGAAGGTCTGGGACCCATGAAGAACCACTGTCAGAAGGCAGGAAAAGACTGATGACTCAGCTCAGCAGTTCCACAGGAGGTTTCCTTCTTACTCAGCCTATTTAGGTATTAGTTTGATTGGATGAGACCCACCCACATTAGGGAAGGCAATCTGCTTTACTCAGTCTACTGATTCAAATGTAATCTCATTCAGAAACACCCTCGCAGACACAGTAAGAAAAATTTGATCAAATGTCTGGGCACCCTGTGGCTCAGTCAAGTTGACACTAAAATTAACCATTATATGAACTGAAACAATTAAGAAACCAGACAAAATACAGTAAATGGAGATTTTTAAGACATTGGATATCAGGCAATAAAGTACAGTGATTTCTGAGAGATGAGAAATAAACAAAGTGAACCCTATGATTGCCACAGTTTACTATACCTCTTCAACAGATGGTGCTGGTGACAGCTGGATTTCTATACAAAAAGACTGAAATTGGACTCCTGCCTCATACCATATATACGAAAATTTTTTTTTAATTTTTTAAAATTTTATTGGAGTATAGTTGATTTACATTGTTGTGTTAATTTCTGCTGTACAACAAAGTGATTCAGTTATACATATATTCTTTTTCATATTCTTTTCCATTATGGTTTATCATAGGATATTGAATATACTTCCCTGTGCTATGCAGTAGGACCTCATTGTTTATTCATCCTATATATAATAGTTTTCATCTCCTAATCCCAAACTCCCAGTCCTTCCCTTCCCACCCCGTACCTTAGCAACCACAGTCTATTCTATGTCTGTGAGTCTGTTTGTGTTGTATTTTAGATTCCACATATAAGTGATATCATATGGTATTTACCTTTCTCTGTCTGAGTTACTTCACTTAGTATGATAATCTCTAGATCCTTCCATGTTGCTGTAAATGGCATTATTTTATTCTTTTTTATGGCTGAGTAATATTCTATTGTATATTTATACCACATCTTCTTTTTCCATTCATCTGTCTGTGGACATTTATGTTGTTTCCATTTCTTGGCTATTGTAAATAGTGCTGCTATGAACACAGGGGTGCATGTAGCCTTTTGAATTATAGTTTTGTCTGAATGTATGCCCAGGAATGGGATTGCTGGATCTTATGGCAACTCTATTTCAGTTTTTTGAGGAACCTCCATACTCTTTTCCATAGTGGCTGCCATATATATGAAAATTAACTCAAAATGAATCAACAATATGTAAGAGCTAAAACTATAAAATAAACACAAATAGAATAAACATAGAATTAGAATAAATTAGAATAAATGATAGCCAAAGGAAGCAGAAGGAATATCATTCTTTGCTGTTTTTAATTCATTATTTCTCTGTTGATTGCTCTATAAAACATCAGGTGGTTTTTACTAATCTATACTATTATACTAACATGAGATTTAACACAGATTAGATGTTTCTTTATGATATCAGAACTTATGCTCATAGCATTGCAAACTGTTCAGGATCCATTTGAAAGTATCACGGGGACTTCCTTGGTGGTCCAGTGGATAAGACTCCACCCTCCCAATGCAGGGGGCCCAGCTTCATTCCCTGGTCAGGAAACTAAATCCCACGTGCTGCAACCAAGAGCAGTGCAGCCTAAATAAATAAATATTTAAAAAAAAAAGTATCATGATCTAGTTTTTTTTTAATTGAAATATAAGTTGATATATAATATATTAATTGCAGGTGTTCTACATGCTGATTAGATATCTACATACATTATGAAATGGTCACCACAGTAAGTTATCATATTCCTTATGCTGTATATTACATCCTCTTGGCTTATTTATTTTATATCTGAAAGTTTGTGCCTCTTAATCTTCTTCACCTATTTTGCCCAACCCTTCAGCTTCTTCCCCTCTGGCAACCACCAGTTTGTTTTCTGTATCTGTGAGTCTGTTTTCATTTTGTTTTGTTTGTTTTGTTTTTTAGACTCCACATATAAGTGAGATCATATGGTATTTGTCTTTCTGTCCGTTTGACTAAGCATGATACCTTATAGAACCATCCATGTTGTCACAAATGGCAAGTCATGATCTAGTTTTTATGTGTTGGACACAGCAAGACATTACATGCTCTGGTATTTAAATATAACTTGACAATAACAAAAGTCTTATCAAAGACAAATATAGATGGCCTTTAGGAATTTGTTGTGTTTTTGAATTATCCTTGTGTCTCTTCTGAACATTTCTCTGCTTAATTTTGCCTTCCTTAATGTCTGATACATAAGTGCTCAGTGATTATTTATTGAAAGAGTAAATATTGTACAAGAGAAGCAAAATAGGTGTGGTGATCATGAAAATAAATTCCAAATCCTATAGTTCTTTCAGGCATTTCCAGCAGATACATATTACTGCTGCAAGTCATGATAATGAGAAATGCTGGTGTACCTTTGGAGTTCAAAAACATTTTTTACTAACTTGTTTCTGATAAAACAGTAACTTCTTGGAAATACTTTGATCCCATTGGACTGTGTTCACGTAATTGTTGGATTATTAAAGCGTTTAATTAGTGTTTCAGTAAGTGCTGATATAAATACATCACCTTGTCTCTTGTTCCTAATTATGCAATATTGTGGGAAGTGGACCAGTATAATAGAAGAGAGGTGGTTCAGTCCCCTTGGAGATATGTCATCTTAATTAAGATCAAGGAGTTCTTAAATTTCATATGTTTGGGAAAATGGCAAAGTGAAAACAGTTTTTTGCCATTTTATACTTGACTTGATCGATTAAATTGGCTAATAGAAAGGAAGTAGCAAATTAAATTGCTTCTACATTTTAAAGACACTTAAGATGGAAAATAGAAAAGACAGAGATAGATAAGCTACATGTATATTACTTCCAAGGAATTTAATTCAGTCTTCAGCACTGGCTTTGAGTAGAAGTACTGCCTTCAGTTGTAGATAAGATAATGCATGTGGTATAATCTCAAGTAACTAGAGACAGAATGAAATTGATATTTTGCATTAGTTGTGCATTATTTACTATGTCTGATAAAGCAACAGCATATACCTGATGGTTTTACCACCATTTACATGATACTCTATACTCCAAGCAAGTGGGTATATTGGTCCTAGGTTAACTTTCTTACAGTTAAGAGGTGTGGGCATCCTTTGTAAATTTACACCCATAAGCTTAAACTATAGATAAGAGAATGGCAGAGGAAGCAGAAGCACTGATAAGAAAGAAAACTGAAGGAACAGAGAAATAAACAAGGTTTGAAACTATGAGAAATACATGGATTTTTTTCACTGAAAGTATTCTAATAGAGGAAAAAATCCAGCTCATCAAAAATTTGTATTATTGATACAAATAAATGTTAATTTTTAGTTTCGAATAAGAACAAAGTCAAACTATAAAGATTAAAAATGGAAGCTGGAAATACTAATATCCTGAGTTTTCCTTCTAGTAAACCTTTCTAGACCATCCGTGGTTTGGCTGTAGCCAGCGTATGTCAGTCTTTTTCAATTCTGTCGCTAGCACCTGGCATACAGTACTTGGAGCTAGGAGGTGCTTAATAAATGATGTTTATATTTGATCTTTTTTTCTCCCTTGTGATGTGACTTGTTAGATTGCCATCTCCTTCTTTGTTTTCTTTTTGATTGTATTAATTTCTCCTTTACCTTATAGTCCCTTTCTTCTGGTTTCTTTTATGTTCAAGCTTGTTAATTTAATATTTAATCACTTTATTTTTCAGTCTTTAACATTTTTTCTAATAAAAGCACATAAAGCAATCATCTTCCTGGGACCATTGCTTTGCCTTTTCTCCTTGGACTTTAATGTGTGGTATTCTTAGTATCTTGTATTTCTAAATAGTCTATACACTACTCTTTAAAATAGTATTTTTTAAAGAGCTCTTATTTTGATTATTATGATAATTTATAAATGCAGTTTTATTGCATTTTGATCATAAATATGTCCTATATGATTTGGGGGTTTTGGAACTTGTGAGATTTTCTTTTTGGCATATTGCATGATAATTTTTCAGAAAGGTTCTATGGGCATTGGAAAAGAATGCATATTCTCTTTGAAAAAAGTTATATCTATTCTGGTCTAATTTTGTTTTTCTGGTTTTCTTATATCTATTTTGAATCTTTGTTCTTATTTGTTTTTCATATTATTAGAATACAGTCTCTGTTTTTTCCCCCAGTAAAAGTACATTGGACTGATTATTTTATGCCCTTAAATGCCTTAAATGAAATGTCTTTATTTTTGTCTACACACTTGAATGGTCACTGCTGGACGTAGAATTCTGGTTTTAAATAGCTTTTCCCTAAGAAATTGTAGATCATCTTTGTTTTCCTCTAGTATTTTATGTTGCAGATGAGGTAGCTCACATTCTGTTTTAGTACTTTATCCCTGATACTGCTCCCCAATAATAGCCACCCAGGTCTTAACCCTGTCCTGGTGTTTAGTATTTCTGCCATCTCTAAGTAGCTCTGGGCCTGCTTTCCTTTCACCTGAATCACATTTGATATCTATCCAGTCCCTATTCTTCATACACCTATCTCAGCTCCCGGTGCCATTGAAAGGACCATGAATGATTCCCTTCTCCTTGGTTCCATACCACAGATATGATTGGCTTGAAATGTGCAGTCATTCTTATTGCTTGCTTTGACATAGACCCCTGGCCCTTGTTGAATCCAGTTGGGATCAGCTTCCTTATTTCCACTTGTCACATCTGCTTTTCTGTGGGTTGATCTTTGGGTATACCACCTTACCCAGCCCTGAGTCTACAGCTGGGTAAGATGAATATACTAATTCAGAAGGACTTGACTCAGCCTCTACTGGGTCTTTGGTATAGCTGCCCATGTTACCAATGCAAGGACTCAGTCTTATTATGTGGACCTCATATTCAGCATCTGTCTCTTGGTCCCAGTGGGTAGAATGGAAATTTGAATCAACATGTCCCAGACTTATTTTAGAGTCAAGTGAATGGTGGGAGTACCTTCAATCTGAGAAGTGCGGGTGGCTTGAATTAGCAAGATCCAGGGCTGTGTGATGACAACCAGGCAGTGTGTTTCCTACCCAACAGCAGAGCCACCTACCATAATAGCCACCATCATCAAAGCCACCCATCAGAAACTGATTTATTTTTGGTAACTAATCACTCCTAATTTGAGAAGTGATGTCAGAATCAGATGCTAAGCGTGGAGGATGGTTCTGGAAGGATACCAAGAATTTTCCAATACATGCATAACTGGGTATGTTGATTTTAAATCACCATCCATGTGGTTTTAGAAGCTTTGTTCTGAATTATGCTATATATCAGATCTGGTCTCTGGCCTGGAATTTCCTCACCTTGTTTTATACTTTCGAAAGTCCTAGGGAAGGTAGTTTAGAATTTCTTAGTGAAATATTTTTCTAAAAATGATTAAAAGTGAACCCTTGCACAAATCTTTCTGTAGGGTATATGTAGGAACACATGCTCTAATGTGATTTTAGCAATGGTTATTAGTCTAGACTTGTACGGAATTGGCTCAGTATTAGCAGGCACTGATGGAATCAGTTCAGGGGCAGGGGGTCAGGGTGCCACTTGGAGAGAAAAAGGGCGCACTGGCTGGCTGTAGAGAGTGCTCTGAGATGCCGTAATTAGCGAGTAGATGGGGGTCAGTGAATCTGCAAACTAGCAGAGGTGAGGTCAGGGGATACACCTGGTTTGGATGAGGAGTGTAGTACTATAATATAATAGCTACCACTTATTGAGGATAGACTATGTGAGCTGAGTTGAGTGCTGAATATATAGCAAAACTGGAGAGGCATTTGGCTGGACTGGACAGTGGCAGTCTTGCAAAGAAGTTCCTAAAAGCCTGTTTTGCTGGATATGATGTCAGTCTTTTACATATGTTATCTTACTACAGCCATACAACTAAGGTACTGTTACCGTTATTTCTGTCTTATAAAATGTGAAAATTGAGTCCCAGAGTTTAAGTGAATTGTTCAAAGTTATACAGCTGGTAATTGTTGGAGCCAAGATTTGAAACATGTCTGTGTGATACCAAAGCTTGTGAATGGTGTATTGACTCACTGTGTATAGCAGGTAAGATAAGACCTACGGGGTGATGTTTTTCTTGAATTCTTCTTTAGAGGAAAAAAAGAAAAGGCCTTTGCGTTTGTCCCACTTTGTCTTAACAGACAGATTTAACAGGAACTTTGCCCTGGATGGAAATTTGCAAGTAGCTCTTAGGTTTAAGATTTGAGGATGGAATGAGAGCTGGTAGGTTCAGCATCCATCCAACAGTGAATCTGAGTGGGTCTGAGTGGGTTGCTAGTTGGTTACACTCAAGTCCACATCGCACATATGATGCCATTTCAGGAGAAATGGCTTCTTTCAGAGGCAGGTTGTTCCATGTTTATAGACCACTGACGGCTGTGACTGGGAAAGTAAGTGTGGGTATTTTAGCAGAACCACAGAAAACTCAGTGTATGTGACCTAAGCATAGTTGATGAAGTTGTTAGCATTTCACTGTAGATAAAAGAAAATGCTAAATTGAAACCCAAAATAGCAATATAGTGATAAAGTTGGTTCTGATTTACATGGCTCTGCTTTTATTCTTGGACCCATGGGTGGGTAGGCATTGTTTCTGTGGGGAATTGTGGTCCTAGAAGTCAGTGCATATGTCAGATATGCCCCAAGTGGGGGAGCGTACACTATATGCAAACCCCAGTAGGTTTAAAGCAGGACTTTTGAGTAAGATTTCATAACTGAGGGAGCACTGAGGTTTGTAGTCAATTAAGCACAATTGCAGATTGCATTGCAGAGATTTTGAGCTATTCTTACCTATGGGGTCTTTGTCCATCCCATATCTGCTTGCCAACACACTCCTCCCTGCCCCCACACCAGGCTTTTGCTGCTCTTGTTCTATCTAGCAAACTGATTTACCACTTCTAATTTGAATTTCTAAAGAATGGGATTTTTTTTTTTTTTGATGTGTGCCTCCACCCCATCTTATTTCTCCTGTTGATTTCCGCTTTTCTCTGTACTGATCGATCGTTTCCCATCCCGTTTCCCATCCCTATTCCCATGTATACAAAGCCAACAAGATGTAATGGTGGCACCGATGTTAGTGCCAAGGAATTAACATATCTCTGAAGAAGAGAATTGTGTGGTGGGGGGCGGGGGGATGGGAAGATTTGAGAAGGGTCTAATAACAACACTGTTGAAATAAAATATGGATGGATCCAACCAAGGATCTATGAAAACTCAAACCAAAGCATGGGCAGTAGAAATGGACTGCAGGCATTGGCTTTTTTTCGTGTGCTTACAACCACTTATAAATTCTTGACTTTGGTGAGCCCTACACTTGAAGGGGGTCCAATTTAGTAACCAGTTGCAATTTGTGCCACACCTTGGAATATAGGGAGAGAGTGTAACTGAGAGAGCTGCTTTTTTGGGGGGGTGGGGGGGGCTAAAATATGTAACATAAAATTTACTATCAACCATTTTTAAGTGTGTAGTTCAGTGGCATTAAGTGTGTTCACACTGTTGTGCTACCATCACTACCATGCATCCACAGAGAGCTCTTTTATGATGCTATGGAAAAGTGAGAAGCCTTCTTTCATAAAGATGTAGAGTGGTGTTGTCCAGAACTTTCTGCAGTGATGGAAATGTTCTCTTTCTGCACTGTCCAGTATGATAGCCATTATCCTCATGTGGCTGTGGAGTGCTTGAAATGTGGCTAGTAAGGAACCAGAATTTTAATTATACTTAATTATTTTAAATTTTACTTAAGCCACCACAGAAGAGGATTGGTAAGCTTTAATGACCCTAGTGCTGCCCTGGCACCTTAGAGGTCTTGCTGGGTAGGGCTTTGATTCCTCCAAAGGAGTCAGAGCTTACTATCTATGGTAAATTAGGACTGCATTTTCTCATAGAAATAATAATAGAATTTTTAGTCGCCTGTCTTGTATTGGTTCTGTACTTCTGGTCAGCAGAGTGTACTAAATGAGATTTTTGTGGGTGGCCTGAGAACCTGATTACAATATGTATAGCATTGTTTTTATGATAAAATCCTTAATTGTATTCTGTACCAATTGATTTACCACCTCTGGACCTCAGTCTTCTTGAACGGACTTGCCACGTGTTTTATTTTCCCAGTTTCCTCCATAGAGGATTATAACACATTGTATGTAAGGCTTATTTAATACATGTTGACTTTTTAACTGGTGTGTGAGAGATGATTTCAATGAAGGTATTTGGGCAGGTGTTCTACATACTGAATAAGTAGAAAACATTTTACTGAGCTGGCTGTCAGTCGACATTTGACGCATTTCCTTTCCTCCTTAGCTCTGATTTCCCATCATTCACCCATTGCCCATCCTCTCAAGACCATAAACGCTAGAAGTACATTCTCTCCTGGAATCCACAGCAGTTGATCTCCCTATAAGCATACAAATCTTGAGAAAGCGAGCATTTCCTGTGATTTTCATGTATTCCTAATAGTATGTTCCCAGTAGTGGTGAAGTAGACTAATTGTGGGGACCACTGGTGATTTGTTCGTTGCCTGAATTATTTGGCTGTTCCTAATGATGCCATTACTCCTGCTTTATTGGTGTATTTATTGCTGCAGTTATTCATATATAAAAGTAATTTTGCCTAGTACCTATTATATGAAGGGGAATTTATTTCTTTTTTATGTAATTTTCTAGTCCTCATAGGTTTCCACAATTTTACTTCCTCTGAATGAGAGAAGCCATATTGTGCCCTTGATTACCGTTGGTGTTTTGCAAACTTAGGTCATTGCATAGTCAAAATAGGAACAAATAGACCCTCAGCTTACTGAACTTGGGTGAGCACAGAAGAGAAGGAATAAGACAGAGGGTTTCAGGGGCTGTTTTTAAGGGCTTTGGGAGTGGGAGAAGTTGAAAAGCTCCCTTTATGTTTTGGGTTTTTTTTCTAATTAATTAATTTATTTATTGGCTGCGTTGGGTCTTTGTTGCTGCACGTGGGCTTTCTCTAGTTGTGACGAGTGGGGGATACTCTTTGTTGCGGTGCACGGGCTTCTCATTGCAGTGACTTCTCTTGTTGTGGAGCACGGGCTCTAGGCACGTGGACTTCAGTACCTGTGGCTTGAGGTCTCACTATTTGTGGCTCACAGGCTCTAGAGCATAGGCTCAGTAGTTGTGACACATGGGCTTAGTTGCTCCACAGCATGTGGTATCTTCCTGTACCAGGGATCGAACCTGTGTCCCCTGCGTTGGCAGGTGGATTCTTAACCACTGTGCCACCAGGGAAGTCCCCTTTACATTTTTTATTTGGTATATCCCCATCGATGAATTCTCCCAGTGCCATCCTAATCTTGGTCTGTCAGGGGTCTTGGTGTCCATATTTATCTGAGTTGTTCTACAGTGTTTAACAAAAGGAATCCCCTTTGTACATCTCTGGGAAATGCTAAACAGGTTGAAGTTACTGCTTTTAAAAGCTTGGGACGTGTTTGTGATGAAGTCATTCAGGCACTAACACGTATATGTACCCACCTTTTCGTCTCAACTTTTAAATAGACAGTATTTTCTAGAAATTAAGACACTTTCCTGCATCAGTAGCTTTGCACTTAGTGTTCTCTGCCTGGAATTTTTCCCTCATTTGGCTTCATGACTTGCTCCTTCATATTTCTTTTCTTTCTTTTTTTTTTATAAATTCATTTTTAAATTGTATTTTTATTTACTGGCTGTGTTGGGTCTTCATTGCTGTGTGCAGGCTTTGTCTAGTTGCAGTGAGCGGGGGCTGCTCTTCGTTGTGGTGCGCAGGCTTCTCATTGCTCTGGCTTCTCTTGTTGCGGAGCACGGACTCTAGGCGTGCAGGCTCCAGTAGTTGCAGCACGTGGGCTCATTAGTTGTGGCTCAAGGGCTCTAAAGCATAGGCTCAGTAGCTGTGGCCCACGGGCTTAGCTGTTCCACGGCATGTGGGATCTTCCTGGGACGGGGATCGAACCTGTGTCACCTGCATTGGCGGGCAGATTCTTAACCACTGTGCTACCAGGGAAGCCCTCCTTCATATTTCTTAATTCTCAGCTTAAGAGTCAGTTTTTCAGAACAGCCTTCCTGGACCATCCTAATTAAGTCTCCCCTATAATTCTCTATCATATAGCACCTTGTTTAAATTCTTTTCCAGCATTTACCACCTCTGTGATTACTTAGCATGCCTTTATTTTATCTTAAGCTTCTACTCTGATTGATCTTCAAGTTTTTATATCCACATACCTGTTGGACGTTCATGCATTTATTTATTCTTGAATACTTATTGAATGTCTACTGAGTGTCAGATGCTAAGAGGACAGACAGTCATGGCTTCTGCCATATTTGTGAAGCCACCTACTTACTAACATTAGTTTGTAACTCTGAAATCAACACTTGCAACACTTTTGTAGTCATTTACAGACATATATACACAGTGAAAAGTTAAAAATGATGCACACAAAATACCCTGAATAGCCAAAGCAATCTTGAGGGGAAAAAATGGAGCTGGAAGAATGAGACTCCCTGACTTCAGACTATACTACAAAGCTACAGTAATCAAGACAATATGGTACTGGCACAAAAACAGAAACATAGATCAATGGAACAGGATAGAAAGCTCAGAGATAAACTATGGTCAACTAATCTATGACAAAGGAGGCAAGGATATACAATGGAGAAAAGACAGCCTCTTCAATAAGTGGTGCTGGGAAAACTGGACAGCTACATGTAAAAGGATGAAATTAGAACACTCCCTAACACCATACACAAAGATAAACTCGAAATGGATTAAAGACCTAAATGGAAGGCCAGACACTACACAACTCCTAGAGGAAAACGTAGGAAGAACACTCTTCAATATAAATCACAGCAAGGCATTTTTTGATCCATCTCCTAGAGTAATGGATATCAAAACAAAACAAAGCAAAAATAAGTGGGACCTAATGAAACTTAAAAGCTTCTGCACAGCAAAGGAAACTATAAGCAAGGCGAAAAGACAGCCCTCAGAATGGGAGAAAATATTTGCAAATGAATCAACAAAGAATTAATCTCCAGAATATATAAACAGTTCATGCAGCTCAATATCAAAAAAACAAACAACCCAATCAAAAAATGGACAGAAGACCTAAATAGGCATTTCTCCAAAGAAGACATACAGGTGGCCAAGAGGCACATGAGAAGCTGCTCAACAGCGCTAATCATTAGAGAAATGCAAATCAAAACTACAATGAGGTATCACTTCACACCAGTTAGAATAGGCATCATCAGAAAATCTACAAACAGTAAATGCTGGAAAGGGTGTGGAGAAAAGGGAACGCTCTTGCACTGTTGTTGGGAATGTAAATTGATACAGCCACTGTGGAGAACAGTATGGAGGTTCCTTGAAAAAATAAAAACAGAATTACAGTATGACCCAGCAATCCCACTACTGGGCATATACCCAGAGAACACCATAATTCAAAAAGACACATGCACTCCAATGTTCATTGCAGCACTATTTACAATAGCCAGGACATGGAAGCAACCTAAATGTCCATCAACAGAAGAACGGATAAAGAAGATGTGATACACATATACAATGGAGTTTACTCAGCTGTAAAAAGAAACAAAATTGGGACATTTGTAGAGACATGGATGGACCTAGAGACTGTCATACAGAGTGAAGCAAGTCAGAAAGAGAAAAACAAATATCGTATATTAACACATATATGCAGAATATAGAAAAAATGGTACAAATCAGCTGGTTTGCAAGGCAGAAATAGAGACACAGATGTAGAGAACAAACATGGACACCAAGTAGGGAAAGTTGGGGGTGGAGGGGGCAGTTGGGGGGAATGAACTGGGAAATTGGGATTGCCATATATACATTACTAATAAGACAAAAAAATCAAATTGTACACTTTTTCAAAAATTGATGCACACATTCTCAGCTAAGGTTGAACAAGGCAACGTTTGTGTGGCCTTCCTGTTTCAGCTCTCATACTATGAACAAGTCTCCTTTTCATGGTTTATTTGGTGCCACGTTTTTTGCATGTTTGTGCTTTTCTTGGTCCTTTCACTGTTTAAAATGTCCCCAAAGTGTAGTACCAGAGTGCTATCTAGCGTTCCTGAGCACGAGAAGCTCTGATGTGTCTTACAGAGAAAATACTTATTAGATAAGCTTTGTTCAGGCATGAGTTATAGCACTGTTGGCCGTGAGTTCAGTGTTCATGAATCAAAACTATACAGTGTATTGAATAGGTATCTTTAAACAAAAACAGAGATAAAAGAAGATTATCTGTTGATCAGTTGGTGAAAAATTTTTTACCAGAAACTCACAGGAACCTAACACTGTATTTCCTCTAGGAGTTCAGTATTCACTATTTCAGTGTTCACAGTGACTTTACAGAACATAACTACTGCAGATGACAAGAATCAACTGTGCTTGCAAATTATTTTATGTGCAAGGAAGGAAACAGGATGCTGTGATGCAGAGTAATTGGTAATGGTAAGTCAAAGACCTTCTTTTTAGTTTGGGCCTCTTCGTATGCAACATGTAGGTGAAGATCCATGGAAAAAGTAAGACAAAGAACACTTCAGGCATAAACAATGGCTCTAAAATAGGAAGGAGCCTGATCTATGTAAGGAATTGAAAGAAAAGCATTATAGCTGGAAGAGGTTAGCACAGGATGAAGTTGGAGAGTAAAGCAGGAACTCGATTATGTTGCCTTTTGGAGACCACACTAAAGGTGTTTAGTTTTGGAATATGTAATATGAAGGCATTGGAAGGTTTTAATTGGGGGGGTAAGATGATCTGCTTTATATTTTAAAAAGATAGATGGAGGAAAGATGGCAGTGAAGTAGAAGGACATGGAATGCATCCCTCTCCACAGATGCATCAGGAATACACCAAAAGATGCAATAATTCCCACAGAGAACCAGCTGAACACCAGAAAACAACCTCGGACACCAGAAAGGACTGCAAGGATCCCAACATAACTGGGTAGGACAGAGGGGGGGAAAAGAAAGGAGAAAGAGGAGAATAAGAAAGGAAAGGGATAGGTCCCACACCCTAGGGTGGGGGGATTTGAAACAGAGTGGAGACTTTAAAGTAAAGACTATTATAAGAGACAAGGAAGGACACTACATAATGATCAAGGGATCCATCCAAGAGGAACATATAACAATTGTAAATGTCTATGCACCCAACATAGGAGCACCTCAATACATAAGGCAAATGCTCACAGCCATAAAAGGGGGCATTGACAGTAACACAGTAATACTAAGAGACTTTAAGACTCCACTTACATCAATGGACAGATCATCCAAACAGAAAATAAGTAAGGACACACAAGCTTTAAATGACACATTAGACCATCTCAACTTAAGTGATATTTATAGGACATTCCATCCAAAATCTACAGAATACACTTTGTTCTCCAGTGCACATGGACCATTTTCCAGGATAGATCATATCTTGGGTCACAAATCAAGCCTCGGTAAATTCAAGAAAATTGAAATCATATCAAGCATCTCTGACCACAATGCCATGAGACTAGATATCAATTACAGGAAAAAAACTGTAAAAAATTCAAACACATGGAGGCTAAACAATATGCTGTTAAACAACCAAGAAATCACTAAAGAAATCAAAGAGGAAATCAAACAATACCTAGAAACAAATGACAATGAAAACACGACCCAAAACCTATGGGATGCAGCAAAAGCAGTTCTAAGAGGGAAGTTTATAGCAATACAGTCCTACCTCAAGAAACAAGAAAAATATCGAATAAACAACCTAACCTTACACTTAAAACAATTAGAGAAAGAAGAACAAAAAAACCCCAAAGGAAAGAAATCATAAAGATCAGATCAGAAAGAAATGAAAAAGAAAGGAAGGAAACAGTAGCAAAGATCAATAAAACTAAAAGCTGGTTCTTTGAGAAGATAAACAAAATTGATAAACCATTAGCCAAATTTATCATGAAAAAAAGGGAGAAGATGCAAATCAACAGAATTAGAAATGAAAAAGAAGTAACAATGGACACCGCAGAAATACAAAAGATCATGAGAGACTACTACAAAACAACTATATGCCAATAAATTGGATAGCCCGGAAGAAATGGATACATTCTTAGAAAAGTGCAATCCTCCAAGACTGAACCAGGAAGAAATAGAACATATGAACAGACCAATCACAAGTACGGAAATTGAGACTGTGATTAAAAATCTCCCAACAAACCAAAGCCCAGGGCCAGATGGCTTCACAGGCGAATTCTATCAAACATTTAGAGAAGAGCTAACACCTATCCTTCTCAAACTCTTCCAAATTATAGCAGAAGGAGGAACACTCCCAAACTCATTCTACGAGGCCACCATCACCATCACCATCACTGATATCAAAACCAGGCCACCATCACTGATACCAAAACCAGACAAAGATGTAGGCCAGTATCACTGATGAACATAGATGCAATAATCCTCAACAAAATACTAGCTAACAGAATCCAACAGCACATTAAAAAGATCATACACCACGATCAAGTGGGGTTTATCCCTGGGATGCAAGGATTCTTCAATATACGCAAAACAATCAATGTGATACACCATATTAAGAAATTGAAGGATAAAAACCATATGATCATCTCAATAGATGCAGAAACAGCTTTTGACAAAATTCAGCATCCATTTATGATAAAAATGCTCCAGAAAATGGGCATAGAAGAAAATTACGTCAACATAATAACAGCCATATATGAGAAACCAACAGCCAACATTGTTCTAAATGGTGAAAAACTGAAAGCATTCCCTCTAAGGACAGGAACAAGACAGGGGTGCCCACTCTCACCATTATTATTCATCATAGTTTTGGAAGTTTTAGCCACAGCAATCAGAGAAGAAAATGAATAAAAGGAATCCAAATTGGAAAAGAAGAAGTAAAATTGTCACTCTTTGCAGATAACATGGTATTATACACAGAAAACCCTAAAGACTCTACCAGAAAACTGCTAGCACTAATCAATGAATTTAGTAAAGTAGCAGGATACAAAATTAATGTGCAGAAATCTCTTGCATTCCTATACACTAACAATGGAAGAGCAGAAAGAGAAATTAAGGACACTCTTCCATTTACCATTGCAACAAAAAGAATAAAATACCTAGGAATAAACCTGCCTAAGGAGGCAAAAGACCTGTATGCAGAAAACTATAAGACACTGATGAAAGACATACCATGTTCTTGGATTGAAAGAATCAATATTGTGAAAATGACTGTCTTACCCGAAGCAATTTACAGATTCAATGCAATCCCTATCAAATTACCAATGGCATTTTTCACAAAACTGGAACAAGAAATCTTATGATTTGTATGGAAACACAAAAGACCCCGACCAGCCAAAGCAATCTTGAGAAGGAAAGACAGAATTGGTGGAATTAGGCTTCCTGACTTCAAACTATACTACAAGGCCACAGTGATCAAGACAGTATGGTACTGGTACAGAAACAGAAAGGAAGATCAATGGAACAGAATAGAGAACTCAGAGGTAAACCCAAGCACATATGGGCACCTTATCTTTGACAAAGGAGGCAAGAATATACAATGGAAAAAAGACAGCCTCTTCAATAAGTGGTGCTGGGAAAATTGGACAGCTACATGTAAAAGAATGAAATTAGAACACTTCCTAACACCATACACAAAAATAAACTCAAAATGGATGAAAGACCTACATGTAAGGCCAGGCACTATAAAACTCCTAGAGGAAAACATAGGCAGAACATTCTATGACATACATCAAAGCAAGATCCTATTTGACCCACCTCCTAGAATAATGAAAATAAAAGCAAGAATAAACACATGGGACCTAATGAAACTTAAAAGCTTTTGCACAGCAAAAGAAACCATAAATAAGACAAGAAGGCAACCCTCAGAATGGGAGAAAATACTTGCCAATGAAACAATGGACAAAGGATTAATCTCCAAAATATATGAGCAGCTCATAGAGCTTAATACCAAAAAAGCAAATAACTTAATCCAAAAATGGGTGGAAGACCTAAGTAGACATTTCTCCAAAGAAGACATATAGATGGCCAACAAACACGTGAAAAGATGCTCAACATCACTAATCATCATAGATAGGCAAGTCAAAGCCACAATGAGGTATCACCTCACACTGGTCAGAACAGCCATCATCAAAAAATCTTGAAACAACAAATGTTGGAGAGGGTGTGGAAAAAAGGGAACACTCCAGCACTGTTGATGGGAATGTAAGTTGGTACAGCCACTATGGAAAACAGTTTGGAAGTTCCTTAAAAAACTGGAAATAGAACTACCATATGATCCAGTAATCCCACTCCTGGGCATATACCCAGAGAAAACCATCATCCAAAAAGAAACATATACCATAATGTTCATTGCAGCGCTAGTTACAATAGCCAGGACATGGAAGCAACCTAAATGCCCATCAACAGATGAATGTATAAAGAGGATGTGGCACATATATTCAATGGAATATTACTCAGCCATAAAAAGGAATGAAATGGAGCTATATGTAATGAGGTGGATAGACCTAGAGTCTGTCATACAGAGTGAAGTAAGCCAGAAAGAGAAAAACAAATACTATATGCTAACTCATATATACGGAATCTGAAAAAAAAAGAAAGAAAGAAAGAAAGAAAGAAAATGGTACTGATGAACCCAGTGACAGGACAAGAATAAGCATACAGATGCAGAGAATGGACTGGAGGACACAGGGTTGGGGGGGCTGGTGGCGAAGGGGAATCTGGGACGAAGTGAGAGAGTAGCATAGACATATACATACTACCAACTGTAAAATAGATAGCTAGAGGGAAGTTGCTGTATAACAAAGGGAGATCAACTCAATGATGAGTGATGCCTTAGAGGGCCGGGACGGGGAGGGTAGGAGGGAGTCACGGGAGGGAGGGGATATGGGGATATGTGTGTAAATACAGGGGATTCACTTTGGTATACCTCATAAGCTGGTACAAGAGTGTAAAGCAATAGTATTCCAATAAAGAGCTGAAAGAAAAAAAAAAAAAGATAATTATGTCTGCTGTGGGGTGAATGGGTTGAAGAGGGCAAGGGATGAAATGGAGAAATGAGTTGAGGCATCACCATCCATACTCAGTAATTGCCAAATCTGCCTTTATTACCTCTGAAATAGTTCTCAGCTCTATCCCCTCCCCACTGTTGCAGTTCACTCTCTTTGTCTGATCTGCTCCCACGACTTCATAACTGATCACACTCTGCCTAAACCCTGTCCACTGTGTTTCCAGAGAGATGCCATGTATTGAAGCCACCTATCTTGCCATGCCACTGCCCTCCTTAAAACCCTCCAGTGACTCCCTAGACCTCTTGACAATCTCATGCCTCTTTGCCTTTCAAGCATCATCCAACACTGTGCTTTGTACCCCACAAACAGAATTTTTCTCTGTCTCTCCACACATCAGTTGTTTCAGGCCTGCTTGACCTCCCTTGCTTATGAATCCTTCGCCACCCACCATCTCAGCAGGGTCAGGTGCCCTTGGTGTGTGCTCCCATGGCACCCAAAGCAAGAAGCTTATACTTAATCATTTTCTGTCATTATCATCAATGTATCAGCCAGGTCCTTAACTTTCTTCCTCAGAGTTAGACTGTGAATTTCATATATTTTATTTGTTTTGGAATCCCCAACATCCATCACGGTTTTTACGTTACAGTAAAGATCTAATAAATGTTTGTCCATTAATGTTTTCTAATGCCTTGGCCAGTATTAGGTGATACTTTACCTTTATACCATATTCTTTTTGTGGATGAAATTACAGAAATAAAACCAGTGTCATACAACATAAATGTTCATTTATTCATTCCAAAAATGTTTATTGAGTCCCTGGAGGTGTTCTAATGATGGAGTATAGAATAGTTGCCAAAACAAAGTCCCTGCTGTCTTGGAACTTAGATGTGTGTGTCATCGATCTCTCTATACCCCTATGTCCATTTTGACCTCTCCCTCTCTCTCTCTCTCCCGCTCTCCCCCCCCCCCCCCCCCGTTGACCCTTGAACAACACGTGTTTGAACTGCACAGGTCCACTTATACTTGGATATTTTCCAGTAGTACACACTATAATACTACATGGCCTTTTGGCCTGCAGTTGGTTGGATCTGTGGACATAGAAGAACCACAGGTGTGGAGGGCCAACTATAAATTATATGTGGATTAGCTCCCATATTGTTCAAGGGTCAACAGTGTATGTATGTGTGTATATATATATATATATATACACGTACATGTATATATGCACATGATCTGTACATGCACTTTTTATTCTGAATAGTTTTTGATTTACAGAAAAGCAGTGGAGAGAGTACAAAGAGTTCTCCTGTACTGCATATCCAGTTTCCCCTATTGATAACATCTTACATTAGTAGGGTACATTTGTTACAATTAATGAACCAATACGGATAAACTACTATTAACTAAAGTCCATTCTTTATTCAGAATCCTTAGTTTTTTCCTAATGTCCTTTTTCTGTCCAGGATCCCATTCATGACCTCATTACATTTAGGCATTATGCCCTTTTAGGCTCCTCTGAGCTGTGGCACTTTTTCAGACTTGATGACCTTGACAGTTTTCAAGAGTAATATATAGTAGAGAATGCCCCTCAATTTGGGTTTGTCTGATATTTTTCTCGTGATAAGATGGGGATTATGGGTTCTTGGGGGGAAGACTACAGTGGTAAAGTGCCATTTTCATCAGTTCATGTTAATGGTACATACTGTCAACACGTATTATCACTGTCGAGGCCTTGATCACTGGGCTGAGGTAGTGTTTGTCAGGTTTTTACAGACTAAGTTACTCCCCCCCACCCCTACCACTGTACTTTACTTCTTGGAAGGAAGTCACTGTGTGGATCCCACATTTAAGGGGTGGGGAGTGATGCTCCACCTTCTTGAGGAGGCAGTATTTACATAAATTATTCTGAATTCTTCTATGCAGTAGGCTTGTCTCTACTCTCCCATTTATTTTTTTAGGCAATCATTTATTTGTATCAATATGGACCTACGGATATTTATTTTATACTTTGGTTTATAATCTAGTACCACTTTATTTTGTTGCTCAAATTGTTCTACTTTTGGCCATTTGGAGCTCTTTGAGTTGGCCTCTGTAATCCTTTGGCATACTCCCATATGTTTGTTTTTTGAGCACTTCCTTATTTTACGCTACTATAAGGGTACACAAGTATCTTTTTTTTTGAAATGTTAAATAATTTCCCCTCAGTGGTTTCATATAGAGTTTGAAAATAACTTGATGTGCTTATGAATTCAAGACTATTATTAAATAGATAAAACATTTTTCAGTATTGATGGGTTTTATTTTTTGTAATGATTTATATAGCTACTTCTTGTAGATGAAAACATATATGAGTTTTCTCAGAATGTATTATGTTTATGATCATTTTTATGCTTTCAGTTTGCTCAGATATAATTTTTGCTTTGCAAATCATATTAGAGAAGTTTTACATTTCTCTGGGCTTCAGGGATGTTTATGGTTGCCAGTAGCTGAGCAGATATCATTATGCTGGAAGTGTTTCAGTGATTATATATACTGAGTAGTAAGATTGCTTAGTCTAAAAAAAGGACTCCATAATATTTGGCTTTTGGTTATAATTACCAGTCGTGCTTGCCAGAAATTAAGTTTAGCTTTTAGAAGCCTGGAATTCTTCATATGTTTATCTCTAACTAAATATTTCAGAGACTGTTATGAAACTGTCAGTAATTCCATTACGTATTATATGTTCGGCATATTCTTGAGTTACAGTTGGTGGAATAACGAATGACGTGATTGTACAACAACATGAGAAATGCTTAAGTTAACAGGATGTAAATAATAATATTTAGTTTGATTACAGCTTTGTTTAAAAGGAATCTAACTGGCCCCAAATACAAATAAAAGACTAGAATGAAAATACCACAATGTTAATAGTGAATGCCTATTAAGTAGTGTGACGTGGCTTTTCTGTTATTTCCCAATTAAAAAAGCTTGACATGTGTTACGTGTTTAATGAGGACATGAAAGCACTTTTAAAATTTAGGAAAAATCATATTCTACAAGGCTTTCTATGGGGTGATAATTTGCTTGCCCCCTTCTGGATATTGAAAGTTAAAAGGCCTTTATAAAAATATTCAGTGACTCGTGTTGGTTTCCTCCACTGATGATCTGGTGAGCCAGTTTTTATTTTTATAATAGTGATACTTTACAGTTTACAAACTTAAAATATAGCCTATTTCATTAAAAAAAAATCTTTATTAGATGGATTTTTACTTCAGTTATACACACAAATGGATCAGAGTATTTAGGTTAACGCTCAGTGTTGATGTATTGAAACCATGACTTCACTAATGTCTGCTCAGCTAGAGCAAAGTTGGAGACACAGGGCCCCAAAGGCCTCAGAGCAAGCCTGGGCTTTGCTGCTGCTGCTGCCGCCGCCGCCACCACAGCTGTTAGTAGACGGACCACAATTTGAGGGACAGCCTCACTTTCCTCTCATAGGGGACTGATGGCCTCAATAGATACCTTGGGGAGCCTCTTTGGACTAAAAATACCTATGTTATCTCTCTGCTTTTGATTTTTTTTAGCTTCTGGTGGTGAGGAGGAGGTGAACTGAGGCTTGGAAGTTGCAGAGTGGTTTTTGCAGGCTGATGTCTCTGGGTGTCCTCAGGATGAGTCATGGATAGGAGATTGTGGTTTACAAACGATATGTTCCAGTGTTCAAAACATTTGCAAGAGTGCCACAATAAAAGGCAGATGCATTTAAAATCTTACTTTTCATAAAGCCTTTAAAAAAAAATCATGCTTTTCTTTCTAATTTGGTGTTTAGAGTTACATTCAAAGGAACATTATTTTGGCCTTAAGCCAGAGGAAATGTTCTTTTTTTCTAATATGACCTTTGTCTGTCACTGGGAAATATCTTCACATGCAAGAGAATAGGGATTGGAGTGATCATTTCCTTCGTTGCCTCCTGAGGGGGTAGTCTGTTTTAATAGAAGATTCTGATGTGTATGTAAAATAGTGGTGGCATTCCCACAGCATTGGTAGCCCAGCTCTGGTGTTAGGATTGCAACATCAAAAACAGGCTCTGCATTCTAGCAGTAGTCTCATTTCGTGATGTTAGTGAGATTAGTTCCTCCAGTCTGCTAGTGTGCCATTGTGTGGTATCAGCTTGCCTTCTGTCTTGATAAGAGAGTGGACCTTTTAGTAGAATGCCCATGAATTCTTCATAAGGGGATTGATCAGCACACTAAAATGATAATTAAGAACCGCAAACCCGTAATGCCTCTTTTCTTAATAATGGCCCTCAAAGTAGTCCTTCAAAATTATTGCAACAAAACTTAGCTATTCACAAAATTATTTCAAAATTAAGAAATAACTATATATCATATAATAAAAAAATTATTGTTAACATTTGGTCATATTTGCTTTATCAATCTTTATGTGTATATACACATACATACTTTCTTACTGAACCATTTGAAAGCAAGTTGCAGACATGACACATCATGGATTTCTTTTTACGTGCAGTTTTGTCTAAGCAGTCTCTCAATTGTATGGCTACTCCTCCCTTCCCTATTGTCACTCTCTCCCCAAATTAGCACCCCCGATCTGGGTAACCCATATTGACAACCTAGTATGTATCCTCCAGTATTTGTTCCATGCTCATATAATTACATATACGCATATTCATATATGTAGTTTTGTCATTGTCTAACAGAAATGAAATCATGTGCACATTTTTCTGCATCTTGCTTTCCTTACTGGTGTACCTTGGGGAACACCTTTAAAAAAAAGAAATCAACTGATATCACTGTGGTTAATTTCTTGTTTTTAATAACTTTGAGATATATTTCACATACTATAAATATACCTATTTAAACTGTATTATTCAGTAGCTTTTAGTATATTCATAGAATTCTGCAGCCTGATCACCCATAATCAATTTGAGAACATTTTCTTTTTAAAAAAAATATTTATTTAGGCTGCACCAAGTCTTAGTTGCAGCATGCAGGATCTTTAGTTGCAGCATGCAAACTTTTAGTTGTGGCATGCATGTGGGATCTAGTTCCCCGACCAGGGATTGAACCTGGGTCCCCTGCATTGGGAGCACGGAGTCTTACCCACTGGACCACCAGGGAAGTCCCAATTTGAGAACATTTTCATCACCGTAAAAAGAAACCTGGTATTAGTAGCATTTATTCCCAGTTTCTTCCCAAACTTACTCCTAGTTGTAAGCAAAGAGTAATCTACTTTCTGTCTCTATAGATTTACCTATCCTATCCAGTTCATATAAATGGGATATGTAGTCCTTTATATGACTTACTTAACTTAAGATAATGTTTTCATGGTCCATCCATGTTGTAGTTTTTGCTATATTATCTAATATTTTACTATGATCAGGTATGAGAAAAAAACAAAATATCTAAAATTTATATTACAGTGTTTTATTATAATAACAATAGTTGATTCTATGTGGAGGTTATATGAGTGACCATTTTACTAGTTTATCAGCCTTTATCTATTTTTAAAAAATTATTCTTGAGTGCCTGAATTTTTTTAAGGTATAATTTACACAGAATGAAACACAGTTCTTAACTGTTGAGTTTTTTGTTTGTTGGTTGTTTTGGCTTTGGGGGGTTTTTTGTTTTTGTTTTTGTTTTTTTGTGGCCACACCACGCGGCATGCAGTATCCTTGTTCCCCGACCAGGGATCAAACCTGTACCCACCCCCCCCCAGTGGAAGTGGAGTCTTAACCACTGAACCACCAGGGACGTCCCAACTTTTGTCTGTTTGATAATAATAAAAATTTAAGAAAAGTGCCATTAGAATGTTTTCTGTGATAACATTATTGAAATATTTATATATTAAAAATTTTAAACCGCAGTTAAATAAATTAAATTTAAATTAAATTAAATTTTAAATGCCGTAAGCATTCCAAAATTATGAAATTTATTTTCTTAGTCATTTTGGTTTGTTTAAATTAAATTTTTAAGCTATTTAGAATTTCAAATTCTCTGTTTACTAATCCATTTAGAAAATTCATTTTCTAGGTAGACAAACAGTTTATCTGGAAATAATGATGTCTTTTTAAATTCTTCTCCATAGTTTTGTCTTATTACCTTGCTTCGTTGCATAGGCTAGCACATTTTTTAAAACTTCTGATTTCTTGCTCTGTGTATCCATTCTTCTGAGTTTTTTGGTCATCTTTACAGTCATTACTCTGAACCCTTTCTTGGGTAGATTGCCTATCTCCATGTCACTTAGTTCTTCTTCTGGGGTTTTATCTTGTTCCTTTGTCTGAAACATATTCCTCTGTCACCTCATTTTGTCTAAATAGCTGTTTATATTTTTATGTATGTGGTAGGTTGGTTACATTTCTTGACTTCGGAGAAGTGGCCCTCTGTAGGAGTTGTACTGTGCATCCCAGCAGTGCACTCCCTTCTCGTCACCTGAGGGCCAGGGGCCAGCTGGTCTCAGGGTAGTGTCTGGCCTGCATTTATAGACTTGGTCTGCAGGCTGTGGGACTGTAGTTTTCTTGCTTCTGGTGCCTGGCTGCTGGTGGGTGAGGCTGGTCTAGAGACTTACACAAGCTTCCTGGTAGGAGGGGCCAGTGCCTGTCCTCTAGTGGGTGGAGCTGGTCTTGGTCCTCTGGTGGGCAAGGCTGTGTCTAGGATTGTGTCTGGGGGCATGCCTAGAGGCCACTGTGGGCTCAGGAAGTCTTTAGGCAGCCTGTCTGCTGGTGGATGGGGCTGTGTCCCTGCCCAGTTTGTTGTTTGGCCTGAGGCTTTCCAACACTGGACCCTACAGGCTGTTGGGTGGGGCCAGTCTTGGTGCCAAAATGTCAGCCTCCAAGAGAGTTCACTCAGATGAATGCTCCCTGATGTATCTGCCACAAGCGACTATGTCCCCAGGGTAGGCCACAGCCACCTCCTTAGGTGACCCTCTAAGACCAGCAGGTAGGTCTGGCCCAGGCTCCTATCAGATTACTGCTTTTGCCCTTGGTCCTGGTGCATGTGAGGTTTTGTGTGCACCCTTTAAGAGTTAAGTCTCTAGTTCCCCAGATCCTTTGGAGTTCCTGCAGTCAAGCCCCACTGGCCTTTAGAGCCAGATGCTCCCGGGGCTTCTCTTCCCTGTGCTGGACCCCCTGGGGTTGGCGGGGCTACTCTGGGGCTCAGAACTCTCACTCTTGCGAGAGAAACCTCTGTAATATAATTATTCTCCAGTGTTCTGGGTCGCCCACTGACGGGTGTGGAATTTGATTATATCATGAGTCTGCCCTTCCTACCAGTGGTTTCGCCTTTATGTCTTTAGTTGTAGAGGATCTTTTCTGGTAGGTTTCAGCCTTTTTTAATGATGGTTGTTCTGCAGATTGTGATTTTTGTGTGCTCATGAGAGGAGGTGAGCTTAGGGTTCTTCTATGCTGTCATCTTGGCTGCTCTTCAGAATATTTTTAATCATAAAAAAGCATTAACTTTGGGGCACTGGTTCTGGAGGCTGGAAAGTCTGAGGTCAAGGCACCAGCAGGTAAGATTTTATTTTATTTTATTTTATTTTATTTTATTTTATTTTATTTATTTTTTTATTTACTTTATTTTGGCTGTGTTGGGTCTTTGCTGTGTGCGGGCTTTCTCTAGTTGTGGCAAGTGGGGCTGCTGTTCACTGCAGTGCGTGGGCTTCTCAGTGCAGTGGCTTCTCTTGTGGAGCACGGACTCTAGGCACACAGGCTTCAGTAGCTGCAGCACTTGGGCTCAGTAGTTGTGCCTCAGGGGCTCTAGAGTGCAGGCTCAGTAGTTGTGGTGCACGGGCTTAGTTGCTCTGCAGCATGTGGGATCTTCCCGGACCAGGGATCGAACCCATGATCCCTGCATTGGCAGGCGGATTCTTAACCACGGTGCCAACAGGAAAGCCCCTATTTCTGATTTTTTTTTAATTAATTAATTAACTTTATTTGGGTGCATCAAGTCTTAGTTGCAGCTCACAGGATTCTCTCTAGTTGTGGCCAGTGGGGTTAGTTATTCTGCAGCATGTGGGATCTCCGTTTCCTGACCAGGGATCTAACCTATGTCCCCTATGTTGGAAGGCAAATTCTTAACCGCTGGACCACCAGGAAAGTCCCCCTATTTCTAATTTTTGATAGCAATCTCATGTTCCAGTTTTAAGATTTTATGTTTTTTGATAAATACTATTTATTGGGTTAAGGAAGTTCTTACATTAAAATAAGTAAAACGGAGCGATCAAATCAGAGAATTAAATGAGAAAGAAATCTCATGAAAAACAATTCCAAAAACTAGAACAGAAATGATTACTGAAGGTACAGAGTAATAATCAGTTGATGGGACTGCTAGAAGTTCTTGCATTCAGGCAAAAAAACTCTGTTAGTCCTGAATATATTCCACATCAATGTGTTAGAGTAAAAGAAGAAAAGCAGAGAGATCTGAGAAATACTGGGACATCACTGGTGCATGCCTAGATAGGTTTCATGGGGTGAATCCTAGGGCTAATGTATGCTTGGAGATAAAAGCCCTTCTAGAAGGAAGCATGCCAGTTCACCAATAAAAACAAATATATTCTTAGCACTGTTTTAAGGAGTGTTCATTTTGTCAAAGGTTAAAATTATTGGATAGGTTAGTTGCCTCTGAATATACTCTTCTTAAATATATAAAGTGAATAATGATTGTATTCTTATGAATATATTCTTAACAAATCTATTGATATTCATTAAATTTTAAACTGAGCTCAAAATTTCCCATTATGGTTAAGAGTACAGTCCATGAATATGAATATATGCTGATGAAAATATGAATATAGTCTTAATGAGTATAGTGATATTCATTAAATTTTAAACCAGGTTCAAAAATGCCCCAGTATGGTCAAGAACATAGCTCATGAATATGAATATAAACTTATGAAAATGTTAATGAATATATTGGTATTCATTAATTTTAACCTGCATTAAAACGTTTTCCCAATAGGGCAAAGAAGAATATATGCCTGAGTATATTCATGAGGAGGATATATGCGTGAATATCATCATTATAAAGAATATATTCACATTTATTGAATATATTTGTGGAGAATGTATTCATAGGAAAATTAAACCACTCTATGGCTCTTTGCTTTTTACAAATTAAATAGTTCTTAAAATGCTGCTATGAAGCAAATACTAAAATTTCACTGGAATCATAAAAGTGAAAGTATAAATTTGGTACATTTAGTGAATTGATCTGTTTGTGAATTGGCTTCTAGTGAATAATTTTTGGCAAATTAATTTAGAGCCCTCTCTCTCAACATGAGATGAACCATTATTTATTACAACATCTACTGTGGGAAAATCAGCACAAGAGAGGATATTGAAAACAGCTTAGGCTCTCTGAGTACTCAGAGTAGACTGATTAATGACACTAAAGAAATGATAGTACCTGTTAGAAGTAAGTGTGACTACTATGCCAGGCAGTGAGTGTAGCCAGACGTTGTTTCAAGTTCTGTTCATTCTCCTTGGGCTCACATTCATGAGACTGTGTAGTTTAGTAATGAAGAGTGGTTTCTAGGGTTGGACTTCTAATGCTTGAAACCAAACTCCATTCACTGCCCCTGCACCTTGAGTCCTTTTTAAAGATTAAGATATAATTTACATATAGTAAGTTGCACAAATAAGACTACCATTAATATTCTTGTGCTTTTTGTGGACACATATACTCATGTCTCAAGGTCTTTTTTGATGAAAGAAGTATCAGTTATTGTATATTAAACACTGATAGATATTAAGCAACACATCTGCTCTGCTTTGAGGCAGATATACTAGTTAAAAGGAAGCTTTAGCAACAAAATACAAAATAATTAAATATGAATACAACTAAAAGGGCCATCATCTAATTATTAATGGATTTTAGTTTAGATATGGAATGGAAAAGTTGGAAAGGGATTAGTTTAGAATGGGCTTTTCAGGCCATTAGGGGATCTGGATCTTTTCTTCATAGTGAAGTGCCAGATACTAAATAATAGGTCCTTACCATACCTTCTCATTTGACATTCACAGCAACATTAAGAAGTCGGTGCCACGTATGTTAGACTGCAAGCACATCTAGGGTATCTGGGAGACACATCTCTTTCTTTTGCTATAGAATAATTTAACATCTTTTCTAACTTGAAGCTGATGATGCTCTAAAGTCTGCTGTTTTCTTTGATGATTTGATAGTATTTTGGGGCTGAGGAGTTTGGCCCAGTTACCATCTGTAAAACAATAGAGCTTAACTCAAATTAGAGGGAAACTGGGAAGTTGCATGGCTTGCTTTTTGAGTTTCTTACTTCATCTTTGTATTTTGGTAGTTCAGAAAGGAATTCTGAGGCTTCACACAGTTTGCCTGAGATGTTAGAAATCAAGCATTCTTCACGGCCTTTGTCCACCTTAAGCAGATTGAAGCTCTGGGCAGTTCGAACATTGTTCATCCAGACGCTTCCTGCTAGTAACAACCCAAAATTCTCAACCCATTTATAAAAAACACACATTACAGACACATCTTTTGGGGGGAAAAAAGCCCAAATATGATTTAAAGCCCTTTACATTCTGTGGGTACTCAGAACCATCTACTTCATATACATATCTGAGCAAAATATTAACCATTGAATGTAAATAGATTCTGAGGGCTTCCCTGATGGCTCAGCGGTTAAGAATCCGCCTGCCAGTGCAGGGGACACGGGTTCGATCTCTGGGCCGGGAAGATCCCACATGCCATTGGAGCAACTAAGCCCGTGCACCACAACTATTGAGTCCGTGTGCCACAACTACTGAGCCTATGCTCTAGAGCCCAAGAGCCACAACTATTGAGCCCACATGTCACAACTACTGACGCCCACGCGCCTAGAGCCTGTGCTCTGCAGCAAGAGAAGCTACTGGAATGAGAAGCCCGGGCACCACAATGAAGAGTAGCCCCTGCTCGCCACAACTAGAGCAAGCCCGTGTGCAACAACAAAGACCCAACGCAGCCAATAAATAAATTCATTAATTAAAAAAAAAAAAATAGATGCTGAGTGGGCCTGATCTTGTGACCACCTTGTTTATATAATGTTTTGAATGTGATATTAAGTTTCAGAGGTTTGTATAAAGAATTCTGTAAAGTACTTAATTCCTTCATTAACTTTACCACTGAACAGCAAGCTTCTTAAGGTCAATACTCATGTATGATTTATGCTTACTATGGTATAATAGCATCTAGCACAACTTATTGTACACAGAAGATGCTTAATCTTTATATTTTTAAGGAATAAGTATATGAAGTATCTGTCATGGAAGTACAATATTTATAAGATTTTAGCTGAATTATCAAGTCATTGGAACATAGATTTTCCTACAGTATTTACATTTTCTCTATGATATTTGTGTTGCTGTCTTGCCCATTAATTAGTCAAAGGAAGTAGATATGCACCCTTGTCTCTGTCTCTGTTGTCTCAATAAAGATGTCCTCTTTTCTTCTGTGTACCCAATCTTTGTGCGCTAAAATCCTTCTCACAATTTCACAGTGTATTAGGTTTGTTTCTTAGCCTTTTTCATGTCTGGGGTCTTCTTTACTATAAAATGGAGGGAAATGTCTAGCAACATGAAAAGTTTTTAAATTTTTATATGTTAGACTTGAAGTGAATGTCAGATCTAAGAGGATCCTGAGAGACCACTATTCAGGCCCTTTATTTTACTGATGAAGAACCCTAAGTTCTAACTACTTCTTTACTATAACAGATGCTACACTGTTTTGTAATTGCTTAATTGTAGGAATTTCTAACTAGACTTTAAACACAGTGGGAGTAGGGATCACATCTATCTTCTATAATGCTGCATCTCTGCCACTGAGCACAGTGCTTGGAAGAGAATAGACATTCATCTATTGGTATTGAATACATACATACATATAGATGAAGGGACACGTGGCCCACAGCTGTTCAATCCTGGTTCAGCACACTAAAAGTTAGGTGTTCGTAGTCTATCACTCCAGGGAGTCGAAGTTTGCAGAAATGATAGATTTCCTTAAGTCCGTGCCAAAGTCTACAACTTATATATTTCCATACATTGGCTTTCAGCGTGCAGAGGACTTCTGTGTAGAACAGCAGAATATCAAAGAAACATTAGAGGATGTACTGCCTCATTTTTGCTAGAGATATCTATAAACACCTGTTGATAATATGTAAACTCATGAATGGTTTACATGGGGACTTTAGTAAATATCATCTGTTTCAGTCGCCTCATTTCTCCTTCCCAGTAAGATTCAGGCTGTTTAGGTTGGCCTTTGTAACTCTCCAGGTGTTTTTTTTTTTTTTTTAATTTATTTATTTATTAATTTATTGGCTGCACTGGTCCTTGGTTGCTACACATGGGCTTTCTCCAGTTGCAGCGAGCGGGGACTTCTCTTCATTGTGGTGCATGGACTCCTCACTGCAGTGGCTCCTTTTGTTGTGGACACAGGCCCTGGGTGCGTGGGCTTCAGTAGTTGTGGTGCATGGGCTTAGTTGCTCCACGGCATGTGGGATCTTCCTGGAGCAGGGATGGAACCTGTGTTCCCTGAATTGGCAGGTGGATTCTTAACCACTGCGCCACCTAGGAAGTCCTCTTCATGTTAATTTTTTTTTAAGAACTTTTATTGAGATACAATTGACATACAATAAACTGCATATATTTAAAGTGTACAATTTGATATATTTTTTCTCTTCAGTAATGTATATACTCTCCTTGTTATTTTAATATATTTCTCTAAACTTGTCCTGCTACTTGCTTTTTTTTTTTTCTTTTATTTATTTTTATTTTTTTCGGGGTACACCAGGTTCAATCATCTGTTTTTACACACATATCCCCGTATTCCCTCCCTTCCTTGACTCCCCCCCCCTTGAGTCCCCCCCACCCTCCCCACCCCAGTCCTCTAAGGCATCTTCCATCCTTGAGTTGGGCTCCCCTTGTTATACCACAACTTCCCACTGACTGTTTTACACTTGGTAGTATATATATGTCTGTGCTACTCTCTCGCTTCGTCTCAGTTTCCCCATCACCCCCCGCCCCCTCCCATACCTCGAGTTCTCCAGTCCATTCTCTGTATCTGCATCCTTGTTCTTGTCACTGAGTTCATCAGTACCATTTTTAGATTCCGTATATGTGAGTTAGCATACAATATTTGTCCTTCTCTTTCTGACTTACTTCACTCTGTATGACAGATTGTAGTTCTATCCATCTCATTACATATAGCTCCATCTCATCCCTTTTTATAGCTGAGTAATATTCCATTGTATATATATGCCACATCTTCTGTATCCATTCATTTGTGGATGGGCATTTCGGTTGCTTCCATGTCCTGGCTATTGTAGAGTGCTGCAATAAACATGATGGTACAAGTTTCTTTTGGGATTATGGTTTTCTTTGGGTGTATGCCCAGTAGTGGGATGACTGGATCATATGGTAGTTCTATTTGTAGTTTTTTAAGGAACCTCCAAATTGTTTTCCATAGTGGCTGTACCAACTTACAGTCCCACCAACAGTGCAGGAGAGTTCCCTTTTCTCCACACCCTCTCCAACATTTGTGGTTTCCAGACTTTGTGATGATGGCCATTCTGATTGGTGTGAGGTGATACCTCATTGTGGCTTTGACTTGCATTTCTCTGATGATTAGTGATGTTGAGCATCTTTTCATGTGTGTGTTGGCCATCTGTATGTCTTCTCTGGAGAAATGTCTATTTAGGTCTTCTGCCCATTTGTGGATTGGGTTATTTGCTTTTTTGGTATTAAGCTTCATGAGCTGCTTGTATATTTTGGAGGTTAATCCTTTGTCCGTTGTTTCATAGGCAATTATTTTTTCCCATTCTGAGGGTTGCCTTTTAGTCTTGTTTATGGTTTCTTTTGCTGTGCAAAAGCTTTTAAGTTTCATGAGGTCCCATTTGTTTATTCTTGATTTTATTTCCATGATTCTAGGAGGTGGGTCAAAAACTGCTACTTGCTTTAATCTCCTCTGTTCTCAAGCAAGTGAAAATGTTTGCTATTCTCTGTACACCCTGAACTTCCCACCTTCTTGTGTTTACTCACCATTGTTTCCTCCCTGTAATCCCCACGTTCTGCATATCCTAATCCTATCCATTTAATTAGTCCATAAGTATTTGTTGAGGCCTCATATGTGCCTGGCACTGGGCTTAGAGATGAGAATGTAATGATGAATTAAACCATGCTCAAGGTGGGTTAATAAAACCACCTCTATTAACACTCTGAGGTGGACATTTAAGTAGGGTAAAATCAAGTCCCAGGGGAACAAATGAAGTGGCACCTACAGACCCTTTGATGGGGAGGAGTTGAAGAAATGACTCTAAATTAGTGGTTCTCAAGTGGAAGTGGGATAGAAGAAAACATTTGACAATGTCTGGAGACATTTTTGGTTGTCACAGCTTGAGTAGGGGTGGGGTGTTGCTACTGGCTTCTAGTGGGTAGAGACCAAGGATGCTGCAGAGTATCCTGTGCACAGAACAATCCCCACAACAACGAATTATCCTGCCCAAATGCCAAATGTCAGTAGTGCTGAGGGGTGAAAAACCTTGTTCCAAATCAAGTTGCAAAGATTCAATAAGATGTTTAGTTAGTACCCCCTCCCCCTGCCCCTGCAAAGAAAGGCAGTATTCGTAAAGATATGGAGTTAAGATACCATAGTTCAGAGAACTAGAATGAATTAATATGGCTGGAGCTCAGCTCTTTAATGGGAAGGAATGAACGTTTGAGCAGTAAGCCACACTGGTAGAGTCCAGATCCAGAGGCCTCAAAAAGCCATGTTGAGAAAATTGGAATGTCTTCTCTTTGGAGCCTCTGATGGAGAGTGATTTACTGTAAGGCAAACCCTAAATACACACTGACGTAAATCAACTAACAGGTAAACAGTGTGTACACTCTGGTGCTTTATAACTAGTAACAAATCTCAGTTTATCAGTAGATATCCATGGTAAAGCACTGTGGCTGAGAACAACCATTCTAGCAAGTCTGAACTCTTGGTTACCGATCTACTAAGGATCATTGATGAGACTATGTAAGGGAGGTCCTTGCTAGCTGAGAATAACTGGCACTGAAAGGGCATTTAAAGTGAACCCATTTGAAGTGGGGACAAAAATTTCATAGTAGCTAGTGAGGGGACTTGATTGGGGCTTTGTGTTGAAAGTCCTCAGGACCACTCCCAGGGTTGACACTTTGCTAGAAGGACTCACAGAACTCAGAAAGCTGTTATACTCACAGTTACAGTTTATTACAGTGAAAGAATATAGAATAAAACCAGCTAAGAGAAAAAACAGATGGGTGAAGTCCAGGAGAAACCATGCGTAAGATTCCAGGTGTGCCTTCCCAGTGGAGTCACATGAAGACACATTTAATTCTCCCAACAAAACATGTCACATATTTGCCAACCAGGGAAGCTCCCTGAACCTTGGTGTCCAGGGTTTTTGTTGAGAGTCAGTTACATGAGTGTGCAATGACCTTAACTACTTAGTTTCCAGCCCCGCATGGGTCAGGCTGGTACAGTGTGGCCCAAAGTTTCAGGCATACAAAACACTCTTATCAGGCAAAATATTCCATGAATTTAGGGGTTATCTCCTAGGGGCTTGTCAAGGGTTAATTCTCCTTTCATTGAATGTACAGGGTTTGAGCAACCCTGGCCTGCTGAATTGCTGAATTAACCTTTTACTGCATGTTTTTTGTTTGTTTGTGGTTAAGGAAATTATGTTTTATTCTTGCTTTGCTATAAGGTTTTTTAATTGTGGCAAAATATACATAACATAAAATATACCATTTTAGCCATTTTTAAGTGTATGGTTCAGTGGTATTGAGTATATTCACATTGCACACTGCACACTGTTGTACAGTTCATCTCTAGAACTTTCTCATCATCTGAAATTGAAAATTTAATGTACCTATTAAACAGTTACTCCCCATTCCAGTCTCTCCCAGCCCCAGGTTATCACTGTTCAATTTTCTGTCTCTTTGAGTTTGACTCTTTCAGGTAACTTTTTTATGTATGTATCTTGCGCTGGGGGTTAGTTGTGGCATGTCGAATCTTCAGCTGCGGTGTGCAGACTTCCTTAGTTGTGGTATGCGAGATCTAGTTCCCTGACCAGGAATCGAACCTGGGCCTCCTGCATTGGGAGGGCAGAGTTTTACCCACTGGACCACCAGGGAAGTCTCCCAGGTAACTCTTATAACAAATTATACAGTATTTGTCCTTTTGTGGCTGGCTTATTTCACTTAGCATAGTGTCTTCAAGGTTCATCCATGTTGTAACATGTAGAATTTCATTACTTTTTAATGCTGATTCTGTATAAGCTTCAATTAAAAAAATAAAAAATAAACTAAAATTATTGATAGTTTTTTAAAAATCTTGTTTTTAACACAATTTATATAATTGAAGCTCTGTGCTAATCTTTTTTTTTTTTAGGGCTTTTCTTGATAGAATGTTTTAAAGATTTATTTATTTTTGGCTGCATTGGGTCTTCATTGCTGCACACGGGCTTTCTCTAGTTGTGGCGAGCAGGGGCTACTCTTCATTGCAATGTGTGGGCTTCTCAGTGCAATGGCTTCTCTTGTTGTGGCACTGGGCTCTGGGCTCACGGGCTTCAGTAGTTGTGGCATGTGGGCTCAGTAGTTGTGGCGCACAAGCTTAGTTGCTCCACGGTATGTGTGATATTCCTGAACCAAGGCTCAAACCCATGTCCCCTGCAATGGCAGGCAGATTCTTAACCACTGTGCCCCCAGGGGAGCCCCTGTGCTAATCTTCAAAATGAACAAGAAGTAGCTTGAATGCTCATTTGGAGGGTATAGTTTTTCTGACAAAATTATGTAAGAGCATAATACAGTGTCCTCCACCAATTTCATGTTATTGAGCCAGGTCAGAAAAAGGAACACTTTTGTGGAAATATCCCTTGGTTTCTTCACTTTTTCCTAACGGAAGATTTTAATTCATTCTTTTTTGAAATATCTATTGTATCATCTTTGAGAATTCCCCACATTTGTTATCTGATCTAAGTTAGCCAGACATTAATTTGTAAAAATGGTTTTGCATATGATTAAAGCAGTTCTCTAACATTTTTTCAGCAACCTGTTCAAATCCTGCATTTTTGTAAAAGTTTGTAGTTTCAGTTACATTCATTCTGTTTATATATGATCAGATATTTGAAGCATCCAAAAATGAGAGAGTGACATAAAAAGGTTCCCAGAAGTAGACTAGTATTTAAAGGGGAAGTTTGAATGGGGACTGGGCAGCTCATTGGTGAATATTTTTGTGTATGACAGCTTTTGCTTCTCTTCATGGTCTCATGATTGTAGGGTCATAGTTAATGTATCTGGATAATGAGGACTCCTATACTTTGTGGGGTAGTGAGTGTTTGTTCAATAATTTGTTAGAGAATTTAGCTTGCTAACTCATTCAGAGCCCAAAGTGAGTGAGTGCTTCTCACAGAAATCACTGGAATGTGTTTCTTTAAATTGTCACACTCTAAACTTTCAAAAGTTTAGCAGACTGACAGAGGCTTTTAGATTTTTGGTTTTAAGCCTTTACAGTTCCTGTGTTTCTAATGCCTTGTCTGCTTACATTGTGTTCAAAGTAATCCATGCTTAGTGTTTACAGGCCTAATGTACATGCAGGTATAAAAATAGATTGCCAATTAGGAAGGGAGGGAGGGAGGGATTGCCAGCCTATGGGCACTACCTCTGTGTCTGGCAGTGTCATCACAAGAAGCAATCACTCTTAGCTTAAGAAGTCTGTAAATCAGAAATCAATGGATTCCCCCCCCCCCACATCCTCATGAAACAGTGGTGCTTAATGTTCAGATATGTTATAATGTGGATATGATTACCAAGAAAACATCCACATGGCTGTATTGGGGATTACTAATTTTAAAATAAGGAAAGTCCTCCCTTCTCAAGCATCTAGGGGTTGTGGAGAAATGGATACAGCTTTGAAAGTGAAAGGGAGGAAGTATCCATCTTTAATATTCCTAGATAACTCAGGAGCTCAAGTTGTTATAGAGCTTGAGTGTCATTCCTCTGGGGCACTGCAGCACATCATCCCTTTCTCATGGGGCAAGGGGATGGGGAGCATACTGTGTGTGGTTACAGGGTTCAGGAACATCACCTGGGAGATGGTATAATATAGTGGTTAGTAACACTGACTGGGGCAGGCTACCTTGGTTTGAGTCCTGACTCCTTTATTTACTAGGTTTGTGACATTGGACAAGTTTCTTAAACTATCTGACTCAGTTTTTTCATCTGTACAATGGAGATAATAATAGTACCTCCTCATAAAGGTCAATGCATAATATATGTGATATGCTTAGAATGGAGCCTGGCACATAGTAAGTGCTGTGTCAGTGTGTATTGTTATCATTATCTTTAGTGTTAACTTCAGTTCTCAGGGGAGCTTTCTCTGACATTTCTAAATAGGTTAAGTCTGCTTTATAGGATCTAATGGCATCATTTGTTACAGTAATGATGATAATTACTATTTACTAGGTTTATTTGTTTGATTATTGGATTGATACTTTCTACATAAGCTAGAGTAAGAACCATGTTTGTTTCTACTCACATTGTTCACAAGGCCTGATAAATGTTCAAGAAGTACTTATGGAATAAATAAGTATTTTTACAATTTTAAAATAGCTCAAAAAGATGTCATTTAAATAAGATCAAAAAGATGTCATTTTACCTCTAAAATTAGAAAAGATTATTTAAAAAAAATAATACTATCATACATAGGCAGATAGGTAAGGAAATAGATGCTATCATGTATTGAGTGAACCGAAAGTTTTGTTTGTTTTTTTCTGTAAGATGCATCTAATAGCATTTAGTTGTCTTCAACTTCATTCGAAACTGTTTTGTTAGGTTGTATGTGACAGCTGTCATATCAGTGTGCATTTAAAAAAAGACATCAAAATTGGTGAATTTTTGTGTAGCTATTTTAATATTGAAGGTGGAAGAAAAAATGCAACTTTTTCAGCATTTTTCAGCATTTACTATTTCAAGAAAGGTGAAAATGCAACTGACATGCACAAAAAGATTTGTGCAGTGTGGAGAAGGTGCTGTGACTGATTGAACGTGTCAAAAGTGGTTTGCAAAGTTTCGTGCTGGAGGTTTCTCACTGGATGGTGCTCCATGGTCAGGTAGATCAGTTGAAGTTGATAGTAGTAATTGAGAGCAATGAATGTTACACCACTCGGGAGATAGCCGACATACTCAAAATATCCACATCAAGCGTTGAAAATCATTTGCACCAGCCTGGTTATGTGAATCACTTTGATGTTTGGGTTCCGCATAAGTTAAGCGAAAAAACCTTCTTGACCATATTTCCTTACGTCTTTCTCTACTGAAACGTAATGAAAACATTCCATTTTTAAAACATTGTGATGGACGATGAAAAGGGGATACTATACAGCAGTGTGGAACAGAAGAGATTGTGGGGCAAGTGGAATGAACCACCACCAACCACACCAAAGGCCAGTCTTCATCCAGAGAAGGTGATGTTGTCTATATGGTGGGATTGGAAAGGAGTCCTCCATTATGAGCTCCTCCCTGAAAACCAAACGATTCATTCCAACAAGTACCGCTCCCAATTAGACCAACTGAAAGCAACACTAGAGGAAAAGTGTGCAATAATAGTCAACAGAAAATGCATAATCAAATTACCAATGGCATTTTCCACAGAACTAGAAAAAAATTATACAATTTATATGGAAATACAAAGGACCCTGAATAGCCAAAGCAATCCTGAGAATTAAAAACAGAGCTGGAAAAATCAAGCTCCCTGCCTTCAGACTGTACTGCAAAGCTACAGTAATCAAGACAGTATTATACTGGCACAAAGACAGAAATAGATCAATAGAATGGGATACAAAGCCCAGAGGTAAACCTGCGTACATATGGTCACCTTATCTTCGACAAAGGAGGCAAGAATATACAATGAAGAAAAGACAGCCTCTTCAGTAAGGGGTGCTGGGAAAACTGGATAGCTACTTGTAAAAGAATGAATTTAGAACATTCCCTAACACCATACACAAAAATAAACTCAAAATGGATCAAAGACCTAAATGTAAGGCCTGATACTATAAAACTCTTAGAGGAAAAACATAGGCAAAGTAATCTATGACATAAATAACAGTAGGATCTTTCTTGACCCACCTCCTAGAGTAAAGGAAATAAAAACAAAAATAAACAAATGGGACCTAATGAAACTTAAAAGTTTTTGTACAGCAAAAGAAACCATAAATATGACGAAAAGATGACCCTCAAAGTGGAAGAAAATATTTGCCAATGAAGCAACTGACAAAGGATTAATCTCCAGAATATAGAAGCAGCTCATGCAGCTCAATATCAGAAAAACAGACAACCCCATCCAAAAGTGGGTGGAAGACCTAAACAAACATTTCTCTGAAGAAGACATACAGATGGCCAACAAACACATGAAAAGATGCTCGACATCACTAATCATTAGAGAAATGCAAATCAAAACCACAATGAGGTATCACTTCACACCAGTCAGATTGGCCATCACCAAAAAATCTAGGAATAATAAATGCTGGAGAGGCTGTGGAGAAAATGGAACCCTTCTGCACTGCTGGTGGGACTGTAAAGTGATATAGCCACTATGGAAAGCAGTATGGAGGTTCCTTAAAAAACTAAAATGCAACTACCATATGGCCCAGCAATCCCACTAAAACCTGGAGAAAACCATAATTCAAAAAGATACGTGTACTACAGTGTTCATTGCAGCATTATGTACAATAGCCAGGACACGGAAGCAACCTAAATGTCCATCGACAGATGAATGGATAAAGGAGATGTGGCACATATATACAATGGAATATTACTCAGCCATAAAAAGGAATGCATTTGAGTTATTTGTGGTGAGGTGGATGGACCTAGAGTCTGTCACACAGAGTGAAGTAAGTCAGAAAGAGAGAAACAAATACTATATGCTAACACATATATATGGAATCTAAAAAAAAATGGCACTGATGAACCCAGTGGCAGGGCAAGAATAAAAATGCAGATGCAGAGAACGGACTTGAGGACAAGGGGCGGGGGCAGGGAGGGGAGCTGGGACAAAGTAAGAGAATAGCACTGACATATATATATACACTACCAAATGTAAAATAGATAGCTAGTGGGAAGCTGCTGCATAACACAGGGAGATCACCTCAACTATTGCTGATGACCTAGAGGGGTGGGATAGGGAGGGTAGGAGGGAGAGGATATGGTGATATATGTATAAATACAGCTGATTCACTTTGTTGTACAGCAGAAACTGGCATAACAGTGTAAAGCTGTTATACTTCAATAAAGATAAAAAAAAGAATAAAAATAAATAAATTTTTTAAAAAAGAAAATACATAATCTTCTATCAGGATAATGCAAGACTGTGTGTTTCTTTGATGACCAGGCAAAAACTGTTAACAGCTTGGCTGGGAAGTTCTGATTCATCTGCCTTATTCACCAGATACTGCACTTTCAGATTTCCATTTATTTCGGTCTTTACAAAATTCAAATTAAAGAATTCATGAGAACTCAGTTGAGTTTGTTCATTCAGTAGGTAATTATTTGATATTTGTGCAGTATTTATCAAATGCCTTCTCTGTGTCAGGCTTGTTAGAGGTGTTGAAGACAGTGCTGGTCAAGGTTTCTATTCTCCAGTAGTCTGCATTCAGTGCTTAGGGAAGGATTACAGAGCAAGAAGATGCCTGGCTCACAACTGTCAAGTCCCTGAGCAGTATATTTGTGTAAAGATCCTCAAATCCTAAAAAATAGTTAGAAATCTAAATCTGGGATTTGGGCTTCGGCAGCTGGAAAAATGGTGATGCCATTTACTAAGATATTAATTAGGGAAATATTGGGAAATATATATCTGCTAATCAGATTGACAGAAGTAGATGAAAACATTAGTAAAATAGCACCATGAGAAGAGTGGCAGAACCTCTGATGAACTTACTTTTAAAGGTAAAAGAGAAGGTGAGGGGCTGCTGACAGAAATTGAGAAGTAGCAGTAGGAATGCAAGGTGAGTCAGCACTGAGAAATCTGTGAATGTAACTTATGGTGTAAAAAAGAAAAAAGATCAAATGTACAGTTGAGTAAATACTTGATAAAATCCAATATTCTTTAATTAAGAAACACAGAAAACATTTTTAAAATAGTTAAGAAAATTTAATAGGAACATATCTAATATCATACTTAATTAGTTAAACATTAGAAGCTTTGCCATAAAAATTAGGAATCAGAAAACAATTTTGAAAGTAAGGATAATGAGGGATTTACCTTCCCAAATATAAAAACATAGCTACTGGAATTTTAAATGATGCAATATTAATTGTAAAATAGGTAAATACATCAGTGAATCAGAATATAAACTATGAATATGTATGTAAAAGTAAGGAAATTTTTGTGCCTTTTGCAAAGGGACCTAATACTCAACAAGAAAACCATATTAATTTTTTAATTCCTTTGTATTTCTCAGGGAAATGGTCTCTTTCTTTCTTTGAGTATTTTCTCAAATGAATGCTATGCCCTCAAATTGGAGAGTTTAGTCCTATCACCAGTGCCCTGAAATTCAAGTCATCTTGATATCTGTTAAGCCCTTTTCAGAGTTTCTAAAATATTTAGCTTTATGAACAAAAATAGGTTACTCACATTCTCAATTCCTGTCACTGATTCACCATCTCATCTGGAACAATTATTACCACTTTCAGTACTCACCATCTTCATTCCTAAAAATGGGAGTCAGAATGGAGGGGCTATTAATATGATATATACAGTAGCTTCAGAATCTCATTCCCAGGAGCAAATATTTCGCAGTAATAAGAAAGACCTGTCCTGCCTTCCTGAGAACCAGTTAAAGATACAAGAATTAATTTATGTATCATGTAGCTGTTTCCGTGTATATTATGTAATTATATCCACACTTATTAACTAACCTATTACTACATTAAAAATGTTTATTTAAGGTTTATCCACTATACATAAAGAAAATACATCTTTGTCTGAACGTTTCATCTTTTATTACAAGCTTTAGAAGTGCAGCAGTAGTATAAACCAGAAGCTTTGGAAAACCTCGTAATTTTGGAAACCAGTGGCCAGAGGTGAGGTCTTGGAATTGAACCAGGCCTGCAGGTTTCTTTGCATAGAGATGTGAAGAACATATTGGAGTCAAAGGTGAACTGTAGGATTTGGACTTCAGCAGGTGAGGAGATAGTAATGCCATTTATTGAAATATTAATTTGGATATTAATTGTCAGGGTATGTACCTGATAACCAGATCTGTAGGGTGGATGAGAGCATCATCTGATTAGACAGTAATATGAGAAGGCTGCTTGCTAGGACCACTGATAAATTATAGTTTTAAAAGTAAAAAAAAAAAGATGATGAACCCCAGCAAAGGAAACTGAGAAAATAAAAATAACAGGGCAGTATCATGGAATCCAAGAGAAGATAAGAGTTTCAAGTAAGGAAGAGAACAGCTCTGTGAGCCACTGAGAAGCCAAAAGAAGAGAACCTAAGAGTGTCAGATGATGTTGTTGACATGGAAGTTGTTGGTGACCTTGGTCAGAGCAGTTCCAGTGGACAGTGGAGTAGCATGTGTTTCACATTGTTCTCTTAAATCTGGTATCAACCTGCCTTTAGCTCACTTTCCAAGGTGGGGCTGTATTTTCAGCATCTAGGACAGATTCTTCATTATTAGACCATGCTACTCCTTAAGTCCTAGAAAATTCCGTGAGGAGAATTAGGCTGTGTGAATTTAAAAACAGCTAAAAATGTTAACATCTCTCACTTTGAGATAGAATATCAGTTTTTCTATTTACTGTACTTCTTTGAGTGGGCTGTAAAGCATGAATCATCATGTAAAATCAGGTTCATTGATGGGAAAACCACTTTTAAAATGTGATTGAATGATAGTGCTAGTCAGCACATAGGGAATATTTTGAATGAATGGAATGCCATTGTAATTGTAATTAATTTTAATCCTTATCTGATAGTAAGTAGTAGAAACTTATGCTCAGTATAAACTGTAAAAATTGAAATCTTGAGTAATTGGGAGTTATCAGTAATTTTGAGGTATTAAATGAGTGACTATTGTAGATACATTAATATTTTTGAAAGCATTTTTTATACTATCAATATCAAATTATTGGCTAAGAGTGAGGTTTGTTTTTCATGAGAATAGAAATTTTATTTAAAATTATTTCTTAAATTACTTTGTTTTCTTGGTAAATGCATAACTAGCTTACATGACATAAATATGTATTTTAAGTTAGGACTTAAAACTGGATGAGTCTCTCAGAGAGATGGTAAGTGACATTTGCTGGGAGATGGTGGGTGACTATGGTGCAATGGGTAGGGTAAGAAGTACTTCACATCTCTGCATCTGTTATCCTGACTTGATGTGGCATGCTAGGATGTGGCGGGGTAGTTGTTAAGGGTGGGTATATAATGGGGAATCCTCAGAAACTTCCTTAGGCCCTTTGCTTGTGCTTATTCTTCTGCCTAGTAATCCCTTCCCTTCTTCCGCTCCCTCCCACCGTCATCTGTGAATTTCTACTAATCGTTCAGCTCTTAGTTTAAATACCACTTTCTCAGGGAAGCTTTCTCTGACCTCCTGGCATAGAACAAGCTTCTCTTGTCTTACGCTCTCTTAGCACTCAGTTATGCCTTTGCAAAATTCTTATCAAAATTGCAACAAACTTATTTCTTGTGTAGTTAGTTGTTTGTCCCCTCCCACAGAGTATGACTGTCTTGCTCATGATAATATTCCTAGTGCCTGGTGGCCAGGGGTCATTCAGTATTTGTTGGATGAAAGGAAGTCCAGAAGATTTCATTGAAACTCTAGAACTGAAGTTTTAAGGTGGCTGCAGAATAAATCCTATATCTAGTCTAAGTGTCTATTTGCATGACTCCCATGAATGTCAGGGTAACTGAGGTAATTGTTCTGTAATGCTGCCCTAAATTTAGGAGTGTACTTTGATGGGTCTGTGTTAATCTGAGGAGTCTGAGAAAGTTAAATGAGGATCTCATTCTTGACTGAGCATGCCATACTGTATTGTATGTTTTTTGGGTCTCATTCGTCCATGAGTATACTGTGCTTATGTTGCATGTTCTCTTTAGTTATATTGTGGACCACTGAAATGGGGCAGAAGCCCCTAATTTAAGTTGAACAATTATCAAGTGATTGTTCTAAGTGTTTTATAGTATGAAATACTTAAATCTTCACAAGAGCAGTGTGAAGTTGGTGTTATTCTTATTGCCATTTTACAGATAGGGAAACTAAGATGCAGAGAAGTAAAGTAACTTGTCCAAGGTCAGTAGTTAGCAAATGGCAGAGCTGGGGTTTGAACCCAGGCATCTGGCAGTGGAGTCCCGGCTGTGGACCCCTGTGCTATCCCAGCTCACGAGAGGTGGCTCCTCGTGCACACTAGTGGTTTACGTGCACAACTTTTTTTTTTTTTTCGTATGTAAGATTGGTCTTGGAGGAGGGTAGTTGAGTTTCTAGAAGGTTTGATATGACCTTCACCTAATTAGACTTATCCACAACTTCTACCAGTGAGGCACTTTTGGGGAGACTTGGAAGCTTTTTTTTACATCAGTCAGTGGAGAATGTTACTGATTCTCTGCTTTGCCACCTGAGTGACCTCCACTTCCTTCTGTATCTATTCTCCTATAATCCTTATTTTGATTTACCAGGTCTCATCTCTCAGGTAATCTGAACATTAACACTTGTCAAACTGGTGTTTATGCAGTCTCAGTTTAAGGTCATACGTTTAATTCCCTTTCATCTTGAATTCCTATATAAATGGTCAAAGAAATAGAAACAGGGAAAAATATACACTACTGAGATACAGGAAAATTAGGCATCACTTGGCAAGGTGACACTTCCCCCTCACCTCCCCCCAGCACTGTGACCAAATTTGAGTAAATCCCTAAATGATCTCAAAATCCTTGCATTCAGAGTTCACCAGGCTATTGTTAATGTTGTTTTGTGTGTCCAGTTTTTTTCCTCTATATTATGTTGTGCAAAAATGTTCATAGATGTTTTGCATCATTCTTTTATCAATCTTTTAATACTGATCTATATGTCTGTCCAGCTGTTTATTTGATACCTCCTTTTGGATGTTTTAAAAGCACCTCAAGGTAACATGGCATAAACCAAACCCTTTCTCAGTGGCGAAGTCAGAATCTAAATTCTTCCTTCCTCCCACCTCCCATATCTAATCTTTCATCATCTGCCTCTTAACTTGGTTTTCCAATCTATCGTCCTTTTAACATCCCTCCACTATTCAAGGCAGGATACCATTATATCTTACCTCAATTATTACATTCTCCCTCCTAACTGAATGCTTATCTTTGACTTGGATCTCTTCTAACTATAATCAGAATGGTGATTCTAAAGTCACTGTCTTGCTTATGACCATAGAATACTTATTATCTCTGTAATAAAGCCCAGAGTTTTTTACATGATTCATAAGATCTTCATGATGTGGCCCTTGCCTGCCTTTTCAGACACATCTTGTACATTCTTCACTCCTTATGGGCCCCTTCTTATGTTCTTTTATTCAGTCATACTGAACAACTTCCACTTTCTCAAACATAGCATGTTCTCTATTTTCTGGGCCTTCAGATGGGACACTTTTCCTCTCTCTCACCCCACTAATTTCTAGATATCCCTTGGTTCTCAACTTGCACATCATTAGGTTATTTAGGTAACTTTCCCTGGTTCATCTTGGTCTAAATGAGATGCCCCTGCCTCGTGTTCCTGTAACACCATGTTCTATCTCTGTTGTAGCACTTATTATGTTTGATTGAAATTATTTGTTTTATTGTTTTTCTGTTCTCCTAGACTGAAAGCTCTGTGATGACACAGCCTGTCTGTCTTTGTCAACCTTCTCTTTCCAGGATTCAGCCAGTGCTTCACAATCTTAATGCATGTTTGTTCAAAGTATGGATGACAGGTGACACTTTACATTTGACTCAGGGAAGTAAATTAGTGAACCAGTGAATCTCTCCGAAGGCATACTTGTCTACAGGTTGGGAGGTTTTTATGTATAAGTTGCATAGACCGTTCATGTTATGCCATTAAAATCAGTGATTCTTGAGTCCATTGCTTTTTAAAGGAAATTGAAGAAATCATTACTCCTAACCTATACATTTGCTTTTTCTCTTATGATATTTATCTTGATTGAGAACAAATCTATCATGGCTCTCAAGATAGAAACCTGGGAATTATTCTAGCCTCTCTTTCACCCTTACTCCTCAAAAGTAATTCATCACCAGTTGCTGCCTGTTATCTTCTAACAGATCTGCCCTCTTTTCCCCTTTTTTTCAATTCCTTAGGCCTGTAGTCTAGACTCTGTTCTAGATTCCTTTTCTCCTTGCCACACTTAATCTATCTCAAAAACAGTCTTTATAAAATATGAGTTTGGCCCATGTCTTTTTTCTGATTTAGGCCCTTCACAAAGTAAACTCCCAAGCTCTTTTGTATGGTTCACGAAGACCATCATGCTTTTGCCCCTGCGTTATTCTTCAGTTTAATCTTTTTTCCATAGTTCCCATCTTATACATCACAAGCCAGTAATAACTGAATCTTTATAGTTGACTCCTTATAGTTGAATCCTTATAGTTGATTTTAATCACTGTACTGTTTCAAGTCACGATGCGTTTGTGTAGAATGCCTTCCTCTTTCAGGAAGCAGATCCTGACTTCCTTTGCATTCCTCACCCCAAAAGTAAAATTAATTGTTATCCCCATACCTGGAATATTTACTTATAATGTATTATAGTTTATTAATTATTTGACTTGCATAGGGTATTATTAAACTCTAAACTTCTTGAAGTCAAGAACGACAGTTTTATTTCTCTTTGTTTCGGAATGCTTCACCCAGTGTGTATTAGTTTCCTAGGGCTGCCTAGCAAAGTACCACAAACTGGGTGTCTTAAAACAACAGAAATTTATTGTTTCACTATTCTGGAGGCTAGAAGTTATAAATCAAGATGTTGGCAGGATCATGTTCCTTTTGAAACCTTCAGGGAATCCTTCCTTCCTTGGCTTGCCAACTGCATAACTCCAATCTCTGGCTTCACGGTCACATGGCTTTCTCCCTGTGTCTGTCTTCTTTTAAGGACACCAGTCATGTCGGGTTAGGGCCCTACCCTACCTCTGTACGACGTCATCGAAACTTAACTAACTACATCTGCAATGACCCTATTTCCAAATAAGGTAATTCTGAGGTAATGGGATTTAGGACTAAAATATGTCTTTTGGGGGAGTATACAGTTTACTCCATAACAGAGTGTTTAGCATATAATGAGTATTGAGTAGATGTTTACTGAATTGAAATGTAAATGAAATACATGTTATATATTCATGGTATAGAATTAAAATATTTTTAAGTGTAATTTTTTTAAATTGTTGGATTGGACAGAAGTTAGTTCAGTTTTAAGTAAAAATAAAAGACATGTTTCATTTTTACAAAGAACTTTATTGAACAGCCTATTCACTAACCAAAGGAACTTTTTGGCCCACCCAATACTATGTACAAAGTATCTAGGATTTGTCTGTTTCCAAAACTTACATAATAGTTACATGGTACTTGTGACATTTGAAAATTAATAAATACACTATCTTAAAGTAAAAGCAAATATTCTCTGAATTCTTTATTTGTAAGCCTATTTTTAATGTCTATACTAATTTATATAGTTTACATATACTTTTTTTTAAAAACCAGTGGATGTATTTTAAATTTTGGGAAGCACATTCTAGGCCTCAGTAGCAATAAATACCCTTTCTATATCCTTTACTGTGTTTTTTTAGAGTAGTATCTCCTTTCTGCACATTAATGTTCATTAATGTTGGAACTTTTTTCTTCAGTTTTTTTTTTTTTTTTTTGTAAAATCTCCATTGTTTAAGCAGTTTTCCATATTTAACATATACAATAAATTGTATCCTTTAATGGGAATAGGTAGAAATTAAGTTTGTATGGTATACTTCTTAGATTCTGAGAGTTCTAATTAGTGGGGAAATAAAATGGGAAGTGTACATCATTCTCAATAAATAAGAAAAAAAAAGTGATTTTTTTCTGGTTTTTTAAAAGAGCCGTTACTTACCATGTTCTGTTTTATTTTCTTTTGTTTCTAGGTTTTTAAATCACTGGTCTGTTGGTGAGATATCATCAGTGCTTTTTAGACCATACCCTAGTTTCCTTTGCATTGAAAGGGGAACTCCTGAAAGAAGGTAGCAACGTTGAGTGTGTTTAAGTTTAATGGATCCCTTCTCCATCCCTGCTAAGGCTAGTTATATTCCATTAGCAATTGATATAGTACAATTTGTCAAAATTTTTTATGGCTCGGACTTTTTGCATCCTAAAGAAGCTTTGCCTACCCCACGGTTAGAAAGATATTCTCCTGTGATTTCTTCTCAGAGTTTTCTAGTTTCAGGTTTTAGATTTAGTTTCCATTTTGAGTTAATTTTTATGTGTAGTGTAACTAAAGTTTGATTTTTAAAAAAAAATTTTCAATGAATATCCAACTGATCCAATACCATTTGTCAGAAAGATTTTCCTTTCCTATATTTTTTTAAAGATTTATTTTATTATTTATTTATTCACTTATTTATTTTTATTTTTGGCTGATTGGGTCTTTGTTGCTGCAAGCAGTCTTCTTCTAGTTGCCGCTAGTGGGGGATACTCTTCGTTGTGGTTTCCCATTGCAGTGGTTTCTCTTGTTGCGGAGCACGGGCTCTAGGCACGCGGGCTTCAGTAGTTGCAGTGCATAGGCTCAGTAGTTGTGGCACATGGGCTTAGTTGCTCCACGGCATGTGGGATCTTCCCAGACCAGGGCTCAAACCCATGTCCCCTGCATTGGCAGGCGGATTCTTAACCACTGTGCCACCAGGGAGGCCCCTCCTTTCCTATTGAATTACCTTTGTGGTTTTGTCAGGAATCAATTGACCAAATATGTGTGGGTCTGTTTTTGGATACTTAGCTCTCTTCCATTGATGTATATGTCTATTTTTTTGTTAGTACCCCATGATCTTGATTAGTGTAGCTGGAAATTACTGTAAGTCTTGAAATCAGGTAGAGTGATTCCTCTAATTTTATTCTTACTTTAGAATTTTGTTTTAGTTATTCTAAGTTCTTTGTATTTCCATATAAATTTTAGAATCAACTTGTCAATTTCTACTAAAAAAGCCAGCTAGAATTTTGATTGGAATTGCATGGAATATATAGATCAATTTGGGAATAATACCAACAATAATAACAACAATAACAATAATAACAATATTGAATCTTCCCAGTCTACAAATATGGTATATAGCTCTGTATATTTAGGTCATGTTTAATTTCTCTCAGCAATGTTTTGTAGTTTTCAGTATAGAAATCTTGGATTTGTTCCTATGTATTTAATATATTTGGCACTACTGTAAATATAATTTTTTAAATTTAATTTTCTCATATTTTGTTGCTGGTATATAGACTGATGATTTTTTAAATATTTATCTTGTATCCTATTACTTTGCTAAATTTATGAATTCTAGCCATTGTTTTCTGAATTCTCTGGAATTTTCTGTATAAACAACCATATCATCTACAGAGTTTTACTCCTTTTCTAATTTTTTTTTTTTACTGTATTATTTCAGTAGCTATGAGACATCTAGTACAATGTTGGATAAAAATGATGCAGGTGAGCCTTTTTGCCTTATTCCTGATCTTGGGAGGGAACAATTCAGTCTTTTATATTAAGTATGATATTAGCTGTAGACTTTTTGTAGATGTCTTTTATCAGTTTGTGGAAGTGCCTGCTATTATTAGTTTGCTAAGAGTTTTTACCATAAAAGATTTTAAATTTTGTCAAATACTTCGCATCTATTGAAGTTGATCGTATACCACCCCCACCCCCCATCCCAACCCCTCGGTGGGTGGTTAATACGTTGAATTATATTGATTAGGTTTTGTTTTTTGGGGTTTTTTTTAATTAATTTTTATTGGAGTACAGTTAGTTTTTTGAATATACAGCCAACCTTGCATTCCTGGGATAAATCTGCATTCCTGGGATTGGACTTGATGTATTACCCCATTTTATATATTATTGGATTCAGTTTGCTAATGTTTTTAAAGGATTTTACATCAAATTAGGAATATGGATCTGTAATTCTCTTTATTATAATATCTTTGTCAGGTTTTGGTATTAAGGGTTATGCTGGCCTCCTCAAACAAACTGGGTAGTGCTCCTCCTTTTTCCTAGTTTTTGAAAATATTTGCATAATTTTGGTATTATTTCTTCCTTGATGAGTGATAGAATTTACCGGTGAAATCTTTTTTTTTGGGGGGGGGGGGAGATTTTTTTAATTCAGTTTATTTTATAAATAATGACTGCTCAGATTTTCTGTTTCTTCTTATGTCATTTTGTTATCCATCAGTAATTGACATTTAGTGGTGTTAAAACAACAGTAACAACAAATCCTTTAAAAGGTTCAGAACCTCATAAAGAGACTGTAAGAACTGTGGGCAGATTGTTATAACTGAAGTCAGGTGAAAGCCAACTTTTGATAGATAGTCACAGTATTTGACTGGTAGCTCACTTTGTCAGGCTTTGGAGAAGTGAAGTAATTTTATACCTTTTTTTTTTTTATCTTTATCGGAGTATAATTGCTTTACAGTATTGTGTCAGTTTCTGCTGTACAGCAAAATGAAAGAGCCACATGTATACATATATCCCCATATCCCCTCCCTCTTGAGCCTCCCTCCTAACCTCCTATCCTACCCTTTTAGGTCTTCACAAAGCATCAAGCTGATCTTCCTGTGCTCTGTAGTAGCTTCCCACTAGCCATCTATTTTACATTTGGTAGTGTGTATATGTCGATGCTACTCTCTCACTACCTCCCAGCTTACCCCCCCACCCCTGCACCGTGTCCTCAGGTCTGTTCTCTACGTCTGCATCTCTATTCCTACCCTGTCACTAGGTTCATCAGTACCATTTTTCTAGATTCCGTATATATGTGTTAGCATACGTATACCTTTTTTTTTTATAAAAAATTTTTTTTCTCAAACTTTTGAAAGAAAAATATTTTCATGAACCTTCTTTATACCTAGTGCTGGCTTAAGTCATTTTTATCATAATGTTATTTAAATATGTTTATACATAAAATGTATGCTAAAGCTGTAAATCAGAAGAGACATAAATTCAACTAAATTAAAACTAAAAAACCAACATAAGTTCAAATTAAAAACATAAATGTATACCCCCAAAAAAATAAATAAATAAAATGAAATTTAAAAAAATAATAAAAGGCACTATTGAACACCCCCCCAAAAAAAAACATAAATGTGATAAGGGAACTGACTTGAGACAATATCTTTCTACTGTTATAATTCTGGAGGCAGTGTAGTATGTTAATTAAGAGCATGGGCTCTGGAGTTAAGATTGAAGTTCAAATTTTGGCTCTACCATTACTTTGTCCAAGTAAAATGAGGGTAATAAGTTACCTAACTTATTAGGAATGTTGATATAATTAGAATTATTGATATTTCAAGTCCTATAGTAGTGCTTGGCAATCAGTAATTATTCAAGAAATATTAGCTATAATAATAGTTTTATACTGTTATTCTGAAACCTAATGATTAATGTTATGTTTAATGGTAGGAGGTCTGATTGTATATTTAATGTGTTTCTGACTTTGACTTTAACAACATAAGTACTGATGCATAGAATATCTGCTTGCCTAAGTTAGCATACAGTGTCGTCATGATAACTTTATAGCCTTGTTTGCTGATTTAGGATGGTCAAATCTCATACTTAACCTATACTCTACTAGGCAGGCCTCCTTGAGGTTCAGTTTTTAATGAAGTGTCCCATGATAATTCTGTAAAGCTGAGTGTCTAATCCAAGCATTGCCCATATTAAAAAAAATGGAAAATACTATCTGAAGAAACTACAGTTGACAGATTAACTCCAAGTTAATCCATGTATAATTTATAGTAGGCCCTCTGGATCCACAGTTTCTCCACATCCATGGGTTCAACCAGCCACTGACTGTATAGTACTGTAGTTCTTACTATTGAAAAATATCAGTGTGTAAGTACATTTGCACCAGTTCAAACCCGCATTATTCAAGGGTTAGCTGTACTTATTCTCAGCATTTTGAAAATAGCTTGATTGTCTTATCATTGATTCTATTTTGTATTAAACTTAGAATATATTGCAGTATATTGATAACTATTCCTTGTCAGCTTAGACTCAATCCTTTTAAGTACCTTAAATCTTAGCTAATTATGCTCTCATAGCTACCAGTTAACATTGGTTGCCTGGTTGAATTATATTAAGAGTAATATTGGAAAAATATTTTCATTTTGTGGTACTCAAGAAAAGTTTAAGAGCCTCTTCATGAGATTACTGGTGAGTTTCAGAACATAATAAAAGTGACATGATTACTACCTGTTGATTCTTAAAGGTTGGTGATTACTATAGAATTAAGTGGATAAGCTTTTAACAAAATTTAAAGTTTTATCCACTTTGCCTTTTATTTTAACTATGATTTTTCTGAGTGTGGGTCTTCAGCAAAGGTACTATTTTACTACTGTATAATAGCTTTTACCTGAATAATAAGTACTTTTGACTTCCTCATGCTTATACAATTTTTTGTTTTGATTCTGTCACATTTTTTCCAGTTTGAACTGTTATAGTGTCTTCATTCAAATATTGTCCATAATGTATATGATTTTTTCTATGAGCATGTATCATTTATTTCTTTCCCCATTAGCCTGTAGACAGTTAAAGAGGTATATTGCTTCCCCATCACATATGCCATTTTCATAATGTCAAATCATAGTACTTTTCATTTGAAAATTGTAAATGCAGAAGAGTAATTTTGTATTTATATCTGCTGAAAGGAATACAGCATGAACAGGTTTCCCAACAAATTGGAAGTTGAGTGATGTCACTTTAGGTGATTATGGACGCCAGTATGAGTATAGATACAAAGGCAAAGGGGAGCTGAAATTACAAGGCAATACTTGGACGTAAGATTTAGGTGATTCATAATATGCTTATATTAATTGTATTTTTATTATGATAAAAAGGAAAACAATTATGAACATTAGGACATAAAATTATAGCCCTCCCAAGATGTATTTATGGAATCCAATCTGAGAAACAGTTGTACTAGAATATAGTGCAAAGAAAATGAAGGATTCTGCTCTAAGGTTTCAGAAACCAGAAGTGAATGTATTATTTTCTGTGTATCAGTGTAGTTGAGTTCATTTGTGTGTAATCAAATACTTCAACAACTGTGGGTTGAGCAAGATCAGGGGTTTATCTTTCCTTATGTAACAAGGAATCTTAGGCAGTTCAGAGCTGATGCAGGGCTGTCATGATGTCACCAAGCTCCTCTGGCTATTCGCTCCCATCCTTAAGTCCTTATTTCATGTTCCTAAGGTGGCCTCTGGAGGCCCAGCCATCATGTCCTTATTCCAGGCAAGAAGAAAGGGAAGGACAGAGGGAAAAAGGCAAAAACCGGACAAGTCTGTGTTTCAGAGGGTTTTTGCAGAATCCCCACCCAGTGACTTCCATTTACATATCATTGGCCAGAACTGTGTCATATGACATTCCCATTTCAAAGGAAGCTGGGAAATATGTTTTAGGTGAGCATATTGCTACCCCAATAGATTGGGATTCTGTAATGAATTAGGATGGATACTGGGTAGGCAATTAGCAGTCTCTGCCACACCAACTAAACAGATATGTTAAGAGAGCTCAAAAAGAAAAAAAAAAAAAATCATGATATTCTTTGGTGGGCCACTGGTTGGGACTCTGCGCTTTCACTGCCCAGGGCACAGATTCGATCATTGGTTGGGGAACTAAGATCCTGCAAGCCATGTGGCGCGGACAGCAAACAAACAAACATCAACTCCCTTCACCCCCAGTCTTTCTATTTTATCTGCATTTCTACTTTAAAGTTGTATGAAAGGAAAATAAATAAAGATCATAGCCCTGTCATTTTAGGCTTAGAGGTAATCAGTGACTTGTCTGAGGCCATAGACGTGAGTTCCAGGATGAAAATTTGAAGTTCTTGACTCCCTCATCAGTCCCTGTTCTTTCAGTTTATTGTGGTGCTTCATGAAACCTGCTTGCTCATGTATTACTCTCCTACATACACCAGACAGCTGTGTTTTGGTTACACCATTGGGGAGCAAATCTTCTAATCCCTTGGATGATTACAATAAAAGTCACAGGAGGAAATTTCATGTTTCTTATCTGAGGGTCTTATATGTTCAATTTGTTAGTGTTGATGGTGCTGCCAGTATTTATATATTCATACTTTCACTCTTCGTTCATTTATTCAGCACCAGCAATAGATTATAAGGTCTCAAGAGCAGGACCATATCTTATTAACTTCTGTATCCCTAAGTAGGTCCTCATTGATGAATGAAAAATTGTATCATAGTCCCTGTACTCAGGTAATCCTCAGTCAGGTCTGGGAGATGGATAAGAACGTCAGTGATAACAGTACGGCAGAGGCCAAGTTCCTTGAGATAATGGAAGTATAGGAAGAGAATCTAAAATCTCTGAGGCTGAAAGAGTATCTAGAAAGACTTCAACAGAAGGTGGTCCCAGGGTCAATCTTTTTTTTTTTTTTTAAGAACTTTTATTGAGATACAGTTAACAGACAATAAACAGCATATATTTAGAGTGTACAATTTGGTGTCCCAATCTCCCAGTTCATTCCCCCCCAACCCTCCCCGCTTTCCCCACTTGGTGTCCATGTGTTTGTTCTCTACATCTGTGTCTCTTTCTGCCTTGCATTTCCTCTTTCATAGTTGTTAGCATTTGCCTTATGTATTGAGGTGCTCCTATGTCGGGTGCATATATATTTATAATTGTTATCTCCTCTTCTTGGATTGATCTCTTGATCTTTATGTAATGTCCTTTCTTGTCTCTTGTAACATTTTTTCTTTTAAAGTCTATTTTATCTGATGTGAGTATTGCTACTCCAGCTTTCTTTTGATTTTCATTTGCATGGAATATCTTTTTCCATCCCCTCACTTTTAGTCTGTATGTGTCCCTAGGTCTGAAGTGGGTCTCTTGTAGACAGCATATATATGGGTCTTGTCTGTGTCTTCTGGTTGGTGCATTTAGTCCATTTACATTCAAGGTAATTGTTGATATGTATGTTCCTATTACTATTTTCTTAATTGTTTTGTTGTTGTTTTTGTAGGTCCTTTTCTTCTCTTATGTTTCCTGCTTAGGGAAGTTCCTTTAGCATTTGTTGTAGGGCTGGTTTGGTGGTACTGAATTCTCTTAGCTGTTGCTTGTCTGTAAAGCTTTTGATTTCTCCATCGAATCTGAATGAGATCCTTGCTGGGTAGAGTATTCTTGGTTGTAGGTTCTTCCCTTTCATCACTTGAAATATATCGTGCCACTCCCTTCTTTTTTTTTTTTTTTTTTTTTTCTTTTTTGGCGCACGGGCTTAGTTGCTCCGCGGCATGTGGGATCTTCCTGGAGCTGGGATCGAACCCATGACCTCTACATTGGCAGGCGGATTCTTAACCACTGCGCCACCTAGGAAGCCCGTGCCACTCCCTTCTGGCTTGCAGAGTTTCTGCTGAGAAACCAGCTGTTAACCTGATGGGAGTTCCCTTGTGTGTTATTTGTTGCCCAGGGTCAATCTTGAAGGCATTTTCCAGGTGAAGAAAGAGGAAGGCTACATATCAAACCAAAGAATGAGTTTTTAGAGGCCTAGTGGGTGTGAAACTGTTTAGAGAGAAGGAGACCACAGGAAATATGTGAAAAGGCCATAACAGTAGAAAAGAGGCATGGGAGGTTGACTGTGGCCATGGCCGTATCACAGAGGCCGTATCACACATGTCATGAAACATGTTAAAGCATTTGAATTTACCAAACTCTACTGATGGTGCGCCATGGAGGCAGGGCAGAGAATGGAGGCTCAGATGCGCCCTTTTGCATGGTCACATGACATTGCAGTTGGACCGTGGCATCTTAGTGCAGAGCCCACTTCCAGCCAGGTACCTCTTGTCACCCGCAGCTGCAGATGACCAGGAAACACACGTCGAGATCCTTGCTCTTCCCAGGGTCTCCCTTTTGGCAGAGCCTTATGAGAACTTTTTAATCACTTGTGGACTCCACGTGCCTCTTTTCACTTTTTTTAGCCCATCATGTTGTCCTCACTCTTACCTAGTCAAGGACTCATAACAAGTACTTTTTGACCAATACCCAATAATGATTTGTTCCTATTTGATAGTTGGCTATATATCAACTTGGGTGTATAGGAACCTCAGGTGGTAAAACATACCAGACACGTATTTTTTACCTCTAAATTTCGGGAATTTCAGACAGCAGGGAGGTGGGAAGCCTGCTCCTAAGATTTGGTTAGGGTGCTGGCACCCAGCCTACCCATCTTTGCTCTGGTCTGCAGCCTGCCTGTGCCCCTGACCCCAGCAGGGGCCTCTAGTGGCTCTCCTCCCAGCCTGTTTTCCCTCCGCTGTTAAAGATTTTTCTTCCTCACTTCCCAAATTTAGCCCTTCATTCTCTCCTTCCAGTACTTCCAGTACCGTCATTTGTTTTCTGGTTCCTGGCAGAAAGCAACCAGACTTCCCTTCTCTGACATCCATTCTAGAATGGATCTAAGCCTTTGTTGGCTCTGCCTCTAGTAATGAAGTTTATGGTGGCAGAAGGTAAAGTTGGAAGTTCATCCTCCTGGTTAGACAAATAATACACATTTTATTGTTACAGGGCTGACTGAACCTCTCTCTTTGTGACTTTGGAAATAAAATGTACTATGAGAAAGCTCACTTCTTTTTTATTGCTCTTTTTTTTTCTTTTACTCTTTTCTTTCTTATGTAGACATTATAACAATAAAAGAAATTAACAAAAATTCCTCAAATCCCACAGCCATAAACCATCAACTGTTTCTACTTTTTTCCTGTATTCTCTTCCAGTCCCTGCCCATATGCAGTGATATTAGATACAGTTTTGAAGTACATTTTTTTATGCCACATGAATCATAGTTTAAGGAAATTGAAGTGATTGAGATATGGGAATATTTTGGGTAATAATGGCTTCTTATTTTGATTATTTCCCTTTAGGAAAGACACTGCTGATCCTGTAACATGGAGGATTGCCTTCATACCTCATCTGAGAATCTGTCCAAATTGGTCAGCTGGGCCCACAGCCATGGGACTATTTGCAGCCTCATTCCAAACCTGAAACATTTGCTTTCAGAAGGTTCCCATGGGAACCTGACAGCAATGTGGGGCTGTAGTGCGGGCCATGCTTATCACTGGCCACTGACAGCTACTTGCAGAGCTGGCTCCCAAGAAAGGGTCTGTTTCCAGGATAACAGAAGTTTTAACTCTGATAGTCCCAGTATAATTGGAGTGCCCTCTGAGACACAAACTAGCCCCGTTGAAAGGTACCCTGGGAGACCAGTGAAAGCAAAGCTAGACTGTAATCGGACCAGAGACTCTTATGACTTCTCTTACTGCAGTGAGCCCTCCGAACTGGATGAAGCTGTTGAAGAGTACGAAGATGAAAACACTCTGTTTGACATGGTTTGTGAGTCTTCTGTTACAGATGAAGATAGTGACTTTGAACCCCAAACCCAGAGGCCTCAAAGCATTGCTCGAAAAAGGCCTGGAATAGTTGCATCCTCTCTCCATTCGAGCTCCCAAGCTCAAATGATTGATGAATGCAGCAGTGATGTCATCATTAAGAAAATCAAACAAGAGATTCCTGAAGATTATTATATTGTGGCGAATGCAGAGCTGACCGGAGGGGTAGATGGACCAGCCCTGTCGTTGACGCAGATGGCAAAACCCAAGCCTCAGACTCACGCTGGTCCCTCCTGTATAGGGTCTGCTAAACTGATTCCCCATGTAACATCTGCCATCAGCACAGAGCTAGATGCACATGGTGTGTCTGCATCGCCCTCTGTGATGTCCAGACCAATTGTCCAGAAGACTGCCAGGGTGTCTCTGGCTTCACCAAACAGAGGACCCACTGGTGCCCATGGCACCAGCCAGCAGGTGGCCATGCAGATGCCTGTGAGCACATCCCATCCTAACAAACAGATCAGCATCCCTTTGTCTGCCCTGCAGCTGCCTGGACAGGATGAGCAAGTTGCTTCTGAAGAGTTCCTGTCCCATCTGCCCAGCCAGGTCTCCTCCTGTGAGGTGGCCCTTTCTCCCTCAGTTAACACAGAGCCAGAAGTGAGCTCCAGTCAGCAGCAGCCCCCAGTCGCTCTAACCATAACCACTGAGGCCACGGCACAGTGCATACCAGGTATGGCACGTGAGGTGACAGAGTCCCTCGTTCACGTACAGCAGAGAATTCTGCGCCATCAGCACTCCTAAAACCATTGGCTCTATTTGCTAGAATTTGGGCCTTTATTATTCTCAGAAAGATAGAAATAATGAAAGTCTATACATCCAGGTGATACAGTAAAGGAAATTCATCTGAAATAAGGCCATCTATCCAGTCGATGTACCTCAGGGCTGAGAGGACAGCTGTAGGATTGTGCTGTTGATATTACATGACTAGATTTAAGGTTTGTATCTGATCTTAAGCTGAATTTTTCTATAGTAAAGTTGTTTTTGAAAGTTTTTATTTTTTAATGCTCTCCTGTGAGTATCAAGGTATTTGGTTACTGTGTTGAAGCCAAAATGATGTTGGTTTAGGCATACAATGAAAATACACCTCATGTTTTTTTCAATATTATTTATTTGAACCAATTTAGCACTTTATTCATTAGTTGGTGTGGCAGTTTAAAACAAGTTTATTTTTTTTAAAAAGCAACAGATATGTCTGGAAGAAGTATTTTATCTTTTCTCTCAAAGTTTGTAATAATCAGATAACTTGCATTTCTGGAATATATGAATCTAACTGGAATGGATTGAGAGGAGAGGGAAACAATTATATGATGCCCATCTGTAATTCTAACGTTTGAAATGTTCTGTAATTCTAACATTCAGTATTTATTTAATCTGGACTATTATTATATTAAAGGGGGTTTGAGTGTCATACTGTTTGGTTCATGATTCAAATCTGACAGGCCAGAAGCAGAAACATGGAAAGGATGAACAGACATGCAGAGTACTATACAGAAAGCAGAAATTCGTAGCACATTTTGGTTGCATTTTAGTCCTTCTCATAAAGTCATGTATTTTGGGAAAAGCTTCTAGAAGCCTGAGGTACCTGCACTTTGACCTCTAACTTCCTGAAGTTACGTTACTTTGTAAACATGCTTCCCGATTTTAGTGTCAGCCTTAAGATTCCAAAAGGAAATCTTCAATTTATGACTTCCAAACACAGCCATAGCATTATTAATAAAATATACAATGAAAATATTCATATCCTGATTCAAAATTATGGTTTTCTGTTTATTTTTCTTTCTTTTTAAAAGCATTATTGAGATATAATTCATGTACCACAAAATTAACTCTTTTAAAGTATACAGTTAAGTGTTTTTTGGTATATTCACAGAATTGTGCAAACCATTACCACAATCTAATCTCAAAATATTTTCATCACCCCAGAAAGAAACTCCACACCCATTAGCAGTCATTCTTTCCCTCCCCCAGCCCCTGTCAACCACTAATCTACTTTCTGTCTCTATGGATGTGTCTGTTGTGCACATTTCATATAAATGGACTCTTATTTTGTGGCCTTTTGTGACAGCTTTCTTGTACTTAGCATAATTTTGTTTAAAGTTAATCTATGTGGTAGTGTCTATCAGCATTATTTTCCTTTTTATTGTAAAATAATATTTCATTGTATGAATAGACCGTGTTTTGTTTTTCATTTATCAGCTGATGGACACTTAGGTTATTTCCATTTTTTAGCCATGGTAAATAATGCTGCCAATATCATTTATATGCAAGTTTTTGTATAGACATGTTATTTTCATTTCGCTTGGGCAACTACCTAGAAGTGGAATCACTGGGTCATATGGTAACTCTATGTTTGAGGACCTGCCAAACTGTGTTCCAAAGCAGCTTCGCCATTTTACAGTCTCACCAACAATTTTAAAAGACTTCTATTTTTCCATATGCTTACCAGCACTTGCTATTTTCCATCAAAAAAGATTATCCTGCTGGGTGTGTGATGTAGTATTTTGTTGTAATTTTATTTTGCATTACCATAATGACTTTTTTTTTTTTAATGTGCTTATTGGCCATTTGTATATCCGGAGAAAAATCCATTCAGATCCTTTGCTAATTTTCTAGTTTTGTTGTCGTTTTATTGGTTGAGTTGAAAGAATTCCTTATAGATTCTGGTTGAAAGTCTCTTATTAAATGTACAATTCATAAATATTTTCTTCCATTCCCTGGGCTGTTGTTCCTGCTTCCTTCCTTCCTTTCTAGTTTTACTTCAGTCACTTAATCACAACATGGTCTTTGGCTAATATTCACATCATTAGACAAAATTTGAGGGTAGTATTCAGGAATGTATTTTACACAGTGATCCAGTATAACGTAACAGCTTAGTAAAGCTGTTGTTTGTGTTGTATATCCTTCTAATAATTTACCCCTGTAAAAGCAAGTTGCAGCATTTCCTTACATCTGCCTAGTGAATGTTAGTTCACTAGTATACGTATAGTAAATGAGACATTGAGTCTCGAACTAACTGTAATAGGAATTTCCTAAGGAATGATCTGATGTTCTCATTCATTGTGGAAGGATATTATATTGCTAAGATATTATTAGCTTTAGAGAAACACTACTTGGATTGGAAACATCAGTGAGACAAATAAAGATCTAATTTTCTTTTATGAGAGATATATAAAGTTAACTTATAGTTTACCTTTGTTCTGTAGAGCCTGAACTAGGCTCTGTGCTCCAAAAGTTTTATTTATTTGTTTGTTTTTGCATATTTATTTATAGTAGAATACATTTAATTTCAACATAGATATTTTAAGAAATTTAGAATCCAGCACATCCAAATGTATGTGAATGAATATGTATAGATGGACCTTAAGCACTTAATATGTAAAGCATACTTAGGACTAAGCAAAGAAGAAAGATCCTGAAAGAACTAGCTGAAAGCAATATCAGGTACTTTTTAAATGGATGTTACGTAAGCGTAAGTCTTTATCAAATCACTGTAGAAATACTGCATATCTTTGAATAATATTTTTAAAATAAATAATTTGACAAATGACTATTGAGTCAGCCAGGAAACAAAGAGAAATTGTTCCATTTTGTTAAGCTTTAGTGATGCCATTTAAATTCTGTTTCCTGGGAGTTCCCTGGCTGTCCAGTGGTTAGGACTCGGTGCTTTCACTGCCGTGGCCCTGGGTTCAATCCTTGGTCGGGGAACTAGGATCCCACAAGCTGTACAGTGTGGCCCCCCAAAAAAAAAAAAAAATTTCAATTTCCCCATTGGAAAACCATTCTTATTTCTGTTCAAAACTAAACTCACAAAGTTATAAAATGTTAACAATGTGTGGATAAAATTATTAATTTTCATGTCAGCCCTATTATAGTGCTCAGCTCAAATCTTGGCAAACAGTCATGAGTAAAGAGGACATAAATTATTAGAGGAATTATTGACTGTCTCCCAGTGGTTTAGATTCCATTAATTTTTGAGATTTTTATGTAAATTTGGGGCATTTGTCATAAATTTAAATTTTTATTGCATCATGAGTTGGGTTTTTATGTGTATATTTCTTAAATATACATACATACACACAGCTTCCTTTATGATTTTGTGTAAGAACACCCCCCCTTTTTTTTGAAGTGTGGTTGATTTACAGTGTTCAATCTCTGCTGTACAGCAAAGTGACTCAGTTATACACATATATACATTCTTTTTTTTATATTCCTTTCCATCATGTTTTATCATAGGATATTGAATATGGTTCCTTGTGCTATCCATTAGGACCTTGTTGTTTAGCCATTCTAAATGTAATAGTTTGCACCTACCAACCCCAAACTCTCAGTCCATCTCTTTCCCTCTCCCCTTCCCTGTTGGCAACCACAAGAGTGTCCTCTATGTCTGTGAGTCTGTTTCTGTTTTGTAGATAGGTTCCTTTGTGCCATATTTTAGATTCCACATGTAAGTGATATCATATGATATTTGTCTTTCTCTTTCTGATTTACTTCACTTAGTATGATAATCTCTAGTTACATCCATGTTGATGCAGATGGCTTTATTTTGTTCTTTTTTATGGCTGAGTAGTATTCCATTGGATATATGTACCACATCTTCTTTATCCATTCATCCATCAATAGACATTTAGCTTGTTTCCATGTTTTGGCCATTGTGAATAATGCTGCTATGAACGTAGGAGTGCATGTATCTTTTTGAATTATAGTTTTGTCTGGATATATTCCCAGGAGTGGGATTGCTGGATCATATGATAATTCTATTTTTAGTTTTCTGAGGAACCTCCATACTGTTTTCCATAGTGGTTGCACCAACTTACATTCCCACCAACAGTGTGAGAGGGAGAACCCCTTTTATTTTTTTATTTTTTTTAATGTCGTTTAAAAAAATATTTATTTATTTAGGCTGCGCTGGGTCTTAGTTGCTACATGCAGGATCTTTGTTGCAGTATGCAGGATCTTTTTACTTGCAGCATGTGAACTCTTAGTTGTGGCATGCATGTGGGACCTAGTTCCCTGACCAGGGATCAAACCTGGACACCCTGCATTGGGAGCCCGGAGTCTTATCCACTGTGCCACCAGGGAAGTCCCGAAGAGGCACTTCTAATAAGAGGAAACACATATAGTTAATAAATGTATGAAAAATGTTCAACCTTACTGGTAATCAGGGGAATGTGAATTAAAACAATAAGATACGATCAGAAAGGCAAAAATTATTAATTTTAAACTGCTACAAACGTTGTTGAAAGTATGGGGGACGTGCTGGTGGGTATATAAATTGGTGCAACCACTTTGGAAAGCAGTTTATAGTATCTAATAAAGTTAAAGATGTACATATCATACAACCTTGGAGTTCAGTTTCTAGGCATCTGTCCTAGAGAAACTTCCTTATGTATTAAAGGAGAAGTGTGCACGGGTGTACATTGCAACTTTCTTTGTGATAACAAGGAAAACAATCAGTTAACAACCTGTGTCTGTCAGTAGATAAATTGTGATATAATTTTCAATGGAACATATGCATCAGCCAGATCTGCATTAACTAATATAGTTAAATCTTGAAAACGTAGTTGCTGAATAACATTTAGAGTACCATACCTAAAAAACAGTCATTACTATGTATTGTTGTATGTTGCACTCTCACGTACCACATGTAATTGATTATGAAACATGGGCTGGAAGAAGCTACATCAGTACATGATAATGGTTTCCTTTGGGAAAGAGGGGGCATGAGAATGGGTGCGTAGGAAACTTGAACTGTATCTGTGATACTTTTTTTTTTTTTGCAATTTTTATTGGAGTATAGTTGCTTGACAATGTTGTGTTAGTTTCTGCTGTAGAGCCAAGTGAATCAGTTATACATGTACGTACATCCCCTCTTTTTTGGATTTCCTTCCCATTTTGGTCACCACAGAGCACTGAGTAGAGTTCCCTGTGCTATACAGTAGGTTCTCATTAGTCATCTGTTTTATGCGTAGTAGTGTATGTATATCAATCCCAATCTCCTAATTCATCCCACTCCCCCACCCCACCCCCCCACCTTGATATTCATACGTTTGTCCTCTACATCTGTGTCTCTGTTTCTGTTTTGCAAATAAGTTCATCTGTGCCATTTTCTAGATTCCACATATAAGTGATATTATACAATATTTGTTTTTCTGACTTACTTCACTGTATGACAGTCTCTAGGTCCATCCACATCTCTGCAAATGGCACAATTTCATTCCTTTTTATGGCTGATTATTCTATTGCATATGTGTACCACATCTTCTTTATGTGATATTTTCTTTTAAAACCATGGAACACATATGACATTATTAACATTTATTAAATCTGTTAGGAACATGAGTTTGTGTTATACAAGAAGCAATATGAGCACAGTGCTTAATTGTGAAAATCTGGGCACACAGCTGCCTGGATTCAAATCCCAGCTCTGCCACTCGTTTTCTGGGTGACTTTGGCAAGTCACTTAACCTCTCTGTGGCTTAGCTTTATCATCTGTGAAATGAGGAAAATAATGTATCTATTCTCTAGGGTTGATATAAGGATTAAATTAATCCGTACAAAGCCCTCTAGTTCGTGGTAAGCATAATTTAGTATTCTGCATACTTTTCTGTATGTTTATAAGCATGATTTTTTTTTAAATTTATTTATTTATTTGCTGTGTTGGGTCTTCGTTGCTGCACAGGCTTTCTCTAGTTGCAGTGAGGGGGGCTACTACTCGTTGCTGTGTGGGGGCTTCTCATTGCAGTGGCTTCTCATTGTGGAGCATGGTCTCTAGGCACACGGGCTTCAATAGTTGTGGCAAGTGGGCTCAATAGTTTTGTCTTGCAGGCTGTAGAGCGCAGGCTCAGTAGTTGTGGTGCACGGGCTTAGTTGCTCTGCAGCATATGGGATCTTCCCAGATCAGGGATCGAACCAGAGTCCCCTGCATTGGCAGGCAAATTCTTAACCACTGAGCCACTAGGGAAGTCCGTTATTATTTTTTAAATATAGATCATGAAGCGTAAATAAAGTTGATTGTGGAATATTTATGAGATGAAAGCATAATGATGTTGTTGTTTTTACTGAATATAGAGGGTTTTTTGGTAAGAAGGCAAACTTTACTACCATTATCTCCCAGTATACTTGTTTGTGGACAAAGAATTTGAGAATTATCGTCACAGATTTCGCTATGGCTTTCCTCCTTATGTTTATGATGCAGTGTTGTCATGGGCAAATTTTTTTTTTAAGTTTTTCTGTTGGAATAAATAAAAGCCACAAAAGCAAAATGTCCTCTGTTAACTATATATAGCACTTTCATTTCCAGGACCAACACAACTTGAGTTCCATGAAGAAGAGGTTGTTTCCTTTATTTTACTGACAGGAAATGAGGAACAAAGAAACTAGATGATTTGCTTGGAGTTCCAAGGGCAGAAGCGTGGTCTCTTGCTTGTTAACTAAGAGAGAAGGGGTTGGTGCTTTGCATCCTGGTCCCTACCTCTGCTTATCTTGGTGTAGGAATAGACTACACCACCAATTGCTTCTCTTTCCCTTTCTTTCATTTTTAGGTCATGTGTATCACTTTTCCAAAGTTAAGGCTGCTAGAGTATATCCTAAAGAGATTACTTTTTTTTGAGAATCATTTTTAAAAGGGCCTAGGATTGAATAGAAGGATTCACTTTATCAGAAACAGAAACTTGTGTCTAAGTTTCTTTTTCTACTAAGCATCTGGACAAGTCACTTGCACTTCAGTTTATCAAACATTTATTTTAAGATCAACCATATGACAGGACTAGTGAAAATACAAAGATGAATGGCAAATTCCCTGACCCCATAAATATTGTCGTGTAGAAAAGGAGGCAAACGAACAACTCCAACTCCAGGTGTGTAGAAGGAGGTATATAGAATGCCGTGGAACATATGAGCAGCGGTTGACCGGCCTTTTGGGACACAGGAAAGAGTATTTCAAGTAGATGGGACAACATGAGCAAAGACATTAAATTAAGGCATGACCATGTGCAGGGAAGCAAAGATTTGAGTGTGGTGTGAGAGTAGATTTCATAGGGGTCAGGAGAGTTGCTTTTGGAAAGATGAGCTGGAGTCACCTGTGAAGGGCTTTTCACGTGATGTCACAAACTCACGTGGGACACAGTTTGTGAGGGACACAGTTCATCGTCTTAGACGATCACACTGATAGCAGTGGGGAAGTAGAGACTGAGACTGAGAACTGTTTTATAGGCTAATAATTGTAGTAATCCAAATGGGAGATGGCAGTAAATGCTCAAATGAGGCAACAGTAAAGGCATTGGAGAGGAGGAGATGGAGTTAGATGATTTGGAAATTAGATTTGATATTTGGCCCCTTGGGATCTCTGTTGCCACCCTCGTATTCTCTGTCCAAAGGCACAGCACTGTTTTAGGTAATACTGAAAGGTCTTCAGGACCCAAATATGTACAGTGTAGTCTTAATTCTCTGTGTATAGGATGAAACAACCATTAAGAGTTCTGAAACATGCCATGACCATTTATTCAACACATATCCATTGGAAGCTTACCAAGTGCCAAGTTCAGGTTGGGTACTGCAGATACCCAACAAGAAAGGCAAAAACGTGGTTCTTGCTCTTATACAGCCTGCACTCTAAATGGGGGAGAGACACGTTAACTCTTGCGCTATCAAAACATTCCCAATTTTAAAAAAAAACTGTTAAAATATTTCCTGAATGAAGATGCTGTTAAACTGTGAGTGGTCTCGTAAGACTAAATTAGTTGCCTTTAGATAACATTTATGAAGACTAGGATGATATATGGCTAAACATGGTTAAGTGAACAATTAAGCCACTATGATAAATGAAAGGCAAGTCTTTCTTAGCTGAAAATTAGAAGTACAGAGGCTACAGGCAACCTATTCCACATCATAATTTATTCAAGACACTTTCTACATATCTAAAAATAACATGAGTCTAGTTAAATTAAAATTGTAATATTGCTTATTTTTGCAGACTAGTGATCTGTCTTTAAGAATTAAAAATGTAATTGTTTACTAGTTTTCTGAAAGGGAAAAGTAGAAAATCAAGCTAATTGCTCTCTTTTTTACAAATGCATGATTTTCTGAGAAGTTAATCAGTTTCATCAGCTTTTTTCCAATGCTTGCACTTACTTTTTAAGTTTCATTTGTCTTAGTAATTTACAAGAAAATCTTCCCAGTCAACTTTTTATTTCTTTAAAATAGAAGCATTTTTTGTAGTATACCAGTGAAGTAAAAACTGTTATTTTTGTGTACTTAACGTTCACATACATATAATTGAAACCTTCAGATAGGCAAAACGCACCCAAATACAACAGACAAGCAAATTGCTATAAACCTCAGAATAAAATTCTCTTCAATGAATTTGGATTTGACTGAGACTGCTAGGAAGCCAGGCGCCAGTTCAGAATTGAGGAGGCATTGACCTTGATTATCTAGCCTTGGTATTCATTCCTTGTGGTCTGAAGAGCTGATATAATGTACAACCCGTGGGCAAACAAGTCAATGTCAGAGTACCACAGTCTTAGTTAGCTTCAGACATCATTCCTGTTTCTCTTTTCCTCTGAGAAGCAGCAGATTCCTCCTGCTCCTCACAGATTGAGCTGCTTGACCATCTTGGGTCGCAGCAGGAATGGGCAGTATGCAGGTGATCCACTGTAGTTCAGGCCCAGCAGTAACTTCTGTTTCAGCCTAGATCTCATTTATGCAACTAATGGTTTGTGTTCCCAAAGGTATATTAGACCCAGAAGAAGTATTTATAAAACATGGCAAAAATGATGAGTTATGCTTCTGTGGCTACAAGGTGATTTTAAGCTTTAGTTTAGGTGAAAACAGTGATCAGGACAGTGATCAGGGAACAGTGAATCTGACTTAATGATTGATGCATCTTAAGTGGTTTATTAACTTCAGTTATGATCCACATATCAGGCTGATTCTTCAGTACTGCCTTAAAACTGTAGGGTTGCTTTCTTAGACAAAAACAACTTTATTGCGTTTTCCAACGTTCTTCATTTTTGTCAAAGTTACTCGTGTACACAGCAATCCATAAAATTTGCTGAACAAGAACAGTCTCCACTCAGCTCTCATCACCTCGTAATCCCACTCTTCAAAGGAAACTGCTTTTGAGCCTATTTTCAGTTCTTCCAAAATTCTAAACAAACTGTTTATACTTGTGTTTCTTGATTTTTTTCCCTTGATTTATCAACTTCAGAAAATAGCTACAGTTATAAATGTTGAGGATTTAACTCAGTTTCTTTACCCTCCCATTATTTGCCATTGAAACACATTAGTTACCAATAAAACAACTAAGGGTAATGAAAAATGAAATAAATATGCTTTCTCAAACCTAAAGATGAAGATATTAGTGTCCTTGTCCTGCCTTCTGTTCTCCCCTCCCTTCTTGCCATCTTCTTAATTTCACAAGGTTGTCAATATTTTTATTCTCTTCTATGGCCATAACTCTTTTCTGCTTTATCCTTAGATTGACTCTAAATGGTCAAAACCAATAACACCATTTATATTATTTTGACAGTGTAAATATTGTTCATAGCTATTAGTGTTCTAAGATTGAATTTCTTTTTATCCTAATGAATTTCGCAACCTCTGGGACACTGAAAGGAGAATGTTCCTAAGGGTTGTTATGTGGATAAATGACTTAATCCATGTAAAGGGTTTAGAATGATGCCTGGTAAAGAGAGTAAGTTCTCAATAAGTATGTCCCAGCATCATCACCACCATCACCATCATCATTGTATTTCATTGCATCTGAAATATCGATTATAAGATGTATCATTATTTTATGTTCCACAAAGAAATAAAAAGCATGCTACTAATTAAACTATAATCCCCAGGAATTGTGAGACAAATTTCAGAGATGTTAAAACGTGAAGAAGTGCATCTCACAATCAATGAAATATGGTATTATTCTAATTTGGGGTGTGTGTGTGTGTGTGTTTTCCTAAAGTCTTTGGTAGCATTTTTTGACAAAAGAAAAACGTGCTTGTAACATATCTATGTAGTCCCTCCAAGATTCCCATTTTAGGCCTTCAGTCTTCCTGCTGCAGTTTGGACAAGTTGATTCAATGTAAGCCTAAGGTAACCCTCCCACCCACTCCGAGTTTTCCCCTCGGTTGTAATCACTGTTCCCTAGATTTCATTTCACTGTTTCCCTTTACTTTCTCCATTTTTTGCTGGAGTTCATAAAATAATTTCCCAAGAAGGGATAGGTGTCAAGTAAACTTTCAGTCTTTAAATTGCTGAAAATTCCTTTCCTCTAACATGGCTTTTAAAAGTTTTCCTTTAGTACTTGTTCCTTTTACAAGGATTATAATAATAATAATCTATCAAATCTCTTTGAGAATTTTAATTAGAGGGGTTGGTGTTTGTTTGTTTTTTGGTTGCGCCAGGTCTTAGTTGCAGCAGGCAGGCTCCTTAGTTGTGGCTCACTGGCTCCTTAATTGCCAGCATGTGGGTTTCTTAATTGCAGCAGGCAGGTTCTTTAGTTGTGGCACATGAACTCTTAGTTGTGGCATGCATGTGGGATCTAGTTCCCTGACCAGGGATTAAACCCAGGCCCCCTGCATTGGGAGTGTGGAGTCATAACCACTGCTCCATCAGAGAAGTCCCTCCAGTCCTCTGGGGCTCCACACCACAGCCAAGAGGAGCTAGAAGCACTTAGGGTCCACACCCTGAACCAAGGTCTGTACACCTATCACCTGATGTATAGGTGGGCATGACGACTCCTGGGTCCCTTGGCATATAGTGGTGGTGACAGAACCAAAGCCAAATGGGGCTGTAACTGAGTCCCTAGCAATATGGAACTGTTTCTGGATCTGTAGCCAGGACCATGATCAGCAAGTCAGCCGCCTGGGTGCGAGCTTGCCTTCTCAAAACAGCCATCCTCAGTCTGGGACTATACGAGGGTTTCACAATCTCTGACCCAGTCCCAACGCTCCCACAAAGGCACTTTTGTACATGGATGGATGGCAAATTATTGTTGGGCGGCAGGGGGTGTCTTACTTGGCCACCTTGCTGATGTCGCTCCCCTGAGAAATTTTTAAAAAAAATAATTTGTCTTAGTTAATTTTTCACCCCTAACTCCATTCAGCAGGAAAAATAAAGCATCTTTATAATCCTAGAATGTGCTATTTCTGTGAATTTGGGTTCGGTTCAATAAATACAGGTACATAGTCCTTAAAAATAACACCTGAAACTATATTTTATATAAGACTTTTAGTCTCTAGAGTATATTAAGATTTATGTTACAGGTCACTAGCTTTTCAACACTCATACTGTTATAATTACTACTGCTAAATTATTATTTTATGTAATGGAAAACAGCCATCTCATTAAGAAAACTTTATTTTCCTGTTTTACATGTATTTATAAATGTGTACTAGAAAGCCAATCTGTATAGAAAAGTAGTTTAATTTTTATTTTATAATGAACTTTTCAAAAATATATTTTATCATTATCCACTGACACAGAGAATTTAGCATCCTCCTATCCACTAGGTTATTACTTCCTGAACGAAACGTAATGAATATTAATAGCCTAACTCAGAAAAGAAGGAGCTAATTTATTATAGTTTCTTGCATTTTTATTTTTTGTGTTGTCTGTTTTCCTTTAATTTGTATGCCATACATCTTTTGTTTCAAGTTGATGAATAATTCCTTTGTGGTTTTTACTGTATTATGTATTTTCAGTAAAAGATGCCTTCACATTTTTTGATCCTTACTAATTAAGATATGTAGTCCTGTAAATTGAATGTAAATTTAAAGGAAGAAATGGTTTCTACTCAAAAGTTTGTTGTAACTTTCCATTTTGGTATATAACATTTCATCTCTTAAATTCATCAAATGTTGCCTCATGTATTTTACTTGAGTTTGTTCTCACTCATTAAAGCCATAGAATTCTAGCAAACTCATGAAAAGTGCTTTTCAAATACTCAGTTCTGACATCCTGATGAGCTGTTAACAAATGGTGATGATTGTTTTACTTCCAAAATGCTCTTCAGTAGGCAGGGTCATATGCTGTTAGCTCTCTGATTACTGCATACAGAATAGCAATTATAATAGCCAGTACTTACAGAGTGCTTATTATCTCACTAATTACTTGTGATAACTCAGTTCTCACAACTCTGTGAAATTAGGACTGTAATTCACTCCATTTCACAGATGAATAAACTAAGGCAAAGAGAGGTTGAACTTACCCAAGATCACACAATAAGAGGATAGGAGAGCTGGGATTCTTACCTATTCACTCTGGTTCCCAAGTTCATGCTCTTAACCACTAGGCTCACTGGCCATGGTGATGCTTCTCTTACACATTTCAATATCCATCCTCTTAGCACTTAAAAGCCCTCTTTTAGGACCTGAACAAACTTTCCCTTAGTTTTTTTTCATTTCTCCAAAACTTTGCCAGACCTTCTACTTTTACTCTTCCTTTTCTAGTCCCAATCTCCATCTGCTTTTATTGTCTAATTGTCTCCACTACAAGGGGATGAAAATTAAAATGTTTAACAGTTGAGGAGACATATACAGACATGCCTAAAACAGTGCCTACTGTGTTGAGGTGCCAAATATATTTTTGTTGAATGTTGAAGCAAATGTGTATATACTAAAATTTCCAGAAAGAAAATGAGATAACTTTCATTTCCTCTGCTTTCTTTTAGGAATACTCGTTTAGGCTGCTGTATGGAGAACAGTTTGAAAGGGGGCAAGGGTGGACATAGCGAATTCTCAATAGCTAAGGAAGGAATTTCTTTGTCGCCAGTGGATAATAAATCCAATGCCAAACTCTTATTCAGGTCTTAAAATATATCATTTCAGATGATCAAAAGGAATATGTCAGAAGTAGTAACTTATCCAGGCATTACTGTGTTAACAGTTTTCCTCTTAAATGTAAGACAAAGCAATATTTCCAGAAAAAAAATAAATCACAAGAGAAGTGTATAGTTAAAACAGAATGGACTAGATTCTTGGTGATTGAAGAGTAATATTTTTAATTAAAATTTTAAATTCTAAAGATATACACCAAAATGTATCCAGTGGCTGTCTTTGAAGGATGGATTTATGGGCAGTTTTGCTCTCTTCTTTGATCCTTTATTTTCTGGGGAAATTTTTTATATTAAGTGCGTTACTTTTATGATAAACGTGAATAAGATTGCTTTTGTTTTCTTAGGGGAAGTATACTTAAAATAATCTTTTTCTCATCTGAATAGTTACCCATGTGAATAAAGGACCATTAAACCACATGTTTTTTAAGCTTCAGATATTTTTAAATTAGAAGATGCTTATATATGCAAAGCATATTTCAGGGTACGTAAACTCACTGAGGTGAAATGCAGTCATGACTGAATTCCTGAACTGTGCAAGGGCTAACTTTTACTTTTGAAAATGAGTTAATAGTCAATAAAATTTAACCTAAGAGTCAGATTTTGAAAGGCAATGAAAGAACATGTAGAGGTTGATGAAATAATGCCTGTTTAACAGTATTCTGTGCTATATACTAATGGAGTCGTCATAAACTGAATCGGAGAGCCATGCTGTATATAGCTGTGACTTCATAACTGAAACTGTGGAAAATGTAAATGTCTCATCTATACTGAATCCATATATCTTCTGTGACTGCCCTAAGTCCAGAAAAGTAAGAATTAAAAAACAAGTTCTTCTGGAAGTTGTGTGTGATGTTTTGTGTGTCGAAGTCTGATAGCAGCTCACTACGTATTTTATGTGTCACACCAGCAGCAGGTATTTCAGACACATCAGAAGGTACTCTTGATTCAGTGTCTCTGGCAGAATAATAAAAAAGTGCAGGAGAAATCTCTAGTCTCTAATAAGCAGTATATCAGTGAGTGCTGTCAGATTCTGTAGAAAATTCCACAACATGATATATTACATTAATTACAGTCATATGGGTTTCATGCTGCTAAGCTTGAAAATGCAGCCACATTCTAAAGTTGATTTAAGAATATATTTGGCCAAGACGAAAGTCTTCTCATTGTGATTAATACAGTACAATATTTATTCTCTAGTTCTACTCTTTTGCCTTGGGAATGCTTCATTTCTTTTCTGTGACTTGAAATTAAGTTTGAGATTTGAGAAGCTTCATCTAGTTTTTATTCACTCCTGTCATCTGATCTCCCTTTTGCCCTCTGTGTCTTCTTAGTTGTCACTGAATGCCACATCTCCTCTATTTGTGAATCCTGTTTGAATTTACTCCCTTCTAAGCAAATGTGGCTAGCCTGGAGTCATCCCTAGCTAACAGTGCTGCCCTGAAGGCAGATTAGGTCACACCTGGGTTGCTGCATCTCTTTTTGAGTGGAAGGAATAATTGAGGAGAAACCTTCATTTTCTTCATTTAATACAAAAACAGCATTCTTAGAAGAGAGAATTCCATGATTATACCTTTGTTTAGTACTGTACCAAATTCATACAGTCACATAATGTCTGTTCTTATAGTGACACACTAAGCATGTCACATCACAGGATTCTAGGTCATGTGGAATGGAAGGTCTCCTGAGAGCTGTTTTAGTTACAAACTCCATGTGCCCATAGCAGGGTATGTTCAGTTAAGCACAAATGCGCAACATTGATGGCCTATATAGATCTGTCTTGGAAGAATTAGTAAATATTTGCTGCAAATTAAACATCAGTAGAGGAAGACTCAGCTGAAGTAGGAAGACTTTGATTTAGTGGGTTGGAACACATTTCTCAGCAGCGATATGTATAAAGAGTTGAACTAGATGATTTATGTGTCTAACACTAAGTGATTTGCTTTCCTACCTTAATTCTCATACAACTCCCAAGAGATGGGTGCAATTGTTATATTTATTTAACAATTGAAGGAACTGAAGCTTAAATTTAAAAATGTATACAGATTCACATAGCTGCTTAAGCAGCAGAGCTGGGATTTGAAAGTAGGCATTCTTATTGGCAAAGCTGGAGCCATTAACCATTCAGTACACTACCTACATCAACTGCCCTGAAAGGGACCAGGCAAGGTTAGATTTTAAAAATGACCTTTGGCAATTAGGGAAGCAGTGTTGAACTTAATAAATTCAGAGATGTTATAGAAGAAAAAATCTGAATCCAGTGGATTTCAGAGGGAAGTAATTCTTTGACTCATTATTTTGTTGAATAACAATATTAGTTAGTCCAGTATGATTTTTGGTAGCATTTTTCACTAAAACAGAAGCCACTTAAATATTTATTGTTTATTTATGAAGCAGCTCTTCTGCCTGGGACATAAAAGATTCAGATCAGGAAATGTGCCATCCCAGCAGTGTGGCAGCTACTGTAACTGAGGCTTGGGCTGAGGCATATTTGAAAGAAAAGTCATTTTCTAGGCCTTCTAGGGGGAAGGAGAGATGAGGCTCTGTTTTTCCAAGCACGGCCTGTTAGACCGTAGCTATGTTAGAACCACCAAAGAACTTGTTAAAAATGGAGACTCCTGCATCCTGTTGGCCATAAGTTAATTCCTTGTTGCCAGGATCTGCAAGGTTAGTGCCTAGTCTTTGCACAAGCGACGTCTTACCTTCCAACAAACACAGCTCCTTGGCCTGATTTAATTTGTATATACAGACAATAGTGAACATAGGTGAGGAAGAGGTTTTTGGCTGCACTTTATTTAATAAATACTGATATCTTTTGTGCTTTATTTTATTTCTAAATTATTATCAAGGAGAGAATTCTCCAGAGGTTCTAGAGTCACATGACATACAACCAGGAAAAATGAGCAGATGACTAATGTTTATTTAAGTGATTTCTGCTTCAGTGAAAAATACTATCAATAATCATACCAGACTAACTGGTACTATTGTGCCAAATTTTCATGCTCCTGAAAGTGTGTAAGAAATGTGTTTTACTTCCATTGGAAAAGATTAGCCAAGCATAAAAATAATTTGCTGGTCAGATAGCTATAATAGCATACAAGCCTGGCTTCAATTAGTGATGTTAAGAATCCTAGAAGATGGCCTGTGTTTTAAAGTTTTAGGAAAAACCATTGAAATGTTCAGTGAATTGGGTGTATAAAGGAGAAAGAAGACACTGACTGTTTAATACATTTTATGGTAGTTATAAGGTTATCTCAACTTGTTTTCTGCCGTTAAAGTAAATATACCTCACTGTTTTTTTAAATAAATTTGCAGGGGTTAGGAGCTATTGCTATTTTAAAAAATGAAACATGAATGTTGGCAAATATGAGTTTTGTAACCCCTGACAAGTAGAATTGAAGTAAGCCTATTCATAAGGTTACCAACCAGGACATATATATTTTTTAATACCAAGATCATTTGCCTTGAACATAGAGTCTTGAGAAAATTTGTATCAAATGAATATGTGTAAAGAAGAAGTACCTAATAGACGATGCCATAATGTCAGCATAATCTCTTTTTAAAAGTGGAGATCAGGCTTGGGGGGAGGAAGCTCTCCTTTGATTTTATGGATATATTAATTCGGGTATGGACTTTTGTCAAAGTATTATTTGTTTTTTCCTTATCCTGATAGTAAGATAAAGAAATTGTCACATAGCAATTTGTGTGAGAGCTGATAGGTCCTTATTTCCTAAGAAATTAGCCCTGGGAAAAGCTTCCAGTGACCTTATAAGACATTTCATTATTATAGACATCCGGATCACCTGCCATGACCACAGCTGCCCTGACTAAAGCTCTGAAGAGCCTTAATAAAGGATAAGGTGACCTTGAGGTTCTGATTGTGAGAGCCAAAGTTTAATTTTATGTCACTGATTTTTATTTTTAGTCCTTTTTCAGTGCAATCAGTATAGTTGGTCTAAAGTGGATTGTGTAACTACACACACAGGTATCACAATAACTTTCCTTTCAGCTTTGGTTGTTAATTCAGTCAACAACTGTTTATTGAATGCTACTACTTCTCAAGTGTTCTTTCAGAACCTGGAAATAAAGCAGCAAAGTCCTGGCTCTTATAGAGCTCACAACCCCCTGGACAGAGACAGATGCTAAACAGGTTATTGAGTAAATATGTATTATGTCAGATGGTAATAGGTGTATGGAAAAAAATAACATTGTAAGGGGAGTAAAGAATGTCAGAGGTGGAGAAATGGGGTGTTGATTGATTGATTTTTCTAAGTAGCTTCTTCAGATGTTTGGCGTGTGGAAGTCTTTTGCACTTAGCATATTCAGTCTCCTCTCCTTGGTGTATATCTTTATATTTACTATATAAGACCCTCCATCTGTCCATCTCACTGGCCTGACTTTACTCCCCACTCCAACCCCCAAACCAGGACCTGTGTTTCATAGTCCTGATGAACACAAGCCTTCCCATCCCTTTTCCTTTGCTCATGCAGTTCCTTCCTGGAATGCCCTAACTTCCTGTTCTGCTTAACCAAATGGTACCCATCGTTTAAAACCTAACCCAGGTCCCTGTTCCCCCACAGAATAGACCTCTAACCCAGCTCAAACTCTTTTTTGACTTCTCTCTCTCTTTTCTTTCTGAATTCCTATAGAACCTGGAGCCTGTGCCACAAACTCAATGCCTAATTACACAGCCATGTATGGTCTTTTTAATTAGTTTTATGTGCATTAGATTTAGTTACTCTTCTAGCTATGATGCCATCTGCATAAGAATCAGGGACTTGCCTTTGACTGCACCCCACAGGTTTTCTTGAAATGCTAAGGGGGTACAGTGGGTACTCACAGATGTGGATTAAATATTAATTCCAGCTGCAGCCTCATAAATATATCTACTCACCAGATTTCTTTTACTTTGTTTTTTACTTTTCAAATTTAAAATATATTTTTATTTAATAAGCTCATGGACTTATTCATTGGTTTATAAAGAGAATTTGATCATCATTTCTCTATCAAGTAAAAAGACAAAATACTCTTCTTAAAAATGAGTTAAAAAGAAGTTAAACATCAGGAAATGTTTCTTTTTGCTTCAGATGTATCGCTTTAATAAAATCACAAAGGGATGTGATAGCTAGGTTTATTTTTTGTTACACTGAGTGCCACAGCAATAGAAGCAAATGGATCTGAATTTAAATCTGACGTAAATCTCCTCAAATTAAAGGAGAACACAAGATACTGCACGAATTATGTGTTTTTCCATGACATCTCCTAACAAGGGAGGAAATAATTGGGTTAATGGGGCATGGAGACTATGTAAATAAGCACAGAAAAGCTGTCTGCATAAAAACTTTACTCAGGCTCTCCGAAGAGTCCCTGGACCGGTGCTGAGGCTCTTCCTGGGGCCCTGCTCCAGGTCACAGATCTCTTGGAAGTCAGTAATCTAAAACTTTTCAATCTGTTGGCTACATTTATCAAAGACCCATTTCACTACACTGGATTCATGGGATGGCTTCTCCTTTTGAGAAACTTTTAGTAATAAATATTACGGCTCTTGAGGATGGTACAGGCAAGAAATAAGTGATTGTTTATTCAAAAAACCAAGGTCACTCACTTCTGTGTACAGAGTTTATCCCCCCTCACTGCTTATAACCAGAACCACACTAGTGATACAGTGACAGCAAGCACCCCTAAAATAGTAGCCCAGCAGGCTATGGTGTGGGGCGAGGGGAGGTAATATAAACTGAAGGTCTGGGGGAAAGGCAGACCTTTTTAGAATATATTTTTGAAAGCCATGTGTGTCTAGAAGTTCTCCCCCATTTTTTAAAAAGCAATTAATTATTCATTCATTCTGCACTGGGTCTTAGTTGTCACATGTGGGATCTTTAGTTGCAGCTTGCAGGCTTCTTAGTTGTGGCATGTGGACTCTTAGTTGTGGCATGCATGGGGGATCTAGTTCTCCTACCAGGGATCAAATCCAGGCCCCCTGCACTGGGAACACAGAGTCTTACCCACTGAACCACCAGGGACGTCCCAGAAGTTCTCCCTTTTTATATGGAAATCAGATCAAAGCTCAAGATATTCAGTCACTCAAAATATATCTGTGGATCTGTGGATCTGAAATTCTTTTAATAGTATATATTCAGGCAGTCTTCATACCCAGTCTTCATTTGGTAGCTCTGCTGTGCTGAAACATATGCTGGGTACTCAGGGTTCCCAAATGATAAGTACATGAAAAAATAATGTAATTAATGTGTCATAGAGGCTGTATAAATAAGTATAGAAAAGTTGTCTGCTTTTAAAACTTCATACTTTTTCTAATACCTTTTCTTTTTCTTTTTGTGGGGGAGGAGGGGAGGGCTGGTGGTGGTTGACTTGAATATTCTCTTGTTCCCTCTGGCTCTGACCTTCTGCTTCCATCAAGGAGGTTCAGATTATGGATCATCATTTTCTGGGAATGTTTTTCACCAGATCATCCAGATGTGAACTCAGCCCTACTTAAATGAAGCAGAGTTTATTGAAGATTTTCTTAGTATGGGAGGAGCTAGGTTTATATCATAATAGAGCAATGCAGATCTGACCATGTAGTTTTCTGAACAACTAGTTTTCTTAGGATGAAATATGAAGTCATTAGCAGTGACTTACAGACAAGGCCTGGCAAGATCTGGCCTGTGGGTTTTCAAACCTCTTCGTGCCACTCTCCCTTTGATCCATTCACTCTGGGCACACTGACATTCTTTCAGGTCCTCAAAATCAGTTTGCATTGTGGGAACTTCTCGTGCTGTTCCCTCTACTCTTCCTCCTTTACTTTGTATGACTGGCTTCTCGTTTTTAGGTCTTTAAGTGGGCCACTTATTCTTTCTCACAGTACTCTGTTATTTTTCTTCATAGCATTTGTCATCTTGTCTAAGATTTACTTATTTATGTTATTGCCTGCTTCCCTCACTCTGGTAAATTCTACAAAAGCGCTCATCCCTGTAGACCCAGTTTTTACTTAACTCCTAACATGTTTGAGTTACTCATTAAGTATGCATGAAACGAGGTGGCCCAGCAGGACTTGATGGACTAGCTGTAGCAGGGAGGGAGAGCCGGTGTCAAGGATGACACTCAGGTTTCAGTTTGGGCACATAGGTGGGTGGTGGAGGCACTGACTGGGTGCAAGCACAGGTTTGTGAAGACAGAGCTAAGTTACATTTTAGGTCTGGGTGCATATGGTGATTAGGCTGTTAGGTGTGTTAAGTTCACAAGAGCCATAGGAGTCATGATTCTAATGCCTGCTCATTCACCATCTTTAAAACTCCGTTTCCAATTGTTAAATACGTGATCTCCTTAGGAAAAAAAATTACACTTGCATATCTTGGGCCGCCATTTTGTCTTCTCCATTCGGTTTCCTAGACCTTCGGAATTTTCCCCACGTTCAGTTTTAAAAATTTGTTATTAATCACAACTTCCTTGATATAATAAAGCCATTTTGCTCACCTCAATGCATCTTTTTCGTTATTGACAGTGACTCACTCAGTTTGTGTGCTGAACCACATACACGCGTCTCTTCAGAAAATTGAAAGTGATCGTTATCTTTTCTTGTGTGTTGAAAACAATTTTTGTTGCTGTTTAGAATCCAAATTCTATTTCTTAGATGTACATTCAAACAAAATTTAATGAAGTTTGACTGCTGAGATTTTGACGAATGCCAAAATCTTCAGGAAGGTAACCTTTCTTCATAGAGTAGATTTCATGGATCAGAAAGCATTCAGTTTACGGGATCCTTATTAAGTGCAGGGCACCAAGTTAGGGACTAGAAGTTGCTACAATCTCATTCAGGTGCAAAGAGCTGGATCAGAATTCTGACTTCTCTTTGAAATCACTTGAAGACAAGAAAGATAAACAGAAACAAACATTTTCTGAAATAAAACTAGAAGTCTTCTGCTAGAACCACAGTATATAAAGAAAGAATGCCAAACGCAGCAATGAAACAGGGATTTGGATATGATACTAAGAGAAATGTGACTGTAGCTCTCGAATGGAGGTACGAGGCCCTAGTTTTCTACTGCTGAGTGGCAAAATTAACAATCACTTCTGAAGAACTGGAATGGGGAGCCTGGGTTGGTGGTCAGAGCTTCCCTGGACACTGTTTGACACCAGAGAGTAGCAGAAGAAGCAGGACTTGGTAGAGAACCACATGCACATTTGCCATCTTTGTGGGAAGTTCTCTGTGACAAGGCGGTGGAGAAATGCTTGAATGTATGGCTTGAAAGGGCACACTATGTACCAGAAAAAAGATGGATGCACAGTGATCAACACTGAAATATAGCCTAGTAAAGTTACAGCCATTCACAGATAAAGAAATAATCATTTAGCTACCTAGCCCCTACCCCCAAAATGCAATCAGGATTCCCCTAAGGGAGAAAGATGCTGCTGCTGACCACTGACTTCTCTACAACCACAGTCACCACTGTTATTTATTGATAACAGCTAGGTGGCTGAAGAAGAAAGAATATAAGCTGGTACGTACCTTAAATCAAAATTAAGTCAGATGATCAAATGTTTAACTATTAAAGGGACTTCCCTGCTTGTCTGGTGGTTAAAGACTTTGCGCTTCCACTGTAGGGAGCACGGGTTCGATCCCTGGTCCAGGAACTAAGATCCCACATGCCATATGGCGTGGCCAAAATAAATAAATTAATTAATTAATTAAAAATGAAATTGAGAGTGCTTTAGACGAACATAGAAGAAAATTGTGTTATGGTTTCATAGTGGGGAAAACATCTCTAAGTATAACATAAAATACAGGGAATATTTTTAAAAACAGATAAAATTCAGTCCCATAAATGTAACAAAGTCACAAAAACAAAAGGCAAACTGAAAAAAAAATACACATATACACATCTTTATATACATCACAAAGGGCTAAGTGTAATAATAATAATAAGGCTAAATGTGTCTAGAGCTCCTATAAATAAATATTTTTTAAAATGGACAAAGGAAAAAAAACAAAATGAGAAGATACAGGGGGCTAGTAAGTATTTGAAAAATGTTAAATGTCATCATAAATGAAATGAAAATAAAACCACGATGTATATTTTACAGATTAACCAAAGATTAAGAAGTTTGATAATGCATTATATCTCGGAAGATATGATTAAACCAGCGCCTTATCATGGGAGTTACATTGGCACAACATATGTACAGGGCAATAGCAATGTAGCGGTTCCGCTTTTAGAAATTAATTCTATATATATACTTGCTCATGTATAGGAAATGTCATGTGTACAAGGATACCCAGTGCAACCTTGTTTATAATGGCAACAGGATGGAAATAATGCAGATATCTGTCAGGGAGTTACATAAATATAATTACCATATAAAATACTTTATTTACAGCTATTAGAAAGATTGAGGCAACTATGTGTGTAATGATATAGAGCTATCTCTAATACATTGTTAATGGTAAAAAGCAAAGTGCAGAATAGGATGCATAGTGTATTCCTCCTCTCTTTCTGAAAGGGGGAGAATGTGTGTGTGCATAGACAATCCCAAGATTATACCCAATAAATTGGTAACATTGGTCGCTATGTAGAGGGAAATGTGACAAGGAAAGGGAATGGGAGGGTGACTTACTTTTACTCTACACCCGTTTGTAGCTTTTAGACACTGTACCATATGCTGTATTGCTTATTCAGATTTTATTAATTAAAATCAAGAGGATCAAGGTCCATATTAAAATATTACTCTTTCTGTCTGAGAACATGGATGTTCTAGTAAATGGTAGATCAAAATATGAAGACTAAAACAGTAAGGCTTGTGGAAGAAATAGGTCTTTCATGATCTTGGAATAAGCAAAATTTCTTAAACAGGATGCAAAAAGCATGAATCATAAGGGAAAAAATTGATAATTGGACTGTATTAGGATCAAGAATTCTTGTTCATTAAAAGACACCATTAAAAAAGTGAAAGGGCAAGCCACAGACTCAGAAAAGATATTTGCAATACATTTATCTGACACTCAAATACAGAATATGTTAACACCTCCTACAAAGACTAAAGGGCAGACAATCCAATAGAAAATGACTTTAACAGGCACTTTACAAAAGCAGATATCCGAGTGGCCAATAAGCCTATGAAGAGCCGTTCAGCTTCATCAGCCATCAGAGAAATGAAACTTTAAAACTTCAGTGCAGTAGCATCACACACCCACCAGAATGGCTAAAATAAAGACTAACAGTACTTAGTGTTGCTGAAGATGTGGAGTAATCTGAGCTCTCAAACTCATGGAGAAAGCAAGTTGGTACAACCACTTTGGAAACTTGGTTATTAGTATTTATTAAAGCAGAACGTGTGATTTCCTATGGCCCTGCAGTTCTAATTCTAAGTGTACACCCAACGGAAATGCACCAAAAGACAACTACTAGAGTGTTCATAACAATCCTATTGGAAATAGCCCCAAACTGAAAAATACCCAAATGTTCAGTGGAGTAGAAGAATAAATTGTGATATATTCACACAATAGAGTGTTACATAGCAAAGAAGATAAATTATCTACAACTGCACAACAACACAGACGAAACTTCCAAACATAATGTTGAGCAAAAGAAGCCAGACACAAAAGAGTTCACCCTCTAAGATTTCATTCATATAAGTTACAAAAATAGGCCAGACAAACCTATGCTGTTTCAAGTCAGGATAGCTGTTATTCTTGGTAGGATCTAGTAACTGGAAGAAGGGGACTTGAGAGGGGTTCAGAGGTGCTAGTGATACCGTTTTTCTTGATCTAGGCACGGGACTCAATTTGTGAAAACTGATTGCATGCACTTAATGATTTGTCTGCTTTATTATATGCATGTTATATATAACAAAAAGTTTTTAAAAGGAAGTGCATCAGAAAAATTTCTAAAACTAGAGATAAATGCAAGATAATTATAACAGTTCTTTATTATCATCTTCCCTGATTTTATTTGATTTTGTCATTAGCCGAAAAACGTATTACTGTTACTTGACTTTAAAGCCGTTTACTTCCCCCTATTAGTGCAAAATGAATGAAGGTTTCTCTTCCCTTCCAGACCGCTTCTTGTGGTGAGTTCCAGGCTCTTAGGAAAGAATATGATAATGTGACATGCTTTTTTACTTTTATTTTCCTACAGATGGAATGGCTCTACAGTTATATACGCAGTTCTGATGTTGGGCAGTAGAGGGGTTCCACACCACCAAGAAATGTCCCTATACAGCTAGGTGTCCTACAATTCAGTTCAGTTCTGACACTATCTGTCTAGAGGTAGCATCAGATTCCACAGGTTAAGGGCTCAGCCCTACAAGACTGACCCATGATAGATAGAAGGTTACAAAGACCCCGTGTTCTTCGGTTAGATTAATTTGCTAGTGAGGCTCACAGAACTCAGAAAACATTTTATTTACTAGATTACCAACTTATTATAAAAGAATATAACTCAGGAAAAGCCACATGGAGGAGATGCTTAGGGCAAGGTGTACCACTCTTCCCAAATCTCCACATGTTCACCAGCCGGGATGCTCCCTGAACCCTGTCCTTTTGGGTTTTTTGGAGGCGTCATTACATAAACATAGTTGGTTAAATCAATGGTGTTTGAACCCAGTCTCCAGCCTCTCTCCCCTCTCCAAAGGTGGAGGGGTAGGGGGTGCTAAAAGTTCCAACCTGGAAATCACCTGCTTGGCTCCACTGACAACCAGCCCCCTCTCCGCAGGTGCTTTCCAAAAGCCACCTCATTAACATATAACAAAAGACAAATCTGTCACCCTCATCACAGAAAATTCTAAGGCTTTTAGGAGTTCTGTGCCATGAACTGAGACAAAGACCAAATATACAGTTGTTGTTGTTGTTTATTGTAAATCACCACATCACAGATTCTTAACTAAGACAGACCAAGTAGAAAGGAGAGAAAGGCTTTTGGAGATGAGGCTGGGCTGAGGATCTTGAAGCAGTGCTAATGCGTCAGTCAACTGTGAGCGTGTTAGCAGGATGCTAACCATGTGGATGTGTTTCAATCAGTTTTGTAAAAAGGGGATAGAAAATACTGAATATTTTATAAAATGAAGATGAAGACTGACTGTAACTAGAATCAGTATTTCATATGATTTGGTAACAGTTGTTAGGCATCTTAGGAACAAAGCATGCTGAATGAATATGAAAGAACTGAGTAAAATTTTAAGCTTCTGCTTTATCTGGAACATTTTGGCAGTCCTGCAGAATATTCCAGTTCCAGTTAAAAGAATCAACTTTTTCACTAACCTAAAACCCTTTCAGCAATCCTGAATTCAGTACACCCTAATTCAGGCCCAAATACTGCTGTTTCCAATGGCAAATTTCACCTATATCAGAATGTGTATAAGACAGAGAAGGACAAGAATATGGACAGTATTGTGGATTTAATCATCAATTTATCACTTTTATAAATTTTGTTTGGCTCCTCAAAGTCTTTAATACCCCAGCATGTGTAACACAGTACGTTTGGGGTGGAAAACTCGGTCTTCATCTCAGAAAACTACGTTTTAGAAAAGATTCCATGTGAAAGTTGAAGAACTGGAAATTTTTTCCGTAAAGTTGTCTGTGAATGTTTACTTCTTGGAAAGTCTTTGTTTATAAAGTTTGCAGACTGTTGTGATAGATATTTGAGCAAGTAGCCACAATAAACAGATATGCTCACCCCTTTGGCTTTGCTTTTAAACGGAGAAGCCAGCATGGTAAAAGGTTACATGTGGCTTCATCTTTCTAATGGAAAGATACACATCTTTATGTTCAACTGGAAGAAGATAGCATAGCCAAAAGTTAAGTCTAATGAAGCATAAAATATATTGTTGTATATTTGAATTTTGGAAATATCTCCAAAAAATGTGCCTATAAAAATATCTAATTAGCTAGTTTAGTGATTTTCAGTTCATTTCATTTTATAAAGTTATGAGAACTTTGGCAATTGTACCTTAAAACTGTCATTTTAAAATAATATGGACATTCATAAATGTGTATAATAATATGAAAAGTAGTGTTTGTGAATAAAATTCGGTTTATTAGAAATTTTATTTTTCTTATTGTATGTGTTTATTCCAAAGATTTCCCACTGAGCAGCCTGACAAATTAATCTGAAGTTTTCCTAAGTAAGATAATTGGGATAAACAAAATACTTTTATATTATACTTTAGAATCAGAAATTACATTTTTATGTTGTTTTAGATTAACCTTAGTGTTTGCCTCGCAACATCAATAGGATAGCCTGGTTTTTCTGTTGTGTAATTTCATCTTTAGAATTTCTCTTTTGAGTTCCACCCAGACCATATCCAACATAATTGTGGTAATTTTTGACAAAATGTTTTTATTGTTAATGTTACCATCCCAAATTTAAATTATATGTTACTGAGAGAAAATCATTTAAATGATATCACTGACTTTGATCATTGTAAAAAAAAATCTAGTAAAAACAGAGTAGGGCTTCTTTCATAAGCCATAAGCATTAGAACCTTTTTCTGAAAGTGTGTTCTCTTGAACCTCATCCTGAGCACAGAGGTGCTAGGTAAAATGCAGATTCCTGGGCCTGCACCTAGGAATCTGATTTTGATTGAGCATCCTGAGTGGTTCGGAAGCTTGCTGAAGCGTGAGAACCACTACTCCAGAGCAACATCACTTAATCATGGGTGATCCATGATGGAAGGAGGCACTTCTAGTCTCTGGTGGCAGAATGTAAAACTATCCAGGAGACATCTCCCCTGCCTTACATCTTGATTATAATAGCCTTACTCATATTTCATCGTCCTATCTTTATAGCTATTAAGTTTAATCCTCATTACTTTCCCACAAGATTTTTTTGTGTTGAAATATAGTTGATGTACAATATTATATTAGTTTCAGGTGTATTATGTAATTATTTGATATTTGCATGCATTATGAAATGATCACCATGATAAGTCTAGTAATCATCTGTCCCCATACCAAGTTATTACAACATTAATAACCATATTCCTTAAGCTGTGTATTACATCCCTATGACCTATTTATTATATAATTGGAGGTTTGTACCTCTTAATCCCCTTCACCTATCTTGCCCCACCATCCCACCCCTTTCCCGTCACCCATTTGTTCTCTGTATCTATGAGTCTGTTTTCATTTTGCAAAACACAGAATGTTTTTGTTACTTATTATAAACTGCCCTGCAATTACATACAGAATATTTAAAAACTATGTTTACCTCAGTTGCTGTAGAATGTATCGCGTTAACTGCTGTAAATGACTTATTTCGTAATTTTAAATATAGATCTCTAGGGATAACGCTAAATAACAGATTTGAATATTTTTGTTTAATTCAATAAAATGGAACCAGTACAACCTCTGGTTTCACAAATGAAGTGTTTAAAATGAGTGTGTTGCTCTAATGGGGCCCTCGCAGACTCCATTAGGATAAACAGCACACTTCTGTCTTACTTTTGTCCTAAAACGAAGGCTGCCTCTAATCCCACTCTTTCCACAAATCTTCGTGCACTAAACTATGTGCCAATGACGGGAGAAGCTCATTTTGGTTGTAGTGGGCCGTCTCTTGTCTAGTACATCATTTGTGAAACTGAAGTTGGCTATTATAATGCAACAGGTATGTAAATAACATTTATTAGTGATCTCTGTAAAATTGATTCCTTCTTTCTCTTTTCATTATAAAAGGAAACTTTATTTCAGAGTAGAAAGTGCATTGTCTGAACTCATCAACACCCTCTCTATCCCTCCCCTCCCCAATTTGTTGCAGACCAGGATGAAAGAGCAGCTGAGCTCAGCAGGGAGCAGAATGAGAAAACCATCCGGAGCACGCAGACTGCGCTCCGCAATTTCCGGGAGTTCCTCATCTCCAAGTATCCTTCTGAAACAAGAGAGATTTATGTCATCCCTTGCAAAGAGTTGGATGCCTACCTGGCCTCCTTCTTTGTGGATGCCAGGCAGAAGGATGGATCCGAATATGAACCCAACAGCTTGGCCAATTACCAGTGTGGTCTTGAAAGGTACCTAAAGGAACACAGGTATGGCTACAGTATCACCAGGGATAAGGAATTCAAGCGCTCCCAAGAGGCCCTCAAACAGAAGCAAATTGAACTGCGCTGCAAAGGAAAAGGCAATAAGCCACACAAGTCCATGAAGCTCACCTTTGCTGATGAGCTCATTCTGCGGAAAAGGGGACTGCTAAGCCGCTATAACCCTGAGGGTCTGCTCAACCTCGTCTGGCTCAACAACACAAAAGCTTTTGGGCACTGCACAGGCTTCCACGGGTCTACCTTGAAGTGGGGTGATATTCGGCTCCGGGTAACGGAAACAGGGCTGGAGTACTTGGAGTGGATGGGTCAAGACACTGGTGACCTAAATGCCAAAACCAAGAGAGGGGGGACAGACTCCCGTGTGTATGCCACCCAGCACGCTCCACAGACCTGCCCCGTACAGGACTATAAGGAGTACGCCCAGCGGCGGCCTCCTGCCATGCGCTACGAGGATGCCCCTTTCTACTTGTCCATCAAGCCAGTCGTGAACTTGGCGGCTCTGCATTGGTACAACTGCCAGGCCCTCGGCAAGAACAAGCTGGCCAAGATGGTGAAGACCATGTGCGAGAAGGGGAACATCCCTGGCAGGAAAACCAACTTCAGTGTGTATCAGAGCTGCAGCACCTTGTCCGAGGCCCAGAGCAACCAGCTGGTGCTTATCTGTAACAATCTGAGCCAGCAGGCCGCCCAGTCAGTGGCCGGGCACTCCAACAGCGGCAATTTCATCGTTTCTGCCTCCTATGACTCTTCCTCAGATACCACTTGATCAGGTGGCTTGAGCAAGACCTCAGTCTGGTTATTGTGTCCAGAGAAACTGATTAAACACTGCTTCTCGTTCCCTTTTCTCTGCCCTCAGTGTTAACTTTATAAAAATATAAATATATAATATATTTTTCTTCTTACAAATAAGCCAACGGAGATAGTTTAGTATTACTGACATAGTATTTATAGGCTTAAAACAAATGTACTCGTGGGTGATTAAATGTAATTATTGTTACAGACTTTACAAAACCATAGTGGTTCTCAGGCAACGCAAAGTAGAGAAGGGATTCCGTTTTTTAAAAAAACTGTCAATAAGGAAACTGAGAGTCAGCTTAGACACTTGTGTCCTCAACTCCTGCTCTTCCTTCCCACCCCACCTCTCATTTTTAGTCAACTTAATAAATAGCATTATTTTCTTAATTTTTAAAATTCTACATTAATCAGGAGACAGCACTAACTTTACTGCTTATATAGAACTGTCGGATCCATAATGTGAAAATGTTGATATAAGCTGCACAAATTATTTACATACTCTTTTTGTTTTTAAAGCATAATTAGATTTTAGCTTCTGTGCCTCATTTTTTGCGATTTATGAAAATCTAGATGTTTAGCTAACATCTTTTGGGGGCGAAGGGGAGGTAAAAGGAGGGAATAAAGGCGCCATTCTTTTTGGAAGCTATAAATTTCAAAATAATATGCAAAGTCCAGTATTATGGCAAAAAAGACTGTTACTAGCTCATTTTTACTGTTGTGCTTGAACCTGGATAGAATTTTTTGTTTGTTTTCTAAGAAATCAATGTCAATGCATTTGATTAACAGATTTACAAGAAATTTAAAACTACCAAAGCTTTGAAAATGTTCCCAAGCATTAGATTGTATATCAAACATAAAGAGAAAGTAGAGAATGGAAAAGTCTTACTAAAAATCTAGAAGCACTAGTCACAACAACAAAAACTCATGTTCTTCAAAGCTCAAATGCCCTGAATTATTTATTTATAAGCTTTGAACTTCAGTCTGTTTTCCCTAGGGGATTACTTGACTCTGTAGCTGAGATCAAAGGAATATTGACACTCATTTTAGGTAACAACATTTTGTTACCAAATTTAGCTGAATTCAAAGCATTCTTGAAAGTGCGCAGAGTTTCTTCTACAGTAAATATAAATGCGTTTATGTGCAATAATCCTGCAATTATAGTAATTATAATTTTGGTTAAACAGCTCTTTGTGGTGGTTTTTCCAAGGTCTTTATTTTCAAGCCTGTGGTGAATTATTCGTTGAGATACTTCAATAATAAAATAATTTAGATGAGCTAGGTTCCTATCCAATATAATCATTAACACATTAAAAAAATCCAAATCTTAATTGCTGTGTTGGATCTGGGCATTCTGTTGGGAAGTATTTGTTCTTCAAAGCATCCTCAGAATTCACATTAGCTAGGAAGGTAGGTGGTATATTATGTTTTAATTTATTGTACGACCAGGACAAATTTCATTTTGATTTGCTTTGCTAAATCATCGTGTTAGTTGAGCTTTCCCATGGCTAGGCAGTTCCTCTCAACACTAAGTCATAAACACATAAAGACCCATTCCCCTAAGCTGTGACCTTTCCTTTGGCTCAGGAGTGGGAAGTCTGCCCTGGCCTTTGTGTTATGCCATCTATTTCATTTCATGGCTTTCCTTCCATAGAGAGGCATCCAAAAACAAGAAGAAAGAGCAGAAGATACCTTGCTCTTATTTTTTTGTAGTAATGATGATAGCCACCATTTTTGAGCCAGTCTGTGTGCCAGCACTGTGTGTGCTGTGACTGACATGCACCACTTATACAGGTGATACTAATTTACGAAAATTAGAAAATCCAGATAAGCATAAAGAAAACAAAATATATACTTATAAATCTGCCAGCCAAAAATAACCATTGTTAACATTTTACTAAGTATTTCTTCAGATATTTTTCTTCCAGACATACATTTTTCTTTCTATATACATGATCTTTAATCCTTTCAACTTTGTAAAGAAGGTTAATTATCTCCATTTTATGTTCAGATCAACATGAAGCAGGTTATGGCTAAGGAGATGGTACTGTCTGTCGTCTGACTGCAGAGTTTTTTCTATTTACCTTTCTGAGTTCCAACACGTAATTTGTTTCCAGTGATTTGAGCTGGAGATGGGGACATGGTGTCTTCCCATCTCTCAGGTCTGTCTGATTAAAAGCAAGGCTCAGTGATCTTTCATGATAGTACACGTTGTCCCCTCATCCCCCCTCTCCTGCTCATTTTGAACTACAGAGCCTCATTCTCCCAATTCTCGTTAGAAAACTTTCCTCTTCCTACGCTGTACTGGGCTCAGAAGTGCACATGACAGCCTACTGTGAAAGAACTCTTTTTTAAAGATAAGGTTTTTTTTTTAAACATAGGTTACCTCTCATTAAAAAAAAAAAGATTTCTGTAAAACATTTAAAATGTGATTGTGCATTTTGTTTTTGCATTGACGTACTTTAAAAAACTCGATTTGTTTTTGATGGCAAAGCAAGTTTGTCATGGGAAAGGTTAGTCAGTATGCACTGAGAAATCAGAACTAGGAAGTTTTGAATTCCTCTTTGTGTATTTTGAGGTACTAAAGTGAAAATCTCTCCTGTGTTTAATCCTATAGCATTTTCATTTAGAAGAATGCAGATTGAGAATGTGAATTATCTTTTGTTTATATTTTGCTTTGATAACTCAAACCGAATAGGAACGTTGTGACATTTAGATTTAGAAAACTATTTTCTGATGAGTGGCTTGGTAGAATTTTGATTATCTCTTTGGGATAATTAAATTATGAAAAATTATCAGCAACTACCTCTAAATTTTGTTTTGGTATAAACAATACTGAGGATATACTACTGCCAGATGCCATATTTATTATTTGTTATTTTAACTTAAAAAAAATTATGTCCATACTGTGGCAGTGGTAGATGCCAAAACTGTATGTGTGCTTTAGCAAAAATTCAGCAGTCCAGCAGGTGTTCACTATAACTGAACGTGCTGCCTTTCCAGGCAATCCCATGGTTCATACAAAAAAACAGTAAAACCATATTTGCAAAGTTTACACTTTAAGGTCAGGTCAGTGTAATGTTGTGTAAGAAATTCTCTGGTGCCCCTCCTATGACTGGAAGTTTTGCACTGTCTATAACAAAAAATGCCAAACCCATCTGTCAGCATTCGGATGACATAGCTACATAATTTGGTTTTTCTTCTGTATTCATGTGAGTGACTGGCTATTGAAAATCATAGATGGTAGCAGTTAAAAAAAAAAAACCATAATGCTTGAAAAGATTAGAGATATTCAAGATGTTTATCCAACAGAGCTTATTCTTAAGAATCCATCTGTTATCAGGGTTAGTAAGGCTGGTCTGCATATGATTTATAATACATTAGCTACTTAAAATATTTTCATTATGGTTATTTTTCCCTATGTTAAATTTTCACCATGTTAAATCACTTTCTGATCTACTAAAGAATAGTCTGCAAGTTTTCTAATATAGATCAGGTCTCTTTGGTTTCTCAGCTAGATCATGGTTAGCTGATATTTTCATCAAATTAATTTGTCTAAGTCAAATGACTTAGGTTCTAGATGTCATGAAATAAATGACTTCACTGAGATGAAAACTATAGTTATATAAATATTTGAACACCTAGTGTCTAGACACTAAGAGGGGTACAGAGATACATAAAATCGTTCCCGCTTTCAAAAGGTTTATAAAAGATACTGTAATAAAAGTTTGATTTCATTTTTTAGAGCCCAGCAAAAAACTCTTTGCCAATACTATTTTGTATAGTTTCTCACACTTTGTGCTCATGCAGTTTGTCCATTATTTAGCTATTGAATAAGTTGGTTTGCTGTATAATACATAATACTGCTTTGAGTATTTTGTGGAGGATCTTTATTAGAGCCTGTTTTAAAGTCAATAATAAGGCAAAGCCATTTTTACAGCATCCAGTGTGCTCACACAGATGCACACATGAACAGGAATGTGTAGATCATCATCAGTGAGTGTCATTTATTAAGTACTTACAGTGTACCATGGTACTGAGTGCTTTTGTAATTTGTTTCACTTAATTCTCACAATAGTCCTGTGAGGGTAAGTATCATTATTTCTCTTTTATAAATGAGGAAATCCAGAGAAGGCAAATAGGTTGCCCACATCACTTAATACATAAGGGCATCAGGATCTGAAACTAGATCTAGATGCCATTAAGCACTGGCCTTTTTGGCTATAGCTGCCTGTTCACAAAGTGATTTACTGTGCTTCTGTAGACTCTCTGAAGTGATGAATTATAAATGGAATCCCTGGTGTAATAAAATCATCAATATTCTTTCAACTGTGAATTGAATGAGAGCAGTGCCATCACCTGGCATGTTTGTTAGCATAAAATTATATAGGCCCCCTAACTGGTTGTTTTGAGATGGAACATTCAGCAGTTTGTTTCCCTGTAGCCATGAGTAGAGAGCAAAAGTTTGTTGTTCTTTAAAGAACTCTTAATTTTGTCATGGAGGTGAATGTCAATATGCACAAATAATTATACTTTTTTCACAAATGATTGTCCTTTGTTTTTATCCCATATAAGCCAGAAGTCCTTTTTCAAAGGAGTTCCTTATAATTCAGACAGAAAAGGGGAAGTTCTAGGCAGAGCGAATACCTCTCAAGCCCAGAAGCTGATACTGTCATCCACCAGATACTAAATATTGATTGCCAATCTGCCAGGGAGTTTGGTCTTCTCTGCAAATTGGTGCCAGCAAATTAACTATTTAATAGAGGATTTTGTTGTTATTATTTTGTTTTGTTTTTTAATCGGTCAAGATTGTTTTTAACAGAAAGCTTTTGGGGGAAAATGCTATCCTTATGATTCTCAGTATTGGAGATCAACTAAGACCATTCAGATTTTTTTTCTAGTTTGACTGTGTCCACAGTTTTAGATATTAGAGACAAACACTTCTGATTTTAATCAGTCTTCTTCTGATTGGTTTTATCTACAGGAAAGGAGCATTTTGATCTTTATTCCTCTAGCCAAAATAAAGCTGTAATATTTAACATCTATAAATAAACACTCTTTGCCATGTGATAAAGGAAATAAATGTCTAAGCCTGGGGGGGGAAATCAAGGGGAGAGTATGATAATTTATTACAGTAAGGTATTTTTTAAAAGGTTCATTCATGAAAAACTAGTTATAAATACTAAGGAATTAACAAGTTCTGTAACAGTTTAAAAGATTTTTCTCAAATAGAACTCCTTTATACAAGATAGATCTCTGCAAATCTACCATGATATGATGTAGCTAGTTACTTATTAAGAAACATATCATTGGCAAGGGCATCCTCAGTTGTTTTTTTTATTTTTGTTTTTCCCTTAATGCATAGTATTCAGATAATTGCTTCTTTTCACCGTTGGGTCTGGCTGAGATGATATGAATGCATAGCTTTTCATAAGGCAGAGTGATGAAGATAGGATGATTTTCAGAGATCCTTGCCATAGAACACAGCTAAGAGAAGGAAATGTACTGCATATGTCATGCTTTGGTGGTTGGTGTATTTCTAAGGATATAAAAAAGAAAAGAGAGGATGATATTGCTAAACTGCCAACAACTCTGATTTCACTTTAAGCAGAGAAAAGAAAGATAATCAAAATTTCTCATACTCCATCCTATTTGTAAACTGACTAATTGGGCCTGCTAAAGCTGAAGGAAAGACCTAATTTGGTACTGAAGATTGCATTATTTTTTAAAAGAAAGCATTTTAATACATTTATATTGCATTTTTTATGTAAACCATGACTTTGTTCAATTAGACTCAGTATTAATTAGGTCAGAGTACTAATTTGATCAGAATAGTAATTAGGTCAGACTATTAAAGTAACCATCATCTTTGTTGAGTGAATTATAATCGTAGAGGCTGGACCTGGAAAGGACCTAAGAGATCATCTAGCCCAGTGATTTTCAGTCCTATGAAGAATAGGAATCACCATGTCTTCTTGTGGGGAGGTGACAAGGAGGGCAAAGAGGTGGATAGAGATTGCAAAGGGAACACATCCTGAAACACAGATCCCCCAGGAATTCTCATGTTTCCTATGCCTCTGCCTTCCTACTTTGAGACTCACTAGACTGAATGAGCTACTACCTCTCTTACACATCCTTCATGTGTGCCAGGCTGGAAAATAAGATGGGAAACATCTAATCTAATCCATCCCTCTTTTATAGAAGAGAGAAATTGCCCCAGAGAGATTAGATGAATGCCCAGGTACATACACTTTGTTAGAATCAGAGCCAGAACTAGGTTCCGGGCACCCTGACTTTCAGTCCATAAATAGGGTTTAGAAAGGAAAACAACCCTACATTCCCACTGAGTAAGAAAGGGTATCCTTTTCTTGTTTTGAAATTTTTAATAGTTTTTTTTAGCTTCAATCGAGTTTCTATTAAGGAATAGATTCAAGCTGCCAGTTTCCAAATAGGCTATTTTGCATGTGAACTTTTTTCCATTGTATAGTGTTACACGTTGATTTTAGCAACTGCTTTTGAGATTTGATGGGATAATCTGTAAGTGTAATCACCTTTGATTTTAATGAGCATCTCTCAGCCTTCCCCATTTATATTCTGTTTTCATTTCTGGAGTGGAAACAAATTACAGTTTTCAAGTATATGAATTCCAGTTGTAGATTATGAACTAAAAAGTAACTTTTTATTTAAAGTGGCATTCTTTTGAATATCCAGCTACATAGCATCTATATTATCGGTTTTGAATGCAGTCTACTATACCCTTTTTTAGTCTACGGAAAGTATAAAAAATCATCTTGAAGGTCTGGGGCATCTTCAAGCAAAAGGATTTAATTTCTGCCAACATAGTTAGGATGTTTCTGAAGTGAATTTATTTAGAGATAGGAAGGGGAAAGAAAATGGGAACTAATGAAAAACCTACAGTAGGAAGATATAGAAATACAAACTATTTGTAAATTCTTATATTTTCCGGCTTTCTCTTCCAAAAAGGAATTCAAACAAGTATTTTTTAAATCTCACAGATTTTTATTTTATAAATTATATTTACCAGATCATAGTTGAAGAAAAAAGATGAAATTCTAGGGTGTTAAAAAAAAAAAGGTACAGTGGAATTGTCTTTTGAATGCAGTGTTGGATTTTGCTAGACTCTAATGTTCTTTGTATTACACTGGAATTAGAAATTTTTACCACCATACACTCATTTCAAAGAGCTTTGAAAATGCTCTGGCATAGTTTATTTATTTATAGTAAGTAGAATTAGGAAGAATCAGCAATATAGAATCCTAACAGTAAAATGTGCATACTGTGTTTAAGTGATTTTTACACCTGTTTACTTTGTGATTCTTAAATTTTATAAATCAAATACCTTAATATACTTCCACTAGAAATTAATTTATAATTATTTATACTGGATGAAGTAGCAGGTTCATTTTAGTATTAATCCACTCAGATTAACTGAACTTTTATATATCCAATTCATTATATTACAACTTTTTAAATAGCATTTATAACAAAATAACTTTTGTTTTATAAAGTATTTGTTACAAAAAAACACCATCTTGCCAAAAACCATTACAATTTCTATGCATTGTGTATATTCAGTGATGTCACTGTTGAGATTTTGCATGTTGTTGTAGGTGCTTCCATACGTGTGTTTGTGGTATTTATGTGGAATTGTTAACCCTTGCTGCTATCACTTATTGTAGTTAAACTGAAATACTGTGCTAAGAGGCTGTGCCGGTCAACATTTGTATGTGTGATTTGTGAAAGTATATACTTAGCTGTTTAATATTTTGAGCCAGCACTTAGTGGCCTCTATGGAAGGAAATGTTGTAGTTGTCAAGTGATGCCAACTTCAGAATCTTGCTTCATTTGTATAATTCCAGGCCAGCTTTCCTTCTGCACTTTCCCCAGTTCTTTGAAAGGAAAACATTTGCAAAAAGGGAAAGCAAGAATTCTGAACTTTTCTAGTACTTCCCACCTTAAATCTCCCCCCCCCCCACCCCGGCCAATACTTGAGAAGTTCAATAAAATGACAGTGTAGCAGCATAATTTCCCTTGAGCTAGATATTTTAGGTTGAACAATGTAATAACAGAAGACTATGAGGCTCATACATTATCTTTGTTGGTTATCATGGCATATTGTTTGAATTGCATTTAATAAGAATATTTAGTATCTTCACTTTATTTATAAGGGACCATGGAAACCTCAGAGTTCCCAAATGTTAACTTTTATATTCAGCAGTTGCATAGACTTACTTAACATTTGATTGCCTTGTGACCACCAGAATATTTCCATGCCCACCTGTTTTTAGTTTGCTTCCTGGTATTTCCGGCTTACTTCAGCAATTCCAAACAAACTCTGACATTAGAGAGAACATTATTTCAAAGGATTAATTCTACTATACTTTGTTAAAAATTCAAGGGGGAAATATCATTATACTTTATACATTTATACTCTTAAAATGGAAGGGAAATGTCATAAAATGTGAAGAAGGCGCTTCCTCAAGAGCCTTTTCACACGAACATTCCAAAACTCCTCTCTTAGTGCAGAGTTTCATTCTGTCTGTTCAGTGGGTTTATAATTATAAGATTCTTTTAATAAAGGGACAGTCTCCTGAGTTACATAGAGGTTTTCTGTGTGTCTGTCAGATATATGGTGACAACCAGTGCTGTATTTGGAAACATTGCCTCTGAAATTGCTGATTTAATTCTGAGAATGTTAGGATGAATTCATCAAGGCCCCTGCCACTTCTTTGCTTACAGGAAAAGAAAGGCATATTTTAACTGTGAGCCTTTTCTCCAGAATATGCTTTAAACGTTTGTCCCTCAATGGAGGTGACAAAGCAATAAAAGGAAATTCAATTACGTATGTTCTAAAGAAGTTCTGCCCTTGTCCAGTGGCCTCCAGAGTGACACCAACATATTTTTTGATTCCTGCTTTGGGAGTTTTCAGGCAAGATCTTTGTACTTAGAATTCCTTTTATATTTTGAACACCAAAGATTATGGCATGATATGTCCTGATGTAATGAGTAACAGTTTCTATTAGATAGCAACAGAAACATTTATTTGAATCCTGCTCTTGGGTTTATTTACCCTCTTTGGGTCTTTTGTACATTTTGTATGTCTGTCCCGAGGCCTTTATACCTAGGGCAGCTTTTTAATCAAATAATACATATATATTTATTAGGTTTTTAATTTATAGAGTTGGTTTCCAACATGACTTTAAACTTTTTTCATTGCTAAAATTAGATGTAGATTTGCCAGATTAGCCTCATAGTTTGTACATTTTTCATTGTAATCCGAAAATGTAGTTTGTAACCCCATAGGCCTGAAAACTGGTAGATGATGACTGGAAGCATTTTGGATTCAACAGAATCACATACAGAGACTCATTTATCTGTTAAAATTAAGAACTTTGGTGATTTCATAGAGTGAATGCTGTATACAACTTAAATAAGTTCTTCCATCTTTCTTATAAGAATGATTTTAAGATTCCTTTTACTCTACCACTTAGATGTTAATTGGGAAAAAAAAGTAGATTTACCCATTTGGTCAGTATAATTTGACAGGTGTCTGTTTAGAAATATAACTACCACAATTGATGCTTAGGAAAATTTTATGAAAAAATATAGTACTGTTCTTTGAAGATGGATTTACTTTCTCCCCTTTTGATAGTCAATTTGATATATTTTCTGGCTACTTAGCTTTTAACTGATTTACGTAAAAAAAGCATATGTGTGCCTGTTCACTTGAGTCATATTTTAAAATTCTCTTTTGAAGCTGCTGCAGTTATAATGTATGAAAGAAAGAAGAGAAAGGTGAATTGAAATGGAGGGAAATATCTGTTAATATTTACAATGTGTGACTGTAATACTCTTGGTTAATTAATCCTCTGTCAGTTGATATTTGTAATAATGTGGTAGAACTTTTTTTGTTGTTAAGAATATGCTATTGGTTTCGTTTTTATTTTGCTGCTCACTGATCTTCTGCACCAAGATGTTTTCATCTTTTTCTGCTCACTGTTTTTGCTTCATATTTGTCTGTGTACCTGTGCTCTAAATAAAATTCTAGTTTTATGTCCCAGTGGCTTATTCTGTTGTGTGATAATGTTTGCCTCTAATGTAGTACGATTTTTCTATTGTTTTCAGTATTTGTTGGTACAGCCTAAAACTTATAGAAATAAGAAAAACAACCCAATAAAATCAGCTAATGAGCATCAGTGATGTCTCTATAATGAAAGCATGCTTTAATCATAGTATTTTGTCTGTATTTGGGTATGACCAGTCTTCATTCATTTAATGAATGGTTTTCTGGAAAGCTGGCTGACTTTTGTAGCTTCAACAGTTTAAAAGAAGTTAAACCACATTTTAAAAAAAAAATTGTCCTGGTCACCGTGCATTAACCCCAGGATACAGTCAGTGCACACTGTGCAAAGCATCCATGGCAGATGTTTTCTAACCACTAAGGAGGGGAAATCCTGGAAGGAGAAGCATTTCTACATATGAGTGCTCAGACAGAGCTCACAAATAGGGAAGACACTTTCAGAAGGCATTTACAGCTAATTAATCACATGCTTCTTGGAGCCCCAGGCCTAAAAATCCTGTTAGCGGAGCAGAAGACTCCAGTGCAAACTCTCTCTGTCCAGCTGTGGAGCTTTGTCAGCCAATGGTGTAAAGTCATACCAAGCTAAGTAGATGTCAGGTTCCAGACATCCTCATTTTTAGAAAAATCTTTTTGGTCAGATAGAGTTCTCTGTGTGGTGTTCATTACATTTAGCACATTGTTCTTTGAGCAGAATTGAAGTGGTTGTTCAAAATGATTATAATTATTAACTTCAGGCATCCTTGTGTCATTAAAATTATTTAATAATGAAAAGTATATTAAAACCCCAGAAAATATAATGTTCTCTCTCACAGTGAATTATTTTGCAAAAATGCAAATAAATTTCTTTCATATCTGTGAATAGTCTCCCAAAGCATTTATACATAGAAAGCTGAATATTCCAAAGAGAAATAAGTACTGTATTTTTGTATTATAATACTTTAAATCATATTAAAACTATTTTATAAATGGTTATAACTTAGTTTGTATTTTTAGTACTTTAGAAACAAAGAGCTCATCTTTAAATGTGTTTACAAGTTAGACATTTAAAATGTAACAAATTTTATTTTCCCAGTAGGGGAAGAATATTAGAATTTAAGTTGTGAGGAATATTTACCATACAAGTCGGAAAATGTGTTTTTTTTTAATTTTATTTTTAATTTATTTATTAATGATAAACTTTTCTAAGAAGATTTTAAGTGCCAAAAAAGTGAATAATATGTATAAAATACTTAATGTTGGTGATAGATCATCTGAAAAGATAATGTTAAGAAAAACATTGAATTTGGTGGCAAACATTTTCAGAATGAACTACTGTTTTTTAAAAAAGCATTTCGTTGGGCTTCCTAGATGGCACAGTGGTTAAGAATCTACCTGCCAATGCAGGGGACATAGGTTCAATCCCTCCAAGAAGATCCTACATGCCACAGAGCAACTAAGCCTGTGTGCCACCAAAAAAAACAAAGCATTTTCTTTATTAAAATTTGATGTTTTAAAAACATTAAGGCAATAAATAAGTATTCATTGTGAATAATTTGGCAAATACAAATAAGCATAATAAAATAGGAAATAAAAATCACAGGAATCTTTCTACCCATAAACAACTTTTAACATTTTCGTGTTTTATTTTGGAATTTTTTATGCCTAAATGTACTGCAAAAATTTTAATCAAGCTGTATTTACTGTTTTTTACATTTATAAAAGATATTTAGCCATTGAAAGTGTGATTATTATATAGCTACATGGTTTTTCATTGTACAGTAGTACCAAAATCTGTTTTACAGTTCTTTTGGACTGGATTTGGTTCCAGTTTTTCACTTTTATAAATTTGCCTTAAAGAACACCCTCGAGCATACATTTTTGTACATACCACTGGTTAAATCCTTAGGATAAATTTCTAAAAGAGGAATTCCTAGGTCAAATAAAAAGGATATTTAATTTATTTTTCCTACATATACATATCCAAGGCCTAGCGATTTTTATAATTTACAAGAATAATACATTAATATTATAAAACTTAAAAATCCCACAGAATTAATTACTAACCAGTGTGATGTGTATCACTGCAAATTTTTTTCTGTACTAGTGCAAGTTCCCCCGTATATTAGGACAGTTTTTGGTAATGGGCTTTTTTTGTATTTTTGCCAGTCTAACAAATGAAGTACATCTTATTTTGATTATAATGTCTGATTACTATTAGTGCTTTTTGTTATTTGTATTTCTATGAATAATTGCCTGTCATATTCTGGGCCTATCTTTTCCAGTTGATTTGGAGACGCTTTTCATGTGTACTTTGTCACTTTATTTGTTCTATTTTCTCTAGGTCTATTTATTTTAAAAGATTTTCAATGCAGAACTTTTGAATGTTTATGTCATCTGATTTGTTAATCTGTTTTTTATACCTCTGGGTTGTGTCATACTGAGAAACGCTTTCTTTATTCCCAAAATCATGAAAATTGTCTTCTCTATGGAAACAGCTTTTTGAAAATAGATCCATTTGGAAATGTATTACTTGTGTGTAGTAAGAAATAGGAATCTAAATTTGCTTTGTTTTTGTTTTTCCAACTCCATACCTTATTATCTTAAGGCATTTATTGAAGAGTCCATGTTTTCCCTAGCATCTGAGTTGGAGCCTTTATTATACAATTGGCCTTCTGTATCTGTGGGTTTCACATTCAGATTCAGCCAACCTGGAATCAAACAAAAAAAACAAAAAAACCCATAAAGTTCCAACTTGAATTTGCTGCCTGGCAACTATTTACATAGCGTTTACATTATATTGGGTATTATAAATAACCTAGAGATGATTTAAAGTATACAGGAATGTATGTATAGGTTATCTGCAAATACTAGGCCATTTTATACGAAACCTGAGCATCCTTGGATTTTGATATCTGTGGGGGTCAGGATGGGGCAGGTCCCGGGTGACTGTATATTCAGTTTGCATATTTACACAGACCTTTTCTGGACTCTTCAGTAGCATTAATCTATTTATTTCTTTACCAGCACTTAACACTTTAAATTATTGCAGTGTTATAGTATGTCCATATCTTTCAGGGCGCAGGGCCTCCCAGTTATTATTTTCAAAATTGCCTTCTTTTTTTATGCATTTACTCTCCTAGATAAATTTTAGAATCAACCTGACAAGTAAAAACAAAGAGGGAGATTTTAATTAGAATTACATTGAATTAACGATTACTTGAAGAAGTTAAAAACCTTTATATTATTGAGCCTTCCCATCCAAGTACATGGTATAACTCTTCATTTATTAAGTTCGTATATACAGGTGTACCTCGTTTTATTGCAGTCCACTTTATTGAGCTTTGGAGATGTTGCATTTTTTTTTACAAATTGAAGATTTGTGGCAACCCTGTGTCAAGCAAATCTATCAGCACTATTTTCCCAACAGCATTTGCTCACTTCATGCCTCTGTGTCACATTTTGGTAATTCTCCCAGTATTTCAGATGTTTTCATTATTATGTTTGTTATGGTGATCAGTGATCTTTGATGTCACTATTACCGAAAGGTTACAGCTCACTGAAGGCTCAGACTTTGGTTGACATTTTTTAGCAGTAAAGTACATTTAAATTAAGGTATGTACAGTTGTTCTTTTAGACATAATGCTAGTGCACACTTAATAGACTACAGTATAGTGTAAACAGAACTTTTATATGCCCTGGGAAACCAAAAATATTGTGTGACTTACTTTATTGTGATGTTTGCTTTATTGTGGAAATAACCCGCAGTATGTCTGAGATATGCCTGTACATTTTTAATTTTAAGGATTTTGAGGAAAGTTTTCTTATTGAATTATACAGACAGAAAAGTGCACAAATCATTAGTGTACAGCTTGATAAATTTTTATTAAGCAAACATATTGCTGTAACCACCCAGAGGAAGACAGAGCATTACCAGAACCCCAGAAGTTTCCCTCATGTGCCCTACTCCCTTTATTACCTCCCTAAGGTAACCACTGTATTACTTCCCCATAGAGTCATTTTATCTGTTCTTGAATTATATCAGTGGATGGTTTCAATGTACTCTATTGTGTCTGACTTCTTTTGCTTAATGTTGTATTTGTGGGGTTCGTTCATGTTTGTGTATATGATTTGTTCCAGTAGTCCGTTCCTCCTTTATTGCATAATAACTCATTGTATAAATATTTTACTATTTCATATGCGTTCTACTATTTATGGACATAGGGTTATTTCCAGTTTGGGGCTGTTTATTATTAATTATGCTTTTACGAACACTCGTACATACAGGCCTTTTAGTACACATGTACACATTTCTGTGTGGTATATACTTAGGTGTAGGATTGCTGAATCATAGAATATGTGTGTGTTCCACTTGAGTAGATACTGCCAATTAATTTCCAAAGTGTCCAAATTGACACTAGATATTTGCAGATTTTGATTTTGATTTTAGACATGTGGATGAGTGTACTTTATGTTTCCTGAAATATAAATGATATTTTCTTATTTTATGCAGTACTCATTCAAGTTTGTCCATTTTTAATTGGACTATCTGCCTTCTTTTGATTTATCAGTTATGTACACTTCAAAAATCTTCTCCCACTATATGACTTGCCTTTTCACTCTCCTTATGGTACATTTTGATAAATGTCTTTTTAATTTTAATGAAATCCAATTTATCAATTTTTCACTTTTGAGGTAATAATATTGATGAAGTATATAGATATCCCAAGGTTTTAAAAATGGTCCCCTTTGTTTTCTTCTGGAAGCTTTATTGTTTTACCATTCACATTTAGGTCATGATACATTTGAAATTTCTTTTTTTGTTTAGGTGTGAGATAGGCGTATAATTTGCTCATATTGTGTTATGGATTTTGGGTCTGTGTTTATGAGTTGCATTGGCTTGTAATTTTATTGTGTTACTCTTGTCATATGTTTATAGAAAAGTTACATTGCCCTATAAAAGACATTGGGTAGTGTTCCCTCTTTTTCTATGCACTAGCAGAAGTTTTAGATTTAGCATTACAGTTGACCCTTGAACAAAATAGGTATGAACTGAACAAACTCTTTTTCTTAATAGTTTTTTAATTTTGTTAGTCTTTCCAATCCATCTCTTGGTGTTACTTGTTTAAATTGTAACTTTCTTTCCTTTTTCATTGATTTCTGTTCTTATGTGTACTGCTTCCTTCTTTTTATTTTTGGGGGTATATTTGTTGTTCTTTTTATAATTTCCTGGTATAGTTGATATTCAATCTTCTGAATTTAATGCTATCATTTTCTCTATATACTGCAGTAACCACATCCCACAACTTTGACACATTATATTGTCATTATCATTCAGTTTGAAATATATTCTAATTCCCATTGATTTGTTTCTTTCACCAAGGGTTTATTTAGAAGTATATTATTGCTTAATTGTCAAAAGTTATCTTTTTATAATTGATTTCTTTTTTAATTCTGATATTCTAAAAGACTTAATCTTTTGAAATGTTGAGACTTGCTTTGTGTCCTAGCATTTCTATTTTCAAAAAAGTGCTGTGTGAAGTCTTATCATTTGCTACAACATGGATGGATCTAGAGGGATTATGCTAAGTGAAATAAGTCAGAAAAAGACAAATACCATATGACCTCACTTATATGTGGAATCTGAAAAACAAAACAAACAAGCAAACAAAACAAAACAAAAACAGACTCAGATACAGAAAGCAAATAGGTGGTTTCCACAGAGGAGGAGGATGGGGGGGAGCTAAATAGATGAAGGAGATTGAGGTACAAACCCTGATATTTATAAAATAAAGAAGCCATGGGGTATAATATACAGCATAAGGAATATGGTCAGTAATATAGTAACAACTTTGTGATCATTTCATAATGTATGAAAATATCAAATCACTGTGTAAGTACCCTTGACACTAACATAATATTATACATCAGCTATATTTCAATTTAAAAAAAAAGTGCCATGTACCTTTGAAAAGAATGTGTATTCTGCAGTTCTTAGGTATGTTGTTCTCTGTATATCAACTAGGTCCAATTTGGTGTTTGCATCATTCATATCTTCTATATCTGTACAATTTTTTGTCTGCTTGTTCTGTCAGTTATGAAAAACGATGTATTAAAACCTTAGCTGTAGATTTCCCTATTTCTTTTTTAAATTCTTTCAACTTTTGCTTTTTATATTTTGAGGCCATGTTATTAGGTCCATACAGATTTAGGATTGTTATAGCTCTCTGTTGAATTTTAAAACATTCTTTATTTCTAGTAATGAATGCTTCTTGCCTTTAAGTCTTTTTTGTCTGACACTGTATAGCTATACCAGCTTTCCTTTCTTTATTGTCCACTTGGTATACCTTTTTTTTTAATCCTTTTGCTTTCAGCTTTTATAGTCTATTTATTCTTATGTGTAAGGAGCATATGTAGCTGAGTTTTGTTTCTTATTCAGAATGACAACATTTAAAAAATTTAAATATAGTTAGCATATAATATTATATTAGTTTGAGGTGTACAGTATAGTAATTCAATTCAGTTCAATTTGTACGGTTTGTAAAATGATTACCACAATCATCTGTCATCATACAAAGTTAATACAATATTATGGACGCTCTTCCCCATGCCATACTGTACACCCCTACGACTTATTTATTTTATACCTGGAAGTTTGTACTTCTTGATCCCCTTCACCAATTTCATGACCCCCTACCTGCCTCCCCTCTGGCAACCACCAGTCTGTCCTCTGTACCTGTGGGTCCAGGTTTTGTTTTTTGTCTTATTTGTTTGTTTTGCTTTTTAGGTTCCACATATAAGTGAGGTCATACAGTATTTTCTCAGACTTTTTTTCACTTAACATGATACCCTCAGGGTCCATCCATGTTGTCATAAACAGCAACATTTCTTTTCTTTTTTTTTTTTTTTTTTTTTTGTAGCTGAGTAGTATTACATACACACAGCTTCTTTATCCATTCATCCATCTGTGGACACAGGTTATTTCCATATCTTGGCTATTGTAAATAGTGCTGCAATGAACATAGGGTTGTGTATATCTTTTCAAAGTAGTGTTTTTGTTTTCTTTGACTAGATACCTGGTGGTAAAATTGCTAGATCATACTGTATATCTATTTTTAATTTTCTGAGGAACTTCCATACTCTTTTCCATAGTGGTTGCACCAATTTACATTCCCACCAGCCGTGTACAATGGTTCCCTTTTCTCCACATCCTCACAAACACTTGTTTTATTTCTTATCTTTTTGATAAGAGCCATTCTGACAGGTGTAAGGTGATATATCATTGTGATTTTTTGTTTGTTTGGTTTTGGTTTTTTGTAGGTTTTTGTTTGTTTGTTTGGCTGCGTTGGGTCCTCATATCTGCACATGGACTATTCTCTACTTGTGGAAAGCAGGGCCTACTCTTTGTTGGGGTGCTCAGGCTTCTCAGTGTGGTGGCTTCTCTTATTGCAGAGCACTAGCTCTAGGCACATGGGCTTAAGTAGTCGTGGCACGTGGGCTTGGTAGTTGTGGTACACGGGCTTTGTTGCTACACGGCATGTGGGATCTTCCTGGACGATGACAGGCTTAGTTGCTACGCGGCATGTGGGATCTTCCTGGACGAGGGATCGAACCCATGTCCCCTGCGTGAGCAGGCGGATTCTTAACCACTGCACCACCAGGAAAGTCCCTCATTGTGGTTTTGATTTGTGTTTCCCTGGTGATTAGTGATATTGAGCATCTTTTCATGTGCCTGTTGGCCACCTGTATATCTTCTTTACATCATACTTTCTTTCTTGGTTCTTTATTTTGTTTGTTAGCTTGTCCCAAGTTTTGCTTGATAGATTGCAGATGTTGGATTTTTTGTTTTTGTTTAACTCTTTTTCTGATGATACTCCTTTATTTACTCTCTTATTTAAAAATTCTGTATCCAGTCTAATAGTTGTTTCTTTCAGGTTTTGTTTTTAACAGATTTAAGCATATATTTTTAATATAAAAAATTAATTCACATTGGAAATCTCTCCCTTCTTTTTTTCCTCTTTGCTCCCTGTGCTTTCCAAAGATGATGGGATCCTAATCATATTTTTTATACCTTTTCTCTCCTCTTTTCCCTTATTTTGTTGAAATTATGGGGAGTTTTAGTTCAGGATTTTGTTCCATCACACTCCATCTCTTTTCACAATCTTTTCTTAATAATCATATTGAGCTCAATTGCCACATTACTCAATTGCTTCTCACTATACCTTGTACCCAGTATCTTTCCCTTTCTTTGATTTATTTTTCATTTTGTTTGCAAATATCCATGACTAACTTTTTTTTTTAAAGAAAGGGTGCTTGGATGCTACTTCTTTCATGTTTGAAAAAATGTCTTTTCCCTCACAACTCTGAGGAGACTGAGTCATTGTTTTTTAGTATTTGGTATCACAGATGAAAAATCTAATTCTTGTTGCTGTGCTGATGACTTTTTTCCCCCACCAGAGAGATTATAGAATTTTCTTTTTGTTCTTAGACTTTGGAAATTTCACTCAGATATGTTTATGTATGTGTCTTTTCAGTGTATCTGTTTGACAGTTCATGAACCTTAACACCCTAAAGATTAAAATCTTTCTTTGATTAATGGAATTTTTCATATATTATATCTGACTATTTTATCCTATCCTCTTATAACTTTTTCTTTTGAATTCGCATAAGATAGATTTTGATTCTCCTTAGTGGGTCTTCCATTCCTCTTAACTTCACTCTCATAATTAACAGTTTTTTCTTACTTTGTCTGCCCTTTAGGGAAAGTTCCTTCCTAATCACTAATTTGTCCTTTAGCCATGTTCATTCTAATACTCAGCTCTTCTAAGAATTTTTAAAATATGTCTTTTCAATCATTTAAAATTTCCAGGATCTTTCTCATTCTTCTCTTTTTCCTTTTAGAATAAAAGTTGTTCTTGTTTTAAGGATGCATTATCCTCTCAAATCTACATATCAATCTTTTAAATTTTTTCTTTGGTTTTCTGAATTTAGTCAATTTTGGGGGGGGAGGATAGAGAACATGAAATTAGTTGCTCTGCTTATGTAACTTGGTAACTTCCACGCTTTCAGTTTTCCCCAATTGCCAGGTGATGCTTGTTTGTGTGCTCACATTTTTAAACAAAAGTCTACATTTATCACTACTGACAGCTTATAGGGATTTCCTTAGACACTGTTCAAGGTTCCTGTTTGAACCTGGTCAGAGCTCACTTTTGTAGGTGACAGTTGAACACAGGGTTCTGCAGGTGGACGTCACCAGCTGTAATGCATGGACAAAGAAGTGCCCATGAATTAGCTTCCCTGCAGGGTATATAAACAGAAAACGGTCTGAGAAGCCAGAAACTCTCTCAAACGAAGACACAGGGAAGGTGCTGCCTGAGAGATGGCATACACTCGGGGATTTCTTGCTTTTGGTAGCTGCTTTCCTTTTTTCCTTCTCTGTGCTACGGGGCTACCCAGAATTACCTGAGGCAACGCCCACTTTTCTCTCTGACCTTGAGGGCAGCCTTCCGCAGCAGATTCCCTCACCGCACACTGTGCTGTAAATGATGTAAGCTGCAGCCACGTGTAGAGAGCAGGATAATCATTCAGATCTGGCCGTCCTTAGGTGACACTACCACGACCCCATAGTCCCCTCGCACTCGCGCAGCTGGATGAGCTCTTCCTAACTTTGAGCTCAGAGTTTGCCTGTTCTGTAACGGGGGAAAAAATTCAAATCCTTCTTTGGTAGTCCCTTCTTTTTCCAGTTATAAGTTCTTACTTTTGTTTGTTTCTCCATCAATGTGCTCTCCTAAAAATGTCCGCAGCACCATAACACTACAACTTCTAGTCAAAATTTTTAAAAAGCAGGTAAACATAATTTAATCCTTAAATACAATAGTGAAGGAATCGTATCTGTCATTTCATTTTCACAAACTTCCTTCCCATTATGTAAGTATAGAAGCATTCTTTGCCTGTTTCTCTGTATACTAGAATCTTGGTTTCCATTTTCAGTGTACAGTCTCTGTCCTGTGATAAAAAATTAAATTATTTAAGGTATAATTGTTTAATGTAATAATTAAACTTAGTCATCCTATCTTGCAGAGTGACTCTTTTCTATTCCCGTGCATATTAAAGTGTTGGGGGGGAAATTCCCTGGTGGTCCAGTAGTTAGGACTCTCACACTTTCACTGCCAAGGGCCCAGGTTCAGTCCCTGGTAGGAGAACTAAGATGCCACATACCATGTGGCAGCCAAAAAAATAAAAAATAAAAGTGAAGGGAACTAGGCTGTGTTGCAAATAAATCATTCTGTTGTTGTTGTTTTAAAAAGCTATAGTGAAACTATAGTGGTTGTTTAACTAAATCAGATTTATGAAGGTTAATCTGAGTAAATTTGGAAGGCAGGGGTATTTTTCAGAAGCACAAGTGGCTAATATCTAAACTGTATTCCTTACTAAGCATTTTATCCTTGTAGTACCTGATTCCTTTGCTATAGTGACTAGAGCATAGCGTCAGCAGGACCCAGGTACAAACCCTGGCTCCATGACTGGGGACAGCACAGTGCCTGGTACAGAGAGTGTATCTCAGTAAATACTGGGTGAGTGATGTATGAAGTTACTAAATGTGTGAGGTTCGGTTTCCTTACCTGTAAAATAGGTATAATAATAGAGTTATTTAGAGACTACAGATAATTTATATAACTCTTGGCATATAGTAAGCATTCGATTAGTGCTAGATGCAATAATAGTAAATTTTATACTAGAGTCCTTTCATTCATATCAAGCAAGTCCCAGGAATAATACGAGTTATGTCAGTTTAGGAGGGTGGTTAAGAGGAGTATGCCTACATGACTCAGTTGCTTTGGAAAGCATTTCTAGCGTAGTTTATTCCTCTCTTGCTATAAGCACTTATTAAAACAGATTCAGCAGTTCAGCAGTTCAGCAGTTCAAAGCAGACTTAAAGGGTGAAGAAGCAGTCTTGAGGAGCATATAAACCAATTGAAAAAATCTCCTGGGCACAATTAGATTATTAGCTCTAAGGAACAATAAAGCAAATGTGGGGCTCATACTGAAGGAGAGAAGAAGGGAGTTGGCTTAGTGTGGGGAAAGATCACATGGATGTGAGTTCACTATTGGAATTGGAATTGAAAAAAAAGACACTATTTGATTGGCACAAAGACCATGGGGGGATTTCTCAGGCTAAGTGTAGAGAAGGTGTGATGTGAGTACGTGGGCACAGGCAGATGCCAGGGAACAACAGGAGGCTGGTGGTTTGGAGTTCCTCAGTGGGAACAGAGAAAGGTGAGGTGTGTTAGATGAAACCACTCTGCAGATCACTTTGGTAATGCGTTCACGTTTCATTTTGCTATTTCTCAGCCTTTCTGTGCCCGGTTTGAATCCAGAAACATTCCAGAGAGGGTCAGACCATTAAATAAATTACCAGTTGGCATTGTTTTTACTTTGAGATGGTTTGCCTTGATTTTCCTATCCAAAGACAACAATTTGAACAGTTTAAGCCTGGCTTTAGTAGATCACAGAGTATGAAGAAAGGCCAGCTAATGTTGTGGATTTCCTCTGGCAACTAGTATTTAAAGTGGACACAGTGAAGAAGACCAGTCCTCATCTGAAGTAATTTGGCAATTGCAACTTAAAATCTCTTCGCTCTCCTTTGAGATGATGTGAGCCTTTCAGGAGTATCCTCCCTCTTTCCCTAGTATTCTACTTGACCTTCCATTTGGATTCTAAGCTAGCCGATGGGTTGTGGAGTCAGGGTTGACATCTCTCTCTTTATCAGTTTATGAAAAGAAATAAAGAAATGTGCTAATACCATTTAATTCTGAGCTGTCCAGGATGACACATAAGACATTTGAGACTATATGTTGCAGTTAAGTAACAGCTCTTCATGTGCTAAGGAAAAGAGAAAGGACATGTAACTTGTCTTCCCTTCTTTCTATCTTGTTGTTGTTGTTAATATAAATGCTGTTTTTTCCAGTGAAAATTTTAGCTAGAACATTCTTTGTTTTTCTGCATGCATTTTTGCCCTTCTATTATTGGAACGCCTTCATTAGTGTATCAGGACACATGGCAGAATTGTTGGGATTAAACGCAAGATTACTACACTGATTTCATGCTATAAACATTGTTCCCTACTGTATCCTAATTTATGGATACTTGATTGAAATTTCATTTTTTAACGTGTTATATCTCTTAGGAGTTTTCTGTTATTTAACACGATCCAAAGATAGAATTCTCTGAAGAAGGGAATGGCAAAGTATTTTAATGCCTTGTGTTGTTTTTGTTTCTAGCCTATTCTACTAAGCTCAACAAATTTCCTGTATTTAATATTAACGATGACTTGAATGATCTGTGTACCAGTGCAGTAAGCCCAAATACGACCAAAGCGACACGGTATGCCCTGAATGTGTGGCGATATTGGTGTATGACCAATGGGCTCAAAGATCACACAGACATCACCAAGGTAAGAAACTCTTAAGTTTACTTCTTCTTTCAGTCAACCTCACTGAGCTTCCAGGTGCCAGGCACTGTGCTAGGTATTGTGGGGAACACAAAACGGGTGCTTTCTGCCTGAGGAAACTTTGAAAGACCGTAAAATAGGAAGAAGAATATCCACAGTACAAAGCAGAATTTTATACATGTTCTCAGCATTTATAGATCAGAAATGCCCAAAAAATTCAGATAGATAAATTAATTTCAGTTTGTTGAGACTAGCAGAAGGAATTGACATTTAAACTGTATTTTGAGGGAGAGGTAGGGTTTGAACAGAATTGAAGACGAGAGTCGTCAATTAACAAATTGTAAATTACTTAACAAAGTCTAAGGCAAGGTCACAACCCCCTTGGCACCAATGCACGAGCCTGAAGAGTAAAATTTAGAGGGATGGACTCATTTGCCTGCAGCAGAGGCTTCGTGTATGGGAGGAGTAGACTGTGAAACTAGATTTTGATAACCCTTAAATGTCAAGCTGAAATCTTGTGAATATTGGGAAATCATTGAAGTTTTGTTTTGTGATGTTTGTTTGTAAGGAGAGACTTTACTTGAAGGATTATTGCATGGGCAGCAGACAAGGGACTATCATAAGAAGAAGAACGCTCTGACCATAAGATCTGCAGATGTCTTAAGGGTTAGGGGAGAGGGAAACGCTGAATTTTTTTTGAGCGGGAAGGAACATAAGAAACATGATGTTATAGAGCAATTAACTGGAAGTGAAGAGCAAGATCATATTTAATATTCTTGGTCCTCCATCTCCCTAGTTGTGACATGAGCCCTTAAAACCTCTTCCAACTTGTAATGTTTGAGGGTTGTGAATAGAAGGGAAAATTCTTGGACGTGTAGATACAGAACATAATGTGGGTTATTTTTTGATTTGGGTATGTTGAGTCTAAATTATAGAAATGTCTACCAGATGGATATGTTGAAGAAGCATTTGGAAAGGTGGGACTTAAAACATGGGGGAAATGTTAAAGCTGGAAGTATAATTTCAAAGGTATTGCAGATAGAAGTCATAATTGAAGCCCGAAGACAGGTGACATCTCCAAGTTTGGATGATGTGTTTAGGGCACCAAAAAAAGATGAAATGAGAATAGAATCCAGGTTTCTACTTCTGGCAGCATAGTGCCCTAGATACTGTGAAGGGCCTTTCTGCTGTACTTGCAGAAAGAAAGGGAGCCATCCACAGGGCTGAAACTGGAGCAATGTGAGCAGTAAGCACATATGAAAGACAGGGCTCTTCCTCAGGGCTGCGTTAATACCATCATTAAGGAAGGGAAGAGACAGGAAGCTAAACTGAAGGATCCTTGGTTGAGGAGACGACCCTGGAAGGGTCTAGAGAAGCTCTAGTACCATACTCTGGCTCCTTGCAAAGTCATGTGCTAATAATGTTTGAAGGGAAACATCCAAGGGTCTAGAGAAGCTCTAGTAGCATACTCTGGCTCCTTGCAAAGTCATGTGCTAATAATGTTTGAAGGGAAACATCCAAGGGTCTAGAGAAGCTCTAGTAGCATACTCTGGCTCCTTGCAAAGTCATATGCTAATAATGTTTGAAGGGAAACATCCAAATGATTTTTCAGATTAAGAGCAACTAAATATGTGCTCATTTAAAAAAAAAATCACGATCCACTTAAGGAAATAAATCGCCATGAATGAGAATGAATAGAAACAGCAAAGAACAGACTTTAGATAGTAGATTATAGGCTAAGTATGTGTGAAATTTTTGTTGAAAGCATGAAAAGAATTATAAAAATGAAAAAGGAACAACATACTAATCAAAATGATCCAGCAGATTTGAAAATAAATGGAAATTTCCACTTGTGGCCATAAGGGAATAGAAGGGTCCAGAATTACTATCCTGCTGTAACAACTAGAAAACTGGGTATAATATAATGAAATAACTCTTCCTACAGAACAGGCAGCACAGGACTTGATCCCTAAGGTGAGTGCTACCACCTCTCAGGCTCTCTGCCTGGAGACAGTTTCTAAACTGCAGTGAAGGGAGGGGAACGCGAACTGAGCCTGGCAATCTTGCTGAGTTGAGGGGAGACAGAAATCAGAGCTCAGGGAGGCTGATGACCCGAGAACAACTAGGAAGAAGTTACAACATTCATTGAAAAGATAAAACAAATCCAGAATTTAATAATGTAAAATTCACAATTTCTAGCATCCAATCAAAAGTTACTATACATTGGAAGAAGTGAGAACATGCAACCCATACCCAGGATAAAAATCAGTCAAGTCTTTTACCTCCAGCCAATTTGGAGGAGATTTATTCTCCCACCAGAAACAACCAAAAAACAGACAAATGAAGTAACTAGTGTTTTGCAAGGTACTATATAACATGCAAAGAAGGACAGTAATCTCTGAGAGATGGTAATCGAGGTGAGCCTTACACATGTCCCTGCTTGCTGCCTTGAGAGAGTCTGCAGGGCTGTGCTGCAGAGAGGGAGCATGCAGGCAGAGCCCAGCAGACTTGCTGAGTTGAGGAAATAGAGCTGAGAGTCCAGAGAGACCCAGGTGGCTAGAATTGTCAGAATATTCGAAAGTAGAGAGCTACGCAGAAAGAGAACCTGAGAGAACTGAAGGTATTCCATCTCAAATATTCAGCTGAGTACTGAGCAACATCTGCATGTGAGGAAACTACCTGAGGCTGCCCCCCCCCCAAAAAAAAAGACACCTGAAAGAATGAGAGGTAATTGTACCTGGAGCTCACACAGAACTGGAAATAGTACCTCTTCCCACCAGCCAGACTGGAAAAACCTCAGGATTCATGGGGTAGAGTATTCAGAAAGGTCTTGCATCAAATAATTAGCCATAGACTGAGCTTTGCTCAACTCCTACCCAACAGATCTTAAAAGCAAGACCCAGCTACATGAAAAGGTGCTAGATATCACTAATCATCAAAGAAATGCAAATCAAAATCACAGTGAGCTATTACCGCACATCTGTTAGGAAGGTTGTTATCAAAAGACAAGTGTTAACAAGCATTGGTGAGGATGTGGAGAAAAGGGAACCATTGTGCACTATTGGTGTGAATGTAAACTGGTGCAGCCACTATAGAAAGAGTATGGAAATTCCTCGAAAAATTAAAAATAGAACTATCATACGATCCTTATCTAAAGGAAACAAAAACACTTAACTCAAAAAGTTATATACACCCCTATGTTCATTGCAGCATTATATCCAATAGCCAAGACATAGAGGCAACCTAAGTGTCCATAGACGGATGAACAGATAAAGAATATGTGGTGTATGTATACAGTGGAATATTATTCAGCCATAAAAAGGAAGAAAATCTTGCCATTTGCAACAACATGGATGGACCTTGAAGCCATTATACTCAGTGAAATAAGTCAGACAGAGAAAGATAAATACCACATGATCTCACTTATATGTGGAATCTAAAAACAAAAAATCCTCATAGCTACAGAGAACAGATTGATGGTTGCTAGAGGTTGGGGATGAAGGGTGTTGAAATGGGTGAAGGTGGTCAGAAGGCCTGAGGATGTAATATATAGCTTGGTGACTATAGTTAATAATACTGTATATTTAAAAGTTGCTAAGAGAGTAAATGTTAAAAGTTCTTATTTCAAGGAAAAAAAGTTTAACTATGTGTGATCATAGGTGTTGACTAGATTTGTTGTGGTGATTTGCAGCACATACAAATACCAGAACATTATGTTATACACCTGAAACTGATATAGGGTTATATGGTAATTATATCTCAAGTTTTTTAAAATTAAGAAAAAGGAAGACCTAAAAGTAACTTAACTATGTCTCAGAACAAACCTTAAGAATGTTTATAGGAATATAAGAATATCCAGAACCCAAGAAATAAAATTCACAATGTCTGGCAACTAAACAAAAATTTTCAGACATGCAAAGAAGCAAGAAAATATCAATACATCACTTAAAGAACAAACTGATCAAAACCAACCCAGAACTGACACAGATTTTATCTTTATTTTATTTTATTTATTTATTTTATTTTTGGCTGCATTGGGTCTTTGTTGCTGCGTGCAGGGACTATTCTTCATTGCAGTGCACAGGCTTCTCATTGTGCTGGCTTCTCATGTTGTGGAGCACAGACTCTAGGCATGCGGGCTTCAGTAGTTGTGGTATGTGGGCTCAGTAGTTTTGGCTCATGGGCTCTAGAGTGCAGGCTCAATAGTTGTGCATGGGCTTAATTGCTCCATGGCATGTGGGATCTTCCTGAACCAGAGCTCGAACCCGTGTCCCCTGCTTTGGCATGGGGAGTCTTAACCACTGCACCACCAGGGAAGTCCCTGACACAGATTTTAGAATTAGCAGACAAGAACATTAAACAGTTATTATGATGAAGAGTGCGTGAAAAGATGCTCAGCTTCATTAGACCTCAGGGAAATGCAGGTTAAAAACCACATGAGATTCCACTTCACATTCAGTAGGAAGACTAGAATAAAAAAAAAAAAAAACAGATACTAATGAGTGTTGAAGAGGATGTGGAGAAATTGGAACCCATGTACACTTCTGGTGGGAATGTAAAATGATACAGATGCTTTGGAAAGTCTGGCAGCTCCCCGAAAGTTAAACATAAAGTTACTTTATCACCCAGCAATTCCATTCATAGGCATAAACTCAAGAAAATTTAAAATATATGTCAATACAGAAACCTGTACACAAATATTTGTTGTAGCATTATTCACCAGAGCCAAAATGCACAAGCAACCCAAAAGTCCATCAGCAAATGAACAGATAAAGAAAATGTGGCATATCCATACAATGGAATATTATTTGTCAATAAAAAGAAATGAAGTACTGATACATGCTTACAGCATGGATGAACCTTGAAAGTGTTATACTAAGTGAAATAAGTCAGACACAAAAGAACAAATATGTATGATTCCATTTGTGTAAGGTACCTAGAATAGGCAAGTTCATAGAGACAGAAAGTAATAGAGGTTACCCGGGACTGGCAGGAGGAGGAAATATGGAGTTATTGTTTAATGAGTACAGTTTCTTTTTGGAATGATGAAAAAGTTCCGGATCTGAGTAGTGGTGATAGTTGTACAACATTGTGAATGTACTTAATGCTACTGGATGGTATACTTATAAATGATTAAGATGGTAAGTTTTATATTATGTATATTTATCATAATAAAAAAGCAAATTAATCAATTAAAATGTAACAATTTCATCTTTATTAATAATAATTTTAAAATTCATCTATTCTCATAGACTCTCATTTCTGGTCAGAGGATCTTCCAGACTTTGCAAAGTCACTATAAAAACAGTTGTCTGTTACTGGGAAATTTTACATTTCCCTGCAGGAATCCATGAAAAGAGGCCCATTTCCCCACAACCTCCATGGCTTAGGTAGCATATACATCCCAGGTGGTGAAAATGCCTCTACTGTCCAATTGGGTGTGCCTTATCATCACTTCTAGGTACTAGTATTTCTCAGTTTCTCCTGTGTTGTCTGGTGGAATAATGGATGCGGAAGAAGATAGATTTCCATCCTCTGTCTCACACTTAATATATGTATTTTTAATGACAAATTCTCAAGAAAGAGGCAAGTCTCTTAGAGCATTAGCCAGTATTTAGTTAAAAGAAGGAATTGTGGCATCAAGATCCATGGCCTTAATTTCACTTTTTTGGTCTCAGTGCAAGATAAATTGTCTAACTGTGTCTTTAAAGATTGATATAGCTAGCAGCAGACAAGCTAGGTTACAGCTGTTGATCATGGTTTGGCAACTGGTAAACCTCAAATTTCGTTGTTTTTTGTCAAATCAGACTTCAGAATGTCATCTAAATAAACAGAGTGTACCCTGCCAGTCTCACTCTGTGATCTACTATGTGTGTCCTACATAATATCTTTTTCTTCATAGGTGTGACCTAATCCTCACTGATACATCCCCCTCAAAGTTGCTATCTCATTGGTTTATACATTCCTTATCCTCACTCAGAAAATAGAGCGTCTTGAAGTTCAATACCTATCTTTCTCAATAAAGTAAAATTTGGTAACTGCAAAAATGAAGTCATTTTTGTCGTCAGCAATAGTTACTTCAGGATTCATTTTGTTTTCTTACAGTTTCACAAGCATTTTCTCCACTTTCTTCACCCCCTAGTCAAGATTATCGCAAAGGGGAGTTTGAGGCATTCCCCAAAAGTAACTCTTGGTTTTACTTGTCTAACCTTTTCAGTTGCCAAGGATTACTACGTAGTTCCAGAACTTTGGGATTTGCCAAGCAAGTCAGTCTTCTTATACTGTTCTTTCCCACCTGCAGGCATCTGCTTCATGACCAAGCTCTTACTTCTCTTTGGTCATTTTCACATCAAGGAAGCCAAGATTGTAATCTATGGTGAATCTGATGTGGTAAATCTATTCAGAGTGGCTCATGAAGGAAAATAGTTTCTTGCAATATGTTCATCACAAATTAAAGACCTGGAGGAATAATCATCAACCAAAACTCAGTCTGAGAAAACCAAGGAGGAGGCCATCATGGGCCAGAATGAACAGTTTCTTGTGTGCAAAGGATATAAATTGTGTGACTTGCCATTCCTCCAGGCATTGCTTTTGCTGTGATTTTTCTTTGATGCTTGTGGTATAAATCAAGAGAAATGTTCTGCACCCTAAGTCAGCTTGGTTCTCATGACTTCAGGGTTAATTCATTGCTTTAACCCATGTTTATCAGTTCACTGGGTATCAATGATACATTTCAGGCCCTCTGGTAGGGTCTTCAACATGAAGAACCAGTCATGTATGAGATGTCTTTCTTGCCTTCAGGAAGCTTTCAGTCCACTTTGAGACACAGACATATAAATAGATAAAAGGCTGTGCAATATGGAAAGAGCCATAATAAAATTTAAATTAAGTGCCATGGGATCCCAGGTGAGAGAGTAACTTTGCTTATCAAAGCTGGAGAAGCCTTTATATAGAGAGCAGAATTTGAACTAGATCTGAAACAAGGAATAGAGGTTTTCCAAACAGAGAAGGTTACAAGAAAAAGTGTTCTAGGCAGAGGAAGTAGCATATGCAACGACTTGGAAGCATGAAAGAGTCTTGTGGTTTCTATGAATGGCACAAAGTTCAGTGAGGCTGGAAAACAGAGTATAAAGAGAACAGAAGATTAAGCTAGAGAAATAGGGTGTGCATCAGTTATCTGTTGCTGTGTAACAAACCACCCCAAAACTTAGTGGCTTAACACAGCATTCATTTTATTTGCTCATGGTGATATGGGTTTTTCTCAGCTGAGTGGCTCTTCTACTGGTCTTATTTGGTATATGCATGTGGGTACAGTTTATATATTAGCTGGGGGGCAGCTTATCTCTGAGTCACATGTTCCTGAGGTCTAACTGAGCTTCCTTACAAGGAAACATCACATACTACAATGATGGAGGCAAACCTGTACGAACCTATAAAATGACAGTAGAGTCCCTTGAGGACTGGGTTTGGAATTCACACTTTGTTATTTCTACCACATTCTATCGGCCAAGTTAATTCATGGCCAGCCTGGATCCTAAGGGTGGGAAAATAGATTCTACGTCTTCATGGGAGGAGTGGCAAAGTCACATTGCAAAGGGGCATAAGAACAGGGGAGAAATGGTTGTGGCTGCCTTTGCAAACAATCTACCATAGGGTGGAAGCAGATTGGGAAGACTTGCATACAAGGTAAACAGTTTGGAATTTATCTAAAGGGCAAAAGGAAGCTATCGGAGGTCAGTTATTTTGTTTTGTTTTGTTTTTAAACACTCAGGTAATAACAATTTTCTGCTCAGCACCCCTTATTTAAGGAACCATTCCTCTCCTACAATCCCCATGGTTACTGTAGAAGCCATTACGTTAGTACAGTGGCCCACCTTTTGGTCAGTTGTTTGGATCAGGAGTGGGCCAATCAGAATCCTTCCTTCAGATTTTTATTCTACTGAAAATGAGAGTTGGACTCTTGCCAATACCTGAAGCTATAAGATATAAACCTTGGGGACTGCTAGGTGGCTATGTTTTGAGGCTACATAAAGAAAGCCGTTCTGTACAGAGAAGCAGAGGTGAGAGATGGAGTCCTGATGGCCTTGAAATCCACTAATTCTGATATCCCTCTCTGCCTAGGCTTGTTCACATTTGGTCTCTTGCAACCATGTGAGTCCCAGCTAATACAAAGAGAGGTTAACACCTTCAAGTAGAGAGTTGCAAGTGACAGCATAAAAACCTGAAACCAGCTGAATTTGGGTGTCATGGTTATTGGGAAGTTATTTTAACTGGTTTTTACTGGTATGTAAGAAAGCTATTGCTTTTTATATACTGTATGCAGCTACCCTACTCTTCCTGATGGTTTTTCGACTGAATCTCTGGGGGTTTCCTAGACCAACAATTAGATTATCAGAGAACAATTATATTTTGTATTTTTCCTTTCCTGTATGTATATATACAAACATACTTTAGTTGTGACATGTGGGATCTTTAGTTGGGGCATTCTGGCTCTTAGTTATGGCATGCGGGATCTAGTTCCCTCACCAGGGATTGAACCCGGGCCCCCTGCATTGGGAGTGCGGAGTCTTAACCACTGAACCATCAGAGAAGTCCCAGTTTGGCTCATTTTTAATCAATAATTCAGTTATTTTCTCTTTGACCCAAGGGCTATTAGAAGAATGAATGTTACCTGTACAGTTTCTACTTTTAAAACATTTTTTATTGAGACTATCTTTTGTCCTAGAATGTGTATTCAACCTGAATTGAGTATGAGCAAGGTCTGGTTTTATCTTATGGCTCCGTTTTGAAAGTAAAGTTTTCTTACCAGCCAACCTTCCTTCCCCTCCTACCATACCTAAATAAGGAGCGCTCTCTAGTTGTTAGTATAATCATTAAGTTTTTCATATCTTTTGAACAAATATTGATATTGAAACCCTATGGATCATTAAGCCACAGATATTTCCAGACCAATTCAGATAAATTCAAGTGAAAAATCAAGAAGCATTAACCTGCTATACAAATTGGACATGTGAGTTGTCTCTCCCTACAGCACCACGCTTTGTACCAGCAGAACCAAACAGTATGTGCAGAGATCAAGGAACTTAATGTTGGAATGGTTCAGAGTTTGATCAGTTTAGTTCAGGGATTCTTCAGAGAGGATGGCTGAATTTTATTGAAGGGGAGAGAAGCAAATGATTTGCTAGAAAAGAGAAGAAAGGGCTTTCCAGAGAGGAATAGAGAAAGTTACAAAGGCCAATAATAAAAAATAATTTTATATATGTATATATGTGTGTGTGTATATATATGTATGTTGTGTGTATGTGTTCATTACTATTTACAGACCCTTTCATATGCACTACTTTAAGTATTACAGTAATTCTTTGAGAAGGTATGATTATTATCTCCCATTTTGTTGCTTGAAACACTGAGGTTTAAAGAGACTAAGTGGAGCCCAGTGTGGAACCTAGCTCTTCCAGCTTGAAGTTCACTGTTTCATCCGCTGTACCTTGCTAAGGAGGCAGCCCTCTAGAGGGCTGTCCACAATACAGCCCCTGGTGAGGGGGGTCTGGCTACTTGGGTGTCCACAAATGTGTAACCTCGGTGTTTGTCTCATTTGAGATCCCTGCAGTGAAGTTGAACGAGCTGCTCGAGAACTTTTATGTCACCGTCAAGAAGAGTGACGGCTCAGACTTCCTGGCCACATCGCTCCACGCCATCCGCCGAGGCCTGGACCGCATCCTGAAGAATGCAGGTGTGGGCTTTTCCATCACCAGCAGCACCTTCAGCTCTTCCACCAAGAAACTCAAGGAGAAGCTGTGGGTGCTGAGTAAGGCAGGGATGTCAGGGGCCCGTTCTCGCAACATCGTCTACTTCTCCCTCTCTGATGAGGAGGAGATGTGGCAGGCAGGGTGTCTGGGGGATGACAGCCCTATCACCCTCCTGTCCACCGTGGTCAAGTACAACAGCCAATACCTGAACATGCGGACGCTGCAGGAGCATGCCGATCTGATGTACGGTGACATCGAGCTGCTCAAAGACCCACAGAACCAGCCCTATTTTGCCCGGACAGACAGCGTCAAGCGGGAGAGTCGGAGTGGCTCCACGCGAGTGTGCCACGGGAAGATCTACCACGAGCATTCCCGGGGACACAAGCAGTGCCCTTACTGCCTCCTCTACAAGTACATGTTCATCCACCGGCCACCCACCCAAATGGAGGCCAAGTCCCCGTTCTACCTTACCGCCAGGAAGGAGGCCGCAGACATGGGCAGTGTGTGGTACGAGGAGCAGAGGATGGGACTGCGGTCTCTCCGGGGAATTGTCCCAAACTTAGCCAAGAAGGTCAAGCTGGAAAACTGTGAGAACTTCACCTTCGTCTCGTTTACTCAGGTCTCCCGGAGGCTTGGCTCCCACCGCTGCTGCCAGTGAGTCATCCCTGGGTCCTGGCTCACACTGGCAGGCGGGCGCCCCCCCCCCCGCAGCCAAGGCGGCTTCTGAGGCAACAGGGTGCCAGTGACTTCATGGTCAGGCTGGTCCCTGTCAGTGGGGCTTCCTATTTCTTTGACTTGCGGTCTGTGTTTTTTAACTGAAAGTAGATGAGTGACTATTTAGGATGTTTTATCCAGATGTGTGTCACCTTTGTTAAATGATAGAATCTAAGACAATGTATAAATTGCTACATACACAAGAGTGAGGACGTTCATTTTATCTAGTGCCTTTTTAGCACAGATTTTCTAAAAAAGAGAGAGAGAAAGAAAACTGTTTAAGTAGTCATTAAAAAAAAAAAATCCCAGTAGCCTCGTAGCTTTAGAATGTCATGAAGACGAGAAACATTTTGTTGAATTACACTCACAGTGAGCCATGAGGAAGAGAGAGGCAGACATGTTAACCACTTCCAGGAGAAAAATTGCACTTGGCACTCCTCTTTATGTTTTGCTGATGGACAACTTGGTCCTGCAGAGCAAGCAGCCTCGCTTGATGAAAGGTGGTGGAGCGCCACTCAGTCATGCTGATAGGAAGGCAGGGGCTGCTCTCAGCACTGGGAGGGGCTTGATCTCTGCATCAGTGGAGACAAGATTCATGCACCAAATGGTGCTTGTGAGAACAAGGTTTCCAGTGCACTGGATGGTGCGCACCATGAGGGAATTTCCAGTAGTGAAAGTGTCGTGGAAATGCGGTCTGTGATCAAAACGTGAAAAACCTCCTGAAGCAGAAGTGCCTACATGTTCTTTCTCAGTGTCATGTGAAAGCTATTTTCGTTTGAACATTTTTTAGATGTGTTTTTTTTTTTTAATCTGTTCTTTGTGTCATACAGTTGATCTGTAAGCGTATAGCACTGGATCTGTCAAACAACTGAAAGTAATTTTCAGGCTTAACCAGGAAAATCCAACAAAAGCTGCAAAGAAAACAAATCCCAAAATGTGTTAAGAGTTTTGAAATATTTTTGTCAAAGGACGACTCTTTCAGCCGCAAGAGATGTCATCATTTTAGGTTGGCACCAGTGCTTTGGACACGATGATTTAGGCAACCTACCAGGTAAGCAAACCCAGCATCAGACCATGATGACAGGTTATTAATACAGTTTGAAATCATTTCACTCAGGTGAGATTTGACCTGACCACATGTTATTCAAATATTAACAGAATGTTATAATAACTGCTCTGAATAAGTGAAAAAAGAAGCCCAAAGAGTACTAATTAATAATAATAATTTCTAGGGAATCTTTATTTTGCATTTGATGAAAGACTACTACAACTTTATACCATTTTGTTCCTGTGTATGCTTTCTAATCCACAATTGAAATTTCAGTATACATTCATTTTGTAGGAGTCCTGAAATCAGTCCTATTTCTTTTTCAAAACGTTATTTTAGTATTTATTTCAATTAATTGTTTTAAAAAATCATTCACTGGTCATTGAAATATATATAATACTTCCTTTACTGGAGAAGACTCAACCAATGCTGCCTTAAGGTTTAATGTTTTAATGTTCCCTTTTTAGTTCCTGCACATTTATAATTTTGTTTACTAGTTGATCTTTCCTGAATATAGATTAACTTTGGTATGTCTCCATCTGCATATAAATAACAGGTAATAGTTAATAAGTATTCTAACTTGATATTGCATACTGTTCTGTTGTGGTTTCCTATAGGGATTTTAGGGTTTTGATTAAAAAGAGACACAAAACATGAGGTACAGTTTCCTTTAGTTGCTGAACACCCAAAGGAAATTTTGTTTGAGGAAAGCAAATGGTCATTTTTCTTGTGAGCACTGCACTTAAACATGTGAACTGTTGGGCAGAGCCTGCAGCCTAGTTAATGAGACCTCCATTTTTATCTTAAATAGATTCAAGAAGAAATTGCCATTAGGTATCAGTGGGAGCTTTTCAGATTTTAACATTTCCAAAAGTAGCAATAACTGATCCCGAGGCTGTCATCTTTCTGTTGATAGTGGCTTTTCATCAGCTGAATAACAATCTCTGCCTCAGATTTGTCGTTTATCACCTATTTGATGCACTTTCAACCCTCAAAGTTCTGAAGTGAATGATTATAATCAAAATCAGGAGGTAGAATCTGCAGTGATATCTGATGGAAGGAAAGAATCTTATTTCAGCATCCTAAATGCCGTTCATTACATGCCTCCTTGGGGAATGGGAGTGAGAAAGAAAACATTTATCAAGAGCTACTCTGTGCCACCCACTATATAGGTACTTTTTCTATTATATATTTGTGTGTAGGCATGTACATGTGTATGCACACACACACTTTAAGTTGAGGTGTGGTCACACCCAGTAAACCTGCTAACATGGTGAAGCACCTGTCCATCTATATGGCTGTGTCCATGCTCAGAGGATCTGAAGGAGGCCAGAGTAGCCAGTTCTAGTTGGGCTTCAGAGCTAAGGCAGTTGTTCTGTCTTTTCAGCCAGCCGTAAACCATACCCACGGGGGACTCCAGGGTTTTCTACTGTTGGCCTAAGACAGGAGAAAGGAGAATCCCAAGAGAAGAAAGGGGGAGGTCCAGAGTGTTCTCCCCACTTACCTTTAGCTTTTTTTACTCAAAAGTGGGAACGAATATTGGGAATTTGCACGTTCACCTAGGCACAAGTTGCTGCGGCTCTACATCAGGAATGGTGGTGCTGTAGGTGTTATGGGAGCACCTGTGGAGTCCTTTGGGCGAGCTCTTGCCCACAGCACCTTCTGCCCCTGCTCTAAAGGGAGCCTTGTTTGCTTGGTACCTCCTCCCCAGAATCTAGCTGGTCTCCCCTTGGAATTTTATTCTGGCAGAGATGATCGGGGCTTCAGCTTAAAGGGTATGATTCAGTGAAATGTAAAGGCTTTAGCACAGCACTTTTCACATAGTAATTATGCAGTAAAGCTTAGCTATTTTAGTTATAACGTGGTAAAAGTAATAAGATTATTCAGCTAATCTGCATTATACTACTTATTCCTTCCATTATGGAGATTCTCTCTCCTTTAAACTGTTAAATTTGAAGAGGAAACCAAACCTAATAATCTGGTCACATTTATACCCATAAATTCTACCTCCAGCACATCCCAGCCCTGATACCTCAGATATAAGCAAAAACAAATTAAAGAATAGAGAAGCCCTGAGAGGTTTTGTGAGAAAGTCTTTCCATTGTTTAGTATGTTTGCAAAGGGGAGTGTTATGGGAAAACCTAACCAAAGTTGTGAAATAAGTGGTCTCCTTGGTCATGTGGCATGTCCCACCTTTCTTTGGATTATCACCCTGACTGATAAGTGGTATTTACAGAAATATGAAACTCTGTTACTTTGATTTTTATTTTAATTCGTCCTTATTAAAAGCATCATGCGCTATACCCACCCTATCAGCGTGTTCATAGACAGCTGTGGAGAGAATCTAGACAAAATTATTCGCCTGTAGAGCGGAAGCCTCTGGCTAGAGAAGGAAGATGACCAGACTGGCCGCGCCTTCTCTACTCACCTGGCAAATGCTGGTCTCACTTTCCTCAGCTGTAAAGTGAGATCATTGGAACGGATCATCTCCGAAGTGAACAGTGTTACATTTCTACAGTTCCTCAAGGCCATATAGTTAGGAAGTGGCAAAACTAGGAGGCCGAGTTCCTAATTCCTCACGATCATATACTGAATCTCCTGCATTAGTGCTTCTTGCTATATTGGAACATGTTCTTTATGAATAATAATTTTCTTGAAGTTTCAGGTTTCCTAACTCAGATTATTTTGCTATCTTTATAGGCAGCAGAATGTTGATTATTTTTCTCAGATTAGGCTAACATTAAGCACATTATTACCACTTAAATAAACAGAATGTTTAAATATTACACTTATCAGACATGCATCACTTTGTTGCTTTTATTGAAATCTGGATTGCTAATCCTTTTTGAGCTAGTAACCAGTTACCTTCAGGCATCAAGAAATGCAAACAATGAAGACCTCAAAGAAGAGTTACCTCATTTTCTCTACAGAAGCTCCAGTTTAGTCTAAGTTAAGGCCCTTACATATTGAGAAACTATTAACAAATAGCCCTGAACCGAAGAATACATGAAAAGTTTCAAATTTGTATGTATCTTTAAATGCTGTTACTTTGGGGATGAATTTTTAATGCTCTGTTTTAAAAGAAAAACATTCAGTTGTTTAGGCAGAGTTCTTGGGTAAAAATCTTTGTTGAATTTTTCCATATAAATTATCACCTGAGCAAAAACATGAGTGGGGGGAGAGATTGGTGATGACCTAAAGCCGAACTCCTTTTCTGAGAGAAGAGGAGGCTGTGGGGGATGAACAACTAGCTTCTCTCTGGAAATTCCTATCTGTTCTGTACTCGTGTATCCTGACACCATAGGGTTTCCCAAAACTCCTTTGCAGGAGGCTGCCCATCCTTCTCGCAAAGTTCCCCAATTATTATGATGATGATTTTGAGTACTTCTAGTTCTCTACAGCCCAAGAAATCCAGAGAGTTTCCTTGTGTTTTAATTGTTGATCAGAATCAGATTTTTATGCTCAAAGTGCTTTCTTACTTATCTATCATTTATCTATATTTATTATTTATCTACATTTATCTATCATTTGGAAGTTCATAATTTCAGGAAATAGTTATTAAGACCAAAAAAGATGATTGGATTATATGTAGATGCATATTGCTTCCATTACTATTAAAAGCAATTAGATAGATCCCTCTCCCCCATTGAGATGAGAATGGGCTCCTAAATATTTTATGGTCAGTATAACTGATCTGATTGATTTATATTTAACGGTAGTTATGGTTACTGATTTGTTCAAGTAAGTTTCTGGAAGATTCAGATTTGAATAACACTAACTATGGTATGTGCTTTCTCACAGCTGCCTTGTATTCTCATTTAATCCTCACAGCAGCTCTGCAGGGTAGGTCTAATTATTCCCATTGGACTTACTGAGAAACCAAGCTCAGGGAATTAAATTTCCCAAAGTCTCACAGAGCTATGAAGTTGGAGAACTTCAGTTTGAACCCAGCTCTTCTAACTCCAAGTCCAGGGCTCAATGCATTAAGCTAAACTGCCTTCTTCAGGCCCAGAGAGGTCCATGTATCACAGAGCTTTTGAAAAATTAAACACAGTTTCTATTTGTTTGGGAAATATTTCATTTCTCAAACCATACTGTGTCATACCTTATATGTACTCTCTTACTAATTCAATATTGGTGTGATTCAGTAGTTCCTGGAAAGCCTGGTGGTTTTCTATGAACGAGTGTTAACATTTTCTGCCTACTGAGAACCTTCTGTGTTTATCCAATAAATAACCTGTATTATCTGTTGTCCACCTCAAAGGGCAGATGATCATGCCAGTTTATTCTAATAAAAGTCACTTTACAAAGTGCACCAGTTTTGACATGGGTGTCATTGCTTAAAATGTAAAGGACTTCCTAAGCTACATCACAATTACATGCTCAGGGTTTTTACTTTCACTTTTTAATTTTGATGTTAGAGGATTTTTGTATCTTTAGACTGTAGCACCCTCATAGCAAAGGATACTTATTTAGTCATTTGTTTTCTATTCTTTCCTTTATCAGGGTGTGTTTTTCTGTTTTGAGAATTAAAAAAATAAGAGATCATAGATAACTCTGAGATAGCCTAGTCAAAATCCCCCATTTTACCAATAAGAAAATTGAAGTCCAGAGATATTAAAGGGCCCATCCAAGGTCAGCAAGACAATAAGTAGTGGATTGAGAACTAAAAAATGAATCCAGAATCTTTCCTCCATACCATAGCTGGGAAGGTTTGGATTTTTAAAACTTAATGAATGGGTCTGTGTCTGGCAGAACACCTGGCTAGCAGAAGCCCCTGAGTTCCCTGCCTTCCCAGAAAAACACTCATAAAGACCCAGAAGAAGGCCACCTCTCAACTCTAGAAGGAATCCAAACAATATACAAGGCATTTGGAGGTGGATTGAGACAAAACCTTTCTGCTTGTAGCTCACTGTTTTCTTTCACTTCACTTCATGAAACCAGTTCTGTGAAGTAGAAAATCTGAAAGATATTTAATACTTGTTCTCATTAACCATGTCTGTCTCCTTACTCAGAGCTCTGGCGGCAGAGAAATAACTGGCTTATCCTTTCTCTTAACCAGATGCCACACTATGAATTGAAGAGGTTCTCTATCCCACCCTCTCTCCCATCTCCCCACCCACCTCCTCTTCATTCAGTCCAGCTCTAATTCCTAGGGCTAAAACGTGAGCAGAAGGCAGAGAGGATCTATTAGAGGCACAGCGCACTCTGAGAAAAACGCCCTTTAGGTGAGGGCAAAAACAATGTGCAGATACTGTGATTTTTCATGTATGGTGTTTGGATTAGAGATCCAGAAAACCAGACAATAGAAAGGAAGAGGATGCCACTTCAATTAAAAAGTGTTAAACTAGAAATTGGACTTGGAAATACGCACATCTCCTTACCCTCAACCTGTGCATCCAAAAAAGGGACTTGACAAACACTCAAGTGGACAGATAGCATAACCAAAGGCAAATACTGGGTGCGAGAGGAAAGGACCACATTTAAGGATTAGCATAGAGAAAACAAATGGGGTATTAAAAAAAAAAAAAGTGACTGAACCAAGGAAAATGAACAGCTTCCAGAACAGTTGAAAATGAAAGTGGTCCACTGCAAAAAACAAGAAAATTTTAGGATTCTCTTTGTAACAATTGAAGGAACAGAAGAATTGCTTCTATGCAGCAGTAGTATGTTATCTTAAAATGGGAAAGGATTCAGAGAAAAAGGCAATGAAATAAAATGAAAAGGTAGACTAGAAAGGATTTCAAGGGAGCAAAAAACACAATAGCAGATTAAAATCCATATTGGAAGTAGAAAAGAGCAATACAGATACTCAAAAAAAAAACTCAATGTGGGACTTCCCTAGCGGCCCAGAGGTTGAGACTCCAGGCTTCCACTACAGGGGGCACAGGTTCAGTCTCTGGTCAGGGAACTAAATCCCGCATGCCACCCTGTGCAGCCAACAAATAAACAAACACAAACAAACGCAAAACAACTCACTCAATGTGAAGGAGAAACTTGAAATCTTGAAATCTTCCTAGTGTTTTTTCAGAAGAAGCAGGAGATGAAAATAGGGGAAAGGTAATGAATTTGGAAGACAGAGCATTAGCTGACGTTACTGACATTTGCTTTCCTGATGGAAAGACTATATTGAGAAAAATATCATTAGACTATAAAAATGAAATCTTTCCCAAACAAAATGAAAATCTGTGTATTTAGACTGAAAGGTCTCACTGCATTCCAGGCCAAAAAAAAAAGAGTGAAAGTGACTTGTACCTAATCCCCTCCTGGTAAGATTTTAACCTACCAAGGATAGAGAATGAAAAATCCTGCAGGCATTCAGTCAGACAGTAATAAGCTGCCTATCAGAAAACAAAAGAGCAGTCTGGCTCTAGACTTCTACTCCATAGCACCAAGTGCCAGGAAACAACAGGGAATTCTGAGGGGAAAAGTTGTGACTTTGGTATTTGATACACATTTTACGTGTAAAGATATGGAAAATATTTTGTTATGACGAGCACTCCAGAAATAAACCATCTATGTACTATTCTTATAAAGATAAATTATACGGCAACCTACAAAGCTTGGTTAAGAGTCTTTTGTTGTTTAATATCATAATTTCAAGGGACTCTGGGCTATCAGATCATTACCCACTAGAAGAAAGATGTTTGCTTTTAAATGGACAATATGACCAGAAGCCACATATCTCCAAATACCTGAAGTTCTCAATTAAATGGGCTGAGCTAATACAAGAAAATGTACCTAGAAACAATTGCCACTTCACAGCATCATGTTTCTTCATTTTTATTACTGAAGAAATGCATGCTCATTATAGTAAAAATAGAAAATTCAGATTTTTTTTTTACAAATAAAATTTAAATTGCTCTGTTTTCCACACTACCATTTAAAACACTCTATCCCCAAAGAGTCCCTTGCTTCAAAGTGAGAAAAGGCAAGGGGTCCCCCTGTTCGTCTTGGGGACTGAGAGCTTACCCCAGAGCTTGTGGAGGCCATCATCCTATGTGCTTCTCCACTCTTCCCAAACTCAGAACTAACAACAGGTGCAAAATTAGAAGATTACAGAAGATAAAATCCATGTTTTAACAAGAGATCATGAGAAATGAAACTTGTTTTAGAATACAAATGCCAGAGAAGTTCAGTTTCAACAGCAGGAAGCTGGCTGGGGGCAATGAGATGCTTTCCTTAGCTATATTGAAGTTTCATGGAATTGTGTTTAAATGCAGATAGTAAGGGAATAAAAGCAGTAAAAACAAACAAACAAAAGACTTACTTACTTCCAGGGTCTACAGTGTCAGTGTTAGAACTAAAGTTGGGTTGCTTTGCTTTGGTTTTCATTTGCTTGCACTGGATAGACTTGAAAACGCACAGGAATACTGAGTATCATTGGCCTTGCTCAGTTCCTTCCTGGGTAGCATAAAGGTTTTGTCTGGGCCCCCAGTGGTCATGACAGTTTAAACTGGAAATTAAGTTTTCAACAACACCAGCATGTTTGCTTTACATTTAGCAATAGAAAAGTGATTGGGTTGCTTTGTGTTTGTGTAGTTTTTCCTTCTGAAGCACAGCAAACCTCTTGCAGATGGAAGGCGTCTCTTCTGGATAAGCTCCAACTATAACCTTTCCCAGGGTCTCCTTCTGCTTGGCTGTGACTGACAAAAGTCTGTTCACTTTAACTACTGAGGCAAGAAACATGAAACTTTTATTTAAAATTTTAATATTTTCTATGTAGCTGTATCTTCCAAAAGATAGCAACAAAACTGTGTCCTGATGTTTTCACTGTTCTGGATTTTTTTTTTTTTAATATAGAGGAGGCTATCCATAATTTCTTAACACTGGAAACATTATTCTGAATGACAGAGGAAATGGCCAGTAACTTGAATTACTTTATTATACCATTTTCAACTTTTTCTTTCTTCCCCCAGTGATGCCTTCACACTTACACACATGTATGTGCAGGTGGGATCACCTGAGTGGGGAAAGCACATACAGCATCGATTTTCTGTCATGGAATGTCAGGGTTTCTTGTTCATCTAGTCCAGCCCTCTCGTTGTTAGTCTAGTAGAGTCTTGAAAATTTGCAAGGTTCTGGGTTTTTTGTTTTTCTTTTTTAAGCTGTTGGTGTGTTGTTTGGTTTGGTTTATGTACCTGCAGCTTGACTGTTTAACCCAGATTTTTGAAAATAAAGATAATGTTAATGTATATTTTATGTCTTTTATTAAAATAACTCAGTCATTTTAACTTAATCAGGAGTGTGTATGGTTTCTGAATTTTTTTATTTTAGAATCGCATTCCTGGAAGTATGTTTTCCTTTGTATTTTGCAAAATGTAGGGACGTTTTGAATAGTTCTATACCTGTATTCGTTGCCTCTGATCTAATGCTGCGGGTGAAATCAGTTCTGACTGACTCTCCCTCTGGTTCTCTGATGTGGATTTCTTCAGTGGGCAAGCTGAGGGCCCATTTGGAAAGCTCTCATGGTGATTGTATATTGACCATTGTATGCATACCTCTAATGTTTTTCTGCTCTTTAAATTTGTATTTATGGCTTTTGGAGAGCGCATTTAATTCTAAAACATCTTAAAGTTGAGATTTACTGTTCTGTATATACAACAGCTAAAATCATTCCTAGGAAACAAGTTTCTGAAAAATACTTAAGAATGAGTGTACGGCTTCCCTGGTAGCACAGTGATTAAGAATCCTCCTGCCAATGCAGGGGACACGGGTTCAAGCCCTGGCCTGGGAAGATCCCATATGCCTCAGAGCAACTAAGCCCGAGTGTCACAACTACTGAGCCCACGTGCCGCAACTACTGAAGCCCACGCACCTAGAGCCTCTGCTCTGCAACAAGAGAAGTCACCGCAACGAGAAGCCTGTGCACCACAATGAAGAGTAACTCCCACACACTGCAACTAGAGAAAGCCCGCGTGCAGCAATGAAGACCCAACGCAGCCAATAAATAAAAATAAATAAATTTATTTTTTTAAAAAAAAGAATGCGTGTAATGGTGGTAATGGTGAAAAGATGAGAGGTTTCATTAACAATTATTGACCCTAAGGCAAATTTAACCTCTTCTCGTGTTTTGGTTAGAGCAGTGATTTTTAAAATCTTAGATTCCTGAACCAGTTAAAAAATTGGATGAAAGCTATAGGTCATTTTCTCAAGAAGATGCATATTTGCATGCAGCATTACATATATAAACCCAAGTTTAAAATCTCCTGGGACTTGCCTGGTGGTCCCGTGGATAAGACTCCAAGCTCCCAATGCAGGGGCCCAGGTTTGATCCCTGGTCGGGGAACTAGATCCCGCATGCATGCTGCAACTAAGTCTACATGCCACAACTAAAAGATCCCAAATGCGGCAGCAAGACGCAGCACAGCCTAAATAAATAAATAAATATTTAAAAACAAAAAACTCCTGCACTAGATTTTTTTTTTAAATGAGTTGTCTTTTTGAGATCTATGCTAAAATATTTAAGAATCTGCTTCAAAATAAGCCAGAGGGGTAGAGAAGGTGGAGGTGTAGATGGTATATAAATTGGTCTTGAGTAGATAATTTTTAAAGCAGATCAGTGGGTACATGGGAATGCATTATACTTTTCTCTGTTTTTTTGTCGATGTTTGACATTTTCTATAAGGCAGAGTTTAATATAAGCATACAAAAGGCTCTTGTACTAAAAATTCCACAATCCTCCTCACCAGTCTTAGAGAATCACAGCATCTTCAAGCTGAAAGGACCTAAAGAGAGATGAGATTAACGATGTTGACAAGTACAAGTAAGACCCTCTAGATGATACCCGAGGTACATTTTTAGGCAAGAATGGTGAGCTGTAGCAGTAATGGCAAGAACCAGTGAAATATGAGTTATTAACTATTAACATGGCCTTGTTTGCAGCTACCAGATGGGAACACATTTTGTCTCTCCCTTTAATGCAGAGAGTAGATCTGTGGAAACTGTGTTGATTCCAGTAGCCTTAGTTACAACATACAGATTGAGATGTAATCCGTCATGCTGAAGTGCTGTGAAGATGGGGACACTGAGCCGGGGCCCCAGGGGCCTGGACAAACACTCCTCATGGCGTTGCTCTGGAATCTATGTGCTATTGAAACCTTGAAAGAACCTGCAGGCGAGGACCAGCAAGGATGCATTACGTAGGGTAGACCAACATAGAGGTGTCAGTGGCCTGGTGCCTGCCCACTCTCCCTTAGGTGTCAAGACATTATTTCCCAGTGCCTGAGGGTGTCTCTCATGACAGTACCTTTGGGCTTGTTTCAGTCTGTTCCATCTCCTTTTTCACACCCTCTCCCAGATTAGGATGGGCTGCCCCAGAACGTGTGCAGCCCATCTTCCTTCCCCAGCACCTTTCCTTTTCTGTTTCTTCTTTCACTTTCCCTGTTTTATTTCTTCCTCTGCTTAGGAGCATTTTCACTACCATTTTTGTTGGTAAGACACCAGGGACAGACACGAAAGACATTAAACAAGATATATTTCAGCAATAAACAAGCTTCTTGTATTTCTCATGGGATCCCAAAGAAATAAGGATGAGAAATAAAAATTCCTGCCGGAGTATTTACAGTGTACTCAGCCGTTGAAATGTTCAAAATGCAATCAAGGAAGTAATTTAGCACATTTCTAATATACTTAAGTATGGTAATAATGTGTAAGAGTCTGGTCAAATTTAAAGAACCCAGTGAATCTTTCAGAACATTATTAAAGAATCTCACGCCTACCAATAACAAATAACGTTTTTGACAGTTAATAGCTAATACTGTGGTTTGTGGTTATCTGTCCCTAGGACAATGTCCCAGAACTGAAAGGATGCAATTGGACCTCCCCCCAGGTGGGGAACAGCATGATCCTTTTGTCCTGTAGTCTCAGGACACGTGCAGACTATGGACAGCCCACTGGCACGCAACCCAGCCGGGGCGCTGCTTCCCAAGGGTCAGTCGTTCACATCCCTCCGTAACAACTTTGTGATAACTGAGTCCACTTGTTCTATTATTTATTTACTATTTTCTTTAAATTGATCCTTTTTTTTTTCAACTTGAATTTATTTTAAAGCATGAAATGAGTTTTTTTTTAGAGTAGGGTTCCTGGAGTCAAACCCCTTAGGTTCAAATTCCAGCTCTGCCTCCTGCTAGTTCTGTGACCTTGGGCAAGTTATTTGACCTCTCTGTGCCTCAATTTCTTCATCTTTAAAAAAGGGATAACAATAATATCTAGCTTGTAGGATTGCAGTGAGGATTAAGTAAGAATATTAATACATGTAAAGCACTTAGAAAAAATGGCCAGTATATACTGTTAAAAAATAGTTACTGTTAGCTATGGTTATTTATATTACTACAATAAATGCTGGATTGCCTGCAGTACATAGAGATAAAAATACGTAAGTACTGAAGTTAAAAATGTTTGCCCATATATACCCCAAGAATCCTCTCTAGCACACCAGTGGCACAACCACCACCCTGTGGGAAACAGCGTGACCAGCCTCTCCTGTCTGAAGTTGCCTTCTCCTTGGCTTCCACGAGGACTTAAGGCATCACTGTCTCCTAATTCTTTCACTGCATCTCTAGATTCTTTCTCAGGAGCCTCATCCCTTGAATCTCTCATTTATACAGATCCAGTTTTATACACTTTGTCAGGGTGATTTCATCCACTCCCATGGCCTGAGCAGAAGCAGACCTATATTATCGAAACCTCTCTCAGCGGGGGCTCCGCATCTGAACCACAGGATGCAGACCTCGACCCGCGTGCCTATTTGCTCAGTTCTCCTGAGGAGAACCAGTGCCGTTCTAGATCAGGGGAGAGACATTCGTTCCTTCCAGACAGTGGAGGCCTTAGGGCAGCAGTGCTTACTTCTCTCATGGAACCGCAGCTGAGAAAGGCGCCTCAACCCCAGGTCCTACCCATGTTTCTTCCTCAGGAAATGGCACCTGTATCCACCGTGTTGCCCGTGCCAGAAACCGGACGTCCATCTTCCCTCTCCCCACATTTCTCTCCCACCCTGCACTGTGTTTCCATCGTTGGATAATTATACCCGCCTGAATCACCCCTGAATTTCTTCCATTACCATTCTGCTTGCTGTCGCCAGCTGGCTCAACCCCTACCATGTGCCCCACGATCACCTAAAAGCAACCGGAGTGCTCTTCTTGCCTCCACCAGCCTATCTTCCATTGCTTCCTGGGAAAAATCTCACTAAATGCACATCTTATTCTATCATATCGCCACCCATGGCTCTCCAAAGCCCTGCTGATAAAGCTCCATGCTCTCCACGTGGACTGGCTCTGCTGCTCCCCCCCCCCACCTCCTCTCTGCACTGGGCCTGCTCCTCCCCTCACCCTCTGCCTGGGATGCCCTCTCCTTCCACCCGCTCCTCTGCCATCACCCCTTTCTTTTGTGAAAGTCTTGCTCAACCTTCAGTTCTCGTCTGGCACGTTGGACACGTGAGCTCCTCCTCTAAGGAGCAGCCAGTCCTCTTGGATTCTGCAGCCTCGGGCGTTAGCAACGCTGAACAGGACCTAGAAGCCGGTCACTGTCACCCTGCAGGGCAACTCCCATCCCCAAGGAGCCAGGTGTGTCCAAAGGGAGCCGCTCAGCCTTTGCCCCACGCAGTGGCTAACCCGGGACTCTGGGACAGAGGGCTGGCCGTGCTTTAGCTGGCGGCGCTCGGAGCCTGTCTTTTCACTGTTGGATATTTTCCCAAGAGAGCTTGAGTTAATAGCTCAGTAATGAATAATGAGGGACTGGCACACACTCCTGTTTTCTTAACAGAATTATGGCTGCCAGCTTCACTGTATTTGCTACAATATTGCAAGGCTCTGCAATCTCCTGGGAGACCCCCAATAGTCATAACATCTGTGGTGGAGAAGATTTCCAAAAGACTGCACTGGCGAAGCACCCACAGAGGTACAGCTAAATTCCTTTTGACCAAAGGGTTTTAACCTGGCACCCATGGCTGGGTTGCAGGGAGTCTAGGAGCCCCCTAAGATTATAGGTGTAGTTTTCTTGTGTGTGTGTATGTCTATGTGTACATTCACCTGGGGAGAGGGTCCATGCTGAGGACCAAGATGCCAGTTTTCCCTTTGGACGGTCAGATATTTCACTTAATCATTAAAATGTTTGAACACTTCTTATAATGTGCCAGGCTCTATCCTAAGCACTAGGGGCATACATCAGTGAAACACACACACACAAAAGTATCTGCGCCTACAGCCCTTATATGCTAGTGGGAGAAGGCAGACAATAAACAAAATAAGAAAGTCAATTGCATTCTTTGTTAGAGGGTGCCAAGTGTCACAGAGAAAAATTAAACAAGTCTGTTCTGAGAAAGGGAGGTGAAATTTTGGATACAGTGGTCCAAGAAGGCATTATTGAAAAGATGACATTTAAGTCAAGACTTGAGACTCTTGAGGGAGTGAGCTCCCTGGGTAAAGGGAAGAAGACTGTGCCAGGCAGAGGGATCAGCAGTGCAAAGTCGGGGGAGATCCCTAGCTCTTCAAAGTTACTTTCACCTGACATTAAGGCAGACAGCAAGGGGCTAAGAAAACATCGTCACCTTCCGGTAGAGTGGAAGGGCTGAGCATCTCGGGACAAACCATTTTCTGTTTGATGGACCAGGCTGGTTTGTCTGACCAAAGCTGCAAAGAACAAGAAAATCACTCTGGACCACAGACTGACATTCATTATCATTCAGACCTGTTAGTTCTAGCGCGACGTGGAAGCACATATGCTTTTGGCTCAAATTCCAATTGTCATTTTGGTCACTGACCATTTTCAGTAGATCAACAGCCTCTCTATAGAAAAGCTTAATAACTCTAAGAGGGAAAGAGAAAAGAAGAGTACATTAAGATTCAAGGGGGGAAAAACTTCACTTTGATTGCCTGTTTTCGGCTAAATTTTCTTTGTTCCAACAAATAGACTCATTTGACAGTATTTTGTATACTTGTAATCCCTTGTAAAGATTTTGGCTTTTACTATTAGTGAGATGGAAACTCAGTAGAGAAAAGACATGATCTTACTTATATTAAAGAAGTATTACGGTAAAATATACATAAAATATTAAAATTTAACCATTTTAAAATGTTACACTTTAGTGGCATTAAGTATATTCACATTGTTGTGCAACCATCATGACTCTTCATTTCCAGAACTTTTCATCATCCTATAGTGTAACTCAGTACCCACTAGATAGTGATAATAACTCATTTCCCCCTTCTCCCGGCCCCTGGGTAACCACCATTCTACTTTCTTTCTATTTCTATGAATTTGACTACTCTAGGCACCGCATGTAAGTGGAATCATACAATATTTGTCCTTCAGTGTCTGGCTTATTTCACTTAGCTTAATGGCTTCAAGGTTCATCTGTGTTGTAGCATGTATCAGAATTTCACTCCTTTTTAAGGCTGAATAATATTCTCTGGTATGTATATACCATAGTTTGTTTATCCATTCACCCAGTGATGGATATTTAGGTTATTGCCACCTTCTGGCTCTTGTGAATAGTGCTGCTGTGAACATGGGCGCACGCGTATCTGTTTGAGTCTCTGCTTTCAGTTCTTCTGGGTCTATGCTTAGAAATGAAATTACTGGATCAAATACTAACTCTACGTTTCATGTTTTGAGGAACCACCATACTATTTTCCAAAGCAGCTGCACCAGTTTACATTCTCACCAACAGTGCGTGAGGGATCCAGTTTCTCCACATTCTCACCAACACTTGTTTTCTGTTTTGGGGGTCTTTTTTTTTTTTTTTTTTTGACAGCAGCCATCCTGGGTGTGAAGTGGTCTCAGTGTGATTTTTTTATTTGCATTTCCCTAATGATTAGTGATGCTGAGCATCTTTTCAGATACCTTACTTACATTTTTAAAGTATCACTCTGGCGGTTGTGTTGAAATTCTCAACTGTGGGGTGAAATGAAGGACAAGGGACAGACGTGGGAGGAGAAAGGCCAGTCAGAAGGCTATTGCAGTAGTCTAGGTATATGATGATGGTGGCTTGGAACAAGATGATAGCAGTGGAAGTAGTAAGAATTCATGGGATTCTGGATATACTTAGAGGCTAGAGCTGCTAAGATTGAAAGAGGAGTGTGAGAAAGGAGTCCAGAATAACTCCTATAATTTCTGGCTGTGCAAATAGCCATTTTACTGAGTTGGGGAATGCCGGGAGAAGAGTATGCTGGGAAGATGAAGTATTAAGAGTCCTAGTTTGCATATATATGGAATCTGAAAAAATGGTACTGATTAACCCAGTGACAGGGCAAGAATAAAGATGCAGATGTAGAGAACAGACTTGAGGACCCAGGGGCGAGGTGGGCAGGGGGGCAGTGGCAAAGGGGAAGCTGGGACGAAGTGAGAGAGTAGCATTGACATATATACACTACCAAATGTAAAACAGATAGCTAGTGGGCAGCTGCTGCATAACACAGGGAGATTAACTCAATGATGGGTGATGACTTGGAGGGCAGGGATAGGGAGGGTGGGAAGGAGTCACAGGAGAGAGGGGATATGGGGATATAGGTATAAATACAGCTGATTCACTTTGTTGTACAGCAGAAACTGGTACAACAATGTAAAGCAATTATATTCCAATAAAGAGCTTTAAAAAAAAAAAAGAACAAAACTGAGAACAACCCAAACGCTCATGACCATGAAACTGGAGAGATGTACTGTGGTTTATCCGACAAATGAAATCCTATGCAGCAATGAAAATTAATCATTTAAGGAAAAAAAAAAAAAGAGTCCGAGTTTGGACATGTTAAGTTTGGTTGCCTGTTACACTTCCAAGTAGAGATGTTAGTTTGACAATGGATATGGGAGTTTGAAGTCAAGGGTATTTCAGTTATCTTTTGCTGCATAATAAATAAACTAACCCCAAATTTAGGAGTTTAAACAGCAACAATTTATTATTTCTTATCATTCTGGGGGTTGACTGGCTCAGCTGGGCAGTTCTGCTCTCTGTGGCATCAGCTGGGATCACTCACTTGGCTGTATTCAGTAGTGCGCTGAGTGGGAAGGTCCAAAGGGGTTTCATTCATGTACCTGGCACCTCAGTGCTCCATCCTATGGCTTCTCCAGGTGCTTGGCCTGGGCTTCCTGCAGCATGGTGGTCACAGGGAGTCAGACTCCTTACATGGCGACGGGCTTCTCCAGAAAGGACAAGAGCAGAAGCTGTCAGGCTTCATAAAGGATAGGTCCAAAATGACATAGCACCTCTTCTGCCATATCCTATTTGTCAAAACATGTCACAGAGCCAGGACATACGCGAGCAGAGGGAACAGACTCCACCTTTGGATGAGAAGAGTGGCACGTGCCTAGAGGGACGGGAGGATTTGAGGGCAGCCATCTTTGGAGACTAACCACCGCAAAGAGAGATCACGGCTGGGGATTTAAGTTTGAAAGTAATCAGGAGGTTGTACTTAAGCCATAGTACTGGATGAAGATTACCCAGGGAATGACTGTAGACAGAAAGGAGATGGAAAGGCTGATCTCTAGGGTGTTCCAACATTTTGCATTTGGAAGGAGAAGCCAGCAAATGAGACAGAGAAGAAACAACCAATAATGTAGGAGGAAACCCAGGAGAGTGTGGGGCTGCTGAAGACAGGTGCAGAGAGCGTTTCAGGAAAGAGGAAGTGGGACTACCTGGTGGTCCAGTGTGGAAGGACTCTGCACTTCCACTGCAGCAGGCCTAAGTTTGATCCCTGGTCGGGAAACTAAGATCCTGCAAGCCGTGTGGCATGCCAAAGGAAGGAAGGAAGGAAAGAAAGAAAAGAAAGAAAGGAAAAGAAAGAAAGAAAAGAAAGAAAGAAGAGAGAGAGAGAGAGAGAGAGAGAGAGAGAGAGAGAGAGAGAGAAAGAAAGAAAGAAAGAAAGAAAGAAAGAAAGAAAGAAAGAAAGAAAGAGAAAGAAAGAAAGAAAGAAAAAGAAAGAAAAAGAAAGGAAGGAAGGAAGGAAGAAAGAAAAGGAAGAAAGGAAGAAAGAAAAAGGAAAGAAAGAAAAAGAGGGAGTGATTCCTTGTGGGAAATGTTGCTGAGAGTTCAAGGAAGACAAGGGATGAAGATTGATAATTGGATTTGGCCACGTGGAGATGACTGGTGGTTTTACAAGAATAATTTCAGTGAATTTGTGGAGACATAAGCTTGATTAGGGTGAGTTCCAGAAGCAATCTGCAGACAGAAATTAAAGGCAGTTGGCATAGACAACTCTTTTTGGGAGTTATACAGGGAAGCAGAGAAATGGGGCAGTAAATAATAGGATGTAGATCAATGGAAGACAAATGTAGAACCCAGCTTTCAAAAGGAATGTGAACCATTCATCCATTACAGCAAGAAAGGCAGAACATCATATGGTCACAAATGCAGGTAGAGTGGTTAGAGGTGGTAGTGGGAGGTGCTGGAGAAACAGATGCAGTCTAGCAGTGAAGGGACAGTTAGTCTAGCCTTGGACAAAATGTAAGATCATTGGACTGTCTTTAAGTAGGTGCACATTTGTAGGCAAAAAGCATGATTCTGTGAAGAAAGATAGGAATGCAAAGAGGTAACTAACAATGTGGACTCTCAAGAGTGTGTGGCTGCAGAACGGGATGCAGAACTTGGGGCGGAAGAGGGATGTCTCTCCAGGCTCAGAGGAAGGCCAGAGTGTGGCGACTCGAGAACGGGAAAGGCAGTTTTTGGAGCCCAGGATGTCAAGCACCTGGGGGACTAGGGTATTAGTTCACAGCACAGTGGCTGCTGATACCCCCAGCACAGCAGGGGTAACGCAGGGAGAGGAGACTGTGAAGCAGGAAGGTGAGGGAGGACTGGGCAGAGTATGTGGCAATGGCGATGCTGGACTTTTTAAGGGGAGAAGGGAATTTTTAAGAAGTGAGTTTTGAAAGGAAATGAACATTCTAGAATGGCAATAGTGAGTGAGCCAGACACCAGCTGAACCTGCAGCCGGGATGTGAACCCCCCGTCTGCCTCCTCCTGAGAAGCACCAGAGACCTGTCAACCTCGAGAGGAAGTCAGGGACTAGGAGTTTGAACGTATAGATCTATTTTGGTGATTGAAAGCAAAGGAATTCCAGAGATCACAGCAGGGCATCATCAGGAAAAGACATGTCGTGGGAGGGTTGGGCGCCGCAGGCGCAGGGCAGGAGGCTGAAAGACAGCGGGGGTGGCACAGAGGCGAGATGGGAGGTTTGAGTTCTGCTCTCCCACCTCCCACTCCTAGCTGTGTGGCTAAGAGATCACTTAGCAAGTTAGTACATCTTGTGTTTACATGGCAAGTGACAGAAAACCTACTTTAATCTGGCTTAAACAATAACGAGGGTTTCCTAACCCCACACATACCCTTCCATAGGGGAAGGGCAGCACTTTAGGAATCGACTCAGCTGTGCAATGATGTCCTCAAGGACCCAGTTTCTTTATATTTCTCTGTTGCACCTTTTATCGTGGTGGCTTCATCCTAAGGCTGGTTCCACCTCATGGTCACATGATGGCTGCCAACAACACTCAGGAAAAAAATATATATAATTTCCTTCTACACCTCTAGAAAGACTTCCTTTTGGTAGCGGTCTCAGAAAGGTGAAAACACATCTTTTCCATATGCCCAGCAAACCTCTCCTGCAGTCTCATTTGGGTTGAATTTGGGTAACATGTCAACTCTTGAACCAGTTCCCGTGGTGTGTGAAATACCACGTGCCAACTGGCTGTGGCAAAAGGGAGTTGTCCTGATGGGTCTGGAGTGTGTAAGGCCCACCTGTTGCTGAGACAGTTGGTACATTGGCTACACTGGGGAAGGGTCATTCTTAGTAAAATCTGAGTGTTGTTAGGAAGGGGAAAGGAAGACGTAGTGCTGAGTAGATGACTCACTGAGCTGTCGTGAAGAGTGAATACTTTGCAAGGATGCCTTGCTTTTTCTTTCTTAAAATGTACCTGGAGGTAGAGCTCTAGAAGAAAGCTGTGGGAGAGAAGAAAGGCCGATGGGGGTGGGGTGGGGGGGGGTGAGGAAACAGAAATCTGGGTTAGGGATCCAAGAATTAAGTGGAAGAGACAGCAGAGGTAGATGGGGCTGGAGCTGAGGCGAGGATGTAAACAAAACACGCCTGTCTGAATTCTCAGTAGAAACTGAGAGTGAAAATTCTTCTGGTGCCTTGCAAGTCCCCCTTTCCTGAGAGCTGATGAGGGCCTAATTGGTTCATCTCTATACCTGCCTGTGCTCAAAAATGTTCGGTCGCTCCCTGCTCTATACCAGGCTAGAGACATTTGCCTCACCCTGGAATTCCAGACTCTCTAGAATATGAGTCCAGCCTGTGTTTGGCCTCATTTCGAATTATTGTCATATACAAATTTACCCAAATCTGTCCATACAAGTCCAACCAAACTGGACTTTTTGTTGCTTCGGAACGGCCCCTACACCAGTTCTCTGGCCTTCGTGCAGGTTTTTCCTTTGCTCTGAATGTTGCTCTCCTATCTTTCCTGGCTGGAATCTCTCATCTTGAAAGCCAAGTTCAAATGACTGTTCTCTGATGGCGCCTTCACTGGTCCTTCCACGCTCATGTACGCATTCCTTCCTCATTACTGGTATGCTATTAGCATTAGCTACCAGTGTCACCTAGTCTAGATTATCAGATTCTTGAAGACAGCAAAGTTCTCCTCCTCCATCCATGTTCACTCTTTATTTGCTCACATGAACAAGTTGTGGGTGTCTATTGTGTACTAGTTGCTGCACAGACAGAGGTGAGAAAGCAGCACTCAGTAAATACTGGTTGAGCGTGATGTTCCTGACATGGGGCTCGTGCCAGCTGCTGGGATTCCACTGGAGGGACCAACTGCACTGATGAACTGACGTCTTCTCTGTCGATCTTCCACTCTGAGTGTAACCATATTTGCCAAAACCCTTGCCTTGATGGGCCTTAAATGCATATAAAAGCTGAGTTTTTATTGCCAAAGTAAAGCAAATAACTGAGATAACTTAAGACAGCTTATAGATTGTTCAGAAAAAAAAAAAATCTGCCTTTGAAATCAGAGTCATTTATTCCAGTTTTTATTCCAGAGTCAGACAAAGCACTATCATCTGTATTATTTAGCAATGGCTTTCAAAACATGTTTGCCATTTCACAGTAAAAATAAACAAAAAAACACCCTTTACATCATGATCCAGGTCATATTTATTCATTCGTTCATTCCTTCAGTAAGTAAGTACTGACTGCCTACAATATGCCAAATACTATTCTCAGCAGAGTACAGCAGTAAACAAAAAGGAAGGAGGGAACAAAAGCCCTTGCCTTCAAAGAACTTACATGCTGGCGGAGCATATAACAGACAAAGTAAGTAGAACACACAAACACACAGAAAAGGAAGACTCGTGAACAAAACCTCCTATTACTCCATGCCATGCACTCTGATGTCTTCTATTTTATTAAAAAAAAAAAAAAAAAAAAAGCAGGCCATACCCCATTCAGCCATTAAGTTGGCCTAATTAGATGTGCTGAGACCTGCACTTAGAACAACACTGGTGCAGACAATTTATGGAGTAGGCAGTGTGTACTGTGCCCATTTTACAGATGAGGCAGAGTGACACGTAAATCTCAAGGTTAACTGGGTTAGCCACACCCCCCCACAATCCAAGGGAAGCAACGCTGCTGCTTCTCCTCGGGGCTTCTGCCCCCTCCATTGTCCTCTGCAGTCCTCACAACTGTCGTAGTCCCCACTTCTTTGATTATGAAAGCCTGACCTCTACCTGGGGCAGCGCCTCCCTCCCTTGCCCGGTAAAATCACACAGCTGCTTCTTGTCCTGCCTGGACTGCTCATGCTCGAGGATGCAGCTCCCCTGCCGCTCGCTCACTCACGGGTGCTGCTCCCTCACTGCTGCACCGGAGTAGGCTCCTCTCCACCAGGACCTCTTTTTTTTTTTTCAATTTTTTTTTTTTTTTAACTTAGCTGTGTCGCCTGGCGTGCGGGATCACAGTTTCCAAACCAGGGATTGAACCCACGCCCCCTGCAGTGGCAGTGGAAGTTTGGAGTCTTAAACCACTGTACCACCTGGGAAGTCCCCACCGTAACCCCTTTAAGAGGAGGTCTTACTCACCTTTTCCTCCCCAAAACACAGTGCTTTACAGAGTAGGTATTAAAAAATACACATGGAACTGAACTGAATTTGTAAGTGACTCAAAGGAGAGGGGTGGAGGAAGTGCTTACTAGCCAGAACTGTAGGATTTAGGCAACATCTACTTAAAAGGCTGAGACCAGAAAAGATACCACTGGAAAAAAAGATCTCTTTACCAAGGTTATAAAAGTCACATGTTTGGTAGAGGCTTCAACAGTATAAAAACTATACAATCCAAAAATTTATCTAGCATCAGTAGATGTAGAATGATGCCAGTAGCTCCTGGATCGCACAGAACAGTAACTTAGTCAAATTAATTCAAGAAAATGAGGACTACGCTAAGGAGGGCCGAGGCTAGCTGCGTGGACCTGAGTCAGGGCAGAGGCAAGCGCCCCAGGTCTCCTCAGCAGCAGGAGAAAGGGCATCTTTGCTGTAATGGTGACCATTACATAATGTCCCCATTACGATGGGGACAGCTGCCAGCTCACCCACACGAAGGAAACCAGTCCCAATTCCCGACAGAAAGAAGCTAAGTGGCACAGCCATACCTAGAACTGCCCATTCCTTTTCATACAGTTTAGGTAAGATGGGGCTGTGTGGTTGGTACCAATATCTAAGGGAAGGAGGGAGAAGAAACTCTTTGAAAAGGGAGATGAACTGTTTCTAATTACTGACCAAATTGGAATCTCGAGTTTAAATTTCACCCTACCACCAGAGAGGATGGGAACTCAAGGCCAAGATGAGGTCAGTTATAAAAAACACTGTATCTGTGATATAGTATAAAACATAATTTCAATCCTATTAAAAGTAAAAAATGTGAATGTTAGCTAAATTATAAGTTTCAGGGACCTACAAATCTATGGATTTATATATCATGAAAACTGAATTCTCTAACCCATGGTTTTCAGACTTTATTTTGAGTTACAGACACTAATTCTGTAGGACTAGGGTCAGTTGTGGGGACTGCATATTTATTTATTTATTTTTATTTTTATTTTTTATTTTTGGCACACGGGCTTAGTTGCTCCGTGGCATGTGGGATCTTCCTGGAGCAGGGATAGAACCTGTGTCCCCTGCATTGGCAGGCGGATTCTTAACCACTGCGCCACCTAGGAAGCCCGGGACTGCATATTTAAATAAGCACCCTGGATTCTGTTAAAGATGTATCATGTTGAGAAACTTGCTTAACCTAAGTCCTTCCATTTTAAAGTAACTAAAAAGGGGCTCAACTTTAATTAATGCTTCCAATTAGAGCAAAAATGGGCTATAAAACTGTGCAGGCACACCATTTATGCAGTAACACTAAATAAGAGCATATACAAAATCTAAAACTACATTTCTTATTAACTGTTTTTAATAGCCTTTAGTCACATAATTTATAGGGGCATAGGTTTATAAAAGCTGTTTAGGACTGGTTCGTAACAGTCTTATCTTGGGTTTACTTTTAAAATTGAGAACAGGGGAACTGGTTACTAGTTAAAGGGTATTTCATGATACGTAGACTACAAACTCAAAAGGTGCACTGATATCAGTTCTATAAACAACAAATGTGAATATAACTTATTTAAGCCTATTAGTTCACATTTTAAAAAAGCACCCTCATTTGTTTAAATTAAGTACTTTAAATGGTTCTTGAAAGTCTATTGTAGACATGATATACTCAGTCCAACTAGCTGGGGGGGGGGTGGTTTATGTGACCACATTCAATTCAGAGTCTGATTCAGAATTAAAAATCAAACTGCATTACACAAAAGTTACAGTCATGGGTAGCATAATCAGTTCCTCAGATAATATAGCTTCCAGAGCTTTCATCGTCCTGGTCACGCTCCTTTTTTGCTTTCACTTACACACATCTTTCTTCTAAAGAAACAAAATGTATAAAAGTCCACCAAAATTCTGAAAGTCACAGTTTGTACAGCACTGAATGATAGTAGCTTTGGCATTTGATATTGCAAAGTCACTTTTGTCACAAGTACTTTCTTCATTCTGGGTCAAGGCGAGGTAAAACAGGAAGAATAAGATTCCCAAATGCAGAATCTTGAGTTATGAAGTAGCCAGATGAGTGCGCGTGTGCATGCTGGGAAAGGGTTAAAAAAAAGACAAAGGAAAAAGGCAATTTAGCTATTAAGAGTCACAGTTCTTCAACCAAGGCATTAAAAATTACTTATCCTTTCTGAGTGCTTGATACCAAATTTGTTTTAAAAATCAGTTCTTGTACTGTTAATTTTGTTTAAATACACAGGAGACAGACAATAATAAAGAATTCATATTAACCATTTCCACCAGGTACTAATTTATCACCCTCACTCTCTCCCCTGTGATGCTCTTCAGTCAATAATTGAGTCAAAGACATGAATTACTTTGTTCCTTGGCGTGGGGAGGAAAACTAGCAACAAAGGTCCCAAAGTACTCTGCTCTTGGTCAATAAAGCAGGAGAATGAGAAGGGCAGTGGCTGGAAGGAGAAGGGGGGAAGGCAGCTGACTACTGGTGATTAAGATACCACCATTCTGTAGAGAATGCTGGAATATAAATAACGGCAAACCGCCAGTGATGTCCCTTGTCACTAAACAAAGGACTGTTTATAGGTGGTCTAAAGTGAGATGATCTTTAATGTCCCTTCCAATTCTGAAATTCTAAGGTTTAAAAGCATAGGTAACGCTGTCTTGTCCAAGGTCTCTGGGAATCTTAGTTAAATTATCCAAGATCAAGGAAATACTAAAATTGTTTATCATAATAACAATTTTTTAAACTGACGGATTATCACATTCCTATAGTAACAGTTAAGTGTTTAAACATTTCCTGCACAGCAGACATGCTGACCATTAAAAGAAGAATCCAAACAATAATAAACCGAAAAGACTATGAAAGGACATAATGGCACGGCAGATGTGAAAAAATATACATGTCCTATTATACTAGCCAGTTCAGCTTTGCAAGATCATTCTGTCCATCCCAATCTCCTAAACTCTTCTGTGCACAAGCAGTCCCTCACCGGGTGCGGCGCAGCATCAATCATGCCCGCGTCAACACCATGAAAGATACTTTCATTACTGCTGCGTTGGTCCTGCAAATCCTCTGGGCATGACTGAGCGTCAGCAAACCACTGCAATTATGTGTGGAACGTTTTTACTGCTATTGCTCCACTGAAATACAAAATAAGAACTGTGCTAGTTCCCAAGCCTCAGGAAATCTCCAATGAGACAAGAACGTCAGTCACGCTTTCCTCACCTGCAGAGCCGCCTTCTGCTGGGCTGCAATGTGCTGCTGCTCTGCGTGGTCCCGGAAGTCCTTGTTAAGAGAGGGTCTCGAGAGCGCAATGCTAAAATGGGAATCTTAGTTACTTGACTGTTTAGAGACTCCCTTACTTCTGAATCACATTTTTCATCAGATATTCTATGTAGGGATTACAAAAAAAAAAAAAAAGACCTTCCCGAATAAGTCTTTTTTCCTTCTCCCACTGTTCAATTTGTATGAAGAAAGCCTGTATTATTTACTAGGGCTTCAGATTATCTCCTTTTTATTGATGATTTATGGTCCTTTGCTTTCAAAGAGATTTGAGGTACTCTGGTCTCTCATAAAGTTGCCCTAGGCCTGGGGCAAACGAGCTTGACACATTTGAAGAAATTCAGGGTTCAGTAGGACTGGAGGTCAGGGCTGGGGAGGGAAGAAGTGGGTTGGCAAAAAATGAGGCTAGGGAGGAAGGCAGGTACCAGGCTATGTAGAGCCTTGTGAAGTAAATTAAGAAATGTAGACCTTATCCTAACAGTGAAGGGAGGCTCCCAAACAGTGCTGTAAGCAGGAGAGTGACTTGATCAGAATGATCACGTTGCAGTTCAGAAAGACCGCCACAACGGCAGACAGTGCTGGTCCTCTCCCAGCAACTGTTCCCCTCCCCGCCTCCTAGCTATTGGAACCCATGTTTGGTTCAATTATCATGGGTCCCATGCTTCAGGGTAGGTCAGGCTATCCCCCAGGGGGGACCTTTGATTAGTATAAGACGATACCATTTCCCCTGTCGGTTTCCTGTTTAGGCAAGAGGAAGGTTCACAATTGCTGGCAACTAGACTTCATGGGTAGTCTGCTAGAAGGCTTTGAGAACGTTTTCCTCAGGCTTACAAAACAGACATAGGCGAGGAACCTTTCTGGCTTTTGCCTCTATAGGGGGCTCGGGGTAGAGTGATGCCTAGGCTACTGCAATCATATTTTGACCAGTAGGGAGGTGCAGACCCCTGGAGAAAGGAGAGATAAGAGGAAGCTGGGTCACTGATGACGCTGGTGTGCCACTGCAGTAGCCCCTCTGGAACCACCTGATCTTCACGCTCTGGTTACCATATATCCTAACATTTATGCCAACTTCTTCGTTTTCTGTTACTTCCAGAGTAAAACATCCTAACTGACACAACTGATAAGCGTATTCGAGAGAACTAAGACTATGGGAAATTTAGTGACGTAGTAACTGAGACAAAAAAAAATGATAGTGGCCAGGACCAGGGTAGCCTCAGTAGCAATGAAGAAAAATGGACAGGTCTGAGACACATTTCAAACTATAAACATAAGAGAATGATAAATGCTTGGAGATGGAACTGAAAGGGAATAATAAACAATTACATTCACATTTCTGTCTTTGATGACTAGTAGATCTGTATCATTCATGGAGACAAGCAAGCCAAGAATATTAAGTAGGTAGAGAGGGAGGGAAGGTGAGTTCAGTGTGGGATACACTAAGTTTGAAATGCCTGGAAGACATCAAAGTGCAGATGTCCAGGAGGCAGTCTGGTGCTTCAGAGAGAGGACGAGGCTAGAGATGCAAATGTATAAAAGCTACGGGCACATAAATAACAGGCTGTGAAAGTGGAAGCAACTGTCCAGTGAAAAGATGTAGACTGGGAAACAGGGTCTAGAACAGAACTCTGCAGAATATCAACATTCAAGAGGCAGTGGAGAAGCGTCTGAAAAAGAAACCAAGATAGTGTAACAGTGGGTGAGTGGGAGCCCAGGAAAGAGAGTATTTCAAGAGGGAGGGAGCTGTATACAGTGGAATACCACTAGGAAGGGAGGGAGGGAGGGAGGAAGTCTTGCCGTTAACGACAACAAATAGCATATGATCTCGCTTATATGCAGAATCTAAAAAACAAACAAAAGAAAATGAAAAGACATATACACCTGAAACTAACACAACATTGTAAATCAACTATACTCGAATAAAAATTTAAAATATATATATTAACCAAGAAAAAAAAAGAAAACAAACTCATAGATAAAACAAACGAGTGGTTACCGGGGGGAGGAGGGTGGGGGGCCAAAAGAGATGAAGGGGATTAAGAGGCACAATTCTTCAGTTAAAAAATAAAGAAGTCACTGGAATATAATATACAGCACTAGGAATATAATTAATACTATTGTATTAACTTTGTGCGGGGACGATGGTTACTAGACATTGTGGGGATCTTTTCATAATGTGTGCACACGTCAAATCACTATGTGGTATCCCTGAAGCTAACACAACTCCATTTCAATAAAAAAAAAAAAAAGGAGGCAGAAATCAGTGGTGTCAAATAATGTTAGGAAGTCTAACAAGAAAAGGACCACCAGAAAAGGTCCATCAGATTTAGCCACAAGGAGGTTGCAAGTGACCTAGGCTCCAACCTGTTCTTTGGGGTGGGGGTGGGGAGGCCCGGAAGTCAGACTGTAGTGGGTTGAAGAATAAATAAGTGAGAAAGCAGAGATGAGTATGTAGAGACAACTCCTTTAAGAGGTCTGGTGAAAAAGAGGGGAAAGTTAGGATGGTGGCTGAATGGGATAATGGATGTCAGAGAAGAGATTTAAGGTGGCAGAAACCGAATACAATAAAGGTCATTAAGCTATCTCAATTTTACCTACTTTGCATAATGCTTAAAAAGTGGGACATTAACAATAATTTCAGTAACAAAAAAAATCTGTACAAAGCTCTTTTTTTGAAAGCAGGCTGTAGGGAAATTTTAATAGTCTGATTAGAATTAAAATATTTAAAATCTAAGCAATTAAATAATCTAATTTTTCACATCCAACTAGGAAATATGTTAAATTCCAATGTTAAAGAAACAAACCATTGCCAGCCAATTTCAGTTATATGGTCCAAGACATTTTTTATATCACTGAATATAAAAACGACATTATTCTTCAGTACCTAGCTCCAGGATGATTTGTTGAAGATTGGTTCTGCATTAGTAATTTTCTTTTTTCTTTGTCCAGTTCTGCCAAGATTGCAACTCTATTTTTGTTTTGAAAACCTAAAAAAAGGGGGGGGGGGGGGATGAGAAAGAGAAATAAAATGTTTCAGAGCTGTTTTATAAACCTAGGCTCCCTAGAAACCCAGAAAGCAACATTCTATTCTCTAACAGGATGATGAACCCCCTAGGAAGCAGTTTCTCTAGATGGTTACGATTTCCCTACTGCTTATTTTCCAGCAACTTTAACAGCATAATATGCAGATAAATGCAAACTATAATACTGAGGACTTTTAAGACTTAGTTCTGAAGAATTTTAATCAAAGTATGGGTAACAGCATTTGTTTTATAACATAATTTCTGCGGCCCCAAATGCTACAGGGACTGATCTCTGTCCTGCCCAGTCAATCTCTGGGAGTGGAGACAGTTCTCAGTTGAGGCCTTTTTGTGAATGCCTCTTTCATGGCAGGGGAAAGCATTAGACACACTCAGGTCAAAACAGTATTTCTTTTTCTCAACTGCTTTCATTCAGAAATGACACACAGTCTTTCAAGGAACAAGTCAAAGGACCGCACTGACTAAAGAGCAATTCCGAGAGAGAGAAATGGAGCATAACTGACAGGGTAACAAACAGATAGGTCCCTTATCAAATACTGAACACTGGGATCGATTCTGAGCTCCAATTTTAACATAAGATCTAGAGCAGAGGTTCAAAGTCCTGGCCCGGAGCAGCATCCCACTATGTTTTTAAAATGTGAAATAAATGCCAACATGTAGACACTGTATACAAAATTCTCATATTACTTGCTTCTCCTGGAACATCTCAAGGTCTGGCAGCAGGGGTCTGGATGCCCCCATAGCAACAATTAGGTAGAACAAAGAAACAGTTGTCCCCTTTAGCTGGGCACTCTCCAGCTCGTATTACAATCCTTATCGTATTGGTTTATCCCTGTAGGCATTTATGTTTCTGATCCCTAATTTAGAAAAAAACAAATGGAAAAGTTAAAGGATTAGGAAACAGAACTATGGGGGCCAAAAAAGGCCAGGGGACTAGAATCACTGGGTTGGCATCCCTGCACTAGAAGAAAGAATGAAGAAGGGGGAAGGAGGGAGCATTTTTCAAGCAGAGCAGATCTGAACACTCCTAAGGGTACTCAGGTGAGGGATTTTAAGCATTTTACATTGATTATATAAAGGCAAACTGGGTGGTAGGATGCATACCTCCTGCTCTCCTGGGGAGAGGGCGTGGGTCAGGGACAGCACGGTGCACAAGGAACAGCAGCATTCACACTGAGACTGGGCTGCACTAGCAGCAGCTGAGGCTTGCAGCACTTTCCCCCAAACCTGCTCTTAAATCTGGTAGCAGTAAATTGACTGAGGCCAGGATTCTGGGCAAAACGGGTCTCTGCCACACCCATTTTAGGAATTTATCACCTCCATTTTCCTTCCCTCCCCCCTCATGCTTATGCCATCAACCTGTCATCAAATTCTAGCAATAGCAGACTCCTCCTTTCTGGATCAGACAATTCACACGAACACCTTCTGGTACTTCTGAGGAAATGGATTTGCAAGCCTTCAGGTGATTCTTCATCTATTCTAATCCTAATTCTAATCCTCCTTCCTGCCGACCTCTTCAGAGAAGAAGCTCTATAAGGCCTTTACATCCGACTCATCATTACCTGCTCCACCCAACCTCATAGATGGGATTGTCTCAGGAGAAGTCTTCTCCTTAAGGAAGGATTTAATACAGAACTCCCAAGAATGTACAATATTTATGCCCGTGAGTGCTAATGTTATGGTAAAGGGTGCCGTATGTGAAAATAATTTAAACTTTGTCAACATACTGGTAAAGAAATACCATTAGCAAGGTAATACAGAACATCAAGTCCAAAAAACCTAGTAAGTATGCCGTCCTAACATCTTGTAGTTTAAAAAAAAATAATACCCATAAATTGAAAGAAAAATATTTGATTTCATTTTAAAATAACCACTAATGCAGTGTGTGTATCTGGGCACTGTATAACTTTGCAAACCTGGGGATCAGTTCAGACACTACCATCTCCATTCCCTGTTCCACACTGACTTTCACACAGTACTTGTTTCTCATCAAAGCAATTGCCAAAAACCCACTTCACAAAAATATATCATCATCAAAAAGAATGTAAGGAAGAACAATCACGGATCATTACAATCAGCAGTAAATGATGGAGGACTTCCCTGTGGTGCAGTGGTTAAGAATCTGCCTGCCAATGCAGGACACACAGGTTCGATCCCTGGTCTGGGGAAGATCCCACATGCCACAGAGCAACTAAGCCCGTGCGCCACAACTACTGAGCCTGCCTCTAGAGCCTGTGTGCCACAACTACTGAAGCCCGAGCGCTCTAGGGCCCGTGCTCTGCAACAAGAGAAGCCACCACAATGAGAAGCCCACGCACCACAATAAACAGTAGCCCCCACTCACCACAACTAGAGAAAGCCTGCATGCAGCAACAAAGACCCAACACAGCTAAAAATAAATAAATAAATAATTTTTTTTAAAGGAATGTATCACACTGGTAAGGTAAACATTAAATTGCCCATATTTCACCATTTTCTACCTACAGAAACAATAATTTCATATGATTCACTAACTTAAAAAAAAAATCATGTCTTTCTTGGCTGGGTCAATAACAGCCTCCTTTTAAAAAATTTCAGGCATGTTTGATAATCAGAGCACAGGTGGCTATAGTAAACTCCCTGTTACCATGGAAAGTAAGTGTGAAAATCAGTAACTATAGGCTCTAAATTAATATTAATACACTAGTTTCTTTGCCCATGATCTTTGCCCACTAAGGAGAGGTACATTATTCTCAAATCTATTTTACTACCTCATGGTGAGCCTGTTACCCAAATAAACAAATCAGTCAGTATATATACATCAGATGGGAAGTATAGAATATGGGTATTATTGATTTTATATAATAGAAACTTCCCTAAAAGTAATGTAATACAAATTAAGGTAAGATAATTATGGAAGGATAAGTATACCAGAATGTGTTATTTAAAGGAATCCAAGTTTGCTGAATTTTATGCTAAGTATGATAAATGAATAAAGTATTAGATCTGTCTTAAAAAATAAAATAAAATAAAATAAAAGGAATCTAAAAGTGAGTTCTTTGTAAAGTGAAGAATGCTTTCCAGCTTGAGGTTAGGCAACAACTGGAACATTAAAAAGAGAATAATAATTATAACTAAATGGAACAAACTGAATATATGATAAACCATGAATTCGTAAAAAGACAGAAAAAAGAAAGTTCGGGAATTCCCTGGGGGTCCAGTGGTTAGGACTCTGCACTTTCACTGCCGAGGGCTGGGATTAAGTTCCTAGTCTGGGAACTAAGATCTCTCGCAAGCTGCGTGGTACAGCCAGAAAAAAAAAAAAAGTTGAAGTATATAAAAAGATTGTAAAGAAAAGTGAAATAGTAGTTATTATGTTAATAATTAGGTTAGTGTATAATTAGGTTAGTGTTAACATTTAAATGTTTTGTTTCTCCTATTAAGTTTATATCTGTTTATAAAGTATAGCTGTGTACTTTTTTGTTTAGTTATAGGAGGCGGGGGTAGATTTAGGGAACAGTGGATCAGCTAAATAGTCCTAGAAAAAGCAAGTTATACCAAGAACAGGAGGGTCAGATCAGTGCAGGTACACACATACACACACCCCATTTGAAAGGAAACCCAGCGGTATATAAGCACCCATGGTCACACATAATGACCAAGTAGAAAACCTGAGTTCTAACTGGATGAATTAGTGAAATATCCTACAGACAGCTAACAATACAGACCTGATCCCTGATTTCTTGGGAGGTGAAACATCCATAATTCCTGCAGGAGTGCTACCAAAGGCCAATCCATAATGACAACAGAACAATGGGCTATAAAACACTAATCACATTAAAAAAAGAAAAGAAGAAGAAGAAGAGTATTGCATTCAGGGAGTAACCCCAGGTTGCAAGAAACTAAAAATCTATGAGAAAAGGCTTGAGTTAAAAAAAAAAAAAAATCCCACTAACTTAGCAAGTAAAGTTTAGTTACAGAAGTGACCAGCTCACACCAAAGCAACTTTTAAAGGCATACTCAAATCTTGTGATTTACCTAAGAACCAAATCCATTAACAAACCTAAACCTTGACTAATCTGAAATTTTGGGGGTTTTTTTGGTAGTGGTAAGACAACCATAACCCTAGGAAGGTATAAAAAAAATTACTAAAGTCCTGGGAAAGTACAGAAAATAAGAATCTGGGAAAGTTATTATAATCCAAGGAAGATATTTTTAAAAAGTACTACAAGAGAGTATATGAATTAATTAAACCCATGGGTTAGTAATTTTAAAACAGGTTTAAGTGTAGTAAGTTTTGCAATCACTATATAAAGTGAAGTATTATAGAAGTCAAATTGCAATTTAAACTGTTATTAAAGAGAATTTAACTAAATAAGTTCATAATCAATTCTAAATGTTTAAAACATTTTATTTTGGAACTTGGTTTATAAGTAGGTTTAAAACCTGAGTATTAATTATGAGCAGCGATGGGGATTTCTCTCCATGCACAAAATCCCCTCAGACATTAAAGAACATGTTAAAATAGTTAAACAAGAGGTCATGACAACAGGGGTAGCTCATAGCCTTGCTTCCCTGGTAAAGACTGGATAATGCCTCTCTATCTCACTTAACGCCCCATGCTCCCACCCAAAGCCTGAGTTTTATACTTACAATACCTCCTTCTTCCTACCCACATCCAACCATCACCTAGTCCAACCAATTTTATCTCCTCAATGTCTCTAAAATAACTTCCCCTCTCAACCCCTATTCCATAGTCTCACCAGGCAAGGTTATCTCCTGCATAACATTCTAGAGCTTAATGTCCACATGTAGGCAGCTGAGAGCCAAAAAAACTACTTTACAGGGAAAGGGTATGGTCAGGTCTATAAGGCTTTTTATTTTCTGATCTTGTCTAATGCCCTGAAACCTATGCTTCCTTCTTGAGCTTTCAAAAATAATCTAGTACTAATTTACATGTCAGTTTTGCACAAAACATTTACTATATCACAGAAATATATGAAAGTCAACAGATAGCAGTTAGGTAATAATAATAGCTTATTTCAAAATTGGAACTTAAGGCAAAAAACTAGGTAGTCTATTTGGTTATGTGAAGTAGTTAAGTATAATTCTCTAGAGTAAGATTCTCCCACCTTCAGGGTTTGCAATGCAAACTTACTCTAAGGCATCGATATATAAAATTTAACTTTTATTATAATCACTACATGAACTATTTTTTTTTAAAACACAAACTGTCTTTTTGCATAATTCCACATTTTACTTTTACATTATTTTACATGTATCTTAAAGTTCTGTGTAACTTTTACATTCTTAGAAGCATGAGGGTGTTAAAATACATTATCTCACGTACAGTAGGAATTACTTAATATTCCTTTATAACTAAATTTTTCCTAATAAAATTAGAATAGAGCAGCACACTCCGAAAGTTCCACTTTTAGACTATATCTCCATTCACAATCATATATATTCTCATTTCCACACTCATTTATAGAAACATTTATTTAAATGCCCACATACTTCTGTGTCACTAAAAATATTCTGGAGTAACTAGAATTACATCAAATTGCATTTAAAACCTAACAGTTGATATTCACTTTGCATGAATAGTTCTACGACACTTAAAATAAGGACTAACAGGAATTCTTTTCACTGAAAAAAATCTAAAACCAAATAATGGGGGACTTCCCTGGCACGATGGTTAAGAATCTGCTGGCCAATGCAGGGGACATGGGTTTGATCCCTGGTCCGGGAAGATCCCACATGCCATGGAGCAACTAAACCCATGCATCACAACTACTGCACCTGCACTCTAGAGTCCACGAGTCACACGAGTCACAGCTACTGAGCCCAAGTGCCACAACTACTGAAGCCCGTGCACCTAGAGCCCATGCTCTGCAACAAGAGAAGCCACCACAATGAGAAGCCCTCGCACCACAATGAAGAGTAGTCCCTGCTTACCACAACTAGAGAAAGCGCATGTGCAGCAATGAAGACCCAACACAGCCAATAAATAAGTAAATAAATTTATTAAAAACGACAACAATAAAACTAAAGAATAAAAATTATTGTTTGATTAGTGGGGTTATGGATAATCTACTTTCCAATTATAGTTGTTATATTGCTTTCATGACTGATTTTTTTTTAAGATATTTTAAAATATTTGAATCCTTTCAAGTGGTTATCTTACAAGCTATATACTCTTCACAACTATACAGTAAATCGAACTAACCTCCTCAGACAGCTGTTCAGGGGGAGTTCCCTGGTGGCCTAGTGGTTAGGATTCCGGCTTTCACTGCCATGGCCCGGGTTCAATCCTTGACTGGGTAACTCAGATCCCACAAGCTGTGCAGCACGCCCCCACCCCCCCAAAAAAGACAGCTGTTTAGGATTGGAGGACAGTCACTGTGGCACTATTAGTTTAACATGTTTTTAGTTATTTATTGATTCAACTTATATTTATTGTGTGTCCATGACATACACACAGGCACTAAGGTAGATTCTAAGGGTGCAGTGATGAGCCACAACCTGACTTGATTCTAGCGCTCATGGTTCTTCAACATTCCAGTGAAGACAGAGATGCTCAAATAACTACACAAATGAATGTATAATCAGAGTCTAAGATGAGTAGTCTAAAATAAAGAAATGAAATTCTATAAGCATTTATAACATTCATTATAGGAATCAATGTTGAGTCAACGTGACCTAGACTTGGAGTAGGGGCAGCAGGGTCAGAGAAGTCTCCCACAGGAAGTAATGCTGGAGCTGAAATGTTAGATTAATTAGGTTAATTAGGGGTGAGGGACAAAATAACCGTCCCCCCTTTAGAAAGATCACTGTAGCTACAAGGTTGAGAACAGACTAGACAAGAGAAAAAGACTATTACAGTAGAACTGCTAGAGATGACAGAAGATGTTAGTGGCCTGGGAAATGGAGAGAGATGAAGAGACCCAAGAGCTTTTTAGGAAGTGAAATCAACAGGACAGTGAGAGAATAAATATGAAGTAAAGAATGAGGAAGAAGGTGTCATCGATGTTTCTGAGGTTTCTGGCTCATATAGTTAAATGGTATTTTATTTCTATTTTTCTATTGCTGCTGTAACAAATCACCACAAACTTAATGGCTTAAAACAACACAAATCTATTGTATTATCTTACAGTTCTATAGGTCAGCAGTCTCACTGGGCTAAAATCAAGGGTTGCATTCCTTTCTGGAGGCTCTAGGAGAGAATCTGTTTCCCTGCCTTTTCCATCTTTTAGATGCACCTAAGTTCCCTGGCTTGCGGTCCCCTTTCTCCAACTTAGAAGCCAACAACATTACATCTCTCTGACCCTTCTTCTGTGGTCATTTCTCTCTCTGACCACAGCCAGGAAAAAGTTCTCTACTTTTAAGGACTCGTGTGATTAAAGTGGGCCCACCTGGATAATCCAGGATAATCTCCCCATCTCAAGGCACTTAACCTTAATCACCCATGCAAAAGTTCCTTTTGACATGTAAGGTAACATAGTCACAGATTCTGGGGATTATGACATGGGCATTTTTTGGAGGCGGGCAGGGAGAATATGATTCTGGCTACCATACTCCTTAATGATATTTAAAATGTATTCAGTGGTTAAAGCTCAAACTTATTCAGAGGAGACAACCTGATGTCTAAGTCTCAGCAGAATAAAAAATATAACAACATTATTAAGTTAATGTGAATTAATAAGTACCAGTAACTAGTCTTCTAGATATCTAGTTAATGGCAAACACATCCTATAACCTACAAGATTACAAATTATTCAACTCTTAGCCACCTTTGGAACTTACTGAAAATACAGACCAAGGAAAGGAATAAGCCCTGGTGTCTGCTCAGGTGATCTCCCTGTGTTCAAGTTCTCTTTCACTCAGACCCCAAGGACTTACCCCTTATAAGCTACTGCCACTTTTTCTATCCATTGAGGTTTCTTGTCTTCAGCAATGGCTAAATAAGATGATGAAATCTCTTCTGTGTGAGTCACTCTTTCCTCCTCACTCATTTTTCTTTTCCTCTTACAGATAAACTCACAGGCCCATTTCCTTGTAAAGATTTTCTGCTTAATAACAGATGCAGAAGAGATACAAAAATTAAGATAAGGCCTTTGTCCCTAGTCTAGAGCTCCCAATATTTTCTTAGATGCTATAATTAAAATGTTCTTTTTTTAAAATAATTTATTTATTTATTTATTTATGGCTGTGTTGGGTCTTCGTTGCTGCGCACAGGCTTTTTCTAGTTGTAGCAAGAGGGGGCAGTTCTTCATTGCAGTGGCTTCTCTTGCTGCAGAGCACGGGCTCTAGGCACACGGGCTTCAGTAGTTGTGGCGCATGGGCTTAGCTGCTCTGTAGCATGTGGGATCTTCCCGGACCAGGGATCGAACCCATGTCCCCTGCATTGGCAGGCGAATTCTTAACCACTGCGTCACCAGGGAAGTCCTATTAGAATGTTCTAACCCTCCAGCCAAAGTGCAGTATGGGAAAACAGTGAACAGGGGACTTGGACACAGATTCAGTCTGGGTTCTCATCTCAGTATCACCCGTTACTACTTAATATTGGGAAAATTACCTCACTATGCAGGACTGAGGAACATGACAGTGACAACTTTGAAGGGTGGTTATATGAAATATAGAAAATATAAATAAAATACCTAGCACACTGCCTGCCACGTGTTAGCTGCTTAAAAAATACTAGCTATTCCTGTTATCATTACTTAGTGTTCTCTATCATTTAGATTGTTAACCTCACTAGAGTCTTGTCGGCCCCATTCTGACAATTCTCTTTCAGTAAATAGTTTTCCATTACACAGGGTACAACTGATTAGCACAGCTTTCTAGGTTACACTCACATGACAGACTTCCCAGGCCAGTCTGAATGGGGATCACAAGCTCTCCTCTACTATACAAACAATCTCATGTTAATTCACATCATATTCTCCCTCAACTCAGTTTCACTCCTATTTGAACCTAGGCCTACAGATCAGTCCTAGCAACAGAAAACTACTGTACTCTCTCTGCCATGGCAATGAAAAAATGAGACAAAAAGAAATCTAGCTTTAAAAAACCCAACTCCAAACTGTCTTTGCATCCACATTCTCATCTTTAAAAAGGTACAAATACAAGAATTTTAAGATGATTTTTATGTACCACTAGGATAAATTCTTAATTGAGAGGTAGCCTACCTTAGTACAAGCCTGAGGGTAAATCTGCTTTCCTTCTGGACCAAAGTGGTTTAGGTAAGACTTGTACTTGGGCCTGAGGTCAAGTAAGATACCTCCCAGGAACTATACTACTCCATTCTTACACACTACCCTGAAATCACAGCTAAGAGCATCCAAAGTAGCCCCAAATCAATAGTTCCCACCACTTGATCTGCAGGGCTTATAGTTATTACTCTAAACATTTTGAGATAACTATAATATAAAAGAATCAAAAGAATGTACATTCTTTACTCAGCTTTCTCTGTGTATCTGAGAGCAGGTTAGACCAGCCTCCCAACTGCCACATATCATCACAGGATCTCGATATTTACCAATAATGAGAGCCTCTTTACATAGGCATGGTACCCTGGCCAAATTCCAGTCTGACAATCTGCCTCTACATATAAAATTCTCAAGATGTTACTTCTTATCAGTCAAATAATTATTATGAACCTATCATATGTTCCACACTATGATGGATGCTAAGAAGAATATGACACTTCAGTAACTGTCTGCCAAGAGCTTGTGAAATTTAGCAGTTTAGATTACTACTATAGTATGAGAGGCTGCTAGATATGAAAGAGGGCCTGTCCCCTACACCAGAGACATTAATACATAAATTACAACACATGGATAAAGATTTTTTAAAAGTCATTGTTCTTTCAGTTATCACTATAATTATGGAACCTGGCATTCAATCCTCATTAATAAGTAGTTCCAATACACATAAATAGTACAGAAATAATTTAATATAGAGAGTAAAACGCAATAGATCCAAATAAATAAAAAATTTAAATTGTACTGAGAGTCTAGGAGTCTATCGAACATCATGTGGACTCCCTCTGCTGGCGTCCAACAGCAGCAGCTCCATGACACAAACAAAATCACTGACAAATAGCAACAAAAGCCAAAGGACTGACCTAAATTCGCTTCTATTTAGATTAGGGGATGTTTCATAGTGGATTTGACTATGGATCAATCAAACACAACAGTAAAAATGACTGTGCTTTATTGCAACTGCTAAGAAAAAAAAAGAGTAGCAAATTGTAAATCTCAAATATCTGTGCTATTAAAACAAATGGATAAAAATTTTTAATTTCTTTTTCATTTGGACTGCATTGTGTGATTTTTAGCAGCATATTTTCTCTCCAAAATAGATTTCCCTTAGTCTCATTTTGGTTCAAATTAAATTATTTTTAATCCGAATCCTTATAACTTGGTGAAAAGAAGAGGTCAAAGACCACAGGGGAATGCTGACCTGTGATTAGTCCACAGAGCACATAAATCACATTTGGTTATTTGAGAGAACACAATAGTATTAGCTGGTTACAATCAGAAAGGCTGTCACCACAGCTAGCTTTTTTTTTTTAATTAATTAATTTACTGATTGATTGCCTGCGTCGGGTCTTCATTGCTGCACAAAGGCTTTCTCTAGTTGTGGCACACGGGCTCAATAGTTGTGGCTTGTGGGCTTAGTTGCTCCGTGGCATGTGGGATCTTCCTGGCCCAGGGATCGAACCCAAGTCCCCTGCATTGGCAGGTGGATTCTTAACCACTGCGCCACTAGGGAAGTCCCCACAGCTAGCTTTTTACAAAATCACACTTCTATAAAACTCATGTAACCTTTAGTTTGTCCTAAATGCAACCAAAATACTAAAATAGATTCAGCAAGCTTCCAGCTTCCAGTACTAGCAGAATAGTTTGGTTAGAGTAATCCTGCCACAAATATAAATAAGTTCTAGGCAAAATATTAAACATGGTTTATTTGAAGGCAGTAGAGACTAACCAAAATCAGGCAGAAACTGCAACTGGTGGAATTTGGGAACTGGTGGCATTTTGCACTCCTCAATCCACCAAGAGCTTGCATAGCCTCGCCTTACTGGCTTGAGGTGTTAGAGGATGGAGTTCAGGTCTAGCAGAGTAACCAGAAGATTAGGGGAGAGACTTGAGAGGGAAAGGCAGAAGAAGTAAAGCCCAAGACATGTCTATAAAATCCACTCAAAGTTTTCACTTTCTGCTAAACGACACATACATGGGGGAGACAAATAAAGCACTGAAGCAGCAACTGGAAGCTGAAAAGAATAAGCTGCTGCCCCACGTTAAGGGAGACAAGAGTTTGGAGGACGAATTAAGCCAAGCCATCCACTAGAGCAAAAATCACATTTCAGAGGAATATAACAGAATCAGAGTCTCTACAATGTATTAGTCATAATATCCTGTATTCAATAATGAATCACTAAGTATAGTAAGAAAAAGGAAAATGTGACCCATTCTCAAAAAAAAAGCAGTCAACAGAACCAACTCCAAAATGATCTAGATGATGCAATTAGCAGTGACACAGGACCTGTATCTAGAGTCTTTAAAAAAAATTGATAATAAAAATAACCCGAAGTTTAAAAAATGAGCAAGGAGCTTGAACAAACACTTCACAAAGGAAGATTTGCATTGGCCAATAAGCACATAAAAAAGTGCTCAACATCTGTCATCAGGGAAATTCAAGTTAATACTACAATGAGATGTCACTTTACACCCTCTAATATAGCTAAAATGGAAAAGACCAACAATGCTATATACGAAACAACCAGAATTCTCACACTTTACCAGAGGGTATGTAAAGTACAACCACTTTGGGAAAAGGTCTGGCAGTTTTTCATGAAGTAAACTATACACTCAGCTGCTCCATTCCTAAATATCTATCCAAATGTCAGCAAAAAGACTTACAAAGGAATATTCAAAGCAAGCTTTACTCACAATGGCCAAAATTGATACAACCCCAAAGCCTCCAAAAAGGAGAATGAATAAATAAATTGTGGTAAATTCATACAATGGAATACTAGCCTGCAATAAGAAAGAATGAACTATTAATACACGGCACAACACGGATGATTCTCACAGACAGTACAGTGAGTGTAAGAAGCTGGACACAAACAAGTTTATGTGACGTTTAAAATAAAACAAGACTAAGGACTTCCCTGGTGGCGCAGTGGTTAAAAATCCACCTGCCAGTGCAGGGGACACGGAATCAAGCCCTGCGCTGGGAAGATCCCACGTGCCATGGAGCAACTAAGCCCGTGCGCCACAACTATTGAGCCCGTGTGCCTCAACTATTGCAGCCCATGTGCCTAGAGCCCGTGCTCCACAACAAGAGAAGCCACTACAATGAGGAGCCCGTGCACCACAATGAGGAGTAGCCGCCGCTCTGAGCAACTAGAGAAAGCCTGTGTGCAGCAATGAAGACCCAACGCAGCCAATAAATAAACTTATTAAAAAAAAAAAAAACCTTTGTTCCCAGCTTTTAAAAAAAAAAACAAGACTAAGATTAATTTAAAAATATGATGCGTCAAATAGCAGTTTAGACTTGATATGGAGAGGAAACAGAAGTTTGCTTCAAGTTTTTAAGCAGGAAACAACTTACAAATTGGAATTTAATACTTTCTAGAGATTAAATTTTTACTTTTGAAAACTTATTTTTAAATAAAAACTCCTTGTTTGGGATATATCTAACTTGATTTGCTTTTTACCTTTTAACACAGGTAAAACATGTATGAAAGTTCTTCAAGCAAATTAAAAGGCATGGAAATTGCCTAGTGACAATATAATTTGTTTAAAAGTGGTTCTGATCTCAAGTAAAAGAGCAAGAGAACACGAATGTCAGAGGAGGTCCTAAGGGTTACAATGTGAATAATATTAACACAGATTAACATATAGGGTTAATACCTATTAAGGATGTTACATATCTGATGAAACATTGGACTTGCTTCAAATACAGGGTTTTACTTGCTACTTTTAATTCTGGCTACAGTAACTGCCCTATGCTAAATTTTCTATCAAAATACTTTACTATATGGGGGAAAAGTTCCTAGTAATATAAGAAATTTCAGCACACATTTACCTTGTCCTGAAGGGTTTGCTGCCATCTTCCTATTTTCTGTTTCAACTATGTTCTGTGGGCAAGTGATCAGCACTTTGCAATCACCTGTAAAAAATAACGTGTAGACATATATCTTCATCTCTTCTGAAACATATGTCCGAAAGGCACACAGACTTAAACCAAGTGCCTCAAGTTATTTAATTAGAGGTGAAGGTTAAATGTTTATACTTGCAGATGGTGATACCAACATTTACCATTACTGTCTTTAACTACATCATTAGGTTGTGTTTACCAAATACTACCAAATGGATCAAATAATTGATAGCATCAGTATGAGCACAGGGCTAAGGAAGAAAAATCACTCATCTGTAGTGCCTCTCGAGTCATTTAAAAAACGTACCCAGCCACTACTGTGTATACTGAAAGAGAAAAAGGGCCAAATATGTATTGGGCACATACTTCACATCATACACTGTGTAAGATGATTGAAATTAGTTATTTATCCCCACTTTACAGATGGGGAGATCGTGCCCAAGGTCACAAAGCTAGTGCGAAAACTTTGGGCTGTTTCCAAACTTCGTGCTTTTGTACTGGGCCTTAGGGAGATCCCAAATGAGCAAGGCCCTACTCCTGCTCTCCACAAACACATAATCCGATGGGAAAACAGAGCCTCATTCAAGAAACCAGACTAAAAAAGTTTAACAAACGCGCTCTTTACAAGGCGTAAACAGTGCTCCAGAAGCAGAGAGGAATTGATTCTACTGGCGTGACGAGGGGATACCTTCTGGGGTGAGCGGGAAAGCACAAAACCTAGCAAACAGATGTCGGTTTCGAACGAGATAATGTTCAGTGTCTTCTGCGGCTGAAGCACAGGGCGAGCGAAGCCAGGTTAGGATAGGAGGGACAAGCGGGCCATCTTGTGACGGGGAACGACAAGCAGGGGTACGACAGGGCTAGGCTTGCGTCTCACAAGGGTCCCCGGGGCGTACGCAGAGGGCACGCCGAGCGGGGGCTGCGACCGAGGCCAAGGAGAGCAGGGCGAGTGAGAGATGCTGGGAGGCAAGGCTGGCGGGAAAGCCGCTGCCCAGTGGCAAAGGATGGCAGCAGCAGGTCAGCGCCAGGGCCACACACCTCCACCCCGGGGCCGCCAGGCGGACCTACTTACCGCGAGGCGAGAGAGCCCGGGAACGCCTCGCCCTCTGGTCGCGTTCTCCAAGGGGGCGCGACCACTTAAAGACCAGCAGCTCGAGCTCAACATGCAGCTCTACAACCTTCCCGCCCCCGCGGCGCTTCCGCCTCGTGATGACTTACACCCGAGTGAGCGGAATTCCCGCCTCCCGTCTGGACCCAACGGCCGCTGCTCACGGCGATTCGTACTTGAACTGCTAACCTCCTGCATACGCCACTTCCCTTCCAAAGAGTGGCAGCCGGAGAGGCTCATGGAACTTGCAGGCAGGGGCCCGAGTGGGCGGGGCGGGGCGGAGCCGGGGCGGGGCGGGGCGGGGCTGGGCGGGGCCGAGCGGGGCGCAGCGGCGTATCCTGCTGGCTCGGCTAGGTAGGGGCGGGGCAGAGACCAGCTGGGTCCCTAGCACCGCAAATGGCCTTTTCGTCCAGGCCGCTGGGGGGAGAAAAAAGCCACCAGTGCAGCCGGTCATGCGACGGTATGGGACGGAGGCAGAGCTGCGGGTGGGACTTGGAGAGCGAGCTTTAATAACCTCGGGTTGTGCGTCTTACACAAATCTCGGAAATACTTTTAAAGTTTAAATAATCATATGTAAGAAAAGCACTAAACTTGTAGAATTACAAGGTTAATAAAAGTGTGCAATAATCTGTATTTAAGAAATGGATATGCCACATCTCAGAACACGAAGTCTCTCCTAGTGGGATCGCCAAATGGCCTGATTCCAGCGCAACAGAGCTACGTATCTACGTTGAGCAATAACCTTGTATTGATGTGTCACCTGTTCTGTGATCGTTAACCATCTTAATGTCGTTCTTAATAATCGATATTTGCTCAGTAATAAATGTTTATGATGCACAATTTTGTTGCCCATGGGTCCGAGACTGAAATAATATGACTACCAAGCATTTATTAAGCACCTTGTACGTGTGAGGTGCTTACAGTGCATCATCTCGGGTCCTGTCAATCCCCGATTTATATATGACTTATATTTATTTATATATGTGTGTGTGTGTGTGATTTATTCATAAATTTCTTTATGATTTCTATATCAGACTCAAAAAGATTCAGTTATTTTATGTCCTTAGTTGAATTTCAGTGACTAAAGTTCTTTCTGATGCAAAGGTCCATGTTCTTAAATCTCACACATTGTCTCTGCTCTGGAGAAAAGAATTCCTTTGAGACCAGCTCAGGGAGCTCAGTAGTCGGCTGACTACTTTCTTTTATTTATTTTATATTTATTTTTAAATCTTTTTTTCTTAATATTTATGTATTTATCTTGGCTGCACCAGGGTCTTAGTTGCCACATGAGGGATCTAGTTCCCTGACCAGGGATTGAATCCAGGCCCCCTGCATTGGGAGCGCAGAGTCTTACCCACTGGACCACCAAGGAAGTCCCTGAGTACTTTAATCTAGGTATAAAGTGAGCATTTTGGTAGTTGACCAGGACCTCTTTTCAGTTTAGAGACCTTTCTGAGTTCTGGCCTGGCTAAAATGATGACTGGAATGTATATGGCTGACAGAACCTTAGGAGAATTTCTTGGGTTTAGGCTGCCTGACTAGACAATACAGAAACTAGGGCATAAGAAAACTCCAGTCTAAGTCCCAAATGGACATTATGAACAAACTTAGTTAAGCTGAAAAAAAGAGTTCTACCCCAGAACAATATTTTGTAATTTCCTAGTAAATTCAGCCTCCCAGGTTTCGAAGAACATTAGCAGGAGAAAGATAACTGTAACTTGCTGCTGATTGTTTTCTCTTGGTTTTTTTTTTTTGAGGAGACATCAATGTCTTCAAGAATCTTTTTTTAAATTAATTAATTAATTAATTAATTTTGGCTGCATTGGGTCTTCCTTGCTGTGTGTGGGCTTTCTCTAGTTGTGGCGAGCAGGGGCTAGTCTTTGTTGCAATGCGTAGGCTTCTCATTGCAGTGGCTTTCCCTTGTTGCAGAGCAGGGCTCTAGGCATGTGGACGTGGTGCGTGGGCTCAGTAGTTGTGGCTCGAAGGCTCTAGAGCGCAGGCTCAGCAGTTGTGTCCCACAGGCTTAGTTGCTCCGCGGCATGTGGGATCTCCCTGGACAAGGGATCGAATTCGTGTCCCCTTCATTTGCAGGCAGATTCTTAACCACTGCACCACCAGGGAAGTCCCACTGCATGTCGTTTTACCCTTTATTTGGGGGAGTGTTAGCTCTTGAACCCCCCTGTCTTCTTCTTGAGACATTTTGGGACTTCAGCCTTACAAGAATTTTAACATATTGGTTAATAGTGGGTCAGTTTACCTGAGTTCAGATCCCAGCTCTGACACTTAATGATTGTGAGCCCTAGTTTAATCTTTTGGTGCTTCAGTTCTATTATCTATAAAAAGGAAATAAAAATAAATGAGTGACTGCTTCATATCTGTTAGATGGCTACTATTGGGGAAAAAGAAAAAACAAAACAGAAAATAAAATAAGGTGTGTTGGCAGAGAAATTGGAACCCTTGTGCACTGTTGGTGGAAATGTAAAATGATACAGCCACTAGTAGAAAACAGTATAATGGTTACCCCCCCAAAATTAAGGTTTTTGGGGTTTATACACAAAAGAACTGAAAGCAAGACCTCAGAGAGATATGTAAACACCCACGTTCATAGCAGAACTATTCACAGTAGCTAAGTGGTGGAAGTGACACAAGTATCCTTGAACAGATGAATGGATAAGCAAAATGTAGCATATACATACAATGAAATATTATTCACCTTTTAAAAAGAAGGAAATTCTGATGTGTGCTACAGTATGCATGAACCTTGAGGATATTATGCTAAGTGAAATAAGCCAGTCACAAAAGGACAAATACTGTATGATTCCACTTATATGAAGTACTTAGTCAAAATCATAGAGACAGAAAGTAGAATGATGGTTGCCAGGTGCTGGGGGAAAGGGGACAATGAAGAGTTGTTATTTAATGAGTATAGTGTTTCAGTTTTATAAAATGAAAAGAGTTCGGGAGATGAATGGTGGCATGGGGGTAATTATGAAAGAGCTGTGTTTTACTGGATATCTTGGTACTTGATCAATAAGTCTGCTGATTAAGTATGTAGATCCTATATATCTGCTAGGGGAAAGTGCAAGACAAAAGGGATGCGTGTGACAGTCCTGTGCTCTGTTAACTGATAAGGAAATGCCAGGTAACAGTCTGTGACATGCTTACTCCTGAAGCCATTATGATTATTACAGACCTTCAACATCAAAGTAGAGAGCTGAGAATAGTCCCCAGATTCCAGTTGGAGCCACCCTAACCCTCTCTTGCTATTTTGTGATTAATTATTTATGGGAAATGCATTACGCCAGACAGCCTTTAAAATCCAAGTGCGTAGGAATTTGAGACAATTACTGTACAAGTTATCTCTTGCTTGTAACAAATTATCTCCAAACTTGGCAGTTTAAAACAACAAATATTTATTCTCTTACAGTTTCTGAGGAACTGGAATTAAAGCAGCATAGACACCATGCTTCTCTGTTCCTCAATTTCTTCATCTATGGAAAAGGGTAATAAAAGCATCCCCTACCATGATATGTATGGTTGGACACAAGAGCATTTTCTACCTTACAGGAGTACAAGGGAAGCTACCCTTGAAGGAGAAGGGGGTTTCAATTAAGTCAGGAGATAGACAGGTGATTCGATGGTTTGGTTAAGGAGAATTTGCTTACCATGGAACGAAACCTCTAGAAACTATATGGCAAACTTGGTCACTATGCATAGTGTGAAGAGGATGCCCTTAGGAACAGCATGCATTTCTTCGACTTTCCTTGCCTCTCCCACCAGTTTTCTCTATTCAAGACTGTAGCGCTTCCCTGGTGGCACGGTGGTTGGGAGTCTGCCTGCCTATGCAGGGGACACTGGTTCGATCCCTGGTCCGGGAGGATCCCACGTGCTAAGGAGCAACTAAGCCCATGCGCCACAACTACTGAGCCTGCACACTAGAGCCTGAGAGCCACAACTATTGAGCCCATGTGCCACAACTGCTGAAGCCCGAGCACCTAGAGCCCATGCTCCACAACAAGAGAAGCCACCGCAGTGAGAAGCCTGCGCACTGCAACAAAGAGTAGCCCCCGCTCTCTGCAACTAGAGAAAGCCTGTGTGCAGCAACGAAGACCCAACACAGCCAATAAATTAATGAATGAATGAATTTTCAAACAAATTGTAAACTTTCATCTGCGTGGTGCAGTGTGAAGTCATTTGGCTTTCATTAGGCCCAGGACTACCCTTAGGCCCAGGCAAAAGGAGCTGCTTCCCCTACATATTAGAGGGTCTCGCATAACACACATGTGTACACACACACACACACACACACACACACACACACTCACCCACATTTGTTAAGGAACAGATGAGAACCTCTGTCACTTGGCACTGGCCCAGCACAACTTAGAACCTTGAATATCTGCTCCTGACGCTACTTGGGCCCCATGGAAACACTTCATGTCTCTTGCCCTCTTTTCTTAAAGCAAAAGGCAGTTGGGGTGGAATTCTGTAAAGGTTTATGGGTTATGCCCCCATTGAGGTCTGGGTTGGAGAGAAACCCAGCCTTCCTCCTGTGTGTCTCCTTTACACAACGATCACACTCACAACACTCTGACACCAGAGGTGGGAGGGGGGGTTCCACAAAAGCCTGAGGCACTGGGTGAGTGTCCTACAATTTAACTCAATTCTGACACCATCCACCTGGAGATAGCATTAGATCCTACAGGTGAAGGGCTCAGTCCCATGAGACAGCCCTCCCCGCCTTCAGGTGTCAACTGTAAGCAGTAGGTCCTCAGGTTACCCACAACTTCTGTCTGACTTGGCTACAAACTGGAAATTCCAGGACCTCTTTTTTTTTTTAATTTTTACTTATTTATTTATTTATTTATTTATTTATTTATTTATTTATTTATGTTTTTATTTATTGGCTGTGTTGGGTCTTCATTGCTGCCCGTGGGCTTTCTCTAGTTGCAGAGAGTGGGGGGCTACTCTTCGTTGCAGTGCACAGGCTTCTCATTGAGGTGGCTTCTCTTGTTGCAGAGCACCAGCTCTAGGCACGCAGGCTTCAGTAGTTGCGGTGCGTGGGCTCAGTAGTTGTGGCTCGAGGGCGCTAGAGCACAGGCTTGGTAGTTGTGGCACATGGGCTTAGTTGCTCCACGGCACGTGGGATCTTCCCGGACCAAGGCTCAAACCCATGTCCCCTGCATTGGCAGGCAGATTTTTAACCACTGTACCACCAGGGAAGTCCCCCCGCCCCAAGACCTCTTTTCCACATGGATTCAATTATATGCTAGAACAACTCACAGAACTCAGGGAAACATCTATGTTTAGCAGTGTATTAAAGGATATGATAAAGGATACAGATGAGCCGCCAGATGAAGACATACATAAGGCGGGGTCTGAGAGGGCCCCAAGTGCAGGAGCTTCTGTCACTGTAGAGTTGGGGGGGCTCACCCTCCTGGTATGTGTGTGGGGGGCTGTTCACCAAGCTGGAAGCCCTCCAAACCCCATCCTTTGGGATTTTATGAGGCTTCATCATGAAGGCATGATGGATCATTAACTCCATTTCCAGCCCCCCTCCCCTCTCTGGAGACGGGGGAATGGGTCTGAAAATTCCAAGCTTCTGTTCATGACTTGGTCTTTCTGGTGGTGATTAGCTGCCATCCAGGAGCTCACCCAGAATCGCAAAAACTACTTCTATTACCCAGGAAGTTCCAGTGGATTTAGGAACCCTGTTTCAGAAAGCAGGGCCAAAAGCCAGCTGTTAGCACAGAAGATGCTCTACTGTTCTTAGCACTTAGGAATTCACAAGGGCTTCAGCGGCTCTGTGCCAGGGATGAGGTGGGGAGTGGAAGGCAGAAACCAATATATATTTTTCCTATTTTCTCACAAGGTCAAAAATGAACACTGCTTTTTAGCGCAAGGAAGAGCTGAGCAGCAGAAGTACTTAGGTAAGAAAAAAACCTAATTATTAACTTCTAAATACTTTCTGTCAGATCAGAGGAATTCAATAAATTCTTTTTTTTAACTATTTTATTTATTTAGTTAGTTGCGTCATATTTTAGTTGCAGCAGGCAGGCTCCTTAGTTGTGGCTTGTGGACTCCTTAGTTGCAGCATGCATGCGGTATCTAGTTTCCTGACCAGCGATCAAACCCGGGCCTCCTGCTCTGGGAGCACAGAGTCTTATCCACTGCGCCACCAGGGAAGTCCCGAATTCAATAAATTCTTGAACAACCAACAATTATTCCTCTTTAGTGCTAAAAGTCCATTCTCTTGCTTTTCTTCTTATTCTCATTTGTGATTCTGGAGTTGCTCATGAATTAGTACACTTAGACTGGTGGCTGAGGAATATTTCTGTAATATTAAGCAATTGGTATTTCTCTCATATTTGTATATATGTCAGTTTATATATACCATGACTGAAACATAATACTGATTCTTTACTGTATGACTCTAGATATAGCTTTAAGAGATGGTAAAAGTTGTAATATAAGTGATAATTTATGATAAAATTAAAATATATTCTATGATAATAATTTATGATATGTATCCCTATTTCAGTGTTTTAATATGACATATAAAGTTTGTGATTCACTTCTGAATCTATTACCTTAAGAATTTAATTGGCAATTTCAGTTGTTTACTTAGCAAAGAACACATTTTCTCCAAGTTGAAAGTAAAAAAAAACTAAGAAGTAGAATCACTTAAGAAACTTTGTCCAATTTGACATTACTGTTGTTAAATTAATTAAACAAGGAGGCCATTAGACTGAGGTGGCTCAAATGCCTTGGCAAACCCAAACCTAAGCCTGTAAATGACTCAAGGTTATGAAATTGAACAACCAGTCACTAACCGCCAAGTAGGCCTTAAGCCATAGACAATCCATCGTTTCTTTACTTTGCTTCTGCCCTTTCTCTACAGAAGTCTCTCCCCAGCTCCTGTCCATGGAGCACTCCTAACCACTTCTGGTTTGGCACTGCCTGCTTCAAACTGATTTTTGCTCAAATAAGCTCTTACAATTTTTAAGATGCCTCAGTTTATCTTTGAACACAACATTTATGTGAAAAATCTTATAACCTTATAATGCAAATAATTATTTTGCTTCTATACAGGCAAGAAAAAGAAACTTTATGAACTTTTATGTATCAATATTTATTTTATTACTCAGATCAAATATCAACAGACCACCCAGACATGAAAAATAAAGTTAGTTGTCTTTGATATTTAGCCAGCTTTCAGTCATTTCAAAGCCTGAGCTTTACACATATTTTTAGCTGGATGTATAACTTTTAAATATTTAGACATATGGAATGTGAGCCCGCATTTGTACTCTGGTCCAGGCCCCACAAATGCTCAGATGGGCGTGACTGGGCACAAGTTTCCATGTGTTAAGCCTGCTGCTATTCATTTGTCATTAACATAAGAAAATTGAAATTGAAATATTTGGTAGTTTCTTGATCTTAAACAAATGTAAATGTAGGAACCTGATATCTATTTCATTAGTCAATTAAATAGTGGTCATCCAGTCAACTCCAAATATGCTATGTTACAATCTATATTCAGAATGTATTCAGAATATTAAAAACACTTAAGATCATCATCAAAAGGAAGATGCTGGGAACATAAAAGTGCCAGTAAAAATACACATTATATATACAGTTAACAGCAAACAGGCACATAATTCTGAAGTGTGAAAAAGAATTCTGATAAGAAGTAAAATAGAAATTTTTTCTAAAATTGTAAATGCTTTTGTAGTGTGCCTCAAAATATATGACATGAATTCAATCTCGCTTGTTAACACGTTTCTCAAGACACATCTGACAAAAGTGAAGCTAGGACAGAAAGGAGTGAGGGGAACACAGCCGTAAGGGAGAAGTCTAGGGCTGTGCCTGAAAATTCTCTTTGTTGCCGTTGCAAAGCATATAAATATAATTTGAAATAGAAAGTGACATGTGATAAAGTTTTTTTTTTTAAGTGCTAAGGCTTGTTAATTGGGGTATAATGGAGGTTTCTTAAAATTCTTCCTGTCATTATATCACTTTAGGAGTGGAGAAAGGTAAGCAAAACATTGGCTTATAAAAGAATGTTGCTTAGTCTTGGAAAAGAAGTAGGAGACATTGTAAATATATTTAACTCAGGTGTTTCATATGTTTTGATTTAAAATTTTTCTTTATTAGAATTTTTAAATTACGAAAGAAATGAATGCTCATTTTAACGTGTGAAAATTAACAATATGAGGTTGTGGAAAGATAATGTTAATCCAGCCTGAACTTGCCCTGCTGTCCCATCAACCCAAGATGTAAACCTCAATAGCCCAGTGCATATTCTACCAAGCATTTTCCTACTTTCGTATAAACATATACACATATACATTCATATGTGTATAAACATATACATGTATACATTTACACATATGTATGTTCATATATAGTGATCCCACTATACATGTTACTTTACCACTTGCCTTTTTAATTTTTAATTCTTAAAATTTATTTTATTGAAGTATAGTTGATTTACAGTGTTGTATTAGTTTCCAACGTATACAACTTGCCTTTTTAAATTTAATATATCATAGACCTCCCAACAGGTAAAGCTCTAATTCATTTTTTATTGCTGCCTAATACAGTGTGTTTGTATTATAATTTGTTCAACATTTTCCTTTGTGATGTACATGTAGTTTTCCACTTTCCTTCTTTCTACAATGTTGCAATGAACATCTTTGCCCATATATCCTTAGATTAGGAGTGCTTTGGGTGAGGGGTATGTGAGAATTCTCTGTACTATGTTTGCAACTTTTCCATAAGTCTAAAAGTATCCAAAAATAAAACTTTTAAGTAAAAAGGGGGAGGGAAAAGTATTTTTGCTAGCCACATCCTTCCTGAAGGAGTTTATCTAAGGCCAAGAAAGCATCCTGCCTTCAGAAACACAGAGCTGGTATCTCTAAAACCTAGTGCTTAATTTGAACAAATTATGTGCATGGGTCAGAAAGGAGTTTTTGAGAAGTCATTTCCCCATCCAGATTCCCCCAGTTAGCTGAGAGAAGCCTTCCAGAACAGTCGATTCTGGATGTTCTAGTCATTCTGTGCATCCCATCCCAGAAAGCGCATGATTTACAATGACCACAGCACCCTGCCCCCACCCCCAAGATGCTGCTCAGGATCATTTTTAAGGGAGTAGAGACATGATTCAGTTTCTGGTGTCCCCTTAACGTTTCCTGATCCCCAGACAGTACTGGCCATGTGTCCGGATACCAACACTCCAGGCGGTTCTGGGGAGTAGTGGTGCGGATGGATGGTCTGAAGTCAGCAAAGCAGACCTAAATTCTGAGGCTGTACTGAACTCCAGTGGTCGAGGTGAGCCTAGAGCTCTGCCCTCATTTGTGTTAAATTACTTTCCTTGTCTCATCAATAACCTCTGAAGGCCCCATCCGGAGTGACTGGATGTGTGGCTTTTCCTAGAGGGAACTTAGGTCTGCCTTGACGACAAGAAGCTATCAAATGAGTTCATGTGGAAGACTTTACAAGGTCGGGAATCTGGAGGAGCCAAGATACACCATCCGCACTAGAAACTGGGAGCTGAACAAACCCCATTCTAGTGTGGGACAGGATGGCTTAAGAAGTCTCACAGAGGACTGGGTTTGAGTTTGGAGAAAATGAGTGTTCCTACAGATGAGACTTCTAGAAGTGTCCATTTATGGGCCCCAGCTCAAAGGCTGCTATTCCAGCAAGCCGAGAGAGTCAGATTAATGGCTGTGTGGTGAGTGCAGCTTCCTGCATCTCTCATTTTCTTCATGAGTATGGGGATAGTGTTCTGGCAACCATATCGCAGGAAGGCCTGAGTGCGGCACAGGGAATACCAAGCCTCCTGCTGGGCCAATCACAGAATCCTGGAACTCCAGAATAATGAACAACATTATCCAGCTGCGGTGGGCAGAAGCCCTGTCTCTAGCAAGTCACCTCACCTGGATCTATACTCTGGGTACTGAGTGTAACGTTCTTGCTGTGACCCCAGCATCGTCTTGCTACACTGCCCACCACTTATACAGAAAGACAAGACCTCGTGCCCGTGTAGTCTCACTACCTCTGTATTAGGAGGATGAGCCTGTGGGCCTGCGTGATCATTTTATCACCCCATTTACAAAGCACAGGAGGGGCTGGGCAGAGCAGGCCTGCCCGGAGCTACCACAGGGCCAAGGATCTGGGAAGATCCGCTGGAATTTCAAGGCTTTGGGGAGGCTCAGGAACTGTACTCTCCTTGGGTTTTAGAGCTTTTCCTGTATCTTTAGAGATTAGTATTTCTCCACCTTTCCCCCCCCCCCATTATTACTGCTCCTCTGTGGGAAAGGTTGATTAGGTTTACATTTTCCCTAACAAGAAAAATTAAATACTAAGGAAGCAGATTTTGTTGGGTGGGGCCGAACTTTGCAGAGCCACAGACATTGTGATATCGAAGACCTTTTTGCTCCTCTCATCTCCACCCCAAGGACCAGTTTTCACCTTGCCCCTTCTGAGAATGCCCGTTATTGAAGGATGCTGCCACTGCTGGGAACGCTGCTTCCCACAAAGGGGCACTCTCTTCTTAGACTTTCTCCTGCCTGCTTGCAGTCCTCGTCTTCTGGATTCCTAAAGATGAGTTCGACTGCATGTTAGCAGAGAGCCCCATTAAACTGCCTGAGGCCATAGGGATGTGTATTTTTTATTTAAGAAGTCTGGAGTTAGGTGCAGTGGCTCAATGACGCCATCAAAGCCAATGTCATGTTCCATGTATGCGCTCAGCTATCCTCAGGGAGTTGGGAATGTCTCACTCGTGGCCACCAGATGGCTGTAGTAGCTCCAGGCATCAGGGTCTCCCAAGGCTGTATGTGAAGGCAGAGCGAGGAAGAGAGACGGGACAACAGGCAGTCGATAGGGGCAAAGGAGTGGTAGGCAACTAACAGTTGCTCACACATCTTTCTCTTATTTCCTCACTCCTTTACCTTTTGGCTTTACCTGAACTAGCGTTCCCCAAACCCACATTGCACTGGTACGCATCCAGGTAGGAGGGAGCGTGGGCAGTAGAACTCGCTGGCTGACCTCAAGCAAGTTACTTAACACAGCTGGGCTTCAGCTTCCTCACTTATGAAGTGGGGGGTCGCAGACTAGATGCCTTACGTATACGTACACTTTTTATTGAAGTATCATATAAAGGCTCACAGGTCAGAAACGTACTGCTTGATGAAGTTTTACAAAGAACCAGCCCCCAGATTAAGAAACAGAATATTATCAGTACTTCAGAAACCCCCACAAAGGTACCAATGGTCGACATTTAGCTCAATACATTAGTTTTGCCTGTTTTTGAACTTTATGCAAATGGGATCAGCGGGAGACATTCTTTCATATCTGGCTTTTTTCACTCAACACTGTGAAATTCATTCACCACATTGTTTCTTTTTTTTTTCTTTTTCTTTTTTTTGGCTTCGCCATGCAGTTTGTGGGATCTCAGTTCCCCAACCAGGGATTAAACCCTGGCCATGGCAGTGAAAACCTGGAATCCTTACCACTGGACCACCAGGGAACTCCCCATCACGTTGTTTCTTCATTCTCCTTGTGGTATAATGTTCCATTGTGTGACTGCACCACTGTTGACAGTCACGTGAGTTTTTTTTCTAGTTTTGGGTACTATAAATCTCTGCTGCTGTGGACATTCTGGAATCCATCTTTTGATGAACATACATATGCATTTCTGTTGTGTTCTGGAAGTGGAATTGTTGGGCCATATGATGTCTGAATGTTCATCTTCTAGATGCCTTTAAAGATCATTCCTAGTGATGGAACCAAACACTGTGATGGGCACACAGCCAATAAACAGGCTTTCCATCCTATCCAGAGATTCACTAGTGAGATTCAATGCCAAGGCCTCCAGTACTTGTCAGCTCGATACCTTCTCCAGCCCAACCTCTGTAATGGGTTGCTACCACAAAGGAGTATATACACACCCACACACTCCAGAGCCAGCTTGTGAAGAAAGCCAGGTAACAGGTAGCCCTCTGTGCTGGCAGTAAATTATATTTCTGTGGCCAGATGAGGCCCAGCTCTTAGGAGCCTGCAGGGCCAACCAAAGAAGTCCGGGGGGATTTGGAAAACATCTACTCCGCTGTGAGGCTCTTTACAGCTAGAGCTAGGACATGAAGCTGTCAACAGATAGTTTAGCTCATCTGAACTCTTCTCCCAAATTTTAAGCAGATTCTGGGTCCCATCCCTGAATCAGAATCTCTTTGGTGTGTCTAGAAATTTGCATTTTCACAAGCTCACAGGTGGTTCTTAGGCACTGACTCCATGATCTGTACTGCATTCCCTGCTGCAGAGGGTCTCTATGCTTTCGAGGCCAGGAGCTTCTATAAGGAAAGGTAAAATGGTCCTATCACTTACCCACAAACTTCTCTGCTGGTTCTGGGGCAAATTCTAATTTCTTGTTTGCAAAACTCCTCAGATCCTGGCCTCAAGTGGAACTGCTGGCTTTTGCTTTTTCCTGGAACATCACTGGCTGAATTAAACGTGCACACAATTTTGCCTCTGTTGGCGATAGTGCCTTCTCAGTTGCCCCTCTTGTTTGAGGCAGCCCTCTGTGGCTTTCTACATGTCACTCTGAATGCTCTTTGAAAACCTCCTTTGTCCTCATCAGCCGTCCACTTCAGAAGCGGTGGTTTTATTTTGAGGCAGGGTTTGGGATGCCATATAAAATAAAGCTATGATTGTATTAAAAACCAGAAGAGGATAAGCAGCTAACACAAACATGAATAAGGCCTAAGCACATGCTGTACCAGGAGAAAGAAAGAGAGAATGCTTCGTTGTGACTCTGCTTTGTTTCTAAGGTCTGGGTGCTCATGTAAAGCCCTGATAGACTTGCTATGTAAGGTTTCAGGATTCTGGCTTGGCACACACAATGGAATTCTGGGGCCCAAGGCCCTGTCTTCTGAAAGGTTCCAGCCTAAGTGCCTAAGATTCCTTATGGACAGGAATGGGGGGTTGGGAGATAGGAGGTGGGGGAGGGTCCCATGCTGTGTTCTTAGGTTCTGGGGGCATCTCCCCCATACCCCATGCATACACATCCAGTGCATTTGCCTCAGAGTGGAGCCCTAGAAACCCAAGCTTCCCTCCATACATTCCAATAACACTACAACCTTTTGCTCTGATACAGAAACTTCACGTTTCCTCCTCACCACCATGTTGCTTTGAAAACTTTTAGTTGCAGTACAGTCACACAGTCTGGGACACTTGCTCTATTTCAGTGACAATTTCCCACCACAAGGAACAATGAAATACAACAGGAAATGGTGAATATGAATAGGCAGTCCTGGGCTAAATTTGAATGGTGGAAACTTTATCCCCAAATGTTTTCCATAGAAGTTCACTTTCTTTAGTTTTGATGACTATCCACTGGATCATTGTGGCCACATGCCATTGACCAAGGAGGAAACTGGAAAATAAACTGTTTCCTATGACCTTTTAGGAACTCTGTTTTGTTTTTGTTTTTTAAATGGTGGGAGCATAGAAAAATGATACTCTGACCCAAATGAGCAAACAGAGGAGCCTGGAGAGTAGCGTGTTTATTTATGAGAAATATACGATTATCATTTCATAAGAATAGTAGAGAAAGCAGGGACAGAGAGGGAAAGGAAGGGAATTAACATTCAGGGAGTGTGTATTCAAGGGTAGCATTTTGCTGGGAATGTTACATAGCGAATACTATTTTGTTCTCACAACCACCAAGTAAGATAAGTATTATTACCTGCTCCCTGTCCTTTTTGGGTTAGGAAGCGGGTTCATTTAGGTTAGGTAACTTGCTCACGGTCACCCAATTCTAGTTAGCAATCAGGAATTCAAATGTGGCTCTCTTTTTCACTCTTCCCTGGCATCTTGAGGTTAAAGTTATGTGGAATCTTAATAAAATAAGATCTTGATCGCGGGAAGGTGGCCTGGCTGTTAAAATAAATAACACCATTCAGTAAAAAATACCTATGTTATAACATGTATAGAACACTCATTTCTAGTTATATTCATGCTATTTGTTTTAATCGGAAGGACAGATAATAGGGTCTGTCATAGTTGTAAGCAGCCCTTGAATATAAAAGTATTCATTTTACTCAACTCCAAGAGGACTGGACACTGGCATTTCTGTGAGGGAGATGTAGCGTTTAAAATTGTTCCCAATGCCCTCGGAGTCGTGTTCTCCCCAACCAAGGCAGGCCCACGTGGGGGAGTGAGAAGACGGTAACTTGGGGACTAAGGTTGGATGACTTACACCAGGGGAAATAAGGGAAGGTCTCTGAAGCGCAGGGAATCCCTGGGTGATGTCTTGGGTCAGCTTCGACTCTCGGCCTTCTCCTCTTGCTGAAGTACCACTTGTTTCTTTAGAAAAAAAAGTGTGGTGGAGACCGCAGTGAATCCCTACTTCAAGATTAGCCACGTAAAAGTGGAGGAAGCTAAAGAGTTTGGGAACAGGTCGCGAAAACGTGCTGACAACAGGCCCCCTCCCCACTACTCTGCCAGCATCAACCTGTGCTTACACGGCCTGACGACCTCTACTGCCCTGGCCCTGAGCACAGAAGCGGTGAAGCCAGCTAAGATGGGAAAAGGTGAGCTTCCACCCTCAGATAGCCAAGTTACACCTTGACTATCTCCACCCTGCTCGCAAACAAAAGCTCAGAATCCAGCCCAGCCAAAGGCCTGGAAAGGAAGCAAAGCGGCACCAACAATAACAACGGGAACCTCACGATTCTTTCAAACGGCAGTTGGGTCAAGGTGTGAGTTTCCGAGTCACAGAGGATGTGTAGCACTCCCTCTTTACGTACGGGTGCTCACTTTCCTGAAGCTTCACCTTACGTAAACCCGGCGAACTGCGGAAGCAAGCCGGCAGGGGATCTCAGCGTGCATCTGAAGAAACTCCAGTGTCTCCTTGAATTCCCTTCTAGGTTCCCCGCCCGATGTTCTCTATCTCCTGCGAGCCTCCTAACCTTTTCTGTCACTCATAAAATGCGTCGTAAATCCTTCTGTCTTGGGTTTATTTTAGAGGCCTGAAGATCCCGACTCACGTGCGTGTCCTAAAGCCCCCAGCCCCCCGCGTGGCTGCCCCTGGCCGCAGCAGTGCACGCGGGTGGGACGGAACAGGATCCCCCAGCGTCTTCTTCCACCTCGGATCTCCGTTAAACATCAGCTCCGGGGTCTGCGCGCAGCCCCCGAGGGGCCGGCCTCCCGCAGGCGAGCTTGGGCGCCCGGCGGAGCGCGGCGGCGGGCCCCGGGCCCCGGGCGCACTTCCTGCGGGACCGCGGGCGGGGGCGGAGCTGCCCGCCCCCCCTCCCCCCGCGCCCGCTCTCCCCGCCCCCTCCCCTCCCCCTCCCGGGGCGGCCGGGCGCCGCGGGGGCGGGGCCGCGAGCGGGCTGGGCGGCGTGGCGGTGCGGGCTGGGCGCCCGGGCTGCGGTGCGAGCGGACCCGCCGCGGGCTCGGGTGCGGAGCAGGGGCGCGCGGCGCGGTGCAGAGCGGAGCGGCCCGGCCCGGCTCGGCCCAGCCCAGCCCGGCGCGGGCAGCCGCGAGCCGGCGGGTGGCGGTAGAGGCGGCGGCGGCTTCCAGCCCCGCTGGTGCTGGGCCTCCGACCGAGCCGCGGCCGAGCGGGGCCTCGGCCCGGGCGCTGGGGGAGCCCGCGGCGGCGGGCTGCAGGAGGAAGCGGCGGCGGCGCGTCCCGAGGCGTGCGCGCCATGTCGGGTGGGCCCCCCAAGGCCCTGCCGTCCACGGGGCCCCACTCCCTGCGCGACATGCCGCACCCGCTGGCCGGCTCCAGCAGCGAGGAGGCCGTGGGCGGCGACAGCACGCCCAGCCCGGACCTGCTGATGGCCCGCAGCTTCGGCGACAAGGTGGGGCGCGCGGCGCTGGGGATCGGGAGGCTCGTCTCGCTCCCCAGGGGGGTGGGGGATCTGGAGCCCCGCTGGGCACCGGGCCGCGCCCACCCTGGCGCCCCTTTCCGGGGGGCAGGCGTGCCCTCGCCCCAGAGCCTTGGGCAAGAGCCTCTCCTCTCTGCCGCCCCCGCGGGGTCGCAGCCGCCAGGGGAGCGGCCACAAGGGACGGGCTTGCCCGGCCGTGGCTGGCCGCGAGCGCCAGTGACAGCTGGTGGGGAGGGGTCCCGCCTGCCGGTTTTGGCTGGAGACGTGTGTGCAGTGCTCGGCGCCTGTGTCCTGGGATGGGGTCCCGGTTCCTTGAGATGCATCTCTGAAGGCTGAGCTGCCGAGTCACTTGTAGCTCCTTCAGTTTGCTGGGACTGCAGAGAAGCAAGAGTTAATGGTTTTCCGTGGTCTTTCTGCCAAAGAGGTTTCTCACCCCCGTCTGTCTTGTGGGGAGTGATCTTTAAGTTTGCTGGGTGCCCTGGGGAGTCACCTGACTCAGACGCCGTCGGCTGCGGGAAGAGAGTGCCCTTGTGGTTTTCTGTCTGGGGCTCCGTTTACCTCTGACGGTCTCCCCGCTGTTTAGGTTTGGCAGAGGCTGATTTTGTGGCTATTGGAAAGAAAGGTCGCCCTTTGACCTTCTTTGTGTCGAGGGAGGCTCCTGATTTTCTTAGAGCAGCGTGACCCTCCTGCTGCATGGAGAGACAGCAGAGGCCAGTGAGGGGTTAGGGGCGGCTTCTCCCCTCTCCCCACTGCCATTTCAGCTGTGATCAGGACTTGAGCTGTGATTGTATCAGCGCTGCTGTTGCCGTTTAGTCGCTAATTGCAGAAATTAGACTTGTTCTCAACACCTGTGATCAGGATTTTCTCCTGGTAAAAATACTAAGTGAATGACTCCTTGTCCCAATACTGAATGGAATCAGGGGACCCAGATTTCTTTCCCCCTTAGATAGGAGGGCATGTGGTACAGTAAAGATGAGCGTGAGTGCACTGAACAGTCAAAATAGCCAGGGAGTGGGACTTGATGTACCTTCCCAAGAGGGTTTGTGAAAGCAAAGAGTGGGGCAAGTGTGGGCGAGGGGCAAAGCATTAGGCGCGAGGAAACTTGAAAAGCTAATGAAATCAGTGGACTGAGCGGCTGGAGAGGGGTGTGTGTGTGTGTGTGTGTGTTTGTGTTTGTAAGTGTTTCTCTTTATAGAAGATTGTAAACTATATGAAGGCTTAAGTCTCTTGGAAATACCTTAACCATATTTGATATTCAATAAGTAATTGTTGAGTGACTGAATAATTTGTTGCTTTCTTATGGACAGAGAATTTGGTTCTGTGTGCATGTAGGAGAGGAATTGAGGTTACATTTCTGATTTCTTTCTCAGATCTGTGTAGGATAGTGAATTAATTATCTATTGCTGTGGAACCAATTACTCCAACATTTAGCATCTGAAAATAGTGTCTGTGGGCCAGAAATCTGGGAGCAGCTTAAATCTGGGTGGTTCTGACTCAGGTCTTTCATAAGCTTGCATGCAAGTTTTGAGTAGGGCTGCAGTCACTGAAGACTGGATTGGGGGTAGATAGGCTTCCAAGCTCACTTACTTGGCTATTGGCAGGCGTTAGTTCCTCTCCATAGGGCTGCTTGATGTGGCACCTGGTTTCCCCCAGAGCAAGTGATCCAGGAGATGGAGAGATCCCAAGATTCAAGCCACAGCCCTGTATAATCTAATCTCGGAAGCAACATACCTCTGCCATATTCAGTTGGTCACACTGGCCATCACTGGTGCAACCTGGGAAGAGGGTATGAATACCAGGAAGCGGGAATCATTGGGGCCGTCTTGGAAGCTGGATGCTACAGGTGGCTCTTTTAAATATCTGCTTAATTATCCACTCTTGGAGGACACCTGACTCAAAAGTGTGGGCATTTTGCTACTAAGTACTGGGAGGATAAATGCCCTATACCCCCAAGATCTAGTTGGTGGACAGGAAGTCAAGCCTAAGTCTAATTACTTCTGGCTTCCTTTATAGGGACAGTTCCATGAGATGGTCTTGAAGGCATTATTATTAATTATTGAATATTTAATGAGTCAGAGCTGTGAGGAGCATCAAAATGACATCACCCCCAAGGGCCTGATTTAAGTAAGCCACTTTTCCTTAGAGGCTTATAGAGCAATATAATTTCTTTCTCTGACTGGGCGTAACATTTTCCTTAAATCTTGGCATACCCATTTTCTCGTAACTGGGGAAATTTCTGCAGAGAGAAGCTACCAAGCAACAGAAGTGAGTCAGGACCAGTAGAAGAAAGCCTTCTCTTTGCTATGCTTTCTCTTGCCCAGGAAGTATGGGGGTCACTGGAGGGGAGGTCGGAGCGTTGAGTGCTATGGTCTGTCTTTAAAAAGAAGCCTGTGTCTTCTTGCCTTTTATAATGGACATTGGGGTTGTGATCCTGGATGCCTGATTCAGAGTCAGTTCTAGGTCTGGAGAACGAGGGTTTGACAGGCTGCTCATAGTGCAGGGTTATTGTGCAGAGGGGAATTGCTTTCTGAGGTGCCATGAACAGGCAACCCTTGTGTCTCAGTCCAGCAGGCATTTCTCAGTGGCCTCTGGGGTCCTGGGAAGGAGCGAAAGACCAAATATGATGGCCTCTTCATCCACAAAATCAAAAATCATTCAAACCATGGCACGAAGGGAAGAATCCTTTCCATCTACCAAGGGTTGCTAGGAATTCTTTTGATGCTGGCTAAACTCCCCCAGGCCTTCTAGCGCTGTATCTTTCATCTCCACCTGAAATGTAAATACACCACTTGGCCCATCCCTCTTTTTTACTTTCATCTGCAAACCACTTTGGGCTTGCTTCTCCCCTGACTCAGCCTCTGACTCCTGTGTACCTCCCAAAACTTAACACCAAGCCCTCTCAAGCCCCACCTATGGTTAACACCTCTACCCACATCCTCAACCTCTTCACTGAACTCATCCACCTACTTCCTGCCCCCTTAGGTCACTGCTTTCCCCGAAGTCTTCAAAATGGAGGTGTCTTTTCCTCCTATACTCCATTTATTTCAAGTTCAGGAGATGGGGTTCAATGTCTTTCTCTCCACTGCCCTTTTTTTTTTTAATTAAAAAAAATTTATTTATTGGCTGCATTGGGTCTTCGTTGCTGCAAGTGCGCTTTCTCTAGTTGCGGTGAGCGGGGGCTACTCTTTCTTTGTGGTGCGAGGGCTTCTCATTTTGGTTGCTTCTCTTGTTGTGGAGCAGGGGCTCTAGGCTCGTGGGCTTCAGTAGTTGTAGCATGGGGGCTCAGTAGTTGTGGCTCGAGGGCTCTAGAGCACAGGCTCAGTAGTTGTGGCGCACGGGCTTAGTTGCTCCTGGGCGTGTGGAATCTTCCCAGACCAGGGCTCGAACCCGTATCTCCTGCATTGGCAGGCGGATTCTTAATGTCTGTGCCACCAAGGAAGCCCTCCACTGCCTTTTAAAAACCGAGTGCTGCCCCTTTGAGGCTCATGTCATTGTATTTGCTCACTCAGCAAATATTTGAGGGCCTCCTACAAGCCAGGCACTGTTCTAGGAACTGGAATCGACCAGGTGAAAACCCCTGCCCTCGTTGGGCATATTTTAATGAGTACATAGTATTTTATGTAATGCTGTGAAAGGAAGGGAAAGTGGCGGGGGGGTAGTGTTCAGGATCACTGGCTGTAGGGAGGGGGCTTCGGTTAGACCTTGCTGAGAACTTGAGATTTGAACAGAGACTTGAAGGAGGTGAGGGAGGTAGTGAGCGGGTGTCTAGAGGAGTGTCCAGGTGGAAGGAACTGCCAAAGCAGAGGCCTGAAGAAGGCGCCTGCCCAGTGTGTCAGGGACTACCCTAGAAGCCAGTGTGGTTGGGGCAGAGTGAGCAGTGGGAAACCTTGGCCAAGGGCAGAGAGGGAGGGGGCCAGATGGTCTGGGGCCTGGAGGCCACTCAGAACTTTGGCCTTTACTTTGAGTGGCATTGCAGGGACTTGAGTAGGAGGGTGTGATTTGACTTACATACTGAAAGGATCACACGGGCTATTGAATTGAGAATCCTGTATTTGACTGTTCCACTGAATTAGGTTTCTTTTTAGTCAAAAGGACATAAACCGAATGCAGAGTGGTTGAAGAAGAGAAAAAATCTATTGGCTCGTGCTGAAAAGCCCCAGGTATTTTGGTTTCCGGAATGGCTAGAACTAGATATTCGAATGATGTTGGGAGTTTGTCATTTTCCGTCTCTTGGCTTTGCTTTCTTCTTTCTGTGTTAGCTCTATTCTCAAGCTGGTGAAGGGATATACTCTACAAACAAGCTTTGCAACTCCAGCAGAAAGAGAGTACTTCTTTCCTGATAATTCCAGCAAAAGCTCTGGGCCGCTGTCTCCTGGGCCTAAATTGGGTCAGGTGCTGCAGCCAATCTTTGTAACTCTGATTGCCCAAGACCTGGACTGGATCCTTATCTCTGGAGGGTGGAGAAGGGAATTTTTTGTGTGTTTGTTTTAACTGTGAAATATAAATATGTGAAGTATTGACATGTATCTGTATTGATAAAATGTATCTATACAGTTTAAAGAACAACAGAATGAACACAGACATGGAGTTAAGGCATAGACCCTTACCTGTGTTTTGGAAGCCCCCCTATGCCTAGAGAGGAAGGAGGTGTTTTCCAAAGCAAAGTCAGTGTGCTACTACTAGAAGGAGGAGGAATGAATCATTGTTGGACAGCATCTGTTGTTTCACAAATGTCCATTACAGACCTTCCACTACCACCTTCTTCCCGATCACTTCGTAACTTCCCTGCTTCTCTTATTCATTACAATCTTTAAACCCCCAACGAACTATCTTCTCAAATCGTGCCTTTACCTCAGGGGACTCTGTCCAGATCTCTAAAACTGTTAGTGTCTTGACCTTATATCTAGTCACCTTCACCTTCTTTTCTCAATTCCGTTGCCCTCTTCCATGGCCACACCCTTGTATTATAATACCCACAGCTGTTCCCACTCTGAAATAAATCAGATAGCTGTCTTGCCTTGCCCTCCTCCGAGTCAGTAAGAACTGCCTACACCTGTTCCCGGACCGCTTGTCTTCACCTGCCTCCTTTAGATTCCACGGCTCAACTTGTCAGTTGCCACTGCCACTGTCCTCTATGCAGTTCCCTTGCCCTCCTTCTTTTACATTCAGCTTGAGTCATTCCATTGGTTCCTGTCTTTTGCCTGCACCTCGGGTCCGGAGGTACCTTGAGGGTTGCTGCCACTGTACACTCACAGCTTGCAAGCACAGTCGGGGCCTCGGTGGTGCTAGACCATCCTTTCTTCCTCCCTCCCTCCCTCCCTTCCTTCCGCCATGGGGCATGTGGGATCCTATTCCCCTCATCCGCTGCATTGGAAGCGCAGAGTCTTAACCACTGGACTGCCAGGGAAGTCCCATGGGCCATCGTTTCTTTCCACAGAGGCTCGCATTCTGTCCTGTGGCTGATCTGAGCAAGCTTTTCCCTGCTCCTCACACCTTCCACACCCCCTGCTTCACCCTCCTGTTCTGCTGACGGCCTCACTTTCTACCTTAGAGAAGATGGAAGCCGCCGTGAAGAAACTTCCTTTCACCAAACTCAAAATCTGAATCTGTGGCCACCCTTTCCTTGCCAGCGGTCGCTAAGGCAGGTCCTGGAGTATATGGCCCGCCGCCTCTGGCCTCTCAGAGACCCTGCTCCCTTTGTCAGCCTAGCTCACGCGTGTGTCTTCAGACTCTGTCAACTGGCTCGTTCCCATCAAATTTTAAAAAAATTTTTAAATTGAAGTGTGGTTGAGTGACAATGTTGTGTTAGTTTCAGGTATACAACATAGTGATTCAGTTTTACATAGATATATATAGATAAAAAATGGAGTCACTTTGCTGTACACCTGGTGTGTGTGTGTATATATATGAGATATATATAAGATATATATAAATCTTTCAGATTTTTTACAAGTTATTACAAAGCATTGAGTATAGTCCCCTGTGCTATACAGTATGTCCTTGTTGGTTATCTCCTTTATATATACTAGGGTATATGTTAATCCCAACATCCTAATTTATCTCTCCCCCTGCTGCTTTCCCCTTTGGTAACCATAAGTTTGTTTTCTATGTCTGTGGGTCTATTTCTGTATTCCCATTAATGTTTAAACATGCTCAAGTTGCTCTCATTTCTAAAACAAACCAAGAGTAAAAACTCTTGGGATGCTCCCTTCTCCTCCGTATCATGCCCTGTTTTTATTTATTTATTTATTGGCTGCTTTAGACTGTGTTGGGTGTTCATTGCTGCGCACGGATTTTCTCTAGTTGTGGCGAGCAGGGGCTACTCTTTGTTGCGGTGCGCAGGCTTCTCATTGCGGTGGCTTCTCTTGCTGTGGAGCACCGACTCTAGGCGAGCAGGCTTCAATAGTTGCAGTATGTGAGCTCAGTAATTGTGGCTCGCAGGCTCTAGAGCACAGGCTCAGTAGTTGTGGTGCACGGGCTTAGTTGCTCCATGGCATGTGGGATTTTCCCGGCCCAGGGATTGAACCCGTGTCCCCTGCATTGGCAGGTGGATTCTCAACTGTGCCACCAGGGAAGTCCCTCATGCCCTATTTTGTGACTCCTCTTCACAGCCAAACCTTTTGAAAGAAAGGTTTGCTCCTCTTGTCTCTACTTCCTAACCTCTGGCTTACTTCTCAGCATACTGTTGTCTGGTTTCTGGCTTTACTACTCAAGGTTCCTCGTGACTTCCTTATTGCTAAATCCAGTAGACGCTTCACATCCTTGTCTTCCCTGACCTCTTGGTAGGTAACACTTGATCCTGTTGAGTAACCCCCTGCTTGAAACTCTCCTCCCTGGGATTTATGTTTTAGAGTGTGCACTCTGGAGCCAGGTTGTCTGGATTTGAATCCCAGCTCCACTACTTACAGTCTTTGTGACAGTAAATTATTTAGCCTCTCTGAGCCTCAGTTTCCTCCTCTGTGGAAAGGGGACAACAGAAGTACCTACATCACAGGGTTGACATGAAGATCCAGTGAGTTCATACTTAAAGTAGTGCCTGATGCATGGTGTGCCTTTAATAACTGGGAGGTGGTGGTGGTGGTGGTTGTTCTTCCCTGATATTGACCTCCCCACGTTTTTTTGGTACTTTTTTTTTTAAAGATGGCATTTCTTTTCTTTTTTTAAAATAAATAAATAAGTTTATTTATTGGCTGCATTGGGTCTTGCTGCATGCGGGCTTTCTCTAGTTGCAGCAAGTGGGGTCTACTCTTTGTTGTGGTGTGCGGGCTTCTCACTGTGGTGGATGGCTTCTCTTGTTGCGGAGCATGGGCTCTAGGCATGTGGGCTTCAGTAGTTGTGGCATGTGGGCTCAATAGTTGTGGCTCATAGGCTCAATAGTTGTGGCTCATGGGCTCTAGAGTGCAGGCTCAGTAGTTGTGGTGCATGGGCTTAGTTGCTCCATGGCATGTGGGATCTTCCTGGAGCAGGGCTCAAACCTGTGTCCCCTGCATTGCCAGGCAGATTCTTAACCACTGCACCACCGGGGAAGCCCTTTGGTACATTTTTGCCCATTCTTTGACAATTGCAGTATTGGTTGTGGTCTGGTCAGGGAATAAAAACCACTGTAGGTTTTTCAAACTGAGAGACTGTAATACAGGGAATTAGTTACATAGATGCTGGAAGACGTGCAAAGTCAAGCGGAGGACAGGAGGTAACCCAGAGAGTAGCAGTAGCGGGAAACCGCAGTCACCCTTTGGGCTGGAGGGTCAGTGGCAGGAGGGGAGGTTAGCAGAATCCTGAAGCTTCTGTGGGAACTAGAACCATGGCAGGGCTGCTCAACAAGAGCAGGGACCACAGGGGGAGGGAGCCCTGGAGAGGAAGCAGCTGTGGCCAGGGATGCAGTCTGAACCAGAGAGGAGGGGGTTGGGTAGGGGAGAAACACCCTGGCTTCTCTCCTTCTCTGCTCTTTCATCTGTATTGTCCATTGGCCCAAATAGCTTCCTCGGTGGACACATGACCCCAGCAGAGCCAAATAGCCAGACAGATTTGCTCAGGTGGCTGCTGGGGGAAAGGATCCCTCTTTTTGCTATATTGTGAGCTTTTGTTTCCTGTGATGTGGAGAGTGCCTGCTGAAGAATGAAGCCGGAGAGGAATGTGGAGCTGGAGAGGAATGGGGGGCACAGGCCCTGGAAGTCTCTTGAATCCCGGATCCACCTGTGTTAGAAGCTAGCACTGCTCTTGGGCATCCTGGGTACAGGAGGTCATGAATGCCCTTCTGTTTATACTGTTCTCAATTTGATTTTTCACTTGAAACTTAAAAAAAAAAAGATCAATATGTCGACCTTAAAATGCAAAGTGGAAATTAAGTTTTACTTTGGGAGCATCAAGAGGAGGGTGCTTAGTTCCTGTTGGTCAGCCCACTACCAGAGTGTATTATCTGCAGATCAGCTTTGATGGCCAAGGTGTGTTTTCACCAGGTCCTTGAAGTTTGAGGAGGCTTTCAGGTGCAGAGTGAAGAAGGCATCATGGGCTGAGGGAGCAGCTTGAGCAAAGCACCTGAGATGGAAAAGACTTGTGTCCCCTGGGGTTGCGTTGGGTCTGGTCATGTATGGGGAGAGGCTTTGGAGAGTCTGGAGGTGGGGATTAGTGAGAGGAGGTGGGAAGACACGGCAGGAGGAGGCTGAGACTGCTTTGGGTCCTCCGATGTGGAGGTTAGCTTTTATTCTTTAGGCAGTCGCCAGCCCTAGAGGGTTTTTGAGCAGGGAATGTGCGATCAGTGCTTGGGATGGGGAGAGACTGGCAGTGAAAGAGGTAGGTTAGAAAGGTGTCAGTTTGGTTTAGGTTGGAGTTGCTGCCTGAAAGAAGAAAGAACAGAAAATGTAAAGATGACTAGTTTTGGAGTGGTGGGGATGGTTTTCTAGTCTAGGAGACTGGTGGCTACTGGTGTCCTCATGGAGAGGAGGAACACAGGTTGGGAAGCAAGTGTGAGCAGGTGTAAAGATGACTAGACAGCAGTGTGAGGAGTCGGGACAGAGTTTGTCTGAACTCTGCTGTTGAAAGCCCACTCAGACTTCAAGGCTTAGCACACGTGCTGCCTATGGGCAGCCCTTCTGTGTTATATAAATGTGTAGCCCTGATAGATCCAGAGAGAGATGGGAGTGGAAGTTGCAGAGGTTGAGGTCAGAATTTAAACAAAGTGAATAGTAACAATCAAATGGAAGGCAGGAGGTTCTAGCAGTTTGTAGTAAGAAGGGTGGTAGCTTGGGGGTAAAACAGGGTTGAGGGAAGGTCTTTAGGAAGGGGAGAGTCAGAGGTTGGTGGAGGTTACAGGGAAGAAGACTGATGCAAGTCTCTCAAAATAAGTACATAAATAACAGCTTGGCGAAGGTGCAGTAATTCACACATGAGCAATTAGGTTTGTTTGCTAGTTAGTAGAGGGGTCGTATGCCGTCTGCTGTTTGCCTTGCCTCACAGAATTCTTCATTTTGGCTGCCACAGAGCAGGGATCAGGAGCGTGTGTGTTTGTGTTGGGGGCAGGAGGGGACAAGGGCAAGAGCGACATGCAGAAAAGGTGTTTCAGGGCTCCTATTTGAGAAAAGGCACCGAGGCAGGAAAAGCACATGACATGTTTGGATGGCAGAGCGCAGGCACTTTTCAGAACCTGAGTCTGTTGAGCATCTGCCACATGCCTGGCTCTGTGCTGGATGCTGGGGACGCTGAGAAAGATAAAAAAAAAGTTTTCCTCTTGAGAGGGTCATGGTCCAGCACAGAAGAGAGACATATACCCAGATGGTTGCAATAGAATGTGAAAAATGCTACAGGTATTTACTAGCTCTGAGGCCTTGGGCAAGTTTCTTAACCTTGTAATGCCTCAGTGTCTCCCTAGTTAAATTTTGGATTATTTTTCAGTGGTGTTCTGAAGATTAAACGAGTGTTTTGTTTTCTTTTTTAATGTTTGTTTATTTATTTGGCTGCGCCAGGTCTTAGTTGCAGCACGGGGGATCTTTGTTGCTGCATGTGAGATCTTTTAGTTGCGGCATGTGAACTCTTAGTTGCAGCATGTGGGATCTAGTTCCCTGACCAGAGATTGAACCCAGGGCCCCTGCATTGGGAGCACGGAATCTTAGCCACTTGACCACCAGGGAAATCCCTTAAATGAGTGTTTATTTTTTTTTAAGTTTTTAATCATTTATTTATTTATTATTTTATTTATTTTGGTTGCACTGGGTGTTAGTTATGGCAGGCAGGCTCCTTTAGTCGTGTCTTGCGGGCTCCTTAGTTGCAGCTTGCTGGCTTCCCAGCTGCAGCACATGTGCTCCTTAGTTGCGTATGGTCGACGGGCTCCTTAGTTGCGGCTCACTGGCTCCTTCGTTGTGGCATGTGAACTCTTAGTTGCAGCATACATGTGGGATCTAGTTGCCTGACCAGGGAATGAACCCACGTTCCCTCCACTGGAAGGCGGACTCTTAACGACTGCACCACCAGGGAAGTCCCATGAGTGTTTAGAATGGTGTCTGGCACACAGTAAGTACCGTGAAAATGCTCGGTGTTATTATTACCTTAGAAGTAATAACTGGGACCTCCGGAAGCCTGTACAGAACACGCGTCTCGATTATCCCCACCCCAGTGAGGGAGCTGGGGTCTTCAAACAGCAGCCCTTGTCAGTCATTGGTTGAGCGCTGCTTGGATGGGGTGTTTGGGCACTAATCCCTGGGCACTTTCCAGCCTACCCCATGGATGGGCGAAGCAGGTTGAGCAGCAGGGGAAGCAGTCGGGCCAAGAAGTGTGGGCACTGGCAGTTGGAAGTCAGGCCAGTGGGCGCTGAACTGGCCAGCGAGAGGGGATAGGTGGGCACTGATGACATCTACACGGTTATTATGGAAATAACATATGGGGGTGGGGTAGCGAGTGACCGTGCTCAGGAGGGTGGTGACTTTTCCGAAGGAGGTGATGTTTGAGCTGGAGAGTGAGGAAGTAGATGTTTCCCAAATGGACAGAGGAAGGAGGAGCAACTGGAGCAGAAGAACCAGCCTGTGTCAAAGCTTGGCAGTGTCAATTTGCAGGTGCGGCGGGCGAGGGGGAGGCAGTTTCAGTGGGGCTTTGACTCGCCCGATTCAGGGGGTGTACTGGTCAGGAGTTTCACTTGCAAACAACAGAAATCCAACTCATGCTACTTTAAGCAATACCCTACGCACACACCGTAAACTCCACCTTTAAAGCGTACAATGCCGTGATCTTTAGTGTGTGGCTTATCTAATTCCAGAGCGTTCTGTCACCGCAGACAGACGCTTCATACCTATTACTAGATGCTCCATTTTCCCCACTCCCGACCGCTGGCAGTCACTAATCTGTTTTCGTTCTCTATGAATTTGCCTATTCTGGGTATTTCGTAAAAATGGAATCATAGAATATATGGCCTTTTGTGTCTGGCTCCTTGCACTCAGCCTGATGTTTTCAAGGTTTATCCATGTTGTGTGTGTCAGCACTCTGTCCCTTTTTATGGGTGAATAATATTCCATTGTATGGATAGACTGCATTGTTTATCCATTCATCGATCGATGGGCATTGGGGTTGTTTCTTAGGTATATACAGTTGACCCTTGAACAGTTTGGGGGTTAGGGGTGCTGACTCTCAACACAGTTGAAAACCCACGGATAACTTTAGAGTCAGCACAGTTCTACATCCACAGTTTCAGTCCACCTCATCGTGTACTGCTGTAGTATGTATTTAGTGAAAAAAAATCAGAGAATAAGTGGACCCACGCAAACCCATGTTGTTCAAGGGCCTACTGTATACTTAAAAGAAAAGACATGGAATACAATTTATTTAATTTTCTACAATAATTTTGACATTTGAGGTTAATAGCTATTTTAGACATGAATGTATAAGATGGTTGTAAATAGCCTGATTTTTTTTTTTAACCATCTCAGTCATTTTTAGATATATAGTTTGGTAGTGTTAAGTATATAGTATTCATATTGTTGTGAAACAGATCTCCAAAGTTTTTCATCTTGCAAACCTGAAGCTCTGTACCCATTAAATAACAACTCCCATTTTCTTCCTCCTTCCCCCCTGCCCACCGTCCCTGGTAACCACTATTCTGCTTTCTGTCTTTATGAATTTGATACCTCTACTTTAGATTCCTCATATAAGTAGAATCATACAGTATCTGTCTTTTTGTGACTGGCTTATTTCACTTAGAATATTGTCCTCAAGGTTCATCCATGTTGTAGCATATAATGGGATATTCTTTTTTAAAACTGAAAAATATTCCATTGTGTGTATATACCACCTTTTTTTTAATCGGTTATTTACTGATGGACATTTAGGTTGCATCTACTTCTTGGCTATTGTGACTAATGCTGCAGTGGACATGGATGTGCAAATCTCTCTCCGAGATCCTGTTTTCAGTTTTTTTTGGACACATAAACCCAAAAGTTTACATATAAGAACTGGGTCATATGGTAATTCTCTTTTTAAATTTTTGAGGAGCTTCCGTACTGTTTTATATAGTGACTGCACCATTTTACAATCGCACCAACAGTGCACAAGGATTCCAATTTCTCTGCATCCTCACCAACACTTATTTTCTATTCTTTTGATAGTGGCCATCGTAATGGGTATGAGGTTATATCTCATTGTGGTTTTGATTTGTGTTTCTCTGATGACTAAGGTTGCTGAGCATCTTTTCATATGTTTGTGGGCTACTTGTATATCATCTTCGGAGAAATGTCTGTTCAAGTCCTTTGCTCATTTTAAAATCAGATTATTTGATTTCTTTTTATTGTTGAATTGTACGAGTTCTTTTATATTCTTTTATATTTATAACCCCTTATCAGATACATGATTTGCAAATGTTTTGTCTCATTACATAGTTTGCCTTTTAACTCTCTTATATCCTTTGCACAGAAGTTTTTAAGTTTGATGTAGTCCTATTTGTCTATTTTTGCTTGTGTTGCCTGTGTTTCTAGTGTCATATCCAAGAAATCACTGCCAAGTCCAATGTCATGAAGCTTTCCCCCCTATGTTTTCTTCTAGAAGTTTTATAGTTTGGGGTCTTAGGTTTAGGTCTTTAATTCATTTTGAATTAATTCTTGTATATAGTATAAGATGAGGGTGCAATTTCATTCTTCTGCATGTGGATATCCAATTTTCCCAGTATCACTTGCTGAAAAGACTGTTTTTTCCCCCTTTGAGGGTGTATATACTTTTAAATCTAATTTCTTACTAGTATTGGTAAACCATATTAGTACTTGAAGTGCTAACATGAATATTGTACACGCATTTGAGTGACTTCTCTATACTGTGTACTGTGTGAGGCATTATGTTCCTTGGGAGTTCAGATATCTACATTTTGGAAGTAGCGTTAGCCTGGGACAGGTCAGGTCTCAGACGTTCCAGGTGAAAGATATTTTACTGTGATGAGGATAAAAATGGTTGTGGAATAGTTGTTTTATCGCAAAAATGGAAACCTAGACCTCCTTTTGGGCTCTTTAATTAGGGCAGAGGTATGTTCTAAGGAATTGGGCTTGTTATTATCTTGCTGCATCAGCATCTGTGCTGCAAAAATGCAGCGTAGCAGCCTTTTTCTGCACTGTCCGGTCCAGTAAATCTTGTTTATTTCATGACTTGCATCAGCAATTGTGAAGGACACTTGGACTTTTTGTTCATTCCTCAAAGATGTATGTGGGCCTCTCATGTGCCATGTTCGGGGGTTATACAGATGAACAGATGGCCTTACCTTCTAGCCATCCAAGGTCCAGGGAGGGAGGCAGAGAAGTGCAAGTGAGTCGTTGCTGTTTAACGTGATGACAGGGGTGTGTGCAGAATGCCCTGCGGTAATCAGAGTGATTTATTAGCGGTAAAGACATTTTTGAGTGAAGCACATTGGAAGGAGGTCTTGGGTTACCTATTATAGGTGACAACTACATTTTGTCTTTTAAGTTAATGGTTAATGTTGAGATTTCAATGAGAATTTGAATAATTGTTTTCTGGTCTGAAATAATAATTGTTTTCAGCCCTTTAGCTTTTATTACATGTATGTTAATGCAATGACTGGTCTTTACCAGTGTATAGCTAGGATTGGCCACACAATTTGTGGGACCCAGTGCAAAATTAAAATTCTTATCCCCTTGTTAAGAAAATTATTAAGAATTTTACGATAGCCACAGCAGAGCAATAAACCTAGTGTGGAACCCCTCCGAGCGTAGGATCCTCATGAAGCTGGCCCTGAGCGTGTCCTTTGGAGGTACTGGTTTCCAGGTGCTGTTAAAATCACCTCTTACCCATCTCCGTGTTCTGGGTCAGGACTGCTGCCATCCTGTGGCAGTGCTTGCAGTGGGTCAGGGTCCTCAGGGCTTGCTTCTCGTATGGGTTGACTGTGGGGCTTGCCTGGAACATTCTGTCCCCCGTCAGCATCTAGACAGACTTAACATGGTCTCCTGTACGCCCGGCTTTTCATGTTTAACATATGCTTGGGACTGTTGTCATTTCCCTAACTGCTGGTTCTCTTTTCCTTTTGTTCTTCCCCATCGAGAGTGTCCAGCATATGCCCCCTCAGTTTTCCTTACCTTTACCCAGAGATAACAGTAATGTGTGTTTGCGATCCTTGTGACCCTTTTAGGGACCACATCCTTTGGTTGCGAGCTGTACTACGTCATCTTGGAGCACTCCTTAAAGTTACTGTCTCCTTCCCCTTCGCCCGCTGGGGAAATGCAGGTGAGAGTAACTTGGTCAAGGTCATAGAACTAGAAGAGAGTGGGGCTGGGATTTGAACTTGGGTCTGTCCGACTTTAGAGCCCACTGTCTTCACCACTGCTACAAATTGGCATCCTTTTCCAAACCCGCTCCCCACTTTTTCCAGCACATACATGCGTTAGGCACTGTAGGTTGTGTTTCTTGCGCAAAGCACAGTTTCAGGCCAAGGGAAATGAAACCAACCCCTTCTGTATCTTAACGTGTGTCTCTTCCCTCATCTCAGTTTCTGGTTTTTTCAGCCTCTTCCTCCTCACTGTACCAGTTTCCCTTGTGAGAGACGTTTCCCAAGGCTCGCTGCCTTCTGCGCGCTCACTCTCCCATCACCGCCAGGCTCCTTGGATGAGCGGTCTTTGTGCACCGCTTCCATCTGCCTCGCCATCTGCCTCCTCTTGCCTCAGCATTGAGCCCCAAGGGGCCAGGCCCTGCCTCTACCACTCATGGCTCATGGAGAACTGCAGTGACAGTTTTTCCGCTGTAGCATCCCAGACTTCTGCAGAGGGCTCAGTGGTCGCTCCCTCTAAGACCCTCTTTTTTCAAGGGAGGAAACTTGTGGTCCATAGAAAGAAGTGATTTATCAGGTCAGGGTCACCCAGCTGGTTTGTGGCAGAGCTGAGGTTAGGACCCAGGTTTCCAGATCTCTGGTTCAGTACTCGTTTCCCTTGACTGACATCATTAACCGACTTCTCCTCAATGCTTTTTTTTTTTTTCCTCTGTCTTTTTTCTGAGGGTCCTACTCTGTTCACTGCTGTATTCCCCAGCCCAGCGCCTGGCACATAGCAGATGCTTCATTCACGGAATGAACTGACTTGCTTCTCCCCCTTCGTCTGCCCCAGCTCCTCTGGACCCTCCTTTTTTTCCTCCTAAGCTCTAACTATGAGCCCACCCAGGCACTTGCTAATTCCTTATGTACCATCTCTGGATGGACTTTACTACTGCATCAGGGCTTGTGATTCCCAGATCCTCATTTCTAGCTTTAAACCCATCTTTCCAAGTATTTCTGTGATTCTTGTTTTTAGCACTGTATAGTCACTCTATGGTTGTTATTTAAAACCATATCTTCCACTGCCTTTCCTTTTAAATACCCCATTTTTGTATATAACGTCACTGTTCTTTAATGTCTCTTTTTGTTTTCATTGTTGTTGTGAATATTCTCATCAAGATGTATGATTGTCTAACTGGCTTTCCTGCTTTCAGCCTGTCAGGTCCCTCCTCCCCAATCTAATTTATTCTGAACACTGTAGCCAGAACCCGCTTCCTAAAATACTACCTTGTATGTTTCAGTCCCCTCTTTGGAGACCTGCAGCAACTTCCCATTGCTTACACAGTGATGGGCTGAGCCCTTAACCTCGCCTTCTGTGATCAGGTACCTGTTTACCTCTCTGATCCTCTCCTAGGAAGTTACGTCCCTGCCAAAGGATTATGCTTGTGAGCTGCCTGGCGTGTCACGTGAATTCTTGCCTGCCCGCCTTTGCTCCACTTGCGTCCTCCGTGTGCGTTTCCAGCTGCCTCTTGCTATTGCTGTAGACCTTTGCTGTTCAAAGCGTGGTCCGTGGACCAGTGGCATTTCCAGCTTGTTGGAAAGACAGAGTCTCAGGCCTGATTCCAGACCTCCTCAATCAGAACCTGCATTGTGACATGATCCCTAAGTCATTTGTATGCGCATTAAAAATAGAGAAGTACTGTTTTAGAACAAGGTTACCAGATTTAGGTAAATACTCATATCATTCGAGGACGCTGTTGCCTGGGCCTCACATCAAGAAATTTGGGTCTGATGAAGCCTAGGATGGCCCAGGGACCAGTATTTCCTAAAAAGGTTTTTCCAGGTAATTCTAACATGCAGCCAAGGTTGAGATCAATTGCCTTAAGAGAATTCTGATTCGCTCAGAGGGGATGTGCCATCAGACACGTGTATCTCCTGCACTGCTGTAAACGCCTTGAGGGCAGGGGCTCTATCTGATTGCTTATTGCTGTAATGTTAGTTCACGAGCAAAGCCTAGGGTGGGGTGAGTACCCAAATATTTGTTGCCTCAATCAATGGACATGTGCACAAAGGTATTTGTTGCAAGGTAATTTTTAATGGCAAAAGATAAGAGGGAGCCTACACATCACCAATAGGGAGCTAGTTTTGTAAACTATGGTCATTTTTAAAATGTAGTGTTAGAAAGAATATATATACATACACACACATACTGATATGCAATAATAGCAAGATATAGTAAGTAAAAAAAGAAAAATTACAAACCATGTGTGGTCTGCTATCATTCGTGTGCACGTATAAGAGTAGTACAGGTGTGAATGTGTACACTAGCCTTGGAAGGATGCACCGTTGCCTCTCAAAAGGGTAATTTTCTTCCTTCCTCCCTCCCTCCCTTCTTCCCTTCCTTTATTTTTGTAGCTCTTTATTGCAGTATAATTGCTTTACACTGTTGTGCCAGTTTTTGCTGTACACCAAAGTGAATCAGCTGTATTTATACATATATCCCCTCCCTCCTGCGACTCCCTCCCACTTTCCCTATCCCAGCCCTCTAAGTCATCACCAACACCAGTTGATCTCCCTGTGTTATTCAGCAACTTCCCAGTAGCTATTTTACATTTGGTAGTGTATATATGTCAATGGTCCTGGCTTCCCCGCCCCCCCCCCCCCCGCCCCCCGCCAACCCCGTGTCCTCAAGTCCATTCTCTACATCTGCATCTTTATCAGAAGGGTAATTTTCTGATCCTTTGAAAGTGTAGTCTTCCTTCCTTGGAGGCTCTTTGACCAAATTAGAGACCTCCTCCTCTCTTCCTAATTTGGTTAGTAATAGTATTGATTAAAAAGGAAAAACATGATTAACCAACCCCCGAGTAACTCTAATCATATTTCAAATAGACAAACAAGAAAATTGGGTCTCTCGCTTGTAGTCCTGTGGGGTGGGATGTGTATGTTGTTCTTCCGGAAAACTGAGTTGGAACTGCTCAGACCTAAAGAGGATATAGCTAAGCTATTAACTGAGGGGACAGAAGAGACAATGCTCTTCTGGTAGGTTTTTTTTTTTTTTTTTGAATTGTGATAAAGGACTTTATTGGACAATTGTAAATCCATGGAAAGGCTTGTAGATTAGGTAATAGTATTGTATCAATGTTAAGTTTCCTTAATTTTTTTTTAAATTTTAAAAAATTAATTTATTGGTTGTGCTGGGTCTATGTTGCTGCACGTGGGCTCTCTCTAGTTGCGATGAGCAGGGGCTCCTCTTCCTGGCTACTCTTCCTTGCAGTGCATGGGCTTCTCATTGCGGTGGCTTCTCTTGTGGAGCATGGTCTCTATGCGTGTGGGCTTCAGTAGTTGTGGCACATGGGCTCAGTAGTTGTGGCTTGGCTCTGGAGCGCAGGTTCAGTAGTTGTGGAGCACGGGCTTAGTTGCTCTGTGGCATGTGGGATCTTCCCGGACCAGGGCTTGAACCCGTGTCCCCTGCATTGGCAGGCAGATCCTTAACCATGGTGCCACCAGGGAAGCCCTTCTGGTAGGTTTTGATCCATTCTGATCAAATGTGGGTGAATACTGGCTCAGAGTGAGCCTTTACGCTTTTCTCCTGAAGGTCAGGGAATATTTTGAACTATCTTTTCTTCCCCTGGGTTAAGAAATTTTTTCTCCCCTGATTCAAGTCACTGAGGAGTGGCAAGACCTTCCCTTGTTTCACCAGTTGTCTGGACCTTCGTTTCACACTTTTGCCTCTGCCCTTCCTGACCAAAGGGCTGCCATGGGCCTTGCCTGTCTCCATGAAAAGAGAACGGGCGTTTTCAGCCAGTGACAGACATCAGCTCTTCTCCCTTCCAGTTTTCCTCATAGCAGTCCTGATCGTGGTGAGGGGTTCTGGGCTTCACTGCAGCTTCTTAGAGAGAGGTGTAGCCAGCTTTCAAACAAGTGGAAATGGAAGAAGTGGTACTCGGAGGTGGTTATGTTAGGGATAGACTGACCTTTTTCTAAGTGCATTTGACTCTTTTGTTGTAACCAAATTCTCCTCCCCAGGTCTACTGGGAGGCTTGGCACATTACTGTAGGTGTCTGTGGAGCTTTTTAAGTAACCTAGGAAGTACTTCTTTTTTTTTTTTTTTTAATATTTGTTTGTTTCCGCCAGGTCTTAGTTGTTGCACGTGGGCTCCTTAGTTGCAGCATACGTGTGGGATCTAGTTCCCTGACCAGGGATCAAACCCGGGCCCCCTGCATTGAGAGCATGAAGTCTTATCCACTGTGCCACCAGGGAAGTTCTGGAAGTACTTTATATAGTATTTTAGACCAGACTGTTTAGACTTTTAGATTGAATGAGATCCAGATTGGGGGCTAACGTGCATCTACAGATTTCTAAGCATGTCTCAAGTGCTGTGGTTTGAGCAAAATGGTCACCTCTCCACTTTCAACCTGACTGAAGAAGAAGGTAACCGCTTTTATTTTGTTTTTCTCAAATCAGTCTTCTCTTGGACATGTGAGTGGAAAAGGGTAACGTTTATTAAAGACACATTGCAGTGCTCCAAGATTATAAATTGTAGAACCAGTGTTTGCATTTTACATAAACCAGTTTTACATAAACCACAGGTGAATGTGTTTTTAGGTGTTGACCTTGGCAGGCTGGCTATTTATTTAAAACAAAAGCAGGGCACTGTCTATTTTAAACTCTCTTAGTGGTTAAATCATGATGAAACTGACAGAAAAGTCTTGCTGTTGACTTATTCATGAATCAAGGAAACTTCATTGATCTATAGGTTTATGCTGTTGCAGGAAACAGTAAAGAGGATCTGGTCCATCGAGAGAAACAATGTTGCTAGCAGAAGAAGGAATAAAGTTTATTCGCTCCCTTTGGTTCCAAATCAAGGAAGTACACTATATAAAGTAATTTAGAACTGTTACATTAGAGGGGTTAGAGTAATATGGTGTAGGTTTGAAGCAGGCACAGCTGATTAGAAAAAAAATGCAGCCTTTAGAGTCAGCCAAGGTAGTCCTAATACAATCACTTACTGGCTGGGAAGTCACTTACCTGCCCTGAACTCTATTATCCTGTCAATAAAATGGGAATTAGAGTAGTACCTGCCTAATAAGGTTGTTCTGATAACTTAATGAGATGTGCCTAGTAGGCCCCAAAAGCTGTTCTCATAACTGGTATGAACATTTTTTGGATGGCCACAAAGATTCCTTGCCTGTTTTTGATAGGTACCGATGTTAGGCACGCGTGCATCTGTGCATCGTGTGATATGTTAACATTCAGAACATTGCAGATGAAACAAAGGAAAAATGCTTCCTAGAATATAGCAAGGTTGTATAGATAAGATTATTATAAGACTGAACAGAAAAAGGAAGAGGAAGCAGACCCAGTTCTGCAGAAAGAATACATACATTGTGGGAAAGAGAATCTTGAGTCAGCCTCTAGGCTTGCTTTCTACAGTTCAAGGCCAGGTTATGGATAGCTTTAATAAATAAACAGCCCACAGTAAACATTCACAATCATATTTATGTTACCATTGATCTGATTATTACCATGATTTGATTATGGTAGATATTTTCACTTCCTCTCCTTTATTTGATTTTCATTTTATTTGAATAAGAGTAAATTACTCTTGGCTCATTCAGCTAAAAAGGAAAAGAGGAATCTTTCTGATATATGAGTTATATACCTTGAAAAGAAATGTCTGTTTCAACTGGCAAGAAAACAGAATTCCCTCCCAAAGGAAATCGATAAGAGGAACCAGACCTAATCAGAAAGTTCATATTCCATTCATTTATTCATCAAATATTTATCAAGTGCCCAACACTGTTCTAGGTGTTTCTAGCCAAATCCCCTTTAGACAGACCATTGCATTTCAGGGCTTTTCAGGTTCCTGTTTCTATTCCTCTGCCCCAAGATTAAAAGATAAATTTTTAAAATAAAAATTATTGTTCTTTGCAGTTTCTTATTGCCAGTATATAGGGAGGCTGGGTTTTTTTTTGTAATTTCATCATGCATTTAGCCACCTTACTGAATAACTAACAGGTCTTGAATCATTTTTCAGTTATCTTCTACTTAGAAATCCAAGAGAATCATATTTTGCTTCTTTTCAAAAATACATATTTTTTTCATTTTATTGCATTGGCCAAGACCTATGGAAATTCTTAAAATAATGAGGGCATTTTTATCTTGTTCCTTGTTGAAGGGACTATATTGAGTATTTTTTCATTAGATATGTTTGCTGTCGTTTTCTTATCAAGTTAAGAAAGTTTTTTTTTATTCATAGCTTACTAATTAAAAATATTAGGAATGGAATTTGGGTTTAATAAAATTCCTTAGCAGCTATGGAAATTATTTAATTTTTCTGCATTAGTATTTTAATGTAATTAATTTCTTAATACTGAACCATACTTACATTTATACTTAGGATAAGTCCTACTTAGTCTTGGGTTCAGTTTGCTGATGTTTTATGTGGAATTTTAGTTTTATTCTTTATTTTCTGTTTATTATGCTGTTTTTTTCTCCTTTTCTCCATTTCCTGACTCTGGATACATTGATCAAGTGTGCTTTGTTCAATTTTATTTTACCCCAGGTTCTATTTCCTGTTTCTGTTTGACTAATGTTTGTATTTTTCTACCACAATCAAGATTTAATTAGTATCTGTAACTTTCTCCAGAACAAAGAGAGACCTTAGGTTAGCATCTCCTTCCCCTTTCAGGCTTCAGTGAAATTACTGAGTTTGAGCTCCTGATGGTGACCCTTTGTTGTTTGTTTTTTTTTTTTTTAATTAACACCCCTTCTATTTTATGAAAATTTTTTTTTAACAGTTGAGTCAGATTTCACAGTAACATCAACTCTCCCTTAAACTAATGTTTTCTTTCTGGAACAAATCTTTATTCTGATTTATTTTTCAGTGTGCTGTATCCTGTCTGAAAGTAACTTAAGGAAAAACACACAACCACCCTGGATAGTATACCTTGTATAACAACACCTGAGTGATATTATGTTATTCTTTTCTTGTCTGAATGGTAATCTGGCTGAGTATTTCCCCTTGAGACATAGATAGAGACTTCCCCGTTGCCTTCTTTTACACTTTAAAAACATTTAAGAAGGTTAAAGAGTTGTTGAGAATTAACTTCTTGGGGTATAGTTTATAACTGTGTCATTTAAGTGTGGAATTCAGTGAATTTTGGCAGTCGCATACACCTGTGAAACTGTCACAATGCAGCTGTGGGACATCACCTATAAAAGTTTTCATACATTTTTGTAGTCTATACTTTCCTCCACCGTTGGCCTAGGCAACCAAACCACTAATCTGCTTTGTCACTGTTCGTTTGCATTTTCTAGAATTTTGTACAGTTGAAATCATAAAATATATACTCTTTAGTGTCTAGTTTCTATCACTCAACATGATGACTTTATATTGTTGCTATATCCATAGTTATTTAAAAAAAAATTACTGAATATATTCATTCATTCATTGAATGAATATATCACCATTTGCTTGTCTGTTCACTTATTAAAATGAACATGTAGGTTGTTTCCACCTTTGGGCTATTACAAATTAAGCGACTACGCTGAAAAAAGGAAGAGCAAACTAAGCTTAAAGCAAGCAGAAGGAAGGAAATAAAAATTAGAGTGGAAATTAATAGAATAGAGGATACAAGAACGATAGAGTAAATTAATGTGGCGAAAATTTTATTCCTTGAAAAAATCAACAAAATTGACAGACCTTTAGCTGAATTGAATTACTGAAGAGAAGATTTGAATTACTAAAATCAGAAATGAAAGAGTAGATATTCTGACCTTACAGAAATAATAAAGGATTATAAAAGAATACTGTGAACAATTCTTTGTCAATAAATTGTATGACTTAAATGGAATGGGCAAATTCTTAGACACAAATGAAGCTGCTGTGAACATTCATGTGCATGTCTTCACTTGACATGTTTTCATTTCTCTTGGGTAAATACCTAATAGCAGTGTACAAGAGTTCCAGTAGCTCCATCTTTGCCAAGACTTGGTATTGTTTGATCAGTTCTAGTGGATGCATAGTAGTATCTCATTGTGGTTTTAATTTGCTTTTACGTGGTTACTAATGATGTTGAACTTATTTTCGCATGCTAGTTGGCCATTTCTATATGTTTTGTGAAGTATCTTCAAATCTTTTGCCTACTTTTATTGGGTTGTTTTTCTTATTGAGATATATACATATCTATCTATATATTGAATATAACATATATACTGAATTATTTACATATTCTTCTTTTAAAACAATCACTTTGTTGAGGTATAATTGACATACAAAAAGCTGTGTATGTTTAATGTATACAACTTGATGAGCTTGGAGATGTGTCTGTTGAAACTGTCACCACAATCTACGCTGTAAACATGTCCATCACGTCCAAAAGTTTCCTCCTACCCTCTTTATATTATTATTACTAATATTATTATTTGTAATAAGACCTACTCTCTTAGCAAATTTTAAAGTATACAATACAATACTGTTAACTGTGGATACTATGCTGTACATTAGATCTCTAGGACTTCCCAACTGGCATAGTGGAAACTTTGTACCCTTTGATGAATACGGCCCCATCTTCCCCTTCCCCAGCCCCTGGCAATCACCATTCTGCTCTTTGCTTCTATGAAATGGACTATTTTAGATTCCACAGATAAGTGGAATCATGCAGTATTTGTCCTTTTGTGACTGGCTTATTTCGCTTCGCATAATGTTCTCCATGTTCATCCGTGTTGTTGCAAATGGCAGAATTTTCTGTTTTAAGGCTGAATAACATTCCATTGTATGTATATACCACATATATTCATATGAAGAGTTTTTGATATATTCTGGATACAAGTGCTCATCAGAGATATGTATTGTGTTTTCTCCCATTCTGTGGCTTATCTTTTTAAGGGAGAGAGGGAGAGAGAGGGACAGCGAGAGAGAGAGACAGCGAGAGACAGTGAGAGAGAGAGAGACAGCGAGAGAGAGACAGTGAGAGAGAGAGAGACAGCGAGAGAGAGACAGTGAGAGAGAGAGAGAGACAGCGAGAGAGAGAGAGAGAGAGAAAATTTTTGGTGTGTGGTGTAGCCAATGCATTCCCATGGCACAAAATTCAGAAGATACAAAATTTTATCTGGTGAAAAGTCTCCCCTTTGCCCAGGCCCCATCATTTCCCTTCCTCTGGCAGGAGGTTTCCCTCCCCAGAAGCAACCAGTGTTATCAGTTTCTGGAGAAACTTTCTGGAGATAGATGTTATGCATAAATATGAAAGCGCCTGCATGTAATCCTTTTAAAAGTCCCATGACAGCATCCTGTACGCAGAGTCTTGTACCTTGCTGTACGCTTAGTCATAGATCTTGGAGATCATTCCGTATGGTACGTAAAGCTCTTCCTTCCTTTCCCTCCACTCCCTTCCTTTTCTTTTAATGACCCCATAGTATTCCTTTGTTTCAGTTAGTTCAGCACTTACAGTCCCAGATGAGAAGTTTATGCCAGTGATTCTTTTTCTTCTTTACCCAGTCTTCCACATATGCCTAGAGTTTTCTTCTTAAATTGAGAAATTTACCAGCCAGCTTGTATTTAGGTGTGTATTTTTTCTTAGGTCTTTCTACTTTAAACACCTGAAGTTTTACTGCTTCGTCTACATCCTTCTTATTCTTCATTTCTCTTTTTTTAGGAGAAAGGACTTGTGGATATTTGGATTTTAGTCTGTCCTTTTTGGGGCTTCACTTTTTCTGGGCTTATTTTGTCAGGTTATATTTTCATTCTTTATGTTGCGAGATTTCCTTGATTTGATCTTCTGCATGATGAATTTATTTTTTATTTCATTCCATTCCATTATTTCTACTTCTCTATTTAATTTAAATTTAGTCTCACTTATGTTTATTTTAGCAATCATGTTTTCTTGCTCTCAGAACGTGATGTCCAAGATGATGATCCTGGCTTAAGGCAGGAGCTGACCACCTTTAGATGGCAGTGCACTGACCTTCTGGTCTGCACTCGTGGGCTCTACTGCTTCTCCCTTCTTGGGGAGGCACATGCTGTTGTCCTAAGAAGTGAGGTTTGCCCTTGGGCCTCCTCTGGGGCGTGTATTTGTGTGACCACATATACGTATGTTTGTGTATAAACATGAACATATGTGCACATAAGCAGTGCACAAGGACCCTGGAGTCGGCCTTTGTCTGACTTCAGTGGTTGGGATTGGGATGGGATGTGGTAAGAAGAGAAAGGAGAATAGATCCTTGGAATTGCTCTTGGGTAGGCTTCCTGTTGGGGTGTGTGACTGATAACAGGACAATAGGCTGAATGGACCCTTCTTTTTTTTTTTTTTTTTTTTTTATTTTTTGGTTTATTTATTGTCACAAAATATACCTATTTTGACTTTGCATTTAATTCAGCGGTACAACATCGTAATCCAAGTACAGCAGTTTTTCTTGATTGTTTGTTACATACACATACTGTGATGCAAGCAACAGGGCTAGGAAAGAAGAAATCACCATATTTGATATTATTTATTTTGATTTTATTATTACACTGGGTTGTCTCTATAATGCTACCCTTGGAGTCCTAGGGACAGGAAAAACAGAAAGAAAATTCCTTTTATAACAAAATTTCTTTTCCATGACACAAACCAAATTCTCTCAAATGGGATCCTCCTTTTCAGAAAGAGCACATTTATACCAAGGGTCCCCCATGAACTTTTGACTCCTCATGGTTTCTGGAAAAGCAGCTCTGTTTACGGCAGCTTCCGAGGTGTACAGGTATCCCTCGCTGTTCATTGCCAAATACAGCTTGGTTTGAACTCCTTGAATAGCCACCACTCGAAGACCCACAGGGATGAGGTTAAACAGAGTGTAAGTGCTGTCCTCATCTTTCGTGCCATCAATGGTTCCATCTGCCTGCAGCTGCAAGTGGTAACCTTGTCGGCTGTATAGTTTGGTAACTATACCCTTAAGCTGAGGCTCTGGTCTCCTTCTGCGCCTCTTCTTGGAGCCGAAGAGTTTGACCCGGGAAAAGACGTTTAACTTGTTTTTGTCGCAGCTGGTCTTGCCTTTACTGGGGCTGCTAACACACTTGCAGGCGTTCGATTTCTCGCGCTCCCGGGCTTGTCGCTTCTGCCGGATGAGCGAGCTGGCGATAGCCGCCGCCATGGCCACGACGCCCACCACCACCACTTCTTTCGCGGCCCCTCTCCGCGTTCGCCTCCTCCTCCTGCTCCGCCGCCGCTTGCCCGCTGGGTCTCGCGCCTCCGCCGCTTTCGCCTCCGGAGCCGGCGCTCGCCCGGGCTTCTCCGCGCTCGGGCTTCAGCCGAGGAGGGGGCTCAGCATGCCGGCCGAGCTCCTCCGGCGGTGCTCCGGCTCTCGCGCGGGCTGCCGGCTGCCTGGGTCGAGCAGACGCCACAGCCCCGGGCCGGGATCGCGGGCGAGACTGGCAGGCGGAGGCAGAGCTGCGCGAGTGCGTGCGCTCGGCCCCTGCGCCCCGAGGACACTGTGCGAGTCCAAGTGGCTCGGGTCGGAGTTTGGCGGCACCCCCCGCCCGGTGCCGCGCGGAGGGGGCCGGAGGAGGGAGGCGGGCGGAGGGAGGGAGCGCGGGCGGGAGAGAGGCCTGGAGCCTGGACCCTTCTTAATTGAGGAAGTGGGGAAAGAGTTGCCCTGAAGATGGAGAACTTCACAGCTGACCCAAAAATACACTTCCTCTTTTCTTTCTTCAAGTTGCACTAGAAACTCAGCACTCCACGGCCCTTTCCTCACCGCACCTGCCACCTCAGTGCCCTGCTCCTGTTCTCAGTCACTCAGTTCTGAACTGGGGGTTTTCTCAGACCCTCCCCATATCCAGCATTTCCCACGTGGCCCAATTAGATTTTGATTTCTCAACTCTGGATAATTTTTTCTGTAAATTTGATCCTATCTGTCACATTTCTTCCAGAAATTCTGCCAAAAAAAAAAAATTTTTTTTTTTGACTGATGGCATCCATCCCCATTTTACGGATTTTAAAAATAGATTTGTTCTTAATTTTGTATTTCTTTTGTCATTTCTGTGGAATTGGGAGGAACATGAGAGTCAAGCCCAGGGCTCAGCCCATCCCCACTGTGGACCTAGTGGATTTATTTTTCACTGGCAGGGAGGTAACGGCCTCTTTTACCAGTTTCTCTCTTTGTTCCCCCTCCGCATAATTTCAGTAATAGCAGCAGCTATTAAATTGAGGGCTTTGTGCCCTGTCTCATGTCAGAGCTGATTTAATTGTTCTTTCGCTTTGTACCCCCTGAGTATGAGGCGGACGTTGTTTTGGTTATACACTACTGCTTAACAAACCACCCCAAAAGGAGGTAGGTTAAAAGACACATTTATTCTTATCCCTCAGGACTCTTTGAGGGCCTGGCCTCAGCTATATGGTTCTTGCTTGGAGTCTCTCGTGGTCATCTGAAGGCTTAACTGCACTGGGCGCCTGAGTTAACTTGTGGCTGGCAGTTGACTCGAGTGACATCTCCATTGTAGTTTGGGCTGCTCACGGCAGGCTGGATGGGTTCCTGGAGGATGTGTCCCAAGAATGAGCATCCCAAGAGACAGGAGATGGAAGCTACCGGACCACGTGAGAGCTGTGTCCAGAATCAGCACAGCATCACTTCTGCTATATTCTTTTGTTCAAAGCATTCATAGAGCCTGCCCGGATTCCATAGGGTGGATTGATAGACTCCGTCTCTTGATGGGGAAGCGGCCAGGGCCCATTGCAGATAAACATGCAGGATGGGAGATATGGCCATCCTTTAAAATATATGAACTGACATAGACACCATACTGCAGATACAAAGATGACTGATCGCAGGACCATAGATCCCCAGACCTTATGGGGCAGAGGCAGGTATATAAACAGGCAACAACAGCACAGGTGATAAGTATTTTGAGAGGACTAGGCACAGGGGCATGACAAGAGCAGTGGGGGGGGGGGGGGGTATCTAACCCAGACTGGGCAAGTGCTGACAAGGATGGGCGTGTATGGGCAGGTCTGTTGAGAAAGAAGTCATCTTAGCGGGGGTATCTTTGGAGCTGAGTCTTGAAGCACAAGGGGACATTAGCTAGGTGAACAAGGAGGGAGGAGGCATCCCAGGGAGAGGAAACATCCCTCTCTGAGACGCGATGGGGTGTATGAGAGCTCATGGCACTTTGGGGGAATTGCTGGTAGACTGAGGATTGGCAAGTGATTGGGTGCTGCTGGCACATGTGTTGGGAGGTGAAACTATAGCAAAGATAGGTATGTTCTACCTTCAGATTCTGTGAATCCTTGGCCTGGGCTGTGAGCCCTCAATTGGTTCTGTATCCAAAGTATGTTAGGGGTGAGGGATGGGCTGCTGAGGAGGATGGTTGGAAGAGCAAGCCTCAGCAGCTCCACTCTGGGGATCCTCCCCTGGGTCCTCTCCATTCTCCATCGTTCAGTTCCCCTGTTCAGTTCCTTACGTGGTTCTTCCCTTCTCAACCTGTAGCTTAAGTGAGCATGTAGATAAGGATTATGTTCGCTGTTGAAGGATAAGGGCAGACACGGGAGGAGGAGATGGGAGCTGGAGCACCGTGGTGCTTGGCTAAACATTTTATTTTATTTTGGCTGCGTGGCGTGTGGGATCTTAGTTCCCCAACCAAGGATCAGACCCACACCCCCTGGATTGGAAGCACGGAGTCTTAACCACTGGACCACCAGGGAAGTCCCTTGGCTGAGCATTTTAGATTCTCTCTCATTTAACGCTCTCCAAGGCAGGCAGATGATAAAATATACATTATCTCTGTTTCACAGATGGACTTTCTCAGCTCATGAGGAGTAGACGTGGGACAGGGTTACTTGTCACTGTACCCCCAGTGCCTTCAGACACATGATTATCTGCATCCTGTGTGTCCAAGGTGATGATCCTGGCTTAGGGCAGGAGCTGACCACCTTTAGACGGGTGTGTGCAGACTTTCTGGTCTGCGTGTGTGGGCTCTGTTACTTCTCCCTTCTTGGAGAGGCACATGTTGTTGTCCCAAGCAGTGAGGCTTATTCTTGTGCCACCTGGGGTGTGTGTTTGTGTGTATAAACGTGTGTGGTTAAACACGCACGTGTGCACAGCAGGCAGCCTTGGGCTAGGGAGCACGTCCAATCATAGCCCCAAACTCCTTTGGTTAGAAAGAGAAGGTTCTGAAAAGAGTTCTGGAGATCGACTGTACAGCAGTGTGAATGTACTTATTTGAACTGTACACTTTAAAATGACTGAGACAAGTAAGTTTTATGTTATGTGTATTTTACCACAGTTAAAAAAAGAGAGAAAACGAAGGTTATAATCCCTGTTTGGCACAGCCAAAGGAAATCATTCTAGAGTCCTGAAAACACTTGATGTGTGGGCTCGCTGATGGCAGCTGGAAGGAGATCTGTAAGCCTTTTACTTGCATTTTTGGAAGCTGTTATCTTTGCACCAAAACCCAGGAAGAATGGATTTCCTGCCTTCTTTACATGGCCTCCTCCCTAGGTGTAGTATCACCATTGTACATGGAATTAAACATGTTCCTTACACCGAGTATTAGCACAGCATTTGGCTGGCCGCTCTTTGTGTCCTTTGCTTCTTTGGGTGATTTGGAAGACTGTGTGCTTTCCTGGGGCTTGAATTTCATAGGAAGATGAAATTCACTGGGTATAAATATTACCATCTGCTGTTAATCCCAAATGACAGAGGAAAAGCACTTGGGTCATTGAAGACAAATACATGTGGGTCATGTCTCCTGCAGCTTTGTTCTTGGCAAAGGCATTGAAGGCACCTAGGCATGGCTGAAGGTGAAGGAGGGGAAACCAGTTCTATTACCAACATTTTCTCGAAGCTAATGAAGGTAGTTCAGCCAGTCACAGAGTCCCTGAATCATAGTGTTGTCACCCAGCCCACAGTCTCTCTTCTTGTTTACAGAGTCCTTCCTTGCTCTTCTGGCTCTGAACAGAGCTTTGAAAAAGCCATTTTATTTTGTGTTATCCTAAAATTTTTTTTAGTGTGGTATAGTAGAAACACTGTGGCTTTAGACCCAGAGGTAATCTTTTTAACCTTTACCAATTTGATAGGAGAAATGATACCTCATTTTCATTTTCATTTTATTGTTTGCTGTTGAAGTTGAACAATTATTGTTATTTTTAAATTGAAATATAGTTGATTTACAGTGTTGTGTTAATTTCAGGTGTACAGCAAAGTGATTCAGTTTTATATATATGTGTGTGTATATATATATATATATCTCGTTTTTCAGATTCTTTTCCCTTATAGGTTATTACAAAATATTGAGTATAGTTCCCTGTACTATACAGTAGGTCTTTGTTATTTCTTTTATATGTAGTAGTATGTATATGTTTATCTCAAACTTCTAATTTATTCCCCCCCCCAACCTTTCCCCTTCGGTAACCATAAGTGTGTTTTCTGTGTCTGTGAGTCTATTTCTGTTTTGTTTATGAATTCCTTTGTATCTTTTTTTTTTAGATTCCACACGTAAGTGATATCATATATTTGTCTTTGGTTTACTTCACAAAGTACGATAATCTCTAAGTCCATCCATGTTGCTGCAAATGGCATTATTTCGTTCTTTTTTTATGGCTGAGTAATATTCCAGAACAATTATTATTTATTAGCCACATTTACTGTATTTGTCCATTTTTATGTCAGGCTCTGTCTTTAATATTGATTTTCAAAACCCTTAATATTTTAAAGCAAACAACCTGTGGTCATATATGTTCAAATCCTCTCCCCAATTTGCTATTCCTCTTTTCACTTTTATTGTTTTCTTGACATAGAGAAAAAATTGTTAAATCTGTTATTCTTCCTGTATGGATTCTGCTTTTGGTTTAGAAAGTTTTTCCCAAGCACAGGGTTTTATATACTATTCATCTAAATGAGCAATCAGCAAATGAATAGTAGGAATCAGCAGATGAAGTTCAAGAGGCTAAATCTGGCCAGCTACCTTGTTTTTGTACAACTCACGAGTAAAGAATTACTATTATTATTATTAATATTATTAACTTTTAAGTTTGAAATAATTATAGATTCACCAAAAATGTGTATAAGAAGGTGCCAGGTGCTCTTTCTCCAGTTTCCTCCAGTGGTAGCATCTTGCATAACAATACCAGCAAGTTGACATTGGTGCAATCCATAGAACGCCTCCAGATTTCACCCAGTTTACGAGCACTCATCTGTGAGTGCATGCGTGTGTGTAGCTTGTCCTGTGCGATTCTATCAGGTATGTAGATTTCTGTAACAGGCATCACCACGGTCAACATACAGACTGCTCCACCACAAGCATCCCATCCTCCATCCCCAATCCCCAACACCCATAGTCCTAAGAGTTTTCTAATGGCATTTTTAAGTGACTGAAAAAAAAAGATTTATATTTCATAACATGTGAAAGCTAGTGAAATTCAGACTTCTGTGTCCATAACTAAAGTTTTATGTGGCCACACCCGTTGGCCTACCTACTGTCTGGCTGCTTTTCCACATCAGCAGACTCTATTTGTTGCAACAGAGACTGTGACCCGAAAAGCCAGAAATATTTACTGTCTAGTCCTTTACCAAAAAAGCTTGTCAACCCCTGATATAAATCATCATCTATTTTTTTTTAATCTTGTGTTTCATTTTTTTTTTAAATTGAGGTATAGTTGATGTGTTGCATTTAATTCTTTACATGACCGGATATTTATTTTTGCATTTGGCATTAGAAAAGGATATAACTTACTTGTTTGCTAATTGTTTAACCAAATCCTCCATCAGTATTTATTGACTATTCTCTCCTCACTATTTGAGTTCCATAGGTATCGTATACTAAAGACTCAGCTGTTCCATCAATTTAGGAAATGACAGGGTGAATCAGACAGGGTGAATCATCAAGCTGATTGGGCAGGACATATATCACCCAAGAGCTCTGTGGGCATGAGTAGCCCTCACTCCAGGCATTGACACTAAATGTTGAAGCCAGGTGTGCCCGTGCACAGTGGCATCTGAGCACGCAGGTATATTTCTATGTGCAGACACTGTGGGGAGGTCTAGCTCTATTTTTCTGGAGTCCATGGAGATTGCTGATGGCCAAATGGAGCTGCTGGTTAATGGTTTCTGGTTCTTTATGTTGGATCTTCTCTGGAGCTGGCTGGCTCTTAAAAATCCTTTGAGAGGCGAGGTGACTTGGTTTATTTCTCTGGTACTGGTGGATCAGGAATTTAATTGTTTGAAGGAACACATGTGAAGGGTTGCTCAAGACCAGGCCCTACTGCAGATGCCGAGGTGAATGTCACGGTAGTGGGGGCGGGGTCTCTTGTTGGGTGGGTGCTTGTTCCGTGAAGTCTCCTGTGATAAGGGGGCAGGTGGTGAACAGCCACTAGCTCTGCTCTGGACTCTTGGGGCTGGGCTCCAGTTGTGCCTCTGCTTGTTACTGGCTGAGTGACCAGGGAGGTTAGAGGTCACTCTAACCTCCCTGGACCTGTTCTCTTAGTAGGAACATGGATAATAAAGCTCACCTCACACACCTCCACCCCTGTGCTGTTTTAAGGGTTGAGACATACTGTGTAACGTTTGCATAGTGTTCAGCAGAGAGTATGAGTTTAAAATATTTAATTTCTTTATTTTCCCTCGACTTAGAGGTGTGTGTGTGTAGATCGCTGTGGAAAGTATGGATTTTTGTCTCCAAGTCCTGTAATCTTTCTTAGCCCCAAGAATTTGCTTTCTATTCTGGAATTTTGTTGTGTTTTGAGTCACTTCATAGCGCAGGCTCCCAGGGCACTGAGCTGGCCACCTTCTGCTCTCTGTCAAAGGTGGGTTCAGAGGACAGGGAGAACCCTCTGGCCAGGTGCTGACGGCCTGTGGGCTCTTTGTTCATCTGGCCTTAGATGGACGGTGGTGCGCGATTCCCCACGTGAGTTCCTGCTGTGAGGGTGCTGGCTGTGATAGTGGACAAAACGATTTGAATCAGATATCCCTGAAGCAGGTGATGGAAGGTGAGTGTGAGGAGTCTGATCTAGAGCAGCTCCCATCTGGGTAAGAATGTCAAGTCCCTGGTGCCCTCGGTGTCAGCCTTTGCTGAGCACAGTCATTTTGACAGGACCTGCCCTCTCATCCCAAGGATGGGCTCTGTGGATTTAACCACAGCACACAGGGCTGTTGAACTTGTGTTTACTCGATTTTGCTAGAACTGCAGGAGTTTCTAATCCTCTGTAGTTTACCTGTGTTTGAAACATGACCCCCCAGTGTGGCCAGACTCTGTTTTTTTCTGCTGAGGAGACATTCCTCAGAGTCTCCCAGGCCACCCAACCTTACTGTTGGTGACACTTCTCGCCTGTCCTTTCCTCTCTGTGGCAGCTACCCCCTGGCTCAGGTAACATTCGGGGAAGGGGGGAGGTGTGCCTGGACAATTACAGTAGCTCCCCACATGATCCCTCTCTTGTCTCCTATTTCTTCTCCTTCCTATTTGATCTGTGTATTTTTTTTTATAAAGTCTTTTTGAAAAACTTACGTATGATTGCCACTTTCCTGCTTAAAAGCTTAGTCACTGCCTATGGGGCACACCTCAGATTCTTAAGTCTGTTATTTAAGATCCCTCAGAGTCTGGAGCTCATCGGCCCCCCAGGCCTTGTTTCCAGCCACTGTGCCGGGCGGCTCACGTTCCGTTCACCGTGTGGGTCCGCAGCTGTGCCCTCTGCACCTCATCCTGCGGCAGTCCTGCTGAGGCCGCGCTCCACGCCAAGAGCGCCTTTTCCCTGTCGCGGGTGGCTCTTCACTGTGGACAGGGGCTTTCATAGACGTTCTCCATACTCTCCGTGCGGCCTGGCCACTTTCCAGCGAACGTTGGTGAATTTAAGTGTTTTTTTGTTTGTTTGTTTGTTTGTTTTTAACTGCCACACAGCTGATACGAGAGCTGGAATGTAAGGCCAGGCCTTGTGCAGTCAGGTTGCCTCTCTGGAGCCGTCCTCAGAGGGCAGAGTTACTCGTACTTTCCCTGGACTGCAGCACAGCAGTATCTCCTTATTCATGTTTTTCATCTCATTATGTCATGTTGCTGTTTGTCCTGGGTCCATGCCACACCCGTGCGCCACCCCAAAACTTGATTCCTCAAATAAATCCCTTATTGCTTGGTTTCCCCTGCATCTCGAATAGTACCTGGCACTCAGTGGGAACTCGATAAATGTTTGTTTGGATGAATACATGAATGCGTAGATTTTTCTTTCCGTATCCTCTAATTTGTGGTTTGAGGGAGGATAGTACCCTGGTAATTAGGCTACTCAAAACTCCTGTGTGTTGGGAAACATCTCTCTTTTGGTCTCTAGAAGAAATAGAAAGTGATAATTACTTTGTCCCATTCCCTCTGCCATCTCATAGAGATTCCTTGAAGAAAGATGCTGAAAACATATTTAATTATATATATTGTAGGAATGTGATCTTTTAGCTACATTTTGTCAAGCAACAGCTGTCCCTAGGAGTGGCTTTGGGGAAAGCTAACTCTCCCTTCATCTGTCAGCCTCTGCCCCCCCCCCCCCCCCCCCCCGACGACAACCATCTTAACTAAAAAATTATAATCTTCACTTTGGAAAGTTGACACTTTTCTCTGTCATGTGTGAAGTGTAAATGAACGCATCTTGAGAAATCCTTGCTGTGTATTGATCTCTTGTATACTGGCTTCAAGGCAAGCCTCCACGCCTCCCCGTGGGGATGGATGGATACCCCACAGCCGCTGCGACACTGCTGTGTGGGGGCCGCCTCCTTTCTGACTTTTCTTATCCTCATAGTTTACAGGCAAATAAGGCTGCAAGGTTTTTTCCCTCATTCATTCCTTGACTTCCTTTATCTGTTTCTGCCCCCCTGCCGTTTGTACCTGGCCTGAACTCCTTCCACCCACCCTCAGACACAGGGCTCGTGTCTGCCTCTGAACTCAGAACACGCCTGTGAGAGGGCCAGAGTGACTGCTGTGACGCCAGAGCCCTTTTCTTGTTTGTCCTTGCTTCCTGCCTTTTTCCCACCTTCCTTGTCGGGTTACTTCCTTGTGAAACTCCTTTGAGCTGTTTTGGTTTAGGACATCCTGTTCCTGCTTTTTCTTTCCCTCCTTATTGTTTAAACTCTGATCAGACTCTTGGTTGTTGAGTGCTGCCTTCTTTTCCAATAAATCAGTTCACCGTGGAAATAAATTCCCCACATCCAGTCTGAGTTGTGTCAGTAGGAATGTGGGAATTAGATCTGGAGCAAACAGGTAGCCAGATGAGTCTCAAGCCCAGAAATCCATCTGCAGTTTTGGGTGGGAGGCGGGCACGCTTCAGGCTTCTAAAAATGATGTCATGGGGGGGGAAGGGGGGAGGCTGTGTCTCTGGCTTCAAAGAATTTCACAGAAAAACATCTCTTTTAGCTCCTTTGAGGTAAGATGCGGATTCCTGAATCAACACAACACTGTTTAATGCCACAAGAGAGACAATCCTATCGGGTGAAAACTTGTTTGAAGCAAGTGTCGCCTATTTGAATATAGTCACATATTTCATTCTAATTTAACAAATTCTCATCTCAGGTTAGTTTTAGGTTTGGACTGATGGTTTAAGGACATCCCTACCCTTAAAGGTAGAGTCTGTATGTCACAAATCATTGAATGTGAGAGTGCTCGACTAAGGGGCAATTTGAATTTGAGGAGCTCGTGGAAGTTCAAATATACTTCTGCTTCCTTTTTAAATTTAGAGAGACAGTTTAGAATCAGCAGTGCTTAACTTTTCTCCCCCATGGGTATTTTTGGGACTCTCAAAATGATAGGTTCTCTCCAAAGGAAGATTCAAATTCACAAGTGCACGTGCAGAATCTTGCACGTGATTTTTGGCATGAGGTGTCTTTGGATTCTAGAGAAAGAGTCCCTGTTATAGAGGAACGGTGAGCTTCAGGTAATTTTTGAGGCAAGGACACTTTCAGGCTTGCTCAACGCACAAGGCTTTGTAAAGCACAGCCGAGCGGTGTGGCCATAAGTGTGGCCTTCACAGTAACCACTTCACGCGAATTGGTCGTGGAGTCCTGCCCCTTCCTCACTTGATTGGTTTTTGCCCTTGAAAAGATTTGGTTTGAGGTGATGATTAATCAACAAGTATTTGATCACCTAGTAGATATTCAGCACTGTATAGTGTATTATTTTGTTTAGGTTCTTGTTCTGAAAACCAAAATGCTCTTTCTTTTAAACTTTCCATAAGCATCTGGCTCTTCTCATCAGACACCGAGTGCATTCCACACATGCAGTGCTGTGTCAGATGGTGGCACAAACACATGTCAGTTAGGACCAGGTTTGTAAGATGAGGAAATGGTACAGTTAAGGAGTGTCACATGAAAGGATGGGAAAGAACTGACATATGTTAAGGGATTATAGTAGCACATTATTTGTGTGTTTTCTTTAATCCTTACATCCTCTGTGTCATTGCTGGAGAAACTAGGGCTCAGAGAGACTGAGTACCTTACTCCAGGCCTGGTGAGGAACAAAGCCAGGATTCAGGCCCAGTCATTTGGACTCTAAGCCCAGATCTTCCTTCCTTCCTTGCCTCTTCTGTTAAAGACCAGAGGTGGGTGGAATGGGTTAGGGTTGGGGGAGCATAGAAATGAGACCCTTAGAGTATCCCCAGTAGGTTAACTTCATGGTCTTTATGAAACATCATTTCTTCTCTGTTGATTACTATCTGTCATGGAACTTTTTCTTAGTCTTTTCGAATTCTTTATCTGCTTGTGTGTATCACTCACCTTCTGCTGTGTAAGATACAAGGAGGGGCGTCTGGGTTGTGGTGTACCACAGCCCTAGGTGAGAGGCCAGAGACCTGGGGTTCTCATGTTACCACCTGAGTGACCTCATGCATACAGCTTCTCAGTCTTTTCTTGTAAGTGACACAGACAACTTGGATGATCTGAGGGGTTCTCTGCCCCAAACCCTTGTGTGATTTTGGTGCAGAAATGTCAAGAGGAATGCCTTTATTACTTAGCTTTCAATTGGCAGAATGCACCAAGGTGAAAAGGAGAGAGAGCAGGTCTTTAATTAGAGTCACGTGCTCTTTGTTGTGTATTTTTGGGGAAGGTTTAATTTGTGTCTTTAGAAAGTTGTCTGCTTGAGCTTTTGAGTCCTCCAGATCGTGCACGTACTTGACCAGCAACAGAGGCAGAACCTTTGTGCTGTGGGTCTTAGTTACCATTCAGTTAGGGACAAGCTTTTGGAAATACCTCTCCTCCTTCAGAGGTAGTGATATCTCAGCCTGGAACGTCCATGCCCAGTTCTCCCACCATCTTGTTTTTCCATTTGGCAAATTTTCTTGGTCTTCTCAGGTTGCCCCAGCATCCTTTGCTCGCCTCCCTCATCTTGTGTTTACCTCCGTTATAACCCATGTTGAGTTGCATCATAGGTAGACGTTTTTGTGTCCACATACCCAGCCAGGCTGAGTCATTTAAAGACAGGTGTCACATCCTGGTAGCTCTGTGTGAGCACTTTGGCTAATGTGTGTTAGGTGTGTCACTTTTTGGTTTAAACAAATATATTCTCTTTAGAAAGATGAAAAGAGAGATTGTTTAAATTCATCTGAGAGTGGGAGAAAAATCTTTGCTCCCAGGAATCACAAAAATGTCTGGAGAGCTGACTGCTAGTCTGGAGATTCTTAGAAAAAGCTAGTAATAGACGTTGGAAACTGAGCCAAGGAATGTGGATTTGCGTTTTCACTTCGTTTGTGATCTGGTCGGAGGGTCGTCTTTTGCATCAGGCCAATGGGTGAATTTTACTTGAAGGGGGGTTTCCTAGTAGAAATGCTGGGGAAACAGTTTTTTGTTTTTTTTTTTTCAAAATGACTTTATTAACCTACAAATAACTGAAGGTGATCTCTTAACCTATGTCTAAAGAAGAAGAAGATTTCCCTCCTAAGTGATGGTCTAGATTCGAAAGTGGGAAAATGTAAAACTGTTCAGAGAAGATGCTAACCTAGAAACCACAGACTGCTGGGCCTTGGGAACTTGGAAATACTTGTGCAAGCAATCTTGGAGGTTTTGGAGAATACTGGAGATGGGATTCTGGGGCAGGAGCTGGAAGGGAGGAAGATTGAACTTCTACTGATAAGCAAGTAGGGTCCTAGGACTTAGGACATATGGTTAAGATGCATTTTGAATGGAAAAAAAATAAATAAATCCTTACATCTTAAAATTCCATATTGTTTACTCACTATTTCCTACCTAGACTTTAAAAATTACATAGACATTTTAATAATTAGCTGTATTAGCCTTGCCATGGTAATAAATGACTCCAGAAATAGAAAGGTTTGCAGCGAACGTTAATTTCTAGGTCGAGTTATGTGTCAATTGCTATGGCTCTTTTCCACAAGTCTCCCCTCCTGAAGGTACAGCCATGTTTGGGACGTGCTAGTTTCAGGGCAGAGGAGAGAGAACATGAGAGCTGATGGAAACATGCAGTGGCTCTTAAAGTGTCTGCTCCCACCTGGTGTAGGTCACATTCGTTCATGTGCCATTGTAGCCAACAGTCACTGGAGTGGGGATGTGCCCTCCTGTGCAGTCACTTGGCGATAGAGAGCACGTTTAATCCTCTTAAAGGTACAGAGTTAATAATGGCAAACAATACTGCAGTCCACCGTATGGTTTGTGTCCTCTCCTTTTGTCACTGAACCTTATATAGTAAATACCTCCCATCAGTTTAAATTTGTCATTTTTCAAATATTTTAAATACATTTTCTTCCTATTATGTGTATTACAATTTTAGATTAATTTTGGAAGAAACCAGCCTCTTGCCAGGAAGCGATGTGGTAGATCACTGTGCATTTCTTCTTGAGTGATTGCAGCACACGGAGCTCTGTTGTACACCATTGCACTAGCTCAAGTCTCCAGAACGATTTGAATAATGGGGTCATGTTAGATATCAGTCTTGTTTCTGAATGTAGTAGACACGCCTCCAGTGTTTCTTATTACTTCCTGCTTAAAAAATATGTTATTGAGATCTAATTCACATACCCTGAAATTCACCATTTTAAACTATATTTACGGTTGAGTGGTTTTTAGGATACTCACAGCATTGTGCAACCATTGTTAACATCTAATTCCAGATTATTTGGTCACCCGAGAAAGGAACCTCATAGTTGTTAAGTGTTCACTCCCATTTCCCCTTCCCTCCAGCCCCTGGCAACCGAAAGTCTGCTTTCTATCTCTGTGGCTTTGCCTGTCTGGAGTCTTCATATAAATGGAATTATGTATGTGGCCTTTCATGTCTGGCTTCTTTCACTTAGAGCAGTGTTTTCAAGGTTCATTGCTGATGTTTTCTGATGTATACTCTTTAACATATTTAGGAATCTGCCTTTTATTTCTTAATTATACTTAGAGATTTTAATGGAGTGGCTGATATTTACCAATGAATGATACCAACAAACATTTTGGTAGTCGTGGACATAATTATATCCCACAAGGATTCTGTGATCAGTTAATGTAATAAATTGCATTGATAAATTTCTTAATGTTAAATCATTTTTGATTTCTTGGAGTATGTTTGACTCAATCCTGGTATATTATTTTTCTTTCTTTTTAAAAAAATTCTCCTAATGTACCATCTGCTGTTACTTTACCAACGAAGTTTACACTTACATCTAATTTCCCTTTTTGTCTTACTATTTTGATATCAGATATAGGAAAACTTATAAAATGATTTGAAAGATTTTTCATTTCTTAATGTGTCTTACAGTGTTGGAGTAAAGCAGGACTTGCTCCTCGAGGTTCGTTAGAGCTCAGCTGTAAAGCCATTGGGGCTTAGCTCACCTTTCAGGGAAAGTTCTCTGACAACAGTTCTGAGGTTATTTATTTGTTTAGGTTTTCTACCTCAGTTTAATTTCAGTTTGGCCATACATTTTCCTGCAAAGCTATCTAACCCGTAGAGACTTCCAGGTTTATTAGCATAGCCATTCATAGCACAGCCTTATAATTTGTAATCATACACAGAGGTAAGATTTAAATAGTTACTGCCTGTTCATTTCCCCCCTCCCTCTTTCTATGTTGATCCGGCTTCCTAAGCTTTACTTTGTCTAATTCATCCTTTAAAAGAATTAAATTTTGGTTTTGTTTATAACTTTTTTCTATTTTCAGTTTATACTTTGATTTTTCTATTCCCTCTTCCAGTTTCTTTTGACTTTTTTTATTTAGAAATGGAAGCACAAAGTAGATGTGCACTAAAGTGTAGAGTTTCAGAGGATAAATCTTTTTTTTTGAAAAAAAATTTTTTAATAAATTTATTTATTTTTATTGGCTGCGGTGGGTCTTTATTGCTGCCCGCAGGCTTTCTCTAGTTGAGATGAGTGGGATCTACTCTTCCTGGTGGTGCATGGGCTTCTCATTGCGGTGACTTCTCTTGTTGCGGAGCACAGGCCCTAGGCCCGAGGGCTTCAGTAGTTGCGGCACATGGGCTCAGTAGTTGCGGCACATGGGCTCAGTAGTTGTGGTGCGTGGGCTTAGTCGCTCCGTGGCATGTGGGATCTTCCCGGGCCAGGGATCGAACTGTGTCCCCAGCATTGGTAGGTGGGTTCTTAACCACTGTGCCACCAGGGAAGTCCCTAGGGGATAAATCCTTTCAAATGTATATATTTATCTGCTCTTAAGGACTGTGCTACTTTCCTCGTGTTTTGGTTTTCTTGGGTCTGAATGATGGGTCAATATAGGCTGGTATATTTTTTGGTTTTCTTGTGTCTGATGAGGTAATACAGGCCTGCTATTTGCCTCTCACCAGAGCAAGTGAATTATCGGATCCCCTGTTTCTACTTGACGTTACAGTTGTCTTCTCGGATCTTAGGCTGAGTTGAGTAATCAGTTGACAAATCAGTTGAGTGCTCTCTCCATGGGAAAAGGAATCAGAAGAAAGAAAGCCAGGGTCAGGGACAGTCAGTCAAGAAGACTTGGCCTGGTTCTTCTCTGTTCCAGTGAAGCCTGGCTTCCTTCTTGTTTTAGGTGCTCTCCCCATCTTGGTAGGGTCCAGCCTTTTCAACATTTGCGGTCTTGCCTCCTTTGTGCTTGGTGGACCCAGGAGGGCAGCTGACTTCACAAAGGGGTGAACAGGTACCTTCCTGTTCCTCTGACCTTTTTTTTTGCATCTCTACCCCTCCTGGCGAGATGAAGCCCTGGGGGCAGGGCACCCTCTGCTGGTGGTCCTCACGTGGTGCATCTGCCTGTGCTGACATCCCCTCGCTCACAGCAGGCAGGCACTCTGGGGTCCTCCTCTGCCCCACTGCGGGTCCTTCCACACCCTCGTCCCTTCAGGTGATTGCAAGTTCAACTTAGAGTGTCTGTGAGGGTTTGGGCCATTTCTACTGCTTAGGTAACTTTGATAACCCTGAGTAACCTCAGTGACAGGGGTTAAGGGTACCTCTCCCTCTTAGTTCTTTTCTCAGTTGCATCCCAGTCATGCCCAGCAGGAAGTCTTCGGAAGTTTTAGCATTTGGATGACACCCCTTCCTGGTTTCTAATCTGGTATGATGCCAGTCACTGTGGGTGTCCCCCCCGCCCCCCTGCTGCGCCTTCTCTCCCGTTCTCTAGGTGGCTATCATCTGGAAGGTGGAAAGAGGGAGCAACCAAAGGCGTATGCTTATTAATTCGCTGTGTTTATCTAAAAGTCTAGGTTTATAATTTTTCAGTGAGGATGTAACATTCTTATTAATGTAAACGATCATTTCCTGGTTAGTGCACCTTTGGAGATTTTCCAGGGTTCACTCTGTGTTCTTTGCTCTGTTATGAATGTCTTTGAACAGAACAGTTTTGAGATTTTCCCTTTGAATTTATTGTCCGAAGTTGGCCCAAATTTAACTGTACAGCAAAGTAAGTCGAGTGTTCTGTTCAGTTTGTGTAGGGCACATTCATTCTTCAGAATCTCCTGTGTGCCTGGCAGGAGGGAGGTCCGTTAAGACAAGTCAGGTACAGTCTGTGCATTCAAGAGGCTTCATTCTCCTGTAACTGTCAGGATGCTTTGAGAGGCTTTGGCCGGCTCTTCTGAAACGAGATCATTGTGTTGCCCACATTCCTCTAATAGCAATAAAAAAAGAAATTAGAGTGTTATAGCGTGACTTGTTTTCTATTAAGTCCATACTGGCTCCTGACATATACCACTTTCTTTTTATAAACCCTGTGTTTAATGTAGTATAGAATTTTGCTGGTGACTTACTCTAACTTAATAATCTAACTTGTGGCTGGCTGACCACGATGGTGGATCTTATAGCTGAAATTCTTTGAATGAGGGGAGTTTCCAAAGTGACCTAGTTATGCATTTCTCTTCCAAGGTAAAAAAGGGTGGTGGGGGGAAGAAATTCCCTTATAACTGAAACTGCATAGTAAGAATTGATACTTTGGAGCAACAAGGAGTTTTCATTTATTTATCAACTATGTAGTTGTAACTCTCACAAAGACTACTGTGGATATATCTATTGCTACAGTGAAATCATTAAGAAAGATATGGTTTAGTCACCGACTATGATTCTAGGTGCAATTTTAATTTTCAGCAGCATTTATGTCTACTGTGAACCCAGCCCTATAGTGTAAGGGCATGCAGGAATGCTTGCAGACAAGCTGACTTTTTGTGTGTGTGTGTGTGTGAGTATTTTAAGAGTGATATATCACCTACCATGTTCCAGACACGGTTCCAGTTGCTCCATATGCTAACTCAGTCCCATCATACCCATTTTATAAATGAGGAAACTGGGGCAGAGAGAGATTAGGGAATTTGCTTAAGTCACGCTGCTAGTAAATAGTGGAACCTGGGTTCAAAACAGGGCAGTCCAGCCAGGTTAGCCTCAGTTTCATTGTCATTCAGCAGGCATTTATTGAGTACCTTATATTGGCAAGAGATTGAGTTGGGTCCTTTCCAAAACTCATTCATCCATCAGATACTTACTGAGTGCCTGCTATGTGCCAGAGGCTAGAGGGGTGAACAAGCTACAGTCTCTGCTCTTGTGGACTTTACGCCCTGGTGGGGGGTCAGACATATAAGCAGTCCGTTCATATATAATACACTTTCAGACGGTGGTTAAGTCCTACGACGAAAATAAAGCCAGGGAAGGGACTGGAGAGTTATGGAGGGGTGCAGGGTATTTTTAGATTTTTGTGGGCTGAGAACACCTCTCTGAGTAGGTGTCATTTGAGCAGAAACCTGTTGAGGAGAAGAGCCAGCCCGGTGGCCGTTGGAGGGGAGAGCAGTGTTCCAGGGAGAGTGAGCCGCACGTGGGAAGGCCCTGAGGTCAGGACAGGCCGGGGCCAGAGCGTGCAGAGCAGGGCGAGCTGGGGTGGGCGGGGAGGATGTCTGCGCGGTGGTCCGAGATGGTGATCAGATCATGGTGGCCCTTGTGGGTTATGGGAGGGAGCCTGTGTTTTATTCTGAATGTGATTGGATGGATGTCTTGGAGAGTTTTGAGCGGGGGTGGAGGTGGGGGTGACATATGTTGATTGACATTTTTTAGAGAGCACTCCGGCTGCAGGAAGGAGGACTGCCTGTAGGACAACGACCGTGAAACAGGAGGCTTTTGTGTTCAACCGAGGGATTCTCTCACTTCTCAGGTTCCATAGTTCGTGTTAGCTGTACAGGTGCTGCTTTCCCACGATCCCTGCTCTAGAACCCCAGTCTCAGTGGAGCAAACTGACTGCGGGAGGATTCTGAGCGCAGAGGAGCCTGGGTCACGCTCCCCTTTCCTCCTAAGATTTTCCTGCATTCCCTCCATGTTTGTTTCTTTTAGGGACCTTATCTTGAGGTGAGTTATCTGGGAAATAACTTGTATTCAGACCCTACGGGAAAATGTTAGCATTCTTTGACCGGCTTTAAACACAGAAACTTCGTGTTACCCGAAAGGATTAATGGCCAGAGGATGGAGACGAGGGACAGTGTCGGGTTGAGAAACACCACGCCGAGGGGATTCAGCTTGATAACACCCTTGAACTAGGAACCGGAAACCTGGGCTCCACTCAGCAGAACGATGACTGGCTTCGTGGCGTTGACGTGGTTCTTAACCGTTTCGAGTCCGCTTCCTCGTCGGTAGAGACGGCACCCGTCTGCTGACCTCTGTCCGCTCACCTCACAGGGTTAACGTAGGGAGGAGTGAAATAAGAATGTGGAAGCCCTGTGTACAGATGTGCCGTGGAAATGGGAGATGGTAGCATCCCTTTCTAGGAAATTCCAGGCCCCTGAAGCGCGTTAGCTATTGATATATGCTCAGATAACAGTCTGGGAAACACCATGTAGTAAGGGTGCAGGTGTTTCCCAGGTCGTGCAGTCCTAAAGGAAAGAATCTGCTGTGTGAGAAGGTCTGGTATACTCTGTCCTCCCCAGTCGCCACTAACTGGTTTAGGAACTAGTTAAGTTCCCACTGTCTGGCCAAGACTTCTTAGACCTTTTTGTGGGCTGTTCCTGGAGGGGTATTGGCTGAGGTCCCCAGAGCAAAGGTTAGGGAGGTTGGCCTGGAGTCACTGGGAGACCTGCAAACGGACAGATAATTACACACACACACACACACATGAACAAGGCGCAGTTACAGTTGTTGGGGATACACAGTGCTTGTGGATAAGTTATATGTGTAAATAAATGATTAGAGCTGTGAAACTTGCTTCAGTGGAAGTATCTTCAAGATATTGAGAAGTCAGTGACTAATTCTGCCAGGGGGTGGATCCAGGGAGGATTCCAGGAGGAGGGGGCATTTGAGCAAATTCCTGTGAGATCCTTGGAGCCCTCCACATAAAGAAGAGGGGTGTGTGCTCTGTAAGCAACGATGAGGAATGTGAAACAGCGTAGTGGGTTCCAGGATCAGTTCAGGACAGACTGTGGAAAATTGCTGTCTGAGTGGATGTTGGCTTATCTGACTAAAGGTTTTGAATTCTTTCTTCTTTGTGTGTGTGTGTACAATGTTTAACCATTGGTGATGGAGCCCTTCTGCGGCCCAGTGAGCTAGTGTTAAAATGTAAGGGCAGGCCCCTCAGTAGTTAGCATGGTGCATTGCCTGAGGTCAGTGTTTAAATATTTACTGAAATGATGAAGAAATGATGTTTGTCTCAGAGCTCCAGAGAAGATGTCCCCTTGCCGATCCCTAGACCCTAGCGTGTGGACACCGCACGCCCTGTGACGTCAGTGTGCCGAGGAGGCAGATGGCCAGATGCTGCTGGAGCTAGGCTCTGTGGTCCACATGGAAAGCAGCTGTTGAGGGGCTTGTCTTCCACACTGACAAGGCCCTGGGCTGAGGAGACGTGGAGGGGTGGGGTCCACTGCCATGAGTACCTTCTGTTAAATGGTACCCTGCCAGTAATTACAGAAGTATTTTTGATATTGCATAAGTTAGGATGTGATTAAGTATCTGTGGTCAGGGAGACAAAGGAAGGTGCCTTTTTTGTTTACTTTGCATCACCCATTGAGTTGGGCGATATTGCCCTTGACCCCAGGCCATGCTCCCCTCTGTCTTGTTGCAGACCCTCTTCCCAGATGTGCCGTGTCCAGCTGGAGCTCTTGGATGTCACTGCTAGCTTGACTTCCCATTTCTTGTAAGTTCTTTTCTCTGGGGGCTAAGTCATAGCCAGCCTGCAAACAAGAAGAGATCATTCTGGGGAAAGCACCTCTCCACCCAACCTTGGTCAGAAATGTTTTCTGCATTCCTGACCAAGGACCTTTGCTTAGTATTGTGTCACTTTCTTGCCATATTCCTTAGTCTTTGGCATCTAATGATTCCATGGTGACGTTCAGAGCTTTTCACATCTACTGCTAGACACGGCTTTGTTCTCTCTCTCTCTCTTTTTTTTGTGGCTGTTTTGGGTCTTTGTTGCTACGCTTAGGCTCTCTCTAGTTGTGGCGGTCAGGGGCTGCTTTTTGTTGAGGTGCACGGGCTTCTCATTGTGGTGGCTTCTCTTGTTGCAGAGCACAAGCTCTAGGCTCGTGGGCTGCAGTAGGTGTGGCACCTGAGCTCAGTAGTTGTGGCACTCAGGCCCTAGGGTGTACAGGCTTCAGTAGTTGTGGCGCGCGGGCTCAGTTGCTCCACAGCATGCGGGATCCTCCCAGACCAGGGATCGAACTCGTGTTCCCTGCATTGGCAGGCGGATTCTGAACCACTGTGCCACCAGGGAAGTCCCTGTTCTCTTGGCAAATCTTAAAACCAGAAAAGGTAACTGGAAGACTGCATCTTTTTTGGATATTGTAGGGACATAACTGATTCAAGTGGCTTCTTACTGAGGCCTAAGAATAAAGAGGTCCAGAAATTTTTAATCTTTCCTTCTCTTTCTTTTCTGGTATTCGTTCCCCCCTCCCCTTTTAAACTTTTTATTTTGGAAATTTTAAACAAATACGAAAGAGGAGAGAATTTATAATGAACCTGCAGGTACCAGCTTCAACAGTGGTCACCTTTGGGGCATCTTGTATCGTCTATATCCCAACTATCCGACCTTAATTATTTTGAAGCAAATACCATACATCCTATCATTTCATCTGTGCGTACTTTAGTTACGTGTTACTAAAAGATGAAGACTTTATAAAATCATCATACTTCATTGTATGCTAACTCACATATACGGAATCTAAAAATGGTACTGATGAACTCAGTGACAAGAACAAGGATGCAGATGCAGAGAATGGACTGGAGAACTCGAGGTTTGGGGGGGCGGGGGGTGAAGGGGAAGCTGAGACGAAGTGAGAAAGTAGCACAGACATATATATAGTACCAACTGTAAAATAGATAGCCAGTGGGAAGTTGTTGTATAACAAAGGGAGTCCAACTCGAGGATGGAAGATGCCTTAGAGGATTGGGACGGGGAGGGTTGGGGGGGACTCGAGGGAGGGTGGGGGAGGAGTCGAGGGAGGGAGGGAATATGGGGATATGTGTATAAAAATAGATGATTGAACTTGGTTCACCCCCCAAAAAATAATAAATTAAAAAAAAACACTAAAAAAAAATCATCATACTTCCATTATCACACCTAATAATTCCTTCATGTCATCAAATAATTGATCAATATTCAGATTTTCCTGAATATCTCTAAATCTTTTAACCCCATGTTTTAATCAGGACCCATTGCAGTTGTTGATATATCTCTTAAGTTTTTTTACATTTATAGGTGCTCTTTTCATCTCTCTCTTTTTTTTTAATTTGTTTATTTTTTTTGGCTGCGTCGGGTATTAGTTGCGGGACTCCAGATCTTCGTTGAGGCATGCAGGATCCTTCGTTGCGGCACTCAGGCTTCTCTCTAGTTGTGGTCTGTTTTTTTTTCTCTCTCTGGTTGTGGCACGTGGGCTCTCTCGTTGGGGCACTCGAGCTCAGTAGTTGTGGCACTAGGGCTTAGTTGCCTGGTGGGATGTGGGTTCTTAGTTCCCCGGCCAGGGATTGAACCCATGTCCTCTGCATTGGAAGGTGGATTCTTTACCACTGGACCACCAGGGCAGTCCCTCTATCTCTCTTCTTTCCTTGCAGTTTATTTATTGAAGAAACTGAGTCTTTGGTTCTCTTTAGTTTCACATGGTGTAGATTCTGCTGATTGCATCCTTGTAGTAGTATTCATTTAACATGTTCCTTACTCCTCTGTATTTCCTAAAAATTGGTGTTGTGTCTAGAGATTTGTTTAGGATTTAGATTCAATTTCCTGGCCAGCATACTTCATAGCTGGTGATGTGAACTTATTCCAGGAGGCACATAATGTTTAGTTGTCTCTTTGTGACGGTTAAGTTTTTTTTTTGGGGGGGGGGGGGCAGGGGAGGCAGACAAAAATAAACTTTCATTTTTGACTATTAATATAAATCTAATTTTATCTTCAATGTGCTTTAATCTGTGATTATATACACAATGCCAGGTATTTTATATATGTGTCTTATTTGACCCTTACATGAATTTTCCTTAAATGAGTTACAATCTCTTGTTTAGATCCCATATATATACATGTTGTTTGAATTGTTTAAGTGGTGTGTATTAGTCAGTGTGTACAAGGTTATGCTGCAATAACAAACAACCACAAAGCTCTTTGGCTTATAGTAAAGAAGGCTTATTCCTCATTTGTGTGTCTGCTCTGAGTTATCTTTGACTTTACTCTACACATTGTCTTCATTCTGGGATCCAGACTGAAGAATATGCCCCTTTTGGGGATTATGATTTGTTCTATCCTTGTGGCAGAGCAAAAGAAAAAGATGCAAAACCTAGCAATGATCCCTAAAACTTCTGCAATAAACTTCACCCGTTAATACCTAACTGGCATATGTGATGGTTAAGTTTTTAAATATGTTAGGTATTTAAGAGTGTTCCAGCCCCTTAATGTTTACCTGGGCCCAAGTGGCGAGCTTGAGAAAGCAGGGAAAAGAGACAGTGTGGTGTGCTCAGGGGTTCGTTCTTTGTCAAAGTCTGATGATGTTGGTGGTTGTTATGTTCTCTGTCCCTGAACTGTTGGTTCCTGCAGCGCTTGCTGGCAGATGAATCGACAGGATTTGGTGTAGAAAATTGCCTGTTGTGCGTTTCTCTTGGTTATAAAAGACTCGTTCACTTAAGAAATGGTAAGTAAGGAGAGAATCAGATTCTTTGAAAGTTATTTTTGTATTTGGAGGTGTTTCTTGGTTTGGCTAAACCAGCCACTTTGGCTGGTATTCTCCAGGTGTGTGTTTTCAGCTAATATGGAAGGTGATTCTTTTCTTCTTTCAGGATCTCATTTTGCCCAACGGCGGTACTCCAGCAGGCACTGCAAGTCCGGCGTCTTCATCTTCCCTTCTCAACAGACTTCAACTTGATGATGACATTGATGGTGAGACCAGAGACCTCTTTGTCACGGTTGATGATCCCAAGAAGCATGTCTGTACAATGGAGACCTACATCACCTACAGGATCACCACCAAAGTAGGTCCCTTTGTTATCTTCTGCCCGTGTGGAATGTCGTAGAGAATTGGAGTCTTGCTGCCATGATTCCTGCCTTTGCTTTTTCGCTCCATTTATACAACTCTGTTCATCTTTATGACAACTGTGGGTATAGCTTTTTGGGAGAGTGGTTATATTCATACTTAAGAGGATTATATGTAAGTTTAAAAAAAATCTTAAAATGAAGGAGAAATTGTGACGTCTTTTTTTAAATTAATTAATTGGCTGCATTGGGTCTTCGTTGCCGCACACGAGCTTTCTCTAGTTGCAGTGGACAGGGGCTGCTCTTCATTGTGGTGCACAGGTTCCTCATTGCAGTGGCTTTTCTTGTTGCAGAGCATGGGCTCTAGGCGCACGGGCTTCAGTAGTTGTGACACATGGGCTCAGTAGTTGAGGCGCATGGGCTTAACTGCTCCGAGGCACGTGGGATCTTCCTGGAGCAAGGATGGAGCCCGTGTCCCTGGCATTGGCAGGCAGATTCTTAGCCACTGTGCCAGCAGGGAAGTCCGTGACTACAGTCTCTCAAATGAAACAATCCCTATACTTTCACTTTTCTATCGTGATACTGTTTAACATGTTAATATTTCATTACTCTTGAAATTTATGAATCATTGTCTCAATGATCACGGCTCTGTGATGAGACTGTGATTATAAGCTGGTGTAATTAGACTTGATGTCAGGGAAAGAAGCAGTAAGAGAAGGATGGGAACTAGTATTTATTGACTTTCTGCCACGTGCCGTTATATCACTGCCTTGTCTTTTCCACACCTGGCTCACATTTGAAAATATGTACATGTGCACACGCGTGTGCGCTCACACAGTCTGCCCCTGTCCCTTTTGGCACTGGTAATATTTCTCAGCATCGCTAGGTACTTAGATGTGTATTATAGCCCAGAGGTCCCAGGTGGATATATATATTCCCGTGCATCATTTCTAGTTACTTATTTTTCCCCCCCTAGGGTCAGCTTATTTTTTTACCCTGTAGTCAGTGAAGTGCAAAACCTCGTTTTCTTGAATTTGTGCTCTAAACAGCCGAATGACAAGGTGACCACCTCTCTGGCACAGCGGTGCCCGCCTGTCTTGATGTTTCCCCACCCCCGCTTGTCCTCCACCCCGCAGTTTCCCTCCCCTTCAGTGGATTGTCAGGCTGGGGCGGTGCTGCAGCTCACCACTCTCTCCTCTGCCACCTCCCTGTCCTTCTTTCCCCTTTCTTCTTTGTGCGCTTATTTCTATCTCTTTTCTTGGGGTTGTTTGATTTCCTCTAAGTCAGATAATATCTTAGGGTAATCTTTTCCAAGTACCAATCCCACATTTTCACTTGGCTTTGAGGACAACACCTCAAGGGTAAACTTGTTGCAGGATTAAGTTTTACTTCTTACTGTGAATTCCACTTCTGATCTCAAACCAGAGTCCGATTCTTTTCCTGTTTCAAATAGCGACACCAAGTTTAATACCTTGGCGATGCATCTGGAGCCTTCTTTCTGAGTGTTGTATTAAAGGATGGGTAGAGATGCGTGGGGATGAGAGAGAGGACAGATGGGAATACAGGGTCCCAAACACCTGATCTTGTCCCAGGACCCTCACTCCTGCTGAGGTTCTCGAGCAAAGTTAGTGGTCAGAGGACGAGGTTGTACAAATACTTACTTTATTACTTTGAGCTTTGACTCCCAGGCCTAATTCAGATTCCTGATGACAAAAGCTGGACAAAGTACAGAGCTGCTTTTGGCTGAGCTAAAATGAGCCTAGAGCCAAGAGCCAATGCAGGGAAAGGGTCCCCCCCCACCATCCCACCTTGGTCTAAGTCGTGGGTACCTTTTCTCTCCAGTGGTGGAGACAGGCCTTTTCAGGGCTGGCAGATCCTGGCTGTTTTCTCTGCAGCTTCTAGAAAATAACATCATAATAATAGTGAATAATTGAGCATTTACCACATGCTATACTTTTTTTTTTTTGCAGTAGAAACCCTTTAAATTTTATTTTATAGAAGTAATATGTGCTGATTGTAGAGAAATCAGAAAACTCAAGCTAAAACAATAAAAGAACACATAAGCTCACCAGCTAGAAATCATCATTTATAATTCTCTGAACTATTTGTCTCTATTCATTCACAAAAATGAGTATTTTGCATGCTGCCAATTCACTTAGTATGTTGCAAATGTCTTTCTCTGCTAGTAAATGCCTGTGAGCACACTTTTATGCCATCATTTCTGAGACCGCAGTAGTGTTCCGCTGTGTGGATGAGCTGTCATTTATTCTGTGCTCAGTGCTTTAAATGTGTCATCAGTTAATCCTCACACTCAGTGAAGCAGGTACTGGTAGTTTCTTACTTTTGCAAATGAGGAAACTAAGGTATTAAGCAATATTAAGAAAATTGCTCAAAGACATGCAGCTAATCCATGTTAGGACTTGAACCCAGATCTGTTTTGTGCTGTGCTTTCAAAAGACATGATTTTCAAGAAGGGTCCCCCCAACCCCTAGCACTGTGGCCTCTACCATGGCCTGACTGTTGAAATTGATGGTGGTGTGCAGGTAGACTGGAGGCTGGGGAAACAGAGGGGAGCCTTCAGCTCCCTTTAGAAGCCATCCTCCTCTTGTCTTTTAACCCATTTAGATAGTCATCACCAAGGCTTGTGCCCCAGTTCCTCTTTTCCGGTATCTCAGTGGTCAGTGGAGGCCTAACTGCTGCTGAGGTCAAGCTATATGTAAGGATTACAAAGTGAATGTTGGATTTAATGGCGAGAAGATTGTTGATGACTATGGTGAGAGCAGTTTCATTGGGGTGATGTTAGGATGAGTGGGAAGTGAGAAAGAAAAGACATGGTGAGTGTTGGTAGTTTGGCAATGAAAGTGCCAAAGAACAGTAGCTGGAAGGGGGGTTGTGGCTTTGAGGCGGAGAGGCATTTTGTTTGTTTTTTAAGGGTGAAAGAGACTTAAATGCCATGTGGCCAGTGTAGAGAAGGAGACACTGGGTTGAAGATTGGAGAGTAGGATGGAAGCCTCTGAGAAGGTGGGAGGAGAGTGTCCCCGCAGAAGTGGAGGGAGGGAGTGGCCTCTGATGAGGGAGGTGTACTTTTTCCATTGTTTCTGGAGGAAGAAGGGGAGTGTTTTTTTTTGTTTGGTTTGGTTTGGTTTGTTTTGGCGGGGAGGGGGCAGGAAATTGAGGGGTTCTTTGCTTATATCTGCAGTTTTCTCTATGAATAGATGATGAGGTCTTTATGAAGAGTGAAGGGGGAGGTTTTGAAGTTGGGCTTAGAAGCTTTCAAAACTTCTACAGACTTTGCATTAACTCATGGAAAATGGGGAAGTGAGTTGACTAAGGAAGTATCAAGAGATTGCTTGGCAGCGTTGAGGGTCCACTTGTAGAATTTACTGTTTCAGTCAGTGTGTTTCCCTGATTTTGTTTTTGCTGCAGACCGTGCCTAAGTCTAGAAAAGCAGGCAGCCAGTGGTTGCATTTTCGCCAGAGTTGTGTGAATACCAGTGCGGAAGGGGCATTAGGGTATCGGCTAGTCAGAGGTTGGAGTGATGGATCGCGGAATTGATGCTGAGTAAGGAAGAAAGTAAAGACAGGAGTGGGTGGATTGTCAGGAGCTGTGGGTCCTGGGAAATGGAAGAGTGTGAAATATAGGAGGTGCTGGTTAGAGAAGCAGATGTCTGAACTCCTGCGTGATGACAGAGTCTGGGGAGAGGCCATGGGAGCGGAGTGAGGTGGTGTTGGCTTAGAGGTGGGTGCTGTGTGTGGGAACCACCTGGGTCCGGAGGGCACCCAGATTATGAATCCTGAGAACCAGGTGCCCTCAGGGGAATCAGGAGAAAGGCCTGAGCTGTCAAGCAGATGACAGGTGTGAGGAGGGGTAGAGATGTTTATATCCCAACAACCATGAGCCTCAAAAGGCCTTCCTGGGGCTGTGGAGGAGCTGCGGGAGGGCTGGTGTGGAGTGGGCAGGATGTCCACAGCAGCTCTCGGTCTTGGTCTTAGAGGTTTGTGAAATGTAAGAAAACCAGCAGCTTTCCACTTGATGGGACAGGAAGGGGCTGTATTTGCAGGGGAGAGCCGGCTTTCAGAATTTTGAGCAAGTTGAGGAACTACAGGACTTTCTTACTTATGGGACGGGTGTTCCGGAGAGCTGGGTGGGAAGATCTGAGGAGGAAGAGATAAATGGAAGCTCATGTAAGAAGAAGGAGGCCAGAGACCTTTTCAGGCATCACTGTCGGGTGCTCTTAGAGCTGCGGGGCTTTGAAACAGAATGGGATTAGCCAGCCAGTATTTGATAAGGGAAAAGGTTCTTTTGGGGGGCAAGGGGGTTACTCAGACGTCTTCGGATCCAGCTGTGGCCTGGATGGATGGCATTTCTGACAAAGACAAAATCTCTCTAGAGTGAGTTGACTGTGTATTTTGGATTAAATGAAAATTCTTGGGAAGGGCTTCAGGCCACAGTGACTGGGCCGGTCAGCTCCTAGGGAATAAAGAGGAGTTCTTCTGTGGGAGGGTGAGGCCCAGGGGACTGAGTGTGCTCCTGGGTGATTGATTTCACTGTGGGTCTGTGCTGGGTCTTCCAAAGTGTTACACTTCACAGAATTTGGCAGAGATGCCAAGAGATGACCAAGGAGATATGCATAGGGTGCAGTGGTGAAATGAATATTCTTCACTACAGCTTTTGTGCGCAGTTGCCTATTTGTAGATCTGACTTTAGGTGTGCACGCATGCCCTTGTGAACGTTGTGCGACATTCTAGAGTGTGGGACACAGTAAGGAAGGACACAGAACAAAACTGTAAAGTGGTCGCCTCTGATTATGGAATTGTGGGTGTGCAACTTTCTTTTTTATTTTTTTGTTTACCACAAATACTAGAAAATAGAGATAAACACTTAATAGTACTTTATTTTTCTTTCTAAGTCAGACCCTGAATTTCACAGAGGGAAATTTCACTAGAGACTCATAGTTGGTGATTTATTGGCCTTCATATTTTATGAGCACTATATGTGTTATAACGGACTAGATTTCTCTCCAGAAATTCACAGTAATGTCTGTGGCCCAGTTTTAACAAGTGTGCAGAATTCCAAGGTGAGTGCATTTTGCTAGCCTCATTCCTGGCTCAACTTTTTTTTCTCTGTCCTTGTTTTTCCTTTCTCTTGCTCACCTACTTCTAATTTATGTCACTTGATCGTATTCCACATATCACTCTGTCTTTTCTAGAACAAGTGGTGGTAAAAATAAGTAAAATAAATATTGGATCAGAGAGTGTGCACATCCTTCTGTTTCATGGTGATTATTTTTTTACATTATTGCTTTCCAAAGTGTCAAGGACAGGGGATTATTAAATCCCCTGTCCTTAAAGGAGCTGTTTTAAAAAATGAGCCGTTTTTTTGTGGGACTGTAAGTATTGTATGAGAATGTTAGAAAGTTTGGAAATAAAAGTTGAGTGTAAAGGAGACAGTGGTCATTATCAGCTCTAGATTTTTCTTCTGACTTTTTGTGTCCAAAATTTTAACACCAGTGAAATCATAATATATGTATAATTAATTTTGTATCCTGCTATTTTTTCTTGAAACTATATTGAAGCCTTTTTCATTAAAAATGTCTTATAGACATGATTACTGATAACCATAGAATAAATATACCATAATTTCCTTGACTGCTTTTTATTGTTGGACATTTAGGTTGCTTTGAATTTGTCATTTTCAATAATATTGCAGTGAACATCATTACACAGGTATCTTTGCCACAGTTTAAAAATTATTTCCTAATGACAGATTCCTAGAAGTAACATAGCAATTATACACACATACAAACACACGCGTGCGTGTGCGTGCCGTAAATAAAGGCGATAATTCAGGTGAATATTTTCAAAAGCTTACAGTGAGGACAGACTTCTTATCAATGAGGCTAAAGGTAACAACCATAAAGGGGAAAAAATGGATGAATTTGAGCATATAATAATTTTAAAACCCTTTATAATAAAAGCCACTTGGCAATTGTAATAGGTAAATGGCTATAAAGAGCTCTCACAAGTGGAAAAGACTAGACTCACAAATATAAAAAAAGACTTCTCACAAAAGAAGAAAAAATATACAGCCAACAAACACTTGAAAGGATTTTCAGCCACAGCTGTCATTAAGGAAACAAAACAAAGACGACATATTTTTCAGTTATAATTCCATCAAAGATAACCAGTATTGAGAATATATGCTAAGAATATAAATCAGTCTATATCTGGAAACAGTTTGTTGATTAAAGATATGTATACTCGTTCATCTTTCATGTATATTCTTTCATAATTTCAAGAGAATTACCGTTGATGTTTCCTGTAGTATGGTTTATTGATTGAAAAATTGGAAAAAACCTAAATGGGAATTTGGTTTATTATGGAATACCCACATGCATTAAAGATGATTATGTGGATCTGCACTTACTGACACAGAAAGATGTCCAAGGTATATTAAAGCGATATAGAAAATAGGAGTACCTGTGCATAGAAGAAACGTGGAAAGATATAAACCATAATATTAATTGCATTTTTCTCTGTTTAGAGGGATTATGGCTGATCTTTTATTTTTTTATTTCTATAATTTTCCTGAAGTTTTAAAATAAACGTGTCTGACCTAAATAAATAGAAGGGAGAAAAAAAAAAAACAGTTGCCCAAAAGTAAAATTGGTTACAGCAGAAACAAAACTTGTGTTTTAATCATACATACTGCTTTTTGTAGTTGCCAAAGATTGATTTCAAGGTTAGATTTGAAATGTTACATAAACTATAATTTAATGAAGTGGTTTTGCAAACCATAATAAAGAGAAATGACCAGCTGATATCATGTAACATTTAGAAGCACAGAAAGTAGAGCCCTCTATCAGTTGTTTACAATGAAAACAAATTGCATTCCTTTGTCACTCTTCAAAATCTACCTTTCATGAGCCGTAATCATCGACAAGTCCCCAGACAGAGCCTGCTGGGGGACTCTGTGGGGTCTTGAAGAATGTCCCTTCCAAACCGCCTCCTTACTGTTGAGGAAACCGAGGCTCCTGGAGGCTTGGTGGCCTCTCAGAGATGCTAGGACTGCTCATGCTGCTGCCTCGGGGGGGTGCCAGGCTACTGCTGCCAGTATTTCTGTCACCCGTATGCCTAAAGATTCATCAGTAGTGATTTGGATTCAACTGTTCTGGTTTTGTTTTTCCCCTTCCCTCTCTCCCTGTCTTCCCCTCTCCCTCTCCCTCTCCCCGCCTCTCTCTCTCTGCCTCTCCCTCTCCCTCTCTATCTCTGTCTCTTCTCTCTCTAGTTCTAAAACAGTAATTCCTTTGCAGAGTCTTCTAATAAATCACAGATGCCTAAATTAAGCAAATTTCCCCATGTCTTCCCACCTTTACCCCTGCATCATACTGTGTTTCATGGGCACATGCTGGTGCATGGAACTTTGATAAGAGAAGAGGCAGAAAGAGTTAGTTGGGGTTAAGTCCAAGACCGAGTCCTTTAACTACACAGTTTTGCTCAGATGGTGAGCCTGGCTTCTGGGGAGGATGAAATCATAATTTTTGATGCCAAAGCTGTTCACTGGCTGCTTCCTTCATGGATGACTCTTGTTCATGTGTTTTTAAGATTTTTTTGGTGCCATGGATTTAAACAGACTTTTGGCTTGAAAGATTTCAATAAATTTATAAAATGTAGCTTGAGCCATTTTTATCTTGTGCTTTAATTTCTGAGAACTGTGACTGTCATAGTCGGTCCCCTCATAGGGAAAATTGGTTTATCTGAGACATAATTTTGATTTGGGTAAATTAATAGATAAAAATCTTGCTTTAGTACAAATTAGTTTTATTTAATATTGGTTTTTGTTATCAAAGTGCTGCAGTCGTATTTCAGAAAACTTAAATTCAGGGAAGGGGATGTGATTAGTATTTTTTTTTTTTGCAATGATATTTTAGTCTTATTTCCTTCTAGATTGAAAAAGTCATCTAACATACAGTATAGTTTCAAGCTTATGGTCCTGGCAGAACATGGCAGAGTAGGTGAAACCTTTTCTGTTTTCATCTAGTCTGTCCCTAAATGAGCAGGTGATCTGTTATCTCTGCTTTTTGTTTGTTTCCTCTCTGCCTTTGGCAGAACTTGTCAGCCTATTTAGCAGAAGATGGAGACGTATTTTTTTTTTTTAACAGATTCACAGATTTGGATTCAGTAGCAATATCCTCAGTGGAATTATTCTGCTAAAAGAAATTCTCAGGGTTAAATTTGGAGGAAATGAATCAAATGTTTCTAAACACGGTTCTGAGGGATAGTTCCATTTCCTGAGACGGGGGAAATGAAACCTCAACATTTTCATTCTAGATCCTTGAAATTTTTAACTGGACCCTGTGGCCTGGACTTGTTCCGTGTTGGTAAACCCTGCCATTTGGCTGGTGCGTTTGGTGGAAGAAAAGTGTGTTCTTGCCCAGTTAGGTTATTCATAGAGAGGTTTTTTTCCCTTCCATTCTGCCAAGATATGCTACTTTTCCCTTACCCTGATTTTGTTCCACTGTCCTCATTTGCAGAGTACTCGGGTGGAGTTTGACCTGCCAGAATATTCTGTTCGTCGAAGATACCAGGATTTTGACTGGTTGAGGAACAAACTGGAAGAAACCCAGCCCACTCATCTCATTCCCGTAGGTACTAAGTCAGTACAGCTTGTTACTCACTTTTCCTGCATTCTCTTTCCTGATGATGTTCACTCAACTCTCACCCCTTAAATTACGCTCAAACTCTGCCTTACATTTTAAACCATATTCACCCATCAAGTGTACATTTTATGGATGCTGTATAATATAGTTCACCTTTTGGGTTTTGATTTCTGATTTGCTCTACGATATGCTGGTTTCGGGGGTGGGGTAGGGTAGATTTTCACTTTCATTATAACAATTTTTTGAGGAATGGAGAATCCTAATTCTCATTTGCTGCCTCCTTAAAGACTGTTTTACCCTTTCTAGGCACCATTCTTGAGGTTTAGATAGCAGCCACCAGGTGGAGAAAGATGCCTCAGATTACAGCTGGCTGGGCTTTCTTTAGACGTGGGTGATTCAGGGAGCAGGAATCTAGCACACAATCCACTCAGCCACAGTTTTTCCTCTAAGAAAACAAACCAAAAGCCACCTAACTATATACTGAAGAAGCATACTATTTACCTGTTACTTTAGCTGCATATTAAAAAAAAAAAAAGCAAAACTAGAGCAAATAAAATTTAAAAGAGTACTTAAATCAACATATTGAATACATATTGAGTACTTCTCTGTTTTTTTTTTTTTTTTTTTTTTTTTTAAGTATAAATAACTATTTTGACCCCAGATGTTTCTCAGGCTTTGGGGCTTAAGGCAATTTGGGTCATAAAACTCTTCAACAGGACTTTATCTTTCCGTTAAAAGCCTTGGCTGGATGACTTCTTAGCACTGCCAGTTTTCCTGCTACCACTGCTTCTTCCAGTCTTCCCCTCATGGTTGGAAAGGCTGGATATGCTGTGAGCACTCTAGCAGTTTTCTTAGTTTTCAAGGCAAAAGTGGCCATGTTACTATTGCTGTGATGGGAATGATGGGTCTTGCCTGGGACTCCATTCTTTCTCAGGGACCCGCCCCCCAACTCCCCATCTATTCCCTCTGCTCTCCAAGCCTGAAGTTTTTCTTTTCAGTCTTCTAATCACTTAAAAATGCGCCAAAAGAGAAACAATAGTTTTTAAGCAGTTGGAACTATTCCTTAAAAACTTAATTTGGCAAAATTGGCAGCTAGTGAATTTTTTTTAAAAATAGGCTTTTATTTTAGAACAGCATTAGATTTACAGAATTATTGTGAAGATAGTACAGGAAGTTCTCATAGACCCCACACCCAGTTTTGCTTATTATCAACATTTTCTATTAGCGTGGCACATGTCACAAGTAATGAACCAGTAATGATACATTATTATTGACTGAAAGTCCTTTTTTCAGATTTCCTCGCTTTTGGCCTGATGTCCTTTTCCTGTTCCAGGATCCCTTGCAGGGTACCACGTTACACTTAGTTGTCATGTTTTGTCGTCGTTGCTGTGCACAGGCTCTGTAGTTGTGGAGAGCGGGGGCTGCTTTTTATTGTGGTGCTTCAGTAATTGTGGGCTCAGTAGTTGTGGCGCACGGGCTTAGTTGCTCTGTGGCATGTGGGATCTTCCCAGACCAGGGATCGAACCCATGTCCCCTGCATTGGCAGGTGGATTCTCAACCACTGTGCCACCAGGGAAGCCCTCAGGCTCTTCTTGATTTTAACAGTTTCTCAGGCTTTCCTTGTTTTCGATGACCTTGACAGCTTTGAGGAATACCAGTCAGGCATTTTGTAGAATGTCCCTCGGTTGAGACTTGTCTGATGTTTTTCTCAGTTAGTCCTGGGTGATGTGATTTGAGGAGGAAAAGCAGAGGTAAAGTACCCTTCTCATTACATCATATCAAGGGTGCATACTATCATCAACAGTATTTACCACTGTTGATGGTAACCTTGATCACCTGGCTTGAGTAGCGTTTGTCAGGTTTTTCCACTGTACAGTTACTCTTTTTCTCTCTCTCTCTGCACTGTACTGGAAGGAGGTTGCTCTTTACGTGTAGTCCACACTGTGCGTAAGGGGGATTATGCACCATGTCCTGGCAACTAGATGTATTTGAAGGTTGGAACTTAAAGACCAAAGGTTAGACAGCGACACCTGCTGGTGAAACATAGTAGCCTCATGCGTAGACACTGAAGTCAGAACAGAGAGTGGAAGTCTCCAGAATGCCCAGGGTAGATCTTTAAGTCTGGTTTCCTGCAGTCTGGGTGGAAGCAGTGAGTAGAAGGTACTTTCTACTTAAATGTAGAGACTTAAATTTCTTCATAAATTCTTAGTGTATATCTGGGGTGGAGAGAGATTTAATATAGGAGAGCATCTCTGACGTAAAGATGAAAGACAGAATGGAAACAAACTCTTCCCCCTCCCCCCCAAAGAAGTTCATCTCACAGCAGCTTTGCTAGGAGGTGTCTATCTGTTATCAATAATCAACTTTGTGTTGGTTCTTTTACTAGGCCTTTTTATTGCCCTTGGGAAAGTGAGGGGTTATAAGATAGACAAGAGACTCCTACCCCGGGGGAGTTTATTATCAGATGGAGACCTAGAAAACCTGTAACATAATTATTGTTTAAATTTTCATTTCTTTTTAAAAAACAAAACAAAACGCTGTATTAAGATATAATTCGTATACCATTCAATTCACCCATTTGAAATGTACAAGTCAGGGGCTTTTAGTATGTTCACAGAGTTGTGCAGCCATCAGCACAATCGATCTTAGAACCTTTCATCACCCCCAAAGGAAACCTCTTCTTGTCTCTTATTTCCAAACCCTCTATCTTCCCCATTGCCTGGCAACCAGTACTCTCCTTGCTGTCTCTATAGATGTGCCTATTCGGGACGTTTCATATAAGTAGAATCATACACAATGGTCTTTTGCGACTAGGTTTTTTTTCGTAGCATAATGTTTTCAGGGTTCATTCATGTCACAGCTTGTGTCAGTACTTGGTTTTTATTGTTGAATAAGACTCCATTCTATGGCTATATCACATTTTGTCTTTCCTCTCACCTTTGCTGGACATTTGGGTTGCTTCCACTATTTGGCTGTTATGAGTAATGCTACTGTGAACATCCATGTGCAAGGTTTTGTGTGGACACGTCTTCATTTTTCTTGAGTGTGTACCTAGGAATACGATTGTTGAATCATATATAACTCTATATTTAACCTTTTGAGGAACTGCCAGACTGTTTTCCAAGGTGCTGCATCATTTTACGTTCACGCTGGCAACATATGAGGGTTCCATTTTTTCCACATCTCCGTCAACACCGGTTATTATCTTTCTTTTTGATAATAGCCACCCTAGTGGGTATGAAGTGGCATCTCTTTGTGGTTTTGATTTGCATTTCCCTGACAGCTAATGATGTTGAATTTTTTAAAAAAATGTACCTTTATTATCTTCCTTGGAGAAATATGTATTCAGATCCTTTGCCCATGTTAAAATTGGGTTGTCTTTTTATTATTGAGTTAAAATGGTTCTTTGTATGATCTAGATACTAGTCCCTTCTCAGATATATGATTTGCAAAAGTTTTCTCCCATGTAATGGGTTCTCTTTATTTTCTTGATGGTGTCCTGTGAAGTACAAAGTTTTAAAATTTTGATAAAGTCCAGTTTACCTATTTTTTCTTTGTTTGCTTGTGCTTTTTGGTGTTTTAGCTAAGAAACCATACCCTAATCCTAGGTCATAAAGATTTACACCTAGGTTGTCTTCTAATTTTTACAATTTTAGCTCTTACATTTAGATCTTTAATTCATTTTGAGTTTGTTTTTGTATGGTTAGTTTTCATTTCTTTAACCAGTGAAGCTGCATATTTTCCTATGACTTTATTGAATGTTGGCATTTCTTTTATGAATTGCCTCTTCATTTTTCTATTTTTTTTCTTAGTGGTTTGTAAACACTCCATATTTGTGAAGGAAATTAACCCAGTTGAGAATATCTATTTTTTCTCTAGTTGTTTTTTGTCTTTGACTTGACTCCATAAAAGATAATGCCCCTTCCCTCCCAGCCAAGCTAATTTTTCCCTTACAGTTTCTTTGAAGCTTGTTTCTAACCTAGGATGTTAAAAAAATGTTCTGTATTTTCTTCTCTTGCTTTTATGTCCTCCTGTTTTATATTTAAATCTAGAATTTATTCTGATGTGAGATGGGAGGGTCTTATTTTTTTTGGATAGTGAGTTGTCCCAGAACCACTTAGGAGTAATCAGTCACCTTTATCATAGTTTGTGTATGAGACTATGTCATACATTAGATTTGTATATTCTTGGGCTGTTTATGAACCTTTTGGTTCATCGATCTCTTTAGTATCATATCCCTGCTACACTACTGAATTATTATAAGTTTACAAAATGCTTCAGCATCTGGTTGGATAGGCCCCCATCTCTTCCCCAATATACTTTGTTTTCCAGGTTTTCCTGGCTGTTTGCATATGTTTTATTTTTTCAAGTGAGCTTTAGAATCTTTTTTTTTTTTAAGATTTATTTATTTTTAATTAGTTTATTTTTGGCTGCATTGGGTCTTCATTGCTGCGCACAGGCTTTTCTGTACTTGCAGTGAGTGGGGGCTACTCTTCGTTGTGGTGCACGGGCTTCTTATTGCGGTGGCTTTTCTTGCTACGGAGCTCGGGCTCTAGGTGTTCAGGCTTCAGTAGCTGTGGCTTGTGAGCTTTAGAGCGCAGGCTCAGTAGTTGTGGTGCACGGGCTTAGTTGCTCCGTGGCTTGTGGCATCTTCCTGGACCAGGGATCGAACCTGTGTCCCCTGCATTGGCAAGTGGATTCCTCACCCCCCTCCCCCACACTGTTGCTGATTATATTACAGGAACTTTGTTTTTAAGCTCTTTATTGGAGTATAATTGCTTTACACTGTTGTGCTGGTTTCTGCTGTACAACAAAGTGCATCAGCTGTATTTATACATATATGCCCACATCCCCTCCGTCCTGTGACTCCTTCCCACTCTCTCTGTCCCTCCTAAGTCATCACCAATCATTGAGTTGATCTCCCTGTGTTATGCAGCAGCTTCCCCCAGCCATCTATTTTACATTTAGTAGTGTATATATGTCAATGCTACTCTGTCACTTCGTCCCAGCTTCCCCTTTGCCCCCCCACCCCGTGTCCTCAAGTGCATTCTCTACATCTGGCAGGTGGATTCTTAACCACTGTGCCACCAGGGAAGTCCCTAGAATCTTTTGAGTCAGTAGGAAAACTGGGGGGGAAATGGTGGTGGGTTCTTGAAGGGGGGGATGTGGGTTTTTTTGTTTTTTGTTTTTTTGCCGGTTTTAGTTAGCTATGGTTAAAATTACGTGAGAATTCCTTTAGAGCTTTCAGAGTCCATTGCTTATGTTTGGAGCATGGAGATAAAAGTTCCCACTTTTGGGGGGCTTCATTGGAGCCATGTGAAATGGTAGGTGAACAGCCAGCCAGACCGTGGTTCTGGGGAGGCCCCCAGAATTCTTTCATTTGCCTCTCCCCATTGACTGTCCTGAGACCTGCCCTTTTCTGGCCCCTGGGGCTCTGAACTTGGCAGCTTCTGGGGCTCTACTGGGGAAATCCAACCCCTCGCTTCCTAAGCCGACTGTTCCTTTGCCTGAGTAGTGTCACAAAATGGCTGATACTGATGATTTTTCTCTCTATCCAATCTCTTCTGCTTTGTGTCTTTAATGAATTCTAGCCTGTGAACAGTACTTTTATATTTTCTGGTGCTGCAGCAGATTTTTCTCTTTTTATATTGCTTTGTTTTTCTGCACTTTTAAAAGCAGAAAGAAATAATCATATGTTCTTCAAATGCCATCCTAAAACTAGAACTTGCTGGATGTGTACGTTTGTGTCATCTCGCAATGACAGTTCACCTTGTTTTTCTTTGTAATCTAATAGTTGGAGCCACCAGAGAGTCTTCATTGTGACATGGTTTTTGCTTTTTAATTTATTTTTTGCCTCAGAAGTTGGTTTAACACCGCTTCATTTACTGGGGCACAGCTAATTACACAGCAGAGAGATTTAATGACCGAGGGACACAGATTTTGGAAATGAAGCAAATACATTTATTAAACTCTTTAGTTTTTAATTTCATTTAGGAATTTAATGTTTGCTTCAGTTTTTATGAAGGGAGCTTTGCTGGAAGGATGCATTTGTATTTATTATGGACCCAGTTTTGTTTTGGGTAGTGGTAAGCTCATAGGAATTAATAGCAAGGAATTTGTAATGCAGTATTTATATCTTAATATGAAATAATCAGTAAAAAGTCTAACTTCACTTTCTAGTTTGTTCCTTTTTTTTTTTTTGTACTGTTAAATATACGTGCTTTTAGCATACCGAATAGGTAAGTTAATAAATAGTGAATCTTTGGTTGAACTTTACAGTACCTTGAATTAAATCAGGCTTGGTGACTGTTCTTTATAGGGACAAAGTCTTTTTTTTTTTCACGTTTATTGAAGTATAGCTGTACAGTATTATATGTTACAGGTGTACAGTGTAGTGATTCACAGTTTTTAGAGGTTATGCTGCACTTGTAGTCATTACAGAATATTGGCTGTATTCCCTGTGTTGTACAGTGTATCCTTGTAGCTTATTTTATGCCTAATAGTCTGTACCTCCTTATGCCCTACGCCCTATCTTGCCCCTCGCCTCTTCCCTCTCCCCCCGGTAACTGCTAGTTTGTTCTCTATGTCTATGAGTCTGTTTCTTTTTTTGTTACAGTCACTAGTTTGTTGTGTTTTTTAGATCCCACATATAGGTGATATACAGTATTTGTCTTTCTCTGTCTGACCTATTTCACCGAGCATAACACCCTCCAAGCCCATCATGTTGCACATGGCAAGATTTCCTTTTAATCTTGATGCTCTTTAATTTGTTATTTATTTTTGGTTAGGAGCAGTATTTTCTGTTAGTTTGATATAAATAGGAAAAATAGTTTTTGTTCACGTAGAGGGTATGCAGTAAATATTTGTTGAATTGTATCGAAGGAGCAATTTAAAAGCCAACAGGAGGAAATTGGACATATCAAGACTGAGCAATTGAAATCTTTGTCCAGAGAGATTTCCAAATACTTTGTCCGGATACTGTTTCCAGATTTCCCACCCAGAAGTAGTAGCTTTTCTGCGACAATCTACTCTACTTTCGTTTCATAGGTTATGAAATACTTTCTTATCAACTATTATAAAACACGATATATGTGAAAGTGCTTTACCAAAGTATCGAGTGCTATAAAATGTAAATTTTTTAAGGTTAAACCTTGAAATATTTAATGGGTTATTGTACTGCTTTGCAAATAGGATTTTTTGAAGGTTCCAACATATATATGCATATAATTAAAAAAAAAACTTTTTCATTATGCAAAATGTCAAGCCATACCAAGGTAGAGAGATTCAGTGCAGTGTATTCAACATCTAGTTTCAGCACTTATCAACTCACGATCAATCTTGTTTCATCTCTGTCCCTACACACTCATTTTTTTTTAAGTGATATAAACAACAAAAATTTTTTATCTTATAGCTCTGGAAGTCAAAGGTCCAAAATCAGTCTCAGTGGATTAATATCAAGGTGTAGGCAGAACTGTATCCCTTCTGAAGGCTGTAGGGGAGGATTTGTTCCCTCCCTTTGCAGCCTCTAGAGGCCGCCTGCGTTCCTTGGCTCAGGCCCCTTTCTCCATCTTCAGAGCCAACAGCATTGTATCTCCTCTCCTCTGACATCCACTTCCATCCTAACAACTTTTTTTTTTTAATTGAGATAAAATTCATGTAACATAAGAGTCACCAAAGTTTACATATAGTTCAGTGGCTTTTATTACATTCACAGTGTTTTGCAATCACCGCCACTGTCTAATTTCAGAACATTTTCAACACCCCAAAAAGAAACCCCATACCCATAAATAATCACTTCCCATCCCTTCTTTTCCCTAGCCCAAATATTATGAATAATGGCTTGAACATTTGTTGTACAAGTTTTTGTGTGAACACTTGCTTTCGTTTATTTTGGCTCTATACCAAGGACTGGAATGGCTGGATCTTGTGGTAATTCTATGTTTGAGTTTTTGAGGAACTGCCAAACTGTCTTCCCCAGTGGCTGTGCTATTTCACATCCCCGCCAGCCATGTATGAGGGTTCTGATTTCTCTACATACTTGCCAACACTTGTGATTTTCCTTTTTTTTTTTCCCCTTATAGCCATCCTAGTGAGTTTGAAATGGTATCCCAGGTGATTTAAAAAAATATATTTTGGCTTAAAACATATATGAAAGTTTTACCTTTAGTCCATTTCCCTTTTTTGCTTTCTGTTCTCAGTATTTACAAATACAAATAGTTGGCATTCGTTCGACATCTCCCATGTGCTGGGAGCTGTGTTGAACTCTTTCTTCACTTGTATTATTTCATTTACAAGGAAGGTATAGATGCCCTTGATTTTACCAGCAACCCAGATTCCTATGCATGAACAACCCAGAAAGTAATTATAAGGGTCAGAGAGTAGGTGTACCCCTTTAAGGAAGCTTGAAATAGGAAGAAACAAATGTATGAAGCCGCGTACCTTTGGCAATAATGATGCTTATTACAGAAGGAAATTCTGTTTGCAGAAGGATTCACCCAAGCGTTCCTTTAAATAGCAGGCTTCCCTGATTCATTAAAGTTCAATATACTAAATCTGAAAAATGGATAACTCTTTCCAGAAGGTTATCTGTTATGGGAAATGAGGCATACCTAACTACTTATTTGCTCATTAGGCCTTTTTCCTAAGTCCTGTTCAGCATAAGCAAATGAGAATATGCTCAACAGGACTCATGAGATAAAAATACCCACTGGATTTGGTAATTACAAAGTCATTAATCATCTGTAGAAGAGCTGTTTCTGCATTCGGCAGGGGTAGGGCAGAGAAATGCAGCATTAACGGCAGTACCAAAGATGGCTTTGTCTTGGGGTGAAGAAAGGTTAGGGGTTGAGAAATCAAGGGAAGGAGTGGAAGTAAAGGTAAATGAGTCATTTCAAAAAGGTTGAATGAGACAGGAAGGAGAGTGGAGAAGATGTAAGGTCAAGAGATAGATTTTTTTTTTTTCAGGTAGAAAGAGAACCAACCATGTCTTTGTAGACTCAGAATAGAGCTGGACGAGAGGTTGAAGGTAAGCAGCAGAGAAGGTATAATTAATTGATGATGACAGATGTATGACAGTGAACTACGTGAGTCAAGGACACAGCCCCCTTTGGGGAAGGGCTGTTCTCTACAGCCACCTGAAGCACGGAGGCGGAGGTGGTACCCGGTAGAGGCTTTACTCTTGAGATCTAAAACATGTAGGCTTTCCAAAGCTCTTCAGGTCGAGGCTGTTGAGTTCTCTCATACCCAGGAGTGCTGGTGTTGCCAATTCCTAAATATTTGAAAGCTTTTGTGTTATAAATTGGGTTGCTCCTTGGCTTTCTCACTCTCAGTACTTAGGATTCCACTTTGCCTAAGCCCTTGTTCCTATATCTTATTTCAACATTTGTGTGTGTGTGTGTGTGTGTGCGCGCGCGCTTGGAGGTTTATAATTTAAAATTGACCTATTACAGAGTTTAAGGAGGTTGCAGACTTAAGTGCTTGCCCCAGTTTTTCCATCTCCTCATCAGTGCTTGTCCTTTGCTGTCCTGTCAAGTCTTTCTCTGTCTGTGTCTGTTATGGCCATGCTAGTGGGTATGAAGTGGTATCTCCCTGTGGTTTTGATTTGTATTTCCCTAATGACTAATGGGATGGCGAGCACCTTTTTGTGTGCATTTTGGCCATTTGTATATCTTCTTTGGAGAAATGTCTGCTGGGTCGCTCGCCCCCCTTTTAAATGTAAATGTTCTTTTAAAATTTCATAACCAAAACATTTCCAAATTGTGCATTAGCGGTTACTCTTTACCTGCGGCGGCAGTACTGAGGAAGGCCTTTTAATCAAGCTGCTGCGGAAATAGGTTAAAGCTCAAAGATCCCTTGGCCGCCAGGTAGTTTTAAATTACCCACAATATTGGCTCAAAGTAAATACGATGGAGAGATTTGAGTAAGGAGTAAAGGAAGTTACAATATTAAGAACTTTTAAGCATAAACCTAAACAAAAAAAGAATGGCTTAGGAAAGGTATTTTTTTTAGATACATGGGTTTCCCGAATGTCCTATTTTTTCATTCACCAAATTCTTTTACCCCTTGAACTGGGAGTGGAATCTTAAGATATTTAAATTTTTGTGTGGCTGCTGTTGTGTGACCCCTTTCTTTAGACTGTCTTTCTTATCTTGCCCCAACTTTCCCATTATATCACCTGTGCATCAAGAAACATAAAGATAACTATACTATCAGATTTACCGGTAGATGTTAGCCGACTGTTTTCTGTGTTCCAGGGACCATGCTCTGCTGTTTTATTTCTTTTATTGTAAAATTGACAGGGTAGTTGTGATTTATGCCATTGGTATTTTTTCAGAAGTGTTTATACTGATGATTACATAAAGATCTGACCCATTAAGAAAGACTGTTCTTGACAGATGGGTCCTAGGACTTATTTGCTAGCCTGGTTTTTTTTTTTCTTTGCACCTTGTTATCAATTACTTTGAATATTTTTCTTCATGTCATCGTAGCCACTCCCTGAGAAGTTTGTGGTGAAAGGTGTTGTGGATCGTTTTTCAGAAGAGTTTGTGGAGACCAGAAGAAAAGCTTTGGATAAATTCCTGAAAAGAATTACGGATCATCCTGTGCTCTCTTTCAATGAACACTTTAATGTTTTCCTCACTGCTAAGGTAAGGCAGAATTTTTCATATTCCTCCCCTAGCATTCTTTGGGCTCTTTTTTAAAATTGATTAAGTAATTAATTGGCTGCATTGGGTCTTCATTGATGCGTGCAGGTTTTCTCTAGTTGCAGCAAGTAGGGGCCACTCTGCTGCTGTGTGCAAGCTTCCCACCGCTGTGGCCTCTCTTGCCGCAGAGCACGGGGTCTAGGCACATGGGCTTCAGTAGTTGCAGCGCATGGGCTCAGTAGTTGTGGCTTGTGGGCTCTAGAGCACAGGCTCAGTAGTTGTGGTGCACGGGCCCAGTTGCTCCACAGCATGTGGGATCTTCCCGGACCAGGGCTCGAACCCATGTCCCCTGCATTGGCAGGCGGATTCTTAACCACTGCGCCATCAGGGAAGTCCCTGGGCTCTTTCTTAAAAGGTGTTTCAGTCTCTCACAAGCCACCCCTATAGTGGGTGTCATAGAATTGCTCTGGTTTTTTTTGTTGTTGTTGCCGCCCATCTGCCCTGGCATGGTTTCCGTGTTAAAATTTAGGAGCAGTATCCCCTTGCAGCAGCTGAGGAAGTTAGAATATTTTCACTTGCCAAAAGCAGGGATAAGTGTTTCCATAAGCACTTAATAGCAATATTACTGGGTAAGGCCATTCTGACCAACAGTGGGCACCAAAGGGAAAGAATGTTTATGGAGTGTTTAGTAAAGACATTTTTCACAGGATCCCTGTGAGTAGTGAGGCTCACAGCCTCATTTCACAGATGAGGAAACTGAAGTTCAGGGCTTGTGTACTACTAGTTCAGCTGGCATCACTAGGATGTGAAATTGGGTCTGTGTGGCTCCTGAGGCCACAGTTTCCTGACCAATTCCTTGCCCACAGCCAAGTTCCTAGCAGGTGGGCATTTTCCAAGCGCTTGCTAGGGAAATAGTGGAGGGCTACATGGCTGCCAGATTCTATGTATTCAAGCTCAAGTTGGCCATCCCTTGACTTTTCTCCAAGCTTCCCTGTTGGCGGAACTGGCCAAAACCCTGAGGTGCTCGACTCTGATCGTTTGCAGATATGGGAGCTCGGGTTCAGACTCTTGGCCCAGCTTCCTTCCAGCCCCATCTGTATACTTTCGTGTATCCTATTCTGATATTCAGGCCATATGTAATTCATTCCATGTTGGCAAGGATATCGAGGCCCAGGTACTTTCCAGTTTTCTTTTTCAAAATGGCAAAATGGAGAAATATTTACAGGCAACATTGGTTGACATAAAGACTTTAGAGGGGATGCCATTTTCCAGACAATAAAAACCACATGGCAAAGTCCTCCAGTGTTGTGAGGTTGTATTTTTTTTTTTTTTCCAAACCTCAGTTGGCACTTAGCCTCCTTGATGACATTCCCATTCACCTTCTCTTTTTCCTGGAAGTCTTTCCCCCACAGATCAAACTTGTGTTCTTTTTAAAAATAGCTATTTCCTGGTGAACTGCTCCTTAGACATAGTTCTTCCATAAACGCAAAGTAAAATCCACCCTGTTCTCCAAAAGTGGAGCTCACTGCTTCACCCAGATTACGGGTTCGTCGTCCAGGCAGGCCGTCAAGTTAGTCATTTTTATTGAATAGAGAGACAAAGGGGGAGAAAGCTTGGACCCCTGGTCATTAAGAATAGTAGGAAAGTTTTTTTTGTTTGTTTGGTTTTGGTTTTTTTTGATATGTGTGGTATTTATCTGTGGGCCAAGCAGTATCAACTAATTTTTTAAAAAATTTGTCGGGGACCTCCGTGGCGGTCCAGTGGTTAGGATTTTGCCTTCCAGTGTAGGGGGTGCGGGTTCGATTCCTGGTTGGGGCGCTAAGATCCCACATGCCTTATGGCCGAAAAGCCAAAACATAAAGCAAAAGCAGTATTGTAACAAATTCAGTAAAGACTTTATAAATGGTCCACATCAAAAAAAAAAGAATCTTAAAAAAATAAAAAAATTGTTAAATTTTGTTACTGAAATACACATACAGAAAAGTATACAAATCATAGCTCAGTAAATGATCACACAATGACTATACTTTTATGATTGCTACCCGTATCAAGACAGAAAATCCCAGCACCCTGGGAGCCTCTCTCATCCCCACTCCCCATCACTACCACCCGCTCCTCCCCAGAGGAAACAGTATCCTGATTTCTTTTTTTTTTTGGCACACGGGCTTAGTTGCTCCGTGGCATGTGGGATCTTCCTGGAGCAGGGATCGAACCCATGTCCTCTGCATTGGCAGGTGGATTCTTAACCACGGCGCCACCTAGGAAGCCCTATCCTGATTTCTGACATCATAGAGAACTGATTTCTTTTAAAGCCCTTCAATGTCTTAAAACCTAACCTGATGTGAGTGAGTACAGAGGAATTGGCTTGTTTAAAAAGAACAGCTTCCTGCCTTAGTTCAGTTTTACCTGCTGAACTAAATGCACTAAATAATCTCATCTTTTTTTTTTTCTTTTTAATTGTGGGAAAATGCATATGACGGAAAAGTTACCATCTTAACCATTTTACAGTGTATATTTGGGAAGTGTTAAGTATATTCACCCTGTTATACATCTCCAGAACTTTTCCATGGTGCAAAACCAAAACTTTGTACCTAGTAAACAATAACTTCCCTTCTCACCCACCCCCATACCCCTATCTTTTCTTGTAACATACTTTGAATAACTTGGTCCTGTCCTTAGATGAGCCACTGACATGTTCTGCCACAGAGAATGCAGAAGCTTTCCTCTTCCTTGTGATGACACGGTCTTACCACAAGCTAGACGTGTCCTTAAGAAGAGCCACTGAGGCCAGGGGAGGTGGAGATGCTTGGTATGAGCTGTGTTCCAGTCAGTGTTTTTGTTGTTGGCAGAAGGGGTGCAGCAGTCAGATAGGTGTGACTAAATAACTGTACTCAGTATGTGAATGAACTTGGTTAACTGGGGGTTGTTTGTAAAGCTCTACTTGAAGTAGAGTTATTTAGTCCAGTGAGCCTGCTTGGATCAAGCCCTGCTCCAAAAAACATTGTCTATGGAGCAGTTCCTAGGACTCCAAGCCTTCAGTTATGGTCTTGTGAAAGCCTGGTGCCTACAGGGATGCTTTTATCTAGTGTATGAGGTTAGAAGGGGAGATGGATCTTTATTTATTTATTATTTTTTTAGTTTTTGTCCACACCACGTGGCATGCGGGATCTTAGTTCCCCTACCAGGGATCAAACCTGCGCCCCCTGCAGTGGAAGCATGGCATCCTAACCACTGGACCACCAGGGAACTCCCCGAGATGGGATCTTTAGAACACTGTCTCACGTTGGCGGGGTTGAAAGGAAGGACAGAGATGGAGGAAGGAGCTTGGAGGAGGCTGCTGGTGTTTTTAAGATGGACGAGCTTTGGGTATATTTCACATGCTGAAGGATTAGAAGTTGAAGATACAGACAGGAGAGAGGGATGGTTGAGAGGGCAAGGGCCTTGGTTGGCGGGGGAGGCGTGGACAGGAGAGGGCAGAATCGAGAGCAGAAGCGAAGGCCTTTGCTGCCCGAAGGACGTGAAATCAGGAGGATCTACATTTCAGGCACTTTTGGAGACCTGAGCCTGGGATGGTGTGTGACATAGGGGGAGGGGCTGTCCGACAGCTGTGTTAGCCGTGATTCCCGGTCCTCTGCTCTATCACTACACAAGGCTAGGTCACCAGAGAGCAATGGCCTTGTGCCATGTTCCCTTCTCTCCCTGTAGACCTGCCCCTCTACGACTAGGGATTAGCATTCTGTTAGCATCGAGGGTAGGTATAAGGAACAGACACCTGCATCTTCCATAAAACCACTTTTGAAGGCACCCTTAAAGTAAGTGACACAGAACAACCGAAAGGCACTGCAGACTGCTCTTGGAGTTTAATGATAGGAAGAAATTTATTTTGCCTGGCAGGCTAATATGCTGTTTAGATTTCGATTTAGTGGATTATGCAGCCAAACATATTTCCCGTTTATGCCTTGACCGAGAAATCCAGGGTAAGATGTCTTGTTGTTTGCAGCATCTGTCCTTGGCCTGGGTTTTGTAGCACTGCCTTTCCCGTCACTGTCTCCTGCTTCCCATCCTCTGCTTCCCTTATATGGCTTTGGTTGGGATATAAATAAATGAATGGAATGAACCATAGCTCTTGAATTGCGCTCCTAAAGACAATTTAGGATGTGTTGTATAGGAGAAAAGGACACTTTAAAACAAACTTGTATCTAAACAGTTGTGTTTAAAGGAAAGCGTGCTGGGTGAGTGAACCTGATTGGACAGGTAGGAGTCCAGCTCTGTAGAAAGAGACCTGGGTGTAAAGGCACGGGAGTGTGAGCGTGGCAGCTGCAGTGGCGAGGAGAGGAGACGTGTGTCTGTATGGTGAGGTCCTTAGCTAACTCAGCTCTGTGTTTTCGGAGTCCTCCATTTCCAAAAGGAAACTGCCTAAAGGAGTTGGTTTACTGAGTCCTGGCCATGTGAGCGGTGGAGCCCTTTGAGTCTGTTTGTTCACGTGTCCTCCTTAGGACCTGAACGCCCACAAGAAGCAAGGGATGGCGTTGCTGACGCGAGTGGGTGAGTCGGTCAAGCACGTCACTGGCGGCTACAAGCTGAGGAGTCGGCCTCTCGAGTTCGCAGCCATAGGCGAGTACTTGGACACATTTGCGCTTAAGCTGGGAACCATTGATCGAATAGCCCAGCGGATCATCAAGGAAGAAATAGGTGAGCGCTGCGCTGAGGTCTTGATCAGGCCCAGCGACCACGTCTGCAGACATGGCATTTGTGTGCGGTGAGCAGAATCAAACTGCACAAATGCTGGAGCCGCAGAACCAGGCCACGCTTTGCTTATAAAACTAATACATAAATGCAAGGAGTTGTGAGCAGAGTATGATTTTGCACTCCATCCCTTGCCCTGCATTTCATCCTTGTGTTTGCTTTCCCCACAGCAAACAAGCACTCAGAGCCTCCAGGCGTTTCCACTTTTCTCTCTCTCAGCTTCCCTTCATCCATGGGAATAATCGTTTAAAAAATAAACCTAAGTATCTTTTCTGGCAGACCTGTGTTTGCCAAAGTTACGATCCTGACGAGCCTTTAGACTTGGAATTGACTCACCCGCCTCACCCTCACTTCTTTTCAGACCTACTCTTCCTGACCTGGGGAGTTAGGAGGCCTTTCTTTATTTTTTATTTTTTTGAGAACTTTTATTGAGATATAATTGACATACAATAAACTGCATATATTAAACGTGTACAATTTGATTTTTTTTTCTTATTAGTAATGTGTATATGGCAATCCCAATCCCCCAATTCATCCCACCTCAACCCCACCCCCCACTTTCTCCCCTTGGTGTCCATATGTTTATTCTCTACATCTGTGTCTCATTTCTGCTTTGCAAACTGGTTGATCTGTACCATTTTTCTATATTCTGCATATATGCGTTAATATACAATATTTGTTTTTCTCTTTCTGACTTACTTCACTCTGTATGACAGTCTCTAGGTCCATCCATGTCTCTACAAATGTCCCAGTTTCGTTCCTTTTTATGGCTGAGTAATATTCCATTGTATATATGTACCACCTCTTCTTTATCCATTCATCTGTTGATGAACATTTAGGTTGCTTCCATGACCTGGCGATTCTAAATAGTGCTGCAATGAACATTGGGGTGCATATGTCTTTTTGAATTATGGTGTTCTCTGGGTATATGTCCAGTAGTGGGATTGCTGGGTCATATGGTAGTTCTATTTTAAGTTTTTCAAAGAACCTCCATACTGTTCCCCAAACCTCCATTTGGGGCTCTATCAATTTACATTCCCACCAACAGTGCAGGAGGGTTCCCTTTTCTCCACACCGTCTCCATCATTTATTGTTTGTAGATTTTCTGATGATGCCCATTCTAGCCGGTGTGAGGTGATACCTCATTATGGTTTTGAGGAGGCCTTTGTTTAACCTTCTTGTTGCCACCACTTCCTCTCCACCCCTCTCATGGCCACTTGCTTTTTTGTATCCCAGAATGTTGGGGCCCTTTGTCTTCTTACCCATGTGTAGGCCAAATAAACCTGAACAGTGTCAGTGATCTTGCTGGCATGTGATGTGAAACACGTAGAAAAGGATTCTCCAGTAGTCGTCATCCATTCGTTACTAAGAAATGGCAACAACATTTTATTGTAACGGCAAGAATCCTGGTGACAAAAGATAGGCCAGATTTTCTTTGGCAAGATTGGGGGCGGGGGGGGGATAAAACAACATTTTTCCTTGTTCCCTGTGCTTTAATTCTGCTTTCCCTCTGCTGGTATCATGTGGGGCCTGCAGGTTTTGAAGATGGCTTTAGGTACCACGTACACCTAAGGATCATGTGGGGTAAATTCTGATGGGACCAAGGTGTCGGGGTGACCCCTGAGTGCCTACGTAAGATCACATTTCTTGTATCAGGTGTTTCTTAAAATTCCATTATTTTTCCATTGTGACTGATTTTTTATTCTCCTTTTAAAAACATTCCCCTAAACCTATATGAAACTATGCCTCTATTGCCTGTTAAAATATGACTTCAGTGTAGGGGTAGGTGAGTAGGTTTTGGGGAAGATATTCGGTGGATGTAGCTCCCACTGCTTTCCCGCCGAAGGCATTGTGGTCCCCATTATCCAGAGGCATGACATTCCCATTATGGAGTAGAGTTGACTGATGTTACAGTGTTAGCTGTAATATCAGCTTTTGGAGATTAAAAAAATTCTGTTATAAACAGCATTGTGTTTAAAGGCAAGCGTGCTCAGAGAGCTCTTGGCTGCAGCGGTTATTGAGTCGGTAATACCAGTGATTGCTACCCAGCCACATCTTAATTGGTTTCTCTCCCCACTTTAGAGTACCTTGTAGAGCTGAGAGAATATGGGCCTGTGTACTCCACATGGAGTGCGTTAGAGGGGGAGCTGGCCGAGCCCCTGGAGGGTGTGTCAGCCTGCATTGGCAACTGCTCTACAGCCTTGGAAGAGCTGACAGATGACATGACAGAAGACTTTCTACCTGTGCTCAGGGAATATATTTTATACTCTGACTCCATGAAGGTAAGCTGGCTCGCTTCTTGTACACTTAGGTCCTTTCTTTGTTGTAGTCATTAATCAAAAAGTCATTGGTTGTAGCCTATTTGCATGTGATACAGGTTTCTTTCTTCCTGGATGGGCAGGATCAGACATGTGGACTGAACTCATGAACATGCAAGAAGAATACATGGTGAACCAAGTATATGAATTAAAAAAAAAGTTTGCAAGAAATTCTTATTAGTGTTCTCTGAGAGTTTGAGATATAACATCTACTGATTAAGAATAGTATGCTGCGGAAAAAGAACAGTTGGATAAGTAGAGCTTTTGGAAGTTGAAATACAATTGCTGAAATAAAATCGAAGAGTAAAGTTGGAAGATGAGGTTGAGATCTTGGAAAGTAAAACATTTAAAAAGTAGTTGGACAGCAGAACAAAAATGCAAAATTACTGAAAATGTGAAAGAATGATGAGACGTGGAGGATTAATCTCAAAGGTTCAGCATCAGACTGATAAGCGTTCCTGATTGAGAGAACAGAGAAAACTGAGCAAAGGAGATTGAAAGAAAAGAAAATCTCCCTGAGCTGAAGGATGTGACAGGTTAGTTACCGAGCAAAAGGGATGGACAGAGAACCAACGCAAAGCACATCATTGTAAAATTTTAGAACAGAAGTGATCAGGATCAAATACAGGATCAAACTCTTTAAATGTGCACATTAGAAACTGCCCCAGCCTGCACTTACACTGGCTGGAGGGCATAGCTGCAGGGACTCCTACGATGGTAGACAAGGTTCATCCTGTCTAACTTGCTCATTTTATAGATGAAGAAGCAGAGCCCCATGGAGAAGTCTTTTCTCTGTTCCATGGCCCCACGTCTAATGAGCAGCCAGCTTATATTTGTGTCTTTACTGTTGGTGAGAGAAACTGGATCAGTTCCTGCTTCTCAAGGCTGAGGCTCAGATTGTCTCTCTTTAAGTGCCGTTGTGGCAGGGTACATCCTGTTCCCTTTGGGGGTAGAGAGAAAGCACAGAAAAAGAAGGGCTGTTATCAGGCCATGTGGAACAGACGAATAACGTTTAGTGAACAATGAGGACACCTTGTACTGGAAAGATGGTTGAAGATGTGTATTCCGAGGATGCTGTGGAGTGAACAGTGCTTTAGAGAGGGGGTACCAAAGTTACCCTCAGGCTTGGGACTCAAGTTAAACACCCTACAGGCATCTGCAGGTGAGCCCTGATATGGACTCACATCCTGTACACAATGTGTGTGTGAAATGTAATTATGATAGTGATGGGCTGGGAGAGAACACTTTAGAGTCTTTAGCAAAGTTCTGGCAATGCCTTTTTTTTTTTTTTTAAAGATTATTTATTTATTTATTTGGCTGCGTTGGGTCTTCATTGCTGAACGCATGGGCTTTCTCTAGTTGTTACGAGTAGGGGCTAGTCTTCGTTGTGCTATATGGGCTTCTCATCGTGCTGGCTTCTCTTGTGGAGCACGGGCTCTAGGCATGTGGGCTTCAGTAGTTGTGTCACGTGGGCTCAATAGCTGTGACTCACAGGCTCTAGAGTGCAGGCTCAGTAGTTGTGGTGCACAGGCTTCATTGCTCCACGACATGTGGGATCTTCCCGGACCAGGGTTCAAACCCATGTCCCCTGCATTGGCAGGCAGATTCTCAACTGCTATGCTACCAGGGAGGTCCCTGGCAATGCTTTTTTTTTTTTTTTAAAGCTCTTTGTTGGAATATAATTGCTTTACACTCTTGTACCAGTTTTTGAGATACACCAAAGTGAATCAGCTGTATTTATACATATATCCCCATATCCCCTCCCTCCCGCGACTCCCTCCCACCCTCCCTGTCCTGGCCCTCTAAGGCATCACCCATCATTGAGTTTATCTCCCTATGTTATACAGCAACTTCCCACTAGCTATCTATTTTACAGTTGGTAATGTATATATGTCTATGCTACTCTTTCACTTCGTCCCAGCTTCCCCTTTGCCCCCTGCCCCAACCCCATGTCCTCCAGTCCATTCTCTGCATCTGCATCCTTATTCTTGCCCTGTCACTGGGTGCATCAGTACCATTTATTTAGATTCCACATATATGAGTTAGCGTACGGTATTTGTTTTTCTCTTTCTGGCTTACTTTGCTCTGCATGACAGTCTCTAGGTCTATCCACCTCATTATAAATAGCTCAATTTCATTCCTTTTTATGGCTGAGAAATATTCCATTGTATGTATGTGCCACATCTTCTTTATCCATTGATCTGCTGATGGGCATTTAGGTTGCTTCCATGTCCTGGCTATTGTAAATAGTGCTGCAATGAACATTATGGTACATGTTTCTTTTTGGATTATGGTTTTCTCTGGGTATATGCCCAGTAGTGGGATTACTGGATCATATGGTAGTTCCATTTTTAGTTTTTTGAGGAATCTCCAAACTGTTTTCCATAGTGGCTGTACCAACTTACATTCCCACCAGCAGTGCAGGAGGGTTCTTTTTCTCCACACCCTCTCCAACATTTCTTGTTTCTAGATTTTGTGATGATGGCTATTCTGACCAGTGTGAGATGATACCTCATTGTGGCTTTGACTTGCATTTCTCTAATGATGAGTGATGTTGAGCATCTTTTCATGTGTTTGTTAACCATCTCTATGTTTTCTTTGGAGAAATGTCTATTTAGGTCTTCTGCCCATTTGTGGATTGGGTTATTTGCTTTTTTAGTATTAAGCTGCATGAGCTGCTTGTATATTTTGGAGATTAATCCTTTGTCTGTTGCTTCATTGGCAAGTATTTTCTCCCATTCTGAGGGTTGTCTTCTTGTCTTGTTTATGGTTTCTTTCCCTGTGCAAAAGCTTTTAAGTTTCATGAGGTCCCATTTGTTTATTCTTGATTTTATTTCCATGATTCTAGGAGGTGGGTCAAAAAGGATCTTGCTTTGATGGATGTCATAGAGTGTTCTGCCTATGTTTTCCTCGAGGAGTTTTATAGTGTCTGGCCTTACATGTAGGTCTTTCATCCATTTTGAGTTTATTTTTGTGTATGGTGTTAGGAAGTGTTCTAATTTCATTCTTTTACATGTAGCTGTCCAATTTTCCCAGCACCACTTATTGAAGAGGCTGTCTTTTCCATTGTATATTCTTGCCCCCTTTGTCAATGATAAGGTGCCCATATGTGCTTGGGTTTACCTCTGAGTTCTCTATTATATTCCATTGATCTTCCTTTCTGTTTCTGTGCCAGTACCATACTGCCTTGATCACTGTGGCCTTGTAGTATAGTTTGCAGTCAGGAAGCCTAATTCCTCCAACTCTGTCTTTCCTTCTCAAGATTGCTTTGGCCCTTCGGGGTCTTTTGTGTTTCCATACAAATTGTAAGATTTCTTGTTCTAGTTCTATGAAAAATGCTGTTGGTAATTTGATAGGGATTGCGTTGAATCTGTAAATTGCTTTGGGTAGGATAGTCATTTTCACAATGTTGATTCTTCCAATTCGAGAACATGGTATGTCTCTCCATCTGTTTGTGTCGTCTTTGATTTCTTTCATCAGTGTCTTATAGTTTTCTGCGTAGAGGTCTTTTGCCTGCTTCCTGGCAATGCTTTTTGAGTGTTGGCATCATTGTGACCAGGCCAGGAGTTGGAGAAGCTTTATTTAAGAAGGGTAGGGAAGGGCCCTATACTTCATATCCCACACTGCCTCATTCATAGTTGGCAGATATTTAATTGAAGTTGGCAGTGTGGTGCATTTAGAAAATTTACAGATGTATAACTGTTGTATGTCATGTATCTTGTTATTTTTAAGAGATAGGTTTATCTACAAGTCAAAGAGCGTGCTTATCTCAGAGGTCTTGGTGATGACTAGTGAGGTGAGAGTCAGAGGAGTGGGTGATAAGGTAAAGACCCGTGTGAGTGGAGCCAGTTGAGCAAGGGAGCAGGTGGGAGGTGGGGAGGTCAAAGAGAGAAGTAAAGGCTAGGAAATACGCTAGTATCTTAAAGGCCACAGTTGGTAAGAGTCTGGATTTTGTTCTTAGGAGTTAAAGGGAAGCCATTTGGTTTCATGCAGGGAAATGACAGGATACAGATTTTACTTTAAGAGTAGTAGTGCTGCAGTATGGAGAATGGGTTGCGGGGGAGGGGAGAGGAGGTCCAGAAACCATTAGGAGACTGTTGCAGGGAGTCAGGTGGCAGATAACTGAGACAGTGGAGCTTGGAGAAGTGGGTGGATTTGGGATATATTTTGTATGAAGGGCCAGTTAGACTTGCTACTGTATTAATGTGCAGTGAAAAATGGAGGAATTGAGGATGGCTCCTGGGTTTTTGTCTTCAGCATCTACGTTGATCCTGGTCCCGTTTAGTGAGATGGGGAAGTTTGGGGTCGGACAGGTTGGGCAGTTGGGAATCAAGGTGTTGTGGCCGTATTCAGTTAAGAAGATGTCTGCTAGTCGTTAAAGTGGAGATGTCCTGGCAGCTGGTTATGAGTTCAGAGTGGGAATAAAAATTTGCGGGTCATTTGTGTATAGATGGTGTTTAAATCTCTGAGAGTTGGGGAGATTATCTGGCGAGATGAGATCAAGGTAAAGAGTCCACGACACTTCCTGAGGCATTGGCAGTATTTAGTGGTCCAGCACCTAATTGGGGGTGCGGGTGGGGGATGGGGAACAAGTAGGAAAGGAGCCTGAGAAGGAATGGTCAGTGTAGTACGAAAAAAAGAGTAGAGGATGACCTTAGGGAAGCCAAGAGAAATGCTTTTAGAAAGAGCACGTTAAAACAGTGGCCATCAGGTTTAATAATATGGAAATCATTGCTGATCATTATTAGAGGTGTAAGATGTGGATGCAGAAGTTTGGGTTTGAAGACAGTTTGTCTTTGAGTTGGAGATACTTTGAGCAACATTCCAGGATAGCTCTTTTCAAATGCTGGTCATTTAATTGCCAGATGGTTTTTTTGGCCTGCCCACCTTTTCCCCTCAGGGGCCAAAAGGTGGGGCTAGTGAGTCAAGTGACTAGTCTGTGCCTTAGGTTGCCTACTTCTGGTGCCTTTCAAAAACTAAAAAGGAGATTTTCTGGAAGATTGATTTGCGGGAGAAAAGTCCTCAAAAGTGATTGTAGACTGAGGGCCTAATTTCTTGAAAATGTGAAGAAGCAGGATGTAGAAATGTACACGATGATCTCAAATGTTTTTAAAAATTAGAAAAATATAAAAAGGGAAACTCTGAGATTCCGAGTTAGGGCAGACTGGATACACATTGAAACTTCCTCTTTTTCATGAAACCGAAATGACACTAGGATGATTTTTTTTTAAAGACATAAGTCCACAAAGGCAGAGGAGCAGGAAGGAAAACAGTAGCAGCAGGAACTAAAAGGGAGCTGAGAGGTGATGGGGACTCAGGTGACTCAAAGCTGCCTAAGCAGACTGTGGGGAAAAACCGGGAAGCCACCTGGTTTACACCGTGGGCTCCTTCAGAAAGGTCAAGAATTGGCAGCACCAGGTACCTCTGGGACTGAGGGGAAGATGCAGCTGAAGAGAAGGATTAGTCAGGAGTCTGTTTAAGAAGCAGTTAGCGCTTCCGATTCTGTCCTCCCTCCTCACACGGGGGCCACTGTCCCTTTCCCACTCAGGCGGAGCTGGAGGTGTATTCTCTGGAGGGGGTAATAACAAATAGAGGGTCTCTAGGCCAAGGGACACCAGGCACCGCTGAGGGTGGGGGCTAAAATCCTAAAATCAAAAGCAAAAGGTTTCTGAAAGTTGAGACTTTCAGTCATCTTCCTCTGCTTGGCTCTCAGTCTTATGCCTTCCCTGCAAGGATTAGAAGAGCCTTTTAGAAAAAATCTAAACAGGCTGGGAGAAGAGACTAGAATACACTGATATTGAGAGGAATGGGGAATCCTTAGTGACATGACCCAGCAGAGTCCCTGTGGAGAGCCGTCAGCAAGCCCTCGATGAGAGAGAACTTTCAACCAATTTTTTAGTGTTTCCCTCTTGGGCAAGTGCAGATAAGGGTCACCAGATATTCAAGGGAAGATTCTAATATGAACAATCAAGTAAATACAAAGAAGGAAAAACATAAAGCATCATTGAGGTACAAGAAAATTTCCAGGAAAAAACAAGCATTCATATCTTCAGAAAGAGAAGAGATGTCACAGCCAAAAAACACGCATTTTTAAAAATCCAGAGAATAAACAAAGAGCTCATGGAAACGAAGATCATGATAGAATGGAAAAAAGTCAATAGAAGAGTTGGAAGAAGTTAAGGAAATCACTATAAAGTGAAACAAAAAGACAGATGGAGGACTGGAGAGAAAAATAAGAATGAGATTATATTTCAAATATCCAACATCTGAAAATCAGAGGTACCAGGAAGAGAAAACAGAGAATTCGGAAACAACTGAGGAGTCATTCAAGAAGAGACTGGAAATGAAGATAAAACGTGTTACTGGTTGTCCCTGAAAGATGAGATTGTGGGTGCTTTTTTCCCCCTCCTCTACGTTTTCCTTTATTTTTTAAATTTTCTGTAACAAATATTTTTAAAAACTAAGGCAAAATGTGTGGTTTTAGTATTGCCAGCATTGTCCTAGGAAATTTAACTCACAGGTTGTCTGTCATCAGAGAATGAATGTGTAAAAAGAGTATGTTGAAAGGGGCAACCTAAGTAAGTGCAGTCATTTAATCAGAAATTGTGTCACCAAGACCGAATTCAGACTAATTTTCCTGCCTGTAGGAAAATGCTCTCCTAGAGAGGGGCACCCAAAGACAGGCCACAGGGCTGTGTTGGGTGTCAGGTGTTTTTTTAATTATTAAAAAATAAAAAAATTGAAGTATATTTGACATGCAATATTATATTAGTTTCCAGTGTAGAGCATAGTGATTCCACATTTGTAAACGTTGCAAAACGATCACCAAAATAAGTTAGGTACCCCCTCTGTCACTTTACAAAGTTACCACAGTACTATTGGCCATGTTCTCCATGTATACAATACATCCCATGACCTATTTATTTTATACTTGGAAGTTTGTGCCCGTTGATCCCCTTCACCCATTTTGTAACCCTCCTAATAACCCTTCTTCCCTCTGGCAACCACCGATCTGTTCTCTGTCCCTGTGAGTCTGGGTTCTGTTTGGTTTTTGGTGTTTGATTTTTATTCTCATTTGAGCTTCCGTATTACTGAACACTCGTTATTCTACACAGATTCCTCCTGGGTCTTTCTGGCTGTCAGCCCTTGGTGTACCAGAATATGAGCCATTCTGTACTGTAATTCTCTCCGTGTGGCTGAGCTGTTCCTGCTGCTCTCATATACTTTCTCAATCCTGCAGCCTAATGTTCCTCTTACAAATGGATCTGACACTTAAAAACCTTCTGGACCCAGGGAGGCTTTTTGGTAGCTGCTGACCATTTGCATGGGGGCTGTTTTGGGGCTGCCTTTTCCTCCTCCTCCAGGTTTGTGAGCCCACAGCCTCCTCAGGGGGAGACGTGAGCATGAATTCTGGGGGTGGAGACTCTCCTGTTTCCTGGGTGTTGGGCTTTTTTTGTTGATACTGACCATCCTGGCACTTGCTTGGAAAAAATCCAGCGCAAATGTTGTGAGCCAAACCACAGGACATATCTATGATCTAACTTCCAAACGCTTTTGTTTTATGGCTGTTATTAATTTGTAATGTAAACATGTTGGATGACAGGTGGTATGTTTCCATTGCTTAACTTTTTTATTATGGAAAAATTCAGATATGTGCAAAAGTAGAGGGGAAGTATAACAGTCCCCCACGTACCCAGCAGCTGGCTTCAGCAGCCGCCCACTCTCGGTCCATCTTGTTCTAGCTCTCCTCCCACCCGCTCCCAGCCCCCACCCCCTGGGTTATTTTAAAGCAGATCTCAGGCATCACATCACTTCATACAAAAATACATATCTCTAAAATACGTTCTTTTAAAAAAGAAAAAGGACCACATTATTATCACATCTAAACAGATTTTTCCCTTAATATTTCTTCAGATATCCAGTGTTCAGTTTCCCCAGTTCTCTCAGACACTTTTAATATTTTTTTCCAAATTGGGGTGTAAATAAAATCCATACATTGCTTGATATGTTTCTTAAATGTTTTAAGACTCCCTCCCCCTCTGTTTTTCCTTGCAATTTATTTATTAAATGAATCATATTTTTTCTCTGCATTTGGAAAGAAGCGTAGTGAAGTTCCAGATTCCTAGGACCATTTTGAAACCGTGATGAAATGCTCTACATTAAAAAAATATATATAGTGTTCGAGAGAAATTTATTCCATGTCTCTAATTAAAAGTCACCTCTCATCGAGGTCCTCCCTGGCCACCCAGGGTACAGTTCGCCATCTCCCAAACGCTCAGGGCTTTACATCCTCCTTTCCTGTTTTATTTTTCCCCTTGGACACCGAGCACAACTTACACGCTCTATATGGATGTATTTTACTTGTGTATTATCTGCCTCCCGTCTAGAATGTAAGCTCCATGAAGGCAGGGGTTTTGTGTGTTTTGCTCTCTGCTGTATCCCGAGCACTTGGGTAAGTGAAGGAAGAAATGTTACGGCAGAAGCAGGGTGAGAATGGCTGTGTAGCCAGGAGCAGAGGGACACAGTGTGGGACGCAACTGTCTCCGTGCACTTCACCTTGTCGATTTCTGGTATCCACTAGAATCCGAGATCCCTGCAGATCTCTGCGAGAAGCTCAGGTGGTAAATGTCTTTCGCTTGTCACTCGGTGATGGAGGAACTTCTCTGCAGATGCTGACTCAGTATCTTGGCCCTTTCACTCCATTGCAGGCTCAGGCCCCCTCAACCACAGGCTCGTGTGGCCAGGTTTATCGGCAGAATTTGTGCCATTTCGGGTGGGAGGCCAGTCCCTTCAGGACATCGCTCACGGTGTGCAAAGGTGCTCCCAATAAGGATGGTAGTCCTCACCAGTTTATCTTGATTCATAACAGGTTTCCCAGCCTTTAGCCCGGTTGGATTGCCGTCGGCTGGGGAACCACGCTCTGTCCTGGAATGCAGCAGGAGAAGCCTGAGCGAGTCACCACTGTGCTCTTAGCCCGTGGTGTGGCCTCAACGAGGTCCCTCCACGATGCCTTAGTGTTCTTCCTGTAGAATGGGAATGGCACCCTTTCACCTCTGCCGGGTAGTTGTGAGCTTTTGTTGTTGTGAGTTTTTTCTGCTGCCCAGTGAGGTAGGGATGTTAGACCAAATCCTCCAGTTAGGCTGCATGAGAAGGCAGCATTCTGGTTGCTCCAGGTGAGGCTGGGGCTGCAGTGGCCGATAGAGGTAAGGGCCGGGGAAAGTATGGCTGAATCTTGGGGGTCGCCCCATCTGCTTTGGGGGTAGAGAGAGGAGATACTTTAGCTGAGTGGAGCTGCCAGGGCTCCTCTCACCCCCCTGCCTGCCTGGAGGCCTGGGCAGCCTCAGCAGAGAGACTTGGAGCAGAACCGGGTGCGACAACTCATCCTCGTTCCTGGAACCCTATTCCTAGCTTGGATACGTGTGCTTCTCCCAGGAAGATGTGCAGCGTCCTGTGAAGCGAGCACATGGCAGTGCCGCTTTCTCCTCCCACCCCTCGTCCCCCAGGGAACCACATTTACATCTCCATGGAGAGCAGCTACTGCTGATACCAGACCAATAGATTTAGAATACTTGCGGCTCTATGATATCCAGGAAGGACCCCTGGTTTTTTCTTTTGTTTTTACTTTTTTTGTTCTTTTGTTTTTACTTTATTGATTTGTTCTGTCCCATACGGCAGCGAACTTGCCATAGGTGGCTATTTCAGTTTAAATTCAAATTAGGTAAGATTAAATAAAAATTTAAATCCAGTGCCTCAGTCACACCAGCCACATTTCAAGAGCTTAGTCGGCACATGGGACTAGCGGCCGCTGTACTGGACAGTGCAGATCGTGGAGTGTTTCCATCACAGCAGAAATTTCTGCAAACAGCACCGTCAGCGTTCCTGCTCGGAGGCTGATGAGTGTGCAGAGGGAACCTCAGAGCACCTAGAAAGCCAAGTGGCAAACTGTTGCGAGTTTTACCTCATGTTCTTCTCGTGGTGAAACACTTCGCCAAGTAAATACGTATTCAGGGGAGACTTGAGGTCCCATGTTGACGCTTTCCATTAGAAGGCTGTCCCCAGAGCATTCTCAGTGATTCAGTCACTCATCACCTTTCAGCACATGGTAGGGACACAAGGTGTCCACTGCTTTAGCCAAGGAGTGGCGCCTTCCTGCCCCGACTGCACGCGCTGCTGGAAAATGGGAGAGTTAGAAACTCTCAGAGCAGTTTGCGTCTTCTGAGTTAGTGGCAAAGAAAGTTCTTATAACTTTCAGTTTGCCACTTGTGGTTCTACTAAAAGAAGGAAAAAGAAACCCTTAGATGAAGCAGATGCTTTTCTAGAGGGTCGACCGCAAGCTTTCCTGTTCCACCTGGTGAGGTCTTAGCGGCAGAGCCAGGAGCAGGTAAGGCCAGGGAGGCGCCCAGGGCACAGATGTAGGGAAACACACTCAGGCGCCAGCCTTGTACTTGCACAGGCCCAGGACTGAGTGTCTCCTGAAGTTTGGCGTCCTGGGTGCCTGGCTTGCCTCCCCGCACCATCCCGCCCAGGCTGGCTCCTGAGCCCGGTCACCGCTCACTCTGGCAGGCTCGCTGCACGGTTGCAGGGATCCTGGCCTCGTCCGAGGCTCTGTGAGCCCAAGCAGCCTCTTCCCGTGTCTGCACCTCTCCCCTAGCCAGAACCCCTGAGGTTCCAGCCGTATCTCTTTGCTCTTTGTATACCCGACCCAGAACAGAGGACGGAGAAGTAGCTAATAGTGGACCAGTATGCAAATCAGTCCACCAGGGATCAGCTTGATGAATTAAAGAGACAAGAACTCTCTCACTTAGACTTTTCCATGAACAGTTCAGAGAACGTCCCGTCTTGTCACCTGCCAGGCTGCACATCTCCGCACAGCTGAGTTCTCTGTGCACAGAGGTTGAGAGCCCTCTCGTCCACCTGCCTGGTGGTGGGCACTGCTCCTCCCATCCCCCACTGGCCCTTCCCTGGGATTCTGTCACTTTCAGCGTGAGGCTGAGTTACTCGCTAGAAAGCTCCATCTCTGAGCGTCGTTCTCCCTCCTCCACCTCTGCTGCCTCCGGAGCCTGTGTCACGCCGCAGCCAGACCGTCCTAGGAGCACGTGGCTGGGGCTGGGGCCATGATTCAGGAAGGAACGGGGTATAGAGGCGACAGCTGTGTTCACGCTTCCCTTTCTCCCTCCCACAGAGCGTGCTGAAGAAGAGGGACCAAGTGCAAGCCGAGTACGAAGCCAAACTGGAAGCTGTGGCTCTGAGGAAGGAAGAGCGGCCCAAGGTCGGGGGAGCCCCCCGGGGTGGGCGGTCTGCTGCGGGCGGTGAGGCCCTGCCGATGCCACGTGAATTCATGTCCCTAGATCCACATGACCAAGGTGGTCAGTGCCAGCTGGGCGGGGTCGATGCTGTTCTTTTCCTCTGTTTGGTCCCTTTTATGTCTAGTGTACAGTGGGGGTTGAGTTGTCTGCTGTTTTCCTGGGATTTTTTTTTTAAGGTTTCCAGCTCTGTCATTCATGGGCAGTTCCTGTGAGGAGAAAGGGGAAGAACAGTCTCGATCAGTGTTCTCAAAAGTGTGGTTCGCGGACTGCTCCACAAACTGTAACCAGCCCAGGAGGAGAGAAACACGGAAGCTGAGAGTGAGCCCTTTGCAGCACCGTGTGAATGGCTGCCCTCAGCCTTCAGCTGCCTGTCCCGCTGGCCAGCTCCTAGCTGTCCCTCTGAAATTTTGGAACACGGTACTGCCTGCTGGGCCCACGTCTCAGTCCCATTTAAAGGAATGACATGGAATACTGTGTTTAAAAAGTTCACTCTTAACAATTTAGCTTCTAAATATAAGCATAGGAGTCACTTTTCCTGGCTAGGGACGGAAGGAGAGACAGCAAGTTCTGCACTAGCCTAGTTTAGAAGCTGAAGATCCTGTATTTAAAAGATGTCCCTTAAATAGTTCTCTCAGCATTTGTACCTGCTCAGCACCAAATACAAGCTTTCTCAGGGGCTGGTTTTGGCATTTAGTATGTGCCCAGCCCTGTTTGGGACGGTTGCTTTCCAAAGACAGGAGCTAAAGGTTATGAGTAATAGGCCGAATTAAATGTTGACTGCGCCCTGGCTTGGTGGCTGCCTGTAGGTCACACCCACCTTGGAGCGGATGGAGCAGAGGAAACAGCTGTTTCTGGCTCCCGTGTTCCACCTGGCTGAGCCTCGGGGGCTCCCGCCTCGTGCTCTCCCCTTCTTGCTCGCCTGGGTGACTTCCCTGCTCCTCCCCGTGGGTGTTGCAGTCTTTCTACTGCTGCTGTTCTCCCCTCCCTGGAGCATCACTTACCCATATGACTCATTCTCTTGGCCACAGGAGTTCTTACAAGAGGGGGAAGGATTTCTCTCCAGCCAGTGAGACCAACCAGTAGGTCTCAAACATGCCTGCACTTTCAGCACACCGTGGGGAGGCAGTGCTGCCTTCCTTCTCTCTGGTGGGACAATGAGCCACGCCAGAGTAAACGTGGCTACTTATTTAGCACTGGTGATATTTAACGAAACAGGGGCTGTCACGACCATGTACCAGTGAGTGTGATCCAGCAGTGGGGGGCAGCAGAAATTGCGTTTCCAGTTTGGGGTCTGGAGCAGCCACTACTTTGGTGGGCAGAGGAGGGCTCGGGCGGCAGCCTGTCCAAGTGGACCACAATTTGGTAGACAGGGCACAGGATTTAGCATCACGTGGCCGTGGGTTTGAATCCCAGCTCTGTCCCCCAGCTTGGACTGGTTTGCTCATTAGCCTTTGTGGGATTGCTGTGACGATGGAACGTTGAGCCCAGGGTCTGATGTAGTAACCGGTGCTCCACTGGTGGATCCTCCGTTTTCCAAACTAGCTCCTGTTGCCTCTGGTAGGAATGCTGAATGAGAGCTTCGTTCTCAGAGTTTGTTGCCACTTACGGTTTTTGTTTTTGTTTTTTAATTATTAATAATGTTTTTTCTGACTGCACTGTTGGGGGCATTGTTTTCTTGTGTCCCAAAGTGTCCCCTGCTTCCGAATGCCTCCCAGATGTCTGTCTGCCCTGATCATCCATCAGCGGGGAGAGACCTGCTGTAGGAAATGAGTAGCTTAAGATTTTGCTGTGCTTTGTTTAATGTTTTATGTTTTGAGCTTCACTTTCCAGAGCTGCTGGTGGTGAGAGAAAAGCCAGGTCTCAGGAAGCGGGTCAGGGGTGACTCTCCCCCCAGGACTCAACGAGTTCTACTGTTCCTCACTGTCCTGGGAGCAAGATTGCTCAGAGGTCCATCTCAGGGCTGCGGGAAGGAGAGGATTCCCACCGAAAGATGGGGAGTTTTTCCAGGGGACGCCCCAGGTCTGGGCATGTTAACAGAAGATCTGAGGGAGTCTGGGGGCTGACTTTGTTTTGAGGTGAAATCTTGAAAAGTTGCTGTGACGAGTGAAGGAAAGTTGATTTTTTGTGAAGCCATGGAGAGATATCAAAATGTCATCACTGAAAATAATCTAGAGGGAAGGGAATTCCTTCAGAAGAAAAGGACTTTTCAGGAGAAATGTGAATTTGAGAATTTCAGTATCAAGCTTCCTTTTTTTTTTCCTGTTTAGAGAAACAAATATGTAATTGTTAAAATTCCATTTTTAAAAATCGAATTTATAAAATGACAGTCTGTTGTAATGAAAACTTCATATATGTGCGTCTAAACTGTCACTCCCGGTTTTCTCTAAGGTTTGATTGTGTTGTATAATTTAAAATATGTAATCTTACATGTAATTCAAGCAACAAGATGTTTACAAGTTTAACATTGTTTGTCAGTGAATGTATAACATTGGGGGAAAAAAATAATCTGATCATGTCTCCATAACCCAGAAGAAGGAAACGGCCTCTTGGCTCTCCATGTTTCTCATGGGGATTTCACACTGGAGTGGACGTCTTAGGACGGAGGCCTGAGCGCCATGGCTGCCGCTTCTCAGTGTGCGCTGAGAACAGGCAGCGATGAGGCCCCTAGAGCCGAGGGAAAATGTTTGTATCATAGAACTTGAAGTTTTGCTTTGTTTTTAAGTTGAGGAAACTCAGCAGACCCTGAAGTGGTTTATACTCAGGCAGATGGAGCTTTGAATGTGCAGACTTGGCTTTCCTCATTTTACTTTTGAGGTTAGAGAAATTATAGGCACTTAGTCGGGGGCTGGCTGCCTTTGCTGCATCTGTCAGGACCGCAGACTTGGGGAAATCTGAGAATTTTCCCCTCCTTAGAAGCTAGAAACAAAGCTATTACCAGAAACAAAGGGGCCGAGGGATTGCATTTAAAACTAGACGGGAAGCGTACTCTGACGTGGGCTTGTATGAGGGTGAAGCATGGGAGGACTGTGCACATTTTACTCTGTTCTGCCTTCGACGCTTTTTAAATGCTAATATATTCGTGTGTCACTGGTTCAAAAAATTTTCAAAAAAGGGATGCCAGGAGAGAATGTTTTATAAAAGGTTAAAAAAGAAAGAGAGGGGCTGTTTCAGGCCCTGACCCACTGGTAGCCTTGTACTGGGTTCGGTGCCGGGTGAAGAGGCTGTTGGAAGAGGGTCGCATCACCGTGAGGCTGAGGTGTGTGGTGTGGAGGTGGGTGGAGCAGAAACAAGGTGTGCTCACGTGTTGCTTCTCGGGGTACGCATAGGTGAGGAGGGGAAGGAGCACTTGGGGTCACTTGGATGAGCCTCTTGAAGGCTGTGGACCTTCAGGATCTCTTAGACCCATGAGAATGGTGACCATTCTGGAATGGGGAGGATGTGGCAGACAGCAGGAGCTCCGGTTCTGCAGTAGCAGATAGGAACAGGGAGACTTCTTAATATGGAGCTGCGACAGACCTGAGAGTTTTGCAGGGGTATCTGTCATTTCCAGGTACTTTTGACAGATCTCAGCCTGGCTTAGAAAGCCAGACTTATCAGTCACAGAAGGGCAGGGCTCTGTCACCTCCCTTATTTAATTCCTACAACTGCCTTCTCTCAGTGTGGTTCCCATCTTATAGATGAGGAACTGGGACTTGGGAATCATATGACTTACACGCCAGCGCTCACACATGGTGGAGCTGGAATTGGACCTCGGGTGTGTCTGGTTCCAAAGTTAGAGCTCTTTATCTGCACTACGAGGGCTCCCAGCAATCTCAGCTTCGTTGAGGGGGAGGCTTCCGGCTTTTGTAAGATATGCGGCTGATGCTAGAAGGACTGGGGAGAGAACAGGGGCCTGCCTTTGGCTCTTCAGCCCGTGTCTGCGAGTCCGTTCAGCGGGTGCGGGGAGCTCACGGCTCCTCTGTTCCCAGCCTATCTGCTCTCCACGCGGGCACTCACGTTTCCCTCCTCACCTGCCATTCTCTGAAGTTTGTTTCTTTTGATCTTTTTTTTTTTTTTTAAAGCATTCTTTCAGGGCACCAGTGACTTCCTGTTTGCCAAAGTCAGTAGCTTCTTCTCAGTGTTTACCCTGCCTCCGTGTTTTCTGGACTTCTCTTCACCGCACAGCTCACGCAGGAAGTGGAAATGTCTGTATGGCATACTGGGATCAAAGGCCAGGTTGCTTGAAACTGGAGGTGACCCGCCTGGAACTCTGGCTTCCCAGAGGGCCGGGGGGATAATCCTGCCGGCGCTCACACAGCATCCGTTAGGAAGCTCTAGCTGGTCCTGGCACTTGTCCCCCCAGTACTGGGATCACGTCTGCCTTATATAATCTTTGGGGACTTTATTAACCTACTGTCATCATGGGAGCAGACAGTGTGACGCCTCCAGCCTAGTTCTGAGAAGGATGCTTAGGTAGAGATTTATGTCATAGGGCCGAGAAATGCCTGGTACATGGAAAGAGCTCGTTAATACATTTTTCAGTGAATGTTGAGTGAATTCACATTACCCCCTGCTCTCCAGCACACACGCATGCTTCCTCTGGTGCCGTGTTCCCCTTCTCCCATTGCTCCACAACCCGTGTTCCGTAATGGAACTTCTCACGAGAGACAGGGGAGTGAGTGTGAAGGATGCAGGCTTGTCCTCTATTTAGAAGTTGTTGTCTTTTGAGGTCTTTTCCGGAGGTTCTTTTCCCTTCTTGGTGTCTTGTGATCAGCCACACGTGACTGTTAGCAGTGGATACTCCCGTCTCTACCCGCTGCAGACACAAGGTAGCATAACTAACAGTACCTCAGTCAGAAAATTACAACGTTGAGATAAGAAGGAATGCGGGGTGTCAGTGGTCAGTGAATTGGCTGTCACAAAGACACCATCCAAAAAGAAGCACAAGCGAGAGGAATGCCCGCCCAAGCGTCTGCCGCCAGCAGCCTGCTGTAAGTCGGGCAACTTACTGCAGCTGGTCAGTGCGGACAGCTCACCCAGCTCCTCTTGTTCTCTTCTTTTTAAGCCCTGCCCTCTCCTGACTCCCTCCATCCTTGGGCTTCTGTGGCTCTGCGCTGACTCACTTCCTGTCCGTATTTCTTGGTAACTTTGGCTGACTCCTTCGTTAACCCTATACGTGCAGGCTTTTCCATGACTTCCACCCTTCGACTCTCCCCTCCTTAGCCCCCTCTTTTATTCCTCCATATGGGAAACAGTTTTTTAAATCATGGCGAGATACACACAACATAAAATTCACCATCTTAACCATTATTAATTGTACAGTTCAGTACTGTTAAGTAATTTCACATTGTTGTGCAACCAATCTCTAGAATTCCTTTCAGCTTGTGGAACTGTAACCCCATTTTCATTAAACAATAAGGCCCTGTTTCCTTCCCTCTGGTTCCTGGCAGCCACCATTTGACTTTCTGTTTCTATGAATTTGACTACTCTAGATACCTCTGTTGTATTCATAATCATGTAGTATTTGGTTTTTTGGACTGGCTTATTTCACTTAGCGTTTAAGTGTTCTTAAATTCTCACTCTCACCTTATTAGTGATTTTTTTTTTCTGTGTGAGATTTTACAGTGACAACAAATAATATGTATATAATTATAGACTATTTTTTTTAGGATTTATTATTTATTTATTTATTTATTTTTAGTTGCATTGGGTCTTCATTGCTGCACACGAGCTGTCTCTAGTTGTGGTGAGCAGGGGCTACCCTTCATTGCAGTGTGCAGCTTTCTCATTACAGTGGCTTCTCTTGTTACAGAGCACAGGCTCTAGGTGCACGAGCTTCAGTAGTTGTGGCACGTGGGCTCAGTAGTTGTGGCTTGCAGGCTCTAGAGCTCAGGCTCAGTAGTTGTGGCACACGGGCTCAGCCGCTCCGTGGCATGTGGGATCCTCCTGGCCCAAGGATTGAACCCGTGTCCCCTGCGTTGGCAGGCAGACTGTCAACCATTGTGCCACCATCGAAGCCCTTAGACTCTTCATAGTGATAAGACTCTCCTAAGAAATTTTCAGAAACACTTAAAGGAAAAGCCACTTTCTGTGAAAGACACTAGTTTGATAGCCATGGTCTTATTACTTGCTGCTTTTAATGAAAGTCTTTGCTTAAAGACTTTCAAGTTTCATCCATGTTGTAGCATGTTTCAGAATTTCCTTCCTCTTTAAAGATGAATGATATTCCATTGTATGTATATGTCACATTTTATTTATCATCTGTGGACAGACACTTGAGTTGCTTCCATCTTTTGTCTGTTGCAAATTAACGCTGCAGTGAACATGGGTGTACAGAGATTTCTTTGAGGTCCTGCTTTCAGTCTTTTTTGTTTGTTTGCTTTTCTCCATTTCATTTTCTACCCTTTTTGTTTTTTGGCTGTGTTGGGTCTTTGTTGCTGTAGTTGCAGCAAGCGGGGGCTACTCTTTGTTGCAGTGCGCGGGCTTCTCATTGCAGTGGCTTCTCTTGTTGTGGAGCACGGGCTCCAGGTGCACAGGCTTCAGTAGTTGCAGCACGCAAGCTCAGTAGTTGTGGTACACGGGGCCCTGGAGCTCTCGGGCTTCAGTAGTTGTGGTGCACAGGCTCAGTAGTTGTGGCTCACAGGCTCTAGAGCTCAGGTTCAGTAGTTGTGGCCCACAGGCTTAGTTGCTCCACAGCATGTGGGATCTTCCCGGACCAGGGCTTGAACCCATGTCCCCTGTATTGGCAGGTGGATTCTTAACCACTGCGCCACCAGGGAAGTCCCTAGTCTTTTGAATATATACCCAGAAGTGGAATTGCTGGATCGTATGGTAATTCTGTTTTTAATTTTTTGATGAACTGCCACACTTTCTTCCACATGTGCAGGGGTTCCAGTTTTCTGTATCCTCGCCATTACTTGTATTTTCTGTTTGTTTGTTTGTTTTTAATAGTAGCCATCCTAATGGATGCGAGGTGGTAGCTTATTTTGTTTTGGTTTGCATTTCCCTAAGGATTCATGATGTGGAGTATCTTTTCATGTGCTTGTTGGCCATTTGTATAACTTCTTTGGAGAAATGTCTTTTCAAGACCTTTACTCATTTTAAAATGGGCTATTTGGTTTTTTTTTGTTGTTGAATTGTCTCAGCCCCCTTGTGGAGGGAGGTCTCACCCTTCCCATGGCTGCAGCGCCCTCCTTTATCTGGTCTGTGAACCTGTCCTTTACTGTGAGCCATATGGTGGTCTGTTGCCACCCTAGTCACCCAATCTAGAGAAACTTTAGGCTCCTCTCTGACTTTCTGTGTGTTACTTCTCACGTGCTGTTAGTTGCCAAATCTGTCAGTTCTGTCTCCCCCAGGTTGGTCTGATCTGTCCTCTCCGTTCTGGTATTCCAGCCATCACCCTGGCTTCAGGGTGCTGCGGGTGATCTCAGCCAGTATAGTTTGGTGTTGACTCATGTCTCATCTCTGGTGAAATCTTGGGGTGAGGTAGCACGGGTGAAGGGTGGCATGAAGTTTGAAGGAACATATTTCACAGTATTATAATGTTTTATATTTGGAAAATGAAAAAGAAACCTTTTGATATGACATGGAAGAAAGTTCAGTAAAATATTCTTGACTTGAGGGCTTATGCAAATGACAGATTATCTTCCGTGAACAATGCTTTATAATATTGATACTGATCAGAGCTAACAAATATTGGTTGGGCGCTTAACACATGCCAGGCACCAGGAGTTTCATGCATATACTTACTCATCTAACCTCATTCCAACCTTATAAGGTGGAGAGCATTATCCAGAAAAAGAAGCTGAGGTGTAGAGAGGCCCATCGTCACCCATCTAGGAGGTGGTAGGTGCGGTATTCACACCCTGGAAGTCTGGCTCTAGAACTGTTTCTGTAGTGAGAGGAAGCACAAGGCTTTTCTATTTTCCAAAAAGGATGCGGGAGTTAAATGGGCCTCAGAACCACTGACCTTCAGAAAGAGGCCCAGGTTTCTCATCTTCTCCCCGCCAGTTGGGGTTCTCTCTCTCTCTGCCTTTGGCCTGTGAGCTGTTCCTGAAGTGGGTCCAGGAGTGGTCTCACTTCTGTCACTTGCATGTACTGTCCCTCTGTAGTCACAGGTCCCACTTCCATCATCTTTTGAGTCGCCTCGGTGGTATTTCTTCAAGGAAGCTGGCTCCCCCATCCAAGTTGTCCTCTTTCCCAGCTCCTCCTCCTGTGTGCGTGTCACAGGCTCCGAGTGAAGTGAAAGCACTTGAAACACCTCCCCTCAGTGTGAAGCCATGTTCATTTTCTTCCCAACTAGACTGTGGGTGACTTGAGACAAGATTTGCCAGCTGAGACCTAAGCACGTACCCCCATGCCCAGCGTGGAGTGTGTTGGGAAAACAATAAGCTAAATGTATTTCCCACGTCGAGGCTCAGGCAGTCATGAAATCCAGAGTTTCCATCCCCAGGCGAGACCCAGGAATCTTGCCTAGGTGAGCACTCCTAGTCCCCCTCTCCTCACCATGTCCTGGGAGGTTTTCCTTTCAGAGCTTTGCTCTCCTCCTTGCTGCAGTAGTTTTGTTAAGCAAACAGGAAGTTGTTCGTGGGCACTTTTCCCCAGATGCTAAAATGAGCAGTGGCCAGGAGAGGAGTAAAGGAACTGGACTGTGCCTGCAGGGAGGGAGGGGAGGCCGGCCCGGAGACTGGTCTGCTGGGTGCCTGTTGAGGCTGGTTCCTGCAATGTTTGTCAGGGATGCTCTGGAGAGACAAAGCCTGGGCACTCTTGTTTTCACTTCAGTTTCCCCCGCGGTGGCCAACAGGAGCAGGTCAATCGAGTTCTTTTAAAAATTTCTTCCAGAAGTTTAAGTGCTTTGGAGAAAGCTTCCCCCTCCCTCTTAAAAGTTTTTTTTTCTTTCTTTCTTCCTTTCTTTCTCCCTCCCTCCCTCCCTCCCTCCCTCCCTCCCTTCCTTCCTTCCTTCCTTCCTCTCTCTCTCTCTCTTTCCCCTTCCTTCCTTCCTTCCTTCCTTCCTTCCTTCCTTCCTTCTTTTTTGGTGGCACTGAGTGGCTTGTGGGATCTTAGTTCCCAAACCAGGGATCGAATCTGGGCCCACAGCGGTGAAAGCACCGAGTCCTAACCACTGGACCGCCAGGGAATCCCCAAAAGTCCTGTGCTTTTAAGTTGCCCAGGATGCCTGACCACATCTTCCTCTCTGACTCATCCTTGTCTCTCCCACGTTTAGTGCCCATGCCAGGCACACACATTTGCATCCCCTCACCCGTCACCTAGGCAGCTCCACTTTCCCTGCTCCTGCGTACTGCAGCATGGCCAAATGGCCTGGGTGGCAGACGGCCAAGTGCCCTCAGCACTTTGGAAGCCCTGAAGGGGTCAGCTCCCCCAGGCTAGGCCTTGCCTGAGCTGTTTCTGGGTCGGCTCCTTGCCCACAAGGTCTGGGTACAAAACTTCCCTGGTTGGTAGAGCTTGACCTTGATGGTTACATTTGGGATCAGAGGCCCCAGCATACAAAATGTACAAGGCCTCACTTGTTTGGGGAAGGCATTTGGTAGGGGGCTGTGTGTCCCAGCTCTGGGCGTGTTGACACCTCGCCCCCCCCCCCCCCGCCCCCCCCGGCCACCATCAAAGTCCAGTAGAGCTCTTGAATTAGGAGGGAAGCCAGCTTTGGGCACCAGGGTGATCTTTCCCCGTTACCTTCGTATAACATCAGGTCGTTTCTTTCTAGCTGTGCAGGATGGATGAAACTCACCAAAGCAAAATGAAAGTTGTGAAAATCAGGGGACCTAGTTCCATTTTGAGAAAGCCTTCTAAGCTTCCTTAAGAAAAACTAGAAATAGCCTGTTATGTATTTCTTCTTTGCATTTCATAGTTTTTGACGTGCATAAACAACTTTCCTCCCATTTCCCAAGAACTACCCAGTTTTAATTCTTTGGTTGTCTGTTATCTGGGGGTACGTGGAAAAGTCTCCAGTTGATTTGTAAAGTGGGCCAGTAGTCTCCTTATTGCAGTGGATTCTCTGGTTAATGAGGGTAGGTGTCGGCAAACCTCACAGGTAATGGAACAGTTCATGTGATATGGAAAACCCTCTTTCCTAGTTTCAGTATGGGACATGGGAGAATAGCAGCGTGATACCAGATACTGCTGTACACTTGCAAAATCTGCGCACATTTTCACTTACGGATGGGTAACTCCTAAAAGGAACCAAAGACATATGACTCTGAATCATAGTGTTTCTCCTTCCTGTTTGTAAACAGGCGGGTGTTTCCCCCACAAATCATTGTTTGGCTTGGATATGTTTGAAAAGTTGGGTCAGGATAACACTTCTCAGAATTCCTTCTTACACCTGGAAAGCCAAGGCAGTGCCTGCAAATAAATGTCTCCAGAGGAGGGAGTGTGTTCATGGCCTTTTAAGGCAGTAATCTGGCCTCTCACAGATGTGTGAGCGCAGGGGCATGAGGTTCCCGTTACACATGCAGAGCTCCCATGTATGTGTCCCCCTCCCAGGTACCAGCAGATGTGGAGAAGTGTCAGGATCGGATGGAGTGTTTCAATGCTGATCTGAAAGCCGACATGGAGAGGTGGCAGAACAACAAGAGGCAGGACTTCCGGCAGCTGCTCATGGGAATGGCCGACAAGAACATCCAGTATTACGAGAAGGTAATGAGCAGGCTGCCAAGGTGACAGTCTTCTCCTTAAGGAAGCATTTCTGACAGCCAGAGCCTTTGGTCATGGCCTGCCAGAAGTCCAGAAGGATCCTGTCAGGCCCATCTCCTTCCCTTAATTTATGTGTTTAGTCTTAGCAACCCCTGTGTGTCCTCACCCTGCTGCGCTAGGTGTGGTGCTGGGTGCCCACAGGGGTTTCAGTGACACACCCTGCTGATGGAAGCAGCGGTTTTATCCTCCAAACCCTATAGTTCTTCCCATTCGGTCAGGCCTGCTGCGCAGGGGTGTCCGCAGTTGGTGGGGGCTCTTCCGTGCGTCTACACATGGGGTTCTTCCCTCTCATCGTGCCACAGATCCCTTTGGTCATCTGGTGAAGCCTAGAGACCCCTTATCGGAATATTGCTTGTTTTTAAAAATAGACTTTAAAATACTGTTTTTAAATACCTAAAACAAAGGGATGTAGGATTACAAAGGAAAACTATTAAAAAGTTTTTTTCATGAGTCCCCTTGATCTGTGGACTTCAAGTTAAGCACCCCCAACACACACACACACACACACACACACACACACACACACACACACACACACACACACACACACACACACACACACACACGGCTGTCATCAAGCTGCAGCCGAGTATCCTCAGTCAAAGTTTGCTGCTAGCACATCCAATTCTAGATCGTTTCTGCTAATGAGTCCTAACATTTCTTAAAAGCTTAATGAAGATGAAGAATGGCCCAATTATAATTCAACAGGTAACCTGTGGACTTGAAATCAAGCTGAACAAGCATTAACTCAGCTACTCCTACCACAATTCTAGAAACATGTCCTTGTTCCAAACTAGAAGAATCCATCTTTTCCAAAAGCTTAGATGGTTCTGGCTGCTGTTCAGAGGCAGTGTGTCTGCATCTTGATTTGGAGGAGGGTTACGGAAAAGAGTCATGGAATGGCCCTTTCTTGCCAGGTCTTAGGAAGGACCGTTTCAGAGGGAAGGGAGTGGTGGCATACTCCTTTCCTCAGTACCTTTCTCATGGGGCCCCCGCTGGGTGTCTGTGGGCCCTGGGCTGGATGCTTTGCATATGTTATCTCATTCAGTTTAGACTTAACCCTCGCCATGGCACCATGAAGTGGGTTATAGGGGCTCTCAATTTAAAGCTAAAGAAATGGAAGCTTGGCAAGGTTTTAAAACTGCCCAAGGTCACTCGGCTTGTGAATGACTGAACGAGGATTCAGCTTGGTTCTGCTGGGTCCACAGGTCTGAGAATTTCCACTGAATTGTCAGTGAGGGGGACAGAGATCACGGATCTTTGGGGACAGTCCTCACTGCCCAGAGTTGGAAAGATCATTCCATGTGCAATCCTACATCCCTTTGTGTTAGGCCTCATTCTCCTACTGACTGTGCCCTTAGACACTGGGTACCTCTGTGTGCCTTTGTTTCTTCATCTGTAGAGTGGGAGAGATCCTCCTTCTCCACTGAATGCTAATGAAGGAACCGTGAAATGATGCCTGAGCCCCTCGAACATGCCTGGCACATGGTAGCCGCTCAGTGAATGGTGCTTCCTTCCCTCATGCCCTGACTCTGCCCCCGCTTTTCGCTGCACCAGAGCTGACTCAGTTGGATGTCCATTCCTCCTCTTGGTGATTAATTCCAGTGTTCCCACGGCCCGGGTCCCAGGACTCAAACCCAGGGGCTTTATCTGCGTCCTCCCACTATCCCACAAACAGGGCCACTGTCTCAGGGGCTTGTCTTGGCTCCTACGTATGTTTTACAGATGTTTTTTGTGTACTGTCTGTGTGCAAGGGACCAGGTACACATGGGTAAGCAAAGCAGCAGGACTCCTGCCATTAAGGAGCCATCCGTCTAGCGGAGGACACACGTTACTCCAAGAATCCCACCTCCTCAGAGAGATACGTGCCCTGCAGGAAAAGAACAGGAAACTGGGAGAGAAGACGAGGGGGCATCATTCAGATCAGGATGGAAGGGGCAAGCAGAGCGGGCAGGAAAGTCCAGTCTGAGGAAATAACATTTAACCTGGCCTCGGAGACAAAGAGCAAGTAATCCAGGCGAAGGGGGCAGCATACTTCAGGGTACTGGGGCGGGAAAAAGCTTGAGCGTTTGTCCAGTAGTTAACTTTGTGAAGAAAGCTGGTATTTAGTTGGGTCTGCGGTCAAGGGGACCTTTTGCTTCATTTGTAGCTTTTGAATTTTTTTACAGTGAAAATGTTTCCGTAATAGTTGTATAGTAAAATACATTTGAAAAACGCTAAAAAAAAAAAAAAAAAAAGAATGCTGGTGTGGCCTTGGTTCCCATCACTGACATGGAAGAACCTTCCAGATCAGAGATGAGGCCGAGGGAGGGAGCAGGACCCAGGATGCCATGGACCCCACACTGGGTCTGTCACTGACAGCAAGCTTCTCGAGGCTCCTCGGGCTTCCTTCTGTAGGGCAGGGTCTGAGTCCAGCTTCTTCCCCAACCTCAGAGTCACCAAGGAAGGAGGCAGGGAGCCATTTCACCACTTCCTTCCCCCGGCTTGACCTAGGGATGTCTCTCCCCTCCCCCATCCTCAGGTCTCTGCCCCAAATGACTTAGCACAAAGTCCTGCTTCACCCTTGGGCTGCTTCTAAGAAAGGCCTTGTGTAGTTCTTCTCTCCTCTTTATGCAAGAGACTGCTCAAAGGGAGGATCGTTTCTGCTGAGCAGCGGAGAGGGCTAGCATCTTCCAAGCTCTTGGCTCTTCTGAAGCATCTGGAGTGAAAGGGATGGGTGTAGTGGAAAGAACATCCACTATGGAGTCACGAGCTCTGCCACTTATAAGCTGTGTGTCTTTGGCAAATTTTTTTTTAACCTCTCTGGGTCTCATTTTCCCCACCTATGAAATGTGTGTTTGTGTAATAATAATAATAATAATAATTCTACTTCCTAGAGTTGTTCCAAGGACTAGTTATGTAAAATACATAACAGTGTTTGGACAGGATAAAACTCAATAGAGTTTCCTTTCCCCATTTTCCCTTCTGGGAGATCTGGAAGTGACCCATACAAGCAGATCCGAGGTGGCTGAAGAAGAGTGGGTTTTCCACCCCCTCTGAGTCAGGTGGCTGGCCCATTCCAAGAAGACTTATTGGGTTGGCCAAAAAGTTCATTCAGGGTTTTCCGCAAGATCGTATGGGGAAACCCGAACGAACTTCTTGGCCAACCCAATACATCCTCATGCTGGCACCACCCACACCTAGAGCAGTGTCTCCATCCTGGCCGGGAACCTAGGGCCTCACCAGGGGTTTGCAGCCCGCAGTCTCTTCTGCTTTTGGAAGGGAGGGAATTTCTTTCAGTGAATACATTTCCACTCACTGGTATGAGCTTTATGGACCGTGCATGTAGGCCTTGTAGAGATGCTGCGGTCTTTTGTAGAGATGGGGTGGCGGGAGATGTAGTCAAAACAAACACCTGTTGCCTCCCTTCTTTCTACGAGTTCTGGATAATACATGTAGGTGTCATTAGACAGAGGTGACCCAGCAGGACTGACAGTGTGAGGGTAGATCAAAGCAGAATGGAGACGCTGACCCTGAAACCTGGACCTCGGCGCTGATGCTCTGTGTGTGTCTGTTGTCATTGCAGTGCCTCATGGCGTGGGAGTCGATTATCCCACTACTGCAGGAGAAGCAAGAGGCCAAATAAGCTCCTTCCTGGGACAGAGACCCTTCTACCTACGCAGGGCATGGCGCCCACACCGGAACGTCCCTGCAGGGCTAGTGAGGTGGCACGGAGAAAACAACCACAGAAACATCTCTCCTTTGTGTATTTCTTTCCCTTCTCCCCCACCACCTTTGTCTGACAGTTGTTTTCAATGAGTATTTATTCCTTGATGGAGTCTGTAAGGCTGTCATCATCTCTCGGCGGAAGACGTGTACCTCCGTGGTGTGAAGGCACCTGTCCGTTGGGCCACTGTGAAGATTTGAAACCGAGGGACAAGACAGCTCTCAGCTGCCGTTCTGACATCTCATTACAGTCCCCTCTGTGGGGACAGCAGAGTTGCCTGGCATGGAGGAGAAGCCGGGCCCTGCTTCACGAGGCCGTGAGGAAGGCATGAACAGAAGGCAGCTCTGGCTTTCCGCGGATGCACGGCAGCTCTGGAATTGCCCTCCGTGGACCTTGACTCGTCTGGGCCTAGAAGGAGGTGTCGGTGTCTCCGTGGAAAGCCCTTCACGTTCCGTGGCCTGCAGCTCCGAGGGTGGCCTGCTGCCTTCCTGTCATGAGTGACACCTGTATTATGGTTTCCGGTTCGCGTAGGACCGTTTCAATCCGTGTCTAGGTGCATCCGTGCTGGAGCGAGCAAGCCAGCATCCTTGTCCTTATGCCTTGGGAAGCTGAGGGGACAGCACTCCCTGAACTTGTTTCTGACACTAAAACGTAATAGATTGGAAACTGTTTTGCGTAAAATGAAAAAAAAAAAAAAAGGTGCATTTTTCTGTGTGGTGTTCCTCAACGTTCTTTTGCTTGTTTAATGTCATCAGGGTGGAGCGGTAGGCCTCGTAGGGGTTATCTGTTGTCTTGAAGTCGGAGCAGCTCCGAGGTGTTGAGCTCCGCGGGCGAATACGAAGCCCCACCTCCTGTGTCTGCTGTGTGCAATTTGCCTTTACCTCACCAAAAATTCCTAGTTTAACGTTTCCTGCTGTGTCCACTGAATGGGCAACCGTTTGGGGAAAGGCTGGCGTGTTCTTATGATACAGTCGAGATTTGTAAACTCAGTGTGAATGTTCTTCGTGAAGTGCTTTAACTTTACTCTTTCCTAGTCAGGAAGAGGGGTCTCTATCCAGATGGGCCTCGAAGATGACACGTGTGACGGCGAACCCTTTGCTTCTAGCTAAGCGAAAACCTCCTCAGTTTGCAAGTACATTCCTGGGGACAGCTGGCTGCATCTAAAGTCTTCATTTCAAACTATCAGCAGGTTTCTTTTTCACGTGCGTCCACACAAAACAGACAGACAAAAGAATCTCTCTTCCAGCTCATTTCTCCCCCCTTGAAGTGAAACTACCTATGTCGTGTTTGTGTTCTTTCGTCTGTGGCTCATCTCTATAAAATTCCAAATCTGAGCCTCAAGTAAGCAGTAGTATTATTTTTTCAACAAAGCAGCTGTGCTGAGACAGTGCTGTGTTTGCAAGTGAACTTGCAGATACTGGTCAGCGTGCAGCCTGCTGAGGTCACTCATTCCGCTTCCAGCTGCAGAGTTGATCTGGGGGCAGCCATGGCTGTGATGCTGGGGGCGGGGGAGGGGGAGTAGGGGCAGCTGTTGGACAGCCCAGGACAGTTTGGTCCTGCTTTCATCGTGTCTGAAAAAAGTTGCGGTTTAAGTGATAATTTGTATATCAGTTGGTCCTTGTGTGCACTCTTAGACCCCATTCGTGCCATCCTAAAATCCTTTGATGTGAATTTTCTGTTTGGTACAATTAGAGATGAAGCATTGAAGCAGGAGGGGAAGAACAGCCCATGGACCCTGAGTTGTGATTCAGTGTTTCATTCTACCTCTAAACCATCCTGTTGGTGTGGATGTGGATGTCTGGGACTAGCCTGACAGCTTGCTGGTAGAATCGGGGCATGTATCTATCTGATGCTGGGTTGATGGCCTTTTATGGATGTTTGGCGGAAGACACTAGACTGACCCAGAGGTGGATGCTCATCTCTGGGAACGTGTGAAGTCTTGTCTGGTGGAACACATGCTTTAAAAATGCTGTCCATTGTGACGAATGCTTGGAAAGAGCTGTGGAAAGAGTTATAGGGAGACCAGACTCTAGTCTGCTGCTAGTTTCCAAAGTCCAGGGACATTCCTGTGGAAGGGTAGTTGGGCAAGAAGGCAGCCCTTCAAAAAAAAAAAAACCCATCAGGTTCCTCGCTGGGACCTGTGGGGAAGGGGGCGGGGCACACAGTCATCCCCTTCCATAACTGGAGGCAGAAGACTGGTTCCGATGGGATACAGGCATCTTGGGCTTTTGTCTTTCTCTCTTTGTTTGGTCCCCCTGTGATGTGCCTGTGCTTTAAGACACCAGAGAGAGCTGGAACAAGGCAGACCGACCTCCAGCATGCCATTGATAGCAGAGCTTGGAGGACCAGGGTATCGTGCAGCCTTCCTTGGAGAAATGGTCTTTCCAGAAAAAGGACCCTTGTCCCTTACTTCTGGCCGGCATTTGATGTGGTAAGGAGGCTGGCCAAGAAGGCAAGGGAAAGTAGGCAGTGGAGGAAGCCCTCTAGCCCTTCCCACCCCCACGGCTCCCTCACAGCCCCAAGCCGTCACCTCCTCATCTCCATCAGCACGGAGGTGATTCCCTGTGAGAAGCATAACCCAGAGACTTCTGTGCCAAAGACTGCCTCCTAGAGGTTTCGTCACCCCATCCTCCTTGGCTCCACAAAGTCGTGGTGCTGAGATCACCGACTCCTCTCATGTTTATTTTCCAGGATGTTTTTGCTTGAGGAAGTGTCTTACCTCAGGCCGACACACGTGGACAGGTTGAGACTTGAGCACGTGGCAGTGGAGTGGAAAGTCACCCAGCTGTCCCTGGGCCGGGGAAGTTGAAGGTTCCATTCACCTGGGTTAGAAATCCAGGCTAGGGCAGAAGAGAGAATTCCTAGAAACTGAGCAGATCTCAGATGCAGATGAGGTTGAAGAGAGAGCAGTTGCGATTTGCAGCAAATACGGACACTGCTTGTGCTTAGCACATACCGGATCTTCAAGAAGACTGTAGGCTGCTGTGCTCAAAGCAAGGAACCACTGCTTCTGCTCGAGCCAGGTTCAGGGTTGGTTTTATCATTTTTTTTAAGACTTAACCATGATTCCTGGTGACCTCAGATAAGTGCGATTATGGACGTGATGGGCTCGTATTTCACTGTGCTACTCATTGAACCCACCACACACCTTTCTGTAGCTGAAGTAACAAAACCAGCACAATTCTGGGGGTGGTGGTGAATGTAACCTAAGGTTGGCTTCATGCCAAGTTTCAGCCACACCCAGAGTGCATCCTACATGTTGTTGACTTGAATGTGTTTTCTTGGTCGCCGTCCACATGAGGGAATTAAATGCACACCTGCTGCTCGTTTCTTGTGAGGCTGCGATTTGTGTTGGGACGACAGGCAGTTATGTTCAGAGAAGGGCACGATGCCGTGTGGCAGTCTCTTGGGACGGTATCAGCCTAAGAGGCACCCAGAGGTTGTGTGACTTGGCCCTGCCGTTTATAGCATTGAAATTATGGGCACCAGGCTCTGTTTTGATGCCATTCATTGGGTCGAACAAGAGTCATTCTCTGCCCTGAGTCCTGAGCGTGGAGGGAGAGCCAGGTCCCGAGCAGCCCGTCTTCTAGGAGAAACGCCCTTTAGAGCAACCAGCGCGGAGCCCAGTTTTGACCCATCCCAAGACCCAAACAAATGAGGCCAACACGGGTCTGCCTGGGGTCAGGGTGGGGCACACCAGTCCTGGTCCCTGCCTTCCCAGGTGCCTACGTTCAAGGTCTGTGGACACCGAGTAATCTCATCGTAAGGCTAGGGCAGCACTACTTTGGCCATCCCTGTCTACAAAATCATGTTGGGAATTTGGGTCTACCATCTCACAAAAGTCCTCAAGGTACCACCAGATTGAACATGCCCTCTCACTTACTGTGTTTTCTCTATTCAGATGGCATTTCCCTCAAATTTACCTGCCATCCCCTGGGCCAGACCTACAGATTGAGCTGGGTGTGTTGGGAGTTGCTTACCTCTGTGGTTTTTTAATTCCGTGAATAAACCAGGAACCTGATTTTTCATCAACGCATCCAATAAGTGGTTAGCTTTTTGTGTTAAGGAATCTGGTCTCCCCATCGTTGCACAGATCAGAGTGGGCACAGGGCTGCCTACATTAGAAAAGGTTTGGTTGGGGGGCTGTTACAGGGGATGTGACTGTTCTTTCTTAATCATATGTGTTTGAAATGCTCTCTGGGTGTGACTGTCTAATCCTTTCTGTGTGGCAAAAAAAAAAAAAAAAAAATCCAGGTAGTTTTTGCTACTATAGATAGCCTGTAAATAAGTTCTTTGAAAAAATAACTACCAAACAAGTAAGATACTTGTCTCATTCATAAATATTCTGTGTTTCTAGCACTTGAAAATCAACAAATCCAGACTTTTAGAAATGCCACAGACTGTTAAAAGCCTAACTCTACTTTTGGAGAAGTTGTCAACACTAATATGCCTTATTCTTCAACTGCTGTTTTTTAGATTCTGGAAAGAAAGAGTTTTTAGAGATGTAATTAGTTGTTCAGTTTAAAGACTTGAGGCCTAACATAGCCAGTCTTCATTCCTCTTAAAGAAACAAGCAAGAAAGTGAGGTTCATAATTAGGGCTGCCTTTTGGGAGGAGAAAGTATCACTATTGCCAAATGATATTTTTGATAATGTAAGGAAACACAGGGACCACAAAACCTTTTTTGGTTGTTGTTGTTGTTTTAAAGTGTGAAAGATTAATTTAGTGCCTTTCGGCACATTTTTGATTGTAGAGGATATTATGGTATCAGCATCGACAAATCACATAGATACAGAGAACTCTATAGATTATGACAATAGTAACTGTTTACCCCGATTCTGCAGAACAGCTTTTTAAAAGATACTGTGGGGGCCTCAGAGCAGCATATTTTAACATAGAAATTCTCCACAGGTTGAAATGCCAAAAACATAAAACATATGGTATCGACTCACATAATTTAGTCCTGTGTCATAGAGCTTTTACTATTAAAACCAGTGATTGGGTATCGCACATGTGCCTCTCCGGACAGCGCTGCCCTCTCACCACGTGAGTCTGGGCTCCCTGTAGGCCAGATGTGAGCAGGTAACACCTGCCAACACCTGTGTGTGACAGCCTGGCTCACAGTCTCAGACCATCCCTCCCGTCACAAATGATGCTGGAAGGAGGGAAGGGGCATCACTTTTTCCCCAGTGGGGAAGTGAGGCGGGGAAAGTACATTGCAAACAAAAATGTGACTCAGTGGGATAAACCGAGGCCCCTGTCAGCTGGGCCCTCATTGAATACCAAACCAGCAGCTCTTAGCGGTCAGCACCGTTCCCCTGGGCACCCCTGAAGTTTTGGTCCTGTCCTAGCGCCCTGTCCCTTGTACTAGTGTGACTGTTCCCTTGATGTCCGTTTGTCGGGAATGCGTTCAGACATGATGTACATCTGATATATTCCCATGAAATAAACTGCCAGCAAACTTTCTAACTTGTATTTTAACTATTGGAAAAAAAAAACACTTTTGCTTAGGTTATGTCCAAATGATAGATTGTTTTTATTTTAGAAATCATTCTTTACGTTCTGTTGAAAAATTTACGTTTAAAAATTTTAAAGGAAAACCCTGAGGGTATTGATAAAGTCCTCCATGTAAACGTGTTCTCTTCTCTCCATGCTGCCATTAAGCCAAATCAAAAGCTGTGAAAAAAAAAATGTGCTTGAGAATGTGTTGTAGACGAGAAAGTGATTTATTTACAGATCAAAGTCTTTGTTTCATGAAACTACCAAACTTTAAAAAGAATGTCACCTTTTTTTTTTCCCCTTTGTTACACAACCCAGAGATTATAAAAAAAAGTTCTTGTTGCGTTTTTGATGCTGGCATGAGGTTTTTGTCCACTTTTTTCCATATATCTGTGTATAAAAAATTCTGTCTTTTGTTTACGATGGGATTAGTATTACATTTCAAGGTAAACAAAATAATTTGTATTGCTTGATAAACTATTAGCTTGTAAATTTAAAAAGGTTTTCTTTACCTCAATTAAGTTAAAGTAATGGACCAATAAACCTATAAAAGATGCTTTCTTTACCTTGAGTGATGTTCCATTTGTACGGCTTTATAGGACAGGAAAACAGGCGTGCCTCTTATTCTGTTTTCTTATTTTCTTTGAAGAGGTATCAGTTTGCCTGCAAGAATCACGATATGCAGAACAACAGGAAAAAAAATATAATCGAACTGTTTTTATTCTTCATTTCCTTTTGGATTTACCCTCACCTTGCCCTCTCCTACATCTTACAAGGTGGCACCGATCTAAGGAGATGAAGAAACCACCTAGTGTCCATCCGTAACCATGACTGGCAGGAAGGCTGGCAGCTGGCACAGGTAATTACATGAAGGATTTCTTCCTACTCTTTCCCATAGCAAAGCACAATGGCATATTCTGAATCAGAGCCCATCATTTCCTGATTTTTTTTTTGATTGCTATGTTTTTAAAAAATCTGTAAAGAAAGAAGAAATGTCTGTGGTTCATTAGAGCATCTGAGTGTGTTGTAAATTAGAGACAGAATGCTCAGTTAAGCTTACCTAATGATGGCAATGCCCTGGAAATGGACTTAAACTGGTGCTAAACTTGGCTTACTGAGAGAAGACATCATTAACATAAGACTTCAGTCAAACAAAGTGAGGCAGCAAGGTGTGGGATCAAATCTCAGCTTCTCTACTTACTAGCTATGTAGCTTTGGGCAAGCCACATCTCTCTGGAATTCAATATTATGATCTTTGAAATGAAGACATGCCTTTCCTGAAGGGCTGCAGATAGGACTAGCAATAACGTATACAAAGCAGCTAAATGTCCGCTGGGCCCTCATTATGTGATAACCCTTATGGGAATACTTGTCCTATTACCTGTTCAAATACAGCCAACTTACATATCAAGGGTGTTCCCGTAACAATCCTTCCTGTATGCTTTGCCAATTGAAAATTTAAAGGGGGGATATATCGTTTATTAAACTGTTTCCCTTTTAAGAAGATTATGAAAGTAGTATGCTAGAGGATTGTAGTCAGACTGAAGGTCTGTGGGAATAGATCATAAACAAGAAGTGACAGAAAGGGAGATGGATTTCTATTGTGAGGGGAAGGGGTCAGAGATGACTTGGAGGTTTCCAGCCTGGGAGCCGGGAGGTAATTCCATTTACTGAAATATGAAATCGGGAGAAAAAACATAAAAGATAGAGTAGGCTTAGATGCTAGGGTGGGAGAAGAATTTGGTTTGGGCTTAATGTTTGAGGAAACCCAGAGGGAGGTGTTGACTAGACTGTTGGAAAGAGAGTGCTGGTTGACTAGATTACCTGGGAAGAGAACCAAGGGCAGGGCTTTGGGGGCCTCAAGAATTAAGGATGCAGGGAGAGGAGGAGGGGGACTCAGGGAAAGCTTGTAAGGAGAAAAAGGGCCACAGATTAGAGCAGTGGTTCCTAAGCTTGAGAGCTTGTGAAAACACCAATTTGGGGGCCCCACCCCTAGAGTTTGATGTGGGTGGGGCTGAGAATTTGCATTTGTAACAGGTTCCCATGGGATGCTGATGCAGGAACCGCACTCTGGGAACTGATGGGTTGGCGCGTCTGCTAGAAGACCTGGAGAAGGCTGAGAAGGTTTGACACTACTATCCTGGTGACAGGTGGGTTGACAAAGTCAATACTAGGGTATTGTGAGCCCAGCTTATGTGAAAACCCACAAGTTTACGGCAGGGTCAATGTGGACAAATAAGGAAATTTTTCTAGATGTTGAAAGCAAGCTTTTTAGGACAGGAATGGAGACGCCAATGATGAGATTCATTTAGGTTGGGGAACTAATTGGTCAGGGGCTGGGGTGGGAGGCAAGGAGTCAAGAGGAATGAGCATATTGGTGAGAGTTTGTTTAGAGAGGTAGAGCATGGCCTTGAACTCATTTTCCACACCCCAGCTTCTCTGCTCATGTTGCCTGTCTCAGCAAGGAACTCTGCCACCTTCCTAGTTGCCTGAACCCCAAATCTGACTCATTCTTGCCTCCATCTGCCTCACCCTCTGAAGTTCATCCATCACCAGCCTCTGTTGACCTCTGGCTTCCGAATATTTCTCTAAGTCCATCTAACAGTTTTCCATCCTCATAGCTTCTTACCCAGTGTCGGTCCACCACCATCCTTCACCTGGATTCATTCAGAGTTCTCTCTGCTTATTTCCTTTCTGCATGTCTTGCTCACTCCTTCCTACACCAATTCATTCTCAGTGCTGCCAAAGTCCTGTTTCTAAGGTACAGGTTTTAGTGTTACCAAGTCGAAGCTTGCCCTGCTCGCCGCACAACAGACCAGTGAATCGGAGAAGAGGCGTTGAGGCAAGGAATACGACTTTATTCGGAAAGCCGGCAAACTGAGAAGATGGCAGACTCGTGTCTGTCAAAAAACCATCTTGCCTGAGTTAGAATTCAGGTTTCTTTTATACTAAAAAGGGAAGGGGGTGTTGTTGGTTATTGTAGACTTCCTGGTGCCAGAATCCTTTGTTCTTGCAGCTGTCCAGGTAGGTCAGGTCATGATGTTCCTGTAAACCTCCAACAAGGCAAATGCTGTTCTTTGATCTGCAACTGTAATGAATGGAAAATTGTTACACCTTTAAAGGTCAGAGGTTCAGGGAATGGGCTATCCTGTATATTTCAGCCTATAAAGCAACATTCTAAACTTGTAGCAAAAGCAATAGAATACAAAGGTAATGAAAAACAAACAGATCTAACATGGAGTCGATTTAGCTCTGTCCTGTAATATAAGCATTCTGTGTTCCTGCTTAAAACCTTTCAACAGGGCTTCCTAGGTGGTGCAGTGGTTGAGAATCCGCCTGCCAATGCAGGGGACATGGATTCCATCCCTGCTGCAGGAAGATCCCACATGCCGCGGGGCATCTAAGCCTGTGCCACAACTATTGAGCCTCCGCTTTAGAGCCCGTGAACCACAACTGTTGAACCCATGTGCTGCAACTACTGAAGCCCACGCGCCTAGAGCCCGTGCTCTGCAACAAGAGAAGTCACGGCGATGAGGAGTCCATGCACCGCAATGAAGAGTAGCCCCCACTCACCACAACTAAAAAGAAAGCCTGCGCACAGCAAAAAAGACCCAACACAGCCAATAAAATAAATAATAATTAATTAATTAAAATATAAATAAAAAATAAAACCTCTCAACAGCTATCCCATTACTCTAAAGAGAAACTATTTTTTCCTTTAAAAAATTTTTTTATTGAAGTATAGTTGATTTACAATGTTAATTTCTTCTGTACAGCAAAGTGACTCAGTTATACGTATATATTCTTTTTCATATTCTTTTCCATTATGGTTCGTCCAGGATATTGAATATAGTTCGCTGTGCTGTACAGTAGGACCTTGTTGTTGATCCATCCTATATATAATAGTTTGCCTCTGCTAATCCCAAACTATCATTCCTTCTCTTCCCCCACCCCTCCTTTGCCTTGGCAACCTCAAGTCTGTTCTCTATGTCTGTGAGTCCGTTTTTGTTTCACAAATATGTTGATTTGTTTTGTATTTTAGATTCCACATATAAGTGATATGGTATTTGTCTTTCTTTGTCTGACTTACTTTGCTTAGTATGATAATCTCTAGGTCCATCCATGTTGCTGCAGATGGCATTATTTCATGCTTTTTGATGGCTGAGTAGTTTCTATTGTGTATATGTACCACACCTTCTTTATCCATTCACCTGTCAGTTTCCATGCTGTGACTATTGTGAACAGTGCTGCTATGAACGTAGAGGTGCATGTATCTTTTCAAATTATATTTTTGTCTTGGTATATGCCCAGGAATGGGATTGCAGGATCATACTGTGGCTCTATTTTTAGTTTTTGAGGAACCTCCATACTGTTTTGCATAGTGGCTGCACCAATTTACATTCCCACCAACAGCGTAAGAGGGACCCCACCCTCTCCAGCATGAGTTGTTTGTAGACTTTTTAATGATGGCCATTGTGGCTGGTGTGAGGTGGTACCTTAGTGTAGTTTTGATTTAATAGTTTTTTTATTGTGGTAAAAGTCACATAATATAAACTATACTATTTTAACCACATTTAACTGTATAGTTTAGTGGCACTAAGTACATTCACCTTGTTGTGCAACTCTCATCATTATCCATCTCCCGAATTTTTCATCTTCCTAAGCTGAAACTCTGTCCCCTTTAAACACTAACTCCGCATCCCTCCTCCCCATCCCCTGGCACTTGCCAGTGTATTTTCTGACTATGAATTTGGCTATTCTAGATAGAAACTTTTTAACGGCTCTTTTTTTTTAATAAACAGCATAAAAGTTTATTACTGCCCAGTCTGTCTCAATTTTTGTGGTAGCATATATTTCACTGACCAAATCAATGTGTATTTGTTGTCAGATTCTTTTTTTTTTTTTTTTATTGTTTTCTTCACATTTCTTACTATGGTCAATCATAGGTATTTTTTTAAGCTCTTTATTGGAATATAATTGCTTTACACTGTTGTGCCAGTTTTTGCTGTACAATAAAGTGAATCAGCTACATCTACACATGTATCCCCATATCCCCTCCATCCCGCGACTCCCTCCCACCCTCTATCCAGCCCTCTAAGTCATCACCCATCATTTTTTTTTTAATTATTTTTGGGGGGGTACACCAAGTTCAATCATCTGTTTTTATACACATATCCCCGTATTCCCTCCCTCCCTTGACTCCCCCCCCCCTCGAGTCCCCCCCCCCCTCCCCGTCCCAGTCCTCTAAGGCATCTTCCATCCTCGAGTTGAACTCCCTTTGTTATACAACAACTTCCCACTGGCTATCTGTTTTACAGTTAGTAGTATATATATGTCTGTGCTACTCTCTTGCTTCATCTCAGCTTCCCCTTCACCCCCCGCCCCCTCCCAAACCTCGAGTTCTCCAGTCCATTCTCTGCACCTGCGTCCTTGTTCTTGTCACTGAGTTCATCAGTACCATTTTTAGATTCCGTATATGTGAGTTAGCATACAATATTTGTCTTTCTCTTTCTGACTTACTTCACTCTGTATGACAGACTCTAGGTCTATCCACCTCATGACATATAGCTCCATCTCATCCCTTTCTATAGCTGAGTAATATTCCATTGTGTATATATGCCACATCTTCTTTATTCATTTGTTTGTTGATGGGCATTTAGGTTGCTTCCATGTCCTGGCTATTGTAAATAGTGCTGCAATAAACATTATGGTACATGTTTCTTTTGGGATTATGGTTTTCTTTGGGTATATGCCCAGTAGTAGGATTACTGGATCATATGGTAGTTCTATTTGTAGTTTTTGAAGGAACCTCCAAATTGTTTTCCATAGTGGCTGTACCAAGTTACATTCCCACCAACAGTGTAAGAGAGTTCCCTTTTCTCCACATCCTCTCCAACATTTGTTGTTTCCAGATTTTGTGATGATGGCCATTCTGACTGGTGTGAGGTGATACCTCATTGTGGCTTTGACTTGATCACCCATCATTGAGTTGATCTCCCTGTGTTATGCAGCAACTTCCCAGTAGCTATCATTTTACATTTGGTAGTGTATATATGTCAATACTACTCTCTCACTTCATCCCAGCTTCCCCTTCGCCCCCCCACCCCATGTCCTCAAATCTGTTCTCTACATCTGCATCTTTATTCTTGCCCTGTCACTGGGTTCACCAGTACCATTTTTTAGATTCCGTATAATAGAGTTAGCATACGGTATTTGTTTTTCTCTTGTAAGCCAGGTCCATCTACCTCACTACAAATAACTCGATTTCATTCCTTTTTATGGCTGAGAAATATTCCATTGTATATATGTGCCACATCTTCTTTATCCATTCATCAGTTGATGGGCATTTAGGTTGCTTCTGTGTCCTAGCTATTGTAAATAGTGCTGCAGTGAACATTGTGGTACATGTTTCTTTTTGGATTATGGTTTTCTCTGGGTATATGCCCAGGAGTGGGATTGCTGGGTCATATGGTAGTTCTATTTTTAGTTTTTTGAGGAACCTCCATACTGTTTTCCATAGTGGCTGTACCAACTTACATTCCCACCAACAGTGCAGGAGAGTTCCCTTTTCTCCACACCCCTCCAGCATTTATTGTTTCTAGATTTTGTGATGATGGCCATTCTGACTGGTGTGAGGTGATACCTCATTGTGGCATTGACTTGCATTTCTCTAATTAGTGATGTTGAACATCTTTTCATGTGTTTGTTAGCCACCTGCATGTCTTCTTTGGAGAAATGTCTATTTAGGTCTTCCGCCCATTTTTGGGTTGGGTTATTTGCTTTTTTGGTATTAAGCTGCATGAGCTGCTTGTATATTTTGGAGATTAATCCTTTATCAGTTGCTTCATTGGCAAATATTTTCTCCCATTCTGAGGGTTTTCTTCTTGTCTTGTTTATGGTTTTAAAGGCTCTATCTTAATGTTGTTCCTCCTCACTGTTCCAATCTCACCTGTTGATTCCACCCCCCTGAATACCGCTCCCTCTGTCCTTCTTTTCTCCCCTCACACTGATTTCCTATATTTGGCGATATTTTCACCTTCAGGCCTTCCAGCGTGTTCCTCTGCCTGGAATGTCCCTCGAAGTTCGGCCTTGGTAACTCTTTATCTTTCCAGTCTTATCATTTACCACTGCTTCTGAGAAGCCCTGCCTGCACTCTTGTATCTGGATTATGTGCTCCCTTATGTTGCTGTTGCTTATAGGATATGCCATTGCCTGCTGTTCTGTCTGCCCCAGTCATTGGATAATACACGGGTAGGGCAGGAGCGGTAGTGTTCTCGCTGTATCTCAGCACCTAGTGTGCTGCTGGGGCCTTAGGAGATATGCTGTGAAGTTTTGACCAGTCCCTACAAGGGATCAGCAATACAGATCAGCGCAAATGCTCTGAGATTTAAATGCCTTCTCTAGCTTGAAGTTTTACCCTAGTCTAAGAATGCCATGTCTGGGTTCTAGTGGGAACCTGACCAAAGAGTGATTCACACACGCATGCTGTGAATGTTGATTTTGTTAGGAGGTGAGTCTTTTATACACATAATTAAAATAGGCTATAAAAATAAGTACCTGAAAATAAAATGGCTCTTAGTATATCACCCTTCTCCCTTCACATCTCTCACTTTGGGAAATACTGTTGACTGAAAGTATCCAATTATAGTCCCTTGAAAAAAGCCTTTTGCTCTTTGCTTCTTAAAAACAACAGTAACAACAAAACTACCCTGAAGTCAAATGCCTGAGCTCCAGATTTCTCTGGAGTTGTTCACAGCTAACAAGGCCTCAGGGAAGAAAGCTAACTTTTTTCCAAGTTTCTACTTTAATTTAAAAAATACTGACTGATGTTCCCGGTAGGCAGTTCTTACAAAACATCCATTCCACATGCCCCTCAGGCTGTCGAAATACGTGCCTTTGAGTTCCCCCACTCCTGGGGGACTAGTCACCATATGTTGGAGCCCCCAGACCATTCCTGAAAGAAAAGGGCTTCAGTGTCTGGTAGGGCTGTGTGTGCAGCCTTCATGTCACCCTTGAAAGTTCGCGCTCTACTGTCTGCAGAACCCAACCTCTGCCTAATAGTGATGTCTGAAAGCTGAGAAAGTTTCTCCATCACCAGGAAAGTGCTTTTGCCCACCCACCAGGGACCCTTGAGCCAGAGCCAGTCATTCTGAGGCCAACTCTGGCTGGAACTTGGGTTTCTTGAGCACTGGGTTGCTTCAGTCACTAGTTCCTGGTCCCTTCCTTGGTCTTCAGAGGAGCCCGGCCGTCGCTGGCATCTCCGGCTCCCGCAGATCAGCACCTTCATTTCTCTGCGACGTCTCCATGCTGCGGCCACGAGGCTTGCTTGTAGGCCACAATGCTGCAAGAATTTACAACAGAGAATTACAAGAGAACAGCTGGAATGGGGCGGGCAGGTCTCTAGCCACCTCTTTAGCACCGATAGACTGGGAGGCTCTGTGCATCATGGCGGCAGAATGCTGTACTGCATGGATTCCCTCACTCCAGCCTCCTTCCTGTCCCATAACATCGAGAGCCCTTTGCGTCTACATTTTCCTTTCCTTGGAGTCTCTTTCCGTCTCACTGCTGCCTGATGATGAGCTCCCACATGGACCTCAAGAGCAAGTTTTCTCATCCCGAGCAGAATTAGCTGCATCCTCGCCTGCCTTTCCATAGCCCTGTTCTCTCTTCCAGAAGCCATTACATTGTTTAAAAATATTTGGAGATAAATGGACGCATAGGCATGAGGAGCTCTATTTGAAGTCTTGGATCTGTGTGACCTTCAGCGTGTCCTTTGACCTCTGGTGTCCTCGGTTTTCTGAACTGTTGGAGCTCTAGGAACCTGAGGTTCTAAGCTGGAACATAGTTACTCCTGATGGATGGACCACATCTGGAGCTGCTGGATGGGGTATGAGCATTAATCCAAACTCTTCTAAGGAAAAGCTTAGTGGAAACTTCCAAACACTGATTCCCCACCTTCCATGAGCCCCAGGGTTCTCCAGTGGGGAGCACTTACTGTATTTAAAGCTCATTGTATGACAGAGTTGGTAAGAGGAGAGCTGAGACTTAAAGGCCACCAGCCCAGGACCATATGAACTCTGATTCCAGGCCTGACTCCACAGCTCAGCCCTACTGTGGACCACGACAGCACAGCTGATGAGTTAAATTATTTTAAGGCAGGAGAAGAAAACGTTTAAACATAAGATTCTCTGCTCATTTGAGTAACTACCTCCTCCCCTTTAGTGTACATTTTGTGCCTACATTATATGTTACCTAGATCCCCTTAGAAGACACAGGAATTCCTACTCGCCAAAGGAAAAAAAAATTTCTTCCTGGTGCCAGCCAGGTAACTCCCTAGGAGATCACATTCTTTTCTCAATCCTGTAAGGGGTCACAATGACCCACTGCTCGCTTTCTTGGATTGTGTAAACTGTCAATATGTTTTTTTTTCTGGTCCATATTGGGAAATTTTTTTTTTAATTGAAGTATAGTTAATTTACAATGTGTTAGTTTCAAGTATACAGCAAAGTGATTTAGTTATATATTTTTCGGATTCTTTTCTATTATAGTTTATTATAAGATATTGAGTATAGTTCTCTGTGCTATATAGTAGGTCCTTGTTTACCTGTTTTATATATAGTAGTGTGTATATGTTCATCCCAAACTCCTAATTTATCCCCTGCCCCCCACAATATGTTACTGTGATGTAAACCTATTGTCTCAAAAACTTATATAACTGTGCCTTGGGCTCTGACAGGTGGAACAGTCCTCAGAGTTTTCTGAAATACTGTCTCCCGGGTTATAATCCTTGGGTTAGCGTGACTAAAATTTTCCATTTCTTCTTTCGGTCAGCTGTCGATCCACGTCTGTTGATACGGTGATGGCCAACCCCTGACTTCACGGCAGGTCAACAGGCAGCTCTGGAACATGGATAGTCAGCAGTGCTGGCCTGCGGGTGTCCCACCCTTCTGACAGATTTTTCATTCGTTAAATGCTTTGAGTACTTCTTATACGCTAAGCTCTCTGCTGGACACAGGATATGAGGTGAGCCAAAGAGGCGTGATTCCTGCCCTCAGGGCGCCTACAGTCTAGTGAGCAAGCATGTAAAACACGTCAATCACTAAATAATCATCAACCATCATGCTATGAAAGAAAAATATAGGGAGCTTGGGGAACGTATAATAAAAGGATCTAATTTAGATTGAGAAGGGGATTTTTCTCAAATACTCTTTGAGAAAATGGTGTTCAAGGTAAGACCACAACTAGCTGTGTTAGGAAAGACGTGTAGGCAAGGAAGGGGGAAGAGCATGAGGGAGGCTCCTGGGCTCAGGCATAGCGAGGGGAGGGTGGTTAGTGGTGGCAATGGGAGGCTGGACAAGTTCGTGATGCTGGCTTATGCAGGGCCTGTGGTCCACGGTCAGACATTTGGGTCTTAAGAGCAGTGAAAGCCAAGCACAGAGCTTTGGGCAGGAGATGATGTGAACCGAAGTACACGCTAAGGAAATTGCTCTGGCCACCTGGTGGAGAGAGGAAGGGAGGGGAACACATGTGGATGTGGGAAGACTGGCTCAGAGGCTAATTTGGTCCCCAAGTACTTTGGACGAGGAGTGGCAGCAGTAGGGATCAAAAAAAAGGATGAATTTGAGGCATATGTTGGAGGGAGAATCAACAAGGCTTGATGGGTGGGAGGTGTGGGAAGATGAAGAAGAGGGAGGAATTGGTGAGTACTGATGGCATTTAACGAGATGGGAAAGACTGGAGGGGAGCAGACTTTAGGAGGGCATCAAGGACCCAATTTTGGAAATTGAAATGGTAATTTGCCATTTTGAAAATACTTTAGGTTGCTTAGAGAATATGAAGTGAGATGACACGCCAGAGCAGAGCCCCAAAGAATTCTTCCATGTGGGGGTTTGTAGAGAAGTCAGAGAAGTAAGAGCAACCCAGGAGGGAAGGTGTGAAGAAAGCCAAGTGACAGTGATCAGCGCCTCCAAGGAAACAGTGACCAACAGTTACAAAAGCCGAGAAACAGTGATCAACAGTGTTGGGGGCCGCTGAGAATCCATGTGGGAGAGGATGGCAGGGAGTCCACTGCATTCAGCTGGGGGGAAGTCAGATCCGAGGGCAGCCCTGGGGGCATTAAGGGGGAAGGCTGCCTGTAGTGGGTTGAAAAGTGAACGGGAGGTGAAGACGAGACAGCAGGTACAGACCAGCACTGGAGAATGTGGCCGTAAAGAGGAGGAGGAGAGAGGGTGGAAGATCACGTGTAAGTTCTGATAGGAAGAATTCAGAAGGAGGAGCAGTGAAGTAGTGCAAGTAAGCCCTCTAAGGAGAGGTGGCACCCAGATACCCAGTGACTTTTCTAAGAAGCAGTGACAAGTAGTGGCTGAGAACCAACTGCCTGGGTTCAAATCCTGCCACTTATTAGCTATGTAACCTTTGGCAAGTTACAGGACATCTTAGAGTCTTTCTTCATCTGCAAAATGGGGATAAAATAGTAATTGCCTCAGAGGATTGTTTGAGAAGGTGAAAATGTATGAAATACTTAAAGTAGTGCCTGGCAAGTAATAAGGGCTATTTAAGCGTTTGCTATTATTATCTTTCAGAGAGAGGTTGAGGGGAGGAGAAGAACAAGATGGGTGAAAAATAACGTAGGCTAGATCTACTTTGGAGAGGATGAGCCCATTCTATTTTCTCTGTGAAGCACGAGGCAGCAGCTGAGTGCATGTGTGTTGGCCAGTGGGTTGCAGATGGGCAGAGCCAGACAGTTATTCCCTTAGCATCTCCCTGTTGCCTGTAAAGAAGAGCAAGCAGGAGAGGGCAGGTTCTCACAGTGACATGAAATCGGCTCACTTTGACACCAAGAAAGGGTGGGGCCACAGTCCCTTCTGGCAAACAGGCTGTTAGCAGCTCAGTCCAGGAACCTCTCCTCCCAGCCTTCTGCCCTCCACGGCCTCCTCCACTCCCTGCTGTGACATGTCTTCCTGGGCTTTTATGTCATTGGAATGTAGCTTTTCTTTCTACAGTTAGAGAGTCCTACTGGTCTTTCCTGCTGATCGCCCTTAATGATTGACGGTGCAGCCTTGGCCTCGAATAAGCATTTTTCAGGATCTTATTTACTTAGTGACTTCGTGGGAGGGAAAGGTAATAGAAACACTCCCTTTATACCAGAGGTTCTCAACCTTGGTTGTACATCCGAATAAACTGGAGACCTTTAAAAAATTCTTGTGCCCAGGCTGCATCCCAAATCAACTGAGTCAGAATCTCTGTGGGTAGGACCCAGACATCAGTAGTTTTTAAATCTCTCCCGGTGATTCCAATGTACAGTTACTTATGATTGGTTCACGATCCTGTCCCTGCTTCTGTGATATAAGATCGTGAAGATCACGCGCATCTTCATCAAGATTCCATGCACACAATGCAGGACTGGGTCCAAGTGCATCTTACATAGTACACTGGGGTGAGGTGTCAAGGGCAGTGCACCTGCTTCATGTACCGCAGAGTCTCTTAACAAAGGCAGAGCATCTCCTTACCACACGTATGAAGCAATGAAACTAGAAAGGAACCAGTTATCACATTCTCACTCCTTTCATTTGTCTGTTTGTAGCTCTAGCTGTGACACACATTAACTAGTCAGACTTGTTTTCTTTTGTTGTTTTTTGGTTTTTGTTGATTTGTTTAGGTCAAAGAGACTATTTCAGCCAACTGCCAATCAAACAGGACTGGATAACTTCCAAGTGGCTCGACTACTAATCCATTACTCACTTAGATAAAGAGCTGGGTCAGGACAAAGAGAGTTTCAGCTGAGACTCTCATGAAAACGGGGGCACGTGACAAGGCCTAAGGGCTGGGCAGTTTGAGGACAGGTCTGGCTCAGTCCTACACAATGAGAAAATGAGAACTGGCCCAAAAAGGCACTAGTAATCAAGTCTGCTGTTTTGCATAAATTCTCTCACCTGTTTGAACTTCATATCTTATTTTCTCATTTAGGAAATAAAGAGCCTTCATGATTGATGGCTCCTGTCTCAGGAGACCCAACCTTCTGTGTAGGCAGGGACCTATACGATGTGATGTGAGAATTCAAAGAAGGCCCTTTCCACCATCCATTTTCTACTTCTTCCAGCCTGCCTTAAATTCTCGTCTACTCGGCTGCCTGTAACGCCACCATTACTGATATGTAGGGCTCTGGTGTGCTACTAGGCAGGTCCCTTTAAAATGCAAATCTAGGGACTTCCCTGGTGGTCCAGTGGTAAAGAATCCACCTCACAATGCAGGAGACTGATGTTCAATCCCTGGTCAGGGAACCAAGATCCCACATGCTGCGGGGCAACTAAGCCTGCATGCCACAGCTAGAGAGTCTACGTGCCGCAAACTACAGAGCCCACATGCCGCGGGGCAACTAAGCCTGCATGCCACAGCTAGAGAGTCTACGTGCCGCAAACTACAGAGCCCACATGCCCTGGAGCTTGCATGCCACAACTAGAGAGAAGCCCGCGTGCAGCAACTAAGATCCAGTTCAGCCAAAAATAAATAAATCTTTAAAAATAAAATAAAATGCAAATCTATATCAAGTGCCTTGTATCTTGTTGTGGATATCATTATTGTATTCCTTTCTACTCTGATGGGATTGATATAAGTGTGAAAGAACCTCACCTTAGGAAAGGATAAAAGAGCCCAAATAGACCAAAACTGAATTAATATTAGCCACTAGTTACGTTGGCTACTGAACACTTGAAATGTGTTCACATAGAGTCCAAATCGAAATGTCGTCAGTATAAAATACATACCAGATTTCAAAGACTTAGTTTAAAAAAAAAAAACTCATATTTGTAAATTGATTACAAAGATATTTTGGATCTACTGGGCCAAATCAAATGTTATTAAGATTATTTCACCTGGATTGCCCTTGTGGCTTGTACTGTATTTCTCGTGGATGGGGCTGGTTGAAGACCAGACTATTCCAGGGGGTCCATTTTGGAGATGACCTCGGCTGGCATTCTGTGCATGGGCCTGGAGTACCCCTCCTTTGCTTCCCCAGCCTTCCTCCTGCCTGTCATCTTCCAGACTTTAGCGCTCTTGTTTTACAAACGAGACAATTCCCCCAGAGAGGTCAAAGGAATTGCCCACGTCCTACAGGGGAGCTCACAGTCCAGTGGCCATGAGATTTCAAGGGCACTGAGCACAGAAGCTGCCAAACCCTTGGAAGGTACAGGGAAGGAAGAGTCCCTGGAAGTGAGGCCGGATGACTCTCACCCAGAGGAGACTAAACAAAAAAGGTCTGAGTGGTTCAAGAGGGTTTCTGATCCCAGCGTCTGATTACAAGGAAGTATATGAGGCTCACAAAAATAAATTGTGTTACAAAACTTGCCAGGAAGTGAACCAGCTTGTTGGGGCCCAGTTTATTACTTATGACTTTAGGGGATTCCCAGATTGCCAGATTAGTGGTTTGGAGGAACAGAACTTTTTCTTTGTGAAGGTGCCTACTCAGAACCTATTGCGTAAATGTTGAAAATAAATAATACTTTATGATAATGGACTGGAAATGCTCCAGCAGCCCTTGACCTAAGCCCCAGGCCCCGGCCCAAAGAGCCGACACTGCTCCCATCTTACCCGATCGGGATGATGGCCAGGAAGGAGAGAAAGGAGGAGAGTGCAAAGCAGGTGCCGGCGAACTTCTCCATGGTGAGCTGATAGATCTTGTTGTACACTGTGGACGTCACCACCCCGGTCAGAGCCAGGGACAGCTGCAGGATGACGAACACCTTTCCTGTGGAAGGGACCGAGGCTACCAAGGTTACTTCCATGTTCCCTGGTAGCCGAGTCTCTGGGTGGGTGGGGGGGGGGCACTCTCAGGGGACCCCTCACCCTTCCCAGACTCCTTGTCTTCATGGCTCATTTTATAGGATTCTTGCCTCCATCCCGCTGGCTCTTCCCACGCCCGTGGATGGTAGTATTTCCCTTTACTGTGGCTGCCTTTCCGAGTCTCTCCCACCCTCCTGCTTTCCCTCCCTCTGCCCTGGATGGACACCAGTGTGTTCCTAGTGTCTTCAAGGCTGCTTCTGGAACTCTCTCCTGCGCCTTCTGCCAGTCCAAACCCTGTGCCTCAAGCCGAGTGGCTCTGAAACCACCCAGGCAGACAGAACCGCAGAGGGACTCCTTTCACTCACCGTACGAGGATCCCTTGATGAGTTTGGACATTGCCGATCGGATGGTTGTGATGGGAATGAGAGCGAACAGCATGATGGCCCGAGCTGGAAGGAATCACACGAGGACACGCCTCACTGTAGCCCAGCCTTAGCCAAAGAGCAAATCAGAATAAAGCAAAAGCCTCCCTTAGAACCCCTTCTCCCAGAGTCCCTACGTGGCCTGCCCTGGAAGAAGTGGTTTCTCTGCTGGCAGACTGGCACCCCCGCATCCCAGGCAGGCTGATTCCCTGAGCGCGTTGCTGCAGACTCATCTGCAAGGTGGCCAGGCACACTGGTGACAGATGGTGACGGGTGTCTATTGGCAGAGTTAAGTTGTTTCTAGGGAAGTGGAGCTGATGTCACTCAAGTGACTCAAAACTCCTCTTCTTGCCTCCTGGGAGAGAGGTATCTGCCCTCGCCGTTCATCATCACCTCTGGGAGATGGTCCCAGAAGCTCTGGCAAACTGCATGCAGAAACGTGTGCCACTAACACAACTGCCACACACCCCTCCTCCCCCCAAGCCCTGTTCATCATCCTGATGAGGTGTGAGTGTGAGTGTGTGTGTGGGGGGGGTGGCTAGAGGTGGTGGGGAGGGACGTGGAGGAGGTACTGTGGCCCTTGCACAAGGCCTGTTTAACTGGGAGCTGACTAAAGGTAATTTTGCCATCTTGTGAGGTGTTCTTCTGAGCCAAAGGATGGTCTCTGGGAACCGTCTAGAGTTGTTCTAATATGTTAGCCACTGGCAAGTCACATGACTATTTAATTTAAATGAAATAAAAAGTTCTGTTCTTTAAGTTGCAGTAGCCACATTTCAAGGGCTTCATAGCCACCCGTGGCTAATGGCTATTGTATGAGGCAGAACAGATACAGAACATTTCTATCATTGTAGAAAGTTCTATCGGCACACCAGTCCAGAGCTCTCTGCTTGTGGTTGTCTGTGTCCTCAGATAAAAACTTCATTCTACTTCCTTGAGGGGATATATTACATTGGTTGTGGAAGGTGCTTAAGGAGAATTTTTATCTGTTTTTAAAAAGTCTGTGCTTGACCTGAAATGATTTTAATTAAGGGGCTTTTTCAGCTGGATTACTTAATGTTTTTTTCCCTTTAAAACTGGGGAGAAGAAACTCAGCCCCATCTCTTCCACTCAAGGCCATTCTATAGCCTCTCCTACTGACTCCAGGCACCACTGACCACCCCTCCCTTGACTTCCCAGAGCTCTGGACACCACTCTGGTAACATGCCAGTGGGCAACACTGATAACAATACAGACAAACTCAAGTGCACATAATCCTATCTCCCTTGTATCTCCTAAGCAGCAGGTATAATCTCTGGTGCTGAGCTGGGACACCTAGACCACAGCATCCCTGGTGTCAGCCCCACGACTTGGGGACCAGCAGTGTCCTCATCCTGTCTCCCCGAGAATGCCAGACTCACCAATGTAGAACACGTATGTCTCTTTCGCAAAAGCCAAGAGGAGGGCTCCCGACGCAAAGGAGACCATTCCGATCATGACCATGGTGGTGTCCTGCAAGTAGCGGGAGAAGACCAGGACGCCCAGGAAGCTGGTGATGAAGATGCTGTACCCTGAAGCCATACCATAGCCCACCTGCACTTGGTTCCAACTCAGAGGCTCCCTCAGCACAAAAAGGGGCATCACGTCCACTGCGCCCACCACTGCCAGGTCATATATGATGGCACCCGCAAAGAGCAGGGCAATGATGGGAGTTTTGGGCTTTGCTTTTGCGGGCGGTGGAGGGTGCCCCGCCACACTCTGCCTGTCCGTCTGATCAGGATCCAGGGTGACGTAGGTGCCCACCGTGCCAGACACCGTATCCACAGCCTTGCTGGGCTTGGCCTTGGACTCAGGGACCTTCAGCACCAAGAGGCTGTAGAAAAGGGCGCAGGTGGCACAGCTCAAGCTGCAGGCGGTCAGCACCAGGCCCTGCCCGGCGTTCCCGACCTTCTGCTTGAAGAGATGCCCAGAGGCCATGCTCCCACAGAACCCGGCCAAGCCCAGGGTCAGGTCAATCACGATGAGGCGCAGGGAGCGGCGGCCCTCGGAGGAGCCCAGGGACCCCAGGGCCATGACCCCCGACCAGAAGGCCGAGAAGCCACCGCACAGCCCGGTCAGCGCCGCCGCCCCGTACAGCACCTCCACAGGCCAGTCCAGCAGCACTTTGAGCAGCAGCGTGAGGCGGGAGAGCAGGAAGCCCAGCAGCGGCACGCAGATGGAGATCTTGCGGTGGTAGCGGTCACTGAGCCAGCCCAGCCCGTAGGCCGACAGCAGGGGCGCCAGGCCCATCACAAGGTTGTAGATGATATAGAAGTTGGAGATGGCCTTCTGCTCTTGGTCCTCTAGAGCCCCCCGAGGCGACGGGCTGGTGCTGTGGTTGGAGAAAACCCCGACTGCAAAGGATGCCTTCACCACCAGGAGCAGCCCCGCGTCGTACAGGGAGGTGGCCAGCTGGGAGGTGGCCACCACGGGCTCGATCCAGGTCCACACCTGGAGGTGAGGCAGGGGGCCCCTCCACGGGCAGATGGTCTCCGAGCCCATATGGTCTCTCTGATGGGGGATGGAGAGCCTTGCCCGGTGGCGCTGCTGCGGGAAACGGGCGAGCCGAGCTGAGCCGAGCCGGGCACAGGGCGCAAGTGACAGCAGCCAGCCAGGCGGCCCAGTGACCTCCGGGGCCACGGCCACTCCTCCCCGGCCCCGCCCCGCCCCCGGCGGCAGAGCAGGGCTGGCGGCGGCGCAGGGAAGCCAGGCGCGAGGGAGCGCGGCGAGTCTCGAGTCTGGGCTGCGCCCCGCGTCACGCTGCCCCGGCCAGCGCGGCCGCCTGCAGGGCAGCTTCCCCACCGCCGGGCGTGCCGGGACCTCCCGCAGGTCGCGGGGCACCTTTCTTGCGACTCGCCCCGGCCTCAACTGGGACCCCCAGGCGGAGAGCAAAATTCTGTCCTGGAAGGCAGTTCTGGGCAAGCAGTGGGGTGCCCAGGAGTCTGCCTGGGATCAATGGGTTGGGGGAATGGGCGGTGAGGTTTTACATGTTGGGTTTAAAAGTAACTGGGGGGGCTTCCTAGGTGGCGCAGTGGTTAAGAATCCGCCTGCCAATGCGGCGGTCACGGGTTCGATCCCAGCTCCAGGAAGAACCCACATGCCGCGGAGCAACTAAGCCCGTGTGCCAAAAAAAAAAAAAAAAAAGTAACTGGGACCAATGTGCTGTAGGGAGCCGGGCAGCACAGATTTTGAGAGAAATAAAAAACAAAAAACCAAACAAAACTACCCCCCTCAGGAATGCTAGTATCTCTTTGAGATGCTGACTTCAATTCTTTTGGATAAATACCCAGCAGTGGGATTGCTGGATCATAGTGTAGTTCTGCTTTTATTTTTTTTTTTTTTTGAGGAAATTTCTTAGTTTTCCATAGAAGCTGTCCCATTTTCCTTTCACAGCAACAGTGCAGAAGGGTTCCAATGTCTCACATCCTCACCAACACTTACATATCTATTCTGATAAACCCTCTTGACAGATGTGAGGTGATTGCTCATTGTGGTTTTGATTTGCAGTTTCCCTGATGATTAGCTTATCTTTTCATATACTTCTTGGCCGTTTGTATATCTTCTTTGGAGAAATGTCTATCCAAGTCCTTAGCCCATTTTTGTTTTACCTCTGAATTGTAGGAGTCCTTATATATGTTGGAGATTAACTCCCTTTTGGATATATGATGTGCAATATTTTCTCCCATTCTGTAGTTTGCCTCTCACTTTGTTGGTTTTTTTTTTTTTTTTTTTTGGCTGTGCAGAAGCTTTTTAGTTTGCTGTAGTCCCACTTGTTTATTTTTAGGTTCTTGAAGAGAGATTAGCACTCCTTTGTTCATTGCAGCTCTAGTCATGACAGCCAAGGTGGGGGAGCAGCATACATGTCCAGTGATGGATGAATGGGAAAAGAACACGTAGTATATAAATACAACTGAGTGTTATTCAGCCTTTAAAAAGAAGGAAATCCTGAGATTTGTGTCAACATGGATCAACCTGGAGGACATTTTGCTAAGTGAAATAAGCCAGTTGTAGAAAGACAAATACTGCGTGATTTCCCATATGAGACATCTAAAATTTTCAGATTCATAGAGTCAAACAGCAGAATGGTGGTTGCCAGATATTGGGGGCAGAGGGAGGGGGAAATGGAGAATTACTAATCAACAAGCATAAAGTTTCAGTTAAGCTAAAAGAAGCTCCAGAGATCTGCTGTACCACACTGCATAGTCAATAACATCGCACACGTAAAAGTTTGTTAAGAGGGGAGCTCTCATGTTGAGTGTTCTTACCACAGTGAAAACAACAACAATGAAAAAAAACAAATACAAACCCCAAACAAAACCCTCAGGAGCAGCTGGGCTCTGCCTTTCCTCCAAGACAAAGGCCTCCTGAAGAAGAGTCCTGCTTTGAGCACCTGAATGAATGGGCCTGGAGCCAACATGGCCCCAGCATGGGTCCCAGCCTGGAGGCTCTGGCCTTCAACCCCAGGACCAAGGGAGAGAGGGGGAGGTCCTGCCAGCCCTGTGTGTCCCTATAGATGCCAGAACTGGACTCTGGCGGGGGTAGATCCCACAAGAACAGAGTCACCAGGATCATTTGCTCCTGAATAAAATCCCTAGGACCCTTTCTATTTCTTTGCAGCTGTTCTTCCATCTCATGGGCTTACTACCCTGGACTAGGTGGAGACCTGTTTCCCTGGCTGCCTTGTTTCCTCCTTTAGGTACACACTCCTGCAGAGAGGCCCAGGGTAATGGGTGGTGCAGGGGCAAAGGTGCACCACGGAGAAAGACCTTTCTTCTTCAGGGTCACCCCCAGGGATGAAAGTAAAACACTCCACCTCTCTCCCTGTCTGCTTTACCCTAACGCAGCCACAGCGGCCCGGGCGGGCAGGAACCCAAAGTCATATAAGGGAGACTCAAGTCTGCAAGGAGAGTTTATAAAGCCAAATGGATAATGTATTTGTGGGAGAAGGGACTGAACTCTAAATGATTTTGTGCAGGTATGTGCCCTTTAGGTAGTTTTTAGATGAGCTATATTCTTCTCTACTCCTCCCTGTCACTGCTCAGGGCCCTGTGTCCAGGCCCTGTCAGCTCTGCCTTCTGCAAAGAGAAGGCCCCACCTAGTCTCCCCTTAAAGATGTACCCTGTGGATCTGGCCTGGCAGCCCCCTCAAAGCTTCCGCACTGCCCTCTTCCTCCCCATCACCTAGGCCCACCGTGGGAGGTACTGGTTTTACCCAACCCATGCCTAGCTCTCCCACTCCATTCCTAACCCTGTTCTTCCAGAGGCCACAACAAATAAAGCATCCAACCAGCTGCTCCTGTGAGGGGCAGAGGCTCCAGGGGTGGGTAGTTATGGAGGAAGACGGTATTCAGCAACCAGATATGACCACGAGAACAGCAGCCTGGACCAGAAGGACCGCTTTGACCATTTAATCAAGGAGTCTGTCTATTCCTGGGGCCGCAGACCCTAGAGGACAGCCTTTACCCTCTCTGGGAGGGTCCATGGTGTCTCACTTCTCCCCACACTTTGTGAAACCAGGGAAATTTGAGGGGCCTCTGAGAGATTCATGCCTGATCTAGGACATGTCTAATGTTAGCTGGGTCATCATGGTGCTGTCAGCCCTGGGACCTGAATCCTCTGGCCCAGAAATGAACTAGATCCAGGGCAGGCGGTGTCTCTCCCAGTTTTGGCTACTTAGGTTTGGATTATGTTTTCCTCATGTTCCCTGCTCCCCTCTCCATCTCTGAATGGAAGCTCCAGCTAAGTGAGTGCCTGGGCATCCTCTGTGGCCCAGGTTATCCGCAGGTACAGCCCTTGAGCCAAGCTGAGCCCTGACTGTGCCACTTTAGTCTCCAGCTCAAGTCTGGCTTTATGCAACTGCAAAGGTTAAATTCTCATTTTTTACATTGATAAAGTCCCACTATTTGAGGAGAAAGGGACTTAAAAAAAGGAGCAGCAACATTGACTGAGCCTTTACTATGTACTAAGCACTTTACAGGAATGAATTTAATCCTCCCAAGAAGGCTATAAACTGGGCTATCACCTCATTTTATGGGTGGAGAAACTGAGGCCAGAAAGGTTACGTGATTTGCACAAGGTCATACAGCCAGTGTTTAGTAAGTTGGGGAGCCAGTATTTAGCACCAGTCTTTGAAAACCAATAGCTATGGAGAAAACCCGGTCAACTGGGAACTTTATTTGAGGGTGTCCTCCCAACCAACACAGGAATGGCGAGAGGAGCAGAAACACTTTAGCCATGATGCAATTATTCTTGGTCAACAATGTATTGCATGCATGGAGAGGAATAAGAGGAGTGGATGGAAGTTGATGGATTGAATGCATGTCCCAGGCACTTTTCAACCAAATAGGAAATACTTCTGTTTTCTTAACAGATGGCCCCCAAATTCATTTTAGAAAGGAACAGTCTTTGTTTGGAAAATGCCTTGGATCAGTTAGCAGGTGAAATCCCCCCGGCCTGGTTGCAGCTGCGGAGGAGGTGCCAGCGAAGGGATGGAAGCTCTGTGCCTGAGTGGAGGAGGGGAACTTGCCTGCTGCACCGGAGGGGGGCGGGGAGGCAGACGAGACCCGTGGGGAAGTGAGACTTGGGTCTGTTGATGAGAACAGGAACCCCCATGTCAGGATGGTCAGAGGAATTTTAGAACAATAGGAAGGTCGAATAGGGCTTTACAGAGCTGGCCGTCTCATGTGTGTATGTGAATCCTTCCTGAGACCTCACCTTGCCTCCTCTGTTCTTTAGAAAATTCTACTCATGAATGTTTTGTGTGAGTGGAATTTCTTTCTTTCTTTTTTTTTTTTGGTGGAAACTGGTGGTGAAGCTGTGATTCATGTCTGGATTAACAGAAACTCTGGGCAGAGATCATGAGTGAGCAGAAGGAGAGGAGACCTCAAGAACACCAGTCTCATGGAAGCAACCTAAATGCCCAGCAACAAATGAATGGATACAGAAGATGTGGCATATATATACAATGGAATATTACTCAGCTATAAAAAGGGATGAGATGGAGCTATATGTCATGAGGTGGATAGAACTACAATCTGTCATACAGAGTGAAGTAAGTCAGAAAGAGAAGGACAAATATTGTATGCTAACTCACACATACGGAATCTAAAAATGGTACTGATGAACTCAGTGACAAGAACAAGGACGCAGATACAGAGAATGGACTGGAGAACTCGAGGTATGGGAGGGGGCAGGGGGTGAAGGGGAAACTGAGACGAAGCGAGAGAGTAGCACAGACATATATATACTACCAACTGTAAAATAGTCAGTGGGAAGTTGTATAACAAAGGGAGTCCAACTCGAGGATGGAAGATGCCTTAGAGGACTGGGGCGGGGAGGGTGGGGGGGACTCGAAGAGGGGGGGAGTCAAGGAAGGGAGGGAATACAGGGATATGCGTGTAAAAACAGATGACTGAACCTGGTGTACCCCCCCAAAAAAATAATAAAAAATAAATAAATAAATAAAATAAAGAACACCAGTCTCCCAAGGACTTGCTGAAATCTGGGATGGGCTTGGGACTGTCACAGGCTGTGGGCTTGGGGAGTTAAGCCATCTGACCCAGATCTTGAGGGCCAGGGAGACCCTCACAGCTGATGCAGGCCACACTGATGGGAAAGGTGTTCTTCTCTATGCTGATATTTTAGGGGCTGAGGTGAGTCTTTTCCCAAGACATTGCAAGTGAAGGAAAGAAGATGCCCTCCAAGACATAAATATAAAATGAGCCAAGTTAAGATGTACAAACTCATGCTAGCAGACAGAGAGAAACCTTGTCAGTGACCATCCAAGAACTTTCTTTCTAGGGTTCTGTGATGGCTGGTCCATCGCTACATGCAGGAGGCACTCCTAGTCCCCTTGCCTGGGCACAAGCATCTTCTAGTTATGACCTTACTTCCCCAACAGAGCTGCACACAGGGAGAAAATGTGCTAGTTATATGAATAAATAATTTCTTTTGGTAAGTCAATACACCGGCATTCTGATTTCTCTGCCTTTCTAATTTGGTTAATGTGGGCCTCTATCTGGGAAATGACTTCCCTCTCCAAGTGCAGATTAAATGAAGTTTTTTATTCTGTCAGGCTGAGAGCTAGGCCTCATCTATAATAAGTTATCAAAATAATGAATGCCACCCAAGAATCCTCTTGGGAAATTGTTTCATTGGCCATTCCCCCTCAAAGGTGACACCCTATCATTGCCCCATTTTATAGATGAGGAAACTGAGCCTTAGGGTAGCTAAGTCATATGCACAGGTCATACAGGACCAGAATTCAAATCTCAGTTTGTGTGATTTCAGTCTAGTCTCTATGCTATTTTCACAAGGCTCCATTTCTGACACAACTGAACAGAAGAGATATATTTTCAGAAGGCATTTGTTTGTTGAACACTTGGTTAAGTACTGTGAACCTGTTCCTGTCTAAGATATTTTCAGACTCAGTGATTCATTTGTTTATTCATTCATCAGCCATCCATCTACCATCCCTCATTTTCAAGCCTCACTACTTGGTACCAGGGAGGCAAAATCCTTTGCCTTCAAGGATCTTTCAGTCTGAAGAGTTATCAAAAAAAACAAACAAACCAATCAAAAGATGGGTGGCAGACCTAAACAGACATTTCTCCAAAGAAGACATACAGATGGGCAAAAAACACATCAAAAGATGCTCAACATCACTAATTATTAGAGAAATGCAAATCAAAACTACAATGAGGTATCACCTCACACTGGTCAGAATGACCATCATCAAAAATCTACAAACAATAAATGCTGGAGAGGGTGCGGAGAAAAGGGAACCCTCTTGCACTGTTGGTAGGAATGCAAACTGATACAGCCACTATGGAGAACAGTGTGGAGGTTCCTTAAAACAGTAAAAATAGAATTACCATATGACCCAGCAATCCCACTACTACTGGGCACACAGCCAGAGAAAACCATAATCCAAAAAGACACATGCACTCCAATATTCATAGCAGCACTATTCACAGTAGCCAGGACACAGAAGCAACCTAAATGTCCATCAACAGAGGAATGGATAAAGAACATGTGGTACATAATATACAATGGAATATTAGCCATAAAAAGGAACAAAACTAAGTTATTTGTAGAGATGTGGATGGACCTAGAAAGTGTCACACAGAGTGAAGTCAGAAAGAGATAAACAAATATCTTATGATAATGCACATATGTGGAATCTAGAAAAATGGTATAGATGACCTTATTTGCAGAGCAGAAATAGAGACACAGACATAGAGAACAAATGTATGGATACCAAAGGGGAAAGGGGTGGGAGGAATTGGGAGATTGGGATTGACACATAAACACTATCAATACTATGTACAAAATAGACAACTGAGGGGAACATACTGTATAGCACAAGGCACTCTACTTAATGCACTGTGGTGTCCTAAATAGGAGGGAAATCCAAAAGGGAGGGGATATACGTATGGCTGATTCATTTTGTTGTGCAGTAGAAGCTAACACAACATTGTAAAGCAGATATACTCCAGTAAAAATTAATTTAAAAAGGCACTGTACTAACACTCCAAGTTCTATTTTACACATGAAGTTACTGACGCCAGACCATGCCTCCTCTTTCAAAGATTCTGGCTTAATGGGATTCCTCTCTACCCCAGGCTCTGCTCCCAAAACAAATGGCCTCATGAACAACCTGCTCAACACTGTAGAAGAAGTAAGACATCTGTTTTCACTAGCCAGGATACATTGATTCTTCTTCTGGTAAGAACACCCCATCTTTCCTCTGATGAACCATCTTCCAAGGGTAGATGAGACTCAGGTCTGGTTAATCACAGCACTGAGTGCCTGTGGTCACAGTGATTGGTTCAGAGATGCAAATGTGACCCAAATTTGGACCAATAAGAATGAGGCCCAGGGGCTTCCTAGGTGGTGCAGTGGTTAAGAATCTACCTGCCAATGCAGGGGACATGGGTTCGATCCCTGCTCCAGGAAGATCTCACATGCTGCAGGGCAACTAAGCCCGTGAGCCACAAATATTGAGCCTACGCTTTAGAGCCTGTGAGCCACAATTATTGGGCCCATGTGCCACAACTACTGAGACCCATGCACCTAGAGCCTCTGCTCTGCAACAAGAGAAGCCACGGCAATGAGGAGCCCACGCACCACAACAAAGAGCAGCCCCTGATCACCACAACTAGAGAATGCCCGCGTGCAGCACCGAAGACCCAACACAGGCAATAAATAAATAAATAAATAAATAAATAAATAAATACATTTGTTAAAAAAAAAGAATGAGGCCCAGGACTCTGGCTTAAACAGGGAAGAGACACTTATTCTTCTCTGCTCATCTTAGACTGCTGAGGATGAAAGCCTGGAGTTGCTGGCAGCCGTTTTGCTCCCACTAGAGCAGAGCTTGCCTGAGATTGGAGCCCAGGTAGAGGACAACAAAGCTGAAAGATGGAGAGTCAGATCCTCATGACATCCAATGAACTGTGCCTGAAGCTAAACTACCTCTTCACTTTTTAATAACAGTTTGATTTGGGTTTTCTATCAATTGCAAGTGAAAGAGATTAGATATGGTCAAACCCAAGGCCTCTCATCTCTAGTGACCTCCACCCCTCTTCAGCCACAAACTCCCTTGGATCCTGGGTCTGATCATCAGCTGTAGCTGTGCCACCTCCAAAGTCATTAATTCAAATACCCCACTCTGAGTACAGCCTCCTCTCCTGTGTTGCTTGTTCAGCTACTTCTACTTCAATGTTTCTTTGATCTTATCAGGACCCACTCACCTCTACACTAACATATGATTTTCCAAATCAATGTATGATTTTTCCTTCTCTTCCTCTACTATCTTAGATTTTGTGGTACATCACTTTAGCAACAGCCTTTTCAATATATCAAACTCTCTGGTTCTTCTATCTTTTCATGTCAACCTTGGATGAATCTGGTTAACTGCTGGCATCCAAGTAGCTGAGAACTTTTGGGGGAAGTCTCTCAATAAGGCAAATTTTAACTATAAATTTACAATCTCAAATGAGCCCTCTAAACTACCCAGGAGTCCTAGTATGTTTCTCCAGCCTACTCTCACTCTTTCATTCTCCAAAATTACAAGTTCAGAACTTTGCCATTCCCTTCAAACTTTCAAACTCTCCTACTATTTTCTATTTGACTTCCAGCCAGTCCATTCAAACTTTTAAACTCTATTATTTTCTATTTTCAGCTCTATCATGTCACCAAAGTGGATTTTCTGAAGTTAGTGATTCCATGTCATTAAATCTAATGGACATTTTCAGTCCTCATCCTACATGACTCTGAGCAAACTTTGAGAGTTTTAGCCTCTTTCCTAAACCTTTGGGAGTTTATTCTCTTGCTTCAGTAATACCACAACTTCCTGGTTTTTCTCCTTCTTCTATGACCAGTCTTCTCTTTCACCCTTGGAGACTCAAACTTTCTAACCAGCCTTTAAAGTTAAAATTCCTTGTAAATTGGTGCAGCCACTCCAGAAAACAGCATGGAGGTTCCTCAGAAAACTAAGCATAGAATTACCATATGATCCAGCAATCGCACTCCTGGGCATATATCCAGACAAAACTAAAATTCAAAGAGATACATGCACCCCTATGTTCATAGCAGCACTATTCATAATAGCCAAGACATGGAAGCAACCTAAATGTCCATCAACAGATGAATGGATGAAGAAGATGTGGTACCTATATGCAATGGAATACTACTCAGCCATAAAAAAGAAGAAAATAATGCCATTTGCAGCAACATGGATGCAGCTATAGATTATCATACTAAGTGAAGTAAGTCAGAAAGAGAAAGACAAATACCATAGGCTATCACTTATATGTGGAATCTAAAATATGACACAAATGAACCTATCCATGAAACAGAAACAGATTTACAGGCATAGAGAACAGACTGGTGGTTGCCAAGGGGGAGGTGGTTGGGGGAGGGAGGGAGTGAGAGGTTGGGGCTAGCAGATATAAGCTTTTATATGTAACGTGGATAAACAACTACGTCCTACGGTATAGCACAGAAAACTATATTCAATATCCTATGATAAACTGTAATGGAAAAGAATATAAGAATGTAAAGTTAAAATTCCTTATTGGCTCAGTCATAGGCTTTCTTCTCAGTTTTTTCTCTAAACAATCTCACCTACACATATAGCTTTAAGTATCACTTATAGATGATTCATTTTTATGTCTCCAGTCCAGATCCTTCTGAGCTCCAGACCCACATATCAACTACTTATCTGATATCTTTCCAACGTGTACAAGTCCATAGTCACAGTCCCCTTTCCCCACTCCATTACAGTGCTCCCTACCATCCTTCCAGCCAGATGTATCAACTAGAAAGGTACCCTTGATATATTTCTCTCCTGCCTTGTTTTTACAATTCTTTACCAAATCATCTTTGCTTAACCTCTTAAATATCTCTGGAATCCATCTAGTTCTTTCCATTTTCATATTAGCATCCTAGTTCAAAGTATCATTATCTCTTGCTTGACCTACACAATCAACTACTAATTGGTTCATCTCTATTTTCATTCTTCTCCTGAATGAAATCAGATTTCTCTCTTCAAGATACACATCCTATTCTAAAGCCACACCCTCTTACCATGGTCCACCAGCCTTGCATAGTCTGGTCATTGCCTTCCTTTCCACTTTCATCTCATACCATCCTCCTGTTGCCTCTACTCCACCCATACTGGCTTTCTATTTCTCAAATGTTCTTTGCACTCCCCCACCACAGGCCTTTGCACATGCTATTCCTTCTCTCTAGAGTCTTTTAAAATCTTATTTTTGCCTACTTAACATTGACTTATCCTTTGGGTCTCAGCTCAAGTGCCACTTCCTCAGGAAAGCATTCCCTGACTTTCCTGGCTGTCATTCCACCCCACCCCCATCATAGGTCCCTCAGCACCATGAAACTCCTCTTCTTGTCACAGTCGCAATTTTCACATTTGTTTTGGTGATAAATTTGATTCATGTCTCTGGGGCCATTGGACTGTAAAAATCAATGAGGGCTGAGACCATATTTTTGTTGCCAAAGCCCCAGAGCCTAATATGATGTCTGGTGCCTAGCAGGCATGCAATCATTTGTTAAGTAAGTGAATAAAGATATTACATTCCCATTGTCTGGGGAACTCATGCGTTTAGATTTTATAGACAAAGAAGTTAAATATTAGTCATTATTTAGACCAGTCTTATAAAGAACTTGAGTCCTCAAACCCACAGTTAGTAAGTCCCAATCTTCTAATTCTGTGACTCTCACCTCCCATCCGGCAGTGGTGATGGGTTACAGTAAACCAAACTCTCTGACATCTTAGCGTGGATTTGTAGCAGAGTAGCATGTGACCGCAGGGCTAATTTTGACTCACCGGTACTTTTGGGATGAGACTCTTAACCTCATCAGCGCTATACTTTGAACAGACTGTAGATTTTATTTAGTGGTGACAAAGGTAAACTCAGCATCGTGCTATTCCAACAAGCCCTAATTTACTGAAAGCTTTGCAGTCAGTGGAGCTGGATGTAGAGGTAGGAGCTACACCCTGTATTTCCTGTCTCATCACCTTCTGGCAGCCTCTAATGTATCAAGAAACTTTTTTGGCAAAGGAGCTTTCGGGATCACATTCATCTCAGCTAACCAGCCCTTGCTGGTTCTCCTTGGTCAGGATATAGCAACTCTTAAACACACACACACACACACACACACACACACACACACACACAGCCTGTGCTTCTCTGTCTCAGTCAAAAGTGGATTCCACCATTCCTTCCACTCAGGTACTTTACCATAGGGATTCTCTAGGGGGAAGGATCTCTATCTTTCAGGAGCTGATAGAGACTTGAAGTTCTCTAATTTAGGGGGTGGGATTCTAAGCCACACTCCTTACCTAACACACGCTCAGCCACCTCAAAGTGAAAAATCTCCACAATATTACAAAAAAATTAAGAAATTAAAATTAAAGTTTCTGTTCCTGATTAAAGAAACTTTGTCTCAAAAAACCATCCTGCATAATTTAGGAAGGAGAGGAAGCAAGGAAATAAAAAAGGAAGGCAGCATTCCTGCTATTTTAAAGCTGAAATCTATGTGTATATGAGTCACTCTGACTTGTCTGTGCTATCATTTTCTTGTCTGCACTATCATTTTCAGGAGTCAGATTTTTCTTTGGGAAATAGAAAAAGTATATCTGGGAGAGACATAGATGGCATAGGCCTGGAAACACCTCTGTAATGAGTTAAATCAAGTTAGAACATGATCACTTTCTTATTTCAGAGAGTGAAAGCGTTAGGGAAATACAAATGCTATGGAAAAGGCTGAAACAAGTCCAGAGGAAAAACAGAAACAGTCAAGGGCATTTCCCACATGTAGACATTGCCAACCTTGTAGAATCACAGTAGGGCTGAGGAGAAAATGAAGACAGCTGCTACCCCTTTCAGAAATCAAGTTAACATTTTGAAGATTTATGTTGAGTCATCATAGATCTGGGTTAGAGTGTATACCACATCACTTCCCTTTAACAAGAGAGGGGAACAGTATCATCTCCTCTTTCGACCAGCTTAGGTTTCGGGACTTCTCTGTTCATGGATTTCACCTTTAATCTGACTATCTGCTCAGAGTTTTTGAAAAGTTCCTTAATGGTTCTGGTTCACTCATGGCATCTATTCTGATTGCCTTTGACTCAATGGAGTTACACTTATATTCCCTCTGCATTCAATAATATTTTGAGAGGAAGGAGAGGTAATGCATGTATCTACCCACCATCCTGAGATAAAAGCCATAGACTATCTTAAAGTGTCAAGGCTTTTGTATGAAACATGGCTTGTGGTTCCTTTGACATACTCATATTTTTGATAAGTGCTAACTCCTGAATCCAGAAATTAAATGAATATAGGATTAGTGTGGTCTATTACACTGATACTTAGTGCAGGTAAAATTGTGTCCTTTTGGCTAATCACTTAAAATGTTATACAAAATATATTCTGTTGATTATGGTAAAAATTCTTGTCATGATTTTTTATAAACTTTGTTAGCTGGTGAGATAAAAGTATAAAAAAGTGTCTTGATTGAAGCATTTAGTCCATTTACATTTACAGTAGTTACTGATATGTGTGTTCTTATTGTCATTTTGTTAATTGTTTGGGGGTTGTTTTTATAGGTTTTTTTGTTCCTTTCTTTTCTATTTTCCTGTGATTTGATGATTATCCTTAGTGTTATATTTGGATTCATTTTTCTTTTTTGTGTGTATCCACTATAGATTTTTGGTTTGTGGTTACCATGAGGTTTTAATATAAAAGTCTATATATTATATATGATTGTTTTAAGTTGCTGATCTCTTAATTTTAAATGCATTTTAAAAACCCTGCATTTGTACTCTCCTCCCCTCATGATTACTGTTTTTGATATCATTGTACATCTAATTGTTTTGTGAATCCCTTAACTCCTTATTGTGGATATAGATGACTAGTACTTTTGTCTTGTAACTTCCCTACTAGCTGTGTGTGGATGATTTTCTACCTTTATCGTATGTTTGCCTCTACTGGTGAGTTATTTCATAATTCTCTTGTTTGCAGTTTTGGCCTTTTCTTTTTTGCTCAGAGAAGTTCCTTCAACATTTGTTGTAAAGCTGGTTTGGTGGTGCCAAACCCTTAACTTTTGCTTGTCTGTAAAGCTTTTGATCTCCCCATCAAATCTGAATGAGATGCAGATGGCTAACAAACACATGAAAAGATGCTCAACATCACTAATCATTAGAGAAATGCAAGTCAAAGCCACAATGAGGTATCACCTCACACCGGTCAGGATGGCCATCATCAAAACATCTAGAAACAATAAATGTTGGAGAGGGTGTGGAGAAAAGGGAACCCTCCTGCACCGTTGGTGGGAATGTAAGCTGGTACAGCCACTATGGAAAACAGTTTGGAGATTCCTCAAAAAACTAAAAATAGAACTACCATATGACCCAGTAATCTCACTCCTGGGCATATACCCAGAGAAAACAATAATCCAAAAAGAAACATATACCATAATGTTCATTGCGGCACTGTTTACAATAGCCAGGCCATTGAAGCAACCTAAATGTCCATCAACAGATGAATGGATAAAGAAGATATGGCATATATATACAATGGAATATTACTCAGCCATAAAAAGGAATGAAATTGAGCTATTTGTAATGAGGTGGATAGATCTAGAGACTGTCATACAGAGCAAAATAAGCCAGAAAGAGAAAAACAAATACTGTATAGCAACTCATATATATGGAATCTAAAAAAAATGGTACTGATGCACCCAGTGACAGGGCAAGAATAAAGATGCAGATGTAGAGAATGGACTTGAGGACATGGGGTGGGGGAAGGGGAAGCTGGGATGAAGTGAGAGAGTAGCATTGACATATATACACTACCAACTGTAAAATAAATAGCTAGTGGGAAGTTGCTGCATAACATAGGGAGATAAACTCGATGATGGGTGATGCCTTAGAGGGCCAGGATAGGGATGGTGGGAGGGAGTTGCAGGAGGGAGGGGATATGGGGATATATGTATAAATACAGCTGATTCACTTTGGTGTACCTCAAAAACTGGTACAAGAGTGTAAAGCAATTATATTTCAATAAAGAGCTTAAAAAAAATCTGAATGAGACCCTTGCTTGGGAGAGTATTCTTGGTTGTAGGTTTTTCCCTTTCATCACTTTAAATATATCATGCCACTCCCCTCTGGCCTGCAGAGTTTCTGCTGGAAAGTCAGTTGATAGCCTTATGGGGGTTCCCTTGTATGTTATTTGTTGCTTTTCTCTTGCTACTTTTAATAGTCTCTTTAATTTTTGCCATGTTAATTGCGATATGTCTTGGTGTTCCTCTTTGAGTTAATCCTGTATGGGACTCTGCACTTCCTGGACTTGGATATCTGTCTCCCTTCCCAGGCTAGGGAATTTTTCAGCTATTACATCTTCAAATATGTTCTCAGCTCCTTTCTGTCTCTTCTCCTCTTTGGAACCCCTATAATGTGAGTATTAGTGCACTTGATGTTGTCCCAGAGCTCTCTTAAACTGTCTCCATTTCTTTTTATTTCTCTTTCTGTTCAGTGGCAATGACGTCCACTACTGTGTTCCAGCTTGTTGATCCATTCCTCTATCATTTAGTCTACTGTTGATGCCTTCTAATGTATTTTTCATTCCAGTTATTATATTCTTCATACGTTTGGTTGTTCTTTATATTTTCTAACTCTTTGTTAAAAACTAATATCTCTTTCTGTGTATCCATTCTTCTGAATTCTTTGATCGTCTTTACAATCACTACCCTGAAATTCTTTCTCAGGTAGGTTGCCTGTCTCCACTTCACTTAGCTGTTCTTCTGGGGTTTTATCTTGCTCCTTTGTCTGGTCCATGTTCCTCTGTTGCCTCATTTTGTCTAAGTTGCTGTTTGTATTTTTATGTATCTTGTAGGTTGGTTATGTTTCCCAACCTCGGAGAAGTGGCATTTTGTAGGAAACGTCCCATGCATCCCAGCAGTACACCCCCCTCTCATCACCCAAGCTATATGCTTTAGGAGTTCCCCCTAGGAGGGCTGTGTGAATCCTTCTGTTGTGGGGGGCTATGTGGGCAGTCTGATAGGCTTGGTTGGCCCCTGGTCTGGTTGGTTGTCAGGCCCTGCCTTGTGCAGAGGCTGCTAGCCACTTGTTGGCAAGACCTGGTCACAAGGTGGCTGACTGTGGAATCCCAGGGGGCCCCAGGGCTAGTGCTGGCTCACTGGAGGGCAGAGCCAGGGTTCAGAAGACCACAGAGCTGTTGCCTGCCCCTTGGTAGGCAAAGCCAGGTCTTGAGGTTAGCACCAACATGGGCAGAGCCATCTCCTGGGGTCTCGTTGCAGGGCCCAGGGGTCTCAAAGCTGTTAGATCACTGGTGGGGGAGGGGGACTGATTCCTGACACAGTTGGGTACAGGGTCTGTGGTGTCCTGGAGCTTGTGTTGGCCAGGGCCACAGCCCAGCTGTTCTCAGGACAGGAAGTGGCATGCTGATAGGCAGGCTAGGTCTGCAGGCTATGGGGTTGTGGTTTTCTTGCATCTGGTGTCTGCCCCCTGGTGGGTGAGCCTGGTCCAGAGGCTAGAGTAGGCTTCCTGGAAGACAAAGCTGGGGTCCAGGGGATTTTGGGGCTGGTGCTTGCCCACTGGTGGGTGGAGCTGAGTAGTGGGCTCTCTGGTGGGCAGGGCCTTGTCCAAAGGCTGCTGTGGGCACAGGGGGTCTTAAGATACCCTGTCTGATGATAGGTGGGGCTGTGTCCACACCTAAATTAGTTGCTTGGCCTGAGGCATCCCAACACTGGTGCCTACAGGCTATTGGGCCAGTGCAGGGATGGGTCCTGGGACTAATAAGCTAGAGGGAGGATACCATAGAGTGGCTGAATGTATGCAAAAACAGATATGCTGCCTACACTAATCACATCAGATCTAAAGATACACACAGACTGAAAGTGAGGGGATGGAAAAAGATTCCATGCAAATAGAAAAAGAAAGCTAGGGTAGCAATACTTACATGACACAAAATAGACTAAAATGAAGACTGTTACAACTAACAAAGAAGAATACTACATAATGATCAAGGGATTAATCCAAGAAGACATAACAATTGTAAATATGTGAACCCAATGTAGGAGCACTTAAAAACATAAAGCATATATTAATGGACATAAAGGGAGAAATCAACAGTAACACAATAATAGTAGGGGACTTTAACACCCTAGCTACATCAATGGACAGATCACCCAGGCAGAAAATCAAGAAGGAAACATTGCCTTAAATGACATATTTGACCAGATGGACATGATTATATATAGAACATTCCATCCGAAAGCAATACACATTCTTTAAGTGCACATGGAAGATTCTCCATGAGAGATCCACATGCTAGGCTACAAGGCAAGGCTCAGTAAAATTGAAATCAAGCATCTTTTCCAACTATAATGCTATAAGACTAGAAATCAACTACAAAACTGCAAAAACTCCCACAAATATGTGGAGGCTAAATATGTTACTAAATGACCAAAGGGTCACTGAAGAAATCAAAGAAGAAGTTTAAAAAGTACCTGAAGATAAATGAAAATGAAAAACAATCCAACAATTTATGGAATGCAGCAAAAAGCAGTTCTAAGAGGAAAATTTATAGCAATACAAGCTTTTCTCAGGAAACAAGAAAAATCTCAAACAACTTAACTTTACACCTAAAGGAACTAAAGAAGAACAAAGCTCAAAGTTAGTAGAAGGAAAGAAATCATAAAGATCAAAACAGAAATAAATGAAAGAGAAAAGATTAATGAAACTAAGAGTTGCTTCTTTGAAAAGATAGAACTGATAAACCTTTAGCCAGACTCAATCAAGAAAAGAGAAGGCCCAAATCAATAAAATCAGAAATGAAAAAAAAGAATGGAGGCACAGGCTAAGAAGACACAAGACATGTTTAACAAAGAGCTAGACGATTTAAAGAACAAACAAACATATGAATGATACAATAACTGAAATGAAAAATACACCAGAAGGAATCAGTAGCAGAATAACTGAGGCAGATGGACAAATAAGTGAGCTGGAAGACAGTAGTGGAAATTACTGCCACAGAACAGAATAAAGAGAAAAGAATGAAAAGGAATGAGGACAGTCTCGGGGACCTCTGGGACAACATTAAACACACCAACATTCATATTACAGGAGTCCCAGAAGGAGAAGAGAAAGAGAAAGGGCCTGAGAAAATATTTGAAGAGATTATAGATGAAAACTTCCCTAACATGAGAAAGGAAACACTCAAGTCCAGAAAGTGCAGAGTCCCATACAGAATAAAGAGGAGAACACCAAGACACATATTAATCAAATGGACAAAAGTTAAAGAAAAATATTAAAAGCAACAAGGGAAAAGCAACATATACAAGGGAATCCCCATAAGGTTATCAGCTGATTTTTCAGCAGAAAATCTGTAGGCCAGAAGGGAGTGGCACAATATATTTAAAGTGATAAAAACCTACAACCAAGAATACTCTACCCAGTAAGGCTCTCATTCAGGTTTGGAGAAATCAAAGCTTTACAGACAAGCAAAAGCTAAGAGAATTCACCACTACCAAACCAGCTTTACAACAAATGCTAAAGGAACATCTCTAGGTGGGAAGAAGAAAGAGACCATAACTAGAAACAGAAAATCACAAATGGGAATGCTCACCAGTAAAGGCAAACATGCAATGAAAGCAGGAAACCATCCACATACAAACGTAATAGCAAAACCAGCAACTGTGAGGAGAGTACAAATGCAGGAAATGGGAAATAAATTTGAAATTAAGACACCAGCAACTTAGAAATATATATATACATATATATGTATATATATATGTATATATATATATATATCAAAGCCTCATGGAAACTGCAAACCAAAAAACTGCAATAGATACACACACACAAAAGAAAAAGCAGTCCAAACACAACACTAAAGATAGTTATCAAATCACAAGAGAAGAGAAAAAAAAGAAGAAGGGAAGAAGAAAGACCTACAAAAACAAATCCAAAACAATTAAGAAAATGGCAACAGGAACATACATATCAATAATTACCTTAAATGTAAATGTATTAAATACTCCAACCAAAAGACATAGACTGGCTGAATGGATACAAAAACAAGACTCATATATATGCTGTCTATAAGAGACCCACTTCAGATCTAGGGACACATACAGACTGAAAGTGAGGGGTTGGAAAAATGTATTCCATGCAAATGGAAATCAAAAGAAAGCTGGAGTAGCAATACTTGTATCAGACAAAATAGACGTTAAAATAAAGACTGTTGCAAGAGACAAGGAAGGATACTACATAATGATCAAGGGATGAATCCAAGAAGATACAACAATTGTAAATATATATGCATCCAACATAAGAGCACCTCAATATATAAGGCAAATGCTAATAGCCATAAAAGGGGAAATCAACAGTAACACAATAACAGTGGGAGACTTTAACCAATTACACCAATGGGCAGATCATCCAGACAGAAAATCCATAAGGAATCACAGGCCTTATATGACACATTAGACCAGATGGACTTAATTGATATTTTTAAAGCATTCCACCCAAAAGCAACAGAATACACTTTCTTCTCAAGTGGAACATTCTCTAGGTTAGATCACATTTTGGGCCACAAATCAAGCCTCAATAAAATTTAAAATATTGAAATCATATGAAGCATCTTTTCTGACCACAACACTGTGAGATTAGAAATCAATTACAGGAAAAAAAAAAACCCCTGAAAAAAACACAAACACGTGGAGACTAAACAATATGTTACCAAACAACCAACAGATCACTGAGGAAATCAAGGAGGAAAAAAAATACCTAGAGACAAACGACAATGAAAATACACTGATCCAAAAGCTAGGGGATGGAGCAAAAGCAGTCCTAAGAGGGAAGTTTATGGCAATACAATCTTACCTCAGGAAACAAGAAAAATCTCAAATAAACAATGTAACCTCACACATAGAGCAACTAGAGAAAGAAGAACAAAGAAAACCTAAAGTTAGTAGAAGAAATCATAAAAATCAGAGCAGAAATAAAATAGAGATGAAGAAAACAATTGAAAATATCAATGAAACTAAAAGCAGGCTCTTTGAAAAGATAGAGAAAACTGATGAACCTTTAGCCAGACTCATCAAGAAAAAAAGGTAGAGGACTCAAATCAATAAAATTAGAGATGAAAAAGGAGAAGTTACAACGGACACCACAGAAATTCAAAGGATCATAAGGGACTACTACAAGCAACTATATGCCAATAAACCTAGAAGAAATGGACAAATTCTTAGAAGAACACAACCTTCCAAGACTGAACTAAGAAGAAATAGAAAATATGAACAAACCAATCACAAGTACTGAAATTCAAACTGTGATGAAAAAACTTCCAACAAACAAAAGTCCAGGACCAGATGACTTCACTGGTGAATACTATCAAACATTTGGAGAAGAGTTAACACCTATTCTTCTGAAACTCTTCCAAAAAATTGCAGAGGGAGGAACACTCCCAAGCTCCTTCTCTGAGGCCACAATCCTCCTGATACCAAAACCAGACAAAGATACCACACAAAAAGAAAATTACAGGCCAATATAACTGATGAACATAGACGCAAAAAACCTCACCAAAATACTAGCAACCTGAATCCAACAATACATTAAAAAGATCATATACCATGATCAAATGGGACTTATCCCAGGGATGCAAGGATTCTTCAATATATGGAAATGAATCAGCGTGAGATACCACATTGACAAACTGAAGAACAAAAACCATATGATCATTTCAATAGATGCAGAAAAAGCTTTTGACAAAATTCAACACCCATTTATGATAAAAAGTTTCCAGAAACTGGGCATAGAGGGAAACTACTTCAACATAAAAAAGGCCATATATGACAAGCTCACAGTTAACATCATTCTCAATGGTGAAAAACTGAAAGCTTTTTCTCTAAGATCAGGAACAAGACAAGGATGTCCACCCTCACCACTTTTATTCAACATAGTTTTGGAACTCTTAGCCATGGCAATCAGAGAAGAAAAAGAAATAAAAGGAATCCAAATTGGAAAAGAAATAAAAGTGTCACTGTTTGCAGATGACATGATACTATACATAGAAAATCCTTAAGATGCTACCAGAAAACTACTAGAGCTCAGCAATAAATTTGGTAGAGTTGCAGGATACAAAATTAATACACAGAAATCTCTTGCATTCCTATACACTAACAACAAAAGATCAGAAAGAGAAATTAAGGAAACAATCCCATTTATGTCAAAAAGAATAAAATACCTGGAATAAACCTACCTAAGGAGGCAAAAGAACTATAATCAGAAAACTGTAAGATGCTGATGAAAGAAATCAAAGATGACACAAACAGATGGAGAGATATACCATGTTCTTGGATTGGAAGAATCCGTATCATCAAAATGACTATACTACCCAAAACAATCTACAGATTCAATGCAATCCCTATCAAATTACTAATGGCATTTTTCACAGAACTAGAACAAAATATTTTACAATTTGAATGGAAACACAAAAGACCCTGAACAGCCAAAGTAATCTTAACAAAGTAAAGTGGAGCTGGAGGAATCAGGTTCTCTGACTTCAGATTATACTACAAAGCTACAGTAATCAAAACAGTATGGTACTGGCACAAAAACAGAAATATAGATCAATGGAAGAGGATAGACTGTCCAGAGATAAACCCATGCACCTATGGTCACCTAATCTATGACAAAGGAGGCAAGAATATACAATGGAGAAAACAGTCTCTTCAATAAGTGGTGCTGGGAAAACTGGACAGCTACGTGTAAAAGAATGAAATTAGAACACTCTTTAACACCATACACAAAAATAAACTCAAAATGGATTAAAGACTAAATGTAAGGCCAGATACTACAAAACTCTTAGAGGAAAACAGAACACTTTCGCATAAATCACAGCAATATCTTTTTTGATCCACCTCCTAAAGTAATGAAAATAAAAACAAAAATAAACAAATAGGACCTAATTAAACTTAAGAGCTTTTGCATAGTGAAGAAAACCATAAATGAAACAAAATGATGACCCTCAGAATGGAAGAAAATATTTGCAAACAAAGCAACCAACAATCTCCAAAATACACAAACAGCTCATCCAGCTCAATATCAAAAAAACAAACAACCCAATCAAAAAAGATCTATATAGACTTTTCTCCAAAGAAGACATACAGCTGGCCAGAAGGCACACAAAAAGATGCTCAACATCACTAATTATTAGAGAAATACAGGTCAAAACTACAATGAAGTATCACCTCACACTGGTCAGAATGGCCATCATCAAAAAATCTCCAAACAATAAATGCTAGAGAGGGTGTGGAGAAAAATTAACCTTCCTACACTGTTGGTGGGTATGCAAATTGGTACAACCTTTACGGAGAACAGTATGGAGGTTCCTTAAAAAACTAGATATAGAACTACCATATGGTGTAGTTATCCCACTCTTGGACGTATATCTGGAGAAAACAATAATTCAAAAACATACATTCACCCCAATGTTCACTGCAGCACTGTTTACAGTAGCCAAGACATGGAAGCAACCCAAACGTCCAATGACAGAGGAACGGATAAAGAAGATGTGGTAAGTATATACAATGTAATATTACTCAGCCATAAAAAGGAATGAAATAATGCCATTTGCAGCAACATGGATGGGCCTATAGATTATTATACTAAGTGAAGTAAGTCAGACAAAAACAAATATCATATGATATGACTTACATGTTGAATCTAATAAAAATGGTGTAAATGAACTTATTTACAAAACAAATAGACTCACAGATTTCGAAATCAACTTATGGTTACCAAAGGGGAAATGTGGGGGAAGTGATAAATTAGGAGATTGGGATTGACATATACATACTACTATACATAAAATAGATAACTAATAGGGACCTACTGTATAGCGGAGAACTCTACTCAATATTTTGTAATGACCTAAATGGGAAAAGAATCTGAAAAAGAATGGATATATATATATATATATATATATATATATATATATATGGTTCACTTTGCTCTACACCTGAAACTAACACAACACGGTAAATGAACTATACTCCAATAAAATTTTAAGAAAAGAAATGAAAAAGTTACAACTGATGCCACAGGAACACAAAACATCATAAAAGGCTACTATGAGCAACTATACACTGATAAAATACAGAACCTAAAAGACATGAACATGTTCTTTAAAATGTACAATTTCCCAAGACTGAAGCAGGAAGAAGTAAAAAATTTGAACAGACCAATTACCAGTAATGAAATTGAATCAGTAATTAAACCTCCCAACAAACAAAATCCAGGACCAGATGGCTTCACAGGTGAATTTAGAGAAGAGTTAACGTTTAGAGATGAGTTAACCCCTATCTCAAACTATTCTAAAAATTGCAGAGGAAGGAACACTTCCAGACTCATTCTACAATGCCAGCAGCACTCAGATACTCAAACCAGAACAAAATGTTACAAAAGAATTTGGGCCGATATCACTGGTTAACAGATGCAAAAATCCTCAAAATGTTAGCAGACCAAATCCAATAGTACATTACAAGGATCATACACTATGATCGAGTGTGATTTATCCCAGGGATGCAAGGATTTTTCAATATCTGCAAAAAATCAATGTGATACACATTTAAAAAACTGAATAAAAACCATATGATCATCCCCCAATGAATGCAGAAAAAGCCTTTGACAAAAATTCAACATCCATTTATGATAAAAACTCTCCAGAAAGTGGGTATAGAGGGAACCTATCTCAATGTAATGAAGGTCATATATGACAAACCCACAGCTAACATCATACTCAAGGTGAAAAGCTGAAAGCATTTCCTCTAAGATCAGTAACAAGGAAAAGAGGCCCATTCTCACCACTTTTAGTTAACATAGTTTTGGAAGTCCTAGCCACAGCAATCTAGAAGAGAAAGAAATAAGAATAAAAATTGCAAAGAAAGTAAAACTGTCACTGTTTGTAGATGACATAATACCATACACAGAAAATCCTAAAAATGCCACCAAGAACTATTAGAGCTCCATGAATTTGGTAAAGTTGCAGGATACAAAGTTAGTATTCAGAAATCTGTTGCATTCGTTTACACTAACAATGAACTATGAGAAAGAAATTAAGAAAATGATCTCATTTACCAACACATCAAAAAGAATAAAGTACCTAGGAATAAACCTACCTATCAGAAAACTATAAGACACTGATGAAGGAGAGTGAAGATGAGACAAACAGAAAGATATACTATGTACATGGATTGATAGAATATTGTTAAAATGATGATACTACCCAAGGCAATCTATATATAGATTCAATGCAATCCCTATCAAGATACCAAGGGCTGGACTTCCTCGTTGGGGCAATGGCTAAGAATCTTACTGCCAATGCAGGGGACATGAGTTTGATCCCTGAGCCGGGAAGATCTCACATGCCATTGAGCAACTAAGCCCATGTACCACAACTATTGAGCCCATGTGATGCAACTACTGAAGCCCACATGCCTAGAGCCTGTGCTCTGCAACAAGAGAAGCCACCACAATGAGGAGCCCGTGCACCACAATGAAGAGTAGCTCCCATTCACTGCAACTAGAGAAAGCCCATATGCAGCAATGAAGACCAAGGCAGTCAATAAATAAATAAATAAATTTTATTTATTTAAAAAAAGATACCACAGGCGTTTTTTTCACACAACTGTAATAATTTTAAAATTTGTATGGAAACACAAAATACCCCAAATAGCCAAAACAATCTTGAGAAAGAACAGAGCTGGAGGAGTCTATAGTATAGACTTCAAACTATACTATAAAGCTACAGAAATCAAATCAGTGTGGTACTGGCACAAAACCAGCCACAGACCAATGGAACAGAATAGAGATCCCAGAAATAAACCCATACTCCTATGGCCTATTAGTCTATGACAAAGGAGGCAGGAATATGCAAAGGAGAAAAGACAGTCTCTTTAATAAGTGGTGCTGCAAAAACAGGACAGTTACATGTAAAAGAATAAAATTAGAACATTCCCTAACACCATATACAAAAATAAACTCAAAATGGGATTAAAGACCTAAATGTAAGACTGGAAACCATAAAACTCCTAGAAGAAAACATATGCAGAATACTCTGACATAAATTGCAGCAATAATTTTTAGATCTGTCTCCTAAAGTAAAGGAAATAAAACCAAAAAACAAATGGGACTTAATTAAACTTAAAAGCTTTTATACATCAAAGGAAACCATTGGCAAAACAAAAAGATAACCTGCTGAATAGGAGTACATTTGCAAATGATATAACAGATAAGGGGTTGATACCCAGAATATATCAACAGCTCATACAACATCAAACAACTGGATTAAAAAATGGGCAGAAGACCTCAACATACATTTTTTTTCAAAGAGGATATGCAGATGGCCAACAGACACATGAAAAGATGCTCAATATCATTAATCAGAAATGCAAATTATAATAAAACTGTAATGAGATATCGCTTCACACCTGTCAGAATGGCTATCGAACAGAATAACAAATGTTGGTGAGGAGGTAGACAAAAGGGAATCCTTGGTACACTGTTAGTGGGAATGTAAATTGGTGCAGCCACTGTGGAAAATAGTATGGAGGTTCCCCAAAAACTAAAAATAGAACCCATACAACCATATGTGTTCATATTACCACATGACCTAGTAATTCCACTCCTGATTATATATCCAACGCCTCCCCCCCCCACCGCAAAACACTAATTTGAAAAGATACATGTACCCTAATTTTCATGGCAGCATTATCTACGATAACCAGGATTTGGAAGCAACCATCCATCAACAGATGAATGGATAAAGAAGATGTGATGCATATGTACACAAAAGAATGCTACTCAGCCATAAAAAAGAATGAAATTTTGCCACCTGCAGTAACAAGGATGGACTTAGAGGGTATTATGCTATGTGAAATAAGTCAGAGAAAGTCAAATACTGTATGCTATCAATTATATGGGGAATCTAAAAAATAAAACTAGTGAATATAACAAAAAACAGGTTCACAGATATAGAAAACGAACTAGTGGTTTCAAGTGGGGAGACGGAAGTGGGGAAGGGGGGAAGAGCATGACAGGGGTAGTGGGCTAAGAAGTACAAACGGTTATGTATACGATAAGCTACAAGGATGTATTGTACAACACAGGGAATACAGCCAGTATTCTGTAGTAACTAAAAATGGAATATAACTTTTAAAAATTGTGAATGACTATGTTGTATACCTGTGGCTTATGTAATACTATATATCAACTATACTTCAACAAATGAAAAGTGTATAGAATGACAGACATCTTTCACTCTAGATTTTTCTAATATATGTAAATGCCATTTCTGAGGTGGAAATATGTTTTAAATAGATGAGTATTTTTTCTAAGTATAAAACTGTAAAAATAAACATAAAGATACACACAAGTTCTGAAGAAAAAAATAAAAATCCAATACAACAGGGAGACATAACCACTGCTAAAATTTTTAGCACTTTGTCTAAGTTTAAAACTTTTTTCCCTCACTTCATAGATCAAGGACATTTTCCCACATCATGATATAACAATTTGAAATTCTTAACTGAATAGGATAAGCGACATAAAGTGCTTCATAGCTCATAGAACTAAGATGTTAAACTCATTTAACTTTGTTTTAGTTCTTATTTGATTATATGCTGATAACTAATGAAGTTATAGAAGACGTGCATCAGTCATGATAGGCTTGGTTATGCTGTAATAACAAACAATCCCCAAATCTCAGTAGCTTAAAATGACCAAGATTTGTTTCAGGCTACATTTCTTTCATGGGTTGTCAGGGGAGCCCTGCTCACTGTAGTCATTTAGGGACCCAAGCTGACAGGACCAGCATCAACTCAAACATTTTTGGTCACCATTTAAAGAGAGTTCTACAACTAAGCCCGTGCACCACAGCCACTGAGCCTGTGCTCTAGAGCCTGCACGCCACAACTACTGAGACTGCATGGTGCAACTACTGAAGCCCACATGCCTAGGGCCCCTGATCCACAACAAGAGAAGCCACCACAATGAGAAGCCAGTGCAGCACAACAAAGAGTAGCCCCTGTTCTCGGCAACTAGAGAAAGCCTGGGCACAGCAATGAAGACAGAACTCAGCCAAAGAGAGAGAGAGAGAGAGAGAGAGAGAGAGAGAGAGAGAGAGAGAAAGGGAGAGAGAGAAAGAGAGAGAGCAAGCAAGCAAGCTCTAGAGATTCTCACGCTGACAGTTAAATACTTGCCCTAGGAAGTGACATCCATCACTTCTACTCAAAACTCACTGGCCAATGGACTTCATCCAAATTAGAAATGTTTGTGCTTTAAAGGACATCATTAAGAAAGTGAAAAGACAACCCAGAGAATGAGAGAAAATATTTGCAAATCATGTTTAATATGGGACTTGTATCTAGAATATATAAAGAACTCTTACAACTCAATAATAAAAGGATAGATGACCCAGCTTTAACAAGGGCAAAGGATATGAACAGACATTTCTCCAGAGAATATGCACAAATGACCAATCAGCACATGAAAAGACACTCAACATCATTAGCAATCAGGGAAATGCAAGTTAAAACCACAATTAGATACCACTTCATACCCATTAGGATGGCTTTACTCAAAAGGACAATGACAAACGCTGCCTTCTGCATTACTGGTGGAATGTAAAGTGGTGCAGCCACTTTGGAAAACATTCTGGCAATTCCTCAAAAGGTTAAACACAGAGTTACTATATGATCTAGCAATTCAACTCCTAGATATTTGCAGAAGAAAATTAAAAACATATGTTCTTACAAAAGCTTGAACATAAATGTTCATAGCAGTGTCATTCATAATAGCCAAAAAGTGGCAACAACCCAAATGTCCATCAAGTAATGAACAGATAAGCAAAACGTGGTATATCCATACAATGGAATATTTTTCCACCATAAAAAGAAATGACAACTTCCCTGGTGGCGCAGTGGCTAAGAATCCACCTGCCAATGCAGGGGACATGAGTTTGATCCTGGTCCAGGAAGATCCCACATGCCGTGGAGCAGCTAAGCCTGTGTGCCACAACTACTGAGCCCAAGTGCCACAACTATTGAACCCGCAAACCAGAGCCTATGCTCCACAACAAGAGAAGCCACCTCAATGAGAAGCCCGCGCACCACAATGAAGAGTAGCCCCAGCTCACTGCAGCTAGAGAAAGCCTGTGCCCAACAACAAACAACCAATGCAGCCAATAAATAAATAAATTAAAAAAAAGAAAGAAAAGAAATGAAGTGCTGATGCACACTACAACATGGATGAACCTTGAAAACATTGAGAGTCAGACACAAAAGGCCCCATATTCTATGATTCCATTTACAATACATGCAGATTAGGCAAATCCATAGAGACAGAAAATAGACTTGTGTTTGCCAGGGGCTGCAGGGAGGGGGAAAATGGGAAGGCTGCTAATGATAAGGGGTTCTTTTGGGGATGATAAGCATTCTGGAATTTTACAGTGGTGATGGTTGTACAGCCTTGTTAATATATAAAATCCACTGCGTTGTACACTTTTATTGAAGTATTGTTGATTCACAATGTCGTGTTAGTTTCAGGTGTATGCCAAAGTGATTCAGTTATATATATCTATTTTTTTCTTATTAATCTAAAAATAATTTCCCTTCTAGGCTATTTTAAAATATTGAGTGTAGTTCCCTGTGCTATACAGTTAGGTCCTTGTTGGTTATGTATTTTATATATAGTGGTGTGTATATGTTAATCCCAAACTCCCAGTTCATCCCTTCTACCGCTTTTCCCCTTTGGTAATCATAAGTTTGCTTTTTATGTCTGCAAGTCTATTTCTGTTTTGTATATAAGTTCATTTGTATCTTCCTTAGATTTCACATGTAAGTGATATGGTATTTGTCTCTGTCTGGCTTACTTCACTTAGTATGACTAAGTCCATCCATGTTCCTGCAAATGGCATTATTTCATTTTTTTTATGGCTGAGTAATATTCCATTGTGTAAACATACCACATCTGCATTGGATACATTAAAAGGATAAATTTTGTGTATAAATTATCTCAAATTTTAAAAATGGACTCAAAGCAGATTATTCAATTTTTTAAAAATCAATGTTTTAAATGGTGCTTCAATGACTTATGTAATTTATTCTAATTTTGGACATAATCTTGCTATAAGACAAAGCTTTTAAGTCATTGAAAGATTTTAAATGTTTTTCCACTGTATAAATGTCATTAAAATATGTAATAGAGTCATTTACATTCTTGCTTTTCACTCAAAGTTATTAATTGCTCCGGAAGCAATTTTTTTTCATTGTAGCACATGATTTAGTTTGTAATTATGCCCACATTTGTGTCATTGTTATATCAGTAATATTCCTCACTAGAAATTTCCATGAGGGTAGAACCTTGTCTGTTTTGACTCCCCAACATCTAGCAATCCCTATGATATTCAGCAGGTAAATTCAATAAGTATCTGTGAATAAATCAATGGATGATTAGTTAAGAGCTAGAATTTCAAAATCTTTTCTAAAGCCATTTAGCACTTCCTGGTCATTAATAAAAGATACTGATACAGATGGGAGGAAAGAGGAGGATAAAAAGTCAACATTCTAAAATCGATTCTTTGCTTTGAAAGGGTGTTTAATTTGTTGGGTGCTGGTCTGCAAGCCTGCAAGCCTTGTAGTTGCCCAGACTCAAGACCAAAGAAAGAGCTCACAGACAGCAGCAGAGACACCAGTGGTCTATTAAATAGGGGATCTTACACACCTGAAGCTAAAGGTCCTGGAGCAACAGCTCGCTGGGGTGGGCAGGCAGGCAGGCAGGCAGGCCACTCAGGGGAGAGGCTACCATTTATAGGGGGGAATTGATGTCAGGTTAGTTCAGTTGCCAGGGAAACCAACAGCTTGGTCATGTCCCTCACAGCCCCTCAGGTTAACAACCATCACAAGGGCAGAGGCTTCCCTTCAATAAGTTAGCAGGTGGAGCCATTCTGGCCTAAGGATTCGAGTAATCATTGGCTGGAGGAGGGGCCAAACCACCTTCCTGTGAGGAGGGAGCAGGCAAAGCAGGGACTGGTGGAGCAGGGGATGTGCAAAGAGCAAGAGAACAGCCATCTCGAGTGGCCTAACCATCCACACTCTACCTCTGCATACTCTGCGTGACCCTTACCATCTCGGTCTACCCTTCTTCCGCTATATCCTTGGGGTTGATGTGGAGAGATGCACTGCAACTAAATGCCACCAATGCAATGCAGATTAATAGCAGCTAATGAGTAGCAAGAGTAAGCCAGGTGCTTACTGGGTCAATTTTTCATGTCTAGAGCAGGACAATGGCATCTCGCTGTAGACTCAGCAATCAGACTCATTTTGCAGGGAGGCCACCGTTGTCACTCAGTCTGCAAACAGTTTCCCTCCGCTTAAACTAAGAAGGAGATGTAAGATTTTTAAGAAGCATAATATGGGAAAGATCAGGACCATTAAGACAACTACAAGCAGTAACAGCATTCTGAGATACCATCACCCTTGGCCGTGGTTTTTGTCCTGGCCTGCAGGGCCATATCGCTGTCCTCCCTCAGTCCCCACAGCCGGTGCTGAATACTGGAGAGGCTGTATAACAACAGACCACAGGGTTAATATGATGCTGTCTTTCTTCGGGGGTGGGGTGGGGCATGTAAATTACCTTAGTAATCTCAGGTGGGGCCAGGTAGAAGCCAGTTGAGATCTGTAAATCCCTTTCCAGTCCTATTCCCCATGGTCGGGGGGGGGGGGGGGGGGGGGGGAAGCCCAGACCACCTGGAACTTATCTGCCATTTTATAATGTGTTCCCCTGGGGGTAGAACCTGTGGCAAAGGCAAAAGTAGGTTATTGTTCTGACTGATGGCTGGCTGGTAAAGTGGGCTGCTGTCCATGCTCGTGGGGGTCCCGTATTGTCATATAGCTGTTTTAGACCCCAAACAATGTTTTTTTGCATTGCTCAACAACTCAGGTAGGCCTTCTGTAACATCTTCCACCTGTTTTAACACATTATAGGTGGCCTTAGCTGTTTTCCATCACATATATCATTGCTCTGCCCCCTCCTATAGCTGAGACTAGAAGCTCAAGGGTACTTTTATCATTTTGCTGTTGCCACAGGCCCCATCCAAACCCTTCCGGGTAACTGGCCACATCCAATTCACGAGCCTGCCCCTGAGTTAATATCGCTAACACCTATGTCTGTAATTGTTTAAGGGTGGTGGGTCGGGGCTATGCTTGTATTTTATAGTTAATCCAGGTCCTTACATTTGGTCTGTATTCACAACCATCCCCATGCAGTCAGAGGAGCCATGAGCACAGGGCTGCTACTTTTAAACTTGAAAGAGACCCTGAGATTAACATGATATCATCAACATAAAGGAAGAGGAAGACATCTCCCGTGGCGGTCAGCTGCCACAGGGCCCCACATGCTAGCGGACGGCCACCTCAGGATCACCCCCCACCCCCTGCCATTTCCCGTCCTTATTTCCCAACATCTCGGCGCTCACGGGAGTTTCTTCAGCCTCCCAGCTGGTTTGCCAGTTGTTGGGCTGCACCCCGCAGGCCTGCAAGCCTTGTGGCTGCCCAGCCTTGAGACCAAAGAACCCGGAGACAGCGACAGAGATGTCCGTGGTTTCTTGGACAAAGGGATCTTACACCTCTGAAGCAAAAGGTCCCGGAACGGCGACGGACGGGTGGGCAGGCAACGGCAGCAACCTTTGCTCCGCAGGGGAGAGGTTACTGTTTATAGGGGGACTCGATGTCCGATTGGCTCATCCGTTACCAGGGAAACCAGCAGCTAGGGCGTGTCCCTTGCAGCCCCTCAGATTAATGCCCATCACAAGGCAGATGTTTCCCTTCAATAAGCTGGCCGGTGGAGCTGGTCTGGCCTAAGGATTCAAACAGTCACTAGCTGGGGTAGATGGCAAAGCATCTTCCTGTGTGTAGGGAGCAAAGCGGGGACTAGTCGCAGGGGAGGCACAGAGCGCAAGAGAAGGGCCATCTAGAACGGCCTGAACGTATATTGGGCATCTCGTATCATTTTCTAATATTTCCTTTTTTAAAAAAGTAATTTATTGGCTGTGCTGGATCTTTGTTGCTGCGTGCAGGCTCTCTCTAGTTGTGACGAGGGAGGCTACTCTTTGTTGTGGTGTGCCCACTTCTCACTGCGGTGGTTTCTCTTGTGGAGCACGAGCTCTAGGCACGCGGGCTTCAGTAGTTATGGTGAGTGGGCTCAGTAGTTGTGGTGCATGGGCTCAGTTGCCCTGCAACATGTGGATCTTCCCGGACCCGGGATCGAACCCACGTCCCCTGCACTGGCACGTGGATACTCAACCATTGTGCCACCAGCGTAGTCCCCAATATTTCTTAAAGATGACCAATTGTTATTCTGGGTTTATATCTGACTGTTCTTTCAGTGTCTTAAAATATTTTTCATATGGGCTTTAGACTAGAATTAAATCAAGTAATTATAAACTCTCTGGTTATCTTCTTCTCTAAATTTGGGCTTTAATTCCTTTTCATCATGTTTATTTTTCCCTTCTGAAAGTTCAAAGATAGTTTTCCTTGCCCTGGAAGGCAGTGTAGTATCATGGCTAAGAGCGCAGTCCCTGAAGTCAGATTAGTGCTTGACTCCAGGCTTTGATGTTTACTGATAATGTAACTTTAGTCTCTCATACCTTATTCTTCTCATCTGTAAAATGGGAATAATATTAGGACCTACCTCAAGGGTTGTTGTGAGGACTAAATGAATTAATGCACATAATATATTTTTTAAAATCTCATTAAATGTTGATTTTTATTATTAACAGCCTGATGGAAAAGCCAGAAGTTAATTTATGATTTTTCTGGCTGTCAGGTTGTAGGTTTAACTCTTTCTTGTTTATTTTCATACCATAATCAGGGTTTAACATCTCAGTCCTGTCTTCTGTATTCATCTTAATGAGCTTTGGCTCATCGAGAGATTTAATCTTTATTGACCAACTGAGACTGTTCTGGGAGGGGCAGTGAGGATGGCAAAGGGAATTCATATTCAGGTCATTTGAAGACCTGTTAAAAGAACCATGCATTTTATTTTATTTTATTTTATTTTTTTAATTAATTAATTAATTTATTTATTTTTTTGGGGGGTACACCAGGTTCAATCATCTGTTTTTATACACATATGTGATATGGGATATGTGTATAAAAACGGATGTGTAGAACCATGCATTTTAAACAAGAAGGAAGGAGACTAAGTGATGAGGGCATTAAGCATTCCTTAATCTGCTTCAAGGTCTGCCATGCTGATGTGGAGTTGACTTGCTCTTTGTGGTCCCAGAGAAAGATCTGGGGCCACTGGACATGTTTTGACTTTGATATAAGGAAAGAATTTCTAATAGAACTTTTAATTTTTTATTTTTGGCTGCGTTGGCTCTTTGTTGCTGTGCGGGCTTTCTCTAGTTGTGGCGAGCGGGGGCTACTCTTTGTTGCAGTACGTGGCTTCTCAGTACGGTGGCCTCTCTTGTTGAGGAGCATGGGATCCAGGCATGCGGGCATCAGCAGTTGTGGCACACAGGCCCAGAAATTGTGGCTCATGGGCTCTACAGCACAGGCTCAGCAGTTGTGGCGCATGGGCTTAGTTGCTCAACGGCATGTGGTATCTTCCTGGACCAGGGATCGAACCTGTGTTCCCTGCATTGGCAGGCAGATTCTTAACCACTGCACCACCAGGGGAGTCCCTCTAATAGAACTTTTTAAACCCACCTCTGTACAAGCCACCTGCTTCTCTCCCCTGATCTGTTTCAGTAATCTCCCAACTTGTTTCCCACATCTCAAAGGCCCCTCCAATATATTAGCCACATTACAAAGTGATTCTTTTAAAGCACAGATACCATCATGTCATTTGTCTGCTTACAACCCTTTAATGTCTTCCAGTTATTCTTAGAATAAAGACCAAAATTCGTATTATGGCCTGGAGGCTTAGCAGATCTGGACCTCCCTACCCCTCCAGTCTCAGCTCACTTGACCCTCCTCCTTGGTCATAGTGGTCCAGCCACATTGATTTTCATCATTCACTTCCTCGAACTCCCCACAGGGCTCCTAGAACATGCTTTTTTCTCTGCTTAGGACATTTCACTTCCATTTTATCTAATCAACGCCTACTCTCCCTTCAAATATTAACTCAACCATCCCCTTCTCAAGGAAGTCTTCCTTGAACTTCTTGTTTTGGTCCATCAGATGTTCTCATAACATCATGTACTTCTAATCTGTAGTTCTTTCCACTGTTACAGTTTAATGGTGTTTGTGTGAATTTCTGATTAACATCTGAAAGGTCCATGCTTTTTTCTTTTTATCCTCACCTGATTCTTGAGCATGGAGCACAATGCCTGTTACATAGGACGTGCTCAATCCATGCTTCTTGATTGACTGCACAAAGAAACGGCTGACTGAATGGCTGAGTTGTTTTAAGTGGGAATTATACTCCTTCCACTGGAAGATTTTTTTAAGCTGAGGCTATACAAACTCAGTTTCTTTTAGAATCTGACTCTATAATCCCAGGACCCTTGTAATAAAAAGGTTTACTTTGCTAAGAAAATGGCAGTGACCTCACTGAATGGAACCTCTGAACTACCGCCAGAGCGGGTGGTTGAAAATTGCTAGAGCGCCACCTAGTGAGCCGAGGAAATGCTTCTTTTCCCACTCATCATTGTTCATTCATCTTATTATGTGCTCTGTTCAACTCCAGCGGGGGGCGCTATTTACATAGACGATGATGTCAATGGTGCCATGTAGAGTTGTGCAACATGACATCTCTGGCCTTCAAGTGTGGATATCGGGGAGGATTTTAGGCTAACGGAAAAGAGCCAGTGGAAAGGAACTGGTTGAAGAATTAGCATGGAGAGGGAACAAGTAATGGATCAAGATCTTACGGTAAAAAGGAAGGGATGGATGGGCTGTCCTCTCTCTGAACTGGAGAAGGTCACAAGGAAGAAAGTAAGATGGGCCAGATGTAGATGAGATATTATGTGGGAAGAAGGCATCATATGGGAGAATATCTTGTTTTCTGAACATTTTTGAGCTTTTAAACTACTTGAAGATAAATACTTTTCCATTGCACATGTCTTGGAAGAACATTATATGAGGTAAGTTTTCCCAAACTTGCCACTTTTCACCAAGAAAATGAAACCCACTCTGTTTTCTGAAATCAGCGATTCTTGGCTCTTGTCCCTCTGTCATGTAGGAGACCAGCAAGCCCAGGTCTAGACTTTTTATGGGGTTGGGTCCAGAAGACAGACAATCTTGCTCATTTTCTCCCAATGTGGGAAAAGTCCCTTTCTACTGGCTCACTTCCCTCAATATGGGAATTCTCTCCAATCCCCTCTCAGCTCACAGTCCCTCTTTTCCCCAAACCCAAGCTTACACCACCTATTTTGGTATCTTTGCACCTCAACCCTTCTTAGTTGAGGCCTCAATTTTGTTTATTTATTTAATTTTTTTGGAGATAGAGTAGGGCTCAATCCCTTACCACCTTAACACCTTTTGAGGACCAGGACGCTGGAGAACCTATTGTGTTCTGAGAGAGAGAGGCTCAGACACAGGAGCCCCCAGTTCAGGAGTTTGCAAGTGACTCCTATTTGGGCCAAAGATCTCTTCCACATCAAATATGAAGTCTTGGCTCAGAAAAGGAAGATGGGGAAGGAGGGTTAGGAGAACCCTGTTAATACAGGATAAGAGAGGAACAATTATTTCTGTGAGGACCGGGAACAGCTGACTAAGTGGGACACTGTCAAAGCCAGGGAAAGAATAGGGGTGTGTGTGTGTAGTGGTGACAGAGACATTGAATCTGGGATTGGAAGGGGAGTATGAGTGGGTCTCAGGGGGGGTCAGGAGTCCTGCAAGCTAAGGAGCCTGGGGCCCTATATGTTGGGGACTGAGAGTTGAAGCTGAAAGTAAGTTCAGGGTGTAGGTCAACAGAATAAAATCTGTGTTGTTATGTTGGAAGGGGGTCGTGTGTACCACACCCTCCATAGGAGTTGCCCAGAATGAGACATATCTAAAGTTCAGAGAAAGCACATGCGTGTAAACTGAGTCCACCTTTTTCATTTGCATCTTGTACGGTGTTTGTTGCATGAGTGTAGTGGGGCTTTTCCTTTGGCACCTTCTCCACAGGCCACTCACCCAGTGCTCAGTAGTCTCAAATCATCTGGTTGGAATTAAGTACGTTTATTAAGGTCTTTTATTCCATGAATCTGCCAGCTTACAGGAACAAAGCTGATAGCTAGACCAAGAATAGCAAGTCCCCCTAAGCCAACCTATGTGCACTTGGCAGCTCCTACCCTCTCACCCCTCCTGACCTCACACTGGTGTATCTCCTCTGTTCTTCTGTCTCATCTGGGTATCAACAGACCTTTCCTTACCTTGTTTTGCAAAAGAACGAATTGAGACATAATTTAACCTACGTAGCATTCAGGGCTGATAACGTTTTTTTTAATCATTAAAAATAAGGCAGGGGTTTCCCTGGTGGTGCAGTGGTTGGGAATCCACCTGCCAATGCAGGGGACATGGGTTCGAGCCCTGGGCCAGGAAGATCCCACATGCCATGGAGCAACTAAGCCCGTGTGCCATAACTACTGAGCCCACATGCCACAACTACTGAGCCCACGTGCCACAACTACTGAAGCCCACATGCCTAGAGCCCGTGCTCCATGACAAGAGAAGCCACCGCAATGAGAAGGCTGCACACTGCAATGAAGAGCAGCCCCCGCTAGCCACAACTAGAGAAAGCCTGTGAACAGCAACGAAGACCCAAAGCAGCCAATAAATAAATAAATACATAAATTTATAAAAGTAAGGCAAACATTCTCAACTTCTAAAATTAGCATAGGTTGGCTTCCCTAAGAAGCAGATTCTGAGACAGGGATTGTGTGCAGGAGGTTTATTGTGGGGTGCTGTGGGGATGAACACCTGTGGGGGGAGTAAGAGAAGGGGCTCAGGCAGAGGACAGAGTTGAATTGCAATAAAGTTGGCTGCAATAAAGGCTCAGCTGATTTTATGGGGGAGCTGGGATGACCCTACAGGGCTGTACCACCTTGAGGCAAGGGGGCCAAGCCTTTATGCTCCCCTGTCCACAAGATCGATCAGCTGTTAGATTCAGGCTGCCCTGGAGAAGGGGGCGTGCTTTGGGCCAGGCAGCTCTTCAGCTGAAGCCAGCACCCAGAGGGGACTCAGCTGAGAGCTGTCAGCCATCAACACTCTAGCATTTGAGATGAATAAGCACAACATGCAGGCTGCCATGGAGGAAGATAAAGCCAGAAAGGGGAGCAAGGCAGGAGGGCAGAAGGGCCACTCCTCAGACTGGGCAGGGTCTTGGCTGCCATAAATAGGCTTTGCCTCTGGGAGGGGGCTAAGATCTGAAGGTTTGTGCCCCACCAGATTCACACATTAATCCTATTCCCCAAGGGGATGGTGTAGGATGGTGGGCCTTTGGGGTGATTAGATCATGAGGGTGGATCCCCCATGATGAGATAAGCGACCTTATAAAAGAGACCCCAGAGAGCTCCCTCACTTCTCCTGCCATGTGAGGACACAATGAGAGAAAAGGAAGCAGGTTCTCACCAGACACTGAATCTGCTGACACCATGGTCTTGGACTTACAGCACCTTGAGAAATAAATGTCTTTTGCTTATTAAAAAACAAAAACAAAAACACTCTACCATTTGAGGAAATGAATGCCTCAGTTCTGAAAGACAGAGCTGGAGCGTGCATCTCAGCATCGACTGCCATGGGCAAGTGACAAAAATAGACAATTCAGGGACTTCCCTGGTGGCACAGTGGTTAAGAAATTGCCTGTCAACATAGGGGACACGGGTTTGATCCCTAGTCTGGGAAGATCCCACATGCCGTGGAGCAACTAAGCCTGTGTGCCACAACTACTGAGCCCGCATGCTGCAACTACTGAAGCCAGCACGCCCAGAGCCTGTGCTCTGTAACAAGAGAAGCCACCGCACTGAGAGGCCTGTGCACCGCAACGAAGAGTAGCCCCCACTCACTGTAACTAAAGAAAGCCTGCTCGCAGCAACCAAAACCCAACAGAGCCAAAAAAATAAAAATTAAAATTAAAAAGAGACAATTCAAATAGGAAGAAGCCATTTTTACAAAAAATGTCAAGCAAATGTCCAGCCTTGCTAGTAATGAAAAGTGCAAAATTAAACAGTATACCACTCTCAGCCTACCAGATTTGTGATTAAAAAATTGGTCACGAATAAAGGAATTATAATCAGCATGTTTTTAGATCCTGGGTGGTGATGGTAATTGATTTAAGATTTGAAATCCTGGTGGTAGAAGCCATGAAGTAAGTGTGATCACTCAGAAAGAGTATAGGTAGAGAACCAAATAATCCTACCAGCTCAGAGGAAAATTAATGAGATCCATAGTGCAAATGTGTTCAAGGAAAGCTTAATAACATGGGGCACAGAAGGCTTTTCCCATGGGAATTTATAGAATTTACTTTAGAGCATAGGGGCAAAGACATTTGGTGAAAATTCCTAACCATAGGTGTTAGAGGACAGAGGGAACGAAAAGTGCCCAGCGAACTGAGAAATCCTGAGAATGAAAAACAAGGTTGGCAGCTCCATATACCCAAAGGATGAGTTTCTTGTAGGGTCACTTACAAGGGGGATTTATCCAGAAGCATTCACAGCTGCACCCTGTACCCCGAAGGGGCCACTGAGACAATCTTATAGTTAACCTAGGGTATGGGGCTTGGGGCTTGGAAACAGGATGTGCACTCCTAAGTCAAGATTTATTTTGTCAGGGATGGTTTTCCATATGATTGGGGACTAACAGAGCATAGAGGCTACCTGGTCCTAATGATTCTTAAACAACATGTCTCAACTGCAAAGCCTTTGACTACAGGGAAGTGATTCACTATAGAGTCCAGTCCTGGGCAGGGTCAGTGAAAGGATGGGGGAAACTATAAGGGCCCAAGATGGGATCAGTTATGCTCACAGCCATACAACAGGGTAAGGAAGTTTGGCTGTTTAGACTAGTGGGGAGAAGCTTGAAAGCTGTAACAGTAGTAACGAGGTTAATTGTGAGTTAAGGTATGCAATGACCGATTATCTTTCATATCCATCAATCAAGGACCCCCCCCCCCATCACCAAAAAAAAAAGGTGGGGGGAGAATAGCTCTGCTTCTGGGGTTAAAACGTAACCTAGGCCAGAGACAAATAAAATTAAACCTCTACTAAGCTACCCAATTCCAAATGCCATGAAGCAGAACTGTAGTCGATATTGTATTTACTGGAGAAAGGCTATGCTGTTTACAGTAGAGAACTATAATCCCTCAGAAAGCAGTTTCTAGGGTCCTATTGGGCCCAGGTAGAGATGGAGAATCTGGCCAAGAGAACTCAGATGACCACACAACCAAAACTATCCATCATGAGCTATTTTCTTTCAGGCTACCAAACTATAGCGTTGCGTGGGCCCAGCTGCAATCTATTGTAAGATGAAAGCGGTACACTGGGGTAGGACCAGAAGGTGCAAACAAAGGGCATGGACAGGTAGCTGAGGTACGTCCTCTGATGTCTCTCCCTCAACACCAGCTGCGTGAGGGGTCTCTCATGACAGCTGAGGAAGGGGGGAAAAAAGATTGAACTTGGTTTGCAAATGTGTCAACTGATATGTCAATGAACTTGATAATTTAATAAGCCAAGGGAATGTTGCTGCACCAGAACCCCACTCAGGTCTGGTATTGAAATACAGCAGTGAGGAAATCCTCCCAGTGGGAAAATTTCTGGAACGTATACCTGGTTATATGTTTCCCAAGGTACGAATATTGCTTCTGGTGAAAGTCTCACTTGTCAGCAGCAGAGATCACCACTGGGCCTCCACTACAGCATCCTGCCCTAAGGAAACTAACCAGCCACTTGGCAGCAACTTAACGACCCTGTATCCCTAGCGCACTAGAATGGGCAGCTATCATCTTGACCAAGTTCAATACATAGTCTTTATATAGGTTTATTTATTTTTCCTGGTGCGGGACCTCAGCCAGCACCGCTATCTGATACCATGTAGAGGGTTTGGTATCAGCAAGAGAGCAAAGTTAAAGGTCCTACTTTACAACAAAAGAGGTACGGTACTTGGCACGTGGTCATGGGATCCACTAGGTCCATCCCATATTTCATCACCTAGAAACCACCAGCGTGGTAGAACAGTACAGTGTTCTTTACAAAACCAGCCAAGATCTTAGGTTAGAGTTAACACCATTTAAGTTTGGGCTGTCATCATCTAGGGCCCTCTAAATCAATGACCATTACATAACGCTGTTCCCTGACCCCTAAAAGGAAGAATGCATGGGTCTGGAAACTAAAGGGTAGAATACATGGGTCTGGAAACTAAAGGGTGGAAGTAAGAGTGGCCCCTCTTACCATCACTCCCAGTGACCCTCTTGGGGGTATTTGTGCTACCCAACCCTGTAACTTCAGCTCTGCACGTCTAGAAGAGGCCAGTGCCCTCAGGGGACACAGGAAGAATCCCATCAAACTTCAAGCTATGGCTGTTGCTCAGGCCCACATGCCGAGAAAAAAGGGAAATATAGGGGGTAATTAGGGCTGCTGCTCCTCAGTGGGGCAGGAAAGAATATGTTTGGTGCTCAGGAGATCCAAGGAGGGTCTCTTGGTCTTCGCATACCCAGTTTTAATGGTAGTAAATGGACAAGTGCAGTGGCCACAGCCTGAGGAGGACATTTAGGCACAGACACCTTAGGAACGATGATCTGGGTCCCCTCACCAGCCACTTAGACCAGCAAGGGTGGCGAGGGGAATGTATAATACGAGGTGGAGGAGGGAGTATTTTTCACGACCTCAGTTTAGCTGTGGCAGTGGGGTCTGTAGTTCGTCACACTAACCTTTCTCTTGTAAGTTTCCCAGCAAACCAGGTCAACCAGAATTATGGAAAAGTCATTACCAGATGGATCTGAGACTTGCGAGAGGTAAGCTGCAGTGAATATTGTAGTGTTTACTCAGATGCCCGCTTCAGGGCCAGTGCACCTCATCCCCAGCTGCTGGGAATATCAGACACTGCCTGCCCACAGCTGCCTCCCCCACTAGTAATTCCACTTGGCACAACGGGCTGCTTTGCCCAAGTGTCCACGCCCTTCCTGGGGAGCATCCCTCAGCTAACAACTGGCTACTGAGAGGATGCAAAAACCCAATTCCCTCGCTTTAATTTGGGACTGATAAATGGGATATTTATAAGTGGAATATTTTCTGCCATACCAATAAGCAAAGGATGTCACAGTCATCAGCGATTGCAGCCCTCCAACATGAGCCGAGAAAGCTCAGGGCTGAAAACAATACCTGCCATCAGACTGCAAGCCACTCCCTGTGGTGAGTCCTGAGGAAACTCAGCATGTGAAAATACAGCCCCCAGATAGCTAAGGTGCATATCAAAGGAATGATTTCAATGGGCCCAGGGACTTCCTAGGTGGCACAGTGGGTAGGAATCCGCCTGCGAATGCGGGGGAAACAGGTTCGATCCCTGCCCCAGGAGGATACCATGTGCCATGGAGCAATTAAGCCCGTGCGCCACGACTATGGAGTCTGCGCTCTAGAATCCATGAGCCACAATTATTGAGCCCATGTGCCGCAACTACTGAAGCCCACAGGCCTAGAGCCCGTGCTCTACAACAAGAGAGGCCACCGCAATGAGAGGCCCGCACACCACAATGAAGGGTAGCCCCTGCTTGCCGCGACTAGAGAAAGCCCGTGTGCAGCAACGAAGACCCAACACAGTCAATAAAATAAACAAATAAATTAATTAAATAAAAATAAATTAAACAAAAAAATAAGCCCAAAGCTTGCATCTTCCCATACATAGAAAAGCATTGAATTCCTTGAGATATCTGGTTTTCCTTCTTTCTTTCTCTCCATTTTTTAAATTTTTATTTTTTTATAAATTAAAAAAACTTTTTTTTGGCTGTGTTGGTTCTCTGTTGCTGTGCCTGGGCTTTCTCTACTTGCAGCGAGTGGGGGCTACTCTTCTTTGCAATGCACGGGCTTCTCAGTGTGGTGGCCTCTTCTGTTGTGGAACACAGGCTCTAGGCATGTGGGCTTCAGTAGTTGTGGCACACAGGCTCAGTAGCTGTTGCACACGGGCTTAGTTGCTCTGCGGCATCCTCTTCCTGGCCCAGGGATCGAACCGGTGTCCCCTGCCTTGGCAGATGGATTCTTAACCACTGCACCACCAGGGAAGCCCTGATTTTCTTTAATTAACAATAACTTTTTGACGTTCCCAACTACCTGTCCTCTGTTGCAAAAGTCCTATATATCCTGGCTTCTCCCCTCACCTCCTTGGAGCAGTTTCTCAGAGCTATCTGAAATGCTGTCTCCCAGGCTGCAGTCCTCATTTTGCCCCAAATAAAACTTAACTCGCAACCCTCATCTTGTTTATGTATTTTTTTTAAGTCAGCAGGACTCTAGAGGTCCTTATCAGAGTTATTCAAGCTCCACAGAGCTAGGTGTTGATTGTGATCTCATTTCAAGTCAGCAGCTCTGCCTAATACTGCCTTCCTGATTCCCTTACAAGGGTACCCCCAAGAACACTCCTCGATAAGCCTTCTACAAGCAGTTCTCTGTTTCAGAGTCTGTCTCCAGGGAGCCCAATATAAAAGAGTGTCCATCTCCATGAATAAGCAATGATAAGGAGTGATCATTGGTTGATTGAACCCAATAGTGCCAAAATACAGTTGACCCTTAAACAATGCAGTTTGAACTGCATGGGTTCATTTATACCAGGATTTTTTCCAATAGTAAATACTACAGTACTGCACCATCCATGGTTGGTTGGATTCGTGGAGGTGGAACCACGTATATGGAGGAACCAAGTGTACAGCGGAAACGTGGATACAGAGAGCCAGCTATAAGTTATATGTGGATTTTCCATTGTGCAGTGGGTGGGTATCCCTAACCCCGGCACTGTTCAAGGGCAAACTGCAGTTCTTTATAAAATGAAGAAAAACACTTTGATTACACAAGGATTCTTATCAGGCAGAGAACTGTCTTTTGTTTAGGAAAATATCTTGATAAACTGATTGGTAGGGAATGGGACCCAATAGCAAGACCCACGGCAACGAAGTAGAACGATTAAATTGTTCGTCTGTAATAAAGAATGAAATTTGTTTGGAGAGGCTGGAAAAGAAAGGATGGAGAGAGGTGGTATGACCAGATGGGGTGTTCTATGAGTTGATAGTTAAAGGGTATTTTTAAGAATGGAGATCTCCCAAGTTCAACTGAAATATCACGTGGGGTTGCTTCCATTACTGACTCGCTCCAAACTTTGGAGAAAATATAAACCACTTAAATTGCTTGTGTAAATGGGAATTCTGTGAAAATTGTAGAAGGAGCTGACAGAGAAAGGCAGCCCATGAGGACAGTGGAGCATGGAGGCTGAGTGAACATGAGAATATACCCTCTGGAAACTTGTAGAAAGTGTTGAAAAAGCTTTGGACTTCCAAAGTTCTCTAGAACTAAGGGCTAGAAGCACCGCTTAATAATATCTGGATTACATTCAAGCAGAATTGACCCTCTAGGGAAGTTTGAAAATGGAAGTTGCATCTACATTTCTGGGATTGAAGTAGAAATACTCGGAAAGAGAGTATGGGTATCTGTGGTAAAATTTTGCATCACCTGAGGGTATCTGATCAAAACTGGGGATCTAAAGGTTGGAAGGTCAGTGATCCCAGGTCTGGATAAGGGAGCCAATATTTCTTCAGTGATTTCTGAGGCCAGAATTGCATCCTGGGAGAAAACTCAGGTATCAGACCATCAAAAAGCTGATAGGAATCAGGCATATGAAGTTCTTTCCCCTCTTGGCTGTGCCTTATTGTCTACTAACACCCCATTCTCTGCTAATGATTTGATAGCAACTGCCTGTTGAGAACATTGCGGGAGGAACCTGCAGCCCTGAAATATCTATGGACAGTCACCTGTTAATGGTGATGTATCTGTCCCTGAAGTCAAAGCTGCCAAAGGAGACCGAAAAGACCTTTTCTGGGTCTCCAAAGAAGGGAGAGCAGGGAGAAGCCCTCAAAGGTACATCTTTAGGCTTTATCCTTCTCTGGGGTCATAAAGAACACGATCTCATACTGAGGAGAGACTTCATTTTGTCCCTGGGTGGCAGTTTAGAGAGTGCGCTGTGCTCCTGAGGGGCTCCTGTTCTCCTATGTGAAGCATTTGCCAGTCATGGATGGAGGCTGTGCCTCTCCTGTGGCCAGCTGCCCTCTGAGTGTCCACACTGCAGTAGCTCCAGAGGAAGACCCTCCATAGCACCTTCCTCCCCGGCCGGCCTCAACCTTGCCTATGCTCTGTAAAGAGGTTTATGACGTTACTCACATTCCCACTCTTCAGGCAGAAATCTGCTTGGTGTTTGGTGTTTTGAAGTAATGTGGTGATTGAAATATGTTGAAGATGTGACCAGCAGAGTCCAACTATACTCGGGAAGAACACCCACAGGAGTGAAAAGTCTAATTTTGTCATGCAGATCATGTAAACACAAAACTTTATTATGCTATATTTGAGAAGACACTACCCTTAGGTAACTGGTAAGGTTTCCTTGATTGGAATATAGGAATGCCCTCATCCTTTCCTTCATTCACTGGACACTTGTTGAACATCTGCTTGTGCGAGGCACTTGCAATGTTAAGGAGACCATCCACAAGACCACCCTCACTTTTTTTTTTTTTAAAGAACTTTTGAGATACAATCTCCCAATTCATATCCCCCCAACCCTCCTCGCTTTCCCCACTGGGTGTCCATATGTTTGTTCTCTGCATCTGTGTTTCTATTTCCGCCTTGCAAACCGGTTGACCTGTACCATTTTTCTATAGTCCGCATATATGTGTTAATATACGACATTTGCTTTTCTCTTTCTGCCTCACTTCACTCTGGATGACAGTCTCTAGGTCCATCCATGTCTCTACAAATGTCCCAGTTTCATGGCTTTTTACAGCTGAGTAATAATATTCCATTGTATGTATGTACCACATCTTCTTTATCCATTCCTCTGCGGGTGGACATTTAGGTTGCTTCCATGTCCTGGCTATTGTAAATAGTGCTGCCATGAAGATTGGAGTGCATGTGTCTTTTTGAATTATGGTGTTCTCTGGGTATATGCCCAGTAGTGGGATTGCTGGGTCATATGGTAGTTCTATTTTTAGTTTTGCAAGGAACCTCCATACTGTTCTCATAGTGGCTGTATCAATTTACATTCCCACCAACAGTGCAAGAGCGTTCTCTTTTTTTCCACACCCTCTCCAGCATTTACTGTTTGTAGATTTTCTGATGATGCCCATTCTCACCAGTGTGAAGTGATACCTTATTGTAGTTTTGATTTGCATTTCTCTAATAATTAGTGACGTTGAGCAGCTTTTCATGTGCCTCTTGGCCATTCATATTTCTTTGGAGAAATGCCTATTTAGGTCTTCTGCCCGTTTTTGGATTGGGTTGTTTGTTTGTTTTTTTGATATTGAGCTGGATGAACTGTTTATATATTTTGGAGATTAATCCTTTGTCTGTTGATTCATTTGCAAATATTTTCTCCCATTCTGAGGGTTGTCTTTTCATCTTGCTTATAGTTTCCTTCGCTGTGCAGAAGCTTTGAAGTTTCATTAGGTCCCACTTATAAGACCACCCTCACTTTTGACAGCAATGGAAAGTTCTAGGGGTTCCCAAGTCCACCCTTGGGTTTGATAAGTCACTCAAAAGATTTGCAGAATTCACTGAAAGCTGTAATGTGCACAATTATACTTTATTACACCAAAAGCACACAGATTAAAATCAGCCAAAAGAAGAGATGCATAGGGCAGACTCCAGGAAGGTGCCAAGAGCGGAGCTTGCAAGAGTCCTTTCCGGTGGAGTTATAGACAGCACTACTCTCCTGGCAAAAACGTGTGACAATATGCATGGAGTATGGCCAACTAGAGAGGCTCTTCTGGGACTCGGTGTCCAGAGTTTTTATCGGAGCTCAATTATGCAGACATGGTTGACAGCACGTGCGGCTGACCTGTAGTTTTCAGCCCCTCAGAAGGCCAAGCTAATACTGCATGGTCCAAAACCCCTATCATACATCACACTGTTAGACTATCTTCTGTGGCCCAAGGTCCCTAGGTAAACAAGAACACTCTTCTCAGGCAGGATATTCTGAAAGCCTAAAGATCACCTCCCAGTAACTGAGGGCAAAGGCCAGAACTCTCTTGGTTAATTCTTTACTACACAAAAATATTCTAGGCTCTGGGGATACAGCAGCAATCAAAACAGATAAAAGTCTCTACCCTCCTGGAGTCTGCTATCGCATTTAGAATACTGCTCCAAGGTTGCATGCTCTAAACCCCTACTGGTTTATTAACCTGAGGCACATTATTTTCCTAGGAACACCTAGATATTTCCAGGGATCCTTGCAAATATAATCCAAGTGTTACTTATATTAGAGGATCATGTATCCTCTTGGAATCCTGGGATAAAAAGTGAGAGGAGAGAGATTTTTCTTACAGAACAACTATCAGTTGGGTCTCCAGTGACAGAATTCTTTGTTATGTACGCAAGCTCTTTCCTTTTCATGATCAAATCCCGGAAATCATACCCTGTGCTTAGAATGACTGCTCATTCCCAAGTCTAGGCTTGGTGCTTTCACCTGGTATGTTCTGCCAGACTTCTTTATCTGTGATTGCTCTATCATCCCAGGTTGGCCTCCTTCAGAGATCTGGTCCATCCTGCAATGGGTCTGAACACCTGTTCTCTGCTGTTGGGAGTCCACAGGGATGCAGAAGCCAGTTTGGCCTAAGAAAGCATTCTCTTTGGGCAAGTTGAGTTGTGTTGAGTCTACATTTGGAAAATAACTGTGTTCCCTCCAAAAGGCAGGGCAAAGCCCACACCTTCTCAGAAATGGTTGCAGAAGATGTTGGCCAAGATCAACAAGAATCCTGCCCAAGAGGCTGGCCTTCCAGGGCAGATTCTGGGATGCACTCACCACAGGAAGATGCTAGATGAGGGTGGGAGGTACAGATGGGAAGAAGCCAGTCAAAGGAGCACTGCCTCCAGCATGGAGGTGGTAGTCAGTGGACCCTCTCAGGGGAACCACCATGAGAAAGGGTCAGCTTTAAACACCTGTCAAGTCCAGAGAGCACAGAGTCATCTTAGGATAGTATCAGCCAAGTGTGAACTTTTTCACTCCTGCCTGTTTCTGCCCCCTTCCTGTGCTCCAGTCTCAAAGAGGCCAGAAACTCCCCTGAGGAATCTGAGAGAGGAGAAGTGGGCAAAAGCAAAAAACACCCCCTTGAAGCCTGCAGTGGCCTTTGCCCTGCAAGAAGGAAGAAGACCTACCTTTGAAATAAACATGGAAATGTTGATGACCATATTGAAGTAGACATTCTAATATTCTAAATGCAGAATTAAGACTGTGTTTGTGATTTAAAGTAACCTCTGGCATATAAAGGTATGTTTGAATAAATGATCCTCTATTGATGAGACACTGTACAGACAGAAGAGGGAGAGAGATTTTGTTCTCACTCTCCTCCTCCTCCTGTGTAAATAAATGGTTTGATCTTAACCTCCTCGGCCTGCAGCCCCCGCTGCTCCTCACATGTTTTTGACCAGAGGCCTCTTCCTGATCAGCCACGAGTACCCCACAAGCCTTGCTGGTTTTCAGCTTGGACAATGTCCCCTGAGAATCTACTTTATTTGGGGGGAGTATTACTTAAAGTAGAAAATATGTGTTTATTAACATTCAAGCTCCCCCCATCCATGCAAGGCCATAGAAGAATTTCTCTGCCTTTTGATGAGTATAGATGCTGTCTACATAGTTAAAACGGCATATGATTTAGCATCTCACAATGTATTACTATCACACATTCTGTTAAAGATAAGTGCACATTCTCCAATCAAATATTTGAAAAGAACAATTTCTCTATTCATACTTTGACAGGTTAATTAGCATAAAAGATGTGGCACATATATACAATGGAATATTACTCAGACATAAAACAGAATGAAACTGAGTTATTTGTAGTGAGGCGGATGGACCTAGAGTCTGTCATACAGAGTGAAGTCAGAAAGAGAAAAACAAATACCATATGCTAACACATGTATATGTGGAATCTAAAATAATGGTACTGATGCACTCAGTGGCAGAGGAAGAATAAAGATGTAGATGTAGAGAACAGACTTGAGGACACAGGGAGTGGGGGGAAGGAGAGCTGGGACAAAGTGAAAGAGTAGTATTGACATTTATACACTACCAAGTTAAAATAGATAGCTAGTGGGAAGCAACAGCATAACACAGGGAGATCAACTCGATGATTTGTGATGACCTAGAGGGGTGGGATAGGGAGGGTGAGAGAGGGGATATGGGGATATATGTAAAAATACAGCTGATTTGCTTTGTTGTACAGAGGAAACTGGCAGAGTGTAAAGCTATTATACTACAATAAAGATCGAAAGAAAAAAATTATCATAAAAGGTTTTTTGTTTAAAAACATGATCTGAGACTCAACAGAAAGTTACTCAAGTTCAGCATTTCTATGCATGAGTTTCTTATCTTTCTCATTTGCTTACACCTAATAAAAATCTTAAAGGATTCTGGCACTTGGTAAATAAAAGCCAGAGACATATTAGTTTATCTGTTGAATCAAATTAATATATAACACATCTTCACTACCCTAGACTGTTACTGCCAGTGCAAATCTATTTGGTATTTGGAAAGATGGCTATTGAAGGTATCTTTCTCTTTGAGAAAAATAGTAAATGACATGTTTCTCTTACAAATGGTGGCCGTCTGGAGAAGTCTCCAAATAAAGAGGCATTCCAAATCAACATTGCTAGATAATTTTTTGTTTTATAAAATAGAAAGTTGGCCCAGGTTGGCTGCGGTAATAGCAACACCTGTCCATTGTGTGAAACACATTTGCATATTGGGATCTAATTTGCTTTAACACAAGCGATACTGTGAATTTTTTTTTTTACAGTTTTATGCTATGTGTTACACCGAAAGGCAGTCTGAAGCTTGAGCTACAGTGAGTTTATAATATTGCTTATAAGTGAAGTGAACTCCCATGTGTAAACACTTGATTGAAAAACTATGTTAGCAATCTGATTCAATTGTAGAATCATGTAATAAAGTATTTGTATAGAGATATCTAAAGGGGGCAGAACATGCAAGTAGAGACTTAAACATTTTGAAGGGGAATATTCTGAAGCAACCCTTCTTGCCACAGTCCCTCCCGAAGTTTGGGTGAGTTCATGGCTGGGTCCTCAGCTGTTGAAAGGCCTAAGCCGACCCTCATGCTTTCCCACCTGGACTCTGGCCCTGGGCTGCTGAGGGTCTCCCTGACGCCAGAGCCTCCTCCGCAGCGTTCACAGAAGTTCTGATCACAGTAATCCCCTGCCTAAAACACTTCCTCAGCCCCTGCTTTCTGCAGGAGAGAAGCCCTCCAGTCCGTCGGCATCAAGATCCTTTGCAGTTCAGCCTCTATTCCCTTTTTCAGTGTCACCGTTGTTACTTCCCCAGAGACCCTCTTTAATTTCTTGGCTCAGAGAGAAAGCAACTTATTGGACATCACATTGAAATCAATTTGTCTGTTTTGTTTTGTTTTTGGCTGTTTTTTTGTTTGTTTGTTTGTTTTGTTTTGTTTTTTTGCCTCACTGCCTGGTTTGTGGGATCGTAGTTCCCCAATCAGGGATTTTAACCCAGGCCCTGGCAGTGAAAGTGCCAGAGTCCTAACCAGTGAACAACCAGGGAATTCCCTGAAATCAATGTTTTGTGGGGCCTAAAGCTCATGTAATTTGCACGACCTTCTTAACAAAATTCCGAAATTCCAAATTACCCAAATAAAATGAAAACACTGAAGTATTTACTAAGAATGTGAAAATAATCACAACAAAGTACAAATTCCACAAAGCTAAAATATACCTCAAACATCACAAAATTCAGAATTATTTTTCTGAATTTTACTTAATATTTTATTAATTAACTGCCTGTAATTACATCTCTGTAATACTTTTTTCCTCCTCAGGTGTGTTTCATACTCTTTGATGACCTTTTGACAAGACAATTTTTTAATCCATAGTTCAGAAAAGTTTCTTTCAACTTCATACCTCATTGGTATATAACTTTCTAGGATTTTGTCACACATGGAGACTTTAACAATTTCTTTCAAATATGAGCTGGAAGAGTTCAGGGCAATTCATTTTTTGTTGGGCAGTGACTAATATTACATAATCTTTGAATTAAAGACACGTGAACCTATTTGTGGATATGTTCTTAGTGTGTTATATTAGGTGTTTTACGTTCTCTTTGTTGATGTCACTATTTCATGTCAAATCATCAAGATATTAAAATTTTTTTTCCTATATGTTCCTATAATTTACTCTCTTGTTAATTGGTTTACTAAGTAATATAATAACCTATTCATGGTACATTTATAATTGTTTGGTCTGCATTATCAATAGATTTTCTCTTTTGACTAGGTGTTATTGAGAACTGAATCTTTTGCTTTCAATTTTGCCATCAAACCACTCAACCTCTATCCACAGTGATTTTTAGGGAAGAAGAGGCCTGGAAACTATTTAGATAGTTTCACTGTAGCTTAGGTACTTCTTTTTCCTACAACAGCAAGAAACCAGGGAAAGCAGGGCCTTAGAAAAATTGAGTAGGTGTATCAGCTTTTTTTGAAAGGTAAAACTGACTTGGCAGTCAAGTCTATGGACTCTGTGACTAAGGAGCTACCCTATTGGTGGGTTCTTGAACACTGCAGAGAAGAGGGACCCAGGGAAGGAAAGACCATAATCCTCAATCATCTGCAGGTGGAAGGTTTGAATGTTGGGCCCTAAGCCATCTTTGTGAGAAGTCACTTCTTATACTCTAACCTGATATAAAGGGACTTTTCACATGCATCTATTGTGTACTTTTCAACAGAAGACTGTATTGAACAAGGAGTTATTGTTATGTCAGTGTATGCATGTGTGTGTGCACGCACCCATGTGCACGTCTCTCTGGATAACAGATGTCTGGCATGTGTTCTTAAATTTTCAAATCTCCTCCAGCAATCCCACTCCTTGGCATATATCCAGACAAAGCTATAATTCAAAAAGATACAAGCACCCCTATGTTCATAGCAGCAGCACTATTCACAATAGCCAAGACATGGAAACATTCTAGATGTCCATTGACAGATGAATGGATAAAAAGATGTGGTACATATATGCAGTGGAATACTACTCAGCCATAAAAAAGAAGAAAATAATGTCATTTGCAGCAACACAGATGCAACTAGAGATTATCACACTAAGTGAAGTAAGCCAGAAAGAGAAAGACAACTACCATATGATATCACTTATATGTGGAATCTAAAATATGACACAAATGAACCTATCTATGAAACAGAATCATGGACATAGAAAACAGACTGGTGGTTGCCAAAGGGGAGGGGGTTGGGGGGAGGGATAGAGTTGGGGCTAGCAGATGAAAGCTTTTATATATAAAATAAACAACAAGGTCCTACTGTATAGCACAGAGAACTATATTCAATATCCTAAGATAAACCATGATGGAAAAGCATATATATATATATATATATATATATATATAAAAGAAGAATGTATATATATATATATATATGTATAACTGAATCACTTTGCTGTACAGCATAAATTAACACATTGTAAATCAACTATATGTCAATTAAAAAATTTCAGATCTTCCTTCCTTATTCCAGTGACAGCTGGAAGTATCTACCCACCAATCATTGACTTATTCTTTAGGAGATATAGAAGAGGAACTGGGACCTAATCTCTGAAAACTTAACTCAAAGGAGCTATTGAAACATAACCAGATATGCATACTTAAAACCAGTTACAGTGGATTTAGGACAATTGAATCCCTAAAATTTCTGAGGCTGTCTCCGTATCTTCAACACTTGTATTTTCTTTAAAAAAAATTATTACTATTATAGCCGTCATAGCAGGTGTGGTGTCCATATTATTCTTTAGGTTAAAAAAACCGTGTTTCAAAATATGATGTAGTGGTGTGTCCTGCCAGAGCTGATGTGTTACCAGAGATTAAATTTGTGGGTTCTCCTCCCCAACCAATCTTCAGTCATAAAAAGGGACTAACAATTCCACTCCTTGGAATTATTAAAGGTAGCTCCTCTAGAATTTAGAAGTAGGTTCATTAGAAGAATTCCTTAGGAGGTTAGAGAGGGGTACCCCTGGGGTCCCTAAGTATAGCCTCCCTTTGGGGGAGGCAGATTGGTAGCCTCATTGTCTGGAAAAGGGAAATCAGTCTGACTCTATGTTTTGAGGGCTTAAAAGAAAAAGTGAAGTGGATCTCAGAGAGAGATGGGAGAAACTGTTTTGAGTTTGTGAGGTGATGGATATTGGAACTAGATCTGATTCCATGCTTCTGGGGCTCACTGGGGACTTGGAGGTTGGCTGGGGTGAGGGGAGAGGAGAGTGGCCATTCAGTGCTATACTATTGGGAGCACTAAATTACTGTTACACTTGGCTGTTTGCAATCTTTTCCAAATCATGTGGCTAATGCAGTTACTTTGTTGATGAAAATATTAAGTCAAATAGAAGTTGACTTTTTTTAAACCTTGGAGAGGCTTCTTTCTAGCTGACGTTACCAGGAGAAACAGTGAAAGGAAATGCACGATGTAGTTCTTTCTTTCATCTATCAAAACCCTATTGGCCATAGTAAACCTTTTTCTAGAAACTTCAAATAACAGATCAATGGTCAATAGTCCCCTGGGAACAATTCTCCCAGTTTTTTCTACATCATTGCTTCCTTCCCCCCACCCCCACCCCACCCCTCCCCAATATGAACTTTTTGAAAAGAATAGACCAGTTTCTGTCTTTCTTTTTTTTTAATGCCCCACCTTCTGGATTTGTCTGTTATCTTCATAGTGCTATTTAATCTATTCCTGTATCCCTTGAATTTCCTGTAAAGTGGAGACTAGAGCTAAAGGCTTGATTAACTTCAAGTTAAACATTTTTGGCAAGAATTGGTCATAGGCGATGCAATGGACTTCATGTTGCAACACACAAAGAACCACATAATCTCATATTGTCCCACTACTGTGACGCTTTAGTCATTTGGTTAAGATGGTGACCGCTAGATGTCGCCATTGTAAAGTAGGGTTTTTGTTCTGCAATTATAAAGTGGAGCTGCTTGAAAAATATTCTCATTAACAAATATTCTTATTTAGGGTTTTAAAGCACCCCCCTCCCATACTTTAATGGATCTGGGGATACCTTTGTCATCTTGATGCAGTGCCCTGTAAGTTATCTTTAAGTGGCAAAAACATTTAGACATCAAAAGATACAGCATTATGTTAGACACTTCACTTGTGGATTCGTATATTTATATGTTCAATCCATCATAGTCATCTTTCCTTTTGGTGCTCCTAAACAACTTTTTAAAAAAAGATCATTGGAGCTTTGTTTTATAAATAAAAGCTGGTAATATGCATGCATGTGATTTTCTTAACAGAATGAGGTATGTCACAGTGGAAAACATCACAGATTAGGCAATGGTTTTAGTTAGAGGAACATAATTGAAATTTTAGAAAATTAAAATTCAGGAAAAACAGTTGAAGAGGCTTATTAAAGACATGTTATCTCCAGTGATTTAAAAGAGATGGGGGGGCTTCCCTGGTGGTGCAGTGGTTAGGAATCCACCTGCCAATGCAGGGGACATGGGTTCGAGCCCTCGGCCAGGAAGATCCCACATGCTGTGGAGCAACTAAGCCCGTGTGTCACAACTGTTGAGCCTGCTCTCTAGAGCCCGTGAGCCACAACTACTGAAGCCCACACACCTAGAGACTGTGCTCTGCAGCAAGAGAAGCCACTGCAATGAGAAGCCCATGCACCACAGTGAAGAGTAGCCCCTGCTCGCCACAACTAGAGAAAGTCCATGTGCAGCAATGAAGACCCAACACAGCCAATAAATAAATGAATTAAAAAAAAAAAAGGAGATAGGAAAGTTCTCAAATCCTTTCCCCCAGTTCTCAGAGCCTTGTAAAGTGTTTCAACTTTAAAGATAAAGAACATCCTCTTGTTAAGTGATGTTTACAACAGGTGGTGCTATAGGAAGCTCTTCAATGATCACCAGCAGATTTTAAGGGTTGATGATGTAGTTCTTTATTGTTCATTTCTTCTTCTTTCTGTTTTTACTTTTGCAATTTGATGATTTTCTTTTGTATTATGATTTAGTTCCTCTCTCTTTGGTTTTTGAATCTATTGTACACTTTTGATTTGTGGTTACCCTGGTTTTCAACTATGTTAACCCATAATTATATCTACTTGCTTCAGACTGATAGTCATATAACTTCAAACACATTCTAAAAGATCTACATTTTTTACCCTCCTCCCCAATATTTTATGATTTTTATGTTCTGTTTTACATCTTCATGTTTATCCTGTTGCTGTTAATTGTAGTTATGATCACTTTTACAAATTTTTTTTTGATTTTTTTAAACCTCTGTACTGGCTTATTTAAGTAATCTTCAATTCTTTTATGTATTTGCCTTTCCTTTGTGATTTTCCTGTTCCTACAGCTTCTTGTCAAGCATGCAAGGAACATTCTCTAGGATAGACCACATACTAGGTTACAAAACAAGCCTTGACAATCTAAGAGGATAGAAATTATTTCAAACATCTTTTCTGTCCACAATGGTATGAAACTAGAAATCAACCACAGAGAGAAAAAATGAACACCTGGAGCCTAACAATGTGCTACTAAAAAACCAATGGGTCAATGATCAAATCAAAGAGGAAATCAGAAAATACCTCAGAGACAAATGACAATGAAAACACAACCTTATAAAATCTATGGGATGCAGCAAAAGCTGCTCTAAGAGGGAATTTCATAGCAATACAGGTCTTTCTAAAGAAACAAGAAGAACCTCAAATAAACAACCTAACCTACCACCCAAAAGAATTAGAAAAAGAACAAACAAAATCCAAACTCAACAGAAGGAAGGAGATAATAAAAATCAGAGAGGAAACAAAACAGAAATTTTAAAAATAGAAAAGATCAATAAAACCAAGAGCTTTTTGTTTTGTTCTGTTTTTAAAAGATAAACAAAATTGACAAACCTCTAGCCAGGCTCACCAAGAAGGAAAGAAGAGGACCCAAATAAACAAAATAAGAAATGAAAGAGGAGAAATAAAACAGAATACAAAAAACCATAAGAGAATACTATAAGCAGATATATGCCAACAAATTGGACAACCTGGAAGAAATGGACAAGTTTCTAGAAACACAGCCTGCAAAAACTGAGTCAAGAAGAGACAGATAATTTGAACAACCAATCATTAGAAGTGAAGCAGAATCTGTAATTACTGGAAAAAACCACCTGCAAACAAAAGTTGAGAACCAGATGACTTCACTGGGGAATTCTACCAAACACACAAAGAAGAACTTATACCTATCCTTCTCAAACTATTCCAAATACTGAAGAGGAGGGCACACTCCAAAATTCATTCTATGAAGCCACCATCACCCTGATACCAAAACCAGACAAGGACACTACAAAGAGAGAGAGAGAGAGAGAAAACTACAGGCCAATACCTTTGATGAATATAGATGCAAAATTCCTCAACAAAATATTAGGAAACCAAATTCAATAATACATAAAAAGGATCATACACCATGATCAAGTTGGATTCATTCCAAGGTTGCAAGGATGGTTCAATATGTGCAAATCAATCAATGTGATACATCACATCAACAGAAGACAAAAATCACATGATCAAGGAGAAAAAGATGGCGGCAAAGTAGAGGGACGTGGAATGCATCCCTCTCCACAGATGCATTGAGAATGCACCAAAAGATGCAATAATTCCCACAGAGAACCAACTAAACACCAGCAGATGACCTTGGACACCAGAAAGGACCACAAGGATCCCAACATAACCATTAGGGAGGCATCTACAATGGCTCAAAGAGGGTGAAGCGGCTGAGCTGTGGCAGACGGGAGGGAGTGAGAAACACACGGAGGGTCAGCACCACAGCTCAGCATTCCCGGACTGAGACGTCGATTCACAGCTGAACAGAGGGTCTGGGAGTGGGAGCGTGGGAACCAGAGAGCTGGTTCAGGGTGAGAAAAATTGTTGCCAGTAAGGTGACGGACTGAGAGGACAGGAGGGAAGAGGTCCACAACGAAGAGAGCCTGCCCCTGAGAGCTGCCCGGCCATGATGGCAGCTGGATGCTGCAGGCTCATGGGTGGCGGGGAGGAGCAATGGGCATAGCCTCTCTCTCTTTCAGCGCCTGCAACAGGATGTGGAGGGACCCCTGTGGGCCACCTAAGGCTCTCAGGGATAACAAGGACCCTCAGGCCCTTGGGTGGGGCTAGCAAAAAGCCCTGGAAAGCAGCCGAGAGCAGGCTTGGAACCCTGCAGCAGGGAGGCTGCTGAGAAAAAAAAAAAAAAAAAAACCTGGAGAGAGGCCCAACTCTGAGACTTTCTGTTTACACCGGAGCCACCAGCGTCCCTCTGAAACAACAGTGTGCCACTGCTCACTCACTCCCAGGGGAAGGAGCCACTATTGTACCCTCTCCCTCCCCACACACCAATGCTTACAGATGAACAATAAAGGAAGCTCTGCTGGTCACAGAATAATAAAAAAATCCCAAGGCGAGTAGAAGGACACTTACAGCTGAGACTCTAAGGAAACAGAAATATTAGTATCTATTGAGCTGGTCCATTCTTGGATCAGTTCTGGTTTTTTTTTTTTTCTCTCTCTTTTTTTTCTTTATTAATTATGATCCTAGTCCTAAGGAATCTACAAGTTTTATAACATATTTTTTAAATTCTATTTTTGATTCTATTTTTATTTTTTTACCTTCTTATATACCTCTATTTCTAGCTAAGTTTTTGGTAGTATGGACAATATATCTCTCATAACTTCCTTTCATCTCTATCTTTTATACAGTTCTATTCCTCTCTTTTTACTTGCATATTTCCAGTCACACTACGCTCTTCTGTTTCATGTCTTCCATCCATTTTTAACTTATTTTATCTTAACATACTTATAAGCAACACTACTGACCTGCTCAAACTCCTTGCTCTATTCTCCAAATGACACACTGCCTTGGTATTTAATATTAGGTTTTTGTCTTTATCTTAGTTCTTATTAAAATTGTCTAATTTCATTCTGAGAATCTCCATTCTGTCTGGTGGTACTCTAGCTCTTTTTTATATTTGATCCTAGCTTACAAAATCTCCCTGGATTAATGTTTGTATGTGTAAGGTGTTATTTGTTTGTTTGTTTGTTTTTGCTTTTGTTTCCTTTTGTTCTGTTTTGGTTTTGAATTTCTGTTGGGTTTCTCTTTGAATATCTGATAGCATACTGGGGTTCTTCTGTCAGGTCTTTCCAGAGCCTTATGTCCTAATGGATTCAGTAATTGTGTGTCTCATACATGTATGTGTTTCCTAGACTTAGTATTTGTTTAACCCAACACTCGGACATTAGTCTGGGGCTTGGACAGTCTTCTATAAACCCCTCTATTGCCAGGACAAGCAACTCCAGAAGTTTGGACTACCATGAGGAAACAAAGAAACACCATGCAGGCAAAGGAGCAGGAAAAAAATCCACAAGACCAAATAAATGAGGAGGAAATAGGAAAAATGCCTGAAAAAGAATTCAGAGTAATGATAGTAAAAATGATACAAAATCTCGATAACAAAATAGAGAAAGCACAAGAAACAGTTCATAAGAACTCAGAAAAACAAACAGCAATGGATAACAAAATAACTGAAATTAAAAATACTCTAGATGCTATAACCAGCAGAATGACTGAGGCAGAAGAACGAATAAGTGAGTTGGAAGATAGAATGGGGGAAATAACTGCCACAGAGCAGGAAAAAGAAAAAATAAAAAGAATAGAAGACAGTCTCAGAGACCTCAGTAATAACATTAAGCATACCAACACTCGAATTATAGGCATCCCAGAAGAAGAAGAAGAAAAGAAAGGGTCTGAGAAAATATTTGAAGAGGTTATAGTGGAAAACTTCCCCAACATGGGAAAGGAAATAATTAACCAAGTCCAAGAAGCACAGAGAGTCCCATACAGAATAAACCCAAGGAGAAATACACCAAGGCACATATTAATGAAACTAATGACAATTAAACACAAAGAAAAAATATTAAAAGCAGCAAGAGAAAAGCAACAAATAATATATAAAGGAAAACCCATAAGGATAACAGCTGACCTTTCTACAGAAACTCTGCAGGCCAGAAGGGAATGGCAGGATATACTGAAAGTCCTGAAAGAGAGAAACCTACAGCCAAGAATACTCTACCCAGCAAGAATCTCATTCAGATTTGAGGGAGAAATCAAAAGCTTTCCAGACAAGCAAAAGTTAAGAGAATTCAGCACCACCAAACCAGCCTTACAACAAGTGCTAAAGGAACTTCTCTAAGTAGGACACACAAGAAAAGGAAAACACCTACAAATACAAACCCAAAACAATTAAGAAAATGGTAATAGAAACACACATGTCAATAATCACCTTAAACGTAAATGGATTAAATGCTCCAACCAAAAGACACAGACTGGCTGAATGGATACAAACACAAGACCCTTCTATATGCTGCCTACAAGAAACCCACTTCAGACCAAGGGATACATATAAACTGAAAGTAAAGGGATGGAAAAAGATATTCCATGCAAATGGAAGCCAAAAGAAAGCTGGAGTAGCATTACTTATATCAGACAAATCAGACTTGAAAGTAAAGACTATTACAAGAGACAAGGAAGGACACTACATAATGATCAAGGGGTCCATCTAAGAAGAACATATCACAATGGTAAGTATCTGTGCCCCCAACATAGGAGCACCTCAATACATAAGGTAAATGCTAACAGCCATAAAAGGGGAAATCGACAGGAACACAATAATAGTGGGAGACTTGAACACCCCACTTACATCAATGGACAGATCATCCAAACAGAAAATAAATAAGGACATACAAGCTTTAAATGACACATTAGACCATCTCGACTTAATTGATATTTATAGGACATTCCATCCAAAAATGACAGAATACACTTTCTTCTCAAGTGCACAAGGAACATTTTCCAGGATAGATCACATCTTGGGTCACAAATCAAACCTTGGCAAATTCAAGAAAACTGAAATCATATCAAGCATCTTCTCACACCATAACGCCATGAGACTAGATATCAATTACAGGAAAAAAACTGCAAAAAGTACAAACACATGGAGGCTAAACAATTCACTATTAAACAACCAAGAAATCATTAAAGAAATCAAAGAGGAAATCAAAAAATATCTAGAAACAAACGACAATGAAGACACAACAACCTAAAACCTATGGGACACAGCAAAAGCAGTTCTAGGAGGGAATTTTATAGCAATGCAGTCCTACCTTAATAAACAAGAAAAATATCAAATAAACAACCTAACCTTACACCTAAAGCAATTAGAAAAAGAAGAACAAAGAAACCCCAAAGTGAGCAGAAGGAAAGAAATAAAGATCAGAGCAGAAATTAATGAAAAAGAAAGGAAGGAAGCAATAGCAAAAATAAATAAAACTAAAAGCTGGTTCTTTGAGAAGATTAACAAAATTGATAAACCATTAGCCAGACTCATCAAGAAAAAAAGGGAGAAGATGCAAATCAACAGAATTAGAAATGAAAAAGGAGAAATAACAACGGACACCTCAGAAATACAAAGGACCATGAGCAACTACTACAAGCAACAATATGCCAATAAATTGGATAACCGGGAAGAAATGGATAAATTCTTAGAAAAATACAATCTTCCAAGACTGAACCAGGAAGAAATAGAAAATATAAACAGACCAATCACAAGTATGGAAATTGAGGCAGTGATTAAAAATCTCCCAACAAATAAAAGCCCAGGGCCAGATGGCTTCACAGGTGAATTCTAGCAAACATTTAGAGAAGAGCTAACACCTATCCTTCTCAAACTCTTCCAAAATATTGCAGAAGGAGGAACACTCCCAAACTCATTCTACGAGGCCACCATCACCCTGATATCAAAACCAGGCAAAGATGTCACAAAAAAAGAAAATTACAGACCAATATCACTGATGAATATAGATGCAAAAATCCTCAACAAAATACTAGCTAACAGAATCCAACAGTACATTAAAAAAATCATACACCATGATCAAGTGGGGTTTATCCCTGGGATGCAAGGATTCTTCAATATACGCAAATCAATCAACATGATACATCATATCAACAAATTGAAGGATAAAAACCATATGATCATCTCAATAGATCCAGAAAAAGCTTTTGACAAAATTCAACATCCATTTATGATAAAAGCTCTCCAGAAAATGGGCATAGAAGGAAATTACCTCAACATAATAAAAGCCATATATGAGAAACCAAAAGCCAACATCATTCTAAATGGGGAAAAACTGAAAGAATTCCCTCTAAGAACAGGAACAAGACAAGGGTGTCCACTCTCACCATTATTATTCAACATAATTTTGGAAGCTTTAGCCACAGCAATCAGAGAAGAAAAAGAAATAAAAGGAATCCAAATTGGAAAAGAAGTAAAATTGTCACTCTTTGCAGATGACGTGATATTATACATAGAAAACTGTAAAGACTCTACCAGAAAACTGCTAGCACTAATTGATGAGTTTAGTAAAGTAGCAGGATACAAAATTAATGTGCAGAAATCTCTTGCATTCCTACACACTAACAATGGAAGAGCAGAAAGAGAAATTAAGGAAACTCTCCCATTCACCATTGCAACAAAAAGAATAAAATACCTAGGAATAAACCTGCCTAAGGAGGTAAAAGATCTGTATGCAGAAAACTTTAAGACACTGATGAAAGAAATCAAAGATGACACAAACAGATGGAGGGACATACCATGTTCCTGGATTGGAAGAAGCAACATAGTGAAAATGTCTGTACGACCCAAAGCAATTTACAGATTCAATGCAATCCCGATCAAGTTTCCAATGGCATTTTTCACAGAACTAGAGCAAGAAATCTTACGATTTGTATGAAAACACAGAAGACCCCGAATAGCCAAAGCAATCTTGAGAAGGAAAAATGGAGTTGGTGGAATCAGGCTTCCTGACTTCAAGCTATACTACAAGGCCATAGTGATCAAGACAATATGGTACTGGCACAAAAATAGAAAGGAAGATCAATGGAATAGAATAGAGAACTCAGAGGTAAGCCCAAACACATATAGGCAGCTTATCTTTGACAAAGGAGGCAAGAATATACAATGGAAAAAAAGACAGCCTCTTCAATAAGTGGTACTGGGAAAATTGGACAGCAACATGTAAAAGAATGAAATCAGAACACTTCCTAACACCATACACAAAAACAAACTCCAAATGGATTCAAGACCTACATGTAAGGCCGGACACTATAAGACTCCTAGAGGAAAACATAGGCAGAACACTGTATGACATACATCAAAGCAAGATCCTTTTGGACCCACCTCCTAGAATAATGGAAATAAAATCAAGAATAAACACATGGGACCTAATGAAACTTAAAAGCTTTTGCACAGCGAAAGAAACCATAAAGAAGACAAGAAGGCAACCCTCAGAATGGGAAAAAATAGCTGCCAAAGAGACAACGGAAAAAGGATTAACCTCCAAAATATACAAGCAGCTCATGCAGCTTAATACCAAAAAAGCAAATAACCCAATCCACAAATGGGCAGAAGACCTAAATAGACATTTCTCCAAAGAAGACATACAGATGGCCCACAAACACATGAAAAGATGCTCAACATCACTAATGATCAGAGAAATGCAAATCAAAGCCACAATGAGGTATCACCTCACACCCATCGGAATGACCATCATCACAAAATCTGGAAACAACAAATGTTGGAGAGGGTGTGGAGAAAAGGGAACTCTCCTGCACTGTTGGTGGGACTGTAAGTTGGTACAGCCACCATGGAAAACAGTTTGGAGGTTCCTGAAAAGACTAAAAATAGAACTACCATATGATCCAGTAATCCCACTCCTGGGCATATACCCAGAGAAAACCATAATCCCAAAAGAAACATGTACCATACTGTTTATTGCAGCACTACTTACAATAGCCAGAACATAGAAGCAACCTAAATGCCCATCAGGAAATGAATGGATAAAGAAGATGTGGCATATATATACAATGGAATATTACTCAGCTATAAAAAGGAATGAGATGGAGCTATATGTAATGAGGTGGATAGACCTAGAGTCTGTCATACAGAGTGAAGTAAGCCAGGAAGAGAAAGATAAATATTGTATGCTAACTCATATATATGGAATCTAAAAATGGTACTGATGGACTCAGTGACAAGACAAGAACAAGGACGCAGATGCAGAGAATGGACTGGAGAACTTGAGGTTTGGGGGGGGCGGGGGGGTGAAGGGGAAGCTGAGACGAAGTGAGAGAATAGCATAGACATATATATACTACCAACTGTAAAATAGATAGCCAGTGGGAAGTTGCTGTATAACAAAGGGAGTTCAACTTGATGATGGATGATGCCTTAGAGGACTGGGACGGGGAGGGTGGGGGAGACTCGAGGGAGGGTGGGGGGGGGAGTTGAGGGAGGGAGGGAATACGGGGATATGTGTATAAATACAGATGATTGAGATTAGTCTACCTCAAAAAAATTAAAAAAAAAAAAAGAATTCAGAAGAGGGGAGGTCAGTGTGGGCTAGAGAAGTCCAGGAAGGCTGCTTGGAAGAATTGAGACTTGAGCTGGCCTGTGAAGGATGACAAGGATGTTAATAGAGAGGAGAAGGAGCCCATTCTAGGGCATCCACACATACCCATATGGTCTGTCCCTCTACCCTCCTATCACCACATCACAGCTTTTCCCACTGTCTACACAGGACAGGCACAAGGGGACCCCAGGTGCCCCATCACACCCTGAGCGTCATCACAACCCACCCAAGTGCTCTAGACACTCAGGCACAAGATAGGGGTTTCCTTCTTGGTGACCTCCGAGGCACGAGGCTCCTCCCACCTTGAGTAGCTCCTGGGCTCTTACACCCTGAACCATCCCCAGCAGAGACACCATCCAGGGGCTGCATTCATACACAACTTCCACCATGTAACTAATATTCTTGAGAACTGCTGTGTGCCCAGCTCTGGGCTGTGAAGGATCCAGAGAAATCAAAGACATGGTTCCTGAGTTCAAGATGCTTTAGTCTATTTGGGGATACAGGGAGAGACATAAGGGGAGATGAAGGGTAGGGAGGTAAATGACAAGGGGGAGACTAAAAATGGGATTTAACAGAGGTTCAGAGAAGGAACAATCAGGGTGGGCTGGAGGATTTGGTGGGGTGGGGGGGAGGGCATGCAGGAGGAGCAAAGACCTTTGCAGGGGCTCAGGATTGTGGAGCTGGGAATCTGGGGATGGAAGGGAGGTCAGAGCACATTTGTCCAGGGTATAATGGGCTTAAAAAATCCAGCTGGTAAAATTGGAAACAACCCAGGTTGTCCAGCTAAAGATGACTGGTTAAATAAATTATGGCATATTCACACACACACACACACACACAAATCACATGATCATCTTGATAGATGCTGAAAAAGCATTTGATGAAATTCAACATCCATTCATGATAAAAGCTTTCACCAAAGTGGATGCAGAGGGAACATATCTCAACATAATAAAAGTCATTTACGACAAACCCACAGCCAACAAAATACTCATTGGTGGAAAGCTGAAAGCCTTCCCACTAAATTCAGAAACAAGACAAGGATGCCTACTCTGACCACATCTATTCAACATAGTACTGGAAGTCCTAGTCACAGCAATCAGACAAGAAAAAGAAATAAAAGGTATCCAAATTGGAAAGGAAGAGGTCAAATTGTCACTATTTGCAGATGACATGACACTCTATATAGAGAATCCCAAAGACTCCACACAAAAACTATGAGAAATAAAGCTTTTTATTTTTTTACTCCAGTCTCAGCCTCTCTCCCTCTTTCCCTTCCTCCCTCCCTCCCTCCCTAACCCTCTTCCTAACTCCTGTCTTGGTATTTTTTTACTTGTGTAATGTTATTCTAAGTGAAGAAACATTAAAATTTTACAAATAATAAATGCTGGAAAGGTTGTGAAGAAAAAGGAAGCTTCCTACACTGTTGGTGGGAATGTAACTTGGTGCATCCACTGTGGAAAACAGTATGGAGGTTCCTCAAAAAATTAAAAATAGAGTTACCACATGATCTAGCAATCCCACTCCTGGGCATATATCCAGAAAAGATGAAAACTCTAATTCAAAGAGATAAATGCACCCCAATGTTCATAGCAGCACTATTTACTATAGCCAAGACATGGAAACAACCCAAGTGCCCAACAATTGGTTTAAGAGGAAGTAGCATACATACATACACACACACACACACACACACATACTGGAGTACTATCAGCCATAAAAAAGAATGAAATAATGCCATTTGCAGCAATGTGGATGGACCTAGAGAATATTACGCTTAGTGTCTTTCTCAGATAAATACTATATGATATCACTTATATGTGGAATCTAAAAAATAATATAAATAAATCTATATACAAAACAGAAACAGACTCACAGACATAGAAAACAAACATGATTACTGAAGGGAGGTGGGGAGGGATAAATTAGGAATATAGGATTAGTAGATACAAACTACGATACATAAAATAGATAAGCAACGAGGATTTACTAAATAGCACAAGGAACTATATTCAATATCTTGTAATAACCTATAATGGAAAACAATCTGAATAAATATATATATAACTGAATCACTGTGTTGTACACTTGAAATTAACACAATATTGTAAATCAACTATACTTCAATTAAAAAAATTTTTTTAAAAAGCTTTTTATGTTAGTGACATTAACACTTTGTGATATGGTACTACATTTTTTTCTGTTTGGCATTTATCCGTTGATTTTCTGTAGAGTAATTTTTGCCATGCAAAAACTTTCCGGGTTTTGTGTAGTCAATGTTATCAATATTTTCTTTTATAGCTGTATTTTGAATCACGATTAGGAAAGTCTTCCTTATTGCCAGAGTATAAAGGAATCCACCCAGGTTTTCTATTTTTTTCCCTTAAGTAGTGGCTCTCTGATCTCATTGAAGTTTATCCTAGTGTTATCTGTTTCCATGTGCCTAATTAGTTGTGGCAACACCACTTACTGAAAGTCTACTGTGGGGGTGTGGGGAAGGGGGAACTGGATGAAGGTGGTTAAAAAGCACAAACTTCCAGTTATAAGATAAATAAGTACTAGGGGTGTAACATACAACATGATTAATATAATTAACACTGCTGTATGTTACAAATGAAAGTTGTTGAGAGAAAATTCTAAGGGTTCTCATAAAGAAATGATACTTTTTTCTTTAATTTTGTGTCTATATGAGAAATAAGGATGTTCACTAAACTTATTGTGGCCCTCATTTCATGATACATGTAAGTCAGTCATTATGCTCTATACCTTAAACTTATACAGTGCTGTACGTCAACCATGCTGTCTTATTTTATATGAAATTTCCATATGCACTGGTTAATATATCTGGATTTTTGTGTGTTTTTTTTCCACTAGACTTTCTGTTTAGTCATTCATATGTTCTTTGGCTGATGATCGATTAATTCAGTGGAATGGATTAAATTCCTTTAAACAATTAATTCTACTTATGAACAGAAAGGGCACATCCCATGATAAGCAGGAATTTTTAGGTTGCTTTTAGCTTACAGACACTTGGATAGGCAGGCTTTCAACACCTCCCTCTCAAATCCTGTTATTTTGAGGATGATCATCTCAAAGCACGACTTATAAAGAACATGGTTAGCACCAGGAAGTCTCACTTAACTCTTAGTACTCAAAGTACTTGTTTGAACATGGCTGTAATTTTTCACGGCTTCCCATTTAATACCACTGTGATTTAACCCCTACAGTTTAAAAAGCTTTTTTCAAAGATTAAATCAAAAATTTTAGCTTTATATTCTGTATAGCCACAGAATTAATGAACAATTTCCCCGTAGTCTAAAAAATGACCAGAGGTGTTTGTAACCCCCAAACAGTGAATATATGTTCTTTTCACAGTTTTCTCTATATATACATCTATTATTTTTGGATTATTAATAATGATTATTTCAAATTTCTATATCCTTATTTTTGTTTATTTGATCTGTCATTTTCTGTGTTAAAATATTCTATGATGGTAGGCATAGAGTTTTTATTTTATAAGATGAAAAGAGTTCTGGAGATGGATGTGGTGATGGTTAAACATTATGAAAGTATTTAATACCACTAAATTGTGTGTTTTAAAATGTTTAACATGGTCAATTTTAAGTTATGTTATGTTAAATTTTATGTGTATTTTACCACAATTAAAAAAATTTCATTATAATTGTGGTTGTACTCATTTCTGTTTATTCAAATGTTGCAACCAGGATTTGAGCAGGAAAAAGCAGTTGAAGAAGGAAGAGTACAGTATGATGCCATTGGCATAAAGTTTTAATTCATGCCAATCCTGTTATATATTTTTCAAGAAGTCATATACACGCAGCAAAAAGCTTCCCATACTCATGTGACAAGAAAAAGGGAAAAAAACATTTTTCAAGCGCAAGTACTAAAAATTTAATCCCAGGTGAACAGATGATTCCAGAGACTCATCTTCCCTCATAGATTGGCTCCTAAAAGTCTCTGGGGTCACTCAGCCCTTTAAGTCCACAGGTTAGGGGCAGCTGCTTCTCCTTCCACACGGCTGGGGTCATTTGCTTCGCCCACAGCCCGAAGCCCAGCCTACACTCCAGCTGAGAGCTGCTTGAAAGAGGAAAGTATTTAAGCACAGGAGCCCTACCCTGCCAAGACTTCAAAACTCTTGGCCTTAGCAGCTAAAAGAACAGCGAGAGTGGACTCTAGGCTGCTGGCGGTGGGATTCCTGGCTGCAAGAGAGACTTCGGGTGGGTAAGCTCTGTCCTAGGGTGTGGGAGGGCAGCGCGGATCCCTGTCTCTATAGGCACTTATCATGCCGTGCCAATCATAGTGTTGGATTGAGGGGCACCTTGAAACCAACCTACAGCCCACATACCTACAAACCAGTCTTATTTGGTCCACACAATCTTGGCATTACTTAAAATCAGGACATTTCACGTACATCTCCGGGTCCCTGGCTTTTTTTTTTTTATTTTTTTGGGGGTACACCAATCATCTGTTTTTATACACATATCCCCATATTCCCTCCCTTCCTTGACTCCCCTCCCCTCGAGTCCCCCCCACCCTCCCCGCCCCAGTCCTCTAAGGCATCTTCCATCCTCGAGTTGGACTCCCTTTGTTATACAACAACTTCCCACTGACTATCTATTTTACAGTTGGTAGTATATATATGTCTGTGCTACTCTCCCTGGCTTTTCTTAGAAAACCATGAAGCTCTGGCAGGATCCATACACAATAGCTCTCTGTGGCCACCAGAGAACCCCAGCAGCAGCTTGCTTCCCCTAGGTAGTGGGCCAGCTGTGGCGACGAAGGTAGCTTTTTACCCCGTATCTGTGACCTAGTCCTTCCTCTGTCTGCTGAACACCATGGCATTACTTAATACATGAGAGGCTTCTTTTTGCCCTCAGAGCCTCCAATTATGGATGTCATAAGTTGAGCCCAAAGAGCGGCCACTTGCCTTGGATTCTGTACTCCCAGGTGGCCCTGTCTAGGAGGCACTGCTTTCCTAACAACAAAGGATGTGGAAGGAAGATGTTTCTGACCACAGAAGGAAGACCTGAGTTGGCAAAGGAGTGATTCTTGGAAGAAAATTTATAAGCAAATCTGTTGGTGAGGGTTCCTGAGTGACCCTGAGCTAATCCTTTCTGCTACTGCTCCTTGCCAAGGAGTAGGGTCACAATAGAAGCCCCACATGAGCTTTAGGGGGACCAGAGAACTTGTGTGTAGCTTCTGTTTATGGTCCTAGGCTAGGAAAGAGCCTCATGAGCTAGGGCAACTGCAGCAGAGCGGGTTGGGGGGCAGGGCTCATGAAGGCTGCGAGAAGGCCTGGATTTCCCCCCTTCCCCGCAGTGTCTCAGGGCTCCGGAGTGTGGTAGGAGAGCACCAGAGTCTTCCTCACTGCTCTGGAATGGCAGCCGGCCCATAAAGAGAGTCGGCATACCTGGATGGCCCCATTGTTAGGAAGGCAAGCTGATTAGAGACCACTGAAGGGAGAGAAGAGGGGGTGCTGACAGTGCTTCAGCAAGGAAGGCAAAACACGTGGGTGCAGCTGAACCAGGACCAGCAGGGGCCGGACACCTCTGAACACCAGCATAAGTGGCTATTAGAGATAGGCGCCCAGGAGCTTCCTTCCCAAAGCCTGGGCAACACGGAAGACCCCTAGGAATTTAACCTCAGGGAGTGGAAGAACAAAACTAAGGGAGAAATCCTGGAATCACTGAGTATTAACCCAAAAGGGAGAGTCCCAAACTGGAGGTAACACGGTCTCTCTTGGATTAGAAAGACTATTTTTTTGCTGGAGGCAAAATTTGGAGCTTCAGAGATAATTACAGAAAATAATTATACTTCAAACCTAGTGTGATACCACTTAAACCCAGGGCACCTGTACTGAGTCTGAATGAGGGATTCGTTTCCACAGCAATGCTGTGCCTTAAATACCCACCAAGCTCCTCTGAGGATAGTGTTACATGTTCTCCTTGCAGGGTTTCTCATCCTTGGCATTGTTGACACTTGGGGCTGGATGATTCTTTGTTTTGAGGGGTACTGTATGCATTTAGGATGTTTAGCAGCATGTTTGGCCTCCACCCACTAGATCCCTGTAGCACCCCTGTCTCTGGTGTGACAACAGAAAATGCCTTCACATGTTGCCAAATGTCCCCTTGGGGACAAAAATCACCCATGATTGAGAACCGCTGTGCTAAGGCTCGCTCCTCTCCCAATTTGTAGAGCCCTCGGGCATAAAGTAAAACACACAGAGCTGACCTCCAAGGCATTGCTAGTACAACTCCAGGTGCTTCTGATTCCACCAGGTTCTGAAAGACCCCAGAAGAGACGGCCTGACTAGGCAGAACCCAGCTTTGCCCCCAGCGCATAGGAAAATGGCTGGAGGGAATCGAGAAGTCTGGATGACCAGCAGCTTTAAAAAGACAACGGGATGAAGGGAATCTTTAAAAGTCAGTGAGATACTAGGTATGACTGTACACTAATATCTGGCAGTTAAGTTTCACCTGTTCACTTCTGGGGCAGGGTTTACATGCATTGAGAAGCAGAGCTTAGAGTCTGGGGTAGGAGACGTGAAGATACTTTGTATTGAGTCTGTTCTTCCATGGATGTAAACTGAACTTCAGTCATTCAATAACTTATGCAAGTTTCCCTCTGCTTGGGGAAAATCATTTTGGAGGACTGCCTCTGGACCTTAAGTTATATTGTGGAATTTGTACTGGCGATAATTGACTTCTCTCCTTAACTCTCCCAATTGGCTTCAAACTTGTTTCTTTCTACAACCTCAATCTTCTGAGAGCTTCTCAAGAAAAATGAGTGAAACATAGGTTTGAGTCTGGCCCTTGATGAAAACACCAAGGAGATTCCCTTTCATATCACCAAATCCGATTCCGCCAACGAAAATACTGGGTCCTTGTTTCTTCTACTCTCACTGAACCAGCAGACTTTCCTGACAGATCTCAGAACCCAAAGGCTTCAAACCTGGATTTTGAGGAAATTAATACCTATGGGGACTAGAATCATGCAGACATTGAAAATGAAACCTTCATGTGGAATGGATGGGGAAAATCATGCCCGGACAAGGTAGGTCCCTGGGTTCTTCCCATTGGAGTCTGGGGAAGGGGAACATCTCCTAGGAGAGGGGAAGGAATATTATCTCTACTTTTATGGACACTTGCTTCCACAGGCTCTACCCACAGCATTGAGCAAGTCAGAGGTCCAAGCCATCAGAAAATGGAATTCTCTCCACAAGAAGAAAGCCCAGTCAGAACCACATGATGCTATTGGAGAGCAAGTAGGGGTCTAGAATTTAGCCAGACTAGGAACTGGTAAACAATGGTCCCTTTATTGCAGGGACTACTCATCTTGCCAGAATTCATTCTTTTAAAAATTTATTTATTTCTTGGCTGTGTTGGGTCTTTGTTGCTGCACACAGGCTTCCTCTAGTTGCATGAGAGAGGGCTACTCTTCATTGTGGTGTGCAGGCTCCTCATTGTGGTGGCTTCTCTTGTTGCAGAGCATGGGCTCTAGGCACGTGGGCTTCAGTAGTTGTGGCACATGGGCTCAATAGTTGTGGCTCACGAGCTCTAGAGCGTAGGCTCAATAGTTGTGGTGCACAGGCTTAGTTGCTCCATGGCATGAGGGATCTTCCTGGGGCAGGGATCAAACCTGTGTCCCCAGGATTGGCAGGCGGATTCTTAACCACTGCACCACCTAGGAAGTCCCCAGAATTCATTTTTAAGTCACTGAAATCTAAGCTGGTTTCTCCCTGGATAGTCCTGAGGAGACATTTTGATAGGTGGTTGAAATCAGACATTTTGTTAGCTGCCCCTTTAAGCAAGTGGGATTTTCTGACATTAGGGTTCTTTTAGCTGTGACAGGACCACTCTGTGTAGCATCTACCTAAGCCTGTTCCACATTGTTCCCATGGGACTTGGGGGGCAAAGGGAACCCATGTAAACGTGGGGATCATGCTACCTGCCGTGTAATAAGTCTTTTGTCTTTGACCCAAGGCTCTCGTGTCTTCTTGCCTGGTATCCATAAAACAGTGGTCTGCAGACTAACTCATCCACTTGCAAGTGAGGTAAGGTCAGAGACCCTCCACAGTTAAGTTTTTGGTGAGAATGGAATGGCTGGTTCTGAGATCAGCTCAAGTCAAGCTGCTGATCTAAACATGTTTTTGATGCCAAAAGTTGACCTGCTTCTCGCATGGCCGGCGAGCCCACATCATGAGGGGTGTCTCCTCTTCATCTGCTAGCAGATCAACTCTCAGCCCTTCAACCCCCACTGAGCCTGTTGGAGCTGCCTCGATACTTACATCACTTCACGTTACTGATCAGCTTATTGTGATTACACTGAAAGCGAGGCTAGGGGATCCCAACTTTAATTTTTAAGTTTTATATCAGATGCCCTTATCTTTCTCACCTGCCTCTTCCAGATAAAAGGTGTGGATGTGAGGAGGAGATGACTGGATGAAAGGTAAAGTTACAGCTACTGGAATGAGACACAAGATTTTGTGAAGGTGAAGGAAGAGCAACAAAGTGGAACCAAGCAGAGCCCTACAGCACCTCCCCCTCCAGTACAAAACTGGGTAATGATTAGGACAACAGTCTCAGACTCAGTGTTGATGCACAGTCCTGAGTTGTCTTATAGATACTATAACTGCCACCAGAGGGAAAAAACTAACTGCATGATGACCAGACTGTAAGCCATGACACAAGCTGCTCCAACTTGAGCAGTATTGAATCTGTGACTAGCACAATTCCAAGAACTGGACTCAGGAGAATGGGATTAACATTACTGCTCATAATAATCTATATCTTTGTGGGCATCAAAATATTTGTAGCTTGTTCTGCCTGTACACGTAAATGGGCAACCAAAATGGTCAGCAAAGAGATGCTACAGACCCACGTTGACATCTTCCACTCTGAGAATACGGCGTCCTATGTCAGCATGAAGACGTTACAGAAGATGGACTTTTGCCCCTAATCCCATAGTAATGGAATGATGTTTCAACAAGTGGGGATTCGTAAGCAGGTCCTTTCAGGAAACCGCCATCAGCAGGAAGCCCTTTTTCTTGTCACTTTAGCAAAGCTATATGGTAACTAATTTTAAACCAGACACCCCCATGCCACGCTCTATTCATCTCTGACCCAAACACACCTTTCAAATCTTTTAATCACAATACCTTGCCTAACTTGTTTCTTCCCATAAATCAAAGGAGTAAAAATAAGTAATTAACAGATGACCAGATCTCTTTCCTAGCTTCCCCTCAGTAATCTCCCCCAAAAGTTGTGTGACCAAACTGCGTGAACAAGGTAGCACCTAGAGGAAAATCACAAGGAGCTGACAAGCCTGCACACAGTGGGGGATGGTGGCGACTCTGACCCCCATCTCAATGATTAACTGAGATCACTTCTGTTTCTCTTTAAAAAGTTTCATGGCTGAGCATAATCGTCGGAGGTGGTTTGAGGGGGGACACTGAGTCCACTATCTCCCCAGGTTACCGGCATTCTGATTAAAGGCAACTTTTTCTTCTATCACTTGTAAGTATGTAATTGATGGTAAGTAGCAAGCACTGGGACCCAATTCACCTGATTTATTCAGTAACAAAAGCAGCACCTGGGAGGTGAACCTGCCTGGAGCCTTTCTACAGGAAGAAAACCCATGATATAAACCCAACTCTCCCAAACTGTTGCAAGAAATTCAACAGGCTGACTCTATCATCCTCAGCCAGGTGGTTCTGACCACTCTGAGGTGAACAGATACAACCTAGTTGGTGTCGGGGACAAACTAGACTGAGTGTCCTTAGGCAGACCCTCCAAATGGACATAACTGGGAACTTGAAGGCTTACCAGTTGGCTGGTAACTACTGTCAACCTGTGCTTTCTGGCTGATGTATTGATAGATCCTACTTCAGAGGCCCTCCCCTGCCCCCTAAACTGTAAACTTTCCAAGGACACTATCTGTGCAATTGCTAATACATCCTGCCCCACTTGGATTAATGTTTTGGGTAATACAGACCCTTAAGGACAAAGCCACTTGGCTTTCTAGGGTAGATACTGATAGTTGAACTTTGTTCAGCTGGAACTGTGGGGGGCATAGCCGAGGTCAATATTTCAGGGTGACCAGCAGGTCTAATTCTGCATAGAATACAAATTAAATAGCTTATGTTGGCTTAATTAATCATAATGGCCAACTCAATGGTATATTCATAGGAAAATTTGCCAGAAGCCAGACAATATAGACTCAAGGGGTGGATATTATTGGGAAGGTAATCCTCAATAGTATTGCTATACATCTTGGGACGTTTGTGTGGCAAATAGCCTGGGAAGACAGCTAATGTCCCTCTCTAGGGTGGAGGACATGTTTGTTCCTTGACTAAGATTGCAAAGATAGTGGATCACCATTGGCACCTGGATGTCCAATAGGCATCTCAAACTTATCTAAATCTGAACTGATTTTCTCTCCTAAGCTTATAACTCCTGTGGTTTTCAACCAACGTCAACTTTTCCTGTCACTTGGGTTGAAAATCTAACATGACTTTCTCTTCTTTCCCTCACACTACATGTCCCATCCATCATGAAATCCTGTTGGCTCTCTTTCAAAAGTCATCCCTCATTTTTCACAGAACTAGAATAAATAATCCTACAATCTAGATGGAACCATAAAAGACCCAGAATTGCCAGGCAATCCTGAGGAAAAAGAACATAGCTGGAGGCATAACCCTCCCAGACTTCAGACAATTCTACAAACTACAGGAATCAAAACAGCGTGGTACTGGCACAAAAATAGACATATGGATCAATGGAACAGAATAGGGAGCCCAGAATTAAACCCACACACCTATGGTTAATTAATCTTCAATGAAGGAGGTAAGAATATACAGTGGAGGAAAGAGTCTCTTCAGCAAGTGATGTTGGGAAAGCTGGACGGTGGCATGTAAATCAATGATTTAGAACACTCCCTCACACCATACACAAAAATAAACTCAAGACAGCTTAAGGACTTAGCCATGACACCATAAAACTCCTAGAACAGAACACGGGCAAAACATTGACATAAACTGCAACAATGTTTTCTTAGGTCAGTCTTGCAAGGCAGTAGAAATAAAAGCAAAAATAAACAAATAGGACCTAATCATAATGTAAGCTTTTGTACAGCAAAGGAAACCATAAACAAAACAACCCCCCATGAACAGTGAGAAAATATTTGCAAATGATGCAACTGACAAGAGCTTAATTTCCAAAATATATAAACAGCTCATACAACTCAATAACAAACAACCCAATTGAAAAATGGGCAGAAGACCTAAATAGACATTTCTCCAAAGAACACACACAGATGGCCAACAGGCACATAAAAAGATGCTCAACATCCCTAATTAGAGAAATGCAAATCAAAACTACAATGAGGTACCACTTCACACTAGTCAGAATGGCCATCATTAAAAGTCTACGAATAACAAATGCTGAAAAGGGAGTGGAGAAAAGGGAACCCTCCTACCCTGTCGGTGGGACTGTAAATTGGTGCAGCCACTATGGAAAACAGTATGGAGGTTCCCAAAAAAACTAAAAATAGAGTTGCCATATGATATATGATCCTACAATCCCACTCTTGGGCATATATCTGGAGAAAACTATAATTTGAAAAGATACATGCACCCCAATGTTCACAGCAGCACTATTTACAATAGCCAAGACATGGAAGCAACCTAAATGTCCATCAACAGGTGAACGGATAAAGAAGATGTAGTATGTATATATGGATACAATGGAATACTACTCAGCCGTAAAAAAGAATGAAATAATGCCATTTGCAGCAAAATGAATGGACCTGGAGATTATCATACTAAGTGAAGTAAGTCAGACAAAGACAAATACCATATGATATCACTTATATGTGGAATCTAAAATATGACACAAATGAACTTATCTATAAAACAGGAACAGACTCACAGACATAGAAAACAGACTTGTGGTTGCCAGGGGTGGGGGGGAGGGTTGGAGGAGGGCTGGAGTGGAAGTTTGGAATTATCAGATGCAAACTATTATATATAGAATGGATAAACAACAAGGTCCTACTGTGTAGCACAGGGAACTATATTCAATATCCTGTGATAAACCATAATAGAAAAGAATATGAAAAAGAATGTATGTATGTGTATAACTAAATCACTTTGTTTTACAGTAGAAATTAACACAACATTGCAAATCAACTATACTTCAATAAAATAAATTTAAAATCACTTTGCTTTATGGTAGAAATTAACACAACATTGCAAATCAACTATACTTCAATAAAATAAATTTAAAAAACCACAAAAAACCATCAGTCGTCCCTCAGTATCTGCAGGGGGAATTGGTTCCAGGATCCCCTGCATTTGCTCAAGTCCCTTATAGAAAATGACATAGCACAGTGGGCCCTCTGAACCCGCAAATGGATATCCAGACACTTGCCACTTGTCACTGCCTCTGCCACTCCCACCCTGGTACCAGTCTGGATGGCTGGTGGCAGAGGTGGTGCCAAAGAGCATCTCTGTTCCATCCTCCAAGATGAACAAGAGAACAAAGCAAAGAAATAGTAATACCATTAAACATATACAATTGCTAGGCACTGTTTTGCATGTGTTGATCCTTACAAAAACAAAATGAGGTAAGTACTTTCATTATCCTATTTTACAGATGAGAAAACAAGCACAGGGAATAAGAAGTTTGCTCAAGATCACATATCTAGACTCCGACAAAGCTGTGATTCAGCCCTGGAGAGTCTGGATTTGAGTTCATGTTATTAACTACCCTGAGAGACTCTTCCCTTCAAATAAAAGTTGAAATTGACAGACTAGAAAAAACAAAGTTGAATAAATAAAACCCCAAACTGGCTCTTTGGAAAGAGCAGTAAAGTATATAAATCCCTGGTAAGGCTGACTCAGATATTCAGTAAAAATATGATCGAGAATGAGAAAGGCAACATAGCTCACAATGTAATTAGAAGAGATGAGATGTATACATGAGAATATTATGTGGCAATAAACGTGAAAATCTAGAGGAATTTTGCTTCGTGTCCAAAATTGACTCCATGTATTCAGCAGGATAGTCATGTTATATTGTGGTAACAACCTTCAAATTTCAGTGGCCTACCACCAGAAAGGCTTCTTTCTCAAACCAAACCGCCCATCACAAGTTGCTGAGGACTCTAGACTTTAGACCATCATTCTCTGGGACCAGACAGATGGAGTAGCCATTGGGTGCTGGCAATATAACAAAGGGAGAGATGGATAAATTGCATACTGGCTCTCAAAACTCTGCCAAGGAATGACACACATCATTTCTACCAGCATGTTACTGGCCAAACAAATCACATGGTCACACCCAACTCCAAGGTGTGGGTGTGGGTGGTTGGGTGGAGAGGGCAAACGTATTGTGTGCCCCAAAGGAAAAGCAGAAATAAAGGCATATGCTACAGAATGTTTTCCCAGTCTTTTAGTTTTTAATACCCAAATCTTCATAGAATATTTGTATCTCTCAACATAGTAGGGGTTTTTTGGCACTTCTTTTGGGGGAAAACTTATGTTTACATTAAAAAAAAAAATACGGCAACATTTGTAGCAGTCTGGGGAAAGCTTGGATTTATTCCACATACAATTGGTAGAACTTCAGGATCATCAACAAAAGTGATATGCATCCCTGATATTCTAAGAAAAGCATCACAGGCTTAGGTGGATGCAAGGCAACCCTGTTAGTGTTTGGCAGCAATGTTTTAAGCTTTTTATGTCCCAGCATACAGTTTACTGTTTATTTCTTAAAAGCACTTAATGTGTTTTACTTGCTTTATTTTAGGAAACTGGTGGGAAGTTTTGGGTTCTGTGTAGCACATAATTTTTTCCACTTAAAATTCCAAGGGTTAGTGAGGATATGGAGGAACTGGAACTCTCACAAACTGCTGATGAAAATGTAAAATGGTACAACCACTCTAGAAAAACCTGGCAGCTTCTCAAAAAATTAAACATACACCAACTATAGGACCCAGCCATTCTACTCCCAGGTGTAATCCAAGAGAAATGTAAACATATGTCCATAAAGGGATTTGTAAAGGAATGTTCATAGTAGTTATTTGTGATAGCTGAGAACTAGGAAACAACTGAATGTCCATCAACAGTTGAATGGGTAAACAAATTGTGGTATATCCATACAACAGAGCATTATTCAGCAACAAAAAAGAACAGACTATTGACAAACACAACATGAATGAATCTCAAAATAATTATGCCAAGTGAAAATTGAACAACAAAAAAGTACATACTGATGACTGCATTCATATAAATCTCTAGAAGACACAAACTCCAGAGATGGAAAGTGGATCAGTGGTGCCAAGGGCTTGGGTGGCACTGTGGGAACATCCGTGTAAAAACATCAAATTTTATACTTTAAATATGGGCAGCTGATTGACAGCCATACCTCAGGAAAGCTATTATTAAAAATAGGAAATAATCTTCCAGGTAGCTTTTTCACACAGAACCTCTGATTTTCATTTCTGATGTTAAGTGGAAAATGCCTATATTTGGAGGGCAGAACTGATGACCTCCCCACACGGCACTGACTCACAGGCCTCAGACAGGAGGCTGGAAGACACCCTGGGCTATTGTGGGTGCTTCCTTAGTTCCCAAAGGCATTGGAGTCACTGCGTAAATGAAGACTCCAAACTCACTCACTTCCAGCCGGATGCTAGTTCCCCACCAGGCCCTGGTTCTGACGTCCAATTCTGGAAAGATCTATGGGGGGCCTGGGCTCTGACAGGCAAAGTTTCTGGTTCCCAGACACATTTGGGGGCTACCTCTAACCCGCAGGCAGCAAAGAACCACCACCCGCCCACTGGCTGTAGGTTTTGTCAGTACAGGGCCCTTGCAAGCCCTAATTCTAAGCTCTGCATCTCCTGCGTCAAGAGGTCTGGGGGATTCTAGATGCCCAGGTTCTAAAAAGCATCCTGTACCAGCCTCACACTTCCCTGTTAAGCCACAGTCCTCTTGGTGGCCTTCCCCTCCGTGCTCCCCATCGACTTAGTTCCTCCGGCTCGGCTCGCAGAGAGTCCGAGGGACCTCAGCATGAAGCCCCGGCCCCAGGCTTTCAGGAAGAGGCCTCCCAAAGTGGCCCCTTTGCGTCTGACTCAGCCTGGGCCGAGGGAAACCCGGCTCTTTGAGAGCAGCTCGCAGGCGGCGACGGCTGAGACGCGCACGATCGGCCACCAGGGGGCGCTAGGTCGCCCGCAAACGTCCTCGGGGCACTGCGCCAGGCTCGGGTCTCTGCCCACCGCGAGAGGCCCGCCGCCGGCTGCATCTGTCCCTGCTGCGGGGAGACACGCCTGAGCCATCAGCGTTCGGGAGGACACCTGTGAGGGGAACTAAGCCATTCTCTGGGGCTCCGCTGGGCACCGGGAGGACCCGGAAGGGCCAATCTGCCATTTCCCCTCCCACCGTCGCCTCCCGGCTGGGCCGGCATCTACAGAGCATTGCTTGGGGTCTCTCCGGCTCCAGTTCTAGAATTCTAGTTTAGAGATATGTGGCGGAACCAACTCATTCCTTCCTTACATAAAGCACTTTTTCAGCTTTGGCTGCACTTTTGAATCACCTGGGGAGCTTTAAAAAATCTTGATGCCCAGGGCATATGGAACTTCCAGTCACTTTCACTGACTCAAGCAAGGCACAGGGCCACATCTAATTTCAACGTGTGTAGGAGAAACATAAGTCTTTGGTGGACAAAACAAATATCACAGCCCTAGAGAAATAGAAAACTGGAAGAAAACAGTGACCAAAGATGATGGCCCAATGGTATTACGGACACATTTTCTGTAGCTTAAATGATAGTCTCTAAAGAACAAATTTTCCTGAAGGTATTTGAATCATTTTCAGGTGGAAAACTCCCTTATATATTTTATGAAGCTAGTGTTATCATAAAATCAAAATCTGATAAGAATCATTCAATAACAATGCACCATGGATGAATCTCAATTATAGAGATGTAAAAATTACAATTAAGTTATTTAGCAAACTGAATCCAGAAATGTATTAAAATAATAACAGCCAACACTGTAGATAGTACTTACGGTGTGTCAGGCACTGTTTGAAATGCTTTGCAATATTAACAAATTTAATCTTCACAAGCTATTATTTATTCATTACTATTATTATTCCCTTTTAACAGATAGAGAAGACATAACTGGATTCTTATTATATTTCTTGCTTTAGAGCTGAGATGAAAAAGTACAGTGAAGGAGTATTGAGAGCAGCAGCTCAGTGGTGGGGGGGGAAGCTTTCCATATATCTTTAACTGGCCTTAAAGGAATGTGGAGACGTGGGCATAGCTGTCAGTTTGGGGAAAAGGTATGGCAATATATATATCATACAAGATGACCACTAACGTAGTAATTTCTTTGTTTTTGTTGAGTAGAGACATATTTATCTACAAGAGTCTGTGAGTCAAATTAGTCAAACTGATTTGAGGGAACGAAAAACAGTATAGCACAGGCAAAGGCTGTCTCCTGAGCTCCTCACACACAGTTTTTCCTTTTCTTTCGAACCCTGCAAACCTCCTCTTCCATTTTTATCTGTATATACAGAGACCTCTAGTGCCGTCAGCCCACCCAGGCTCAACTCAGAAGACTGGGTCATTTTCCAGAAACATCTGTCTCTCTCCATCTGGCCAAGTCTTGTACCTACCATGTCAGTAACTTCTTGAATCTCAACTTTTTTCAAGACCCCCAGGAGGCTTGCACAGAAATGGAATGGGAGTAGCACTGTGGCAAGTTGTAGGAGGTGGGGAGAAAGGGTCATAGATTCTCTGCTCTTCTCTCAGAGGTTGACTGCTAAACCTGCTCTTGTGTGTGTGTGTGTGTATGTGTGACAACTAGGCCCCCGTTCCCAGAGCCTAGTGTTTTGTGAAGGTTTTCTGAAGCAATCTGCTTAGAGTTCCCATCTCTCCAGTTCCACCAATGGGAAAAATACTACAGGCCCCACATTCTTTGGTCTGAGCTGAGACACACCTGTGAAAATCTTAGGACAAGACAAGGGAGAAAGAGGATGGGTTCTCTAATCTTTCCTGTGCAGGTCAGGAAGGCCACATGGTGTGCCTGTGTCACGCTAAGCACTGTTTCAGCTGTTGGATACTGCAGTGAATAAAAGAAATACCTTGACGCTGTTGCATTTACATTCTAGAGAGAGGGGGTACAGGCAATAAACACAGAAGTATGAGAGGCCAGTCAGGAAAGGTGGGGAAAGAGTGCTACTCACACTCGGGGTGTGCAGGACTCCTCTGTGTGAGGTGATGCACAGGGGCCAGGAGGCCATGAGGCAGTGGGTCGTGCATGTATCTACGGACGAATATGTCACACAAAGGAAGCAGCAAGGACCAGGGTCCAGAGAGACGGGCTTGCTCATGGGGTGTTTGAGGAAAACCGTGCGCAGAACTAGTTCAGGTTTAATGGAAACATGGGGAAAGGAAGGTAGTTGTGTTAGGCTGTGGGAATCCTGGCAGCTGGATACCCTCATCAGCGCTGCTGACCAGACCTTGTTTCCAGGGCCAGGCGCCCTTGTTTCCGGGGCCAGACGCTCCTGAACAACCCGACACTCCAGTCTCTGTCTTATTTTACCCAGTGGTTAGCCAGTAATTGTCTGTTATTACCAAAATAGATTCATCAAACGTTTTGAAACCAATGAAACAACGTTTGTGACATGCTGATTTTTAACAGCAGCTAGTATCCTGATAGGCTTGCCTCCAGGAGCAGACAGTTTCAACTAAAGTTCTGGGACAAGAGAATCAAGTGACAAAGCCCCCTAAGCCAAGAATAAAGATTTAGAGTCTCCATCATTGTCCCTGAAACCCCAAAATAACCTCAGGGTGTCCTGGTTTGATATGTACTCCAGAAGTTTATTTGACATTTATCTAAATTTCCTCTATTCAGGTTTAAGGTATTAATAATATGTAAAGGGGAGCAGTCACAGAACAACTTAAAATTATCTCCTTAATCCATGATCCTGTAATTTCATGCCCATTTTACTGATGGCCTTCTGAGGGGTTCAATTTGACAAACTTGTTTATTTGGGAGAAAATGCACTACAAGTAACTATAGCAGATAACAGTCAGGGGAAAGACCACGGAGAAGGAAAGGGAGTCTGCAAACTTTTTCTCTAAGGGCCAGATAGTAAAGATTTTAGGCTTTGTAGGCTAGGGGGCAAAATTGAAGATATTATGTAGATCCTAACATAGTAGTGGAGAAAACACATTTCCAAATTTTCTGATAAAATTCAAAGTATAATATTGAGTACAATAAAAAAAAAAAACACACAGGTCTATTAATGCGAAGAATGGAATTCTGTTTTGGAATAACATTTTGCTTAATTGGGGTTAAAAATTAGTGTTCCCAATATCACATCAGTTGCAAATGTTCTTGGCTCAGGGGTTATACACAAATAGGCAGTGAGCTGAATTTGGCCTATGGGCCATGGTTTGCTAACCCCGGTATAGAAAATATGGTTTCAATGGTTAAAGTATTCCTGGAGGTTCTGTCTGAAGTTATAAGAAGTGAAGGAAAAAAAGTTTTGTAAGGATTGGAAGAGATACATTGACATTACTTGCAGATAATATGATCATATATAGGTACCTATAAAGCCAACAGAATCCACAAGGTATTAGGACTAATTTTATTACAACTAATGAAAAATTTCATCAAGGTTGCTAGAGAGATCAACTTACAAAACTCAATAACATTTGTCTATACCAGCAAAAACTCTGGATAATAAGTAATGGTTAAAAAAACAAAACAAATAAAAAAACCTGTGCAAGTATATAGGAACTAACAACTGAGAATACACCAGAAGATCACCAAGGAGACAGCTTTAACACTCTAAGAAAAGACATAGAAGATGATCTGAATAAATTTATAGACACTGCGCTCACTTGCTTTTGGTCCAGGGAGCCCCATGTCACATTTCTGACCTCCAAAACTGTAAAATAATACACTCGTGCGTTTGAAGCCGTTAAATTTGTGGTTATTTGTTGGCAGCAGAAACAGGAAACTAATATAGGACCCCTTTCTCCCGTCCAGCTGGATGCCAAGGATGGAGCTTCCTAACTGTATCTTTGATATAGCAGCAGAATTTCCTAACATAAATTTTTAAGTCTTGGGAGTGTGGCATATATGACCTATTGTGCAATCCTAACTCTCACTCGCCTGCATTTGGAACATTATTTTGTGGTGCTCTTTGCAAAGTAGACTTATTTCCCTTCCTTTAATCAAGTCAATTTGTTTTCAGGCCCTAAGAGCATGTTCGTGGGCAGTGAGGTGGTAGTAGGGTGATAAGGAACAAATGAAAACACAACTTAGGATTTAAATATGATGATGGAAAAATCCCCAATGGGACTTGACCGTGAGCGTGGCCCTCCATCCCTGAGCAAAGTGGACCAGGAAGCAGTAGAGCTCCCACAGATGGCCGATTCCGAGATGGGCCGGGACCTGGCACCCTTTGCTGCAGGGCTTGCACCTGGACAAATGTCTCCTCCCACAACTGAATACAAAGAAACTATAAGGGACTAAAAATAGCTACACGCAGCCACAGCTGGGACAATTATAAACCATAAGATACAAAAGGACCACAAACTGCCATTTCTGAGGTGCTATCCTTGTATACAGAACCACCAAGGGGGTGGGCAGACCACCTAAGCCACCCTTCCTGCTCAACCCCCAGACCCGCCTCTGTTGTTATTCCACTTAAGGAACCAGCTCCCCTCCCTTGGGGAGCGAGCAAGGGCACCTGCTTCTTGTTTTCACTTGCTCTTGCTGCAGCAGGAGTCCTAGTAAAGCCTCGCCTTGAATTCCTCGTCTGGCTTCTTATCAATTTCTATTGATTCAAGAGTCCAAGGACCCAAATCAGTAACAATTCCGCCATACTTTTCATTTGATCCCTGATTTCAGTAGATATTCTAGAAAAATAAAAAAGAGCTTTGAAAACTCGATGTCTTTCTCTCTGTGTGTCTTTTGGGTGCAATGATAACTGATTTGGGTTGACATTAGCAAGATGGTGGGATAGGCGAGGCCAGCTCTCATAACCCCACAGACATACCTATTTAACCACCACTCATGGACAAGACTATCTTTAAGGGAGTCCAGAAGTACAACTGAGAAGTTCCAGCACCCAGATGGAGCAAAATAACTGAAGAAAGTAAGAACGGTTTCACTTTACCTGCGTCTCCCCTCTTCCAAGGTGGCATGGCACTGGCATCCCTGGGAGCTCCTTAGAAGGTAGCATCTCAGGCCCCACCCCAGACCCACTAAATCAGAGCCTGCTGTTTAATAAGATCCCCAGGTGATTCCTGTGCACATTATAAGAAGCACTGCGGTAACACACATAGGAATCCCTAAATAATGTATTGCATTGTTCTGTGTGTCATTTAAAAGTTACATAAGTTTCTCCTCTATGTCTGTGAGTCTGCTTCTGCTTCATAGATAAATTCATTTATGTCACATTTTAGATTTCACATAAGTGAGCTCATATGGTTTTTGTCTTTCTCGTCAATAAAATAATTTTTTAAGTTATATAAATGGTGTCATACTGCACACATTCAACAACTGGCTGTTTTTCATTTTACAATTTGTTGTTGAGATCTAACAATGCTCATATAGATCTAGTACATTCCCTTTTAACTTGAAGAAAATTCACATTTATGTTGCTGATAATGAAATCTGTTATTAAATTAGTTTAGTGGCATTGATTTGGTGCTATCAGGTACAAATGGAGATGGCTAGAGAGTCTTAATGCTCTCTCCTTAAAAAAATGCACCCATTTCTTTCCTGGGAGCATCACAGCCACTGGAGGAATGTACTTCCCAAAGAAAAGCAATTACTGTTTGTGGCTTTTGAGACTAAACTCCACATGCCCAAGAAAAATAATAATGAGGTTTTAAAGTGTTACTGAACCAAACTTGGGTCCGCTTGCCTGTGCACAGTAAAGCCAATCTACTGACACCGGGTTGTGGTGAAGGAAAATGCAGCGTTTCTTGCAGAGCGCCAAGAAAAGGGTCCAGGGCAACTAGAGCTTCACCCCCCACCGCTGCACTCCCTAAAGGCTTTCAGGGAAAGGTTTTTAAAGACAAGGTGAGGGAGGGGTTTGTGGGGGTGTGTGATCATCTTGTGGACAATCTTGTGATTGGCTGGTGGTGAGGTAATTGGGAGTCAACACCATCCATCATCTGGTTCCAGCTGGTCTGGGGTCTGCCTGCTTGTGGGCAGCAAAGAGTTAACTTCTTCCACCTGGTGGGGATTTCCGTCTCTGCAAAACAGCTCAAAGGATCAGAATATTACCTGTAGCCTGTGAGGAGGAACTAAAGGTCCTTGTCTTTGTTCAGTGGCTAAACTCGTATTATTTTGTCTTGCCTGACTGTTTTCCTTTCTTTCTGCATTTTCTCACTTCTCTGATTAAATGTATTCTTTGACTCAAGTTTGCCTACAGACAAAAGGCAGGCAGAGGATATGGAGTGGGGAGAATCCTGTTTGGGAAGGCCCCACAGGGTTCTGCTCTGTTATGAAACACTGGATGTCTGTGTCAATAAGAACATCCAAAACCAATTAGATAAGAAAAATATTTACATTAACAGGGTGGGTGCACAGATGTAAAGGATCATTCATCCCAACTTGGATTGAGATTCATATTCTTAATATCTTTAAGGGAAAATGGCCAGCAAATATCTCCAGGGTTTGATCTTTATAAGCTATAAATTGCTCCCCACTTCACAGGCCCTCTAACTGACATAGTTCTTTCTTAACAAGTACAATGTCTGGCTTTATCATGATTTTTTATTAGCCAAGACGAGTTACAAGAACATGGGATGTGGTGGAAACTTACTAGCTAAGGCAATTGATAGAACCTAAAACATGTGGCCACTTTACTGGAGGAAGGTCAGTGTTAGATTCAGCTGTGATAGATTCAGCCTGAAAAGCTGGTAACTCTACATGTTGGTAAAACATTTGTTCAGATGGTTGCCTGCTGTACCTTGGAAACCAGGCCATATGCTGACAAAGGCTGTGGAGCTGGGGGAATAAACAGAAGATATTCAGGGTGTTGAAATATTGGTACTGGGCCCATGATTCTTTGCTGCTTTCAGCAAAAATTATAGGTGGGAGGGACTCGGGCTAGAGCCAGCCAGGGTGCAAGTACAGAGAGAAGGTAGCACAACTTTGCTAAAAGAGACCCCCTCTGCCTGAAGCATCACTCTATTTGACTGAGAAGTGCTGCTTCTTCACCCTGAAGTGAAGCAGTTGTAAGGAGTGGCTGTGGAGCGGGAGTCTGGTTTAAGCTGCTATGAAAGGCTGCACATGTGCTCGCGAAGAAGGGATTAAGGGCTCACCCCACCCAAACCTATTGCTTTAGATGGCCTCAAAGTAGCTACCATTAAATGAAGAAAAAAGGATGGTGTGGACAGGGCAGAGGCCAATCTAGAACATACCAGTTTCCAGGTTTAAATCTGTGTCGAGCTAAGATTTAGGGGGTCTGGTTATCTGCACATGGAAAAGTCTGGAGGCAAACACCTCAGATGCCTACTAAGTTTTAGAGGAATTTGTGTTGCCAAAAGAAATTTAGGTCTGGTCTATAGCAAAAGCATTGATTCTTTAATTCCCCAAATAATCTCCCCAAGCCTGCACAAGCAGGAAGTGGGTTGTGGCCATGGACAAGAACGGACAAAGAAGAACCTCCCAGAACCAGGGACCACAGACAGTGGTGGGCATAAGATCTGCTTCCACCACATTCTCTTTTCCCCTTACTTCTTGTACCTCTGCTTTAACCACAGAGATGAGGATGATGTCCTCAGGTTGGTGGAGAAACAAGATGGAAGAAACTGGGTTCCTGAAAGACCACGTGGAACAGAGTTGCCAGCTTCAGGTTGTTCGTAGGAGAATGACATTAATTCTGTCTTCATTGAGCCATATGGTTGGGTCTCTCTCTCTTTTTTTTAATAGCAGCCTAGCTGGATAAACACATTAAATGTCTGAAACGGAGATATTTCATCCTCCCCCACTAAACTGGCTCCTCTAGGTAACTGGGGTAAATGGCAATTCCATCCTTGCAAGTGCTCAGGCCAAAAGCCTTGGGGGCATCCTGTGTGCTAGCCTGTACCTACAGCTTTACCCCAGGCCTTGCATTTGTGGTTTAGCTTGGTGCGTCCCAGAATGCTGGGTGGCACATGCCACGGGGCCTGGGTTCAAGTCCTAAAAAGTGTTAATACTCTTCAGCCAAAGACCACCAGGAACATACATGTAATTGAAAAATTGGGTTTATCATTGCAGCTAGGAAGAAGGCTCACCATGGGGAACCATGGGTGTCTCAGTAGGAGCATGTTAGGAAGGACCTAATGCAGGCTTTGGGGAGAATCTAAGGAAGCTCTAGATTGGGTGCTGTCAGGAAGCAGGGGCAAGTCTATGAACACGTATCTCAGTAAATCTTACCTATAGGAAGGGAAGACCAGCTACGATAAAGCTGTAATTAGTAAAGATGCAGCAGTAACTCATTTTAGCCAAGAGGGGGTGTGTTTCTGGATTGCACAAGGATTTTTTTTTTTTTTTTTTAATGATCTCTGAGTGACCTTGTCTGTGTTGATGTTTCATGAGATTGTTTATGTCCAACAGAATAACCTGGCCTAGCTGTGAGCATCGGGCCAGCTGGTGATAACCTTGAAGCCTAGCGATGGGAGTCAGGACAGTTCCAGGAGAGCAGGGACTGTTCTTTTCTTTCTCAAATGAAAGAAAGAGGTGGTGGTGCCTCCTTTGCAGGCTACAGGCAGTTAGCTTCTTTCTGTGACCCCAGATGAGGGAGAGGAACTCTCCCCAATTCATTCAGGCTCAGCCCCTGCTTCTCAGAGGTCTGCATCTTCAGTCTGCAGCCCCAGCTGGTTGGCTCCAACCCTGTACCCAGGTCTGTCCCCAGACCCAGAACCCAGAGGACGACGCTGCTCTGGCCTGTTTACCCACATCATTCCTGTCTGTTTTCTTTCTTTTTTGCTCCTTTTGGAAAGGACTGCTCTGTTTCTGATCCACAGATATCCTTACTCGTTGCTTTCTAGTGTCCTTAACACTTGATGCCTCATTTGCATAAAATCTTTGGGGTTGTGCTGTAGGTTTCAGTATGAGCTCATCTGCCATGATGATCTGGGAACCCCTGAGGGTCTTTCTGTGCCTCCCGATCGGCTGTAGTTCCAGACACGTGGCACTATCCAGCCATCTCCCATCATCAGTGTGGCCCTCCTGTGCATTGATTTCTATTATTATTAATGTTCTCAGCAGTCTCAACGATGTGCTAGGCCATGCCCTTCTGGGTATTAGCTGCTCTGGCCCTTAAATGCCAACTTTTAAAAAATAAGTGATCCTAGCATGACTGGTGGACTTTCTCCACAGCCTTTTGTCATATTTCAGCAAGACAGACTTGAGCACTTAAATCAGGAGCAATAAGCATGAACTTAACTTATTCTTCTGATCTGGAGGCAGAGTAGAATGTGGGGAGAGTCAGATGCTTAGAAGCCTTCTCTTGTTAACAGAAGCCTATGTCCATAATGAATGAGTCAATCTTTTTGCATGACAATCCCTACCCACGTCTTGCTCTGCCCAAATGCCCATGTGTAACTCTTACACTTTTTGTTATCAGCTGATGTTGGGAAAGGATTATAACTGGGAGAGGATCTTTAATTTCCCTTTCTCCAAAGCCTGTAAGCTCCCCAAAGAAGAGGTTAATAACATTTAGCCTGACCGTACCAAGTATAGAATGCTAAAGATAAGTATTGCTCACATTTCATGGAATCTCGCTTAACATGTTCACAGTAGATAAAAGCAGTGGCTGAAGGAGGTTTTCCAAGAGTATGAAAAGCCACTGACTGAAAGAGAAAGACAAACACCATATAATATCACTTATATGTGCAATCTAAAATATGACACAGGGACTTTTCTGGTCCAGTGGGTAAGACTCCGTGCTCCCAATGCAGGGGGCCTGGGTTCGATCCCTGGTTGGGGAACTAGATCCCACATGCATGCTGTGATGAAGATCTTGGGTGCCACAACTAAGACCCAGCGCAGCCAAAATAAATGTTAAATCAGTAAATAAATAAATAAATAAGACACAAATGAACTTATCTATGAAACAGAAACAGAATCACAGGCATAGTGAACAGACCTGTGGTTGCCAAGGGGTGTGGGGGGTGGGGGAGTGATGGAATGGGAGTTTGGGACGAGCAGATGTAAGCTATTATATATAGAATGTATATATATATATTATACTGTATATTGTATATTATATATAGAATATATATATATTATATATAGAAGGTCCTGCTGTCTAGTACAGGGAACTATATTCAATATCCTGTAATAAACCATAATGGAAAAGAATATGAAAAAGAATGTATATATGCACAAATAACTGAGTAACTGAATCATGCATATAACTGAATCACTCATATAACTGAATCACTTTGCTGTACAGCAGAAATTAACATTGTAAAACAACTATACTTCAATAAAATTTTGAAAATGAAGAATTTCAGAAATTAACAATGTCTTATAATGGTAATTTTCAACTTAGATATCATAGATGTGTTTCTACAAAATAAAAGCATTTGCCATAAAAGAAAGAAAGAAAGGAAGAAAGAAAGAAAGAAAGAAAGAAAGAAAGAAAGAAAGAAAGAAAGAAAGAAAGAAAAGGGAGGAGAAAGAAAGAAATGAAGAAAGGAAGGAAGGAAGAAGAAAGAAGAAAGAAAGCACACTGATCATCTCATAGGATGGATGAGTTAGAGAAACTGGGGTATAAAGGCATGTCCTAAAACATGTCGAGCTGGTATCAGCCCAGGCAGCATCTATCTCTAAGTCCCCCCACTGAGAAAGAAAATTCTAGGATGGAGCAATTTATAGGCAGAGTCTTACAGTTTGTCTTACCAGGTCACTAAGAAATGGGCAAATCAAAAGGCAAGTAGCACTCATGGGGACAGAGAATTACTGCAGATGAGGGAGACTCCTGAAACTCAGGCAAGATTCTGAGAAGCACAGGGCCAAGGAAGTCCTTTCATTTGCAACCCCACATCTCTTACATAAACAAAGACAAATCACATGACTGAAAGGTGAATCATTTATTGCCAGGCAGAGGAAGGTCTTGTTCATGGTACTGTTGTCCTGAATATGACAAAGAGAGTCAGAAATCTGGAGAAAACTTTGATTCTTGGTGAGTTGATGAATCTTCCTAGTTAACTAGGGAAGATCCTGAAGATGCAGAGATGATGCCTTCATGTGCGATAGTGATGGAGAAATCAGGTCACAGAACTTGTCACAAGATGATGTGGGGACCACAGAAGAGAAGATCCTGGAGCCCAAGTGAGGTGGCACTCACTCAGCGGTAACTAAGCAGATGAGAGAGAGAACACAGGAACTTAAGTGCTTATCAGACTGAACTGGGGACAAAGAGAATTTCTGTTACAAAAAATGCTGAAGAAATAGTTATCAACCTGCATTCTAACCCATGCTATCTTCCAGAATAGGAGGAGGGAGGGTGTTAAGTAAATTACTTTTTTTTTTTTTTCTATTGCTGATCCCATCTTAACCTTCCCCCAACTGAGTCTATGAAAAGAAAAAAGGAAGCACTGAAGGATCCTAGGCCTGTTTCTGCCATCCTCAGCACTGGAAGTTTTAAAGAATTTTTGACAAATTGAGGAATAATGGCAAAAGCCATAGTGATCTTCTATTAAATGCTTACTTTATGTAAGCCATAGTTGCTAAGCCTTTCACATATATTATCTGAATGAAGCCCCACGATAAGTCTGAGGTAAGAAACAGATGAGGAAACTCAAGAGTCTATTTTCCGGGTTGGAAGACAACTGGAAGGTCAGACAGATCTATTCCCAAATTAGAAGTTAAGAATGTGCAGAGATCGAAGGAAGACATTTTTTCCATAAATTGGAGGGTGAGATGGCCTTCCAGGCTTGGAAGATGGACCACGAACACAGAAGTGTACTTGAGTTTCATACTCACACCATTTTCCCATTTAAAACTTGAAATCTTAATGACTTTTAGCACATTAGCAATTACTGAGCCCGTTGCTCCAGCATTATAGCCATACAGTAACTCTGTAAGGTAAACATCATTGTTTCCCTTTTCATTGCTACATCATGCGCTCAGAAAGCTCATGGCATCCAGGTCCTCCAAATCCAAATCCCAAGCTCTCCCAACAAGCTTCCTTACCAAATTATTTCTGTTGTAATCTTTGGACATAAACCCCTAATGCTTTTGGGAGGCAGTGGCCCCTGGGCCACACCCTCTCCAGCAGAGCTCACCAACCTGTAGGCCTGGGTCACTTCACTCCCTCGGGCTTCGAGACAGCGATCTACAGAGGCAGAGAAGAGCACATTCAAACACCAACCCCAGTTTATTTCCCAGAATGAAACCAGATGATTCTCCAGGTTAGGACAAAGGGGACTGATCGCGGTATTAACTTCTATTGGATTTCTCCCTTCAGTAACATTCCCATTCAGCAAAATGGGAATTTAGGCAGAGAAAGCCAGAGATAGCTTAACTTACCGACGTTGGTCAGATCAATTATGTTTTCCTCAACAATTCCATATTTTTGGCAAATTTTCACAAACTTTTTCTTTAGTCTTGGACTCAAGTCTGGTTCTCGGCCTGTGGGGAGAGTGACAGTAACTGCTTTGTCTTATTTGTTGCTCACTGAGTCTCATTAGAGGGGTGGGGCTCCAGCCAGATGGGAAAATGGATGGCATTGATTGGGTGCTTAGGCAGAAGTCTTGGGGATGGAAAAATAACCTGTCTTGAATTTGACATCTTTAAGATATCTTTCTGGCCCAAAGAGAGATTCATCATCTTCCCATCACTGAGCCTGACAGATTTTACCAAAGGTGAGCATCTGTCTTCAGAGGAGGAGAGATGTCCCAGGATAAGATTGGGAAGACCACTCTGTCTCCAGTCTTCCTTCCTTCCCCAGTCTCCCCACCCCATGACAAGTGTCAAGATGAAAATACTCTACCGTAGAGCTCCAGCAGTTGGAAGGATACATCACTGCTGACATTCACGAGATAAAGAATAACATAGTCAGTATAGTTCGTTTCAAGTACGTAAAATGTATTGTCTCCATCATCTGTGGAGGGAACAGAACACAGCTCAGAACTTCTTTGGTTCATGGGAAGGAAGTGAAACCCTTTACCTATTCTCTCCCACAAAACAAATTCAAATACATATCCTGGAAGAAACAGAGAGTGATATCAACTGCCTTCCATTTGCATCTCTCCGCACTTCATGAGGCAATTTCTAAGGAACACTGATAGACTGACCAGTAGAGGTAGAAAAATTCAGCCACAGTGGCAACTTCCACTCTATCACGCTCCCTGAAACTCACCTACCTCCCTCGGCCATCTCTGCCAACCATGTGTCTCTGTCCTCTCTATACGCCCCATTGGCATTATATACGCAGTGCTATATCCTGAATAATGTGCTGTGGCAATGGCCATCAGACACCATCAGAAAGTGGGGAAGGAATGAGAAGCTGTCCTGCCAATTTGTTGGGGTTTTTTTTTTTTTGCCAATTTTCTTTTGTTGCAGGAGGTATAGATGAACAAACTGCCCTCTATATCTGATGGTCCTGTGTACCAAGCATTGGCTTTTATACACACATTTCTCCCAAATTCAGGATATTAGCTATTAGACAGCCCCATTACATTACCTAAAGAAGAATATCAGGAATTCATCAAGATCCTGAAGATACTGGGGTTTAGCAAATTCCTTGCAGTTAAAAGTAAAATTTAGAAAGACCATTTTTTTTTTTGGCACACTTACAGTTAAAGGTATATACACCTTCCTCTCCTGCTTCATCACAAACCAAAGATATTTCAGCACACACTCCATTTACCCTGTAAAACAGAATGAGCTGATGCCCAAGAGACACTGATGCGACCTGTAACTTGAGTTTCCGATTCCGCTGATTAACTGTTGAACATTTTTGGGTAGAGTTTCCAAAGAGCTTTTATTTACGTTATTTCGCTTTATTTGGTACTTTGGGAATGAGCCAACTACTTCTATCACTATTACTCTACCACTGCTTCTCACTGTTCCTATTAGGACAGCCACTTGTCTAGAGAATGAGCTGCGTTCTCGTCACGTGCCAGCTTCTCAGATACGTGCCAGCCTCTCAGATACGTGCCTGCCTCTCAGATACATGCCTTACAAATATCACCTTGCTTGGTCCTCACAAAAAACCGTGAGAGAGAATCATTATCATCTTGTTTTACTCCAGGGAAAACTGAGGAAGGAAGACATCAGTTTCGTTGGTCACACACATAGATTCAAGGACTAGATAGGCTATAGATTCCGAACGCTATGCTCTTAAGACCTGTGCTGTCTTGCCACACTACTCCTGATTCTGATACCCCTCTGCCCCTTATCTCCTCTACTCCCATGTACATTTATTCCTGTCGCCAGTTCTTATCTCTGAACCTAGAAAAGCCACAGGTTCATCAAGCTCCGGACTGGTGCCAGGTGATGGACCCTGATTTTAGGTACAGGCCCAGAATATACATATGTGTGTGTGTGTGCGCGCGCGTGTGCATGTGTGTGTGTAGAGGTCCAAGACCATATTCAGGCTTCTGTTTTTTTCCTTCGCAAGCAAAAAACCCACACTTACTTTGTATGAAGTATAAAGAGCAAAGAAGAATTTGCCAAGACATGGATCTGCTCCACAAAAACTCTCATGCTACCATTTTCCTCTATCTTTTCTTTGACGTCTGAGGCCAAGAGAATGGAATACCACTCCCCTGAAATCTGCAATAAATCAATAAAATGACTGGGTGAGAAAAGAGGAAAAGGGTACAACAGATACAACATGAACCCTTGTCTCCTCATGGTGATGTGAAGGTGAAATTAGAAGTCAGATCAATTAGCACCACACCTAGGACTCTTTCCACCGTCCCTCCAGTGAGAATGGAGGTCCCCAAGTGCTGACATCCTTTAACAGGGCACAACTTCCCTTAGTCCAAGGTCTGAAATCACCCCTTTTGTCTGATATATCAAGGAACTCCTGCCCTCCAGGAGGGCCACTTTGCTTAATAATCCTCTAAACCACCCCACAAAATCCAAAGTCACTACGCTCCACTGTGCCTACCTTTGGAATATCTAAGTTGCTTCTCACAACAGCAGGGATTCCTTCCTTGCTGGCACAGCTTAAAGTCAGCCCCAGACACAGCAACAGCAGCTTCATCTTGACAGAGGACAGTGCTGTCTTCTCTATAGTCACTGGGAGTGAGTCTTTCCCTGATGGTGGCTCCTCTCCCCAGGGCCTCTGTTTTAACATCTGCTCCGGGTCCAGTTTTTCGTCACAAGGCACCACCTTTCCTCCTCCCACTCCATGAAATGGTCTGTCATTCACTGGGGTGAGGCCAAGGACTGTTCCTGCCCTTTTGAGACTTGGCAATCTTCTCTCTTTTAGATCTACTTAGTGACCTTAAATTTCTCAAAACACATACTCAAGAAAAATAGCGGATGTTTGCAAGGGCTGCCTTTTGGAACCAGATTTAACTGTGTATCCGGCTTGGAATCAGAAATCCAGTTACATGTGACAGAAATGAAGTCTAAGCAGGAAATGGGGTGTGTGGGGACTCTGTGTCCCACCGTTCACAATGTGTGCGGAATTTGGTGAGTTACTCCATTTTTATGGCCTCAGGAACAAAGAAACTGTCTCTACCAAAGACGATGGTACCTATCACAAAGCATGAACATAGAATTGGTTAAAATAGGGTTGGATAAAATAATGTCTTTAACATATGGTGTCTGGTATCCGGTACATTTAAATTCCTTTTTCTTATTCTCTGAACTCAACCCCTGCAGCCTTTCCTTTCCACACAATGACTGAACAAGTGTTTAATCACTGTGTATGCCTCTCTATACCATAGGTCCCATAGAATAAATGGAGAAGTAGAAGGTGCCATCCTCCCTTTAAATAAGTTTCATTGAAGGTGGGGAAATGCTTCATATACTCAATAAGAACTTAATTCTACAAGCATACGAAATAAGCCAACGGAGCGGTACCAAGTCCATACCACTGTAGGTCAGCAAAGGGGTGATGCTAGGGTGGTAGCATCACACAGAAAGTGCCTAAGAACACAGGCTTTGGAGTCACAGAGACTTGGGGCTCCTTCACATCTCTGCCATTTTAAAGCCACGAGGACAGATTTAGCCTCTCTCAGCCTTAGTTTCCTCGTAATGGGGATAATGACACCTGCCTACAGGTCGCTGCAGGGATTCAATGGGATGCTTTGTGTGGAACCCTGAGCATAATGTCCAGCACACACTGGCCTGGTGGGGTCAGAGAGACTTACTCCTGGAGACGGCAGGACTCGGGGTGGGTCTTGAAAGTTAGGGAAGGCATGGAGATGTGGCGTGCATGTGGGAAGAGCATTGCCGGTGAAAGGAATGCTGTGCTAGGATCCTGTACCCCCAGCTGGGGCTTGTTAAAAGCTACGGCTCATTCTGCCTTGTGCTAATGGGCCCTTCCTGCACCCCCAAAACAGAAAGCAGCTGGCATCATGGGAAGAGCTGGGCACAAGGCAGTGGACCTAGGAAGTGTGGCATTCTGTCTGTGGCCTGCTGTAAAATGTCACCCCAGGCCCTTGTGTGCCCATTCCTAGTTCATGCTTACCTGATACCCAGTCACTGGTATTCTGAGGTTCGTACAACTTTTGTCATCATGGGCTGGTTGTGGGTTTTCCTGCCCCTGAGAGGGAAGAACTAAACGTGATAAATAGAAGCAAAAAGCTGTGTACTTTATTCCCTCCATTTGATTCTTTCCAAGAAGAGAGGGCAGCCTATAAGCAACCAGCTTTGCAAAATGAACCCCACTCTTCCTGGGCTATGACGCTGAGGGGGAGAGTCCACTACCACTGCTTCACACAGGGTCCCTATCCCATCCCACCACCACTCCCAACCCTTACAGCACCATACTGTAACTTTCTGCTTCTGGTGGAGATGTCTTTTGCATTCAGCTTAGTACCTACCATACACTTGATACAGAGTATCAACTCTGGAACGGCTAACCCTTAAATTCTATCTTAAAATCACTAGGGATTCTTGTTATTAGAAGTAACCTTATAGAAAATCCTTTGGTAAATAGAAGTATTACTTTGGGGCAGTGACTTTGTAATTTATATTATTGGGCCACAGGAGTAGAGAGAGAGGATAAGACTGAAGTCTATGATCAGAAATCTATGCTGTAGATGATCTTATCTACTAAGATCTGAGTTGACTGTTCCCCACTTTGGCTAGTCACTTCCATTTCAGTTCTACCACATTTTTGGTGGTCGCCTCAAGCATTGCCAGGACAGCCTATAAATAGTCAGACAGTAAGGTCAGGGCTGCAAAAACACCCAAAGGTATGACGCAATCCAGCTAGGGGCTTGGTGAATGAAAACCCAGACAAAACCAAAGCTGAGCTAATATTAAATCAATCAGGAGTGATGCTTGGCTTTATGACAGAATCTCCTTAAATAATATCCCTGTATTGCATTTAAATATTTGTGGTAGGAGCTGTCAGTTAATGGTCTGAAAACACTCTCACAACTTGTAGATGACCAATAAATATCACAGTGGAATGAATTATCAACTTTTTTTTTTAATATACCAAAGGAAATTCTTTATTGTAAACAAGATATAAAGTACAACAAAAGAAATATTGTGGCAAATTGTAAATCATAAGGATTTTTTTTTATTAAAAGAAAATTCTTTTTTGTTTTCCAAGGGTCCAAAGCTTTGATGGCAGAAATGTATACCCAATATAGAGAAAAATGTTAAAGGGAAAGACATAGTGACATTTTTCACTATGTATCTTAAACAATTGACTTTTGTTTTACCACTGTGCATAACATCTGCTATACAATAGAATACAACAGAAATATTGTTAACAAAAATGAACGTTCTAATTATTTTTATACCTATCTAGTTCCACATTCCCCTCACCTCCCTGCCCCCCACCAAAAAACTCCTATAAATTAACAGTGGACATTTGTCCATTTGTGAATAATGGTCACTAACTTTCTAATTCAAAGTACATATCCTCATATCATAAGGGTGCTTTACTGATGACTTAAGCCATCTTTTTCAATGAGTTACCTAAAATCCTTACTATCCCTTCTTCATAATATGTTTTCATCTTCAATTTTTTTTTTCTAAACAAAGTGCAGTGTATTTTAGAGTCTACAGAAAACACATTGGTACACAATTTTCAAATCTACATAGGAAACTGCAGCCAACTAAAGTTCAAAGCATAATAAAATGCCTAGTTATAGTATTTGTTAAACTTTTTTTTTTCCAAATTCTTTATTTTTTTTGGGGGGGGGGGTACACCAGGTTCAATCATCTGTTTTTATACACATATCCCCGTATTCCCTCCCTTCCTTGACTCCCCTCCCCTCGAGTCCCCCCAACCCTCCCCGCCCCAGTCCTCTAAGGCATCTTCCATCCTCGAGTTGGACTCCCTTTGTTATACAATAACTTCCCACTGACTATTTTACACTTGGTAGTATATATATGTCTGTGCTACTCTCTCGCTTCGTCTCAGTTTCCCCTTCACCCCCCGCCCCCTCCCATACCTCGAGTTCTCCAGTCCATTCTCTGTATCTACATCCTTGTTCTTGTCACTGAGTTCATCAGTACCATTTTTAGATTCCGTATATGTGAGTTAGCATACAATATTTGGCCTTCTCTTTCTGACTTACTTCACTCTGTATGACAGATTGTAGTTCTATCCACCTCATTACATATAGCTCCATCTCATCCCTTTTTATAGCTGAGTAATATTCCATTGTATATATATGCCACATCTTCTGTATCCATTCATTTGTTGATGGGCATTTAGGTTGCTTCCATGTCCTAGCTATTGTAAATAGTGCTGCAATAAACATTATGGTACAAGTTTCTTTTGGGATTATGGTTTTCTTTGGGTATATGCCCAGGAGTGGGATGACTGGATCATATGGTAGTTCTATTTTTAGTTTTTTCAGGAACCTCCAAACTGTTTTCCATAGTGGCTGTACCAACTTACATTCCCACCAACAGTGCAGGAGAGTTCCCTTTTCTCCACACCCTCTCCAACATTTGTTGTTTCCAGACTTTGTGATGATGGCCATTCTGACTGGTGTGAGGTGATACCTCATGGTGGCTTTGACTTGCATTTCTCTGATGATGAGTGATGTTGAGCATCTTTTCATGTGTGTGTTGGCCATCTGTATGTCTTCTTTGGAGAAATGTCTATTTAGGTCTTCTGCCCATTTGTGGATTGGGTTATTTGCTTTTTTGGTATTAAGCTGCATGAGCTGCTTGTATATTTTGGAGGTTAATCCTTTGTCCGTTGTTTCATAGGCAATTATTTTCTCCCATTCTGAGGGCTGCCTTCTTGTCTTCTTTATGGTTTCTTTTGCTGTGCAAAAGCTTTTAAGTTTCATGAGGTCCCATTCGTTTATTCTTGATTTTATTTCCATTATTCTAGGAGGTGGGTCAAAAAGGATCTTGCTTTGATGGATGTCATAGAGTGTTCTGCCTATGTTTTTCTCTAGGAGTTTTATAGTGTCTGGCCTTACATGTAGGTCTTGAATCCATCTGGAGTTTATTTTTGTGTATGGTGTTAGGAAGTGTTCTAATTTCATTCTTTTACATGTTGCTGTCCAATTTTCCCAGCACCACTTATTGAAGAGGCTGTCTTTTTTCCATTGTATACTCGTGCCTCCTTTGTCAAAGATAAGGTGCCCATATGTGTTTGGGCTTACTTCTGAGTTCTCCATTCTATTCCATTGATCTTCCTTTCTATTTTTGTGCCAGTACCATACTGCCTTGATCACTATGGCCTTGTAGTATAGTTTGAAGTCAGGAAGCCTGATTCCACCAACTCCATTTTTCCTTCTCAAGATTGCTTTGGCTATTCGGGGTCTTTTGCGTTTCCATACAAATCGTAAGATTTCTTGCTCTAGTTCTGTGAAAAATGCCATTGGTAATTTGATAGGGATTGCACTGAATCTGTAAATTGCTTTGGGTAGTACAGACATTTTCACGATGTTGATTCTTCCAATCCAGGAACATGGTATGTCCCTCCATCTGTTTGTGTCGTCTTTGATTTCTTTCAGTAAAGTCTTAAAGTTTTCTGCATACAGATCTTTTGCCTCCTTAGGCAGCTTTATTCCTAGGTATTTTATTCTTTTGGTTGCAATGGTGAATGGGAGAGTTTCCTTAATTTCTCTTTCTGCTCTTCCATTGTTAGCGTATAGGAATGCAAGAGATTTCTGCACATTAATTTTGTATCCTGCTACTTTACTAAACTCTTCAATTGGTGCTAGCAGTTTTCTGGTAGAGTCTTTAGGGTTTTCTATATATAATATCATGTCATCTGCAAAGAGTGACAATTTTACTTCTTCTTTTCCAATTTGGATTCCTTTTATTTCTTTTTCTTCTCTGATGGCTGTGGCTAAAACTTCCAAAACTATGTTGAATAATAGTGGTGAAAGTGGACACCCTTGTCTTGTTCCTGTTCTTAGAGGGAATTCTTCCAGTTTTTCCCCATTGAGAACGATGTTGGCTTTTGGTTTTTCATATATGGCTTTTATTATGTTGAGGTAATTTCCTTCTATGCCCATTTTCTGGAGAGCTTTTATCATAAATGGATGTTGAACTTTGTCAAAAGCTTTTTCTGCATCTATTGAAATGATCATATGGTTTTCATCCTTCAATTTGTTGGTATGATGTATCATGTTGATTGATTTGCGTATATTGAAGAATCCTTGCATCCCAGGGATAAACCCCACTTGATCATGGTGTATGATTTTTTTAATGTGCTGTTGGAGTCTGTTAGCTAGTATTTTGTTGAGGATTTTTGCATCTATATTCATCAGTGATATTGGTCTGTAGTTTTCTTTTTTTGTGACATCTTTGCCTGGTTTTGGTATCAGGGTGATGGTAGCCTCGTAGAATGAGTTTGGGAGTGTTCCTCCTTCTGCAATAGTTTGGAAGAGTTTGAGAAGGATAGGTGTTAACTCTTCTCGAAATGTTTGATAGAATTCGCCCATGAACCCATCTGGTCCTGGGCTTTTGTGTGTTGGGGGATTTTTAATCACTGCCTCAATTTCCGAATTATCAACTTTTATACTGTGGAAGATAGGAAGGTGTAGAGAGATGGGAAAAGATGGCAAAAAATAAAATAGAAAAATAGCAAAAATCATTGAGGTTAGCATCTCTCAGATGATAATGTAAGGACATGGAATAAGGATTCATTTTACAAAATGCACTTGACCACCCATCAAAAGGGAATACATCTATTATATAATGCAAGATACACAGGGTAAGCATTGTGATGTAGAGTAATTTTGTGTGTTGTCTAGCAAGCTGCTTTAGGAGATAGTGCTACTAAAGGATTTTTGAAAAATAATTTGTCAGAACCTGAAAAAGAGTAGATTTATATATATATATATATACACATATGTGTGTGTATATGTGTGTGTGTGCGTGTGTGTGTATATATATATATTTATAAAACTGGTTCACTTTACTGTACACCTGAAACTAACACAATGTTGTAAATCAACTATATTTTAATTAGAAAATAAAGGGGAAAAATAATTAAAAGCAGAAATTGACAAGATCACACATACAAAAAAATAATGATTCAAGTTAATTCAACTACCATTACCAAATGTCTGATCTACACTGGGCTTATCCTATACCAGGCACTTTTGTGGGCTAAAGAGATAAAAAAGATAAGAGCTGTGTCCTCAAGAAATTCCCGGCCGGTGTGAGGATGATCTGAAAACAATCCTGTTATAATGTAGAAAGTAAAAAAAAAAAAAAAAAAAAAAAAATACATAGGGAAACAGAGAAGCCAATAGTAATGTAGAAGAGGAATAAAAGGCGAAAAAGAAAATATGACTTGGTCCAATCAAAGACTAACCACCTAATTCCAGGAACATACTTGGAAGAATTTTTTTCCCCTAGATGAGTGGAGCTTTATCTAAAGAGCACCAGCTTAAATGGACCAGAGTCCTTTCCTGGCCCAGTAGAGAGGAAAAGGGAGGCTCTCTGGGAAGTAAAGGTTTTGTGGAGGAAGGTGAGTCCAATGAGCCAATCTCAGTCAGTAAAACAGAAGCAGATGGACCCAGTGTACATCCTGTCTTCTGCTGCCACCCTGGAGAGCTAGCCTTTGGACCTCCTCTTTTATGGGACCAACTGAATATGGTGCTGACTCTTGTTAAGAGTAACCAGTCATTACAGAGCTGGGCTGCCCAGGCCCCAAACATCTACCAATCTTTTAGGAACAGAGAGCTAATATTCAATCGTATTCCCGCAGTTCAAACATGGTGCTGACACCTGAATCCAAACAGCTATATTACAGTCATGCTGCATCTGTTACTTTTCTATTTAAGGCGCTTAGACTTAAACAAACTTAGAAACAATCTGGTAATTAAATAAAGAAGGGCTTTTTCAAAGACATTTGTTCAAGCATGGGATTGTGCCAGAATCCACTTACCAAGGCAAATAGTTATAATAGGGATTATTTTGCAGCAGTACAAAAACCATCGGTCCAGGGACCAGATATTGAAAAATAACATTTTGATGTCATAAATAGAGTAAGTATCCATGAGTATTAGATAAATGCTTTATAAATATCATTTCATATAATCCTTATAATAGCTTTGTGTGATAGGTACTATTATTCTGTTCACAGAGGTATAAATAAGACTCAGAGAGGTTAAGCAAACTTACCAAGATCACACAGCCAGAAAGTGGGAAAATCCATGTTTGAACCCAAGACCATCTGATCCCAGAGCCCCTACATTTATTGACTCCACAACAGAGGTTGAGGTTTGATATTTCTGACATGAAGGACAGATGGAACAGGGATAAGTAATGCTTTACACCCTCAGGGGTGTCTGCCTGGTAGTTACTACTGAGGAAGCTGCATGTAGATTTCCCCAAAATGTGATACTAGATATGTAGCTGCGAGTATGATCAAACGAAGGGCAAATAGCAACTCTCTCGGTCAACAAATATTTGACGGATGAAATGGATGAATGGATAATTTGAAGCATACTGCTCTTCTAATAATGAATTAGGAGATGTTTCCATACCAAAAAAGCAAAACTATGCCCTTCCATTTGTGGCCACAAGTGAAGTACCTGGTCACCAGCCACATTAAGGCTTCCTTGGCCAACACAAAAATACAGAGCATTTTATAAGTGACCCATGGGAAGGATGACAGTCTGCCAGGAGGTTGAGAAATGACTAGCCTAAGTCATGACTCAGCGTGGGTAAGGGGCTTATGGAGTCCATATATGACCAGGTAACAGTCCATTTATAATAAGCAACTTGATTGAAACTAACTAGCTGACTGGAAACGGATTTAGTGACCTTTTCTTTAGTCATACTCTTAATTAACTGAACAAATCACTCATTGAGAAAGCCAGTAGGAACATTCAAGCCATGTTATATAATAGCAAGACATGTCAGTGCCAAGAAGAATAGCAAGAAATAAAGCTTATTTGATTCATGTGCCAGAGTGGAAGTATTCCTTGGTCCCTGGCATCCAGGGTGATTAAAATTCTGCGAGTACTGGCTCAAATTCAGTTCTCAAATATCCACTGCCTTCACTGATGAAAGGTTGCTTGGAGCTAACAGCATCCCATCTGTGTCATCTGGGTCCTCCAGAAAACAGATGCTGAGACAGATTTAGGAGTGTAAAAGGCTTACTGGGAGTAACACTTGTGAAAGGAAAAAGGAGGAAACGGGATTAGGGAAGGGGAGTTGCCAGACCATGACGTAGATCTGACAAAGTCTTTGGCAGCCCAGCAGGGAGCTCTGAGCATGTGAGAAGAGACCTGTGTTAGGCAGAAATGGATGGGACTTTGTACCACAGTCTTGCACAGTCATTGGGTGGGGCCCTCGCAAGAAGACTGCTACCTCAGCTCAAGAGCTGAAGCCAATCTGAACCAGTTAGCAGTGGAGGCTGTGAGCTAACCACACTCCCCAAGGCTGCCCTATGAGCCCTTTCTTGAAGAGGGAATCTGAGCAATACACCTCTATATCTGGCATACCATTCTAATATTCAGAAAGAGGTAGTCTCCTCAAAAGGGATCCAGAGTTCTCTTCCCGCATGGGGTAGGGGTAGGGGTGAAAGCAGGAACCCTTTCCTTCTTTTCTAGTTTGGAATTTCTACCACAACATGAGGGTTCTCTATAGGTAAGAAAACCAAGGATACCAGTGATTGTCACCTCCAGATTCATTCATCAAAATTCAGCAAGTACTTATGTACATGTGGGCCCAGGTTACCCAGAGGTCCATCTGGGACTCTCTTAGTAGCACATCATTTAGGACCAATTTATTTCAATGATACTGACACCACCAGGCTTGGGGAGGGAAGAAGAGAGTTTGGGCAGTGGGAAGAATAATCAGAAGTCTTGAATTCTAGACCCTTCAGGAAAGGGTCAAGGAGCCCCGAAGACAGAAATCATTCATGTAACAATTTTGCCATAGGCGGGACCTAATTTGAAAAATAAGAAAATGTGCTTCAGATCATCAAGGTAAGAATTATTTATATAAAGAGCTTGGCATATGGACAGCTACATGCAAAAGAATGAAATTAGAACATTCTCAACACCATACGCAAAAATAAACTCAAAATGGATTAAAGACCTAAATGTAAGACTGGATACCATAAAACTCTTAGAGGAAAAGATAGGCAGAACACTCTTTGACATAAATCACAACAATATCTTTTTTGATCCACCTCCTAGAGTAAATGAAAATCAAAAAGTGAGACCAAATTAAACTTAAAAGCTTTTGCACAACAAAGGAAACCATAAAAAAAAATGAAAAGACAACCCACAGAATGGGAGAAAATATTTGCAAACTATGCAACCAACAAGGGATTAATCTCCAAAATATACAAACGTATATTTTGCTCATGCAGCTCAATATAAAAAAAACAAACAAAGCAATTTAAAAATGGACAGAAGATCTGACTAGATATTTCTCCAAAGAAGACATACAGATGGCCCAAAAGCACATGAAAAGTTGCTCAACATCACTAATTATTAGAGAAATGCAAAACAAAACTATAATGAGGTATCACCTCATGCCAGTCAGAATGGCCATCATCAAAAAGTCTACAAACAATAAATGCTGGAGAGGGTGTGGAGAAAAGGAACCGTCCTACACTGTTGGTGGGAATGTAAATTGGTACAGCTACTATAGCAAACAGCATGAAGTTTCCTTAAAATACTAAAAATAGAACTACCATATGATCCAGCAATCTCACTCCTGGGCATATATCTAGAGAAAACCATCATTTGAAAAGATAAATGTATCCCAATGTTCACTGCAGCATTATTTACAATAGCCAAGACATGGAAGCAGCCTCAATGTCCACTGACTGATGAATGGATAAAGAAGATGTGGTACATATATACAACGGACTATTACTCAGCTGTAAAAAAGAATAAAATAATGCCATTTGCAGCAACATGGATGAACCTAGAGATTATCATGCTAAGTGAAGTAAGTCATAAAGAGAAAGACAAATATCCTATGATATCACTCATAAGTGGAATCTAAAAAAATGACACAAATGAACTTATTTACAAAACAGAAACAGAGTCACAGACTTAGAAAACAAACTTATGGTTACCAAAGGGGAAAGGTGGGAGGGGGGGAATAAATTAGAAGGTTGGGATTAACATATGCACACTACTATGTATAAAATAATCAACAAGGACCTACTATATAGCACAGGGAACTCTACTCAATATTCTGTAATAACCTATATGGGAAAAGAATCTGTATGCATAACTAATCACTTTGCTGTATACCTGAAACTAACACAACATTGTAAATCAAATATACTCTAATATAAAATAAAAAATATAAAAAAGAGCTTGGTATAGTGTCTGGCACAAAGTAAGTGGTCAATTAATGGAAGCTAATCCTATTCTTTTCTTTTGATCAACTTAGTCACTCAACAACGTTGTTGGCTTACAATGTCCAAGCCCTGAGAGTACACTCTTCACTAAAAAAAAGCTCAAATTCCTGTCCTTACGGAGCTTATACAGTATTTTTTTTATTAATTAATTAATTTATTGGCTGTATTGGGTCTTCATTGCTACACACAGGCTTTCTCTAGTTGCAGTGAGCAAGGGCTACTCTTCATTGTGGTGCGTGGGCTCCTCACTACGGTGGCTTCTCTTGTTGCAGAGCATGGGCTCTAGGCATGTGGGCTTCAGTAGTTGTGGCACACAGGCTCAGTAGTTGTGGCTCATGGGCTCTAGAGCTCGGGCTTAGTTGCTCCGCAGCATGTGGGCTCTTTCTGGAGCAGGCATCGAACCCGTGCCCCATGCATTGGCAGGCGGGTTCTTACCCACTGCACCACCTAGGAAGTCTGATTTCTTTTTAATCATCACATTCTGGATCCTACATGGTCAGGAGTATAACCTGAGGAAAAAGACCAAACTAAGTGCCTCTCCTTTAATTGTAGCCTCTACAAAAACCTGACTTCTTTCTTCTTTTCCTCATGCTGCAATTCCTCCTGGAAAGCCCTCCCTTCTCCATCTGTTCAAATATTACTCTTCCTCCAAGTCCTTGCTCAAGAATTCCTTTGATTCCCCAGGGCTCACACTTCTCATCCCTTCTATGTCCCCACAGCACCTAGAGTTTTACTCCCACATTACAGCAGTCAAACACTTATTGGTTCAAGCTACTGTCAAAATATAACTCTCAGAGTTAAAAAACATAACTCTCATACAACTATCTAGTGAGCCTGTGTCAAAGATTTTAATATTAACTCATTATTGAAGGAACCAAAAGAATGACAGCGATTCAAAGGCAGATACGAGAAGCTGATGTATATCTAAGTCAGTGAAAGAAAAAACTGCTGGAATAGAGTTGCTAAGTTAGACACGTGGCTGATGTCCTACAGGGCAATAAATCCACAACCTTTGTGGTCATTTTCTCAACTGGACAGAAAGCATTTACATATTTACCAGACAAAAATAATTTGTACCTTCTCAGTTTTTTATCAATTAATCTCTAACTTCACAGAGTCTGGCCTCTACGCAATAGTAAATAGTAAGTTACATGCAGTCACATTTGCCAAAAGAACCAGATGACTCTAGGATGGCTTATTAGGTAGCACTCTTGTATGACTTTGAGAGGACACGTGGTTATCTTTTACCTTTGTTCAATTTCTGGATAATTTTTAAAAACACTCGTTTCTATGGTTGCACATGCATTGGAAAGGTAACTGTGGAAAGCTAATGACTTTGGAGTCAGAAAAGCCCAAGTTCAAATTCTGCCTCCTCAACCTCTGTTACATCTCATTTTCCTCAAAGAGTTGTTGCACAGATAATGTGAAAAGGCTTAGAAAGTGCTAGAATGCAATAGGTTCCCAATAAATATTAGTTCTTTCACTCTCTTCCTCTCCTCTTTTGAGAAAAGAGATCATGTTTTGCATTTATTGTGTTCTCTCTGCCGCCCCCAGCCCTGGCCAGGTTCTGGTAGAATGCCTGAGCTTTGTGTAACAGATTTTCAATAAATCTTCTCTGATTGTTCCCTATAAGTCTCGTCTGTGATTTAGGCAAGTTCCTTCCCTTCTCTGGGCCTCAACTGATAAAAAATGAGAAGATTCAGTGGTTCTTAACTGTGGCCAACGCTAGCCCCAGGAGAGCTTTTGGAAATGGGGGTGGGGTGTGTGGTATTTTTGGTTTTTACAGTAACTGGCGAGTATTACCAACATTTGGTGTCCAGGATCCAGGGACGAGAACCTTCAGCAGTGCTTAGGCCAGCTCCCTACAAGGTGGCACTGTTTCATCCAACACATCAATAGCGCCCCCATTGGGAAATACGGAACCATCTCTAAAGGGCTTTGCAAATTTCACCTTCTGACAACAAATTAATACTTCTCTGGTGTTTTTGTTTTTGTTTTAAAGAGAAGAGCCTATATCTCTCTCTTTTTTAAATTAATTAATTAATTTTTTTATTGGCTGCGTTGGGTCTTCGTTGCTGCACACGGGCTTTCTCTAGTTGGGGCGAGCGGGAGCTACTCTTTGTTGCGGTGCGGGGGCTTCTCATTGCGGTGGCCTCTCTTGTTGCAGAGCACGGGCTCTAGGTGCGGGGGCTTCAGTAGTTGCAGCACATGAGCTCAATAGTTGTGGCTCATGGGCTCTAGAGCACAGGCTCAATAGTTGTGGTGCACAGGCTTAGTTGCTCCATGGCATGTGGTATCTTCTTGGGGCAGGGATTGAACCCGTGTCCCCTGCACTGGCTGGCGGATTCTTACCCACTGCGCCACCTGCGAAGTCCCTGGTGTTTTTTTCCAAAACATGGAAGATGCATACACTACAAAGTCCTGTTCTGCTAAACAAAAAAGTATGCTTTATTTCCAAACATTTTAGCAATTCCCCAGATTATTCCGTGCCTGAAACACAGCCTCATTTTATTGACATGCGCTTGTCTGAAGAATAGTGCTTGCTTTTTGCTGCTGCCAGCCACACTGAACTCATCTATTTTTTGAGGAAAGAGATTGTTCCAGGCACCCTTACTGGTGCAAAGAATAGTAGGGAAATTGAAGACAAGTTCCTACCATCAGGAGGGAAAAAACCAAGCTTATAACATAGGCAACCCCAGCATTCCAGGAGAAATCTTGGGGCCTGCTAGCTGCATTCTGAGTGAATCCCTTTCAAAAACACTTCTCTTCTTTTCATTCTTCTCCTTGTGGCTGTGCATCAGGCAGTTGTCTCAATGTCTCCCCCACCAGACACTGACTTGAGTTCCAAATGGAAACAATTTGTCCCTGTTCTGTTTCCTTCTGGGCTTAGTGCACAACAGGTGCTAAATTTATACACTTTTTACATCAAATCTAGTTTTCCTACCAATTCACCTTTTTGTCTGGCATCCTAAAAATAAGCACGTCCTTTAAGCCAGGAAACCAAATACTTTTTCTTTTGGTAAAGCAAAGTCTTCATAAGACCATTGAGATTCTTTTATTAAAAACTGGCAAAGCAGGAAAATGAAGTGACCACGAGGTGGCAGTAGAGGAGAGTTTTGTTTTTTTTTTTTCCTCCAAGAGAACTAATGAGAAAATGAAGTGCCTTAGCTATATTCACTTAGAAAGTTGCTTCTTGTGATGTACTGCTAAGAATCATGATAACACAATTGGACAGTTAAAATCTGCCAATCAGCTCAAATGCCTTTTTTAAGGAAATAACTTTTCAATTTTAATTAATTCAATGTGAAGTGGGACAGTTTTGCCTGTTGTTAATTTCTCTGGCTTTCTCCAGCTTACTCAGAAACGTATACCAAACGCACTGGATCATATTCAAGGGACAACTGCTGAGAACATGACATGTATTGGTTGAACCCTATAAAATTTTCATTTTACAGGTCAAAACACAGTTGATAATTGGCAGTTTCTTATGGTTCAACTGAAGAGTAGTGATGCCACTGCTGACATTAATGATTTTCTTTTCCTGACATGTAATTATTGATCTTAAATTATAGAATTTTATCCAAAAAATACATGCAGGGACTTCCCTGGTGGCACAGTGGTTAAGAATCTGCCTGCCAATGCAGGGGACACAGGTTCTATCCCTGGTCTGGGAAGATCCCACATGCTGCGGAGCAACTAAGCCTGTGCGCCACAACTTCTGAGCTTGCACTCTAGAGCCCTCGAGGCACAACTATGGAGCCTGTGTGCTGCAACTACTGAAGCCCATGTGCCTAGAGCCTGTGCTCCACAGCAAGAGAAGCCATTGGAATGAGAAGCCCACGCACTGCAACAAAGAGTAGCCCCCACTCGCTGCAACTAGAGAAAGCCCATGCACAGCAACGAAGACCCAATGCAAACATAAAAAAAAAAAGATACATGCACCCCTATGTTCACAGCAGCACTATTTACAATAGCCAAGTCATGGAAACAACCTAAATGTCTGTCTACAGATGAATGGATAAAGAAGATGTAGTACATATATATAATGGAATACTACACAGTCATAAAAAAAGAAAGAAATAATGCCATTTGCAGCAACATGGGTCTACCTAGAGATTATCATACTAAGTGAAGTAAGTCAGAAAGAGAAAGACAAATACCATATGATATCACTTATATGTGGAATCTAAAATATGACACAAATGAACTTATATACAAAACAGAAACAGACTCACAGACATAGGGAACAGATCTGTGGCTGCCAAGGGGGAAGGGAGAGGGGGAGGGATGGATTGGGAGTTTGGGATTAGCAGATGCAAACTATTATATATAGAATGGATAAACAACAAGGACCTGCTGTATAGCACAGGGAACTATATTCAATATCCTGTGATAAACCATAATGGAAAAGAATATGAAAAAGAATGTATATATATGTATAACTGAATTGCTTTGCTGTATAGCAGAAACTAACACAACATTGTAAATCAACTATATCTCAATAAAAAATATAGAATTTTAAAACATATTTTTGTCAATAATGTGAGGAACTTTAAAAAATGCCCAAAGAAATGCTAAAACTGGACTATTAAGTGTGCCTATATGAGTTTGGTAATGACTGGTATTTCTTGATTTTTGCCTTACTTAATTCACATTAATTCAGAACTTGATTCTAAGTTTGAGAGTCAATTTTGTGGGATGATCATTAGTTTTGATGTTAGCATTTAGATCTTATTTAGAATGCAAAACAATGAAAAAGTTTTTGAATAGTATATATGGAACAGATTTTTCTAAATATATACTTTAAAAATCTAGCAGTTTCTTCAAATACGTTATTTACAAATCTAGTAACATATACTTTGTTTATTATAAAGCAGATATATACACAGCTTAGTACAGTGAGAAGTGCCAATTTGTGTGACTTTGCATGTTAAATGACTGTCATGTTCAGTTTAACTTCACATGGTATATAGTCCATCCAATCATGTTTTGAAATGGGTTCTTTAGTCAATAAAGATTTAATTTAGTATATAGAAAAATGAAGAGGAGAAGGGGCAGTTCAAATGCTGATGAAAAGCTGAGTAAAATGAGGACTGAAAAAAAGGTCTGTGTGATTTAGTACTCTGAAGATAACAGGTGGCCTCAGAAAGACCTGTTGCTATGAAGCTACAGGGGCAGCAGCCTCTCCAGGATCTCTGTAACTGCCCATGCTTGGATCTGTCCCAGCTTATCTAGAGATGAAAGGGAAGAATTCATAACTACATTTTCCATCAGCAGCTTGGGACGCAGTTGCAGCTGCTTGAAGGTGGCAAAGAGGAAGACAGCGGCAGAGACCAGAGGCTGAAAGTGCGGCAAGGTGCAGGGTCGCCCCCTAGTGGCCAGCCAGAGGGCTGACCTGCTTCCCACAGCCACACTGGCTGCTCCTGGGCCCGCAGGAGCAGCCTCTTCCTGCTTCCCCTTTTCCTCTGTGCATTGTGAGAAGGTTTTTGAGGTCAGGAGTATGCAATGCTTATTTTTGTCATATATACACATGTAAATATAATTTGCAACTATCAGCTGGAGAGTCTCGGCAGAGGACAGAAGTGGTACCCATTATGGTGCCCTTAAAAAATCGGAAAGTCTGTTCTTTTAACAAATTTGAGAACTGCAGCAATGGCTATTGGCTCTAATCCTCATCTCGTTGATTTCCATCTTTCATAAGTATAACCTGCTTTCTACACAACTTCCAGAGCAAACTTATAAAAATGGAAATGAGATCATTTTACTGCTTAAAACCTCTGTCCTAGGGCTTCCTAGGTGGCGCAGTGGTTAAGAATCCGCCTGCCAATGCAGGGGACACAGGTTCGATCCCTGCTCCAGGAAGATCCCACATGCCACGGAGCAACTAAGCCCGTGTGCCAAAAAAAACAAAAAACAAAACAAAACAAAAAAAACCTCTGTCCTAGAAAACCACCCAAACTGCTTCTGGTGTGGACCTCTCCAAGCCCACCTAGCTGGCTCCCTCCTTCACGGGGCTTTTTGCTATTCCCTGAACATGTCAAGCTTGTTTCCATCCCACAACCTCTGCAATTGCTAGTCCCTCTAAAACATGTTTCTCCCACATGGTGTTAAGGCTTGTTCTTCCCAAAGCCACTGTCCAGCCTGCTTAGTTCCTCCACAACACACAGTCCCTGCAATTTTATTATACATTTGTTTCATTTGTTTGCTTATTGTCTGTCTCTCTGAATAGAATATAAACTCCTTGAGTACGGAGATTTTGTCCCCTTGTTTCCTGCTGTGTCCTCAATGCCCGTAACAGCACCTGGCACAGAGCAGGAGCTAAATGAACATATGGTAAGCGACGAATAAAGGAAAAGCAAGACACTGGCTACGTGGCATGTCAAAAATCCTGCCTTGGATGTGTCGTGCAAAAAGTTTTTGTTTTTTTTTTTAATTTCTAAGAACAAGCCAAAAGCAGTGTGAGAATAAACCAAGATTCCCTCCTGTGGTGATTTTGGAGATACATAGCAGCCTACACCACACTAGGGACAAAATACATCACTTCAGGGCACTGGATTGTCATTGGTTATATTTTTAAAAATCTTTTAGCAAGCAACCTCTCAGTGGCACATTTTACCAACTGTTCTGAAAAGAGAAAAACAGCCAATCAAAGTCCTTGGAAAACTGCACATCTAAAATAATCAGTAGGAGGGTGGGAGGGAGTTGCAGGAGGGAGGGGATGGGGGATGTATGTATAAATACAGTGGGTTCACTACGGTGCACCTCAAAAGCTGCTACAAGAGTGTAAAGCAATTATATTCCAATAAAGAGCTTAAAAAAAACAGCAAGACCACTTAGAAAAGTGGAATCATTGTATAGGTATATTCGAAAGCTTTCAAGTGTGTACTTGTCCTTCCTTCCACCATAAGAAATAATCCTTTAATATTCCTACAGTCCATTTCCTCTGCCTCTACTGCCTCTGTCAAATAAAAAATAGGTCAACCCCCCCAAAAAATAAAATAATCAGTAAAAATTATTAATATAGTTTCCCCCAGATGGTTCAAATTGGATAATATGTGGGTGTCCAGTATTTTTTTTCCTCCAGATGGAAACCATCACAGCCACCTCGCCCAGTGTGTGTTGGGGCCAAAAAGCATAACAAGCAGGAAGCCTCTGAATTCATCAGTTGTTTTATCGGCTACACTGACTGGCTTTCATGAGCCTCAGTTTCCTGGTGCCCATGTGGGGTGGGATCCTTGCATTACACCCCTTGCCTTTGCTGTGGGTGAGCCTGAGGCTGTCAGCAGGGCCAGGGTCCAAAAGAAGAGCCAGACACAGTGGAGTGAGGGTAGGGAGATCGACTACCAGCTGGAACCTGCTGGGCACCTCTGCATCCGTCTGCCCATCACCGCATCTGACTACTATGAGCTTCAGAGAGCAACGGCCGTTGCTTTACTTCTGCCTTGGAAATTTCACGCAAGTTCCTCTTTTGGCCAACTCTGACTGGAACTAAGCAGGGAAAATGGAAATGTTGCAAAATACAGTTCCCAGTGTAACCAACCTGGCAGAACACAAGCCATCTATGTGGTCAGGAATACAGACCACTCTTAGGAAGTGAGTCCTGAGCTGAGACCCGAGGATGAGAATGTGCAAACTACGGGAAACATCCAGGCAAGAGCTTTCAGAAGAGGGAACAGTATGTGCAAAGGCTTAGCCTATGTGAAGAACAGAAAACAGACCAGGGCGGCTGGATCATAAGATCAGGGGGAGAGTGGTATGAAATAGAGTTAAGCTATTAACAGGCAATGGTCAGATGATTGTGGGATTTATAAGATAAGGAGTTTGGACTTTACCCAAAGTGCAAGCAATTGAAGGGTTTTAAGCTGGGAAGGGAACATGATCAGATCTGAGTTTTCCAAAGATCACACTGGCTGCGGTGAGCTAGGATGCAGGGTGGTGGGGCAAGACAGGCAGCACTGGTGCACATCCTTACACACATATTTGTGTGCGTGTACTTCTCTAATCCAGATTCCTCGAAGAGGAAGTTCTTGGTCAAGAGGTAAGCACATCTGACCTTTAGATATGTATCCAAATTGCTTAAATATCACCTCCTTGAAGAGCCTTCGATGACCCTGCCATCTAGGCATGCAGACTCTTGTTCTTTACTTTGTGGTACCCTATTTATTTTCTTCTTAGCACTGATAAAGATATATAAGATCCTGTATTTATTTACTTTTTTATCATTTGTCTTTCCCATGAAGGCAGGACTTGTCTTATTCCCTGTTATACTCACTGCCCAGGGCAGTGCCTGGCATAGTAGACAGACAGTAAATGAAGATTTGTTGAAAGATAATTGCCCTCCAAAGACCCTGCACAAATTTATACTTTCAGCAACGTCTGGTCTCCAAATTACTCAACCAAAAAGAATATTACTACTCTTTTTTTTTTCTGGGGTGGGGGTGGGAGGCGGTAAACATAAATGATATTTTGATATTTTGTTGTTTATTTACACTCTTAAAACTACAATGCGATATCTCTATATACTAACCAGAATGGCAAAAGAGGAAAAAAAAAAAGCTCCCCAAAACAAAAACCTGACATCACATGCTTGAAGGATGTGGAACAACCAGAATTCTCATACATTGCTGGTGGAAGGTAAAATGATTCAATAACTGATTTATATGCTGATGAATGAAAAAATCTAAAATCAAGGACCTTCCCACTTAAATTTGAGAAAAACAAAATAACCTAAGAGTTACAAAGAAAAAAAAAAGTCACACACAAAATCAGAATGGCACTCTAAACAGGACCACTGGAAGTTAGAAAATGGTTGAGAAATATCTTCAAAATTCTGAGAGAAGATGATTTTTCAACCTAGAGTTCTACTTCCAGCCAAGCTATCCATCAGGGATAAGCGTAGAATAAAACCAGTTTCACAGATGAAGAGTGAACATTTTTACTTCCTTGTATCCTTTATCAGGAAGTTTCTGGAGGAAGAGATTCACGAAATGAGGAAGGAAACAAAGGAGAAGAGAGATGTGGCAAATAGGATAATACACAGGAGAGAAGCAAAAGGAACTCTTAGGATAATGGGAGAGGATCGTCCCAAGACCAAAGCTGCAAAGTTGGCAGAAGAGCAAATATTCAACTGGAGAGGGTGAAAAGCTCCAGGAATATGTCTCCAGGTTTAAAAGAAGACGGAGGAGTGGTAGAAGGAAAAAACCAATAAACAGGAGGAAGGAAAGAAATAATTAAAAGGCATTTTACACTTCTGCCAGCTACTTGAATAAGGGACAGGTACATAGAGAAACAACCTATAAACCAATAACAACTCCAAGGAAAACGTAAGTTTTTAGAAGAAAAGATAATGTAATAACATTACCCTATGACGTTCCAGGGTAAATCGTATTTAAAGGGACCAAATAATGTACAGTCCGGGTTCGAGCGGCCTGTGCGGGAAGCCTGTGTGCCCAGCCGCTCTTCACGCACACGGGTGCACGGGGTGAGCAGCCCTGGGCGAGCCGGCGGCTCCGCGGGGCAGCCTCCGCTGAGCGCCCACGGGTGGCGCAGCCCACAGCCCCGCAGTGCGCCTGGGAATTGAATTAATTTCTTTATTTTCTCCCATTCTAACTGACATGCCTTCGAGTCTAAGTTCTGACTCCTTCATCCACCACCAGGCCAGCAGAAATCTCCCTGGTCCCGGGTTCCATACTAAAATGAGGCCCAAACTCCTTTATTCCCGGGAAGAATCAGCTGCACACATAGCAAGGCCTCGGGAAGTTGTAGCTGAGGCTCGTGGCCTCGAGGCGGCGACAAAGCACTCAGAATGAGGCCGTTGTGGCTTCTGGCACCACTGGATGCCTAGTCTAATACCCTCTCTGCAAGACTTCCGTAGAGATCGGCCACCCACTCTTTCTTTTCCATCCCTCTCTCCCCAAAGGGCCTGGCAACAGGCCAAGGAGGCCAGTCAAGAAACCTCTGCAGGAATATTACTCAGCCACAAAAAAGAATGAAATTATGCCATTTGCAGCAACGTGGATGGACCTAGAGATTATCATACTAAGTCAAAGAGAAAAACAAGTATCATATGCTATCACTTGTATGTGGAATCTAAAAAAGACACAAATGAACTTATTTACGAAACAGAAATAGACTCACAGACATAGAAAACCAACCAATGGTATCAAAGAGGAAGAGGGGAGGGAGGGATAACTTAGATACACACCTCTCTCTACATATAAAATAGATAACAAGGACCTACTGCGTGCACAGGGAACTATACTCAATATCTTGTAATAACCTACAATGGAAAAGAATCTGGAAAAGAATATACATAAAAAACTGAATCACTTTGCTGCACACCTGAAACATTGTAAACCAACTGTAGTTCAATTTAAAAAAGAAAGAAACCTCTGCAGGCATTGAGAAGAAAATGGAGACCATGAAAAGAAAGTGACTGTGCCCAACCAAAGGGAGAGGAAAGGACAAGCCTGACTCCACCAGAGCTGGAGCGCAGATGGCACTGCAGAGGGCCCAGGCCCCGGGCTCAGTGTTTGGAGAGTAGTGGTGCAGGGTGTGTTTGTGTGTGTATGTGTGAGCGAGTTGGCCAAGTGCACAGGGGTGGGATTGCAGAAAGGTGAGGTTGGCTTGAATGCCTAATGGGCTGAGATGAAGGTATCCAGGGCTTGGCCCAGGCACCCAGTGGAGCTGGGAATGGGTGGTTAGAGCCAGGGTCAAAGGAGAAATCACAAGAAAATTAGAAAATACTCAGGTCAGTTAAATGACAATGAAGGTGTGATATATCAAAATTTGTGGGCTGCAGCTAGTGAGTGTTTAGAAGAAAATTTGTAGTTTTAAATACTTCCTTTTCATAAAAAAGAAAAGCATAAAACTCAGTGACCCAACACTTCACTCTAAGGCTTGTAGAAGAAAAGCAAAGTAAACTGAAAATAGAGGAGGGGGACACCTCCAGTATGGCCTCCACTGCTCCCCTCCTTTGGCCCCCTGGTGCCCCTTGGTGCCAGGGTCCTGGCCCTGGCAGATCCTCCCTCCAGGCAGAGGGCACGTGGTGGTTCGAGAGCCTCTGTACCAGGCCCGAGGCAGCTGATGGTTAGAGGTGGGAGGCCTGGGTGCACTGGGGTAGTTCATCTAAAGCCCCAGTCCTGCAGGCTGGTGGTTTCTACCAATATTAATTTTCTCATCCTGGACCATTTTCACTCTGAAAAGAGCAGTAGGATCAAGGAAGCACCCAGAGCAGGCCCTGAACCCTCCTAGCCTGACCCTTCTGCACCAATTTCTCTTAGCGCTGTCGCACTTAGATGATACAAACTTTATTAAACACTTCATGAAGTGGACACTCCCTTCTCAGAGATCTGCAAAACAGAGCAGAAAGCAAGGCGCTTTTATAGGATAAAGAATAAAGCACAAGGGAGAGACAAGTAGAAAATATCTAACTGGTTGGGGGGGGGAGTCATACAGTTTACCCACAAATATCTCTTTTTTGTACCTGCTGATCTACTGACATGAGGGCCCTAAAGACCAGCAGTAGTCACAGTTCCACGTTCAGTGGACATCCTACCTCACAAGGACAGAGGACAGGACCTCCACTCCAGCACGGCCTAAGTTTGTGGAAGGAAGGACAAGTGGGACTCTGGGAGTGATGGTGAGAGCAGCCGATCCTACTTTAGCCCTTGGTTCCTGGGTCGGTATCTAGCAGCCATTGGGGTTTGTGAGATAACAGAAAATGTGTCTTAGTCTCTGCCCCCCGGTTCCTGGCACAGAGCTCCTAAAATCCTTGTAATTTCCTAAGTGATAAGAGTGTTAGGAGCATCTCTTGTCTTTGACCCTGTCCCTGACACAGGGCTCCTAAAATTCTTATAAATTCCTAGGTGTTAAGAGTACTAAGTGCATCTCTTGTTCTAATGAGGTGACTCTGATTGGGCTCTTGGAAGGTGGCTGGTCACCAGAAAGACCAAGCCATGATGAGAAGCTTAGAATTTACAGGCTCACCCCAATTTCTCCAGAGAGGGGAGAGGGGCTGGGAATGGAATTAACAATTGATCATGCCTATGTGAGGAAGCTTCTATAAAGTCCTAATAGTACCAGGTTCAGAGAGTTTTTGGGTTGGTGAACGCATCCACATTGGGAGAGTGACGCACCACAACTCCATAGGAACAGAAGCTCCTGAGCTCGGGACCCTCCCAGGCCTCACCCTATGTGTGTCTTCATCTGGCTGCTCATCTGTATCCTTTATCATCTCCTTTAATAAACTAGTAGACATAAGTGTTTCCCTGAGTTCCGTGAACCACTCTAGCAAATTAATTGAAACTGAGGAGGGGGCTGTGAACCTGTGAGCTGTAGCCAAATTAGACAGAAGTTGTGGGTAACTCAGGGACCTACTACTTGTGACTGGCATCCAACTAAGATGGGAGCAGTCTCGTGGAACTGAGCCCTTAGCCTGTGGAAACTGACGCTATTGCCAAGTAGATAGTGTTAGAGTTGAGTTAAATTGTAGGACACCCAACTGGTGCTGTGGAGAATTGCTTGTTGAGGGGAAAAAACCCCACACGTTTGGTGACCAGAAGTGAAGTGTTCTGTGTGAGTGTGGCAGTGGTGTGAGAGTAAAGGAGACACACAGGAGGTGGAGAACTGGGTTTTCCCTACTCAGGAGGGAAAGCACTGAGTTTTTCTGGCTCAGGGACAGAGAACAATTTGGGGGGCACAGCTTCGATGTATGATGTATATACCACATCTTGGACAAGATCACTTTAACCCTGAAGGGTGTCATTCCTAAACTGGTGCCTTAGCTGAGTCTTAAAGAGGCCATTCCAAAGTTCTGTTAGAATGCCAGCTTCTAGGTGATATGCCATATGGTAGGACCAGTGGATTCCTTGATCGTATACCCATTTTCACACATCCTTCGCCAAAAATAGGTACAGTGGTCTGAATTAAAGACTTAAATGTAAGACAAAATACGCTAAAACCCCTAGAGGAAAACATAGGCAGAGCACTCTTTGACATAAATCATGGCAATATTTTTTTGGATCTGTCTCCTAAAGTAAAGGAAATAAAAGCAAAAATAAACAAATGGGACCTAATTAAACTTCAAAGCTTTTGCACAGCAAAGGAAACTATGGACAAACAAAAGACAACATACTGAATCGGAGAAAATATCTGCAAATGATATGACCAAAAAGGGATTAATATCCAACATATGAGGGTGAATCAAAAATTATCTGCACTCTGGCTGTAGAATTTATTGTAATTAACTTTTAGAAAAGACAAATACACCATTTTTCAACATAATCTCCTTGCTTTTCAATACACTTTGTCCATCTGTCAACAAGCTTTTTTATTCCCTCATTAAAAAATGTTTTAGGCTGAGCTGTGAGACACGAATGCACCACTGTCTTCACTTCTTCATCAGAAGTGAATCTTCCTCCTCCTAGGCTGCTTTCAGGGGACCAAACAGGGGAAAGTCCAATGGAGCAAGATCAGGACTATAGGTGACCTTCTTCACGACAAAACACTTTCTTCATACTGTGCACAAACTCTTTGATAAATAACGGCACCAGGTACACCCTCAGACCACAAAAAACAAATCACTGCACGCCGCTCTTCTTTTGTGCAAATCACAAGTGGGGCATCCACGTCTGCTCGCACCACAGTTACAAATGAACTGATGTAACAGGTTTACACCTGCACAGCAGTGAGTGGGGAGACAGCGGCCTTGAATGGATAGCGCTGATAAGACAGTGCAGCCAACAGAAGTTTTAATATAACCAGAGTGCGGATAATTTTTGACTCACCTTTGTATATAAACAGCTTGTACGACTCAACATCAAGAAACCAAACACCTCAATTAAAAAATGGGCAGAAGAACTTGTGAAATAAAATTTACATTTTATTGCAAGACAAGAAATATTTAAACATCAATTCTTCTCTGCCCTTTAACCTCCTCTATCCCTGCACTGTGCATTGTGTATCTTCATTATGCATTAACCAAACTTCCCCCATTGGCATTCAACCCCATTCATCAACCATAAAAAACAACATTCTCCCAGCACCACCAAGACAACTCCTTTTAATTAAAAGATTACATTCCTTCTTGATCTTGTGAGGGGTCACACGACCCACCATAATGATGCTTAGATCTGGATTATGTAAACTGTCAATAATGTGTCATTTGATGTACAGCCCTCTGTCTCAACAAGCTTATACAACTCTGCCTTGATTTCTAACCAGTGGAGCAGTTCTAAAAGCTTTCTGAGATGCTCTTCCCCGGTTATAATCCTCAAATTTGGCTCAAATAAAATTTTCCATTTCTTTCTCAGATTGGCTGATTAATTTTTCATCGACAAACTGAACAGACATTTTTCCAAAGAGGAGATGCAGATGCCCAAGAGGCACACAAAAAGATGCTGCACATTGCTAATTATCAGGGAAATGCAAATCAAAATCACAGTGAGATATCACCTCACACCCATCAGAATTGCTGTGATCAAAAACAACACAGATAACAATGTTGGTTGGTAGGGATGTGGAGAAAAGTGAACCCTTGTACACTGTTTATGGGAAGGTAAATTGGTGCAGCCACTGTGGAAAACAGTATGGAAATTTCTCAAAAAATTAAAAAAGAATTACCACATGACCCAGCAATTCCACTCCTGAGTATATTTCCAAAACAAACACACAAACAGTAATTCAAAAAGGCACGTGCACCCCAGTGTTCATAGCAGCATTATTTATAATTGCCAAGATATGGAAGCAACCTAAGTGTCCATCAATAGATGAATGGATAAAGAAGATGTGATATATATATATACACACACACAATATATATATACACACATTTATACACACACATACATGCAATGGAATACTTCTTAGCCATAAAAAAGAACAAAATTTTGCCATTTGCAGCAACATGGATGGACTTAGAGAACATTATGCTAAGTGAAATAAGTCAGACAGAGAAAGACAAACACTTGATATATGGTATCACTTATATGTGGAATCTAAAAAATATAAGAAACTAGTGAATATAACCAAAAAGAAGCAGACTCACAGACAGAGAACAAACTAGTGGTTACCAGCTGAGGGGGAGGGAAACACGGGGAGGAGTGAGAGGTACAAACTACGAGTGTAAGAAAGTTTATAAGGATGTATTGTACAACATGGGAAATATAGCTAATATTTTGTAATAACTGTAAATGGAGTGTAACCTTTAAAATTGTACAAAAAATTAAAAAAAAATTTAAAAATGGGTACGTTGGTCTCAGGCAATGATTTGTAGGAGCCCACATCCATAACTTAGGCATTCAGTAAGCTCTCAATTACTTATGCAGCCAGAGTCCCTGCAGACAGTGAAGGCAGACACACACCCAAGATAGTTGTCAGTTCCATTAAGGACAAATGACCACCTCTTCCAGGATGGAAAATGCCCACTGTAATCAACTTGCCACCAAGTGGCTGGCTGATCTGTTTAAGGATGTTACCACAGAGGCTTAGAATCAGTCTCTGCTGCTGAAGTTTCAGGTATTTGACAGCAGCATTAGGTAGATCTGCCTTGGTGAGAAGGAGAACATGCTGTTGGGCCCTTTATGTAACACCTCCATCTCTGCAATCACGGTTTCTCAATTCATGAGCCCACTGCACAAGCACTGTGGTGGAAAACCACAGAGCCTGGCTGACATTTGCTAGGACATCCGGTTGTTGAGCACCTCTTCTGTAGGGGGTTCTTTCTGAGACATAAAAGTCTACAGCTTATGCACAACCCCTTGCACATCTTTTGCCCAGACTTCCTTGTCTGCAATATGCAAATCTTAATCCTTTCAGGCCTCTGGCCAACCAACCAAGCCACTTGCCACTACTCGGGAATCCTTGTAGGCCCTTATTTCAGACCACCTCTCATTTCCTGTTAAGTGGATGGCCAAATATAGTGCCGCAGACCTCCACTACTGTTGTTCAAAGGTGCTTTCCTTTCCAGCTAAAAACACACTTAGGGATGAAGGTTGAGAACAGATGAAAATAATTATTTAATTACATAAAGAAGGATGTTTAGGGAATTCCCTGGCAGTACAGTGGTTAGGACCCCACACTGTCACTGCAGGGGGCATGGGTTCGATCCCTGGTCGGGGAACTAAGATCTTCCAAGCTGCAGCACGGCAAAAAAAATTTTTTAAAAAGGTTTTTTTTTAGCATTAATATTTTTATGGGTGTTCTTTTTGTTTTCTCAAGGGTCCCTCCCTCAAGAGCAATACATTCTTTGGCAACAGCTGGGGTAATAATAAAAAAAGTAAAGTTCTTAAAAATTTAAGAACTCCTCCTCCTACCATAATCTCATGTTAGAAGTCCTGACATCGGCCAAAGTACATCATTTCTAATCCCATAGTTCACCCTTGACAGAAGGAAGCCATAGGGCTTCATGGTGTCTCCATTAATCACCAGAAAATCACAGCCGTCTGTCTGGTATGCATTTGTGAAGTTTGGGATGAATGAGGAGTATATCTTTTTGACATAAACCTGGAGAGTTACTGTGAACAAAGCTTGGCTTTCAGATAAGAAACTTTAGGAAAGAGAATATGGAAATTTATTATCTCCAAATCATGCTTACATGTATTTCCATGGACCCCCAGGAATTCTTGTTCGAAAATCACTGGCCTAGTCTAACTTTACATTCATGTTCTAACTATAAGACAATCATAGCCAGGATTTTTTACCTGTATCTGTCTCACCTCTTACCCTAACACTCAGAATGGCTTCATCTGTTTGCATTCTGCTCTGATTAAGATTCATGTTTGTCCTCCAGTTTCATGTACTGTAGTGGGTTGAACTGTGGCCCTCCAAAATAAATGTCTATGTTCAAACCCCTGGAACCTATGAATACCGCTTTACTGGGAGAAAGGTCTTTGCAGATACAAGTTAGGGTCTTGGGGTGAGATCACCCTGGATTACCCAGCTGGGCCCTAAATCCAAATGCCCTTATAAGAGACAGAAGAGGAGAAGACAGACACAGAAGAGAAGGTCACCTGAAGATAGAGGCAGAGATTGGAGTGATGCAGCCAAAAGGAATGCTGACAGCCATAAGAAGTTGGAAAGGTAGGAAGGATTCTCCTCTAGAAGCTCCAAAAGGAAGGTGGCCCTACACCTTGATTTAAGACTTCTGGCCTGCAGAACTGAGAGACGACATATTTCTGTTGTTTTAAGGCACGCAGTTTGTGGTAATTTGTTACATCAGTCCTAGAAAATGAAAATGCATATCTTTGGCTTCCTTTGTCCATATCCTGCCCAGCAATGGGCTCTACCCTATGGCACAGGCCCTTGTGTATGGTGTCACTGCAAAATTCATACAAGCTTTGTCATCAGAACACTACAAATTTATTTTTGTCTACTTTTTTGTGAAAGTTTTTGCATAATTTTAGATGTATTTGTTTTGTATTCCTGGTTCTGCCCTTAAAGGCTGGGTAACCATGGATGAGTTAGATAACCTTAGCACCTTAATTTCTATACTATTTAATTTAGCAACCAACAAATTTTATTTTACTTCCTGTAAATCTAACCTAAAAATTGTAACTTTAAAAAGGGATCTTCACTGATAAAATGGTTATACCCAATATTACTTGTTCCTTTGTTTCAGGTTTATTCCTTTTCTATCATTTTTCCTTTTTTTGTAATGATTTAAAGAGAGCCATGCCATTATAATTCTATCAGTAGTTATAATAAAACTTTTCCAAAACTCATTAAATTTGTTGTTTATCCAATAACGTTTATCATCTTGGACAGCCTGGACTGCAGCTGCTTGAAGCAGGGTTTCAGGTCCCGGCCAGAGATTGAGTTCAGGCAGCAGTGGTGAGAGCTCTGAATCCTAACCACCATGGCAGTGGTGAGAGCACTGAATCCTAACCACTAACCACTAATCCTAACCACAGTGGCCACTGACAAAGCCCTGGCCCTTCAGCTTTGCAGAAAAGAATTCCCACAAAGATGGAAAGTAGTGAAAGAAGTAAAGGGTTATTAGGAGGAAAAGGAGTACATGTGGATAGACACACAGGCAGGCTCAGAGACAGAGAGTCGCACCCTCGTGGTAGTTTGAATCTCTTTTATGGGGCATTTCTTCCTGGTTCCCTTTGGCCATTCATCTTGCTTTGCCTGGTTCTGAGTCCATATTTGGTGTAACTCAGGGTTCTCCCATGTGTGCACGTGCAATCTCTTAGCCAAGATGGATTCTAGTGAAGAGGCCTATGGGTAGGTTGACATCACCTACTATATGGTGGCGCCTCCTCCCTTTTTGACCTTCAAGGAGCCTTTCTGCACATGTATAGACAGGAAGGTCTCCTTGACTTTGAGAATGAGAAATATGTGGCCTCTTATCTGGGCAGGGCTCAGCTTCTCCTTCCTCCTGCTGTTTTGCAGTATCTGTCCACAGGGGATGAACTCCAAGCTGCTCAGCCTGGGGCCCATCTATCTCTTGCCTCAGTTATGGAAGGATCTGAAGAGAATCTCAGATTTGTGTGCCCAGTTCCTGTCTTCTGGAAAACTACCACAAAATGGCATTCAATTATTCCCTTCTGGAATTTAATTTTGTGCATGTTTGAGGTATTTTTCCAAATAAATAGTTATCCCAATATCACTTATTGAATAGTCCATTCTTTCTCTGTTTGGAGATATTATTTTATCACATATTAAAGTATCATATATAAATATTTCTTTTTGTTTTCTATTCCATAGATACAATTGTTTCATCTGTGGTATACCAACTATTTAGTTTCCTACAGACAACCATTTGAATTACTTAGGAAGCAAGCCCTGTTTTATTGTTTTTAATTTTTAGCAGTCATTTAGGTATTCTAATTACTTATTTTTAGTGTGGTAAATTTCATCTCTAAATCCCACTGAGTGACAAGGATGCCAAGACAATTAAATGTGGGAAAGAACAGTCTTGTCAACAAAGGTGCTCAGACTACTGAATATTCACATGCAAAAGAATGATGTTGGACCCATACTTCACACCATATATTAAAAAGTTACATTTCAACAATAAAAAGACAAATAACCTAATTTAAAATGGGTAAAAATTCAAATAGACATTTCTTCCAAGAAAAAATACATATATATTTATATATATGCATATAAACATATATATACATATATAGTTATGTATATATATATGTCTCACAGAAAAAAACAAGTATTGACAATGACAGGGGAAAATAAGAACCCTCCTATGCTGCTGATGGGATTGAAAACTGGTATAGCTGCTTCAGAAAATAGTCTGGCATTTCCTCAAAAGGCTAAACATAGAGTTAACATAGGACTCAACAATTTCACTCCCTAGTATATTTGCACAAGTGAACTGAAAACATGACCACACAAAAATTTACATGTGGACGTTTGTAGCAGCATTATTCACAATAACCAAAAAGTGGAAACAATACAAATATCCATCAATTGATAAATGGATTAAAAAATGTGGTCTAACCATACAATGAAATGTTATTTAGCCATAAAGAGAAATGAAGTAGTGATGTGTGCCACAACATGGACAAACCTTGAAAACATGATGCTAACTGAAAGTCAGACACAAAAAGGTACATATTCTGTGATTTTATTGAAATAAAAAAATCAGGATAGGCAAATCCTCAGAAAGAGAAAGTAGGTGAGTGGTTCCAGGGGCTGGAAGGAGGTCAATGGAGAGTCACTGCTAATAGGTATGGGTTTCTTGATATAATGAAAATGTTCTGAAATTAGATAGTGGTGGTGGTCACAAAACTGTGAATATGCTAATACCTGAATTGTACTTTGAAAGATTGAATTATGTGGTATGAGAATTATATCTCAATAAAGCTGTTTTTTAAAACTCTATTGAGCTTTTGATTTAAGCTTGCAAATCAAACATAAGTTTAAAACAAACTGACATCTTTATACTATTTTTCCAATCATGTCTCTTCATTTATTATAATATTCTCTGTTCTTTAAAGACAAATTTATCCTATAATAATCTCTTGGAATTTTTTTTTTTATTCTTGGCATTTTTAGATTTTTTGGTCAATACTGTGACTGTCACTCTTTTCCATTACATTTTCTATTTCTTTTAAGAAAGCTTTTTATTTGGCATTGTTGACAGTATATACATATCCACTTTAGTAGCTCTGCTAGCTGCATTTTCTGGTTATCAAATATATCATCTCAAGTGATGTCAGGATTTTTTCTCTTCCTTTCAAATATTACTGGTTCAGATTTTTTTCTCTTGTTGAATTATCTGAGACCTGTAGAACAATGCTAAGAGTGGTGACATTAAACATCATTTGTCTCATTTCTGCTTCTGATAAGAACATTCTAGTTATTTGCAGTGTTTGTTAGGTTTCCTGTAAATATCCCTTATCAACTTAAGGAGCTTTCCCTCTACTCCTAACTTTAAAACAATACCAATGGCTGTAGAATGTTGCCAAATGCTTCTACAGCACCAAGTATTATATAGTCTTTATTACTGTACATTTCTACTTTTGAACTAGTCTGGAAGTCCAATGACAAATATCAGTATTGATTTTACTAAACTGCTAGATTTGACTTGTTAATGATTGAGTTAGAAAATGTAACTTCCCTTTTATCTGTATTTATATTCCTTTCCTTACTCCTAGATATTGTGTTTTCTCTTTTTCCCCATTATCCTACTTGCTAGAATTTATATATTGATTTATCAAATGCACTTTTTAAACTTAACTTATTAACATATTATGTTACCTTTATTAATGCATTCCTTTTCTTTTATTTGGGCTTATATTGTTATTTGGTTTCCTATCTTTTTAAATTGAATACTTATGTTCCAGTTTTATTATTTTCTAATCATTGCATTTTTTTCTCTTTGGGTTTATTTTTTAACACAAAAATTACCTAGGAAACTATTTTCAAATTTTGTGGTGCTATATTCAGTTGTTATTCTTTTATCATTGTGGTAAAAATTTATAAATAAACAGGGAGGGTTTGAATATTTCCCTTTGGGAGAATTTGTTGAAATTTTCTTTGTACCCATATATATAGTCCATTAAAAGTATTCCATGAATACTGGAAAATAATGCATATTATCTCTGTGGGGGAAAGCATTCTTGTCTATCGCTATTGATTAAACTTGTCAAAATGTAAAATTCAAACCCTCTAAAAACGTGTTACTTTAACATTAGAAAATAAAATGAGAACTACTAAAAAAGATTACATATGAACAATTTTTATCATCCCTCTAAAACTTCTGTGTATCTGAAAAGGCTTTAATTATAAGCAAATATACACATTGGTAATAAATTATCTCTAAAATTAATTTCCTAAATGTCTTTAAAAGACAAACTTCAGTTTTAGAGATGACTATTTCCATTATAAATTTTTATATCAGTGATAACACATTTTTCAGATGAATGACAAGAACAGTGTTTCTTCCCAGTACAACAAGAATTGTATTACTGAGTAAATCAGTATTTTACCTAAAAATTTTCTTGCATAACAATCTTAGAGTTTTCTACTACTGTGAGTGCTCAAGGGTAAGGGATGACCTATGGCTCTAGGCTTTCCCACATTCATTACTCTGATAAGGTTTCTCCACTGTGTGTTTCTGCTTATGTTTAGTAAGGGCTGAGCTTAAGCTGAAGGATTTCCCACATTCATTACATTGGTAGACTTCCTCTTCTGTATGAGTTCTCTGATGTCGAATTAGTGATGTTCTATAGCAAAATCGTTTTGGACATTCATTACATTTATAGGGTTTCTCACCAGAATGTATTTTTTGATGTTCAGTAAGGTATGTACTTCGGCTGAAAGTTTTCCCACATTCCTTACAAACATAAGGTTTCTCTCCAGTGTGAGTTCTCTGGTGTTCAGTAAGACGTGCACTCCGATTAAAGGCCTTTCCACATTCATTACATTCATAGGGTTTCTCTCCAGTATGGATTCTCTGATGCTGAATGAGGTCTGGCATATGGCTGAAGGCTTTTCCACATTCATTACACGTGTAGGGTTTTTCTCCTGTGTGAATTCTCTGATGTCGGATTAGCGATGAGCTATAGCAAAAAACTTTCCTACATTCCTTACACTGGTAAGATTTCTCCCCAGAATGAATTCCTTGATGTTCAATAAGATGTGTGCTTCGGCTGAAGGTTTTCCCACATACAGCACACGCATATGGTTTCTTTCCAGTGTGAATTCTGTGATGTTGAGTAAGGGCTGAAATATGGCTGAAAGCCTTCCCACATTCAATGCAAGCATAGGGTTTTTCTCCAGTATGTATTCTCTCATGATTTCTAAGGGATGACCTATGACTAAAGGCTTTTTCACATTCATTACATTCATAAGGTTTCTCCCCAGTATGGACTCTTTGATGTTGAATAAGGTTAGTGTTCTGACTAAAAGCTTTTCCACATTCATTACATTCATAAGGTTTCTCTCCAGTATGAATTCGCTGATGCCGAATAAAGGCTGGGTTACGGCTGAATGATTTTCCACATTCGTTACATTTGTACAGTTTTTCTTCTGTGTGAATTTTCTGATGTTGGATTAGTGAGGTGCTGCGGCAAAAAACTTTCCTACATTCCTTACACTGGTAGGATTTCTCCCCAGAATGAATTCCTTGATGTTCAATAAGATGTGTGCTTCGGCTGAAGGTTTTCCCACATTCAACACACGCATATGGTCTCTTTCCACTGTGAATTCTGTGATGTTGAGTAAGGGCTGAAATATGGCTGAAAGCCTTCCCACATTCATTGCAAGAATAGGGTTTTTCTCCAGTATGTGTTTTCTCATGATTTCTAAGGTATGACCTACGAGTAAAGGCTTTTTCACATTCATTACATTCATAAGGTTTCTCTCCAGTATGCACTCTTTGATGTTGAATAAGATTAGCGTTTCGGCTGAAGGATCTACCACATAGTTTACATTTACGTTTCTCTAGCATACAAATTTTCTCAGATTCCATTAGTACTGAGCTATGGCTTTACACTTAAATTGGTTCCAGAATAAGTAAGGTTTGAGGTACAAATGCAACCTTTCTTATATCTAAAATTATTTTTCACTTATAAGTTGTCTTAAAAAAAAATCTACTGAAGCAGAGTTATGTTTTAAGCTCCAACCATTTGTGTCATAATTATGAGGTCTTTATCTTCTAGAAACTCTCAGTTGTTTAAAAAGATCTGAGATGAGATTTAATATTTCCCTCAAACTGTTATATTCATGATCTTCCTCTTGAATTGCTTTTCCTTATAATTTAATTTTACTTGTGTTTCTCAAACTGGTTATTGAATTTGAATTCTTCTAACGTGTAGAACCATCATTTGAAAAGTTTCTAACATCATTCCATGACACTATTTGTTTTTCAGAAGCTTTCTGCTTTGTGATTAATGCTCTGACTTTGGATATAATATTCAGGATTAAGCAGAAGACAATATTTCTTCCCTCTGGAATATAAAGGGGAAAACAAAGCTCACTCAACAGTTATATGAAAATATATAATAAAAATAAGCCAGTTAATAAAACAAAAGATTATACAGTATAGGTTCTGATTAATATGGAAGTTTAAAGAAAGAACGGGTTAATATAGATAAGTGTGATAAAAGAAATGACAGCACTGAGATAAAATTCATAGCATAATCAAAGATAAGGAAATAAAGAGTACATGACAGGACAAAGAGTCAATGACACTAATTCAAATATACATCTTTGGAAAGCAGAGGTAAAAAATAAGAAAGGAAAAATGAAACGGGATCATACAATAACAAATTCTGACAGCGAAATGTCATTTGTAGGAGATAGAAAAATTGAAGTTTTCTGTTATAGTAGCAATGTGATAAATGTGTGATGTTTTAGATGAAGTGCTTGTTAATTTCATCTGAAATAGGTAATAGAATAAGGCTATCAAATTCAGCAAGAAAGTATAACATAAATGACATTGGCCTGGAGTAAGATAAGAATTTAGTATAGGAGTACATGTAAAACATAAAAAGGAAGAAACAAAAATATACTGACATAGATTATAACGAATTTTTACAAAATGAGATTCAGAAAGATACATGGTTTCTAGCCAAGAAAACTGGAACTGATAGTAGTACTAATAGAGGAACTAATAGTACCAATAGTAGTGGTACAAATGATAGAAATACTGAAGAAGGAAAAAGAGGTTACTTAGAGAAAGTTGGTGTTTTCAGTTTTTACCCTATGGAGTTTAAAGTGATTTAATGTGAAGTGGGACATTCAAGTAGTGATATGCTCTAAGCAGGGAAGCTATGGGAAATTCAAATGAGATATGTGAGCTGAAAAAAACATGAGGGAATTAATGATATGGAAGAACTATTTTTCAGGATATCAGAATGCATGCATTCTTTGGGATAAAAAATAAACTAGTAGAATATAAACCTTAAAAGCACATGCATTTGTGTTAGGGAGGAAGTGAAACTAATGACAAAGCACTTGGGAAGAGATTAAAACAGAAAATAATCCAGTGATGTCACACAAGCAAAGACAAAATATCAAATGCAGCAGAAAGCCTGAATATGGAAAAGGACTAAGAACAGGTTTCTACCAAGAAAGAATTCAGGATTTAGGGGTCTTTTCAAAATAATTTTAGTAGAAAAATAGATGATAAGAGCCCAACTTCAAAGATTAAAGTAGAATAGAATTGAGGCTGTTAGCTATGAGTATGAAAAGTTTCACAATAAAAAGAGAGAATAAAATTAAAAGGTAAATAATTATTGTTACACAAGATGTCCCTTTACAAGCAAGAAAAACTTTTGAATGTCTACAATTAAAACAAGGAGAGACTGATTATGAAATAATCATTAAATCAAAGTCCTAAAACAAGTAGAAAATAATGGAGTCTGGGGTACGAACAGATTCATTAACAAATGAAAGAGGGTCATCCCTTCCTCTGAGAGCACAAAGATATGTGAGATGATGAATAAAGATGTATAGAAATAAAGTTGAATGTTGCTCTCATGAGATATAAAATACCTATTTTATACATAGATAAGAGGGGTCTCTGCATAGTGGACACTAACCAGCATTTTCAAATCTACCATCTAGTACCAGTATTGTTGGTACCACCACCACAATGGGCAGATGAACTATTTTTTACAAGAACTTCTGGCTACTTGATTGTTACATAGTTACCTGATTCTTTCTTGGCTAAGTATTCTGTGGCTAAGTATTTTTTGACATTTTTTCCCTCTGCTATCTATTAATATGGTTTCTTCCTACTTAGAAGATGATATCTGATTTAAAAAGCTGATGCTCAAATCTTGGTGAAGGATGTGGGCTTGAGTGTTTATGATGGATCTCAAAATTGTGTCCTAAGTTGTCTTCAGAAACTCTGAAATATAGGAATGTTGATGCTTCTAAGGCAACATAATTAAGTTATCTATGTACAATGTTTTGAAGAAAAGAGCAATTCCTTGTTTAATAATAAAAGAAATATCTTGTCTCCATGCACAAATAAAATTTAAGATCTCTGGTCCCTAAACTCAAAGTTCAGCTCAGATAAGCACTTGTAAATCCCATAATCACATTCTGTAAATCCCCACACATTTTGTCATCTGGGGAAAAAGTCATGGCAATCTGTAGTAATTACAAAGCTTTACTTAACCAGTGAGACAAGGCTCCTGCAGTTATTATCATTTCCCTGTATAGTATCTGACAGTGGTCTGATTCCTGATTCTTTTCATTACCACAAGGTAAAGTCTGCTGGCACACCCTTCAATGCCACTGGTTCCTAGAACATCAAACAAGTACCTGCTTACTAAGGGATCATGAATACAACTACTTATGAAAGAAAGAGTAAACCTAACAACTCAAAATGACAAAGTAGAGGGCTAGGAAGTTGTCCAAAGACAGTTCGGGGTTCTAAAGTTCTAAGTTCAAGAGTGGCCAAAAGTACTTATTTGGTGCCTACTATGTATCTGTTGAGAGTATACAGAAGCAATGCTTATGTTTCCCTACAAAAACAATGAAAATAAGAAATTATCTATCATCTCTCTATCTATCTACTAGAAATTTAAAAATATAAACTCAACCCAGGAAATAACAGAAAGTGTATAGATATCATAAGTAGCTAATGCATAAATGGACATAGTTATAACCCTATTGCTGGCAGCAATACATATAAAGAAATATGGATCAATCAAAAGTAAAGTGATGTTCTAGAACATAGAAAAAAGAGCTGTTAGAGATGCAAAAAATGGCAGGCTGTTCCTATTCATACATACCTGGAAGAAAAGAGACTAGTAGCAAATACTAGCTAGGTCTGTTTATCTCAGTAAGCAGGTAGAGCTTATTGTGAAGCTAGAACTAATAAGATAACATTGTCTAAGAGCTTTACAAATTTGCATCACACCATTAACTCCCTTTGGTATAACTCCACACCTACCAAGCAAAAGAGGGTTAGAATTTCATTTCCTTTTTTTTCTTTGTTGCCAGACAACATAAAAATATGAATTCCTTGATAGTTCTAGATCTCAATGTAATATAAACCCATTTTACATTTAACTCATCAGTCACGTGCAAACTTACATGGTTAAATCTATCTCTATGCAGACTTCAGGTTTCTGAATACATAATATGAGACTCAGATCATAGATGATGAGGAATTCACCAAGATAAGTGCCACAGTGAGATACCTCACGTGTTAAACAGATAATTAATTTAGTCAGAAAATGCTGATACCACTGTCTGCCATATTTCACACTGCACTATAACTTCCCTTGTGGTACCCTCTTTAGATAATAGAAAAGATAAAACAGATATAAGATTTGATATTAAAAGATATGTCTTCTATTTGGAAAGAAAATTTTAATGGAGACTTGGGAAGAATGTGAAAATAAAACAGGCAAAGGAAAGCTCTGGAAGAGTGATAAACTGACATTGAGGATATACAGCCACTTTTCACCTGGAGGAACTAAATTCTTACCAATTCTGGCTAAGACCAAGATTGAACCCTCACAGAAGGCCATTCAAGAAGGACAAAGGAACCAGTATACATTTTGGAATCTACAACTCACTAATGTAACTGTTAGGGACGGAAGGGGCCTCAAACACAAGACCAGATTCTTCCCAAAGAATCTGAAATTTTAAGCTGTATGAGGTGAAGGGTCTGAAGAGCTGAGCTGAAAACCTCTGAATGTCAGAAGTAAATCTCCCACAATTTTTTGGGACTGAGGAGACAAAGAGCAGCCACATTTTCAATTGAGTGCCCAGGAGGGCCACATCCTAGGAAAAGAAGCTACCAAGAAGTAAAAAATCTTATCAAAACTGCAACCCAGCACTAACTCAACTTGGCTGAGGTGATCCTATCAACTTTAAAGAGAAAAAAAGAACTCTTCCTGGTGAAAGATGGCATCAACTTGAACCTCTGCGGCGCTTTTATCATGATGACAAGCACATAATCAAAACTTAGTAGACACACAAAATGTTAGTACCACTGACCAATAGTCAAGAGAAAACAAAAGAGAAGGATGGACAAAGTAGAAAAAAGGATGAAAAAGTTTAACAGCAGTTTGGAATCAACCAAAGGAATCAAATAAGCATTTAGAACAGAATATCTGAAACTAAGAACTCAATTGGATGGGTAAAACAACAGACTGGATTAATAGATCAATAAAAATAAGCAAATTGAAGTACAGAGGGTTTTTTTTTTAAAAGCCTAATGACAATTTTTAAAAAGATCAGAAAATATCACAGCCAAGAGGAGTCTAAAAAGACATGATGACTAAATATAACATGGTATCTTAGACAAGGTCTTGGAACTGAAAAGACTTTAGGTTAAAAACTGAGTTAATTTGAATACAGTGCAGACTTTAGTTAATAATACTGTATCAACCTTCATTCATTAATTGTGACAATGTAACAAACTAAAGTAAGATGTTAATTGAGAAAACTGGCTGTGAAATATAGGGAACTCTCTGTACCATCTTGGCAATTTTTCTGTAAATCTAAAACTATTCTAAAAGTTTATCAATGAAAACAAAGATATCTTATTGTATTTCAGTTAATCTCCTGTTTCACGTCAACAATCTTCCTATAACTTACATTTTTCTTTTGACCATTATTTAGCCTTGTTTTATGTTTTATTTCCTGATGATGCAATTTATATAGTTCTTTTCAGATCTTTTCATATAAGCTTATCTCTTTTTAAAAAAAGGATTAGAGGGACTTCCCTGGCAGTGCAGAGGTTAGAACTCCCGTGCTTTCACTCAATGGGGCTGAGGTACAATACCTGGTAGGGGAACTAAGACCCTACAAGCCCATGCAGCCAAAAAATAAATAAATTTTAAAAAAGGATTAAAGGATTAAAGCATATGAGACCCATGAAACTTCCACAAGAGGTTTAACATGTATCTATTGTATAGATACAATAACAGGAGTATCCAAACAAGAGGAGAGAATAGGGTTAATATAATAATTGAAAGGAAAAGGATGGAAGATATTCCCAACTGATGAGTTATAGATTCAAGAAGTCCCAAACCATATGGAAGCTAAATTTAAAGAAAAGCACGCCCAAGGATATCATAGCCAAATTTCTAAAATCAGAGAGGAGAACAACCTTAAAAGCAGTTTAAGAAACAGGCACAGTAACTTCAAAGCAGCAACACTGCAGACTCTCAACAATGGAAGAGAGTCAACTGAAAAATCCATGTTTTTGAATGAAAAACACTCAATAATTTAAAGATGCCAGTTCTCTCCTTTTATGAGTTAAATATGCCCCCCACCCCCCAAAATTATATATATACATATCTCTCTATCTACCTCTCCCTCATACCCCCTAGTACTGCAGAATGTGACCTCATTTAGAAATGGGGTCACTGCAAACATAAGTTAAGATGAAGTCATACTGCAGTAGGGTAGGCCCCAATCTAATACGACTGGCGTCCTTACAAGAAGACGATCAGGGACTTCCCTGGTGGGGCAGTGGCTAAGAATCCGCCTGCCAATGCAGGGGACATGGGTTCGATCCTTGGTCTGGGAAGATCCCACATGCCTCAGAGCAACTAAGCCCGTAAGCCACAATTACTGAGTCCACACGCCACAACTACTGAAGCCCGTGTGCCTAGAGCCCATGCTCTGCAACAAGAGAAGCCAGTGCAATGAGAAGCCCTCATGTCACAAGGAAGAGTAGCCCCCGCTTGCCACAAGTAAAGAAAGCCCGCGCATAGCAACAAAGACCCAACACAGCCAAATGAATAAATAAACAAATAAATTAACAAAGCAAAAAAGAAAAGAAGAAGAAGAAGATGACGATCATGCAAAGACACAGAGATGCACAGGGAGAACACCATGTGATGATGCAGGCAGAGATGAAAATTATGCTGCTGTAAGCCCAGTAATGCCAAAGACTGCAGGCAAACCACCAGAAGCTAGGCAGGATTCCCCTCAGCTTACAGAGGCAGCATGGGTCTAACATGTCCATGAAAGTATCCAGACTATCTCATGATATTGCTATAAAGTTCAGAACTGGGTAGGCTTTAGGATCCTAAAATATCATTTAATGAGTCCCCTTCCTCTATGTAGACCTATCTACAGCTAAACCACTATTAGTTACATTTTTCAATTCAAGATTTTTGAATGTCTTCTAACTGCAAAGCAAAGTTAGAGTTAATGTTTCCATGTGGTCAGATCTTACAGTTCTGAGCAAGGACTATGATCAGTACTTTGCGTTTTTTTTTAATCCCCATGTCTAATAGTCTTTGTTTTTTTCTTTTAAATCCTCATGTCTAATAGTAGGACTATCTACTATTAGACTATCTACTACTAGTCCTACTAGTAGTCCTACTATTATCTACTATTTTTTAATCCCCATGTCTACTAGTAGGACTATCTACTATTCTTTGTGTTTTTTTTCAATCCCCACATCTAATAGTCTGTGTGTTTTTTTTAATCCCCATGTCTAATAGTAGACTGCCTCTCACACAGTAGCTCTTTTAATGAGAACTTGCTGATGAATAGTCTATAAACTGATATTTATTCCTTTATCAGTTTAGTTTCTGTAAGATTGCCTATCAGAATTCTATTTCTGCTGTTGTTGCTGAATCTGTGGCTTCTGGATCTGAGTTGCCAGACAGAACCCATGATTATGCCCCAGAATGAGACTCTAGACCCTGTCTTTCTCACTTCCTGGTATACTGGCATTAAAAACTCCCTGTGGTTACTCTGCTCTCAACGCATAACCACCCCCACAATTAGCCAGGCAAAGATGCGCGACTGTCCTAATCTCTGTCAATCCTTCAGACCACCCAATTGTGGATTCTTTGCTTTTCCAAGGCTGACTCTGATGTTGTTAGAGCAGTAAAGACAAGAAGATGAACACAAGGACCAGATACTAGAGGCTCCTGCTTTCTAAACCTCACAAATGATGTCATAATGTCAGAGTATTTGCGCTAGAAAGAGGCTCAGGAAATATTAAGGTTAATTTCCTTAGTTTCCCTGAGACGTGAAATTCAAGGCAACAGCCACAAGTGGCTTGGTAAGGTCACACAGTTAGCCACTGATGGGCTAGGACTACAGCCTCTCCCCTATTCTTGAGTTTAATATTATTTCTCTCCACTTAAAAATAATCCAAACAGTATTTCTGAAAAGAAAATGAGAAGAATGGCTCAAAGAATAATTTTGAATTATTAATCAAATTCATAGAGGGGAAAATGATTTTTAAGTCATTGGTTCAAAATTCTATAGAGAGATTTTATTAATGGAACAATGAGCCATTCAAATCACTCTGAGTCTTTATAAAGACGTGAATAAACTAAATCTTTAGCTAATGATTATGATAATGTATTTGGAATGAAGTTTTTGGCCAACACAATATTAGTTTTTAATCAAACAGGTAGATAACTATATACATTTAAAATGGAAACCCTTATGGTTGACAAATGCAATTTATTGCCTGTAAAGCAAATTTACATTCACTAATGACACTGGAGCATGTATACAATTGAAGTGAGATCAAGATAAATTTAAATACTCTAAACCCAGGTTGAACATATACAAACCAGAGCTTTGAGAACTAAGATGTCTTTTCTTAACATTCTAAGTTCGAAATAAACCAAAGTGAAAATGAGATAGGATCTTGGAAAGGGGTGAGGAATAGAAAAACAGGAAGAGATATATATGAAAAGGAAGGAAAGCCTATGTGTTTAATTCTCTTACAATGAGGCAATAGTTAAACCCTTAACAGAGGCTCCCTTGTAACTGAAGAATGATAAAGGCATAACATATTTGTAAAGATTTCTTCCAGAGCAAATTATTGTTGATGGATATTAGGTCATTTATAATTTTTAAAAATCAGCATTTTATATTTGAATTTTTCTATTTTCCTGAAAAAATGAATGTTGTCCATATACCCAAACAAACAAACAAAAAATATATATATATAAATGACAGACCATGAATTTTGCCCAATGATTACTCTGGGCACCGTCCTGGGTAGGTGAGGGGAAGTGGAATCTAATGCACAAGTAACATTAAATTGGATATAAATTATAGAGCACAGACCTTTTTTTCTATAGTAACAGGAGGGAGGACAGACTCCACGGAAATGCTTCGAGGAAGGCTGGTGGATGTGGTGGTAACTTTGGAAGTTTTTTTCCACTTGTTCTTTTCTGTCAGTGAAACAGAAAGCAGGATCATCACTGAGAGTGAAGGTGGGGGAGGGGACGAAAGGTGATGTAAGCGAAGTGTCAGAGGGTTCACTTAACACAGGAGAGTGAAGAGAATAAGGAAATCATCTTTCACCTGGATTATTGCCTTAGCTTCCTAACCAGTGTCCCTAGGTCTCCTCTTGATCCCTTACAGTCTATTGTCAACAGAGCACCCAAATGGTTCCTTTAAAATATAAGCCAAACAATGTCACTTCTTTCCTCAAAATCCTCTGGTGAAAATTGGTAAACTGTATGGAAATTACACCTCAGTAGAGCTGACTAAACAATAACTACAACCACCTCCCTATGGCTTCCCTTCTCTCTCAGAGTAAAAGCTAATCTCCTCCAAGTGGCCTACACAGCCCTGTGTGATCTGGACCCCTTTTACCTCTGTCATCTCAACCTCTGCTGTGCTATCTCTTCACTCCTCTGTCTACAATGGCCTCTTTGATGTTCTCCACACAGGCTAAGGACATCTGCACCTCAGGGCCTATGCATTTGCTGTTTCCTCTGTCTGCGAACTTTTCCCTTCCGGGATATTTGCAAGGCTCACATCCTCATTTTCTTCAAGTTTCTACTCAATGTCACACTATTAGAGGAGGTTTGCCTGACCCCATCTATGAAATAACAGCTGTCCCAGGCCCTCTCTAACATCACCACTACAGCACAGCTTCCTCCACTAGTCTCCACCTGACACACTGCGTATTGTTTTTGCCTGCGTGCTCATCCTAGACTGTCAGTTCCAAGCAGGCAGGGACTTTGCTTTATTCACTGCTGTATCCCCAGGGTCTCAAACATTACGTGGCAAAAAGCGGGCCTTTAACTAATATGTATTCAATAAATGGAAAAAAAAAATCTTTCCTCCCACTGGGCACAGAGATATTTCAGGAGAGAAAAAATAAAGCCAAGTTGATCCACTTGTATGTTTTACGTGTACAAATTTGCCAAACAGGCTCAAAGAAAGTATCCTATCTGGAGTTAAGTGTGAAATGGGAGATTCTGCGGTTTCCTCAGTCTCAATTCCCACAATATTCTCGTAAATGAGCATTTTGGCAGGCTAAGAGTTATCTTAATGTTTAAAGAATATATTTGGGTACATTTATATGTACATTACTGCATGGTTATATACACATAACATGTACATATAAATTATAAGCAATATAAGAGAATTTCAAGGGATGTTTAACTACATGTGATTTTTCAAATTGCAGATATTAACTTTAGAAATTAAACCCAGCAAGGAAAATACAAAAGACTTGAAAAGTTTTGCTCACCAAAGACACGTAATCAGCGGCCAATGGTCAGGTCCTCCTTCTTAATTCCAACTTATCCAATCAAGCAGACTTGAGAAAACAGAGCTGAAAAGGAAAAGGGGCCCAGAGAAATCAAGACTGCCTTATGGAACCCCTATCTAACCACCTGGACGTAACCCACACCCTCCCTAAAAATAAGGTCAGAATGAGTATAGAAACAGACTTCTTCCCTGCAGAGCACAAAGGGAAAGGCCACTGACATTGCTGCCTGGGGCTCCGACCCCGTCACTATCGTCACAAGAGAGTCCAGGGGCACAGCTCCAATCTTGCAATCCAGACACAGGGTTAACTCCGAAGCTCTGGCCCTCTCAAGATGGGTGACATCTACTACAGCAGTCCTCTCCCGTTTACTAATAAAAATAGTAACACTCGTAAAGCATTTTCAGTTGTTGAAAGCTCATTCACAAATGCCATCTCAATGAACAACGATCAACTGCTCTTCAGCGCTCACAGAAAGTAGGGAATCATTTCCACAGCTCTTTGCAGAAGAGGTTTCAGAAATTTACCAAAACAAAAAACCCACAAAAAAAACCCCACAAAACAAAAAGCTACCTCTAGAGGAGGTGCATTTCACAGAAAAGAGAGCAAAGAACTGGATGTCCGGAGATCTAAATTCTAGGGCCACTAAGTTCCTAAATCAGTTTTCCTGCAATTTCCTGCCGAAGTCTGGGATGCCCGCCGCTCCCCTTTGGGTATTTATCTGCCAAAGCCCCCAAAGCCCCAAGCTCTGCCCCCGTGACTTCCCACCTCCCAGCCCTCAACCCAGAAGTGAGGCCCTTAAGGCTGGGACGCACAGCTAGGGCTCCCATTAATCCAGGGACAGTCACAGGCCCGCAAAACCTGAATTCGGAGTCCACGTCGCTACTCCGCACTCGACTCCAACGCGAAACACCAGCCCGGATGCCCTAATCTCTCAGGGCCCTCCAGCTCCGCCTCATCCCTGGGGTTGGGAGGTTATTCCGAAGCGGAGCCCCCTCCCTACCACCCACTAGTAAGGTTAAAAACGAGCTCACCAACTCCACGGAAAAATAAACAACTCTGTCGGAATCCTGCAAGCCAACAAGTGCGCATGCGTTCTGAGCCTCCTAGAACTACATTTTCCAGGACCCTCTGCAAAGGCAGGGCGCCTGCGCGCAGCGGCGTGCCTGCGCGCAGCGGCGTGCCTGCGCGCAGCGGCGTGCCTGCGCGCAGCGGCGTGCCTGCGCGCAGCGGCGTGCCTGCGCGCAGCGGCGTGCCTGCGCGCAGCGGCGTGCCTGCGCGCAGCGGCGTGCCTGCGCGCAGCGGCGTGCCTGCGCGCAGCGGCGTGCCTGCGCGCAGCGGCGTGCCTGCGCGCAGCGGCGTGCCTGCGCGCAGCGGCGTGCCTGCGCGCAGCGGCGTGCCTGCGCGCAGCGGCGTGCCTTACTGGGCTACAGGGTTGTTTTTCATATCTTTGCAAGCTGCAAATGTGCGTTGCTGTTTTGTTATTTAAATGGAAAAAAGAAAGCAGAAGAAAAAGGAGTCTAAAGGGGTGCAAGTTTTTCGTTAACAAACTTTTTCCTCTTACACAAAAGTAATACCTATTCATTATAGCAATAGATGATTTATAAATAAACTTTATTCAGCAGATAAGCAAAAAAGGACAGAAAAACAAAAAAACCACAACACCCAAATGAGATGGAATGCCATAACAAAGAGATAATCACAATTAACGCTGTGCATGTATATCTTTGTGAAAATAAATCTCCCTGAGAGCCCCATGCTTCCTTATGGAGAGAAAGAGACAGACAGAGACAGAGGCAGAGATTGATTCCAACCAAGAATGAGGCCACATTTTGTGATAACATTTTTTTTCTAGCTTTTTTTGTCTTTCTGTTAGGTTATGTTCACTCCAATGCTGAAGTGAACATAAAACTGTTCACTGAAACTGTGCTCCTTCTTGAATGGGACTCCAGTGCAGCCAAACCTCAGACTAGGACTTGAATTCACTGATCCCTGTACTTAGGAGGGGACTCCACCCCACTATCTTGTAATTGAAACTACTCACCTGATGTCAGAATTTACTGAAGCTAATTTTTTTGTCTCAATGCAGAAAGAACTCAACAAGAGGCAGGCAGAGTGAGTTTATTAGCCTGGGATGCTTGTGAGAGACAAGCGGCTTCTGTTGAGGAGGTTCTGCCCCGAGAACAAAGAGGGCTACATTTTTATAATCAAAGAAAAAATGGGGGGGGGGGGAGAAGACCACCTGTTCTGCACTTTTGGATAGACATCAAGGTTTACATCATTAGTTACTCCTTTGACCCTAGATGGTCTAATCAGAGACAGCCATGGTGCTATTTAAATCATATGTGTATTTGCAAAAGGGTTGTAATGATGAGGAAATTGAAACTTCCATACTTGTAATTGCTAATCTTGCAAAGGCCTGCTTGCCACTCTCAGTTAAACAGTAAAATGAATTACTAAAAGTGATCAGGTAAGGGAAGAATGTCTCGCTCTCAGGCACCCATCCCAAGCCTTTATTTGAGACCCTTTGCACATAGACTTGTTAAGTGACCATTAACTTCAACCTGCAACCAATATGAGAATGCAAATTGTGACCTTAGTCCTGATAGGAATGGAATGTCCGGCTCCTGCAAGTTCCTGTTAGGACCCCCTACCATGTGTGTAACCCATGGCAACTCCAGCTCTCTGTAACTGCCCGTGACCTATAGTAATTTGTAGCCAATCAGTTTGTACCAATTATAGCTGTATGTTTTAACCTATATAAGGAGAAGACTCCCCTGAAATGGGGCCCCAGAATTTTGGAGCGTTAGCTCGTCTGGGTCCGCCGGCGTAATAAACCTGAGTTCTCCAACTCTCCGAGTGTTGTGCTTGGTTTCTCGTGGGATCGGTTTTTTTCTGCAATAGTAACATATACTTAAAAATGGTAATTCATCTCAAGTTTTAGTATAATGTCCCCTTTCACCTGGTTTCTTTCCCTTTTCACCTATTTCCTGTCGTGGCTACATGCAGAAATGCTACTCTTCAAGTACCATTAACTCCCTGACTTCATAATAGTACTTGTGTTTTAACTATCAGGACTTGTGGCTTGAGTGTGCCTGATACTTGAATACACCTGGTCTTCCTTCAAGGTAGATTGTTGCTAGGTTACTGGATTCTTTTCTTGAGTGGTCATTAGATTACAACAGTCTCCCTAACTCTCTTAAAATTCCCTATGTTTAATCCCCTAGTGGGTTTTTTAAAACTATTTAATTATCCTACTCTATCCCTATCACTACCAAAAATAATACTCTTTGATGAATCCTTGTACATTAATTTGTGCCCTCCTCAACATCTATTCTTGAGAAAAAAGTCCAATAAATGAATTTAATTAAAAAAGGAATGTACATGCCTTTTTCCTATACAAAGAAGATACACACACAGCACTTCCTAGGCGGTGCAGTGGTTAAGAATCCACCTGCCAATGCAGAGGACATAGGTTTGATCCCTGCTCCAGGAAGATCCTGCATGCAGCGGAGCACGTGTGCAAAAAAAAAAAAAAAAAAAAAAGAATATACATATAGTAGAAAATAGAGATAAAAAAAGAACAAAATTAAAATCAGATAAAATCCCACTCTACGATACCCACTATTATATTTTTACATATAGGCTATTTCTTTGCATATATGTGCAAATTTATTATGATTACATATGCTCAAATATGCATTATATATGCTTTTAAAATTAAAAATAGTACAATGTAATATGTTGAAAAGTGCTTTTTAAATTTTGTTTTATGGTAAATATTCCTTCATGTCTTTAAATATTATTCTACAGTATTATTTTAATGGTAATGATATTGACCCAGGTTCTTGGACTCTTTAATCAATAGAAATTAGTAAGAGGCCAGATGAGAAATTCAGGCAATGCTTTATTGGGACTCATTGCTGCAGCACTAGGGAGTGAAAACAAGTAACAGGTGCCCTTGCTTGCTCCCTGAGGAGGGGTAAGCTCATTCCTTAAAGAGGGTGAGTGAGCATAGGGGGTGATGGGTGGGTCGGGCTGCAGGGATGGTTTAGGTGGTCTGCCCACCCCCTTGGTGGTGCCGTATGCAGGGATTATGCATGGTGTTCTGCTTTTGCTCCAGGAACCTCAGAAGTGGCAGTTGGGTTTTGGCCTTTTTGTATCTTATTGTTCACAATTTGCCCCAACTGAGCATGCATGCAGTTATTTTTAGTTCCTTATAGTTTCTTGCAAGCACTCCAGTAAATGGTGCCATGTCCCAAGCCTATCTTAGTAACAGTTTCCCATCAAACTAAGTCTAAATAAAATATTTGAATAGGGTTGACCAAAAAATAATGCAGGAATCTGCAAATAAGAAGAGTTTACTTGGGGTCTTAAGAATTGCAGTTCAGGAGACACAAATTCAGGAAATCTTGAAAGAGTATTCCAGGGAAGAGAAAGAGTCAGGATATCTGATAAAGATAAAAAGCCACGAGGCTGTTAAAAGTTGCCTGGCAAGAATTGTGATTGACTCTGATGTGAGTGAGGAAATATCTGTCCTGAAGAAATCATGAGTTATTTTAGGGTAGGTATCTTGAGTTTCTAGCAGATGTTCTGGATGACTTCACCAGGACAATATGTGGTCAAAAGGTCCTATTCCATCCAGGCTGAGAAGTGCTTGTCACCCTTCCTTAATGGCCTCCTGGCTCCATTTTAGAGAGCCCTTTTAGCAATACTGACTCCATTTTTATTTTCCTTCCACAATAGTTAGCATATTATTTCCAATTTTTGCTGTTATAAACAAATATGAAATAAACATCCTTAAAGCTAGATCTTTATCCATACCCTTATCTAATTAGGACAAAATCACAGAGGATTAAAGACATTTTAGATAGTCTAGTTATCTTTCTAAAAAACTGAGATGATTCATACTTTCGCCAGCAGTACATGTCTTAATCTATTTGGGCTGTGAAAACAAAACACATACCATTGGATGGTTCATAAACAACAGAAATTTCTTTCAGTTCTGGAGGCTGGGAAGTCCAAGATCAAGGCTCTAGTAGATTTGCAAGTCTAGTAAGATTTGCTGGTTCATAGACAGCTATTTTATCCTGAGTCCTCCCTTTGTGGAAGGGGAAGAGAACTCTCTGAGGTCTCCTTTATGAGGACACTAATACCATTTATTAGGACTCCAGTCTCAAGACCTAATTACCCCCAAAGGCCCCACCTCCAAATACCTTTACATTGAGGATTATGCTTCAACCTATGAATTTTGGGAGGACACAAACATTCAGTCTCTGGAAGCATAGACAGTGCCTATTGTCTTTGGTGTGTCTCACTTTTCCTTTTTTGCATTTTTAAAGTATTCTTACACCTTTGCTACAAATTCTCTGTATTGAAGTCCCTTTATTGAACTATCTGGCATAGGTTCTGTTTTCCTGACTGCAAGTTAACTCATACATCAACTTTTAAAATTATTTTTGCCTATTTGATTTTTTTCATTTTTATTTGTGTTTCTTTCATAACTAGTAAAATTGGGTATCATTCATATGTTTATTTGGCCAATTACCTGTTTTATCATTTGAAGTTATTTATTTTGGATAGGTTATATCTTTATATGTTTTATTTATAGAGACTCACTATATTCTGACTATTAATATCTTTTCTGTTATATGCATTGCAAATATTTCCCCCCAAGTCTGTCTCTTGCTTTTCTGACTTTGAATACAGTATTTTGGTTTATTTGTTCAAATCTACCAATCCCACTTTTATGGCTTTGGATTTGAAATGCCAAATATATATCTCTGTAAATAAATAAATATATATGGTTGACCCTTGAACAACGTAGGGGTTAGAGGCACTGAGTCTCCACACAGTCAAAAATCTGAGCATAACTTATAATCAGTCTTCTGTATACAAGGTTGTGGTTCCTCCATATCTGCAGTTTTGCATCCACAGATTTAACAACCACGAACCATGTAGTATTTACTACTGAAAAAAAAATCCACGTATAAGTGGACCCATGCAGTTCAAATCTGCATTGTTCAATAATCAACTGTTGTATATGTAATACATATATATATATAAGGTATGTGTATATATGTATTATACATATAGATACAATTTTTGGACTCCCCCTTTTTTACTGCTGAGCTACTCCTGTGCCAGTGCTATACTGCTTTAATTATTATTGTTTTCTACATAAGTTTATCAGGTAGAGAAATTCCTCTGTGAGTGTTTTTTGTTTTTGTTTTTTTAAATAAATTTATTTATTTATTTATTGGCTGTGTTAGGTCTTCGTTGCTGTGTGTGGGCTTTCTCTAGGCGTGGCGAGCAGGGGCTACTCTTCTTTGTGGTGCACCTGCTTCTCATTGAAGTGGCTTCTCTTGTTGTGGAGCACGGGCTCTAGGTGCACGGGCTTCAGTAGCTGTGGCTCGAGGGTTCAATAGTTGTGGCTCTCGGGCTCTAGAGTACAGGCTCAGTAGTTGTGGCGCACGGCCTTAGTTGCTCTGAGGCATGTGGGATCTTCGCAGACCAGGGATTAAACCTGTCTCCCCTGCATTGGCAGGCAGGTTCTTAACCACTGTGCTACCAGGGAAGTCCCTGTGAGTGTTCTTTACAAAAAATTTGGGGCTATTTTTTGAATTTTAAATTTCAGATGAAGTTGAAAATAAATGTGACCACTCCATTTTTAAAAAAATCTCTCAGGGGAGTGGGGTTGGAGGTAAGGATTCCACTATCATCCATGATGGAATAAAAGAAACTAGATCTACCCTCTTACCTTAAACAACTAGAAAACCGGACAAAACATATAAAACAATGGTTTTCAGACACTGAATAACAGCACAGAACCATGATACTTAAGAAAAATGAATCCAGTGAGCTCTATGATTGCCCCAGCTGCATCCTGGAGGAAGTCTCCAGGATAAATTCTCAGAAAGGAATATTTCAAAGAGAGGCCAGGGGTTCACTAACTTGAGGAGGAAGAGATCAGACAAAAGGGAGGCCAAGGAGTTTAGAATATTAAAATCACATTACTTAAGAGGAGTGAGCTGCACAGCAATATATAAAAATAACATATGAACAAGTAGGGTTTACCTCAGGAATGTAAGGTTGCATTAATGTTAAAAAATCAGGAAATAAAAATATTAACAGAACAAAAAGGAAAAACCATATGCTCATCTCTATAGTGGTAGAAAAAAAACCATTTGATAGAATTCAGTAACCATTCACGATTTTAAAAAAACAAAACAAAAAACAAAACCTATTAGAATAGGAATAAAAAGGACTTTTTCAAATTAATAAGGGACATCTACAAAAAACTTACAGCTAATATTATTTTTTTTTTTTTTTTTTTTTTTTTATTATTATTTTATTTTATTTTTTTTGGGGGTACACCAGGTTCAATCAATTGTTTTTTTTACACATATCCCCATATTCCCTCCCTTCCTTGACGCCCCCCCCTCGATTCCCCCCCACCCTCCCTGTCCCAGTCCTCTAAGGCATCTTCCATCCTCGAGTTGGACTCCCTTTGTTATACAACAACTTCCCACTGACTATTTTACAGGTGGTAGTATATATATGTCTGTACTACTCTCCCGCTTCTTCTCAGTTTCCCCTTCACCCCCCGCCCCCTCCCATACCTCGAGTTCTCCAGTCCATTCTCTGTATCTGCTTCCCTGTTCTTGTCACTGAGTTCATCAGTACCATTTTTATATTCCGTATATGTGAGTTAGCATACAATATTTGTCTTTCTCTTTCTGACTTACTTCACTCTGTATGACAGATTGTAGTTCTATCCACCTCATTACATATAGCTCCATCTCATCCCTTTTTATAGCTGAGTAATATTCCATTGTATATATATGCCACATCTTCTGTATCCATTCATTTGTTGATGGGCATTTAGGTTGCTTCCATGTCCTGGCTATTGTAAAGAGTGCTGCAATAAACATGATGGTACAAGTTTCTTTTGGGATTATGGTTTTCTTTGGGTATATGCCCAGGAGTGGGATGACAGGATCATATGGTAGTTCTATTTGTAGTTTTTTAAGGAACCTCCAAATTGTTTTCCATAGTGGCTGTACCAACTTACAGTCCCACCAACAGTGCAGGAGAGTTCCCTTTTCTCCACACCCTCTCCAACATTTGTTGTTTCCAGACTTTGTGATGATGGCCATTCTGATTGGTGTGAGGTGATACCTCATTGTGGCTTTGACTTGCATTTCTCTGATGATGAGTGATGTTGAGCATCTTTTCATGTGTTTGTTGGCCATCTGTATGTCTTCTTTGGAGAAATGTCTATTTAGGTCTTCTGCCCAATTGTGGATTGGGTTATTTGCTTTTTTGGTATGAAGCTGCATGAGCTGCTTGTATATTTTGGAGGTTAATCCTTTGTCCGTTGTTTCATAGGCAATTATTTTCTCCCATTCTGAGGGCTGCCTTCTTGTCTTCTTTATGGTTTCTTTTGCTGTGCAAAAGCTTTTAAGTTTCATGAGGTCCCATTCGTTTATTCTTGATTTTATTTCCATGATTCTAGGAGGTGGGTCAAAAAGGATGTTGCTTTGATGTATGTCAAAGAGTGTTCTGCCTATGTTTTCCTCTAGGAGTTTGATAGTGTCTGGCCTTACATGTAGGTCTTTAATCCATTTGGAGTTTATTTTTGTGTATGGTGTTAGGAAGTGTTCTAATTTCATTCTTTTACATGTTGCTGTCCAATTTTCCCAGCACCACTTATTGAAGAGGCTGTCTTTTTTCCATTGTATACTCGTGCCTCCTTTGTCAAAGATAAGGTGCCCATATGTGTTTGGGCTTACTTCTGAGTTCTCTATTCTGTTCCATTGATCTTCCTTTCTATTTTTGTGCCAGTACCATACTGTCTTGATCACTATGGCCTTGTAGTATAGTTTGAAGTCAGGAAGCCTGATTCCACCAACTCCATTTTTCCTTCTCAAGATTGCTTTGGCTATTCGGGGTCTTTTGCGTTTCCATACAAATCGTAAGATTTCTTGCTCTAGTTCTGTGAAAAATGCCATTGGTAATCTGATCGGGATTGCATTAAATCTGTAAATTGCTTTGGGTAGTACAGTCATTTTCACGATGTTGATTCTTCCAATCCAGGAACATGGTATATCCCTCCATCTGTTTATGTCATCTTTGATTTCTTTCATCAATGTCTTAAAGTTTTCTGCATACAGATCTTTTGCCTCCTTAGGCAGGTTTATTCCTAGGTATTTTATTCTTTTGGTTGCAATGGTGAATGGGAGAGTTTCCTTAATTTCTCTTTCTGCTCTTCCGTTGTTCGTGTATAGGAATGCAAGAGATTTCTGTGCATTAATTTTGTATCCTGCTACTTTACTAAACTCATCAATGAGTGCTAGCAGTTTTCTGGTAGAGTCTTTAGGGTTTTCTATATATAGTATCATGTCATCTGCAAAGAGTGATAATTTTACTTCTTCTTTTCCAATTTGGATTCCTTTAATTTCTTTTTCTTCTCTGATTGCTGTGGCTAACACTTCCAAAACTATGTTGAATAACAGTGGTGAGAGTGGACACCCTTGTCTTGTTCCTGTTCTTATAGGGAATTCTTCCAGTTTTTCTCCATTGAGAACAATGTTGGCTTTTGGTTTGTCATATATGGCTTTTATGATGTTGAGGTAATTTCCTTCTATGCCCATTTTCTGGAGAGCTTTTATCATAAATGGATGTTGAACTTTGTCAAAAGCTTTTTCTGCATCTATTGAAATGATCATATGGTTTTTATCCTTCAATTTGTTGATATGATGTATCACGTTGATTGATTTGCGTATATTGAAGAATCCTTGCATCCCAGGGATAAACCCCACTTGATCGTGGTGTATGATTTTTTTAATGTGCTGTTGCAGTCTGTTAGCTAGTATTTTGTTGAGGATTTTTGCATCTATATTCATCAGTGATATTGGTCTGTAGTTTTCTTTTTTTGTGACATCTTTGCCTGGTTTTGGTATCAGGGTGATGGTAGCCTCATAGAATGAGTTTGGGAGTGCTCCGCCTTCTGCAATATTTTGGAAGAGTTTGAGAAGGATAGGTGTTAACTCTTCTCGAAATGTTTGATAGAATTCGCCTGTGAATCCATCTGGTCCTGGGCTTTTGTGTGTTGGGAGATTTTTAATCACTGCCTCAATTTCTGTACTTGTGATTGGTCTGTTCATGGTTTCTATTTCTTCCTGGTTCAGTCTTGGAAGATTGTATTTTTCTAAGAATGTATCCATTTCTTCCAGGTTATCCAATTGATTGGCATATAGTTGCTTGTAGTAGTCTCTCATGATGTTTTGTATTTCTGAGGTGTCCGTTGTGACTTCTCCTTTTTCATTTCTAATTCTGTTGATTTGCATCTTCTCCCTTTTTTTCTTGATGAGTCTGGCTAATGGTTTATCAATTTTGTTAATCTTCTCAAAGAACCAGCTTTTAGTTTTATTGATTTTTCTTATGGTTTCTTTCCTTTCTTTTTCATTTATTTCTGCTCTGATCTTTATGATTTCTTTCCTTCTGCTCATTTTGGGGTTTCTTTGTTCTTCTTTCTCTAGTTGTTTGAGGTGTAAGGTTAGGTTGTTTATTCGATCATTTTCTTGTTTCTTAAGGTAGGACTGTATTGCTATAAACTTCCCTCTTAGAACTGCTTTTGCTGCGTCCCATAGGTTTTGGGTTGTTGTGTTTTCGTTGTCATTTGTTTCTAGATACTTTTTGATTTCCTCTTTGATTTCTGTAGTGATTCCTTGGTTGTTTAATAGTGAATTGTTTAGCCTCCATGTGTTTGTATTTTTTGCAGTTTTTTTCCTGTAATTGATATCTAGTCTCATGGCATTGTGGTCTGAGAAGATGCTTGATATGATTTCAATTTTCTTGAATTTGCTGAGGTTTGATTTGTGACCCAGGATGTGATCTATCCTGGAAAATGTTCCGTGTGCACTTGAGAAGAAAGTGTAGTCTGTCGTTTTTGGATGGAATGTCCTATAAATATCAATTAAGTCGAGATGGTCTAATGTGTCATTTAAAGCTTGTGTGTCTTTATTTATTTTCTGTTTGGATGATCTGTCCATTGATGTAAGTGGGGTGTTCAAGTCTCCCACTATAATTGTGTTACTGTCGATGTCCCCTTTTATAGCTGTTAGCATTTGCCTTATGTATTGAGGTGCTCCTATATTGGGGGCATAGATATTTACCATTGTGATATGTTCTTCTTGGATGGATCCCTTGATCATTATGTAGTGCCCTTCTTTGTCTCTTTTAATAGTCTTTACTTTCAAGTCTAATTTGTCTGATATGAGTATTGCTACTCCAGCTTTCTTTTGACTTCCATTTGCATGGAATATCTTTTTCCATCCCTTCACTTTCAGTCTATATGTATCCCTTGGTCTGAAGTGGGTTTCTTGTAGGCAGCATATAGAAGGGTCTTGTTTTTGTATCCATTCAGCCAGTCTGTGTCTTTTGGTTGGAGCATTTAATCCATTTACATTTAAAGTGATTATTGACATGTGTGTTCCAATGACCATTTTCTTAATTGTTTTGGGTTTGTATTTGTAGGTGTTTTCCTTTTCTTGTGTTTCCTACTTAGAGAAGTTCCTTTAGCACTTGTTGTAAGGCTGGTTTGGTGGTGCTGAATTCTCTTAACTTTTGCTTGTCTGGAAAGCTTTTGATTTCTCCCTCAAATCTGAATGAGATTCTTGCTGGGTAAAGTATTCTTGGCTGTAGGTTTCTCTCTTTCAGGACTTTCAGTATATCCTGCCATTCCCTTCTGGCCTGCAGAGTTTCTGTAGAAAGGTCAGCTGTTATCCTGATGGGTTTTCCCTTATATGTTGTTTGTTGCTTTTCTCTTGCTGCTTTTAATATTTTTTCTTTGTGTTGAATTGTTGTTAGTTTGATTAATATGTGTCTTGGTGTATTTCTCCTTGGGTTTATTCTGTATGGGACTCTCTGTGCTTCTTGGACTTGGTTCATTATTTCCTTTCCCATGTTGGGGAAGTTTTCCACTAGAACCTCTTCAAATATTTTCACAGACCCTTTCTTGTTTTCTTCTTCTTCTGGGATGCCTATAATTCGAATGTTGGTACGTTTAAGGTTATCACTGAGGTCTCTGAGGCTGTCTTCTAGTCTTTTTATTTTTTTATCTTTTTCCTGCTCTGTGGCGTTTATTTCTTCCATTCTATCTTCCAACTCACTTATTCGTTCTTCTGCCTCAGTCATTCTGCTGGTTAGAGCATCTAGAGTATTTTTAATTTCAGTTATTTTGTTATCCATTGCTGTTTGTTTTTCTGAGTTCTTATGAACTGTTTCTTGTACTTTCTCTAATTTGTTATCGAGATTTTGTATCATTTTTACTATCATTACTCTAAATTCTTTTTCAGGCATTTTTCCTATTTCCTCCTCATTTATTTGGTCTTGTGGGTTTTTTTCCTGCTCCTTTGCCTGCATGGTGTTTCTTTGTTTCCTCATGGTTGTCCAAGCTTTTGGGGTTGCTTGTCCTGGTGATAGAGGTGTTTATAGAAGACTGTCCAAGCCTCAGACTAATGTCCAAGTATTGGATTAGACGAATATTCAGTCGGCTATGTCAGGTTCTCCGCAGCCCTTTCCGGTGTCCGAGGCCGTCTGCTGGTGTTCAGCTGGTTCTCTGTGGGAATGACTGCCTCCTTCCGTGCATTCCCAATGCATCTGTGGAGAGGGATGCACTCCACGTCTCTCTACTTCGCCGCCATCTTTTTCTCCTAATATTATTTTTTATGGTGAAAATTTAATGCTTTCTTCCTAAGACTGAGAAAAAAGCAATGAGGTCCCCTCTTCACATTTAATTAATGTTGTGTTAGAGGTACCAGCCAGTGTGCTAGGACAAGAATGAAAACTTTTTAAAGGCATACAAATTGGAAAGGAGAAAATAAAACTAGTTTTTATTTGCACATAGAAAATTTACAAAGACAAAATCCTAAGAAATCTACAAAAAACTACTAAATCCATTAACTAAGTAAATTAAGCATGGTAACAATAAAGTAATACAGTAAATAATTATACTTATATATGAAAAATGAAAAATTTGAATTGAAATGAAAATAAAACAGCATTTACAATAGTACCCTAAATATATGAAATCCTGGGAGAAAATTTAACAAAACATGTGTAAGGCCTGTACATTGAACACTACAAAACACCACTGAGAGAAATTAAATAAGACTTAAATAGTTATATTGTGCCTTGTGGAAATGAAAATTCAAATTGCTAAGATGTCAGTTATTTCCAAATTGATTTACAGGTTCAATAAAATCTCAATCAAATCTTTTCAGATTCTTTGTAGAAACCAACAAGTTGATTCTTTTTTTTTTCTAGCATTTATTTTGTTTTTATTTTTTTATTGGGGTATAGTAGTTTTACAATGTTGTGTTAGTTTCTACTGTGCAGTGCGGTGAAGTAGAGTTCCCTGTGCTATACAGCAGGTTCTCATTAGCTATTTATTTTATACGTATTAGTGTATAAAGGTCAATCCCAATCTCCCAATTCATCCCACCACCCTCTTTCCCCCCTTGCTGTCCATACATTTGTTCTCTACATCTGTGTCTCTAACAAGCTGATTCTTAAATGACATGGAAATGTAATGGATATAGCATAGGCATAATTATTCTAAAAAAAGAAGAAAGTTGATTTCAAGAATTAATAGAAAATTACAAAATACAATGTGGGAAGCATAGATGTAAATATCAATGGGAAAAGGAAGAAAGTAAAAAATATATATTTGATTTTTTCAAAGATGACACAAACAGAGGGACGCACCATGTTCTTGGATTGGAAGAATCAACATTGTGAAAATGACTATCCTACCCAAAGCAATGTACAGATTCAATGCAATCCCGATCAAATTACCAACGGCATTTTTCACAGAACTAGAACAAGAAATTTTAAGATTTGCATGGAAACGCAAAAGACCCCAAATAGCCAAAGCAATCTTGAGAAGGAAAGATGGAGTTGGTGGAATCAGGCTTCCTGACTTCAGGCTATACTACAAGGCTACAGTGATCAAGACAGTATGGTACGGAACAAAAACAGAAGTAAAGATCAATGGAACAGGATAGAAAGCCCAGAGATAAACTATGGTCAACTAAGCTATGACAAAGGAGCCAGAGATATACAATGGAGAAAAGGCAGCCTCTTCAATAAGTGGTGCTGGGAAAACTGGACAGCTACATCTAAAAGAATGAAATTATAATACTCTTTAACACCATACAAAAAAACAACCTCAAAATGGATTAAAGACCTAAATGTAAGGCCAGACACTATAAAACTCCTAGAGGAAAACATAGGAAGAACACTCTTTGACGTAAATAACAGCAACATCTTTTGTGATCCACCCCCTAGAGTAATGGAAATAAAAACAAAAATAAATAAGTGGGAACTTATGAAACTTCAAAGCTTCTGCACAGCAAAGGAAACTATAAGCAAGACAAAAAGACAACCCTCAGAATGGGAGAAAATATTTGCAAAGGAATCAACAGACAAAGGATTAATCTCCAAAATATATAAACAGTTCATCCAGCTCAATAGCCAAAAAACAAACAACCCAATCAAAAAATGGGCAGAAGACCTAAATAGGCATTTCTCCAAAGAAGACATACGGATGGCCAAGAGGCACATGAAAATCTGCTCAAACATCACTAATTATTAGAGAAATGCAAATCAAAACTACAATAAGGTATCAGCTCACACTGGTGAGAATAGGCATCATCAGAAAATCTACAAACAGTAAATGCTGGAGAGGGTGTGGAGAAAAGAGAACGCTCTTGCACTGTTGGTGGGAATGTAAATTGATAACAGCCACTATGGAGAACAGTATAGAGGTTCTTGCAAGACTAAAAATAGAGTTGCCATATGACCCAGCAATCCCACTGCTGGCCATATACCCAGAGAACACCATAATTCAAAAAGACACATGCACTCCAATCTTCATTGCAGCACTGTTTACAATAGCCAGGTCATGGAAGCAACCTAAATGTCCATCAACAGATGAATGGATAAAAAAGAGGTGGTACATATATACAATGGAATATTACTCAGCTGTAAAAAGCAATGAAACTGGGAAATTTGTAGATACATGGATGGACCTAGAGACTGTCATACAGAGTGAAGTGAGTCAGAAAGAGAAAAACAAATATCGTAAATTAACACATATATGCAGACTATAGAAAAATGGTATAAATCAACTGGTTTGCAAGGCAGAAATAGAGACACAGATGTAGAGAACAAACATGGACACCCAGTGGGGAAAGCAGGGAGGGTTGGGGGGGGGAATGAATTGGGAGATTGGGATACCAAATTGTACACTCTAAATATATGCAGTTTATTGTCTGTTAACTGTATCTCAATAAAAGTTCTTAAAAATATATATATATATATCTGATTTCTGACATAGGTGCCAAGGTAATTCAGTAGAGGATAATCTTTCTGACAAATGGTGCTGATCAGTTAGTTGTATGTCCATATACAAAAATATATACATCAACTTTAATTCACAAATATATTAAAATTAACTGAAAAGAGCTCTCAAACATAAATGTAAGAGCTAAAAACACAAAATCTCTAGAAGAAACCACTGGAAAAAAAATCTTTGTGACTTTAATTTAGGCAAAGATTCTTAAAGAGGACACAAAAAGCACAAACCATTAAAAGGAAAAGATATAAACTGGACTTAACAAACTTAAAACTGCTCTCCTCTAAAGAAACTGCTTAGAAAGTGAAAACACAAATCATAGACTGGAGAAAGCATTTGCAAAACATATCTTATAGAGAACCTGGATTCAGAACATAGCACTCCAAAATAAAGAGTAACAATTTTTTTTTTTAATGAGCACAAGACTTGGAAACTTCACCATGTACTTAAATTGCCAATAAACACGTGGAAAGATGCTCAGCATCATTAGCTATTAAAGAAATGCAAATTAAAACCAAAATGAGAAACTGCAAAAAAAAAAAAAAAAAAAAAGAGATACCACTACACAACTAATAAAATGGCTAAAAAATTTTTTTTCAATTGAGGGACATTTTACAAATACCTGAAAAGTACTCCTTAAAACGGTCAAGATCATGAAAAACAAAGGAAAAGTAAGCAGCTGACTGTCGTGTTGATTTTTGTTAACTTAACATCATACATATAGTCCTGGGTGTTGGATGGCAAGCCAAGGTTCAACAAAAACCTAAGGGAAGGTGAAACAGAGTTTATTATTCACAGATCCTGGAGGGACTCCTCAAAGGGTCACTGGGCCACTACAAGTCAGGGAGCAAACAGAAGGAGCTGGAGCATGTGCATTTATAAGGTTTGAGAGTGAAGTGCTTTGGGGTTCTCAGGCTAAGTCCAGATCAGTCAATTCAAACCACAAAAGCAGGGTTTTGCTAAGTTCCGGGGTTGGGGGAGGGGGGTGGTTCTTATCTAACGGAGACACAAGGGTAAGAAGCAGGGAGGCAGGAGAGAATTTATCACAAGGGGCATTGGAGGAGTCATATCAGGAACTTATACTTTTCTGTGACTCTGTGGACTGTTATGTAGGGCATTCACTTGAGGGAGGGGCTAGTGTCAGTTTAAAGCCCCTGCCCCCCACTTAGCCACACAAAATGGATGCCAAGGCAGCAACATTACAGAGTAGTTTAGTTAAGCTTTCAACACTGTCACAGACCAGAGGAGACCAAAGAGATATGATAACTAAATGATATGTGATATCCTGGATTGGAATCTGAAACAGAAAAAGGATAGTGAAATTAAAATAAAACCTGGAATATGGTTAATATTAATGGACATATGTTGTTTTTTAAGTTTTCACTAATGTACCATAATAATGTAAGATGTGAACATTAGAGGAAACCAGGTGAGGGGCATATGGGAAATCTATTATCTTTGCAACTTTTGTAAATCAAAAATTATTCCCAAATAAAAAGTTTTTTTTTTAATTAATTAACCTTGTATACATGAGTGTATTTCTGGACATTCTCTTCTCTTTATTTCATTGATCTAGGACTATGTTTATGCCAATACCACACTATTTTTACACTTCCACTTAGGCCAATATTTTACTGACTTAAAATTTGATAGTGTAAGTCCTCCAAATTTGTTCATTTTCCAAATTATTTTGGCTCCTCTAGGTCTTTACACTTCTATATAAGTTTAGAATCAGCTCATCAATTTCTCACCTCCACTCCTGACTCACACCAAAAACCAAACAAACAAAAACAAAGAAAAAACCAAAACCTGTTGGTCTTTTAATTGGGATAGAATAGACCAATGTGGAGACAAATGACATCTTAACATTGTTGCATATTCCAATCCATGAAGATCATCAATCTTTCCACTTATTTAGCTTCAAATTTTCTCTCAACAATATTTTACAGTTTCCAGTGCCTATAGCTGGTTAATTTTTTAAACTATTTTATGGTTTATGTGCTACTGTACATGGATTCTTAAATTTTATTTTTCAATATTTGGTTGTTAATATGTAGAAATACAACCACTTTTTGTATATTGGCCTTTTATCCTGGAACCTCATAAAATTCATTTGTAAGTTTTAGTTAATCTTTGTAGATTCCTTAGGATTTTATATATATGAGATGTTTTATGCTGATTGTTCATAAAGTTTTATTTCTTCTTTCCCTATTTGTGTGCCTTTTTTTTCTTCTCTTGCTATACTGGCCAAGACTTGTATTATTACACTGTTGAATAAGGATGAGAACAGATATTTTTGCTTAGTTTCTAATCTTATGTAGAAAGCAATAATCATAAAACTGGTAGGTGTAAAGTTACCACCTATTGGTCATTTGTTGAAAGTTTTCATCATAAATGGATGTTGAATTTTGCTAAATGTGTTCTCTGTATCTACAGAGATGGTACACGAGTTTTTTCCTTCATTATTTTAATATGGTGAATTATATGGCATGATAATCAGATGTTTAAATAAGAACTTGAATTCCTGAAATAATCTTCAGAAATTAATCAGGACATATTTCATTCTTTATGTACTGTTGGGTTCAATACACTAATTTTTAAAAGAACTTTTACATCAGTAGTCATCAGGGTATTGGCCTCTAACTTTCTTTACTTATGATGTCTTCATCTGGTTTTGGTTCAGGGTAATACTGATCCAATATGATGAGTTGGAAAATGTTCATCCTCCTCTACTTTCTGAAAGTTTTTGTAGGATTAGTATTATTTAGTTCTTAAATACTGATAGAATTTACCAGTGAAGCCATCTAGATCTTGAGTTTTCTTTCAGGGAGAATTTTTAAATAACACACATTTAGTTTCTTTTATTGTTATAGGGTTATTTAAGTGTTCTATTTCTTCTTTACTCAGTTTTGGTAACATGTATTTCAAGGAAATCTTCCATTTCATCCAAGTCATCAAATATTTGAAATAAAGTTATAAGTAACTTCTTTATTATCTATTGATACTAGGATAGTGGTGTCATCTTCTTTATTTCCTATTTATAGTTTCGGCCTTCTCTTTTTCTTGATCAGTTTATCCAAAGATTTATCAATTATATTGATCATTTCAATGAACCACCTTTTGTTTTCATTGAATTTTTCCTACTGTTAGTATACGTTCCAGTTCAGGAATATGCAAACAGTTTCTGTAAAGGGCCAGATAGTAGATATTTTAGGTTTTGTAGGCCATATATTGTCTCTGTTGTGTACTCTTTGTTGTATAGGTTTTTGCTTGTTTTACAACACACCAAAAATGAAAAATGATTCTTAATTTAAGGGCTATATGGAAACAGGCCACTAGCCAAATTTGGCCTATTGTCCAACCCCAGTTCTAGTTTACTGATTTGTGCTCTTACATTTATTACTTTATTCTCCTACTTATTTTTGAGTTTCATTTGCTCATATCTTTTTATCTTCATAAGGTGAAAACTTAGGTAATTAATTTTAGGCATTTCTTCTTTTCTAATAAAATACTTAAAAGCTAAAATTTCTCACTAAGCTCTGCTTTAGTGGCATCCCCAATACTTTGATAGATTGTTTTCATTTCAATATTATCTAAATATTTTCTAATTTCTCTTGTGACTCACCTCTACCTAGGATACCAAATAGAAAAGGAGCTTTGAAATTCCATTTTCTTCACCTTCCCAGAAAAAAAAAATCCATGGTTTGATTCCCTTCCATCTTACCTCCCACACACTTACAACGCCATTTTGATCTATTATGCCCTAAGAATGTCTGAAATAGGATAGATTCAACTGTGAAGTATTCAACTGTTATAAGAACTTAAAGTTTAAATAAACTTAATATCTAAGCATCTGAGTGACCACTGGCATATAAAAGTTTGAATAAACAGTATCTCAGTGAATGGCATTCATGATTAACATTTTAATCATTTACTTTGCAAATCATTTTAAACCATATTATCAGCCATATTTTATTAGGGTGGTTTCCATTTGTTTCTACTTTTAACTGCCTGAAAATTTTCAAATATCTAAAAATTAATGTATAGTGTAATGTTTTAGAGTCCTTGGGTATGAGTCATGGTTTCTTGTATAATCTCTCAAGTTCCAGTTGTTTAAAAGGAGACAGTATCTGATTCAGATTGCCCAATAAATATCTACTAGTAATAGTAATACTAATGAAGTAGAAAGGAGGTGGTATGAAGTGTCCTTTCCAAGAGAATAGAAGCAAATAGGGTTAAGTGTCAAAAATATTAGGAGGCAAGTAAAAAAAGTAAAGGAATTTCATGCCTATTTAATGTTCATGACAATACTAGCTACAGGTAGGAAACCATGAAGTAGAAGGCCGAAACGTGAAAATAAAGATACTGAATCTTCTAAGGATCTAAGACTTGAAATGACTATAGAAAGGGGTATGAGCTTTTTTTCTTGCTCAGGTCAGGCACAGAATTAAAGATTGATAGTAGAGAGGGATAAAGAAGGGCTAGAAAGACAATGAATTCTAATGAATAAGGCTCTTTGAAAATATTACTTGGTTTCTATGAGGCCTAACAGGTAAGCTGGACCTGAAGGAAATTCTAAAAGCCAGGCACTCCATAAATTACTGGTGACTGCACAACTTGCATTATCAAATAGGTTCCAAGATGACAACACTGAAGGGCAAGACACACATGAATATTTTAGTTTCTGATATGTTTATTTAGAAAATTAATTGCTTACATTTATATCCCAGATCAACATTCATCTTCAAAAATGACTAATAAAAAAACTGCATAACTGCAATTTACTTCTTTTAGTTTAAAATCATTATTTGAAAGTTTAAATATTTTAAAATTTATATTAATAATCATGGTTGTTATTCACTAATTTCAATTATAAAGCATTATTTTTCATTTAAAATCTAAGAAAGAAGTATTTGATTAAAAAATTTTAGGATCAAGTTCAATGTGGTATATCAGCTTCACTTTCATTCAAGAAAAATTTTAAAGGGTTTTTTGATATCAATCCCTCTTTTCATAATATTACTTGACAACGAATACTTATATAAGGTTAGGTTATTGTGTTTTTAAAAGGAAAGCATGCCTTGGATAATGACTGGATTTGTCAGAAAAGTTATTTGTGGTAATAAAATGACAACTCAACAAAACAAAGAATTTTTTTTCAAATGAACTAGAAAATAATAGTAAAATTTCTAACGTTTAGGCTGGTCATGAGGAAATTTACAGGGCAGCAAAAAAAGGTATCCCTGAACAAATATCTCAAAAAACATATATCTTCCAACAGCTCCTACATATTAGAACACAGAATCTAATAACCCTGTTAAAATGTATGTTTCTTGTTAATTTACTCAACATAACGTAGGGACAGGATACAGAGTATCATATAATATTCAATGAAATTAAATTCAATTCTCTCTGGAACTGAAGTGGCATGGCACCCACTCCTCATTGTCCCCAGTGAAATAGAATAGGATGGGGGCTAAAAAGTTGGTGTGAATCCCAACCTTCAACTTACTAGCCATGTGGCCTCAGTTGGATCAGGGAACATCTCTGGGCTTCACTTTGCCTCATTTATAGAATGGTGATAATGCCAGTCTCATACATTTGCTGCAGTAATTAAGAAAGTAAATGTCAAAATGCTTAGTAGAATGCCTTTGTGGTAGAAACATCCAATAAAAGAAGCCTTAAAAAATTCAATTCTGATCATCACAAGGATAAAAAGATCCCAATCCATAACAGTACTTGTGTAAATACTATACCGAGTTGACAACTAACAGGAATATGAACAGAAAATTCCTTGTGTAGAACTACTTTTGTCATATGCAGAGTATGACAACACTCTACTGTCCTCTTTCAGTCTTGTGTTATTCAATGTCTTTCTTACCTCTGTATGTTTTACATCAAATAATATTTTCTTAAGCCCACCACTGACTTCTTTATAAACACATTGGCTTCATCCTCTGTTCATTCTATACACATCAAGAAAGAGCTGGGGAAGAGTTATATGTGATTTCTTTTTTTACATCTTTGTTAAGTAATAGACCATGTTGCTTTCTCAGTTATAATTTATCCTTTTTACATTTTTAAGATGTGGGGAAAATGGTGCAATTTAGTGTGAAAAAAAGCAAGGCAGGTGTAAATATCCATATTCACTTCCAACCAACAGATAATTTGGGTTTAAATGCCATTAATAGATCACTTGCAGAATGATTACATATGGTTGTCACTTTATTGTCATGATAAATCAGTTCACTTACTCATTAAAAAAAATGTGTACTTCATAGTGAACAAGTCAATCAAGTGTAATTGAGATTTTCCTAGTACACTTTAAAATACTTTTAGGTCTCAACCAAGATGTCCAATATATATATTGCTTTTTGAAAACATGATTTTTCAAAGTTGCTTCCTAGTATGAATCTTCTGATGCTTAATAGTTCTGGAATTATTGTTGAAGCTTCCCAAGTTTAGTACATTTATAGAGTTTCTATATGAATTCTATGAAGTGTAATGAAATCTTGATTACTGAATTAAAATTTTGATATTGAATTAAAGTTTTCTCACTCCACTAAAAGTGTTTCTGTTCAATATGAATTCTCTGATGAACAATGAGAGTAGATTTCTTACTGAAAGCTTTTCTACAATCACTGCATTCATAGGGTTTTTCTCCAGTATGTATTCTATGATGTACAGTAAGGTGTGACTTCTTGCTAAAGGCTTTTCCACACTCAGTGCATTTATATGGTTTTGTCCCAGTATGGATTCTCTGATGCACAATGAGTTGTGATTTCTGGATAAAAGCTTTTCTGCAATCACTGCATTCATAGGGTTTGTCCCCAGTATGAATTCTCTGATGTTCAATGAATTGTGAACTCCGGATGAAGGCTTTCCCACATTCAATGCATTGATATCTTTTGTCCCCAGTGTGAGTTCTCTGATGTACAATGAGATCTGACTTCTGAATGAAGGCTTTTTTACATTCATTACATTCAAAGGGTTTCTCTCCAGTATGAATTCTGTGATGTACACTTAGTTCGGACTTTCTGTTGAAGGCTTTTCCACACTCATTACATCTATGGGGTTTCTCCCCAGTATGAATTCTCTGATGTACAATGAGCTGTGACTGCCAGATGAAGGCTTTTCCACATTCATCACATTCATATGGTTTCTCCCCCATATGAGCTCTTTGATGAACACTAAGTGTTGATTTCTTGATGAAAGCCTTCCTACATTCATTGCATTCATAGGGTTTCTCCCCTGTGTGAATCCTCTGATGAATAATGAGGTTTGACTTCTGGATGAATGCTTTTCCACATTCACTACATTCATAGGGTTTCTCTCCTGTATGAGTTCTCTGATGTACAGTGAGCTGTGACTTCTGAATAAAGGCTTTTTCACAGTCATTACATTTGTATGGTTTTTCCCCAGTATGAATTCTCTGATGTACAATAAGTCCTGACTTTCCACTGAAGGCTTTCCCACACTGAATACATTTATATTTTTCACTTGTTAGAAATTTTGGTTGTGCAAAGAGGTATGACTTATGTATGAAGGCTCTGATGTGTTCATTAGATGTTCTGTTCAGACGAACTACTTTCCCCAGTGTGTTATATTCTTGGTTGATCTCCTCAGTCAGTGGCTTATTGTTAATAAATGCAACTTGGTTCAAAAGTTTGTCTTGGTTTTCCTGGTAATTTATCTCATCTTCAAGTTTCCAGTCTTCAAAAACTGAGTAAACGATCATATTATGGAGTATTACTTCTTTAGAAATGCTCTTCTGTGGAGTTAATTCTTTCATTTTGGGTCTAATTTCAAAGTCTGAAAGAAAATCCAAGTGTAAATAATGTTATTTCACTCTCGAGCTTTGAGGAATACAAATACAAAAACAAAAAATAAAGGTCCTCATTTTAATGGAAATAGATAGAAATCTGATAATGAGTATGTTCAGCTTTGAAATTGAAGAATATGATATTAAAACTCAAAGACAGAAGAAGGAACAGACATAAAAAGAAGTGAGCAGAAGAGTAATAGAAAAAGAAGAGTTGATGAGCTCAGTGTCATGGTCCCACATAGCCCCACACACTTCTGCCCCATCTCCACTCCATCACAAGGCTCTGTGAGGAACAAAGGCAGACCAAAAAATTTCAGGAAGAGAGAGGAAGCATGTTAGCAAAGGGGACTTAGAGTGAGTTGATATGACCAGCAGAAAGATTAAACTCACAGTAAATATAAAAATATTTTATATGTAACTAGGCAGATTAGAGCATAACTACAGGGAGGGAATTTCAAAGTACATGCATCTTAAAGGGTCAGATGACATTAAAAAAGCACAAGAGAAGATAGGCTCTATTTAAAGGGGGCAGTCCTCAGTTAGAAGAATAGGCAGTTTTCAAAAGCAAAAAAGGAAGAAGTACCCTCTGGTAACTGGATGGTGGCAATGGGGAAAAGGAAAAAAAGAGGAAATTTAGGGTCCTGGAAGACAAAAAAGAACCACAAAACCAGAAAACTCAAAACTCCTCCTTAATCACAGGAAGGAAGGGAGGGAGGGAGGGAAGGAGGAAAGAAGAAAGGACTCTGCTCAAGTACCTGAACTTTGCTATATTAACAGAAAAGGGATCCATAAAATTAGAAATCTTATAAAAACAGTGTGATATGATAAAATGAAAAAAAAAAGTAAAGTCCATAGAGAACTATTACATTAAATTAGGAAATTTGTGCAGAAATAAACAGAGGAAATTGTCCCCTTCAAAAACTTGCCATGAAACAGAAGAAAATTTTGTTTGAACTCCAAGCAGAATTAAATATACTCAAACAAGCATACCAGGACATGGAAAACCACCATGAGTCAGAATTTCAAAAAAGTAAAAACTAAAATGAACAAAAAACAGGGAGAAATAAAAAAGAATTGATTAAACTCAGGGAAAAAAATGGAAGATTAAATTACAAGGTGTGGTCAGGAAGAAAAGAAGGGAAATAAAAATTTAATAAGTGGCACTGACTAAAGGAAAGAAAACAACCAAGATAACAAAAAATGACATAAAGAATGAGATTAAAATGGTCATAGAGAAAGCAGTGGAAAAGGAGGACAGGCAAAGAAGGAATAAAATTTCTATTACTGGAGACCCTAAAGAATTTTTTAAAAAAACAAACAAATGATTATAACTCCATGACACTTCACACTGAAAGGTGAGGAAAAACAGAAGTAATTAGAAAGAATATGAACATCATTCAGTAAGTTACTTTGAAAGAGAGCATACCTAACAATGCCTGAATGCATGAGGAAAGGAGTATAAGCCCACTTTGGGAAAATGGAGTGCTAAAGATATTAGTCAAAGAGATGATAACTAATTAAGAAATGTCCTAAATATGTGGGCTAGATAAGATTCAGAGTATAGGTAGGAGGATTACCTACTTTTCTAAAAGTCAACTAAAGAAAAAGGATTATGTTAGGTATTCCACAATTCCACATCAATTATTTTCAGCCATTTGTAAACATCTATGGCCTTCAAGAATGATTTCCTAAAAAATACCTCAAAGACAAACATCTCACTAATCAATATGAATCTTCTTTCCCTGCCTCCCATTTGCCAGGTTCTCACTTACCTGAAGAGGCCCAATTTGACATTTCTCCCTCCTCCATCCATGGTTCTCCTTGCTTAAACAAGAAGATTACATCTGAATTCAGAGACTGACACCCTGTTTATGGGAAATAATATAGGACTTGGGTGTTAGTGGACAACTAACCAAGCTAGAACTCACATCCATTACATATGCACCAGAATGGCTAAAATTTAAAAGACTGACATTACTAAAGGTTGATGGAACTCTCATACATTGCTAGTATAATATAAATTGGTATAATCTCTTTGGAAAACTGGTAGTATCTGCTAAAGCTAAATATATATATATGCCCTAAGACCCAGAAATTCCACTCCTCTGTATATACTGAATTGAAATGACATGTTTACTTCTACCAGAAGATATGTATAAAAATTTTAATAACCATTTTATTCATAATTGCCAAAATCCGAAACAACCCAAATGACCATCAACAGTAGACTGGATAAGTTGAATTATTGTATACTCATTAAACAGAATATAATACAATAAGGAGCACCAATCTACTGTCATGTGCAACAACATGAATGAATTTCACAGATACTATGTTAAATGAAAGATGCTGGACAGAAAAAAAAAAAAAACTTACATACTGTGTGATTACACTTACATGAAGGTCAAGAACAGAATTAATTTATGGTGCTATCACCACATGTTGTTATCTCTGAGGGGGCAGGTAAATGGAAAGGGGGGTTCAAGGGAGCCTGCTGGGGTGCTGGAAATATTCCGTATCTTGATCTGAATAGTGGTCAAGTGGGTATATACATATGAAAAAATGCATCAGCTGTGTAATTAATATTTGAACACTTTATTATATATATCACAATGAATTTATAAAAACCAAGAACTTGGGCCCAGCCCATTGTCTTCAGCCTCTGAAGAATGAGCAGGGGGCTTCCTAGGTTAAGAATCTGCCTGCCAATGCAGAGGACATGGGTTCGATCCCTGCTCCAGGAAGATCCCACATGCCACGGAGCAACTAAGCCCGTGTGCCAAAAAAAAAAAAAAAAAAGAATGAGCAGGATGCAGTACCTATTTTCTTTCCATCGAAGTTCATTGGAGAGGTAGAAGCACAGTATTTAGTACTCAAAATTAATATTCTTTTGACCTTTATATCTTGAAATGAATCTCATTAAGCATTCAGAGACCCGTAGCTTTTAGTAGAATATAAAGGAAAGGCAGTCAATTGGGTGCTATAATGAGTTTAATATATCCCCATAAATTCTTTGACACTCTTCCCTTCAAGAAGTAGAGCTTATTCTGAACTCCTTAAGCGTGGGCTGGACTAAGTAACTCACTTCTAATAAACACAATAAGGTAGAAGTGACAGTGTGTGATTTCAGAGACTTGGTCATAAAAGGCACTGGGACTTCGGCCTGCTCTCACTCTATTTGGAGAAAATTAGCTGCCAGGTCGTGAGAATAGGCCCACATGGCAAGGAATTGAGATCTCCTGCCAATGAACAGCCATGGGAGTAAATTATCTTAGAAATGGATCCTACAGTCCCAGTCAAGTTTTCAGATGAATGCTAACATCTGACTACAACCGCATGGGAGGCCACAAGACAGAACCACCCAACTAAGTTGTTCCAAATTCCTGACCTGCATAAATTATTTGTAAAAAGTGTTTACTTTAAGTCACTATAATAATTGTTATACAACAATAGGTAACTTATATCAGTACCCTCTGAGGGAAGATGTCCTTACCTACTGAAACAAGGTTGCTGTAGTTCTCCAGCATCACATCCCTGTACAGGTTTTTTTGAGCAGAGTCCAGCTCCTGCCACTCCTCCTGAGTGAAGTCCACAGTCACATCTTTGAATGACACAAATCCCTGTAACAGGACATCCCTATTAAATCTAAAGTGAAAAACACTAAGTAATGGGTAAGAGATGTACAAGAAATTATTGCTGCTTTCATCATGCAGGATTCATCACAAAAAGTGAAAGAAAATGTTTACCATGAGGCCAATTTTGGGTTCTACTATGTGGGAGAAGTCAAACTTCTATTAGAAAAACTTTGCCATTGAGAATCATTCATTCTCTTTCCATCAATCATGTATTAAGCACCTATGCGACCAGCACTATTTGGTGCTCGGGATACAAACATGAATAAAACACAGGAGGTTTACAGAGTAGTAGATGGAGGCAAACAAGTAAGTACATAAATGCTATACAGTGTTAAATAGGTTATGACAGAAACAGGAAAGAAAGAGTGATTCTATTTTGGGCTTTGTAAAGTTATATACAATAAATAGTGAAAAATGTGAAAATAAAAAATTTTAAATGTAAAGATAAAATTAAAAGTTTTGGAAATATAAAAAATGAATAGTGTATTCTCTGGTAACCTGAGGGAGAAAGGTCATTTCAGATGGAGGGAGGAGTAGGAAAAAGGCATGTGAACGTGAAGAATGTGGTAAATGCAAGGACCTGTGAGCACTTCAGTATAATCCTCTCAAACATCATTTACTAACTTACCGCTTTCAGAGGTTTTACCATACCTGCATGTCACCTGCGCTATTACTGACTTAATAGTTTTAACTCAACTTTTTAACTTAAATAAATGTATTTTAAAAGGAAACCACTAGAGCTTCCTAGTGGCACAGTGGTTACGAATCCTCCTGCTAATGCAGGGGACATGGGATTGATACCTGGTCCGGGAAGATCCCATATGCCACGGAGCAATTAAGCCTGTGCACCACAACTATTGAGCCCGTGTGCTGCAACTACTGAAGCCCATGCGCCTAAGAGCCCATGCTCCACAACAAGAGAAGCCACTGCAATGAGGAGCCCACGCACCACAACAAAGAGTATCCCCCACTCACCGCAACTAAAAGAAAGCCCGTGCACAGCAAAAAAGACCCAACACAGCCAATTAAATAAATAAATAAATAAACTGGGGGGGAAAAAAAAAAAGGAAATCACTGATAGGAAAACCAGTATCCCTTGTCAGAAAACAAGCATATACTTGCTTTGCAGATAACAACAATCTGCAAAGCAAGTATATGCTGGTGAAATGCCATGTATGAGATTTGTTTTAAAATGTGCAACTCCAGAGAACAAATAAATAAGAGGAAAGATGTCAGATTGGTAAAATAGTAATTGTTGAAAATATTTGAGGAAGTACAAGGGGTTTGTGATACTCTTCTCTAAATTTTTATATGTTTGAATTTTTCCATTAAAACACTTTAAAAAATTAAATTAAACAGAAACCATTGTTTTTAAAGTTTTAAATAAAAAAAGTAATATTTAATCTAATCAATTTTTAAATGCATATCTAGACATAATGAGAAAAATGGAATAATTCTTGATCAGAAAGTAACAATAAAGTGCTAATGAACTCACTATTGCTTACTTTTCAAACCATGATTAAGTTCTACCTCAGTAAGAGCACTCTATTTTAAAATTTGATCTTAATCAAATCCAATCATGAGACACCTGAAAGACGGCCTATGAGGAAAGGAGAGGAATCAACTAAAACCCCTTGGTTTGGGGGGTAAGCAACTGTATCCCACTAAAGTCCAGGAGACAAGAAAGAGCTAGTCCTGGTGGAGGGGAGGGTGGAATCAAGAATTCTATTTGTCCAACAATAAAAAGACAAATGATTCAATGAAAAAAATGGGCAAAGAACATAAATAGACATTTCTCCAAAAAAGATTCACAAATTGACAATAAGCACATGAAAATATGCTCAGCCTCATTAGTCATTAGAGAAACAAATCCAAACCACAATGAGATACCGTTTTACCCCTAGTAGGATGGTTATCACCAACAAAATGGAAAATACAAGTGTTAGCAATGATGTGAAGAAATTGGAACCCTCACAAAATGCTGGTGGGAATGTAAAATGGTGCAGCTGCTGTGCAGTTCCTCCAAAAGTTAAACACAGAATTACCATATGACCCAGCATTCCACTCCTAGATATGTACCTAAAAGATATGAAACAGGCACTCAAACATATACTTGTATATCAATGTTTATAGCAGCTTTATTCACAATAAAGCCAAAGTCTAGAAACAACCCAAGTGTCCATCAGCAGATGAATGGATAGACAAAATGTGGTATATCCATTTAGTGGAATATTATTCAGCCATAAAAAGGAATGAAGTTATGATACATGCTACAGCATAGATAAATCTTGAAAACATGCTAAGTGAAACAGACACACAAGAACAAATATTGTATGATTCCACTTGCACAAAATATCTAGAATAGGCAAATTCAGTCAGAAAGTAGTTTTGAAGTTACCAGGGGCTGTGGGAGGAAGGGAAGAATGGGGAGTTATTGCTTGTGGGGTATAGAGTTTCTGTTCGGGGCGATGAAAAAATTTGGAAAGTGGTGATAGATGCACAAATTGTGAATATAACTAATACAACTGATTGCACACATAAAAATGGTTAAAGTTGCAAACTTTATGTTATATATATTTTACCACACACACGAAAATTCTACTTGCCCCATTAAGTTCAAGATATCTATTATAATTGACATGTACATGGCATAATGGGTAGGCTATTGGACTTCAGTGGGGTGACAGTTGCTCCTAACAAGGACTGAGAAGCATGGAATTCAAGCTGAGAAAAGTGAGAATCCAGAAGTGGGGAGAGGAATGTAATAAACAGTGAAAAAATGGAGAGTCAATTGATTAGAGGCCTGTACAGAACTGAAGAACTGTTGCAGTCAAGGTACCAGATACTGAGCTAGAAATAGAAATAATGGCCAGAAAGTGAAATGCTTGGAGTTATTGGTAATTATAGATCTAGAATACGACTATATTGGAGTTGGTAGCTGGATAAAGGAAATGAGGAGATGCACTGGTCCCAGTACTGTGATACTGTGATTACAATAAAGTATATTTGGTCCATATCCTGCTCCTGGCACAGAGCTCCTAAAAAACCCTTTAATTTTCTGTGAAGGTATCTCTTGTTATGTTAATGAGGAATCTTTGGAAAGCACCTAAGTATGGGGACTGGTTGCCAGGGAAGCCAACCATGAATAGAGGGTACTTTTTTTTTAGCCCCACTCTCTGATTTCTAGGGAGGGGGAGTGGGGCGTTGAACAAATCACCAATGGCCAATGATAATCAATCAATCCCATTAATAAAGCCTCTATAAAGACCCAAGAGGAAAGGGTTCAGAAAACTTCCAGGGTGGTGGACCAGAATGCTTCCTCGTGTCACATGCTGGTCCCCAAGTTCCTTTGTTCGGGACCTACGTATCTCTTCATCTGGCTCTTGATTTGTATCCTTTAATATCCTTTGTAATAAACTGGTAATCTAGCGAGTAAACTGGTTTCCTGAGTCCTGTGAGCCCCTCCAGCAAATAAATCAAAACAAAGGAAAGAGTGGTGGGAACCTCTGATTTATAGCCAGTGGGTCAGAATCACAGATGGCAAGCTGGACTTGCAACTGGCATCCGAGGTGGAGGGCAGCCTTGTGGAACTAAGCCCATAACCTGTAGGATCTGATGCTTCTCCAAGTAGGTAGTGTCAAAATTAAATTAAATTGTAGGACACCCAGCTGGCGTTGGAAGACTGCTTCGTGGTACGGAAAAACCCACACACTGAAATTGGGTACAAAATTATAGGTACAAAACCCAGTAGTCCTCACAGATATAGAGAACAAACTAGTGGTTACCAGCTTGGAGAGGGAAGAGTGGAGGGGCAATATAGGGGTAGGGGACTAAGAGGTACAAACTCTTAGGCATAAGATAAGCTACAAGGATATTTTGTACAACACAGGGAATATAGCCAATATTTTACAATAACTATAATGGAGTATAACCTTTAAAAGTTGTGAATCACTATATTGTACACCTGTAACTTATACAGTATTGTATAGCAACTATACTTCAATTAAAAAAAGAAGAAAACCCAGTAATCCCCAAACTTTAAAAATCAGAAACCATGATACTGTGATATGATAAGAAATATATATTTTAGTCTTCTCTTTGGCTCGTGGTCATAGCTCCTAAAACTTTTCTAATTTCCTAAGCATTAAAGGTACCAGGAGCATCTTTTGTTCTTTGATCTTTGACTCTGACTTTTTGACAGAGCTCCTAAAATCTTTGGAATCTCCTGGCTGACAGGAGCATATTTTGTTCTAAAGAGGCGAATCTTGGTGAGACGTTTTTCAGTTAAAAAAAAAAAGCACACACATCAATAATATATAACTTAAAAAACCCCGTTAAGTTATATGTAAGTACTTCAATACTGAGCTATTATGATCATAAAAAGATATGTGAGTAGAATTTCTCATCTTTTCTCCCCAGAGCACAGGGGATCATCCTGCATATCTCCTAAGGAATGCACGCTCCCCACTTTGAAGACTACTATGCCAAAGCTGTATGCTACACAGCGGGTATAACCAATGAAGCATTATTGTAGGTAAAAACAGGTAAAAATTAAACAATATACACCTTCAAATAAACACATTTAAAACTGTATGACAATCACAACCACTAAGATGCTGGCTAGGAGCTGATTGATAAACCAACAGAAATTAGCAAATGCACTTGATCTCCACTATCCACCAAGCATGCTCACTTGATATACACTTCAAGGCTCTCAATCTATTGCATTTTAAAGGAAAAATATCTGATTACTTTATTTATTGGTTAAAAACTGCAGATTAAAATTATTTTAAATTTAATAAATTAAAATTAGTATTATATTTAATAACATGAATCCCCTGGACTAATTTTACAAACTCCCAGAAATGCTGCTCCCAAAATTATAGACTTTATTCATGGATCAAGCCAGACTATGTGACAACTGTGTACTTGGACCTCTGATTTTACTGCCTAGAAATTGAATTCTGCCTTGTTATTATGCCCTATACTTATTTTGAGAAATTATTTAAGAAACAGCTAGGGAGAAACCTGCTATGGAATTTATCATGGGTTGGTAAATTTTTTTTTTAATTTATTTACTTATTTATTTATTTTTTATTTATTGGCTGCATTAGGTCTTTGTTGCTGTGCACGGGCTTTCTGTAATTGCAGAGAGCGGGGGCTACTCTTCATTGCAGAGCACGGGCTCTAGGCGCACGGGCTTTAGTAGTTGTGGCACGTGGGCTAAGTAGTTGTGGCTTGAGGGCTCTAGCGTGCAGGCTCAGTAGTTGTGGTGCACAGGCTTAGTTGCTCTGTGGCATGTGGGCTCTTCCCGGACCAGGGTTTGAACCCGTGTCCCCTGCTTTAGTAGGTGGATTCTTAACCGCTGCGTCACCAGGGAAGCCCCATGGGTTGATAAATGTTAAGGACACTGACTACTACATCATATGTATGCAGCCCCATCAGAATAACTTCAAACCTAAATGCAAAAAAACTTTACTTTCTTCAAGAAATTATCACATTTAATGTACAATGTAAAATCATATAACTGCAGCTCAACTTTAAGTCTGAAAGATCCTATAACTTGTATGACTATGTTCCAAGTTTCCTTGGTCCAGATCCTCTATTTTATTTTCCCTTATCTCTATTTGCATTTTTTCCAGTTAACTGAATTAATTCTTTTAAACTGCCTCGAATACAATGGAAAACAAAACAGGGTATAAATAGCTCACTTACCTGAGACCTGGTCATTTTCTGTTGCTCTTCAGAAGCAGTAGATATTTGTAAAGACACAGTGGGGATGGGCAGGGAGGGGAAAAAAGAAGATAGCCTTGAGAGCCTGCTCTGCGATTTCCACAGTCATAAGCCCTATCAACTCCTATGATCAACTACATGAAAGACTACCCTTTAGAGATTGCTCCTTTCAAAGATTCAGAGAGATCACAAAGGATTATACTGTAATAACATCAATCTATTAATTTACTGTTCTGAAAGGATGAGGATATGATGTTTTTCCTTTGAGGATGTGAATATTTGTATTCCATTATATGTTTAGAAAGTTTTTCCTCCTTTGACCCTACAGATGTACTGTTAAATATTTATTCTAAAAGAAAAAACAGGCATGGATATACACAAATATATATCTGCAAAAATATTCATGACAATGCTACTTCACCTAAAAAATAGAAACCACTTAGATGTTCAACAATAGGGATTGGTTAAATCAATTACCAAAAGAATAGAATACTACACAGCCATTAAAAATGTCTTATAAAAGTATTTACATACAGGGAAAAAATTTTCTTGCTGAATTACAAGCAAGAAAAATAAGTTATAAAACAATAAACATATTGAAAAGAAATACATTTGCAAGAAAAAAGTGACTAAAATGACATACAACAAAATGTTATGGTTGTCTTTGGGTGGCAGGATTACAAGTGATTTCTATTAAGCTGCATTTAGCATTTTCAGTTTCCAATTTTTCTAGAATAGAGTTGCATTATTTTTGAGACAAAAAATTATAGTTATTTTTAGCAGTTATTGTCCTACTGACCTCTTAATCCAAGCTCATATCAAGGAAGTTCTAAAGGGCACAGTTTACTAGAGGGAGTTCACCTGAAAAGAAAATAAATATGGGTTCAATAAGCTGTAATAGTCATTCTCAGCCATAGACTTATAAGATCAGTTCAAATGTATATGTCAGTTCAAATGTCACCTTCTCTAGAAAGTCTTCCTAGATGCCTCCTGGATAGAATAAGACGTACCTTCCTCTGACTTTCTCAGAGTGTCCAACACTATGACACAAAGTTTTCCAGATATAGGTTTAAAAGGCAAGGGATGATGCAGCCTGAACTAAGACCATGGCAATGGGAACAGGTAGGACAAACCGGAGAGATGTCAGGGAGGTAAAATCACCAGGATCAGAAGATTGATTGGATATGGGAGAAGGTGGGGAGAAAATCAGATGTCTCCAGAATTTTTATTATGCCTATCTGGATGAAAAGTGATGACATTTATAATGATGTAGAATATAGTAGGATGAGTAGGTAAAGTATGAAGACAGAAGATGACAAACTATTTTGATCACGTTAAGATTGAAGCGTCTGTGAGGAAACCTCAGAGATGTGTAGGAGACAGCTGGCTACTGTGAATCAGGAGCTTATTAGAAATGTCTGGGCTGGAGCTATAGATTGTCAAGTCATGACTAAAGGTGGAAACTGATACGAGTGTGGTTGAAATTGTCCAGGGATAGCGCATAGATTGAAGGACAAGGAGAAGGCAAAGGAGCTTTGAGAGAGTGTTTCTGAGGAAACGCTTTGGCTTGAAGCACTTGACTAGCTACAAGATTAGTAGCAGAGAATATAAATTGCCTGAAGTCACGAGATAGATCCAGGGAGGGAAACAGAACCTCTGGGGGAAGGATGGGAACTCTCCCACATCCGCAACATCCTTGCCGGTATAAACCCACACAAGGAATTCGAGCACACAGTGATATGTACGGAGCGCAGCCCGGATGCAAGCTGTTAAAATTTAAGCTGGCGCCCCAATCACTGATCACGAGCCGCCTGCTCCCTAACCTATCACAGAGGCACCTAACAGTTGCACTACAGCCCCCACTCACGGACCCAAAATAGCCCTAAGGAAGGATATCGCCTTTCAGGGCCCCAGCCACTGATTTCTGTCACTCCAACCCATGACCCTGAAAGCCCCAAAACCACTCACACAAGCAGGGCCAATGACTAGCCCCACAAACCCCCAGTAAGCCTCTGACTCTCCTCAGAGTCCACTACCAGCAGCACCGCTGGGCGGCAATCGTTACCTTAGGCAAGCCCCGTTACTTACTAACCACTACAGGACTGGAAAATACGGACCGCTACAAACGCTCAATCGCTGCTCAAACATGACGCCCTTACTCCCAACACCGCAGCTAGTGACTGAAACCTTTTCTGAGAACCGGACTCCTCATCTTCCCGCCTCTTCTCCCCGTCCCTCAGCTGAAAGCTAAAACCCAGCCCTTGCAATGCCTGGGCTGCTGGACTCTCAACGCTACCGCGAACGGCGACACAACCCCTGACTTGCCTTTATCGCGAGACTTCCCCAATTGTTAGTCTCGCTCCCTGAGCCAGGGGGTTAACATGGCCGCGCCCATTGAGCGGAAACTGTGACAGACTAGGAGGCGCCATATTTCGAGTAGGTGTTGGTGCCGTACAGCAGAAAATTCTCAGAGCAAAGTAGGTGAGAAGTGGAACACAGGAGCTACCGAAAAGGTGTACGGGAACAATAAAGGAGCAGAGACATAAACTAGGACAGAATTCCAGGTATATGAAGATGGACTATTTCAGCTAAGACGTGTTTAAAATGGAAACTCAGCAGGAAGGTGCAAAGATGGGGAAGTGGAACAGCGAAGCAGGGGAAGCGCTTCCTGTGAAGCCGATGAGGAAAAGTCGGAGAGGGTTTGTCATTTGATCTACATCACATTGTCTCACTTTGCCAATCTGAGATATAGTAATAATAACGGTAAATGCTTATTGAGCACTTATTGTGTGTTTACCGAAGTAGGTGTTAACTGAGGTGGAAAAGTCAGGATGGTGCAGTGTTCTCCCTCAGAGACAGCCCTGGGAGAGGGGAAGTCAGGTTGCCTTTCATCTGGCGAACTCCCTGATCATCATCCTGAAAAATGAAATTCAAATGTCTTCTCCCAGGAGCACTTTTCCTGATTGGGATGGGAAGTCTCTGCCCCTGCTAAAGGCACATCGGATAGCAGCAGAGGGAAAGTGTTTGGGGTTAAACTCTGAAGGATAATTCAGAACTCCTGGGTTCGCCTCTCAACCTGATCCTGAACTTGCTCTGCGGACTCGGGTCAGCCAGTTTCCCTCAGTCCTTTCTATTTTGTAAAGTAGAGGAAGGCTGTGAAATACTCATTTGGGTATTTCAATGCTTGCTGACATAAGAAAGTTACAGCGTCAGTGTAGTGAAAAGCATTTTGGGATCTACGGGGGTTTTTTTAAGATTTTTTTTTTAATGTGGACCACTTTTAAAGTTGTTATTGAATTTGTTACAATACTGCTTCTGTTTTATGTTTTGGTTTTTTGGCGGGGAGGCATGTAGGATCTTAGCTCCCCAACCAGGGATCGAACATGCATCCCCTGCACCATAAAGCAAAGTCTTAACCACTGGACTGCCAGGGAAGTCCCAGAATCTACAGTTTTTTTTTGTTTTTGTTTTTGTTTTTTTTAGTCTTTTTTTTTTTTTAATTTTTTTGGGGGTACACCAAGTTCAATTGTCTGTTTTTATACACATATCCCCGTATTCCCTCCCTTCCTTGACTCCCCGCCCCAGTCCTCTAAAGCATCTTCCATCCTCGAGTTGAACTCTCTTTGTTATACAACAACTTCCCACTGACTATCTATTTTACAGTTGGTAGTATATATATGTCTGTGCTACTCTCTTGCTTCATCTCAGCTTCCCCTTCACCCCCCGCCCCCTCCCAAACCTCGAGTTCTCCAGTCCATTCTCTGTATCTGCGTCCTTGTTCTTGTCACTTTCATCAGTACCATTTTTAGATTCCGTATATGTGAGTTAGCATACAATATTTGTCCTTCTCTTTCTGACTTACTTCACTCTGTATGACAGACTGTAGGTCTATCCACCTCATTACATATAGCTCCATCTCATCCCTTTTTATAGCTGAGTAATATTCCATTGTATATATATGCCACATCTTCTGTATCCATTCATTTGTTGATGGGCATTTAGGTTGCTTCCATGTCCTGGCTATTGTAAATAGTGCTGCAATAAACATTATGGTACAAGTTTCTTTTGGGATTATGGTTTTCTTTGGGTATATGCCCAGGAGTGGGATGACTGGATCATATGGTAGTTCTATTTGTAGTTTTTTAAGGAACCTCCAAATTGTTTTCCATAGTGGCTGTACTAACTTACATTCCCACCAACAGTGCAGGAGAGTTCCCTTTTCTCCACACCCTCTCCAACATTTGTTGTTTCCAGATTTTGTGATGATGGCCATTCTGATGGGTGTGAGGTGATACCTCACTGTGGCTTTGACTTGCATTTCTCTGATGATGAGTGATGTTGAGCATCTTTTCATGTGTTTGTTGGCCATCTGTATGTCTTCTTTGGAGAAATGTCTATTTAGGTCTTCTGCCCATTTGTGGATTGGGTTATTTGGTTTTTTGGTATTAAGCTTCATGAGCTGCTTGTATATTTTGGAGGTTAATCCTTTGTCCGTTGTTTCATAGGCAATTATTTTTTCCCATTCTGAGAATCTACAGTTTTTTAATAATAAATACCGTATAGTGTTATTACTGTTAAATTCATTAAACAAGGGGGCCATTAGACTGAGATGATTCTAATGCCATAGCAGCCTTCGTAAGCAAACCAAAACCTAAGCATGTCAATGCCTCAGTGTTAAGAAATCAAAACCTAAAGGCAACCAATCACAAACAGCCAACAAGCTTTTCCAAATAAGGGAAACTAAAATAAGGCAAGTGCTTAAACCACAAGCAAATAATTTCCTTGCTTTGCTTCTGGGTCTTCTCTGTAAAAGTCTGCCCCTAGCTCCTGCCAGAGCTTCTAACCACCTCTGGTTTGGTGCTGCCCAATTCGAATCAGTTTTTGCTCAAATAAACTCTTAAAAATTTTAACATGCCTTAGTTTACCTTTTAACATTACTACAGAAGAACCAGCCCTAACTAATGCTTAAAGACAATGGAGATTAATTCTCAGGGGTCACTCAGCTCTTTAAAACCAGATACAGTGAACTTCATGCTTCTGGAATGTTCTTTCCAACCATATGCCACGAGAACTACTATTCATGCTTCAAAGCTGGGCTCCAGCATGCTCTTCGCTCTAGGTTTTTCCAGATCCCCCAGGCATCTATTCCTTTTTATGGGCACAGCTGCATATGCCTTCCTCTGTCACAGCCATTTTGTTGCCTGGGACTGGGATTTCAGTATTTGTGTCTTTCTCCCCTTTGGCCTGACAGCTACTCAGGGCAAAACTGTGTCAGAATCAGATTAGCTCCCCTGATTTGTTAGATATATATTTATGTCTCCCAAATCTTTCTCTGTAATGTAAAACTCATTCATTCCTTCAATCACACGCATTTATTATTGCCATGCTTGAAGATGCAAGAGAGGAGCTCTATCTGATGATGGCAACTCAGTGTGATCAGTGAACTGACAAGGGCATGCTCAGTGCTGTGGGGACACAGTAAGAGGTGGCTGACTCTGTCAGGGACTGGGTGGTAGCGGTGGGGGCGTGGGAAGTGCTCTCAGGAAGGCGTAGGATGTGATTTTTAAAACTTGAGTCTTGGAAGAGGAGCAGTAATTCGTCAGGAAAACAAAGTGAAGAAGGGATTTCTCAACAGAATAATAGCAAGTATAAACCACTTCTCACATCCCTGGATCTGACATCCTGATCCTACCTCCACATCTTGATTCAGGTGACTCTCTCTGTTGGGAATGGCCGCACACTGCTGTTTTTGGGGGAAATTCCTTGCCAAAGATCAGGGGAGTCTCCTTGGCCTTATGAGACCCTAAGTTAATTGTTCTTTTACATGTATAATCTAATTCAGGGGTCCACAATCTACAGCCCTTGGGCAAATCTGGCCTGCTGTCTGTTTTAATAAATAAAGTTTTATTGACCATGCTTATTTACATATTATCTACAACTGCTTTTGTGTTATAACAGCAGAGTTGAGGAGTTGTGACAAAAACCATATGCGCCCCCCAAGTCTAACATATTTACCATCTGTCCCTTTACAGAAAAAATTTGCTGACCTGTAATCTAATTTAATGCTGAGGGGAAAACCATTATTATTCCTATTTTACAGAGGAGAAATTTCAGGTACCAAAAGGTGATACAGCTTGTTAGCAGTGCAGCCAAGATATAATGCTATATAGGATATATAGATATAGATATAGATACAGATATAGATACATGAAGTATATCTGAGCAGAGCAAGGGATAGATTATGATAGACATAGAGTTGCATATCCAGATTCTTCTGCAAGGAAGATCTTACTGCTCAACTGTGGGGAATACAATTAGAAGACAATTTCTAGCTGTCAGCTACTTAAATGTGGGCCTCAGTGACAGAGAGCTGTCATGCCGTTTGCAGGGAAACCTGCATCTGGTCAGTGAACAAGGTTGGGGTCAGGGTATGAAGACCCAATACAGGACACTTGGATGAGAAAAACACTCACCACAGAGCTCCTCACCAGGTTAGCTTCTGGGGGCCTATAATGTATTTAAACTTCTTTCTTTGCCCAATCCTGCTTCTTCCCCTTCCTTTCATGGGTATTGATCTTTAATAAACATCTGAAAATTCAACTCTGTCTCAGAATCTGCCTCCAGAGATCCCAAACACAATTGTATTGTGGTCAGAGAAAAACTCTGTATGATTTCAGTTGTTTTAAGTGTATCAAGACTGGTATTGTGGCCCAGCATTTTTGGTGTACATACCATGTGCACTTGAAAAAATTGTATATTCTGCAGTTGTAGAGCTAATGTTCTAGAAATATCAAGGTTTTTCATAGCGTTCTTCAGGTAGTCTATGTCTTTACTAATTTTTTCTGTCTAGTTTTTTCTATCAATTGCCTAGAGGGGGATATGAAAATCTTCAACTACAATTGTGGAATATTGCTATCTCTGTTTAATTCTTTCAATTTCTGCTTCATATACAGGCATATCTCATTTTATTGCACGTGGCAGGAAAAAAAAAATGTCTGTTACAGATTGAAGATTTGTGGCAACCTTGCATTGAGCTAGTCTATCAGTGCCATTTTTCTCACAGCATTTGTTCACTTTGTGTCTCTGTGTCACATTTTGATAATGCTCACAATATTTCAAACTTTTTCATTATTATTATATTTGTTGTGGTGATCTGTAATCAGTGATCTCTGATGTTATTATTGCAGTTGTTTTGGGGGCCATAAATATTGTTGTCTTCCAAAATTGCCACAGCCATCCCAACCTTCAGCAGCCACTACCCTGATTAGTCAGCAGCCATTACCATCGAGGCAAGACCCTCCACCAGCAAAAGGATTACGACTCACTGAAGGACCAGATGATGGTTAGCATTTTTTAGCAATAAAGTATTTTTTAATGAAGGTATGTACATTTTTTAGACATAATGCTATTGTACACTATAGGCTACAGTATAATGTAAATATGATTTATATATGCACTGGGAAACTAGAAAATTCATGTGATTTGTTTTTTTGTGATATTCACTTTATTGCGGTTGTCTGGAACCAGATCTGCAATATCTCCAAAGTATGCCTGTACCTTGCGACTCTGTTTTAGGTGCACAGACATTTATGTATGTTATGTATTCCTGATGAATTGATCCTTATATCTTTTTAAATTGGCCCACTTTATGTGTGTTAACACTCTATCAAGAAGTTTGTTTTTATTTAAAAATGGGCACCAGACCTCAATAGACATTTTTCCAGAGAAGACATACGGATGGGCAACACACACATGAAAAGATGCTCAACATCGCCAGTCATCAGAGAGATGCAAATCAAAACCAAAATGAGATTTCACCTCACACCTGTCAGAATGGCTACCATTAAAAAGACTACAAATAACAAATGTTGGAGAGGATGTAGAGAAAAGGCAACCATAGTACACTGTGGGAATGTAAATTGGTGCAGCCACTGTGGAAAACAGTACGGAGTTTCCTCAAAAACACTAAAAATAGAACTACCATATAACCCAGCAATTCCACTCTTGGGTATATATCTGAAGAAAACAGAAACACTAATTTGAAAAGATACATGCACCCCAATGCTCACAGCACCATTATTTACAATAGCCAAGAGATGGAAGCAACTTATGTGTCCATCAACAGATGAATGAATAAAGAAGATGTGGTATACATGTACAATGGAATGATAGTCATAAAAAAGAATGAGATTTTGCCATTTGCAACAACAAGAACTTGGAAGGTATCATGCTTAGTGAATTAAGTCAGAGAGAGAAAGACAAATGCTGTATGTTATCATTTATATATGGTATCTAAAAAATAAAACTAATGAATATAACAAAAAAGAAACAGACTCACAGATACAAGAAACAAACCAGTAGTTACCAGTGGGGAGAGAGAAGAGGGAAGGGGAAAGATAGGGGTAGGGGATTAAGAGGTACAAACTACTACGTATAAAATAAGCTACAAGGATATATTGTACAGCACAGGGAATATAGCCAATATCTTATAATAGCTATAAATGGAGTATAATCTTTAAAAATTCTGAATCACTATCCTGTAACCTGAAATTTATATAATATTGTAAGTCAACTATACTTCAATTTTAAAAAGTTAAAAAGCTAAAAGAGAGAGAAAGTCTGTTTTATCTGCTATTAATATAGCCATTCCCAGCCTTTGGATGCTTACTATTTGTATATACCATTTTCAATCCATTTAATTTTAACTCATTTGTGACTTTTTAAAGTTTGGATCTTGTAGAGAACATAAAACTGGGTCTTGCTTTTTTTCCCCTCCATTATATAAAGCTCTGCCTTTTAATTGGAGTTTTTAGTCCAATTAACTTTTAATGTAATTATTGCTATGGTTGGATTTAGATCCACCATCTTATTATTTATATGGTTTGTACCCTTTGATTTTGTTCCTCTGTACCTCCCTTCCTGCTTCCATTAGGAATTTTAGAATACTTTTCAGAGGATCATTTAAGTTTATCTGCTGTGTTTCTGGCTATACCTCTACTTTACTCTTTAATGGTTTCTCTAGGGATTGCTCTATACATCCTTGACTTTCCATCTACTTGTAATTGATATTTACCATAGCACATAAAATTTAGAAACTTTTCTACAGTAAAGGTCCACCCCCCTTTCTTTATTCTGGAGTTGTCATATTTATTGTATCCAAGTACCTTATGACCACATAAGGCAATGTTACAAAAGTTTTGTTTTACACAATCCTAAATATTTTAAAGAAATTAACAGGTTAAAATAGTCTTTTATATTTACCTATATACTTGCCATTTCTGATGCTTTTGATGCTTCCTGAAGAACTGAGTTTCCATCTGGTATTATTTCCTTTCAACCTGAAGAACTTTATGGTCTTTGGTGATAAATTATCTTAATTCATTTATCTAAAATGTCATTATTTCACCTCCATTCTTAAAGGATATTTTTGCTGGATATAGAATATGAGGTTGAGGTTGAAGGTTTTCTTTTTTTTTTGTTTTGTTTTGTTTTTTTCCCTAGAGTATTTTAAGGATACTGATCCACTGTCTTCTGGCCTCTACTGATGATGTCACCAATCATTAAAATTGTTTTTATCACATACAATGTCCCCCCCCTCCCCGGCTTTCAAGATTTTATTTCTATCTTTAAGTTCTAGAGCTTGTCTAGGATATGCCTGATCATGGTTTTCTTCATTTTTATTCTGCTTGGAGTTTGTTGAGATTCTCAAATCAGTACATTTATATCACTTACCAAACTTGGGAGAAATGTCAGCCATTATATCTTCAAATATTTTGTATGTCCCATTCTCTCCTCACTCTCCTTTTGGGACTTCATCTACATGTATGCAAGGTTTTTTTTTTTTTTTTGTCCCACAGGTCACAGGTTAATGTGTTTTTATCATTTTTCTCTCACTTGTTTGATCATGTCTACTGATCTATTTCAAGTCAATGACTCCCCTGTAACTTACATTTGGTAAACTTATCCTGTGAATTTTAAATTTCAGACATATTCTTCAGTTCTAGAATTTTCCTTTGATTTTTCTTTGTAGTTTCTATTTCTTCGCTGTGTTGAAAATCTTTATATTCATTTTGAACATATTTTATTTCATTAAGCATAGTTATAATAGCTACATTAATATCATCTGCTTATTCCAATTTCTGTTGGTTGTCTGTTTTCTTGAAATGGGGTCACATTTTCCTAATTCTTTGAATGTCAGGTAAGTTTTTCTTGTATTCTAGATATCATGAACAATAAGTTGTGGCAATTTTGGATTCCATTATATTTCTTAGAGGAATGTTAATGTTTTGTTCTATTAACATCGTTAAACACAAACTTTAGACTCTGTCTCTGGGGGAGCAGTACAAATGAAAGCTCAGTTCAGAAGACAAAAGGGTTAAGAGTTGCACCATACATGCATGGTTCAAGGGTCAGCCAGAGACTTGGGCAGAGTTTATTCACATAATTTGGGTTCTCCCCTCTTTGAGTCTCTCTTTTCTGGGATTCTCCCCTCATTTTTCAGTAGCTGTGGTTGCTATGAACTCAGTCATGTGGTTTTTCATGTAAAAAAGCCTGCATGTTTTCTCTCAAATTATCCCCCTCTGCCATACCAACTTCTATCTTATGAGGGTGTCATAGTTTATTTAATTGATTGTTTTATCCAGCTTCTTTGTGTTCTGTGATAATTATAGTGCACCCTGATTGTGTATCATAGAATAGATTTCTGGAAGTAGGAGTGCAAAACATTTTAAGGCTTTGATGTATAGTGTCAGATTTACACATAAATAGGTTTACAAACTTGACTACCAAAAGCAGTGTATAAGAAATCTTGCTTTCTACCTCTCTTGAAAACCTCATTATTTTTAAAATCTTGATTTAATAGATAATTTTCTTACTTTTTCTTCTTCTGTATGTCAGAGGAATTCAGCATCTTTCTTTCTCTTCCCACACGCTCAGATTCTAAAAGATGTATGCCCGGAATGGTTTTCCATCATATATACATGACTTGCTTCCATGCTCTTCAAGATTGTGTCACCGCTAAGTGAGCTTGAGCTTACTCCTTCACCACTACCACCATATTTAAAACTGCATTCTCTTATAATTGCATTCCCCTTCCCTGTTTTTTTGCCATACCTCTTGTCACCCTCTGTCATACTCTATATTGTAATTACAGTTGACTTGAATAACACAGGTTGAACAGTGTGGGTCCAATTATACATGTTTTTTTTCAACAAATATATACAGTACTGCATGATCCATGGCTGGTTGAATCCTTAGATATGGAACCATGGATTTGGAGGGCTAATTATAGGACTTAAGCATTTGCATATTTTGGTATCTGTGGCTGGTCCTGGAACCAGTCTCCTGTGGATACCAAGGGATGACTATGTTTAGATTTATTGACTGTCTCCCACTCTAGAATTAAGCTCTCTGAGGACAAGATTTCTTTTCTTCATGTTTTGTTGATTGCTATATCTCCAAGACTTAGAATAGTGCCCAGCATATAGTAGATGATTAATATTTCTTGAATAAATGCTTTAAAACTGTTTATAGGGACTTCCCTGGTGGCACAGTGGTTTAGAATCTGCCTGCCAACACAGGGGACGTGGGTTCAAGCCCTGCTCCAGGAAGATCCCACATGCTAAGGAGCAACTAAGCCCATGTGCCACAACTACTGAGCCTGCGAGCTACAGCTAGAGAAAGTCTCTGGACTGCAATGAAGACCCAACACAGCCAAAAATAAATAAATAAATAATAAAATAAATCTTAAAAAAAAGTTAATAATTAACCTTATGGATATATGCCCCTTCCTCTTCTTTATATTGAAGAAGTGTCTCAGGAACATTTTAAAATATTTTTAAATTTTACTCAAACAATTATTCAGATGAGTGATTCTCAAACTGTGGTCCCCAGAAGAGAAGGATCAGCATCTTCTGGGAACTTATTTAAAATGCAAATTCTCAGGCCCTATCACTCATCTACTGAATCAGAAATTTTGTGGGTGGGGCCCATTTCTAAAGTCTGTTTTAACAAGCCCTCCAGGCCATTGTGACGCATACCCAAGCTTGTGTATCACTGACTTAGTCTCACATCTGTATGTCTGTTTTCTTTCATTGTTCACCTTAAATCATTTTTAGACATCATTTCCTCATTCACTAATGCTAAATTTTAATTCATTTTTTACTGCACAGGATGACTTTTAGCATTCATTTTTATTGTTCAGGGATACCTATAATCTTGACCATCCCAGGTGTGGTACTACTGTGGGTTCTCCAAGAGGTGTAAGAAATTTAATATAGCCATATGTGCACTGGTTTATTCCTCTAAAAACTGCAGATTTTCAATACCTCTGGACAGTGATCATTCATTCTGTGCATAATACCAGATTTTCACTTGGTAATAAATTACTGATGGAAATGGCTTTTGCATTTCATTTTCTTCCCCTGAGAGTAAATAAGTTACTTGGTAGTGACAGCATAATATCCATGAGTTGATTGTTCAATTCATGCATGTGCATATGTGTGCATGCGCGTACACACAAAGTTCCAGTCTAAATATTAATACCTTTTAATTCTCCAAAATGAGGTCAAGAAAGCAGGCACTGGAATGGGAAATACTGGCAAAGATAGCATTTAATCACATATGGTTGAGGGTCCATAATTATGCAAGGCTAGTATCTAGGTGAAATATTTGTGGAGAATTATTGGCCATGACTTGATAAGTTTTTCTTACCAACTTATATGTTTATTCTGAGGAACAAATCAGGTAATGTAGTGAATGTGCTCTGAAAAATGTAAAAGATGACATACATATCAATATTATTATTACCTTATATTACAAAACCATTTTTGTCTTATGTTACTGTTTTTAGTGTAACAACTTAAATTCTAGAACAGTTCAGCTGTATTTTTTAACCTATGACTCATGAGTAAAAACAGGAAAATAGGTTTCCTGTGCAAACCCAAATTGATTAACAGTACCTTCTGGAATGCATGCTTAAGAATGATTCTGAGGCCAAGTCTAGATTCACTCAGAAAGAGTGCAATGATCCATTAACAAGGTCTGCTATTGGGCAAGAACAGGAAGTACTGTCATTTGTTGCAATATATTTGAAATCCCAGAATGAGGTATTTATGTATAAGCACCTTGAATATGAGATAAAATTGAATGATTGTTTAGAAAATCACTTTCACTCAGCTGCAATTACAGTTCATCTTCAGTCTTCAAAAATACGGTGAATAAAAGAAACACAGTGCTTATAGTTGTGATTCATTATTTTAATGAAAGAATATGTTTGATAGAAAAAGCCTTTGTGAATTCAATATCAAATTTAATACCATATCCTCACTCATGAATAAACATAGAAATTTAACTTTGTCAAATAACATCATGGAGTGGGTTCAGTGAAAACTTTCATTCGTGTTGATTTATACATATTAAAAGGATTTTAATTGTGAAAATAATATATGTACATGACTTAAAAATTTAAACAGTATACAATAAAAAGGAGGTCTCATATGGGGATATATGTATAAATACAGCAGATTCACTTTGGTGTACCTCAAAAGCTGGTACAAGAGTGTAAAGCAATTATATTCCAATAAAGAGCTTAAAAAAAAAAAAGACGTCTCTCTCCTATCCCAGACCCCATTCCTATATTCTGGTGCCCAATGGCAACCACTAAGTTTCTTCTGTATTTTTTCAAGCCAATCTATTCACATACATTACACACACACACACACAGGCAAACACACACACACCCTTTTGTACACAAGTGGGAACAAGCTATATACACAGTTGAGAAACCTGCTTTTTTCACTCAACAATATATCTCGGATAGCATTCCCTACCAGCACCTGTGTGTCCTCAGCTGATTTCCTTCATTTTCTCTTAATTTTGTGTTAACATTTTTACATAAATAATAACCCTTTTATAAAGTTTTCTGCTGATGCAGAGGCTAGCAAAGACATTAAGAAAGAGCCATGTGATAGCATCAAAGATGAAATTCATACCAATGGTCACACACATTTATACATGGCAATAAACAAATATGCAAATTCAATTCTCACATGTGGTGCTTAAGTACACAACACTCAGCAACTCAGGAATTGTCCAGAATATGTAATTTGTTTCTCTAGTGCTCTGATTATTCAATTTATTAACAATTTTAAAAGCTTTATATTTCAATCCAAATATATAGATCATTTATAATAATTATTTTTAAAACAATATTTTATATAAAAGGTTTAGTATCAAGCTTAAACTTTCCATCCATTTCTTCTATGTGAAGATTCATTTCCAAATTCTCTCATGTGTAATGAGGTGTGACTTCTTGTTAAAGGCTTTCTAACATACTTTAAATTCAGAATATTTCTAAAATTAAATAAAACCTTCAGTTCAGATTTCCCACACTACTTTCATTCATGAGATTTCTCTTCTGAATGAGTTTTCATATGTTTGGTAAGGGATGCATTTTGTTTGAAGGCTTTTCCACATTTGTTACATTCATAAGGTTTCTCTCCAGTGTGGGATCTCTGGTGTATAACAAGTTGTGACTTTGCATTGAAGGCTTTCCCACATTCATTACATTCATAGGGTTTCTCCCCAGTATGAGTTCTCTGATGTACAATGAGGTGTGACTTTTGGCTAAAGGCTTTCCCACATTCATTACATTCATAGGGCTTTTCCCCAGTATGAACTCTCTGATGTTGAGTAAGACCTTCAATTTGTTTGAAGGCCTTCCCACACTGATTGCACTCAAATGGACTTTCACCTGTATGAGTTCTCATATGGTAAGTAAGAGATGAGCTATGTCCAAAGACTTTTCCACATTCATTACATTTATATGGTTTCTCTTTAGTATGAGTTCTTTGATGTATAATGAGGTGTGACTTCTTGTTGAAAGCTTTCCCACATTCATTGCATTGAAAGGGTTTCTCACCTGTATGAATTCTCATATGTTTAGTAAGGGATGAGCTATACTTAAAGGCTTTTCCACATTCATTACATTCATATGGTATCTCCCCTGTATGAGTTCTCACATGTTCAGTAAGAGATGAGTTATACCTAAAGGACTTTCCACATTCCTTACATTCATAGGGCTTCTCGCCTGTGTGAGATCTCACATGTTGAATAAGGTTTGAGCTATGTCTGAAAGTTTTCCCACATTCAGTACATTCATAGGGCTTCTCCCCAGTATGAACTCTCAGATGGTCAGTGAGGGCATGTTTATGACCATGGGCTTTGCCACACTGAATACACTCATATGGTTTTTCTCCAGTGTGAGTTCTCTGGTGTACAACAAGGTGTGATTTTTGGCTAAAGGCTATCCCACATTCATTACATTCATATGGTTTCTCCCCTGTGTGAATTCTTTGATGGTCAACGAGTCCTTGTTTATGGCTGAGAACCTTCCCACATTCATTACATTCATACAGTTTCACTTTATTCTGAATTTTGTCACACTTAGTAAGAGATGAGCTGCAGCTGGATGATTTCTCATGTTTTTCTCCAGTTTGAATTTTGTCCCGTTTAGTATGTTTCTTGCCAGTTTGAGTTTTCTCAGGCCTATCAGGTGAGCTATGGTTGGATAATTTCTCACATTTTTTTCCAGTTTGATTTTTGTCTTTCTTTGTATCAGATAAGCTATGGCTGAATGATTTCCTATGCTCTTTAGCTATGTGAGGTTTCTTTTCTGCATAGTTTCTTAGGTCACCAGGTAAATCTAAATTCTTTCCATGTGAATCAAATTTAAGAAGCTGTTTTCTTGAAGGAACATGTTTTGTACTCACATTTTTTTCCCCCAATGAACTACATTCATGGCCCTTTTTCTTAGTCAGGGTTGTTTTCTTGAATGCAACTTCCCTAAGGACTTTGTTTTGAGATTCCTGTTGGTTCTCTAGCTGATGATCATCTTGCTGGACTTCTTCTAAAGTGGAATTCAATGAGACACTCTCATGAATCTTTGCACTCTCATATTTTGGAATACAACTTATAAAGAAATTCCCTGTTGTGGGGTTGAGTCTTTATTCAAGCCTAGTATCCTAAAGTGAATGAAATATCAAGTGCAAATGTCCCTATCTTTATCAAGCGCAAATGTCACTTGAGGGGGAAAGTGCTGTAGTAAAAACAGGAAAAGAAAATTGATAATGGTGATGAGAAAAAGCTTTGGCTGTTTATAAATATGACCTTGCAACCTGGGATAAAAGATGAAATAAACACAAGGAGCAGTGAATAAAAAATAGATGAAGTTAAAAGCTTATAATTGTAGTTGACGCTTCTTTGACATCTCTCCTCAGTGCAAGCTGCCCAGCTTTAATAACTGCCAATCCACCCATAGTATCTGGCTCCTACAGCCTATACTATATTCATCCAACTCTCTATAGTCATAGTTGGAGACAGCTGGCTCAAGCCAAGATGTCCTATAAGAGCATGCCTCCTAAAAATTTAGACTCTAGTTAGTCTCTATTGTGTGCTAAATTTAAAAATGATACAAGTACTATAAAGCCATATTTTCTCTATGTAAACAGAAAGTTCATCAGTACAAAGAATAAAGCATACATCCACAGAGAAGCAGAGATGTAAGTTCATGTGTCCTCAAAGACACCATTTGTGTAACCCCAGCTCCTAATGGCTTCCCAGTACTGGCTCTAGTCCCCGGCTGAAGTATCACCCCTTAGGTTACAAGAATCCTTATAATAAATTCCCCCATTTACTTAGGATAGTGCAAGTAAAATTTTGTTATTGCTCCCCAAAGAGCCAAAATAAGAGAAAATAAGGTAAGTTCATCAAAGAGTACTGAACAGCATACAGGTGACTGAGGGATCAAGCAGGAAAGGATGTTCCACTGCTACCACCCATGATTAATATAATAATAATAATGTAATTACATGGGTAAAGTGAAAACTGGGTTCAAACAGAAAAGAGTTGAAGTGTTTGAATGTATAGCTGGGAAATACTATTACTTTTTATGGAGGACTTTTAAGAGATTAGTTTCCATGGTGTAGATCAATTTTTATAAGTATACATAAAGTAGTGGTATACTTATAGTAGGAAGAATTAGAGTTGCCAGCTTCTTTTCATTTAGGAAATTGTAAATGAAGCAAGCATCCTGAGAGAAAGAGTATAACAAGAACTTTTATGTAGCATGACAAAGGCTACATCTTCCAATGCCCAAGGATGCTGGGGAGGATAGAGGAAAATATCCTTCTGGGAAGAAAGGGATCAAAATCCAAACCTTTCCCTTTGAGGTGTAACATTATAAGAACCTCTTACAATGATGATTTGGGCCAGTCCCAACTGACTTTGGCCAGCAGGAAAAGATATAAATCACCACAAGAGAAATTTACCATGAGGGAGGGGAGGAGACTCTGAACTAGTGAACCGGTATAAGAATAGGTTAATACTAGGGGACAGTTGGGTCTGGCAGAGCATGTAATTAAGGCTATAAGCTTGTCCTGAATCTGAGACAGTAACTAAGACATGAACAGGGAAAAGAATCTTAAAAAAAAATAGATATATATGTATGTATAACTGAATCACTTTCCTGTACTCCTGAAATTAACATAATATTGTAAATCAATTATACTTAAATAAAAAGAAAAAATATATATGAAAAAATTAATAAATAATAAATAATAAAAATGTGGAAGAAAAGAAGAATTCCAAACCACCAAGAAACTAGGAACTTACTTCCATTGGCTCCTGTTTCCTTGGGTCTTGCTATTTCACTCAGACCACCTACCTTGTTTGGGTCTTTTCCCCTTCCCCAGCCATGGCTCTTCTCCTTTTTCCAATTTGCATATCATGTCTGGTTTGAGAGCTTGATACCCTACTCATGAGAAAAGATAGAAATTGAGGGTTAGAACAACAAACATTCCAGAAATCAAGCCCTACCATTTGAGCTTCGGAGCTTTTAAAGGATAAAAGAATATGTGGCTTTTGAAATTTCACAGTACAGATGCCCATGTACCCCATCTGAGTAGATCCTCCATTTTTGAGGCAGGAGCACAAGTATTCTGGCTAGTACCCAAAGGGGATTAAAACTCTTTGATTCATAAAAAACAAGGATAAAGTTATCAAGGACTTCAGAAAGAAGGCATCACAGTAGGCACATTCTGAATTATGAAAGAATCATTCTTACCCATTGAGGCTAGGTTGCTGTAATTCTCCAGCATCACATCCTTGTACAGGCTCTTCTGAGCAGGATCTAGTTGCTCCCATTCCTTCTTGGTAAAGGCCATAGTCACATCTTTGAATGTTACTGATCCCTGTAATAGCATATTCCTAGTTCAGTTTAACATTATCCACATCAGTGAGAGGTTTGGACAAAATAATAATGCCTTGTTGTTACCTTACCATTCACTGTTGATCATAATGTTATACAGGGGGCTTATTTTTTACCCAACTTTGCACTTTTATTTTCGAGAGACAAAAATCACGTTAGAAAATGTCCTATAACGGACTGAATGCTTATGTCCCCCCAATTCATTGTTGAAACCTGGCCCTCCAATGTGATGACATTAGGAGATAGGGTCTTAGGGAGATAATTAGGATTAGATGAGATCATGAGAGTAGAGTCTTCATGAATGGGTTCAGTGCCCTTATGAGAGTCATGAGACAGCTTGCTTCCTCTCTCTGCTCTTTCTGCCAAGTGAGGGTCCAACGAGAAGTCTGAAACCTAAAAGAGAGCTGTCACCAGATTCCAACCTGATCTCAGACTTCTATCCTCCAGAACTGTCAGAAACAAATTTCTGTTGTTTATAAGCCATTCAGTCTATGGTACTTTGAAAAAAAAATCATATGATTATCGGAGAGAAAGACAATTACAACAAACACAAACTAGAATCAGTCTTCATCTTTTCTTCTGTAACTAAAGACTATGGAGTAGTGTTTATAGAGTTCTGAGGTAGAAGAATTGAGACCCTGGGTTTTTATGACCAGTCAAAAAATCATTTACGTTTGGAAGCAGAAGTAAGGTATTTTAGGATGCAGAAAGTATATTACCTATGTACTTTAGAAATAAAGAGAAGGAGGGAGGGAGAAACTGGGAATGTGGTAGGAAGAGGACAGAGAGGAAGAGAAGAAGAAGAGGAATGATTTTTAAAAGAAGGAAAATTAGATCAGAATAAAGATTTCAAGACTGGGAAAGAATAATATACAAGAGAGAACTGTGAATAATAAAACCATTAAATGTCTATTTACATCCGAGTAACTTGATAATATTCTTGTGCAATTGTTATAAAAATATCCTTAACAATCAAGAGGTATGATGTAAGAAAAATAAGCAGGCATATAACTGGTTGGGGACAGTGGAGAAATTAAAGCATGTTAAGTTCTCCTCTTATTAGGCAGCTACTGGAGAATTTTGAAACTAATAAATATACATTCAAACATGTCTGTTTAACATTTAAAGATCACCCCGGTGGCCATAAACCACCAATCAATTAGCTGCATGTGTCACCAATCTCTGACCTCACAAACTTCCAGTCACTGAGTCCTACAAACCCCTGTCATTAATTGTCACTGGCCTTCCAACCACTGAGCCAGGATGGTCCTTCCTAATTACTAAGTGTAGAATTCCAAAATGACTGGACCCACCAAACCTCCCAATCATTAACAGCAACATGTCTCCCCAATCACTTGCCCCACAGACACTCTGATCACATATGCCCACAGGTTCTTCAACTATCGATACCAGTGGAACATATCAATCTCCTATCTCTGATATGACCCCAAATCCTATCAATCCCCAATCACGGACACCAACAGAACTTTCAAACAGTGGCCTTTACAGAAATCCTAATCACTGCAAGTAAACTCCACTACATGCTCACCCTCTTTAGCCATTCCCTTCACCTGCTTGATTTAACCAAAACCGACTAGTCTCCTAAGGATTCTGCTCCCTTACAGTGACCCCCTGCAGAGGTTGTTTGCCCACCTCCACCCCAACCCATGTACCTCAGGGCCTGAAAATGAAGTAAATTATACATTTAACTGTTTTTCATTCATCCTTCAAAATCTCTATCTCATTTAGAGTATCACCAGACTTTAACCCATTAACAGTCTGGTTCAATGATTCACTAGAAGGACTCACAGGGTTCAGCATATAGCTGCACTCATAGCTATGATGTACACAGCAAAAGAATTCAAAGCAAAATCAGCTAAGGAAAAAGTTGCATTAGGTGAAGTCCAGAGGAAGCCAGGAACAAGTTTCTAAGAGTCCTTTCTCAGTAGAGTCACACAGCACATACTTAATTCTTTCAGAAATGAGTTGTGCTAACACATGTGAAATGTTGTTTACTGAACAATGCTACTGACAAGGGCTTAATTTCCAAAGTATACAAACAGCTCATACAACTCAATAACAAAAAAACCCCCAAACAATCCAATAAAAAAAATGGGAAGAAGACCTAAATAGACATTTCTCCAAAGAAGACATACAGATGGCCAACAGGCACATGAAAAGATGTTCAACATCGCTAATTATTAGAGAAATGCAAATCAAAACTATAATGAGGAATCACCTCACACTGATCAGAATGGCCATTATTAAAAAGTCTACAAACAATAAATGCTAGAGAGGGTATGGAGAAAATAGAACCCTGCTACACTACTGATAGGAATGTAAATTGGTACAGCCACTATGGAAAACAGTATGGAGGTTCCTTAAGAAACTAAAAATAGAGTTGCCATATGATCCAGCAATCCCATTCTTGGGCATATATTCAAAAAAGATGAAAACTCTAATTCAAAAAGATACATGCACCCCTATGTTCACTGCAGCACTATTTACAATAGCCAAGACATGGAAGCAGCCTAAAGGTTCATTGACAGATGAATGGATAAAGAAGACGTGGTGTACACATATACAATGGAATCCCACTCAGCCATAGAAAAGAATGAAATTATGCCATTTGCAGCAACATGGATGGACCTAGAAATTATTATACTAAGTGAAGTAAGTCAGACAGAGAAAGACAAATACCATATGATATCAATTAAGAGTTTAGGATTAGCAGATACAAACTACTATATATAAAATAGATAAACAGCAAGGTCCTACTGTATGGCACAGGGAATTATATTCAATGTCTTGTAATAAACCATAATGAAAAAAATATGAAAAAGTATATATATTTTTTTCACTTTGCTGTACACCAGAAACTAACACAACATCATAAATCAACTATACTTCAATTTTTTAAAAAAATGTTGTTTACCAAGGAAGCTGATTAGAAACTCAGTGCCCAAGGTGTTTCCTAGGGGTTGGTCACGTAGGCACTCTCCGACTAGCATATACAAAAGACCCACATTCCTAGAAAGAAATCAGGTATTCAACATAAACCACATTGTTTACATAGTTTAGGCAGAGTGAGCCACTTTTAAAATTCCTGGCAATAGCAGGAACCCTCCTGAAATCAAAGTTCTCAGTTTTTGGCCAAATGTTGCAATCAGACCTTCCTAAGGATAACTGTTTCAGGCCTCTTATGTCAACTTTTCTGCATAGTCATCCTCCCTCATTCACTGAAAACTTGAACACTAGATTCCTTTTCACCATAGCCCCTGCACTATCTCTACATCAATGCAGAAAAGCCTTTCAATATTCTGGAGAGAGCTCTTTTCTGACTCCAGCAATCTTTTCTTCCACCCAGACTCAGTCATCTATTAATCACCCATCCATTCCATAGACCTCGCCATCACTATGCCACCTACAATGTTTAGATTCAGTATTCTAATACCATATACACTCCACTGAAAACACCTTTAACTTCCTTGCTCCTCTTCTTCACTCACCTAGCAAAACATCAACCTTGGTCAAACCCAACTCTCCCCTTAATCTCTGCCTGCACCTTTGCAGCTGAACATTCCAAGAGAAAAAGCAAACAAGTGTGCTGACTGGACTCACTTTAAATTTCTAACACATATCTCAAATGGGCATCTGATACTGTCAGTTTCCTATTCCTCATTCCAAGATGATTATTCCAAACATTCTCCTCATCCACTCTGAAATCTCCAACTTCCACTCCTTTCCCACTCTCAGCTGATGAATCTGCCTTATACATCAAAGAGGAAATAAATGTAAACAGAGGAGAACTGCTTTTCCTTACTATCACTAATTCCACCAACCTGTTTCCAAACTCACATAATCTGTCTTTCCTTCTGTTAAAATGGAAGAGATTTTAAGGCAAGTTTCTCCACTTATGCTCTGGATCCCATCCTCAAATGCCTTCTCAAGGACTTTGCCCTGCAATTAACCTCTTTCTTCTTTGTGCCATCTATTTCTCCCTTTCTACTGGGTGATTTCCATTGACACACAAAGTTGCCTTAATATCATTCATTTGAAGAAAATCCTCTGTTAATCTCACATCCCATCCAGTGTCCATTTCTTTGCTCCCCTCATGAGCAAAACTCTTAAAGTTGTCTATACTTGCTGTCTCTACTTCATTACCTTCCATTCTTTCAACTCATTCCAACAGGAATTTACCCCCATCATTCCACTAAAAGAGCTCAAATCAATCAAAATAACCATGGAGCTACATCTTGCCAAAGTCAAATTCTCCATGGTCATACTTCTGGGGACTGACTACTTCCACTGTCTTGAAAATCTTCTTGATGCTTCTTTGACAACACATTTACACAGTTTTCCTCCTACCTCAGTGGCTACTCCTCATTCTTCTCCTCCTCCCCCTCTCCTACCCCTCTCCCTCCTCCTGCTCCTCCTTCTCCTCCACCAGAGCTCAAAACATCAGATTGACCCAGAACTCTGACCTTTGCCCTCTTTTCTTCCCTATCTGCCATCTCTTCCTAGGTGATTTCATCCAATATTATGGCTTTAAATGCCATCTTTACGCTGATGCCTTTCAAATATGGATTTCCTAGTCCAGATCTGTCCTAAGTTCTAGATTCATATATCTAACAATTACTCAACAACTCTACTTGAACTTGTAATGGGCATCTTGATATGGCTCAAACAGAACCATGATTATCCACCCTGGCTCCCATTTAGTCCATCAAATTGTTAGGGGAACACTGACTGAAACCACCTACCCTGGCCAGGCACCACAGTAACCATTCTCATGAGTTATTTTATGACAGGAGGTCCTGGTAAGGAACTGGAACTAACAAGCCACTACCAACAGGAAGAATTCAGGAAAGGTCAAAAGGAGACGTCAAGTCCATATGTCCTAGCAACCTCTCAGAATCCTCCTCGCTGGAATCCATCTTGGATGAATGGTTGTGTGCACCACCAGGAAGGACCCTGAGTCAGAATGCTTGGCCAGAGACAATCAGGAAACTAATCCTATCACCATAAAACCTGAGACTGCAAGCCACCTGGCAGAGTTCCCTTACTCTCCTGCTCCCTCCCCCACCCCACCCCCTTCCCAATAAAACGTCTTGCTTTGTCAGCACCCCTGTCTCCTTGGACAATTCATTTCTGAGTGTTAGACAAGAACTCACTCACAGGTGCTGGAAGGGGTCCCCCTTCCTGTAACAAAATCTGGTCTTCTCCAACACAACCCTTTCTCAGAAAATGGAATCTACCCAGTTCCAAAAAGTCTAGTTGTAAATCTTGATTCTTCTCTTCCCTCTTGCTCCACATCAATTCATCAGTAAGTCCTACTTGCTCATCTCCAGACATGCTCTAAGTTGATTTTTCATTTCACTTCTACAGTCCTACTGTGAACCATCATCATTTCTTCCTTTTAACTATTGCAATAAACTACTAACTGACCTTCCTGCACCTCTACACACAGTCACGGAATATCCAGTCTCTACCACAGGCACCATAAGTGCTGGCTCTCATAGACATTCCCAATTGTGACCTCCCCAGACCTCCCCAATCTTTGATACACCACAAAGCCCCCATTTCTGATCCCCATGGTCTTGCAAACTCTGAATTTTCAGTGAGTGCCACAGACCCCCCCAACACTGTCACCGCAGATCCCTCACACAGTGACTTCCTTAAACTGCAGCAGTCACTGACTCCACAGACGCCTCCCTAGCACTACTCCATAGATCCCTGAGGATGCTAACGCCATTCCCCCACCCCTGCAAAAGGCCTTCCAGTACCGACTCCAATTCCCGAATCACCTATCTTCACAGACCACAGTAACCCTCCAGTCACTGACGCCCGATTAGACCACATCTGACCACCAGACCACCCTTCCCCATCATCGCGCTCACCGCGGCGCTGGCCCCGGGCTCCGACACAGCCATCTCCGGGGGACACCCGGCCTGTTCGGCCGACCCCGCACTCCTCCTCCGGTCCACGGTCTCTGGCTTTGTCAGGATCAGGGCGAAGGCGGAGGCCGACATGGCGGCCACCCAGAGCGCGGCCTCTGCCGGTCCGTCAGCTGCGATGGCGGCGCCCTTGGGTGTCGGCCGCGGGCGCAGCCATCTTGACCGAGGCGCCGCCGTACAGTGGAGAGCCGGCGCTCCAGGCGGGCCCAGAGGTGGGCGTCCCGGCTGGCTTAGATGGTCTTGCAGCGGTGAGATGCGAGCGGGCAGAAACCGGGCTCGCAGAGTGCTCCCTGCAGAGTGCTTTACTGTGCCTGACACCCCACCCCTGGCGCTCAGAGGTTTCAACACTTGAGAACAGAATTTGGAGTTGCTTTTCCCAGTTAGTGCAGCCCGCTGCGGGGAAACAGGGAGTCGCGCTGCCTACTGCAGACTCCAGAGAGCTGGGATAATGAGGGAAATTGGAGGGAGAAAGAAGAAAAAGCCTGATGGGAAAGATGCCCCTGTTTTATAGAGAGAGAACACTCATCTTGGAAATATATGTCTTTTCATTTTTGGTATAAGAACAATGAGAAAATAATGAAGCATCAGGTTAAGTGAACACATCACTTGATGTGAGAACCAGAGTTTGATGGTGATGTTTCAGCAAATAATCAAGCAGTTGGAGCAGAAATAATTTCTCAATGGGCATTTCATGTATAAACTTCATTCGTTTCACAATTATTTGTTGAGCTTTTATACTGTATGCAGACTAGGTTGCTTGGGTTTGCTAGGTAGTGAGAAAAGAGTAGAGATTCAGACACAGCCTTTGTTCACCCTTGTGGAATTTACCATGAGGCAGAGAGCTGGTAAAGTTATCCCAAATATATTGTTCTTTTTTCTAGAGTCAAACATATGCCGTTTTGCACCTGCCACTTAAATGTGCTTAAAAAAAAAAATCAACAGTAAATTAGAGGATCTAATTGGCTTTATTAAATGATTAATGAATGGGGGCAGCATCCCATCTAGCAAACAGAAAGGCCATCTGAGGAGCTATACAAAATAGAGGGGTTTTAAAGGCAGAAAGGTGCTGGGAGAGAGGAGTCAAAAACAAAAGAAAGGATTATTTCAAGCAAGATCACTTTCTTTGAGGAAAAGAGGGGGGTGTCCCCAGGCCCAACAATACTTTCCTAGTCTTCTAACATCAACTCTAGGGCTTAGCAAAGTACGTTATCATTATTGTGATGCATAGAATTCTAGTATAGCCCCCATTATCTCTGCTTCCTAATGTTACACCTTTGTGTGATCCCCTATCTTTCAGTGCAGGAGCAACCTGGGGTTTGATGGAACATTACTTCCATGATTAGACACCAAATTAGTTGACTTTGAGTTGATAAAAATGGAGATAATCGTGGTGGGGCTGATTTACTTGGGACAGCCCTTAAAAGTGGCTGGAAGCTTCCAAAAGTCAGAAATTCCAAATGTGAGAAGGCCTGTGGGAGGAGCCACATCTCAGGGACCTGAGAGCAGCAGCTCAGGACTGAGAGCAAGACAACATGGACCTCAGTCCCACAACTGCAGAGAAAATGATTTCTGCCGAAAAACTGAGGGAGCTTGGAAGCATATGTTTCTCTAGTAGAGCTGAAATTACAACACAATCACCCGACACCTTGGTTTAACCTTCTGTGCCCTTGAACAGAACCCAGTCATACCATGCTCAGGCTTCTGACATCCTGAAACACTGAGATAATAAATTTGTGTTGTTTTAATTCCAGTAAAGTTAGTGATAATTTGTTCTGCAGCAATAGGAAACCAAGGACTCAGGGAAAATTGAAGGATAATTGTGACTGAGAGCCCTCTTCATCTACTGGAGACAGAGCAACTCCCATGTGTCCCTGAAAGAGCATCTTTGATCCTCACCTTCTGGGTGTGAGCAGTTGATGTCCATCCTCCTTAGATAAAATCCTAAGTTTGTCCTTAGAGTACAATCCTAACAGGTCCAGTACTTACATTAAAAAAAAAAAAAAACAAATAAAAAAATGAAACAAAACAAAACTCTCTGCTTTCCATCTCCTCCCAGCTAGTTGTGAGAGAAGAGAGGCAGGCCAGTGTCTCCAGACTTTGCTTTAACAACAGCAGTGTTTCCTCACCAATCCAAACAAACTCCAACATATCTATAAGCAGAAAGCTCTTCTCAATTGTAACAGCTCTCCAAGCCCTTGACTCTAATAATTGTCTAATTATCCTCGTATAGCCCTTAGCGGGGGTGGTATTCAGAGACACAGCTGGGTGGAAAGGCATAGGAGAGGCAGGGAATGTATATTCTCTGCATTGAAGAGGAGGAAGGGAAGCAAGGAAGAAGGGAGAGAAATGAAGAAGATGAAGGAACTTGGTGAGAACAGGTCTCAGAATGAGGACCAGGAACTTTTCAACTTACCAGAGAAGTTCCATCACTTCTCCGCATGGCAGAGTCTGTCGCTTTCCAGACTGAAGATAAATAGTAAAATAGTGAATCGTTTTTTGTTTTGTTTTGTTTTGTTTGTTTGTTTGTTGCTTTTGCTTTTGGCCACGCCAAGCTGTCTGAGGGATCTTGGTTCCCTTGACCAGGGATTGAGCCTGCACCCCAATGCAATGGAAGCATGGAGTCATAACCATTGGACTGCCGGGGAAGTCCCAAGACAGTGAATCTTACACTTGAATCAAGTTTGTAAAGACAGTAAGGATCAGTGTGTGGATTGTACACTTACATGTGAATTTTTGTATACCTTCAGACATTTTCAACTGAGTCAAACAATCGTCATCAAAGAAACCCCAGGAAATTATCTCTGCTTTTGTTAAAATCTATTACTTCCTCTGGTCTTATCAGACTCTATAATCTGGACAGCCTTAGGAACCTGAGTTAGAAAATCTGTTCCCTGCATAGTTAGGTTCTTGGCTATGTAGACTTTCTTACAATACTCTCTAGGAAATGTCCTACAGACGGGTCTTGTGTGAGACTTGTCCAGAAAAGGAAAGAGAACTGTGTGATCCCACCTATCAGTGTTTTCCCGTGCATGCATTCAGTAATTCATTTTCTACCTATAAATAGCTATTGAACACCTGTTATGTGCCAGGAACTATGCCAGGTGTTGTGGACATGATAATGGGAAAAACCCTTAAGCATGGGTTCCATTCAGGGAGCTTAGCATCCAGGGGAGGAGGTATTAGTCAAAGCAGCACACACACAAAATGAAAATTAGGACCATGACAAGTGCTTCTGAAAAGATACATGGTGCCATGAGAGCATGGATTCTAGTCTGAGAATTATGTAAATTACCCACAAGACAGGACATTTAAGCTGATATCTGAAGGAAGAACAAGAATTAACTTAGACAGGATTTCAGATTGAATGACTTGCATGTGCAAAGCCTAGTGCCACCTCCCAGTGCTAATCTTCACCAAGAAGAATCTGGAAACTTCCTCATCTCCTCTACAGCCCTCCTGGGTCTCAAGAACCTCTTTTGCTCCATCCTTTAGTGGGTCCACAATCATCTTCCTTCTCTCTAAGGGACAGGTTCCCTTGGAGAAAATGCCTTCACATTTTCTGTGTAAAGGACATTGACTCTCACGGTTCGCACGGCCAGGGCTCTTGCCTTGCAGCTCATCCATGCGTATCGTGCTATATTATTAAGAGTAAGTGATGAAGTGAGATTCAAGAAGTGTCCTGCAGTGCAAGTGGAAAACTTTACCAATAGGCACAATACATCAAATCAAAGCGAGACACAAAGCTCAATGTAATGTCCAAAGAAATTGCTTTTAAGAAAGACATGAGTTCAACTTGTCAGGTTGCTTGGTATAAAGATTGCAAGCTGGCATGACAGAAATTTTCTATGTCTTGACTGAAGTGGTGATAACATGGGTTCATATACATTGTGAACATCTGCTTGATTTGTGCACTTACATTGCTGTGGAATCTAGGTTTGTAGTAAAATCTCTTTAAAGTAGATACAATGAAGAAAGGGACTAGGAAACTAAAGGATAAATGAAAGACTCAGGACGCTGCCAGAACAGCTGCAAGCACATTCAAAAAGTCACGCCGACAACGGATTACAATAGTAAAAATTTTATTGCACTGTATGGAGAACACAGTGGTCCATAGTAAGTAAAAATGTAATTTAAATTTCAGCATCCAAAATCTACAAAGTCCATTACAGAACCCAGATTGCTCATTTGATAGAAAGATTTGTTCACGGTAGGTTTCTAAGCATAACCTCGAAGAAGGCCGATAAAACCCAATGACACACAATTGTTCTTTGAAGTGGAACCTGCCCAGGAATCCATCTATCTCTACCTTTCCATCCCCATCATCCATCAATCTATCTATCTATCTATCTATCTATCTATCTATCTATCTATCTATCTACCTACCAGCTATCATCTATCTATCATCTATCTCTATCTATCATCTATTATCCTCCCCTATCCTTCCTCCTGCCTTCCCCTCCCCTCCCCTCTCCTCCTCCCATTTCCCCTGGGCCGCGCCCCACCCCCACGCCCCGCCTTTTCCTTTCTCCAATAAAAAACGAAAATTTGTAGCGATGAAAAGGCACAAAACACATCACTAAGGTACACAATCTGAACCGGAACAAAAGAAGTGTTTTTCTCTGACTGCACGTGCTGGCAGGCTGTTTTCTGGATACGGGGACACATCTCCCTGAGCTGGGATGCAGTAGGAGCTGCTGTCAGGTCCGTGATGAACCACCGTTCCCGGGACAGGTGGATTTCTGTCCACTGTGGGAGAAGCTGGTCGCCTGCGGGTACGAGATGCTGCCTCAGAATCCTGCATGGCCTGAGGAAGGGCGGGAAGCAGCTGGGTGCGCCCCTAAGGTGATGGCGCCCAGGGTGGAGAGGGCTGCGGGCCGGCGGGCCCTGAGCGCGCGGCGAGCACGGAGTCCAGCGCAGCCAGCGCCCAGTGCAGGGCCGCGCCCGCGTGCGCCAGCTGCCAGGAGAGCCAGGCGCGCTGCGAGGCCGTGGGCTCCGTGCGGCCGGTGGACACCGGCAGGAAGGCGCCCCCCGGGGCCTGCAGCTCGCCCAGGACCACCTGCAGGGCGCCCATCTGGTTGCAGAGATTGGACGTGAGCGCCGCCAGGGGCGCGCGGGCTCTGGGCCACAGGGTTCCGCGGTGGCGTTTGGGGGCAGGGAGCCCGGCCTCCGCCGGGCTGTGCTGGCCGCGTCCCCAGCTCCTGGCCCACGCTGGCGATCGGGACCGGGTCCTCCTGTCCTGGAGGCGCCGCGGAGTGTGGGCAGAACCTGAACGGGAGACAGAACAGGAGGGCTTCCAGGGATGCCTGCGCGCAGCTCCGTGGACTCCTTGTCAAAGTCAGCACCGCCCCTTCCCTGTCTCAACTGCCACACCTCCACGCCCCACTCCCCACCACACCTGAAACTGGTGGCCTCTTCCAGGATTTTCAGGCAACCGGGACCAAGTCCTCGATGCCTTCCTCTCAGCCTTTCTGGCTTTAGGGGCATGTCACCAGGCTCGGGGCCTCTCTCCTCGCCCCGGGGGCTTGGTTTGCCCCTCAGCCACATCCCCACCTCTGCCAAGGCCCAGCCCAGACACGCACCTCCTCTGCCGTGAGGTCCTGCTCTGGAGGAGTCAGGCTGCTCCTTAGCTCTCCAGTGGGCTCGGGATGGTCGTCCCTTCACCTTCTCTTCTCCGTGTCCATTTCCTTTGTGGCCACTGTCAGGGGAACCATGGGGGCTTCTCCACCGCTTGTGCCTGGTGACCGCTGTGGGTGGAGAGGAGCAGAGGAGTGAGTGTTCCATGACCCACCTCTGGGATCTGGGGGAGAGTGGATTAGAGGAGATTGCAAGTTCCACTGCTCCCCTCACCTCCGTTCCACCTCCTCCCCCAAATTCTGGTTTCCTCCATCTCCCCACAGCCTGGCCTTTCCTCTCACTAGGGCAGTTCCTGAGCTGCCTGGCAGGCATGCCCCAGCAAACCCCACCTCAAGTCCAGACCCCAACCACAAGGAATCAGGACTTCACCTTGGGGTCCTCTCACCACTTTCAGTGGTGTGAATGTCACGTCTGGCACCTGTTCCTTTGCCCCTTAGCCCAACATCTTGTGTCTCCCAGACCCACTCAAGCATCACTCACAGCAAATGTCTGCAGAAAAGAACCTCGAATTTTACCTCCTTTGTTCTGACAGCCTTGTTGGGTCTCAATGCTTCCTTTTCCTCTCCGTCTGTCTGAGGGATGTCCATCTCCTCCCTTGTCTTTTCTGGACAGGTTTTCCTTGGAGGAAATCCTTCCACGTTCCCTGTGGGAGAGCCCTTGTCTCTGCTGGCCAGGCCTCCTGCTACTTGCGGCCCCTTCCATTTCATCCACGTCTCCCAGCTGAGCCACACGTCTGGAGGCCTGTGCAGTGGACCAGGGAATGACTAGGGGAGGGGAGGGCATGGCCTTTTATGGCTTCCGGAGAGCCCCCTGCCAGGTCTCAGATTGGTGCGCAGGAGGACCACACCCACCGTCAGGAATTCCATGATGAGGTTAAGGGCTGTTTGGGGGTATCCCACTGACTTTCTTGGTCCTCAGGACCTTTTAACTGTTAATTTAGGATCCTTTCGATTATCTGCCTTCATGAACTTCACAAGAGGGCAATTTTTTCCTTGTTGGTTTCATGGTGCTTTTTGTCTGTCTGTTTCAATTGTTCTGTGTATCTTGTGTGTTAGCATGAGTCAGTATATGCTGGGTGTCAACAAGGTGTTGGCATAAAGAATGAGAAAACCTTTTGTTTTGTTTTACTTGCATTGTATTTGGCCCCTACTTAGGTCTGCCGTTGTGACAGGAATGCCACTGTAGACTCTCCAGGATGAAAGAGTGTGGTCAGCCTCCAAATTAACGTTTGTTATGAAACAGGCAGCAGCGGACACCTAGCCCCAGGGCCATCGTTGACCTCTGCCCTCCACAACGTATCAAATTTTGAATTGAATTTTTGTTATTTTTCACACTCGTCTTTCTTCTTTTTTACTGGATATGCACCTTTTTTTCCAACTTGGTTCAAAACGTGCAAACAGACACAATAGTGAAATGGAGCAGGTCCTTCACACACACACACCCCCTGCCCCCCGCCATGTCCTCAGCCTGCCTTTTGCCTGTGGAAAAACGCTAACCAAGGCATAAGTTTAATCACAGAAGTGAGAAAATGTAGAAACAAAGGGAAACAATCAAAGGAGACCAAATAACAATAAGTACAGTCAAGGACTTTTACTTCCTTCCCAAGGTCTATAGATAATATTCTGAGCCATATCCTGTGAGCTGTCTTATAGATACTGAAACCCCCACCAGGTGGAAGAAGTTAACGACATGATGACCAGACTGTAGCCAAGACATAAGCTGCCACAATTCCAAGAACAGGGCTCAAGAAATGGAAACGAACCGACCCCGGAACTGAAGATGAACTGTACCTAAAACAATCAAGATGACCTTGGTCAGACCACTGATGACCGATTTCAAGACGACTGTCAGAGCTGACTGTATTGTTCCTGCGTGTAGCCCCCTCCTTCTGTCTATAAAAGCTCTTGCCCCCTGATTGTCGGGGGGTGGGGGCGGGGAGGCAGCCTTTAGACAGGTGTCTGCCCTCCCCACCCCCCCGGTTGCCAGCATCCAAAATAAAGCAAACGTTCCTTTCCACCAACCTGGCCTCTTTATTGGCTTTTGAGCAGCAAGCAGCCAGACCTCACCTTCGGTTACAATAGGAGGTTGACAAAAATCACCTAGGACACAGCGTTGACAGCAATGCTCCATGATGTATCTGAAGCACGTGATGGATATATCTGCTGTCTCTAATTGCAAAGAGTGTAGTTGTAGATGGAATAACTTCTGTGAAGGAGCAGGAGGGAGAGTCTGGAGGAGAGCACATTGTCTGTTTTCACAACTACTCTCCTATAACATCAGCCTCCACCCCATCAATGGGACGTGTAGGTCAGGTTGTTGCTGCCCATGGCTAATAAAACCAGCGCAAGCCGATCAGAATCTATTCTTGTTAGAAACGAGGTACCCAGACCTCAGAGTAAGGAGTTGTCACATTAATGAGAATGTTCACTCTGTGTACACCTGAAACTAACAACGCTGTTAACTCTATTCCAATATAAATAAAAAGTTAAAAAGAAAAAGAATATTCTGTGGTTTCTGGGCCTTATGGAGTCTCTACCTGTTCTGAGGCTTCATTAACTGTTACTTTGATTCTGAGACGTGTCATAATATTTTCACGCCAGTTATCTTGGACCAGGTATTGACATATAGTGTCACATCTCGCTAGAAATTTATGTGTTTCGAGCACAGGAATTAATTCCAAGTGTCTGGAAGTGTCTGGAAGTCCCTGATCTCCTATCATTCTGGGATCACTATTGGGATGGTTTGGATCCCATGTTTGGAAATAAATCCTTGAATTGTCATCATGTGATTGGTCAGGTGAATGCAGGCTTCCTGAAGTTTTAAAATCCAATGTGGCTCCCCAAACTAGTTCACAAAAGGGAGTCAGTATTCTATATAATTTTGCTCAAACTATCCAAATTTCGTATACCCCAAAGACTTGCCTTTAAGGGCACAGAATTTAGATCCCAAGAGATCACAGATAAAAACTGTCGGGAGGGAGGGAATATGGGGATACGTGTATAAATACAGCGGATTGACTTTGGGGTACTTCAAAACCTGGTACAAGAGTGTAAAGCAATTATATTCCAATAAAAAAAAGGAAAAGCTGTATAAACTGGATGATTAAGGGTTAGATGTGCACTCAGGGAAGCTCCTGTCCTCCTGACCTGGACACTGTGATTTATAATAAAAATATGTATTTGGTGTTTGTCCAGGTTTCTGGCTCAGCTCCTAAACCCACTAGAATTTCCTCAGTGATGAGAGTGAAAAATGGGTTTGTTATGCGAATGAGGTGACCTTTGGAAAGCACCCACATAACTGAAGGTTGGACTCTGGTTTCCAGGGGACCCCACTATGTGATTAGAGGGTTAGCACTTTCTATCAGAATCCCCAAGTTCCAGGTAGGGGAGAGGTGCTGGAGGTTGAACCCATCACCAATGTCTAATGAGTTGATCCCACCTGTGTCATGAAGCCTCCAGAAAAACACAAAGCTAGTGCTTTAGAGAGCTTCCAGGTTAGTGAACACATGGAGATTCGGGGAGAACAGGGAACCTTGTGCCCCTTCCCCACGCCTTGCTCCATGCATCTCTTCCACCTGGCTGTTCCTGAGTTACAGCCTTTTATAATAAACCCATAATCTAATAAGTAAAACGTCTCTCTGAGTTCTGTAGGCAAATTAATGGGACCCAAGAGGGGTCGTTGGAAGCTCTGAACTATAGTGGATCCACCAGAAGCACAGCCAGCAACCTGGACTTGAGATGGCATCTGAAGTGGGGGGAGGGGCTGTCATAAGAGTGAGCCCTGAACGTGTGGAACGTGAATCTGTCTCTGAGTACACAGTGTCAGGATTGTAAGACACCAGACTGGTGTCAGAAATGGCTTGGGTGGTGTAGGGAAGACACACAGACACGTTGGAGCTTGTACTGGAATCCTACCACCCTTACCGGGCTACTGTGACTCCCAACTGTGCATGTGGGCCCCTGCATCTATAGGATCCCTGTGGCTTCAGAAGAGCCAAGACAGGGAGATCTTGCAGGCTTCACGGAAGCCAGAACAGTAGCAAGTATTGCTAGCCTAAGGCTGACTTCTCTTTATGTGCCCCGTTTTTATACTTCCCACAGGAAGATAATTGGATTATTTTCCTATCATTCACTCTGAAATCTCCTGTCTTCAGAGTTTGGATTCATTTTGTGTCCACAGTGTTGGGCCACATCGCAGTTACTGTGGGAGCCCTGTGGCTTTCACTCCACCACATGCCATGAGCACCAGAAACCCTTCCAGAAGGAAAAAATTGATTTGATCACTTTCCCTCAGGCAGTTATATTGGAGCGTCTGGCAGGGGTGTTGCGGTTGTGGTGGTGGTTGTTTTAGTAGTCTTTGTATCAGCATTTCGAAGTAGAAAAATCACCATCTAATCTATGCTAATGTGAAGAGAGGAGAGGCCTATCCTTGCCCCACATTCCGTGCCTGGGATGCTCACTTCTGTCCAGGTGTCCTAGGACCATGGGAGATGAGTAACCTCAAGGACAATGTGCCTTTGTCTTTTAAATTCTCCCAGGTAGGTGAGTGGTTCCCAAAGTGTGATCCCAGGACCAGCAGCGTCACTATCACCTGGGAACTGGTGAAAAATACAAGCATCAGGTTTCAATCCAGACCTACTGGGTCAGAGCACGGGGGGCGGGGCCACACCATCTGTGTTCCACAAGCCCCCCAGGTGATTCTGATGCAGCTTGCACTGTGGGAAGCACTGAAGGAGGATACTCAGGTGGAGGTGGGGAGGGATGTCATTCATTTACAGCCGGTGATCAGCATCCTATGGCAGCATTCTGGATCGGGTCATTTCACTATGTTTTCCCTTTAGTTTCAACATAAGGTAATTTTTGTGTATTTATGCCAATACTGGTTTTATGGGAAAAAAGCCAACTTTCTTGTTCATACATAGTTTATCCTAAATTTATCTTCCTTAAGATATGAATTCAAAAATTAAACACAGGGTAGGGAACTGAAGAATGCTCAATCATCCCTCTCACCGAAATATTTTTTTTTGTAAATTTATTTATTTATGTTATTTATTTATTGGCTGCATTGGGTCTTCGCTGCTGCACACAGGCTTTCGCTAGTTGCTGCGAGCGGGGGCTACTCCTCATTGTGGTGCGCAGGCTCCTCATTGTAGTGGCTTCTCTTGTTGTGGAGCACGGGCCCTAGGCGCGTGGGCTTCAATAGTTGTGGCACATGGGCTCAGTAGTTGTGGCTCACGAGCTCCAGAGCACAGGCTCAATAGTTGTGGCACACGGGCCTAGTTTCTCTGTGGTATGTGGAATCTTCCCAGGGCAGGGCTCGAACCCGTGTTCCTTGCATTGGCAGGCTGATTCTTCACCACTGCACCACCTAGGAAGTCCCCTCTCACTGAAATATTATACGGTCAATATTTTTTCTGATTTTTTTCAATTTTTATATCATAGTAATTCAGCATTTTTTAATTACGATTTTCTTTCCTGAGCCCAGCTGAAGGTTCAGAACAAAATGAGTGAAAGTACAGAGATCTTCCAGATGCCTCCTCTGTCCACACAGGCATCGCCTCCCTCGGATCTCTAGACCACACCAAAGGTTACCTGTGTTATGACTAATGAACGTGAGCTTGGTGTTGTGCATTCCGTGGGACTGGACCCTAATTTTTAATCATAATATTTTCTGAGGGTAAATGATATGGCCCTTTAATAGCTTAAAGACAAATACAATTTTAAAATGTTTTACTCCTTTAAAATTTTTATTAGCACATATTTAATAATATGTATAATAGTTTACAACTGTAGTACATATGTATATAATAATTTAAATAAAAATAAATATATAAGAGGTGGCTTTTCCAATTCTTCTGAAAGAGGTACAGCAAAGGCAAAGGACTCCAGGGTTCAGGCAGCATTTAATATGCAGTACAGAGACACGCCCCTCTAGGACTTCACTCAAGTTCAACCCCAACCATATGCAGATTCAGGGCCTGCTGGAGGGGGTGACTAGACTCATATAAACCCACCTGGCCTCATTTCCTGCCCGCCTTCATGAAATGGAGAAGAAAATAATAGTCCCTCACTGGCATGAGCTCATATCTGACTCTCCTGCTTAGCAGCTGTGGCCCTTGTGCACGTGCCTTCCCTGCTCAGAAGCTCACACCTGCCGAGGCTTCTGAGCCCCCAGAGAGGAGAGAAGTCAGTGTGGGAAACCCCCACCAGTGCTCCTGTAGGTCAGCGTGTTTTGTCAGCACCTCTACTTGCACTGCCGGGGCCTGGTATCCAGGCTGCCCTGCTCTGTTCCCCAGCACAGTTAGTAGCTGGACAAGGTGACACTGCTGTGGGGCCCCTGGCTGGACCCCCGGCTGCCATTTCCTAAGTCATCGCCCCCGTGTTCTCTCCTTTCCTCCTCTGTGGTGTGGGAATCATCCTCACACTTGTCTCGGAGGGTTAATGTAAGGAGTAAAAGACAACAGCAAGAAAGGCTTAAAACTGTGCCTCCAGAAAGAACCAGAGCTGCCAGAGGTCAGGAGGGGTCACTGTCCGGGAGGCCGGGAGAGCTGGTTCTTATGCGCAGTGAGTGCAGGGAACGCTCAGGAGGCATCCAGGGTTGGGAAAACCTACTTTTCGCACAGCTGGTAGTTTCACAGTGTGTTCCGTGTGTGGAAATCTATGACCCTGTGCTCCTAAGATATTTGTACTCTATCAGTGTGTTACACTTTCGCAAGGTGTTTTTATTGTTAACACTGGTAGGGGATTAGGAAAAATCCTGGAAAAAATTCAGACATCCAAAGGAGGACAGGATAACTATCTAATAGTGGACTGAGGAGAAACTGCACTAGGAACATGTGTGTGTGTGTGTATTGTGTGTGTGTGCTGAGGTGTGTACGTATATATTCGAACAGGTGGCGGTGGAAAATAGGAAACCCCAGAGAATGTGGAAGAAAAGAGAGGCTGGGAGCGGTGGTGGCTGCTAGGCTGGATGACAGAGGGCAAAGGTGACAGAGTGACCTTTGCATCATGGTCCCTTCTGTCCCCTCCCCTCAGTCATTAACGCTCTGTGCCTGTCCCTCAGCTCTGTGACGTGGGCCTGGCACCCTGCACAGGGACACATATTCTCGCCAGCCGGTTCCTCGGGAGCGGTGAGCTTCAGAGAAGGAGGGATGTGTGGGCTGCTCTGCCTACAGTGAGCCCTGGGGACTGGGTTCCTTCTTTCACTTTTGCATGGGGTAGGGATCTTTTTCCTGCCTTCTTACTGAATTCAAGAACATCCACATTTACCAACATGTGGGAAAAAAACACAACATCAGTGAGGGATGGGAACACTGGGCAGGACCCAGAAGTTAGTGGCACTTGTTTTTCCTTCTCCTGTTGCCTCTACTTGAAACCAACACTGGCAGCAGCAAATGCAGTCAGTTGGGAAAGCTCAGGAACGATTAGATCCCGACTCCAGCGAACAGGAGGGCCCTGCAGGCCCAACCGTGGGGATGGGGGCTACCCTCCAAACGCCCAGGTCCTGAAGCCTCCTGAGACATCCCCCTGCTCCCGCCTTCGGTGCTGGACCTGTGTCAGATCTTCCCAGCACGCAGACAGCCCTGAGAGCCCTAGGGCGGCACAGGACCAACGTTCTCTGACAAAGCAGACCCTCCTCCTCTGTGACTCAGGCCTCCCTCTTCCCGTCTACACCCTGGAGTTCCGGTGCAGCCTGGCCTTGACATGAACGGGAGAGGCATTGGGAAGGGGCTGTAAGGCAGCCCTGGGGGAGGGATGGAGGGGGTCACGAAGGCAGCGATGTGGGGACCGGGGTCCCTGACAGGTCTGCTGTCCCCATTACAGAGCTGGGTGCCCTTGGCAGCTCCCGTGTCCTACGGGCACCTGCACCAGCCTTCTCCTGAAGGTCACCCCCTGGAGCAGTTCCGGCAGATCTCTGCTCTGGGGGGTGTTACAGCCACTGTGGACGCACACACTCTACTCCGGGGAGAGGGCGGGGGAGTGGGCTCCGTGTGTGTCACCTTGGCTCCCACGGCATCATCACCCACTCTGGCCTCCAGCTCCCGGCCCCCCCACCCCGCACTTTCCATGCCATCACTTCCACCACAGGAGGCCCTCTGCCCTGATCCACTGTTACCACTGATCTCACGCTGATCACGGACCACCTGGCACCACACACTTGCCTTTTCCCTTCCACCCCAGACCACAGCCAGATTCTGGAACCGAGTCCTCACTTACACCCCACTTGATCTCTGGGGCCTCTCCGCTCACCTGGCACCACACTCTCTCTGAGTCCAGCTTCCCACAGAAATGTCCCCATCTCAGGGATTCCATGGGTTAAATGGGCCACGGGGTCAGGAGAGGGACCCCCGCATGTTGCTGGAGGCTCTCAGAGGTCCCTCTGACTGGAGAGGACAGCAAACAGGACAAGAATCTATCACCAGTTCAAGAGAGTGAGGCCCCACGAGACCCTTAGCAGGAGAGGATGAAAGAAGGGAGGCAGGACTGGGGACCTCCCCTCAGGGAGAAGAGCCTCCGGCCTAAGACAGGGATGAACACAGACTCCTGGGAGCATCCCAGTGCCGGTCACCTGCTCCGCTGAAGGGCACCTTCAAGCACAGTGAGGCATCTTTACAGGGGCTTCACCGCGGGAAAGCAGGGAAGGGTCCAGAAGATGCATGTCACAGAGCCAAGAGTGTGTCCAACTCACTGCAGAGCCCAGGCCACCAGAAATCAGAGGTGTTTCCAAGACAAGGTGGATGTTAAAACTCTGTAGAACAACTCAGTCACGGACCAGATCCTAAGTTACAAAACAGGGGTAGCCTGTGGTGCTGCTGCAATGAGAAAAGTCCTCCCAAGGGTGCAGTCACCGCCCAGGAGGAGATCAAGTAGCGTGCTTGGCATTACGAGGCTCCCTCCTTCCCTAAACAGGGAAGGACATCAAATCAATATCCGGGAACAGCCTGGAGGTCGGAATCCCCTCATCAGCCACAGGAAGGGTAACGTCAGGGACGCGAATGGTGGGAACCCTGGGGCCCCTGGAGAGCACCGCCTCCTGCTCCCCAGGGGTCTCCTGCCTCCCAGAGAAGAAGCTCTGGACACAGACAAAGAATCAGAAGTGACTCATGGGGTCACGAAGCCCCGGTTCTACCACAGGTTCTGTCCAAAGGCAAAACACAAACAACATGAAGTGGGTTGTTTTGTTTGTTTGGTTGTTTGTTTTTGCAGTGTTTCACCCACTGAAAAGAGGGACCATCAAAAACAGCCATGGTCCACACCAAGACAGGGCAGGCTGTGTGCAGAGCTCACACTCTTAGAAATCAGAGCTGCCACCGTGAGCAATGGACCTCGGCCACCATGTCCCAGGCCACCCCAGCTTTGCCTCAAGGACTTGGGGGGAGTTTCAATCACTAGCCTGAAATCTATCGCCTCCTCCATTCATCCCGAGGTGGATTCTCCAGAATAAAGTTTGCTGCATGGAGAAGGGTGCGCTGGCAATCCTTTGAAGAGACGTGTCCCCAGTTACCACAAGCAGGGAGTTTGAGAAACACGTGTTCCTTCTGACCGGCCTGTGCTGTGCACTGCCTGGGCTCGGCTTGGGGCTGGAGGTTTAGGGCCTCCCAGGAGTGGAGGCTCAGAGCCTGGAAGGGGCCACTGCAGTCTTCCTGGGGTCTGCGTTGGCTGCTCACCCAGGACCATGCGGGGAGGTGGCAGGGGCCTCCACACCCACCTATGTCTACGCCTCTTCGTTGCACCTACTCAGAGGTCCAAGTTCTTGAAAATTTCATGTTTTGCTTTTAAATGTATGTAAGAATTAATGAAAATATCGTGTACCATGGGACGCTTCTCTTGGGGAGGAGTAGAAGACGCCAGCAAAAGACAGAGAGAAACCAGACTTGGTCCTGCTCCCTCACCACCTGGAACCTCCCATAGCTCGGGGGCCCAGTGCCTGTGAGGTGACCACAAGGGGCCCAGAGAGCCGGAAGTCCCCTGTCCCCTTTCAGGATGGAAAGGGACAAGGAGCTGCTTCTCTCTGGGCGAGTGGAGGTGGGGTTTGGGGCGGGGCCTGCACGCACAGCGGCAGGAGACATCAGAGGCCGCTGGTGGAGAACAGGGGCCTGCTGCCCCCAGAGCCCCGGTCCTCCTGCCGGAGGCACAGCCACCTGCTGAGGTGCCCTCCCGCAGCCTCGGGCCCCCAGCGCAGAAGGGACCAGGACCCTGGCTCTGGGCTGCGAGGTGGGAGCACACGGGGAGGCGGCTGTGGCTGCTCCTCCCCGCCTGGCCCCGCAGACGTGCAGCCCATTCGAGGTTCCAGAATGCCCTTCCCTCTCAGAGCCCCAGCCAGGGGGCCGGGAAGCCCTGTGTGAGGGCCACAGGGGCGGAGGACGCGTGGGGTGACTGTGGGCAGCCTGTGTGAGCTGTGCGCGCTGGCGGGGGGCTGGAGGGGGCTCCTCTTCCTCTCCCTGACCAGAGGGCAGAGACAGGGGAGGGCGGGGCCTCGTGTCAGCAAAACTGAGGGGGGAGGGGCCTGAACACCGGCAGCTTCACCAGGATCTCCGCCGGCCCCCACGGAGGTCAGGTGACCCTGCAGCCACCCCAGCGGGGACGCCCTTCAGAGCTGGGGACACAACGTGAGACCCATGCCGGGGGCATGTCTCCCCACCAGCCCCACCCCAGAAGGGGGTCGGGGACAGGAACAATGTCCAGGGACACACGGTCCCAGGGCTGGGTCAGCACTGACGCGGGGGCGCGGGTCCTGGGCTGACAGCGCAGGTCCTGGAACCAGGCCAGGGTCTGTGTGAGGATCTGCCAGGTCTGTGGTTTACCCTGACCTTAACAATGAGGTCTCCCCGCTCAGCGCACACCTTCAAGGAGGGACCCCTGCCCCGCAGACCCTTCACACTTGCTGGACGGCCTTATCGCAGGACAAAAGGACCCCCAGCCATCAGTGGTGAAGACGTTCCCCTTGCAGTCCCACAGGCACTTGGGAAATGAGGCAGAGAGGGAGGAAAAGCTTTTGGGTGGACAAGTCCTCTGCTGCGAATGACAAGGACAGGTGAGGGCAGGGCTCCACCCTGGCCAAGTGCCTGTGCTTCCTCTCTCGGAGCATCAAGTCAGTGCCTGCAGGGAGGTCTTCAGGCTGGAGACTCCCGAGCCCTGCCTACACCGCTCTTCAGGCCATCGTGCAGGAGCCCGTCCTCCGTGCCAAGAGCTGGCCTTCAGGCTGGGGGGCGCGCCTGTGATTTTCTGTCTGGGCACAGCCTGGAGACACCTTCAGGGATGGGCACAGCTCATGCTCCAGGTGGGCAGTTCCTCCGGGCTCGCTCTGGACCACCGCTCAGCCCAGAGGACCAACTCACCCACCATTCCAGGGAGGCTGCTTACACCTGCACATCCTCTCCGTCTGCTCAACGGCAGGGAAGGGTGCTGGAGGCATTGCTGAAAGAGAAGAGCCATGGGAGCCAGTCACTAAAAGGAGGCACAGGCGCCCTGGGAGTCCCCATGAAGTCAGCAGAGCAGGGAACCCCTGGGGGCCGCCAGATGTGCCCTTTATGCCAAGAGTGGAGTTGGGTGCAGTGTGGGTAGACCTCAGTTAGCTGTTGCTAGGATAATACACCATTATCCTAGTAATGACACATTGTAACTGCAATTATCTCACACTAATGACAGCATTTTGGAAATCCTGAAGAAAAGTTTGAGGGACTGAAGAAGGTTCCAAATTGCTGGTGAGAATCTGAACCTGGTCAATGACAGGCTGCCATTGGTACTCATTTTCCCACGTGGTCCCCATCTCTGCAACCCAGGTTCAAGGACAGACAAGCTGTGGAGAGGAGCAGGGAGAGGCCCTCCGGGTCAGGCACGTTGGCACCTGCCAAATGACACGTCTGGGAGAGGGGCGGGTCCTCAGGACTGAAGGAGCAGGGCCCTGGTTCATGTGGGGAACTCAGTGGCTGGCACAGAACGAGCAGTGGCGCAGCACCTGGGGACGTTTCAGGGACCCACTGGAAGGCCTCGTATTTGTTTACTTTGCCCCCAGTGGAGAGACGTTTCCCTTTCTCTGGGTTGGTGTCGGGATATCTCTCCAGATCAATCCTGAATATGAAAATATCGCACAACATACGATTCCAGCCTCCAGCTGGACCAGCGGGCACCTCAATGGACGCAGAAAACCTCGTCCAGGGTCCCTGCGATGTGCTCCGCTTCCGGGATGAGAAGCCCAGCTTAGTTTGTGACTGTTCTGGCTGTGCAATAGCCTGGGGGCTGAGGATATAGTGAGTAAAAAGTGGCGATCCCCTGGCCCTGAACACCCAGGGGGAACTTGGCCGTGGCTGAGATCTCCCGAAAGAGTTTTCTGAAATACCGAGCACAGAACCTCCTGTTTTCTGACTTACTCTCGACTTTCTCATATAAGATTTTAGCGACACTTATTTCGTCAAAGTACCCATTTACTGAGACCTTTGGAGGCTGGAAATCGTATGTTGTGCGATATTTTCACATTCAGGATTGATCTGGAGAGATATCCCGACACCAACCCAGAGAAAGGGAAACGTCTCTGCACTGGGGGCAAAGTAAACAAATACGAGGCCTTCCAGTGGGTCCCTGAAACGTCCCCAGGTGCTGTGCCACTGCTCGTTCTGTGCCAGCCACTGAGTTCCCCACATGAACCAGGGCCCTGCTCCTTCAGTCCTGAGGACCCGCCCCTCTCCCAGACGGGTCATTTGGGAGGTGCCAACGTGCCTGACCCGGAGGGCCTCTCCCTGCTCCTCTCCACAGCTTGTCTGTCCTTGAACCTGGGTTGTAGAGATGAGGACCACATGGGAAAATGAGTACCAATGGCAGCCTGTCATTGACCAGGTTCAGATTCTCACCAGCAATTTGTAACCTTCTTCAGTCCCTCAAACTTTTCTTCAGGATTTCCAAAATGCTGTCATTAGTGTGAGATAATTGCAGTTACAATGTGTCATTACTAGGATAATGGTGTATTATCCTAGCAACAGCTAACTGAGGTCTACCCACACTGCACCCAACTCCACTCTTGGCATAAAGGGCACATCTGGCGGCCCCCAGGGGTTCCTTGCTCTGCTGACTTCATGGGGACTCCCAGGGCGCCTGTGCCTCCTTTTAGTGACTGGCTCCCATGGCTCTTCTCTTTCAGCAATGCCTCCAGCACCCTTCCCTGCCGTTGAGCAGACGGAGAGGATGTGCAGGTGTAAGCAGCCTCCCTGGAATGGTGGGTGAGTTGGTCCTCTGGGCTGAGCGGTGGTCCAGAGCGAGCCCGGAGGAACTGCCCACCTGGAGCATGAGCTGTGCCCATCCCTGAAGGTGTCTCCAGGCTGTGCCCAGACAGAAAATCACAGGCGCGCCCCCCAGCCTGAAGGCCAGCTCTTGGCACGGAGGACGGGCTCCTGCACGACGGCCTGAAGAGCGGTGTAGGCAGGGCTCGGGAGTCTCCAGCCTGAAGACCTCCCTGCAGGCACTGACTTGATGCTCCGAGAGAGGAAGCACGGGCACTTGGCCAGGGTGGAGCCCTGCCCTCACCTGTCCTTGTCATTCGCAGCAGAGGACTGGTCCACCCAAAAGCTTTTCCTCCCTCTCTGCCTCATTTCCCAAGTGCCTGTGGGACTGCAAGGGGAACGTCTTCACCACTGATGGCTGGGGGTCCTTTTGTCCTGCGATAAGGCCGTCCAGCAAGTGTGAAGGGTCTGCGGGGCAGGGGTCCCTCCCTGAAGGTGTGCGCTGAGCGGGGAGACCTCATTGTTAAGGTCAGGGTAAACCACAGACCTGGCAGATCCTCACACAGACCCTAGCCTGGTTCCAGGACCTGCGCTGTCAGCCCAGGACCCGCGCCCCCGCGTCAGTGCTGACCCAGCACTGGGACCGTGTGTCCCTGGACATTGTTCCTGTCCCCGACCCCCTTCTGGGGTGGGGCTGGTGAGGAGACATGCCCCCGGCATGGGTCTCACGTTGTGTCCCCAGCTCTGAAGGGCGTCCCCGCTGGGGTGGCTGCAGGGTCACCTGACCTCCGTGGGGGCCGGCGGAGATCCTGGTGAAGCTGCCGGTGTTCAGGCCCCTCCCCCCTCAGTTTTGCTGACACGAGGCCCCGCCCTCCCTCGTCTCTGCCTCTGGTCCCTCTGGTCAGGGAGAGGAAGAGGAGCCCCCTCCAGCCCCCCGCCAGCGCGCGCAGCTCACACAGGCTGCCCACAGTCGCCCCACGCGTCCTCCGCCCCTGTGGCCCTCACACAGGGCTTCCCGGCCCCCTGGCTGGGGCTCTGAGAGGGAAGGGCATTCTGGAACCTCGAATGGGCTGCACGTCTGCGGGGCCAGGCGGGGAGGAGCAGCCACAGCCGCCTCCCCGTGTGCTCCCACCTCGCAGCCCAGAGCCAGGGTCCTGGTCCCTTCTGCGCTGGGGGCCCGAGGCTGGGGGAGGGCACCTCAGCAGGTGGCTGTGCCTCCAGCAGGAGGACCGGGGCTCTGGGGGCAGCAGGCCCCTGTTCTCCACCAGCGGCCTCTGATGTCTCCTGCCGCCGTGAGTGCAGGCCCCGCCCCAAACCCCACCTCCACTCGCCCAGAGAGAAGAAGCTCCTTGTCCCTTTCCATCCTGAAAGGGGACAGGGGATTTCCGGCTCTCTGGGCCCCTTGTGGTCACCTCACAGGCACTGGGCCCCCGAGCTATGGGAGGTTCCAGGTGGTGAGGGAGCAGGACCAAGTCTGGTTTCTCTCTGTCTTTTGCTGGCGTCTTCTACTCCTCCCCAAGAGAAGCGTCCCATGGTACATGATATTTTCATTAATTCTTACATACATTTAAAAGCAAAACATGAAATTTTCAAGTACTTGGACCTCTGAGTAGGTGCAACGAAGAGGCGTAGACATAGGTGGGTGTGGAGGCCCCTGCCACCTCCCCGCATGGTCCTGGGTGAGCAGCCAACGCAGACCCCAGGAAGACTGCAGTGGCCCCTTCCAGGCTCTGAGCCTCCACTCCTGGGAGGCCCTAAACCTCCAGCCCCAAGCCGAGCCCAGGCAGTGCACAGCACAGGCCGGTCAGAAGGAACACGTGTTTCTCAAACTCCCTGCTTGTGGTAACGGGGGACACATCTCTTCAGAGGATTGCCAGCGCACCCTTCTCCAAGCAGCAAACTTTATTCTGGAGAATCCACCTCGGGATGAATGGAGGAGGCGATAGATTTCAGGCTAGTGATTGAAACTCCCCCCAGATCCTTGAGGCAAAGCTGGGGTGGCCTGGGACATGGTGGCCGAGGTCCATTGCTCACGGTGGCAGCTCTGATTTCTAAGAGTGTGAGCTCTGCACACAGCCTGCCCTGTCTTGGTGTGGACCATGGCTGTTTTTGATGTTCCCTCTTTTCAGTGGGTGAAACACTGCAAAAACAAACAACCAAACAAACAAAACAACCCACTTCATGTTGTTTGTGTTTTGCCTTTGGACAGAACCTGTGGTAGAGCCGGGGCTTCGTGGCCCCATGAGTCACTTCTGATTCTTTGTCTGTGTCCAGAGCTTCTTCTCTGGGAGTCAGGAGACCCCTGGGGAGCAGGAGGCGGTGCTCTCCAGGGGCCCCAGGGTTCCCACCATTCGCGTCCCTGACGTTACCCTTCCTGTGGCCGATGAGGGATTCCGACCTCCAGGCTGTTCCCGGATATTGATTTGATGTCCTTCCCTGTTTAGAGAAGGAGGGAGCCTCGTAATGCCAAGCACGTTACTTGATCTCCTCCTGGGCTGTGACTGCACCCTTGGGAGGACTTTTCTCATTGCAGCAGCACCACAGGCTACCCCTGTTTTGTAACTTAGGATCTGGTCCGTGACTGAGTTGTTCTACAGAGTTTTAACATCCACCTTGTCTTGGAAACACCTCTGATTTCTGGTGGCCTGGGCTCTGCAGTGAGTTGGACACACTCTTGGCTCTGTGACATGCATCTTCTGGACCCTTCCCTGCTTTCCCACGGTGAAGCCCCTGTAAAGATGCCTCACTGTGCTTGAAGGGGCCCTTCAGCGGAGCAGGTGACCGGCACTGGGATGCTCCCAGGAGTCTGTGTTCATCCCTGTCTTAGGCCGGAGGCTCTTCTCCCTGAGGGGAGGTCCCCAGTCCTGCCTCCCCTCTTTCATCCTCTCCTGCTAAGGGTCTCGTGGGGCCTCACTCTCTTGAACTGGTGATAGATTCTTGCCCTGTTTGCTGTCCTCTCCAGTCAGAGGGACCTCTGAGAGCCTCCAGCAACATGCGGGGGTCCCTCTCCTGACCCCGTGGCCCATTGAACCCATGGAATCCCTGAGATGGGGACACTTCTGTGGGAAGCTGGACTCAGAGAGAGTGTGGTGCCAGGTGAGCGGAGAGGCCCCAGAGATCAAGTGGGGTGTAAGTGAGGACTCGGTTCCGGAATCTGGCTGTGGTCTGGGGTGGAAGGGAAAAGGCAAGTGTGTGGTGCCAGGTGGTCCGTGATCAGCGTGAGATCAGTGGTAACAGTGGATCAGGGCAGAGGGCCTCCTGTGGTGGAAGTGATGGCATGGAAAGTGCGGGGTGGGGGGGCCGGGAGCTGGAGGCCAGAGTGGGTGATGATGCCGTGGGAGCCAAGGTGACACACACAGAGCCCACTCCCCCGCCCTCTCCCCGGAGTAGAGTGTGTGCGTCCACAGTGGCTGTAACACCCCCCAGAGCAGAGATCTGCCGGAACTGCTCCAGGGGGTGACCTTCAGGAGAAGGCTGGTGCAGGTGCCCGTAGGACACGGGAGCTGCCAAGGGCACCCAGCACTGTCATGGGGACAGCAGACCTGGCAGGGACCCCGGTCCCCACATCGCTGCCTTCGTGACCCCCTCCATCCCTCCCCCAGGGCTGCCTTACAGCCCCTTCCCAATGCCTCTCCCGTTCATGTCAAGGCCAGGCTGCACCGGAACTCCAGGGTGTAGACGGGAAGAGGGAGGCCTGAGTCACAGAGGAGGAGGGTCCGCTCTTCTCAGAGAAAGTTGGTCCTGTGCCGCCCTAGGGCTCTCAGGGCTGTCTGCGTGCTGGGAAGATCTGACACAGGTCCAGCACCGAAGGCGGGAGCAGGGGGATCTCTCAGGAGGCTTCAGGACCTGGGCGTTTGGAAGGTAGCCCCCATCCCCACGGTTGGGCCTGCAGGGCCCTCCTGTTCGCTGGAGTCGGGATCTAATCCTTCCTGAGCTTTCCCAACTGACTGCATTCGCTTCTGCCAGTGTTGGTTTCAAGTAGAGGCAACAGGAGAAGGAAAAACAAGTGCCACTAACTTCTGGGTCCTGCCCAGTGTTCCCATCCCTCACTGATGTGTTTTTTTCCCACATGTTGGTAAATGTGGATGTTCTTGAATTCAGTAAGAAGGCAGGAAAAAGATCCCTACCTCATGCAAAAGTGAAAGAAGGAACCCAGTCCCCAGGACTCACTGAAGGCAGAGCAGCCCACACATCCCTCCTTCTCTGAAGCTCACCGCTCCCGAGGAACCGGCTGGCGAGAATATGTGTCCCTGTGCAGGGTGCCAGGCCCACGTCACAGAGCTGAGGGACAGGCACAGAGCGTTAATGACTGAGGGGAGGGGACAGAAGGGACCATGATGCAAAGGTCACTCTGTCACCTTTACCCTCTGTCATCCAGCCTAGCAGCCACCACCCCTCCCAGCCTCTCTTTTCTTCCACATTCTCTAGGGTTTCCTATTTTCCACCTCCACCTGTTCGAATATATACGTACACACCGCAGCACACACACACAATACACACACACACACACATGTTCCTAGTGCAGTTTCTCCTCAGTCCACTGTTAGATGGTTATCCTGTCCTCCTTTGGATGTCTGAATTTTTTCCAGGATTTTTCCTAATCCCCTAGCAGTGTTAACAATAAAAACACCTTGCGAAAGTGTAACACACTGATAGAGTACAAATATCTTAGGAGCACAGGGTCATAGATTTCCACACACGGAACACACTGTGAAACTACCAGCTGTGCGAAAAGTAGGTTTTCCCAACCCTGGATGCCTCCTGAGCGTTCCCTGCACTCACTGCGCATAAGGACCAGCTCCCCCGGCCTCCCCCACAGTGACCCCTCCTGACCTCTGGCAGCTCTGGTTCTTTCTGGAGGCACAGTTTTAAGCCTTTCTTGCTGTTGTCTTTTACTCCTTACATTAACCCTCTGAGACAAGTGTGAGGATGATTCCCACACCACAGAGGAGGAAAGGAGAGAACACGGGGGCGATGACTTAGGAAATAGCAGCCGGGGGTCCAGCCAGGGGCCCCACAGCAGTGTCCCCTTGTCCAGCTACTAACTGTGCTGGGGAACAGAGCAGGGCAGCCTGGACACCAGGACCCGGCAGTGCAAGTAGAGGTGCTGACAAAACACGCTGACCTACAGGAGCACTGGTGGGGGTTTCCCACACACTGATTTCTCTAGTTTCTAGGGGCTCAGAAGTCTTGGCAGGTGTGAGGCTCTGAGCAGGGAAGGGACTTGCCTAAAGGCCATAGGTGCTAAGTAGCAGAGTCAGATATGAGTTCAAGGCAGGTGAGGGACTATTATTTTCTTCTCCATTTCATGAAGGTGGGCAGGAAATGAGGCCAGGTGGGTTTATATGAGTCTAGTCACCCCCTCCAGCAGGCCCTGAATCTGCATATGGTTGGGGTTGAACTTGAGTGAAGTCCTAGAGGGGTGTGTCTCTGTACTGCATATTAAATGCTGCCTGAACCCTGGAGTCCTTTGCCTTTGCTGTACCTCTTTCAGAAGAATTGGAAAAGCCACCTCTTATATATTTATTTTTATTTAAATTATTATATACATATGTACTACAGTTGTAAACTATTATACATATTATTAAATATGTGCTAATAAAAATTTTAAAGGAGTAAAACATTTTAAAATTGTATTTGTCTTTAAGCTATTAAAGGGCCATATCATTTGCCCTCAGAAAATATTATGATTAAAAATTAGGGTCCAGTCGCACGGAATGCACAACATCAAGCTCGGGTTCATTAGTCATAACACAGGTAACCTTTGGTGTGGTCTAGAGATATGAGGGAGGCGATGCCTGTGTGGACAGAGGAGGCATCTGGAAGATCTCTGTACTTTCACTCATTTTGTTCTGAACCTTCAGCTGGGCTCAGGAAAGAAAATCGCAATTAAAAAATGCTGAATTACTATGATATAAAAATTGAAAAAATCAGAAAAAATATTGACCATATAATATTTCAGTGAGAGGGGACTTCCTAGGTGGTGCAGTGGTGAAGAATCAGCCTGCCAATGCAAGGAACACGGGTTCGAGCCCTGCCCTGGGAAGATTCCACATGCCACAGAGAAACTAGGCCCGTGTGCCACAACTATTGAGCCTGTGCTCTGGAGCCCGTGAGCCACAACTACTGAGCCCATGTGGCACAACTATTGAAGCCCACGCGCCTAGGGCCTGTGCTCCACAACAAGAGAAGCCACTACAATGAGGAGCCTGCGCACCACAATGAGGAGTAGCCCCCGCTCGCAGCAACTAGGGAAAGCCTGTGTGCAGCAGCGAAGACCCAATGCAGCCAATAAATAGATAAAATAAATAAATAAATTTATAAAAAAAAATTTCAGTGAGAGGGATGATTGAGCATTTTTCAATTTCCTACCCTGTGTTTAATTTTTGAATTCATACCTTAAGGAAGATAAATTTAGGATAAACTGTGAATGAACAAGAAAGTTGGCTTTTTTCCCATAAAACCAGTATTGGCATAAATACACAAAAATTACGTTATGTTGAAACTAAAGGGAAAAAATAGTGAAATGACCCGATCCAGAATGCTGCCATAGGATGCTGATCACCGGCTGTAAATGAATGACATCCCTCCCCACCTCCACCTGAGTATCCTCCTTCAGTGCTTCCCACACTGCAAGCTGCATCAGAATCACCTGGGGGGCTTGTGGAACACAGATGGTGTGGCCCCGCCCCCCGTGCTCTGACCCAGTAGGTCTGGATTGAAACCTGATGCTTGTATTTTTCACCAGTTCCCAGGTGATAGTGACGCTGCTGGTCCTGGGATCACACTTTGGGAACCACTCACCTACCTGGGAGAATTTAAAAGACAAAGGCACATTGTCCTTGAGGTTACTCATCTCCCATGGTCCTAGGACACCTGGACAGAAGTGAGCATCCCAGGCACGGAATGTGGGGCAAGGATAGGCCTCTCCTCTCTTCACATTAGCATAGATTAGATGGTGATTTTTCTACTTAGAAATGCTGATACAAAGACTACTAAAACAACCACCACCACAACCGCAACACCCCTGCCAGACGCTCCAATATAACTGCCTGAGGGAAAGTGATCAAATCAATTTTTTCCTTCTGGAAGGGTTTCTGGTGCTCATGGCATGTGGTGGAGTGAAAGCCACAGGGCTCCCACAGTAACTGCGATGTGGCCCAACACTGTGGACACAAAATGAATCCAAACTCTGAAGACAGGAGATTTCAGAGTGAATGATAGGAAAATAATCCAATTGTCTTCCTGTGGGAAGTATAAAAACGGGGCACATAAAGAGAAGTCAGCCTTAGGCTAGCAATACTTGCCACTGTTCTGGCTTCCGTGAAGCCTGCAAAATCTCCCTGTCTTGGCTCTTCTGAAGCCACAGGGATCCTATAGATGCAGGGGCCCACATGCACAGTTGGGAGTCACAGTAGCCCGGTAAGGGTGGTAGGATTCCAGTACAAGCTCCGTGTCTGTGTGTCTTCCCTACACCACCCAAGCCATTTCTGACACCAGTCTGGTGTCTTACAATCCTGACACTGTGTACTCAGAGACAGCTTCACAGTCCACACGTTCAGGGCTCACTCTTATGACAGCCCCTCCCCCCACTTCAGATGCAATCTCAAGTCCAGGTTGCTGGCTGTGCTTCTGGTGGATCCACTACAGTTCAGAGCTTCCAACGACCCCTCTTGGGTTCCATTAATTTGCTTACAGACCTCAGAGAAACGTCTTACTTATTAGATTATGGGTTTATTATAAAAGGCTGTAACTCAGGAACAGCCAGGTGGAAGAGATGCATGGAGCAAGGCGTGGGGAAGGGGCACAAGGTTCCCTGTTCTCCCCGAATCTCCATGTGTTCACTAACCCGGAAGCTCTCTAAAGCACTAGTTTTGTGTTTTTCTGGAGGCTTCATGACACAGGTGGGATTAACTCATTAGACACTGGTGATGGGTTCCACCTCCAGCACCTCTCCCCTTCCTGGAACCTGGGGATTCTGATAGAAAGTGCTAACCCTCTAATCACATAGTGGGGTCCCCTGGAAACCAGAGTCCAACCTTCAGTTATGTGGGTGCTTTCCAAAGGTCACCTCATTCGCATAACAAACCCATTTTTCACTCTCATCACTGAGGAAATTCTAGTGGGTTTAGGAGCTGAGCCAGAAACCTGGACAAACACCAAATACATATTTTTATTATAAATCACAGTGTCCAGGTCAGGAGGACAGGAGCTTCCCTGAGTGCACATCTAACCCTTAATCATCCAGTTTATACAGCTTTTCCTTTTTTTTATTGGAATATAATTGCTTTACACTCTTGTACCAGGTTTTGAAGTACCCCAAAGTCAATCCGCTGTATTTATACACGTATCCCCATATTCCCTCCCTCCCGACAGTTTTTATCTGTGATCTCTTGGGATCTAAATTCTGTGCCCTTAAAGGCAAGTCTTTGGGGTATACGAAATTTGGATAGTTTGAGCAAAATTATAAGGAATACTGACTCCCTTTTGTGAACTAGTTTGGGGAGCCACATTGGATTTTAAAACTTCAGGAAGCCTGCATTCACCTGACCAATCACATGATGACAATTCAAGGATTTATTTCCAAACATGGGATCCAAACCATCCCAATAGTGATCCCAGAATGATAGGAGATCAGGGACTTCCAGACACTTCCAGACACTTGGAATTAATTCCCGTGCTCGAAACACATAAATTTCTAGCGAGATGTGACACTATATGTCAATACCTGGTCCAAGATAACTGGCGTGAAAATATTATGACACGTCTCAGAATCAAAGTAACAGTTAATGAAGCCTCAGAACAGGTAGAGACTCCATAAGGCCCAGAAACCACAGAATATTCTTTTTTTTTTAACTTTTTATTTATATTGGAATAGAGTTAACAGCGTTGTTAGTTTCAGGTGTACACAGAGTGAACATTCTCATTAATGTGACAACTCCTTACTCTGAGGTCTGGGTACCTCGTTTCTAACAAGAATAGATTCTGATCGGCTTGCGCTGGTTTTATTAGCCATGGGCAGCAACAACCTGACCTACACGTCCCATTGATGGGGTGGAGGCTGATGTTATAGGAGAGTAGTTGTGAAAACAGACAATGTACTCTCCTCCAGACTCTCCCTCCTGCTCCTTCACAGAAGTTATTCCATCTACAACTACACTCTTTGCAATTAGAGACAGCAGATATATCCATCACGTGCTTCAGATACATCATGGAGCATTGCTGTCAACGCTGTGTCCTAGGTGATTTTTGTCAACCTCCTATTGTAACCGAAGGTGAGGTCTGGCTGCTTGCTGCTCAAAAGCCAATAAAGAGGCCAGGTTGGTGGAAAGGAACGTTTGCTTTATTTTGGATGCTGGCAACCGGGGGGGTGGGGAGGGCAGACACCTGTCTAAAGGCTGCCTCCCCGCCCCCACCCCCCGACAATCAGGGGGCAAGAGCTTTTATAGACAGAAGGAGGGGGCTACACGCAGAAACAATACAGTCAGCTCTGACAGTCGTCTTGAAATCGGTCATCAGTGGTCTGACCAAGGTCATCTTGATTGTTTTAGGTACAGTTCATCTTCAGTTCCGGGGTCGGTTCGTTTCCATTTCTTGAGCCCTGTTCTTGGAATTGTGGCAGCTTATGTCTTGGCTACAGTCTGGTCATCATGTCGTTAACTTCTTCCACCTGGTGTGGGTTTCAGTATCTATAAGAGAGCTCACAGGATATGGCTCAGAATATCATCTATAGACCTTGGGAAGGAAGTAAAAGTCCTTGACTGTACTTATTGTTATTTGGTCTCCTTTGATTGTTTCCCTTTGTTTCTACATTTTCTCACTTCTGTGATTAAACTTATGCCTTGGTTAGCGTTTTTCCACAGGCAAAAGGCAGGCTGAGGACATGGCGGGGGGCAGGGGGGGTGTGTGTGTGAAGGACCTGCTCCGTTTCACTATTGTGTCTGTTTGCACATTTTGAACCAAGTTGGAAAAAAAGGTGCATATCCAGTAAAAAAGAAGAAAGACGAGTGTGAAAAATAACAAAAATTCAATTCAAAATTTGATACGTTGTGGAGGGCAGAGGTCAACGATGGCCCTGGGGCTAGGTGTCCGCTGCTGCCTGTTTCATAACAAACATTAATTTGGAGGCTGACCACACTCTTTCATCCTGGAGAGTCTACAGTGGCATTCCTGTCACAACGGCAGACCTAAGTAGGGGCCAAATACAATGCAAGTAAAACAAAACAAAAGGTTTTCTCATTCTTTATGCCAACACCTTGTTGACACCCAGCATATACTGACTCATGCTAACACACAAGATACACAGAACAATTGAAACAGACAGACAAAAAGCACCATGAAACCAACAAGGAAAAAATTGCCCTCTTGTGAAGTTCATGAAGGCAGATAATCGAAAGGATCCTAAATTAACAGTTAAAAGGTCCTGAGGACCAAGAAAGTCAGTGGGATACCCCCAAACAGCCCTTAACCTCATCATGGAATTCCTGACGGTGGGTGTGGTCCTCCTGCGCACCAATCTGAGACCTGGCAGGGGGCTCTCCGGAAGCCATAAAAGGCCATGCCCTCCCCTCCCCTAGTCATTCCCTGGTCCACTGCACAGGCCTCCAGACGTGTGGCTCAGCTGGGAGACGTGGATGAAATGGAAGGGGCCGCAAGTAGCAGGAGGCCTGGCCAGCAGAGACAAGGGCTCTCCCACAGGGAACGTGGAAGGATTTCCTCCAAGGAAAACCTGTCCAGAAAAGACAAGGGAGGAGATGGACATCCCTCAGACAGACGGAGAGCAAAAGGAAGCATTGAGACCCAACAAGGCTGTCAGAGCAAAGGAGGTAAAATTCGAGATCTTTTTCTGCAGACATTTGCTGTGAGTGATGCTTGAGTGGGTCTGGGAGACACAAGATGTTGGGCTAAGGGGCAAAGGAACAGGTGCCAGACATGGCATTCACACCACTGAAAGTGGTGAGAGGACCCCAAGGTGAAGTCCTGATTCCTTGTGGTCGGGGTCTGGACTTGAGGGGGGGTTTGCTGGGGCATGCCTGCCAGGCAGCTCAGGAACTGCCCTAGTGACAGGAAAGGCCAGGCTGTGGGGAGATGGAGGAAACCAGAATTTGGGGGAGGAGGTGGAACGGAGGTGAGGGGAGCAGTGGAACGTGCAATCTCCTCTAATCCACTCTCCCCCAGATCCCAGAGGTGGGTCATGGAACACTCACTCCTCTGCTCCTCTCCACCCACAGCGGTCACCAGGCACAAGCGGTGGAGAAGCCCCCATGGTTCCCCTGACAGTGGCCACAAAGGAAATGGACACGGAGAAGAGAAGGTGAAGGGACGACCATCCCGAGCCCACTGGAGAGCTAAGGAGCAGCCTGACTCCTCCAGAGCAGGACCTCACGGCAGAGGAGGTGCGTGTCTGGGCTGGGCCTTGGCAGAGGTGGGGATGTGGCTGAGCGGCAAACCAAGCCCCCGGGGCGAGGAGAGAGGCCCCGAGCCTGGTGACATGCCCCTAAAGCCAGAAAGGCTGAGAGGAAGGCATCCAGGACTTGGTCCCGGTTACCCGCAGATCCTGGAAGAGGCCACCAGAGTCAGGTGTGGTGGGGAGTGGGGCGTGGGGGTGGGGCAGTTGAGACAGGGAAGGGGCGGTGCTGACTTTGACAAGGAGTCCACGGAGCTGCGCGCAGGCATCCCTGGAAGCCCTCCTGTTCTGTCTCCCGTTCAGGTTCTGCCCACACTCCGCGGCGCCTCCAGGACAGGAGGACCCGGTCCCGATCGCCAGCGTGGGCCAGGAGCTGGGGACGCGGCCAGCACAGCCCGGCGGAGGCCGGGCTCCCAGCCCCCAAACGCCACCGCGGAACCCTGTGGCCCAGAGCCCGCGCGCCCCTGGCGGCGCTCACGTCCAATCTCTGCAACCAGATGGGCGCCCTGCAGGTGGTCCTGGGCGAGCTGCAGGCCCCGGGGGGCGCCTTCCTGCCGGTGTCCACCGGCCGCACGGAGCCCACGGCCTCGCAGCGCGCCTGGCTCTCCTGGCAGCTGGCGCACGCGGGCGCGGCCCTGCACTGGGCGCTGGCTGCGCTGGACTCCGTGCTCGCCGCGCGCTCAGGGCCCGCCGGCCCGCAGCCCTCTCCACCCTGGGCGCCATCACCTTAGGGGCGCACCCAGCTGCTTCCCACCCTTCCACAGGCCATGCAGGATTCTGAGGCAGCATCTCGTACCGGCAGGCGACCAGCTTCTCCCACAGTGGACAGAAATCCACCTGTCCCGGGAACGGTGGTTCATCACGGACCAGACAGCAGCTCCTACTGCATCCCAGCTCAGAAAGATGTGTTCCTGTGTTCAGAAGACAGCCTGCCAGGATCTGCATTCAAAGAAAAACATTTCTTTTCTTCTGCGGTTCAGACTGTGTACCTTAGTAATGTTTTGTGCCTTTTCATCCCTCCATATTTTCCTGTTTTATGTGAAAAATGAGAGAGAGAGAAGACGATGAGAAGGAGGAGAAACAGGAGATAGATGGATAGATAGATGATAGGTGATAGGTGATGGGGAGGTAGAGATAGAGGTAGAGATGGATGGATTCCTGGGCAGGTTCCACTGCAAAGAACAATTGTCTGTCTTTGGGGTTTACCAGAGTTCGGGTTTCTTCGAGGTTATGCTTAGAAGCCTACCTTGAACAAATCTGTATATGAAATGAGCCATCTGCCTTCTCTGATGGATGTTGTACATTTTTGGTGTTGAAATTGAAATTACATTTTTACTTATTACAGACTACTATATTCTCCATAGACTGCAATAAATTTTTTACTATTGCAATCCATTGTCAGTGTGACTTTGTTAATGTGCTTGTGAGTGTTCTGGCAACGTCCCGAACCTTTCATTTGTCCTTCATTTTCCTAGTCCCCACAGCAGTGTCACCTTGTCCAGCTACTGACTGTGCTGGGGAACAGAGCAGGGCAGGCGGGACACAAGGCCCCAGCAGTGCAAGAAGAGGTGCTGACAACACGCACTCACCTACAGGAGCACTGGTGCGGTTTGCCACACACTGTTTGAGTTCTCTCCTCTCTGGGGGCTCAGAAGCCTTGGCAGGTGTGAGGTCCAGAGCAGGGAACGCACGTGCCCAAGGCCCACAGCTGCTAAGTAGGAGAGTCAGATTTGAGCTCAAGGCAGGTGAGGGACCATTATTTCCTTCTCCATTTCATGAAGGAGGGCAGGAAATGAGGCCAGGTGGGTTTATATGTATCTAGTCACCTCCTTCCAGAAGCCTTGCACCTGCAGGTAGTTGGGGCTGATCGTGAATGAAGTCCTAGAGGGGCGTGTCTCTGTACTGCATATTAGTTGCTGCCTGAACCCTGGATTCCTCACCTTTGTTGTATGGCTTTCAGAAAATTAAGAAAAGCTACCTCTCATATATTTATTTTTATTTAAATTATTATATATGTGTATACCACAGTTGTAAAATATTATGCATATTATTAAGTATCAGCTAATAAAAATTTTTAAAGGAGTAAAACATTTAAAAATATTTTACTTTAAAGTATTAAAGAGCCATGTCATGTACCCTCACAAAATATTATGATTAAAAATGAAAGTCCAAGGACTACCCTGGAGGTACTGGGGTTAAGAATTTGCCTGACAATGCAGGGGACACAGATGGGAGCCCTGGTCCAGGAAGATCCCACATGCCACAACTACTGAGCCTGGGTGCTGCCACAACTACTGAGCCTGGGTGCTGCAACAACTGAAGCCTGTGCACCTTGAGCCTGTGCTCCATAACAAGTGAAACCACCACAATGAGAGACCCAAGCACCACAGCTAGAGAAAGCCCACCCACAGCAATGGAGACCCAACACAGCCAATAAATAAATAAATAAATAAATAAATAAATAAATAAATAAATTTATTTAAAAACAACGAAAGTCCAAAACCACAGAATGTACAACACGAAGCATGAACTCCTATTCATGATGTGTTAGTGCAGGCTGATCAGTTGCAACACGGCTACCCTTTGGTGTGGGCTATAAACACGGGGGAGACTATGCCTGTGCAGGGAGAGGAGGCATCTGGCAGATCTCTGGACTTTGCCTCGTTTTTGTTCTGAAACTTCACATGGGCTAAAGAAAGAAAGGTTTCATAATTTAGAAAATATTGAATTCCTATTATCTAAAAAATTGAAAAACTCAGAAACAAAATATTGACCAAATAATATTTCAGTGAGAGGCATTATTGAGATTTCTTCAGATTTCCCTCCCTGTGTTTAATTTTTGAATTTACACCTTAGGGAAGATAAGCTTAGGATAAACTGTGTACAAACAAGAAAAATGGCATTTATTTCCCTAAAACCACTATTGGCATAAACACACAAAAATTATTTTATGTGCCGTTAAAAGAAGAAAATAGCAAAGTGACCGGATCCAGACTGCTCCATGGGATGCTGATCACCGGTTGTAAATAAGTACTGTGCCACCCCCACCTCTCTCAGAATATCCTCCTTCAGTGCTTCCCACACTGCAACCTGCATCAGAATCACTTGGAGGGTTTGTGCAACAAAGATGGCATGGCCCCGCCCCCAGTGCTCTGACCCAGTAGGTCTAGATTGAAACCTGATATTTATTTATATTTTTCACCAGTTCCCAAGTGGTAGTGATGCTGCTGGTCCTGAGATCACACTTTGGGAACCACTCACCTACTTGGGAGAATTTAAAAGACAAAGGCACCAGCCCACCATCAGACCCTCCCATCAGGAAGCACCCATGAGCCTCCTGGATAGCTTCCTCCACAAGAGGGCAAACAGCAGAATCAAGCAGTATCAGCAGTATTTCATCTTGTGGAACTGAAAACCACAGCCACAGAAAGATAGAGAAAATGAAAATGCAGAGGACGTTGTACCAGAAGAAGGGACAGGATAAAACCCCAGGAAAACAACTAAATGAAGAGGAGATAGGCACCCTTCCAGAAAAACAATTCAGAATAATGATGGTGAAGCTGATCCAGGACTTTGAAAAAAGACTGGATGCAAAGATTGAAAAGTTTACCAAAGACCTAGAAGAATTAAAGAGCAAACAAACAGATATGCAACACAATAACAGAAATGAAAATTACACTAGAAGGAACCAATAGCAGATTAACTGAGGCAGAAGGGCGAATAAGTGACCTGGAAGACAAAAATGGTGAAAATCACTGATGCGGAAAAGAATAAAGAAAAAAGAATGAAAAGAACTGAAGACAGCCTAAGAGACCCCTGGGACAATGTTAAACGCACCAACATTCGCGTTATAGGGGTCCCAGAAGGAGAAGAGAGAGAGAAAGGACCCAAGAAAATATTGGAAGAGATTATAGTTGAAAACTTCCCTAACATGGGAAAGGAAATAGCCACCCAAGTCCAGGAAGTGCAGAGAGTCCCAGGCAGGATAAACCCAAGGAGAAACACGCCAAGACATATAGCTCTCAAACTGACAAAAATTAAAGACTGAGAAAAGTTATTAAAAGCAACAAGGGAAACATGAGAAATAACATACAAGGGAACTCCCATAAGGGTAACAGCTGATTTCTCAGCAGAAACTCTGCAAGCCAGAAGGGAGTGGCATGATATATTTAAAGCGATGAAAGGGAAGAACCTACAACCAAGAATACTCTACCCAGCAAAGATCTCATTCAGATTTGATGGAGAAATCAAAAGCTTTATAGACAAGCAACAGCTAAGAGAATTCAGCACCACCAAACCAGCCCTACAACAAATGCTAAAGGAACTTCTCTAAGCGGGAAACAGAAGAGAAGAAAAGGACCCACAAAAACAAAAACAAAACAGTAAGAAAATGGTAATAGGAACATACATATCGATAATTACCTTGAATGTGAATGGACTAAATGCACCAACCAAAAGACACAGACTGGCTGAATGGATACAAAAACAAGACCCATATATATGCTGTCTACGAGAGACCCACTTCAGACCTAGGGACACATACAGATGGAAAGTGAGGAGATGGAAAAAGATATTCCATGCAAATGAAAATCAAAAGAAAGCTAGAGTAGCAATACTCATATCAGATAAAATAGACTTTAAAATAAAAAACGTTACAAGAGACAAGAAAGGACATTACATAAAGATTGAGGGATCAATCCAAGAAGAGGAGATAACAATTATAAATATATGCACCCAATATAGGAGCACCTCAATACATAAGGCAAATGCTAACAACTATGAAAGAGGAAATGCAAGGCAGAAACAGAGACACAGATGTAGAGAACAAACATATGGACACCAACTGAGGAAAGCGGGGAGGGTTGAGGGGGAATGAATTGGGAGACTGGGATACCAAATTGTACACTCTAAATATATGTTGTTCATTGTCTGTTAACTGTATCTCAATAAAAGTTCTTAAAAAAACAAAAAGAAGAAAAAAAAAGACAAAGACACATTGTCCTTGAGGTTACTCATCTCACATGGTCCTAGGACACCTGGACAGAAGTGAGCATCCCACAAAGGGGTGTGGGGCAAGGATAGGCCTTTCCTCTCTTCACTCAGAAATGCTGATACAAAGACTATGAAAAAACAAACAAACAAAAGAACAAACAACAAGCACTGCCAGATGCTCCAATATAACTGCCTGAGGGAAAGTGATCAATTTTTTTTTTTCTGCAAGGGTTTCTTGTGCTCATAGTTCAGTGAAAGCAACAGGGCTTCCATGGCGATGGCTATGTGGCCCAATGTTGTGGACAAAAGTGAATCAAAACTCTGAAGACAGGAGACTCCAGAGTGAATGATAGGAAAATAATCCAATTATCTTCCTGTGGGAAGTATAAAAACGTGGTAAAGAAAGAAAAGTCAGCCTCACACTAGCTATATTTCCTACTGTTCTGGCTTCCCTGATGCCTAAAGGAACCCCTGTCTTGGTTCTTCTGAACCCACAGGGGTCCTATAAATGTAGGTACCCACATTGGCAGTTCGCAGTGACAGTATCCCGGTAAGGGTGGTAGGATTCTAGTACAAGTTTCAATGTGTCTGTGTGTTTTCCCTACACCACCAAGCCATTTCCGACTCCAGTTTGGCGCCTTACAATTCTGACACTGTCTACTCAGAGACAGCTTCTGACTCCACACATTCAGGGCTCACTCTTACAAGACAGTCCCCGCCCCACCCCGCCCCACCCCCCAATTCAGATACAATGGCAAGTCCGGGTTGCTGGCTGTGCTTCTGGTGGATCCACCATAGTTCAGACATTTCAACAACCCCTCTTGGGTTCCATTAATTTGCCTACAGAACTCAGAGAGACGTTTTACTTATTAGATTATGAGTTTATTATAAAAGGCTGTATCTCAGGAACAGCCAGATGGAAGACGTGCATAGGGCAAGGCATGGGGAAGCAGCATGAGCTTCCCTGTTCTCCCCGAATCTCCATGTGTTCACCAACCTGGAAACTCTCCCAACCCGGTCCTTTTCCTTTTTCAAAGAGGCTTCATTACAGAGATGTGATTAACTCATTGCACATTGGTGATGGGTTCAACCTTCACATTCTCTCCCCTCCTGGAACTTGGGGGTTCTGATAAAAAGGGCTAATCCTCTAGTCACCTAGCAGGTTCCCTGGGAAATCAGCCCCCATCCTTTGGTTATGTGGGTGCTTCTAAAGGTCACCTCATTAACATAACCCAGTTATCACTCTCACCACTTAGGACATTCCAGTGGGTTTAGAAGCCGAGCCAGAAACCCAGACAAACACCAAATATATATTTCTTATTATTACAAACCACAACATCCAGGTCAGGAGGACAGCACGTTCCTGATTGCATGATTAGCCATTAATCATCCACTTTATACTGGCTTTGTCTTGATCTTTTGGGACCTAAATTCTGTGCCCACAAAAGGCAATCCTTTGGGGGTATATAAAATTTGGATATTTTGAGCAAAATGATGAAAAATACTTAATCTTCCCAGTGAACCTACTTGGAGAGCCACATTGGATTTTTTCTGAACGATTTTTGCAAAGGACTGTTTTTTAAGTCTGTATTGAATTTGTTACAATACTGCCTCTGTGTCATGTTTTGGTTTTTTCATTGTCAGGCATACTGGCTCTTCTCTCCTCAAGCAGGTATTGAACCCGCACTCCTTGCATTGGAAGGCAAAGTCCACTTGCCCACCAGAGAAGTCCCACCACATTGGATTTTAAAACTTTAGGAAGCTTACATGTACCTGGCCAACCGCCATGATTACAGTTGAAGGATTTATTTCCAATCATGAGAGCCAAACAACCCCAATGGTGACCCTGCAATGATGCGAGATCAGGGACTTCCAGACACACAAGTACTTGGAATTAATTCCCACTCTCATGACACACACTTGCTAGGAAGATGAGACACTCAATACCAATACCTGGTCCAAGATAACTAGTGCAAAAATATTATGACACGCCTCAGAATCCAAGTAACAGTTAATGAAGCCTCAAAACAGGAAAGGAGTCTATGCATCCCAGCAACCACAAAATTTTGTTTTTTATTTTGGAGTATAGCTGACTCACAATGTTGTTAGTCTCATGCGTACAGCAGAGTGAACATTCTCATTAATGTAACTCAGCACCTTACTCTGAGGTCTGGGTAACCTGAGTCTAAGAAGAATAGATTCTGATTGGCTTGTGCTGGATTTATCAGCCATGGGCAGCAACATTCTGACCTACAGGTCCCATTGACGTGGTGGAGGCTGTTTTTACAAAAGAGTAGCAGTGCAAAAAGACCCTCCCTCCTGCACATTCACAGAAATTAGTCCATTTACAACTACACGGTTTGCAAACTAGACACAGCAAATATATCCATCATGTGCCTCAAATAAATCCTGGGTCACTGCTCTCAATGCTGTGTCCTAGGTTATTTTTATCAACCTCCTATTATGTCTTTTTGTACCTTTTGGACCAAGTTGATATATTTGTCAATATCCAGTACAAAAGAAGAAAGAAGATTGAGAAAAATGACAAAAATTCAATTGAAACTTTATGTGTTGTGGAGGGCAGAGGTCCTCAACTATGGCCCTGGGGCTAAGTGTGTGCTGCTGTCTGTTTTGTAAAAAACATTAATTGGGAGCCTAACCACACTCTTTCATCCTGGAGAGTCTCTAGTGGCATTCCTGTCAGCACGGCAGACCTGAGTAGAGGACAAACAGAATCCAAGTAAAACAAACCAAAAGGTTTTCTCATCCTTTAACCAACAACTTGTTGACCCTGGCAAACACTGATCGATGCTAACACACAAAGAGACACACAGAACTGTTGAAACAAATAGAAAAAAACCACCATGAAATAAAGAAGAAAAAACCTGCCCTTTTGTGAAGTTCACATACAGCAGATAATTGAAAGGATCCAAAATTAATAGCTAAAAGGTACTGAGGACCAAGAAAGTCAGTGGGATACCCCCAAACAGCCCTTAACCTCATCATGGAATTCCTGACGGTGGGTGTGGTCCTCCTGCGCACCAATCTGAGACCTGGCAGGGGGCTCTCCGGAAGCCATAAAAGGTCACGCCCTCCACTGATCTCATCATTCCCTGGTCCACTGCACAGGCCTCCAGACGTGTGGCTCAGCTGGGAGACGTGGATGAAATGGAAGGGGCCGCAAGTAGCAGGAGGCCTGGCCAGCAGAGACAAGGGCTCTCCCACAGGGAACGTGGAAGGATTTCCTCCAAGGAAAACCTGTCCAGAAAAGACAAGGGAGGAGATGGACATCCCTCAGACAGACGGAGAGGAAAAGGAAGCATTGAGACCCAACAAGGCTGTCAGAACAAAGGAGGTAAAATTCGAGATCTTTTTCCGCAGACATTTGCTGTGAGTGATGCTTGAGTGGGTCTGGGAGACACAAGATGTTGGGCTAAGGGGCAAAGGAACAGGTGCCAGACATGACATTCACACCACTGAAAGTGGTGAGAGGACCCCAAGGTGAAGTCCTGATTCCTTGTGGTCGGGGTCTGGACTTGAGGGGGGGTTTGCTGGGGCATGCCTGCCAGGCAGCTCATGAACTGCCCTAGTGACAGGAAAGGCCAGGCTGTGGGGAGATGGAGGAAACCAGAATTTGGGGGAGGAGGTGGAACGGAGGTGAGGGGAGCAGTGGAACGTGCAATCTCCTCTAATCCACTCTCCCCCAGATCCCAGAGGTGGGTCATGGAACACTCACTCCTCTGCTCCTCTCCACCCACAGCGGTCACCAGGCACAAGCGGTGGAGAAGCCCCCATGGTTCCCCTGACAGTGGCCACAAAGGAAATGGACACGGAGAAGAGAAGGTGAAGGAACGACCATCCCGAGCCCACTGGAGAGCTAAGGAGCAGCCTGACTCCTCCAGAGCAGGACCTCACCGCAGAGGAGGTGCGTGTCTGGGCTGGGCCTTGGCAGAGGTGGGGATGTGGCTGAGGGGCAAACCAAGCCCCCGGGGCGAGGAGAGAGGCCCCGAGCCTGGTGACATGCCCCTAAAGCCAGAAAGGCTGAGAGGAAGGCATCCAGGACTTGGTCCCGGTTGCCTGCAGATCCTGGAAGAGGCCACCAGAGTCAGGTGTGGTGGGGAGTGGGGCGTGGGGGTGGGGCAGTTGAGACAGGGAAGGGGCGGTGCTGACTTTGACAAGGAGTCCACGGAGCTGCGCGCAGGCATCCCTGGAAGCCCTCCTGTTCTGTCTCCCGTTCAGGTTCTGCCCACACTCCGCGGCGCCTCCAGGACAGGAGGACCCGGTCCCGATCGCCAGCGTGGGCCAGGAGCTGGGGACGCGGCCAGCACAGCCCGGCGGAGGCCGGGCTCCCAGCCCCCAAACGCCACCGCGGAACCCTGTGGCCCAGAGCCCGCGCGCCCCTGGCGGCGCTCACGTCCAATCTCTGCAACCAGATGGGCGCCCTGCAGGTGGTCCTGGGCGAGCTGCAGGCCCCGGGGGGCGCCTTCCTGCCGGTGTCCACCGGCCGCACGGAGCCCACGGCCTCGCAGCGCGCCTGGCTCTCCTGGCAGCTGGCGCACGCGGGCGCGGCCCTGCACTGGGCGCTGGCTGCGCTGGACTCCGTGCTCGCCGCGCGCTCAGGGCCCGCCGGCCCGCAGCCCTCTCCACCCTGGGCGCCATCACCTTAGGGGCGCACCCAGCTGCTTCCCGCCCTTCCACAGGCCATGCAGGATTCTGAGGCAGCATCTCGTACCGGCAGGCGACCAGCTTCTCCCACAGTGGACAGAAATCCACCTGTCCCGGGAACGATGGTTCATCACGGACCAGACAGCAGCTCCTGCCGCATCCCAGCTCAGGGTCCGCGTGTCCAGAAGACAGCCTGCCAGGATGTGCATTCAGAGGGAAACACTTCTTTGTTCTGTTTCAGGTTGTGTACCTTAGTGATGTGACTTGTGCCTTTTCAGCCCTACAAATGCTCCTATTTTATTGGAAAAAGGAAAATAAAGAGGGGGGAGGGGAAGGGGGAAGGAGGAGACTGGACGGGTGGGGAGGGCATAGGAAGAGGTGGGGAGGAGGATAGATGATAGATAGGGAGATAGATATAGATAGATGATGGGGATGTAAAGGTAGAGGTAGAGGCACAGGTAGAGGTAGAGGTAGATGGATTCCTGGGCAGGTTCCATTTCAAAGAACAATTGTGTGTCATTGGGTTTTATCAGAGATCGGCTTTTGTGGGAAGACATTCGGAAACCTTTCTGAAACCTTGAAAATGTTGAAGTATGTGGGCCAAGCGATGGGATTCAGAATGTCCTGCTTGAGCAGTGGAGGAACTGAGGGTGCGGGGCGTGGAGACTAATATCACCCTGTTTGGTCCTGAAGGATGGCTGGTTAGCCAAAGACGGGTAAGATTCCTCAGAGGAGGAACAACCTAAGACAGGCACAGCCGCAGAGGGGCCAACAGGGGTGGTGCATAGAGCCTTCCTTATATCACCGTGTTTGGCCCTGGAGGATGACTGGTTAGCCAGAGACGGGTAAGATTCCTCAAGGGAGGAACAACCTAAGACAGGCACAGTCGCAGAGGGGCCAACACGGGTGGGGCACAGACCCCCAATATCTGAGAGAGGTCTCCTGCCCCCAGGGCTGTTTTGCTCTCCACCCCCAGCTCAAATCCACACCTGCTCAACTGGGACCCAGGAAGTAAACAAAGATAATTGCCTCAGTCATGTGAGGCCTTTGATTGTTTATGAGTGTAACCTGAGAATGTTAGCCCAGGAACTCAATAAAAGCAGCCTGGGATGAGTCAGCAGGGCTCTTGATCCTAGAGGTCTTGAGTCCCCCGGTCCCATCTTTCTCTTCAGTCTGTGTCTGTGTCTTCTTCAAGCTTGCGGCACCCGTCACTCGCCTCGAGTCGCCGAGCTGGTCTCGGCAGGCTTTCTTCGAGGTTATACTTAGAAGCCTACCTTGAACAAATTTTTCTATCAAATGAGCAATCTGGGTTCTGTGATGGACTTTGTAGATTCTGGGTGCTGAAATTTAAATTACATTTTTACTTATTATGGACCAGTATGTTATTCATGTACTGCAATAAATTCTTTACTATTGTAATCCATTGTCAGTGTGACTTTGTGAATGTGCTTGCAAGTTATCTGGTAGCATCCTGAGTCTTTCATTTATTCTCTAGTTTCCTATTCCCCTTCTTCATTGTACCCCCTTTAAAAAGATTTTACTACACGAATCTGTCAAGCCAAATCTCACTTGGGAAATGTGGAGCTGTTTTTAGACTCTGACCTGGTTGAGTCCATCCTGGAACCATGAGCTGAGGAAAGCTGGCTGAGAAGAACAAGACTCAATTTAAGAAGCTGTGATGGAGGCACGCCCATCCTGTCCTGGTGGCCGCCAAAGTAGATTGGCTCCAGAAAGCTGATGCCTTGATTGCAGTCTTGTGAGAGGCCCTGAGCAGGAGAAATCAGCTAAGCTGTACCTGGATTCCTCACACAAAGAAACTAATTGAAACCAGGGACGAGAGTTTCCTGCTTCTCCCACCTCAAGGCTGACCTTCCACCCCCAATTCCACCACGGGCGCTTCTCCGACCACGTGACCATCTTCAGCCCCCGTGAATCGCCGCGGACCCCTCCCCTAGGGCCGCAACTCGCCTTGTCCCGCCCCTCAAACCCACGTGACCTCCTCTCTCCCACCTGACTGGCTCCTCCCTTTCCCCACGGGCCGGACCCGGCCGCCGTCGCAGCGGCCCGACTTCAAAATGGCAGCCGCGCACAGAGCACACCCCTGCGGCCGGACCTCCCTGACTCCCTGGCCGCCCGACTCTCGCTCCCTGCCTCCCTCCTTCGGCCTTGACCTACATGCCTTCAGATTGGCTGCTAGGAATCCCGCCCCTCCAGATCCCCGCCTGCTATTGGTCACGGTCTTATAATCAATGGATAAAGTAGGGAAAATGTGGAATAACTTCAGATATAGGTGCCAGAATCTCTTCAGTCATGAGGGAGGAAGCCGTAGTGAAAATGTGGATATGAACTCCAACAGATGTTTGTCTGTCAAATAGAAAAACATCAATATAGGAGACTCAGCTCCTCAGCAATAAAGCAGTTCCTTAAGAGAAAAATGTTGCCTTACAACTAGGGTTAAGCCCTTCAAAGACTTCTTCAAGGAGAAACCAAAACTGTGCCACTGAAATTCCTCAGATTGTTGAAATAAGCATTGAAAAGGATAATGACTCATGTGTCACCCCAGGAACGAGACTTGCAAGAAGAGATTCCTACTCTCAACATGCTCCTTGGGGTGGGAAGAAGAAACATTCCTGTTCTACAAAGACACAGAGTTCACTGGATACTGATAAAACCTTTGGTAGAACTCGAAATGGACTTCAAAGGAGAGAAAGACGATGCGGCGTAAACTCTGTGCACGATATGGACGGTGTTTCCAGCAGAACCGTAGGAAGTCGATCTCTGAGACAGGTTGCAGGATACTGTGGGCTTGTGTTTTCCCATGAGAACTTAAAACAAGCAGTGAGAGCCCCTCTTTTCTAATAAAAGAAAAATACACCTTTCTGAATTAATGCTTGAGAAATGCCCTTTTCCTGCTGGTTCGGATTTGGCCCAAAAATGGCATTTGATTAAACAGCATACAGCCCCTGTGAGCCCACATTCAACATTTTTTGATACATTTGATCCATCCTTGGTTTCTACAGAAGATGAAGAAGATAGGCTTCGAGAGAGAAGGCGGCTCAGTATTGAAGAAGGGGTTGACCCCCCTCCCAACGCACAAATACATACGTTCGAAGCCACTGCACAGGTTAACCCATTACATAAATTGGGACCAAAGTTAGCTCTTGGAATGATTGAAATAAATGGGGACAATTCTGCAATCCCACAAGCTAATTGTGACTCAGAAGAGGACACAACCACACTGTGTTTGCAGTCACGGAGGCAGAAGCAACGTCAGGTATATGGAGACAGCCATGCCCATGTTAGCAGACAGGGAGCTTGGAAAGCCCATACACAGATTGATTACATACACTGCCTCGTGCCGGATTTGCTTCAGATCACAGGAAATCCCTGTTACTGGGGAGTGATGGACCGTTACAAAGCAGAAGCCCTTCTGGAAGGGAAACCTGAACGTACATTTTTGCTCAGGGACTCTGCGCAGGAGGACTACCTCTTACCTGTGAGCTTCCGTCGCTACAACAGATCCCTGCATGCCCGAAGTGAACAGTGGAATCACAACTTTAGTTTCGACGCTTATGACCCATGTGTGTTTCCCTCCTCCACTGTAACAGGACTTTTGGAACATTACAGAGACCCTAGTTCTTGCATGTTTTTAGAACCATTGCTTACGATATCACTAAATAGGACTTTCCCTTTTAGCCTGCAGTACATCTGCGGTGCAGTCATCTGCAGATGCCCTACGTATGATGGAATTGATGGGCCCCCTTTACCATCAATGTTACAGGATTTTTTAAAAGAGTATCATTATAAACAAAAAGTTAGAGTTCGCTGGCTAGAACGAGAACCAGTCAAGGCAAAGTAACCCCTCCTGTCCCCAAAGGGCATTAACTAGATCTGTTTTTATGTGCATCAGGCAGTACACCTATAGCAAGCACACATATCAGTGTTAGGTTTTTTCAGTACAGTATGTAAGCTTCGTGTTAGTATCTGTCAGGTGTGATCTGCTGTTACTTACTCAGATAAACGTGGTGCCTATTGAGACAACAGAGGATAGAGCCACAGGTGTTCAGTAAGGCTGCAAAAACATTCTGCTGCTTTAGCTGGCAGTTTGGTTTTTAATGGCTGTAGTAACTGAGTGAAGGAACTTTGGGGCATTTGCTATGAAGAATTCTATTTCTTACTGAAGAACAAATTATTAATATTGGATGAGTATTTCAACAGTGTGACTAATGTTTGAAATTATTATTTTTTCTAAGAATTTTTCTATAACCATCCAAAAGGTAGTAATGTTTGTAATTACTATAAATCAAGCTTTGGAAGTCCAAAAAATAAAGACTGCTTTCCTTTTAGAAAAAAAAATGCAATTTTCTGGCCACAAGGGCATAGTGCAGTTCACCTAAGTATTGATATAGTTTATAGTCAGTCTCCTTTTCTCTTTTGCAAAAGGTACTGTTAAATAAACCAAGTTTTCTAACTAGTGGTTCTTAAGATTTCAGACTTATAAAAAGTTGGTAGTAGAATTTTATTTAAGGCCTTAGGTATTCATTTTTTAATGAGTGCTTTAACTTAAAACACATTGAGAATAGCTGCTGCAAAGTAGGCCTGCGTGTGATTTTTTAAGTTGACATGAGCAGTCGAATCACTGATTCATTAAAGTTGGATCTTTTTCTATGCCCATGATGAGTTTATGAACCATGAAGAAAATGAGACTAGAGGATACCCAAACAAGTCAGATAATACTAACTACAGTGGTTGCTGATTGTTGAGATTATTGTTAAGCTGTAATTCATAATTTGGATGGCAGTATTTATCTCTTTGTTGTAAACTCTGGTAGCTGAATTGCTTAAGTACAAGTTATACAATTTCAGTGCACTTAATTTTTAATGATAAATCTTAAACCTAAATTGCTGACTTAAAAGGTACTGTACAACCGTTGTATCCGTAAATAACTTTACTTAGCACCTTTTTGTCACTTAGAATAGTATGCAATACTACTTGAGTGAGCTATTTGGAAGTAATACCAAGTTCTAGTGTTTGCTTCTTAGTATTGAACTGAATTTACAGTTCCGTCCTAGACTTTTTGCACTAAAGTAGTCGAATCCATTCTTGTGTCTTTTTGTTAACGTGCTCTGTACCACTGGTGAGTGCTCCTTAGTTTCCTTACCTGCTGCTACAGAAAGCTGTTTTACATCCCAATGGCTGTCACCAAGGCCACAGAAAAGAAAAGCTATATTTGTATGCAACACTAACCCTTTGACTGTTAATGTATGTTTCTGCTTGCTGTGCCTTGTTACGGCTGCTTTTGTGCTAATACAGTATGTTTGGTGTTCTCCTTGTATATCTGCTGTTTTATACATTTGCAACAATTTCTCTTGTAAATGGAATGGTTTGGGGTTTTTAAATAAGCATTACCTGACAACCTACTATGGTTAATGCAGAATGAACAGTCTAATATTGACTTATTCCGAGTAAGCTAACTCTAAATTTAATTCTATACACCTTTCCAATCATAATCATATATACTGTGGAACAGTATCTATAGTAACTACAAATTACTATATAGTTTAGATTATAACAGAATATGAACAGAAAAATACTGACTAAACCTATTGATTTCTCTGCTTATATGTGAAAGATTGAAACTATCAATGACATGTTATAATAAATGAATATCTATAGCCTCCCACTGCATCAGAAACAAATGAAGTCTTGTGAACTAATAGTACATCAGCGCCATTTATTGGTTTGGGGACCATTTTAATTAATAATAAATGCCCAAAATGTGGAACTTTAACCAAAGACTTGGGATTGAAGGGACTTGTAATTCCTGTTGTTTCTAATAGAAGTCCCTGAAGAACATATACCAAAGTGTTTGAGAATTTCATCCAAACCTACTTTAAAGCATTATGTGCAATTAAGTTGTTATGACATAATTACATTGCATAACTGTTGGGTCCGTTTTCTTGAGCTTATAATGTACCTGTAAAATAAACCTCTTGGGAAAAAAAAAGTTCATACTGATTATTGGGAAAATATATATGCAAGCAAGATATTATTTTAAAGAATTAAAAAAAAAAGATTTTACTACAAACCTAGATTCCACAGCAATGTAAGTGCACAAATCAAGCAAATGTTCACAATGTATATGAACCCATGTTACCACCACTTCAGTCAAGACATAGAAGATTTCTGTCATGTCAGCTTGCAACCTTTATACCAAGCAACCTGACAAGTTGAACTCATGTCTTTCTTAAAAGCAACTCGTTTGGACATTATATTGAGCTTTGTGTCTCACTGATTTGATATATTGTGCCTATTTGTAAAGTTTTCCACTTGCACTGCAGGGCACTTCTTGAATCTCACTTCATCACTTACTCTTAATAATATAGCACAGTGCGCATGGATGAGCTGGGATGGGCTGCAAGGCAAGAGCCCTGGGAATGCAAACCGTGAGAGTCAATGTCCTTTACACTGAAAACATGAAGGCATTTTCTCCAAGAGAACCTGTCCCTTAAAGAGAAAGGAGAAGAATGAGGACCCACTAAAGGATGGAGCAAAAGAGTTTCTTGAGACCCAGGACAGCGCTAGAGGAGATAAAGAAGTTTCCAGATTCTTGTTGGTGACGAGTAGGGTTGGGAGGTGACACTAGGCTTTGCACATGCAATTCATTCAATCTGAAATGGTGTCTAAGATAGTTTTCGTTCATCCTTCAAATGTCCTGTCTTGTGGGTAATTTACATAATTCTCAGACTAGATTCCACGCTCTCATGACACCATGTATCTTTTCAGAAGCACTTGTCATGGTCCTAATTTTCATTTTGTGTGTGTGCTGCTTTGACTAATACTCACCTCCTCCCCTGGATGCTAAGCTCCCTGAATGGAACCCATGTTTAAGGGTTTTTCCCATTATTGTGTCCACAATACCTGGCATAGTTCCTGGCACATAACAGGTGTTCAATAGCTATTTATAGGTAGAAAATGAATTACTGAATGCATACGTGGGAAAACACTGATAGGTGGGATCACGCCTTTTCTGGACAAGTCTCACACAAGGCCCATCTGTAGGACATTTCCTAGAGACTATTGTAAGAAAGTCTACATAGTCAAGAGCCAAACTACAGGCCAATGGAGGGAACTGAGTTTCTAACTCAGGTATCTAAGATTGTACAGATGGTAGAATCTGATGAGAGCAGAGGAGGTACTAGAGATTACCGAAAGCAGAGACAATTTCCTGGGGTTTCTCTGATAAGACAATTGTTTGACTCAGCTGAAAATGTCTGAACATATACAAAAACTCACATGTAAGTGTACAATCCACACACTGATACTTACTGCCTTTACAACGTTGATTCAAGGGTAAGATTCACTCTTTTACTGCTTAGCCTGAACTAAGAAACTGACCAACTCTGCCATGTAGAGAAATGATGGAACTTCTTTGGTAAATTGAGAAGTTCCTGGTCCCCATTCCATGATCTATTCTCACCAACCTCCTTCATCTTCTTCATTCCTCTTCCCTCTTCCTTGCTTCCCTCTCTCCTCTTCAGTGCAGAGAACATCCATACCCTGCCTCTCCTATGCTTTTCCACCCAGTTCTATCTCTGAATGCTGTCCCCCTAAGGGCTACCTGAGGATGATTATTTAACTACTAGATTCAAGGGCTTGGAGAGCTATTACAATTGAGAACAGCTTTTTGTTTATAGATATATTGGAGTTTCTTTGGTTTGGTGAGGAAACACTGATGTTGTTTAAGCAAAGCCTGGAGACTCTGGCCTTCCTCTCTTCTCTCACAACTAGCTGGCAGGAGATAGAAAGAAGAGAGTTATGTTCTTTAATGTAAGAACTGGACCTGTTAGGACTGTAAAGTAGGAACAATTAAAGTCAGGACTTTATCTGAGGAGGATGGGCGTCAACTGCTCACACCCAGAAGGTGAGGATCAAAGATGCTATGTCAGGAACACAAGTGAGGGGCCGGGTGTCCATGAGATGAAGAGGAATCTCAAACACAATTATCCTTCAATTTTTGGTGAATCTTTAGTTTTCTAATTCTGTAGACATAGAACTTTACTGGATTGAAACAACACAAAATTTATTATCTCTGTTTCAGGAGAAGGTCAGAAGTCTGAGCATAGTATGGCTGGGTCCTGTGATCAAGGTCACTGGTTGTGAGAGAAATAGAATTTGTCTACATGTGTAAATGTGGCTTCTAGGGATCCATGGCTGGATGGATGGGAGGGAGGGTGATTTCTGGTTGATGATGGAAAACCCCCCAAACTCATGAGGCAAAGCTGGGGTGGCCAGGGACCGGATGGCGGAGGTCCATTGTTCACGGAGCTCTGATTTCTAGGGGTCAGGGCTCTTCACACAGCCTGACTTGTCTTGATTTGGACCATGGATCTTTTTGATTTTCCCTCTTTTCAGTGGATGAAGACACTGAAAAAAGCACCTCATTTGTTTTTATTTTACCCTGACAAGAACCTGTGGTTGAACCAAGGCCTTGTGGCCCCATGAGTCTCTGCTTATTCTGGGTCTGGTCCCAGAACCTCTTCTCTCTGAGACAGGAGACCCCTGGGGACCAGGAGGTAGTTCCCTCAAACATAGGTGCTGATCCTGGAGCCTCACAGTCCTGGCACCATGATCCTGAGTTTGACCTTCCTATTGCTTGTTAAGAGCATTTTGACCTCAAGACTGCTCCAGTCTGCAGATGTGGATTTGATGTTCTTCCCTGTGTGGGGAAAGAGGGAGCCTTGTAATCTAAGAACTTTGTTTATTTGGTCTCCTCTTGGTTGTGAGTTCACCCTTGGGAGGACTCTTCTCATTGCATTAGCTCCACAAGCTACCCCTGTTTTTTAACTTAGGATCTGGTCCATGACTGGCTTGTTCGTCAGAGTTTTAACATCCACCTTGTCTCGGAAATGCCTCTGATTTCTGGTGGCCTCGGCTCTGCAGAGAGTTGGACATACTCTTGGCTCTGTGACATGCATCTTCTGGATCCTCTCCTGTTTTCCCACAGTGAAGCCCCTGTAAAAATGCCTCATTGTATTTGAAGGTGCCCTTCAGTGGAGCAGGTGACAAGCACTGGGATGCCTTGGGTATATTTTGATATTTCCCTTACTATTATCTTGTGTATTTTTGTGACATTTAGGAGGTTTTGACATATAGCAATGACAATACATCTTACCCTTCCCCTACATTCTTAAAGGTTCTTTTTTTTTTTTTTTTTTTTTTTGCTGTGTCTGGTCTTCATTGCTGAATGTGAGTTTTCTCTAGTTATGATGAGCAGGGGCTACTATTTGTTGTGGTGTGAGGGCTTCTCACTGTGGGTGGCTTCTCTTGTTGAGAAGCACAGGCTCTAGGCACACAGGCTTCAGTAGTTGCAGCATGCAGGCTCACTAGTTGTGGCACACAGGCTTAATTGCTCTGCGGCATGTGGGATCTTCCCGGACCTGGGCTCAAACCCGTGTCCCCTGCCTTGGCAGGCTGATTCTTAATCACTGTGCCACCAGGGAGGTCCCAAAGATTCTTTTTAATATCTGTTTTATTGACTTTTAAAAGTGATATCTCATTTTGATTTGCATTTATTTAGATTTTAAATACACTTAAATATTTATTAGGCATTTACATGTCTGCTATTGTGTAATATATTAATTCTTCATATATTTCCTCAACTATTCACATTACATTTATCCTAGATCACGGTAGATATGCCTTATCGAGCTGGAAAAGTATAGGTTACACACTGAGCCTTATGACCCATGCACTATTATCCATATATGGGCTACATGAGGTATAGAGAGATTAAAAAACTTGTAGTTTCCCTCTGCTACCTGATGCTGAAGACAGATTGTCTTTGTCACAAAGACAAGAGAAGTCCTGACTAGAAAGAGTTCTTTTCAGCTTTGCTAGGAAAGCCGGAGGAGCTCTACTTAGGTCACATGTGCGCTTGTCTGCCTTCTGCCCACAGAGACAAATGGTCCTTGTCTCTGGTGGCCAGTAGAGGGAGTGAATTCTCTCCTGTGATTTCCACCTCCCTACAAAGTCACTAGCACCTGGATTTTGTTTCTTAGTACACGCTGCCTTACTTTGGGCAACCCTGGACTTCCCTCATGTCCAAGTTGGCTTTTCTTTTTCTTTTTTTAAAAGTATCTTAGATATAATTGAGATAATATAAGCTGAGCGTATTTAAATAACACAATGTGGTATGTACTGACAAGTGGATATACCCATGAAACCATCACCACACTCAAGGTAATGAAGATCTATTGCCTCCAAAAGTTTTCCCGTTATAGTCCCTCCCTTCTGCTACCCGCCTATCTCTTACTCCCTCCCCACCAGACAACTACTGAGCTACTTTTTATCCCTATAGATTAGCTTTACATTTCCTAGAATTTTATGTAAATGGAATCATACAGTATAAATGATCGGGGGGGTTTGGCTTTTTTCATTCAGCGTCATTATTTGAGACACACGTGCGTCTCGTCCCTTTTCGTGGCTGAATAGTACTCCACTGCATGGGTGTGCATGTTACTTGTTCACCTAGTGATAGGCATTTGGGTTGTTTCCAGTTTCTAGCAACACAAATAAAGCTGCTATGGATTTTCATGCAGAAGTCCTGTGAAGACATATGCTCTCATTTCTCTAAGCAAATATCTAGGAGTGGAATAGATGACTCACACAGAAACGATAAATTTCACTTTTTAAGAAACTGCCGAAGTGTTTTTCAAAGTGGCCATGCCACTGTACACTCCCACCAGCAGTGGAGGAGAGTTCCATTCACTCCACATCCTCTAACACTTGCTAGAGTCAGATTTTAAAGTTGTACCCATTTCATAGATATGTAGTCATATCCAATGGATGGTTTTAATTTGCATTTCTCTAATAACTAAGATACTAAGCACCTTTTCATGTTTTTATCTGCCATCCACACATCTTTTTGGTGAAGTGTCTCCAAATAAATCAAATCTGTCAAAAATATTTAAAGGAAAAAAAATTTTTTTTTAATTTAAAGAACATCCATTCTCCAGCTCCATCTTTTTTCTGGGTTGTGATGTGGCTCAGGCCATTATCTGGGCAAAGGGGACATCTTCATGTTCCTCCAGCAAAAAGTGAGTGTTTTATGTCTGCCAATCCAGGAGGACAGACCCACTGCAGGCTCCCCAATGAAGGGACCAGCTCTGGGAGCCAGCTCCAGGGAGCCCTCACCATGGCTGTCTTCCCTGAGATGTGTCTGTGGGGTCAGTCAGTCCTTGAAAGCTGGGTGGATGAGGAATAAAGGTGGACTGGCGAAGAGACCGGGATTGGGTCTCACTTATCTTAAACAGTGTTTCCTGTTCAAGGACATTAAAGAGTAAGCCCCACCCTGGTGCACCCCAAATTGCTTAATAGGAGCTTCTAGAAACTGTCAAGCACCTGAATAAAGAAAGGATAATTCTTGAGATGTTGACTTAACTCATCCCACGTGAACTGAAGGACAGTAAAATGAAAGCACCTAAAAGAGTGAGTCCCATTGCCAGCTTCTCTGTGTGTTGAGTGAAAGACCACATACATCATCCTGGACATGTGAGTATTTGTCTAGTCACTGAGTGATGGCATCATTGTCAATCTCTATCTAAATATTACTAAGTCTATTAACTACTTTCTTATTTTGAGACAACAATAGGGTCTTGGTTCTCTTTCAACTTTAATCTGTGCTCTTGAAACTGTGAGTCTCCCTTTTTTTTTTCTTTTTTTTTAAGAACTTTTATTGAGATACAGTTAACAGACAATAAATAGCATATATTTAGAGTGTACAATTTGGTATCCCAGTCTCCCAATTCATTCCCCCCAACCCTCCTGCTTTCCCCACTTGGTGTCCATGTGTTTGTTCTCTACATCTGTGTCTCTGTTTCTGCCTTGCATTTCCTCTTTCATAGTTGTTAGCATTTGCCTTATGTATTGAGGTGCTCCTATATTGGGTGCATATATATTTATAATTGACATCTCCTCTTCTTGAATGGATCCCTTGATCTTTATGTAACGTCCTTTCTTGTCTCTTGTAACATTTTTTATTTTAAAGTCTATTTTATCTGATATGAGTAGTGCTGCTCTAGCTTTCTTTTGATTTTCATTTGCATGGAATATCTTTTTCCATCCCCTCACTTTCCATCTGTATGTGTCCCTAGGTCTGAAGTGGGTCTCTCGTAGACAGCATATATATGGGTCTTGTTTTTGTATCCATTCAGCCAGTCTGTGTCTTTTGGTTGGTGCATTTAGTCCATTCACATTCAAGGTAATTATCGATATGTATGTTCCTATTACCATTTTCTTACTGTTTTGTTTTTGTTTTTGTAGGTCCTTTTCTTCTCTTCTGTTTCCCGCTTAGAGAAGTTCCTTTAGCATTTGTTGTAGGGCTGGTTTGGTGGTGCTGAATTCTCTTAGCTGTTGCTTGTCTGTAAAGCTTTTGATTTCTCCATCAAATCTGAATGAGATCTTTGCTGGGTAGAGTATTTTTGGTTGTAGGTTCTTCCCTTTCATCACTTTAAATATATCGTGCCACTCCCTTCTGGCTTGCAGAGCTTCTGCTGAGAAATCAGCTGTTAACCTTATGGGAGTTCCCTTGTATGTTATTTGTTGTTTTCCCCTTGTTGCTTTTAATAACTATCCTCAGTCTTTAATTTTTGTCAGTTTGAGAGCTATATGTCTTGGCGTGTTTCTCCTTGGGTTTATCCTGCCTGGGACTCTCTGCACTTCCTGGACTTGGGTAGCTATTTCCTTTCCCATGTTAGGGAAGTTTTCAACTATAATCTCTTCCAATATTTTCTTGGGTCCTTTCTCTCTTCTCTTTCTGGGACCCCTGTAATGTGAATGTTGGTGCGTTTAACATTGTCCCAGAGGTCTCTTAGGCTGTCTTCAGTTCTTTTCATTCTTTTTTCTTTATTCTTTTCCGCATTAGTGATTTTCACCATTCTGTCTTCCAGGTCATTTATTCGCCCTTCTGCCTCAGTTAATCTGCTATTGGTTCCTTCTAGTGTATTTTTCATTTCAGTTATTGTGTTGCATACCTCTGTTTGTTTGCTCTTTAATTCTTCTAGGTCTTTGGTAAACTTTTCAATCTTTGCATCCAGTCTTTTTTCAAAGTCCTGGATCAGCTTCACCATCATTATTCTGAATTGTTTTTCTGGAAGGGTGCCTATCTCCTCTTCATTTAGTTGTTTTTCTGGGGTTTTATCCTGTCCCTTCTTCTGGCACAATATCCTCTGCTTTTTCATTTTCTCTGTCTTTCTGTGGCTGTGGTTTTCAGTTCCACAAGATGAAATACTGTTGATACTGCTTGATACTGCTGTCTGCCCTTTTGGGGAGGAAGCTATCTAGGAGGTTCGTGGGTGCTTCCTGATGGGAGGGACTCGAGTCTCCCTTTTTAAAAAGAGCTGATGATGCTGTGAACCTTATGATTGACATCCTTGAGTGTATTTCCTGGGTTTAATATATGGAATTAGATTGTGAGTCACAGTTGTATTGGGTAAGTTGTGTTCAAGCAAGAAAACTGGATGTTAATTCTAAAATTCAAATTAGTGTGTATAGTGTACTTATTCACCAATCTCATCTCTCTGTTACGGAGTCCAAGCTTGTACTGCTCGCCCCATGACTGGCCAATAAATCGAGAGAAGAGTTGCTAGGGCAAGAAATAACAACTTTATTTGGAAAGCCAGCAGACCAAGAAGATGGTGGACTCAAGTCCCAAAGAACCATCTTACCTGAGTTAAAATTCAGGCTTCTTTTATTCTAAAAGTGGAAGGAGTAAAGTCAAATGTTTCCTGGTTCTGGTCAGCCTCCAAGGGGATGTGTTAATTTCTTCCTGTCTACAGTCATTCACAGGTGAGCTCTATCAGGATGTTTCCTGTGAGCTAAACTAGGGTGTTCTGGCTTAGTGCTCATTACCTGGGAGGCAGAGTTCCCAGAGATGGGCCGTATGTATAATTTAAGTTTATAGGCAACATCCCTTTAGTAATTAACTTGTAATAAGATACAAAAGTTCTTCCCTATTACATGCCCTTCTCCTCAGTCATAAAATTAGACTGTTTCACAGACTCTTTATTGTTGGTGTGGCCATGAGACTGAGTACTGGCCAAGTATATGTGGCCAAAAGAGATATTTGGCCCACACAGGCCTGGCCTGTGAAAACACCCCCCAAGAGAGGTGACATGACTTTTCACCCTCTGCAATGAGTGGAATAGACCCAAGCATGGAAGCCAGACTTGAAGCCGTATGTTGACAATGGCAAATCCATAAAATACATGGTCCTCGGTTCCTGAATCATTGTTGGGAGAAAAGCCATAGTAGAGTCACTTGATCTTTGAAAGCCTATGTTTAGGTGTTATATGAAGCAAAGATAAGTTTGTATGGTGTTCAGACAATATTCACGTGTTTTTCTGTTACAGAAGCTAACTTCGCCTTAACTGACAGAAGTCTGTACACCAAAGAAAGTTTTCCATAATATTTCAAATTTCAAATTGGGGAAATATCAGACTCCCTGAAAATTTGCAAAGCTAAATGATAAATGTAAATCATAAAGTTAATTGCTTAAGAAATATAAATAATATTCTTCTCTCTAAACTTTTTTGTGTGGAAATTGAAGATGTACAAGCATGATTTTGGTTTCTGGTATTTTAGATCTAATACAGAAATACAAGGGCAGATTGCCTTCTTGTGCTTAACAAACAATAATAAAATTAAGAGTGTTACAATTCCACTTTCTTCTTTACTTCCTGATTTTTCTTAGGGATTTGTTAAATGGTAGAAAAACTCACTTCACTTTCCCCTCTGATAAGCTCCAAGGCACACTGGCTGAATGATTCCTGCTTCACAGAGCTACTGAGTTCTTGGAAGTTCCTCTGGACAATTTCCAAACAGGTACAAGCCTGAAGATCTTCTACCTTCATCTTCTGCTCTAGTTGTTCCTAATTGTGATCAATGCTAGACAGCGATTTATCAAGGAGGCTCTTATCCCATGCAGCACTGCAGTCCTCTGTCAAGTAGGTTGAAAAGCACCTTCTGGATTTTGATGTCCCCTCTTCTCCTTAAACCTGAAGTCAGTCATCCCATTATGTCATGACCTAGAAGAGATCCTTTCCAGATATCTTAAAGGCATGAAGATTTCCTTCCTCTCCAAGCCATGGCTCGAAGGCTTGTCCCAGGAAAGACAACAGGTATGACTAGAGCAGAGCATTCCCAGGGCCATCAACAAAAACCAGGGCCTCGAAAATTTCCGTGATTCCCCGAGATTGCAGCGAGGGGGCGCTTGGCCACCTCTTCGTTCGCCGCTCATCAACTGCCTGTAGAGGGCGCCCGACTCGCTCCAGGACCAATAGGCTCCTCAGTGGGTGCGGGACCCACGTCCTGGCTGCTGGAGATGTAGCGCCTTTTCCAAGACGAGAAGCCCACCTCCACTTGTGGCAGGTCAGGCTGCGCGACCCCTAGGGGCTGCAGAAAAGTGAGTAAAAAGCTGCTTCTCCCAGGCCAGGAGGAACATAACCGCGGCCGACATCTCCCGACACTATTTTCTGAAATACTGAGCACGGACCCTCCCGTTTTCCGCAATTTTCCCATCGTTTTACTCTCGACTTTCTTGTATAACATTTTAGCGATACAAAAGTATCCATTTATTGAGGCATTTGGAGGCTGGGAATCATCACATGCTGTACTAATTTTTCCACATTCAGGGTTGTTTCTTGGGAGAGATCCCGACACAAATCCAGAGAAAGGGAAAACATATCCATGATCGGGACAAAATATACAAATATTGGGGCTTCCAGTTGGGGAATAAGTTGGGGCCAGTGCCTGGAGAGCCATGTGACATAATCACTTTTTTGGTGGAAATAATGGATTTTGCAACCTTGTGTGCACCTGGCACCACTGTTTCTTATATGGCTTGCCACTAGCATTTTTGTGTCAACATCTTTTTCCGTAGGATCAATAATTTCCTAAGCTAGATCGTATCCAAATTTCTCTTCCATTTCAATAAAGTCAAATCTTTCTTCTGTTGTTAATGACAGTATTCTTAATGTGAACATGCCTTATAATCTGACATTTCAGGACAGCATTTGTTGTACAATCAAAAAGTAAGGAAAGTATTTTGTATCTTACTTTCTTCATAGTATTTCAGATCAAATATGATTTCTTAGCATTGTAAATTCATTTGGAATCTTATTATACAAATAAGATGGGGGGAAGAAAGCAATACTACTGGAGAAACACATGTAATGGTCACAGCCCCTCGAAACAGGCTCATTCTAAGACTGAGATATAATCAAAAGAATATAGAATGCTCCCCCTCCCTCACAACTTACCACCATACCAAAAAGAATTCAGTATAATAAGAATGGATAACAGCTGAAAAAGCTGCAAGACACAAACTCTCTAGGAGGAGTATTTACAGAAGCCCAGTCACAAGGAAATGAAAACTAGGAGATATTTGAAGCCTCTAGAACCTAGAGTTACAGAAAACACTAAAAACAGCTCAGTTCCTAGCCAGGTTAGCATAAATCTTCACACAAAAGGCCTATTTACCTCAGTTCATATTATTCAATACAATCTGTCTGGCTTTCAACAACAAAAAAATTACAAGGCATGCCAAAGGGATTTTTTGAAGTCAATATCAGTAAGAACAGTGAGTTTTGTGGTGTTTTAAACTGCCCTCTTTCATCCTTCTCTTCCTGGTTCCATGGCAGCTTGACAGGTTCACAACCAAGGTAGTTGTGAAAACCAGCAGCCTACCAGCCACACGAAGGGACAAATGGCTCAGGAGCTCCCCAAAGCCCCATCTCCAGAGAACTGTCATTATTTGAACTATTTCTCAGCTCTGTGAAAAGGGCTCATTCGCAGGGCTTGTCTTTATTTGACCCACCTCAGAAGTCACTTCATGGGAAAAGCCCCTGTCCCCAGAGAGAGGATCTAAAACAGTCAGTGGCAATTGTTTAACACCACAGCTACCTTAAGCACTGACACTGTCTGGGAAAAACAGGACAGCCAAAAACATAAGGAAAATCTAAGGAATGAGATGTCCATAGGAGGGCTGAAAAGCTCTCACGTATTCTTGGGGATGTAAAAGGTTACGTGCATGTGCAGGACTGTGCACACACCCAGGAAAGACCTAGGAAAGTCTAACCACTCACCTCTGGCTGACCTTGAGATTCTGCACAAACAAAAAGCAAAGACTAAGACAGAATTATAAATTGCTGGAGTACTGAAAACATTCCCATAAACACACAACAGACCCTCAGCAAAGACTATGAGACTTATTGGCTCAGTTAATTTAAGGAAATTTCTGTCTAACCATTGGCAGACTACTAGGCTGAGTATAAACTTCAGTAGCCAATGTAATAAAAAATTATAAATGTTCAGCAATAGCCCCAGAAAGTCACAAATCAAACAACAGCATCAATAACAAACCCTAAGGAGATCAAGTTCTGATTTCCAGACTTGTCAAATTATATTGTTTAAAATGACCAGTTTTCAACAAAATAGTAAAAGATATGCAAAGAACCAGGAAAGTATGGCCCATACATAAGAAAAAAGCAGTCCAGTGGCTAAGAATTCACCTTCCAATGCAGGGGATGCGGGTTCAATCCCTGGTTGGGGAACTAAGATCCTACACACCACAGGGCAACTAAGCCCACGCACGCCACAACTACTGAGCATGCGAGCCACAACTAGAGAGCCCACATGCTGCCGACATGCTCTGGAGCCCGCACCACAACTAGAGAGAAGCCCTTGCGCCTTTCACTAGTGAAAGATCCCACATGCCTCAACGAAGATCCCGTGTATCACAACTAAGACCAGACGCAGCCATAAATAAATAAATAAATAAATAAATAAATAAATAAATAAATAAATGTTAAAAAGAAAAGAAAAGAGCAGTTGAAGAACTGTCCATAAGGGAGCCCACATATTGGACTTATTAGACAAAGATGTTAAGTCATCTATTTTATATGTTTAAGGACTCAGGAAAACCATGAATAACTAAAGCAAAGTATCAGAATACCATCTCATAAAATTGAAAATATCAACAAAAAGATAGAAATTACATTTTTAAAAAAGATCCAAATAGAAATTCAATGTCAGCCACTCTGCTGATCATTCATGTTTACATGAGTGATCTCCAATAAAGACCCCTGACACCAAGGCTTAGGTGAGCTTTTCTAGTTGGAAATACTCCATGCATATTGCCAGACACTGTTGCTGGGAGAAGGAACCACCATCCACACAATCCCACTGGGAATGGACAACTGGAAGCACATACCTGGAACTCTCCTGGCACATTCCCCATGTATCTCTTCCCTTTGCTGATTTTATTCTGTATCCTTTCACTGTAATAAACCATAACTGTGAATATTACAACTGTTCTCAATAATTGCTCTTAATTCTTTTAAAAAATTAACAATATTTTTTCCTAATTTCAACATAACGCTTGTTATACTAGATGTTCATTATAGTATTATTTAAGCTCTTGACAAATTGGAACCAATCTAACTATCCAACAATATAGAAATGGTGTCTCTCATAGACACAGAGAAAACATGGGTAATTGCCAGTGGAAAGGGGGTGGGGGTGAGGGGCCGAAATAGGTGAAGGGTATTAAGAGGTACAAACCTCCAGTTATAAAATAAATAAGCCATGGGGATATATAATCTACAGCATAAGAAATATAGTCAATAATATTGTAGTAACTTTGTATGGGGACAGATGGTTGCTAGACATATTACGGTGATCATTTCATAATGTATGCAGTGTCAAATCACTATGGAGTACACCTACAACTAACATAATATTGTACATCAACTATATTTCAATTAATTAATTAAAAAGTGCCATCTGTAAGAGGCAGCCTCTAACATGCCCTACAATGATCTCCACCTCCTGGTAGTCGCACCCTTGTGTAGTCCCCTCCCACACTGCCCCAGGAAGGAGGAGAAGGCTGTGGACAAGAGAGGTGAGCATGTACATGTGGGATGGTGGGGGGAAAGGGCAGAAAGCAGTGAGGAAGGGAGAAGAGGCCAGATGGCACAACTGAGGCAAAGGTTTCCTTCCAATTCTAAGGCTGCATTTGGCCAGGCTTGATCTCATGGCTTTCCTTTCTTCTTTCAGCTCTATTTTCTCTGGTCTGTTCTTTCCCAAGAAGAGAAGAAAGTATCCAAATTAGACACGAGTCAGGGCTGCTCTTTTCCTGAAACACTATCTCCAGTTGTAAAGATCTTTCCCTATCTCTCTTTTCTTTTCAAGAACAGAATAGTGGTATATAGCATATTCATGAACAGAATAATACAACAAATATCCATGTTGCCTCCACTGAGAATTGTCACCTCTTCCCTTCCATGGGAGTATGGAGATCAACCATCATTAATTATCCACGTCAGGTTCTCTGTTAGACAGTTTACATCAATTACTCATTGAAGAGTATATGTGTATGTAGTAGACGGTATTATCCCCATTTCTGAGGTGATGTGAAAGACTTGGACCCTGAAGAAGCTTCCAGGATCACAGAGATAGTAAGTGGCAGAACCAAGACTGGAATGCAGATCTCTCTGACCTTGCCACTGCACCATGCTGTCTCCTAGATCTATGTCCAATTTACAATCCTATTATTTCAGGAAGGGAAACACCTTCCAGGGTCCGAAAGTGGGCTCTTGTCTAACACTCAGAAATAAATTGTCCTGGGAAGGGGCACCTGGGCAGAGAGTAAGAGGGTAAGGGAACCCAGGAGGACCGCTCTGCCACGTTGCTCGCAGTCTCCGGTTTTACGGTGATGAGATTAGTTGCTGGGTTGTCTCTGGGCAATCATTCTGACTCAGGGTCCTTTCTGGTGGCGCACACAACTGTTCAGCCAAGATGGATTCCAGCAAGGAGGATTCTGGGAGGTTGGTAGGACATGTGGACTGGTGTCCCTTCTCTCCTTTTGACCTTTCCCATATTTCTTCAGGTTGGTGGTAGCTTGTTAATTCCATGTTCTTTACCAGGCTCTCCTGCCCTAAAATAACTCATGCAAATTGTTACTGTCTTTGCCTGGCCATGGCAGGTGGGCAGTTTCAGTCACATGTTTCCCCTAACACTATCATCACTGATTTCCCACATCTATCAATATGTTGACAGTGAGACTTTTTTTTAACTCCTGATGTAAGAAGAACATAAAGCCTTTTGTTTTAAATGACATATCTTTAAGTTACATGGAATAACTTTATCCATGTATGTTAACTAGTGCTTTTTTTCCTTTGTAAATTATATAGGCCATTTATTTTAAATCTTAGTATTTCTTTTCATCATCTACATGAAGCCTTGCCTTTCGATGTCTTATAAAAATGTTTAAAAATACAACAGTTATGTGTGCCCTTTGGATAAAAGTTGTAATTACTCAAAAGTGTTTAACTGGAAGTCCAAGACCCTCAGGCCCTCTCAGGGTTTAAACTGTTTCTTCCATCCCTCCCTGTCCTCAGTGCTTGACTCTCAGAAATGCCAAGTCCAAGTGGCAGGAAGATCTGTGGGTCTGATAATAAGTAAAGATTCTCCAAAGCCAAGGGCCTTCTAGCCTTAGGAGTGACTGCTAATGATCTGTAGTCTCTTTCCACTGGGAATGGTGGAGGGTTGTCCAAAGACTGCAGAGTCTGAGCAGGGCCCTTAGCTTGCCTTCATGTGGCTTAGAAATAGATGCTTCCTTGGGGCAGACTTGGCTTTGTGGGGGTGGCACATCTGAACACAACCTTATACTGCGCCAAGAAGCTGGTAATAAATGAGATCAATTCCTCAGTCAACCAAGAGCCCTTGTTCTCCTTAGACTGGAGTGATACTTGACACATCTTGGAGAGCAGTGTCCAGTCCCAAAGACTGATCAGACCCTTTCCAAAGTCTGAACTTCTTGCCTTATAAAAATGCTCAGGGACAAATTCTGCTGTTTATTTCTTTCCTCCTTAAGGATTTTCTTCTCCAATCTTGAAAACATTGAAAATTCAATAACCTGAATCTGTTAACATTATCTAGTAACTTTCATTTTTATTTTTCATTTTTTGTCCTAACAGCAGTGTAAACAACTTGGAAAATAATGAGTTAGTAATCTTTGTTTTCCACGTTTGCCAGAATCATCACTTTGGTTTCATTTTTTAAGACTATAGAAGAGAGTTCAGAATCAGGAATTAGAGAACTCTCTTCTTGCTGATCTGCCTGTAATGAATTTGATCATGGGAGACTGTCCCCATAATTGATTCATGTAGCTCCTCTGAATCTATTTATTCAATGACATTTATTAAGTGTCTACGGTGTGTCGGGCATCATGTTATTAATTGGGGATATGCGACCTGGCCTTAAGGATGTCTACAGTGTAGCAAAGGAAGATGTAGAGACAAGTGCAAGAAAGTACTATAGAGGCTATGAAGTATTTATAAGGTATGGTGTCGGGATGGGGAGGCAGAGGAGGGAGTGGTCAATTCTACTGGCAATAATGAGCTTCTGGAAGTTCTTCATGGAAAATGTGATGCTTAAGCTTTGCTTGGAGGAGACATCTGGGAAAGTGCAGACTTTGAAGCTAGTATTCTCAGTCCAACTGTGAAGCCCGCGATTTTCTAGCTGTGTAACACTTAGCAAGGGAACCTCTGAGCCTGCTTTCAATTTCTGTAATATTAGGATCATATAGTAGCAATCTCATAGTGTAGTGGTAAAGGTCACCTTAGTAACATATCTATTGAACATTGTTGGTGGAGGAGATCAGCAGGGAAAAGGTATTCAGATCCAAACTACCAGTGCTGGAAGGAACTCCTTTGGGTCAGTCTAGTGCCTGAAAACCTTCTGCCCTGGGAGCTGTCTGTGGTGCTGATTCCACCAGGGCTTCATTATCTTGGGAAGACCTGCTCAGCACTCTGCCTGTGTCATTCTTCTGGAGTCTGAACTGCTGCCTCCATCTCAGTGGAAGCTTGGGCTACAACAAATGTGCAGACCCCACCTCCTCCCTGCCCATTCCCAACCTGCCAGTTCTGTGTAACTTTTGGAAGAAGGGTGGACTCAGAACCATATGATGGGATAGGGGTTCTCAGTATCCAATACTCCTGGATCTGTAGAGGTAGAATGGGGCAACTATATGGGTTTGTCCACATCCTCCACCTGTCTGAGAGGAGTGCCAGGCTCCACCTTTAAACTTATGCAGAGGAAACTCACCACTCACCCCTCCACCCAAAAGCCTAGGAAATGTTTATCTCCTGCTAGAGCAACTGGGGGCAATTTTGTCCTCCAGAGGACACTTGGCAATGTCTAGAGATGTTTTGGGTTGTCACAACTCAGGGGTGGGGGCATTCATTACTGGCTTCTAGAGGATGGTAACCAGGGATGCTGCTAAACATTCTACAGTGCATAGGTTAGTCCCTTATGACCAAGAATTATCTGGCCAATTTGGCCCAAAAACTAGTGCTGACATTGAGAAACCCTGTTCTAGGGTTTGAGGCAATTTGGTGTGGTGACTAGAACCTTACTGGGCATCAAGGTATAGCTCAATGTTCTTTATTTACCTGCTATGACCTTAGATAAATCACTGAACTGCTCTGCGCCTCATTTTCTACATATGAATGTTTGGGTTCCTAGACTAGAAAGCCTCAAAGACCCTACAAGTTCAACCTCAACAAGTCTACATAAATACTTGCTGAGTACACTGCTAGGAACCAACATTCTGTGGTACTATGAATATAAAATATCAGGAAATTCATAAAATATCAAAAGGAAAGGAACATAATCGAAGAAGGTGAGAGAGAAAAAGTTACTACCCAAATATACACAGAATTTATGCAAATATAATTGTGCAGATAAAATACAGGCTGTTAAACTTCAAGTGGTGACAAAAAATGACAGCTTCATTAGCAATTAAAGAGATACAAAATAAAATAACTGCCACATTTTCTGATCTTTCGGGAAAAAAACAACTCAAAGTGCTTGGGACTGCAAGGTAGCATATGCACTTAGATATTCCTCTGTTTCCCTCTGAACAAATCCTCAGCCTGGCACGATGAAATAGTAGCTACAGAACTGGTTATGCTGCACAATCAAATCATTCCATCATAAATAGGATACTTAAAGTTTCTTTTTATATCTATAAAAATTAGTTCTAGCCTTTGGACAGGAACTGAAACATCAGTCCTCCTGGTTTTCAGGCCTTGAGACTCAGACTGGAACTATACCATCAGCTCTCCTAGTTCTTTCTCTAGCTTGCTGACTCACCTGGAGATTTTAGGACTTGTCGGTCTCCAAAATCACGAGCCAGTTCCGTATAATAAACATCTTTCTGTATATATAAAAAATTAATGAGGGACTTCCTTGGAAGTCCAGTGGTTAAGACTGTGTGCTTCCACTGCAGGGAGCACAGGTTCAATCCCTGGTCAGGCAGCTAAGATCCCACATGCCACAAGGCATGGCCAAAAAAATAATAATTAATGTGAACTTAACATTCTAAAGTGAAGGACAAGGTACTAGATCACCCCCCCTCCCCAACTTATAAACCAAATAGTAAGGCACTGGATTTAAAGAATCAATTTGCAGAACTAGGAATAAACCACCTTATCATACCTTCCTCTCGCCTCTTAATTATCTTCATTACCTTAAGAGTTAATGGGAGCCACAAAGGGTGTACAGATTTCAGAAGGAAAGGACTGTCAGTGTACCCTTTAGGAAAGGAAGATGTAAAGCTGCTGGTGTATCTCTTTACATGTGGAGGTCCCTGTCTGAGGCAGTCAATACGGATCTTCCTCATTTGTTCCTGTACAAGAGGCTCCTTTATAAGAAAGAACAGAAAGAGGTCACTTCCAGAAATGGCACTTTCAAGTTGATGTAATTTGGAGATGGAGACCTCTACCACACTGGTTTCAGTAATTTGACAAGGATGGGCCACCCTAGCTGTGCCAATAGGGAGAGAGGACACAGCACAGGAACAATTTTACTTACCTCTCTTAAAACCGCCTTTTCATGATCCTCCATTGCACCACTCTGAGTGTGAGGAAACAGACCTCTTCACTCTGCCCTGTAGGTCAAGGAGAGAGAAGTAGCCGACCCCTGAGAGGAAAGGGTACTACCAGAGGAATGAGCCTAGGAAGTACTCCTCTGCTGGATACACAGTGAAGATGCAAAAGTTACACATATTTGGGCCTCAGAGTGACAATGCAGGCACTATTGCTCACTGAGCAGTCCTTTATCTGGTACCTGGACACTGTGTCACTTGGGAAGTGTCAACTGGGAAGGGGCAGAAAAGCCTTACCAGCCAGCAAGGTGATGTGGCTTCCCAGTGAACTGTCAAAACCCGCTGGGGCTTAGGGCTTCACTCTTTGCCAGGCTGTGAATTCATGTAGTCAGGGACCCATGAATGACTTGTTCTCTACTGACTCCTAAGCACAGCTCTGTGCTTGGCACATAGGTAGATTCCACAGATATTTGTTTTGTTCTGTTTTTTTAAATAGTTTAAATATTTAATGGAATCTTTTAGGTGAACATTTACATGATACTGGAAAGCATCAACAGGAGAGGAAATTCTCTTTCTGGAGTAGCTGTTACGGTGTGATAATGGAATCTGGCCCTTTTAAAATCAAATGAGTCTTACGATTGGGTGAAACTCTCATTAGGAAGTTCAACAACTTTCTGCAGGAGTACTATTGTTGCACTTCTCATCAAAGTGCTTTCTTTGATCCCTTACGTCAGTTATTTGATCTTTTTTTTTTAATGATGTAATAGTTTGAAGGTTGACCAAAAAAAAAAAAAAAGGCTTACTAAAATTTGGGCCCTGGATATGTCATAATTAAACTGAGAAGTAAAATGTAGTATAGAAATATGCTTTTACCACTTCACCTAATATTCCAAAGAATAACTCTTAAAAGTAAGGGAGGGGCTTCCCTGGTGGCACAGTGGTTAAGAACCTGCCTACCAATGCAAGGAACACGGTTCAATCCCTGGTCTGGGAAGATCCCACATGCGGTGCAGCAACTAAGCCTATCATGGCTTTACCTACCCCTCCTCCAAGAATCTGGAGAAAAGTTTCTCTTCAGAAACAAAACAAAACAAAAACCACCCAAACAACAGAAAAACATTTCCAAATTCAATCAAGCGGGTAGCTTGGCAGCAACCCCAGGCTAATTGCAGAGCTCGGTAACAACCCTCTCTCTGACGCCTGTTAACCTCAGTGGGAAAGGCAGTCGGCATATCCCTGACTCTCCTGCGAGGTCAGGCCCCATCCGGGGAGGCTAAGCGCAGGGGGGCGCGTCATACCAACCTGTCGGTGACAACAGACTGTGTGCCATTCACTGAGGCCCTTGGCGAGAGGTCCTCCTTTTATCCAATTTGCATTTCGCAGTTGACACCACCCATCCCCAGCGCTCCGGGATCAGGCGCGACTCTGTAAGGGACACAAGAGTCCAGCTCAAAACTCCATATCTAGAACGTCCGGCTGGAAGGGGTCCAGGAAAGGAGATGTGGGTGGAGCGAAGCAAGTTACCTCCCAAAGCAAACCCAGCAGGACGGCCAGAAGGCTAGTCGTTGAGCTGGAGAGCGATCCTCCCTGGGGAAGGCACAGGAGAAAACTTCGTCGAGGAGGGAAGTCGCGAGCCGCGGGGAAGGGCACCCGGGAGTCCCTCCCGGGCCGGGGCGGGATTGGCTCGGGGCCGGGAGTCGGCTCCTGGTCTCGGGGTCCTGCAAGTCCCCGCCGCCGGCCGGGCCCGCTGGGCTCCGCTCTCCAACTGGGGCCGCCGGCCGGTCGTGGCCGCAGCCTCGGCCGCGTGTCGGGCCGCCCTGTGCCAGGCGCGCGCGGCTCCGCGGCCCCGGGCGGGGGTCCCCTGTCGTCCGCCTCGCCGCCCCCGCCAGGCTCCGGGCGCCGGGACGAGCGCGGGTGCCGGGGGCGGGGGTCCCGCAGCCGGAGGCGACGGGACCCTGTTCTCTCAGCGCCGCGGGCTGCTCCCCGTCTCTCGGGGGCCTGCACAGGCCACGGCGGCGGCGGCGGCAGCTCCTCCCCGCCGCGCCGGTAGGCGGCGGTTCCCGCGAGGGGCGGGAGGTGCCCGTCCGGCCGGGCCCGGAAGCGCCGGCCCCGGAGACCCGCGGCGACGGCGGCGACTCGGAGCGCACGGCCGGCGCGCGGGGTCCCGGGCCCTCGCGAGAGCGCGCGCGGCGGGCCGAGGGGGCCGCCGGCGGCCGGGGCCGCGCAACCATCCCATAGATGCTTTTTAAATCTATGAACCTATCACGTGAACGCTAAAGTCGTGTTTTAGAAATGACAGACATTTTTATTCATAAAACTGAAAGAAGGTTCAGCTTAAATCATTATCTTACATTTATTTATTTATTAAGTTTCATAAGGGATAGCCTTGTACCTCAGAGCTTGCTCACACTCCTCAAATTAAATTCACTCAGGGGAGCGCGCTTGGACAGAAGATGAGAACCGTGGTTATCCTTCCAGTCACTGGGCTTGCTCAACTGGTTTGGGGTAGATGCACCAGAGGGGTGATTTAGTGGGGGCGGCGGGGGGGAGGGGGAATTCCGTGGCCTGGGAGTCAGGAAACCTGTTTTCCAGGTGGCACCAGGAGCTGTGTGCGCTGTGGCAGGCCCAGCCCCAGGACACAGCATCTGTGGCCCGTTTCATCCTTCCCTCCCCAGAGTGCCCATCCCCCTCCAGGAGCGCTCACGCAATAACATCCCTGTATCAGGGCCACTTCCAACGCTTCTCCGTGTACATGGGAGAGAACTGCTCAGTGAGAAAGCTGCCACGCTGGGCACTTTCAGGATCTGGCCCAGTGTTTTTTTGAACTCAGATGTTCCAGATTTGTCAGTAGCAAGACTCTGGCTGAGGCCAGTCATTTCTTGGTATCTCTCCCTGGAAAGAAGAGCTGATTCAGCTTCAGAGTCTGGATGGCGAAGGCCAACTGCAGCACCAGGTAGGAGAGAGAGCCTAGATCTTGGAGTTGGAGCTGAAAGAGCATTGAACAGGTGTTGGGAGACCTGGAGACTGGTCACTAAAAGCTGTGAGACCTTGACAAGCTGTTTAATATCTCTGGACTGTCAGCTTTGGGAAGGTCAATGAGAAGATGCATATAAAAAGTGTGTTCATGCTCCACAAGGAAACAATCACCAAAATGAAAAGGCAGCCTACGGAATAGGAGAAAATATCTGCAAACCCTATGTGTTATAATGGATTAATATCCAAAATAAAAAAGGAACTCCTACAACTCAATAGCAAAAATCCAAATAACCTGATGTTTTAAATGGGCAAAGGATTTGAAGAGACATTTCTACAAAGAAGTCATACAAATGGCCAACAGCTATGTGAAAATGTGCTCAACATCACTGATCATCAGGGAAATGCAAATCAAAACCACACTGACTTTTTTTCCAGTTTCCCCGCTCTGGTTGCTGCTGAGCCTGGGCAAGAGGAGGTGCAGGGCCACCGGCGCCCAGAAAAACCCTGTTGGAGGCTGTGCTTCTGTGAACGAAAGGAGAAGGGACAGCGGTGAGCATGTCGGCCCTGAACTGGAAGCCCTTCGTGTACAGAGGCCTGGCCTCCAGCATGGAGGAGTGCAGTACATTACCAACTGATTTAACCAAGACACGGCTCCAGATTCAAGGCCAGAAGAATGATGCAAACTTTCAGGAAATCAGGTATCGAGGAATGTTGCCTGCGTTAGTGAGGATAGGCAGAGAGGAAGGCCTGAAAGCACTGTATTCGGAGATTGCCCCTGCGATGCTACGCCAGGCTTCCCATGGCACCACCAAGATAGGCACCTACCAGAGCTTGAAGCGGTTATTTGTGGAGCGCGCAGAAGATGAAACCCTTCTGATAAACGTGGTCTGTGTAATTCTCTCTGGAGTTGTATCCTCAACCATTGCTAATCCAACTGATGTTTTGAAAATTCGGATGCAAGCACAAAACAGCACCCTTCAAGGAGGAATGATAGGTAACTTCATTAACATTTACCAGCAAGAGGGAACAAGAGGACTGTGGAAGGGCATGTCCCTTACTGCTCAGAGGGCTGCTATTGTTGTCGGCGTGGAGCTGCTGGTCTATGACCTCACCAAGAAGCATCTGATTCTCTTGGGTCTGATGGGGGATGCTGTGAGAGGAAATACACATTTCCTCTCAAGCTTCACCTGTGGGCTGGCGGGGGCCCTGGCCTCAAACCCTGTTGATGTGGTGAGAACACATATGATGAATCAGAGAGTCCTTCGAGATGGCAGATGCCCTGGCTACACAGGTACCTTGGATTGCCTGTTACAGACATGGAAGAATGAAGGGTTTTTTGCTCTGTGTAAAGGGTTTTGGCCAAACTGGTTGAGACTTGGTCCTTGGAATATTATTTTCTTTGTGACATATGAGCAGTTGAAGAAATTGGATTTGTGACAAGTCAAGACTGCATGAGCCATCCCTCTGAAAATGCTCACTTCTGAAATAGCAGAGCTTCCTGTCTTTCCCACTGCTTCTCATTGCTTGGCCCGCCACAGATTCTGAGGTGTGAGCAACAGGTGAAGCCTGGGTGAGCTCAGATCGCTGTGTCCTGGCATTGAATGCTCTGCACCAAATATTTAATGGCATAGACTGTGACATCCAAACACCAGTCCTTACCATTCAAGTGCCCTTTGACATCAAAGATAACATGAAATGCATGTTTCTTGCTAAAGAAACTTTCATGAAGATCAGGAACTGTGGACCATTTCCTTCAGGGGAGAGTAACTCCTGATGCATCTCAGCTCATAGCTGAGACTCCCAGGGGGTTCGAAAGAAGCTCCTTGCAACTGTGGAATAGAGCCTCCAAGATGGTGTTATTGTTCCTGAACCTCTTGGGGGGGCTTTGGCTTCGTGTCAGCTGAAGAAATTCACACATGGAGACCTGGTATAAACAGTGCAGGATACAGAGCCCTGTAATATTGCACTGGTTTGTAATTTCCTATTTTGGCAGGATATTTCACTTATAACAAGTGACTTTTTAAGCCTTTGACAACTCGAGGTTTGTGAGGAATTGTTACAAAGTATTAATATCTAAACTCATAATGGTGTGATAGGTTGGCTTGGAAGGTGGCAAAGTCTGTGGTGGTGGGAGGTGTTTTTAAGCTACTTCTGTCTAGGTAATGTTTGTAATTTGCTGTTATTTTAGCAAAGTTTCTATTTCCAAATATGTAGAATGGGGATAATAACATCTATTGATATTGAGGGTCGGGTAAAGAAAATAGTAGCTGCTACTACCTGACTTGTAGGATGTGTGTTTACATCATACTGTCATACAGCCATCATCCCAGAATAAGCAGTCCATGTGTAAAAAAACAAAACAAAACACACTGAGCTGTCATCTCACAACTGTTAGGATGGTTATTTATTTTTTTTTTTTTAAAAGGGTAAGTGTTGGTGAAGGTCCGGAGAAAAGGGAACCCTTGTACACTGTTGATGAGAATGTAAATTGGTGCAGTCATTATGGAAAGGAGTATGGAAGTTCCTCAAAAAATTAAACTTAGAACTACCATATGATCCAGCAATCCCACTCCTGGGTATATATCCAAAGGACTTGAAATCAGGATCTTGAAGAGATATCTGCATTCTCATGTTCATCACAGCATTATTCACAATAGCCTAGCCAAGATATAAAAAGAACTTGTGTCCATCAGTGGGTGAATCAATAACGAAAATGTGGTTTCTACATACAATGGAATATTAGCCTTAAAAGAAAAGGAGATTCTGCCATTCGCAACATCATGGATGAACCTAGAGGACATTATGTTAAGTCCTACATAAATCAGACACAGAAGGACAAATACTACATGACATCGCTTATGTGAGGAATCTAAAATAATCAAGTATACAGAAGCAGGGAGTAGAATGGTGGTTGCCGGGAGCTACGGGGAGAGGGAAACAGGAGGGTGTTGGTCAGAGGATACAAAGTTTTGGTTATACAAGGTGAATAAGTCCTGTCCTAGATATCTGCTGTACAGTTAGTGTCCATAGTTAACAATAATGTACTGTACACTCAAAATGTTGCTAACAGGGTAGATCTTATGTTCAAATCACAAAAAGTAATAACAAAGAGGACAGGAGGAAACTTCTCGAGGTGATGGATATGTTTATGGCATAGACAATGGTGATGGTTCTATGGCTGTATACTGATCCCCAAACTTGTCAAGTTGTATACGTTAAATACGGGCGGGCCGCCGGGCCGCACCATCCCGCCGCAGCCGGCGCGCGCAGCCGCCGCGGCCCGCCTTAGCCTGCCCCAACTCTAGCCTCGCTTCCGCATCCTTCCCGCACCTCCGCCACCTGTGTTCGGGGTCCTCGGCCGTGCTCGCCGCCCAGAGAGGTACCTGCGCCCGCGAAGAAGCCGCTCTCGGGCGGGCCCCGCCGCGGCGCCCTCAGGACAGTCTCTTCTTCCGGGGGCGGCACAATTCCCGTGGACAGAGAGGCGGCTCCTCGCGCGCCTGAAGGCCGGGCTCCGACCGCGAAGGCCCGGTTGACGCCGGCAGCCGCCACGATTGCCCGGCGCTCGGGCTGCGGAGAACGGGCGGCCACGCCCCGTGATCGCACCGCGGCTGCCTCTCCGGCCCGGCGGCTCCCGCCCTCGCCTCTGCGCGACGCCGCGACGCCCTGCCCGCAGGTGGAGGACGCGGCCCGCCGACCGGACCCGAGACGCAAGATGGCGATGGCTGCGTGACTGAGCAGCCCCCGAGCGTCGCTCGGAGAACGCTGAGGACTGACATTGGGCGGCAGCGGAGGGACGAGAGCGGGACTCAGGGGTCGTTTGTTCATCGTGGTTGCGTGAAGCTTGACTCCCTTTGGCGTGTTGCGGGGGGGCGTCTGCTGTGGTCCTAAGTCCTAGAGCACAAGGGAGCCACAGTAACCCGTATTTGTGGAATCGGGGCCCTTGAGAGTCGGGAAAATGGCGATGACGCTGTTGGAAGACTGGTGTAGGGGGATGGACGTGAACGCCCAGAGAGCCCTGCTGGTCTGGGGGATCCCAGTGAACTGTGATGAGGCTGAAATTGAAGAGACCCTGCAAGCTGCGATGCCCCAGGTGCCCTATAGAGTGCTTGGGAGAATGTTCTGGAGGGAAGAGAATGCCAAAGCGGCCTTGTTAGAGCTCACTGGCGCTGTCGATTACGCCTCCATCCCCAGGGAGATGCCGGGTAAGGGAGGCGTATGGAAGGTGGTCTTTAAGCCTCCGACTTCCGATGCTGAATTTCTAGAAAGGTTTCATCTCTTCCTAGCAAGAGAGGGGTGGACCGTACAAGATGTTGCCCGTGTCCTTGGGTTTCAGAACCCCACTCCGGCCCCAGGTCCAGATATACCAGCAGAGATGCTAAACTATATTTTGGGTAATGTTATTCAGCCTCTTTTTGAGTCCATATGGTACAAGAAGCTGACACTGTTCTCCGGGAGGGACATCCCGGGGCCTGGGGAGGAGACATTTGATCCCTGGCTGGAGCACGCTAACGAGGTCATAGAGGAGTGGCAGGTGTCGGATGTAGAAAAGAGGCGGCGGTTGATGGAGAGTCTTAGAGGCCCTGCTGCTGATGTCATCCGCATCCTCAAGACCGACAACCCTGCAATTACCAGCGCCGAATGCCTGAAGGCGCTTGAGCAGGTGTTTGGGAGCGTTGAGAGCTCTAGGGATGTGCAGGTCAGATTTCTGAACACTTATCAGAACCCAGGAGAAAAGTTATCTGCTTATGTCATTCGTCTGGAGCCTCTGCTGCAGAAGGTGGTGGAGAAGGGGGCCATAGATAAAGATAGTGTGAACCAAGCTCGTCTGGAGCAGGTTATTGCCGGGGCCAACCACAGTGGGGCCATCCAAAGGCAGCTGTGGCTGATCGGGGCTGCGAAAGGGCCAGCCCCTAACTTGTTCCAGTTGCTGGTGCAGATCCCTGAAGAGGAAGCCAAGGAAGAGGAGGAGGAGGCTGAGGCTGCCCTCCTGCAGTTAGGCCTGGAGGGGCACTTCTGAGTCCTGAGAAAAGGGGCTTTAGCGCAGGCCTAGATCACGGCTGCTTTCGTTCGTTGTCCCTGTGCTGTGTTACAGATGTGTCTCCTAGAAGTAAAGACTTAGTCATATTTTTTCTGGGGGTAGTCAGGCCTGCATATTCATGTAACACTAGTAAAATCGTGCAAGCGTGCACCAGAGCTGCTGCAGTAGGAGTCATGCTAGCTACAATGCCAGGGAAAGGTTTGGACACAAGTGCTCAGTGCAAGCTGTCATCATGGCATTATCATCAGTTCTGAAAAATATGTGAACGCGTGACACTTCCCATTGAGGTAATTAAATGTGAAATTGCATGTTCAGATGTTTAGTGCGGGGCCTGGCTAACACAAGAAGCGTTCAGTAAAAGTGTGAACTGTTATTACTACTATTGTGAATAGTTTTTGTGTTTACTGTAAATTGTTCCTGATTTATATTAACAGAAATGTGAATTAGATATTATTATTCAACTTAACAGTGCAAATTTCTTATTTTTCACCTTTAAACATCTAGGTCAGTTCAGTTGAAAAGTGTTCTGAAACTACAAAATGGGCTGTTAGAAAAATACTGCACTTACAGAGCTGTGTAAATTAAGTTTTCACTGATTGCAAGGGGCGATTAATATGAACCAGTTACAATATCTGTTCCGGCATTTCAAATCTTTATCATTGAAGAGTAGTTTAGCTTGTTCTTGCTGATTCCAGGTGTTCTAAATTTGAAGTTATCAAATAAATGTATATTAATAAAAATATTTTTTTAATTCTAAAAAAAAAATACAGTCAGCTTTTGTGTATGTCAATCACACCTCAATATAGTATTGGTTGTTTGTTTTTAAAGCATGTTGCTTTACTAAACAGTTGTCAAATCTTAAATATTTATACATTATCTTGCCATGAAGCCTATTTTTCCAATAAGTTCTACCAAGAACTTTATTCTTCCAAAGTGATTCTTTTCACAACCTCCTGAGATCATTTATCCCCTTTGCTCAGAGAAGTTTAATGCAGGAATTGTTACCATTTTCTTTCTTGTGAGTCTGATGGACTATGGATTCTCTCTCTAGAGAAATGCCCCTGTGTGCGTGTACACACACACGCACACAGACACACACACACACACACTGTTTTGCACATAATTCCTGTGGCTTTTTGACACCCAGAAGTCCATGGATCTAAGTTTTAAAAATCCTGAAAAGGAATGTTGGAGTCCTATAGCATCTCAGAAGCCAGGGTTATGATTCTTTTCCATACTGGCCAAGCAAGTCTAGATAGTGTCAGTATTCTGCTCTGCTTCTCAAGCACTGCTCCATCTACAGGCAATGTTCAGTTCGGACCTACCAAAGTTGACTGTCCTGCCAGAAGTCATGCCTTCAAATATCTCTTCCCTCACCCTCCCTGCTCCTCAAATGTCCTCAGCTGGCCTTGGCTCATTGCACTGGTGCGGGGCAGATACAATGGAGAAGCAGCCAGGGCAGGTGGAAGCCTTCACGTGGTACATCAGGGCTGGGTTCCAGCTTAGTTCTGCCTCCAGTGCTTCTGGGTTCCTTGATAAGCCTGCTTCCTAGATATCTGGTCAGTACTCCTCCCTTCCTCAGCTGTACCCCTGCCCTGAGTCCATCTGCAGGGCCACACCTAGAGAGTCACACTTGAGGAAATAGACTGCCTCCTAAATGTGAACCCAACTTGATCGGGGGCTCCCAGCAAACCCGAGAAGCTCAGAGAAGGGTCACAGTGCAAGTGATAGGCACTCACACTGAGCTTTCTTTCCCAGATGGTGGCAGGTGTTCTACACGATCCCTAAGTGGCAGAGGAATGGAAGTGCCCCCGCCCCCAACCTTCCAAAGTTGGGAGCCAGAGTATTGCCCCCACTGTGGTGTCTTTGGAGATTCAGATCTCATCCTAGATCAGTGTCTGGAAGGTATGAAGCTTAGAAGGAGTGTTCCCAACAGACCAGAATGCAGACGCAGTACCGAGGCTGTGTGTTTCAACCCTTCCATTCAATTCTCACTTTTTGTGCTGCCTCTAAAATGGGTAGGAATACCCAGATTCACGACTCATTCACTGGATCGTTTCAGCATGAGAATAAAGAAATTCCCATGGACTACTCTGTCTTAGGGTGAAACCAGGCAAAGCCTATTTGTAGACTTAGTCTTCTAAGATACAAAGTACATTTGTAATGAGTTTCCGTACTCCTCAGAGAGGGAAGAAAATATTAAAGCTTGTTTGCAAAACTTGCACAGGAAAGAGACTAGAGGCTAAAATTCCAAAGACCTCGTGGTTAGCTAGAATATCCTATCAGATTATTTAGCTTCTTTCCAAATGATTTTTCTTAAGAAATGAGTCACAGGTGTATATTCTGCCTTTTTCTAATAAAGTTTTGAACATCGACTTGGATATCTAAACTCCTTTGTAACATGCCACACAAGTTTCCCCTGGGGCACAGTGCAACAGCACCTCTCTCCTCGTGTAACCTGGAAGCCTGACAGGCCTAGAGGGCTCCAGCTGGCGTCTCTACCCACCATGTGGCTCTGCTGAACTGCCCCGACGCCCCAGCCGCCTGTGAGAGCTCACCTACTGTGCTCTGGGAAGTCTGTGCCCAGGCTAAGCTGCAGTTCTTTGTAAGGGGGTCTTCTGAAGGAGGGGGAGGGGCAGGGGAAAGCAAGGACAGGGTAATAAGTTTCCTGGCTCTGGCCTTACTCCAGTGTCTGAGTCTTTTCTCAAGTGCTGATCAAAATGGATAACAGCGCCACCCAGTGGCCAATCCCCATTAAAACAGTATCACTTCTCTCTCAAGCAGCAATTATCTAGTATGACAGCCACTAGCCACACGTGACTATTAATTACTTGAAATGTGGCTAGACAGGAAGCAAACCCAAGCAGAGAGTGGGGTCCAGGGAGCAATGCAGCATTCTCTTCTGCACCTGAGCACTTTGATGCTCCAGGAAGAGATGACCGAGCAACAGCGAGCCAGGGCTGCAAATTCCAGCTCTTTCCTTGCTCTCTAAGTGACCTTGGAGAAAGCACTACACTTGCTGTATCAGTTTTCTCTTCTATCGAATGGAAAGTATTTAACAAGCTGATCTCAAAATCCTATCAGGGCAAAATGTCCCATAATCTCTGTTGTTTCTTCTGTCCATTCCTGACCAAGTGAACCTGTAAGGAAGTGCCTGGTTTCCTGCTCATCACAGGTTCCCACCATTTCCTAGGGGCTCAAGAGCCCTGAGGAGACAGCAGAGACACCCACTCAGCATCTCAGTACAGTTCCCTCTTCACCGGATGCTGTCACAGTAGCCCTGAGGGGAAGACTAGCCAGGTGGTGATGGTTCTCCCCATTCTACAGATGAGAAGACAGTTTCAGAGGGGCTATTTGACTCATCCAGAGTCAGACACAGACTCATAGGTTGTTGGTGCTGGAAAAGAAGTCAAAGATTAAAGGAAGGTAGTCCCCACTGTCGTTTTACTCATAGGGAAACTGAGGTTCAAGATCAGGTGACCTGGCAGCAGCCTTGGTAGTGACAACAACAGACTCCTCAGGTTCCAAGACTCCTGGTCCTAGCTCATGTTCCTTATCTGTAAACTAAGGGCAATAATAGTGTTCAACTCATAAGATGGTTATGCACACAGCGCTCAGAGGCAAGTTCTCAATAAATACAGCTGGTATGCGATGCTGCCTGCATTCACCTTTTATCTCCAGTTAGGATCTCTCCCTGAGGTCTTTGGCTCGAACTACCCCAGACAGACTTTCCATAAAATAGTCACCCTTAGGGTATCTGCAGTGGTGGACCTAGAATGAATTGGGTGATAAAGATCAGTGAGGGACAAAATTGTTGAAGACATATTGTGCGGAGGGTGGGGAGGTGGCTGTGATTTGGGGAACGATTCTCCTGCAGGTGTAAAAGAATAAAGAGCCTGACGGTCCCCCATTGTAGACATGAATACCGTGGAGAGAGATATCCGGGTCCAGCTGGCAGCTCACAAAGAGTTATTGTCACTGCCTGTCTGACCTTGCCCAGAGTCCCCTGCATGAGTCCTCACAGCAATGAGTGCCAGTCATCAGAGCACAAAACGAGCTATATGTTTGTTCCCTCTTCTCTCCACATGGTGTTATCTCACATTGCACAGCACTTTACAGGTTATCAAGGTGAGACTTAGGTAGATTTTATCTTAAGTCATCCTCACAGCATCCCTGTGTGTGTTGGGGGTGCGGGGGTGGGTACGGGGGAGCAGAGAATGTCTGTCTTTGTTTCACAAGGCTTACCTCGCATTTTCCAAGCTAGAAACTGAGATGCAGAGACGGTTGTGCAACTTTGTATAAGGTCACACAGCCAGGACATGGCTTAGCCGACACCCAGCTTGTGGTCTGAGTCCCTCTTAGCCCTGTGCAAGTCTTTACTTCAAAGGTCTGCAACGGGCAAGTGATTTTAGCATCTTCCATTGCTTTGCCCAAACGGTAAATGCTCTGAGAAGCTTCATACAGTTCTGTGAGCAGGTCATACTCTTCCTTTGTTCTCTTTTTTTCTGTGCTTACTCTGAGCCCTGAATATACTGCCTAGTATGCTAATTAAAGGAACACAAAGCAATCATGCTCCAGGAAATCTCCAGTCCCTATGATGATGATGTGCCATTTTAAGTGGTCACATTTCTGAAAAATAATTCTTTTTCTAACAATTACAAAGGACTCTGGGTATCAAAGAAAATAACCTGACACAGCAATTCCATTCTAGGTATTTACCCAAGAAAAATGAAATCATAAGCCTACAAAATCACTTGTACATGAGGGCTCATGTACAACCCAAATATATATTGACAGTAAATAATGTATCCACACAGTGAATACCACTCAGCAATGAATGAAAAGAAGGCAGACGACATCATGGATGAACTCAGAGACATTTAGGTTTACCAAAAGAAGCCACGTACAAGAGTATATACTGTATGATTCTATTTAGATGACGTTCCAGGACAGAAAAACCAAACTATAGTGATAAAAATCAGAACAATTTTTGTAGAGGGCAAGGGGTGGGAAGAATTAACTAGAAAGGGGCACAGAGTAACTTTTTAGGATGTTGGAAAAGTTTACATCTTCTTTGGGGTGATGGTTTTACAGGTGTATATATTTGTCAAAACTCATCAAAGTGTACATTACACCTCACTGAGTGAATTAATAATACCTTCTCAAATTAGGCATTATTTCTAAAAGTCAAAATTGAGGAAAGAGTATGAGTCACTTTAGGAAACTATGGTTTCCACATAACTCTACTTACACATTTTGTTCTGCATATATGATTCCATAGGTCAGTGGTTTTATATATGTTAATTATGTGGTCACTTTGAGGAATTTTTCAGAAATGATCCTTGGCTTTTTGCTAGTCAGTCAATGCAGCATTGATTGAGCACCTACGATATGCCTAGAAACATCTAGGTAGTGGATTGGGAATACAGAAGTAGGTAAGACACAGGCCCATCCTGGAGGAGCCCACAAAGGAAGTATAAGTCAGAGATCACTAAGGTAAGAATAAGGAAAAAGCACCGAAAATTGTTCAGAAAAAGGTATCCACAAGGCAGTACCGTGTCCTGATTACGCGTCAGGGAAACTGAGCCCTGGAAAGGGATTTGACACACTGGGAAGGGAAGGGCATTCAACTGCAGGGAACAGCTTCTTTCACTCAACCAATATTTAATCCTCATTCATTGAGCACCTTGATATGCCTCCTAAGGAAGGTAATTTTGCTTCTGCCTAAGCAGGGGGCCTCTGGAATCAGACTGCTCGGGGTCTGCTCTTCACCAGCTGAGTGCCCTGAGCAAGCTACTTGGCCTCTCTGAAAAGATGGGGACCATCATGGCATTCACATCATCAGTGATTGTGCTGATTAGAAAACATAATCCATGTGAAGTGGTCAGCATAGAATCAGGAAATGTACAATAACTGTTAGATCCCATTATTGCTGTTGCCATCCTTAATATATGCCAGAAACTTAGGCAGGCCCTGGAAATACTGACAATAATTCCACGTTTGCATTAGTCAGCTTGGGCTGCTATCACAGAATACCATAGACTGGGTGGCTTAAACAACAGACTTTCATTTCTCAAAGTTCTGGAGGCTGGGAAGTCCAAGATCAAACCAGCAGATTTGGTTCCTGGTGAGAATCCTTTTCCTGATTTGCAGACAGCTGTCTTCTGTGTCCTCACATGGCAGAGAGAGAGAGAGACAGAGAGAGCAACTGAGCTCTGGTCTCTCATTCTCTTCTTATAATCACAGTAATCCCATCATAGAGGCCTTGCCCCTCATGACTTCATCTAAACCTTCTTATTTCCAAGGATCCCATCTCCAAATACCATCACATTGGGGGTTAAGGCTTCAATGTATGAATGGGGGTGGAGGGACAGAAACAGTCCATTAGGTTCTAGTAGGGGAGACAGACAAGTTTATAGATCATTAAAATACCATGTGCTAATCACTCGGAAAAGAAGAAAATTTATAGATTCTGTGTTGTAGATTATCTTCATTCCCACAGAGGCCCAGAGGAGGGAAATGACTTTGCTGAGTTTCTAGGGCAATAGCACAGTCTGGAGTCAGGCCTCCCGAGTCTTAGTTCAGGGGGATATCTATCTCTTACTGTTCCTTTCTCTGAAAGAAAAAGATGTATCCTTGCTCTTTCAAATTCCCTGGAGCTCTGATTATAGTTTTCTGGAAACAGAAATCTCTCCGCGACTGGAAAGACAGGCCAGGTGACCTCTTTGTCTGGTTCTTTTGTTCAATCCATTTATACAGAAGCAACTCTAGGCTGCTTTCTGGAAGGTGACAACCCCATCTTCCCCTCTGCACATCAGGCAGGGGCCTGCAGATGGAGACAGTCTGTCGAGGAGGGGTCTCAGGGCACAAAGAAATAAGGGGAAGCTTTCAAATGCTGGTCTGAGAGTAGGAACTCAGACAGACTGGCCTTGGGTCTACAGAGGCCCATTGTGATCAACTGTGGCTCCAGCTGGAAGCAGTGCCAGCCCTAGGGCTTTCCAGGTCAGGGACCGTGTAGGTGGTTTGCCCACCAATCCTGCAGCGTTTGTGCCCCAAATTTACTTCTGGGGGGTTTCTCATGGCCAATAGTGAGCATCCACCCTTTCCTCCTTTCCCCCTGTCATTTGAAGTGCCCACATATTCTCTCTCTCTCTCTCTCTCACACACACGCACATACACACACACACACACACACACACACACACACACACATATCATTCCAACATTTACCCACATTCTCAACTCACACATTAGCTCACACAAACTCAGACTTGCCACTCACTCTGACTCACAAGTACAAAATCATAAATCTACCCAATGCATGTGCACAGTTACACACACACTCAACCACATGTACTCTGACATACCCACACAGTCACCATACACACATCCAAATCCTTATCCACGTACAGGTGGCCCCTCATTCACAATGCTTTGCTGACCTCTCCCTGCCAATCACTTGTGATTTCTCAGAAGGGGACATTCAGGCATGTTTTGGAAAGCTGCCTGGATGTCTGTGTACTCACAGCAAAAACTCCCTGAACTGTAAACTTCCATGTGGTTCTTTGTTTTGCAATATCAAACATTACGAGGTGTCTGTTGAGTAAACAAATAAAGTACCAACTGCTTATCATATGATTCTTCCATTTGCCCCTGAGTCACTATTTTGACAAGGTCTTCCCGGGCCCCCCAGTCTTCCTGCAGAAGGCAGGTGTACAGGGCCTGGGAGCCCTAGGCTGCTGGAGTGGACAACCTCATAGAGGTGTTGAAGTAGCCCACCAAGACAAGTTCAGGGTCCCTGTGAAGTCGGGCAGAGAGCCTATGCCTAAGAATTCCCAGAGGTGTTACCTCCTCAACCCTGGCTTCAAGAATGAACACATCTAGAGACTTCCCTGGTGGCACAATGGTTAACAATCTGCCTGCCAATGCAGGGGACATGGGTTCAATCCCTGGTCTGGGAAGATCCCACATCCTGTGGAGCAACTAAGCCCGTGTGCCACAACTACTGAGCCTGCGTTCTAGAGCCCATGATCCACAACTACTGAGCCCATGTGCCACAACTACCGAAGCCTGTGCACCTAGAGCACATGCTCCGCAACAAGAGAAGCCATCACAATGAGAAGCCCGCACACTGCAACAAAGAGTAGCCCTCATTCTGTGCAGCTAGAGAACGCCTGTGCACAGCAATGAAGAGCCAATGCAGCCAAAAAATAAATTAATAAATTAAGTTATTTTTTACAAAAAGAAAAAAAGAATTAACACATCAACATAGAATGTCCCCTCCTGGTGAGGCCATCTGTACGTAGTCCTGTTGCTCACTCTAGTTTGGCTAAAGGCCTTTCTAGACAAGCAGGAAAGTTGTAAATGTTGATGCTCCCTATGATAGGCTGAATAATGGCCCTAAAAAATATCCAGGTCCTAATTCCCGGAACCTGTGGATGCTACCTTATATGGCAAAGGAGACTTTGCACATGTGATTAAGGACCTTGAGATGGGGAAGTTATCCTGGACTATCTGAATGGGCCCTAAATGTAATTAACAGAAGAGAGAAGGCAATGTGAGATGTGAAGAGAGATTTTGACGATGCTATGCTGAGGGCACTCGAGATAGAGGAAGGGGCCTGCAGAGCTCTAGAAGCTGGAAAGACAGGGAAGGGACTCTCCCCTAGAGCCTCTGGAAGGAGTGACACCTTGATTTCATCTCAGTGAAATTGGTTTCACACTTCTGACCTCCAGAACTAGAAGAGAAGAAACGTGTTGCTTTAAGACACTCACTTTGTGCCAATGTGTTCCGGCAGCCATAGGAAATGAATGGACCCACCACGGCAGGCTGGCTGGTCCCATGCCCTACTTCATGCCAGCAGGCTTCAGAGCCACAGAGGGGATGGATGGGGAGTCCAGAGGCACTGAAGTGCACCCTGTATTCCTGGGGGCTCTTTGCTGGAACATGCGGGGCACAGAGGTCTGGGAGATACAGCATGGGAAATGCCCCCGCAGGGAGAAAGAGCACCAGTGAGTCCTGGCTCCATGAGAACTAAGAAACAGGTGACAGGAACCCCAGGGAGCTGCCCTCTGGGTGCTCGCCGGCCCAGGACAAGTAGGGTCATGTTCAGGAGTGAAGAAAAACGCAGGGTCCTCATGGCGGCAGAGCCAGTACAGAGAGATGTCTCAGGCAGGGAGGAACTGGGGCTCTGACCATCATTCTTACGAAGAACAGGGCCCAGAACCACAACTCCCCGTCTCCGGAATGGGCAGTCCCGAGGGTTGAAGGTCAGGCATGACTGCCCAGATGTGACTGCTCCTAGAACATTCCCTGTTGCCACCCTGTGAGTCACTGCTGGGACAGGCCCCTGCAGGGCCTGGGAGCCCCACACCAAACCCCATCACAGCTGCCAGCTGGTGACACCCCATGTGTATTCAGTGCTAACGTCACTGTCCGCACGGGCTCTTCTGAGCAACTCCATTGCTTTTTCTCCCTGATCATCGTGACTCTTTCCCTAACTTATTTCATTTTTTATCTTTTATTAACTATCCCTCTGTGAGCTGCCTCAAAGCCTTTGTGGGGGGAAGGACATGTTAGTAAACAAACAAGTGGTCAGATTTCAGACAACCTGGACATATAGATGCAATCAGACAACATGCGGTCTTTTGTGACTGGCTTCCTTCATTTAGCATAACACTTTCATGGTTCATCCACATCGTAGTGTGTATCAGTACTTCATTTCTTTTTATTGCCAAATAACATGCCATCATATGAAAGGTGCCTGATTTTTTTTTAATTGTGCTAAAATACACGTAACATAAAACTTGCCATCTAAACCATTTTTAAGTACACAGTTCCGTAGTGCTAGGAATATTTATTGAGTGCAACCAATCTCCAAAACTCTTTTCATCTTGCAAAACTGCACTTTATGACCTAGCCTCAGAAGCTACATAGCACCATTTCTGCTGTATTCTATTGTTAGTAAGTGAATCACTACAGTTGGCTCAGAGAGAACAGAGACCCCACCTCTCAATGGGAGAATGTCAAGGAATTTGCAGTTTTAAAGCCACTGTACAAGTAGAGATACCTTCATCTGAGTACTCCTTTCTGCATGTGGACAGGTGGAAGTAAGCATCCTTAAAGTCTTCCTCCTCTACTGCTGTCATGTCTAAGTCAGAGTCTCCCAAAGAGCTGCGGAAACTCTTCATTGGAGGTTTTTGAGTTTTGAAACAACCGATGAGAGTCTGAGGAGCCACTCTGAGCCATGGGGAACGCTCACGGACCGTGTGGTAATGAGAGATCCAAACACCAAGCGCTCCAGAGGCTTTGGGTGTGTCACACACGCCACTGTGGAGGAGGGGGATGTGGCCACGAGTGCAAGGCCACACAAGGCAGATGGAAGAGTTGTGGAACCAAAGAGGGTCGTCTCAAGAGAAGATTCTCAAAGACCTGGTGCCCACTTAGCTGTGAAAAAGATTCTTATTGGTGGCATTAAAGAAGACACAGAAGAACATCACCTAGGAGACTATGTTGAACAGTATGGGAAAATTGAAGTGACTGAAATCATGACTGACAGAGGCAGTGGCAAAAAGAGAGGCTTTGCTTTCATAACCTTAGATGATCATGACTCCGTAGACAAGCCTGTCATTCAGAAACACCACACTGCGAATGGCCACAACTGTGAAGTAAGGAAAGCCCTATCTAAGCAAGAGGTGACTAGTGCTTCACCCAGCCAAAGAGGCTGAAGTGGTTCTGGTAACTTCGGTGGTGGTCGCAGAGGTGGTTTTGGTGGGAATGACAACTTTGGTCGTGGAGGAAACTTCAGTGGTTGAGGTGGCTTTGCTGGCAGCCGTGGTGGTGGATATATATGGTGGCCGTGAGGATGGCTATAATGGATTTGGTAACGATGGAAGCAATTTTGGAGGTGGTGGAAGCTACAGTGATTTTGGCAGTTGCAACAATCAATCTTCAAATTTTGGACCCATGAAAGGACGAAACTTTGGAAGCAGAAGGTCTGGCCCTATGGTGATAGAGGCCAATACTTTGCCAAACCACTAAACCAAGGTGTCTATGGCGGTTCCAGCGACAGCAGTAGCTCTGGCAGTGACAGAAGGTTCTAATTACTGCCAGGAAACAAACCTTAGCAGGAGAGGAGAGCCAGAGAAGTGACGGTGAAGCTACAGGTTACAACAGATTTGTGAACTCAGCCAAGCACCATGGAGGCAGGGCCTGGCTGCTACAAAGAAGACATGTTTTAGGCAATACTCCTATATGGGCCAAGAAAAAAAAAAGAACTGTATTTGTGACTAATTGTATAACAGGTTATTTTAGTTTCTGTTTCATGGAAAGTGTAAAGCATTCCAACAAAGGGTTTCAGTGTAGATTTTTTTTTGCACCCATGCTGTTGATTGCCAAATGTAATAATCTGATCATGACGCTGAATAAATGTCCTTTTTTTTTTTTTATGTGCTGTGTAAAGTTAGCCTACTCTGAAGCCATTTTGGAAAATTATTCCAACAGTGTGAAGTTAGAATTTCTTCAAGGTGATGCCAAGTTCCATTCGAAATTTATTTACAACATGCTTGGTTGGAGAAGCCATTGTCTTCAGAAACCCTGGTATAGTTGAAGTAACAGTTACTGTGTTGTAACCTGGAGTTCACCGTTAAAAGAATCACCCAAGCAAAGTCATGGAGTTTTTTGGTTGTTAATATGATTGTTGGCACATCCTATGCAGTATGTCTAAATTGAATTATGGTACCAGATAAAGTTATAGATGGGAACGAAGCTTGTGTATTGTGTATCATCTATTACCATGTGTAATCAATAAATGATTTAATACCCTCAAAAACAACACACACACAGAACACCGTACAAGTAAAGCATGAGATCCCAAGGTCCTGTTTGGGGTAATTCCAGGAAGCATCTCAGGTACATTTGGGGCCTTTCTTCCCACTGTAGTTGGGGGGTCTCATCTTGCATCCTGCACAGGCTAGTCAGAGGTTGTAACAGCTGCTCACAGCCTTCCAGAGCTGCACACAATGCTGGGCCAGGTGCAGGTTGGGGGACTTGGGTCTGCCTCTGACTTGCTGTAGACCCTGGGAAGTCCTACCCTCTCTGTGGGAGGCCACGTCTGGCCTTCTGGCCTCTCGATTGCTGAAAGAATCTAGGTTGACAGCAAAAGACTTTGCAAACAGGGAGAAAGTGACTGTAGGGGGGAGTTTCTCAATGTTTACCCAGGAGGAATCAGGCTGATCTAAACGCCCAGGATGATCAGTCAAAGGGAATCAGCCCAGACGTGAGCAAGGGACAGGGCTGCAAGGAAGGGTGGCCTCCAGGGATCTGTCTCCCACCTGCCTGTCCTCCGTTGAAGTTTTCCTAAGACTTCACAACTCAAGACCAGGGCTTCCTAAAGAAGCTCTCATCTTTTTTTAACCCCTTCTAAACAGGTTGTATATTTATTTGTATGACTGGTGCTCTCTCTACCCCTGGTCCCTGAGTTTGGGACGCAGGGCTAGGCTTGGGTTTGCTATCACTGTCCTCGGCTGCAAGCCCTCTTGACCTCTTAGCTGCTCCTTCCCCGAGCTGGGCACAGCCCTCTGTCCTGTCTGTCACCATCACCCCCCACCCCACCCCGGGGCCCTCCCCTGGTGACCCAGAGGCCCCTGGCTCCAGGCTCCCTCTTCTAGGCTGAGGTATTCTGTGGGTTGGGAGAGGGTAGCCCTGCTTTACATTATTCTGCTCCACAAATTATTTTCTAACGTCTTCCACAAACCACCCCAAACCTGCCACTCTCGTGGGAAATAAAACCATCATGTCTCAGAGGCTGCCTCTGTTTCTGCCACTTCCTTCCTCTGAAGCAATGAAGCCCAGAGCGTGTGCCTGCTGGGGTTAGTTCACTCGTTCAACGAATGTTAATGGACAGTCTGTGTTGTGACATGAACTCTTTTAGGGACTGGGAGTGCTTTCTTGAATAAAAATACAGAAACTCCTGTTCTCCTTGAGCTTCCATGTGAGTAGAGAGAAAGGAAGAATGAATAACCAAACGAAAGAGGATGTGGTGATGCGTACCGTGGAAAAACAGCAAAGCAGAGTAACCAGGGTGAGGGACACAAGAGGGATTGCAGTTTTAAACCTGCAACCTGTGGTCAGGGTAGCCCTCACACAGAGTGTGACATTTGGGAAAGAAAAGGGAAACTGCAGGGAGAAAAACATATGTTAAAAACACCTTGACGATCCTTTCTCCCAGAATAAATTTCTGACTTTTTAATTAATTAATTTATTTATTTACTTACTTACTTACTTACTTATGGCTGCACTGGGTCTTCGTTGCTGCACACAGGCTTTCTCTAGTTGCGAAGAGCGGGGGCTACTCTTTGTTGCAGTGCGTGGGCTTCTCATTGTGGTGGCTTCTCTTGTTGCAGAGCACGACTCTAAGCGGGCGGGCTTCAGTAGTTCTGGCTCACAGGCTCTCGAGCACAGGCTCAGTAGTCTCAGCACACATGCTGCATGGCATGTGGGATCTTCCCAGATCAGGGATCAAACCTGTGTCCCCTGCATCGGCAGGCAGATTCCTAACCCCTTGGCCACCAGGGAAGTCCCTCCTGCCTTTAAACATGGCTTTCAGGTTGTTGGTGGCCTGGCTTCTGCTTTTCCCAGCCTCACAAAGTCCACACCACACACACACACTCTCTGTCTCCACACTCTGATCAGCCTCTGATGTGCATACTCTCCCTGTGCCACACACAGCAGACTCATAGTGCTGTGTTATGTGTTATGTGTGTATCATACACTGTGCTACTCACAGCATAAGTATACAATAGTAGAGGTTTGGCACTCCCCTGGTGGTCCAGTGGTTAGGACGCTGCACTTCCAATGCAGGAGGTGCAGGTTGCATCCCTGGTAGGGGAACTAAGATCCCACATGTCACACAGTGCAGCCCCCTCCCCCACTGAAAAATAATAAAAAATAAAATAAAACAGTAGAGGTTGGTGAAAGAACGAAGGAGGTTATGACTATCGTACCCAAAGCAATTTACAGATTCAATGCAATCCCGATCAAATTACCAATGGCATTTTTCACAGAACTAGAAGAAGAAATTTTACGATTTGTATGGAAACGCAAAAGACCCCAAATAGCCAAAGCAATCTTGAGAAGGAAAGATGGAGTTGGTGGAATCAGGCTTCCTGACTTCGGGCTATACTACAAGGCTACAGTGATCAAGACAGTATGGTACTGGCAGAAAAACAGAAATACAGATCAATGGAAGAGGATAGAAAGCCCAGATATAAACTATGGTCAACTAATCTATGACAAAGGAGGCAAGGATATACAATGGAGAAAAGGCAGCCTCTTCAATAAGTGGTGCTGGGAAAACTGGACAGCTACATGTTAAAAGAATGAAATTAGAACACTCCCTAACACCATAGACAAAAATAAACTCAAAATGGATTAAAGACCTAAATGTAAGGCCAGACACTATAAAACTCCTAGAGGAAAACACTCTTCAATGTAAATAACAGCAAGATCTTTTTTGATCCACCTCCTAGAGTAATGGAAATAAAAACAAAAATAAATAAGTGGGAACTTATGAAACTTCAAAGCTTCTGCACAGCAAAGGAAACTATAAGCAAGACAAAAAGACAACCCTCAGAATGGGAGAAAATATTTGCAAAGGAATCAACAGACAAAGGATTAATCTCCAAAATATATAAACAGTTCATCCAGCTCAATATCAAACAAACAACCCAATCAAAAATGGGCAGAAGACCTAAATAGGCATTTCTCCAAAGAAGACATATGGATGACCAAGAGGCACATGGAAAGCTGCTCAACATCACTAATTATTAGAGAAATGCAAATCAAAACTACAATAAGGTATCACCTCACACCGGTCAGAATGAGCATCATCAGAAAATCTACAAACAGTAAATGCTGGAGAGGGTGTGGAGAAAAGGGAATCCTCTTGCACTGTTGGTGGGAATGTAAATTGATACAGCCACTATGGAGAACAGTATGGAGGTTCCTTGCAAGACTAAAAATAGAGTTACCATATGACCCAGCAATCCCACTGCTGGACACATACCCAGAGAACACCATAATTCAAAAAGACACATGCACTCCAATGTTCACTGCAGCACTGTTTACAATAGCCAGGTCATGGAAGCAACCTAAATGTCCATCAACAGAGGAACAGATAAAAAAGATGTGGTACATATATACAATGGAATATTACTCAGCCATAAAAAGGAATGAAATTGGAACATTTGTAGAGACATGGATGGACCTAGAGACTGTCATACAGAGTAAAGTGAGTCAGAAAGAGAAAAACAAATATCGTATATTAACACATATATGTGGAATATAGAAAAATGGTACAAATCAACCGGTTTGCAAGGCAGAAACAGAGACACAGATGTAGAGAACAAACATATGGACACCAAGTGGGGAAAGCAGGGAGGGTTACGGGGGAATGAATTGGGAGATTGGGATACCAAATTGTACACTCTAAATATATGCAGTTTATTGTATGTTAAGAAAGTAATAAAAAAATAAAGTGGAATTGGGAAAAAACAAAAAACAAAAAATAAAACGAAGGAGGTTAGCTGAATGGAGCTACATGGAAAACATGCAAAAATCCTAGCCATTAAATGTTCATCCCCAACCTCAAGCTCACTTATAACTGCAGATCATCAGCATGTAAAGGGGCAGTTAGAGGTCATCCACTCCAGACAGGCCCAGAGAGGAATAGTGCTGCCCACAGGGTCACACGGCCTTATTGGTACATCAAGGCCAGATATTCTGCAGAAGTAACATTTGTGCATGTAGGTTTTTCATAAGACTTCAGGTTCCTCTACTGAGACTCAAAAGGAGAAATGACTGATCGGATTTCCCCTCCACCAACTGACCAAGCATAAGCTGAGCACCCAGTTTAAAGGACCCCTGGCTGATCTCTGTGACACCCCAGGCAACACCATCTTTTCTGACTTTTCTGTCCCAGGGGTCTAGGTGTGCACTGGAAAGACAAGGGCAGACTCTCTGTTGTCCCTTGAGGGGAGGGGAGTCTACAGGTTGTCAAGTACAGAATCCGGAAAGAATCTCTTGCCAGGCACCAAGGCTTGGCCTTCTATGGTGTTATCTTATGAGCTGGGATTCTGTTCTCTGCCTGGGAGCCAGAGGAGGGGGGGCTCTGGTGGCTCAGAAAGAAAAGGGGCACTTTAGAACTTGAGGACTGTGATAATCAGAACACACACAAGGAAGTGAGAACAAAGCGTGAAGTTCAACAGAGTGTAATAAAGCCAACCAAAATAGTCAAATGAATAAAGCTGTTGAAAATCCTTCCATGGGGGTTTGGGGAGTGGAGGAGTGCAGTGGGTACCTGCCAGTGTGAAGGTCAAGTCTTCTTTTTTCTATTGCCCAGGTGAGACCCAGAGAGGTGAGAAATTACACCCAAATCACCAAGCTCCCGGGGTCCAGATGCTTCAGGAATACCTCTTCTCCCCATTGCTTCCTCCTGTACTCTTTCCCTGAGGCTCCCCCAATCCCTGATTTCCCTCAACCCACGCTATCTTTCAGACTGAGGCCCTTAGAAGCTGTGTGACCCTGAGCAAGTCGCTTGACCTTTGGAGTGGCTTACTCTCATAGTGCTGTCAAATGCAAGTTCGTGTGAGGCCAAACAAACCAAAATGTTGGAGTTCGGAGCAGAGAAAGGTTTATTGCAGGGCCAAGCAAGAACAGGGCAGCAGCTCATGCTCTAAAGACCCAAAATCCCCCATGGGTTTGGTTTCAGGGAAGCATTTTTAAAGGCCAGGTGAGGGAGGGGAGTTGCAAGGTGTGTGATCAGCTCGTGCACAATTCTCTGATTGGTTGCTGGTGAGGTAACAGGGTGGTGTCACAGGGGTCAACATCATGACTCCTCGGCCTCCAGTAGGTCTGGGGGTTACATGCTCACAATCATCTAGTAGTGAACTTCTTCCATTTGGTGGGGTTTTAGCATCCATAAAACAACTCAGGAAATTTGCATTAGATACTGTTATCTAGGTACTTCAGGGAGGAACTAAAAAGAGTCTGTGACTGCCATATGGCTGACTTACTGTTTAAATTCTTACCTGTTTCTCCTGGCCCAACTGCTATTTTTGTCACTTACATATTCACCCCTTCAATCACTAATTCTTGAGCCATGTGTTTGTGACTCAGGGGAGGCTTAGGTAAAGACTACAGCTTTTCTATAAAGAAGAGGCAGGCAGAGGACATGTGGGGAGAGGTCTGTCCCAGGAAGGCCCCATAGAGTCCTGCTCAGTTACAACAGGAGTATTTGCTGCAAATGGTGACAGTGGTTACCATTTTTTGAGCAAGCTCCCCTTGCCAGGTTCTGTGCTGAGAATTTAACACACAAGACTTCATTTAAGCCTTATAATACCACTATGACATAGATTCTATTATTTTTTTCTATTTTACTGAGCAGGATACCAAAGCTCAGAATATAAAGCCATTTGCTGGAGGTCCATAGCCAGTTCTTGGGGGCTTAGGATTTGAACTGAGGTCACACTCCAGGTTCAAGGTCTGCTGGTAAGGTTCAAGGTCTCTGGTAAGGTTTCTCTAAGAAGCCACTTTCCTCACAGAAGGACTGGCAAAGAGTCCTTCTAAATATATTTAGAATACTAAATATATTTTAAATTAAATACTGTTAAAAGTCCCTCATCCTTTAAAAAACTTCCCCCCAAAAACTGAAGAGGTGAAATGGACAGATAATACAGAAAAACAGAAACACCAATAAGAAAAAAGTTCCCCATCCTAGTAATCGAAGAAATACAAATTAAAATTACAACTGTATATTGCTTTTCTTTATCAGATTGGAAAAGACAAAAAAAGAAGGGGAATGGCTACGTTAAAAGCCTGGGTCATAACTTCTTTAATTTACTCCTAATTTGTTGCTGTTAAGTCCAGAGGGTGGACTTTTCAATATCTAACTCAACATGTGTTAAGTTTCGCACGGTTTATTTTAACAAGGAATAAATCTTTTTATGATAATCGCAAAGACAAGTCAAGTGCAAAACAGGAAGGGGCCAAACCGAAGGCAGGAGGGAGTCCGCCGCGCTGGCGGCTCTGGCCCCGCGGTCCGCTCGGCTTGGGACCTGGAGCTCGGCCGGCGGTCGGGCCGGGGCGGGTGCCCCTGAGGACCGGCGGCGCGGGGCGCCCCGTGGGGACCACAACTCCCAGGCGCCCGCGCGCGCCTCGCCGCGACCACGTGACCGCGCGGCCCGGGTCGCGATCCGGGCGGCGGCCGCAGGCGGGCGGGACTCGGAGCCGGGAGAGCCGAGCGAGCAGACGCGACCGCGGCGCCCGGCCGCCCAGCGCGCTCGCCATGGAGGTGAGTGCCGGCGCCGCCGAGAGGAGCGGAGGCAGGGTGGGCACTGGGGGGGCGGTCCCCGGAGCAGCCGGCCCCGGGCACCTCGATGGGCCCGCCGCCCCTGGCCGAGGGCTGGTGAGGGGGCGTGTTGGCGGCGTTGTCCACGGCAGGAGCAGGGCTGGGGGCACGCGGGAGGCAGAGCTGGCCGTAGCTTGGGGGTTTTCTTTTCGTGCGTTTCTGCTGCTGGGAGTCAGTCTGGCTCGACGAGCAGGCGTTGCGCGCTGCTGCGGAGCGGCTGAGGGTCGGGGCGCGGTGGATGAAGACGGAGTCCGGGAGTCCCCTGCCGTGGGCGCGGTGCCTTGGGAGAGATTCCGGGACAGCTCCCTCGAAGGGGGAATGCCTGGAGCATTTCAGCCTGCGGCCGGGCGCGCACCCCCGCCCCGGGCCGGTTCCCTGTCCTGGCAGGTTCGTGGTCGGATTCTCACGGGGAGAAAAGAAAAACAGCCCCAGCTGCTTTGCATCCTCCCTACACTTGGGTTAGAAATAGCGTTTCAGATGAGCTAGTTTTCTTGGTGAGTTCACCTGGGCTGGAGAGAATGACAGCTTGCAAGGCTCTGTGGTCTTTGAACAGATTTACGCAGTTTTCTTCATCCCACGAAGAACGTCATAGAATTGAAGATTCAGGAAGCCAAGGCAGGTCATTTAGTCAAACGCACACAGCCAGCTCCTGCGAGTCCTCCAGAAGGGGAAAACGGATGGGAAAAGCTTTGGGGAAAAATGCTCCAGGGACTTCCCTGGTGGTTCAGTGGTTGAGACTGTCCTTCCAATGCAGGGGACATGGGTTCGGCCCCTGGTCGGAGAACTGAGATCCCACATCAAATAGTTAAAAAAAAAAAAAAAGTTCCCCAGCCAGCCCGGGGCAGGACAGGAACCTTAATCTTCCCCTGAGGGCACTTTTTTTCAAAGTGTAAGTGACCCCAAATGAGAAAATAAGAAAGCAGGTCCGGTGATTGCTCTCTTCTTTACCACAGCCCCTCCCTAGCAGGGTGGGGCCCTGAACAAGGCACAGATAACCCAGCTGCTGGAGGCCGGGATTTATCCTAAGCAGTGAAGCAGGATGAGAGGCCCACCCCTTGTATATCTGACCACTGGGCTCTTTAACTGAAAACTGCAGCTCCGAGTCAGGGTGTGCTGGTTTGAATCTTTCTCTCCTGTGAAAAGGCAAGAGAGGTGAGTCTTTGTCCCTCCTGGGCTCCTTGCTCCCCACTGGGATGGATGCCCTGTTTTGGACACTTCCAGCTTGGAAATACTGGACTGTCTTCTCCTGGGCGCCTCCTGGTTCTCCTGCTTCAGAAGATGTCCTAGCCACCTGCCTCCCCAGCTGGGTTAGGTGTCCTTCCGTACCCCAGCTGGCTCCCCTGTGCCTCCCCCTTGCTGAATACATACACTCTGTTGTATATCTGTTCCCTCCATCTCCCCTAACAGATGTTTAACTCCTTGGGGGCTAAGGACTTGTCTCATTTATCTCTGTCTCCAGCACCTGCACCCCTAGCACAGCAGTTTGTTGATTGAAGTAATTATACTGTTTCGTGGGTGCAGGTCTATTGCAAAAATTGTTTGGGGCTCCTGAGATAGCTGGCCCAGGCCCAAGAATGACAGAAGGAACCTTGTTTTGGAACCTCTCTAATTAGCCACAGGGTGCATTCCAGTCATGCCAACTTCTGTATCAAGTGAACTCAGAGAAGGGGTAAAGGCGCCACACCTCCCTCCACCCCACCTGCAGAGATGGTGCCAAAGGCTTTTGAAATTGAATGAGCGCAATTCCAATGTAAATGGAATTTCACAGGATTATTTGTGCCTGTTTGTTTTTGCATATTAATCTTTTGTGAACATTTTGCCACTTCAACTGATATTCTTTTTGAAATCTTAACACGGGATATCTCTGGGTAGTGGGGCTCAAAATGATTTTTCCTTTCTTTTTGGTACTATTTCAACTTTTTACATTGAGCAAGTACATTTTCGTATTAGGGAGAGAAGCTATTTTATTTTAAAATTATTCCGAAAAATCAAATTGTACACTTTAAATATATGCAGTTTATTGTTTGTCAACCATATCTCAATAAAATTCTTTAAAAAAATAAAGTGAAGGTATACAACAAAACACACACACAATTATTCAATGTGATTTTTTAAAATAAATTTATTTATTTATATATTTATATATTTATTGGCGTTGGGTCTTCATTGCTGCTCGGGGGCTTTCTCTAGTTGTGGCAAGCAGGGGCTACTTTTCGTTGCAGTATGGGGGCTTATTGCAATGGCTTCTCTTGTTTTGGAGCATGGGCTCTAGGCACGCAGGCTTCAGTAGTTGCAGCACATAGGCTCAGCAGTTGTGGTACACAGGCTCAGCAGTTGTGGTACACGGGCTGAGCTGCTGCATGGCAGATGGGATCTTCCCGGACCAGGGCTTGAACCCATGTCCCCTGCATTGACAGGCAGGTTCTTAACCACTGTACCACCAGGGAAGGCCTCAATGTGATTTTTAAAAGACTGCCTAGGTTTCCATTTTTGTCTTGTGAGGTTTTGGCCAAATCTCTTCTCCTCTTGGGACTTCTTTTCCCCGTCTGCAAATGAGGAGGGGTTAGAAAGGGATTAGAATTGGACCAGATCAATGTTTTCCACACTGAATTTCAGCAGAGCCCAGACCTCTGTCCCCTCTTCACCCAGAGCCCTGAGTTTTATATAGTGGAGTTACAAGGAAGATTTTATTTGCCAGTGTACTGTGGAAAAAAGGTGAAAACCAGGGGACTAAAAATTCTCTGAGAAAATAAGTACATCCTGGAGATGTAATGTAACAGCATGGTGACCAGTTAATAATACTGTATCATATATTTGAAAGTTGCTAAGAGAGTAGATCTTAAAAGTTCTCATCACAAGAAAGAAAACTTGTAACTGTCATGAGGATGTTAACTAGACTTCTTGTGGTCATTTTGCACAAGTTGATATATACATATATCAACTCATGTTGTACATCTGAAACTAATGTTATTTGTCAATTATATCTCAATTAAAAAAAAGTTTCTGAGAACACGTCTAGCTCTGACGTTTGAAGATTCTATTTGGCCGTTGCCTTTGAAAACAAAGCCTTCCGCTAACTGATCCCAACTCAGCCAGGGTCTCCTTAGCTCACCCAGAGCACTGACAGTGTTTGTAGAGCTGCTTCTGCTGGCTGAGGTCTTACCTGGTTGCAAAAGGGAAACTTCCCTTCCTTGAGAGGGTGAACTGATTGATATCTCTGGCTTTAATCATGCCAGACATAGTCATTAAGCCTGGTGTGGGCATTTAGAATCACCATTCAGTTCCCATCTTGTCCCGCTTTCTTGGTCGTTGAGAGGCAGCATAGATGGATAGGGCTTTGGCATCTAACTAGACTTGAGTTTGAATCCCAGTTCTGCCAACTTGATAGCTTTGTGACCTTCAGCAAATTATGTAACTTTTCAGAGCCTGGTTCCTCATTTTCCTTCCTGTAAGATGGGCCTAACTGGCCCTTTCACACAGAAGACTGTGGTGAAATGAGATAACATATGAAAAGCCCTTGATGCCACCCCCCAGCGCAGGGTGGACCAGCTGCTCTTTGAGAAAAGCCTTCAGACAGGTGCTGCGTGCTCATTGCTTCTACTTTCATTCTTTCCATAAGACTGTGAGCTCATCGAGGGCAGAGATATTAACCTTTGTCCATAACGCTGGGCACAGAATTGGGCAAATGTTTAGTGAATTTTGAGGGAACAGGTGTGCGGTACAAACTGAAGACAGCTGTCCCTGGGCCCTTCCATGATAAACACTGCTGGAGCAGAACGGTGGGGACCCTGCATGTAAGGAGAGGCAGTCGTTCTTCAGCCTAGTGCTTCTCCATTGACTTTGGAGGGCACAGAGGGGGTCATCTCAGCATGCACCGAGAGCACTGTGAGCTGGTTGGCCCAGTGAGGATGGCCACCCCCCAGCACCTTACTTCTACCTGGAACAGGGCCAGCTCAGTTATAGCTCTGCTGCTGACGCACTGTGGGGCCCTGGGCAAGTCCCTGCCCTGTCTGGCCTCAGTTGGCCCTGATGACCCCTAAAGGCCCTTCCAGCACTTAAGTCCAGTGACCTCATTTTCCTGGGCCTTTAGAAGAAGTTGCTGGAGAGCATTAGGGAACCTGATTTCCACTTCTCTAAGCCCCCTGTGATGTAGTCCCTTCTCTTTCAGATGCATTTCATCTTCTCAGATGAGGTAATGCTTCTCTTTGATTTCTGGAGTGTCCACAGTCCTGCAGGTAAGAATTGGGAAGCCCAGACCTTTAGATTGAGAACCCTTATACCTCCAGGCAGTGGGAACCTGGGTTCTTATTGTTATGCTCTGTGGGCATTTTAGGGAACCTGACTCCTCTCACATAAACACTGAGCGGGAACTTTGCATTTATAATTCTGTTTGGAACCACCACCCTTCAGGCTGCAAAGGGCTCTGTTATTTCACTGATCCTCACAAAGGCCCTGAGAGAGGCTAGGGGGTACAGCTTTCGCCCTTATTACAGGGAAAGGAACTGAAGCCCAGAGAGGGGACAAGACTCTCTCCAGGGTCACACAGAGTAAGCATCAGAGCCAGAACTAGATCAAGGCCTCCTGTTGCCTCCTAGCACCTCCCTCATACAGGGTTCACTGTCCACCATCAGCTCAGAAGCCTAGAGCAGCTGTTGCAGCCTTTGACCTCAAATGAGAAGAGTATTCCTTTGACTTGAAAAGGCAAGAGTCAGGCACTAGTTCATGATGGAGTTATATTTCCACTTAAGTACTTACATTTTAAAAATAGACTGGTGAGCTGAGAGCTTTCACTCCCATGATCCAGTTGTCTCTGTTAGGAATCCACATGTCCCATTTGCCCATTCTCTCCAATCCTTCTCTCTCTTTTTATTTCTTTATACTGCCCCCCCCCGCCGTGTGTCTTTAGACCCAGTTCATATTGTCTTCTTCAACCTGTTGCCATTTTTACTCTTTGGTTTTAAAATCTCTGCTGGCAACCTATGGATGGAAAGTGCATTGATCACAATATTCAGTACACATCAGCCACCTACCAGGACCTCTCTAAAACCTGGGAATGGACTATGAAAGGTGTAACATAGTAGAAGGAACACAGGCATTAGAAACAGAGCAGGGTATGTTATTTCCTAGCTGAGTAGTTTTATTCAGTTACTTAGGACATTGAAGTCTGTTATATCTGTTAATAGAAATAATGTTTCTCAAAAATTATTTTGAAATAGTCCTTGTGATTTTAACTGTAGCTTGCTAGGCAAATTGTAGAATAAAAGTAACTACAAGTGGACTGTTCTTATATCAGTGATGGTAGTGGCAAAGGCGAAGATTATGAGTAAATCCAATGCTACACAGCTGAAGTCCATTTAAAATAATTTTAAAAACTGCGGTGTTTTGGAAGTGTCCATTCTTAGCTCTTAATTTATTCATTCAATACATTTTGTTGAGTACCTTCAAAAAAATTAAAAAACAAAATAAAATAAATAAAAATAGACTGGAAGCAGCCGAGATGCCCATCCTTGCAGGTACAGATCAAATAAATTACGGTCCTCCTTACAATGTGTTACCATTCCAATAAGCTACTGTGGGGTAAGACCTAGTGGCTTAAAACCACAGCAGTCATTTTATTATCCTTTCTCAAGGTTCTGAGTTGACTGGGCTCAGCTAAGCAGGCCTCTCTCAGAGTCCCTCGTGCAGGTGTAGTCAGACAGTGGCTGGAACTGGAGTCGTCTTAAAGACTTGCTCACTCTCATGTCTACGGATTGATGCTGGTTGTCAGCTAGGACCTCAGCAGGGGTTGCTGGCTGAGGTCCTTGTGGCAGGGTGGCCAGGTTCCAAGAGTGAGTGTCCCAAGAGAAAAAGGTAGGGGGGACAAAAGAGAACAAGGTAAAAAATAAAAAACAAAAACAAACAAAAAAAACCCATGCCTAGTTTTTTAAGACCTAGCCTTGGAAATCAGAGTGTGTCACTTCCACCTTTATTGGTTGAGATAGTCACAGAGGTCTTCTCAGGCAAAAGAGAGGGAACATGAACCCCACCATTTGATGGCAGGAGTGTTGACACTGAAAGACAGCATGTGGGGTGAGATACAGTGAGATGGCCATCTCTGGAGAATCTAATCTATCACAGATGCTATGGAGCCACAGAAATAAGGTTGAGCTGTGTGAACTAAGGGGAACCCATGCATGATGTACAGTTGGATGACAACATCAGATGCCAGAGTTCGCACAGAGAGGGTGCTGTCATTTAGACAAACATTTATATATACACTGAGTATCCATGGAAAGCTATATACACAGGAAACTGCTAACAGGCTACTTTGGGGAGGGGAACTGGGATTTTGGGAGACTAGGCTGGGAAGAATACTATACCCTTTTGTAGTGTTCGAATTTGTACCGTTCGAATTTGTACCATGTGCATGCAATTACCTGTAATTTTATATTTTAAAAACCTGTATCTTTTGCAGATGATTTCCTCTTGGAAGCCCAATAAAATACTATATAGCTGAACCATGTAGTATCCCTCCGCTTGTAAAAGAGAAGTAGCAATTAGCAGTTAATTTTACACAGCAGTTCTAATAAGCACTTAATGTTTTCTGTAAAATAGCTTATTGGTTTTCCCCCACTATTACAAAAGTAATACACAGTAGAAACTTACAAAAATTTGGTGAGCAGAAAATAAAAAACTGTATCCTAATTTGCTGAGATAATTATGACTTCTTTGTTGTATCTCCTTCCTTCCAGACTTTTCTGTGTATACACACACACAGAAACAGGAACTTGCTATACATGCTCCTCCCTTAACAAGAAGTCAGGACAGAGATTTGGGCCATCTGCTGGGGGCACAGCTGGGACGGTGGTGCATGTTTTCTCCCCACCAACCCCCTTACCCCCCAACCCCTACCCCCGGCCCCTGGCTTTGCCAGGCAGCTTCTCTTTCAGATCTCAAAGCCACACTCCAGTAGGCCAACCCCACCAAGGAAGGGCTGGAGGGGGAAAGAGACAGGAAGTTCTGGGCCCAGCAAGGGTGGGGAAGAAGATGCGGGAGGGAGGGAGAAGGAATAGATTCAGAGCGGGTGGGGGAGGTGCCCTTCCGCCTCCTGTGCCACGTCCCCAGGAAAGCTGCCAGAAGGGGAGCCTTGCTTGCTTGGCCGGGCCTCTGTAACTCAGCCTCCTTTGACAGGCATGGCCCTTTCCGTGTTGGTCGTCCTGCTTCTGGCTGTGCTGTATGAAAGCATCAAGGTTGGCAAAGCCAGGCTGCTCCACCAGGCCCTGATGAACCTGTCCGTCTCCACCAGCCAGCAGCTCATCGAAGAGACAGACCAGGATTCTTTAAGCTCAGACTCCCCCCCAGTCAACAGAACCCACCTCAGGTAACAGGCACGGGGTGGGAGGGGGTGTGGAAAATGGGCAGAGTCCTCACATTCACCCTGAGAGGCAGGCTGGGCCTGCAGGGCATTTAGCCGCACTGCACAGAAAGGAAATTGAGGCCCAGGGAAGGACCAGGACTTGCCGAAGTGCTTCCAGTTAGTGAGTAGTGACGTGAACTAGAGCCCAGGTCTCCTGATGCCCAGGCTGAAGCTCTCTGAACAGGCACGTGGGAGGACCCGATCCTCAGGACTCTGGTGCAGGCCTCAGTCTAGCCACAGGGCTGTCCGCCCAGCCTCCCCCAAATCTCAGCAGGCTTCCTTAGGTCACTAAGGCTTCCAAACCCAAGATGGGACCTGCGGCTGTCTACACACAAACGGTAAGAGTTGTTGTCAGCAATGTATCCAGCTTGGTGGGGGTAGCCTCTCCTTTCTTCCCTTCCCGTTCTGATAGGACAGCTGCGCGGGATCCTCAGTCTGCCCTCTCTGCAGCTCCGGCTGTGCTTAATGTGCCTGCCTGTTTCTTACGTGGGTGCCTCGAATAGTCACAACCCCCCTGCAAGGGAGGTATCCTCATACCTCTTTTACTAATACGTGTTTCACTGATGAGGAAATTTAAGTTCAGAGAGGTTAAGACATTTGTGCTAAGGCACGGTTAGTAAGTGGCGGAGCTAGGAATTAATCTGTCGCCAAAGTCCATGCTGTTTCCATTGTGATACTGCCTCTCACAGTAGATTCAGGGGGAAAAAAAAAAATCTGCCTTACTGATGATTTTGTATTATCCCTTTGCATATCTCATTTTCCCTTTTTGCCCTGGATACCAGGAAGCTCAGAGCTAAATATGGTGAAGTGATTATCCTAAACTTGTACGGGTCCCTTTTCTCTTATCACTGGTTTCTGATATGTCTCTTTAAAAAGAAATCTCTCCAGGGTTAAGCATACAAATTATAAATAAGCTAGTCCTGTAACTCAGTTGCTCTTTCTACTCCCTGACACCAACTCCTAGCTTCCAGCTCATTACCGGCATTAACTTGGCTCTCCTTTTTATCTAGGTGGTTTTTGTGTCACTTCGGCCAGTCTCTACTCCATGTCGCGCAGGTAGTCATCGGCTACTTGATGATGCTGGCTGTTATGTCCTACAACACCTGGATTTTCTTCGGCGTGGTCCTGGGCTCAGGTGTGGGCTACTACCTCGCCTACCCACTTCTCAGCATGAGTTAGCTAGTGAGGGCTGTGCAGGCTCTGGGGGCTGTTGAGAGCTGGGGCCCCACCTTCTAGACTGAACTTCCAGCCCGTCTCCTCTTTCTTCTGCTGGCTGTTCTCACGGCATTCCCAGCTCCTGGAAACTTTCAGCTGAAGCCAGCACTTGCTTCCTGGAGTTCAGAGGCCACTTCAGCTCCTCAGCCAGGCTGCACAGAGCCCAGGCATAGTCCTTCTGTGCTTTAAAAAGGCTGCTGTGACCACAGGGAGGATGGAGAGACCAGAACAGGGAGCAAGTTTAATGATGATGGCAGCATATGCTGGGACCTGTTTCCCTTTCTTGGGGGGAGACTAAGTGACAGCAGACTAAAGGCAGAGAAGCAGCCCTGTTAGGAAGGCTTTGACCTATCCTCCAAATAGAGGCAGCTCCTCCCATCAGACAGCACTGCCTGCAGGAGGATGACAGTTTAATGGCTTTAGGTGTTGGGGAGATCTTCATTGCCTTAATTACCCCCCCTTATCCTGATCCTACTTCTATGCAAAACCACGAACTGAATTGAATAATATTCAATACTAATGTCCTCTATTTATTACTTACTGCTCACCCATAATGATAGGGTGTGGAAACGTGATTCATTCATTTAAAATACTGGGTAAGCCACAGGGGTATTGATTGAAGATGCAATAAGCAATCAAACCAAAGCATTACACTAGTAGAGTTAGGTGGGGCTCTTAAGATATTTGAACCTTTTCACTTTAAAGAAAAGGAAGGAACAGACCCAGGGAGAAAAAATCACTGCTGTATACTGTAATGTCTACACTCAAGTACCTCATGGGCTAGATGAAAGATGGTCTGAAGCTTTGAAAATTCAAAAAGAAATATATTTTAATAAATATATATTTTTAAATAGCCTGTGACCATTCTGTTTCTCCTCATTCAAACAGCAAGCTCATGTAACCCTGATAACAACTGCAGGAGCTGAGTGGGGCCGGTGGAGCTTGGTAGTGCTGGCAGTAGGGCTGTCCAGGGACTGAGTCTGTCTGTCTGCTATGAGGACAACTCTGTGCTCAGCGAAACCCAGCCCTGAAATGCTCTTCCCTCAGGCAGACACCCACAATGCCAGCCTAGTCGTCAGCCATTCTTTTGTCCACATGACAGATATTGATGGTGAACCTGCTATGAGAAAAGTAATTGTCACATGGACTACAAACACTCATGTCAGCACAATTATTAGCACCTTCTCTCCCTGCGGGCAGGGGCAAAATATACCAAAACCACTTCTTAAAATTTACAATAAGAAATAGCTGTCACAGAAAGTATAGTATGTGATGCCGTCAGTACTGATCCGTGCATTCTCCCCACATAAGCAGGGAGTTAGAAAGCTGCTCAGTGTCACAACAGGTGTAAGAATTCCTGTCTTGCTGATGGAGGCTCTGGCATCCACCTGTATGTCCTGACAAGCTAAGGCTCCTCCCCTGCCCTAGGGCACTACTGAGATAAGAATCTCCATAAAAACTCTTCCGTTTGATAGTCTCTTTAAATGTGGTAATATATCTGAGGCTTGCACAGCATGGAGGGCTTTTTTTAAAAAAATCTATGCTCTAGAGAAATGGATTACATTGCCACGGTAAGTAGGCAATTCAACGTTCTTCAGAGCAGAGCCAAGTCACAAAAGGTGGTATTTTCTCCAGTTGAATTTTTTTTTTTTAAACCAACACCTATATAGTGCTTAGTATGTGCCAGGCAGTATTCTAAGCACTTCACAATATTAACTCATTTAATCCCCACAATAAGGTAGAAACTATTTCTGTCCTTGTCTTAGAGATGAGGAAGCTGAGGCACACAGAAATCAAAGTCACCCAGCTAGTACGTGGCAGAGCCAGGCAGCCTGGCCCAGAGTCTGTTCACCAACTCAGATGAGGGTTGCGGCTGACAGAGTAACTGGCTATGGCCACACAGCAGCCAGTGGAACAAGGGTGTGAATGTGGATAACGGAGATGAAAAGTCTATGCTAACAGGGCAGAGATTCTGTCTCAGGAGATCTGGGGTGGGACCCGGGGGGCTGTATTGCTGACAAGAATCCCTGCCCTCCTCCCTCAGCCCAGATGAATACTGCTGGCGTGGCCAAGAGCCCTGGCTCTGGAATCCAATGGCCGGGATTTAAATTCTTGTTCTGCTATTTATTAGCTATGTAACTTTGGACACGTTACTTTACCTCGCTAAGCCTCAGTCTCTCTTCTATAAAACGAGGATAACAGTGTCTTCTGTAAGGGTTGCTGGAGGTGAGACAGTCTGGGTAAAGGACTCCACAACAGTGCCTATTTGTTGAACAACAAAGTTTAGTAAATGGTAGTTCTTATTGCCTCCCAGGCCCACAAATGGGAGACAGGCTCAAAGCTGTCATCAAAAAGGATGAGGTCAGGTCAGATGGAGTGCAATTTGGGTTCCTACCTTATAAACAGTTTAAATCAGGGAACATTTTTATTAAAAATATTCTACTTTTTGAAGACGGGTTGATTGTCTTTGGAAAATCCTAGAATAAGTAAAATGACGACAAATATTTTTTCACTACTATTCCTTGCATTAGTCCTGAGCCTCAACTCAGAGGGAATGGAAGCTGCTCTCAAAGTGAAGACTCAGTCTCTCGGGTGCCATGATGGATGACAGGAGAACACAGCGACCCTCCCACCTTCTCTGCATGGCCTCCTAGGGTGCAGGACTACACCTGCAGGAGCTAGTGGGTGACAGGACTGGTCCTCAGACAACGCCACTGCCCTGAGCCTTAAAGTAGCTGGGATGAGCTGGGATAGCAGAGTGGTGACTTTCTTGGAAAGCCTGAAAATTCCAGGGTTAAGTACCAAAGGTAACATGTCACAATGCTTTCACGCGTGTTAACCAACCCAGATCTGTTAGAGCTCCTACCCCTAGATTCCCAGAGAGCACAGACGGCCCTCAGAACCAAATTTGATTTCACCCCAGAAGCTTGAGTCAAGTTTCATTGCAGACATTTATTTTAGTTTTGTTAATTTCAAATATTCATTGACCTCTTACACCAGATTTAAGGCAGAGAAGAGATATATTATTCTCTCAGGACTGCAGGCAAGGCTGTTAACTGGACCAGGTTTAGATGGTATGTTCCACCCTTGGTTCTACCGGGGAGACCTCACCCCAGGTGACAGTCCTGCTGCTGGGACACAGTTGAGCACTGAAAGGCAGATCAGTCTGAGAGTTCAGAGAATAAAAAGCTTGGGAGAGGGCAGGACTTTTGTAGGGACCGGCTGGAGGGGAGCCCCCCAGCCCTTCTTCCACGGGGGACTCTGAGGCAGGACCACAGCGGGCTGCTGACAACCCCGTGTTCTGAAGACAGGGTCATACTCCGCTTCACCCGGCCCGGAGGGGGCCAGGCGTGGGCTCAGGAGCCAGCTGAACTGCTGTCCTCAGAATGCTCACCTGCACCTCAGCCTGGGGCTTGTCTGGACCCAGGGCTGGCTGTGCAAAATCATGCTCAGGGCAGGGTTAGCAGAGAGACCTTTGCACCCGTTTCCTGGGTCTTCATCCCAGCCAGTCAATGTCATCGTCATCGTCATCGTCTCCAAAAAGGGGTGTTGGGGGTGGGCGTCCCTTCATGCTCTGACAAAACAGAAAAGAGTAGTGAATCCTCCCTCGTCCCTGCACCAGGTGGTCTTCCCGCCTGACCAAGGTGCAGTGACCAGCTCTGTTCCTGGCTCCAGGCTGGAAAGGAGGTTGCTGCTTAGAGTTTTACTGAAAGCACTAACCCCGAAGCCAGCAAACCCCAGGCTTCCAGAAAAGCTGAGACAAGCAGCCAGAGAAGGGAGGCAACTTTTCAACACAAGAGACAAGACGACCAACTTTGTTTGGCTAATTTTGTCATTTATTTGAGAAACACATGTATTGATTAGACAGGTTTCCTCTTGTGGTAACTTACACATTTCATGTGGGAAAAGGGTCAAAGGGGAAAGTGGGAGTAGGATGAAGAGACAGAAAAGCAGCACAGCCCTAAGGGAAGGGGACGCAGGAAGAGGAAGGGAAGCTGGGAAGAATACATCACATTTGAAAAAATGTTGCTGTGGCCTGAGGTGGTCTGTCTGGCTCTGGACGTAGCCCCACCATTTGAGAGAGTCAAATTTAGAGGCTTGGCCACATTATCAGGTGGAGATTCCCAAGATGAAGAAATCCCAGGAACACAGGGCCACAGCCTCGTACCCCTGGTCTCACTGGCCCCTGCCTCACTCCCTCCAATCAGGTAGGAGGATAAGGGGGATTAACAGACCACCAAGGAAACGCTCCCCTCTTTTCATGACTTGAGCCCCTGGCCTTTTTCTTCTGGGTTGGCAGGGAACAGATCCCACGGGGGCAACAGGGACTGATGCTGGAGACAGGTACACTGAGCATTCTCTGCTAAGGTACCTTCTGCTCTGGGGAACTACTCTGGTCCAGGATCAGTCTTCACAGGGCCATCCAAAGGGAAGGCAGTGCGATGTGGTCAGAGGTCCCTGAGCTAATTCCGTCGCCACCACCAACTAACAGACCGTGTACCTCTCCCCGGCCATCGATTAAATGATCTCTAAATTCTGATGGTATGAGATTTTAAAATGTAGCTCATTGCTTCTGTTTTGTTCCAGCTAAAGTTCTGGCTCTGCATTTACCAGCTATGTAACCTTGGACCAGCTATAAACCTTGGGCATGTTATTTAATCTTCCTGAGCCTTGGCCCTCTTTCTATAAAATGGGATAAAAGTGCCTACACCTCACTGAATTGTTAGAAGATTAAATGTCTGTAGTTTTCAGAGTACCCAAGAAATAGACATTAACTTGATGATATTAGTATTAATACCAACAATATCCTGCTAATATGAAAATTCCATCTTTATATAGGGCAGTCACTTGAGATACTCAGTTGGCTTTCTGTTCGTATACAGAATTCTCAAATGAAAATTTAATTCTTGGGAAGAAAGGCTAATGGAGGAACTGGTGCACCTTCTCCAGTGGAACACAGGCAAGAGGGAAGGGTTCTGGTACACATGAGCCAGATCCCAGCTCCTGTCACAGCCATTTTCCCAAGGTTTTGGCAAAAGGCAAAATCCATTTTGGTTAATACATAAGGGGAGAAAATCTTCCCTCATTCACCTCATGTTTCTGTTCCTGGGACAGACTGAGCCTGAATCTGATCTGTGTTCTCCACCCGCATTTTACTCAGTGAAACTGTCATTACAACACTCAAATGTCCTAGGGACAGCCAAGAAAGCTTTAACTTAGCACAACGGGGACCACGAATGCAAGAATCGGGGTTCTGATCCAGGCTCTATCAGCAGCTCACCTTCCCGGCCCTCACTCTGGAGCTTTGTAAAGTGAGGCTACGCGATCAGTGCTTAACCCATTTTTTGCCCAGGGATGTTGTGATGACAAAACAAGGCAGCAGGTTGGAAAGCAGGCTGAGGAAGCAGAAAATGCTTAAAAACAGGTGGTCTTAGTCAGAGCCTGGGGTTTTAGTCCTAGCTCTGCCATTAACTCACTCTATGGCTTTAGGTAAATCATCCTTCTGAGCCTTCGTCTGTCTATAAATAAGGATGCTGGACAAGAAGACCTTCAAAGTCCTTTCCAATACTAAAATATAATACCTTAGCAGAGCTGAGGAAACCTAAGGCTTTAGGCATTCTAATACAGGACTGAGCAGCCCAACTTTCTTTACTTAAAATAGAAACCACTGCTGTGTGAATGGAGACTGTGATCCTTTTTTAAGAATAAAGTGGTATGTGACCATTCCTACCATGCTTACAGAGCTGCCCCCTCCCAGCCCCAAGCCTGCTCCCACAGGGCCCTGAGCACAGAGCCCAGGGAGTAGGCCACCAACAGACTCCATTCCTCTTCTCACAGCCAGCAGGGAAGGGCCCCCAGGGGGCAGCGTGAGGACTCGGCAGTGCCTGGGATTTCCTTACCACCTCGTCTTCATCCTCCTCCTCAGCCTGTGCTTTGGGCCTCGGAACTTTCAGAGTTGCCCCTTTAAATGGTTCCTCCTCTTCATCCTCAGAGAGACTGAAAGACAAAGCAGGAAAATCAAGTCAGAGGAAAACACTGTTTCTGCTCCAGGCCACAATGCCCACAGGCTCTGGGGTAAGAATCAACTAGCTGCGGTAATCACCCAGGAATTCCTCCCTTTCCACACTGGCCTCCCAGCTCTCTTGACTCTCTCCATAACCTACAGCCAGATCGATCTTTTAAAGCCAGTAAATCAGACCATGTCACCCTTCTGCTTAAATCCCTTTAATAGCTTCTCACTGCACTTGAAGTCCAAATTTCTAACAGTGACAACAAAGTCTCACATGACTTGGCTCCCACTGAGTTTTCCAACCTCAGTGTAACACCACTCTCCTCCCACTCACTGTGTCTTCTTCCTTGGTTGTGTCCTGTCCCTCCTACCAGAGCACCCTGCATGTGCTATTCGTGCTTTTTGCAAGTGCTTCTTCCCATTCTTGGCAGGGAAGGCTCCTACCCACCCTTCAGGTCTCAGTTTAAATGTTACCTTCTCAGAATCCTTCCCCAATCACTCTAAAGTAGAATAACCCCCTCCCCCCGCCCTTCATGCTCTATTATACACCCTGGTTTTTTTCTCTTTTTATGAAGCATTTGTCATGCATTTATAACATACAGTTTGACCTGCTCAGGCTCACTTATATGTAGACTTTTTTCAATAAATATGTACTAAAGTACTATGGGACCTGCAGTTGGATGAATCTGGTGCTGAGTCAACTGTAAAGTTATACACAGATGGTCAGCATCTTTAATCCCTGCATTATTCAAGGTCAACTGAATAAGTGTTTGTCTTCCCTACTAGACCGTAAGCTCCTCAATTCAAGAACCAACTCTGCAGCAGAGCAACTAAGCCCATGAGCCACAACTATTGAGCCCATGTGCCACAACTACTGAAGCCCACATGCCTAGAGCCCGTGCTCCGCAACAAGAGAGGCCACCACTCACCACAACTAGAGAAAGCCCGTGTGCAGCAACGAAGACCCAACACAGCCAATAAAGTAAATAAATTTATATATTTAAAAAAAAGGAACCAACTCTGCCTTGCCTCCCCACACTACGGCAGCGCCTACCACAAAGCCTTTTACACGGTAGGTACTGAATAAATACACGAATGAGTGAAAAAGGGAATCAGCCAGCCAGTCTCTGAGAATGAGTCACCACCCCTGGAAAAACCAAAGACAACCTCTACATGCAGCCGCCTCACACCTGAAACTGCCCAGAGGACACACCTGGGATGCTGAGAACAGTGTTCGGATCCAGGTCCTGCTCCCATGGCCGCAGATGCTGCCTCTGTGCTGCACGGCTCCTGCAGGCAAGCAGTGGAGCTAGTGACACCCTCGTCTTTCTGGAGCTCTGGAGCCCGAGGCTCTCCTCCTAGACTTTCGGGCCCCATGGCCCGTGGGTCCACCTTCTCGGGGTCTGAAATCAGGGACAGTCTTGTGGAGCTTTCTTGTTCCCTGACACAGACATCTCCCAATGGGTTGGCTGCCAGCGCCTTCTCACCCTCAGTGTCCACAGTTACAGGGCCTGGAGGCTCGGGGGGAATTGAAGTGGGGGGCCCCAGAACGCTTCGGGAGGGGAGGCAAGCCGGTTCGGGAGGAAAGGAATCTTCTTTTATCCCTGAGCACGCCTCTGCTTCTGAGGACTCCCCTTCCCTTCTCTGTGCGTCATCCTGGGGAGCAGGGAGGGCTTGAGGAGGCAGCGGGGCAGCTTCCTGGACCACCTGCTCCGACGGCACCGTGGGAGGCTCCCTCCTCTCCCTGCTCGAGGGTGCCTGACACTGTCCAGAAGGGCTCTGAGGTCGCTCCTCTTTCTCTTCCTCTTCTTCTTCCTCTTCTTCACTGCTGCTCTCTCCCTTCTCTCGCTCGTGTTGGTTTAACAGCCGAAGAGTCACCATCTGTTCAAAAGCCAAGAAGGAGGAGAGGATCACTGACCGGAAACAGAGGCACTCCTAGTTCTTCAGTCCCTACTAACACAACTGGTCATCTAGTTCCAGTGACTCTGCTTTTCTGTTTGTTTTTTTCAGTTCAAATGACTTTGTTTCTTCCTCTCAAAGGGGGCTGCCCATATCTGTGCAGATAAGTTATTCCAGGCATCTTAGTTACTGATGAACAGTCTTGAATCACTTTTCACTCAGGATCCCTTAGACGGTACTTAAGCAACAAGATACCCATCTCAGCGAAACACCTGATAGCTGGCTGTACCTTGATGGTGTTCATGACGGTCCCCAGAATGGTCCTGCCATTGTAGGACTCCTCCAACTCAAACTCTCCCCGCAACGACTGAAACACCTGGTTCATGATCTTCTTGACCTGTATGACGACAGGAGGAGACAAAAACAGTATCAAAACGTACGCTGCCAAAATCAAGCGACTAAGGGATGCATATAAATTCCAGAGGGAGGTTTGGAAGGCTAAAACGAAGCCCTCTTAGAACTCTACAGCGGGACACAGCTGGTCAGGAACTCAGACACCTAAGGCTGTCACTGTGGAGAGGACAGTGTTTAATACTGAGCAGCACTCGAGAGAAGGGCCACAGAGAACGGGTAAGCTGTGGCGTGTGCGCCCGAGACTCCTCAAAGACCCCTGACACCTTCCTCCCACCTGGCCGCCACGACAGCTGCCGTGGGCTATGAGGACGGGTGGCTGGAAGATGCTGGGCACACTCCCCACTCCTCTCCTGTGATTTAGAAACACTTCCCTCTTCTGTCAAAACCTCAGGATAGGGCCCTTTGGGGTTTGCCACCAGAGAGACAGGTTCCAGTGGGTTAACTGTGACGTAAGTCAGATAGGTGATGGATCGACAAAGTTAGAAAAAAAGCTAACAACACAACAAACTGACACAAGTTCTTCCTGAAGGCCTGATATGCAAATTCAATCCCCTGATATGCGATATGATTTCGCTTCTTTGAAATCACCAGCTCACCTTCTCTGAGGGATCAGCAGCAGTAGCTTCAACCCCAGACATCTGGGACTTGCTCTCCAGGTCCTTGCTGTGCTGTGCATTTTGCTCTGTCAGGGCTGTGACTTGGGCCTGGAGGGCTACACACTGCAAAACGAACAGATTATGGGTGTGGCCTCGGAACCCAGACTTCCAGGTGAAGTTCAGGAAACCCAGGAGGAGGAGATCCATCCTAAGCTTCAAGTGTCAGTCTCACATCCATCTGCTGACATCCATACCCTCCACTCCCACCCCACGCCTGGTGACTCAGAGCACTCCACTTCCTCATCACTCAGTCTCAACTCACAACTTCATCTCCTCTTTACCAACAAGGTTCCTAATCAGGTCAAGAATATAATGAAAAAGTGAGGAGCAGGGTTTGATAACCCTCATCACATGACATATGAACAGTGGGCATCAGAAGCAACCTGTTCACCAAAAAGATTGCCTTCCTCATCGCTGTCAAAGATTTTCAACTGGATACTGTAAGAAACTGACTTCCAGATGAGGACTTTCATACACGGCCACTAAGCCATCCCTCTCTTTTTCTCATTTTTATGCCAGACGATCCCATACACTGTGCTTCAGCCCATCTCAGGGCCTTTACCCAGAACACCTGCTGCCCTCCCTGCCTGCTACAAAGCTCCCTGTCCTTCCTGGCTCTGCTCCCCCAGGCACTTCCTCTCCTGGGCCTCACAGCATTTAATGCTTATCTCTGTGCCTCGGTCTCCCTTTCTTGATTGTGAGATTCTTGAGGAGAGTTCTTTGTAAGCCCTTTCCCTAACACAGTGTCTGGATCACAACTGGCACTCAATATATATTTGCTTAATAAATTAAGGAACAATTATAATGGAAAACATGGTCCAGATCATGAATGCTGCTTTCTTTTCCTAGGTCACCGACCTGTCATCCCAAATGAGTAGGTGAAAGACTACTGATAAACTGGAGAACAAGCAGGATTCTGTTTTCAAGCTATTAACAACTTTCAGGTACAAAAGGATCTGCAAGACTTGAACAACCTGTCTGCCTCAAATTAACTGGGTGCCTAAGCCCAGGGACAACACCCACCTCCTCCTCCAGCCGCAGCAGCTTCTGCTGGTTGGCATCTCTCTGTGCACACACCTCCTGGTACTGCTGCAGGTGTTCATTCTTGGCAGAGGCCAACAGATGCTCACACTTGGCTTCCCACTGGGTCTGCAGCTCAGCCTGTACTAGAGACAGCTGCCGAGAGAAAGTAATTCCCGTATCCTGCGGGGGGTCTAGTCGCATCTAAGGAAGCCCATCTTTAACAAGGCAAAAAGAATAAGCTAAGAGCCCAGATTTAGCAGGGAAATAACTGCCTGGAAGACCCTGGTTTCCAGGACTCTAAAAGGTACTCAGCCAGATACAGGTGTGACTGTCTAGACAGGTCCCCCAAAGGCAGAGCCATATGTGATCATAATTTTCAGGATCCGGGCCCTTAAACTTTAGGTTCCGAAGAAACTTATTTTTGTCCAAATTTCCACAGGTGATCAAATTGAGGGCACCAATTCACTCTAATTAAAGAACATACAAACATGAATTTAGGAACTTACAAAAAGAAAGGCTGTTGTCAAATGGACTAGAGATCAGTTGTGTCCTGCCACTAGCCCTGGTTTCCCTGCCTCTTTACCTAAATAAGTCCCTTCTTTTTAAGGATGACAATGTGCCCAAAAGATGGTGTCTCATGGGTGAGGACTTTGGCCTTACCATGTTTGGAATGTTTTTATAAAGACTTTTTTCCATCATGTTTCACTTATAGTAAAATTCTCACTAAGCTTTAAAAAAGGAAGAAGATTCTCCATTTGATTCCTGGCTCTTCTTCCACCTTTGTCCAAAGTTAGAGCACCAACTATGAGAAATGTTATCCTAGAGGATAAAGAAGAAACCAGAAGCTTTTCTGAGTCCTTCACGCCTGCCTTTTATTTCCAAAGTGTTTCAGTTTCCCATTACCTGCTCTGCAGCTGCTTGGTCTGTGGACACCCGAGCCTTTCTCAAGAGCTGTCGAAGTTTGTCCAGTTCCTCCTGGTGTGATTTGCGAATTTCATCTATCTCCTCCTCAGCCTGAGAGCGCTCTTGCGCCGCCTTCTTTTTCCTTTCGGAGAGGTTCTTAGGAACAAGAGAAGCACCGTCAGCTCTAGCGCTCGGATAAAGGACACGTGGGGATGGGGATGGTGGTGGTAGTTCTTAACCTCACTGGCTCCTCACATCGCTTCTGGAAGCAATTCTTTTTTTCAGTTTAATTTCCCCTCTGTATTTAACATTCTTGGCTGCTGGCAGAAAAAAATTGTGACAAGAAGAAGGAAAACAAGAACTTTATCTACCATTCTATTAAGAGATGGGGAACATCTCAACAGTGGTGAGGGCAGAGGGAAGAAGAATTGTTCACAATCTGCTTGTAGGAAAACCACAGTCCTGTGGAAGGACCTTCAAAACACACCCCCCAAATTTACACAAACTGTAATTTACTTTAAGGAAGCAGTAGATCATGTTCATGAAGATAACGTGTTACAAGATGGTCACTGTAATAGTACCTAGAATGACGAAAAACAAAAAAAGCCACCAAAACCAAAAGGAACTGGTGGTTCTTCAAAAATGTGATAAAATCCTAGAAGAAACTGAACATACAGACCATGATTGATCCCCTAAAACAGCACTAGGCCAAAAGGGCTTTACTAGAGAGTTTTATTAAAACTTCAGAAATGGGTTGTTCTTTTCACATTTAAACTGTTCTAGAACATAGAAAAAGACAGAAATGTCTCCAATTTGTTCAACGGGGCTAGTATTACCCTGATATTAAATTCATAAAACAACAAAAGATACTATTAAATAAAGTTAAGAAACAGCAAACTAGAAAAATATTGTAACATTTATGATTGACAAAGGATTAGCACCTTTAATAGTGTTTATAAATCAAACTAATATTACAACAGATAAAATAGCAAAGGGCATTAAAAAGAATTCACAGAAGAAATACAAATAGGAGTTAAATATATGGAAGCTTTACTATTAACAAAATATTCAGACAAGATAGTATATTTCACCCATCAGACTATCAGGATTAGAAAAACTGATACATGCAGAGTTAGAAAAAGTATGGAGAAAGGGGCTTGCTCACATAGTGGGGGAAATGTAAGCTAACAAACTCTTCAAGGATAATCTGGCAGTATTTACTTTAAAAATTTAGACATTAAGCATTTTTCTCTGATGCAGCAATTCTAATTCGAGCAATCCATTTTATGGAAATGCTCAAATGAAATTGCAAAAATAGTTATATAGTACAAAGATGTCCACAACAGCAGCTCTAGAAATAGTGAAAAAGTAGAAATATAAATATCCATCAACAGGTGAATAGTTAAATAAACTATGGTACAGCCTCACAGTAGACTACTACATAGTAGTTAAAAAGAATGAGAATGTCTCATTCTTATTAGTATAATGGCCAGAATACAATTTTTTTAAAGTATTAAATATGATCCCATTATTGTTAAAAATGTTATCAGCATACATATATGTATGTACTTATATTTTATACATACATGTATGTGTATGTATATATTACATACACAGAAAACGAACTGGAAGAATAATCATATATTTTATATAGTTGTTGCCTCTAGTGTATGAGAGGGGAAAGAGATACATTTTATTTTTTATTTTATACTTTTCTGTATTATTTGTATATGTTACAACAAGCACATGCTACTGTAATTTTTAAAAGGAAAACAAAAATGTTTATTAAAGAGCTAACCCCGGCCACTTGGGCCCAACAGAGAAACTCTGGATGTAGAACTTACCTTTTCCAGAGACTCCTTCTCAGCTCGAAGGTCAGTCAGCTCCTCCTCCAGGGACGTCACCCTGAGTTCCAGTTGTCTCCGGCTTTGCTTTTCACTCTTGAATTTGGACTGTGCTTGCTCTGAGGTTTCTTGAAGCTCTGGGATATGACAGCACAGAGACTTGGCTGCACAACCAGAGCTGCAGTGGGCTGTATGGCATCCCGGCAGCTCCCAACCCTACCACATGAGCCTCTTCCACTCACTTCTTTCGGCATCACCTCACTGACCAGCAATAGGTTTATCAAGCCATAAAATAACTCCCCCATGCATCCATATTTACCTCTGCACCTACATGTCACCTTTGACACATACAAAATGGAAGAGAAATGTTCCAAGCAGTCAGAGACTGCCTTCGAAATATATCACTCCCACAACTTCCTTTCAGTCATCACCTTAACACGCCTGGACTCACACACTGAGATCTTTGTTTAGTAGTGGTCCAGGCCCTTTCTCACTGCCTGGGTAAAATATTCTCAACTTTCTTGGTAGCTGGGACATTCTACCAAGAATCTGCTTTCAAAACAGTCCTTCTTAATAAAGCTATTTTGAATATTTCTTAAAAATGGCCCTACTGTAACAACACAGAGAACTACATTCAATATCCTATGATAAACCGTAATGGAAAAGAATACTAAAAAATTAACTTTGTTGGAAAACTTTTGAGACCTTTACGGTGCCCTTAAGCTAATTGTCACAGGACACCACAAAAACAGAAAAGAGGATATCTGAACGACATTCAAATCTAAGATTTTCTCTCAAGTGCACCCAAGTGATGCTCTAAAAAGGAGGGGATTTATCTTTAAGGTATCACTTCACCAACTGACATCAGTGTTTTTTAGCTTTCTTTTCAGGCAAGTGAATTTTGCTTCTTACTAATCCTGCTGCTATTCCAGCCACACCCTACCCACTGGTCCCATCTGTCCTTTCCACATTTGTTTCTTTATACAAAGTGGTGGATGAATCAACATGTCAGTCTTCACAAATCTGCTTTTCAAGTCACCGTGTCTTGAGCAGCACCTTTGTGTCAGTCACTAAACTAATACTAAGGGAAGGACTTTACACAGATGAGCCACACACTGTCCTTAACCTTCAGAGGGTTGCATTCTAGAAGGGAAAACAGATATATAAGTAGTGCTGATCAAAGGCTATCTCTGATAATGGTCATAATAATGCGCTCAGAGATGAAGGACTTTAAAGGAGAGCAGATATTCTCGGAGAAAAAGGGGAAAGTCTCTGAAAGAGGCAGTTTTTGGAGAGAACTGGAGGCAAATCTTGGTGATAGTGGGCATACCAAGTCCAGAGAATAGCATGGATAAAAAGAAAGACAAGAAACACAGGATGTGTTGAAGCAGCAGGCTGGCTAGTGTGTCCAGAGCTACGTTGAATTGAGCAACATAACAGGAAATAAGCCGAGGTGGAGGGACCTCGAGTACCAGGCTGAAGGACTGCAATCTATCCTCTAGGAAAGAGGCGACTGCTGCAGGGAGCATCTCCTTCTTAAGCTTCTACTGAGTTAGAGGAACCCGTCAGTTAGATTAACTCTTCAAGGCCCATGAGGCCAATGCTAAGTACCAAGGATACTGAACTCTCACCCAAACAAAGCAGTACTGTGGCCACTGATCAACTCTAAGTGAATAGTCAGTTCTTCTGCTGTCTTTTATGTCAAACAATCATGTAATAGATTTATACTGGTTCACCTTAATTTCTGGCTCTGTCCCTCACAAACTTCGTGAGCATTATGCCAAATGGACTGGGAGGAAGGAAATAGTGTAATTCTTTAAGTTTATGTTGTCAAAATCCCAGCCCCCTCCACCAAGGGCATACCTGAGAGCTCTGCCTGCAGTTTGGCGAGTTGGCCCCTGAGGAGGTCTGTCTCCTTCATGCTTTCTGTCAGCTGTACCTGCAGCTCCGTTTCTTTCTTTTGGTGGGCGCTCATTTTCAGATGCAGGTGAGAGACTTGTGCAGTGGCTGCTGCTAACTCTTCTGTCACCTTGGCCTGAACAGTAACAAAGTATGACGGCACTTTAAACATGGTGATGGCCCAACCTCACATACTCTGTGCTGGCTGAACTGGTAGGAAGACAGCTAAGGCCACCTTCAACCTGCATTCAACCAAAATTAAGCCTTCAAATGTGTGAGGTCTTGGACTCAGGAATTCCATTGGAAAAATCTGTCCTTAGGAAATACTATGTAAGAACACAAACGTTTTGCTATAAGGATGACTGATGCGGCACTGCTTATAGATGCCAAACAATGGAAAAACAAAATACTAAAAAAGTGGACTTAAGTAAATTGATATATCTATCTTGTATGCAACTATTAAGAAGAGTGTTATGAAAAAATACTCAGTGGTTTGGGATAGAGTCACCATCTATTGTTAAATGTCACCAATCTGATACATAAGAAATGGTATTCTTGTCATTTTCTAAGTTTCCTATAATGAACAAACATTTTTTTTTTTAACAAGAAAAGGTTATTTTAAAATTTAAATTGAGGGGCTTCCCTGGTGACGCGGTGGTTAAGAATCCGCCAGCCAATGCAGGGGACACGGGTTTGATCCCTGGGCCGGGAAGATCCCACATGCCATGGAGCAACTAAGCCCGTGAGATACAACTAACTCAGTCTGTGCTCTAGAGCCCGTGAGCTGCAACTACTGAGCCCACGTGCCACAACTACTAAAGTCTGCACACCTAGAGCCCGTGCTCTATAGCAAGAGAAGCCACTGCAATGAGAAGCCCGCACACCACAACGAAGAGTAGCCCCCACACACCGCAAGAGAAAGCTCGTGCATAGCAACGAAGACCTAACGCAGCCAATAAATAAATTAATTAAAAAAAATTTAAATTGAATACCTTTGATGGAAATCCACTTCTCAGTCTACAACTTCTCCCTAGCACTACTATACTAATAGTAGTACTATAAAGATTGGTCACGTGAGAGTAACTGCTTTGGGGGTTCTTGGAAGAACAGTGGTAATAAAAGAAGGGAACACTCCAACTTCTTTGACTGGTCAATGCATTTTAAATGGTGCTCTGTACTGTCCAAACAGGAGCTACATATTCTCAAGTAACATCTAATGAAATCAAAAGGACTACCCTGGAAAATCGTCCAATATTCTGTGTATTAAGGATGATGATGGAAACGGGATGGTGGATGAGAAGGAATGGTAAACAAATGACAGACACCACACTCATTTCACCTGAACTGATGTGCTCCAGTAAAAAACAGGAGAAATCAGACGACAGGAAAGGCAGTGCGTGCTCTGCTGGTCTTGACTGGTGGACAGCAGTGTATTTACCGGGTTGGACCATCTCTCCTACACTATTATAGCACTACTACCATTACTCCTCCTACACCACTACACTTTACTGTTGCCTGCTTTCTTATTATCACTGGTCCCTTCGTAGGGTATTCACTGTGCTCACCTCAGTTTTAAACTTATTTATTCCAAAGCTTTAATCAGCTTTCTAGCTTACATTAAAAATCTGATATTTTGGCTCTCTTAAAGGTGGAGGAAATAAAACAAATTGTATACAAAATAAAAAGAAATAGGCTATGAGTACCTGAGTGTACACTGGCAAAGGTGCTCTCCTTGACCAAACTTCAAGTCAGGCTCCTGTGAGCCCTCGACCTTGGTCTCTCCTCCTGTCTTTGGCCTGACCAGCTCAGTTTTAGCAAGAATCCTGCTAAGTCAGTTTAGAGAGAATCTCCACCCTTGATATCTGATCAAAGTTCTCCATCCCAACCTTTACTATCTAAGTCCTTGGCCTGTCATTAGCTAGAATCCTCCTACCCACAATGTCTCCTCTTAGTAATTTTCCATCCACTGACCCCCTTGCTCTGCTCCTTGGCTGCAAATTCCCCACTTGCTCTCACTGTATTTGGAGTTGAGCTCAATCTTTCTTCCCTACTGCAAAAGTCTTTTTTTTTTTTTTTTTTTTGTCTCGCTGCATGGCTTGCAGGATCTCAGTTCCCTGACCAGGGACTGAACCCGGGCCACAGCAGTGAAAGCCTGGAATCTTAACCACTAGGCCACCAGGAAACTCCTGTCTATTGCAATAGTCAAATAAAGTCTTCCTTACTGTTTTAATAAGTGTCAAAATAAATTTTTTAATAACATGACCTTTAGAGTGGGCTCTAAGATACTTATTTTTGCTGTTCAGCAGCCTTAGGTTTTCATCTGTTAAACATAGAGGACAATGGCAGCTTGAACTTCCAGACAGAAGCAGGGTTTTCATCTGCTGCAAGCGGAACAGAAGTTTTACCCATCGTCCTGCCCCAAAGGGCCTAACAGAAACTGAACCAACACAATGTTCAGAGGACTTTGTGTCTATTGTGGCTCCAAAGTTCACTAATGACAGAGCAAAGACAACTCGCACAGGGCTTCGCAACAGCTTAGACCACTGGAGGGGGTGAATTCCAGAGGAGAGGCAGGGGAGTGGATGGTCACTCTCACTGAAGAACAAGCAGAGTGGAAGATCAGTCAAAAGCGCTCATCTCAGGCCCTTATAGACAAAGGCCTATTAAAAGCATGAAAAGTAATATTCTCACCCAACACACACATAGTGCAGACCGTGAAGGGATGAATGACACATTCGACAATGGTTGTCTCTGAGTGGCAGGACTATTGGTGAGTTGTGTTTTACGCTTGCTTCTCTGTATCTCCCAGAATGAACAGATGCAATGTTTGTAATCGGAAAAAAGTATGTGTGAACACATACATGTATGTGCATCTGTGTGCATGTGTGCATTATGATTTTTTTTTAAAGGAAGGGTTTGCAATATCAAGTGAGAAAGGAAAACATCAAAAACCTACACAGTGGATAGGACGGCTCCCTGGTTCGCACCTGGGATCGAATTCTGCTGTTGACACAGAGAGCTGGGGAAAGCAAGCAATGACAGAAAGAACCAAGAATTCAGAAAACCAAGGGAAAAAGCATTCAGGTTAGGAAGAGGAAAATGATATCAAAGAGAGATGGCCATCTGGCAAAGGAAAAAGAACATGGCTGGCTGGAGGTGAGACCCTCAGCAAGTCTTTTCCCCTCCCTGGGCCTCAGCTTACTCTTTTGTAAAATCATATTAAACTAGATGACCTGTAATTGCTCTTCCAGTGTTAACCACTATTTCATGGTTTTATGAGGAAATATTAATACTGCCATAGAGAAAAATAATTAATTTCATTTATTAAATATTCATTGAGCACGGAACCATAAGTTTCTGAGTGTGCTTGGAAGAAGAGAACTGCCTCCAGGGATGAAAGGACCTTGATTATTTCCATTTAAGAGGAGAGATTCACAGGGAAGACTGTTGAGTAAGTAAGAAGTGGATCAAAAGAAAAACATTAGAGTCAAGACTTGAAAAGTTTTACTGAAATAAATGGGACCAAGTGAAGCATGTGGTACATGGTACCTGACTCATCAAGAACAGTGATACTCAGCCTAGCAGATGCCCTCAAACAGATCTGTGTAAAGCATGGTGCCTAGGACCTAGAAAGTGTCTGACAGGTGTTAGCTGGTAGTACTGCTTTTGCTATTATTACTACTGTTTTTGCTACTATAAGTAGAGCATTTACCAGATTCACGCACCATCCCAGGCATTTTTGGAGTTTATGAACAAACATTTGGGTGGATTAATAAGCTAATTCAGGGGATTGGCAAACTATCACCTGCAGGCCAAATGGGCCTGCTATCTGTTTTTGTAAATAAAGTTTTACTGGAACACACACACACACACACACACCACTGATACTCAGCATGACAGTGACACAGTGAACTTGCTAAAAACAAAGGTGTCCAGCTGCCACCTACACAGACTGTGGCAAAAGAAATCACTAACAAGAGCAGTGATTCCTACCTGGCTGTGTATCAGAATCAAGGGGAGCTTTTTAAAAGTTCAGATTCAGATCTCGACTAGAAATGTTGGATTAGAATCTCAAGGTGAAGTTTAAGAATGAGTATTTTTAATCGAGTTCCCCAAGTGACTTTGAGGCAGCCAGACCAATGTTTGGGAACCACTGATTTAGAAGTTACAGTAATCATTTTAGACCTGAATAGTAACAGCTAGACCAAATATATTTGGGTGTCCCTGTTAGGAAAGAGAGAGCAAATAAAAGTAGAGGAAGGAGAAACAGTAAAAAGGCACACTTAGTGCGGAGTGGTGACCCAGGCATTAGGACTCAGCCACGACAACAAGTGGTAAAGTAGGAATGGGAAAGATTCAGGGTCAGGACTGGACAGGGCAAGGCACTGCTTATTTGAGGGTAAGGTGTCAATTTTTTATTTTTATTACTTGACTGGACACTATGGCTAAGAGAACACAAAGAATAACAGCAATAAGACCTAAATAAGGAATCCTTGCTGTTAACAGAATGTGAAAAAGTACATAAACTCCATAAGCTATAAAGTGGATTCCATTCAACTTTTCATGTTATCAAAAAAATTCTAATACAAAATATAAACTACTTCTTATACCTCTGAGAAAACAGCAGATGAAAGGGTTGCGATCTCCCAGCTGATTGGGGGGAGCCCAAACAAGAGGAAACTCATTCCAGAAAAACAGTGTCACTGGAGCAAAGACAGGAGGAATGGGGCTTCCAAATCAGTCGATCTCAACCCAAGACCCACAACAGTCTTCCTTCCTTATAGCTACTTCATAAACAGGTCAAAATACCTAATTCTGAACTGACTGAAGCCAAACAGTAGTACCTTAAAATGCTCTGGCAGATACAGATGAAGAAGCAAACTAAACAATCACAAACTTCACAATAAATATTTGTTACGTGGCATAACAGAAAGTGTCTATTGATTTTTTTCAGCAGAATAGGATTAGTTTCTAATAAACTGTGTAATCCTCACCTTAACCAGATTACTAAGATTAGTGATTGTTTTTGCGTCAACTTATTATAATACATTTATACAACAGAAATCTGGACGGTGGATACAGTAAAAATCTGTTGGAAGATTTCTAGTTCTCTTCCCAGTGACAGCAAAAATTCTGCTCAAGAGCAAACTGGTAAGTACGTACACAGGACACTCCTTGGCTCTACACATCCTGACCTGGGCTTTTCTCTCCCCAGTTACTTTACCTTCTCTTGCTCAGCATGCAAAACTCTTGCCTGTGTGTGTTCTGTGGCAGTTTGAAGTGAGTTGTTCCTCTTCTCCATCATCAGGTTACTCTGCTCAACATACCTGTAAAATAAATAAGGAAAAAGAAAAACATTTATCAAGCACTCAATGCACACCAGGTACAACCCACTGTACATTCAGTCATCAGAGCATTGCTCGATACTGTCATTGGCAACAATCTGAAAGCATTTTGTTTTCCCAAGATCTGCAGTAACCAAGTTTGGAGGCAGGAACCTGGGCCAGGGGTGAACTGCTTTGAATTTGCAGAATGAAGAGGAGAGGAATGTGAACTTGTGTGTTGAGGGGAAAGAAGAGAGGAAAGAGACAGGAGTGTGAAGGCTACAAGGAGGGAAGAAAAGAAAACCACTCCCCTTCCCCCTCCATGTGGGAGACAAGAGACACTGGAGAAGAGAAATACGGGAGAAGGATATTTTTTAAGTGAAATGCTACATGCTATGACATGTTCCCCTGATCTTTCCCCTCAAAAAAATTTTCAGAAGTATCTAGAAAAATTATACAAAGCTTGGGTTTCAAATGGAAACTAGAAGTTCTAGTTGACAGAGTCAGAGCCCACACAGAAGAGAGAAGAGTTGACATCAGAGTTTTCTAAGCATTAACACTACTTCCACAGATGAGGAAACTAGATCTAGCAGGAATAAACAAAATGCCCAAAGCCACACAACAAATGAGGAGCAGAGCCAGGATTGAAACGCAGGTGTGCATTACATCACAGCCTCCGGTGCCCTTTCTCCTGAAATCCCTCAGTCAACAAGCAGTAATTCACACGACAGGCAGGAAACAGAAAAGAGCAGAAATACACATAAACTTCCCTAAACAAACATGTTTGTTTAACTTGGGCATTTACAAACTAAACCCTTTTTTGACCATCCTCGCCAGTGCCCCGTACCTGTCATTACCTCTGATTTCGTTCAATTAGTTCACTGATCTTGTCATTCTGTTCTTCTATCCGGCTGCTCTTTTCAAGGATCTCTTGCTTCAATCTTTCATTTTCCTAAATTCAAAATATATGATGTGTAACAAGTTTTTAAGAGAAAAGCACCAAATAAAAAGGAATCAACATGAACTGACAGGTGATACTGTTACATATCTGAGACAAAAATCTAGAATTTATGTCCACATAAATATAATCCTTAAAACAACATATCAAATTCTACCTGATGGATAGAAATCACTACATCCAATAGACTAATATATAAATGGCTATAAAGTGAAGCGAAATATTGGAATATGGTCAAAAAAGAAATGTTTCCTTCTGATTATAGAGTGATAAGTCACTTGGAGTCTTCAAGCCATAATGGATTTTCCAGAATTTCCCAACTCCGCGCAGCATTTGCCACATGCTCTTACTCCGGGAGTGGAGGTTTCAAAGGGGAGCACACCTGCGGAGGGAGCGGGGCAGGACCCCAGGCTGAGCGCTCTGTCCTTGGTCTCTCTCACCTGAATAATTCGCTGGATGTTGCTCATAATCACGCTTGTTTCCATCGTCACCGACATGCTAGGAGCGAGCAGGGAATTGCCAGCGCTGTGTTTCTGTAACTCTTCGACCTACGAAAGGAGTGCCAGAAAGACTTCTCATGAATTTTTTAAAAGGAGAAATACAATTTGCCTGAGATCTGACCACTTTTTTGAGGGGGTTAACAAGTTTCTGAGACAATCTCCAATGTAAGCAGGAGTTTTCCTCTACTAACCAGATCCCCAAACAAAACGACCCTTCTAGGTAAATAACTACTAACTACTATGAATACAGGACACCAGGAAGAGCTTACCTACAGCCCTGGTTGCTCCCTGTTTTGTATCCCCTCCTCATACCCCCACTTTCAACACAACCCCTTAGTCATGAGATGACTCAGTCACCTTCGTCATGAGATGGTCCATTTTATCAGCCACTTTGCTGACTGCCATTCGAATTTCAGTGTTATGTTGCCGGGCTTCAGTCATGAGAAATGAAGCCATGTCCCCTGATCCTAAACAGACATAAACCAATAAGAAACTTATGAAACTGTAGCAGAGGATACCGTATGAGGAAAAGCCAACAGCTCTATCAGCAGAGGAAAGAAAGCAGAGGAAATCAACATTTCTAAATACTAGGAAATGCTGTAGATGATTTACACTGTCAGGAGAAGAAGCAGAGGGGATAAAGGCAGAAGGGCTCCAAAGCTGACAATAACTAAGCTACGCTCCTACAAAACACATCAAGGGATACAGTTGGGTTCAAGGGCACAAGCAGTACACTAGCAGCTCAGATTGCTTCTCCATTCACACAACTGCATGCCAGGTATTGGAGCAGGTATCAGGGATACAGCAATGAATGAAACATGGTTCCTGCCCTTGGCAAGCTACCTGGTGAGGAGACTCACATATAAATAGATCATTATAACAGAGTGTTGTAAGTGCAAAGAATGAACCATGTAAGAGGTTGCAAGGTACAAAAGAAGCACAGAGAAAAGCAAGATTAACTCTTTGGTGACACAAGTATACAGTTATGTCTCTGGAAGGAAAGGAGAGCGGGATGGCAACAGGGAAGGCTTCACAGAGGAGAGGACAGATTCAACGGTTTCCCAGATGGAGAAGGGCAGGGCTTCCAGACAAAGGATGCACCCAGGAAACCCTTATCACTCTAGGACCATAAATTTTGTTGTGGGATATACTTGCTTCTTCCTACCACTCTCCTAATACCCAAAATGATTACTATACAAAAGACAAGCTGCAGAACAAGAAGGGAGGCTACCATCCCTGCTGTGTGCATTTTATTTTGCTTTGTTTTTTACACAAGGCAACCACACTTGCACATGTACACAAGATATCTAAAAAGTTACCCACATGACTGTTTCATGATGGAAAACAATAACTTTTCACTTCACACCTTTTTGTGTTGTTTGACCTTTTTATAAAAGTATATTCTTTTCACAACTTTAAAATTTTAACAAAGTAGCTTTCAAATGAGATACAGAACAGTCATCATGCTTTCTCCCCAGTTCCTGCAATGTTTTACTCTTTCACTATTTGCTACAAACTCTACAGAGCAACTCTGAGAGAGGAATTAAAAAGGGCAGGCAGGAGACTCTGCAGGAAACAAAGCACAGAAAATGGCCATGAGGATTTTGGGGGGATGACGGAAATGTTCTAAAGCTGGACTATGGTGATGGTTGCACAACTCTGTAAACTTATTGGAAAAAAAAACAAACCATTGAATTGTACACTTCAAACAAGTGAATTACATGGTATGTAAGTCATACTTCAATTAAGTTGTTGAAAAAAAGAAATGAAAAAAGGGCAGAGATCTACTGGAGTCAAAATGGAAAAGGGATGGAAGGGAGGAAAGCACAGCAAGAGCAGAAGTGAGAAACTCCTACCTTGAAAATGAGGAGGCTGAGAGAGTGGTGCGGGGTACAAGGGCCGAACGGGCTGCAGCTGGGAAGCAACAACTGGTGCCTGGGGATAAGCGTAGGCTTGCACACCTGCGTAGGGCTGAGAAAAATGCCAAGTTACAGCCGGCTTATAAAACATTCATCTCTCTCTTTTCTGCTTAATTTGTCCTGATGGAATAACGTAGATAAACTGGAAGGAGACGCAAACTTATTGAAGCTGGAGATGGATGAGACTAGGATTTGGTATAGGGTAATAATTGCAGCAGGAGAGTAATGTATGTAACCCAGTGATGCCTGGTCACTGAAGTCCTACCTAGAGAGTGAGGGGAGCATGTCTCAGGTCACTCCCCAGTCCTCTTGTGATGATTTAAGTAAGCAGGAATTCATCCTCCAGCCACTGGACCTACTGATGGTCTAAGAAATTTTAAAACTAAGCAAACTCTGCTTGGTTTCATTAACGTAAAAGAGGTATTCATTGCAATTCCAAACTTAATCCACCAGTTTTGGAAGGATGCCTCTCCCCTGCTAGATTCTCATGCTTATCTGTATGACCAGGAGCTCTCATTTTCCTCTGAGCCTCAGTCACCTCAACTGTAAAATGAAAATAATAATACCACTTCTTAGAGTTGTTGTGTGGACTAAATGAAACTATAGATAGGTGAAGTTCCTAACAGCGGGTAAGTGCATGCCTGGAAGACAATAAATGCTCACTACACAGCAGCTGCCATTGTAATGATGATGGTTACCCTTCCTCGAATTAAGGAACTCCAGCTCATTTCCAGGGACAGGTATAACCACCCATCCATTACTAAAAAAGAAGCTTAGTCTATAGGGTATAACTCTCCATTAGCTCCAATCAGGAGTGGGGAGAGGGCAAGGTAGGACTTTTCTCAATTCTGATACACCCCTTCCTAATGGGGCACAGTCTGACCCCTCCATCAAGAATCACCAATGAAGTGAGGATCTGTTATCAGGGGGGAGTTAAGTCTTATCCATCAAATGTGTCAGGGCAAAAGGAAGAGTCCACTGTCCTGGCAAACAGTCAGCAGAGGCAGACAGGCTGTTGCCACTGCCTTCTGTGAAAACAGAAAAAAACCTGCTTTTAAGAGCTCACTTTTGGAGGATAACTAGACAACAGAGTTCAGCTGTATTTTCATACAGCCTCCATCCACTGCTCTTCTGCCACAACTGTTCTGCTCAGTGTAGTGCAAAATCTTAGCCTATCAGCTAAGACTGACAGAAGAGAACACAGAAGACTTGAATATATACCCCTCAATTAGACATGTGTGAAAAGGAAAAGAAGCAAACATTGCTTGGGCTTTTACTATGTGCCAGGCCTTGCACCAGATGCTTTGCTTGTTCTTGCATTTAATCTTTACAACAACTTATAAGGTAGGTAATCCTTCGCTTGTTTAGACATGAAAAAGTGGTAGTTCAGGAAGGAGAAAAATGATAAACTCTATGGGGAACTGCGACTATATGAACTGTGCAAGAAGAAGAAAAGAGACTGACTAGAACCATAATAAATTATAGCCTATAATTGATAGGGTTTAAAAATGCTGTTACCTGAAAGGAGTGGGCATTTCCAGATACAGCTGAGTGGGAATCATGAGATACAACTTGCATCAAGGCAGGAGACGGTGCTTGGAGCCCAGAAACAGATGCCTGAGGTGCTAAGATAAAGCAAGAAGTTTTCACTCTTATCCATCCCTTGTTTCATGGTACAGGTCTGGACTATCACCTTACATACCATCACCCTCCAGACCTGACCACTTCTCTTACCTAGTCTCCTAAACCCAGCCCTACTGGAGTCTCAGCAATGGGCCAGTGGAAGGAAATTAGGTGTGCTCAGGTGCACATGACTCAGATTTATGATCCCATCAGCTGACAGAAAGTGCAGAATGACACACAGGGAGATGGCTCATTAGCTGAGTGCCGAGTTCCAAAACTGACAATGCAACACAGCAGAAGACACAGCAAGCAGACCAAATATATCTCCAGGTCTGAAAACGCCCTACCCACGGACAAACAGAAAAATTTTATACTGTAGTCCAGTTTTCAATACTAAAACAACACAGCCTAACATTTTAAGGAACAGTGATGGTAACTTTAGTACCAACCCAATTCAAGGCCACAGAGCCTCAAAGAGGTTTCTTACTTTGTGAGGTCATCTGTGGTAGCATTGGATGGGCTGGCTGGAGAGAGGGCTGGATGGATGGAGTCACCACGGGCTGCCCAGCTCCTCGAAGAGCATTCTGCAACAGGCACAAGTATTTTGGTTACTATGTTTATGGGTCCTTAAATGAAGACTGAGGCTGACTATCCACCCTAAACCTGCTTACAACCAGTGCTTTTAGGCAAAGAAGAGGAAGGAAAGGCAAGCAGAAAGGCAAGAGTTTAATAAGGTGTGGGCTATGGGAAGAAAGCACTCTATTATGTGCTAGAGTAGGATCCCTTCGCCTTGTAAATTATATCTAATAATCATAGTTAATTTCCAGTATAAATTTTTGATATATTGTCTGAAGCAGCTAGAGTGACTGTTCCCCATAACATTATCATTTTCCAAACCATCAGCTACCTTAAGACTGACATAGTCTGTTTCCACAGAATTAGGGCCTCTTACAAGGAAACCCAGGGAATAATGCAGCCTTTCTCTTCTGCCAAATAATCTCCACAGACCTCAAGGTACTCAAAGAAAATCAGAGAAAGCAAGATTCACTGTGCCTCATTACCATGCTGTTTTTGACAATACAGTTTTAGAGTGTTTTCCCCTCATTCTTTCTCTTCATAAAAGCAAAGCAATGTTAGTCCCTTACTATAATTCTAAACGAAGTTAACATACAAACATCTTTCTGATTCACAGAAGGAATACTTGAGGCACAATATACAGTGACTGTGATCTGCTATGCTACAGTTCAAGGGCTGAAATCTCTCTCACATTCTTTTACTTTAGAACTTTCTTGTTTCCCGATATTCTCAGAAATGTATTACGCATTCCTGGAAAAGCATCCCAGTTTTACATCATTACATAAATTAACCTAAATGTCTAACAACAGAGTGAAACAAATCACGATAAATCAATATAATAGAGCACTGGGTTGCCTTTAGAGGTGATAAAGCTTTGCTTTATTTATTTACCTTTTTATATTATGATATTAACATAAATGTTCATGATGTAACATTAAGTTAAAAAATCAGGTTACAAAACAATATATAAAGAATGCCCTTTTGTTAAATGTTTCTTCTCTTTAATTTACATTACTCTACAATGAATAATTAGCACTTAAAAATTTTAAAAAGAATATTACCTTACCCAAATTTCATTTCCAGAAACCTGATAAAAATCAATCCTATAACAGGCCCCAGGAATCCTATCTTTCTTTAAAATGTTAAATCTACACAGAGCTTTTCCATGAAGAAATAAAACAAAATTATGAAAAAATAAAGCCTATTTTGAAAAATTTTTTTCTTAAGAGCATCACGTTTGCTTTGTTTCACACCAATATCAAAGAATCCTAAAAATTAATCACTGTTAAGTATTTCAATTCAGTTGAGAAAGCATTACTTTATTCAATAAGGAACCAACCAATGGGAAAAGAACTTGGTTTTAACTTAAGAATTAAGTTACTTCTTCCCATTCACCAAATTTCAAATGGATTAAATAGGAAATAATAGATCTAAATATATAATAATAAATATTTTTAAAAGATGTGATGTTTACAAAATCTGAAAGTGGGAAGGCTTTCCAAGTATAATGTCAAAAGCAAAAAACAAAGGGAAAAACTGATAGATCTGATTGCAATAGAATTTTTGAACTTCAAAAAAATCATGCCACATACAAAGCCAAAAGATACCACAGTGTGATTTATTATTATTATTTTTTGGCTGCACCTCATGGCTTGTGGGATCTTAGTTCCCTGACCAAGAGATTGAACCCATGCCCTCAGCAGTGAAAGTGCAGAGTCCTAACCACTGGACCACCAGGGAATTCTCACAACGGTGTGATCTTAATATTAGATTACATCAGTGGAAAAACCAACATTTCCCAAGGAATCTAAACATTCAATCAACAAATATGAATTCATTATTTTATGGGTCGAGCATCATGCTGCCTAAAGGGTGATGTTTACTGACAACAGAGACTTCAGGAGAAAGCTAAATTAACTACTTAAAACTGCCCAGTTCTTGTGGCAGATATACAGAATTGCTTCCATTTCTCAGGGGAAATGCTAATTATAGCAGAAATACATGTACTGAGACCAACCTGTATCATTTTGAATATAAGCTCTCTAAATAATGTTTCTGGGTTAGAGGCAGAAAAGGCAATAATTTCAATTAAAAGAAGACAGCAACAACTGCACTATTCACTCTAAGACAGCGAGTGGGACATACTTCAATTTCCGAATCATTGGAATCCAGCTGTGGTGGAAGAATGGGTAGCATAGGCTGGCCCATTTTAGCCATTCGAGAGATCAATTTGGCCTTGACTGTATCCGGATTCTAAAAAGAGAGGAAAGTCACAAAAATCACTGTAATCAAGGCTGATTACCTTCAGTCAGCTCTATGTCTTTTGGCTCATGTCAAATCTTTCAATAAGTCCCACTGCCTTATTTATTTGAAACTATCTTCTAGAAAATGAGAATTAAAGATTTATTGCCTAGAAGCATACATGGGTCACAATTAATAATAGGAGGAAAAATAATTCCCTATATGTTGGAATGGACATAGTGGTTTCATCTGTATTCCTTCATTTCAATCAAGTCTCCCTACCAGGCATAAGCATCCTCATTTTACAGATAAAATACTAAATTAGTATAGATTAAGGGAAGGAGGCATTTTAGATAATAGTACCCTCTCAAAAGCCCAAGAGCAACTCAGTAGATACATATTTAGAAGAGATTTAGGGAGAGAAGAAAACATGAGCTCTGTGTTCTAAATTTAGGTTCAGTTAACACTAACTTGGCACTGATGACACACTAGTTCCTGAGCTAAACGCCTCTGAATCCATTAACTGGTTCAAAGTGCAGCCTTCAGGGCAGAGTGTATACCCCTAAGGGTACACAAGATGATCTAATGAGTGTAAAAAGAAATGACCATAACCTCTATTTTAAAATTATTTTTAAGCTACAGTAAACATAAGACATTAAACTTGTTTACAGGGATGGACAGTACTTTATGTATATAATTTGTAAACAGACATACACTGAGAGTGTGTGCTCATTTTTTCTTAACTAAAGGAGACACATAATCAAGTTGGGTCCATCAAAAGAGGGCTAGTTATATAAAGGAATATTCACACAATGGAATATTGTGCTCTAAAGATACAAAAAGAATGAGGAAGCTTTCCATACACTAACATGGAAAGATACTGTTATTATAAAAAGCAAGGTAGATAATACATACAATATGCTATTTTTCTGTGAAAGAGGGGAAGATAAAATATACATTCCTATTTGCTTGCATCTGCATAAAGAAACATTCATTGAGGGAACATATAAGAAACTAATAAAAGAGCAGTTACCCAAGGTGGTGGGGGGCGGTGAGAGAAAATAGGGTACATGGGGGCAGGGGTAGGAATGAGTCTTCTCAATGTATATCTTGTTATATTGTTTTGCTAACTGTGTCAGATGAATGTAATTACCTATTCAAAACCAAAAATAAAAACTTAAATGTAAAAAGAACAAAAAGATGCTTAATTTTATGTTATGTGAACTTTGCCTCAATTGAAAAACCAAAACTGTAAAACAAGAAATGAAAGAAAAAATAGGTTGGAGACCACTAGTCTATACCAAAAGTTACTGAAGCTTAGATATAGGTGACAAAAGAACATGTGTCTAGAGACTACAAAAGAAGTAATACTGAACAACTTTTGTGGCTATTCAAAGATCTCAGATTATAAACTGTTTTTCAATTTTGATTCTTTGGCTTAACTTTTCAGGTTTACGTCACCTTTTACACATTTCAGATCAACGATTTGCCCAATTAATTCCTGCTCTGGACTGAATATAAGCAAGTAAACTACGGTTGGAGAGAAATTAATCATCAACTTCATTCCATACAATTATCCTGTTTCCCAATGTGGAAGGTGAAAGCCACAGGGCTTTAGAACTTGAAGCACTTCAGCTATTATCACATCCACATGTAGCAAACTCAGATGCCTTCACAGACCAGGCAGGGCATCAGCAAACACAGTGTACATCCTCCTAAAGGTCTTCAAACCCAAAGTTTACTACAACAGTATGCTAGTCTTCTCATGTTAAGACTTGGGGAAACACAGACGCCTGCTCAAAGTCAACTAGATGGTGAATTAGCATAGGCTACCTCTGAGAGAATGAAAGTATGAAGATATGTTAGCAGTAATTATGATAACCAGAGCTAATGTTAATTGAGCTCTTACAATATGCCAGACACAATACTAAAAACTCTATAGGCATCATTTCATTTAAACCTCATAAAAATCTCGAGAAATTACTGAAGACATGCTCTATGTAGGTTCTGAGCTTAGGGGTTTATAAACATATCACAAGAACCCTTAGAGCGGCTATAAGAATTGTTTCCATTTTAGTAATGAAGAAGCTGAAGACCAGGGAAGTCAGATAATTTCCTCAAAGCCACATGCTTATAAGAATAAAGTTTTGAATCCAAGTCTGTCGTTGCAGAGACCAAAGCTAATTTATACTGACTCCCAAGTAAGGGAAAATGAATGAAGTAGCCACTGATTTCTAGCCTAAATCAACACTTCTCAACGTTTCTTTTTCTCTAACCTACCATATTCTATGCACCTTCCCAGCAAACTGGGGATGAGGAGATAGACTTATATACTCACTGTATTTGCTGTAAGCTGTTCACTGAGGGAGTTAGATTTGGAACGAAGAGCTGACTCCCTGAAAGCAAATAAGACATATCCTGAGATAAAAACAAAATCCATAATCACAAGTCTATATTATATTGTATAAACAAACTGTTTTAAAATGTCTGCCAACTTAATGTCTGTAAAACAGAATTTTAACTCTTCTTAGTTTGCATAATTTCTGAATGCTGGTGAAGATGAACAATTTTCCATTCAAATGCTTATTATTTACATTTTTTTCCTTGGATATATATTGTGTGATTAGGCCTTCTGCCCAATTTTCTTCCAGGGTTTGGCAGGTATTCTTTTATATCTTACATATCTTCATATATTCTTTTATATCTCTAGTACTTTTATAGACTATGAATATTAATACTTTGTCAGAAAATCTGATGCAATTATTTTCCCAATTTCCATTATCCCATTTTTTCCCCAATTATTTAAAATTATTTTAGTTTTCAACTACATCCCTATTTCTGAACCCCTCTAAGAATCATTTTCAGGGACAATAGAAGAGCTTGATACAATTCCAGTATCTTACCCTGATTTTAAAGGCACTGACGTGGATGGTGATACAACAGGATCAGCAGAGAGGCTGTCAGCACCAGGTATGGGAGAAGGGGCAGCAGAATCCCGGGAACTAACACTATGCCCATCAGAGCTGGAATCTCTAGCAAATTTGACCTAGAGAAAGATCAACCACAGGTGGAACAGGCTAACAGACCACAAAAAAAGGAGTATACGGATTCTGAGGGAAATGTTATACAGTAGTCCTCCCTTATCCTCAGTTTTTGCATCCCACGGTTTCAGTTACCTGCTGCCAACTGAGGCTCAAAGATAATAAATGGAAAATTTCAGGAAAAAAAAAACGAATGCTTATTTTTAAAACTTTTGATATATACCATAAAATTTCACACCATAAAGGGTGACCTACTTTATACTCCATAAATAGTATATAAATCTTTCTCAACACTCTTGTCACACTGGGTTTTACCATTCTGTACCAGCCTCGTCAGTTTTGCTGTTGTTGCTCTTGTCGTTTTTTGGCCACATCTCACGGCTTGTGGGATCTCAGTTCCCTGACCAGGGACTGAACCTGGGCCACGGCAGTAAGAGCCCAGAATCCTAACTACCAGGCCACCAGGGAACTCCCACAGCCTTGTCAGTGTAGCAATCAACTTGTAATTCTTTGATAACTGGTAAAATATGGTTATTTTCTTCTGTTTACAAAATGTCAGTCTTAATGGATTCAAATTGGTTTATTATCTATTACCACCCTTGATTTCCTCAAACTAAAAGGAAAATTGAGAAAGAATATAAAAGCTGTGAAAAAGGCAGCTGGAAGCACATCAGTCAAAGAGGGCAAGAACACCCACCAGACATATGGGTGTCGAACTAGGAAAGTTGTTGAGAAAAAACGCATATCCTTTGTTGCAGCAGGAATAATAGCCACAATGAAGACGATCATAATATTTATTCATATTGTATTTTATAGTTTATAGTTGCAAACATTTGGACCTAATAACCACAGTGTAAAACAAACCAAGTCTTTTTTTGGGGGGCGGTGGGGGGGGGGGGGGACATTAATTAACCACAATTTGTTACAAACTTTATTACAGAAGTATTTTTTTTTTTTTTTTTTTGGCACACGGGCTTAGTTGCTCCGTGGCATGTGGGATCTTCCTGGAGCTGGGACCGAACCCGTGACCCCTGCATTGTCATACAGAAGTATTTTTGATAAAATTTTTAAATGGTACAAAAGGGTAGAATGTAAAAAAGTAAAAATTTCTGAACTCCATTTCTATTCTCCAGAGAAAATCACTTCATTTCTTTTAATGCCTCCAGAAATTTTATATGAATATATGAGCATATACATATATTTATTTGTATACACACACACACAGACACACGCAAGATCATACTACTCATACTGTTTTGCAACTTGCTTCTTTCACTTAAAAACAGATTTTGAATATTCTTTAAGAACTACATAGAAGTCCACTCTGTGAAAAACCATAATTTAACCAGTCTCATAATAATAGACACTTAAGCTGTTTCCAGTTTTTTACTATCACAAACAACATGGGAGAGGGAGTAAACTATGCATTTATCCCTATCTATCTATCTATCATCTATCTATCTATCTATCTATCTATCTATCTATCTATCTATCTATCTATCTTATTCCTATCTATCTACCTATCTACCTACCTACTTACCTACCTATCTCATCTATCTACAGGTATCTCTGCACTCTTATGTTAATACATTGATAGGATATATTTGTAGCCACAGAATTCTAAATCAAAAGGTATGAACACTGGATAGGAATCACTATTTTACAGATAAAATAAAAAGTAGGTTACTGTAGAGAAGTGACTATGAATACAGAGCCAAGAAGGACATAAACGTTGGCCTTTAGATTCCAAAGCTGTTGTTCTTTCCAACTATACCATTTCTATTATTAAAAAGAAAAAAAAAAGATATCTTCAGAATCTTTTTCAACACATTTATTTATTCATTTTACTTGACTAGCAAAGAGGACTCATCAAACACAACACAGCACAACTTCACTTACCCGCCTAACCTCCACCTCGAACACCAGGATTGAGTCTGTTGATGGAATCCATCCTATTACCCCTTCAGAGCCAGCAGCGCAGGCTGGAGGGATGATAAGCAACCGCTTCCCTCCTTTTTTCATGCCCACCATTCCATCCTCCCAGCTCTTTAGAATCAGAGAAGAGGAAAAGCTCATCAGATACAAACCTTCTCATAAGACAAAAAAAAAAAAAATACAGGATCATCAGGTGCATATTCCTCCCTCCCACTGGTTATAAGAACATCTAGAATACTGCTTCTCAATTCACTTGTAAAAGCCAGCATATGCAGCGCTGTATGAAATATCTTAGATGATGAGAGAAATTGGGAGGATTAGAAGAATGGCATTAAAGAGAAACAGAAGCTACCACTTATTAAGCACATTTTTCTAAGTGCTTTGGTAAGTGCTTTACCTCCGTTACGTTGTTTGATCCCTAAAATAACTTCATAAGGTTAGTAGCAATATCTCCATTTTACAGAAGAGAAAATTGAGGCTTAAGGCGGTTAAGTAACTAGCCCAAGATCAGTTAGTAAATTGCTAAGCCAAGTTTCAACACTAGATTGGTCTAGCTTTAAGGGTCATGCCCCAACTGCTATGATCTACAGGAAAAAGTTTCCAAAGCATTCTGGGAAAAGGTCATAAACAAAGCTATGGAGAAAACCATTCTGCACGTTGATGAATGAGTACTTCACAACACATCAATATGTCCTGACGCAATGATACCCTACATGTGTAAGATACTCTTTCTTAAAAAAAATACATTTATTTGTTCGTTTATTTACTTGGCTGTGCCGGGTCTTAGTTGCAGCACATGGGATCTTCGTTGCTGCATGCGGATTCTTTCAGTTGCAGCATACAGGCTCTTAGCTGCAGCATGTGGGATCTAGTTCCCTGACCAGGGATCATATCCTGACCCCCTGCATTGGGATCGCAGAGTCTTAACCAACGGACCACCAGGGAAGCCCCTAAAACACTCTTTACTTTATAAAATACTTCCACAGTTGCTAACGAAGAAATTCACAACATGAGCCCAGGTCCTCAGACTCTAATCCCAGTGTTCCTCCTGCTATGTCGCAGTTGCTTCCCACCACGATTCAAAGCATCCCAGACAGATCAGAGTCACCCATTATGATACGCTGCTACAAGAAACAGTTTCACCTCTTTCCCAATTAGGCGATAGGAAGAATTTAATAGTTCCCTCAGAACCACAGGATGAAAAATAAAATGTAGGGACTAGAGAAAAGAAATGTACCCTTTTTTGATATATTGTCTCACATGTAAAAATTTCCCAAATGTAGATAATGTAGCATGTTTTTCTCTTCCTATCTTTTTTAACCAAGCCTTTCCAGATTCTCCAAAAATATACCCAGGTTAGAAATTTCAGAACATTCAGTCTAAGTTAAGCCCACTGCAACTGATAAACCCATACATAATAAGAACACAGTTAAGCCTTTACCTTGATCACTTTTCCTGATCCCAATTTCAGGCGAAGCAGCTTATCTTTGTTAGCAGTGGAGTCAAAAACCTAAAAGTTAATCAAAATAAACACGATTAGCCAATTTCAAAAATAATAATAATCATTATGACATTCCACTTAATACACACCGGCACAGTATTTCTGAAAATAGGTAATGTCAAATATACTGGAAAGATACTTCTGAAAAGAAGGGACCACATCATGGCTAAAGGTGTTAGCACATTGATTATCTCTGAGGCAAGGATTTTCCAGGTTTAGAAAAAACTAAACTTCTACCACCAAGTATTTAAAAATATTTTCATCTATAAAAAATTTTCAAATAAATTATCTCATTTGATGCCAACAGCTATCCTGCCAAGAAAGCAGGATGAGCACCAGTAAGCTCCACTCACAGGAAAAAAATTAAGAGCTTAAATGACTTGACAAGGTCAAGTTAGGATAAAATTGGCACCTGAATCCACATTTTTGGACTCATAGTCTAGAGCTCTTTCTATCATACCACACTACTTCTGTGGGCTTAATAATATAAAAACACAACAAGCCCAATCTATTCACAGTATCTAGTATAAGAAAAACAGAGAAACAACTGTGAGCAAAGTCTAAAAAGTTTTAAGACTTAATCCCATAAGAATATATTCAAGTTTAAGCCTGGTACAGGAGGACAAGACACACACATGAACAATTACCAAAAGTGATACCTGCGTAACTGCTTTCCTTTCTCGAAGTAGAAGAGACATACTGGCACTGAGCAGACTTTATACACTAGCATTTCAAGGCTACGCCCCAAAAGCAGTTGTAGAGACTAAAGCAGGGCTCCTATAGGATTTCTATTTGCCAAAAGCAGCAATTCACAGTAATAATACCTCACATTTGAATCGCTCTCATGAATATTTAAATTACAAAAGAACGTGCAGGGTACATTTTCTTACCTGCCCCAGTACGTGATTCTGAAAGAGCCAGCTGGTATAGGCCACTTCCAAAGAATCTCCAACTTCTACAGCAGGGCCTTCTACTACAATAAGGTCCTGTGAAAGCACTGAATCCAGGGAAGAAGTGCTGTTGCACTTGGCGATGCATACCTGTGAGATGAAATCAAAGCAGCATACACTTAGTTTAAGCTCAGGAAGTACTCATTCAGTTATTGCTAATGCTCTTTTCCAAACAGTGGCACCCAGATTACATGCTTAGAAGTAAACCATTCCAAAGTCAGTAATCTTGCCATGAATCAAAGTGCCTAAGAAGTATGGCTTTGGAGTCTGCCTGGGTACAGACCTGGGCACTGCCACTTATTAACTTGTGACCTCAGCCAAATAACTTAACTCCTGTAAACCTTATTTTGGAGGTTTTTTTGTAAGATGGAGATAAAAGCTTTGCATATTTCTTGGGGTAGTTATGAAGACTGAGCTAATACAAGTAGAGTACTTGGCACAGTGCCTGGCAAATAACAGTAAGTACACAATAAACATTAGCTCTCATTACTATACTGACTCACTGCTTCAGTGTTTAGGAACCTATGAAAGACAGGGGAGCTTCTAAAAAATTTCAAAAGGCATTTCTAAAGGCAATAAAATAAAGACCCATCACAAAATCATGTTGTATTCCCAGAATTCATCTCTACCACCTACAGATTTACCCGTATTGTCTCAGCACAGATCCTAGACAAGGAAGTCAGATACATCCTTATGAATAATTTTTCTATAGTCAATGTTTAAACATAGAATACCTTAGAAACCTGCTACTCATTTTCTCTAAAAAAGTTTCATTACTGCGATCAAATAAATGTTAACTAAAACAATGAGAAGTCATTTTTTATCAAGCAAATAAGACTGAGAGAAAAAAGATAATAATTCTAAATACTGGCAAAGGCATAGTGAGAAAACTGATTGAATAGTACAGTCTCTCTGAAAAGCAGTGTGCCTAAGTGCATACCCTTTGAACCCTTTGATTCAATCTTTCACTTTTTCCAGCCTAAGGAAATAATCAGAGGGGAAAAAAAAATACAGATTTGTACACAAAAATGCTCACTACAGTATCATTTATCTCAGAGACTGAAAACAATCTAACTGCATAAAAATAAGGGAATGATTAAATAAATTAAGGAACATTCATGTTATGTGGCTTTCAAGCATGTTTCTGAATAATTTTTCATGAGGTGGGGATAGATGCATTTTACATCATTAAATAAAATAAGCAAGAACTCTTAAAGGACTATACTTATGTACCTTATGCACAGAAAAAAAAGAAACATAACACGTTAACAGTGATTACTTTGGGTAGTAAGATTATGAATGATTTTTTTTAAATGCTTTCCTAAATTTTCTACAATGACCATGAAATAACTTTAAGACATTCTTTTAAAACACTATTTTTAAAAGATAGTTGTATTTATTCCTTAAGATAATTTATGAAGTGGAAAGTGTTTTAAAGATGTAAGTTTACATTTAGCCTTTTTTTTCTCCTTAAAGCCTCATTTTCAAGCAATTTGAATAAGTAGTCTTATTATTTCCCCCAAATACAGTAATCTCAAGTGATGAATTTAGTGGGTTTTTTTATGCTTGTCACTAAAAAAATATAGCAAGTTATGGGTTTTCCATATATTTTTTTTAAATCTAGGGAAATCCAGACTTGTGTTTGGCTTTTCACAGGAAGAATAAAATATTACCTGTTTATTGAACTCCACGGCAGCTTTTTCCGACTCAAACATGATGGACCAGTTTTGTCTCTGGTCATCATAAAAGGTGCTATAGTTATTGGGCTGAACCTGTGGAAAGGAGAAATGATGGGATAACTCAACTACGGATAAATCTGACTGCCTAAGTTCACACAGAAGGGCCTTGACTCAGTGGACTCAAAGACAGCTGTTAGGAAACTATCTTCCCTCCCACCCTCTACCAATCACCCCTTAGTCCACATTCCCAGAAGGCAGCCAAGAGACCTTTCCGAGAGGCTCTGTGAAGAGTCACTCTGGGGAATTCCCTGGATATCCAGTGGTTAGGACTCAGTGCTCTCACTGCCAGGGCCCTGGGTTCCCTCCCTGATTGGGGAATTAAGATCCCACAAGCAAAAAAAAGAAAAAAAAGGTATCCACTCTGGTGTCCAGAGCAGAAGCAGTGGATCTAATTCCCGCCAGGTATGCACAATCTCTCCTATAAACCAACCCCAAAGGAGCTAATGATTCCAATATGGGAAGCCTTACCATTAGCTCAAAGTTCAGATGAATCTTGGCAACAGTAACTGGCTGTTGCTGACTGATATAAAGAAGAATCCTATACTGTACTCAAGTAAAGATGGGCAGAAAAAAAAGAGAACAGGAATTAAAAGACAATACAAAATTAGCAGTAAGATGTCAGGGGTCATGCTTCATACAGGCATAAAACTCAAAACTCAGTTTATCCCTTAAAGCTTAGAGTTTAAATTCCATCTTCTCACTACCTACTTTAATCTCTTCTCATTTTGACCCTACTCTTTAACTGTAATTAGCAATGTCTTTATATTTGTTGGTGTTTTTATTTGTATGAGGGGTGACTAAGAGATATACAAATGGCCAACAGGTACATGAAAAGATGATCAACATCATTAGGCATTAGGGAAATGCAAACTAAAACCACAATAAGGTACCACTTCACACCTATTAGAAATAGCTATTAAAAGGAAAAATAATGAAGTGTTGGCAGGATAGTGGAGAAACTAGAATCCTCATATATTGCTTGTGGGAATGTAAAACGGTATGGATGCTGCAGAAACTGTTTGGCAGCTCCTCAAACAGCTAAACAAGCAATTACCATATGACACAGCAATTTCACTCCTAGTCTACACGCAAAAGAACTGAAAACAGGGCCTTAAACAGACACTTCTACATTAATGTTCACTGCATCATTTATTCACAATAGTCAAAAAGGAAGAAACAACCAAGGGTCCATCAAGTGCTGAATGGATAAATAAAATGTGTTATATACATACAATAGAATATTATTCAGCCATAAAAAATAATGAAATTCTGATACATGCTACAACATGGATGAATCTTGAAAACATTTTGCTAAGTGAAATAAGCCAGACAAAGAGTGTCTGATTCCACTTATATGAAATATCTAGAGTAGGCAAATTCATAGAGATAGAAAGTAGATTAGAGGTTACCAGGGAATGAGGGAAGGGAGATGGGGAGTTATTGCTTAATGGTTACAGATTTTCTGTTTGGGGTGACGAAAAAGTGGAAATAGTGGTGATGGTTGCTCAATACTGTGAATGTAATTTATGCAACTGAATTGTACACTTGAAAATGGTTAAAATGGCAAATTTTATGTCTCATATAATTACTACACACACACACACACACACACACACACACACACAGAACTTAAAATTCAACCCCAGAAGGGAGGGAGAGACTGACTATGGGGGCTCATATACAGTCCTGTACCAGAAAGGACTTTCTTTATCCTGCGTGAGGCAGATGGAGTGAGGGGCTAATCACCTCAACCCAATCCAGTGCTCGATGGAGCTGGTCAGGAAAGGATCACAGATTTATTAAGAGTTGGTCCGTTTCTGGGTTGTCCCTATTCTCGAGCACTATCTTCACGGGCTTTTGATTAACAGCCTATAAGGTCTCTGACTCCTCAGTCTTGACTTTTCTGCCCATCAGAGATTCTGAGCTGAGATTCTTTAGCCTCCTCCCCATGAAGTTCAAAACCTAGCAAACATATTGAGAGGAATGCTGTTGCTTGTTGCTTTCCCACCCTACGGTAGGATTTTATCTCCTATGCACCATAAGATTACAGAAGTTTCCCTCTGCCTTTCTGGCACAGCCCCTGGCCTTCCACACCACCCCCAAACTCACCAAGTGTCCCATGCGGAAAAACTGATCTTGTGTTTGGAGTGCCTCTAGTTTTTGCCAATGTCTCTTTCCCCCAGTAGTTTCTCTGTTTGGGACATACCTGATGTTTAGTCTACTCCTGAGCATCAGCAAAGGTCACAAGAGAAGGAAACACTCAGCTCACTGGCTCTTTCCTCTCAAAATTTTAGTGCATCTAGTCCTCATCATTTCCACAGCTCTCTAATGAATTTTAAAATATAATTTTTGCAATTTATCTGTCTTTTTTTTTTATAATTGTCACAGTGGGAATGTTGCCTGCCACAACATACTACATCCTATCTGAAGGTGAAGGGTGGTGAAGTCCCAAAACCAGATTTTTGAAATCCAAATGGCAACCCCTAAAGAATTAACAGATTTAGATAATAATCAACAATGGCTGCTAACATAACAAAATGAGAGGCAATCAGACATTATTTACCCCTCAAAAGGAGAATGAAAGAGATTTAAGGAACACAGTAACCTACTGCAATGCATGGACCTTATTAGATTAAAACAAACTTTAAAAAAAAAGACAGAGAGAGAGAGAGGTAATCAGGGAAATTTGAATACTAACTTGTAGTGAATGAGATCAAAGAATTACTGCAGTTTTGTTTAGGGGAGATAACAGCATAATGGTTATGTTTTTAAAAATCCTTACCTTATACATACTAAAATATTTACAGCTAAAATTGTATGCTGAAAAAAATTTTTTAAATAAAATAAAATTATATGCTGGAGATTTATTCAAAATAATCTGAGCAAGGGAAGAAGACAAGCTGGAGCTGAGATGAAACAAGACTGACCCACTATTTTTATATGTGTTTCCGAATTTCCAAAATTAAGCTTTTTGTTTGTTTGTTTTTAATACAAACAAGTGTTGTCCAGTATGCTAGTTACCCAGAACAGGTCATCGTCTCTCTCTGTGTCTCAGATTCTCTGAGGTACATGAACTCCACGTTACCTGGACCTCTGAAATTCTATAATTTCTTATGAGTATTTCAACAATGTTCAAAATCTTCTGGAGCAGAATTTGAAGCTAGATAAAACCCACAAAAGGAAATCAGTCTCTGGGCTTCTAACCACATCTTTTTGACTCAAACCAATATTTTGCTGTGTGACCAACTGCCCAACTTACCAAACTTTCAAAGGATAAACAGTGGTCATGCTCTAAGTGGTATACTACGTGTTGTTCATTACCTAACAAAAGGATGTCATTGGTAAATGGTTTACTCTAAAACTCTCCAAATTCTTAAGCTAGATTCATATCACAAAGGTCAAACTTAAAAGATTTTGAATGGTTGAATTTGTTTTAATGCACAACAGTAAGCAAAATGTGACTATACATGTTATTACATACCTAACATTAGAAATTCACACTCAGTGCAAACAATCATTCTAATCCTCTGATATATAAGACATCGGGCAAGTCCCGATAAAAACCAGCTCACTAGTATGATTTGGGACACTTGAATATACATGAGACAAGGGGGCATTCTCACCTCTCTGGCTGTGTGATTTCCCAGGACTGCAGCACCAAATTTGCCCTGCTTTACATATTGTCCATTTGTGCTACAGAAGCAAGAAAAACAGGTATTAATACTTCCTTTAACTAGGTAGAACCAGCTTTCTTTTCTGCCATATAGAAGTAGGGAAACTAGTCATTCAGCCTCTAGAAAGGGACAGAGGTGAGCAGTTATAATTTAAAGCTCTTACACAACTTCTTTATTCTTTAAACATCTACTATTCATGATATCTCAGTGGAGTGGCTTTCTTTGAGCACTTAAAAAGGCAGTTGTTGAGAGTATAAGCACTTCCTAGAGAGTACACAAGATAATGGCTCTTCAAAGTTTTGTGTGCAAAATTCCCCAAATGAAACATTAAAAAGCATTACTGATACTTTGTCTATGGCAGGACTGAGTAGCCATTTTGCAATGAACAGAGAGGCTTACTGTGAAAAGACAGGAGCCTAACCCACTCCTCCAACCAACTCCAGAAAGCCACCTTCTCAGCTACTTACTAACGATATGCATGAACTGCTGTTGCAACCAATACTGTGGAAGTGCCTGCGGTGGTGGGTGCTGTTTTTGGTGCCGCCTGATTTCCTAAAGATGAAGAGATGAAGGAGTAAACAAAGTTCATTCATTTCTTGCTTGAACTGATTTTTAACCATTAAAGCATTAAACCATTCAAAATTCTTCTTTAACCTTGTAGTTAGTGCTACAATGCTTTCATGACCATTGTCCTCACTTGAGCCACAAAACAGCCCTGTGGCCATACCCGGGCATGAGGAAATTGAGGCTCTAAGCCCCCAAGTGCCTTAAAGATGACAGCAATAAGCCCAGGACTAGAACCCAGGATTCTGGCTCCACTCCAAACAAGTCTTTGGGCTGGACAAGAAGCACTGTCTAGAAAGCAAGGTCACATTCCACCTACTTTCTTTTCTCCTTCCAATATTTTGACAACTGTAATAAATTAAAATGAAGTTGCTTCCCCTTTTCTTACTTCTGCGGTAGAAAATTTATGATATTCAGATTACATCCATTACTTTGCTTTCTCAGTGGTATAAAGTAACATTAACATTTAAAAATGGTGTACTTAGAGTAAATCACATATTCACACTCACCACATGCACCTGTGGATGGAATAGTGAGAACACAGGCATGGACACAGCAACCAAGAACTTACTTTAAAAATGTCCTTGTTTGATTCTTTTTGTTGTTGTTGAAAACAAGACAACAGGCTCCAGATGGAGACACTTAGGCTAAGCCCCACCCCACCAAACAGAGATACAACATAATTAGTGTTGGCTCTCCCAGAACTGGAATCTTCAACCAGTCAATCAGGAATGATCCGATCAGCACTAGTTAGGTAGTGTCCAACAGACCTCTGCTATCCCCTAAAGGAAAGTAATCTTATAATTAGCAACTCACTTTTTTGCCTAGTGTGACATTAGACTCCCTTCTGCCTTGTTCCTGCTCCCCTCTACCTATAAAAGATTTCCATTTTGTTCAGCTCTTCAGAGCGCCTATCTACTAGGCTGCAAGCTGCTCAATTCATGAATCGCTGTATACAGTCAATAAGATTTTTAAAATTTACTCAGCTGAATTTTGTTAACAGTATTGACATTTTTTTTCCTGGTTATAGAGTTTATGTATACTGTAGAAAACTTTGCAAACATAGAAATACATAAAGAAAATAAAAAGGACCTATAATCTCATCACCCAAAAATGAACATTAATAGTATGATGTATTTATTGCTAGTCCTTTTTCTATACACATACACTTTTCAATTTTTTCACCTTTTTTTAAACAAAATTAATGATATGATTTGACAATCTCCTTTTCTTACTTAGTACAAGCATTTCCTTATACTCTTCAAAACAGTCTCCAAAACAAACATAAAATAGTCTTAAAAACACTTTTTGATTGTTAAATACTATATTGACTCTACTAGAATTTATCCAATTTCCTATTGTTTGACATTTCTTTGGGCTGTTTCCAATTTTTCTCTACGACAAATAACGCTATGATAAAACACACCTCTAATTACTTTCTTACAGTTAGTTGCTAAAAATGGAATTATGGAGTGAAGTGTGAAAATTTTTAAGGTTTTGTTACAACCTGCCCAAATGCCCTTGAGAAATGCCATTATCAGTTTACACTCCCACCAGCAAGCTTTGTATCCCTGCCAGCAAGGGGAGATGATCTTTCTAAATCTTTACCAATGGGATGGGGGCAATTAGGGAAAGGGGAATGCCACCTCACTGTTGTTTTCATTTGCACTTACTGATTAAAGGGAAGCAGAAATTTAACATTTTCTATAGATTTGTACTGGCCATTTATTTTGTTTTGATGAATTGCCCATTTTATGTTGTTGGCTTATTTTTCTAACCTGGGGTGTTCTCGTTTTCTTTATTATTTTGTAAAAACCTACAACATAGTTTTAAATTCAATCAGTACTTTCCAATTGTATGTAATGCTACAATAAAACTTTTCTCCTGGGAAGCAGTGAATGACCAAAAAAAAGAGGAAGAGAGAGAAACTAAGGCCATAGTTAGGTTATCAGACCAAGCCTGAAACACTGAGAAAAATTACAGTCTCCCCAAGGTGAGCCTAGCATCCTCCTTCAGGTCAGTTCAACTTCTCCCAGTATGCTCTCATCTCCCTACTTAACACCCTGGAAACGGAAGGTTGTTCATGGATTTTCTAAAGGGATAAGTGAGTCAGGTGCCACAATGTGATCTTCTCATTGGGTAAGCATTTCTTCTTCTCTGAAATCAGTATTATACAGATTTTTGAATTCCCTGCTCACGAGGACTGCTTTTAATACATATTCTCAAATCTGGTTTTGTTTTGTTTTTTTTCCCCAAGCAAAGTTTTCTTGAATTATAGTTTTAGATATCTGTTTTTTTCCCCCGTTTGTTTGGTTTTTTCCTTCTTCAGGGAATATATGAGGGTGAGTCAAAAATTATCTGCACTCCGGTTATATTAAAACTTCTGTAGGACTTCCTAGGTGGCGCAGTGGTTAAGAATCCACCTGCCAATGCAAGAAACAAGGGTTTAAGCCCTACTCTGGGAAGATTCCACATGCCACAGAGCAACTAAGCCCGTGTGCCACAACTACTGAGCCTGTGCTCTAGAGCCCGTGAGCCACAACTATTGAGCCCGTGTACCACAGCTACTGAAGCCCATGTGCCTAGAGCCCATGCTCCGCAACAAGAGAAGCCACTACAATGAAGAAGGCCGCGCAGCACAATGAAGAGTAGCCCCTGCTCGCAGCAACTAGAGAAAGCCCGTGTGCAGCAACGAAGACCCTACGCAGCCAATAAAATAAATAAATAAATAAATAAATAATAAATAAATAAATAAATAAAAAAGATTCTGTAAATTCTATAGCCAGAGTTCAGATATTTTTTGCTATCTTCAATACTTGTCACTTTCCTTTGAAAACTTATATCTAAAATTTTTTATTTTAAAAATTTCCTCCTGTTCACCTTCTATTTCTCTTAAAGCATAATCTGTTGTGTTTATTCACTTTTGTGTTCCTTCTAGTTGTCTTCATTTCTGAAATAATTTTTCTGATATCTCTTAATTCTTGCCAGAGTCCTGTCACTTACTTCTGAGATTTAAAAATTCTCATCTATGTTCTAATTTCATGTCTTACGTTATTTTCTTAATGGTAATAGGTGATTGCAGTTTTGATCTATCTGGTAAGAAATATTCTCACAGAATAGAGCTCTCACCATAGGGATATTAATCTGTTCCTTGCTCTTGCAGTAACGTTTCATGGAGTTTGACTCTGATACTTTTCTATTGTTCATTTTTATGTGAAATTTGCTTTTCTGCACTTTTAGACAGAGGCGTGGTTCAGGGTGGCTTTCCTAACTTCACGGAACTCACTCTTCGCTGTTATACAGAGTTCAAGACAGGAGGGGTACTTCCTCTTGAGACTTCCTGATTCTATTCTAGGCCTACTTTTAACTGGATCGTCTCTCCTTCATTTCTAATATCCTATCCTCCTCAATTTTAATTCCACTCCCAGCAGGTTCTTCTCAGGGTGGTCACCAAGAAGGTCACCACAAAGGGTGAGTTTCAAAAGTTCATAGGAGCAAGTCTGCTCTAGTTCTTCTAGTCCCCATTGTTACTGACCAGGGTTTTTGGCCCCCTTAATCAACAGAAACTGATTAGAGGCTGGACAAGAAATTCAGGCAAGGCTTTCTTTATTGGGGCCCCTGCTGCGGCAGGGGAGAGTGAGAACAAACAACAGCTTCCCTTGCTTGCTTGCTACCTGAGGTGGGGTGAGCTGGTTCCTTATATGGGGGTGTGGGTAGGGATGAGTCCTGGGGTCAGGCCAGAGGGGTGGCTTAGTTAGTCTTCCCACCCCTTTGTGGTGCTGTGTGCAGGGGGCATTCACAGTACCTGCTTTTGTTTCTGAACCCTTGCCTCTGCTCCCAGCTCTTCAGAAATGGCAGTTGGTCTTTTTGATCTTTTCGTATCTTTTGTCCAGAATTTGCCCCAACTGAGTATGCACGCAGTTAGTTTCAGTCCCTTATAGTTTCTTTGTATTTTGTAACTCAAGGAGACATTTGTCCAGGTGTAAGCACTGCAGCAGAGGGTCCCAGGTCCCAGCCTGTCTCACCATCATCAACCCCTTGTACATACGCACAACTAAAACGGGCAAAATGCTTTCCAGTTCCAGCGTGGCCTGCTGTACTTCCCATGAACACCGTTGGCTATTTTGGGGTTCTCCCATTCTCAGATTGATATTCTCCCATTGCTTCCTTGTTTTCTCCCATGCCAATGTTGATACCTTACAAGCCTTGTGTCCATACCTGCTTGTATTTGGAGGGTTCAAGAGGACACCTTTTCAATTGGTTTTATTGTAAATATTATCCATAAGTTTGTCCTTTTTATTCTAGTTGCTGTTTTTGCAGAGATCTGAAGAGAACCATGCTGTAGCCACCTCTTTCCCCACAAAGATTTGTTATATAAATACTCTTTGAACAGAGAAAATTGCCTGTACTGCTAGTTTTTATTTGTAAATGCCTACATAAGACAGCACAGGTAATTTTTAAGTTGAAAAGCACGTATAATTCCCCTTTAAAAGTATAATTAACTCTTAGTTGTTGTTTTTGAGTTTTAAAAAATCAAGTTACTTCACTGGGTGGGGACTCAGGTTGTTTGTTTTTATCCACATCCATTAACTCAACCACTTTAAATCAAGTCATAAGTATACTGCTAATGAAGAGATGCACCATAGGAAATGTAAAAGCATAGCCTCCTAGAAATCTGGCCAGGATATGGCTTGGAGAACAGGACCAGCAATCCACAGCAAAACTGCCAAAAGTGATAGGTAAGACTTAGAGCAGGGGTCAGCAAACACTGTATGCAAATGGCCCAACAGTAAATATTTTAGGCTCTGGGCCCTACAGTATCTGTTGCAACTGTTCCACTCTAAATATCCGAACAACATCCTCAGTGTCAGCATTGTGCCTAGCATATAAGACACTCAATACTTTCCTCTTCATTCAACAAATATTTAATTTAATGTCCCTTTCCACCTGTTCTGCTCTGGGCTATTTCTATCAGTCCCTCACTCCTCTTCAGATTCTTACACAAAGACAGCACAGTGTAAAGGAGGGCAGAAAAACTTTGGAGTGAGTTAGATTAGGGTTCAAATTTCAGCGGTGTCACTTACTGCTGTACGACCTTAACCATGTCCCTAAACCTCTCTGAACCTCTAAAATGGTGCAGTCTCACCTATTTCACAGAATTGTTGTGAGACTCAAATAAGACAATCTAGGTAAAGCATCTGAGACCACACACAGAGCAGGCATTTTAGAAATATTAGTCCCCCTTTTTCTCCTTTCATTCAACAAATTTTCATTCAATATTTCTTGTGTTTACCAGGATGAAAGGTTCAGGGGATACAGCATTGAGCATCACTGTCTAGTTGGGAAAAATTCACTGTAAGCATACGTCTAGCCCATCCAGGTGAAAGACGTGAAAAGCAGCTCTTCCTTCTTGCCAAAACATTGGACACTGCCTACTTAGAGCACCCTGGGCAGTTTTGGAGAGTGGTGGCCACATGGGGCAGAAGAGCTTGCCTGTGACCTTCCTTCATCAGTTTCTAGAAAAAAGCATACTACGTAGCCACCAGAGTTCTGGACCTCAGAGCTCAGGGCAGCGTGCACCTCACTGGTGGTGAGCTTGGCCAGACTGATCAAGGATGGATGACCTGGCATGTTACTTTTAGAAGGCTGTTTATCATTCCAACTGTCGGGGCCAATCCTAACCTCTTAACTTACCTGTTGGTGCTGTTCCCTGGCCTTTCTTAGGCTGCTTTGGGGCTGTGTACTGGAAGAATTCATTTCCATGGCCAGCAGCTGCCTGATCCAGTCCAAAAAGGGAGGCCAATCTGGTACTGTTAGCAGAAAATGACAATGATATTTCATTTGACATATCTCAAACCTGGAATCATTACAAAAGCTGCTCATGCTCCAACCTCGAACAAATACCTCCTTGACTATAATATCCCACCACTCAATACTGGAGTGGCAGCTAAATATCTTTGAAATCAAGACCCTTCTCTGCAAACATCCACAACCAAAACTGAAATATGGGCATCAACCTTGACTGTTCTTCCCCCTCGTGTGCATGACCAATCCTCCAATGGATTTTACTTGCTATTTCTTGAACTCATTCACTTCTCCCGAACCTCACTAACAGTTCCCTACTTCAGGCCACCATCACATCTACACAGCTTGAATTACTGCAACCACCTCCTCTCTCATCTCCCTGCCCTGGTCGTGCCTGCTTCTTATCCATCCTCCCCACTGTATCCACAGTGACCTTTCTAAAAATCAAATTTGACGAAGTCTCTTTCCTCCTTAAAACTCTCAATGACACCTCAATATTACTAAGATAAAAGTCTAAACTCCACAAGACAGTTTTACAAGCCTCTTCAAGACCACACCTCTCCTTACCTACTCGGCCAGCTCCCTATTTGGCCATTTCTCATCTCTAACTGCGTGCTACAGTCACACTTTTAAATTCTCATTTAAGGCAAGATCTTTCTCATCTCCAGCCTTTGGAGATTCTCTCTGCCTGAAACATTCTTCCCCTGGAAGCTGCACCTTAACCTCAAAGCCTAGGTTAGATGATTTTTCTAGGGGTTCCCATAAAACTCTACACTTCATTCATTCAAAAACTATGCACCACAGGACTTCCCTGGTGGTCTGTGGCTAAGGCTCCAAGCTCCCAGTACAGGGGGCCCAGGTTTGATCCCTGGTCAGGGAACTAGATCCCACATGCTGCAACTAAAGACCCTGCATGACACAACTGGAAAAGAAAAAAGAAAGAAAAAAAAAGATCCCGCATGCCACAACTAAGATGCAGCACAGCCAAATAAATAAATATTTTTTTAAAAAAGAAAGAAAGAAATATGCATCAGACACTCTGTTAAGTGCTGGGTATACATCGGTGAGCAAAACTGGATTCTGTTTTCAAGTAGCTTATATACTCTAACAAGGGAATTAGGTATATACTATACAATGGCAAACTATAATATGAGATATATAACAAGCAGCTGTTATATGGAGTCACAGTCCATAGAGATTAATAAAAGTTATTCAATCTTTATCATCTAACATGGTAATTGGTTATTTATTATGATCACTACTTGACTGTATATTTTGCCTACAGTCTGGTATATAATAGGCTCAATAAATAAACTCAAAGTCTAGTCTAGCTCCAAGCTCCTCTTCTTCAAACACATCCTTAGTTTAGGTGAATACTGAAACATCTCCACAACTTTTTTGGCCTTTTTTTCCCTGATAATTTTAATGTATAATACATACTAGCATTCTGCAAAATAAATTTAATATGATTTGAAACTACTACCTTGTTTTCTCAAGGTAGTGTACTGTGAGTTTCCTGTAAATGGGGCCAACAATGCCTACTTTAAAGGACTAAGAGGTTTAAATGAGATTGCAAGTGTATAGAGCAGTGCTAGCCTATATTAAGACATCAACAAATGCTAATGAAATTTAGAAAAGGCCAAGAGGTCTCCTTTTACCCAGCGCAATCTGAGCAGATTCCCTAAAAGAATAAGATTCTAGGAGAGTTGAGCAATGCCTTTAACTTTGTGAAAAATTTGCAAAGCTTAGAACCTAGTTAAGATTAACAGATTATGCACAAATCATTGATAAGAAAGAATGTCCTTGGGTAGCTTCCCTAAACTATGGGTACTGGATTTGCTGTTTTAATTTTGCAGGTATTTTTTTTTTCAACGGAAAGACAAAAGTGTTGTAGGTAAACTAAGTTTCCATAGATGCCCTAAATGCCAGCCAATTGATGATTGCAAAATCAATCCAAAAGCCAGGTCAACCCAATTATCTTTCAGATTAATTCTACTTTCTATTAATTTTTTTGAATGAACTCTACACAGACTTAGGGGCATAGGTTTTTGGTAAACTATTACACTTTCTACTTCTAGAGTGTTCTCAAATGTACGCATCTCCCGGGACTTCCCTGATGGTGCAGTAGTTACGAATCTGCCTGCCAATGCAGGGGACGCAGGTTCGATCCCTAGGCCGGGAAGATCCCACATGCCAAGAAGCAACTAAGCCCGTGTGCACAACTACTGAGCCCACATGCCACAACTATTGAAGCCCATGGTGCATCTAAAGCCTGTGCTCTACAACAAGAGAAGCCACCACAATGAGAAGCCCAGGCACTGCAACGAAGAGTGGCCCCCACTTGCCACAACTAGAGAAAGCCCATGCATGGCAAGGAAGACCCAACACAGCCAAAAATAAATAAATAAATAAATAATAAATAAACCTTAAACAAAAACAAAAAGTACACCTCTCCCTAACTATGTTAACAAGAATGAGCTTGCTAACTCTGGACTTTAGTCTCTAAATTTATAATTCATAGGAAAAGTCATTACAGCATTAATCACGTTTAAAAAACGTTAGCCAACGCATTTAGTTATCAAAGTCCTTATCTAACCTTAGTTTTATATTCCTTTTCTTTTCTCATTAAAAACAGTAATACATGCATTTATGATGTATCAACATATTTCAATAAACAGAGATTCTTTCGGTTGTTAAAGTACTTATTTTCCAAACTGTGGTATCAAACATTTACTTCTATAATAATAATAAGGCATCCAGGCAGCCTGGTAGAAATCTGCTTGCCTGATTTCAAATTCAGGTTCTTTTACTTTTTAGCTGTTTGACCTTGAGTAACTTACCTCTCCTAGCCTTAATTTCTCATTTGCAAGATAAGTATAATATTAGGAAAAACTGCCCAGAGAGCAGTAGAGAGAAATTAATACAATATTGTATATATAGTACAGTCCCTGGCATGGAGTAAGTACACAATATGTTTTATATACATCCTATTACCTTAAAATGTCGATTCAACTCAGATACCCCTAGAAGGAAGAAAGCATGCTTGTTCAATGCACAAACTGACCTGCAACTATAAACTGATATTAGTGGGTTTCCTAGGTGGCGCAGTGGTTAAGAATCCGCCTGCCAATGCAGGGGACACGGGTTCAATCCCTGCTCCAGGAAGATCCCACATGCCACGGAGCAACTAAGCCCGTGCGCCACAACTATTGAGCCTGCGCTTTAGAGCCTGTGAGCCACAACTATTGAGCCCACATGCTGCAACTACCGAAGCCCACACGCCTAGAGCCTGTGCTCCGCAACAAGAGAAGCCACAGCAATGAGGAGCCCGCGCACCACAATGAAGAGTAGCCCCCACTCACCACAACCAAAGAAAGCCTGTACACAGCAAAAAAAAAAAAAAAAAAAAAAAGACCCAACACAGCAAATAAAATAAATAAATAAATTAAAAAAAAATAAAAAAAAAAAACCTGATATTAGCATAAATAAAAAACTACAGGATTGGGAAAAGTCTCAAAGATCATCTAGAGCAACCCCATTATTCAACAGACCAGGGAATGGAGAGCCAAGGATAGTAAGTGACTTGTCCATAAAGTCACACTCCTAACTGGGGGCAGAATCAACATCAGAATCTAGGCTTTTCCAATATCTTTTACAGAACTTAAGAATGTCTTCTGATGATCAGTTCCAGATTTCTTTTTTCTACCTCTACACTGGTGATTTATTATTGCTATGTTAATCAGATTTGCCTAAAATATAATTTTTTTTTTTTGACCATGCCACACAGCATGTGGGATCTTAGTTCCCCAACCAAGGATTGAAACCACACCCCCTACATTGGAAGCATGAAGTCTTAACCACTGGACCACCAGGGAAGTCCCTGCCTGCATATAACTTTTATATAACCTAAAACACAAGTATATATATTACTGGCCCCTTAAAAATGCTTTTTGGTTATCATTACTGGATTGTTTTATTCTACTACTAAACTGGAAGTTTCTTAGGGGCAGGAACTGTGCCTTATTCTTATCCGTATTAGCTGAAGCCAAGTACCATACACTTAGTAGGCATTCATATATTTCTTCATTTCAAAGTCTCAAGGGAAAGAAAGGGCTAAGATCAAAAAAGGCAAGCCTTCTAGGTTAACCATGGGCCAAGAGGCCTGGAACTTGGAACACAGATTATAAATCATCTAGACAGCCATCCTAGGCACTAGTACTCTCACTTCTATTAGGCTTGACTATCTTAAGTGGAATTAAGCAATCACACATTTAAGGCAAGATACTTAAAAAGTAATGATCAAGTAATATTTACAGTAAGTTACAGTTGTACAAGAGGAACTGAAGAGCAGTTGCAGCGCTCACTGTCATATGTTCTACTTCCTTAGAGAAAACTGACAAAGGAATAGCTGAATCAGGGAATGTCGGTGAAACTTTCTGTACTCTCAATCTTAAACTTGATTTAGTTTTCCTGGTTATTACTGGGAACAAAAATAAGTTACCTGTATAACTTTGTTTACTAAGCCTTTTATCATTCAATTAGCTGTTGTCTGTGTTTAGGGGTACAGTCTCTTGCCTAGAACTAGTTTCTAAGGTCCTTGGGGAGCCTGCACAGGAAAGCAGCATGGCTGAGCCACCAAGAACTTATCTCATGCCAGGAACCTGGAGAAGAGCACATGACTGTCACTATCTACCCAGGAATTTTCAGTCAGCAAAGTACTGCTTGTTGCATCAAAGTTGGAAGCCCTCAATATTCTTTAGTAACCTATATGCAAAAAGAATCTGAAAAAGAATGGATATATATATGTATAACTGAAACACTTTGCTGCACACCTGAAACTAACACAACATTGTAAATCAACTATACTCCAATATAAAATAAAAATTAAATTAAAAAAAAGTTGGGAACCCTAACATTTATTTACAGACCTCCCTCAAACACTTTCACCTAGTGAAGAATGTGAATTTAAAGTACATCTTGTAAACTTTCAAAAGGCACAGCCATTTACAAAACAGGTTTGTATGAAAAAGACATTAATTCAAATGGCTGATTACACAGTCAACAGCAACAGGCTGGATGTGTGGAAATATGAGTGAATGTTTTGGGCGGAGTAGGAAAAAAAGGAACCAAAGCACTGCTTAAATCTAAAATAATTGAGCAACTGAAAGAACTCAAGATGCAACTAAGTGAATGTAGGACATCCAAAGTGAGGGTAGGGGTGGAACAGGGCAGTGAGAGTGAAAAGAGGACTTCGGTTGGCTAATACGGAGCTGGTCACAGTGTAAGTCAAAAAACCCTATTTAAAACCAAAAGAGAGCCAGTGTCATTTTAGGTCGACCATGTACCGAACTCTCCATCAGGACTAGAAGCAAGCGGAGAGCAGACAGAGCAGCTTAATCATTTTTGTAACCTCTAAGTATTTACCAGAACAAGGAGTCTATATTGGTGTATTAACTATTGTTCGGTACATTCTTAACGTGGTTAAACAGATGTTCAAAGAAAGGCTCTGCAAGGATCAGAACTTGGCAACTCACAAGTTTGAAAGGAGTCAAGCTGTCTACAGACACAACACAAGGGAAAAGGCTAAACTCCCTACTGGAAGAGACAAAGCCCTGCCTCTTGAAGACCTGTACCCCAGGCTGGTATATATAGTGACTGGGGACAGGAGACAGCTACTGCAGTTTCTTACATTGGTTTTAAGCTTTGGAGTGCAATTTCACAGCTATTATTCACTCAACAGGCATCTCCTGAGTACTCACTACGTGCCCTGTGCTGAGCGCTGGACGGTAGGAACAACTAAACAGTCCCTGTCCTATCAGGGCTCGTAATCTAGCAGGTTCGGTGTGCAAAGATAAACATCTAGTTGTGAGAGTAAGTTAAGAGAAAGCAATTTATTCAGCCTGGGGCCGTGGGAGAAGAGAAAGCACCAAAAAGGTGACATCCGAGCTAGGCCTCGAAGGATGCAGAAGCTGACCCAACAGGGCCAATTCTGAAGTGTCACCGCCTTGTCCACGGAGAAGAGAAAGTCTCACATGGGCCCCAGCTGACCGATAAAAACTCTTAGACAGGTATTTTCATCAACGATCAACTCCATTTCACAGAAGGGGAAACTGTGACTCAGAAAGTAAAAGTCGAACCCCAGGGTCATATTGCGCTTCTGTGGAGATGCCAGATGCACAATCCAGGTGGACAGACTCAGCACAGTCTTGAGCTCTGCCGGGATTCCGAGACCTGTAGAGAGCCCCGGACTGTGCTCTGGACCCGGAAGTTGGGAGGAGGTCTGGTAAGAGAGCGACCCTTCCAACCTCACGCCAGGCTCTCTCAGCCACGCCCTCTGCCCCACGCTTCTGTCACTCACCCGCCGCTAGGCGAAAGGAAGTCGGTGTCGTCTTCGTCGCCCGCACCGAACATCGCGCCGCCTTTCGCCCCGCTTCGGGGAGGAAGTCTTAGGGGTGCCAGAACCTTTTACAGCGATGTCGTAAAATGCCGCGGCGGCGTGCTGCTTTCCGGCAGGACGAACTCTCGCATTGTTACCAGCCAGGAGGAGACTAGGTCCTGGAGAAGGTGGAGCAAAGGCAAATGAGCCGACCTGGCGGGGGAGGCACGTTACGTGACGTAACACTTCTCCAGCCCTCAGAGGCGGCGAGACCCGCAGGCGCTCTGGAACCCTGCGCGGCGATTGGCCAAAGAGGCAGGGGCGGGGTAGGGGCGGGAATCGGCGCTTCGGTGGCGGTGTTGGACACGTCGAGGGGGTCAGAAGTGGAGGGGCTTCTGAAGAGTCCGGGGGCTGTGACGGGGTGAGATTCTGAGAGGGAGGCGCCGGTGGCAGGACTCGATCTGGCAAGGTAAGGCCTCTCCAGCCTCTCTTGCAACCCTGGCATGAGCACAGTCCTTTCCTCTCCGGGACGAGGACCTCCACGCCACTCTCCCTAGCTCGGCGAAAGGAAAAAGGGCCCGGGGCTGGAGGTCTGGGGAGCTGAGCGCTTGGCCTGGCCCCCATAGTGACATAACTGGAGTGACCTTGGGGCAGGGTGTTCCGTGCCTCAGTTTCCCCGTCTGTGAAATGAGCCCGATCCCCCTACCGCTTGTCCCCTGTGGCCGCCCTCGCTATTTATTCACCGGACTGTTTGTCCCAGCGCTTACGTGTGCTGGCCGGTCAAGAAGCTTTAAGACCTCAGAGGTCATCGAATTCCATCCCAGTCTCCTCGTAATGCCAGACTTTACAGATAGGGAAAGGGAGGAACCAAGCACTTGGATGACTAGTCCGAGGTCACACAGAGTAAAGGGCTGGAGCTGGATCCCTAGTTCTTGATTCGGGACAGCGAGGTGCCGGGTCAACAAGAACCTTATTAACCCTTAAGCACTGTATTTCCTCACGGGGTGGTTATTGCTACCCTGTGGCGTGCATCCGGGGAGAAGTCCCCTCCCTAGAGTTCATCTATGCAGGTGACGAGCAAGAGAGCTGGGATGTTCTGGGGGGTGGGTGAAGAAAAGGAGGAAACCAGAACGTGAAAATCTCCAGCCCCAACCTTGACCTGGGTTTTGCTTTGTTTTCTTGCCTCAGACCTAAGTCAACATCAATTGTTGTCCACTTCTCTGCTTCCAGTTTCCCCCTCTCTGTATCTTATATAAGCATTTCTTTGGTTAACCTGGTGTCATTCTTGGAACAATCTCTGGGTAGGCCTAACTTAGCCAGGTGTGGATAAGCAGATCATGTCCCACTGTAGCTTCTGTTTCCAGAGACCTCATGAGTTCTTTCACTCTGGCCTTCTTCTCTCAATCAGATTAGTACAACAGGTGTCCGTTACCTGAATATTTTAATTTGTTAGCATGAAATCAAAGTGAAGTGATTGGTAGCTCCTTCCCAGAGATTTTATACCTCTTGACTCTTGCCTTGTTCTGCTTTTTATTATACTTTGTGTGCGTCTACCAAATCGTAAGCGCCTCAAGGACAGTGACAGTTTTATTCATCTTGGTGTCTCCTGTGTCACCGAGCACTATGCCTCCTTGCCCGTAATGGGTTCTCATTAATTCTTTGTTAGACAGAGTAGTGGAATTCATCCTTGTTTCCTTATTCCTTAATTTACTGTCTTCGGATTTTTTTTTTTTTCCGTGTGACCCAGGGAGCCCAGCAGTGGCTCTTGCCTTTATAGGTAGCTTCCAGAAAGATAAAAATGCTGTACTAGCTGTGAACTGTCTGGGTTACTTAGTCTCTTTTGTCAGTTGAAGATGATTTTACTATTGTTTAAAGCTCTAGGGGAGGGGAAAGAGTGGAATAGGATGGCTAGAAATATTATATGTAGGTCTAATTTTTTGTTAGTAAAGTGTTCCTCTGCTGAACTGAGGAATAGGGCTGTTGTCTGCTTCCTGTGTTTATTTTACAGATTAAGATGGGATGGTTAAAGCAGTGAAGGCCAACAGTGTTAAAGCAATGATGCAACTGGAATCTAAGCACTGGAACTGGAATCCTTTGTGGTCGCTCTCTGTTAAATGTGAGCTTGGCTGCTCTCAGAGAAAAAAAAAAAGAATAAGCTGCATAAGAAACAGCTCTTTCTTACCCCTCTCCCCCGTACTGGTCATTGTCACTCCAGCACTGCAACATCTGAAGAGTGTGTTCTAAAAACGCTGAAGGGGATCATTGAGCATTTATCTTGCCTTCTTGAGTAGGGGGTGTTTTTATCCAGGGTGTTTGTCACCACTCTAGATAGGCAGGAATCCCAAAATTTGGATCAGCCTTTTTGGTGATAGAAACACCACAAAAATGGGTGCCCAGATGGCCATTGTGGGACCCAGCTGCTGATTCTGATTAGCAGTATGAGGAAGGAGAAGATGGTGGTGAGGCTTCCTCGGTTTTCCAGGCTTTGAACTGCAGGATTGAGTGCACCTAAAAAGCCACTGTCTTCCTAAAGTAGAATATTGCACTAGGAATCAGGAAATCTGAATTCTTGTCCCAGCCCTTCTGACTCACTCTGACCTTTGACCAGTCTCCCTAAGATTCCCACACATCTATTAAATAGTACTTCTGGGGATACGGAGGTAAATAGGCACAACCCTGTCTCAAGTTTGAATAAAGCATTTTTGTTTGTTTGTTTTGCTTAAGTGTACAGCTTTTAGGTGTATTTATAAAATGTATTGACTCCCTGAAGATTAACCAGAAAGCATCAATTTAACAATTCCTTTAGAATTATCAGCAATTTTGCTACAGAGATGACAATTTTTATATACAACTACACCTATATTAATCTGTCCTGGTGGATGCATTCTAAAATTAATAGTTTAAAATTATAACCAAGTTAGATCTCAGGCATGATGTTAGGGGTATGAATTGAATGTAGGTTTGGAGGGGTATACTCTTCTTTCTGTTCAGTCACTGAAAACAGGAAAATATCAGAACACAATTCAAGAAACATCACCTGAAAACCTGCTAGGTAAAATGTGCTGTGCTGGATGTTGCCTGGGATGAGAAAATTGTTCCTGTCTTCAAAGTGCTTATAGTTGAATAGTGGGGATAACTGAAGTATAGAAATAGCCATAATAGAAGACATAGCAAAGTTAAGTCTCATAAGTAGAAATTAATGATTGTAGGATATCAAAGGAATAAGAGATCAAATCTACATGGTTTGGAGGAAGGTGTGGGTTAGGTAATGGGCTTTGAAGATAAGTGGGATTCCAAGTAGAAGTGAGGAAGTAAGGCTTTCCAGGTTGAGGGGGTGGCTTTGGCAAAAGCACAAAGGCAGGAAAGAAAGCACAAATTTCTTATAAGACAGGAGTTGCCCTCTTATCTGATGCAATTAGGACCAGTAATTGGTTAACTGAAGAAAAAAAAAGTTAACTGAAAAACAAGTAAATTAAAGCAGGGAAATCATGCAGATGTTAGTTACCTGTAGATCTTAAACATTTTTTTTGTTTTTAAATTTTTGGCTGTGTTGGGTCTTCATTGCTGCATGCGGGCTTTCTCTAGTTGCGGCGAGCGGGGGCTCCTCTTCATTGTAGTGCATGGGCTTCTCAGTGCGGTGGCTTCTCTTGTGGAGCATGGACTCTAGGTGCCTGGGCTTCAGTAGTTGTGGCGCATGGACTCAGTAGTTGCGGCACACGAGCTTAGTTGCTCCGAGGCATGGGGGATCTTCCTGGACCAGGGATCAAACCTGTGTCCCCTACATTGGCAGGCGGATTCTTAATCACTGCGCCACCAGGAAAGTCCTTAAACATTTTATTTTAACTTAAAACATAAACATCTTTTTGCCATTCTTTTGATATAAGCCTTTTCTTGGAGTGTGGGTCTCAGATTTGCAAACTACAGTGTGAGGACTAAATCTTGTCCTAGCCTGCTGCCTGTTTCTGTAAATAAAGTTTATTGGAACACAGACACATTTACTTGTTTATGTATTATCTGTGGCTGCTTTCACATACAAGGTAGAGTGGAGTATCGTTGTGTGTATCTTTATCTAGTCTTTCCTAGCTTTCAACTTGGTTTTCATAGACAACTTCTTAGGAGTCGGTATAGCATAGTAGTTAAAGCTCTGGAGCCAAATTGTTTTTCCATTTTTGAGTTGTATAGGCTTTGGGCACTTGTTCAGTCTCCTCCTTTGTAAAACAAGGATAATAATAGTATCTAGTTACTAGGGTTCTTGTGAAGATTATATGAGTTAATTCACATAAAACACTTAGAACAGTGCCTGACAGGTAGTAAGTACTCAGTTAATATTAGCTGCTGCTGTTGTTTTCCTCTTCACATTTATACTTCATTGCTTTACATAATACTTTATTAAATTATAGGTTTAGAATAATAAACAGAATTGGCATAAATTGATTTGTGAGTAAACACAGTTGACAGCCTCAATAAGCACATAATTTCACTGAGAGGGAGAGCAGAAGTATTGCTCTCAACATACTGGAGAATAGCCTAGCTAATGTGTGATCAGTTAAATTGGTTAAGAGAGTTCTGTGCAGTAATTTGCTAATAGTTTACTGTTGTGTTAAACAGTATACATAGGGAAATGGCGGATTAAAATTGAAAAGGCGGCCAGGACCATATTTGTCAGATACCTTGAAGACCAAGCTAACAAGTTTATCCTTAGCCCAGTAGGAAATGGAATTTTTTATTCTAAGTGACAAGGTTGATATTTTTAAAAAATGCAGATGGTTTAGGATGTGGAATTGGTGTAAGGATTGAGTGTGGTCAGGCATGGTAAACATTTAGGGCACTAGTATTCATCTGTTAGAAACCTCAATCCAGTTTTTCTTTGGATTGAGGAAAATAAATGTTTTGAATTGAGGAAAATAAATGTTTTAGACTGAATGTGAATAAAATTAAATGACTTCTCTAAAGGTAATAATTTATACCGTACTCTTAAGAGTCTCTGATTCGTAAGTCTGTTCCTCTCCTTGTTCCAGTTTGCCTCTACTGTTGCTTCTTCTTTTTGCCTTCCTCATTAGACCTACTGCAAAAGAGAAAAAGATGACACAGTTATCACGGAAAAAGCAAGTGTTTACAGTGACAAGATGACTTCAAGTAGTGGAAGATGTCAGATAAGTCAGTAACCAGGCAGCACCCAGATAGCTCTGCCAATTAAAGTAGGCAAGGCAGGCATGGTTGGGGAGAAGGGAGGGAAGAGAGAGGGCAGGGTACTGATTGATGCGTGCACTCCCACATGCAGCTTTTAGCATAATAAAGCCATTAAAAAATCAAAAGTTTTCTGTAGTTTGTGACTAAGTATAAGTCAGCAAGAGTCTGATTCTTAATCCATTAAAGGGAGCAGTTTATGCCAAAAGCAATCTTAGAGTAGGCACTGGGAAGGAAATGCTTTTGAAGTTTCCTTGCTTTGAGTAATATCATTTCATGATTTAGGTAACATTCCCAAGCAGAGGGGGGGCCCATCCTTAGGAATGCAAAGCCCTGCAGAGAAGGAAAGGGTTGAGAAGGGTCCACCCTACCTCTTTTCCTTTGCACAAAGGCCCTAAGCTTTTGTATACAACCTGCTTTTGTAGGCTGAGGACATTGTGCAATACAGCATAATGAGATGGAGACCTGCATTGCAAAAGTAAATAAGAGAAACGGTTTCGGGGGAATATATAAAGAGAGCAAAACTCTAAAAACCAGTAAAATGTTACCAGGACCTTTTTTCAGCCAGTTTGAGTCTTTCCCTAAATAGGGTGTAGAGTTATTATAGAACCATACAGAGTGTTTGTATAATTTTGAAACAGTGTAGAGCATCTAGAATGTATTCGTTCAGTTTATGAAATGAAAGGAGAGTAGTGCTAACTATGTACCCACAGGCACCCATTCCTCTCTCCTACCTTTTCTGAAGGCTTTTTATCAATTCCCACACAACCCTGTGCATAATCTGTATCTTAGTACGTCTCATACTGTGTTTTAATTATTTGTATATATCCCTTCTCCATCTGACTGGGCTTCTTGAGGATAGGGTTTCATCATAGTACCTTCACTCAATAGGGACACAATAAATTTGAATGAACCAGTGAACAAATGAATGAATGAATGAATGAATGAAGAGACCTAGTTCGTTGGGTCACACAGATAATAAGCCCCTAGAGCCAGATGTAGAACCCAGGTCTTCTCATTCCTAGCCTAGCCCAGTACTTTTCCACCATGCATTGCAGCTTCTATCTGAGGTTTTGAACAACCTTTTTCTCATTTTCATTTACATTCTCTCAATGCATTTTCATTAGTAATCCTTTATTAAAGGGAGGGAGGAGTAAAAAAGGAACAGTTAAACTGTTTTCTAGTTTCTGCCTGACACCAAATTAATTCCAAGCATTCTCCACAGGCATACCAACACACTGTTGATCTAGACGATTGAAATCCTGTATAGTGTAACTAAATGGAAGGTTTAGCAAGGGGCACCTTTGTCTGCCTTTCATTATGACAAGGAGGCATTTAAAGCAATGCTTTGCCAACGTATACATATCTGACTAGCTAGTGTTCTTTAAATCAAACTATAAGAGACCATTTGTTTTAAGTGGCATGAAAGTGAGCCCTATGTGTGACTTGGATGTCTCCTTTCAGAGATTAATTTTGTCCTCTAATGAGAAAGCAAGCTATCATTAATAATATCTCATAATTTACTGTACCTTAGAATTAGGAAGTATTTTGACATATTTTATTTGATCCCTGCAACCCTGTGAGATTGGCAGGGTGGGTATTTTTATATCCATTTTGCAATAAATGAATTAGTATGTGTTGAGTTCAGGTAATTTGCTTAATGTCACATAGCTAATATATGGCAACTTATATATCTATAGCTCGAGTCTCTGATGCCTAGTCCAGAGCTGTCTCTACTCTTGTCACACTTTTTATAAAACACTCCGTTCTTTACATAAATCATACTTAAACATTCATGGTTAGCACAGTGGGAATGTGTTAAGACTCCAGAAGGATCCAGTAAGAGGGGTATGAAAGGGTGCATCTCGTGATTGCTTTATTCCAGGATGTGGCTTAGCCAACAATAAAAGGTATCAGAGAACTGGAGTATAGTAACTGGGAGATCCACTCCCCATTGGACTTAGGCCCTTCTATCATTGCATAACTAAAAGACCTTTTCAGTTTGTTTGTTTGACATATCAAATTTGAGTTGTCCTATTCGGACCAGGCAAATAAAAGCTTTTCTAAAGGCCTTTGTGAAGAATGTAGTTGTACACTTGATCTTCTTTGTGCAGAAAGGTGAGAGTGGGCAAGAGAAACAGGAGCTTCTATATTATTTGCCACTAAAACAGGATATACAAAGCTCAGAAACCCCTCCTGCTTAGCTGCTTCCCGACAAACTATCTGGAGAAATGGGAAGGATGGGGAAAGTAGCGAGCCTAGTGTTACAGAAGCCACGTACGAGAAGCAGATGTTATGGGTTCAGTTGACTAAAGAGTATATTAGCATCATTATTCAATGACCTAGGCCTTGGTTTCCCCATCTGTAAAATAAAGGAGTTGGACTTGATAATTTAAATTTTTAATAGGAAATATATTCACATGGTTCAAAATTCAAAAGATACACAGGGATATGTAGTGAAAAATGTTGCTTCTAATCCAACCCACATCTGACCAGCTGCCCTCCTAGGGATCACAAATGTTACTGCCTTCTTATACGGTGCTCCCCACCCCCCCGACCCCGAGGTAGTATAGGTGTTTACAAGCAATATGTATATATACTTTTTTCCCTTTTAAAACTTTTTACAAATGATAGCATGAAGTGCCCCTTTTTTTCAATCTCCTAATGTACCTTGGCGATCATTCTCTATCAGTATGTGAAGAGCTTCCTCATTCTTGTTTAGCTGCAAAGTAGGCCATGGCACAGCCAAAAAAAAAGAAAAAGAAAAACTCTTCCAGTTCTAATATTCTGTGAAATTTTAATTGTAAATGAACAGTGAAAAAGATGAGAAGGTATCATTTTCTTGAAAACATCTTGTTTTAAGTAAGGGCCAGGTATAGGCAGTCTCACCAAAATGATGTTGAACTGCAAACTTGCCAAAAGTCACCACATCACGATCCTGTAGATTTTTCTAGTGCTATTCGGTGTAATACTACTCATTGTATTATTACATTGTGAGGTGAATGTTGTAAACTCAGGGCGAAAGGGGACTGTCTCCCAGCTACTTTTACCAGTGTTTACCACGTAGAGGATTCAGAAGAGAAGCTGTTTTTTACAGTCCATGTAGGAAATAAAAGTGAAAAGATAAACAAAGAGAGGGTAACTAATATCTATCTGTTTATGTGTATTTTCGTTAACTGGCTTCCCAGGTTTTTTGATGACTGTGGAGTGAGCAATAAGCTTGTGCAATGGGTGATGCCATAACAATCTCTTGCCTTTTTGAGGAGCTGCAGACCATAAAGCAAACCAGAATTAAATCATCCCCTCATACCTTCTAGACCAAACCTACTGACATTCCTTCCCTCCCTTTCTCACCTCCATCCTTCTCTCTCTAGGTGCCTTAAGCCATTTGTGAAATCTGCTCCATAAACAGCAGGTTTCAGCTAGAGCCTCCATCCTCTTCATCTCTAAATTTCCTATAGCCCCTGGGGCAGAGGGTACATAATATATACTTGTTGAATTGAGTTTGCGTAGATGTCAGAGTCATCTAATCTAGCCTCAACTTTGCTACCCTCTCAAGGTGACACCTTTTATCTGCACAGTGTGAAACACCTTCCAGCCCACCCCTGTGTACATTAATATGATTCAGGAAGGGACAAAAGGCCAAGTAAATTTTCTTGAAGAGGAGTGTGTGTCTGTATATGTTTAAGGAAATGTACACCCACATCCTTCTGGCTCCTGGTGCCATTGTTTGTGTGGTAGTTAAAAAATTGGAACCTTATTTATTAAGCTACACACTAGTGGTAGTTATGGAGTTAGACATACTCGGTGGGAATAGCCTAGGAATATTCAACTCAAAATAAATATGTATCTTTTTATTCCCATAAATCTCATTTTATGTGTATGAAATCATAAAGATCAATGTGAATATTAGATGAGCACAAACTCTGGCTTATAAATGAATGAAGTTGTATATTTAGAAGAGACAATTTGATTAGTGTTGACTTATGATTTTAGAATAAAGAAACGTGTCTCTGGGCCGTGCTTTTTGCACTCATAAATTCTCTGTGGAATAGCTCTGATAAACTCTATGGGATAGGAGATGACTAAGCTTACTATGTAACTCCTAGAGTAAGATGAGATGAGATAGGGCCTAGTATGCAGCTTACCCAGGTGGGTCCCACCTTTTCAAATATAAGCTTTCTTTAATGCCAGATTCCTAGGGAAAATTACTGCTGGGGAGCTCAAATGAGATGCCTCATTAGGCTGCTTTCTGCCTGTGATTTGGACAACTTGCAGAAGGCCCACGAGCTTTTTAGAAACTAACCATGAAAAGAGTTTCTTTTATTATCATTACAGAAATACCGCAAGGTGTATGGTGCTGTGTTATAGCTTAGAATTAAGGGGTAGAGTTACTACCCCTTACCTATTCATAAGAAACTAGAATGTAGAAAAGATAAGATGGGCAAAAACATCTTGTATATATTTTCATTTCAAGATGATGCTTTCAGCATATCTCTTTTCCTTCTCAAAATCCTAATGAAATGGCTTTAGAAATATAAAAACAAGAAAAAGTATGATGTGATTTATAATAAATATGTATTTGGTCTTCATCATATTTCTGGCTCAGAGCTAACACCCGTGGAATTTCCTAAGTGACTAGAGCTATAAAGGTGTCTTTTGTTATATTAATAAGATGACTTCTCTGAGGATGGGGGCTAGTTGCCTGTGAAGCCAGCCAAAGAGACTAGAGGGTTGGAACTTTTAGCCCCTGACTTCCTAGGAGGAGGGGGGGGCTGGAGATTGAGTTTAATCACCAATGGCCAGTGATTGAATCAATCGTGCCCTTGTAGTGAAGCCTCCATAAAAGCCCAAAAGGACAAGGTTCTGAGAGCATCCAGGTTGGGGAACCAAAACGTTTCCACGTGCCACCATGCCAGCCCCAACCTACAAGGACAGAAGCTCAGGACCTTGCCCTATGTGTCTCTTCATCTGGCTGTTGATTTGTCTCCTTTAATATACTTTGTTATAAATTGATAATCTAGTGAGTAAACGGATTTCCTTAGTTCTGTGAGCCACTCTAGCAAATTTACAGAACTCAAGGACAGGGGATTGTGGGAGCCTCTGATTTATAGCCAGTGAGTCACAAGCACAGGCTTACAATTGTCATCTGAAGTGAAGGGCAGTCTTGTGGGACCAAGGATCCTAAATCTGTGTGATTTGATGCTATCTCTGAGAAGATAGTGTCAGAATTGAGTTGAATTGTAGGACACCTACCTGGTGTTGGAGAATTGCTTGGCAGCAGGGAAACCACCCATTTTTTTAAAAAAGCATGTTTTATCATTAGAAAACAGAAAGAAGCCTGAAACTTTGAGACATTTCAAAGAATATAAATGCAGATTGGAATCAAATTGAAGCAAATTACTGACCACCTGATTCAACATAGGTGAAGAAGAGCCCTCCCTGTGAAGTGAGGTGGTTAGGGTTCACTAGCACACTCTGAAAACTCCCAAAATGAGAACAGCAAAGGTTAGAAAGGTTAGCTATGGAGTAAGGGGTGAAGGACAAATCAAAGGATTTGGGGGATTACACCTATGCCAAGTTTAGAAAGAACAGTAGGTTAAGAAGTAACAGTAATGATTATTTTCTAGGGCTTACTGTGTTTAGGCACTGTGCTACATTGGTGTTTAAATGCACACTGTCACGAGGTAGGTGCTACTGGCATCCCTCTCTTAGAGGAAGCTAACTTGCCCTCTTAACAACTATGCTGTTGCCTCAGTAAACTTCATAACAGTCCTTTGAGGTAGGCTGCTTTTATTACCTGATTTTAGAGCTGAGGTCCAGAGATATTAAGTAATTTGCCCAAGGGCCCACAACTAGTAGGTACAGTTTTACCAGTTAGAGAATAACTTCCTTGCAAACTTGGAGAGCTGCCATAAAAAAGAAAGAGAAAAATCTCTCTTCTACCCACAGCTTCCTCCTGTTTTTTTGTTTGTTTGTTTTTAGTGGCCTATTCAGGATCTCAAATCGAACTCCCGTTCTCAGAAGTGCAGAAGTTGATGGTTAGGGACAGGCCCTGGAGTGCTCAGCTGGGAGCAGATCTCAATTTCATTAATCATGTTGGGAACTATAGCCAACATTTTCTTCACACAGAAGGGTTTCTGTTGTTTTATTAGTCAGCAGTAAAGTCTGTTTTTTATATTTCACAACTACTCTAGAAAAATAAAACTGTAGAAGATATATAACTTAACCTTCATCTGGAACTCAGATTTTATTTACACAGAGGGTGAAAGAAACCTCTCTCAAATCCCAAAGATGAGCCATTCGGTATTAAATTTAATGTTAGCCCAGAAAGTTCTTTGATTATTAGGTGGTGGTATGTATAAATTTTAAGTGAGACTGGGCTAGCTTTGTGCCCTTTTAGAATATCAAAATAAACAAATGCTTTCTTTTAGTTCTTGGTTGAATCTTGACTTCCTTCCTCTTTCTTTCTTTTTCTTTCTTTTTCTTTCTTTCTTTCTTTCTTTCTTTCTTTCTTTCTTTCTTTCTTTCTTTCTTTCTTTCTTTCTTTCTTTCTTTCTTTCTTTCTGTCTTTCTTTCTTTTTCTTCCTTCCTTCCTTCCTTCTTTCTCTTTCCCTTTCTCATTCCTTCTCTCTTCCTTTCTCCCTTTCTCTCTTCCTTTCTCTCTCTCTCTCTTTCTTTCTTTCTTTCTTTCTCTCCCTCTTAAACATACACTCCTTAGATCCTGTGTACATCTGTTGTACATCTCTATAATTCAAAACTTTGCTTTTCAAATTTTAGAGCACACGAGAATTGCCTGTATATCTGGATATATATCTAGATTCTGAGGCCCCATTCCCTGAGAGGAGATTCAGTAGTCTGGAGTGGGGCCTGTAGTTTTCGTTTTTAGCCAAATATCTCAAATGATTCTGAGTCAGGTGGTCCTTAGACCACACTTCGAGAAACCCTTGAGTTAGGAGGGAAGTAATTAACATTTATTATTTACTATGTATGTTAATAATGTGCCAGTCATTTTCATACGTATTTTTACGTTTGATGTTCAAAACATTGTGAGATTTTATTCTCTCGGGTTTATGTGTGTGTGTTATCCCCACAAAGTTTTAGTAACTCGTTCTGAGCTCCAAAGATGGCATTGCCTTATGACAGTCAGCAGTCTGACTCCAAGAACCAGGAGAGCTCTTGTTCTTAGTATTTCTGCTTTAGGTATCTTTCAGAAGAGGTGATTGTGTAAGATTGGTGAATTGGAAAATATTAGAAAGTGATATGAAGTCTGTTCTGAAATGTGTTTAAGTTAAAGCCACTGAAATGTTGGAATGTCTAAAGCATATCAAGTAATATTCAGAATGTTCCTAGAAAACACAAGTATGCATTTGTTTTTCTTTGAAATGATATTACACACACCTAAACTTTTCTAATTGAAATAGGCCCTAAAGATGAGTTGTTCTATTTCTTCACTAAGGAAATTGTGACCGTAAAGACTAAATTGCCTGATGTGATGGAAAAATCCAGTCTAGAATGAACATTTCCTGATTTCTAGTCTTATTTTCTTTCCAGTTGCAATAATTACAAAGGTTAAGGTGGGCTGCAACCCATACGTTGCCGGAGAATTACTCAGAAGACTGTTGAATCAATGGTTGGGAGTGATGACTCTGTGACGACGTTCACCATTTGAAAGTTCACACAGAGGGATAATAATCAAGGTGTTCTGGTACTTTAAAGGAGTAGAATAAATGGTGACATTTTTATGAGTTATTCTTTAAAAGTTCTGTTGCTGACACTGAAAATATATAGTAGAATGGCATTTGAAAGGGCTTTTATTAATTTTAATGGAATGCTGAAATGTGGCCTGGAGCTCAGGCTATGCAATAGTCCATTCTCACTTTACTTAGAACCACACAGAGGCAGAGCAGCCAAGAATACAGCAGGTAACAGTTTTAACGCAAATCGTGGGCCATAGTGTGGTGTAAAGCATTGCAAGACACAACTACTCTAGAGGTAGATAACAACTAGGTCTAGCTCCTCCTGGACAACTTAATGGGCTTTATAGACTTGACAGGGTCCTTGGATAACTTGATGTTGGTTTACCCCAAATGTAGGGGATATTCACTTGTGCCACCCGATAGAAATAGGTCTACATTTTCTTTCTAAGCTCCCTAGAAACTACAACTCTGTTTCCTTCTCTCAATTTTTCAGAATTGCCCCCAGAAAGTAAAATATCTACCTTTGTGTTACGAGAAAGGGACACAAGATAGTTGGGTAAAAGTACAACAATACAAGTAATAGAAAGGTCACTGGACTTGAGGTCTAAATCTTCTAATTGCAGACTGCCACTAAACTGACTGCCACGTGACCTTGGCTAGTCACTTAATCTCGTGTACCTCAATTCTCCAGCTGTAAAATAAGTAGCCATTCTTGTTTAATCCAGGCCTATCCTTCATGTGGAGTTAGGTCTAGAAACATACTACATTGTGGTAGCTCAGCAGAAAAACCTGAGAACGTGCCAGAAAAGATAATGAAGTTACTATTGGACCCAGACTTAGAATCATTCGATCAACAAATATTTATTGAATACCAACATAAAAGGCATGTTAGACTGCACATAGTCTAACACAGGCCTTACAGTGCATTCCGTAAACAAAATGTGAGTAGTTTGCTTCAGCCTCGTTTTTGAGTACTCATAGAACATAATAATAACAATAACTCACAGAGTAATAATAATGCTTTTATGTATATTATATGGTCCTTTTTTCTCTCTCGGTATTTCTTCCCATTCATTATCTCATTTGAATCATACAATAACCCTGAAGGAGAACAAGACAGATGTTATCACATTCCCCTGAGTTTTGGATGAGATGTTAAACCTCAGAGGTCAAAAGTGGTTCTCAAAGAGGTAGGGTGATTCTGCCCCCCAGGGGATGTTTGGCAAAGTCTGGAGACGTTTTGGATTGTCACACCTGGGACAGTGCTACTGTCATTTAGTGAGTAAAGGCTAGGGATACTTACTGTTAAACATCCTACAGTGCACAGGACAGCTCATACAACAAAGAATTATTCAGCCCCAAATGTCAATAAAGCTAAAATTGAGAAACTGACATTGGTGTTTTACCCAAAAGAATACAAAGTGATGGAGTTGGATAAACCAGAATCCAGATCTTGGATTCAGTCTAGTATATTCTCCACTGCCCCTGGCATTAAAAACTGGAGTCACATGAATTCTGGATTTATTGCTAAGGTTTTATGGAGGTATGAGTGAAAAGGGGGGTTTGTCATATATCACCGTTAAAGGTTTCCATGTATAGTACAGAGTGTATAGTCCAGTAAAAATCTACCAAGCACTTGCTGTATGTCCTACAGTCTGCTGTCCATGTCCCGCAGGGAGCTTAGTCTACCTTCATCATATTTTTAAAAATTATTTATTTATTTTGGCTGCTCCAGGTCTTTGTTGCAGCACGTGAGATCTTTGTTGCGGCATGTTTAGTTGCGGCATGCATGTGGGATCTTAGTTCCCCTACCAGGGATGGAACCTGGGTCCCCTGCATTGGGAGTGTGGAGTCTTACCCATTGGACCACCAGGGAAGTCCCCCTTCATCATATTTTTTAACTACCAATTTTTAGTAATTTACCCCAAATGCTATTGAAATCTGGACACAGCCCCTTTAGCAGCCTCTATGCATAGTACCTACTGCCACCCTGAAGACTCATGGGACTTTTATAGGAAATGTCACCAAGATACTCAGAGAGAAATTAGTAGAGCCAGGATTTGAATCTTATTGAAACTCATGCTCTTAACAATATTCTGTAAGCTTAACTCTCTCCTAAAAAAGGTGATGTGTAACTTTAGAAGCTCTTACAACCCAGGACAGTGCTTGTAGAATATCCGTCAATTTTGCCCCTCAAACCATTAAAAAACCCAGAAATTAGAAGGTTCTTCTAATCCTTCTAAAGTTTTAACAGATGTCTTTCTGGATTCTGGCAAATTATGGCCCATGGCTCTGTAAGGAATTTTTTTTTTTACATTTGTGAATGCCTCACAGAAAACTTGAGTGGAAATATTATTAGGGAAGAACAAATAAAGGCCAGTTATTCTACATAGCAAAGTATTCTGTTAAAATATAAAGCTGGTCACACCACTCCCCTGGTTACTACCCCTAAATAGCTTCCAGTTGCCCTTGGAATAAAATTTAGTCTCCTTTGAATGACCTATAAGGCCTTCTTCAGTATACCCCTTCTGCCTCTTTCTTCAACCTCATTGGCCTCTCTTCCTCTCATTCAATGTGTTCTATTCATACTGACCTTGAATGACCTTGGTTCTTTTCTTGCCTCAAGGATGCTATTCTCTGCCCTCCTACCCAACTCCAGTAATTTACCAGTCTGTTTAAACATTACCTCCTTAGAAAGGGCTCTCTTTCTCTTTCCACCTACCCACCTCCCATCTAAATTATTTTTTTTGCTGTTATTTTCCTACCACAGTACCATGTTTATTACTTACCACAATTTATAATTATACATACTTATACATATTTATTTGTTTACATATCTAATAAGGGTTTCCTCCTCTAGAGTAAGTTCCACAAAGGCAGGAATCTTGTCTTTTGTACCTGGCTCCTCATAAGTAGATATGAAACCTACATGGGTTTTGTAAGAATTAAATGCATTTCGAGTGAGTGAATATTTGTCCAGTGTTCTTCCAGGTGTAATAAGGAGGTATAAATTAGTTACTTGCCTTCTAAGGACTTGCTGTGTATATATGGTATGTTTTATCTAGTATTTTAAGAACTGTAAGTCAAATTTTCCATAAGAGAGGATTGCTAGAGAAATTCAGAAAAGAGAGAGATTTCTCCTGTCAAGAATTCAAGGAAGGGGCTTCCCTGGCGGCCTAGTGGTTAAGACTTCACCTTCCAATGCAGGGGGTGTGGGTTTGATCCCTGGTCAGGGAGCTAAGATTCCACATGCCTTGCAGCCAAAAAACCAAAATATAAAACAGAAGCAATATTATAACAAATTCAATAAAGACTTTTAAAAAAAAGGTCTACATCAAAAAAAAAAAAAAATCTTAAAAAAAATTCAAGGAAAACCTCATAGAAGAGGTGGCATTTTTAACTCAGCCTTAAAGAATGAGCTAGATTGTAAACTCAAAATAGTGAGCACCATATGTTAACTTTATCCCACCTTTTTTTTTTTTAGGATTTAATTTTATTTATTTATTTATTATTTTGGGGGGGTACACCAAGTTCAATCATCTGTTTTTATACACATATCCTCGTATTCCCTCCCTCCCTTGACTCCCCCCCCCACCCTCCCTCGAGTCCCCCCCACCCTCTCCATCCCAGTCCTCTAAGGCATCTTCCATCCTCGAGTTGAACTCCCTTTGTTATACAACAACTTCCCACTGGCTATCTATTTTACAGTCGGTAGTATGTATACGTCTGTGCTACTCTCTTTATCCTACTTCTGACACATTTTAAATGCACTATAAATGTTGAATAAATAATGATAGGATTAGCACATATTCAGAAAATGGGGATGGCGGGTGGGGGGGAGGGGGAGAACTATGGAGAATCACGTGGCCAAAAAGGCATACAAGTGTCAAAGTACTAAATTTATTCAGGAAAGTCAGGTAGATCAATTTTAGTGGTATATTTGAATGTGAAGAGGATTAGATTGAGATAAGGCTGGAAAGTAAATCTATAACAGAGACATAAATGCCAGGTAGTGAACATAAAATAATAGTATCGATATGAGAAGTTGGAGGTGAAGACACTTAGGTGTCTCTTTGCAGAGAGATGAGTACCTGGGAGTACAACCTAAAATGCATATTACAGCTTGAGAAATACATACAAATGGTATCTGGATACTAGTTTAACTGGGAGTACTGGTTCTGTAGCAAAATGCAGGCTTCTATGAAACATCTCAGGTACTTGGCTTGGCTGAAAAGAGAGTGTTTGTTTCCTTATATTTCTGGAAGGGAAACATCCTGAGGGGTGTTGAAACAGTTACTACAGAATTCGTATATTACTGAGGAGCTCGGTGCAAAGTGCTACCAATTTTTTTTTTTTTTTTTTTTTTTTTGGCCGTGCCAAAAAAACCTGTACCCCCTGCAGTGGAAGCACAGAATCTTAACTGCTGGACTGCCCAGGAAGTCCTAAAGTCCTTCCAATTCTTAGTGAGATTTCTGTGACCCACAGACTGAGAGACAGGGCAGTGGGTTTCAGTTTCAGGTGGTCTGCCTATAGGTGAAGAAATAGTTCATCCATCTCTTTCTAGGCCTAGTTGTTCGAGCCAGACTTCTCTCCTTAGCGGAGTCAGGAGGAAGAGCATCCAAGAGGAGCTTATTAAATGTCTGCAGTTGATAAAGATGAAAAGGACTTTTGCAGAAATACTCCATTCAATTGTTTCTTCTACCTTTTCTCGACACTGTTCTATCAGCATGTTGACAGAAACAGGCACGGATTGAAAAGAGCATAAAAAACATATCAGGGGGTTTGAGACCTAGTCTTAATTGGAGTCGGGAGGAACGGCACTATGAATATTACTCTTAGAATGAGACCTTGCAAGAGGAGGAGGATTTGTTGTATTAGAGGTTATAAGAATGGGCATGACATTGCAGACTAAAGAAACAATGTCAGCGAAGATACCGGACAGAAAAGTGTGGGGTATGTTCCAGGAACAGTAGAAACTGGCTGTTGGACTTGTTTGGCTGGAACACAAAATACATGTAGGCAGAAAGCTAAGTTGAGGCCTTTATTTTAGAGATCTATGATCTTAGAACAAGGAGGTTAATAGACAATGGACAAGTTAGTAGGCGGTAGAATCTTGGGGGCAGATAAGCAGAGCCATGCCTTAGGTAGATTAATCTGTCATTGATGTGTCATATAGGATGAACAGAGAGCAGGAGTACCATGAGAAAAACCCATGTTTGTAATAGAGCTGCTGATTGTGATAACCAGAGGCGGACTGAGTGAATCTTCTAATTTATTTGGGATTAGGAAAAGTGGCCAGAATTGTGACATATTTGGATACAAAATTGACGTTGGATAAATAGTAAGTCAGGTTTCACACAGAATAATCCCTGTGCCAGGAGCAAGGATGCATAGGATCTTGCCAAGGTACCTCTACAGCTTTTTAGAGTAACATTGAGTAGGTTGTTTAAGCTCTCTGTGCCTTGGTTCCTCTGAACCAAGAAGAGATATCTTGAGGATAGGATAAGATAATAGAGTTGGATTTATAGGAAGGAAATGCCATTGTTTCATACCTTGTCATTTGCTTAGGTTCCGTGCAATTATTCATTTGTTAGATGATCAGAGTAAAAACATTTTTAAGTTGATCTGATCTTATAGTTTGCTGTGTTTTCCCTGCTGTCTTTTTATGTGACACTTGTCCAGAGCCAGTACCCTAGAGATTTAGTTTATATAAGGGATCTAGCTTTTCCATTTAAAGGACCAACAGCAGACAGTATATTCTCTTCCTTTCTTCCACTTCTAGAAAGAGGCATGAGTTTTGTTTACAGTCTCCTCACATTTGTCACAAAACAAATATTTTACAAAAAGTATCTCTAAAGGCAAATTAGATCAGAAAATGTAAATGGTATATTCTCCCTAAGAGCTTTGTGGTTTCATATTCTAGGCTTCTATAAAATGAATAGGTAACAGTAGATGAATTCATAATGTCCTTCCAACTCTTAAAAAGTTCATCCGGGGGCTCCCTAGGTGGCGCAGTGGTTAAGAATCCGCCTGCCAATGCAGGGGACACGGGTTCCATCCCTGCTTCCCTGCTCCAGGAAGATCCCACATGCCACGGAGCAACTAAGCCCGTGTGCCACAACTATTGAGCCTGCGCTTTAGAGCCCATGAGCCACAACTATTGAGCCCATGTGCTGCAGCTATTGAAGCCCATGAGCCTAGAGCCTGTGCTCTGCAGCAAGAGAAGCCACGGCAATGAGGAGCCCGCGCACCACAACAAAGCGTAGCCCCCACTCACGGCAACTAAAGAAAGCCCGCGCACAGCAAAAAAGACCCAACACAGCCAATAAAATAAATACATACATACATACATACATATATACATACATACATACATTTATTTATTTTAAAAAGTTCAACTGGTTTGTTTTACTTCTATATTAATTACATTTTGCTACTTCTTGATATTGAATAATTTCTAAGCATATCCATCAAATATTATATAGCATTTCAGACTCACTGAGGTGGTAGAGAAGAAATTGAGGTTTGCCCAGTGTATCATTAATAGATTTAGAAAATAATTTTTTATGTCTAAGTTGCCAGGAGAGAATGGAGAGAAAAGGATTTTATTTCAGCAAACACAGCAGTCTACTACTGTGTGCAGGGTATTAGAAAATGCAGGAGATTCACAGATAAGTAAGACAGAGTCCTCATAGAACTTACAATGTAATAGTAAGGTAGGGCTAGAGAAACATTCTTGTTATCCTGGAAACTGAACTGGAAAAAAAAAAAGTAGAACTAAGTTTTAGCTCTGAGTGGAACTTTATTAATCATATCATTTAGTGTTCATATAGTTAAGGAACTCTAAAACTCTAAAATATCAAACAACTTGCCCAGTGTGGTATTTATCATTCTTTCACGTTTAAATCCGTTCTCTTTGCTTTATATTTTGTTGCTTATATTGTAATAGCCTGGTCCATTCGTGTTTGCCCGGAAGGCATAGGTGATCTAGAAATTGGACGATGGGTATTAAAAAAATTAAGTTTGTCCTTAGCATGCTTTCTCTTGAAAATGATAGCCCTCCATTATTATACAGTGTCATTCCCCTTGTAATCAGTTCCTCCAGGGCAAACAAGCTTCTCATCTGCTTTGCTCAGCTTGAGCAGCTTAATAAGGTGGAGTGGAGATATGGAAAGATAAAATTTATGATAGAAGGGGGTGACCTTGAACCAGTATCAGAAGCAAAGTCTTATTCTGATTAGATTCAAATCATGGGTTTGTTTTCTGTCTTTTCCATGGATAGTTAGAATGAGATTCTCAGGGCAGCTCCTGAGTTACCGTCTTTTTACTAAAATTGGTATTCTTAGCTAAGAACTCATGTATAGAAGAGCTGCTCTTAGTAATTCATAGCTGTTCTTTTATTTTCTAAAAACGTGTCAGTCCATGTAGCATTTCTGGTTTGCCTAGATCCTTGGCCACTGGTAAGTGAAGGCCCTTTAAGTTTTAAGTGTGGCTGTTTGAAGCAGTTTCCCTTTTATGTCTCTGGCAGTTGGTTACTTTTGAAGCATCCCGTTAGGCTGATGTAGGAGTAATACAGCCACACAGACTCTGCTATTACTTGAATATGTGGACTGTGCATAGGTTGGTTTCTTTCCACAAAAAAGTGCTTTCAAGGAATCCTGCAACTGATGTATTATCTTTGCTATTGTTACTTCTCTTGCCTGATAAACAGTCCTTTGTTCTTATATTCCCTTAAGATCGTTATTACTGAGACCTGTTCAAGGGCAAACATGGTAGCCAGGCTTAGATGACAAAATGACTTATGTCTAAAATGGCTTCTCTTATATCAAAAAGCTATATCTGGTTCTTATTATCAACCAAGGTACAAAGTTAGAAAAGAAAATGGTAACCTTAATTTTACTGAAGAATTTTTTAAGGGATTAAATCTAAGTTAACTGTTTTTAGTACATTGATACCGCAGAACTTTGGGAACCAAATGTTTTTGCCAGTTTTGGCTAGAACCTGTGTAAACCTATGATTTACTCAAGCCTAATACCCTTTGTAAATGAAATTGGTGCGAGTATCCTTATGACTACTGCACCTCAAGAGGGACACAGGCCAAGGAAGGCAGCTAAAATATCCAAAGCATGGTATGGTTATATTCAAACAATTATGACCACATTTCTACCAGTCAGTTTGGAGTAAGAATGTGAGGCCAGGGCCTAGAGGGTGAGTGGAACATCATAGCCATCAAGGGGAAGGGGCCTCCCCATATATATTCATCAAATTGTATTTCCCTTCCCTGGGAACTACTACTTTTTCTAAACAGCTCCAGTATGTTGGCCTGGAATGCCAAGTTATGAAGTGGCACCTAGGTCCTATTTGTTATTGCATTGTATCAAAGTCTCCCCTTTATTCCTACATCTCCTTTACCATCTCCCTCCCCCAAAGAACAACAGAAGTGCAGAATTCATAAAGCCATAGGAGAATTTCAAAGTTCACCTATAGCGGCACTCGAAACAAAGCCGGAGCCATTTCTCGGAATATCTGCTGACCCCATACAGGTCATGAAAAGGCAGGATTAGTCCAGCTGAACTTGATCACATGAACATAGTCCATAAGCATGAATCACTGTTCATAAGTAGTATATTGTCTTTGACCTTGAATTTCCCTTACCTGTGCGTGCCAAAACCTTGTGTCATCAATCGTAAATAATGACTACTAGAGTGACTAGATTTCCCTTTGTTAAATGTTTAATGTTTTTACAAATCTAAGAAGGAACATGACCCTAATCATTTTAAGAATAAACACTTGCTTCCTTATCATGGAAGTCAGGAAAGACTGGAGGCAGTCTCCAAAAGAATTACCTGAGGCTCCAGATTACATCTGTCTGAGCTGGAGGAGAGGGACCATGTGGCAGTTGTGTGACCACTTCTGTGTAGTCTTTTTGTGGGGTCTAATCTCCATAGTCCCTGTGGATTAGTTTCTCATTCATCATTGTGCAATACCAGGAAAATAAAAGAGAATTTGAAGTTCACACTAAACCTGTTAGAGGTAAGGTCAGTGTGAAGACTCAGAATGGGCATCAGAATTTAGCCTTCTCACTAATTCCCTAACTTCTGTCTATACATTGATATTTATTTTGCTAGAGATGCTAGATTTCGCAAAGAATCTGGCCCTCTAGTTAAGCTTTACAATGGGGACTGTTGGCAAGAACTGAGGAAACTTCTTTTTGATGATCCTCAGAAGTAGACTGAGAAGGAATTTAGACCCTTGAATACAAGGAAGTTTTGAAACCTATTTTTATAGATACTACACCATCCTTATTTTTTTTAAAGAGGGTCACACAAACTTTATTTATTTATTTATTTTAATTAAAAAAATTTTTTTTAAATTTTTTGGCTTCATTGGGTTTTTATCTAGTTGTGGAGAACAATGGGGGCTACTCTTCGTTGCGGTGCACAGGCTTCTCATTGCAGTGGCTTCTCTTTTTGCGGAGCACAGGCTTTTGGCATGTGGGCTTCAGTAGTTGCTGCACACTGCCTCAGTAGTTGTGGCATACAAGCCCTAGAGCACAGCCTCAGTAGTTGTGGAGAGTGGGCTCAGTAGTTGCGGCTCTCGGGCTCTAGAGCACAGGCTCAGTAGTTGTGGCACACGGGTTTAGTTGCCCCTCGGCATGTAGGATCTTCTCGGACCAGGGATCAAGCCCATGTCTCCTGCACTGGCAGGCAAATTCTTAACCACTGCACCATCAGGGAAGCCCCCGCACCATACTTATTAAATGGAGGAAAGGGGAAGGCAGAAAGAAGTGTAAAGCTATATGGCTTTCATTGTAGAATGTGCCATTTCATTTTCCACGTCTAATAGTATTCAGGGCAATACAAACAAGTTGACATATAGCCAACTTCAAGTACCCAGCTGAAGATAAATATTCCCTAGAAACTGAATAGTGTGAAGTCTTTCTAAGAAATAAACTTCTCACCTATTTCTTATGAACTAATTTCCATTGAAACTCATACTTGATTTTTTTCTATAGCCAATTCCCAGACCATTTCTCTTCTATTTCCTTAAAAACCAAAGAAGTTTTCTGTGCTAGAAGAAGGAGCTATTATGAACTATCCACGTGTTGATAGTCACTTTGTGGTCTCAGGAGACAGAATAGGCAGGAAGGGGCTTAAAAGTGGTCTTGGCTGGCATACTCTGCGGGAGAGAAGCTAACAGAAAGCTGACATTTACCTAGGATTCCGTTATAAGAAATCTATTGCCGGGAATTCCCTAGTGGTCCAGTGGTTAGGACTCTGAGCTCCCGCTGTAGGGGGCCTGGGTTCAATCCCTGGTCGGAGAACTAAGATCCCTAAAGCCACACAGCATGGCCAAAAATAATAATAATAATAAATAAAATAAAGGTTTAAAAAAAATCCATTGTCCATCGACAATGAAAGGAAATAGATTCTATTCCTGCTCTATTGCTTAGTGTATTTGAATGTGAAATGTATCCTACAAGGTGACACTTAAAAACAGGTGCATGCTCCAATGTTCACTGCAGCACTATTTACAATAGCCAGGACATGAAACCTAGATGCCCATCAACAGATGAATGGATCCAGAAGATGTGGTACATACATACAATGGAATATTACTCAGCCACAAAAAGGAATGAAACTGGGACATTTGTAGACATGGCTGAACCTAGAGATTTTCATACAGAGTGAAGTGAATCAGAAAGAGAAAAACAAATATCGTATATTAACACATATATGCGGAATATAGAAAACTGGTACAAATCAACCGGTTTGCAAGGCAGAAACAGAGACACAGATGTAGAGAACAAACATATGGACACCAATGGGGAAAGCAGGGAGGGTTGAGGGGTAGTGAATTGGGAGATTGGGATTGCCATATATACATTACTAATAGGAAAAAAACCATCAAATTGTACACTTTAAATATATGCAGTTTATTGTATGTCAAAACAAAACAAAACAACAAGAAAATAGGTGCATGGACTTCCCTGGTGGCACAGTAGTTAAGAATCCGCCTGCCAATGCGGGGGACAGGGGTTCAAGCCCTGATCTGGAAAGATCCCACATGCTGCGGAGCAACAAAGCCCGTGTGCCACAACTGCAGAGCCTGCACTCTAGAGCCCTCGAGCCACAACTACTGAAGCCCATGCACCTAGAGCCCGTGCTCCACAGCAAGAGAAGCCACTGCAATAAGAAGCCTATGCACAGCAATGAAGACCCAATGCAGCCAATAAATAAGTAAATAAATTTATTAAAAAAAAGAAAAGGAATCTGTGGGCCTTCAAAAAACCTGTTGATGGGAAGCATATGTAAAAGTTCATCAGGGGGACTTCCTAGGTGGCGCAGTGGGTAAGAATCCACCTGCCAATGCAGGGGACACAGGTTCAAGCCCAGCCCCAGGAAGATACCACATGCCACGGAGCAACTAAGCCTGTGCGCCACAACTATTGAGCCTGTGCTCTAGAGCACATGCACCACAACTATTGAGCCTGTGCTCTAGAGCCCATGAACCACAACTATTAAGCCCATGTGCCACAGCTACTGAAGCCCACACGCCTAGAGCCCATGCTCTGCAACAAGCAAGGCCACCACAATGAGAAGCCCACGCACCACAACGAAGAGTAGCCCCTGCTCGCCACAACTAGAGAAAGCCCATGTGCAGCAACGAAGACCCAAAGCAGCCAATTAAATAAATAAATAAATAAATTGATAAAAAAAAAAGTTCATCAGGGAAATCAAGGGCACAAATCTTAAGTAGTTTCTGGTGCTATGTTCTTGCTCTTTATTTTATTTATTTATTTTTTTAAGCTCTTTATTGGAATATATTTGCTTTACACTCTTGTACCAGTTTTTGAGGTACACCAAAGTGAATCTGCTGTATTTATACATACATCCCCATGTCCCCTCCCTCCCGCGACTCTCTCCTACCCTCCCTGTCCTGGCCCTCTAAAGCATCACCCATCATCGAGTTGATCTCCCTTTGTTATACAGCAACTTCCCACTAGCTATCTATTTTACATTTGGTAGTGTATCTATGTCTGTGCTACTCTCTCACTTCATTCCAGCTTCCCCTTCGCCCCCCACCCCAGCCCCGTGTCCTCAAGTCCATTCTCTACATCTGCATCTCTACTCTTGCCCTGTTGCTGGGTTCATCAGTACCATTTTTTTAGATTCCATATATCTGAGTTAGCATACGGTATTTGTTTTTCTCTTTCTGGCTTACTTTGCTCTGTATGACAGTCTCTAGGTCTACCCACCTCATTACATACAGTTCAATTTCATTCCTTTTTATGGCTGAGTAATATTCCATTGCATGTATGTGCCACATCTTCTTTATCCATTCATTTGTTGATGGGCATCTAGGTTGTTTCCATGTCCTAGCTATTGTAAATAGTGCTGCAATGAACATTATGCTACATGTTTCTTTTTGGATTATGGTTTTCTCTGGGTATATGCCCAGTAGTGGGATTACTGGGTCATGTGGTAGTTCCATTTTTAGTTTTTTAAGGAACCTCCAAACTGTTTTCTATAGTGGCTGTACCAGCTTACATTCCCACCAACAGTGCAGGAGAGTTCCCTTTTCTCCACACCCTCTCCAGCATTTATTGTTTCTAGATTTTTTGATGATGGCCATTCTGACCAGTGTGAGGTGATCCCTCATTGTGGCTTTGACTTGCATTTCTCTGATGATTAGTGATGTTGAGCATGTTTTCATGTGTTTGTTGGCCATCTGCATGTCTTCTTTGGAGAAATGTCTTTTTAGGCCTTCCGCCCATTTGTGGATTGGGTTATTTGCTTTTTTTGGTATTAAGCTGCATGAGCTGCTTGTATATTTTGGAGATTAATCCTTTGTCCGTTGCTTCGTTGGCAAGTATTTTCTCCCATTCTGAGGGTTGTCTTCTTGTCTTGTTTATGGTTTCTTTCGCTGTGCAAAAGCTTTTATGTGCTTGCTTTTTAAATTGTCCTTTGCATTTCATCTTATGCTGCAAAATGACAATTATGACTGTTCAGTTGCCTCTTCTAACTTTTAGTCTTGAAGCTCCATGAGGAAAGAGTCTGTGTCTGGTTCATCTCTGTATGTCCCTCAGTCTCTTAAAACAAAAGGCACTCTGCCAATATTCACTGAATTAAAGGCCAGGATTCATGTTGATAACATGGAATGAAATTATCCTTTATGGTTTTCTTATGATATAATCACTCTCTAGACCCTTATTAGAAGAGAACAGAATTTGTGACTTCTACTTCAGTCTCTTTATGAGAATGTGCTTTCAGGTTTCTTGGCAGGCAGAGTCTTTTCATTCTTATTTCACTTCATTTCCTTGGTTCAAAATCATAATTTATGATCACTCAGATATCAGTGATCTCTCCATCCTACTATGTTTCTTTATCTGAACTGCTATCCACTTACCATTTGTTCCATCATTGAAACTTTGTGTGTGTTCTCGCTTGTTAATTTTGTGTGTGTGTGTTTCTTTGGTTTGTTTTGGTTTTTTACTGTTCACTATAAAACCTTTGTGGACAAATATCTTATTATATATTTCTTTGTACCTCCAATCTAGTCCTTTTATGGGAACAGTACTAATAACACCAGCTTGTCCAGCTTCCTAATTATGAAGTGATAAAGTATCTGGCATGAGAGTTATTTAAATTCAGTTGAATTTTGATTATCCATAACTGGAAATAACATATTTTTTAAGCTTTTCCTTTGCTGGAAATAACCTGTTTTTTAAGCCTGCTGTCACAGAATCATGGGATGGGAGTTGAAGAGGGGGAAATAGATGTTTAATAGGTGGCTGAATATTTGTGCTTTTGATCAGCCATCTATGACTCCCTGAATCTATATAAATTTCCTATCTAAAGTATGTCTCTTTTCAGCCTCTTAGTAATACTGCCCTATTACCCTGTTTCTTTCCTTCACAGCAGTAATCACTCCATGAAACTGTTCTGTTTGCTTTTTGTTTCTCCATCCTGTACCTTGTTTGTCTTACTCACTGTTGAGTTACTAGCACTTAGCTCAGAGTTTGGTGCATGTAAGAGCTTGATAAATAGTTATTGATTGGATTAATAATGAGGCACACTTAGGCTGTGAACATGAACACTTGCTTAGAATTTCGAAAGCAGTCTTTCCTCCACAGACTGGAGCTGAGGGACACATAAAGAGAATCCACCGACACCTCCCTCTCCACCCTCCGCAGCTTCCCACTCCCCACCCCAGCTACAGGAGCTTTTGTTCCTTGGATTATGTCTCAGACGGACTTCTGCAGTAAAGTAGTGAAGTGGTAGTAAAGACACAAGACTGAATGTGTGGGTTGTCTAGACTTAATTTAATAGAAAATATCCAATTTATACCTTGTTTTCAATGTTCTCAGCTCTAATGCCCTGCTGGGATTGATTCTGTACCTACATTCTGAGCACACTACTTGCCTAGGGCAGCAATAGACCTTTTCTTCTAATTTAAATTAGGTGAAGGCTGGTTGTCCTATATGTGAAAATGTATTCTTAATATCCTGATTGAACACAGGCCATCCAATTAGGTGAATTATCTTGAAATACTTGCTTTTTATCTACTGACATTTATGATTAGAAAAGCAGTTAAATTTTATTAATGGCATCAATTTGTCCATTATTACAAACTGTTTCCTGCAACCCAGAGAAGCTACTTTTCTTCTCCTTATCTCATATTTAAATTTGAACATACGTTGAACATATCTAGTAAAGGAACGATTCTGCAGAATGAGTTAGGTTTCTGATGTGTATAACTGGTTCACTTTGTTGTACAGCAGCAACTAACACAACATTGTAAATCAACTATATTCCAATAAAAATTAATTAAAAAAAAAAGAGTTAGGTTTCTGAAACCCTACATGCCAATGCCTTCTGCCACAGTCTCCAGAGATGATCCTTATTAGTACAGTTACTTCTCTCTCCATCTGTAGATTATAAAAAATAACTCTGAATAAAGATGCTAGGAGAGCATATATTCACTGGCTGAAATCCCACACAAAGTATTTATTTATTAAGAATCAAGATCTGGGGAATTCCCTGGCAGACCAGTGGTTAGGACTCTGTGCTTCAACTGCAGGGGGCACAGGTTTGATCCCTGGTCCCCCTGGTCAGGGAACTAAGATCCTACGTTCTGAGCAGAGTGGCCCCCCCAGAAAAACAGGGACAAGATGAAACACCGTGAAGATTTTTTTAAAAACTCAAGATTTTGTATTTTTAATTATTGTATATAATTCTTTTTCTTAAAAGAATCTTCTACTGACTCAACTTTTCCTGGAAAAATGGACCATTCCCACCACATGGGGATGACCATGGGGATGACCATGGGGATGAGCAGTGGGGATGACAACACTACCATGCCACCTTCTCACCATCACCCGACCACTTCAGCTGCCCACGCTCACGATCACATGATGATGATGATGGTAAGTGCCACAGGAGAGGCAGCCCAGGCCCTTTCCCGCCCTCTTGGGTGATAGAAATAATAGAATTTTAGGACTGGAAGATGATTGTCTTTAAAGATCAGCTTACCCATGAGGAACAACTAAGGCACAGCTAGAGAAGTCAAGTGATTTGCCCAAGATTATGTGGCAGGTTAATTTCAGAGCCACACCAGAACCAAGATTTCTGTGGTTCTTTCTTCGGTATTCCTTTCTTTCAAAATTGACCCTTTCCTGGATTAAGTTCTGGTCTTTATGCTTGTTTAGAAAAGAGAAAAAAAACAAAAGTTGACAGTGGGGGCAAAGGAGAGTACTTGTGGAGAGGTGCCTGTGGTAGCAATACAAAAATGAGGGAGAAAGCCTGCCACTGCAGTTATTAAATGTTTTAAGCTTCTTGACCTGAAATTCTCATGTAGAAGCTTCAGTTGTCTCTAACTGACATGTTTTGGTTTCCTGGCAGCCTATGACCTTCTACTTTGGCTTTAAGAACGTGGAAATATTGTTTTCTGGTTTGGTGATCAATACAGCTGGAGGTGAGTAAGCCATCAGGTGTTGTCTGAAGGTAACACTCACGTGAGAGACAGTGACAAAGAACCTGGAAACCGAGCACCTCTTTCTGCCATAATTACTGAGTCACTATGGTTACGCTCATAACCATTGCTTCCTACTTCCTAACTGGAAGGTAAGGATACACAGTGCTTATTTTGGTCCTACAGTAAACCTCTCGTAAATACCATGTTTATGTTTTAGAGTTTCTGAAACATAATTTAGATACCATTTTTGCAGACCATTTCCTTTCATCCTTTCATCCTTTCATCCTTTTCCAGAGTGTTTCCTTTGATAAATTATTGGCCTTGGACATAGACTATAGTTGAAGTTCAAATGACATAAGCATTTTATATATACATACCACAAAATAACCCTAGCTTAAAAGCTATTAATCAAGTATAATCATTCCATTTTACAGATAAATTAAGCTTCAAATAGTGAAATGTTTAGCCCTAAATCACATGAAGTTAGTATGTCAGAGCTAGGACCGGGACCTTAGGGCTTCTATTCGTGCCTAATCCAATGCTCTTTCTAGCTTAACAAACTGCTTTACATCATTTCTGATTCTTGGCCCATCTTAGGGTCAGTCCTAGTTTTGGGGTAGCTAGTCATCCATTTTCTTGTCTATAACATTGAGTGGGCGTGCCTTAAATTCAAATGGCACAAGTTCAGTCATCAGGTGGACCACTTTCAGTACAAGAGAAATCTTTGGACCCACAAAACCAATTTGTTCTGGGAAGAAGGGAAGCATTTAATTCAGGTAGTATGTTAAATCAGTTTTGAATACTTTCATATTCTTACCAACGTTTTACAGTGCAAAACACTTAGAATTGAAATGCTGGTTTAAGAAATAGAATCAAAAAAAAGAAAAGAAATAGAATCAGCACTTTAAAATAGTTTTATTCCTCTTTCTGTTTTATTTATTTATGTATTTATTGGTTGCGTTGGGTCTTCACTGCTGCATGCAGGCTTTCTCTAGTTGTGGCGAGCAGGGGCTACCCTTTGTTGCAGGGCGCGGGCTCTCACTGTAGTGGTTTCTCTTGCAGAGCATGGTTTCTAGGCGTGCAGGCTTCAGTAGTTGTGGCACGTGGGCTCAGTAGCTATGGCTTGTGGGCTCTGGAGCACAGGATCAGTAGTTGTGGCACACGAGCTTACTTGCTCTGCGGCATGAGGGATCTTCCCAGACCAGGGATCCCGTGTCCCCTGCATTGGCAGGCAGATTCTTAACCACTGCGCCACCAGGGAAGCCCCTGTTTTATTCCTCTTTTTCATCTTCTACATTGTGTGTTTCAGCGTAACAAGCTAATTTAATGACATCAAGCAGCCTGATCAAAAGGTTGTTGTTGTTTGGATTATTTTCTTGTATCTTAATCAGAAAATGAGTATGTTTTTCAGTGGAGGGAGTAGGTTTCACTAACACCATCTTAGATCTTCTCTTCCATCTGTACAAATGAAGAGGTAACAATATAATATATTCCGAAATTGAGAAGAGAGTAGCAGTTTTTCAGAATTCCCTGACGGTCTAATGGTTAGGACTTGGCAATTTCAATGCCATGGGCCCAGGTTCAATCCCTGGTGGTCAGGGAACTAACATCCCGCAAGCCACATGGCACAACCAAAAAAACAAACAAACAAAAAAGACTAGTAGTTTTTCTCTATTGTCTTTCTAGCTTGGAGAGCACACCAGCTAATGATTTTGCATGTTTGACGATATCGCCATCTTTTCCTTCCCTACTTAGAAATGGCTGGAGCTTTTGTGGCAGTGTTTTTACTAGCCATGTTCTACGAAGGACTCAAGATAGCCCGAGAGGGCCTCCTGCGCAAGTCACAAGTCAGCATTCGGTACAATTCCATGCCTGTCCCAGGACCAAATGGAACCATCCTTATGGAGACACACAAAACTGTTGGGTAAGATTGACCAGATCTAGGTGGACGTTCTGGAGAGCTGAAGTAGCTAAACAGGAAAGCAGCCATTTTATTAGCAACAGCCCTCTTCTTGAGTTAATGATTCTATATGACCTTGATCAAAACTGGTTTTGGAGGCTTGGGGTTGCGGGTCATTAGCAGGCCAAAAGAGGAATGGTAGGAACCCTTCTACAAACATGAACATTTATTCCAAATTCTAAGTATTGGTCACTTTGGAAGAAGGAAAAGAATCCATATTTTAACATATTAGCCAAAATAATAAACAAGTTAAGAAAAGAAATAAGACTGTACAGATGTCTGTATTCCACCTAAGAAAGCGTATGGATGACTATTGGTTTTTCCCACAGATTGGCAAATGCTTTTTAAGATTCAGTTATAATAGAAATATAGGTCTTAAAGCTAAACTGGAATTCAAAGACTCCTATAGACCAATGTCCTGCTCTCAAGTAAGCACAGTATTATTTATTCCAGTTGTACCAATGACTGGGCTTATTGAGGGCCAAACGCTGTAACCTACCTAAGGTGAGAGAACTAGTAAGTGACGGGGGGATAAACAGCCAGATCTCCTGATCCCTAATTAAGAACTTTCTACTGTACCAGGGGTTCCCCAACCTTTTTGGCACCAGGGACCGTTTTCATGGAAGACAGTTTTTCCAAGCGGGGGGTGGTTTTCGGAATGATTCAAGTACATTACATTTATTGTGCACTTTATTTCTATTATTATTACACCAGCTCCACCTCAGGTCATCAGGCATTAGACCCGGGGGTTAGGGACCCCTGTACTATACCACCCAACCCTCAATTCTATTTCCAGTTTTTTAGAGAATGAACTTTGCAAAGGTGGAAGACTTAAAAATGTTCAGGCAAATTAGTGTGGGAGGGTGTGGGTCATCTCCTTCAGGATCCAAGGTGGAGGTAAGTCAGGAGATTACCCCTCCTTCCTCTCTCCTCTTCCTGAAGAGCCTCCCTCCTGCTGCCATATAACCACATCTGGCCGATGCTTTTTAACCTCACAGCCCTATCATGTTCCATTTCCAAGGACAGTAAGCAGCCTGCATAGACACAAGTACCTGTAAGTTGCCAGGGTGGCTGTGAGAGTCCAGCTCAAGCTGAGCCCATGACTGCAGTGGTTCCCCCTTTCTCCTGATGTGCATGCAGGGCTGCCTGAGCACTCCTGGGGCCCTGACTGTTGTGTCCCTGTTTACTCTTCAGGCAACAGATGCTGAGCTTCCCTCACCTCCTGCAAACAGTGCTGCATATCATCCAGGTGGTCATCAGCTACTTCCTCATGCTCATCTTCATGACCTACAACGGGTACCTCTGCATTGCTGTAGCGGCAGGGGCCGGCACAGGGTACTTCTTCTTCAGCTGGAAGAAGGCAGTGGTAGTGGACATCACAGAGCATTGCCATTAACGTCTAACTCCATAGTGTGGCCTTATCGATTGCAGTGGGAAGCAGTTCAAGACTGGAAGACAGGATTCCAATCGTCTCTTCTTGCTCCTTATCTCCTACATACACACACACACACACACACACACACACACACACACAAACACACACCCCTGCTCAACAGAGGTTTAGCTTACAATCTCTGAGCTGAAGTGGTAACCTTCCCCCGCTTTTTTCCCCTAATAATCTGAGTTTGCTATTTCTGTTGAGGTGAAGCCACCCATGAGATGTTCTCTCCTTCCCCATTATCTTAGGTCCAAGTTATATAATCTTATCTAATCCAGGTAGCTTTCTATTCCACGACTTGATCACCTGCTTCCTTTTTTAGTCTTCTGTTCTTTTATTTTTTAACAGACAATTTGTGAATTTGGTGGGTTTTTCCTGGGTCAGTGATGGAAATGGATTAACTTTAGCCAGGATTGATGGCAGGTGAGGGAAATTCTTGCCCAGCTAAACCCAGAACCCAAACTTAACACTTAAAAATATGTTCTAGTCTTCGGACTCAATGAGTGGGAGATAGATTGTGCCTTTCTCTGGGTGTGACGTGTTGCACTGAAATCTTTGTAGGAGACAGAGAGGTGGTTTGAGAGTGTATAAATGCAGGCCCGGGGCCGGAGTGTGCATTCTTGGGTGGCTGTCTCATCAATTTGTGTTCCCACCTAACATTTTGATTAGAATGAACTTCTCAATCAAAAAAAAAAATGACAATCAATTTGGAAAAGTAGAAATAGATATTTTAAAATGAAACCATTGACATTTTACTTTGACTAGGTACCTTTGTATGTCACAGCTGAGTGAAGCAAGCATTTAAATCATTTTTCTCCCATTATTGTTTTCATGTGTCTGCCTCTAAACCAGTGGTTTTCTGACTTTAGCGTGTATTAGAATCACCTGGAGAGCTTGTTAAACCCCTGGTTGCTGAGCCTTGACCCAGAGCGCCCCCAAATTGGCATTTTTAACAAGCTCCCAGGTGATGCTCCTGCTGATGATCAGGGGACCACGCTTTGAGCATCTCTGCTTTAAACTAAGGGAGTATCACCTGGTGGGTGAGCTACTTGGTACTGGCCATGGGAACTTGACTTGCTATTAGTAGGTGGTGTGTCTGGGCTTAACTCATGTACTAAATGCTGCTGGTCAATACTTAATCATTCCACAAACATTTATTCAGCCCCGACTGTGTTTGTGTGCCCAGGTGCACGTGCACAAAAGGCTGTAGCCAAAGTAACTTTTGTTAGCATGTATGAAATCACTAGTCCTTATTTTTAAAGATCTGTAATTTCTTGGAAATGGCTTGAAGGTTAACAGAGACCTTTGATCCGAAATGTAAATCAGCCAGTCATGGATTAGAAGGGCAAAAGCCGAGCCCTCTCTTTGGAGAGGCCTAGGGCACAGTCAGCTGATGGCCAGATTTTCCTCGGCCCCCGACATCCATGCCCATACCAGGCATATCCTCATTCTCTGCCTGACCATCTTTGTTACTCTTGTGGGGGCTTGATTAGATCACAAGTGGCCAAAAGTACTTTCCTCAGTGAAGAATCACATTGGATTTTTTATTCTGTTGTTAGTCTACGCTGCAGTCTTGTTCCCAGTCCAACCTACCTCTGTAAAGTGACTCTTCTTGTGCCGGTCTGTTAAATCTTGCCCTCCTTGGTGCTAGACTCCATTTGTGCCTCAGGGCAGGAGAGACAAAACACAGCTATCCTGTTGGCCTCTGTTGTGGTTTTGAAGTTTGTACTTTCTCTGTTGGTGCCAGTTAAATATTGGAGGGCGAGAAATGTGTACTTTCGTGGCTTTGAACCAAGAGAGGGTTATGCGCTTACTTGATGGAGGTTAAAATCTAAGAACCATTATTTAGAGTTTTATGTTTTCCTCTCATTCCAACCCCTTGCAGTGCTGATACTTAGCATAAGCAAAGGGAATGACAGGTACTGATAAAAATCCAGCATTAAGGTACAAATAGCCTGTTATCGTCTCGGAAGCCAAGGAATAATAAAATCCTGAGAAATAAAATAAGAATCAATGTTTAGTAGTGACCCTGGTACTCTCTAGAAATCTTGACATGATCTGCTATAAAATACCCTTTCAGGAACAGGACCTTATCAGTAAGGTAAGAAAAATCAAGGCCAGTTAAGACAAAATGCTGTGAATTTCAAACTCTTGGAGAGAAACATCGGTTTGGGATAAGTCTTCGGGCATTCAAGATAGAGTCTCATGAAACACCTGAATTCTAGCGATCTTGAGCTAGGTTGCCAAAGGAAGAAACTAGTGAAGGAAAAAAAAAACAAAAAGTAAGCTTAAATTCTTTCTTTCTTGAGCTGTTGGATTGTGATAATATAATGATCTTGTTAACTTTCATTTCTGTATCCCTGTTCATTTAGAGTTTAGTGCCTGACTTCTTTGTTCCTTTCGGATCCAAATTTCTCTTTTCCTCCTGTTTGCAACTATTAGAAGCTGCATCCCCATGTCTTTGGCCCCTTATTCTTCTCTCCTGTTCCCTTTCTTTTAGTCTTTTATCCCATATGTCTAGTTTATTAAATCTCCCTCGCCCTCCTGATACAGTGGACAATGCTGGCAGTTGGATGTGGATATAGATACCAACCAGAAGTTGTAAAACTTGATAGAGACCCTAAGCACACTTTGAGGAGCAATTGTCCCAATGGAATTTCTATGAGGCTGGGTAAAGGGCTACCTGGTACTATCCACAAAGTTACAGCATCTTAGGTGCCGTTTCCAACCTGTGCTGGAGAAACACTCAGCCCCACATTGCCCACACACAGAATCTTCTCTGTCCACCAGGGAATTAGAGATGAAGGTTTCTTCACTACATCTATGGTAGGATTGTCTGGAATTCCCTTTTAGGCTGTGGGGTACTGATATTGGGTTCTAGCCACAGGGATTCCTTGTAGAAGCTGGAAGGGGAGTTGGCAGGGAGTACACTTTCATGTCATTTAATTTTGATCTTGCCCTCTCCAGCTGCTTCCTTCAGAAGATACATCTAAAGATACAAAGTCTGCATTTGATATAATGCCTTAATCACTGGGTCTACAATTAATGTTGACTGTTTTAGATTGTAAGCTCCTGGAGGGCAGTATTGCTCTAGTAGGAATGTTTTAACAGTGTCATGTGCAAAAGAACAAATAAATATTTTGATTTTGTGATTCTATGCATGTCTTCCACCCACAGTGGTATCAGAATAAGTGGTCTCTTTATTGTCCACGTGGAGTCTGTTCATTTTTATGGGTTTTTAAGATGTCCATCGTTTAGGTGGTGTGATCCCTTTATGTTTTCATCTCACTCTCCTCCTACTCTACTTAAAATGACAAGCCTTGTACATGCCAGAAGATCTACATGACCTTTTGCATAGGAGACAGGGTCTTCATGAAGCTGCAGTACCTCAGTATACGAAGGATTCTTGAATTTACAAGTGAATTTGTCATATCATAATTACTTCCCTGTGTTTATGCTGTCAAGCAAGGGGCTAGGAGTTGGCCCCAAGCCTGTTCCCTTTGTGCCAGAATGGTGGTGGTTTGTGCCTTTCCTGTTGGCCCCTAGCTGGGCATCTTGCCATTCATCACCACTCCTAGACTTTCCCATAGTGTAGTGTGACAAGCACGTGCTTTGGAGTCAGGTACACCTGGCTTTGAATCCTGGCTCCACCACTTAACTAGAAGTGTGACCTTAGGCCAGTTATTTTAATAATCCCTAAGTCTTAGTTTTCTCATTTATAAAAAGGCAATAATAGTACCTATTCGAATTAATCTCCTGATTGTCACTCCAGCTTTCAAGAGAATGAAAGGTACATGCTTCTGGCTACTGTTGGCATCTCTTCACAAGCACTTGGGTTTGGGCAACCCAGAAATGAACACTAAGAAATGACCTAAGAAATCATCAATACATTGATTTCAGTGGTGTCAAAAAAGATTTACAGGGAATCCCCTGGTTGTCCAGTGGTTAGGACTCTGAGCTTCTACTGCAGGGGGCACATGTTCAATCCCTGGTTGGGGAACTAAGATCCCACATGGCCCAGCCAAAAAAGAAAAATGATTTATAGCTGCAATAAGCTCTTATTTACTAATCTGGTAATTGCCTCATTCTTTATAAATAAAATAGCATGGAAATTTCCTGAGAACTGAAACAGCAACCTCTCACTCTACCCCATGTTCTCAAACCTACTAGTGGGAGACCAGGAAAGCAGTGTAGCAAGGAGGTTTAGAAGCACAGGTTCAAAAGTCATTCTGCCTGGGTTCAGATCTCAGCGCTACCCCTTAATAGCTGAGTATTAGTTTTGTCTTTTATAAAATTAGGTTAAAGTACTCTCCTCATAAGAGTTAAAGATTACGTGAGATAATCTGCGTAAAGCACTTGGTACGGTGTCTTACACCCAGAGTCCTCTTGAGTATTAGTACGGGGAGGCACCATGTTTTCATGCTTCTGTGCCTATTCACGCTGGGAAGTCACAGTGACAGGTTGAGGCAGTCTTGTTTGACACCTGGGGATGTCAAGACTATTTTTCTTTCCTTTTGCCCCTCCATACTGGTCTTTGTAGGATTCAAAATAATCAAACTCAGTTTCCCTATCTGGAGCCCATTCTTGCTTTGTTTTCCAGATTAAAAGAATGAAAGATCCCAAATAGTTTGCAAGGCAAAAATAGAGACACAGATGTAGAGAACAAACGTATAGACACCAAAGGGGGAAAGAAGAGGGTGGGATGAATTGGGAGATTTGGATTGACATATATACACTTACTATGTATAAAATAGATAACTAATGAGAACCTGCTGTATAGCACAGGGAATTCCACTTCGTTGTACAGTAGAAACTAACACAACATTGTAAAACAACTATAACCCAATTAAGGAAAAAAAAGTAAGTTAAAAAAAAAAGGAAGCCCAGATAAAAGTGAAAGAGTAAAGATTTTTTAAGAATGGTTGGAGGAAGAAAGGAAACTATATATTCTCCTCTATTCCTGCTTCTCCCCACGTTCTTATTACCCAGACTTAAATTACCACAGAAAGGCTAGATAAAATGCTAACAGTTCTCTTTAGAACTTATGATTCCAGAGGTTCTTTCTACCACAGTTGGCAGTTCCTAGCAGTTGAATTAAACAGTGAAAACAATAGGACATGATTTTAAATTAGCCTCTGAGCTGTCTCTCAGATTGGCTTGTCAGAGAAACTCTTAGGCGATTTGGGAAAGGAAGGAAAACTGGAATGATGGTAATACTGATACTCTACTGCCTATCCTCCCCAAATTACACCCAAACTAGTTACAAAGCCATTCTGTAAAGATTCTGGAAATCCACAACCTGAGTTTATACAAAATCATGATTATCTAATCTCCACAAGGGCAGTGATCTCTGATTTGTTCACTGATGTTACTAAGTGCCTAGAATGGCACCTGGCACACAGTAGGAACTCAATAAATACTTGTTGAATAAATGAGTTAAACGAAAATCAGTGACAGGGATCAACTGGAAGTGTTCTGTGTTTAGGGTCTTTTAATAAACATGGGAAGAATGATGTAGTAATTTAGTGCTATTATACTTCATTAAGGATGTCACACACTTTTCCAAAAATATATTTATTTTTAAAAACAAAAATCAGACAAGTTTTATCGAGTCAAATTTTCCAGAGACAAACCAGAGTTTGAATTTCAGCTTTCAGACTGAAAGTTAAGCATCAGTAATCTCATGCAGAAGTATTTCTCTCTGCAAGAGGTAAAACATTCTGCTTGATTGCAAGCACTCAATTCTCTAAATCTTGTTTGTATTTCTGCCATCATTTTACTCCATTCCAGGTCTCGGGCACGCAAGATAATCCACCACTAAAATTCAAAACTTCCAAATTGAGAGGAACGATTGTTGGGCTTGGGTTGGGGTTTATAACCAATTCGATCATTAATCATTTGTTCCCGGCTCTTAGGGTCACTGCTGAGCCCAATGGCACTTTCTCCATCGCTGCCTCCTACAACATCCACATCTTCCTTTTGTTTCTTACGGGTCTGAAAGTATAAAAGCTTCAGTATTAAGGCAATATTTTATTCATCAACAAACATTTATTTAGCACCTACCACATGCCAGGCATAGGGTAAAGGATAGGGTTCGGGTCTACAGAACAATAAACTGAAATCCTAGATTTAGATGGTTAAGGCTACAAGGAGGATACATGGATATAGCAATAAAAGATACAACTCCTACCCTCCAGGATGTCACAGTCTAACAGGAAAACAGGTAAACAGACCATTACAACATAGGGTGATCAGGGCTATGACAGAGGAAAGTCCACACAATAGACAGGGAAGTCCACACAATAGATGGAAAAATAAAGTGACCGGTAAAACAATAACCACCAGACATTAACAGCTTAGCTGACACTATGAGATTAAATGTAATACAGGAAAAGCATGTTTTGTGCTGTCTTATCATGAGGCCTGATTTGGGGAATTCGTTTTGTTTTCAGATAAAAGGTTTGGCTCTTAAGCCACAAGTTACTGCAGAATTCACAAAGTCTATGTCTCAGTTTGATCATGTTCAAAGAGAGAAACTAACACCCCACAACCACTATTACCTGAGAGTTCCTTACTAGAAGAATGGCTCCACTACACTAATCCCTGGAATTACTGCTATTCTTCACCACTCACTGCTGAACTGTGAGCATTTCAATGCCAACGTCAAAGTATTACAGTGAATAAATGAGGTACTACTTTTTATATATATACAAACATAATGACTTTCCTGAGTTACTCTCTAGGCTACACTACCCAATAAATAACATTAGAAAGTTCTCCCCAAACACCCTCGTAAAAACAAGTTCTAAAAGGCAAAGGATGATATCATTTTATAAGCCACGAGAAACTCAGAATATCCAAGTAGAATGAAATCATTTAAAAGGCTTCCCACCATGAACAACTGCTGACTGCTTCAAAATCCAGAGTCACCAAAAATCCAGAGTCACCAGAGTAATCAAACTAATTTCAGTAACAAATGCAATACCAGTTTTCTACTGTTTTATTTTAGCACAGGGCAAAAACTATCCTTCTCTCCATTGTTGCTCTAAAATAGGTGAAACCCACTGGATAACCGCCTTTAGTAGAAAGACTAAAAACAACAACAAAAATACCTAGGAATAAATTTATACCTAGGAATAAATTTAACCAAGGAGGTGAAAAGACCAGTACACTTAAAACTATGAGACAAGAAATTGAAGAAGATACAAAGAAATGAAAAGGTATTTCACGCTCATAGATAGGAAGAATGAACAGTTAAGAAGTCTGTCTGTATTATCTTAAGCAATCTACAGATTCAATGCAATCCCCATCAAAACCCCAACAACATTTTTCACAGAAAAAGAACAAAAAGTCCTAAAATTTGTACAGGACCACAGAAAACCCCAAGTAGCCAAAGAAATCTTGAAAGAAAAAAAAAAAAAAAGAAAGAACAAATCTAGAGGTATCACACTCCCTGATTTCAAATTATACTACAAAGCCACAGTAATCAAGACAGCACGGTATTGGCAGAAAAAGAGACACACAGATCAATGGAACAGAACTGAGAGCCCAGAAATAAACCCTCACACATACGGATAATTGATTTATGACAAAGTAGCAAAGAACATACAATGAAGAAAGGACAGTCTTTTCTATAAATGCTGTTGAGAAAACTGAACAGCTACATGCAAAAGAATGAAACTAGACCACTATCTTAGACCATACACATAAATTAACTCAAAATGGATTAAAGATTTGAATATCAGGCCCGAAATCATAAAACTCCTAGCAGAAAACATAGGCAGTATGCTATTTGACATCCGTCTTAGCAGTATCTTTCTGAGTATGTATCCTCAGGCAAGGGAAACAAAAGCAAAAATAAACAAATGGGACTACATCAAACTAAAAAGCTTCTGCACAGCAAAGGAAACCATCAACAAAACGAAAAGACAGCCTATACCAAATGGGAAAAAATACTTGCAAACAATTTATCTGATAAGGGGTTAATACCCAAAGTATATAAAGAACTCATATAACTCAACAAAAAAAAGACAACCCAAGAACGTGAATAGACATTTTCCCAAAGAAGACATACAGATGGCCAACAGCCATATGAAAAGGTGTTCAACGTCACTAATTATTAGGGAAATGCAGATCAGAACCACAATGAAATACCACCTCATGCCCATTAGAATGCTATTACCAAAAAGACAAGAAATAAGTGTTGGAGAGGATGTGGAGAAAAGGAAATCTTAAAATCTTCACACACTATTGGTGAGAATGTAAACTGGTACAGCCCCTATGGAAAACTGTATGGAGACTTCTCAAAAAATTAAGAGTAGAACTACCATATGATCCAGCAATTCCACTTCTGGGTATATATCCAAAAAAATCAAAAACACTAATTCAAAAAGCTAAATGCACCACCACGTTCATCAGCATTATTTACAATAGCCAACATATGGAAACAACTTAAGTACCCCTTGACAGATGAATGGATAGAGAAAATGTGGTACACACACACACACACACACACACACACACACACACACACACAATGGAATACTACTTAGTCATAAAAATTACCTCAATTACAAAAAAAATAAGTAACTCAATAGTGAGCTGACTCTGCAGAGTCAAACTTCAGTATGAGACTAACACTTTATGAGACTCATTACAACTGAAGTTTAAACCATAAAGGGCACTTCGGGAAAAGAGCACAAAGTGTACATAGGAACTGAGGTTTAAGATAAGTCATCAGTGGAAGATAAAGTGGAGAGATGACCAAGGACCAGATCACAAAGGGCCTTATATGACATCCTAAGGAATTTGGACTTTATGCTGAAGGCCAATAAAGAATTTATTTATGTTTTTATTTTTTCCAATAAAGAATTTAAATCTTATTAGTGGACATCTAATACCGTAGGGTAAGGCTATACTTAAAAATACATATTGAACTCCTACTACGTATTAGATGCTGGGAACTCAACGGCTGGAGAAGACAGACATGATTTCTATAATCAGGGTGCCTAATGTAAATGATTTTACAATACACAAACAAATCATTACAAATTATAGTAAGTGCTATGAAATAAAAGCATAAAGTGCTTTGAGAGACCCTAATGAGATGGAGGCACATGGAATGATACACCTAAGTTGGACAGGGTCAGAAGAGGCCTCTCTGACTGGACTGAGGAAGTGACATTCAAACTAAGACATGAAAAAAGAGGAAGCCCTCCTGGCAGAGGAAAATAATATGTGCAAAGGCCATGAGTTATAAATAGTTTGGCATGTTCAAGGAAATAAAAGAAAACCAATGTGCCTAGGGTACAGAGGGCAAGGCAAAGAGTGACAGAAGGTGAAACCTGAGAGGGGACAGAACATATAAAAGCTTCTAGGCCATGAAAAGGAAATGAGGTTTTATTCTAAGTGCAGGAAACCACTGAGGAGTTTTAAGCATGAGAATGACATGATCTGAAATTTATTAAAGATCATTCTAGATACCAGATGGAGAATGGATTAAAGACACAAAAATGGAAGTAGACAACTTGGGATGCTACTGAAATGGTATAGAGTGAAATGATGGTTACTTGGACCAGAGTTCCAACAGTGGAGATGAAAAGGTATGGGTAGATTCCAGAAATATTCTGAAGGTAGCACCAAAGGATTTATGGATATATCGAATACAAAAGGTGAGGGAAAGAGAGAACTCAAGATTGACACTTAGGTTTCTGGCTTGAGCAACTGCATAGAGACTGACATAGGGAACACTGAGGTGAAACCTGTTAGAGGAAGAAATCAAGAGTTTTTTGTTTTAGCGTGTTAAGTGTAGTAAGCTGAATAGTGACCTCCAAAGCTATCAGGTCCTAATCCCTGACTCCTATAATTGTTGCCTTGTATGTGAAAAGGGTCTTTGCAGGTGTGATTAAATTAAGGATGTTGCGATGGGGACATTATCCTGGATTATCTGGGTGGGCCCTTAATGCCAACACATGTATCCTTATAAGAGGGGGCAGAGGGAGACTTCACAGACAGAAGAGGAGAAGGCAATGTAATTACAGAGGCAGACATTGGAGTGATGTGGCCACAAGTCAAGGAATGCCAGTGGCCACCAAAATCTGAAACAGTCAAGGAACAGATTCTCCCCTAGAGCCTCTGGAGGGAGCGTGGTCCTGCAGACATCTTGCTTTTGGATCAGTGATACCGATTTCAGATTTCTGGCCTACAGAACTATGAAAGCATAAATTCCTGTTGTTTTAAACCACCAAGTTTGTGGTAATTTGTTACAGCAACCACAGGAAACTAATACACTATGTTTAAGATGCCTGTAAAGCATCCAAATAGAGATTTCAAACAAGCTGCTGGTATAAGAATCTGGAGTTCAAAAGTTAGAGTTATTGGGACTTCTCTGGTGGCACAGTGGTTAAGAATCCACCTGCCAATGCAGGGTACATGAGTTTGATCCCTGGTCCAGGAAGATCCCACATGCCATGGAGCAACTAAGCCTGTGTGTCACAACTACTGAGCCAAGTACTGCAACTACTGAAGCCCTCATGCCTAGAGTCCGTGCTCCACAACAAGAGAAGCCACCCCACTGAGAAGCCTGAGCACCGCAACAAAGAATAGCCCCCACTCGCCACAACTAGAGAAAATCTGCATGCAGCAACAAAGACCCAACACAGACAAAAAAAAAAACAAAAATAAAAATAATAAATTAAGTTAAAAAAAAAAAGAGTTATTGTCTCAAATATTCCTAAGGGCTTGAAAGTTGTACTCGTACCTCCAGGTCCTTTCGAATGCTTTCAAACTCCTCAATGTCATCAAGCTTCAGCTCCAGGCGGGTTGGTTTTCGTCGCAGCATAATGAAATCAACACTAAGGGACAGACCCAGTGAACTATTTATTAGCTGTTAAAAATGGCAGAGAGGAGGAAAAATTGGAAGGGATAAATCTCAGCTACGAACATAAGATCAATTTGTAAGCATGCACACTAAAATGAGTGGCCATACAAAAGATTCGTTTGGATTCACACACTGACTTCTAAGTCTTTAGGTGTATAATTATTACATTTTTATTACATGATGGAGATCCACAACTCTGTAATTCCAGAAATCTCTTTCTTTCAGAACTTAAAATAGCAAGCTGCCTATAAAACAGGATTCCAGGCAACAATCACTTTAATCTTATGCTCCATTCACAAAGAAATATTCTAGCTAAGGGAATAAAATATCACATTTTAATTCAGTATGGTTAATAGAAGAGTATACAAGTCATTAAATTTGATCAACACTATGTGGGAATTGTGAGAGATTTGTGATCACTCCAAAATGCTAAAATCAGTTTACTAAATCTTATAAAAACTCCCTCTAACTCACCAATTCACAGGATTATCCTCAGGGTCTAAATGGATAGGTCATTCATTAAACAAACAGTTCCTGTGCTCCAGCTACAGAGTTAAAACGCATAGTCACAGTCTATGGGGAAAACAAACACATAAATGGAAAATTGCAATTTACTGTAATAAGAACTCTGATGAGGGTAATCCAATGGCATCACACAGGCACTCAACCCAATGGGGTGAACAGGGATACGGAAGACTTCCTGGAGGAGATGATGTCTTAATTGACTTATGAAGGGCAGGCAGAAAAATGGGATTAAAGACATCCCAGGCAGAGAGCACAAGTATGCACAGAAGCTCAAGAGAACACTAGAATCAGAAAACCCAAGGTAATGCTTACGCTTTAAAAAAAGAAAAGTCTCCTATAAAATTATACATAGGTCACATGGTGAGGATTCAATGAAAATGACACAAGTGAAAGTGACTTTAAAATATGTACAGATATAAGTTATTACATGTATCTAGGATATAGCTAGGGACTGTGAAGTATACAAAGAAATGTCTCCTCCTCCCATGAAGCTTGGGACAGATACAAGTGATATCAACACAAAACACTGGCATATTTCAAATTGCTTTGTACTAAATCAGATACTATCTTCATCCCAATGTAGCCAAAGGGTACAGGAAGCCAAAGTTCCAAGAGGGGAGAATGCTCAAAAGAAAAAACAACTGTGATACATTTTAACTTTTCTACAAACTGTGAAAAGCTCGTTACTAGGGAGCTGTATAGAGTGATAGGTAAAAGTGCTTGCTCAAGGTGAAAGGGCAGAGAGCAGAGATTCTAACCCCATCGCCACTGATCTTGCACAATTAGCTTCACCTTTCACTAAATCTTGGTTTCCTTGTCTGTATCTGTACTCTGTTGTTGTATGGATTGAATTCGTATTGTAGCGTAAATTCCTGTAACATAAACTGGCATTCAGTAAACGCTCAATAAATAGCCATTATCATCATAATTGTCCTTGGAGAGGGAAGGGGGCTCTGTCCGGCTGGGGAAACACTAATATTTTGAGCATCTCCACCCCCGATATGGGGGCAGAAACCTTGTGTTCTCCCTCTTTGATGCCCCAGAACCCAGCGCACACAAGGCTGTGCAGAATTGCTTGCGTGCAGTTTACCTGACGCCTCACCTTCATCATCACAGTCTGAGTAAGATAGAAAGACCGGGCTGAAGACAGGAAAAGCAGGCCTCGGCTACTCCGCCGGGTCTTTATTTTACTTTGGCGCTAGAGGGCTCTTCGAGCTGCAACTGCCCAAATGCACCTACAACCCACCCAACTCAGAAGAAACTGCCGAGAGAACTTCCTGACAGCGGAGGAGAACAGCACTCCTTCCGCAGCTCCAGGGCCGCACTCGCGGGTCCAGGGCGCGGGTTTCCATGGCAACACGGTCCTCCGCTCCCGCAGGACTTAAAGCTCCTCGCAGGGCCGGGAGCCACAGCAGGCCCCGGAAGCCCTCGATTCGCCCCCCGGGTTCGGTCCGCAGCCGCGCGACTCGCCGCACCTACCTCTTTTCAGACCTGCTCAGCCCCTTCCCGGAACCTCGGTGCCCACCCCGAATCATCGGCTAAGCTAACTGGACTACACTTCCCAGACTGCTCTGAGCCTCTCTCCTCGCAGAACCTCTTCCCCCGCGTGCTTTTCCCGGAGGCTCTACGGGTCACACCTCTCGACGCGCCCAGACTCTTTCCTACTACGATTCCCATCATGCTCCACGCCGCCCACGGCGCTGCGTCGTCCCTCCGCCCACTTCCGGTCGGTGTCGTAATTCCGCTTTGCTGGGCGCGCGGTGGACGGTCAGAAACGTAGAGCACGGCTTTCGCTGGGGTTTCGTGGCCCCGGAGCCCAGCATGGCTTCCTCACGAGCCTCCTCCACGGTACAGGTCTCAGCTCACTCTGGCAGGGAGCGCGGAGGGGTGGGGGTCCCTGCGGAACAGGGCCGTTAGGGAACGGGCTACGGAGGTGGAGGGCCAAGGAGGAAGGCTGCCAGACTCTGTCTGGTCTTAGAGAGCGAAGCAGTGTTTTGCTCATCCCCGAGTGCTTTCATATTTTAGCTCATTTTCACCTCTCACTACAACCCCGCAATGTAAATACCTCTTCCGTCTGGTTCAGAAACGGAGCTCCGAAAGGGAGTAGTGTCTTGACCAAGATTTATGACAGTATCAGACCTCTTAATTGTAACGAGGCCTCCTAACTTCATGTCTGCTGCTCCACGTCTGAAAACGTTTGAAATGTATAGACAGTAACTTTCTAATGTGGCCCCCTTACCATCGCGTTGGTTATTTCAGTTATCCTTGATATCGCCTGCGATGAGCAGTACCTCTGGAAGTTTCATAAAACCAAAGGAGAGATTGCACTTGCGGCCGAATGCAGTAAACATGTTCCAAAGCAAGACTTTGATAGAAAAATTACCGAGAGATATTCACTAGTTTTAATCCATCTTTTCCTATCTGCAAAACTTAAGTGATTGAGAGACTAGGACCAGCCCCAAATCAGGGAAGACGCATCATAACTGGTGTCCAGTTTGTCCTTTTCTTTGGGGAAGATATAGAATTGAAGCTCTGGATAAGCTTCATCCTTCTGGGAAGCCTAGTAAATTGCTAAGATTAAGCTTTAGGTTAATCCAGGTCTTTGATTTAGCAGGCAACCAAAACTAAGGCACCTGATGACTTAGTCGCTCCGGTTGTGAAGAAACCACACATCTATTATGGAAGTTTGGAAGAGAAGGAGAGGGAGCGCCTGGCCAAAGGAGAATCTGGGATTTTGGGAAAAGAAGGACTTAAAGCAGGAATTGAAGCAGGGAACATTAACATAACTTCTGGTAAGATGCAAACTGTGAGTCCATCTTTAACCTTTGGTGCTCAGATTTTCTAGGTAATGACTACCTTCCTAAACTTAGATATCACTAGTTTAGTGTCACAAAATTTCAGATATTAAACTTGCGTCTATCTAAGGCCATACGCTCTGCCTACCCTACTTAGTATCATCTGGAGAACCTTTTTCTTAAATCTTTTATACGGTTTTTTTCTGTGAATTGTTAGTAGTTTTACTAGGAATTTATTCATTGTGTATTTGGATTCAAATTGATTCCGTTTGTCTTCTGGAGATCTAGCATAGTTCTGGCATTGGTTTGGAGCTACAGTGGTTCATAATCTCCCTTTTTCAGTTCTCCAGTTATTTTTCACCCAAAATGAAATATCTCTTTTAAATCATAAAAGTAGTAGCCATTTTTATTTGGAAAGAAATCAAAATACAAGGTTTTTTTTCTGTAAATGAAACCATGATAAACAAATTGTTTTGTAACCTGGGTTTGTCATTCTGTATACTGTTGAGGATATTTTTTTCATGTTAGTAGCTAGTGGTCCACTATATTTTTAAAATAAAATTATTCATGTTTACCATGAGAAATTCAAACAGTACAGAGGGGTATGAAAAGACTTCTCTGCAGATAGGACTGCTGTCAAGTTTCTCATGGATCCTCCCACACATTTTCTTTTCTGTGCACATGCACTTTAGTGACTTTTTAAACCTTTTATGTTATTTTAAACATAACTGCATCACTACTACTCATTTTTCGTCAAAGTGCTTGTATTTGGTGTGAGTTTTAAAACTATCTGCTAGATTATCCAAAAAGCCTTACAGTCAAAGAATATCATTTTCGTGGTAATTATTTCCAATTTACTATTGTATTTGTCAGTGTATCTGTACTGAGACTGTTTCAGAGAGTAGCTTTGGCAGTTGTTAATGTTTCTATTTTATCATGGATAGAAAGCCTGGTTAACTTATTTGTGAAAGATGCTCCATACTCTTACTGTCTCATCAAGCTGTGTGTTTATGTAAGTGTAAGGTTGCCAAATGAAACAAGATTTTCCTGCCTTTTATTTTTTTCCTGCCTTTTAAAACGTCATTTAGTTTTCTGTGTTTAGCATACTTTAATAAACTGAGAAACTGTAGTTTGTAGTAGATTAGACAGTTAACTTTCCCTAGAGGCATACAGACTTCAATTGTAAGAAATTATTTCTTTCTGCCTATTTGAAGAAGATCTGTGATTATGCTGATGTTGCCTATTCTTTTTACAGGAGAAGTGTTTGAAATTGAAGAGCACATCAGTGAGCGACAGGCCGAAGTGTTAGCCGAGTTTGAGAGAAGGAAGCGAGCCCGGCAGATCAATGTTTCCACAGATGACTCAGAGGTCAAGGCTTGCCTTAGAGCCTTGGGGGAACCCATCACACTTTTTGGAGAGGGTCCTGCTGAAAGAAGAGAAAGGTGCCCTTTCTAAGTATTTACTCTTTTCTTTTTTAATCACAGGGTTCTAGTTCCAAATTTTAGTTGGTATTTGTAGCTAAAACTTTAATAGACTATCTCAGATGATGTTGACGGAATATTTTATTAAGTTGTGTTAATATGGTTTAGCCAGTAATCTAAGCCTTAGGCCAGTTTTTACTCCACTACTAATTTTTCTTTATAGATATGAAGAAGATGTTAACATGTTCCCTTCCTCTCCTCAGTATGGAGTTGTGAGTTGAGTAAGCATTTGTCATTAAGCTCTGAAAATTTAAACAACAGTCACATTCTGTGTCATTATGTCATAAGACATAATGATAAATGTTTTTTGGATGTTACTGAAAAGAGGCACTGTCCTCGTATAATGCACCTCTTCTGATTTGGAAGTTACAAAATCTCTTAGTGACAGGCTAGTCCTATGCAGTTATGTGGACCTGGCTGTCTACCTCTTCAGGACTTGGGGCTCAGCTATTCCTCACTTATTATTATTATATTTACTTTCTTAAGGCCCTTACTGCTCATTTACTCTTCAGCCTGCTGCACTGATTGACCACTGCCACATTGACATTGCTCTTTATTAAGGTTATCAGCTCTTTATCAGAAATAGCCCTGGTACACTGCCACCTGTTCCCTCCTTCAGACACTCCAGTTCCTTGGCTCTCACAAAACCAAATCATCCTGATTTTCCTCCTATTTCTCTAGCTGATTCATCTCAGCCTCTCTTTTCCCCCTGCCGAACCTTTATAAACTGCTGTTCTTTGCTCTTATCCCACACTAACCCTGAGTGATCAGCTCCATTCCCATGGCGTGGTGTACTGTGTATACATGCATGTGTATTTTAAAGACTCCCAGGTCTCTGTAGCCTGGATATTCTATAGGTACTCAATTTTCACCTATCTAAATTGAGCTCATCTGTTTTCCATCCTTTTCTTATTCTCCTTGCAAATAACAATACATCACACAGTTTTCAGTTGAAAACCTGCTCATCTTCTGCGTAACCCACCTGCAGTCTTGTCTATTCTGCTTCTGAAAGGTACCTCCAATGTGTCTTCTTTTCTCTACCTCCATTGCTTTCACATTTAGACTGTTGTAATAGCCCCAAATCTGTTGTGTTAATTGTTTGCTTAAAATCCTACAGTCTTCTTATTAAACTTAGAGTAAAAAACTCCTAATCATGCTCTCCATCCTTACCTTGTGCCAGTCTTCCTCACTTTACTAGACTTAGTAGCCATAATGGTTCTCCTGCGATACTCAAGCTCTTTTTCTGCCTTTCCACTTAATTTTTCTGCTTTTATCCCCCTCTCTTGCCTTTTAGAGCTTTGTTTATTGTTTTGGTTTCAGCATAAATGCCACCTCCTCAAAGAAGCCTTTCCTAACCCCTGACCCCTTGTAAAGTAAGTGCTGCCATTATGCTCTGTCAATGCTATGTTACTTTCTTAATAGCATTTCAGAAGGTTTACTTCTACTGTTTGTTGTTTGTCTTCTGCAACGGCAAAATCTGTCTTATTGTGTCCCTTAGATGAATGTCTTGAGTCCCAACTGCCACTGACTTAGTTCAGTCCATTAAGACTCAGGGGAGGGCTTCCTAGGTGGCGCAGTGGTTAAGAATCCACCTGACAATGCAGAGATCACGGGTTCGATCCCAGCTCCAGGAAAATCCCACATGCCGCGGAGCAACTAAGCTCGTGTGCCAAAAAAAAAAAAAGAATGGAAAGACTCAGGGGAATGCAGGCGGCCTGGGTTCGGTTCCTGGTCAGGGAACTAGATCCCACATGCATGCTGCAACTAAGAGTGCGCATGCCACAACTAAGACCCAGTGCAACCACATAAGTAAATAAATAAATAAAAAGACTCAGGGGATACAGTAGTATGCTGTCTGATTTCTGTGTCTTTGTTCTTCCCTCTTCAGTCCACACTCCATACTTTTCCAGGGGTCTTTCTCAAATGTAAACCCTCTTTACCACAGCATTAGGAGCTCTTAGTGACCTGGCCCCTGGTTAGATTTGCAACCTTATCTCTCACCAGCCCTTTCCCAGTACTCCACACTCCAGCTGCATTGAATTGTGATTCCAAGCTCAGCATGTTTTTCTTGCCTCCAGGCCTTTACATTTGTTGACCCTTCTGCCTCAACTGTCCTTTCCCATTCTTGACCCATTGACTTGATTACTTGAGGACTCAGTTTAGATAACGTCTTCTCCATGAAGCCTTCCCTGATTCCCTCCGAACCTAGGTTGTTTACTCCTTTTTGATTCCCCTTAGCACCATGCGCTTACCACTGTCATAATACTTAATGTAATGTACTCTAGTTCCCCAGTACTTTCTGAATGTCCTGTCCACCCCCCCACTCCCTCACCCCCCACTATGCAACTTGAAATCAAGGACTGTTTCTTAGTCATTTTTTATACTTAGCACCTGAGCAGTATTCAGCACACTGTGGCATTGAGTGAAGGTTGTCTGTATTCACAGCCCAAGTGGTAGCAGTGTTGGGGCTAGTTGACTCTAAGTTGAACAGGGTTATTGCTTTTAGTTCTATTTAGGGAATCTTCAAATATAAAGACTATTGACTGAAGGAAATCACACTGGAAGTTCAGGCATCACAACTTGACCCTTAAAGAAGGTTGCTTGGGATTTGAATGGTGAGAGAGTTAGGGCAAGCTTGCTCCCTTCTTAGCTACACTTTTCACAATCTTATCTCAATTCTGTTTAAATTCTGACCTTTTTTGTTACAGGTTAAGAAATATCCTTTCAGTGGTCGGTACTGATGCCTTAAAAAAGACGAAAAAAGATGATGAGAAATCAAAGAAGTCCAAAGAAGAGGTAAAATGTGTCTTTGACTTCATAGTATAAACATGCAGGAAACAAAGTTCTCTCATTTTCTGTTTTCAGTAGCATGGGGTCAGAGGGGAGTTGTAGACTCTACTCTTCAGGAATAGTTGTTGGCAATAGTTTGTGGTTCTTTTGTAGGTATAAATGGAGGTAAGTGAGTTTCCTGTTCAGGAACGAACCGTAGAATTTGTGGTGTCACTTTTAACAAAGAGCCAGAAACTGTCCAAATAACAGGAGAGAGCACATATACCTGGTTTCATCCTGTTGCTGAACTAATTCATCTTTTTCCTGGGCAGTTACAAAGGAAATTGATAGCTATGAAAAGGGCAGGAGTGCTTCAAACTTGACATTTCTGCTCTTAATTTAACTTTCAGTATCAGCAAACCTGGTACCATGAAGGACCAAACAGCCTGAAGGTTGCTAGACTGTGGATTGCTAATTACTCGCTGCCCAGGTAAGGAGAGCCTCAAGAAGGAGAAAGAATCCTACTTTTTCTTATTTCCTCTCAAGGACTGAGGATCTGCTTTATAATGACTGTGGTTGTTAATTGAAATTGAGTGGTAAAGACTTGAGTGGACCTTTGTTTCCAACCCATTTGCTCAGGGTTAATAATGTTGTTTCTGTGTCACAGGGCAATGAAACGCTTGGAAGAGGCCCGTCTTCATAAAGAGATTCCTGAGACAACTAGAACCTCCCAGATGCAAGAGCTGCACAAATCTCTCCGGGTAAGATGCTCTCAGCAATTGTCCAATATGTTAAAGATTCTCTTTTTTTTTTGATTAATTAATTTTTTAAGTACTTTTATTGAGATATAATTGACATACAATAAACTGCATGTGTTTAACATGTACAATTTGATTTTCTTTTTCTTATTAGTAATGTATATATGGCAATCCCAATCTCCCAAATCATCCCACCCCCAAACCCTCCCCCTCCCCCCCAACTTGGTGTCCATATGTTTGTTCTCTACATCTGTGTCTCTGTTTCTGCTTTGCAAACTGGTTGATGTGTACCATTTTTCTATATTCCACATATATGTGTTAATATGCAATATTTGTTCTTCTCTTTCTGACTTACTTCACTCTGTATGACAATCTCTAGGTCCAGCCATGTCTCTACAAATGTCCCAATTTCATTCCTTTTTGTGGCTGAGTAATATTCCATTGTACATATGTACCACATCTTCTTTATCCATTCATCTGTTGATAGACATTTAGATTGCTTCCATGACCTGGCTGTTGTAAGTAGTGCTGCAGTGAACATTGGGGTTAAAGATTCTTGAATGTTTATGAGATGTTCTACTCTGGCCCACCTCTAGCAAGTAAAGGCAGCTGTATTTATTCCTCTCTGCTTACACTGTTGCTGTTTGGGAGGAACCATCAGTTAAGGTGGCAGGGAACCTACCATACTTTGTACTGGGCAGAGGCCTATGGTTCTATGCTTTAATTCTCCCTTTTAATAGGTCAAACTGTGCTTTAGATCTCGTCATGGCTTTCCTGTTTATACTTAGCTGACACAGAAGCTAGTGATACTGAGACTAGCTTAAGATAGAAGACAGTATGCTGGAGTTCCAGATATGCCTCGAGTCCATTCATTCGTTTAAGTGTCTCATAACAAAAACAAAGGGGAGGAGGGAGGGTAGAAGAATCTTGGGGAGGGTTAAAACTGGAACGGTTTTTGGTTTTGTTTTTTTTTATGGTGGAAAAGCCAAGAAAGTCTTGGGTTAGCCGGTTAATGAACCTTTGTTTGTCTTTTTTTTTTTTAAGTCTTTGAATAATTTCTGCAGTCAGATTGGGGATGATCGGCCTATCTCCTACTGTCACTTTAGTCCCAATTCCAAAATGCTGGCCACCGCTTGTTGGTAAGTCCCATTTTACAGTGACTTTTTTTAAATGGGGTTCAGGGGGGAAAAATCAGTATTTGTCCTAGAAGGCCATTTCAGTACCATTTGCCTCTGCTTCTCATGATCACACCAAACTAGAGATGCTAGTGCTTATGCATTGTAAGCACTACAATACAGCCTTCAGTTAGCAATTCTTACTGTTCACAAGGGACCGCAGAGATCCGTGACGTGTCAGTCATGTTCTTGGCATTAGCATCATTTTGGAGCAGATATATAGTGAGCTTATAGACTAACTAGGATACACACCTTGATGTAACTTTTCTTTTTTGGTTCTGTGACCGAGGCAAGATACTTAATCTCTGTAAGCTTCAGTTTTATTATCTGTAAAGTGAGGCGAGATAATGCTTGTAAAACATTTTGCCTTGATAGTGCCTAGTATGTAGTAAGGACTCAGTAAACTTGAATTATTGTTTTTATCTTTATTTTGTTTTCTACTTGCCATCACATATGCAGCAAACTCTAGGATGTGATAACTTTGTTGTTTTGTTCTATTTAGTTATTTAATTGTTCTTGAGGAACATTGTGATCCAGTGAGGGCGAAACTCACTTGCGTTTGTACTCACAGAAACTACTTGACTAGGCAGACACTGAGACTGTGGTTCAGGAGAAAGCCAAGGACCTACACAGATCCCTCCACCTCTCCAAGCCTCAGTTACCTTCGTTATTAAGTAGAAAGGAGGATATGTGTAACCGACTCACTTTGCTGTACAGCAGAAACATTACATTGTAAATCAACTGTACCCCAGTAAAAAAATTAACTACAAAAAATAAAATAAAAATGAGGGGAAGAAAATAAAGTAGAAATGATCATTCCTGCCTTATATGTACCTCAGCAATCTGTTATAAGGATCACTTGGTGATAGATATGAAAGTAATTTGTTGGAAATTTTCCAAAGTAAAACATTTTTTAAAAAATTTAAGTACTTTGGGGACTTCCTTGGCGGTGCAGTGGTTGAGAATCTGTGTTTCCACTGCAGGGGGCACAGGTTTGATCCCTAGTTGGGGAACTAAGATCCTGCATGCCTCACAGTGCCTGCCCAAAAAAAGTACTTTGTAACCAACAAAATGCTATTCATATTTAAGGAGATAGTATCATTATTACTGTTATTGTTAGATAGTTTAATTTGTCCTAGCTTCCCTCAGAAATTGATCCAAAGGTTAAGAAGAAGAGCAACTTGTGCTATAATATTTACAGTCCAATAGAGGCCTCTGTTTGCATGAGGCCTGGATGTAGCTTTTTTCTCTAATCCTTTAAATGATAAGACTTTTTCTGTCTGCCACTGTAACATTTTTGGGGGGGGGGGGAGAAGAGATTGTCCTTTAGTAATATTACCAAGGTACCTTTTCCTTCCCAGACCAACCCTGGCTGAGATGCTTTCCTTTGTATTTGATAGGAGTGGGCTTTGCAAGCTCTGGTCTGTTCCTGATTGCAACCTCCTTCACACTCTTCGAGGTGAGTTCGAATCTTGCCTAAATCTCAGTCTTTTTTCCCAGTGTGAACTCTGTCGAGCAGTACAGCTCTAAAACTATGCCTGCCGGTCAGACCCAGTACACACAAGAATAATTCTTGATTTGGTTTGACTTGGTTTGGTTTTCTTTGACTGCAGGGCTGCGTGATAATGTCTTCATAGGCATACCACTTTTCTCTCACATCCAGCCCCATGCTGGCATTTAGTCTCTAAACCAAGCAACATTTTTTTGTGCATCTCACTTTTTTTAAATGTCATTTATAGAAGTTAAAACAGTTCAGTTTTTTAATAGCTGAACAGCTATTTTAATACTCTCTAAGTCCACACATCCTCTGATATGTGTATATGTAATATTCGTCCTTGTCTGTAGTTACACTTAAGTTATAAGGGAGCAGGACCTCTGATTTTCATCTCTTACACTCCTTCAGGCCATAACACAAACGTGGGAGCAGTTGTATTCCATCCGAAATCCACTGTTTCCTTGGACCAAAAAGATGTCAATCTGGCCTCTTGTGCTGCTGATGGTTCTGTGAAGCTTTGGAGCCTTGACAGGTGAATACTACCGTTCTGTCCACACTGCAGTCACTAAAGTAAATAGTTGATTAGTTGGGACCTAAAAATCTGGCATTTAACCCCAGAGACACTCTTAGGAGTCAAGGTAACTTGGTGTGAAAATAGAATGGAGGATTTTTTCCTTAGACCTTTTCTCACCAGAGGAGTTGTGTTGGGTTTTCCGTCCTTGTTAACGTCGTACCTTGATTTTTACCTCTAACATAGTGGCCACTGTTTCCCGGCTCCAGTTATTCTGGAAAGAGCCGTTATACCTCCCATGCAATAGAGTGACATTATAGAAATGCACTATTTGGTAGATTGACTAAAAATAATACTCTAGACAGCACATGGGTTCTTAGCAAACAGCCACAGGGGAGAGGAAGGAGGTTCTGTCTGGCAGTATTGCCAAGGAAGTGATGTCTCCTCCCAATAGCATCATCCTTTACCTAGACTATATTTTCCAATTACATCAGTTTGGTGTTTTGTTTTGTTTTTTTAATGTGTTTGTGATTATTGTTTTCCAGTAAATTTTTGGAAGCACCTTGTTGCCTAATAGACATCTGAATTCAGTTGCTTAGTTTTCTTTCTTTGGGAAAGCACATGAGGCTTTTGTTCCAGGATTTTGTGAGGAGCTAATTAGTGTCTCCACTCTTTGCCAGACAGGATCTTACCTGTGAACACAGCAAATTTTAATTGGCTTTGGTAATACATAGCAATATTTGTTCCCCTAGGGCTTTGATTAGTTCTGTGTATGCATATTGACAAAGTTCCCTTTTTAATTGCCCTCTTTAGGGTCCATGTTTATCTCCTTTTGCTGGTGTCCAGATCTTCTTTCTGTTGTTGCTGGTAGTAGAATTTAATGGCCACCTAAAGGATACTAAGCCTCTGTTTAGGAGTTCCTTCTTTCATGTGGAAGTTTGAGATAAATTTATCTGTAATCCACTTGTGCCAGAACTGTCTGACCTAGCCTCACATTGCTATCAAAGTATGTTTAATCATAAGTGAAATGGCATTAAGAGTTTATTAACATAGTGAATTGAAATAGAAAGACAGTGTTTATTGAAGTGTCATGGGCAGTTTTGCCCTGTGGGCACATGAAATAGTCCCAAAACTTTCATAACGTTGGAAATTGAGTTAAAACTATCGTTAGCCCTAAAATTTTAATGAATTACAAGTTTAGTTACAATTTGGCTTGTCAGACCATGCAGAATGGGTGCATATGTGCTCAACAGTTAATAAATTCAGTGAATATTTACATGACTGTAAAATAGTTTACTTACATACATTTGGTTCCTTTTCAGTGATGAACCAGTGGCAGATATTGAAGGCCATACAGTGCGCGTGGCCCGTGTAATGTGGCATCCATCAGGACGTTTCTTAGGTACCACCTGGTAAGCCGTCCTCTTATTGGTCTGTCCATACAGGCGTGTGGCATCTTGTTAACCTTTTATGGCTAAGCTGCCAAGTAAATGTTAGAGCGGATATCTTCAAGTAAGATTTCCTTGGACTGCAGTTAATCAGAATCAGAAAAGAATATGTGACCTAGTTAGGGCCAAGTGTATTTGGTTTTAAATTACAGTTAATCTGAAATTAATAAACTAAAAACTGCCGGAAAACTAGAGCTTTTCCCTCTTTCTTGGCCAATACTAGAGGTGTTTTTTTTGTTTGTTTTGTTTTTTGCTATACAATATATTATAATTTCTCTGCTTACAAATCAGTCTCCTTTTCTGGTTCTGTAAATTCAGTGAGGCCAGAATCTGTTAAAGAATTTTTTGAGATACAATTTACATGCAGTGGAATGGATTTAAGTGTGTAATTCAGTCAGTCTTGACAAATGCATACGCTCATGTGACCCACATCCCTGTCATTGGAGGTCCAAGCGGATGAAAGGTGCCCACCAAACTGAGAAGGCATCTTGAGATCGAAAAATGAGGCCGGCAGTTCCATATAACCAATGGATTAGTTTATTAGAGGGTCACTCACTCACAGGGTGGGATCTGGCAGAGAGCGATCCAGATGCATTCACGGCTGCACTCCGAACCCCCAAGAGACCATTGGGGCAATTTTATAGTTAACCTAGGATATGGGGGTAAGTGCTTGGAAACAGGAAGTACATTGCTAAGTGAAGAATGGGTAACTAGTGGGTGCTGGATGTACATCAGCAAAGGTCTTCATCATTGTTTGAGGACTAACAGTGCATAGAGGCCACCTGGCCCTAATGATTATTAAACAATACCTATTAACTACAAAGCCCTTGACAACAGAAAAGTAATTTACCACACAATACCGTTCTGGGTAGGGTCAGCAAAAGGACGGGAGGAACTGTACGGGCCCAAGACGGCGTCAGTTATGCTCACAGCCATGCGCTTGTCAATAGAGAGAACATTTGCCTCACCCCAGGAAGCTCCCCCGTGCCCTTTCCCAGTCAGCTTCCCTTTCCAAAGCAGCCAGTGACCTGATTTCTGTCACCATAAATGAATGCTGCCTATTCATACTTTATGAACTCATTTGTGTCTGGTTTTTATTCAGCACAAGGTTTTTAGGATTCATTCATGTTGTTACATGTATCAGTAATTCCAAAGCTCTGCCACAGTTTGTTTATTCATTCTCCTGTTGATGGACACCGATGCTGTTTCCAGCTTTTGGCTGGAATAAAGCTCTTATAAATACTCTTGTACAGTGCTTTTTGTGGACTTGTTTTCTTTCCTTTCTCTTGAATAAATACCTAGGAATGCAGTTGCAAGGTTACAGGTATATTTAAAATATATATATATTTTTAATGAATTTATTTATTTATTTATTGGCTGCATTGGGTCTTTGTTGCTGTGTGCGGGCTTTTTTCTCCAGTTGCGGTGAGCAAGGGCTGCTCTTCGTTGTGGTGCGCAAACTTCTCATTACGGTGGCTTCTCTTGTTGTTGGGCACGGGCTCTAGGCACATGGGCTTCAGTAGTTGTGGCACACAGGCTCGGTAGTTGTGGCTTTCAGGCTTACTTGCTCTGCGGCATGTGGGATCCTCCCAGACCAGGGCTCGAACCCATGTCTCCTGCATTGGCAGGTGGATTCTTAACCACTGCGCCACCAGGGAAGTCCCTAGATGTATATTTAACATTTTCTAAACTTCCAAATGGTTTTCCATAGTGTTGGTACCATTTTACATTCCCAGAATTCTGGTTTACTTTTTCATATCCTTGCCAACATTTGGCGTTGTCAGTCTATTCATTTTGCCCAGTTTAGCAAGAATATAGTGGAATCTCATGGTTTCAGTTTTTATTACTCTGATGACTGTTGGTGTTGAGTACTTTGCATATGCTTATTGACTATTTGTATATTCTTTTTTGTTCAATGTCCAGGTGCATTGCCCATTTTTTTTATTGAGGGCTTTTTGTTTGTTTTGTCTTTATTTCCACATATATTACTGTTCTGCCATCATTTACTGAAATTGCTTTGATGGCTTCATTGAAAATCATTTGACCATGTATATGTGGGCCTATTTCTATACTCTCTATTCTATTCTATTGATCTGTTTGTTTGTGATTGGTTTTTATATGCCCAGCATTCAGTTTAGGACCCAGTAAATGCTCAGTGAATGGAAGGACATAACAGTGAAATTGGAGGAAGAAAGAAGGCAACAGAATCTTTTCTGGGCCATTCTAAGAGAATTCTGTTTTTAAAATAGCCACTAAAGTCGGTTTACAGGAACTGTGGTTTCCCAGTTAGCACCCAAGACATATGGGAACATTATAGGAACTGAATATCTGCTGGTTAATTGTTAGTTTGACTTTTTAGCTATGACCGTTCATGGCGCTTGTGGGATTTGGAGGCTCAAGAGGAGATCCTGCATCAGGAAGGCCACAGCATGGGTGTGTATGACATTGCCTTCCATCAAGATGGCTCTTTGGCTGGCACTGGGTAAGGCTTCTTCCACAAAGCTAGGGGCACCTCAGCAGTCTCACCTCTTACGTATGCCTGCTTCCACAGAGAACTGGATTCAAAATGTTCATTCATAAATTATTTTGTCAGGGGACTGGATGCATTTGGTCGAGTTTGGGACCTGCGCACAGGACGTTGTATCATGTTCCTAGAAGGTCACCTGAAGGAAATCTATGGAATAAATTTCTCCCCCAATGGGTAAATAAGCTTGTTGAATGAGGGGTGGAGAGGGTTATTGGTCAGAAAGTACCCTTTGTTTCTAACTTCCGTACTACATCTGATCCACAGCTACCACATTGCAACTGGCAGTGGCGACAACACCTGCAAAGTGTGGGACCTTCGACAGCGGCGTTGTGTCTATACCATTCCTGCCCATCAGAACTTAGTGACGGGTGTCAAGTTTGAGCGTAAGCTTTCCTCCTGTTGTAGGCCTAATTACAAGACAGACAGATTGCACTTCTGAGGAATGCAGGCTGGGTGTTAGCTTACCTTGGAAGTGGAACAGGAGAGAATTTGGACTCTATTGAAGGAGCAAAGTATAATCCCTTTCCCTCCAGCACACTTTCACATAGAGCTGTGACACGGCATGCTTCTTGTTCCTAGGAAGTAACGAAGACTTCCATGAATGTTTTGCTTCATTTTTTTTTTTCCATGGAAGCTCCAAGCACTGAGTCCTTAATATTATTCTGAATAGGTTGTCTATCAAGGAAAGAGCCAAAAGACCTTAATAATGTTATTTGTTTCCCTAAGTCTGCCTGTAGTCGTCCTCTTTTTCATAGAGGCCTAGTAGGAATACAGATGAGAGTGTTGGGTTTTTCTGAATGCGGAAATACCTTCTTTTTCAAAGGAGCATACTCTGGAAGATTTGGGGTCTTTTATTTTCTTATGCTCTTTTGAGTACTTGAATTCCTGAAGCAATTCCCCTTTTCTTTCGTAGCTATCCATGGGAATTTCTTGCTTACTGGTGCCTATGATAACACAGCCAAGATCTGGACCCACCCAGGCTGGTCCCCACTGAAGACTCTGGCCGGCCATGAAGGCAAAGTGATGGGCCTAGACATTTCTTCCGACGGGCAGCTCATAGCCACTTGTTCATACGACAGGACCTTCAAGCTCTGGATGGCTGAATAGGCAGGACCATGGAAGAAGGATTCTAGCCTCACTCTCTCTTTAGAGTCATTTTCAAAAGAAAGGAATTGATGTGTTTTGTTCTATCATGTATTTTGCCAATTACCATGTGTAGATCCTTAAAAGAATTGGATTTCCATGTCAGCTGCCACTTCAGGCAGGCAGCCCAGTCCCTGGGTATTGGTGAACCTTTTTCATGGTTGAAATTTTAATTTTCATCTTCAAGCCCTGCTATAAACTTTGTAGACGTTGTTTTTATTAATCTTCTGTTTGAACGCCCTGTTGCTTCCCTCACAGCACTTGGGACTGTGACTGACTCCGTTTTTAATTCTTGAAACTTGGCTTTCGTTACATGGTACATGCTTCAGGACTACATGTGAACCAGAGAGCAAGGTGGCTGGACTGTGTTCTGGAAGCCCTCGAGTAGAGAGGCACATCTCACCATGCACTGGCTAAACAGTGCCTGACAGAGTGAGAACCCTGAGAATGGGAGGTGAAGAAGCAGACCACAGCTATGCTCAGGGTTCTGCAGTGGAGAAGATTTTACCTCTTCCTGATGAGTTCACTTGGATTGCTAACTGTATCGGGAAGCTCAGAACTGAACATTTGCCCCGTCAGAAAATGTCTTCCATTTTGCTTTGAAGTTTGACGTCCTTTGTGTTACCCAAAAGCTAGGCCATTGTGTCAAGATACAATGAAATTTTTAGAAAGCAAACGTGATGTCTCTATTGTGCAAGTTCTTTTCTGTTGGTAATTGAAAGGATGTACCCTTCATGTCGAAGTAACTCTGGAAAAAAATCCCTAATGGGTATTCTAAACATAAACTTTTTTTTTTCTTTATTACACACTTGCTACAGAGTAAAATCCTATTTAAAAAACTGTTCTTTAAAGAATTATTTTGCATAGTTAAGCATTTTGTGAATCCCAGGCATTGGTCCACAGAGGTCCCTTTTTTTTAGTTTGAGATGTAACAAATGATCTCAAGCATGGCTTACTCCAATTCTGTCTCCTTAGTAAGCATTCTGTTAGTAATTTTTTCAAAAAATAGAGGGCTGTTGCATTGTGGGCCAGACTGCCAGTGAACTGTATGTGGACTCTATAATTCTTACTCATTGGCCATGCAGCAGTTACCTTCAGCTCTTTCCACCCCAGGTATTCAACCACTGAACTCTGAAAGTACACAGTAAATTCACACAAAATAGAGGAATTGGCAAGAAGAAAGGATTATGTATAGAGAATTCAAGAAGGGCTTATATGATAGCTTCTCCTTGAGTGTTCAGAACACTTTCCTTTTGCTGTTCCAGGGAGGCTGAGAGTGACTTTGTCCGGCTCTTTTTTGCAAACTATGAATGTGTGATATGTAGCTAAATAGTCTGTTTAATCTGATTTCAGTGCATATCCTGTGTACATGTTAAACTTCTGGATTACTTCTGGAAGTGCTCCGTTGGGCACTTCTCTGTTGTTTAAGTATTAATGGGCTCTATTTCCTCCATAGTTAGCCATGAAAGGAACTTATTTTTCATTACTACCTTTGTAGTGTGTTTAAACTAATAATGAACATTAGTGTATTAGCATGCAGTTTTTGAATATAGTTTCTTAAAGATTTTCAGTTTTTCAAGTTGAAATTTTAGTATTTGTTCTATTAAATTTGTCTTTTTTTTTGGTGGTGGCAGGGGGGTTGTTCCAAGAGATTTAGAGGTAGCAACTGGGTGAAAACATTTCATCTAAGCCTTTGTCGAAACAAATGTCTTGCGGAATATACATTTCCTCACTGGAAATATTGTTAGAAAGCCTTTAGCTGAGGAGCATATACCAAGTGTGGCATTTCGTGCTGATGGTAAGGTAAAAATCACCACCATCACTTAACAGGACACTTAACTCTGTCTTAGAGGCACCAGGCACATTCAGAGATTTCATAGGGCTTTATCAGTAAAGCCCAACATACTCAATATATTGGCAACACTGACCAGACAGAAAAAACAGTCCAGCCAGCATGGCCTGTTTCCTGTTAAAAGCCTGAACTTTTTAACTGCTCTACCTTTTATATGTGTGTGTGTGTGTGTGTGTTTCTCTTTTTTGCCTTTTTTTTTGTGTGTGTATGTGGCATTTATTCCCAGGCCATAAATTTTTGTGTCTTCAGTTTCTCCTGGGATACCTTTTTCTTCTGTGCAACCTCCTCTTCTGGTTTAGGAACAATCCGTTCTTTTTCAGTGAGGATCTTCTCAGTGTGGCAGGGAGAGATCATGCGTGGATTGAACCGGTCATGAGCTCTGTAAATCCTGTACTGTGTCTTAGGGACTTTGTTCACCTGGATATGCTCAGTGACCAGAGAATCTACATCAAAGCCCTTCAGTTCAGCAATACTCTGCATTTTTGAGCATGTGCAGTAAAAATCAGCCCTCTTTTGGGGCCACCAACCCTGCGTCCAGCCCCACTGTTTGGCCTGGACACACCTACCAGCTCCACCATTGTAAGGACAGGATGCCACACACTGCCTCTGTAAAGTGACATCCTTCAGCTACTTGGTGGCTTTTCGGATGTGGGTATCCTTTATGGCCTGGACCATTTCACAAGTGTTCTTAAAGTGAACATGAAGATTTGAACCTCTTGATTTGAATGATTTTGTGGGGTTTTCTGGGTCAAGTGAATAGTGAACCATGTTTAGAGGTCACCTCAAGCCACTTACCGGAAAAGCCTGCTCTACCTTTTCTACTGTCCTTTTGATGATTCACTGCATCTCTTATTCTGACTTCATGCCAAAAGGAGTTAGTTTCACCATTCTACCTTGTGAATTTACAAGGAGCCTATAGTGTTATTCAACAAGAAACTATTTGCATTTTGGGACAGATGGTATTTTGTTGTATAGGAATGTCTTAGCATTGCAGCATATGTTAGCATCCCTGACTTCTGAGGTACTAACAGCCAGAAGCACAACCCACCCCTGCATTGGAGTACCAAAGATTTCTAAATGCTCTAGAAGGATGGCACTGCCCAACGTTAGAACTATTGAATGTGAAGACAGAAGATGCCACAGGGTTAAGTATATCCTTCCCTATCCCCAAATACTCAAAGCTGCGTCTTACTTGGTGAATCAGCCACTCCAAGAGTATACATTCTATTTTGATTGAAAGGCCTCTACCACATGCTAGCTGGGTGACCTTGAACAAGATAGCTAAACTTGAGGGAGCCTCAGTTTCATCTATGAAATAGGGGTGAAACCTGCTTAACTCAGGAGCAGTAGTCTCTAGCACAGAGGCAAGTGTTCCTTCCCGAGCTTCCCCCAGCTCCTCTCTCTCCCTCATGCTCTGAGAATATGGTGAGGTCATTGCCTAATTTACCCACCACAAGGTCAAGGAGCAAGGGTGTGTAAAGAAATGAAGTCAGTGGGGAGACATCAAGTCCCAGCTTTCGTGTAATTACCTTTGATGGCGCAAATGGAGAGGTAGGTGCTAGTCCCCTCGCAGGATGTGTAGACGGCTTTCCAGTTTCATGATGGAGAACTGTTTCTTCATGGTGGAGCTTAAGACTGGTTTTACTAAATGTGAAGTATGTATGTCTTGGCTATTTTGGAATATCTTGTACATTAAGGCCTCTAAGAGTTTATAGAAGCTAGTTTCATTAAACTCACAAAATGTTATTTAGAGCAAATAAAACCAACTCAGTTTCTGGCCTCTGAAAGCTTATCCTACAAATCCCAAAAAACAAATACTATCTTTTTGTGATGGTGTTTTAACTACTTTGAGATTATTTCATAGCCCTGAGCCACAGGCAGTATTAAAAGAGGGGAAACAGAAATCAGGGTTTTAGATACTGCAGAGGTGGCAACTTGTACTGAAGCAACATCCAAATTCTAGCTAGTTTTTCTTGGTTCCTAGATTCTGTCATATAAAATGAAAACCAGAGTCCCCTGCCTGCATGGCCTGGGATGGGCGCTAAGGCTTCTACTCTCTCTGGGGTTTCTGCCTTACCTTTTTTTTTTGGCTGTGCTGTGTGGCATGTGGAATATTAGTTCCCCTACCATGGATTGAAACTGTGCCCCCTGCAGTGGAAGCATGGCATCCTAACCTGGGCCGGCAGGGAAGTCCCTGCCTTACCTCTTAAGGCCAGAATTACAACGGCTGGAGGAGGGGAATCAGAGCATCAACCCACCCCCCCACCACACACACACACCCCAACCAGGAGGAATAAAAATCTTTTCCTCCAAATCCCAGCTTTCTTTTGAACCACTGACTCCGGTTTCTTTCACCTTTAAACTTTTGAACTCTTAACACTCCATAAACCACGTACAGACAAGAGGTTGTCTTGTGCAAGGAACAGCTGAGTGAACATGCCCTCCTTGCTGGTAAGGACTCTCTGTGCCACACCTGGCTAATCCTACCCTTCTCTTCCTCTAGTTCTGACAGAGGACCAGCGAACTGAGTGGTGAATGAATAAATGAGTGGAGGCCATCTTTACTGGGACTCGTGGCAAAACATCCAAAGAGAAAACTGAAAGAGGAAGACAAACACATTTGCTCACAATTGAAGTTCACCTTCCAAATTTTTTAGCAACAAATAGTAAAAAGAGCAACTCAAAAAAATGTGAACCGAGTTCCAAGCAGCTCCAGTAAGAAATGCAACTTGCTGTTTGGGCTGATCAGGTTCCTGGATACCATGGCCCAGCCCTTTGGCACAACTTGCTACATAGCTTTGTAATCACAGATCTGCTTCTCTGCCCTTCTTGACCCATGGTTCACACCCAGAGATCTCTTCGTATCTTTTTGCAGCCCGTTAGCCTTCAGAGGTTCTCATCCTAATAGGACTCCCTCCATTCCCAGAAGCAGATGCACAGGCTAGCTGACCCCTGGATTGTGAAAAAGAACAATACTACGAAGGAAGACGACCCCAAATGAGGCTCTGCAGTCCCCATACCCAGCAGCAGCCAAGAAAGACTTGGTTCTTTGTCTGGAACAGACACTCACCCCACACCCCAAAAAAACTGCTTGGTCCAAAAGATGGAGAAGATGAGTAAGAGAGTCACGCTGAGGATGACAGCCATCAGGTAGGCGAAGATCCGGAACTGCGGGTTGCGGAAACACTCCCTCAGAGAGTAGTGGCTGGGGATGGGGATGGGCATAGGCGTGGCGATAGGGGCCACGTCCTGCGGGGGCCCAGTGTGGCTCCCGGGCTCGGGGCCCAGGTCCAGCGTGTAGACCCGGGGCTGGCGCAGGAAGTAGCGGCTCTTGGGCTGGTCCTTGAGACAGAGCTGGCGGCCTTCCAGGATGACGTGGTGGGGCTCCAGGCGGAGCAGGGTGAGCACGGCAGTATCCGTGGGCAAGTCAGTGACAGGCTGTCCGGAGGCCAGCACCGTGGGCTGGCGACAGAGCGGGCACAGCAACCGGCGCCGGGCCGGAGTCACCAGGCTGAGGTGGGCCAGGCATTCCACACAGAAGGAGTGGCAGCAGTCCAGCACTTTGGGGGTGTGGAATGTGTTGTTGAAGGGGTTCCAGCAGACAGGGCACTCAGGCTCCAGGCCCTGCTGCTCAGCCATCCTCAGGCCAGACGCTGATGGACACTGGCAGGAGACGTCCTGGCAGAAAGGGAAAAGGAGCAAAGGAACACCCATTAAGCTCCATGCCTTTACTTGGCCCTAGCCTGTGTCCTGTGCGTTGTTAAAAGGTATTATCACCCACATTTCACAGATGAAAAAACTTAGGTTCACATAACAGCGTAAAGCAATTATACTCCAATAAAGAGCTAAAAAAACAAAACAAAACAAAGAAAACTTAGGTTCAAAAAGATGAAGCGAAATGAACTTACAAAACCAAAATAGAGTTACAGATATAGAAAACAAACTTATGGTTACCAGGGGGTAAGGGGGGGAGGGATAAATTGAGAGACTGGGATTGACATATACACACTTCTATATATAAAACAGATAACTAATAAGGACCTACTGTATAGCACAGGGAACTCTACTCAATACTCTGTAATGGCCTATATGGGAAAAGAATCTAAAAGACGAGTGGATATATGTATATGTATAACTGATTCACTTTGCTGTACACCTGAAACTAACACATCATTGTATATCAACTATACTCCAATAAAAATTTGAAAAAAAAAAAAGAAGCAATTGTTCTAGATCACCCAGTTCCTAAGCCGTAGAGTTAGGTCTGGTGCTCCTGCAGCGTCCCCTCTAGCGGGTGAAGGCCAGAGCTACCCCACCATCATCGAGCTCCCACGGGAGGAGATGGCACCCCGGCTCTGGAAATGGATAAAAATGCTCCATGTGCTGCATGTGATTCCCCTTGGCCTCTTGGACTCCAGCGAGAGGGAGGGGAGCCACAGTCAGTGCTTCATGCCACAGGGCAAATATTTCCTTCCCTGCTGCCTCAGATCCCGACTAGCGCAGAGATGGGCTTTGTGAGTTCCTCGGTCTATCCCTCCTCTGGGGGCAAATGCCAGGGCCCTCTCTCCCTCCTCCCCTTGGGCTGCAGGGCCAATCCTCAGAGCCCATTGGCCCAGTCTTTGTGCAGGGCACTGCACTGGCCTGGCAAGGGGGCCTCTGGGGAGGCTTTTCCCCTTGACCTGGAAACATGGAGAGGCTTCCCTGCCCAGATCAACCCTTCCAGAGCCTCCTCCCAAGATTTGGCCTCCGCTGGCTCGTCCTCCCTCCCTTTGTCCTAGAAACCCCCAGAGCACCCACCTGGGCTTCCTTGGCACTAAGGTGGTCAGGCAGACTACCCTGAAGGGCCTGAGGCTCCAGTCTCTTCCTCTCCAGAATCCGCAAAGCTTTGGGAGACTGCCTTCTCACCACCAACCCTGGGGCCCGTCTCCATGGCAGCGCGCACGCAGCACCGGGAGCTGCCAGGTGGCCCAGGCTACCGCCTCTTGAGCGCACCTGCCTGCAATGAAGGCCAGAGAGCTGCCCAGATGGCAGGTGGGGAGGTGGGGGACCCGTGTTCCCCTGGGGCACGGCAAACAGCCAACCTTGGAATCCAGGTATCTGTGAGATTGTGAGCTGTCTCTTCAAGACCTGGGATCCTTGGCCTGGAAAGGTAGGGGTGGTAATTTCCTTTTTCTAGATTGTGGAGAGGGTAAGTGAGCCTTCTGGGCTTCCTCTCTCCTGGGCCTTCATTTCTTTTCTAAAATGGCTGCCTGCCCTGCCCTTCAGTTGCTATGAAATTCACCTGCTGCACAGCCTAAAGTCTCTAAATACTCTCTGCTTATCAGATTCAATAAGTCCTCTCCCATCCCCTTCTAATCACTGAATGTGCCCAAGGAGCTACACCCAGAACATGCATGCCTGGCTGCCTTCTCTGTTCTTAGAACACAAATGGTGAGCCTGGCAGGCACTGACGGCTGAGATCTTGGAGTCCAAGACCTGGCCTTCCCACCACCCTTGGGACTTAAAAGGGGGAGTCGGGGAGGAGGAGCACTCCAGCCCCACGTCCCCATTTCAGCCAGAAACACTTGGCATTTCTCATATTGGTCACGTGAACAAGTTGAAGAGTTGAGTTTCTGAGGAAAAACAAAGTTTAAAAACCTCCATCCTAACCGCTCACTTTGCAGTTGGGAGGCAAGAAGTGACTCTTACCCAAGGTCATTTTCCAGGCCACCACCATGCTGCTGTCAGGAAGGTAGAACACCCACCCATGCCGCCCATCCGCTGGGTGTGTGTTATTAACTGGATAGTGAGTGTGTGCCTTTCACTAGGAGATTCCTCGTGGCCGTAAGTCTCTCATGGTAGGAATCCAGGAAGCACGCAGGGGGCATTTGGGGGCCATGAGTCTCCCTTATGCCCCCTAAATGACATCATCTACCCTGACCCGGTTACACTCTCACCCATGGCTTTCTGGTTTCCTACTAGACCCTAGACCTTTGTCACTGCCTCGTGACAGGGAAGAGGAAGTGAAGATATGCAGGAAGGGGATGGAACAGCTCTGACTGAAGCCGGGATAGTTTGCCAAGGATCCTCACCAATGCATGCCTCCTTCTGTGGACCATTCGTCCATTCTATGAGCAGTCACCGACTTAATGAGAGCTCACCACATGCCCAGTGCTGTGCTTGGTGCTGGGTAAATAATGGGGAACGAAATGGCATGGCCTTTGACCTCATGACATTTAGAGTCTGCTGAGGGAAAGAGACCTTTAATGAGTGATGGGCAGTAAATACACAATTGTAATGAATGCTATAAAGAACAAAAAGGAAAATGGGCTTGGGGGCTGGCTGCTTCAGATGCGATCACCAGGGAAGCTTTCTCCAGAGAGGTGATGTGAAAGCTGAGACCAGAGGAAGAGAAAAATCCAGCCCTGCAGGGTGGGGGAAGAGCATTGCAGCCCAAGGGAACAGCATGTGCCAAAGCCCTAGCGTGAGAAAAACCTCTGTCCCTTAAGGAAGTGAAAGGAGGGGTGACTGAGGTGTAGTGGGTGGGTCTGGATCAGGAAGTGGCTTAGGAAGAAGCCAGAGAGGCTGCCCTGGAGGCTGGGGGATGCATCTCGGTTTGATTCTATGGCTGAGTGTGTGTGTGTGCGCATGTGTGCACACTTGCTGGCAGGGTTGGGGGGCCGGAGGGTGACCTGATCCTATTTCCATTTTTAAAACACCATCCCAGACTGAAAGGGATGAGTGGAAATGGTAGACCAGTTAGGGGCTCTAGCGGTAGTCCGGGTTGGGACGGTGGGGCTTGATGCACGTGAGGTGATGGTGGGGAAGATCAAAGGGATGGGGTGAAAGATAGCTTTGGAGATGGAATCAAATGTACTTTCCAAGAAGCAGGGGACAGCATAGATTCTAGAACGAGGCTGTCAAGGCTACTGACCCCCAACCCACTGCTTATTAGGGCTGAGCTTCCAATTGAACTGCTTAACCTCTCTGTTCTTCAGTTTCTTCTGAAAAGGAAGCCACACGTGGTGCCTCAGAGGCTGGCGCTCTTCGACAGAGTCTGGCACCCAGTAAAGACTCTATATGAGGTGACTGCATTATCCTTGCAAATAGATTTGAGAGAGAGGAAGGCTCAAGGATGACTTTGAGGCCATGAAATTTTCTGCATTGAGCTTTGAGAAGCCCCTGAGTTCCACAGTGTGTCAGAAGCAGACCTTTAGTATTTATCAAAAGCCTTAAATATACATAACCTTGATTCACCAGTTCCCCCACTGGGAATTTATCTTGTGGAAATAGTCCAGGACCTGTGCAAAGATTTGAGTAGAGAGCACTGCTCTAATGTGAAACACTGAAAACTGCCTAGGACTTCCCTGGTTGCGCAGTGGTTAAGAATCCACCTGCCAAGCAGACACAGGTTCGACCCCTGGTCTGGGAAGATTCCCATATGCTGCAGAGCAACTAAGCTTGTGCGCCACAACTAGAACCCAACACAGCCAATAAATAGATAAATAAGTAAATAAATAAAAAGAAAACTGCCTGATTATCCAATAGTAGGACACTGATGAAATAAATTCTGCTCCATCCATACAAAGAGACATTCTGCAGCCTTTAAGTGATGTGATAAAACATCTATTGATATGGAAATACATTCAGGACATATCATTTAAGTGAAAAGAACCAGTAATAAAACCATATTACAGTACAATCTAATTTTTCAATGTATGTATGCAATGAAAAAAATGTGTGGAAAAACAAACACTGAAATGTGAACAGTGGTTATCTCTGAGGGTAAGATTATAGGTTTGTTAGTTTGTTTTTAATTCTCTTGTCTGAAGATTCTGATTTTACTGCACTAAGCTTGTATTACTACCCTTAAAGATCTTCTCTTCCCCACAAAGCAGACTTCCATTTTCTGAAGTTCCACAGCCAAAGCTGTAAAGGGACGCTCAAGAGGAGGGATGATCACTGTTGAATCAGCACCTGGGCCCTTATCTGTCGCGGTCCCCTCAGGCCTTGTCTGTGGTCTCAGAGTCTGTCTCTAGGAGAGACCCAACCTCAAGCCAGGACATCCCAGTACTACCCCCAAAGGCATTGCCTCAGTCTGTGACCCAGTCAGTCAGCCAAATATCAGTTGTCTGTAGCATCACCCCAACACTTTCAACCTCCAGAAGAGAGAAGTGAAGAACTAGCGTGTTTTAGGACTTCCCAGTTTACAAAGTCCTGGCCTGGGTCTAAGTGTAGTGAATCACATCTTGATGGTGTAATTGCCTTTTACAATTTTTTCCCATTTGCATAGATCATTTGATTCTGTAAAACCAGCCTCCGAAGGAAGCAGGATCAGGAGTTGAAAGTGTGCAGCCTTGGAACCAGACTTCTCTGCTGTGAGGTCTTAGACGAATGGCTTAACCTCTCTGAGCTTCGTTTTCCTCTGTAATATAGGCTAGTGATCCCACCTTATGAGCTTGCTGGTAGGAAGGGATATTATGTGCCCAGCAAAGCACAGCAGATGCTCAATACATAGTTAGCGTGATATTTTTACATTCATGGGAACATCAAGGCTCAGAATGGTTAAGTAACTTGCCCAAGGCTTCACAGCTAAAAAATGGCTAAAGAATGGCTGAGCTTGAAAGATGATCCCAGGAGCCCTGCCTCCCAGGCCAGCATTCACACAGTGGACAATGCTGCCTCTCCAGGATGCAGGACCCTGTGATTTGTCCCTCCATGACCCTCCCTGGCTCCTTACCTGCTCCCTCAGCGCCTCCTCCACCTCCTCCTGCTCCTTTCCTGAGTGCAGTCCTGCAGCATGTGCTCTGGGCTGGGACTTCTCCCAGCTTGGTTTCCAGGCAGTTGTGGGCGGGCCTCATTTGCATGGTCTTCAGGAAGCTCTTGGCCAGCTCTCTGTCTCAGGTTTTCCTCTTCTTCCCTCTGATGACTTTGGACTGTCTGTGCCTACAAGGGACAGCCTGGATGCTTTGGTTTCATCTTCCTCCTGTGAGTCACTCTTGCTTTTTCTCTAAGGGGGTCAAAGTCCACTCATCTTTGCAGGCCTCTGTTCTGTATCCGGTTGGTCTCCTGCCATCACCTCTGACTGCACTGCCTTGGCTCACATACAGCCTTATGGGCAGTTGACGGCAGGCAGGGTGTCTCTGATGCCACTTCTGCCCCTCGGCCCAGGTAGATCCTTTCCTACTCTGAGCCCTACAACTGAAAATACAAAGGGTGCTTGCAAAATATTAAGAAAAGGCAAATAATCCAAAAGGAAAACAATTAGGGGAGAGTCACTGAAGCATAAACCTGAAGAGCCTGGGTTCTCTCAATCAAGTCAGATTTCTGGGTCAGAGTCAAGTCCTCGCTCAGAATCCAGACTCTACTTACTAGTGATGGAGACTTGAGCAAATTAATTTCTCTAAATATTGGTTTTCTCAGCTGAAAGTAGGCATGATAATTTTATCTATTTTGATCTGCAGGTTAAATGAGATAATGCATGTGGAGATCTTAACAGTGTCTGGTACACAGTAACATGCAGTACATGTTAACTAGGGACTTCCCTGGTCGTGCAGTGGCTACGACTCCACATTCCCAATGCAGGGGGCCCAGGTTTGATCCCAGGTCAGGGAACTAGATCCCACATGCTGCAAATAAAGATCCTGCATGCCCCAACTAAGACCTGGCACAGCCAAATAAATAAGTAAATGTTAAAAAAAGAAATGTTAAAAAAAGAAAAAATGTTATTAATAGCAATTATTATGAGATAATCAGGCAAATCACAGAAAAAGAAATACAAGTGGAACATATATGTAATTGTTCAACCTCATTTATAATTAGAGAAATTCAAATATATAGCAGCTAAACTCCGCTACTATCATTAAAAGTGATAATAGCAGTCTATGTGCTTTATTAAATGCTTCTGCTCTGTGACAGTGAATCCTCCCAGCACTCCCACGAGGCACAATATGGAACACGTAAAATCAATGACTTGTCGTTACTCTTCCACAGATAAGGAATCAGAAGCCCAAAGCAAGTAAGGGATTTATTTGCCCAAGAGCTCATGAGAAGAAAGTCAAAGAGCTGGGACTGCAAGTCTGCCTCTCAAATCTGTGCCGTTGCCTCACTATCTCCCAAAAGTGTGTTCACACAAGCCATCTTTTGTTCCCTCTCCTATTCTCTGTCTATATGGTCCTCTTATTTCCTTTTATTTAAAATAAATTTATTTATTTATTATTGTCTGCATTGGGTCTTCATTGCTGCATGCGGGCTTTCTCTAGTTGTGGGGAGGGGGCTACTCTTTGTTGCTGTGTGAGGGCTTCTTATTGCAGTGGCTTCTCTTGTTGCAGAGCACGGGCTCTAGGCGTGTGGGCTTCAGTAGTTGTGGCACATGGGCTCAGTAGTTGTGGTTCACGGGCCCTAGAGCACAGGCTCAGTAGTTACAGCACTTAGTTGCTCCACGGCATGCAGGATCTTTCTGGCTCAGGGCTTGAACCCGTGTCCCCTGCATTGGCAGGTGGATTCTTAACCACTGTGCAACCAGGGAAGTCCCTTCTTTTATTTCTTTACTGACCATTTAAATTGGGGTTTGGAGAATTAAACAGAAATAAATGTATTTGGTGATGTAATCAAATGCCCTCGTCCCCTTATTTTGGGTTTTACAGTTTTTATTTTAGAATAGGTAATACATTTGCACGTTTAGCACGAGAGGTTTGATTTTGCAGTGAAAATGTTGTTCTCCCAACTACCTAATTTCCCTAAAAATTAAGGTATTATACTATCAGTTTGTTGTGTATCTTTCCAAAGATGCTTTATGAATACACAGTGAAACTGCTATGTCAAAATGTCTGTGTATTCCTTTTCCTCCTTTTCACACAACTGTGCATATGGCATACATGGGTCTATACCTTATTTTTTTCACTTGATGCATCTGCGATATTATCCTGTATTAGTGCATAAAAGGAGTTTTCAGGTTTTTAGTGATTGTATCATATTTCATTGAATGGCTATACGGTAAATTACTTCACTATTCCCTTATTGATCTAATCCCTTCATTTGCTGTTGTTGTTTTCTTTTTTTTTTTTTGGCCGTGCCTCTAGGCCGGCAGGATCTTAGTTCCCTGACCTGGGATTGAATCCGCGCCCCCTGCAAGGGAAGCTCGGAGCCTTAACCACTGGACAGCCAGGGAATTCCCCTAATCCCTTCATTTTAAATATATAAATGTTGGCTGGAAAAATAAATGCCAAAATGATTGCAGGATTTTGATTAGCCTAGAATTGTCTGAAAAACAGTTGTATTCTTTGGGAAGTTGTTGATCCCTAACAAAGACCTTTTTTTTTTTTTTTGAGATTTTTTTTTTCTCTTCTATTTATTTATTTTTTAACTTTTTATTTTTTTATTTTTTACAATAAACTGCATGTATTTAGAGCGTACAATTTGGTATCCCAGTCTCCCAATTTGTTCCCCCCCAACCCTCCCCCCAACCTTTCCCCACTTGGTGTCCATGTTTGTTCTCTACATCTGTGTCTCTGTTTCTGCCTTGCAAACCGGTTGATTTGTACCATTTTTCTATAGTCCACATATATGTGTTAATATACAATATTTATTTTTCTCTTTCTGACTCACTTCACTCTGTATGACAGTCTCTAGGTCCATCCATGTCTCTAAAAATGTCCCAGTTTCATTGCTTTTTACAGCTGAGTAATATTCCATTGTATGTATGTACCACATCTTCTTTATCCATTCATCTGTTGATGGACATTTAGGTTGCTTCCATGTCCTGGCTATTGTAAATAGTGCTGCAGTGAACAAAGGAATGCATGTGTCTTTTTGAACTACGGTGTTCTCTGGGTATATGCCCAGTAGTGGGATTGCTGGGTCATATGGTAGTTCTATTTTCAGTTTTGCGAGGAACCTCCATACTGTTCTCCATAGTGGCTGTATCAATTTTCATTCCCACCAGCAATGCAAGAGTGTTCCTTTTTCTCCACACCCGCTCCAGCATTTACTGTTTGTAGATTTTCTGCTGATGCCCATTCTAACCAGTGTGAGGTGATACCTCATTGTAGTTTTGATTTGCATTTCTCTAATAATTAGTGATGTTGAGCAGCTTTTCATGTGCCTCTTGGCCATCCGTGTGTCTTCTTTGGAGAAATGCCTATTTAGGTCTTCTGCCCATTTTCCTAACAAAGACCTTTAAGCATTTTTCCTCTTTCTGAGCAGGAGACAAAGGGATGCCACAAGGCATGAGCTGGTGGCCTGGAACTCCCTCTCAGCCCTGGAATGCCCTGCTTTCCAGTGTCACTTCTGGGTAACTAAGGTTTGTGAGAATTCAAGACACTGATTCAGCCCAAAGGATCTGGTTCCTATTTGAGAGTTTGGAAACCATGCTTTCTGGTTTGGCAACTCATCCAAACCATGAAGAAGTTTATACACTTTGACATGATAATCTAATTCCCTGGAAGTATCCAAAAGATATGTGTGATATTGTGATTTATGATAAGGAATATATATTTGGCCTTCATTCTGTTCCTGGCACAGAGTTCCTAAAACCCTTGGAATTTCCTAAGTGATGAGAACAATAAAGCTGTCTTTGTTATGTTACTGAGGTGAATTTTGGAATACCCAAAGGTAACCTAAGGATGGGGGCTGGTTGCCAGGGGAACCAACAGTGTGATATCGAGATTGGAACTTTCAGTCTGGTCCCTACACCCCCTCTCCTCCACCTCCTGGGAGGGGAGAGGAGCTGGAGATTAAGTTCAATCACCAGTGGCCAATGATTGAATCAATCATGCCTGTGTAATGAGGCCTCCATAAAAATCCAAAAGGAGACTTTCCTGGTGGTGCAGTAGTTAAGAATCCGGCTGCCAATGCAGGGGACACGGGGTTCAATCCCTGGTCCAGGAAGTTCCCACATGCTGCGGAGCAACTAAGCCCACGTGCCACAACTACTGAGCCTGTGTGCTGCAACTACTGAAGCCTGAGCACCTAGAGCGTGTGCTCTGCAACAAGAGAAGCCACTGTAATGAGAAGCCCAGGCACCCCAAAGAAGGCTCACAGCAACTAGAGAAAGCCTTCATGCAGCAACGAAGACCCAATGCAACCAAAAATTAATTAATTAATTTTTAAAAATTCTTAAAAAAAAAAGGCTGAAAGGCCATGAGACAAAATGTCCCAATGGTTATCTCTGTGTGTTAAGCTTACTGGTATTGTCATTTTCTTCCTAACTATATTTTCTAAACTTTTACTAATAAATATGCATTACTTTTGTAACAGGAAAATTCACTTGGAAAATAAGTAAGTCTGAGTGTTCTGCAACCCAGGAATCCAGAACTTAAAGAGAAAAGCAAGGAGGGCGTGTAAGAATCAGTCAGGGCATTGCAAGCATTGACATAAAAATAAAATAAACCACAGCCCTTTCCCAGGTCACTGCTCGTCTAGTGAGCAAATGCATTATTACAATGTCTCTGGGTGGTCTGGTCTAGGGAGTACTTTGCACACAGGGGAAAATTTTCTGGGGAGATACCCAGGAGAGACAGTGAGGCATCTCAGGAATCTGAGAGTTGAATTAATTTAGTTCATGCTTGGGAGGTGAGGTCAGTCAGCTGGAAAAGCATCTCGTCCAAGCAGTACCTTGGAACCGGGTGAGTGAAGTCATGAGAATTGGTGGAGCCCAGCCAAGGTCTGTAGTGGAGGCAGAGGGTGGCATGAACCATGTGGGGAGGAAAAGGCAGCAGAAGGCAGTACGTGGGCAGTGGAGGATGGAGAAAAGGTGGTGACGAGGCAGGTTTTGGTCCGGTGATCAGTGTTGAGCGAGCCCCCACTGCACCAAGGGCAGGGGGCAGCTCTCCCTGTGGGGCACCACGTTATTATCACTTGGAGCCTTGCCTTAGGCCCGTCCAGAGGTTGGAACCATCCCAGCAGCAGAGGCATCACCTGGTGACTGATAGGAATGCAGAAGCTCAGGCCCACTCCAGATGTACTGAGCCAGAATCTGCATTTTTACAAGATCCCTAGGGGGATTCAGAGGCCCCCTGAAGTATGAGGACTGATTTAGGAAAAAATATCCCCAACATATGCTCCTTGACGCATCCCTAGTGCTTATGTGTTCAGATTCATAAAGACTTCCCAAGGACCTGATACCAGGAAGACGATATCCCAGACAGGGCTGGGTGAATCTCAGCCTGGGAACGGATACCATCTCCTGTGTGCAGCATCTGTATTTGTTTTACAAGTTATAATCCTTACATAAAAACCTTGGGGCCAGGTGTGTTTCAGAATTCAGAATTTTTCATATTTTAGGAAGATAATATGATGCATTTACCATATTACCATGAGATCTGAGGCAGCACCCTGTAATCAAATGCAGTAATATTCTGCAATGTATTTTTTATTTTATTTTATTTTATTTTATTTTATTTTATTTTATTAATATTCTGCATTTTACTATAAAGATTGATGCCCAAAAGAATAAGCACCATCAGGTTGATTTTGGCACCAAATTTAATGAAAAAAACCTTTGTCTCCAGAGTGTGGGGATTTTAGGATTGTGGATGAGGATTATGAACTGTTTTATTATTTTATTTTATTTAAAAAATATGTCAATTGACTAAAGTTAGAAACACTAATAAGCACTATTTCCTGGCCCTTGTCTACCTCAGGCTTAGCAGGAACTACAAGCTCTAGGTATTCTTTCCACTATAAAGTAGTTCACATAATTCCCCTCATCCAGCAGGTCACATCTGACATTGTTGTTCCCAGATCAACTCGAGGGGTTCTGTGCAGAGTGACTGGATTTTGATGAAATTAAGAACTTATCCCAGCTAACATCAATGCAAAATGTCAGAGATGAGTCTGGACCCCAGGGCCTCCGGCTCCTGATCCTGCGCTGTCCTCGCCTCCCTTCATCTGCCTTCCCCTCCCCTCTCTGTTGGCAGGCAGAGGGCTCCAGCTAAGGACACAGGACAGCAGGCCTCCTGCCCATGCCGCCTGGTGTATTTAGAAACACAGAACTGCAACTGGACGGTTCTTTCTTCAGCTGGGCTGTGAATGAAGCATCTCGTCTTTCGATCCCGCAGACTTTCCGCCACATGAGAATGGCAGTAAGGACCCCCCAGGTCCTTGGTGTGAGCTGGGCCAGGCACAGCCAGGTAAGTCCTGACACTTCCTCTGAAGCCTTTCTCCACGTGACCCCTGCCAGGAAGACAGTGGCAAAGAGTTGCAAGAGGCCGTTTGCACAAGGAAGGGCCAGGAGAGTTTCCAGGAAGGTCTCAAAGGCCTTCTCCAAATGCCCGGAGAGAAGGCGCCTGGGCCAAAGTCTGACTCTGCTCTTGGAGTGCTCAGCTGGCAGCACAGGCAAAGGGGCCCTCTCATGGGGCTTTTGGTAAAATCAGGAAGACGGGCCCCTCCCTCCTTGCTGGGTTCCCAAGGCCTCGCAGTTTGCACTCTTCTCTATGGTGCCTTCTCATCTCTGCTTGTCTCTGTATCTGTCTAGTTTCCCTTCTCTTGTGGGAGTTTATTCTTTAGCTTGTATCGTAATATATGTCCAATATGGAAAAATTAGGCAACTCAGATGAATAGAATACTGACACTTAGGAACAACGCTAGGCACTATTCAAGGGGCTCTACCTGAATCCTGTGACATGCCTGACGACAACTCTGTAAGTAGGTGCTACCATCATATCTCCATTTCACAGATGACAGCACTGAGACACAGATTAAGTCCCTTGTCCAAGTTCACAGGCTAAGAAGCAGCAGACTAGGATTTGAATCAGGCATTGTGGTGGTGGAGTCCATACCCTAAACCCAGGCTGCACTGCCACTTATAAGGAGAAAATAAACTTACCGAAAATCCTACACGCAGAGATAACCACCTTTGAAAAAATAAAGCTCAGGATCCAAACAATGGGAAGGGTCTAACATAAAGCCCTCTTCACAATAACTAAGCCTGTAAAAATAACTACATCTTCTGGATGGGAGGCAACTCAAAGTGGTTTTTGTAATTGTATTATTGTCTTCTGATTATCACATGGTTCAAACAAATTGGTCACAGAACCTTAAGTATGAAACTTGAATTATGGTCTCACAATAAGAACCTTTCTATGCATGGTAATTAGAAACAAAGAAAAATTCTTTCTGGACAAAAGTGTCTTTATCATAGTCTTTCAGTGTATAGCCTTTCAGTCTCTTTATAAGTATTTTAAATGCAAAATTTTTTCATAACTTATTATAAAATGTCATACTCTATGTACTGTTTTGTAGCCTTTCCACTTATCTTTCCACATCATAAAATAGCCTTTTACAACCTTTTCTTCAAAATGAAAATAGTCTTATTTTTTTATCATAAAAGTGACAAAGGAGGGCTTCCTAGGTGGCACAGTGGTTAAGAATTCGCCTGCCAATACAGGGGACATGGGTTTGATCCCTGCCCCAGGAAGATCCCACATGCCACGGAGCAGCTAAGACAGTGCGCCACAACTATTGAGCCTGCACTTTAGAGCCCATGAGCCACAACTATTGAGTCCATGTGCTGCAACTACTGAAGCCCACGTGCCTAGAGCCCGTGCTCCTCAACGGAAGCCACAGTAATGAGGAGCCCGCACACTACAACAAAGAGTAGCCCCCGCTCGCCGCAACTAGAGAAAGCCCATGTGCAGCAACAAAGACCCAACACAGCCAATAAATAAATAAATATATAAACAAACAAACAAAATTTTTTTAAAAGTGACAAAGGAAATAACAAATTTATGTATTTTCTTGTAGTATATGCATGAAATGTCTCTGAAAGGGTACAGTAGATGCTGGTTACACTGGTTACCTCTAGAGGGAGCCAGGTGGAAGGCAGACCTGGATGAGAGGGAACCTAATGTATAATCTCTTGTACTCTTGATTGTGACTATGTGAACATATCTATTTCAAAAATAATTGTTTTTTAAATGAAATTGATTCATCCTCATTACAAAAAAAAAAAACCAACAAACAATAGAGACAGGCATAAAGTAGAAAATAAATTCATCTTTAAACTCAATACCCAGAGATACCACTGTTAACATTTTTGTTGTATTTCTTCCAGTCCTTCATCTATGAATGTATAGACATATATGCAGATATATTTTTATCAAAATAGGATGAGGCTGTATGGGGCTGTTTTTTCACCTGTGTTTTTTACTTAGGGTGAATCATGGACATTTCATGCAGCCTCATTTTAAATGTCTACAAAGTTATTCATCATGTGAAGGTGGCTGGTTCCCAAAAGACTATTTCTGGATGGACTGAGAGTTCAGCACCAGGACATGCAGTATTAGTTGACACCAATATTATTTTATTGGAAGACTCAGATGAAATTATGATTGTGAAAGTAGTTTGTAAAGTATAGAGCATATAAGGTTTATTGCTAAATTCTGGCCTCTTAACTGGAGGTGTCAGGAACGAAGGCAGAATCAAAACCAGTTGGTCCAGCTTCTGCTAATGTTGGCCCATGGAGCTGACACTTCCCCAGTGCAGTCTTCAACATTTACACACTCATCTTTAAAACCGAGGGTTGCAAAGTTTAAGAGCACAAAGTGTTAGCGAGGGTGTGGAACCACTGAAACCTTGCTGAATGTCCGGCACAGCTGGTGGGAATGTGAAATGGGACAAACGTTTTGGAAAAGAGGTGGCATCTATTAAAGCTGATCATGTAAGACACCCTATGGCCCAGAAAGGCCTCCCCTGGTTATACAGGGGACACAAATGCATGCATGTTTCACCAAAAGACATATTAATAGAATGTTCATAGCAGCACTACTTATAAGAGCCCCAACCAGAAACTGCCCATATGCTCATCAGTAGTTAAGTGGATAGGGACTTGCCTGGTGGTCCCGTGGGTAAGACTCTGTGCCCCCAATGCAGGGGGCCTAGGTTTGATCCCTGGTCGGTGAAGAGATCCCGCATGCATGCCACAACTAAGAGTCCGAATGCCACAACTTAGACCTGGCACAGCCAAAATAAATTACTTAATTTAAAAAAAGTAGTTAAATGGATAAATTTTAACACTGTCACACAATAGAATACTATCCAGCAAGAAGAAGGAATGATTGTCACACAGTAGAATACTATCCAAGAATGTGAATCTATCTCACAAACATGTTGAGCCAAAGAAGCCTGATGAAGATTAAGAGCAGATACTGTTTCACTTAACTCTATTGCTGCATGATAAACTGTCCCAAAACGTAGTGTCTTAAAACAATTTATTGTTTTTCATGATTGTGTGGGCTAGCTGCGCAGTTTCTCTTCTGATTTCATCTGCATTCAGCTACAGGTTTGGCAGGGTTGGAAGGTCCAAGGCGACCTCGTTCACATGTATGTGTGGTGGTGCTGGGTCCTCTCCCACAGGGAAAGACGTGGAGGCCTCAGAGCAGCACTCCCAGAGGGTGAAGGTGAAACTGCAAGCTCTAAGGCCGAGCCTCAGACTTGCATGGCATTCGTTTCTCTACATTCTGTCGGTCAAACCAAGTCAAAGGCCATCATAGATTCAATGGGTGGGAAAATAAACCCCATCTATTAACGAGAAGTTACTTTGCAGAGGGTCACATGAACAGGGATGGGAGAAATTTGTGGCCATATCTCCATCTACTACAATATGACTCTATTTATATAAAGTAGAAAAGCAGACAAAACCAGTTTATGCTTTTACAAATTTCTTGGCAGATAGTTCTGGAGGGGAGTCGAGGGAGGCCATCTGGGTTCCTGGATGTATTATGCTTCTTCATCTAGGTTTCTAGAGTGTGTTCAGTTTATGAAAATTCAGCCAATATAAATTTAAGAAGTTTGAAACTTTGTGATGGCTAAACTTTAATTAAAAGCATATATATATATATATATATATATATATATATATGGTGGCTTGAAAAGAATGATGTTCTCTTCCAAGTCACAGTCCAGCTGGTCAGGCTGTTGGAACAGCTCAGCTCCTGGAGGTTATTTGGGGCCCTGGATTCCATCAATTTGTCCTTATCTGAATAGCTGAAGCTGTTCCTGGCAGTCTGCATCCCAGCTAGTGGGAAGGGACCCAGAGGGGAAATCCTGGACAAACATGCTCCTTTCGAGCTAATAAGCTGGAAATTACACACATCACTTCCCTCACAATTCACTGACACCAACTTCTCATCGCTCTGCCTAGCTGGGCATGCTGTCTTAGCTGGACAGCCTGTGCCAAGAAGTGCCCATTTCAGGAACAACTAGCAGTCTGCTGTGTTTTTAATGATGAAGCTGTTCTTTAATAATTATGCTTTCAAAAGGCCACTCAGAAAAAGCTAAGTTCCTTCCTCTCAGTGTTAAAAGACTAAAAAAAAAAGTGACCTATACTTGAAATTCCTGAGGCAAAATGAAGGTCATTACAGACTGAAAACAACAGGTCTCTCAATGCCAGTGCTGAAAACACACATCTGAAGGTACATTTCTGCTGCTACAGCCAGAAGACTGAACATTATTTCCATTTCAGTGACTGTAAACTCAGAAGTCCTGAGAAACCCTCTTTAATAATCACTGTTCAGGAAGACAGCGATAATGGGGACTTCTCTGATACTCTGGGGACACCGATGGTATTCACCGCATCACAGTGCTTGCTGGTAGCTATTTGAAAGAAAAAATTCACTCTTTTCCAGGTTATTTTTAACCTTTTAGTAAAAATAAAGTCCTCTTATAGGATAATTTAAGCTGCCAAAAAACCAAATAAATAAGAAGGTCGTTAATAATCACCATGCATTTTCTTTAAATATATAAATATTTTCAATTTATATAAGTAAATATATAAATTAAAAAAAAATTTAAAATATAATTGACCAGATTCCAAGGGCTTATATACTTTCCTAGAAAAAAGTTGGACTTCCCTGGCAGCCTGGTGGTTAAGACTCCACACTTTCAATGCAGGGGACAAGGGTTTGATCCCTGGTCGGGGAATTAAGATCCCACATGCAGCACAGCGGAAAAAAAAAAAGAAAAAAGCCAACTGTCTTTGAAAAATTCCCTTATATGATTTTAGAGGAATAGCCTCTAAAACAAGAAGCGTTCAATGAACAAATGAATGCATTTCAGCAGCTTGTATCTTAGGTGCTTAGAGTACCTGATTAGGGCATATAAGACTGAAAAATCCTATAAAAACTTTTGCATTTATGATTCTATTTTCTAAATACTTAAAATGCACAGATAAGGAATTTTTACATCAAGCATGTGTAGGGTGTAGGGAAACAGTTTTATTGGTAATAGAACTGGGCTTATTAGAGCCCTTCTATTTTCTCACATACCTTACCTCTGTTCCCCTTCCCTGGGACCCCCTCCCAACCCACTCCCTTGGATTTTCTGCTTTCCTTCTAGAAAAAAAGGCTCAGCTGTAGCACTAATGGTTCAGGATTTGCTAGGGCTTTTCCTGAGACACCTGTCTACTGCTCCCAGGCACCTGGCCAGGAGGATCTCCCTGGAGCCAAAAAGTTAATAACTGGTCTAGAAAATACACAATGTCATGGTTTACGAATTTCTAAAATGAACTTTGTGACATAATGCAGAGGCAAAGGGGTGAGGAGGAAGTCAGGCAGACCCAGGCTCCACCCTCAGTTCCTCCCCTTCCTCTCTAGGTGTGTAACCTCAGGCAGAAGACTGGATGCCCCTGGGCCTCAGCTTCCTCATCTGTGACATGGGAATAACAGAACTGCAGTGGGAATACATGTATTCAGCCACCTGTAGGTGCTCAATGGTGCAGCTTCCTCTCCCACTACCCGCTTTGTCCTGCCAGAGCTCAAAGATCCATAACTTAAGGAATCACAGGGAAGCTGAACAATGACTAAAGGTTTAGAAACTACGAACTAAGGAGAATGGGTGAAGGAGTGGTGAATGTGTCGCGTGGGAAAGACAGTGTTTAGTCTGGACAGAGAGGGCAGTCAGGAGCTGTGGCTGCCATTTGTACGTACCCACTAGCTTGCTTGGCATTTAGAACGGCCCTGTGAGGAACACATGATTATGAACTCCATATTATAAGTGAGGACACTGAGGTTTATAGCTTTCCCAAGATCATCCAGCTAAGTGGGAAAATGGAGAGTCCAACTCAGTTCTGACGCATTGCATGAGCTTAAGAGTCTCTTTCCCAGTGACTGCAGACAGCATGGGAGAGCTGGCCCCAAAGAGCAGCAGGAAGATGGCTGCCAGGCACTGCTATCAGGCACAAGCAGGGGCCAGAGAGGACACGTGGTAAACCTTTCTTTGGGACTCGTCAGAAAGGGATGCCCCAGGCCTCGGCTGCCTCATGTGCGGGCTTGCCTGAAGACAGCAGTGGCTCTGTTTCCTGGAGGAAAGCGTGTCTCTGAGCACTGATCTCCTGTGGGCCACAAAGACAGATTCACACACCCTGCCCCTCCTCCCTAAGGAGGGGCTCAGCGGCTGGCACAGTGGAGTCCATCTTTCTACTTTTTTCTATATGTTCTATTGTTACTGTAGAGATTCCCTTTGCCTCACACCTGGGCATTCCCTAGAAAGGGTTATAAAAAACTAAGTACAAATATTAAAATACACAAATGAAATTTTGTTTAGCCTTAATCTCTCCATTTTCTTATCCACAGAAGGGGTTTGATAACTCAGCTAATGCTGGGCGAGGCGCTGCGGTTGTGGCCTCTTCACGCCATCTCAGGTCTTGTGATCATGCAGCCCTAGCACCAGTCTGGGGCTTTGCCACCTCCCACTCTGCTTCTATGCCAAGTAGAAGCCAAGGCTTTTGCTTTCTTGCCCCAACTTTGATTCTTCACATTGCTGGGGGGCCGTGATTAGTTAGAGCTAAATCACAGGTCTACAGTCCATTTCCTCCATGGAGCTGTACCATTCTTTCCCATCTAGATAACTATGAGGGAACCAAAACAGAGTTTCTCTCTCCGCTGCATTTTTTCTTTTGTGGAGACGTGGAAAAGGAAAGGTCAGTTCAACAGACTCAGACCTGCGTTCTAACTCTCACAGACAGAGGCCTATCACTCTTACACCTACAGGTCATCATTCTGAGCCATAACCTTTTTTTTATAGAGATACACAGTCCATAGACAGAATGTGGTCCACCTCAAAAGGTGATACAGCCTTGGTAGAAACACATGCTACGGACAGAGTGTGGGCCATCTCAAAAGGTGAGAGGTTCATAAACTTTTTTTTGAAGAGTAGTCCCCAAAGCTCACTAAAAATTGCATTTGGATTTAACTTAGTTTGAGAACCTTATGGTTAAGTCCATATTTCTAATCTCTGCACTTGATTTTGAACACCAGACTTAAACTGACTTCTAACACTGATAAACCTTCCAAGGGAACCTAAGCAAAGAATACCAGCTCCACACTGCCCTCCCCCTAAGAGGACATGGAAAAACACAAAGTCACACTGAGAAAGGAGGGGCACAGTTTGCTCTTGTCCAGTGAAGGTCTCTTGGCCTCAGAATGCTGCCACTTCCCGCAGTTCCAGCCCTCGGCTGTGGTCCACCCTGAGTAAGTGAATTCCTCTGCTGAAACTTGCACACAATAAGTTGATGGTGTCGGCCACAGCCAGAGAAGTCAAAGGTCCTGATCCATCCAGAGACAAGTTGAAAAGGCAGGCTGGGGAGGAAGGGGGAACCAGCACGTTAGGCCAAGAGTGCAATATCATGAAAGGCAGCGTCTTTGTGAGAAACCCCCAGAAATAAAGCACGCTCTATGTGCATCTAACCCAGATGAGAGAGGCACCATGTGCCTCAGAGGAACATGCACTGGTGGGGAAGTCAACCCCAAGATGTCAGCTCTAGAGAATGGCACACGGACCCAACAGGACATATTCTATCTGGAAATACATTGGACAATTAGGGCCTTACTGCAAGGCCACGTTAAAACACTGCCCTCAGGCACGTGCCCAGAGAACAAAGCACAGGCCAGCGCAGAGAAAACAGATAAGGATACCAATCTTCAGCTGCTGGCTCCCCGGGGTCTCACTCCCTTCAGGACAAAGGGTGATGAGGGAGCTGAAGGACAGTTTGGGGCTGCCAGCTGACCCAGCTTCCTCCGTCCGCACCTTGCAGGCTGCTTGTCTAAGAGCTACACGTGCACACCTGGCAGACGGGGCAGCGCTCTCACACCTGGTTCTCCCTGGTCTCAGGTTTTTGATTCCTGAATCTAAAACAGCTGTTCTCCCCATCCTCCCACAACTCCAGGTGAGGGTGCAGCCAGGCTGTGCTCACTGTGGAAGTCCGGCTCGAGAGCCACTAGACGTGATCCCACATCTTTTCTCTGAGGGGGTGACCCTATCCTCCCCTCCTGGGAGCTGAGTTTCTGGGAGATGACTATCCAAGGGATTTGGCTTGAGGTTCTCTAAATTAATGCTATTCCTGTTTCTGGCAGAAGCCAGTGTCCAGAACAGAATAGCATGGAAGCAGTGGGGTGCTGGTGAACTGGCTTTTTCATAGCATTTGCCAATTTATGTGGTGTGAATACTACCACCATGACTATATTAAATACTCCTGAATATTTAACAATCAGCCAGTAGGAGATGGCTCTGGTGTACTACTGCATCGAAGACTCCGGGGAGCTTGTTCCCTAAAACATCTTTTTCTCTGGTGCTTTGAAGTGTCACTACGTGCACTGCGGTCCCAAATCTTAGCTGCAGAGTCAAGAGATGGCAGAGTCTTTCTGAGACTTCTCCTTACCCCACTTCACCCCCACCGAGCTGAGGCTCTCATTTTAGTCCTTAAAAATGAGTTTTTATATGGAAATTTTTGTTCTCTTTTCCAGACATTTTGAGCATCAAAAGTTAAAACCTGATGAGGAACTTCAGGTAGAAAGAATAAAAGAATAAAATACGTTTGTGCTCTCAGGAACGAGTCTGTACAACATGATACCAGGGGTTACATGGTGATGGCTCCTAGCCAGAGGTTGGACAGAGATTCTGGTCTCCTGGTGTCATCTCTTAACCACTATGGGGGACTTCCCTGGTGGCACAGTGGTTAAAAATCCACCTGCCAATGCAGGGGACATGGGTTCGATCTCTGGTTCAGGAAGATCCCACATGCCAAGGAGCAACTAAGCCCGTGCACCGCAACTACTGAGCCTGCGCTCTAGAGCACTTGAGCCACAACTACTGAGCCCACGTGCTGCAACTACTGAAGCCCACACACCTAGAGCCCATGCTGTGCAACAAGAGAAGCCACCATACTGAGAAGCCTGCACACCACAAAGAGTAGCCCCTGCTTGCCACAAATAGAGAAAGCCCACGCACAGTGACAAAGACCCAATGCAGCCAAAGATAAAAAACTTAAAATTAAAAAAGAAAACACTATGGGACTGCACAGTGGCAGGACACGGGACAGTATATGCTGAGCAATGGAAGAAAGAATTTTAAGGAAGACTGTAGGACTTCGTGTATCTTTGAGAAGCATTAACAGCAGACTCCTTACCCCCAGTGTCTTGGTTCCAGATCTTCACCTTGCAGTCATGTGATGAGGTAGCAATCACAGGCATCGTGGCTAAGGCTCTCGGTAGAAAGACACAGGACGCAACAGTCTGAAAGTGCCCCTTGTACTCACAGATTCTGTTCCGCATCTGCCTTAGGTCCCACAACTGCAAAGTAATGATAGAGGCTGGCTCACACTTGCATATTTCCCCAGCTTCAGACATGCTTCTTTCACTGATATCCTCTCCCTGGCCTCTCATGGTGCACCTATTCCCTCCACTTACCTCCTCACAGACGCACCCTTATCTTCATCCATCCCATCCACACACCCAAGCATCCAGCCATGCAGTGACTATTTGAGCATCAACTATGTCTCAAACAACCCAGGTTAAGGATGTGCCAGAGGGTTTGTTGCCTTCCTCCTCATCATCATGGTTAGTGAAAGCTCCAAGTCCTGCAGCACGATGGGACAGAATGGGGTTGCCTACTTCCGATGACAGCTCAAGAGCTACCTTATATCAGCCTCTTGGCATCTGGAGCTCCTGTGGGGACCCCACAGTTAGGAGCACTTGCTCATAAGTACACACAGGTGCAGATCTTCTGATTTAATGCCTAGACGCTGAATCTTGGTATAGGAAGACTGGATTCTATAACAAGGGAGACGACAGTCCTGACAGCCCACTCTTGTTGATGCTAATCAGACCACACCTTGAGAACAATGTTCACAGACAAGAGCAAATGGAATTGTGTCCAAAAAATGATGAAATCACGGGATACCATGGCATCCGAGGAACAACTGTAGGAGCTGGAAATGCTTAGCTTGGAGAAGAGATGCTACATCAATAGCTTGGGATTCAACACCTCAACCTCCCACTTACTACAAGTGTGATCTTATACAAGAGATTTCAACTCGCCATGCCTCTATTTCCTCATCTGTAGTATGGGAACTATAATAATACCTAACTCACAAGGTTGTTTTAAGGCTTAAATGAGATAATGCACTATAATATGCTCAGCCCAGTGCCTTGCACATAATGTGTCCAATAAAATGGGAACTGTAATTGTCCTATTTGGATACTAGATAAGCCTTTTAATTGATATTTTACAATTAGAAATCCAAGGTACTGGGAATTCCCTGGTGGTCCAGTGGTTAGGACTCTGCACTTTCACTGCTGAGGGCATGGTTTTGATCCCTGGTCGGGGAACTAAGATCCTGCAAGCTGTGTGGCATGGCCGAAAAACAAAAAAGAAGAAAGAAAGAAATCCAAGATACTTTGTAGGAGTCTAGGCAATCTATCCTGAAATTAACTGCAAGGAAAGTTATATGGATTAGGGATGGGGTGGGCCCTTAACCAACACTAGAGCTCCACACTTCCCGAAGAGCTTGAACGCCTTTACTGTGACCACATGTACAACGGGAACACACTTGGTTCTTCACTCGCCTTTCTAAGCTCTGTTGGGAGTAGGGACATTAGCAGGCTGGTTCTGTGTGTAACGCCTTTCCATCTTGACTCTCATCACATTCCTCTTTTCTACGACCCATGCAGAGAGTTTAAGCAATGGTGGTTTCTTGAAAGAAGTGTCTGGTATGCAAAGGATCACTGACAGTATGCACTTGGAATAGGCCTGAGACATTAGTACAGCCTGCCTATGTAGCCCAGTACAGGCACGAAGCCAGAGGAAGTCATTTCTCATCAGCGACCAAACACCTGGACCTCGCACAGTTTCTCACCGTGGCTTCACAGCCTTCCCCTCCAAAGCCGCTGCTGCAGGAGATACACTTGTGTCCATCCTCACTGACCTCGCAGTAGGTCTGGATGTGTTGCTTTGCGGGAAATATATGAGCTACCTGCAGCCCCCGACTGTCCCACAATCTGAAAGAAATTACAGCAAGGAATGGCTTTGTAGTAAATGTGCTGAAAGGCACCTGTAATAGCCTGCTAACGTCAACGTCTTGGCTCTTTGCTGCTTTGGCCAGTCGGAATGGAACGCCATGATTTACCTAAAAACAGCAACATGAACCAGATCAATCTCAGAAACCCCAAAGCTGGCAGGAAATAACCACACTGAATGACATCTACGTTCTTTCTATTTTGAGATCTAATTAATAGGAATTTAGACCAAGTATCTTAATGGTACAACTTAATTTGTTAATTTGGTCCTTTGGGATACGACTTTCAACAGAGAAGAGAATATTTCTGTGCCTGCGATCTGAAAAAAATTTTTAAAGATACTTATCACGATGGAGAGGAGCAATCATAATTCCAGAATCAGATACAAAAGATTTACAGGCCTTGACCAACCTGAGCCATGGGGTCTTCTGGGGACTGTTTTGTTTTATCTCTTGTCTCATTTTTACCTCTTTATTGGCTTCCTACCATTTTCTAAGTAGAATCTCTTCTGAGGTCCAAAGTTTCTAGTCGTGCTCTCTAGCCTAAGGATGGACTTCATGTGACTTCCCTGATTGTGAGTCTAACCCTGCTTCCACAGGGAGGGCTTCACCTGAGAGCTGAGTGATTGCGAACATCTGGAACCAAGCAAGGGCCGCTTGAATGGGGTGGGACGAGCGAGTGACTGACTCTGAGGGTACTCTGAACACGGTTCCACGGTGGGGGCTGGCAGAATCAGCTGTCTGGAAGCCAGCCAGAACAAGCTGAACTGCCATTCAACCTCTATCCAGATGACCTGTGAGGCCAGATCAGAGAGACTGGCAAGAGGCAGAGGGTGGAAGGAGAAGCAATATGGAGAAGCAGAGTAGGAACAGTCATGCAAGCATGGGAGCCACAAACCTTCACCAGAAACGCTTTCTTCCTACTCAGGAGGCCCACCTGATGGTTTTATCTTCCGAGGTCTGGAGTATATAAGGTTCTCTGGGGACCCAGCACAGGTGAGTGACCTGGAAGAAGCAAAATTTTCAAAACCTCTGCATACCATGTCATCCCTCTGCTGTAATTCATGTAAGCTTCGCTAAGTAGCACCTCTGCCATCACTTCTCAAAGGTGCCGAACCTAGTACATCTGACTTAGAGGGATCTTATGTTTTGCAGATACCCACCAGTCATGCTCAACGGTCAGCTCCCAGGTTATCAACAGCAGTGGAAGCTGCTGGGCCAGTTGTGAGCCCCAACATGCACGCAGGCACCCTTAGAGTGCTGAAGCCCAAACACCTCTGGCCGGGTGGCAGCTAAGGAGAGGAGCCCCTGTTCTAAAGTGGGACCCACGAAACCCTAGCTTGAGGCCTCATAGGGTTCAGGGAGACTGTTCGTGTTTCACTTTATCCCTGCAGCCCCCTGCTGGACAGGCATGAAACAGTTTTCCAAACAACCCAAGGGAACACGGTTTTCTTTCCTTCCAGCAACCTGCACAGATATGGAGGGGCACAGGGCAAGCACATCCTGCCACTGACAGTTGTCTCCAAAACGGGAAAAGATGACTAGGACTGACATTTGACGACCACTAAAGGACATTACCATGTCAGGTGATATAATTCTCTCCATTTTATAATGAAGACACTGAGACTCTAAGTAACTTTCTTGGGGTAACAGCTAAAAAGTAATGAATCCATGATGATTGGATGTATGACTGACCCCAAAAGCTGTGGAGCTGATATACCAGGTTACCAGAAAACAGTGGTCTTCGTAAGCAGAGCAAATTACACATATAGCAAAAGGTAATGCTTGTTTTTCTGCATAATGTTACATATATAGAACACACAATATACATAAACTGTGAGCTCCTGGAGGCCAGGGACTGTACCCGGGGTCAGTAACCTTGCTTCTAGCACCGTGTCTGGCCCACAGAAGATGTAGAATAACTATGTTTTGAAGGAATAAGTGAGGACACCATGTAAAACTCCAATATAAACTAGCAGAGTTGTTCTCTGAAGCAGAAGACCTTAACAGATCATCTAATCCAATAACCCTGAGAGGCCGGGGTCTGACGGAGAGTTGGGATGAGCAGTAATTAGGATCCAAGCCTCTAATGCCTGGTCATGGGTCTCCTGATCTCCCTCTCAGGCCCTTCCTCAGCCCATGCTCCCTTCTGTGCCCTGCTCTGTACCAAGTCTGAGTTCGTACCAGGTTCCTGGAGACTGAAGCTCTCTCCGCACACTGTCCGGTCCCCACATCCCACAGAAGCAGAGTGTTGTCACGGGAGCCAGTGCATAGCCGTGATGCATCTTTGGAAACAATGGCAAGAAGATGGTCCATGAGATGGGCCTGGAATGAGGATTTTCAGAAAGTACAACGGTGTTGGGAAGAGATCGGCTTTACCTTACCTGGACTCACAGCCAATCCAGTGACCACCATGGCATGGCCGGAGAAGTGCTGCCTTGGTTGTGAGGAGCCTTGCAAGTCCCACATCATGACCATCTTGTCACGAGAGGCACTGAAGAACTGGTTTGATTTGTGAATACAGGCTATCTGCTCAAGAAAAAAAAGCTCCAGTGTGCTTGTTTGATTGGACTTTAAAAATGGAAAAAAAGACCTGGAGATAAGAGTGCTAGAGCCTGGTGTTCTCTCTCAGTCTGGTTCTAAATGCACTGTATCTGGTAGGTAAGTATATTCTGTGCTATGTGATTGTTGCTGATGCCTCGTTTCATTTTGATGAAGTTTGCATCTGATTTTTCGGTTCATTTAGGTGGACCTTCAGAGAGGGGAGTTACATAAATTGACATTCTCTATCATTTTTTGCTGGAAGCTCAGTCTACTGTGTAATGTTCTTTAACAAATTAATTTTTATTGTTGGCATTTTAAAAATTACCCAAACTATACTAAAAGATTCCTGGGCATGGAGTTTGTCATTTCCCTAGCTATGGTAAACACTCAGTAAGCCTTCAATACAAGACCCTGTTTAGTTAGGACAGGTCAGGGAGAGTTAATCTCAGCTTTCTCTGTTTACCACCGGTGCTGTGAAGGGCTTAATAATGAAAAAAAAAATTGTGTCTACTATACCTGTAACAATAGCTAGGTGAATGGTTCGCTCTGCTTTTCCTGGAGTAGGGCTTCATATCATCAAATGAAGCCCCTGCATTTTTCCTTAACACTGAATATTCAGTCACTCTTACTACCCTAAAGCTACTTCTTTATTCATTCCTTTATTCAATTTCAAATTCTCTCTATGATAATAATCATATGACAATTACCTTGGTGATTTCACGCTCATGTCCTTTGAATCTTTTCACCACATTTCCAGTTTTCCAGTTATAGGCCACAACTGTCTGCAGAGTCATTAGAATATTTTAGTTTACTGAAACAACAAGCTTTTACTCGTTCTCTACCTAATTTCTCCTCTCTATCAAGGTTTTATTGTTGTTTTGGTCCTCACACCCCTCCTACTTTGAGTTCCTCTGTCTCTCCCCGAGCCACTGGGCCACTCCTCTGAGCCTTCCTGATGGGTCTGGGATAATACTCCCTAGGGGGAACTGATTTAGGTTGAGGTTCTGGTTGTAGATGCTGAAAGAAAATCTACATGGGATTAGGTTATTTTTTCTAACTGTATCATACTTTTTTTTTTTCAAATTTACCACCTTAATCATTTTTAGGTGTACAATTCAGTAGCATTAAAAGTATATTCACAGTATTGTGAAACAGAGTGTACTTTTTTTTTAATTTCAAAAAATCTCATCCATAATCCCATCTGCCAGAGAGAATCATTGTTAAAATTTTCTTTCCATCCTTTTTCCAGGTATATATTTTAGTATTTTGTTGTATTTCTCCCCCTAAACAGGATTTCAGAGCATTCTGTGCCCCAGTCTGTGTAGTTCATTGCTAGAGAATAAAGAGAGTGTTAGCACTTGACCTAGTTAAATTCCAGTTTCTTAATCTGCAAAACAGAGGATAATCCTTGCTCTATCTACCCCTCACAGGTGAGGATCAGATAAATAAAATTTCATATGTCTAAGATGATACAGATGTTAAGACAAAATACTGCCAATTAAATATCATCAATTTTTAGACGCATACTGATTTCAGAGGTGCTAAAATGTAGAAACGTGCATCTTAGAATCAATGAAATACAGTATGAAAATGGAACTTGAAGATTCTAAATGGCTACTGAAAATTAGAAGCATTATTTACTACATAATAATCAAGATTTTTGCCAGCAGGAGCCTAGGTCTGAATGCTATGATAGATCCAAATATAAGGGAGAGAAAGCAAAGAGATTTAAAGTGGCAATGGGAGGAGTCACGACGCACAGCAATATAGAAATTTTGGCAAAAGAGAAGCATAAAAGAGACTAGACGTTTCCTTTTGCTGATAAATAACTCCAGCGTCTGCATGTAGGTGTAAAAATGGATAGGTTGGAATAATGATACTTGTCATTTATAAAAAGCATGTGGGTGGTCTGGCAGAGTACCAAGGGTCTTACCATTTAATCCTCACAACTGTCCTGTGTGGTTGGCGTTACTATCCTCATTTAATAGGTAAGGAGACTGAAGCTCAAGAAAATTAAAAGACTTGCCCAAAGTAATAGGAAGTGGCAGAGCAGGAATTTAAACCCAGTCTTTCTAACTCTAAACCCCATATTTTTACACTACTCAACCCTACTGTCAAAAATGCAAAGCCAGCTTCTAAATATCTTCCCTTCTCTGCAATAAGCTGGTTCCCTGGGAAGCACTGCGTGCCCCACCTTATCTTTTCCTCCGGAGACACAGAGGTCTGAGTTCAGGGCAGCAACAACAGAGACGGAATCCACGTGCGCTGGGCTATACTCTGGAAGAGCTTTAGTTTGAATTCTCTCTTCTATAAATCCATCGGGCCTGCTAAAGAGAGGATGGAAAATGAGGGGCCCAGTGGTATAGCGTGCACAGGGGAGCAAGGGGAAAAGAGTGCGGGCTATGGTAGCAACTCAGGCCAGGCTGAGGAGAAAGACAGAAAAGGCGCAGAGAAAGGAGACGTGCTGACATCACCAGAAATGGCATTATTAGCTCTGTAAATGCTCAGAATGAGTGAAGGACTGGAATCTGATAAAGGAAGAAGCCTGGAGTTTTGGCTCACTCTAGAGATGATTCCCAAAGATGCTGGGCCCCTCTCTGCGTGGCTGTAGACACTAGCTACTAAGATGATTCTTACCCAAAAGGAAACAGACCAAACTGACTGTTCAGGGAAGGTCATCAGTGATGGCTCTGGGCCTTCTCTTTCTTTAGTGGAGAATTGTAATATGGCATAAAACTTGGGGCCCCACCCAAGGAAGGATTGCTGTACCTGTATTTATAAGTGCTATGTTTGAGTTTGCTCTGCAGTTTCCCCATCACTGCACAGAACCTGCACGAGACCTTCTGGGGAAGAGTTCGTTTCAGATGGCACCTGAGTAGCAGCATCCCTTGTGGCTGCTGGAAGTTGCGTTCCCTGTTTAGTGAAAAGAAGAATACACACTGTTAACTGTGTTAAGCACAACAATGGTAGGTAGAATGGTTATGTAAAAAATTCTTTTTATGAGAAAGACTAACTGTGGGCATTTGCTTTTCCTCCTTTCCCTGCCTTACTCTTGCAGTCCTGGGAATGCACCCTTCAACACAACATTAGCAGATAAACAAAAACAAAACTGGGCTTACCTGGTGGCTCAGTGGTCAAGAAACCACCTGCGAATGCAGGGCACACGGGTTCCTGGGCCAGGAAGATGCCACATGCCGCAGAGCAACTAAACCTGTGCTCTGCAACTACTAAGCCTGTGTTCTAGAGCCTGCGAGCCACAAATATTGAGCCCACGTGCCACAACTACTAAAGCCGACACACCTAGAGCCCATGCTCTGCAACAAGAGAAGCCATGGCAATGAGAAGCCCGGGCATCACAATGAAGGGTAGCCCCTGCTCACTGCAACTACAGAAAGCCCATTAGCAGCAATGAAGACCCAACACAGCCAATAAATACATAAATACATAAATAAATTTATTTAAAAAAAACCTAACTAAAAAAAAGTTAAGATGTTCCCCAGTAAGTCAAACATAGACTTACTATGTGATCCAACAATTCTAATCCTGGGTATATAGCCCCCCAAATTGAAAACAGGTGTTCAAACCAAACTTTATACACGTATGTTCATAGCAGCACTGTTCACAATAGCCAAAAGGTGAAAACAACCCAGATGTCCACCAATGGATAGATGAATAAACAAAACGCAGTTTATGCATACGATGGAATATTATTCAGCCATGAAAAGGAATGAAGTACTGGGAATTCCCCAGTGGTCCAGTGGTTAGGACTCTGCACTTTCACTGCCAAGGCCCAGGTTCAATCCCTGGTCTCAGTGCAGCCAAAAAAAAATATATATGTATGTAATAAAGTACTTAGTACAACATGATGAACCTTGACATCATAATACTAAGGAAAAGAAGCCAGTCACAAAAGGCCATATATTGTATGAATCCATCTATATGAAATATCCATAGCCAGCAATTCTGTAGAGACAGAAATCAGATTAGTGGTTGCCAAGGGATGGGGGAATGGAGGGTTGCTACTTAATAGGTACAGAGTTGCCTTTGGGGCGATGAAAATGTTCTGGAATTAGATAGTGGTGATGGTTGCATAACTGTTGTTTATGTACTAAATAATAATAATAAATAATAATAAATTGTATGTTATGTAAATATATTCAGCCATAATAAAATAAATACTAACAATGTGTATTTGAAAATAATGAGGGGGTTCCCTGGTGGCCTAGTGGTTAGGATTCTGGGCTTTCACTGCTGTGGCCTGGGTTCAATCCAGGTTTAGGCAACTGAGATCCCACAAGCCTCAAGGCGCAGCCAGAAAAAAAAAAAAGAAAAAGAGAGAGAGACAATAATTTACACTGGTAAAGCTTCCTGACAAAGCACCTTAGTTATTCTAAAAGGCTATAACCTTCCTAGCTTGCCAGATTGCTATTAAATACATTCACTGTGACACTTCTCAAAATCAGTGTGCCAGCGTCATGAGGTTGTTCTGTAGTCAGAATGAGATGCAGGAGATAGTGACACTAAATGAGACAATATAGGTAATGACCTGAGTAGCAGTTCTCAAAATGTGATCTCAGGACTGCTGGGGATTCCTGAGACCCTTTCAGGGAGTCTGTGAGATCCTCCTTTTTCCAATTATGTCTCTGTGTGAGTCTGATTTTCTTCTTATACTACAACCCAAACAACATATTGCAATAGATTGAATGCAGAAGCACATATGAGAATGCAACTGCCTTCTGTTTAAGCCAAACAGTAACGAGATTTGCAAAAGTATAAAACAATACCACTCACTTCCAACCAAAATTTTTTGTTTTTGAAAGTATATTTTCATAAAATTATGTTATTTATGTTTACATGCAATAGGTTTATTACTTTTAAATGAGTTAATATGTAAATATTTTTAAAAGCTTTGTTTTAATGTCAAAAGGAGGTGGCAGAGTGGAATCCAATCTACAACTTATGTAAACAAAAGCTCTTTGAGGTCCCCAGTAATTTATAAGAGCGCAAGGAAGTCCTGAGGCCAAAAAATTTGAGAACCGCTGGTCTAGAAATTAAATAATGTCAATAATGGATGATATATGATATTCAAATAAAAAAGAACTATTAATGTTTTCTAGAATTACTTGCATTACCCCCAACAACTAACAAGGCGAGAACTAAAGAGAAAGCGAGATACTCATGCATCCACTCATTTAGGAAACACCCCCTAAGCACCTAATTTGTGCAGGTCCTATATTGGTTGCTGGTGAAACAGAGGAAAAACGAGACTGGAAGATGTGGCCAGTGTGGATATCTGCTGGGACTGAAGGTATGTGACTAGGACCTAATCTCAGCTACTCTGGGTAATGTTCCTCTGCAACTAACTGTCCCCTGAGATGCCAGAGGGTGGAGGTGAGAGTACCCAGTTCCCATCTCTTCTGGGGCTCTGCTTAAAGAAATTCTAGGAGATGAGTTTCTTATGGTCATGACCAGCCTACCTAGTTCTAGGAAGAACAGTCTACAGGGAAAAACAGCAGCTAATACTCACCAAGTATTTTCCAACATATCAGTACCTTTTTTTTTTTTTGGCCACACAGCACATGCACAAATCTCGGTTACCCAACCAGAGATTGAACCCTGGGCCCCCTGCTGTGGAAGCTTGGAGTCTTACCATGGGACTACCAGGGAAGTCCCGTATCATTACCTTTAAAAACCACAGTTTTTTGAAGGAGGTTCCTCAAAAAACTAAAAATAGAGTTGCCATATGATCCTGCAACCCCATTCCTGGGCATATATCTGGAGAAAATTCTAATTTGAAAAGTTACATGCACTACAACACTATTTACAATAGCCAAGACATGAAAACAACCTAAATGTCCACCAACAGATGAATAGATAAAGAAGATATGGAACACATATACAATGGAATACTACTCAGCCATAAAAAAGAATGAAATAAAGCCATTTGTAGCAACATGGATGCAACTAGAGATTATCATACTAAGTGAAGTAAATCAGAAAGAGAAAGTGATACCCTATGATATCACTTACATGGAATACGACACAAATGCACTTATCTACAAAACAGAAACAGACTCACAGACATATGGAACAGACTTGTGGTTGCCAAGGAGGAGGGAGTGTGGAGGAGGGAGTGTGGGGGAGGGATGGATTGGGAGTTTGAGATTAGCAGATGCAAACTATTATATATAGAATGGATAAACCACAAAGTCCTACTGTATAGCACAGGGAACTATATTGAAAAGAATATGAAAAATAATGTATATATATGTATAACTGAATCACTTTACTGTATAGCAGAAAGTAATACAACATTGTGAATCAACTATATTTCAATAAAATAGATTTAAAAAAAGAAAGAAAACACTTGAAACAAAAAACAAAACAAAACACCTACCACAGTTTTCCAGAAGAATTTCAACCTACATTTGAAAGTTGCCAGAATTGACCTCCTGACAAGAATAAGAAGCCAGTGAGAAATGGAGTATTTCCTGCCATAGCAGTAAACAAAGGATGTCACAGTCATCAGCGACTGCAGCCACAGCCTATGGTGAGCTGGGGAGACCTGAGGAAACTCAGGATATGAAAACACAGGATACTGGCCCCAGTATCCTACATGTCAAAGGAGTGATTTCAGTGAGCCCAGACTCTTGCATCTTCCCATACTAGAAAAGCACTAAATTCCTTAACTTGACGTATCTGGTTTTCTTTAATTAACAGTAATCTTTTGATGTTCCCAACTACCTGCCCTCTGCTGCAAAACTCCTATATATCCTAGCTCCCCCCTCGCCTTCTCAGAGCAGTTCTCTCAGGGTAACTTGAGACGTCCTAAAAATTCCCACTGAATAAAACATAACTCTCATGTTTTAGGTTGTGAATATTTTTTAAGTGGACACCAGTACAGATGCCAATGCAGTGGAAAGAACACTGTGAGTGGCATCAAGAGCCCTGGGCTCCAGCCCCAGCCCTGCCTCGTCTCACTGTGTGGCGCTGAGCTCCCCTATCCTCCACCCTGTGCCTCAGCCTCCCCAGCTATGAATGAGGACACCAGATTAAATGATTTTTGGTAGACTATATGCTGTATAAGAGGAAGGACTCTCATATTCTTCTCTGTACTTCAAGTGCCTTGCACAGTGTGACAAACACATTTGTTGTGAAATAGTGAACCTAAGGACTCTTCTAGTTCAGAGACTGTAGCATTCTCCATCGCAAGCCAAGTGTCAGCAGGTAGTGCAGAGGGTCCCCAGAGGAAGAGAACCAGACATAACTTCTCTGACATAAGAGAAGCCACGTAGGCCTAAGCCATTTTGTGATCTAAGCCTGGCCACAAGGCTCTCTCTTGACCAGGCCAGAAAGACAATAAATCAGTTGTAAAGACTCCCAGTTCTGTTTTGAAGGTGAAGGTTACATTCTGAGGCACATTCTTGAGCTATTTTGTAGGATCCAAAACCCCCTCAAGCACTCAACTAGAAGACCAACTGGAACTTAAGGAATGATGGTGCTGACCTTTGCTGACCCTGGTGAATTCAATCAACTAGAGCTAGAACTCTGTCAGCCTTTGCCCCAATTCTATGCTGAATTCTCCTCTGCTCAAACCCCTCACGAATATGCATACACCACCTGAGCCCTTTTATAAATATGCATGTACCCTTATCTTAAAACTTCCCCAGTTGGGCTTCCCAGGTGGTGAAGTGGTTAAGAATCCTCCTGCCAATACAGAGGACAAGGGTTTGATCCCTGCTCCAGGAAGATCCCACATGCCAAGGAGCAACTAAGCCTGTGCGCCAAAAAAACAACAAAAAACAAAACTTCCCCAATTTTGTTGTTCAGAGGGACACTGTTTTGGGAAATATCCCTGGTGTTCCCCCGGCTTGCTGCAAGTACTAACTCCTTCCTTCTCCCTCTCTTTGGCTTAGTTATGTCTTTTGGTTTGACACCCACCAAGAGGAGAATCCAGTTTTTCAGGTAACACAAATATGCCCACAGGAAAAATTCCAAGATAGTTTTCAAAAAGCTTGGAATGCTGTATTGTTTGTAGTTAGATAGAGGTTGCAGGGCCTATCTGCCAACATAACCCATTTTTCAACACTGTCATCAAACTAAGGACAGATGCCATCCATAGATCTAGGTCACTGGAAACTTCATATGCTATAAATGGATTGGCTCTGCTTAAAACTGATTGGATTCTTAACTGGTATCTTCCGAGAGCCACACTGCCCATCTGAAGTGTATTCATGAGACATTCTAAGGAAAAGAAAACCTTTAGAATTACTTACCCCCAAACCAGTAGGATCTTCTCCGTGAGCTGCCGTATTCAATGCTTTGTAAAGTTTATCCTTTGGAAAATAGCTCAGGCAGCCACTTCTTAATCTCTGTAATTAGTGAAAAGACACTTAATCTCTTCTCTAAGCATATGTTTGCAGTGAAAGGAGATTTACAAGGTAAATAAAAGATGGTTAATTAAGGAGATTGTTAAGTGTAGTTTTCCCTCACAAAGGAAGCGCTATCTTGCAAAATTCCAAGATTTTATAACTTCCTCATTTCCAATAATTAGGGAAACTATACCATAATGTTAATTATACAACTATTTTAAATATGCAAAATAGGATATATTTAAACTCATCATTAAATATTTTTATTTTACTCATAGTACTTCTGTTCATGGAAAATCTTCACAGGTGACTGCTTTCTTTAGAGCTTACTGTTTTTGTGAGAAAGGCAATTTCTCCTGTTTAAAATAATACTTTATTAGGTATAAATCATAGAATTTGAGATAGAAGGGCTTTTCAAAATCATCACATATAAACTCTTTAAAGATCTGGAGAATGTGGGCAGAAACATTATTTGCTCAAAATTCTAACTAGGTAGAGCTCTTGACTTCTAGCCCAGAATTCCCAACATCTGCAAAGAAGGAACACAAGTTATATTGCATTTTAACAATTCTATTTAAAAAATTCAAATAAATTCTAATTATTGGTTGACAGCATGGCTTATTCTAATAATTAAGACCAGCACAAAATAGTCAGAATAATATTTAATTAGGTGCATAAGTCTCAAAACAAGGTCTAGGTGTGAATTACAGTTCTACTGTGGCCTAGGGCAAGTTGCTGAACCTCTCTAAGTCTCAGTTTCCTATGTGTAAAATGGGATAACTCTATCATTGGGCTTCTGTGAAGATTAAAAATAGCACTTAAAATGTGCCAAGGACTGTTTAAGTGCTTTATAGTTAACTCATTTAATCCATTCCACAAGCCTCTGAGATACACATTGTTATCATCCTTATTTTGCAGATGAGAAAAGTCAGGCACAGAGATGTTAAGTAAGTTGCCCAAGTTTACAGATAAGCTGCAAATAAGTGCCCGAGCTGAAACCTGGATCCAGGCATTCACACGCCACAGGCTTTGCTCTCTACCAGTGTACTATACTGCACCTCTGCAAAAGCTAGTGCATTGTAAGCTCTTGGTTCAACCTGGCAAACTGTTAGTAGCAAATGATGACTACTAGCATGATTACTAGATTAACAGTGATAGCAATGCTGAAAGCAGCAATTTCACTCTTATTAATACTACTCAATACACATATATTGAACTTACTTTGCAAATATACACAGAGAACATATACAAGTGGAAATGAGTCCAGAGGATATTAAACTATGAAGTTTAACATCCTCCAGATATGAAGCCAATTATGTCTCCTGACCAGAGTGACTGATCACACTAAGGCTAAGAATTCATTATGTTAGATATTATATAGCAAGTCCATTTAAAATCTTGAGAACAAAATATATGTACTGTACTTGGATAATGTCCACGTTGCTGTAATTTATTATGAGTAGGCTAAGAAATGAAAATACTATTCAGTTATCTCCCATGGTTTATATCGTGAACATACACTATACTTGAGAAGAGGGATAATGTCTTGTTCATTTTCGTATTTGCACTTTAATCATAGCCTGGGAAAACAGGTGCAAGGCAAGTATCTCTTGAATGGATGAATGAATGAAATACTAAGGTGCGAGAGTCTGCTTGGAAAGAAGCTTTTTAAGGACCCAACAACATGAGGGTCTTTAAAACTGTCCAACAACAGATCCTTTAAGGAGCGGTTACCCTGCCCTGTCCCAGATATCAGGTCTGGAAAGGCTAGAGAGGACTTCGGAAACCCTGTAACTCAATATGGCTCTCAATGTCCTTGTTGGTTCCAAGGTGGAATCAGACCTAAATCTCTAAATCTGAATCCCAGGGCCCATTTCTGCCCCAATCTGCTTTTCAAAGGCCTTGAGATACTCAGCAGTCACACTATTTTTTTTTTTTTTTGGCCACACAGTGCAGCATGCAGGATCTTAGTTCCCCACCAGGGATCAAAACCATGCCCCCTGCAGTGGAACGGCAGAGTCTTAACCACTGGAAGTCCCTCAGTGGTCACACTAAACATAACTCAGAGAACACTCATTTAACTCTCCAGTACAACATTCCTTGATATATTCCAGAGTATATCCACCTGTTATTTTCCACGAAGAAACTGGGACCCAGAGTTGTGAGTTGCTAAAGGTCACACAGGGGCGAAGCTGGGGGTACTGGGCCTTATTCAGCTGGACTCCTGGTCCACTGTTCATGTAAATGGTGATTTCATATTCCCCCTCCCACTCCCCAAATCTCCCTCTGCACACATCTAAGCTACACTCTGGAAGACCAAGGAATCTAAAAACCAGCTCAAACAGAAACAAAACCACAGGTAGAAGCAAGTGGGAAACGGTCTGATCTGACCTACTAATGGTACAGATAGGAGAAACCGTGGCTCAGAGACTAAAGGAATCTTGCCCAAAGTCATTCAGGGAATCAGTACTAGGCCAGAACTCCCAAGGCTGCCCCAAGTTTCGGGGACAACCTGCGCGCAGTTTTTCCTTTCTGGATTTTCAGATCACAAATGCCCCTCGCCCTCTCTAAGCGTACAGCCAAAGCTTATTTTTGATTGGGGTGGGGGACGGGAGCGGGTGAAGGCGTGTTCGTCGGAGACTGGATGTAACGCCACCCAACCCAAGGCCGGCCCTGGGAATCCCCTCCACTCTTCCGCCTGGTGAGCGGCTTCGGCTCAGAAATCGCGAGGGCTCGCACCTCCCGGCCCGCCAGCTGCGCCCTTTCCTCCCGCCTCGGGCTCCATACCCACCGGCGGGCTGGCCGGGCCGGGAGCTGAGGCCGATGGAGGACGCCGAGCCCGACGGCGTCCGCAGCCTCCCAGCTCCACAGTCTCCCGCGCCTCCGCCCTTAGCGACGAGGCGCGCGTCGCTAGGGCTGGAGTTCCGGAGAAAACCGTCCGGGCGCCCTCGCCGGCCGCCGAATTGCGGTTCCGCTCACTTAACGTGTCCCAGGGATCGAGCCCAGCGCGCCCCGCCCTGCTTTCTTATTGCAACAGTGCGTGGAGGAGGTTCCAGAGACTAGGATCGCTCTGCCAAAGAATCTATATAATCCAAGGAAAGCGGGTATCACTGTAATAGGCACGGAGAAAGCACTTAATAAATGTCCTCTTTTAACTTATTATTCGTCCAGATAGAGATGTTGCTTTATTTCTTGGGAGTTTTTCCTGATTCCACCCAATCAAACTTTTACAGCTCAGCACCATAGCAGAGACCCCCGCAGTACTTCTTGAGATCCAGTGGGAAGACAGTTCCAGAAACTAACAGCAGCTACAAGACAAAGTTTTTGTAGTTGCAGTCGAATTGCTGCTAGAGTCTGTTCATCTCTGTATTCCTACTACAGAGCACAGGGTTTTCTAGGGCTTGCTGAGTTTTGTTGAATGAATGAACAAATGAATAAATGAATGAATGAATGGCAAGAACCCTACCCAATATTGCTTTTGCACGCTAATAGGTGCCTCCTGCAGTGCTGATCTCCCAGAAGAACTGCCTTCAATGAAAACGTGTGCAGTTTCTGAAAGTTAGGTATCTGTGGGAACGGAGGTTGGGATGGTGAGGGAAATTTACCTTCATAGAATGTCAGGGCTGGCCACAGGGTCTGTCATCCAACCCAGAGGGGGAATCCCCTCCACAGTGTCCCCATCAGGGTTCCTCTAGCACCTGTTGATGCTCCCTCAGTAATGAGGCATTCATTACTTGATTAGTCAGTGGCCTGTTGTTAGGAGACTTCCTTCTGACAGGAGCTGGGCTCTACCTGCTTGCCACTTGCAACACTGATCTTAGTTCAGAGCCGAGGACTCTCCCTAGAAACTTAATCCCTCTTCCTCATACCAACCTGGCAACTTTCAACCAGGAGAGACTGATTGCTTTGCCCTGGCATACTGGGCTAGGCTCAGAATTGCAGCTGCAGTATTGACTTACCAGATGCCTGCCCGTAATATGCTCCACCTCTGAGGATGCAGCTCCCCTGGGAGATGCTTTAGTCTGAGGGCACCTGAGACTCCCAAACTGGTATCTCTGTCCTTAGATCAGCGTATGCACCTGCTTCCTGCCCGTCTCCACCTAGCTGTCAAAAGACACCATCCTTGACATGACTCACACTGGAAATATTATCTTCCCCCCAAACCTGTTCTTCCTCTTTTCTCTCTGAGTACTGGGCTCCACCATTCATCAATCACCCAAGCCAAGGATCTAGGAGTCATTTGTAACTTCACCCTCTCCACCTTGTTCCAGAACAATCCCCAAGACTTCTCAGTTCTGACTCATAAATATCATAAAAAAAAAAAAAAAAAATCTCTCTGCTTCTCTCTACCCACCACCCTAGTTCAGGCCAACATCATCCCTGGGTGTGACAGATTTAAAATGGACACAAATTCATTGTAGCTTTTCCTATCTGAGCAGGCCTTGTAACTTCTTTTGACCAATAGAATGTGGTAGAAGTGACATTCTGCTACTTTTGAGTTTAAGCCTCAAAAGGTATAGTAGTTTCTGCTCTCACCTTCTTGGAACGCTGCCATCATGGGAAGAAGCCCACACTAACCTGTTTAAGACATATGGCTCATCCAATAGGTAGCACTGAATGCTAGACATATGAGTGAGACTATTTTATTTATTTATTTATCTGGCCACACTGCCTGTGGGTTCCTAGCTCCCCGACCAGGGATGGAACCCTCGCCCCCTGCAGTGGAAGCTCAGACTCTTAACCACTGGACCGCCAGGGAAGTCCCTGAGTGAGACTATTTTAGGACATCCAGCCCCAGCTGAGCAATCAGATGACTGCACCCACACAAGTAACCATCAGAAGAACGGCCAGCTGAGCCCAGGTCAACTTGCCAACCCACAGAATTGTGAGCAAATAAACAGTTGTCATTTTAAGCCAGTAAGCTTTGGGATGGTTTGTTATACACAATAGATAATTAATATCCAAATTCCTTCATTAGGTCTATAAGGTTTGGTATAGCTTTTGTTTGTTTGTTTGTTTTGTTGTTGTTATTGTTTTTGTTTTTTTTGGTATAGCTTTTGAGCCTCATCTTCCACCTCTACCACCCATACTTTTGACTTCCACGGTCGAAACTAATTCCAGCTCCCTGGCTCATTCAGCTGTCACCTGTGAGTTCTTGCACAGCTGTTCCCTCTGCCCAGGGCTCCTTACTTCCCTCACCTATTTCTGTCTGCCTAGGTATTTATCCTCAGCTTAAATACCATCTCCCTCTCTACCCTCAAGTCTCCCCTACCATTCCTCTCTTCCTCCAGACTGAGTTAGCCATCTTTCTGTTGTGTTTACAAAGCCCCCACACCTTCCCCAATCTAGTGTAATTTTTCACTTGTTTGCCCTTCTCACTTGACTGGGAGTTCCATGTGGACAGTAACTGACTGATTACACCTGGATCTATTGCTGGTGTCTAACACAGCATCTAGCACAGCACTGCAATTAAACATTCTACTATGATGTTAGTATCCTGTATCTGCACTGTCCAATACCTGGCCCCAAGCCACCTTTGGTTATTGAGGACCTGAAATGTGGCTAGTGCAACTAAAGAACTGGCTTTTAAATTGTGTTTAATTTTAACTTTAAATTTAAATAGCCACAAGTGGCTAGTGGCTGTGGTATTGGACAGCACAGTTCTAACACAGAGTAGATGTTCACTGAGTATTTTTGCCATGGTTGTATTTTTTTCTTCTCTTTTTTTTCCTTTTAAACCACCACTTCTGGTCATTACATTCACTTCTCACCCCCCAAATACTGATGCATATATGGATGGAGGTGATCCCCTATGGTGTTAAGGTTTCTTTCCCATAGTTGTATTTTTTCTTACTTTCTTTTTCTAAAATCATTGAGTATTTTGGAATAAAAAATGAAAGAGGAAGACAGTCATGGACAGCCAATTAGGACATAAGATAGAATGCTGTGCGTGTAGGGAACATAAGTTCGTGTACCCCCTCCTTCCCCCTCACCTTTCATCCCCTGGGCTTAATGCTACCAGTGCCTCTAACTCTGCCTTATATAAAGATTTTCCTAGTTCTTGGCTTTTTACTGCCTGAGCTTGTTATTCTCTCCTGGACTTGCCCAGTTTAATACTGTCTCTCCTCTGAAGTGGGCTGGTCCTGAGAGCTTTCCAGAGATAAGATCTGGTCTCATCCGGTCCCTCCTGGATCTGGTCTGGCCAGAGCAGAGAGGACTCTCTCCTCGGGGGGCCTGGACTTCACCACATGGGAGCCCTGTGGTCTGAGTCTGTCTGCACTGGCAGACTGCCAAGTCTCTCTTATAGGTGACAGTTGAGGCTGGCTGTGCTGTGAATACGTCACAGGAGAAAAGAAGCCACAGGGTTGAGAGTCTTCTTGCTACTCCTGGAAACCACGCGAACCCCAGTCAGATGGTTTCCAGCCCTGACACCAGAGACAGGCAGGCAGACAGATGAGGCTGGGGTCTGCCATTAAAAAGCAGGCCTGTGGGAGAGCAAAAGCTGGGGATAGTCCTTTCCAATAGACTTTCCCAAATGTTCACTACTAAAAAGTTAAAAAAAAAAAAAAAAAAGACCAAACCAAATGTCATAAACAAGCAAGTGAAAAGTCAGATTACAGAGCAGAATGTACAGATAATTCCAATTTTACAAAAATAAATACGTTCCCACCTATGTCATACAGTAGAAGCTAATGAATAGTTTACCACGTGTGTGAGGATCTGTAAGTACACTTATAGCACCGTTTCAGAACATAAACTGTGCGCGGTTCTTTGGTGAGGGGAGAGAGCAGAATTCATGGTATAAAAAGAAATTTTGCCCTTGCTTGTCCCTCTGCCGGGAAAGCTCCTTCCCCAGATATTTTCACAGTTTGCTTACTGTCTTTATTTAGGGCACAGTTCCAGTGCCACAGCTTCAAGAGACCTCCTCCATCATTCTTGCTAGAGCAGCACCTCCGTCAAGCCCTCTTTCCCATAACATATGAGTCTTTTCCGTAGCTCTTATCACTTACCAGCATTATATTACATATCCATTAGGTTTATTTGTCCGGGAGAGCAGACTTTGTTCTTCTTTACTGCTGTATCCTCAATGTCTTAAATACAGCCTAGCACATAGGTAGGTGCTCAATAAATCTGTTGAATGACTAAAATGTAACAAAGGTGTCCATTCTTCTCTGTCCTCAGCTCACTATGTCCTGCCTGGCAAGCCCTAAAGTTCAAGTTCAGTCCTCCCCACTCCCACCAAGGCTCAGGGGTCACCTTGAAGCAGCAGCTTTCAAACACTTTTGACCATAACCCTCAGTAAGAAAAATATATTCAATCCCCAGTGCTCACACCTGCACATGTATATGTCACTGAAACAACCAAAAAACCCTTACTATGAGCAATGTTTTCTGCTTTCCTTTTTCCTTTTCTTATCTTCCTTCCTTTTCTTTCTTTCTCTTTTTCTTCCTTTCTTTCTTTTTCTTTTTCTTTCTTTTTCTTTCTTTCTTTCTTTTTTCTTTCTTTTTCTTTCTTTCTTTTTCTCTTTTCTTTCTTTTTCTTTCTTTCTTTCTTTCTTTCTTTCTTTCTTTCTTTCTTTCTTTCTTTCTTTTTTCTCTTTTTCTTCCTTCCTTTCATTCTTTCTTTCTTTCTCTCTCTTTCTCCCTCCCTCCCTTCCTCCCTGCTCTCCTTTATCCTCTCTTCTCTTCCCCTCTCCTCTCCCCTCCCCTTCTTTTCTCTTTTCTTTTCTTTTCTTTTCTTTTCTTTTCTTTCTTTTCTCCACTTCTTGAATAGAAGAGGTGGAGACCACCTACCACTGCCTTAGGGCAGTGTTTCTAGGAGCAGCCAGAGTGCTCATTTGTAGCCTAGTCTCAGGACAACTGCCACAAATGCAGATTCCTGGGTCCATGCCAGACGTGAATGAGAATCTTACTGGGAAGTCTGTATAGTTAACCACCCCTCTCCCTCGACCACCCCAGGTGATTCTGAAGTCTGATAAAGCTTGAAAGCCACTGCTTGGGAGTTTATGAGTATCCTGAGGCTTCCCATGGGGACAGTGTTGGGCAGGGCCTGATACACAGTCAGGGAAGGGACTGATCTCCAGGTCCAGTCCAGCTCTGCCCCTAAGTGGTGGAGTAGATGATCCCAATTTTATAAAAGTAAATCTATTCGCACCTAAGCCCCTTGCACGCTCTAGTCCCTCTGCCTGGGAGTGCTTCTGGGGATTTTTGCCCCTGCTTTCCTACCTCCAGCTCTCCTAGGGCCACCACTGCTACAGGGCCATGCCCAGGGAAGGGGCCCCTTTCCCCAAGGATCTTAACCCCTTCTTCCTCTCCCTGCTCTCCCCAGTCCCTTTTCCCTTCACACAAAAATCACCTCCTTATGTTTTCTTTGTTCTTACCTTAAGGTTCATTAGCCCTCCCCCACTTCAGCGCTTAGAATAACAAAAAATTCTAACCACAATGTCTGTGGTGGCCCATTTCCATCTCCATCCGCATAAGAGGGTAAACACTGTTATGAGGACTCCATCCTTCCACTGGGATGCACTTCTTTTGATGCCAGGAACACTGTACCCCCTTAGCCAAAGGACCTCACACACCTTACATTCTGAAAACTTGCTACAAGTATATTTACAGATCCTTACATGTATAATAAAACATTTATTAGCCCCTAGGTTATGCCATACACCCAAACTAAGCACTTTGCAGATAAGATCTCATTTAATTCTTGAAGCAGCCCTCAGGGATAGATACTATTATCACCCCCATTTTAGAGATGAGAAAACTGAGGCACAGAGGGACTAAATAATCTGACCAAGTTCCCATAGCTATAAGTGATGTAGCTCTGGGGCTGAAACTGTAGGAACTGAGAGAAGGGAAGGATTCTCTTCTCTTTGTATAGCTGTCTCTTAGAAGGGCTTTGTGGTCAAGGTGCCTGAGCCCCAACATGCAGCAGGATGTAGTGAAGTGTGTCTTTAGGATTTTGTTCTTCAACGTGTCCAGTTTCTGAACTCAGAATACCCTCTGTCACCCAAGGCCTGGTCCCTTCTCCCTTTGGCTGAGTTCTCGCCTCAGCCCTCTGCCAAGACCCCCTAAAGTGGCGGCTGGGGGTTGGGGAGCTGCATTCTCCCTGTATGCCCAGGCAGACTGGTCTGGATCCGCCGCAGAGGGTTCAATCTGGCCTTAGACTCCTTTATCAAATCCTAAGAAAAAAAGCCCCAAGACAGCTCAGGTATTATAAACAGTAGTTCCCTCTGGGATGGGTTTTTCATCCATGTGCTTATTTGCATATCCTATTTTCTTCAATTAAGCTGCCTTACTTTTTTCAATACTAGTTTAAAATTTGTTTCACATTAAGAAAACTTGGATGTAAATACGTTGAGGAAATCAGCTTGACACAGATGTTCCTCCTTGGGCATTGATATGCAGCTTAGGAAGTATTAATCATATTGACCACAAGTCACACTGCCCGAGTTCTAATCACATTGCTACCAAATAATAACTGTGACCCCTTGGCAAGACACTTAACTTCAAGATTTCCCCTGGTGGTGCAGTGGTTAAGACTCTGTGCTCCTAAGGCAGGGTGCCTGGGTTCAGTCCCTGGTCAGGAACTAGGTCCCACATGCATGCTGCAACTAAGAGTTCACATGCCACAACCAAGGAGCCCACCTGCTACAACTAAGACCCAGTGCAACCAAAAAGAAAAAGATTCTTAACTTCCATAAAAATGGAGATCATAGTAGTACTTTCCTTGTACTAACAGCAGACGCTTAGCAATTGCAGCTACTGTCTGCGCTCCAGATACTGTTTTGTGTTTTCACTTATTTAATCCTCAGCACAAGTCTGTGAGGTAGTTACCCAGGTAATCCCCGTTTTACAGGTGAGATCCTGGAGGGTACTCAGCCAGTGAGCAGCTAAATGGGATATGAGCTCAGACAGTTTGGCACCAGAACCTAGCTTTAAGCTACTTGTTTAAAGTTGCCTGTCAAAAAGAGCTGTTATGAGTATTACGTGATGGAATGAATGCTTGCAAAGGGCTTAGCAAAATCCTGGCACTTAATAAGTGCTCAATTAATAGTGCTCAATTTCCTACAGTCACATTAGTATTTTGTGTTTTGTTTATTATAAAACAAACACACATAAAACGCGATTCAATTCAGCAAAAAATCAGAAAGACTGCCGAAGCGGGCGGGATCTGGCGCGGGGTGGGGGCGAGCGGGCGCCCACCCGGCGGAGAGGGCAGGGCGGGAGGAAGCGCCGCCACCAGCGCGCAGGGCGCTCCGTGGGGCCCGGGGGCGGGGTCAGGGAGGCCCCGCCCAGCCGCCACCTGCGACAGGTGGAGCGCGCCGCGCCGGGCGCTCGGCTATGTCCGCGGAGATCGCGGGGCCGGGGCCGGGGCCGGGGGCCGGGTCGGAGCCGGGGCGGCTCTGCCCCGAGCACGGCCAGGCTCTGAGTTGGTTCTGCTACTCTGAGCAACGGCCCGTTTGCGCCGCCTGCGCGGGGCAGGGCGGCCGCTGTCGGGGGCACCGCATCCGCCGGGCCGAGGAGCGCGCGGAAGAGCTGCGGGTGAGCGGGCGTGGGCGCCGGCAGGCGGCGGGCTCCGGAAGAAGGGGGCGCCGGCGGGGAGGCGCCGGGGGGGGACCCGGCGGGGACCCGGCCGCGGGTCCGGCAGTCCCGGCTCGGCAGTGGCACGGGCTGTGGAACCAGGCGGTTAAGGGTGTGGCTTCTGGAGTCAGGCTGACCCGAGTTCGTTTCCCACCTCCATCAGATCTTCCCTGTGAGTCTCTTAATCTCTGAGCCTGTGTCCTCATTTGTAGTTTGGGGGCATTTATTAAAGTAGTTGTGCGATGGGACTGGCCTCGGGTAATAAGGGGCTCCGCTGCTCCAGTTGCCCGAGACAAGGTGTGCCCCAGCTTCCGCCTTGTTGGTAACTTGATAAAACTCGGCCCTTCCTCGCTCCTTAGCCCCTCGACTCAAAGCCCCTCCCTTCATCCAGCCTTCAGGCTTCCTGGTGAGGGGATTTGTTTTCCTTGTCAGGATTGGCCTGGACTGTCCTTCAAGCCGATTTCACGCGAGTAAACGGAGGGGGCGGGGAGGATATCGCGAGGTTCCTACTGGAACCCTTCACCTAGGGTTTCTTTCTTCCCACCTCCACTTCCAGCTTGGCTCCGAGCTAGCCACCTTCCTGTCACCAGCCTCCCCTGAGCTGCCGAGATTGGAGAGTCAGGTCACCATGGGGCTTCCTACCTCCTTCCACCCCAGGTGTGGTCCCTGGGGGTTTCCTTGCAATTTGATTAACCTGCTTGATTCTCCCAACTTCTCCCTGGAGTTCTGCCCAGCTGTGAGGCCTGAGGGCTCAGACCGGGCTGCAGTAAACACACCTGATAGGGTGCTGGAGCGAGGGATTCAGTTTTTCAATGGCACCTGAAAGCTCCTGGTTGGTCCTACTATCATGAAGATGAAAATAAGCTTGGATAAGGTGGTATAATGAACTTGCACAATGGATAGAAACTTTGCAGGTTCCAAAGCACTTAACTATCCATCATCTCATTCCAACCAGACCTTTGAAGCAGTGGCCCTACCTACAATTTACAGATGAGGGAACTGAGGCTCAGAACAGGGCAGTAACTTTTTCAAGGTTCCGAATGTTCAGGGGCTGGACTGGGGAGTCATTGACTAGGCCAGAGAAAACCACCTCTGCTTCAGTGGTTGGAGGGAGGAAGTGATGCTAATGGGAGTGAGAATTTAATAAAACCTTTTAAAAAAAGGTTGCCATCAAGGCTGAATCTGAGTGGTAGAAGGAGTGAAGGCTGGGCCAGGGTGGCTGGCCTGCTGCTTGCTTTGGAATGCACTCTGCCCGGAGCAGGGCGCCTTCCCCTGAGGCCCTTAGCATATTCATCTTCTTTTCCTAAAGGGAGATGTGTCTTGTCCTCTCTCCCTCTAATTTTGAGTAGACTGTGGCTGTTTTGCAGGCTTCCCTTGTTCCTCTAGCCAGCAGAGAAATTTTGCCCCAGGGCAAGATTGTTACTGAATTGGGCAAAATCAGCACCAGTACAGCAACCTCTCTCTTACCTTCTGGATACCTGGCCTGTAGCTTTTCAGAAGTTAGTTTCAGTTCCCTCAATCCTATGGTGTATAGTGACCACAGCTTCCTTCCAGTTGACTCAATTCTTTAACTTTGTATTTGGGCCACTGATTCCTACTTGTGAGGGGGAAGGATTTACAAGAGCTGCCTAGAAGAGACAGCTGAGTCGCCCTTTGGCAGATGGAACTGAGGCAAAGCTCTTAGGGGAAATGGTGGGGGAGCTGCCGCTTGGAAGGGCTCCAGTTGTTCTGGAGAAAGGGAGTAGCAAAGCAGGGGCCTGGCCATGTCTGCTTGGGCAAGTCATTTCTCTGTGGGCCTCAGCTTTGTCATTTCTAAAACTCTCCCCCACTCTCATGGCCGATGCTCACAGCTTCAGGAGCTGTGAACTGCTGAAACTCTTGTGGCCTAGAAAGTGGGTGTTCATTCATTCAGCAAGTATTTAATCAGGAACTCTCTCTAGGTAATAGGATGTAGAGAACAAGTCAAAGTCATGGTGCTTATGTTCCTGTGGTGGAGGACAGATACAAAAAAAGTAAACAGACGCATGGTATACAGTCAGAGAGTGATAAGTGCAAGGGAAAAAAATAAGCTAAGTAAGGATGGGGGTGTGGGGATGGTCATGGAAGGCTTCTAAAGAGGTGAAATGGAGTCGGGAAGCAAGACATATATGGGAGAAGACTGCTGGAGACGAGAAATAACAGGTGCAAAGGCACTGAGGTCAGGACAAGTTTGGTGTATTTATGGAACAGTAAGAAGGCCAGAGTGGGGAGTGGTAGGAGGTGACATTGGAGAGATAGGCAGAGCCCCATCAGGTAGGGCCTTGTTGGCTGAAGTCTCACTGTGGGTGTATTGGAAAGCCATTGGAGGGTTTTGAGCTGGCATGTGACTTGATCTGATTTCCTTACCAAAGATGGCAGTGGCTAATGCATGGCTTAGGAGGTGGTTAAGAATAAAAGCTCAGTTAGGAGACTCTACAGCAGTTCCTGTGAGAGATAAAGGTGATCTAGGTGGAACAGCGGAAGTAGAGGTGACTAGAAGTGGCCAGAGGAGAGAAAGAGAGACTTTGAAGATGGAGCTGATAGGACTCACTGATAGATTAAATGTGGGGTTGGAGAGAAACTCCTGGGTTTTTGGTCTGAGTAGTGAGGTTGATGATTGGCGGTGCTGTTTAATGAGTGGGGGTGGCTTGGGGAAGAACAGCTTGAGAAGCCATGTTCTTCTGCTCGGGTGCAGGTTGTGGAGAGTTAGGGGGCTGGGTATGAAGGAGGGGGTGAGAGTATATGTAAGAAAGTGATTATAGGGACTTCCCTGGTGGTGCAGTGGTTAAGACTCTGTACTCCCAATGCAGGGGGCCTGGGTTCGATCCCTGGTCAGGGAACTAGATCCTACATGCAGCAACTAAGAGTCCGAAGGCCACAACTAAGACCCAGCACAGTCAAATAAACACATAAATAAACATTTTTTAAAATAAATTTATTTATTTGATTCATTTTTTTAATTGGCTGTGTTGGGTCTTCGTTGCTGCACATGGGCTTTTTCTAGTTGCTGAGAGTGGGGGCTACTCTTCATTGTGGTGCATGGGCTCCTCACGGTGGTGGCTTCTCTTGTGGAGCACGGGCTCTAGGTGCGTGGGCTTCAGTAGTTGCGGCACATGGGCTCAACAGTTGTGGCTCACGGGCTCTAGAGCACAGACTCAATAGTAGTGGCACACAGGCTTAGTTGCTCCGCGGCATGTGGGATCTTCCTGGGTCAGGGATTGAACCTGTGTCCCCTGCATTGGCAGGTGGATTCTTAACAACTGCACCACCTAGGAAGTCCCAACATTTTTTTTTAAAAATGTGATTATAATGATGGGCCATGGGATTTCAGGATAAGCAGGGAAGCAAGGCCACAAAAGGGGATGACGGACAGTGAAAAGTGGTAAGACTGATATATCGGTGACCCTATCTAAGCTGAAGAATTGTTGGAATGGGAGATTCTAGGGTACATGATCTAGGAGGATGGGAAATGGTTGGCAGGGTGTGGGATCCTTGCAGTGAAGATTTTGGAGGTGGCATAGTTTTCAATAATGATGAGGTCTGAGATAGGACCGTGGGAGTGGGTGGTGGGGTAAAAGGAAAAAAAAATCACTGGAATGGAGTGAATGGACCAACGTGGATCAAGACATCATGGATGTCATTTGTGTTGCAGAACAAGATTGTGGACCACTGTGAGAGGCTGCAGTTACAGAGTGCTACCATCACCAAGTATGTGGCTGATGTCCTGCCAGGGAAGAGCCAGAAAGCAGTGGTAGGTAATTCTTCCCCTTTCTCCTGTCCTCTGGGCCCCCTCCTGGGATAAGACCTCAGCCTTAGGAGCTTAGACCAGTGTACTGTTCCCAAGCTCACAGACTCATTGTGCTACTAGCAAAGTTGAATGCCCAGGAAGGATGGTTTCCCCTCTCTTGTAGCCTTAGTTTTACCATTTGGGCAGAGTGGATTATTCCTGTGCTCAGCCCCAGTATTATCTACACTATGGATTTTACGTTGAGTATTGCTTATGACAATCTCAGGCAGTGGGTGGTAGTAACATGCCTGTTTACAGTTGGGGAAATGGGTTCCTTAGAAATTAATTGACTCACAGCCTCCTGCCAGAGTCAGTTCTATGACCTGGATCTTCTGACTCCCAGCAGGTCATCCCTCTGCTACACCTCACTGCTGATCCTTTATTCAGTTGACTCGTAGCTGCTGCTACATCTTTAGTCTCAAGTATGCCCTTCAAGGGCAGGGGCTATGAGTTTCTTCCTGCACATCCCCTCCCTCCTTCCCCCAAAGTACATGCAGCAGGCTTGGCACTATTTCAGTTAAAAAAAATAAATGATTTTGATTGCAAGGAACAGAACCCAGTTGAACTAGCATAAGCAAAACAGAGAATTTCTTGGTTGGATACAGGAGTCTTTCGGAACCTAAAGGGGACTAGAACCAGGAACGAGCAAGCTGCTAGAAGTCCAGGCAGCTATTCTGTGTCCATCTCTGCTTCTCTTTGCGTGATGATTTCCGTCACTCTCTCATTGTCTTTTTCCTCATCCTTTTTGTTTTTTCGTCTTAACTGCACTGGCTAGGACCTCAGTACAATGTCAAATAGAAGCTTTTGTAGCAGGTGCTGACTTTGAGGGGAATATGTATATCATTTTGCCATTTATTTAAATATTTAACAAATCTCCGTGAGCACCTACCACACACCTAGCACTGTTGATCTATGTGCTGGAGATTCCACAGTGGACAAAACACACGAACATTCCTGTTTTTGTGAAGCCTACATTCTAGTCAGGGGACAGGGCTAATAATAAGTAAAATATACGCTTTGTCGAAAGGTGATAAGCACTATGGAGAAATATAACACAGGAAGGTCATGTTTAGGATGGAGGTTGTAATTGCATATGCTGTGATCAGGAATCACCTAATTAAAAAGATTGATATTTGCACAAAATTTACGGGAGGTGAGGGAATGGACCATATATCTAGGGGAAGAGTGTTCCAAAAAGGGGGAAAGGCAAGTGCAAAAGCCCTGAGGTGGGAGCGTACCTGGTGTGTTGGAGTAGCAGCCAGGAGGCCTGTGAGTTTGAAGCAGAGTAAACAAGTGAGAAGGCAAAGGGGATGAAGTCAGAGAGCGGAGCACTGTGGGGTGCTGGGTAAGATCCTCACTGGTGGGCTTCCTAAGTGGCGCAGTGGTTAAGAATCCGCCTGCCAATGCAGAGGTCACGGGTTCGATCCCAGCTCCAGGAAGGTCCCACATGCCACGGAGCAACTAAGCCTGTGTGCCAAAAAAAAAAAAAAGATCCTCACTGGTCTGGGAAGTTAGAAATTTTTGAGCAGAGTAAGACTTAAGATTTAAAAGGAGTGCTCTGGCTGCTGTGTTGAGAAGTGAACATGGGCAGCAAAGGTCGAAGCAGGAAGGCCAGTTAGGAAGCTGTTGCAGTAATCTAGGTGAGAGACAAGAGTGGTTTGGACCTGAGTGATGGTGTTAGGGACGATGAGAAGTAGCTGGATTCTGCATATATTTTGAAGGAAGAAGTGGCAGGATTTGCGGATGGATTGGATGTAGGCTATGAAAGAAAGGGAAGAGGGGTCAGGATAACTCTTACTTTTTTTTTTTTGGCTGCGCCCTGCAGCAAGTAGGAACTTAGTTCCCTGACCAGGGATGAACCCGCACCCCCTGTAGTGGAAGTGCAGAGTCTTAACCACTGGACCGCAAGGGAAGTCCCATTGTTACATTTTATTTTATTTATTTTTTTAACAATTATTTATTTATTTAGGCTGCATTGGGTCTTTGTTCCTGCACACAGGCTTTTTCTATTTATGGCGAATGGGGGCTACTCTTCATTGCAGTGCGCAGATTTCTCATTACGGTGGCTTCTCCTTGCAGAGCACGGGCTCTAGGCACGTGGGCTTCAGTAGTTGTGGCATGCAGGCTCAGTAGTTGTGGCTCACGGGCTCTAGAGTGCAGGCTCAGCCTGTGCCATAAGCGCACGGGCTTAGTTGCTCCACGGCATGTGGGATCTTCCCAGACCAGAGCTCGAACTTGTGTCCCCTGCATTGGCAGGTGGATTCTTAACCACTGTGCCACCAGGGCAGTCTCCTTACATTTTATTTTTAAGGACTTTTATTGAGATGTAATTTTATTGAGATATAATTGACATACAATAAACTGATTTTTTTTCTTATTAATAATGTATATATGGCAATCCCAATCTCCCAGTTCATCCCACACCAAACCCTACCCCCACTTTTTTAAAGAAGGAAGTTTGCAAATCAAAATTACAGTGAGGTATCATCTCACACCGGTTAGAATGGGCATCATCAGAAAATCTACAAACAGTAAATGCTGGAGAGGGTGTGGAGAAAAGGGAACCCTCCTACACTGTTGATGGGAATGTAACTTGATACAACCACTACAGAGAACAGTATGGAGGTTCCTTAAAAAACTAAAAATAGAATTACCATATGACCCAGCAATCCCACTACTGGGCAGGTACCCAGAGAAAACCATAATTCAAAAAGACACATGCACCCCAATGTTCATTGCAGCACTATTTACCATAGCCAGGTCGTGGAAGCAACCTAAATGTCCATCGACAGACGAATGGATAAAGAAGATGTGGTACATATATACAATGGAATATTATTCAGCCATAAAAAGAAACGAAATTGAGTCATTTGTAGAGACATGGATGGACCTAGAGCCTGTAATACAGGGTGAAGTGAGTCAGAAAGAAAAACAAATATCGTATATTAACGCATGTATGTGGAATCTAGAAAAATGGTAAAGATCAACTGGTTTGCAAGGCAGAAATAGAGACACAGATGTAGAGAACAAACATATGGACACCAAGGGGGAAAAGCGGGGGGTTGGTGGGATGGATTGGGAGTGCCATATGTATATTAATATGTATAAAACAGATGACTAATAAGAAAAAAATCAAATTTTACACTACAGTTTATTGTATATCAATTATATCTTGATAAAACACTTTTTAAAAGAAAACATAAAAGAAGTTTCTCCCTTCTTTTTTTTAAGTAAATTAATTAATTTATTTATTGGCTGCGTTAGGGTCTTCTTTGCTGCACGTGGGCTTTCTCTAGTTGTGGCGAGCAGGGGCTACTCTTTGTTGCAGTGCTCGGGCTTCTCAGCGCGGTGGCTTCTCTTGTTGTGAAGCATGGGCTCTAGGCAGGCAGGCTTCATTAGTTGTGGCTCGAGGGCTCTAGAGTGCAGGCTCAGTAGTTGTGGCACATGGGCTTAGTTGCTCCGCGGCACATAGGATCTTCCCAGACCAGGGCTTGAACCTGTGTCTCCTGCATTGGCAGGCAGATTCTTTTTTTTTTTTTTTTTAATTTTATTTATTTATTTTTTTTCAGGCTTTGGGAAGTTTATTCCATCATTCAATGATTTTACATCCTTTTATACACATTTATGAAATGCATTATTTTTTTTTACAATAAACTGCACATATTTAGAGTGTACAGTTTGGTATCCCAATCTCCCAATTCAGGCAGACGGATTCTTAACCACTGCACCACCATGGAAGTCCCCAGAGAGGTTTTTAGTGTGCTTTCATTTTTGTATGATGGTTTAGATGAGTATAAAATTCTAAAGTAAACCACAAGCCCCATTCAGGGCAACTAGTTGAGTCCTCAGCTCTTGATTACACTGGTTTTTAGTTTCCTTTTTACTTTTGGACTCCAGGGGATTTCCTTTCTCGAGCTGCCAGAGTAGCTTCACTTTTAAAAGGATGCTTTTGGCTATTTTTCCAGCATTTCTGTGTTATGTTCTAGGAGGGATTTTAGTTTATTCAGGCATATCTTTAGAAAGCAAAGTTTTCTTTTTTCTCTGCAATTTTTTTTTTTCTGGGAATGACTCAAGAAACGTGTTGAAATTGACTGTAGCCTTCTTGTCAGGGAGCATCTGATGCATCTTGGGTCTGTCCTTGATCCTGATCTCACAGTGCAAACGTGGCTGCAGAGACCCACTCATGGGAAAGGCATTGAGGTGGGACAGCGAGGAGAGCAATAGCTAATGCTATCAAATACTTACATGCCAGGCTTTGTTCTATTTACTTTACATGTATTAACTTATTTGATCCTCACAATAGCCTTACAAGGTTGGTACTATTAGTATCCTCATTTGACAGATTAGAAAACTGAGGCACAGGGAAGGTAAGTAACAATGTTCAACAGATGGTAAGCGGAACAGCTAAGATTTAAACCCAGGCATTGTCTCTACAGCCTAGTTTCCTAACCACTGTGTTATGTTGCCTCAAAAGAACACTGGGGGAAAAAAAGAAGAACACTAGAGTTGGAGTCTAAACCTCTTGGTTCCTGCGGCCATTCACTCAGCCACTCTCTCTTCTCCATTGGGCAAATTGTGGGTCTCAATTTCTTCTGTAAAATGGGCATAATTGTCCCCTGCACTGTACAAAGCAGGTCTTCAGGGGCAGGGAACGAGGAGAGCTGCTGGCTATCCCTGAGTTTCTGGCATAAAGGAAACAGTTCTGCCCTCACTTGTCTGGCAAGAGTGCAGGAGCTTCATGCACCAGTGCCTTTGGGGAGGATTGGTTACCAGATGGCATTGGTGTAGGGGAATAGCGTTGAACTGAGAGTCAAGAGAACTGGGTTCTCGCCCCCGCTGTGCCATTGACTTGGCACGTGAACACTACCAAGAGATTTTTGAGTAAGTTGGGAAAAACTTTTCCATTCAGTCATTCAGTAAATATTTGAGTACCTACTCTGTGCCAGACACTGTGCTGGTTGCTAGGGGACACATGTTAACTTCATTGACTTAGATTTGATTTCAGCCCTCCTGTATGGCAGATAACAATTCTACCATGGAAGCAGCTGGAATGGACAGGTTTGGGAAGTAATGAGCTTTTTGTCCTCAGACATGGGTCAGAATATTAACGGAGTTACTGTTGGTATGTGTCCTGTTGATGGGGAAGACTTCTTAGGCCTTTCTGCTCTGCAATTCTATGATTCTCTGACTTTGGTCTCTTGACCTTGGGATTCCCAACCGTGAAATAAGCAGATGATTCTGACTGATCTCTAAGTCCTGCCCAGTTCTTTCATTCTGTCATCTTAGCTCCATGAGATATGGCCTCAATGTCTGGATCTCAGAGTTCTTCACCCTAAACCACATTTGGGAAATCTTAGGGCTCGGATGGTTTAAGCAGTGTTACGGCCCTTACTGTACCCATGGCAGACATTGCTAATCAATCTCGACACTCCTTCCAGCTGAGCCCAAGCCTTCCTAATCTTGGCTGGGGCTCTGCCAGGACCCAACTCCTTGTTTTATGTTTTGTCAGAGCACAGCCAGTGCAGCGCGGGAACTGGTCATCCAGCGGCTGGGTCTGGTGAGGAGTCTGTGTGAGAGTGAGGAGCAGAGGCTGCTGGAACAGGTGCATGGCGAAGAGGAGCGGGCCCACCAGAGCATCCTGACGCAGCGAGTGCACTGGACTGAGGCACTACAGAAGCTCGACAACATTCGCACCAGCCTGGTGGACATGCTCACGCATCTGGATGACCTCCAGCTGATTGTAAGTCAGGCAAGGGTGAAGACACAGCCAGTTGGCCAGACTCCCCCAAAGTCTGAAAACAGTGAAAATGTTTGTTGGTAGGAGGTAGGTGGAAAATGGTAATTTGGAACAGGGATGAGACAGGACAATAAAAGTATACGGATTTTTTTTTGACCTGGTAACAGTTCTTTCAATAGTGAATATTTACTGAGTGCTTACTGTATGCTAAGCATTGTGCTATGGGGTGGAGGTATAGGACACAGCTGTCAGCAACTCACAGCCTTGTAGAGGAGATGATTGTATAAACTGATAATTAGGACATGGGGGGGTTACGTGCTATGGTAGAGGGCATTACTGGGAGCTGTGGCCCCTGCAGTCCAGGCTTGAGGGGGTGGTAGTCAGGGAAGGCTCCTGAATGAAGCGACTTAGAAGCCGATGCCTGAAAGACAAGAGTCACAGCTTTGTTAAAGGAAGTGGGGAGGTGGAGAGAGTCCAGAAGCTCGCAGAGAGAACACTGCACTGATAAGGGGTCCATTGCAAATACAGAGCTCATCCTCACTCCTGCCACCCAGAAATTACCATGACCAATATGTTGGTACATATCCTTTCAAAGTATTTTATATAGATATTCAGATACCTGCAGTTTTAAGGTGACAGTGTGACATCTGAGTAGATGCGCCAAGCAGAGAAATGAGAACGGGGAACACTCAGCTGTCCCGCTGCAATTCAGGGGGGCGGTTTCCTTGACTGTCCCAGATTGTGTGTTCATTTCGTCATACAGCTTCCATGTGCCAAGCACATTCTGCCCCAAACGCTGGGACCACAGCCTGGGACACAGGGGACAGAGGGATTCATCCTGAGTGCGTGGTGGGGGAGATATGTGAAGAAGGACCCATAAAGTTTTATGTGGGGTCTTAAAGAAGGAGTAGATGTTTGTATTCTAGAATCTCTATCCACATGGAGCCCTCCGTGCAAGTTGATTATATTTAAGTCTTGATGACTGCCTGCTGGGTTTCTGGTGCCAAGCCTGACTCTGTTTTCTTTTCTCACAGCAGAATGAGCAGGAGATTTTTGAGAGGTGAGTATGGCCCCCGGTATTTGCTTGGGCAGTCACGGAAACCATGGCCTTAGGCCTCTACCTAGCTGTCAGGCCCCACTGCTTCTGGGAGGCGGCTCAGGGCAGGCAGCTGAGTGGCTTCCTGAAGCCAGGCTCGATAGACAGTGGTCTTCCTGCCCCTAGCTGGGAGAGCTGCTTTAGACCCATGTGGAAAGGCAATGAAATAAACAAGTAGTCAGAGGCTTGCCATAGGCTTTCTTAAATATTATCCTTTAAAAAAATGTACAGTCACCTTGTGGGAGGGTTTTACCACCCCCATCTACAGATGAGAATACTGAGGCTCAAAGAGGGGAAGGGACTTGCCTAAGCCCCAGAGCTGGGGCTTGGACCCACACCTGACATCTGACCCAGTACTGTCTTCTCTACCTCACTCCTCCTTTTCCTGATGAAAGAATCTTCGAAATTTAAGTCTGCGTTACCACTCAAAACTTCATTTTAATTATGCAGTAGTAAAAGAATTGAACCAGGCCCTAAGTTCTGAAAGGTTCTGAGATCCAAGAGCCTGAGGAAGTGGCTAAGAAGGTGTCATTTTCCAGGCAAAGAAATTAAATTCTTACCCTATGTGTGTGAGATGTCAGAGCCGTACTTGGGGATCACAGTCCATTCTTCTTCTTTATTTATTTATTTATTTATTTATTTTTTTTGGCACACGGGCTTAGTTGCTCCGCGGCATGTAGGATCTTCCTGGAGCTGGGATCGAACCCGTGACCTCTGCATTGGCAGGCGGATTCTTAACCAGTGTGCCACCTAGGAAGCCCTCTTCTTATTTATTTTTATACATGTGCATGGGAGAAAAAGAAAAATTTTCACCAGTATAAAACCATTTAAAATTAAAACTGTCTCCATCACTTCTTCCCAATCCTATTCCCGAGTGGTGATCAGTTTTAACAGTTAGATGTGTGTCTTATAGGCTTTCCTGTGTTTAGTCAGAGGAGAGTGTGTGAGATTTTTTCCCCCCTCTTAAAAATTTTTTTTGAAAACACAGATGGGATCGTTTCATACTTGTTTTATAACTCACCAGGCTATCTATCTTGGAATCTCTCCATGGCAGTACATTTAGATTCATCTCACTTTTTGGAAAGTTTTTGAACTATTCCACAGTATGGATGTTCCTAAATTTAGTTTACTGTCTTCTTACAATCTTTCCACACTTCTGCTGGTCTTCTTTCTCCTTTATTTTCATCATCTTCCTCTAACAGTCTGTCCTCAGTACCAAGCTGATCTGATTTTTGAAAAGATGTTTTATCTTTATTTTTTGTTTTAAATACTTTAAACTTACAGAAAAGTTGCCAAAATAGTATAATGAACTTAGAAATATTAATTGATAACATTTGGCCACATTTGCTCTCTCTCTGTTTCTTATCTGTCACTTTCTTCCTGTCTGTCTTTCTGTTTATCTGTGTCTGTCTGTCTGTCTGTCTACCTACCTACCTATCTATCTAATGTATATATAAAATAACCTATTCTTTTCTTTTTTTTAAATTAATTAAATTTATTTATTGGCTGCATAGAGTCTTCTTTGCTGCCCATGGGCTTTCTCTAGTTACGGAGAACAAAGACTACTCTTTGTAGTGGTGCGCGGGCTTCTCAGTGTGGTGGCTTCTCTTGTTGTGGAGCACGGGCTCTAGGTGTGCAGGCTTCAGTAGTTGAGGAGCATGGACTCAGTAGTTGTGGCTCGTGGGCTCTAGCACGCAGGCTCAGTAGTGTGGCGCACAGGCTTGGTTGCTCTGTGGCATGTAGGACCTTCCCGGACCAGGGCTCGAACCTGTGTCCCTTGCACTGGCAGGCAGATTCTTAACCACTACGCCACCAAGGAAGCCCAATTATTCTTTTCTGACCTATTTGAGAGTAAGTTGCAGAAAGTACACCTTTAATCCCTAAATACTTCAATATGGATCTCCGAAGAGCAGACATTCTCTTACATAACCACAGTATACTTACTTGGCTGCACTGTGCAGCTTGTGGGATTTTAGTTCCTCTACCAGGGATTGAACCCCAGCCCTTGGTGGTGAGAGCCTGAGTCCTAACCACTGAATCGGCAGGGAATTCCCCCACAGAGTACTTAAATTCAGGAAATCTCATGTTGATGTAATACTATTATCTAATATACAATCTGTATTCAAAAGTTGCCAATTGTACTAAAAATGTTCTTAACAGCCTTTGGATTTTACCCCCCTGATCCATTTGGTCTTTTTAAATCTGTAATTGTTCCCTAGAATTTTATTTTCTAGACACTTCTAAAGAGTCTAAAGACAGTTTCATACAATATCTCTCAATTTGAGTTTACCTAATGTTATCTCATGATTAGATTCAGGTTATACATTTTGAGCAGGAACATCTCATAAGTGATGTGTCCTCAGTCTGTCATACCAGGGGACACGATGTCATTTTGTCCCATTATCAGGGATATTAATTTTTTAAATTGAAGTATAATTGACATACAACATTATATTAGTTTGCTTGTTTTTTTTCTTGAAGTATAGTTGATATACAATATTATATGTTACAGGTATACAATATAGTGACTCAATTTTTAACGTTTATGCTCCATTTATGGTTATTATAAAATTGTGACTATATTCCCTGTGTTGTACAATATATCCTTGTAGCTTTTTTATACATAGTAGTTTATATTTCTTAATCCTGTATCCCTATCTTGTCCATCCCTCCTTCCCTCTCCCCACTGGTAAACGCTAGTTCTCTATATCTGTGTTCTCTACATCTCTATCTTTTTTGTTATAGTCAGTAGTTTGTTGTATTTTTTAGGTTCCACATAAAAGTGATATGTAATATTTGTCTTTCTGTTTTTGACTTATTTCACTTAGCATAATACCCTCCGAGTCTATCCATGTTGTTGCAAATGGCAAAATTTCATTCATTTTTATGGCTGAGTAGTATTCCATTCTGTGTGTGTCTGTATATATATATTCCATTGTATATATATATGTGTGTGTGTATATATCTATATCTATATCTATATCTATATCTATATATGACATCTTCTTTATCCATTCATCTGTTGATGGACACTTAGGTTGCTTCCATATCTTGGCAAATGTAAATAATGCCGCTTTGAACATTGGGGCACATCTATCTTTTTGAATTAGTGTTTTGACTTTTTTGGATATATACCCAGGAATGGAATTGCTGGGTCATATGGTAGTTCTGTTTTTAGTTTTTTGAGAAACCTCCATACTGTTTTCCACAGTGGCTGCACCAATTTACATTTCCACCAACAGTATATAAGAATTCCCTTTTCTCCACATCCTTGCCGACATTTATTATTTGCATTCTTTTCGATGATAGCTATTCTGACAGGTGTGAGGTGATAGCTCATTGTGGTTTTGACTTGCATTCCCTGATGATTAGTGATACTGAGCATCTTTTCATGTGCCTGTTGGCCATCTGTATGTCCTCTTTGGGAAAATGTGTATTCAGGTCTTCCGTCCATTTTTTACATTGGGCTTTTGTTTTTTTGATGTTCAGTTGTATAAGTTGTTTATATATTTTGGCTGTTAACCCCTTATCAGTCATATAATCTGCAAATATTTTCTCCCATTCAGTAGGTTGTCTTTTTGTTTTGTTGATGGTTTCCTTTGCTGTGCAGAAGCTTTTAAATTTACTTAGGTCCTATTTGTTTTTTGTTTTTATTTCCTTTGCTTTAGGAGATGGATCCAAAAAAATATTGCTACAATTTATGTCAGAGAGTGTTCTGCATATGTTTTCCTCTGGGAATTTTATGGCTTCCAGCCTTACATTTAGGTCTTTAATCCATTTTGAATTTATTTTTGTATATGTGATAGAGAATGTTCTTATTTCATTCTTTTACGTGTAGCTGTGCAGTTTTCCCAGCACCACTTATTGAAGAGACTGTCTTTTCTCCATTGTATCTTCTTGCCTCCTTCGTCATATATTAATTGACCATAACGATGTGGGTTTATTTCTGAGCTCTCTATTCCGTTCCATTGATCTACGTGTCTGTTTTTGTGCCATTACCATACTGTTTTATTATTATTTTTTAATGCCATCATAAATTTATTTTATTGGAATATAATTGCTTTACACTCTTGTACCAGTTTTTGAGGTACATCAAAGTCAATCAGCTGTATTTATACACATATCCCCATATTCCCTCCCTCTCTTGACTCCCATCCACCCTCCCCGTCCCGGCCCTCTAAGGCATCATCCATCATTGAGTTGATCTCCCTTTGTTACACAGCAACTTCCCACTGGCTATCTATTTTACAGTTGGTAGTATATATATATCTGTGCTACTCTCTCACTTCGTCCCAGCTTCCCCTTCACCCCCCGCCCCCCCCAACCTCGTGTCCTCCCGTCCATTCTCTGCATCTGCATCCTTATTCTTGTCTTGTCACTGGGTTCATCAGTACCATTTTTTTTTTTTTTTAGATTCCGTATATATGAGTTAGCATACAATATTTGTTTTTCTCTTTCTGGCTTACTTCACTCTGTATGACAGACTCTAGGTCTATCTACCTCATTACATATAGCTCCATCTCATTCCTTTTGATAGCTGAGTAATATTCCATTGTATATATATGCCACATCTTTATCCATTCATTTGTTGATGGGCATTTAGGTTGCTTCCATGTCCTGGCTATTGTAAATAGTGCTGCAATAAACATTATGGTACATGTTTCTTTCGGGATTATGGTTTTCTCTGGGTATATGCCCAGGAGTGGGATGACTGGATCATATGGTAGTTCTATTTTTAGTTTTTTAAGGAAACTCCAAACTGTTTTCCATAGTGGCTGTACCAACTTACATTCCCACCAACAGTGCAGGAGAGTTCCCTTTTCTCCACACCCTCTCCAACATTTGTTGTTTCCAGATTTTGTGATGATGGCCATTCTGACTGGTGTGAGGTGATACCTCACTGTGGCTTGGACTTGCATTTCTCTAATGATTAGTGATGTTGAGCATCTTTTCATATGTTTGTTGGCTATCTGTATGTCTTCTTTGGAGAAATGTCTATTTAGGTCTTCTGCCCATTTGTGGATTGGGTTATTTGCTTTTTTGGTATTAAGGTGCATGAGCTGCTTGTATATTTTGGAGGTTAATCCTTTGTCCATTGTTTCATTGGCAACTATTTTTTCCCATTCTGAGGGTTGCCTTCTTGTTTTGTTTATGGTTTCTTTCACTGTGCAAAAGCTTTTACGTTTCATGAGGTCCCATCTGTTTATTCTTGATTTTATTTCCATTATTCTAGGTGGGTCAAAAAGGATCTTGCTTTGATGTATGTCATAGAATGTTCTGCCTATGTTTTCCTCTAGGAGTTTTATAGTGTCTGGCCTTACATGTAGGTCTTTAATCCATTTGGAGTTTATTTTTGTGTATGGTGTTAGGAAGTATTCTAATTTCATTCTTTTACATGTAGCAGTCCAATTTTCCCAGCACCATTTATTGAAGAGGCTGTCTTTTTTCCATTGTATATTCTTGCTGCCTTTGTCAAAGATAAGGTGCCCATATATGCTTGGGCTTACCTTTGAATTCTCTATTCTGTTCCATTGATCTTCCTTTCTGTTTTTGTGCCAGTACCATACTGTCTTGATCACTATGGCCTTGTAGTATAGTTTGCAGTCAGGAAGCCTTATTCCACCAGCTCCATTTTTCCTTCTCAAGATGGCTCTGGCTATTCAGGGTCTTTTGCATTTCCATACAAATCGTAAGATTTCTTGTTCTAGTTCTGTGGAAAATGCCATTGGTAGTTTGATAGAGATTGCATTGAATCTGTAAATTGCTTTGGGTAGTACCATCATTTTCACAATGTTGATTCTTCCAATCCAGGAACATGGTATGTCCCTCCATCTGTTTGTGTTGTCTTTGATTTCTTTCATCAGTGTCTTAAAGTTTTCTGCATACAGATCTGTTGCCTCCTTAGGCAGGTTTATTCCTACCATACTGTTTTAATTACTGTAGCTTTGTAGTATAGTCTGAAGTCATGGAGCATGATTCCACCAGCTCTGTTCTTCTTTCTTAAGATTGTTTTTGCTATTTGGGGCCTTTTGTGTTTCCATACAAATTTTAAAGTTATTTTTTCTAGTTCTGTGAAAAATGCCATTGGTATTTTGATAGGGATTGCACTGTAGATTGCCTTAGGTAGTATGGTCATTTTAACAATATTAATCCTTCCAATCCAAGAACATGGTGTATTGTTCCATCTATTTGTGTCATCTTCAATTTCTTTCATCAGCGTCTTATAGTTTTCTGAGTACAGGTCTTTTGTCTCCTAAGGTAGGCTTATTCCCAGGTATTTTATTTTATTTTATTTTGGTATTTTATTCTTCTTGATGTGATGGTAAATGGGATTGTTTCCTTAATTTCTCTTTCTGCTAGTTCATTGTTAGTGTATAGAAAATGCAAAGGATACAAAATTAATATAACTTTTGTATCCTGCAACTTTACCAAATTAATTGATGAGCTCTAGTAGTTTTCAGGTGGCATCTTGAGCATTTTCTATGTATAGTATCATGTTATCTGCAAAGTGACAGTTTTATTTCTTCCTTTCCAATTTGGATTCCTTTATTTATTTTTTCTTGTCTGATTGCTGTGTCTAGGACTCAGTTTGCTTGTTTATTCACTTATATAGTATCAATATAGACTCATGGATTCTTTTTTTAATTAATTAATTAATTTATTGGCTGCATTGGGTCTTCGTTGCTGCACATGGGCTTTCTCTAGTTGCAGCAAGAGGGGGGCTACTCTTCATTGTGGTGTGTGGGCTCCTCATTGTGGTGGCTTCTCTTGTTGCAGAGCACAGGCTCTAGATGTGCGGGCTTCAGTAGTTGCAGCACATGGGCTCAATGGTTGTGAATCATGGACTCTAGAGTGCAGGCTCAATAGTTGTGGCGCAGGGGCTTAGTTGCTCCGTGGCATGTGGGATCTTCTTGGACCAGGGATCGAACCCGTGTCCCCTGCATTGGCAGGTGGATTCTTAACCACTGCACCACCTAGGAAGTCCCGACTCATGGGTTCTTATTTTACTCATTGCATTATAATCTATTAGTATTATTATTAATTTTAATCTTCAAACTCTCCCAGATTTGGCCAGTAGGAGCCCCTTAAAGCCAGATCCTGGGTCCTTTTGACTCCTCATCATTCTTTGAGTACGTTCTTGCTTTCTGGGACAAGAATATATCCAAGGCTCAATGTGTTCTTTTCCTGCCTCAGCCGTGGAATCAGCTAATTTCTCCAGAGAGTCTTCGGGTTTTTTAAGTGGGAAATAGTACTTAAAAACCAAGATTGAGGCATTAGGTGTGTTCATTGCTACTGATGCATCATTCCTTCCAGGCCTTCCCAGTGGACAGCATACAGAGCTAGGGAGTGTGTGGGGACGTAACTTTTTTATTCCTGAGTTTGTATCTAATTCCAGTCAAACACCACAGGAGTTTGCCTTCCTTTATTCTATATCTGTGTCGTTCTTTCACAGTGAGAACCTTGGCTCCCAACAACAGCAGTATACTTATTCATTTGTTCAGTCCTATGATACACACAGAGTTGTTTGAGAGTTGCTAAACCCATAGCATGATTGACAAACCTACTAGTAGAGTTTGAGATTTGTTTGTAGTCCTTTGTGCCTTTAGACTGAGGGTGCACACTCTCAAAGTAGAGTCGGCCCTCCATTTCCATGTGTTCCCCATTCACAGATTCAACCAACCACGGATTTGAATGTTTTCTAATCTACAGATGGGGAACCTCAGATACAGAGAGCTGACTGTAAGAGACTTGAACACCCCGTGAACTTTAGTATCTGTGGGGGTTCTGGAATCAGTGCCCCCAGGATATGGAGGGATGACTGCACTGTTTTCAAAATCTGTTTGTTGGCCCCCAAGGTTATTTCCACATCCGTGGCTGAGCTCAACCCTGGCTTGCCATGGCAACAGGTCCTGCTGCACAGACTGGGTATTCTGGTCCCGGTCAGGGCCCTGCTGTGTCCCAGCCCCATTTCACTCCCGCTTCTTTGGGGTCACAAGTTTTATCTTCTGTACCATTAGGTAGCTGGACCAGCTGGCTCTCTAGACTCTAGTGTTTACGATTGGCCTCAGATTTGCTCTGATGATGATTTAGCATGGCTGACACCAGCTCCTTTTTCCTCCTCACCTGATAGCTGGGGCTCCTCCAGAGCCAGCCTCAGTGCTTTGAGAAGATGGCAACAGAGCCTCTCTTGTCCTGACCACAAAGGGCCTTTGTAACCAGAGCCTGCTCTCAGCTTTTCTAGGGCTCTGTTCACCTCGCTCTTCCCAAGCCAGTGCAGTCAGTGTCAGTCTTAAAAAGAAAGAGCTCACATCTATGAGGAGACATGCCCCCCGCCTCCATCCTCTGTTTATGGACAGAGCCATGAGATCTGGGGAAGAGGGTGTGTGCTCTCACTTCTTTGCTGCCTGAGCTCAAAGGCCATCTTCGTGTTTAGAGGCAGTGGCAAGGTTCTTTCTCAGAAGCCAGTTCAGAGGTCTGTGAAGGCCTGTGGTGAATCCTCACTTTGCCCTACACCCCGTGAGATTTTACTTCCAATCAAGGGAAAGATTATGTTGAATGGTGCCTGGACCCCAGGCTGGGTTTGTTCTGTGTTTGCATGGAGGCAGGATTTGAATCCAGGTCTTCTTTTTAGCTGAGTGCTTTCTCTGAATCCCTGTTCTTTCCTGTCAAATGCAATAACAACCGCCTCCCATGTTATAGCAAAGATCATATGAGATTCTCTGTAGAAAACAACAGGCCCAGAGCCTGGCTGCTTAATAAATGGCAATACTTCCCTCCTAAGCATCTAATGTTCCCAAATGCCTTCCAACAAAACCCAGCCCCCCTGTGAGCTGAAGAGAGGTAGTTATTGGGAGCAAAGTGCTATGACTACTTTCTGGTTGGGGTGATAACTGATAGTTCCTTCCTGTGTGACCCTTTAGGGGTGTTTGTACTTTAAGAGCAGAGGACCGGCGGTACCTTCCAACCACACCAATAGATTTTGCTGCAGTAGGTTTTGGAGGAAGGCAAGATTTTCTCCACACAGGTTGATGGAGTGGAAAGACTGCGGCACAAGAGGCTCAGGTCCTCCTCCCAGCTCGGCTGCTAAGTCATGAGTCACTGGCGAGTTGCTTCCCCCACAGAACACACTGACTCCAGTTTCTAATACTGGCACCAAGGATTTACCTCCCTGTAATCTGTGTGCTTTGCTGGAATTAAGGCTCCAGGGCATAGAGGGGTTGCCCACCTTCTCTTTTGGCTCCAGCTCTCCTTTGGGGCTCCTGTGTGGGGCCTGGCTGCCATTCTTGTGTCACTCTTGTGGGAAGAGGATTTTACTTCTGTCCCACTCCTGTACTGATCCAGATATATTTCCAGAACCTTCCTAAATCTTTTTTTTTTTTTTTTCCTGCACAAGGACGGAGGAAGCAGAGGGCATTTTGGATCCCAAGGAGTCGGAAAAGTTAAACTTTAATGAGAAGTGCACTCGGAGCCCACTACTGACCCAACTCTGGGTGACAGCCGTTCTCGGGTCCCTCTCAGGTAAGGAGCTGCTGGAGCCCGGCACCAGTTGGAGCAACTGGGCTTCTGTCTGTGTCTGTCTGTCTAGGGTTTGTTGCTGGGTCACACTGGGGACTGGTGCATCTGGGATCGTAGCTTAAGCAACCAGGGATGCTGGATGCAGGCTTGTCTGTGGAGCCAAGGTTCTGGACAGGCCTGGGGCAGCTGGGCCAGGTCCTCCCTGTTTCCAGACCAGCCTGCTCTGTGGCTGGGTCTGGGAGAAATCTTGTTCCTAGAAATCACATCCTCCTTATGTCCTGCCCTAGTGCAATAGCTCAGTATTATTTCTTGGAAACCTAGTTTCTCTTTAAGAAGATATAATTGATGGGCAGCTGGAGAGCATCTGGAGTGAGAATTGAGCTGCCTGAATTCATTTCACTTACTCACTTAACATTGACTCAGGCCAGCTAACATGGTCTCCTGCCTCCAGGAATTCCCCCTTAGTGGGAGAGCTCTCAACGAGGACTTCCCCCAAGCTAGATGGAAGCTTCCACACTGCTCATTGTAGTATTTTCGCAATTCACAGAAAGGTTAGGTTAATGGATTGAATTTTTCTCAATTTTTACCCTCCCTCCCTGCATGTTACCCTTAAAATGTTAGTACAAGCTATAGATCGTCTTCTCTAGATGCTGGTATCCAATAGTGCCTGATTTGCCAGCAGTCCCATTTAATTAGCTGTTGGAAACTGCATATGGATGCTTCCAAGCTTCCAGGAACCATGTCGCTAGGACAAATCTGATCTGGAAACTGCAGATATGCCCAACTAGAAGGCAGTATGATCTGTGCTAGATGCTAAATGTAGGAAGAAAATGCTGGGTCTTCATTTTGCCCCTGCCACCAACTTGGTGTGTGACCTTGGACAACTTGCTTCTCCTCTCTGGGTCTTATATCTTATCTAAGTTAACAGATAACGAATAACAGACTAATAACTACTGTTGCCATGGCTGCAATTTATTGAGCGCTTGTTAATGCTCGGCACTTTACGTGTATCATCTCATTTGATCCTCTTGTCCACCCTATGATAAGTCCTGTTCTTATCCCCATTTTACAGATGAGGAATCTGAGGCTCAGAGAGAGTAAATGGCTTCTCTGCCAGTGAATGGTGAGGAAGCCCTTTGCTACCTGGCAGGACCAGGTTAGGGCTGAGGGTGGGCCTTGGGCAACTCTGAGAATTCTTTCTGGCAGGCACGGAGGACATGCGTATCGACGAGAAGACTGTGAGCCCCCTCCTGCAACTGTCAGATGATCGAAGGACCCTGACCTTCAATGTGAAGAAGTCCAAGGCCTGTGCGGATGGCCCGGAGCGCTTTGACCACTGGCCCAATGCCCTGGCAACCACTTCCTTCCAGGCTGGGCTGCATGTCTGGACGGTGAACGTCCAGAACAGTTGTGCCTATAAGGTGGGCGTGGCCTTAGGCCAGCTGCCCCGCAAGGGTTCTGGCAGTGACTCTCGTCTGGGCTACAATGCCTTCTCCTGGGTCTTCTCCCGCTACGACCAGGAGTTCCGTTTCTCACACGATGGGCAACACAAGCCCCTGGCACTGCTGCGTTGCCCAGCTCAGCTGGGGGTGCTGCTGGACTTGCAGGCACAGGAGCTGCTATTCTACGAGCCAGCCTCTGGCACGGTGCTCCACACCCACCAGACATCCTTCCCTGGGCCGGTCTTCCCCGTCTTTGCTGTGGCTGACCAGACCATTTCCATCATCCACTGACCTCTGGCCATGGGGAGGCCAGGTCTACCTCCCCACCACCCTTTCAGGCCATGTTTCTACCCAGTGGCTTTTCCCCAAATGTTGCCTCTGCCCAACGGGCAGCTTTAGGAGGGGATCTCGGTACAACAATTAAATGCTGGATGTCTGTGGGTAACCTGCCACTCCCTGGGCCTTGGTTTCCCAAATCCACTGTGCATTTGCCCCTCTGAGGGTGTCTTGTTCACCACTTTATCTCTGGCACCCAGCATGGTGCCTGGTGCATAGTGAGTGGGTGATAAATATTTGGCCAGCGAGTTGGACGGATGGATGGATGGATGGACGGGTAGGTGGATGGATGGATGGACAGACTGGTGACTGGATGCATGTGGTAGACTCTTCTGGAGTAGCACTGCCTCCAGTAGATGCCATTCTCTGGCAGAAAAGCTTATGGCTGAAGCTCTTTGGTCCCCTCATTTCAGTGCTTCTCAGTCCTTTTCATGACATGGCACATAGAGAAAATATTTTTCTAGCACACAAGGGATTTGGAACTCCTGCTGTTGGCCATAGGACTGTGGCCTGTGGGACTGTGTCCTCCCCCACGTTTTGCCTGGACACTTGGAAGACTAAGGGAATCCAGTTTCCAGGTAGCCTGCCTGCAATGCACCTATTGGCAGCTCTGCCTCAGACTAGGCAGAGCTCCAGCCAGTGCCCACCCGTGGTAACAGGGACAAACTTTTTCCCCAACTGCAGCCGATACGTACCCCCACCTAATGCCTTCTTTAACATAATGTGGAAACCAGGGGAGGACTTCAAGCCAGAAAGAGCTGAGGGAATAAGAGGGCCAGCCTTAGGGAACACATACATTATTAAAGGTTTTAAAAGCTTGAAAAATTTCTTCCATGTTCTTTGTTGGTAATTGGGCAAATCCCCCAGGTGCCGGCTCAGATCTTAGTGATGTGTTTGCAGGCAAACTGATGTCTTCCTCACCCCCATACACATTCCCAGGTATAGGCGGGAGGCAGCTCAGCACACACAGCTCAAAGAGCCTGGAGACAGGGTTCTGTGCCCTGCATCGCTAGGACCAAGGGAAAGTCCCTTCCTGTCCTATGGGAGGTCACATTAAAACAATGGTCCTCCCATTTTTGTTTCATCTGGGAACACAATTCAAAGGCAATTTTACCTACAACTTACCTATGAGGCTCTTGGGCTCAAAGATGGGAGCCAGAGCCCTCCCCCCTCTTAAGTTTGCTCAATAATTTACTTGAAACACTGGGTGGATCAAATCAACTTTTCCAGCTGACGTGACTTCTAAGGCCCTTGCAGCTCTGAAACCACAGCTCAGGACCCATGCCCTCACTGCCTGACAACTGGGAATGAACGTTGAGTCACCTGGCCTTGGCACCAAGCCCAAGGAAGACAGACCCACAAGGGGTTTGGCCAAGTCTGAGAAGAGCTTCCTTGCCTTTGCCTGGGCACACTCTCTGCTCAAAACCTGGGTCAAAGCCCATTTCTTCTACTTGGCACCCAAAGGCCCCCACACCCTGCTCCCCCAACCACCAATCTAACTCCCCACAGCAGTCTTCAGCCCACAGTTGATGGGCCTGCTGCCAGGAATGCCCCTCTTATCCCTCTGCCCATCTACAGGCCACCCCCAGTTCAGGCCCACTCCACAGCCCTTCCCACCTGCTGGCACCAGAACATACACTGTGTGTGTGCCTGTCTGTGTGCTTTTCACCTGTGGCACTCCCTGTGCCTGGCACTGGGCAAGGCACAGGTGTCTAGTAAATACCAAGTAGAGACGTGTGTGAAGGGGCAAAGGCAGGAAGAGATGTGGAATTTTAAAAAGCCCAACCTACTTCTTCAGTCTCCAATGACTCCCCCCATATTCCCCGCACTCCTGCCACCTTGAGCTCCGGTCCCTGTTCCCTGTGCTTTCCAGGCTATGCCTATGACTGGGGTGCCCTTCAAGACTACCATCCTTAGGACACCTTCCCTGTTCTCCCTGGACCTCCACTGCACTATGTCTCACGTGACATGGATCCCATGCTACTTGTAACCTAGCAGTCAAGCCAATGGACTTCGGAGTCAGACCTGCCTAAATTAGAACCCCAGCTCCTGCAGGTACTAAACTGCGACCTCAGGCAGGCTACCTAACCCATGAATCCGTTTCGTCATTTGTAAAGTGGAAGTCACAAGGCCGAGGCCCACTAAGTAACTCTGATGGTTAAATATGCATATAAAGGCCTTGGCAGAGTACCTGACACACGGCAGGCATACATCAACACTTTCTTCTCTCATGACTAATTAGCCTGTTCCTTGTCTAAAATTTCCCCTTCAGGGAATTCCCTGGCAGTCCAGTGGTAAAGACTGTGCTTTCACTGCTGAGGGTCCAGGTTCAGTCCCTGGTCAGGGAACTAAGATTCCACAAGCTTCGCGGTGTGGCCAAAAAAATAAAAAAATAAAATTTCCCCTTCAGACTACGCGGTCTAGAGGGCAGTATCCCTGTAGCTCAGCTTAGTACCCTGGTTTTCAAACTAAGCTCCTCTAATCTGAGGCTTCCCAGGGGTAGAGTCACAGAGGCTTCAGGGCCCAAGTGAAGGGGCCCAGGACCTCTGCTTCAACCTTAGCAGTTTCTCATTTTTCCTGTTTTGCATGGTGGGGTTCCACCATGGGGTTCCTTTTGTCTCCCATGACAAAAGGCCCTGTGGCCAAAAGGAAGTGTGAAAGTGCTGGTTTTGAAGCTAGCTGGGCCCTCATGAATCTTGTTGGAGGTGAAGGGGGCTCATGGTGGAAAAGGGACACAAGTGAAGAATGAACCATCTCAGAAACCAGAAGCTGCTTCATGGGGCAGGGCCGAAAGCCCCCCGCTCACTGCTTTATGGTCCGAATGCCTTACGGAGGCTGCAGGGGAGGGGCGAAGGCCAGATCTCGGGGAAGGAAGGGGCTCTCTGTCTTCAATGTTTGTTGGGCCCGGCCACTTCCCTCACCAGACTCAAAGCCCTGGAGGTGAGCCCTCCAGGCGGTCAAGGGCAGGCAGGAGATGGGACAGTGAGGGGAGGATGTGTTCTTGGGGTACAGAATCCTTAACCGCAGGATCCAAAGTTTCAGGGCCAGCCACCAGGAAGCTGTGCATGCCTATGGCCCGTGCTCCCTTGTAATCACATTGGTAACTGTCCCCAACATGGGCTGCCACCGCCGGTTCCACCTGAGCAAGGTGCAAGGCCTCATGGAAGATGCGGGGATCGGGTTTGGACCAGCCGGCAGCCTCAGAGGTCAGCACAAAGTCAAAGTGTTCTCGCAGACCAAGACCCACCAGAATGTCCTCCAGTCGTCGGTCAAAGTTGGAGACCACTGCCAACCTCAGGCCTCGTTTTTGGCACCCTCTCAGGGTGGCCTCAGCCCCCTCCAACAGCTGCCAGGTGTGGGGACTGCTGAAGTCCTCGTACAGCTGGTCAGCGATGGGGGCCACAGCCTGGGCATCCCGAACACCCGCCCGGTGGAAGGTCTGCAGGACCACATCCAGCCACCACTGGCGGGAAGTGAGGCCGCGGCTCAGGCCATAGTTGGGGAAGCTGTGGCTCTGAGCCCTGTACGCCTGCCCGAAGGCCTGTCCCAGGGCTGCGGCCTCCACCTGCAGCCCGTGGGCCTGGGCCTTGGTGGCATATTCCTCCCCCACGGGTTGGCGGAGCCTGAGCAGCGTGTCCTTCACGTCCCACGTCAGCAGTCGTAACTGGAACCGGTGAGCCATGGGTCTGCAGGAGGGCGGCCAGGAGGTCCGCCTCTGCCTCAGGTCCCAGGGGCCAAGGGGAGGTTGAGCTGGACAAGACTGCCCCCCAACAACCTGGTGGTCTTCTCTCTCCGGGCTTAGTGGGTCAGATCTGCTGACACTCGGGTAACGTTTTCACAGCAGAAGGTCCTGGAATGAGAGGGCAAGTGAGGTGGAAGTTCAGGCCTTAGAGTCCGAGACAGACTGGGTTCAAATTCTGACGCTGCCAATTCACTGTGTGACCCTGGGAGCGTCACCCTCTGAAGCCGTCTCCTCATGTGTAAGAAAACCACAATGGGGACTTCCCTGGTGGCGCAGTGGTTAAGAACCCGCCTGCCAATGCAGGGGACACAAGTTCAATCCCTGGTCCAGGAAGATCCCACATGCCATGGAGCAGCTAAGCCCGTGCGCCACAACTACTGAAGCCCGAGTGCCTAGAGCCTGTGCTCTGCAACAAAAGAAGCCACCGCACTGAGAAGCCCGTGCACAGCAAAGAAGAGTAGTCCCTGCTCGCCGCAACTAGAGAAAACCCAAACGCAGAAACAAAGACCCAATGCAGCCAAAAAATAAATAAATAAAATAATAAATCTTAAAAAAAAAAAAAAGAGCACAAAGACTCAGCCTCACAAGACTGTTGGACTAAATGAGATTCTCTGCTCATTCCACCTATTACGTGCTAGATGCTGGGAAAGGGACAGATTTCTAGCCCCCATGGCATTCACAGGCTTTAAAGAACAGGGGATACAGCTATTGGCTAAAGAACTACACAAATACTTAAGCATAATGAAGGCAGCAAGTACATGAGGATATCAATCCAGAATCCCGATTTAGTCTCTGTTGTCAGGGAACTTCCTAAGCAAGTTAAGTTTCAGTGGAGATCTGAGAATGCCTATTCAGGAAATGGAGGTGATTAAATGTTCCTGGCACTGGAAACAATAAGTGCAAAGGCCCTGAGGCAGGGCAAGGAGTCTGGTGCTTTGGGTAGATAGGGGCCAGCTCAGGCAGGGCCTTGTAGGTCAAGGTAAGGAATCAATTATTATGACTGCTATTACTATTGTTCAGAACGTGAAAGACAGAAGTCTTTGCAGACCATCTGACCAACCCCTTGACTGTTCAGCCGGGAAAGACTGAGACAGAGAGGGGGAGATATCTGTCTAAGATCACAGCCAGCCAAAGGCACAGCCAGGACTAGAACCCAAACCTCCAGATTCTCTGGCCAGTACTCCCTTCCACTCCTTAGACATATTTGGATTAAAAAATAAATAAATAAAAAATCTGATTTTGGTAAACCTGTACAGCCCAAGCCAAAAGGCAGGACGGAGCAGCCTGCTCCTACCTGTTTTAAAGCCTCTCTGAGCCCCAGATGCCTGCCTGGGTGGAGAGCCAGTGAAGGATTACTGACTCAGTGCACAGAAAACAAACTCCTCAGCTTAAAGTCTAGACAGAGGCTGGAGGCAGCCTCTTGCCCCAGATAGAGCTGATTCCAGATATCCAACCTGTTCAGCTGAAACCTGAGGGGCCAGAGTTCAGAGTGCAGCCAAGCTGATGCTCAGGGACGGATCTGGCTGATGAATCTGGGGACAAGCCCCGGAGGAAGTTTGTCAAGGAAATGAATTTAAGTCAGACTGGAACTTAGGGAGACCAGTCCAGGTAGGTAGATGGAGGCCCAGAGAGGGGCGGGAACTCGCCCAGAGTCACGCAGCGAGCCACTGGCACAGCTAAGACTAGAACAAAGGGCCCGTAGCGTTCTCCGTTTCTGGAAGCCGCAGCTGCGGCCTCTGGCTGCAGGCCTGAGTCGCTCACCCTCCCTCCCCACCTCCAGGGCTCGGTGGCGCCAAAGTCCAGGCAGCCCGCGGCTAGAGCGACATCTCTAACCCTGCGGTACGCAGCAGGACCTGCCGCGCCCGTGCCCGGGGCCCACGACCCACCTGCCTCGCGGGGAAGCCGGTCAGGAAGGAAGTCGCAGCCTCACTGCAGCTCACGACAGGGCGCAGATGCTCGGCTGCGCCGCTCTTCTCCCGGATCCCAGCCCCCCACCTGCCCCTCCGCCTCTCGCCGCCCCGCCCCCTCCGCCTCGTCCCGCCCCTCCGCCTCTCGCCGCCCCGCCCCGCCGCCCCTGTCCCGCCCCCTCCTCTTGGCCTCGCTGTCCTCTCCGCTCCCTCCCGCCCCACCTTCACCTACCTCCACCCGGCGCTCCAGTCACCCACCTCACCGCGCTCCTCTGCCCTCCCCGTCCCTTCCGTGACCTCTCTGCCTCTTCGTAAGAACCCACACCCTCTCAGCTCCCCGTCCCGCACCCTTCCGCCCCCTACCCCGTCTCACCGTCACCTTGATCCCTTTACGTCCTCTCTGCGTGCCCTTGCGCCCCCCTCCTCCTCCCTCGCGGTCCCTCACGTTTACCTTCTTTCTGTGCTCCCTGCCTGCCCGCCACCTCCCCGAGGCTCCTCCGCCTCCCTTGGAGCCGGACCACCCCCACCTCCACCCTCGCCCCCGGGAGGTGCCCAGACTGACTTGGGACAAGCGGATTTGGGTCCCGGTCTGGCTTGCTGAGTGCTGGATAAACTTGGGCAAGGCGCTGCCCCTCTCTGGGCTGAGTCCCCAATCGGTGCTAGGAGGGCAAATTGCTTTCAGTTGGAAACCTGTCTAAACCCAAGACAATTTGCTGAGGGTAGAGTCTTTTGCAGTAACCTGATTTTTTTTTTCTTTCTTTCTTTTGATGAAAAAACAGTTGTCATGTTTATCTCAAAAAGGATTAAAAATACAGAGTGTACAAAGTGAAAAGCAAAACCCCAACTTCATTCATTCACTAACTGCTTATTGAACATTTACTCTGTGCCTGACCCTGTTCTTCATGGAGGATACAGTGAGAAATAGGACAGGGTTCCTGCCTTCAGGAACATGGCACTGGCAGACAAAAATCATGTAAACAAACAAGATTTCAGAAGTGGTAAGAGCTATGGAGATAGAAAACAATGGTTTCATGAACAGTGGCGGGGGGTGGGGGGGGGGGTGGGGGGGGGTGGGGAGTCTCTTTGGATGAACCAGTTAGGGGAGGGAGCGAAAGATCTGAAAGGCAGCCAGCCAGGTGAAGATTAAGGACAAGTACAGCTGAGCAAAGGCCTGAACCACTTCCCAGGGATTGCTGCAGTTTTGGTTGTTATGCTATCAGACATTTTTCTGGGAGCACACAAACACTCATGCAGTTTTCTTTCTTCCTTCCTTCCTTCCCTCCACCTGTTTTGTTTGGTTTTGCTTTTTATAAAAACAAAACATCCTCCTGTATTCCAAGGCTGGTCTGTTCATTTCATTAACTGCCTCACCTGCACTGGGCTCAGGCCTGGGAGGAAATACAAAGTTCAGTCACAGACCTTGGCTGGCAAGGGAGAGCCTGACTCCAGGCCTTTCTCTTTCTCGAGGTAAATTTTTCAGCAGAGAAAAAGGAGCCTCTCGTGTCACAGGAAAGCCACCGGCAGGCCCTGTTATTTTGAAACAAACTTCTTTTTCATTAGCCAGTTCAAAAAATGGGTCCACTTCATGGATATAGTTTTCTCCCTAAGGCAAATGATAGAAATTCCTAGAGGGTTTCATTCTTTGATCTACCCTGTGTGGACTCTGGCCTAGTGATTGCTCCTGGAGACATCTGGCATGCCACAAAACTGGCTGCTAGTTGAGGTTATTTTTCTTTGAGAAACCAGGCTTTTTACATGAGGGCTTTTTCCTTGAGATTCTTACCTAAAAGCACTAAGTAAACCCAGGCTGGGGCCACCAGACACACGTCTCTCTCTTTATAATTTCATTTAGGGAATTCCCTGGCAGTCCAGTGGTTAGGACTCTGTGTGGCCATTGTGACTAAGTTCAGATAAGGGCAGAATGATGTGTGCAACTTTCAGGTTGTGGCCTTATAAAGAAGCACCATGCTCTCCACTTGCCCTTCTCCTCTTTCTGCTGACTGAAAAGAGGACCTGATGGTGGGAACTGGACTCACCATATATGATCATGAAATAGAAGCCGACATGTGTTGAGGATGACAGAACAAGGCAGGACCCATGACCCCCACACCATATGGCTGACATAGCCTGGACTACTTAGAACTCTATTTCCATCTTAAGTTATCGTTATTTTGGTTTTTGTTATAATTACTGAACTTGAATCCTGACTAATATAGAGTGACTGGGGAATGACTTTAAATTGGGTGTCAGGGCATGTTCCTTTGAGGATATGACACTTAAACCAAGATCTTAACAATGAAAAGGAGACAGCCATACAGATTTTGAGGAAAAGCATTCCAGGCAAAGGGGATGGCCACAGATGCAAAAGCTCTGAGATCCCACCAGCCTTCAGTGTAAGGAGGGAGACCTTGCCAATCATGGTGCCACATCTCCCATGCCATTGTTTAGTGACTGAATCGAGAGGCTGGTCATGTGACCTGAGCAGGGCCAATCGGAGACCTCCAGAGATTTGCTGTGTGAATAACAGGATAGAAAGGGTCTGTCTTTCTCTGGGATTAAGGACCATCTAAGGATTGTGTTGCTGTCAAGTGGCAAAAGCCCATCTTAGAATAAGGCCAAGCTGAGGCAAACACACGAGAGCTAGGAAGGGAGAGAGGTCTCCATGAGAGCATTTGACCCTAGATCCAGCTACACTTGACCTTATTACAGCCCAGTTATGGAAACCAGTTATTTCCTTTTTTGCTACTGAATTAAGTTTCTATCACTGGCAACCAAGAGTACCCAGAATAATGCAGAATATGGGGTGCTACAAGTCACAGGCCCTAATATGTGGAATTTGGCAGAGTCCACACGGGGCATGGGTCAGGATTCCCCCTTCCTTAGTTGGGAAATTGGTAGTAAAATATTTGGTTTAAATGCCTGTTGTTTTGGGGGATCCTCAGCCATACGCCTACTGAGGTAGTTTTAGGGATCTTAGTGAAACAAAAAGTGAGGACGATGGGATGTGTTGGCTATTTGTGGTGGCCTTCAGGACGTCCCACAAGAGACAAGCCACAGTTCAAGCTGGCACATCTGAGAAGGAAATAAGAAAATCAAATCTTGTTGAGAGAGACCCTTGATGCTCACCAGACGCCTGGAAATCTGAGAATAATATGCCTTGCTGGTTGTGAAAGCTGAGTTCTCTACCCAAGGATAAGATTACAACTAGCAAGAGTAAGGCACACAGCAGGAGACAGGGACTGTGGAGGAGCCAGATGCCTTCATGACCACCCAGATCCCTCCAGCTGCCTGCCTGGCCATTACTGCCTTTGTAGACAAAACACAGTGGAGCACGGGCGGGGGTGGGGTGGAGCAGACAGTAGGCTGGTACCTCAGGTGCCAAGTCCTGACTCCAAGGCCACTCACATAGACCATGATTCCTGAAGGCAACTCAGACCCTTGGTCTGGCCCATCGGAGCTAACAATAGCATCGTGTTCGACCTGTCATTTTGTTATTATTTACTGGGAGGTGGTGTGGCACCGTGGCTAAGGGTAGAGGGCCTTGGAATTGGGCTGAGTTCACATCCCAGCTTTGCTGTTTTTGATGACTGGGGTTCTAGACCCAGTTCTGCCACACACTTGCTGAGCGGCCCTGGGGGAGCCACACACACTCTGCAGGCAGAGCTTCCTCATTGCAAACCCACGCCTTTCACCCTGGCCCCCTTCCAAGCTTTCCCACCTCAGGAAATGGCCCCTCGGCCACCTAGGAGCTCAAGCCAAGTTTGTCCTTGACATCTAACCTACCTCCTGAATCCATTCCCTTCTCCAACCCCACGGTCACCACGCAGTCTAGGCCAGAGTGGCCTAGAAAATCCTTTTTTTTTTTTCCTTTTGGCCACAACACATGGCATGTGGGATCTCCGTTCCCTGACCAAGGATCTAACCTGCACCCCCTGCAGTGGGAGCTCAGACGGAGTCTTAACCACGGGACCGCCAAGGAAGTCTCTCAAACGGCTTTTTAAAAATGCACATCAGTCATTCCCCTGCCTAAAAGCCTGCAAATGACTTCCCCTTCTCTGGGAATAATGAGAAGGCTCTCCATCTTCCTTCAGCATGGCTTCTGAGGCCCTGAACATTTTGGCCCTGGTCTCTCTCCGCTCAGTTCAGGAATCTTTTCCTCGTCCTTCCCTGTGTTCCAGCCACCCCGGCCTTCCAGCTCACCTTAGACCCAGGGTTCCCTCTGCTGGGAATGCTCTTCCCTAAGCATGTCTCAGCGTGACCACTCATTCTCCAGGTCTAGGTTTAAATGTCCTGGTGACCTTCACAGCACCTGTCACCACATCATTGGTAACAGGTCCACCTCTCGGTTCTCCTCAAGGAGCCTCATCATCATTCAGTGTTAACTCCTGGGGGCTCTAGACAGTTATTCGCTCCCTGAGGACCGTTTGTACCTGAAGGGCAGTGTCTGTCTCCCATCTCCTTGTGCCTGGAACAGAGCCAGGCCCCATATTTACTTGGCAATGATGAATGTAGGATGGCCTTGAAGAACGTTCCCTTGCACACTAACCAGAAATGAGCTCAGGGGCCAGGAAGCCAAGAAACTGAGATGGTGGAAGGTTCTGGGGTGGTCCAAGCTCCGAGACCCATCGATGGCTGATCTCCCACAAATGTTTTGGGCTTCTAGGTGACTCAAGTCCCAAAGGCTGAGGACAGAATGAGGTCAGCTCTTCAGTTAAGTCGGCCACAGTTCTGGGGAAGACTTACCAGGAATCACAGGGGAGCTGCCTCTGACTCAAATAATTCTAAATTTTAAAACAGGTTGTACTGCTTTAATGTCCAAACTGACGTTGCTTTGGCTCTAGAGTTGGGATTGTCACTTTGCAGACAGGCAGGTGGACTTGCAAACTATGCCCTCCTCACCTGGGCCTGAATGTCCACTGGGGGGAAACATTATATTGCCCCCTCCCTCAGAAGAATGAATGGAAACCAGTTGCTCTAGCCAGAAATCCACAAAGGCACCCCTGTTTCCGCCCATTCCCTCCCTCAATCCCCTCAGCGTGAAAGCATCAGCAAAATCTGCTTATTTCTATCTCCAGAATGTATCCTGAATACATTCTGCTTCCTTCTCTCTCCACTGCCACCACCCTGGTCCAGGCCGCTGTCACTGCTCCAGGGGTGGGCGGTGAGGTGTCTGCAACAGCCTCCCAACCAGGCCTTTTCCGGCTTGCCCCTCCATTTTATTCACAGCAGCGGAATGGGGGACATTGGAACACATATAACTCCTGGTTAAGATCCTTCAGATGGCTTTCTATCAAATGCAAGTTAGAACCCAAGCTCCCTCCAAGGTGCAGGGTCTACCTTTCCAACCTCCAGTGCTGAAGCCCACCTTCTTCTTCCTCCTCCAGCTCCCAAGCAAGGCCCATCATCTGTTATTCTCTGTCTCAGACCGTTCTTTCCTTCGAAGCACTATTACAATGTGTGACTGCTTTATTTGTCTGTTTTCTTGTTGTCTGTCACCCCGATTCTCCTTGCATAGATTCCACACAGAGACAAGCTGAGGTCTGTCCTGCCACATCCCCAGGACCCAACACTGTGCGTGGGCACAAAGCAGCCCTTCTTTAAAAATGCCTCCTCAATAAAAAGCCTTTTTGGTGGTGGCATCTCTAACAGTCAGGAACTCTCCCTTTGCTTCTGAATTTCAATCCTTAGGCAGTGTTCCTGCCTGTTAATGAATGAATCTTTTCTGCTCGTTAATGAGTAATTCTTCTCTGGGTTTATGGCTCAGAGAACAACGGGAGATCTCAGGCAGCCTGGCAACCACTGGCCTGTGTGGGAATTACCTTCTGGTGGAATCGCAGCAAATCTCAACTTTAAACCCAGGGTATCAATTTAAGTCTCGGTCCCAGTGCACCCAGCTCTGCTGCCAGAGGCCTTGAGCTTTCCAGAGCTTCTTAGGGTCCCAGATTCAACTGCCCTCCTCTTCCCTTCATGCTCCAAGCCCTCCCAGGCCCACCAGGCCGATGCCTGTGCCTCCTGGTGGCTTTCAAGCTGAAGCCACACCAGAGGAAGGAGCTGGGGTGGCAGAGGTGGGCGTCAGGGTTGACCCAGGGGAGGGGTAGGGAAGACTGGGAGAACTCATGAGGCTGTGGCTGTGAGTGGGAAGATTTGGCATGCTGGCAGAAACCACCCAGGGCTTCTGGGAGCCTGCCAGCATGGAAGCAGGAAGAGGGCACGAGCGCACAGTTCTAAAAGCATCGTTTACTTTGGTTTTGCTTTTCCGAGGCTCAGGAATGAAAAAGTTCTGGTTCTTGGGTCTTGCACACTTTCTCCATCACTCCTTCAGCCACTGCAGTAGCTGAGGCGTGTAGTAGGTGATGATGATGTCGGCACCTGTGTTGGGAGAGAGCGGGAAGCAGGGGAAGGGCAGGGCGTCAGCTTGGGGAATACCTTCTGGGAGATGAGAGCTGGGTGGGGGGGCGGGGGGCGGGGGAGAAGGCTACCATGAAGAGGCACAGCCCACGGGTGTCACAACCTAAGACTGACTCCAGTTCCAGTCAGTCCCAGCTCTGTATATTGCGTGACCTAGGGGAAGGCATTCTCTTTCTGGGCCTCAGTTTGCCAATGTATAAAATTGCATAGTGGGGGAAACAGGTAAGCTGTGAGTTCCTTCTCCATGCTGTGTGCTTAACCATCAAAACCAGCTGTCATTTATGAAGTGACAAGCATATGCCAATTACACGTAGCATCTCATTTAATCCTCTCGACAACCACGCACCAGCTATCTTATCCCTAGTTTATAGACGAGGACACTGAAGTTAGAGAAGTGGCTTGGCCAAGGTCTCAAAACCAAAAAGTAATAGAGGGCTCTGTGTGTATCACTGTTTCATATCTTGTCCTGCAGTTTCATGTCCCTTGCCCAGCTTGTCTGTCTAGATCACTGGCATTTCCAGGCATGAGACTCCAGGCTGTCTCATGACTTGGTTTCCCTATCTGGGCAACATGCCTATCAGTCCCTGTGGCACAGGTCAAAACTCCCCACCCCTGCTTGCTCACCTGCTCTGCGGAAGGCGGTCATGACCTCCAGCACGGCAGCCTTGAGATCAAATGCCCCGGCCTGGGCTCCGTGCCACAGCATGGCAAACTCTCCAGAAACGTGGTACACAGCGAGAGGGAGCTCAGGGTGCTGTAGAGAAGCAGCGGGGGGCAGGTAGGTTGAAGTGGGGGGTGGGTGTGCCTCTAGGAGTGTCCCTTCCTCCCTACTCAGTGTGTGACCATCTTGAGCCCCAAGCCCTGAGTCACTGCTGTTGGCGGCCTGGCTCATTCTTGAGCTGCTAAAGAGAGCTGTTCAAAGGCTCTTGTGAGCGCTGGCACAGAGGCCCACAGTGGCTTCTGGGCAGGGCCAGGGCCAGGGGTGGCAGGGTGGGGGGTGGGGTATTCCTGTTCCCAGGCAGATTGCTCCAACTCTGAGATTCCACAGTCCCTCGATCAAAGGTCCCAGGATCTGTGGACACGCTCTCATCTTCCTGAGCCTCCTCTGGCCTCTGCCCTGTGCTTACCTTGTTCTTTACCTCCCGCACAATGTCCAGGTAGGGCATTCCTGGCTTCACCATGAGCACGTCAGCTCCCTCCCGTACATCCCGGTCCTAAAGGATGAGGCATGCTGTGGGCACTGTGTGGGAGGCGAGGCGACAGGGGGACACCCTGGGCGGGGCTGGAGCTCTGGTCACTCACCACCGCGCGCAGGGCCAGGCCTCGTGCTCCGGGCGGCAGCTGGTAGCAGCGGCGATCTCCAAAAGCTGGGCTCGACTGAGCCGCGTCCCTGGGAATCAGAGACGCCAGGGTGGGCTCCAGCTCTGGGCTAACGGGTCAGGATTCGACAGCAGACCCCTGCCCATCCCACTCACCGGAAAGGTCCATAGAAACAGGAAGCAAACTTGGCACTATAGCTCATCACGGATACCTACGGGGAGATAATAGGGGTCTCAGCTCAGCCAGCCCTCCATATGTCCCACGGTGAAGTGACAGGGAGAGGAAGAACCCAGGCTGCAAGTGGAGGCCTGTGTCCTAATCCCATTGGAGCTCTGGACCTTGCTTTCTCCATGTGAGGTGCAGACATGGGGGCAGGTCTGGTCCAGGCTCTCTCACCTCCCCACGCCTCGCTCCTACCCTGTTGCCGAATCCATGAGCCATCAGAGCCTCCTTGATGGCTTCCACGCGTCCGTCCATCATGTCCGAAGGGGCCACCACCTGACATCCTGAAGGGCAGAGGGTGGCCTTCAGAACTCTGGGACCCTCCTATCCACCCTGCTACCTCCCTGACCTGGAGGTGCTCACCCCCGCTGGTGGCTCACTCACCTGCCTTGGCATAGGCCAGTGCCACCTCTGCCAGCCGCTGGCGGCTCTCCTCAGCTTGGAATGACCCATTCTCATTCAGAAGCCCTGTAGGACAGACAGCTGGGTTTGGGGGAACATCTCGGGCCTTGGACTGTCCCCACCGCAGTGAGAGTGCCAGTAGCAGCAGGGCTGGTGGAAGGAGGGAAGCTCACCGCAGTGACCGTGGGAGGTGTAGGGGCACAGACACACGTCGCAGGCCACCAGGAGGCCAGGGAAGTTCTTGCGCAACAGACGGATAGCCTCGATAGCCGGGGAGTCCTCAGAGTCGGCCGCAGAGCCCCGCTCATCCTAGCGGCAGGGGAAGGACACAGTGGTGTGTCTGTCCCATGAAGCCTTTGGGAGGCACAGTGACCAGCCACCAGAGCACAGCCCTGGCCCTCTCCTTTATCACCACCACCGCCCCTGGACGAAGAGGCACGGAGAGGACCGTTCCCATTTTGCAGAAGGGACCTAACTTGTCCATTCAGAGCTGCAGCCCTACTTAGTTTCTTGACCCTACACGGCTGCTGTTCCAAGGGCAGGGGCTGTGTCTGTTCACCGGTGCCCCAGGGCCAGCACAAGGCCAGAGCGAGGGTGTGGTCAGTGTGGAACCTCAGCTTATCCTCACCCAGCCTCCCCCTCCCTGCCCCTCTGACCTCTCCTCCAATGTGTCACCTTGGGAACTCTGCTGGGGACCCCAAAGATCAGGACGCAGCGCAGGCCCTCCTCCACCAGGGGCTTCAGCATCTCTTCCAGTCGGTTCACACCGTACCTGCGTGGAGGTGCTGAAGTGAGGCAGGGCTCAGGCAAGGGTCCCCCCGCCCCTCTGGCCTGTGCCTCTGTTAAGAGTCAAGGTGCACATGGCACCAGGAGGGCTCAAGCCTCACAGAACAGGGAGGGGCAGGAATGCACCCACCAAACCAATGGGAAAACCGAGGCCCCATGTAGCAGAGCAATGGGGTTCAGCTGTGGAAGGCCCCTTCAAAGTTCTGTTATTGAACTCCCATCTGAAGTTCAGCTCTCCTCTGCTATGACGCCTCTGGTGATGGGTAGCTCATTACTGCCCGAGGCTGCCTCTTCTCTTGTGGCACTATTCTGCCCCCCAAAAAATCCTTCTGAGCTGAAGTCAGCCTCTCCGGATCTTCTACCTCCTGGGTCTGCTTCTGCTTCCTGGCACCTCCACCTGTGAAATTGCTCCCTCCATCATAACCCTGCCCTCCCTACCCCGTCTCCTACCTGGCCACTCCTGGGAGGCTGGCGATAGGCTGTTTGTCATCAGGTACGTCCCTGCAAGAGTGGGGGATGGGCTATGGATTGGCAGCTGTGGGAAGGGCCAGTGGTGAGGGGGTGACTGGGAGGGATGGTTGGGAAGCTGGGAAGGAACATGGAGGTGGAGATGGTGGGAGGAGGATGGGATCCAGTGTCTGGTTCCCCTGCCCGGCCAAGCCCAGGGCCTGAAATAATAATAGGAACAACAAGAATAACAGTGACAACAAGCAACTGTACTCAAAGAACAGTACTCTTAGGAAGGAGTCAAGTGGTTAAGAACTTGGACACTGAGGTCAGAAAGTCCTCACTTGCTATCCCAGCCACTTAACTGACTGGGCGACCTTGGCCAAGTGGTACTCTCTTTGAGACCCAGGCCCTTCATCTGTATCCTGGGTCGATTCATTCATTCATTTGGCAAATATTTATTGAGCACTTACTATGTGTCAGGTACTGTTCTAGGCTCTGGAGATACAGTAGTGAACAAAACAGACAAAAATCCCTGCCCTTGTGGAGATGACATTCTAAGGGATAATATCCGTATTTTTCTCATATGAATACTGTCGAGTTGAATGAGATCATATATACAGGTGCTTAGCATACTAGTACCTAGGACACAGTAAGTCCTCAATACGTATCAGCTGTGCTATCATGAATGATCACGACTGCCACCTCTGACACGTACATAGCACTTCACAACCTACAGAACATTTTCTCAGCTTCTGTCTTACTGCAAAAACTCAGGATGACAGGCAAGGGTTATTTTTATTTTCCAAATGGGGAGACTGTATTTTACCCACTTTACCCCCCACAACATAGACACCTGCTGTGTTCACATGCGTGTGCACACACACACACACCCAGCCCATCCCCTGCTGATCAGAGACCTGGCTCACTTGGGGACTCACGTAACAAAGATGGGGTAGATGAGGTTGGAGGCACTGAGGCGGGCAGCAGCTGTCTGCCAGGTCCGAAGCAGTGGGTGGAAGTAGCCGCTGTGCAGGACCGACTGGGGCTGCATGGTGGGCAGGGAAGGCACAGGGCAGCTGGCTGGTTGGAATGGAGGGCTCCTGGGGGGTCTGCCGCGTGCTCAGCTCTGTGGGGGTGATGACAGGCGCGTGAGACATGGTCCCTGGCACCAAAAGGTGGTCACATACCCCCATGCTCTTCCAGATCCCTGCTCTCTACCCCAGTGCTGCTCCTACTGGGGTTCATCAGTTCCTGCCGGTCTGCACCAAGATAAGCAGACACATGAAAGCAGGCCTTCAGAAACTTCCAAAGCAAGCTGAATCTAATAATATAAAATCTGGGTTTGTATTTCATATAGCCTCTCTCTCTTTTTTTAAAAACGACATGTCTCTAATTATTCATTTTCATTGCATTTTACCAAAGAATCAGTCTGGGATGGACTGGACATTACTATGAGAAGCCCTGATCCAGCTCCCACTTAAACTATGCCTATTCCATGAACGATGGCCATGGGCATGGCCGAAATTTTAGAAAGGTACAGATGAGCAAAAAGAGAAAAATCTCCTGTAATTCTACCTCTAGGGAAAAGAACTGTTAACTGAGTGGATTAAGTAGCACCATGCCCGACAGACAGACACCCAGTGGAGCGGCCACGGAAGCTGTCTTTTCCAGCCCGAGAGCCTTCCCCTGCTCCCTGAGCACTAGCCACGCATGGCCACGTTCTGGCTCACCCTCTTTCCCTAGGAGGCTGGTGCTCTTTTCACAACTCCCCCACCCCCAGTTCCTACCAGGTTCTCCACGAGGCGGCCCCTCCCTCCCTCTCCCTCCGCAGCATCTCTTCTTGCCCCAATCACAAACTCTCATGTATAACAGTTCTCTGTGGACCTAGCTTATCTTGTCCCAGAAGGCAGAGCTTCTGCAGGGCAGGGTCCACACTTAGTTTGTTTTTGCCTCCCCCACAGCACTCTGCCACATCGTAAATATTTAACCACGTGAAGAACAAGACAACATGCCCTAAATGCCAATTAAGGGGTGTAAGACAGAAGGAAGCTGGGGCATCAACATTTGTTTCTTGAACACCTGCTATGTGCCAGGCCACGCTGGGCACTCACACCCATGGTTTTTCATCCAGTTGGCAATGCTGCCCTGGGAGGTCGGGCTGACTGAGTGCATCTTGGAAAGGCGGAGCCTACCAAGAATGAACCATGACTTCCAATGTGAGTTAGGAAGTCAGAAGCTTGTTGGAAGAAGATAGGACTTGAACTCCGTTTTGCAGGATGAGTGGGTTCAGCTTGGCAGAGGGAAAGGGGAGAACGTTCCCTCAGGAAGTGAAGGAAGGGGCCAGGGTGGGGCAGGAGCTGTGGACTGCTCTGAGGACTGAAGAGGCAACTGAGGATGTGTGTTTGGAGGGGAGGGGCCGAGGGGGGCCCAGACTGAGGACAGGGAAGATTTCTGAGCAGGGGACAGGGGAGGGGCCTGGTCAGAGCCTGGCTTTAGGAAGATAATTCTTGCAGCATGAGCAGGGCTGACTAGAAGCAGAGGAGGACAGAAGCTGTGGGGGGAGAGGGGCGGGGAAGGAGGGGCCATCCTAAGGTGGTCAAGAGGCAGTCTCTTGGGGCGGATGCTTTAGCCTGCCTGACCCAGAGGGCAGCAGAGACAGGGACAGGCAGGAAGAGGGCGGTGGGGAGCTGAGCTTGGAGAAAGAGGAGGTGGAGAGCTCTGTTTCAGACACTTCCTTTTGGAGGTGCCTAACAGCCAAGCAGGGGGAAAACAAAGAGCCACCAATCTCTCCTTGTATGAATGGGACCTCAAGGCCCAGAGAGGGGCAGGGCTGCACACTCTCTGGGCCTGGTGTGGGGGCTCCGTTCGTACACTGATGATGCCTTCCCCTCCCCCGCTCCCCCGTCTCCCAGGCCCCCCTGGCTGCTTCCCAGCTAGCTCAGGGGCCTGTTCTGGCTGATCCTCCTCCTTGGCGGGGTTGAGGTTATCGGGAGTCACACAGGATCCACACCCCTGGGCCAGCCACATCATCTGACACAGGGGCAAGCCAGGCCTCCCCAAAGATGTTCCAACGCCCATATGAGCAATCATTCAGCACATACAAAGTCCTGAGTGCCCATTTTGTGCAAGATTCTGCTCTCAGGTCTGCCAAGGATTAGCCCAGCTCAGAGAGGTTAAGTCACTTGCCCAAGACCGCACAGCTAGTGACCGAGCCAGAATTTGAGTTTGTTGTAGACAATGAGTGCAGGGTTTTACCTACTATACCCCATACTACTGGTACACACTTGATTCAGTAGGCGTCTCTCTGCCGATACTGTCCCTGCCTTGGGGTTGGAGAGATGGAGGATATCAGAGAAAAATATACTGAGTGTATGTTATGTGCTGGGCACTGCGCTTGGTACTTTATACATACATATTATCTCATTTAATTGCAGAGAATTGTTCTAACTTTTAGGGATAAGGAGATGGAGGCTCAGAGAGGTTAAGTGACTTGCTCAGTGTCATTCTGCAGTCATATCACATTTTGAAGCTAGGTCTTTATGTCTCTAACTCAATTCTCAGAGGACAACCTTTATAGCAGCTGGCCCCGGCTTCTGGAATCCAAAGCTGCATTCCACTGGCCTCAACCCTGCATCTACTTCAGAAGGCATCTGAGGGAGAAAATGCCTTCTGCTTATCAGAAGCAAAAGGGCAGGGCTGCCTAGGGGTCTTGCAGTCCGGTTAACCAGGAGGAGACTAGGCCTCTGAGAGTGGCAAGGGGGCGGCCTTACCAGGGCACTTCCAGTTTTATCTTTCTTTTTTTTTATTTTTAAATTTTAGGATTCAGCGAGAGATTTGGAAACTGGGTATTAGTGCTAAAAAAATTAAAAAGTGGAAAAACACCAATTCTGTTTAATCTCTTACATTCCACTGTGGAAATGAGGCTGCAGAAAGGCAACAGGAGTTGTTTGACATCCACAGTGAGTCAGCTACAGAGCTGGGCTTGACCATAGGTCTCCTGGCTTCTACTCAAGTGCTCTATTACCTGCCCTACAGGGAGTCATTCTGTGTCACATGTGCTTAATAAACAAACATCTGTTTTTGTTTGTTTGTTTGTTTCTGGCTGTACCACATGTCACATGGGATCTTAGTTCCCCGATCCAGGGATTGAACCTGTGCCCCTGCAGTGGAAGTGTGGAGTCTTAACCACTGGACTGCCAGGGAAGTCCCAATAAACAAAGATCTGTGCAGTAGAACAAGACCCCCCGAGCAACAGAGGTGCTTCTCTGTTTGCAGAGCCAAATCCAGGTGGAGGTTTTGCTTTGCCAAAAGTCCCTCAAAGATTCGAAGATTTTCACATTCTTGTGAGGGGCACTTCTCCCAAATCAAGGGCGCCTGTAAGCCTCAGCTTAAATCCTGTGATACCACACTGAAGACAAGGGCAAGCCACCATGGGATTCAGAACAGGTTAGCTTAACTGGAAGGCTGTAGCAGGCAGTGCAAAAAGAACAATGTTTCAGGCTCAAACAGTCTCAGGTCTGCTCTGTGCTCTGTGTGTGACTTTGGACAAGCTTGTGGAAACTTCATTTCATAACCTATGAAATGGGAATGATACTATCAAACTTGCAAAGCTGCAGAGAAGATCAGAGATAGTGAAGAGGTATGTACCTGGCACAAGTAGCCACAGAGTAAATATGCAGCTACTTTTGCTATCGTTAGGAGAAGAAATGAGCTGACTAACCTCCTGGAGTGCCATCACAGCGATGCCCTCTGTACCACACCCAGAAGGGAGAATTTTCACTGACACCTGGATGGGCCACAGGGTCTTCCAGGATATCTGAGGTGGGGACCCTGCCTTCCAGCAGCTTATGTGGTGGAGGAGAAATTGTCACCACACAGATGCTACAGTAGAGGGGTGGACTATATGCTATGGGAGGGACCTGTGTCTCTGGGAATCAAGGATGGATGGCTTCGTGGAAGAGGGAACACAGAGGGATACATAAAATTTTAGATTGATTGTGAAAGTATCTCCCTCCTTAGAAGGTAACTTCCTCAACCTGGGAGTAACCTAAGTTGGGCTCTGAGAACCACCACCAGGAGGGGCTGAGAAGAGCTGCAGGGCCTGATCCCTCCAAGCTGTGCTCCGCTGAGGATTCCAGAGGCTGTGACCTTGGCACAGAGGGTTGTGAGCTAGTGCCAGCGATGTCAGGCTCTGCCACTGCAGGGGAGGAGTCAGTCAGGAGGGCCAGCTAGGTAGAAGGTGGCCAGGGCTGAGAAATCCAAAGCCCCAGAAGGGCCCAGGGGAGCAGTTGTCAGGCAGTTCTGAAAAGGATCCAACTGACTGCCTGTTTATTCAACCCACATTTCCTGAATATCTACCCTGGACTTGCCCTAGGGCTAGGAACAGGGATTAAAGAGAAGAAAGAGATCCAGGCCTTGACTTGGCTTTGAAGAGCCCAATCTCCTCTGGGTTTAGCCATTTGGAGCTAAAAGGAGAATCAGCCAGTTCCACGAACTCCTAGAACATATTGGTTAAGAGGTTCCTTAAAGCTTGCTGATTACATCATTGAAATGATGGTGACACTGGTCCAAGATTGTGCAGGGGGTCAGTAGCAGATCTGAGGCTAGAATCCAGGTCTCCAGCAGAAAAGTCCTCAATGTCCACCATTACCCCTCGATACTTTAAGCATAGATTTCAAAACTGCTTATCAGCAGAGCTGGGCTCCTGCAGAGCTCTGGGTGAAGGGGGTGGGGGAGGGAAGAAGTAGAACCGTGGCTCTGGACCTGGCTGCAGCTGGCAGCACGATGGTTAAGCGTGTGGGTTTTGGAATCTGTAGATGTGGGTTCAAATCCTGATTCTGTCACTTTCCAGCTGTGTGACCTCAGTTTCCTCATCTGGTAAATAAGGTCCTGAACCGACCTCACTGGGCTGTTATAAGACTGAATGGGCCAATGCATGTAACATAGGTACAATCCAAGCACAGAGCGGCTGTTATTGTTTACACCTCCCTCCCCTATCCTGCGAGGAACCTCGGGCTCTGTCTGCACTGATGGAGACTGCTCCAGCAGTCTCCAAGGGAATGGACCCCAGAGAGGAGACTCGGAGCCCAGACCCGGGTCCCCAAGGGCAACGGCCACGCAGAGACCCCAACCCCGCTGCAGCAGGACGATCTATCTCTAAGAGCCCAAACAGCGGTCCCACAGTGACTCCGTTCCCGGGCTGCACCGCCAGCGCTTGTGGCGTACAGCACAATCTGGGTCTGGGGGCACCCGACTTTGGTGCCACAGGCCCCGCCTCCAAGTCCGCCACCTCCCTGAGTCCAGCCCCACTCACCTGCCTCCCTAAGGAATTCGGGACGCCGCTCCCGCCACCGCTGTCGCGCGCTCTGGTCTCCCGGGGCCCACGTGGGGGCGGGGCGGCTCTCCCGGAAGCAGCTCCCTCTTTCACAGCCCGCCCCCGGCAGCCTGCAGGCCACGCCCCCTGCGGGCATTTTGCCTGCGGGCAGGTCAGGTCCTACCGCGGCCCCGCCTACTACGTCAGCAGGCCTGGCCAATCGGGTATGCCGAAGGGCTGGAGGGCCCGCCCCTCCGTTGAGGGTCGCGCAGGAGCTGGGGAAGGCCCTAGGGAGGCCACTTGGGGGCGCTGGAGCGGCGCGGGCAGCGTGCTGTGTGAGAACCGGGCTCGAAGGTGGTTAGAGCACTGAGGTTTTCTTTATAACCCCTCTCTTCCCAAGCTCTCGCATGCTTGGCGCTGGTTGTTTGTTGAAAGAATAATTAGACGTCAAGGACATTAAAACAACACCATAGTGCCTAACACAATAAGTCCATTTTTGCGGACTGAGCATTTTAAAGTTGTTGAGTTCAGCACCAGGCTACCCTCCAAATTTTCAGAGAAAATTTATTCCAGCGTAATTTCTCAGGGCTCACTCTGTGCCCTAGTTTGGGAGATGTGATGTGAAAGACATGGGAACTTTGGTAAGGCTCCAAGTCTGATAGGGGCATCAGATCTGTCTATGATGGGTACAATGAGAGATTTGACCAAAAGTCTTGGGGGAAAGATGCAGCAGAGTATGTGCAAGGGCAGGAGGGATCTGGTGAGGCTTATGAGGCTTGGGTGAACTGGTAGCATCAGACGCGTGAAATAGGGGTCGAGATCAATACTCTAGCGAAGGAATTCCTTTTTTAAAAAATATGTATGTATGTATGTATTTGGCTGTGACGGGCCTTAGGCGGGATCTTCGCTGCAGCTTGAGGGATCTAGTTCCCCGACCAGGGATGGAACCCGGGATCCCTGCATTGGGAGTGAGGAGTCTTAACCAATGGACCACCAGAGAAGTCCCAGGAATTCCTTTGTAAAAGTGAGGCAGGGATTATTGAAAAGTCGACTTTGAACTGTGAAGAATATCAGTGGGTCGTATTGCACTTATTCTCAGATTTTATTTCTCAAAATCTGTACTGCAAACCAGTTTTATATTCCAAGTCTAAGAGGCAGAGAGGCTTAATGCTGGGAAAATATGACACTGTTTAGTTCCCAGCTACTAGAGTCCTGATCTGTGTTCAAATAAGGAAGGTGGTAGAAAGAAGTGTTTTTTTGTGCATTAAAGAGTCAGGGACATACCATACATTTTACATTCACTTATCTAATTTCGATTGCAACTGTGTTACTATCCTCATTTTATAGACTGGTAAAACAATTGCCAGGAGATTAATTTGCCCCATGTCACACTGGGATTTCTCTTCAATGCCTGCTAACCATACTCCTTCAACTCACAGAGGTAATTACTATTTGTTTTTTGCCCCCAGTTTAGATCCCCTGCCCAACAAGTCTTTCACAACACCTCTCCTGGACTTCCCTGATGGTCCAGTCGGTGAGACTCTGTGCTTCCAATGCAGGGGGCATGAGTTCAATTCCTGGGCAGGGAAGTTCTACGTGTGGCATGGCATAGCCAAAACAACAACAAAATACCTCTCCTATCTCTGAGTTTATTGATACCTGAAAATAGTTAGGACCATCTGATACCTCTAGGATCCCAAACAGGGGGGAAAATTTAATAATGTTGCTGTTTGGTGTAATCTGTTTTTCCCATGTCACTCTTATTCTTGACTGACAGACCTGTTCCCACTTCTCACCCCCCCCCCGTAAATATAATTTTACCTTAATCTGTCCCTCTTACCCACGCATCTTGGATGCAACAAGATGAATAAATCTTTTTTTTTCCTTTTTTTTAAGCTCTTTATTGGAATATAATTGCTTTACACTCTTGTACCAGCTTATGGAGTACACCAAAGTGGATCAGCTGTATTTATACACATATCCCCATATCCCCTCCCTCCCGCGACTCCCCCCCACCCTCCCTCTCCCGGCCCTCCAAGGCATCACCCATCCTCGAGTTGATCTCCCTTTGTTATACAGCAACTTCCCACTAGCTATTTTACAGTTGGTAGTATATATACGTCTATGCTAGTCTCTCACTTCATCCCAGCTTCCCCTCCGCCCCTCACCCTCCCAACCCCGTGTCCTCCAGTCCATTCTCTGCATCTGCATCCTTATTCTTGTCCTGTCACTGGGTGCTAGATGAATAAATCTTAAATATAATGTTGAGCAAAAGGAGTCAGACACAAGAGAACATGTTGTATGATTTCGTTTATGAGTGCAAATCCAGGCAAAATTAATGTGCTGGAAGTCAGGATAGCAACTGCTACTGAGGAGATAGGAAAGTGACCAGAAGCGAGAGCAAAGGCTCTTTTTAGGATGCTGGCCAAGTTGTTTATCGATCTCAGTGTGAGTTTCATAGATGCATTTATTTAATTAATTAATTAATCTTTTTTGGCTGCACCCATGCTGCTTGTGGGATCTTAGTTCCCCAACCAGGGATTGAACCCAGGCCCTCGGCAGTAAAAGCATGGAGTCCTAATCACTGGACTGCCAGGGAATTCCTTCATGGATGGGTTCAGTTTGTGAAAATTTATCAAGCTCTACTCTTATTTGCACCTTTTAGTACGTATATTTTACTTACTAAGTAAAAAAGTAAAAAAAAACCCCACCCCCCACCCCCCAATCCCTACTAAATTATTGAGTGCCTCCTAGGTAGCTACATGGCATTGTGCTAATGCTTGAGAAGAGCGTGAAAAGAATTAGAGATTAGTGGCTGCCAGGGGCAGGAGGAGGGAAGCATGGGGAATAAGCGCTTGACTGGTATGAGGTTTTATTTTGGGGTGATGAACATGTTTTGGAACTACATATAAGTGATGGTTGTGAATGTGCTAAATGCCACTCAGTTGCTCATTTTAAAATGGTTAATTTTATGCTCTGTGAATTTTATCTCAATCAAAAAAGAAAATTGGTTCACCAAATGCAATGTGGTATTCTGGATTGGATCTTGGAAAAGAAAAAGCACGTTAGTGGAAAAACTGGTGAAATGCAATAGTGTGGCATTTAATTGGTAGTTTTTTCTTGGTTTTGACCATGGTTATGTAAGATTAACATGAGGGCAAACTGGGTGATGGCTGTACTCTGCTACTTTTCTGTAAATCTGAAATTGTTCAAAAATAAAGTTTATTAAAAAAAAAATAGAAGGCTGTGGACCACTGGAACAGAATCCCAGCCTTTATAAATTAGTGGTAAGTGACTTCTCTCTGATGAGCCTCAATTTCCCATTTGTGAAAACAGGAGACTTTTTGTAATTTTGCGTGGGTAAGGATGGTAATCCTCCCACCTTCCAAATCCAGATCAGAATCTCTAGGCATGAAGGGCTGTGGTTAAAAACAGATAAGAAACATTACCTTGGCCTAGTAAGGAAACTTCAAAATCCAGATACCACTACAGGATTGATAGAGGTGTGGCTGGGAAAAACTGGTGGATGACCTCAAAGATTCTTCCCAGTCCTTGAATTCTATAGTTTTAAGTTATAGTCCCCACTCTCAGGAAACATGATTTTTCTTAGGTAATCAAAGTTTGGTAAGAACTAAAGTCATGTGGAAGGACAGTTCTTTGGGGGATTCATTCTTGCCTGGAGCCTTATGTTGGAGTAGAAGCATGTTACAGTAGAAGGTAAGGTGAGCCCTCCGTAAGCAGTAACAGGTCTAGGTGTGGATTTGATTTAACAGAAAGCAGTGAGGGACTGTAACATAGCAATGTTCTAGGAAGATCCACCTGGCAAGCGGTACAGAGAGGAAGCTAGGGGAAGCAGAGATGAGGCAGGAAACTGAGCTCAAAGGAAGCCATGGAAGTCCAGATGGGACCTGAGGCCTTGGCTGAGTGGTGCTTATGGGAATTAAGGAACAATGTATTTCTAGGGACTTCCCTGGTGGTCCACGGGTTAAGACTCTGTGCTTTCACTGCAGGGGGCTCCAGTTCAACCCCTGGTCAGGGAACTGAGATCCCACATGCTGTGCAGCACGGCCAAAAAAAAAACACAGTATATTTCTAGATATATGCCCCTATGTTCATCTCGGCATTATTTACAATAACCAAGATATGGAAACAACCTACGTGCCCACCAACGAATGGATAATGATGTGGTGTATATATACAATCGAATACTATTCAGCCATAAAAAAAAAAAAAAGATGAAATCTTGCCACTTGCGACAACATGAATGGACCTTGAGGTTATTACGCTAAGTGAAATAAATCCTACAGAGAACCACAAATACTGTATGATTTCACTCATATGTGGAACATAAAAAACTAAAACAAACAAAAACAAACCAAATCTACAGAGAACAGAGTAGCAGTTACCAGAGGGGGAGGGGTGAGGGAGAGGGAAGAATGGGTAGAGAGAGCCAACAGTATGGTGATGAATGGAAAATAAAGTTTTGGTGGGCACCATGTTGTAGAGTATACAGGAGTAGAAACAGAATGTTGTACACATGAAAGCTATGTTATAAATCAATATTACCTAAATTTAAATTATACAATTTACATTATACAATTAGAAATGAATATATTAACATAGAATGAGCAAACTGGAGTTGAACTATTTCAGTAATCCTTAAATAATGTTCTTCTGCTCCAAAAGCAATCAAGTACTTGATAACAGTGCCTCTGATGTCTACTAGAAGCCAAAGAGATTAGTCTTTAATTTATCACATAGAGTACAAATGTTATGCTGTGTTTGTATCCAGACTTTACATTTTCCTTAGGCTACTATTATGAAAGAAAACAGATTATCTTAGACAAGATCATAAAAACGATTTCTTTCCTATTCTGAAGCCATTGTGCTAATTCAAAGGGAAATGAAAATGTGTAGAGAAGAGAGAAACGAAAATAAAAACAAGGCCTTGCTGTGTACGTGCCACTTTGCTAGAAGTCTTGTTATCTTTCAAAATTCTCCTTGCAAGGTAGGTATTAATACTGCCAATTTAGAGATGAAAAAACTGAAGTTCAGTGTATTTAAAAAAAAAAGATCATCTGTACAGTAACCAACTATGAAACACTATGTGTATGCTGTTTTCCCAGAGACGTAATATTGTGACATTGTAACCAACTCATAGAAATACCATCGATATAAATTTCAAGGAAGAAATAAGAAAAATATATTGAATAGCTTTGTCTTTCATACAAATATAAATGTGAGAGGCAGGAAAAAAAAAACAAAAAGTGATGTTTCTGCTGTGGAGAAGGAAAAAGCCACTGGACCTGATGCCTGTTAGGGCTGTGCACCTGTGAAATATGATTTGAAACAGCTATGTAGATTAGAGGTAATACAGTGTTATATTTGAAATCACGGGAGATAACAGCAGTGTTCCTTCATAGGGTTTAACAGTTAACACTTGAAAGTATTTAGAACAGTGCCACACATACAGCAGGGATTCAATAAATGTTCGGAGTTGTTAAGCATCTAGTATGTATAGGGTGCCCAGCAGAGCCATGGAAAGCTCTCACTGTCGTTGAAGAGCAGCACCCTTGCTTGTTAACAAGCAGCATCTGCTGGTCATCCCAGGTGATGCAGGATCCCATATTTACAAGGGTCTGGCTCAGTTCATACCCCAAGAACTGCAGAGAGCAAGATCAGTGCTCCTCCCCAAAAGCACACTTATAAACGAGAAGGATTAAAGAGGAGTCATCACTTTTAACAAGAATGTTCTTTATTTACACAAAGCTTTATAATTTTCTCAATATTCTCCACTCATTTATCAGCAAACTTTCCACTGTATTCATTTAACAAATTAACAGTGTCAAACTACACTTCACTACCTTTCAACCTCCAAGCACTCAACTCCAAAGATGAACAAAAACGTGCTTGGAGCACCAAATGGAAAGAGAAGAAAACCAGGAAAGGTCAACAGAGATACTTCAGAAGCAGTTAAAGGGAATGGGTTAGGGGAGGAATTAGATTCCTGAGCACCATCAGATTTCCCTTATGGTTCAGAGAGGTTTACAAAATCATTTTTAAAAGTCATGAGATTAGAACTAGGGAATCAGAGGAAACCACACTCTGGAATATTAAGCAGGTCATTCAAGTTCCTAGATTGGCAGAAGTGAGAAAAAGAGGGACAGAGAAAGTGGGAATGGGGAGCAGAGGAGAGGCAGAACAGAGACAGAGGTGAGAAGTACTGAGGGAGAAAGTTGTGCCTAGAAGAAATAAAAGTTTGGAACTTGTCATGAATGGGAAGAATGAAAAGCCATAGTCACAAGTCTGGGAGATGGACTACAAGAAGAGAAAGCCTGGAATTTTATACCCTCCAGGAGGTGACGACAAATCCTGAAGCTGTACAGTGGCAGGCAGTGAGGTGCATTTAAGACTAAACCATCTGTTTTATAAGAGTAAGACATTGGCAGCCTTGCTTGACTAATTCTACTCTGTTGATTTAAAAGCATTATGTGCCTAGAATGTAGCCACCCCAACAGGTTACATGCCTACAGTCAACATAGAAGGACTCCAAGCCAAGTGGGTCTGTACAAACCAAAATTCAATTAATGTTACGGTTAAGTGAAGAGACAACAGAACAGATTTCATTGTTCTCTCGAACCCTTTTAGTAGTTTCCTAAAGTTAAGCCATTCTGATCACCTGTAATAAGCTAGTATTGCCAAATACTCTACAAACAGGCTGACCATGATCAAACCTCAATTATTCCTGAGCCTTGACTGCCTCTGTGATCTGGAACACAGTCGGCAGCATGGAAGTTATTATTACTTTTTTGCGGGGCAGGGAGGGAACCAGGGATCAACAACTGCCTAACTATATGTGTAAGGAAACAAGAGAGATCAAATTGGCCAATTAAATTAGCCATTCAGAATCCCTCTTGCCAAAAAGTCACAACCTTGAGACTGACTGAGCAAAACAGGATTCTGCTACTCATGCTCTGAGTCTGGGAAGCGCTGGTTTTGATGATAATTCTGATGATAATTCAGTTTTTATTTTGATCTTCTCAGGTGCTCCTGCCTAAGACCACTCTGCCCAGCAGGAAAAAGCTTCACACAAACGTGTATGGCGTTTCAGAGCCGTACCTTCCAAGGTGTGTCTCCCCACCCTCTTCAGTTGTCCACTTCCTCCTCTTCATTCTGTTCTTCTTCCTCCAGCCTTTCCTCATCTTCATCGTTGTCCTCATCCCTGCTCTTGTCTTGCTCTTCCGAATCTGTTTTTTTGTCTTTGTCCTTCTTCTTTTGCTCTGAAGCTTCCTTCTTGCCTTTCTGCTCCCTCCTATAAGCTGTAAGGATGAAGAGAAGGGGGTTATGAGGCAAGGCTGAACCAGACTGCAGCAGCTAACTCCACTGCATAACTGGAAAAGCTGAGGCACAGAAGGAAAAATAACCTGCCCAGCATCACAAAACAGATACGAGGTGGTGCCTGCCATCTAAGTCGCATCCAGGACTTGCTTACCAGACTTAAAGGGACCCAAGCTGATAAAGACTCACGGCCAGGTGAGCAGATCACACAGGATGAATGTGTACTTGGATGAGAAAACAAAAGGGTAGTTACCTTCCAGAGCTTCTTTTAACGGGGTAACGAACCGCTGAAACTCCATCTCCTCCATGGCGGAGAGCACATCGTTGGCATTCAGCGTCTTGCGTTTCCCTTTCATCGCGAAGTTGTTGGCACTGAAAGAAAGATTAAGGGCTGTCGGATGCCCTCTTGCTGCGTGCGTATGGAGTGGCTGGGAAAAGGAGCACCCAGAGGTGGAATGGGAAAGCCTGCATGCACAGATTTTTGTGACTCGGTAAGTTCCTCCCCTCCCTGCACAAAAAGCTTAAGACAAAGTTATTGTCTTATTTTGTTTCAGAGGTTGCAAGACCTGGACGAGGGCGCTGAACCTCCCTCCACCGAGGTAGAACCTAATTACTGGGGTTTGCGGGCTCCAGGCCATGAACTCCGAACCAGGAGGGTCTCTCTACGCCTCCCTTATGCCTCAGCCCAGCTAAGCTCCGGCTAGCTCTGCCCGCCTCACCAGGATGTGGCGTAGAGCACGAAGACGCTGGCGGCGCGGGAGATGGCGCTCCGGGCCTCCTTGGAGATGTTGACACCGTCCGGGAGCTGTGAGAAAAGCGGGGGTGAGGAAAGCTACCGGCCCAGGGAAACACCCCTGCCCGCTCGTCCGCCCCTGGCCCGTCGGCCAGCCGGAGCTGCTCACCGCCTCCTTGATGATCCTGGTGATGACGGCATTGGGCAGGTTTAGGTCCTCGGGCCTCTCCGCCATTGCCGCGGCCGGGGCCCACGCCTCGGACCTTCTCTTCAGGCCGCTACGGCGTCCGGACTTCCCGCGTCGCCACGGTCTGACCCAACGAGGCTTCCGTCCCGCCCCGCGTTACCCACACCGTTTCCCACAGTGCCCCGCGCGCCACAGCCTCCCTCCTTCCCCCCTCCCCCAGCCCCGCCTCCGCCTCCAGTGGCCTGTGTATTCGAACTTTCCACGCCGCCATGGTTTTGACCCGAGGGGCTTCCGTCCGGCCTCACCGGCCCCTGGCGTCCCTTCCCAGGCTCGTTTCCCTGCTTCACGCCACCATCACATCTGGAAATTGCTTAGCAAATTAAGTATGGCTCACTGGGGATTCCGTCCTTTTCCCATAGTGCTCTGCGTCGCTGCCTGGCGACGGCGCAGCCTGGTGATAATCGTGGGAGACGGAGGCGTGGACTGAGCCAGCAGGGCGGGGCTCCTTCGGACGAAAGGTGGGGCCTGTTACCCACCTCTCCGCGCGTCGAGGAGCGGCAATGTTCTGTGGGCTTCGGCCTCACGGCCCTTTGCCTTCTGCTTTGGTGCTGTGGCCCGCTTTCTTCTAGTTCCCTTTTTCAGAACGAAGCGGGAAATCTTTCTTCACCTCTGCCAGCACTAATGTCCACCTCTAATCTTTTTTAGCCCTCTCAACTTCGTGGTAATGGTATTAAGGATAACAGTTACCTAAAATTTTTTTAACGCAGACTACGTTGCGAGCACAGCACCAGGGCTGGCGACACAGCGATGGGCATGACTAGACCTTGGGGCTCAATTCGGGCTGGTCAGGTAACAAAAGGGCAACACGCAGCCGGTTGTAAGAATAACGTAACGTATTCGCATTAAAAAACAAGCCCCCTTATAGTTGTATTTGTTTTTCAGTTCATCGAATTGTTCATCGTGCATCTTTCCTAGTCAAAAACATTTTCATGGTTTTGCAGTGGGTATTTAAGTTCTATCATGTTCCTGTCACATGAGTAGAAATTGTCCTCACTCCCACTGAGCAGAAACGCTTCTTTTTTCCCTGAAACCTGCTGTCTCAGGTCACCCTTAGTTTTCCCGTTTTTGATAGAGGCATGAACATAGAGAAATGTTTTCCTATTATAAGAAAAACAACGGCAAATGCGGTGATAAATGGCAACTGAAACGGCTTCAGAGATTGTAGGGTTTGGTGGAAGAACTGTCCACTTAGATAGAATACACCTGGTTTAAAGATGTCAGGAAGTGCTCAGCTCCAGCCAGTTGCTATCTAGTTGGAATTGGGCCCCTGTGTTGTTAGATATTTTGATCTTTAAGAGAAGCCAGAAATCTGGACATTATGGACTATTTCCATCTTTACATAATGGCTCAAAGTGCAGGCCAAGCAAAACAAGTCACAGGCCAGGTGCAATCCCAGGCCAATAAGTTTGCTATCTTTGGTTTAAATTATAAGCTCTTTAGAACAGGGACTTATTTTGTTCATTATTGTTCTGTATGCCCATAACAGGTCCCCTCACATATTTGGTAGTCAATAAATGTGTTAAGAGAAAAAAGAAATGGACACTGTCCTTAAAATAGTTATTAGGGATCAGGTGGTAGTGATTGCCTAAAATTTCTAGAGAGAGAGAGATGATAACATTTATTGAGCACCTGTTATATATCATACATAAAAGTACATAATCTCATTTAATGCTTCTACAGTCCTACCTAGGGATTTCCCCTTACCTACTTTATATGAAGAAACAGGCCGAAGGAGGTAAAGTCACTTGCCCAAGAGCATACCGCCAGTAAATGAAAAGCCAATGGCTTCTAATGCAACTGCCAGTCAACTGATTTGCTGTTTAAGCAAACCCATTCATTTCTGGTGGGTATTTTAGCCGCCTGTATGAAAACTGGAGCATATTGAAAAATGAATCTCTTCCAAAGGTTCGAGCCATCTAAAGCAATTCTATGACTCAGCTGTCTCTCGGTGTCCACGGTGGATTGGTTCCTGGACCCCCAGTGTATGCCAAAATCTGAGGATACTCAAGTGCTATATATGTTAGTTATAATTTGATGAGGCTTTTTGGAGATGGTGGCATCTTCTCCCTAATGATTAATGAAGGGGAAGAGGAAAGTATGCTAGTATTTATTTTGAGCTATATGCCAGACCTTTTAACATCCATTAACTAATTGATGGGTGACCCTGTGAAACAGGCTTATCCTTATTTTGCAGCTGAGGAGACTGAAGCTCAGATTGGTTGAATCTCAGGTCGCTCAGCTATTAATTAAATGGTCAATTAGGAGAATTTCTGAAGTCAGTCTGAACCCAAACTCTTGTAAGTCTACTCCATGCTGAGATTTTTGTCATACTTGCTTGTTCATCAATTTCTGATTATCCTGTGACCACCATTTATCTATATGGTTCAATAGAAATATTTTATGCTTTGAGTCCACATTAATATCTGGACTGCCTGGCTAATGTATAGCATTCCCTAATTATGTGGTGGTTGTTTCTGCAGAGGGCTAGAAAACTGTAAGATTGGCTTTTGTCCTAAACCATTTGTGGCTATGGACTTGCCAGATGAAAGCCAGTGGGATGAGACTACCTGTGACCAGGCTGTTTGTCAGCATCCACAATGCTGGGCCACTATCCGCCGGATTGAGAGGGGCCACCCTCGAATTCTGGACTCCTCCTGCAGAACTTCTCTGGATGCTGAAGGTGAATTAGCCAGCCCTGTCCCCTTCCTTACAAGATCCTTGAGTTGTTTCTGTTTGGCTTCCTTTCGACATGTTATAGGTGTTGTGCTCTGGTCTTTCAGACAGACTCCCAATGCTCAGCATTGTCAACATCGCAGATTCCTGCTTCCAGGGCAAGAGACTTGCTCGGAGTCATTTATCGGGGTTTACCTTCACCAAGGCTCACACTTTGTCACAGTGTTCAAAGTTTGACTCCAGATTTCAAGGCAGGTAAATTATCATGGAATCTTCCTTAAAGGGCTTTCTGGGTTAACTTCCTTTGCCCATGCAGTAGACTTTGAGAATGCTAGATTAAAAACAAAACATTAATGGTAATTCCCTGGTGGTCCAGTGGTTAGGCTTTCACTGCTGTGGCCCAGGTTCAGTCCCTGGTTGGGGAACTAAGATTCGGCAAGCTACATGGCGCAGTTGAAAAAAAAAGAAAATATCAGTTCACTTTAAAGGAGTGATGAATAGGCAGTGGGAAACAGAAAGTATTCTTATTTGTCTTGTAGGAGTTGGTTAAAAGAGGTGGGGGGCATATTAGTTTTCTAGGGTTATCATAAGAAAGTACTATAGACTGTGGGGGTTAAACAACAGAAATTTATTTTCTCACACTTCTAGAGGCTAGAAGTCCAAGATTAAGGTGTTGGCAGAGTTGTTTTCTTTATTTTTTTTTTATAAATGTATTTATTTATTGGCTCTGTTGGGTCTTCATTGCTGCGCACGGGCTTTCTCTAGCTGCGGCAAGTGGGGGCTACTCTTTGTTGTGGTGCGCGGGCTTCTCATTGCTGTGGCCTCTCTTGTTACAGAGCACGGGCTCCAGGTGCATGGGCTTCAGTAGCTGCGGCACATGGGCTCAATAGTTGTGGCACACAGGCTTAGTTGCTCTGTGGCATGTGGTATCTTCCTGGGGCAGGGCTTGAACCCATGTCCCCTGCATTGGCAGGCGGATTCTTAACCACTGCGCCACCTAGGAAGCCCAAGTTGTTTTCTTTTGAGCCCTCTCTCCTTGGCTTGTAGGTGGCCGTCTTCTCCCTGTGTCTTAATATTATCTTCCCTCTTTGTGTATCTGTGTCCTAATCTCTTCTTAAAAGCATGCCAGTCATAGTGGATCAGGGCTCACCTGTATGACCTCATTTTACCTTAATTATCTCCTTGAGAACCCTATCTCCAAATACAGTCAAGTTCTGAGGTACTAGGGAGCTAGGATTTCAACATAAGAATTTGGGGGAACACAATTCCTCCCATAACAGGGAGTATCTCATCAGCTTCTGTGGGTCTTCAGAAAACTGTGTCCATATATGCTTTCTTATCTTTTATTTTTAGGTATGAAGTTATTTGTAAGCTCTCGAAGGTAGAAGCAATGGTTTCCTTTTGAATCTCCTACAAAGTCCAGGCACCCAGTTAGTGCTTGCTGATGTTGGAAGCTAAGGGATGAGTGTCTGTGAAAAACTTAGACTTAAAATTCAAAGGCCCTGTTGCCTGGAATCAAAGCACTAGTGGGGGCCCTTATAGTGGTTTCTTTTTCCTGTTTGATTTAAGCAGCCCTTGATTATTTCTGTTAGGCTAAAAGGTGGTATAGGAGACGTTAGGAATATTTTCTGGTTTTCTGGGACTTGAACCCTGAGAAAATAGTGGCTTCTTGCAGTCAGGGCCTGTCAAAGCAGACTATGACATCATTTGTTTAGTTGCTCATTGAATCTTCACAAATATGTCTTAGTGGGGGCCACTTTGTTGCACACTGGGGATATGACAGTAAACAAGATAACAGTCGTTACCTCCAAGGGGCTTTCAGCCTAGTTGGGGAGACAAAGAACCATTCAGTGTGATGTGTGTGGTGAGAGGATTGACCACTTGGTATGTGGAAGCACACAGGAAGGGCTCCTAGCCCAGGGCACAGTCTGCTATACAGATGGCATCTGTGCCTAGACCTGAAATCAGAGCAGCCTAATAAAGTGGGGGTTGCAGGTGGGAAGTGAACAGGAAGAGAGTTCTAGACTATAGCACATGCAAAGGCCTGGAGGCAAGTGAAGATTCTTTAGGTAGCAGGAAAGTAGCTCATTGTGTCTAGAACATAGAGCAAGAATGGTCAGAGATGAGGGTGGGGAGCTAGAGTAAAACTAGGGCGTCTATGTCACAGAGGACTTCATAAATCAGGCCAAGGAGTTAGATCTTTATCTTACACCTCTTTGCAATATTCATTTATACATTTAACATTTTTTTTTTAGGAAAATAAAATAGCAAATGATATGAAAATGTAAAGGGTTGATATTCTTTTTTATTGTGGTAAATATACATAACATAAAATTTACCATTTTTGCCGAGACCAGCTCGGCGACTCGAGGTGAGTGACGGGTGCCGCAAGCTTGAAGAAAACACAGACTGAAGAGAAAGATGGGACCGGGGGACTCAAGACCCCTAGGATCAAGAGCCTTGCTGACTCATCCCACGTTGCTTTTATTGGTTTCTCAGCTAACACTCCCAGGTTAATCCCATAAACAATCAAAGGCCTCACATGACGGGGGCAATTATCTTTGCCTCCTGGGTCTGATTTGAGCAGGTGTGGATCTGAGCTGGGCATGGAGAGCAAAACAGCCCTGGGGGCAGGAGACCTCTCTCAGATATTAGGGGTCTGTGCCCTACCCCTGTTGGCCCCTCTGCGACTGTGCCTGTCTTAGGTTGTTCCTCCCTTGAGGAATCTTACCCGTCTCTGGCTAACCAGTCATCCTCCAGGGCCAAACAGGGTGATATAAGGAAGGCTCTATGCACCACCCCTGTTGGCCCCTCTGCGGCTGTGCCTGTCTTAGGTTCCTCCTCTGAGGAATCTTACCCGTCTTCGGCTAACCAGCCATCCTTAAGGGCCAAACAGGGTGATATGAGGTGTGCAGTGAGAAAGGGGCTGTGCTCCTAGAGATGGCCAACCCTCTGCCTATGGCCCCATAGTCTCCACGCCCCACACCCTCAGCTCCTCCACTGCTCAAGCAGGACATTCTGAATCCCATCGCTCGGCCCACATACTTTAACATTTTCAAGGTTTCAGAAAGGCTCCTGAATGTCTTCCCACACATTTTAACCATTTTTAAGTGTACAGTTCAGTGGCATCAAGTACATTCACAATCTTGTGCAGCTATTGCCACTATTCACTTTTAGAACTTTCTCATCATCTCAAACAGAAACTCTGTGCCATTAAACAATAACTCCCATTTCCCTCCTCCCTCCAGCCCCAGTAATCTCTATTCTATTTTCTTTTTGTCTCTGTGCATTTGCCTATTCTAGATACCTCATATAAGTGGACTCATACAGCATTTGTCCTTTTGTGTCTAGCTTATTTCACCTTGCATAATGTTTTCAAGCTTCATTCATGTTGTCACATTTTTCAGGATTTCATTCCTTTTTTTTTTAATAAATCTATTTTATTGGCTGTGTTGGGTCTTTTTTTGCTGTGCATGGGCTTTCTTAGGTTGCGGTGAGGGGCTACTCTTCGTTGTGGTGCTCAGGCTCCTCATTGCCATGGCTTCTCTTGTTGTGGAGCACGGGCTCTAGGCACGTGGGCTTCAGTAGTTGCAGCACATGGGCTCAATAGTTGTGGCTCTTGGGCTCTAAAGCGCAGGCTCAATGGTTGTGGCTCACGGGCTCTAAAGCGCAGGCTCAATGGTTGTGGCTCACAGGCTCTAAAGTACAGGCTCAATGGTAGTGGCGCATGGGCTTAGTTGCTCCACGACATGTGGGATCTTCCTGAAGCAGGGATTGAACCCTTGTCCCCTGCATTGGCAGGTGGATTCTTAACCACTGCGCCACCTAGGAAGCCCCTTCATTCCTTTTTAAGGCTGAAAAATAGTCCATTGTATGTCTGTGCCACATTTTATTTATTTAGCATGTTTTTGAACATCTACATCAAAGTTACTTAATAAATTTTTATTGATGGTGATGTAACTGTCTGTAGTTGGAGAGAGAGAGGCATAGGCTGTGAATTCAGTTTGATGCAACAAATGGTTGTGACATGTTTGCAATGTGCAATGTCTGGGAGCTGTTCCAGGAAAAACAGACAAAATTGAAGGAGATGATGAGACCCTACCTTCACTTGGTAGGCATTAAGCTCAAGGTTTTCTGTAGATAAGTAGGAGACTTTTCCTCATAGTACTAACCTTATCATCCTAGTAAAGTAAGCCTTTTGTGACTCGGTTTCATGTTTGGAAACTCTCATTTTTTAGGCCTTGGAAGGATTTACGTGACAGAGACTTAATAAACCGTACCAATAGATCTCCCAAAGTAAGTCAGAGATTAAAAAAGGTACTTCCTCAGCATTTTCTCTTTACTAGTAGGAATAAAATATTTGCCTTTATTTAACATTCAGGATGACTATAATCTGAATAATGATAACTATCTAATATTGGGCCCTTACTATATTCCACGCCCTGCGCTAATGCCTTTACATGTTATACTGTTTCTAGAAATCCCAGATACAGTGGGATTGATTTGTGGCAATTTGGCATAAGTAAGAATTTCCTATCTCTGTCCTGCACAGAGCACATTCAGCTAGTAAGTAAACACTCATCTCATAATAAAGGGAAATTAGAATGCAGGAATGTCAGATCTAAATAAGCCTCAAGATCATCTACACTTATGACTTTCAAACTTTTTTAGCTATGACCTATGGTAAGAGATACATTCTACAACAAAATATCATGGAACAATCCTTATCCTAACTATGAGTGACATACTATGAAATTTTCTATCCTATTCTATTTCATTTTAAAACGGTGTAGGCTACGGTTCACAAAATTTGATTTTGTGACCTATGAATAAGTTGCAGCTGCAGCTTTGAAGAATATAGTCTATCTCATGCATCTTACAGTTGAGGAAACTGAGGCCCAGATAGGAAGTGATTTGTGGAAGCACAGCTAGTTGGCAGAAAAGCTAAATTTTAAGAAGAAAAAACCCTTCTACTTGTCTACAATGGAGATTTACTGTTTTTTGCATTCCTACTGGATGTCTGTTATTTTTTTTCCAGGAGATCCTTCACTTTTCAGTGTCACGTGGTGGAAGTGTAAAAGACCAAGAGAGGGTAGATGGGTTTTAACAGATGAATGAACAAATCACTTACCTCTTTGACCTCTTCAGAACAAGAGGGTTAGATTAGTTTTAAGTTCATTGTTTGTCTAGGATAATACATGCACATAGTTCTAAATTCAAAATGCATTAAAGGGTTTATGGTGCAAAAAAGGTCTCCTCTGTTCCCTCAAGCCAACGAATTCCTTTTCATGGGGACAACCTTATTTTTAATAGTTTTTTTTTTCCCCTGTCTGAATCCTGCTAGGGGTATAGACTAGATGATTTATAAGATTTACTTATAAATCTAGGCTCCTAAATAGCGAAATGTGAAAAAAATTGACTTTAACTTTTATGTAGATGCTTATAATTGTAGACAGGCTATAAAAGTAGAAAACTTTGCTTCTGCCTCTATCAGTTCTCTCCCTGCTGCCAGATTGTATTATTTTATCTGCAGGAGATCTAAGTCTTTGGACTGCAGTGGGCAGAATACGTAGTGTTTCCTTAGGTAAGCCCAAGGTATCCTCCTGTGAGGGGGGTTGGGAGTTGCTAAATGCCGCCCCAGTGTCGCAGGGAGGCAGGGGAGACTACTCACTTACTAGTGCTCACTCTTGCAGGGTACCTTTACTGATACCTGGTTTCTCGGAGGAATATTCTGAAGATATTTTGGGAATGGGGGATGTTTGTTTTTTTAAATCATGTCTTGAACCACCATACCTTTTTGGTTATCGTAATGATTCAGTCCTTAGCCTGATACTGAATACCATTAGGAGCAGGGACCTTCAAGCCATACATAGGCTTTATATCTTTCTCTTAGCTATCAGTGCTAAATTTGAATGAGACACAACTTCCTTGTCCTCGAGATGTAGGAAATATGGATGTAATCTGGATCCCAGAGAAGCATATGAGGTGAGTATCATGTCAAGAACTTGGGAGTCTTCAACTCTTGTGTTCTACAAATGCCTACTGTCTTCTGCCAACCTCTCTGTGACCTCCTTTTTAGCTACCTCATTGCAAGAAGCAGGTGGTCAAGCAGAGCAGAAGGCTATGGTCTCTTGCATTTGCCTCTTGCTACACTGGAATTCTTGTTAGTGCACTTTGAGATTCATGCTTTGGGACTTTTCTGCATAAGTTTCTACCTGGCAGTAAATAGCATACAAGATAGGGCTCAATGTATTTGTGAGGTTTGATTAAGAAACAAATGCCTTTTGACTATCAGTTTTTCTTGACAGCCATCAGCAACTAGTAAAAAAGTTTTCAGTGAAGCACATGAATTCTTAGTCTCAACCCTAAGGACTAGCACATTGGTACAAAATGAATAGCATATATATAGAACTTGTGTATAAAGCAAGTGAAGGTCCAGAGGCTTGCTAATATTGACAGTCATCAGAAGAAATTGGTTTTTCTTTCGTGACTGCTGAGGCTTTCAGATTCTTTTTGAGTGACTGTTTAGAGATGATGAGACTTTATTAATTTTCTTTAAAAAAAATCCTGTGAATGTTTCTTTATGCTGTGAATGCCTTTTGTGTGTGAATACATATGGTGTAAACAAAAAACCCCTAGGGGTTTATTTCCTTTCATGTAAAAGAAGCCCAGGATTAGGAGGGCCAGGGCTAGTATGTCACTCCATGAAGTAATCAGAAGCAAGAGCTCCTTCTAGCTTTTTGGGTCATCCTCCTCAGTCCATTACTTCCATCTTCTAAGGTGCTTCATGGGGGCTTTCAAAGTCTCAGTTGACTTCTAGAGCTTCAGCCATCATATCTGTGTTCCAGGCAAGAAGGAGGAGGAAGATGACAGAGCAAAAAATATTTGCGCATCTCTGTGCTAAGCAGTGGAATTCAGTGGAGAACTGAATACTTTGTCCCTGTCTTCCTGGAGTATTATGGTGGTGGTGGGATTCAGACATATAAACATCACCGCACATAAGTATATAATTACTAATTTAGGTTCATATTATGAAAGTAAATAACTGGATTGTATGAGAGAATGGTGGGGAACCTAATTTAGATATGAGGGTGAGGTGGGGAGGGTTCTTGTTTTTAGCAGCTTCTGGGAAGCAGGTACCCCTGAGTTCCCATCCAGCCATCTTTGAGTACTGAATGGTGGATGGAAGTCTTCATAGTCATCATTTATAAACATCCTTGATGCTTCTGTTTAAGATGTCTGGAAATAAGTTGTGGTTATTCTTATTTCAAGTCCAGCTGAGAAGAAGCATATTATTTGCAGCCAGGATGGGAAGATGAAAAGAAAGAAATCTACAGGGGTAAGTTTGATGTTTTGGCCAAACCTTCATGATATTACTCTGTAGAGTTTATTTTTGTTTTCCTTTCAGATATCTTTCCCCTTCCCCCATTCTCTCTCTCTCTTTTTTTTTTTTCAGTTTGTTTTGTTCTTTTTGTCATCTCAGGATTTCTCTATCTCCCATTCTCTCTTTAAGTGAACAAAATCTGCAAAAGAAAACCCCTCTTTAGGAAGGAATAATTACCAAACCATTTTCTATTCAGAGACTTTTCTCCTACCTCCTCCCTCTAGGAAGATAAAAGAACACCTTGAAGAGATGTTAGGAGGAACTGTTGGGTATTCAGAGGGAATTTTTGGTTGATTAAAAACTAATTTTCAGTGTGATGGGAATAGAATTTCAACAGACTAGAAGTTATAATGGACCTGTGCTTCTAATTCTAATTCTGCCATTTATTGGGTAAATGTAGCCTTGGGTAAGTCAGAGCTGGAAGGTTGCTATGTCTCGGAGAATATTATCTTAGTCCATTTTGTTCGTTGCTGAATCCCCAACCCTAGTCCTAGTCCTGTGCCTGACCTGTAGTTGGCCAGTAAATATTTGTTCAGAACCTTTTGGGGAAAAAACAAAACAAAACAACTAATCCGCATGTGATCTAAATTCAACAATAGGGTTGAAGGGCCAGATTGGGGAAAATGTAGTGGGTCTGGTAGTGTAGAGGAGGCGAGGATGCTGGAGTAGGTCTGGAAACAAGGAGTTTCTTATGCCAGGGTTGTGTCAGGAGGCTGGAATGTTGATGGGACCAAGTGGCATTGAAGAGAATGCTTCAGGGAATTCTTTCCATTGTTTCTCTTCCAGAAGCACAAGTCATCTCGGGTCAACACAGAAACCCAGTTGGGACCTCCAGGGATGATTGTGCCTCCTCCCTCCCCAGTACACTTGTTTGAGCAGCTAAGTTCAGAATCCTTACCTTTATGGAACCAGTATGACATGTTACCCCAGGGTCTGCTGAAGGAGTAAGTATCATGTAAGCCTGTGGAGAAACTAGAGCCTCTTCTTTTCTTCAAAAGCTGAGCAGGGTCTGAGCAGTGTACTCTTTCTGAGGAGGGAGGGAAGAAAACGGCCACCCTAGTTGGTCACTGAGTTCTTGGACTTACCAATATGCAGTGGTAACAATAATCACCACCATTTATTAAGTACTTAACCATCTGCCAGGCCCTGTGCTTAATAGTTAGCACACTGCGTATCTTCTCACATTTAAACCTCCACCCGGAAGTAGACAGGCTCTTCTTTTTATAGTTGAGCTATGGGTAAGTGGGAGGCAGAATGGATATGTAGTTTGCAGTGAGATAAACTTTGAATTTTGTATCGAAATTTACTGCCTTTGTGAATTTTGACTACTTACCCTCTTTAATCTTCATTTCCCTCATTTGCAAAATGAGGATAATAATACCTGTGCTTGGCGTGTGGTAAGGATTCTTGGGTATAACATACATGAGCCTGATATATAGTAGACACTTAATCTGCGATGGTCATAGTTGCGTCTGAAAGCCCTTACCGAATGAGCACCTATTGGTACAGGCCTTTTAAGGCCCAGAGTGGATGTGGCTTCAGATTTGCAGCCCTTTTCATCTCTTTCTCTTCAGTTAAGAAGAGCTGTTGCTGACTGTCTGCTGTCTCTGTTCCCTTCAGCCTCTTGCTGGATAAAGGGAAAAATATACCTTATCCAGAGATACAGACACAATTGGCCATGATGAAAAAGAAACCTCCCCTGGAAAAGAGCCAACCCGACAGTGCCATTTCTGCTAAGATGTATTTATCTGTACACCGCCTCACCCTGCAAGTAAGAGCTAGGGCACCTCAGAGGAAGATGTCTGTATGCAAGTCCAAACTCACCTCTCCTCGGGGCTGGAGGAGTTCACTTTCAATTTCTTCTTTCTCTTCTATCCTTCCACTCTGGGTCCAAGCCTCACAGAAGGGCTGGGCTGTATGCAGGTGAAAGCAAATGTACAGGGAGAGTTTTAAGGAGAGCAGCATTCCCTATTTCTTCTGTGCCTCGCTTCCCACACCTTTTCCCTCTCCAGAGCTCCTGACACAATGCTGCACACGCTGGCTTCTCAAAAAGTGCTTGTTGACTAGATGGATAAATGCATTTGGGGATACATTTTGGGAGAGGGAAAGACCTGCAACAGAGTTTTTCTTCTTTTTGTTTTTCCCTCTAGACACCAGCATTGAGATATCCTGAACATTTGAAGAAGCTATATTATAACCTCACAACAGAAGGTAGGTTTTCTGGTGCTGCCAGATCTCCAGGTACCATTCCCCCTCAGCCCACATTTCTTATACTTGATCTTGGTCCCAATTCAGTTGTGTCTGTGGCCACAGTCATACAGGGTCACAATGCAGAACTCAGGAAACTGCAGTTTCAAAAAGCACCCCCTCCCAATCTGGTCCTGACCTGAGAGAGGGCGTCACATTGGGTAGCATGGCACAGCAAGCAGCCCATCGGAAGGGTGGGAGCTGTCAGGGAGAAGAGGATTGAGCTAGCTCTCTGGTCCCCAGGTTACAGGAAGCAGCAGTGGCAGCAACAGAGGAAGGTGAAGACGGCTCCTAGGAAACAGGTAGAGTGGCAGTGAGGGGACCCCTAGGATCTGCTGGGATTGGAGCCAAGTGGGTGCAACCTGGAGCAGGAAGGGATGTAGGAGAGATGGGATTCTCCTTGTTGTCTGCTGGTTGTAGATACAAAGTTCCTGTATGGTTATAGATACTAACTTCCTTCTTTTAAACCCTTTTTTAAAAGGTTTCTTCACTTCCAAAAGTACTAATTCCCTTCTTCCTCATGTGAATTTCAGGAGGCTAAAAAGAAATCCAAGAGTGAACCAGGGAGCCACAACACTTCACGTAAAGGTTCAGGTGCCATGGTTTATGACCCACACTGTGGTAAGGAGAATGCATGGGTTTGGGAGTGAGAGTCGCAGGACCTAGCTGAGGACAGGAAAAGCTGAACACGTTTGTCGTCTGAGGACCTGCCTTTGTCAGGCACTCAGAATTCCCCTTGGTATGCTTCGTTTTGGCTGGTCTACCATGTATCAGCCTTCCATCAAATATTTACTGAGTAAGCGAGCTGAGCCAGGTGTCTGCTTCACGTGGGGATTTGAGAAACGACCATGAGCACGAGGCAGGATCACTCTCCCCTCATGTCCTGCTTTAGAAAAGGCAGTGGTTTGAGAATGAAGAGCTAGCACAGGTTATTGAAGAGTAGAGCCCTGAGGACCCATCGGCCAATGAGGCAGGGAAGAGCCAGGGCCCCTCACCAGAGCCCCAAGCGAGTTCTAAGAAAGCAGAGTCAGCTGCTTCTCAGCCACAGGTTCACGTCTCAGGAGCCTCACATTAGCCCCATCCAGGAGGCAGGGGGTTTATTCTTGACAGGTGATCCTTTTCCTCTAGTGTTCACACCAGAGAAAAGAGACTTCCCTTTTTGGAATTCTTATCGTGTCTGAGCTGAAGGATATACTTACCCCAGTTCCTCTGACGTTTCTTAGCTTGAGTGCAGAATGGAAGAGCGGGAGAGAGAATCCCCCTAAACCTTGGAAGATTCTTCTGCCCTAAATAGATTGGACATTGCTGTCTGTAATGTGAAAATAATTGTTTAATCATCAGAATTCACTCTTCAACCCTGGGGCACTGGAAGGGCTTGGGTGAGATGTTTCCTGAGAAGGATACTGTTCTCGGTTTATCTCCCATCCCACTGAGCTCTCTGATACCTAAAGTGTCTTTTAACCTGAAGATCTAAGAAGGCTCCTGACCTTCACATGGGAGGTAGACAGTACTGGGGCAGAGATACTTGTCCAGGGTTAGCCCTGCATCCAGGGTGATCACCAGTCCCCTGAGGTTCACTCTGGTGCCTTTTGTTCCTCTTCCTGATGCTTCCAGTAGGAGCAGCTTTGCTTGGATGACTGGGGTGCCCCTTTGAATTATGTTCTTAGAGCAGTGGCTTGTCCTTCTTGAGTTGAGAAAGGCCCCATGGAAGAGGTGATTTTTTATTTCTTTCTTTTTTAAAAAAAAATTTTAGACCGTGCTGTGCGGCCTGCAGGATCTTATTTCCCCAGCCAGGGATTGAACCTGTGCCCCCTGCATTGGGAGCATGGAGTCTTAACCACTGGACCACCAGGGAAGTCCTGAGGTGATTTTTGCATTGGATCTTGAATGTGTGTGAGAGTTTTCCCAGTATGGATGAGAATTCCTGGAAGCAGGAGTAGGCTGGGTAAGGGCATCTTGGAGGAGCGTCGCTGCAGGGAGCACTGAGCAGTCTACTGTGGCTGTGGGGTCAGGTATTTAAGGGAGAGGGGTAAATCAGGCCAAAGAGCCTGCTGAGATGTTTGCTCTTTATCCTCAGTGGTGGTCAGTGGTGCTCTACCTTGAAATCAACTGTGGAGCCTTTAAAACCCTAAAACTCAGGCTGCACCCCCAGACCTATTAAATCAGATCTTCTGATGTTGGGATCCAGGCCTCGGTGGTTTTTAGAATGCCCCAGTGCTTCCAGTGTGTAGCTAAGGTGAGAACCAGTGCTGTTAGGGAGCCAACACAAGTGCTGAGCAAGGGAGTTCCTTGACTGGCTTTCTCTTTTAGCCTCATACCTCTAGTGGCAGCTTGGAAGATGTTTATTTAAAGAAAGGGAAACTGAGAAAGGAAAGAATGAGTGCATTTAGGAACCAGTTGGGGGAAATATCAATACAAAGGACTCATAGATCTAGAGTTTTTTTGGGAGGGAGGATGTTCATTTTCAGAAGCCACAGTGTAGGTACGTAGGGATGGCCCAAGAAAGTAAGAGCAGTATTCGTAGACTGAAGAGGTAGACTTAGGGGTTCTTTTGCTACTATGATGTACAGGCACCTGCCCCTTAGGTTTCATGGAGGAATCTTGGATCTTTTAACACACACTTTACCTTAATTGCTAATTCTGCAATAGGTGTGGTCACAGTCCCAGGTGAATAGGATCACAAATAGAACTCAGAGGGCCTAACTCCCTTTTATCTGCCTCCAAGGTCCTGTATTGTCCTGGATGGGGAGTCACCTATAGAGTAGGGATCAACTAGAAGTCCAACAATGGGATATGAGATACCAATAAGAAGAGAATTGAAATTGATTTTGTGGTCACTAGGTCACAGGACTCCACCAGGTCAAGAAAGTGACAAAAAGCAGCAGCAGCAGATGAAGATAGAAAGTCCCACCTTGAAACAGGTGAGAGTGTCTGAGGGCTGTTCTGTTAGGGCCCTGTTTCAGTTATCTATCACTGTATAACAAACCACTGCAAAGCAGACCCATAGTGGTTTGCCTTTTCTCATGATTCTGTGGGTTGACTGGACAGTTTTTCTGCTCTTGCTTAAGGTCACTCATGCAGCTGCATTCAGCTGGAGGCTGAGTTCAGGCCCTTGGCCAAATTGTCTTAGTTCTCTTCTGTGAGGCCTCTCCACGTGTCCAGTTTGGGCTTCTTGACAGCATAGTAATCTCATGAAAGCACTTTCCTAGGAATGGGCCTGGAGCTGTAACAGTATCACTTCTGCCACATTTTATTTGTGAAAAAAAAATCACAAGTCCAGTCCAGATTCAAGAGGAGAGGAAATCGCCTCTGTCCCTTGATGGAAAGAACAGCATGTGCGTAGAGGAATAGGAGGAATTGTTGGCAGCCACCTTTGGAGGCAGTCTACCCTTAGTTGACAGCTGGGAATGGGGAAAACTGGGGTCTGGCTTCATCTGGTCAGCCTGGAGGGCAAAGAACATGTGACAAAGCTTCTCTCTTCAGTATCAGGAGGTGGCATTTTGTCCTGCCCTAGATGTTAATTTCTCCAAGAAAAGCATCTGTTAGAAAAGCCCTTTGTTTCCTAAAGTCCTGATTCAAGTTTCTTTATACTTATGAATTTCAGGATTCCACAGAGAGACCACAGATGGACTGCACTAAGAAAAACCTGGATTCCTTCCCCAGTAGGAAGAGTAAGATACTGGGGTGGAGGAACCTTAGTAAGTGACTCACGACAGGGAGAGCTGAACCTGTGTTGACCAGGATGGTTCACCTCCCTGGAGGGCAGAGCCCTCATCCCTTAGAAGGGTCCTGAAGACATTCTAGCCCTTCCTTTTCTGTCTTCCATTTTTCACAGTTAGTTGGGAGAAGGCTACAGGTGCATTTAATGGCTGGGTCTTTTTTTAGGTCCTGAATTATCCACAATAGAACGCACTAACATGAACATCAGGACTCAGATGCAGATTTTGCTGGGAGCCCAAGAGAGGACCCCGAAGAGTGCTCTTAGAACAAGCTGGAACCCTGAGCTCAAACTGCTGAGGAGTCTACAGGCCACTGATGAAGACGACGAGGAGAACCAACCCTCTGGGGCACAGAGCGAAGAGTCTCTGGAGGCATAGGTGGAAGGCATCACTGGGGCAGCCTTATTCCAGAGCAGGATGCTTGGATTCCTGAGCACAGTGACTTTGGACATAAAGGCAGGAAGGAGAGGGGACTTCTACTCCCTGGAGCCTTTACCAGGGTCTGGCTTTAGGGATTCTGTTTTCTTCATTCACTTCTACTTCTAAAATAAGTGAGGGAGAAAAAGCCCCACCCCTTTCTAACTTAGATTGTTTTTCTTCCATTAGGGCCAGGATAATTTTAGTGATTAAACACAGCTGTTGCTTATCAAAAGGCTCATTTCTCATTTCTGGGTCACTTTTTTCTCCTTTCTGAAACTGAAAGCTTTCTAGTTATAGGAAGATGAATTTGGCCTGTGGGAACCCTTACTGCTTTGCTTTTCCTCTTATTCTGTGGAAGTGGTTTATTCTGAGGATGGCATCTCCATCATTATCAAGTAGCATTCATTGTGATGTGTGTTATGTGTAGTCTGCCTGTGTGTGGTAGAGGACTCATATTAACCTAAAAGAGTCTAAGGATCCAGTTTGCAAGTTACTGAGTCTGCAGGAAAATTTCAGTGATGTTCATAAAGACTCACAATTTCAGAGTCTCAGGGTCCCTTGTACTTGGTTTTTGGAAGGATTTTTAAAAATGTTTTTGTCCTTAAACTTTACAGTATAGAAACATATCAAAATTACATGAAAGAGAATAATATAATGAAACTCTCATGTACCCAGTATCTTAGATTTGGGTAATAAAAGCCTGGGCCCCATGCCCCATGAGTTGAGGAAAGGGCAGTTGGGGCCCCAGTATTCTCAGCAGCTCTGTACCCAAGGTTGAGCTTCCTTTGCACAATTAGGGGCTGGGTGGAAGAAGAGAGACTCTACCTATGGGCTGTACTCACCAGAACTTAGTCTCAGCAACAGGTAGCTGGGGGCAGGATGAGAAATAATGACATTCTGTCCCCCCTGGAAAGTAGCCCTCTGACTTGGAACTAGGGAGAGAGGGAGCCCTGTGTCCTTGGGCTACAGTAGTCTGGAGTAGAGTCATCTCACTGAAGTGGGGGAAAAGGGGTAGGGAGTAGGCCTAGGGTCACATACCGGAGACTCTTGCAGTTCTTACTGAGATTTTGTAGATTTTCTTGAACAAATGTTTCTTAATTTGTTGTATGAACTTAGAACCATTTCCAGAGACTTAAACAAATTAAAATAATTTCCACTAGTTTCACTGGAGAGCTGTTTGTGGAGCTCCTTGCACTGTGAGGCTAGAAGTGGAACTCTGGACTGGGCCTGAGAACTCTTTATAAAGAGAAACTTACCCCTCATCAATTATTTGGCTACCCTAAGTACAGTTTGTACAAGAAAGGCAGATTAAATGTTGCACCTATTTTTAACATTGTCTCAAAATAGACCAAATTAGAAAGCTAAAACTGCTGTCTATCCATTCTTCATCTTTTCCAAGCCAAATCAAAATTATATGACATCGTTTGTGTTACTATACTGAACTATACTTAGCTGAATCTTCATGGTGAGAGGAATCCAAGAGGCATTATGTGGGCTGTTTTTCTGAAAATAATTATTTCTCAAATGTACATTACATTGCAGAGTGACTTCTTTGGGCTAACAAAAATTTACAACTTTTTCCAATTCTCCTTTGCCTACCCTCAGATCTGTCCTCCTGAGCAAACCTGATTTCCAGTGGTCAGTAGTGGGCTTGAGGATGGGCAGGGCTTAGCTTTAATTTGCTCATTTTATCTGAAGACTCAGAGAAGGGAAGGTCTGACAATAGTAAGGCAACTCCCAGAAACTGGTACATTCTTTAAGTGCCAATACATTTAAGTGCTGATGGTTATTATGAAGTTACCTTTTGAATCATGATATATTTTGGGTGAGAAGATATTTGCTATTTGAATACTGGCCTTTGCTTCTGTTTTCGAAGAGAGAAAAAATATTGTAGGCTGCACCTTGCTTCATCTTTGTTATGCCGGTCCCTCAAATTTGGATAATCACAAAGAATTTAGGGAAATATAATCAACATACCATGTTATGGTTTTCAGGGCACTTTATACCCACTATTTTGATTGGTTCTCTGGCCAACTCTGTAGATAGGTGTGGATTGTCTCTGTTTTATACTTTAGGAAACTCAGGCTCAGAATACATTGCTGATGATAGCCCATTAGGGGCCTTTGGATGAATTAGAAAAAAGGGACCCTTTAAGACACTTTACTACTATCTGCTAAAAAATTATTTTAATGAATATACAAATCTATGGTGATTACAGTGTGAGTAACACATCTAGAGTTGGTCCACAACCTGCACAACAGTACCTGGAAGCCTTGCTGGAGAGGTTAAGTAATTTGCCAGAAATCAAAGGCTAGCAAGAGAAGAAAGTTGGGCTTAGAACCTGAGTCCTTGTCTCTTCTCCACTGTTCTGATGCCTCTCTGATTCCCTCTCTTTATGTACAGCTGACAATCTTAATCAGAAAGGAAGGATGAGACCATGTAGAAAAGAATTGACTGATGGGGAGGAGCCCTCATGAACCCTTTGCTTCAGCCTCCCAATGTTCTGAGAGAGGAGGAGCCAGGTAACTGTTACTAACTGTCACTTCCCACCATCTGGGCCATAGGAATCAGGAGATTTGAGGCCTAGATCGCTTGGAGATCTGCTTTACGCACTTAAGCAGATAAGAGGACTTAAGACTTGGCCTGTTGGAATATTGTCTGGAGAGCCTTTTGTTCCTAAGAAACTAGATTCTGTTTTTTTTGTTTGTTTTGTTCTTTTTTTTTTTCTTATTAGTAATGTATATATGGCAATCCCAGTCTCCCAGTTCAGCAGGTATACTCTTTTTTTTTTTTTATAAATTTATTTATTTTATTTATTTATTGGCTGTGCTGGGTCTTTGTTGCTGCACACGGGCTTTCTCTAGTTGCTGAGAGCGGGGGCTACTCTTCATTGTGGTGCGCAGGCTCCTCATTGTAGTGGCTTCTCTTGTTGTGGAGCACGGGCCCTAGGCACGTGGGCTTCAATAGTTGCAGCACATGGGCTCAGTAGCTGTGGCTCACAGGCTCCAGAGCACAGGCTCAATAGTTGTGGTGCATGGGCTTAGTTGTTCCGTGGCATGTGGAATCTTCCCAGGGCAGGGCTCGAACCCGTGTCCCCTGCATTGGCAGGCGGATTCTTTACCACTGCGCCATCTAGGAAGTCCTGTTTTGTTCTTTTTTACTTTGCAATCTCTACTAGGGATAGGCCACTTTATTTGTGTCACCTTGGTTTTCTGAGCACATTTCCCAATGACACCTGGCCCAGTTTGACCTGTGTGCAGAAGCAGTCAGTGAAAGCATCTTCAGACCTTCTGTGCCCACAGTCTCATCCTTGCAGAGCCAGATGTCTTTTGTTTTGCTATTGGTCCTCACATCTGGGGTAACAGACTTTGTTCTTCATTGTTTTTGGATTATAGAAAGCTCCCTTTGGTGGGAGGGAGTCAGGGTTTTATTCATGGTGGCAGTGACCCTTAAAAGAATCAGTTTATTCAAATGTGCCTAAAGGAATTGTTTGCTAAACTAAGGACAGAAATGCCTCTGGCTTTTAGATAGAAATGATTAGAGGTTCTTTGGAATCCAGAAGAACCTGGGAGAAAAAAATTGTAAATTTTCAGTTGCCGTAAGGTACCAAGGTATGAAATTAATTTGCTCTTCTGTTTATACATTTATTTAAAAAATATTGAGTACTTATTATATGTTAGAGAATCAACCCCTAGATTGTCTTGATAGAGAAAGGAAATGTTCTGGAGAGATGGTGGAGAGTCATTCCCAGGAATATAGCTAGAAATGTTACTGGATCAAATGGTAAAGTTGTTTGAGACCACTAGGTGGTGATGTTACATTATGAAAATGATATTTTTCTAAGACTGGCGGCTCTGGTTTTTTCTGAGTCCGTGTGTATACACAGCCAAAGAGACTTCTTTGTGAGTAAGTGGAGAGAAAGCCACACTTCACCCTCTACATAAGTGATCTAATTTAAATGTTCAAGAGGACTGGAAGCTCCTGGAGGGATGGGACTGTGTCTGTTGTTGTCATGCTTACAGCCCCAGCTTATAGCTTCAGCATGTAGTGGGCATTCAATAAACAAATGAATGAATGAATGAATGAATGAATGAGTCTTTGAACAATTTAGATTGTCATTGGAAGAACAATTTCAAGAGTGTGGAAAGTTCTGAAATGTGCACAGAGGCCTAGGGTTTGGGGAAGTTGGGGGCTATTGTTGATCCTAACAGATCATCAGTCAGGTAGAGGCTTGGGGAGGCAGCATTTGGGATGGTAGAAACATCATCAGAAGCAATCTGAGGCTCTTCTGTTGCTTTGCATCTCCTAAATTTACCTTAATGAGATTTCACCTGTTTAATATAAGGAGGGTGTAAACCAGCAAATTCAGATTTTTTTCCTTGCGTTTATATTACTTCTGATGATGGCTCTGTCTTGGAAAGAATCTCCAAAAATAATTTACTCTTCTCTGCCCCTCATTCATTGGTACATTTGTTCATTCAGTAATTTATTTGTTGTTCATTCATTCAGTCCACAAATATTAATTGAGCACCTGTTATGTGCAAAGCACCGGTCTACGTTGTGTGATCATCTCTGACCTTTTCCTATTATGGCCCTCTTGAGTTCAGTTAATCACCAAATCCTATCGGCTATAGCATCCAAATTTGTCCTTCTCTCTGTTTCTTCTGCTCTTACCCTAGTCCAGGCCTCCATCTTCTCTCATCTGGATCACCGCATCAACCCCTGATCTTTACTGTTCCCATCCATTCTCCCATCTTCCCAATGTGCAAATATGGTCATGTTACTCCTTTCCTTAAAACTCTCCCTTGCCCTCAGGGTCAAACCCAACCTCTTTTGCTTGTTTTATGAGCCTTACCAGATAGGGCCGTGACCTGGTTGGGCCCTGCTTGTCTCCCTCAGCCCCAATTCTGCTCACTCTCACCTCATTCTATGTGCTCCAGCATGTTTTGGTTCTTTTAATAAGCCCTGTCCTCTCTTACCTTCAGACTTTTTCTTCCCCTATACTTTTCCTTCAACCTATAAAATTATTTTCTTCCTACCTCTGCCTGGTGACTTTCTGCTCATTCTTTAGGTCTCAGCTTGTGTGTAGTTATTTTGGTGAGCTTTTTCTGAGCGCTGTCATGGTGAGGTCCCCCTCTTTCCCTTTTCCTCTCATAACCTCTGTGAGGTTTACAGCTTGTCCACTGCCAGACCATCAGTTCTGTGATTGGCATCTGTCCTCACTGCATATCTTTAGCACCTGGTTGAATGCCTGGCACATTGTAAATGCTCGATGATATGTGCTGAATGAGCGAATGAATAAAAAGCATAGTGACATATCTCCTTTCTTTGGGGTACATATAACTAGCAATGTGAGCTGAGTGGTACAAAGAAGGCGCTATAGTGGTAAGAAGGAAGGGCTACTTTGGGTGCTACCATCTGAGGCTCAATTAAGTTTTGGCAAGTGGAGATGTTTGTGGAGGGAAGTGGGAAAAGTTTGGGGGATAGGCAAGGGGTATAGTATTCCTCTCTGGGAAGAGTGGAATGTAGGACTGGGGATAGCTTGTGACTAGATAGTTGTGGGCCTTGAATGCCAGCCTGGAGAGAGAGGACTCTATCTGATAGCACCGATGGCTTTTGAACAGAGGAGTGATAGGACTGAAGTAGCGCTTAAGAAAATGTTAATCTAATGGCAGTGAAACATGAATTGGAGAGAGACCAGCAAGACCAGTTAGGAGGCTGTCATAGGAGTCAGGATAGGAGGTGACCAGGGCCTGGATAATGTAGATGGCAATAGGAATGGAGACAAAGGGATGTTGTGCAGAGGAAGGATTAAGAAGAAGCTGAAAAGTGAAAAGAGTGAGAGAGTGGGAGGAGTCAAAGAATTTTCAGCCTGATTCAGTGAGGTGCTGTCATCAGAAATTGTGCAGTTCAAAGGAAGAACCAGTTTAAGGAAAGATAAAGGAATTCGTTCATCAAGTCTCTCAATGGAGTTCTTGCTATCTATGCTTTTCACTTACGGAAATTCAGTCAGTGTGTGGGGCTAAAAAATGAAGCACAAGTGGGAGGGAGTGACAGAGAGAAAATAATGCAGCTAGTGGGGGCTGTTCTGGCTCTGCACTCAGTGAAAATACATCCCAGAGGGAGTGCAAGATGGGGAAGGTGAATTTGCTGTTCCGCTTTTGATTTACAATACCATGTGCATTTTATGTGTGACTAAGGGCTAATTTGAGGGGGATTTTTGACTCTTCCCAGTCTATGCTTTATATGCTGATTTGGATCTGAATTCCCTGGCAAGATTTGCCTTTTTAAAATGTGTTCCAGACACTAGGCTGGGCAGTAGCCGCTACTAAGACGACACATCTCAGTCACTGCGTTAGACTTGTTCACAGTCTAGCTGGGGAAAGATGTGAGAGCAGACAATTAGGGCTACAGTCTAGGTGAGCTGTCGGGGAGGGGGTAAGTACAGAGAGGAAGGAGATTGTTGGTTAGTGTGTCAGAGCAGAGGTGGCCATGGGCCCTGGCACTGGAGAGAAATCCAGGAGTCGTCATCAGAACAAGTAGCTGAGAGTAAAAATAGGAGTGGATGAGATCTCACTGGGGGAGAATATTGAGGAAGGAGGGAGACGGAAGGGCACAACTGGGTAGCACACTCTCACTAGGAGGCAGGAAGAGCCATAAACTAGAGGAATTTTCAAAGAAGTGGGAGGAAAACTAAGGCAAGGTGGGAGAAGAGGCAAGTGATATTCATAATACAGAAATCAATGATGACTTCTGAGTGAACAGTTTCAGTAAGTGGTGGGAGCAGAAAAAGTGGTCCAAGAGTGATTGGTAAGAATCTGAAAGCAAAAGGAATACATGCCACTGCTCTCAGTTCCAGTTCCAGTAAAACCAACCTAGATATAATATATCCCCTAGTTCCCAAGGAAATTCCCTTGGAGAATGTTTGGGATCTCTAGATGCCATGGCCTCTGTCTCTGTATGATCTGGTACTGTCTACTGGAAGACACTTCATCATCACAGTGCATTGATCCAGAAAAAGGCTTTGGTCTACATAAGCTTTAGTTTTGTTTTTTTTTTTTATTTTTTTGGCACACGGGCTTAGTTGCTCCGCGGCATGTGGGATCTTCCTGGAGCTGGGATCAAACCCGTGACCTCTGCATTGGCAGGCGGATTCTTAACCACTGCGCCACCTAGGAAGCCCTACATAAGCTTTATATTCAAGCTTGAGTGTCAGCCAGCTGAGCCACAGATCTCAGCTGTGGTTGTTGCATTTTGTACTAAACACATCCATATTATTTTCTTCCATAAGTAGAATCCACATTCCCACATGACTGCAAATGCTAACTTGCTAATAGCTTCCCTGGAGTTTGCTTCTTGCAATTACCTCATCAGAATTTAGACAAGGAAACATATAACCATTTATTCCAGGATGCAGGGAGCTCTGGGTGTTTTTTAGTTAATCGTTCCTTATCCTAGTTATATTGTTCTTTTAAAGAGATTTAAATAATGAGAAAAAACCCATTTTTATATGCACCCACATAGTTACCATTTCTGGTGTTCGCTTGATTCCTTTTGTAGATCAGGACTTCCTTATGGTATTGTTTTCCTCCTGCCTGAAAGACTTCAGCATCTCCTGTAGTGCAGGTTTCTCGATGATGGATTCAGTCAGCTTTTGTAAGTCTGAGAAAAAATTTTCGCCTGCATTTTTAAAAGTTATTTTTGCTGGGTAAAGAATTCTAGGTTGACAGTTTTTTTCTTTGCTTTAAAGTTGTTGCTTTACTGTTTTCTGGTACATATTTTGGGTAAGTCCAACGTCATTCTTATCTTTGTTCCTCTGTATATAATGTGGTTTTTTTCTTGCTGCTTTCAAGACTTTTCTCTGTCACTGGTTTTAAGCAATTTGATCATGATGTGCTTTGGTACAGGCGCCTTCATGGTTCTTCTGCTTGGGGTTTATTGAGCTTCTTGGATTTGTGGGTTTATAGTTTTCATCAAATTTGAGAAATTTCCACCCATTACTTCCTCAAATATATTTTCTATCCCCTACTGCTGGAAGTTGTCCCACAGTTCACTGATGCTCTGGGTTTTTTTGTTTTGTTTTGTTTTGTTTTTGTTTTTCTCTTTCTTTGTCTTTCATTTTGGTTGGCTTCTATTGCTATGTCAAGTAAATCTTTTTCTTTTTCCTACATTAATCTGCTGTTAATCCCATCCTGAGTATTTTTTCACTAATCTTTTTCTTTTTCCTACATTAATCTGCTATTAATCCCATCCTGTGTATTTTTTCACCTCAGACATGCTTTTCACCTCTAGATGTTTGGTCTTTTTTGTATATTCCATGTTTCTAGTTAACATGCTCTTAAAGTGCTTCTTGAACATATATGAATATATTTGTGATAACTATTTTAATGGGCTGTCTACTAATTCTATCATCTATGTCATTTCTGGATTGGTTTCTATTGATTTTTCTCCTCATTATGGGTCACATTTTCCTGCTTCTTTGCATACCTGGTAACTTTTTTCTTTTTTTTTTTGACTGCGCTGTGGCATGTGGGATCTTACTTCCCAGACCAGGGAATTGAACCTGTGCCCCCTGCAGTGGAAGCTTGGAATCTTGGATTGCCAGGGAAGTCCCATACTTGGTAACTTTTTATTGGATACTAGACATTGTGACTTTTACCTTGTTGGATGTTGGATATTTTTGTATTTCTATCAATATTCTTTTTTTTTTTTTTTTTTTTTTTTGTGGCACACGGGCTTAGTTGCTCTGTGGCATGTGGGATCTTCCTGGAGCTGGGATCGAACCCGTGACCTCTGCATTGGCAGGCGGATTCTTAACCACTGCGCCACCTAGGAAGCCCTCTATCAATATTCTTGAGCTTGTTCTGGGATGCAGTTAAGTTGCTTAGAAAGCTTTTGATCTTTTTGGGTCTTGCTTTTAAGGTTTTTTAGATGGAACAGAGCATCATGTAGTCTAGGGCTAATTATTTCCCACAACTGAGGTAAAGCCCTTCTGAGTACCTGCCTAATGCCCCATGAATTAGAAGGTCTTTCCACTCTGGCTGGTGAGAATAAGAACTAATCCTGGTCCTATAAGACCCTGGGAAAGATTATTCCCTCTAGTCCTTTTTGGTGGTTCTTTCCCCAACCTCAGGGTACTTTCCCAACACCTATGAGCTCATCAGCATTTAGTTGAAGATTTGAAGGGAGACCCTCTGCAGATCTCTGAAGCTCTCTGTGCAGCTCTTTCCTCTCTGATGCTCTGTCCTGTAAACTCTAGCTGCCTTGGCCTCCTGACCTCCTCAGCTTAAGGTTTGGAATTGGTCTCTCCAGGCACTAGCTGGTGCAATCACAGGGCTCACCTTGTTGGTTTTGTTTCTCAGATCACCGTCCTTTGTTGCTTGATGTCCAGTATCTTGAAAGCTGTTGTTTTGTATATTTTATCCAGTCTTTTAGTTGTTTCAGGTGAAAGGGAAAATCCAGTCCCTGAATTGGATCCAGTCCCAAGATGTTACTCCATCTTGGCAGGAGGCAGAAGTTTATCTTGTTTTTTAAGTTTGGAAAACTTTTTGAGGGCCTCTGGAGCCCTTGACTATGCCAAGCCAAGCTGCTTATTATCAGGTCAGGAAAAGGGGTGCTTCTTGAAGAGGCTAAAAGGGCTTCCAACATAACTATAAGGAAACTGAGTCATTCTAGAAGAGACAGGGAACTCTGCTTTTCTTTTCTGTCAGGTCTTTGGCTCTTATTTTTGGACTCAACTTACTATTTCATATTCCTTTGTGAAGGTTTTGTTCTCTTCTATTTTGAAACAACGTCTCTCAGCTTACCTGAAATCTTGAATTTTTTAACCTGGTTTCCACTTAGACCCTGTTTATGTATTTACATTACCAAAGGCTTCTATATCTGAGACAAATGAAAGTTTCTCAGTGGTATTTACAGTAACCAGCACCTGCTCCTGTAGAGAACCACTAACCCAAGATTTGTGTTTTACCTTGAAGATGAAATTCAGACATACTTTAAAAAGGCAAATCCTGCATTTCAAGAGTGAAAAAAATACCACTTAACAAAACATTCCAGCTGGTTAAATTTAGGACAAGAAAAAAACCTGACCCAAGAATATTCTCTGGCTTTGAGCCCAGGGTATTTTTCCTTTTGGAGTGAATTTGGTACAGTTTCATTCATGTGGAGCTGTTGCCTCCCAGCATTTTATTCTGGGATGGAAGGTCAACAATGATTGTCTTGTTGCTAAATCCAACGGACACTTCTCAGTTATTAACCTACTTGACCTCTCACCAGTGTTTGAGATTGTTGACTATTATCTCCTTCTTAATACACGGCCTGGCTTTCCTTTTTCGTTTCTAGCCTTTCTTCCTCTGCCTGTCTTTTCAGTTGGTATTCTTCTTGGTTCTTTCCTGAGCCTTCTTCTCACATTAAACATTCTATTTGTGCTCTTTTATCCATGTTATGGCTTCACCGGGAATTTTAAATCTATGTTTTTAGCCTGAGTATTTTTTCCTGAATTTATATCCAGTGTATTCAGCAGTTCACTTGACATATTCAGTTGGACAGCAAGTAAGTAACGCAACCTTAGCAGGCTCAGAGTTGAACTCATCAAGTCTCCCTTCAGTCCAGTGCTTCTTCTCATGTTCTCCATCTCTGTAAAGGGCACTTCTGAACAGTTAATTTCTCAAGCCAGGATTTCTTGCCTGTTACCTTCCAGTCAACCACCAAGTCCTGTTGATTCTACCTTTTTCCATCCCTACTGCTACTACACTAGTTTTTTTGTGTATATGTGTGTTTTTTTTCTGGTGGGCCCCTGGAAAAGAATTCAACTAACAGCACTTTCAGATTCCAACCCTCATGCCACCTCTCCATCTTCCCAATCCATTTTTAAAATCACTCTAGCCAGAGTGACCTTTCTAAAATGCAAAACCTTTTGGGAAATTGCTTAAAATCTTTCAGCGACTGTGCTACGCTTAGGATAAAGCCCAAGCTCCTTTAGTAATATGTGAAGCCCTATATGATGTTTACCGTCTTGCATGTTACTCCCTCCCTCACACTCGAAGTTCCCTGCCACGTGTCCCATTGTTCCGTTCCTCAAATGTACAAGCTTCTCTCATTTTGTGGCCTTTGCATGTTTTGTTCTTTCTACCTGTAACCCTTCCTTCACCTCCTTGGCTTGGCTGAATCATCCTTTAGGTCACTTTCTTTGAGAAGTCTTCCTTTCTCATCTTGGTTTGCCCAGCTCCCTATGCTAAGTGAGCTGTTAATCTGTGTTTCTGAGGTTGCCATGTTTCCTCTGCTGTAACACTCATCCAATCTTCCACCAGATTGTAAGCGCCATCTTGTTCACTTCTATATGCTCAGCGCTCTGTGTAAGGCTCAGCACAACATAGGTGCTTAGCTTAGCAAACATTTGTTGAATTGAATTTTAATGTGTCAGTAACCATGGAGGCCTCAGTCCTACTAGTCTGTAGCCTCACTACTCTGAGCAGGAAGATTAGTGTGAAAGAGGACATTCTATAGTGATTCTTTGGCTAGATTCTTATTTCTCCACTGTTTATTTACTACCTTAGCAACCTGATTCATTTAACAACTCTGAAACTTAGTTGTCTCATCTGTGAATACAAATGCTTGAACTTCTTGAAGGGAAATGGTGGGATGATTTTTTTTTTTTCTTTTTTTGGTTACTAGTATTTTATGTATTAGTCAATTACATTTCCTCTCTTTTGCAATGATTATTCACGTTCTTGGGTACATTTATTTTTCCTTACAGATTTGTAAGACTTCTTTGTACATATATACATATTTGCCATACATTTTGTAAATATTTTAAATTCATTTTTTAATTTAAAAATTTTTAATTTTTCTATGGCCATGGAGAAATTTTATTTTTTTGATTTTTTTCAACCATTAAAAAGTGTAAAATCCATTCTTAGCTTACTGGCTATACAAAAGAAGGTGGCTGGCCAGATTTGGCCTGTAGGCATAATTTGCCAACCCCTGCACATTATAATATGTTCATTAAATTTGAGCCGTCTTTGCATTCCTGGAATAAATACCATTGGAATGTATCCTGAATATATTGCTGGATTTGACTTGCTAATACTTTATTTGGAATCTTTGTATCTATATTCATAAGTCAGATTGGCCTAGCAGAGATTTCAAGTTAGTTATAGGGCACAGATATATTTTATTTGGCCTATTTAATATTTTTTTTAAAATTTGAATGAATAGCCAATATTTAAAAATTGGGAGATGTTATATTAAAGATTAGAGATTTCTGGCTTTTCTTTTTTTGTTTAATTAATTAGTTTATTTTATTGGCTGTGTTGGGTCTTTCGCGGGCTTTCTTTTTAATTGCGGTGAGTGGAGGCTACTCTTCATTGTGGTGCACGGGCTCCTAATTGCCGTGGCTTCTCTTGTTGCGGAGCACGGGCTCTAGGTGTGTGGGCTTCAGTAGTTGCAGCACATGGGCTCAATAGTTGTGGCTCACGGGCGCTAAAGCGCAGGCTCAATAGTTGTGGCACACAGGCTTAGTTGCTCCGCGGCATGTGGGATCTTCCTGGAGCAGGGATCGAACCCGTGTCCCCTGCGTTGGCAGGTGGATTCTCAATCACTGCGCCACCTAGGAAGCCCTCTGGCTTTTCTTTTAAAAGGGGAATGTGGCAAAACTGGGAGAATGTGGGCCCAGTTTTGTCACTTTTGAAATAGATCTTCTTTATGTTTTCTATTTCATTAACTTCTACTCTTATTTTTATCTTTGACCTTTTGTCTATAGTATTCTGTTGCTAACCTTATCTGGTTTTTGTCTTTGCCTAGTCCAGTATCTGACAAGTCTTCCAGTTTTTTTTTTCCCCCTAGTTCTGAAACAGATTTAAATTACCTAGGCGTTATCTGTTTCTTGAAGGTCTAATAGAATTGGCCTCTAAAACTATCTGGGTCTTCCATAATTTTATCAGGTAGATTTTTGATTTCCATTTCCATTTTATCTAATACTAAAGGTTAGTGATCTATTAAAAATTCCAAACTCCTGTATCAGTTTTAGTAATTAATACTTTCTAGAAAAGCATCATTTTCCCCTCAGACTTTCAAATTTACAAGTAGAGTTGCAGTGGTTTTCTCTTATAATTTAAAGAATTAACTTTGTATCTTGGCTACCTTTTTCTTTCCTAAACTTGTTTATTTGTAGTTTGTTTTGCCAGAGTTCTGTTTTATTGGTCTTTTCAAAGAACGAGGCTGTGGTTTTACTGTTGAAGTCTATTTTTAAAAAAATAAATTTCAATTTTAACCTTATTACCTTCAAAAATTTTCATCTGAATTAGCTGTTCCTCTTCTAACTTTTTGAAATGAGGCTTTAGTTTAAAATTTCTTGAAAATCATTCTTGTTTTCTAAATAAAATCATTTTTCCCTCCTGAACTTTCTATTCAGTTCCATTCGTCTGTTTGTCTTCTTTCTGATATTATATTATTATAATACTATTTAACATCTGGTAATCCTAGTCCCCTTTATTATTATTTTTCAAAGTTGTTTTGGGTATTGAGCCAGATGATATCTTAAAGGCACTAAGGTTCTTTGATAGCTAATGTGAAAATGCACCCAAATAAATCCCTTTAGTTCCTTTCCTCCAAGCCCAAGTAGTCTTTATTCTTCTAGATACAGAGTCAGTCTTAAAAAATGCCTATATTCAGTCTTTGAATGTGGATGTGGTATATGTATGTACTGCATTTAAGTGTTTTGTGTGTGTGTGTGTGCATGTGGGTTGTGCATGTGTGTGTGTAGTGTATGTCTGTTTGCTTGTGTATGTGCATAGGATGCATGTATAGTCTGTGGGGTGTGATTGTGTACATGTGTGAGGTGTGTATGTGGTGTGTTTGTGTGTGGGGTGTGTGTATGTATATGTGTGTTTGTGTATCTGGTATATTTGTGAATGTACATGGGAAGTGTTACAGTATGCATGCGTATGTGTGCAGTATGTGTTCATATTGTATGTGTAGTATATTTATGTACATGTGGAGTATGAGTATAAAAGGGATACTGAGGCCCATGGCCAGGGGGTGCTAGAGTGTTCAGGGTATGTCGGAAAGCCAGGCACGGTCCTCAAATTCCCTTGTCTTTTTGGAGAAAGCAGGGCCATAAACCTCGACCCTTTCTGGATGTTCCCTGTAGACAGTAGTATGGGTTAATAAGGCCAGTGCCTCCTGCAGTGCTGCTGCCCAGCCTCCCACTCACTTCTGTCCCCCACCTCCTGAGAAAAGAGCGACTTACCCCTTTAAGAGAAGGAAGCTTCCAGTGCTCTACTAAGTCAAGGGGCCTTACTGTGGCTGGTGAAGGTGGTGGAGGTTGTGCCACCACAGGAGTCAGATCAGTATCAGGGTGGCACTGGGATCTCCCTCCTGAAGAGGTTAGCTGCTGATGGGGCAGAAGGAGGCAGGAGGGAACCTGCAGGGCAGCAGGCCGTTTGTCCTAAGTGGGGGTGAAGTGCCAAGCATGGGCCTCAGTCTTTTCTCCCCCAGGCCACATGCAGATAATGCAGCTCTGCCCAGCTCTCCTGCTGGCTTCCAGCCTCCTGAATGTGTATCTGCTGGTTGCTCACAGTTTCCTGAGTCCAAGGTGGTCTCCCTTAGTGCAGGCGCTACAGTGGTCCCTGAGCTGTCAAGGGGCCCCTGTCACCTTGGGCACATCACTTTGCCCTTCGTGGGCCTCCCTTTGCCCAGGCTCCTGAACATCGTACTTTCTGATTCCTACTGGGGTGAACCCCCCTCTCAGGGGGCGTCCTCAGGCCATGCCTGACTCATGCTCCCACTTTGGTCCCACAGTCTGCAGCACTTCCAGCCTCAGTGTCCTGTCTGCATCCTGTGGCTTGAGCTGCAGGTTGCCGATTTTCCCTGGCTGGATGGAGTGGCAGAGCCAGGATACTCCCCTGCCCAGAAAGGATGCCTGGACTCAGACTTCCCCACCCAGGAGGAGGATCAGGCCTGCTCAAGTCCAGGGTGCAGGTAAGTCTGTCTCTCACTGGGCTGGGGCCAGGGGAGCAGGCTTGCCCCTGCTAAGGGCAGTGCTCAAAGAGTGGCGGTGGGGGAAGAGCAGAGCAGGGCTTCACAATGAGCCAGGATTTGAACAATCTGCTGGCCTTTATGTGACTCATTTGCACTTGACCACTAGTTTGTTGATCTCTGGGCTCCTTCTCCAGTTTCTACTCCCCGCTGGTGGCCAGCTGGCCCTGTGGCATCTAGTTTCCTTACCTGCCTCAAGAAGGCAGATCTGCTACCTCCACTTGCCATTGGCCATGGGGCAGGTGTGGAGGCCAAGGAAGAACAGAAGGAGGATGGCCTTTGGGACAGACACATCTGGGTTCAAATTTCAGCTCTGCCAACCTTGGAGGAGTCACCTGCCCTCTCTGTGTGAGATTCAGATTTCTCCCTGGTAAATTAGGGCTAATACTTCCTAGGGTGACTGTGAAGATTAAATGAGAAGATGTGTGTAAACTGCCCAGCTCAGCCACTGGTACCTGGTACTCAACACAAATAACTTTTCTCCCGACTATCTCCCTTGCATCCCCCAACCTTGTGTTGAGTGGATCACTGAGCCACAAATATCCATTTGGCAACTTGTGACACTTCCCATTTTTAGATTTACACAAGACCAACAGCTTTCCCTCCCACAGCAGCAACATTCAGAGAATTGCAGAGCAGATGTCTCGGTGTGAAACTGCTCCCAGGAGGCATCCCGTGAATGTTTGCCGACAAAGCAGCGCAGGGGCTGACCTTCCTTCCAGCTCTGCCTCCTCACACCAGGCTCTGGAGATTGCAAGTGCCTACTTCCTCCACATACTATACTGTGCATTTCTGTCCTCTCAGATGCTGGGGGCCTGTCCTGTCCCATGGTGCCAGGCGGCCCGTGGGGGGCCATGAAGCTGGCTGGAGGAAGCTGCTCTGGCCTGGACCTCGCCAGGTTGCTCTCATCCAAGAGAAGGCTGGAGAGAGATGGAGGGGCCAGGATGAGGGAAGGGGCCTGCAGCTGGTAGGGGGTGGAGGTCTAAGCATGAAGAACGTTTTTCCAAACCCCATTGCATTATTGGGCCAGGAGGGTGCTCCTCTGCCCCTGCTGGGTCTGGTGATTATAGGTCTGAGCTTCAAAGCATGTTGCAAACCTGGCTAACTGCTGGCCTGGGGGAGCTGGACGAGCAGGCCAAGCCTGCCCAGTGGGCGCGCCAGGAGCGGCGAGTCTGGCATGGGGCTGGCCCCTGCAGCCCAGAGCGGTCCCGGAGCCCTGAGCCAGAGCCTCGGGTGGGGCCACCCATCCTGCCGGCTCCGCGTGGAGGACCGCCGGCCCGGCCGCGGTGCTGCTGTCGCAGATGGGCTGAGGGCGCCTCCTCCCCTCGGCCGGCGGCGGATGGGTCAGGTGGAAATCTCCCCATTCAAACCGGCGCGGGCCAATCAGGGCCTGGCGCGCCCGCCGGTTCAAACGCGCGCTGCAGCCGGCCTCCCGCGCCCGCAGGGGAGACACTGGCGCGGGGGCGGGTGAACCTGCTGCCTCGGTTACTGGGAGCAACACAGACGCCTCGAGTTACAGGCGTCCCGGCCCGGCCGGAGCGGGGCCATTGCCATGGAGCGCTCCCTGCACCGCGTCTCCCTCGGGAGCCGGCGCGCCCAGCCGGGCTCGTCCTTCTACCTCACCACTTTTGGTAAGTGCCCGCGGCGGCTGCCGCCAGGGGCTGCTTCACCCTGCCCGCAGCGCCCAGAGAGGGCAGTCCCCTCGGTGGCAGGTGAGGCAGGGAGTAGCCATCCTTCTGTTTGGGGGACGCCTACCTCCCGTGGTCGCCCAGGAGGGACTCAGGGCACAGGCTCAGGCCGAGCAGGCCGCTGGGCACCACCTGCTGTCTGGCCGCTGGTGCCAAGTGCAGTTGGTTCTGCCTCACTTGGCTGAAATAATCATGCCCCAGTTAATCTTTCAGAGATCGGGTTTGCCACCACTGAGTTTCCCATTAACAAGCAGCTCAGGGTTAAATCAAGGCCTTGTTACTACATCTCGAGGTCTCCTCTGTCCTCTTTCCTTTGGCTCAGGGACAGGACAGGTGCTGGGTCAGCCCAGGTGGCCTTGGCTTCCTGTGCGCTCACATTGGAGGCCGCATCGCACCGGCTCCAGTCAATGCCTGACCAGCAGCAGAGATGGGAGAATTCTCTCCTCCAGGAGCTACTGGGCTCTCAGCAGCATCCCAGGGCCGCCCTGGGGGCTTGAGGCAGAAAGAAGTGGGCAGTAGGCTCCTGCTCCCAAGCCCCTAGATAGCAGGAGTGGGTTCCCCCAAACAACAGCTGGGCAGCAGCTGTCCCAATGATCTGGGCAAACCTGGACCTTCCAAGTCCCCATAGTAAAGTTAATTAGCTCTGTCCTAGCATACAGCTCTTCACAGCCCTCGTTCCCTCACTGGTTCTGCAACTCTCTGTGGGGAGGGAGTTACATCTCCTCTCTGAAGACTTGAGATCCAGACAAGAAGGTCTCCCAGTGAGCTAGCTGCACACTTGGTTCCTGAGCTCAAGCCTTCTGAGATGATATGTCCAGCACATTAAAAAAAAACTTTTATGCAATTTTCTTTATGAAAGTTGGGGCAGTTACTGCAACATAAGTGGACTTTGCCCACATTTCAAAGACAGAGCACCTAAGGAGTTATGCTCTCCCTGGCTCTCCTACTTTCAGTCTTACCTCTATCAGCACACTTGGCTCTTTGCAACCTGCCTTCTTCTCTAGGGGCAGAAGGAGTGATGGAAAAGCAGTGGCTTGGCCCCTGGAAATGGCCTGTGGTCTGGCATCCTGGAATTCATGAGTCCAGTTGTAGAGGGTAACAACGAGAGGAATTAACTCACCACCATTTGTTGCACGTTTATCTTGTGCCATGCCATGTGCCAAGTGCTTTCCCTGCATCATCTCATTTAATCCTCCCAACCGTTGGAGGCAGTTCGTATTGCCTCCACGAGGATGTGGGACTCCACCAGATAAGGGAAGTTTCCGGGATGCTCTGAGTTGGTGGGGCTGGGGTGGTCAGGAAGGAGTGGCAGAGAGCTGTGAGGCCTTGTTTTCTTAGCTGTGTCCTGATCAAAGAGTAAAAAATATTTTGTTTTTTTCTCCTTATTATCACGGTATAATGTATTCATTGTTGAAAACAGTGGCCGGAAGAAAGTGAAATCACCTGTAATCTGACTCCCCAGAGAAGGCCATTGTTAACATGGTTTATATCCTTCCAGACTTATTTGTATGTGTGTGTGTATGACTAATTTTAACGAAATTGAGATCCTATTATATGTACAGCTTTGCAACCCATTTCTTTTCCTTACTGGTATAATGTGAATATTTTCTTGTATCAGCCCATAATTCTTGTATTGAGTAAATCTCCCCGCCAGATCTGGGAAGTTAGGGAGGGTCCAACCGAGCAGGGAGTAGATGCCCTGCCCAGCCACGGCCTCAGGGCTGGATTGGGTGGGTATCCGGGAAGATTGCTGCTTGAATCAGTGACTGTGACCTGAGTGTGCAGCGGGCCGGCAGGAACCTGATGGGGTGGGGAGCCTCCTGCTTCATGTGTACAGCCCCCTCTCAAGTCTCTCCGAGGACTGACACTGGAAAAGTTTTCTCCTGTTTCCTGCATTAACTGTTTCCTTGACAAATGCCGTCCCTCTTCCAGGCTGCTGATTTTGTTTGTACACTGAGTAATCTTTGCTTGTCTGCTTGTGAATGAAGAGTCTTATCAGTGGTTATCAAATGTGGCCAATTATCAGAAGCACCTGGAGAGCCTGTTAAAAACACAAATTCCTAGAATCTTCTCCCAGAGATCCTGGTTTAATAGGTCTGGGGTGGAGTCAAAGAATCTAATTTTAAGAAGCCACAGAAGTATTTTGACAATTAGCCAGGTTTGGAAGCTATGGATTCGGAGTCAGTTGGTTATCAGCTATTCAGTTTGATAGCCAGTGTGGACTCCCTTAAAAATGAAGGTCTTTGCTAAGTTTTCCTCAGTTCACTGGCTTTTCCCCAGCATGGCAGGTAGCCCCTGGCCTTCAGCAGTGGGCTTTACCCTGGTGGAACCACATGAAGCTGCTTGCTTAGCTGGTAGTTTCCCGAGCACAAACAGGTAGAGGGAGCTAAATTTCCAGCAGCTCTGGAACTAAAAAGAAACAAAATTATTTTGACCAGAATTTTTTTTCGGGGAGAACACTATATGGAATATGTTGTGATTTCTGTATTTGTGTGTGTGTGTGTGTGTGTGCACGCGTGCATGCGTGCAGATGAGTACAGCTCCTTGTCCCCCAATAAAGGGCACCTTCAAGTAATGTTAGTTGGCCATACATTAAGTTGCCTTGTAAGGAGGTGGCCTGGCTTCAAGGGAGGGGAGTAAGTAAACTAGAGCTCAAACCCATCTACTCCAGAGGGATGTTATATTTATGAGAAATGATATAATTTGAAGAAGCCATAATAGGTGCACATAAGCTTTTTTTTCCCTTTAGGATTATATATTTTAGCTTTATTAGTATATTTGTTAACTTAAAAAAATAGCTTTATTGAGATGTAATTCACATACATACAATTCACTCATTTAAAGTATACAATTAAATGGTTTTCATTATATTCACAGAGTTCTGTAACCATCACCACAGTCAATTTTAGACCATGTTTATCACTTCAAAAAGAAACACTATACCCTTTAGTTTATTACCCCTAATTCCCAGTCCCCTCTGTCCCCCAACTCTAAGCAATCGTTAATTTACTTTCTGTCTCCATGTATTTGCTTATTTGGACATTTTATATAAATGGAATCATATTATATGAGGGCTTTTGTGACTGGCTTCTTTCACTCTGCATAATATTTTCAAGGTTCATCCATGTTGTAGCATGTATCAGTACTTCATTCATTTTTATGGCTCAGTAATATTCTATTGTGTGGGTATACCACATTTTGTTTATTAATTCATTGATGGACATTTGGCTTGTTTCTGTCTTTTGGCTATTATGAATATTGCTCTGCTATGAACATTCATGCACAAGTTTTTGTGTGGACAAATGTTTTCAGTTCTCTTGGGTATATACCTAGAAGTAGAATTGCTAGATCAAATGGTATGTTTAATTGTTTGAGAAACTACCAAACTCTTTTCCAGAGTGGCTGCACCATTTTACATTTCTATCAACAAGGCATGAGGATTTTGATTTCTCCACAACCTGACCAACACTTGCTATTATCTGACTTTTTGATTCTAGCCATTGGATGTGAAGTGGTATCTCATTGTGGTTTTGATTTGCATTTCCATGAGGACCAGTGCTATTTAGCATCTTTTCATGTGCTTATTGGCTATTTGTATATCTTCTTTGGAGAAAAGTTTATTCAGATTCCTTGCCCATTGAATTTAAAAATTAAAAAATTTGAAATTAATTTAAATAGCCAATTTAAGGATTATTTGTTTATTATTGAGTTGTAAGAGTGCTTTATATATGCTAGATACTAGTCCCTTATCAGATACTGTTTATGAATATTTTCTCTCAATCTATGGGGTTTTTGATCCACTTTCTTGATAGTGTTCTTTGAAGCTTAAATGTTTTTCATTTTGATGAAGTTCAGTAAATCCATTTTAAATTTTGCTGCTTGTGCTTTTGGTGTCAAATCTCAGCATCTCCTGTCATATCCAGGATCACAGAGATTTACCTTTATGTTTCCTTCTAAGAGTTTTATAGTTTTGACTCTTAGATTTAGGTCTTTGAGTTAAAAGCATATTTTTTTAAAAAACATTTTGAGTTATTTTTTGTATATGGTGTGAGGAAAGGATCCATCTTTATTGATGTGTATATGGTATCCAGTTTTCCTGGCATCATTTGTTGAAAATACCATTTTATCATCATTGGATGGTGTTGGCACCTGTGTTGAAAATTAATTGACCATACATACATGAATTTCTTTCTGGACTTTTAATTCTATTCCATTAATCTGTTTGTCTGTTCTTGTGCCAATATCACACTGTCTTGATTATGTTGCTTTGTAGTTAGTTTTGAAGCTGGGAAATGTGAATCCTTCAATTTTGTTCTTTTTTTTTCAACATTGTTTTGACTATCTTGGGTTCCTTTATTTTCCATATGAATTTTAGGTATAATATTTTATATAGAAAATGTAAACCCAAGTTCATAAAAATACTTGATAAATATTTAAAGAATATCTTCTTGAAAGTATACCAACTTATTAGCTTGCCTGAGGCAACAGATAATTAACCTACCTGGGATTTGGTCCAGGGTCTGAATGTGGTGAATGGTCATGGGAGAGAACAGGTTGCCTTTCCTCCAGGGTGTCTGAGCCAGGAGGTGATAGGCAGGCTGGACGTGTTCTGAGGGCTGCAGGTAGCTATGGACATTGGATGACACAACCCAACTCCCTTTAGAACTGTTATCCCCAAATGAACCTGCAAGATGAAAGCTGTGGGCAGCGGCTCTGCCTGTAAGCTCTAGAGAAAGTGCCTGGAATCTTTGGTTTGCTAGAGGGAAGTCAGAAAGATGTGGTTCTGAAGGCAGAGTAGACTAAGGAATGTCATTAATTTGCTGGGCATTTTCTTTGTTTTTCCATGTTTGTTTTGGTAGTACAATGTTAGCTGGGACCTGTCCCTCTCCTTTCTCCGCCTCTCATTAGAAGCCACAGAGATAAAAAGTCCATTTTCTGTAGTGAGAATGAAGTTTGGGAACAGATGCCAGGCAGGATGATGTGTTGGGTAGTGTGAAGTCAGGCCCTGCCACATCTTCTGCCAGCTAGTTGCCCCTGGCTCTCCCTGCTGCTCTGAGCCCAGGACATTCCCTGGGCTTGGCTGGGAAACCCATCCAACCATTTCTCAGGAGCTCGTCATTTGCTGGTTAGGGTCCTCAGCATTTATTGGCTTTCCTGTCATTTGGAGTCCATTTGTTTGGGAGCGTCCAGAAATTCTCAGTTTCTGGCCTTTGTTCCCTTTTTCAATTCTGCTCTGTATGTTCTTTTTTAAAAAACTTTTTATTATGAAACATAACGCACATACAGAAAAGTGTCCTTCCAAATGATGTGCAGTTCATTGATTTATCATGAAGCAAATACTGTGTAACTTTCACTGGGGTTAAAATTGCCAGTATCCAGAAGCCTCATGTTTGATATGTAAATAGTTTTTTTCTTTATTATTCAGTTCAAAATATTTTCTAACTTTCAAGTAATTTCTTCTTGAACCCATGGGTTACTTGGAAGTATATTTCTTAATTTCCAAATATTGGGGATTTTAGTAGGTTTTTGTTCCTTATTTTCCTTTCATGCAGAGAATGTACTCTGCATCCTTTCAGTCCTTTGGTGGCTCAGTTTATAGTCAGTTTTTATAAATGTTCTGTGTGTACTTGAAAAGATCTGAAGTAGGTGGGTGTAGTGTTCTTTATATATGTCAGGTTTAGGTCAAGTTTACTACTTATGTTGTTCGTATATTCTATATCCTTGCTGATTTTTCCCCCATCAGTTACTGAGAGAAGTGTGTTAAAATTCCTACTATGATTGTAAATTTATTTCTTGTTATAATTATGTCATTTTTTTTCCTTTATATATTTTGAAGAAATATTAAGAGCATACAAATTTAGAAACATTATATTTCTGATGAGTTGAAACTCTTATTATTCTGGCCTTCTTTTATTGTTATGAAGTCTTCTCTTTATTTCTAGTGGAGATAAAGTCTACTTTTCCTGACATTTTCTGGTGTCCAACTCCTGTTCCTCCAGCCGCAAGAGGCAGTCAGAAACTCTGCTCAGATTATCAGACTTTGTTACCTCTGGAATTTGAAAATACCCCCAGGAGAAAATTAGCCCAGGAAAACAGTAAACTTAATTCCATGGACCTCCATCCCCTGAGATCCTGCTTCGTAGTTCCTCTCTATCTTGTTATATCTCCAAGAAGCTTCTTTTAAATATTTTGTCTAGCTTTTCTAGATTTCCTCAGTGAGTTTGTCATCCCAGGAATAGAAGTCCCCTACATATGTTTGCTAATTTTTCTGACTTGTTTTTCTCTTTTCCTTCTTTCCTCCCTTCCTTTTGTCATTTCAGTGGGAATGCCCTCTGTTTGCCAGGTGCTTCACATATATTAGTTCCCACTTTTACAACAGCTCTATTAGAGCTGTGTTATTATTATTCTTTCCATTGTACAGATGAGGAAAGTGAGGATGTAGTGACTGAGGATCATCAGTGGTGGAACCGGGACCCAAACCAGGTCTTAAGGATTCCAAAACCCACGCTTTGCTTAGAGATCCATGCTTCTTCTTTTCTGTTTTTCATATTAAACTTGTTCTTCTGGAGAACTTCATTTGATAGTGGAAAAAAATAATGAAAAAGTAAAACATAATGAAAATAGGGGACTTCCCTGGTGGTCCAGTGGGTAAGACTCCACACTCCCAATGCAGGGGGCCCAGGTGTGATCCCTGGTTTGGGAACTAGATCCTGCATGCATGCTGCAACTAAAGATCCCTCATGCTGCAGTGAATATCCTGCATGCCGCAACTAAGACCCGGCACAGCCTAAATAAATAAATAAAAAATAATGAAAGTAAATGATTGACTCCATTGTATGGCTCAAAGCTATTAGCCAGCGCATAACAGGTGCTAATCACTATAAAATAACATACTTAATTGGAGAAGTCTGTAATATGAAACAGATAAAAATGCTGAGTAATTTATAAAATGTGATAAAACTGACAATTTTGGAATTAAACTTATATGACTTTATAGATATGATTAAATTATTATTATAAAATTTAAAGGAGAATTGGGAAAGGCAGGATAGTGTGAATTTTCTATATATTATAGTGTTGTCACAAATGTGTATGAAAGAAAACCATTTGCTCTGCAAGTAAAGCATTTTCATGAATGTGCTGGGCTGTCCTTGGGTTAATGTGGGACATTTCCAGATTTTGAAGTTTGGTAATAATGAGTATGGTTTAAATCTATCAAAATTCTTTATTAAGAAAGTCAAGGACCTCATGAAACTTAAAAGCTTTTGCACAGTGAAAGAAACCATAAACAAGACAGGAAGGCAACCCTCAGAATGGGAAAAAATAATTGCCTATGAAACAACGGACAAAGGATTAACCTCCAAAATATACAAGCAGCTCATGAAGCTTAATACCAAAAAAGCAAATAACACGATCCACAAATGGGCAGAAGACCTAAATAGACATTTCTCCAAAGAAGACATACAGATGGCCAACACACACATGAAAAGATGCTCAACATCACTCATCATCAGAGAAATGCAAGTCAAAGCCACAATGAGGTATCACCTCACACCAATCAGAATGGCCATCATCACAAAATCTGGAAACCAGAGATGTTGGAGAGGGTGTGGAGAAAAGGGAACTCTCCTGCACTGTTGGTGGGAATGTAAGTTGGTACAGCTACTATGGAAAACAATTTGGAGGTTCCTTAAAAAACTAAAAATAGAATGACCATATGATCCAGTCATCCCACTACTGGGCATATACCCAAAGAAAACCATAATCCCAAAAGAAACTTGTACCATCATGTTTATTGCAGCACTATTTACAATAGCCAGGACATGGAAGCAACCTAAATGCCCATCCACAAATGAATGGATAAAGAAGATGCGGCATATATACACAATGGAATATTACTCAGCTATAAAAAGGGATGAGATGGAGCTATATGTAATGAGGTGGATAGAACTACAATCTGTCATACAGAGTGAAGTAAGTCAGAAAGAGAAGGCCAAATATTGTATGCTAACTCACATATACGGAATCTAAAAATGGTACTGATGAACTCAGTGACAAGAACAAGGACGCAGATACAGAGAATGGACTGGAGAACTCGAGGTATGGGAGGGGGCGGGGGGTGAAGGGGAAACTGAGACGAAGCGAGAGAGTAGCACAGACATATATATACTACCAACTGTAAAATAGATAGTCAGTGGGAAGTTGTTGTATAACAAAGGGAGTCCAACTCGAGGATGGAAGATGCCTTAGAGGACTGGGGCGGGGAGGGTGGGGGGGGACTCGAGGTGGGGGAGTCAAGGAAGGGAGGGAATACGGGGATATGTGTATAAAAACAGATGATTGAACTTGGTGTACCCCCCCCAAAAAAAATAAAATAAAATGTAGAAATAAAAAAAAAAAGAAAAGAAAAAGTCAGGGACCTCAAAAACTGGAAGTCTTCTTTATTCTTGGTCATATTATACTGATTTATCTTAGAACTGTATTTTCTTAACAATCTTTAAAATTGAGAAACTGCTTCAGAATTGAAATCAGGTTTATGCCACCCAACTGTGGAGGCAACATGGGTATGTTTGTTATCTAACAAGTGATCCCACTATGTACTGGCTTAAAAAACCAAACATTTTTTATCTCACTGTTTCTGTGAGTCAGGAGTTTGGAGATGGCTTAGCTGGGTGTTTTTTTGCTGTGGGTCTCTTATGCAGGTAGCAGTTAAGATGTTAGCAGACTTATGCTGGCAGTGTAGTCTACTTCTGGAAGGAAAAACAGCTTGGGCAGCCACATTAATATCAGGGTTCGGGGCTTCCTAGGTGGCACAATGGTTGAGAATCCGCCTGCCAATGCAGGGGACACAGGTTCAATCCCTGCTCCAGGAAGATCCCACATGCCGTGGAGCAATTAAGCCCATGCGCCACAACTATTGAACCCGTGTGCTGCAACTACTGAAACCCACGTGCCTGGAGCCCGTGCTCCGCAACAAGAGAAGCTACAGCAATGAGGAGCCTGCGCACCACAACGAAGAGTAGCCCCCACTCACCGCAACTAAAAAGAAAGCCTGCGCACAGCAAAAAAAAAAAAAAAAAAAGACCCAACACAGCCAATAAAATAAATAAATTTATTAAAAAAAAAAAAATCAGGGTTCACAGGAAGCAGAGTCAAATGAACAGGGTAGAACTAACCCATCATGATTTTTGTTCCACCACAGCAGCCCCCTGCTCACTTTGTTCTGCCAGCAGGTACCATCAAGAGCCAGGGCCGCTTCTGCAAATGGAAATCAAAATTCTCCCTCCTCAAAACAAGATACTTGAAATTCTACAGGGCTACATCCTAAGAGCTGTGTGGCTCCACTTCCCCAGAACCACTGCCGTTTCTCCCTTAGAGGGCAGAGAGTGAAATGGATGAACAGGGCATAACCCTCTCTGAGTGTTAGCGGCTGGCCAGGCTCCACGTAGACCCAGCCTCCTTGGTACATTTGACCTGTTTTCATCCTCCCTCCTGTGGCTTCCAACACATGACAGTTCTTAAATTGGGAATTGCTTTTGGGGTGAATTGAGTTTGGGGAATGACTGCTTCTCCATGCTAACAGGCAAGTCCCTCATAGATGTATTCTCTGCACATCCCTGGGTGGTGTGAGCTCCTTCTAGGACACATTTCCTGCTGGCCCCTGAGTCCAGCAGTGCCGTGCAGCCCCTATCTTTTTGCTTTGTTTTCTGAGTAGGTCTCTTCCTGACTGTGTACTGAGAGTCAGAGCTCATCTTCCTGCGGCCCTCTGGTTAGTAAGGTCGGCTGGATTGAATTTCTTTAGCTGGCTTCCATACCTTTTACCCTACAGTGTCCAGTGAATCCAGAACTCCAAGTCCTGCACCCAGCAGAATATGGGTTCGTTGCCTTCTCTGTACTTTCTGAAGCTCACTCTCATCCGGTATTTTTTCCTGCCATATGGGGCCTGTCTGTTCTCCCTTTATCTCTGGACCCCTGCTCCCTGGTGCACTCCTGAAGCCTCTCTGGACACCCATCACCACCTCCCTTTGCAGGCAGAGTTGGTGCCCAACTGTAGCCCCGTGAGAACTGGGGTCATGCCCTCTCCAGGGCTGCTGAACACCCAGTGAGGATGACTTCAGGCCCTCTGGCCTGAACTTCCTACACACTCTCAGGCCACACCCTGAGCCTGGGGAGAAAGTGGGGATATTGACAAGACCAGAGGTTTGGGGGGGCTTGTGAGGGGCTTGATTAGCTAGTACCTAGACCAGCTGAAGACCCCAGGGATTCAGTCTGACTTCCTCTCCTCCTGGTGGTTCATTTCTCTAGACTTAGAGGCACTTCTTGGAGCCCGCCCTCTCTTGGGCTTCCTCATGGCTTCTCAAGCAAAGGACAAACCTTGTCCTGTGTCTAATGGCTCTCTCTGCTCCTGGACCCCAGGGTTACATTGGCAGTTGCAATGGTGCACAGTTAGAGGGCTGTGAGTGTTCTGGAAAACTGGTTCAGTGCACAGGAAAGGTGCTGGAGTTTGGGCAGTGTTCTGGTCTCTAATTCTGGCTCAGCCTACCCTGGTCCCTCTGGGCCCAGGGCAAGTCACCTTCCATCTCTGGGCAGGACTGTTCTGGCTACCAAATGAGGAGGTTGGGCAAGGTGATTTCAGGAGCCTCAGACATTCGATGAAACGGGCTTAGGGGGAGGACAGAGGGGACACGCACGGCTGAGGGAAGGGTCCCATTCTTCATCTTGCTGTCCCTCATCTGTGAGCCTGAGGATGGGCCGGGGTAAGGCGTGTCCTGCCCTGAGGACTTGGAGCTTGGTTTGCTGGGTTTGGTTTCTCTGCTGTTAACAGGGTGTAGGCAGGGCCTGGAAGTGGAGCTGCGTGGAGCTGTGCAGACTCATGTGATTTCTGAGTCAGTCTTCAACCCAGGCCTGTCCTCTGCTCCAGCTCCACCCTTGACCTTGCTCGTGCCTCTGTCCTAGCCACTGGGCTCTGAGTTCCCTGAGGGCAGGCATTGTGCAGATCAGCCCTTCCTCCCTGAGGCCGTGTTGGTGCCCAGCAGATGTTCGTGACCATTTGTGTTGGGAGATTTTTCAGTTCTGATTTCTGGGAAAGGGCTGTTGGAAGGGAATAGGTGTTGGGAAGCACAGTGGTTCCCATGACCGTGGAAAGCCAGATGTGTCGGGCCTGGGTTGGCTTTGCACTGGTAATAGTTTCAGAAAAAAATGTGTTAAATGTAGATGCCTTTGGGTTAATGAGATCCAGTCCATGGCTGCTGGCCCTGTTCGTCTATTTCCAACCTCCCTCTCCCACCCCATGCTGGATCAGGCAAAGTTTTTGTAGGAGGTTTCTCAGCTCTTGGGAGTCCCAAAGTGGTAATTGCTCAGACCTTGAGCTAATAATACCATGAATTCTGGTGCTTTTCATCCGAGGACCACGTGACCCTCCAGCGTTATCTGATCTCACATGGCTCCAAAAGTGCCATAACCCCTATTATTAGCTCCACCTCACAGCTGAGGACACTGTGGCTCTGAGAGAGGAGGGTAGCTGCGGCTGGGACTGGAACAGGCCTCCCGGCCTTCTGAGATCAGTGTCCTGAGCAGGAGAGTAGCGGGGATTTCTGATGGGTGAAGCACTAGACCAGGGTTTTCTGGAGCCTGAATTGCTTGGGCTTGTAGCTTAAACACCCCAAAGTATGAGGGGCAAGATCATAGTGTTGGTGGACTGCTGCAGAGCTTCCATCCCTTCTGTGCTCTGCCTGCCCTTCCTCCAGCCAGCAGCAAAGCTCAAGCCCTAACCGCCGGCCCAGTTTTATGGGGCATGTCCAGAGATGAACAGTTGGGATGATGAGGGATGCCTAATTGTGCCATGAAGAATGGTGGAGGGACTTTAGACTTTGGTCTAAAGGAGAGAGTCCAGAGACTGCAGAGTGAGGGAGGTATAGTCAGTGAAACATACTGAGAGACCACTTTTGGCTCAGTAAAGATGGAACACTGAACAATCAGAGCTATCTCAAAAGGCACAGGGCTCTCATTGCAGGAAGTGAGCTTCTCATCATTGGAGGTGATCAAGCAGAGGCAGATAACTGCTAGGTAGGATTGTCATGAATGGAGCAGATGTAGGGCTTTTTGGATGATGGGCTGGTTTGCTGCAGGCTGGAAAGCCCTGCCCTTCTCCTGTGTGCACTGGGTAGATGGAGTTCAGTGGCTTCTTGAGGTTCTAGGAGAAATCTGTCTGACTGAGAGATTTTTCCACATGTCATTGAGGAAGAGGAGTGTGATTTTCTCTCTCCTCTATCCATGCTGGAGAGCCACTGGGTGTCTATGAGGATGACCTGATATTCTGTTTTGTTTCTATATTGTATTTTTTTAAAAATAAAACTTGGAAAAGCTAGAGGAAAAACCTCATCCAGTCTCATTCTTCACCTGTTTTCCATCCCTGGTCCTTTGATTATCTCCATATTTCCCCTCCCCCTCCCTTCTTGCTTCCTCCTTTTCTCTCTCCCTCCTGTTTCCTTCTTTATTTGTTTCCTCTTTAGTTTTGTTTTATTTTATTTTATTGATGTATAGCTGATTTACAATGTTGTGTTAATTTCTCCTGTATAGCAAAGTAACTCAGTTATATATGTATAGTGTATACATTCTTTCCCATTATGGTTTGTCACAGGATGTTGAATATAGTTCCCTGTGCTGTACAGTAGGACCTTGTTGTTTATCCATCCTATATATAATAGTTTGCCTCTGCTAATCCCAAACTCCCATTCCTTCCCTCCCCCACTGCCCCCCACTGGCAACCATAAGTCTGTTCTCTATGTCTGTGTGTTTCCTCTTTATTTTTAATTATAAAAGTGCTATAGGTCATGGACATATTTGTATTGTTACAACAACTACAACAGTGATAGATTGAGATTCCTCTTGACTTCCCTCCCTCCAATTCCCAGTCTCTTCCCTAGAGGTGATCACTGTTTTTAATTTGGCATCCTTTCAGAACACACACACACCACATCACACCACACCACACCACACACACAGAAATGTATACCATGCGTATTGTTCTTCAATTTGCTTGTTCTACTTAAAAACTTGTCTCGATATTGTTCCTATTCCAGGACTTATAGTGCTCCCCTGTTCTTTAAATCAGCCCATTCTATCCCACAACACAGCTATAGTTGGTTCATTTAACCATTTTTGTATTGATGGATTTTTCAGGTGTTTCCAATTTTTTTACAATGCTGTAATGCCAGCCTTTGTACACACTTGAGTTTTTGTCTATGATAGTTGCCTGGAAAGTATAATTGCTAGGTTGAATGATAAGGACATTTATATTTAATAGGTATTGTCAGAAATTACCCTCCATTTACACTTCCTCCAACAGGATACGAGGGTATCTGTTATCCTGCATCTTTACCAACATTTGGCATTATCATCTTTTAGATTATCTGCCAATCAGACCAGGGGAAGATGGTATTTTATTGTTAATTTGCATGTCTCAGATCTACATGAAGTTGAGCATCTTTGTGTATATTTATGGGCTATTTTGTCACCTCTGAATTTCCAATTCAATGTCCTTTGCTTGCTTTTCTTTTGTTGTCTTGTAACTTTGTTTATGATATGTTTAATTGTAACAGACATTTTAAAAGTCTTATGGAGTCAGATTTATCTATCTTTTCCCTGTGGCCTCCGCTTTTTTGTGTTCTGCTTAAGAGGGCCTTCTCCAAGCTTAGAAATGTGTTCAGAGACTCTTCAGTGTGCTCTGGTCCCGGGCTCCTCAACCTTTAATGTGCATGCAACTTCCTGGGGATCTTGTTAAACTGTAGACCTGAATTCAGGAGGCCTGGGCCAGGGCTTGAGATGCTGAATTTTTAACTATTGTCCAGATGCTTCTCGAGCTGCTGAGGTCAGAGAAAGCTCCTTAGCTTTTCTTTAGGGAGGTCTGGGTTCTGTTGGAATAATTGGGGGCAGTAGCATTGACTTTGAAGGGTCTCTGTGTCCACAGCTGATCTCTTTCCATTTGCTTTTCCCCAAATTCATTCATCCTATGTCCTTGTATTGTTATTGCCTTCCCAGAACACAGCTAGCTGTTTGTCACAACTGGAGAGCTTTGGCTAACCCCCCAGTATAGACTTCTGACTGAGACCCAGGATGCTTAATGCTCCAATCTAGCGTCACTGAGATGTGGATACAACAACTTTTCAGACTGTCCAACAGTGAGAGCTCCCCAGCATTGACCTGGGCTGCCTTGTAGTGAGCTCCCCATCACTGGGGGGGTGTAAGCCTGGGATGGAAAACCACCGCTGGAGGTATTGATGTGGTGAGGAGGCTTAACTAGGTGGCTTCTGAGCTCCCTTCCAACCCAGAGACTGTATGAATCTTTGAATTGCTTCACATGAACAAAAGTGCGTTCCCATCAACGTCACTCCATTTTTCACCTGGCAAGGAAATGAGGTGATGTTGTCTCTCCTGTTGTTTCCTCAGGTCAGCTGAAGCTGTCCATCGATGCCCAGGACCGGGTCCTGCTGCTCCACAGTGAGTGTGGCTGTGTGTCGGGCTCACCGGGAAAGGGGTGGGCTACTTGGCCTCCTACATGGAGCCAGGGACGGATGGGTGGAGGTATTACCACGGCCAAGCCTTCTTTTTCATCTTTGTATAGTGTCCTGCCATGTGTCTTTGAAAAAAAGTGGGTATTCACTTGGGACTCCTTCTAGAGCCCTTTCCCTGGTCCTGTTCTGATGTGTGTAGAGTCCACGGCAGGCTAGAGCTGTCCCTGGGCACCTCAACATCCTCCTTGGCCCCAGTGGAGTGGTGCTGAAGAAGAGCTTCCTTATCCTTCCTCTCTTCTTTCTTTCTTCCTTTCTTCTCTCTTTCTCATTCATCCATTCATTCACTGATAGCAGTGTCACGGCTAAGGTCACCATCTTTGGAATCAGACTGCTCGTGTCTGAATCTTGGCTCTGATACATTTCTTGCCAAGTGAACTTCAGCAAGCTTAGTTTCTCATCCGCTGGATGGCAGTAATAATACCTATCTTATGGGCTGTGACAAGGATTAAAGGAGTCAATATTAGTAAAGCACTTAGGACAGTGCCCAGCATGTGGTAACCTGTATTACTGTTTGTTAAATAAGATAGAAAACCATAAATTCCAAAAGTAGTGATTGAACATTGGCCCTGTGCTAGGGGCTGGGGACGCCAAGGAGAAGCACCCACCTCTGTCTGGGTGGTGCTGATAGGATGGCAGGGAAGACTTGGCAGAGGGGGTGATGTGCACACTTCATCCTGAAGAAGGACCCGGCTTGGCCAGGCAGAGGGGAGCAGGTGGGCTGGGCACTCCACGCTGGGGGAGCTGCAGGTGCAAAGGCCTGGGGTCAGAGAGCACACGATGCACTTGAGGACTGTCTAACGTGCCTGCAGCGCAGCACAGGAAGGGGTGCAGGGGTAAGCTGGGGCCCAGCAATGAAGGTCTCATGTGCCACCCAGAGGATTTTATACTTTACCTACCATTTATCCATTTGTTCATCCTTCCATCCAGCACACAAATAGTTACTGCGATCCTGTCCTGGCCCCACTCTTTTGTTTGTGGAAACAGGCCCTGCCTGTCTCTCCACCCGCCCTGGCTCTTGCTGTTCAGGCACCCTCCACCCCCTGTTGTGTCCAGTTTTGTGCCCTCCTTGCCCCCCCCCCCCGCCCCATTGCAGATTGCATCGTGCTTGCTCACACCTCTGTCTTCGCACCCGCTGTTCCTTGCGTGTGAGCCTGCCTTCTTTTTGAACTCCTTTTGAAAAGTAAGTCTCCCTTCCTCTGACTTTGTAAAAAATATGCCTGCCTTAATCCCAGTAAGACTCAGGAAGGAAGGCTCATTTTGCCTCATTTTTTCCCCTCCAGGAATCACCCCCTGACCCACCTGCAGGGCTGAGTTTGTTGCTTCCTCCTCTGTGTCCTCATCACAGTCCTGACTGCACTGTGTCACCCTAGTGTGTCCAGGGTCTGTCTTCTTCAGCAGATGGGGAGTGTAGGGAGGGTGGTGGCCATGTCTGCCTCATCTCCACGGGGGGCCAGGGAGACCTAGGGGTTTGTCAGGCCTGGATCCCGCCCTCAAGAACCACACCCACAGGAAGGTTGCACACAGGAACAGTAGCTAGGATACCAGGGAGAGTAGACCAGCAGGCGCCTGGGGTCCTCCGGTCCTGGCCTTGGGGGGGCGCAAGGTGAAGTTCCCAAGGACCAGCAGAGTGGGGTTCTTTGCCTGCCAGAGTCTGACTCCAGCTGTGCAAACAGTTTTGGCAAGTGCATCTTGGCCTCCCCCAGTCCATTTGTCCTGCACAGTTTGCTTTGGCTTCACCCCAGTCTCAGGCCCTTCATCGCTTCCAGCCTCTTCCCCTCTCTCCTTTGGCTTCCCAGGCCTCACGCCTCAGACCACAGGGGCTCTGTCTGAGCCAAGTCCTAGGGCTCAATCAAAAGAAAACAGAAAAGCGACTCAGCTTCTGTCAGGTCTACGGTATGATTTCTAGACCTCAGGCAAACGAGCCCACTTGCTTTCATGGCCAGACCTGCACCTTCCTCCCCCTGTCCCCCGCCAATCCCTTGCCTTTATTTATTCTGGTTTTCTTTAGCAAACTTTTGTTGAGCAGTTACTTTGCCAGGCCCTCTACTAAGCACCTTAGACACATGATCTCATTTAGTCTGCACACACTACCGTGTGAAGTGGATATTATTATCACTAACCCATTACAAAATGGCAAATTCAGTCTCTTGGGTGAAGCAACTTGCTCTGGCTCACATGGCTAGTAAGTGGCAGGCTATATTCTCCAGCTTGGCCCTTCCATCCCATGAGGCAGTCTTCTGTGGTAGAAGCAGCACTGGACCAGGAGTCAAAAGACAGGGATCTAAACCCAGCTCTGTCATTCCCATTGCTGTGTGACTTTGGGCACATTTCTTACTATCTTTGGGTCCCCTTCTTAGCCTCATCTTCCCCATTAAAGGAGGGGTTGGACTCAGTAAACTTTATGTTCCCTTCCAGGGAGTCAGGGAATTGAATGCATCCTATAATGCCGTGGTGAAGGTGCTGCCGGAGCGTGGGACATGGGTGGAGTGGGCTAGACCAGAGAGGGGTTAATACCCAGTGGTTGGTATGTAAATTAAGAGCTTGGTATTGATCCTTCCCACACACCCACCCCAACATTTTAATTCTCTGTTTAGTCATAGAAGGCAAAGGCCTGATGAGCAAGGAGCCTGGCATCTGTGATTCCTACGTGAAGGTATATGATGAACTGGAAGTTGGGGTGGGTATGGGTGGGGTGGGGGGTGGTGAGGGACCGCATCACTGGACTGAGTTCCAAGGTCCCAGCATATTTGTGGGTCTGGGGCCATTTGAGGTGGCAGCTACAGTTACATCATATGGTCAGTAGGCATTTTTCAGGCCTAGTGATGAGGCCCTGAGCTAAGCTGGACCCCTTCTCTTAGCCCGGCTTGGTCTCTAGGGCTTCCTGCAAGGACTGGAATCTTATGGGTGATCTTGTGCATCACCACATAGGTGAGAACTGTGAGCGTGTGGTTGATGGAAATCCACAGGCAATCCCAAGATGAAAAGCAACATCTTAACCCCTCTCTTCCCCCAAGCTAGAGGCAGGATGGCAGTTCTGGTGGTGGGGTGGAGGGGCTGTCTCTGAGGGCTGGAGGATCCATCTGAGAGGAGCCCTTGCAGTGGAGACAGAGGCCCCATAGGGGCAAGGAGCCTACTTCCAGCCAGAGCCAAAGTCCAGGCGCCTCTCAGAGCGTAGCAGCCAAATTTCAGGCTCTGATGCACCACTCTGCCTTCTTCCTGAAGCCCCCAGGCTGGTCAGAGGCCCCTGTGGGCCTGGACAAGGTCAGGAGCAGGCTGGGAACCTGAGGTGGGGATGAATGGCACTAGGACAAGAGCATGGATGGGGGGCCTTGGCAGAGGCTGACCTGGAGCCTCCTGGGAAGGGAGCACTCAGCAGCTGCTGGGAACTTAGAGAAGAGACCTTGTGCTTTGCGGGAAACCTCTCTGCTTGGAGGAAGAGCAGAGACGGTCACGTCATACCCCATCTTGCCTGGGACTGGGGCGGCCTCCTTGGTACCACCGTATAAGGCCCTGCCCTGGCGTCTGATTGCGTGCAGTGCCTCTGGCCCAGGGCTTCTCTTTCTTTCCCGGCATTTGATTGAGGACTCCACTCTGTCCTCTGCAGAGGCTGGTTTGAAGGACACCTGGGAAGCCTTTAACTTGGAGATGTGCAGAGTCAGCCCTTGGGCTTAGGTGATTATATGGCTCTGAGATCAGCTAACCCTTACTTTTCTCCAATTCAAGATTTCTTTGACCCCTGAAGATAATCGACTACGCCGTCAGAAGACACAGACCATTCCAGACTGCAGAGACCCAGTCTTCCACGAGCACTTCTTCTTGTAAGAGTCTGGCGCAGCTGGGCCCTCGAGAGGAGAGAGAAGGAGTGTTTATCTGGAAACAGCCCTATTTGCCAAATCTAGAACCAGATCTAAGCTGAAAAACAGTGACTTCTAAAGGATGTCTTTGTTTTCTCATTTACTTGTGTCTTTGCATCCCTGGCACCACGCCCAGCAGTGAGGTCCACAGTGATAAGGTATCACGTGGCTGGTTCTCATAACTAAAATGCCCAGCCTGAGGCTGGCAATCCCTGAAAAAAGTAGGCAGTTTCCCACTGTGCCTCGGGCCAAACTTTCTCCTTTAGCAGAAGGAATTTTCCAAGCTCAGGGATGTTTCGCCTCCCTGCCCTCCCTTTTCCAACTTGCTAACCTCTCCGAGCCTTGGCTTCCTTATTTGTAAAATGGAGCTAATTATGTACCAGCTTCAGGGAGCGGAGGTGTAAATGAGACAGTGTAACAGTGTCAGGTGTTATTGTTATTGTTATTATTTCTTCCCCTCATTCCTGAACTCTGGGGCCAATGGGAAGGTGATGGACATTTTGTATTTTGTTATTGGTGAAAATTAATCATATTTTGTTATTTTCCTTACTATACAAGGTAATTTTGCTTATTATAGAAAAATAGAAAACATAGGTAAACATGAAGAAGAAGAGAGAAAACACTCCTAGTCCTGCTACTCACTGATATGTTTTGTGGTATTTCTTTTCAGATCTTTGAATTTGTGTGGGTGTGTATTTACAAAGATGGAATTGTTCTATAACATTGTGTTGTAACCTCCTTTTCATCCTTACCAATGTAATGTAAACTCTTTCATGAATATAAATACTCACCTCCCACACTGTTTGTGCTCTAGTTTATTTAACCAGCTCCTTATGGTTGGATGTTCAGGTTATTTCCAAAATTTGCCATTATGATGGACTGCACAGGTCTGGACTGGATCTCAGCCCTGCTAACACTCTGACTGGTTTGTTTTGCAGTCCTGTCCAAGAGGAAGACGAACAGAAGCGCCTTCTGGTCACTGTGTGGAACAGGGCAGGTGACTCCAGGTGAGGGGAACTGCTGAGCTGGAAGGGAGATCCTGCTCTGGGCTCATGGGTGGCGGCCAGGCGGCCAGCATACAGAAGGGGCTCAGTTAGTGCTTGTTGGATAAGTGCATGGTAGTGGCTAAGTTTGAAAGGCTGCCACTCCCCTGAGTCCTTGTCATTCCAGGTGATGCCAAGGGTCATGTTACCAAGGTGCATTTGCTGAGCCCTTGGTATCAACAAGATACTGTGTTGGCCACTGGGATGCCGACCAGCCTACATGTGTCTCCTGCTCTCAAGGCACCTACTTTCAGGAGGGGACACCAGGCTCTGCAGGAGGCAAATTGCAGTCACAACACACACAGGCTCAGTTCCACAGGAGTAGAAGCTCCATGAAAAATGGGCCCATTTCTCTCTTAGTCACCACTGTACCCAGTCCCTAGCACACAGATGTTTGGTGATTACTGGTTGGAGGAATAAAAGAATGAAATAAGTAACAGGACAGCAAATGTGGGAAGAAGGAGAGTTCATCATGGGCCGAGGCTATCAAGGAAGGCTTCACGTAAAAAGTGGGATTTTGAACTTGGGGCAGAGCTTGAGTATAAGACAGGGAGAGGAGGTTGGAAAGGGCATTGCAGGCTGGGGCACAGCACAAGCGAAGGTAAAGAGGCAGGAACGTGCGAGATAGGCTCAGGCTGCCATGAGGAGGCCAGTTTAGGAGGTACAGAATTTTGTGCAGGAGAATCCAAACAGGTTTCAGGCAGCCCAAGACACAGGAGACAGATGTGGCCATTAATAATGGTGACCAGTACAGAGCAGAGGAGGAGTGCTGGGTGGTGAGGGTGAGAATCAGCTGCTAAGGGAAGGGAAGGGAAGGGAAGGGAAGGGAAGGGAGGGGAGGGGAGGGGAGGGGAGGGGAGGGGAGGGGAGGGGAGGGGAGGGGAAGGGAACGGAAGGGAAGGGAAGGGAAGGGAAGGGAAGGGAAGGGAAGGGAGCACTTGACTGCAGGGCCTGCTGTGAGCAGCAGGGGCTCATGCAGCTGGTGCAGCCCAAGAAATCTGGGAGACTCTGTGGCCAGTAACATTTGTCCAACAATTGTAGAACTGAATGGTGACTGGTAAAGGGCCTAGGTGAATGAAAATCAGCTCAAGTCACCAGCTTAGACCCAGAAAATATTTTTGGGCTCGATGCCTTTTGGTACCCTAAATTTGATAGTTTTTGACATTGAGCCTTCCTCAACCTTCATAATTAAAGATTTGTCTTTCAATAGAGTACCTACTTGTTATCATGGCTTGGTGCTCATGGTACTGTAGCCCTCATTCATTGAGCTGCCTTTTCCTGGCTGCCCATGTGGTAACACTGTTGCAGGTGCGGGGGACACATGGGGTCAATCAGAGACTATCCTGCTTGGGAGGGTACCACTGAGAGAGATTTGGGGGTGTGGGTGAGGAGGAGGACACCATGTTGATAACAAGAGCAACCAGTGACCACAAGCCAGGGGTTAACAGTGCATTATCTCATTTAGTTCTTAAAACAACTCTAAAGAAAGTATGTTTTTGTCTTAAGTTTTCAGAAAAGGAATCTGAAGCTAAGGAAGGGAGTAACTTGCCTTAAGATCACATGGCCAGTGAACTGTAGAGGCAAGATGGGAACCCAGGTATTTAGCCTCAGAGTCTTCAGACTCAACCAGGGGAGTACAGAGGGCAGGGCAGGAGTGGGGAGGGATCTGAAAACTCATTGGTATTGCTAGAGGATCAGTTACAAAATAGGGACTGGCTGGAGAGGAGATGAAGAGGTTGGCGTAAACCACATCGGATGGTACTGCAGGGTTTCTTTGCAGTGTGAGTTTTCTCAGAAGGGCCAGTAGTTCTCAATCCTGGCTATGCATCAGAATCACCGGGGATGCTTGTGAGGAACATAGGTTCCCAGGTAACACATCAGATTGATTATATCCAAATTTTCACGGGCAGGGCCTAGGAATATGCATTTACCCAAGTTCTCAGGGTGGACCTCATGCAGCCAGCTTGGTGTTTGGGAATCTTGCGATGGGGAGATACTGAAGGATATTGATCAGGGCAAGGACAGGTGTGTACCTAGATTTATCACTCTGGTAGGTCTTTGGAAGGTTGGGGAGAAGCTGGGAGATGCTTGTGATGATCCATGAGAGAGATGATTTAGGGATGGAGAGGAGGGAAACAGACCCAGGATATATTTAGGAGCTTAAACCAATAGTACTTAGTGGTGACTTGGCTGTGAGAGCAGTAGGAGGAATCAAGGATGACTCCTGGGTAGCTGGTGACGTCTCCAGTTAAACCAGAGTGTACTGGAGGGGAAGAGGGCACGGCTGTGGATACGGTGAGGTGGAGGTGCCTGGAGGGCAGCCAGCTGAGAGCTGTGTAGGAGGGTTGCCTTTGCTGACCTGCAGCTCAGGGGAGAGAGAGGTCTGTGGAGATGTGGGAGCCATGGCCCCAAGGTGATGGGTGAAATTTTGAAAAGGTGAGACCACCCAGGAAGACAGTGGGCACCAAGGATGATGGGTCAGAGTCCTCTCTTGAAGGAGTGGGCATAGGAATTGAAAGCCTTGAAGGAGACAGAGGAGGAGTGGCAGAGAGACAGAAGGAAGCCTGGCGAGCCTCCTGGATGGAGGCAGACACCAAACTGAGGAGTCTCTCTGCTGCCTCCACTGTGACCTGCTCTCCTGCTAGAGCAGAGCGAGCCAGGCAGAGCCTGCTGGAGAAGTGGCAGCAAAGCACTTGGCGGGTTTTGGAAAAGAAAGTGAGGCTGGGGAAAGTGAGTCAGCACCCAGTGAGGCAGCGTGACAGAGGCAGTGTCTCCACTTGTTGCCTATTTTGGGAAAGTGAGATTCCTTCTTAAACAAAACACAGTCAAACTCATGGTCACAGTCCCGACCCAAAGCTCAAGAGGGACAGAACAGGCTCAGGCAGGCCTGCTTTCTGAACAGATGGCCCTGCTCAAGGTGCCAGCACCGCAGTGACTGGCTCAGCGGGTAGGTGGCATAGTATTGATCCTTCTCTGAATGAGAAGGCCTCTGGGCTGCGCGGGACAGACAGAGCGATTGCCGGAAACTTCTGCCCTGCTGAACACTCTCAAATCAAATTGTGCTTCTCTGAAGGACGGACATGCAACTTAACAACGTGAAGGACAATTACAGAAGGAAGGAAACAAACATTTGTGAACGCTTCTCTGTGCCAAGCTCTTTACATGTATTATCTCATTTAATCCTCACAATGACCCTGAGAGGTAGGAATTGTCCCTCTCTTCAGAGAAGAGGAAACCGAGATTTGCGAAGGCTGAGGAACTTGCCCAAGGTTATATAGTAGCTCATGTTTATTATGCACTTAATGTCCGCTAAGTGTGTGGACATTAAGCATATTGCATGCATTATCTAATTTAATCCTCACAACAGCACGTAAGGTAGGCATTATTAATGTCTCATACAGGCACAGAGAGGTTAAGTAACTTGCCCAAGGTAACACAGCCAGCATGTGGTGAAGACAAGATGCAGATCCAGGTAGCCTGGTGCCAAACCACATTATAGTACACGTGACTGGCTCACACAGGTGATAAAGGGCTCCAAAGCCACACCCTTCCTGTGTCAGTATGCTTGTGCCGCAGGCCTCAGGCTTCCTCTCATAGCATTTATAATGTAGTTTTATATAAATCATCCAGCTGAATATGCGGCAGTTACATTTTTTAAAAAAAGCTTTCTTTGGGCTGTGCCAGGTCTTAGCCGCATGTGGGATCTTTGTTGCGGCTCATGGGAACAAGTTCCCTGACCAGGGGTCAAACCCAGGCCCCCTGCATTGGGAGGGTGGAATCTTAACCACTGTGCCACCAGGGAAGTCCCAGCAGTTATATTCTGAAACTGATAGGAAATGAAAGGGGAGCATCTGCTTCATGAATTCTCATGATCCTTCCAGTGGTGGCTGTAAATGTGTGTTAGAGAAACAAGATGATCTACAAGGAAGTTCTGGGGAGGGGCTGGCTGATTTCAGCTCAGGTGGTGATCACAGTGGGAGCTGAAGAGTACCAGGCCTCAGAGCAGTAGATTTTGGCTTAGCTCCAACTTGCTGTGAGACTGTGGACAGGTTCCTTCCTTGCTCTGGGCCTCAGTTTCCTCACCTGTAAAATGCAGCGATCTGAAAGGTTTCTTTTGGCTTGCAGGTTCTGTGAGTTTTTAAGAAATTATAGACATTTTCAAACATATGCAAAGTTAGAAAATATTGTGTAATAAACTCTCACGTACTCACAGCGCAGCTTCATCAATTATCAATATATGGCCAATTTTATTTCATTTATTCCCTCACCCACTTTCCCCTCCTCTAGTGCATGATTTTAAAGCAAAACCCAGACATCATCTCATCTCAGCTCTATAAATCTCTAAAAGATAGCTTAAAAAAACAACCACAATGCCATTATCACATTTAAAAATGAACAGTAACTCCTTAATATTGCTGATTAAGGAGCTGAACTATTTAAAAGTTTTGTTTGATGATATGGTAAAAGCCAAACTGAAGTTTCTAGTGTCAATCATAGCGTTTTCAGAATTTGTGGTCAGAGAACAATCTTAGAGAGAATTGTAATGTTATGCACCAAGTTAAAAAAAAACCCCAAAACACACATAGTATATGTTTGAAGAATATAATCATCTATGCTAATAGTAATTACGTATATGGAGAGGCTGCTTGCTGTGTGTCGTACACTATCCTGGGTACTCTGTGCTCTTTCCTTTCAACTGTTTTATAAGCGACCTCAGTGCCAAGTACAGTGCCATAGAGTTAGAAAGCTTGTGACCAGAGATGCGGACTGAGCCTAAGGAAAGAAAAACTCAAATGGAAAAATATGTGTGCAATTTAAGCCATCAAATTAAAAATAAATTGAGCTTAAATGGGATAAGTCTGTAACAGAAATAGTTTAAGCCCCTGAGAGAATTAAAGTGCATTCCCTTAAAATAATGCATTTTCATTTTTTAGCACGTCTTCTACCCTGTGCTCAGAAGTAAACTGAGCCAAATACAGCCATCGCTCTGTATTGGTGGGGGATTGATTCCTAAGCAAAACCAATGCACCCCGCCCCCCCGCCCTGATCAGATACCAAAATCCATGGATGCTCAAGTCCCTTATGTAACGTGGTGTAGTACAGTCAGCCCTCTGTATCCATGGGTTCCACATCCTTTCATACGGAGGGCTGGCTATACTATTGCCCATGAATGTATCTCTGAACCTTTGTACCAGCTCTTCCCTCTGCCTGAAATGCTCTTCCTTTCCTTCTCTCTGGCTTAACTCTTTAGGCCTTCTTTGGGCATCTCAGTCCTAAACTACCTCTTGCCTCTCTGGGCTTTCAGCATTTGTTGCCTACACTGTTCATCTGTCAATCTCACCCTGTCTAGTGACATGCCTTGTATTGCTGTCTCGAACTGCTGTTTAAATTCCTGGATGTTTGTCTTGTTTCCTTAATGCTGCAGCTCCTTGCCCAGCACCTGCCATCATGGGCATGATGGATTCATCCATTTGTCAAGGCTTCACTGAGCTCAGGCTTTGGCATTCAGAAGTACCCAAGGCTTGACCCCTGGACTTTGTGCCTAGTGAAATTTCAGGCAGTCTCCCAAGTTTATTACCTGACCAGTATATTGCCTTGTCCTCAAGTTGCACGTAAGTCTTTCTTCTTCCGAAGGTTTTCAAAACCAGGCTTCAGAAGTAGCTAATTGAAGAACACTTAGAGGTTCCTGCTTATGGACATTAATTGTGACAATTTGCTTGGCCTGAAGTATCGTGAAATCATTGGAGGCAGGAAGCAAAGCTCACAGGAGGCTATTCACCATTGAGCATTCTCTAAGCACCAGGGGGTGAAAATTCCACTTGCTGAAGAGCAGGGAGAGGTAGCCTTTATTACAGCTAAAGCATCCTGCCTGGAGATTTAGAAAGTTACAGCCATCCTCAGTATGAAAGAAAAGTGTACAGCAAGACAGTATGGGTGCCTAGATACCAGCTGGGTTGCTCTTGAATGTGCTGACAAACAAAATTAAATTGGTGATGAGGACTTTGGCAAAGTCTTGACACGGCTTTTCTGGAATGGCAGCTCAGGTCAATGTCTGCCACTCGTGGTGGTCACTGCTGCTGCCCTTGCCTTCGTGCTGACTTGGCCACTTGCCAGGAGGGAGGGGTGTTTGTTTTTGGTGATGGGTGGGGAGGTGAATGTGGAAGGGTCACTTTAATGGGGTGACTGCACTGTCTTCTATGGGTAGATTATTAATGTGGCCTGGTATGGTGGGAGGGGCCAAGGAAGGAGGAGGGAGCAGGTGCAGCCCAGGCTACAGGAAAGGGGGACAGGAAGAGAGAGCGGGGACGAGTAGCAGAGTGGGAGTAGCTGGTGAGACATGGCCTGGTGCAGAGCGTGCATCTGCAGGGGAGGTTTGAGGATCAGTCCCCAGCATTCTGCATCCCTGGCCCTCACTCGGCTTGGCTGCCGGCAAGAAGCCAGTTTTGTTTTGCTTAGGACTGTCAGGTGGTAGGCTGCCACCCTTTCTGGAGAATCCAAACAAAATATATTTATAAAGATGTTGTAAACTACTGGTCCTTGACTGGAGCAGGCACGGGTGGGTGCCCAGTAGGGTCCCCTGGACAGCCTTCTGCAGACTCTCATGCCCAGACTCCACCTTGGACCTACTGGGTCTGGATTCCGGGAGCAGGCTCTGGGGCACAAGACTTGGACAGGCTCTTCAGGGGGTTCTGTGGACCTGCTCAGGCCCCCTCAGCCCAGGCTCCGCGGAGGCACATCTCCATGGAGTTAGTTCACTACCCATTCAGGCAGCTCATTCTATCCTTGGCTTTGATGTTGTGCCTGCCCCAGAACATGCCGAATCCCTCATCTTTGTGGGTCCCTCACATATTGAAGTCAACCATCAGGGTTCTGCTCCAATTTTAATACCCATGTTGTTTCTTGATTAATAGCTATTAAACCAGTCTCTGAAAGGTGCCTGAGTTGGGGATGTGCTAAGAGAGAACAGAAAAAAAAAAAACAACTCTAGTGTTAGGATAGAGAAAGATGTGGTAGAATAGAAGTACTTTCAAACACATTTATACTGCTTTTTTTTTTTTCTGATTCCAAAAGTAGTGCCTTTTCCCAGTGAAAATTTAAGAACACTAAAAACCCAAAAGGGAAACCAAAAACCTTTCTAATCCCACCTACCAGATATACCTGTTGTTAATATTTGGGTGGAAGTCTTTCTTATTAAACTATAGATTTGTAAACTTGCTTTTATCTCACAATAGCAAGATTATTTTTTGCATTTCATTAATATTAATCTATGCTATCACTATTGAAAGCTGCCAAGTATCAATCAGTCCCTGACTGTTGGACACTGGAACTCAGTGATGGACATTTTTTTTTTTTTTTTCGGGGGTACACCAGGTTCAATCATCTGTTTTTATACACATATCCCCGTATTCCCTCCCTTCCTTGACTCCCCCCCCTCGAGTCCCCCCCACCCTCCCTGCCCCAGTCCTCTAACGCATCTTCAGTGATGGACATTTTAATGAACTTTGGATTACTCTTAGTCAAGTAGGACCCAACTGAACTCAGCCAGTCCACACAGCATGACATTCCCGTGAGTCCTGACTGTGGCTCATGTCTCCTGGCCCACTGGCAGCCAGGTCAGGTTGGTCTTGGCAACTTCCGTGTGTCAGGTTGGTTTGGACCTTGATCTGGAACTGTCTAAGCATTGCCCGGGTCTTGCCTGGACCTAAGACAAAGCTCCTTGAGCTTGAGGTCCCATAACTTTTCTCCTGGATTGAGCATCACCAGCTGGTGTAGAAGCCGAAATTCCCTATGGGGACTGACTCTTTAGACCTACCAGCACCAGAACGGTTCAAACCTCCGAGGTAGCTCTGAGCTTCTGTGGTTGGTTTCCCATGGGACTCTACTACTAACTAGATCCACGTAGGGAAGGGGATCAACTCAGCCTCAGTTTTTTCCTCTGTGAAATGGAGAGAATAACTCCACTCCAGCCTCACTCACAAAGTTGGAAAGATCCAGTGAGATGATGCAGGAAAAAGTGCTTTGTAAACCGCAGTGCATCAGGCAAACCTATGTTACACTTGACAATCGACTTCCCTATATAGCACAATGGAAAGGTGCTCACTTGAGCTTCTCTTGTTCTCCCAGACAGAGTGGATTCATCGGCTGCATGAGCTTCGGGGTGAAGTCCCTCCTGACTCCAGACAAGGTGGGTCCTAGGGAAGCTTCTGGCAGGGTCAGGCCACCTAGGCCAGGGCTGGTTCAGGCAGGGGCCTTAGTCTGGAAGCCCTGGGGTGGGGCTTCAGTCTGTGAGATGGTGCTTCACTGAGACAGGTGCCCCCTTGCCTGATAACAACATTGCTTGTTACTGGTGTAACCAAGGGTCTGGGTCCCTGCCTTGGCTCATTCTTGTCAGAGACCAGTTGTTAGGCTACTCCAAGTCTTCCCAGGATGCTGTGGGTCTGGTGTCTTCCCTTAAGGACACTGGCAGGTTCCTCAGAGCTCAGAGCACTCCCTACCCTGGAGGATAAGGGATGGGTACTTCTCATGGTCTGTTCCAAGGGTCACCTTGACGTTGTTTGCCAGGCCTCAGGTTACTGGGCCTAGCAGGCGCTCAGGGATGGAGTGAGCATCCCCTGTGGTGGTTTCCTTCAGGCTGGGTGAGGACTCTGGGACCTAGAGGCCCTTCCCCCTGGGCAGCCAGACCCTTATCCAGCTCTACTTGGATGGCACTCCCCACAATGGGGGCTTTTGAGCAGGGGAGGGACATGCTCCTCTTGCATATCCCTCGAGATGTGCCGGTGGCCTGCTGCAAGGAGTTGCCTGGTAGCCCTGCCACCCAGCTCTGTGCCCTGGAAGTAGAGTCTGGGGTAAGTGGCTGAGGACCCTTTATCCTACATGTGGGTCCCAAATATCTTGTCTTGACTGCAGTCTTGGTTTCATTCCCTCTTGGGAGGAGATGTGCCCCCCTGGGGACAGCTCAGGAGGCTCAGGATGCCTACTCTGTGGCATCTCCCTTCCTCCCACCCTTCTGTTCTGTCAACATTTATTGGGCTCCTTCTGTGTACCAGGCACGGTGCTGGACACATCAAAGAGCCTGTGTACAGACTAGTGGGGGAGGCAGGCCTGTGAACAGACTTGTTCTCCAGGGAATTTGGCAGAGGGGAGGACCAGCTCTGCTCGGAGCATCAAGGAGGGCTTCCTGGAGGTGCACGCCCTTTGAGGAAGGGAGGCTGGAGTGTCTGTCTCTGCAGGGTGCCACTCCTGAGGGAGGCTCTCCAGCTGCTGCTTTCTGGCAGGGATTGATGGCTGCCTGACCTATGGCCTCTTTCTCCTCTGAGCATGTCGCCTTCTCTCGTGGCAGGAGATCAGCGGCTGGTACTACCTGCTGGGGGAGGACCTGGGCTGGACCAAGCACTTGAAGGTGGCCAGGCGGAGACTGCGGCCCCTGAGAGGTGCCTGCACATCACCTTCAGTTCTGCCTAGATACACCGTCCCCAGGGCTCCCCCCTCCCTCCCTTCCTGCGCAGTCAGTCCCTGTGTTTTGGCGTGTGTCACGCTAGGCTCTTATCAGAGCCTGGGTCCAGGGACTTATCACAAGTGCTTGCTAGAATGCAGGCTGCAGGCAGCTTTGTGTTCGTGATGCCTTTATTTATCAGGCCGGACTTTCCTTGGAGAGGGTTATGGCCTCACCCCATGTGGTTCAGCTTCCCTGACCTCAAGCTCATGGACGGCTGGGCTTCAGGAGCTTCCGTGTGGCCCCTTCTCAGGGTTCATGGTTTCAGGATCCCCTCCAGGCTGCCTGGCTGACCTTGGGGTACCCACCTCTGCAGACAGGCCATGTGGGCCCTGCCGTGGGTCCTGAGGATTTTCCCCTTTTGCTCTGTCCTTCCCACATGCCCATCTGGCTCCTGAGCCCCTGCCTGGCCCGAGCTTGGGCATTCCCACATCCTGGAGGCCAGGAGTGACCTGTGCTGTCACATGGGCCTGGCACCCTGGCCTTGTCCTCTGGGTGGTCTGTGGAACAGGCACTTAGACGCTAACAGAAACTTTCTGACTCTGCTCTGTCACCTTCCAGACCCGTTGTTGAGAATGCCAGGAAGTGAGGACATGGAGAATGGGGAGAAACTCAAGGTAGGTGGGGACAAGCCTAGGCAGGACTGACGGGCCCTGAGCACGGCTCTGGGCTCTGACCTGCTTCTGGCCAGTCCCTTGGCCCAGGAGACTCCTAAGCAAGGCAACAGTCAGTGCCTGAAACTCAGATTCACTTGGTGCTTGGAAACTCAGCAAGTTGTGCATTTTTAAGAGGTTATTTCTGGTGCTTTTCTCAGGTTACTCATGCCTGGGGCAGGAGTTGGGAGAGAGCTGGGCCCCAGCCCCTGGAAGTAGAGGAGTCTGGGTCATAACTGACTTTTGGTTTCTTGAAGCCAAGCCCTCCCTTTCCTGCAAGCCCCCTCAGGCCCCTTGCTTCCCCTGCCACTGTGACCCAATTCCCCTTTAGGTTCAGCCCCCTTGATGTCAGGGAGCAGCTGTGAGTCTGAGCCCGAGACCCATGGGTTCTCACTTCTTTAGGGCTTTGAATCTAGAGAGGAACTCTCCGTGGGGATTTTGGGGAATTCATCCAAATTTGTCTCTTTGCAGGCCGTGGCAGGTGGTATGTGGTTTTCTCTAACAACTAGGAGAGGGAAAAACAAGCTCCCACTGCTGAGTAGCCCCTCGGTTTTGTTTTGTTTTTTTTAATTTAATTTAATTAATTTATTTATTGGCTGTGTTGGGTCTTCGTTGCTGTACATGGGCTTTCTCTAGTTGTGGTGAGCAGGAGCTACTCTTCATTGTGGTGCGCAGGCCCCTCACTGCCGTGACTTCTCTTATTTTGGAGCATGGGCTCTAGGTACACGGGCTTCAGTAGTTGTGGCACGTGGGCTCAGTAGTTGTGGCTCGTGGGCTCTAGAGCACAGGCTCAGTAGTTGAGGCACACAGGCTTAGTTGCTCCGTGGCATGTGGGATCTTCCCGGCCCAGGGATCGAACCCGAGTCCCCTGCATTGGCAGGCGGATTCTTAACCACTGCGCCACCAGGGAAGCCCCTAGCCCCTCGGTTTTTATCTAACATGACCCTCACTGCCACCTCGGAGGTGGTTGTTACTACCCATCTCGCAGATGAGCAGGACTTGGAAGGTTCAGAGATGTTAGGTCACTCTCCGTGGCCACACAGCCAGCAAGTGGCAGAGGCAGGATCTGAAACATGGCTTCAGGTATGGCTGCCTCCTGCAGGTGGCCTAGTTGGGAAGAGACGACAGTGATATTTTCCATGATGATATAGGACATTTAGGTGTATTATTATCTACATTTTCCCTTTCATTTACTCCAGTCATTCACTCATTCACTCATTCATTATTTATTGAATATCTCCATGGGCCAGGCCTTGTGCTGGCTGCTGGAATATAGCTGTCAACAAGTGAAAGGTCCCTGCCCTCATGGAGCGTACAGGCTAGGGCCGCGCTGTCCAGTAGGGCAGCCACTAGCCACCTGCGGCTACTGAGCAATCGACATGTGGCTAGTATGACTGAGGACCTGAATTTTCAATTTTATTAATTTTCATTAAATTTGCACATGTCGAATCGCTACCATATTGAATAGTACAGTACAGTATTAAGGTAATTGTCAGGTCTCTGTTTTCTGTGGCTTCATTATGAGTTTAAAAGTTTTCTTCTAGCTTCAGTGGAGGAACTGCAAAGGCCTTTTCCCTCTCTCTGTATATGCTGAGCACAGAGAGTACAGTGACCAGGGAGGCTCCCTGGGGATTTGTGGGCATCAATGCTGCAGGCTTCTAGGTGGCCTGGGAGAGTCCTGTTTTGTGCTGGACTCTGCACACAGGCCCTGGCCTCTGAGGGCATTGTTCTGAGGTGTGTTTGATTTTTCTGGGCTCGCACACGCAGAGATGTCTGTAGGACTGAGCAAGGTGGGGGTGATTGTCAGAGGCTTGGTTAGGGCAGGGGGAGAACCCCGAGAGGTGACCTGTTCAACTCCCTCTTTGTGTGTGGGGAGATGGAGGCTCAGAAACCTGGGTGACCTTCCCATTGTCACAGCAAGCAAAGCTGGGTGGGAACGAGGGACACTCTCAGGCATGAAGGATGTGAGTGGCTGGGTAGTGTTCCTCAGGGACTGTGGGGTGGGTATAAGGGGCTCTAGGATCACCCAGCAGAGCTCTACAAGGCAGGGAATAGACTGGGGCTCTGCCAGCTCCGCCTCCTCTGCTGTGTGACCTCAACTGCTCAAGGCCCCCACTTCTTCACCAGTAAAGAGAGGAGGCTGAATTATCTAGTGATTGGAAATCCCTTCCTGACTTGACTTTGTGGTCTGTTATCAGATCCGTAAAGCAGCCCGTGTACGTGGATGAGGAAATTGACTTTTAAGTAGCTTGAGTGTCAGGCAAACTCCAAATGTTTTGTATTCCCTGTCATGACATGAGATGTCTGTGGGTGCCACCTCCCCCCCAAAACATTCTCAGGCTGAGTTAGTTCCCTGTATTAGCTACTGGGGACCCTGGGATTTGCAAGGGGAGGCGACGTTGTTACAGAGTGGGCCGTGTTTTCTGCCTGGGTTCTCCTCCAGCCAGGGGTGTTTGTGAGAACATTGGAATCACAAAGTGGCCCATGGCGGAGAATGCAGCCAGAACAAAGGCGCCCTCTCCCCGCCGGGGCCCGGGGAATACTAACTAGTTGACAGGAATTTTAATATAAAACTCTCCCTCTTCCTTGTCATTCGGAGGTTTCAGGAAGCCTTCGGGCTTATCGTGCAGAGGCACACAGCACAGACAGGGCTTGGGGAGGTGAGAGGTGATTTCCTGCCATTCTTCTGCGGGGCGGGCTTCCCAGGGCGGTCATGCCAGGCTGACGGGGCGCAGTGCGGGCTCCCGCTGCTGGGGGGGAGAGCTGGGTTTTCATGGGGCGGCAGCCGAGGCAGGACCCACAGCCATGAACCGCTTCAATGGGCTCTGCAAGGTGTGCTCGGAGCGCCGCTACCGCCAGGTGGGTGCTTGGCCCCTTGGGGGGGGGTGTGGGGTGTTGTTGGGGTCAGGGGTGGGGGCTCACCGAGCAGGACTTCTCTCCCCACAAGGCCCTTCCTTGCCTCCTCCTGCCCCTTGCAGGTTTGTTGTGATCTGGAGGGAGGGTAGAGGCAGGAGCTGACCCCGAGCCTTTACCTGCTGCCCCTCTCTAGGGGCAGACGAGGTCAGCTGTGCGCCATCCTTACCACTGACTGGGTGGTGTCCGTGGTGAGATTATCTGGTTGATGTTGTGTCATTTTTATTTGGGAGGAGTGTGGGTTAAAAAGAGCATCCCAAGCCTGAGATTGGAAGTGGCTAGGTTGCTGAGCAGCTGGATGTGTGTTTTTTCTATCTTTCCCTACTTCTGATGGGACGGCAGTGCCTGTCCTGCGTTGTGTAGGTGTGATTGTGTTTTAGAATGTGTCAGTGTGTGCTTGTGTGCGAGAGAAGATGGGCCTGTGCATATGTATGCACACATGATTTTCCTCCCGGTAGCTGTGATGCCTTGAGGTGGGTCCAGAGTCCTCTGGCTCCAGAGCCCAACGCCACTGAGAGGGCTTGCCCCTCAGCCTCCAGTCTTAGGATGTGGGGCAGAGTAGGATGATGATCCCTTAGTCCCCAGGACTCTTCTGGAACTGTGAGGGACATTTATTCTTATAAAAAAGGCATGGTGTCAGGCAGGGTGAAGGCAAGGGATGTCCAGATTTTGGGAATGTCCAAGCTGATGGGACACTGGAATGGTCTGATTTTAAAAGTATAGAAAAGTCCCTCTGTGTTTTAATGACCAGACTGGAATCTGGGTCCTGAACTCCCTTAAACAGGCAGACTTAGGTCTCAGGGAGATGCTTGGAGGTGCCTCTTATACCGTGTGTGGGACGTGTGTGTTTCTCTTCAGTCCCTGGCTCTCAGGGCCCTCCTGCCCTCCTGGAGCCTGCAGAGCAGCCCCTGTGATACTGGCAACTGGGTGGCAGGAGGGATGGTGAGGCAGAGAGGGCACTGGATGGGAGGTTAAAAAGTCCTTGGTCACTTGGGACTACAGGCCTGAGGACCAGGGCATGCTGGCAGTCAGAGTAGGGCAAGGCATGAGTGCAGTCTGGGCCTGGGGCTCTGGGACTCAAGTTCAAGATGGATCCCATGCTAGAAAGTAGTGCAGGGTTGAGAGCATCAGCTTTGTGCCAGACCTGGGCTCACGTCCAGCTCTGCCCTTCTTGAGCTCTGACTCTTGTGCTTGACAGTTTACCTCCCTGAGCCTCAGTCTTCGCGTCAGTGGAATAGGGTGATAATGTGATGATACTGTGAGAGTAAATGGAATGTGTATGAAGTGTCTGGTGCAGGGTGGTCAATAAATGTGGCATTTAGGGATTGGGATTGAAGTCTAGGCATGACCAGGGGTCAGAAACCAGGCAGGAGGACAGAAGCGAGGTGCTGGCTTGGGTGAGATCTGGGAGCAGTAGCAGTTCCTGCCCTGGACAGGAAAGAGCAAGAACCAGCCCAGGAAGGATGGCCTCTGCCAGGAGTCTCTGAGGTCCCAGAGTTAAGGCGGGGCTGCTCCCCTCATCTCCTGACCCTGAGGCCCAAGGTCAGAGAGGAGGGCTGAGAGCTTATTTGCTTCAGGCCTCGGTTTCCTTCTCTGTAAAATGGGCATACTGAAACTAGCCCTGCATTCCCCTCAGGGCTGCAGTGATGATCAGCTTCTTTGGACAGAGCTGTCCAGAGGTCCTCTCAATGAGGTCGGTGGTCACGATGGACAGAGCATCACTTTGCCTTCTTCACACAGTCCCACCCCCTCACACTGAGCAAGAGAGGGGCTTGCTTTCCAACACCCTCTCCTCTTCCCCTCTGCCCAGCCCTCAGCTGGCCTGGACTGTTATCTGGACTGGCTCTGCTTAGGCTGATGCCCAGGAAGGCAGGGTGGTCTCCTGTCCACAACCCCACCTGTGGGGGGACCATGCTGTTTTGCTGGAGTACCTTCCTCTTCAGTTTCAGCTCTAGGGCCAGTCCCCAAACTGTTAGCACTGGGTGTTGGGACCTATTTTCCAGAGCCATGCCCCAGGCAGGAGGGGCTGTGGCCCTTGGTGGGGTAGGACTGGGGAAATGCTAGCCAGATGCTGCCTGGGTTGAGGGTCGCTGCAAGGTCCCTAAAATCTCTGCTGGTCGCATGGAGTGGACCGGGCTCCTGTCATCGTCCCTTGGCCTCAGTCTGGGCTTTCCGCGCTTACTCCAGAGTTTGTTTTTCTTTCTTTCTTTCCATTTTTTTTCTCTTCCTGTCTTAGCTGTGTGTTTTCCCAGAATTCTTATGGGAACAGGGTATTTTCCTGCCCACCCCCCTTCCCCTTGTCTGTCAGATTTCCTGTTTTACAAACTCACTTTGAATCCAGGCCCAGGGCTGGTGGGAAGCAGAGCCTCAGGGGCCTCCCCGGCAGCATCCAAGGGCCTTGGTCACCCTGGGTTCCCTGGCTCTCCCCTTTCCCATGCCTGGCCTTTGGGACAGCTGGCAGGTGAGTGTCAGGCACCCAGCCTGGAAGAGGTAACCCCTAAAGGAAGGAGATAGAAGTCTCCTAATGAGGCTGCGGCCCTCGACCTCTTCCAGGGTTGCTGAACTGAGTTCTTCCTCAGCCTGCCTGGGGCGCCCTACCCCATGCTGCACCAGGGCCCACACCATGTCCAGGGAGCCAGACCCCCTTTCTGACTCTAGCTGCCTTCGCCTATTGCTCTCACACACCTGCTCTGAGCAGCCTGGAATTGTTCTTTGAGTGGACAGGGGCTGGGCCTTCGGCACCCCTCCCAAAGCCTAACTGGGGGTGCACAGAGAGGGTGTGCAGCAAGGCAGAACCAAATGTAGTCAGCAGACCGCGCTGCACCCTGACAGCTTCCTGCTGCTGGTGGGAGGCTGCGGCGCTGTCCTCAGTCACGGCGCACTTGCTGGTTCCTGCCATGCACCAAGCCTGTTGTCTATAGTCAAAGCACAAAGGACTCTTCCCAGCACCATCCTCACGTTTTGCTGTAATGCTTATCATATGCTGCTCTGCTCTGGAGAGATCTGTGTGCTGTCATGCTCCTTTGGGAGCCAGAGACCAAGGCCTCATGACCTGGTGCCTCAGCAGAGCCTGGCATGCACTAGGAGCTCAGTAATTACATGTTGCTTTGAAAAGAGCATCCATATGGCAGGGCCCTTTTAGGGGACTTCTGAAAGTAGGGGTTGTGGACCTGCCACACAACACAGGCTGCAGCAGGCACAGTGAGGTCATTGGCTAGTACAGGTTCAGCCAGGAAGCCTATATGTGCCCTCACTTGCCCCCTCACCTGGGAGCCCTTACTGGATACCTTGAGGCCCTGGTGGTGGACAGCCCTGAGACCCCCAGCACGTGTCCACTGCCCTGAGGTGGTGAGTGTGTGCATCCCTGTCTTCCCTCTCCTGTGCTCTGGGAGGGTAGCCAAGAGATCAGCTTTGTCTCTGGGACCTCAGTGCAGGGCCAGCCCTGGATCGATGCTCCATGAACCCCTGGGGAAACGAGGAAGGGACCGAGCAGGCCGTGGGTCACAGGTGAGGTGGAGATGTGCAGTGTAGCAGGCCCTTAGGTAAAGGGCTAGGCCACATGTCTGTCAGGGCTGAGAAAGGCGAGATTCACCCTTTCAAGGCTCTGTCTGGGCCCTCCTGCATGGGCTTGGCTTACCTCCTGAGCTCCCAGCCTTCCCGCTTGGCCCACAACCCAGTGCTCAAGATGCCTGGGCCGAGATAGGGACAGCAAGGGGCCAGCCAGCCTCCTTCTTGGCTCCAGCAACCTTGGAGAGGAAGGTGGCTCTGGGGTGGGGCCTGTGGGCTTCCCAACCTTGGAGCAGAGGCAGCAGCCTCATGGCTTCTGGGAGTAACCGGGCAGGGCTGTGTCCTAGATCACCATCCCGAGGGGGAAGGACGGCTTCGGCTTCACCATCTGCTGCGACTCTCCGGTCCGAGTCCAGGCCGTGGATTCCGGTGAGTGAGTGTCTTGGGCGATGCCAGCCCGAGGTTTTGCAAACAAGGTGTTGGAACTGAAAGGAGAGCCCTAAAGTGGAGCAAAGTGTCCTGATTTTTCAAAATGAAAAGAAAAATATTTTTAAATGACCACAGATGAAAGTGAGGTCTATGAAAATACACCCACTCTTTTTTTTTTAATCAAAATGAAAATAGACTTTTATATTTTGTTTCCCGATCATTTCAAACAGGAACTAAACCTATATTTTCAGTAATGGCTGCATGGGAAAATGAGTCATTAATGAACTCGATTTGGAATCCGTATTTTATCCTATTCCAGCCTGATTAGCACTTAAAAATAGTCATTCCCTCCCTATTTTTCACAAAGAAAAGACTTCTCCTAATCACAGAGTGAGCATCCTAAGAGGAGAAGCTGGGACGCAGTGGTCTGGGTGCCCCTGTTGCCTGTGAGCCTGGTGGCAAGGAAGGGTTCTCAAGGGGTGGGAGGCCCGTGGAGGGCGGGTGACCTGGCGGGGAGGTAGACAGCAGAGAGGTCAGCCAGTACTGGGTGTGTGGGCAGGGAGGAAAGGAGGGCAGAGGGGAGTCTCCCTTCAAGGTCCCAAGAGCCCCTGAGGTCAGCCCCCCATTCACAAATGAAGAAACAGAGAAGAGCATTCCTTGTTCAAGGTCACTGTGGAAGCAAAGGACCCCAGGGCCTTTGAGGGGGTTGTGGGCTTCGGGGGCCCTTGAGTGGCTTTTCTTTGTCCCTGCAGGGGGCCCGGCAGAGCGGGCAGGGCTGCAACAGCTGGACACGGTGCTGCAGCTGAATGAGAGGCCCGTGGAGCACTGGAAATGCGTGGAGCTGGCGCACGAGATTCGGTGACAGGGCGGCGGGCGGCCTGGGCTGATGCGCACCTGCCCTCCCCAGCCCTGGGCACACACCTTGCCCGTTCCTCCTTCCCAGCTGGGAGCAGTTCACTTTGCTCCTCGGGGAATCAGTTTCTTGGCCTGAAATTGGAAGGTTCAGGTTGAGAACAATTTTGGATCCCAGAGCAAACAGTGGGAAAGAAGCTCTCAGACAGCCCCTGTGGTTCCTGGTGCGGCTCCAGTGGGCCGCTTTCTACCTTAGCTCATTAGTTCTGCTACCTCAGAGCTAAGCCCTTTGTTTTCTAAGGCTGTGTAGATGTTGCAAAATTTTTCAAGTGCACAATTAAACAGTTATTCTTTAAAATGTGTGGGGGGCCCTAAATTTGGACCCTCTGGGTTAAAGCCCTTGTGGCCCATTTCAGGTTTACGTCTAGAAGGACCGGATGGGGCTTGTACACAGGTGGCTTGCTTGCTCCTCCTTGATCACACTTTGTGTCCAGGAGGACATCACTAGTTGAGCCTGGTCTTTTTTCTTGTTTACTTGGCCTGGGCCTCAGTGTCCTTCCCAGCCTCTGCCAGTCAACTAGGATCGACCTAAGGGACCCCTTTGCTGTCTCTGCTTTAGATGGCCTCGGCATCCCTTCCTGCTCGGGCCCTGGGGCTTCCCCGCCACCCCCCTCCCCGCCCCCTCTCTTCTCTGCCCCTGCAGGCCCCTACCCTGGCTGACTTTGGTCTCCCCCCGACTCAGTTTCTCTTTGTGACAACCCCCACCCCCACACCTTTCAGGAGCTGCCCCAGCGAGATCATTCTACTCGTGTGGCGGGTGGTCCCCCAGGTCAAGCCGGGGCCAGACGGCGGCGTCCTGCGTCGCGCCTCCTGCAAGGCAGCTCATGACCTCCAGTCGCCCCCCAACAAGCGGGAGAAAAACTGTACCCACGGGGCCCAGGCACGGCCAGAGCAGCGCCACAGCTGTCACTTGGTGTGTGACAGCTCAGACGGGCTGCTGCTTGGCGGCTGGGAGCGCTACACCGAGGTGACCAAACGCGGGGGCCAGCACACCCTGCCCACGCTGTCCCGTGCCAGTGCCCCCACCGACCCCAACTACATCATCCTGGCCCCGCTGAACCCTGGGAGCCAGGTATGGGCAGCTGCTTCGGGGGAGGTGAAGGGCGTGGGTCCCTCAGTGAGGCCAGGAAGATGCGAAAACTCAAAATTGTGTTGTGAGGAGTCTGCCAGGGGCTTGGAGTGGGGAGCGGGGAAGTGGGGTATGCGTTGGCGCCAGCCTCTGCAGGGCTGTCCTGGGCAGAGAGAGCAGATGGGTCTTTGTGGCCTCAGGGCACAGATCCAGGACCAGGGGATGTCACAGGGTAGAAGATTTCACCTCACAAGAAGGAAGAACTTTCTGCCAGTTTGGGCTTTTCCACAGTGGAATGGGCTGCGTGGTAGGCAGTGAGCCCGTCAGAGGAGCTGTAAGATGGCGTAATGGGATGACGGCATGTGTGCCCCAAAATATCGGTCTCATGAGATACTCTGGGCAAAAAGTTTCCTGCGATCAAATAAGTTTGAGAAATGCCTCATACTCTCTTCCCCTTCTGGGAGGTTCCCAATGCATGTTAGCCTGTCTGAGGCTCTGAGAGCATCTGCAGTGAAGAAGGTGGTTTACCGTTTGCCCTTGTTTAACCAAGTGTTTCCCAGACTCCCCTGACAGCGCGTCCTTTGTGGCAGACTTAGCATCCTAAGTGCCAGTGTTCCACAGAACACACTTTGGAACAAGCTGCCATCAAGAAAGCTGGGGACTTGGCCAAGCGGTTAGACTTGATGACAGCTAAAGCCTCGTTCAACTCGAACATTCTGGAGGATTCTAGAGCCTGTGATCCCTCCAGCTCCCCCCGCGCCCCCCCCCCCCCCCCCCGCTCTAGTTTTGCCCTCGTGCCCTGAGGTGCTCCCCTCCTATCCCCAGGCCAGGGCTGAGCAGCCTGCCTGCTTGTCGGCCCTGTGTCTGGGGCTGAGGTGGTTCTCTGTTTTTCCCTCACAGCTGCTGCGGCCTGTGTACCAGGAGGATGCCATCCCCGAAGGTGAGTCTGTCCTCTGCTGCTGTGCCCCCCAAGCCCCAGAGAGATGGCGAGGTCAGCCAGGAGGCCGTGCTCCTCCTCCTCCTCTGAGTTGGGAGGCCTTCCTGACAGAGACAAGATCCACCTGCATATTGACACAGACTCTATCTCCTCTTGGGGCCTTTTCTCCCTCACTGAACCAGTGTCTTTCTTCGTTGGCTCCTGAACTGAGAAGGAAGAGAGGGCATCTTCCCAGAGAAGTTTAAGAGCTGGTGTTCAGGACTCAGGCATTCAGCTGAGATTCAACCAACGTTATTGAGCAACCAATATATGTAAGGTGCTGTAGGCACCGTGGTCGGGCAGGCTTGGGAGGGAGGCATGGCATTTGGAGCTGGGAGGAGTTGTGTGAGTTTGAACAACTCATGTCCCCTCACTGAGCCTCAGTTTCTTTATCTATAAAACAGGGCTGATAATTCCCACCTCAGAGGGTTGCTGGGAGGACGGAAGGAGTTAATGGTTTTGAGTAGCAGCCTGTTTGCTGAGTGATACTACACAGAAGATAGCTGTCTTTGAAGTACAAAAACGTCACTGCTGTTTGAATGGATTTTTCTCTTTTGTCCTTCAAATCCTGGCTTTAGCTTTTAAGGGCCAGGGAAGAAGCTGGGGTCAAAACCAGTTCCTTCCCCCAGGAAGCCTGAGGTGGCAGAGGTGATGCTGGAGCTGGCTGGGTATTCCCGTAGGCCCTCTCTGTGCTGGCCGGAGCCCAGCTGGCTGGAGTCCAGGTGGTACCTGGAAGGTTGAGACCTGCTTGCCTGGTGGTCCACCATGCTGGCCTTGGATATGCTTGAGCCCTTCCTTGAGAGCCTACAGAATGCCCTTTGACCTTCTTTGAGAAGGGCCTTTCCCCAACCATTTGCAGCCTTGCTTCCTTGCTGTCCCCGTTGTCAGAAGCATGAAGACAATGCTCGCACATAGCCAATGTCTTCTGGGGGGAAAGGGACGCCCATCAGGCTCAGAGTTGCAGATGGAAGGCATCGTCGTTCCCTCCAGGCTGGGGCATTTGGGTGTTTGGGCTTAGTCTGTTGGAAATGCATTTGTGTTCCTTCTAGAGAAAAGTCTGATCGTGATTCAACACTGAGCTTTAAAAAAGCTTTTAGTTGCCACATTAGGTTAGAGTGGAGATGTCACTGCTAAATGGTGACCCCATTAAGGGCGGGGCCTAGGCCTGCTCGTCTCTGTGCGTCTGATGCTGGCCCCAGGGTCTGACAGACAGCGGGTACTCAACAGAATTTCAGGTGAGTGAATGACTGAAGGGGAATGACTCCGGTTGCCGCTAAGGTTTGCAGACTGCTCATGGGGGACCGATCTGGAGAGGTGTGTCACCTGAGGCGGTCTGGTGCGGTTCCTTCTGAGCCCGAGAGATGCCTCTTGGTGTCCTCCCAGCTGGTATCCACGTTTTGGTTCCCCTCTGAGAACGCAGTCCTTAGTGAACCAAGAAGGCCACCGTCATACAGGCCATGGGAGAGGGACAAGTAAGGCAGTGCTGCTGCTGTAAACAGCAGTGGTAAATTTGAATGCGTGATGTTAAGAACCTGACCTGACTTCATTTATTCTTTACGATAATAACTATTGTGGTATCCAGGGACATCTTTGCTCTTTACCAGAGATCAAATTCCTAGCTCCTGGTCTGTGGGTTCAGAGGAAGGGGTGGAATTCAGGGTACAGATCTTCCCTTAAACACACTCAGGGTTCTCCAGCGGCTAAAGCTGTCGCCAGGGTGCTGATTTCCGTCCCCTCCTTGGGCTGGGCTGCCTGGCCTCCTTTCAGGAGGGTGGTTTGAGCCAACCTGAATAGAATGGGGTCTGGTGTGCTTCCAGGGCCTGGGGTGCCTGCCTGTCGTCGGCATGTTCTCCAGGGCCGTGGGTGCCCTTGGCATTGTCCGCTGCCCTGTGAAAGCAGCCCAGCCTCAGATTCACCACTGCCGGGGTGGGACGGCTGCCAGGGCTCACCTCGGAAGCCGGAGCAAAGCTGAGTAATTTCTGTGTTTGTTCAGTGAAGCAGGTGTTTAAGGGGTGAGTGATATGGGGGTTTGGACAAGAGGTTATAAGTGGCAGTAGGTGGGAAGTTAAGGAGTTTGCCTTCACAGAGCTCAGTAGCTGGGTTATAACCTGGACTGTTTTTAAAAAAAGATACTTCAAAAAATCAGTTTTGGAGAATTAAGCCCACTTGCTACACACTATCCAGGGTGTGTGGAGATGGGGCACAAGGGCATGCCACTTAGGTTGATCTCCCTTTGTACCAGTTACTGGCCAGGTGACCTTGGGCAAGTCCCCCAATCACGCCAGGCCTCAGTTGCCTTGTCTTTAAAATGGGGCAGCTTCCCATCTGAAGGAAGAGGTATATGTCAAGTGGCTTATTCAGGACTCTTCCAGGCCCAAGGCGAAGACTCTGTGACAGCCCTATGCAGCTGGCCTAGGGAAGGGAAGAAGTGGATTCCTTTAAAGGTCAGACTGGGCACAGGGCCCAGATTTTGGCATTAGCAAATAGCCCCCTTCTTTAAGTTTGGTCTATTTTGCTTTGCTTGTCAGTCCTGTGTGGTTTTGCCTTCTCTGATCTAGGCTCGGTTGTGTTAAATTAGACTGTCTAGTTCCCCACTGACCCTGTGATCCCCACTCATGGTACAGTTGGTGGTCCAGCAGCCCTGTCCTAACGTCAGCCCTGATGGGTGGATTGTTCATTGGCTTGGGTTTTTAATCCTGGTGCCCTCACACTCTGGTACCATTCACCAAACCCTTTCCCATCAGGTCTCTCGTGTGAGCCCCCACCTGCCCTGGGGTAGGCAAGGCAGGAATCTGTATCATCTACACTTTACAGTGGAGAAAACTCTGGCTCAGAGGGGGAAGGAACTTGGTCAAGGTTGCACAGCCAGTCTCTGCAGAAGCCAGTGCTCAAGTTCAGGTGTCTTGTCCAACTCAAATCCACTGCAGAGCTTGAGAGCCAGGATGGGTTCTTTCAGCAAAGGGGACAGGGCCTGGCAGCACAGAGCCCTCTGGGGCCGACGTCCAGGGCAGAGCAGACGAGGAGCTGGTAAGTACTTCCATGCATCTGGCCCTGCCCCGTCCTGGGCTTGTGTTCTTTCTACTCTTCTCTAAGTGACTCCCTGAAGAGGCAGGAAGTGGCTCAGGTTACTATGGTTTGTGTGCTGCCCCAAGATGCTGCTGTGATCAGTGGTCACTTGTGTGTGGGGGCTGACTTGTTTTTCTCACCCTGCTTGGTGAGAAGGGGCATAGGGTGGGTGGAGGAAGCAAGTGTGAAATCTTCCATGCTGAGTTTTTCCTCTGAGTCTGTGGACCAGGCGTTGGTGGGGAGCTTCCCTGAGATGTAGCTGGGGTCAGGCCACCTGTTCACCCCCTGGCTGCCAGGACTGGGGGTGGCAAAAGGAGACCTGGGCCCCAGTAGGCTGGGCATGTGGGTCAGGGAGGGCTGGTCAGTTGCCCACCTGGCAACAGGGACCCTTGAAGGGGGCCCAGGTGTGTGTGGAGCCTGACTGCCCTGGAGTTTGTCTCCTACTTGCTTGTGTCCAAGAATTCCTGACTCTTTAGCTACTCTCTGTTTTGCTCCTCTGCCCATTGGGTGAGGCTTGATAAAGACCTGTGTGCCACCGCTTGTTCAGTGTGAGGGTATATGTCCTGCAGTGTCCCCTTATAGAGGGACTCCCTGTAGCCCTCTGCACGCTTCCCTGGGGGTGACTCATTCTCTCTCTCTCTCCCCCACCCCCCTTCGCTCTTCTGATGAGAATAATTTGTGAGTGGATGGCCAAGCCAGGGAGTACCTCGTGGCTGCGATGAAGCCTAGGATTCCCAGAGTCCCTGGAGTACCTGAGTAACTTGCTTTTCCAAGTGGAGGAATCATAACAAGAACTACAATAAGTTAGCAGCTCACTTTTATTGTGCACTTACCAGGTCCCAGGCATTGTTCTAGGGGCTTCACTTGGTACTATAATTGCAATGAGGTAACCAAGACTCTGAGGGGGGAGGTGAGTTGCCGGTGGTCACCAAGCTGGGGAGCAGAGGAATGGGATTTGCACGCAGCGCTTCTGGCTCAGAGCTGGTGCTCTTCCCCGTGCACTGGAGCGGCAGGTGCCACTCCTTGTTCCAGACCGACTCAGTGGGCCAGGCCGCTCCAGCTCCCTTGGCTAGTAGAGGGCAGACCCCCACACATCCTGGGAAAGCCCACTGTCTCTGCTATCCCTGCAGAGACAGGATTTCCAGCCCCTTTGTTCAAGGGACCTGGGAGGTGATGAAATGGGCCAGCGATGCTGGGTGTGCACAGGGAGCAGTGGGGGATGGGGGCCAGGGGGAGCACATGTGCTCTGCCACCTGGGGCGCTCCAGCTGATTAATTGTTTGATGTGGGACTGTGGGCCCAGCGAGGGCAGATCTTCTGACTTTTCAAATCTGGGAGATTTTCTTTTTTTTTTTTTCTTTTTCTTTTTTTATTTTTTTTTATTTTTGGGGGGGTACACCAGGTTCGGAGATTTTCTTATTTTTAAAAGTATGAGGCCAAACCGATAGGTCTGATTCAGGCCCTGCGTCACCAGATGAGGAATGCTGCCTTTATCATAGTTTGTGGCTCCCAGCTCTGTCCTTGCCCTGGAGTTGCTGGCTTACATGCCAGTATCTCTCACGGAGTGTGAGGGAATCCTTCTGAGGTCTCCTTGTCTTCTCAGCATCTTGCTCAGGGCCCAACACATGATAGATGCTGTTGTAAATGGCTGTTGATGGACTGAGACCGTGTTCTCTGTTTCTGCAGAGGGGATGCCTTTGCATGGGGGATGGAAATGCCTCATCATCCCCCATCTCTGTTCCACAGAATCAGGGAGTTCAAGTAAAGGGAAGTCTTACACGGGCCTGGGGAAGAAGTGTCGGCTGATGAAGACAGTGCAGACCATGAAGGGCCACGGGAACTACCAGAACTGCCCAGTCCTAAGGCCGCACACCCCGCACTCAAGCTATGGCACCTACGTCACGCTGGCTCCCAAGGTCCTGGTGTTCCCCATCTTCGTTCAGGTGAGCTGATGGCCGGCCCAAGGACTTCCTCTGGAGGAGGTGAGAAAGAAGAGGGTCCTTCCCCCTGGGACTAAGAGATGGTGCCTCGTTCCAGGACTGAGGGCCCCCTTTTGGGAAAGACAAATAGCTTCAGGGGCTCAGGATTCTGGGGGTTATACTGATGGAGCAGAGGTTTCCAGGAGGAGGAACAGGAGAGTGGGGACAAGAAAGCTCAGCAACAAGAGGGTCCCCCCCTCTTCTCCCCTTTCTCTGGGAACATTGCAGACACGCTACAGCTGCTTGTTGTGTCGTCACAGGGCCTGTGTGCCGAGGCTTCTGCTTCCTGGCTCCTTTGTTGTTTGGAGATGACCAAGGGAAGGAGCCTCAAGGTCTGGCATCTTGTCTGGTCTCCTTGGTCTTAGCAAACATATCTGGCCAGTACTAGCTGGTGGTCTGCGATTATTTAGATCTACCTTCCCCCACTTTTCTCTCTTTTTCCTTCTCTTCCTCCCCATTTCCAAACCTTTATTTATTCTATCACCCAGATATAACCAATGTGAGCATTTAGATATTTTCCCTGTGCATGTACATATTTAAAAAACCCCAGTCAGATCTTATTGTACATTTTATATCCTGTTGCCTTTTTAAAACAAGAATTGCAGCATGAACATTTCCTACATCATTAAATATTCTTTGAGTCTGTGTTCTTGTAGTGGTGGACACTATTATATGGATGTACAATATTTATTTAACCAGTTCTCCATTCTATTCAGGCACTTGTGTTATGTCTACTCGTTTGCTATTGTAAATAACTCTGTGATGAAAATCCTCATGCGTGAATTGCCTCTTGATTATTTTCCTTAGGAGAGATTCCTAGAATTGAAATGACTGGGTCATGGGTCATAAACATCTTAAAGGCTCTTTATACATATTTTGACAAATTGCTTTCCAGAAAGACTCTTAGTTTATATCCTCTCATCAGCAACCTAGAGGGGACTTGGCCCCAAGAGCTTCATTTCTGATCATGCCTGCCTTCTCTGGTCTCCCTGGAGTCCCATTCTGGGCCTGTCACTAGCCAGTGGATCTTAGAACTCATACTTTTTTAGGATATGTGCGATGCATCTCTGGCAGGTGACACACCTCTCCCCAGACAACTCCGTGGGCAGGGTCTGCCCTTAGCCTTTCTCTTGGTCTCTCCTCTTTCTTGGGGTGCAACCACAAAGGTCATGGAATCCACGGGGCTTATTTTTCATTTTTAAATTTTTACCAAATAATTTAAAATTTGTTTTTAAAAGTTATTAAAAAACTTTTGAGTTGTAAAATATATAAACCAAAAATGGCATAACACTTAAATGTAGAGTTTAACAAGTAATTATAAAGCATATAGCCACTAAGATAAAGGGCTAGACCATTGCCACCACTCCAGAGGCTGTGTTTTTCTCTTCCTGATTACAATGTCCTCCTCCCCCGAGAAGTACCCCCTAGTCTGACTTTATGGTAATCATTTCCTTGCTTTTCTTTAATTTTACCACTTATATGTGCTCTCATAAATGACCTCCTTTTGAATATTGTTTAATGAAACTATCTCATATCTTCTTTTGAGCCTTGCTTCTTTTGCCGCACGTCACTTGTAAGATCCATCCAGGTTGTTGTGTGTAGCTGACATTTGTTTTGGTATCTTTCTTCCAGCACCTTGCTTGGTGTAAGGTGCCTGGAAGCCCTGTGTTATAAATATGCATTCACGAGGATAAATGCTGCGGGGTAGTCTAGAGCTTAGGGAGGTTTCTTCAGGCTGAGCGGGGGTGGTGCTCCACCGTGGGTATGGGACAGGGTCATGGGGTGGAGTGAAAGGTTTGGGTGAGACCTGGTTCCTGGGAACTGACAGCTGAGAAGGACTCAGTGCACTCAAGCGTGTCATGAATGTAGATCAGGGACTGGCCTGGCCTTGAAGGGACTTAAGTGACCAAATCTGGCATGAGGCTCTCAGGATACTGCTGGAGGTGTCCTGAGAGCCTGGGCCTGGCAGCATGAATAGGACAGATGGGGGAGTGTGGGGGCCAGGAGGGCCCGGGAGCTCTGTGCAGGGGGGGAGCTGGGGCGAGGGTGTGTGTGGGGAGGATGGCAAAGGTCGACTGTGTGGTTGGACTTCCTGCAGCTAGTGTGTGAGGCTGGTGGGGAAGGTAGCAGCAGCAGTTCCGCCCAGGATGAGCGTCTCTGTCTTTCTGTTTCTGTCTGTGTGTGAGGGGGCATGTGGGTTCTTGGGGTGTGGGGGCAGGGCTGGCAGTCTTCTGTGGCTGGCTTTGGCAGGCTGCCTCCCCCTACCCACCCCACCACCTCCACCAGGCCTCTTTGAACTGTCCTCTTTGTTTTCAGCCTTTAGATCTCTGTAACCCTGCCCGGACCCTCCTGTTGTCAGAGGAGCTGCTGCTGTACGAGGGGAGAAACAAGGCTGCCGAGGTAAGACACTCACGTTTCCCAGGTGGGGTTTCTGGTGGGCTTCATCAGCCATCCTCCAGGCCCCTAACTTTCTTCTCTTCCTGATGGTCTCAGAATTGTACAATTAGGGTAGAAAAGATCTGAAAAGTCTTCCATGCTCTCTTTACCAAATGGCTACCCAGCTTTTTCTTGTGTATTTCCAGTGCTGGGGAACTCACCACCTCTCAAAGCTGTATCGTCCATCTTTGATGGTTAGAAAGTTTTCCCTAGCCTTAATTACATTCCACAGTTTATCCCAACTTCCTCTAAGGAGCAGAAGAGATGGCAGTTCACTCCAGCTGTAATGAATGTCTTTGTGGGTGAGAAGATTAAAGCTGTTAGCCGAAGAGAATTTTTAGAAGAGCACCCGTTACCTGGGTTTTCCGGGTGTGTATTAACCCAAGTCCCAAGTCCTCTTCTGAGGGAAAAGTCTATGATCTCTTTTTGGGCTCTAGCTCTGCCAACAGAGGCCTGGGTATGGAGGTTAGGCTGCTCTTCCTGGGAGTTGGCCCTGGCTTATCTCTAACTGAGGGGAATTTCACTCGCCCGCAAAATCCCCAGAGCTGGCCAGGTTCCTGCTTACTGTCATGAGTTTAAATCTACTTGGGAACAGAAGTTGGAGCCCTGGGATCTGACTGGGCTACCTGGGGGCCTTGAAGAGAGAGTAGAGGGCTTGCTGCCAATCAGGCCCTGATTCAGAGCTGGCAGCGTGGCTTGGCTGAATTGAGTGACAGGTTGGGGTGGTGGAAAGATCAGGAAACTTGGAGGCAGAAAGCACATAGCCAGCTCTCACTCGGCTGCTGGTTCACTTGTGACTTCTTCCTCAGTCTTCCCATCTGAACAGTGGGGGGGGGGTGTGTGTTTGAGGCAGCAAGGGCAGGGTCTGAAGTCTGCTGATCTCTGGGGGCCCTTTCAGCCTCAGCATTCTGGGACATTTTGTGTAGCTGTGGCTAAAGCAAGCTGCTTTTGTTTTGTTTGTTAAACAAGCAGACCAGAACTCATATTTTCCAAATGACCATTGTCTCTTTAAGGGGCCCTCCCTGGGGAGACTGCAGGCTTATGTCTACCACGCTGGTGTTGCTCACCACGTTTCTGGACCTCCTCTTCGGGAACTTTCTTAAGAACCTTGGCATAGCTTCTGAATTGCCTCCATGGGAGTAAAACTTCATCTGTTGAGGGGGATTTGAGTTTGAGGAACAAGTCCTTTGGAGTTGTTCTCGGTGAATAAGTGTGTGGCGGAGCTCAGTCAGATAGCCAAAGGTCAGAAACTGAGGAGTGGCTCTAAATTCATAAGACTCAGAAGGCAGTTAGAAGTGGCAGCCACCCTGGAATACATATGTACACCTAAATGTACTCTTTTGATCTCCCTCACAGTTAAGCCTGCAGACACCGAACACTTTTTATTTATCCTCATTGTGCATGCATTCTCCATACTTGATCCCAGTTAACTCTTTTTTTTTTTTTTTTAATATTTATTTATTTGTTTGGTTGGGCTGGGTCTTAGTTTTGGCAGGTGGGCTCCTTAGTTGCGGCATGCATGTGGGATCTAGTTCCCTGACCAGGGATCAAACCCAGGCCTCTTCACTGGGATCGAGGAGTCTTAACCACTGTGCCACCAGGGAAGTCCCCAAGTTAACTCTTGCAGCTCCCCAAGTGGAGGCACATTTGTCGCCACTCAATAGATGAGGAAACTGAGGCTCCAGTGAGATTAATTACGACCCATGGGTCTCAAGCCTCCTAAAAGAAGGAGCCACAGTGAACACTTGGGATTTCTCTGGCTCAGTGGTTCTTTCCAGGACCACATGCTGGTTCTGGTGTGTTTGTTTAAAAAAAACAAATATAAGCTGAAGCCAGGGCCTGATGATAGTTGTAATCTGTCCAAAAGATCTTTGCTTAGTGGGTCTTTGGAACCCTAGAACTAAGGGTCCCCTTTTGAAGGTTGAAAGAAGTGATTCAAAGACAAGTAAAAATAATACATTTGTTTTTCTTGAAATATGATAGGAAGAAAATGTGTGGCTCTTGGTAGCCTATCATGTTATTCAGGCCAGAAATACAAACCAATTCAAGAGGGGTTTGGATAAGTTCAGAGAATTGCAGCCATGGCTGGGCCCTCAGGAGCCATCCATTCTAATTGCTTCCCTGTAACTTTCCAGCTGATCGTTTTCCAGCCTGTTCTTGAGTCTGCAGCGGCAGCCCCTCCCGACAGTGGTTTTGTTACTAGAGAGCACTAAATTGTAGAAGGTTCTCCCTGGCGCTCAACAGAAATTTTTAATGGTAGAATGTCCCCCCTTGGTTCTTTGTCCCTTCTGTTCTCTGGGTGTGCTCCACGAGCTGATCCAATGGCACGCTGTGAACTGCCCTCATCACACCCCCTCCCAGAAGTCACAAACTTGATTAATGTGTCTTGAGATCAAATCAGCGTTCTGGCACAGCTTCATTTCTCCATTCGAATAATGGTTATTGAGCATCTACAATGAAGCCAGGCCCTGCGCTTGGAGGTTCCAGGAGTCCTATGGGGTACAAGACAGACACACCCTCACTTTACACACTGACTCATTGAGTTTACCATTAACTCAGGCACCAAGGTCTTTTCTGCAAACCCTGTCCTTAAGCAAGGTACCTGGGAGGAAGCTTCATTAGGGCCACGTGGGATGAGTGATCCTTTAAGTTGCAAGGATTTTCTAACCAAGTGATCCCTCAACTCTTGACCCTTTGGGAAAACAGATGTGTCCTTGGAGAAAGTGTGGGGAAGTCACCTGGCCTGTTGTGGGAGGCAGCAGGTAATTGGGCCATGGAGATGGGTGTACTGCACTGTGGGCTGCTGTGGCTCCTGCTAGAGCAAGGCCTGCAGGATGCTGGTGAGATGGGAGAGGGGTCCACCTGCACTCCCCTGGCACGCTTGCCTCTCTGCCCTGCCTCCTACTGTGCACCAGCTCTGGCCTTTCCCTGACCCGACTTTTGGGGAAATTCTTCATTCAGGCCTTAATCACTTCCTGTCTAGACCACATTCTTAGCTCCGGGAATCTGGGCCAGGGCAGCGGCCTGGGTCTTTTCTCACCTTGCTCATGGCTCTTCCCCACTGGCCGTCCATCCAGCCCTCTCTGGGCCCGGGTCATTTTTTGACTTTTTAGGCTCCTGACAGGCTGTCTCCCCTCCCTGCCAGCTTCCCTGTGGGTCCGGAGGCCACTTCCAGGTTTCCACTGAGTGGGTCAGGGGAGCCTGAGGGTTTGTCTTGTGCTCACGTAGTGTAGAGCTTTCTCTTTTCCACTGCTTGGACATTGAAGTCTCCTTCTTAGACAACTGAGCCCTAAAATCCTTCTGAACTCAGATCATTTTCTTCCCTTCCCTTAACCTCATGTTTTTGTTTCCTGTCGTTCCTCCTTTTTGGTCCCTGCTTGGATTCTTTCACATTCAGAGACAGGACAACTGAAGGCATATTGCTACCTCAGCACATTGTGAGAGCTTTGGGGTCAGCCAGACCAGGGAAATAGTCCCTGGTTATGTAGCCTTGGACAGGTCACTTAACCTCTCAGAGCTGCAGGGTCCTCATCTATACATGGGGGTAATGATGTTATTTACAAGTGAGGATCCACAGAGCAGAAAGTAAGTACTCAGTAAATGGAGGCTTCTGTGGGGTGTGTTGGGTCAGGGCTGTGATGGGAAGGGGGTTGGAGAGAGTTACTGCCAGGATCTTTTCCAGCCCAGGGTTCAGGATCCCTGGTGTTTGGTCCCCACTGGAGAAGCCAGAGCCCCTAAGAGCCTCCTGCTCGAGGATGCTCCCTATGTCTCTGTGGCCCAGATTCCCTCAAACCTCTGTGTGCCAAGTAGTCCTCTGAAAAACACTTACGTATTTTTAAATTATAAATATATTCTCATTGCAAAATAATGCAAATTAAACAGAAATGTATAAAGTAAAATACCACTGCCCACAGTGGTGACTGTGAGGAGTATTTTAGACATTAAAAAAAATGTATAAATATAGACAGATTTACAGTTTTGTTTTACAAAGTTGGATTATACACTAGGTATTTTTGCACATTACACTATTTTGATTTATGATGGACAGATTTCCATTTCTGGCCACATAGCTCTACTTTATTCTTTTTTTTTTTTTTTGACTGTGTTGGGTCTTTGTTGCTGCCCGTGGGCTTTCTCTAGTTGTGGCAAGCGAGAGCTACTCTTCGTTGCAGTGCGTGGGCTTCTCAGTGCAGTGGCTTCTCTTGTTCTGGAGCATGGGCTCTAGGTGCACAGGCTTCAGTAGTTGAAGCACATAGCTCAGTAGTTGTGGCCCTCAGGTCCTAGAGTGCAGGTGCAGTATTTGTGGTGCACAGGCTTAGTTGCTCCAGGGCATGTGGGATCTTCCTGGACCAGGGCTCAAACCCGTGTCTCCTGCCTTGGCAGGTGGATTCTTAAGCACTGCGCCACCAGGGAAGTCCCTCTACTTTATTCTTTTAGTAGTTGCATAAAATTAAACTATATGAAGGTAGCATAATTTAGTTTATCCATCCTCTCTTAATGGGTGTTTGGTTTTTTTTTCTTTTTTAAAATTTATTTATTTTTGGCTACTTTGGGTCTTTGTTGTTGCATGCTGGTTTTCTCTAGTTGTGGAGAGCAGGGGCTACTCTTCGTTGTGGTGTGCAGGCTTCTCAGTGCTGTGGTTTCTCTTGTTGTGGAGCACAGGCTTTAGCCTCATGAGCTTCAGTAGTTGTGGCACATGGGCTCAGTAGTTGTGGCTCGTGGGCTCTAGAGCACAGGCTCAATAGTTGTGGCACACAGGCTTAGTTGCTCCATGGCATGTGGAATCTTCCTGGACCAGGGCTCAAACCCGTGTCCCCTGCCTTGGCAGGTGGATTCTTAACCACTGTGCCACCAGGGAAGTCCTCTTTTTTTTTTTTTTAATTACAAAAACACTGCTGAGAACATCCCTATATGCTCATATTTGTGTGTCCTTGTAAGTATTTCTATAGGCTAGAATCTTAGAGGTGGAGTTGGTGGGTCATCTTTAACAGTCTAACAGCTAGATGTCAATATGCTGGCCTTCTAAACCTTAGCAACAATCCAGTGCACACTCACTGTGGCCCTTCGTAGTGCGTACCGACCTTCGGGCAGACTATTCTTACTCCAGATGAGATGCAATGTCAGATTTTGACACCTCAAAGGGAAGTCCACATAATTAATAATATTTTGTCTTCTTCGGAGAATCTACAGTAGGATTTTTATTGCTTTCAACTGAAGGCCACCGCAGGATTTGCAAAACAAAGAACAGTGTCATCTTTACTGGCATTAGAGGATCAAGTGGATTTTTTTTAGCATAAAAATATGCTGAGCATGCCTGATGGTTTACCTATAATGTCTAAAAATATCTTTTTCCTTTATTTTTGGAGCAGCTAGTGCATAGAAGAGAGAAAAGTGCTGTGCGTGTCTGTATTGTAGCATAAGTGACTGGCTTTTTCTTGAACTGATTGTGCATGAATGCAGTTAAAATTATCTGCAAGGAATTTGATAAGAATACTCACATTGCATGACGCTTCAATTCACAGCCTACACAGAGTTTGTGAAAGAAGCCTGGAGGGAGCCAGGCAGGGACTTTCTGCTCTGCACAGATGAAAAAACTGAGGCAGAAGGGATTCATTGGACTTAACCAAGTTTTCATGGCTACTTAGTGGGGCAGGAGTCTTGACTTCTGACTCCGAGTCCAGTGCTCTTTCAGCCAGACATGTAGAGGAGAATACAAGCAAATGTGGCACATCCTGCAGCTTAAGGGTGGCTCCGAGCCAAGGGCACTGGGCTGGAGATTCCAGAGGTGTTTGGTCAGAGAGGTGGGCCTGTGGGGTGTCGGGCTGTCGAGAGGCTGGCAGTGGCCTCTGGCATGGAGGATGAGGATGAGGGCCGATTTCTGTTCTGTTACTTTTTCCTACAGTGAGGAGTAGGAGAAAGGGCAGTCTTGACTGCAGGTCAGGTCTCTGCCCTGGGCTGAGGCCACTCTGAGTGTCTGCTCCTGGTCATGCCCGAGATGATGGAGACTTGTTACCTGGACCTCCAGGGGAGGCTGTGGCTTCTGGCCTCTGGGACAGCAGAGCAGCAAGCTCTGTTTGCTCTCTCCCCTGTGCAGGTGACGCTGTTTGCCTACTCGGACCTGCTGCTCTTCACCAAGGAGGACGAGCCGGGCCGCTGCAATGTCCTGAGGAATCCCCTCTACCTCCAGAGCGTGAAGCTACAGGAAGGTGAGTGCATGCCTGAGACACCCTGGACTCCCTCTGCCCTTGCCCTGAGTCCTCCTGCTCTGGGCAGTGCAGATGGGATGTGTGGTCAGGCCCTGCCCCTAGGTCTGGTTCTCAGACACTGGAGTTCCGGTCTAGGCTGGCAGGCCCCCTGCACACCCTGAGCTTTGCCAGGAGGCTTCTGCTTCACTGAGGTTTTGGGGAGGCTTGGGAGTGGAATGGGAAGAGTGCTGGGTTCAGACAGACCTGTGTTTAGATCTTGGCCCAGCCCCTCACTACCTGTGTGACCTCAGGCAAGCTCCTCAACCTCTCCGAGCCTGTTTCCTCATGTGTAAGTGAGGATACCAGTAGTATCTCAGAAGGTTGTGGTGAAGATTAAATTAGGTCATTTATGCAAAATGGCTGGCCCACACTAGGTGCCCAGGCAATGCTAGCTGCTCCCCGACTCACCATGCACATCCGGGACAGGAGACGGCAAGCAGGAGTACATGGGAGCGTGAAGTGAGTCTCTACCCCAGACTTGCCACAGTGCCCTCCCCTCCACTTGGGAACGGGAAACCAGCGGGAGTATCTGTTGAGTGGTTTGGTTTGGCGCCTGAGGTCTCTGCTGAAAGGGGCTCAGTTTCCTCTCCCAGATTATGAAAACAACACCAGACCTGTTTGAGCATGGGTGACAGGGGCAGGGAGGAAAATATTACCCAGCGAAAGAATTCTGTTTTGATGGGTTTTGCTCCAGGAAAACTTCCTGCCTGTTTGCAAACCCAGCCTGCATGTTCGGTGCCCCCGCTGTTCTTCCTCCCTAGAAACCCCGGCCATGTGAGAACCTCCACTCTCTCGCAGCCCCACAGGAAGTCACTTACAACTTCTCCTTCTCTGCCTCTGGCTTTCTCCTGCCCACTGACCGGGGCTGCCCCTGAGGGGAAAATGCAAGTCACCTCACTTGGGGCCAGCCTCTCCTGCGGGACGGGCTGGGCCTGACCGAGATCACGGTGAGGAGCAGTCTCTGAGCAAGTTCAGCTCAGATCCTGGCATTCCAGGGCGTCCCCCAGGGCCCGTGGGAGGGGGGCCGGTGAGAGCTACAGACACTCTGCCCTTGACGTCCCTGCTGCCCCGCCCCTCCCCCTGTCCCTCACACCCAGCTTCCCCTACACACCCATTCTCCTGTCCCTCCCACCCCTCTGCACACACATGCACTCATGCGTGCACTCACACACCTGCCTTCCCCAGGCTCACACAGTCTAGGACCCAGTCAGATTCGAGGGGCGCTGGTGGGGGCTGTGCTCGGTCACACACACGGATTGATTGTAAGAACCAAGCCCTTATTCTGCTGTGTCATCACACGAGTCTGGGGCCTGCAAGCCCGGGACCCTGGTCTGCTCCGCCTCCTGCTGAAAGGAGGGAGGGAAAAGGGACTCCAAACTGGCTGTGCATTGGGTGGGGGTTGGGAGCGACAGGGCAGGGGAAGAGCTGAGGGTCGTAGTTGGGAGGGTGGGGGCCTGGCCGGCTTCGCTGCTGACGTGTGGTGTGGCTTCAGCTGGTTCTTTCTGTCTTTTCTGGACTGCAGTTTTTCTGACTGTGAAACCAGGGTCGGGCAGTCCTTTGTGTTCCCTCCCAGAACTGACATGCCCACGTGGACCCTGAGGTTGCTGTGCGAAGCTGGACAGCGCTCATTTGTCTGGCCCCCACCCGTGGCCCAGGTGTAGGGGAGGGGAGCCCACTGGGAAGTGGTTGGATCTTCCCCTCCTGGAGGCCCCAACCCAAGGCTTGAAGTGAGAAGCAGAGCGAGCGCCATCCTCCACTGGGTGGCGGCTGCTCAGGGTGGGCGATGTGAGGCCTTGGGGTGCTGCAGAGAAACCTCCCGCGTGCTGAGTCGCGTGTGAGCCACAGCCTGTGCCAACATGGCCTCCTGGGGCTGGAGACTGGGGTGGCCAAGGCCAGCACTGCTCAGGGGAGATGACCACAGCCATTGGCGCCTGTTGGGTTGGCGTGTGTGTGCGTGCGTGCCTGTCCTGGGTTGCTGGGCAGTTGTTCTGGTGCAAACCGTCTTGCCTTTCTCCAGCACTGTCAGTCAGCAAACACAGTTAGAATGGCTCTCCATGGAGCCTGGGAGCTGCTGGGAGCGAAGGAAACGGCTCAGAGACACTGAGCACTCAGAGTGCACATTCCAACACTTAGATTTCTTTAGATTTCTTTTCAGGCATTTGTGGAGCCCTCGTCTCCTCCCTTGCCCCCGCTCCCTGAGACAGCCTTGTGGGTCCCGGGGTTTGCAGAAGTCCAGTGACTCCTCCTCCAGCTGTTGGAGTTGGAGCGGCAGGACCCAGGGTCCTGAGTCCTGGCACCCGCATTCCTGCCTGCCTCCCTCCCACCCACAGAGACGCGCTGCAGCAGTAAGGGTCTGAGTGAGGCTTTTAAGAGATGCATTTGGGGCCTCAGCTGGAGCGTCTCTTGGTGGAATGGTCTCTGATTAACATTGCTCATGACTGCTAAGGTTTCTTGTCTCTTTCAAATCAACATGTGTGGAGAGTTCAATGTGGAGCAGAGAAATGGTAAACAAGGAGCACACCCAGCCTCTCCTGCGGGCTGGGGCTGGTGAGGATTGTTCTGGCGGAGGAGAATCTGCCCCACCCAGAGACCAAGGACTCCCTTGTGTGATGTGTTTGAAGGGTGCTGGCTCTGCTGGCCAAGGCTACTCCCAGGGCTGGGCACAGGTACAGACCATTGTGAGTGAATGTTTGTTGGGTGAATGAATGAAGGACGGTAGGGAGACGGAAAGCATGGCCTCAGTTTGGGGGCTGGGGTGCACGCCTCTCTCCGGGCTCCTGGCTGGTGGATGCTTACACCTTGCCCACCCTCCTCCTGCCCTGCTTCCCCCAAGCTTCAGCAGGGCTGAATGGCAGCCTAACGGGAACAGGCAGAGAGCTGGTGCTAACAATTGGGACATCTCCGGTCAGCCGGGGCCCATTGTGGTCTCTTCCTGCCTCTGCCGCCCACTGGCTCTGCTGTTCTTTGTGTTTCTGCCTCCCGGGCGGCCAGCATCCCGCCCACAGCGTGTCTTCCTGACCTGCTCTGGTCTCTCAGGATGGCCTGGAAAGGTCCAGCTGATTCTTGGGTTCACCATCCAACCCGAGGCGCCTAGGCACCCCATCTAGGAAACTCAGGCGCTTGGGTCCCAGCTGCTGGAACACGTGGAGCTAAATTTAGTCAACTGACATTTTCTGAGCACCTCCTCAGAGCCCATCTCAGTGCTGGCAGCTAGGGTGATAGCAGAGGAAGAGACACTTCCCACTTCAGGAGCGCATGGCCTGGTGAAATGACATGAGAAAACCGGGAGGGGGACAGAAGTGTGACATCGTGGTCAGAACACAGGCTTTGGAGGCAGGTGGTCCTGGATTCAAGTGTCAGCTCTGCCACTTGCCCACTGCATGCCTTCTACAAGTTGTTTTCCTTCCCTGGGGCTCAGTTTCTGCATCTGGAAAATGGAGACGACAGCCCTCCTGGCCAGTGTCACGGGTGGAGAGGACTTCATAACTGGTTGATTTGGGAATTTCAGACCAGGCTTGAGAGGGCTCTGGGAAAATGATAGAGGGGTCAGACCTAGATCAGGAAGCCATCTTTGGGCTCCCCTCAACCCCATGACTGGGGATCACCCTTGCATAGCCCATGGTCCACAGTCCACATTCCTTGGTGGGAAACAAGGTTCACCCAGGAACCAAATGGCTCCTTGTTAAATTTCAAAATGGTCAAAGTGGTTGGATGGAAAGCCCAAATGTTGCCTCACCATCCCTTTTCCTTTATACTTGCCCCCATTTCCATACTCTGGAAAGTCCAGAGCCAGTCTGGTGTTCTGGAGGGGTTTCTGGTGGGGCTGAGGTTCTCTCCTGGGTCAGCCACCCTGCAGCGTCCTTTTCTGCAGCTGCAGCTCCTTGCAAGCACCCTTGGCTCTGGAGTCTTGTCCTTTTATGAGGCTCTGAGCCATGCTGAACGCTGCGCCCATTCCGTCCTTCTCCCAGAGTGCTGCCAGCACAAGGCCATGATGGGGAGCAGATTTCATTGAAGGTTTGCAGTAACACAGGGGTGCGATGGTGGGGGTGTCACAGCACAGAAAAGTTTCAAGGCAACCCGTCAGCAATCCCTCACCACAGGGAATGTGTCCTAGGCTGTATTCCCCCCAGCTTTGGCCTCGCGTCTCCCTGAGGCTCCCATCTCCCTGGCTTTCACCTCCCTTCTAGAACCTTCTCTCACTGCCAGCTTCTAAAATCCAAAATTCTGTTATTTTCTTACACAGATCTTTTTGTTTCTCCCTTGGCACTAAAGTGAGCTTCTGGAAAGACAAGGAAACGTCCCAGTGTGTTTTCTTAAACAAAAGAAACCACCTCCCCTTGTCTCCACCCTCAGCAATGCAAGGAACTGGCAGAAGCTTTGAAATTAGAGGTTTCTTAAACATGATGGGCTTCTTAGGCAGGGCTGCCCCCACCAGCCCATCTCTAGGTGGGGAGAAGCTGAAGGATTTATTCTAAGTCCAAAGCGAACTCCCATTTACTTGTGAACTATTTTTATCTGGCTCTGGCTGGCCTCCCCGGCCCTAGGGATAGATTTGCCCAGGAAACTGCCCATATCCTTGCTCCGAGAGGGCCTGGCCTCCACCCACGTGAGGGCCTCACTCACTGCTTTTCTTAGGAATAGGTTTAATCCACGGTCTCTGTTTTTCCCTTGCCACCTTTACTTTGCAACTTTTTTTTTTTTTTTTGGCAATTTCTTTGATTCAAGCATATGTTGAGGGTTCTACTTGGGCCCAGCACTGGTCCTGGTTCCTTGAGGGGACAGGGGGCTGGGTAGGGCCTACACGCTGGGCATTTGATAGGTAGGCGTATAGTGGATTGGAGCAGGGGTGTGGGGCCAGGCTTTGTCAGGGTGTAAATCTCGGTTCTTCCCCCTTCTTCCTGAGGCATGTTACCCCCTGTGCCTCAGTTTTCTCCCATGAATCATGGATGATGATAATCCCTGCCTCAGAGGGATTGTCGTGAGGGTGGAGTTTCTGCACATGAAACATTTGGCTCAGTGGTCGGCACACAGCACTGGCTGCTCTGAAGCTCTATTTGCTGTTACGTGTGCTATATGGTTGCTTCCCTCAAAAAGGACAACCTGTCTGGTGAGGTCGAGTGCTTGAAATACAGGAATTCACTCACCACCCCTGGCCTGTGCTCGGAGGAGTGGCCCACGGGGAGTGCTGCCAGGTTCTGAGGAGCAGGCTGCCGTGGCCAGGGAAGGCAGCCTGGAAGAAGAGGCGGGGCTTCTTCGCACGTGCCATCCCTTGAGCACAACCTGTGCTTCTCCACCTCCATGCCTTTGCCCACGCTGTTCCCACCTCCCGGAGTGCTCTTTCTTCCCATCTTGAATTCAAGCTCAAAAGGGTCCTCCTCCAGGAAGCCTTCCCCGACAGCTGGAGGCCATCTGTTGGCTTCTGTGTTTCTGAAGCACACTGACCAAATCATCTTCCGCCTTAGGGTAGGTGTTCCACCTCAGCTCCATCTGCTGGAGGAGGGGGGAGTGGACGACAGGCCCTCCCAGCTGCCTCCCAGGTAGAGAGGGTTTGGTGAATGGTTGAGTTTGAGATTCCTGACCGGGGTGAAAAGGCTCTAGGAAAATACACGGAGGGGTTGGGACTGGGCTGGGAAGCCATCTCCGGGCTCCACCCAGCCCATGACTGGGGATCCCCCTGCATAGCCCGTGCATTCCTTGGTGGCTCCTTGTTGAATTTCAGAAGACCAAAGGTAGCTAGAGTGTTTGAAAGAAAACCCAAATGTGTGCTGCCTCCGTGTCCCTCATCACAGGGTCCATGGAAGGGAAGAGGCTTCCTGGGATGGATGACAGCTTCCTGCACCCCCCTGCTTGATACCCAGAGGGGTGCTCCTGGCTACCTCTCATGGGGTGAGAGCTCAGCATTCCTTGGGTCAGGCGGACCTGCAGGCAAAGGCCTTACAGCTGTATCTCAGCGTAGTTGGGCATGAAGTGGGCTTTCCTCCAGAGATTCCCCTGCCCCTGTGCCTGCCCCTTTCTTCCTCATTTTACAGGAAGTACCACACACGGCCCTCTGGGTGAGACAGCGGGCTGTGCTCAGGCAAACGGTTGGGACTCTGTAGCCAATTCTAAAGCAAGTCTTACTTTTTGTTCTCTCAAAGGTTCTTCAGAAGACCTGAAATTCTGTGTGCTGTATCTAGCAGAGGTGAGTCCTTCCCTCCCCCTGAATTTTAGGAGAGAGATCTGTGTCCTGGTGCTTGAAGGAAGATGTTGGGCTGGGTTCTAGTGCAGGATTCTAATGCTGCCTCCACACCAACACCTGCAGGGGTTCCGGGCAGGTCCAGAATGGCAGTGTCCTGCTCTGTGGAATGGGAACAGCAGCCCCTGCCGCTGGGTCTCTTACCTCTGTGTAGAAGAGCAGTGGACGTGAAAGTGCTTAAAGGGGACAGGAGGACACTGTGGTCTCCTGCTCAGGACTTCCTGGTCTCCAGCCCCACCAAAGGTCACAGTGAAGGTGTGGCCTGACAGCCGGGCATCACTCTATTTGGTGGTCCTTCCTCTAGAGAGTGGCCTGATTCTTGTGCTCACCTCTTTCCTCCTCTCTTTCTAGAAGGTACCACCTACATCCCCTCCTGCAGGGTCTTGTCAGTGTTTCAAAAGGCCTGAAGGTAGGGCTTCCTAGGTGGCACAGTGGTTAAGAATCCGCCTGCCAATGCGGTGGTCACAGGTTCGATCCCAGCTCCAGGAAGATCCCACATGTCCGCGGAGCAACTAAGCCCGTGTGCCCAAAAAAAAAAAAAAAGGCCTGAAGGTAATTGGGCCAGATAATACCGGCAAAAGAAACCCTCTAGCATCTATGTTTTGGGTTGGAGTGATACCCACTCAGTGTGATTGATGTTCTTCATTTCTCAGACTGGTTATCTCAGTCTGATCAGAAGCTCAGCTAGACAGTGTGCCTTTGCTGAGCAAAATGGGGGCAAACAGCTTATTGCTTGATATGGTTTGGGAGATAAAATATCACTACCATGGGTTTAATCAAAGAGGGCTTTGGTGATGAAAAAGTTGAGAGCCACTGAACCATACAAATTTTTTCAATTTTCAGCAAACTTTCTAATCCCAGCCTTGGACCTATGATTCTGCTACCAGTTTCAAGGAGGGATTTATTAAACTCATTCCTTCCCTCCTCTTCTGCTTGTCTGTCTTACCCAACAACAGTCCTGGGAAACCATCTATCTTGTGGGAGAGTCTACACTGGCCACATGTTATGGGTGAGGCCTGGTCTATATGGGCTGACCAAGAGAAGTACACCCTTTTGAGAAGGAATAACTGGAAAATTATTCCTTCAGTTCCTGGCTAAGATAGGAGGTGCAAGGCTTCAGGCGAGTCCCCTTGGCTGAACAGACCCCTGAGGACAAGACAGTTGATGAGAAGTTAGCTTCAGAGGACCGCGGGGAGTCCAAAGGGCAGTGGACAATGTCAGAGCTGAGACAGGGACCCTGGCAGCCTAGAATGGCCACTCGAGGTCCAAGAAGGCATTGATGTCCTCCCCTGTGTCAGCATATCCCCACCAGGCACAGAAAGTAGCTGGTGGAGACACTTAAAGGCTGGTGTGAGTTCATTTCCCTGGAGCTGAGCGAGCCGCTTAGGAGAAGCTGTGAGGCAGGCTGGGAAGAGTCAGAGCATTTGCCTTTCCAGCCTTATCCATCTGGATTCCAATTCTCTCCATCGAGGTCTGAAATGAGGCTCCAGGTTCTTTAATGCCAAGAGAGCTTCCTGCCAGGCAGGGGTTATTTTTCCCAGAGAAAATCACTTCTGTTCCTTGGTTTCCAGAGAACCAAGGACCCTAGCCCTCCAAAGACTGATGAAGGGTTATTGATCTGGGGCCTTTTATTTGAGTAAAGTGTCAGGTGATCTGACCCCAAGGGGCTGGGGGGTTGAAGCTCACAGGCAGCCAGAAGCCTCTCTTTTCTCTTAATGGGCTGCTCTTTACGAGAGGCATGACTGTAACACAGGGAAGACAAGATCCCTGCTTGCCCTGTGGCGTGGTACAGGCGCGACAGTGGTGGTTTTGGAACCTACGGGAAACCCGACTCCTGTCTTAGTTGGAACTTCCAGCAAGTGGTTTCTCTTCATTTTCTAACACATAGGTGGTGTCCAGAGAAGAAACCAGGCAGGAGAGTCAGGATTTGGGGATGGTTTTCCACTCTGCATTGAGAAAGCCCCAACTGCCTGGGGGGCAGCAGCTCTGATGATTCCCCAGCAGTAGGTCCTGGTTAGTTATCAAGTGGGTGGGATAGTCCTGAGTAGTCCTGGGCCCTGGGGCCTCGGCTTCCCTGGACAGGAGTCCCTCAGCCCCTATAAATCCATGGGACAGATGCAGCCCATGACAGGCTGTACCAGGGGCATTGGCCACATGGGTCAGGAACCATCCCCTAACTTAGAATTTGATCCTGGCTTCATTAATCTAGGGATTAGGAAGACCTAGATTGGAATCTTGGCCCTGGCCAACTGAGTGATCTGAGCAAGTCACGTACTCATCTCTGATACAAGGCTGATGAGGCCTACCTTGTAAGGTTGTTGTAATGATTAAATGAGATTCAGTATCTGATACTGTGTCCAAGGCACTTAGCACAGAACCTGCCACACAGTGAGTGCTCAGTAAATGGTAGCTATTATTACTGTCAGCTTCATAACAGGAGGAGAGCTTTTCATATTCATTCTCTCCATTAGAGACATCACCAATGATTTATTGATCCTTTAAAATAAAAGCTAAGAGGAATATCTCACATTCTTTGTAATGCACATATACTGTTATGCAAATGAGGCAAGGTTACAGGCTCTGGAGGAGGCAGAAGACAGACTGAATCCCTCCTCTCCTGAGACCACCTGGGGCTGCTGACTTAAGCTCTCTGAGCCTTAGTTTTCTCATCTGAAAAATGGTAACAGCTGTGTTTTTCCCTCCTTATGTCATAGGGTCATTGGGAGAATTAAGTTAGAGAACATCTGTCACAGCAAGTGAACAAACAAATTGTGGTACAGGAGGTTTTAGTTTTTACGAGGATAATATTAATTCAGGAACAAGGAGGTTGAGGCAAGATGGGGGTTTTAAAAAAGGCAAGAGGAGCCGAGTTTCTGGTTGGATTTGGGGATGCTCATGTTTGAATGCAGAGGTCTGGCCTCAGTGCTGTCTGGCCCCAGTGCTGTCACATCTCTGTGCTTAGCTAACCACCCTGCAGTCAAGGAGGCCCTGCCTCTGAGTGACTTTCATGAGGATGCTTTCAGGGAAGCTTACAAGCTGGACCTTGGAGCCTGATATTTGAGGGCCCAGTGTGTATCAGTGTTGAAAATGAGGAGTTGGATCACAGAGTGGACCGAGAGAGATGGTTTGCATGCGGCCAGGCAGGCAGTGGGGGCCCCTGATTTAGATTTAGGCAGATAGGAATTCAGCCTCCCTGAGCTGGCTACTCGCTCTCTCTTGGCCAGGCCAGCCTCCAAAACACCAGGCAACATTTAGAGAGGAGCCTTGGGAGCAAAGGCTCCCCAAAACGTGTGCCCATCTAAAACAGCCAACCCCCACCCCCCCCGCCCCGGCCAGGCCTAGGGTTAGGTCCTTGGTACCTCAGATGCCTTTTTGAGATCATGGGTGGGAAGGTGTTTTTTAAAATTGGTACTCAGATAATGGGAATTATTATTAAAGCAGAATCCTGCTTCAAAACAGAAAGAGAGGAGGAAGTTGGGGCTCAGGGAGATTAAAGGATTTGCTGAAGCCCAAACAGCTAGGTAGAGGCAAGCCTGGGAGGCTCAGGCCAGGGCCAGATTTGTGGAGTTATGGCCTTTCCAAGAGGGAAGGGACCTCAGTCCCCGTCCCACCTCTGTCCTCGCAGGGGGAACACGATGAGACAAGGAGCAGAGGGCCCTCTGGTCAGCTCCTGCCATACCTGGCTTCACCCTGGGACATCTTGGGGTCTTTGCTGGGTGTGTCCTTCTGGGAGGTGGAGGGAATCTGTTTTTAAGTGGTAAGAATGCCTCACCACATCCACTCAGTTCCCTGAAACCAAGAGGTGGGGCTTTCTTCCCTCTCTCTTCTGAGGCTTTAAGGAGGAACAGCTTCTGAGCACTTTTGGCCCGGAGAGGAATGGCTGGCACCCTGGGGAATACTTACCGTGGAAGGTGGCCCTTTTCTGAAGGGTGGCATCCCTGAGGGTTGGGTTGGATGGCGGGGTAGAAAACATCCCCAAATGCTGTTAGATGATGCTGATAACCACCCCAGCTCAGAGCCTTCGTGTTTGCTGTTCCTTCTGCCTGGAAAAGTTTCTGCCTAGCACTTTCCTGGCTGGCTCTTCTTGTTCAGCTTTTGCTGGAGTGCTGCCCCTTCAGAAAGGCCTTCTCCGTCTAGCAGGCTCAAACAGGACCTCTCCCTTTTGGCCTTTCCATGGTTTGTGATTATGTTGTTTAATTGTTTATTGGTTTACTGTCTCTGCCCCCATCCTGAGGGCAAGAACTCAGTCTCTCTTATTTCCCACTTCACCCCCAGGGCCTGGTCCAGTCCCTGACACAAAACAGGTGCTCAATAACTATTTCTTAAACAAACGAAGTACTAATAACAACAGTAGCTGCTGTTTGTGGAGGCCTGGGTTATTGCTTGCCCTCCCAATAACTCTGAGAGGTTGGTGATAGCACTGTCATTCCCAGTTTACAGACAGACTTTCCTGAGGCCGACAGGAAAGGAAGTGGCAAAGCTGGGATTCAAACCAGGCCTGTCCAACTGCAAAATGAGGAAGGACCGCATAGAAACACTGTCTTTTTCTCTGTTCCAATCCATCCAGCTCACGCTCTTAGCTCCCTGGATGAGTTCATCTAATCGCAGCCCTGTGGGGTTATAATCAAATTCCAGTGGAGACAGAAAGTGCTAGCCATCCCCTGCTCAGAGCGTCCTGGAGAGGATGCTAACACTGGGCATGCTGTCCTGCCCTCCCCACCCCCAGCACGTTCTGCCTCCTTCGGCCCGACTCCCTGGGTCCCAACCGCTCCCTGGTGCCTGTGCCAAAGCTGGCCTGGATTTGACCTCATCCCGGAAGTCCTTCCAGGGAGCCAGAGCTTACTGAGGCCTTTACTTGCCAAGCACTGTGCTAGGCCCGGATGAAAAAGGCCTTCCTAGAGGGAGTTTCTAGTCTAGCTGGGGAGACAAGACTGCAGCATTTAACAAGGTTAAATAGCAAAGTGAGATTTAAATGACAGCAGTGCCAGAGACTTGCACTCTGTTGAGCTGAACAGTAATAGATCAGACCCAGCTCATGTGCCGGGCAGTAGTGGGGCTGTAGAAAGCCACACAACTGCTCTTCAAAGACTTTCCAAAGGGACCGAGTTGCTGTTTGGACACCCATCTGACCTTGGCCTTGTCATCAGATGAGTGTGCTGAGGTGGGGGAGGGGTCCTGGCTCCACAGAGCATCAGAGGGGCGGAGACCTTGGCCCTCTGGGTTCCCCACGTGCTCCCCCAGCTGCTGCCTTGTGCTGCCTGTCCCCGGGGGTGACCTCACCGTCGCAGTCTCCACAGGACTCCACTGTGTTGGGAACCACTGCCTCCCTCCCTTCCCCCAGCCTCTGGGCACACGGCTCACCAGCTGGCCCCCGAACCAGCTTCCCTGCTTGCCCGGCTGCCTCAGTGTCACTGGGGATTAGTGTGCATTTATGGCTTTTAGTGGTCACTCCCCTCCCTGCTGCAGCCTCACCCTCTGGAGCCCAGGGATGGGCTTGGGCCTGGGAGCCCCCTGAACCGGGGAGCAGCCCTGACTGCCCCTTTCTCTGTTTTCCCTGACGTCAGAAGGCAGAGTGCTTATTCACTTTGGAAGCGCACTCTCAGGAGCAGAAGAAGAGAGTGTGCTGGTGCCTGTCGGAGAACATCGCGAAGCAGCAACAGCTGGCGGCTCCATCCCCTGAGAGCAAGGTAAGGGCCTTGCCGGTGCCCACAGCCCCGGCTGCCTGGCTCCCCCTCGGCCAGCATGGACCCTCGAGCCTCTGAATTGAGCTTGGGACCAGCCCTAGCTTAGAACTTGGATCTGGGCAGCAAGCTCTTGGCAAGGAAGCCTGTGCTCGAATGACTCTCCCCCTTGGCGTATCACTGGATCTACTGAGCGAGTTTGATGGTGCTCAGATAGAGTAACAGAGCCAGACTGAGTGTGACCCATCAATTCTCGGCTCTGTTCTCTAGTTTGCCTGTGGCAAGCTCTCGTTCGGCCCGGCGTCCCTGCTGCTCTCTGGCACGCGTTCCCCCTCTGCCATTGGGTAGGTCGTGCCCGGGGCAGCAGGCACACTGGTGTTTAACGCTGGCCTGAGGCAGACATAATTGGGAGGGGATGTTTGCAGCAGAAGCTGTGATGGTTCGGTGCAGGCCACGGCCAAGTGGAGCCAAGTGGAGTTTTCTTGGGACTGGGGCCCAACTAGCTGGAGCATCAGAGACGATTAGAGGCTGCCAGCTGAAGCCAACCTGGGGCAGGCACCCCTTGGCTGGTCCCGTGCCTGTGGAGGGGGATGGGATTGGAGCTGGATCACAGCCTTCCCCTTTGTCCCCTGGATGCCAGTCCGAGGCACAGTTGTAGTCCCCACTTTGTGGGAATACGAAACCAAGGTCCCTTCTCTTGCTGAATGTGTTGGCCGTTTTGGGATTTGGTCTGATTGGCTGCAAAAGGAGCTGAGGTGGTTGGCTGGTCAGAATCAGGGAGAAGAGGGTAAAGCAAAGTGAGTGGCAGCTGGTCAGCTCGCAGGCCTCGTGTTTCTTCCTGCTGCGTTCAGGCCCGCTGTGCGTACCGTGTATGTGTAGCCCAGTGGGGCAGGGGGCAGGCTGCTGAGGATGGGAGGTGGCAAAGAGGTGGCGGGGCAGCCTCTTCTGGCGGGGTGGTGGCGGACGGCAGCTCCTAAAATAGTAAGTGTCTGAGAATTATATAATCTCAGATTCAACAGTTATCTTGTTTTACACTTGCCAGGGGCAAGAATAACTGTGATGAGGGAGGACAGCGGGAACAGTATGGACTTCCAAGTCACATTCTGCTGCTGGCTGGCGGGTGACCTTGGGCAAGTCACGGTACTGCTCTGTGCCTTGGTGTCCCCATCTGGTGACAGTAGTTTCTCCTCCAAAGGGTTGCTGTGTAAATTAAGTGAGACGGTGCATGCACACAGTTCATAGCCCAGTGCCTGGTCTTCAGCAGGTGCTCTTGCTACGCTGGCTGGTTCCCAGTCTCAGCTTCTGCTGCTCAACAGAGACCTGCCCAGGCTGTAGGCTGCCTGGCCCCCTTGATCTGGGTCACAATAGGAAACTAGGCCACTTCTTCCTCACTGGGGCGGCTGCTGGGATGTCACATGCTTGCACGTGTGTTCCTCAGTTTTCTTGTGTTTTTGGCTTAGTTCCTGGTCTGGGGAAAAAGTTCTTTCTGCCTCAACTTCAGAGTTTGCCGGCTCTGGGGTGTGTTGGCAACTGCCTTCTCAACACCTTGGGGAGTCTCTCCATCTTCGGTCAGGGTGTGGGAGGAGAACAGTTTGAGCAACTGAAGGTGGGCTGGATTTCTGAGACAGGCACTGGTCCTCGCAGGGCTGTGGGCTTGGCTGACTGACCCTGGAAGGCCTGAGGGTTTGGGACCTGGCTTCAGGGTCACACCAAAATATATGGGCATCCTGGGCAGGCAACAGCTGGACACGGCTTCAAGTCAAAACTCTTTAAACATGTGTTCAATGGAGAAGCTCTGTGCTGGGCAGGAGGAGGGAGACGAAGGAGGGCCCAACCGCTGGGACGGCCTCAGGATTGCCCCCTCCCCCGAGAACGGGCCCGCCCAGCTGGCACCCCCCACTTGGCAGGCCCTCCTCGGAAGGCAGACCTCTTAGGGATCGTGCTGTCCCATCTACCCTACTCCCACCATACACACCTGAAGAGCCTTAGCAGCTCATTCCTTCTAGTCGCTTGCAGAATGCTTCCTGAGAGAAGTTCCGCTAAATAGGATTTTCTCCAGCCCCATGTGGTTCCAGGAGTGCTTCAGCAAAAAACTCTCAATGGCCAGGCTCAGGTGGCTGTCCAGGCTGCACAGGCAATCCACCTCCGCTCAGCTCAGTCAGGTCCTGGCTGCCTCAGAGGTGACCATGGACCTCCTTGCTGAGGGCTGGGCCACAGCCTTTTTACTAGGCTTGCTGTCCTCTAGGGGAGAGGGAAGAGGGAAGGCCAAGCAGAGCAAGGAGACTGGCTTCTTGCTTTGGTCGAGCAGAACACTTTTGCCTGAAATCTGTTTCGAGCCCTGACTGAGGAGCATGCCTTTTTTTTTTTTTTTTTTTTTTTTTAACGCCTTTTCTTTGTTCTGAGACTGTTACACCTTCTGCTGCAGAATGGAAATCGCTGCCTAAGCCACTCCCTGTCCCCCCAACTCCAGTGCTTCTCTGGGGAAAGAGGGCTTTGCAAGGCAGCTCCCCAAACTCCCGTGCTGCCCAACCTCAACCCTGTCCCTTTCAACAGTGTTTGCTGACACTTGGAATGTGGGATTCTTCAAACATCTCAAAAAATGCAAAAGTTCTTCCCCAATTTGTGAAACATAATAAATGTGATATGCCCTGAATATGAAATGCTTCTGGGGAAGGACAGAGGGAATTGGAGGAAGAGGACCGTAGAGAGGCAGTTGTGCCACTCCCTGCTGTGTGACCTTTGGCAACTGCTTCCTGCTGTGGCCTCAGTGGTTCCATCTGTTCATTGGTCAGGTGGCTCCTCCCAGCTCTTCAAGCTTAATGATTCTCATGAAAGTTGAGGACCTGGAGTCGTCCAGTCTCCATTAGAGAACTATACCCTGAAGATTTCTATATAACTTGATTGCCTGTGAAGTGTGCTGCCCTTAGGGGCCAGGTCTGCTCCCCTCTTGGCGGTGAGGAGGGGAAAGCATAGACTTTCTGTGCTGTGTCTGAGGTGCCTGTGACCTGTGGGTTGCAGTGTGGGGGTCCTGGCTGGGGCAAGGGCACAGTAAGACAGGCAGCAGCTGACTGCATCCCTTCTTGGGGGCTCCATTGCCTTTCCCCGGTTCACTCCTGGCTGACTGGGGCAGGTGGGAGGCTGCTCCAGGTGGGCCTGCGTGCTCTCTCTTTTTGAAGAAACAAGTGGCCCAGCTTCCTTTCCTCTCCCAGCTTCCTCCTTCTCACCACCCCGTTCTTACTCACCAGCACTGTGCCCCCTTTCTCGCGTCATTGTCTATCCCTTGAGGGACCTGCCTGTCTTCTTCCACCTGGGATGACTTCTACTGAACTCCCTGCCATGCTGCTCATATAGAAGCACTCACAGGTGATCCTACCTGTGGCTGTTAAGGCTCTAAGCTAATAAGAAGAGACACATATTGTGTTGGTGTTTCAATCAAATATAGAAATAAATGCCTGCTCTGGGCCAGATACTAGTTTAGGTCCTTTGGAGGGGGAGGCTCTTGGTTGCGCGTTCATTGTCAGTGAACTTCCGTGAGCCCCCACCACATGCACAGCACTGGCCTGGGCAGTGGGCCTTTCTCAGGGTGCACCCTGAGCTCAGTGCTGGGCACGCACGGGTGAATCTGTCGTATTCTTTCCTTAGGAAATTGCAGTCCAGCAGTGGAGACAGATGTGCCAACAGATGATTCAAAAATAACATCGTGATATGGGAGGTGTGAGCTCTTAGCACTCTGTGACCTCAGGAGAGGCACTGAGCCTCTCTGAGACTTAGGTTTTTCATTAGTAAAGTGGATGGATGAACAGGGCTCTTCGTAAGGATTAAACTCATGTAATGTGCTTAGCAAAGTGGCGCACAAGAGGAACTCTGAATTATTATTCTTGTTAAAGTTATGTCTATATAGGAAGATTCATCTAGTGGCCTTGTTCGTTGAAGCTGAATGCTGCCGCTTTGAGCCCATGTGACACTACTCCTTGTCACTTCCTGGTAGCCACCTGCTGTATTCCTGGGACCAGGCAGGGAAACTGAGGCCTCTTGGGTGTGCTCTGGCTGTAAGACTTCTCCCAGGTGTGACACCAAGGTGCGTGCCACCTTGTCATCTCCACTGGGGCAGCTAGAGACGGGGCCCTGGACATGCCAGTGTCTGTCTGAGCACCTTAGAAAGAAGCAGGGGCAGGTCCTGGAGTCAGGCAGCCCTGGCCCAAGTCGACAGCGAGCTAATTCCAGTTCTGTCTGGTTCCACAGAAACTCCACCCTTATGGCTCTCTCCAGCAGGAGATGGGGCCAGCCAACTCAACCAATGCTACCCAGGATAGAAGCTTTACCTCATCAGGACAGACTCTGATTGGCTGAGGAAGCCCAAGGGCGGGACACTGCTTCTGGCAACTTAACCCTTTCTTGGGCATCCCCTACCACACAGTAACCTCACCTCAACTGGACCCAAAACGGAGGACCAAGATGGTGGGCCCAGGGTCATCTGAAGGGAGTGGCCCCACGGGTGTGTGTGAACTGGCGTCAGAAGGACCACAGTGGTGTGAGAGGCCCTGTGGGCAGATGCAGACTGGATCAGAAAGTCCCAAATGGAGAAGACCCAGAAACTTATTCCCTACAAGGAAGAAGCAGGTGAAATAGCATCTGGGCTTCTGGTGGTTCCAGCGCCTGCCTTAAAGGCAGCAGGAGAGGTTGGGAGAGGTCAGCCCTGACGCAGAACAATGCCAAGATCCGCTGCTGCCAGAAGACATCTCCACCCATTCACTTGTTTTTCATCTGTACTCATGCATTCATTCCTTCATTCACCGGATATTTTTAGGGTATCCAGTTTATGCCAGGCTCTGTGCTAAGAGCTGGAGATATGTGGAGAATGAGATGGACATGGTCTCTGCTCTTATCAAGATTTCAGTCTTAGTAGGGGAGTGAGCATTACATAAATATCCACACACACACACACACACACACACACACACACACACACACACACTTGCACATATGTAATTACAAACTGTGATAATCTATGAAGGAGAAGAAAGGATTCCTGTAAGAGAGAATATTATTGAGATTGCTATGTGAGGGGGCTGATGGGGGAGGGGCAGGGGAAGAGCATAAGTTTTAAGCCAAGACCTGCAGGCCAGAAAGGAGTTAGCCAGTCAAGGACTTTGGAAAGAATTTTCCAGACAGATGGAACAGCCTGTGAAAAGTACCTGAGATAGGAAGGAGCATGGTGTGCTGGAGGAACAGAGGCCAGGCCATTGGAGCTGGAGCTTAGTCAGGGGGAGGACCAAGTGGGTGGGGGCCAGATTGTACAGGGCTTTGGTGGTTAATGAATGTATTGATTTCATTTGAGACACAGTGGGAAACCACTGCAGGCTTTTGAGAAAGGGAGTCATCGAATCTCAGGGACATTTCTAGATGATGTGAGAACCCAAGGAGAGGCCCAAGTGGGTGTCAGGAGACCAGATTGAGGGGGCGGGGGTCCCTTCAGTCCTCCAGGTGATGGGTGATGGTGGTCCACCCTGGATGGTGGTTGGGGAGGCGAGTATGTGAATGCCTAGACCCTGGGGTAGGGGATGCTCTGGGATGAGAAGAGAGAGTTCCCTGTCCCTCCACCCCTCTCTCCCTCATCCTCCACTGTCTCACTCTTTCAGTGGGTACAGGTAAGGGAGGGCCTTCCTCACAGAGCCCTCTCCTGGTGAGGCCTGGGTGGGGGCCAGTGCTGAGTTCTGAGAATGTCCCTGGGCGTTAGGAGTTACAGATGCTTCACCTGGCTAAGGTGGTCAAGTTCACAACCCCCTAGCCTATAGCAGGGGTGTCCTGTGCTGTCCCTCCATCCTGTGCTGGATGGCCTGATAGGAAGCTGGAACACAGCCCTCTGGAAACTGACTGGGTTTGCTTTCCGCAGAGCTCCTTAGGGTCAGGGATTGGGGCTGAGTGTGGTTCAGCACACCTAGAGGAGACTGTCCTGCCATGAGGCTGACAAAAGGCCTACCAGGGGACAGCGATTAGAGCTTAGCCTGCTCATCGCCTGCTGCACCTCCTGCTGCAGCCCGGCGTCCAGGCAGCATTCACACCCTTCTCTAACTGCCCAGGCATAGCTCACACACAAAGGGTCTGTGTAGGATCAGGGTCACTTGCATAGAAAGGGAGTCAGAGAGGCTGAATTTCAGTTTAGAGAAGCCCCCTTGGAGCTGGGAGCTTCTCTGTGTCTTTAGAGAGGGGTTTTGTGCCCTGGTGAGTTTGCTCAGCTGCTTTGGCTACTTGACCCCCCAGAAAGGGTGGCCCAGAAGAGAATTTGTCCCTTACCTCCCACAGATCGCCCCTCCTCCCAGCCTAGGAAAGATCAGACATGTCACATCAGTAATCTAACAGGGGGTTGGCCCAGTGCCCTGCCCAGCAGGGGAACAGCCTGGGTCTGAAGTGGGACAAGTGATCCACAGTGTCTGTCAGCCGAGACTCCGCCTGCAGGGTTAATTCTGAGACGCTGAGCAGCTGAGTCTGCACAGACAGCAAGCTGCACTATGATTTCATTTGATTCCCTTACAAAATGACATTAAGGGGAGTGTGAGGCACAGGAGAATCGCCTGTCTGGAAAGGCAGCGAGCTTTTCTCTCCCAGACCTGGGGACGTACCTCTGTCCACCAGACAGGTGCAGAGGACGGGAGCTCTGGCCACGGGGAAACGGAGACTCGGAATGTGGCACTTAGCTCTGGGGACAGCACTTTCCTCCAGTTTGTCCCAACAAGCTGCTGAGTAGAGCGGAAGCTCCCCTCAGGGTCCTAGACCTGGCTGGCTGCTGGGGAAGCAGACATCAGCTCCTGGAGGGCCCTGGGCCTGTCTTCCCAGTGACTGTGGTGAGCCACAGCGTCATCGCCGCTCTGCCTCTCCAATCGATGAGACAATTAATTTGGCTCCACGGGCTCGAGAAGATGAAACATGACCGGGTGGCCAGTGCTCCTCAGCAGCCGAGTCCACCCCAGTCATCCAGGATGATGAACACATCGAAATTGCACTTGAGAGTCATAATCACGGGAAACATGGCCGAGCCCCTCCCTCCACATAAATCACGCTAAGAAGCTCACACAATGGTCTCTTTCCGGATGGGCCAATTGTCTTGGTGTGTGTCTCGGGGCCTGCGAGCTGGGAGTGTGGAACACAACCATTTATTGTTGAAAAGGCCATCTGTGCGATTTGAATACAAAGTGATTCTTTAAGTTCCCCACACATCCTTTGATCCCATTTTCTTATTTTCTTATTGTCTCAGGCTCTGGGTCTGTTGAAACTCGCCATCTCTCCTGTAAGCAGTCATGCCCTGGTCTCTACTGCCTAGGTCCTTTGGCCCTTTGGGAGTTGGGACCTGTTGGAAATAATGATGACATTTATTTATGTATGCCTTGTTTTTTTATTCTTTAGTTTAAATTATTTTTTCATAAATTCTGCCACCAAAGCCTGGATTTCTTGTACCCAGCACCAAGAGTGTTCTGCAAATGGAAGGTGCAGGCAGTTTCACAACGTGGGAGGGCTCCCCACAGCGAGAGCATGGACTTCAGAGATGGCAACTGGGATCCCCAGGCATTATCTCCCTCAGGCCTCCCCACAGCCTTGTTTTATGGCTGAAAGGGACTAAGGCTCAGAGAAGTTAAGTGATTTATCCAAGGTCACATAGCTGGTAAGAGGCCGAGCTAGTCCTCAAGCCAAGGCCTTTCAACCTGATCCATTGCTCTCTCCAGATGCAAAGGTTTGCCTTTTAGGAGTGGAAGTAAGAGAAATCAATCATCAATCATCTAGGAAGAGCCAGGAGGAAGATATCTGGCATGTAGAAATTGTGGCCCTTTAAACTGTAGAGGGGATGCTTTAGGACTAATAAAATGAGATGCCTTATTCCCTATACAGTGGAAAATAAACTTCGAGTTGATGTGGCTCAGGGGTGGTCCAGGCTGAAAAGGTGAATAGCTTCACACAAGGTTTAAGAAGTCTGAAGTGAAAGACAAGATGGAAGTCCTGAAGACAGGCTCTCAGCAACACTGGCATGGTTGGGTTACCCCCTCCCCGATCTGAGTCTGGCATTCAGGAGGACCAGCATTACAGTCTTGGGGTACCTGGCCGCAGTGAGCAGTGGCCGAAGGCAGAAAGGGATAGCTCAGGTTCAGGCCCAGATGCACTGAGCGTGAGTGTGGGGAGGAGGGCTCTGACTTCTGCTCTGTCGAGGGTGGGGAGAGAGCCTGCTCCAGGTTTTGGGCCCTGATTTTGCTAGTTGACTGACTTCGAATCTCAATCCTAAGTAACCGGGTGTCAAACAGGCTAGATTTCAGATATTCTCCATCCCTCCTCCCTCAAAACATCTGTTTTCCAGTCTCTCCAGCTCTCTGCCCTCTCCTCCTTGCTGCCTGTCTGGCTGTGGAGAGACTGCCTTCTTCCCCACCTTCCTTTTGGCCTCAGCCATCTTGCTGTCTTTTATGTTCTTAAGGAAGATAGCACAGTCTTACCCTCTGTCTTGTTTTGACCTTATCTTTCTTCAAGCCTTTCTCTGAATAGGGCCACGGTCCTCCAAATTGTCCCCAGATCCTTGATTTAAAGGTAGAATAACAACAGTGGGTAAGTTACAAGTGAGCACTTAGACCATGAACTCGGAGCCATGCCAGGCTCTTCACCTACCTTGTCTCTTTAATCCTCACTACAGCCTCGTGAGGTTCTTTGTCATCGTTACACGTTTTCTCTCATTATACCCAATTGGTATTGATAAGAATGCTGAGTCTTTGAGAAGAAACTTGCCCAAGGTCACACAGCCAGTGGGTGTCTTGGATTGGAACCTGGGAGCCCCGCTCCAGAGCACTGGCTCTGCTCTCCTACTTTCCGACAGTCACGGAGCATCCACGCTGGGAGGGGTCGGGAGGCGGAGCAGCCACACTGCCCGCTTCAAGACCATCGTGGGAAGCCATGGTCCCAGCCTGCTTCTTAAGGCTCTCCGCGGTTGCTCTGCCCTCCTGCCTTGCGCCCACAGCTCAGCCGTATTGGATTATTTTCCTTCTCTGAATTCCCAGTGCACGTGCATGTTTAGGCTGTTTTTTCTGCCTCATGTTGCCTGCCCTCCTCTGCCACACGCAGTCCTCAGCCTTCAAGGCTCCCCCGGGACACCTTTCTCAGGCGTGCATCAGAAGTCACTGCTTCCCCCTCTGTGTTCCACAGTATCCTGTTCATCTTTAGCACAGTGTGTTAGGCAGATATGTCTCACCTGCAAGACCGTGAGCTCCTTGGGAGCCAGTGGAGGTCATGGTTTATTTATTTCTGATTCGGTGACTGCCCGGTCCTTGACAGATGCTCAGTAGATGTTGTAGAATTGAATTGGGCCATACAGTTCAAGCCTCTCACGTGATGATGAGAGGAACTGAGCCTCAAAAAGGGGAAGTGACCTGGCCGGGTTCATGGGACAAGGTAGTGGCAGAGCCAGGACTAGAACTCAGGTCTCCTGACTTTCTTGGCTCAGAACTTTTTCCACTGCACCTCGGCTTTGTAAGACCAGAGCCTGGATCCCCACTTGGTCTTAACACTCTAATCTGGCCAGACTCACTTCAGGGTTATAGATGCCACCATATCCACGCTGACTTCTGGGCATCCTCAGAGGGAAGGAGACCTGATCAGAACTGCTCCTATGGTTCTCTTCCCTGGGTTTGTGGAGCTCCCCTCTCACTGAGTTCCTTGCCCTCAGAGAAAACCAGAGTAGGATTTTGAAGATCTTGGTTCAATTCTGATTTTGCTTGTAACTCACTGTGTGACTTTGGGCAAATTACTTCACCTCTCTGATCATTTGTTTCTTTACCAAGAAAAATGAGGGAGTTGAATTTAGGTGATCTCCAGGAGTCATCTTCAAAGCCTCAGGACTCTAATAACAGGTTAAAAGAAAAAAGAAATCAGACATTTTGGTCTTCATATTGAAACAAGAGTGTATGTGTGTGACTATATGCAAATGTTGTACATGGTTAATATTCATCATGTACTTGAGACAAATATGTATACTTATGGACCGTGTACCAGAAGGCGTCCTCATCATAGGCACTAAAATTATAAGCACAACCTGCCTCCTCCCACCTAAATGTGCCTCCTTCCAGGCTCGCCCCTGGGAGGGTGGCAAAGAGCTTTCAGACGTGGAAACTTCCCCTGTCCCTTCTTTTTTCCTGCTCACTGGACTATTATTTACACATATGTTCTTTAATCTCTCTAACTCCTGGCCGATGGCATAAAGCTAACTTTTAGTGGAAGTAGTGAGAGTCTACGCGCAGTGCCTTTAGTTTCTAGTGTGGTCAGAAGTCTCCTTCAGACTCTTCCCCAGAAGTTGCCACTGACTTTTTCATTGCCTTTAATATATATCTTCTTTTGCTCAAACGCTACTCAGGGTAAATTTTCTAAAACAGTGTCTTTTAAATGTTAGTGGTTTTCCATTTTGGTTAAATTCTATGGTAATATAGGTTTCTATTTCTCCTGTGGGAGAACATTAAGTGTTCAGTAGGCTAAGGAAGCTGACCACCATTTCTATGTAACACAATTTTCAATGGGAAAATGCATTCTGAGACCCGTCATCAACTCTCAGATGATTTGGGAATACAGCTCAACACACACCCAAAAGCAGAGAATGTCATATTTATTTCATGAGTGACTAGAATTTTCATAGAACTGCAGAATCTTTGAGTGTGGAACTGAAAAGCCTCCCCCGCCCCCCACCAGGATCAATCGATTACAAGCTGATTTGTGGCAACCAAGACCAAGAGAAGGGCAAGAACTTGGCCAGGGGTACATAGCTAGTGCTCGAGCTGGAACTAGGACCCACTGCCCAGCGCTCCTCTTCAGGGACCTTTGAAGAGTCTGCCAGGTTGGGGACAGGGAGGGGCACAGGTTGTCTTAGAGACACTTGTCGTCTCACTCAGCTATGTTGTCATTAGGAAAAGTAAGTCGCCACTTTGGGCTGTAATGGAAATAGTGAGAAATAGCCCGACTAGTGGTGTGGGGAGAGGTTGTCTAGTCGGCTGGCTTGTCTATAAATTCCCAGTGCCTTCTTGCTGGAGTGGAGTGAATGGGGCTGCTGTGTTTTACCTGGAGCTCTGAGCAGGGCAGGGCTGGCGGAGAGAGGCTCCCTGTTCTAAAAATAGTAGTGGGAACGGAGCTGAGGGGAAGAGGAGGGGGCTCCTTCGGGAGCTGGGTGGGACGCCTCACCCCCTTCCTCTTCCTGCCAGGCCCTCTGTGAGGAAGCACCATCGATTCAGAGAATTCAGATCTGGGAGGGTCCTGGAGCCATCGGCCCTCACAACCTCTCCTCATACAGAAGAGGAGACCCTGGAGGCCCGGAGTGGGGAAAGGACTGGTCAGCCATCCCCAGCCCAGAGGGAAGGTCCCAGATGGCAGGCTGTTTTCCTCCTGCTTTTAACAGGGCGGTAGCAGGCTGGGCAAGGTTTTCTCTCCCTGCCTCTGGGAGTGCACAGAGCCTGGGAACTCCTGGGGCCGGATGTGCTCAGGCTTCCTGATTGTCGCCCAGCAGGCGAGGAGTCCCCGGCTAGTCTGCCCCAAGCCCTGACCTCAGCCAGCTGGCCTGCCAGCGCCACGCCTTCCCTTTGCTGCTGTCCGCACCCTTGCTGATTTGTCCTTCTGTTGCCCCCTAGACTGTCTGCAGGGAGGACAAGGGCCCGCATAGAACCAGTCTGCAGAACAGAGGGCCCAGTGGCTTGGGACCTTTCTCTGCACATCCCCAGGAACAAGCAGAGGTAGCTAAGGTAGAGGCAGGAGCCTGATTTAGAGGTAGGCAGGCCAGGGTTCAAATCCCAGCTCTGCTTCTCACTAGCTGTGGGATTACTGGCGTGTCACCTAACCTCTTTCAAATGAGACAAGGACATCTCTCTCATTGGATTCTCCTGGGGATTAAGGGGCATGGTCTGTGCAAAGTGCCTGGCATGTAGCAGGTATAGACAGCCCTTTGTATCCGTGGGTTCTGCTTCCACAGATTTAACCAACCGCAGAGAGAAAAAAAAAATTGCAGAAATTTCCAAAAAAGCAAAACTTGAATTTGCTGAGCTGGCAACTATTAACATAGCATTTCCATTGTATTTACAACTGTTTACATTGTATTAGTATTATAAGTAATCTAGAGATGATTTAAAGTATATGGGAGGGATGTGTATAGGTTCTATGCAAATACTATGCCATTTTATATAAGGGACTTGAGCATCCCTGGATTTTGGTGTCTGCTGGGGGTCCTGGAACGACACCTTCCCCCCACCCCCCTCTGCACCCCCTTGCAGAAACCAAGGGACGACTGTACTTGGGGGTAGCGTCGTTGCTAGATCAAGTGTGAACTTGTGCTTGACTCTGCAGTGTCCTTCCTTGGGCCTCCACTCAGGAGGGCAGGGCAGGTGTGGGTTTGTTTTTGTTTTGTAATGCAGTTGACTTTTGTTGTATTGTTACAAAAGTAATTCATGTTTATTATGAAGAAAACATTTAATACAATTGGAACAGGAGAAGGAAGAAGTTTACCTTTAATCCCAGCACCGAGAGATAACCACTGTTAACATTTTGGGGTATATCCTGTCAGATATTTGCTTATACACACATATATCTTATTTGCAAATTGGGGTTGCTTGCTTTTTTCCATTTAACAATGTAGTGTATCCATGTCTCCATGTCAATAAATGTTCTTCTACATCATTTTTAGTGCCTATAGAGTATTTCATTGTGTAGATGAAACAGGTTTTATTTTAAAAAATCTCCAGTAGGTCAGCATTTAGGTTGTTGCCAATATTTCATTGTTACAAAAACCTGAGATAAAAATCTTTGCAGATATATCAGCAGCACCCAGTGTACATCTTTGGCCCCCCACAAATACTTGTTGACAAATGAACATTTTGTTAGAATAAATTCCTGGTAGTAGAATTTCTGGGTGAAAGGATATATATTTGTAAAAAAGGTTCTTGATACCCATTGCCAAGTGACTCTCCAGAATGACTGTACCAATTTATAATCCCACTTAAGATTGACCAATTCATCCTGCTTTGCCTCAGACTCTCCCTTTTTAACATGGAAATTCTTGCTTCCTGGGAAAGCCCTCAGTCCCAAGCAAATTGAGACCGTCTGGGTAAAAAAACCATTTCCACACACACTCACCAACATTGTGTTTGTTACACTTTTTAGTAGCTTCATTTCTTTGATTACTAGAGATGTTGCATATTTATATGCCTTTTAGTTATTTACATTGCCTCTTTTGTGAGTAGCTTGTTCAAATCTTTTATCCATTGTTCTGTTGGGCTGTTTATAGTTTATTAATTCACAAGAGCTCTTTATATAATAAGGATATTTGTAAGCCTTTTATTTTTTATTATTTTTTTAAACTATAGCTGTTTCTGATTTATAGAAACATCATATCTGTAAATTGCTTTGGTGGCAGCTTTATTGAGGTATTATTCATATATCATACAGTTTATCCATTTGAAGTGTACAACTCAATGGTTTTTTAGTATATTCAGGCTTGTGCCACCATCACCATAGTCAGTTTTAGGACATTTTCATTATTTCAAAAAGAAGCCATACCCTTTAGCTATCACCCAGCCATTCTCCCATCTCCTCCAGCCCTACACAATCACTAATCCCCTTTCTGTCTCTATAGATTTGTTCTGGACGTTTCCTAAAAATGGAATCATGCAATGTTAAGTCTTTCGTGACTGGCTTCCTTCATGTCGCATGAGGTTTTCATGGTTTATCCATGTTGTAGCATGTACCAAGGGCTTTACTCCTCTTTATGGCAGAATAATATTCCATTGTATGCCTCTCCCACCTTTTATTTATTCAGTCATCTGTTGATGAACATTTGGGTTGTTTCCACCTTTTTGCTCTTGTGAATAACCCTGCCATACATGTTTGTGTATAAGTTTTTGTGTGGACACATGTTTTCATTTCTTTTGAGCATATAGCTAGGAGTGGAATCCCTGGATCAAATGGTAACTCTGTGTTTAACTCTTTGAGAAACTGCTAGATTCTTTTCCAAAGTAGCTTCATGATTTTACCTCCCTGCCATCAGCGTAAAAGGATTTAAATTTCTCCACTTTCTCTCTAACACTTGTTATTTTCCTGTTTTTTTTAAAATCATAGCCATCCTAGTGGGTGTGAAATAGTATCTCATGGTGTTTTGAATTGTGTTTTTCTGATGACTAATATCATATATATAAATTAAAATTTTTTTTTTCTGCCTTTAGTGTTGTGGTATCCACTGCAGGATTATATAATATTCCCTTTCCTGCACACCTTGAAATTTATGGTTTTATTTTTTAACTTTTAACATTTAGTCTATCTGGAATTTACTTTGGTATATAATATGAGAAAAGAATGCTTTTCATTTTCTCCAGTTATTTGCTTCAGTGCTTTTACATTATGTTAGGATAAGTATCCTCTCATTATCCCCTTTTTCTAAAAAAATAATCCTATTCTCATATATTTATTCTTTTAAATGTAATTCAGTCCCACCTCCTCCCTGCCTCTCCCCCAAAATCTCATTGAGATTTTCATTGTAGTTCTGTTTCATTGTAGTTCTGTAGTTTCATTGGAGTTTTGAAGTCTATACAGCACTGTCTTCCCACCCAGGAAGAGGATTATGTCTCTGCATTTATACAAGTCTTCTTTTAAAATTTCTGAAGTCAAGTTTTGAAGAAAACATTTTCCATATTGGTTTTGCACAGTTGTTATTAAACTTATTTGAGGAAATTGAAAATTTTTATTTATATTACAACTGGGAATATTTATTTATTTGCATTATATGTATTCCTTGATGATATATTTGTACAAACTTGTACAAATAAATACTAAACGTTACTGAGCTGAATAAAATAAAGAAAATCTCTCATTCCGCAAGCCCTTTCCCCATTGATAGCCACTATTGTAAGTTTGATGTGTTCCCCCAAATATTTTTCATATACATATAATAGACATATGCTGTTTTATTTTACTGGTTAGTATCATACAAAAGTTTCTGTAACTCATTTTTAAAAACTTAATATATCACATAAATCTTTCATATCAATCTTAAAGTTCTCCCCCTTTTTCTTTTTTAAAATTTTATTTTTTAATTAATTCTTATGGAGTATAGTTGCTTTACAATGTTGTGTTAGTTTCTGCTGTAAAGCAAGGTGAATCAGTTATATGTATACATATATCCCCTCTATTTTTAGATTTCCTTCCTGTTTAGGTTACCACAGAGCATTGAGTAGGTTCTCACTAGTTATCTTTTTTATACATAGTAGTGTATCTATGTCAATTCCAATCTCCCAATTCATCGCCTCCCCCACCCCCTGCCCCAGGTATCCATAAGTTTGTTCTCTACATCTTTGTCTCTATTCTGACTTTGCAAAAAAGTTCATCTGTACCATTTTTCTAGATTCCACATTTAAGCAATATTATACAATATTTGTTTTTCTCTTTCTGACTTACTTCACTCTGTATGACAGTCTCTAGGTCTATCCACGTCTCTGCAAATGGCACTATTTTGTTCCTTTTTATGGCTGAATAATATTCCATTGTATATATGTACCACATCTTCTTTATCCATTCCTCTGTTGATGGACATTTAGGTTGCTTCCATGTCCTGACTGTTGTAAATAGTTCTGCAGTGAAATTGGGGTGCATGTATCTTTTTGAATTATGGTTTTCTCTGGGTATGTGCCCAGGAGTGGGATTTCTGTGTCATATGGTAGTTCTATTTTTAGTTTTTTGAGGAACCTCTGTACTGTTCTCCATGGTAGCTGTATCCCTCTTTCTTTTTAGTAGCCAATGGACCATAATTATTTAACTGCCCCCCATATTGATGTGCAATCAGGTGGTTCCCAGTGTTTTGACATTATGAGCACTGCTGCAATAAACATCCTGAGAATGTCCTATATGTTACATCTTGCTGCACTTTTCTATAGGAGAAAGCGTGACACACACTGCCAAAGTGCTCTACAAATGCTTTCCTTCTGTTTAAAAGTGTAATCTGCCCAACATTATTGTTATTATCCCCATTCTACAGATGAGAAAACAGAGAAACAGAGAGGTCAAGTAGTTGTACAATTTACATAACAGTGAATGACAGTGCCTATTTCCTTATACCCAACCTAATATTGGATGTCATTGGTCTTTTAATTCTTTGTTGGTATGAGAAGGGGAAATTTATATTTTATTTTAATTTACAATTATTTGATTATTAGTGAGCTTGGGCTTCTTTTTACATTTATTAATCATTTATATTTCTTCTTCTTTGGCTCATCAGTTCATATCATTTGCCCAGTTTTCTACTAGGGCATTTGTTTTATTTGTAATATTAGAATAGTAACCATTTGCTTATTATGTAGGTTACAAATATTTTTTCCAGTTTATCATTTGTCTTTTAACTTTATTTATAGTATCTTTTATCATTCAGAAGTTAACATTTTTTAATAATCAAATATTTTTGTGGTCAAGTCTGTTGTTTTTTTTTTAATTTTTTTGGGGGTACACCAAGTTCAATCATCTGTTTTTATACACATATCCCCGTATTCCCTCCCTTCCTTGACTCCCCCCGCCTCGAGTCCCCCCCCACCCTCCCTGCCCCAGTCCTCTAAGGCATCTTCCATCCTCGAGTTGGACTCCCTTTGTTATACAACAACTTCCCACTGACTATCTGTTTTACAGTTGGTAGTATATATATGTCTGTGCTACTCTCTCGCTTCGTCTCAGTTTCCCCTTCACCCCCTGCATCCTCCCATACCTCGAGTTCTCCAGTCCATTCTCTGTATCTGCGTCCTTGTTCTTGTCACTGAGTTCATCAGTACCATTTTTAGATTCCGTATATGTGAGTTAGCATACAATATTTGGCCTTCTCTTTCTGACTTACTTCACTCTGTATGACAGATTGTAGTTCTATCCACCTCATTACATGTAGCTCCATCTCATCCCTTTTTATAGCTGAGTAATATTCCATTGTGTATATATGCCACATCTTCTTTATCCATTCATTTGTGGATGGGCATTTAGGTTGCTTCCATGTCCTGGCTATTGTAAATAGTGCTGCAATAAACATGATGGTACAAGTTTCTTTTGGGATTATGGTTTTCTTTGGGTATATGCCCAGTAGCGGGATTACTGGATCATATGGAAGTTCTATTTGTAGTTTTTTATGGAACCTCCAACTTGTTTTCCATAGTGGCTGTACCAACTTACATTCCCACCAACAGTGCAGGAGAGTTCCCTTTTCTCCACACCCTCTCCAACATTTGTTGTTTCCAGATTTTGTGATGATGGCCATTCTGATTGGTGTGAGGTGATACCTCACTGGCTTTGACTTGCATTTCTCTGATGATTAGTGATGTTGAGCATCTTTTCATGTGTGTGTTGGCCATCTGTATGTCTTCTTTGGAGAAATGTCTATTTAGGTCTTCTACCCATTTGTGGATTGGGTTATTTGCTTTTTTGGTATGAAGCTTCATGAGCTGCTTGTATATTTTGGAGGTTAATCCTTTGTCTGTTGTTTCATCAAGTCTGTTTTTTGAGGGTAGGGGCTATACTTTCTGAGGCCTTTTCCTCTCCAAAATTATAACGAATATTCTTCTATATCTTTTTCAAGTTCTTTTAACATTTTATTTTTTTTTTAAAATATTTATTTATTTACTTATTTAGGCTATGCCAGGTCTTAGTTATGGCACGTGGGATCTTTGTTGCGGTGTGCAGGATCTTTAGTTGCAGCATGTAGGCTCATAGTTGTGGCATGTGGACTCTTAGTCGTGGCATGCATGTGAGATCTAGTTCCCTGACCAAGGATCGAACCCAGGCCCCCTGCATTGGGAGCGTGGAGTCTTACCCACTGGACCACAGGAAAGTCCCTAACCTTTTATGTTTTATATTCCTATTTTTAATTCATCTGCACTTAATCTAGTGCCTGGTGTCAGATGGAGCTCTTATTAATTTTTTTCCCCAAGTGGTTGACCAGTTTTTCCAAACCTGTTTTTTTGAGTTATCCTTCCTTTACCCACTTATCATAGACCAAATTTCTGCACATTGGTGGGTTGATTTTTGAATTCTCTTGTTTCCTTCATTAATCCATCTATTCCTGCATCAGATTGAGACTTAATCACTGTAGCTTCATAATATGTTTTAGTAGTGTTAAATATCCCAAGGCTAACCTCTCATTATTCTTCTGCAAAATTTCCTCTGAAGTTATACACCCTAATTCTAGTCTGTTGGTGATTTTACCCATATCTTTTTCACAAACATATTTCGATATTAAGAATGACACCAGATCTATAATAGTGTGTCCTCACGTCCTACAACCCGTAATAAGCACGTCAGCTGCTCTATACTTCTCTTTGCTTTTCTCCATGACTCCTAGGTGTTGCTGAAATCATCTGAAATTTTAGTTTCTGATTGTTACTATTCTTAAACATTAGTTATATTACATTTTAAGAATCGTTTGCTTAAAATTGCATTTAACTTATCAGTTATGTTCTCCATAGTTAAGTGTGTAAATGTTTCTAGCTTCATTGCTTGCCAGTCTTTTGTATCCCACGGCATTTTATTCTCAACTTTTGGATTTTGCTTCATTTTGGTCTGGAGAGCTTTCTGGAGTCAACTTTTCAGAAAGGATCTGTGGGTGGCATACTTTCTTAGTCTTTGTAAGTCTGAAAGTATTTGCCCTCATGTTTGAGTCATCTTTTGCCTGAGTAGGGAATTCTAGGTTAATAGTCCTCCCCCAGAAACCTGAGAGAAGGGCTGTGTTGTCCCAGCATTTGGTGTTGTAAGAAGTGCAGTACTCACTTGATTCTCTAAAGTTTCTTTATGGAAGCAAGCAGGATTTCATTTTCTAATCTTTGCAATTTAGAAATTTCACCAGATTATTTCTAGTTGTTTGTTCTCTTTTGGTAATTTTTCCTGGTACTAACTTGGTAAGCCCTTTTGGTCTGAAGATCCAAGCCTTCCCTTAGTTCAGGGAAATTTTTTACTGATTTTTGGAATAATTTATTTTCTATGTTTTAAAATTTCCTCTTTTTGGATTTCCTGTTACAAATAGTAATAATAATAATAATACCACCTAATATTTATCAAATGTGCTTTCCTTCTGCTGTAACATGCAATCTGCTTAACACTGTTTGTTGTATTATTCCCATTTTATAGATGAAGAAACAAAGGAACAGAGAGGTTAAATAGATTGTACAAGGTCTCACAGCTAGGAGGTGTAGACCATGATCCAAACCCAGGTCTGCTTTCAGAACCTGTGTTCTTAGCTACTATGCTATACTCCCTGCCTGTCAAAACCTACCTCGACCCTGACCCTGACCTCAGTGAAAATTTGAGTGTTGACAGCTAGGGACTCTATAAGCAGTGGGAGAAAACATAGGGATGCTAGAATGATGGAGCTGAAAGATTGGGAAACTGAGGACCAGAAAGGAGCAGAGATCATCAGAGGTTCTCCAGTGAATTCAGAATTGGGAATCTTCCCCTCCCCCCCTTTCCCTCTGTTCAGGCCTCATCTCTGTCCCTGGGACTACTGGATGGTCTCCTGGTGGATCTCCTAGTTCCTACTCCTGTTCCTTTAGTCACCTCTCTAAACAGCAGTCAAGATGACTCTTCCTATAAAGCAGAGCCAGTCACCTTCTCACTACTGAATGTTTATTGAATGACTGCATGAATGGAAAAATAATTTGAGTACCTATTGTGTGTCAGGCACTGTGCTAAGTACTGGTGATTCAGCACACGTTAGTCAACAATCTTCCAGTTGCAAGTGACAATAACCCAACTCAAATTAGCTTCATCCAGGAAATGGAATTTATTGGCATTAGGAGAATAGCCTTCAGGCATAGCTGGCTTCAGGACCTTGAGCGATATCATCAAGAACTGGCTTCACCTGTTCTATTTCTTGGCTTTACCTGTTTATGTGTTGGCTCACTCCCTTAGTGATGGCAGATAGCTGCCAGAAGTACCAGGGTGAGGGCCTTACAGTTTGGCTCCCTCAGTCATTTCAACAATATTCCTGGGTCTGAGTCTTATTGGCTCAAGCTGGATCATGTGCCTATCGTCACTGAAGACATCAGCATGGGATAAACTGATTGGCTGAGGGCGGGGTCGTCTGGCCATCCCGGAGTGGGAGATGGGTCAGTTCCACGTGAATCACCTGGTTTGAGAGTGAGAGAAGGACAGGTCGTTCCTCAGATGGCAAAGAAGGGCAGATAGAAGCTGGTCAAGCAAAGTCTCAGACGTCCTCTACTTTGTGATTCATCAGCCAACATGGTTCTTATCTCCATAGAGCTAATTAATAGTCTAGTGTGGTGGAGGACAGTTGGAGGAAAGACAGACACCAACCAAGTGTGAATAATATATAATGAAAAGATGACATTTGTGACAAAAACCCCAATGACGGCACCTACCAGGAGGATCTGGTCAGGGACCTGAGGCAAGGGGGAGGAGTTGGGATGTAGGAAGAATCACTCTAGCTGAGGACCTCAGGGCAGACCAATGTGCATGGAGGCATGAGGGTGATGAGCTGGAGGAGTGTTGAGGGCCTGAGAGGCTGTTTAGGGAGGCTGAGCTTTACCCTAGGGCGCTGGGAGCTGTGTGTTCGATGTGTGTTATAGAAAGCTCATGGCCTTGTTGATGAGAATGGCCTGGAGGGTGGCAAGGCGAGAGGCAGGGAGCAGTTAGGAAGCTGTTGCCCTCACTCTGGGAAGAGGTGCTGGTGCCTAGGACTAGGGTGTAGGCAGCAAGGATTGAGAGATAAGAAATCCGAATGATGTGGAGGAGGCGGGACTGGCGAGATTTGGTGATAAGTTGTATGGGGGGAGAGTTTGGGAGAAGGATGACGCTCGTGAGTCAGGTTCAGGCAAACAGGTGACGGTGGTGCCATTCTCTGAGCTGGGAGCAGTGGAGGGGGAACCATTTGGGTGTCAGGATCATGAGTGCCACTGAAGGTGGGAGTGCTGTGATAGAGGCCTAGTTGGTGAGTCTCATAGAAACAAAGACATTTCCATCAGGACTTCTTAAATCGCTTGTGGTGAAGAGCCTTATACTTTTGTTAAAACGTGCTCTATATATATCTCAGGCTGGTTTGACAACACCCGAACCAGCCTTGTGCTTATTCAGTCAGACCAGTCCATTGTCTTGCACTGGGATGTCATGGCAATGTCAAGTTGCTACAGAAGTTTCCAAACACTCTTGATTTTGCTGCTTATCTCACTGTCGACCAGTAACAAGCAGTTCATGGACCAGTACATTCTGCAGACCACGTGCTGGGTGGTACTAATCTCACCCAACCCCAGCACCCATTTTAGAGACAAGGAAATTGAGGCCCAAGGAGGGGACTGGCCTTACCCTAGGTCTTGCAGAAAACATCAGCAAAGCCAGCATTTCAGTCCAATCTTTCTCTGCTGACCCTCTGTTTTGGTGACCTGGGCTTAGGCGCAATAGTCCAGGCAAGGGGTGAACTCAGGGGGGTTCAGGGATGAACTGAGTTTAGCAGCCAAGGTCACAGGGCTGGCCTCCACATCTGTGCTGAACAATTCCCAGGAGCTCCAATAGTCAAGAGGGCCTGATCCTGGAGCTGGCACAAGCACCGTGGGTCGAGGATTGCTCCCAAAAGCCTGAAATCGCAGGCCAGGGAGTGGCTGGTTGGACTGGAGCCAGGGGAGGAGATGGTCATGGCTCTTGGCCATCCTGTGCCACTGCAGCCACCCAAGGTCAGGCTCATGCTGCTGAGGTGACTGTGATGCGTGCCCCAGGTTGGAGACAGAAGCCCACCAGCGACAGTTCTCAGGAACAGCTCTCCGGGGACACTTTTGTCTCCTGGCTTTTGCTGCATGTGGGCTTCCCCTGGCTGTGGTTGGGACATGCAGTTCCCATGAGCAGATTGGGGATTGTCCTTGCTGCCTGAAATTGCTGAGGAAGAGGCAGATGGCAAGGGCAGAGACATTTGGGGAACACTAATCAGGGCAGGGCGTACAGCTTAAGAGCATATGCCTAGGCGCCATGCTGCCTATTTTGCCTTTGCTTTTGCCAGGTAACCTTTGTGTACCTTAGTTTTCCCATCTGTAGGATGGGGATGATGATAATAGCCTGTTGCTCAATAAACGTTAGTGATTATCAGCTATTAGTAGAAGCGGGAACCGTGTTAGGCTCTTATCTGTTAGACCCTCAACAGATATTTTCACATTTAACGTTACTCTTTTCACCAGCCCCCTCAAGATCAATTCAGTCCTTTGACAGATGATAGCAAAGGACCTCTGTTGTGTGTTAATGACAACACAACAACAACTATAGCTCTTATTTGTTGAGCACTCACCATGTGCCAGGCACCCCACGTGCACGACCTCATTTAGTCTCCCACAGGGCCCATTGAGGTGGATGGTAATAGCCCCATTTTACAGATGAGGAAACCAAGACTCAGAGACATTAAAGTGACTTGCCCAAGGTGACTCACACTCAGATTTTTTTAGGCTGCAAAGTCTGTGCTGTTTCTAAATACCACTGACAGTCCAATGCTTTAGTGAGAGGACCTCGTGGGGCCTGGGACTGCCTCTTGAAGGGGAGGAGTGGAACCGGGGCGGGGGGCAGGGGCGGGCTACTGGACACCCATCTCTGGCCTCATTTTAGGGATGGAAGACTGAGATCAGTAAGGGGGGAAGGGACCCGCCCTGGGTTCTGCAGACTGCAGGCCAGAGCTCCCCACAGATCTGAGCCTGAGGGTGGATGCCTGCTCTATCCTGCTTGCCCCCCCCCGCCCCCCACGTGCAGCATGTGCCCCCAAGAACAAGGCAGGTGCCCCCAGGAAGAGCCAGGAGCATGCCTTTAGCAAGCAGGGGGAGAGTGCGTCCCCTGCCCTGCTGTCAGGGTCCTAGAGGCCAGAACATGGCAGGACCGTTCCTGCTTGAAGTGTCAGCGCCGGAGTCAGCTGTGCCCACCCTCCAAGTCAGATCCCAGGAGCGGGCTGCTTCCCTGCCTGTGTCCACAGTTCCGAGTACAGGCTCCAGCACATAATAAGGATTCAGTAGTTATTGAAATAACCCATCATTGTTTCTTGGTCCACTCGTCTGTGGGGATGGCATTTCTGCGTGGAGACGGTAGACCCCCAAACCAAGGCTGTGAGACCCAATGAGTAAAGGCCCAGAACTTCCCAAGTGGGTTAGCAGATTCAAAGCTTGGGCTGGAGGGGCTTATGCAGATACTTCCACAATTTCCCAGGGCGACCTAGGGCCATTGCCCTCTTCTGTAATAGGTTGGGGGCCGGGACAGGGCTCTGTAGAAGGTGGGGCCCGTGTGTCCCAACCCTGGCTTTCATTACCCCTGTCACCCACGCATAGGCCTGGCGCTTTCATTGGCCAAGGCAGTGAAAGCCTGAGCAGCGGCTGATGGGGGCTGAGGGTGGTCTTCGTCTGTCATATGCTCTGGAATTCCTGACCACACCTCTCCTTGGCTTTGTGCCCAGTTTCTGTCTTAGTGGCATCCCTCTCCTCCCCAGCCCGGAACAAAAATCTCAGTGGACTTTGAATCAGAAGCCAGGACAGGGAAGCTCATTAAATAGCCTTTGGCAGGTACCCTTCTTTTTTTGAGGAGGGTATTGCCAAGGGTCCACCTCCCCCAGGTGGAGTCTGCATCGGAAAGGAAGGCGGGTGGGTGGGTTTCCATCTGTTCACGGCTCATGACGGGGTCTTGCGAACACAGTTCCGGGTGGACCAGGCTTCCCAGTGGAGGCAGTGAGGGAAGACAGAGGGAGCCTTGCTGTGGTGCGGCTGCAGGGGGGCGGCCTGTCCAGGGTGTCTGGGCTGCACCCTGCTGCTGCGGTATTTCCTTAGGGGCCTCTCTGGAAGCTTGGGCTTTGCCTGTGGGTGCTGCTTCTCTTACAATGGGAGGTGCACATACACTGGCTCTGTGCTAACCCTCGCTGGTCCTAGCTCTGGAAGCTGCTGCCAGCGTGTCTGAACAGTGAGACGTTTGCCGGCGTGCTTGGGCTGTATAGCCAGCTGGCTTCTCAGTATGTAGCTGGAGGGCTCTGTTCCATGGGCCGCCCTGTGCAGTGGTGCAGGGCACAGTGCATAGTAGATTCGGTTTGATCCGTAGCTGTGCACTTACTGGTGACCTTGAGCAGGTTTTATTATCTCTCCACCTCTGTTTAACTGCCTGTAAAATGGGGACGCTAAACATCACATCTGATAGGGTTATGAAGATTTTGTGAGTCAATAATTGGAAAGTGCTTTGAGGAGTGCTGACACATGCGAAGTGTCAAATAAGTGTTAAATAAAATGCGGAGATTGATAAACGGGGCCCAGGCTCTGAGGGCCCAGGCGCTGACCCCGTGGCCTGTGGGCCACCTAGATCTCGTTGTTTCCTAGATCCCGAGTCCTCTGTACTGAATAGCACCATCATTTATGTAGGTCTGAGAAATATTGGGATGCAACAGAAGGAGCACTGGACTGCAAGGTAGCAATCTCGGGTCCCAACCCTGCCACTCAGTTGCTCTGTTTCCTTGGGAAAGTCACTTACCCACTCTGGGCCTCAATTTCATTGGCCACAAATAGGAAATAGGAGTAAAAGATCTCCAAGGGCCCTTCTGGTTTAGATAGCCTGCCTGACAGTGACAATCCCATCCTGCCCCAGGCAGTACACTGGGAGGGTCCACATGCTTTGTCGACTTGTGTCTGTAGCTATGGAGAGGCAGAGGGCAGTGGCCCCCTGGGCTCCCCAGGCCCTAGGTGCTCTCCTAGCCTGGCCTGACCTGCTCCTGGGCCTCAGGGCACTGAACTGCTGTGTCCTCTCCTCATTATCCTTGTGGTCCAGAGCACTGATGAATGCATTCTGGATCTGTTCTGGGCTCAGTGCCCTGGGTTGGCAGGGCTGCCCTGGCACAGTGTCTGATGATGGGTTCACTAGTCTGACTGTGTGCTTGGTGTCTGTCCTCCTCACTGAGCTGTCAGCTTGGTGAGTGCAGGGCCCTCATCTGCCTGCTCTCCGTCGCACCCGCAGGGCCCAGCACAGAACCTGGCCTGTAGTTGGTGCTCCGAAACTGTTTGTTGATTGCGAGGTGAAGACCCAGTTGAACTCAAGGACTCCTCTCTGCTCAAGGAACCCTATATTTGGGCTCTCCACCCCCTAAGGAATCTTATCCCAAGCACAAGAAATTCCATCCTGGGAACTCTCAGCCCCTCATTGGAACTGGTCATCTCCTGAGACTCACCTCCTTAGTTTCCCAAGACAAGATTGGGCCCTGCTTCCCAGGAACCTGCAGGATGATAGCCTTCCAATCTGGAAGGTTCTTGGGCCCTGCCAGGACTGCCTTGGCTCTGCCCCCAGGGACAAGACAAAGCATTGATTGGAGTGTGTACATGCCCAGCTCAGATGAGGGCTGTTCTGAGTTGACCCTAATAAAGAATGTTTTCTTATGTCAGCATGCATGAGTATGCTGGTATGTGTGAGAGAGACAGGAATAGGGAGTCAGAGGCAGGGTCAGGGAGGCAGGCAGAGATGGACATTCAGAGACACTGAGACTAGTACAGGGGAAGTAAGAGGCAGCAGAACAGCACTGCAGCCCAGGGTGGCCGAGGCAGGGTGAGGTGGGAAAGGAGGATGGGGTGCCTCCTGCCCCTTTTTTTCTTGGCTGACATCCAGGGTGCCTGCCACTCAGGTGGTAACATGTTCAGGTTGGAACTGGCTACTCGATGGACACCTCTGACCTGGGCCCCAGGCACAGCCCAGGGTATGTTTGTTGACATCAGACAACCAACTGCAGCAGCCGTAGCCTCAGCCTCGAACAGCTTTGCGCTGGCAAGACAGCTTCCAGCCACAGTGGGGCTGCGCAGTGGTTTCAAGCGAGCACCCTAGAGTTGGACCTACTTGTCTTCAAATCCTACTGGTCTTCAAACAACAAGCTGTGGGCAGCTTCTGCTACCATTCCCTACCTTGGATTCTTCGTCTATAAACAGGGTAATAGTATTGCCTGCCTCACAAGGTGCCGATGAGGATTAAATGAAATAATGAAGGCCAAACTCTCAGAATAGTGCCTGGCCGGGGATCACTGAATCCTCTATTACCCCTGCAAGTAGGTAGGTCAAGGGTTGTCAGCCCCATTTTACAGATAGGGAAACCCAGGCTCAGAGATGGGTAGGGACTTGCTCAGTGATACCCAGTCAGCCAGGGCTGGAGCTGGAACCTGAATTGGAGACCCTAGCCTCCCAATTCAGTGCTCTCCCTCTGCCTCACCACAGTCCCTCTGCTAGGGACATCTCCTTCACTTGTGATCCTAACTCTTGGGCTGTTGTAATGTGTTCCTCTCAGCCACTGTATTGGGGGGAGGAAGCCCCAGGCTCCCTGTCCACCTCTGATTGCCCAGATTTGGCACACAAAAGTGCTAAATAAAAACATGTGTGTTGGGCTGTGCTGATGGTGCTGCCGGAAGGGGACTGAAGCAGCCACTCCCCCACCCCGGGGGCGGTGGCATTCTTGGAGGCAGTGCACGTTGCTGCAGGACCCCGGGTTACACTGCAGCCACCCACAGGGATGAGAACCGTGTGGGGGTGGGGGTTTGCCGGGGAAGCCTTGGTGATTGGCTCCGTCCTGCCGGGGAGCTGGAGCCTCAGCCAGTGGGTTGCGCTGCCCCCGCTGGGGGAGCCCTCAGGATGTGTGTGGGGTGCAGCCGGCTCAGGATCCCAGTGCCGGAGAATGCTGCTGTGAGCGGTGGATGCCTCTCCCTCCAGAGCGGCACTCGGGTTGGGGGTGGGGGGCAGGCCGGGTCCTGGGGACGGGCGGCAGGGGAGCCAGGGCTGGCGCATGTGAGCCTGTAACCCGCGAGCTGGCCGGGCTCCTTGCAGGCTGAAGGACGGGGTGGCTGAGGACTCTTCCTCGAGACATCCTAGACTCCTTCTCAGATGAAAGTGTCTTGGGAAATTACAGAGTTTTCTTTTTGATGGAAGAAAGAAATCCGGCCTCTCTCCAGGGTGGTGGCAGCGGGCTGGACAGGGTGTGTGTTTGGGAAGGGCGCTGGAGGAGGAGGAGGAGGAAGAGGAGGAGGGCAACGAGGAGGAGGAGGAAGAGGAGGAGGGACGAGTGATGCAAGGGTTTTGAAAACGCTACCTAGATGTGGGAGGTGGAACCTGGTCATTTGGTTCTGCTTTTCCCAGCAGGTATCGCTCCCCTGGGGAACTTGGGTAAGTCCATAAATAGCTCTGCTGACACAAAGGAGCTCTGTCTGGGGAAGGCAGCCGCTTGACACGGCCGCCAGGAGCTGCCACAGCCACGGCCGCCTGCCCGCCTGCGGGAGGAGCCGGGCGGAGACCCGGGGCGGGCGGAGACCCGGGAGGGCGGGCTGGCAGGAGTGGCAGCCAGGAGTCCCGGGGTCCCTGCTGGAGTGTGCTGGGTAGGTGCCTCGGTGTCTGGGGGTGCCAGGGGGTATGTGTTGTGGGCGAGGGGCTCTTGTCCAGGCCACCTTGTGCCCCTGTTTCTATTGTTTCTTCCCCAGAGCAGCCATTGGTAGGCATGTTGCAACCAAACCATGTGTGTTCTGCTCTGAGATGGTGTGTGTGTGTGTGTGTCTGTTTGTCTGTGTGTCTGTCTGTCTGTCTCAGGGGGGTGGGGGCCCTGCAGGGCTAGGGGCACGCTTCTACTGTGTGCTGCTCCCACTTCTAGGCTGGTCAGCCGGCTTTTCTTTCCGAGAGAAAGGAATGTTCGGTGACCAGAAGTCGGGACGCTGCATGGGGAGGGAGCACTCAGCCAACAGTGCCGGCGATCATGTCAGGGATGCTGACTGCACACGAGGGATCAGGGTGGCCGTTCTTGCCCAGTTCCATGAGGGGAAGGAGCTGGTCTCGGGGGCTGGTCTGGGGCAGGGGGGCGGGGGTTGCGTCTGATCCCTAAGGCTCCTGCTGTAATGTCCACTGGAAGTACAAGCAGAGATGTCCTGCCTCCTTAGCTCCTTGGGAAAGGTCCTGCACCTGCTCCTTTGGCTCCCACTGAGACCCGTAAGGAAGAGGATAATTGTTGGGGATCCATTCACCCCACAGAGCTAGCCACTGGAGCAGACAGAGGCCGATTCTTTTATCAGCTTGGAGGCCCCACATCTCTACTCTTGTCCTGAGGTGTCCAAGAAGAACCCTTGTGCCCTGGGACCTCAGGGCTGAGGAAAGCCCAGGTCTGGAGAGCGGAGGGGCTGTGCCCAAGTTCACACAGCAGGTCTCTGGCCAGGACCAGGATGGAGGACGTCTGCCTCCTGGAACAGTGAGGACAGGATATGTGGGCGCCATTACCCTGACCTGAGCTCTGAATCTGGCACTCCTGGCTTGAGATACAGGGCCACCAGGCCCCTCACCAAAGACTTGCCACATCCTGCTGCCCTCAGGCTTCATGGCTGGGGGCTATCTGGCTCCCTCTCGAGATGGCTGGAGTGGGTGTACCTCCTGGAAGGAAGGAGCTGCAGTGCCTGCCCCGCCAATGCCCGCGGGATCCCAGCCAGGGCACTGCGGCCATCGTCAAAGTTTCCACCAGGGCCCCTTGAGTCCTCCACACCCAGCCAAGGGGCACCTCCCCTCTTCCCCAGCCCTAGCACATGGCAAGGCGTAGCCTAGGGCGGGCCCTGCGGGGAGCCACGTTCCACAGCAGGGCCCGCTCCAGGCCCAGCCTGGCATCTGCTGCAGCAGGGGGATGGTGAAGATAGAGGCAGCTGAGGTGAGTGACCCCGTGCTGGGAAGCCTCCAGGGCTTTGAACCAGAGATCATTGATGAGGCTTCTGATTTTACATATTTGGTATCAGTGAAACGACCCCACCCCCTAGCTTTCTTGCCTTTGCACATGCTGTTCCCGCTGCCCGGAGAGCCCATCTCTTCTCTTCTCTCCAGGTCTTAATCCTACCCAGACTTCCATGACTAGAGCAAATACTCCAGTTGGAATCTGTCTCTCCACTGGTGGCGGTACCCACTGTGGTTGCTTCACATCTTATTAATGTGGGATGTGTGCCTTATGCATCCCTTGGTCCCAAGGGCCTGACCTGGGGCATGATAGGAAAGGGCTCAGGTAGGTTTCCTTGAGGACAAGCTCTGATGTCCAAGTCAGCTCTTTCTACCCATCTCCTAGCTTTGCCTGGCAGACAGTGGGCACTACCAACCTGAGGCCTGGCGAGGAGTCCCTTTGGAGGGGCTGTAATTTCTGTGTGTCAGGGTTCCTTCCACAGAGCCAAGGGGTTGGGGGTTGGGATTTGATAGGCGATGAGACAGGGAGAACTTGGCTTCAGCCTAGCTGAGGCCCCAGGGAAAGCCCGCTCAGGGATCATGCTGAGCTGGGTGGTGTGGTGTCCACTCCATGGCCTGGGCCACAGAAGGTAGAGCGGGCAGCCGCAGCTGGTTTGAATGCGATGCTCCCGATCCTTTGCAGAGACTACAGTAGCTTGGAGCTCAGATTGGGCCCCGTTAGGATGGTGCCGACCAGGGAGGTGGATTGGAGGGTTGGGGTGGGTGTGTGGTTCTCAGCCAGTGGTCTGCCTGGCTCCCGCAGAAGAGGTGCGAGGAGGGAATGCCCACTCCCCGCTGGGTTCCTGGGGGCCCTGAGAACCTCTTCTTGTTCATTCTCCCAAGGGCCTAGAATAGCTGAGTCTGTTTGCCTTCTGGACAGACACAGGACTGAGGCAGGAGAGGAAGGACTTGCCTGAGGTTACAGGCGACTCAGCAGCACAGCGGGGAAGAGAACCCAGATCTCCGGATCTCCCACCCAGGTTTCCCTGCATCACACTAGCTGGATGACTCAGAGCACCTGGCTTTCATCTTGGTGCTCCCTTTTTGGGGGACTCCCTTAGTGACACATTCCTTTCCATGACCCCCAACTTGCTAGCTAGAGCCCGGTTTCCTCTGAAAAAGCAATGTGTGCAGTAGAGAAAGCCCTGGCCCGGCCAACAGGCTGGAGACTGAGGTGCAGTCTGGTCCTGCTCGCTGGATGATCTCAGGCAAATCTACCTTTTTTTCTGGCTCAGCTTCCCCTTTGGAGCAACCAGGGACTGGACCAGGTGTGGCCAGGCCCCTTCCAGCCATCCAGAGAATCTTCCATTCTCTGCAGACCCTCTCCTCTTCCTGGGTTCTGAGAGTCACTGGTCAAGGCCAGGGTCTGGCTTCTCAGGGAAGCGACCCCCAACCTGTTCCTCAGGCCCTTCTAGTCAGAAGCCTTCTCTTGCAAGCTGGAGCCCAGGCTGAGTCTGGGAGGTTTGTTGTTGTTTGTGGAGCCAGGCCGTTTCCAAGATGTCATTGCTCAGGGAAAACCGTCATTCCTCCCAGGGATAAACAGGCTGCTTATGGCTCAGCCCGCTAAGCCTGGAGAGGCTGGAGCTGCTCACAGAAGGCCAGCCAGCCTCGGCCCCAGGGAGCCGCCACCTTTGCCTACACAACCAGCTGGGTGGGGGCAGGACTGGGGAGAGGGGTGCTGGGGCCATGAGCCGCTTGAGAGATTGGAGCTTCAAGGCACGGAGGAGAGGGGAAGGGGTCCCAGGAGACCCTCTTCCTCTGGCAGGGGGCTTAGGTCACTCGATGTGTGGAGAGCTGCCAGGTGTGCCCTCTGCTTCAGATGGCCCCGGGCTTCTCCCCTCTCCCTCTGCCATGAGCCGGCCAGCCTGCCCACACCTGGCATTGGGGCTGAGGCTGCTGCTGGAAAACTGTCAGCAGCTCCCAACTTAGAAAGGTGGGGGGTGTGGTAAGTTATTTGGAACCCGGTGCGCTCTCTGCCGCGTAGCCAGGGCTCTCTGTGGTATCCTTGGTTACCTCTTGTTGGGGTTAGCCTCAGACTAATGGAAGAACTCAGACACTCGGGGCAGGGTGATGGGGGTTGGGGGGGGCGGTGCGTGGCATGGGGAGAGGCTGAGGAAGAGCTGGCCAGAGCCTCTGGGAGACAGGTGGCTGGCCACAACCTTGAAAAAAGGCTAGAGGCAGCCACGAAGAGGACCGTGGAATGCAAGGTGGTGGGCCTGTCCCCCTCCTCAAGTCAAGGGTTGTAACTGTGCCCACCCAGAGCTCTGAAACCTTCATTACTCACACCTCCATTAATGAAGTTCCCAGTTGATTCAAATAGCAGCTCTGTAATTGCTTTGTCTGCCTGCCTGTCTGCCTGCCTGCCTCCCTCCCTTCCTCCCTTCCCTCCACATGTGTCAGATACCTATTATGCACCATGCACTGGCCAGGTACTGGAGGTAGAGGTCCAATCTTTAATCTAGTGCCAGAGATGGGCGTGTAATGGATGATAACAAGACTGCTTTGCCAGGGAGGCTCATGGAGGGGAAACCCGGGGGAAGCTTCCAGCCCAGCCCAGGAGCCCCAGAGAAGCTTCCTGCGGGAGGCAAGATTGAATCTGGATGCACACATGCTTGCCCATCAAAGGAATAGATCTCCATCTCAGTCTGCCCACCCCTCTAGGGTGTAGACATGATTCCTGCCCAGCCACAGAAATCGTCATGTGCTCTGACTTATCTCAGGGGAGGCCGTATAATGTTGTGTGCAGGTGCGTGGGCTCTGGACTTGAGGGCAGGCTCTCCCACTTTGCAGTTGGGCAAGACACAGAACCTCTCGGTGCCTGCATTTCCTCAGGCAAGGGCCCAACATCATCGGGGTAAAGAGATGATGTGTGTACAGGAGGGGCTGTGTGCATGCTGACACTGAGTCATGGGGCAGTGGGGGTGTCCCTGGCACCTTCCCTTACTGGTGGCTGTTGCTGAGTGCGATGATGTGGGTGAAATGAAGCACTTGGCGTGGGGTCTGAGACAGAATGGGCATTCGCTGAACGGGAGGTGGAACAGTAGCTTTTGGGGGTGGGGTGGGAAAGAATCAGTCAGAATGTGCCACCAGACCCTGGGATGAGGGCTTTTATTTGCTTTTTAAGTAAACTTTTAAGTTGAAATGTAAAATACAGCAAGGGTAGAAGTATGTAGCCAGTGAATTTTCACAATGTGAACAAACTCTCCAGGTCAAGAAACAGAACATTCTAGTACCCTGGGAACCTCCCCCGCCCCCTGGCCGGCACCCCCTTCAGTCACTCCAATGGTAACCCCTGTCCTGACTTCTCTCACTGGGTAATATTGCCTGTTTTTGAATGTTGTATACGTGGAATCATTGAGTATGTGTTCTTTTATGCTGACTTCTTCGGATCAGCATTTTGATGGTGAGATCCGTCAGTGTTATCACACACAGTTTTATTTTGTTCACCCCCATTGCTGTGTGGTCTTTCATTGTGTGAATACAGGTGCCACAATTTATCCATTTTATCATTGATGGATGTTTGGGTTGTTGCCAGTTGGAGGTTATCATGGATAGTACTACTATGAGTATACGTGTCTTTTGATGCACTATAATATACTTTTCCGTTGGGTAAATACTTAAGGTTTGCAATTGCTGAGTCATAAAGTTGTATATAATTAGCTTTAGTAGATTCCATTGTATAACTTTCTAAAGTGTGACACCAATACATCCTCTTCAAGCAGCGTAGGAGAGCACCTGTTGTTCCACATCCTCACCAACAGAATTGGCATTAGCTATTGTGATATCTAATTGTGGTTTTAATTTGCATTTCCTTTATGACTAATGAGGTTTAGCACCTTTTCATATGTTGATTGGCCATTTGGATAATCTCGTGAAGTGCCTGTTCAAGTCTTTTTTCCAGTTTTCTGTTGGATCGTCTTTTTCTTATTGACTGGAGGGAGCTTAAAAAATATTCTGGGTATGTGTTCATTGTTGGATATGCGCATTGCAAATGTCTCCTCCCACTCAGTGGCTTGCCTTTTCACTCTTTTCTGAAGAATAGAAGTTCTTCATTTTAATGCAGTCCAACCTGGCAATCTTTGTCTCTATGGAGAATGCTAATTGAATCCTGTTTCTTTGCCTAATACAAGGTTGTAGATATATTCTCCTGTGTTTTCTTCTGGATGTTTTATTGTTTTATGTTTCATATTTAGCTCTAAAATCCACTTGAAATAGATTCTAATGTAAGGTGAATGTAGAGGTCAAGACTCATTTTCTCTGGGTGTGTATATCCAGTTTATTCAAAAGATCATCCTTTCTCACTGTTGGTCACTATTACCTTTGTCAGAAATCAAGGGGCAGTAGGGTGGGCTGAGTTTTGAAAGATGCACGGGAGTTCGCCAGGTGGACAGAGGAGGGGAGAGTGTTCTGGGAGGAAGTACCGTGAGCACAGGTTTAAAGGTGCCTAGGAGGAGGAGGACAGTGTATCTGGGGAACTACCAAGAGTTCAGCCTGGCTGGAGGGAAGAGGGGAGAAATGGTGTGGTGGAGAGGTCAGTCGGCAGGGACAGGCACACAGGGGAAAGAGCTGGGACACCAGAGGGTTGGGGAGGATTTAAGCAGGAGGGGAATACAGTCAGGCTTGTGTAAGGGAGATGAGAGACAGTCCCATGGTAGAAGGATGAGTTTAGAGCAGATTGTCAACCCAGACACACCCAGCCTTGACATCACCCCCAGCAGAGACAGAGCATGTCTACTTCAGGGAGGCAGTGACAGAGGTAGCAGCACACCTGGGGCCTTGGAGGATGACCTTTGGCTGCAGGTTTGCGGCTGAGTCCAATGGCCAGATATACATTCTAGTGTCCTCGAGTGGAAAAGCTTCCCCCTGCCCCCACCCCAGCCCTCCACCTAGTGCCCACAGCACTGCAGGCCCTCAAGGAGGAATAGTTTAGGAACTGGAGCAGACAGACAAGATGGGGAATGGATCTCTGGAAAGGGGGTGCTTTCTGCTTCTCCCATCCTTGATGCACCCACAAGGATCCTGGCCTTGCCTTGGACCCTGAAAACAAACCCTTCCAGGCTGGCTGAGATCCAGAGCTGGACAGACACCCTCCAGGAGAGGGCGGCCTAGACGGGGGAGTCACGCAGTGGGCCAGACGGACCCAGCCTAGAAGCTGAGTGCAGGCTCGGCTACGCCCCCAGCCTCCAGGGCCTTTGGGCTTGGCCTCAGTTTTCTCCCCTGAAATGTACAGATAATACTGCCCCCACCTTAGGGCTGTGGTCAGAATATGTCAAGTGCCTTCTCCTGGAGTGGAATGCAGGGGAGGGGACTGGTGGTGGTGATGGGAGAAGGAAGTATGATTACAGGGATTGCAAGTGTTTATTGAGCACCTGCTATGTGCCAGGTCCCTCTATCTGGATGGTCTCCCAACAGTACTGTGGTATAGGTACTTGCTACTTCTGTCACCTTTTCACAGATAAGAAAATTGAGCCTTAAAGAGGTTAAGCAGCCTGCCCGAGGGCGCTGAGCTGCAGGGTGGCAGGGCCAGGATCTGAACCTGGATTTGTCTGTCTCCAGATCCCAGATCTTCACCAGCAATAGGCTCCCCTCTTCCACCCTTGGCTCTGAAATTGCTCCCCATTCTCCGAGCTCTTGCTTAGCTGTTCTCTAAGCCTGAAACTTGGGGGTTGGTCTCTGGTGTCCGCCATGAGGGAGAGTTGAGAAGTCGATCAGAGGTCATGGCCATGGGCTGAGCACTGCTGTGCCCCAGGTCCTGCCGCCTGCCCCATAGCATCCCTGCAAGGGAGGTGTCACTGACGCAACCACACGGTTAGGAAGCGGGACTCAACCCAGGCCTGCCTGATTCCACATCCTGGTCTCTTGACCACAGTGCTATTTGTGCCCTTCCCTGGGGTCCTCCTAGCTTGGCAGAGCTCTTTTGTTGGATCAACCTAGGATAGAACATCACGGAGAAACCACACACTTCTAACTCTCCCTGGCAGTGAAGGGGTCCCTGGGAAGGAGGCGGTTTGGGAGGGTCACCAGGTATATGTAATTTTGTACCAGCCCTCCCCTCACTGGGTGAGTCAGACATCCACCCTTCAGTCTCCACTCATTTGGGGTAAGAGCAGGGACCCTGAATCTGGTATTGCTCACCACTGCCTAGCACAGTGCCTGACCCAGGTGGGAGCTTGGCAAGGTCTTTTGAAGACAGGGAGGGAGGAAGAGAGGAAAGGCAGTGAAAGGGGCAGGGAAGAAGATCATGGGGCAGTAGAAGGAGCAGGGCTTTAGAGCCAGGCAGACCATGTTTCCATTCTGACTTCTCTACTTAACTCAGTTTTTGACCTCTTGTAAGTTACTTATCTGAGTCCCAGATTCCTTATTTGCAAAATGGAAGCAATGCTACTGACCTCATAATGTTGCTGGACATGAGAAAGTGTGTGTAAAGCAACTGTCACAGTGCCTGGTGTCTAATAGATGCTCAATCAATGCTTTCTCTCTTCCCCTCTCCACCCATCTTTTTCACTGTTTTCTGTTTCCACCATCTCTAGTTCCACCTTCCCTATCTTTACAGCACCAAGTAAACGTTGCTTTCAGGGTAAAGTCCGAATTCCTTAACGTAGCCGTGCTTCTGCTCTGTGGAATCACCTGCACTTCCTCAAATATTCCATGCTGTCTCTGGCTTTGGCCTGGATACCCTCTCCCATCCCTTTCCCCGCCATCCCAGTCTTTCCTGCTGTCTCTGTGCTTCCATAGCCCCCTGGGGTGGTGGCGGGTGGGTAGGAGATTGACATGGGCTCCTTACCTGGTTCTCTCACCCGTAGACCCAGCACCTTCAGGGAAAGACATGTGTCTTGCCACCATCTGGCTCGGGTGCCCCGCACAGGCCCTGGCACTTGGCTGGGGCTCTGTAGGTATTTGCTGAATAATTCAGGGTTGGGAGAGGGGTGAGTAAGCCAGGGACACAATCCTGATGAGGCAAAGCAGAGCCTTCCTAGGGTTGTGAGAGTGGGGCAGGCCGGGCCTTGGCAGGGGAGCAGAGAGCCCACTAGCCGGGACATCCCAGAGAGCACTTAACTGGGCTCCAAGGGATAGGCAGGAAGTGGACTTGAGGAGGTCTAGATAGTAAGGAAATGAGACAGTGCACGTGCACACACCCGGACCGGGAGGAGAAAGGGGGTGCCAGATGGGAAGGGAGTGGTGGTGGAGCCCACAGGAGAACTGGCTCCTGAGCAGAGAGCCCGGGGTGGGGCAGGAGAAGCCCATGGGGCCATGCTCACCTTCTGACGGAGACGTCAGTCACCACAAGGATAGGAAGAAGCGGGGGAAACGTCTGCTCTCCACTTGCATGGCTTTCAGATGAGAAGGAGGCTAGAGGTGTAGAAGGGGTCTTTGGGGCCGTGGGGCGTCAGAGACTGCGAGTCCAGGCCCCCCATGCACACAGAAGACGCAAGAGGAGAAGGGGCTTGGCGAGGTGGTGACAGGGGGCACAGTACCGGAAACGCAGACCTTAGGAGCTGCTTCCCCTGGGCATTCAGGAGGGTGGTGGGCGTCTCAGCAGGCTCCAAAGGCCAGGCCTGAGGGCATGTTATTCTGACTTAGCCAGGTGACAGTGCCAAGAGCAGGGAAGGTTTCTAAGAGGGATCCCCTCTTCTCACTCCTCAGGGCTTCCTCTTCTCTGCATGTTGGCTTTGTCCTGAGAGGTTCTGAAGGGGTGAGCAACTTCTCCTCTGTGCCTCAGTATTGCTTTCAGTACAATGGGTATGCTCCCTGCTCTGGTGTGTTGCCTGCCTTCTTGAGCCCTGACAGATCCATGAGCTGTTGTGTGATTCTTTAGGGACAGAGAATTTTCAGTCTGCAGTCAAATTCCTCCTGCTTCCTTTCTCTCCTCCTGCAGTTGGGCCTCTGTTCATAGGGAGCGTGAATGGGTAGCTGACTCCAGAGGGCTGGCCAGCTGCCCATCCTGGGCCAGGAGCTGCCGAGGCCCTGTCTCTTCTGCATGGGCTCCTTTACAGAGGAAGCTCCATGTATGGCAACTGGTACCACACTAGGTTCTGGTCTGGATTCTAGTCCTGGTTCTGTTGTGTGACCTTGGGTGTATTGCCTCCCTTCCCTGGGCTTAACCGGGGCAGCGCCCCAGAAATTTCTGGGGAGTCAAAAAAAAGTCTAGATGCCTGGGCCCTACTTTTGGGGACTCTTTTCCAGTGGGTCTGGAATTGGGCCCAGATACAGATATTTTTTAATGTTCCACAAGTGCTTCTAAAGTATATCTCTCTGTTGAGAACCAATAGTCTAGATTAGTACTTTGCAAACTTTAATATGCAAATGAATCACCTGGAATCTTGGTTAAATGTGGATTCTGATCCAGTAAGAGTGGACTGAGGACTGAGATTCTGTATTTCATATGAGCTCCCAGGTACTACTGCTGCTGCTGGTTCACAAGTCACACTCTTAGTAATAAGAATCTAGATGGTTTGTGAAGTTCATTGGATTACCCATTTATTCATCCTTTCACCCATTCATCCATTTATTCATCATCAACTCCCTCTTAAAATGGGGAGTGGGGAGAGGTGAGGCTAGAGGGAGAGACAAAGCCCAGAGTCTTCCAGGGCTACAGAATTTGGACCTTATCTGGAGGGCACCAGGGAACCATGTCAAGGTTTTAAGCCGAGGAGTGATAGGGTCAAATTCACATTTAGAAGACTCCTCTGGCAGAGCACAGAGAATGAGTAGAGGGGTATGGACCATGGCTGGGAGGTCAGTGTCAATCCCATTGAGAGATAACGTGGTCTTGAGGCAGGTGATGGTAAGTGAAGATGGAGAGAGTGGATTCTTTTTTTTTTCTTTTTAATCAACTTTATTTTTCAGAGTAGTTTTAGGAATTGAGAGGAAAGTACAGAGAGTTCCCAATACTTCCTGTCCCTGCACACACAAAACCTCCCCCAGTGGAAAGATTCTTAAGATTTTACAAGAGACAATCAAGGAGAATTTGGTGATTGGCCACGGGGGTGGCAGTGAAGAGAGAATGATACCCAGGTCTCTGGTTCGGGCAGCTGGCGGTGGCATCATTGATATAGAGACTCCGAGAGGAGGAATGGGCTGGGGGGAAGGTCAGGAGTTCAGTTTGGGGGTGTGCTGACTTGGGAGCACTAGTGGAATACCCGGAAGGAGGTATCTATCTCCGTGCCTGGGCTCCAGCCAACATGTGTCCTCTCTGCCCCCCAGGGTGCTCGCCTTCCTGGCTCGGGGCCTTTGCCTGTGCTGTTTGCTCCCTTGTGAGCCCATCCCTGCCCACAGAGCAGGCTTCAGCCTCAGTGTCCTTCCAAAGGGTGGCTTTCCCTCACGCCCCTCTGTTCTCTTGTGGGACCTTACAGTTTTCCTTCTCATTATGGATCACAGTGGTTTTCAAACTGTTTCTGTGGGTGATGACTTGGTTCATGCCAGTCCTTCCGCTCCAGCCTGTAAACTCCACCAGGACAGGGATCATGTCCTTCTTATTCTTGTATCCACAGAGCATAGAACATCCTGAGAGAGGACAGGTCTGGGCTGGCAGCGGGGACTGGGTATTGTCCATGGCCAGATGGTACAGATGGTGCTTGTTGCCTGGGGAGTGGATGGGTGCTCGATGGAGTGTGCGGGCCTGAGACGAGGGAGTGGGGCTGGAGCAGGTTCCAGTGAACAGGACACAGGCCGAGAGGCCCGCGATGGAGTGGAGAAGGAGGTCATCGGCTCGGTCAGAGGAAATCCAGGGAACGAAGCGTCAAAGCTGGGCCATGCTGTGGTGGTCGCGGCTGCCGTTTATAGAGTGCTTGTGTACACTAGCTGGGTGTACGTCAGCTCAGTCATTCCTCCCACAGCATCCTATGTTATGGCTAAGGAAACTGGGGCCCAAAGAGGTTACCCCGAGGTCATCCAGCCAGTAAGTGTGAAGTGGAATCAGTGTCCAGAGCTCTGCCCAGTGTAAGCTGCTGCCTCCATCCTCCTGGACTTTGCCAGACCTGTCGCAGTGGGGGCAGGGGAGGAAGAGAATAGCCTGGAGGCCCCTGAGGTGGAGGTGGAGGCAGGGCGGTGGCTCCAGCCTCTGGGTGTCAAGAAGCTGGGCCTGAGGAGCTGGACTGAGGCTGGGCGGGGGCTCCTGGAAGCAGGCGTCAAGCCAGGGATCCAGAGGCATGCCAAACTTGAAGGAGCAACCCCATCTCAAAAGGCAAACCTGAAGGTTGAATGGCTGGGTGGGAATTCTAACAGCCTCTCCCTTTCTCCAATGACTTTCCATTTCACAGAGGACTTTCCTGTCCTTTCTCAGACTTGGTCCCTGGAAGTGATAGTCTGGGATCACGCAGCCAGCAAGTGATGGAGTCAGGATTCCAGCCCAGGTCTTCTGGCATTATGTCCAAGGCTCTTTCTGAAAATCCTTCATAAGGGCCGCCCTGAGATGGACGCAAACCCCAGTCCACTTCCCCCACCCCCAGACCTCCATCACCCTGCCCCAGCCCAGCCCAGCCCAGTGCAGGAAGTGGTTTTTGAGGGCAGATACGGAGCCCGGCATCTGTGGTAGATGTGATGAGTCATCTCAGAGTGAGAGCTGCAGGTTGACTCTGGGGTCAGCCCACCTGGCTCCACAGTTAGTAGCTGTGTGACATTGGGCAAGTCACTTCCAGCAGTCCACCCCCACCCTCAACCCCAATAGTAGCTGGAGCTCTAGGGCCCAGGGGACGTAGCTGGTGTGAGCAGGCCTCTGGGTGTCACACCTGCTACCCTTCCCCAGCCTGTTCCGAGCCCTGGATTGGATTGGAGAGAGGATTTGATTATATCCTAAACAGCAGCTCCATTTAGAAGGCCTGGTTCATTTCCTGTGTGCCTCTAGCAGGCGAGACATGCATAGAATTAACCCTGGTCCAGCCAAGCCAAAGAAGTGATGGATGGAAGAGATACACACTCCCTGCAGAAGAGGGGCAGCTGCATGGAGTGCTCGGACCCAGGGCCCTGGGCAAGCAGGCTGGTCTCTGGGGCACCTTGGCTGAATTCTTGTCACCCCAACTTGTTGTAAGAGCTGCCTAACTGGGTGTCCCCAGCTGCATGCACGTCCTCCATCAGAGCACTCACCACACGTGTTAAGACAAATTGTCCAACCTTTGTTTTTCTGCTTAGCTGAGGGCAGGGATTATGTGTGCCTTGTCCTCTGCTGTCCCTGTTCCCCACCCCCTCGGGGCCTAACTCAGTGCCTGGGGAATGAATGACTGCACGCATGCACGCATGTCCCAGCCTTCCCGCCGCCCCCACGTCCCACTCGCACCGTCCAGGGCAGTTTCACGCAGTGCAGCTCTGCATGTGTCTTTCCGTTTCTCACAGGACGATCCCATGCCCGGCATCCATTCTGTAACATGGCTCTCATCTTCATCTCCTTTCCTATGCTAGTTCTTTCACTTGCCACTGTCTCCCCCAAGGTTTCTGAGGGTTCCTGTTCCAGAGGCCCCCTCTCCCCACTGAGCTACCCCGTCTGCCAGCTTTCCCAGGAACACAGGCCTGACCAAACCTGCTCAGGTGCTCTCACAAGCCCTGTCCAGGAGCACAGGACAGAACCAATGAGCTCTGGTCCTTGTTTGCCAGTGTCTGCCCTGTGGGGGATGGGCCCAGGTGAGGGGCCTCCAGCAGTGCTCACGGACTGCTCTCCCTCCCTCTAGACCCCCGGGACCCCAAACCCTTGTGTATACGGGTCCAAGGAAGTAGGGAGAGACCCTTGGCCAGGAGATAGGACTTCTAATACTGAATCAGCCTCGAATTTCTTAGGTAATTCCCTTAGCCTCTGGGACCTCAGTTTCCCTATCTCTAAGATAAACCTAGACTAATAATAGCTCCCACTTTATCAAATGCTTCTCTGGAGCCAGGCCCTGTGAAGAACACTAACTTTGTCCTGTGAGTCTGGTGTGATATCACGGCTCTGTTCCAGGTAAGGAAACGGGCCCGGAGACGTCGGGAGGCTTGGCCATTTTCTTGTACAGCTGGGAAATGACACCGCTGGAATCAAAACTCTGGCCGTCTGAGCAGGGACAGCTGGGCGCTCTGAGAGCCCTTGGTCCTGGGTGGTTTCTCAGCGTCCCAGGGCAAGAGGCTGGTGGGGGGGGGGGGGGGAGGGCCCTGGGGACAGAGGCACTTCCCCTCCTGTCTTTGTTTGGTTTGGCCTCCGTTTAGGGCAGGGTTGGCAGAGGCAGGCTGACTTGCATTTCTGGTTTTGGGTCTGTTGCTGCACTTTCTCCAGGGGTGGGCGGGCTCGGCAGGCAGGCCACAGTCACTGCTGGTACAGGCCTGGGCCCCACCCTACCCCCCAGGAAAGGGGAAATGTGGCCCGCTCCCCTCTCAGGGCCCAGTGCCAGGCCCCAAGGCACTGACTGCTGCTTCCTTAGTCCCTCCTTCCAGATGGAGGGATCTGGCGGAGGGGGAGGTGAGAGAATGTGGGGCACCAGGGAGTTGGCTGCAGCAGTTTGTTTTTCTTGATGGTAAATGCTCCCCAGTGGGTGGGGGATGGGCGGAGGACTGGGCTGCTCTGGGGACTGAGATCCGAAGTGGACTTGGGAAGAAAGAGCCAGAGGCCAGGCTCTAACCCTAGCTTAGCCCAGGGCGTATGGGTACCTTTGGGCCAGTTCCTAGGTCATTGTCTAGGCTGGGCCCTCTGTCTTCCTGTCAGTTCAGTGGAAGGTCTCTCCGACCCCCTGGGAACAAACTAAGGTTCCCAGATGAAATTCCTGGATTGGAGCGCCTGGCATCACGATTGCCAACTTCGATTCTGGGAGTTTGGCGATTTGCTTCTAGGGGTCCACAGGAAAGATGTGCCATTGTTTGAGGTTTGTGGCCACTGTTTTAATGACCACGACTACCACCACCATCATCACCTTGTTTCAGAGCTTTGGACTTTCTGTAGTCTACTCTCCTGGTGTGTCACTCGGGTATGGTGGTTATCCTGTTTCATAGGCAGAGAGCCTGAGGCCCAGAGGATCTAGGGACTGGCCCTTCCTGACCTTGCTGTGTGATTCTAGGTTGGCTCCTGCTCCTCTCTGGGCCTCAGCCGCCCCATCTGTGCAATGGGGATTTGGGCTTGCTGAAGTCCCAGGGTCTGAGGTAGTGAGGTCCAAGGGGTTCCTGGGTGGAGTCGTCTTCATCCTGGAGCTACAGGCAGAATTTCCAGGGCGGGAAGTCCTCTGAGTGAGTGGGCATCTGTCTTTGGCTGTGCCTGGGAAGCAGACCACCCTGGCCAGACCGTCCTAGAGTCCTCTGAGGCTTCCCCTCCTGGCTCAGCAGCTTCCCTCCCCACCCCTCCCACCCCCGGGGTGGGGGTGGGGAGGGGCTTTCACTTTCATCCTCCCACACCGTAGCTCTTACCCACACTGGGCTTTCACATCCGCTCTGGTGCTCCCAGACGCCACTGTGACCCCTGACACGTGTGTGCAGCATCCTGCAGCTGCCCTGAGCTGTGGCTGGGCCACTCATTCCCAGATGTGAGGCCTGGCTGGTCCAGGGCTTAAATGCGTTCCCAGCTGCAGGCATAGCCTTTCGGTCTTGGGCAGCTGTGCGGTGGTGGGTAAGTCACTGCTCCTTGGGCTCAGCTTCCTTATCCATTTGATGGACATTAGTGATCTTTACAGTATGAACTCTTAACCTATGTTCTGAGGTATTTACCCCTGAAATTCTCCACCTCTGTGTGTGCGTGTGCACATGCTTGCACATCTGTACAGTTCCCAGGGATGTGTGGCATCTTTCTCTTTTATTAGTTCTAGATGCTTCTGGCCTCCTCATGGGTGAAACCTGGGCTCTGAGTAATGCCAGGTCTAGCATTCCGAGTCCTTGACTGTGATGAGGAGCCCAGCCTAGCCGAGGCCTGACCTACTTTCCCGGGGGGCTGCGACACTGCGACACCCCCCGACTTTCTCTGAGCCCCAGTCTTCCTGTGACATAGCTGCTTTTCATACTCCATCGAGGGCACTATTTTTCCCTTTTCAAATGAAATCTGCAGGAACCCAGCAAAAAACTCCAAGGGTTCTGAGGGTTGTGTGTGAGTCAGGAAGCGCTTCCCTTTTTGTATGTGGAACTCCTGAGGTTCCTCCAAACACAGTTTAAAAAGCACCGGGTGGATGACCCCTCAGTGAGGTCCCGTGTCTCTGCGACATCTCTCTAGTCCAGGTGTGCACGAATATTTTGAAGTTCCAGTTTTACTCCAGTTTATTAGTTCAAAAAGATCTAAACATTCAGAGCAAGCTCTTAGTTGAATGACTCACTAAGACTTTAAAAATACTTTGTTCAGGTAGAAGATATCCTTTGGCTGGGTCCAGGATTCTCCGACTTGGTGATTGCTGTGGCTCGGGGCTTGGTTTGATTCTGGTCCGTGAAGGCAAAGGCTGTCTGGCTCCTCATTTATTCACAGAGTGACTTACTCTCAGAGGGACCATGACACGTCCCTTAGAGGGCCATTGGGAAGATTACATAAGAGGGGTTTAATCTGCCACAGCCCCTGGAGTATGATAGGAGCCAGATAAGGCTAACTGACCTCTCCCTCTTCTCCCTTAAATGACCAACCATGTGTTGATGGAGCAGAAGTTTCCAGCGAGGAAATAAGGGTGGGAACCCATATTCAGCTAAGCCAAAGGGACTGTCAGGCTTCCATGTGGTACTTCGGCTTTCACAGTGTGGGGTGCAGTGTGGGGTCTGGGCCGCTGCTTGGTTTTGTTTCAACCTCTGTGACATCGGCTTGTGCACAGTGGCCTCCTCTTGTGAGCCTTTCTCATTTTCTCTTTATTTCACAGATGTTTGAGTCAGAGACAGATGAGAAGAAGGAGATGCCCTTGGAGGAAGGGAAGGGGCCAGGTGCCGAGGACCCCTCACCCAGCAAGGACCCCTCTCCTGGCCAGGAGCCTCCTCCAGGACAAGACCTTCCACCCAAAGAGGATGCCTCTTCCAGCCAGGAACCTTCTGCTGGCCCAGAATCACCACCCAGCAAAGACTCACCTTCCTGCAAAGAACCCTCCCTGGGCCAGGAACCCTTGCCAAACAAGGACTCCCCACCATGCCAGGAATGCCCTGCAGCCCCAGCGCTCTCCGGGCAAGAACCCTCTGCCGGCCCAGACCCTCTAGTCAGCAAAGACCCCCCTGCCATCCGGGACCCCCCTGCTCAGGACCTTCCGCCCCGACGGGACCTGCCCCCCAGCCAGGGCCCCCCGGCAGTTGAGCCCCTTGCTGAGGAGACCGTGAGCTCTGGGGACCCACCAGCAGCCACAGGGGACTCGCCTGTGGCCTCCAGGCCAAACTTCGTGATCCCCGAGGTCCGGCTGGATAGCACCTACAGCCAGAAGGAAGGGGCGGAGGGGGGCAGCTCGGGCGATGAGGAGGATGCGGAAGAGGCTGAGGAGGGGGAGGAGGGCGAGGAGGACGAGGATGAGGACACCAGTGATGACAACTACGGAGAGTGCGGCGAGGCCAAGCGCAGCAGCATGATCGAGACGGGCCAGGGTGCGGAGGGCGGCCTCTCCCTGCGCGTGCAGAACTCGCTGCGGCGCCGGACGCACAGTGAGGGCAGCCTGCTGCAGGAGGCCCGCGGGCCCTGCTTCACCTCCGACACCACCTTGCACTGCTCGGATGGAGAGGGCACCGCGCCCACCTGGCTCATGCCTTCGCCCCGCACCCTCAAGAAGGAACTGGGCCGCAATGGTGGCTCCATGCACCACCTGTCCCTCTTCTTCACAGGGCACAGGAAGGTAAGGAGGCCCAGGGTGGAGGGGGCGTGGGTACGTGACAGGGTGGGGTGGAGGGAGCGTGGGTCCGGGAGCTGCGGGAAGGAGCCTTTGCTTTGTCCCACTTCTGCTCTTCTCTCAGCCTTCTAATGAGCCTTCTACCCATTTGAGAGAGGATAAAACTGAGACCCAGAGGGACTGAGAAGGCAGAACCTGGACTTATACCCAAGACTTTATGACTCCAGATATTCTTACAGCTCCGTTGTACTGGGGGAACACACAGGAAGTAGAGCAGGTGTATTTGGATCTAGAAGAGCCAACATCATAACTGGAGAAATAGTTATAATTTATACTTGGTCCAGGCCTAGCCAGACTGGAAATCTGTCGGCCAACAAGCATGACAATACATATTTAGCACAGTGCTTAGAATAGTGATGGCATTATTCTAAGCAATTTACAGGAACTCATTAACTCTCACAGCCCTGTGAGGTAGATACCATTGTCGCCTGCTCTGGATGAGGAAACTGAGACACTGGGAGGTTATCGCACTTGCACAGGTCGCACAGTTTATAACTGTCTAAACTAGAATTAGAATGTGGCTCCAGGGCTGGAGCTCTTAACCACTGTGCTGTTTGCCTCTCGCAAATATTTATAAATAGATGAATAAGTGTTTATTGATTTCCTGCTGAGTGCCAGGCCCTGTGCTCTGTGCCACAGCAGGGGCCACAGAAATGTGTGAGGCTTATCTCAGCCTGTGAGGAATGTGTCTTCTGTGTGGCCCAGGAAGGTGGCCCACACAGAAAAGATTGCATTATGCAGTGAGAAGATTGCATTATGGCCTGGAAGCTCGTTCGCCAGCTCGAGTCTGGGCTCTGTCCCTTACTTACTGTGTGGCCTTGGGTGAGTCACCCAGCTCTTCTGAGCCTTAGTGTCTTCTCTGAAGGGCAGAGATTAATAGCACTCACATCCCATGGTGGTTGAGGGTAGACCCAAAGAGCCTGGTGCCTGATGACATGAGTGCAGGTGCCAGGCGAATGCTGTGCAGGTGCTAACAGCCAGTGCGGTGCGAGGTGTTGTTATGACAGCTGTTGTGAGGCCAGGTGGGTGCAGATTCAGGGAGGAGAGACCCCAGAGCCTAGGGCCACCAGGGAAGGCTTCTGGCAAAAGATACTCCTCAGTTTGGCCTTGAAAGTTGGGCAGGTTTAGAATAAACAAAGAGAATGAGGTAGATATTCTATGAAAGACCATGACCTGGACAAAACTGCCGGTGGAAGTCAGTTTAGCTTAGAACAAGGGATTTCTAAAGTACAGGGATGGTGGATGCATGGCACTCATGCTGCCATTCCTGCCTGCAAACCCATGGCAGACAGGACTAGTGGATTCCAGCACCCTTCCCCACCAAGATGGGACGCGGCCTCAGAAGCCTTCTTAGCTTCTCTGCCACTAACAATAAGGCTGCTCGGCTCGTGGGAGGACGCCTTCTGCTGAAAGGTGGCTAGGCTGGAAGGGCAGGTTGGGGCCCTCCAGATAAGGACCTTAATCTTTGTGCCCGGGAATTGGAACTAAATCCGAAAGGAATGGGGACTGGATCTATTTCCTCATCTGTAAGCACTTAGATGTGCTCCAAAATCACCAGGGGAGTAGGTTATTAATATATAGATTTCTAAGTCCCCCTACCCCAGAATCTGGAATCAGATTTTCTGGAATTAGAATTTCCAAGGGGTCGTGCCCAGACCTGGCATTTTAAACAAGCCCCTCAGGGACTGGGACGTTCCCCATAGTTTTGAGTATCACCATCTTAGGCCATTTCTTGAAGCAGCTTCTATAGGAAAGAGTCCAGAACTCTGTCCTACTGAGGTGAGGCTTCAGGCTGACGTAGGCCAGGCCTGGACACTCTCCTCTGGAGGATGGCTGAGGTCCAAGGGCCCGCCACCTATCTTGGGCCTCCCAATTTCAGTGCCCCCACCAGACCCTTCCAAGTTATGTCCCCTCCCCCCTTGCTCCAATACAAATATTTACATATGGATAAATTCACACACATTCTCGTGTACATTTCTAGTTCCCTAAATCAGTTGATCTCGGCTCCTATTTTGGGGCAGATACTTCCACCTGGTAGTCCAGCAGGCCCGGGCCAGCTCTCTTCTGTCTCAGCTTCCTCCTTTGGGTGCCGAAGGTTCCCACTGGCATCCTCCCCTCCCCCACCCTCTTTTGGCCTGTCACTTCCTTTCTTGGGCTTGAGTGACTAAGCTGGCAGGGACCTCAGCGGCTGCCACCAGCACCTTGGTGGCTACCCTTCCACGTGGCTCCTGCTTACCAGGCCTCAAGTCCTTCATCATCGTTCACATCCTGCTCCCTCTAGGCAGCCGACTTCAGTAAGGAGCTAACTCTTGTCAAGGGGAGCTGAGGTCTAGGCTAGACAGGTGCCCTGGTCTCCTTCCATGCCTTGGGCAAGTCCCTGCCCTTCTCTGGCCTGAGTTTCCTCATCAGTAAAATAGGCATTGTCGGTAAATACTCGTACTATTGATGCCTCCCTCGTGGGGTTGCTGGGGAGATTAGAGAGCCTGAACCGGGTAAAGTGTTCAGGGCGGTACCTGGCAGTGCCTGCTAGGTGCTCCGTAAACGGGCATCACGTTGACGATGATGGTGATGAGGAGAAGGAGGACAGCAGGAGCAGTAACCGTTCTCCCAGGGTTCGCGAGGCACCTCCAGCTCCCCCTGCTCGCCTTCACAGCGCTGCCTCAAGCTGGGACCAGCTGTACTCATCTCACAGGGGGGAGCCTGAGGCCTAGGGAGCGGGGTTTGTCTGAGGCCCCGTGACGATGGAGCTGGACAGGGCCTCACCCCGTCCTGTCCTCTCTGGCTCTACCCCCGATGCTGCACACCTCTTACTGGTGAGGGGCAGGGTGTGCAGGGCTGGCAGCCGGCGGAAGCAACAGGTTTTCCTGTGACTTCCATCGTCCTGGCTTGGGCCTGACTTTCCAGGGAGGGTCTATGGATGCCAACAGATCCCAGTTTCCAGGCAGAGCCAGACAAGAGGTAAAGAGGAGAGGTGAGGTCTTCAGGCTGTGGACTCAGACAGACTGGGTTCACGTCTCAACTCTGCTTCCCCCCTTTCTGGTCCTGAGACCTTGGCCAAGTTACGTTTTTTCTCTGAACTTCAGCTTTCTCTAATAAAACCGGAAGTGCTAAGTCTTCATGGAGTTGTCCCAGGGATTCAAGAAGACTGTAATATGTTGACAGCTCTGTGCCCACGTCAGTGACCCTGTGATAGAAGGAGACCCAGGAGGGCCAGACAGACCTGATGTGGCCTTGGGCCTGTCATTGTGCCGCCGCGTGGCTAGGCTGAGGCTGGACAGAGAGCATGCCGCCTATCACAGGGGTGACAGTCCCTATGTTACCCCTCCCCTCACCTGTCATTCCTCCCTCTTGTGTACTGGAGTGATTTCTGCTGTGTATGGGACTGTGAGAACCAGACAGATCTGAGAGGTGGTCCACTCGGCCACGATAATCTTATGGATGGGCTGCCTGAGGTTGAGAAAGAAGGTCCCCCGGGGTTATCCTGTGGGTCATCCCGGAAGCTGGCCCCTTGTGCTGGGGTGAGTTGTCTCACAGTGCCCTCTGCTGCCAGACCGCTGCCTTGCCGGCTGCTCCCTGGAGGTCCAGCAGGGCAGATCCGCGGGCCTGTGTCTGTCCTTTTCCTGGGAGCCGGGGAAGCTCCAAGAGTATCTGTGTCTGAGCCCGTGAAGCTGCCATTGAATTTCACCCCAGCCTGGCCTGGCTCGGCCCAAGTTCACGGGTCATTCTTTGACAGTGAAAAGAAGCTGTGGCCCCTCCCTGCCATGCTTCCTTCTCCCTTCCTGCAGGAAACTGGCTTGGGCAGAGGCTGTCAGCCGAGGGTGCCAGCCCTGCTGCACTAAGCTTCCCACCTAGGCTGCAGGTCAGACAAGAGATGCCTTACGACTCCAAGATGTGATGACACTTTCCAGCCTCCTATTTTTAAAAAGCCTAAAGGATTATTTCCTATGTCTAAACAAGTAAGCGTAGAGTTTAGCCCTAGTGTTTCCACAAGCTTCCTTGGGGCCTGCCAGGATGGTCTGGGTCAGAGAGAGCAGCCAGGCATGGCCAGGTGGCCCCGGAAGTCAGGTCAGGACCAATAGGAGAAATCAGGTGAGGCCCCGCTCACAGGAGAGCCCTCAATCATGGTGGGCTCTGGAGCCAGACCTGAAATTCTCTGCTACTGGCCAACTCGGAGAGCCCAGGCAAGTTACTGGACTCCCCTGGGCCTCAGTATCCTCGGCTGTAAACTGGGGGGAATAACAGCAAATAGCTCTTAGAATTGTTGAGAAGTTTAATTAAAGTATGATACGGCACTTTAGCACCTTGCCTGGCACAGAGTAAGTAACAGCAATAACCACCATAGCTTAGGCTTATCGAGCATGTCCAGTCCCTTCGCATGTGTTCATTAATCCTTATAACAGCCCTGTGAGGTAGGTCCAGCTGCTATCCTCATCTTACAAATGAAGAAACCGAGGCACAGAGAGGGGCTGCAATTTGGCTAAGGTCAGTTAGCTAGTAAGTGACTGCGCTAGGATTCAGATGCAGGCAGTTTAGTATTTAACTCCCAGCCATGACTATTAGTATAGTTATAATTACAATATGAATTGTAATTATTCTTCCAGTCCCTGGAGCTGTCTGGGTGGGGGCTGGGCAGGCCCCAGGGATTCCTGTCTGCAGTGAAGGGAGAGCGGAGTGGTTCTCGGTTTGCCTCCGTTCTCCTTTTAGCTGGGAGGGCCACGGAGCAGAGCAGGGCAGCGAGGAGCAGATGGGAAGGAGAGGCCCCTTTGCGTGCTGGGCCCTGGGCAGGCCTTGCTGCAGCTCTTGGCGACAGGAGGCTTCAGAGCCACTCAGAGGCTGGAAATCAGAACCCTGACTTTCTGTCTCAGCTTCTTCTCTCTGGCACACAGCCCCCCTTGTTATATGGGTTTCGCTGGCCGCTTTGGGGGCTGACTCCCAGGGCCGCAGCTCCCCAGCCCCTCTATCAGGCGGATTGGTGAGGGCCCGACCCTGGAGAAGATGACCCCCTCGCAGCAGTGGAAGGAAGAGCCCATTTCCCAGCACTGCAGAGGCTGGGGGCGGCGGGCGGGGCGGGAGTGGTCCCCAGGCCCATTGTGTGGGGCCGATAAAGTGCGGAAGCTGAGGTTAAATGGGAGGAAGCCCAGCGCTGGCGGCCCTTTCCCACGGGTGGGGGCTTCAGGCGCTCCCCAGCCAGGCCGGCACAACTGTGACCCGTGAGCATGGGGTGACAGTGACAGCGCTCACTGGGCAGTGAATGCTGCCAGTCCCTGGTTACTGACGGCACCCTGTGTGCCAGATTGGGCCTTGGGGACCCAGACTTTATCCGGGTGAATCTGTTTAACAGCAGGGTGGGTGGCCGTCACCACGCCTCTGCTAGAACTAAAGAAGCTAAAGCTGAAAGGCCAGGAAATGTCTCCAAAGTCAGTGGAAGCAGGATCTGTACCCAGGCCTGGCTGCAAACTGTAGATCCGGAATCCCACACCATAGACGGGCGGGTGCCTGTGTGTGCACGTACACACGTGTTTACAACCTTGGTGGGGCAGCGTTCTCAGGAAAGAGGTGGCATTTCCCGAGTCCATCACTGAAAACATTCAAAGTGTGCCCCGTCCTCTGCATTTAAGTAGCAGCATCCTCTGGTGGAGAAACACAGGCCTTGAATTCAGGCAGACCTAGTTTCCAGGTGCCACTTAAACCCTTGGGCAGGTGACTTAACTTCTCTGAGGTTCTGTTTACTTTATGGACTTACTCTGAAGATTGATGAGATAGTGCCTGGATAATGCCCGTTCTGAGGTCTGGCCTATAGCATGCGCTCCACAAATGAAGCTATAATTCATGCATGCATCCATCCATCCCTGGGTTTTTGTGCCACTGGGGCTGGTAGCTCCCCCTGCTGGCTATACCTGGATTAAGGCCACTTTTCTTTCCAGAATTGAGAATACAGTATTTTAAGGTTTAGCCCATCTTCTTTATTTTACAAATGAGGAAACTGAGGCCCAGGGTGCGGCTCATGAGGAGTCAGAGCTGCGATTCACAGCTTCCGTCTTATCTCAGGACATAGTGTCCCAGCCCAGCCTACCTTTAGCTGTACCTCCTCCAACATCTCAGAGCATTTCCGGTGCTCCTGCTCTGGAGTGGCACTGTGTGGGCCCTGGTTTCCCCTGGAGGAGGATGGACACACACAGGCAGGGTGACAAAGGGCGGCCCGCTCTAGAGGCCCTCAGTAGAGTTGGTGGGAGTCTGGAGGGGTCTGAAGGAGATGAGGAGTAGCAGACTGGGAGGATGCAGAGACGGGGCAGGAGAGGAGAGGGCATTCCAGGAAGGTGGCACAGCACAGGCAAAGGCAAGGAGGTTGGGGATCAGGGCGGATCTGTGGGCTCAATGGAGCCCCGGGGAATAAAGTTGCAGGCCTTGGATCAAGCAGTGAGGTCTTCAAGACACATTCCCAGCCTGTTTTCCCTGTCTCTTGAAACATCCATTCATTCATATTTCTTGAGCTCCTAATGTATACCAAGCCTAGTCAAGATCACCTAGACAGAGGTGAAGGCAGACAGAGGCCTTGCTCTTCGGAACTCACAGTCCAGTAGAGGAGACAGATTTGGAGGAAGCCATGTTGGTTATAGCAGGGACCTCACAAGGGGTGAAGGGGGCACAACCTTGGTCTAGGGGTCAGGGAGGGCTTCCCAGGTGAGGAGGCGTTTAAGCAGAGTACCCGAGGTCTAAGTCTTTCCTGAGCCTGGGTCTTAGGAGGAAAGGGAGGTGGGAGAGTCACAAAAGCATCCCCATGGAAGGAATAGCATGGGCAAAGCCCGAGGTGAGGGGACTGGGCTGTGAAGACGTTCTTTTTGGCTGGAGGGCAGTTTGAAAAGGTTGCTGGAGCAGTGGTCAGGTCAGGGAGATAACTGAAGGAGTTGTAACTGATATTGGTGTGGAACTTTCTGCCCAGATCTCAAGACGGTAGACTCTTACGTCATGTCATGGAGTCTAGACATTATCCCCGAGGGTACTTGGGAGCCATGGAAAGCTTTAAGTCGGGAGAGGTGTAATAATTTACTTAACATACTGCTGACCAATCCCAAGTCTCTTTAAAACCTCAGAATCCTGGGTGGGTTAGTCATTATGATCTCCATTTTGAAATTAAGCACTAGAGCCTCAGAGAGGACAGCAATTGGCAGAGTCACACGGTAGAACCTTGATTGAAGCTTCCTCTCTGGCCTGCCCTACTGCCGTGAGTTCTGTGTTTCTGGCTTCTCGCGCACAAGCCGTGTCCTAGGTGTACCAGGAGGAGACTCCTTTGGGTGGAGGCTCTGCTACCCTAGCTGAACCCCATGAACAGGCTGCTCCCGGTGTCAGGGTCTCCCTCTGTCCCTTGTTCTTCAAGGGGTGGGAGATGGAGGTGGGGGTGGGCGGGTTTGCAGGAGCTGCTGGATCTCTGAGCCTCTCTTTGCTCAGGCAGCACTTGGATACCCAGACTGCAGCATGTCTGTGTTTTCTCTGCAGATGAGCGGGGCTGACACAGTTGGGGACGAGGAGGATGCCTCCCGGAAGAGAAAGAGCAAAAACCTGTACGTTGGAAAGATCCATGGTCCTCACCCTAGTGGTTGGGGGGCTCCCTGCCCCCCCCCATCTTCCCCTGCCCTGTGGCTTATTCTCCATGCCCAGTGGCCTAGGGGTAGAGGTGGGGAGAAGGGGCTGCACCCAGTGCTGCCTCAGACAGACACCTGTGAACAACGGGATCTTGGGACTTAGCAGTGGCCCCAGGGTAAGGTCACCAGGGTTCTGAGCACGCAGCACAGCCCTCAGCATCCACGCAGAGTGAGGCAAGGTACTGACTGAGTATCTGGAAGCCACAGGAACCGAGCAGAAGCAACCAGCCGGGTTGCCTTGGCCCTGTCCGCCTGCTAAGCAAGCAGTGGCCGAGCCACCACGACAAGTTCTTTGCTTCCTCTGAGGGAGGGCTGACCAGACTGTTCACGGATTCCCCTTTCTCCTCCCGAGCTCTTGAATGCGCGCAGTCTTGGACATTGCCAGGAGGGGGTGCTGCTGGCTCAGAGAGCGGATTCCATACTCCCCATGCCTTTCTGGCCCGCCCCTCCTCCCCAAATCCCCGGTCCATTTATACTTTCGATTCTATTTGGAGGTTTGTTAGAGGTGCTCGTTCATTAACAGAGCATGAGGGGTTTCTCCTCGGGTCTCTTTGTACCCTGGGCCCCGGAGACTGCGGGTAGGGACAGGGGAGGAGGCGGTGAGGCACGTGGTGGCCCGCAGGAGGAACCCCTTCCCCTCCAGGTCCTGTAGTGCCCACCATTATGCACCAGTTGGGTTGGGGAGGGGGGGCGGTGGGAAGAACAGGAGTCCTTCCCAGTGCCTCCTGCAGCCTTCTTCCCTGACCTCGACCTTGGCTGAAGTCCACTCCCTAGAAACTCTTTCTCCCCAGCTTCCCAGTTTCCTGCAGCAACTGTAAGCTTCTCTCACTCTGCATCCAGGAACAATCACACTTTCTAGGGAAGGTAGAACGCACAAACAAAAATAATTCTTTGTTCCAGCCATCCGGTCCAGGCAGCACCAGAGCTGCTGTGGGTGGCGCTCCCAGGGGTGGAGCCGTGGAGGGCAGCAGAGGGCAGGCATCCAGGGTGCTGGAGTGGCCCTGCTCCACCAACCCAAGCCTTCTTTCGAAGCGGGTGCTACCTTTTGACTGCCCAAAGCTCGCTTAGTCAAGGTCTCTTAGAATCTGGGATGACAATAAAAATAACTCATGTTTATTGTGCTAGGCACTATTCTAGTGCATTACATATATTACCTAATTTAACCTTTATCATCATTTTTATTTTACATTTCTTTTTTCTTATTTACCCTATTTTACAAATGAATAAACTAAGGCAGAAAAGGGTTAAGTTACTTGTCCAAGGTCACAAAGTGGTAGGATTGAGATCTGAAACCTGGCATGTTGGCTCTAAAAAATATAAAAATATAAATACACATACATTTAAAAAATTATTTATTTATTTATTTATTCTTCAGAGCCTGTTATTTTTTATTTATTTTTTGGCTGCGCAGTGAGGCTTGCAAGATCTTTAGCTCCCCAACCAGGGATTGAACCCGGGCTCCCTGCAGTGGAAACGTGGGGTCCTAACCACTGAACCACCAGGGAAGTCCCATGGAACCTGTTATTTTTAAGCTCGGTGCAGAGTACCGTGAAGGAAGTCCACAATACCCCTGCTAAGTAGCCTTTGAGCCCCTAGTGACAGGAGCCCATTCTCCAGAGGCCACGCATTTCATCTTTTCCTGGCTCTGATTGGAGGAAAGTATTCTTTTAGCATCCCTTGTGGGTCCCTGTTCTGCTCTCTGGGCCCACGTAGGGACACATAGGTACCTCTGACCTTTGCCATCCTTTCTCGACTTGCCCGTGCGGCAATCAGAGACTTTCGAGGAACTCTTCAGCTGTGCCCTGCAGCTGTGGGTCTGCCAAGCTGTGCACCTGGGTGGAAAGGCTTGGCTGGGCAGGGGCTTCAGCCTCCTCTGGCCACAGAGAAACACAGTGGTCTCTGAGCCAGCAAGGAGCTGAGGTGGATGATGGCGGCCTGCAGGTTGGACATCAGGCAAGCTCCCCCTCCCTGGGCTTCTGTCTCCTCACCTGGACAGTGGGCCAGGAGCAGGGGCTCTGAGACAGAGCACTGTGCCCCAGGAAGCCGGGCTTTCTCACTCCTAGGCACACCAGGGCTCTCAGAGGGCCTTGATCCTCACCAAAGGGCTGCCAATCCCTGGACTCCTTGGCCTTATCTCACTGGCTTGGAATCTGCCAGAGAAGCATCCCTATCCTTAATCAGCTGCCCAGCTGCACACGTGAAAATAAGCCTGAACACTTTTGCCCCAGGCTCTGTGCTAAAGCTTTATGTGCATTTTCTCCTTGCCTCGAAAACTCTAGCAGGTGGTAGGTACTATTATCATTCGTGTTTAACAGAAGAGAAAACTTGACCTTCAGAGAGGTTAGGTAACTTGGTAAAGGGCACACAGTTAGTAACTGCCAGAGCTGGGATCTGAACCCAAAACTGTCTTCCTGCAGCACGTCAGCTCTTAACCTCCACCCTGGGCCACTTTCCTTCAATAAACAAGGTGTCCCATAGGTCTTAGTGCTGTTTGAAGCTTGAATAACTTCAGAAGTATGCTCCCAACTTATAATACACATTTGAAAATTCAATTATTTAAACTTCTTTTATACTTATTTAGCTTTGTGATTTTGATACCATTTTTAATTTCACACATTTAATTTTTGATTCAGTCAGCATTTTTCATCTAATCAGGACAGAGATCAAAAATTAAAACAAATCATTATTCAAAAGTCATATAGCTAAATATGTGTGAAAAAATCAATTCATTTCAAATGATGTTTTTGAGAGTTTATAAGATTTGTACTTTTGTCGTTATTCAAGCTTAAAACTACTGACACTTTGTGGGCCACCTTTCTGCATATTCATGGATGGATGTATCCAAAGCCAATGACTGAGGCTGGGAGGTCTGCTGGCAGGAACTACTATCTGGAAGGTGCCCAGAGTTGGGGTCTAGGGGCAAGGGGGAGGCAGACACGAGCATGAGACACTTAACGCCTTTGTCGCCAGCAGCTTGCCCAGGGCTGAAATCTGCCTGGGGGAGTGGCAGGGCTAAAAATGGTTCTTGACTAAAAATAGCCAGTCCTGCCACCCTGGTGGGCAGAGCCTCCCCTCCCTCCCTCCTTCCCTCCCAGCAATTTGCTGACTTGTTTTCTCCTCCTTCCCAGGGCGCTGCCATGGTAACGGGGAGGCCAGTCACAAATAATGGGTCTGGCTTCCTGCCTGGGCGTGCCCCAGAGGCCGCTTCTCATAGACACATGCCCCTTTCACGGGTTCCCTCTCAGGGTTGGCCAGGAGGGATATTTTTTTTTCTGCTCCCATCCTGGTCCCTCCCATTTCCTGGCTCCTCCTGTCTGAGTCCCAGCCCGGCCTGTGCCTGGGAGTCCAGTGTTCCGGCTGGGATCCCAGCGAGCGCCTCCTGAGCAGCACTCCGCCCCATCGCCGCCTAGGACGCGGGTTGGGAACAGGAGCCTGGGGGTGAGCCCAGCAGACCGTCCCAGGCAGCACGGTGGGGGGCCCTCCCGCGATGCTCCGAGGCATGTACCTCACTCGGAACGGGAACCTCCAGAGGCGGCACACCATGAAGGAGTAGGTGCCCCTCGCCTCAGCCCTCACCCTCCCGACCCTGGATTTGCAGCGGCCAAGGGTGCCAGGCTGACCGAGCCCCTTTTCTGCTTCTGTCCCCAGAGCCAAGGACATGAAGAACAAGCTGGGCATCTTCAGGCGGCGGAACGAATCCCCTGGGGCCCAGCCAGCGGGCAAGGCAGACAAAGTGACGAAGTCCTTCAAGTAGGTCCTCTCTGGCACCCCCGGGCCCCCTCAGACACTTACTGGTCCCCATGGGAGCAGAGCTGGCGGTGGGGTTAAGAGAGACTGCTGTTGGCTTGATCCAGCTCTGGGGTGGTGGAGGCTCTCGTAGAGGGAGCCTGGTACCCGGCACGGGCAGCCCTCACGGGGAGCTGCTGTCCTGGGAAGGGTGACCAGGGAGGGGCAGAGGTGGGGATAGACGTGATGCCAGCCCCAAGAAAGGGGGTGGGCCTCCTCCTGGGCTCCCCAGCCAGGCTCAGCTACTTTCTGGGCCAAGGCAGCTGACAGAGGTCGCCCAGCTGCAGCCATCCCACTTCCCCGAGCCGAATCGTCCCTCACTGTGCCCCTTGCCTCGCCCCTCAGGCCCACCTCGGAGGAAGCACTCAAGTGGGGCGAGTCCTTGGAGAAGCTGCTGGTCCACAAGTGTAAGTGGGGGCTCGCTGGCCTGTTCCCTCCCTGCGTCTCGACCCCCTCCTCCTTTCTTCCTCTCCCAGGCCCAGAGAGTACGTCTGGCCCTGGAGAGGTTGCCTTTCCCTTTTTCCTGGACCCAGTTAGATGTCCCTACTGTCAGGAAAGGCTGAGGCCCTTGCTCTGGCCTTGGAGCCGGCTGCTGGCAGCCCCTCCCTGTGCATGGGAGCTGGCACTGCCTGCCAGAGGCCTTTGGGACCTGTGTGCTCAGACCCCTATTCCCAGAATAACAATAAACATTTCCATGTACTGAGGGCTTACACTGGGCCAGATGCGCCTGCTCTCTCATGGGTGGGAACCCTTCTGATCCTCACAAGACTCCAGGAAATGAGCCTGATGATCCCCATTTGACAGATGAGGAAACGGAGGCACAGATGGGGAGAGACCTGGTCAGGGCCCACAAAGAGCCAATGGCAGGGGTGGGACCATATCCCAGGGTTCCTGGCTCTCAGAAGTGGGTCAGTTTACTAAGCTCTGGGCAACTGCACCCAAAAGACCCCAGAAGTGTAAGCTGGGGGGCCTGAGGGCAGGAGGGGCTGATGTGGCCTCTCATCCCAGGGTCTGGGCTTCTCCTCACAGATGGGCTAGTGGTGTTCCAAGCCTTCCTCCGCACTGAGTTTAGTGAGGAGAACCTGGAATTCTGGCTGGCGTGCGAGGACTTCAAGAAGGTCAAGTCACAGTCCAAGATGGCGGCCAAGGCCAAGAAGATCTTTGCTGAGTACATCGCGATCCAGGCTTGCAAGGAGGTAGAGCTTTGGGCTGGGCCCTCGGGTCCCCGTCCCCTGGCCGTGTGGCCTCTCAGTGATTGGGGTGCCTGGAAGCCTCAAGGGGGAGCTCAGGAAGGGGAGAGGCCAGAGTGACTCTTAGAGACCATGTGCCCAGGGTGAAGAGGAAACAGGCTGGGACCCTGGGAAGAACAGAATCTTGATTGATAACAAAAGGGGCCACAGTCAAGGTGCTGCTGGGTGCCAGGCACATGCTAAGCCCTTCATGTATGAGCTCTCATATTTAACCCTCATGAAAACTTGTAAAATACGATTTCATGTTATTTTCATTTTAAAAATGAAGACTGTCTCAGAGAGCCTGACATCTATCGAGTGCTTCCTGTGTGCCGGGCGTGTCTATTTAATATGGACCATCATGCTTAATTTTCATGGCTCTTTGGGGAATGTACTATTATGCTACCCTACACGTAAGACTTCAGAGGCTCAGAGCACTTAAGTGATTTGCTTAAGGTCATACACCTAGATGTGGCACTGCTGGGATTTGAACTTGGGCAGCCTGGCCCTAGAGGTGGTGTTTTCAGGCTCTATAAACTCTACCACCCCTACAGTAAGTGACAGAGCCAGGACTTGATTCCGCTCACCTGCGGGCCTCTACTCTGCACCTTAAGATGTGGAGCAGAAGGGCTTGGAGGTGGGACGCTAGGTAGGTCCTGTCCCGGCCCCGGGCCCCTAGGAGCAGCTTCTTGCAGGCAGCCCTGACCATGTCCCCGGCCACCTCCACAGGTGAACCTGGACTCGTACACACGGGAGCACACCAAGGACAACCTGCAGAGCGTCACGCGAGGCTGCTTCGATCTGGCGCAGAAGCGCATCTTCGGGCTCATGGAGAAGGACTCGTACCCACGCTTCCTCCGCTCGGACCTCTACCTGGACCTCATTAACCAGAAGAAGATGAGTCCCCCACTTTAGGGGCCACTGGGGTAGAGCTCGGCGTTCACACCAGGCGGGCTGGGCCCTTCCCTACCCGCCTCCCTACCCCCTGCGACAGAGGGGGCAAGTGAGCCCCCGGAGGCTGCGCCCGGACAGACAGATGGACATTTGGATGAGACGCCTGGACCAAGAGAGGCCCGGGCCACTGGAGGAGTAGAGGGACTGGCCCCGTTGGGCCCCCACTGCCCTGGTACGAGGGGCCCAAGGGCCCTGGCAGGTCAGGGGCCCTGGCTGAGCCAGATCAGGAGCTGCCGCGCCCTGCTGCGGAGACTTTGCAATGACCAAGTTCCTTAAAGAACTGGCTGATGGCGCAGGGGCCCGAGGCCTGGGCCCTGGGGCTCTCCAGGGGGGCCACTTGGGCTCACAGCTCAGACCCCCGCCTTGAGTTTTATTTATTTAAACAGTAGTTGGATGCTTGGCACATCGTCCTGTAATAGGAAACCTTGCCTCATCAGTTTTCCTAATTTACAAGTGCAATATTTTAACCAACGCCTTGTGAAAAGCCACCTTGCAGAGAAGGTGGGCACCATTTTCCAGTTTCAGGGGATTTGCTGGTCCCGAGCCCCAGTGGCGGATAGCTGGGCCTGCTGGACTGACAAGGCCCAGTGGGGCAGGGGCTGCAGTCTGACCTCGCACCCAAATCCAGCACCCCGAGGGAGGGGTCCCCCGGGGGCTCTGGGAAAGCATGGCACCCTCAGACCACACAGCGGCCGAGTTCTGGAGCAAATAAAAGGCCTGTGTTATTTTTTGTTCTTGACCCTTTCTGTGTGTTCCTGGTTTTGAGGCTTTCCAGGGTGACTGGGGCTGGGACGGTGGGTAGGTGGGCTGTCAATTCAGCTTCTCCTCTCCTGCCATCCCCTGCCTCCGAACCCGGTGCCGCTCCCACTCCCTGACAGCCACCTCCTCTGTGCCAGGTGCTCTGCCAAGCTGGTTCTGCTTACTGTCTTACCTTCCCCGCACGCCTGGGAGGTGGGGGTTATCCCCATTTCACACATGAGGCACGTGAAACCCCGGCAGGTAAGGTGACTTGTCCAAGGTCACACAGCGGGTACGTGGCAGAGACAGGGTTCAGCCTAAGCCCACCTGGGTGCAAAGCCTGCTCTCTGGATCACTGTCCTCCACCAGCTACTGGATGGAGTCCTAGCTGGGCTGCTAACTGGCTATGTGACCTTCAGCAAGTTCCTTCACTTCTCTGCCTTGCCATGCCCTGAGATTCTAGTGGAACTTCCAGTGGCACAGGGATGGTTGGTGGAGGTGGATGGGGCCAGAATCTCAGGCAGGGTGGCAGCTGCAGGTGGGCAGGCTCATGGAGGCCTCTGGACATAGGAAGAGCTGGAGAGGTGACAGGGCTGTGGGTTGTGGGGGTAGGGTGGGGTAAATTTCCCAGAAAATCCCTCTGTGGCCCTGTGGGAGACGTCCCCCTCTGTGCCTAACAGGAGATGCAAATTTAGGAAAGGCCAGTTTTGAAGCCACGGTTCAGAGGAGGCCCTGGACCCCTCGCTTAGAGAGGTGGAAGAGAGCCCAGCCAAGCTGATGCAAAACCTGCCCCTGATGCCCACATGTACCACCTGCCACAGTCCTGCTGGGACCAGGGTGTGGCCTGGGGTGGGGACTGGCTCAGCTGGGCTGACTTAGATGACTTAGAGTGGGTGCAGGAGGGGCTGGGCTCCATCTCCTTGGAGCTTGTTCCCTGCGTGGGGTTTTGGGTTCAGGTCTGCCCACCAGGGACTTGGAGATGCAAAGGATACAGGGCTGTGCAGCCACTCTCCTCTGTGCCTTCCCTTGCTGGCCTCCCTGGGCAAGGCCACCCCCAGGTTCCTTCCTGCACAAGGAGAGCATCAGAAACAGTGCTCTGTGGGGGCCAGGCATGCAATAGGGGCTCAAGAGGTGTAACAGCCTTTTCCCCTAGCACCGGAGTGTGAGCTCCTCCAGGAGTGGGGCTGGGTCTTCTTCCAGGCACTGGACCTGATTGGTGAGCCCTGTTTGGCTTTGCAAATGGTGAAAGGCTTTCTCACGGCAGAGGTGTCAGTGCCTTGATGACTCTGGAAGGACAGGGGACAGAGATGTTCTCCTCGATCAGAGTGAGGGAACCTCTCAGGTGTCGTGCAAGCCTGAGATCTGGGGACCTGACAGTTGGGAAAACCGAGGCCCAGAGAGGACTGCAACACCACTCCTATTCCCCCCAAATGGCAGCAGCAGAGCTGATGTCAGGGCCCAGGGCTTCCAGGTCCCAGCCTGCCTGGCCTCACTGTGGCATTCTCTGCTTGGAGGAGACCCTGGGCCCTTGAGGAGACTCACCTTCCCCTTGCTTTAGGTTCCAGGGATTCAGCCTCGGGCCAGGCCCTCCACCTTCCTGTTCCCAAGTTGCCATGGAAACCACTATCCCAGAGAACCAAGTCAGGCAGATGGAATTCCCATTTCGGAAGGCCCCACCGCCTGGTTTCCATTACTCACACCCGGGTCCCTTGGCCTCCAAGCTGCTTTGGCTACGTCGAAGAGCTGGAGAGCGGCCTAGAAAGGCGCCTGGATCTGCATGCCCTACCGCCACCTGGGATCCTGGGGGCCTTAGGCACAGCCCTTACTGCCTTAAGCCACAGTCGTCTTACCTGTATGGGGTCTGGACTGTTCCCCAGTTCTTCTTTCAGGTGTGAAGGAGGAGCAGGCCCTTTGGTCTCCGTCTGGCAATCCCAGGCTGGTTGATGTGGGATCTGGGAGCTGTGAGGTCACCATGTCCCGCTCCCTCCCCATCCCACAGATGGGAAGATGGAGGCCAAGGCAGGGAAGCAGCACTGTGTGGAGGTACAAGGCCCAGGCCCTGGAGTCAGGGGTTCTGCCACTTACTACTAACTGCAAATCTTTGGGGAAAAAAATCATACAGCCTCTTTGCCTCGGTTTTCTCATCTATAAATTGTGCATATTGGCACCTACCTCGGAGTTGCAGTGACTCAGCGAGGTCGTTGTGGCAAGTTTAGCTCAGTGCCTGGCACAGGGACGTGCTCCTCCAACACGGGAGGCTATCAGCCACATCATTTTCAGGGTCATGGGGAGGTGGCAAATCTCATTCTCTCCCCTGATTAGAGGGGACAGGGACCCTTTAGTCTCAGACCCCAGATCCCTGTCTTTCCAGGAATGGTTTTGCTGGAGGACAGAGCCAGCCTATTCCAGGGAGTAAGTCAGAAACAGTCTGTCCCTGCAGTGTTGCCCAGTCTTGGCCTGGCTGCGAGCAGTTGGGGTCAGCTGGCAAATAGGGTGTGAAGGGTGGAAAGGGGAGAGGGCACTGTAGTGCCACTCGGTTGGATGCCAGTGGGAGGGGATTCAGCACTGGCCTGCCTGTGGTAACTTCAGCCAGTTCCTCGTGTACCCGTCAAGTCCCTCGTGCTCTTGGTCTCTTGGCCTGGCTGGGGGCAGATATGGCCTCCCAGACGCTCCAGCCTGGAATAGACCATCTGGATCGAACTGCTGCCTGCTGCTTGGGTCCCTTCTTGGGTTTCTACTTGCATTCCTCCTGTGACAGGGAGCTCAATACCTCCCAAGGCAGCTCAGGAGGGCCTGGGAGCCTCTTGGGAGTTCTAAACTTCTCCCCCAGTGAAGCTGGGAATCCTAGGGTGGGGGTTGGGCAATGGAGGCAGGTCAGCAGTAGCCCCTCCCAGGTCTCCTGCCCAGGCAGCCCCCACAGGCTCGCCCAGTTCTCCTGCTTCACTCCTCCCTGCTCCCCTCATCCTCACTAGACTCCCCCGAGCTCCCTACCGCCACCTCCCTGCCTTGCTCCCCCTGGACCCTTTGCCTAATGTCTTCTCCCTGCAACCCTCCTGCTGACATCCTACCCTAGAAAGTCTCTGATTCACCTCTCCTGCTGAAGCCTGCCCCTCGCCCCTGCCTCTCCCTCTGTGCTCTCAGGCTCTCAAGCGACAGACCCTGGGCCTCAGAGAAGGTGCTCCTGTGCTGTTGTTTTGCTTTAATCTGCAACATCTGTGAAACATCTGGCTTAGCCTGTCCTCACCCTGGCTGGGCCAGGCAGGAGGGAAGGGGGTAGGTACCCTGGGCCCCCTGCTGCTGGGGGCCCCTTCCCTTGAGTTGGGGGAGACAGCGGTGGGGCGGGGGGATGGGGAAGAGCCTTGGGGCTGATCTGGGCCTTCTTGGCACAATGGGCAGGAAGGCACAGCTGGGGCTGTGGGTGGGGCGGGGGCACTGCCAGGCTGCAGACAAAAAGTGAGGGATAGCTGTGGCCGCACACCCGGGGTGTCCCATTCCTCATCTCCACCCAACAGGCCTGGAGAGGGTCTGAGTATTGTTTCCATTTTACAAGTGAGGCAGTTAAGGTTCAGAGAAAGTGGACAAGTATGTGGTGGCCGGGTAGGAACTGGGACCCCAGCCCTAACTCCCAGGCAGCCTCACCTCTGGCCAGCCTGAGAGATTTAGTGGCTTAGATCGGGGCTCTTAACTCAGATTCTCCTTGGCTTGAGGGCAGAGCTTTTCTAAAGAAAGTCGATGAATGGGGTGAGCTTAAGTGTGTAGGAATATCTGGTCCTGAATGTCAGCTCTCATAGAGCTGTGTGAGACATTGCTTTACCTTTCGAGTCTCGGTCATCTCATCTATAAAACTGGAATGATAATCCCACCACACGGGACTCCGGTGGACTCAGTGAGATCATGAATATGTGTAAACCCTCGGCCACAGAGGGCATCCCACGTGGGGGTGGAGGGAGGGAGGCCTGGGGCTGTGCCCAAGGATCCGAGAGGCAAGGTCAGGCCCAGCCCCACCAGCTATGCAGGAGGAAGCGGCCCTGCATCTACTCCACAGCCAGTTTCTAACTAGATGGCTGGTGACTCAAAACAAGGGCAAGTCCTCAAGAGGATGGAGTTGGGCCCCAGGCCCCAGTGGGCTCAGCAGCGTCCTACCTGCCCTTTCAGGGGCAACTGAATAGCACATATACTGCCAGGCAGTCCCAGCTCTGTCCCAAACCCTTGAGTGACCTTGGAGGAGGCCCCTCCCCTCTCCTATTGTTTTCTTCTGGAAAACAAGGAGAATCAAGTTTTTTCTCCTGTCTGAGGACCTACCCAAGGGGCAGATGGCACTTTGTGTGATGTGAGGGGCTGGGATTCAGGCCAAGCGTATCTGTGTACGTGGGGTGTGTGTGTGTGTTAGGATTCTAAAAACAGGGTTTAACCACTTCCCCTGAGGACTGGAGGGGCTGGCTTGGATGGAGCAGTGTGTTGACCCTTGGCCCCCAAGTCTCCATGGGTTCATGCCTCTTGGGACACTGCCCTCCACATCCTCTAGCCAGGCTGGGCTGAGGAGGATGTGCTGGTTATTTATGCTCCTTCCCTTGAGGTAAGGTCCACACCCTACCCTGCCCCCCCCCCCCCCCCCCCACACACACACACACATGGAGCCCAGGTCAGAACAGTCCCTCCCAGGAGCCTTCTGGCTCTGACACCTCAGGCTGTATTTGTATTTCCCTCTGAAGTGTTCTTGCAGGGGGACTGGCTTCATCCCTGGAGCCTGTCCATTGCAAGGCAGTGGAGAGCAGTGACTAGGAGCATAGGCTTTGGAGGCTGACAGGCCTGGTTTGAATCCAGGCTCAAGATGCTTATTTGCTGTGTGACCTCAGGCAAGTCCCTCAACCTCTCTGAGCCACTGTGTCCTCATTTATAAAGAAGGGATAATAATAGTTCCTACTGAGAGAGTTGTTGTGAGGGATAAAAGCAGCCTGTGCGTTCTCTGCAACAGCCCTCTGCTTTGCCTTCAGGTCCTCAAATGCACCAAGCTCCCTTCCGCCTCAGGACCTTTGTACGTGCATTTCCCGCTACATAGGACACTTCTTCCCTCCTCCCAGGCTTGCTAATGATGATGGCAATAATAATAGCTAACATGTACTGGGTGCTTAATATTTGCCAGGCACTGTACTAAATATTTGACTGACACTTTCTTATTTTATGCTCACAACAACTCCATGAGTTAAGATCTGGTGTCATTAACCACTACGGTGTAGTGTCCTGAGGATGTATTCTGGAGCCAGATTGCTTGGGGTAACTCCCAGCTCTTCCACTTAATTTTGTGACATGGGGCAAGTTGCTTCACTTTCTGAGCCTCAGTTCACCCATTTGTATATGGGGATAGGAATAGCACTGGTACTATAAGGTAGCTATAATGAGAATTAAGAGGGGTAACACCTGTAAAGTGCCTAGAACAGTGCCTAGCACGTTGTAATGCTATACAAGTGTCTTATTAAATAAAACTCTATTTCTCAGATAAGAAAACTGAGGCACAGAGAGATTGTGCCTTGCTCAAGGTTACGTGTTAACAAGAGGGAGATGGGTTTTGAACTGAGGCTGGCTAAGGCCAAGCCCATGCTTTTAAGCACTAAGCTATATTCCTATCCTCTCTTCCCCTAGTGCTCAGATTAGATGTCACTTCCTCAGGAGAGCCTTCCCCCATAGCCCTGACTAGAGCAGGGCCCTGCTATCTGTTCACAAAGTGCCTTGTGCCTTTCTTTCACGGTATTTGTCATAGATGGTAACTCCTTATACACATGCATTCATTTCATTGCTGTCTTTTCCTCTCAACTATAAAGCCTTTAAGGGTAGGGACCATGTCTTGTGTTGCTTCTTACTGTTTTCCCATCATTATTACATTGTCTGACACATAGTAAGTACTTAAAAAATATTCAATCAGTGGATGGGAGGCATATAGTAGTCCTTAGCATGGTTACTAGTTACACAAAATAGACTCATGAAAACAGGTAAGAAGCTACTGTAAGCTCAATATAATTATAAGTAAAGATTGAATTCTGTTGTGAGTGACAGAAAACATAGAAGTTTGTAACCACTCTCACATAAAGGAAATTGATATATATCAGGGCTACTATGGCATCTCCATGATCATCAGGGACATAACTCTTTCTATTTTGCTCCTTTGCCATCCTCAAATTGTAACTTGCACCTTATGTCCACCATGGCTGCTTGAGCTCCAGCCCTCGCTTCTGCATTCCAATTGATGGGAATAATGAAGGGGTAAGAAAGAGAGGGCAAAATGTGGATGTCAATTATATCTTAGTGAAGGTTCCCAGAAACTGTCATATGACACTTTCATTTATATCACATTGGTAAGGCTTGGTCACAGGGCCACACTTCATTACAAGAGAGGCTGGAAAATGTAGTCTGAATCCAGATAGACGTATGACCAGATAAAAATCAGAGGTTTTATTACTTTGGGGTAACAGAGGGGTAGAGCAGATGTTGGGGAGCAACTAAAGTGTCTCTGCCACAGTCACCAATGAGAGACATCCATCCTCTTAGGGCAGTAGAGATAAGATGTGGCAAGTGGGTGTGTATTAGTCAGTGATTGTCATACTAATGCTGCAAAACAAATCGTTCCAAAGCTCAGCAGCTTAACACAACAATCATTTATTCTCCCTTAAGCTTCAACATGTCAGCTAGAGTCAACCGATCCAGGAGGAGCTGGACAGGACATGGCTTTTCACTGTGGGCTGAGGTCAGCCATCCCCCCAGGCAGAAGCGTCAGCACCTACCTGTGGCAAGTTCTCAGTGAAACATAAAAACGGTTTTTGTTTTTCAATTTTCAACTTTGAAATAATTATGTATTCACAAGAAATTGTGCAAAGATAGTACAGAGAGGTCCCATGTGCCCTTCACCTAGTTTCTCCCAACAATTACATCTTAATTACAGTACAATATCAAAACCAGAATCTGACATTGGCACTGTGTGTGTGTGTAGTTCTGTGTCATTTTATCACATGTGTAGATTATGTGACCACGGCCACAATCAAGATACAGAACTATTTCACCACAAAGTTCTCCCTCAGTATCCCTATATAGTCACACTCATCCTCTGCTTCCACCATCCCTAGCTCCTGGCAACCACTAATCTGCTCTCCATCTCTATAATTTTGTCATTTTAAGAATGTAACATAAATGGAATCACACAGTATGTGACCTTTCGAGATTGTCTTTTCCACTCACCATGATACCCTTGAGAGCCACACGAGCTGTTGTGTGTGTCAATAGTTCAATTCCGTTTATTGCCAAGTGAGCAGTGTTCCTTGGTATAGATGCACAGTAGTTTGTTTAAGCATTCACTTATTGAGGGACATTTTGCTTGTTTCCAGTTTTGGGCTATCACATATTAAGCAGCTATGAACAATTGTGTAGGGAGTTTTGTGTGGACACAAATTTTCATTTCTCTGGGATAAATGTCCAGGAGTGTCACTGCTGGGTCATGTGGTAAGTATAGGTTTAATTTTTTAAGTTAATTATTAATTTATTTATTGGCTGCATTGGGTCTTTGTTGCTGCACACAGGCTTTCTCTAGTTGCAGCGAGTAGTTGGGCTACTCTTCATTGTGATGCATGGGCTCCTCATTGCGGTGGCTTCTCTTATTGTGGAGTGCGGGCTCTAGGCGCATGGGCTTCAGCAGTTGCGACCCATGGGTTCCATAGTTGTGGCCCACGGGCTTAGTTGCTCCGTGGCATGTGGGATCTTCCTGGAGTAGGGATCAAACCCACGTCCTCTGCATGGGCAGGTGGATTCTTAACCACTGCACCACCTAGGAAGTCTCAGTATAGGTTTAATTTTTAAGATGCTGCCCAACTATCTCTGACTAGATGACTGTGAGAGATCTCTGCATCCTTGCCAGCATGGAATGTTGCCCCTAGGTTTTATCTTAGTTGTTCCTGTAGGTATGTAATGCTATCTCATCCAGGTCTTAATTTGCATTTCCCTAAGGCTAGCGATATTGGACATCTTTTCATGTACTTATTGCCAGTTGTATATCCTCTGGTGAAATGTCTTTTCATGTCTTTTGCCCATTTTCTAATCAGAATGTTCACTTTTTTACTATTTAGTTTTGAGAACACTTTATGTGCTCTATGTATGAATCCTTTGTGAGATAAGTGATTTGCAAATAATTTCTCTCCATCTGTAGCTTGTCTTTTTATCCTCCTAACAGCATCTTTTTCAAAGCAAAAGCTTTGAATTTTGATCAAGTACAATTTACTGTTTTTTTTCTTTTATGGTTCATGCTTTTGGTGTTATATCTAGGAACTTTTCACCAAGCCTTAGGTCCTAAAGATTTTCTCCAATGTTTTCTTCTAAGTTTTGTAGTTTTACATTTAAAATCTATGATCCCTTTTGAGTTAATTCGTATATAAAATGTAAGATTTAGGTTGAGGTTTATTTTTTGCCTAAGGATATCCAATTGCTCAAGCACCTTTTGTTGGAAAGAATATCATTCATCCTTTGATTTTGTTTTAAATAACAGTTTTATTGGGATGTAATTACATATACGATTCACCTTTTTAAAGTATACAACTCAATGGTTTTCAGTATCTTAACGAGTTGTGCAATTATCATCACAATCAATTTTAGAAAATTTTCATCATCCCCTAAAACAACTCCACACCTATTAGGAGCCACTCCCTTCCTCATACCCCTTCCCACTCAGCCCTGGGCAACCACGAATATCCTTTCTGTCTCTACAGAATTGCCTTTTCTGGACATTTCATATAAATGGAATCATGCAATATGTGGTCTTTTCTGTCTGGCTTCTTTCATTTAGCATAATATTTTCAAGTTCATTGTTGTATAGCATGGATCAGTACTTCATTTCTTTTTATTGCCTGATAATATTCCATTGCATATATCACATTCCAAATATCACATACTATACCACATTTTATTTATTCAGTTGAGGGACATTAGGTTGTTTCCATCTTTTGGCTTGGGTATCAAGGTAATATTAGCTTCCCAAAATGAATTGGGAAGTGCTCCTTCTTCTTTTCTGGAAGAGATTGTATAGAATTGGTATCAATTTTTCTTTCAGGTGCACGTGTATTTTAAGCCTCTAATATCCCATTGGCTAAAACAAGTCATGTGGCTGTGCCTGATGTTGAGGGTGAGGAAGGATGCTCTAAATTCTGTATATTTCACAGGAACTAAGCTCTTCACTCCAGGCTGCAGGCACCCACAGGCCAGTGCAGGCTGGCCCTTCTTAGAACCCATGTCTGCCTGACTGGGCCCTCCCAGGAAGGACTTTTGAAGATGCTGTGTAATACAGGTGTGCTTGGTTTAAGCACAGTATATAAATCAAACTCCCAACGTACAAATGGCACAAGGCCTTCCTTACCGAATAGTCAGCGGTCCAATTCCCAGACACTGAGTTTAAAACATAGGATTTAATTAACTCATTTTGGTTGATTTTCATTTTTCCAGCAATTTCATTCAGCAGCCTTTCTGTGGATGACTATTATGTTTGGGTCCATGAGGGGCTCAGAAAAGTTTAGACTCTGCCTCCCAAAGACCTCTCTCACCTCAGTACCCTCACATTCTATCTCCACCCGTCCCTGCCCACACATACACACCAGGTAGGCTCATTTGCATCCCGAGGCCTTTGCACACGCTGCCCCTCTGCCTGGAACACGGTTCCTGCCACCTCTTCACATGGCCATCTCCTCCTTAACCTTTGAGACTCAGCTCAGGGGGTGTGCTCTCCAGGAAGCTTTTGCTGACTTTCCAAGTCTGGAGGAGGGCTCTACTCTGGACCGTCCCAGCACTGTGCTCAGGTGACCCAGCTCTGGACTTGCCTCTTCACTTGTCCCTTTCTCCCCTGGACTGTGAGCCCCTGCAGGGCTGGAACTGAGTGGCCCTCTGGGTCCTCACCACCCAGCCTGTGACCCAGTCCAGAGCGTGCTCTTGAAAGCTGACAGCTGAAGCCTGAATGGCTATAGGCTTGGTGTTCACAGCCCACAGGCACAGCCTCTGGAGTCCACCTCATGATATGTCGCTGGTGAGAAGCCCCCTTCCTGAGACCTGGAGGGGTGTGTTACAGGCACCTCTCTCTGTCCTCACCAGCTGTGGGCTCCTCCCTCAGGGCTGTGACTTCCCCTTAGGGAGGAGAACTCAGAGCAGGCCCTGGAAGTGAAAGCATCCAGGGGACCTGCCCCAGGCAAGGCGTGGCCTTGAAGGTCAGGAAAGCCTTGCCTGGCATTCAGGGACCTGCTCAGCTGAGCCTGGGCATCCCTTGAAGACTGCCTTCCTGCACTCCCAAACAGACTTCCCACAGCCTCTCACGGTTCTGTTCAGCCTCTCACCGTTCTGTTCAGGCTCCTCCCTCCTCCCTTTGCTTCTGCTGTTCCTGACACCTGGAATGCCTATCCCTGTTTCTCTTTGCTCTGCCAATGATGGCCTGTCCTTCCAGGCCCTTCCAGGCTCTTCCTCCCAACCCACCGCAGGCCAAGTCTGCAAGTCTGCCCCAAGCCTCTGCCCTCTGGGAATTAGAGCCAGCCTTGAATTTTCCACGGCATATTTTGTGGGTGTGAGTTTGGACCTCCCTGAGGGTGAGCTGGGAGCTGGCCAAGCCGGACTTCACCCAGAGCAGTGGCCAGGAAGAGGGGGGCAGCTCCTGATCCCTGGAGGGGGTAAGCAGCTGGACCCCAGCACTCCGGGGGGCTATGTTTAGCAGCTGGTTCCTGGCAGGCCTGGCCTGGTTTGGGCCTGGAGGGAAAACAATGGGCTACTGAGGCCAGCGGGAGGGCGAATGACAGCGTGACTGGGGACAGGGGGCAGCGCTCAGCGGCAGGCAGGCAGAGGTTGTCCACCCCCCATGCCGACCGGCAGGAAAAGCTTCGAGGGCGAGCTCTGAGTCAGACTTCCTGCAGGGCCAGGTGCTGGGCCAGCTGCGTGATTCCAGAAGACCGTCCCCAGGAGCCGCAGCAGCACCACCGTTTCTTGAGGCCTTCCTGTGGGCTGGCCACCGTGCTCAGCACCACTCGTGCCGCCTCGTCTTTCTCAGCCTCGTCGTACAGACGGGGAAACTGAGGCCCAGCTCAGAGAGGTCCGTAACTTGCTCACACGCAGCAAGCAAGAGAAGCCGTCAGGATTCAAACCCAGGTCCTCTCTGTCTCCTTCCAGAGGACGGGACACGGCAGAGCCTTCCACCCCCAGCCCTCGCCGTCTCAGGCCCTCCCTGGGACCGGAGCGCTTTCCTGCCTAATGGCTCTGACGCCATGAATGACCTTGTGCACGCCACTTGCCTTCCTTGGGCCTCAGTTTACTCATCTGTAAAATGGGGGGGAGCCTTTCTCTCTGGTTGAGGGTCGAACCAGAGGCCAGGTGGGTGCTCCACAGGTGGGCAGGGGCACCAAGGAGGGAGGGGACATGCACTGTCAGGTCTCTCCGCGTGCCTGCATTTGCTGATTAAAAAAGCCGTGACCCATAGTTGTGTTTATCTCAGGAGGTGTTCACCCAGGAAATGCCCTTCGAACCTCTCAGGATGTGGTGGATGCGAGGCCCCGAGGGATGGACAGGTTAGCTCTGTCCAGTGGCTTTGGGAATTCATAGTCTGAAAGGGGAGCCAGGCCCACAAACAGGTGGTGAGAACACAGTGAGAGAGAGGCATCGAAACATCTGTGTCAGCGTCCTTGGGCTGCCCTAAGAGTCTGGGGGGGCTTAACCAACAAAAATTTCTTTTCTCACAATATGGAGGTTCCTCAAAAAACTAAAAATTGAGCTATCACATCCAGCAGTCCCACTCATGGGCATATGCTGGAAAAAAAAATCCCCAAAACACCAATTTGAAAATATCCATGCGCCCCAGTGTTCACAGAAGCATTATTTACAATAACCAAGGTATGGAAGCAACCCAAGTGTCCATCAACAGATGAATGGTTGAAGAAATATATATATGTATATGTGTAAAAAAAAATTGTTTTTGCATAGTTTTGGAGACCAGAAGTCCAAGGTCAAGGTGTCAAAAGGGTTGTTTCTTGTGGGCTTGCAGATAGCAGCAGCCTTCTCCTTGTGTCTTCACATGGTCTTCCCTCTGTGTACGTCTGGGTCTAAATTTCCTCTTCTGATAAGGATACCAGTACTACTGGATTTGGACCCACCCTAATGACCTCATTTTAACTTAATCACCTCTTCAAAGGCCCTGTCTCCAAACACAGTCACATTGTGAGGTCCTGGGAGTTAGAAATTTGGGGGAGGACACCATTCAGCCCAGAGCAGTGGCCACGTGAGACAACCGACAGCAGCTGCCTTTGCACATCAGCAGAGAGTGACTCTGTCTCAGGTGGACCCCCCTGGGGTCTCCAAGGAGCCAGCCAGATAAAGCGCTTCATCAAAACAGAAGGGGGAGGGGCTCTGAGTGCGGAGAGGGAGGAATTTCCAGAACCCTCCTAGAGGCCAGGTTTCCTCCCAACCCCCTCCAGCTGGTGAGGGATTCTCTGGGGTGAGGGATGGTTGACAAATTCCTAAGAATTGCACCGCCGGACACTGAATGTCAACTTATTTTGTACTCAGCACTGGAATTGCTCTCTGCTGTCTCCAAAACATCAGTAAACTCTGTTTTCCAAATTAACTCTGCGCTGCAAGGCCTTTGGGATAAGGTGGGGGTAAGGCGGCTGCAGCGGGGACAGAGGGCAGCCGTAGGGGCTGAGAGCAAGGAGGACCGATGGGTGGAGATAAGCCCTGCTGAAATCCATGGGGACTGGGGGGAGGACCGAGGCTGGTGGGTGGGGACCGAAGTTACCCAGATAGGACAGCAGCGACAGGAGGACTGGGGGCCACCAGGCAGCTCTACCTGGGAAGAAGGCACCCACACTGGCCTGGAGGGGTGGGCATCAAGGAAGGCTTCCTGGAGGAGGTGAAGACTAAGGTGGGTCTTGAAGTGTGAGTCAGAGATTGCCAGAGGAGAGCAATGGCATCCCAAGCACAGAATCCTGTGAGGATATAAGCCTGACGTCTCTGCCGACTCTAGATCACGTCTTGCTGCTGAGCAGTGCCAGGCCTGGACCAAGCTCTTCCCAAAGGTAATGAAACCAGGCGGCCGTGTGGGACTGGCCATAGTTGGTGCGAGGGGTGCAAAGTGAAGAGGTGCAGGAGAGAGTATAGTGGGTGCTGGCCGGATAGAGAGGGCCTGGAATGCCCGGTGGCATAAAGGCCTTTGTGCCAATGGAGGGGAGGGGAGAGGCTTTGAGCAGAGGAGGGTCAAGTGAGAGGACCCCAGGAGGGACGTCTGATGGCGGTGGCTGGTGTAGGGGTAGACATGGAGTGGAGAACAGGACCACGGAACTCAGAGTGAGGCAGCCACAAGGTCACAGAGGGCCACTCCAGGCCCAGAGGTTGGTGTGGCCGCCCAGTGGCATCTTGACGAATGGCCCGCCTGTTCCAGGGAGGACTCTATGGTGGCTTTCCAAGAACTGCTGTTTCTCTTTCTTCTGCAGCTCCTCCTGGGGCCAGGAGGGGAGGGACCTTTGGACTGGTCAAGTCCCTCTGTAACTCGTGCTGACCAGGGCAGCCTCCCCGTGCCAGGCCTCTGCCAAGTGCTTCACACACACACACGTGGTCCCCCAACCATCCCAGGAGGCAGCTGTTGTTGTCCCCATTTTACAGAGCAGAACTCTGAGGCTCAGGGAGGGAGGAGGATGTGCCCAAGTCCTCTAGGCTGCGAAGGCCTTGAGTTCAGGACTTTCTGCCAGAAAAGCCCATCTCCTAAGAAACTTCTTTTGGCCCCAGCTGGGCTGCCTCAGTTTCTAAGAAGTAGGGGGTGAACCTCTAGCAGCTCTTGCTGCCTGTGGATAGAGGGGCTACATGGGTGTGAGGGTGCCTGGCCTGGCTGAGCTGCCAGGGAAGGAAGGCCCATCCACTGCCCACCCACCCCTGGCGCCAGTTCTGGGCCTGTGTCTCTGCAGACATGAAAGAAGAGGCAGTGACCCTCATGGAGCTAAAAGCCCACAAGTCGCTCCTGACTCCCCTGCCTGATCCCCAAAGCCAAGAGCCTGCCTTCCTGTCTCCAGGGACTTCCTCTCTCCTTGTGGCTGCCAGGGGCCTGCCTTCATCTCTGTCTCCCCCTGAGCCTGTTTGTTTCTCTGCTAAGATGGAGTAATCATGCTCCCTTGATGGATGGGTGTGAGAGGGAAATGAGGCCAAGTTTGTTGACAGCCCAGTCCCAGAGTGCCCGCTCTGGGCACTGTCGCCAGGACCGCTGTGGGCTTTGCTTACTGGCTCCGGCACTGAAGGCCAGCCCACTGTGGGGAGGAGGTAGGAGGCTGGGCTCTGGCTCCTACTCTCTGGGTAACACTGAGCCGCAGGCTTCCCTGAACTTGAGTTTTATTGCCTGCATCTCTTTGGATTGGGGATTTTAGGACCTGCGTCACCATGGACAAAGTTTAGTTCAGACATTAGGGGCAGGGTCTGGTGGGTAAGTTCATTTCCTTTCAACTGCTTTCTCTGTGTGTTCTACTTTCCCTAACAAATTGCCCTGGAAAGATCTTGGAAAGGTATCACTCTGAAGAGTGTGCCGGGGGACCCCTTCCTCAACATAGTCCCCCTTCCAGATGTGCTTCTGGCCTGATTACAGCGTGAAATACACACAAAACGTATCAAACACACACATCGCACACATACAGCCCCCCCCACCCTATATAGAGCACACATCACACACACACCACACAAACCATACCACAAATATACACACTACACATGAACATACAAACACAACACACACACAGTACACACACACTCTGCCATACACGTCACGCACACAGACCATATTCTCTCTCTCTCTCTCTCTCTCTCTCACACACACACACACACACACACACACACACACACGCACGCGCGCGCAAGAGCTAGCAGAACTCCGGTGCGTTTAGCATCTTTTGCTTGAGAAAATGCATTTCAACAAAAGCTCCAAGTTCAGTGATGCTCGAAATGATTTGTATTTTGTTCATCCTGACAGTATCTTCAGACAATCGAAAACCAGCCATTGAAAGGTGCACACATTAAAAGCCACAACTACTGAGCCCATGAGCCACAACTACTGAAGCCTGTGGGCCTAGAGCCCGTGCTCCACCAGCGAAGCCAGCACACCCCAACAAAGAGTAGCCCCCTCTCACTGCAACTAGAGAAAGCCCATGAGCAGCAACAAACACCCTACACAGCCAACAAATAAACAAATACATTTATTTACTTAAAAAAAAAAAAAGATGCATCAAACACATTCTTTATTCGGGTCCCAGGTCCTATGGGTCCAGGCAGCCCAGTGGGAAGGCTGCACACCCCAGGCTCTGGGGTGCAAGCCTGGGGACCCCTGGTTCAGCCACCATTCAGTCACCCTCTTCCAGCGGATTTTGTGTCCCTCTTGCTCCGCTATTGTCCTCTATCCGAGGCATGGCTTCCCCATCTCCCCATCATGGCCCGAGGTTGTGCACGCGTGTGTGAGTGCTGCCATGTCTGTGAGCTCATAAACCACTGTCCTGAAGGAGCCTCCGGCAGAGAGACTTCCCCGCCAGCTCCACCCAGAAGGCAGAGCAGATGGAAAATTGGAGCAAGCCCTCATCTTGGGTCAGAGAAGAAGATATTCTTTTTTCCCCTTCTCTCTAAAAATATGCTCAGGACTTTTTTGAGCCCTGATGCAATAAAAACCAGCTGTGGCTCAGAACGGCCCCCGCAGCCTTCGCCTAGGGAGAAGGAAAACAAAAACAGCCATTGGAGGCGGGGCCTATGACTGTGTCCAGGCACTGGGCCCAGACTCCAGCCACCTCCGACCTGGAATTGGGTCCCAAATGGTCACGGGGCAGTCCCTCTCCATTCGTCCTGGTGTGGACTCAGGGCACCCGGGGTCACTTAGCCCTTCCTCATTTAAGGCTTGGTGCTGAGGACGGGAAGATGACAAGAGGTGGGTGTGACTTCGACTCTGCTCCCAGGTACCTCCCCATCTCCTGGAGGAGACAGGCACTCAAGGTACCCAGAGCCAACCTAAGGGAGTCTTCTGGTGGCCTAGAGGAGAAGAGGCTGTGTCCGATTTGGGGAGAAGGAAGCCTTCCTAGGGCAGGTGACATTTGGATGGCCTTAAAGGAAAGAGGCAAGGAAATGTGTTCTAGGAGGAGGGACCGGAATCAACAAAGACCCGGAGATGGGGCAGTGGTTACTGTGTGGTGACCAGAATGTAAGACAAAAGTGGGAAGAACACAGGGAAATCAGTTTGGGGAGGTCGACTGGGACCCTAGATGCTAGGGTCCCAGTGATGGGGAGCCATGGAAGGTGCTTGAGCAGAGAAGGGACTTGTCTAGAGCAGGCTGCTTGGAGGACATTTGGAGGGGAAGTCTGGTTTTCTAATAGGAGCTGAGGGAACCAAATCTTCTAGCTAGACTTCCTGGTACCCTGCCCATCCCCAGGGCACAGACCCCTCTGGAGGAGAGTGTAGAGGGGTGTTAGGGATTTGGAGCCAGGAGATCTGGCTTCTAGTTCTGACTCTGATATAGACTCATGTGTCCTTGAATAGATCCTTGTCCTTCCTAGTCCTGATCCTGTACTTCCCCACCTGCACAAAGGGACTGTGAAGTCTTTACCCTTCCCTGGAATATCAGTGCTGGGTAGGCTTATGATGCCCTGATGGACAGATAGGGAAGAGGTTGCCCTCTGTCACCCAGCATGCCAGCTGGGTGGGGACCGAGGCACCCAGGCTCCCAGGTTCCAGGCTCTAGAGGTGGGCTTCCTGGTGTGGACCTGTGGTTTTGAGGGCCCATGGGGCCTGGCTCCTGGCCACAGCTCTGTCCCCAGAAAGCTGCCTCCCCCACTAGCCTTGCCGCGGGTAAGAGGCCTGGGCTAGGGTCGAGGCTCAGGGATCTGCTCTCCCCTCCTGGGGAAAGAGCATCAACAGTGCCAGACAGGGACCCTCATGTCATCCCATCTCATTTCCTTCATCAGCAACCTCATGAGGGTGGGTCTATCACCATTTTGCAGGAGACAAAACCGAAGCTCAAGAGGTGGACCGACTTTCCCCCAGACTCACAGCTGATACAGAGCAGAACTAGGATCCTCTGAGCCCTTGTCTGTCTGCCGTGGGCTGCTTTGCCATGGGGACTCTCTCCTTCCTCCTGCCCCCTCTTCCCCCAGCCAGACTCAAGCTGTTGCTCACCATCGGCTCTCAGGGCCCCAGCTAGGCACAGAGTGGGTGCTCAGGAGATGCTTGTGGGATGGCTGGCTGGCTGGCTGGCTGGCCTGGGGAGAAAATACAGGCTGGGCCAGCACCTCCTCACCCAAAGCCCTTTCCTGGGCAGGAGAGATGCCCCTCTTTAGGCAAACCCAACACGATGGCCCTTCAACATCCCCCAGTTGCCATGCAGTGACCGAGGGAGGCCGGCAAGGTGAGTGGACACCAGGGCAGACACTTGGTGGTGGTCAGTAGTTACCGCAAAGCTTCTGGTGCTGCCAAGAGTAGTTGAGGACCCCTGAAAAATTAGAAGGGGTCCTTAATTGTGGCGAATAAGCTAAAAGTCTGCTGGTTGCAGGCCATGCTATTTCCTGAACTAACTCTCCCATTGGCCCTGGATGCCCCCCTTGTGTTTTTCGGAGCTTCTGAGCTGTGCCAGCTGCCTGGGCAGCAGCAGCCCTGGAGGCCAGTGCCTCCTGGCATCGTGGCAGGTCTGCCATCCTCCCGGCCCTGGGCTCCTCAGCCTTGCCCCGGAAGTCCCCCAGCCAGCACGGAATCCCCACCTTCCTCTGTCTTAGTCTGGACCCCTCCCATCTGCCAAGACTTGGGTTTGTCCTGATACCCACCCCTCTCTCCTCCTCTGCAGCTTCTCCGAGACCCCTGACCACCTGGAGGCCCGGAGAAATAATAATAATAAAGCCAACGATATTTTCAGTACATCTTATAGAGTACTAAGTACCAGGAGCTGTGCTAATTGCTTTGCATTCGCTCTTCCTTTTCATCCTCACAATAAGCCTAAGAACTAGCTAATTATGCAGGAATCAGAAACGCATGGCCCAATGCAAGGATTGATTTGGTGCGTCTCAACTTGTGAGCACACTGGAATCACCAGGGAGGCATCAGAACTCTTGTGCTCATGTCCTGCCCACAGCGGGTGTGATTTCATTGGTCTGGGGTGTTGACCTGGGGTTTGGAATTTTTAAAATATCCTAGAAGAGTCTAATGTGCAGACCAGTACAGGAACCAACAGTTTTCTTGAAGAGGGTTTATTGAAGGAACTTTTTTTTTTCCAAACAACTTTATTGAGGTATAGTAAACACACACTAAACCCCACATATTTAAAATATATACTTTGATACTTTTTTTTTTAAACCATCTTAACCATTTCTAAGCATACAGTTCAGTATTGCTAAGTATATTCACATTGTTGTGCAGTGAGTCTCCAGAACTTTTTCATCTTGCAAAAATGGAATCCTGTGCCTGTTAAGCAGCTTCTCCCCTTTTGCCAGCCCCTCTTCCCCTGGCAGCCATCACTCTATTTTCTGTCTCTGTGACTTCACCTGCTCTAGGTGCCCCATGTAATTGGAATCATACAGGATTTGTCCTTTTGTGACTGGCTTATTTCACTTACCATGATATCCTCAAGGTCTGTCCATGTGTGTCAAAATTTCCTTCCTTTTAAGACTGAATAATATTCCATTGTATGCATACACCACATTTTGATTAACCGTTCATCCATGAGTGGACCCTTGGAATGCTTCTGCGGTTTGGCTGTCGTGAATAATGCGGCTATGAACATAGGTGTACAAATATCTCTTTGAGACCTTGTTCTCAATTCTTTGGGGTATATACCCAGAAGCGGGATGGCTGGATCATATGGTAATTCTATTTTTAATTTTTTGAGGAACTGCTGTACCGTTTTCCGTAGCAGCTGTACCGTTTTACATTCCCATTTAACAGTGCACAAAGGTTCCAATTCCTCTGCATCCTCACCAGCACTTGTTATTTTCTGGGTTTCTTTTTTTTTTTTTGATAATGGCCGTCCTAATGGATGTGAGGTGCTGTCTCATTGTGGTTCTGATTTGCATTTCTCTAACGATGCGTGATGTGAACGAAGCATCTTTTCACGTGCTTGTTGGACATTTGTATACCACCATCTTGGGAGAATGATGAAAGGATTTTTTACTGACGTGTGGCCAAGAGGTTAAAGGACCCAGTTGGGGATGGTGACAACTCCGAGACTAGCCACAGCAGGAAGCTGCAAGCATCATTAGGCCTGTAGGCGCAAGAGGCGGGCATCGTGTCACCAGAACCCACCAGAGCAGGAGGCGTGGAATAGGGTTAGCCCGGTGGGGTGGTGACCCCGGGAGGGGGACACAGCCGCAGCCAGGACCGTGGCCCAGCAGAGGGAGCGTGGACAACTCCTGACCTCTCTCTCCTCCTTCCCTCTCTCGAATCTCCAGCCTGGGTGGGGTCAGCCTCCTGGGGAACAGGGCAGGGAGAAGTGAAAATGAATCTGGTGGTCAAAGGGCAGGGCAAACTGAATCACCTCCCCCCCGCCAAAGACCTATATATTGCTAACTGCATTTTATAGTTGAGGAAACCGAGTCAAGCTTGGTGCAGCTTGGAGGTTGTCAGACCAAGATGTGAGCCCTGGTTTAGACGATGACAGCCTGAATATTGTAACCGTTAGACCAAACTGCCTCCCAGCAGTGCTCAGTGCAGTGGGGGAGGGGTGTTCCTTCAGCCTTGGTACCAGACCCTCCCTTGAACTTGGCCAAGGCTGTTCTGACTCTCACTCCCTCCTTCCTCTTCCACTGAGAAAGCTATACGGTCGACACCCAGCTCTGCCGTGCTCTGCCCCCTCTGTGAGGTCATGACCTGGGATTGTTCTGGAGCCACTAAATCCTAGAGCTGAAAGAGACCCCGCGGGCTCTCTTGATGAAACTTCGCCTCGCCCAGAAGGGGAAGCTGAGGCCCTGTCCTCATAGCTGGGCCTAGAGCCCAGGCTTCCTGACTGTGGTCCCCAGGCTCCTCCCGGGTAGCTGAGCCCACTCTGTTCATCAGGGCTGCTCTTTACAGTGCCTTCACCTCCTGGGGGCCCACAGGTGGAAAGTTGCTGAATTTGGGTCATTTTCATTCATCCATTAAAGCAGGCTTCCCTGGGCTGCTATTTCTAGCACTCTGCTGGTGAAGGATGCTCTACCAAACTCCAGACCAAGAAAGAAATTGGATTGGTGGATGAGACAGGTGCCCAGCCCTGTAGGAAGAGGGTCTGTTTTCAAGCACTTTAGTGGCGCCAGTGGCCTCTGGGTGGCCCAGTTGGGCAGGGTGACCACTTTCCTCTCCTTCCATCCCCCAACCCTGGGCTCCTTGTGCCTGGGGGGCCTCCCTTGTGCACTTGCAGCCCAGAGGCCCCCCGAGACTTGACTTGGAAGAGTCACAGAGTCTTGGACTCTCCCAATGGGAAGGGCTCCTGGTAGTACACAGGACTGGCCTCTCGCTGTAGAGATGGGAGGATCAAAGTCCAAAGAAGCTGAGGAACTTGTCCAGTGTTGTCCTGAGATGCATGAAGGTAGCGGAGGCTGGCGCTGCTGGTGGCTGGCACGCCCTGAGCCCTTTCTTCCCGCCCCTTCCCTGGAGCTCTGCTCAGCAACACCCACTACTTGCATTTTTGCAAAATGATGTCATCTGCAGATAATGGGTTTTCCGTTCCTGGTGGGGCAGGAGTTCCAGATATTGTGCTTTGGGGGAGGGGCTCAGGAGAGCTGATTTCTACCCCTCAGGCATGGGGGGCTGGGTAGACCCCCTCAATCCTCCTGCAGCCACATCTAAGTTGCAGAAGGCAGGCACATGGTCTCAGGCCTCCTGGTCTCCCGAGCCCTGAATGACCAAAACTGTGAGGGCCCCAGAGACGACCCTCTTTACCTCTTCTTTGTACAGATGGGAGTCTGAGGCCCAGAGAGGGCAGGGCCTCACCCAAGCTCCAAACCGGGACTCACACGCAGACTTCTAACATCCTGAGTCACTCGCCCATAGTTCAAGGTCTCCCAACCTCAACACTATTTACATTTGGGGCAAGGATCCTATGCATTGCAGGATGTTTAGCAGTGTCCCTGGCCTCTACCCACTAGATGCCAGTAGCATCCCTCCTCAAGTTGTGACAACCAAAAACATGTCCAGCCATTGCCAAATGTCCCTTCCTACCCCCAAGAGAGAGCAAAATTGTTCCTTTTGAGAACCACTGTCATAACTGTGGTACCTGGCAGGAATCACATATTCCACCACCCTCCATTTTTAGATATTTTTTTTGGAGGGTGGTGTAATAGGAGAGGCTGGGGAAAATTCCTTTTGTCCCCAGGAAAAAAGTAACCGTCCACCTCCTGAGCCCTCGGCAGGAGAGGGTTCTTGAATCTGAAGCCCAAAAGGGGCTTTGTCTGAGGACCCAACTCCATGTGAGACATTTTCAGGATGTTACGGAGCGCTGGAGGGGGCTGCGAGCGGATGGCCAGGGTCCAGGACCTCCTCCTGGCTAGGAACACTGCTTCCTCTGATCACTTTTCTTGGAGCAAAACTGCTGATTTATTTTCTTGGGGAATAAAAATAAATGCTGGCTTTTGTAATTCCATCCCCAATCCCATCTGGAAAAATCAGGCTCACGGAGCTTGGCTGCCCGAGCTCTGAGGGCTGTGTCTGGCAGAACCTGGAGTCACGATGGGCGCTCGAACATCGGAACAGGCACAGCTGACATTTCCTTTCCTGTTACAAGTTTCCTTGGAATGTCAGCAGCCCCAGGAGGCAGTTCGTGGGCAGGCGGAATTTGGTGGAAAGAAGCCCTGGACAGGCCAGAGGCCAGCTCAGCTTCTGACTTGCTGTGTGACTTCGAGTCTTAGCTCTCTTCCTCTCTGGACCTCAATTTCCCCATCTGTGAAGTGGGATGAGGAGCGTTTCTCAACATGTGGTCCACGGACCCCATGCGTCAGAATTATTTAGGGAATGTGTTTAAAATGCACATTTCTAATTCCTCCTCCAGATATCCTAAAGTTTTATGAGCTTCCAATTGATTTCAATGTGCTTACTTTTGGGGACTCACTGCCCCAAAGACCCAAGGGATTTTCCCTCCAGTTCTTCAGTTTGAACATACTACAGTTTTACAGGGTCTCCTTTCCCCCCTTATAACCAAGTATGAGGGTCTTGTCTGAGATAAGAGGGTAAAATTCTGTGGTGGATCGGCCATAGGCATCGCTCCTGAAAATTATCTGCTTTCAAGCTCTTGGAAAGGTCCCTGAGGTCCTCCATCCAAATGAAGTCACTGTTAAAGTACTTTTTTCCTACAATGATGAAACTCTAGCTGCTAGTTACAGAGTTTGGTTTCAAAATTGTGCCATTTATTATTTTTGTTGGATTGGCTTGTAAACCCTTGTATAGTCATACATCATTTATAACTGCATTATTTCACAGGAATGCATTTTCCAGGAGAGGTTTATTCCTTCTGTGAAAATCTAAAAAAATTTTTTTCTTTCTTTTTATATTAAATGGAAGTCTTTCACAATGTGTTACATATTTATACCATTTTCAATGGAGGTCAGGGGACATAACTTTACTCTTTCTTGATGCCCAAGGGCTGTCACTGTGAGCTTCAACTATTATATACACGATGCTTGAAGGGACTCCTTGTGCAGTCACTGGGCCAGGGCACAAAAAGTCCCCCAGATGCTATATCTTTGTGTTTGCTTTTAAAAATTTTATTTTGTTTTTATTTTTTATATTTTAAAACATTTCTATGATGATGCTCTCTAGTAGAAAACCAATAACCCACGTGTGTTAGAATTGTTTGTATTGTAAGAGTTAATAAACAACAAATGAGAAGATTCTCTGATGAGTTAAGGACATGAACTTTTTAGTGTTATTTTGGCAGCTGGGAGATGGAGTTAGTTTGTTTTTTTTAATTTATTTTATTGGCTGTGTTGGGTCTTCTGTGCTGTGCGCAGGCTTTCTTTTTAGTTGTGGTGAGTGGGGGCTACTCTTCGTTGTGGTGCGCAGGCTCCTCATTGCCGTGGCTTCTCTTGTTGCGGAGCACGGGCTCTAGGTGCGTGGGCTTCAGTAGTTGGAGCACATGGGCTCAGTAGTTGTGGCTCACAGGCTCTAAACACAGGCTCAATAGTTGTGGCGCACGGACTTAGTTGCTCCACGGCATGTGGGATCTTCCTGGAGCAGGGATCGAACCCGTGTCCCCTGTATTGGCAGGCAGATTCTTAACCACTGCACCACCTAGGAATCCCCTAGTTTTTAACCTTTGTAATTTAAAGCCCAGTTCCAGATGCCTCTGATTAGCTTTCTGGATAAATGAGGAACTCTTGTAGATAAATTTTTACATGTAACGCATTTACATTCCAGGTGGATTTATTTTGCTTCTGAATTAGAGATGCTTTGATTTCCTCCTTATCCACACCCTGTTCTTGGAGTAGCTGCTCCACCCCTAGCCCATGACACATGACCCAGCTCACTGGCCACCTGATCTCACTTGGGTCACTCAGATTCTCTGGCCAGGAGATTTGCAACTAGGATTTGGAGCTGGAAAAAGTCACCTGTGGGGAGCTGACCTTGTAGGCCATGGGACTCAAGGGCTAAGAACCCCATGGCGAGCTGCTTACTCGGGTCATGGGCAAGTTCAGAGTGAGCCCAGAAGCTAGGCTGTGGAGCGTCCCCCGAGCAGAGAGGCAGGGTGGTTATCTGTGTGTTTGTATGTTTGTGTGTGTGTGTGTGTGTGTGTGTGTGTGTGTGTGAGTGTGTGGTGGTGGTGGTAAAGCACAAGGGTCCCAAGCCCCTGAAAGAGGGGCTTGCTCTGGTCAAGTCACAGAAAACCAGGGCAGGGAGAGCCTGGATGGAGGCCTGGCCTCTCTCTGCATTTGGGAGACTGAGACCCTGGGAGGGGCAGTGACTGACCCAAGGTCACCTAGAGGGGATATGGCTAAGCCGGACTTGGACTCTGCCATGCTTGTTTTCCTATCTGGGCAACTGGCTCAGAGGATGGACAGGCCATGTCTCACCTGTCTCTTCTGCCACATTCTCTTCTGCTGGGAGTCTGAGGACGAGGCAGATGCCAGCATGGCATGATTTGCTCCAAATGGCTCCCTGACGGTTGGTCACAGTATCTATAACTTCACCGTCATCCTTTTCTAGAAGTAGCTGTGGGCAGGTGCGTACCAGGTATCATGTTCACAGGAGGGGTTAATTAATGATTTGAAAAGCCCAAGATAAGGAAACCCACATTTATTGACTCCCCAGGCAATTTTTACCCAGCACACAGCCTTAGGAAGACAGCCCAATTGCTCCCATTTTACAGGGCAGGAAGCTGAGGCTCAGAGACGTGAGGTGACTTGCCCAGGGTCACACAGCAAGTCAGGAGCAGGGCTCAAACCTGCTTCCAGAACCCAGGTACTGAGCACAGGTACTGAGTTCTGGAGCTAGGGATAGGGGTGGCGGGCAGGTTACAAGGTGAATTTGTCCCACAGAATCATTCAGTAGGAATTGTCTGGGCCTCAGAATTAGAGCCATAACCTTAGACCTCTTTCTGGGCCTCAATTCCCTCACCTTCAAAGGCGGGAAGGACTGGATGCTCCCTGTGATCCCAGAGAACTCTCAGGGCTAAGAGTGGGACTAGGCTCTGGAGCCTGAATCAGGAAGACCTAGAGGCAAAAGCTGACAGTCTGCCCATAGTCCAGGTTCCAAGGAACCAGACAATGAAAGCATGGATGCTGGAGCTCAACGGCCTGGCTTCAAATCCCCCTGCTCCACCCCCTACTACCAGGTGGGCTCCAGGACCTTAAATTAATGGCTCCAGCCTCAGTTTCCTCATCTATAAAATGGGGATAATAATAGTATCTATCCCATAGTAAGGACTAAATGGGTTAATACATGTACAGTCAGAGCAGCACTGGGCACTAGTGAGTGTTCAATGTGTGTTCATTCTTGCTTCCACACCCCACACCCACACTCTTGGGGGTGAGAAGGTTTAAACTTCCAGTCCTGCTGGACACTGACCTCCTCCCAGATGCGGAGGCAGCTCTGGGATGCAGCGGCTAGTCCCCGTGGGCCTGTTTCCTGGTCAGAGTGAGTCCATGATCACTCAGACGTGACACATGGCCTGGCCACCCCCCTGGGACCGCAGGCGGCCAGTCTTGGGCTAAAAATAGCGCTTTCATGAATGGAGCCAGGCAGGGCCGTCCTGGGACCCACAATTAGCGTTTGTGTTAAAACCCAGGCTCAGACTCTCCGGCCCTGCCCCGCAGCCCCGCCCCTTCTGGGCTGCAGCTTTGGGGGAGGCTCATTCTGGGTTAGGGGGACTCTGTGTGGTGGGGGAGGAGCCGAGGGGAGGGGAGGAGGGCACTGATGGGTCCTTTAACAAGTACGGGGTCCAATTTCTCCATAACTCTGAGAGGTAGGAAGGAAACTCCCCCTTGAAATGGAGGAAATGGGAGGGTCCAGAGTTCACAGCCAGGGGGATATAGTCAAGTTCGGGCCCTGGATTTGTGTCTCTTCTGCTCCAGCTGCTGCTGCCGTGGCCTAGCCCGTGGTGGGGGTGGGGGGATGGGGGGTGGGAATCCTGACGGGGGCGGGGCTGGCCTCTCCTCTCTCCCTGAGATCCAGAGGTGTGCTCATCTCATGAAGATCGGGGTCGGACGGGAGGGTCCAGCTCAGGCAGCCGCAGAACCAGAGCTGAAGCTGAGCCGGAGATGACTGGACGGAGCACGAGGGGGAGGGGCAGGTCTGGGGTGGGCAGATGGAGTGGCAGGTCCCAGCCAGCAGAAGCCAAGGCAGGTGTCCGTGGGGCGTGACCTGGGTGCAGCTGGTGGGTGGGGAGGCAGTCAGTCAGTGGCAGGGTTAGGCGCTCAGGTCCCCAAAAGGGGATGAAGCCTGGCCACGCCACGGCCCTGCTAAAGTCCCTTCCAGGGCTCCTTACTGCTTGGTCATCTGTCCTCTACTAGACTGTGCGCTTTCTGAGGGCCCAGCGCTTTGGAATAAATGAAGAGGTAGGACTTTTGGCCCAGGACCCCAGACAACGCTGGCTTTTCCTAAAGAAGGACTGGTGGCCGTGAGGGGGCTGGAGAAGGACGAAGGTCCAACTTCGTCTGCCCAGGGACTCTTTAGCTGCTTGTCAAGGAGAACACTCTGAACTCAGAAAACACTGTCTCCTGCCTCGACCCTCAGGGATAGCCATGCCCAAAGACGGGGTGGCCACAGCCCCTGGCTGGAGAAAAAGCTAGAGATAAAGATGGTGGCCCTGCTCCTTGCAAGTTCCTCAAGTTAGATTCCATGTTGGCCTAACGTAGGTTTGGGGTGGGAAGGTGGCTTTTAGAATTTGGGGAGTAGAGGCCTTTGGGAACTTTGAGAATCTTGGAAACCTTAGAGCTTTCAGAAACTTTAGAAGTCTTAAAATCTTGGAAATTTTAGAACGTTTGGAATCTTAAAATCTGGAGCACTTTCAGGATCTTGGACTCTTGACATTCTGGAATGTAGAGGGATCTAAAATGGGGGGGTGGTCCCTGTTTTTTGTTTTGTTTTTTTGTTTTTCTTTTTGGGCCATGCCATGCGGCTTGTGGGATTGTAGTTCCCAGACTAGGGATCAAACCCAGGCCCTCAGCAGTGAAAGCACGGAGTCCTAGCCACGGGACCAGCAGGGTATTTCCAAACTGGGGAGTTCTGATCTTAGAGTGGAAAGTGCCCTTTTGGTGTAGGGATGGACACTCACCCACAGACCTGATCCCTCTCCTTCCCCCAGTCCTCAGAGCCCCGTGTCTCAAATATCCTGCTCTTGTGCAGCTTTTCATTTCATATTTAAAAAATAAAAAGGTATTGATCATCTTAAATTTTTGATGTGTTTCTTAAACAAATGATGACTATTTATTTCCTTAGTGGATTCTTAAGATTCCAGATTTTTTCAAAAAGATGATTGTTGCCTTGTGTCACTGATTCACCAAACAGTCACACTGGGATGGGGCGTAGAAACCACTTACTTTTACAGATGGGGAAACTGAGGCTCAGGAAGGTGCAGGATTTGTTCAGGGTTCCCCGGTGATTCAGAGTCAGCTCTGGGCTTCTTGGCGCCTGTATCTGAGCTGCACTCACCGCCTCGCTCTGTGCCCACCCAGCTCCCCTGTTCTCAGTAGCTGCCCCATCCTCTCAGGCTGAGGATTTTCCACACCTTTCCACAGCTCTCTCCCACGTCCAAGTTTCCCCTCTGCAAGATGGAGCCAGAGATTCTTGAGCCAGGCTGAAGCCCACGTGCCTGGAACGTGAGAAGCGTGTAAGGAGCAGAGATCCTGCCAGGTCACTTCCAACAAGCAGGGTACATGAGGAAATGAGGAAAACAGCATCTCCACTGCAGCTCAGCCAGGGCTCTGGAGCTGGAATGCTCTTTGGAGAATTGGAGGGTTGTTCAGATCTGGGTCCTTTGTCTTCTTGCAGCAGCCTGCCCTCGTGCCTGCCCGTGCAAGCTTCTCAGCCCCTCTCTGCCTCTTCCTCCACCGTTCACTGTCCCTACAGCATCCTCTCCTTTCCATCTCAAGATTTCTGTTTCTTTGTGGCCTCTGTCTCCTCATAGTTTCTCCTGTCTTTGGCTCCCATGAGTGCATGCCCTTGGCAGTCCCAGAGTTTCTTTTTGCTTTCCTTCGTGTATCTCTCAGCTTTGGCTCTCACTCCCAGCTTCTCAACTTATACTCAGTGTCCCCTTAAGAGAGGACTTGATTGGTCTGGAAGTCCCCATCAGGACAGGCCCTGGATTAAATGAACTCTCATGCACAGCTCTGATTCTTTGACACCAACTGGGTATCCAACAATTCAATTGTGACATTGACTCCCAGAGTCAGTGCAGACCCCGCGGGTTGAGGGCTCAGTCCTACAAGGCTGTCTCCACTTCAAATGCCAGACACAAGTCCCAGGGACCACCTGGGACCAGCTATGAATTTTGGGGTTTCCACAACCCCCTCTTTAGGTTACACAATTTGCCAGAACAACTCACAAAACTCGGGAACATGCTTTACTATTCCTGGTTAGTTATAAAGGATACAACTTAGAAGCAGCCAAATGGAAGAGGATGAAATATGGCATGTGGCGGGGGGTGGGGGGTGGGGGGAATGGGACTTCACTGAGAATCCAGCCCTCTTTGGGCACATCACCCTCCCAGCAAGTCGATATTTTCACCAACAAAGCTCTCCAAACTCTGTTGCTTAGGGGATTTTTATTAAAGTTTCATCATGCAGGCATGATAGATTTAATCCTTGACCATTGGTGATTGAATTGGATCTCCAGTCTCTCTCCCCTCCCAGGAGGTGGGAGTGGGGTTGAGGACAGCCCACTTCCGTCCTGAACTTATCTTGGGTCTCCCCTAGGGTCATCTTATTAGCATACAAAAGACAACAAATTTCAAGGGATTTAGGATCTCTGGGCCAGGAACCAGGAACAAAGACCAAATATTTATTTTTTTATTATACCATACTGGCCACTTCTCTGGCCACGAGTCAACTTCAAGATTGGCTGCTCTTGGGTCAAACACCCACTTTGGTCCAGGCAGCCCTGGCCAAGGTGGAAGGATGGCTTAGTGTGGTGTGTGGTGGCCCGCATGTAAGCTGCTCAGGTTGGCCATGGACGTGGCAGGTGACAGAAGTGTCTGGGCAACAGGGGGTTACTCAGCCTGGCTGGTGCAGGGGCAAAAGGGCAAGAAGCCTTTAAGTGTGCTGTCTTCAGAAATCCTCTCTTCCTAATCCTTTCTTCTCATCATCTCTCCTTTGCTATTTGGAAAGAAAACAATTGTCTGCGTATTTAGCCAGCCCACAGCTGGCTGTCAATCAGTACAGTCCATCTCCCCTCCGCTTGGTTCCCTTCCACCTCACCCCTTCTGCCTTCTCTCCTCGTGTGTACCCAGGCACTCGGGTCTACTTTTAGCCCCTGAAATAGGCAAAGCCTTTCCCACTGCAAGGGCTTCACATATGCTGTTCCCTCTGAGTGGAATGCCCTTCCCTGCCTCCATCCTGCCCCTGGTTAACTCCCTGTTAACTGGCCTTGCCTGGCCTCCAGCTCTGGATGACACACCTCTCTCACATGTGCCACCTGTACTTTTCCTTAATAATAATAAGCATATTTTTTATAAATTTATTTATTTATTTATTGGCTGTGGTGCATCTTTGTTGCTGCACACGGGCTTTCTCTAGTTGCGGTGAGTGGGGGCTACTCTTCACTGCGGTGCGCGCGCTCCTCATTGCCGTGGCTTCTCTTGTTGCTGAGCACAGGCTCTAGGTGCTTGGGTTTCAGTAGCTGTGGCACGTGGGCTCAATAGTTGTGGCTCACGGGCTCTAGACCACAGGCTCAGTGGTTGTGGTGCACAGGCTTAGTTGCTCCGCGGCATGTGGGATCTTCCTGGGGCAGGGGTCGAACCCATGTCCCCTGCATTAGCAGGCAGATTGTTAACCACTGCACTACCTAGGAAGTCCCCCTTAATAATATTCATCAGCCTTTGTAATGATAAACGTCTTTGCATGGTTGTTTATCAAATCACTAGACTGTATGCTCCAGGAAGGCAGGCATTGGATCTATTTGTTCAGCACCATACAACAGCACCTAGAAGAGGCCTGGCTTAGTAGATAGCTGTTGGATGAATGAATGAATGAATGAATACATGAATGAATGAACAAAATCATACCAGAGATAATTATGACATACAAAGGCTTTTACATATGTGCATGAATTAGAAAAATAGAAACAACGTGAAATTCAATAGTAGCCAATTAAAAAATACATTATGGTAATCTACCATGGAATTTACACAGCCACTAACATCACAACTTAAAAGCATATTAATGCCCAACATCATTAGTCATTAGGGAAATGCAAATGAAAACCACAATGGCTATAATTTAAAAAAAAAAGAAAGAAAAGGAAAATAACCAGCGCTGGTGAGGATGTGGAGAAATTGGAATCCTCACACATTGTTGATGGGAATGTAAATGCTGTCACCACTGTGGAAAACAGTCTGGTAGTTACTCAAAAATCTAAATATAGAATTACCATAACCCAGCAATTCTGCTCCTACGTATACACCCAAGAGAAATGAAAACATTTGTCCACACAAAACCTTGTAGTATACAGATGCTCCTAGCAGCATTATTCATAATATCCTCAAACTGGAAACAACCCAAATGTCGACCAACTAATAAGCAGATGAGAAAAATATGGCATATCCATGCAATGAAACAGTACTCAGCCACAGAAGGGAATTACTGTTACACACTACAACACAGTTGAAACTTGAAAACATTATGCTAAGTGAAAGAAGCCAGACATAATTCCATTTATATGATTCCATTTATATGACTTACACAGAATGGCAAATCCACAGATAGAAAGTCGATTAGTGGTTGTCAGGAGATAGGGGAAGGGAAGAACAGGGACTAACCACGAATAGGTGCCAGTTCCTTTTTGGGATGATGGAAAAGTTCTGGAATGAGATGGTGGTGGTAGCTGTATAACACAGCAAGTATAGTAAAAACCACTGAACGGCACACTTTAAAGTGATGGATTTTATGTTATGTGAATTATATCTCAAAAAATTAATTAGCAGTATATTCCATGATAGAGGAGGGTTCTCGTGATGTATTACAGGGAGAACACAGGGTACATAATCTAGCTACAGTATCTACCATAGTCCATACATGCCGCAATTTCTAAAAATTATTATTAGAGAGGGAGAGAGAGTAGCAGGTACAGATATACAACCACAAACAGACAGGTAAGAAATGTCATGTGTATCCCAATTTTTAAAGTGGACCGGTGGGAAATTTAATGTCATTTGGGGGCTCCTTCCCTCTCCCCTCTGTCCACACTAGCCAGAGGACCCCCAACCCTGCTTCCTTTGGGGTGGGGTTTGGGGGGGTTGGGGATGTCTGGCGTTCAGCCTCCCTAGGCTTCCTCACAGCCGCGCCCTCCAGGCCTTGCCTCTTTCCCAACTGGGAAGCCCCTCCCTCTCTACGCTCCCTTCCCTCCCCCCTCCCTCCTTCTTCCTTCTCTCTGTTCTTAAAGCTACAGCACCCCCCACCCCCACACCCCAAGACCACTTAGGACAAACTCCTCTGTGAGCTCAGACATTCCCAAGAGGTGGAACAGATATTCTCTTTAGGAAGCTCTGCCACTCAGCTCGGAAAAATTACCTTCCACTGGGCCCCTCGCCAGGGACACGATGGTAACCAAACTACCTCCTACAACCGGAGAAGCCGGGCAGAGGCCACGCGGAGGGGAAAACAAGTTATCCTGCCACACATGTGAACAGAAAACAAGACTACATTGTGACAGCATTCGTCTCGGGGGGCAGAATGATGGGTAATTGTCATTATTTTTCTTCATGCTTGTTGAATTTTCTACAATGAGCATATACTAGTTTATCGATTTGAAACAGCATCTAAAAATCCTACCACCCACCCTCAAAAAAAAGCAAACTTCCCTCTCCACAAAGGCAGGCCCTCTTTAGTCCTTCCTGCTTCCCTGGTCAGTTACGGTTAGAGTGGAAAGGATGCTAAAACGGCACTCTTCACCCCTGTTTGGACAACAGCAGTGCCCACATGGGCTTGAACAAGGTCACTGAAATTTGCAAGAAAATGACCGAAAATGCGGAGACCCTTGAATGTCAAACATTGAGAAAAGGGAAGGGAGAGAAGATGTGTGGGCAATTTCTTTGAAGAAAGCTTTTGTGCGGGGGATGGGTCACGAGGGGGCGGGGCGGCCTGACACGCCTTGAACTTAATGAACCACCTGAAGAGAGCTTGACACATGTTCCATGAAGATGGGGGACACTGGGGACTGGGGAAAGCTCAAGGGGCCTCTGTCAGGGGAGAGGGTGACCCTCATCCCAGAGGGTATTTCCTGAGGCTCATGTGAGCAAGGAGAGCTGACAGGCAGCTCGGCTAGTACTTGCCCAAGAGAATATTCTGGAAGAGGGCAGGGTCTGGAGGAGGGCTCTGTGTGGGAGGGCAGAGGGAGAGCACTGGGCGACCTGGGAGCCTCAGACACCCCCTGAATCTGCCCACAAGAAAGATGGCTGCAGGCTCAGAGAGCATCAGGCCAGCTCACCACGGAACAGCCAGGTGAGAACTTTCCCGATCCTTCCTTTAGCTCTCTTCCTTCCCTACGGCTCAGACCCTGGCTGGGTAGAAACCGCAGCCTGGACTGTGGGGTACAGGGGCGGGGAGAGAAGAAGCTGACCATTGCCCCTGTTTCTGGACCAGAACATTCCACATGGGTCTGGGCATGCTCATGACGATCTCAGAAGGACTGTCCTTACCTGGAGGGAGCAGAAAAGTGTCCCTCCCCAGAGTTGCCCCACGGATTAATTTTTTTTTTTTAGAGTTTTGTGATTATCAGGTTTTATACTTTTGGTTGCAGTGTACGTAATCTGATTTTGGGGTATATATATAAATTTTTATTGGGGTATAAATTGCTTTACAATGTTGTGTTAGTTTCTGCTGTACAGCAAAGTAGATCAGTTATACATATACATATATTCCCTTTATTTAAGATTTCCTTCCCATTTAGGTCACCACAGAGAATTGACTGGAGTTCCTGTGCTATACAGTAGGTTCTCATTCGTTATCTATTTTCAAGGTGTGTTTTTAACTACATCACTATCTGACTTGTTCAACCTGCTAGTTCCAATAGCATTATTTTCAGCAGCCGCCGGGAGCCAGGCATGGGGCTACTATAAAAGTATATGCCCATCGAGCCTCAGAACAATCTAGAGGCAGGCACTGCCCTCCTGGTGATCCCAAAGGAGAAACTGGGGCTCAGAGCAGTGAGGAGACACGTCCTCTGTCACACAGCAGGCGTATGGCGGATCCGAGGGTCTCTGTGATGCGCTGTCTGGGTGGGCCAGCCTCATCTGTGAAGTGGGGATGCGATGGACTACCTTGCAGAGTCACCACAAGGATTCTTTCAGAGGTGAGCAGAGGCTCCCTGTGCACAGTAGGTGCAGTCAAGGTCACGCCCTTTGGGGGCCTGTCCTCTGCCCCATCCCCCAGGTGCTGTGTCTCTTGGTGAGACTGGAGCTGGGTGCTTGGCCTGGTGGATCCTTGCATCTGGAAAGCATGGCTTGCTGGCACATCCTGGCTTTGGGATTCTGGAAATCCCCCCTTCTATCCCCCACCCTCCATCTCTGAGCAGCTGACAGCAGGAATCCCACAGCCAGGCTGGCGGAGAGGTGCATCCAGGCTGTGGGAGGACTGCTGCCTCTCCAGAGAGCTGCCAGGGTGAGGTCTGGCTGGCTCCCCCTCCTTCGGGCCAGTGCCCCTGCTAACCTCACTTGACGTCGATTTTTCTGGTTTACTGGGAACCGGGCAGAACCCGTGAGTCCTCAACATGTGAGAAGCTGAGGTTTTTCTCTGCTGCTGTCTGCCTGGCATCTTGCCAGACCTTCCAGAGGGCCAAGGAATTTGGTTTGCAGAGATCTGGAGCAGGAGGAAATGAGGGATCCCATCCCCTGCTCCCCACCTGGGGGCAGAGCAGCCTGAGCCTTCATAGTGGGAGAGTGAGGGGCCAGTTCTCCTGGGCCAGGTCCTCCTTCTGGAGGCAGGAGTCCTGCATTCTGGCCTCACTTGCTGTGTGACCTCAGGCAGAGCTATCTGCCTCTCTCAGCCTTGTGAGCCCAGGTATATGTAGGGGAGGAAAAGTAATATTCCCTCTACCCTTCTGAGTTCTTGGCTGAGACCTCTGTAATAAAAGACATTAACAGGGACTTCCCTGGTGGTCCTGTGGATAAGGCTCTGTTCTCCCAATGCAGGGGGCCCAGGTTCAGTCCCTGGTTGTGTTACCAAGTCCAAGCTTGCTCTGCTCACCACAGGGCAATGAATCAGAGACGAGGCCTTGAGGCAAGGAAGACAACTTTATATGGAAAGCTGGCAAACCGAGAAGATGGCAGACTAGTGTCTCCAAAAAAACCATCTTATTGGGGGTCTGAATGCCAGTTTCTTTTATAGAATCAGAGAGGGAGAGGCAGTGAGGAAGTAAAGTAAAAAGGGTATCAGTCTTGCAAAACATCTGGAATGACTAGCCTTGGGAAGGGGATGTGTTAATTTCTTTTCTGCATTCACCGGTGGGCAGGGTTCTCTGGGGCAGGCCATTATGTATGATTTTAATAACAAAAACAATGAACAGCAAAGTTTAGTCAAAGAAACAGATCTAGCATGGAGTCTGATTTAACTCTTCCCTGTTACATTTGGGGAACTAGATCCCACATGCCTGCTGCAACTAAGAGTTCACAAGCCACCACTAAAGATCCTGTGTGCCGCAACTAAGACTCAGCGCAGCCAAAATAAATAAACGAAAAAATAAATATTTTTTAAAAGAGTTTTTTAAAAAAAAGACATTAACAAGAGAAAACTAGAAGTTTATGAACATGTACCCCTCATGAACACGTGGACCATAGCCAGGAACAGTCACTCCCTGGGGTGGCTTAGAATTCAGGCTGAAACACCATCTTAGTAGGGAAAGGGGTTGGAGGAGGAAGATCTCTTAGGGGAGAGGAAATGATCCTTAGGAAAGATGAATGGGCTCCTAGAGGAATAGATGGGAGGCATGACAGTGTAACAGGGAAGAGCACAATTGGACTCCCTGTTGGATCTGTTTCTTTGACTTTAACCTTCGCTTTTCGCTGCTTTTGTTATTATAATCATACATAATGGTCTGCCTCTGGGCGCCCTGCCCCTCTGCCTGAATGTTAAACTGAAGTGTCTCTGTTCAGCTCACAGGGAAACAGCCTGACCCTGTCCACCTGTGAATGGCTGCAGAAAACAAGAAATTAATGTATCCCCTCCCCTGTGCTGGCCAAGCCAGGCAAAACTAATGGTCTTTTTACTTTACTTCCTCACCTCCTCCCCTTCTCTGTTCTGTAAAAAAACCTGGCATCCAGACCCTGGTAAGATTCTTTTGGGGTACACTAGTCCACCATCTTCTTGGTCTGCCGGCTTTCTGAATATAGTTGCTATTCCTTGCCTCGACACCTTGTGTCCCGATTTATTGGTCTGTCACGCAGCGAGCAGAATGAGCTTGGACTCGGTAACAATAGTTTGTGATGAAGCTTGTGTGGGTGTGACATCGACTTCTAGTCTGTTCTGTGTCTAGATTCAATTTCCCCGGTTGACAACACTCCTGGGGAGGAGATTGATGACCACTGATTTCCTTTTGGAGGATGATCCTGGAGGCAGATAAAGAGAGTTCAGAGGAAGACTTTCCCTGCATTTGATTCTTTTTAAGTGCCTACAACTCAAAATAGTTGATATACCAAAGAGACATATATTAGGGTGGCACATTGCGCTACCCTTCACCAAAAAAGAGGGAAGTGGTTCTGCGCTGTGTGTGTGTGTGTGTGTGTGTGTGTGTGTGTATGTGTACATGCTTGTGTGCTTGTGTGTGAGTATGAGTGAGACCTAGCAGGCTTTGGAAATGGGGGGGGAGCATTTTTGGTTGTCACAAGTTTGGATGCGGGGTGCTACTGACATATAATGCTGCAAAGTGCTAAATGTCCTAATGTCCTGCACTGCACAGGACCGTTTGTCCCATGCAGTGAGGGCTGGTTGCATCTCATAGAAGTTCTAGGCAAGATAATTTCCCAGGTCTGGGACTTGATATTTCGGGATCATTACTGAAAAAAAAAAAGCTTCTTGCTACTTAATCCGAGGAAGAATTTTCTTGTGCTATTATGGTTATGGTGCCAAGGAATGAAGACCAGTCAAAAGCCTCATTGCCCTGGAAGAGGGTGAGTCTAGTTAAGTGGAAAGCCCCTTGATGAGTGTGACTATGGGAAGGTTTGGGATGAAGGGCTGGAGGCAGCAGAGTTCCTATCCCTGACCAACTGGAGCTGCGGGCAGGGGGAGGGGAGTGGGATGGTGAGGAGGAGAGAGGAGAAACTCGTGTGTGGAGTGCTGGGCCCGTGGGAGGCAGGACCCTTATGAGGCAAATTGAACAGGGAAAAATTCTTAGAGGTGTGGGATTGGAGAGAAAAGGATGCTTAAAAATGGTGATGTCAAATGTCCAATATAAAGTTGTGCTCTGCAGTGTAAACACTTTCCCACATTCCATTTTCAGTTAAATCTAGGGCACACCCACAGATACCTTGGGGGAATGGATTTCTCCTGGTCATTGAGGAAGGGGCTGAGTGTTGCGTCTCAGTAGATGCACCAAGGAACTGAGACAGAGCTCCTGGGGCTATTGAATGATCCACACTGAATCAGCTCTGAGAAGTTTGGAAGCAGAGAGACCACAAGAAGGCAAAACCCTCATGCTGAAATCTTGGAGAGGTCTTTAGACTGGAGTGAAAAATTCCTGGTAATCCAGTAATTATAGCCCTAATGATGACTGGCATTTACTGAACGTTTATGGTCAGCAGGTTTTGTAACAGGGAAGAGCTAAATTGGACTCCATGTTCAATCTGTTTCTTTGACTTTAACCTTTGCTTTTCGCTGCTTTTGTTATTATAATCATACGTGATGGCCTGCCTCAAGAACCCTGCCCCTCTGCCTGAATGTTAAACTAAAGTGCCTCTGCTCAGCTCACAGGCAGACAATCTGCCCTGCCCACCTGTGAATGGCTGAAGAAAAGAAGAAATTAACACATCCCCTCCCGGAGGCTAGTCATTCCAGGAGATGTTTTGCAAGATTGATGGCCCTTTTGCTTTACTTCCTCGCTGCCTCTCCCTCTCTATTATGCCTTTTTACTTTACTTCCTCACTGCCTCTCCCTCTCTGATTCTATAAAAGAAACTGGCATCCAGACCTCCAATAAGATGGTTTTTGTGGAGACACTAGTCTGCCATCTTCTTGGTCTGCCAGCTTTCTGAATAAAGTCATATTCCTTGCCTCAACACCTTGTCTCTGATTCATTAGCCTGTCGTGAGGTGAGCAGAGTGAGCTTGGAATTGGTAACAAATTTGGCTTAGCCAGCCAGGAGCCTTGCTGCCCGTGTCTAGCCAGCCCCAGTCAGGGAATATTGGGGCAAGGCCCTAGCAGCTGCCCGGACCATTTGTCCTGAGGATCTTCCCTTCAAAATTCCCTGACGTGGCACCAGCTACCCCAGCACTTGGCAGTTGAAGCAAGGAACCGACCAACTCCTGTGAGTTCATGGACTCCATTTTGTAGGGTAAGTCTACCCAATTTGGTGACTGGTTCATTTGTCTTGGTCTTGTTTTGTTTTAGTTTTCTGTATCCTTTTGTTTTACAAGTCAACAGACTCGATTTTGCAGGGTAAGTCTCTCCAGTGTGCACACTGGGAACATATCCCCCTCTCAATTTGGGCTTTTCCTTTACAGAATAAGCAGTTTGTTTGATTGGGGTACCATGTTGGAGGGAGGAATTGATGTTGGACTCTGCCTGATTTTAGGAATTGGTTCATTGAGAATTAGTTTGTTGGTTTCCGTAGGGTAAGTCTACCCAATTTGGGAACTAGTTTGTTGGTTTTGTCTTGGTTTTGTGTGCATCAATGCTAGATTTTGTTTGTGTCTTTTGTGTTTTGGTGTTATCAAATTTATAAAAATGAAAAATACTGCATCAACCCAGAAGGGGAGCCCTTTGGGTTATATATTAGATAAACGGGCAAAACATAGCTGTTAGCCTATGACTGTGAAAGCCGCGATATACTGTTCAAACAGGAGAGGAGGGGGCAGGGCACAACCTTTGACAGAATGATGTAGCCTGAGGACATGATATAAACTGATTAGAACCAAATAGGTCCAAGATGGCAGACAAGTCGACTTCCAGGCACCATGACAGTTCCAAGGCTAAGCATAGAGATCAAAAAGTGGGCGGTGGCCCATTTCCTAGAAATCCCCACCCCTTCCTGAAATAGCTGGAATACTCCTCCCACTCACTAGCCTGTGAAATTACCCACCCTTACAAAACTGGTACCCTGGCACCTTTCTCACCTTCTGAGATGGTCCACACTCTGTGTGTGAAGTGTGTTTCTCTCTAAATAAATCTCTAAATAAACTTCTTACCTATCACTTTGTCTCTCACTGAATTCTGGCTGTGATGAGATCAAGAACCTGAGCTTCATAAAGTCCTGAAACCAGGTGTGTGATCTCAGTTGGAAGACCTTGGGTTTTGGCCAGGTTTGAGTCCCAGCCATATGGGTTCAAGTCCCAATTTGAGTTTTGGTTGGGTTCAAGTCCCGGCACGTGGGTTCAATTCCCAATCTGAAGTGCATGGTTTCACTACTGTTAGAGGGCGTGGACCTAATATATGTTAGGATCAGAAGAACAATGGCCCCTGAATGGCTCACTCAATTATTATACAATCTCACAGTTAGAAGTGTTTTGCAAAAGGGCAGGGAAAAGAGGTGAGATTCCATATGTAGGAGCATTTACGCTATTGCATCAGGAGGAAAAGGAGTCAGAGGGCTGCAGTGGTCTGAAAGGAAACCCAAGGGGAAAACTGTTCTACAATGGAAGAGGGAGAAAATGGGAGTGGGGACATGTTATTTCAAAACTTAAACCCTCCTGCAGCCTATCCAGCTCCCCCAGTGACCGAGAAGGCTGCTCTGGCAGTTGTGCCAACTGCTCCCTGCTCCTCCATGCCACCATCATGTTCACTGCCTCCTGTTTCCCCTACTTGGGGGGATCAAATAGAATTTTGTATGTTAACCCCCGGAGCACAGGGAAACTAAGCACCTGGCTTAGTTTCACCATCTAGGACCTGACAGGACACACAATTTGCAGCAGGGCAATTTCCCTTGCCCCAGTATCCTGTAAGAGGCCAGGGGACTCCCTTGGACTTGAGGTATCCAATTCTGATTTCCCCACAGGAGTCCTGATATGTTATCAATCATAATACTAGTTCTGAAATGTTACATCCAAGTTTCCTGCTAATCGCGTTGTACTCATCTTTAACCATGCTATTTTGTTTTGTCCTGATGCTTTTACAAAATGAAGGTTTTCAAGAAGACTGATAAAAAGGTGCTTTTAAACAAATATCACTGGACTGGGTAACAAATGACAAAACTAATGGGAAAACCTGATTTTTCCATCCATATCAATGGGAATTAATTACATCAGACTAAACGAACTGGTAAATATGATTTATAACTTTGACTTTGGGAAATCTATTGACTTTAATCCTTGTTTTTTGGAAAACCCTTTTCTCGTATGCTAATCATTGTTTTAATTTGTTCTTTGTTTCCAAATTGTCTGTGCTTTGTGTCTCCCTGCTGCACTATGTTTTTGTCAATGTTATTAGGCGCATTACTTGTATCCTGTCTATTTTATAAGATCGTAGTCTCTTGTAATAAGCAGTGTGTAACCAGGCCTCCAACAAAACATCTATGGCTAAACATCTTAAGGAAATAGATCATATTTATAACAAAATAATTGTAATGATGTGATTCTAGGTATGGGAAGAAGAAACAGGGGAAAATGTCTCCTGTATCATAATTAGACAGAGGATCCAGAGAATCTTTATCAATAGGGCCTAATCCAAAAATTAGCACCTGGAATAGCATATCAAGAATTTTCGCCTGAACTGGAATGAGTCTCCCAGCACCATGGGACAAAATTTGATCATGAAATGTCTCCCAAATATTGGTCAAATTCCTGACAAAGAAGAGAGTGTCAGTCATCCGCAGTTGCAGCCCTCCAACGTGAACCCTGAGGATACTCAGGAAGGAGAAGAATACCTGCCATCTAGCAGCCACCAGACTGCAGCCACTCCCAATGGTGAGTCCTGAGGAAACTCAGGATGTGAAAATACAGGATACAAGCCCCAGACAGCTGTGGTACGTATTAAAAAAAAAAAAATGATTTCAGTGAGCTCAGACTCTTGCATCTTCCCAAACATAGAAAAACGCTAAATTCCTTAACTTGAGATGTGGTCTCAAAATCCTCAGCTTTTGGGTTGTAAATATTTTTAAGTCTACAGGTGGAAAGTAGATACTTCCAAAGTGGAAAAAAAGACAAACCGCAACATTTGGAACACTGACACTTACGGCAGATGCTCCCAGAAATATCCATCTGATGGAGAAGTTAGAAAGTTGCCGCCCCTTTCTCCACAAGACTGTGGAGTGGACATTGACAGTGGGGAACTGTAACAGGGGAGAGCTAAACGGACTCCCTGTTCAATCTGTTTCTTTGACTTTAACCTTTGCTTTTCGCTGCTTTTGTTATTATAATCATACATGATGGCCTGCCTCAAGAACCCTGCCCCTCTGCCTGAATGTTAAACTAAAGTGCCTCTGCTCAGCTCACAGGCAGACAATCTGCCCTGCCCACCTGTGAATGGCTGAAGAAAAGAAGAAATTAACACATCCCCTCCCGGAGGCTAGTCATTCCAGGAGATGTTTTGCAAGACTGATGGCCCTTTTGCTTTACTTTCTCACTGCCTCTCCCTCTCTGATTCTATAAAAGAAACTGGCATCCAGACCCTGATAAGATGGTTTTTTGGAAACACTAGTCTGCCATCTTCTCAGTCTGCCAGTTTTCTGAATAAAGTCATATTCCTTGCCTCAGCACCTCATCTCCGATTCATTGGCCTGTTGTGTGGTGAGCAGAGTGAGCTTGGACTCGGTTTGAAGAGGCGTGTATTCCAGTGGTTAAGGAAGCAGGTTCCCAGTTTGGGTTACCTGGGTCTAAATCCCAACCCTGCCCTTTCTACCTGTGGGGCCCTGGCAGGTTACACATACTTCTCTAGGTGTTGGCTTCATCTGTAAAACGGGGGCAATGTCCGTGCTTCCCTTAGAGATCAATTAAATAACATAACCCACATAAGGCACAGAGCACCATCCGTGACATACATTTCTAAGTAGAACCAGTGGTTATCCTAACGATGGTCACTGCTCCGTTATCTCCAGGGACTGGGGGGCTGTGGCTGACATTCAGGTCGTCATATGTCCTCTCATTTAATTCTCACATCAGTTCCATAAGGCAAATGTTTCTTCCCCTATTGTACAAATGTAGGCTCAGAGAGGTGAAGCCGCTTTCCCTGGGGCCACACAGTCAGCAAGCACTGGAGTCTGGGTTTGAACTCAAGTCTCTCTGACCCCACAGTCCTGCTCCTGGTGTTCCTCTAGGTAGCCTCCAGGATTTTCTAGCATTGGGGCAAGGTGCCTTAATAGGTCCTGAGCTCCATGTCATCAGGCCCTGGAAGAGGGTTTCCTGCTCTGGGCAGGAGCAGATGATTTCTGGCTCTAGGACTCAACCCCGTGACTCAGTTTTAGGTTTTGGGAAGGGTTGTGGGAATTGCTGGTGAGCTTCCAGGCCTGGGTCGTGAGGTTTGAGAGCCAGGGGTTGCTAAGAAGGCCCACAGACCCAGGAGGCCACTGTGCTGTCCTTAACACATATGGAGGTGGTGTGTGTATGTGTGTGTGTGTGTGTGTGTGTGTGTGTGTGTGTGTGTACGCATGTGCTGAATTGACACTTTTGTTTTCCTCACCAAGAGTGCCAGCCCTGCTGGTGTGGTCACCTCACAAGAAAGAGTCTGCACTCAGGGGTACAGGTGGTGACACAGGATATGGGCACAAAATTCCAGGAAGAATGACAGGGAAGGGCTGGAGTCTTGGTGACCACCGATGACATTGTTTATGCAGAAAGTCTGACCCTTCTGCTCTCCGGGTCTGGCCAGGGAGAACACTGACTCAGGAGACAGTGGGTGTGAGCGCTCCACAGGTAGGTCCAGGGGCCTGGGAGCAGGAGACAGTGAGTCAGGACCGGCTGTGCCACTGACCCATTGGGGGACCTTCGCTTCCCCCATCCAGACAAGAAGGGGCCTGAGCTAGGCTCCTGGAAGGTGGGGAGGGTCCTGGATGTCTGGCTCGACATCCTTGGAATTCCCCAAGCTGGGAAGGCTCAGGCGTATTCCCCTAAAAGGCCTGGTAGGGGAATGACTAGCCCAAAGAAGCATTGTTGCATCAAAGAAAAGGAAAGCAATTCAGTGCAGAAATATCCGGTAGGAAAGGTATCAGGGACATTCCCGGGTTGGGAGTGGGGATGGGGGTTTATAGTCTTCCTGCTTAGGGCATGGGACCTCTCCAGGGGAGAAAGAACAGCTGCTCCCACCACTGGACAGAGTGTGAGAAAATGGGCTGAAATTGTAGCAAGAAGGGTTAAGATTATACGCTTAGTTCAACCAGATAAGGCACTCACTTGGATCCCTTACTCTGAGGAGGATTCAGCCTGAAGTTGTAAACAGGTTTAACAGGCTTAGAGAAAACCACAGAAAATGTGTACAAATGGAGAAGTATGGGAAAGGTAAGATTTCAAATCAACAATGGAGTTCTTAGTATTGGTCATATTCCTGGCACCATGCTGGGTAGCTTGGCAATGGGTACATGGTCCTTATTCCCCAGAAACTTGTAGCACATTGCTAAAAGAAAGAATCTGAAAACCAGTCGAAAGCAAAACAAAACAAAACAAAAAATCAAAGTTCAAAACCAGGACGTAATATTTATTGAGCACTTGTTGAATGCTAAGCCCTTTGCATGCATGAGATCATGGAATGAATGAAAAAAAAAAAGTATTAAATAACCCTATTTTGTGGAAGGAGAAGTGGGCTCAACGCGGTTGCATCCCATGCCTGGGGCCACACAGCTGTTGAGTGGCAGACTTGCCTTTCCTCAATGTGCCACGTATTTCCATGGTAGAAGCCCGAGCTGGGGACTTTTCTCATTCCTTCTCTGTGCCAGGCGCTGTGCCACATGGTGGGGGTTCTAGGGACAAGAGACCAGCCCTCATCCTCATGGGTTTACCCTCTATGTCTGGTTCAGAGGTGGAATTCTTGCTGTTGGAAATTTGGTGTCTGCAGACCCATTCCAGAGGCATTCAAGGCAGTGAGAAGTCTGGACAGGGGTGTAGGGGCTCAAGGAAGGTGGAATCAGAGAGGACACCAGGAGATCAAGGCTTTCTGGGGGAAGGTGGTCAGGCTAGGTGAGGACAGATGTCCCTAACTACAGGGTTAGTCACAGAGGGGAGGTCACCTTGGATGGAGAACTTCCAGGACCCCTCGCTGGAGCACCTGTGTTTCCAGCATCCCAGGCGTACGGTGAACACTGCCCTTGGAGACAGGATGGGAAGGTGTTTATGGGCACTGACTTTGGAATTGGGCAGATCTGGACTCAACCCAGCTCTAACTGTGTGTGACCTTGGACAAGTTACTTGCCCTCTCTGAGGCTCAGTCTCCCCAGCTGTTAAACAAAAATACTTTCCTTGCAAGGGCTGGTCCAGTGCTTGGCTCGTTATAAACACCCCATATGCGGGGGCTGCTATCATTCAGTCATGGTTGGGCAAGTCCCGCCTCTGCTTGCTTTCTGGTCTCAGTTTCCCAGATAGCAGGATGTCTTCTGAGCAGCTCTGAGAGGCCAGGGCTCCGTCAGAGATTCTGGGCAAGGGCTGACCAGGGCCCGGTCCCCACGGAGATCAAATTTCCAGCCCCTCAACGGAGCCAAGTAAACACAGGGGAGACAGCGCGGCTCCCTCGGCAGCCCACTAACAACCAGGTTCCCGAAGTCACCGCAGCCGCGGCTGCTCACTCGGATTGTGTCTGGCTCCAGTGTCCCAGGCCCTACTGCTGTCACCCTCCTGAGACCCTGGGGTTTGGGGTGTGGGTGTGGAAGAGGCAGTGCAAGCCAGTTTCGTGGTGGTGGCCAGTGTGTCAGCTGCTTCTAGGAGCAGATGGTGTCTCTCTCCAAGTTTTCCTTTCCAGCTCCCTCCTTCCTCTGCTGGTGACTTCATGGACCACTAAAGATGCTGACAGATGAGACAGAGCCCAGGATGCTAAGAAAACTTCCTCCCCCAGCCTCGCTATGGCCACACCCCTATCTATCTGAGGCCAAGGCCCCAGTTTTGTAAACTCTAAATTCTTCTATTCTCTGACTTTTTACTTTACAAGAGAAATCAGCATGTATTTACTGAGCACATCTATGTGTGAGGCATAGGTGAGTAAAATCCCAGTCTTTAAGGATTTTATAATTTCTGCCTGGTGAACTCCTATCCACCCTATCCAGCCCAGTTCAAATATCCTCTTCCATTTCTCCGTGCTATTCATCTCGTGCCACTTCCTTAGTGGTTCTCTGCATATGACCATGTGAGCTTTTCAGTAGCTCTTTGGGGCCAAGCTCCCTCCCACTTGAGAACCTTCACTGGTGCTGCCTGCTCCAATCTCTCCTCACCATTCCCGAGCAAACCATACTCACTCTTCAGAACCCAGGGCCCCTGGATTTTACCCTCAAGACCATTGAGATGCTCGAGATGCCCAAGGCACTCTGTCAGTTAAGCATTTACAGTGTGTTTATTTGATTCCTGTCTGTCTTCCTCTTTGGAATGTAAATTCCACAAGGGCAGGGAGTGTGTTTACTTTTGTCATCTTGGGTCTGGTATGTGGAGGACTCTCAGTATGCATCTGCTGAATGGACCCCCTCTACCATGAAGTCTTCCCTGATTTCCTCAGGCACTGTTTCTCTCCTGTCTGCATATTTCTCACCACTTTCTTTCTTGTCTTACTTTGTTTATTCTGGAATATTTATACATATGTTTCTATATGTATAAAATATGTGTACAGTTGAATAAATAATTTTAAAGCAAACACCCACTTAACTACCACCCAGGTCAAGATATAGAATATTATCAGAAACTAGAACTCCTTGTGTGCCTTTCTCTTCCCCCTAGAGTTAGCCATGACCTTAAGCTTTGATCATTTCTTGCTTTATTTTATAGCTGTGTTTCTACAAAGGCAATACTAAACCACAGTTCCATTTTGCTCACTTTTTTGAACTTTATGTGCACAGAATCATACTGTACATATTTCTGAGTGTGCCTGGCTTCTTTGGCTCAATGTTATGTTTGCGAGGCTGTCCACGTTGGGGTGTATAATTGCAGTTCATTAACTTTCTTTGAGTATAGTTTTTTATCATATGACATCATTTATTTATTCATTCTCCTGCCAATAGACATTTTAACTGTGCTGCTATAAACTTTCATTTTTGTCTCCTGGAGCACATGTGTACTCAGATTTTAGGGTATATCCCTAGGATTTGCTGGGTCATAGGATATACATTGCATCAGTTTTATGAAATAATGCCAACTGTTTTCTAAAGTGTTTGTACCCACTTATACTCTTTTAGTAGCGAGTGAGGGTTCCCATTGCTCCAACATCCTTGCAAACACTTGGTTTTGCCAGATTTTTAATCTTTGCCAATCTAGTGGGTGTGTTACTGCATCTCACAATTTAAATTTTCACTTCTCTCATTACCAGTAAGCTTGAACATCTTTTCTTACTGTTGTTAGCCATTTGGATTTTCTTGGGGAGGTGTCTCATCAAGTCTTTTATCCTTTCTTTTCCTTACTGGATTGTAGGAGTTTATTCTGGATACGGGTTCTTTGTTAGATACGTGTTATAAATATTCTCTCCCACACTGAGGCTTATCTTTTCACTCCTTTAATTGCATTTTTTGGGGTCAGACATTTTAAAATTTAATGTATCAAATGTATCAAACTTTTTCTTTATGTTTAGTGCTTTTTGAGAAGCCCTTCCCTAGCTTGAGCTCATAATATCTTTTCAAAGTTTTATTGTTGCTTTTCATATTAAGTCTGCAATCTACATGGATTTTGTTGTTGTTGTTTGGTATGGTGTGAGATAGTGGTCAAGGTTCATTTTTTACTTCCATTTGGCAATTCCTCTCCTCATCACATCACCTTTGTCTTCATTCAAGTGTCCGTCTATGTGTGGGTCTGTTTCTGGATTCTGTTCCATTGGACTGTACCAACAACACATTTTACTGCAGCTTTACTTTTCTATATTATAGCTTTATATAAGTCTTCACAGCTGGAGGAGCAGCTCTTTCAACTTATATCAGTATATTCTTTGAGTGTCTTGTTCTTCTTAATTTCTATATACATTTTATTTTATTTATTTTTATTTTTTTAATTTTTTTGGCACACGGGCTTAGTTGCTCCATGGCATGTGGGATCTTCCTGGAGCAGGGATCGAACCCATGTCTTCTGCATTGGCAGGTGGATTCTTAACCACTGCGCCACCTAGGAAGCCCTATATACATTTTAGAATCAGCCTTTCAAGTTCTGCTGACACACACACACACACACACACACATACACACACACCTCTGTTCATCCCTGATCTTTCTGCATCCATCCTTTGCAGCGCTTAGTGCTGGATTATAGATGTTTGTGTGTCTACCTCCCCATTCAGACTGTGAGCATGCTCAGGGCAGGGACTATGACTTCACTTCATTTCTGATCCCAAGGCCTGCCTTCCTTGTTAAATGGAGTGGAAGATATACTCATCTTACACAGAATCGTCTACAAGGTCCCAGAGAATTAGAGCAAGAGGATGAGAATAAGGATGAAAGAGAACTTGAACACAAGACCCCAGCAAGGCTGCTGTCTTATCCTGGGTTCAACCAATGAAACTAAAGTCAGATCCACACTGGAGGGAAGCTCTCTGTGTTGGATGTACCGAGGATTTTCTAGGATATTGGTCTCCAACGTGGCCCCTCCAGAAAGGATTTTCAGAGATGACTTTAACTGTGCCCAGTGTTCTCCTTACGTGCTCATCTTAGAGCAAACTTCCATATATGTCAGGACTCCATCTCACCTTCTAGGGAACCAGCCTCCCCAGTAACAACATTTTTATAAGCTCCTTGAAAGAAGAGTCTGTTTCTCTTCACCACAAAAGTGTCTTTCCAAGATACTTGGCACATTGTAGGTCCTTATTAAGTGCTGTAGTTCTGATTAGTAAGTGTTGCTAACTCTTCAGTCTACCCTGCCTTCCACAAATGTTTTGTTTAAAGAACTCTTTTAAAAAGTTATTTTTATTAAGATATACCCTACATGCAATAAAATGCATCCATTTAAATGTATGTTTTGATGTGTTTTGCCATCTGGGTTCCCACCCCAACTATCAAGATACAAAACATTACTGTCACCTCTGAAAGTTCCCTCATGACCTGTTCCTAATAATGCCTCCCACTTTTAGCCTCAGTCCACACTGATCTGTTTGCTGTTACAGACTAGATTTACCTTTTCCAGAGGTTGATATAAATGGGATCACATAGTATGTAGTATTTTGTATCTGGCTTCTTTCACTCAGGGTAACATTTTTGAGATTCATCCGTGTGTATATGAGTAGTTCACTTCTTTTGGTTGTGACTCAGTGTTCTATTGTATGGATGTACCAGTTTGTTTATACAGTCACCAGTTGATTGACATCTGGATTATTTTCAGTTTGGGGGTATTAGAGAGAAACCTACTTCATGTACAAGTCTTTATGTGGAGATTTGTTTTCATTTCTCTAAGATAAATACTTCGGAGGGGAATTGCTGGATCATGCGGTATTTGCATGCAACTACCAATCTGTGGTCAAATTTTCATTTTATATCCTCACCAGCGATATATAAGAATTCTAGTTGCTCCATATCTTCATCAGCACTTGGTATTGTCAATAATTTTAATTTTAGCCATTCTGGTGAGTGTGTAGGTACTAGCATCTCATTGCCATTTGTTTTTGCATTTCTCTAATGACAAATGACCTCAAGCATCTTACCTACTTACTGGTTATTTGTATATCTTCTTTTATGAAGTGTCTCTTCAAATATTTTAAAAATTAGATTGTCTTTTTATTATTGATTTGAAAGAGTTCTTTATATATTCTGGATACAAGTCCTTTCCCAGAATATTGTATTCTGAATACTTTCTACCAATTGGTGGCTAGCCTTTTCATTTCTTGACAATGTCTTTAAAGGGCAGAAGTTTAAATTTTGATGGAGTTCAATTTATAAATTTTTTTTCATTTACATTTAGCACATTTTGTGTCCTATATAAAATTTTTTGCCTGATCCATGTTCAAAAGATTTTCTCCTATGTTTTCTCCTAGAAGTTTTATAATATTATCTTTTATGCCTTGGTCTATTTCACATCAATTTTTGTATATAGTAAGAGGTCAGCTTTATTTATTTTTTTATATTGATATCTAGTAGTTCTAGTGACATTTATTGAAAGGGCTATCTTTCCCCCTTGAATTACCTTGGCACTTTTGTCAAAATCAATTAACCATATTTCTGTTTTGGTCTATTTTGGGACTCTGTTCTGTTCTGTCTTTATGTCAATATTTTTGCCATTAACACACTGTATTACTTACTGTAGTATTATAATAGGTTTGAAATCAAGTAGTTTAAGTCTGTCAAATTAGTTCTTCTTTTTCAATATTATTTTAGTTAATCCAGGTTTTTTTTTTTTTTTTCTTTTCCATATACGTTTTATGATAACCTGGCCAATTTCTATAAAAAGTCTGCTGGAATTTTGATTGGAATTGCCCTGAATCTGTAGCTCAATTTGGGGAGAATCTGTAGGTCAACCCTATTGATTGAGATTTTCAATCAAAGAAGATGATATATCTCACCATTTCTTTGGGAAATATCTCTCAGCAATGTTGTATGTTTTTTTTGTTTCATACAGGTATTGCATATATTTTGTTGAATATATCCCTATTTGTTTCATATTTTTGATGCTATTATAAATGGTATTTTTATAAATTCAATTTCTAAATGTTCATTGCCAATATATAGAAATACAGTTCATTTGTGAATATTGACCTTGTATCTTGCAACCCTGATAAACACATTTATTAGTTCTAGTAGCTTTTTATTAGGTTTGTTAGGATTTCTATATATACAATTATGGGTTTGGGCTTTTTTCCCATTAAAAATTATTTTACTCCTTCCTTTCCAACATATATGTTTCCTTTTTCTTGCCTTACTATGCTTGTTAGTACCTCCTGTACAATGTTGAATCAGAATGGTGAGAGTGAGCATCTTGGCTTGTTCCCAGTTTTAGTGAGAAAGTATTCAATCTTCATCATTAAGTAGGACTTAGCCCTAGACTTTTTATGGCTAGCCTTTATCAAATTGAAGAATCTCCTTCTATTTCTAGTTTGCTAAGAGTTTTAAATTATACACGAGTATTGAATTTTGTCCATTTTCTTCTGAATTTATTGAGATAAGCATGTAGCTTTTCTCCTTTATTCTGTCAATATTGTGAATAATATTAACTGATTTTCAAATGTTAAACCAACTTTGCATTCCGGGGATAAATGTACTTGGTTATTTTATACCTGACCAGTTCAATTTGCTAAAATTTAAAGGATTTTTACCTCTTTGTTTATGAGTGATGTTGTTCTGTAAATTCCTTCCTCCATCCCTCCATCCCTCACTTCCTCCCTTCCTCCCTTCCTCCCTTCATCCTTCTTTTTTCTTTTATTTTCTCTGATTTTGGTGTCATGGGAATGACGACCTTACCAAATGAGTTGGAAAATTCTTCCTCTTCCCATATTCTTTGAAAAAAATTTGTATAAGATTAGTGTTATTTTTTCTTTAAGTGTTTGATGGAATTCACCAGTGAAGTCATCTGAGTCTGGAGTTTTATTTGTGTGAAACTTTAGTTACAAATCTAATTCTTTAATAGATATAAGACTATTCAGATTTCCTATTTCTTTTTGAGTTAGTTTTGGTAATTTGTGTCTTTCAAGGAACTTTCCCATTTAATCTAGGCTTTCTAATGTATTAACGTAATGCTGTTTCTAATATTCCCTATTATCCTGTTAGGATTTATAGTGATGCCCCTTTTGCACTCAACATTGGTAATTGTGTCTTCTTTGATTTTTTTCTTAATCAACTTGTTAGAAATGTATTACTTTTATTAATTTTCCCCAAACAATGATCCTTTGGTTTTATTAATTTATTCTATTATTTTCTCTCTTCCAGTTCATTGATTTCTGTTCACCAGTATTTCCTCCCTTTGGGTTTCTTTACTCTTCTTTTTCGAACTTCATCAAGTAGAAGCTTAAAACATTGGTTTGAAACCTATCTTTTTTCTAATATAAACATTTAAAGCTATAAGGTTCCCTTTTAAGCACTTTTAAAGCTGCATCCCACTAATTTTAGCCCCTTCCCTGGGCTTCAGTTTCTCCGTATGCCTACTTCACAGGGTTGGTGTGACCAGCCCCTGCTTTGCAAAGGTGAGTGCCCCATAAATGGCCTCTTCACTTCCACTGTTGTTCCTTCTAATTCATCTCCCCAGGACAGCCAGAGGGAAGTTTTGAGAGTAAATTCATTGCCCTGACCCTGCTCTACCATGTTCTTACAACCTTCCACCAGCTCCCACTCTACTTAGAAAAATACCCAGGCCCTTATCAAGGCCCTGCGTGATCTGGCTCCCATCCACCTCCTGGATCTCCCTTTCTCCCTCCCACCTGGTCCCTCACCACATTCCAGCCATGCTGGCCTTTTTTCTTTCTCTCAACTCATGAAGCTCTTTCTTGCCTCTGAGCCTTTGTAAATGCTGGTTCCCATTGCCTGGAATGCTCTCTCCCTGTATCAGTTAACTATTGGCAGGTAACAAACCATCTCCAAACCTAGTGACTTAAAACAGTAACCATTCATGATTTCTTTAGGAGGCAGTGAGTCAGCTAAATAGCTCTGCTGATTTGGGTTGGTCTTGGTTGATGTGGGTTGGGACCACTCATGTATCTTGGACTAGTGGTGGGTTGAGTAGTGGCTCTGCTGATCTTGGCTGGGCTCTCTTACATGTGGGTGATCAAGGGTTGTTGACTGGTCTAGCCTGGCCTTGGCTTCAATGGCTTAGACAACTTGGTGCTCGTCCATGTGCCTCTCTCATCTCTCCAGCAGGCTTGCTGGGGATGAAGACAGGAGTCCAAGGGAAGGTCAACTCCTGCAAGCATGTTTTCAAGCCTCTGTGTGGGTCAGGTCTCCTAATAGCCTATTGACAAAGCTACTCCATGGCCAAGCCCAGATTCAAGGGTGGGGAAATAGACTCTGCATCTTTAGTGAGAACTGCAAGGTCACAGGACCTTGGAAAGGAGAAAAGTGAGAGCATCTTTGTCCCTGCCCCTTCTTTCTACCTGGTACCTTCTTATACTCTGTGTCCTCCTTGAAGAAGTCTTCTTTGACCATCCTGGGGGCAACAGTCATCCCCAGTTTTTCTCAGACACACCGCTAGTTTGTTTCCTTCACAGTCCTCAGCTGTAATTCTTTCAGTGTGTGTGTGCATGTGTGTGTGTGTGTGTGTGTTTCCCATGGCCTGAAGTGGGAGCAGGGACCAATTCTGTGCACACTTTGTGTCCCCAGGCTCAGCCCAGAGTCTGGCACAAAGTAAGTGCTCTGCGAATATTCATGCATTGACCAATGAAGCAGCATGGCCACGTTCTCAGGGAAAGAATGACACTGTGCCTGGGGGCAGTCAGTCTCTTTCCCTGAGTTGTCAAGTCCCAGGAGTGGGGCCTTACAGAAAGCAGCCCCCACACTCAGCCTGGGAGCAGCCTGAGGCTGACCTTGGTGTTCGAAATGCGGCCCACAAGTCAGGCTGACCTGGTGGCCATTCCTTGGCTGCAAGGTCACACTCCCTGCTTAGAAGGGCAGGTCATTCTGCCCCCAGGGACTCTCTGGCCTCGTTTTACTGTTCTTCACTCTTAAAATAGATTTTAAAATCTGCCCTGCGGGGTGGGGTGGGATGGGGGTGGGGGTGGGGGGGAATGAATTGGGAGATTGGGATTGCCATATATGCATTACTAATAAGAAAAAATATATCAAATTGTACACTTTACATAACACGCAGTTTATTGTATGTCAATTGTATCTCAGTGAATGTTCTTAAAGAAAAAAAAGAAGAACCTGCCCTGCAGAGTGAGGACCTCTGGAGTTTCAGAACCAGAAAGTCAGAGCCTGTGGATCCTGACCTGTGGGGTCAAGGCTGCAGTGACTGCTCTGTGAGATGTCAGAGGACCAAGCCTGCCTCTGACTTCTGGGTCTGATTTGACCCACGAAATCCCCATGGAACTTCTAGTTCTGTCCCTCTATGTTGTAGCCATAGGGGCATCCAGAAGCCTGCCCAGCTCACTGTTTGGGGCAATATATTGGAAGTGAGATATTGAACTGGATCTTCCTCATTCTCTCTGACATTAATGTTAAAAAATAGGATAGTAGTCCCCCCTTATCCACCATTTTGCTTCCCACGGTTTCAGTTACCTGTGGTCAACCACAGTGCAAAAATATTAAATGGAAATTCCAGAAATAGACAATTCATCTGTTTTAAGTTATACGCCATTCTAAGTCGCGTGATGAAATAAAGTAATCCCTGCCCCCCCTTTGTCCTGCCTGGGCTGTGAATCACCCTTTCCCCAGCGTATCCCTCCCGTTGGTCCCCTAGTAGCACCTCTTGGTTGTCAGATCAGCTGTTGAGGTATAGCAGTGCTTGCATTCCAAGAACCTTTATTTTACTTAATAATGGCCCCAAAGCTCAAGAGTAGGGTGCCGCAATTCGGATCTGCCAAAAGGAAGCCGTAAAGTGCTTCCTGTAAGTGAACAAGTTGAAAATTCTCAACTACGTTAAGAAAAAAAAATTACATGCTGAAGTTGCTGAGATCTATGGTAGGAATAAACCTATCTGTGAAGTTGCAAAGAAGGAAAAAGAAATTCTTGCCAGTTTTGCTGTTGTACCTCAAACTGTAAAATTAGGGCCACTGTGCATGATAAGCACTTAGTGAAGATGGAAAAGGCGTTCAATTTATAAAATATTTTGAAAGAGAGATCACATTCACGTAACTTTTATTATGGTATATTGCTATTATTGTTCTATTTTATTATTACTTACTCTCGTTAATCTCTTACTGTACCTAACTTATAAGTTAAACTTTATCATAGGAAAAAACATAGTATATATAGGGTTTAGTATTATCCATGGTTTCAAGCAACCACTGGGGTCTTGGAACATATCCCCTGTGGATAAGGGGGGATACTGTAACAGCGGTGATAATAGTGGCTACAGTTTCCTTGGTATGCACAATATGTAAGATATTTTGCATATCTTGGCTCATTCATGCCTCACAATGACAGTGTGACTTGGTAACATTACTGACCCATTTGACAGATGGGGAACCAGATTGCGATGGGGTTTGTCTGAGGTTGCAAAGCACAGATTTGAATTCAGGTCTGTCTATCACTGGAGCCAGTGCCTTGTCCACCACCAGCCCCAGCTGCCCCTCTGTCTCCCCTCCAGCGCCCAGGGCCTGGACCAGACCTCTGGCTCTTGCCCTCCCTCCCTGCCCCTTGGCCCCTGCAGGGTCTGTGTCTGAGTAAACCACCCAAGGCCTCTCAGCGCCTCCTCTTCCCCAGGAGCTGAACCCCTGGTCACTCAGTGACCGCCCAGCTGACCCCTGGGTCTGACTGCTGCTGCAGGGTGTGTGTGTGTGTGTGTGGGGGGGGGGGGGTGCGGAGCCCTGTGGGAGCTGGAAGTGCTGCCCTGTCAGGGGCCTTTGTCTCTCCCTTAATTGGGACCCGCCATCTCTCCACCCCTGAGAGCCCAAGAGGCCACGGGCCAAGTCCTTGGCAGAGTGGCCGGCTGAGGCAGCTAAGTGGAAGCAGATGTGTCCGGGCTGCTCCTGGACCGCTGCTGGAGGAGCCCTCGGGCCTGGGAGGATGCTGTGATGCAAGCGCCGGGTGAGGGCCGGGCTCGGAATGAAGCGTCCTCAGAGCTGAATATTTTAATCTGTTAGGTTTGAGAATGAAATCAAGCCTTCATTGTTGTGTTCTAAGCCAAAGGTAATTAGACATGGAGCCCGACCTCTGGTGCATCTTACGGATGGGGAAGCTGAAGCCCAGGGCAGGGACTTGCCCCAGGTCACCTAGTCCTTTGTGAACTCTGACATGCTGTATAAGTTCGGGGGTCCCCAGCCTTCCAGAGGCAAGGGACTCATGGGCATCTTTCTTGCGTGGCCTAAGTGACACAAGAGACACCACTGACCTTCTAGGAAGGGGAAGATAGGCAGTGTCCACACATTCGGTCAGGTGAACTCCTGCCCCAAGACCACAGTGGGTTCCTTAACCACTTCCTGGCGAAGGGACCCATCCCCCCGGGGGAAGAAGTGCCTGCCTTACTTCAGTGACCTGGCTCCTGGGGTCTTTTGAGAGGGACAACTCTGAACTGGAAGTGGGGACCCTGGGTTCAAGCCCTGAGTCTGTCTCTGATGTTCTGTGTGAACTTGGGCAAGCTGCTTCTCCTCTCTGGGCCTCAGGCTTTTCCATCTGAAAAAATGGGATAAGAGTAAACTAAAGTCTTCAATGCAGCAGAGAGTATATTTGGAAAATCTGACCCCTTGTCCATTCCTTGTGAGCTTCAAAATCAGTGCTTTGAGATAGGAAGAGCATTATTATCACTCCCTTGAAGGGAACTGAGAGTTCAGAGAGGTGAAGTGACTTACTCAATGACACACAGCATCTGGGAAGCAACGTTGTGGGGTTGGATGAAGGTTTCTTGATTTCTAGTTCTGTGGTCATCTCCTCCCCAGGAGACCCACTGCCCTCTGCCAGGCCACATGGGAACAGCAGCTCTGGGGTCCTCTACCACCCATCATGGAGAAGCTGAAAATGATGGAAAGGGCCACAGCATTGAAGCTGGTTTCCCCTTCCTATCTTGGCCCAAGAGCCTCCTCAGCATCCCTGCTGGAGGGTGAGGTCAGCCAGCCTCTGCTGGGATAGCTCCTGGCTTCCTTGGGCAAGGTTAGTGCCGAATGTGAGAAAGCGTCCCCCAGCTGAGCAGAGCCCTGACTCCTTAGCGAGGTCTTGCCTGCCCCCGAGCCGCGCACAAGCTGCTCCCCGGCCTGGGGAGATCCTGCAGCCCTGGAAACGCGCCCCTCTGCCGCTGCCTTGTTCTGAGGGCCTCCTCCTCCGCTCCCCTCACTCTCATTGCAGAAGCGCCCCCTTCCCTGAGGCTGTGGCTGCCCTGCCCAGGCAGGTGGGAGCTGATCTCTCTCTGCCCCTGGCAACACCAGAGGGGCTGCTGGCCCTGCCGGATCTTCTCCTAGACCTCGTGGAAGAAGGGCCCAGACTTGTGGGACAGGCAAGCAGGAAGACTCAGTGGTTCAGAAGTCAGGACACCTGAGTCTATGAAACATTTCTGCCAGCATCTTGCTATGTATTCTTGGATGAGTTGTTTTCCTTCTCCTGGCCTTAGTTTTCTCATCTGTAGAATGGGGATAGTCATAATCCCTGACCAGCAGGGCTCCCGGGGCTTATACAAAACCCAGTGGTACAGATGGACTTTTTTAAAAAACAGAAATAGACTCACAGACATAGAAAACAAACTTACAGTTACCAAAAGGGATAGCAGGGGGCTGTAGGGAGAGAGATAAATTAGGAGTTTGGAAAAAAAAAACAAAACCCAATGTGAGATGGGGTTGGAAGTGAAAACTTTGCAGACGAAAGCACTGGACATAGGTGAGGATTGTGTGGAATGACATCATCTCGCCCGGGGGTGACTCTGGACAAAATGAGCCTCCTTGCTCCCTCCTGCAGTTGTGGGCAGGTCCTCAGGCAGGTGTGCAGGTCACCTTAAGATGCCTGCTTCACACCCTTCGCAAACTGCTGGGTCCTGGAGTTGCTCCAGGGAGAGGGGGGACAAGGCCTTGGGATCCCTAGGGCAGGAAGTGTATTCTCTTCCGATGGCAATACAAAACATTTTTAACACATTGAAACAAACTTGGATATATTATGGAACAGAAGGAGAGTTTGGCTCACGTTCTGAAGATAAAGCACAAAGCTGAGGGGACTTCAAGGCAATGGCAGGCTTTGCCTCGCCTGGCTCCGCCCCTGCCTCCATCTCCCATCCCTCACTCTCCTGCTGGTGTCCCTCTCTCCTGTAGAAGAGGAACTTGAGGGAGAAATTTTATGTGGCCCTGGGACTGCACAAGTCAACCCAACAGATGGAATTTGTGATTAATACCCCTCAGGCTCCTTCCTCCATCAAATTCCACTCTTCTTATTTATCATAAACATGCCATTCAGAAGTCTTGGTTAAATATCTGAGCTCATTTCCCTTCCTTAGAAATGAGCTCAGATATTTGCGGTTAAAAAAAAAAAAGAAATATGGTAGTTGTCACCGCCACCAGCATCATCATCGCCATCATCACCTTCTGGCACAGCCAGGTCTTAGAATTTGCTTTTCTGAAAAAGCCAGACTTGAGCAACCCTCGTCTCACCTGGCAAGGCTGAGGCTGTGAGAGGCTGAGCTCGGCAGACATCCACAGGCACATGGACCCCCTAGGGACCTTGTTGGAATGCAGATTCTGACTCAGAGACCTGAGTTTGCAGTAATCTCCAGGTGAGGGATGCTGCTGGTCCTGGGACCACCCCTGGGCCCCACAGCCAGTTGGGGATGGAGTCGGGGCTGGTGCCAGCCTCCTCCCGGCAGCAGCCTGCCCAGCCTCCTTCCTCCTGCTGTTCAGTGTGACCTGGAAAGTACTGGCTGGCCTGGGACAGGCTCAGATGGTACTACATCCCAAAGAACCAGGCCTGCTCTGTCTGCCTGTCTGACGAATTAGGAAGTTAACACAGCGTAACCTCCAGTGTAGTAAGCAATAAGGCAGGAACCATAGAGGCAAGCTAAGAGCTTCCACGGGGTGCAAGTTGTTGGGAACAGGACATGCACAGTCTTGAAGCGTCCCCCCAAAGGTTACTCATTAACGACAGAGGGGAGCGTGTTTTGATGCTGGAGGGGCCTGTCCGTCACCACCTCCACGGGGCCCTCAGGCTGGGCCCCGGCTGTGGTGAGATGGGCTGACGGCGTGTACTGCCCTTGATGGAAATGTCTGGCCTGAAGCTGACACGGGAGCCCTGTGGGACATTCTGCAGGACATCTGGTCGGGATTCCTCAAAGAGTCTAGCGTCATGAGGAATGGAGCAGAGGAGAGGTTACTGCCAAATGCCGTACGTGACGCTTCACTGGACCCTGGATCGGGAAAGATAAACAGCCACAAAGCATGTTTGGGAGGCAGTGGGGGAAACGTGGGTGTGGATGTTGTGTTGGCCCAATGAGTGTTGATTATCTTCGGTGTCGGGGTCGTGTAGGAGAAGCATGTCTTTGCTCCTGGAGAGGCACGCTGAAGGGTTTGGGGATGAGGTATCACGGGACTCCATCTTACTTTTGGATGGTTTGGCAAACATGAGGTGTGTGCATGTGGAGAGGGCGAGAAAGAGAAAGAGTGCGACAGAGACAGAGACAGAGAGTCAGAGGAGGAGGAGGAGGAGACAGAGGTGGCCTGGGTGTGGCAAGATGTTAATAGCTGGTGGATCTCCATGAAGGGTATGCTTTCAACTATTCAGTGGGTTAGAAACTTAAAAAAAAATTGCAAGTAATCGCAAAAGAAGAAAAGACACTGAAAAGCCATACATCTTTACTGAAATCTCTCTAAGAGATATAAAGGCGGGACTTGCAAAACAGGAGACTGTCTTAAATGTTCTCTGCACCCATCCACCACTCAAAAATCTCACTTATTATGGAAGCTGTTCCTCATAAGCCCCCTGATTTTTTTCTTTTCAGAGGTTAGAAAAAATCCCTAGGTTAGATAGCTGGGTGTGAAGTCTTACTCTGACATTTACATACCGTGTGGTCTTGGCCAGATTGGTTAAATCTTCCTGTGCCTCAGTTTCCTCATCTGTAAAGTGGGGGAGAATATTGGTACTTACCTGCAGCGTTGTCATGGGGATTAAACTCATCATAGTGCCCAGGGAGCACTGGGCTGATAGCAAGACCTCAGTAAATGACATGACCACCCACGGCAGGTTGTCCGTGGCCTTTTGGGGATGCTCAACTAAGTGAGGGCCAGCCCCATGGCGGCTCCCCAGGCATCTCTGACTGCCCATGCTACGGTGGGGGGCCGGACATCGGTGCTGCTCAGACCAGCTCACATGGGATGGTTGCATGGAACTGCCAGCTGGAGGTTGGGCCTTGCCACGTGCCTCGCTGTGACCACCAGGTGGCAGCATTCCATGGCAGACGCTCCCCTTTCCCTGTGCTCTCTTCCCATACTGAAACGCAGGGGCCACCCTGAGCCAGCTCCAGGTCCTGCTGCACCCGTGGTGGACTCTGTATGAGCAAGAAATACATCTTTGTGGTTTTAAGCCTCTTGGATGTAGAAGTTGTTTTGTTTCCAGTACAACCTTATCTACTGACTGATAAAACTCGGTTGCCCTGTCCCCCGCTCAGGCTCCCCGGAATGTTCATCTAGAGGAAGGTCAGTCTTAACTGGACCTTCCCAAGCGTCTCTGACTCCGAGCCAATGCCCTCACTCCATTAAAAACCTCCAAGCTCAGCTCTGCAGCCCCCAGCAGTCCCTTTGCCCCGGCCGAGGGCCCCTGAAATATGATCACAGAGAGGGCCGCCTCGTTTCCCCAAATAGAGGCTCTTATCAGCCCCATCTGCTGCAGGACATTTGGTCATTGTCTTAGTCTAGACATCAAAATTAAAATCTCTTATCAGCTCATATACTGGGGAAGTTGGGTCAGGCAGTATCAGGGCCAAAATTCCTCTGCCTCCAGCACAGCTGCTGCTGCAGCTACATCAGAGATGAAGCTGCTTGGACGGTAAATCAGAGACAAGGCAGGGAGCCCTGGACGGAGAGCCAGAAAGCCTGGGCTCCAGCCCTGGCCCAGCTTTTCACTGTGTGATCTCAGGCAGTCTCTTCCTTTCATTGGGCCAAAGATTAAATAGATTCCTCCCTCAGGGCCTTTGCATAGGTCATTCCTTTACCTGAGAGCTCTCACCGTCTCCTTCCCTTGACACCTGCTTAACTCCTGCTCAGCCATCACATCTCAGCCTGAAACACGGGGTCATTGTGTTCCATGTGTCCTGCTTGGTGCCTTAGAGCACACACTTGTTTGCACTTTAATTACTTTAATTAAAGTAATTGCTTTAATTACTCATTCAGAGACTGCTTCCTGACTGGGCTCTGAGCTCTGTGACCCCATCAAGATTTGGTGAAGGAATGAGTGATGTGTGTGGATCTGCCCTGTGAGAGACTCCCTGGCAGCCTGGGCATGGGAGGATGGAGGGTGGCATTTCAAGGTGCCCAGTCCACCCCTCTCAGGAGCTGCCGGAGGGCTCCTTTCAGCCCCCCTTGGAAATGGTTACTCGCACCCTAGGTGACTTGGTCCTGTGCTGCCCCCTCGTGTCCACTTCTAAGATTACAGCCCCAGGTCCTCCCCTCCACGGAGGAAACTGCCTGAGTGCTTTCCCTGCTTGTCTCGATCATTCCTAACAGCAGTCCTTGCTGAAATGGGGGTTATCACCCATTTTATGAATGAATAAAGCCCATATCTGTCTTTTATTCGGAAAATATATTATTGAGCACCTATTATTTGCCAGGCACTTTGCTAGGCACTTTGCTTCAGTACTAAACTTTCTGCCCTCACAGGGCTTGCATTTTGGTCTGTGTTGGGGAAGGAAGACAATAAACAAACAGACACACAGAATTGTGTACGTGTGCATGTGTGTATGTGTATATGTACACAGATGCATGCGTTTGTGTTTGTATGTGGATAGCACATTGCTGGCTTAGACTTCCACTGATTTGTCCAAGGTCACAGAGGTGCTGCTGGATTTGAACCCATTTGTAACGATCCCAGCTAATAACTACATAAGCCCTAACTCCGTGCCATGTGCTTATCCTCACAGCAACCTTACTGTTATCCCATTTTGCAGATGGGGAAACAAAGCACAGAGAAGCTCGAGGTCACTTAGCTGCTAAATAGCAGAACCAGGACTTTAACCCAGGAGCTTTGGTTCAAGAGCCTGTCTTCTTAACGCTGTGCTACGCAAACTCTGGGTGTTTTGATATTCAGGGCTTCAGTGATGGTGGCCACAAACCCAGTGCCACCCTCTCCTCTCACCCAGTGAAGAAGGACCTGAAGAGCCCATCCTGTCTCCAAACTATCCAAGATGGTTGAGTAGCCTCTTGTCCCATGACTTGAAGAGAGTGGGCAGGAGAGGGTGCCCCGGATGGTCCCTGCTCTCAGGGAGCCTGATGGGCTGGCCATGGGAACGGAACCAACCCTGCTGGGCTGTGAGGTGAGGAGCTCAGGTGCAGAGAGCAGGGAAGGCTTCTTGGAAGAGGTGAGGGCTGGGCCAGGCCTAGAGTATTGGGTAGGAATCAGATGTACATTTCCACGAGGGAATAGGGTGAGCTGAGGTTTGGAGGGAGGAAGAGTGAAGCTGCCCACGGGCTCTGAGCTTCAGGGCTTGCCCTTCAGGCTGAGGAGCCGGACCGCCTGTGGGCTGGGGGCTCTGGAAGGGAAGGACAGGGTCAGGTCTGGGCTATGGAAGAGCCCCTGGCTGCAGACTGGAGGGTGGTCTGGAGGCTGTGAGACCTGAAAGAGGGAGACCTGGTGGGGCCTGTTGCAAGCATCCAGGTGAGAGGGGCAGGGACAGCCAGGGGACAGAGATGAAGGGCTCACAGAGGCTGAAGCCAAGGGAAGTCTGGCCTGCCCCTCCCCCCACCTGTCTGGCTTCCATTCCTCCAATATCTCCCCTTGCTCTCTCCTCTCTTCGCTCTTGCATTATTAAAGAAAAATTATTCTGACACTTGTTAACTTTACTCAAGACTATTGCAATAGGGAAGAGAGACTGAGACCAACTCTGAGAGCAGCGAAGACAGCTGGGGACTCGTAAGCTAGGAGCAGAGTGAGGGCTCAGTGGACAGAAAGTTACTAAGGGGAGGCTTCAAGGGTAGGGAGGTGCTTGCTCAACTGGCCTAACAGGATTCTGCTCAAGGCAGGCCAAGGACGTGGGCATCAAGGGTAGGGGTATTCTTGCTAGACTGACTTAGCAGGATTCTTTGCTACAACGTGTTCACATACATGACCAGACACACATGATCACATGCACACACAGACATATACACACATGCCCCCCACACAAGAAATCACATACATACACACCCCATGCAGATGTACACATACACGTACTCAGAGGCACGTGTGTATACACTACATACATCCATGCCCACACAATGCACAATGTATACACAGACATACACACACACATACATGCGCTTCTGACACCCGGACCCTGACCCCTCCTTCGGGGGCCACAGCCACACACTGGGGCTCCTTGGGTACCTGAGGACTCGAGCCTGAATGGGGGCCCCCAGTGATCCTCTGCTGCCACCTTGTGGCCACTTCCCAGACAGCAGCACATCGGCGGCTCGAGCCTTTCCCTGGTTCCAGCCCCCGTGAAGTCCTGAGACCCAGGTCTGGGAAACTCTTAGCCGCCTCAGAGCCTTGCCCATCCAGCAGCTCCTGGTTTAGCTAATTGCTGTGGGTGATTAGTGGAGCCTGGAGCAGGGTGATGACCCAACTCTCACCACGACCCCCTAGTCCTTTTTGTGCCCCCTCACCTCCAGGCCTCCAGGGTGCTTTTCCCTCTGCTTGGGGCACCCCCAGGCCCCATCTCCCCCACTGCTCTGTGAGCTCTTTGCGGGCAGAGACGGTTGGGCTCCTCTCAGGATCTGGGGGCCTCATGTGGCCTCTGGAATCGACAGGTGCTCCGTGAGCTGAGGAGGAAGGGGAAAGGAGGAGGGGGAAAGATGGGCTTGATAAGCGGCTCTGCGCATCCCAAGAGACAAAGGATCCCAGGTTTAACACGGAGGGAGAACAAAAGCCTGAGGTTTTTTCCACATTCTTTTAATCTTGCTCTAAGGTATTACTTGCTTATTGATGTTTTTATTAGAAAATAGAGGGAGTCCTCATCTCTAAATGCCTCCCAAAGGCAAAAGTTATTGGATGTGATCTACGTCTGTTACCTCCATAGAAGAGGAGCCACTTAAGCTGTAATGGGGCAGGGGTGATCTTTGCAACGGAGTGTTTAAAACAATGAGAGGAAACCGCATTGTCAGGGTATTGAAAACTCAGTGCTGGCAACACCTGATGACTATTTGATATGATTTTGAGTAGGTAATAGAAGGAACCTTGTGGAAAATCTCTTTCAACTGATGTCTATCTCTTGGGGTTCTGATCTGTCTCTCACTGCCTCATAAAGAGAAGCATTTAGGTCTTTCTAAAGTCTGGCAAGTAGAAGGGCATCTTCTCTGACATTTGGCCAAGAATTAATTTTACAATGTTATTTGAACACCCATCATGTACCAGTTACCATTCCAAGGTGCTGGGAGAGAGCCACGCATAACACAGACAGGATTCCTGCCTTTGTGGGGCTTATGTTATAGAAGGGGCGACAGAGGGTAAATGCATCGACAGAGATGTATGAAATCCTGTCAGGTAGTGATGAGGATGTGAAGAAAACTACAGCAGAGTGAGGGGACTGAGAGTGACAAGGGCACAGTTGTAGGTGGCATGGCCTAAAAGAGGCCTCTCTGAGGAGGTGACACACCAGTGAGCAAGAAGGCGGGACACTTTGATGTATATCCTCAACAAAATATTTTGAGTTTTTTAAATCCTTAAAAATTACACGAGTAATTTAGGTTTATTATAGAGAATTCTGAAAGTACAAGTAAACAAACAAACAAAAGGGCCTATAACTGCTTTACCTGCAGGTATACATACGCCCGGAGTGGGGATGCCTCTTGGTGTCCACACCGGCTACAATTTAAGGCTGAATTACCCTGACTCTGAGAAATGTACTTTGGAATGACTGTGTGATTGATTGTCTGTTTTGAGCCAAGGACCCACTGTGCCCTGGGTGTTCCTGTCTTACACAGGTTTCCTGGAGACCTTTATGTCATCCGGCCCCCATGGGACTCTGAGTTTGTGACTCCTGCTGAGTCCTGGCCTTTTCACAAAAGGTGGGCATCAGGGAAGTGGCAGACACAGGCTGTGGGAAGACTGCATCCCAGGCAAATGTAAGAGGTGGCTGCGCTGAAAGGACCGACTGCGGCCACTTCAGTTCTTGAACCAGTCAGAGAGATGGCCAGGCAATTTCCCAGTGGAGAAACTGGATCACTCGCAAATAAATGTGTGAAGAAGTGCTCAGATTCATTTGAAGTCCAAGAAGTGCATTGAAACAAGTCACTTCGCTCTACAGCAGAGACTGGCACAACATTGTAAATCAGCTATACTTCAATAAATTAAAAACAAAAAACAAGAAAAAACAAACAAAAAACCACTACCACCTGTTGGATGAGCACGATAGCAAGCTGGACGGTACCACGTGCAGGAGCAAATCTGGGAAAGCGCCATGATGCACCAGCAGTGGAGGGCTAGTGGCACAAACAGAACGGCCGTTCTGGAGAACCATCTGAAACCAGCAACCCCACTGCTTGATTTATAGCCTGGAGAAATTCCCATGCAGGAGGGCACGCTTTGGGACACATGGGAAATAGGAAGCGCTGCAGGTGTCCATCCCTAGGAGAAGGAATGAGTCAATACAATATGGAGGGTGACCATCCTGGGATGCCACTGGCAAACAGCAGCAACCAAGGAGATGGACGGACAGCAGCTTGGACTAGATCTTAAAAGCAGGATTAAGTGAAAAAATAAGGAACAGAATGAGGTCTATCATGCAGCACCATCTGCGTACACATTAGCTTCTAGCATCTGGATATTTAGAACTGCACAGGCAATTCTGCTTGGTCTCCATCCCATTCCCCCTGGTCCCCATTATGAAATTGCCTTTCCTACCTGAATACTTTCTAGGGCTTCTCCTTTTTTCTCCCCCATGTTGAAAAATTTGCCATGCTATTGCCTAGAACGTCCTGGGTCCTTTTGCTCCATACACTCAGTTCTTTCTGCAGCTCAGAAGAGGTTCTGTTGCTTCTTTAATTCTAGAGTTTGTTTCATTTGTTTTAGGTTCTCACTCATGAGCACCATTTTTTCATTCGCTGGCTGTCTCTTCTTCCCCATTTTTCTGAAATGATCACATTATCAATTGCAATTTTTATTTACTTGTCTTTTTCTTCTGTGTTCTTCTCCGAGCCACCAATTCAACTCTGATGTTTACTGCCACCAGCGTGGCTTGGGTCCTGCCATCGTGTTTCTAGTTTCCTTGCCGCTGCCCTCATCTCACCCACCTCCTTCTGCATCTCATCTTGCTGCTTTCCGCAGGCTCCATGTCTTCTTGGGCTCTGTGAGGATGCCTGAAATGACTTTTGGAGGTTTAATCACCTTCTGGACACTGCCCCATATCTCCTGTACAATTGGTTTTTTCATGACTTCCATGTTGGTTGTTTTTTGTTTGTTTGTTTTTTGTTTTTTCCTTTTTACTCACCCTCAAGTAAAGCCAGAAAACAGATCTGCTCCCTTCTTACCGGGTTGGTGATCCAGTCCTACAGCAGGAGGGGAAGTTGATGTTTACAGATCCAGCTGTCAACTTTAATAATCATAGCCTAGCCAGTTATTTTACTCACACATGGGGGTTTATTGAGAAATAGCCAGAGGATTCCTAAACTGGGAGCTGTGAACTCTGGGGGACCCCAGGCAAACCCAGAGAACAAGGCAGGGAACTTTGCTTTTATAGGGAAAAGGGGAGGGTTGAGCGTGGCTGTAATAACCAAAGCTTCCACTGGCGGAAACTGAGAGTCCATAGTTTGGAGGTTTCTCACTGTCAGGCTGCTGTGGTCTCTGATTGGCAGGGCTACCCTCGGGCAGAGAGGATTTTTTCCCTTCCCGCTGATAGTAAAGTAGGCAACCTTCCTGTGGGAGTGTGGGCATAGGTGCCTTCTTGTTTGGAGTAACTGACAAAACACGACTGCCGTGTGAGAGCTCCCCTACAGGTCCGTCCCGACGCCAGTTTTAGCTGAGGTTTCTTTAATTCCACGCACAGTTCTTGTCTCTGGCAGATTTTCACACGGTTTCTTTGTGACGTCCTCTCAGTTCTAGTGTCTGCTTCTCTACCATCCTGAGATGCTGGATGGCAGAACTGTACGCCCCACCCCCCCACCTGCCCCCCACTGCCAAGGGCGCGTTCTCATGCCTCCTGCTGCTGCCCTGCACAGGACTCGGCCTCTCAGAAGCACTGCATCGTCGCCAACCTTGTCCTCTTTCTTCCGTTTGTGTGCAACATCTGAAGGTTAGAGAGGACAGCAACCAGAGTCCTGGTTGGCACAGGCCCTGGTTCAGGGAATAGAAAGTGGGAAAGCTGTGAAGGGTCTCCCTGATTTTCTCATCCAGATGGTTCTTTGCACTGGGAGCCTATAAAGTGGTCTTTAAAAAAAAAAAGCAAAACCAAACTGAATCACGTGAGTCCCTTCTTAAAGCAACTGATCCACTCGCCATTGCCCTCCTGTTAGAGTCCGAGTCCCCTAGACGTCACAGTTCTCCCCAACCTCCTCATGGCCTCCTCGCAGGTCTTATTTCCCCTCACTGCCCTACAACTTCATGTGGCTTCCTGAACCCTCGACACTCTTCACAGACCCCTGTGCCTTTACCCAAGCTGCTCCCTTGGCGGCAATGGCCTTCCCCTGCCCACCCCATCTCTACCTGGAGACGACTAATAAGATAGGGCTCAGATGCTTCTCCTGCAGGAACCTGGCTCTGATGTTCCTGATAGATGAGGTTCCCCCAACCCCACCCCACGCCGCGTTCTTCCAGTCATTCCTTACACATTTCCTGGATCCGATTTAGTTTCAAACACGCTGGCATCCCTTCTTACACTGTCCTGTGAGGAACAGGTCTCATTCACTGTGCCTTCAGGGCCCAGCAGTCGGTACTCAATCAACTGCCTGCAAAACTTAACAAAGGAGCCCACACTACCATCGCAAACCTGAGCCGTGCTTCCACCAGAGGGCAGCACTGCCACAAGTGTCACCTTGGGAACCAGTTCCAACAGTTGGTGATGCTGGGTTTCCAGGAAGGGCAGTCAGAGGACCCACAGCCTCCAGCCGGGCAGCTCCAGAATGTCCCAGGCTTCTGACCGAGGTCCTTCAGCTATGCGCTTGGCCTGCCCCAGGGACACACATCCCATCTAGTTCAATTTTAAGAACGTGTTAGCATCCAGGAAAGCATATGAGGGCCAAGGAAAGGGAGGGGCCATCTCCTGGTGGAGGAAAAGGCTCTGACTAAACCTCCAAGGGCTGTGTTAGGAAATGCAAGGGTGGAACTAACATCATGAAATTGGACATTTACTAAACTATTCCTTTTTGCTTTAGCATTAAAAAAACAAAAACCAAACCCTCATTACCGAAATTGCTTTAGAAATCTGAAAAGACCTATGCATAATCTGTCTTCCTAAAGACAGAAACTCAATCCCCCTCTGCTCTTGGGAACAGAATGTAAAAATAATCACCGGCTTTGGGTCTGAATGCCACCTCGATGGGGAGGAGGTGGGCTGTAGGGGGGCAGTGCCAGCCTTGCAAGGTAAGGTGGGCAGAAATTGGCATCCCAAACTGCCCTCTGCAAAATTGTCATTTAGCCAGGTTAAAAAAAGCTATTCCCAAACAGGCTGCTTCTGATGGCCTCGGAGCTGATGTGGAAGCCGCCAAATATGTGTATTTGTGGAGTTGTAAGTAGGTCAGATATTTCTGTCGCTAATTATTACTTGTGAAAAAATATGTCGTGAGCTTGCCGCAGGGAGAGAATATCGAAAGCAGCATTGATCTTCGGAAATTCCAGCCAGATTTATCCGTACGGGGCTGGCATCCCGAGGACTGTCGAGAGACGAAGAAGTGTCCTAAATCCAGGTCCACAGAGGGCAGTTGCAGGAACTCTAGCAGGAAGTCGGGAGACCTGGGTTCTAGCCCTTGATTGTCACTTCCCTCTTCTGGTCTTCAGTTTTCTCACTGGGTTAGATTTTTTATATTTAGTGCCAAGGTTCTGTCTGATGCCATGACCTCCTCGATGGAAAGTCATTTTCTGGGAACCCGTGCTTTCCCTTCTGTTTAAGGGATATATATTCCTGTTCTGGGAGATATAGGCAAGGAATCAGTTCCGAAGTGAGATAAAAATTTTTTGGCATTGAATATTAGCAGGAAATGTTGCTGTACTTGGATGCGACTCATGTGCCTAAATATTTGCTGAGTGTTAAATATGTGTTGGACACTGTGGCAGGCCTGCTGGGCACACAGATGCATGTGACGCTGCCCACTCCTTTGTGTATCTAGGATTGGTGGCTCCTTCTTATTGAGTTTCAGAGGGTGAGACGATGTGTCCAAGGTTGCACACATAGTAAGTCACAGGGTAGGGATTCACACCCAGCTTCTCACTTCAGTATCCTAAACCAGCCCCCATAGCTATGCTTGAGTGAGCGGTTAGGAGGGCAAAGATACCCCCTCCCCTTCTCGATGTGAAGTCTGGATACCAGGGCAAGATGCTGCTCTAATTAGTGTTATTTTACAGGCTCTGAGACTTGTCAGTGCTTTATGCAAAGTTATGCAGAATATGCAAATCAGGGGTGGCCCTGGTTATGTTGCTACCAGTACAGCACCTGTGATTCTCTGATCTGAAAAGTTCTGCCTGCAGAGCCTCCTGGTGGCATGGGCTGTGGGAAGGGTCCTGGGCGGCTTTCCACAAAGTCACACGCGCTCTCCAGTCCCCTCTAAGATTAGTCGTGTCCAGGAGTTGGAATGTAAACGCCCTTTCCATACAGACGGTATTAACCCCAAATATCTGGGCAGGAATGAATTTAGCTGAATTGAAAAGTTCTTGTTTTCCTTTTTAAATAGGTGGGCCTCAGTTTCCTCACTTTCAAAATGGGTAAGTTGGTCTCAATGATCTTTAAGCTCCTGCAATAACTACGAGTCTTCAGAATCCTGTAATGGGCTTTGGGAAAGTAACATCCTCTCTCTTTCTCTTCAGTACTCTGCTTACGATGCTTTACCCCTACCTCTCTCCAGCACTCTTCACCACCACCCCTTGTTCATGCCCCACCCCCACCCCCCAAACTATTTGGCCTTCTGCAAACTGCTGTGCTTTTTTTTCCTCCCATGCTTTGCACATGCCGTTTCTGCACCCTGGAATGCCTTTCCCTCTCTTCTCCAATGTCTAGCTTCTTCTCTTCCTTCATGGACCAGCTGAGATGTCACCTACTCCTGCCCCGCACCCCTGGCAAGACCAGGCAGCCTCATCCCCAGTCCTCTCGAAAGCATTTACTAGCTGGCTACCCAGGAGGTAGAAAAGCCCAGGAGGTGTTAGGCCCACTGGGGACAGAGACCCCAGGCACGTGGCCCAAGACTGTCAAAGTAGTCATGCATCAATATTTAAGGAATTAACAAATCAAAGAAGAAATGCATCCACTCATTTTACTTTAGACTTGTCCAAAGGAAGCAGTTGCAATGAACTCCCCCTACCTAGCCTGTGACTTTGGACTAAAAATAGGTATAGGGACACCAGGCTCCTCGAACTCCCTAATATGAATTTTAATTTTTAATAACTTGAGAAATCAGTGAACTATACCTATGGGAAAATGATGAGGAATCGGCCACATAAATTAATGGAAAGTGTGTGTTCACATTATCTAACTATATTAAGTGTGAATAATAATTAATTATAGATTCTACATGCGGTCTTGTCTTCGAGAATTCAATGTGAAGGAATTTAAAAAGTCATTCATCACCCTCCTGTGCTCCACCCCAGGCCATAACATAAAAAGCAATGGCCAAAGAATTTTCCATAATTTATGAAAATCATCGTCTTAGAGAAAAAATAACTCTCATTAGGAGCATAATAACTTGGAAAAAAGAAGCGGCACCAAGTATGGTAGTTAATGCTGCTGTAATCACCTGACCACCCTCCCCTTTCTCCCCTGCATTTATTCATTCTCCCATTCACGCACTGTACCCTGCGGTGTACGAGGTGGTCTAGTCAGTGGATATGAACATGAACTCTAGAGCCAGATGGTTTGAGTTCAAAACCAAGCTCATCTACTTTAGCAGCTGCATGGTCTTAGGCAAGTTGCTTAACTTCTCTGTTCCCCACTTTCCTTACATACAAAATAGAGATAATAATAGCTCCTATTGTGTAGGGCTGGTGTGTGCGTGTGCGTGTGCGTGTGTGTGCGTGCGCGAGGGTAGTAAATGAGCCAATACACGTAAAGTGTTTAGCACAGAGACTAAGCACCCAATAAACACTAACTCTGGTTGTGAGCCTGGCGCTAATACTGGGCGCCACTTAAGGTGGACTGGGTTTCTGTCCTCGAAGAGTTTGCTGACTGGTGAGGGAAACAGACTATAAATAAGCAAGCTCATTTAAAATCACAAGGTGTGTGTGTTACGTATGGGATGAGGAAGGTGCTACGACAGGGGGTGATGGGGCTTCTTACGTAGGGGGGACGGGGCCACTTCTCTGAGGAGGTGACATTTTGGTCAAGATCTGAAGGGTGAGAAGGAGCAGGGGGTAGTGAAGAGTCAGGGCAGAGGTTTGGGGTCTTGGCTTGTGTGTTATTCTCTACCCGGGCTGCCCTTCTCCTGTTTCCATTTTTTTAAAGTGTGGACCTGCCGTGTCAGCTGTTAAGACAGACCGAGGAGCCACAGTGATAAAAACACTGCTGTAAAGGATATAGAAAAGTCGATGGACAGTGGCACAGATTGGATCATAGTTTATGCTAAAGCCATGCCACAAGGCAGTGGGGAAAGGACAGAGTCTGGAAAACTGGCCCGCTCCAGGGGGAAAATAAAGCAAATTCTGCCTTTCCCCACACAAAAGCTGGACTCCAGATAGATAAAAGACATAAAGTTAAAACTCTAAAGGGCGTGGAGGAAAATTGGGGATAATAGGTTTCTGGTTTGGGGGGGTAGGGTGGGAAAAGACTTCCTAACCAAGACCAGAAAGGTACAATGATCCAAAACATTGTTAAAGTCGACTGTACCGCAATCAAGGACTTCTGTTCAGCAGAGGAGAGCATAGGCAAAGTAGGCAAACAGATGCCAAGCTGGGCATATACGTAATACGTCTGTATTATGTCTGAAACACAAAGTGATTATTACCTGTAATGTACAAAAGACTACACCTGGTCAATAGGGGGGAAATCCCAGTACATTCAATACAAATGGCCATGAAGCTCATGAAGAGATGCACACACGTGCTAAAATCCAAGACACAAATGAAAACAACACAAGGAAGCCAACTTCTACACCTCAGAAGGGCGACAGCAAGGATGCAGAGAGAAGGGGATGTGGCTGGGAGCCGTTCTCAGGAACACAGAGGACCGCAGCACGAGGGCAGTTGAGCCGAGAGACCAAGGGCATCCTGAAGGCCTGTCACTGCCCCAGGACAAGTCACACCCATAGCCCAGGACTGGGTGTGCCTGGAGGAAGGGAACCCCCTTCCAAATCACACAAAGTACCGCCTGCCAGCCTAGCTATTGGTTTGTGGGGCAGCATCTGCATGGAGGGGTTCACCCTTTGCTGGTTCATTCAGAGCTGCCATTTGGGTTACAGGGCCCTGACCTTTAGAAAGCCATTCATTCACAGTTATGGAAATTAAATATTTATACAGCAAGACCACTCCTGGATGTCTGTCCCAGAGACATCTTATCGGACAGCAGGGAACCCGTACGAAGCTGCCACAGCTGCAGAGTTTGGAGGGTTGGGGACTTTGGAGACCACCCAGGTGTGCATCTCTGAGGAAATGGATGAGAAAAATGCAGCAGATTCTCACCACGGAATACTGTGCATAGTTTGAAGCAACTATTATACACCACTAAACACACTTTGGTGATGAGTGGAAAAAAAAAAGAAAAAAAGAATCAGACTGAGAGCTATAGCATAAAATTAGTCATGTTAATTAAAAGCATATACAAACACAGCATGACATGTTTTCTAAGGATTCATACATATTTAAGAATATATATCAACCACATCAGGAAGGATGCCTACGGGAGGAGGGGAATGACAGTGGGGATCCGGGATGAAGGAGAAAAAAAATTTAAAAAACAGAACCATGAACCTGTGGAAAGGGTCCTGGCCAGTTCCACAGAGACAATGTGCTGGGGGTGAGGAGATGAGGGCCTTGGCTCCCTGCACCTGAGTCTGATAAAAGTGGAAAGACAGCCACTATGGAAAACAATTTGGAGGTTCCTTAAAAAACTACAAATAGAACTACCATATGATCCAGTCATCCCACTCCTGGGCATATACCCAAAGAAAACCATAATCCCAAAAGAAACTTGTACCATCATGTTTATTGCAGCACTATTTGCAATAGCCAGGACATGGAAGCAACCTAAATGCCCATCCACAAATGAATGGATAAAGAAGATGTGGCATATATACACAATGGAATATTACTCAGCTATAAAAAGGGATGAGATGGAGCTATATGTCATGAGGTGGATAGAACTACAATCTGTCATACAGAGTGAAGTAAGTCAGATAGAGAAGGACAAATATTGTATGCTAACTCACGTATACGGAATCTAAAAATGGTACGGATGAACTCAGTGACAAGAACAAGGATGCAGATACAGAGAATGGACTGGAGAACCCGAGGTATGGGAGGGGGCAGGGGGTGAAGGGGAAGCTGAGACGAAGCGAGATAGTAGCACAGACATATATATACTACCAACTGTAAAATAGATAGTCAGTGGGAAGTTGTTGTATAACAAAGGGAGTCCAACTCGAGGATGGAAGATGCCTTAGAGGACTGGGGCGGGGAGGGTGGGGGGGACTCGAGGGGAGGGGAGTCAAGGAAGGGAGGGAATATGCGGATATGTGTATAAAAACAGATGATTGAACTTGGTGTACCCCCAAAAAAATAATAAAAAAAAAAAAGAAAAAAAAAAAGTGGAAAGACAACAAAACTGATACAAAAGCATGATCCACCCTGTCCACTGAGGCTGAGCCCACACCTTTATCCTTCAAGGGCTGGGCACTGTTTCTTTTCTCCTGCGAGAGCTTCGGGTACATGCTTCGCTCTGCTTGGGAAATCGTGAGCCTCTTGAAGATGGAAAATTATTTATTTGTCGTCTATCTTTCTACCGGTTGCAAGCAGCAGCCCTCATAAAAGCTCGCTGCGTTGAGTTCCTTGCACTTTAGAGCAGCCTGCACCCCCGCGCACTGATGAGTACACCAAGTACAGGGACGGGGGAAAGTGGGGGACACCCTGACCCCCTGTCTCCCGTCTACGGAACTGGCCGGTCAATTTGTTCGCCTTTTACAGTGTTCATCTCAGGCGTTCATTCTAAGGCTCCCCCACGGAACTGTCGGTGTCCCGATGGAAGGACCAGACCTGTTTGGCTTCCTCCTGGATCCTCGCACCCCACTGGTCCTGCCTCGCTGACCGTGCTCATAGTTAGATGTCAAACAGATGTATCAATAAATGAACGAGCAACGAGCAAACTGGGTGAGTCTGCACCTTTGGCGAGCAGGTCGTCCTTCTGGGGAGACGCACATGATTTCTTGGAAGGAACAATGTCTCGCAAAGGAATGAAAAAGGTCATCCTTTGATGCATTATGTCTGTAGCTTTCCAGGGAGAATCTGCAAAGCCTCGGCCCACTGTGTGCTGTCCAGAGAGATCTGGTAACAGGCACCAGTGAGGCCACTGGGTTCTGGCTCTCCATCCAAATGCCGAGACTTATTAAGACACAAAAATAAAGTGTGAGGTGCAGAGCTGGAAGGTATGATCAGTGCTTATGATGCAGACAGACAGGCTGGGAGGGGAGCTCGTTGGCTGCAAAGCACACCTTTTCCTGTACATAAACTCATTGCCATGGCAATTGTTTTCTCCGCAAGTTCCCTCCAAGCAGCCATTTATGTTTCTTGATTTCCACACAAGGATGACCTTGTTAGGTCCTGTTAGATAGAAACAAGACAAATGCACTGACAACATGGCTTCCGGTGCCGTTTCCCTCCGGCTGATTACAACATGCCTGAGATGCCCCTTCAGGTGGATTAAAATGAGAAGCTTGATGGTTAATTTAAATAACAGTGTCAGCTCTGCCATCTGCGGAGGGTCCCCAACCCCTCAGCTGTTCCCCATCAGCGAAAGGATCTGTCTTCTGGTCCAGTACGTTTATAAAAGCCCGGGCCAAGAGACCCCAGGACTCTCAAATACCAGTGCCGGTGCTGTAAGAACTGGATCCTTATGGGAACCTGCAGTATCTCAAAGTTGCAGTGCTAGACCCTTTGCCCAGCATCCCCTTAGGCCTGGCAGTTTACTGATGTCATCCGTTTTCACCCCTGTTAAAGGAAACCTGGGTGCTTTGACCTGTTATTGCTGTTCTTTTAATGATTGGCATAAATATTACTTTCTAATTAGGCAGACTTTTGAATTTTTTTTCCCAAAACATTTGTTGGGTTATTTCACTGTCTTGCTTTTCCAAATAGTCTGTTTCCATTCATCTCCGATTTTAGCGGGACCGCTCCCTGGGGAGGTGAGAGGGAGAGATGCATGTCTCTTTCTTCTAGAGACTGGGCACTGCTCCAACCTGGAGGGGCTGGGCACACCTACACCCACCGCAAGTCCTAGGCTGCCTTTGCCGGAAGAGCCTTTTGCGTGGCAGGGAGACTGAGGCCATTAGGTGTGGGCCACAGCGGCTCCCCAAGCCACCCCCCAGGCAGGAAGAGATGGGCAGGCCCTCTCCTGGAAGGATGGGAGACCGAGGCCGGCGCTCCTCTCCATCCACGACCTGCCAGTCTTATGGGTCTCCTGGGCGCCATTCCCACCATTGTCTCAACTGATGATCACAGCAGCTCCTGGACCCGTCTCCTGGTGGGCTGGCATCCAGCCTCGCAGCCTTCCTTCTTTTGATCACGGCAGCCCCCCAGCAACTTTCTTTGAGGAAATGCCCCTTCCTCACTTGATGTGGTTCAGGTAGGCCATCCCTAGACGTTAGGGTTTAATTGGTCTGGGGGACGGCTGGAGCACTGGGATTTTTAAGAATGCCCCAGGTGATTCTAGAAGGTAGCCAAATTTGAAAACCACCGCCTCTTCACCTGGCCCAAGGACGGACAGATAAACCAAAGGGGGCCAATCTGAGTCCTTCCCTGGGATTTCACTGTGGATAGAAGGTCTTTCTTTCAAGGCTGTTAGTGGGAACGAGGTCAGCCTGTCTGCCCTCAGCCCCTGTCCGCCCCCCTGCAGCTGCCCCTCTCCTCACACCCGCTTCCCAGCCACCCCTGGATCACAGGTAGCCCTCAGAATCACTGGGCTACTCCTTGGAAATGCACCTTTGTGCATGGTATTTCTGTCTCTGGGAAGAGCGTCTTTCCCACGAAGTCTTACAGAAGCTGGAAGAATCAGGTAGGCACGATTTATCCGTGCTGGACTGGGTCTGGGCTGCTCCCCTGGACTGCCCCAGCCCTGGGGGCTCTGCTGAGGACTTCACCACTGGGTTGTCATCGTCTGTTCACACCTGTGCTCCTGCCAGACTGTGGGCTCCTCTGAGGCAGGGGTGCGTCCTGCTCTCGTCCACCCCCTACGTTTAGCTCGCAGCTGGGCACGGGGTGGGGTCTGATGAATCTTGGTCTGGTGAGTGAGCCACATGTAGCTCCCAGAAGCATGGGGGCAGCGCCAACCATGGGGCTGGGGCTCATTCTGCCTGAGAAGGAGGGGGAGGTGAGAGTGGTAGAGAAAAGGGTGTCACAAAACAGTGCGGAGAGGGAGCCGGAGGGAGAGGGAGGAGTTGGGGGAGGGCACAGTCCTCAACGCTTCTGTCCCTTTCTTCACCTGACACATTTTCCGCGTTCCTACTCTGTGCCACACACAGAAAGTTTCCCAGAGGTGAGCTAAGGCACAGATGATTAAAATAAAACCATCAGTCATTTGGCCTTTTGGAAGAAACAGTGGGGGATTCGCAGAGCCCAGCCTTTCTGGTGAGCGTCTTGATTCTCCACTCTGCAGGGCAGGGCGGCACACGGCTTCGCAGAATGAGGTACCACCTTAGACGTGAGAAACGGGGCATCCAGAGTGTCTCCTGACACTTTGAAGGCCTCCAAGATAATACTGGTTATGTTTCTGGTTTCCTGGCTTGCTGGTTTCAAAGTACGCAGCCACATGCAGCAAACATCACGGCACTGCCTCCTAATCTTTCTCTCTCTGGCTCCAAACCAATGGGGTCCCTAAAGGGAAATCAGAGCAACCATGAAAAATGACCGTTTATAAACCTGCTGTTTTATGAAAACTACGTTTATAAAGCCACAGAACAGAAAAACAAAAAGGAACTGATGAACAGGAACTCAAAAGAGGGTTGTTTTGGTTAAGATCAGAACTCCAACGTAATGTAGCTTAAGAGAACGAGGTAGTTTGATTCCCTGTCTCAGGAATATGAATGGCTAACGAATAAAAAAGTGGCTCAGGTTGGAATAAATAAAAGGTTTTATTTGCCTCACATGAAGCTCAGAGGCGAGCAGTCCAGCGTAGGTGAGAGGGCTTAAAACTGTCCCCCCTGCTCTACCCCTAGCTCCCTCTCTCAGCCCCAGCCAGCTGCCTTGTGTTTGCAAGGTGGCTGGAAACCTGTAGCCCATACCCACGGGGCCGGGTGGAGGGTGGAAGTGGGAAATAAATGTGGAAAAGGAGAAAGGAAGGATGTGCACCAGTGGAGGTGTGATTATATTTCTGGGTCAGTTACCTATGGCTGTGTGACAATTCACTTCGAAACAACAACCACGTATCATCGTGCATGAATCTGCGGGGCGGCTCGGAAGTTCTGCTGATCCCAGCCAGGCTGGGCTGATCTCGGCTGGGCCCGCTCACGTGTCTGAGAATTCCAGTCAGCATGTTCCTCTGAGGGCCACCTTCCGGGGGTGCCAGGAACGCACTGGGAAATAAACTAAGGTTCTATGAGCAAGTTAGTTTGGGATCTGCTGGGTGAAACAAAGTTCGCTTATTCATTGATCCAACAAACATTCATTGAATGTTTATTATATGCCATTGTTCTAGGGCTTGAGAGCACATCGGTGAGTGGAGCTAAAACACACAAAAGTCCCTGCTTGGAGATTATAGTCTAGTAAAAAGGTTGAAGAGTTTTCTTTTCTGAGGGACTTCTCAGAGCCTTTGATATACTAACGGGCATCACCCAAAGGAGACAAGGCATGCAGTGTTGTCTGGGGTTACTGGACCCCGGAACTCTTGTTCTGCAGGGCACTGGCAGAACTGATGTTCTGTGAAATAGACTTTGAGAAACCTGGTCCAGCCTCCTGTTGTACAGATGGGGACGTTGAGGCCGTGTTCAAGTTCACCCAGGCAGGGCTGGCTCTGGTGCATGGTCTCCTGACTCACTGTTCAGGGCCCTTCCACATCCCTTGATCTTATGTTTTCTGTTTTTTTTTTTTTCTTTAAGGCCAAACCTGGCTTTAGAGTGCCTGAAATTTGCGAGGCTGTGATGAACTTAGATGCTTGAGATCAAGACTGCTCCTAAGCCCTCCAACGGGGCGTCCGGGACTGGAGTCTTGTGTAGATGTCACACATCCAATCTCATTGATCTTGTGACCTCTCCCCAAGCCCACCATCATTGATATGAGCCACTGTGACTGTCTCTTGGGAAAAGAGGCAAACTGGGACATGGGAAGAGAAGTGAGATTCTTAGGGGAAAGGCCAACATCTTGGTGCTTGGGGAAGTTGTCTGCTTTCTTGATTAAACTTACAGTGTCACTCTCCTCTGTGGACATCCTTGGGTGCTCTGATGTCCCTCAGTCTGTTCCCTGAAGTATGAGCACCATGTTTAGTGTCCAGAATCTTCTAAGAGCTTGCAATGTACAAGGGTGTTATTCATGCAGTGACCACGCCAGTGGGCAGTGGTGTTGGAGCGCAGAGGAGGAAACTGGGGTTCGCAGATATAAAACCAGCTGCACGATGTCATCAGTGGGTGACATCACTTGGTGGAGCTGGGACTTGGACTCAGGCCTGCCTGTCCCCTCAAAACACCCACGCTTGTCACTAAGTGAATGATTTTTAGGAGACTCTTTATCTGTGAAGTAGGAACAAGGATTCCAGCACTGAGGACGTCAGAAGGCTTGGGAGGATCAAATGAGATGCTATTTGTCAGAGAATGTTGACAGCAGCATTAACTTTATGTCCCAGGCCCTGTTCTAGGGGCTTCTCAAATATTGTGGCAATAATAAACATCACATTTTGCTGACAGGGAAACTGAGCTCCATGGGGGTGAAAGCACTACTTGTCCAGAGTCACCTGCCAGTGATGGCAGAGATCTTAGCTTGTCCTAGTTGAAAGCTGACTTCTTCCCATGGCCTCGCATGGCCTGCCATGCTGCAAAGGTGATTGGCTTCTGAGCAATTACTATTCTTGAAAATATTCCATGAGCCAATCATTTAAGAACATAGGCTGCCTTAACAACCTGAAGTAGGGGCTCCTGACCTCCATGACCGCCTGGCATCCTTCTCTTTCTGGAATTTTCCACCTCTCCTTTCCCCCATGCACTTGCTTCCTGAAAACATTGAAAGCTTACAATAAAAGAAAACAACTGGTTTCACCAGAAACAACAGCCCCTTCAACCGGCTTCTTTCTTCTCTAAATATTTCTTGAATATTATACCTTTGATTTCAAGACATTTCAACAGCCCCCCTAAAGGATCTCAACATTTTCCCTGAACTAGAAATATAAAAAATAAAACAGTCTACTGGGAAGAAAAGGAAAATTGTATGTTCTTTTGTTTACACGAGTGTACAGAAAATCATTACAGATCTCCATGTGGCCATGGTGATTTTCCATTGTGATATGGAAAGAGAAATGGATAAATGGGAGTTTGCAACCAATCTCAGGGGATTTCTTTTCTATTTGGGTGACCCCTGAAAGGCTCCTGAGCAGAGAGCTATTTTTGAAAGAAAAGAGGAAATGCTGAGGGGCGGCCACCATTAACAATGGTTCACCCAGATGCTAACGTATTCTGATGTTTGCTTGTTTTTATTTTTATGTAATCTGATGTTTTGATGTAATTGTTGGCATTTTGTTTTTGACCTTAAAACAGTATAATTCATCTTGGGTATGCCAAGAGAGGCAATGGACTATCGGTGATCAAGATGCAATCTATTTTCTTAAATTATGACCCAACCACATTCATTGAGATGATGTCGAGTGAGGTTCATTGGTGGGGATGGGGATGTGGCGCTATTTTGCTCTTTACTCACTTTGATCATGATTTACCCTTCGGTCACCTGGAATAGGAGCTTATTTCCACTCCCCCAAGGCTTCCACTAAGAGGCCTTTACATGTGGGGAGAACTTGAGCCACGTCCTGAATTCTGGATGCAAAATGTGCAGATTCAGAATGAAGAACTGCTTTCCTAAAATTTCAAGCTATGTACATTTCAGGCATAGAGGACTGAGCATTGGACTGGGAGTCAGTTAATGAAATCCTCCGACAAGCCCTAAGAAGAAGGTTTTTATCGTGACCATTTTACAGATGAGGGTACCGAGGCGTGGAGAGTTGAACTAATGTGCCCAAACCAGCAAGCAGTGGAGCCTTGGATTCAAGTACAGGCTCCTCTCTGCAGAGGCTGGGGTGTCAAAGACCAAGCACAGATTGCTGTGTGACCTCGGGTCAATCCCCTTCCTTCTCTGGGCCCTAGTTTCCTCTTCTCTAAAATAAGAGGGCATGGCTGGCTGTTTTCTAGGACCCTTTCTAGCACTGACTACAGGTAACATTTCGTGATCTTCCTCAAGTCCAGCAGGCAACCAGACTTTAACAGGGAGTTGCAGTGACATTTCTTCTCCAGAGTCTGAAGAGAGTGAATTTAGTATGGAGGGAGAGAAGTAGCATTTAGTAACTGAATCTGTGTGCTACATATTTTACACATGTACTTGATTGCCATTCAATCTTCACTATAACTTAATGAAGTAAATACTTTTATCATCCCCATTTTACAGATGTAGAAACTGAGGTTCAGAGAGGGGATGCTTGTTCAGCTGAGGAGTAATGGAGCCAGTATTAGCTTCCATGTTCCCACAGTAGCCTGTTCTTCCCCCATCAAAGAATCCTTTGTAATTGCCTGATTATCTGTGTCCAGTCTAGACCATGAGTTTTGAGTGGCAGGGACTGTGCTTTAGTCTCTCTGTTTGCCTAGGGGCCCACACAGGGTTTGGCCCGAAATAGATGATCAATAAAGATTGTCAAATGGATAAAAGAGTGCAACACCCCAGTGCTCATTCTAACCACCAAGCTAACTGCACCGGGTCTTGGTTGGAAGGAAAAAAGCAGGTGTGAGGAGAAGGTCTCAGAAACAGTCTTTATTTACAGGGTCAACACCATGAACTGATTTGGTTCCCAAACCCAGATGCCCACTTTGTTTCGCTAGTTTGGAATTGAGCTCAAATGGGCAAAATGTTGTGTCAAAGGCTTCTATTTTCTCTAAATAAATTCCAGGTAAACCAGGGGGACTGTGACCTCATTTCCTTCTCCTGCTGGCTGTGATGTAGTTAGAAAGCTTACTCTTGAGTTTTAATTTTTCCTTTGTGCTTTTCAAAATTTTCAAAGTTTTGTATAACGATTTTTTAAAATTTATTTCTTTTATTGGTTGTGGGGGGTCTTATTTGCTGTGAATGGGCTTTCTTTTTAGTTGCAATGAGTGGGGACTACTCTTCGTTGTGGTGCTTAGTTGCTCCACGGCATATGGGATCTTCCTCGAGCAGGGATCGAACCCGTGTGCCCTACATTGACAGGCGGATTCTCAACCACTGCGCCACCTAGGAAGCCCCTGCATAATGCTTTTTTAAAAAGCAAATTAAATGCTTACTTGTTTTAAGGTAGGATCAATAATGAGATCTGATCTTCAACCTTCAATGCTTTGGAAAACAGCTAACTAGTGACTGGGGGTCGCATATTCATAAGAACTGTGGCACTGAATTAAAGAGTACTTTTTTGAAAGAAGAAGAAAAAGAAAAGGAATCAAGACTCCATCTGGCAGAAGGCGGCACAAGTGGAAAACCTGCTGCTACCGCTGATGCCCACAAGAGGGCGCACAGGGTCATCAGGAAGGCGAAACTCAAGTCCAATATCCACCCCAGCAGCTGTGAAGGACCAAAGAGCTGGTTCTGGAATATCAACCATGACCCCACCTCTCCAGCACGTTGCAGTTTACCTTAGGCTCTTTCTCCTCCCCTTGTCACTTGAGACCACAAGGGTTTCCACCCCTGGGGCATTTGTGGTTCTCTCTTCGCCTAGTGGGGGCACTGCTGGCATTTTGTGTGTGTGTGTGTGTGTCTGTGGCAAGCAGAGGTATAAACAGGCTCCGCAAGCTGTAACAGCTGGCTGTACACCTGGGAATTCATTCATGAAGATATGGCCCTCCCACAAATGGCACCTCCTTGTTAAAACTCTGGGTTTGCAACAACCATATTAGACATTTTTCACCAGCCTTGTCAAAGTCAACCTGGCTTTCGAGAGTAGAGGAGGGAAAACCAATGAACAGATGACAGCCTTGCACCGTTTATCCTGAAGGGGAAAGTCGCAGGAGGGCCTGAGGTGGGAAAGCAGGGAGCCTATCCTTTCTCTACAACACTGAGTCAACCTGGCTGAAGTCCACTGTGGGCACTTTGCTTATGTCATCTCTTTTAGGGCCCACAACAATCCTGGGAAGGAGGTATCAGTATCCCCACTTTACAGATGGGAAAGTTTTAAGTCATCTACCCAACATCCCCCTCCCACCCACTCCCCCGCCCCCAGCTCTTCAGGGACACATGGAAGGAAGATTTTAACCCCGAAAGAGCCCAGGCTTCACCACTCCCACCACTGCCTCTATTGAGGCAGATCCTGGACTGGGAGTGACTTTCCAGAGAAGGGATAAAAAAGCAGGGGTGGGTTAGGACTCAAGCTCCTGACTCAGGAGGCCAAATTACCCACTCCAGATCCCAGCAGGCTGCAGGGAGGCCATCGCTGGTTCAAGTGTTCTGCGAGCCAGTGCATGAAATCTTTTATGTTTTCCCCCATTAATGCATTCTGTACTTACACTTCTTACTATAATTACTGTGTGGTAATTAACAAGGGAAAATAACACATCTGGGTCTATACTGCAACTCCAAACAGATGTACGAGATGCAGAGGCGCGTGGAGGCCCTTTCAGTTATTTGACAAATAGGTCTTGAGCAGCTACTACAGAGCAGCCTGTTGAGGTGCTGGGGTCCTCAGCGAGCCACCTGGGCAAGGTCCCTGGCAGGAGGGTGAGGGATGGCAGGTAGACAGTGGGTCTGCAAACACTTCAAAGATGTCAGTTCTTGATAAGTGCTGGGAAGACAATAAGACTGGGTGACAGGCGACCAGGACGGCCTCTTCCTGAAGGTAGCAATTGAGCTGCGTCTGCAGGGGTCTGGGGAGAAGCAGGCCAGGCTGGGGGAAGGGCAAGTGCCAAGGCCCCTGGGTGGGAGTGTGGCTGACAGAGGCCCAGTTGCCTTACTCTCCTCTCTCGCTCCCCATTCTTGCAAAGGAGCCCACAGAAAGCCCCTGCTCTCGGGGTCTGGTGGGTCTGACTCCCTGGGCCTGGTGTGAAAGCCCCCCTGCAAAATGGCCAGACCCTGACGAAGGCCTACTCTGCCCCCAGCTCTGAGGGGGCCTGTAGATATCTTTTCTTTCATTTGCAGTTCCTTTGGAGGGGGGGTGCGTTCCAGGTAGAGGGCAGAGCAGGTGCAAATGCCCAGAGTCAAGAGAGAGCACGGGAATTGGGGACCTAGAAAAGAGAGTTGGTGGGGCCGGAGCTGGGGTGTGAGGGAGAGTGCCGGAGAGCTAGGTCTGGTGGGCTCTGGAGGAAGGCAGCTCTCCTGGTGGGGGGGGGGGTTGTTCTCCGTGGTGGTGGTATTATTATTATCCCAGTCCTGCAGGGAGTGACTTGCATTTGCGGCTGGAGGCTGGAAGCACAAAGTCCCTGGGGGGAGGGAAGCCCTAGGCCAGTGCCCTCTCAGCCTCCTTCACTCTCTCCCAGCCTCCCGCCCTGGTCCAGACACCCACAGAGGTTTTCCAAGGCCACCCCCTCCACCAAGGGGTGGAGCCAGCATTTGAAAAGGGGAGTCCTTGTGGGTCATGGGGAAACTGGGACCTTCCCAGAGGCAGGGACTGGGGCAGAGGATGGGGGGGGGGGGCTGGGGAAGGGACAGAGGAGGGAGAAGGGACAGGGACGGCGGGATTTGCCTGCACCACCTTTTAAAGTGAGGACTAACCCCCCAGCCAGGCCATGAGGACCCTTGGGTCTTTCCTTCCCAGGGTTTCAGTTTCTCCTTCTGGACAGGGAGGGTTGGACCAGAAGGCCTCTTCCAGCCCTTTCTGTTGGTTTTTCTAAACTTTTAGTCCCCTGGTTCCTAGTTTGGGGGGTGTGGTGGGGGTGGATGGGTGGGTGGGTAGGCACAGTGAGAAATGCCTCATGTAGACAGAAGTGGGGGTCCAAGGGGATCACTGCTCTGTTCCATGGACCATGGCCTTCTGGCTTCTAGTAATTCTGTACCCAATCTCCCCTCCTCCCTTCACCCTTCCTCCTTATCAGCTTATCCTGCTTCCTTCTATGGGCCCCGAGGGACCCTCTACAATTAGCTCTCCTGCCCCGGGCTCCCTTATAAACTCTCCCTGAGGGTCCCTGCTCTCCTTCTGCCGGCGTCGGATGCCACTGGGGACATCCCCAGGCGGCGGTGGCGAGCGCTCTGCTCTAGGATACAGGCTCGCAGGTGCCGCGTCAGCGCTGCTGTGCTGGGCCCTGTGGGCGGGTTGAGGGTGCCCGGGGGTGGGGGTGGGGGTGGGGGTGGGGGTGGGTGGGCGAAGCTCAGGGGAGGACGCCAGGCAGCCCACACCCCAGCCCCCTCCCTCGCTGGGACCCCTGGTTCCACCCCTGCCCTCCAACCAGGACAAGTGAGTGCGGCTGGGAAACGGACACTCGGTTTATATCTGACTTGCTGTTGACCTTGGACTTTCTCGGATTTGTTTCCTCTTTAGTAAAATATGGAGAGCGCGTAACAGTACTAACCCCAAGAAGGAGTGCGTGCTGGCCAAAACCGCTTTGTGCGGAAGGGTTAGTACTGTCTATTGGGGGAGGGGGCTCCCTTGGTCGGCTTGCCGCAGGGTGGCTACGATGACGGATTTGGAATCAAGCCGCCTGAATTCCCGGGTCTGGGCTGCATGACCGGGGCGGTTCACTCCACCTCTTCTCTGGGCCTCAGTGTGCTCCTATGTGAACGGGGGATGCCGTTAGACACCGACAGCCTCAGTCTGAGACATCTGTGTGTTCATTCATGTGACGTGCGTGCGAGAGCGGCTGGTACAAGAAGTGCCTACTAAGTGTTCGCTCTTGTTCCTGTCACCCAGCTTTGCAGGTGGGGATTGCGAGGCGCGCGTTCCTGTGCCCTACCCTCGGGCGCACAGCTCATAACAGACTCCTTCGGCAACGTCTTCGCGGGGTCAAGCTCGCCCACTGGGATTCCTCGTGTTGCTCCCCTGTTGATCTCTGCCCCCAGCCCACTCCTGTGTCCTCTCCAGGTTGTCCTGCTGAGGATGAGCCACAGCCTCTGGAGAAGCAGAGATGCCCAGCGGTGGGCGAGCTCTGAGCTCTTGAGGGAGAGTTTAAGGCAGCCTGTCAGGCTCAGGCTCTTGACCTAGAGAGCGCCCCTTGTCTCGACTGTGGGGGAGCAGTGGGGAGAACCCTGGGCTCTGAACTATCCCTGGAGCCTCCTGCTGGCTTTGCGGAGGGATGAAAAGATCCCAGGTTATGGAGGCAGACAGACCTGGGTTTGGATTCTGCCTCCACCACTTGTGCTTGGTGTCGTTGGGCAAATACTTCCCCTCTCAGAGCCCAGTTTTCTTAAGTGTAAAGAGAACAGTAACATCTACCTTGTGGGGGTAATGGCAAAGCTTAGAGATAATTGTGCAAAGCCCCTCCCACCCTGCCTGACACCCGTGACATGGGAACTGGCATTAGGATTATTATGGTTGCTGTGGGAACGTGTGTGTGTGTGTCCTCCCTTCTCTGAGCTTCATTTTCCCCAGCCTGGTACTGAGATGGCTGGTCACATCTTTAATGCTGCTGCGGATCTAAACTGTGATTCTTATGGAGAGGGAAGATGCAGGTGGTGACCTGCCCGTGTCCACTTGGCACTTGTCGGATCTGCATGCGCTAAGGCTTCCTAGTTCACACACCTGGAACTCTGCCCTAGAGCTTTCTCTGGCTGCTGCAGGAGCAAGCTTGGCCTGCAGGTGGGCATGGCCAGAAAAATCAGGGAGCTGATGCCCCAGGAGCAGCCCTCAAGCACTGATGGGTGAGAGCTGGTGGACAAATACCCCAACTTCCTCACTCCTGGTGGGCAACTCTAAGACTTTCCAATATTATGCCTCCCATTGTTGCCCAGTCGGAGGGAGGCCCACTTGTCCACAGAGTGACCTGCTCTTCATGCCCCCTGAACTGGCTTCCTTCCCTTCCCCGAGTCACGCCCCCGCCCCTTAGTGGTGCCTCCTTGGATCACCTACCAGACAAACCATGCGCTCAGCTCTGGAGCTTGGCGTCTCCCTCAGTGGTCCCGGCAGGGTGGTCATCATCCAGCCCTGGAGGCTTTGAGGGGCAAAAGCCTGGGTGGAAAACAAACCTCCCTTCCCTGAAGATCAAGTCCGAAGGACAACTATTTTGGAAGCACTGAGTAGACAGACACCCGAGCTATCTTGGTGCCGGTACCGGGATCTTCAAAGACCCTTTTGAAACGTATCCTGAGTGACATGAACAGAGCTTGGAATGCTGAGTGCAGGAATGGATGAGTGAATGAGCGTTTACCCACAGATCTTCTACGTTGCTGCTGCCTCCAAGCTTGCTGCTTCTGACAAGGCCTGGCGACACTCAGGGGTGGGGAAGGGTCAAGTTGTATGAACAACGAAATCACGATTCACAATCAAAACAGGAATAAGAGCCCAGACATCCTGAGTTCACCTGTCCAGGTCACAAAGCACCTTCACATCTGAGATCTCACTTGATATCCCCAACGACCTGACCAGGAAGGTTTTCTTCTCCTTCTTATGATTATTATTTACATCATCATTACTATTAATCTCATCTTACTGTAGGATGCAGCCGCTCCCCGCTCCTGGGTGCTGGCAGACATGAATAATCAATCAAGGTGTCCTCGCTGAGCCTCCGCATCCTTCTGCGTCTAGCACCGTAGGCAGGGGCTACCAATCAACTGACGCTGGCGTGAAGCCTGAAACCCATTTTGCTTCCCCGGCAAAGCGGCTTTCTTGACAGCAATAAATTCTTATTAAATTAAACTGAAAGGCCCAAGGAAGAAGAAGCAAGCTACGCTCCCGGCCTGAGTCTCCTGACGCCCACCCGGTCCAGCACTCTGAGTGCAGACATTAGTTAGAAAGCTGCTTCGTTGAAAGTTTCCCTCATTTCTCTAACCTAATGAGACAGCCCCAGACACTGTGACATGTGCGCACACACACACACACACCCTTTTTCCATGGCAGACGTCCCTTAAAACTTAAAAAAAAAAAAGAATCACCAGGCAGTGTTGGCAAGGAGATCAGGCAAAAGGGAGTTTGGGGATTGGCCAGCTGCTACAGTCAGGTACACGGGCTTCCTACACCACGCCGTGGGGCCCGATACCGCGGGGAGACTCTGCACGGTAATGAATCAATCACTGATAACAAAGACTCATATTTACTCTTATCTCTAAATAGGGAAATGCTTTTTGACTAGCAAATTGGAAATTTTCATTTTCATCACTGCAAAAGCATGAATTTTCTCTTGATTTGTTATTTCCCAGACAGAATTTCTTTTAGAGTTTAGGATCAGTGGCCAGAAGTCCCTCCTTCATGGTCCCCACTGGCTAGAGTGGGGAGAGGCCTTGCTGAACCCCTCCAGACCAGGCACCCGTGCCCAAGCCACGTGACCTCCCTGACCCTCCGTCTCTTCATCTGGAGAATCCGATGCCCGCCCCTGTCTGGTTGCCGCTGTGGAGGGCGGTGGGGTCTATTACCAGCTGAGTAACTTTGAGTAAATGACTTTGCTTCTCTGGCCATAGTTGTCCTATTTAAAAAAGAAAATAAGGACATCTTCTTTGACAAGATGTTGGGCCGATTACACGCAATGTGTATGCAAAAGCTGTACCTGGGACGCACAGAGTAGAACTGAATCTCTCTTGTTAGACCTCCCCTCCTTGTCTCATTGAACTGTTGTAAAATCCAATGGGATGATTCGTGAGAAAATGCTATTTACACCAGTGCTGTCAGTTAGAACTTTCAGCGATGATAGAAATGTTTTCTATCTTCACTGTCCAAGACTCCTGAAAAGTTGCTCACGTGCTCAAGTACTACTTTTTACATTTTATTGCATTTAAGTCAATTGAAATTTAAAAGCCACGTGTGGCAACTAGGGTGGGCTTGGCAGATCTAAGCATACAGAGATGATCTCCCTTGAGAAGTAGATCTCTTCACTCCCTCTCCCAGCACCCTCATCAGGGTCCACACTTTGGCACCAAGCAGTCACTGTTGCCCAACTGTATACAAGTTCATGAAGCTGGCTTAGAGACCAAGAACCTTAGAGACAAAGCCAAATCTGCCATTTTTTATAGAAAGAATTGAGACCCAAAAAAGATGGCAAAACTCGCCCAGCGACACATTGAGGCAGGAGATAGATGGGCCCCGGGCTGAGCAGTTTCTCCCCTGTGAACAGAAACTCCATAATAGCAGAAACTGCGTAAAAGCAGGATGATACAGGAGGCTGGGCCCTGCCCAGATAAGAGATAAAGGACCACATATTCCTCATTCTGTAAGTCAAGGAGACCTTCCTGACTGCACATGTTCAGAAGGGCTCCTTGGAGGTCAAAAAAAGGGAGGGGGCACCACCCCATAGTAAGTGATGTCAACCGCCCATAGGCCTCTTCACTGGAATCCATGTTGGCTAAGAGATGCACAGGCACATGGGGGAGGACCCTGAGATACATCAAACAGGGACTCAGAACCAGGCAAAGCAAGATGGTTGGTCAAAAGAAATCCAGAAGAAATGCCCACAAAAGTGATTCAAACTACCACGAGGGTGTGACTGTCTCTTTCTGAGCCCGCCCGTGTGTCTATCCAAGCGTACTGTATTCTCTTTCCTCCCAATAAACACTTTACTTGCTTCACTACTTTCTGTCTTTATGTGGAAATTCATTCCTACACAGCTGAAAGGCCAGGGCCTTGTCACTGACCACTGGTCCCTGGTGGTCTGGTGGCTAGGATTCAGCCTTCTCACTGCGGCTGCCCAACCTCCATCTCTGGCCAGGAACCGAAATCCTGCTTCCAGCCGCTGCAGGCCAAGGCCATCCGAGGTCAACATGACCTGGGTCTCCTGATTCCTGGTGAAGGGCTGTCTCCACCAGCAGGGAGGGTCCCCTCAGCCGTGGGAGGCTAATTGACTCTCCCTCTCCCTAGGGACAAGGTCAAAGGTGACCTGCAGGCTGAACCCTGTCTGTAGGCTCAGACTGAGACCACTCAAGTTACTGTTAAAACTCTGAAATGCTGATTCCTGGTGCAAGTGCCCCATTTGGTAGACTGACACTTAGATTTTTGTTCTTTCCCGTTGCCAGGAGAGTCCCCCAGAGTAGCCACAGGACTCCCCAAAGGGAAGATGTGTCAGAATAAGGGATTTTCCTATGACCTGGGAACCTGGGAGTCCAGTGGGTGAAACTTGAGGTGAGTGACAGCCAACCCGGGCCCTAGACAGGCACAGCTCTGAGCTGTTCTAAATGTTATCGCCTCTTAGAACTGCACGGAGGCCCTTGGGGTGAATCTGGTCCACTGAAGTCCCAACAAAAGCACATGGTGAGAGATAATGAAGATTAAGGGAGAAGTTTCAGCAGAGCCCAGCAGAGAAATGGATTAACTGAGATACTATCTTATCGAAACTGAAGGCAGAAATAGCCTGTCTAAAAGCAGAACCTTTCACGGTGAGGGGATTGCTCATGAAAAATCATCATGTGGATTATCTAATCTAAGAGGGTTTTAAGACTTAAAGCAATTCACTGCTCAGGTACTATCAGAGCACTTCCTGTTACTTTCTACCCATCATGCTAGCAAGAAACACAAACCTTGCTGTGTAGAAAACGCACTGTGTTCTTCCAGCGACAGCCTGGCTGTGATTCCCAGGGGGGTGATGGAGGTCGGGCCAAGCAACCCTAGGAACCCAAAGTGCTGCCACTGCCTGGCCGTGCAGTGCTGGACACCTGACCTCACCTTCTTGGACCTCAGTCTGCCATTGGTAAACAAGCAAAGAGTTAGGAGGGCCCTTCAGGCAGCGCCTGTGACCCACCTCTCGCTGAAGTCCTTAATGCCTGCTCAGGGCTCCAGGTTCATGGGACTACCCGATGTCCTGAACATGCCATGTGGTTTCATTACCCAGGGCTCAACATGAGTTCAGTTTATCCTGTTTGCTTTCTTGATTATGGTCTGTTTCTTCCACTGGGATATCAGCTTTTCAAGGATGGGAGGCTGCCTGTTTTGTTCACTGCTGTGCTGAGGTTTGTTTACCCAGCCTTAGATCAGTGACTGGCACATAGTCGCTGCCCAACAAATAGTTGTTGAAGCCTCAAAATGGATCCTAGATCTAGACGTAAGATGTAAGAGTTTAAACTAAAACACTTTTAGAAGAAAATGTAGGCATACATTTTTGTGACCTTGGGCTAGGTACTGGTTTCTTAGATATGACACCACGAGCGCAAGCAACAAAAGAAAAATAGATAAATCTGGACCACCTCAAAATAAAAAAAAATTTGTGCTTCAAAGGACACCATCAAGAAAGTGAAAAGACAACCTACAGAATGGAAGAAAATATTTGCAAATCATATATCTGATAAAGGTCTGGTATTTATTTATTTATTTATATAAATTTATTTATTTAGTTGTTTATTGGCTGTGTTGGGTCTTTGCTGCTGCACATAGGCTTTCTCTAGTTGTGGTGAGCGGGGGCTACTCTTCGTTGTGGTGTGTGGGCTTCTCATTGCTGTGGCTTCTCTTGTTGCAGAGCACGGGCTCTAGGCGCATGAGCTTCAGTGGTTGCAGCACATGGGGTCAATAGTTGTGGCGCCTGGGCTTAGTTGCTCCGTGGCATGTGGAATCTTCCTGGAGCAGGGCTCGAACCTGGGTCCCTTACATTGGCAGGTGGATTCTTAACCACTGCGCCACCTAGGAAATCCAGGGTCTGGTATTTATAAATGCATAAAGAACTCAACAACAAAAGGACAAATGATTGTAAAAAATGGACAAAGAATTTGAGTAGGCATTACTCCAAAGAAGATACACAAATGCCAATAAGCGCTGAAAAGTTACTGATGTTAAGTTCCCATTAGTTATCAGCGAATGCAACTCAAAACCACAACGAGATACTACTTCACACCCCCTAAGATGGCTAGAATCAAAATATCAGATAATGACTAGTGATAATGAGAATGTAAAGAGGTTGAATTCCTCATAATTGCTGGTGGGAATTTAAAATGGGACAGCCGCCTTTCCATTTTGGAAAACAGTTTGGCAGTTCCTTAGAAAATTAAACATTGAGTTACCATATGACCCAGCAACTCCACTCCTAGGTTTATACCCAAGAGAACTGAGAACATGGCCACACAAAAACTTGTATACAAATGTTCACAGCAGCACTATTCATAATAGACAAAAAGTGGATGGAAACTGTCCATTGACTGATGAATAAAGAAGATGTGGTATAACTACACCACATGCTAAAAGTTATTTGGCAATAAAAAGGAATGCAGTAGTGATACATGTTACAACATGGATGAACTCTGAAAATGATGCTAAGTGAAAGAGGCTGATCACAGAAGGCCATACATTCTCCAATTTCACTCATGGGAAATGCCCAGAATAGGCAAATTCACAGAGACGGAAAGTAGCTTAGTGGTTGGGGGAGCAGGGAATGGAGAGTGACCATCAATGGTTACAGGGCTTCTTTTGGGGGAGATGAAAATGTCCTAAAATTAAATTGTGGTAGTGGTGGCACAACCCTATGAATTTACTAAAACCACTGAATTGGTCATTTTAAATGGATGAATTGTAGGGTATGTGAATGTATCAATAGAGGGTCTTCAAAAAAAAGTCTTTAAAAAAAAACTATGGAAAAGCAAAGTTTTCCAGGAAATGATGATGTCTGGGCTGAGCCCTGCAGTATGAATAGAAGGGAGGGAGATGAAGTTTGAGAGGGGTGTGGGGGTCACAGAGAAGCACGGAGAGAAGATGAGTGCTTTGTGAAGGAAGAGCGCCTGGCAAAGGTCCCGAGGGAGCAGAGAATGAATCCTGGAGCCGAAGGAAGGGCAGCATGGCTGGGATGAAGCAGGTGGGCCGGGGATGAGGCGGGAGAGGAATCACGGGCAGGTAGGACGAGAGAAGGAAACCAATTTCCCCTCTACGGGCAGAAAATGGAAGCCACTTTCAACCCCTCGTCCTAAACTCTTCATGTCCTCGGGGGGAATCAGACAGTGTGTGCCCTGGGCAAGAACCCAAGTTTTTGGCTTGACTTAGTTAAACATTAGCAACGACTGTGTGCCACAGCAGCCCAGAGTCCAAGACTGGGAGATGCGCGTTCTGCTCCTGCACACCGATTTGCCACTTGCATTGGCGGGGGACGGGGAAGGCCAACGTGATGACAACCTCCCCTAAAATGCAAGTGTGTGTGTGAACGCACATGTGCTCCTGGACATACACATGTGCTTGTGCACCTGTATGCACACAGGTACACACACGGATGTGCACACACACGCCTGCGGGCACGCATGCACACGTCACAGACTATATTAGCACAGATGCATGCTCACACAAGCACACACACACATACTGTGCATGCATGTAAACTCACAGGCATTTACATGCATAAGCACACACTCCCACCCATGCCCCCCGCACGTACACACACACAGACACATGTGCGTCCACATGTGCAGGCACACATTGTCACGCACACACATCCACAACGGGGCACAGGATCCCTTCTGCTGCCTCTGGGAGCTCTGTAGGGGTGCCTGGGAACTCTAGCTTCCTGAAGAGCAAGCCCACCCCTCATCCGCGTGGCTTCCCCTTCTGTCACTCTTCCTGGGCTGTCATTTACTCATGTCAGCAAAATGTGTCTTTTCCTAACAGGGCTGGCCTTCTGCATTTTCTTCCAGGTGTTATTGCAGGCGGCCAGGTGATTTACGTGCCGACCAGGGCATGCCTTTCTCATGGGGTCTGTCTCTTGTTTCCTTTCTCCTAACTTGGTGTCTTGCCTGTAAATTCAGCTCACTAACTTCTGGGCACATTTCCTTCCCCTCCTTCCCTTCAAGTCTAGTCTGATGGCTTGACCTTCTCTGCAGGGGTTCCTACTCTGATGGAATCACCTTCTGGACAGTGGACCATGGGGTTTTTGTAAATCTGGACATCTTAATCCAGAATATTCAAGGCACTCCAGTTATAATCCCAGCTCTGCTATTGGGACACATTTCTAACCCCTCGTAGCCCGCATTTTCACCTCTGGATGATGGAAATGATACCCTCCATCCTGCCCGGTGAAGGAGCGAGTTGAGTGGGACCGAGCATAGTGCCTGTGCCCCTCTGGCAGTGCCAGGGCTGAACCGAGACCTGAATGCCTGGGCAATGCTAGCCGTATGGCCATTCTTTCAAACCATTTTTCAGAGGAGGGACGGGGTGGCCTTACGTGAGAACATCCCTGGGAGTACCATCCCCCACTCAAGTGGTTTCTAAGCTGCTCTTAGAGTTTGTGTCTTTAGGAAACTGCCTGGCTGGGTTGTGGCCTGAGCACAGGGGGGGCAGGGGCAGCATGTTCCAGGGACACTTGGGGGTGGGGTACACCCACATCTTAATGATTCTGTTGTTTCTTATCTTTAGTACAGGTCTATATCACTCCCCTCCTCAAGCACCTCCAGGGGCTGCCTGCTGCCCACAGAATGAAGCCCAATTCCTTAGCCGGGCATTCAAGGTCCCCGTGACCTGGGATCAGCATGACATTTTGTCTTGCACTGCTCTTCTTTAGCCCCCGGAGGCTAGACCCGCTGTCGCCAAGCTTGCCTGACTGTGTCTCCACTCGTGCTGTGCCTCTGCACTGGGCTCTGTGTCAGCCCACCCACAGCCCCCAGCCGGGACCACTGCAGTGCATATATCCCAACGTCTAGAATCTGCATTGCTGCCCTGAAGCTTCTGAGGCTGCCAGGGCCCACTTTTCCTGTGAGGATGAACCATGGGCTTGCTGAAAATCTGTCTGCTCCACACGACAGTGAGGCATAGGAGAGCAGGATCCTTGTCTATGGATTTTGCTGTACCCTTAGCACCTACTGCAGGGCCTGGCAAAGAGTAAGTGTTCAAAATACCTGTTACCGAATGAATGGCTAAATGAATAGTCAGAGGGAACTGGAGCCTTCTTGGGTATGTGAGGGTCTGGGCTGAATTATCTTCTCTGTGACCTGGTTCATCCTCCTAGACTATGGCTCAGACTCAGTAGCTGTGTGCCTGGGTCACATGTAAATTAGTGGCAGAGGACGCTTTCCAAATGGGGCTTTTATGTCCAGAATTTGCTTTCTGGAAGATGCCCCCAGATTTCAGCTTTGTCAATCCAGGGGCCAGACGCTTAGGTTTCCAGTTGAAAAACAACAGCTGTGAATATTAAATGAGACTCACGCACTGAGAGAGTCTTCGATTGGTAGAATGTGTATAAATTTCAATAATAATGGGGATGCATTCATCAGACCTATCAATCATCACCCCCTGTGCCGCTAAGACATTTCTCAACGTCAGACACGTCTGGCAGACATATTTTCTGGGATCCAGATGCATAGCCAAAGGCCCGTGGCCCTCACTGTGAGCCATCCCCGTCCCCCCCCACCCCCGGCCTCAGTCTCCCTTTCTACCAGGGAGGGGGATTTGGAGTGGAGAGCCTTGCTCTGACTGTCCAGGGTTTGGAACTCTGAGTACCACGTCGGTACATGATGAAACATCAGTTCTTTGCTCTCTGTTCATCTGCACAACTGCCCGCATGTCTAGTTATGTCACTCCTCTCCTAAAAATGCCTGCTATGGGTCCCTTTTGCCTGGAAAATGAAGCTCCAACTCATCACAGAGCATTTGAGACCTTGCTTGGTCTGGTCGCCAAATCCCTTCTCATTCCCCTGGGGGTCCTTCTGGGTGGGAGCCGAGTCATGGCATTCTCATGTCTTCCACCTCTGCCCCTGCTGCTCTCTGGTCCTTGCACATCTCCACCCTTCACCTGTCCTCGTTTTGTTCATCCTGAGTGTCTGACAACGTGCCCGGGACACAGTAGATGCTCGAGCACATGCACTCCATCTTCCTGCTCAGGAGACTGAGGAAGACTTCAGGGTCAAGTGATTTCATGGTGGTGAATGTGGAGAGTTTGGACAGGAAGACTCTGTGATAAGACAGAAGGAGCGCTTTTCAGGTTGTGGACACAGCAGACCAGAGTGACCAGCATGTAACAGGATGTGGGGAGGGTGAGGTCAGCAGGGGCATCTCGTGACTTGGCATTTTAGGAATCCACTCCATTAGCACTCACAGGACTGGGTGAATAGTGGCCTCATGGCCACCTGTGAAATTTTAGAGAAATACTCACTGGTCATCGGTTCTGTGCCAGGCTCTTGGCCAGGCACTGGGGATGGAACTTAAAAGACATATTTAAACAATGAACTATGGGTAAAGGCACAAGAACTGTGTGCTGAGAAGAAGGATGGGATCTATCATTTGTTGAGCACTTGCCTTATGCTGGCACTTTGAATTCATTCCCCTCTCGGTGGATTGTGTTTCCAAAGATACTGCAACAATATCCAACCCCACATGCTCTTTTGCCATGTGACCATAGCACTTTCCCATCACAGGTTGGTGCTTTTCTTCTTCTCCTCTTGAATCTGGGTGGGCCATGTAACTTCTGAGACTGGGCCTTAAGACACCGGCAGCATGTCCACTTTCCCGCTTTACAGTCTTCTTGAGGGAGGGCCATCTACATCTGACCACCAGAGACCATGCTGTTAGGAAGCTCAAGCTGGTCGGGGGTGCGGGGTAGAGGCCAAGCAGAGGGGCCCCAATGAGACAGTCATGTGAGTGGAGCTGTCTTGGGTCTTCTAGTCCAGCCCAGCAATCAGTGAGGAGAACGACCCCAGGGGACATCTTGTGGGCCAGGATCACACGGGCTTGAATTCCTGACCCACACAATCTTGAGTGAATCAAATGGTTGTCTTTTTAAGCTTCTAAATGTTGGGATCATTTGCTAGGCTGCAGTAGAGAACCCAGATGCCTCTTTTATCCTCCTTCAGAGCTCCAAGAAGCAGGGGATGTTATCTCCACTTCGTAGATAGGAAACCGAGGATTGGAGACCTGAAATGACTAATCCAAGGCCATATGGGAAGTCACTGGCAGAAGCCGGATTCAAATGCAGGCCTCAGTGACCCAAAGACTGTGCTAGTTCTCTCAGTCATGGTGCCCTTGGAGAACAGAGGATGAAGACTTTTCCTTCTGCGGAGGGGAGCTGGGAGGTAGAAGGGAGACTTTTCCACTACCCTTGTGTACCTTTAAATTTTGAACATGCTACCTACTCCAAAGTGAACAAATAAAGTTTCACAAATAATGTTTTTATTTAAAAGAAAAATAATTGCAGTGTGTGTGTACATTAGGGTGGGAGCAGATGAAATTAGAGGCCGCTTCACAAAACAGAAGCCTTTGGCCTTGGCATTGAATTAGATGGCTTGCATCCCTGACACATTGGAGTCACCTAGGAGCTTTCAAACTCCTGGTGCCTGGGCCCTGCCCCTGCAGCTGGTGGTTTAATTGGTCAGGGGCGTGGCTTAGGCTTCAGGATTCTTTTAAAGTCTTCCTAGGTGGTTCAAATGTGCAGCCCTGTTGAATGTTGCAAGATTAGATGGAGGACCAGGCTTCTGCTAGGCGGTGAAAAGCTGGGGAGGGGAGGGGTGGGCTGTGCAGGCCCGAGGTGGGTGACTTGTGTAGAAAAAATGAAAAAGAATCGCTTTGGGGGTGTAGGTGCTTAAACAAAACCAAACAAAACAAACACAATAAAACAGAACAGAACAAAGGGAGGGGCCCTGCCTTCTGTGTGCTGGTGTGTGTGTGTGAGATTACTGAGTCAGTGCACAGAAATGCTCAACCTTCATGGCCAAATTGATCAGTCTCAGTGGGCATTAATTTGAAGGATGGTAATAATTAGGTTTAGTTATGTGGAGAAATGAGAAGCAACAAAAAATCCATCACTGCACGGGGCACCTTTCCTGGTCCCAGCTTCGCCGGGGTCCTCCACCCACAGCCAGCCATGGCCTTAGGCTGCAGCTCTGTGTACTGATACAGAAATATCTACAGTGTGTTGATAAAAAACCAATTGCAAGACAAGATGGGTAATGAAAAGCTATTACTGTGCATAATGTTTTGGGGCAGCAGTGGGGGCTGGGATTAGTCAATGATGGTTAACGGTTTCTACCATGATCCACTTTGGGCAACAGGTCAATCTGAGTTTCCAGAACAACTGAGGTAACTTTTGGGTGACAACCAGGAAGAGTCTTTTTGAAGGGTTCACACCATGAGACCTACTACGAGCCCCTAAATGCTTATGTCTTTAGGCTTTGAGATGATGATGATGATGATGATGGTGGTGGTGGTGATGGTGATGTGATGATGGTGTTGATGATGATGGTGATGATGATGATGGTGATGATGATGATGATGGTGATGATGATGATGGTGATGATGATGGTGATGATGATGGTGATGATGATGATGATGATGATGGTGATGATGATGATGGTGATGATGATGATGGTGATGATGATGGTGATGGTGATGGTGATGATAATGGTGATGATGATGATGATGGTGATGGTGGTGATGGTGTTGATGATGATGGTGATGGTGATGGTGATGATAATGGTGATGATGATGATGATGGTGATGGTGATGATGGTGATGGTGATGATGATGGTGATGATAATGGTGATGATGATGCTGGCAACATCAGCATGGATATTGTGCCTCCTGTGTGCCCAGCACTGTTCTAAGTCTTTCACATGCATCAAACCAGGCAGGCTCAGGTTGATATCCCAGCTTTGCCACTCACTAGATCTGTGCCCCAGTGTCTTGGTTGTCCTGTTGGTTAATAATGGCACTGCTTCAGCTGAGGTGACCTTGGTACAGCATGCACACGATGACCCTCCGCAATTCACTGCCAACCTAAGGGTCCCTTCCTTTCACTAACCCTCATAATGTGAACTCACAGTTTAAACTCAGCCTATACACCAGCTTCCTTTTTTAAAGCTCTGCTATCAGCTTTCCTAAGATTTATTCATGTGTTGGTTTCAAATTTTCTATTCTCGACCTCTAAGGCAACTCTCTGGGTCTTGAAATCATTCGGCATCAATTTTATGACTTCCTAGTATAAATTGCCCAGCCCTCCGTGACCCATGGAGGCCTCTGGCTGCATGTGACATTTTAAATACTAACTTTGGGGTTCTTGTCTTAAAGAGAGGAGGAATTAAGTTCAAATTGTGGATCTTAAAAAATACATAAAACATGAGCTTGGCTCTTAATGGAAAAGTCACCTTCTCACAACCTCTGCCAGGCATGGCTGGGACAGGCAATGGAATCCCCTCCCTTTTTCAAAATCAAGAGCAAATATTGGTTCACCCTTAACCAGGATGACCTCGGGCCCATTCCTGTTGCGGGAAAACTGCAGTGGATGCTCGATGCAGGATGGAGCCACGGCAGGACCTGTGAGTTGGGGTCGTCATACTGTAGCTCATCGGGCAAAGGGACACCCTGCAGGTACAGCCGTCTTTTCTCAGGAAGAGTCCTGTAGCCAAAGGAAGGAAGCTGGAGGTGTGGAATTCCAGGAATCTGTGGAGTTCTTGCAGGCAGGGACCTCTTCACATGTTTGTGTGTCCAGCATGTGCTTATCACGTAAGGAAATGGGCGGCTGAATGAATTTGGATCGTCCCAAGTTCATGACGGACCCAATCTGGTTCAGAAGGTCGCCTCAGAGTGGACCCTCTTGAGGACACAGGTCATTCGGCTGTTTAGAAACAAACACTGAAATTCTGGTTGGACAAAAACCGGTGAGACACCAGGTTGGTGCTAAAGCATAGACCCTGAGGCCAAGTTGTCTGGCTGTGCAAACTTGGGCAAGTTACTTAACTTCTCTGTGTTATCTGTAAAAATGGGAATAGAAATAATAATACCTCCCTTAGAGTAATGCTGTGAAGATTAAATAAATCAATCTAAAAAAATTAAAAGAAATCTGGCAATATTTAAAAAAATTAAGCCAAAGACTAGCAAAATCTCATGTTAGGGACCCTGCCTTGAGGTGACTTATGGCCACTGACTCTCAGTGATCTTTCAACAGATTGGACCACATTAAATCACATTCCCTTATCTATAAGCATTTTGATTTTGGAGGGAAATCTTAAGATGCCTGCCTTCCCTTCAAGCACCGTGGAGAACTTAATAGCCTTGATCATCACTGTGTAATTTGTGGGCAGAGAGAAAGTTCTCCAGCTCCATAGATGCCCCCTCCACCTGCTCATGGATGCTGGAAACCCCACTCAGTGCCTCTGCCTCTCCTTCCACCCTTGAAGCACAGTTGAAGTGTTCTTATGCCAGGCAAGGACCACTTGCTATGAATTCTCACACAGCCTTACTCTTCTGCTCTCTTGCCCTCACCCCACTTGTATTTACTTCTTCAGTTTCTGCCTTCCCTGTTAGGCTGTGTATGGTAAATGTATGTGTCAACCTGACTGTGCTACAGGATACCCAGATATTTGGTCAAACGTTACTGTGGATGTGTCTGTGAGGGTGTTTCTGGGTAGGGTGAGTGGAACATCTGAATTGGTAGACGGGGAAAAGCTGATTGCCCTCCCTAATGTGGATGGGCCTTAGGCGATCTGTTGAAGGACTGACTAGAACAAAAAATCTGACTCTCCTCGAGGAAGGGGGAGCTCCTCCTGCCTGAGTGCTTGAGCTGGGACATAGGTCTTTTTTCCTGCCTTCGGCTCTCAGAAAGGAACTCATACCATGGCTCTCCTGGGTCTCTAACTTGTCTGTCTACAGATCCTGGGACTTCTCAGTCTCCATAATCACATGAGTGGATTTCTTATAATAAATCTCCTCCTATGTATACATATACAGATCTTCCTTGATCTGTCCCCATAAACCCATCACAAGTTGAAAATTTGTTAAGTCATAAAAGCATTTAATACATCTAACTTACCGAACATCAGAGCTTAACCTCATCTACCTTAAACAAGCTCAGAACACTTACATTGGCCCACAGTTGGTCAAACTCATCTAACACAAAACCTATCTTATAATAAAGTATCACGTGTAATTGATTGAACACTGCACTGAAAGTGAATGACAGAATGGCTGTCTGGGTTCAGACTGGTTGTAAGTGTGTTGGTTGTTTCCTCTTGTGATCTTGTGGCCGACTGGGAGCTGCGGCTGCCACAGCCCAGCGTCACGAGAGAGGATCGGACAGCACATCGCTAGCCCAGGAAAAGATCCCCATTCAGAATTCAAAGTACAGTTTCTACTGAATGCATATCACAAAGTCAAAATATTATAAGGTGAACCCTTGTAAGTTGGGGACTGTTTGTGTGTGTATATATATATATCTCCAATTGGTTCTGTTTCTCTGGAGAATCCTGACTAATACAGGCTGTAAATTCAGTGAGAACAGGGAAAAAAAAAATCCCTTTGCGTCTCAGTTTCCCCATCCTTAGAGCCTAGTGAAGGGCTGATGTTCCATCAATATTTGTGGAAGGAAGGAATGCCTGAGTGAGAAGGGACCCCTGTGGGTCCCTAACCCTAACCCTAACCCTAACCCTAACCCTAACCCTAACCCTAACACTTCCCTGGGACCACGGAGGGTTTTCTTGAGCAAGAAGTAAACTGTGCAGTGCTAAGGCGCAGAGATTTGGGGATTGTTGGGTACTGCTTAACCCACCATCCTGACTAATACACAGAGAGAGCAAAAGCCTGCGAGGGCGCGGGGGGCTACAGCTGTCACCTGCTCAGAACCCCAGTTCCAGTTCTCCCCAGTAAGTGAGCAAGGCCCTACCACAGGCCTACTCCAAGACCAAGGACAGCACTCACTCCTCTTCCTCAGCTTGCTCAATGCCATGTGGGGGTCCACTGGCCCCTCGAAGAGCATGAGGTGGTGGGTCCCTGGTTTGCTGCTGAAGCTCCGGTGGTGTGAATATATCCCATGGGGGCTCACCCTGGCAGGGACCGCGCTGGTCTCGCAGACAGGGGCTCAGGGTGCAGGGGGTGTGACTTCATTGGTTTTCATGAGGTCTCTTCATGCAGGAAGCTGGAGAATTTGTGGGCTCACTGCAACACTTGACAAATCTGTAAATATGTATTTGGAGTCACTCACTGCCCGGCCTTTGCATGAAATCTGCATTGCAAAGCCAAGTCCAAAGAACAGAGCTTTATAATCAGGCTGGTGTGGCCTGGGCCTGACTGGTACCACCCCTCCTGCAGCCTCAGTTTCCTCGGTTGGGATGGCATAGTTGTCCCAGCCCTGCTGACTCTTGGGCAATGTTATAGACCGAGAGAGAGGACGGACTTGAGGATGCTCTATAAACTGTAACGTACCAGGACAGGGTTCTCAGAAATGAACCCCACATAGATCCTGCCCTCTCGCTGCTAGGCAGCCCATCAAAGAAAGAGATGACCCAGCACCCAAGGCAGGAGAGTGAATTGTGGGATGCAGAGGGATAGAGAACTGTCTGCAGGGGCATCAGGGAAGACTTCCTGGAGGAGGGGAAGTTGTAATGGATTCTGAGGGGCAGGAAAAATGTGGACAGAACTGGGAACAGTGTGAGAGAATATGTGTGTGCATTAAGGTGTGTAGGAAACAGCAAAGAGGCTGTTGTCTGGGCCTCCACTGCTGGAATATTCTGCAGGAGTGAAGAGCAGAGGCGCTGGGCAGAACAGCCTGGGCTTAAGTCTTGGCACCATCAGCTCTTGCTCTGTGATTTTGGTAAGTCACTTCACTTCTCTCAAATCTGGTTTACTTACCTGTAAATCTCGGCTAATAGTACCTACCTTTAAGGATAAAACCATGTGCAGGGGGAAAGGGCTTAGTGCTTTGTCATGTGGTTCACAACCCAGGAAGGGTACCTAATGGCAGTGGCCTGGTTCGGGAGGCTAGACTGACCCAGGAGAGGAGGAGCTGCTCTCTGTAGTTGGCAGTAGCCTCTTTGGGTAGCTGGTAAACCCTGTGTTGAGCCCCAGAAAGATCATGGCTTCTAGAAGCAGAGGGTTCTGAGTTTGGGTCTCAGCTCTGCCACTTCCCACCTGTGTGACATTGTTCTGAAACCTCCCAGAGCCTGTCTTCCCTTCATCTGTCAATGGGCTGTGCTAACATCTTGGTTGCAAGGACTAGATACCCCCATGCCATCTTGAGAAAAGGAGGTTTATTGTGAGGACATGCAAGGAACGGGAGGGCACCAGGACTTGAAGCTCCAGGGATGAGCCCCTTGGACCCGCCGTGTCATAGGTGTCCAGGTCTACAGGTGGGCCCTCCGTGGCCATGTGCCTGCCCGGATCAGTCAGTGACAGCCCCGCACAAAGGAGCACCTGTGTCTGTTCCCAGAAGGGGGTGTGGAGAGGAAGTTGGCTGTTGGGTGGGGTAGCCCCCATGCAGGGGGTGGTAATTTCCCCCTTACAAAATGTTCTTGAGGATCCAGCGACCAGTAGCTATAAAGTGATCAGCTCAGAGCCTGACCATGTAAGGGTTGGGAGGGTTTGGGCAATGCAGCCCCCAAGGACGTAGGGGGCCCTGAACAGACAGCGTAACCGAGAGAAACAAGATCAGCACTCCTGGCAGAAAGGACGCATGGGACCTGTTGGAAGCAGAGCCTGGGGGGCCGAAGGCGGGTGTGAGGACAGGTGGCTGGAAGCATGAGAGAATATGTGTGTGCATTAAGGTGTGTAGGGAACAGCAAGGAGGGTGGGTTGCAACCACACCTAGTGATGGGCGGTCTGGATTTTAATCCCAGCTGTGCCAGAGACTTGCTGTGTGGACTTGGCCTGGTCATTCAACCTCTCTGTACCTCACAGTCCCCCAGCTGTAAAGCAGATATAACAATGCCTGCCTAACTTTCCCCCTTGGCTATTACTCAGCACGTGCACTTAGCGTTTATGTCACAGTCCCCTGCCTGGAACCAGAAGGCCGGTAGGATCTTTCAGGAGAACAAGTTAGAAACATTTAACAAGAGACTTAAAAAGGCAGGTGTGTAGGGTGTAGATAAGAGCCCAGATTTTGGAGTCAGACACTGTGACACTCAAAGCCCTCCTCTGATACTTACCTGTGGCCTGATCTGGTCACATCAGCTCTCTGAGCCCCAGTCATATTCCTCCCATAATATTCCCCCACAATGGCTGCCTTGTAGAATTGCTGTGAAGCTTAAAAGACATAATATAGAGTATGTGTCTGGCTTATGGTAAGCATTAAATAACTGCAGATGCTATTATTATTATTATTACTATCGGTAACATGTCAAGATGAAGACTACTTTAGCATCTTAACAACTGGTACCAAACCCCGCTCTCTTAGGGAAGGAACTGTCTTTGTTTGGGGAAATGCCCTGCGAGGTCCTCTCAGGGAGGAGAGCCTGTGGGTGTGGGCTTAGCAGAAGCCAAGGTGTCAGAAGATAGGACACCTGCTCTGTTAGAGGCACGAGAAGGCATTTGTGGTTTTGATTCCAGGGGTGGGGCAAGGAGTGAGGGAGAGGAGGGACGAGTGAGAGAAGGGAGGGGACCCAGAGGGGGAGAGGTGCTAAGACAGTTAAGAGAAGGCTAGTGAAACCCACCACGGGGGTGCCTGGACCAGCAGTCCCTACGGGGAGGCCTCCTGCTCCACTTTTATATGCTCACCTGTCTTCCACTTAAGTGCCTTCTCTGTCCCCCCACTTTCCGGACTTGGGAATGTCTCCTGTAGTCATCAGTGCTGTGCGGGGAGATTCGCATGGAGGTGGGGGTTGGAACTCTGAGAGTTTCACAGTTGGGGTAAGTGGTGAAGATCAGCAGAGGCGGCAGGGAGGGCCCCAGAACTCACTAGAATCTTGAGCTGGCTCTGGGCTTGCACAGCTCCCTCCTTCCACGCCCTTTGGGGGATGAAGCCAAGTTCACCCTGAGGGGTAAGGGGGTTGCCGATGACATCAGGTTCCACTGGTGTATCTGTGTCAACGGCAGTAATACGTACATTATCAAATCCTTGAATGTGCCAGGTACAGAGCCAAGACCTCTACACATATTCTTCCTCTGAATCCTCACAACCACCCTCCAGGAAACCAAAGTTCAGAGTTTAAGTGTCTAAGTCAGAGAGCTTGTCACTGAGGGGACCAGGCTCAGGTGTCGGCAGAATGATTCCAGAGCTGGCCCTTTCAGCCACTGCAGTGACTGGAGCTGGCTCTGGGAATGGACACTCAGTGCTCTAAAAACAGGCAGCCAGAAACAGACACAAGGGCTTGCTTTTGTGCGTGTCTATACAGGCATACCTCGGAAACACTGCGGGTTTGGTTCCAGAACATCGCAATAAAGTGAATATGGTGATAAAATGAGTCACACAAATTAATTTTGGCTTCTCAGTGCAAACAGAAGTTATGTTTACTCTATACTCTAGTCCTACAAGTGTGCAAGAGTCTAACAGCGTTATATGTAAAGAAACAATTTAAAAATTTAAAAATACAGCTGGTGGGAAAATGGCGTCAAAAGACTTGCTTGAGGCAGAGTTGCCACAGACCTTCATTTTGTAAAAAATGCAAAATCTGTGAAACACAATAAAACAAAATGCAATACAATGCGTCTGCCTGTAGATACTTTTGATATGACAACTGTCATTTCCTCAGTATGACTGAGACCAACTGGCTACTGGGAAGAAATAAAATCAACTTCTGTCACACACTAAAACAAATCCAGGAGCTTAAAAGATTTAAATGTAAACAAATAAATAAGAAGAAATATATAACCATTTGATCTTCATTGTGTAAGATCTTTCTAAACATACTTGCAAAAACAAAGACCAGGAAAGAAGAAAAGATTGATATGTTTAACTGAATAAAACATTACGAATTCCTTAAGGCAAGAATATCTAAGCAAATTTGAAAGTCTGACAATAAAATTGCCAAAATATTGGTAATACGTGTGGCAAAGAGCAAAAAGCCCTTGTAAACCAATAAAGATGAAAGGGTAAGGGATGTGGAAAGGCAGCCCCCAAAAATTTAAGTGGGCAATAAGTGTACAAAAATATTCACCTTTTCTAATCACAAAACACATTCAGATTAAAATAACCTTTTTTTCTCCCACCACTAGTCCCAAATTAAACATATTCAGTATTGGTGAGAGTAGATGGAAACAGGAGCTTCCAGGCTGAGAGCAAATCACTGGTACATCTGGTGATAAATGAAAGACAATACATCAAAAGTCTTAAAGCCATACCTACTCCTTTCAGCCAACAATCGTATTACTACAATTTTATCCTGAGGAAATAATCATGGTGGTATGCAAATATTTAGCAACAAGAGTATACATTGTAGTGTGTTTTTTTTTAATGATGAAAAATTAAATGAAAACTAATGGGATATCTGCATGACAGAATAAATCCTCAACAGCCATTAAAATTGACAGTGTAAATTTAGTCTTAATAACAAGGAAAGATGTTTTAATTTTATTATTTGGACAAATATAACAAAACGGTGTTAAGTGTGACTCCATTTTGTAAAAACTTAAAAATCTATATGTGTAAATTCGCAAAGGAAAAATCTAGAAAATGTATACTAAAATGTCAATATATCTTTCTGGGAAATGGGATTTCTGGTGCTTTCAGGGTTTTTTGTTTGCTTGCTTGTTTTGTTGCTTATGAGTTATGATTTTTTCCCTCTAAGATACCTCATTTGTCTATAAAAGCATATCTAGACTAATGAAAGTAATAGATAGATGATTCTGCAGCACGTAGACATAGCAGAACTTACAGGGAAATTCACAACTTTAAACAATGTTATCATTAAAAAGAGAAAAGCAACCAACTTTATGTACTAGAAAAGGAACAAAAACAACCCAAAGGAAAATGGTAAGAATAATAAAATAATAAAGATTAACATTAAGGTAAGTAAATTAGAGAACAACAACAACAACAAAAACCCCAGTGGAATTAACAAATAAAACCATGAGCTAGCTCTTAAAAAAGATGAATAAAACAAACTTCTGGCAAATCTAATCAATGGGAAATGGGCAAAACCACCAGATAAAAGAGATCAACACAAGTAAGGAAGAGCCATGCACAGTTTCATAGTCACACATTAAAAATCATATTAATGAAAATGCCTCGTTTTCTACAAATACATAAATCACCATGTGCACCCGAAGACGTACTTCATTCGCAGGACAAAAATCAGCCACCAAGGAATCCTGGGCAGAATGAACCAGCTTTCCTGTCCAATTGTTCTGAGAGTCAGCTCTTGACAAAGTAAAAATTAATCAAATAAATAAACAGAAAGAGAAACTTCTGCCAGAAGCTCGATCAAGCATGTCAAGTTTGGCCTCAAAATACTATTAAGATGCGTCAGGGTTGCTGGGTTAGATGACATCATTTGACAGAGGCTGTGATTTTCTTCCAAGGCACAAACCAGTTCAGCCATTTCTGGGGCGCAGGCTCCCCCAGGGCCTTTTGGGTTATATGTGGCCTCCTTTGCTCGGTGAGGTTTAAGACCTTGGAGCAGGCTTCTAGGTGGGGCTTGTGTGTCCAGGCACATTTCAGTTCTGGTGAAGTTCCAGCCTTTAAAAGCAAGTCTTCTTCTCCTGGAAAGACCCTGCATTGCGGACCACTCATATTATGTGCTTCTTCATGCTTTAATGGTCATGAACTTGTCCCCCAAGAAGCACTGTGCCCTGAGTCTCCCAACACGTTTGTGGATAAAATAAAACCCAAAGGGTGTGGGAGTTTCCGTGTACATTCTTTGCTCTGACATTTTCTAACTTAATCTGGGTCTTCTGTAAACATTAACAGATGTTCATAATCATAACTGTAGAGTAAGTCTTAAAGTATGTCTTTTTTAACATCTATTTATAGGAAACTATTGTAGACACCAAAACCCAATGATGGTGATCAGATGTTACCTAAGCATGTAAATGACTTGCCCACCACACTGTGTTTGCTGAGAGAGAAATATTTAATTTGTCATAAACCATTTTATTTAACAGAGACTAGTTTAAGAATACAGTACCAAAAAGGAAATCAAAGGGAGATCATGAGTCAGGCCCTCTGGATTTAAATTCTCTCCCAAAACTCATCTAATTGTGGGGAGCCTCAGTTAAGACTCTTGGGTGCTTCCTCCCATTTCAGCCCAGCCAGGAGCACCGCATGGATCCACAGGGTGGGGAGTTGATAGAAACTGTGAAGATGGGGGTCTCTGCTTACAGATGAGAGACACAGACCCCCTGAATTAATATAAACGATCACTTGGGGAGGGCTTCCCCCAGGCACGCTGCAGGGTTCCTAGGTGAATTAGTCAGGGTTCTCCAGTGGAACAGAACCAATAGGGTGTGTGTGTGTGTGTGTGTGTTACAGATATAGATAGACTGATTTTAAGGAATTGGCTCACAAGATTATGGGCGCTAGCATGTCCAAAATCTGCAGGGCAGGCTGGCTGGATTATAACCTTTGAACTCTACTAGCTACTTCAGATGAAGGATTACAGGTGCTCAGGGGGAGGTGGCACTGAATCAAAGGAAGCGACAGCTAAGAAGGACTGAGCATCCATTTGGCTGAGGCTCTGAAAGTGGAGTAGAACGTGGATGGGTGGAGAGAACTGGAGAAGGCATCTTGGATGGTGGTTCTGCAGAAGCAAAGGCGAGGAAGCGGGGCTCGAGCGTGCAGCACACTGGGTACAACAGGGTCAGTGAGGCACCTGTGCAGAGGCACACGTGAGGACCGGGAACCTGGCCAGGCGGCCGAGCTGCCATCCCTGCCCCTGCATCACTGCTCGTTCCTTCGCCCTGGGAGCCGGGATGTGTGGTTCCTCCTTCTTGGCTCCTCCAGCTTTGGCGCCTGACACACTGACCCACATCACAAGCAACTGCACACTCTGTTCCAGCCGCCTTGGCAGGGCCTGCTGGCTTCAGGGCTGCCGTTCCCAAGTCCTACGCTTGGGCAGGCAGACAGGAAACCACTCCAGCCAGAGAGCTCTGTGCTCCCTGATCTACCGAGCCTGTCTGGTCCTCTGCACTGAGGTTTCCTCAGTGCCTGGATCCTGCTCTGGAGGCCACGGGAAAGGATATGATTGTTCTGGACCCTGCAGGCTGCCCCCAGGGAAGCAGCCACATATGTGTCAGTCCATCCCTACCTCCAGGGCTCCTCGTGGCTCCTGCCCTGGGGTCTGCAGACTGGCTACAGAGGTGGTGACTCCTGGAGAAGGTGGCTCATGGTGGGATGGGCAAGATTTAAATAGATAAAGGGAGGAAATAAAGGAAGACAACAGAGCAAAGTGAGCAAGGTGTGTGTGGGGACCAGGAGTCAACTGCACCCGTTTATTCAATCCACAAACACTCTTGAGTGAGTACTGAGGCCAGGCCACTCACAGGAAGGAAAGCACATCAGCTTGGCTCCAAGGGGTGGCAAAATAAGGCTGGAGCTGTCTTGTGGGACCTCGCTTCCCCAGGTTCATGTCCACTTCTGCATGTCCAACACTGACCTCATCATGTTTGACTTCTCCTTTTGGATTCCCTGTCCCCGTGAATGACACCACTGAAACCCAACTGCTCAATCCAAAAATTTAGGCAATATCCCTGACTTTTCTCTCCCTCACTCCCAGCATCCAGTCCTTTGACCTTCCCTGTGAAGCCATCCCGCTGAACAGCTCCACATCTGTCCACTGGTCTTGATTTCCCTGCTGCAATCATGGGAAAGACTCATGGCCTCTGGCCTGGCCCTCTACAGCAGCCTCCCTCCTGTCCTTTCTCTGCACTGTGATTGGAGGCATTGGTTGGTTAAAAGCATCAAGTGGATCACGGCACTTCCAGGCTTAAAATCCTTCATTGGTGGATCTCCCACTGCTCTCAGGGCAAAGTGTTCAAAGCCCTGCTTGATGTCCCCTGCCTGCTCCATGCAGCTAATTTCTCTCCATTTTCTGGATGCCATCACAGCTGTTCCTCCTGGTGAGCTCCCCTGACCCCGCGCAGGAGATGCCAATGGTCTTTATGCCACCTCCCTTCCTGCACCTCCACCTGCAGCTGTAGCCAGGGTGCGCACTTCCCCAGCACGTTGCCAGGTCCTACCACAGCTTCCACTTCATGGGCCTGTTGGGGCTCTCTGATTTTCTTGCCCCCACTCTCCCATCCTTTAGGACAGCTCTGAGGCATGTTCTGAACAGTTCTTCAGAGAGTTCCCTAGAATTGATTCCCATTTCTATTCACAGATGAGATAATTTTATATATAGAAAATCCTAAAGAATTAACTGAAAACTATTTGAGCTAAGAAATAAATTCAGCAAAGTTATAAAACAAAAGATCAGCATGCAAAAATCAGTTATATTTCTATATGCTAGCAATGAATAATCCAAAAAGGAAATCAAGAAAACAATTCCATTTAAAACACCATCAAAAAGAACAAAATACTTAGGAATAAATTTAACTGAAGAGTTGCAAGACTTATACACTGAAAACTGTAAAGTGTTGCTGAAAAAAATTAAAGAAGATATAAATAAATGGAAAGACATCCACTTTTATGGATTTGAAGATTTAATATAGTTAAAATGTCAATACTCCTTGATCTAATGATTCAATGAAATCCTATCAAAATCCCAATGGCCTTTTTTTCCCCTCTTGTGCAGAAATGGAAAAGCTTATCCTCAAATTGATGTGGAATGTCAAAAGACCCTGAAGACCTAAAGCAGTTTTGAAAAAAGAAGAACAAAGTTGGAGAACTCACACTTCTCAATTTCGAAACTTACTACAAAGCTACAGTAATCAGAACAGTGTTTTACTGTCAAAAGGATAGAAATATAGATCAACGAGAATTGAGAGCCCAGAAATAAACCTACACATATATGGTCAGTGAAATTTTTTTAAGTGTATTTATTTATTTATGGCTGTGCCGTGCAACTTGTGGGATCTCAGTTTCCTGACCAGGGATTGAACCCAGGCCCTGGGAATGAAAATGTGGAGTCTTAAGCACTGGACCGTGAGGGAATTCCTATGGTCAGTTGTTTTTTTTTTTTTTTTTTTGATTCTTATAGCTCATTTTTTTTCTTTTTTAAGTTCTTTATTGGAATATAATTGCTTTACACTCTTGTACCAGCTTTTGAGGTACACCAAAGTGAATCAGCTGTATTTATACATATATCCCCATATCCCCTCCCTCCCGTGACTCCCTCCCACCCTCCCTGTCCTGGTCCTCTAAGGCATCACCCATCATTGAGTTGATCTTCCTTTGTTGGTCAGTTGATTTTTGATAAGCATATCAAGACCACCTTTCTGAGAGAAAGAATAGTCTCTTCAACAAATGGTGCTGGGACAACTGGTCTCAAAATATAAAAAAATGAGGTTAGACTCTTTTTTTACATCATATACAAAAATCAACTCAAAAACAGGTCAAAGACCTACATGTAAGAGCTAAAACTGTAACTTTTAGAAGAAAACATAGGGTTATATCTTCATAATCTTGGATTTGGTAATGAATCTCAGATAAAACACCAAAAGAAAAACAAAAACAAAAAACTAGAAGCAACAAAAGAAAAAATTGCTAAGTTGGACTTAACCTAAATTTAAACCTTTAGTGCATCAAAGAATATTACCTACAAAGTGAAAATATAACCTACAGAATGGGAGAAAACATAAATAATATATCTGATGAGGACATCATACCTAGAATATATAAAGAAATGCTAAAACTCAACAACAAGAAGACAAATAACCCAATTTAAAAATGGGCAGGGAGGACTTCCTAGGTGGTGCAGTGGTTGGGAACCCACCTGCCAATGCAGAGGACACAGGTTCAGTCCCTGCTCTGTGAAGATCCCCCATGCCACGGAGCAACTAAGCCTATGGGCCACAACTATTGAGCCATGTGCTTGCCGCAACTAGAGAAAGCCCATGTGCAGCAACAAAGACCCAATGCAGCCAATAAATAAATAAATTTATTTTTTAAAAAATGGGCGGTGAGCTTGAATAGACATTTCTCCAAAGAAGATATATAAATGGCCAAAAAGCATATGAAAAGATGTTCAAAATCATTAGTTATTAAGGAATGCAAATCAAAATCCCGAGAGATTATTTTGCACTTGCTAGGATGGCAACAACAACAACAACAGCAATGGAAACTATCAAGTGTTGGCAAGGACGTAGAGAAATTGGAACCTTTGCGCATTGCTGGTTGAAATGTAAAATGGTGCAGGCTTTGTGGAAAATAGCTTAGCAGTTCCATAACTACTATATGACCCAGCAATACCACTCCTAGGAGTATGTCCAAAAGAACTGAAAACAGATATTTTAAAAATGTGTACATAGGTCCATCACAGTACCAGTGACAAATGCCAAAAGGTAGAAACAATGCCAATGCCCACCAACTGATGAGTGGATAAACAAAATGTGTCAGATACACACAGTAGAGTATTATTCAACCATAAAAAAGGAGTGAAGTACTGACACATACTTCAGCGTGGATGGACCTTGAAAATATTATGCCAAGTGAACAAAGCCAGACACAAAAGGCCACATATCACCAGGGTGAATCAAAAATTGTTTGCGCTCCGGTTACATTAAAACTTCTGTTGGCCGCACTGTCTTATCAGCGCTTTCCGTTCAAGGCTGTCTCCCCAGTCACTGCTGTGCAGGTGTGAACATGTTACATCAGTTCATTTGTAACTGCGGTGTGAGCAAAAATGAACGCCCCACTTGTGATTTGCATGAAGAAAGAGCAGCGTGCAGTGATTCATTTTTTGTGGTCTGAGGGGGTGTACCTGGTCTCATTATTTATCAAAGACTTTGTGTGTGGTATGGAGAGAGTGTTTTGTCGTGAAGAAGCATGTATGAGTGGATAGAGAAGTTCAAGGAAGGTCGCACAAGTGTTAGCCATCAGGAAGGAGCTGGACACCCATCCACGTGAAGACGTGAAGATAGCAGTGCATTCATGGCTCGTAGCTCAGCTTAAAACATTTTTTAATGAGGGAATGTGAAAACTTGTTGACAGATGGACAAAGTGTATTGAAAAGCAAGGAGATTATGTTGAAAAATGATGTATCTATTTTTTCAAAAAGTTAATTAAAATAAATTCTACAGCCAGAGTGCGGATAATTTTTGACCCACCCTCATATACATTGCATAAATATAAAATATTGAGAATAGGCAAGTGCATAGGGACAAAAAGCATATTAGTGGTTGCCAAGAGCAGGGGAAAGAGGAGGATGCGAATGGAAAGTGACTGCTTAACGGGTACAGGGTTTCGCTTTTGGGTCATGAGAATGTTTTGGAACCGGATAGAGGGTGATGGTTGTACAATACTATGAATGTACTAAATGCTACTAAACTATACACTTTGGTGAACTTTCTGTTATGTGAATTTTATCTCAGTCAAAACAAAGAAGAAGTAGGGTGGGTCAGCCCATGGTGTCTGGCGATCTCAGTCTTCCCGTCCTGCCTTCCATCTGCACACGAGTCCCACAAAGACAGGATCCTTCCAGCCCAGGTCTTTCGCGTTTCCCACAGAGCGGCCACCCAGGCCTTCAGAGGTGGAGCTGCCATCATCCTTGTCCCCCTGTGCCCTGTCCTGTGCGTGTGTGTGTGGCGGGACGGGGGTGGGGGCATTGTCTCACATTCTGAATCCTCCATTTCTCTGGGAGTGTCCATCAGAATTTGGCCAGAAGTGTTGCCCTGGGTAACAATGACTTCTGCCAAAGGTGTGTGAATATTTATGATTGCTCATATGCTTTCTGTTTACCATGTCAGCAGCACTGTTAGCATTTGTGCGGATAATAAAACTCAATTTATAATGAAAACAGGCATTTTGTTGTGGAATTGGGTTTTAAGGATCCTGTAAAGGCTTTGTGGAGATTTATTTGAGCCTTGTAAACGTCTTGCCCCAGGGTGAGACTTCAGAGCCTTCGAACAGTTCATTTTGAAGGATTTGGTTATTAGAAATCTTTTATAGTCTCTTTAATTTAATGGGAGAAGAATAACAAACTGAATGGCTTCCAACTATAATGGATTCCTGATATCTGGAATGTCTTCCTACCCTAAATAGGCTAAGTGGTGCGAGACCTCGGTAGCTGGGAGTTGGGAGACCTGGTTGCTAGGCTACTCCAAGGCTAAATAACTGTAGGTAAGTCCCTTCTCCTCTGTGGGCCTCAATCTTCTCTTCTGAACTGTCTGGGGGTTAAAATTTTACATAATAAGAACTTTTGATCCAATAATCCCATTCTAAGGAAGTTTTCCTGAGGGGGAAAAAATTCAACAAAGGCAGAAAGTTATATGCCTAAAACTGTTCAATACAGTACCATTCTGCAAGAAAGTAGAAGTAAAAAGAAAAAATAATAACACAAGAATTGGAAGTAGATGATAGAATTATGGAACAACTATGACAGAATAATAAACTGACAATAAAACACAGTAATTGCCACATGTAGGTCCTCCCACCCCCACCCCAACCCAATACCACCACGACTGGGATGACACTCATTAAAACAAAACAAGGATTATTTCCAGATGACGGGATTATGGTTGATTTTTGTTTTCTCCTGTATGCTTTTGTGTATTTTTCAAGTTTTCTATAATGAACATGTATTACCTTTATAATCAGAAAAAACAAATGTGTGTCATTGAGATAGCAATTAATTTAATAAAGAATGTGTGACAAAGAAGAAAACACTTTAGTTATAATGTGAAATGAGAAGGAAATAGAACATGAAATGAATATTCAGATTGCAACTAAGTTGAAATGGTAACAGATCAAATCCCTGAAAATCATTTTGCCTAATTATCAATTCATCTAATAACCAATTCTCTGAAAATTCACCCCTCTGCCTTTAGGTGTTTTTATATCTATTCAATTATCATATTCTTTTTCACTTTATCATCTTTTGACATGTTAAGTATTTGTTATCGAATTGTCTAAGGGTACTTCTGATAATTTTATATTTCTAAGAGTAATTTTAAACATTTGAACCATCCCTTGATTATGGGATTGTTTTTATCCTTGTGTGTGTAATTTGTTCCTTTTTAATCTACTTTTGAATAATTTAAGGACTTGTTAGGATGTTGTTAAAAATCCTTCCTTCAAAATTTAATATTTCAAATGCATTTTTCAATGGTACCCAAGACACTAAGTATAATCAATTATAAAGCCTCCTTTTGACTTGATCCTTCACTAGAATCCCATCACCAAGGTTATAGATCAAGCAAGATATGAATGTCTTAAAAGATAAAAATATCATTTATGAAATGCTGATGATTTAATCAGTGTAAACTGTCAAAAAGATGGCAAGGAATAATAAGATACCCAAATGGATTTAACACAGCATCAAAATGTAGGTGTATTCATCTTAGGGAATGGCTATAAGTAAACTGATATAAAACCCAAGGGAAATTGAAATAATAATAATAATAATAATAATAATGCTGTTAGGGTGGTGGAATTTTGGAATTTTTATTGAAAATTCTCCTTGATTTTGATTATTTTCCCTCTATCCCTCCCTCTCTGAAAGAAAGCATCTGAATATCTTACTTTAATTTTTCTTTCAGCAATATGATTTCATTGAAAACACTGAAGATGAGAACTTATGATGTTTTGTATTCACGTAAACCATTTCTTGTGTGAAAGGACAGAGGTCAACTGTTATTCATAGTCATTGTAACTTTCTAATGAGGGGACACCCTGGTACTGGGAGCAGAGGTAGTTACCTTGCTGAGCAGGGTGATGGATATAGGGAATGAGGATTTTGGAAGGGTTGCAACAAAGCTAGATTGCCCTGCATAAGAAAGGGAAAGAAGTTAAGGGTATAGGAGTCAGGGAGCTAGTCAGATGCTGAGAAGATTCAGAGGGAAGGAAAGGGACCAGGGAAATAGCAGCCCTTCCTAGTTGATCAAGACACCAAAGAAGGACTTGGGGGTGGGGGGTCTATAGGGATTTGTTAAGCTGTTAGTGGTATAGTGCACAGCAAGCACTGCCACTCTTTCTCCTACCAAATCATCAGCAATGTCTGCTTGGCTCACAAATTCTTTGTAATAAGTGGAATTTCTAATGATAAACCTTGAACTTTTGGGTCTTACCTCAAGACTGGCCCAGTGCAAAAATCAGGGCTTTCCACAAGAGCAGGTGACATGTGGGTTATGTCTGAGTACTTGAACATCTGTGCGTGAACATACCAAAAAGGAGAAAGAAGGGAAGAAATGGGGGAGAAAAAGAGAAAAGAAAGAAAGAATTTTACAAGAAAAACTTTATACTGTTCATGCTAGTTTAAAATTGAAAGTATTAAATTTAATTATACTTAAAGTTAACAACAGAGAAAGAAATGGGATGGAACTTCAGATAAAAATCTCCTCCAAAAAAGAGATATTCATTGCTAAAGATTCCTCTAAAGAGATGAAAGTCATGAAAAACTTTGTCAAAACTTTTGTTATTTTCTTTTAATTAAATCTGATAGTCTCTGCTGTTAATGTCAATTTAATTTGTTTGTATTTATTTGATCTCTGGTTTTGGGACTTAATTACATCCTTTTTTCCCTCTTTTTATCCTTTTTCTTTCCTGCCTTTGTTCTGTAAAGTTTTCTATATGTTGTTCTGAGCCTGCTGATTAGGAAGCATAGATTTTATTTCTATTCCTTTAGTGGTTACCATCAAAAACTTAATGTGTATATTTAATGACTAATTTTTCTAGTACAATCTAAAATTATTCAGTATCTCTACTCATCTTTTGAGAAAGTCAGGGATGTTGGCACACTTTTTCACATTGATTTGCCAATCTCCTTATTACCACAGTCTAGGTACTTAGTTTCACTTCTGTTTAAGTACAAGAAATGGCGTGATGATTATTATACAGTCAATAGTTAATTAAATTTGCTAACATATTTTACCAGTTTCCATGTTCATTGTTTTCTTTGAATTCTCCTCTTTGATTTCAAACTTATTCCTGATGCAAAGGTCAATGCGTAGTAAATGGCACATTTGGGGAAAACTTGTATTTTGCCCTCCCTCCAGAACGATAGTTTAGCTGAGTATAGAAATCTAGGGGTAGGCAGCTATTTTCCTCAGTGCTGTGTGAGTTTTAAGCCAGGTCAAATAAAGGCAACCTTTTAAGTGGAATCTTTTGGGCAACCATCAGACAGGTCAAATGATGACAATCCTCTGGGATCTGAAGAAGCTTCAACCCTGTTCTTCCGCCATGGTGGCTGTCAGGCTGCTGGTGTAAATGACCACGGGCTGTTGATTTTCAAGATTACTGTGGAGCTGCAGAGCATGAGATGGGAATAGGGCAAATTAAAATGCCACAACACTTGCTGTCCTTACCAAGATTAAGCTGTTTTTCTTAAACAAATTCTCCTCAGAGTTCTGCAAGCCTTTGATTAACTTCCAGACTTTCAAAAAAAAAGTTGATTTTGAAAATTGTCAGTTTTCTTGTTGTTTTTTATGGAAGAGAAAACTTTTGGAAGTCGTTACTCTGCCATTTTCACTGACACCACTTTTTCATGTATTTTTAAAATTTTGGTTTACAGGTTCATCCTGAGTAGGAAATCTCTTTCTCTCTCCTAGCAGTCCTCCCTGCCTAGCAGATGTGTGGCTGTCTCCACCCTATCCCTTGAGACCCTTAGTTCAGAACTACCTGTTTACATTAGCAGCCTGGGGCTCTCGCCCAGCAATGGCATTGGGGATATTGCAGATACTTCCACTGAGTCAGCAGCTTGATTGAGGTCCTGGTTGTAAGGCTCTGTTCTTTCCCAGCCTCCCTGAGCTTAGAGTTTCATATGAGATGTAACCCCTGGAAGCTATCAGCAGACTTTTTCAGCTTCCTTTCAGGAGGAAAGGGTACCCCTTCAAATTCCTGGTGTGGAGGAAAGAGCCTGGCTCTGGTGCCCCACCTCACGTTACTGTTACTTCCTCTTACATTCTAGCATCCAAATTCCCACCCCTCTGCTTGCTTCCCGGCCTGGAGCCCTGGAGGCTCACTATGACAGACACCTCTTCCCACTTTTCATTTCTGGTCCATGGAGGTGCTACTCTTGATTTTGAGCAGGCTTACATCTTTTTAATTTTCCTTCTTTGTATTTCACTTACTGTTGCTGTGTGTTTGGGGGTTGTGGGAGTAGACAAGGCCTGAGCGAACAGTATCATCTTGACTACACCCTGTGTAAGATCGGCCGTTGTTTAAAATTTTAAACTATGTTCAACCTGACAGAGTATCTATTGACTCTCTGTCCTGACATGAGGAAATTAGCCTAAAATGATTAAAAATGACAATACATACCTATGGCCTGCTTGAACACTGCAGGTAGTACTCACGAGTCTGCTTCTCTGACAAGACTACTGCTGCTGCTGCTTTCAAACATAAATATGCCAAACATATATCTTTATAAGAAAACACAGATATAAGGCACCAATCATCATAACAAGGAATTTTTCCTTTTCTTTTGTCAAGCATGTTTTATGAGAGTGAAGAAGTGGCTCTGTGGAGTGTAGCAATAATTCCCAGAAAAACCATGATTCCATCCAATGATATTTGTAGGCATATATACAAACCTGGATGAAAAAAACATAAGGTCCAATTGAGTAAAACTTCACTAACTAGAAGTCTAAGGAAGAGATTAGCCTGATTCAATTTGACCAAATTTTGCTGAACTTCTACAAGGTGCGATTTGTAATCCTAGGCATTGCATGGATTACAGAAATGAATGAGTGCCATTCTCTGGGAGAGGTGGAGGGGAACTTAATAACTTGAGGGTATGCACTATCATCCAGGCTTACTACTCTCACTGAAGTCATTTCTGAGTGCAGGCCTGAGGATCAGCTGCCTCCAATGACACCTGAATATTTAAGAGTAAACTTCACCATATTGTCAAAGGCCCAATGATGGAGAAATCATTTGTGGCTTTATTTGAAAATTTCCCATTGGCTGCCAATGGATCAACTCAGTGTTCCAGAGATGGAAATAATAACAGTCAACTGACTGGGCACATATTTCTGAAGGGTACAGAAATTCAGTTATTTTCATGTTGCTGTCTAGAGAGGCTGCAGTCATAGTTCCAGAAAAACTTCTTTCTAACAAATAGATGAAATCAAATCTCTTCAGTCTGTGGGTTCTTTCTCATTAAGAGGTGGATCTTGGATGAGATGTGAGATGTCCCTCCAGGGGGAGGTGGGAAATTCCGGCTTGGGGATCAGAAGACCAGCAATGGAGGCTCTAATTTGGCTCTTCCAACTCCCTGCATATTAAGGCAAGCACTGCCTTTATAACCCAGCTGTTCACCGGTCTAAACACTTCCAAGACTTTCTACTGCCTTCATCATAAAGTCCAAATTCTATAATCTTCATAAAAGGCCCTGCATAGTCTGGACCCTGTCAGCCTCTTTTACGTTATCTCTCATCACTTTTCCTCCACCCTGAACTTGGCCCCAGACATACCCAGCTACTTGCAGGTCTGTGAATTCATCCGGCTTCCATGCCTGTATCTATGCTGTCCCTGTACCTGAAGGTGCATCCCTGCCCTTCCCTCCTCCACGAAGCCTTCCTCCACATAACAGTGATAAGCAGCTAGTATTGGTTAGGATCATTCTGGCAGCACGTGAAGAGACCAAATTACAGTAGCTTACACACGACAATAGTTTATACCTTTCCTACCTAAAAGTCCTAGCTGGAACAGAGGCTCTGCTTTACAAAGTTGTCTGTAGTGTTGATTCCTTCTATATTTTCTACACCCTGAGGACACATCCTTTGTCCCCATGATCCAAGATGGCTCCCTATTTGTTCCTGTTATGTGAGGGAAGGCTGCCAGGACCGCCAGCAGGGATGAGGCCTCCAACATGGAAAGGACAGGTGAGCAGGAAAGGCAGGTCTCACCCTTTAAGGGCCTGAGCTATGAGTTGCACACTTGACTTTCAAGCATATCCTCTTAGCTGGAACTGACTCCCATGGTCACACGCAGCTGCAAGGGAGGCAGGCAAGTGTCCTCTTCATTCTGGGAAGCCTCTATTATCATGAGAGAGAAAAGGAGAACTGATACTGGAGAATGGCTGGACACGAATGATGGCTGTGAGAACAGAAAGACCAGGGTGGATGAAGGTGAAGACTTGACCACTCCAGTAAGGAAGAAGGTGCCATTGCTGGACAAATGGCGAGGAATGTTGAGGAAATGAGAAGTAGGAGCCAGGTTACAATGAACTGGACAATGTTCCCACATCCATACCTGTACTCATGTAAGTCTTCCTGTCCAAAATGCCCTGACATTTCTTTCCTTATCTCTGGAAGCTCAATTTACGCTTGATCTCCCCATGGAATCCCCTACTGGCAACTTGACTCTTTCTCAGGTGTAAATGGAGAGCCTCCTCCTGGGCTATATTAACTGGGCCAATATGACTATAATAATTTTTTTACTGACACCTCTGATAGGCAGATGCTTTACGTATATATCTCATTTTCTTCCCACAATGCCCTTAGCGGACGTTTAGGGAATTAATAAAAAACACTTCCCTCTTTCCCTTTCAAAATGAGGAGCGATTGAGAAACAAGATCCAGGAGAGGGGCCAGTGGGGACCAACGTTAGCTTTTTTTTGATAAACTGGAGAATGTGTCTTTATATCTCTTGTCAAACAGCTTGCTAAGAACCTTCCCTTCATTCCCTTTTCTCAATTTAGACCTTGGAATACCCCACCTGGGGGTAAGTTTGGGCTTCAGCAGCACCTGCTTACTCAGCACCTCTGCCTTTCACTGGTGTGGCGCAGCGGGACAAAAAGAGGAAATACATCCTCAATCACGCAACCTTTTAATGAATTAGCTCCACCCACTGAGAACCCGGTCCCAAGGCTGTTGCTCCACAGCCAGTAACTCATTCCTCCCCTGCGGTGGAAGAGGAAGGGGTGGGGCAAGAGTGTTACTCCTGTGGTGTTCCGTCCCTATGGAATCATGGTAGGAGGAACGAAGGTTCTGCCATAACAATTCCTAACCAAAGGAGTTGTTTTGCGCACGTTGCAGACAAGGAAGCCAGCACTGTGAGAACTACCACGGCTTGCTAGGGTCACCCACGTATTAGGTGGCACAGGATTTTGGAACCAAGCCTGCCTAGTTCCAAACTCAGGCTTTTAGTCACTAGTTCTAGCAGCTTGTAAGCTTTTTGAGGGAGACATTACAATAAATATCTCCACATTTCCAGCAGCACCAAAGTATTTATTAAAAGACACATGGCAGGGTTTAGTGTAAAGGCCTGGGGGTTCTGGCTCAGTTTGTTGCTTCTTTGTCTCATGTTCAGCCAAGTTTCTGGACCAGGACAAATCCCCAGGAGCAGGAACCAGTGATGCTGCCTGGGGACCTTTTTGACTCTTGCTGTTCCTTTGTTGGGTTTATAGTTTGAGGCACCTTGTTGAACTTTTTTTGAAATCCACTCTCTCCCTTAAGCCTTCTACTACCTGTGAGGAAGGAAGGACAGAGTGGGGAAGAGATTCAGCTAAGGGCAGAGAGGGGTGAAGGGCGACAAGTGGTCCAGGCTGGTGGTTTATTTAGTAACCCTTCAAACTAATGTCCTTAAATATTTGCCTAGCATTTATTTCAAGAGGGGAAGAGAGACTTGCTTTATATTAATAGAAATTGTACAGAAAAAGAAATTTAATTACTTATTTGCCTCCTTGGGCAGGAGTGGTTATCAACATTCTGAAAAATACCTGCCAAATATTCCCCACTTTTGTGTAGTTCTTATACTCTCTTCAGTTTTCTTTTGCGATTTGCTAAACTGTACAACTTTTTAGTAGGTATATTAAGAGGCTTTATATTTAATGAAATAAGCTGTTTGTTTCCAGAAAACAGGCTGACTTTGTGGAAAGGACTTTTACAGAATTTTAGTCCACTGTGACCTGTCCACTGAAGACAGGGCTGTGCTTGAGAGGAATGTTTTATTTTTATTTTCCACTGGAGGGCGCTGTCTACTTTATTTATTCTAGCGATCCTTTAGCCTCCCTCATGGATGGATGTGTGCCCTGGGCAGTTGCCCAGCTGTCCACTCCTTAATCTGGCTTTTTCCATAGTCCCCCAGGGCAGCAGTGTCAGGGTTTAAATGAGATCCCAGTCAGTCTGAATCCTACTGGGGTAGTCTCTGCAGTCAGACTTCTCATTACCCTGATAAAAATGCCAGGACTCACCCCATATGTGTGTGTCTACTGCATGTCCCCATACTATCTGTGATTTAATTTCCATGATTTTGTATCCTTTGCCTTTGAAAAAACGTAAACTAGGCATCTCACACCTGCTTCCTAAGTCACAATTTCTAACTTCTGGCTCAGCAGCTTGACCCCCCAAGTTGTTGGGATGTGGCTTTAGAGTATGGCTTCTCCAACTGTGATGTGCAAAGGAATCACCTGGGCATGTCGTGAAAATGCAGATTATAATTCTGTAGGTTTGGGGAGTTGAACCTGAGGTTCTGCATTTTTAACAAGCTCTGAGCAATGTCACTGTTTGTTGACATTCCATCTTTCAAATAGCACGATGTTACCTACTTGTCCCATCCAGGAGTTTTCCCACTCAGTCTTTAACTTTTTTTTTGTTTGGCCATGTTGGGTCCTATTTGCTGCGCTCTGGGCTTTCTCTAGTTGTGGCGAGTGAGGGCTACTCTTTGTTGCAGTGCACGGGCCTCTCAGTGTGGTGGCTTCTCTTGTTGTGGAGCACAGACTCCAGGCATGCGGACTTCAGTAGTTGTGGCATGTGGGCTCAGTAGTTGTGCCACGCGGGCTCCAGAACACAGGATCAGTAGCTATGGCGCACAGGCTTAGTTGCTCCATGGCATGTGGGATCTTCCCGGACCAGCGATCGAACTTGTATCCCCTGCATTGGCAGGTGGGTTCTTTTTTTTTTTGTTTGTTTGTTTTGTTTTGTTTTTTTTTTTGGCACACGGGCTTAGTTGCTCCGCGGCATGTGGGATCTTCCTGGAGCTGGGATCGAACCCGTGACCTCTGCATTGGCAGGTGGATTCTTAACCACTGCGCCACCTAGGAAGCCGGGCAGGTGGGTTCTTAACCACTGTGCCACCAGGGAAGTCCCCCACTCAGTTTTGCATATGGGGGTGTAGTCAGAGAAACTCTAGGATAGGGGCTGATCAATATCTATTTAGAGTTTTGCCTCTTAAATAGTTTTTATAAATTGTTTCTGCAGGGCCTCTTTCCCTGACTTTGCTACATCTCATCTCTTTCTTTTTCTCTAGTTGGACAACTATGAGTCAGTGTGTTGATGCCTGTGTCTGTCACATCTGTCCTCCGAGTTGTCTTTCACTGTCATATAAAGTAATTTCATTTTCTTTGATCTCCTTTCTCATTGAGAACCTGTTTCAAAATACAAGCGATATGATAATGGTAATGAAAGACCTCACAAGTGCATAAAGTGCTTTAATACCCTAAGAGAGTATAGGTAGAGGCTATGGGCTAGGGCTCCAGAGTCTGCCTGTTTGCATTCAAATCCTGCCTCTGCTGCTTTCTAGCTGGGTGGCCTTGGGTAAGTTACTTAACCTCTCTGTGCTTCAGTTTTCTCATTTGCAAAATGTGGTTAATGATGCTTCATAAGGTCCTTGTGAAGATTAAATGAGATAGTGTGTGTTTGGTGAGGCACTTAGAATAGGCCTGATACATAGTAGGCACTCAGTAATCAGCAATGTTCTAATTCCTCAGTCCTGTGGGGAAAGTAAGGAACCAGAGGCCCAATGAGGAGAAAAGACTTGCATTCAAGATCTCACAGCAAGATGGCACAGCAGGGACCAGATCTGACTCCAACTCCAGTGCTCAGAGCACCCCCATCACACTTCCAAATGTAGAGTTTTATCACCACCAATTCACAGCCCTAAGTGTGACTGTTTTCTTAGCATCCTGCTGATCTTTTGTTCTCTCTTTCCTTCTAAATGGAGCATTTCCAGCTGGGGTGATTCATGGATCTGGGACCGCATGGCTCCCATTAACTTCGAGGAAAGTCATAAGGCAAAACCCACATCAATCGAGCCTCCAAATTACTCATCCATCTTTACAGGTGACGCGTGGATTAAGATGAACAGAGAGGGAAGCCAGTATCGTACAGTAACTATTTAAATTTATGAAAATAAGAGCTTACACCAAGTTCCAAAACTGAAGTTTGCTCTGTTTTCACAGCAAACAGAGACGGGATGTTACAATAGAGAAGTCCGAGGGGCTGGGACTCCCAGCTTCACTACTTACTAGACTTGTGATCTTGAGTAAGCCTTTTAATCCCTTAGACTCTGTTTTCTCATTTGATTTTTCATCCTTGCAACAAACCAAGGAGTTAGTTATTATCCCCTTTTTACAGACCTGGAAACTGAGGCATAGAAAGGTTAAGTGACTTGCCCAAGGTGATGTGATTACCAAGAGATAAAACAGGGCTTTGAACCCCTACGTTTGCGTCCAGAAACCTAAGTCCTTGTACCCCTCTATCTTATACATGAGATGACGGGTCTAAACGCAGCAGGCACTGAGTAGGAGCTTAATAAGCCTTTACTGAATCTGAATCTTGAGGACAAAGCTCATGACTTATCAACCTTTTATTCTCTATAGCACCTTTGTACCTAATAGGTTCTCAATTAATGAGTTGAGTTGCATTATTTCCCCCTGGAAATGGTTCTGTTTTTATTTAATGATTTGCCTAGATGCATTTTAATATGCAGACCACAATGCTTCTTGTACAATATCTTCTGGACTGTGAGGCGCGGGCATTCATTATTTTATGAGACGCATATGTCATGCATAGCACAAGCCCTTTTCTTAAACCAACACAACATGCAAATAGAAATTTCATGTAAAATCACATGCAGACAGTCTCAAAGTAGAAACAGATGTCTGAAAAATATGAACGCCAGGCTTATTAAATATTTTATCATCAAATATTTCATACATTTCAAAAATGTCATCTGTGAAAACACAGAAATACCGCCTCAGGAGAACCAAAATATTTAATCACTTTCAAGAAATTCTTTAAAATAAGTCTTCACCTCGGAACTGTTCCAGGCAGAGAACAAATTTCCAGGTGCTGCAAGCTATATTTATTATATTTTCATCAAAATCAGTAACCTAGTTGAAGGAGATACAGTAATCAGTAAGGTCATTATTAGGTAAGATAATGACTTCTGAATGAATTCTCTCATTAATCTCATTACAAAATGGTAATGGTACCTGACTAATCATGCCGGAGGGGAGAGCTGTGTTGAATCAGAGCAAAATTAAGGCTGTAATCACAGAGCTGCTCTCGCCATTTCTTCACGAAAGTCTTACGCGGGGTGTGGGCACTGGCTTGAAGTTCCTCTGACGGGCTGGACCATTGATCTGAAGGCTCGGCCACCTGATACGGTGAGGGGTACATCAGGAGGAAGAGGCCTGGGCAGCGACAGTCTCGAGAACTGGTCCTCTTCCTGCTTCTGTCCCCTACTTCCTGTGTGACCTTGGACAGGTCATGCCTGACTCTGGGCTCCAGCTCCAGTTTCCCTGACTTAGTCTTCTGCTTTCACCCTAGACCCTTAAATACATAAAGAGGATCACATCATGCCCAGAATGGCTGCCCATCCCACCCGAAGAAGGTTCCAGATCCTTCCATGGACCACACACCCTGCATGATCAGCCCTCATTGCATTTCTGACCTTATCTCCCACCATCCTCCCAGTCACTTGCTTCGTTCCCACCACACTGACCTCCTGGCTGTTCCCTCTGTCTGGATCATCCCCACCCCTGTCCATGTATCCGCATGACTCACCCCCTCGCCGCCTCCAAGTCTTTGGCCCAGTGTCACCTTCTCAATAAATGCCTGCCCAGACCACCATATTGAACACTGCAATGTCTCCATTGGCACTCCAATTTACAGTTTCTTTCTCCAACACACTATATAATTTATTAGGTTCTTGTCTGTCTCCCTACCCCTGCTCTTGTCAATTGCATCTTCTCAGAAATGTAAGTTCCACAAGGGCTAGGATCTTTGTACACTCATATGTATGCCTGGCTCACAGCAGATGTGCAAAAACTCTGATGAATATGGGATTTATCACATGCTTGTGGGTTCCCAAACTTGCTGGACGCTCAGAGGGTGTGTGAGATGGATGACCAAGGTGACGAAGTATACACTCCCTGCAGTGAGGCCCCTCTGGTGGTGAGGATGGCTTTGCTTTTCCATCTTGTTAGAAATCAGAGCCGCATCAAGTCCCTTTCCGTCCATGAGGTCTGACCTGAGAACGCACATGCTGGGTGGCAGTGTCTGGAGTCAGAGGGACCTCAATAGCCAGGAGAGATGGACCAAGCTGAGAAGATGGAATTGACAAGAGTTGAAAGGGATGCCCTGTCCTGAGTTCCAGCCCCAGCGAAGAGGTCCAGGGTCAGGGTGACGGGGCTCCACAGTAGCAGGCATGCAAAGACCCCAGGGGTTTCAGCAGATGGGGATGCAGGATGTTTCAACAGACTCCTCATGATTGAAGTAGGGCAGGTGGCACTCTCACACTAACCTCACTGGTCAAACCACTCGGAAACAGGTCAGGGCTGTGATCTCCCTCTTTGTTCACACTGGTGCTGAAGAGAGAATCTGGAACATGCTGGGTGCTCATAATTGCTTAGTGTGTAAAGAGCTCTGAATTAAGGCTTGAATATGTTTGTTTCTGTGTGCCCCATTTTATGGTGGGGGGGCAATAATAAACTGTCCAGTGCTTACAAGGAGTCTGGAAACCATATCACTTTAGGGACAACTTCAAAAAACAGGAATGTTTAATATGAACAGAGAGCAGGATGAAAATAAGGCCAGTCTCCATAACTGCAGGGCCAGCATGTAAAAGCTGGGTTACTTTTATTTTATGTAGCTTTACAGTAGGGATGGGAGGGATTTCCCTGGTGGTGCAGTGGTTAAGAATCCGCCTGCGAATGCAGGGGACATGGGGTTAGAGCCCCGGTCCACGAAGATCCCGCATGCCGCAGAGCAACTAAGCCTGTGCGCCACAACTACTGAGCCTGCACTCTAGAGCCGGTGAGCCACAACTAATGAGCCCACCTGCTGCAACTACTGAAGCCCATGTTCCTAGAGCCTGTGTTCTGCAACAAGAGAAGCTACCCTGATGAGAAGCCCTCACACCACATTGAAGAGTACCCCCTGCTCACCACAACTAGAGAAAGCCCACGTGCAGCAATGAAGACCCAATGCAGCCAATAAGTAAATAAATAAATAAATTTAGAGTAGGGATGGGAGATAACTGGCCCAAGTGGTATCATACACCCCTCTCAAGTCCATAGCAACATCACTAATTGATCACAGACACCCTCCTATAGAGCCAGACCAAGCCTCAGAATCCTTCTCAACACAGTGCCTCAAACTCTCCCCACCAACTGAATGGAGCTGACATGTGAGATAAAATATATTTATAAAACTTTGTCTACAGCATGGGGATAGGCCAATGGAAAGCATTAATAATACTATAAAAAAACCCATTTTGTTATAAGCAAAGGTGGAGTAAATTTCTCTGGGGGCAGCGAGTATTTCATCACTGCTCAAGAAGAGGCTACTTCTCTGGCTCTTTCCCATGATGGCCTCTAGTGGCAAGGAAGGCATCCACTGATATGTGGTGGATGCATTTCCAGTGTCAAAAGTTCGGGTCCTGAGTTTCATCGGACAGAAGACCTTTAGAGCTAAGGACTAGAAAAAAATTATAATTATGTGATGGAGGTGTTAGTTAATGCTGCAGTGGCTATTATATTGCAATATATATGTATCAAATTAATATGTTGTATACCTTACACTTACACAATGTTATATATCAATTAAATCTCAGTTTAAAAAAACGTAAGGACAGTGACTGGTGCTTCAAGGCTAGGAGGATCAAGCCACCTCAATACAGAGGATAGCGCCCTGGGAATGTTTCATGGTTGCTCCCAGAAGTTCCACCGTTTTCTCCTGCTAATTACATTCCTACTTCAATGGCTCCAGCTGGTGCTACACTGCCTGTATTTTAGCCCAAATACTATTTAATCTCCAGATTCAGTGGTTCATCCTGTAACCCTCCCCCCCCACCCCGCTGTAGCCCCTCGTTGTGGACACTGATGGTGAGCTTACACCCCAGTACCCTCAGCTGTGTTTCCTTCTAGGGTATGGGAACTTCTGGATCCCCTACATGATACATCAAGGGAACTGGGCTCTCTCTCTGCCTAATTATACCCCACCAGAATTCCTTGCAGCTACTCATATTGGTGGAGGGTTTTCCTATAAGGGTGTTGCCTCCCAGAGCAACAAAAGGTAACACAGGCCTACGTGCACTTTGCTTCATCTTGCAACCTAGAGCACATGCGACTTTCTACCACCTATTCCTTCCCAGTCCCCATCCTGGGATTACACACTGAAGGAGGAGCCAGGAGACTTGAGGCCCTCCTTCATATATTTCCTCCTCTCTCCTCTTCCTTCCTCCCCTTCCCCTTTCTCTCTTATGGGAACTTACCTTATTGATACCCATCATCTTTTCTATAATATGGCTTTACAGAAAAGTTCGTAATTGGATACTTCCAGGATCTATTCCTGACAGTAATGAAGCATTTAGAATTTTAAAACTTATTTTTCTCAACAAAGCCTGTCTTTCAAGCCTACTATCTTGGTATGACCTCAAAACTCTAGTTTAACTTAAAGTTGGACAATGACTTTTTTGGTCTAGTCTCTAAATGGTACCTATGCCTCCCCTTGAAGCAATAAAGGCCATTGATAATGGGTGGGGAATTACAGGACAACATGACTCACAGGGAAGGAAAAATACATGACTTTCCATCTTAAAAATTTATTTTTCTCTGGAATAGCCAGAATTCACAAAAAGATTTGTGTTCAAGGGTGTTTATTATAGAATTATTTGTAATTAAAAAATTGTAAACAAATAAAAAGTGCAACAAAAAGGCACTAGTTAAATTGTGATTTTAAATGATATCATAGGGACTTCCCTGGTGGCACAGTGGTTAAGAATCCATCTGCCAGTGCAGGGCATATGGGTTCGATCCCTGGTCCAGGAAGATCCCATATGCCATGGAGCAACTAAGCCCATGTGCCACAACTACTGAGCCTGTGTGCCACAACTACTGAAGCCTGTGTGCCTAGAGCTTGTGCTCTGCAACAAGAGAAGCCACCACGAGACTGCGTACCACAATGAAGAGTAGCCCCCGCTCTCTGCAACTAGAGAAAGCCTGTGTGCAGCAATGAAGACACAATGCAGACAATAAATAAATTTACAAAAAATATATATATAAAAACTCACTATAACTTTGAAAAAATAAATGATATCATAGAAGTTTATTCTTGTTTTTAAAGTTTTATTTGTTTATTTTTTGTCTGTGTTGGGTCTTTGTGTTGCTGTGTGCAAGGGCCTTCTCTAGTTGCAGTGAGCAGGGGCTACTCTTCATTGTGGTGCGCAGGCTTCTCAATGCAGTGGCTTCTCTTGTTGTGGAGCACTGGCTCTAGAGTGCAGGCTCAGTAGTTGTGGCACATGGGCTTAGTGGCTCCGTGGCATATGGAATCTTCCCGGACCAGGGTTTGAAACTGTGTCCCTTGCATTGGCAGGAGGATTCTTAACACTGCACTACCAGGGAAGCCCAAAGATGATTCATTTACATGGGTAAAATATTATATATTATTAGGTGAAGAAAGCACATTACAAAATAGCATATTCAATATGATTACATTTTGTAAAAAGTATATAACCGTCTATTTCTGGGTGGTAAAATAAGTGATTTTTATTTTTTCTTTGTGCCTTTTCATATTATCCAAATTACCAGTGAATGTGTGTTAGTTTTGTGATCAGAAATAAATGAACAATAATTGCTTTGTTTGTTTTATGGAGAAGAAAATGCTGATAATCCCTTGATGGGAATGAGGAGGTGGATTTCAAGGGCCAGAATGAGGATGCTGGGACCTTTTTAGCTTCTGCAAGTCTAAGAGGCTCTGGTTCTGTTATCTCCCCAGTCTTGGCCTCTGGCCCAGTGGTGTGGTGAGAGGGTGGAGGATAACGGCCAGCACCCCAACCATCATAGAAAGTGACTACTCCCCATGAAGCCTTCCCATCATAGAAACACTCCATTTATTAAAGAACCACAGTGCCAAGAGAGCTTTCTGCCTACACTCGAATCTTGAGTACCCTGAAGTTTCAATCTTTTATGAAATAGCTTTTCATTTTCTCCCTTTCTACTAAGGGTTATTATAAGCTACTGAATGGTTCTTTGTACATAAATTTTTTATCTTGTTAAGGTTTTTTTTTTTTTTTCATTTGACCAATGCTCAGTTCATAAATAAAACATCAAAAATTTGCTCCAATTCCTTCTGTTGGTTTTGTTTTTTGTGTTTATTTTAGGGTGGTCTCCCACTAAAGAGGAAGAAAGCAGTGAACACATCACTATCTGACCATGTCCTTCGCCTATCTACAAACCTTCCATGGTTCCCTACTGCCAACCAGAGAAAGCCGTGCTTCCAGGCATGGCGCTCAAGGCCTGCCATGACTTGGCCCAGCTATCCTTTCTGGCTCAGTTCCTCTCCTCATTCTTCCAACCCCGAAAGCCAGGAACAAGTGTTATTCCAGAACATATTCCACTTTTCAATCTTCCTGCTTCTGCTCACCCTATGCCCTGTATTGGGAATGCTTGGAAAAGACTTGGAGTGATTTTAATTTAACATTTTCTGTATGGTTCTCTCTGAGTTGTGATTATTAACTTTGCCTTTTTCCTTTGTAGATAAGGCTGCCCCTTAACGAAACGAACTCTGGCCTTGAGGTCGGCAGATGAGGGTTTGAGTTATACTTCGTAACACAAATCAAGAGTTGGTAATGCCATTTATTTATTCATAAAATGGAGAGAGTAATGCCTACCTGGCGGAGATATTATGAGAATTTAACACAATTACGTATGTAAAGGTGCTGAGCAGTGGGCCTGGCATATAGTAGGACTTCAGTAACCATGAAATCTGAGTCTTAGGCCATATTTATATATCAAATTGCCTAAGTGTTTTTGAAACACCTGTATGCTCACCGCCTAAATTATTTTAAGAACTTTTATTGAGATACAGTTAACAGACAATAAACTGCATATATTTAGAGTGTACGATTTGGTATTTTTTTTCTTATTAGTAATGTATATATGGCAATCCCAATCTCCCAATTCATTCCCCCCCAACCCTCCTCCCTTTCCCCACTTGGTGTCCATATGTTTGTTCTCTACATCTGTGTCTCTATTTCTGCCTTGCAAACCAGTTGATTTGTACCATTTTTCTATAGTCTGCATATATGTGTTAATATACAATATTTGTTTTTCTCTTTCTGACTCACTTCACTCTGTATGACAGTCTCTAGGTCCATCCATGTCTCTACATATGTCCCAGTTTCATTCCTTTTTACTGCTGAGTAATATTCCATTGTATATATGTACCATATCTTTTTTATCCATTCATCTGTCAATGGACATTTAGGTTGCTTCCATGTCCTGGCTATTGTAAATAGTGCTGCAATGAACATTGGAGTGCGTGTGTCTTTTTGAATTATTCACCGCCTAAATTTGATAATTGTTGACATCTGGCCACATATGCTTTATCTATCTACCTATATCTAACTATCCATTATCTATCTAGACCTATATGATCATCTATCTCTTTTTATTTGGCTGAAGCTCTTGAAAGAAGTTGCAGACATATTGATTCTTTATCCCTCATATATCTAAAGATAAGAAAATTGTCTTGTATAACCAAATGCCATTTCCTCCAGAAGAACATTAACAGTAGTTCTACATTATCATTTCATAGCCAGTCTACAATAAAATTTCCCAGTTGTCCCCAAAATGTCTTTTATAATTTTCCCCCCACCAAGAGCCAATCAAGACTCATACATTGCATTTAATTGTTATGTCTCTTCTATCTCTTTTAATCTGAAACACCTCTCACACATGGCTTTTATTGACTGTAGGAAATACCAGGCCTCTGTCATGTAGAACGTCCTACATTTTGGAGTTTTCTGATGGTTTCCTTCCAGTATACTTTGACTTTTTCCCTCTGTCCCTTGTATTTTCCATCAGCTAGTTGGCATAGACTATAGATCATTCTAGAATGATTGAAAAGGAGATTAATTCTTTCTCTTTTATTACCAAGTTTCACAGTAAGGAGTTGAAGTAATGGTCACTTTCAGTATTAGCATCTGAAGTGCGCCCTCGCTCTCTCTCCCTGTCTCCCTTTCTCTCTCAGTATTCACTAAGGACTCATGGATTTTTTTAAATTAACGCATTCTGTTGTAATCCATTATTTTTGTTATCGGTTTTGATGCTTGAATTGTCTTAATTTGGCAAGTGGGGGTCTCTTCAAGCCAACTTCTGTGCCTTTAAAAAAAAAAAACTCCTCCATTTTCCTCTAATGTATACTTATGGAAATTTCAAACATCTAGGAAATTTGGAAGATTTTTCTAGTGGACATCCATTACACAGCACTTACCACTCACATGTTACTCTATGCTTTATCACATATTTAACCTTCCATTCATTTCTCTATCCATCCATGAATTCATCTAAATATGATGTAAGAATCCAACTTTATGTTATCCTAAATGATTATCTAGTTGTCCTGTATTATTGATCTTAAATGGCCATATTTCTCTGAGGATTTGAGGTTCCTTCTTTAATAACATCAACTTTCCACTTGTGGTGAGTCTATTTCTGGTCTTTTAATCTTGTGCCATTGATGTTTCTGTTAAATTATGTGTCAATTCCATACCATTTTGATTTAGAGGCTTTCTTGTATGTTTTCACATCTGGGAGAAATAGTTTCCCTTGCTGTTGTTCTAAGTTTTTGGTGTTTTCCTGGATGGTCTTGCTTTTTCCATATGCATGTTAAAATCAAGTTGTCTAGTTCCAGAAAAAAAAAAGAGCTAGCATTTTCACTGTGATTGACCTAAGTTTACATATATTACCTCTGGATATATTGTTATATTATCTAAGAAGAGCATCTATGGAGATTATATTATTTTAATTATAATTATTAATATTTAGAATTATATTAATTTCCTAATATTGAACCATCCTTTAATTGTTGTAATAAAAATTGTCATAATAAAACTCAGTCATTTGCGTTATTTTAAATGTGTTGTTAGATGTGTTAATAAAGTTCTATTTCAGATTTTTGTATAGTCATTAACAAGTGAGATTGACCTGTAGATTTCTTCTCTGCACAGTATTTATCAGGTTTTAAAGATCAATATTATTTTCACTTTATATTAAAATTCAGAAGTTTGCATACTTCTTCTGTTATTTGGAACAGCTTAAATGGCATTGGAATTATCTGATTATGGAAGGAACAGTAGAAAGCATTTGAAAGCACCTGAAGCTGGAAATATTATGGGAGTTAGTTCTTTCATGACTTTCTCTACTATGAACATTGATCTATATAAGCTATCTCCAGTTGTGTCAATTTTGTTAAATGGCATTTCCCCACCAAAATTATCTTTTTCATCTAGGCTTTAAAATTTCTTTGAATAAGGTTGTGCCAAGAGAGCTTAAAAATTTCTTCTGATTCAATAGCTGTTTCTTCCTTGGCCTTCTTTATTTTGTTCTTCCTGCTTATTTTTCATGTTTTAGTTAACTGTGTATCTGTTTATTCTATTTTTATTTTTTATGGAACTTACTAACATCTTCATTGTGACTTCATGTATTGTTAATTTATGTGAATGTTTGATGCTCACTTGAGAAGAAGGTGTATTCTCTACTATCAATCAGGGTACAAATTTTGATAGATACACATAAGATCTACCTTACTGATTATGTTGCTTAGAAGTTCTATCATCTATATTTATGTTTTGTCCACTTCATCTTTCTTGGAGTGAGAGAGGTGTATTAAAATCTCCCCTCATTATTGATTTCTGTACATTTCAATTTGCATCTCCTATAATTTCTGCTTTATGAAGATTGCTATGTATTCTTTGGTGCAGTGATATTCATAAGCATTACAGCTTTGTTTTGAACTGCAGCCTGTAACATTATCAAGTGTTCTGCGTCATCTCACTTATTTATTTATTTATTTTTTGGCTTGAATTTTACCTTGTTTTAGATCAAGGTATCAGTTTTCTTTTTGCCTGGCATACTTTGTCCCAGTCTTTTATGTTTACCTTTCCTGAATCACTTAGTTTCAAGTATGTGTTTTCGTAAGGCTATCTGAACATCTTTTTCTTCTAGTCGGTAAGTGCTATAGACAATGCTTGTGTCCCCCTCCCAAACTCATATATTGAAACTTAACCCCCAACGTGATGGCATTTGGAGGTGGGGTTTTCAGGAGGTGACTAGGTCATGAGGGTGGAGCCCTCATAAATGGGATTAGTGCCCTTATAAAAGAGACCCCAGAGAGCTCCCTTGCCTCTTCTGTCATGTGAGAGAACACATTGAGAAGACAGCCATCTGTGAACCAGGAAATAGATCCTTACTAGATACTGAATCTGCCGACAACTTGATCTTGGACTTCTCAGCCTCCAGAACTGTGGGAAATACATTTCTGTTGTTTATAAGCCATCCAACCTAGGTACTGTGTTATAGTGGCCCTAACAGACTAAGACAAAAACACTTGCAATGATTAATTTTACATGTCAACTTGACTGAACAAAGGGATGCCCAGATAGCTGGCAAAATATTATTTCCAGGTGTGACTGTGAGGGTGATTCCAGAAGAGATTAGCATTGGAATCAGTAGCCTGAGTAAAAGAGATTGCCCTCATCAATGTGTGTAGACATCTAATCCATTGAGGGCCTGAATAGAATAAAAAGGTAGAGGAAGGGCAAATTCTCTCACTGCTTGAGCTGGGACATCCATCTTCTTTCATCCTTGAATATTGGTGCGCCTGGTTCTTGGGCCTTTGAACTCAGACTGGGACTAACGCCATCGGCTCTCTTATTTCTCAGGACTTCAAGTTTTGGCTCTATCTACACCATCGACTTTCCTTGGCTTCCAGTTTACAGATAGCAGATTGTGGGACTTCTCAGCTTCCATAGCACAAGAGCCAATTCCTCATAATAAATACCTGTCTATCTATCTATCTATCTATCTATCTATCTATCTATCTATCTATCTATCATCTACCTATCTATCATCTATCTATCTATCTATCTATCTATCTATCTATCTATCTATCTACCTATCTATCATCTATCATCTATCTCTCTACCTACCATCAATCTATCTATCATCTATCTATCATCTATCATCTATCTCCTATTGGGTCTGTTTCTCTGGATGATCCTGACTAATAAAAGTTATACCTATTGACATTTATTAATATTATTTAAGTTTAGTAATAGTTCTGTTACATTTCTTTATGTTTATTGTGTGCTTTTGTTGTGTATTCCATTTTTTTTACTTGAATTTTGTTTCATGTTGTGTTTGCATTTCTTTTGGTATTTAGAAAGGTTTGTGTTTTTGTTTTAGTGGTTATGTTCATACTAATATTTGGTGTCCTTAGTCCTCCTTTCTTTACTTGTGTTTACTGCTATTTGGTTTGTTTACTTTAAATGATATTCTTTGATTCGTATCAGCTATGCAGCAATAATGAACTTATTCTACTCTCCTGTCCCCCTTTTTAGTTATATAATTTCAACTGTCTCAGAATATATGATTTTATACACTATCCTTCCACTTTTGTGGAAATCTAAGTTTTAGTCATAGATCCATGGTTAAATAATTCAATGATCAAAATCAGTCCTTTGACCACAGTTTCTCAATCATCCCCTGGTTGGATAAAGTTATTCCTCTAGTATATTCTTCAGGAAGGACTCATGAATACCATATTCTATAAATTTTTGCAAGATTATTGTGTAGAACTATTTTTCTTACCCTGAAGGATAGATGAAATTCCTTCTTTCTGTGCTTTTATATACTTGAGTTCCCTGAATGTGTTACTTTATTAATGACTAGACTTATATGTTGCTATTGAGAAATATAATGGCAAGATTATTTTCTTTCCTTTGTCTCTATATCTGAAGGCTCAGAAGGTATTTTCTTTTACTTGAACATCTAATATTTTCACTAAGACATGGTTTAGTGTTGACTGTTCTTGGTCAATTTCCGCAGGCAAAAAGGGAGCCTTTTCATTATGTAAATTCATCTCTTTTATTATAGGAAGGCAGGAGTCAGGGTATGACCCCCAAGTGCAGTGGGAACCACGGAAGAGTTTTCCTCAGGGGTGTGACATGGGCAGACACTGACTCACAACAACTGAGTGACAAAAGGACCTCAGTGGTGATCTAGTCCAACCGCTGCTCTGCACAGGAAGGCCTGCTGGAGGCTGCACCCCTCTGGTGACAGGAAGCACCTCTCTCCTTCATAGCCCACATTGCTCTGACTAGAGAATTCTTCCTTACGAAGAACTGAGGGCTGCCTTCCTGCAGTCTCCACTTAAAGCATCTCTGCTTTTTGGGAGCTTCCCTGGTGGTGCAGTGGTTAAGAATCTGCCTGCCAACACAGGGACACAGGTTTGATCCCTGTTTCAGGAAGACCCCACTTTCCACGGAGCAACTAAGCCTGTGCGCCATAACTACTGAGCCTGTGCTCTAGAGCCTGAGAGCCACAACTACTGAAGCCTGTGCACCTAGAGCCTGTGCTCCACAGGAAGAGAAGCCACTGCAAGAAGCCTGCGCACCGCAACAGAGTAGCCCCCCCGCTCACCACAACTAGAGAAAGCCCGTGTGCAGCAACAAAGACCCAATGCAGCCAAAAAAGAAAATAAAATGAAATAAAATAAAATAAAAAAATAAAATAAATAAAGCGCTCTGCTTTTTCTTCTTATCTTATCCTTCTCTGGCCTAACATCCCCCAAGTCTCCTGACCATGATAACACTGGGAGAGGTCCATGATGCTGGAATGGGGAGGCCGCTGGTTCAGCCACAATCCTAAACACATTTCTCTTGGGATCAGAAAACCACTGCATGGAGCTGGTTCACACACCCAAGAATTCCAACAGAGGTGGCTGCAGGTTGCTCTCCACCAAGGATTCTGACAGATAAGCAAGTATGATTCTAAATGTGGTGGCTTTTGTGGGAACAGCTGCTTTAACATAACAGACAGAATAAACAGCAGCTGCCCTGTTATCCATCCCACTTCTGAGTTCTGCTCATCTGTACCCCCATCTCCCACCCTCATTTACCTGGACTCTGTGCTTATTTAGTTACCTCCAGGTCACCCCAGTTCCTGGTTCTTGGTTGATGTGGAGACCCCAGTTTCTAGCTCCCTATATCTTGGTCCCTCTCCTCTGAGACCCTGATCCCACGGCCCTCTCCAGGTCCCAGCCCTGGGTCCTCACTTCATCTTACAAGTCTGCTCAGCTGAGCCTTACATGACACTGAGTTAATAAGCAAATCCCACCAAACGGAAGCAGCTGCTACCAAGCACATTTCAGAAGGGAAATGGAATTTTCATCTATCAAAAGTGCATATATTTCAAGGGGGCCTATCACTCACTGAAATTCGCAAGAGAAAGAGTCCCAAGAAAATCAAGGGTATTTGCATTACAATCCACCTCAATGCCCAAAAATATCCCGCTGAACATGCAGAATTTTAAGGAAAAGAGGGTGTTTTGCTTATTTGCAAGAAAAAAAAACCTGAATGTTCAAGGAAAGGAGGGAATTGAGGTTTAAAACCTCAGACATGCAAAGGAAAGCATTTGGTAAACTTTGACCAAAGAATTATCTTTTTTCTTATAAATTTTGGAGCTGGCCCTGGCAGGGGTGGCAGGGGATCCAAACACTGTACAGAGGAAAGGCACTGGGCTTTGGGTTAGACCAAAAGGATTTAAAGCTGGATGACCTTGACCTCTCAGTGTCCATGTTTCCATGTCATTAAAATGGAAGTGATAATAACAGTTCAACATAAGGATTCCATCTGTGCTCTACAAACTTGTCTCCCAAATCTCCGTAATGATTAAGAAAAGTGAGCACGAACTTGACCCACACAGCTGTCCTCCTCACCCTCACAGGGGCAAATACCCACAAAGCACAAATGCCTTTGAAGTTTTGTACTTGATGCTAAACATTAATGTAAGAGTTGCATTCTAGTCCATAATATTTTGTGTTTATAATGCAAAAGTTTTTAAAATGATTCCCTACTGGGGGGAAACACATCTGAGTCAACGTTTCCCCCACATCACAACAGCCAGACCTGTGGCCTGAGGACCTGAAGTGGGCAGGTGTGGTCTGCTTTCTCCTCCTCTTCATGCTCCTGCATCAGAGTATGGGGAGGAGGGTCAAGGACCACTTCTGGATACTTCCTCCTGCTCTTTTTTTGGACCTGATGCCTCTGGTATTATAGGCAGAGAGGAGAACCAGAGATGGGAGAACCTTCTCTTTCCCTAATTATCTTGGCTATGGTCCTTTCTTGGTTGATCTTGCTTCTCTGGATGACTGTGATGAAACTCAGTGCCCACTGGTGGTACATCCCATAACCTACTGTTGCTACAGGGGTCCCCTTGCCTGGAGGGCATTCCTCTCAAGTGGGGTCCTGGCAAGATGGAAAGGTCTTGGCCACCACCCACAAGACCTACCTGATCCACTGGAAATTCTGCAGCTCTCTCTCTCCACCCTACTTCTTTTCTCTTCTTCCTGCTCAAATAAGATCAAAGGGCATATGAGCAAATGACTGAGTAAATACCAACTGGGGACATGAGATGTTGGTCTCAATTTCTATGAGTGAATCTCTTGGTGCTCCTCCTTACCACTTGCCTTGGGAATGAAGAGTAGCATCCTGTTCTCTCCCAAAGAGTGGACAGAAGAGGGCAAAACACTGTCCTTCCCACTAGGTCAAAAATACATATTTCAATAATTTCCTCTTCCTCCACCTTCCAAGTCTACTTCAATGAGGGTGAGGTTGAACCTGTCCAGCTGCCTCTTCAATAAACCCTGATTGGGGCGTCCCACCCCAGTTATTCCTGGCTTTTTAGAATTCAGAGTGCTTAGTGCTAACTCTTAGTGCTCAGTTTAGGGTTCTAATCACACTCCACATCCTGTTATATGAAGTTGGAGAGCTTCATCTTTATGAGACAAAGTCTGCCTCTCACTATAAAAAGATGAGTGGTAGAAACTCACTTTCCCAGCCTCCCTTGCAGCTAGGGTACAGGTATGTTTCCCAGCTTTTGATGGTCAGATAAACAACCCCAGACTTTGAATTAGAAGCCCGCAATATAAAGAATTATGGACTTTGAAAAAATCCAATATGGCTACCATTGATAGCAGCCACAGTAGCTGCATCCAGTTTCTAGGGGCACAGTGACAGCAGCGTGAGGGTCCAGTGCCACTGGGGTCAGTGGTACAAGCCGTGGTGTCTGTGGAGAAGCTGTAATGTCTCCATGGACCCTTTCTGCAACCAGACTTGGGGCACTGCTCTGAGCTTCATATACTCTGAGCCTTGTTCTCAGGTCTTACTGAGATTCTGTGGGCTTACCCAATATTCTTTTAGTAAATTTCCTTTCTTAAATCTAACACCTCCGCGACCAAAACTGAAACAAATGTATATCAGTGCAGTTAAGATGGCTTTCAAAGTTACTTCCTATTTCATTACATATCTGTCTAAAAAATGATGAATCAAACTTTGCTATTTTTGGCAAAAGTTGCTTATTTTTAATGCCTCACCAACATACTGAAAAAATTGAGTGGAAAACACTTCTAGGCAAAATATCATTAGAGACTGATGCAGTAGCTACTGCTGCTCTCATATGTTGCAGTGGTTTTGGTAAGAGATCTCTCACTTGAGACTTGAGCACTGTAGAATTGATCCCATCTTCACAAATATTCTTGATTTTTTTCTAGTTCATACTATCTTGATTAAAAAAAATAATCTCAGGTAATACTGAAAATTTGTCACTGTTATTTTACCATCCAGAAATTTTATCCAGAACCATTATGAATAAAGTGACCAAAGATGAATAAGATGGCTAACTTATTGGGACTTCCCTCATGGTTCAGTAGTTAAGACTCCATGCTTCCACTGTAGGGAGTGCGGGTTTGATCCCTGGTCAGGGAAGTAAGATCCCGCACGACACGTGGCCAAAAACTTTTTTAAAAATGGCTAAATTATTAACACCTGAAATATCACCCAAATGTAAAGGAAATAAATACTGATAATTCTTAAAATTTTTAAAATAAATTTATTTATTTATTTATTTATTGGCTGTGTTGGGTCTTCTTTGCTGTGCGTGGGCTTTATTTTTCAGTGAACGGGGGCTACTCTTTGTTGTGGTGTGCGGGCTCCTTGTTACCATGGCTTGTCTTGTTGTGGATCATGGGCTCTAGGCGCATGGGCTTCAGTAACTGTGGCAAATGGGCTCAATAGTTGTGGCTCTCGGGCTCTAAAACGCAGGCTCAATAGTTGTGGTGCACAGGCTTAGTTGCTCTGTGGCCTGTGGGATCTTCCTGGAGCAGGGATTGAACCAGTGTCCCCTGCATTGGCAGGCAGATTCTTAACCACTGTGCCACCTAGGAAGCCCCTAAAGGTTTTATAGAGCACCTACTCTGGGTCAGAGCCCAGATTAAGTACATATTATTTCATGTAATACTAATAAAAACCCTATGAAACCAGAATTATCACCCCCATTTTATAGATAAGGAAACGGAGGCTAGTGAGATTAAATATCCTCAGTCTTTCAACCCGCTCTTCAAGTGCTTTCATTATATTAATGACATCATTCCATAGCAGCACCTTCTCTGGTTTCTGTTTAACCCCTAAAGATTTGACTTTATCTACAGTGAGGGGTATAGCATTTGCTCTCTAAGAAATGTCTAAGGTAGGTCTGTCTGTGGAGAACAAAATTCTTTCCCACTAGTTGTAAACAGAAAGAGCTTGGTACACAGTTAATTGAGAAATCCGGGGAAACAAACCCTAGGATGAGCCTCCAAAAACAACTGCCAAAGCCAGATGGCAGAACTGGGCCACCAAGGGAGCTGCTGCTCTTGTTACTACAGGAAGCAAGTTTAGAGACATGCTTCAGAAACATGCGGCCTGGGCTACAAGCAGGAAGCTGCCTCTGCTAAATTGCAAAGCTACTGGAGCCCTATCTCCCCTCTGCTCAAATCTGCACCAGCGAAGAATGGATGCCTGGGACCTGCTCCTCTCCACATTTAACATGGTTCCTAATTAAGTCTAGGACCATACAAGAAAGACAAGATCAGTTTTACTAATTTTTTCTTTTGTCCCAGGCTCCAATGTGGCTTGCTATGACACTGTTACTGATCCTGCCTTTACTGAAAATTTTGGTATTTTGTTCATCATGAATTTTTGTTTTAATACTGAATATTTTAAAAACTGTGTTAGAATATCATTTACTTTCATTACTGAGTATTTTGGTGCCCCCTTAGATTGGGGCCCAAGGTGAGTGTCCAAAGTGCTGGCCCTGATAAGGTATCTCTAATTAGTGTAACTTACATCACATTCAGAACTCTACTGCAAAGGAGTCTGGGAAATGCAGTGTTTAGCTTTCTGGCATCTATAATATGGGAAAGTCTGCCAGAAGGAGGTTAAACATATATTAGGGAAACTGATACCCAATATCAGCCACACATGGAAACTTTGAATCTGGCCTTGTGGAGGATGCTACAAATCATTTGCTCTCTTTGCTTTTAATATTACGTTTCACTCTGCCAAACTCTCTTTCACTCTCTCTGTATGTGGGTGTGCACTCATTTTCATTAAAAATTTCCACAATTTCTTTTTACACTTCACTGGATAAAAGATGGTTTCTTACAGCTGGGTTTTCGTTTTGTTTTGTTTTGTTTTCCCTCACACAAGAGACACCAAAGATTTTGTTCTCCCGTATCTCTATAACAAGATGTTGTACTTAAGAAATAAGAAATAAGCAAATTCTGTGTTTTTCTAGATTGGTTATGAATGCTCATTGGTACTTCCCTGGTTATGGTCGCAGAGCTACTGGCATTTCTAAGGGACAATGCAATGCCATCCAAAATCTGGTCAAGTTATTCTGAATTTCCCTCATTATATTGTGTATTTTCCTTGGTCTCTAAATTATACATCAAGCCTTCTGTTTTTATCTCTGGATCCTCAGCAGGGGGAAGGTTTTTCTAAAAATAGCACAAGTCAAAAGCCATAAAATTTTTTTTTAATTCAACTAAATAAAAATTTTAACTTGCTGCATGGAAAAACTGTAAACAAAGTCAGAAGGCAAACAACAACAACAAAAATTTTGCAACACATACTACAGACAGTTTCCTTAATGTTTAAAAAATTTCTATAAATAAGTAAGAAAATAACTACCCACCCAACAGAAATGTGGGCAAAAGCAATGTGGAGACAATTAAAAAAATACAGGGTATTTTATTTTTCAGTTCTACAATTCCTTTTGATTCTTTTTATATATTTTTTATATTTTCTATTTCTCTGCTGAGATTTCTTATCCTTTCATTCACTGTGAACACATTTGCCTTTATAACACTGTGCATAGTTTTAATGTTTTGATCTTTGTTTGATAATTCCAACATCTGGATAATCCTGATCTTGGTCTTTCTTGATCATCTTTTCCCTTAAAAATGGGTTGCCTTTTCCTGGCTCTTTGTATATTGAGTAGCCTTAGATTATATCCTAGACATCAGGAATGTTATGCTGTGGAGATCCTGGATACCATTAGAGTCCTCCAAGAAGTGTTCATGCTTCTATTTTAGCAGACAATTAACTTCAGTGGATAGACCCTCAAATCTCACTTCAGTTCTGTCATCTTTAGTTGAGCTCGTTGAAGTCTACACCTACATGCATATGTTCAAAGGTCAGTCAGAGATGCAAGTAGAGTTTGTATATCGAATTTGGGGTTCCCTTTCTGCAGTTGTTTCCTTTCCAGAATTCTCCAAGTTGTATCTGTGGTCAACTCAGAGCAGAAAGACAGCAAGTTTTCTGTTAATTTAAAATACTCCCAGTTTCATAGTTCTCCAGGATACTTGGCAGGGGCAAATGGAATCCTCTCTGTAGGGGCACAGCCTTAATCCAAGTCTCTCATGATTCCTACAGATTAAAATCAACCAAATAAGGACTCCAATTAAAAGTAATCAAATAAATGAGAAAGCCACCATGATCCAGAGTCGTCGGTAACCATAATCAGCAGTATTTGTACCCTGAGTAATTTAGATATTAGATATGTCAAATATAAAATGAATATAGAATATTTGTAGAAATAGAAGAGAATTAAAAACAGAAGCTATGAAAATAATGTGCCATGTTTTTAAAAAATTCAAATAGAACTCTTAGACGTTAAAAATAGAATTAGTAAAATTAAAAATTCAATAGATGTATGAAATAGCAGATTAGATACAGTTAAGAGAGAATTAATGAGTAGACTATAGATTTGAAGAAGTTAGCCAAAATGTAGTACAAAGATATGAAAAATATGGAAGACAATATAAGTAATGAATATATATCCAATTGAAGTTCTATAGGAAAGAAGAGAAAGAATATTCAGGACATATTTTTTGAAACAATGGATGAGAATTTTCTGGAATTGATCAAATAGCTATTCTTCATGGTCAGGTAGTACAACTATCCTCATGCAGGACAAGTAAAAAGAAATTACGCTTTGATACAGCAATCTGAAAGTACTGAGCAACAAAAACAAAGATATTTTCAAAGAAGCCAGAGAAAAAGTACGATATTCTCAAGGAACAATAAATAGACTAACTACTGACTCTCAAAACAACAATAGAAACCAGAAAACATTGAAGTAATATCTTTAGTACCAATTCATAATTACATTGTTGGTGAAACTATGGTACAAGAATAAGGATGAAACAAAGAGATTTAGAGAGTGAGTTTATCGTGAGTTAGAACTTCATTAAAGGAATTTAAAGGATGTAGTTGAGGTAAGAGAAGAATGACCCCAGAAAGAAGGTCTGATATGCAGGAAGAAATGGTGAGCAAGAAATTGGTAAATATGTGAATAAATTGTTTTTTAAAATCGACTGTATAAATCTAACAACAATAATGCCTAGTTTAGAGGGTAGAGCTACAAGGTAGACATTAAAATATTTCACAGCAATAACATGTAATATATGGGAGGTTCTTGGTATTTTGAAGGAGAAGGATAGAGCTATTGAATATTTTTAGATTTTATATCAGGAATGCCTATTAATATTTTAAGGATAGCCCATACAAGAGTAGAGGTAGTGCACACAAGTTTAAATCATTAGAAGGAAAATGGAAGAAAAAATACCTTTCTCTTTAAAAAATTTTTTTTAAAGGAGAATGAAAGAAGTGTGTAAGAAGGAAAAATAGAAAAAAAAAAGATGTCAGGTAAATCAAAATGAACTAAAACACAAATTAAGAAATGGAGATTGTCATATAAGATTTAAAAAATCTGGCACTATGCTCTGTATTAAACATATCTGAATTTAAGGATGCAGAAAGTTTGAAACCAAAGAGATGGAAAAATATAAGGATAAATACTAACCAAAAGAAAGCTGAAGAGACTGTGTTAAAATCAAACAAGACAGACTTTTAGGAAAAAAGAATTATGAAGTTCGAATTAAGGATGAAAATACACAATGCCAAAAAATTCACTTCATAAGGAAAACAATTCTAAATACCTATGCACTTAATTAAACTCTCCTTAATTATCCCATTTGAGTATGTCATCTCTCCTGCCAAGACAGCCTGATCCACGAAGTACTGACAAGAAGATGAAATCATAGGAACACATCCATACCCTGCTACAGAAGTGTGAAGTGGTGAAACATTTCCAAGAACAATTGAGCAACACTAGAAAGTTAGACATGAACACAGTCCACGAGCCAGCAAATTCCATTGCTAGATATAAGCCTAGAAAGACTGCTTTAGTGTATTAAGAAGCACTTATAAAAGTGCTCTTCACAGCAATATGGTGATAGCAAAAATTGAGAAACAAGCTAAATATCTATCTGTAGGAAAAGGATAAGGAAAGAGTAGCACAGTCACACAATATAATCCTATGCAGTGGCTGTTAGTGAATGATATATCGATGCGGATGAATCTGCGAACATAAGTTTAAGATGACAGAAGAAAATGGCAGGACATACATAAAATGAAACTATGACACTTTAAAGCTTGCGGGAAAAAAACCCCCAACTAACCATTGCTTGGGGACACAACATATATAACAAATGCATACAGAGCTGTTTGGGAATGAGAAATACCAAATTCAGAATGGTGGCTGCCTCTAGGAGGAAGAGAAATTGAGGTGGTTCCAAAAAGGTGTATACAAGGGGGATTTAATTGTATTGGCAGTATTTAATTTCTTAAGCTGGGAGGTAGGTTTAAGAATATATGTGATATTACTTTTAAATTTTTGTGTAGGTCTTGGATAATTTAAATTTTTTTTTAATTTAAATAAAAAAGAGAAAGGAGGAAAACTCTGAAGTTTAAGGAGAAAATAAAAGGTCCAATAAAAAAATTAAAGTAAAATGCTCATATGAGGTTGCAATGTGCGTAGACTGTAAGGGTAAAATAAGAGAACTCCATTTAAGGCAAGGTTTAGAACCATGCAATATAGTATGCTAACATTTGTATATGCTTGTGCATGCATAAATTATCTCTGCAAAAATACACTTGAAACTGGTAACAGTGGTCTTCTGGTAAAGAGGGCTAAGTGGCTGGGGGCTGGATTTTTATTACTGTTTTCATATTTTTTGAATTTAGTATCATGTGCATTTATTATCTATTTTTAAAAATAAACTGTTTGAAATGACTTGCTGAGAAACCATATAATACAGTCACTCTACACCAGCAGACCAGCACTGATCTTTAAAACAAGAGAGAGCCTGGTGTTGACTAGTCACAATCGGAGACCACATGGTCCTCAAAGACTAAAATATTTGCTGTGGTTCTTTAGGAAAAAGTTTGTTGACCCCTCATTTGGAAGGATGTGGATATGTGAGATGAGGGTGAGGGAAGTATCAAGAAAGATGCCTTGAGGGACTTTCCTAGTGGCGCAGAGGTTAAGAATCCACCTGCCAATGCAGGGGGCATGGGTTCAATCCCTGGTCCAGGGAGATTCCACATGTCATGGAGCAACTAAGCCCATGTGCCACAACTACTGAAGCTCGAGAGCCTAGAGCCCATGCTCTGCAACAAGAGAAGCCACTGCACTGAGAAGCCTGCGCACCACAACGAAGAGCAGCCCCTGCTCACGGCGACTAGAAAAAGCCCACATGCAGCAATGAAGAGCCAACACAGACAATTAATTAATTAATTAAAAAGAAAAAGGAAAGAAAAGAAAAGAAAGATGTCTTGAGAAAAGGTTTTGAGCCTGAGGATGGACTGAAATGGTTTGGGGTGGTACTCACTGAGCCAGAGCCTACAGAAGGAAGGAGTCGTGGTGGAGGGGGTAAGTTGGGGCAGACAGGAAGTTCTAGAAGATTCTGGCTATTCTGAGTTTGACATGCAGCGAGATATCCAATTGGTGATGTCATTAGGTAGTGGGCGTATGGATCTGAAGCTAAGGAGAGAGATTGGGGCTGGAGATACAGAACTGGGGTCATTGCTGTGGAGATGGAGAGTGGAGGAGGTTATTAATGCAGGAAGAGGGAAAGGACCTAGGGAGGCACAACTCTTCAGACTGGGCAAGGGGAAGAAGAGTTGAAAAGGAGACTGAGGAGAGGTGGCCAGAGAAATCGGAGGAAGATTGGGAGGGTATGAAGTCACAGAGTCTACAGAAAGAGTCATTTTTTAGAAGGGGCAACTGTCCCAAAAGATCAAATGCTACTGAGGAGGACTGAAGAGTGGCCATGGCAGGTGACCTTGATAAGAATATTTTCAGTAAAATGGTGGCATTCTAGTGAGATTTTAGTGGGCAGAGAATGAGAGAAAGGACATTCCAGGCTGAGAAGACTGAATCAGAAAAAAAGGGGGCCAATGAAGAATAAACCGTATGAAAGAAATGTGGAGGAGAGAAGAATTCTAAGTCCTACTCTATTCTGTAGACATTAGGGGACCAATGCAGGGTATTGAGTAGAGGAGTCTAATTAAGAGAAAATAAACATTTCTTTTTCTTTTTTAAAAAAAGGGGAAGAAGACTGCATGTATGGCTCCTCTCTGGGAATACTGAGACTCAACTTTGAAGATTAGTGTTTTAAGAATTAGGACCCAGTGCCTCTGTATCAGTCCTTGTTAAGATTGAACAGAGAAAGAATTCATTTCATGTGATTACAGGGAACCAAGCCATTTCCTGATGCACCTACACTTGAGACTTGGGGAAATAGGATGTGGAAGATATGGGTACTAGTAATTCTGATGAGGATTTAATTAAGAACTCAATTTTCCCAGACTTCCAGTACTTGACTGCCTGATGTTTCTTTAATAGGAACTGTTGATATGTTCTAATTACGGTGGGTTATTTATGGGATCAAGTCTCATCTCTCTGCTCAATTATGTTTTGTTTGGGAGATTTGCATTCTTTTATAACTCTGTTTCTTAATTGAGTCCATTGTCTTCCCTGAAGACGTGCTTCGTCTGGGGACCCATTAGTTTGTGGCTTTTCCCTTACCAGAGAAGCCACCACCCTTAATGTTTCTCTTCCTTTTCATCGATAAACTCTGAAGCCGTAGGGAAGATGACTCCATCCTCTCCCACTCTCAGCACCACCTGTGGCTATGCTCCTGGCCCATGGCTCTGCCCAGCAAACTCAGCTTAAAGCCTTTCTTTATATTTAAAACTGTGCCTGGGTATTAGATATCTTTGAGATTCTGAGAAAACTGCAAATTTCAGGTGCTTAGAGGCAGGAGACACATTTGATATTTATAGATGTTTCTTTATGGAGGAAAGACTTCAGGTTCACTGTCTTAGAGATATTCCCAGCTGTGATGATATTATCATATTATTTTGTAGACTGGATTTTTTCGAGCATTACAAGATGACTCTGTTGCCACAACTATAACTGTGGATCTGCATGATTTTGAAGGGCCACGTAAATATTCTATGTTATGGATACATGATAATTTGTGTAACCAGTTTTCTATTAGTGGGTATCCAGGTGGTTTCCAACCTGCGATGGGTAACTTTGGACATGCACCATTGTGCACATCCATTGTTATCTCTAAGATCAATTCCTGGAAGGCAAATTGCAGAGTCCAAGGGCATGTCCTATGTTAGGACTTTAAAAGACTATATACTGTCAAATTCCAACAGATCAGATTTCAACTGGAGTTGGAGGTATGAGAAGTAGAAACGTATGCCTGAGGACAGGAACAACACAGAGGAAGATATGAATGCTAGGAAGTGTCGTGTTAACACTACACTACACTACACTGGACTAATAGATTAGTCCTTGTTAATCTAATCTAGTCCTTGTTAATCCATTGTGAAGACACAATGGCCATGATGAGATCAAGTTAGTGATGGAACTGACGGAAAACTTCAGCTCTGCCTTGATTTTCTAAGTGCTCTTATCCCACTTCCTCTTTCCTCATATAGTGCACAGCATACAGTGGGTGTATAATAAATGTTTGTTGGACTGAACTGAGTCAGCACAGAAGTCTATAAGCCCTGTGCTCCCTCAAAGCCCTTTCAGCCTAGACTTGTGGGATAAAAATGCAAGAAAAGAGAAATTGACAGATGGGCTTGATTTATCACAGCTTTGTGATTATGAAGGAATTTAATCCTACAATCATCCTCTTTTTCTGGTGATTTACATTTCCAATTTTGACTCTATGGCCTTTCAGAAGTGGAGAGAATATGTAACGGGATGAAAATGTGAAACTCTAGTACAACTGTTTATCATGTTCACTGAAGAGGGGTATTGATTCCTTGGAACACTCATGAGCTTGGGGATGTTCCAGCGGTCAAAGATTGCTCTCTCATGACACGCTTCTCTCTGTCTGCTCAGCAGGGTCATCTCAAGCCCCTCAATGCTCTCATTGGCACTAACATAGGTGCTTTCTGGGGGCTAGAGAAAATCCTCCCCCACCATGGAGAGATCTTTTCCTCAAGTTTCATCTCAAATCTGACTGATGCTTCAAGATCCAATTCTTGAGTAACACCCTCCATTAAGCCCATGACCATTGCTGTCCTTTTCTGAGGTCACTTCTCTACACAGTGTAGAATCTCAGGAGGCCATATGCCACCTACCGCCATTTTCTCTCATTGGTCTCAACCTACAACTAGAGGTTTGTATTTGTTTTCTAGTGCTGCCATAGCAAATTATCACACACTTAGTGGCTTAGAAGCACACCCATCTATTTATTTATTTATTTACAAATTTTATTTATTTATATATTTATTTTTATTTATTGGTTGTGTTAAGCCTTCATTGCTGCGCTCGGGCTTTCTGTAGTTGCGGAGAGCAGGAATTACTCTTCATTTCAGTGCACAGGCTTCTTATTGTGGTGGCTTCTCTTGTTGCAGAGCATGGGCTCTAGGTGTGCAGGCTTCAGTGGTTGCAGCGCATGGGCTCAGTAGTTGTGGCACACAGGCTTAGGTGCCTGTGGCATGTGGGATCGTCCCAGACCCCAGGAATTGAACCCTTGTCCCCTGCATTAGCAGGCGGATTCTTAACCACTGCACCATCAGGGAAGCCCATCACACCCATTTATTATCTCACAGTTCTGTGGGCCAGAAGTCTGGGCATAATACCCAGCTGGGGCCTCTGCTGAAGGTCTCACATGGTGGGGGCTGGATTTTGCTCTTCCTGGAAGCTCCGGGGCAGATTCTGCTTACAAGCAGAATCAAGTTGTTGGATGAATTTAGTTCCTTGTGGTTGTAGGACTGAGGCCCCATTTCATTGTTGGCTGTCAGCCAGAGCCTGGTCTTTGCTGTCAGAGGATGCCTACCTTCCTTTTTGCTGCTTTCATGTGGTTCCCCTCCAGCAATTGTGAGTCAGATCTCTCTCACGCCGCCAATGTCTCTGACTCCTTCTGCTGTGTCTCTCCCAGTCCAGCCAGAGAAAGTTCTCAACTCTTAAAGGCTCATGTGATTAGATTAGCCCATGTGAATAATCCAGGATAGTCTCCCTATTTTAAGGCTTGTAATCTTAATTACACCTGTAATGTCCCTTTTGCCACTATAACCTAATGTATTCACAGGCACTAGAGATTAGAGTATGGACATGTTGGGGAGGAGGGGCATTCTGCCCTCCTCAAGGGGCAATGCCAGGGATCCAGGCTTCCTTGCTGCTGTCTCTCATAAGGTCTAGCATGCGGCCCAGTGTTCCATCTCTGCTCGTTTTATCCTTCCTCACTCTGTGGAGCTCTCTCTGTGATCCATGGTCCCAAAACAGTTTCAGGGGAAATTGGCTTCCATGCAAATGTGTCAATCATCTCTTCTTTTTGTAGAGCACTTTAAAACTGATAAAGCAAAGTAGGTGAGGAAACTAGACTCAAAGAGGGCAAGTCACACAGGGAATAAGAGCACTGACCAGGTGTGATGTCACCCTGCAAGGGCGAAAAATAGGTATCAGGTCTCCAGACTGCTAGGCCATTACCCTTCTTGTTCCCTGTAACCAGAAGCCAAGTAGCTAAGGAAAATATCTTCCAGCTTTCCAAGAGAATTCCAAGGGAGAAGCTGGGAAGCCAACTGGAAGTTTGACAGGTTATCACTAGGCCCCAGTTGCTAAAAATTTGCAATGGTCTCACCCTCCTATAGTGAATGGCATACTCTGGTCACTGTCACAGTCTAAATGGAGACACCGGTTTGGACAGAGCTTCCCTGCCTTTTCCAAGCTGGCACATGGCTCTGACTTGGTTGTGGTTCATCTTTGGGTAACAGATTGAAAGTGAGGCGAGGAAGTCAGAGAACTACAGAACAGTTGTGTTGTGGGGAAGGCAATTTAGAGATCATCTAGTCCAAAGCCTTCATCTAGTTTTAGAGATGGGAAACTGAGGACCACAGGGATGGGGAGGTTGTCCAAGTGAGCAGGAGATTCATGACTAAGACCCAGACATTCTGCTCTCCAGAGCAGAATTCAGTTCTCAAGCCCATGATATCCTGGTCCTGTCTATACAGTCATCCTGTGAACCTGCCCTTGCAACCCACAGCCTTATGGCTTATATGTGTGTAGACACATAAGTGTGCTTGTCTGTGAGCACCCACACACATGCACACTAGTAATCTTAGTAGAGTTAGTGATTGAGAGCCTGGACACTGAAATCAGGCTATCTAGGTTCAGATCCCTACAATGCTAACCTTGGGCAAGTTACTTAACCTCTCTGTGCTTTGGTTTCCTCATTCATAAATATACTAGCACACACTTCACAGGGTTGTTTTGAGGGTTCACTGAAATACTATATGTAAAGGGCTTAAAATGGTATCTGGCATATAGTAAGTGCTGGGAAATTGTTATTATTATTTCCAGAAAGTTTACTGCCATGCCTACCTCTTTTCCTCTTAGGTAGGAAATAAGGGCCGAGTGAAAATAATAATCCCATGCAACAATACTCACAAGCTGAAATGCCTGGAGGGGCTGGGGGTAAACATGGGCTGGGTATAAGAAAAATTGTGCCAGCCCTCTCAATTCTATTTGATTTTCCATTTTGAAAGAGAAGTGAACACAGGGAAATATTTCTCTACTATAGGAAAAACAACAGTGCAAGCACAATGATAAATGGTGACCGAACTGTGGCATCAGTACTGGAGACAACAGGGAGTCGTGGGGACTGTGGTGAACTGGACCAATGGAGAGCATGTGTCCTGTTTAAAGGGGCAGTGGCTATTCAGTTTCACTTGATTGCTGCCATATGGGAATTCAGAGCTGCTGTTGTCAGATCTCTTGATTTTTTTTCCAAGAGAAACCAGAAATCTGCATTTTTAATGTAAAATCTTCCAATTATTAAATGTTGGCTCAACTCTATGAAAACATTGGATGAGCCAAACAAAACATCTGTGGACCAGACTCAGCTGCAGCTGCCAGGACTCATTTTCTGCCTTATACTTATGTGCTGTAGTCATCATCTTACTCAAACCTATGGTGTCCCTGTGAGCATCCTTGGGTGGCTATCAGTGGCCCCATCTGGGGATGGGATAAAGAAACTCGGAGAGTGGCAGCTCACTGTAGGTAACTCAGCTAGTTAAAGGGGGGAAATCTGAGATTATAAACTGGGTTTTCCATAGAAGACTGCATCCCCGTTTCTAAGATAGGTCCTTTCTTTCTCTGTGTTTCAGTTTCCCCATAAGCAAAACAGGTAAAGAAAATCTGGGTTTTCTCTCAGTGCTTACTGAGTACTGTCACGACTTCCAGTTACTCCTTACCCTACATACAACCTGCCAGGCTCCAGGTTAAGTATCTTTCATGGTGGGACATGTGCTGTTTTTGTCTCCTTGCTAACCTCCTATTGGAACATTCCTTCTCGTCTTCATGTGTTTCTGGCAGAGCCATTGATTTCAGTACACAGTAAACCCCAGCCACTGGCCACATGATCCAAGCCTTGCCAATCATTCTTCTCCATCTTCTTGGCAACAATGATTAGTTCAAGAGGTGGGAAGGTGATCCAAGCAGGATCCGGAGGGACCTTCTCTGGGATTGCCATGCAGATGCTAAGAGAAGGAAGCAGTCTCTTTTTTGCAGTTGCTAAACTGGGGCTGCTGGTGGCCCTGTCCCCACCATACTGGGAAGACCTCTCTGCAATAGGAGAGAAAGAAGCCCACATGCAAAAAGGCAGAGACAAGAGACAGAGGCAGAGGGAGAGCTGTGGTGCTTCAGAATTAGTCCTCAGTTTCAGGTTCCAAGGCCCTGGTCCCTATAGCTCTTCCTCAGCTTCAGCGGGCTACCTCATTACTCACTGAACCAGGGGAACCAATCAATTCCTTAACCAATTCCTTAAACAAGTTGGGTTTCTGTTAATTGTAGTAAAAAAAAAATTCAAACAATTAACAAAAAACTTTTATTCAACAAAAAAATTCAGACAATTACATTACAATTTAAGGTCCACTAGAACATAACTGTAAGAGCAGGGCTCTATCAATCTTGTTCACCGCGGCATCCCCAGTGCTGTGAACAGTACCTGGCTCATAGTAGATTGTCAGGAAATTTGCTAAATACATAGAGTACTTGACTATTGCCTCATAGAATCCTTACACAAACTCTGATAGAGAGGCATTATTACCCAAAGTGCCAAGTGGTAAAGTAAGGGTCAAGTTCACCCAGCTAGAAAGTGGCAGCGACCAGGTTCTGACATTATTCATAAATCTGGATTTGTATCACCTCCCAGCCCCCTGTTTGCCTTCACTCATCCAGGGAATCAGAGCGATCTTTCAAAAGAACAGACTTAATTCAATCACCCCTGCTTAATACCCTGTACTGGTATGTACTGGTCTGCCAGTCAGTTGCAGGGGCTGGAGTCCAGTGCAGGACCATCCCCCATCACCGTCTGTGCCTTTCCCACCACTCCCCTCCACCCCCACTACTTCTGCCTGGCTTTTCTGCAGTACCCAGCTTCTAGAAGGCGTTTTCCTGCCTGGTGGCTGTTTTCCCCCCAATTCTGTGAATCTGTTCCAAGTTTCTGGTGAGTTATTGGATCCTCAGTTTTAAATCTTTTTCATATGCAAGTAGTTTATTCTCATTAAGAGAAATCCTATCTTCTGCTTGTTTAACTCTGTCAGTTAAATCCGTTAAGTTTATTTGTGTTTGCCCAGTGGTAATTTTTATTGAGAGAACATCTGAAACCATCTGCAAGGAGGAAGTTATAGAAGCCCGAGGAGTGTCCCAGCTCTGTTACTGATTTTCCTGACATCGCCACCACCCAGAACAGCTCCTTCCATCCATGGGAAGCTGACCACAGAGTTGCTCATCTTCTCTGGGTCCTTTTGAGTTTTAAATTTGCATAAGAACAGCCTTGACTTTCAAGATTTCACATTGTGTGCTTTTTCTTTTTTTGGAGGGGGTTTCAGAGAAGGGTAACCCTGAAGAGCTAGGTTTATGATCTCTGATGCAACATGTTAATGAGCAGGGTTCTGCCTTCAGAAGAAGGGAAAGGACCCAGAATGGACCCCCCCCACCCCCGATGTGATCACTCCCCTCCTCCTACCCCTCCCCCCTCCCCCCCACCAACTCTGGGCTCCTACTGCACTTTATACCTTTAACAGGCCCCTGGCACTTTTTCCCTCAGGTCAAATTCATCTGCCTTATTACCATTCTACACTCTGAAAGCCTTGAGTAAGGGCTGTGTAAAGTTAGTTATCCCCCCCTAGTTTATTCGATGGAGCTCTTCTCAGTGTTTGATGAGTGAATGAATGAATGAGTCCATGAAAATCATATTCTGCACACAGCCCCTGCCTTCCTAGAATACATTCTATCAGAGACAATCACAAGTGAATGGCCCTAGGAGTTCCAGGGAAGAGGTTATCATTGCTCCTGTTTTACAAGGCTTTTTAAACATTTATTTTCCTATCCTCATTTTCTTTAGGGAAAAAAAACCTCACCTAGTTAATCAAAAGTTTCTTTTGTTGGTTCTTTCCATGAAAATGGCAATTTCCAAATGATATGGAACAAAGATAACCACAATTAGAAAAGCAGGCAACTCAAAAAGATAAACTGTAGGTTTCAGAACAGAAAAGAAAAACAAAACTTCACCTGTCAACTCCCCTCATTCCCATCCAGGTTTTTCAGCATCTCATTTTGACTTAAAAGAAGTTTATAGTAACTATTAATTAGTTAACTGTCAAGATAGATAGTGAGCTCCCCATCACTGGAGGTAGGCAAGTGGGGGGGGTTGGATGACTAACAATGGAGAAAACAGAATAGAAAACGACGGACTAGAATGCAGTCAAAAGTTTAACAATGTGCTTTCCAAACCCTAAAATGACAATTCAACTCTGTAGCTGGCAGACAAAAAGGAGTAGTGGAAAATAGCATAAGATTTAGGCTCAGACAGTCTTGAGATGAAATCTTGGCTTCAGTAATGGCTAGCTGTGTGACCTCGAAAAATTTATGTAATTTCTCTGATTAAAAGAGACATAAATGGGACTTCCTAGGTGGCACAGTGGGTAAGAATCCGCCTGCCAATGCAGGGGACACGGGTTTGATCCCTGTCCCAGGAAGATACCACATGCTGTGGAGCAACTAAGCCTGTGCACCACAACTATTGAGCCTGCGCTCTAGAGCCCATGAGCCGCAACTGTTGAGCTCATGTGCCACAACTACTGAAGCCCACGTGCCTGGAGCCCGTGCTCTGCAACAAGAGAAGCCACCACAATGAGAAGTCCGTGCACCACAAGGAAGAGTAACCCCCACTCGCTGCAACTAGAGAAAGCCTGTGTGCAGCAACGAAGACCCAACACAGCCAGTAAAATAAATAAATAAATAAATAAATAAATAAATAAATAAATAAATAAATACATTTATTAAAAAAAAAGAGAGACATAAATGATAAAGATCCTAGCATAGTGCCAGGAACATTAAAATATTCTAGCCTTCTTTATCTGAGGTGGAAGGGTATAACAGACTACAAAATTGGCCCCCAATCCTTCCCATCCCATCCCCGTAAACACACCCATCTCCAAAGTGACATCTCTCCTCCCATCTGGATGCAGACTCTATCTCTCCACATGGGAATCTGGACATGATCATGTGATTTGCTTTGCCCAATGGGCATTGGCGAATGTGGCACAAGCAGAGACTTGAAAAGGACTCTTGGGAACCCTAAAACTGTGACAATGTGATCCCAGCCTAACCTGCTGGATGGACAGAGACTCGTAGATATTTTCCACTGCTCGCTCTGGCCAGTATGTAACAGAGGCCATTCCAGGCCCTCCAGCCCCTCAGCCAACCACCCAGCTAACTGCAAAACTGCCTGGTTGGCCCATAGATTCATGAGTAATAATAAAATGGTTGTTATAAGCCACTAGGTCTTGGGATGGTTTGTTACACAGCAAAAGCTAGCTATTAGAAGCAGATTGGAAAAGTCATCTATCATTAATATTAGGAATCCATGTGGAAATGGCATTTGCTTTTCAGAAACTCAGTAGGTGCCTTTGCCATAATACGGTTACATCTTCGGATGCAAGGGCCATCCATGTGGATAGAACTGTCAAAACCTAGCTGAATTGTTTGTCAGGCTTTTAGCCAATTTAATCTACAGAAACGTATGTTATGCCTAGAACAATAAATTTTAATGCCGGGGCTGCTAAATGCAAAAAGAAATTTAAGCCGTATTTACACAAGTGCTACATTCCCAGGAAAACCCACAGGTCCTCCTGGAGAGGAGGCTGGCTTGGGGCATCTCTGGTGTTCTTGCTCTAAGAGAGATTGTCTGTGATCCATGGGAAAAGCAGAGAAATATTCAAACATTATTTAGAGGCCACTTTAATATTACCTAAAAAGCACCATTCACAGGCTTTGATCTCTTAGCTTGGTAGAAATAATACTTCTCTCATCAAAAAAGTTGTTTGATCCCTGAGTTCCATTTTTTTTTTCCTTTGAGATATTAACTCAGAGCATTTCAGTCTCCCCCGGGGATGAAGCGATGAAAGTGGGTAGTTGATTTAGTGAATACAGTTATTTAACATCGTTATTATTGCAGCCCTGAAGGGGGAGACTGTCCCATTCCTGTCATAATCCCACAGTTCCTGCCCCACCCCCACCCCATGGTCCCCACACAGCCCCCAGCCCATTCTCACATCATCTGACACATAATAATGGCAGCTCTTCTGCCTCTAGCACTTCTACCCTTCAAGACCCTGGGTATATCCAGCACTGGAGTCATCTTTTCAAGATGCCAATCGCGTGTGATCCCCTCGCACAGAAATCTGCAATAGCTCCCTATTGCCTCAGTCCCTGAGACCCATCTCCTTTCCCTGTTGTGTTAGTTTCCTGGGGCTGCCATGACAAAGTACCACAAACTGGGCAGCTTCAACATAAGAAATTTATTGTCTCATGGTTCTGGAGGCTAGAAGTCCAAGATCAAGGTGCTGGCAGAGTTCATTCCTTCTAAGGGCTGTGAGGGAGAATCTGTTCTGTTTCCTGCTTCTAGCTGCACTAGCCTCAGGCAATCCTCAGCTTGATGATGGCATCCTCCCTGTGTCTTCCCATCACCTTCTCTCCACGCATGTCTGTCTCTGCATCCAAATTTTCCCTTTTTATAAAGACACCAGTCATATTGAATTAGGGCCCACCTTCATGACTTCATCTTAGCTGGATCATCTTCCAAGACCCTGTATCCAAATAAGGTCACAGGTACTAGGTGTTAGGACCACAACATCTCTTTGGTGGACATAATTCAACCTATAACACCTGTTTTTTAATGTCCTTCATGAGCTGGGCCCACATTTCCTGTCCTGGGTATCCCCAGATGATACTTGTACCTTCTAGTTCTAGCTACAACACCATCAGATGCCACCCACAGTTATGTGTGAGTTCAAATTTCTGTTCTGCCATCTAACAGCTCACTTATGCCCTCTATGCCTCAATTTCTTAATCTCTAAGATGGGATAATAATAGTACCTACCTCAAGGGGATTGTTGTGAGTGTTAAATGAATTTGTATAAGGAAACCCTTTGAATGACTCATAAGAAGCATTCAGTGAATATTGTTATTATTTTTATGTTTTTTGAAGTCTTTCCTTGTTTTTTCTTTGCAATGAGGCTCACTCTTTCACTGTCCCCAAATAAGAGGTTGTGGCATCCCAAGGTCACACTGCAAGTACACAGGATTAAAACCCAGTCCTCTTTCCCCAAATCCAGTGCCGGTTGTCCTGCCTTGCTGCTCTGGGGCTCCCCTTGCCCCCAACTACACCCTGCTCACCCTCTTCTGACTCCTTTCTGTGATCCCAGATTGTTCCAAGATTGAGCCATGAAAATCTTCATTTTCTAAAAAACCTAGCTTCCAATCTAAGCTAAACGCGCCCTAAGTGTTAGCAGCCGTTGTTCTGTTACGTGTTAATTTGTCACTCGGGGATACAGAGGGGACGGGAAAAGCATTGAGCAGTGGGTAATGGATTTCTCCAGAGTTTGCCCCCAGTCTTCATCAGCATCCTAATTATTCCACACCTTTTTAATAGAGGAAGCATTAGCATTCCTAAACTGCGTAGGGGTCTGATTGAAATAATGTCTCCTGAATTATCTTTTCATAAACGGAAAAAATAAATAAATAAGTGGGAAGTTCTGCAGACACAGCCTCTTCCTGGGCTGCAGCCTGGCCAGGGTCTTAGGGGGTGTGTTAGGGGAGAGTGAACAGACTATGGCTGTGTTTGACTCACCGTAGGCAGGAGATGTTGTCCATTCCCCTTGCTCCTCTTCCTCCCCATCCTTCCTCGCTGTACTCATCCCTCCGGGTCCAGCTCACGTGACCTCTCCTCCTTCGGAAAGCCCTCCCTGACTTCCCTTCCTGGTTGTGTGTAGAATACGTGTCCCTAGACCCAGTTCTCTGCAGTACCACCCCAATTGTTCTACGGTACAGCCCTTGCCAGCTTGAGGGCGAATTTCTCAAGGACAAAGGCTGTTGGAACCTCTTCTTGTCCTCTCTGCAGCTGCCAGCACAAGCCGCAGGCCCATAGAAAGTCTCAACATTTAGCTATTCACTTAACTCAACAGAAGAGAGTCTGAGGTCTCTGTGGATCCTGGTCCCTCCAACTATCTCCCATTCCAGCTGCCTTTCCAGCTATGACCACCCCCGAGGACTCAGCTCGCATCAGTGAAACAGAGCGGAGCTTAATGAGCAAGGAAGGTCTTCCCAGCCGCCCCGGCGGGGGCGGGTCTCAGCAGGGAATGGGTTGCCTTATAAGATACAAAGTTCACCATCTCTAGGGGCATCAGAGCAACAGATGGGAGACCCTCCGTGGCTCAAAGACTCCCAGGTTCCATCGCTCTGGGGTCCTGTAACACTAGGGTTCTAGTCTGTGTTTCATGGCATTCTTTGCAAAGAAAAGACCAGCCCCTTTGAGGAGCTCCTGGGCCATGTGCTAAGAAGGAAATCTGAAGCTGACACCCGCCACTTTGTTAAAATTGGTACAAACAGAACATCTCACATTTTGGAGCTGTCACTCCAGTGAGAGTCATTCACATAAACAACAAGGTCCTCATGGGTTTGATGGCAACACAAACACCACTTGTGACTCAATTAAGGAAGCGGTAATTAAAAAGGGGGAACAGCATGCAGTCTCTCCAATCTTATCTTCCCACTGGGGCCTGGTCCCACTGACTAGTAGGATCCAGGGTGGTTAGGGGATTAGCTGGGGTGTCCCAGGCAGAGCTCACCTGGGTAAGGTATGGAGGGAAGGAAGACATGGGGACACAGCTCCATCTCTCACAACAAGTGGTGTAAGCAATAAAAATTACGGTACATTAAGTGCATTAGAGATTAGTTGCATTCTTTTGTTCTCAAATAATCATAGTCAATATTTTTATTTTTCCTATGTCATAAGAATAGGTATTAAGTCATAACAACACTAAAAAATAGCTGCTGTTCTCGGCTCCATTTTTCCAGACACGGAAACTGAGGCATGGGCACCAGGCCATTCGAAGAGAAAGAGATAAAGCTGGGATTTAGTCCTCAGGAGTCTGGCTCTACAGACCACTCCTTTAATCATTATCCAGTAAGTCCCCTGCATACAAACTTTCAAGCTGCGAACTTTCAAAGATGCGAACGTGTTTGCATGTCCAATCATGTAAGTTAGTTCGCGTGTCTGGCGTACTTTGTCACATGTGTGCATCTTCTACAAGTGTTTGTGCTTTTGTGTACTTTACTATACAGTACTGTATAGAGTACAGTAGTACAGTATCTTTATTTCAAGCCCAGGATGTCCGGAAGCAAGTGTAAAAACAGTGGTGATGTAGCTGGTACTACTGTACTTTTCAAGGTACTGGACTATAAGATTAAAAGTGTTTTCCTTATTTTTCGTGTTTGTTTTTTCTATATTATTTGTGTGAAAAGTATTCTAAACCTATTACACTACAATATTACATAGCCTAGTTCAGTACCTAGGCTAAATTTGTTGGACTTACAAACAAATTGGACGTATGAACGCGCTCTCAGAACAGAACTTGTTCGTATGTAGGGGACTTACCATACTCAACGGCCTTCCCCTTTATGAAATGCTCTTTCCTAGACCTAGGCCCCCGGAGCGATAGATTTCCTATTTGTTAAATACTCTGTTCCAGGAATTCTGTTGTGCACTCAATGTGTAGAATCTCATCAAGCACATATTGTGATTATCTCCATTTTACAGACGAAGAAGCTAAGGCACTTGGAGTTTAAATGCTGTCCCCCACCCAGCTGAGTGACAGAGCCTGGAATCAAACCTGGATCTTTCTGACTTCATAGTCCATCCTGCCTTTCTTACTGCCAGTTATGAGTATTTGGGGTAGAACTGGTCAAGGCCAGAAAGTAGACTAACATCTTTTTCATTGGTACCCTGCTAGGCTATGAGTGTGGGAGAAGAGGAGCTAGGATACTGCTGTATTGCAAGGTTGTTATGGATGTTATGCTGTGAATTGTGTTCCCCCAAAGTCCTTTGTTGAAGCCCTAATCACCAGTGTGACTGTATTTGGAGATAGGGGTTTTAGGAGTTAATTACAGTTAAATCAGATCATGAGGATGAGGTCCTAACAGGATAGAATTGGTGGCCTTATAAGAAGAGGAAGAGAAAGAGATCTTTCTCTGTCTCCACACTCACGCACAGGGGAAAGGCTGTGTGAACACCCAAAGAGAAGGTGGCTACCTGTGAGCCAGGAAGAAAGAACAAGAACTCAACCTTGCTGGCACCCTGATCTAGACTTCCAGCCTCCAGAATTGTGAAAAAATACATTTCTTTTGTTTAAGCCATCCAGTCTATGGTATTTGTTATGACAGCCCAAGCTGACTAATATAAGTGTACTATAATCTTTTTTGAAGCTTTAAGATCAATGCACTGTGTCAAGTGGGGACTGTGGTTGACCCCTCATCCATCTTAAGGATGGATGGATGGATGGATGAATGAGCGGATGAATGGATGGATAGATAAATGAACTGATGGATGAATTGGATGGATTGGATGGATGGATGGATAGATGGAAAGCTGAGTATACATGTTATTCACCCAGAGTTAGGGGTCCTGTAACCATCTTGGTAGCTTTCTCACCATTTCTTCTCAGTTTTCATAGATGACTGAGAGCATGGAGCAGAGGCCTCCGCAGGTGTCTTGATGCTTCTCCCTGAGCCGCAGCCTTGATTGCATCATCAATGGGTTAACATTCAGCCCTGCCCCACGTGGCTCTCAGAAATACTCGTGACTGACCCAAACACACAGTACAATCACATCCTGAAATTACTTCTTACAGTTCTGTGAATTACAGCTCCTAAATTAGGGGCAGGAGGTTGGGGAAGATTAACAGTTGCGGGAATCCTGCCAGAGACTCTGGATCCAGACTTAGCTTGGGGCTTGGCAAACATTTTCTGCATGTCTACTGTGTGCTGGGCCCTACAAGGGGTGCTGAAGACACGGAGGGGAACAGAACCCTTGCCTGCCTCCAGGAACATCCAGTCTGGGGGAGGTTTACGAAGCCTCCACCTTCTGTCCCTAGAAGCTCTGTTGACCTCCACCCCCTGTGCCATCCAGGCAAACCAAAGGAACACACATCCTTCCTTTGTCAGGGAACAGGACACTAAACAGAGGGGAACAGAAGGCAGTGTCCCTGAGGACAGCAGGCTCCAAACCAAGGGACAGTCTTGAGGGTCATGCCCAAAGTGCTGAATAAGTGAAAGAAAAGAGGCGACACTGGAGCAGAATATTAGAACAAGTTTTCTTTTGAAGGGAGAGTGGGGGTGGGGTGGGGCAGGGCATTAGTTGTGTTGAGATGAGGGCGTTAAACAGGAGGCAGGGCCCAAAGGAGGCAGAGGGAGGGAGCTGCCTTTTACGGCAGCAGAAACTTGGGATGGGCAGGGAGGAGGATGGTGGCAGACGTTGTGTGTTGAGCACCATACACCAGGCTTGTCATGACTCTCTGTGTGCACAAGATTAATTCTAAAAATATCTGTGAAGTGTTTAGTCCAGTGCCAAGTCCGTGAAAGGAACAACCCTATGACATACGTTGTATTTTCCCCATTGAATTTTTCACTGAAGGTGAGAAATTAAAGATCAGAGGGCTGGAGCTTCAAGTGCCTAGTCCTGCCCCAAAGTGGCCAGAGCCAAGATTCCTGCCCAGGTGTGTGTGACCCAAGGCCTGCGCCCCTCACCCTGACTTCTGCTGCTTCCCGGAGGGGTGCTCTGATACCAGCAGAACCTCCACCAGACCTCTCTGGGTCGATTTCTTTTTCCTTGTCTGTAAAATGGGTTGTTTGGGGATTAGGGATGCATGGATCCAGGTGACAAAGAAGCGTTTGTCAAGTGGGGTGCATCATCCAGGGTAACGGGGTGTGGCTGCTGATTAGAAGGAGTGCAGGGAGAACGATGGTGGTAAACGTGCTCCCACTCTTACTCTGTGCCGGGCAGCGCTCTGAGTACCATTCGTGATACGAGCCCATCCAATCCTCACCCAACCCTGGGAGGCAGGGACCGTGACCATCTTCCTTTCACAAGCATGGGGTGTTGGGAAACTTCCCCAGCAGTACAGAGCTGCATGTGCACAAATAGCTTCCCCACTCGGTCACCTGCCTTCGGAGCCCAAGCCCTTTCCACTCCAGTCCACATGGCAGAGTGGAGAGAATGCAGGCCTGGTGCCCAGAGAGGCAGAGAAGTCTGGCTCTACCCAATAGTTCTGTGCCCTTTGGCAACTCACTAAACCTCTCTGGGACTATTTATCTCTTACATGGAGATTTAAAGGCAAGCGCCCTGCTCACTGGGGCTGTTGGGAGACTTTCAGGTTGTGATGTATATAAAACACTCAGCCTTGAGCTTGGCACATAAGTGCTAGGTGAATGGCAGCCACGATGATGGCGAGGAAGAGGAAGGGGAGGAGGAGGAGGACAGCCATTATCTGCTCTGAGTCACACCTACTTACCTGGTTTTCCCCCCTTGACTTAGATGAGTCATGCTGGCATAGCTGCCATGGGCTAGGAGGGCACAATCACCCACAGTCTCCAGGCAGGGCTTTCTCTCCAGGCCCTCCTGTCTCCCTGACAGCCCCTTCCTTGATTCCAACAGCCCTAGAGCCCCAAGCGCAAGGAGCCCCATAACACATCCGCTTCAGGCAAGGCCATCATTTGGGTCTGTAAATCAATAGGCTTTCCGTGGCCATTTGCAAAATCAAAGGCATAGTCAGCTCCAGACAATGCATCATGCCAGAGAGGCCAGGGGCGGAGCTGTCATCTCCAGTCAGCGAGGAGGAAAATCTATGTCTCCTCCTGGGCCCCAGTGCCAGTGTCACAGAGGGCTGCCCACTCCATCTCCTATGTGAGCCGTAGGGCAAGTGACGGTAGCTACCCTGTGTGTGCACGTGTGTGTGTGTGTAGAGAGAAAAAAATTTGTTATTGTTTTTTATGTTTGTGTTTGTGTTTGTGTGTGTGCATGCGTGTGTGTGTGTATTTTTTCCAAGAGGCCATCAGCATTCCGGCAGCGTCCTGAGAAATTCATCAAATTATTTAACCTTTGCTGGAATAAATAATACATGTGCTTTCTCAGGATTTATTCTGATTAAGCCGTTCTGGAGTGGTGCCAGGCCTGCGCCCGCCCCAGGAAAGACAGGAAGGAGCTGGTGGCACAGGATGGGAAATGAGGAGGCCAGCTGAGGGCTGGATGGGAGGGGGCCGATGAGGCCGGAGGGCCCTTGTGGTGGAGGTGGACCCCCGTCGGCTCCTCTAGGATGCTGGGATGCAGAGGAAGGGGTTGGATTCTGCCAGCCTCCATCTTTCCAGTGGCAGGCTGCCTGCCTCCATCTTGGCATGAAGAGGGAGGTACAATGCAGAGAGAGCTGGACTTGGGGTTCAGAGACATGGCTCTGACTGTTGGGTGACTGTGTATCCAGGAGGCTGAGAACCAGGGGGCCCGGGTTTGAATCCCTGCTCTGCTCTCTGCCCACTGTGAGTCCTGCCCTCTCCTGGTATCCCCACCCATATGCCCTTACCCAGATGAGCCTGTGAAGCACAGCATCTAACATCTGTTGACTGCTCAATGGAAATGAGTTTGGAATGTATGAAACTGCTGATATGTGATCAGCTTTACCCAACAAAAGGTCTGTTTCATAGGGCTCAGGCTCAACCTATACATGCAGCAGTGATCACCATGATGACACAGAGAGTTTACTCTGTGCCCTGGTCTACACACCCTCCACAAAGAACCAACTTAACTTCAGCTCCATGAGGTCCATACAGTTATCACCATCCTGTTTTTATGGATGGAGAAATCGGGGCCCAGAGAGGTCAGGGAAACTGCTGGATGCCACCCAGCTGGCTGAGCCAGGATTTGAACTCAGTCTAGCCCCAGAACTCCTCTCTCTGATATGTCATGATGTCACTTGGCCTTCCCTGGGAAGATGCTGCCACTGTGCATGGGGGTGAGAAAGGCAGAGAGAGAGCTTTAGGTTTCTAGATTCAGTTGCTGATGTGGAAGGTAAGCGGGTGTTGAAGGAGATAAACTGAAAAATCTGAGCCTGTCAGTGACATGAAATCTGCAAGAATCTGATTTCAGTGAGAAGCTCTGCATAAACTGCAGAGACCTTGAAAGAGGGAAATTGTTTGGGATTTTCATACATCCAGCAGTGTCAGAGGATTCCAGAAAGGTTCTAGAGATGACCCAGAGGCTGGCCATCCCAAACACATCTTCAGACAAAGCCTGTGGATGCCAGAAATAGAAGCCCCCTCCTCTGTGTGTTTCTATCCATGTCAAGCACATGACAGTAAAGCAAGCAAGTCTTAGAGGCTGAGTCAGCTCGGGCTGCTGTACAGAATGCCTTAGACAACAGAAACTAATGTTCTCACAGTTCTGGAGGCTGAAAGTCCACGATCAAGGTGCCAACAGAGATGGTTTCTCATAAGACCTTACTTTCTGGCCTGCAGGTGTCCTTCTGGCTGTGTCCTCACCTAGCCTTTGTGCTCTCCTGGAAGTATGTGCTCACTTCTGGTGTCTCTCCCTCTTCTTATAAGGATGCCAGTCCCGTTGGATTAGGCCCTCACCCTTATGACCTAATTTAACCTTAATTACCTCCCTTAAGGCTTTATCTCCAAATATAGTCACAATGGGCAGTCAGAGCTTCAACATATGAATGGGGGTGGGGGTGGGGACAGGACACAGTTCAATTTACAGAGGTCAGTACCGAGGGAGGCTGGACATAGCTGCCCTGACCCCAGAGGTGAGGGGAGCAGGTGGAGGTATCAGGCCACACAGCCCACCTCAGACTGGAGGCTCTGTGGCCCTAGACAAGTCATTCCCCTCCCGGGGCCTCGGTTTCCTCCACTGCTGAATGGGGTGGTTGCCCCTTTCCACAGTCCCTCTAAATTGTAACACTCTGTGATTCTCTAGGTGTCTGCACGGCAGGTGAGAGTGGGCAGGGGCTCTGGAGCCAGTGTGCAGGGGATCAAATCCAGCTCCACCAATGACCTGTCAGCCTCCTCCCCAGCTCATTCCTTTATCTGCTTGATGGGGGCAGTAGTTATTCCTACCTCTGGGCTGGTAGGTTTGCTTCAACAAGAGGATTCTGTGGAGCCCTGGCTGGTAGTGGGGATTCCAGAAGTAACAGCTGCTGATCAGGAAGGACTAGGCAGAGATGGTAGGAAGTTGGTCTCCAGATCGGAGGGAACACAGGGGAGCTTAACTGTCAGAAGCCCTTGGGAGCATCCCAGGGAAGGAGGCAGCCCAAACCCCAAACCCACCTGGGGTTCAAACCTCAAAACTCCACAGGCAGACCTTAGCATTTCCCTAAGCGCCCAGACAGCTCTGGTCCCTTGCTCAAGAGTGCAAATCGGAGCTTGGAAAGATACACAATTGCCCAATGATAACCCCAAATAATCTTTCTTGAAACCATGTATCATTTTCCTCTTAAAGAAACGAAATCTCTAATTAGAGTTTTCTCTGAACGTTTTCTCTTTGAAAAAAAAATTAAAAATGTATAAGCCCTCCTGTACCGCGTATATATATTTCATTGCTGCATAATTGGGATCTTTGTCAGTAATGAACCAACGAACAGGGTAGCTGGCCACAGCCTTTTAACCGGCTACAGATGCTAATGTGGAGAGAGGCAGTTCCCCAAACTGTTCCAGCCAGAGACTAGAGTCCTCCCTAATAAGTATTTATGTCAAACTCCTTTTGGGGGAGTAGGGGGAGAAAGAGCAGCTGTAGCACAGTTGAAAGACGTGGCTCTGATTACAGTACGCCGGCAAAGGGAGGGGGGATCATTTTTAGAGCGAAACAGTGTTAATCAAGTTAATCACAAAACCCGCGCTATAATTGCTTCTGCTCTCAGACAAAATTTTACTTTTATCTAAATTACTAAAGTGAGGAGAGTGCAATCCACTCTAATTTAGCTTTTGAGCTAAGGAGAAAGCGTGTGTGGAAGGCTGGAGAGGTTTTTAAACATCAGGAGAACTCATGCTATGGAATTCAACTCTCCTCCTCTCTCTCCCCCTCCCTCCCTCCTTCCCTCCCTCCCTCCTCCAACCCTCCCTCCCTTCCTTCAAGACAGCTTAGCCCAGGAGTTGAAAGCTCAGAGTCCTGGATCTACCACGGAAGGCTGTGTTAACAAGTTATTTAGCTCCTCAAAGTTCTCGAAGTGAAATGGGGTTGAGAATGGTACCTATTTCAGGATTGTGGGATAGATTAAATGAACTAACAAGGACAAAGTACTTAGGACAGTGTTTAATACACTCGAACGTACACTCACACACACACACACACACACACACCAACAACCACACTCCAGATGTGTTAGTTGCTATCTTATCCATCAATTTTCCTTCCTTCTTTTGCCATGACCTCTTCCCCCCGCCTCTTCATCCTCCTCCTGCTCCTTCTATATCTCCTTCTCTCTCCTGATTCCCACCACCTGTTACTAAGCACTTCAGTCTGTAGGAGGCATGATCTGTTCTTCAGGGAGCTCCCAGTTGGGTTCTCAGTTAGTTCAAATCAAAGGAGGAACACGGGCATGGACTCAAGAAAACACTGAGAAGTCCTGGGGGTTTGGACTGGAGGGGACCCTTTCTTCCAACTGGGAAATCAAAAAAGTCTTCATAGAAAAGGTGGCACTGTAGCTGGGCGTTGAATGACACAACAGATGTGGAGCTAGGAGGGTGGGGGAGCCAGGACTGGGACCCACACGCCAGGCAGAAGGACCAGCATCGGCAGAGGCCTGGAGGGGGAGCATCCAGGACAGGGGTGTTGTGGCAGAGCTGCGTGCTGTCAGGTGGGACTCGGCTGAGCATGGTCCTGATGACAGACCCAAGCCATCATTCTGCCCTGTGCTACACTCAAGTTTCATCCAGACTGTCTTCCCTTTCTCAGCTTCCAGGAGACCCCAGGCTGGGTTTTGCGGTGACCACACATTGAACGATACACAATCATGATGACATTGGCTGCCATGCCCTGGACCTGCCCTCCACCAGCTTCACTTCCTCCCACGCCGGCTCCTTGGGTCTCCCAAATTCACGCTTAGTCCAATGAGTAGCTGATGTCATCCAACTTGCCCGGAAACACAGATTAGAGAAAACACACACAGTCAATTTAACTGGCAATTAAACAGGCTCCCCTATGTAATTAGCGTCAAGACAACTCACAATTACTACAGGGCGCGTGTTCACAGCCGAGGCTCTGCATTTATATAGAGCAACAGTCACTGGGTGCTAATATCTTAACAGGAAGCAGAGGGAACTTGTGAAACCACTTCAAAGAGGCAGCCCATCCTGTCCCTTTACACTGTAAATAACTCTTTTGTAAATGCAACTATAAAATTAAAGAGGGAATGCTTGAAGTCATGCAGAAGAAGAAAAATATTTACTTTGTTGAAAGTAACTGATTACTCTTTTGAGATGACTGATTTCAGAAGATTAACTAGTTGGACTGTATTAGTGATAACAAACACTGCTGGTTGAGGGCCTCCCTGAGCCAGGCTCAGGCCACAATTTATTGCATCCAGGTTACACAATGACTCTCTCACAGAGAGGGGAATTAAGGTCAGGGAGGTGAAGTAGCTCACCTGAGGTCACATAGCTCACAAGGAGGGCAGCAGGATATAAATGAGGTCTGACTCCAGAATCTTTGTGCAAAACCACCTTACACAGGGCTGCCTAGTGGAGCTCACATCTAGTCCCCAAACACTAATTAGCAAATGAGGCAGTGGAGGCCCAGAGAGGGAGGGACTTGCCAAGGTGGCAGCAAGCCCCAGGCAGAGCAGGGTAGAATCCCAGTCTCCTGCCTTTCACTGACTGGCCCTTTCCACTGTGCTCCCTGGTGTATGTGGAAAACGAAGCCTAGGGAAGGCCCCCAAAGACTGCCCCTCTGGTAACTCTGTCTGCCCTAGAACTTCCTTGTAGGTCTGAAGTCCTTGTTGCCAGGGAGTGGGAGGCCTGAGATGGCTTCAGGGCCAACAGATTGAATATCGGACAACACTGAGTACTGCATTGGGCACACAGTAAGCACTCTCCTTCTTCTTCCCTTTTTCTCACCCTTCAGAAACACCCCTGGAAAGAATAGCAACCTACTCATCCATACTATTATGGCAAGTTAGTGGATGTATCAGTTAGCTACTGCTGTGTAACAAACCTTCTCCAAACTCAGGAGCTTAAAAACAATGACTTATTACCACTTACCCATCTGCTGTTCAGCTGAGCTTGTCTAAGCACCTTTTCTTTCACTGCAGATGTGTGACTCAGCTAGGCAGCTCTGCTCCACATGTCTCTCAGGCTTCTTGGATCAGCAGGTTGGCTGGGGCATGATCTTCCCATCAGAATTTTAGAGGCTCAAGAGTGTGAACTGAAACATGCAAGGCAGTCCTGGTATTGGCTCTGGTACGCTGTCACTTCTCTCCACACGTTATTGGCCAAATCAAGTCACATGGTGAATCCCAAGTCACAGGGCCAATCCCAAGGCCAGTGGCAAGGGTGTGGATGCAGAGAGAAGTGAAGAAGTATGAGGAAGAGAGGCATTCAGTTTACTGCAGTGCAATAAACAACAAATAATTTATTTGTTTAAAAATCAGTATTTGATGGGGAAGGAGCTAGCAGCTAAAGGATATGACTTAAAGCTTTAATTTGTAACATTGTAGAATGAGAATAATCACAACTAGCTCACAGGGCCCTTGTGCGATTTAAGTGAGATAATCCACATAAGTTACCCAGCACCCTGCCTGACAAGTTGTCCTCCCTCAAGAGTCACCATCATCCCTAGGGTGACCAACTCATCCTGATTTAGCCAGGTTCCCATGCTCAGAACTCCCTCGGTCCCTGGCAGACCAGGATGGTTGGTCACTCTAACTTTCCCCACCACCAAACTAATACAAACTAATCTGCCTTTGCGAGGGGTCTGGGGTTGACTTTCTCATTTAACCCTCATGACCACCCTGCTCACCAAGGGGCCACTGTTTGCTGCAGCTGCTTATGGGACTCAGGCAGCATTAGGGAATAGCGAGGGTGAAAGATGACTGTTTTAATGGACTCTTCCCTCAAGGGGCTGGCAATCTAGAAAGATAAGAAACACATGTATGGTGACAACTGTGACACAGGGAAAAAGTGCTTCTGGCAAATCCAGCTTCCCCAAGGATGGTGAGGTTGGGAATTTTTCAACATGAACATTCACGTTCCCTTATAGCTACTCTATCTTGATAGCCAAGGTCAAGAGTCTGGCTTTGGCAATTCAAGGAAAATTATGTCTGACAAGAGTTTGCTTGACAAAAGGAATTTGACTTAGTTCTCCCACTGGGGGAGAGGGTGGGTCTTTTTCTAAATATATTTGTTTACAAATTGGAAAACTTTTAAATCAACCAAGGGCTGATGGGGTCTGTTCAACTATTCTGTTCCCTGAAATCTTGGGAAAAAAGAGGAATTTGTATTCCGGGTGCTCTGGGTAAGGTCAACACTCCACCCACCATTTACTTAGAAATGAATACTAAATCAAATTTAACAGTCCCAATCATTCATCTTTCTCCTTGCAGCTGGGCCCTTTAATTTTCCATTTTCATTGTTTTAAAAAGTCATGGGTGAAGCAGTATATTACCAGGAGCACAATAAGGGAATGGAGTGTTACCCAAGGAATTCAGTTTTGTCCTCAGCTTTGATGTCTTCTGGAAAAGCCAAGTCCAAAAGGTATATCCAGGTGCATTGTGGTTTTTGAGAACATCCTCAGATAAGCTTGGCAGCTGACTGTCTCATGCCCTTCCCCTGGTTTGCCTGATTTCAATTCACCTCCTCTTTAGTGAAGTCAGGGAGTGAGGGCTCACTTCTGGCTCCTCCTGACCAGAACTCCAGCTCATTCTTGGAGTCTCTGGTTCATTCAACATTCACCAAACTTTCACCAAGGACTCCATCACAGGGATCATCAGATCAGCCTTGGAGAGACTGAACTGGACACGTGCATAAATAATGGCAAGGCAAGGTCAGCCTTGGGAGGTCTGAAGAGGGAGCTATGAAATGTGTGATCAGCGCAAGAGTCAAGGCAGCTTCTCAGAGGCGGTGGTATCTGGCCTGAGCCCCGCACATCCGCAGTGTCTTCTCCAGGAAAGCAGGCATTGCACAGAGAAAAATTTGGCTCTGAATCCTAGGCTTGCTTCTCAAGGTTGGGGGGGATTTAGGCAAGTCCTCTCAGCTTTCTGTGCTCATTTTCCTCCTCTACGAACTGGGGTTGATGACTGTATCTAATTCCTGGAGGTGTCATGAGAATTAAATAAGATGACCTATAGGGACTTCCTAGGTGATGCAATGGTTATGAATCTGCCTGTCAATGCAGGGGACTCGGATTCAAGCCCTGCTCTGGGAAGATACCACATGTTGCGAAGCAACTAAGCCCACACCCCACAACTGTTGAGCCTGTGCTCTAGAGCCCGTGAGCCACAAATATTGAGCCCGTGTGCTGCAAGTGTTGAAGCCCACGTGCCTAGAGCCCATGCTCTGCAACAAGAGAAGCCACCACAATGAGGAGTCTGCGCACCACAATGAAGAGTAGCCCCTGTTTGCAGCAACTAGAGAAAGCCCATGTGCAGCAACAAAGACCCAATGCAGCCAATACATAAATACAATGAATAAATTAAAAAAAAAGACGATGTGTATTATGCACTCAGAATATTCAATCATTTATTTAACAATTACGTATTAAGCGCTAATTTGATGCCAGGCACTGTGCTGGGCAGGGGGAGATCCTGTGGTGGACAGAGGCAGCCCAGGACCCAGGATGGCTACACAGAACCTGGCACATTGTATGGGTCCAAAAACTGCTAGTTGTCATTGTTATTGTTGGACCCACCTTAACCCACAGAGCAGAAACAGGGCTCAGAAGGAACACCGCCCAGGTGGCCATGGGTCTACAAACGCCGTTCGTCATCTCCAAATGGGAATGAGAGCGTTGAGCCTTCTAAAGGCGGGACGTTGTCCCAGTGTTCAGACTGTAAAACCCAAACACGTGTCAGGCTCCTGGGTGGAAAGAAATCTGGGGCCCTGGGGATCCTACTGTTCATCCCACACTCCTCCCCGACACGATTCCACCACCTCCCTAGTAACGATGGCGGTGATGGCCACTGGCCACCGAGTGCTAGCGGCATGCCAGGTGCTCACCGGGTCCAATTCAACCCCCTGCTCCCTGCAAGGGGCTTTATATCAGTGGCCCTTATGCTTTAGCAGGCATCAGACTCGCCAGGAGGGTTTGTAAAACAGCCCCAGAGTTTCCGATTCATTAATCTGGGGTAGGACTGCAGAATCTGCATTTCCAGCAAGTTCCCAGGCAATCCTGATGTCGCTGGCTCAGGGACCACTGACATAACATTATCCCTGTTTTATAAGTGAGAAAGCTGAGACGCTGAGAGGCAAGGTGACCGGCCCATTCACAGAACTAGAAAGGGGCAGGGCCTGTAATGTCATCAGACAGCCTGGTTTGCTTGAGAGTGAGGGCTTTTCAGGGACATGGGACCTTCTGTGCTAAAATCAGGACAATCCCAGGCAAACCAGGGAATTGGTCACCCTCATTTCAAACCAGGCCTGAATGGTTTCATGGTCATGTCCCGAGAGCACTGTAGAGTTTACAAAGGGTCTTTGCACCCATTAATAATATTGCTATGATTATTAATAACCACTATGTAAATATTGCCAGGGACCATTCTAAGTGTTTTATATCTAAGATAACTCTGAATTTTCTTAACAGCCCTAAGAAGTAGGAATTATTATCCATGTTACAGTGGTAAACTGGGGCATTTAGATGAGGTGATTTATCTCGTTCCTATGGCTACTAATGGCAGAGATGAGACTCAATGCTAGGCTCTTCCTTGTCTACACCCAGAGGGTGGGGGGACTCCGTTGGTAGGAGGGCCAGTCTGAGAGGCTGGATGTGGAGTGGAGCGTGGTGGCTCCCAGCCCAGGTTCTGAACCAGAGTAGCAGGTTCAAGTCCCAGCACTAATGCTTGCTGGTGGTATGACCTCGGGTAAGTCACTTAAGCTCCCATGCCTCAGATTCCCCTGCTGTAAAATGGAGATCTTAATAACAGCTGCCCACCAGAATGCTGTTGGAGAATTAAATGGGTTAAATCCAGATGAAGTCCATGGAACAGGGCTCAGCACTGGAAGCTCAGTAAGTGTCAGCTATTAGCATCCCCCTGCCTTTGCTGAGGGCAGAGGAAGGACTGGGATTCTCCCCTCCAAGGGAAGAGGAACCGGCTCCCTGGACACAATATTCTAGGGCCCTTGAACCAAAAGCAATGAATACTCTGGTGGCAAAAATGTGTATATTAACAATAATTTTTCTATCACTATCTTGAACTCCTATTTTGTGCCCTCGTCAGTTCCCTGCCACCCCCTTTCTCTGAGGTGGTTTCTAAGTTCCAAGGTCCTTATGTCATGCTACGGTGTTCGGCACACCTGATCTTTGGAGGGACAGTCATCTGTTCCTCCGTTGCTGCACCATGCCCGGGGCCACTGAGTCATCTCCATTTCTTTCTATAAGGACACTTCAGGTGCTACTTCTTTTGTGCCTCCCTTGGCAAACCTTGCTAGGTACAGGGGCCTTGGTGAGACAGCTGAGGCCCTAGGTCCCCTCTTTGGGGATCCAGCAGCCCCTCCAAGGCTCTGCCTGGAATATGGAGCCCAGGACTCACTGGCTCATGTCCCACACGTTTTGGGGGTTCACCACCCACTACCCTTTTTATTGCTCAGTCCTAGTTGCCAGCCAGGACACTGATTTCATTCCCTGCTAATGAGTCATCCCTCACAGTCTGAAAAACACTAGCCTGGTTGGCTGAAATGAGAGAAAGGTCAAGTAGGAAGTGGAAACATTAGTCTACAATATTCATTCCTGTTTTAAAACATTGTCCCACCTAAAACAAAACAACCTCTCCATGACCACAGGCCTGTTTCATGGCCCAGGACCGAGGGGCAGGGAGCTGGGGAGGATCTGTTCTCACTGCCGCCCACAACTTCATTTCATTAACAAACTAACATGGACATGAGGTTATGTTTTTGTGTTTTTAAGAAAATTCTTTTGTTGGAGAGGACTTGGTTCTCTAGCTGCACAGCTGACTTGACAGATAGACAGGCCTTGATTCAGAGCAGGTCGGAGAGAAACATGCTCCATCCCTGAGTCCCCATCACTCCGGCTCTCCCGTTGGCCATGCGGAGGCAGCAGTTCCTCCAGGCTGGGCTCTGATGCCAGCATGTCTTCTTTGAGTGGATCTGTCTTGGACTTGGGCTGCCATGACAAAATGCCACAGACTGGGTGGCCTAAACAACAGAGGTTTATTTTTCACGGTTCTGGAGGCCAGGATGTCTAACATTAAGGTGCCAGCTGGTTCGGTTCTTGGTGAGGGCTTACTTCCTGGCTTACACATGGCCGACTTCTCTCCGTATCCTCGTGGAGAGAGAGAAAAAGATCTCTTGTTATAAAACCAGTCATCCCATTGTGAGGGTCCCACTCTCATGATCTTATATAATCCTAATTACCTCCCCAAAGCCTCAACTCCAAACACCATCACACTGGAAGTTAAGGTTTCAACATATACATTTGTGGGGGACACAAACATTTAGTCCATCACAGGATTGTACACAGTTTTGGAACTTTCTGACACAGTACTTGCAGTGTTCTACCATTTCAAAAGTATAATGAGGTGTAGATGTAGCGGCTAGAGGCAGCCGAGAAAGAGACGGTACCCAGGGTACTGGGAGCCCTGGGTGTGGGCCTTCCTGCACTGATTGCTGACAGATTGGGGGAAACATCTTGCCACCTTGATCGTGCCTTCATTCATTCCTTCATTTAACCACTTACTGGTGTGTCCTCCATGCAGGCGCTGGACAAGGACCAGGCTGGGCATAGAGGGATGAGAAGGCTGACAGACAGCTCCTGCCTTCCAGAGGTGCATGATGTAGTGGGAGACACTGCAGTACATAAGCAAGTACAAGAGTCCCCGGGACCTGTGGGACCTCAGAGGAGGGGGACTCAACGCGGGCAGGAAGTGGTGTTTAACCTGAGTCCTCAGGGTGAGAGCTGGTCGAGTGGGGGTACATGGGTGGAGAGGAGCAGAGAGAACCAGGCAGAGTAAACAGCAGGAACAAAAGCCTGGAGGTAGGAGCGTGTGGCATGTTCAGGAAACGGAGGAACTTTCCAGCTGGTGGACCTTTACATTATATTGGACCGCATGCTTTCCTGGGGTGCCTTGTCCAAAGCAGTGGGAAAAATGAGGATCTCTGAGGGTATCTCCCTCAAGGACAGGTCCTTGTTCCAGCCTGCCTAATGGTGTTGAAGCCCTGGTGCAGCTCCATTGAGGGGAGAGGCAGGGGATTTCTTTGTACATTGCTTAGCCCTCCATTTTCAGAGGCAGGTTGGGCTCGGGAAACAGGATGCTTGGGAATGAAAGACCAAGGCCCACCTTCAGTGATGACCTCCTTAAGACTGTCAGGGGACCAGCTGAGACAGAGCCTCCATGAAGCCTGAACCTGGGTCTCACAGGCCAACCTGAACTGGACCCTCCACTCACAACTGTGTCCTCACAGTGAATCTGAGAAGGTGAATCTGAGAAGGTGACCTTCTTCAGTGGTTCATTTTATATGTCAACTTGACTTGGCCACCTGCCCAGATATGTGGTCCACCACGATGCTAGATGTTTCTGTGGAGGTATTTTTTAGATGAGGTTAACGCTGAAATCAGCAGACTCTGAGTGAAGCAGATTAGCCTCCATGATGTGGGTGGGCCTCATCTTATCAGTTGACGGTCACAATAGGAAACGACTGATGTCCCGTGAAGGAGGTCAGTCTGCCAGCAAACTGCCTTCAGACTTAGCTGCAGCATCAGCTCATCCCTGGGTTTCCAGGCTGCCAGATCATCCTACACATTTTGGACTTGCCAGACTCCACAATTGCGTGAGCCAATTCCTTAAAATAAATCTCTCTCGCTCTCTCTCTCTCTCTACACACACACACACACACACACACACACACACACACCCTATTGGTTCTGTTTCTCTGGAAAACTCTGACTAATATAACTCTGCTCTCAGCAGCTCCCCGTCCTCTTCTGAAAGATGAGGACAGATCCCTACCCTGGCTTCTTCCAAAAGCCTGTGGATATATGTGAAACCTGGGCCAGAATTAGAAAGCCAAAGTCATTTGGGTTTTAGGAACTCTGCAAACTCTCTGGAATTATATGTAACCTGCTCACTCATTCATTCAGCAAATTCTCATCACTGGTCTCCTCTGGACCAGCACTGTGCCAGGTGCTGGGGAAACAGAGGGAAGGGTTCAGAAAGGGATGCCGAAGGAACTAGACAGTGAACAAGCAAACACATAACGACCAGTTGTGTCAAGTGTCAGGTGGGAAAAGGACAGGAGCCAAGAGGAGGGTCCTCATCTCTGGACAGACCTCCAAGATGAGACCTGACAAAGGAGGGGGAATTAGCCAGCCCAGGAGTGAGAGGAAGAGTGTGGAGGGAACAGCACGTGCGAGGTCCCTGAGTCAGGAGGGAGATTAGCCAGAGGGAGAAGATACTCCCCAGTGGCGGGAAGGGAAGTGCGTCAGGGAGGAGCCCGGAGAGCTAGGCTGGAACTGAACCACAGTCTGATGGCCTCTGTCAGGACTTGGAATTTTATCCCAAGTGCAACGGGAGCAGCTGAAGGGTTTCAAGTGGTGGCTATAGGATCCACTAGAGTTTCTTTGTCTCCAAAGTACCCGGATGTTCTCGGGGTTAGGGTAGTTGAGGGCGGGAGTCTATGGAAACCGGTCCTTGCGTGCCTGCCTTACTTTTGGCCAAATCTCCCGGGCCCTCTGGGGGTGGGGTGACTGAAGCACCCCCTAGCGGATGGAGGGGGCGCAGCAACGCGAGAGCATTCAGGTGGGTTGGGGCCCCCACATTCTCTTCTGCTTCCCTCCGCATCCTCACAGTCACGTGGATGGGCCGAGGAATTGAGTTGTGGCATCAGGCTGCGTGTGGCGAGCTATTGTAATTAAAGGTCTGTCAGTGTTTCTGCTGGAAAGGCAATTTTCCGAGGGCATCTGGGTTTTGTTTTGTTTTGTTTTGCTTTTTTTCTTTCTTTCTTTCCTTGGGTATAAAGAAGTCTGGGCAGGGCGGACTCATTGTGCATGCGAGACAGGTCTTGAGGTCGTTATGTGAGTGTTAATGTTCCGTTGCAATATTCAGTAATGAATTGGGACTTTCAGAGTAATAGCAGTTTGTGCTATTGGCCGAAATGAGTGTATTCATCTTAATTTTTAACATCTATTGCCTTGGAGAAGCTTTTATAATTAAATGTTTGGTTGCACCAGCAAATAAGAGGAAGGAAGTTTCCTTTGCTGCATAAGAAGGACCTTCCTACCTTCATCCAGCAATGATCCTGGTCCCATTGACTTACCCACATATACAGCGAGAGTCAGATTTCAGTCCATTACAAAGAGGAACTTTATGATGATTACAGTCATCTGGCAATAGTCCCAACTTTTTTGTGAGGTGGTGAGTCCCCCATTGCTGGTGGTATTCAAGTATAGCTTGTAAACTGCTGAGGTGCAGAGGGGATTCCAACATTAGAGAAGGGATTCGTATTTGTAAAGTTTCAGGGATTTGTGGATGGGACTTGCACAGGAGCTTCTTTTAGCATGACCTGCAAGGAAGGTTGTGTGGAGAATTTATCACCAATTCACAGGATTTTAGTGGCACCTGCCTGTTAACAGACAATGTGCTCCTCTGAGTTGACTCGTTCATTCTGCTCTTTTCCAGTCACTCATTCCTGCAGACCTGGCAACGTGATGGGGTTTTCTGAGTCATTGAATATACTTTAGAGTAATGACACGGAACTGTCTTTAACCTAATTCTAAACTTCAGGCTTGTTGCTCTTCTGATTTTCTTTCCTAAGGCAAATGGTCAAGAGAGCTAAGAAGGACTCAGTGGACCAAGTCCCTTCTGTGTTTACTATAAAAAATAACCTCGACACAGGATTAATACCTCTGCTTCCCTCTGTACATCAGGAATCAGATTCGAGCAAATGTCAAGGTGTTTTAGAATTACCTCAGCGATTCCTAGAACTCCTTGGAGAACATTTAGGCTTTCAGTGGCTCCCTATCTGTTCACATAAACTGAAAGGGAAAGTAGGGTTCATTTGGAGGAAAATCTCCATGACCCAATGCTGACCTCTGTTCAAGGTACCCCAGTGCCATCATGGGCATTGGTGTCCCTCATTCAGTGTATCCCCATGGAGAGCCAGTGCTGGGAGATCTTGTTCTTTTCTTTTTTTAATTCATTAATTTATTGGCTGCATTGGGTCTTCGTTGCTGCGCGGGGGCTTTCTCTAGTTGTTGCGAGTGGGGGCTACTCTTCATTGCAGTGCACAGGCTTCTCATTGTGGTGGCTTCTCTTGTTGTGGAGCACAGGCTCTAGGTGCATGTGCTTCAGTAATTGTGGCACATAGGCTCAGTAGTTGTGGCACATGGGCTTAGTTGCTCCAAGGCATGTGGGATCTTCCCGGACCAGGGATTGATCCTGTGTCCCTTGCATTGGCAGACGGATTCTTAATCACTGTGCCACCAGGGAAGTCCCGAGATCTTGTTCTTGAGGAGTGTCCTGTCTATTTGCTTTTCCATCCTTCTCCCACTAGCCTGTGCTTCTCCACAATTTGTGCCCTAAGCTGCCCAGCCCAGTGGCAGTCACATGGTAAGCACCCATGAGTGTTTCTGGGATGGATGAATGAATGAATGTCAACAGAGTTTGGAGCTGTTTTCAAACCACCCTTTTCTGCCTCCTCAGAAGTCAGTTAAGACAGAGTTTTCCATTCCTTTCTTCCCCGCTTTCTCTTCCTCTTTTAAGAGCATTGAATTGCACCAAAACCACAATGTCTCCTATTCATGCCACACTTTCTAGAGCTAAATCCCTTTCATATCCATCATCTGATCTGACCTGCCCATTTTAGGGTGAGGAAACTGAGGCGCAGAGTCTCTGGAGCAGTAGATGGCAGAGAGAGGACTCCAACCTTGGTCCTCTGATTCCAAGGCTAAGGTGCTGGTGACTCTGCATCCATAGCTCCTGCCATTTCCAGGACCATGTCTTCAGAGGACAGCAGCCGCCAGAGGGGCCCACCCCTGTTTCCGTCTCATGCAGACCACGCAGGCTTTGGATCCTGCCTTCCCCTTCTGATGTCCTTATAACTGCTCCAGGACTCGTTCGTAAGGGCTTTTCCTCGGTAGGCAATTACCTGAGTTCATATGGTTAATTGAAATATTCCTTTTCCTAGAGTTTTAATTCATCCAACGTAGTTTCAGGAGCCACAGATAATAAGACCTAATTTATAATTAGGGCTTATCAAGAATCAGCTAATTTCTAGACCCCTGATTCCCAAGGAGGGAGTGTGCAGGGTGGGGGCCTCTCTTTCCTTTCCAGGGAGTTGCTACCCACAACGCTCAGAGAGACACCAGGGAGGGAGGAGAGCTAATTGGGAGCTGTCCCTCCATCCTGGACAATTTATTAATTGGATTATGGGAAATCTCTGGCCCCAGGCAAATCCCAAGGAGGCACTGCTGCTTCCCCTGGTTTATGGTGAGAATATTAGGCACAAAGCCTTAAGACCTGGGTTCTACTCAGTCTTTCAGGAGCTGGGAATCTTTAAACAAGTCATTGAATACTGCCTCGCCTCAGTTTCCCCATCTATACAATGGCTGGGGTCATCTCACCCTCCTGGCCTCTCAGAGCTTTCCTGGGAATTACATGACATGATGGGCATTTCAGGAGCTGTCATGATTTCTTCTGGGGCTGATATGCCTGGAATGGGCCTGAAAAACAGCCAAAACAGGAACACAGGAAACCATGCCTCAGAGAGACTGAGATTGGTCAGAACCCCTCAGATAGGAAAAGTTGAGGTCTGCCTTTGACCCCAGCTGTCCTTGTGCTTAGTTTCCTAAGACTTCCCTTGCACCTGAAGGTCCCAGGGGTCTTGAACTCCAGTCCCCTTGTTGTTCACCTAACTGCAAGCTCCACTTCTCTCTAGAAGCCACTCAAACATCCACCCAACTAGTCTGAGTGTCAGGAAGGCTTAACAGAGGGATGATGGAGTGAGCACAGCTTTGAAATCATATAGGTATGGTTTCAAACCTATACACTGACCTTTACTAGCTGTGTCAGTTGAAACTTTTTGGACCAAAAGAAATTGACATGAGACAGAAACCCAATGCAAATGAACTTAAGCTAAAAAGAAATATTAGCTAATGTATCTAAACACTATAGAGGTCCTGGCTTTAGGGATGACTGGATCCAGGTGCTCAATGATGACAGAGCTGTCTTTCTCTTTCTCTATTAACTTCATTCCTCAGCAGGGTTTCACAGTGGTAGGCAAAGATGGCTGTGGCCCACCCCAGGGGAGAGGCAGAGGAGGTAGAATGAGCCTAACTACATAGATTGAGCAGGATTTCCTTGCAGCAGGGAATAATGGTTCTGCAAAGAAAGGGAGATTGGGAAGACAAACAGCCATGGAGTCTCAAGCCTACCACTCACTCTATCTGGTTCTCTTTTCTCATCTGTAAATTAGCATCGATAGAAATGTTGCAGGATTAATATACAAGATGAATATACAAGAACCTATTGTATTTCCATACACAAGCAATGAACAGTACAAAAAGGAAATTAGGAAAACAATTGCATTTATAATGGCTTCAAAAAGAATAAAATACTCAGGAATAAATTCAACAAGAGAAGTGTAAGACTTACATACTAAAAACTACAAAACTTGCTGAAAGAAATTTTTTAAATTAATTAATTAATTAATTTCTTGGGGGGGGGTACACCAAGTTCAATCATCTGTTTTTATACACATATCCCCGTATTCCCTCCCTCCCTTGACTCCGCCCCCACCCTCCCTCGAGTCCCCCCCACCCTCCCCGTCCCAGTCCTCTAAGGCATCTTCCATCCTTGAGTTGGACTCCCTTTGTTATACAACAACTTCCCACTGGCTATCTATTTTACAGTTGGTAGTATATATATGTCTGTGCTGAAAGAAATTAAAGAAGACCTAAATAAATGTAGACAGTCTTTGTTCATGGAATACTTGATGTTGATAAGATGGCAGTTCTCACTCAAATAGATCTACATATTCAATGCAATCTCTGTAAAATCCCAATACTTTTTTTTAGAAATTGACAAGCTGATCCTAAAATTCACATGGAAGTGCAAAGGACTAAGAATAGCCAAAACAATATTGAAAAAGGAAAGTAAAGGTGGAGAACTTACAACTTCAGCTTTCCAATCTCAGAACATTCTATGAAGCTACAGTGTGGTACTGGCATAAATATAGACATACATTACCAATGGCATAGAATTGAGAATGCAGAAATAAATCCATACACCTATGGCCAACTGATTATTTATTTATTTATTATTTATTTTTATTGGCTGTGTTGGGTCTTCGTTGTTGCACGTGGTTTTCTCTAGTTGTAGTGAGCGGGGGCTACTCTTCATTGCGGTGTGCAGGCTTATTGAGGTGGCTTCTTTTGTTGTGGAGCACAGGCTCTGGGCACACGGGCTTCAGTAGTTGTGGCACATGGGCTCAGTAGTTGTAGCTCACAGGCTCTAGAGCTCAGGCTCAGTAAGTGCGGCACACGGGCTTTGTTGCTCCACAGCACGTGGGATCTTCCCAGACCAGGACTTGAACCCATGTCACTTGCATTGGCAGGTGATTCTTACCCACTGTGCCACCAGGGAAGTCCCTGACCAATTGATTTTAACAAGGGTGCCAAGACAATTAAATGGGGGAAAGAATAGTCTTTTCAATAGATGGCTCTGCAACAACCAGCTATTCACATAAAAGAGTGAAGCTGGACCCCTACCTTACACATTATTAAAAATTAACTGGCAATGGATCATACATTTAAATGTGGGATTTATAAATCAAGTGAGATTCATCCCAGGGATGCAAGGATGACTCAATATCCACAAATCACTACATTAACAAATTGAAGAATAAAAATTATATAATCATCTCAACGAATGCAGAAAAAGCTTTTGACAAAATTCACTATCTATTTATGATAAAAACTCTCCACAAAGTGGGTATAGAGGGAACATACCTCAATGTAATAAAGGTCTATACGGTAAACCCGCAGCTAACATCATACTCAATGGTGAAAAACTGAAAGCGTTTCTTCTAAGATCAGGAACAAGTCAAGGCTGCCCACTCTCACCACTGTTATACAACATGGTATTGGAAGTCCTAGCCACAGCCATCAGACAAGAAAAAGGAATCCATATTGGATAGGAAGAAGTAAAACTATTGCCATTTGCAGATGATATGATATTATACTTAGAAAATCCTAAAGATGCCACCAAAAACTACTAGAATTCATCAATGAATTTAGTAAAGTTGCAGGATACAAAATTAATATACAGAAATCAGTTGCATGTCTATGCACTAACAATGATGTATCAGAAAGAGAAATTAAGGAAATAACCTCATTTACAATTGCATCAAAAAGAATAAAATACCTAGAATAAATCTGACTAAGGACGTAAAAGATCTGTACTTGGAAAACCATAAGACACTCATGAAGGAAATTGAAGATGCAAAGATATGCCTTGGAAAGATATGCCTTGTTCATGGATAGGAAAAATCAATAATGTTGAAAGGACCATACTACTCAAGGCAATCTACAGATTAACTGCAATTCCTATCAAAATATCAATGGCATTTTTCACAGAACTAGAACAAATAGTTTTAAAATTTGTATGGAAACACAAAAGACCAAGAGTAGCCAACACAATTTTAAGAAAGAACAGAGTTGGAATTACCATGTTCCCTGACTTCAGACTATCCTACAAAGCTACAGTAACCAAAAGAGTATAATGCTGGTGCAAAAACAGACATGTAGATCAATGGAGCAGAATAGAGAGCCCAGAAATAAACTTACACATATATGGTCGATTTAATCATGACAAAGGAGGCATGAATATTCAATAGGAAAAAGACAATCTCTTAAATAAGTTGTGCTGGGAAAACTGGACAGCTATATATAAAAGAATGAAATTAGAGCATTTTCTCTCACTATATAGAAAAAAAAAATCTCAAAATAAACCTAAATATTCCTAGAAGAAAACATAGGCAGAACATTCTCTTGCATGAATTGTAGAATTATTTTTTTGGATCCATCTCCTAGAGTAATGGAAATAAAAACAAAAATAAACAAATGGGACCTAATTAAAGTTAAAAGCTTTTGCACAGCAAAGGAAACCATTGCCAAAATGAAAAGACAACCTACTGAATGGAAGATAATATTTGCAAATGATATGACCCATAAGGGTTAATAGCCAAAGTATATAAACAGCTCATACAACTCAATATCAAAAAACAAACAACTCAATTGAAAAATGGGTAGAAGACCTGAATAGACATTTTTCTGAAGAAGACATACAGATGGTCAACAGGCACATGAAAAGATGCTCAACATCACTAATCATCAGAGAAATACAATGAAATCCACAATGAGATGTCACCTCACTCCTGTCAGAATGGCTGTCATCAAAAAGACCATAAATAACAAATGTTGGCAAGGATGTGGAGAAAAGGGAAGCCTTATACACCACTGCAGTGTAAACTGGTGCAGCCCAACAGTATGGAAGTTCCTCGAAAAACTAAAAATAGAACTACCATATGATCCAGCAATTCCACTCTTGGATACTAAACAAAAACACTAATTCAAAAAGATACACGCACCCCAGTGTTCATAGCAGTATTATTGACAATTGCCAAGATATGGAAGTGTCCATCAACAGATGAATGGATAAAGAAAATGTGATATATGTACACAATGGAACACTACTCAGTCATTAAAAAAATGAAACTTTGTCATTTGTAACAACATGGATGGACCTGGAGGATATTATACTCAGTGAAACAAGTCAAACAAAGACAGACAAATATGCTATGTTATCATGGATGTGTAAAATCTAAAAAATAAAACAAAGTAATGAATATAACAAAGCAGAAACAGAGTCACAGATAGAGAGAACAAACTAGTGGTTACCAATGGGGAGATGGGATCAGGGAGGGGCAGGATAGGGGTAGAGGGTTAAAAGGTACAAACTATAATACTATGTATACAATAAATGTTACAAGGATTTATTGCACAGCACAGGGAATATAGCCAATGTTTTATAATAACTTTAGGTAGAGTATAATTTATAAAAATTCTGAATCACTGTTTTACACCTGAAACTAATATAATGCTGTAAATCAGTTACACCTCAACAAATTTTTTAACTTTTGTGTTTCAAAGAACATTATCAAGAAAGTTACAAAGAGAAAGGGAGAGAATATTTTTAAATCGTATACCTGAAAAAGTAATTGTATACAGAATATATAAAGAAATCTTACAATTCAATAATAAAAAGAGAACTAGCCCAATTAAAAATTGGATTTTTTAATCAGATATCAAAAGATTTGAATATACATTTCTCAAGTGTGTCTACCTTCAAAAGAAGACACAAAAATAACCAATGAGCACATAAAAAGATGCTCAATATCATTAGTCGTTAGGAAAATGCAAATCAAAAACCACAGTGAGATACCACTTCCCATCCACTAAGATGGCCGTAATCAAAAAGATAGATATTAACTAGCATTCAAGATGTGAAGAAGTTGGAACCTTCATATGTTGCTGGTAGGAAAAATGGTACAGCTGCTTAGGAAAACAGTGTGGCATTTCTTCAAAAAGTTAAACATAGAGTTACCACATGACCCAGCAACTCTATTCTCAGCAATTCTACTCCTAATTTCAAGAGAATTGAAAACATATGTCTACACAGAAACATGTACGTGAATGTTCATAACAGCATTATTCATAATGGGCAAAAAGTGGAAACTGCCCAAATGTCCATCAACTGAAAATTGGATAAACAAGATGTGTTATATCCATACAATTGAATATCATTCAGCCATAAAAATGAATGAAGTATTCATACGTACAACAACACGGATGCACTTTGAAGACGTCATGCTAAGTAAAAGAAATCAGTCACTAAAGGCCACATGTTATATAATTGCATTTATATGAAATGTCTAGATTTGACAGATGTCTATAGACAGCAAGTAGATTAGTGGTTTCCAGGGGCTGGGGGCAGGGGTCAATGGGGAGTGAGTGTTAATGTGTGTGGGGTTTCTTTGTGGGATGATGAAATATTCTGAAATTAGATAATGGTATGGTTGCAAAACTTGGTAAATATGCTGAAACCACTGACCTGGTTACTTTAAAAAGGTGAATTGACGGTGTGATGGTTAATTTTATGTGTCAACTTGACTGGAGGACACCAGGTACCCAGATCTTGGTTAAACATTATTCTGGGCAGATCTGTGAGGGTGCTTCTGGAAGAGATTAGCATTTGAATTGGTGGACTGAGTGAAGCAGATTGCCTTCCCCAGTCTGCGTCAGCATCGCCCAACACGCTGATGGCCTGAATACCACAAAAAAAAGCAGAAGGCTGAATTCTCTCTGCCCAACTTCTCTTGCCCTTGGACTTAAACCATCGGTGTGCTTTGTTCTCAGACCTTTGGACTCTAACTAGAACTACACCACTGACTTCCTTGTGTCTCCAGCTTACAAATGGCAGATTGTGGGACTTGTGATCCTCCACAATCATGGGAGCCAATTCCTTACATTAAATCTCTACTTTATATTTCACTTAGAACTATATATGAACATATATAGGTATGTGTGTGTGTGTGTATACACACATATATATGTGTGTGTATATATATGTATATCCTGTTGATTCTGTTTCTCCGGAGAACCCTGACTAATATAGATGGTATGTGAATTATATCTCAATAAGGCTGTTATTTTTAAAACTGGTTTCAAAACATCCACCATACAGAGTCATTATGGAGAGGAAATGAATAGTTGTATCCAAAACTCTTAGCACAGTGCTAGGCGCACAGAAAGTGCTAAGTGTTAGTTTTCTTTCCTTTCCAAAGAAATACTCCCTACTCCCCACCCCCTCACTCAACCCTCTTTAAGCAATTCCATCCCAGTGTCTAAGGCAGAACTTTGAGGCATTCCACAAAAAAGGTTATGCTATGCTTGGTTACTCACAGAGCAGCCAGGGTCATTATTAAGATGGCTGGGCTGGTCTTCCTTGATCTTAATGAATAAGATATTCATTTCCCTAAGAATGCATCAACCACTCTAGCCATCCCAAGAACAGAGGGGGAGGCAGATGCAGCTCTATTAATCCGAGCAGGTCTCACATCCACTTTGATTCAAAGGTTTCATTCTGGTCGGTTTCCACAAGGAGGACAGTTTATTAGTTGGCGATGACAGGCTAAGTGAACTCAGGTACTGAGTGTTTGGCTAAGGATGACGACGAGGCTATTTTAAGTCACCGGAGTTCAAGGGTATCTGCCTCAGAGCTTTTGTTTAAATTGATTTGTAGTTCTGCTCACTTGACCTTGCTGCATAAAATAGTTCCAAGGGGGAAAAATAGAAGCACACAATTCTAGCCAAGGGAGCAGATGTGTTCCAATGTACCACCCCCCACCTGCCCCTTCTACATACCAGTGAACTCACTGCCCAGCTGACCTTGACTGTGGGCTTTGACTGTGAGGCAGTCACCACACAGCAGTCACAGGAGTTGGAGAACAGTGGAGCAGGGTGGTCTGGCTGCCTGGGTGGGGAAGTCCCAGAGAGGGAGAGGATGGTCCAAGGCCATGAAATGAGTCAGTGACAAAGTTAGGATTTTAATCCAGGTTGGTATAACTCCAGCTCCTTCTGTCAACTCTTATAAAACTAATTAATATTTATTAAGTACCTACCACGTTCCAGATACTCTCTAATGCTTTATATACTTTAGCTCCTTTAATTCCTACAACAGCCAATGACATAAAGTACAACTGGTATCCCCATTTTACAGATGAAGAAGCTGAGATTCCCGATTTTATATGGAGCTTGAGTAATTCACCCAAGTTCACATGGCTAGTCAAATGGCAGAGGGATCTGAACCCAGGGAGTATGACACTAGAACCAGCCTCTTAACCATCCCACCATCCCATCTCTATCTGCTTATTGCATTGTGAAAGGAAATGAAATCAGATTCTGCCAGGTCTAAGCTGGACAGTTTAGTTGTCTGATGTGACCAGGGCCAAATTAACCTGGTCATTGTCACGTTCCCAAACCCCCTCATGCAGAATGGAGTCAGATGACATCCCTTTTCAGAATCACTCCTCTATCTAGGCTTCTGGAGTGCCCAAAGCAGGACCGGCTAGCCAGTACGAAGTGTGCTACACTTGACAGTGGTTCCTGGCACCACCCAAACAAGTTGTCCCATCCTCTCCTCCTCTCTGACCAGTCAGAGATCTCCACTCAAGCTCTTTCCTTTCAGCCTTTAGCTAATCAGCCTGCTGGGGTTTGTTACTTGGTATGAGCAGAAGGAGCACTGGCCTGGGAGTCAGGGCATCCAATGTGTGAAATTCCTGTGTGTCCTTGAGTAAATCACTTAACCTCTCTGGCCCCCAAATTCCTCATATGTAAGATGTATGTAAGCATATAAGTTTTTTTTCACAGGGTTGTTCTGAGAAGTCAAAGAACTTGCAGATGCAGCAGGGCACTGAACCTTGGAAAGTACCAAGCATTTAAAGAGTTATTATCACCAAGATAGAGCCCTGGGCAAATGATGGGGTGTAATGAGAGGAAGTGACCAGTAGGTGGCAGTGCTTCAAAGCAGCCAAAGGAGCATCCTATTAACCTTTCCTCTTTAGGTATGGGAAACCGGAGCCCCCCCACCCATGCATACAATTAAAAAGGGAAAAGTGATGCTCAAAAGTTAGAAACATCACTTCCAAGGACTCACCATAACACAGTGGCAGAGCCAGGATCAGACCCCAGGTTGGTGGTCTATGAATGTCTTCCTTCATTCAATCCCTATGTACTAGCTTCCTACTGGGTGTAAATGATTGTGTGAGGCCTTTCCCATGAGTTTTATTGTATTTATTGATTCCCAGCCCCATCCAACCTCCATGTCTGCCACCTCCCACTGCTTCCTGGGCTATACTCACTGGAATAAGTACTTCCCAGCCTGAACTGGACACTGGACAGGGAGAGGTGACAGAAAGCATCCTGGATGGACTAGAGCCAGGAGATGTGGTTCTAGCTCCAATATCACCAAGAGCTTGTTATGTGACCTACTACTACCTTCACTGGTAGTCATGAAATCAATATAGTGGGTACTTAATTGTAAAAGAAAATAATTTTTAAATGCTAGCATCTATCTGCCATAGTACAGCTAAACAGTGTTTTTTTAAAAAATTGTTCCACTTTTATACACACACACGTGAAAATCCTGTGTCGTGTGTGCGTGTGCATGTGTGTGCACTGGGTCCCAATATGAAAGGCATTTCGTCTTATTCATCACAGTCTCACAGTTCTGAGAACCCCGTCTAAGGGAGAGTCTAACTCCACATTCTGCAATCCAAAGTCTCCTGCCCTTTGCAGCTGCACATCTGCAAGCTGACCCCCAAGCTGCCCAGGAATCCCTACCCACGCTCATTTCTACTTTAGGCAACTTACTGCCTCAGCAGCAGAAAGGTCTAGTAAACTCGTGTCTTCCATCATTTAATATGCTGATATTGTGCACAATGCCATTTGTCCTTAATGTAATCACCCGTGGTAGATATCACCCCATCTACAGAGGAGAAAACTGAGGCTTGGAGAGGTGATGTGAGCTGCCCAAGGCCTCAGGGCTAGCCGGTGCCAGGGGCAGGACTTGAACCACAGCCAGCCTCGCCCGGAGACGTTGCTAACTCCACTGCATCATGCCGCCTGGAGCGCGGCAAAGGCCAAGGGGCCCCCTCTCCTAAGAAAAGCAACAACCGCTTACCAGCCCTTCAATTTCTCTTCTTCTGAGTCACTTTTATTCTCTCTCTCTCTCTCAAATTTGATTGAATTTGCACTTAATGAATCCAACTTTGTCATTTAGGGGATGTTGGAGCAATAAGACTTGACAAGGCGTGAGTGATGATGCAATCAGTTGTGCTGGGAGCCCTGGCAGGCCGCTGCCCCGAGCCCAGAGCCATCCCTGCGCCCTGCCTGGAGTGATGGCTGTACAGCTCAGTCCCTGGAGAAGCAACGTGACTCCCTGCATGGAGCAGGACTGGGTGCGGGGTGGAGTCATTTTATTTCCGCTGAGAGCTGGAGCAGGCCTTTGGGATTAGAATGGGTAAGCGGGGGTCGGGGGATGAGGATCAGCAAGATGGGAGGGTTGGGCACCAGTTCTGCCACTGGTCTGCGTGCTGTGCTCTGTGCCCTCGGGCAAGTCACTCCACCCCTCGGATCCTCTGTTTCTCCAACTGTAAAATGGGGCAACGGCCCAAGGTTTTGTTGCTTTGTAAATTGTTGGCAGGAGGCTCAGGCTTTTATCGACATTTTAAAGGTGGTGGTTTGACAGCAAAATAAGCTACTTGGAATTGTGTCTCATGTCATTGTACTTGCCCGTGATAAGGGGCAGCTCCACCGTCCAGGGCCGCCATGTGAAAGGCTGGTGGGAGGGCCCCTGGGGAGGAAGGCGGGTACAATCTTTGATCAAAGAACAAAATGAAAAATCAAAACTTTATTAAAGTGTGATCTCATTTTTCTTAGGAAAGACAATATATGCACAGAAAAAAAGTGGCTGGGAGAACATACCCAAAATGCTCACGGTCAGGGTAGAATTGGGGGGATCTTTCCTGTTATTTTTATCTGAAACTTTAGACCTTTTTTTTTTTTTAAATATGGAAATAAAGCACACATAAAGGCGGGCGCATGAAACATAAATGTAGAGTTTAAGGAATGATGACAAGGTGAGACCCATGGCACCGTCTTCATTGCTGCTCCTTAGAAACCTCTCAAGTGCTGCTCTCTACAGCGCCATTCCTGCTTCCTGATGGGCAGCTTTTTGCCAATCATCTATTTGTTTTTACTTTTCAGAGTTTTACTCCCTTAGAATACATCCCTAAAGAATAGTTGGTTTTTCCTGTTTTTTGAAATTTATAAACATGGAATTATACTGTACGGACTTGGTGGGAATGTGTTTATCTTCTTTAAATCAACATTATGTTCTTCAAATGGATCCTTCCTGTGCATGTGGTTAAAAATGGTGCATTTGTGATGCCGTGCTGAAGTAAATTTTGTATCTATACTGCAATTCATCTACTCATTCTAACACTGGTGGATATCTGGTTTGTTTTCTCTATATTTTCTAGTTTTTCTACAATGAACCTGTCATTTCAGGTGGAGTGCCTGGTGCATAGCAGGTGTTCAATGAAAATTTTTGAATAAATGCATGAAGAATGATTAGTTATTATTATTTTTTAATTAAAGAATAGCTCCAGTGGTGCTAGAAGGTTGCGACTACGCACCAGAGAGAGATCAAAGGGAGAATTTTCCAGATTTGCAGATTTTCCCCGGAGTTCAGAGGAGACACGTCAGGTTAAAGCAGAAGATTGGTGGATGGCATCTCCATTACCTAGAAAAGCCTCAAGCATATTTGTATGTCCCATTTAAAATTAGAATAGTGTAATATTGAAAATGAAGAAAAATTCCCACAATCATAGTGTTACATGTGTGATTAGAGAAAATTAAAATTTACAGAAAGCATTGCAGCAGAGAAGGCAAAGCAATTAACTAGCAGCCAGACAAGCTGAATTTAACTCTCAACCCTTTCATAAATGAGCCATGTGGCCCTGAAATAGTCATCCTAACATCTCAGAGCCTCAGTTTCCTCATCTGTAAAGTGGAACTGGTCCCTCAAAGGGCTAGTCAAGGGAGATGGTGTAAGTAACTGAGTTTTGTAAAGGTCTATACAAATGCTGGGGATTTCACATGAAAGTGTAGGATGGAAAGCAACTCTTCTGGATGGTCCATTTCCTTACCTACAACATCCATTTCCTTACTACCTACAACACACCACTTCCTGCCAGAGGCACAGAAGATACAGAAATGAGGAAACATAGCCTGTCTATAGAAGGGGATTGGAGGGTGGGGAAGAGGCCAATTTGAAATAAAAGTGCCTTCTTTATTATTAGGAATCTGACTTACTTGGGAAGATTGGGGGCAAGGGTGGGAATGGGAGACTCCTCTGCAACTCCCTGTGGTCCTGTTAGCTGCTTGAAGAAAAGACCTCTGGTTGTGCCAGGCATGTAGCAGACACTCCATTTTGAAAGAAAGAATGAAATCACAACAGTAATTTACAATCAGATTTAGGAAGAACTCCCCTCCCCTCTCCTTTTGGGTGGTAGGTCTCTTCAAAAAGTTGAAAAAGGTCTTTGAGTCCTTCTGAAATCCTACAGAGGTCCTGGAAGGCCTGGTTACAATCATGCGTTGCGGCAGAGTTCCTGACCGTGTGTGTGTGTGTGTGTGTGTGTGTGTGTGTGTGTGTGTGTGTATGTGTGTGTGTTTTTGAGCCATTGACCTTTTTGGCAGTCTGGGGGGAGCCTGTAGATCCCTTCTCAGAATAACATTTTTAAATGGAAATAACGTGTATATATTTAAGGGCATATGCATTTTTGATGAAAATATATTGGAATATAGTTTTCAATACATTAAAAGAAAAAATATGGGAAATAGTAATAAATAGCTTTTTTTTATCAATACGTTAAATAACAAGCTCTAGCAACACACCTAACAACTAACATGATTTTGAAATAATGAGGAACCTAAATGATTTTTCCAGGTAGCTGCAATAACTCTATTGTGATAGGAAAACATCTGTGATTTTTATTGGTGGCAGTCACAGCATTGTTAATGTGTCTGTGGTTTGTCGCCTACGTTCAAAAGGGAATAAAATGCTAAAGTTTAGTTGCAAAATAGTGAAAATAAAGAAAAATAGACATAGAGCTTTTCGCCCATCCAAGTTTGCAGACCTCCTGAATTCTAACCATACATCTCAGGTTACGAGCCCTTGCAGGTGTTTGAAACTGCTTTTATTAATAATGAAGTGGCCCATACTCGCCATTGTCTTTTGGGAAAAAATGTCTCCTTTTAGGAACACACGCAAAGACTCAGGCACCTGTGGAGCTCAAGGTGGGGAGGGGACACAGGGCAGGATAGTGTTGGGAACAGGGAGGGCCTTGTGGCGTAAAAACAACTCAGCTAGTACAAGAGGTTAAATTCTGCTTCAGATGCTTTTTAAATTAAAAAATAAAGTCAACCAACGAACTAAGCTAACCACTTTAGATCTTGGAAAACAGATTTCCCCAGCCTACCCCCACCACACACCAACCCTATGGAAAATAGTAGGCAGGAAAGAAAGATAAGAGCAGGAATAAACAAATTAGGAAACACAAAAACAGTGGAACCAATAAATAAAACCAAGAGCTGATTCTTCGAGAGAGCTAATAAAAAAGACTAACCTCTGGCAAATATAATTAAGAAAAAAGGCCCAAATGAAATCAGAAATGAGGAAGTGATTACAACGACTAATCAAAAAGATTACAAATATTGAGGGGGGACATTGTTCATAATGCCGTAGCAAATTTGTTTGAAATTATCAATTAAACAGACAATAGCCTACAAATATTTAAAATAATCCAATAAGAAATGTAGGTTGGATCAGCAAACAAGGAAGACTCTAAGAATGAGAAATTTATTAAAGAACAACCTTCCCCACCCCTGAAAAGAACATTTGTACCCACCCTGGAGGCTCTGGAGAAATCCATCTAAATTTTACAGAAGAATGCATTTCCATGTTACATAAATTATTCTTTAACATAGGAAGAATGGTTTAAAAAAACTGCTAATTCATTTTGCAAAGCAAATGCAGTTCTGATTTCAAACCCTGATACAGAACTCTTTTAAAAGGAAACAGGGTCCAATATCATTTTAAGTACAGTCCCAGCAAACAGTGTTCTGTAGCACGTCAAGAAACTAAAATACCATGACCACAAAGGGTTTCTCCAGCAATGCAAGGAAAGTTCAGCACAAGGGTATCTATTAATACAACACGTCAGATCAATAGATTAAATAATATGAACCATATGATGATCCAAATGGTTGCCAAAAAATGCATTTCAATAGATGTCAAAACATTTTAAAAAATAGGAATAGAATGACACTTCCTTAACATAATAAGGATCTATTTAAAACCAAGCCAGTATCCTTTTTAATGGAAAAACATTAGCGATTTTCCCACTAGAAAAGGGAACAAAATAAATAAGCTCTCTCTCACCATTATTATTTAATATTAAATTGATAACTCTGGCTGATGTAATAAGACATGAAAAAGAAACCATCTAAATAGTTATTAGAAAGATAAAAAACTTCACTCACAGATGATATGATTGTATCCTTTAGAAATCTGATGTTCTCATCTCAATTACCATTAACAGTAATATAAAAGTTCAATAACTGGCTATATATGAATACATGGTAAATATTTTAAAAATGAATAACTTTCTTAAATAAATGCAATAACAAGAAAGGAAAAATTTTAAAACGAGATCCAAGTTATAACCAAATATAACTAATTGAATACTAAGACATAAGCATGGCAAACAAAAAAATTACAAAGTTTTCCTGGTAAGTGTAATAAAAAACTTGAATATTAGAAAAACATATTATATTTCTCAACAGAAAGTCTAAATACTCTAATTTTCTGACTTAATGATTCAAGATAATCTCAAAATAATACAAAAGAATTTCTTACAGAATTTGACAACATGCATTTAAAAATAATTTTTAGAAGAACAGGCAAAATAGCAAAGATTATCCTGAAAAAAGAGCATTGGTAATGGATAGCATATAAATAAATCATTAAAGAATAATAACTGAAATGATGTGGTACTAGAGCAAAATTGGATCTAAAACTTAACAAAACCAAAGGTACAAAAACAGACTTGATGATGTAAGAGACTGTAATATATGAAAAGAATGTCACAAAATGATAGGGAAGGTTGTCCCTGAATCAAGGCCAGCAGTTTGCTGAAGCTGTTGGTTTCAATCAGGAGCCTAAAGAAGTCTCTTTCTATGGTCTGTTGGCCATTTCAGAGCTTTGGAAATGTAATGGTCAATTTGTTAGAAAGAAACATCTCAGTCATTGGTGATAGATATGGGCTAATACTTACTTGTAGTTGATTAATACTGGGATTCCAAAATTTAGAGATCCCTGATTTAACTTGTTCATTAGAATTATACTGTTAAATCCACTTACTACAAAAAAAATTGCTGAGGATCCAAAAACAGTAGGATGATTCTGAACTGCGAGGTTTCTTTGAATATCATCCTTTTGTATGGTCAGGGCCCTGACTTGTATATTTTAGACTTCATTCAAATAGGAAACTTATATTTACTATTGGGCTGTAAAATTTTTTGAATTGTATATTGGATTGTGAAAGTGCATCTATATTACGGACATTGATTGAGAAAGTTACTTTCATAGTAAATATACTATTTAAATGCCAAAAAAAAAAAATGATAGGGAAGGGAAACACCATGCAATAAAGTAGTTGATGGTGGATAAGTAAAGAAATTAGTTTAGGTCTACACCTAAAAACAAATTCCAGATTTATGAGATCAATTGAAAAAAATATATAATTAAAATTATAACCAAGATAAAATGGTGTATTCATTCCATCTAAGAAATAATAACAGGCCAAGGGTAGAAGAAATAGAATAAATTACAAAGAGGAACAGTGGACAGATTAAGCCATATTAAAATATAAAAGTATGTACAAACTAAAAGAAACAGAATACACTAGATTTATATCAAATGGACTCTTAACTACTTTTTAAAATTTGACGTTCTTGAAAATCTAAAGAAAGATTGAATCCTTTCCAGTATACCTGAAGACATGCATACATTCACAGACATACACAGACACACAGGAACACACAAAAATTCATACTGACACAGGCAGACATACACATGCATAGATCCACACACCTAAGTGGTAGATATACTTGCACAGCGCTGGTGGACTCCCTAAGCCTCTCCTTGGTCCCAAGGTTAAGTATACCTCATCCAGACAGAGTAGAGTACATTAAAATATGTAAGAATACCCCAAAGCTAAAGAAATAAATGAGCAAAGGCACAACCAAACAACTCACTGAAAAGGAAATAGAAATAGAAAACGCAAGGACAAATGATCTAAAGGCATAAAATACGCTTCAATTTTTGTTCAGTAAATTATCAAACTGGTATGAAACTAAATTAAAAAAAAAAAACTAATGTTGATGAGATTTCGGGAAAATTGCCACATTGCTGTTCCTTTTTGAAAAGTAATATAAATACCTAACAAGAGTCCGAAAACATCAATACTTTTTGACCTAATTGCTCTTTTTTCTGGGAATTCATACTCATGAAATAAATTTTAGGAACAAAGTTCCTCAAAGATGTTCCTCACACAATTAGAATCCTCTAAATATTAAAAGAAAGGGCAGGGGGACAGCTAAACAATTTTGGGAATCAACATAATGGAACAAAGTACTGCCATTAAAATGAAAATGATGAAAATAAGATGATTATTATATGCTAAGTTAAAAAATGAAATAAAATTGTATAGTTTTCATTACAAAAATGGTGATAAATGATAAATTAATTTTTAAAAATTTCCCTTAATGTTTCACGTTAGTAGTTGTATTCTATGCTAAGCATGGAGAGGACATCATGATATTGAATATAATGGAATCTGAGAAAAGGAGAGATCTTAGAGAGCTTAGGGCTGCAACTCACATCCAGGACTCCTGACAATCTAATTGTGCACATGAGCTATTTGAGACAAGTATGGCCCTAGGAACTTCCGTGATGAACTCTAAGTTCCTTTTCCTCTCCCGCTTTCTTTTTTTCCTTCTTCTACTTTCCTTCAAGTGGGTGATTGTTATACTTCATGATTGTGATGCAAACTCACTTCTTCAGACTCATAAAGTATTCAAAATGTCTGTATCAGTGCTGGAATGCAAGGATATTTTAAAGTACTGTGATACATTCGAACTCAGATTGAGGGAGATAAAAGTCCTTACACCATGTAATGTAACTCTTCTCTAGAATGCAAGCTCCACATCTATCTTCTTCCACCATGGACTCTCTAGCATCTAGAACAGTATTTGGCACATAGTAACTACTCAATAAATGTCAGATTGTTAGAGAGATGGACAAAGAAGTACCCACCTAAGAAGCAAAGCGAAATAACCTTGAAAACCCTAAAACTCAGTAGATCATGGCTGTGGAGATCCACACAGAAGTCAAGAGGGGCAAACCAAAAGACTGTAGGACTGCTACAGCCCACGCTCAGTGCATGTGGCTGCAGAATTTTCCTCCATCTTTCTGCAAGGTGCATTAAAAGCTGGTGTACTAGGTTGAGATGGATAGACCAGTTAGAGAAGGGGCACAGTGACCCCCCACTAACTTAAATCTCAAAAGCAAAATATGCTTGATTAAACTGTAAATGTCCTTGATCTGTAGGGCCCTTTGGTAGAAACCTTTTCCAATTCCCAATGTATCTGGACCTTAGACCTCATCCAGATGCCTAGAATCAGGGGCTGGCATTGAGGGTGAGCCAAGAGGCAGTGAAAAGCGAGTTAATTGCAAGCCCAAGAATGAGTTGGGGAACTGTGTCTGCCCATGCCTACACATAGAGGCGGTGAAAGGATATGTCCACAAAGAAGTGAGCTTCCCTGCCAGATGACTGCCTTACCAGTAGTTATAACCTATACCTCATGGTAAATTAAATGTTCTGACTGGCCAATCAAACTTTCCGAAACATAAAATTTCTCTATGTCTGAGATCAAAAGAACTGAAATAGGTCCTCCTCTTATAGATGTTATCTGCAAACCCAGGCCTGCTTCCAAAGAGTAAGTAAAGCAAGAAAAATCATCAGATTGTTACTTTTACCAAGGAAAAAGAATGAATCAAATCAGATATAGAATCTGTACAGATGTTCCCCTATGAAACAGATGGAGAAATATTAATATAAAATTTGTATTTTCCATGAGATTAGAGAATATATTGCATATGAAAAGGTAATCCTCTGAGATAAGACAATTTTACTTTAAGATGAAAACCATGATTACAAAATTTTAAAATGTAGTAGGGGCAGTGAAGAGCATATTAAACATTGAAGAAAATTAAATTAATAATTTAAATTGTCTGTTGAAAAAAAGAAAATCTCCTAGAATTCATAGAGGAACATAGTGAGATGAAAGATGAGCAAAAGCATCAGAGTAAATCTAAAAGTGACAATAACAGTGTGAGGGAAAAGCAACCACCAGAGCAAGTAAAATTAATTAAAAGAATCTGCATCACAGTACATCCTGGTAAAATTTCCAAATGTCAAACATAGTAAAGGAGTCAAGGATTAATAGGCTTTGAATTTTAAAAAAAGAATCAACCAAATAAAAACAAGAGAGTGTATGTAACTTCTGAAAAAGTAGGAAAAAAGGAAGTGGAAAATGTGAATATAACCAAAGACTGGAAAAGAATATAAGAAACAACATAAGATACAGTGACAAAATCAAGAAGAAAGATATTAGTCATCACAATAAGTATATACAGATCAAACTTCTCCATCAAAAGACGATTGTCATACTGAGTCTAAAAGCAAACTCCCCTTAAACAAAAATGATAATGTTTAAAATAGAGGAATAGGTAAAAAGATATAAGGCAACTGTTAATCTGCAAAAGTAATACAGGGACAATATTAACATAAACAGTTGAATTCAAGCCAAAATTTCAAATGGGATAGAGCTACTTTTTGATAAAAGTAAAATCCACATTTATGATGTCATGAAATTTAGGCACTAAATAACAAAGCATTAGAATATACAAAGCAAACAATAATCATGAGATGCTTTAAAAACACTACTCTATCCATGCTTTTGCTTCTGATAATGATGGAGTGACGGGAAACAGACTATCCCTCCTGTCATAAACATCAAGGAAAGTGAACAGAATATATAAAATCCAATAAAAAATTAACAGCCATGTAATTAACGGCCAGGAAAATACAATCAATAATGAGGAGAGAAGAAGGACTTTCACCACTACTCAGAAGTAATAAGTTCATTCCTTCCTGTCATGCCAATAGAGGCCATTTGGGGAGCAGTAACAAGGCATTCCTGACTCTTCCAACCAGGAAAGTATCAGTGGAGGCCTAGTGGGAAGCAGGAATTACCATGCAGCCCAACAGAAATGAAGAGTGCCGCACCTTGGGTGTCAGTGACACTGACAATGACATATAAATAAGGGAGGGTTAAAGGACACAGAGGGAAGTAAGGTTTTGAACTGGTAAAACAAGAATACCAGTACACTCTGATAAGTAATGCATATATAATACCTATACATATCTAAGTAATACTAAGAGCAACCACTAAAAGATCTATCAAAAGATATACACTATTGATAAGTCAAAATGGAAGTCTAAAAATGTTCAAGTTAGCCACAGATGGTAAGAAAGCAAAAACAGATAAATGAAAAACAGAGAGAACAAATAGAAAACAAAAAATTAAATGGGAGAGTTAACCCTTAATATCTCAAAAATTCCATTAAATATAAACAGTCTAAATACACCAATTAAGAAACAGATATTGGGAATTCCCTGGTGGTCCAGTAGTTAGTATTCCACACTCTCACTGCTGAGGGCCTGGGCTCAATCCCTGGTTGGGGAAGTAAAATCCCACAAGACATGCAGTGCAGTGAAGAGGAAGAAGAAGAAGAAGGAGGAGAAGGAGGAGGAGAAGGAGGAGGAGAAAAAGGAGGAGAAGAAGAGGAAGAGGAGGAGGAGGAGGAAGAGGAAGGAGAAATATGGGCAAACTACAAGAAACTCAGTTCAAATATAATGATGTGGACAAGCTGAAAGTAAAAGTATGTAAAAAGATACAATTGTGCAAACATTAATCAAAAGGGAACAGGAATGGCTATATTAATATCAAGTACAGTAGACTTTGGAGGAATAAAAATTATCAAAGCCAGAGAGAGATGTTATATAATGATAAAAAAATTAATCCACAAAGAAGACACAGTAATCCTTAATATGTATGCACCAAAATATACAGCTGCAAAATGTGAAATGAAAACTGCTCATATTTAAGGGAGAAATAGGAAAATCCACAATTATAACTGGAGACTTCCACACCCTCTCTCAACAATCAATAGAACAGAAAATCAGCAAGAATATAGAACTCCACAACACCATCAACCAATAGGATTTAATCAACATATATAGAACATTCTACTCAACAAGAAAAGAACATAAATTCTGTTGAAGTTCCCACAGAACATATGGGCCATATTTGGGGTCATAAAAGAAAAATCAACAAATTTAATAGAATTGGAATAATAGTGTGCTCTCCAACCACATGGAATCAAACTAGAAATCAGTAACAGAGAGATAACAGGAAAAATCTTCAAACATTTAAAAATTAAACAATACTAAATGACTTCTTAATAATCCATGGGTCAGAGAGGAAATCTCAAGAGAAATTTAAAAATACATTGAAGTGAATGAAAGTAAAAACACAACATATCAAAATTTGTGAGACATAGCTACAGAAGTGTTGAGAGAAATTTATAACACTAAATATATACATTAGGAAAGAGGAAGTCTCAAATCAATAATTTAAGCCCCCACATCAAGAAACTAGGAAAAGAGAAAAAATAATGACAAAGGAAGAAGGGAGGAAATAAATATAAAAACAGCAATCAATGAGATTTTAAAATGAAAAACAATAAAGAAAATAAATGATACAGAGTTTACTCTTTAAAAAAGATCGATAAAATTGAGAAAATTGTAGCAATACTAATGAGAGAGAGAGAGACGTTTACCACATTGGCAATCAAACAAGAGGAATCACTACAGACTCTGAAGACATCAAAAGGAAAACATGGGAATACTAAAAACAACTCTACAAACATGCACTCAAAAATATAGAAGAAGTGGACTAAACTCCTTGAAAAACACAAACTACAACTCACCAAATAGTAAATAGATAAGTTTAATATCCCTATAACTTATAACAAATTACATTTGTAATTTAAAAATTCCTCCCAAAGAAATCATCAGATCCAAAGAATTCCACTAGAGAATCCTATCAAACATATAAAGAAGATGTAACAAGAATTCAACACAATCTTTCCAAAAATAAAAAAGAGGGGAACACATCAAGTGCATTTTAAGAAGGTAGTATTAGTCTTCTACCAAAGCCAGACAAATACTGTATAAAAAAGATACCACATACCAATATTCCTTATTGATATAGACATAAAAATCCTTAAACTATAATAACAAATAGAATTCAGCAATGTATTGAAAGAATTATACACCATGACCAGGAAGAATTTATTTCAGGGATGCAAGGCTGATTTAATAACCAAAAGTCAATCAATGTGACCCATGATATTAATGGGCTAAAGAATAAAATTACATGATCACATTAAGTGATGCCAAAAAAAAAAAAAAGCATTTGACAAAATTCAATACCCATTTATGACTTAAATTTTCAGAAAATTAGGAATAGAGGGGAATTTCCTCAGCTTGACAAAGTGCTTCTACGAATAAATCTGCTGTTAATGTTATGTTTAATGGTGAAAGACAATGCCTTTTGCCTAAGACTTGGAAAAAAGGGAAGAATGTCTGCTATGTCAAACTCAGCTGTATTTCTATACATTAGCAATGAACATCAAAATTTTAAATGTGATACCACTTAAAATTGCTCAACACAAAATGAAATACTTAGGTATAAATGTGACAAAACATATACAAGATTTGAAATCTTGAAAATTGTAAAATGCTGATGAAACATTTCAAAGAAGATCTAAATAAGACATATCATGTTCATGTTTTGGAAGACTCAACACAGTAAAATATTAATTCTTCTCAAATTGATGTATAGATTTAATGCAATTTTAAAAAATTAATTTATTTATTTTATTGGCTTGCTGGGTCTTTTTTTTTTTTGCTGTGTGCAGGCTTTCTTTTTAGTTGTGGCGAGCGGTGGCTCCTCTTCATTGTGGTGCGTGGGCTCCTCAGTGCTGTGGCTTCTCTTGTTGCAGAGCACGGGCTCTAGGCCTGTGGGTTTCAGTAATTGTAGCACATGGGCTCAATAGTTGTGGCTCACAGGCTCTAAAGCACAGGCTCAATAGTTGTGGTGCATAGGCTTACTTGCTCTGTGGCAGGTGGGATCTTCCTGGAGCAGGGATCGAACCCGTGTCCCCTGCATTGGCAGGTGGATTTTCAACCACTGCGCCACCTAGGAAGCCCAATGCAATTTCTAACAAAATATTAACAAGATTTTTTGTATATACATGCAAGATTTTTAAAAATCTTGCAAAGAAATTAGAATAGCTAAAACAATTTTTTTAAAAATAAAGTGGGAGGAATCAATCTGTCTGATTTCAAGACTTATATAGCTGTGGTAATCAAGACCTATATCAGACAAGGGACTTGTATCAAGAATATATAAAGGGGAGAAAGATGGCGGTGAAGTAGAAGGACATGGAATGCATCCCTCTCCATAGATACATCAGGAATACATCAAAAGATGCAATAATTCCTGCAGAGAACCAGCTGAACACCAGCAGAAGACCTCGGACACCAGAAAGAACAGCAAAGATCCCGACATAACTGGGAAGGACAGAGGGGGGAAAAAGGAGAAAGAGGAGGAGAAGGAAGGAAAGGGACAGGTACCACACCCTGGGGCGGGAGGAGCTGAAACAGAGGAGAGATTGCCGAATTCGGGGAAACATCCCTTATCTGACTGGGAAACCCCTTCTCCAATGGGGAATTTCCCTGGGTTAGAAGGGAGACATTTGGAACTGCTCAAAGAGGGTGAAGCAGCTGAGCTGTGGCAGACAGGAAAGAGTGAGAAACACATGGAAGGTCTGCACCACAATTCAGCTTGTCTGGACTGAGACATGGGTTCACAGCTGAACAAGGGGTCTGGGAGCTGGGACGTGGGAACTGGAGAACTGGTTCAGGGTGAGAAACATTGTTGGCAGTGGGGAGATGGACTGAGGGGACAGAAGGGAAGAAATCCGTAGTGGAGAGTGCCTACCATGGGAAGCTGGGCAGCCATGGTGGTGGCTCGATACTGCTGACTCACAAGCAGGGGGGAGGAGCCATGGGTGTAGTCCCTCTCTTGGTGTCTGTGACGGACAAAGGAAGACCCCCTCTGGGCCTGGCTATCACAGTCAGGGATAACAAAGGCCCCTGAGCGGGGCTGGCCTAGAGTGCCTGCAGCTAAGAGCCAAAAGTCCGCAGAGTGGCCCAGCTCTGGAGACATTCTGTTTACACCTGAGCCACCAGCTTCCCTCTGCAATAGGCACCATCATCACCACCCAGGCTCCCATGACACAGGCAGGACGCTACTGCTCACTCACTCCCAGGGGAAGGAGCCATTATTGTACCCTCTCTCTCCCCACACACTGGAGCAAGGACACTTACGGCTGAGACCCCAAGGAAACAGAAATATTATTAATTCTATTGATCTGGTCCATTCCGGGGTCAGTTCCAGCCTTTCTTTTTGTAATTAATTATGATCTTAGTCCTAAGGGATATGCACATTTTATAACGTATTTTTTATTCTATTCTTCTTCTATTTTTATTTTTAGCCTTTTTATATATTTCTATTTCTAGCTAAATTTTTTGTACTGCTGACGTTATCTCTCCTACCTTCCTTCCTTCTCTTTTATACATTTCTAATTTTTTTCTTTTTCTTTTCATATTTCCAGTCACACTACGCTCTTCACACAGGGCTCTGTTGCCCTGTCTTCTATCCTTTTTTTTATTTCATTTTATTTTAATATACTTATAATCAACATTATCAGTCTGCTCTGTTTCCTTGCTTTATCCTTCAGATGACACACTGCTTTGGTTTTTATTATTAGGTTTTGTCTTTATCTTAGTTCTAATTATAATTGTCTGATTTTGTTTTGGGAATCTTCGGTCTGTCAGTTGTACTCTTGCTCTTTATTGTATTTGATCCTAGCTCTCAAAATTTCCCTGGATATGTGTTTGTGTGTGTGTGCTTTTTTTTTTTAATTAATTATGATCTTAGTCATAAGCGATCAACTTATAACTTATTTTTAAAATTCTTTTCTGCTATTTTTCTTCTATTTTTCTTTTTAGACTCTTTATATATTTCTATTTCTAGCTAAGTTTTTTGTAGTGCTGACTTTATCTCTCCTACCTTCTTTCCTTCTCTTTTATACATTTCTATTTTTTTCTCTTTTCCTTTTCTTTTCATGTTTCCAGTCACACTACATTCTTCTGTTGCCCTGTCTTCTATCCCTTTTTAGCTTATTTTATCTTAATATACCTATAATCAATATTATCAGTCTGCTCTGTTTCCTTGCTTTATTCTCCAGATGACACACTGTTTTGGTTTTTATTATTAGGTTTTGTCTTTATCTTAGTTCTAATTATAATTGTCTGATTTTGTTTTGGGAATCTTCAGTCTGTCTGGTTGTACTCTTTCTCTTTATTATATTTGCTCCTAGCTTTCAAAATTTCCCTGGATTTGTGTCCATGCGTGTATATGTTGGGGGGGGGGGTTTGGTTTTGAATTTTTGTTTTCTCTTTGATTGTCTGATTGCATACTGGGGTTCTTCAGTCAGATCTTTTTTGCCTTATGTTCTATTGGAATCGGTATTTGTGTGTCTTGTGCATGTATGTGTTTCCTTGATTTAGTATTTGTTTGACTCAACACTCCGCCATTAGTCTGGGGCTTGAACAGTCTTTTTTAAACCCCTTTATTGCTGGGACAAACAACCTCTGAAGTCTGGACTACTCGATCAGAAGTCAAGTAGGAGGCTCTGGGGAGGGAGCACAGAAGCCAGGATGCTAGACTACTAGGGAGTCCTCAGCCACAAGGAAGATTAATTGCAGAGAACTCTCATGGAGCCCTGTATTAGAGTCTAAGACCCAGCTTCATCCGACTGTCTGTAACTGCCAGTGCTGGATACATCACACCAAACTACAAACAAGACAGGAACACAAACCCACCCATCAGCACATAGACTACCTAAAGCCACGTTAACATCACAGATACCCTAAAACACACCTCCTGACACGGCCCTGCTCATCAGAGAGAAAAGACACAGAGCCACACACTGGAAAGCAGGCACCAGACCCTCCCACCAGGAAGCCTATTCAAGACACTGGACAAACACCACCACAGGGGGTAGAGAGCAGAAACAAGATGAATTACTACTAGGCAGCATAGGAAAAGGAGACACAAAATCCTATAAATTAGACAAAATGAGAAAACAAAGAAACACCTTGCAGGCAAAGGAGCAAGAAAAAAACCCACAAGACCAAATAAATGAAGAGGAAATAGGAAAATTGCCTGAAAAAGAATTCAGAGCAATGATAGTAAAGATGATCCAAAATCTCGAAAACAAAATAGAGAAGATACAAGAAACAGTTAATAAGGACTTAGAAGAACTAAAGAGCAAACACACAGTAATAGACAACAAAATAACTAAAATTAAAAATACTCTAGATGGTATAAACAGTAGAATAACTGAGGCAGAAGAATGAATAAGCGAATTGGAAGATAGAATGGGGAAAATAACTGCCACAGAGCAGGAAGAAGGAAAAGGAATAAAAAGAATGGAAGACAGTCTCAGAGACAGATTCTTAGAAAGGTATAACCTTCCAAGACTGAATCAGGAAGAAATACAAAATATGAACAGAGCAATCATAAGTAATGAAATTGAAACTGATTAAAAGTCTCCCAACAAACAAAAGTCCAGGACCAGATGGATTCACAAGTGAATTTTATCAAACAATTAGAGAAGAGCTAATACCCATCCTTCTCAATCTATTCCAAAAAATTGCAGAGGAAGGAACACTAGCAAACTCATTTTATGAGGCCACCATCAACCTGATACCAAAACCAGACAAAGATGTCACAAAAAAAGAAAATTACAGACCAACATCAGTGATGAATTTAGATGCAAAAATCCTCAACAAAATACTAGCTAACAGAATCCAACAACACATTAAAAGGATCATACACCATGATCAAGTGGGGTTTATCCCTGGAATGCAAGGATTCTTCAATATACGCAAATCAATTAATGTGATACATATGTTAACAAACTGAAGGATAAAAACCACATGATCCTCTCAATAGATGCAGAAAAAGCTTTTGACAAAATTCAACACCCATTTATGATAAAAACTCTCCAGAAGGTGGGCATAGAGGGAACCTACCTCAACATAATAAAGGCCATATATGACAAACCCACAGCAAACATCATTCTCAATGGTGAAACACTGGAAGCATTCCCTCTAAGATCAGGAACAAGACAAGGATGTCCACTCTCACCACTACTATTCAACATAGTTTTGGAAGTCCTTGCCACAGCAATCAGAGAAGAAAAAGAAATAAAAGGAATCCAAATTGGAAAAGATGAAGTAAAACTGTCACTGTTCACAGATGACATGATACTATACATAGAAAATCCTAAAGATGCCACCAGAAAACTACTTGAGCTAATCAATGAATTCGGTAAAGTTGCAGGATATAAAATTAACACACAGAAATCTCTTGCATTTCTATACACTAACAATGAATGATCAGAAAGAGAAATTAAGGAAACAATCCCATTCACCATTGCAACAAAAAGAATAAAATACCTGGGAATAAACCTAACCAAGGAGGTAAAAGATCTGTACTCAGAAAACTATAAGATACTAATGAAAGAAATCAAAGATGACACAAATAGATGGAGGGCCAGACCACGTTCTTGGATTGGAAGAATCAACATTGTGAAAATGACTATCTGACCGAAAGCAATTTACAGATTCAATGCAATCCCGATCAAATTACCAATGGCATTTTTCACATAACTAGAACAAGAAATTTTACAATTTACATGGAAACACAAAAGACCCCGAAGAGCCAAAGCAATCTTGAGAAGGAAAGATGGAGTTGGTGGAATCAGGCTTCCTGACTTCAGGCTATACTACAAGGCTACAGTGATCAAGACAGTATGGTACTGGCACAAAAACAGAAATATAGATCAATGGAACAGGATAGAAAGTGCAGAGATAAACTGCGGTCAACTAATCTATGACAAAGGAGGCAAGGATATACAATGGAGAAAAGGCAGCCTCTTCAATAAGTGGTGCTGGGAAAACTGGACAGCTACAAGTAAAATAATGAAATTAGAACATTCCTTAACACCATACACAAAAATAAACTCCAAATGGATTAAAGACCTACATGTAAGGCCAGACACTATAAAACTCCTAGAGGAAAACATAGGAAGAACACTCTTTGACATAAATAACTGCAAGATCTTTTTTGATCCACCCCCTAGAGTAATGGAAATAAAAACAAAAATAAATAAGTGGGACCTAATGAAACTTCAAAGCTTCTGCACAGCAAAGGAAACTATAAGCAAGACAAAAAGGCAACCCTCAGAATGGGAGAAAATATTTGCAAAGGAATCAACAGACAAAGGATCAATCTCCAAAATATATAAACAGTTCTTCCAGCTCAATATCCAAAACACAAACAAACCAATCAAAAAATGGGCAGAAGATCTACACAGGCATTTCTCCAAAGAAGACATACGGATGGCCAAGAGGCAAATGAAAAGCTGCTCAACATCACTAATTATTAGAGAAATGCAAATCAAAACTACAGTGAGGTATCACCTCACACCAGTTAGAATGGGCATTATCAGAAAATCTACAAACAGTAAATGCTGGAGAGGGTGTGGAGAAAAGGGAATGCTCTTGCACTGTTGGTGGGAATGTAAATTGATACAGCCACTATGGAGAACAGTATTGAAGTTCCTTGCAAAACTAAAAATAGAGTTACCATATGAGCCAGCAATCCCACTACTGGGCATATACTCAGAGGACACCATAATTCAAAAAGACACATGCACTCCAATGTTCATTGTAGCACTATTTACAATAGCCAGGACATGGAAGCAACCTAAATGCCCATCAACAGATGAATGGATAAAGAAGATGTGGTACATATATACAATGGAATATTACTCAGCTGTAAAAAGCGATGAAACTGGGACATTTGTAGTGACATGGATGGACCTAGAGACTGTCATCCAGAATGAAGTGAGTCAGAAAGAGAACAAATATCGTATATTAACACATATATGTGGAATATAGAAAAATGGTACATCTCAACCAGCTTGCAAGGCAGAAATAGAGACACAGATGTAGAGAACATACATATGGACACCCAGTGGGGAAAGCGGGGAGGGTTGTGGGGGAATGAATTGGGAGATTGGGATACCAAATTGTATGCTCTAAATATATGCAGTTTATTGCCTGTTAAAAAAAATAACTTATTTAAAATCTTTATTACTAAATCCAAAATATGGTCCTTCTTGTGGACATTTATAATGGCTAATATAGTGCATGGCACCCTTTCCTGTTTTTTTTTGCTTGTATCATAATTTTTCATGAAATCTGGATATCTTACATAATATATTGTAACAACTCAGTGTTAAATCCCTCCACTGCTCTCAAAAAAAAAAAAAAAAAGAATAAAAAGAGTGGAAGACAGTCTCAGAGACTTGGTGACAACATTAAGTGCACCAACATTCAAATCATAGGCATCACAGAAGAAGAAGAAAAAAAGAAAGGGTCTGAGAAAATATTTGAAGAGGTTATAGTGGAAATCTTCCCCAACATGGGAAAGGAAATAATTAGTCAAGCCCAAGAAGCACAGAGAGTCCCACACAGAATAAACCCAAGGAGAAATACACCAAGGCACATATTAATCAAACTAACAAAAATTAAGCACAAAGAAAAAATATTAAAAGCAGCAAGAGAAAAGCAACAAATAACATCTAAGGGAAAACCCATAAGGTTAACAGCTGATCTTTCTGGAGAAACTCTGCAGGCCAGAAGGGAGGGGCAGGATATATTGAAAGCCCTGAAAGAGAAAAACCTACAGCCAAGAATACTCTACCCAGCAAGAATCTCATTCAGATTCGACAGAGAATTCAAAAGCTTTACAGACAAGCAAAAGTTAAGAGGATTCAGCACCACCAAACCAGCCTTACAACAATTGCTAAAAAAAACTTTTCCAAGTAGGAAAAACAAGAGAAGGAAAAGACCTATAAAAACAAACTCAAAACAATTAAGAAAATGGTAATAGGAACATACATGTCAATAATCACCTTAAATGTAAATGGATTAAATGCTCCAACCAAAAGACACAGACTGGCTCAATGGATACAAAACAAGACCCTTATATATGCCGTCTACAAGAAACCCACTTCAGACCAAGGGACACATATAGACAAAGTCAGGGGATGGAAAAAGATATTCCATGAAAATGGGAGTCAAAAGAAAGCTGGAGTGGCAATACTCATATCAGACACATTAGACTTTAAAGTAAAGACTATTACAAGAGACAAGGAAGGACACTACATAATGATCAAGGGATTGATCCAAGAAGAAGATATAACAATTGTAGATATCTATGCATCCAACATAGAAGCACCTCATTACATAAGGCAAATGCTAACAGCCATAAAAGGGGATATCGACAGTAACACAATAATAGTAGGAGACTTGAACACCCCACTTACATCAATGGACAGATCATCCAAACAGAAAATGAGTAAGCAAACACAAGCTTTAAATGACACATTAGGCCATCTTGACTTAATTGATATTTATAGGACATTCCATCCAAAAACTACAGAATACACTTGCTTCTCAAATGCACATGGAACATTTTCCAGGATAGATCACATCTTGGGTCACAAATCAAGCCTCAGTAAATTCAAGAAAATTGAAATGGTATCAAACATCTTCTCTGACCATGGCACCATGAGACTAGATATCAATTACCTGAAAAAAACTGTAACAAATACAAACACATGGAGGCTAAGCAATATGCTATTAAACAACCAAGAAATCACTAAAGAAATCAAAGAGGAAATAAAAAATATCTAGAAACAAATGACAATGAAAACACAACAACTCAAAACCTATGGGATACAGCAAAAGCAGTTCTAAGAGGGAAGTTTATAGCAATACAGTCCTACCTCAAAAAACAAGAAAAATATCAAATAAATAACCTAATCTTACACCTAAAACAATTAGAGAAAGAAGAACAAAAAAACCCCAAAGTGAGCAGAAGGAAAGAAATCATAAAGATCAGATCAGAAATAAATGAAAAAGAAAGGAAGGAAACCATAGCAAAAGCCAATAAAACTAAAAGCTGGTTCTTTGAGAAGATAAACAAAATTGATAAACCATTAGCCAGACTCATGAGGACAAAAAGGGAGAAGACACAAATCAACAGAATTAGAAATGAAAAAGGAGAAGTAACAACGGACACCACAGAAATACAAAAGATCATGAGAGACTACTACAAACAACTATAAGCCAATAAATTGGACAACCTTGAAGAAATGGATACATTCTTAGAAAAATACAATCTTCCCAGACTGAACCAGGAAGAAATAGAAAATATGAACAGACCAATCACAAGCACGGAAATTGAGACTGTGATTAAAAATCTCCCAACAAACAAAAGTCCAGGACCAGATGGCTTCACAGGCAAATTCTATCAAACATTTAGAGAAGAGCTAACACCTATCCTTCTCAAACTCTTCCAAATTATAGCAGAAGGAAGAACACTCCCAAACTCATTCTACAAGGCCACCATCACCCTGATACCAAAACCAGGCAAAGATGTCACAAAAAAGAATATTACAGGCCAATATCACTGATGAATATAGATGCAAAAATCCTCAACAAAATACTAGCTAACAGAATCTAACAGTACATTCAAAAGATCATACACCATGATCAAGTGGGGTTTATCCCTGGAATGCAAGGATTCTTCAATATATGCAAATTAATCAATGTGATACATCATATCAACAAACTGAAGGATAAAAACCATATGATAATCTCAGTAGATGCAGAAAAAGCTTTTGACAAAATTCAACACCCATTTATGATAAAAACTCTCCAGAAGGTGTGCATAGAGGGAAACTACCTCAACATAATAAAAGCCATATATGAGATACCAAAAACAAGCATCTTTCCAAATGGTGAGAAACTGAAAGCATTCCCTTTAAGAACAGGAACAAGCCAAGTGTGTCCACTCTCACCATTATTATTCAACATAGTTTTGGAAGTTTTAGCCACAGCAATCAGAAAAGAAAATGAAATAAAAGGAATCCAAATTGGAAAAGAAGTAAAATTGTCACTCTTTGCAGATGACATGATATTATATATAGAAAACCCTAAACACTCTATCAGAAAACTGCTAGCACTAATTGATGAATTGAGTAAAGTAGCAGAATACAAAATTAATGCACAGAAATCTCTTGCATTCCTATACACTAACAACAGAAGAGCAGAAAGAGAAATTAAGGAAACTCTCCCATTTACCATTTGCAACAAAAAGAATAAAGTACCTAGGAATAAACCTGCCTAAGGAGGCAAAAGACCTGTATGCAGAAAACTATGACACTGATGAAAGAAATCAAAGACGATACAAACAGATGGAGAGACATACCATGTTCTTGGATTGGAAGAATCAACATTGTGAAAATGACTATCCGACCGAAAGCAATTTACAGATTCAATGCAATCCCAATCAAATTACCAATGGCATTTTTCACAGAACTAGAATAAGAAATTTTACAATTTGCATGGAAACACAAAAGACCCCAAAGAGCCAAAGCAATCTTGAGAAGGAAAGATGGAGTTGGTGTAATCAGGCTTCTTGACTGCAAACTATACTACAAGGCTACAGTGATCAAGACAGTATGGTACTGGCTCAAAAATAGAAAGAAAGATCAATGGAACAGAATAGAGAACCCAGAGGTAAACCCATGCACATATGCGGACCTTATCTTTGACAAAGGAGGCAAGAATATACAATGGAAAAAGGACAGCCTCTTCAATAAGTGGTGCTGGGAAAATTGGACAGTTACATGTAAAAGAATGAAATTAGAACACTTCCTAACACCATACACAAAAATAAACTCAAAATGGATTAAAGACCCAAATATAAGGCCAGACACTATAAAAATCCTAGAGGAAACCATAGGCAGAACACTCTATGACATCCATCAAAGCAAGATCTTTTTTGACCCACCTCCTAGAATCATGGAAATAAAATCAAGAATAAACAAATGGGACCTCATGAAACTGAAAAGCTTTTGCACAGCGAAAGAAACCATAAACAAGACAAGAAGACAACCCTCAGAATGGGAGAAAATACTTGCCAACGAAGCAACAGACAAAGGATTAACCTCCAGAATATACAAGCAGCTCATGCAGCTTAATACCAAAAAAGCAAATAACCCAATCCACAAATGGGCAGAAGACCTACATAGACATTTCTCCAAAGAAGACATACATGTGGCTAACAAACACATGAAAAGATGCTCAACATCACTAATCATTCGAGAAATTCAAGTCAAAGCCACAATGAGGTATCACCTCACACCCATCAGAATGGCCATCATCACAAAATCTGGAAACAACAAATGTTGGAGAGGGTGTGGAGAAAAGGCAACTCTCCTGCACTGTTGGTGGGAATGTAAGTTGGTACAGCCACTATGGAAAACAGTTTGGAGGTTCCTTAAAAAACTAAAAATGGAACTACCATATGACCCAGCAATCCCACTAGTGGGCATATACCCAGAGAAAACCATAATCCAAAAAGAAACATGTACCATAATGTTTATTGCAGCACTATTTACAATAGCCAGGACATGGAAGCAACCTAAATGTCCATCAACAGATGAATGGATAAAGAAGATGTGGCACATATATACAATAGAATATTACTCAGCCATAAAAAGGAATGAAATGGAGCTATTTGTAATGAGGTGGATAGACCTAGAGACTGCCATACAGAGTGAAGTAAGCCAGAAAGAGAAAAACAAATATTGTATGCTAACTCACATATATGGAATCTAAAAAAATGGTACTGATGAACCCAGTGACAGGGCAAGAATAAAGATGCAGATGCAGAGAATGGACTGGAGGACACGGGGTTGGGGGGCGGCGAAGGGGAAGCTGGGACAAAGTGGAGAGTAGCATAGACATATATACTCTACCAACTGTAAAATAGATAGCTAGTGGGAACCTGCTGTATAACAAAGGGAGATCAACTCGATGATGAGTGATGCCTTAGAGGGCCAGGACAGGGAGGGTGGGAGAGAGTTGCGGGAGGGAGGGGATATGGGAATATATGTATAAATACAGCTGATTCAATTTGGTGTACCTCAAAAACTGGTACAAGAGTGTAAAGCAATTATATTCCAATAAAGAGCTAAAAAAGAAAAAGAATATATAAAGAGGACTTCCTTGGTAGCGCAGTGGTTAACAGTTCACCTGCCAGTGCAGGGGACACGGGTTCAAGCCCTGGTCCAGGAAGATCCCACTTGCCATGGAGCAACTAAGCCCGTGCATCACAACCACTGAGCCTGCACTCTACAACCCATGAGCCACAATTATTGAGCCCATGTGCCACTGCTACTGAAGCCCATGTGTCCCTAGAACCCATGCTCTGCAAGAAGAGAAGCCACCTCAATGAGAAGCCTGCACGCCGCCATAAAGAGTAGTCCCTTTCACCACAACTAGAGAAAGCAGCAACGAAGACCCAACTCAGCCAATAAATAAATAAATGAATAAATTTATTAAAAATTTAAAAATCAAGAAAATAAATAAATATACTTCCCTGAAACCCATCGGAAAGTTCAAGCTTTAAAAATACACACGCACACACACACACATATATAAAGAATTCTCACAACTCAATTACAAGAAGGAAAACAACCCAATTTTTTAAATGGCAAAGATTGAAACAGATAATTCCACATAAGAAGATATACAAAAAAGCAATGCACAAACATCATCTAGGAAATGTAAAACAAAATCACAATAAGATACCACTATATAGTCATTTTAATGGCTCAAATTAAAACTCTGGTATCAGTGAAAATGTAGAATCACTGAAACTCCTGTGTTGCTGGTTAGAATGTCAAATGTACAGCCACTATGGAAAAAAGTTTAGCAGTTTCTTATAAAGTTAAATATACATTTAAAATACAACCAAGAGAAATAAAACCATATGTTACATAAAGACTTGTATACAAATATTTATAGGAGCTTTAATCATAGTAGCCCAAACTAGAAAAACTCCAAATGCCCATCAACTCGTGAGTGAATTAAGAAATTGTGGTATATCCATACAATGAAGCACAACTCAGTGACAAAGAGGAATGAACTAGTGATACTAGCAACTACATGGATGAATCTCAAAATATGGTTACCAAGGAAATCAGACACAAAAGAGTACAATCTGTATTAGTGCCTTAATATGAGATTCTAAAGAGGCAAATCTAATCTATAGGGACAGAAAACAAAAGAGTTGCTGCCTGGGACCAATGTCGCGGGGAGAGGAGAGAGGTTGGTTTGGAAAGGCCACAGGGGAACTTTTTGGCATGATGGAAGTGTTCTCTATCTTGACTATAGCATGGGTCACACTAATCAAATGTACACTTAAAACTGGTACATCCTAATGTATCTAATTTACACACAAATGAATTTTTGCTTAAATTGATAAAATTGATTTAAAATAAATAATTCTCAGTCTTTGCTAGATCAAAGATGGGAACTGAGGAACTGAGTAACATTTAATTATGACAAATGAGAGGGAGAGAGAGAGGGAGAATATTTTATAAATATATTATTCTCAAATGTTCACAAGAGTTTTTAAATTGATGATCTCTTAGGTTACCAAGAAAAGAATTAATCCTACAAAATTAGGATTTCATTGACACATTTACATGCTGTAATGCAATAAAATAAAAACTGGATTGCAAAATAATAAATAAACATCACTTGTAAAATTACAAATGCCCTCATAAATAAAGCTTAAATCAAAAACAAAATGACATTGCAACTACAGGCTGGAAAATAATTATGATCACACTGTGTATGAGACTCCAAGATAATGCTCAGAGGATAATTTATAGTTTTTAGTGTTGTTTATTATGAAACAGAAAAGAATCAAAATAAATGAACTAAACATTTATTTCAAGAAGTAAAAAAAAAGGAAAATAAATTGAGTTTAACTGAAGAAAGAATTAAGGTTAAAGCTGATGAACTGGACAAAGGGAAAATGAGAATTAATAAAGTCAAGATTTGGTTTTTTAAAATATTACTAGTAAGACAAAGTTCTGGCAAAACTAATCAAAAAGAGAAAAAGAGATGGAGAAAAAAGCTAAATTAACATTATTTGAATGATGGTAATGAATGTGGCAAAGTGAAGATGTCCCCAAATTCTCTCATCCCTAAAAGCTATGAGAAAACTAGTAAAAGTGGTCAGCATAAACTTTTTCAGAACTGGAAATTAACTAAAGGCTTGCAGCAATGTGGGGATTGTTTGTTCAAGAAAAACATTTGAATCTCAGTAAGAACAGAAAACTTTGCAGTATTTTAATTGCTTAATCTAATCTTCCATTCTTCATCTTGGCAGTTGTCTTGAAAACAGTGTCCACTTGTGGTGAAAACCAGCAGGCTGGCAGCTTCTAGAAGGAGCAGAACAGGGCTGTATCTCTTTTAAAGCCTCATTCCCAAACAATTTTCATTATTTGACCTAACTGGTGAATCCCTGGAAGACTGCATGTTCAAGGCTATCTTTATTGGACCTGATTCAGTGTTTGCCCACTGCAAAAAACCTCTTCCCTAGAAACATTTGTCAAAAACAATTATAGTCAATTGTTTAGCTTCCTGGCTTCCTGAGTGGTAGATAATAGTTGAACAAAACAAAACAAAACAAAACAAAACAAAACAAAACAAAAACTTAACAGGAGAATCTGGGGAATGAGATGCGCACTGGGGCTTTGAGAAACTCTGACATTACATAAAAAATTCAGCTCCTCCCCCCCCTCACCCCCCCCCAGAAATTCAGAAGCTTATTCTAGAATTCACATGGAAACGAAAGGGACTGGGAATGGCCAAAACATCCTTGAAAAAGAAAAACAAAATTGGAGGATTCATACCTCCCAATTTCAAAACTTAGTACAAAACTACAGGAATCAAGACAATATGGGACTGGCATAATAAGAGACATATAGATCAATGGTATCGAATTGAGAGTTCAGAAATAAACTATGGTAATCTATTATCAACTGATTTCCAAAAAGGGTGCCAAGAAATTTCAATGGGGAAGAAATAGTCTTTTCAATAAAATGTACAGGAATAACTGGCTATCCACACACATAAGAATGAAGCTGGAGGTGGCGGGCGACGCGCGCCCTTCCCCGTTGCACGCCGCCTCCGGCCCGGCCCGCCCGGGCGCTCTCCCACGCCATGGCGTGCCGGCAGGAGCTGCAGCCTTCGTGCCCGCCGCCCGCCGCCGGCGGCGCGGCCAGCTACGACTAGCTGGTGATCGGGGGCGGCTCGGGCGGGCTGGCCAGCCCGCGCCGGGTGACAGAGCTGGGCGACCGGGCCGCCGTGGTGGAGTGCCACAAGCTGGGCGGCACCTGCGTGAATGTCGGATGTGTACCCAAAAGGGTAATGTGGAACACAGCTGTCCACTCTGAATTCATGCATGACCACGTTGATTATGGCCTACAAAGTTGTGAGAGTAAATTCAATTGGCGGGTCATAAAGGAAAAGCGGGATGCCTATGTGAGCCGCCTGAACACCATCTATCAGAATAATCTAACCAAGTCCCACATAGAAATTGTCCGCGGCCACGCAGCATTCACGGGTGATCCCCAGCCCACAGTGGAGGTCAGTGAGAAAAAATATACTGCTCCTCACATCCTGATCGCCACAGGTGGCGTGCCCTCGCTTCCTCCGGAGAGCCAGATCCCTGGTGCCAGCCTAGGAATAACCAGTGATGGGTTTTTTCAGCTGGAAGAGTTGCCTAGCTGCAGTGTCATTGTTGGTGCCGGTTACATTGCTGTGGAAATAGCTGGGATCCTTTCTGCCCTAGGTTCTAAGACATCACTGATGATACGGCATGATAAGCTGCTTAGAAATTTTGATTCAGTAATCAGTTCCAACTGTACTGAAGAGCTGGAGAACGCTGGCATAGAGGTGCTGAAGCACTCGCAGGTCAAGGAAGTTAAAAAAACTTCTTCCGGCCTGGAGCTCTGCATGGTTACTTCAGTTCCTGGTAGGAAACCCACTTTGACCACCATTCCAGACGTTGACTGTCTGCTCTGGGCCATTGGACGGGACCCAAACTCCAAGGGCCTGAATTTAAACAAACTGGGGATTCAAACTGATGACAAAGGTCATATCATTGTAGATGAATTCCAGAATACTAACGTAAAAGGTGTCTACGCAGTTGGGGATGTGTGTGGAAAAGCTCTTCTTACTCCAGTTGCGATTGCTGCTGGCCGAAAACTTGCCCATAGATTTTTTGAATGCAAAGAAGATTCCAAATTAGACTATGACAACATCCCCACGGTGGTCTTCAGCCACCCCCCTATTGGTACAGTGGGACTCACAGAAGATGAGGCCATTTATAAATATGGAAAAGAAAATGTGAAGACTTATTCCACCACCTTTACCCCAATGTATCATGCAGTTACCAAACGGAAAACAAAAATGTGTGATGAAAATGGTTTGTGCCAACAAAGAGGAAAAGGTGATTGGGATCCACATGCAGGGAATTGGATGTGATGAAGTGCTGCAGGGTTTTGCGGTCGCGGTAAAAATGGGAGCAGCAAAATCCGACTTCGATAACACTGTTGCCATTCATCCTACCTCTTCAGAAGAACTGGTCACACTTCGTTGAGAACCCAGAGACTCGTATGGCTGGTGGCTGGACCAGTAGACCTTCAGAAAGGAACCAAATCATCACGTTTACTTACCGTTCCCATTTTATGTTATTTCTTTATTGTAATCAGCATCTTCTGGTAGTGGAAATTTTCAGTAAACTTATTTATGTAATTATTAGAAATCTGTTTTGTTATCCAGGATTGATTTTCATTTGATTACCTCTCTCAATAATTATTATTTGTTTTATTAATAGCTCTGTGCTAGCTGGTTTTTTGTTTTTGTTTTTTCTTAGCCTCATCCCAAGTATAAAACCATATGAAGTACAGTAAAATTAATGTACTTGAATGAATATCACTTGCTAATTTTTATAGAGGAAGATGACAACTGCTCTTCACATTTGAATAATGCAAGTACAGAGTCATTTTATTTTATTTTTTGAAGCCAGTACTGTGCTCTGCATATTGCAAAGCTGCTTCAAGGATGTGACTTTTCTCTAAAAGCATATAACTTGAGAGGCCTGCCCCCTGTATTTTATTCTTTCTTTTGTTTTAAATGATTAAAGATGGTTTGTGTTACTTTTATGACATGAAGTTCAAATTTGGGAGAGATTTGAGGAGGCTGGTTGCATAAGTGAGAGGGACATTTTAAAAGTGATCCCTGCTTTCAGAAGGAGAGGGACTCAAATACTTCAAAAGTCCTTTCCTCTGCTAAGAGTTTGTAGTTCAGAGAATGGCTTCAATTTTTATATGTATTGTTGTCATTTTATTTTTTGCAAACTATTTCCAAAAATCTGAAAATAAAATCACAATCTTTTCTTCTTAAAAAAAAAAAAATGAAGCTGGACCCCTACTTCACACCATATTTAAAAATTAACTCAAAATGGATCAAAGATAAAGTATAATGGCTAAAATTATAAAACCCTTAGAAGAAAACATAAATGTAAAACTTTGTGATTTTTGATTAAGCAATATTTTCTTGGATAAAACATCTACAGCTAAGCAAGAAATAGGAAAAAAATAATAAATTGGACTCCATCAGCATTTAAAACTTTTATGCCTCAAAACAGATGATCAAGAAATTAAAAAGACAGCCCACAGAATGGGAGAAAATATTTGCAGAATATGTGATAATTGTGTATCTAATGACTGTCTTATATCCAGAACATATGAAGAATTTCTATAATTCAACAATAAAAAGACAAATAAACCAATTTAAAGAAACCCAAAAGGTAAAGGATGTGAATAGGCATTTCTCCAAAGAAGACAAATGCAAATAAAAACCACAATAAGATATAGTTCCACTGTCACTAGAATGGCCATAATTTAAAAGGTAAGCAATAAAAGGTGTTGGCAAGAATGTGGAATAATTGGAAGTAATGTATGATGGTACAGCCATCTTGAAAAACAGTTTATCAGTTTCTCAAAATGTTAAACATAGAGTTACCATATGACTCAGCAATTGTACCTCTGGGTATCTATCTGAGAGAACTGAAAGTACATGTTCACACAGAAAACTTGACCATGTGTATTCAGCATTATTCATAATATTCAATATTTATAATAGCCAGAAAGTAGAAACAACCCAGATGGCCAGCAAGGGTGAGTGGATAGAAAAAATGTGATATAGCCACATGAATGGAATATTATTCAGCTATGAAAAGGAATGAAATACTGTTACATTCTACGATGTGGATGAATCTTGAAAATATTATGTTACATGAAAGAAACCAGACAAGAAAGGTCAGATCCCATTTATATGACATGTCCAGATTAGGCAAATCCACAGAAACGGAAAGTATATTAATGGTTGTCATGGGCTGAGGGGAAAGGAAGAGTGGGGCATGACAGCTTAATGGGTGCCAGATTTCTTCTTGGAGTGATGAAAACATTCTGGAATTAGATAATGCTGGTGGTTGTAAAACTTGTGAATGTATTAAAAACCAGTGAATGGTTCACCTTAAAAGGGTGAATTTTATGATGTGTGAATTATATCAATAAAAAATGTATAGTATTTGGAATGATAAACCAGTTTTAACCAAAGATCTAGAAGGAAAAAAATATTATTTGTAAGTGCATATGTCACAGAAGTTATAAAAATGCTATGCTCCAAAAACTGGAAATTTTAATGAACTAAATTATTTTTTAAGAATATACCTTCCCCAAATGGACTCAAAAACAAATAGAAAATGTGTATAGATTTAAAACCATAACTGAATTTGAGATGGTTGTCAAAGAACTGTACCAAAAAGGCATTAAATCTATATTTTTTCATCAGTAGATCTTTCAGACTCAAGTCTGGTAACACATACACATACATAGAAAAGAAAACCAATAACCAGTCATGCTTTGGGTTATGAATATAAAATTTCTTTAAAAAAATAAAAGAATGATTGGATCCAGATGTACATTTAAAAAACAATACACCACCACCAAATAGAACTTGTTACGAGAATAAAAGGTCAATTCAATATTAAAAGTCTGCTATTATAACCAATTATATTAATGTCAAAGATGGAAAACCATATTAAGTTTTTTACATACCAAAGATAATACTTATGCAATTTGATTTTTTTAAGCCTACATCAAATCAAATGTCAGCATTATGCTTAATGGCAAGGCAGTAGAAACACCGTAATTAAAATCAGAAAGAAGACAAGGCCCTCCACAGTCACTGTTACTTAATTTCATTTATATGTGTGACCGCCTAGGCAATTAGATGGTAAACTATAACACAAGCATGGGTGATGTTCAAAATATTTAACAAGGAGTTTAGTAACATAAACAAATATATTCATTAAAAGTATTTAAATTTGGTCCTTTTTACTCTATAAGGAAACTAAGATATATCACAAAATTGTTCTCCAATTGAGAGATTATAATTAAAATTGTTCATCAAATCATTCTAATAATTCCCAAACCACTTGTTGATTTTTAGAAGCTGTTGGTGTAACTTTTAAAAATACAGCCATCCTAATTAAATGCTGATCTCTCTGAGCTATAATCTGACACATGAACCACACCAAAACCTTTTAAAAACTTACCATTTATTGGTAGTCAGTGAGTGACATGGTGGATGCATGTCTCTTAAGGTCCAAAATATTGTTCATAGTGCTGACTCATCTCTCAGCTTCTGCTGAACTTACAGTAATTAATATAGAACTTTTATATCCTTTAAAATATTTGGACTTTTATATATTTAATTTCTATTATCAAATAAGCCACAAAATTGTTTACTATAATATATTTAACTACAAAAATCATTTATTAATCTTCATTTATTTTCAATCCATGGTGTTTCATAAATATTATTGTGTTTATAAACACAATATATGAACATATGTGAAATATAGTGTTTATGAATGCAAATAATGGCCAAGGCGATATTAATAATTTAATAAATGAAAGAACATATTTTATTAAAGAAAAATAAAATAAAAACAAAAATTATTATTTGTTTACTTTTTGGTCATTAAACAACAAATATATTTCTGATAACCGATCAATTTAATGTGCTTCTCTCTGGATTAATACTTTATCTTATTTAAAAGGGTATACTTTTAAAATTTCTAAAAAACCTCCATTTTCCTTTGGTTTAATGTGTTCAAACATTTTTAATTTGGGGTGACTAATTGTTCTCTATACTCAGTAAAACTTCCTACTAAGCTAAATATATTATTGATGTCAATTAATAAATTAGCTTAAAGTAAAATCTCTTTTTTTAAATGGATAATTTTGCAGTTGTTTGCTCCTATTACACAATTTTTACTCAGTTGATAACCTTGACATAATTTTTAAACTGCTTTTGTAATTCTAGCAGCATAGCCCAAGCATTCTACTTTTCCTTGTCTCAGTTCCCAAATTTTCAGATATAAATTTTTCCTGATGTTATTTGATGCATGGTGATAAATTTAGAAAACATTTATAATTACTTATTTGTTTTATGCATTTTATCACATCATTCTGGGATAATTGAATTCAGTGACTTCAATTGACTTGAATAGTGCCAAATGGAAACATCCAAAAATTTTCCTAAATTTTGGCTGAAATTGCAAACACTCTCCCTAGCTATTCACAGGCACTGTTTGTATAAAATTCAATAAGGTTTTCATTGAAATATTTCCCATTGAAACCATTTTTCTCATGTGTCAACAATAAATTTTGATAAATTATTTCAGATGTTATTCTTTCCTGCTTCATGAGATCAACAAAAACTATTAAATTATCTTCAAAGTCTTGAATTTCACATTTTAAGTAAATTATTAAAACTATGTTATATGGAACAGTTGAGGCTACATCAATAAATAATTGGAATTTTACTGCCTTGATTTATACATTTTCCAAAAAAGTTGTTTTTTCATATCAGTGGATAAATATTTGGCAACAAGCAAGTCCATAAATTTAGGTTGTTATGTTAAACCCATATTGCTCTTTTTTTTTGAAGAACAATTTTTTTTTAAAGTATTTTATGTTTGACAATGCTCAATTATTTTTAACCATATGGGTGGTATTTTCTAGATGTTCTTCATTTATTTTATCAATATTCTGGTCATTTTTTTCAGAAGTTTTTATTACTGCCAATGTTTTTATACGAAGCTGGTTTATAATGTTCTTATAATTTTCCTCATTAAAGAGAGAAATTTTTCTTTATTTGAACCATGAGTTTTAACAGAATGTAATTGCTATTCCGATGAAATTTGGAAGTATAGCACTTTCATCTTTTAATTGTATACAAATTTTGCACTTTGATAATCTGAGTCACATTTACACACTGACTATAAAAAGTCACTCATTCTTTTTATTGAAATAACTGAGTTGTATATTTTATATACAAGCTATTTATTTATTTTGCATTGTTTCTACACAGTATCAAAAGATATCCTGGGTTCTGGTTTCTACATAATATGAGAAGCTCTTCCTGGCGGGGTTCATTATTAATTTCATTTCTTTGTTTTTCCACATTCAGAAGATTTATGTTTACAATATTTGAAAAGAACATTAGGAAATTTATCCAAACTCTGCTGTGTCTTCATTCTGGGTTTCATCTTTAATATTTTATTATAAAGTCTTAAATTTATAAACATCCAAACATTACACAATTACTGCTTACACAAAGAATTACAGCACACTAACTATAAAACCAAAGTATAAACTAAACTATTTAGTGGCAGGGACAATAACATAATTTGAGCATAAAAATAAATTGTGAATTCTCCCAAAGTAGTTGTTCTCAAACTTTTTGGTCTCAGAATCCTTTTACAGTGTGAAAAATTATCTAGGACAGCCTTAGATCTTTTGTTTATGGGGTTATATCTATTGATACTTATGATATTAGAAATTATAACAGAATTTTTTATATTTTGTTTTTATTCAGTTAAAAAACAATAATAAGCCTATTAAATATTAATATAAATAACTTTTTTTGTGAAAATAACTATATTTTCCAAAATGAAAAAAAATAGTAATAAAAGTACCATTGTTTTACATTTTTGCAAATCTTTTTAGTGTCTGGCTTAGAATTCAGCTGGACTCTGAAATCTGCTTCTGCATTCAATCTGTTTTGATATCACACATCATGTAGCCTCAGGAAAACTTCACTTACACTCATGGAGAATGAGAGTGAAAAGGCAAAGATGTCTTGGTATTATTGTTGAATCTTTTGTCCTCACAGACTCTCTTTTCTTTTTACATTATAAATTTATGTATTTATTTATTGGCTGTGTTGGGTCTTTGTTGCTGCGTGGGCTTTCTTTACTTGCTGTGAGTGGGGGCTACTCTTTGTTATGGTGCGCGGGCTCCTCATTGTGGTGGCTTCTCTTGCTGTGGAGCATGGGCTCTAGGTGCATCAGCTTCAGTAGGTGCAGCACATGGGTTCAATAGTTGTGGCTCACGGGCTCTAAAGTGCAGGCTCAATAGTTGTGGCACATGTGCTTTGTTGCTCCATGGCATGTGGGATCTTCCTGGAGCAGGGATTGAACCCGTGTTCCCTGCGTTGGCAGGCAGACTCTTAACCACTGCACCACCTAGGAAGCCCCTCACAGACTCTTGAAGGGGTTTCAGAGACTCTTCCAGAGGTCACCAACCCACAGGTTGAGAACCACCGTCTTAAAGTATAGAGTGCTTCCTAAAGTATGTGACAAGAAGCCATGCTGCCTTCTATGAAATGGGCTAATCTTGCTGGCAATCCTGCATAAGTGCTCAGGTGTCACCCTGATGGGAGGCCCATTTATTGGCAGTTCCCACATGCTACAGCCATTAGCTTAAACTAGCGGATTTGTATTAGAATCTATATTGTTAACTAATTTTGCCATACTTTGATGTTACTGGTACACTATTTACCAGCTGGTACTGAAGTATTTCAAAATTTAAAGACCAGTAAATCATTCTGGTAAGTACCATGGAATACCACCTTTGCTGAGAGTTATATGTATTTTAAATGGAGAGTTATAATTGTCATTCTTTGTCAGTGAAGTATTGACCTAAGAAAGCCAAGAAGATTTTTTAAAAATTCAAAGTAATTCAGGCACTTAGTAAAAAAAAAGATCTATTGCAAAATAAATGTACATGTGTGTGTTTATCAGCATCTATATCTAGCTTAACTATATAGCAGGGACAATTCAAACTTAATAAAAAATATGCAGAACATGCATGAAGAACAGAACTTGACTCAGAACATAAAAGAAGATATAGTATTATCCTGGACAGAGGCCTTAATATTGTAACTCTCCCCAAGTTAATCTATATATTTAATATCACCTCTATCAAAATAATGCTATTATTTTTTAACTTGATAAAACTATTTTAAAGGTTTTTATATAGCATTGAATTTGATAAAAAAATAAATATGTAAGAATAACAAAATAAAATCTGGAAAAACGGATAGGGCAGAGAGTATTGGGTTTGCTTTATTAAATGTTAACATGTGTTAAAAATTTGAAGAATGAAAATAATGGAATTTTAAGACCAGAGTAAATAGACACATTAATGAAACAGAATAGAAAGTTCCCCAAAGATCCAAGGTTTATACTAATTTTGTATGTAATAAATGGAGCATCTCAAATTCAAAGGAAAAAGAAGGATTGTTCTTCAATAAATAGTGGTACAACTGGCTAGTCATTTTGAAAAAAAAAGATGCCTAACTCACATCACACACCACAGCGAATCCCAGTAGAATTAAAGATTTAAATATCAATGAGAGATTTAGAGCAATTAGACAAAAATAAAAAGAAATATTTATAGAATCTTGAAATAGAACAATCTCTTCTAAGCATAGAAAAAAATTTGATCACATAATCATTTAAAATTGCATAAAAATAACGAATAAAGTAAAAAAGAAAGAACAAAGCAATCAATAAGAAAAAGTTGATCATTCCAATAGAAAAGTAGACAGGAGCATGTTTATGAATAACCATAGGTGGCCAGTAAGCACAAGAAAAGATGCTCAACTCAGTTGTAATCAAAGAATAAACATAAAAACAAGATATCAATTTCACCTATCACATTGGTCAAGAGTAAAAAGAATCACGCCAACCACTAGTTAGTGTATGGAGAAGGGAAAGTGTAAGCTGGAGCAATGGTTTAGGATGAAGTGAAGGTGGATTTGGAAGTATTTAGTTAAGTTCTTGAAACACTCATAATCTTTGATGCAGTTAATTCCACTTTTTAAGGAAATATTCAGAAAGCTTCATAACAAAGAATATTCATGAAGCTCTTGTCTCTGTTAGTAAAAATGTCAGAAACACCTAACTGGTCAATAGTAAGAGTTTGCTATATTCATACACGCCATATAATAGGGGTATGGTATATTCATATGATGAGATATTATGCTATCATTGACTATAAGTACATATTTATTGACTTGGAGACAGGTTCGTGATATAATTATAAAAGTACCATCCCATGCAGCACATAGACTCTGATTTCATTGTTCTTAAAGGTTATCATTCCCATATCTGTATATATGGAAGTGTAGAAAGTGTCAGGCTTTACAATAAAATACTGACACTCATAAGCTTTAGGGGTAGGCTGAAAGATGATTTTACTTTTTTGCTGTTTCGGCTGATCCGTAATTTTTTTCAGCACTAGACATAACTTTTGCCAGTAATACATATTTTTAAATCTTGCTTAGGCTGCCACCCAACTAACTTTGGTCCTTAATACTTCAGATACCTATGCTCTGTCAGCTCCAAATGAGGGGAAATGGAGGGCATTGTTCACAAAAGGACTGGATCAGGCTCTTGGAGACTGTGTTGCTGGCCAATATCAACGGTACAAATGCGCAGTGAGAGGAGATCGCCAAGCTGCCTGGGTGCTGGGGTGGTGGGGCCCATGTGCATCCTCCTTAGACTGGAGGCAAAGCACCCTGGGAGCCCCAGATTCCCAGGTGGTCAGAAGTGAGCTGCGTTTTGAGTTGCCCCGTCTCATGGATCTGTGGCTTCTCTCCCCTCTATCAGGAGACCAGACACCAGTCCCTGAGAGTGTGGGCACCACACACCCCTCTGGTTGCATTCTCTGTTTCAGTGATGACCAGTCACCGTTCTCCTTCAGATCCTGCAGAACCACTGAGAAGGGCAAGTATGACCATGTTCTGTTCACCAGTCAAATCTTCCATCCTCACCCAGCCCTTTGCTCAGAACACAGCCAATGACTTACCACCCCACCTTACTATCTGCTTGTGGACCTGTATCTTCCATCACACTCTGGCTTCCACCAGCCCAGAAACCCACCTAATTTGTATCTGAGGCCTTAGCACTTGGCCAGATGCAGTAAACCTGTTACTAATCCTTGGAAATTTGGCATGAAATTTCATTTGCCTGCTGTTCCTGAGTATCATTGTTCAACAAGTGTTCATCGAGGAACATCTCTGTGCCTGACACATATCTGCTTTTCTGCCTAACCAGCGCTCACCAGCAGCTGGCAAAAACCTTTTCAGTGATGGGTGGGAAACCAGAATGGCTGGGGTTTTGGCATGGGCTGAAAATGAGCTGCCTTGCCTTCCTCCTGCTCCTTCTGCCTGGCTCCCTCAACAAGAGGGACGAGCCAAGGATTTGGACAGAGTGTTCCAAGAGCACAGGATTGGGGGATCAAAAACAACTCAAGCACTTAGAAGCTGTGTGACCTTAGGCAACTGACTTTACCTCTCTGAGCCTGTTACCTTGCCTGTAAGCTTGGGACTAAAAAATAATGCATACCTCACAGAATAGTTTTGAGTATTATGTGAAGTAATGTATGTAAAGTCCATAGACTTGGGCTCTGTAAGTGGAGATTTAGTTGTTGCTGTTATTTTCCTCATGGTTACGATGTTTATCAAATGCATCAGCTCTGGCAGGACTGAAGGACTGCCTGAGACCCCACCACTACCTGCCATTCCTGTTGACTTGGGTCATGGTGAGACCTGAGAACTCCTGTATGACAGACAAGCCTACTGAGGCCCAGAGGAAATGTGACTTTCCCAAGATCTACCCAGGGAGCCTGTTGTCTTGGCCATCAAGACCCAGGTCTCCTGCCTCCCAGGCCTGTGCCGTCTGCCAAGCCATATGTTTTCTCTGCGGAAGAGCTGAGCCTTTAAAAAAATTAAGTTCCAGGAAGAGAGGGATTGCCCCCATCTCCTGCCTTGACTTGAGTTTCCCTGGTACAACTGTCTTTGCATCATCAGCTGGGCTGCTTTTTTCTGGCGCATATTTTGCACTTGCTAACTCCAGCTCAGCTGCTGCACACTGGCACACCCTGACCAGGCTCACCAAGAAGTGCTGGCAGAGGGCAGAAGGGCTACCCTTCTCTTCAGGAAAAAAGATGGCTCTTGGCTGGAAGTCTGCCATCAGCCTGGTTTATGAACCAGAGCACAGTGTGCTGGGGCGTTAGAGGCCAGCACCTGCTCCCAACAAAACCACCCCACAGTTCGTAGGGATCATTGTTTCCCATCCTTTCAGGTTCCCAACCCAGCATTTCCCTGCCCTCTTGAGGGGCAGACTTCATGCAGGAGACCCTGGTATAGAGGGTTCCATGATTAGAAAAGTTGGGAAGAGGTCAAACCATATTTCCCTAATGGAGATGCTTGCAAACTGGCATAATATAACCCTTGAAGGGTGCTCAGAAAGGGACCTGTCAACTCACTGTGGACTCACATATTCCAAATGTATTTGATCACAGAATACAGTCTTTTAAAAGTGCAAAATAACCATGAACCTAATTGGTTTCCTCACTTCTTTCTGGTCTGTAGTGAAATGTCATCTCCTCAGAGGAACTTCCTAGTCCCCCTGGCTAAAACAGCACCCACAACTCTCTGTATCTTCACCCTGCTTTGTGTTTCTCCATAGCACTTATCACATGACACAAAGTTTGTCTCCTTATCTAGAATGTGAGCTCCATGGTGGAAAATGTGGCTTTTTTAAGGCTGTACTTGCAGTCTCCAGCACATAGTAGGGCTCAAAGGATGCTGTTGAACAAATGAACATCCCTGCAAAAGACTTCAGTGCCCAGTCTTTCAGTAAGAAAGTTTCCTTGGATGTCAACCAAAAAGTGGTCTGGGATAATTTCTTTATTTCAGACATGAATTTCTTAGGCAATTGTTGAACAAATTAATATTAGCTCTGTGAAATTAATACAGTCTGCTAAAATTCAGCAAAAGCAAAAGTTGTGATTAAAATTGAAACAGAAATGCAGACAACGTCTTAAAATAGCTCACACCTCCATCAGAAATACCATTTGAATATCCCTTTCTCCTCACATTTATTGAGCTCTTTTTTGGTGCCAGATCCCATGCTACTCACCTGACACCCACATCTCATTTAATCCTCACAACCACTTTGGGAGGAAGAGATTGTTGGTCCATCTTGCAGATGAGGAAACAGGCTCAAAGGGCTTAAGAAAGTTCCCCCCCGAAGAGAATGGATTTATAGATCTATTAGGGGAGAACTGCCATGTTGATAATATTGAGTTTTCCAAACCATGAACATAGAATGTCTCAATTTATTTAGCTCTTCTTGAATTTCAGCAATGTTTTGTAGCTTTTAGTCTACACATCTAGCACTTCTTTTGTTAAATTTATTCCTAAGTATTTTATTCTTTTTCATTTTATCATAAATGGAATCACTTAATTGAATGGCTTATTGCTAGTATTTAGAAATATAATTAATTTTTATATATTGAACTTTTATCCTGTGACCTTTCTCAACTTGTTTCTTAGTTGTAGTGGTTTTGTGTGTGTGTGTGTGGATTCCTTGGGATTGTGACATAAAGGATCATGTCATTTGTAAATAAAGGTAATTTTACTTTTCCTTTCCAATTTATATGTCTTTTTTTCCCACTAATGCACTGGTGTAAATGTCCTGTATGATGTTAAATAGAAGTGAAGAAGCGGATATTATTCCCTTATTCCTGATCTTAAAGATAAAGCATTCAGTCTTTCATTAAGTATGATGTTAACTGTGGTGATTTTTTTGTTGTTTGGTTTTGATTTTGTGTTTGTTTTTATAGATGCCTCTCTTTTCCTCTGTTGGAATTTTTTTTTAACATGATCTGTTGTTGGATCTTGTCAAAGGATTTTTCTGTGTCTACTGAGATGCTTATGTGCTTGTTCTGTTTTTATTCCATTAATATGGTGTATTACATTAATTGACTTCTATATGTTGAACTAGTGTTGCATTTCTGGAATAAAACCCACTTGGTCATGGTGTATAATTCTTTTAATGTGCTGCTGAATTCACTTTCCTAGTATTTCATTGAGGAGTTTTGCATCTATCTTCATAAGGGATAGCAGTCTGTAGTTTTCTTTGTTTATAATGTCTTTATTTAGCTTTGGTTTCAGGGTAATATTGGCTTCATAGAATGAGTCAGGAAGTGTTCTCTCCTATTCTATATTTTGGAAGAGTTTGAAAAGGATTGGTATTATTTCTTCTTTAAACATATGATAAAATTCACCAGTGAAGCCATCTGGCTCTGGGCTTTCCTGTGGGAAGATTTCTAATTGCTAATTACATTTACTTACTTATTATAGGTTTAGTCTAATTTTCTATTTCTTCTTGAGTCAGTTTTGGTAATTTGTGTCTTTCTAGGAATATGGCCATTTCATCTATGTTGCCTAATGTATTGACATAAAGTGTTCATAACATTCCTTTGTAATCCTTTTAATATTTCTGTAAAGTCTCTAGTGATGGCCCCACTTTCATTCTTGATTTTGGTAATTTGTGTCTTCTTTTGTTCTTGGTCAGCTTAGCTAAAATTTGTCAATTTTGTTGACCTTTTTGAAGAACCAAATTTGACTTCATTTTTTTCTATTTTTAAATCTTTTTTATTTCATTGATGTCTGCTCTAATTTTTATTATTTCCTTTTTCATTGCTTGTTAGGGTTTAGTTCTGTTATTTCTCTAGTTTCTTAAGGTGAAACTTTAGGTTATTGATATTGGGTTAGCCAAAAGTTTCTTTCGGTATTTTCTGCAAGATGGCTCTAGTAGCACTTAGTTGTCTTTAACGTCCTTCGAAACAATTTTATTAGATTGTATTGTGTCATATCAGTGTGCATTTTTAAAAAACTTATCAAAACTGGTGAATTTTTGTGTAGCCATTTTAATACTGAAGATGGAAGAAAAATACAACATTTTCGGCATATTAAGCTTTATTATTTTGAGAAATGTAAAAGCACAACTAAAATGCAAAAAAAAGATTTGTGGAGTGTATGGAGAAGGTGCTATGATTAACTGAAAGTGTCAAAAGTGGTTTGCAAAGTTTTGTGCTGGAGATTTCTCCCTGGATGATGCTCCACAGTCAGGTAGACCAGTTGAAGTTGATAGCGATCAAATCGAGACATTGAGAACAATAATATTATACTACCTGGAAGACAGCTGACATACTCAAAATATCCAAATCAAGTGTTGAAAATCATTTGCACCAGTTTGGTTATGTTAATCACTTTGATGTTTGGGTTCCACATAAGTTAAGCAAAAAAAACCTTTGTGACTGTATTTCTGTATGCAATTCTCTACTTAAACATAATGAAAATATTCCGTTTTTAAAACAAATTGTGATGGGTGAGGAAAGTGGATACTGTACAATAATGTGGAAGAGATGAGACCATGGGGCAAGTGAAATGAATCACCAACCACACCAAAGGCCAGTCTTTGTCCAAAGAAGGTGATGTTGTGTATATGGTAGGATTGTAAGGGAGTCCTCTATTATGAGCTCCTTCCAGAAAACCAAAAGATTAATTCCAACAAGTACCGCTTCCAGTTAGACCAACCAAAGCAGCACTTGAAAAAAAGTGTCCAGAATTAGTCGACAGAAAACACATAATCTTCCATCAGGATATTGCAAGATGACATGTTTCTTTGATGACCAGGCAAAAACTGTTACAGCTTAGCTGGGAATTTCTGATTCATCCGCCATATTCACCAGACATTGCACCTTCAGATTTCCATTTATTTTGGTCTTTACAAAATTCTCTTAATGGAAAAAAATTTAATTCCCTGGAAGACTGTAAAAGGCACCTGGAACAGTTCTTTGCTCAAGAAGATAAAAAAGTTTTGGGAAGATGGAATTATGAAGTTGCCAGAAAAATGACAGAAACAAAATGGTGAATATGTTGTTCAATAAAGTTCTTGGTGAGAATGAAAAATGTGTCTTTTATTTTTACTGAAAAACCTAAGGAAATTTTTGGCCAACCCAATACAATCACAATACAAGGCCATGTGAGTACGCTCATTCCTAACAAATTTTGTATCTGATATAGGCATTTAAAGTTATACATTTCCCTCTTTTCTTTAGCTACATCCCATGAATTTTGATATATTATGCTTTTGTTTTCAATCAGTTAAAATATTTTCTAATTTCCCTTGTGATTTCTTCTTTAACCAATTTTCTATTTAGAACTATAACACAAATTTCAAATATCTTCTGATTTTCCAAATTCCCCTGTATTATTGATTTCTAATCTAGTTCCAATGTGATTAGAGAGCATACTGTCTATAATTTCAACCCTTTTAAGTTTATTGAGACTTGTTTTATGGCCCAGCGTATGGTCTATCTTAGAAAGTGTTTCATGTGTGCTTGCAAAGAAAGTGACATGCTGTTGTTGGGTGGAGTGTTCCATACATGTTAGTTACATCAGGTTACTTGATAGTGCTGTGGAAGTCCTATTGTTATGGTCACCCTGCAGACCTAGGGCCTCTTTAAGGAGGGTCCTAATCCCACACTTTTGTCCCCAAACACGAATTCTTAACACTTTTGACTTAGGGCTGTTAAATCTATAACACAGGCTCAGTAGAATTCAGCAAATGCAGCACAACAAAGCACAGCTCAAGGTTCAAGTTTGCCCACAGGCAGCAACACAGCTCAAAGGGCATGCTAGCCAACAAGGAGCAGCTCAAAATGGTAGGTGGCAGAGCCAGTTAGCAAGACAAAGTGAAAAAGGAAAACTCCCTGTGGCAGTGGTCATCATCTAGACATCCTGCTCACAGCCCCAATTGTTGTGACTGACCCACAGACATAGCATGAATCTGCCACCCAAAATTTGGTTTGGATGTTGAATCTGATGATACCACACATGCATCAATGAGGGCAGGAAAACATTTATTATTCACATAATGAAGCTTTTCTGGAGAGATCAGGGAAGGTTACCCAGCTGATAAGTAAAATAACTTGAGAGAGAAAGGATAGGAGACTGGTTTGGGGTTTTACAGTGATTAGGAGATGGGGCTGGAGTAACGGTTCTCAAGTACACAGGTTAAGGTTTGTGTGATATTGAATTCTCCAACTATTGTTGCTGAATTGTCAGTTTTTCCATTCAATTCTGTCAACTTTTGTTTCTTATATTTTAAAGCTATGTTATAAGATACATATATAACCTATATTTTCCTGATGTATTTATCCTTATGTTATTATGAAATTATTGTCTCTACTAATATTTCTTATCTTAAAGTCTATTTTTATGATGTTAATATATCCACCTTGGCTCTCTTTTGGTTCCCATTTGCATGAATATCTTTTCCATCCTTTATCTTTTAACCTGTTTGTGCCTTTGAATCTAAAATTGTATCTCATAGAGAGCATGTGGTTGGATTATGCTTTTTTTAAAATCCAATCTCTTCCTTTTGATTGTGGGGATTAGACCATTTATATTTTGATAGGTTGAATTTACCTTTGCCACTTTGTAAATTGTTTTCTATAGATCTCTCATCTTTTTTGTTCTGTTTCTCTGTTGCTTCTTTATTTGGTATTAAATTAATATTTTTGTGTAGTATTTTAACTCACATATTTTTTAGTTATTTTCTTATTAAGGATTATAATATGAAGGTTAACTTATCATAGTGTACTTAAATTAATACAAACAATACTGGTAAAATATAAAAGCTTTGCTCCAGTATATAGCTCCGTTCCTATCCTTCCTCCTTTGTGCTATTACTGTCATATGTATTCAATATCTATAAATAAACCTAACAATACAGTGTTAATATTGTTTTATACACTCATGCATTTTTAAAGTTAAGAGAATGAAACAAAAATATAAATAGACTCCTATACTAAACTCTTTTATTTTAACTCATGACATATTTATCATTTCTGATGATTTTTATTTCTTCCTGTAGATTCAAGCTGTCATCTGGTGTTAATTCTTTTTGGCCCAAAGCACTTTTTATAGTATCTGATGAGGCAAGTCTGATAGCCATGAATTCATGAATTCTCTTAGTCTTCAAAAAAAAAAAAATCCAGGAATGTCTTTATTTAGCTTACATATTTGAAGGAGTTTTGTTTAATACGGAATTCTTGGTTGACAGGGTTTTTTTTCCCAGTACTTTCAATATGTTCTTCTAGTCTCCATTATTTCACATGAGAAATCAGTAAAGGTACTGATGCTTTCCTGTATGTGGTGAATCATTTTTCTTTTTCTTTTTTTTTTTTTTTTGGCACAGGGGCTTAGTTGCTCCGCGGCATGTGGGATCTTTCTGGAGCAGGGATCAAACCCATGTCCTCTGCATTGGCATGTAGATTCTCAACCACTGTGCCACCTAGAAAGCCCCTCATTTTTCTATTGATGTTTTCAAGATTATCTGTTTGTCTTTGTACAGTTCAACTATGATGTGTCTATGTATGAATCTTTTTTATATTTAAAGGTTATTTATTTGAGGTTCATTGACTCTCTGGGATGTCTAAATTACTGTTTTCCTCAAATTTGGACTTTTCTGCCATTATTTATTCAATTTTTTTCCTCTGCTTTTTCTCTCTCTTCTCATTCCGGTACTACCATTGCATGTGTGTTGGTATGCTTGATGTTGTCCCACAGGTCTCTATTCACTTTTCATTGATCTTTTTTCTCTCTGTTCTTCAAAATGGATCATTTCTACTAGTCAGCCTTCGAGTTCACTGATTCTTTCTTTGCCCATCTTGAATCCTCTGTTAAAGCCCTCTCACTGAATTTCTCACTCCAGATATTGTACTTTCAAGTCCAGAATTTCCTTTTGGTTCTTTCATTAACTCCTATCACTTTATGGAGATTCTCTATTTATTTATTCATTGTTTCCATACTTTAATTTTTTAAACATGATTTTCTTTAGGTCTTTGAATATATTTAAATAACTGCTATGAAGTCTTCATCTGCCCAACATACCTGGAGGCACTCAGAGGAGGTTTCTATTATTTCTTTTTTCCTGAGTATGTTACACTCCTGTTTCTTTGCATGTCTCATACTATTTGTTGTTGTTGAAACCTGAACATTCTAGAAAATATAGTTAACAAATCAGGATTCTGTATTTTCCCCCTGAAAGTTATTGATATTATTGTTGATATTAATTTTTTAATTTGTTTGTTTAGTAATCTGCCTGAGCTAAATCTGTCTCCCTAGTAATATGCAGCTGCTGCTGCTGTCTCTTCCCAGGTTTTTGTTTTTTCATTGTTTCCTTTTAAGCCTGGCTTCCTAAGGGTCATCCTTGTATCTCTGTTGCCTAGTAGTCAGCCAATGATTGAACAGAGGTTGTGCCAGAACACCTCAAACTAGTCAAGCTTCCATCTTCTGTTGAAATCTGTATGTGGATAAAGGAGCACATTCAGAATTCAGACCATTTTAAAGTCGACCTCAGGGTTTTACTTTCTGCGGATCCTTTTGGGTCTCTTACACACACGTGTATAGCCTGTAGCCTCAGGGTCAGCTAGGATTGTGTGTTTAGCCTGTACCCTCTGCTGCTCATATGTGTAGGCTCAGCCAGGAATATGCTTGGCCCAACCATGACCATAATCTCAGACTAGTAGAGCCATTGGCCCTCTCTGCTCACTTGCCACCAAAATAATCACTTTTCACAAGTGCTGCTGAATGTGGGTACTTACTACCCAAATGGAATAAGTTCTCTGATTTCAGCAGTACAGCTGCCTAGACTCACAGCACACACTCTCCTGCCAGAATCTCTGCACCCCCTAAACTGGGAGGAAGGTGGAAGCTGGGAGCAGCTGAAGGCAAGAAGACCACACTTCCACTGTTCTTATCCAAAGTTCAGTAGTATTTCAAATGTAAATGCTTCTCAGATTGGTGTATGTCTTTAGCTGATTTCTAGAGGATTGAAAGGGTTGTTTTTGTCAGTTTTGTCCAGCTTTACAGTTGCTCTGTGGGAAGAATATTTGCTGATCTCTTACTTGGCCATAGCCAAAAGTCTGAGATTTGAGGCTATAATTTTAAACCTAGGTTAACTGATCCTGAGCATGTGTTCTTTCTACAGTACCATGTGGTCTTCATTATTTTGGTTTAGCACCTGACAAGCTTTTTTCACAAGTATCGGCTTAATTTAGTGCCCAGGACAATCCTGTAAAAAGTTTGTTTTTATTATTCTAGTGTTAGAGCTAAGGTAATTCAGATATAAGAGATACGGGAGATGAATATTTGCAGGTGAGAACACTCAGATCAGAGAGACGAATGTAGGCAAAGATATATCAATACAATGAATCAATGACTGCAAGAACTAGAACCTGGGTCTTCCACCTCCCAGCTGAGGGTCTTTGTGTGTCACCCAACTGCCTTCCTTTGGGGGAGGATTTGGGATAAGAATACCCCTTCTCACTCCCCCAACCCTTCTCCCCTTATCCACTCTACCTCACTGCCTTGATTTCTTACTTGTGTGAAGAAAAAACACAGGTCAAAGGGCATTAGGTCACTGGAGATCCCTGCCCCTAGAGGCAGAGGACTTTCTAGAACATGAACACAGGTTGCCTAGAAAGGTACTTTAAATGTTTAAGCATTTTGATTATGTCAGTTACATGCATTCTTTCCATCTAATTATACAGGATTAATCTGTCTTTATTAGATGACTATTAATAATTTATACTGTTATCTTTAATAATGTAATTCTGCTTAAAATATCCATTTGCATTAGTTTTCTCAGGAACTTTCCCTCAACTCCTGGAGTTTAGTTGGAGTCTGTAGCAATCTCTGAAGGCATCCATAAGTGGGGATTTAACAAGGCACTTTTTATAGAAAAAAAGATCAGTTTCCAATGAAAGGAGATGCCAACAAAAATTATAGTAATTTTTATAGTAGATATTGGTGTATCATAGTCACAAAATATGAAAAATAAAAATCTTTCTAAAGTTCTCTGAAATCCCTCTTACCTCATACACACAGGCTTTTGGATTCTTCTGGGGGAAGATCTCTTTATTTTGCTGTGGCTTACCTTGATTGGAGAGCCTAATCTTTTTGTTTAAATACAAATATCAAGTTCAAAATGGAAAGTGTGGTGGACATTTTCTGGTTGTCTCTCCGGATCTACTCTCTCTCCTTCTCTATTTTGTTCTGTGCCCAGAAGGTTGATCTCTAAGGAGTGTATCAACCAGCTTCCTTGCCCTCTGGCTTCTAGGAGATTTGACAAATAGGACGAACCAGTAGGAAAACCATGCAGGAGAAGAGAGAGGTTGTATTTATTCCCCCAGCTGTCTTCTTGTTAGCTATGGTTTGGCAGTGATCGTGTTCCTCTACTTAAGGCACATTCATCCTGTTGGTGGTCCTCACCTATAGCTACAGTCTCACAGGGTCCAGGAAGGGCTATTTCTCTTTGCCCCTTCGACTCCAGGGTGGAAATGGCTTGGCAACTTTGGCAGTCCCTGGTTCTTCAGCAGCCCCTGTTGCTTTCCCTTAACCCTACCTTCACCTCTGTAAATGGACATGTGATTAACTTTCCCGCTTTTCATCTTTTTGAGTGCTGGGAATGGCTGGGACTCTGACTGATACAGAAAGCCAGCATGGCTAAGGAAAAGAGGGCCAAATTGGAAGTCCTGCGGCTTTACTTTTGGTTCTAGCTCAGGTAGTATTTTGCTAAGTGACCTTGGGTAAATCCTTTTTGCTCTCTGGATTGCAAATGCCTAATCTGTAAAAAAAAAAAAAGTGGTTGAACAAAATCACAGAACTTAGCAATTTTTGCTCACGTGCTTCCAAAAGAATTCTGAAAAACCATATAATCACGTATTTTAAAAATTTGTCATCAGAGTGTTAAATAGTTGTAAAGGATGTAATGTCCTGCGTATTGTAAATATTAGTGTTTAAAAATAAAACTGTTACTTCACTCTTTAAAATATATCCAATGGAATTTAAATATCATACTGATTTTATATCCCTCAACATCCATTAAAAAAAATAGATGAACAAACTCTTCACAGTTAGAAATTTTACAATGTTCTTTTTCTCCTTTAAATCATTTTTTCCATTCCACTTCCCTCACAGTTTTATAGGAATGTAATATATTCTTCTGCTTGTAAGTCTCATATGGATCATCTTGGCATAGTCTCTAAATCAAAAATATGTTTGTAGATGGAAATTGAAAAATGTTTATATTTCCTGTGATTATAAGGCTCTAAGGGTTAAGCATTTTCCTGAATTAAGTCATCAACACAATTAATTTTAGGATATAATTGATCAAAATTTTGGTAATTGTTAAAGCTAAAAAGTAAAATGAGTGGAAATTCATTAAAATTAATGGAGGGATTGTGGTGTCTTGATTAAAGGAAACTCTGCTCCCCAACATTTGGAGTCAGGCCTCTATTTCGTGCCCTCTTCCTCCCGCCCCCAACCCAGGGTTATGCACCCAGGGCAACACCCCACAGTAAGATCTGGATGTGTAAGGGATGCACCTTTATTCTGTCAAATGGGAGAAGGGCAACCAAGAAAGGGAAGGTGGGAGAGGAGAACCAGATTTGTGCCTTCACATCAGAGCTCTCAGGCAGGTCAGTTGTAGGAAATCACACAAACAGCCGTTGAGGTCTAGAAACGGATTCTCTTAAAACTCTCTGTGTCGACTGCTCCTAGGAAATTGGATCCCCAGTGGGTATGTCCTCTACTTTAAAAGGCATCTCTGAATGGGAGCTTTCACAGAGTCATATTTAAGAAAGCCAGTTCTGCAGTCAGACAGCCTCAACATGAATGTGCTGCGTGACTTGGGCAACATCATCCACTGAAGCTTCATGCCTCAGTTTCCTCATCTCTAAAATGGGGGTGGATACAGCTCTACCTCACAGGGATTTTTTAAAGAATTAATTGAGGTAGTACGTGTAAAGCACCTGGAATACGGCAAATGGTTTATGCAGAAAGGATTCATAGGATTGTGGAGGTTCCTCCCAGCCCTGACACAGTCTGGGAAGGGCCTGAGATCCACTGAATGGGATCTGTTTTCTTCCATTAAGCCTCCCACTTTAAGGCAATGAGATGCCACTGTAAATGTCCTGATGTCCCTGAATGAAAATCAGAATACTCAAGGTTCTTTAGCTCTGCTTTTGGGGTAAGTTTTACTATCTATGGAGGTTTTTCCAGTATTTCCAAAAAAGCGTCAGTCACTATTTATCCCTAGGTCTTGACCTTTGCTCTCTCGGAGAAGGTGATATTTCCAGTGCATTCTCATGGTGGAAGAAAGGGGCCGTGGGGCTGTAGGTTTACAGACCCACTTGACTGTCTTAATAGGGCTCCCCTATTTCTCAGAGAGATAATCATAATCATGCTATGTGCAGGGTGTGAGCCCAGAAAATGACACAGCCTGCTTTCCAGGAATGAGAATAAAGTATACAATCACTCATACCCTCCTGGAGAAACTGGGGTTGCTCAGGCGCCAGTTTTGAATCACACAAGCCAATATTTGAGCTCTCTGCCAGAGAAACAGAGAGAGACATTGATATGCTAAAAAGTTGCTAACTGAGTCAGTTGTGCTGTCACCTGCTCTGATGTGACTTTTGTGCTAACATTATTGCTCAGACACTAGGCCTGCACAATGCCTACCCTGCTGACTGCCACTTTGCCACCAGAATGTGGGCCTCCCGAACACACGGGCAGGCTGAGGTCTGAATTATCAGTTTCATTTCCCACTGATACAGAGGAACGCTGCTATTTTCCCTTTTGAAAGAAACCGTTTGTGCATACTGCCTCCGGTTTGGTTCCCTTCTTTACCATCGTTCAGAGCACAACTTTAATTTATGGAGTCTCGGACAGATTTATCTAAATGATTTTTTATTTTGAAATTTAATTTCATTCTAACATTTTTTTGAGAAGAAAGAAAATTGGTGATAAGTATGGTAGATTGATTGCATTCATGGTTCCAATTCTTTATTCCTCCCTGTATCCATGCCCCATGCCATGTAAATGTGCACTATTCTTCTGCTTGGACTCTGGGCCCAGCTGTGCAACTTGCTTTGGTCCATGGGATGCTCACAGACGTGACTTAAACAGAGGCTTATAATGTGCTTGTGTAGTTGGGCTTGTCTGCTTTTCCACTCTGCCATGGCCAAGTGATCTTGCCTGGGCTAGCCTGCGGGAGGATGAGAAATGTGTGGATCAGAATCATGTGGCCCTAGTTGTCCCAGCCATGGCCAACACAGATCAGCCAAGAGCCAGCCAAACCCAGCCGTGTGGACAAGCCCAGTCAAGGCAGAAAAACCTTTCAACGGATCAACAAACTCAAGAATTAAATTCATGCCAATTATCTGAAGCCACTGAATCTTGGGGCAACAGATAGCTGGTAGCATGTTGGCAGACTTGCCTTCCAGGAGCAAAATTCAAGGGAATACTGAATCTACATGCAATACCTCTCAAGGACTCTGGAAATTGGGAGAATTAGAGGAAGGAGGGAATCTTACCAGGGAGGCTCAAATGCTTCTACCTTGCAGGTGGGAATCTACATGAGTGAGGTTCAGGACAGCAAAGTGAATATGAACACAGGCTCTGCAGTTGGACCCCTGGATCCAAAACTCAGATCCATGTAGGAGCTCTGTGTCCTTAGGCAAGTTACTTTACCTCTTTGTGCCTCAGTTTCCTCATTTATAAAACAGGAAGGATAATGAGTAGTACCTACCTCATCAAGTTGTTATAAAGATTGATGGTTTTAATGCACTTAGAACAGCTCATTGCAAGCCCTAGGTAAGTATTTGTTAAATAAATAAATAAAATATGACCTCATTTATACCCACAGGCTAGTAAGGCCTGGGGGACTTCTGGATTACATTCCTCTTTTGGTAGGAAGCATACCTTCAGATTATGGAAGGACTGTTTCTCATTTCATATAGTCAAACTTCTGAAAAGCTGAATGCATATGCAACAGCTCTCAAAAATCTAAGGAAAAAACTGTTCTCTTTTGGAAAATTCACTCTATTGTGTGAATATCCTCAGCTCAGTTAATTCACCTTACTAAGTTCTGGAGTAGTGCTCAACATGAGATTTCAGGAAGGATGGCAGAAAGGCATGGTTTAAGAGGCCAGGAAGGATTTCCATTCCAAATTACTGAAATAAAAATTGTGGCGCATAGAGAAGTAATCCTCAACATGCATTTATTATCTCACAATTTCTGTGGGTCAGGAATCTGCTTTTGGGTCTCTTGTGAGGCTGCCAGCAATGGCTGGTGTCTCACTGAAGGCTCAACTGGGGGAAGATCTGCTTCCAAGTTTGCTTACCTGATTATCCACAGGACTCAGTTCCCTCTGAGTCATTGGAATAAGTACTAAGTTTCCTAAGCGGCGTTGGCCAGAAGCTGTCCCCAGCTCCTTGCCATATGGGACTCCTTAATGTGGCAAACTTGCGTCATCAAGACAGCAAGGCTGAGTTTACCAGACAGAAAGAAGTTATAGTCTTCTGTAATATAACCATGGAAGGGACAGCCCATAATTTGCATTATTCTACTGATTAGAAGCAAGTCTCACCCTCACTCAATGGGAAGGGATTATGCAAAGTCATGAATACCAGGAGGCAGGGATAACTGGGGGTCACCTTAGAGCCTGCTTGCCTGGCTGCCTACAAGAGAGGCTGCACATGGCCTCTCAGTGTGGCTGAGCTTCCTCACAACATGGCGGCTTCAAGGAAGTTGGGTTTCTTACATGACGACCCAGGGCTCCAAGTATGAGCATTCTAATGTGTACAATGGAAGCTACTGTGTCTTTCATGCTTCTGTCTAGGAAGTCATGCAACATCAGTTCAAAGATTCAGATTCAGAGAGAAGAGAATTAGACTCTAGTTCTTGAGGAGGAGAGGCAAAGTCACATTGTAGAAGAGCATGTGGAATGGGAGACATTGTGGTGGCCATCTTTGAGCTCTGTCACACCTCTGATGCTGTTATCCCAACCTTTTGGTAAAGTCTGAAACTATGGTTCAGCTTTATGTAGGGCGGTAGTGGAGAATAAAGGGAAGACATAATAAAAAGAAGTGTGGTCTGTGAAAAGGGACCATATAATTTATTATCCAAACAGTGACACTATTGAGAATAAAAGGAGTGCTATTCATAATCTTGCTGGGACAAGAGGCAGAAGTCAGAACTGTTCAGGGCAAAGTAGGATGCCTGGTCAGCCCGGTCCTGCCCTCATTCTCCTTGCTCCTGGAGCCTGTGTGGAGGAAGAATCATCCTAATGGGTAGACTTTGCCTGGGAGTCTCAGGTGGTGGGACAGTGGTTCTTCACAGCAGTGGGACTAAGAGCACTGTAGAGGAGCCCATCATGCTCAGGAACAAAGCAGTCAGGAAGGTGACCCTGGAGGAATGCAACACAAATAGATTTTTTTCAGTTACAATGGACAATGTCCTTACTCAAACTGGCTTAATAAAACAACCCCCCCGCAAAGGGTATAATTGATTCACACAATTAAAAAGCCAAAGGAAGTATAGCTTCAGGTCTGGCTGGATCTAGGGGTTCTAACTGTCACCAGGACTATATCTTCCCACCTCTGGGCTCTGTTTCCTCTCTGTTAGGTATCTTCAGGGACGCTTTTACTACACAGTAGCCCCTGGCTCCACTGGACTTAAACTATATCCTCTCAGTAATCTTAATGGAAAGGGAAACTTTGCATTCCATATTCTTGAAAGTGATCTCATTAGTTTGGCCTGCCATGTGACTATTCCTGAACCAACCTGGGACAAAGGGGATGAAATACATTGATTGGCCAGGCCTAGGTCAGTTGCTGATGGCACTCATAGGTGAGTATAGAAACTCCACTCAGAATACAGAAACGGAGCATGGTGGAGATCTTGTTCTCCAAGGAACGTTGCGATTCTGTTACTAGAATGAGGTGCAATGGAGAACGGATGATCTCTGCAGCCCTCTTTCCACAAAAAAACTAGAAGAGGGTAACTTTCAAGAGGGAAGAGAGAAACAGGTCTTTAGATTTAACTGCCAGTTGCCAGACCTGGCCAATTCTGGCATTTACTTCTCAGGACAGCTCTGTAAATTCAGTGAAATCAATGGTCACATTACTCATTTAACAGATGCAGAAACTGCAGCAGATTGGAGGGAATATGTGTCAGTTATCTGCTGCCACAATAATGCTGCATAACAAACCACCCCAAAACTCAGTGATATAAAATAATAAGCATTTATTTAACTCATGAGTCTGTGGCTTGGGGATTTAATCTGAATGGTTCTCCTAATCTAATTCTGGGGGTGGCTGGCTGTTGGCTGGGCACTCACACATACTGTGGTCAGCTGGGACAACCAAACTGTTTCACCTTACTTTCCTAGTCTTCCAGCAGGCTAGCTGGCATATATTCTCGTGGTAAAGGCAGAAATGCAAGAGTGAGTGCAAACCCAGATGTACAAATACCTTTAAAGCCTCTGCTTATGTGAAATTTGCTAATATACCATTGGCCAAAGCAAGTCATGTGGGGGAAAACTCAGGATCAAGGGATGGGGAAATAGACTCCACCTTCTTAGGGAGAAGAACTGCAAAGTCACATGAGAAAGAGGGATAGATACAGGTTTTAATGTAATCAGTCCACCACAGAACAAAAGGGAAAGTGTAATAAGCCCATGATCCTTTCAGATCACTAAAGATAAACATATGAATTTTGTTTCTCAATAAACTTGGGATAAAAGTCATAAAGGATGATCATTGTTCTAGCTTTATTAAAGCAGCTTTAAAAAATGTTCCTCCTTCAGCTGCTGTAGAAAACGTTATGGTGGGTCCTCAAAAAATCAAACATAGCATTACCATATGATCCAACAATCCTTTTCTGGGTATGTACCCAAAAGAAGTGAAATCAGAGATTTGAACAGAAATTTGCAAAATAATATTTATAGCAGCATTATTCACAATAGCCAAAAGGTGGAAGCAACCCAATGCTTGTCAATGGACAAATGGATAAACAAAACGTGGTATATCTATACAATGGAATGTTTTCAGCCTTAAAAAGGAATGGAATTCTGATACATGCTATATCATGAATGAACCTTGAAGACATGTTAGGTGAAATAAGAGGGACAATAAAGGACAAATATTGTACGAATCCCACTTATATGAGGTCCCTAAAATAGTCAAATTCACAGTGACAGAAGGTAGAATGGTGGTTACCAGAGGCTGGGAGGAGGTAATAGAAAGTTATTGTTTAATGGGTACATAGTTTCAGTTTGGGATGATGAAAAATTCTGGAGATGAATAGTGGTGATTCATAACAATGTGAATGTACTTCATGTCACTGAACTGTACACTTAAAAATGGTTCAATTAGTAAATTTTACCACAATAAGAAAAAGAAGTTCCTTCCTTTATGCTGATCTTCAAGGTTTTGACTGAGCCAACAGCCAATCAGCTAATACTTTCGCTGGCTAACCTAACATATGGGTATGCCGGCCGTTTAGAAACTATGAACCTGGTCCTCTCCTCTTGAACCTCATAGTCAAGTTGGGGAACTGGAATATTAAAATCATGAGGATAGCAAGGCCCAGAGTTTACAATATTGTATTATCAATAATACAAGACAACTTGGGCTCCATGTCAAGTGATGGCCAATAACTGCTACAGAACTGGAAAAGCTTGTTAAAAATACAGACATGGGCCCCTCCAGAGCTGTTAATTCAGAATCTTAGCAGTGTTAAGGGTTGGAAATCTGTCTTTTTCACAAGCCTCATAGGTGATTCAGATGTACAGCCAGGTTGGAAATCCCTCTAAACTATACCCAGACTAATTCTAGAAAAAAAAAAAATGACCCGTTTGAAGAATTAAGTCTTATTGGGGACATTGAAAACTGAAAAATTTGAAAAAAATTTTACTGGGTAGAAATAAGCAGCAAAAAACAGCATTGACAAAGACTAATACTGCATATAGTAAAGATTGTTATTGACTAAAATATGGATGGAAGACCCTAAATCTTCTTGACAAAATTTAATGAGGACAATTTTTAAAAATTTATTTATTTATTTAATTTACTTATTGGCTGTGCTGGGTCTTTGTGGCTGCACACGGGCTTTCTCTAGTTGCTGAGAGCGGGGGCTAATCTTCACTGTGGTGCGCAGGCTCCTCATTGGAGTGGCTTCTCTTGTTGTGGAGCATGGGCCTAGGTGCGTGGGCTTCAATAGTTGTGGCACATGGGCTCAGTAGTTGTGGCTCGCAGGCTCTAGAGCACAGGCTCAATAGTTGTGGCGCATGGGCTTAGTTGCTCCGTGGCATGTGGAATCTTCCCAGGGCAGGGCTTGAACCTGTGTCCCCAATGCAGGCAGATCCTTTACCACTGCGCCACCTAGGAAGTCCCTTGACAAAATTTAGATTGCAGCATTTGCCTGGGAAAATTGAACCTGGTAGGACTAAGAGTCACAAGAGAAAACTCATGTTGTTAGAAAAAAAATTAGCAATTTTTGATGGGGACAAACCACTGATCAATGAATCAAATTTTGTTGTCAAATATACATTGAAATGAGATAATTCTGATGAGAGAAATGTCAGGGTAGGCTTCTATCTTTTTCGAATACTTCATACATATTACTTTTCTTAATTTTTTATCTTGAAATCATTTCAAAGTTACATGGAACAGTTGAAAGAATAGTACAAATGACTCTTGAATACCCTTTACCCAGATTTGTAACTGTTAACATGTGGTCACATATTATTGCTTTATCTCATATATATATGTGTGATGTATGTTCACATATAGACACATAGGTAGATATGTATATGCACATATAAATAATTTGTTGTCTTGAACCATTTGAGAGTTGCAGACATCATGTCCCTGTACATCAAAAGTGTGTACTTTCTAAGGGCAAGAAATCATCTTATATGATCCAGAACATCTATGAGGGTGAGTCAAAACTTATCTGCGCTCTGGCTGTACAATTTATTTTGATTAACTTTTAGAAAAGACAAATACATCGAGGGGGGGGAGTCAAGGAAGGGAGGGAATACGGGGATGTGTGTATAAAAACAGATGATTGAACTTGGTGTACCCCCCCAAAAAATAAAATTAAAAAAAAAAGACAAATACAGCATTTTTGACATAATCTCCTTGCTTTTCAATACACTTTGTCCATCTGTCAACAAGCTTTCGTATTCTCTCACTAAAAAATGTTTTACGCCGAGCTGCGAGCCACGAATGCACCGCTGTCTTCACTTCTTCATCGGAAGTGAATCTTTGTCCTTGTAGGGCTACATTCAGGGGACCAAACAGGTGAAAGTCCGATGAAGCAAGATCAGGGCTACGGGGAGGATGCTTTAACACCTCAAAACTAAGTAATTCACGACAGACTTAGGTTTTGAAAAGTTTGTATGAGATGGGTACAGAAAAGACTCATGGAAGAGCATAAACAGAAGTGTTTGGATATCTGCAAACAAAATTTGGACCAATACTCTAAGGAAGGTGAAAGTTTCTTAAAGAGAATCATTACTGGTGACAAGACATGGATTCATCACATTGAGCCTGAGAGTAAACGGCAGAGTATGGAATGGAAACATCCTTAATCGCCGACCAAGAAAAAGTTTAAAAGTCAACTAGCAGCTGGAAAATTGATGCTTACAGTTTTCTGGGATTCTCAAGGGCTAGTATTGGAACATTATCAGGAAAAAGGTTCAACAATTAACAGTGCTCATTACAGTGAGATGCTTATTGAAGAGCTGAAGCCTAAAGTTTGGATTAAACGCAGAGGACTGCTATCCAAGGGCGTTGTGATCTTGCGTGACAATGCACGTCCGCACGCTTCTGCCCACACTGTCCACACTCTGCAAAAACTTTGTTCTGAGGTGTTAAAGCATCCTCCCTATAGTCCTGATCATGCTCCATTGGATTTTCACCTGTTTGGTCCCCTGAAAGCAGCCCTACGAGGACAAAGATTCACTTCTGATGAAGAAGTGAAGACAGTGATACATTTGCGGCTCGTGGCTCAGCCTAAAACATTTTTTAGTGAGAGAATACAAAAGCTTGTTGACAGATGGACAAAGTGTATTGAAAAGCAAGGAGATTATGTCAAAAATGCTGTATTTGTCTTTTCTAAAAGTTAATCAAAATAAATTGTACAGCCAGAGTGCAGATAACTTTTGACTCACCCTCATATCAAGTCAGAAATTTAACATGGATAAATACTATTATCTAATATCCTAGCATATTCAGATTTCACCAACTGTCCCCATAACGTCCTCTATAGCAATTTTTTTTTCACTCTGATTTAGGGTCCAATTCCAGATCACTCTTTGCCTTTAGTGGTCGTATTTCTTTAATCTCTTTTAATTTGAAACAGTTCCTCAGCCTTTGTTTGTCTTTCATAACACTGACATTGAAGAGTACAGGCCAGTTGTTTTGTAGAATGCCTCTCGATCTGGGTTCGTCTGATGTTTCCTCATGGTTAGATTTGGGTTATGCGTTTTTTGGCAGGAATTCTATGTGAGTGTCGTTGGTTCTTGCTGCCTCACATAGGAAGGTACATCATGTCCATTTGTCCATTTGCTAGTGAAGGATAGATTCCGCTTTACCTTCTGTGCCTCACTCTCCTCATCTGTTTGTGCAGATAAGTCAGGAGAATAATCCAACAGTGCCACAACTGAGCAGTCATTTCAGACAGACTCCACCCACTGGACTGTGGGCAAATAAAAGCCACACATGCGATCCTGTCATGATTAATTCTGATCATCGCTAGTATCTGGGATGCCTAATGTGTGCTGGCACTCATCATTTTTTTAACCTTCATACAAAAGATGAATATACATATTATTATTCCCATTTGACAGTTAAGGAAACTGAGGCTTAGAGACAGTAGTGTGATGTGCTCTGGCTTGCATGGCTGGAAAGGGGCTGAGCTGGGATTTGAGCCTGGTCTGGTCTGGTCCAGAGCCTGAACCCTGCACCATGCCACACTGTCAGTTAATCCCCTTTGCAAGTGTACCTCATGGCAGAAAGGACAGATTAAAGCCTCCTTTGGGGACCTCCAGATGGCATATGGGAAAAACAAGATAGACCAGCTCCCTGCCATCTTCGTTCCTCTCCCTCCTTCCCCTGGCCTGGGTCCTCCTCCCTTCTGAGATCCAGCAGAACTAAGGTCAGGATTGTCGCCACAGTTGGGGGCATAGCCTGCTGGACATGGGGCAGCTGCATCCAAAGCTGATTTTGTTCCCTTCTTGGCTGGATAATGCTGTTCAAACGAGGTGACTCCATCCCAGCCCCACCCAGGACGCTGAATTTCCCCATATATGTTCAAGTGGAAATGAGCTGGGACTAGTAATAGTAACTACTTTGCATTGAGTGCATAACATGAATTAATGCTTTAAATCACCCTGTATGTTAGGAACCTTATTGTGCCCATTTTTGCAGATGAGAAAACTGGGGCTTTTATGGTGGCTAAGGTCACAATCTGGTGAGTACAGAGCAGGGATTCCTACACAGATCTAATTGCTGAGACTGGATGAGATCTTTACCAGGATGCTAGACTTTCTCTAGGCTTCATAGGATGGCAGGCACATGGAATAGATTTTTGAAACACGTGCTACATTTTACTGTGTTTGCTATTGAATCCATGGATGGGCTACTCAGATTCGGCCTTAATTCTGATTCTTGCTCTGGGCCATCAGCTTGATCTCTTCTCTTTTGATTTGCGAGTCTTGTGTCCTGGGCCTTCATTCTTTCTGACTTTTCCTCCCTGGGGGACTGCTAAGGCCTCAAGTACCTGTCTCTCACCATGACTTGCAAGGACCTCTCCTAAGGAAATAAATTGATGCCACATCTTCCCAACTTCTTCTTTTGTGGGGGAGGGGAGGCAGAAAAGGAAGGAAAAGAAGAAAATTCCACAGTCAAAGAAAGACGATTTAATGAAACTGTCGATTTTTGTTTTGTTTTGTTTCATTTTTCGTTTTTTTGGCCACTTGGATTGTGGGATCTTAGTTCCTTGAACAGGGATTGAACCCAGGTCCTCGGCAGTGAAAGCGCTCTGTCCTAACCACTGGACTGCCAATCGCCAGAAATTTCCACGGGGCAGCGGGCGCACTGTGAGCAGAGGCCTGCCTGAGAGTCAGACTGGGCTGCCACTGGCTGGTTTGGCCAAGGACTTGAGCCTCAAATCCCCCATCTTTCAAACAGGGGTGACTGTAACTTCTCTGCCCATCTCAGAGAAGTCGTGGATCAAATAAGAAATCCTGCCATCTTGTTTGATAAATTGCTAAGAGATTGTGTAAGACTGGATTGTGAGGTTCTCTCCTATCATGTAGAGACTTAGGGAGCCCGAGTCCCCCTGGCAGGGGTTTCACAAAAGAGCATTGTTTAGGCTTAAAAAAGAAACTCAGCTTCAGGAAGAAGACACCATTTTGTGAAGTTCCTGCCGTCATTCTGTTCCACACCCTTAAGAACCTACTCTTTCACTCTAAAGTCATCTTCTCCACCAAGATCTACCCACGAGATTTTAGCCAAGACCCAGGTTCTTTTTCAAACCCAAAGGCTATTTCTGGGGCATTTCCTGTCTCCCCGTTCCCCTCAGCTGCCTGTGACAGAAGCGTGACATCTACCTTGTACTCTCACCTGACAAAATCTCAAAATCTCACCATTCTCAATCCCTGATTACCTCAAAATCTCCAGATTCCACCAGGAGGACATGTAGCTTTTAGTGAGTTTTTATGTCAGGCCCTGGACTGAGCCCCTTTAGGCCCCTAACCTCAGCAAATTCTCACTGTCCTCGATGAGGTTCAACATTTAATGGGTCTTTCCAGCCTGCCACACCTCCTTCCCTCAGGGATGGGTCTCTGAAGTCTCCATGCGTTACGTGACACTGTTCCCCTTGCTCATCAATGACTGGCTCCTGGTGGCATCTGAGTCAAGCTCAGCCAACCACATTCTCTGTCCTGGGAATTTGGGTTGGAACAGGGACACCAGTCAGCACCCGTTGGCACTGAGGCCATTTTGTCTGTGTGCCCAGAGAGGCACCTACCTGGAGAGGGGCAGAAAGGAAGAGGGGCAGAGAGAGACAGAGAGAATGAATTGGAATTGAGACGTCCGGAGATCTGTGGCGCAGAGTGATGGAGAGAGAGAGCCTGGTTCCTGATGATTTTCTAGTTCCTGGCTCCAAGCCTCTGGAGGCTTCATTTCATTTCCTGCCCTTGGGTACCATGATTTAATTTAATAAAATAACACCTTTTTTTGTTAAGCATGATTTTGTTCCTACTGGTTACAACTAAAAGAGTGTTGATAAGCCTGGTAGGCTTTATGGTCCCCATTTTACAGAGACAGAAACTAAGGCATGGAGATTAAGCCAGGAACCCAGGGTCACACAGCTAGTCAGTGGCTGAGGCGGGAAACACATCTCTGCTTCCAGTAGCTGACGTGTATGGAGTGCTTTCTTCATACCCGGCACTTTCTAAAAGCTTTATGTGTATTACCTCATTTCATCCTCGAAGCACCCCTACTGTCAGCACCATTTGAAGGATGGGGAAATAGAGGCAAGGGGAGTGTGAGTTGATCGCTTGAGATCAGGTAGCATTTGAGGGCCAGAGCCAGGGTTGGGACCCAGGCAGTTGACATCATAGCCTGGGCTCTTAGTAATTAAAGCAGTGCTGGTGCTGGGGAGCAGTGGGCTGGGGATGGAAGGGGTCAGAAGTTTCTAGAATTTGATGAACAGGTATGTCGAATTGAATCATGGACACTTAGAGCATGGGTAAGCTCTTGGAGGTCCCTACTGGACTATGTTTCCACCAAATGTAAGTGTCTGTTCTCAGTAGCTCTGACTGACGGTCTTCCTGCCCCTGTGATATCGTGGTGCCTGTTGCCACCATTGAGCAGGTCTTGCCCTGCCCTCGGGCTCTCCCTAAATACTCCCTGTCCTTCCCCCCGGCCACTCCATCCCTGCTTGTGGGAAGTCTACTCTTAGTTGACCTCCTGAACAGGGATAAATCACAGCTCTGGGTGACAGCATCGTTTCCACTGTGGTTTGGGATATGTGTGCGTTCATTCAGAAATCGGATTTTGTCAGGAAGATATAAAGCCCAGTCTTTGTCCCCTGAGCACATACACTTTGTGGCCCAGGAGGGACAAAGTGAAGAAGGGACAGACCCTCCAGTGCCAGGATGCTGTGGAGGACACGCCTCCCTCCCCTCGGTGGTGTTGAATGCGCTCTACACTCTCTGCCCAGATGTGCTCATGGAGGAGAAGGCCCAGTTCCTGCAGCCTTGGGTGGTAGAGAAGCAGAAAAGGCTTGCAGTGATTCTAGAAAGGGAAGGCTGAGAAGGACCCATGAGGATTTTCCAGGCCTAGAAAGTCATTCCAGGTTAGGGTCACTAACCCTTTTGCGAAATCAGTGAAAGCCAGAGATTTTCTTCCCCAAAATGCACATGTTAGAGATAAATTTGCTTAAGTCATAAAATTTCTTAGTTCATGGATCCCCAAACCTACCTAAGGACACTATTTAAGAATCCCTGATCTAGAGAGACTCTGCCATCCGATTAAGACCCAGAGAGGAAGGATGCTTCTCCCCAGCCCTCCCGCAGGATGTTATTCCTCTCGGAATCTTCACCGACCTCCTTGGGCTGGGGTGGGCCTTGTCTCTTTCTCTTGTGCCTGTGCATTTTGCTGGTGGCACTACATGACAACGGCTCTTCAAATGTGGTCTTCAGAGCAGCGGCAGCAGCAGTAGCAGTATCAACTGAGACTTGTTAGAGATGCAAATTCTTGGTCCCTATCCCTGACCGGCTAAATCAGAAGTCACAGCCAGTGTTGGAACAGGCCCTCAACTGTGATTCTGAGGAGGGCTCATGTTTGAGAAGGGCTGCTGCAAGCAATCCTCTTTCTGATCGTGCGGCTGCCCTACTAGACACAACATGCCTGGCACCTAGTAAGTGCTCAATGAATGTTGATCGGATCATGCTTTCCTGACTCCCAGGGCAGGATTTTTTCCCTTGGTACCCGATAGCTCTCAGCCATGGTGACTGAGACCCAAAGTTATTTTGGATCCAGTTTCTTTCTACTCCAGGGCCTTAAGTCAGGTGTGGCTCCACTAGGCAGAGTAGGGGGTCTGGTCTTGAGACAGGTGCCCAGTAACCTTCACACAGGGATGGAGCCAGAAAGGCATCAAACATGGAGCATTTCTCTGCGTAACAGGGCCTCAGCCATCTGGTGGCTGAGAGGCAGACGGGCAGGGGGCTGCGTGGTCTGTTCATATGTCCCCGGCTCATGGGAGCCCAACACTGCCAAACTCCACAGGCTGCCCTGCTCTCCTCGTGCCTGCCCTACACCAGCCTTGGCAGAAGCTGCCAAACTTTTGCCAGGGACACACTTGCCAGGCTGGCAGGGAGAAAAATGGCCACTTTTTATTTTCAACGACTCTCCAGCTTTTGGGGTGGTGGGGGAATGGTTCAGAGATTCCTCTTAATCTTGTGCATGTGTTTGGTCTGGAGAAGAGTGTGTCTCAATTCTCTGTAGGGCTAAATTCTCACATTTTCATTCTTTAGGGTGAGGCAGTGTCTTCTATACAATCTTTTAGTTTCCAGACATTTAAAACATAACTTTTCTAGAGGATGCAGGGAAAAAAATTCCTGTAATTCTTCCTGTCTCATATTGACCCAACCCCTTATATATTAAAAAAAAAAACCCAAACCCAAAACCAAAAAAACCCATTTGATTTTTTAAGGTGGGGGCAGAGAAAAGATAGTTTACCCTTAATTTCCAATATTTTTATTTTAAAAAAGTATCTTTCTATTTTTCTCTTGGGGAGGGCTAAAGAAAGATTTCTCTCATCTCATATTTATGAAGTTCTTCAAATTTTTATTCTAAAATAATCAGTCGATTGTGGGAGATGTAGGATGAATCAATAATCCCTTCCATTCCTATATGGGGCAGATCTTTCAAACTTTTAATTTTTTTTTTTAATTTGATTTTTTTGGAAAGTGAGGAGGAAACGGGGATGGGGGGTGGGATCCCTTCTAAACCTTCCCAAGTTACAAGAAGGTAGTTCCCGAATTTAAAAGTAATCTGATATTTTAGGGTGTTGGATAGAAATATTCTTAATTCACATAGTGTTTCACAAATTTTTCTTTTCAAAATCAACTTGATTGGGGGATGTGGGTGGGTGGGTGGGGGTCTCACCCCCCCCTTACCCTTTCACTCATCATGTCTTACACGCGGCCAGTTCTTCAAACTTTTATTTTTAAAATAAATACGTTAAAAAATTTGACAGAGGTAGAGAGAAACATTCTCTTTATCCCGCATTTCACATACAAGCAGCTCCTCAAATATTTATTTTTAAAATCAATCTGATTGGGGGGCCAGAAAGAGTCCCCTTACCCCTCCTGCCTGACAGAGGGCTAGTTCTTCAAACTTTTATTTTTCAATTACATTGGATTTTTTTGGAGGGACGGCAAGGGCAGTAGGAATATCCCCATTGAGCCTTGCGAGTCTTCCACAAGGCCAGGTTTTCAAACTTTATTTAAAAAATCAATCTGATTTTTTGGGGGGTGGGGGGGGAGCCGGAGAGTTCCCATTAACCCCTTGTGTTCCGCCCAGAGGCGGCTCCCCGAAACTTTTTCTGCAACGTGAAAATGACCTCTCCGAGGGGCTGGAGAGCGGGGGCAGGGCAGGAGGGGGGCGCGGGGAGAGCCGGGCGCGGCGCGGGAAAGTTTGGGGGGCGGGTGCGCCGCGGCCCGGGGGCAGCCGGGCGGGCGGGAGCGGCGCGCCCGGGGGCCGGCCGGCTTTGTGTGCGGCGCGGAGGCCGGCGGCGCGGAGGCCGAGGCCGAGGCCGGGAGCTCGCGGGCCGCGCGGCGAGGCCGGCCCGGGGGCGGGCAGGGCGGCGGGGGGCGGCCGCGGCCCCGCGAGGGGCGGCTCGGCGGCGGCGGCGGCGGTGGCCGGCGCGGGCCGGGGGTGGGGGCGAGGGCCGGGCGCCCCCCCCGCCCCCGCGCGCCCCCAGCGCCCCCGCCCCCCCTGCCTGAGCGGGGCGGGCGGAGGAGGGAGCGGCGGCGGCGGCGGCGGCGGCGGCATTGGCATTGTGCGCGCACCAGCAGCCCGGCCCGGGAGGAGCAGGACGCGCCGGGGCCGCCTCCTCCCGCGCGGACCCATGAACCAGCCGGGCGGCGCGGCGGCTCCGCAGGTACGACGGGGGGCCGGGGGCATGCACCGCGCGGGGGACCCCGGGGGGCCGGGGCCCGGGGCGCTGCGCCACTTCATTGCAAGATTTGCAGAATGCAAAGTGCCTGGGCACGTTTGCGGGCTTTTTTGTGGGCGCAAACGGGAGGGTCGGGGTCTGGAGAGCCCCCCCCCGGGCGCCGCGGGGTGTGAGGAGGGTGGGGGTGACGCGGGGTTTTTTTCGGGGCCCCCCCCCCGGCACCCCCTCCAGCCCCGGGCTCGGACCGGAGCCCAGAAAACAAAGCGGCGAGAGAACAGAGCAGCCATTTCAGTTTGGACAATTCACATTTTGCAAAAATGCAACCCCTTCCAGCTCTCCCCCCTCCCCCCTAAATTTGCAATTTCCCCCTGACCTTCTGTGCGCTCGGGGTCCCTGATGATCCCCCGGGAGGTCTTTCCCCCCTAGCCCCCTATCTTTGCAACAATCTTTTTTTTTTTAGGCCATATTTCCCTTTCTCAATTTTTTTTTCTAATTTTTCTTCAAACGGTAGTTTTTTCCCATTAAAACGACGCCACCTAGAGGATACTATTTTGTAAATAAAAAAAAGAAATTAAAATTGAAAAGAAATATTTTTTATTTCTTATTTTTTCAAAAGTTTGCTCTGTAAGCCAGTGGAGGGGAAAGAGATTCTTTTTTATTCTTTTTGCGGGTGACAATTTTCACTTTGATCTTTCCAGGAGCATAGAGACAGTTTTTATTTCTGAAGCCAAATCCAGATAATATGTAAATGAAAATTAAGCTGGAATTTGAATGAATTCAGTTTTTGAAGGGGAGAAAGCAAAAAGCCTTCTAAAACCAGAGTCAATTTGGCTGCCCAACTCATTTTAGTTTGAGAAAAAAACTATTTGAGATGAGGAAAGGAGGGAAATTGTGGAGTTTAGGGGAAACTGGGAGAATTGGCTTTATTGAAGCAATTAGAAATTGTACTTCATTGTAATTTGGAACTTGTTTAGCTCAGCAGGCAAAAAAGACTAATTTCGCCATTTGGCAGTATTTAAAGTTTTTCTGCGTTCAAGAAGGAAGGATTTAAAAGAGAAAATAGACCCTAAAATGTTGGCTTTGGACACACCCAAAAATTGTAGGTTTTTTTTTTTTAATTTTTCATTTACATTTTACTGCATTTAAATCTCAAGGTTCTAAAGAAAAACAGAAACTGGAAAAGTTAGAGTGAAATCCTGCCTTTTTTCCCCTGCATTTGTTGGGTTTTGTTATTTTTTTTTTGTTTTGATGGAATAATTAAGACTGTTTTCTGATTTTGTTTCCTGAAAGGTCTAGGCATTTCTTTTTTTGTTGTTGTTTTATCCAGAAAATGTCAGAAACCTTTTCTGACCAATATTCATTGGGAAAAAAATGTAAATTCATTACATTATATAAATTGAGTAGCCCACAGATTTGTAGGAGAGACCGCCATTAAAATAAGATATGCATAATTAACATTATTATGAAAAAACTAACAGTGGATTCACAGAAGCTCATTTTTTATGACATGCAACTGAATCAGTTGATAAAGACAAGGGTTGAGGAATCCTTGGTAGGAAGAAAATTTTCCTTTCTGTGTGCTTGCTCAATCTTACAATTTGAAAATTTTATTATTAAAAAAAATATACATCCAGATTGGTTTTAGGCCTCTTCGATTGTGATGTGGGGTTGGTAGTTTATTAACATTTGGTATTCTTCACAAATTTGATTACCTTCAAAGGGGGAAAAATCCATTAATCTTGATCATGGGGGGAGGGGGGGTCTGTGATTTTGTTTTTTTAAAGCGCAAATTTTACTGACCTAAGAAGGAAAAGATAAAAGAGTGAAGAACAGAGAGGAGGTGAAAATTCTGATTTTTATCCATCTTGTCTAGTGAAATACTTACTTTGCTGAAAAAATGGGGTAAAACACCAATTCAGCTGATTCTAGCAGCAAAATTTAATTTTTTTTTTTTAAGGAAAATAAATCAAAATATAAACAAAAGCCAAACCCAGAGGTACTTGTCTTTGGAACATGAAAGCATCTGTGCAAATAGTATCTGATGTAGTTGTTAGCCTTCCAAAGAATCAAGTAAGGTGAAACCAAAAAAAAAAAAAAAAAAAATTTTTTTTTTTTTCCTTTGGGAAGACAAATGTTGGCCGAATTGAAATTTAAGAGAGGAGAATAAGGTACCTACCCAAAGTTGAAGGGTTATTTGTGGTAAATTAGTATCTGAACTTTCTGGGGATTTTGCACCAAAAAAAAAAAAAGTTCCAATTTTTCTGTCCCAAAGGAGGGGGACATATTGTTAGCATTTGTGGAGTGGGATCTTGATGGGACTTGATGGGGGGGTCACACAGGGCTAGGACAGGAAACCCCATATCCCTTTTGCCAGCCACTAGCTGATCTTGGAAGAAGTGATGGCACCAGTCCATGGATTCCCAACCCCATTTTGTGGAAATTCAGATTTCTAAGGGGTTACAAATTCCGTGAAATATATTTGTCAGTGGCAGAGGTTCAACGTTTCCCATCAGCACCATTGCATTTGGGAGATTTTTACTTTTTTAGTAACAAAATCCTTAAGGGCTGACTGGCCACATTCTGACATATTTGGAATGAGCCTTTTTTTTTTTTTAAGTAGCATAATTAAAAATTTTTTTTCTGTTGAATTATTTAGGCCGATGCCTAGGACAGTCAAAGAATTTATAATTTCCAAGGGCTCTGGAGGCCTCATGAGACCGTAGGGCCAGTTTAGCAAGTGATGGAGGAGAGCTGTGCCCTGAACTGGGGAGGGGTAGGTGGGCACCCCTACCGGGCGCATGAGAAAAAGTCAGGGTTGTAGATAACAGGTTATTTCTGGTGCAAGGAATAAAAATATTGCAGCACGTCCCTTTGTGTGTCCTAGATCTCCTGACACACAACTCAGATTCCTTCATTCCATTCTGTCAAGATTTTGTTGTGTTGTCTACAGTTTAAAGGGAACTCCTGGCTAGAAATTGAAAATCATCTCTGTTTTGTAGTCCTGTGTTTTCTTTCTTTCTTTTTTTTTTTAATTGGTTATTCTGATCATGTTTGTTGTAAAGGAAATAGAGGTGCATGATGGTACTGTTGGAGGCGGGGTCAGTTTTCTTTTGTTTCTATTGGCGTCTCTCAGGATTGCGACCTGACCTGGGGCTTCCTCTCTCACCTCCTATCATGGATAGGACCAGAAATGGATCTGTCAGCTGATTTTTATTAAGCCATGTCTGTTCACCAAACTCCCTTGTAATATTGGGCAAAAAATCTGGCAAATTGGACTTGAGGGGTGGTAATTTGATGATGGGCTGAGTTATTTTGGTGAAAGATCATTTATGCTCAGTTTCACAGTGGAGACTCTTATTAATGTTTTGCTTTTCCGCCTGAGTTTTTTTTTTTTTCTAGTAAGGTTTGAAATTTCAAGGGCTTGCTTTATAGCTTGACTTTGGACCAAGCTAAGAAAAAGGGTTTGCTTATACTTTCGGCCCTGCACAGGGGTGAACTTGAACAAGGGCTCTTGCTTTTGCAGAAGGAAAGCAACAAAGATGGCTGGTCACTGTAAGTGTGACCTCTCCCTGGTCCTAGAAAATAAATAGCCAATGGTTTGTTTCGTTTGAGAAACAGAGTTTAAAAACTCCTCCATTGTCAGATACAATTTTTTCTTCTACCTTTGACTCAGCTCTTGGCATGCTGCTTTCTCTGACCTCAGAATCCTCATGTCTTCTCCTTGGTGGGGTGATAAGACTTTCCTTGCATGCTTCACTGGATGTATAAGCTGACTTGTCATGGTCATGGTGAAATTTGGAAATTTTTTCATGTTCTTGTAATGTTTAGTGTCAGTTGTGTCTCCTCTCTGATGATGGAAGGTGAAGTGGCTTTGTGGGTATGTAGGAGCCCTAGCTCTCCCAAGGTCTTGCTGTATGACCTTGGACAAACCACTATTTTCTTGTGAGCCTCAGTTTTTGCATTTGTCATATGAGAGCTTTGGATCAAAACTGAGATATTAATAAATAGTTTTCCTCTCTGATTCTGACCCCAAGTGGTAGACAATAGCTCCCTGAATCACTGTGTTGAGAAGGATTCTGAGGTCACATCTGGACTCCTATATTCTGGAGAGTGGGGTACAGTGGTCAAATAGCGGTGTCCATCACAGAGTGGGGAGTATACCTCTTATTCACCATACCCGGGCTAGGCTGTCAATCACGACCCATAAGTGGGTTGTAAAATCAATTTAGTGGGTCACAATCATCATGAGGAAAAAAAAAAGAATAGAATAGAATACAGGGGAACACAAACTAGCAGAGGCATAGCTATGTATTGAAGGTAAGTGCTGTCTCATGAAACTTTAGTTATGTATGTGCATGATAAATGTAAGTCCTACCGTAAGTCACCATTACAAAAATCTGACAGGTACGGGTCTAGATGATTGACGGTGAAGTGCTCCAAGAACACCGCACGTTGCTGCTTATACTTTATTTTCTTATTTTTTTTATCCCAGTTGACTTTTCACATGAACCCTATGGGGTAGGTGTCCTGGGCCACATGTTTTGTCCCCTGGTTGAGCCTGCCTTAAGGGTCAGCTGTGACGAGGTCTCAGCTGCGTGGCAGCCGGGCACGCACCTCAGCTTGTTGGCCTTGGAAGAGCTGGGAAGGACAGGTGCTATGTTTCTCTGGCAGGAAAAGATTCTTTAAGCAGTGTGGGATCCCTGTCTTGGTGGGAGGGAGAGCAGCCCCAGTTACTTTTATTCCTTACTTTTACTTCACATTGCCAGAGGAATTTTTGTGGAGTTAGAGAGTTCGTGTTTGTGCTATATTTAAAGTCCAATCAGACTCCGAGCAAATGTCTATATTTTTATGTGTATGCACTTCCTACAAGCTCCAGAATTGCTGTCTTGGGCTCCTCATCTTTTAAATGTGTCAGGCCGGCGCTGTCCAATCAAAATATAATTCGAGCCACAAATGTGAACCACATATGTCATTTAAAATTTGGGGGGAAATTCCCTGGCGGTACAGTGTGCTTCCACTGCTAGGGGCACGGGTTCAGTCCCTGGTCAGGGAGCTAAGATCCTGCATGCCGTGCAGCATGGCCAAAAAACAAACAAACAAACATAAAAACCCAGAAAGCAAAAAACACCACAAAACGACAACCAAAAAATAAATAAATTTTTCTGGTAACACTTAAAAAAACCAAAAAGAAGTGGGTGAAATTAACTTTAATAATATAATTTATTTAACCTAGTATATCCACAATGCTATCATTTCAGTATTCATTATCATAAAAAGTATTAGGGTGCTATTTTCCATTCTTTCTTTGGGGGCAGGTATTAAGTCTTTTCTGACTAGCCACATTTCATGCACTCAGTAGCCACATGTGGCTAATGGCTTCTGTATCAGGTAGGGCCAGACCAGTGTTGCATCTTGTTATTGTTACTGGGTGGCCTCAGAAGGTTATGACACATCTTTGAAAGCTCTTGGTTTTGTTGGTGGGACTTCCTTCCTGAACCCTCTCTGCTCTGAGGCATTTCAGCCTGTAGTGGTGATGCGTTCCATCCATTTAGCCTCTTCTGGCTAACATGGTCCGCGCCTCCCTATTATTTATCCCAAAGCAGTCTTCTGCCGAGGTTAGGCCAGAACGCTTTAGTTAAAAGTGACAAACGATGGCTAGAAACTCCAGGATGTTGTGTCTCAGCATGTGTGCCATTGAAGGTAAGAAGTGCAGGAGGTTGTCATAGGAGGTGAGTTTTAATAAAGGATTGTCTGAAAGAAGGATGAAGATGGAAGAAGACAGCAGGTGGGTAGGACCAGGGTTGGGGTCTGAGGGATGGGAGGAGATCCAGGTGCAAAGATGGTCTGTCAGTGAAATCTGTTTCTGAACTGAACATGGGACCACCAGGAAATCCCCCCAGGATAGGCCTTAAGTCAGAAGCATAGAAAATATCCGACACCCGCCCAATTAGTGAAATGGAAAGGTGGATTTGAGGTCGGCCATACCAGAGTTTGAAATCCAGCCTCATTACATGGTTAGCGTTGTGTTACTTTAGGAAAGTCACCTCTGGTTTTGGAACCACAGCTTCTGCATCTGGAAAAAGGGGGATAATAATCTTGACCTTGAAAGGTTGGTCTGATTAAGTGATGCAATTCATGTGTTACATCCAGCCAGACCTCAGGAGGTTGTCCTTAGAAGGTAGTCAATACACATTAGTAATCCCCTGACCCAGTGGTCTCCATTTGGGGAGATTGAGTCCCAGTGACAACAATTTTGGTAGTTCTGGAAACTCAATGACTTATTTTTAATAGGCAGCGTTAGGTAACAACAGAAAATGTACACTTCTTTGATTGTTGCTTTATTTTAGAACAGACTAGGATGAGACATCCCTTGGACCTTACACATCTGTCTTGTCAAAAGTGGTCTCAATGCTTTCATTTCAGGGATGTTCTGGCTCCTCCAGATATTTCTGGATTTGTTTCAAAGCCTGTGGCACAGTATTTAAAGGGATAAATCTTAATTCGTGGTGAACTGTCTACCTTTGAGCTTCTGCTCACACTGGGCCTTCCGTCTCTGCTCCCTGAGAAACCAGACCACCCCTCCTCCCCCTTGAGACCTACCTGCATGTCCTCTTCTCTGGGGCCTTCCTGAACCTCTCCAGTCTGCAGTACACTTTCCAGATACTCTGGGCCCACAGATGAGAGTTGGTTTTTCACATTTCTGTGTTGCCAGCCAGCTTGTGAGTTCCTTGAGGGCAGAGATCATGGGTTATTCATTTTAGGGTCTGGCACAGAGCAGCAGCTCAGTAAATGTTTGATGACTTAATTTGATTTTTTGGAAAAAGCTCAGATCATCTGGATTTGAGTCTAGTGGAGAGTAGGTGACCAGTTTGGGTTTGGCCATCTGGTCAACAGCAGTGTTTTGTTAGGGAGCCGTAAATAGATTTTCTTAGAGCCGGCTGTGAAGCCCATGGCTTCCTTGGAATAATAAATCAGAGAGGGCTTCTTGGATGGGGAGAATGCTCCTTTGGCTTTGCATGTTGTGGAGAATTTTTTTCAAAGTTCCCCATCCCCCTTCACTCCTGTTGTATAAACCGTTTCCTTAAAATAGATGGGAGGCATCCAGGGTTATCATCCAGATTTGCAGGTGTGATGAATGTCTAAAGGGGTAGGAAGGGGGGTGCCTTGAGGTGGAAGGGACTTAACGATACCCTGTCCCTGCTCTAGGAGCTGGTCTTGGCCATAGGCCCTGGAATTGGACATCAGGGGGCTGTTTGCCCAGAACAGCTGGGCACGTGGGCCCCTCAGATGTGAAGTAGCTAAATGTGTGGTTTGATGTTCAATCAGACCCCACCTTGGGTCGGGTTCCCATTTGCACATGCCAAAGATTCAGGTAAAATTTATGGGAGAAAACTGAGACTATTCTGTTTCTTTGCTTAATTTTTTTTCTGTAAGTTTTCGAAAGTGCTATTACAGGACCCCATATTTCCTCAATGGTCAAGTCCCCACATTTTCATATTTCTGAAATTGGAATGTGTTTTACAGTAGATGTGTTCTGTTAGGGCACTATTTCTCCCTCTTTTTTTTTTTTTTTTGGTCTCAGAAAGCTATTATAAAACTGATGGTGTATCTAACAGTTGAAGGCACCTTGGAATTGAGGATATAGAGTGCCCTGCTTGTGGTGGGGTGGACTGTGACATTGGGGACTTCCAATTCTGCCTTTTTTTAACCTCACTTATCTCTAGGTTTGGCTTCTCCATCTGTACAATGAGGCTAGAACTTTGCCTTGGGAAGAAGCATGTGGAACTCTGAATTAGCACCCTTTTCCTTCTGTGTCTTGCTGTGGCCCCTTCTCTAAAAGGCGGAAGTAGCCATTGGGAGAGAGGTGAAGCCTTGTGAACAGGTGGTCCCTTCTCTATGATTACATGGATTGCTGTCCTACCAGCTGGGCATTTCCGAGGGTAGAACAAACAGGTTGAAGTTGGAGGGACAAGGCTCCACTCCCCTCTCTGCTCTGCTACTTAATCATATTGTGATCTTTGTCAAAGTATTGCACTTTGTTTCCCGTATCTATAAGATGGGGATGTTGATGAAGATGATGTGTGGCACAGGGTCCTTGTGAAAAGTTGCAAGAGATGGGAGGAAAAAAAGCTTTGTAAAGGGCAAAGTGCTTTTCACTTGCAGAGTATTATTTGTACATCTAATCCAGGGATGGTATATAAGTAACGTACATGCCTTCACTCCCCATATTTAAGCCTGTGGCAGACATCGCTAATCGATCATGGCAGTCTTTTCCATTGAGACTGGCCAGTGGCCTCAGAGCCCTTCTTACTATCATGCTACCACATGAAGGCAGCTTGTCATTTCTGACCTAGTCATACACACGTCCACATACAAACACACATGCCAGGAAAGAGAGGTGGAGTTACTTGCCCAGAACCTCAGTAAATAGGCGGAGCCACTTCAAGCCTCAGATTTAACTCCTCGGCCAGTGCTTTTCCTGCTATTTGCATGTACACTGTGTCAAAAGGAATTAGAGTTAATTTGGTCTTGAGAAATTATGAGAGGATCTTGACTCCTCCCTTCCCTGTTATAATTAGATACCCTTGGGGTTGTCATCAAAGCAGGCCTGGATGACCTGCTTCTCTCTCTGATCCCTGAGGATCAGGTTTCAAAGGGGAGATGTGGTGGCTGAGCCACTGGGTTGGGCAGTGCTGCCTGCTCGCTCACTCCTGTGGTGTAGATGACGTGGCCGAGGGGCAGGGCAGGCCCTGGGGTTCCTGGATGACCACCTGGCTTTATGACGGGTTTACTGTTTACACACTCAAGGACCATCGTAGAGTTCCTCAGTCCCTGGGAATCTTAATTTCTACATCTGGGATCTGAGATGTACATAATCCTTCACGGGAATGAAATGAGATAGCCTATTTAAAAATGATTTTTAAACTCTGAAGCCCTATATATGGATTATTTTGTTTTGATTCTATTTTATATGTGTTAATTTTTATAACTAGTGCTAATCACTAATAATTAGTGCCTTGTTGGTAAATTGAATAAACCCATAGTCACAGATGGGTGCCTGCAAGGTGAATTGGCCCCTTATCTTGTTTTGTTTTGTTTTGTTTTATTTTATTTTATTTTATTTTATTTTATTTTATTTTATTTTATTTTATTTTATTTTATTTGCTGGCCTAAGGTTTAAAAAGTTCAGAACTTTTCAGCCTTTGCAGTGTATGTGTTCTCCTGTTTGAGTCAGTTGCCACCCAACTCCCATTTCAGTCCTGTGTGTGACTTGCTGTGCCCCGGAAGGCACTGGGGTCTGGGCACCCCGATCTACCCTCTGTTTGTTAATCTGCTAAGTGGGAGAACAGTCCACTCCTATACCCCTCTCAGGCTTCCCGCAAGCATCCCACGAGTTAATGGACTCAAAAGTGCTTCATAAACAGGGAAGAACTGGAGAAACATGTTGGCGACAACTCCTTTCTTTTCTTAAAAAGGAAAGGAGGGAGGCCGAGGTGAGAATGGCATTGAGTTGACAGAAAAATGATATAAATATTTTGGCTGACGCGGCAGCAGGAGGCTTCGTATATAAGCTAAAGAGAAAACATGGAGTCAGGTGATGCTGTGCTCCCCAGTCTGCTATAGAAAACACAGGGACACTTGCTTTCTAGTGAAGCGAGTTCTGTGTCAGGGATGGAGTCTCTGATTCCCAGGGGCCAGCCCTGGTCCTTGCGGGTATCCAGGGCGAAGTGAAATCTCGTATCTCCCCCATGGGTGGACATGACTCCTACCAAGTGGAGGAGGTCCAAGCGTCCCTTGGCAAGCCCCTGGCTTGCAGTTTGCTGGTAACAGTAAAAGTCAGAAGCTGTGTTGGCTCCCTTTCTGGATGTGTTATTGTCCAAGACAGCATGCCCGAGGGGCTAGGCATTCTGCCTCTCAGCTTTGAGCCTCCTCCTGGACAAATTCCCACCAGCCCCAACATTCTTACAGAGAATTGCGAATGGAAATTTTTATCAGGTGGAATTTCGTGGAGAATTTGTGTTTTGTTTTACTTGGGGCTCCCAGTTTTGTGAGATAAGTGGACATAGCCAGGGTCCTTGGAATACCCAGAGAGAACAGATGAAGACAGTTTTGGATGCTGGAGAATTGTTTTTTTTTTTTTTAAATCTCATCAACTGGGGAAAAATAACTATAAAAATTTAAGTACGTTATGTGGGTGTTTCTTATAATGTATGCTGGAAAAGCAGAAAGTGAAACTGATTTGAAATAAAACTGAAACTGACCTGAAATGAGGCCTCAGGGAAGGAAAACTTCCCTGGGGTGCTACTAGCTGGAGGTGGAATTTGCTGTGAGGCTAGTCTTTTTGAATCAGAGGAGCCTAGAGCTAAAAGGGCTGATGGAGATTATCGAAGTTTGTGCCATCCAATACATACTGGTAACCGCTAGCTGCATGTGGCTATTGAGCAGTTGCAGTGTGGCTAGCCTGAATTGAGATGTGCCATAAGTGTAAAATTCACACTGGGTTTTATTTTATTTATTTTTTATTGAATTATACTTTTCTCTTCTCTAGGTCTGGATCTTAAAGACTTAGTAGGAAAAGAATGACTGTAGAAGATCTCAGTCATTTTTTAAAATACGGGTTACAGATTGAAGGGATAGCATTTTATGTATTGTGTTAAATAAGATGTTATGAAAATTAGTTTCACTTGTTTTTATTTTCATTTTTTTGCAATGTGGCTACTAGAAAATTTGAAATTACCTGTGTGGCTTATATTACATTTCTGTTGGATTGTGCTGATCCAAGGCACCCTGCATCCCCCAGCGAGGGGGAGTAGCTTGCTCAGGGGTCAGGTCAGAGGGCAGCTTCATCAGGTCACTGGACAGACTACAGGACTCAGGGTTTGGGTCTGAGAAGGAAGGATGATGTAGTGGTGTAGGTGTCAGCATAGCTAGGTGGTTGAAATGGAGGGGTAATGGAGAGCTTGAGAGAGGGACAGACGGAGAGAGAGAGAGACCGATAATTCAGGGGGAAATATTAAACTGCTTCCCGCTTTGCTTATCCATTTCCCTAAACATTAATTAAACACTTTAGAAGAAAGTGAACCTAACAAGGTGAGCAAAAACAAATTGAAAAGATTACCCCTGACAGTTTCTCTGATTGCCAAAAACATTTCAGTCTATTTTGTCTGTAACTAGGGTCTTTTTTGAATCAGAGTACAGTTCAGGGCTGGTTTGGGCATAAAAACCCAGGTCACGTTACAGGCTGTGGAGTTTGGGTCCTGGAGTTCTGGAAGCCATTCTCTATTTATAAAGTCAGGTCTGCTCCCTGTAATGATTTAGGAAGCAAGGCTTCTAGAAAACCCAAAGGGCATATAACCAGAGTGGACAGAGCTGGCGGGATGGGGTTACCTAGCTCCCCTGGCATAGAGACCTGGAGGAGGGTGACTAACCTTGGGGGGAGCAGCAAAGCTAAACTTGAACCCAGGTCTAGCTTTCCAGCCTAGTACTCCTGCTCTTAGTGTTTTGAAAGGAGTTTGAGTGATGTGTTGGAAATTCAACCTTACCATATTTCTTTTCATTAATCAGGTACTCTTTCTGTCAAAAGACCGAAGTTTAGCATTCTTATTTATCTCACTTGTTTTTTGCAAAGTAGAATTTGTCTACCTTGAACTATAATCATTGCACATTTGTTGGCATGTTATATTCCAGGCACTGGGCTAAGCGTTTAACATCTATTATCTCATTTAATATAATCACCCTGAAAAGTAGGGCTTTTTCTTTCCTTTTCTTTCTTTTTTTTTTCAATATATGAGAGAATGGAGATTCAGAGGTGAATGCACTTGCCCATGGGCACAGAGCTAGTAGGGGGTAGTTGGATTCAAATTCAGTTGGATGCCAAATTCCAGGCTCACAACAGCCCTTTCAGGAAAGTGAAGTAACGTGGCCAAGATGTGGAGTTGGTGATTGGCTGGGACCTGAACCCAGCTCCGTTAGTTGTGCTGCCCACGCCCTGCCCTAAACCTCACTGTGGGGGGGTTGTCCTGCACTGTGCTGTCATGCCAAGTTGCCTTCCCCACTCTGAGGACCTGTGGACAGCACTTGCTCTCTCCCATTCCTCAGCTCCCAGTGCGCCTCAGTGGACCCGGGCTGAGTGTTTCATGCTCACAGAGCCTTTAACACCGCGTTTGAAAACAGTTGCAGAAGGTTTGCTGTAATTAATTACATTTGACATACTTGGAATTGGGGCCTCTTGGATTCAGAATGCAAATTTATGCCCAGACAGATGTAAGGTATGCCTGGAGCCAGGAGCTCTGGCACGTCCCAGCGAAGGCCTGCAGCATCGCTTGCTGCCCTGATGGGTCTGCCGTCAAGGCGGAGTGGTGGAGGCAGGACTCAAACTCCGGGATACCTGGAGCCCACAGGCTTTTGGAGGAGAAAAAGCCCTCGGCTTTAGGGCAGGAACCATGGTCTCTCGTTTGAGCCCTGCCCCTAACTCAGCTGTGGTTGGGGGAATCTCTTTCCCCTCTTTGGGCCTCAGTTTACCGTACTATACAACATCAGGGCTTAGACTAGGTGGTCCACTTGGTTGTCTCGGAAAGCACGTGCTGATAGTTTGTTCAGGGGCTGGAGGGCAATTATTTAGAGTCAGAGTTTGGCGTGCTGGCTTTTGAGAGTATTAACAATTGAGGTGAGAAAGGCTTATAATAGGTGGGTAAGCAGGAGGCTCTTGGAACAAAGAGAGGAGTACAAGGCAAGGCCTGGTGTTTAGACAAGATGTTGCTAATTTCCACATAATTATTCTGCATCAGTCCCTCTGCCTACCCGCATATACTCGTCTCAGCATCTGTATTAGCTATCTATTACTGTATATCACATCACCCCAAAACTTAGTGGCTTAAAACAACAATAATTTTGTCTCTCATGGTTTGTGTGGGCTGGGAATTGGGGAGTGACTCAGTTGGTCGGTCTGGTTCAGGGTCTCTCTGTGGTTGAGGCCAGATGGTGGCCAGGGCTGGGGTCATCTTAAAGGCTTCCCCACTCTCTTTTTTGGTGCCAGGGCTTGGAAGACTCAAATGGCTGGGGCTCCTGGAGCATCCACCCACCCATCATCCATTCACCTACCCACCCATTTATCTGTCTATCTATCTATCTACCTATCTACCTATTTATGTATCTATTTTTCTATCCATCCATCTATCTACTTCATATACCTATATCTATCCAATCCATCTGTGTATCTAATCTATATCTATCTAATCCATCTGTCTTTCCATTTATCTTCATGTGGTCTCTCCAGCATAGAGATACATGGCTGGACTTTTACGTGGCACCTTGAAACTCTGAAGGCACATATTCTATGAAGAGATAGAGCCAAGCAGATGCAGCATCTCCTTGAATGATTTAGCCTCAGACGTCATGCGGCATGACTTCCACATCAGTCTGTTGGTTGAGGCAGTGATAAAAGCGTGCCCCAATTCAAGGGGAGGGACGTAAACTCCACCTCTCCATGGAACTGTGTCAACGTCACGTTGAGTATGTAGGACAGGGTATATATTGATGTGGCTCTTTGGAAAACACAGGCTCACATTCCATCTGTCTACTCACCACCTTCACATATTCATCCTTCTCTTCACATGTTCATCCTTCTCTCTGCTGACCCACTCATCCACCCATTTCATCTTTCCTTTCTTCAGACGTCTGTTCTTCCTTATGACTCTCTGCTTATCCATCCATCCTATTCGATCACCCAGCATGGTTTGAGCACCTAATATGAGCCAGGGACAGCTAGGTGCTTTCAATAATGAACTCAAGGGGAGAATGAGACTAATGTTTATTGAGACCCTACTCAGTGTTAGTCTCTTTATCCTCAAAATAACTCTGTAATGAGAATTATTATCATCTTTATTTACTGGTGAGGAAACCAGGGCACAAAGAAGTAGCTTGCCCAAGGTCATTCAGCTAATTAGCGTCAGAGCCAGAATGTAAACTCAGGACTTCCTGATCACACTGCCCCAAACAGGTTATCTCCATTCTGTTTCTGAGTATGAAATGGCTGTCCAAGAGTTGGTTCTACACTTCTGTTTTTTTCTAAATGAAAAGAAGTTCTTTCTTTTCCTGATTATAAAAAAAATACGTTCATTACAAAAACATTTAAGCAGTATAGAAAAACATGATTATTCTTTAAAAAGTCACCCCAAATGCTACCACTGTTCACATCCTGATGGACATTATTGAAGTCATCTCTCTGCATATTTAAATATATATGTAAATATTTATAGAAATGGAACTGTGTTCTTCATGTTGTTCAGTAGCCTGCTTTTTTTCTTTTTAAACTCATTGATATCTTTTTTCATCAATAAATTTGTGTTGTTTTACTGACCGCATTGTATTTCCACTATGTATGTGTCCTCAAATTTAGTGCCTATAGGATTTTAGTTATTGCTGATCCTTTCACATGCAATTTTACATTCATTTGTATGGTAATCTCCTTGGCATCACTCACTAAAAGGCCGCTGAATCACAGCATATTCACATTCTACAGGTGGTATCAGTTACATTTCTACCAGGAGATTGTGAGTGCTCATTTTACACATCGTGGCCTTCACCTTGTATTGCCAATATTTTTAATCTTTGATATCCTGATGGGCAAACTAATGAGGCTAAACATCTAACTGGTATATTTTATTAGCTGCTTGTGTTTCTTCTTTTGTGAATTGCCTGTTCAAGCATTTTGCCCATTTTTCTCTTGGGGTGTTTATTTTTCCCTTTATTTATTTAAAAGCTCTTTGGAGTTTAGAGATATTGACTCTTTGCTATTTAGATTCCAGGTAGTTGTTTTTCCTTTTTTAAAAAATATCATTTAGTGGTGGTTAAATAAAGTGTTTAGTTTTTTAAAATGTTTACATTTTGGTGTTTTGGATTCTATTTTTTTGTGTGTGTCACACTTGAAAAGACTTCCCATGAAATTACCATATGACCCAGCAATCCCACTACTGGGCATATACCCAGACAAAACCATAATTCAAAAAGACACATGCACCCCAGTGTTCATTGCAGCACTATTTACAATAGCCAGGACATGAAAGCAACCTAAATGTCCATCAGCAGATACATGGATAAAGAAGATGTGGTACATATATACAATGGAATATTACTTAGCCATAAAAAGGAATGGAATTGGGACATTTGTAGAGACATGGATGGACCTAGAGACTGTCATACAGAGTGAAGTAAGTCAGAAAGAAAAAAACAAATATCATATATTAACGCATGTATGCGGAATCTAGAAAAATGGTACAGATCAACGGGTTTGCAAGGCAGAAATAGAGACACAGATGTGGAGAACAAACATATGGACACCAAGTGAGGAAAGCGGGGGTGGTGGTGTTGGGGTGGGGCGAATTGGGAGACGGGGATTGCCATATATACATTACTAATAAAAAACCATCAAATTGTACACTTTAAATATATGGTTTATTGTATGTCAATTATATCTCAATAAAAGTTCTTAAAAAAGAATTTATAGTGAAAAGGCAGCCTACAGAATGGGAGGAAATATTTGCAAATTCTGTATCTGATAAGGGGTTAGTTTCCAAAATATGTAAAGAACTCCTACAACTCAACAGTAACAACAAAAACAAAATCCGATTAAAAAAAAATGGATAAAGGACTTAAGTAAACATTTCTCCAAAGGATATACGAATGGCCACTAGGCATATGAAAATATGCTCAGCATCACTAATCATTAGAGAAATGCAGTTTAAAACCACAGTGAGATATCATCTCACATCCATTAGGATGGCTACTATCAAAAAACAGAAGATAAGTGTTGGCAAGAATGTTGAGAAATTGGAAACCCTCATGTACTACTGCCGCGGCTGCTGTGGAAAACAGTATGGCAGTTCCTCAAAAGTAAAAATAGAATTACCATATGATCCAGCCATCCCACTCCTGGGTATATATTTAAAAGAATTCAAAGCAGGATCTCAAAGAAATATTCGTACAGCCATTTATTGCAGCATTGTTCACGGTAGTCACGAGGTGGAAGTAACTCATTTGTCCTTTAATGAATGGATAAATAAAATGTGGTATAGACACACAATGGAATATTATTCAGCCTTAAAAAGGAAGGAAATCCTGCCATCTGCTGCAATATGGATAAACCTTGAGGACATTCTACTAAAGGGCAAAAGTCAGTTGCAAAGAACAAATATTGTATGATTCCACTCATGTGACGTAGTGGAGCTCATAGAAAGAGAAAGTAGAATGGTGGTTGACAGGGTCTGGGGGAAGGGGGAAACGGGGAGGGGACGTTTAGTGGGTATGGAGTTTCAGTTTTGCAAGTTGAAAAAGTTCTAGAGATCTGTTTTACAACACTGGGAATGTACTTAGCACTACTGAACTACACACTTTAAAATGTTTAAGATGGTTGTAAAAAAATTAATGTTTATTTAACTTAACAAATCAGCAATTTGTCTTGTCAGAACATACACAGACGAATACGTGTGTCTGTATACTGTTGCAAATGTGCATACATGCTCACAGTAGAATTGTTTATAATATCAAATACCTGGAGACAACACATAAAGAACTTATAGAAAAAGTCACCCTTATTTCTTTTGTTATTTTATATAGGTTTTGTTTTCTTACATTTAAACTGTTTATCCATCTGGAATGTATTCACTTTAAAGGAGGGGCAAAGGGATCAGGCTTTATTTTTTTCAGAATGGTGAGCCCCTGGCTGCAGCATCAATAATTGAATGATCCACCTTTTCCTCCCTGATTTGAAATGCCATTTTGATCTTATATTAAGTTTCCATATACTTAAGTCTATTTCTGGATTCTCTTCTGTTCTCTGGGTATACAGGTATCACACTTTTAATTTGATCACTTTAAAATAAACTTTAATCATATCTTAAGAACAAACATAAACTAGCATATAAATTGCCACCTGCAGTGCTTACCATGTTGGGCAGCTTTCTGGTGGGCTCCTTCACTGGACAGCCTCCCCTTGGTACCTACACTGGCATCAGTGCCATTGTAGATATGGAAACTGAGGTTCAGTGAGGGTAGGTGACTTGCCACAGGTAGGCAGTTGGTGCTCTTGTTCACATCTGGGAAATGGCAGAGCGGAGATTGGAGCCTGGGTCTGAACAAACTCAGAGCCTGTGGAGTTCCTTAACAATATGCTGTGTCTCGTGGATGCGTGGATAGCTTTCCTTAGAGACCGTACATACCTTGATCCCCATCACGCCTGGCACAGAATGGTGCTAGTATGTGCTACTTGAATTGGAAGGGAAGCAATGCATGGCTTATCTGAAACAGATATTATTAAACAGGTTATTCCTTGGCTGCAGTTAGATGTATGCTAACATTTGTTTTAATAAATTAATTTTTAAATAATTAAAGTAACCTGATGATATTACAGAGAAATCAGAAAGTAGAGAAATAAAAAAAATTGTGCTAAATATATTCCATCCCCCTTATAGTCACTATTTTGGTGCATTTCCTTCTACTTATTGAATAAGCGTATTTTTATAGTTTGAATCATAACGTGTTAGAGTTTTGCCTCCTGTTTTTTTCCTTCCCCCATTTTTTCTTTGTCTCTGTCATCGTCATTTTTCAAGATTTCACAACATCCACAGAAGAGAGCAAACATAGTTTATTTAACCCATACGCTGTTGGCGAACGTTTAGGTTGGTCCTAATTTTTCTCTTTTATAACATTATACCGTGAACTTCCCTGGTGGTGCAGTGATTGGGAATCTGCCTGCTAATGCAGGGGACATAGGTTCAAGCCTTGGTCTGGGAAGATCCCACATGCCACGGAGAAACTAAGCCCATGTGCCACAACTGCTGAGCCCACATGCCACAACTACTGAAGCCTGTGTGCCTAGATCCCATGGTCTGAAACAAAAGAAGCCACCACAAGGAGAAGCCTGTGCACTGCAACGAAGAGTAGCCCCCACTCTCTGCAGCTACAGAAAGCCCATGTGCAGCAACGAAGACCCAGCGCAGTCAATAAATTAAAAATAAATTTATTTAAAAAAAGCACAAAATGATACTGTAATGAACATCTTCTTATATTAAATATTCTTATATTTTAAACCCATCCCCTTTGAATGTATTCCCAAAGAGAGGTTACTGGGTCAAGGGGAGATATTAGTTTTGGGCATTTATTGTTACTAAGCTTTGGGAACCTTTGCTCCCATAATTGCATAATTCCACACTTTTCCAAGATGATATCTGGTAATTTCTTGTCTATCCTTGCATTATTTATTTATATCAATATTTATTTTTCAGTAAATTATTTTTTTCAGTAAATTACTTTAAATTTCATTTCATTAGCCGGAATTCTCGAATAATTTGTTCCTTTGCATTTATGTTGATCATCCAGTTTTGGATAATGATCCTTTGTCTTTTGAGATCTTAAATACCTTCTGAATTTATCCATCCATCAACCACCCACTAAATGTTTGTTCCAACTATGGGTGACAACCTTTGATAGGTGCCAGGGTGCTGAATCAGTATGGATTCTGTTCACAGCTCTCTGAAATGTGCTATAGAAAGTGTTTGATGCTCTATGGCTGGTTGCCGAGGGTGCTTGGTGGAGGGAAAGATGAATCTTGATAAAGCAAATCCAGGGCAACTTCCTGGAGGAAGTGGCATTTGCACTTGGCTTTGAAGGATAGATAGCATTTTGGGGGTCTAAAAAAGGGTCTGTGGGAGGAAGGGGATGGAGCAGTGCATTTGGGGCCAGTGAAATAGCATGAATCATCAAAGAATGATGAAGTTACCTTTAGTGAATTTTTCGTGTTGAGTATATTTTATTATAAATCTAATTCTTTGAAAGCTGATGAGTCACAAAATTCTGCCCAAATGTGGTTATCCTTTATGTGGGCCGACTGGAATGATCAGTTAATCTTGTCTCTGAGGGGGTGGGGTCGGGGGTGGGTAAGGTGGGGGCAGCGGAAGACAGGAAGAAAGCCAGTCTTTGGTAAACTGTTCTCAGGTAGAATAGTGTTTTAACTTTGCAAAGTGCTTTTACAAATGCAGTCTCATTCCTCCCTCCTGGCATCCTGACAGAACTGACCCCTGCAAAGCCGATGACTCAGTCTCAGAGCAAGGGAGGAGCTAAGCTGGGCAGTGCTCTTAAACTTTCATGACTGACCCACAGGAAGAAATACATTTTATATCACCATCTTATACACTCATATGTACTCATATACATAAAGCAAAAGCAGGGAACAGTATTTACACTTAACCAGTTGCAATGCATTGTGATACTTCCTATTCTCTTCTATTTTATTTTAAAACAATGTGGGCTGTGACTCATTACGTCGATTTCAACACCCAACAATGGGTCATGACCGGCTGCTTGAAAACTGCTATCCTAGAGGCCGCTGAAAGCCTGGTGTCGAATTCTCCAGTCAGGACCTCCCAGCTGTCCTGAGGAGGTGGAACCCAGAGCTCCTTTCCCACTGCTGTCCAGCAGGTGAGGAAGAGATCAGGTATGTCCTGCCTACCTGGTCCCCCCCATCCTTGTGATGAATATCAGTCTTTGTCACTTCCCATTGAAGATGTGAATGCGTGAAGCAGGCAGCTGTGGGGCTCCTGAGTTGGTGAGCTGAACTTAGAGATGAGCTTGGACCAATTTCCCACAAACGATTAGAAGGCTCAGGGGTTCCAATGAGCCACAAGGAGCAACATCATTAATGGAGATGATCTCAAAGAGGTATAGGATTATAGGTCTTTTTTCTTTTTGTGTATTCTAAGTTTTCTTCATTGAACTTGAACCTCTTTCATAGTAATGAAGTGAGTTAACAAAACACTTTTTGAAGAGTTTATTCTATTTCTTTTCCAAATCAACAGAGGTTCCCAAAGCTTAGAACCAATAAATATCTATGTAAGGAATGACCAAAACTCTAGGGGGAGTGTGTGTGTGTGTGTGTCTTATGGAAATGTGTTAAACTAATATCTCTTCTTGACCCAGTAATCCCTCTTTGGGAATATATACAAATGAGAGGATTTTAAAATATCAAAATATTTTATGTACGAAGATGTTCATTACAGTGTAAATTTGCAAAAGCCCAGCATGAGGTCTGGTAGGAGTGTGCAGGACAGGCCCAGGTGCTGCTCTGGGTCCAGGAGAAATAGTCACTAGGTGACTGCTCTGATCAGCAGTACAGCAGAATGACTAAGGATGTACACTTTATAGTCAGACTATCTGAATGGAAAACCCAGGTCTGCCCCTTCCAGACCACATAGCTCTGGGAAAATTACTTAACCTCTCTTCACATCAGTTTCCTCGTCTACAAAATAGGTATAGTGAGAATTAGATGAGGAAATAATAAAAGCACCAGAACCGTGCTTAACATATAGTAAGTCCTACATAAGGCCTAGCTTGGCTGATTCCATCTGATTTTTTTTTTTCTTGCACAGAAGATGGAAATTTCGTGTAGGCCCACTTGTCATGTGTCTGAGTCCATTTGGGGTGTAAGACATAAAGAGTGGAAGGATCCTAGGACTGGATGCCAGAGATCTAGTGTTGAGGGCTCTGCCCCTTATCAGGCCTTAGCTGAGTTGGGGTGTTATTTTCCCTGTTGGAAACATTGTTGTCTAGAATATGAGATGGCGAGCCTTTTCTGCTCTGCCTTGCAGAATTGTGAGGATTAAAAATCACATTCATCCATAAAATGAAGAGATTGGACTTTAGAGATGTCCAAGGGATTGTATTATGAATTCCACCTGTGGTTGGTCATGAGTTCCGTGGATAGCCCATAGTGGGAAAGAGGTGCTGAGATTGATTAGTGATGTCTGCCACTGGAAGGCAGTGTGGTGGTGGCTTTGTTAACCTTTGCTACCCCAGGGCTGCACAACTTTGTGGGCCCCACCAAATCCATGGCTGGGTGGTTCTAAGGGTATAAGAGGATGGAGGAATTGGCTGTGTAGTACTGTAACCAGGAGATGGGAGGTCGTATTTTCCAAATGTATATTAAAATGTCTTAAATCAACAATAACTAAACGTGGGTGGAACTGGCCTAGGCATGGACAGGCAGATAAATGGAATAGATTACAATACAGAAACAGACCCAGTAGATCCTGTTGTGTATCAATTTTAGTTCCAGTACCACCCTATTTCTGTTAATGTTGCTCTTAAGATATTTTAATATTTCACTATTTGCTCCCAATCATTCCGTTTTCAGAATTCTCATTTGTCTCACTCATTTATTCTACCAGCTGAACTTTAGAATCACTGTTTTCAAGGTAGAAATTGCCTTGTGACTTTAATTGCATTAAATAAATATATGCATTGAATTGAGTAGGAAGGACATACTCACAATACTATGTTTTTCTGCCCGGTAATGTGGTCTGTCTCTTTATTCATTCATGTTCCCTTATAGGACCCTCAGTAAAATTCTGTAGTTTTCCACATAAGTTTTGGACATTTATTTCTAAGTATATTCCTACGTATTTGATATTTTGACTGCAATTATAAGTGGAATTATTTCCCTCATTGTATATTTTGCCTAGTTAGTGCAAGTACATAGAAAAGCTACCAGTTTTTATGTGCTGGTTTTTTGTTGTAGTGGATAACATACTGTATTGTCTTCGTAGTTCCAATGGTTTCTTGTGGTTTCTAGGTAGGTGATAATATGTGCAAACAATACTCATTTCCCTTCTACAATATTGTCCTTTTTTCCCCTGTAGTATGGGTTGACTAGACCTCCTAGAGCCTTTTGAATAATAGTGGGGATAAGAAGTATTGTTATATTGTCTTATTTCTTATTTTAATGGGAAGCATTCTAGTGTTTTGTAATCTAGTATGAAGTTTTATTTTGGTTGCTGATGTGTGTTCTTATTATTAAGTATCTTTCTGAGTTGCTGAGGTTCTTCCTTCCTTCCTTCCTTCCTTCCTTCCTTCCTTCCTTCCTTCCTTCCTTCCTTTTTCTTTCCTTCCTTCCTTCCTTCCTTCCTTCCTTCCTTTCTTCCTTCCTTCCCTCCTTCCTTCTTTCTTTCTTTCTTTATCAAGATGAAAATGAGTGGTATGATTTAGGAGTGATTTTTGCTTTTCTGTGTTTGAATTTTTCTTTTGCAGTGGAGTGTGATTCATCCCCTTCCCCACTATAAAGCTATTTAGTAATAAGAGGGGGAAAAAGGATGATGGATTTTTAACAAATGCCTTTTCATTATGTACCCAGATGGCCATATGTTTTTCTTACTTTGATCTGCTGATGTGATGAATTATATTAATAGATTTCCTAATATTAAACCATCCTGGAAGGAACCCATTTTGTTCATGGTGTTTCATTATTTTAATACATCCTGAGTCCATTTTGCAGTGTTTTGTGACTATATTCATTGGTGAGATTGTCCTGCAGTTTCATTTTTAGTGTATTTTTTTTTGGCATTTTTTAATGGGGTTTTTGCTAGTATAGTGGGTTGTAAATTGGAAAGCTTTCCATCATTTTCAGTGATCTGGAACAGGAGGATAAATACATTTCAGATTGCGAGCCTATTGGTGGTGGCTGCTGCGATTGCTGTGTTGAGAAGGATTCTGAGGCCCTGTCATGTGTAAACAATTTAGTGTTTTGGAAGAGTGTAGAAATGAGAGTTTAAGTATGCATGCCAGATGTTTATTTGTAGTCCCTGCCAGGAATGATTTATATTGCATGGGAATTATCTATCTTTTGAAAGTTTAAAAGGACTTGTCTTTAAAACTCTATCTTTTTAGGCTTTGGAGATAATTATTTTCCACTGTTATCCTTTCTTTAATAATTTTTTGGCTTTTGCTCTTGTTGGAATAGTTTTGATCACTTATATTTTCTTAGAAATTTATTTCATCAAGAATTTGAATTGTATTTGCATAGAACAGAAAAAAATATATAATATTTTAAATGTCCTCTGATTATATTTCCTAATTTGATTTTCTTGTAGTTGTGTTTTTTTCTCTTTATTTTTTGGTTGAATGCCCAAAAGTATTGAATCCAGGCCTATTTATTATTTTTCGTACCACACCTCTTAAAATTTTGAAGTTATTTATCAATTCTAACTACTTAAAACATTTCCAAATTATTATATATGTTAAATAAATCCATGCTTCTGTTTTCTTTAGATTCTTAAAAAACAGAATCCTTAGCTCTTTATTTTTTTTCTGTTTAGTAATAAAAGTGCTTAATCAATGAATTTTCCTCTGAGTACATTTTTGGTCACATCCCATAAACCTCACTGTGAAGTATTGTTACTCTTTTCTCCTCTAAATATTTTGTAATTTTACTTTTGCTGCTCTGTTTAGCCTGCAGATTATTTCCATTTTTGTGTGATTCCCTTTTTTTTTACATTAATATTTATTTTTATTCATTCTTAGATTACTGTAAGAGAATGTTGCTGGTGATAGTTCTGCTTTTGGTAATTTATAGACAATTTTGGATTCCTCTTTAAATATTAGTTTCTGTAAATGTTTCATTTGAGAAATAGTAATTTCTGCTTTTAGGGTTTATTTTTTGCTGTATACATATATTTCTCAGTTTTATGTATTACCAGCATGATTAATTACATCTGTCAGATCCCCTCTAGGGCTCCAGTCAAATTGATTTTCCATTTATTATTTCAAGAGTTTGAGAATCTGTTAATGTCTTCCCATACTATGTTTCTTTTGATTTTACCTTTTGCTCTTTACATTTTACTTCATATATTTTATTGTTAGGTTATTTAACAGAAATTTACCTGCTTACTACATTTTATTATGGGCTGTACTCTTAATCTGTAAAAATAGGCCCTTCTTGACCTATTTTATACTTTCTACTTTCAGGTTGAGTTTTTCTAATTTTTATAATGCATTTTCTGCTTTCACTTTTTTAAAATTAATTAATTTATTGGCTGTGTTGGGTCTTCATTGCTGCACACGGGCTTTCTCTAGTTGCAGTGAGTGGGGGTTACTCTTCATTGTGGTGCGCGGGCTCCTCATTGCTGTGGCGTCTCTTGTTGCGGAGCACAGGCTCTAGGCGTGTGGGCTTCAGTAGTTGCAGCACATGGCTCAGTAGTTGTGGCTCATGGGCTTTAGAGCACAGGCTCAGTAGTTGTGGTGCACGGGCTTAGTTGCTCTGCGGCATGTGGTATCTTCCTGCAGCAGGGCTCGAACCCGTGTTCCCTGCATTGGCAGGCAGATTCTTAACCACTGTGCCACCTGGGAAGCCCTGCTTTCACTTTTAATTCTAGTGATCTTTATAAAGCACTTCCTACTTCATGTGGTTTTAATTTACCTGATAAAATTTTATATATTTATTTCACTTTTAACCTTTCTATGCCCTTTAAAAAATTGCTGTATTTCTTTCAGATGCCATGCAGTTTTTTATATTTTAAAAACTCAGAGTTTGAGTATCTGTGCCTTTTGGAACTTACCCCTGTTTATATTTATTATAATACCTAATGTGTGGGTTTTTTTTTTTGTTTTTTTTTTTTTACTTCTTTCATCTAATTATAGTGTTCTTTTTTTCTAAGTACTTGTATAAGTAAGAAGATATTTTTGATTCCTTCTTATGTAAATATCATCTTGGATGAATAGAGCATTTTGGGTTACATATTTTCTCTCTCAGTACTTTATACATATTTTGTAGTCTTATGTTGTTAGTATTGAAGAAGATAATTCAGAGGCCACATGGTATTTTACTTTTGTGGTTGATTCCTGCACCCCATCCCCAGCCTTCCTGAATGCCTGTCGTATTCTTTTTCACTCTTGAAATCCCAGGGTTATTTCAGGCAACATCTATGTTTGGTGTCTTGTCATTCGTTTGGTAGATACATGGTATGTACTTTCAGTCTATAGATTAGCTCTTAATAATAGAGAAATTTTTGTTCTGTATGTTCCACTGGCCTCATCTCTTTTTGGAATGGCATTTATTCATTTATGTTAAACATATTTGTTAACCATATATCCCTATTATTTGTTTTCCTTAATTATCTCTCTTGATTATTTTAACTTCTTTTTATTTATTTCCTCTGAGTTTTATGAGTGCTTCTCAAGCTTATCCTTTGCATCACATACTCAGTTTTCTGTGCTGACGGTTCTGCTGTTTACTGCGTCTGATGCTGGTTTTAATTCTGCTCTGGCATTATTTGGTTCCTTGTTCGCTCTTCTTAATTCCTTGAGCTTCCTTTTCATTTTACTCTGCTCTTATTTTCTTTAGTTTTACTGAGAGGGCAAAGGAGAGTGTGTCTAACATTTATTTCAGTTTCCTAGAGTAAAACTGTGTTTTATATGTCCCTTCTCTGCATCTTGAGTGGAAGGCTTATCTCCTTTTTTTGTTACACATTTTTGTTTCATTTGCTCTCCCCGTTTACATCATTTATTCACTCAAAATAAGGAAAGGTATGTTTTGGTCTGGTGTATACCTTAGAATGATACCAGTACCTGCTCCCTCAGATCTTGAGTTGAAAGGGGAGGGCCGAATGTTGGAAGTTGATGTGATGGACGAATGATGCAGCAGCCTAAAGTCGATGTGGCAGTAGGTTTCCTTAGTCTGGGTTCCATTGTTTGGTTTAGTAAAGCAACACTGTGATGTACCCGGTGGGCTATGCCCAGATTCTTTTCTGACAGGTTCGGGGTTGAGCTGAAAAGCTCTACCTGGAAGAAGCTTAGCTGCCGCTGGGATTTCTCTGTGGAAATTCCATAAAGGGGAGAGGGATCCCTGTAGGTCCTATCACACACCCTCCATCTCACTCCCAGCTGCCTTGGGTTTCCATCGTAGCAGTTCTGTGTTGGAATCTCAAGGAGGGTGGCTTTGAGGTAATCCACCGCGGTGCCCTTTGATTTGTTCCCGAGTTCCTGACATCTAGCACCGAGTCTTCAGTGGGTGGCTTGTGTGTGGGATTCTCTTCTAAATTTTAGGGTCTCCTTTTAGTTTTTAATTGTGGTAAAATACACGGAACATAAAATTTATCATCTTCATCGTTTTTGTGTGTAGAGTTCCATAGAGTTAAGTACATTCACGCTACTGTGCTGTCAATCTCCAGAACTTTCTCATCTTGTAAAACTGAAACTCTATTCATTAAACAACTCCCCATTACCCACTTCCCCTGGGCCCTGGCAACCCCCGTTCTACTTTCCGTCTATGAATTTGACTACTCTTAAGTATCTCATATGAAAGGAATCATACAGCATTTGTTTTTTTGTGACTGGCTTATTTCACTTAGCATGATGTTCTCAGAGTTCATTCACATTGTAGCACGTGTCAGAATTTCCTTCCTTTTTAAGGCTGAATAATATCCCATTGTATGTATATACCAAATTTTGTTCATCTGTTAATCTGTCAATGGACACTTGGGTTGCTTCTATATTTTGGCTGTCACGAATAATGCTAAAGTGAACCTGAGTATACTGTTATCTCTTTGAGATTCTGCTTTCAATCCTTTTGGGTATATACCCAGAAGTGGAATTGCTGGATTACATAGAAATTCCATGTTTAATTTTTTTGAGAAAACCACCATACTGTTTTCCTCCTATTAAAAAAAGATGATTATGGAAAATTTCAAAGGTGTGCGAGTAAACAAAGTTGTATGATGACCCTTCAGGTCCCATTGTCCAGCTTCAACAGTCAGCAGCACGTTACTATTCTTTCATCATCTGTACATCCACCTGCGCTCCCCACTCAATGACAATGGTGGTTCTTAAATTTACAGCTGTTTCAGGAAGAACGTTCGTAAGTGAAATGGACAATCATAGCTGAGGGTTTTGTTACATGGATATACCCGTGTAATTCATACTGCTACTGCAGTGTGGAACCTTTCTGCCTTCCAGAGGGTTTCCTTGCATCCTTTGTCAGTTGCCACCTCCTCTCCCAGAGGCAACAGCTGTTCTGATTGTCTTCGTGTTAGACTAGTTCACCTGGTCTAAATATAACATGTATAGAAACAGTGCCTAGTATATTCCCGTGGTTAGTCTGTGCTGGTGTTGGTGCCCCCTGTGTCACCTGCCTTACAGGCCTCTCCTCTTTCACCTTTTTGCAGGCTTGGGGTTTGATGTCAGGTTAGGTAGCCGCTGCCTTTGGTTTTTGTTTTTATTCTGTCCTGCTAGGGTTATAGCTTAGGAACCCAATGAAAAGGCCCCACTATTTCCCCAACATTTAAAACTCATTGTATTTCGCTCCCCTTTTTGTTATAAAGGCAATTACAATAAAACCTTGGTTCGCAAGCGTAATTCAATCCGGAAACATGCTTGCAATCCAAAGCACTTGTGTATCAAAGTGAATTTCCCCATAAGACATAACGGAAACTCAGGTGATTCGTTCCACAACCCAAAAACATTCATATAAAACTGATTACAATACAGTAATATAATACAAAATAATAAAGAAAGTACAAAATATAAAGAAAAACAAATTAACCCGCACTTACCTTTTAAAACTTTCGTGGCTGGTGTGAGGGAGACGAGAGAGGAGGGTTATTGTGTAGGACGACTTTCACCATCACTAACGGAATCACTGCTGTCTATTGGCTCAATGGAATCTTCTTCCTTTCATGCAGCGTTAACAAGGAACCTATCCAATGACACTTGCTTTGGCCTCATTTTGAGGATTTCGCGGAAATGTGACATTACATTGTTGTTAAACAGATTCATCACTTGCACTGCTACAGCCTTATGCGGGTGGTGCTTTTCTACAAAATTTTGCAGTTTGCCACATTTCACACATTTCCCTAATCTCATTTGAAGTGAGGGATTCCTCCGCCTTTTTCTCCTCCTCCTCTGCAGACGAGATCTCCTCCATAACCTCTTGCTGTTGCTGCTGACGCAGATCCATCAGTTCGTGGGTGGTCAGTTCCACTGGCTCAGTTGTGATCACGTGACGTTCAGTGTCACGTACTACTCGTATTGCAAGCCATCGCTCGTTTATCAAGTTAAAAGGTATTAGAAATATTTGCTCGTCTTGCGGAACACTCGCAGGACAAGTTACTCACAATCCAAGGTTTTACTGTATTTGTATATTAAAAACCTGAAATATAGAGAATTAAAGGAAAATAAATCCATCAGTGTTATATCATTTCATAATCATGAAATGTCTTTTTTCTAGATGTCCTTTTTTCCATTGTGTAATATAACTATCACATAGTGCATACAATTTTATATCCTGCCTTTTTCACTTAACATTGAAACATCAGCATTTTTCTAGCTAGCTCCATGTACGTCAGTGGTCATTTTTTATGGGTTCCATAGTTGCTGTTGTAGGGGCTGTCATTTGAGCAGTTATACTGTGTCTTGCACTGTACCAAGTCTTATTAACTCATTGGATCCTCACAACATACCTGTGAAGTGTGTACTGTTCCTCCCATTTTACAGGTGGAGAAATTGAGGCCAAGTGAAATGAGTCACTCATTTGGTGAGCAGGGAAGCCAGGGACCAAGCTCAGGCATTCTGGCTCCTCTACGCAGCACTTAGGCACTGCGGTTAACTATATCGTTCCTTTGAGTGGGCTGTACAGGGGTCCTTTCCTCCATTTTACAGATAAGTAAACTGAAGCACAAGAAGGAAAGGTGACTTATCTGAGGTGAGGCAGCAAGGAGGTGACAGAGCTGAGGCTGGAACCCAGGCTCCTGCCTCCTAGCACCATCCTTTCTCTCTGTTTCTGGAGGTCCTTTGTTCCACTTGGGGGGCCCTGCCTTGTTTCTACTTCTGCTTCAGGGTAGAATCACCCCCATTTTTCCAAGCTTCTGATTTTCCTTTTATTCTCATTCTCTGTCAGCCTTCCAGCAGCCCTCACGTCCTCTTGCCTCTCTGGGCCTCAGTTTCTTTGTCTTTAAAATGGGCCTCTCCTTTCTCCCACTCCTCTGGCTGCTGTCGCTTCAGCCCTACTCTCCTGGGCTTGGCCAACCCGGCGCTTTTCCAGACACTTGCAGGGAACCGTACTTGCGACTGAGCTAGCATCTGCTTCCCCATCTGGTCCCAACTTTTTCCTTAATTACCCACTGAATTGGCTCTAACAAAACGCTGACAACTTGAATGAGACATTAGCTGATACATCAGCACTCGTGCCAGGGCCTCACGGGCTTTTCCGGGACGTGACGAACCAGGCCCAGCAAAGTCCCTTGTTCCCTGGCTGGAGTCCCCATCCCAGCTGAGAGGCAGGCCCAGCCAAGGGACAGGGTCCTCGTGGGGTCTCGTTGCTCATAAACGCTGCCTTGTAGTGGCTGAACCCCCGGCTTCCTTGTTGTCTTTGGGCCTGGGTCACAAGCCTGGAAGCAAGTTTTGTCCTCTCTCCGTTGCTCCCTTGGTCCCTAACCCTTCGTATCTTTTGTTCCAAGATACAGTTTTTCAGGCCATTTTTGTTTTGTTTTAACTAGTCTTGAAGCAGTGGGACTAAGTGTGCCGCAGAGGAAGGGATATTGGCTTGTGTTTTCTCGGCCTCAAGGTGCCTCCTGGGGCCTGTTTTTTGCATTTGGGTAAGAGGTTCGATGAGGTGTAATACAGGCTCTAATTCTACCTTCCTGTGTGATACTGAGAAGAAAAGGCAGAGCTTCCATTTTCTCGTTGTAGACAGGGTAGGCAGAGTCAGCTGCCTAGGTGGGGGTGAGGAGCGCAGGTTCCAGGGCCCATCAGCCTGGATTCAAATCTTGCCGCTTACTTCCTCCCTGTGTGACCTGGGGCACGTTGCTGAATGTCTCTGGGTCTCAGTTTCCTCATTATAAACTGGAGTTCAGAGACCCCCATGAGAGTGAATTATGAAGATTAAATGAGCTAATACATACAGGGCACAAGCACATAGTGAGCACTCAGATGTTCCCTGTTTTTATGCCCTCCTTTTTAAGCTCATGTGCAGCAGGTGAAGTTAATTATACTCACTTTCGGCTGCATGATCATTTTTGGCTCATTTCAGCCCTTTCTTGCTTTCTTTAGTTATTTCTTTTTTTTTTTTTTTTCCTTTTATTTATTTTTATTTTTTTGGGGGGTACACCAGGTTCAATCATCTGTTTTTATACACATATCCCCGTATTCCCGCCCTTCCTTGACTCCCCCACCTCGAGTCCCCCCCACCCTCCCTGCCCCAGTCCTCTAAGGCATCTTCCATCCTCGAGTTGTAGTTATTTCTTTTTATCCTTATTGCCCCTCCTGCTTCTCCCCTATCTCCAAGCCATTCATTCTCTGTATTTAACATACTTTTTTGGGGTTTATATGTCTTCTTACAAAACGTGTGCTGTTGTTTCATGTGCATGTTTCAAAAGTTGACTTCAATGCCTTAGTGTCTGCATTTCATTCTGTTTCTCACTTCTGTCCCTCAGCTCTGAGTTTTTTTGTTTGTTTTTTGTTTTTTGTCTGTGTTTGGGTCTTCATTGCTGTGGGCAGGCTTTCTCTAGCCGTGGTGAGTGGTGGCTTACTCTTGTTGCAGAGGAGGGCTCTAGGCATGTGAGCTTCAGTAGTTGCGGCACGTGGGCTCAGTAGTTGTGGCACACAGGCTTCAGTAGTTATGGCACGTGGGCTCAGTAATTGTGGCTCGTGGGCTCTAGATCGCAGGTTAGAAGTTGTGGCACACGGGCTTAGTTGCTCCGTGGCATGTCGGATCTTCCCAGACCAGGGATCAAACCTGTGTCCCCTGCTTTGGCAGTGGGATTCTTAACCCCTGAGCCACCAGGGAAGTCCCAGCTCTGAGTTTTTGAAATCAATCACATTACTTCTAGCCACTGGGTGCAGCTGCCACTTTTTACCCGTCCACCTCTCAGTGATGGACAACTAGGTTGCCTTAACTCACCCTGACCCCAGATAAAGCTACAGGGAGCCTCCTTGGGCACGCTCCCCTGTGGATCTCCGTAAGACCTTTGTTATGATGTGTACCCAGGGATGGAATTTAGTATAGAATGAAATGGAGAATATTTGAAGGAAGCAAAAGGAGTGGATGTTTTCATGCCCTGAATTGAGTAAATCATAAACAGCAGTTGGCCAGTTAAGAAGTTGACTGTCTATTGGGCTTTTTTTATATCCCAGCTAAGGAGTTCTGTTTTTAAAATTTTAAACTCAAAATCATATGTATACATGTTCTTTGAAAACAATTTAGATGGCACAGAAGTAAGTAGAAGAAAGAATGAAAATGGAAAGGGCCCCTTCACATTGCTCCCCGTCCTCCTAAGCCCCATTTCCAGGAGTTAAGCACTGGTGACAGTGGAATAGCTTATGTTAGGTCTTATATATTTACAGGCACAATTGTGAACCTTTCATACTGTTACAGCTTAGCTTTTCTGACTTAATAAGATGTCATAAGGCCATTCTGTGTTAGATCTGCTTCAGTTTTTATCAGTGGTCTGTATTTCATTTTAAGGTTCTACCATAGTTTAGGTAACTGGTCCCCTTCTGATGGGCATTTTGGGTGTAGTCAATTTTTGGCTCTATAGTAACAGAACCAGCACTCATTCTGGTGCTGGTCTCTGATGATGAATTCCTTCAGTGTTTGTACATCTTTATTTTTTAAAGCTCTTTTTGCTAGGTGTTGAATTCCAGGTTGACAGGGTTTTTTTGTTTTTTCTTTCGGCACCTTAAAGATGTTATTCCTCTGTCTTCGGTTTTAATTGTTTCTGATGAGAAGTTGTAATTCTTGTTTTCATTCCTCTGTACATTATATCTGTTAAAATTTGTGACTACTTTTTAGAAGTTCTCTTTGTCTCTGGTTTTAAGCAATTTGATTGTGATATACCTGAGAGAGTAGTTTCCTTTGTGTTTCTTCTGCTTCTGAATTTCTGGGTTCTATAGGTTTACATAGACTGTATTGAATTGGAAACTTTTGGCTGTTATTACTTCAAATATGTTTTGCCTCCTCACTCCTGCCCTTCACTTTTTTAGGGACTTCAGTTGCATATATATTAGACCTTTGAAGTCCGATAGCATGGGGATACCCTGTTTATTTCTGTCCATCTTTTTTTCTCTCTGTTTTATTATTACTAGTTTCTATGGGTATGTCTTCAAGTTTGTCACTTTTCTTCTTTGCCATCTAATCTGCTTTTCATGCCAGGCATTGTACTCTTCATCTCTAGAAGTTTGATTTGCCTCTTTTAAAAGATTGCCGTTGTCTCTCTGATGTGCTCATGTTTTTCCCTACCTTCTTGAATTTGTGGAGTACATTTATGACTGCTGTCTTAATGTCCTTAAAGTCTGTTGTCTATGGTATTTCTGGGTCTCTTCCTATTAATTGATTCTTCTGCTTTTTTCATGCGTAGTAATTTTTGATTGACAGATATTGTGACTTTTACATTGTTAAGTGATGGATGTGTTAGCATTTCTTTGAATATTTTATACTTTATTCTGCCATTGTTTTTGTATTAGTTTACTACTGCTGCTGTAACATTATCACAATTTTAGTGGCTGAAAGCCACACATATTTATTATCTTATAGTGCTGGGGATCAGAAATCTAAGATGGGTTTCACTGGGCTAAAATCAAGGTGTTGGTAGGGCTGTGTTCCTTCTGGAAGCTCTAAGGGTAAAGCTGTTTCCTTTTCCATCTTCTAGAGGCTACCTGCATTCCTTGGCCTGTGGCTCCATTTCTCCATCTTCAAAGCCAGCAATGTTGGACAGAGTCCTTCTTATGCTGCCTTCTCTCTTCTGCTTCCCTCTTCTGCTTAGAAGGACTCTTTCATTGGGCCCACCCAGATAATCCAGGATAGTCTCTCTATCTCAGGGTCATCTGATAAATTTCCTTTGCATATGTCCTCACATGTTCACAGGTACCGGGGATTAGGATGTGGACATCTTGGGGAGGCCACTATTCTGCCTACGACAGCACTTAAATTGTTGTGTAGGACCAGAGCTGTCTTCAGAATAGAGCAGAGTTTGGCAGACTGTAGTCCATGGGGCAAATCTGGCCTGCTCTTGTAAATAAAATTGGAACATGGCTATGCCCATTGGCTTATGTATTGTCTGTGGTTGCTTTCATTCTGCAGTGACCCACAAAGCCTGAAATAGTGACTTTCTGGACCTTTATAGAAAAGGTGTTCTGACTCCTGGTCTAGTGCTAATCTTTCCCCACTATTGAGGCCATACCTTAGTACGCTTCCCAGTGCTTTTGTGTATTAGGAGATTTCTCCACTTTGGCTGGTGGGAATGTGAGCTCTTCTTAGCCCTATTTGAGCTCTGAGAATTGTTCTGCTGGGTTCTCTCTGGTTCTTGTTCCAGCCCTAGGTAGTTTCTTTATATGCATGTGCTGATCAGTGCTAAAACAGCTGGAGAACTGGAGCTTGTTCTCTGGGCATCTCTCTCTACTCTGACTCTCTTCCCTCTCTAGCTTCCTTGGCCTCTCCCATTTTAAATTGTCTGCTCAACTCGGGGGGACCCTTGAACTCTGCTTGGGCTCCCCCTCCCTGCACTGCAGCTTAGAAATTCTCCAAGCAGTCAGCTGGGACAATTGTAGAACTCAGCATGTTTGCTTTTCCTCTCTCACGGGTTACTGTCCTGTAAGCCTGTTGCCCATTGTCTAGAAATAATTGTTTCAAGTGTTTTGTCCAGTTTCTTGGTTGTTTAAGGTGGCTGGTAAATCTGGTCCCTCTTACTCCTTCATGATTAGAAGCCACTAGCACTATGTATATCAATATTATTTTACATTTATAAGGGTACTTGGAGAAGACAGCATCCTGGAAGAGGCATCGTGGGGTCAGAGACTGTGCATTTTAACAATATTACCAAATTGCCCCTTGTAAATGCTGTGCCACTTTATACTTTGAGACTCTCATTCTAATAGCAGAGGTTGTAGGGACAGATGATGATATGAAACTGCTTTGAGCTCTGTAAAGTGCTGGGGACATGCCAGGGGTTATGGTTCTTAAGAATGGGCTTCTCCTAGCTGTGTCTCTTTTGACTTGGGTCCCTGGTGGGCATTTCGCTCTGCCAAGCTGTCCTTCAGCTGAGCATTGTAAGGGCTAATATTATTTCCTTAGCAAATGAGGATGCCTGGGGGGATCTTCTCGTAGGCTGGTACTTTCTTTCCTGACATCTGTTGAGCACCTACCAATTCTAAATAATGTACCAAGTGCTTCATGTAGTCATTGTGATATAATTTAAATCTTCACGACAGCCTTGGGAGTGTGGGATGAAATGGAAACTGAGAGCTGTGGCACAGCTTGTCCAGAGTCACACAGCTAATTCCCAGGAAAGCAAGGATTTTTTTCTGCATTTAAACCAAATCTGCTGGTTCATATAACAGTCTATCTGTTTTAGTCAAGACCTTTTAGGCTGCAAGTGATAGAATCTCATCTAACACTTGCTTATACGAAAAGGGACATTTGTTGACGTACCTACTGAAAAGTCCAGGGCTGGACTCAGGTAACTTAGATGGGGCTATCAAAAAGGTGTTGCTCTCCACCTCTCAGCTCTTGTTTCCTTGTATTGACTTACTCTTCACGCAGGCTCTCCCCAGGTGGTAGTAGAAATGGCTGTAGTGTCTCCAGGCTTACTTCTCACTGCAGCGGAGTGGTCCCCGCGGAAAGAGAGAACCTGTTTCCCAAGGGTTTCAGCCAAAGTCCCAAGGAAGCCTCCTACTGGCCCAGCTTGGGTAACAGGCTTATCCGTGAGCTAGTCACAGTGCAGGAGGGTGTGTTGTTCTGATGGGATGGATGTGGGTCATTTGGTCCTCTTGGAGTTGGGGACTGGGATTGTGGGTTCTTGAAAGCACAAGATAGTTCTTCATTGGAAGGAGGGATGCTGAATAGGCCAAAACAAAAGTGTAAACCACACCCCTCTGGCCCTTGGAGCTCCGTCATCCATGGTGCTTCCTAGTCTGTTTGGCACCTGCTGAGTGACTTCTCTTATCTGGCCTTGGTTCAGCAATCGCATTCCACCCTCCCAGGTTCTAACCATCCGTTGTTGTCTCTCACCGGCTGGGGCAACTGAGGCTTCCTGGCTATCACTCCCTTTTGGCAGAGTCAACCTTCGCCCAGAACTGTACCACGTTGACATTGAGCAGATGGGGGGAGATGTCAGGCCTTGACTTTTCAGTGCTGGAGCCCCTATTCTTTAGCCCCAGGGTAGGGGTGAGCTGCTCCTGGGGGAGGTAAAGCTGGGAGAGCAGAGAAATTGTGTGTGTGTGGGGGGGAGGGGGGGTTGCATGTTGAGAGAAGCCCGCCACACTGTTCCCATTCCACTCTGAGGCTACTGACCAAGAGGCCCCATGTGGCCGAGCCTTATCCCCTAATTGGCACCAGGAAACGAGGGCCCCACAGGCTAGGGACTCCCCCAAACTCTCTCTTTCATCATTAGTAAGTGAGCACTTATTCAAGGGCGGTCTGGGACCTCCTGCACTAAAGCAGCCGGCAAGTTCAGCTTCCCCCTGCTGTTTCTGAATCTCAGGGGGCAGGGGAGGTGGAGAACCTGAGATTTTAACAAACTCCTCAAGCAGTGCTTTCATATACTGCAGGTTGAGGTCCTCAGATAGCTGACTGAGTTTCCCCTGCCTTAGGTTTTTCTTTAAAGGATTCTTCTTTCTTCTGATGGGACTATTCACCTAGTTTATCCCGTTGGGGGGATTTCCCTCCTTCGGATCTGAACTGATCATTTCAGAGTAAGGAGGTGTCACTGTTTGAGCTTGGGAGTGAGTCTGAAGTGTGGAATCCCTTTTAGAGGAGATGCGCGTTATTATTTTCCATCGAGTACTTTCCGATTCTCAAGACGTACATTGGAAATAACATGAGAAGAGAGGATAATGCACAGCGAGTCTACATTCTTACTAAGAAACGCTGACGCCTGAAGCCAGTGACACATCAGGATTGGTCATGAGGCCTGGGAGGCGCAGACGTGTTGGAGCCTTTGGCTTGGAGAAGCTCAGTGACTGATGTGACACCGTATTTCATTGGTTCATAAGTTATGACCCTAACACTTGGTCGTGTAAAATATTACTTTCACTCACTTTGAGATTTCAAAAATCTTTTTAGCCGAAAAACCCTTTCACAAAGGAAGTCTTACAGAGGAGCTTAGTCTATCAAATAGATAAAAGCAATTTTTTTTTGATTGGGGAGGGAGGGCCATGTTATGATTTCTGTGGGCCCCAAGATACTTTTGCCTTCGTGGGCTTCTTCCTTCATAAAAATATTAAAAATTATATTTTATGACTGCACTGGTATAAAGATGAGTGTATTAATATATATGGCCTAAAAGTTCAGTTTCTTTATTCTGATTTTAAATACACTGAAGCATTTTTGTGGGTCCTGGGCCCTGTGGCTCCTTTGCCCAGTGGGGAAGTCTGGGCCCTGAGGAGACAGGTCCCGGCCTGACCACTTCCTGGGTGGCCCCTGAAGCAGGCTGGAGGAGAGGAACCCGGTGGGAAGACCATTGCACAGACTTATCACGCGTACCTTATCAGATATTTGCCTGCCTCACTGGGGAAGAACCTAAGATATCACAATAAGGATGGAATGTCAAAGTCATTCTCCTCCTTCCTCCTCAAAACCTGGGTCTTGTCCTTCAGTCTCTAAAGCATCATTCCTGCCAAGAGATCATCTCTCCAGCCTCTGCTTGAAACCCTGTAGGGACAGGGAGCTCATTACCGTGTTTGAGTTCTTTCTGGTCTAGTTCTGTAGGACTTGCTGGTACCCAGCAAGCCCCTGGGTCAATCACCATTTATCCCCTAAGCCAGTGAATCCTGTAGTGCCCACGCCACTGCTGAGCTGGAGTAGGAGTATGGGGTTTGGGGTGCACCTTTCCGCCTCCACTGCTGTGTGAGCCAAGCAAAGACACTCTCCCTCTCTGAGCCTTAGGTGCCTCGTTTGGACATGATGGTCCTCTTCCGTATCGCTGTTGTGTGATGCTAAAGGGAGACCAAGGCATGTCCCGGGCAGGGATTGCCTGCAGCCCAGGTTATTCTGGGATGTAGAGAGCTTGTTGGCTTTTGCTTGGAGGTCAGGGGCCAGAGACTGTGTGTGTACCTGTCCCTCTGGGTCTGGGTAGGGGCACTGTTATACAACAGGGGAAAATTTGGGGAGGAAGGGAAGGGTCAGATGGTTCAGGATGACCACTCCACACCTGGTCTCCCGGTTGGCTGCTGGTTGACTTTTTTCTGAGATGTCAGAACATTTGGCCATCCCAGAGCCCAGTGGGCAGCTGTCCAGTGCCTCATGGTGCCATGTGCTTGCCCACTCAGGAGAATGAGGACAGGGATGTGCTTTCCTCCCTGGGACTTGCTGGCCCCAAAGCCTGGGCTTGCTTAGGTATGAGCCGTAGCTCAGCAGAGTGGGAATGTTCCTTCCCTTCCCACCCCTTTCCCGTCCAGCCTCTCCGAGTCCCTGGTGCTTGGAAGAGGGATGCACCCCTGTCCCCCACCCCCGGTTCTCATGGGCCAGCCTATCTTTATGACCCCCGCTCCCCCCTGCCGCCCCTCGTCCCTGCCACACTAGATGGCTCTCCTGGACACACCCATAGTGTCACACCGCCACACTTGGTGCACCCAGTCCCTCCCGCCAGGGCAGTTGGTGCGGTGGCTTCCCAGGCCACAGAGGGAGAGTGGGTGTGGGGCGAGTCCCCATCCTGGCCTCTAAGTGGGGGAGCATCCTGCCCGGCCAGCTTCTAATCCACGCCTGGTGTTTGCTCACCTGGCCCCTGCGCTGCACTTTGTAATTATTGATTCCTGCCGCGTCCACTTAGCGTGAGCCAGCTGGGGTGGACTTGCTGTTGAGCTTAGAAGTTCCTGGAAACAGTGACTTATTACTTGCTTAATGAGCGTGTCTCTGCCAGCCAGGTGTGTCCAGGAGAAAGCGTGCATGTGTGTGGTGCTGGACAGGACATCTTTGTGGGCACTGGGTGAATTTGCCTTTCTCTTGGGTCTGGCTCTTCAGGGCTCTTTTCTCTTTCGCCATTACAGTTTTACGTAAATAACTCATCCGATTATATGCCAAGGGAAAAGTCAGGTTTGTAGAGCTGTTTATCTGAAATCACTTTTCTCCATCCATCTGTTCGTCTTTCTGTCTGTCCGTCCCTCCCTCCTGTCCCAGCCGGCAGGGAGCTCAAGGTCCAGTGGGAAAGATAGGAAGCTTGATGCTGAGTGAATTCCAAGTTAGTGCAGAACTTCCTGCTTTCTAAACAGCGTCTTCTCCGAGAATCTTTCTGTTTTGTTTAAAATAAAGTTTGTTTTACTTCATTATCAAAAGTAGCAAATGTTCCTAACAGAAAAAGTTGGAAAACACAGACAAGTCTGAGGAAGAAAGAAAATCACCTCTAGAGCCCTACACCTTTGATGTTTTGACCTTTTTTTTTTTTTTTTTAAACCAGTGGGTACAACAGATACAATTTCTTTCCTGCTTAGAAGGAAAAAGCTCAGCTTATAAGATTAGCATTTCCAAACTTTATTGTAAACACCATGTCTTTAGCTGCAGGGTGTTCCATGAAGTGGCTGTATCCTAGTTTACCCAACAGTGCCCTGTTTGGGGGATATTTTGCTATTTCCGGTCTTCCCCTATTATAAATAATGCTGTGAAGAATATCTTGTAAGTGAATTGGTTTTCATGTTTTGGATCATTTCCCAGACTTTGTCATCTAGAAGGAATCTCAGTGATCACCCAGACCACTTCTCCAGCTTTAGTGTGTGTTAGCATCACCTGGAGGGCTTGTTCGAACACAGTTCTCTGGGCCCCACCCCCAGAGATTCTGATCGAGTGGGTGAGGATGGTGCCTGAGAGTCTGCATTCTAACAAGCTTCCAGGTGGTGCTGTTGCTGCTCGTACGTGGGCCACACTCCAAGTGGCATCAGCCAGCTGCTCCTGGGTGGGGAGGGAAGTTGAGGCTGACGAGTTGGGAGAGTGGGGGATGGGTGACCATGGCCCAGGCCGGGCCTGTGGGTGGTTCTCAAGCGAGGCCATGGACCCCCACCCTTTGCTGCCCCTGCCGCCTGGAGAACCTGCAGGAGAAGGCAGCATGCATCCACACGAGGGGGTCTCCTCTCTCAGAGTGTTTCAGTCACTCAGGGCAGGCAGATGCTGGGTGCAGATGTGAGCTTGGGATACGGGTGGGGCCAGGGTAAGAACTAGTCGAGGAAAGAAACTGGCAGAGACTGTGGTGAATCATCTTAAATGAGAGTGACAGCCCCTCAAGGATGCAAGGGGTTAAATAGGCGGCTGGCACAGTCTCCCCGGAGCCAAAGGGGGAACTCCGGAGTAAGTCTGGACTGCCTAATTAATTCAATTAAACTACTTTATAAGCTCTGCTGGTGTCAGCGAATCGTTAAATCTATTAAAAAATCAGTGGAACGTGATGGGGGTTTGTGGGTGCAGATACCCTGTCTGGTACCCCCACCAACCTGCAGTGTGTGCTGAGACGGGGTCCCTCCCACCCTCCGGGCCTCTGTTTCCCTCTCTGCACAGCTGAGTGATGCACTGGCTCTTGAACACCCTGTCACCGCGAGAGTTATTAGGATTTCTGGTCCCTTCAGGTCAGAGGCAGCTGTTATTGCAGATTCACGGCCCCGTCTCTGCCCCTCCTGCACATCAAGTTCATCTGGACAGTTTCTAGGGGTGGCTGTGGGGACAGGTGACCCAAAGGGGCGGTGGGAGCTCTGGAGAGTGAGCAGAGTGGATTTCACCTAACCCCTAACCCCTGTGCTGGGGTCAGGGGCTGCTCGCAGGTTCTCGTTCAGCACCCCCCCCTCACCTTGGGACTGGTATCCCCTATCTTACCGGTAAGGATGCTGAGGCTCCCAGGAATCCAAGCAACCTATCCACGAGCACCTGGTGGAGTTGAGATTTGAATTCAGGGCTGCCGTGCCTCTGCTCGGCAGACATATTTAAAATAAAGCCGCGTTTCCCTGGCCAAACCCTACAAGGTACAACATTGCAATCACGGGAAAGAAAACACCAGAAACATTCTTTTCCTCTAGTATCCAGACATGAGGAACCAAGAAGAGGGAGTGACATCCCCATCCCTGGAGGCATGTAAGCAGTGGTTGGCTGACCACTCAGGCCTCTTAAAACAAAGATTCTGCAGCTCTGGGCCCGGCTGTTGGTTTATACTTTTTCAGTCGTTTGTGCTAAGAGCAGGCTGGGAATTCAGCAGGAGTTGCTTCCTGGTGCTTGGGCATCGGGGTAACTGTCTGGTCTTCTGTCAGATCAGATCTTGTTCAGCCAGACCAGTAGGCTAGGTGGTGCTAGTCTAAGGGTGACTGTGGTCCTGGGTTCGAGAGAAGCCTCTGTCTTAAATTAACCAGCTGTGGATCTTTGGCAAGTCCCTTCCTCTTCTAATCCTAGAAGTTTAGGTTTGTTCCCCTCATTTCTGAAAGGCGGCTCAGGCAGTGTGTTCCCTGGGTGGTCCATAGGGAGAGGGGAATGAGGAGGAGGGGTTTAGGGCCAGACACACTTGTGAATGGAGCATACGCGGTCTTAGAAATTCATAGCAGGTGGTGGACCTTGTAAAGGCTCTGAAAAGTCCTGCGGTAAAGAAAGGAGATAAATTTTGTTTACCCAGCCTCCCCAAACCTGGCCACCCTTTCCCTCTCCAAGTACTCCTTTTGTTTAGTGACCTGAACAGACATTAAGGCTTAACTGTTACCCTAGAGAGAGTGGCTTTTTAAGGTGGTTCCTTTTTCATGAGAACACCCTTTCTGTCACTTGAATAAACCAGCCTTTAGCAGGGTGGTGTCTACCTCCTCTGAGTTGGGTTTTCTTAAACCGAAGTCCGTGTTTATTCTAGGATCCCAGAAGCCTGCCAAGTTCCAGGAGCTTCTCTTCTTTCCAAGAGCCCTGGAGTAGCTATGCCCTCAAGAGCTGGAATATACTCTACTCAGGGTTCTCTTTGGGAGCATTAGCTATAGAATTTGGTATTTTGGGGAAACCCTCCTTCCCCCTTCACACCACAAGGCAGAGGAAACCACTGGTGGGTCTCGGAAGTTGCCTAAACGTGTACCACGAAGTCCCAGTAATCCAGAGCTGCCTGTTTAAGAATTTGTGAACTGTAGCTGACCTTTCCAAAAGAAGGTTTGCTAAGGAAAATGCTAGTGTAAACAAGATCTTCAGGGGAAGAACCTTAAGGTGTGTAAGGAATCAGTCTATTTTTAAGCCTTTTGAAAGCTCCTGTTGGAACGTAAACACTATGCTGATTATAAAAACACCTTTTCTGTTCAGAACGGGAGTAAACAAGATGGGAGCTGGGTGGAGGAGGGAAGGAGGTTAAACCAGAGATTTAACACTGTCTGCACTAGTTGACTTAGTTGCTCATCTTCAAAAATTCAGATTTCCCGCTTGTTTTGACAACCTGGATGCCCAGGCAGCAGTGGACATGGGTTCCTACTGGCCAGCGGTCAGCAGGAATGGGTAGGAGTGGCTTCCTCACTGTCCCAGTTCTGGACCCCAGCCTGGCTTACTTGTGGGAGTGACCTGTACTGCCCTGACCCCTTGAAATGTACACCCCTGTCTTTCTAACAATTCTCCCTGGTATTTTAAGAGCATAATTAACATATAATTGTTCATTTCCTCTCCATTAACCATAGAGGAAGTCCTCTGCCTTGTTCAGCAAAACTTTCAAAGATAAACAGTGTCAGAAACAGCCAAGCGGGTCTTCCCTGGTGGCGCAGTGGTTAAGAATCCGCCTGCCAGTGCAGGGGACACGGGTTCAATCCCTGGTCTGGGATGATCCCACATGCCGTGGAGCAGCTAAGCCCATGTGCCACAACTACTGAGCCCACGTGCCACAACTACTGAAGCCCATGCACCTAGAGCCTGTGCTCCACAAGAGAAGCCTCCTCAATGAGAAGCCCGTGCACCGTGACGAAGAGTAGCCTCCGCTCTCCGCAACTAGAGAAAGCCTGTGCACAGCAATGAAGACCCAACACAGCCAATAAATAAATAAAAAGTAAATAAATTAAGAAAAAATTTTTAACTTTATTAAAAAAAAAAACCAAGCATTTTTTTATTGAGCATCTACTAGGCATCAGGCTCTGTTCAAAGTGCTGGAATTTGGGGTTGAGAAAAACCTCCCTCCCTCTCCAGAGCCTGCTTGCCATGGCGGAGCGCACTGGAGGATGCTGTGCTGCCGCCAGCCAGGTGTCACCCAGAGCTTCTGTCCTGTGTGCCCTGAATTGGGGCAGAGGGTTCTCAAACAGTGGACGAGGTCCTTGCCCTTGATCTGCCTTTGGAGAGCGACGAGATGAAGGGTGGGGTGAACTCCTGAGAAGTCAGGCTGTGGGCTCCCTTTGAGCTTTGGGGATGTGAGGTGGGGGTGAGAGGGTGGACACTGGTGGCGGGGGGGCGGTCAGCGACACCTGCCAGAGGAGGTGTGTGACCTTGTGGTGTGGTTAACACTGAGATAGGCAGAGGGGAAAGGAGGGACCATCCCAGGCTCTAATGAAGAGGTAGAAAGATTATAATTAGCGAGGCTTTATATGCAAATAGTATTTGAAAATGCTTAAAAACATTTTGTTGAGGGAAGCTGAAAATAGCAGGTGGTCTGTCTACTTGAACAGAGAGTCTTTGGGAAGTGGTAAGGGGTGTGGGGGGTAGAGGGGGAGAAAGAGAGAGGTAGACGGATAGATGAACAGATACATACCAGGTGTCCTGGTGGAGGACCCTGGAAACTGGTGAAGAATTTTGCTAAGGAAACATATATAGCAGGCCTTAAGGCCCATGAGGGCACAGTCTGTGTCTGTCTTCTTCATCACTGTGTCCTCAGTTTCCAGCAAGGGCCTGAAATAGTAAATTTTTACTAAATGTTAGTTGAGTGAGTGAATGAAGGTACCTCGTCGGCATTTATCACATTTATCTTTATGGCAACCCTATGAAGAGATAATATTATTCCCTTGAACTGATAAAGATGGACCATTCTTAGCGGGGGTGTGTGTATGTGTATTATGGTGTTTGCACGGGGACACCAGCAAGATTTTTGTTGTTATTGCAGCACTGTGAAATATTGATCAATTTGATTCCATTGTATGACCCAGGGACAATTTTACTAGCGGAAAATATGATCGTGTTATATGGGTGCAATAAAAAATCACAGCCATGAGGCCAGGCCCAGAAAACGAAGCAAGCTGACAGTGTCGGCAGGACTCGTTGACTCCATGTCTTTCTGCTAGCGTTTGTTCTTTGCTGGTGCCACTGACGGGCTGCATTGCAGACAGGAGGTAACAGGTCCCAGCAGAAAACTTCCAGAAGAAAAACAACACAGAATTCAGTATGCAATTCTCCTGCAATTAGGAAATGTCCAGTGTTGTTTAGCTGTAGATGTAAAAGGTACCAGTCTAGCCTGAAAACTGTCCCATGGGAAGGTTTTGAAGCAGGGACACAATCTAATGAGTGGGTATCATGACATCTCGGCAGAAATGCACTTAACTCTGGAGAATATGAGCTGTGCAGGTGGCGGGTGTCCCAGGGTGAGATGACCAGGAGGTGAGAACTGCTGTTCTCTGGATCCTTCTCAGAATGAGAGCATCTTGCCCCGCTGACTGTGATTGTTGTGTTGCAAGTTGTGTGTCTTTCATACAACATGATCCTTTAATGCAAGCCAACATCCTCATCTGGTGCTCGACCCGAAAAGCACTGCTTTGTTCCAGCTGTGGAGGACAAACTGGCCCCTGGATGTCTGGAAAAATGGGAAAACAGTATCCAGTGTGATGTCTTCCTAAGGAGTAGTTGATTTGAAGTTTCAACTGTAAGGTTTCAGGTTATGTACTGGCTTTAGGACTTAACCTCACCTAAGATGTGACCTTGCCTTGCCTGCAGGCGGCTGATCTGGCAGCTTGTTCAGGAGGAACTGAGACATGTAGAGAGGGTGGCATGGAGTGGCCAACTCCCCTGGAAGCAGGGATGGAGCTGAGAGATTGCCCTGGTTCACTCAGGCCGTGTTTTTCCTCTGTCACACTAGGCACTGCAGCCTGTGGGCCTTTGCACTTGCTGTTCCTCTGTCCAGAATGCCTTCCCCAGTTATTTTCTTGGTTCCTTCTCTCACTTTGGTATAGTCTCCTCAGCAAGTCTTCTCTGCCCTTGATATTTAAAGTTGTATCCTCCTGTCATCCCATCCTCCTTTTTTGTTCCATTTTTCTCTGTAGTACTATTATCCACTAACAGTGTGTATTTTACCTTTAGAAAGAAACTCTACTTCCTTTCTGTCTCCCTCCTTTTTCCCAGGGATGTAAACTTTGTGAGGGAAGGGCTTAAAAAACACTTTTTTTTAAAAAACACTTCATTTTGAAAGCATTTTAGACATAAAATTTTGCAAAAGTAATCAGAGTTTCCATGTATCCTTCACCAAGCTTCCTCAGATGTTAGCACCTTATATAACCAGAGTATAATGCTCCAATTATATTATGAAATTCATATTAGCACAGGAAATTAATCGTAATGCAATCCTATGAACTAACCCACAGACCTTATTCAAATTTCACCAATGGCCCCACCAGTGGTCCAGGATCCAATCCAGGATCCCCTGTTGCATTTAGTGGTCGTGTCTCTTCAATTTTCACCAGTCTGGGACAGATTGTTGGCCTTTCTTTGAATTCTATGCCCTTGACCCCTTTAAAGAGTCCTGACTAGTGTTTTGTAGAATGCCCCTCGTAGGTTTGCCAAATGTTCTCTGGATCACTGATCCAGGTTATGTGTTTCTGGAACTGGTACCTCCAGAAGGGATGGTGCCCCCTCCTCAGTGCATCCCAGCAGGAGGTAAAGGATGTTGGTATGATTTATCACTCACTGGTGATGTAAACTTTGAACACGTTACAGTTAGTTACTGTTATGGTGGCGTCTGCCTTGTTTCCCAAGTTACTCTCTTACCTTTCATATTAATAAGTATCTTATGGGAGGTACTTTGTGGCTATGCAAGTATCTTTTTGCCTGGGAATTTTCACATCCTTTGGTGATTCCTGCCTGCAACAGTTTGCCAAATGCCTGTGGTGTTTGCCAAATAGTGATTTCCTTTTTCTGTCATTCCTTCTACTTTTATTAATTGGAATTCTGCTGTAGAAAGAGCTCTCCTTTCTCCCCCCTTATTCATGTATTCACTTATTTATTTACACCAGTTTACCTCCTGGCTGTTTTTTTTATGGGCTATGATCCATTGCTATCATTCTGTTGCTCAGATTGTTGCAGATTTGGCCAGTGGCAGCCCCTTCATGCCAGCTCCTCTGTCCTTTTGACAGGTGCCCGTTCCTCTTTGGGCACATCCTTATACTCTGCAAGGTATTCCGCGCTTCTCTTGTGCTGTCCCCGCCCCAGCCCTGGAAACAGCCCGTAGTCTGTGAAGGAGAGCAAGGGTTTTTGTCTGTATCCCTCATTTTGTTGCATTCTTACTGTTCCCAGCATCTGGCATGTAGTAGGGTCACATCAAATTACTTTTGGATGGATGGATGAGTAAATGAATCCTGTGGAAAGAAAGATTCCATAGGCCGGGTGAAGAGGTTACACTTCATACTTTTACTAGTCTCCTCCTGATGAGCCTGAGTGAGTGATTTAGGAAGGGAGGGGTCTTTTCCCTGGTTCCTCTCCCGTGTTCCTTAGCGGCTTTGACAGTCCCGTCTTGTCCTTTTCAGTCGTTCTCAGCGCCACACAGTCTGAAAAGGAGCCCAGGGCATCCCCGATCTTGTAGAAATAGATCTTGTCGAGTAGAAAGAGCCAAAAGCAGGGAAGGCAGCCAAGAGGAGCAGGCTGGCTGGAGAGTTCGCTGGGGCTGGCAGAGCCCGACCCGCTCACTGCTAGCGACTTGGTTGAACACCAGCCGACTTGGTTGAACACCAGCCGCGGCAGGCAGGATGCTCCAGCAGTTGACGGCAGAGGTTCCGGGACCCCTGCTGGCGTGTCTGCGGCTGGGGGCTGCCGAGAGCCACTTCTGGTCTCCTGAGGCGCACAGGCCTCACTTGAATATTTTATGAGTTTTTCTTTATAAAAGATTAAAACTCAGTCACATTGGCTTTGGAAAAGCTTGTGATAATCAGATTTCTATTTATGAGTTGGATTGTGTGTGCGTGCGCGCGCCCCTGAAGAGGAAAAGTGGCTGCTGGGCTTTCACGCCGACCATCCTGGCAGACTTCTACACTGGGAGCAATCTTGGCAAGTGGTAGCCTTTTCAGAGTCAGAGAGGCCCGGCTGGCTCCTGGGTTGCTGTTGCCGGTGACCCCTGAGAACGGCGCTGGCCCCTTCACAGGGTGGACTCTTGTCCACAACCACCTTGACTCAGCAGTTCAGGTTTGCAGAGCACCTTGGCGTCTGTGTTCTCGCAGATTCTACGGGGTAGTCCTGGGAGTTGGGCCAGGTGGGCATGGTTGTCTCAGTTTGCAGCTGGAGAAACTGAGGCCCAGGAAAAGGGAAGTGACTGCCTCTCCACAGTGCTAAGGGGTCTGGAAATCATGAAAAATTTAAAAATGTCACAGTACCCAGGTGGAGCTGCAGGGGATACCTGAACACCAACTGCCATCACCTCAGGGCTCTCCGGGGTTGGGGTAACATAGCAAAGGTTTATGTGGATGAGGGAGACAGGGGAGGAGAGGGAGGAAGAGTTACACTTCCTTGGAGCAGGTTACCTGGAAGGGAGAGGGCAGTGTCAGCTTGCCTTGAATCTGTATTTATCAAGCACTTATACTGTGTGATAACACTGGGGCAAGGACGTGGAGAGATCCCAGCAGGTATTGGAAGACCGCCTGTTAAGGACAACAAGCCTTCTGGGGTCTCTGGTTAGGGATGCTGGAGGCCTTTATGCTCAGCCTGGGGATGTAGCCATCAGCCAAGCCAAGCATTGGTGAGCCTGGTATGTCCCCAGCTTAGCACTCAGCATACCCCACCCCCAGGACCTAGGTGGCCCAGAGTAGGGAGGGTTCCCACTCTAGCATTCTTTTCAGTCATTTGTCTATCCAGCCCAGAAGTGTTTATTGAGTGCCTTTAGTAGGCCAGGCACTGTTCTAGGCACTGGGGTGAACTAGACAGCAGGACCTCTGCCCTGTGGGGTTCGCCAATAAACAGGCAGTTATACAGTATATAGAGTAAGTGCTCTAATGGTGGAAATCCAGGGGTTTGTAGAAGGTACCCCTTGTCAATTTATTTCATCCTCAGGACAGCTCTGAAGTAGATGCTGTCATCATTTCCATGTTACTGATGAGGAAACTGAGGCTCAGATGTTACTCCACCAACAGGTGGCAGAGCCAGGTTGGTGCCCATGTGCCCGACTCCCCAGAGAAGGAAGGCACTGGCCAGTGTTTAACAGTCAGTCCATGGCTAAAGGCTTCCCATCACCCCAGCCTCCTTGACTTTTTGTGAATGGAGTGAGTGAGGATGCTGAGGGCCTGTGGCCAGGGTCCTGTCCCATCTGGACCAGGCAGGGGCTTGATGCCTGGTTGGAGCTGGGGAGTAAATGGAGCCCTGGGCTGGGCGTGGGAGCCTCTGCAGCTTCTGGGTCCAGAGTGGAGAATCTCTGCTGGAAGAGCTCCCAGGCCTGGGTTCTTCTGGGTTCCCACCCCTAGGTTCTCCTCCCTCAGGCCTTTGTACCCCCATATTCCTGACAGGCCTCATTCAGCCAGTTGCCATGGTGATGCAGAAGTCACCTGGTCTCTGTGAACTTTGCCTCAAGAGAAGCCGTTAGTGTGGAGCTCCTTGGAGGCTAGGAGGCCCCTCAGCTGTGATTTGTGTGTGTGTGGTGGGGAGTGGGGGCAGTTCTGCAGGGTGCAGTCCATGCCAGGGGCAGTTCTCTGCAGTGCTAGGAGAAGGTACTATAAGAAGAGAGGAGATCTTGACTTTTCACTTATTTTCAGAGTTTCAATTTACTTACCTGTAAAACGGGGATAAATGAGCTCACATCATAGGGTGGCCGTGAGGACTAAGTGAAGTACTGGACACACCTGGCACATGAGAGGAGCCACAGTGACAGTTTGTACTAGTACTGAGGATTTAGCGGTGGGTTTCTGCAGTTTGCCACGTGGCTGGTTGTACTTTTGCGTAGCTGTGTTTGCATCCCGTCTGGCTGAGGGCATGGGCTCTACCTGGGTAGCCCATTTCACAGGCGGAAGTCAGTTGGTTATTAGCGGTTCTGTGGTTATTAGGAGTTGTGCGATGGGTTTCCCTTGCTTGTGTGCAAACTCCAGTGGGGCAGGACCAGTGGCTGTCCTGTTGGTGGTCCTGGCTCAGAACCCGGCGCAGATCAGGCACTCTGTTCTTTTGCCATTTCTGAAAGTTCCTTGAACATAAAGCTTTATTTATTGTGAGGCTTTAGTATCTGTCAGACTGAGGTTGGGATCCTGAGTCCTGTTTCTTCTACTTAACAGCTGGGTGGCTGTAGGTAAATTACTTCACCTTTCTGGTCTCTTTCCTCATCTCTCAAATTAGGTGAATGTTATGCACCTAGGTTCTGCTCTGAGGCCAGAGGATTACTGTGACCTTTTGCCTGTCAGGCTGAGGATGTTCTGTCTCCGTCTGGTCGGTCGAAGGTTTCTTCCTGATTCTGGCAGCTGAGGATCCAATCTGTTTTTCTGGAGTCACAAGACATCCACATCTGAAGGAGAAACCCTCAGAGGCTGATAGGGTCGGAGGTCACCGAGCTCAGAACGGATGAATTGGGATGTTCCATAACCTCCTTTAAGGAGAAGAGAAGGAAACAGCACGTGGCTGGAAGGAAGGAAGAAGAACAGCTTCTTCATTCCCCTAAGGGGAAACAGGACTTTCTGAACTTCACATCATCTTGAAAAGTTTCCTGCTAATCAAATCCTTTTTTGGACTATTCCCTGCATAAAAGATTTTTATGACAAAGCTTTTCTACAAAGCAAAAAGTGGCTTCTGTAAAGGCAATCATCACTCCTGCTGTTTCCTTTGTATAAACCTGACCTTTCTTATGTTGTGTTTTCTTGCTTTTCTTTTTCTTTTCTTTTTTTTTTTGCTTCTATTATTATTTTTATTAACCAAAGGAATACATATTCACTGTTGAACAGTTAGGAAGTCCAGAAGAGCCAAAAAGGAATAAAAAAAAAATCAGAGTCGCCTGTAACCTTCTCAGAACCCGGATGTAATCACTCTGGATGTTGATATTTGATGTATTGATACTTTGATATATCAGGAGACATGACATGTGCAGAATGTAAAAGCTCACTCATTTAGGAAGTATTTACTGAGTTTCTACCCTGTGCACAGTGTTGGGGAGAAACCAGGGAGCAAAAAATATAGTTCCTCCAGGAAGCAATTTATGTAGATGAAAGGAAGGGAAGAAATTGGAGTAGAAATGGGACTGAGACCTGAAATTGATAGTCAGATTTGTCATGAGCTGTGAGAATTTTGACCTGACTCAGGAGTGGTTGGCATGAAATGGGCTGGATAGGGGAAGAGGGAAGATAAGTTGGCAGCTGCCGGGAGAGCTGACACATACTACCCAAAGAAAGTGGTGGTGGTGGTTGGTGTCTTTATGCTGGGGAACAAGGACAGGACTGAAAAGTGTTGTTTGTTTGTTTGCATGTGGCTGTCTAGTTGTTCTAGTACCATTTATTGAGAGACTTTCCTTTCTCCATTGGATTGCCTTTTTCAAAGATCAGTTGACTTCTTCTGAGTCTTTTTCTGAGCTCTCTATTCTGTTCCATTGATTGATTTGTCTACTCTTTCACCAATACCACACACTTGATTACCATAGTTTTACAGTAAGTCTCAAAGTTGGATAGTATGAATTTTCTGACTTTGTTTTTCAGTGTTGTGCTGGCTACTCTGCGTCTTTTGTCTTTCCAGATATACTTTACCATCAGTTTGTCAATATTCATAAAATAACTTGCTGGAATTTTGATTGAGATTGTGTTAATTCTATAGATCAAGTTGGCAAGGATCAATATCTTAATAATATTGAGTTTTCCTTCCATGAATATGGAATATCTCATTTATTTAGATTTTTGTTAATTTCTTTCATCAGAGTTTTGTAGTTTTCATATATCCTTTACATGTTTTGTTAGATTTATACCTAAGTAATTCTCTTTTATTGGTGCTAAGTGCTATTGTTTTTTAAATTTCAAATTCCATTTATGCATTGTTTGTATATATGAAAGCAATTGACTTTTTAAAAATATAAATCTGGGATCCTGCAACCTTCTTATAATTACTTATTACAGTTTTTTTTTATATCAGTTTTTTTGGATTTTCTACATAACAGTCATGTTATCTGTGAATAAAAACAATTTTATTTCTTCCCTCCCAACCTGTGTACTTTTAATTTCCTTTTCTTGTCTTATTGCATTAGCTAGGACTTCCAGTATGATGTTGAATAGGAGTGGAGAAGGAGACCTTGCCTTGTTCCCAGTCTCAGGGGGAAGGCATCTAGTTTCTCACCATTAAGTATGATGTTTGCTGTAGGTTTTTTGGTACATATTCTTCATCAAGTTGAGGAAGTTCTTCTCTATTCCTATTTTTGAGAGTTTTTATCATGAACAGATGTTGGATCTTGTCAGATGCAAATCTGTTGATACGACAATAGGATTTTTTGTCTTTAGCTTGTTGATGTGATGGATTATATGAATTGATTTTTCAGTGTTGAGCCAGCCTTGCATACCTGGAGTAGATCTTATTTGGTTGTGGTGTATACTTCTTTTTATATGTTGTTTGATTCAGTTTGCTAATATTTTATATTGGTGATTTATGCATCAGTGTTCAAGAGAGATAATCGTTTGTGGTTTTCCTTTCTTGTAATGTCCTTATCTGGTCTTGGTGTTAGAGTAATGCTGACCTTGTGTAATGAGTTAAAAAGTGTCCCCTATGCTTCTGTTTCCTGGAAGAGCTTGTACAGAATTGGTATCATTTCATCCTTAAGTGTTTTTTAGAATTCGCCACTGAAACCATCTTGGCCTGGTACTTTCTTTTTTGAAAGGCTCTTCGTTATTGATTCTGTTTCATTCATATATATATATGGATGAAAATATGCCTATCTATTTATCTATCTATCTATATCTATATATACATAGGCATATTTAGATTATCTGTTTCTCCTTATGTGAGTTTTAGTAAGTTGTATCTTTCAAGGAATTGGTCCATGTTATCTAAGTTATTGAATTTATGGGCAAAGAGTTCATAATATTCCTTTATTCTTTTAATGTCTATGGGGTCAGTGGTGATGGCCACTTTTCTCCTTTTGATATTAGTAATTTGTATTTCTGTTTTTTGTCTTGATTGTCTTGGCTAGAGGTTTATCAGTTTTATTGATCTTTCCAAACAACCAGTCTTTGGCTTTATTAATTTTCTCTATTGATTTCCAGTTTGCAATTTCATTGATTTCTGCTCTAATTTTTATTATTTATTTTCTTATGATTGTTCTAAATTTATATTGCTCTACTATCTCTAGTTCCCTAAGGTAGATGCATAGATTATTGATTTTAGATCTACCTTTTTTCTAATATATCTATTTAGTTCTGTAAAATTGCCTCTGTGAATTCCATTCACTGCTTTCCACAGATTTTGGTAATTGTATTTTCATTTTCATGTAGTTAAACATATTTTAAAATTTCTTTTGAGATTTCCCCTTTGACCCATGTGTTATTTAGAAGTCTGTTGTTTAATCTCCAAATATTTGTTTTCCAGCAATATTTCCAGCAAATATTTTGAAATTTAACCACAATTTTCTGTTATTTATTTCTGGTTAAATATGGTCTGAGAGCATATTTTGTGTAGTTTCTGTTTTTTTAAGCCTGTTAAGGTGTGTTTTATAGCCTAGAATGTGATCTTTCTTGGTGAATGTTTTATGTGAGTTTGAGAAGAATGTGTATTCTGCTGTTGTTGGATGAAGTACTTTATAAATGTCAGTTAGATCCAGTTGATTGATGGTGCTGTTCAGTTTAACTATATCCTTACTGCTGTTTGGCTTCACTATGAAGTTCTGTCAGTCTTGCCTCATGTATTTTGATGCTGTGTTGTTAGGTGCATACACGTTAAAGATTGTTATGTCTCCTTGGAGAATTGACCCCTTTGTCATTATGTAATGCTCCTCTTTATCCCTGACAATCTTTTTTGCTCTGATTTCTGCTTTGTCTGAAATTAATATAGCTACTCTAGATTTCTTTTAATTTGTAGTAGCATGGTATATCTTTCTCTATATGTTTACTTTTAATCCAAATATATCTGTGTCTTTATATTTAAAGTGGATTTTTTTTTTTGTACACAACATATATAATTGGATCTTGGGTTTTTGTTTTGTTTTGTTTTGTTTTGTTTTGTTTTCTTAAATCTGCTCTGATAGTCTCTGTCTTTTAATTGTGGTATTTAGACCATTCATATTTAAAGTGATTATTAATATAGTTGTATTATTATCTACCATATTTGGAAATATTTTCTACTTGTTGTCCTTATTCTTTCTTTTTTTTGCCTTCCACTTTTTTTCTGCCTTCTGTGGTTTTAATTGAGCATTTTATATGATTCCATTTTCTCCTCTTTCATAGCATCTCAGGTCTTTAAATTTTTCTTTTTGTTTTTAGTGATTGCCCTAGACTTTACAGTATACATTTATAATTAATCTAAGTCCATTTTCAAATAACACTATACTGCTTCACAGGTAGTGCAGGTACCTTATAACAGAATATTCCCAGTTGTTCCCTCCCATCTCTTATAAAACTGTTGTCATTCATTTCACTAATCCATAAGCTATAATCATCAATATATTGTTGTTTTTATTATTTTGAATGAAGTGTTATCTACTAGGTGGCTTAAGAATATGAATAAGAAAAATAAAAATTTTATTTTACTTTCATTTATTCCTTCTCCCACACCATTTCTTTCTTTATGTATATTGAGTTTCCAACCTGTTATTTTCTTTCTCTCTGAAGAACTTTTAACATTTCTTGCAGCGATGTACTGGTGACAGATTTCCTTAAATTTTGTCTATATTTCCCCTTCACTTTTAAAGGAGAATCTTACTGGATACAGTTTTCTAAGTTGGTAGTTTTTTCTTTCAACACTTTAAATATTTCACTCCACTGTCTTCTTGCTTGCATGGTTTTTGGAGAGAACTTCAGTGTGATTCTTATCTTTGTTACTTTATAGGTGAACTTTTTTTTTTTTAATCTCTTCTGGCTTCTTTCAAGATTTCCTCTTTGTCTTTGACTTTTCTGTAGTTTGAATGTGATATGTCTAGGTGTAGATCTTTTGTTATTTGTTTTGCTTGGTGCTCTCTGAGCTTTGTGGATCTGTGGTTTCATGTCTTGTCATTAATTTTGGAAAATTCTCAGTCATTATTATTTCAAATATTTCTTCTATTCCTTTTTTCTTTCTTCTCCTGATAGTCTCATTATGTATATGTTACACCTTTTGTAATTGTCCTATAGTTCTTGGACATTGTTCTACTTTTTACATTCTTTATTCTCTTTGCTTTATTTTTTGAGAGGTTTCAATTTCTGGCATTTCCTTTTGATTCTTTGTTAGAGTGTCCATCTCTCTGCTTACATTACCATCTGTTTTTGTATGTTGACCACCTTTTCCATTTTCCATTAGAGCCCTTAGCATGCTAATCATGGTTATTTTAAAATCCTGGCTTGATAATTCCAAAATCTGTGTCATATTTGAGGCTTTCTATGATGCCTGCTATGTCTCATTAGACTTGTCTGTTGCCTTTTATCATGCCCTGTAATTTTTGGTTGAGAGCCAGACATGATATGACTAGTAACAGGAACTGAGGTAATCAGCATTGTAATTTGAGGTTTTGTTTATCTGGTTAGGAGTTAGCCTGTGTTAACACTTTGCTATAATTGTAGGTGTCAGAGGCTCAAATTTCCTCTAGTGTTCTCGTCTTCCCTGTAGTCTTTGGGTTTCCCTTGAGGCTTCTTAAATAGAATTGGAACCTTGCAGGTCTTTCAGCTAAAATCCTCCATTAATTGTTCAGGAGCCCTACTGATGTGGTGGTAAGGTGTGGAGGGGAGAAGAAGCACTTTAGATGCTTACGATTCGCTTTCAGTCTTTTAGTGGGCCTGGGTTGCTGGGCTGTGACCTTAACAAGTGCTTCTCTAATTTTTTTTTCCTCTTTAGGTCAGACCAGAGGCCAGAGGGGGCTGAAGTGGGATGTTTCCCTTCCCTTATGTCAGTTAGTTCCTTGTAAGGCTCACTTTGGTTAGACTCCACAAATATTTTCCCTTGAGGGTAGTCTTTGTTGAATAGGACAGAATGTTCTGGGTGTATTTCAGAATTGTTATTTTCCCCTCCCCCTGCTGGAACAAAGAGGAGAACTTTCTTTCATCTTAAAACCCTGAGAAGCTGGTAAGGCTTCTGGAGGTAAAACTCAGGAAAGAGCGGCATCCCCAGGAGTTTTCTCTCTCCAGCTCATCTATGCTCAGTCTTCACAATTACCCGAGGTGTTCCTACCAGCTCCTGGCTCCAGAGGGCAGCTTCAGCTCATGGTAAGCTAGGATTCTCTTTATTCAGAAGATAGAGAGAAATAAAACTGTCTCTCCAGTTTTCAGGGCCCTGTGATCTCAGTTCTCTGATGGTCCGAGATAAATTATTGATTTTTCGATTTGTCCAGCTCTTCTCTTATTGTGAACTCTTTTCAAGTTCAAGTGGAAATCATAAGTTTTTATCATTTCATTCTTTGATCTCTTTGTATTTCAGTTTGTGTAGTTTCTATTCTAAAACCTGCCTTCCAACTCAGTGATTCTTTCCTCAGGTGTTCTCAGTCTGCTGAGGAGCCTATCAGAGACATTCATCATTTTTGTTACTGTGTATTTGATTTCTAGCATTTTTTCTTAGAGTTTCAATTTCTCTTTTTATGTCAGCCATTTGTTTTTACATATTGTCTGATTTTTCTGTTAGAGCCCTTAACATATCATAGTTATTTTAAATTCCAAAATCTGTGTCGTATCTGAACCTGGTTCTGATGTTTACTTTGTCTCTCCAGACTGTCCTTTCTTGCCTTTTAGCAAGCCTTGTAATTTTTTGTTAAAAGCCAGATATGTATTTAGTAATAGCAACTGAGCTTGTGAGGATTTTAGTATGAAGCTTTATTTCTATGGCTACGTGATGTTACTGGGGCACATTTAATGTTTGCTGTACCTGTAAATGTCACAGGTTTCAGTTTCCTCCTTGTTTGTACCCCCGTCTCTTTTTCCTTTTGTTTTTGGGTTTCCCTAAGAACTCCTTCTTAAATAGAATTTGTGTCTTGCACCTCTCAGTTGTAATCCACTGTTGTTATACTCTAGTCTTTTTGATGTGGTGGTGGTAAGATGTTATGGAGAGGATTATGTTTTAGGATTAAATCTCTCACTAGTTTTTTTTAGTGGGCCTGAGTCCCTGGGCTGTGACCTCTAGAAGCATTTCTGAGCCTTTTCTTTCTCTCCCCTATGTGAGACAGGAAGGCTCAAGGCTCAAGGTCCAACTGCTCTTCCCCCAGGTCAGATAAGTCTGTGAACAGTACTTTTTCTTGAGGACAGGCTTTTGTTCTGGAGAATAGACTGCTCTGTGCTGTTTTGAAATGGTTACTCCTCTCCCCAAAGCATGAACCTGTTGAGGTTCCCACGAAGTGTGGTGGCTCCCCTAAGACTGGCTCCCCAGGAGTCCCAAGCCAGGCGACACTCAGCTTCCAGAAATTAGGCAATTATGGTTTAAGTGTGCCTGCCAGTAATTGGCTCCAGCTCTGCTGCTGTTTCCAGTAAGCTATACTTCTCTGCATTTGCCTGTCTCTCTGGTTGTCAGGGTGGTGGTTTGCTCTGTGACCTCCACTCTCCAATCAGAGAACGTTGTGGATTTTCAGTTTGTTTAGCTTTTTTTCTTGTTGTAAGGACAGGAGTGATGGCTTCTGTGCTCTTTACATGTGGAAGCTGAAACCGGAAGTCCTCACCTGGTGTATTTTGCTGTCCTCTTATGTCGTGATTGTGCTGGAGGGCTTGGTGCCCTTCAGTTTTCTGGGAGTTGGGGACACAGCCAGGGGCCTGGGTATGTTATAATGCTGCTGCGTTCTCCCTTCCTCTTAGCCCTGCCTGGCTTGGCTAGACAGATCACAGTTTGTGGTTTGGCTTGTACTTCTGCCTCTCATTTGGGGGACAAGTGATGGTGAACCAAGCTGGGCTGAGGGTCCTGTGTTCAGATCCAATCTGTGCTCTCTGGACCTCAGTTTTTCCACCTGTGCAGTGGGGAGAGGGTGGAACCCCTTCCAACACAGAGTGCTCTTGCAAGAATAATACAACCTTTAGTTGATACATCACCAGAGATGAGGGAATGATTTTGTAATGAGTGTGTGTTTTATGGAAGTATTTCCAGAAGCCAGCTTTGCCTTTGGTGTTACTGTTAAATAATGAAAAGGCTTCCTAATAGAAACAGTGGGAACACCAGTCACATGTGGACAAATGGATAACCAATAACTCGGAGCATGTTTATCTTGGACTTTTCTTCCCATGGTGAGTTGTGTTTTTTAAAAAGCATTTCCTCTGATAACAGGCCTGGCTTACGGGGCTGCCATGCCTTGTGAGAGGAATAGGGTGTTTCCAGGGTGAGATAAACCAGTGGCCATCATTCATTTCTCCTTGTGTGAACAGAGACCCAGTGTCACACATCCTCTGTGGGTTCTGAAGCCAGCACTTGGGGAAATTGCTTTCCTTTAGGAAAACTGAAATTTGGTGGGGGTGGGGCAGATATATGTTGGGGTTAACTTTGGTTCATTTTCTTAGATATGATGTCACTTAAGTCATGTGGGGGCAGGAAAAGCATTGCATACGTCCTGTTTGCTCATAAAACGGTTTATGCATATAAAACTACAGTTAAAGTCATTATCCCAGTTCTGCTCTCTATGAATTTCCTATTAAAATTTCAAAAATTTTGGACATGCATTGACCCTTATGAGCTTCGTAGGTTCAGGGTTTGTTTTTTTTCTTTTTTTAAACTTGTTCAAAAGAAGCAGGTAGGTCCTTGAATGGACAAGACATTATTGTCATTTTAGCAGAACAAACTCAGAGGTGTAATTTTCATCCTGTATCCCAGCACCTGGCATGATGCCTGCAACGAGGAGGTGCTCATTAATGTTTGTGGAATAAATTAGTGAGTGTAGTAACATGCCTACGTTTCTGTCCATCAGAACTTAACAAGGGACTTCCTAGGTGGCGCAGTGGTTAAGAATCTGCCTGCCAATGCAGGGAACATGGGTTTGAGCCCTGCTCTGGGAAGATTCCACATGCCATGCCATGTGGAGCAACTAAGCCCATGTGCCACAACTATTGAGCCTGTGCTCTAGAGCCTGTGAGCCATAACTGTTGAGCCCGTGTGGTGCAACTGTTGAAGCCCACGCGCCTAGAGCCCGTGCTCTACAACAGGAGAGGCCACTGCAATGAGGAGCCTGTGCACCACAATGAAGAGTAGCCCCCGCTCGCAGCAACTAGAGAAAGCCTGTGTGCAGCAACAAAGACCCAACACAGCCAATAAATAAATAAAATAAATAAATTAAAACAAAAAACAAACAAACAAAAACTTAACAAGAAGATGCCCACAAGCAGAGCAGGCTCTGATTCCTTGCCTGCCCTTCTCAGACGTCTCCTCTTTTTCACCTTTGGGCAACAGTGGTAACTGCCATTGTCTTTGGTGTTGGTATTAAACTGCTGCTTTCCTGGGCTGAGGATGGATGCTGACCCGACAGGATCAGTTTTCACATAGTTATTTCTCTTGCCTGGATTTTAGCCTTGTTTGGGTAGGAAAGGGAGGTAAAGGCCAGATAAGCACAGGCACATATTTGACGTTAAAATATATGTTCATCATTCTCTACCCTGCCCCCCCCCCATCAGAATCCTGGGGGAAATATGGAATTTTGCTTTCTTAGGATAAAATTCAACAAAAATTACTGGGTTTAGAAGGAATAGGGAAGGTTGTGGAGTCAGGGACATGACTCTGGATCCGTTTTTATGCCGTGAGTAAGGGCAGAGAGATGCTGAGAGATGGAGTGAGCAAAAGTGGGCGTGAGTTATGCCCTGATCGGCAGGGGAGCCCCATTCAGTCATTAATTCAACAGATAGTCACGGAGCACCTGCTGTGTGCTCAGCACAGATGAGCAAGGTGGTCCCTGCCTTTGGGACCACACACAAGTTGGGGTGATGGACAGTTTGGGAGCACAAAGAAGGGGCCCCTCTCCCAAGCTTAGAGTGTCAGCGAGGGCTTCCTGAGTGAAGGGGCATTGAATATGGAGTAGGAGGTTTCAGATGAATAGGAAAGTAGGCTTCGAGGCAGCAGGAACAGCATTGCTAAAGCTCAGAGGCAAGTGAGTGGATGGCACATTCAAAAATCTGAAGGTGTGGCTGGTATAGGGAAGTGTTCAGAGCCCAGAGGGGCAGGTAGTAAGATACCTTTCGCGCCTGGTGGAAGAGCTAGGACTTTATCCTGAGAGCGGTGAGGTGTCAGGGAGGAGTTTGGGTTCAGGAGTGACCTGGTCAGGCTCGTGTTTTGGATCTGTGCTGGCTGGCGCGGCAGCCACTCGCCACATGTGGCCATTGAGCCCCTGAAATGTGGCTGGTCGAAGTTGAGGTGTGCTCTAAGTATCAGATACACACCTGTTTTCAAAGGCTTAGTATGAAACAGAGTAAAATAGCTCATGAATAGTTCTCTCAATATTGGTAATCATGTTGGAATAACATTTTGCATGTATTGGGTTAAATAAAAAATATTAGAATTAATTTTGCTGTTTCTTTTTAAAATGTGGCTACTAGAAGATTTAAAATCGCGTGTAAGGTTCACATTGTATTTCTGTTGAACAGTACAGTTCTCCACTCTCTGGGCTGATGGGAAGCTGTTTAGTGTAGTGATTGATTCGTTCGTTTGTGAATTCATGTATTCAGCGCATGTATATCTATTTATAGATCGCCTGCTGTGGGCCAGGGATTGGTGTGGACACTGGGAATACAGCAGTGAATAAGGCAAGGCCCCTGCCTCACAGAGACTTAACAACTAAATTAGTAGTGGAATTCAAATAATGTTCCGTGGCATGAAGATGAATGAAACGCGGCTGGGATTTAGTGGTAATACACAGCAGCGGTCCCCAAGCTTTTCGGCATCAGGGACCGGTTTTGTGGAAGACAGTTTTTCCACAGATGGGGGCGTGGGGGGATAGTTCAAGTGGTAATGCAAGTGATGGGGGGTGATGGGGAGCGGCAGATGAAGCTTCGCTTGCTTGCCTGCTGCTCACCTCCTGCTGTGTGGCGTGGTTCCTAACAGGCTGTGGACTGGTACCAGTCCGTGGCCTGGGGGTTGGGGACTCCTGATATACAGGGAATGAGGTCTGGGGCTCTTTGAGATTGGGAGTCAGGAAAGGCCACTGGTAAGCAGAGGCTTGAATTGAATGAGGAAACAAGCCTTGTGATTGATGGGGGAAAAGCATTCTAGGTGGCGGGAACAGTGAGTGCAAAGGCCCTGGGGTAGGAATGAGTGTGTGTTTTGGAGAAACAGTAAAAGGCTACTGTGGCTAGTTGGAGAAAGTGAGGGACACAGTGAGATGACGCAGCCCGACAGGGAGGGTCAGCCGGATCCTGGAGGGTTCTAGGAGGCCACCATGAAGGGAGTGGAAGATTTTATAAGGTTTTGGCCGGTGGCGTTCCCAGGATCTGATTCACATTTTTGAAGAATCCCCCAGGCTGCTGGGAGGGGGAAAGAATGGAAATGAGAAGACTGGCTGGGAAACTTAGAGGTAGCCTAGGTGAGAGGAGATGCTGGTTGGGAGGGTGAGGGAGAGGTGATGGAGAGAGGCTGAGGAGGGATCAGAGGTGGGATGACGCTCGATGTCAGAGCCCGTGGGACCTAGCGCCAGGTTGGATGTGGAGTGGGAGGGAAAGTGGAACGAATCAAGGCTGACTCCAGTGTAGACGTTTGCCGGAGCATCGTGTGCTTGGTAGCACCACTGCCAGATGGGGTGAGACTCAGGGAGGAGCAGGTCCTGGTGGGGTGGGGATGGGAAATGGGACACTTTAGACCTGTGAAGTTTCAGATGCCTCTGAGATAAGTAAGCAGTCTGATGTGAGTCCGGAGCTCAGGTGAGCAGTGGTTAGAGCTGAATATTAAATCAGTGAGCCGTCAGCATGTAGATGGCATTGAACTCGGTGGGACTTGCTGAGGTCACCTACACGGTGAGTGTGGGGAGAGAGGAGTCCCAAAGCTGAACCTCTGACTCAGGAAGGGGCAGAGGAACCAGCCCATGAGGTGGGAGCAAAACCAGGAGGTGAGGGGTCTTCAAATCTAAGAAAAGAGTTTTAGGAAGGAGAGATCAACCATGTTAGCCAAGATGAGGGTTGAGGAACGTCTGTTGGGTTTGGCAACAAGCAGGTCAGTCAGTGTTGACCTTGGGGACAGTGATTTCAGTGGTGTGCTGGGGGCCGGGTTGGCTAACTAGAGTGGAGTGGACTCCAAAGGATGGGAGTGAGGAGGTGGAGTTGGAGAGCATGGACCAGTGTGAGGAGTTTTGCTCTGAAGTGGGGCAGAGTTAGGTGAAGGGGGACATGGGCCCTGGCACTGCTGTGACAGCCTGTTCTGTGCCGTGGGAAGGATCTGGTGGGGGAGGGAAAACCATCCCAGGAGAGAGGGGGAGAAATTGCCGGAGCAGCGACCTCGGGTTGAGAAGAGGGGTTGGGACCCAGCGTTGAGTGAGGGCTCGGCTTGGACGGGAGGGGTACGTTTGGGCCGGTGTAACAGGCAGGAAGGGGGACTCTTCAGTACAGGCGGAGCAGCCTGTTAGATTTGGGACCGGAAAGGTGAGTCGTTTTCTTCTGATTGCTTTTCTTTTCTCAGGGAAAGCAGCTGTCCGTGGAGAGAGAGCAGGTTGTTTGAGGTTTGAGGAGAAAGGGAACGTCTCAAATACTCATCTAGGAGAGTGAATCGAGGAGGGAAAAGGTTGGGCTGTAGTAAGGGCCCACTTGAGGTTTGTGGTCATAAATTTACAGTGAGACAATCCGTGTGGTTGTGTGTGTTCTTCCAGCGCAGGGCAGGCACGGAGTTGGCTTGGGGTTTTGCCAGGGAGTGAAAGGCTAGAGAGCGCCGGAGAGCTGAGAGATTATGCCCGGGCGGGGATGACCACGATGGACCTGGTCTTGGCTGGGGAGGATGGCAGCGGGGGAGGTGGGAGGAGAAGGGGAGACAGGGCGGTGGGTGGGAGGTCCCACTGGGGCGAGGACTGGGGGCAGGGTCCGGTGGTCTGGGCACGGGATGCTGGAGGTTGAGATTGTTGGTGTGGTGGTGTCATTGGTGAGGACAAGGTCTAGGGGTGAAGCGGGAGTGGGTAGTTGGACTGGTGGTGGGGAGGTGAAAGGAAGGCCACTGGCAGAAGAGAGATTAAAGACCTGATGGACCAGAGTCACAGGAGCTGTTCTCAAGGCCGAGTGATGGTGGAGGAAAGACAGGGAGCCCGGCCGACCTCTTCAGCATGAGGTGTCTCTAGATGACACCACTAGGAAGGATGGTGACAGGGGTTGCCTGGGCCTTGTCTTCAGCGTTGCTGCCGTTTTCAGAGGAGAAATGCCCCGGAGCTGGCAGAGTAGCGAGAAGGACACCCACAGACCGAGCCAGCCCGCCCCGGGCCCAGCCTTTTCTCTGCACCAGTGTTTGCCATTGGGTAGGTGACTTCCTCATCTGAAAAGCGGGGGTAATAATTGCACCAGCCTAGTCCATCTATTCCAAGGGTTAAATGGACAGAACACACGTAGCGTGATTAAGCCCAGTGCTTGGTTTATGGTAAGCACCCAGAGACAGGTGACTCTTCACCAAAACAGAACCATCCTTAAATGAGAAAGATCTGTTCCCAGAGAGGGATTTGTGGATGTGTGCCCCAAAATGGGATTGTTGGAATGAGAACATAGCCTCCAAGGGCACTTTCAAGGTCATATGCATTCAGGCCTGTTGGTGAAGCATCGTTTTTCAGGCACATAGTATAGAAACAGATAATGATACAAGCTGGATTAAATTAGTTCCTGAGCAGTGTGTGACTTGGGCAGACAAGAGGAGTCAGGGAGACCTTGGCTGTGAGGATGCTCTAGGCCTTGGCCTGAGTGTGGCGAGGCCGGGACCGCCAGGGTATCCTATTTGTAGAGCCCTTTATGCTTTATAAGCTCATTTGCTACGGCACATCTGTGAGAGAGCCATGGCAGGATGAAGAGGAGAATGGGGCTCAGAACGGTTGAGCCACGCTCAGGATCCCTGAGAAGCCCAGCCCTCCCCAGATGCAGGCGTGACCTGGTTTTATGAATGGCCACGCGGCCAGTTGGCTGGCCGGTTGTGCATGCGGGTGGCCTGGCTGGAGCTCCTGTGGCCGGTGTGGGGCTGCAGCCAGCGTCCCCTGCCTGGTGGGAAGCTGCTTGGTGGCCCAGGCCCCAGGGTGGGCAGGCTCGCTGTGGCTACTCTGAACTTCCTGGCCAGTGCCCTTGTAGAAGCAGGTAGACCTTTCCTCCCAGACTACACTGTGGCCAACTGTGGCAGGTTCACAAAGGCGAGTCATTGTCAGAGCTCAGGTGGGAGCTGCCAGTCCAGGGGCAGGTCTGGAGAGGGTACAGCACAACCAGGGTCCTCTGGCTGGCTTCCACAAGGCTGCACTGGGGTGAGAACTATTTGCAGGGACGGAAGCACCACCTGCTCTCTACCTGGCTCTGGAAACACCCCACGCTGTGCACAGAGCATGTCTTCGTGTCGCTTCACCCCAGAGAAGGAGCATGGCCCCAGGACTGGGGTTGGAAACCTTGAATTTCAGTCTCCCACTTCCTGGCTGCATCACCTTTGAACAAAGAATTCTTTCTGGGCCTCTGTATTCCTTCTGAAAGAAGAGGGGGTGTTGGGGCCTCTGTGAAGCCCCCTTACCTCCTCCCTTGTCCCCCTACCCCAGTCAGTCTTGATTGCTTTCATCCTTAATTATGGCTGGATAGTCTCTGGACTGCAAGCTCTTTGAGGATGGGGTGAAGTCTCTCTTACTCCCCGCTGTGTCTCCAGAATGTGGCACAGATGTCCATTAAATGGATGCTTACCTGCAGCTCGGGTCTCCGTCACCTGGGGGCTCAGCCGTTGGAGCAGAAGCAGATGGGGCCTGTTCTTCCGAACATCCCAGGGAAGGGGGTGCTTGGCTTGAAATCACAGGCTGGACTTCTTTCTCCTACTCCAGGGGAGGCCTGTCATGCAGAACCTGGCACATGGAGCACTCTATAGAAAAGGCAGTACAGCTGGGCGGTCAGGGACCAGGCTCTGGAGGCAGACAGACCTGGGTTCAAATCCCAGCTCTGCTGGACCAGCTCTTACCTTGAATAACCCTCTCCTAGAGTCTGAGCCTCAGTTATCTCAGCTCAAAAATAGGAATAGAAATACCTACTCAGGAAGTTGGTGTGAGGATTAAATCAAGTAAGTGACGCGCCGACTATGGAGCCAATAGAAGAAGATCATTTTTTTTAAATGAGTGATGAATATTTGTTGAAAGAATGAATGGGAATCCTCTAGAACCTGGAATCTGGCTACTCCTGGATTTTCTTTGGTTTGCTGCGTGGGAATTGCAAAAAACTGGGGACTTTCTGCCATGAATGCATAGAATGGGAATTGGTACAGAATTTGGGAGGTGTCTTGGACCTGTGACCAAAGGCTCTCTCTGAACCTCACCCATGTACTGGGGATAATAGAACCTGTGTCATCGGGTTGCACTAAGGATAAACTGAGATAATATGTGTATAAAATGCTTTAGAACCTAGCATATCGATAAGTATTAATAATTTTTGTCCTTGTTTTTCTATTTATTTATTTAATTGGCTGTGTTGGGTCTTTTTTGCTGTGCGCAGGCTTTCTTTAGTTGCAGTGAGTGGGGGCTACTCTTCGTTCTGGTGTGTGGGCTCCTCATTGCCATGGCTTCTCTTGTTGCGGAGCACAGGCTCTAGGCACATGGGCTTCAGTCGTTGTGGCACATGGGCTCAATAGTTGTGGCTCACGGGCTCTAAAGCACAGGCTCAATAGTTGTGGCGCACGGGCTTAGTTGCTCCGCGGCATGTGGGATCTTCCTGGAGCAGGGATCGAACCCGTGTCCCCTGCACTGGCAGGCGGATTCTTAACCATTGTGCCACCTAGGGAGCCCCTGTCCTTGTTTTACTTTGTTGTCTGAAGATGCTTAGAAATACCTCTTCATTCCAATATTATTTTTAAAAAAATACTCTCCGGTGTTTATATAGTATTTTTTTTTAGTGTTTTTCTTTCCTGTTATGCTATTTAATCCATCTGGCATTTATTTTTGTGTATTTTTTCCAGATGTCCCACTTTTATCTATTTCTAAATTTTATTTATTTGTTTTTGCCATATCTGTTTCTATTTAACAAAACTTTATTTAACAAAACTCTTCTCCAGTGTCAGTTCCCTCCCTCTGCAGAGGTACCAGTGATCTAGACTTTGGTGTTTACAATTCCCAGACATGTTTATAATAATGCTGTATATGGATGAAACCACAACTGTCCCAAGGCATTCTTGCAACTTAACATTTTTCTTTTTAAAAACGTATTTTGTCATAATTCCAGGCTTACAGAAAAGTTGTAAGGCTGGTGCAAAGAATTCCTGTATCACTTTCACTCCAGGTCCCGAAAGGTTAGCATTCCCATGTTGGCTTTCCCTCTCCTTCACTCTCCCCCTGCTCCCCTCTTCTCCTTCTCCCCCAACTCTCTAGTAAATCCTTTTCCTAAACTGCCGTTAAATACTTCAGGATGTATTTCCTAAAAGCAGGGACATTTACTTATATAACCACAGTTCAGTGATCAAAATCAGAAAATTAACACAGGTGGAATACTATTAGCAAGTGTACAAACCTGATTCCTATTTTGCCATCTGTTTCAATAGTGTCCTCTATAGGAAAAGAAAACCCCAGGTCGCACGCTGAATTCCACTGTCCTGTCTCTTTACATCTGGATCACTATTTCAGTGTTCCTTTTGTCTTTTATAATCTTGACTTTTTTGGGGGGTATGGGCTGGTTATTTTGTAGACTATCCCTCCATTTGGGTATGTCTAATGTTTTCTTCTTATTAGATTCAGGTCAAGCAGTTTTTGCAGGAATACCTGGAAGCGAAGGTGTGGCCTTCCTTCTTAGTGCATAATATCAGGAGGCATTATTATTGTTAGTGAGTGGTCTGTCCTTTTCCTACTGCTTTGAAATGACAGGTTCACAATTGTCTAAATTCTCACATATCTGTAAGATTGCCTCTGGACTTGTTATCCTTTTAAATTGGTCAATTTACCTAATTCTGTGCCACTTTCCCCCCCAGCTGTTTTAATTGCTATCCCTTCAAACTGTATAGGTTTGCTTCTTGGTGTTTTATAACTTAGGTTACTCATGGGAATGGCATTCTTCTGCCCGTTATATTTTCTAATTGATTATTGTTGATGTGTTGGAAAGCTGCTGACTTGTCAATATTTATCCTGTATCTGGCCACTTTGCTGAATTCTCTTTTATTCTAATAGTTTTCCTTTTCTTTCTTTTTTTTTTTTTTTTTAAGATTCATTTATTATTTATTTTGGGCTGCGTTGGGTCTTCATTGCTGTGTGCGGGCTTTCTCTAGTTGTGGCAAACGGGGGCTACTCTTCATTTTGGTGTGTGGGCTTCTCACTGCCGTGGCTTCTCTTGTTGCCATGCACAGGCTCTGGGTGCATGGGCTTCAGTAGCTGTGGCACATGGGCTCAGTAGTTGTGGCACATGGGCTCAGTAGTTGTGGCATATGGGCTTAGTTGCTCCGCAGCATGTGGGATCTTCCTGGATCAGAGATCAAACCCATGTCGCCTGCATTAGCAGGCGGATTCTTAACCACTGAGCCACCAGGGATGTCCGTATTATAATAGTTTTTCAGTTGATTCTCTGGGATTTTTTTTTTAATGGAATCAGTCGTATCTGCAAATAACAGCAGGTTTGTCTATTCCTTTCCTATACTTACACTTCTGTTTTCTTTTTTCCAGCCTTTTTACATTGGTTAGAATCTCCAGAATAATCTTGAATAATATGATAGTGATATTGGGCATTCTTGGTTATTCCTGACTTTAATTGGAGTAGCTCTGGCATTCTATTAAGTGTTTGAGGGAGGTTTTGGGAGAGATACCCTTCATGTGGAGGTTTAAAAAAATTCCTAGTGAATTATGTTGGTCATTAAAAACAAATACAAAATCCAGAAGAACCAGGTTGATGCTTATTTTTAGAGTTGTATTAATTTTGTAATTTAGTGCTGTGCCTTACTTGCTAATGTTTATGAAGGAATTTGGGGTCTGTATTTATATGAGTTATCTATAATTTTCTCTTACATGATCTTTGCACAGTTTTTTTTTAACTTTTTAAAATTTTTATTTATTTATTTTGGCTGCATTGAGTCTTCATTGCTGCATGCAAGCTTTCTCTAGTTGTGGCAGGTGGAGGCTACTCTTCGTTGCAGTGCACGGGCTCTAGGCAACGTGGGCTTCAATCGTTGTGGCACGTGGGCTCCGTAGTTGTGGTTGCGGGCTCTAGAGCACAGGCTCAGTGGTTGTGGCACATGGGCTTAGTTGCTTCGCGGCATGTGGGATCTTCCCGGATCAGGGATCGAACCCATGTTTCCTGCATTGGCAGGCGGATTCTTAACCATTGTGCCACCTGGGAAGTTCTGATCTTTGTCCAGTTTTAATAGGAGAAGTATGTTGGCTTTGTAGGGAGAATTGGGATGCTGCCCTCCTGCCAACAATTTAGAAAATATGGATATAATTTGTTTATTGAGGATTTGGTAGAATTTGCCAGTAAAATTATTTGAACATCCCCAGTAATTTTATAATTCAAATTTGTTCATCTAATTCTTGGTCTATTCAAATATTCTCTTTCCTCTTGAGTCAATTTTGGGTAATTTTTATTATTTAAAAACAGATCTATTTTGTATGCATTTTAAAATATATATTAATAAAAAATTGTCCTTCCTTCTTCTTTCCTTCTTTCTTTGCATCCTTCTGATTCCGTAGTTACAGCCACGTTCTCATTTCTTAATATTTTAAAGTTATTTTTTTATTTTCTTGGCCAGACACATTGAGGGGGCAGGCAGGGTTAGCTATTTTATTCATAATTTCAAAGGACTTGCCCTTGCTTTTATTGTCAAGTCTTTTGTTTCTGTTTCTTTAACTTCTGATTATTTTTATTCATTTTTGACTTTTAGTCTATTTCCATTTTTTTTCTTCTTTGCTTCTTTTATGAGTGACTGTTTGGAAGTACCCTGTGGGTTTTGCTATATAGTACTCTCATTGTTCATTTTTAAACAGCCTGCAGTTTGTTTTAATTTCTTTTTAAAAAATACTCCGCTAGATATCCTTTGGGTTACATTTCCAAGTGGTTAAATTTCTTGTGGCTCTTTTTGTTTAATTTTTAGCTTTAGTGCTTCGTGGTCAGAGAATATGGCCTGTGTAATTTCTAACTTAAAAAAATTATTGAGGTTTTCTTTGTGGCCCGTCTCATGATCAGTTGGTAATTGTTCTATGGATGTTTGAAAAGATGTGCATTGTTTTATAAATACATACAAAAATATATAAAACTAATTGTGTTTTTCAAGTCCTTTATTGTCCTCCCCCCTGCTTTTTAAATCCTCATGATTTGTCCCTTTCTGGGAAGTATGTTGCAGTCTCCTATTATAACTGATTTTTTTGGTTAACGTTTCTCCTTGTACTTTCAACAATTTTTGATCTGTGTATTTAATGGATATAGTAATATCCTTTTAGTGGTTGAATTTTATATCAATTTAAAATATGTTTTTGTCCTTTGTTATTCTGTTTTCTGTTTTTTTGCCTTGGAGTAGTCTGTTACCATTTCTGCTTTTTACTGCCATATGCCTGGTGGCTTTGTTAATTCCTTCTTTAAAAAAAAAAAAAACAAAAAAACCTTTTTGTTTTAAAATAATTTAAGACATCATGGAGAGTTGCAGCTAGAATGCAGATAGTTCCCACATACCTTTCCCCTAGCTTTCCTCATGGATAATATCTGTCATCATAATCCTTTCTATTTTAGCCTTTCTGGGTCTTTTTGTTTTAGCTTCTGGCCTATCCTATGTCCTCCCATCTGTGGTACCCTCTTTTTTAATGGTGGAATTTATGCACTATTTGTATTTATCATGTTTGCTTAAGTTGCAACTTCCTTCTGCCACCTTAATTTGTTTTGGGTTTTCCATGATGTTTTTTTCCTGCTTATTGTTGGATTGCCAAAGTTTTCTTTAGTCTCTGTTTTTCTTTATTTCCATTTTTTTCCCTTTCTACCCCTGCGGCTTAAACCCCACCCCTACTCCCATTTTTACTGATTTGGAAATCATAATCTTATTTCCCATTTCTTACTTATGCTCAAATTTTAAACAAACATATTTAAACTTGGGCAAGAATAAATTAGTATCTCTAATTACCCTCAAAGATTCCCCGCCTACACACAAATATTTGACCTTTAAATGTATTTATGCTTTCTTTATCCTCTCTCTATAATCTGTTCTTGGTTAATATGATATGGAATTTTATTTCCAACTTAAAAAAATTCTGCATTGTGTTTTTGGTCATTATGTAAGACCAGCCTTGAGCTTCACAGCAACATTTTCAGTCACTCTTTATAGACTTAATTCTGTTCTGTTGAATTTCCTCATCTTTTTAAAATTCTATTTGATGTCTTCTTTCTTGGATTCATTTTCCTTAATGTTTTTCAGAAAAGGTGCTAGGATGGGCCCAGAATCTCTGTGTATCTTGAGAGGCCATTATTTTTCCCTGCACTTGAGTGATGGGGACGGGTTGGTTTGCAGTTGAGTATCTAGATTCAAAGTCCTTTTTCTCAGAACTTTGTAGCCTTTGCCCTCTTGTCTTCAGCCATTGCTTGATCTTGCAGATGAGAAGTCTGATGCTAGCCTGAGACTTGTTTCTCTATAGGTTTTTTTTTTCTCTGTGGAAGCATATAAGGATTCTTCTTTGTTCTTGGAGTTGGGAAATTTCATCAGGGTGTGTCTGAGTATCTTGTTTCATTCCTCCTCCTCAGTACTTGGCTCTTGTGCTCTGAAAACTCCAGCCTTTATTTCTGTTTTTTCCTTCACTCTGGAGAGATGAGTGAATATTGGGTCAATATTGGGTCTCCAGGGCAGAGAGACAGCAAGGCCCTGGCCATCAGATGGCTTGGGGTGCAAGTGCAGCTGGATAGCTGGTCGACCCTCTACAAACCACCCATTTGTCATCTGGAAAAGGCCGTGAAAACAGCTCTTGTCACCTAGAGTTATTGGGAAATGAAATAAGGCATAGCTAGAAAAACATTTGGGAGTGTCTGCATGGAATAAATAGTCAGTAGTGGGAGCTGCTCTTTCTATAATTCCCTGGAGACATCAGAGATGGACGAAGGAGTGAACTTTTGAGCTAGACTTTGAAGAATGGACAAGATAGGACCTTCTCTGAGCCACAGTCTCTCTACTCAAAATGATGGAGCTTGATGAGATTACAGGTAACAGCTATCCTTTCTTTTTTCTTTTCTTTTTTTTTTAATTTCACACAGAGGAATGGATTGATGGGAGGTCGTTTCTCACTTTGGAATCTTAAGTCTCTTCTTTCTTCTCTGTCTCCTCTTTCTCTCTTGCTCTTCTTTCCTTTTTTCCATTGTATTTGGTCTTTCTGGTTAACCTGACCTAATTGAAGGCAGAATCCAGGGGTTCAAAGAACCTTTAATTTGCTGAAGTGAAAGGACTGCAGACTTGCCTACCAGAGCCTGTTTTAATGGACTAAATGCTAGCTTGGATGTCCTTGTTCATGGTCTGTTTCTGACATGTCCTCTGATATCTCCTTGTTATCTGTTGCCACTCTCCTGGGCTACAAACTGAGTAGCATGTCCCCAGGTCTTGCATACAGTAGGTGCTCAGGAAATGCTTACGGAGCAGACGGTGAATCAGCTCCATTTTTCCTGCGTGGAGAAATGGTTGCTTCTCACTTCACTGGGCAGGTGCCCTTACATTTGCTGTTTTATAAAAGATTTTATTTGTGATTGAATGACAGACAGTTCTTTCAGGAGAACAAGAAGAACTGGTTTAGGACCATTGTGAAACTCCATCTTAATAGCAAGAAGACAGGGCTCTGGCAACTTCAAAAAGGGCAATCAAGAAATTCTTGTTTGCTCAACAGAAAGAACTATTTAAGGTGGTTACACGGGTTCAGAGTTACTCCAAACTCCATATAATTTTCAACTTCTAGTGGCTTTTTTGGCCTCTACGGTAGTTGGTGAAAGTGTAGTTTATTTACAGGAGCGTCCTAAGTTGGTTTCACCACGTTGACGACTGTCCCAGGTGCATCTGGAAACATCCCAGGAGAAATTCAGCTGGGGAGAAGATGAGGGTAGGGTATGATTTCCAGCATGTTTTCTCTGCTCTTGGCATGGTTTGCAAAGCAAACATTTTTGAGCGTCTTTTCTGCCTGGCACTGACGAGACAGCAGAGGGAAGCAGGATGGGACTGAGTGATTGCAGTAGAGTATGGTAAGTGCAAACTCTGCACCCAATTCAGGAGAGCTGGAGGCTGGGAGGGCAGTGTTGGGTAAGGAGGGGCTAGCCATGATGAGAGAGGGAAGGGCATTCTGGACAGTGGTCACTGCACAAACAGAGGTTCCCAGGTTATTGGAGTGTGAGTGTAAAGTGTGTCTGGGCAGGGCACAGACCCACATGCAGAACGGCTGGGAGCGCCTGCTCTAAGGGGAGCCGTTGCCACTCAGCTACAGCCAACCGTGGCTGTGTCAGAACATAGGCCCAGTGTGGCCAGAGCTTCTGATTTTTTTTTTTTTTAAGAGAAGCTCTAAATCTAGAGTTTTCTGTAAAATTTCCAAACTTTCAAATTATGGTAACTCATTGAAGAAACTTTTAAACTAATGTAAAACCTCCCAAACTCATTCCAGGCCACTTAGTTTGTGCAGCCTGTTTAGGGGGTGGCGAGAAACAGGAATGAAGAGGGACTCAGGCCCCCCTGACCTGTGTCCCGTCCCACTGCCAATGTCAGGAAAGAGAGCTTGGCCTTGAATCCTGAAACAGAGTCCAGGTGACTCTGGAGAAACTTGATCTTCCGCTGACCTGACTTGACTTTGACTCAGGGAGTGGGAGTCAAAAGTCTTAGGTTTTTAGGTTTTATCCTTTTAACTCCTCTTTTTTCCCCCCTTGCTAAAATTGGTTGGGGAATGTGATGGTGATAGTTGGGGCTGGTTTGCCTCTTAGAATGTCTGGCCTCCTCTTGCCCCCTGCTCTCGCCCTGCACAGTTCTGATCCCATGTGGAATTTCTACCCTTCCCACCCTCCTCTTCTGTTCTGTTGAATGATGGAGTGACGGCCAGATAAATACACTCTTGGGCCTAAACCAGCCACAATAGCCGTGCATTCTCATCTTCCCCCTGAAGTAGATGAATATTTTATTTAAAATTCTTTGTTCTTCAAGACATAACACATAGGCTTCCAATAGAAATACAATGTAAGCCACATATGTAACTTTACATTTTCCAGTAGCCACAATAAAGGGAAAAAAAACAGTTGAAATTAATGTTAGTATTATAATCTGTTTAGCTCCGTATCTCCAAAATGGTATCGTTTCAACATGTAACCAGTATAAAAATTCTTATTAAGCTATTATAGATTTTTTAATTTTGTACAGTCTTTGAAATCAGTATTTTCCACATACAGCCCGTCTCCCTTTGGATTCGTCACAGTGTAGATGCTCAGTCACACCTGGCTAGTGGCCATCGTGTTGGACAGTGTGGCTGAGACAGGTGCACATGAGAAGGTGATATTCCGTAGACTCAAAAGAGTGTACAGGCCAGCTGTGATCACGCTTCTCCCCTACTTGAGCCTTGAATAAAGTCAATTTTCAGGGAGGTCTTTCTTGATCCTCCCCGCCCCTAACTCCAGGCTAGATTGTGTTTCCCTGTTTGATGCCGTCATGAAGGGACGGGGGGGGGTCTCTTTCTTCTCGGCACCTACCACAGTCATAATTATCTAGTTATCAGTGAGATAATCGTTGACCGTTCGTCTACCCCATTAGGTTGCATGTCCCAAGAATGCAAGGACTATGAGTGCTTTGTTTGCTCATTTTATGCACAGCAGTTCCTGTGGTGGCTGCAGAAAATAGATGATCAGGAAATATGAGATGAATGATGCAGGGCTGAGATTCAGTCTTGTAGAATAACCAGGACCCACAGACCCCCCAGAGGGCACAGATCCCTAACACTGAGGCCAGGGGGTCAGCCCCTGTGGTCAGTGCAGAATCTCCTGCTTTCTCACCAACAGAATCTTCCACTCCCTGTCCCTCTCTTGACTGGCTTTCAGTTGCCTGTAAATTATATTTTTGGTGGCTGTTAATAAAAATATAGGGCTGGGGAAAAAAAAAAAAAGACTTCTCCTAATAGAATTTTATTAAATGGCACTAGTTTAAAAATGTCTCGTAAAAAGTTAATTAATTTGGGATTTGGGGATGAAAGGCGTGATATAAATGTCAGTTATTATTATTACAATTTCAGCCTCACGCTTATGCTCTTGATCCAGCCCCTGATCTGGAGTTTCTCCTACACCCAGGGACTGGCAGCTCCGCTGAAATGCCAGAGGCAAACTTGAGCTTTGGGGGTCCGTCAGGGACAGAGGGACTTCGCCAAGTTAGGTCGTCCTGCCTTTTCATCGAGGATAATGCCAGGCCTTGAGAGCTGGCGCCATTGAGTCAGGGCTAGGAGTGGTTCAGAGCAGAATGGTCTCGGTGCTCCAGGGAGCTCCCGGCCGACAAAGCAGCCAGGAACATCAAGGTCACGTGCTTAGCCAGAGCCTGGTCATGGAATCCTGTGGAGCTGTCAGGGCTCTGGGAGATTAAAGCCCACTCTCACTTTACAGAAGGGGAAACTGAGTTTGAAGAGGTGTGGAGGCTTGTCTAACCCACGGTCACATAGCAGGTTAATTAAATTTATGGAGAAAAAGGCAGTGAAAGCAATTAGTGAAGCAGGGGAAACCGTCCCAAAAAAAAAAAAAAAAAAAAAAAAGCAGGGATTCAGGCAATTTGTAGGTGACAAGTCTAGAAATTGTTTTCCAAGGAAACAAGGAGTCCTGGGACTTCATGGGAGTTCCGAGAGACAGCCCTTCGCTCCTTCAAGATGCACCTCACCCCTCACCCCCATCGTTCCCCTGATCGCGGGCACAGTACCTGGAGGGAAGGCTAGCAGACCGGACCCAGTGTGTAATTACTTCCGTGAGGTGGGGGGCGAGCTGGGATGTTCGCTCTCGTCACAGCCCCTTACGTTTCTCTACCGACTATGGGCCAAGGAGCGAGGGTCAGGTGGGCGGGAGAGCGTAGGCTCACGTGCGGTGTCAGCGACAGCGTGCAAGCCAGGGCTCTCGCGCTCTTCGACTCGTCTGTATCACAGGGCCGAAGGGGAGACACGGGCTTTGGTTTGCTTATCCAGGGGAGCCTTCTCAGATGCCTGTCCCAGAGACAGGATTCCCAGCCAGGCGGTCCTCCTTGTTTCCGGTGTTGGGCCTCACCCAATTCTTCCCTGCAGCCCGTTCATTCTGTTTTGCATGGCTCTGGGAAGGCACACCTCCTCCTACCCGTGGTTCCAGTCCTTGTTCTGTTTTGAAGACTAATCTTTCCTTTCCTCTTCCAAGTGGACCTGCCGTTTTCTTGCCCTGCCCTTCACTCAAACCGTGTAGGTGAAGTGTCTGATTCAGAGGGGCTCAGAGATGGTTTGTAGAGGGAAGGGAGGCAGCAAGCGCCTGCCTGTCTGGCTCTCTCGACGGTCTGTCCCGGGGCCTTTTAATGAATCCTTGTCCACTGGTGGGGCGGGATCACCCAGGGAATTTGCGAATCAGGTAGAGCTGGGTTTGAGCCTGGGCTCCTCTACCTGAACAAGATACTTAATCTTAGTAGTTCTCTGTTTCCTCATCTGGACAGTTGAGATGTAGCATACCTTCCCCACAGCACTGCTGTAAGGATTAAAAGAGGTGATGTGTGTAAAGTATGTGTCAGTGGCCACACAGTGAACACTGTGGTGCCAGGGATTACCGTACACTCACGGCATTGACGTGATTTCCAGGGGACATCAACTTGCCCTCCTTGATAGCAGGTTCCTTGAGGTGTCCATCGAGTCCAGCACAGGACTTGACACACAGACTCCTCCTAGAACCTTCCAGCTCCCACGGCCACATGCCTCCTCTGATTATTGACTGTTGGATGGAACTGAACTGACTTGAGAGCTCTGGCCTGTCTTACGAAGCTCAGGGTCACGTCCCGGGTTTGGGACCAGGCCTCCCATGTCTCCCTCGCTGCTCTCTGCCGCTGGAACCAACCCTGATGCAGGGACTTTTGAGTAGGCACATGGTCTCCCAGCCTTTTACAAAGTGAAAACAGGCAATGATTGTTTCCACTAGGAAAACAAGTGCCACGGCTCTGCTTTTGTTTTGTTATAAATAAAACTTTTACCCTTCCTCCTGCCCCCTCCCCCCGCTAAAAAAACCCACAGCTGCCTCTGACTTTTGAAGGCCTTTAAATTGAAGCCCTGGAGCAGTGTGGGGGAGAAGGGTGAGTCCAGGACGTCCCATTGGCCGCCATCTTCATGCTCTTGACAAAGAGGTGTCCAGATGGCCGTTTGTCTTCCTGTTGGTCAATGGCAGAGCTGGGCAGGTTGCGTGGAAGGAGAGGCTGTTGGCCTCTGCAGAAAGAGCAGCCTCCTCCTCCCCTCATCTTTACTGGATTTCAATGAGTCTTTCTGCTCTGGGTCATATGTGCAGCACAGCCTCATAAATGGTGCACTGGAATCTCCGCTCCCTTTGTACAGAGGGCCTCACTCCAGCACCCTTGTCAACCCTGAATGGGGAAAATGCAGAAAACCCATCATAACCCACTTCTCCCAGGCAGCCCTGAGATTTGGAATATGACCATTCTTGTCTTATAGGCACAAGCTTGTCAGGAGGTGGGGTCAGGCGGGAAAGCAGACAGTCCCTCCCGACTCCGTGGCACTCGAGCGGCAGTTTTTGCCTGCAGAGCCAAATCCTCACACTTTTCTGTGGAATGTTTCAAGGCTTTAAAGAGAATTGCCCAGACCCCCCCCCCCCCCGGGACCTCACAGCCTTGCAGTTGTCAGATCAGAAGCGATGTCTGAGAAGGCGTGTGGCCTTGGGAGTTGGAAGGTTCTAGAAGGAATCTGAAAGCCCTCTCCTCTGACCCTGAAGCTGAGTTGTTTTTGGACAACAGCTCACTGGATTAAAAGGACCCATGCCGTTTCACCCACTTGGTCGCCACTCAAGTGCCACTGGTCCGCCGGCATAATTCTGAGTTGCCCGCTCTGTGCCGGGCATTGTGCTGGGAGCCAGCTGTGCAGAGGGGAGCAGAGGGGAGCCTCTGGGCTCGTGGCAAGTACAGGTGTGACGACTGCAGAAGGCGTTGCCCTCCTACAGATGAAGTGTGTACCCAGGGTCAGCTGTGTGTGATGGCGTTCTCTCTGCGCGTACTGGCTTGGGTAGGGAAGTGTGCTGCTTTGCTACATTTTGGAACGGGGGATTGCTATGGGATGATCCATTTCCCCCCTTCTCCTCAAGATGGGAAACTCTAGGACAGGGGAACAATGGATCTCTGCCTATTTCCTCAACCTCCGAGAGGCAAGATCAAGGCTTAAAGGCAGGCTCTCTCCCATCCCCAGTCCAGATGTTGTGCTTGTATTAGATGGGATGATGGAGGAAAAGGCCCTGGAACACAGCAGGACCACTGCTGTGGCCATGACGGCACTTGAGGTGCCTCGCTTTTGACTTCTGCATTGGAGCTTCACTTTTCCACATGGAGGGAGCTTCTGGTGACAGCAAATTGCTGCCTGGGTTTGGAGAAAAACAGGAGCGTTTCCATTGCCACCCAGATGTGAGGGCTGGGTCTTCACAGTGAAGTGCCATGGCTCAAGGGGTCAGTGGCTAGAAGGCAGGAAGGGTCCTCTGATGTGAGGAGAGCTTTCGTCTCCCTCACTGTCCCTGCAAACCCTTTTTCTTTCTGTGGTCTGGAGACAGGAGAGGTTTGTACAGTCCCTCAAAGCCATTTGGTTCTTCCTCCTGGCTGATTCCTCTGCATCCCCATCCCGAGGTCATCCTATGAATGCCTATGTTGTCGGGGTACTCACTGCCTCTCAACTCTCCTCTTTCCCTAGAGGAGGATGTTCCTCTTCATCCTGTGCTCACAGCTGCCTCCCTCTGACTTCTGTCCCCAGGGCCACTGACCTGTGTGCTCCCCCTGCACAGGACCACCCTCCTGTCATGAAGGCAGGTCCCTGGCCCCACACAGCCCAGCTCTGTCAGCCGCCCCCACGCTGGCTTCCACGGGGGAAAATACTGCCCGCCGATGTGTAAGTGTGTCACTGCCAATAATAGTGCAAAGGCTGCCAATCCGAGGGCCTTTCTAGGATCGTTTCCTGATTAATTAGGTCAGCGTCTCCAGAATCAATTTCCAGTGAAGTCGCGCCGCCTGGTAGCGAGCGCCGTTCCCCGCCCAGCCGGGCGAGGGGGTTGGTGCCTCTGGCGCACTCAGGCCTTGTCTCTACCTGGGAAGAAAGTCACGTTACACATCTCTTCCGTGATTATCCTGACTTTTTATTTTATCTGCCCTCCCCCTCACATCTTCCATTAAACCCCCGTAGATCCTGCTTCAAACAGGCAATTAGACTAACAACGTAATTATATCCCTCAATGCTAATTGTAACTGGTTTAGGGGAAAAACAAAGAGAAAGAGGCTTCAAACTCTCTGGAAACTGAAAGCAGCTGTTATAATTTCCAGGTGGTTCTTGTCCCTGTGTGTTTCTTGGAGAGCCCGGGTTGCTGGCGGGCTGGTGTCTGCATCCAGTAGCTCTGCCTTTGGCGCCGATCACCCTTAGGACAAACTCAGGCCCGTCTCCGCTCTCCCGTGCACGTGCTTGTGGCATCCTCTTCCCGTCCTCCTGTGCCTCCCTGTCCCTCTCTGCTCCCTCTGGCTCTCATTTCTCTGACTCTCTATCTCGACCATTTTTATACTTTTAGAGCCGCTGAGAAAAGAATGAATAGGCGAGGAGGTTGAAGATTTGGGGGAAATGGCATTTCTTCCCGCTCTTGCCAGTGCTCCATCGTCCCCAGTAACTGTGGGCTTCTGTGCGATTCTCCCTTGGGGAGGCTGGGAAGGCTGGGCGGAGCTGGACGTGGTTCAGGGTTTGAGCCTGTTGTGTGACAAGGATGCTGTAAAGAGACATCTCCTGCCACCCTGGCCATTCTCAGCATTTTCCAGGTCTCTTCTGTGGGTCAGGCCCTGTGCTCAGAGGTGAACAAGCATTGGTCTGTGCCTGGGGGCCGCCCACGGCCTGGGGAAGGAGGCAGGCAGGTAGGTAATTGAGCAGTGGGGCCAGTGGTAAGAGTGTGTATCAGAGGGGATCCAGCCCTGCCTTGGGTGGCTAGGGGGAGATGGGAAGTGGAGTAGGGCAGGGTGGGGATGTCGAGAAGTTTCCGGGTGGAGGTAATGTCTGGGATGAGACTTGAAGGATGGGGAGGAGTGTTAGCCGGGCAGTGAGCGTGGGGAGCAGCTGCAGGAACCCTGGTGAGGCTGGAGCATTAGATGTGAGGTTTACAGTGGTGGGGACTGGGATGGAGCGTAGTGTTTCCCTTGGCAGGAGAAGGGGAGTCTGTGAAGGGTATAAACGGGAATGGCAGGGTCATATTTATATCTTATAAAAACCATGCAGGCTATAGGTGGAGGCTGTTGGATTGGAGGGCCTTGAATGGAGGCTGGAGGCCCGTTAGAGGCTTTTGAAGAAAGCCTGGATGATTTTTCTTGAGTGCTGACTGCCCAAGTGTCTACACTCTGTGATGGGGATGCACTAGCTGTGTTGTGTGACTTTTAACTTCTCTAAACCTCCCTCTCCTTGCCAGGTTAAAATGAGGATGGTCATATTTACCTTTCCACGGTGTAGGGGCGTATGAGAAATAAAGTCTGTAAAGATTCTGGCTCTGTGTTAGACAGAATAAACATCAAAGTGGTACTTTTAAATAGGGAGGAGGTACCAGCGTGGCCTGGGACGTTTTTCCAAAATATGCATGCACCTTTCCCATCAGCTTGTGTTTCCAGAGGAGGGGAACTGGGGCAATTATATGTTGATGGACTCCTCTTGAGCACCCCAGCAGCACGTGATGGCTCTTCAGTTATCACGACTTTTCTCGTTTCTGGAGTCGAGTCCCAAACCTTGGCCTCTTGCCTCAGGACAGATTCCTGGTTCTGTGCCATTTCCTTTTCTCAGAAACAGGGTCTCCCAGTTTGACAATGGAACGTGCTGACTATGTTTCCCTTAGGGTAGATGTAATGCGTGGTGCCACTTGGAAGCCTGGAATGGAGACTTTGTCGTCTTTCAGGCACCCATGAGCTTGGAACCCCGCTTTCTTTCAGTAAATGTTTTCAAGCTTTCATGACACCCGGTTTGGGCCATGAAGTCTCAGGTATTTTGGCCCTGGGTTTCCTATCAGTTATGCGGATGGGCTGTTTTCATTAAAATTTCCATTAACTGTTCTTTTTTTTTTTTTCATTTTTTAAGCAAGTGAGCAGTGTATAGATTCATTAACTTTTTACTATACTTGTGAAGCCAGGAGGAGGGAAAAAAATGGAAATGAAATATTTGGTGGCCCTTAAATATGGAGGACGAAAAAGCCGGATGATTAGAGCTGGTCTGAAAGTGTTAGGAAGGGCTGAGATTCCAGAAGAATCCAGAACTGGAATATCCTGGCAAGGAACACCACCTGTTTCTTTCCCCTTTCCCTCTTTTCCCCTCTCCCCAGAGCTGATCCATCCTTTTGCTTCTAACACTGATTATTTTTTCGCCAGATGGCTGTCTTCCCTCTGATGACACACCTCCCCCAGGGAGCTCACCACTTCTGGGCAAACCATGTGGCTCTTGTGTTATGGTGGATCTGACTCCTTACAGCACTCTCATTTCATTTTTTGGTGGGGGAGTTAATGTATGGCATGATGGTTGAATGCATGGGCTTTGGGGCCAGACAGACTTGGGAACAAATTTGCTTATAAGCTGTATGATTTGGGGCAAGTAATTTTACCTCTCTGAGCCTCAATTTCTTTATCTATAAAACCACAGTAGTATTAGGAACTCTGGGAAGGCCCAGGAAAGTGACAACAATATACTTCATTGTACACTTCAGTGGTGAGGATAAAATGAGATGGTTTACTAAAGAAGTCGGACATCTGTTCATATTCCAGACTGTGCCATGCGGCTGGACTACTCATCTGTGAACATTCCCACTAGGATCTGGTTTCCTACAACAGCAAGTCACTTTGCCTCTCAGGACCTCAGTTTCCCCAGTCCTAAGGTGGATGAATAATCGCTAATAAAGATGTTGGATGATTTCTCACATATTTAATGAGCCTTTTAGAGTCGTTGGCACAGTATAGTATCTCAATACACACTAGCAGTCGTATAGTTTTTGTGGCTGCAATTACATACAGCATAAAAACTTCACTCGCGGGGTCTACTGTATTAAAAAGGCAATAGGCTTAAACATTATCTCCCCCAAGAGCCTCTTAGAGAAAAGCTCGGTGCTTAAAGGTACTCTCCAGGTCATCTTGTTTTGCTCCTAGGTGGAACTTGAATGTCCTGAATGCTTCCCAGTGGATTGGTGTGTACCTGGGCTCAACCACCATGTCTACTCAAGCGGCTATATCCTCAGAGGACAGAGTGCAGATGTAGGTCTTTGTAGAGTCACAGGTCTTCAATCTGGGGAAGGGTAGCATCCCAGGAAATCTCCTCGTCCAGATTACCTGCCTTTATAGATGTGCAACCTGGGTCTTTTAAAGTATAGTGAGTTTTTCCTAAAAAATAGTAACGATAGAAAGCTAATCAGGAAGGAGGGAAAAAAATGTGTATTTACGAGCCATCCAGGGCTGGCACTTTTTGGCATGTTATATATGTGCATGCAATGTTTATATAAAGTTATATATGTAGTTTTGATTTTGTTCTTGTCATTTCACTTTATACATAAGCATTTTTCACGTAGCTTTCCACCATTCATAAGCATCCATTCTAATGGCTTTGTAGGTAGATACTTATTTACATTGTTGTACATATAGGTAGTTCCTTAGTTTTTATTATAAGTAATGCAGTGGACATCTTTATTTTGTACAGTATTGATAGAACTTGTTCCCTAACGTGGTCAAAGGATATGAGAGTTGGTAAGTTGGTCGTGACAGTATGCGAAGTTAAAATTAGAGAAAGGCAGCAGTGGATGTGACAGCTGAGGGCACACAGCTGCTTTGGAGATTCTTTAGAAGAATCCCATTAGGGAGAGTTGACATGGCAGAACGCTTCCTTCTCTTCCTCTGTCTTAGCTGGGCTTGGTAGCTGATGACTTGTTTTATTTGCTCAAGACTTTGGGCCAGACCATGAACTGGTGAGTGGAACACTGATTTTTACGTGCCTGGCCTCAAACATATATTCAGTGCCCATGGTTGCAGAGTCCCACACTGGGCTTAGCAAAGGACTAGGCCTGATAAAGCTAACACCTGTGAAAGGGACTTGCAGATTGCATTAAAATACATGTGACCTCATACATTTTACTTCCACTCTGGGCCTTTATTTTCCCTCTGTATAACAGGCCTAGTGGCTCTAAAGACTGTGCATGGATGAGAATACTGTATTTTGTACACTGAAATTGTTCCCCAATGAATTCAATCAGGAAAGAAGATTCAAGCCTAGTTTTGAATAAAGTGTTAGTGGTTGTCTGGTACAGGGGAGGTTATTGCTTTGGGTAGACTTCTGAGAATCATACAGTGTCTTCAAATGCCTCTTCTTAACTGTTAAGTCATTTGAACTTCTATAGTTTTCCAGTTTTAATTAAATGTAGGCATTTTTCGTATTCTACTGCTTTAGCTGTCAAGTTTGCTGACTATAGATGTTGTGGTGGGTTGACTTTTTGAAATGAGTTTAATGGCGATGGAGAAATAATAGTGGTGGTAACAGTGAAGACATTGGTAGCCGTTACTTACATAGCACTTAAGTCTGTGCCAGACACTGTTCTAAGTGCCTTACATTTATTAACTTTTATCACTTAACGATTTTATTAAATCAGTTCATTTCATGAAAGAGAAGCAAGATGGGATCTTGGAAAGGGAGACTGGAGCCAGAAGATGGAAGGAGCTTGATATTTGTCTTGGAGGAAGACTTGGGTTTGAATCTCACCCCTGCCAGTAACTAGCAACTTTGGGCAATGTTCCTTAACCTCCAGTCCCTCCTTTATTTTATTTTATTTTTTTTTTGGGGGGGGGGGAGGCTTCATTGCTGTGCTCAGGCTTTTTTTGTTTTTTTCCCTCTAGTCGTGGCAAGCAGGGGCTACTCTTCGATGTGGTACATGGGCTTCTCATTGCAGTGGCTTCTTTTGTTGTAGAGCACAGGCTCTAGGCGTGCAGGCTTCAGTAGTTGCAGCTCGTGGGCTCAGTACTTGTGGCTCGTGGGCTTTAGAGCACAGGCTCAGTAGTTGTGGTGCACGGGCTTAGTTGCTCTGTGGCATGTGGGGTCTTCCCAGCCCAGGGCTCAAACCCGTGTCCCCTGCATTGGCAGGTGGATTCTTAGCAACTGCGCCACCAGGGAAGTCCCCACTTCCTCCTTTCTGAAGTAGAAATCATGACTCCTGCCTTGTAAAGGATTAAATGAAGTAATGGATGTAAAAATCCCATCAATCACTAAAGAAATATGAGGCATTGATAGAAAGTGTTATTCTTGCCTCACCCCAGACTTGGGATTTGAGGAACCTGGGTCATTTTCTCATTTAAGGATACTGTGTAGACACTTTCTGTCTGTTGGGCTGTGTGCTAGGCTCTGGGGAATCCAGAGGCATGTCCCTTGCCTGGGGAAGATGTATGGTCCAGCTGGGAAGACAGGTCATATAAAGATGACTGAGTGTACCAGCCAGTTGATCAATACCATTTGAATGGCTCGGGCAATAAGTGCTTTAAGAAAACAGGGGAGAGAGATCAGCTCTGTGTCTTGGGGAAAGAGGAAATGGAGCCTTCAATGAAGGGGAAGGACCCTCTCTTTCCTTGCAGAATATAGTGCAAAACTAAGCCTTCAGCCACAGCCAGGACAAAGAGGGACACAGGGTTGAGTCTGTGCCCTGTGGGAAAGGAACCCTCTTGTCTTTTATGATATGGTTCAAAAACCACCACGAAGTTTCATTGTGGATCTAGAGTGGCCTTGGAGGTGGCCAGTCCTGGGACCCTTGGAGTGTTTCCCTCACAACCCGCCCAGCTGGCATCAGACTTGGTACGTTGGAGCCTCCTCTCCTGATCCCCATGGACAGAGTGTTCTGGATCCGGCCAGGAGATGCTTCCAGAGTGTCCACTGGGTGCTTGGGTCTTCTAAGTAACACTGGAGACAACTAACCTTCCACATGATGAGTTTTCTGTTAATACTAGATTCTCAGCGAAGGACAGGAGCAAAAATATGGTGGAAAGCGGTTCAAGCATCCCACATGTTGGAACACTGGGACTGGAGGGCCAGGCTTCCATATATCAGACATTAGGGTCTTTTCAGCCCTGAGCTGTGAGTACTGGATATTGCAGAAGAAGATGCAGGTCAAGGGAAGACAGTCCTTGCCTGTGAGGAAGTTACAGTCTAAACAGGCCAGTGGGACCCAAGTGGACCTCGTGGTGAGCTGTGCAGGACACTGCTATCAAGTCGTTTCAGCCCTCCAGGAACTTTCTGATCTGAGTTGGTCAGCTGTTGGGTTTTTTTGGGGGTTTTGTTGTTGTTGTTTCACCGGGTCTTTGTTGCCCTAGGTGGGCTCCTTAGTTGCGGCATGGGAACTTTTAGTTGTGGCATGCGTGTGGGATCTAGTTCCCTAACCAGGGATTGAACCTGGGCCCCCTGCATTGGGAGCATGGAGTCTTATCCACTGCACCACCAGGGACGTCCCTCAGCTATTGGTTTGACCTCACCTCCATCCCTTTCTTTCCCCTGTATGCTCTGAATTGCAAGGAACTACATTTCCCGGGTGTCCTTGCCCTCTGGCCTTCAAATAGTTTAGCCAGAAGGATGCACTGCAGGAACATTGGAAGGTGAGAAGAAGGGAAAAGCCCGGGGTGTTTCTGCCCACTCATTCTCTGCCTCCTATGGTGTTTTCTGATAGCTCCAGCCCCTCCCTCTCAACCACTCCATTGGGCCGCTCCTGCTGAAGTGCCCCAGCTCTGATAACACCATGTGTTTCTTTCTCTCTCCAGGCATAGAAGGGGTAGCAAAGCTCCTCATGTGCTAATCCTTGATTGCCTTCCTGCTACCTGTATGTCTTCTCTACTCAAATCCCTGTGTTAAGTTGCCTCTCCTTTAAAGACCTAGAGTAGCTTCTCTTTTTCTGGCTCAGACCCTGAAGGATGTACCACCCAAATCAGGCCCCATAGAGCCTTTGGCTGTTCCCACCCTGAATAATCCGTTGGAAGCCATGGTAAGATAGTGGCTGCTCTAACGAATTCAGGGTACCAGATTTTTCTTCCCCCTGCAAAGAAAACAGAATTGTATAATAATTTCTAAATAGTCTGGCTGTCTGGATTTTTCAGCAGGCGCCCATTGGGATGTATAGAATTACAATCTTTCTTTTCTTCATGGGCCTCTCATTTTGTAGGATAATGGGTGACTCCTTCCTTTCCAACTGTGAGAAGAACTATTTTGATTTTTAAAAAAATTCATGCAGTCATTCTCCCCCTCCCCCTATTTGCCTGGGCTGTTGATCTTGTGATATATTTATAGAGATTGTGGTTGGCTGACCAGGAGTTATTTTGCAATAGGAATTTGTAAGATTTCTACTTTGAGCATGTGTTCCAGACTTTTCTTTCTTTAAAAAGAAAAAAAAAATCTTTCTTAGAGCATCTACTTTGCCCTTCTGTAAGTATTTCTCTTTCACAACCAAAGTAAGCCTTGTGTTTTGCACATGGTTTTTTGTGTGTGTATTTTTTTTGTCTCTGGTCCTCTCTCTTCTTTGATGTCTTTTCTTACTCCAGATTTTAAAAGGCCATGGCTCCTTCTTCATGTAGGAATGTTTTTGCAAATGAGAATGTGGTGACTGGGAAAAGGATGCTTTGGGGATCAGGAGACCTCTGTTTCTCTATCTGTAAGAGTATTGGACTAGATTAGTGGGAACAAGCATACTGCTGTCCCCAGCTTTACCTTGCTCACTGCAGACATCAGTAATCAAGCACAGCACTCTCCCTAGCTGAGCTCTGATGTGGCCCCAGAATCCTTCTCAACACATTGCCCCAGGCAGCCATGACTGATTGATTACAATTGGCGCTGAAAATAAAGCCTGTTTGCCATTCTTAGACTAGTTGATTCCCTAGACCCCATTCACATAACGGTTCTTTAAGTATTGGCAGTACAATTCCTTTATTCTTTAAATCAATTGACTGACCTTTATTACACTCCTTCTGTATGCAGTGCAGCCCTGGGTGCTCTGCAGCCACAGAGGAGCTTTAAAAGCTCGCCACCCTCATGGAACTTGCGATTTGGTTGGGAGCAAGGCTGCAGAGAATGGGGATGTTCCCAGGTGTGCTCAGGCACATCCTTGGTGCTGTAGGAGGTTGTCCTGTGGTCAGGGAACGCCTCTTGGAGCAGGACCTGGGGTCCAGCCGGTCAGAGTGGAATAACGCAGTCTAGGCAATGGGACAGCATGGGGAAAAACAACAGGGCCAGCAAGTTTCAGAACTAGGAGGGTCCCCAGAGCTCATCTGGTCAGAACTCTCTAGTTTATAGCTCGGGAAACTGAGGCTCAGAGAAAGAAAGGGACTTGCTTGAATTTTAATGTGATAATTATTTAGCTAAAGTTTAATAAACGATAAAACACTTTAATAAATGATCATTATTTCTGTAGTTAATACGTAGCACTCTGTGTCTGGCACTGTTTTGAGAGCTTTAATATAATAACTGGTTACTAAACCTTGTAAGGTGACTACTGTTATTTTTCCTATTTTGACAAGTGAGGAAACTGAGTCTCAGAGGGTTAAGTGATTTATCCAGGGTCACATGGCTTGTAAATGGTGGAGTCAGGATTTGAACCTAGGCCCTCTGGCTCCAGATTCTCTGCTGGGAACTGCTGAGCCTGGTAAATCCTGTTAGAGTCATCAGAAGATGTTGTTCCTGTTTTTTTTTTTTTTTTTACTGTGTTAGTTTTACATACCACCACCAATGTTAATCATAATGCCATCGTGCAGATCTGTGCTCCTATAGTTCTGTTAGCACTAGCTGAGAATGTTACAGACTTTATATGTTCTTATCTAATCAGCAGCTGTGTTTTGTGGGGCTTTTTTGTGGGGCTTGTATTTTACATACAAGAAAACTGAGGCTGCGAGAGGTGATGTGACTCGAGGCAGATCACAGAGCTGCTAAGTGTCCCAGGCATAATTTGAAGTCAGGTCTGCTGGACTCCAGAGGTCAGAGGTGGAAGGTTTCTGAGAGGCTGTCAGTCCAGCAGCCTCATTGGGCAGGTGGGCAGATGGAGGGCCAGACATTGCCCGCAGTCAGAGGGGGTCTCCTGGCATGGGGGGCTGCAGCTCTTCCCTGAGGACTGTCCAGGCACACCCGCATCACTAAGCCCTTCACTTGGTCCCCTTGAAGAGGTTTTGACGTGCCCTTACTTATTGCCTTATTTAAAAATACCTTAGGGGTTGGCTTTTTAAAAAAAAAACTCTGTCCCCCAATTCCCCAATTCTGGGTTCACTAATTTGAAGCTTGCAACCCTCTGTATTCATAATAGGTTTTTTTTTTCCCATGAAGCAAGAAAGTTTTTCTTTTTTACCCATCCCCCCCAACTTCCTGCTGATCTGAAGTGAATATTTATCACATATTTAATGAGTAATCTGAGTCTGGGCTTGGTGAGGCTGTACCAGGACATGGTTTATGGCTGATCTGGTTTTAACTCGCTCCAGGCGGTTTTCCCTGAAGTCTTCTGTAAAATCATAAACCTGGAGAGAGAATTTTTGTGGAATCCAGTCACATGACTCACTCTTTTGTAAATTGAGAGATTAACTGTGGGACGGTTAAAAACTGAGATGCATTTCTTTTTTCAAAAGAAAACAAGCAGAGCAGCATTTATGCACCCAGAGGAGCGTGTCCTCTCCTAACAACAGGGAAAGTCACTCGCCAAGGTCATCCCGCTGGGCCTTGGAGCAGCATGGCACCGAGTTTGAGAATGTGAACTTGAAATTGGAGTATCTGGGTTGGAAGTCCAGCTGAGCCTCTTCCTGGCTGTCCCAGCACCCTGAAAACCCTGGGTCCTTGCAGTGAGGCTGGGGACGGTCCCTACCGCTTAGGGTGGTTGAGGAGATTAAATGAGATGGTGTACATGATGCCCGCGCCCTGGGCTGGCATACAGGAGGTGTTCAGTAGATGCTGGCCGCTTGGGCTTGCTGGTGTTATCCTCCTTTGGGGCCCTTTAGGCTGGACTAATAGTACAAGCTGACACTATGTGGATGTAAAGGCCCTGCTCTGAGTGTGAGACTGATAAGCTAACTTCATCCTCACAGCAGCCTGTGAGGTGGGCACTGGCATCACTCTCATTTTACAGAGGAAGAAACTGAGGCACTGAGAGGTCAAGTCACTCGCCCAAGGTCCAGCCAGCAAGTGGCAGGGTTTCTGCTCCCGCCTGACTCCCAGTGACCACCTCCCCTACTGCTGGGGTCCTGCTTCATGGTTTAGTCTTAGAGCCTGAGGGCTTTTTGACTGTTGGTCCCGGGGAGGGAAACCAGGCCTCCCTTTGCTTAGCTTAGGCTTCAGCTGACCCTCCCTGCATGCTGGCATCAGCCCCTGAACAGTCTTAATGCCACTGTATTGCCCCCTCCAGCAGCCCTTTTGCAGACGGAATCCCTGTAGTTTCTCCACAACTGTCTTATAAATGTAAAATTATTTCAGTTTAAAAAGTTAAAAAAACAAAACAGAACACCAGTAACCTTGCTGAGCCTGACCTCAGGAACAACCTCATGCTTTTTGATGCAACCTTAGAACCTCTTGTGATGCAGCTCAGCTGGGCAAATAGGATTGACGCTCATTAAGCAACCAGCAACTATTCTAGACCCTTTAGGTCCGTGTAGGGACTGTGGGCTCCCATTGTGGTACCATCTGGTGCCCTGGGTTGAGAGCGAGGCTTGTGGTCTGGGTGATGAGTCCCACATGGCAGCCCAGGGGAGGCAACTGCCCCTCCTCTCTGAGCCAGGATCCAGCCCCCCCCCCCCCGCCCCCACTTCTTCTAAGGCCCATGAGTCAGGCCTCAGGGGTAGAAATAGATTCACCTTTTACTCCTGACCCTCTGCACACAGTCCAGGGCTGACAGGGTTCCTCAACGGCTGCAGTGGTGCATTTATTTTTATTTTTATTTTTTAATTTAATTTTAATTTATTTTTTAAATTATTTTATTTATTTATTTGGCTGTGTTGGGTCTTCATTGCTGCACGTGGCCTTTCTCTGGTTGTGGCGAGGGGGGGGCTATTCTTTGTTTTGGTGTGCAAGCTTCCCATTGGGGTGGCTTTTCTTATTTCAAAGCATGGGCTCTAGGCACGCGGACTTCCGTAGTTGTGGCACGTGGGTTCTAGGGTATATGGGCTTCAGTAGCTGTGGCTCATGGGGCTCTACAGCACAGGCTCAGTAGTTGTGGTGCATGAGCTTAGCTGCTCCCCTGCATGTGGGATCTTCCTGGCACAGAGATTGAACCCGTGTCCTCTGCATTGGCAGGTGGGTTCTTAACCACTGTTACCACCAGGGAAGTCTGGTGCATTTATTTTTAAACCTGTCACTTATTTGAGCAACTGCTGCATGCCAGCTCCACCCTGGCTGCTTTCCAAACTCTATCTCAGGAGATCTTTGTCACTCCCAATAGCTTTAGGTCCTGGAGCTTTTTCTCCTCCACCGTGGTTCCCCAAAGCATCATCATATCTTCCCTAGAAGGTGACACTGGCTTCCGTGTTGGGCTCCCTGTGTCCGTATTGCAGTCAGCAGTTGCTTTCAGAGGTGCACATGCCTTCCGAGCAGCCTGAGTCTTGGAGTGAAGCCAAAACTCCTCAGACTGGTTTACAGGTGCTCAGTAATTACCAGCTGTTGATGGCGACGACAAAGACAGTGGTGATGGTGGTGATGGTGATGTTGGTGGTGGTGACGGTGATGATGGTAATGATGATGGTGATGATGGTGATGATGATGGTGATGGTGGTGATGATGGGGATGATGGTGGTGATGATGATGGTGATGGTGGTGATGATGGTGATGACGATGATGATGGGGATGGTGATGATGGTGGTGGTGATGATGATGGTGATAATGGTGATGGTGATGATGGGTGGTGATGTGATGATGATGGGGGTGATGGGGATGGTGATGATGATGATGGTGATGGGGATGGTGATGATGGTGATGATGATGATGGGAATGGTGATGATGGCAATGGTGATGGTGATGATGATGGTGGTGATGATGATGGTGATGGTGGTGATGATGGTGGTGGTGATGATGATGATGGGGATGGTGGTGATGATGGTGATGGGGATGGTGGTGATGATGATGGGGATGGTGGTGATGATGGTGGTGGTGATGGTGATGATGGGGATGGGGGTGATAATGGTGATGGTGATGATGATGGTGGTGATGGTGGTGGTGATGATGGGGATAGTGATGATGATGATGATGGCGATGGTGATGGCGATGATGATGGTGATGATGATGGTGGTGATGGTGATGGTGGTGATGATGAGGATGATGGGGATGGTGATGATGGTGGTGATGGTGATGATGGGGATGATGATGATGGGGATGATGGGGATGGGGATGGTGATGATGGGGATGGGATGATGAGGATGGGGATGATGATGGTGATGATGGTGATGGTGATGATGGGGATAGTGATGATGATGGCGATGGTGATGGCGATGATGATGGTGATGATGATGGGGATGATGATGGTGATGGTGGTGATGATGAGGATGATGGGGATGGTGATGATGGTGGTGATGAGATGATGGGGATGGTGGTGATGGGGATGGTGACGATGGGAATGGTGAGGATGATGATGATGGGGATGGTGGTGATGATGGTGATAATGGTGATGATGATGGTGGTGATGATGGGGATGATGGGGATGGTGATGGGGATGATGGGGATGGTGATGATGGTGATGATGATGATGGGGATGGTGATGTCAGTAATAGGGTCCTGCTCCAGCCTGCATGGCTGCCCACCAGAGAGAAGAACCTGCTTGTACCTGGAAACTCAAATGAAACAGAGGTGGCCTGTGCTGGTTCCATTCCCAGGAAGCCTGATTTATTTCTTGATACTTGTCCTCAGATAGCAAGAGCTTGAGGAGGAACAGAAGGGCATGGTAACCTAGAGGAATAAAGACTTTGGGCATTTCCCATGAGTTTCCCTTGTTGTTGGAAACATGGCCAGTCAATGAGGGATCTCCCTCAGCCTCTGTGCTCTGGCCTGGGGTCTGGGCAGGAGCCCTTTGTATGAACCTGGCCATGTCAGTGGGCCGGTTCCTTCCTCCAGAGGTGGAAGCCCTCAGAGAAGGCTGCAGCCCTGCAGGGTTCAGAGACCCAGGATTCCCAGTGGGACAAGATGGCAGCCTTCTGCTTGCTCCCTGGCACCCAGCTTGTGTCAGCTTCATTTGCGTTAGATTTTGCATTCCCACTATTGAATGGGAGCTCTGTGTGCCCTGTTCCAGCATCCCTTTCTCAGGAAAGCCCTTCCTGATCCTGTTGTCAAAGATGCTCATGGAATCTAGGCCTTTCTCTTCAGAGCACATCTCTCCGTTGGTAATTATAAATGCATAGCATGAAGTAAATAATCACAGCCTGTTTCCCCCACTGTTCTTGTTGCTGTTGTGTCCCCAATAACTATCTGGTGCCCAGCACATAGTAAGCACTTAATGGGCATTATTTGGGTGAATGAATATGGAACCATGTCTAATTCATCTTAGTATTAGTCCCCCAAGACCTTGCTGAGAGTCACACATCTAGTCTGAACTCTATAAATACCCACTGAAAAATGGTATCAGCACCCTGGGTTCCAGTTCTTTTCACCCAGAGTCTTCTCTGGCAGCCTCCACTCCACCACTCAAGCTTGGAACCCTGAACACTCAGTCAGTAGCTTTGATTAACCATGTTCAGTTGGGAAAATAAATACAAAATTAAAACCAAGTACCACATGCTAGAAACATATCACTGAATGTGACCTAAGAAGCAAGGTCTAATTAGGGAATTTATAACGTATTTAGTTCCCTGGGAATGGAATCCTCTTTTAACTTGCAAAACTATTGTTCAGTGGTACAATCACCTTTAATGGGTGTTTTTCAGAAAACCTGGTGAGTAGAAGTAGGAACTACCTGTGCTTGAGTTGGGGCCCAGTGGTTGGATAGGAAAACAGTTTATCTACATTGTTTGGGGGCAGGTTTGATTTGGCAGTTCTAGAGATGAAGCGCCAAGTATGCAGAGGAAGTGGCCATGAACTGGGGTGAGAAGACATGTGTGAGCCCTGGCCATGCCATTGGCCAGCTCTGTGACCTTGGGCACGGTATTTGACCCCTCTGGGTACTTGGTTAATTCTTAGTCAAAGGGGATAAACTGCAGTGTCTTCTTCACAGGGTTATTGGAAGATTCGATGTGGTGTAACAATTTATAAAGTGCTGTGCTAATGATTAATATTCTCATGCACTAGAGAGACGCAGTTCCATTTTTCTTGGTCCAAGATTTTTGGAATCTTCCCGATTGTTTTTTTTTCATATGCCACATCCAGTTCATCAGCAAGTCCTTTTGGTTCTACCTTCCAGTATAGTCAGAACCCAATGCTTCCCCAGTTCCCTCACTGCCACAACCCCGGTCTCAGCTGCCTTCATCTTTTTTGTGGGCTGCTACGATAATCTCCTCATTGGCCTCCTGCCTGCCTCCATCATTGCTGCATGGTCTGTTCTCAACACAGTAGCCAGAAGGCTCTTTTTAAAATGGAAGTCAAGTTATGAGACTCTACCGCGACCTTCCGGCGGCTCCCTAGAGTGAAAGCAAAAGCCCGTCAGTGGCTGTGAGCCTCTGCACGGCCAGCCTCCTCTTGTCCTCGCTCACTCTGCCCCAGACACGCTGGCATCCTCTCCGTGCGTTGATCATACCAGGTGCACTCCTGCCGTGGGTTCTTCCCACTGGCCATTCCTTTTTCCCCAGTCATCACGTGGCCACCCCCCTCACCTTCCATTGTTTACCCTGTGACGTCTACTCTGATCACCTATTTAAAATTGCAGCCCACGGCTCCTCCCTTGGTCCTTCTCTGTTTTTCTGCCACAGAACTGATAACTTTCTAGCATACTACGTATCTTACTAATCTATTACCCCTAATACTACCATCTGCCCCCTGTTGAGTCTAATCACCCTGAGGGCAGGGATATATCCCAACTGCCTAGAACAGTGTCTGGTGCATAGAAGGAGCTCAGTAAATACTTGTCAGATGAGCAAATGACTTTCTTCTGACATGAGTCATGTGTCTCAATGGGACAGAAAGTTCAGGTTAAGTTTGGGGGATCCACTGGCTATTGGAAAGGAAAGAGATTAAGTTGTTCCAGACCCACTTGTCCTCCTGTCCTCAGGAAATAGTTGGGGACATAAAATCATCTTCTGGGCAGGTCCTGGGGCTCTGGTAGGTGCTTTTTGAAGGTTTGGTGCCTCCTGCAGGCCTCTGGTCAAGTGCACCACTGAGGCTGGGCATCTTCCTGCCAGGTCAGTTATACCAGTTGGTAATTTAAAACAATTTTTATGTTCAAACTAACATACATACATATGTATGAAGTACACAGACATATTATGGACTAATATGCATTTGGTACTTGTGGATATAACATTCATGTGAATTAGTAAGAAAGAATATGAGACTTCAAAGGCGTTTGAGCACGCAGAGAACGTCCCTCCTTCTCCCAGGTTCACGTTCACTCTTCTCTTCCAAGGATGGAAGGAAGCTGAGAAGCGGTGAACACTGGAGATTAGGAATTGTTCACCAGTGGATCTGAGGTTGTCCATCTACAGCCGAGCATAGTGCTTGACACATAGTAGGCTTTCGAGAACTATCTGTTGAATGAATAAAGATGTGATTGATATTGAAGATCAGTTGTTGTATTTTATCCAAGTCTGATTGCCAGTGCAGTTTATCATTCATCTAAGCAACCTCTCAGTATCAGTATTTCCTGAGGAATAATAATTAATGGATTCAACCACATTTGCTGAATATTCCCCTTGTGCCAGGCCCCAGGCTGGTTGCTGGAGACATAGCCACGTGCAGGACGTGGTCTTTATCCAGGAGGAGCGCACAGTCTGGGGGAACACAGTCCCTCCAGGAACTGTGGTCCCCATCGCACAGAGCTGGTGAAAGGCACTGGTGGTGGTATGTTAGCAGTGTTGGGAGAACAGTGAACGGGGACTCATCCAATCTGGTGGGGGGGGGGAGGGGGGAGTCATTGAAGTCTCCAGAGAGGAAGCAATTTTTGAGTTGCAGTAGGGGAGGGAAAAGGCAAGATCCTAATTATACCACCACCGTGGAAATGTGCTGCCTCAGGTCCATCCTGGGCTTGACAGGCTGATGCGCCATCTTGGAGGTGCCCGCTCCATCCTCTCAGCTCCGGGGCCACCAGCCCCCACATTTGCAGTGGCCCCTTGGCCTCCCTGAGAGCCCCTGGCTCTGCTCTCTTATCGCAGAAAGACATTTCATTCTTCGAGATCAGGCAGCCAGGACCCAAGGAGCTGTTTTCCTCCATTGTGCAAGCATGACAAATCATTAATTTTTGATTGATTTGCTTAGAATTATGGGCTCCCCAGCATTCTTTCCGCCGCTGAACAGCTGTATAACAAATGCATATATCAGTGTGCACAAAAGATTGGCGATCTCGGAGAAGCAATGACGTTGGGCACCCTCCCCCCCTTCCCGGGCAACGAAGGGAGGAAATTTTTACCAGAAATTCCTCAAGTGGCTTTAAAAAAAAAAAAAGCCTTTTTATAATTGAATTAAATCTTTATCTCTTCATCTTTTGCAGCAGATTTCCAAACACACACCAGTTCCCCACGTGCTTGCTTGGGTTCCATCCATCCAGGAAGAATCTTTAATAATGAAATTTCAACTCATGAATTAAAACCAAAAGGAAAAAAGGAAAAAAAAAAAAAGGAGCAAATTCTACCCCTCCTTTTTGCTTTTTATTTTTTTGGGTTGCTGCTATTCCTTTAAGATTTTGGAACCGTACCAGTGCACTAAATGTGACCTCCATAACTTTTAAATTAAGAATTTATGCTGGCTTGAAATTTATGAAATATTTCAGCATGAAAGAAAGCCTTTTTCCCTCAGGAAAATTGAGCAATAAATCACAGCACTGTGGATTTACTGCCCTAGAGCCAGTGAGAGATAGGATTTTTTTTTTTTTTTGCTTCATTCTGAAAAAAAAAAATGTAATCATATAAGACAGCTTAGCTGCTACCCTCCCACTCTCTAGAATTTTTAATTTCAGCTGTTTCTGCTTGGATTTATTTCCAATATTCCTGCTCCGCTTTTCAATTTCCTCAGTTATTAAATTTTAATTCAGTGCATTAGCATTTAAATTAAAAAAGGGTTTATTTTATCGAAATCGTTGGCCAGCCCCCATCCCGTAGCACACGAATTGCCTGTTTCTGCCATTTGCACAAAATGTGAAATGCAGCTAATGTCTTACAACTTACATTTGCACAAATTTAGAAATAAAATTTCTGCGTTTGGAATAATATTTTCTTTCCAAGAAAATCCTTAATAAGAGAATGGAAAAGAACAACTTAACGTTCATTTGGGAGGGAAGAGGAGGATCGAATGAAACCAAAAATAGCCTTGCCCAGGTCCTGAGAAGGAGCTGGTGTGTGAAGGAATGGACGGGGCTGGGAGAGGAGGCAGGTACCCTTATGGGGAGCTGGGGGGCGGGGCTTGGATACCTTTACCCCCACCTATGTGGGAGTGAGGAGGAGGGCCTCTCACGAGTCCACTTCCCCCACCATATTTCATTTACACTTGAGGGGTTTGGTTAAGGTTGGGTCAGCTCCACATAGAGTATCAGAGATGAAAAAGAGGAGATGATCTGATTGAACTCTCGTGCCTCCTGTCCTTGTTTTTACCTATAAGAACCTCCAGTCCAGGGAAGGGAAAGAGATTGTCCAAGGTTCAAAGTAGGACCCAGACAGAGCCAGGCAGGAGCTGCATCTTTAGGAGCACATGGTCCAGTGGCAACAGCAGTAGAGTGTCCATTGCTTTAACGGTTACTGCACATACCTGACCTGTGCTTAGTAGTTTACCTACATCGCTGCATTCATTGTCCTTCTGACCAGCCCTTTGGAGAAGGTCTCAGGGCACTGGGGTCTGGTAGATGCTTATGACCTTCTGACTTACAGCCCAGGATTCAGATCAGGCCCGAAGACAGGCTGGGAAGACACCTGGCTCAGTCCAGACCTGGCTCTGCCTCTTGTTCATCTGCTGTGTAATCTTGTAGAAGTAACTCTATATTTCTGTGCCTCAGTTTCTTGGGCCCAATAAATGGTACCCTTTATAGCTGTATCTAGGGTTGTTAATGATTATTATTATTACAGCTGGGCTCACACTAAGTACTTTACATGTATACCGTATTTATCTTGTTTTAAGTCTCTTTCCAGTCCCATGAGATAGGTCCTAGGATTGGCATATTGCCATTTTGCAGGTGAAGAAACTGAGGCCTAGAGAGTGCAGAGAATTGCCAAGGATTATATAGTTCGAAAATGGCAGACCCAGGACTTGAACTTAGACTTGTCTGACTATAAGCCCTGTGCTCTTGAACTTTGATTCAAATTGTGAATCAGATCAAATTACACTGGGTAAAGGTGAGTTTGTGGTTTGGGTTGAATGGCATGAAATTGCTGGTAGTAGACCATTTGGGCCTAGGAAAATGGCAAAGTCAACTTAATTCAAACAGTAGGGCTTGCTTTGAGATATTTGTGAGGACACAGACAAAGCCAGCCTGGCACCTTAGGGTTCTCTACAACTGAGAATCAGTGCTTTCAGCACTGAGGCTGGTGGGGCCCTGAGAAGCTGTCCCCTCTAATTAACGGTGGGTCTGGACTCAGCCAGGCCCAAAAGCTGAGACTGACAGGTGCTGAGATACTGACACGTGTTCTCTTGGATATCCGTCATGCCAATTGTCCATCTCTACCCTCTTCCCGTATCCGCTTTTCATATTTGCTAATAAATGGACATTTCCCACCCTGCAAGGATGTACTCTTCCCTCCAGCCATCCCATCTCCCCTGTCGCACCATCTAGGCTTATACAGATGGATTTGTTTGGACAGCTCTTTGAACATTTTTAGCATTTTGTCTTTGTTTTCTAAAAATGGGTAGAAAACAAAAATGCATGTAGCTACCAGTGCTGAGAAGCTCAAATATCCTAAACACAATGAAAGGGAAAAACGGGAAAAACGGGAAAAATGGGTGGAGATGGTCAGGTGTGCCGAAAAGAAGATTCTTTTCCCCCATCCAGTCCCATGTTCAGGATGCTCAAACTGGTCAACTCTGTGTGAAACTGTGAAGGAAAAGGACGGGAAAAAAAAAAGTATGAAATTCTAGAAATACATGCCGAGAGTTCAGTCTGAAAGGTGAGAGATCATTGGGGATTTTAGAGTTTTTTTAAGCTCTCTGGGGCAGAATTTCCACCCCACCACTCTGCCTCCTCTGATTTGAGCATTAGAACAACTTCTTCCCATTCGCTTTCCATACAAGTTTGCGGAATGTGAGATGTCAGAAAGAGACTGTAATTGATCCTGTTCTCTTGCTCCCAGTGAAATGATTTGCAAAACATTTTCCGCTTTCTTGTTTCTTCCATGGAAATAATGCACTGGCATCCCATTAACTGCTCCGTCCCAGGCCTCACGTTTCTACCTCCCTCTTTGTCCTTTACCTTTCCATTTCCCTCGTGTGGGTAGTGGGGGCTGTGTGCGTTCACCCCGTTTCCCAATTGGCACTCCTGAGTGTTGGAGGGAGATAAAATATTCCAGAGCTGAGGAAGGCGGGCAGTGGAGTGACCCAAACCTGGGCTTGTAGCTGTGGGATGTTGGATAAATGACTGAAGTTCTTTGACCCTTGGTGCCTCACCTGTAAAATGGGGATCTTGTGTATGTGTGTTGGGGAACCTATCAAAAGGATTAAATGAGAGGCGTTAAATGCCTATACACTAGTGCTGGATGGAAAGTTAGCTGGGGGAACGAGTCTAGGTACCGGCAGGGGCCAAGCCAGAGGGCTGGGAAGTAGGCAAGAGGGGATGGAGGGGACTGTGGTGAACCGTGAATGTCAGCTCTAGTTGACTGGTCATGTGGGACGATGTGTTGCTTTCAGAAGCTGAAATCTGACTTTCTGGGGAGTGAAATCCCTTTATTTTTATATATTGACTGTTTAAATCAAAGTCCGCCATCTGGTTTTGCCAGTTTGCAGCTTCTCGAAAGCACTCATCCAAAGGTAGCTGCTGCTGTTTTATTTCTAGGTCCTCAGTCCTTCGTCTGCAATCCCGAAATTCAAAAAGCTTGAAAACAAAAAGATGTTTGGTAACTGGTGAGGTGGCAGAACTTGACCTGAGAGGGGAAGAGGCAAGTTGCCGGCTTCATTTAGCCCACGTAGGGCTGACTGCATACGTTTCACTAGAGAAATATCAACGTGCTTGTGTACTGGGGGCTCCCCAGACCCTGCCAGGGTTATTTCAAAATATAGAACACATGCGCCACGTTGCCTTTCTAAAATTGGAAAGATTCTGAATTTGGAAACACATATGTGCTGGAATCTTGAACCTGCATTATTCTAACTATGATTACTGTTATTATAAATGTTTTGACAAAGCTGGGGAATGCATCTCCAACCAGGGGTGATGGAGAACCCAGGCGTTTTCCCCGTATCCTTGGCCGCCTCATCGAGGTCCCCTGGCACTGGCCTAAGCAGTCCGGATCCCCAGGTGTTTGTCACTTGGTCCTGCTGAAACTTCAGGCAGCTCCGTCCTCTCCCAGGGCCTCAGTCTCTCCATCTGAACCAAAATTTTATGATTTCTGAAAATTTCATTTGGTCAGCCTTATCTTCCCATCCCCCACCCCCAAATAAAAGAGATTATGAACTGGCGCTCTCTTGCCTCCTCCTGCTTGCAGGGTTGGGGGACAGACTATTTTAACATAATAGGATCTTCCCCCTCCAGTTGGTAGGAATAAATCTGCAGCTACTGTTTTATTGGAAATCCCAGCTGAAAATAAAAATGGTGCAATTCAATCTCAGATTTAGCTGGTTACTTACTTTTCACTGAGTCCCCAGGGCTCTGTGGTTGCTGGGTTTGTGTTGGCAGTGGGTGCTCAGCTGGATTTAAAGGGCCAAGCGAATTGGGGTTGGGGGTGGGGTGCAGGGATTGACTGTCTTAACTCACTCTTACCACTGGGGGCAGGTTTCTCTAGCCTGGAAGAATGGAGCGGGGGGTTGTGGCTGGCTCACCCCTCTGTAGGCTGGTGTTTGAGTGGGAGCTTGGTAGGGTACCGTGGGTGAAGTCTGTGTTTTCCTCTTGGCTGATATAGGTGTTTCGGGTTTCTTTTGCAGGCTGACGGAGCCAGTGCAGCTGGAAGGAAAAGTACGGCAAGCAGGTATGCTCCCCTCCCCCGCCCCCTACTGCAACCCACTCTCCTTCTCCCTGGTTGCATGACTGACGACCACCTTTCTCTGGTCATCACCTTCCACCTGAAAGAATGAATAGTCCAGGCCAGCCCCCTTTGCTGAGGAGTATCCATACTTCCCTGGAGGATGTGAGGTTGTGGGTAGCACTTTCCTGCCCTCCTGGTGCCCCTGTGACTGGAATCCAAGGATGACTCAGTGCTGAACTGGCCTTGGCTGCTCAAGTTGAGGGAGTCTTAGGGGTGAAGCACGAGACTGGGCAGAAGGACTGGGGCTTGGATCCCATCTTGGCTGCTGCATGGTGAACTCCAGGGAAGCCCGTCATTGTCTGGAATTCAGTGGCCTGGCATGGGTCCTGTGCACATCCCCTGAACCCGTTCCTCCAAAGCAGGAGGATGGAGAATTCTGCTTAGCCAGACCTCACCCTTGGAGCTGGCAGGGGATGGGGGAAGGGTGGTCCTCAAAGGTGAGCTGGGCTGTCATTACCAAAGACAGGGGAAAGCGATGCCGGACAGGCCCATGTAGTAGACCTCCACCACCAGGGGTGCAGGCAGACACATACTTGGTGTAAGCGTTAGTGCTGCTGCTGTTCCTTTAGGTGGAGCAGAGCTGGAGTGGCCGGATGCCCTTTATTTAGGGCATGGGCGGCAAGAAGAAGGCAAGGGACAGACTAGATAGAGAGATGGCTTACCAGGCCACACCCACAAAATCTAGAGCAGGCTCTAGGATTACTTGCTGGAGCTGGGTATGCCAAGCAGAGGGGGTTGCCCTTCAGCTCATGGAACACTAGTTCTTTAAAGGTGAATAGATTTTTGTGGAAAAATAGGGGTTCTACGGCCAAATAAATTTGAAGGATAGTGAGTTAAACAAAGTCAAGACATTTCTTTGCTGTGGAACTTTTCCCAGCTTTTCATGTGCTAGTGTGCTTGCTCGAGAGCATCCCAGAGAGAGGAGAAACTTCCTTAATGATGGGACACTTTTACTGAACTTCATCCCATGGAGCCAGTGTTCCTTGGAATGTGCTTTGGGAAACCACGAGAGCAGATGAGTAAGGTGTTCAGCTCTGTGTTTCAGGGAGATCACCGTGGCCCCGGTTTGCAGGGTGGATCAGAGAGGGTAGAATGGAGGCAGTGACACCAGGCTGGAGGTCAGTGTGACCCACCCAAGCCAGCATGGCCTGGCTTCCAGCCACGTCCCCAGTCTCCTCGTATGTCTCTGCCTTGCTCAGTCTGTTTTAGCTATTTATCCAACACTGTAAACCAGATGTCACCCAGCTTTACCTATAAAGGGTCAGATAGTAAGTATTTTACACTTCACAGGCCATAGGTGTCTGTGGCAGCTTCTCGACTCTGCCAGTGTAATTCGACAGCAGCCATAGCTAATATGTAAATACACAAATGGCTGTAGTTTGCCAGCCTCTGGCCTGAGAGACTTTGCAACTGCTGTTCCTTTGCCTGGGATGTTCTCTTCCCCAATCCTCCCATGATTAGCGCCCTTTCCTCCTTCAGGTCTCAGTTCCATCCTCCCCTCCGTGAAGGCTTCTCGGACCCCCTCCGACCCCGCCTGTGGCCCTTGTGGCCTGTTTATGTTCTTAAGTTATTCCACGTATTTGTGTGCTTTTCTCTGCCTCTTGAGTGCCAGCTCCAGAGGCAGAGGCCACGTCTGCCTTGTTCACTGCTGTGGGCTGGTCTCCAGCCAGCGCTCAGTGAGTGTTTGTGGGATGGGTACACCGAGTGAGACGGGAGAAGATGGGGTGATGTTGGGGCCAGGAGTGGAGGGCTGCATGGCCGGCTTGGGCCTGGGAATCTGGGCCGTGACCCACGTGGCCAGCAGCTGCCCAGCGCCTTTGTGTTTCTCTCCTGGGCCCCTGGTAGTGGGATCTTGTGTTTGAGGCTGTGGCCTGCAGGGCAGTGGGCGTCCCGAGACTGGCAGTGCCTGGAAGTGCTTCCTAAATCTGAATGTCAGGACTGGAAAGGGCCTTGGGCTTTGTCTAGTTCCCCCTTACTTGTACACATGAGGAGGAAAGGCCCTGCTCAGCGTCATGTGCTGAGTGAGTGGCAGTGTCAGGCCTTGACCCTGCCTAAGCCAGTGCCTTCTCTGTTCGGTGACGCTGCACTCAAGTGAAGGTCTAGCCAGCCTCCCCTACTGCCCTCCCATGTTCATTGAGCACCTGGTTAGGCCCAGTGCTCTGTGCTATGGACTCAGGTGGATTAGATGCTAATTTATTCATCCAACAGACCTTTGAGCGTTGCTACGTGGCAGGCACTGTTCAAAGTGCTGGGGCTGCAGCAGTGGATGGAGACAAGTCTTCCTTGGCTCCTCATCATTTGTATATGGATGTGGTCCTTGCCCTCACTCTCTGGTGCATGAGTCTCTCCCACACCAGCATCTCTGCCTGGTGATCAGAGGATAGCAGGCAGCTTTCCCCACAGTGCTATAGGTGCCTGAAGCTCTGTATTGAGTCTTATTACCCCAAGACTGTAGTGAGAAGGAGAAGAGTGCTGAGATAGATTAGAGATGCCTGGCCCGGTCAGGGGAGGTGGGAGGTGGCACGTGTGCCACCTGTTTGCTCTCCCTGATTAAGCTGGGTTTGCATATACTCAGTGATGGAGCCCCATTACTACCTCAGTGCCAGAACGTACACCGGGAAGGTCCAAACCTTAGTGTGTGACTTGAGACATAAAGAAAAAATTTCTAACAATAATAACTACCATTTAGTCACAGTTACATGTCAGGCTCTGAGCTAGGTGATTTACAGTTATTAATTGTTGTAACCTTTATCATCGCTCTGTGAAGGATGCTCTTATTATTCCCCCTTTACTGCTGAGGAAGCTGAGGCCCAGAGAGGTATACAGGCGTCAGGCTTCCCAGCTGGCAGTGAGCAGCACAGCCGGGATACCTACCCCAGTCTGACTCCTTTCACTCAGGTGCCTCACCACTGGGCCCTCCTGCTTCTCCATAGGAAGTGATCAGTTTACAGAGGTTAGAGGAGCTCGTTAGGGCGGGTCCACAGGCTGGAGGCTTGTCCAGAAGGCAAGGCCTCCGAAGGAGCTCACAAGTGAGTTCACACTGATTGTCATTAAAGCTAATAGAGCATCTTTGAAAGACCAAAGCTGCATTAATGTAGAGTGACCCAGTGTTCAGTGCGAGAAGTGAGTTCTGCATCAAATGTCCAGAGAACATTAACATAGTCCTTAGCTGACACCACCAGTGAATTTGACCCTGGCCTTGGGTTAGACTGGCCAGGTGGGGTTTAGAGTCGGGGATACTTTATGGAGGATTAGACTCATGCAGTCCCTGTTTCAGATGGGGAGGCAAAGACCCGAGGCTCCCCAAAGTCAAAGTTAGGCTGGATGGCCCTGGTCGGGACTGACCTTAAAAGACCTGTGACCCTCTGAGCTCCGCTCCCTGCTCCCAGCCGTGCCACGCACATCAGGGTCTGCTTCGTCCCAGCGCCTTCCTTTTGGCCCAGGACACCTAATTTTGTTCCTTCTCCAGAGGGCCTCTGGCTAAACCCCAAAACCAACAGCATGGGCTGCTAAGAAATTAGTGTTAAATTGAGGGGGACAAGGAGAGGTGGTGTTTCTGGTCCTAGGAAACAACCGACTGTGGTTTGGTTTACTTCCCTGTAACCCAGCCTGAGTTGATTTTACAAGACCAGTGATCCCAGCCCTTGAGGTAATGCTAACCTGGCGTGCAGGTTACAGATCACATAGCACAACTGCAGCCAAAGCTCACTTATTCTAAGAGATGTGGGGGGCTGCGGGGCCTTAACGGTGGAAAATTCTAAAGGAAATGCTGTTTTCATAATCAAGTAAATGTAGCTCTAGGCTTGTTGTAATGAAGAATTGTGCCTTTTTTTTGTCAGTTGAAGGTTTTCAGAACTGGAAGGACTCTGTAGGTAATCTGGTCCAACCCTTTCATCTGGAGATAAGACAGCCAGGGATCGAAGAGGCTGATGGATTCATTTGTTCTCTGTGTGTACCAGTTGCCTAACAAGTGATCAGGACCTTGTAGACAGGGAGATTGGGGTGGGGGAGAAGGTAGTAAGACGTAGTCTCATTCATTCATTCCACAGATGCTTACTGAGCGCCTGCTAAGTGCTAGGGTCTGACCTAGGTGCTGACAACACAGTGGTGAACTGGTCTTGTGGAGCCGATGTTCTAGTGGGAGTGGAGGAGACGTAATGAATACTGAAAACACATTGTGTGTCATATGGTAAAAAGTGCTGTGGGGGAAAGGCAGGAAGGGGGATCGGGGGAGTCAGAAGGAGTATTGCATCAGCAAGAAGGTGACATTTGAACAAGGATCTGAAGGAAATGAGGTGATGATGAGGGTGGGGGTGGAGCTCGTGTTTGTCGAGGGGCTTCTGTGATCCACTTCCTGTGTCCTGCAGTTTGCACATCTCACTTGCTCATCCCAGGGGCCCTGTGAGGCAGTGATTGGCATCCCTCCTTCTCAGAGAGAACTGAGAAATAGACTTGTTCACGGTCACCCAAATAGTCAAATGGCTTTGGGCCTCACTTGAGTCTTGTCCTTTAAGCCAAGATTTTTCACCGGTGGACAGTTTAATCTCATAACCACATGTGTACGGCTGCATGATTATTTTTACAATGATATCTTCTTGTTGTTTAGCATTTTGGTTTTCAGCGGGAAAGTTAAAGTAGCCCTAAACAAATTAACCTTATTTGCACAAAATTCAATAGTATCAGTAGGCCCAATGCTAGTCAATGGCCAGTATGGTATTAGCAGAATGAATTATTTGAGAACCAGCTCTGGGTATATTTTAGTCAGGCTGCATCTTCATCTTGAGTCTAGGTTTATGTTCCTGTAATTTGAGCTCATTTGATTTCCAGAAGTGTGTATTCTCACCCCACCAAACTTGGGGCAGAGTTTGGCTTACGAAAATCATACGTTGCAGACTGACTCTGAGGGTTCATATACTTACTCCAAGGGGCCCCTTGCTTTTCTGGTGGGCAGAGTTCACTCTCTGCTTAATCAGTTACTGTTAAGCCTAGCCTCTGCACAGATGGGGCAGATTCTGGAAAATTCAGACGTCCCTAGGTTTGTCCTCTGGAGACAGCCTCAGAAATGCAAACTACAAGTTGTATGCACCAAAATTAGTGAATCCTTTTTCCAAATGGCACTGCGGTTCTTGAGCTTGGGGTGGTCCAGTTAAGGGAAGTGATTGAGGTCTCTAGGGAACCTGGGCTCCGTCCACCCACCCAGCTCGAATTTCCCACCTATGCTCTTTGAGCAAATTAAGAAAGTTCTCCTTGTGAAGCTGCAGTTACCAGTTCAGAGCAAGCCTTGTCCTGGAAGAAGCACAGTCTTGAGAATGGAGCCAGGATGGTCTGACCTGGTTGCTTCTTGAGCCCCTTAATGACAAGGGGCCTCGATCTGAGAAAGCACTTTGGGAGATGTCCACAGCCACATTGTCTGTCTGGCTCAGCCAACAGGAGAGAAAAATCCTCCCCCTCAGCTTCTGCTTCCTCCAGGTTCTGCCCAAACCATGATGGTTAAGAGTGTGGGTACATCACACCTAGCACCTTGATCACGCCCACCCTCCCATCCTGCCATGAACCTGCCGGCATGTGTGCCCACTTCTCCCTCCTCTTCATCGCTGCTGCATGTAGGGGGCCATGCCCTCCACTCCTTTGGCTTTCACAGGGGCTCAATATTCCTCTCCTGCCTTCATTTATGAGTTCTCCACCCGTGGCCTAAGAGCTCATCTTTTTTCGTAGTTGGACCAAACTTTTCATGCTTTGCCTGGCGAGTGCTTGATGAGGACAGCAGAAGAGAACTGACCGTTACCGAGTCCCACCATGTGTGTGGTGCTGCGCTGGGTGCCTCCCTTACATGTCAATAAAGAGAGGTGTGGGCAGGTTAAGAAGCTTGGCAACGGTCCACGCACCTAGTTGATCATCCTCAAACCCCCTGGGGGGACTGGACCGAGCAGTGAGGAGTTTTGTTCGTGTGTCTGGGGGGCAGCACGCCTCTGGGCGGTGAGGGTCCAGGCCCGGGTGCTCACCTGAGGGCATGTGGACAGAGCTGGCTGTGCATTCCAGACCTCAGACTGTCATCAGGCGATCTCAAGGACCAGTGGATAGAGAGCAGAGGGGCGGGGGCCAGATGTAGTGCCGGGATGGGGCGAGCACATTGGAGGGACGGAAGAGCTTTCCAAGCAGCTGGGCAGCTTCCGGCATCGGTTGTCGGTGTGGGTAGGATGGAAGGGGAGCAGTCCTATTGGGAAGCTTCTTTATGTTTTATTCCAAGCATGGCCAGAGGAGTTGAACATCAGAGATCGAGGCTAAGTCACAGCCTCGCCAGGAAATAACACTGACTGCAGAAGGGGTGTATTTATCCTCTGTTTATATGGCCAGCATGAGAGCCTAGGTACAGCCTCACTCTTCATGGTTGAGTTATCTGCTCTCTGGGGTCTGTATGGGACACCATGGGTACCCCAGAAGATGCAGGACAGCGGGCCTGGGCTCCTTTGGCGTCCCTTCCCCACCTGCCTTCAGGGGCATTCTAAGTGGGTGAGAATTCCTGAGTCTGCAGGGTCGCAAAAGTTGTGTGGGGAGAGCCGCGGCAAGGTGGGTCTTCAGAGAGCAGTGCACGTTGCTAGCTGATGTGTATTGCACCACGGCCAGACCCATCGGAAGACAAAGGCAGTGCATCTGTTTAAGATGCTGTTAACAGGAACTCTTTTTACTGACCTGGGCCAACTTTCCATGTGCCCCGGCACCCTTGAAAGAGGCTCCCTCCCTTTCCGTGGAGGGCCCCACCTGCTACGTGTCAGAGTTTGTGACTTGACAGCATTGCTCAAGACTCCTGCTTTTCTCTATTTTAGGTTTGAATTAACCAGGGGATTAACTCTTAATATTTAAGTCTCCATGCTGTCTTTCCGAGCTGCAGTATTACCCAGCGCTGTGGCTGACTGACACCATACATTGAAGAAAATGAAGTGCCTAAGAATTATCTCAAACTAATGATATATTTATGCATTGTAGGGTATTTTGAATTTCTTGACTGTTAAGAGTTGTTTAATAGGTTAATAGTTTTAATCTATTAATCTAATCTTTTCTACTTGACTATTTATTAAAATATATCAGTGATACATGACAGAAGTGGATAATTCTAAGGGTTATTAAGGCATGGATGATGGCATGAAGATTTGAATCATGGGTGGAATAGTAAATACGGCCTCCTTGTTACTGGGGTTTGTGGAAACTGGGGTTTTGCTGTAGGTTCTCTCTTTGGGCTCTTCCAGGCTAGTGGTGAAGCTGCGACCTTTATTCTCATGATTTCTGTCCCTGTGGCTAAAAACAGGAGACTCGTTACATCCAAGGGACAGGTGTGAGCACAGCAGCCCTTCTAGGGCACATCAAGGAGAGTTGAAGGTCAGCGCTGAGCACAGAGCCCAAGCACCTTTCTGTGTGGCAGAGATGGGGCCCTGCATTCCTTTGTTTTCTTGCATTTTTGTGTTACTGTTTTTAGCATCTAGCATGTGCCTGTTTGGTCAAGATACTAAGGATATAGTAGGAGACAAGGGAATACACGTTCCCCATCTCTTGGAGCCTTCGGTCATTTAGTCATTTATTTGTTCATTCAACATGTGTTTTTAATATTTTCTCCTCTTGAGAAAAAATGGAAATCATCCAAATGATTAAAAAAGCCCAGGGGTTGGAGTCAGGCAGACCTGGTTGAATTCTGCTCCTGTCACTAGAAAGCTGTGTGACCATGAGAAAGTCACTTTGTTTCTCTGATCCTCGGTTTTCTAGTCTGTAGAGCAAACTACCTGCCACATAAGGCATTGTGAAGAGCAGGGAGGTGGTGCATGCGTATGGCCATCCTAGCCACTTGGTGTATAGCAGCTGCCCTGTCCTCACTCACCCTGTCATTGGCATCACTGCCACCAGCATCTCCTTCACCCTGCCTGCTGGCGTTTTTACACACGGCCATTTTCTGTTTGTGTCACACAGCAGACGTTAGCTGACATCAGCCAGGGGCCAGGCACAGGGATGCACAAAGCAGTGTAGAGCCCTTGCCTCTGGAGGTCTCCCAGAACTGCACGGAATGGGTGGGCAGATTCGGATCAGGGATCTGTTAGAAGCAGGGGATGGGCCTTCCCAGAGCCACTGGTGTGAGGCTGCAGGCTCTCTGGCGGGTGTCACCCTGAGACCTCAGCGCCTGAGGGCCCAAGTCTGCTAATGGAAGATATAACGGTGACCCTGCATCAAGAATTGATGTCATTTTGTAATATCAGATCATCACCTTGTCCACCTTGAATTTACATGTATCAGTAGTATCCCAATAAAACTGGAGGTAAAAAAGAGTTGGTGTCAGAGCATTACCAGGCTGTGCTATTTCAGCATTTCAGAAAGTAGGAAGAGTGTGTGACGTTTAAGAAAATTTCCATTGGAAAGGATGAAGAGAAGACTGTGACACTTCAGGAATAAGCTTCACTTATTCAGAACGTTGGCTCCTGTGAACCATCCCCAGCCCATGTTATACCGAGGGCCAGATGGGTGGGGCCAGATGGGTGGGACGTTGCTGCCTTCAGTTCTGGGTATCAGCTGAAGCAGTTCAGCCATCGATAGTTCTTTGGGGGGTGGGTAGAAGGAGACGCCTCGAAGGCCACGATGGCATTGACCTCTGCAGGGCTCGTTCTTGACTCCTTCCATGAACAGGTGCTTATTGATCAGCCCCCGTGCCAGGCGCTGCTGTAGGTGCTGGCATGTGACAGTGAACCGAGGAGACAAGGTCCCCGTCCTCTTGTAGCTCTCGTTCTAGTTGGGGAGACAGACAGTGAAGAGGATGAGAGGTAACAAGCATGTTACGTGAGTGTAGGGTAAACACTGAGCAGAAGGTGTGGAGCCAGGAAGGGATGTGGGTGTTTGAGTGAAGACCTGGAGCAGTGGAGAACTAACTGTGGGGACATCGTGGGGAGTGGGGGGGATGGAGGGGCAGTGTTTCAGGCAGAGCCAAGAGCAAATACAGAGGCCTATGGCGGGAGCTTGCGCATGTGCTCAGGGGACAGCGAGCACGCTGGTGTGGCGGTGTTAGCGGATGAGGTCAGGTGGCGCGTGGGGGCGTGTCACAGAGAGCCCCGGGGGTCGGGGCGAGGACTCTGGCCATGACTCTGGGTAAGACACGGAGCCATGGGTGAGCTTTGAGTCGAGGAGTGACACGACCTGGCTTATTTGAATAGGATGGCTCTGGCTGCCATGTCGAATGTCGATTTGGGGGCATTGGGCCAGGATAGGAGCAGGGAGAGGGGCTGTTAGAGTATTACAGCGAGACAGGAGAGAAGGGAAGGCAGCTTGGATGAGAGTGGTGGCCCCGGGGTGGTAAGGAGTGGTGAGGTTCTGGACGTATTTTGAAGGTGGTGTTGATAGGATTTTGCTGGTAGATTGGTTAGTAGGGGAAGAGATGAGGATGATCCCCGAGTCTGAGTCTTAGGAGCTGGAGGGGTAGAATTGTACTGACTGAAATGGAGAAGACAGCCCTTATCTGATGATGGTGTCCTAGGCTGCAGGGTTTAGCAGGAAGCGCACTGCAATTGGAGTCAGAATGGTTTTCTAGACTTGGGGGAAGGGGCGCAGCCGCAGCTCAGTTTGGACCTATAAATATGGGTGCCTGTTAGGCGACTGGGTCGAGGTTGTCATGTGAGTCTGGAGCTCGGGGGGGAGATCCAGGCTGGAGATACGATTTGAGATTCATCATCACGTAGTTAATATTTGAAAGCTTGAATCTAGATGAGATCACATAGGAAATGAGTATAGATAAAAATAGAAGAGGTTCTAGAACTGATCCTTGCAGCAGGTCGACATGTAAGGGTTGGGTTGGTGAAGAGGAATCAGCAGAAGACGGAGGAGTGGCTGGAAGGGGGGAGGCCCCACCTGCAGGCCCAGAGCATAGAGAGGAAAGAGTTGGAGGAGGAGAGAGGGGAGCTCGTCAAAGGCGGCAGCTAGAGGACGAATTCAGTGGGGACCAAGAAGGGACCACTGGATCTAGGAGCATGGAGGTCTGGGAGGCCTTGGAAAGAACAGCTCTGGTGGAATGGGGGCGGCAAAAACCTCATTGGACCTGGGAGGCATTGCCAAGGAGGAGCCTGCCAACATCTACGAAGAGTTAATCACTTGTACTCAGATCATTGCTAGGTGGGCAGCTGGGTAGAGTTGGAGGACTGGGTCAGTGGTCAGCCTCTGCAGCAGGGTAAACATAGCCCCTGAAATCACAGCTGGATGCATGTTAATTTATTTAACGCCCCGTGCATCGATGCCTTCATGGAGAGTGTATTTAAGCTCAGCTTGAGGCCAGTTAACCCTCATGCGTAATGAGTGGAGTGTTTTAATGAGGTTTTATTCTAGAGGGAGTTAACCAAGTCATTACTTACACACTGTGCTTAGAGATTCCTGCCCACCCTTAACATTTTTTTCAGGTGGCTAAAGTACCCGAGTAAATAAGCAGTGGCCGTTGGAGGAGGTGGAGTGGCCCTCAGGCTGAGTCTTGGGGCACAAACAGATGCACTGCTCCCTGTCCTGTGCGAGGAGGCACGCACACCTGCGGGGAGAGGTCTGGCCTCCACCCGGGCCTCAGACATCTCAGACTCCTGTTCCCTGGTCGTGCAAATGGGAAAACCGAGTCAGTCAGGGGCGGGACCGAAGTCCAGTGTGCTGAGGACTTCTCATTACTACCCTGACTTGGTAGAACTTGGTAGAACTTCACGCATTAGCATTTTTGGTGGGATGATGTAGAAATTGTACTCAGAAAGAACGTTGTCTGACTTTCGGGTACTTGGCATCACTGGGACGCTTCCTTCAGCACGGCCAGAAATGGAGCTTGTCTTTAGGCCTCCAATCCACTGAGAAGTTGTTGGGTTGCATGGTCTTGGGCTGCAGGGCTTAGTGGGAATGGCTCCAGGGTAGCAGTGGGAATTATTGTTTTCAGAAAAGCTCATCGCTGGAAGTTGTTTGCCCTTGGGCATGCTGTTCATTCTCCTTGTTGATTGAGTTTCTGCCATGCAGCAGGCCCCAGGCTAGGGCTGGATGTGGACGGGGAGGAACAGACGTGGGGCCTGTCCTCTGCTCTGGTTTCTCTTCTGGCCACAGGGCAGTTGTGAGCTTCAGATGTGATGGAGTGGGTATAAGCACCAAACCATCTGGTAAGACCCCAGAGGAGGAGATTTGTTTCTGAAACCTCCCCAGGCAGGCTCTGCGGGCACATTGAACTGGCAAGATCAGACTAGGTCACAGGGGTGAGTAAGCACAAAGCAAAAGAAAACTTTGGGGGTGGTGGAGGTAAGTGGTTTGCAAAGTTAACTGCTCTGGAGCTATTTCTTACAATTTAGTCACGTGTAGTATATTAGTTTCCTGTGGCTGCTGTAGTAAATTACCATAAACTAGGTAACTTAAAACAAGAGAAATTGGATCTCACGGTTCTGGCATCTGAAATCAAGGTCTTGGGCCAGGGTCACACACTGTCTGGAGGCTCTGGGGAGATGTGCTCTTTGCCTCTTCAGCTTCGAGTGGCCGCAGCACTCCTTGGCTTTTGGCCGCAGCACTCCAATTCATGGTCATGCTGCCTGCTCTTCTCTGTATTGTCTCTTCTGTCTGTTGAATTCCCCATGTCTCTTATAAGGACACTTGTCATTGCATATAGGACCCACCCATGTCTCTTATAAGGAAGCTTGTCTTTGCATATAGGGCCCACCCAGAAAATCTAGAATGATCTAACCTAAGGATCCTTAAATGAATTACATCTGCAAAGAGCCTTTTTTCAAGTGAGTTCACATTCACAGGTTCTGGGGATTAGGTCATAGGCCTATCTTTTTGGGGGGTGGCAGGCACCATTTACCCTCCACGAAAAGCAAAGCTGTAGGTATCGAAGATGGAGAAAGTAGGGTTCTTGGAGGTGTACTCACTACCACCCTGTTATTCAGGCTTAACGGGTGCTCTGGAACCCCTAGGCCTTTAAGGAACACAGTTTGAGAACCATTGCCTTAGTGAAAGGCCAGGGCTCTTAGGGAATTCCTTGGGTGGGGACCCGCTTGGTCTGGCTTCTCTCCCGGCATTCTGGCCTGAGCAGTAACCAATGACCACAGACAGCATGTACTCACTGAGAAATATCCTTTTAGTGCCTGACTTTAGATTTTATGTTGAAGTGTGACTTGGGTTAAATATAAAATTCATAGCATATCTTGAGCAACTATTTTGTAGTTATCTATATATAAATCTATTTTACAGCGACACAAATAGAATAGATTATGGAGTGTCAGCATGCAGATAGATTCCAAGTGCTTTTTCACTAATATACCTAATGATTCGTGCTGAGAATATCCAAGGGCTCCCCTGTACATTTAAATGGATATAATTAAAATAACGAGTTCTATTTTAAAAAATGATATATGAAAAAAAATTTTTAAGGAAGTTAGAAGGAGCTGCACCACTAATTCAAAGTGATATAAGTACTTCTGCAATTCCATTGTTCTTAGGACACCTAATTAAATGTAAAGCATCCGAGAAAAGCAACATTTGGGCTTGTAAATCTAAATTGTGAAGCCGGGGGAAGAGAAGTCGCCCATGTTCTCAGTGCAGCGAGAGCTCGGGGGTGTCACATTTAAGAGAGTGGATGGTTGTGTGCTGTTGTGCCTGTGGGCGAGAGGGTGGCTCACGTAGCTTCTGATGTAAGAGTCACCTGGGTTTAAAAAAAAAAAAAAGAGTCACCTGGGCGAGGCAGACGTTCAGAGATGGGGTCTAACTCCATCTCCAGCGAGCAGGGAAGGCTTCCTGGAGGCAGGGATATCATGGTGGACCAGTGTCATAATTGCAGCTGCCATCCAAGGAGATCCACTCTGTGCAGCTCTCAAACGCACCTCCCACCCCGAGCTGGCAAGGATCGCGGTCCCCCTTTAGCAGACAAGGAAACTGAGACTCAGAGAGGGGAGTCTTCCATCCAAGGCTGCGGAGTTTGTGGACACCCAACCTGTCAGACTCCAACAGCTTCTCCCTCCCACCAGGAAGGCAGATGCTAATGAGGTCCTTGAGGGCAGGAAGGGACACGGAGTCTGTTTAGGGGCTGGTCAAGCGCTCACAGGCCCCGGGGTGAGGGTGTTCTGGGCAAGGATCTGTTCTGTGTCTTTCCTGTCCCATGACATCAGCTGTGGGGAACACTGACAGGTGGGACACCTTCACTCTGGTGGGCCTCGTTGCGGGCCCTGGGAAGCACATCTGCCCGGAGCTTGCGGCTTAGCCCCTCGTGCAGCCGGGGTCAGGACCCACCAGGCCAAGCCAGGGAGAGTCCTCAGCTGCCTGCTTGTCCAGGAGCCCCTGGGACCCCTGGGACTGTGTTCTTTCCAGGCTGGCATGGAGGGTCAGACAGGGTCCCTGAGTTCCATCTCTTTGCCCAGCGAGCTGCAGGGTGGGCAGGACTGGCCATTTGTAGCACCCATGGGGCCTCAGCTTTGAAATAGGGATTTCAGCAACTTCCCTCACCAGTTTCCCTCAGCAAGAGCATCTCCGCTCTATGAGTCACTCTAGACAGCGTCCTGGTTGTACATTTTTGCAGTTGGTCCTCATGAGCCCTTTTGAGTAGGTGTGGGGCTCCCTGCCTCACTGGTGTGGAAACAGGCTCAGAGAGGGTCAGGGCCCACTCAGGATCCCCAGCTGGGATGGAAGTGCTGGGATTTAAACCCCACGGATTTACCTCCACAGCCCCTGCACTAAAATCCTCTGCACGCTCCCCTCCCCCCTCATATAGACGGTAGGTACCCCTAGAACATCTCCACTGGGGCCACTGTTCTAGGTCCCTTGCAGATGTCGCCTTGTGTCTGCATCACAGTGCTGTGGGGTAGGTGCCGTGTTGTTCCGCATCTTGTGGCTGTGAAATCTGAGGCTCTGGGGTGAAGCCACTTTTGCAGGCACCCACAATTTGAGAGTGGCAGTTCTGAGGTGTGGCCCTGGGATGAACCCCATTTAAAACCCAGTGCTCTTTCCATCTCAGATCCTCATATTCCGTTTCCGCCAGCCTCTGCTTCCTCTTCATGGCTTGCAGACAGCCTTCTCTGTGTCCTCACATGGTAGGGAGAGTGGGAAAGAGATGTCTCTCCTTCTTCTAAGGCCACAGTCCTATCAGATAAGGGCCCCACCGTTCTCATCTTATTTAACCTTAATTACCTCGTAAAGACCTTATCTCCAGATACAGTCACATTGGGGATTTGGACTTCATCATATGAACTGGGGGTCGGGGGGACACAGTGCAGTCCATAGCACCTCCCCAGTGGCCTTTCTCTGCCCCTTCCTTGTCAGCTGGAGCCTTCCTTCTCTCCCTCTGCTCAGTTCCCCAACCTGGGAGAAAGCTGAGAGCTGGGAGGGACTGTGGATGTGACAAAACCCATGCTCTTGTGGTAGATGGAGCTGGAAGCCCAGAGCGGGAAAGGGTCTTGTCCGGAGTCACACAGCAAGCCTATTGCTAATCTGGGATGAGATTCCAGGTCCTGCCTCCCCGCCAGGGCACCTCCACTAAGCTTCAATTGGCATGCTAGCTGGCCCTTCCTGAGCCTGGGCCTTGTAGGTCACGGTCCAGCTGCTTCCCTGGAGCACTGGGGAGGGCTGGACATGGCCAGGGCGGCATCCCCAGGCCTGGAACATGACCCGATTTCCCAGCTTGTGCAGGCCTTGGCTTCCCCACCTCGGTCGGAGTCACTGCCAGAAGGACGAGGGAGCCCTTATGATAACAGAGAGTCTCGCTGAAAGGAGAACAGTTCAGGAGTGGATGGCCGGGACCTGGCTTCGAGCCTCGGCCCACCACCAATTGTGTGTGGCCCTGGGCAGCTCACAGCTCTGCTCTAGGCCTCCGTGCCCCTCTCAACATTGAGCGTATTCACGTGAGGATGTCTTCTCCTATTTGAAGAGCCGCCTCGGGGCCTGAGTGTGGGGGCCACGTGTTGGCTCCGTGGCTTTCCCCCCTTCTGGCTTGTGCGTTCCTGTCTGTGAATCAGGGTGAGCTCTGCAGCCCTTCCGCCGGGCAACGAAGGGAAGGGTACCACACGCCCTGCACACAGCAAGCCACGAAACCCCTGCTGCTCCAAGTGCAATTAAGGACTAGCAGCACCTGCCTCCACTGGGCGCTTGTGCGAAATGCAGAATCTCAGGCCAAACCCCAGACCTACGGAATCAAGTCTGCATTTTACCAAGGTTCTCAGCTGATTTATGGGCACATTGACGCTTGAGAAGAACTGATTTCAACCAGCCAGAGCTTTCCTGGCAGGTCTCTTGTAGCTCCAGTTACAGGAGTTACTGGTCACGTTTAGACCTCAACTTCCCCATCTGCAAAATGGGTGGAGTTGGAGCCATCCTAGCCCAGTGATTTTCAAACTGTGTTCCTTGGCGCCCCAGGGTTCCCTGGAGGACCCTCAGGGGCAGCCGTGGGGGCCTGTGCTTTAAGGTGAGGGTCACGTGAGAGGTGGGTCTGTAGCTAAACATTTTGCAACTCCCTGGGCTAGGGGACTCCCAGGTAGATCTGGGGCGGGTCTGGGGTCCGCTGAGCAGACTCTCTCCTTTCCCAGGGAGCGCTTGAAGCGCAGCCAGAAGAGCACCAAGGTGGAGGGGCCAGAGCCTGTGCCGGCTGAGGCCTCGCTGAGCGCCGAGCAGGGAACGATGACGGAGGTGAAGGTCAAGACGGAGTTGCCTGATGACTACATCCAGGAGGTGATCTGGCAGGGGGAGGCCAAGGAGGAGAAGAAGGCAGTCGGCAAGGATGGGACCGGTGACGTGCCCGCCGAGATCTGCGTGGTGATCGGTGGCGTCCGCAACCAGCAGACCCTGGGTGAGCGCCTGTGTGCAGGGTCGGGCTGGGGCCAGGGTGCGAGCGTGAGGCAGGTGTGCGGGGGAGAGAGGCCTGGGATCCCTGCCCCTGCCCCGCCCCCCGGCTGAGAGCCTTCGGTGGTTGGCTCCCCTCTGCCCTCAGGAAGGGGACACTTGCCATGGCCTGTTCAGCCCTGCTCTGGAGCTCTTGTCTTCCCATTTGACGTGGCAAAACCCTCCCTGTCCTTTAAGGTTTTGCTCGAGTCCAATGCCTGGAGCTTTCTGCAGGCCGGGCGAACCCCTCACACCACGGGCCTCCCAGGCCCCAGATGGGTCCAGCACTTCTTCCTCCTGGGCTTCCCCAGGGGCCCCTAGGGGCAGCTTTCAGTGTGGGTCCTGCTCAGACCAGTTGTCCTCAGGATCAGATGGGTGGCAGTCTGGCAGTTTCTCCTGCCTCTTCTAGTCTGGGCCAGGCTCAGAGGAGCTCAGTAGAAACGAGCTTCTTAGAAACCCTCTCTCCCTGCTGCTTTACAGCGTGCACCAGGGGCTACCCCTCAGGGACTGCCTGCACTCCTGCCAGGTTTGCAAACGCAGATGCCCACAAAGCCCAACAGATATGTTTATTTAGCATCGTGGAGATGAGCCAGACAGGCAGGTGGTGGGGCCCGGGTCCAGCTGGAGAGCCCACGCCTCACGTACAGTAAGTAGCTGGGAGACGGGCTCATCGTGGCCAGATCTCCGGACACAACACATGCCAGAAATGAGAATTTTAATGTAAATTCTTTTGGCTTTAAACATTGGTGAGTAATTTGACTTTTAAAATCTGCCAAACAAAACATATCTGTGGGTCAGAGTCATTCCATGGGCCATCAGTTTGCAACCCCGGTCTGTAAAATCCAGTCCACGTGCCTCAGCCTGGCACGGAGGCCTTGCCTCGTTTGGTGCCAGGTCTCTGTTTCTATCTGTGCCCTCGTCCGCATTCCTGTCCTCAGGAGGCCACCTCGCTCCCCCCCTCCACCTGTCCCTCCTGGGACAGTTCTGCCCACCTCCTCCTGACTTCCAGCCTCCCATCCCCTGTGTGGCAAGCCGAGGAGGCTGCCCTGTGCCTGCTTCCCCAAGTTTAGACTCAAGACCTTGCCTTTTCTTCCCAACTGCTGGGGATCAGCCTCGAGTTCCCTTTCCCAGCTGTTCCTCTGCTGGCGGTGGCCACCATCACCCCACCTGGGTCACTGCAGCGTCCTGCTAACAGCCACGCCTCTGTGTCTTTCTGCCCTCACCTGCCATCTCCTCTGGCTGCCGGGGGCCTTGACAAAAATACAACACTGACTGTGTCCCTCTCTGCTGTGTCTAAGGTCAAGGCTGTAGCATCAAGGTCCTCCATAACCGGAACCCCATAGCCCCCTTTCTTATTTCTGTCTTCCCGGTCCTTTCATTCCAGCACAGTCTGCTCTTCTGCAGCATTTCCTACCCTTTGCTCATGCTGTTCCTGCTCCCTGGAATGCCTTTCCTGAAATCCAACCCAGCCTGCAATGCCAGCTCCAGTGCCCCCTCCTCCCAGAAGCCTTCCTTGATCTCTTCTGGTCAGACGTGCTCTGTTTCTGCCCTGCCCCTCAGGGGACACTTTCCATTATCCACTTGAAATGAGAAGGGCCCTGTCTGTGCCTGCCTCTGCCACAGGATTGGCAGCTCCTGGAGATTAGTGCTCCAAGACCTGTCTGATGTGTGTCTGTGCTCTCTACTCCCACTGCACAATACTTAGCAAGGTACTGGTTTTGAAGAAGCAGTGTTGTCATTCGTGGTATAGCTGTCAGAATGGGGCTAGGTTATGCCACAGTAACAAAAGGCCCTAAAAAGTAATGAGATCTTGGTAGTTCAGAACCACAAAGGTTTATTTATTTCTTAGTCCCACGACGTGTCCATTGTGGGCCGGTTGGGGGCTCTGCTCTGTCCTGGACCCAGGCTTAAAGGACCGTTATCTGGAGTGCTGCCTGCCAAGTGACAGAGGGAAAGGCAGCTCTGGAGGGACTCCGGTGCCAGCTGCAGTCCACAAGTGAGATGTGTTAATTCCCTTCACGGTCATTGGCCAGGTTAGTCAGATGGCCCTGCCCAACCTCAGGGAGGTTGGGAAATGCCATCCTCCCATGTGACAGAAGGGGGATGAAGCAGAAATATTTGCTGAAGAGCATGAGTGACTTAGCCCAGTGTCGAATGAAAGAAGAGTCGTTTCCGGGGCCTGTGTCTGACCTCCCTCCACCAGTGTTCACTCCCCAAGGCCGAGAACTGTGTTAGCCCCTAATGGATGTGTTAGTTAACTGAGGCGAGGACCTGCCCTTGCTCACGCTGGGCGCAAGGGCAGGTCTTCCGCTCTCTTTAAAACCCTTTTCCAGTTTTAAGATTCACTGGACCCAGGAGCTATGTATGCCCTTCACTGGGAGATATCCAGTGAAGGGTCGTTGAATGTGAATCTTGAGGTGGGGCCAGCCGTCCGGATCCGCGGGGAAAGCCTGGAGCGGCCGTGCTAGGGAAATGCTGGGAGTCCTCCCTGGGCCAGCTGCCTGCACGGTGAGAGGCTCCAGGGCCTCATGCCAGCCATAGATGCTGGTTTCCAGCTCAGCTGCAGCTCAGCAGCAGGGTCCTTGGCCATCCTGTGCCTTAGTGTCCTCCTCTGTTAAAGGAAGCATCTCCCTGTCCTGGCCACCTCACGGGTGTGGGAACCGAGGGGGACGGTGTTGTGTGAGGAGAATGAGCTCAGTTCCTCAGACTGGGAGTGAGTCCAGGCTCCCTGACTTAATGGCTGTTGCCCTTTGGGCAAAGTGCTTAACCTCTCTGTGCCTCAGTTCTTACAATTGCAAATTCATGGGGTTAGGTGAGGATTCAATAGGGTAATGAGTGTTAAGTACTCAACATTGGACTTAGTAATTCGCTATTATTAGCAGTAATACTAGTATTGATAGTATAAAGTACCTCTTCAAGAGGAAAGAGTAGTAATAGTTTCTGCCTTTTCCCCAAGTCTGGGAAATAAGCCAGTGTGATGTAGAGAAGAAAAGGGATGGGGAAGAAAGTTGGCACAGGATGAGGTGTCAGAAGACATGGCTGCTCGTTGGTTCTCCGTTTTCTCACCTGAGCCTCTTCTAGTCCTGCCCCCCTAGAATGCAGGGATGTTGAGGATGTTATGAAATTTCTGAGTCAGCTGCTTTTGGAAGACCTTTGTGGAAGCGGTGTAAAAACCAGTTAGAAGTGGAGCCACCATTTTGGAGCCAGTACCAGAGCAGGGCCCGGGTGCTCCCTGCTGGTCGTGGCAGCTTGTCTCACGTCCATCAAGGCAGACCTTCCGCCCTTGACTCTGCCAAGGGTCGGTCTCAGAGGAATCTGGCTTGGCCTCTTAGTAGCAGGAAAGAAAGGCAATAAAAAAAAATTAATGTTAGATTTGAACCTTCTGAACTCATCTCATTTCAGAATGGCAAGTGTTTAGATACTATCTTATGGGCCAAGTCCAAGCAATTGCTGCTGGCTATTAGGAGGTCTGTGTTGAAGATCCTAAAGGGTGGCATGATTGATTATTGATGTCTGTCAAGGATGTGGAAGTAGGCAGTGGAGCGCCGCATGCTATAGATGTGGCACTCCAACCCCCTCATTTTGTAGAGGTGCAAACAAAGTCCTGGGACATGGAAGAGATTTGCCACTCTACCTCATAGCACCTACTCCTACCTGCTCCTGGAAGTAAAACAAGGAGGGAAAGCATTCCCAGGAATGTTCATTCCAGGGGCAGAACGCTGGCTAGGGGCATCCCTTTAATTGAGCTTACGCCACAGTGTGCTTCTGTGCCCTGGTGGCTGGGCGCTGTGGAGTTCACATGTTCCCGAGGCACTTGGCAGGGGCGCCAGGGCTCTGGCCAGGCTCTGTTGCTGAATAGAATAGCGTTCCTGTTCAACCACCCAGTGCTGTGCCGTGAGGGGACCTCCCGTTGCCTTTTCTCTGAGCTCCATCCCCTGTTCCCACCCTCAAGTCCTCACTGGCCCTTTAACAGCCATCAGACAAACAGTGTTCCTAGTGACACAAACATTATCCAACGCACTCCCCATGGAGGAGCCTGGGTCATAGACACATGGATGGCATTTGGCAGCTTCTCAGATGGGGAGAGTCGGGAGGGGCACCAGTGCCCAGGAGGCTGACTGCCAAGCTTGCAGTAGTTGCTGCTACTTTCCTGCTGCCCAGAAATTCTTTGTGCTGAAAAGGGTATCTCACTCTTGAAAGGATGTCACTGCCCTTGGAACCAGTGTGGGGTTTGGGGCCAAGATACCAAGTTTCCTTTTTTAGAAAGAAGAGCAGAGATAATACTGACCATGACAACTTTGTTGGATAAAACCAGAAGTGAAAGGCATCCCTAACTGATCACTGCACACTGTTCCAGCAGTGTACCTCAGAATCTTTCTCAACACAATATACTGAGAAATCACTGCCAGTCGGCTAGAATGGAAAAATCCGAAGTGGAAACCTGCTTGCCAGCCTTGTCCTAGATGATGAAGACAAGGCAAGCTGGGTTTACAATAAAAAGCGTCCAGCCCATGGAGCGTTTTCTGGAGGAGTGATGTGGAAGAGATGATGGAGTCTAAGTATTCACAACCTAGAGCATTTTGATAGGAGGGGACCAAGCAGACACGTTCCAAATACCCCCACCAACACAGGAACGTCACCAGGAAGTGATTTCAGCTCATGAAAGGGAGGATTCTGTGATTTGGGAAGTGTTTGATAACTGAATACAGGCCTGTGAGGGAGTGAGTTCCTGTCCTGGAGATGGGTGAGCAGAGAAGGGTCACTGGACCAGATACAGCTGGGAACCTGGATCCTGCAAGGATGTTTCTAGGCAGCAAGCTTTGGGCACCAAGGGTGGAGGTGTTTTCACATACACAGGGCTGCCTGAGGAGGAGGGGCAGGGAAAGGGGAAGCGGGGGCTCGGCCACAGCTCTGGAAGGAGCAACAGAAGAGCAGACAGCCTTTCAGACACAGCCACGTGGGTTTTGGTCTCCTATAAACCCAGGCAGCGAAGGTGCCAGGTCCTGCTTTGTAGTGCCAGCTGATGGTTAGTTTCCTGTTTCAATCAGTGTTGGCAGGGCTTTGGGCCTGAGCCTGCCAGAACCAACACTCAGCTCTTAGCTGCAGCCACTCGGAAAGGGGGGGTTCTGGCCTCCCTCCCAGGCGCATCTTATCCCTGCTGCTGATTCTTCATCTGGGGGTCCAAGGTGGGATGGCAGTCCCGATTGGAGGGTCTCCATGGGAAGGGGCCCCTGGCCTGTAAGCTAAGAGACCTGCGGTCTGCCCCAGTGTGGGGCCGAGGATGGGCCCCTTAACCTCTCTGAGCTGTATTGTCTTCGTTGATCAGTGGGTATAATAAACTCTGCCTGTCTTTCTAGTAGGATTGTTGAGGTCAGAGTGAAGTAATAGGTCTGAAAGTGTTTTCAAGGAGGGGACAAAAAAATGCAAAACAGATACCAGTGATATTAGCCAAAGCCTTGCACGTTGGCACATCCAGGGATACCTCTGGAATGATAGGAAGCCGAAAGGCCGATGGCGTCAAACTTCTCTTCTTCAGTATCTCCCAGAAGAATTTTGAGAAACTATATTCTCTTTCACAGGTTTGAGTTGACATCTAACATTTTTATCCAAAGTGTAAATAATTGCAAAGGATATAATTTCTGGAGTATTGTGTCTTTTAAATGCGGCATTTTGGAAATAAAATGGTGGACCACTCCTTTCAGTGTATCCAGGAGGATCCAAACCCCAGCACTTCTGATATCTGCCATCATCCTTTTAAAAACCACGTGAACAGGCTCATCTTTAACAACCAGAAATTTACATCTTTCCTTTTTCTCCTTGAACTCATATTTCCAGTCCGCTTCCCTCACAGGATTTTATCCTAATGTAATATATTTTTTATGCTTGAGAGTCTTTTATTGATCACTGTTTCACACTCTTCTCCCACAATAAGTAAATTGAAATAGAAATTTCTAAAAAATTTGTTGGGATCATAAAACCCTACATTTTAAAACATTTTTTTTCCCCTGATCGAGCTGCTATTAGCATACGATTTGTCAAAAACAAATTTAGATAAATAGCAAACATAAAAGTAAAAAATTATTGAAAATGCACCTCTTAATGAAATGGATGGGGCTTTATTTCTTCTTCAATTGGCTCATGTTTCTGTGAATTAATATTTCTTATTGTTGAGCAAGACAAGATTCAGCATTAATTTAATTCCTTTTTTTTCCATTTTCTTAAGCCTAACTGCTCAGAAGGCTCGATTACATACATAAAGAGCCGGGGATGGACGGAGTCTTGTTTTTAGCAGTTTCGCTCAATTCTTTGAACTCTTTCCAAGCTGTACGCCAGAAGTCACACAGGCCTATCATCGGACATTATTTTTAATGGTCTCTTTGCTGACAACTCCATTAGATCCTTCTTCAGTTTCGTTGAAAGCAAAGAATTAGAAATCACCCGATTTACAAAAGGAATTACTGCCAGTCATTAGATCCACCCACTTTCTAAGTCCAGCACAGCATCTCTTTGCTCGGAGCCCTCAGGTGTTCATCTCCCTTGGACGGCACCACCCTGGGATTAGGGGTGGGTGAAAGGACCATCGTGTTTGTCATGTGCAGAAGGGTGACAGTGAGGGGAACCAGCTGAGTGGGGCCTCCCTGCCTGCCACATTCTCTGGCACATTGGTTTTAGGAAGAAATGCATTGGGAATTGATTCTGTTAAAGTGCCCTGTGCTGATACATCCTCAGGGGATTCGTACTCTACTTGGAAGACCCTGGTCCTGAGGACATTCAGTCTGAGTCCAGGCCCCAGAGAGCCCCAGGAAACCTGTTGTCCGTGACTTACCTCTCCAGGCCTCCTGTCCCCTAGCAGGCCGTGGGTCAGCTCCCCTGCGTCTTAGGACCAAGAGGGCAGGGTGCTCCTGAGCAAGTGATCTGTGAACAGCAGCTCCTGAGACGCTTTGAGCTAAATACGGGACTGCCTGTTGTAAGGAACCATCTCTCCGTCCCCCCTCACCTCACCTTGTGTTCTTCTTCTCTCCTTCAGCTGCTCTGGATTTCTGCCTGGTTGCATTTTTGTATATCCTGAAAGGTGTCAGAGCTGATCTGGAGCTCGCTGGGTACAAGTGACAGAGTTCAGGGTTACAGCCCATGTTCCTCCTCTGCCTTGGGCTTCCCACGTCTCCCTTCCATGGCTTCGGGAACTAGACCCACCTGCTCTCACCTGGCCTCACCTGGTCTGTCTGGTGCTCTTGGGGAGGCAACTTAAGCCAGGCTCCCTGCCAGGTGGTTACAGAACGTGCTAGACAGACGCTCTTCATCGGTGCCTGTGGATTCTTATTGTATCACGCGTGACAGCAGGACGAGGGAGAGGAAAAGGCTCGTGCCCGTGAGCTGGCGTGTCCTGCCAGCCGTTCCTGGCATTCGCTCCCAAGCCTCTTGAGAGGGCGCTCTGGGGGTCCTGTGGCGGGACCAGACATGGTAGGGGGTTCTGCTGCCCTGCAGTGTTAGGGGGAGCCCCATGACTGGTGGGGGTTCACGGCTGCCTTGGCACCTGGAGGTGACCTGGCGTGGTGGCGGTAGGATGGCGCTGGGTCTCTGAAGGCCAGCTTTGAGCCCAGTTCCTCACGAGCCACTAGCTGAGTAGCCCCAGCCCTGGACCACCTGGCCCCTAGAACTTTCAAAGTCGTGGTTGAAGTGGGTGTTGAGTTGTCCTGTTCACGTGAGGACTTCTGGGAAGATGGAGGATGGAGGTGAGACCTGGGCGTGCTCGGTAGATGGTAGCCGTTAGCAGGCGCCCTCTCTTCTTGGCGTCCTCCCTGGGGCTGACTGGGTGGTGGTCACGCGCGTGGGCTCTGGAGCGGGACAGACCAGGCGGCCTCTGCCAGATGTGTTGCCCCTCATCTGAAAATCGGGGGTAATGATCACCTCTCTGTGCTGGGCTTGTAAGGATGAGCTGAGCTGGTGCGTTCTGCGAAGCCGCCGAGGCCAGGCCCTGCTCCGCTAGCTGGCTGTGTGAAGTGGGCAAGTTCCTGCTGCCACAGGCGTGCAGGGGGGTGCAGGGGGGTGCGAGCCCAGCCCGTGCAGAGACGTTGCAGAGGCGCAGGTGAATGAGGTGCAGGGGAAACATAACACTTCAGGGGAGTTTGGTTCCGTGGCTGCTGCCTTCTGCCGTACCCCTGCTACTTTAGCGGGAAAGGAGCGTGATCGTGTCCATCCATCGCGTGCACAGATGGGCAGACTGAGGCTCTGAGAGCTCAGGAGACTGGCCAGCCCTAGACTTGGAGCCCTCCTCACCTGACCCCTCCCCAGCCTCCAGGCCACCCCATCTCTAAGGGCTCTTTCTGATTTCTTACGTAATTCAGATGGAGAAGCGCCGAGAGGCAGCCGCCGTGGCGGATCTGTGCGAAGCTGGTATTCAGGGACCTGGATTTTTGACCAAGCCTTGAGAGCTGCATCTGGTACATGATGGCTGAGGGGCAGGAGGACTGATTGGGGCACGGCTGGATACGTTCGTCGGCTGCAGACCCCTGAGTAACGCAGGGCCTGCCAGCCTCTGCAGGGATGCAGGGGGCCACCTCCTCCACCCCGTCACTGCCACCCGTCAGCAAGTCTGAGCCTCCCTGGGACCCTGGAAGATGTGCTGCTGGAGGGATGGTAGAGCATGTGGGAGTCTGGAAGTTGGGAATATCTGGACCATTTTGGCCGCTCTTGCTGTGGGCTGCAGCTCTGAAACAGGCCGGTTGGAGAAGGGAGTTCCGTGGCCAGATGTGTGGGGAGACCTGGGGTTAAGAGTCCGCTGGGTTTCTTTACTGCAGGAGGTCTCTGAGTCAGTGCAGCTCCCGTGCACTGTGCCTCCCCAGATGGGCCGTGCCTTGATCATGCACCTCTCTCCCAGAGGCGGGTTCGAGAAGTGGGCCCCAGAGTACTTGGGGGAAAGCTGACAGTAACAGCAACTCTCCTTTGCCGGGGGCCTGCTTCGTACCAGGTGCTGTGCTCCGTGGCCGCAGTATCACTGCCTGTACTGTTGCTCCCGCCTCCCGCCCCTGCAGTCAGGTGGGCAGCATGTTGCTGTGTCCGTTGGACAGAGAGGAAGCCTGAGGTTTGGGTGTTGACGTGACCTGTGCAGGGCCCCCCGGCTGGTATGTGGTGAGCCAGGATTTGAACCCACGTTTGCCGACAGCGCTGCGCGGTGGGGCCGCCACTCTGTTGCACGCTCCCCACGCCCCAGCCCCCGCCTCTCCGCCCACCCAGCCCCTTCTGCAGACGGGGCCCCTGCAGACCGGGGTCTTAGGGTGAGTGAGGGGCAGCCAGGGCCTTGAACGCAGGTGTCCCTCCTGCTGACGCACGGTGCTCAGTCCTGAGACTCACTGTGCTGGGCAAGGGGCTCGCTCTGCCCTGGGGCCAGGAGAGGGCCCGAGGCTGGTGAACTGTGCCCCCGCGGCTCTCTGAATGGGTTCAGGCCTGTGAGCAGGGCTGCGTGCACCCCGGTTCTCTGTGGGTTGAGGGAGAAGCCAGTGGGACAGGTCTGCTTATAAACAGCATCGACTGGGTGGGCGAGTCAGGGACATCGCAGCCTGCAGGCCCTGTCCGTCAGCCTACACTTACTGTACAGTCTGAGGAAGGATCTGAGGTCACTGAAGGCAGTTGGAGAGGAGGCCCAGGTCTTGTGGCAGAGAGGGGCAGAGCAGGGCTTAGAGACCTCATCTGGAAGTGCGTCAAGTCTGAACGAGTCTTCCCCCATCACGGGCTGTGGCCTCGGTCCTTTGGGGAGAGACTCCCCCTTCCCTGGGGTACCCACCCCTCCACCTCCCCCCTGCCTTTCCCTTCTCCTGCCCACTCAAGTCCCCTGACTGTGGCCGAGTCAGGGTCCCACACGGCGTGCACCAGGTTCTGCACTTGGCCGTCGTAGCACAGCCACGCTGCATGTTGCCTTGCCTGGTGGTCTGTCTGCTTCCCATCAGACAGTGGGCAGCGACTGCATCTTGCTCGTGGTTGGGGCCTCAGGGCCGGGCATGTTGAAGATGCTTAATAAGTTCCTGATCAGTTGAAGGGGAATTAGGAGAAACTGTTGAGGAGTGAGTGGAGGCACGGGGAGGGAGTCTGGGTCTTTATTACTTGGTGACAGATGAGTAGAACAGCAGGCCACCGTGAATTTACTGAGCCCCTGCTGGGTGCCAGTCACGGGGCTAAAGACAGGGAAATATACACTCTGATCTTTGCCCTCCGTGTGTTTATATTTTTTCCAGTGAGACAAGGGCAACACATAATAAAACCACTGAATAACAGGCTGCTAAGTCCCATGCTGGTTTGGATGACAGCATTCCCTTGAGTAGCAAAACGACGCTGCCACCGCTGGGCCTGCCGACTCACGGGTGGTAGCTCATGCATGCTGACCTTGGTCATGAGATGTAGGCATTATAGTCCTGTTTTACAGGTGAGGAAGCTGAGGCTCGGACCGGAAAAGGAATGTTCCTGTTGTCAAACAGCTAGGGGGTGGCAGAGCTGAGCTCACACTCAGGCTCCAAGCCCAGTGCCCTTTTGACTTAACCTGATACTTGGAATTCACACCCAGTAGACGGGCCTCTGCCCCCAGGTGAGACCACAGACAGTGGGAATGGGTGATGCCCCGACTTGCTGACTGCCCGGACAGTAGTGGTAGGAACACTTCTCATGCTTTGTTCAGTCTTCACATAGATGCTCTTACATTATCCATATTTTTCCAATAAGGAGACTGAATTCTGGCCAGTAAATAGTTGAGCTGAGACTCCATCTCAGGGCTGTCGTCTTCAGACCAGTGGTTCCCACGCCTGGTCGCTGGGCATCAGAATCCTCTGCAGACGCTTTGGAAAAAGGCAGATTCCTAGGCCCCTGGCCCCAGCCATTCTGGTACCTTTAGCCTGGAGTAGGGCCAGGGATCTGTGTGTGTGCAAGCTCCCAGCCTGTTCTGTTAGGAAGGATGGGGCCTGGGCTCAGATGGTGGCAGGCCTGTGTGAGGGATGGGCAGGGCCTCCAGCTCCTGGGGCCCCCGCCAGGCTGGGTCTGATGGGCTCTGCTTGCCTTCCTGCGGCCTCTGCCCCATGATCTGCATGGGTGGGCTCTGCCTTTGACTTGTCTGCAATGCCTTCTGGGAACTCAGCCATTTCAGTCTACCTGCCTCTGGGAGAAGGGCCTGGCGAGGGCTGGAGTCAGGCATTCACACCGTGTTGATCTCTGCACATCCGAGGGAACAAGATGACTCCTCCACAGATGAGAGGGGTCCTCTCCTTGCCAGACATACCTGTAGTAGGGCTGGGCATTTCCTGGGGGGCGTAGGGCCACCCTGTGAGGTAGGTACTTTTAGCCCCATTTTACGGACGATGAGACTGAGACTTAGTGTGTTTAAGGAAATTACCAAGGTCATGCTGCTGCTAAGTGGCAAAACAGGGACAGGGATCCCAGATGTGTCTGGTTCAAAGCCTGTCTTCTTAACCTCTGTCCATCCTGGCAGGGAGGAGTGGTAGCTAGAAATTATTCTGTTGCATCTAAGTGATGATTGCCTTACATGGATACAGTTTATTCTTATTCTGAAATTCATTTACATTCATCTCCTTTTTCCTCTCAAGGAATAACTGTGAGTTACCTAAGAAGTTACCCTCTCCGTCTTATAGATTTGGAAGCTGAGGCCCAGAGGTGGGAAGTGACTTTCCCAAGGTCACTCAGAGAGTTGAGACAAAAACCTGGACTAGACCCTGGTCTCCTGGCCTCCAGCTCAGCATTTTGCTAGTCTTTTGCTTTGCTGGTCCTTGCTGCCTCTTTGCTTGTGGGGGCATTGGCACAGAGATAGCATTACCTTGAGGCATCGCTGTGGGTCCTGGGGCCCTGTGGTTGCACACGGTGGATGCTGGCTGACCAGTCTGTACCTTTCCTGTTTTCCAGGGTCCTATGAGTGTGGAATCTGTGGCAAGAAGTACAAATATTACAACTGTTTCCAGACGCACGTACGGGCACACCGAGGTGAGTGGCATGTCCCTGGGACAGAGCCAAGGGGCTGCACTTCCCCGTCCTCTGCCTGTTTGTCCACCTGGGACCCTCCAGGGTGACCCCTGAAGCCCTCAGAGCTCTTTCTGCAGTAGGAGTGGGACCCAAAGAGGAGAGGACAGGCCTCCTTAACTTGGGAACGCACCTGGGGTAGGGGTGGGGTACAGCAGGACATGCCACCAGCTGTCTGCCACCAATGGGCCTGCTTCCTCCCAAGGTGCTTAATTGCTGTTCAGTGTCAGTGGCCCCTTCAGAGAAGGTACTCATGTGTCATCTCATGTGCTGCTCACGACAGGCCCAGGAGTCATCTCTATCCTGACGATGAGAACACTGAGGTTGAGGGGACAGGAAGGATGCCGCCTGTCCCTCCCTGAGCCTGACCCTGGCAGGCCAGGGAGGCAGGGCACCGGGTCAGGGCCCGCTGGACAACACGGGGCACGGGGAAGGCTTTGTGGCTGCACCTTGATGGGAAGACAGCATCCCTGGGCACACGATAGGGCTTCTCGTGGCCTCTGCCTGCCTGGCGTCTCTCTCTTTTGGCACCAGCCCTTCCATTGGTCCAGTCTGCTCATCTCCTCCTTCTCTCTCACAGACACAGAAGCCACCTCAGGGGAGGGAGCCTCCCAAGGCAGTGAGTATTTTTCCCTCCTCTTGGGCTCTAGGGGCTGAGAGGGCCGGGGTGGGAGGAGGGAGAGCCAGGGCCGGGGTGATGCTCTCAGCCCTCACCCCCACCCCAGGATGGCCCCAGGCGGCTTCTGGGAAGCACGTTGCTGGGCTGCAGGCTTTGGCTTGGGCGCAGTGTCTCAGAGCAGCCTTTCCCAAAGTGTGCTCCGTGGTATAATCAGCCTGGGGAAGTTAAGATGTGTTCTGTCAACAAAGAGTTCTCTGGCCAAAAACCAGGGGGAACCTTGAGTTCGGTTAATGAGAACATGTTTCTTTGCGGTAGGCGTCTCGGGGCCCTTCATTGGCCATATATGCACGTGCACCCCAAGGGGGGCCCCGTGTGTACACGTTTCCCCTGTTCTTTTGACTCCCACTCATGGGTCAGGGGCTGCATAGCTGATGTTTGGGAAATGCTAGTTTGCAGAGTTATCTCAGGAGCACCCACGGGCACGCACGCTGGGCTGCGGTAGCCCAGCACTTGGGACGCACAGGACCCTGGCGTCTGGGGACAGTGTTCTGCTTGGCCGCTTGCCTTCGCTCCAGATCTAAATCCACAGGGCTGGTGGGCAGCCAGCCAGATGGGTGTAGGCGGGGGTGGAGCCTCTCCCCGCACAGCAAACCTGAGCTCTGGAACCCAGCAGTTCCCCTCCCAGGTGTATGTGCGCGCACGTCCACCCAAAGATGTGAAGTAGGATGTTCTTAGCAGCACTGTTCATAACAGCTTCAAACTGGAACCCACCTGAGTGCCCAGCACTAGTTGAACAGATAAGTAAGTCATGGTGTGTCCCCACTAAGGACTGTGGTACAGCAGTGAGAAGGAAAGACGGACACCTGCACACGACAGTGCGGATTACCCACAAACAGAATGTCATCAAAAGGAGCCCGGCACAGCAGTACAGAGTTCCTCCCCTGAGATCTGTGTACAGAAAGTACAAGAACAGGGGAAACTAATTCACGCTGAAAGTAGTCAGAGTCCTGGTTACCCTTGGGAAGGGGTTTCTCGGTTCTGTGATTTGAGCTGGGCGCTGGTTACACAGGTGTTTTCGGTTTTTAAAAGAGATGAACTGAACGTTTAGGATGTGTGCATTTTTCTCCATCAGTGGTCAGCATGTTTTTGGTAGGGGACCAAATAGTATGTTTTAGACTTTGCAGGCCAGGTGTCTCCATCCCACCTGCCCAGCTCTGCTGTGAAGCACGAATGCAGCCAGAGACGGTACGGACACAGATTCCTTACCAGGACAGACGGTGGGCAGGCCGTAGTTTGCCCACCCCTGTTCTTCACGTTTGGTACACCACCATGAAAAGTTTCTTAAAATAAATAAACATGACTGCCACCGCCCCCCGCACCCTGCTTAAAAATCCCAAACAGAGTAGTTTGAGAAGGCAGGGCCTTAGTTGCATTGGGTCCTAACAGCATTTCTTCTAAGGCACTCTCTCTTTGGAATCTTATATCATGTGAAAGGCCAGCAGGACAGAGGCTACCCTTCCGTTTTCTGGAGAATCTGAGCCTCACATTGGCCCGGCACCTGCCCGAGGGCCTGCAGCAGGAGGCAGCGAAGTCTTGCGTCTCCTCCCCGAGCCCTGCCCTGCCCTGCCCCTGCCTGGCCCCTGGCTCCTTCTCCCTCAATAGCTCCCTTCTCTTCCGGCTCCCATCGCCTGCCTGTGGTCAGCCACACAGTTAAAGAACTTCCCTATTTATCTTTCCTTCCTCGGCTATTCTGGGCCCCCAGCCTCTCCAGCAGCCCCTCAGTGATCCGTTATGCTCTGTCCGGCTTCCGTTGTTCCCGGAGGCTCACTGGTTGCGGAGGACTTCATGACTGGGAGTATTTTTAGTCCTTGCATCACTTCTCCCTTCCTCCCTGTGGAATTCTCTCCCCATAGCCAGTGTGCTTTGCTTGACTCTCAGTCCTACACCCCTGCCCTGACCCGGGCCAGCAGTGCCCGCTCTGAAAGCCTGGTGTCCTCATACCCCAGCCTCACGACAAGAGCCCGGCCTTGGAGTTCTGTGCAGAGTGTCCAGTCCAGCCTTAGTATTTTTGCAGATAAGGAGACTGAGTCCCAGAGAGAATTCATACACCTTGTTAAGCATAGAGGTGGGCGTAGAAACCAAGTCTCATACCTTCTAGTCCAGGGATCTTTCATTCATTTGTTAGAAAAACAGGTCAGTCATATGTAGAGGCACATACCCAGTCACCTGTCTCTCAGCTATGAACATAAAAGATTAACGCCACATCCAGCTCTCTTGCCACTGTCACATTGCTTCCCTCTGTTTAATAACAATATTAGGTAACGTTTTACCAAGTATTTATTGTATGTGAGGTGTTGTGCTCATTTATCCTTTATTACAATGAAGGAACTATCATTCCTATTTTACAGATGAGAAAATCGAGGTGAAAACCGAGAGAGCTTAGGGCATGTGTCCAACATTAATGGCACCTGTAAGTGGTGGAGTTGAGTTTGAACTTGGGCAGCCTGACTCCAGAGCCTGCCTCCCCAAAACAGATTCGCAGTGACATTCCTGGAGACACTGAGCTCTCTTAGGGTTCTGAAGATGTGGTTTCACTGCCAAAAAATCATTTTGCCTTTCTTCCTTTGGGGATAACTCTTATACTGATTCACTCCTGCCTTAAGTAGGCCTGGGAAGGTAGCCCTGCCCACATTGAGGAGACGTAGATCAGGGTGTGGTGTGGGATTCGACAGAGCAGGGTGGGGGCACTTTTCAGTGGCAAAAAGCCAGGGGTTCACGTTTTATTGGAGGTGGCAGATGTGCGTGGCCCAGTTGGTAGGAGAGGCAGTGTGGGCAGAGATGAGACACGTGGGGCAGGCAGCTATGGGGCGACCAGCACTGACCAGTATGGGAAAGGAATCGCAGGGGCAGGACCCCATCAGGAACCAGCAGACCCCGGTGGCCTTGACTTCTCCACCTCTGTTCCCCATATGTCCAGCTCCGAGAAGGCTTGCGGTCCAGGTGGGACATAATGGGGGAGGTTGTTGTCTCTGCTGGGTTGCTGGGGAAGGATTGAAGGCTGTCCCAGCCTTGGAATTCTGGAACCGGCAGCCTAGGAGAGACCCTGGGAATCAGCTCATCTACCACCACCCCCAAATTACGGGGGAGATAGGGATGCTTCATCCCAAGGTGGGGTTGGCACTTGCTGGCAGTCTGGGTGAGGCAGGCCAGGGCCAAGACTCTCCTCCCCACCCCCCACCCACCTCTCCCACCACTCCATGGAGGGTCAGGGGAGAGACATAGAGATGGTAGGGCCTGCTAGGATGGTGGATGCCTGGCCCCTGCGTGGGCCCTACACCCTCAGAATGTCTGTGTGTGCCGAGGCTATGCGTACCTCTCCCAGAGACCAGTTTGTCTCTGCGGTACTGCATCTGCTAAGGCATGTTCAGGGACTGCAGGTGCCCTGGGAAAGGTGGAGGCAGAGGCAGGGAGATGGCTAATGTCATCCGTGTCCCTAAGTTCCGCTAAGCAGGGACCAGAAACCCTCCCAAAGAATCACCTGGCATTGCAACCTTGGGAAGGGGGAGTCTGCGTCACATCCTGTGTCTGGGTGCCGAGGAGCAAAAGAGGGGCCAGGAGGCTGGTATCCCAGCCCTGCAGTGGAGAGTGATTTATCTGGTCAGAGAAGGACCATGTGCCCTGACTCAGCCGTGGCTTAGAGTTACGTGAGTAGCTGGATCCTGCCTACTCCCTGGCCCACTGTGCAGCCTCGAGCAAGCCGCCCAGCCTCCCCGTGCTGGACATCCCCGGGAAGCCGGGGTGGACGGGCCATCCCTAGATCACACGCACACGTGATCCCTAGATCAGCCCGCGGAGCACACACACGAGGTCTTTGCTAGTACAGACGTGAAAGGGGGTGTCCACGTGGCAAGGGCACTGTCCTGTATGACAGGGGTCCCCAACCCCTGGGCCACAGACGGGTACCAGTCTGTGACCTGTTAGTAACCGGGACACACAGCAGGAGGTGAGTGGCAGGCGAGCGAGCGAAGCTTCATCTGTATTTACAGCCGCTCCCCATCATTCTTGTTACCGCCTGAGCCCCGCCTCCGGTCAGATCAGCCGCGACGTGAGGGTCTCGTAGGAGCACGAACCCTACTGTGAGCTGCGCGTGCGAGGGGTCTGGGTTGCGCACTCTTGATGAGAATCTAATGCCTGATGATCTGAGGTGGAGCTGAGGCGGTCCCGTCACCCCCAGGTGGGACCATCTAGTTGCAGGAAAACAAGCTCAGGGCTCCCACTGCTTCTGCACTATGGTGAGTTGTATAATTATTTCCTTAGACATTACAGTGTAATCATAATAGAAATAAAGTGCACAATGAATGTAATGCACTTGAATCATCCCGAAACCAGCCCCCCCAACCCCCAGTCTGTGGAAAAGTTGTCTTTCACAAAACTGGTCCCTGGTGCCAAAAGGGTTATTGACCACTGCTGTATGAGGCCAGCTTCAGACTTTGGAGAGGGGGGGCCAGTTATGAACCAGGCCCTTAGGAGCTCAGCTCACATGGGGTGGGATTGGGAGTTGGTTTAAAAGTCACTTCAGCACTCCCTGGTCTCCTTGTGTAGAAGACTCCTAACACCCAGGAACTATTCTCCACGGAGTCACCAGTTGGGACCAGTCTGGCCCAAACCACCTCCCCCCCAGCCCCAAGTGACTGAAGCCCTTGTAACCACGTGTCTTTCTATCCCCCGCAGACAACTTCAGGTACACCTGTGACATCTGCGGGAAGAAGTACAAATACTACAGCTGTTTCCAGGAGCACCGAGACCTGCACGCAGTGGATGGTGAGTCGGGCCCCTCACTCCTCGGGAGCAGAGTCACATAAGTAGAACCCCCTCCAGGGCTATATCGGGCCGCCACCCCATCCACAGCCTCCCCTCTCTCCTCCTACCCAGGGAAGATCAGGCAGCAGGCAGACCGTGAGTGGAGTGACCAGCTTCCGAGGATTCTTGACGAGAGAAGGTCCCCATCATATTCCATATATTTTTCCGATCAGGGTACCCCAAGTGAAATTGCCGCCTTTGTAGGTCAAAATCAGTCGAATATCAGCAATTTTATGTCAGTTTCTTTCACGATTTCATGTTGAGTATTCACATGCTCTGATGAAATTAAGCCAATTTCTTTAAATGAATGATGATATTTTAGCATCTTAGATTATAGAGTTAGAAATTAGAACGATAAATTTAGGTAATTTATTTTTGGAAGCTTAAGAATTCTGGAAATAGGGTCTTCGACTGAGAAAGAATCTGGAGGGTTCTCTCTCCAGCCCCACACCCTCAGCCTGTGTCAGGCTGTGGCAGCCAGGCACCACCCCTGTTGCCACTGGCCCATCCTTCCTCTCACCTCCTTTCTCTCCCTGCCCCCCGTCACTTCCTCTTTTTCTCCTGCCCTGGCCCCTTGAGCGGGTGGCAGGGATCCAGAAACAGGCCAACCGGAAAACGTCTTCCTGCCCTGGGGTGGGTCCCAGCCCATGGGGAGGAGGAGGAACGACGGGGTGCACCCTCCTGTGGCCCCTGGTTCTGGGGCATCCACAGTGGGTAAGGCAGCTCTCCTGGGCCCCAAAGGCAAGCTCGCTGGGACAGAGGCTGGGAGCATTGGGCAGAGGCGGCTGTGGGCAGGGACTAACAGGGCTCCTGTTTGCTTCTTTCCTTCTGTGGCTGCTGCCTCTCGCCCGGGTGCAGTGTTTAGTGTGGAAGGGGCCCCTGAGAATCGGGCAGGTAAGTCCTTGGTGGCCGCCCACCTCCCTGTCCCCAGCTGGGCTCTGAGACCTGGTTCCCAGGGTGCTAAGGGCCGTGTGTTCTCCCACAGACCCTTTCGACCAAGGTGTTGTGGCCACTGACGAGGTGAAGGAGGAGCCCCCGGAACCATTCCAGAAAATTGGGCCAAGTATGCAGGCCTCTCTCTGGGGCCGGGGCTGGGTGGGGAGACGGGTGGGGGTGGCTGAGGGTGGCAGGGCGAGTCCCACCACTGGAAGGGGGTGGCATTGCTAATCCTGTAGCAACGGCTCTGGCCGGTGAGCCACTGGCTTCCTTGTACCTCACTTTGCCCACCTGTCAGATGGGTCAGTTACTCTTAGAACTTGAGCTTTTGAGAAGCAGCAGGACAGCACAGGGTCCAGGTCAGGGCACTGAAGGTAGCACAGGCTTGGCGCCCAGTGTCAGCCGTCCTGAGCCTCTACTCCTCACCTGTGGAGTAAAGGTGACACTTCTCCACAGGTTTGTTGGGGGATTAAATGAGATCATGGATGTAAATCACCTATTAATTAGCACAGTGCCTGGTACATAGTAGGTGCTCGGAAAATACTGTCGTTATTGTTGTCAGAAGGGGTTTATCAGCAAATGAAGCTATCTGGGGAAGCCACGTGCAGATGCTCTGTCCTTGTTCCAGTAAATCCTTGAGGGCAGGAGCCACGCACTTGACCTGCCTGTTTGCAACACACTGGTATTGAGTATTGTGGGGACAGCAGTGAGTAAGACAGATGTGGTCCTGCTTTGGGTGGTTCACAGGGAGGAGGCAGTAGGTCAGTATGCAGGTAGTTACAACATGCGTAGAAGCCCAGGGAGCAGTGGGGGCCAGGAGGCAACTGACCAGCCTTGGGAATACAGGAGGCTTCTGTGTGGGGGATGAGGATGGGGTTGAGCCCCTGTATCCCACATGAAGGCAGGAGAGCTGCACTTGTTCCAGGAACTGAAAGGCAACTTGATTTTGAGCTCAGGTCTTAGAGAGCCTTGAAAACCAGAAGAAGGCAGTTAGACTTCATCCTGAGGGGAATGAGCTAGAGTTTACGCAGTGGAGAAGGGACTTGATCAGATTTGTATTTTAGGAAGACATTCTGGCTGCTGCAAGGAGATAGATTTGGGGGGGGGGGGGGGGCGTCTCACAAGTGAAACTGGTCCAGCCTTTCAGAAATGTGCATAATTGCTTCTTCCTCTCTATTTTCCTTACCTTTTTTACTACCCAGCAAGAAGAGACCTTTATGAGCTCCGCCTGTTGCAATAAGGATTAAGGCAGCTTGTGAAAATACACACGCAAACATAGACTGAATGGGTGAGGAAGTTTAGGGAAGGAGAGTCCAGGGAGCTGGAACAGTGAAGCTGGAGACAAGCCTCAGAGGGCGGGGCTTGGTCCCGGCCCATGGAGGCATTCAGTGGGCCCCTGAGTGTTCTTCCTCCTTCCTTGTAGGGGATGAGTCTCTCCTTTTCTTTACCTCTTAAAGCACTGAGGAAACTGGAGATGTGATGATATCTGTAAAGTGGTTACACAGTTCTTGTTATGTGCATGGTAAATATTCGATAAACAGTAACATTAAAATAATCTTGAAGTGAAGAAAGTGATGAAATCCTTAACACTAAAACTGCTAGAAGTTAGGCTGTGGGAAAAAACCCAGATGTGAATCAGACATGTTCCACGACATATTCACAGACCAATACAGGACACAGGACAGGGACATTGGGATCTGTGACCCCCCCCCCCCCCGGTTTCAATGCTGCCAGCAGCCCCAGCATAACACCCCCCCTTCCATCTGTAGCATCATAATTATGAAAATAGAATATAGACAACATAGGCTATAGAATCAGACAAGCCCAGGTTTGAATGCTGACATCACCAATTTACTAGCTACTTACCCTCTCTGAGTGTCTTTTGACTCGTGTATCAGTTGAGAACAAGAACATCTCTCTGTTCTTCAAGGCTATTGGAGAATGCCTACGCCGGGTGTCTAGCCCAGCACCTGGCTCGTATTCAGGGCTTAACAAATGAGCGATGTTGCTGAGAAGTAGTCAAGAGCTAGAGCTTTAGAGCCGTCCCAGAGATGGACCCCAGCTCTATACTTAATCCCTGTGCGACGTCCTGCAAGTTTTTTAATCTCTCTAATCACAGTAATGACAGTAAAACTCACCTCTCAGGATTGTCGTGGAGATTAGATGAGATTATATTTGTAAGAGAATTAGCATAGTCCTTGACATTTACTTGGAAAGCATTAAATAAGTGGTACGTATTAATTACCCAGAAGGGTACAAGAGCAAGATGAAATTTGTTCTCTATATCAGTAACTACGTCTGACAGACAGCCAGTGCTAGGACCTGGGAGAAATTATCACAAATTATATGGAGTAGGGAATTGCATTGAGAAAACTGAACTGAGTTTGGCTCCCAGCGTGACTTCATGGAACTGAGATGTCTATAAGACTGTGAGGCTGTCCCTCATTACCGCTCAGGGGCTGCCTTGTAAGATAAGAATCCTGCTTCTTGGGCTTCTGCCACTTTTTGTAAGCTGGCCAGTGCCACATAATCCTGACAGTGATGAGGCACAGAATAAGGGGAGCCAGCAGAGGTACAGTGCACTCTGGAGGGAGTAGTCCCCACCAGTAGAGCTCTGTAGGTCAGGGAAAGAGGAGAAACAGCAGCAGCAGTGCATGCTGGGAAGTGCACCTTCCACGTCCACGTCAGCTGAGCAAATAGGAGACTTAGGTACTCAAAGAGGAGGAAGCTAGAGCCAGGACAGAGTGGAGGAATCCTGTTAGAAGGAGGGAGTTGGTCTAAGAGGCCCTGTGTGTCAATCTGCTCTTCAGCTGCAGATCTGAGAATTACTCTCATGGTGATGGTGTGCCGTGATAATGGGACGATTGAGGACAGTTTGTTCAAGTCGACTGAAATGCAGTAAATCTGAATTTATTTGTAGGTTACTTGGTGTTTTTACCTGGATAAGGAAGAGTGACTTGAAAAGTAAAAAAAAAAAAAAATTAGAAAACAAAACTTGGGAACTATGAAAATTTCACATGACAAGAAAATTTAAGAGACTTAGAGGAAGAGTATACCTCGAAAATGATCTACCACAGAGTCTAGAAGAAAATTCTGTTTGACAGCAACAGCCAAGTATGAGAAAATATGACCTGTCTTGGTTCACTCGGGGTGCCGTAACAAAATACCATAGACTGTGTGGCTTAAATAACAGAAACTTATTTTCTCACGGTCCTGGAGGCTGAAGTCGAAATCAGGGTGCCAGTATGGTTGGGTTCTGGTCCAAGGACCCTCTTTCTGGCTACACTCTCACATGATGAGAAGAAAAAGAGAGCAGGCTCTCTGGTGCCTCTTGTTTTAAGGGCACTAATTCCATCATGAGGGACCAACCCCCCCCCCCCCAATCCTCATGACCTCATCTAAACCTAATTACTTCCCAGAGGCCCCATCTCCAAATAGCATTGCATTGGGAGACAGATATCAACATCTCTTCTGGAGATACAGCATCAACATCAGAATTTGGGGGGGAAACAATTCAGTCCATAGCATGACCTCTGTGAAAAAGAAGGCTGTATGGTAAGAAAGCAACAAGATAAGACAAAAAGACAAAGAGAAAGGAGTGAGATAAGAAGAATGGAAGAGAAGCAGAAAATATAAGAACAGAATTAAAACCTACATTGTAGATAGTAAAGAGCAGACTCGATCTGCAGAAATGGAATTAATGATGTGAAGGACAAACTTGAACAATGAGCTTCATAAGAGGAAAGCATGATGAATATGAGAATGGGGAAACTGTTCCAGATAATTGGTGGTACTCTAACAATGGGACAGAAGCAAGACTCCAAAGATACAATAGAAGAAAAAAATTGCTCAGCTAAAGGAAGACCTGTGTATGCAGATTTAAGGGCTCGTCATATATCAGGTAGAGTAAATATAAAGAGATGTTAGTGACTCTTTAAACTACACATATAAGGGGGAAAATTATACAGGCCCCTAGAAATTTTTTAAAAAAGCAAGTTACTTTAAACTGTAAGTATAAGGAAGAAAACTATAAGGCACCTAGAAATAAAAAACCACGTTACTTACAAATGACTTCAGGGTGGACTTGCCTCAGACTTCCCTGCAATACTAAATGCCAAAGACTGTGGAATAGGTTCTGAAGGGTAAAGATTCTAATCTAAGAATTTTATATCTAAACAAAGTGTGATTTATATGTAAAGAGAAAAGCAAGGGCTCGAAACCCTGCTATTTCTCCTATATGCCATCTTCAAAATATTACTTGAAGATATAGTCCAATGAACTGAGTGGCTGAGCACTTTTAAGGGCTCAATTATGAGGCATTGATTCATAATAGAAGAGGACTTACGAATACTGAAGCCAGGTAAACTAGAATTAAGTTTAAAATGTTGCAAATCTGACTATAAAATTGAGTGCAAAAAAAGAGAGATCATTCTAAAATATTAAAAATGAACTTTAAAAACCAAGAGGGAAGGAATGGATGAGGGATACAGTAAAGTAGGATAAACCAGTCCTACTCATAGTGTGGTCCCCACACCAGCACCATAAGCATCTCCTAAAAGCTTATTAAAAATGTAAATTCTCAGGCCCCGCACCAGACCTGTGGAATCAGAATCTCAAGGTGGGGCTCCGATATCTGTGTGGTAACAGTCTTTCTAGGTGATTCTTATTCAGACTAACGTTTGAGAGGCACTGAGTTAAACTACCTTTCTCCATGGTAATAGATACGAAAAAATCATTTCCTGCTTGACTATAAAAATTAGAGAAATGTATCTTACATACTATCTAAAACAATGGAGACTATTGGAAAATGATGGAATATTGGAGAATAATGGAAAGGCAAAGAAAAAGAGTTCATACAAAAAACAGCTGAAAACTAAGGGAATAAACTACAAAGAGTACAGGATGAAAAGGAAAGAATCGTAAGACAAGTAAAACGAAGTCAATAATATCAATAAAAGCAAATGGCATAATTTCCTCTATTAGAAGACAAAGATTATCAGGTTAACTTAAAAGAATCCAATTATGAATGGATTATTAGAGACATACCTAGTTAATTCCTTTTCTCTTTCCCAGGGAGCTCTTCCCTACTCCCTTCACTAAATTGAATTCCCTATTAGGATTTTCATGGCACTGTAAGTGTCTCCTTAAGAGCATCCATTGTGGTTGCAGTTTTAAATTTGTTTGTGTGATTATTTGATTTTTCTTTCTCCTTTTCCAGACTGTAAGTTCCTTGAAGTCAGGAACCATGACTGTTTTTGCTCAGCATTTTGTGCCAGCATTTAGCACAGTATCTGTTTGATGAATGCAAGCCCAAGAAAATTTAGGGAAATGGCTTTGGGCACATGTGAACAAGTAGAAGGATCTAACAAAGTAATTATCAAGAACTAATAATATGAGATGAACTAATAAAACACTGTAATTAAAAGTTAGAGCGATGGTTCTTAACTTTCCCACACTTTAGGATTTTCTGCAGGACGTGTTAAAACACAGTTTCTTAGTTGCAATCTCTAGGATTTTCCTTTCAGAATGTCTTGAAGAAGTCCTGAGAATTTGCATTTCTAACAGGTTCCCAGGCGATGCTGATGCTGCCCGCCCAGGGACCACACTTTGAGAAGCACTGTGTTATGTTAACAAAGGATACAGTTCACAGTGCAGGTTTTGATCTCATGAGTCTGTCTGCATCAAACAACATTATATCTAAATATACACAATAAATTCAGAAACACAGTGAAAGGGAAGGATTGATCACAACATTTAGTCTTTGACAGAGCAGGGAGAGAAACAAGATTATATAGGGTTTGAATAATACAATTAATACAGTTGATCTAACAACTTCGAAGCCTACCAAGAGCACATAATGTATCTTTACCAGTGTTTGTGAATCGGTTATAAAAATTATTTAGCTACCAAAATGTGTAAAACTTCTATGTTGTGAGAAAGAAATGTAAACAGACTGAGAAGCCAATTGAGAAAAATACTTGTAACATATAGAACAAAATGTTGATGTCCTTAATTTATAGAGTTCTTAGCAATTTTAAAAAGGTAAACATGTCTATAGAAACATTGACTGTAAACACAAAGTCCCAAAAGAAAAACTATAGTTCATTAATCCTGAAAAACAGTCAGCTTCCTTAGAATTCAAAGAAATGGAAAATAAAACCGGCATTGTAATATATTTCTCCCTATCGGGCACAGTAAGAAGAAGATAGTACTTAATTCTGGCCACAGTATATGGAAACAGTCATTTTCACATCTTTCTGGTTGGGATGAAAATCGGCCCAACCTTTCAATAAGTAGTTGGCGCTGTGGTGATCAAAAGCCTTAAAAATGCACACCGTTATTTATCCTGAGGAAATTATGTGCAAAGATTATGAGCAATAATCTTTATTTTGCAGTGATGTGCAAAAATAATGAGCAGATGTGCAAAAATTTCTACGAGGATGTGGATCACAGCATTTTTTTTATAAGAGAGAAATTTTGAAACAATTTCAGTGTCCTCTGCTTTAGGAGACTGGCTCAGCAAATTCCAAAGTCCAGTGGGAACCAGGCAGCCAATAAATGCAGTAGAGATCGATGTTTATTGATTTGAGCAAGATGTCCACAAAATATTGTCGATTGAATACCCCAGGTTTCAAAGAGCATATAGATCAGGGCCGGCTAATTCAAGGCCCATAGAAGCCAGACGGCTGACGTCAGTGAGAGATGAGATGGGCGTGAGGGGCAGGGTCTGCGGCAAGTGGCCAGGTGAATGTGCCACACCATGGGGTAGCTGCTATCTTTGTTTGGGGATTATAGATGATTGAAGTTTCTCTTATATTTAAAATTTTGTATTTGTATTTATCAGTATTTTATAATTTTCCCCCAGTGAACAATATTACATCAGAAATTTTTAAGAAGAAAGAAGTTAGGCAGTGCCAAAAGAGAGGTAAAGATGAAGTCCGGTGGGACCCAAGAGGAAGACGTGACCCCCCTTCTGCCAGGGGGTGGGGGGCTGTTTGGGGCAGGGAAGGTCCTGGAGACGAGGGGACCCACGTGTGGCCATTGCAGAGGGCAGGGCTTGAAAAGGGGCTGGTAGAGAGTTTGGCACCAGAGGTTGACTCTGGTCACCACACATTTCCTGAGCACCGGGGCCTGGGGGTGGAGCGGTGGAGGAGGACAGCATGTGCCAGGTACTGTTCTAAGCACATGACATACAAATTTAATCCTCACAGCAATCCTATAAGGTGGTCCTATCATTACCCCCATTTTACAGATAGGAAAACTGAGGCACAGAGAGGTTAAGAGATTTGCCTAAAGTCACACAGCTCAAAATAGAGGAGCTGGGATTTGAACCCAGGCAGTCTGACTCAAGTGGGTTCCTGATTCTAGTTGGTGGTCCCAGAATGAGGAGGAGTTTGTGGGGCGGGAACACACTGCTAACTTCTGGATGGGAACCAGGCGCGCATTCCCACACTTTTCTCTGCTTGGACAGAAACTGGCAATTATACCTGTGAATTCTGCGGAAAGCAGTACAAGTACTACACGCCCTACCAGGAGCACGTGGCCTTACATGCCCCCATCAGTGAGTACCTTCTCTGGTTGGGGAGGGTGGGGGGCAGCCATAGGCTGAGGCTTTGGAGTTTGGCCAGGGGAAGGTGAAAGCAAAGGGGAACTTGTTCTGGGTCCCTCTCTGGGTGCCCAGGTCTGACCTGGGGCCGCCTGACTGCAGGAGCTGGGAAAGCCCCACCTTTAAGCCAAGAAAGCCTGAGTCGTCCTCTGGTGGTCTCAAAGGCCTGGGGCCCACGTGGATTTGGGGTTAGGAAGGGTGGGCATCATTCACTCAAGTCCTTCAGCGGCCTTGTCCTCACCTCTTTTAAGCACCTCCAAATCATGTGGTTCCTGAGTTCCCACCCCCAAAGCCAGCACCATGTAATGCAGCTTCAGTCTGAACCAGTGCAGGGCCTAACCCAGGCTAGAGAATGGTCAGCTAGACAAGACAGCTTTGCCCTTGAAGGTAGAAAGGGTAAGAAGTCAGAAGGAGTGCCAAGCCAGGCCTCAGAAGCCCTGGGTATTAGTCCCAGTGGGGTCACAGGCTTGCGTATGGCCTTGGGCAGGCCCCATCCTGTCTCTGGCCCCCAATCTCTCCCTCCTTCCCTGGCCTGGGAGGGAAAGGGTTCTAAGTATCCTTCCCACAGGGACATCCTGGCCTTCCTTTCTCCCAGTGCAGCTGGTTTCCCAGCTTCCCTTCTGGGTGTCAGAGGGGGCTGTATCCTTAGATCCCCAAGTGTATGAGCTAAGAGGGCCGTCAGTCCTCCGCCAAAGTTCTGACAGGGCAGGGCTTAACCGGAGTTGCAGGGCAGTAGGGTGGGATGTTTAAGAAGTGTTTGGGAGTATGCCTGCTTCTGTTTGTCACGACAGAGCTGTGGGGACCCCACTCCACAGTCTGGATGGGACGATTTAGGTTCAGGGAGGGGAAGGATTATGCAAGGTCATCAGGATTCAAGGTGCCTAGAGTGTGGGAGGCCCAACCCTCCTGGGGCCCTGGCTGGCAGCACAGGCACGTGGCCCCCGAGGACTTTCAGGTGGGCAGGGAGAGGCATCCAGAACTCAGAGGGTGGTAGAGCTTGGCTTCCCTAAGACTCTTGTCCTGACTGCTGGATGATCTGGAGCCTGTCACTTCCCCTCTCTGGGCTCAGGTTTCCCCCGCTGTGGGAGCTCTCGAGGTCTTTTCAGCCCAGGGGTCTGGATTCCAGTTGTCTCCAGCATAAGGAGACCCTCAGGCAGGCATCTGCAGTGGCCCAGCTACAGAAGCCTGTCCCACCACCCATGCTAAGGATGTATGGGTTATTTAGTGCCCACCACACAGCCAGGACCTGTGTGGGGGAGAGAGGACACAGCTTTCACTAGGTGGGCACTGACCCCAACCATTGGCCCACTTGTGGCACTGATGCTGAGGTATCAGGGCGGTGGCTTGAGCTCCATGGCTCAGACCCCTCTGGGGATCCCGTTTTCCATGGGCAGGAACAGGGGCAACTGTGTGTGGGCACCTGCTTACCTGTGCTCTCCAGGGAAGCAGCAGCTACTTTATTGCCTGTTGCCCAGAGGGGATACTACCCAGAATGCACTTACAGTTAGGTGTTAGTGACAAAGCCAGCCTGACACTTTGGTCTCAGTCTCTGGAGAAGATCTTCAGTGTTGTTTCTGCTCTTCCCCCAAATGGCTCTTCCTGGAACAAGTTGAATAAGATCATGGAGTTAATAAGAGGAGACATTTGGCTTGAACCCTGCCAGGCAACCTCCAGGCCCATACTCTTAATCATGAAGTTCTCCTGCATCACATATCAGATGGTACAGCGGGAAGGGGTGCTTCATTTGTACCCTGATCTCTTCCCTAACACCCAGGTACTTCTCTCCTGAAGGGCTGTCCACTCTTTCTCCGTTCCTCCTTTTCTTGTTCTAGTCCTCTATTGTGGACTCTCTTTGTTTCTCTGCATCTGTTTGTTGAATGTGTCTCTTCTTTATTACTAAAGTCTAGGGATTCTATGATCATCTGTGTTTAAAATACAGAGTGAGAGATTTAGGCTAGATGCAACAGAGGATTGATTCTCCAAAGCTGACCAAGAAATAGCCTTTGAATCTAGAGATTTGTATGTCCATGGGTTCTATGTAGAATTGGGGGCTGGACTTGATGGCTTCATCAAGTGGTACCCAGGGCCTGGCCTTGAGAGATCCTAGGTCTGGTGAGAGCATCCAGAGGGACGTAGGCTGACTGGAAGTAGGTCTTAGGAAATGTAGTTATATAATATGTACTCGTTTGGGTCTGACAGCTTTCACTTAGCAAAATGTTTTTAAGATTCATACATGGTGTTGTATATATCAGTTCATTCTTTTTTATTTTTACTGCTGAGCAATATTCTGTTGTGTGAAAATACCACAGTTTGTTTAGCCATTTGCTTGTTCATTTGAATTGTTCCCAGTTTTAGGCTATTATGAATAAAGCTGCTATGAAAATGCTTATACCAGACTTTCTGTGGACATATGTGTTCATTTCTCTTGGATAAATTCCAGGGAGTAGAATTGATAGGTCACAGGGGAGAGTATGTTTACCTTTTTAAGACCTGACAAACCATTTCCCAAGATGACCGTAGCACCTTACACTCCCACCAGCCATGGATGGGAGTTCCACTTGCTCCGAATTCTTGCCATCATTTGGTGGTAGGAAGCTATTTAATTCTAGCTATTCTTGTGAGTGTGTAGTGGTATTTCATTGTGGTGTTAATTTATATTTTCCTAATGACTAATGATGTTGAGCACTTTTTCATTTGCTTATTGGCCATTTATATATTTTACTTTGGAAACTATTTAAGTCTTTTGCCCATTTTTTTGGTTGGGTTTTTTTTTTTTATTATTGTTAAATTGTAGGAGTTCTTTATATATTCTAGATCCAGGTGCTTTATCAAATATATATTTTGTGAATCTTTTCTCTCAGTCTTTGGTGTGACTTGATTTTCATACAGTATCTTTTGATGAGCAGTTGTTTTTCATTTTAAGTCTAATTTATTGATTATTTTTATGGTTAGTGTTTTTTCTCAGTTCTACTCAGGATATCCTTGCCTGCCTCAAGGTGGTGAAGATATTCTCCTTTATTATCTTTTAGACTCTTTATACTTTCAGATTTTGCATTTAAGTCTCTGATCCATTTTAAGTTAATTTTTGTGAATAATGAGAGGTGTGATTTGAGATTCACTTTATTTCCATATGAATATCTGGTTGTTCCAACACCATTTGTTGAAAAGATTGTCCTTTTCCCATTATATTGGATTGAGACCTTTATTGAAAATCAGTTGAATGCGTAAGTAAGTGTGTTTATTTCTGCAGATCTATTTGCCTGTGTTGATGCCAACATGGTCTTATTTACTGTAAGTCTTAAATTAGGTACTCTCAGTTTTTCAACCTTGTGTATTTTTAAAAATATTTGTTTTAAAACAAGGAACTTTGCTTTGCAAGATAAATGTTAGTCTTTTTGCCAATTGGGATTTTGTTTAGGATTACACTGAATCTAGAGACCAATCTGGGTAGAATAGACATCATAATGATATTGGATCTTCCAGTTCATGAACATGGTATGTCTCTCCATTGGTTTAGGTCTATTTAAATTTCTCTCAGCAATAGTTTGTGTTTTCAGAGCAGAGGTCTTGCACATATTTCATTAAAGTATATCTAAGTATCTTATGAGTTTTTTTGATGCTACAGTGATTTTTTATTTTCCAGTTTTTGTTGCTATTAGATATAAGCAGAATTGATTTTTGTATATTGAATTTGTATCCTGCAACTTTGTTAAATTCACCTATTAGATCTATTAGTTTTTTTTTGTGGAAATTTCTTAGAATTTTTCTTGTACATACTGATGTCATCTGCTAATAAAGACAGCTTTACTTCTTTTTTTCTAATCTATATTCCTTTTATTCTCTTTCTTCCCCATTTTCTGATTAGGATCCTCCAGTTCATTGATGGATAAATGAAATGAGTGGATATCTCTGCCTGGTTCCTAATCAATAGGGTTCAGTTTTTCATCACTAAATATGATCATTTTCATCATTAAGTATTGTGTTAGCAGAAATAGGTTTTCATAGATACCTATTGAAGAAGGTTCCTGTCAGTTGAAGTTACCTTCTATTTTTCATTTACTGAAAGTTTTTATCATAAATTGGTGTTATATGTTTTTTCTACATCTATTGAGATGATCCTATGATTCTTATCTTTTATTCTGATAGTGTGGTAAATTACATGTTTTTTGTTTTTTGTTTTAAAGTCACCATGCCTGTTCTTTATTAAAATGCATTAAGACTATCACAAAACCATGAAATGAACTAAAGAACATTTCAGTGTTGGGATGTTTCTTCTTTTCCAGAAGAATGACTTCTTTCTTTGAACTTCTTTTTCATGGAAAGGCATCCAAATTACTTTGAGACCTGGGGTAGTTTGTAGAGTTAATTTGCTTTCAAGCATGTCTTTTCTGATTACTTCTATCTAAAATTCCCTAGGATTTTACCTGGCTTTTAATATCACTCCCCAAACTGACACTTCAAGGGCAGGGAACTGCAGTACTAGGATTAGGAGAGTGCCCCAGATTCAGACAGTAGTTTGTTAATCATGAAAGTAAATATTTGTGGTGTTTAAAAAAAAAAACACCTTTATTGAAGTATTAATATGTTGTCATTCAATAAAGCACCTTGTTGAAAGTAAACAATGAGAAGTTTTGACCTAGGTATGCACCCATGAAACCATCACCACAGTCAAGATAATGAATATATCCATCACCCCCAAAAAGTTTCCTCATGCCCTTCTATAATCCCTCACTCACCACTTCCCTATCCTCAGGCAGGCACTGATCTGCTTCCTGTTACTATAGATTAGTTTGCATTTTCTAGGAATCGTGCAAATATGGAATCTTATAGTATCTACTCTTTTTGTGTGTGTGGTGGGGTCTGGCTTCTTTCATTTAGCATAATTGTTTAAAGATTCATCCATGTTTACGTGTATCAGTAGTTTATTCCTTTTGAATAGATGAGAAGTAGCGTTCTAGATATAGAATGCTAGTATTGTCTAGATACAGATACCACAATTTCCTTCATCTGTTTACTTATGGATGGACATTTAGGTTGTTTCCAGTTTGGAGCTAATATAAATAAAGCTGCTGTGAACATTTGTGAACATGTCTTCCTATGGACAAATGTTTTCATTTCTCTTGGGTAAATACCTAGTCTGGATCATATGATAAGTGTATGTTTAACTTTTAAGAAACAGTCAGACTGTTATGCTGTTGTACATTTCAGCCAGCAGTGTATTTTACTTTTCTTGTAATTTCCTTGTCTAAGTTGGGTATCAGAGTAATGCTGGCCTCATAAAGTGAGTTGGAAAGAATGTTCCCTGAGTATAGTGTCAATTAGGTTAAGTTGGTTAATAATGTTGTTCACATCTCTATACTTTTACAGCCTTTTTAAAAAATCTGCTTGTTCTATTAAGTGGAGAGAGAAGCATTAAGATCTGCAGTTGTAATTGTGGGTATGCTGTTTATCTCTTTAGTTCTGTTGGTTTTTGATTCATGTATTTTGAAACTTTGTTTTTAGGTGCACACACTGAGGATCATTATGTCATCATGAATTGACCCTTTAAAAAATTGTACAGTGCCCCCTTTTAATCTCTGATAATACCTGTTGTCCTAAAATCTACTTTATTTGATATTAATATAGCCGCTACAGGTTTCTTAGAATTACTATTTGTGCGGTAAATCTCTGTTCATCCTTTTTTAATCTGTGGCTGTATATATGAAGAGTTCTTGCTCTTTTGTCCAGTTGGGCAATCCCTGCCTTTTAATTGAAGTGTTTAATCCATTTACATTTAATATAGTTTATTGATATGGTTGGTTACAGATTTACCATCTTGTTATAATTTTTCCTATTTGTCCCATCCGTTCTTATTCCTCATTTTTTCTACTTGTCTCGCCTTCTTTAATATTAATCAAGAGGTTTTTTTTTTTTCCCTCTATTAGCTTTCTAGTGATACCTGTTTTTATTCAGTGGTTACTCTGTGGTTTATAACATTCAACTTTAAGGTATTACAGTCTACCATGAATTTATAACACATCACACGTAATTCAAGAATCTTACAACAGAGTACTTGTATTTACTATCCTCCTGTCCTTTGTGCTAATCTTAAGGTACGTATACATCTACATAAGTTATAAACCCAATAATTTTTCTTTTTGCTTTATGTAGTCAGTTATTTGTTTAAGAAATAAGAAAATGCCTTTTATATTTACCCACGTATTAAAATTTTCATGCTTTTCTTTCTTTTTTATAAATCTGAATTCTGTCTATTATGATTTTCCCTTATACCCTAAAGAGCTTCCTTTAACATTTATTATTCTGTAGGTTAGTTGATGAAAGATTGTTTTAATTGAAGGTGTTTTTACTTCACCTTTTCTTTTAAGGATGTTTTCTTTGGATATGAAATTCTGTGTTGAGAAATTTTTCTTTCGGCACTTTAAAAATGTCATTCCTTTATCTTCTGGCTTATGTCATTGCTGATGAGAATTCAGAGATCATTCTGATTGTTATTCTGTATTTAATGGGTCTCTTTTCTCTGAATGCTTTTAGATATTTTTCTATATTGCTAATTTTCAGCAGCTTGATCACGATATATAGTTTTCCTTGTGTTTATCCTGTTTGGGGTTCACTGAGCTTGGATCAATGGGTTTTTGTTTTGCATTAAATTTGGAAAATTTTCAGCCAATATTTCTGCAAATAATTTTCTTCCCCAATCTCTTTCCTCTCCTACTGAGACTTTAATTACATATATATTCAGTTGTTTTATGATGTTTACAGATCAAGCAAGACTTTGTTCAGTTTTCCAGCCTTGTTTTCCCTCTGTGTTTCAATTTGGATAGTTCTAATGTCCTGTCTTCAAGTTTACTGACCTTTTCTTCTACAGTGTTTAATTAGTTTCATTAGAAATATCCATGAAGTGAATTTTTCATTTCAGCTATCATATTTTCCTCTTGGTAATTTCCACGTGATTCCTTTTTACATTATTTCCTTCTTCATTATATTCATGTTATCCTTTAGATCTTTGAGCGTATTTATAACAGCTGTGTTAAGGTCCTCGTCTGCTAATTCCATCATCCCTGTCATTTCTTTATGTTCCTATGGATTTCTCTGCTTCACCTAACAAATAATCTTTTATTCTGTGCTGCGTATTGTGGATGCTATGTTGTTGAGTGTGTGGATTTTGTTGTCTTCTTTTAAAAAGTGTTAAATTTTGTTCTGGCAGGCAGTTAATTTACTTACTCAACTTGATGCTTCAAAACCTTGTTTTAAAGCTGTGTTAGGGCAGTTCTAGAGCAGTCCTTATTCTAGGGCTAGAGTAATCCTCCTGAGGCATGGCTTTTCTGGGACCCAGTTGAATGCCCGAGGTATTCAACAGGATCTCTATTCTGGCAGGTGGAGCTCAAACATCTCCTCGCCTTTTGCCACCTCTGAATCCTCAATCAGTTACCTGCTCCCCCAGTTGCTATCAGCTGCCAGTCTGTGCAGCAGCTCCCGCTGCACACATACAGTTTGGTGTTCAGCCAAAGACGTCAAGGGGCCCCTTTCCCCATTTCTGGAGTTCTTTTTTTGCATAGTTTCCTCCTCTTTGTTATTCTTCCCTGCAAATTCCAGCCACCTCAGAAGCCCTGAATTCTGATCACTGTCTCTCAGTTCAGTGAGATTACAGTGCATCCTTCAAGCTCAGCCTCTGTGTGGTGGTCCAAAAGGTCCAGCCTGGCAGAGAGCTGGGGTGATCCTGCGGCTCATAGCAGGTCTTCTTGCATGATTCACAGTCCTGCACCATCTACCATTCAAGGTCTGAAAATTCTTGTTCCATGCACTTTTTTCCAGCTTTACAGTGAAATCTGGAGGAGGGCTTGTCCTGTACGAGGTATCCCATCATGGCCAGAAGTGTAAGGTCTCCAATTTTCTTTCCCAGACTAAAATCTGCGAGCAGGGGTTCCCCAGTTACATTCCTCTTGCATCACATCTCCTTTCATTCCATCCTCCAGCCTTTGAGCACCCTATGCCCTTTTGCCTCCAGTGCATTTCCGCTCCCTTCCACCACGTTAAAGCTTTCAGGGAGATTCCCTGGTCTTTCCTGCCTCCCAGCTGTGTGGTTACCTTTCTTGAATCTTTACATGCTCTGAATTTTTTGTTCCAGTTAAATTTTCAGCTTTATAGGAAAAAGAGACCACATGCTATTTGATTTTTAAATATCTCTTATGTGTAAATATCTCATATGTTTCTTACTAGGGCAATCAGCCAGTCTGTCTGAAATGTTTTCTTCCTTTCTTGGTGAGAGCCCAGGTAGGAATATCAGCCTGATAACATTCCATGTGAGAAGGTCAGCAGATGGAGCAAACTGTTGAGTGAAATGAGTTAGGAGCCTGGGAAATTCATCTTGGCTCAGCCCTGACCTCCTCTGTGACCCTGGAATGGTGCCTCTACCTCTCTGAGCCTCCGCATCCCTATCTGTCTTACACCCTTGGGACTAGTGGGAGGATAACATGTGAGATAGTTTCTTACGCCTTCTCGTGGGCATCCCCTCTTTGATGTGCTCTATGTAGGCAGTTCTGAGCCATTTGTGCATTGATCCCTGGTTCCACAGTATCTATTGAGCACTTCCTGTGTGTCAGGGCATGTGCCAGGCACTGAGTGCATGGTTGGGCCAAACTGGCAGAGTCCCTACCTTCAAAGAACATGCAGGATAATCGAGAAAGAGACATTGATCAAAAGTTCACCCCGTGTGTCATTATTGGTGTCAGTCAGATCTTGGAAGGGAAGAAGAGGGGGGACTGAAAGATAAATGACCAAGTGGGGTATCAGAGAGGGCGACCAGAGGAAGTGATGTTTAGGTGGAGGTACGTAGGACCCGCAGTAGTAACCTAGGCAGAAATTGGAGGGAAGAACATTCTAGGCAGAGGGAATAGCATCAGCAAAGGCCATGAAGCTTGGAAGAGAGAAGGCATTGTAGACTGAGAGGGCAAGAGGTGGGCAGGTCCCAGGCAAAGGTCCAGGACAAGCAGGTGATGCCCTAGGGTTTATTGTATCATGTGCCTTTGGGTGTCCTGAGCTCCCTGCCACAGGGAAGGAGGGGCTCTTGCACACCGAATGCTAGGATTTTGACAGCAGTATCGAAGACTGTGAAAAGATCTGATCCGGAGGGTCTCCTAGAAACCATTCTGCAGGTGGAGAAGAGGCCTAAGAGGGGAAGCAATGTGCTTATTTATTGCACAGAGAATTTCTATTCTCTGTCCCTTGTGCCCAGGTGCCCCGGGGAGTGTATTAGTGCTTCAGGGGACCACATGGGCTTGCACAAAGGCTTCCGTGAGAAGCTGGCAGGCTTGAGCGCCCGTCCCATCCTGGCAGTGACTTTCTGTGTGGCTGTAAGCTTATTAACCATTCTGCGCCTTGGTTTCCTTATTTCTAAAAAATACCATTAATAACCGTTTATGTTTGAAGAGTAGTTTACAATTCAAGGTGCTCCCTTGACTGGTGTGGATTCTCATAGAATTCCTGTGAGGTTGGTAGTGCAGAGATGCGTGTCCCGCTTTTATCCGTGGAGGTGAGGTGGGGAAACTGAGGCCAAGAAGGGGAGTAAAGAGTCCAAGACCGCAGAGGCTGGAGGTGACGGACCTGGGATTCAGAGGTGGGTTGGGCTCAGGGCACAGTCAGTGCTGGTTCCGTAATAGTGACCGTGAGCTGTGGTCCCCAGACTGTGCTTCAGGGAGACAGGGGAGAAATCAGAGATGGGACCCTGGACGCCTCCCTCAAAGTTTGATGTGTAGGTTTATTCTGTGGCTAAAAAAAAAAAAGGAAATTGTGAGATGAGCCACCCTTCCAGTTGAACTCGGAACTTCAAGATCCTCCACTCTGAAAGCGGGGGGAGGAGGGGGAGACACATATGTAAGTATCCTTCCGCACCCACCCCTCTCCAGTTCCTGACTGACAAAGTGAGAATCCGGATAGAGGGGCGGGGGCAGTAGTGAGGGACACCTGTGTTCTCTGCACTGAGCCTGGGGGATTCCTCCCGGCGCTTGGGTGGGGCAGGTGAGGGCTTGCTTATGGGACCGTGACTGAAGGACTCCCCATCCCCAGCTACTGGCATCTGGCCACTGCCGAGGTGGAAAGGCAGTGACCCCCCAAAGGGACAAGGAGGGCAGCCTGAGTCCACCTCAGGGCCATAGGTCCTGTGTGACCAGAGCAAGGCCCTGACTCCCGCGACTCTGGGCCTGCGCTTCCTCAATGGCCAGGAATGGGGAGCGGTGGAGGATCAGGGAGCACCCGTTTATTTTGGCTTGTGAGAGCTGTGGGTGCCGCATCTGATGCCCAGGATGGACACTGCTCTGGGAGCACGGGTGTAAGAGTCTCCTCTGTGCCCGAGGGAGGCTGCAGGGCAGGGTCCTTCCCAGGCTCCAGGCTGTGCAGCAAGCTGGTGCCCTCAGGATGCTCCCAGAGCCTGGGGGTTCCATGGGCCCCCCGGTCAGCACCAGAGGGGTCCCTTCTCTTGCCACCTGCTCTGCTCTTGCCCTGGGGGGAGAGAGTTGCAGTTGAGTGAAACCACTGCCTCCCCTTTTGGTTTGAAGGTGGCACACTGTGGCCACGTTCAGGTTGCCACCCCTGGTAGCTACATCTCTGGGCAGCGAGAAGGAGGCAGACTGCTGCCACCTGAAGCCACCCGAGCTGGAGAGCAGCTGAGGGTCAGGGCCCCCAGATCCTGTTCTCAGTAACTCCAGCTTCTGCAGAGAATGCAGGAGGTCTGGGAAACAGTGACACAAGCTGCCTCAAACACCACCAGGGAGCTGCTGCTCCGATTTCTATTAAAGCGTCAGGCGTTGGGGTGAGCCCTGTCCCCTGGGAGCGTCAATCGCATGCAGTGCCCAGGGGCACCACGAACCCCTTCCCCTAGCACCGTGGGGTGACATCGGGCCCTCTGCTCTTCCCCTCCCCTCCAGTCAACCCTGCATGTCTCTGCCTCGCTGTTGCCTGTCGTTTCCTCTGGTCCAGCCTGCCTTGGAAGGAAGAGGGGCTTAGGAGCCAATATTCTAGAAAATGCATTTGAGCCGGGGTTGACTAATTCAGGTGCCCCAAGCATGGGTCACAGGCTGAGTTCGTAGACACGCAGAGCCTGGACAGGTCCAGGGTTATGGCTGACCCACCCCGTGGCCTGGTCAGTGGCCTCCAGGTGATGATGACTGTGAGCTGGCGATTGGGCTTCCCTCGAGGAGGGGCTGGGGAAGCTTCTAGACTCCCAGACTTTCTCGGGCTCCAGGTGGGAGCCAGAGCCCTTGCTCTCTGTGGACCAAGAAGTTTTGACCCTTGAGCGTAAGGGTCCGTGGCCCGAGAGGCCACATACTCGGCCAGGTCCGAGCGCCCTCGGCGACTGAGAGCGTGACCCTCTCAGGTACCGCCCCCGGGTGGGAGCCTCCGGACGATCCAGACACGGGCTCTGAGTGTTCGCATCCAGAGGTCTCCCCGTCTCCACGCTTCGTGGCAGCGAAGACCCAGACGAACCAGTCGGGGAAAAAGGCTCCGGCCTCCGTGGTCCGATGCGCCACCCTCTTACACCGCACCCCTCCAGCCACGCAAACCCAGACGTTCCGCACTCCAAATTCAGGATCTCCAGCAAGCAAGACAACCGCAGGTACCAACGGCCTATGTTACCCTCATGCTTCCTCCACTCCCCGCCTTCCTCCCCACCTGCCACAGCTGTGCCCGCGGTCACTGTTCCCTTGCAAGAGCGAGGGTGGAGGTCCCCTAGCTCTCTGGGGCGAATGTGGGTCCCAGCTCTGCCTCCAGCTGGGCTCTGTGACCATGGCGAGCCACCTAGCCTCTCTGAGCCTAGGTTTTCTCACCCTAAATCAGAGGGTTGTACAAGATGGTTTGCAAACTAAATTTTTTAAGTAGGAGAATATCTTTTTCCCAAGTCATGGCCTAAGGGGTTTTAAATTCTTTTACATTAATTGCCGATGTTTGAACATCACGCGATTTTATATGAAACTTTTGATTTCTAGCTGACATCGAAAAGTCAGATCTGGCAGCCCTGGGCCCACGTTCCTGCAGGGCAGCAATTGCCTTGGGTCCGAGCCACCGCTGCCTCCTTCAGTAGAAGCATGAGCGCTCTCGTTTTCCACAGTCCCCACCACTCCCTCCTGCCTCCCCAACGCAGTGGCCTCGTGGCAGGTGCCATCTCTCACTGTGATCACGCTGTTGTCTGTCTCACATCCAGCCCAGTTCATCCGTTTGCATCACCTGCCTGGACCCTCTTGGCATGAGTTTGCATCCCCCGTCTTTCAGAAAACCCAATCTAAAAACTCATTTCTACGAAGCTGGAGCTGCTCTCCGTGAAGAAGAGTGGTTGGCTGGGAGCTCTGTTCTCTTGTCCTCCCTCTACCTCACTGTTCGGGAAACCCCTCTCTGAGCCACAGCCCAGCGGGAAGCCAGTGGATGCCCGCTCCGGTGTTGTCTGAGTCTGTGCAGAAAGGGCTCAGACTCTGGAAGGGTGAACAGGTGCACACCTGCTATGTCTTATCAGTTATCAGGGAGAACTGATAAGACACACGGGTGCTGAGTACCAGCTAATCCAGAATCCTGATTCATACTTGGGTGGAAAGAGCCTTGGACCTCCTACCTAGATATGTGGAATGTAGAGTAGAGTGATGATGTGGTCCTTCGGGGACTAGGGACCTTTCAGATGCCCTCAGGAGGCCCAAAGTCATCCATTAAATGTATAAGCGATCAAACTGAGAACTCATTTAAATGAACCAGGAGGCTGGACCGATGACAGCCATGCGATGAGTTTTGCTTGCCTTTCCTCTGGTTCAGAAGGCTGATCAGGAACAAGGATGTGGTTCTTAAACATGTCTGAAGCTATGCTTATTGTGCTTAGATCTCCTGAAAGGAGAGTAAGTAGTTAATCAACCTTGAAGGTAATGTTTTTCAGGTACTGTGTAGAGAAGAGCTAGTAGCCATTGGTTTTTGGCAGCAGTAGTTATAAATTTAATTAGCTGGTCATCAGGGGCTCGTTGGTGGTGGTCTACTATTGGCTCAACTAAATAATGGGATCACAGCTCTCAGATCTTGCTTTTGCTCTCGACCTTGTGGCTGGGAGATTTTGCACCTGAAGTTTCTGCAGAGAACTGCCTATAGGGGGTGGGTAGTCTGTGGCAGCTCTAGGAACCCAGCGTCACCACCTAAGCCTCCAGGGGCAATGGGGCTTGCCTCTGGCTGCTTTATGTGACCTGGAAGACTGGTGGTGGGTGTTACACCAGCTGCACAGGGCAGAGGACACCAGGTCGTGAGCTGGAGCCTGCATTTTGGAGCTGGAAGTCATCGCTGCCCCCGTCATGCTAGAACAAGGCAGTCCCTCCCGTGCGCGTGGGTTTGCCTGCACAGGGATGTCCCCTGCGGAGCTGCTCACCGGTTTTCAGCCACAGATGCCTGTAGCAGGGAGAGCTGAACAAAATCTGCCTGATCCGCTGAGCCATAGGAGGCTAATTATAAGAGTTTGTAACCTTGGTTGTGCTAAATTGTGCCCATATGCTGGTCAGGCTGCACAAAAATCCGCCACAGATGGGTCACCATCTCCCTGCATGCACGAGGATTAAGATGGAGAAAGGAACCACATCCCTTGCTCCAGACCTTTTTAAAAAGGAAGCATCAGTCCCAAGAATGAAATCTTATTCTGCCATCGTAAAGAGTTAGGAGCTTAGCCCCAGGAACTTGACAACCTCACTTTCTCTGGGTTTTCACCTGTAAAATGGGAATGACAACGTGAATCTCATAGGGCTATTGGAGGATTACATGGATGTAAAGCATCTGGACCAGTGCTTGGCCCGTAGTAGGTGCTTTGTAAATACGAGTCAACCCATTTTTCCTAGATAAAGAGTTAAGGGGCTTTCTTTGCCATTTTACAGATGGTTTCTTGAAGTGGACACATGTAGCTCTCAGTCCAGACACAGAAGAGAGTGTCTTGCTTGTGATGTTGTCAACAGCCTCTGCAAGAAGGAGGCTGCATCAGGAGGCATTGTTGGGGTCGGGGGCAGGGGAATTGAGCAGGGACTATGGGAGCCACCTCTGGCTTCCTTTTCCATCACCCCAGTGATTGTCTGGAATCCCGGCCCCCGCAGTCTGAGCGCCTGCTCTCCTGGAATAGGGTGGCCTGGGTGATAATGGCATTTCCCAGAGTGGGGTTCCCAGAGTCATGATTTTTGAAAGATATTAAGGAATCTCAGATTTTTAAATGGGCTCCGGTGGCCAATTATATTTGGGAAGGTTGGGTTCAATAAAGTTAGATGGGTCTCTCTCCGGTCGAACTTCTCAGAGCCTTTGGTACCCTCATGCAAGTTGTTTCTCGTTGAGAAAGAGGCTGGGTCAGCTGCTCATCCCAGATTGACTTGTTCCCCAAAGCCCTTCTATCCTGGTGCTTCCAGCATCCCCATTGGGCAGCTTGGAAAAGCTGTTCCCTTCCAACTCAGGTATTCTGTCTCAGTGCCTTCTGCAGGTGGCAGTGGGGACTAAACTGGTGTTTCCCACCTGCTTGGACCCTGTCTCTGACTCTGGCATTTTCAGAGAGTTCTGGGAGAAGGCGAGCCACTCAGGAAGGTGCCTCCTGTCAGCGGAGACACCCCAGAAATATCTCAGGGAGCCAGTCCCTTCCCCTGGGTGAACCCTGACCAGACCTCACCTGGTCTTTGGCCTCCCAGGGTGTGGGGCTGCCCCGGCTCTGCCTATCACGACTTCTCTGCCACCCAGGAACCCCATCAGCTCTCTGGCCCCCCTGCTCTGCCAGAACCAACCCCAGAAAACACTCGGTCGTCCTCCCTGCTTCTTGGTGTGGGACCTGTGGCAGCAGAATCTGGCCGAGCAAGTAATGAGTGGCAGGTCGATGACGTAGTGTCACATGTGGCTCCCCAGGGGCCAGAGATGGGAGACCCTAGCCTGTTTGCCATCTACTTGATCAGCTGGACCTCATGTGCGCGCCCATATCCCACACACATCCCCCTGTGCCTGGACCTCCACCCACCCTGGGCACTGTCGGGGAGTCTCCTGGGGTCCTGACAAACTGTCGGGCAATTCAGGCGAGCCTGAGGAGCTGCAGGCGTGTGGTTTGGGCTTCTGGAGCCCCTCCCTGTGCTGGTTCCCCAGCATAGAGCCTCAGGCACTCACAGCAGCCCAGGGGCCAGGGCGCTTCCCTCATCCCTGGCCTCCAAGCCCCCTCTGGCATGCCTCTCCCTTTGGTCCTGTTGCTGACCAATCACCATGGCTTTTTCTTGCTCTCTCCTCTCCCCACCCAGCAGAAAGCGCTTTCAGTCGGAGGGTAGAAGGCAAAGCACAAAACCACTTTGAAGAGACGAATAGCAGTTCCCAAAACTCCAGCGGTGAGTGTGCCCCGTGACGGCCATCCTGCGCTGCCGCCTCCGTTTGCGCTGGGGCCTTTGTGTGCGTGGTGGGGCGGGGTTGTCAGGAGGGGGCTGGGGCAGAGAATTAGAGGGCATCCAGGGCCAGGCAGAAGCAGGAGGGGCCCTTTCTTCCAGAGACATCCCTCTGGGCCTCAGGAGCCAAAAGGACTATGGTCCTTTTTGTCTCTTCCCCGTGGAGAGAGGAACTCCCCTGCCCCCATCGCCTGTGATATATCGGCTCGGATGGCCCCCTCTGAGCGGTTGCTGTGTTTATAGGTGAACGTCGCAGACGTTTTTTCCCAGGAGAGCAAAGCAGGTACAGTAGCGAGAGCTGTGACCTAAAAGCCAGACGCCCCAAGTTCCGGTCCCCCTTTGGACCTGGGACCATCCCAAGGTTCCCTTCTAGCCCCTACCAGCCCAAGTACGTTTGCCGGAGGTTCCTGGTGGTGTTTTGGCGCCCCCTGGTGGCTGCCTCTTACGGGACCCTGGCGGAGCCTGAGAGCACCTTAGAGCAGCCAGAAGCCACTGTCCCCAGCCAGACCCGGGGCCAGCCTGGCGGAGCCTCTGTCCGAGAAGGGCACCGCGAGCTGGGCCGCACGGTGCCAGCCCGAGCAGGGTGTAAAAAAGATTCTGGTACTTCCGTTACATTAAGGTAAGGCATCAGTCACTCACTTTCTCGCTCAAAGTTTAATTCACCAGATTAGGTATTGGCCTGTGCTCAGCACCGTGCCGGGCACTTGCCTGGGTGTACACAGATGATGGACGTGGCTTGACCACCAGTCGAGGGGCTTTATGAAACATCTAGGAGCGCAGACGTGCACGTGGAAGCGTCCTCACAGTGATCTGAGCTCCAGCCGAGGCTTGGCCCCAGCTCCACCATGTCTAAGCTGGTGACTTGGGCTCACCTCTGAATTCCTCCTCTGCTGTAGAGTGGGAGTGGCCCACACGTCCCTGTGGTGGGGAGCGTGTGGCGGGTGCCCTGCAGAGGTTACACACTCACGTGGTAGGCTGTTTGGGGGGTGGTTGTCTTTTTAAGTAAACCAAGTGACTTGATGAGTAAGTGCCCCGAGGAAGGGAGAGAGGTGTGCCGTGGGGGCCCCAAGAATGTTGCCATGATCCTTTAAACCGTAGAGAGCACGTTGACTTTTCCAAACTGCTTCATCCCTTTGAACACTGTCACCCACTCAGCCCCTCCAAAAGGTGAGCCTTAAAGGGATGGAGTGACTGGCCCAAGGACACGCAGGAGTGAGCAGCAGAGCCAGGACCGAAGCCACGGTCTCCTGGAAGCCTTTGCTCTCAGCCAGCCAGGCTGCGCCCCCTGCCTCTCCTTCCACCAGAGCCGATGTTCAGAATGGGGAATGGCGCTGTGAAGCGCTGCCCCCACCGGCAGCAGCACCATTTATTGAGCGCTTACTGTGTGCCTGGCCCGTGTTCAGAGCTGTATGTGTCTCACCTGTTTTCATCCTTACCACAGCCCAGGGAGGGTCAGTGTTATTGTTGTCCCCACTTTGTGGATCAGGACGTTGAGGCCCAGGAGAGGTCGACTGTTGCCCCACGTCCCCAGCGTGTCAGTGGTGGAACCAGAATTCCTGGTGTAGTCCACCTCACCCCATTCTGCCGCCGCCTGCCCGTGAGGCTCACCTGACGCTAGGAATTGCGGGGAGCTGCCTGCAGGGAGAAGGCCTCAAAGGGCAGCCCGCCCTCGGCTGCTCTGGTGCTCGGTGCCAAACACTCCCACCCCGGTGCCAGGACCTCGAAGCAGCTCGCTGTCCTGATGCGGGCAGTCACGCGTGGATATTTTCTCCTTAGTGCTCTGTGGGCTCACTTTTTGAAAGTTGAAGGTGTCCTGGAGGGATGGCCCCGGCTGGTCTCGCCCTGCCCGTGCCCCAGCCCCATCCCAGCTGCCCCCCCTCCTCTGAGAGCCCATCTGGCTCGCGACTTCCTAAGGACAGAAATAATGACAGTCATCTCTGAGCACCAGAACTGGAAGAGACTTAGCTAAACTGTTTCTCTTTTGCAGAAACTGCAAGTCCCCTGATTTCCAATCCTTTCCCTCTCCTACAGAGTAAGTGATGGTCCTGTCGGGGGGCTGGAGAGGGCAAGGCAGGGCAGGGAATGAACTCAGCCAGCCACATGCTCGGGACCTCCCCAGAGCATCTGACCTGGGCCACCTTCCCAGGCAGACCCAGCAGCCGGTAGAGGCACGGGGAGACCCAGCCCAGGCGGGTGGAGGAGTTTGGACAGGGGACGGGCAGAGCCATGACCGTGGGCAGCCTGCCTCTGCCACCCCCAGCCCTGCAGGAACAAGGCCTCCCCTTTCTGGTCACGGGGGCAGCCTCAGGAGGCCTCCTCTGAGCCGCGTCTCCGCCTTCCTCCTGCTCTCTCTTCCTTACGCATCTTTGCTCCCTTCTCTCTGTCTTCATCCTTCCACGTCCCTAAGCCGGGCACACAGAGATGAAAAGATAACAGGCCCTGTGCACACAGGCCCCCATTCCTGTGTGCTCTCATTCTTCCCGCCCTCTTGTCTTCCCTTTCCTGTCTTATCCCTGCTTCTCTAGCTTCTCTGTGTTTCTCCACGTCTCACCCTTTCTCTTTCCCCTTCTCTCCTCTTGCCTGTCCTCCAGGTCCATTATGTTGTTTTTGGTTCAGTCATACATGCATTTGTTCACTCAGCACACTGTGCCATCTGTGTGCTTACGCCGGCCGAGAGGTGGGCTGTGGAACAAATAAGACGTGGTCTCTGCCCCGAGAGAGCTCTTGGTCCGTTAGTGCTGTCCCCAGCACCCAGAACAGTGCGTGGCACACAGTGAGCCCTCGATAAATGCCGCCTGACTGCACTCGGCGGTCTTTATCTGCCCGTCTTCCTGTCTCCATCACTCCTTCTCGCCCAGCTTCTCCCTCACTAGCTAGTGACAGGGGAGCAGACAGGCCCAGAGCCCCGAGTGCACAGCCCACTGTGTGTCTGGGTGCCTAGGTCCAAAGCTGACTGCAGCCCAGCAGAAAGGCATCCAGGTTCATGCTGCCCCTGAAACGGCTGCTCCGTTTCTCCCCGCAGAGCCCTACACGTGCGGCGCCTGCGGGATCCAGTTCCAGTTCTACAACAACCTGCTGGAGCACATGCAGTCCCACGCGGGTAAGGGCCTCGCAGTGGGTGGGGGCAGGGTGCGGGCAGCCCACCCCCCCTCATCCCTCCCACCCTTAGATCCTGCGAAAAGCAGGGATGGCCAGGGCCAGCCTGCCGCCACTCTCCCAGAAAACAGTCACAAGACACGGGAGCCCTGGTTAGTGCATTGTAACTCAGGGTGGTCTGTGCCCTGCAGGGGCAGCTGGCTTGGTGGGAGCACAGCCAGAGAGGGGGTCAGGGCTGAAGAAGGCTTCCGGAAGTTGTGACTTCTTCCTGCAGCCTAGGGGCCAGATAGGAGCTGAGCAGGACAGAGATGTGGAGGTGGAGGTGGAGTGTGTTTTGAGATCGGGTGAGTGGAGCCAGGGGAGGACAGTGGAGAGGGCCCAGCCCGGGGCAGCCTGGGGTGAGCCCTGTCACTTTCATGGTAACACCCTGTCCCACGAAGCAGCTGTCCTCAAACTTGAGCATGTGTCAGTCACCAGGAGGGCTGGTGAAAGCACAGATTTCTAGACTCCACCCTGAATTTCAGACTCGTAGGTCTAGGGTGGGGCCCAGGACTTGCATTCTGACAGGTCCTCAGGCCACACAACCCCAGCTTGTCCAGGGGCCACACTTTGAGAACCGCTGCTGTAGAGCCACAGCTAGGAGTCTGCTGTCTGGACAGCCTTTCCATCAGCTGTTGCCGTCTGTCCAACTGACAGCATCAGCTCCCTCACTAGACCACCCAGCCTCCGATTCTAGGTTTCCGTCACAGTAGCACTGATTTCTGACCTAATCTCTGTTTTAGGCAGGGAGACACTATTTGCTGTAACAGGTAAATCCCACATTCTCAGTGGTTTGCTATAACCACTTCCTTCTCAGCCACATCACAGCCTAACGCAAGCGGCCTTCCACGTGGAGATTCAGGGATCCAGACTCCTTCCTTCACGTGACTCTGTCCTCCCCTGGGTCACAGAGTCCTCTCCCACTTCCTTCTTCACCGATTTAGACCACAAGTGACACACAGAGCACTGCCCAGCTCCAGCCCAACACTCTGCCAAGGGAAACGGGAATGTGGGGGAGGCAGCTCACGGACCCTGCCACCCCCCCCGCCCCGGGTGGTCCTCTGGAGGCATCGGAGGTGATGTGAGGAAGGCACCTGCTGTGTATGGGGGTTCAGTAAAGGCCAAAGAGGAGCTGACCAGGAAAGAGATGGAGGGTTTGTTTAGCTGCTGTTATTTCTGTGGTCACTGTTGTAGTTAGTTATTGCTTGTCTCTCTCTTAGGTTTCTAAATCTTTCATATCACCTTCCAGCCCTGGCTTGACTAGCACAGAGTATCACAGGGCTAGACGCTCTTTAGGCAGGTGCTGTTCTGTTAGTGTGACCCGTCTTCATTCATTCATTTATCCAGCATGTATCTGTTGGGTACCTGCTGTACACTGGGCACCAATTCACATGATTTGGGGAGGGAGGGAGATTATTTATTTCTGATGTACTCATTAAAATCAGTACAGGGACTTCCCTGGTGGTCCAGTGGTTAAGAATCTGCGCTTCCAAATGCAGGGGCTGTGTGTTCGATCCCTGGTCGGGGAGCTAAGATCCCACATGCCACGTAGCATGGCCAAAAAATTTTTTTAAATAATAATAAAATAAAATCAGTGCAGAGCTGGATTGGCTGCCCATGTCATGTAAGTTCCAGTCCTCTCAAACCGATGTGTCTCTGTACCATGTGACCTCAGGCAGGAAACTTTGTCCCCCTCTCTGAGTCTCTATCTCTAAGACAAGGGCACGCAGACCTGCGATCTCCAGCTGCCCTCCTTACACCAAGGTTCCATCATCAGCCATCAGCCTTCCTGCACCAGGGAAGGCCTTGAACGCACTCAGAGCCTTTAGACTTGACCCGGTGGGGAACCAGTGGCCAAAGGTAGAAGGCTGCTGAGGACCACTGCCCGAGCACAGCGCTCAGGCCCGAGACCCCCAGGGCCCAGCCCCCACTCACTACTCTTCTGAAACCCTCTGCCCCTCTGCCAGCTCTGGAAGCTGAGCCCTAATTAGGGAAGCGTCTGGGTGCCAGTGCTTCTCCATCCCTCAGGCAGTTGGGCGGAGGCCATTAACATGCAAATCAAGGATGCGCCTGTGGGGGCCCCACCTCCCCCAAACATCCCAGCTTGTTTTCCGAGAAGAGCTTTGGGCTGCTTTGTTCTGGTTCGGTGCTGGCAGAGAAAGCCTCACCGGCAATCCAGTGCAAAGCCAGGCGGAATCCCAGCCAGGCTGAGTCAGGATTAAAGGATTGACTCCGTAGAGGGAAATTAAGCGTCATGATCTGCGCAGTTCACGGCCGCCGCTGATAAGGGGGATCAGCCTCGAATAACACCAATCTCATTAAGAGGCTGCTGAATGGCACAGGGTAATTCCCACTAATCAACTTCCTTTCTGGGCTGTAGGAAAACCTGCCTGGCCCCTGGTGACAGTTTAGGAGCAGGTTTTGGCAGCAGTAATACAAAACAGAGCTAACACATAGTGAGTGATTACTGTGTGTTGGGCCTGGTTATTGCGTCAGGGCCCCTCAAGAAGCTGGCTGGCATTATCATCCCCATTACGCAGATGAAGAAACTGAGGCTCAGGGAACATAATCGCTGGCTCGTGAAGTACCTAACATTGTTTGAGTTCTTACGTATTAGCTCATTGGATCCTCAGAACCTGCCTGAGTTGTGTCCATGTTAGCTCCCCTTTATAGATAAGGAAACTGAGGTTAAAATGGCTAAGTATAGAACATGGAAGCACATATTTGGGGCAGAAACATTTCAATTAAAAAATACGTATCAAGGGACGTCCCTGGCAGTCCAGTGGTTAAGCTCTGCGCTTCCACTGCAGGTAGTTCCGGTTTGACCCCTGGTCGGGGAACTAAAGTCCCATATGCCGCGTGGCACAGCCAAAAAAAAAAAAAAAGAACTTATCAATAAGAAAATTGTTAGCCCTGTGCAACAAGTATAGGTTTAAATAATTATCATAATATTTAATAAATATAAACTGTTGCCATAATATTTTGCCTCCAAAATGCAGTAGCTCATCCCCTCAACTGCTATCAGTAGGGCAGATGCTTTGATTTTTTACTTTTTTTCCAAGTTATAGTACTGTACTGCTTGTTTATGTTTAGAAGTATGCATTATGCAATTCATTTTTAGTATGCTGCTTCTGTGTTGTCCATTTTTTGTTCTTTTAATAAAATGTGTAAATTTCAAAATAAAATGGCTAAGTAACTTGCCCAAGGCTCTGCAGCCACAGTATCAGACCAGGGTTCTGACCCACCCGTGAACTCCAGAGCCTGTGCTCTGGACAACCACCCTCTTCAGCAGGGTGGGTGGGGTGGAGGATTAGGGATGCAGGAAGGCCCCTCAGAGGTCATCCCTTCTAGTCTCTTTCCAGGTACAGTCGGGGGACCACAGCTAGGTGAGGCCTGGGGGCAAACAAGTTGGCAGCTCAGAGTGGTAGGATTTGGGGATGGCCCCATTTAATTTCTAATCGCTTTGAGCTACTTCACCTCTCTGGGTGTCAGTCTTCTCATCTGTAAAGTGGGCTCGTCACCATTCTCCACAGGCTGGATGAGGGATCTGGAGATGATGTATGTAAAGTATTAAGGGCTATGGCACATTGTAAAATAAGACTGCGTAAGGCAGCTTTCTCCTTTTCCATCTCCTGCTAGAAACAACTGCTTTCTCCTTCCTGCAACTGGTCCCTCCTTAGGAGACAGCCTTTGTTCAAGCTTTGCATCCATTCCTTTACAGATGTCTGTGTATCTGTACATGTGTGAGCATGTGTATCTGTGGTACAAAGGGTCAGCCGCACTAAGTAAACCTTGTTTCCAGCTCTAGCTATAGAGCATTTACTGAGTACCTTACTCATGTAGCAGCCTTGTCTGTGAGATAAGGAGAAAGTTTTTTTAATCAACCATACTAGACATCATTATCTAATTAGAGGTTGAGTAATCCAGATTTCCAGGATTGCAGAAAGGCAGAAAATGAGCAGCTTGCCCAGCCCCCAGCATTTTGGAAAGAGGAGGGGAAACTGAGGCCCAGAGAGTTGAAGTGCCTAACTCAGAGTCGTAATACTCAGCCACACAGAGCCTGTTTCAAATCCAGAGCTTCCAGACCGCTATACTCTAGCAGAGAAAGTCAGTAAGAATGGCTGCTGGTTTCCATTTTAAAATTTGTGTTTCTCGTTTTACATGTGAGGTCTATTCATTAAAGGAAATTGGGAAAATGCAGAGAAGTTACAAAATGAAGAATCAGCCATAAAGCCAGTCCCTTTCCAGCCCCCCACCCTGACAACCACTGTCTGCTGTCTTTTGTTATGGTTTTGCCTTTACTGGAATTTTGTATAAATGGAATTATATGATATTTAGTCTTTTGTGTCTGGCTTCTTTCACTTAGCATACTTTTGAGACTTATCCGTATTGTGCTATGATGTCGGTACTTCTTTTTATTTCTGAGTAGTATTCCATTGTTTGGATATACCACAATTTGTTTATCCATTCCCCTACCAATGGACATTTAGGCTGTCTCCGGTTTGGGGCTGTCATGAATAAAGCTGCTGTGAATGTCCAGGTGCAAGTCCCTGTGTGGACATATATTTTTAACTAGTAGCTAGATACCTAGGAGTGGAAATGCTGGGTCATTTGGTCACTCTGTGTTTAACCTTTTAGGGAACGGCCAGACTGTTTCCTAAAGTGGCTACACCATTTTTACATTCCCACCAGCAATGTGTAAGGGGTCCAATTTCTCCACATCCTTGATAACACTTGTTATTATCTGACTTTTTGATTATAGCTGTTCTAGTATATTAAGTGATATCTTGTGATTTTAATCTGTGTATTCCTGATGACGGATGATGTACATTTTTTCATGTGCTTATTGGCCATTTAAATATCTTCTTTGGCAAAATGTCTATCAGATACTTTGCGCATTTTTTAATTTTTTGGGTTTTTTAATTATTGAGTTGTAAGAGATCTTTTTATCTTTAGATACGATATATGATATACAAATATCTTCTCCCATTCTGTAGGTTGTCTTTTCACTTTCTTGATGGTGTCAAAATTTTGATGAAGACTACCTATTTTTTCTTTCATTCTTCGTGCTTTTGCTGTCATGTGTAAGAAATCATTGCCTAACCCAAGGTCACAAGACTTAACTCATTTATAGTTTTCTCTGTTACATTTAGGCCTATGTTCCATTTGGTGTTCATTTTTGTATATGATATGAGCTAGAGGTCCAGCTTCATTCTTTTGCACGTGGACATGCAGTTGTCCCAGAACCAGGTTTTAAAAGACTATTTGTTCCCGCATTGAATTGTCCTGGCACCCTTGTTGAAAACCAATTGACTGTAAATGTGAGGGTTTATTTTTGGATTCTGAATTCTGTTTCGTTGATCAGTACATCTGTTTTCGTGCCAGTACCACACTGTCTGGATTACTGTGACTTTATAATAGCTTTGAAATCAGGAAGCCTAAGCCCTCCAACCTTGTCCATCTTCAAGAGAGTTTGGGCTATTCTGTGTCACGTAAACTTTAGGATCCACTTGTCAATATCTGCAAAAAAGACAGCAGGACTTTTGATAGGGATTGTGTTGAATCTAGATCAGTTTGGGGGATATTGCCATTTTAACAATATTGTTTTCCAATCTATGAACATGGGATGTCTTCTCATTTATTTAAGTCTTCTTTAAGTTCTTTCAAAAATGTTTTTAGTTTTAAGTGTCCAAGTCTTATACTTCTTTTGTAAATTTATTCCTAAGTATTTTATTCTTTTAGAAGCTATTATAAATGGAATTATTTCCTTAATTTAATTTTTGGAGTGTTCATTGCTAATGTAGAGAAATATAATTGATTTTTTTTTAATATATTGATCACGTATCCTGAAACCTTGCTGAACTTATTTATATAAGTTCTAATAGTTGTGTGTGTGTGCGTATTCCATAGGATTTTCTATACGCGCAGTCATGTCATCTGTAATCTGTAAGTAGAGATAATTTTACTTCTTCCATTCATCTGGATGCCCTTTCTTTTTCCTTCCTTCCTTCCTTCCTTCCTTCGTTCCTTCCTTCCTTCGTTCCTTCCTTCCTTCCTTCCTTCCTTCCTTTCTCTTTCTCTCTTTCTCCCTTCCTCTCTTTCTCTCTCTCTCTCTCTCTTCCTCTCTTTCTCTCTCTCGCTTTCTCACTTTCTCGCTTTCTTGCTTTCTTCCCCCCTGCCCCCCAGAACCTCTAATACATGTTGAGTACAATAGAGTGGGTAGTCTTATCTTGCTCCTGATCTTAACAGGAAAGTTTTTAATATTTAATCATTAACTATGATGTTAGCAATGGGTTTTTCCTTTGTCAAGTTGAAAAAGTTGCCTTCAATTCCTAGTTTGTTCAGTGTTTTTATCTTGAAAGGGTGTTGGATTTTGTCAAATAATTTTTTCTGCGTCTATTGAAATTATGTGGTTTTTGTCCTTTATTCTATTAATATGGTATTGATTTTTGTATGTTGAACCAACGTTGTGTTCCTGGAATAAATACCACTTGGCCATGGTGTATAACCTGTTGTATATGTTGCTGGATTTGGTCTGCTGTATTTTATTGAGGACATTTGTATCTATATTCATAAGGCTTAGTGGACTATAGTTTCTTTTCTTATGACTTCTTAGTCTGGTTTTGGTATCAGAATAATACCTGCCTCATAGAATGAATTGAGACGTGTTCCCTCCTCTTCTATTTTCAGAAGAATTTGTGAAGAGTTCTTTTAACATATTATAGAATTCACCAATGCAGCCATCTATTTAAGGCTGGGCTTTCCTTTGCTTTTCTTTTTTATGGTCAGTGTTTTGATTACTAATTCAGTCTTTTTAATAGGTCTTTCTAGGTTTTCTACTTCTTGAATTAGTTTTGGTAGTTTATGTCTTTCTAGGAATTTGTCTGTTTCATCCAGGTCATCTAATTTGTTGCAGTACTACTGTTCATAGTATTTCCTTATAATCCTTTTTATTTCTATCAGATCAGTAAACTTAAGTTTTTTTAAATGTCCTTTATGAGGTTGAGAAAGTTTCCTTCTCTTCCTAGTTTGCTGAGATTTTGTATCATGGGTAGGTATTGAATTTTATCACATTTTAAAGTGCATTTATAACTATGGAGATGATTTTTCTTGTTTTTTTTCCTCTTAGTGTAGGGAATTACACTGATTGGTTTTCTGTTACTAACTATTCCATTTCTGGGATAAGCTTAACTTACTCATGATGTGTTTTTATTTTTATTTTTATATTTTTTATTGTTGACAGCGTGGCATGCTTAGTTCCCCAACCAGGGATTGAACTCAGGCCACAGCAGTGAAAGCACTGAGTCATAACCACTGGACCGCCAGGGAACTCCCAAGATGTTATTATTTTTATGTATTACTCTATTTAGCTTGCTAATATTTTGTTAAGGATTTTTGTATATATGTTTATGAGGGATACTGGTCTGTAGTTTCTTTTCTTGCAATTTTTTTCTCTAGTTTTGGATCAGGGTAATGACAGCCTTTTAAAATAAATTGGGAAATGTTCTTTCCTCTTCTAATTCTTGGGAGAATTTGTTTAGAATTTGTATTATTCCTTCCTTAAATATTTGGTTGAACTTTCCAGTGAACCCATATGGGAATTTTCTTTGTGGGAAATTATGTAAACTATGAACTGAATTTCTTAATAGTTATAGAACTTGAGGTTTTTTTTTCAAATTTTTATTTATTTTTGGCTGCATTGGGTCTTCTCTGCTGCACATGGGCTTTCTCTAGTTGCGGCAAGTGGGGGCTACTCTTCGTTGCAGTGCGCGGGCTTCTCATTGCGGTGGCTTCCCTTGTTGCGGAGTATGGGCTCTAGGCACGTGGGCATCAGTACTTGTAGCGCGTGGGCTCAGTAGTTGTGGTGTATGGGCTTAATTGCTCCACGGCATATGGGATCTTCCCGGACCAGGGATCAAACCCATGTCCCCTGCATTTGCAGGCGATTTCTTAACGGCTGTGCTATCAGGGAAGTCCCAGAACTTAAGCGATTTAAGGTTACCTATTTCTTCTGGAGTGAACTTTGGTACTTTATATTTTTTAGGGTATTTTTTTTTAACCTCACTTAAGTGGTTGAATTTACTGGCCTAAGGTTGTTCATAATCATTTCAGTCCCATTAATAGGTGTAGCATCTGTATTGATGTCCCTTTTTTATTCCTGATACTAATAATTTGTGTCTTCTTTTTCTTTTTTAATCTTTCTTGTTAGAGGTTTATCAATTTTACTGATTTCTACAAAGAATTAGCTTTTAGTTTCATTGATTTCTCTCTGTTGTGTTTATCCATCTTGTGTTTCATTCATTTCTGCTTTTATCTATCTGTATTACTTCCTTTCTTTTGCTTGTGTTAGACTCAGCTTACTCTTTAAACTTACTCTTTGGATCTTTTGGTGTAGAAGCTTTATAACACTGATTTTTAAACCTTTTTTTCTAATATAATTATTTAATGTTATAAATAACATTTATTTAGATGTATCCCCCAAATTTGAAACGTTATGTGTTTTATTTTTATAAATTTATGTACTTTATTTATTAGCTGCCTTGGGTCTTTGTTGCTGCACATGGGCTTTCTTTAGTTGCGGCAAGTGGGCGCTGCTCTTTGTTGTGGTGCAAGGGCTTCTCATTGTGGTGGCTTCTCTTGTCGTGGAGCTCGGACTCTAGGTGCGCCAGCTTCAGTAGTTGTGGCTCGAGGTCTCAATAGGTGCAGCTCCTGGGCTCTACAGTGCAAGCTCAGTAGTTGTGGCACACAAGCTTAGTTGCTCTGCAGCATGTGGGATCTTCCCAGACAAGAGATAGAACCCGTGTCCCCTTCATGGGCAGGCGGATTCTTAACCACTGCACCACCAGGGAAGTCCTGCAACATTACATTTTAGTGTTTAGTTCAGAACATTTTTGATCTTCCTTATATTTCTTTGACCTATGGGTTATTTATAAGTACGATATTTAATAGTCAAAATTTTTCCAAATATCTTTTTGTTGTTGGTTTCTAATTTATTCAGTTATGGTCAGAGACTATACTTTATATGATTTCAGTATTTTTCTATTCCACTTCCTTTTTCTGGGAATCCAAATATATGTATATTGTCCACTCTCTTTTCATTTATATTCTTTTTTTTTTTCTCATGAGAATAACAATTACTAAAAGAAGAGAGTTGAAATTTCTAGTTGTAGGCTTGTCTATTTCTTATTTCACTTTTCTCAGCTTTTGCTTCATGTGTTTTGATGCTCTGTCATCATCTGCACACACATTTAGAATTATTATTTATTCTTGGTGATGTGACCCTTTTATCGTTATGCAGGGTCTCTCTTTACCGCTGGTCATATTCTTGTTCTGAGGTCTATTTTTTCTGTAATACTATCACAAGCATGACCAGCTTTCTCTTCATTACTGTTTGTATGTTATACCTTTATTTAACCTTTTACTTTTAACTTATCCATGTCTTCATATTTAAATAGGTTTCTTATAGATAGCATATCATGGGGTCTTGCTTTTTTATTAAGTATGACAGGGTCTAACTTTTTGGCATGTGGAGACTGTTTAAATGTAATGTGATTTCATTATAATTGGTTTTAAAACTACCATTTTCCTATTAGTTTACTGTTTCATTTGTTCTTTCTTTATATATAAATTTATTTATTTATTTATTTTATTGGCCATGTTGGGTCTTCGTTGCTGCACACAGGCTTTCTCTAGTTGCGGTGAGCGGGGGCTACTCTTCATTGTGGTGCGTGGCCTTGTCATTGCGGTGGCCTCTCTTGTTGCAGAGCACGAGCTCTAGGTGCGTGGGCTTCAGTAGTTGTGGCACATGGGCTCAATAGTTGTGGCTCACAGGCTCTAGAGCACAGGCTCAATAGTTGTGGTGCACGGGCTTAGTTGCTCCACGGCATGTGGTACCTTCCTGGGGCAGTGATTGAACCCGTGTCCCCTGCATTGGCAGGTGGATTCTTACCCACTGCGCCACCTAGGAAGTCCGGTTTCATTTGTTCTTTATTTCATTTTCTCTAACTTTTTACCTTATTTTGGACTGAGAATTTTTTATGATTCCATTTTTATCTCTACAGTGGATTTATTAGCTATAACTCTTTGGGGTTTTTTGTTTGTTTGTTTGTTTTTTAGTTTCTTTGGGTTTTAAACTATACATTTCTAACTTACCAAGTCTACCTTAAAAGGCTCTTAGCCCGCTTTGCATATTGTGTGAAAAACTTTCACAAAATTTTCTATTTCCCCTTCCTAGTCTTTCTGCTATTGTTGTTGTCATATAGTTTATTTCTACATATAATTACCACAATTCATTGTTGTTATTTTCCAATGAGCAGTCAATTATCTTGTTAAAGAGATTAAAAATGAGGGGAAATGTTTTTGATATCCATACATGTACAGTTTGCAGAACTCTTCATTTCTTTCTGTAGATCCAGATTCTTATTTGATGTCATTTTTTAATACCTAAAGAACTTCCTTTAACATTTCTTATAGTTGCAGGTCTGATTTTTTTTTTTTTTTTTGTCCTTCTTTTACCTCCATTTGTGAAAGATAATATCACTGGATTTCTTATTTTATTTAAAAATTTTTTTTGTGTTTTTTTTTAAATTGAAGTATAGTTTATTTATAATGTTGCATTAGTTTCAGGTGCACAGCATAGTGATTTAGTTACACATACATGCATACATCTTTTTTTTTCAGATTCTTTCCCTTATAGGTTATTACAAAATATTGAGTATAGTTCCCTGTGCTAAACAGTGGGTCCTTGTTGTTTATCTATTTTATATATAGTAGTATGTGTGTGTGTTAATCCCAGACTCCCAATTTGTCCCTCCCCCCTTTCCCCTTTGGTAACCATAAGTTTGTTTTCTATGTCTGTGGGTCTATTTCTGTTTTGTATATAAATTCATTTGTACCATTTTTTGTAGATTCTACATATAAGTGATTTTATGTGGCATTTGTTTGTGGCTTACTTCACTTAGTATGATAATCTCTATCTAGGTCCATCCATGTTGCTACAAATGGCATTATTTCATTCTTTTTATGGCTGAGTCATCGTCCATTGTATAAATATAATTTATATTATACAAATATATGTTCTAAGTATAAATATAATATAAATATCTTTATCCACTCATCTGTTGATGGACATTTAGAATTTTAGGTTGACTTTCTCTTTTAATACTTTGTTCTTTTGCCTGCTGGGTCTCTTGTCATCCTTATTTTTGTTTCCCTGTACTTAATTTTTCCCCCTCCCTGGCTGCTTTTAAGAGTTTCTCTTGTCATTGGTTTTCTATGATACTGTGCCTTGTGGTGTTTTCTTTGTATATTTCTGCTTGGGGTCAGCTGAGCTTTTAGAACCTGTTTTTATGGTTTTCATCCAATTTGGAAAGATTCTGGCCATTTCTTCCAATACTTTTTGTGCCTCACTCCCTTTTTCTGGAACTCCAATTATATGTATGTTAAACTGCTTAGTATTACCCATGCTTCATTTATTTGTTTTCAACCTTTTACCCTCTCTGGTTTTTTCTGGATAGTTCTTTTGCTCTGTCTCCAGCTTCACTGATTTTTTTTTCTTCTGTAGCATCTAAATAGCTTTTATCAGGAGTCCAACTCGAGGATGGAAGATGCCTTAGAGGACTGGGGCAGGGAGGGTGGGGGGGACTCGAGGGGGGGGGCGTCAAGGAAGGGAGGGAATATGGGGATATGTGTATAAAAACAGTTGATTGAACCTGGTGTACCCCCAAAAAATAAAAATTAAAAAAAAATAAATAAATAAATAGCTTTTATCCCATACAGTGTATTTTTCCTATACCATTTATTTTTTTTTAGAACTTTTATTGAGATATAATTGACATTCGATAGACTGCATATATTTAAAGTGTACAATTTGATTTTTTTTTCTTATTAGTAATGTATATTTGGCAAGCGGGGATGTTGGGGTGGGATGAATTGGGAGATTGGGTATACTATTTATTTTTATATTTAGACGTTCTACTTGAGTGGTTTCGTTTTACTTTAGTTCTTTTTACACCTTCCATAGCTCTCCTTATGATATTCATATTTCCCTTTGTATCTTTGAGCATATTTATGATATTTACAACAGCTGTTTATTGGCTGATTCCATCATCTCTGTCCTTTCTAGGTCTGTTTCTATTGGTTGGTTTTTCTCTGGTTATAGGTCATATTTTCCTTCTATTTTGAATGTCTGGTACTTATTAGATGAGTGACATTGTGCATTTTATATTGTTAGGTGCTCGATTTTGTATTTTTTAAAGAGTATTAAATTTGGCATACAGTTTGTTACTTGGGGTCACCTTAATACTTTGGAGACTTGTTCTTTAAATGTACTAGGGCAGATCTAGCGCAGCTCTTAATCTGTGGCTAACTTAGCCCCACAGTAAGGAGACTCTATCCAATTTCTCACGCATTGAGATCTCTCCATGCTGGTTGAGGGGACGCATATGACTTCCCCTCGTGGGAGCCCTGGGAGTCATCCGCCTACTGCATTGTAGTGATTCTGTCCCCAGGCCTGTGGAATTTGACCCTATGCATAGGCAGATTAGCTTCAGCAAAGACTCCAGGGAAAAGCAAAGACTCTGTAGTCTCCAGAGCTCTCTCTTTTTGTAACTCCCTCCTCATTGGTACTTTCCCCTGTAAATTCTAGCTGTCTTGGGCCTGCGTGAACTTTGATCTGTGTCTCTTCAACGGGACTGCTGGGCTCTGCTCAGTTCCCTGCTCCTATGCAGCAACTTGATGACTGCCTCCAGGCAGTAAGTTGTGCAGTCAGAGAGCTCACTGCATTAGTTTCTTTTTCTGGGATCACACCCTGGATTACCTGTCTGAAAGCAGTCATATCATGATTAGTAGTTGTTTGCATCTGGAGGGCAGTTCCCGTGGTCGGTCATCCTTAATGGGCAGAAGTGAAAGTCCCCTCCTCATCTTTTTTTGATGCATAGATCTGTTCATTACTTGTGAATCTAAAATATGTATCTATAAATAATACATATGATGTTATGATTAGAGCTTGCTTTTCATTATCTTATTGCATTTTTCCACGTTACTGCAGTCTATATGACCATCTTTCTAGTGGCTGCAAAATATTCCTTGAGTACACATCCCCAGAGTCTCTTGACTAGTCTCGCAGGGCTGACTGACTATGTATAAGTTGGGGAAGTCTCTTCTCTAGATATGAAAGTGTGGCCTTGACCTCTAAGGCCTGATGCCTTTAATTGAGAAGAATGGAAGAATGACGTCTGGAAACCTTGAACAGAGGCCACTGACTCGTTCACAACTTCAGGCTGTGAATTCTACCTGTAAGATGATATCTTAAGGAAATACACCCACAGCAACAACAAAAGAGCACAGGGAAACAATATTAGAATGTTAGGCAAATAGGTTCATAGCAGAAGAGTAATACTGGAAATGACACAGCTTAGAAACTCAGGACTTGGAGTGTAGTTACGCAATTTGTAGAGTATTGTTCTCTAAGAGATTGTGTGGCCATTTGTGATGACAAGCATGTAACTCAGACCATTTCTGCTCAGAAATGATGGTCGAAAAATGTCAGGGAGTAACCAGGCATAGAGGAGTGTGGCACGTGCCCATCACTCAAAACTGAATGCAACTGCATATGCACAGGTTACAGGAATCAGGGAAGTGCATGGAGCAGGCAGCTAGGAACCAGAGGACCTGGAATGTCTGTCCCAGCTCTACTGCTGGCTTTCTGTGTGATCCTGGGCAAATCCTTTTGTGTATCTAGACTTTGGTTTCCACTTCCTGCATGTAATGAAAGGGTTGAGAATTGTATACTTTATGTCATATACGGCTTTGGTTTTGTTGTGTTCACTTAATTAAGTTTAAAATATACTAAAAAGACGAAAAAGCACACTTTAAAGAAGTGAGAGTGTGAGATGCTTTCGGTCTCTTGCAGTGTAACGGGCACCCCGTCCCCGGTCTCAGAGCTAGAACTTTGTGCCTGCGGGTGTTGGGGGAGCCTCCCAGCTGGCTTCGGAATCCCTGAGCACTTACCCCACGCTAGGCACTGTCCCCAGCTCTTTTCCTGTATTATCTCTTGTTAGTCCTTCCAGCAGTTGTGTGATTATCTTCATTTTTCCAAGTGATGAAAATGAGGCTTTGCAGGCATCAGATAGTTGTCTAAGGAGCCAGGATTTGAACCCAGCCATGAGTCCCAGAGGCCATTCTTGCCTGCACCCACATGCTCTAGTTCTCGCCTTGTGAGCCGGCAGGCCTCTGGCACTTCAGGGAAACACTCTGTTCCCTTTGTGCCCGCAGCGGATAACGAGAACAACATTGCCTCCAACCAGTCCCGATCACCCCCTGCTGTCGTGGAGGAGAAGTGGAAGCCCCAGGCCCAGAGGAACAGTGCCAACAACAGTAGGTCTTTCCCAGGCAGACCCTGGAGGCTGGTGGAAGTCTGGTACACCCACCTCCAGCTGCCCCCCGCCCCCCGCTTGTTCCCCTCTGCCCCCGTCCCCACCCTCGTGCCTCCCATAGTGATGTACTTTCATGCCCGAGACCTCGTTGGTGGGAATTCTGACCTCACAGGATGGACAGAGGAGGCCTGGGGAGAAGTGATCTGTTTGTGATCGGAGAACACAAATTAGTGACAGAATCAGAGTTAGAATCCACTCTCCACAATTTCCCGTCTGCTTTTTCCTGACACTGTAGCCTCATGTATCTTGCTTGCTGGTGACTCCTGTATTAGAGGCCATTCCTATATTGAGGAAGAGGTTAGACTAGTTGGCTTCAGAGGTCAAGGTGAATGACACATGCAGCAAGTATTTGCATACATAGCACTACACTCTATTCCCATGCCTGCTGCAGGCATTACTAATCAGTCACAGAACTTTATTCCTGAGAGAGTGTCACATGTGAAAGACGGCCAGGACCATCAGTTTGTGTGCAGGATGAGATCTATTCATAATTGCTACTGCTAGATGCTTGAGTATTAGGCCGCTGCCAGAGCAGGGAGCCTTGCGTGCCAGGATTAATCACACCTCTCTTTGTGTCCCCCGCCAGCCACAGCCTGTGGCCTAACACCCAACAGCACGATCCCCGAGAAGGAGCGGCAGAACATCGCGGAGCGGCTGCTGCGGGTCATGTGCGCCGACCTGGGCGCGCTGAGCGTGGTGAGCGGCAGGGAGTTCCTGAAGCTGGCCCAGACGCTGGTGGACAGCGGCGCCCGCTACGGGGCCTTCTCGGTCACTGAGATCCTGGGCAACTTCAACACGCTGGCGCTGAAGCACCTGCCGCGCATGTACAACCAGGTGAAGGTGAAGGTGACGTGCGCCTTGGGCAGCAACGCCTGCCTGGGCATCGGCGTCACCTGCCACTCGCAGAGCGTGGGCCCCGACTCCTGCTACATCCTCACGGCCTACCAGGCCGAGGGCAACCACATCAAGAGCTACGTGCTGGGCGTGAAGGGCGCGGACATTCGCGACAGCGGCGACCTGGTGCACCACTGGGTGCAGAACGTGCTGTCGGAGTTTGTGATGTCGGAGATTAGGACAGTGTACGTGACGGACTGCCGGGTGAGCGCGTCCGCCTTCTCCAAGGCTGGCATGTGCCTTCGCTGCTCAGCCTGTGCCTTGAACTCGGTGGTGCAGAGCGTGCTGAGCAAGCGGACGCTGCAGGCCCGCAGCATGCACGAGGTCATCGAGCTGCTCAACGTGTGCGAGGACCTGGCGGGCTCCACCGGCCTCGCCAAGGAGACCTTCGGCTCTCTGGAGGAGACCTCGCCGCCGCCCTGCTGGAACTCGGTCACGGACTCGCTGCTGCTGGTGCACGAGCGCTACGAGCAGATCTGCGAGTTCTACAGCCGGGCCAAGAAGATGAACCTCATCCAGAGCCTCAACAAGCACCTGCTCAGCAACCTGGCCGCCATCCTGACGCCCGTGAAGCAGGCGGTCATCGAGCTGAGCAACGAGAGCCAGCCCACCCTGCAGCTGGTGCTGCCCACCTACGTCAGGCTGGAGAAGCTGTTCACGGCCAAGGCCAACGACGCGGGCACCGTCAGCAAGCTGTGCCACCTCTTCCTGGAGGCGCTCAAGGAGAACTTCAAGGTGCACCCGGCACACAAGGTGGCCATGATCCTGGACCCGCAGCAGAAGCTGCGGCCCGTCCCGCCCTACCAGCACGAGGAGATCATTGGGAAGGTGTGCGAGCTCATCAACGAGGTCAAGGAGTCCTGGCCCGAGGAGGCCGACTTCGAGCCCGCCGCCAAGAAGCCCCGCGCCGCCCCCGGTGAGAACCCCGCCGCCCAGGAGGACGACCGGCTCGGGAAGAACGAAGTGTATGATTACCTGCAGGAGCCCCTCTTCCAGGCCACCCCGGATCTCTTCCAGTACTGGTCGTGCGTGACCCAAAAGCACACAAAACTCGCCAAGCTCGCCTTCTGGCTCCTCGCAGTGCCGGCCGTGGGGGCCAGGAGCGGGTGTGTAAATATGTGTGAACAAGCACTTCTCATCAAAAGGAGGCGACTGCTCAGTCCAGAGGATATGAACAAACTCATGTTTCTGAAGTCCAACATGCTTTAAGACTTCCAGATGAAAAAAAAAGAAAGAAAAAGAAGAGAACGTTAGAAAAAAAAAAAAAAAACAACCACACAACACTGTCGCAAACAAAGAAAGGAATTTAAGTTCTAAACACTGTGGACCTCATTATAAATGCCCCCTGGAAACTTAAGTGCTTTTTCCAGCGTGTGTGTGCACGTGTGTGCAGACCTGCACGTGTGCACCACGGGCATGGACGGCTCTGTGCTCACCTGCCTGGCCGCAGAAGCGTCGCACACGCGTGCACACACATGCTCCCCTGGTGCATGTACGCACGCCTGCTCGTGGGTGCGTGTGCATTAAACTGGGCGTGTCAGGAAAGCTGAGTGTTTGGGAAAGAGGGAAGGTGCTTCACCTCCTTTTCTCAGTAAGGGGGCTTTAAAAGACTCCATTTTCAGGTGTGCAGATCGGTAGCAAACTGATGTTGTGAAATGTTCAGGCAGCTGAGATCTGAAGTGACTTGACGCTCTCTGTCCTTCACCCTGTGGTCCCCCCCTTGCCTTCCAGCCCCTCCCCCAAGCCTTCCTGACCCTATTGCACCCCACCCCTACCCAGCTGCCCTGCCGTGGATTCTCTAAACTGCATCAGATGGACAGCTTCTGCACTGGACTTTGTTCTTGTTCACCTTCAGGGCATTGAGCTGCTGCCTTTGTGATACCCTTGGGTGTCACGGGGCAGCCGCCTTAGAAACACACCTATCTATCTCCCCAAATCAGGAAAGGAGACTTTAAGAATATAAAGCTGACCGTTTGCTTTTTAATATAAGATAGAAAAAAAGGACATTTTTCAAAGAAGTATAGATTCCGTCTCCACTTCTTAATAATTTTTTTCCTAACATTTTAGCAGTTTTTACCTTTTTTTTTTTTCCAATTTGATTTAGACTCTGCTAGGAGGCACTGAATGTCTGTAACTTATATTTTGGAGGGGTTTTTTTTGTTGTCTTTTGATTGCCCTTTTTGTTCCTCAAGTCACACTGTAAACTAGCTCATCTCAGTGGTGTATTCAGTATCCTAAGGTTTTTATTAGCCTTCCCTGTACAGTCCAGTTTTCCTGTATTCGAACAGCCAAGATCATGAACTTGGCTGTACTGTTTGGAGACCAGGAGTGGGGTTGGAGTCACAGGTTTCACAGATGTGGAGGGGTTCGGTGGAAGCCATAGGGAAGCATGTGGCTTAGGAGTTCTCCTGAATGTAAGCAGAAGGCCGCCCTCCTGGCTCGCTGTGTCTGGTACTGCGAATGCCTGATTTCTCTACCCAGAGTGCATTATGCTACTCACCACGTCCCTGACTCTCCCAGCTCAGCAGGGACTCCTGAGTTGATCATGTTCACATCCACCACACCTCAGACCCCGCGGCCTCCTCTCCCTCCCCAGGACCCCGGGGATTCCGGTGGTTCCACTGCCCACAGCCCTGGGGGGTCACCACGCAGGCCTCAGCCCTCCTTCTAGGACAATAGTTGAGCACGGTGCCTTGTGGGCCAAATGACGGATGTCTTGAGGGTGGAATGGCATTAGGCCCCATTCAACTTGATGCTGTGAAAGATGTTTTTAGGCTTTTTTCTCCGTAAGCAGTTTAGATTCCACACACTCAGCCTAAATGCCAATAGGGTGACCTCTTCCCCTCTCAAGAGGTGGCTCCATCAGGACCAGTGCTCAGCCTCCCACCCCGCCTCTCAGTGAATGAAGTGCTGGTGGTCCCCTATCCCCCCGGTGCCCACGGCTGTGGGATAGAGATGCTTAGACCAAGGCAGAGGATGCCCACCATCATGGGGGGCCATTTGCAAGGGCACGTTCTGCCATCCTGGGGGTTGACCAAGTCCACTCCATCCCTTCCTAGTAATAAAACATTGTTCAACTGCGAGATACCTCGACGACAAAAAGCACTGTACAACAGCCCTTTCTCTCCCGGTCCATGGCAGTAAAGTTGGGGAAGTAAAGTTGATTTAAAAACTCAAGGCTTAGGATCATGGACCAGAACACTGTCCCAAGGTGCCAAGCCTGCTCACTTTTGCCTCATGAGGACTAACCCTCCAAGTCTTGGACACACGGAAATGTATCAAAGTGGGCCGTTTCCACATTCACTCCAGCAAGCCATGGTCTCAGGAACCACCATGCCATTTCCTCTCCCGGAGACGTTCTGGGTATTCACTCCACAGCATTTCCAGTTGGGGTCAGGCCGTTGGAGGAGGCTCCACCTGCACTGGGCAGTCACCTCGCGTTGCTTCCTAGAGCGTATGGGAACATCGGCAGACTTTTTGATGAGACTTTTGGGGGCGTTCCAGAAGGTGGCTGCAGGGCTGCTGATGGGTGACGGGTGCCTACAACAAAAGGCTTCCCGCTTTGCTTTGCTGCTGGGGAAGGGGCCGCGACCTGGCGCTCTGAACCACACAAGGAGGATGGGAGCTGCCCATTTTGTGTGGTTGCTGGGAGCCAAGCCTTGGAGCCCATCCTCCCTCTTCTTAGAGCAGAGCTGTGCTGGTATTGGCCTCATTATAGGGCCACTCAGTTAGCAGATAGGCGTTTCACTTTCTTGCAAAGCCATCAGGACCAAGCCCAGGTCTCAACGTTCTTCTCTTTGGAACTTGGGGATGTCTGCCCTCCAGCATGAAAATTTGAGTAAGTCTTACTAAATTCCAGGTATCTAGTCATACGTGTCACCTCCTGTCCTGTTCCTCCTTTCCACCTCATTTCACTCCTTAGGGCTTGGCTTGCTCTGCAGGTGTGATGTGAGTGCCACTAGGTCTCTGAAAGCTGTCTCCTGGGGCTGCCTGTCCAGATAGGGGAACAGGTGGCAGGTAGTCATTTCTCTCCTGCAGCCTCTGGTTCTTCAGGAACTGTTGTTGCCAACAGGAAAGGCTGTACCAAGGTGCCCCCTCTGTCTGCTTTCTCACGCAGGCAGCTCCCATGGTGCAGATCCCATTGCAGTGAACAGCTTGATAAAACCCAAAGATCTCACAGGCCCAGCCGCTGGCCCTTCATCTCCAGCAATATCCACCCTATCCTAATTCTAGCTCAGCCAAAGGATTGAGGTCGGCTCTTTCAATTCATCTCCCGACCCGTAGCCTGGCACTGACCTTCGGAAAGTTTTTGTCTCCTGCCTCCTAGTTCTGTGACCACTATAGACTTTACAGCTCACGGTGGTTGCCTACTGACTTGGACACAACTTGCCTGAACCATGTGATTCCCAGGACAGAAATGTGTCGACATACATGGACCCCAGAGGGGAGGTGGAGAAAACACACCGCCGCTCTGCAGGGTTTTCCCCCTCATCTGAGGTCAGTCGGCTTCACCACCAAAGCCCAAGCCAAGGACCATAGCCTCGTGGGTGGTCCCTCAGATTTGGAGTAACCAGGGGGTCTCAGCTCCACCAAGAGCAGCGGTGCCATCCCAGTCGTGAGCGGATGCCCTTGTGCCGACATGGTTCTTTTTCCCTGTGCCAAGGTCCACCAGCCAGGCCTCCCTCCCTCCCTAGAAACCAGGAAACAAAACAGAGGGGCCACTGGGCAAAGCTCCTTTCTGGTTGCACTTCATCTTAGGGCTCACAGCATAGAAAGCCACCTGCTGCATCCATGGGCAAGGACCCTTCGCCACCAACCCACCTGACAACCTCATGCTTCGCATTCGGGGTTTGGCTCTTGGCTGAGAAAAGGGTGCTGAGGTTTCCTGGTGAGGAGAGGACAGTCCAGTGACACCATGGAGAAGTTCTGGGTCTCCAGATTTCTGGGGAAGACTTTTTTTGACACCAGCTCTGTAGGCTGGCAAGCATCCTCTCCTTCAGTTTGTTCCTTTCCCTCTTGCACTTTCAAGAAACACCAGAGAAAAACTCTTCAAGGCGTGTTTTCCACTGTGAAGCTGACCCTCTGCCTTTAGGGGTCCCCTAGGCTTGCACCTGGACTTGGACTAGACTTCTTGGAAAGTGGGCACCTGAAAAGCTATCAGGGATGCAGCAGGCACTCTTGAAGGCCACAGGCTCACAAGAAAGGTTTGGAATGAACCTGGGTCGCGGATGGAGAAGGGAGGTCCCATGAGAAAGGATCCAGAAGGGGACAGTACCTGGATGTTGCCATGACAACGGATGTGCTTGCAGAGAAGAGAAAAGGAGGCATCCAAGGCACAGCCGGCAGTCTCCTCCTGCCCCGTTGAGCCAGGGCGAGTTCCTAGCTCTGCTCTTGCCTTGGGCACAGTGGCAGCGCCCCTGAGGGAGGGCTTCTAGAAAGGCTGCTGGTTTAGATGAAACCAAGATGCTAAGTAAGGCTCAGGCTGTCCTGTGGGACAGTGGGGGCGGGGGGGAGGGGGTCCTGTCTTGGCCCTGCCAGCCCCGCCTCAGCCCCCTTGTATCCGGCTGGGCCAGTGGGAGAACCGGGAAGGGGCCTGCCCTCTCTTCACTGTGGCTAATGTTTGCTAGGCCAGTTATGGTGAACCAATGATACAGTTTTCCCTCTTCTGTTTCCCTCCCAGTTTCCCCTTTTGAGGGTTTTCTGGAGGATTTTGTTGTTGTTTTTCTTCCTCTCTCATTTGGGTTTGAGGATCGCGGTCAGTGGAGCTCTGCCATTCGCTGGAGGGGCCCTGTGGTTCTGTGCGAAGAGGCACCTGCTCCCGCTTTGACAAGGGTGAAGGGCATCGGGTTGCTGTCTGTTGTATTCATGCCCCCATCACCACCACAGGCGTTGCTTTAAAGATTCAACTCCTGTACAGAGAAGGATTTGCTAAGTTTGCAGCTGGGTGTCAGCATCAGGACCCATGGGGGTCCTCCCCACCCACACGTCCCACCGGGCACCTTGACTCTTCGAACCAAAGTTCCTTAAAGGGGCACAGCCCAGCCTTGTCCGCAACCTCAGGGGCCTGGGATCCCTGTGGCGCTTCCTGACATCCAGGTTGGCAAGAGACCATGTGGTCTGAGGCCAGCTGGAAAGGGGGGGGCTCCTCCCACAACCCAGGTGCCAGCTGGTCCCCACCTGGGACCCTTCCCTCCCACCCAGCCAGGGTGGCCAGGTTCCAAAGTGGTGAGCGTGCTCGTGGACTGGCACGGGGCTGGAGACAGAGGGACCCGCGGGGCTGGAGGCTCCCAGACCTGCCGGGCAGCACGTCCAGGGCCATTCAGATCCCAAGCATCAGGAAAACATTTTGTACAACCATCTGAAGCAGAGATATTTTTTAAAAAGCATAAATTATTTTCAGTTGTTTTCTGATGATCCTTTTTCTTTTCCCCGTAACTTCACGTCCGTGATTCTTTCCCATCAGGTAAATCTTGAGAAAGCCTTGGTGCCCCCTCCCTCCCAGGCCCCACTCAGTAACCATGTGTGTGCACCCCCAACCTTTCTCAGTAGTTAAGACGTTCTAGGCAATACCATAGGCACATCTGACTGTGTCTCTCTCTTCGAGTGCAAGAAACTCAAGTCATCTTAAAAAAAATACAAAAAAAAAAAATTTACAAAAAAACAAACACAAAAAAAATATCTTTTTTAGGCCAGAGTTTTCTACAGGTATTAATGAATATTTTTCTTAATCCTTATAAGTTTTATGTGTTTAATATTTCTTAATACCGGTAGCATTAATTTATACTTTTGTAGCAACACAATATTTTTATAAACAGCCAGTGCTTGGCTCAAGTCTCCACAAGGCGTTTATGCAGGGTTATCTTGGGACCCTGTGTACCATGTACTGTATTTAAAAAAAAAAAAGTTACCTAGTGTCGCCCTTGCTGTGATAATTAACAAAAGACGTTGTTTGCGGTCTCCTGTGTCGTTGGTGTGGATCCAACAGTTCTCCAAGGAGTCACATTGCATGGGGGTTGAGTTGACAGTTCTTGTGATCATGTAAACCCCCAAGCCCAAACTTGAGGGTTTATTTAGGGTTTTCTGTTTGTCCTTTGGATTTTTGATTTCATTTTGTTTTGGTACCGTTTCTCCGTTTACAGCCAAAATCAGTTTTGTGGTGTTTAAAACTTTTACTGATGTGAAATGGAGGAAAGGAACAGAAAAAAAAAAAAAAAAAGATTTTTACAAAGTAATAAAATTTAAAACTGAGCTGTTTAAATGTTGCTGTTTTTATCTGTCTGTTCTTGTCCAAAAGTGGGACATTCCCAGGGAGAAGAGGAAGGTTCCACTTGGTTCCTTAAATCACCAAAAGCCCCAGCCCAGAATTCAGCACCCCCACCCCCCGAATTCTTGCAACATTATTTCCTGGTTGGTTGATGCCAAGGCAAAAAGACATCCTTTTAATGGTTAGAGAGGATCAGTTGCTTAAATGATTTCATGTCAGTGTTGTATTTATGGTTTTACAATAAAACGACCTTTAGGAAGATGGCAGTGCGTGGTGTTATTTCTTGGGTTTGGGCTTGGGCCGTGCCATCCAGGTAGGAGCAGGGCACTGGGGAATAGAGATGGACAGAGGCAGAGATGTCACCTGTCAGGGTGACAGAGCTGGAGTCCACCCCGAGGGGACACTACGTGAGGTCAGGGTTGTCAGCTCCTCGGAGCTCCCTGCTGACCTTGAGCACCAGACCCGGGTCGGTGGTGTCTGATAAACGAGGGAGGGACATGGCCACAAGAAGATGTGGCCCCCGTGGGCCTTGCTCTGGAGCCCTGTCCCGGGGGAGAAGGGATAGATTTGATCTGAGTCCTACAGGCCCAATGCCCAAGGGACATATCCAAGTTCACCTTGGCCAGCATCATTTATGTGACATGTGTTGTGTGTACCGTCCGTTTTCTGGGGAAGAGCGCCTGTGGCGTTCACCAGATTGCTGATGGCATCTGTGACTCAGAAAGTTAAGAATTAGTGGGAGTTGTGGAGACACATTGCAGCCCAGTGTCTGGACACACTGTCCCCAACGCAGTCCGGAGTGGAAAGCCTGCTATGGGAGGGAAGGCACTCTCCATCCCAGGAGAGGTTCAGGCAGAGCCCAGACGCCCGCAGTGGGTGCGAATGGAGCCACTGGTGGGCCCACTGGGCAGCCCGACAGGTCCCTCGGGTGCCCTCCTTCCCCTGTCCTTCTGAAGCTCTGCACAGCATCTCAAGGTGGCAGCCCACCCAGGCCCCCCCGTGGCTTTCCCACAGGGTCCCCTTCCCTGCTGCTCCCTCCCCATTTGCTGGCCACTGAAATCCATCCTCGCAGCCAGCCTCCCAGACCGCTCTCCCTCTGCCTTCACGATGGTGTGGCCTTCCTCCCCCACCTGCCTGGAGTCAGCGCACTCATCTCCGAAGTAAGACACACGTCCAAGTTCGCCTCACACCGCCGTCATGTGCGTGAAGTTTGAAGTGTTGTGTATCATCGTCTGTCTGGGGAAGAGTGTCTGGCTTTGCCAGATTTCCGGTAGCGTCTGTGACTCTAGCCACGTTAAGAATCCGCGCCCTCCGCGGCAAGCTGTGGGGGCCCAGCCGGGTGGACTTGCCCCTCTGCCGGCCTCGCCCCCAGCCTCACACTACAGACACGCACATCAATGCTTGGCTTGGAGAGCTGGACTGAAGGCAAGTCCGGGAGAGAAGACGCCACCAGAAGACAGCTGTGGCCTGAAACGGCGGGGAGGGTGACAGTTTCTCCTAAAGCAGGTCTGCTGCTGCCTGAACAACCATTCAGAGGTAAAACCATGTCCAGCTTTATCCCTGTCCTCAGCCAGATTCCATCAAATCGCAGAGGTGACAGCACAGATCAGCTGTGAGTCTGGGCCAGTTTCCCAGGGGCATCAGCCCTGCCCTCAGAACCCCCTTCTGTGGGAGTTTCCTGCTGTTCAGTGTACCGTGTGGACATTCCTGAGCCAGCGGTTGAAGTTTAATCGAGGAGTTTCTATTGGCTCTAAAACAAAAGTCAGGGGTCCTGCTGGAGTGGGAAGATTCCTCCCCCACCTCGGAACATCAGGATCCAGTGTGGCCAGACCTTCCATACGACTGAAGGGCCAGCCTCTGGATTTTTAAATTAAAAAAAAAAACAAAAAAAAAAAACCCTATGTATCTTTATTAAGCAGCCACATCAATTTTGTAACAGAGTTGAGCGTGACCAGTATCTTTAAGAGATTTGAGGTGAGACTGTTTGAGAATCAGATGAGTCATCAGGGCAGCCACTTGGCTGGGAATGAGTCTGGTGCCTTCTGGGATGAGTGGACTCCTGACCGGGGGTCACACATGTCCTTCAACCCCGTCCCGCCCCTGAGGGGTAAGACAAGGTCCAAAGGAATTTTTTGTAGTGAACGTTTTAGCAGGTGCCATGGAGATAAATGCCTCAAGGAGCAGGCAGGGTGGCAGGCGGGGCTGGTGACCCACAGCGGGGACCCCATCTGGAGGGGGTATCTCAGGCGCAGGATGCAGGCCCAGGGCTGCGGGAGCTTATTTATCAGGAGACTTGAGGAACCTAGGTTTTTATCTAGGAGGTCTATTTTTAAAATGGTGGATTCAGAACTGTAAGGTACCTTATGAACAAAACTCCCATCCACCAGCTGAGCTGAGGCTGGCCGGCCCACCTGTGGCTTCCACCCTCTGGTTTAGGCATTTGTCCTTCAGGTCACTTCAAAATATCTATCTTCAGAGCGGCACCTTCAAATGGCCTGGCCCCTGTGTGTGAGGCCTGCGTGGAGGGCGCAAGGTATGGATGCGGGATGTTAGGATGACAACGTTTGTTAGTTCCAGGCTGGAGAGCCTATCACTCCTCCTTGTCTCCACCCCGACCCTGCCCACATCTGCCCAATGAATCCCAGCCATGCCCACAAACGCTGTCCCTCGAACGGTCCTCTCTATTGGAACCTGGAAGCCCTGAGCTTGGGACTTTGGGGGCAAAAGGGGGGGGAGTCTTTATGTGGTCTGACCAAGAGGGGCTGCAGAGCTCTCTCCACCCAAATCCTTGCCTCTAGGTTCATCCCCTCAACAAGAGCTGTGCAGCTCCCCCTCTTCTTCCTTCCTGAAGGTGTCTTAAGCAAACGGGCTAATGGCGTGAAAGGGACTCTTGACCGAGAGGGCTGCCAGCCCTTAGCCCGCTGGTCACCCCACAGACAAGAGGCGCTGTCCCTGCCCGGGCTTCTGCCGGGGTCAGCGTTCCACTTCAGAACGTATGAAGCTGGGGTTTTCACCCTCGGGAGCAGCAGCAGCCGTCAGGGCTCTGGGAGGATGGAGCTAGCAGGAGGTGTTTGTGAGTCCCATGTTGGTAAATCCAGTGTGTGTGAGCTGGACGCTCCTGGAGTCACACGCTTGGGCCAAGTTGGTGCCCGAGCCGCCCTGGCCAGCCAACCTGCTCTCTTCCTCCAGGGAGGAGAAGCCAGGCCAGACCCAGGGCTTCCAGCTCCAGTCCAGGGCCAGCTGGCTGCTCTGGACACGAGGCAAAGGGCAGTGAACATTCTCCTTCCTGGGCAAAGGACCAGAGTGGGGATCCCAGGAGAGGGGCTCCCCAGGGCCCTTGTGGAGAAACAGCCCGAGGCTTCCCAGCCCCTGGTAGCTGCTGCTGGGGATGTGAACAAAGTAACACACTGGAGGGGGCTTCTCTGTGGCCAAGGACAGGGGACTTATTTCAGGCCCTTGTGGGGCGTTTCCCCCAACCCACCTGAGCACGGTGATTTCTTCTGACCCTGGGTTTCTGAGGGCCCCCGTCAAACCTCTGCCAGAAACAAGTACCCGGAGTTCTTCCCCCTTTTCTAGCTTTATTAAAACGAAACAAAACAATCCCATGTTATATAGACGTGTGATTTATGTTTCATAATTTGCATAGGCAATTTCATGTCCTGAAGATGGTCCTATTACATTTCCAACACGTACAGTTTTCACTTGGGGGGAAAGCTGGGGTTCCTCATGCCCCCTCCCCAGCTCGTGTACCCCTCCCCACCCCCCTCCATCTCATTATACTTTGTGATGAACAGTCAGGACGTGGACTTTCAGGAGTCTACAATTTGATTTTTATTATTGGAACCTACTGTGGGGCCCCGGGGCAGACACTGGCCCTGCTGCCCTTGGCCTGTGGACCTCTGGCCTCTGGGCCGGTCAGTTGGAGAAGCGCAGCAACTCCTCGTCCCCTGTGGACACAGAGAGGCTTGGGGAGTCGGTGCGGGGGTCACCTAAGGGTCTGTGGGTGGGGACGGTCAGGGGATGGGGATGCCTCCTGGAGGAGGGGAGGCAGCTTGGACTGAGTTTAGGCTTGAGCCTGAGGCCAGAGACGTCTGCTTGCGGGGTGACTCAATATCTCCAAAGTGCATTCCACAGAATGATCTGATTTTTTACCTCCTGATTTCCTTTGGGTACCATTTTCCCAGTGGGGTGATAAGGCACAGAAATCTCTAATGGCTGCTATTCTTGTCATCATTATAGCATCACCACCATTATTAGTAATGCTGCTGCTAGATGGCTATGAACCATGCGAGGCACTGTGAAATCTGGGAAGCAGGTATTTCGTCCCATTTTACAAAAGAGAAAACTGAGGCTCAAAATGGCACTCAGTCAGTGTGGCCAGCCTGCACGTGGCAATGCCGGGATTGGAGCCCATTTCTGCCCCACTCAGCCTGTCCTGCCCTCTCTCTGCCCATTCCCGGTCAGCACCTCCCCAGGTGCCCCCACCCAGCTAGGGTAAGGCCTCAGGCTTGGCCCCATTTTACAGGTGGGAAACTGAGGCCCAGAGAGTAGATGGGCTGGTCACCTAGTACAGAGTCCAGAACTCAGCTCTCCAGACCCCACACCTCCGACCAGGGCTCCCCCACGTGGACCCCAATAGCCCCTAGGCCCAGCCTGGCATTGTCGGGCCTCCTACCTTCACCAGGGATGCCACAGTACTCCTTGCACTCCTTCTCTGAGTAGAACTGGTTGCCGTTGCCCTTGCAGCCCCCATAGATGAAGGGGACGCACTTCCCCTTGACAGCATCAAACGCCCAGAGCCGAGTGGAGCCTCGGCAGGGGCCAGGGACTATGGGGAGGTTGCAGGCCTCTGCGGAGTGGGAGGGAGGCGTATAGCATTAAAAATCCTATGATCCCTGACCTGAGACACCCAGCAAAGGGCCTGAGCCAGGGACCCTCTCATCTAGAACACCTAGACCCCTTTCTATAGATTGAGAAACGGGCCCACAAGACGGCATACTTGCCGAGGGTCACCCACACCCAGGGTGCAATTCCCATGACTTCAGGAAACTTGCCCTGGAATTCCACCACTGGAGCACCCTCTCTTAGCTACCTGTTCAGTGGGCAGGTGGTCTATGGGGAGGACAGGCTCCGGGAGCGCAGTGTGAATGGAGGAGGGGCAGCACTCACCCACAGTCCGGCAGGTCTGCAGACACTCCTTCTCCGAGACGAAGTTGTTGCCGTTCCCCATGCAGCCGCCATAGTGGAAGGTCTCGCAGGCCATGGATGAGCCGTTATAGAAATACCTCTCGATCATCCCCAGGCAAGGACCTTGTGAGTAGCCCAGCTGGCAGGAATCTGGGGAGGGGCAGAACAGCAGTGCTTCCTGAGTGCGGACCGTGTACCTGTCACCAGACTGGACACATTAACAGGTATCATCTCATGTAGTCTTCATCTCTGCATTAAGAGGAATGATTCTCATTTTAAAGGTAAGGAAAGGGACTTCCCCGGTGGTCCAGTGCTAAAGAATCCACCCTACAATGCAGGGGGTACGGGTTCAATCCCTGGTCAGGGAACTAAGATCCCACCTGCCACAGCGCAACTAAGCCCGCGCGCCACAACCACTGAGCTCACGTGCCTCAACTAGAGAGACTGCATGCCGCAAACTACAGAGCCCATGTGCTCTGGGACCCACATGCCACAACTACAGAGCCCACATGCCCTGGAGCTTGTGCGCCACAACTAGAGAAGAGAAAATGAGCACACCACAACTAGAGAGAAGCTCACATACTGCAGCAAACGATCCCTCCTGCCTCAGCGAAGATCCCGCATGCCTCCAACTAAGACCCAATGCAGCCAAAAAATTTAAAAAAAAAGAAAAAGTAAGGAAATTGACTCCCTGAGAGGTAAAGTGAATTGCTCAGGGTTACAAAGAGCTGAGATTCAAAGCCATATTTGTTGGACTCCAAACACCCATGCTCATTCCATTCCATAACGTGGGGAGTCACCAGCGACCCAGAGACCCAACACGCCCCGTGTTGGTCTTGTCTCCCCAAAGGCTCTGTAAGGATAGTAGCTGATGATACATTCACCAGCACCCATGCCGGCCAGCCTGGCCTCTGCCTGATGTCCCACCCCTGTGCCTACGCGCTCGTCATTCCTGCCCCTAGAATGCTAGAATGCCTTCCTCCAGAAAACCACACCTGGACACAGCATGAATCCCCCTTCATCCAGAAAGTCCTCCTTGATCACCTCACCCCTCCATTTTCTGAGCTCCCCCAGCCCTCTAGCTGACCCTCCCCTTCTGGGTCCCCTATTTTCTTCCTTGACTGCCTCCTCTACTAGACCAGAAGGTCCAAAGAGATGTGGTTGGTTTGTCTCCATGGCCCCAATGCCCAGCACAGGGTCTGGGGCAGAGCAGGGTCAGGATTCAGCGTTTGCTGAGAGAGTTGGAGAGTGTTTTATCAACTACACAAAGCATTCTCATGCCCTTGCCCATGTGCTCCCACAAGAGCCCTTAAGGTCAGCTCAGCAGGCTGTTATCCCATTGTGCAGATGAGAAAACCAAGGCTAGGAGGCCACATAGTAGTACAGACAGGCCAAGAATTCACTTCTCATCATGGAGCTGAGACTTCCTAAGCTCAGGGACCATGCCTCACACTCCTCTCTCTCCCCCAACAACCCCTGGCACAGGACAGAGTACTGGATTTGCCTTTTCTAGGCTCAGTCCTTGATTCTAGCAGAAAAATAAGAAAGACTCATGATGATGAGGGCAGCTGGAGTGAGCCAACTGTGGGCCCTTCCTCTCTGGAGTGTGGCAGAAGGGGATGAAAAAAGGGGGTGATCATTACCTTCTTTCTTGTTGAAATCAGTTACTATTTGTCCAGCTCCTGATCCTTCTTCTTCCTGGGGCAGCACAGCCCGCCGGGCTCTCTGGGGGAAGAAAAAGAAGAAACTGATGCAGGGACCTAGCCACTGCTGCCTCCCTGTATCCTTGGAATATATAAACAAACCATTTGCTTTGGGGATCAGGGTGTAGACAGAAGGACAGTTACTAGATTGGTTAATGGCCTGTTTTCCCAAAAGCATCAAACTGAATTCCGGAATAGGTATCACAAGATACGTTTCTGGTCTGAAATGAAAAATCAGAACAATACCTACATATCCAACTTCCAGCCGAAATGCCCAAAGGAATATAATAATGGAAAAGAAATCTATCCCAGAGTTGGCAACCAGGAAAGGGCAGCATTCCCATTCTAGAAAGTAAAAGGCATTGCTATACAAAGGAGTGTGAGTGTGACTGGTTTGCAGGAAGGTCTGACCAGACCATCATTAGCTGCTTACAAAGGAAAAGTCAAGTAGAGAGTAAGAAGGGACCCCAAGATTGACCCTAACACTCCTAGCTGGGGGCTTAGGTGGGGGAGGGCGGAGGGGACTGCAGAGCAGGGCAGGCTGCCAAAGCTGTCAAAGGGATCTCTGGGAGTAGAGTCCACTGAGGCAGAGTCCCAGGACAATTAGAGAAGGGTGAGCAGGGACACTGCTGGCCATCAGGCAGTCTTCCTGTCCACAGGTGAGACCTGGAATCTGAAAAGATTAAACTGTAGTAACCTTCAACTTTTCCCTTCTCCTTTTAAGGTGTAACTAAAACTGTGATCAGGGACTCCCACTGTCTGCCAGAACCCATCTCAAGCTGGTTGCACATAGGTCTCCCTTGGTGAGGATGAAAGAAAAGAGAAAAATCATGGAACAAATTAAATAATGCAACTGCTCAGAAGAATCAGACTGAGCTGGAGAAATATCTCCACTAAACACAGGATGTCAGTAAGAAACAGGAGAAAACTTCAACCATCAATGAAGTTCAAGATGGCATTGCATCAACATAACAGGAGCCCACAGTTATGTACATGGATAATATGGGAGAAGTAGAAAGTTACCAGAGATGGAAAAGATTTTGTTGAATTTAACCACACAGTAGAGGTAATACACTGCACTTTAGAGATTATGAGAAACAAATTCACAGATTAGGAATTCTAGAAGGAGAGGCAACCAATATAGAAATAATGGAAGAAAAGTTTTCCACGTTGAAGAAGGACTTGAATTGCTCAATTATAAGGGCTCAAAGGGAATGAGAGAAAATTAATGAAGAGTCCTATCTAGACATTTCTTAGAGACAAAGGATAAAGGCCCTAGTAGTGGCTCTCGGAGTAAAGGAGAGCATTTAATGACAGAAGTGGCAGAGCAATATCTAAAGGTTGTAAGAAGGAGAAGATTGTAACCTAGGGATTCTCCACTCAAACAGGCTGTTGATCATGTGATAGAAACACAGAAAGACATTCTTAGACATGCAAAGATCCAATAGTTTTCCACCATGTATCTTTCCAGAAAAAAATTACTTACAAAAATATTCCCACCAATTGAGAAGGGAATCTAAATACAAAATAAATGGATGATGTGGTTGAAAAGATATGATAGTAAACTAGAAAGCCAATAAAGGGATTCCCTGCTGGCACAGTGGTTAAGAATCCACTTGTCAATTCAGGGGACACAGGTTCAATCCTTGGTCCGGGAAGATCCCACATGCCACAGAGCAACTATCCCTTGCGCCACAACTACTGAGCCCGTGCACCTAAAGCCCGTGCTCCGCAACAAGAGAAGACACTGCAATGAGAAGCCTGTGCACCACAACAAAGAGCAGCCCCCACTCACCTCAGCTAGAGAAAGCCCGCATGCAGCAGCAAAGACCCAACACAGCCAAAAATAAATAGATTTATATTAAAAAGAGAAAGCCACTAAAATAAAGAGTTGAAGTCAAATTGTTATTAAAATGGTCATTCAACTTAATGTAAATGTTAAAAGTAATTCTCCAAACGAAAGGTGGAAGATATAAACATCAACCTCAGATTATATCCACAAAAATGAGGATGTGGGAAGCCTGGAAGGAAGAAATAAAACATGAGCTGCATTTCTCTCTTTTGCAAGGGAAGTCATCAGTTATTGTTTCATTTTTGAAGTGGATGCATAAGCACAGATTCCGCTGAGATCTGGATTAAGATGGCAGATTGAAATTTCCCTCAAAATTACCCTCTCCAATACCTAACCGTCAGCAAAAGAATGAATTCAGAAATCCCAGCCCCCAAGTATTCATCAACACCACTCAAATGAGGAAAGGGGCACAGTTTAAAGGAAAAACTAAAGCTCTTGATCGAATAACCTGGAGCCGAAAAGGAAGGTCAGCAAGGTTCCAGCCTTGGCAATCATCAAATTTCTGATAACTCTCCCTCATGCTCCCAAATCCTAAGAGAAGAGAATTGAGGGGAACCCTATATTTTTCCTCTTCCAGTAGAGGAGTAGTGAAAATGACTGCTGGGGAAAAAAGAGAAGACTAGACTAAAGGCTGGCTCTAAGGGAAGGTTCTGGAGCTACACAATCTAATGCTCACAGCTGTGTTGCTGTGGGGCAGACACCTGGCTGCCAGCCCCGACCAGGTGGAATGAACCCCCACAGGGTATTTATCAGTCCTTCCAAAGAGGATGCAAAGCGAAGTCATGCCAACCAACCCTGGACTTCAGAAAAGTGGACAGAACACAAAATACCCAGACTTAGGCTAAAGTTGGGTGAGAGGGGACTGAGCTCAAATTTGTGGGAAGAGGGTCCAGGGATAAACGAAACCTCCACGCCAAACTTCTGTTTATTCTGATATTCTGTATATCAGAATAAACAGAAAGTCTGGCTAACACGGACTAAGCAGGAGTCAGATAAAAAGAAGTGCTACAGAAACTATCCAGACCCACTTCAGAAATGAATGAATAAGGAGCCGGAACTAGAGAAAGACCCCAAGAGTCTGGTGGTGGACAAGGTCATGAACAGCTGAGTCCTTCCGTCTGCAAGGGATTTATGTTCCCAGCTACTGAAGTGCTGCTGCCAGACAGCCTTCTGCTGTCAGCCCCTGATGGAGACTACCTCAGCTAAGGGAGCCCTCTCATTCAAGGCCATGCTCCCTTCCCAGGCTGATCATCATGGGGTATTAAGGCCCCGCCCCTTGGCCCCATGATGGGACAACTCCCAAGGGTCAGAGCTCCCTATGGGCTTGGTTGAGGCATTGTTGTGACTGCCCTGAAGCTCTCCTTCTCCCTCTGCCCAATCCTCCCTTCATCCCTTCCTTCCACAGGTGTTGATCTAGGGAACCCAGCCTAGAAGAAAACATAACTCAAGAAGCAGAAGGAAATTCCTCATTGGCCTCAAGCTATAGAATTACATAATAAGAACATGCATGTATGAAGACAAGACTCAAAAGGTGAAATGGTAAATGCTGACAGAGTAAGATGAGAAGAAAGAACCCGGGCGTAAATAAACAAATTGAGACACAAAGCAACATCAGAACAATGTCAGTTCAGAGCCTGTGAATAAACAAGGAATGGCGATGAGCAGAACAGATGCTGCTAAATGGAAGGGCTCATGTAGAAGAGAGACTGGTGATAACCCCAATGGATGTGGATGAAAGCAATTTGAGAGAAACTGGTACACGGGTAGCAGACAAAGATGCTCGAGGAAAAGAGAACAAGTGTTCCCATGATGGTAAAACCCCCAAAGGGAATGGAAGATGAATTCCATATTGTTCAAGAGAGTTTCCTGAAACACAGAAGAAATGTCATCTGTGGTTGGAAAGAGCACGGCGTATCCGAGGAAATTTTGATATAGACTCTCAGCCCCAAGACATGTCCTTGCTAAGATGATGACTTCTCATCAAGGAGAAAGTTTGTCCAGGCATCTGGGCAGAGGAAACAGATTGCTTCTGAGGAGAAGCAACATCAGGTTGACCTCAGGCTTCCCCACCACGATCATCAGTGCAGGAGAAGATGGAGCAATGCACACAAAGCTTCTCCTGAGGGAAAGAAAACATGACCTAAGAATATGACACCCAAGCGAAATGTCATTCAAGGATGAAGGAAACAGGCAGACATTCTTAAACAGGGAAGAATTCCAGGATTAAAACACCCACGGACCTTCCTCTAAAACAGCACTTGGTAAAGAACTGGCACTAGGAGGTTAACAGAAATAGTAACTCAGGAATGGAGAGGCTGTGCTATATTCACTAAGGGTGAATGTAGAATCCATTAAAATATAGAACTATTACTAAATGTCTGGGAATTGCAGCGACGGAGCAGAATGGGGATGGTATCAATCCAGACAAAGTAAAAGGGAAGAGGAAATGGAACCAAGTTTGAGAGTGAAGACATCCGTCTTCCAATTCTTGGAGACAATAGATACCCTCTAAAAGTATACATTAGTTCCTAACCTTGACTTTTCTCTGAACTCTGTCTTTTACTTATTATTTTTTTTGAGGTACACCAAGTTCAATCATCCGTATTTATACACATATTCCTGTATTCCCTCCCTCCCTCAGCTCCCCCCCACCCTCCCTGTCCCAGCCCTCTAAGACATCATCCATCCTCAAGTTGAACTCCCTTTGTTATGCAGCAACTTCCCACTAGCTATCTATTTTACAGTTGGTAGTATATATATGTCTATGCTACTCTCTCACTTCGTCTTAGCTTCCCCTTCACCCCCCACCCCCCCAAACCTCGAGTTCTCCAGTCCATTCTCTGCATTTGCATGCTTGTTCTTGTCTTGTCACTGAGTTCATCAGTACCATTTTTAGATTCCATATATATGAGTTAACATACAATATTTGTCTTTCTCTTTCTGACTTACTTCACTCTGTATGACAGACTCTAGGTCTATCCACCTCATTACATATAGCTCCATCTCATTCCTTTTTATAGCTGAGTAATATTCCATTGTATATATATGCCACATCTTCTGTATCCATTCATTTGTTGATGGGCATTTGGGTTGCTTCCATGTCCTGGCTATTGTAAATAGTGCTGCAATAAACATTATGGTACATGTTTCTTTTCGGATTATGGTTTTCTTTGGGTATATGCCCAGTAGTGGGATTACTGGATCATATGGTAGTTCTATTTGTAGTTTTTTAAGGAATCTCCAAACTGTTTTCCATAGTGGCTGTACCAACTTACATTCCCACCAACAGTGCAGGAGAGTTCCCTTTTCTCCACACCCTCTCCAACATTTGTTTTTTCCAGATTTTGTGATGATGGCCATTCTGATGGGTGTGAGGTGATACCTCATTGTGGCTTTGACTTGCATTTCTCTGATGATGAGTGATGTTGAGCATCTTTTCATGTGTTTGTTGGCCATCTGTATGTCTGTATGTCTTCTTCTAACCTGGACTTTTCTTAGAGCATTCTTTAAGAAATAAATCTCTTGCAAGAAAAAATATTTACTTGAAAGTCTTTTAAGCCTTCAAACTTCAGGGTTTTTTTTTTATAATTCAAATAAAGCCACAATGAATGCCTTTTACAATTCAGAAATAGCACCTGGACTATAATTCCATTTAATAACAGCATATCTAAATCTGTGCCTTTATCTACCCAAACTTCCTTCTATTTTGCCCCTCTCCAGGTATATGAAGGTCAAGATTCCTGGAATAATATGAATGCTGGTAGTTTCTGGGTGGTGGAATTTTTAAAAACTTATTTTGTATACTTTATACTGCCTTCTTTTAATTCTTTATAATGAGAAGATGTTAGCTTTATAATATTAATGGTAATTTTTCTTAAAAATTGTGGAAGCAAAGAAATACGTCAACAGGGATAATTCTATGTGGGAATAAGGACATTGTTGTCTTTTTTGCTTTCTTTCATTTTTAAAAATTTTCAAGAATATGTTTCTAAAGTAAATATGATGTGTATGTATTTATATACACGTACACATATATATATATACATACACAGCAGTAGTCTAAATTAGGATACATAATTTCCAAATAATCAGAGAAAGAAAAATGAAGACAATACGGCAAAAGGCAGGAAAATAAAACAGAAGAAGGAAGTCCCCCTAATCAAAAGGCAGCACACGAGAGGCATTGGTTTGAGAAGCTGCTTGCTCTTGGGTTTGTGTTTTTTTAGGGAGATCAATTGACTTTATTTTCATTTATTGAGTATCGAGTATCATTATCTCATTACTGAGTATTTCACTGCTTTTGGCACGATGCTAAGACCTTTTCTTAGCATGTCACTGGATTCTAGCTCCTGGAAGGTAAAGGTAATCCCCCTACTTCACAGATGAGGAAAGTGACATCCAGATGGGGCCGCAACTAACCCAATGGCAGAACCGAGATTGAGCCCAGGTGGGTCTGACTTCAAAACCCATGCCCATCGCAGCCTTCTCTCAATGACCCCACCCACCATCACAGCAGGGCCTAAGCGGGTGGGGGGAGGATGGGGTCGGGGACAGAGGTACTCACCAAGAGCGGAGTGAGCACTGGCTCCTGCTCCCCAGGGACACACTCACCTAGGTCAGAGGACGAGAGAGCGGGAGATATGACCCTGACATCCTAGACCCAGAAAGGCTCTGTGTCTTCCGCAGCGCTGATGACCACGTGTCAGGCGGGACCCGTGCTGGGACCCTTCTCATGCATTAGCCCACTTCATGGACGGCTCCACCCACGTGGCTTGCTGAAGGTCACTCGTTGGAAAAGCCAGACTGGTGGCTGCACCATCATCACCACCTGCATCGTCTCCACCCCCCACCAGCATTTCACGGCTGACAACTATTGAGCACTTACTAGATACCACGTGCGGCGCTGTTGTATTTACTGGCTTTATCTCATTGACTCCTCACGGCAACGTCTAAGGGAGGCATTATTGTCCCCATTCTACAGATGAGGAAATGAGTCTCTGAAAGGGTAACCAGCCAGACCACCCAGCTCAATGTGAACTTCTGTGCTCTAAATCCGGGGCCCAGGTCCCTAACCCCAACACTCTCATGCCTCCCAAGAGGTAGTCATGGATTCTGGCTATAACCACACTTAAGGCAGGTGGCAGCAGAGTGAATGCTGGGCTGGGTCTCGTCTCAGCTCTGCCAGGTACACGCTGTGTGCCTTGGAGCAAATCCAGGGCCCTGAGCTGCCTTTTCTATAAAAAGGGGTGGGGGATTGTACCCCAGCTTATCTCAGAGGGTTATGGGAAAGACCCAGGGGCTGGGAAGATGTTCTCTGGGGGCCGTGAAGGATGACGAGGGGACAGGAATGTGAGGTGGCGGGGGGGGGTGCCGTTTACCTCTGTCGGGCAACGTGACGATGGCGTCCTCAGGGATGCCTACACCCAGGGCAACCTCCCTGAACTGCTCCAGCAGGCTTTCCCGAAGCTGTGGCTGCCGCCCTGCAAGTGGGAAGAAGGGGAGGCACCTAGAACCACAGGTGCCTGGGCCGGCAGAGCCTGAGGTTATTTTGCTCAGGGATTTTCATTTCAGGGAAGTTTGAAAACTACTGGTCCAATTTGGCCTCTTCAATACCCTTATGGAAAGCTAAGCTCCACAAGAGGAGGAAGTGCCCCTCCCAGGCTCCCCATCCGGGGTTTCCCAACTCCCCACACAGCGCTCTTTTCACTGGTTCTTGTAAGGGCCTGGAAGCTCTGGAATTCTCTGGGTCTGGAATTTTCAAGATCAACAGAAGAGGGTTCTACCTCAAATGGGAGACTGAACTCTACCTCCTCCAGAGAGAGTAAATGTTTCCACTTTCCTGTAACTGGAGTTTTGTCAGAAGGGAAAAGCAAAACTCCCTGCTCTTTCCCACTCCATTTCCCTGAATCACGGGTCTCCTCCTACCCCCAACTCCAAGGAGTGTATCCTGTTCCAGGCCTTTACCATAGAGCTTGGCAGTGATGGTGGGTCCATGGCGGCGGCTGAATTTTTTGGTCAGAAAAATGGCATACTCGTCATAGTTGGTGTGGACCACGTAGGACTCCATGCTGATGTTCCATTCTGATTGGATGAGGCAGGAAGATAGAAGATCAGTGTTCAGGAGGCTTCTAGCCTGAGATCCTTCACCTAATCACCCACACATCGTCTATTCGTCCATCCTTCCATCCATCCATCCCTTCCATATATTCATTTATCTATTCATCCATCTTCACTCTCTCTCTCTCCATCCATCTCCTCCATAGATTCTTCATTAATTCATCCATCATTCCATCCTTCCATCCTCACCATATATCAATCCATAAATTCATTCATTTTCCTTCCTTCCTTCCCTTCTTTTTACTTCCTTCTTCCCTCCATCCATTAATCCATCAATTTATCTATTAAATGACTGATTGATTACCCCACTAATCTACCATCATACGCATATTCAGTTACCATTTTTTAACTCTCTCCTTTACTTATCCAACCATTCATTTACCCAAACATTCAACCCCTGACATGATTATTTGATGCATGGAGCAAATTCAATAAACATTTGCTGGATTAATGGATAAATTTCAGCAAATCCAGGTCCCTCTCTCACTTAGCACCATACACACTGTATATGGTAGATGCTTAGCGAATTTTTATCAGCTGATTGCAGACGCCTAACATGAAGACTGATGAAACCTTGATGTTACTCTCAGCATTCAGCACCATCACTCCAATTCTGGATGAGCATGTGCATGCTGGGACAGGGGCAGGGGGGAGAGAAAAGAAAGGAGAGAGAGAAGGAGAAGGAAGGGGGGAATTTGGAGGGAGGCTAGATGACGTCACAGAAAATGGGAGGAAAGGTTGTAGGGGCAGAGAGCACTGAGGTGGAAGGAAAGAGAGCTTAAGACATCAGGTATTCTTCAGCAAAGGAGAGAACTGAGGGTGTCTCCTTTGACTCCACTTACTGGATTTGTGATAGAGGAACTTTCCATCAGTGTCTGTTTTCTCATAAGCCCCAGAGATTGCCTCACAGACACCTTTCCTGGAAATGAACAAACCAAAAGAAAGGTAACTTCTGGCAGAGACCTTGGTCCTGACACCCCACTCTCCTGCAGGGTCCTTCCAAATGCCTTTTTTTTTTTTTTTTTTTTTTTTTTTTTGTAATTTGGAAAGTGACATTTCCAAATATCTGGTTTAATTCTCACACTACCCCTGGGAGATACCCATTGTACATGAGGAAACACAGGGACAGAGAAGAAAAGGAACGAATCGATGCCATTCTCTTGGCAAACCCAGAACTAAAAATCCACTTCCTTAACCAAATCTGCACGTTATACTTACGGGCTAGGAAGTCAGAATGATGAATTAACACATTACTTCATGTATTACTTTGTGTCTCTCTTGCCCCCTTTTCCTCATCTGAGTCACGGAGATAATGATAGCTTCTACCTCACATGATGGTTGTGAGGGTGCAATGAGATATTATACGCAGAGAGCTTAAAGTAAGCACTAGGCACGTATTTGCTATTATTGTTGCAATGATTATTATTGATCTTAATGTTTAATGAGCAGCAGCTATGTGTCAGGCACTGTGCTACATGCTTGGGATACAGAGGAGGGCAGGACAGACCCTGTCCCCTCATGGAGCTTATAATCGAATGGGGTGGGTGGGCAGGCCAGGTGCAGATGCAGTCAGTGTGATAACTGCCACATGCGGGGGGCGGGGGAAGCAGGAGGTGCTCCAAGAGCACAAAAGAAGGCATGTAACCTGAACCTAGGTGGGGGGGGGGTGGTCAGGGAGGACTTTTTGGAGGAAGTGACAAAGAACCTCAGTCCTGAAGGAGCCATAGGAATTAGTGCAGGGAAGTGGGGAGAGATTTTCTGGGTAGAATAAACATCTGATGCAAAAGGTCCAGCGGATGGAGGGTTCCAGGAACTGAAAGAAGGTCCACTTGGATGGGTCACAGAGTACATGGGAGAAAGTGGGACAGGGAATGTTGAATGCTTGGGGGTCGGGGGGTGCTGGAAGGCCACGTTTAAGGGGTTGAATTTTATTTCCAAGGGCAATAGTGAGCTCTGGAAAGGTTTAAGCAGATTTGAGTTTTTGAAAGGTCTTTCTGGTTGCTGGGTGACGAACAGATGGGATGGAAAGTTGGAGATTAGAGGTGGGGAGAAATGTAGAGAGGCTACTGTAGACAACCAGGAAAGAAAGGGAGGTGGCTTGGTCCAGGGTGGTAGCTGTGAAGAGGGGAGAAGTGAACAGAGTGGCACATGAAAAGCTGCTCAACATGGCTAATTATTAGAGAAATGCAAATCAAAACTACAATAAGGTATCACCTCACACCGGTTAGAATGGGCATCATCAGAAAATTTACAAACAATAAATGCTGGAGAGGGTGTGGAGGAAAGGGAACACTCTTGCACTGTTGGTGGGAATGTAAATTGATACAGCCACTATGGAGAACAGTATGGAGGTTCCTTGCAAAACTAAAAATAGAAATACCATATGACCCAGCAATTCCACTGCTGGGCATATACCCAGAGAACACCATAATTCAAAAAGACACACACACTCCAATGTTCATTGCAGCACTATTTACAATAGCCAGGACATGGAAGCAACCTAAATGTCCATCAATGGATGAATGGATAAAGAAGATGTGGTACATACATACAGTGGAATATTACTCAGCTGTAAAAAGCAATGAAACTGGGGCATTTTTAGAGACATGGATGGACCTAGAGACTGTCATACAGAGTAAAGTGAGTCAGAAAGAGAAAAACAAATATTGTATATTAACACATATATGTGGACTATAGAAAAATGGTACAAATCAACCGGTTTGCAAGGCAGAAATAGAGACACAAATGTAGAGAACAAACATATGGACACCAAAGGGAAAAGCGGGGAGGGTTGTGGGGGGAATGAATTGGGAGACTGGGATACCAAATTGTACACTCTAAATATATGCAGTTTATTGTAAAAAATAAACAAATAAAAAGTTAAAAAAAAAAAAAGACACACGCACTCCAATGTTCCTTGTTGCACTATTTACAATAGGCAGGACATGGAAACAACCTAAACGTCCATCAACAGGTGAATGGATAAAAAAGATGTGGTACATATATACAACGGAATATTACTCAGCTGTAAAAAGCAATGAAACTGGGACATTTGTAGAGACATGTATGGACCTAGAGACTGTCATCCAGAGTGAAGTGAGGCAGAAAGAGAAAAACAAATATCGTATATTAACACATATATGCAGACTATAGAAAAATGGTACAAATCAACCGGTTTGCAAGGCAGAAATAGAGACACAGATGTAGAGAACAAACATATGGACACCAAGTGGGGAAAGCAGGGAGGGTTGTGGGGGGAATGAATTGGGAGATTGGGATTGCCATATATACATTACTAATAAGAAAAAAAATACCAAATTGTACACTCTAAATATATGCAGTTTATTTTATGTTAACTTTATCTCAATAAAAGTTCTTAAAAAAAAAAAAGTGAACAGACTGGAGGGATTTCGAAAGAGCATGGACAGGGATTGGTGATGGATTGAATGGCCATGGCATCGGAAAGAGGAGTCTAGGACGTGCCCTCCCACCTAGCTTTCCAGGATAGGGGGGTAGAAGTGCCCTTACTAAGCTAAGGGACACCCACGGAGCAAGAGCAGATTGGAAAACAGGCACAGTGTTGGGGGCATTGCCCTTGAGGTATCAGTGGGACGATTAGAAAGGGATGCCCTGGTGAGGGCAGCAGAGAGGTCTGGAGCTCAGAGGCGTGTCCTGGCTGGAAGTAGAGACCTGTAACTTTCCATTATGGGGTGGTAACTGAAGCCAGGATGGGGGTGGGTCCCGGTCCCTCTCACCCCTCCCACCCTGTCCCTGGCTCACCGCCAATGAGTGCTGGTCATGCTGATCTCCCTGTCGGTGGCTCCCTGTCCCAGCACCAGCGTGCTCATGGTCATCTTGTCCTTGAATCTTCTCAGCCATGGGCAGGTGGAGCCCACAGCCACGTGGAACCATTTCCCGTAGATCTAGGATGCAGCCACAAGCTCTGAGGATCTGGACCTCGAGGAACACTTGGAGGACGTCTGTCCCCCTCCCTCCTCTCAATGATGTCTTCTGCTAAGTGATCATGTCTTATAGGTAATTGGAGGCTACAAGGCTGCCAGGGAGGATGAAGCCCGAATGATGGAACTGCAGGCATCATGGCCAGCTTAGGAAGGAGATGTGCACGTGGGCCCCACCTCGCCAGCAGAGGGCCTGACTCTGCTGAGATGCAGGATCTAAGCTGCTCACCTGGACAGGGGCCAAATGCCCATGCCCCAGGGTCACCATCAACCACCACTCCCCAAGAGCAGGAGTCCTGTCTCTTACTCCTCCCAGGACAGCGTGCTCACCGCCTTGCACACAGCCCATCCCTCCATATTAAAAAGTATCTCCTTTCCTTAAGCTGAGTCTGACCCAGAGTGAGCCTGCCGCCTCCTTCTCCTGAAAGAGCACTCAGGCCCCCACAGGCCATTTGCCATCCCAACCACCACAGTCCTGCTCCTTAAGCCCCTCCCTCCCTTAACCCTTCCTTTTTCCTTGAAGGTAAAGAAAATCCACAGGACGCCACAGCTACAAGGGGTGGTGGTGGAGGGGCAGGCCCGGTTCAAGGTCACCCAGTCCTTCAGGCAGAGCTGGGGCTGGAGGGCAGCCTCCCCCCACACAGCGCCCTGCCCAGACCTCTTAATCCCACCAGCCTGCCCTCTGTCCTGCTCCTGCTCTCCCTGTAATCCCACACGTAGGACAGAGGACCAGGAGAGGCTAACAGAGATGTTGTGGGGCAGGTGAGTAGTTAAAGGATGAAGGGCTGCATTGGTGGGTGGTGTTACAAAAACCTAGGTGCTGTGTGGGGGCTGCAGGGGCAGAGGTTGGCACCAGCCCTTTTCCAGGTAGGTTCTCGTCAGAGCATGGATCCCCCTGGGAATCTGAGAGCGCAGGGTCAGACATGAGGACCTTTGACTCAGAATGCCAGCCTGGAGTCCCACAGAGCAGTGCATGCAATAGTGTAGCTTCAACAAATCCCTGATAGTCTGAGCAGCAGGAAGGGCCCTTAAGGGCCCACCCGTGGAGTTCCAGATGGGGAGACTGAGACCCCAGGGCCTAGGACTTGCCCCTCCCCACTCCAGTAAGGCCCAGCCACTCGGACACCCCGTCATGGCCTCCAGAGAGGCCAGCCTTACCCTGGGCAAGTCGAAGTTCTCCTGCACTTGGATGTCATCGGGCAATGTGGGCACAGGGCTGGCACTCACTGCCAGGCAGGCGGTCAGCAGGAGCAGGGCCCTGAGACTCTGCATGGCTCCGCGCTCCTCTCTCTGGGGTGTTGCTCAGGGCTCGGTCTGGGGACTGAAGAGCTGCTGCCTACCTGTCTGAGGCAGCTGTGGACTGGGGCTGGGGAAGGGGCCTGCGGCTGTAGGTGACCTTACTGTTTGCCCTGTTCAGCTGGGACCAATCAGGACCCCAAGGCCAGGGCCAATCGATCCCCTGTAACGCCCAGGCCGGGGTCATGGTCCCAAGGGGCCAGGTTGGTTGTTTCAGAGGAGCTGCTGGCCAAATGCAACCTGGTCCAGGTGCAGCTGGGCGCTGGGTTCAGGCCCCATAAAGGCTTCCCCAGGAGCTCCTCACCTGTCCCAGGTGGGATGGGAGAGACGGGCAGCCCCTGGCCCTTCCCGCTGGGTGATTCCACCTGTGAAGCAGGAGGACAAGCCTGATTGGCCCATTTCTCACACGAGAAAACTGGGGCCTGGGGAGAGGGAGTGACTTAGCAGAGACTATAGGGAGGTCTATGGCTGAGCCAAGACTAGAGCTCAGGCGTCCCGTCCCCAGAGTTCCTTCTCTGCCCTGTGGCTTCCCCCAGCCCTAGCAGACAATAGTAGAAATGATGGTGGTGATGATGGTGGTGGCGATGGTCCCAGTTTCCGCTCACTGAGCACCTACTATGTGCCCACTGCGCACCCGCACTTTACACCCGCCACGGAACCAATCATCCCCACCACAACCCCATCAAGTAGGTGCTATTTTCCCCTCTATAGTCAGGGCGTTTGAGTCTCCAAGAGGTAAAGTGACTTGCCCAGGGCCCCCCAGCTGGGAAGCAGCATTGCTGGGAGAGGCAGCATCTGGTGGTGGCTGAGAGCATGGACACAGGAGCCAGACTGCCTTCTGTGCCATTCCCTGGCTGTGTGGCCTGAGGTGAGTGACTTCACCTCTCAGTGCTGCAAATGGGGATAGTAGTAGTTCCTGGTTCAGAACATCGTCATGAGGACTGAAGGAGTTAATGCTTGTAAAGCACTAGGACAGGAGCTGGCAATGGTCAGAGCTGAATGTGTTTGTAGCAGGTTGGAAAACGTGCCCCCCAAATTCCTGTGCACTGGGGACCTCAGACTGTGACCTCATTTGCATATTTAGTTAATTCAGGTGAGGTCATACTGGAGAAGGGTGGACCTAAATCCAAGGCCTGGTGTCTTCATAAGAGAAAGGGAGGGAAATTTGGATACAGAGACACACAGGGAAGATGGCCAGGGGAAGCTGGAGACAGAGACTGGAATGAGGCAGGTGCAAGCCAAGGATGCCCAGGGCTGCTGGCAGGAGCTGGGAAGAGCAAGGAAGGATTTTCTCCAAGAACCTTCAGGAAGAATGGGGCCCTCCTGACAACTTGCTCTCGAACTTGTAACCTCCAGAGCTGTAAGAGAATACATTTCTGTTGTTTTACACCATCCAGTTTGTGGTGGTTTATTAATGGCAGCTTTAGGAAACTAGACAGTATCCATTTCATTACAATATTTACATGGAAATTTAAAAAACCCAGGTCTGTTCTTCTCCATAGATCAAACTCTTGCCAATGATACTGCAGGCCCTCTCTAGGAAGAGCTCTTCTCCAGCAGTCAGAACCACTGTCCTCACTTCCTCCCTGCCCTTGGCATGGAACATTCCACACACACAGTAGCCTCCTTGCTACATGGAGAATGACACCTTCAGACAGGTGGTTCCAAAAGGAAGACACTGCTCATGTAAGGATCCAGCAGTTCCCCCACAGAGTGGCCCCAACAACTGGTGTGTCATGGCCCTCTGTAAGAGCCATCAATACAATCATCTTTCCAGAATCAAGAACAAGTGCGTCTCTAGTCATAATAAATGAATGTGTTTCCTTTGTTCCATCACTGGCAGCTTGGCTACTGATGACATTCCCTTTTCACTTTGGCTGCCAGGAAGCTCAATGGCACGTGACAAGTTTAATCACAGCAACCATCTCAGCTTAGATCTCTGAGACAATTATCTTTCCTCTTGTTCACAAAGTTTCTCAAGCTTCTATGGTTTGGTTCATGGTGGTAGTAAGGAGGCAGTCTGAATTAAAAGGAGTGCGGAGAGCTGGGAGCCAGAACCCTTGAACTTGTTCTGTATGACTTTGGGGTTGGCCTTCCCTCTCTGAAGCCTACTTTCCTCACCCATAAATGGAAGATAACAGTCCCTGATCTGTCTGCCAAGAGGTCAAGTGAGTGATGTGTGTGAAAGTGCTCCGTGAACAGTCCACTACCTCACCTGTGTGATGGTCTCAGGATGTCTGTCATTGGGGAAAACCCAGACCTGATAAAAAGATGAAAAAATAACAATGAATCATGAATAGGTACAGAGCCATCCTACTAAGGTTGCCTACAGGGTACCACGATGGCTCATCTGATCTTCATAGAGGGTCTGCATTATTAGGCTTATCAACTCCATTGGCAGCACGGGAAGCCTGAGGCCCGCAGGGGTGTAGAAGAATCCCAGCCTCCTTTGGACATCATTACTCATCCAGCCACACAGCCTCTCCTGGGGGAGGGGAGAGGCCGGGAGGACGGGCCCAGGATGTTGATCTCTTCTCCCACCTCCAGAGATGTTTGCTCTCCTGAGATTATTAACCAGAGTAAACAGAGAGAGCAAACTCCACCAAAGCCCACCTGGACTTTGAGCTGCTTTTTAAAAATTAACCCTGAGCCACAAGGATGGAGGGCCAGCAGTGATCAGGAGTGCTGACCCCTCTTCCCACTCTGGCCATCGTGGTGGAAGGATAGAGGCTCCGAGGCCCGTCCACCTGGGGGACCTGGGGGTCCAAAGGTCCACTTGAATTGGCCAGGTCCCAGAACCATTTCAAGGGGAGGGTGAGGCTTGCCCATGCAAAAGGCCTCCAAGCCTCAGAGGTGCCTAGTGCAGGAGGGAATAGAGGCCTGTTTCAGATGAATACTCTGGGGTTCAGAGAAGGAATGGGACTTGTTCAAGGTCACCCAGCTTGGGGCCACGCTGGTAGGGGGAGCCAAATGGACCCGACTCCAGAGCGCAGGCTTTCCCCCCATCCTTTATTCATTCATCCCCTTATTCGTTCACCAAACACGCAGCCCATGCTTGGTGCTGGGGACAGGACGGAAAGCATGACAGACTCCCAGAGCTCCCCCCAGGATGGAGGGCAGGGGAGCGAGAAGAAGGTAATAAGACAGGATGGCGCTTGTGTGATGGGGACGAAGCAGAGGCCAGAGGAGAGACTGACCTGACTAATAGAAATTAGCCAAACAAAAGTGCAGGCATGGAGTGGAGGTGGGGGTGGGAGGAGGAGAGGGTGTTCCAGGCAGAGGGAACAGCAACTGCGAAGGCTTAGAGGAGGAAGATGGAGAGAGAAATGTATGTGGAATGCAAAAGCAAACAAACAAGCAAAACCATAGGTCTGGAGCTTGGGAGACAGAGGGGTGTGGGGAGAGCCAGGCTGGGAAGGTGGCTGAGGCCCAGCAGGGAGGGCTCTGATGCCAGGCCATGCTTGTTATCTGGAGTATCTGGGGAGCCCTGGCGCGTTTTCAGAAGCGTTTCCAGATTTATAATCGAGAGATGAGAGAGGAGGCAGTGCAAGTGGGAGGCCCAGGAAAGCGACTCCCTAGGAGGCCTGCCAGGAAGAAAGAAGGGGCCAGGGCACTGGGGCCTTGTGACTGGACCAGCAGGGACATTAAAGACATTGGGTTGATGTGGTCAAGGTTGGGGCCTTCCTCTGCTAACGGTAGAAAGCAGTGGCAAGGAGACCTTGCCTCCCCATGAGGAGGTATCCAGCTGTGGGCCTCATCCCAGGGCCCGACCCCGCCCAGCCCCCTCGGACTCAGAGCCACAGCCCGTGCCTTTGTGGGGACGCTGGAGGTGGCAGCACCCGGGACTCCATGATGGTGATGGGGGAGGGGCTGTTCTCACTGCCCAGCAATGTCTCGGCTTTGCCACTCACTTCCCACCTCTGTCCCAAAGAGCCAGGCCACCCAGAGACTTGAGTTCCAGTCCTCGTGACTTGCTGGGTGACTGCGGGGGCACTCCTTTCCCTCCCTGGCCTCGCCCTCCTCATCTGGACCTCCAAGTGAAGGTATAATAACTCACATGACAGGGCGAAAATAATCCCTGGATGAGGGACATTTGTGAAAGTGCTCCACAGTGTACACACAGAAGGAACCAATGTCATCACAGGCACTCAGCACAGTGTGTGGTACCAGGTAAGGGCGCCACACACAACAGAAGTTACACCCAAGAAGGTGGGAGCAACCCGTGTCCACCAGAGGGCAGCAGAGAACTTCTAGAAAGACCACTGGGGTCTGTTCACAGATTCCTCCTTATAGACCAGGAGGCAGAGGCCTAGAGCAAAGGCCCACAGAAGTGGTAGAACCAGGGCTAGAACCCAGCCTTCCTTGCCCCAGGCCTGCTTACAACCCCCTGGTGAGTGTAAAGCACTCAGCTGGATGCTTAGCTGGGGTCCTTTTAAAAATAGTTCCCTGGCCAGTGAATTCAGTTCTCTGGATGAACAAGAACTGGGTATCGCTGCGATGGACCACAGGGGCTGTGATAAGCTGAATAACCACTTAAGTTCATACTGTTGCCAGGGCCCATGCTGAGCCCTCTACAAGCACGGCTTACTGAATCTTCCCGTTACGGTCCCATCATTTTACTACAACGGTAGCCCCACTTTGCAGATAGGGAAACTGAGGCTGAGAGATTAGGCGACCCAGTGTCAATGGTCATCCAGCCAAGGGGTGACCCAAACCCAGATCTGTCTCCCTGACACCCGAGTCACCCTGCTGGCCTCCCAGACCCTCGTCCTGATAAAACAGTGAGCCTTTGGCTGGGTTTTTTCAGACCCAGCAGAGGGGTGGGTGTCTCCCTTCACTGGACCCCTCCCAGCAGGAGTGAGGCTGGTTCTCCCTTCCCCAGCCAAGAGTGTGCTCGGTCTCTGCCACACCAAGACCTGACCCTTCTCTTCCTCCCCAGGGCCCAGCACTGTCCTGGCCACATAACAGGTGCTCAGCCACCACATGCTTAGACTTTGAACTGTGAGCAGACATGTAGGTCAGACCCTGAAAAGGACCACAGACCTAGAAGACAGCTGAGGAAGACTGGGAGATGGAAATCACCGTGGCCGAATCCTTGAGTCACAATCAATGAATGAGCAAATGAACGAGTGACTGGGATACCCACTGGGACAATTTAAAAAGCAAAGGTACCTGTTCCCTTGCATCTCTGATTTTGAATCAGTCTGTGTATCATGGCTGGGAGGATCCCCAAGTCTTCATCCAGCAGAGTGATGGCTGAGCAGCTGAACTTTGCACCCAGATGGTCCTGGGTTCCAGTCATGGCTGCAACCCCTTCCTGCCTGTTTGATCTTAAATGACTTCAACTTTCTCAACCTGAGTCTTTTCCTCTGTTAAATGGGGTTAATAAGAGCTCACAGGGGTATAGATGAATTAAATGATGAGAAACATGTCATGTTCTTTCTGCTTGGAGAGAGCTTAGCAAATAATAAATGTTAGCCCTGGGTGGAGGGTGTCCTTAGATGCTGTCAGTTTAGACCCCCGATTGCGGAAGTGGATGGCTTAGCCTGCAGAAGCAGCCCAGAAAGTGAGACACTTTGGAGCTGAGTGTCCTTGAGATCCAGCTGCCCCAGGAACAGGGCTTGTGGCACAGGGCCGGGCTCCCTTTCTACCCTGGAAGAAAGGACTCCCAAAGGAATAAACTTCCAAAGTCCTGTCTGCATTCAGGAAGAGGACACAGGCATTTCCCTGCTCTTTGCAGGCTGGTCTTAACTGCCCTGCATTAAAGCAGGACCTCAGGAGGCCTGCCCGACTCCTGGCTGACCGAGTTGACGTCACCCAATATCCTTGGAGGGACTAAAATAGCTCTTTTCTGAAATCACGAGGCAAGCCAGACTCCTTGGAAAGTCCCACTGGCCTTTCTTCAATGAAGACAAATGAATCTCTCAAAATCAGCTTCCCTGGAAGGGCAGTGGGAATGCTTCCCTGGCTTTTCCATTGGGTGACACAGTCCTGAATGGCCACTCCCTCCCTGGAAGGATCCGTATGAGAAGGCTCACCTTGCAGGAAGGAGCCAGCAGAGCTGGATGTCAAGTTCATGAGTCTGTATAACCAGAGTCCAGATATTGATGCAATTCCTCTCCTGGAAAACAGGACTGGTAGAATGTTTGTGCTGAAAGCATCCATTAGTAATAAAAATAGTAATAACAGCCAGCCTGTATTTAGCACTGACCACATGCCAGGCTCTGTCCTAAACAGTTTACCTGGATCCACTCTTTTATCCTCATACCATCCTCTATGAGCACATTAACTTCTAGTGTAAACCCATCTTTTTGCCACTTTACAGAGGAGGACTGAGATTCAGAGAGGCTAACTACCTTGCCCAGGTTCCCACAGCCATAAGTGGGGCAGACAGGCTGAGAGAAGGAGTGGGTTTGCCCAGGTTCTGTAGCCTGGAGATCTCCCAGATCTCCACCCAGAGCCCTGCCCACCATACAAAAGCTGGACTTCAGGGACCATTTCTAATTCTCTTGGTTCTGGCCAGGCTGCTCCAAATCCTCCTTCATTGGGTAGTCTGGGAATAATTACTTCATCTTTGGAGGTGGTGAAGTTTCCTCCATGGGGGAAAAGAGCTTTGGAAGTCCATTCCTCTGCCTCATTAAAGACCTCTGTAGGGTCTGGCTTTGCTGGGTTGTGCGGGGATTTGATGGAGACTCAGTTCTCCAAGGGGTCTGCTCTGTTCTGCTCAGTGATTCCTGGTTGGATACAAACTGCCCCTCTAGTTTCCTTTCCTCTGTGGTCCTACTGTGTGGCACTTGGCATGGTTGTTGAGATCACCTATTGAAGAGCCGGACCACCCTAGAACAAATCCCACTTCTGCCACCTACTAGCTGTGTGACCTTGGGAAAACTCCTGAGCCTCTTCTTGTCTTGCTTTCCTCACTGCAAGATGAGGACAATAACAGTACCTACTTCACAGAGTTGTTATGAGAAATGAGTGCACTACCACACGGCCAGAGCTGGAACGATGCTCGGCACCAGATACATTTGCTAAGTGTTACTATTTATTCCATTGCATAGCAAGTGTCACTTTGATTGTTCTTTTCCCCCACTTGGCTGGAAGCTCTTAGAGAACAGAGCCGTGGCTCGAGGTCAAGCCAGCGTCCTCATGAGAGTAGACCGGGCCAGGCCTGTAAGTAAGGACTTAGCAAATGTGCGATGAGTGAAAGAGAGTGTGATCAGAGCCGGGGGCTGAAGGAAGGTTCGTGAGGAAGACACCTGTGCCCAACTTTTAAAGATCTTTCTTTGCTGGCAAGTGTAGCTGTCAGTGATGGCCAGGGGGGTGGTAGATCTGCTGCAGAGCAGGCTTAGACCCCAGATCTCCTGACTCCAGTCCTGGTCTCCAACCACAGCGCCAATGTGTTTACAAGTGCCAGTAGCTGCTGCTCCTTGTTTCATGGCAAGACCACCCCCACCTGCCCAACCCGACTCCATCATCTTTGTTTGTTTGAAATAAAGGAAGACAGGGAATTCCCTGGCAGTCCAGTGGTTAGGACTCCACACTTTCACTGCCGAGGGCATGGGTTCAATCCCTGGTCAGGGAACTAACATCCCGTAAGCCATGCAGCATGGCCCCAAAAATAATACAAATAAAAATCAATCAATCAATCAATGAAGACGAGTCTTTGGAAGCTCTACAAGGAGACATAAATGGAAAAAATAATCTAAGAGGAGATAAAATATCCCTCGAAGGGGCTGAAATCAACCTGTTGTATACAAAACTGAAAAAATATGAATGCAAATGTATCATTAGACAAAGGGAAGAAAGACCCTGAGTGGAAGAAAGCAGGGCACACTTGGGATGCAAGAGAAGACTGGGACAGATAGAGGGATGAGGGTAAGATGCTCTTGGCAGTTGGGTCTTCACAGGCTCTCATGTTCTCTCCACCTCTTGGTGCCTATCTTGGGGTTGGTCACTGAGATGGGATGTTACAGCCTTTTTTTTTTTTTAATTTATTTATTTATTGAATTTATTTAGTGGCTATGTTGGGTCTTCGTTGCTGCACATGGGCTTTCTCTAGTTGCTGCAAGTGGGGGCTACTCTTCATTGTGGTGCGCAGGCTCCTCATTGCGGTGGCTTTTCTTGTTGTGGAGCATGAGCTCTAGGCACATGGGCTTCAATAGTTGCAGCACATGGGCTCAGTAGTTGTGGCTCACGGGCTCTAGAGCATAGGCTCAATAATTGTGGCGCACGGGCTTAGTTGCTCCATGGCATGTGGGATCTTCCCAGGGCAGGGCTTGGACCCGAGTCCCCTGCATTGGCAGACAGATTCTTTACCACTACACCACCTAGGAAGTCCTGTTACAGCCTTTTAATTGCAAGCATCCACAGCAGTGCTTTTCCTGAAGCTTCTTTTGTCTTACTGTAATACTTTCAGCCATGCTCCCCATTCTGTGTTGGCTGAGTTGGAGTCCCAAGGATCTGGAGAACTCAACCAGGGTTCCAGACATTTAGGTTGATCTCTAGATTCTCCAGCATTCCAGAAACTCATGGATGGCCTTCTGAGCACTGGTAAACATCCTCACCCCCAGCCAAAGATTCTGGAGAATCCCTTTCAACCTCTACACAAAGTTTTACAATTTCAGAGAGCTCTTCTAGGGGTTTGGGACCCTGGGGAATTCCCACAGTGCTTCAGGATTTCCAAAAGCTGCCCCCAATTCTAATGTACCAGAGACGTTCTTCTAAGTTTGACGGATGTGGAGAACTTCTACCCTATTTCATGGGGCCAGAGAACTTCTCCCAATTCCAGCATTCTGGGGAAAGCCAGAGTGTCCTGTGGAATCTACAGTTCTCAGCAAAAACTACTGTATTTGAAGTGTCTGGATTACATTCCTGGGGTCCTATGGAATTCCTCCAGGGTTAGGGATTCTGCACTAGCTGCAATTCTTGAGTAAGGATGCTGATTGGGCGAGGGGCGCATGGTTTATAAAAAGGGGGCAGTGGGGACTAATCGCCTTGAGTCCTGTATCTATCTCTGGGAAAATAAGTAGGGATTTTGCTGAGCTGGAACTAGGAAACCCGAAAACCGTGGCTGGCTCCAGTGGGAGAAGGGATTGTCCAAAAAGAATGAACTGGCCACAGCCAGGGTCCCCCTGGGTGGTCCCTGTCCTTTCTTCCCAAGGCAGCCAAGGAAAGTTTTCATGCTCAGTGCCAGAGGCCTCCTCTGCCTGAGGCTAGAGACCTCCCAGCAAGCAGGGCCACGTTAGAGTAAGTGAGATAAGGGCTCTGGGGAATGGAGGAACCCAGGCTCAAACCTGCCGAGCCTCACAAGCTGATGCAGCATTAAAATTACCCAGAGTAGAAAAAAGTGGCTTTATGGCATTCATCAGGCTCACCCTCCTACCACCCTTCAGGTCTCTGCAAAAATGTTACCTGCATGAGACCTTTTCTAACTCCCCAATTTAGAACTGCATCCACCCTGACAGATGGACCTCCCTGCTCTATTTTGCTCTACAGCATTTATCACTATCTGACTTCCCACGTATTTTGCCCATTTTCTTGTTTCTTGTCTGTGTTGAGGGTGAGGGCTTCTTATGCTTTTCTCAATGCTGGCCCAAAGAGGGTTCTTAATTAAATATTTGTTGAGCAAAATTTTTTGGAACCCAGACTGTCAATTCCATCAAATTATTAAGTGGACTAAAAGTTGCTTTTGGCTAAATTGTCTGCTACAGGCAAAGCCTCGTGCTAAAATCTTTCCAAATGTCAGTAGATTTAATCCCCATGACTGTCCTGTGAGGGGCTACTATTCTTGTATCTATTCTGCAGACGAGGTGACCCGTGCTCAGAGCAGTCACGTGCCCAGGATCACTCACGGTAAGTGGAAACCTGAACCTGTGTTGTCCCGTCTATGGACTGAACCTACCCACCCTGCCTGGCCCGGTGCCTGTGGTGTGTGGCTGTCACCCCACTGCCCTGGGTTCTGCCTCCATGGACTCTAGCCTTCCACAAACACCTCTATTCGCAGGCACAGGTCTTGCCTTTCAATACGTGGCCACTGGGGGGCTCCAGCCTGGGCTGACCCTACCAGACCCAGCTTCAGGGACCAGCTCTGCAGAGAGACTCAGGAGTCAGAGGCCCTGCAGCGAGGAAGGCCCTGCAGTGGGGAAGGCTCAGAGAGGCCCAGTAACCTGCCCCGAGTCACACTGCACACTCAAGGGCAGCTTGGAGGCACCTTGCTTTTATCTTTGGGTCCTCCTTCCCCGGGGAAAAGGCCATAATTAGGGAACGTTCCCTGGGCTACTTTCCACAGTGGTGGGTACAAGAGTGTCGGGTCTTTTCTTGCTTGGTCTTGTGCTGGGGAGTGGGGTGGGGGGAGTCAGACTTGATTTTCTCAGCCAGGCCTGTGGCTGGGTCCGAGCACTGTTCCAGATGATGGCTGTGACCCCTCCCCAGGGGCGTCCCCAGGAGCCCTGATTCTCCCCAGGGGCTCCCGGCTTGTCCTCTGGCCTTGGCTTGCCCCTCCCCCAGTGCTCCCCAAGCCCATGGCTGAGGCTCCCCTGCCTGGGGTTTTGTCTGAGCTCAGCGCCCAGCACCTTGGTCTCAGGGGATGCCCAGCCCGCGCCTGGCTCAGGTACCGCTGGTTAAGGCATCTCACCTCTCCCTGCACTGGTCATTTCATTGGTCTCCTGCCTCCAGCTCACCCTTACCAGTCAGTCCAACTGCCACAGTGGCCAGCGTGACCTAAATGGCAGATCTACGCTAGTGACTCCTCAAGACTCTTCTGTGGTTCCCTTTTGCCCTCGGGACAAACCCCAACCCCCAGTGCGGCCGACAAGGCCATGCACTTCCTGACCCTGGTAACCTTTGGAACCCTGAGCCTTTGCCTCTGCAGCCCCTCACCTGCCCGGGCCCAGATGCCGTTCACCCTCTGACACTTACCCATGGCTCTCTTTGGCAAACCTTCCCTGACAATTTCTGACTGGGCGACCCTCTGTGCCTTTAGTGCCCTGGGTTTCCCCCATCAAAGCACACGTGTGAGGTTGTAAATGTCTGTCTGTCTGTCCCTGACCAGACGGTGAGCTCCCCGGGCAAAGCCAGCTTGTCCCTTGTCTGTCTTCTGCACCACCTTGATTTACAGTTGATGCCAGTGGTGTTTGTTGAGTGAGTGAGTGAATGTATGAAGAAAGGAATGAACTGTGTGGGTCTCAGTTTCCCTAACTATACAATGGGAGAGTTAGGTTAGCCTCGTGGCTCTTTCTGCATTGAGGTCCTCCCACTTGCACCCAGTTTCTCATGTCACGTGTGGACTTAACTCTAATTGTAGACCCACTGCATGCTCCTGGCACTGAGCTGGGAATCATATTCCTAACCTCCGTGACCCTCACTAGAGAGCAACAGGACAGAGAGCCATGTCTAACTGACTATGTTTACTTGACTGAAGACCAGAAAGTGGTCCAGGGAGGGTGCGGGGCTTGCCCGGGGCCTCAGAGCAGGTCTGCAGCATCAGCACTCAGGCTTCATGGTCCCGCCAGCACCAGCACACACGCAGCTGGCACAGCGTGAGCCCCTCAGTCCACCACCTGTCTCAGCTTAAAGTCCAATCCGTTTCCCCCAGCGTTCCTTCCCGGAGACGCTCACCATTCAATTTCCCCACGTCTGCCCAGTGCCATGTAGTAGTTGCTCAATTAAAGCTTGTATAATACATGAAAGGAAATGGGAACCTGAAATTCCTGATCCGAAGGAGAAGGGGACACACACCTCTGCCAGGAGTCCTTGCCTCCTCTTCCTCAGACCCCACCCCCCACAAGAGCTGGGATTCCCCCAAGGGCAAGTGCCTGACTAGTCAGAGGACAGGGCCAACCAGACTTGGAGCTAATGCCTCTCTTTATTCATATATTTCACCACCTGCTGCCTGGTTTCCCCTGAATCTAGTCTCATTTCTCCTAGTCTGGGTTGGCACCCTCCCTTTGCTTCCCCGACTGCCCCATCAGCCCCCACCCCCAGGCCTCCGGAACGGTCCTCTGCCCAGCCCAGCTGCAGACTGGAGCAGCAGCTGCTACCCCACTTAACAGATAGGGAGACTGAGCCCAGGAGCACAGAGCCCAGCCCAAGGTCACATGGTGGTCTCCTGGGTTCACACTCTGCCCTCAGCAGGAAGGGAGGACCCGGCTAGGGCTTCATGTGCCGTCACTGCGGGTGGCGGGCTCCGTCCGCGTCGCAGGGAGCTGCCGATTTGGTCTCTGAGGGCCTCCAGTCTCTGGGCCAGGTTTGGAACGGCAGCCCCACCTAAGGGGCACGGCGAGACTTGAGGCCAGCACTCCCCTGGGCCCTGCCCCACCCAGGCCCTTCAGGGTCCCAACATCCTCTGAGGAAGCCTCAGGCAGTACCCACTCCCCTCCCCCTGCCATGTACACCATGGGCTCCAGCATACATCTCGGGGTGCAGGTGGCCCTGGAAAGAGAATTCCAAGTTCCAGAAATAGCAAGACTTTAGAACTTTCACCTCTTAATTTGCCCCCTGTTTCAGAAATGGGAAGACTAAGGTTTGGAGAAGGTGGGTTCTGGCCCAAGATCAGAGAAAACACGAGCGGCCCTTCCCTCACTCCTTTTTGCATCTCTCAGCACTGGTGATGTGTTCATGGGCCCCACGGGCAGGGGAGGTGCAGAGGGTACCACTTCCTCCTTGGTCAGCATCTCTGCCAGGACCTGGGTCTGAGTCCAATCGCTGTGACTCCTGGGCCAGGGGGCGTTGGGTGGTGGGAAGTGAGCCTTCAAGTTCCCAGGCCTCTTCCCCCACTCCCACCCCCAGTACCCCAGGGCCAGACCCACCTCTCTCTTGAGCACTTGGCAGAGCCGGGGCTACACAGGGGTGCCCAGGGTGGGGGCCGGGCAGATGGGGACATATCAGCTGGGGCCTTGGAGCCAAACACCTGCAGGAAAGACCAGAGCCCACACGGGGTGACCTCAGCCCTGCCTCTGTGCCCCGCTTCCCGGGTGCTGACCACGACACCACCATCCATGCCACGCCTGCCCCGTGGGGCACTAAGAATGCCAGGTGGGCATAAAGGGGTGGGGTCATGGTCACTTTTTCTGTGGGCAGTGGGTGGCCCTTGTGATGTCCTCTCTGGAGGCGAGGAACTCCATGAGGGCAGGAACCATGTGTGGTCTGTGAATCCTCAGAGCCCAGAACAGGGGCTGCCACAAAGCAAGGAGCTTAGAGGGGAGCTATTGAGTGAGTAATACACACTCACGCACTCTCACTAAGTAAATGTGTCCACTCACTCATTCATTCAGTAAATGCATACATGAGTCATGTGTAAGTGAAAGAATGAAGCAGCAAACAGCAGAGTAAGTTCCTGAAAGAAGGCAGGGTGGGGAGGAGGGACAGGAGAGGTAAATAGCTATTTCGGACCCTGGGCAGAGGGAACCCAAAGCCAGCCACTCCCCGCTGTGACCCAGCCTGGGACTTCACCGTCCCCAGAGATCTGGAGCCTTCCAGACTGCAGACTCCCTAGATCCAGGTCCCCAGCCCTGCCAGCCTTCCCTCCCCCCACCTCGGCCTTTCCTACCTGGGGCAGGTGGAGCTCCCTCCGTGGGCAGGCCCAGCGGGCCAGTGGCGCTTGGCACAGGGGGCAGAGACGGCAGCAGGGGCAGGGGCAGAGGGGCGGCAGGGCCTGCAAGAGGTTGCGTCAGGGGCTCCGTGGCGCCCCTGCTCCTCCCCTCTCCAGGCTGGGCAGAGACTCACGTGGCAGGGGGGCGGTGGCACCATCACACAGGGGCACGGTGGGGCTGGACCCGGGCCCGGCTGCTGAAGGTAGCAGGCAGAGAGGAGGCGCCTGGAAGGAACCGTGGGGTCTGTCTGCCTGTAGCCCTCAATCTACCAGCAGGTTGGCACCCAAGTCCCGCTTTTAACAAACACGCATGGAGTGCTTACTATATGCCAGGCACTGTTCTCAATGCTTTACCTATGAACTCGCTCCATCAGATCTTTAAACCAACCCTGAAAAGGCAGGTACTACATCATCCCCATGTTACAGAAGAGGAAATCCAAGCAGTGAGAGGTTAAATGACTCACCCAAGCTCACACAGCTGGTGGCAGAGCTGGAATCTGAACCCAAGGGGTCTGGATCCAAACGTCAGACCTAACCGGTTCACTGAGCCACCCCCTTCCCACCTGCCCTACATCCAAAGGCTTGTCTCTGGCCGCACTCACCTCTCTAGCTCGTGGACCTGCTGGGCCAGGACACGCTGCTCATCACGGGCCAGGTCCCAGCTGCTCTGCAGCTGCCTCTTTTCTTTCCTGGGAAGAGCAGGCCCCGGGACTGTGACAAGAGGCGGGGCTGGCGGGGGTATCAGTCAGCCCCTCTCCACTGCAGCACAGTACGAGCCCCAGGAGGCAGCTGGGGACAGAAGGGCAGCCAGGGCCCCAGGAGGGGAGGCAGCTTGGCAGAGGCAGCCCAGCAGTGAGAGGCGGGGCACAGAGTCCCCGACTGGGGGTGGGGCCCTACCTGAGCCTCTCGTTCTCCAGCATGAACTCCTGCAGCATCCCGTAGAGGTTCCGCTGAGCCCAGGCCACCCGGGCCCCACTGAGTCCAGAGGCTGCAGGGAAGAGGGAGGTGGCGGGAGCCCCAGGAGCCCCAGACCCTATCCTCAACTCGCCCCCACCCCTAGAGAGCTCACCCTTGGGGTCCATTTGGCCAAGCTGGGACCGCAGACGATGGTTCTCCTCCTGGAGCTGCAAGAGCTCAGTCTCCAAATGCTGGGGCGGCTTTGCCACAGGGGACTGCAGAGAAAGAGACCCAGAGCTGCTGTTTATGGTCGCACAGGTTTCGCCCTGCACAAGGGCTCCGGGACTGGGGAGTGAGTGGAGCCTAAAATCCAGCCCACGCTCCATTTGCCAGCTTTGAATCCTGGCCCAAGGCTATACCCACCTGGAGGGGGCACTTTGTCCTAATGGCATCAAAATGCCGCTGTGGTCTCAGCTGCATGCGTGGAGGGACCCCGCTCCCTGCCCAACCCCAAACCTTGGCCCAGATTCTGACCCCATACAAGACCCCACATCAGACTCCAAGTTAACTCAGACTCAACCATGATACCAGCTGGGATGTTGGCTAGATCCTGAATCACATCGGGTCAGACTCTAATCCTAGACCCACCCTAACTCTGACCATGACTGGCCCCCGCCCCTGCCCCCACCCTGCCCAACCATAACCCCATCATGAAGATTCCAACCCTAATCCCAACTCTGACTCAGTCCCAGACTTCAACATGACACCGACTCAGCCTCTAACTATTGCCTGATCCCCCCCACCGCCGCCCGTCCCTCTATGTCTCTCTCCACTCACCTTGGGGACCTGGGGCCGAGTGGTGACCCGCTGAGCTCGGCTTGCATATCGCAGGGTGCTGAGGGTCTCGGGAAGGCACTGGGCTGAGGGGGACACGCAGGCCACCTGGGGAGGACTGCCCATGAGTCTTCCTCTCTGGGAGCCCTCCCTCCGGACCCAGCCCTCCCTGCCAGCTCCCCTGGGGTACCATGAGGGTGACCCCACGCCCCCCCAGCGAGTCCGCCAGCAGCTTGGTGAGCTTGCTGTCCCGGAAGGGGATGTGGCTCTGCTTCCGCTGTGGGTCCAGCAGCAGGGAGATGCAGTGACCTGGGTAGAGAAAGCGAGGTTACCCTCCATGTCCAAGGCCACCCAGCTGGTACTCTGCAGAGCCAGGATCTCCACCAGCCTTGTATGTCTCTAAGATGCCTCTTTCCACACGATGGCACTACTCATTCAGCTTGGCCTCTGCCACCAGACTGGTGCTCCATCCCCAGTCCCCAGTGCCCACCGAAGTGCCTGGCACTTGGCAGGGGCTCAGGAAATGTCTGACAAATGACTCGAATGAAGAGGCGCTCCCTACACGTCTCCCCATGCGCGCACAGAGAAAGGCCAAGGCCCCAGCTGTTAAGGACCTCAAGGCCCAGCGACCTAGGGGTGAGGAGGTGGGAAGACAGGTGAGTGCCCTTCCCCTCACTGGGCCTGAGTCTTCCCAAGCCCAACAAGGGACAGGTTGAATGTCTGAGGACCCATATGCAGCACTGGAGTGTTTCTACCTCCTCAGTTAGAATGTAACTGTCCTCAGGGTTTATAGATGCATAAGCAAAGTTCTAAGAGGGAAAGCACGCAACACCAGCAAGCTGAGGCCAGAGGGAGGCCTGTGGCTTCTGGATCACAGCTCTAACTCTCCTCCACACCCTACAACTCCTCTGGTTTCCCCCACTGTGGACAGCTATGGCTAGGGCACAGGGGAGGGGCTCAGGAAGCCAGTCCGGATGGCCCCGGATCTCACCCAGGGCCAGCAGGCTGCGGTTGATGCTGTTGGCCTCAAGCATCAGCTCCCCACGGGATCCTGTGGCTGCCACCTTCTCACTGCCGGCCAGGTCTACAAAGCACAGCTTCCCCCCAGGAGGGGGTTCCCCGGGGTCCTCAGGAGGCATCTGCTGGGGGTGGGGGATCAAGGCTTGATGGGGACTTGGGAGGGGCTGTCCCCATCAACGTCACATGGCCAGGGGTTTCCACCATTACCTCCTGTGCACGCCCAAGGCGGTTTATACATCCAGAGGCTGACCTTTGCTGGGTGGCCTGGGGCCAGCTCCTTCCCCCAAGCTGGGGCACTCACAGTTTGGTGGCTGATGTACAGTGTGAGTAGGGCATGGCTTCGGCTTGAGGCCTGGTTCAGAGTGTGAGTGGAGCTCCTTCGACGGCTAAGACCTAGAGGGGAAAAGGATATGGAGCTGGATGTGGTAGGAAGTGCAAGTGGTCACCAGTGAAGAAAAAGGAGCAAAGGCATCCTGCTAGAGGGCCCAACCACTGCAAAGGCACAGAGGCAGGAGAGTGGAATGATGGGTGCTGGGTCAGGCTCTAGCACGGATAGGTGAAAAGGGGCTGGAGAGAACTGAGTGGAAGAATGTCCGTCTGATTCACATTTTATCAACATCTCTCTCATTGCTATGGATGGAGAGAAACTCTGGCAGAGAGATCAACTGGGAGGTGTGACACAATGCTTGACCAAAGTCTCAGTGTCCCCAGTGCCAGCCACAGTAGGTGCTCAATAAATATCTGATGAATGGATGAATGAGACTGGAATCGAAGGGCCTTTAGACTAGGCTAGGAGGTATGGCCTTTACTCTCAGGGCACTGGAAAGGTCTGGAGGGGAAGAGGGATGTAGTTTATTACGTGGAGAAACATGGACTGAGAAGAAAGGGCCTTGAGGTGGGGAGACCCCTCCAGGGGGTAAAATTGAGGCTTGACGAGGCAGAAGCCCAGGGCTGGAGAGAAGGGTGAGAAAAAGAGCCTGGAAGGCAAAATCAGCAGGCCTGGGGGGGAGGGGTGGGGGACACTCTTGGGCTATATCTGAATTGTTGGTTTGCGGGCTCTTTTCTCCCACAAAGGTCATCTCTGAACCCATAGCTCCAGCCTGGTGAAAAATGGGACAGCCTCATGCAAAAATGGCCTCAAGCATCAGCTCCCCACGGGATCCTGTGGCTGCCACCTTCTCACTGCCGGCCAGGTCTACAAAGCACAGCCTCCCCCCGGCAGGGGGTTCCCTCATACCACAAAGCTCCCCCGAAGTAGCACACACCCGTGTGCAGAAGTTCCATCAGGGCTCCCAGACTCCCAAATTCCACCACCCGTAGCTGCTCCACATAGAAGCCCCGGGTCTTGTTCCAGCGAACAGGGAGGGGCCGGGGAGCCCCCAGACTCAGCAAGTCTCGAACCTGAGACAGGAGGGTGGAGGGTGAGGGAGGGGTCTCTCTGAGTCCTTGTTTCAACCACCCCCAGACTTACGGTCGACAGTCCCCCCATGTATTCTGCTCCTTGACCCAGGCTCCTTGGAAAGAAATGCCTCCTTTTCCTCGTGGGCTGTCTTTCTAGCCATCTCAGTCCCCACCTGCTCATTGTAGATCTCCAGATAGGAGGCGTGGAGAGTGACAGGGACACCCAGGTGCTGCACGCGGTCTAACAGCCAGGTGAAGGTCCTCTGCACGATGCCAGCCAGGCTGGGGGGTATGGGCATGCCCTCCCCCTGGGGAAAGAAACAGCTGAGCCTGGGGCTGCAGCTCCACCATCACCCCATCACAGTTATAATTATCCTTGCAGGGCACTGTGCTAAGTTCCCATACAACATCTCATTTAATTCTCAGTCAGTATGAAGAAACCGAGAGCTAGTAAGTAAAGGGGACACAATTTGAACCCAAGCGCCCTGGACTGGCTAAGTCCCTTCACCTCCCTGATTCTCAGTTTCCTTGTCTGCAAATAAATGGGGGGGGCTGGGCCGCATCTTCCAAGCCCCTTCCCTCTGGGAGTCTGCGCTGCCCGCGGCTCCCCAGGGCTTCTCGCCCACCGACCCCTGACCCCCGGGGGCTCCAACTGCGATCGGCCCACCTGGGGAGGAGGTCCGGTCAGGGTGTAGGTCTTTCCGGAACCGGTCTGGCCGAAGGTGAAGACGGTGCAGGAGAAGCTGCGGGCCGCAGGGGTGTGGCTGTACCCAGGCAGCGACCGGGGGTGTGGGTGGGGCGGGGGGCGGGGCGTCATCGGGCCCCACTTACCCGCGCAGCGCCAGCTCGCCCAGGCGCCGCGCGCCACACACCCGGAACACGTCCTCTTGAGTGCGCGCCCCGTCCAGCACGGCGCCGAAGCGGAAAGCCACGTCGGGGCCCCCGCCCGGGGGGCTCACCTAAGGGAGGGGGCCGTGGAGAAGGGGGAGGGGCCCCAGGGGAGGGCGGGGCTCACCCGGGGGAAGGCGGGGCCTGGGGGAAGTGGGCCTGGAGGGACTCTGTGTCTTCCCGGTAGGTGTTTTTTGGGGGCGGGGGTAGGTCCTCACCTGCAGAGTCCGGGTCCCTGAGCAGTGCAGCACGCTCTGTTCCCCTCGACGCAGCTCGGCCGCGCTCATCGGACGCACCCTGTGGTCCGACGAGGCGGGAAGAAGGTGGATGGTCCATCCTGAAATCTCCATCAGTCCCTTCCTCGCTAGGATCGCTCCTTGCCAACCTATACCCACCTGAGCACCACCTGGATGGGCGTTTCTGGCCCCTCTGGCCCCTGCTCCAGGTTCCGCGCGGGGTCCCTGTGGAAGCAACGCGAGTTAACCATCCCTGTGCCAGGGGCTCCTTGAACCTCCCTAAATCTGTACTTACCCGTCGGGGGACCCGCGTTCCTCCATGTTCTGCTTTGCACACGGAATTAGCTCCTCCCTAGTCTCGTTCTTTTCCCTCCCCATTACCCTCCCCCTTCAGCACACTGGGACTGGCTATACACACCTTACACCCCCCACCGTCATCCCCTCCCTTCCCAGGCAGCCATCCATCCGGAAAGGCTCGGGCCTGCCCAGGGCTAGCTAGTTAAAGATTTACCCACCCCCAACTCTGTGGTGGAAAGAGTCTGTAGCTAGGGGACCTTGGAGTCTGAGGATCACTTGTCCTTGGCCAGTCCCATCAGGAGGGACCACCCAGACCAGCCTCCTCTGTGCACAGATGGGGATACTGAGGCTGGGATGGGAAGGACTCAGCCAAGGCCACACAGCAAGTCTGGGCAGAGCATGGACCAGGCTCTTCCTACTCTCTCCTCATATTCCTCCTTCGGTTTTGTAATCTTCCTCCCCACATTACCCCTCCTCAGCAGTTCCAGCCTCTTCCAAATCAGAGCCCAGGGAGGGGAAAGGGGTCCAGAGGGGTGGGAGGGGCCCAGGCCTCTGTTCCAGGAAGATGTGGCTGGATTGAATTCCTGGGCTGTGCTGACAACAGGCTCCGAAGCTTCTGGTTAAACTTTGGGCCACCTGCCTCTCCAGTGCCAGAACTGATCCAAGGCCAGGGCAGTTGTTTAACTCTCTCCTGGCTTGGCTTATGAGAGCAGCAGAGATGTCTGTGAATGTGCTGGGGCGGGGCAATCACCCATTCAGTGCCAGTCTCCATGCAGGGCACCCGGTGGTGGAATCACATACAGATCCTGCCCTTTCCAAGCTCACAGCCTTGCTAGGGAGACAGGTAAGTGCAATCTAGTGTGCAGGGGTTTGGGGTGGGGTGTGGATTCAGAGGCCTGCAGGAGCAGGGAGGTGAGGGTGGTGGGTGAGGGTGTTCTAGGCAGAGGGAGCATCCTGCAGGAAGGCCAGGGTGGGGTGGGGAGATGTGTGTGGCATTGAGAGCTGGTTTGAGGCTGGACTTAGCTCATGGAAAGCACATCAAAGAATGTGGCCTCATTCCTCAGAGAATCAGGAAGCCAATGAAGGGTTACCAACAGGGAAGTGACACCATCAGTAGGTATTGATTGTTATAATTATTGCCATCCTGGCTATCTCTGTATGTTTCTCTGAATATTTCTGTAAATTCTTCTTCCTTCAAACAAACATTAGAATGAAAGCTCTAATAATCCCCCCTCTCAATGAAACACGCTCTATACCACCACAAATGACAACCAACTATCAGAGCCACCCAAATAGCAAATGATTTATCTTGAGTGGCAGTGAGTTCCCCATGTACTGGAGGCATGCAAGCAAGAGCCCAGTTGACTTTTTGGTTTTATAGGGCCTTCTAGCTAGATCTGTAGGGAGAATTAGGTAAAGCAAAGAGCCACTGCCTCCAGCTCTGCCACTAACATACCGCAGAGCCCTGGGCAAGTCATTTCCGCTTTTAACCTGTTTCCTTCCTATGAAAAGAGATTAATGATCTTGCCCTTATTTTACGTAGTTCTGTGATTTTAATGAAACTGTTATTGAAAGTGATTCATATATTGTAAAGAATTATTTAAAAGCAAAATTAAAAATCCCTAAATGATCTCCAAGATTCTTTTCAACTCAAGTTCCTCAATCTATTATATTTTTTGAATCCTTGAGGTGGATAGGGCAAGAATTACCATTCTTGTTTTTCAAATGAGAAACAAACAAACAAAAAACCAAACAAACAGGAAAATAGAGATAGGCAGGGAGGTTGTCTAAGAAGAAAGTAGCTGTAAATGGCCAAACAGAGAAGGTATAAACCCAAAACCAGGAACTCTGAGTCCTGTGCTCTCTGCTGTGGCAGGTTGCTTTTTTGAGCTGTAAGCCCAGTCAGTGAATGAGTTGCTCCTTTTAATATCCTTAGAAAGGTTAAGGTCTGTGGGTCACTCACATCTTAGTGTGCGTTGGTTTGATCAGATTGCTATTCCTCCTCAGACTGGAGTGAGGGGAGCCACACTGAAGGGATTTTGAGAAAAGTGCAGAGACAAGGGGCCTCTGCACTCTGGGGTGTGATGAGCTGTGTGATTGGGACTTTGGCACCAGGTTGCCAACCTGGATCCGAACGTGGCTGTCACTGGATGTCCACAAGGAGGAGCAAAGTTCTGGTTCTGGTCTCTCATGGTGAATGTGAACATCTGCTCCCCTTATCCTGAGCACTCATTCAGCAAATTTTTATTAAGCCTCTTCTTTGTGCCAGGCTTCCAGGCATTTGAGATACATTAGTGTACAAAACAGATAACACTAAGTGTTTGTGGGGATGTGGAGCACCAGGAATTTATACGTTACAGGTGAAAGTGTAAATACGATCGCTTTTTGGAAACCTGTTTGGCAACATCTACTAAAGCTAAACATATGCCAGTCCTATGACCCAGCAATTCCACTCCTAGGTCTGTGCCCAGTAGAAACGAGTGCACACTCCCACCTAAAGACGTATGCAGGAATGTTCTTTGTCGTTTTATAGTCATATTAGCCACCACCTCCTTCACCATTACCACTATGTCTACCTCTACCTTTGTCATCCTCACTGCTACCATCACCCCGTCACTGTCAGCACCAAATCGCTACCATCAGCGATACCTACATAACCAGCAGCACCCATAATCATTCATCACTGCGACCACCGTCTCCGCCATCATCGTCACTATCACTGTTGTGTGTGGTCTGTGTTTATTCACTTGAGAAAATTCAAGATGCAGTATCTGGGCCCCAAGCCCCTCATCATCCATGGTGCTGCCTGTTCCCACAGCTGGGACTGAGTCCCTCTGTGTCCCTCTCCCCTCTTCACCCTGTTTTGAACCTGTCCTCTACTTCCAAACTGCACCTTTTCCTCTGGAGCAGTGGGACCCCTGTGGTTGAGGGAGGCTTAGAGAGAAGGCGTGTAGAAGCTCAGAGCATCTTAGAAGCCGGCTGGACCCTGCAGGGGTACATCGCCAGGCCTCGCTAGAGGGCAGCAGAGCATCGCGCCAACACAGCCCCAGGGCTCATCACAAAGGAGGCTTTGTCAATGTTCTTTCTATACATTTTCTCCCGAGCTTGTGCACTGTGCAGGGGTTGGCCAGCCTGTGTTGTGGACAGGGATGAACAGGCCCTCAAGAAGTCCTTCTTGAGGGAATGAATAAAAGCAACGTTGAGCAATCAGGGGACCCTCCCCCACACACCCTGCTCCTGGTTCCAGCCCCTTCGATACACTCTGCTCCCTTCAGCCCCAGCCATCTCCCCCCACCACACACACCCCCACCCCCCGACCCCGGACCCCATCTCTGCAGAAAACCGTACCATGGCTCCCTGGGGCCTCAGAATAAATTAGGAGGTCCCCTGGCTGGGACTCAAGGCCGTTTGGTCTCTATCTCCTGCTGCCCTCTCTGGCTGTCCCTCTCCACTCCCCACTGCCCCCAACCCCTGCATCCTGCGCTCCAGCCCAAGGCTTTCCTTTGATTCCTTTAAACCTTTGCTCCTGCCGTTCCCTCTGCCAGGAGCACTCACTTCTACCTGGTGGATCTGTCCTGCAATCCTTCCCATCCATAGAATGCCTTCCCTGGCACCCCCGACTCCTCTGTGCGACCACATCTGTGTCCCCACAAGCTCCTGGGCTTCCCCCTGTGACAGTGCTGATCTCACTGGATTGCTCTTCCTGTCTGTCGGGGAGCAGAGACTATGCTGGTTTCATCCCTGGGGTCTCCGAGCCAGCACAGGGCTCCGCACACAGTAGGAATTCAACAAATGTTGGGAGGAAGAGGGAAGGAGCCAGGAAGGAGGAAGGGGGGCCGGCAAGAGGGCTGCAGCACGCATCCCTGCGTGCCTCCCCGACCTCCGTCTCTCCTCCCTCCCTTCCTCTCAACGCTAACTACAAACTCTCAGCTTCACGATGTAAGGACTCATTTAGGGACCCATTGATCACAGAGAGCATCAGCTCCTGCCACAAGGCTGCTCTCCAATGCGCCCAGAAGCTGAGTGACACTCTCCCAGCCCCAGCCAAGCTAGCCTCTTGGACGCTACAAATTTAGATTTCCCAGGGGGTGGAGGACAGACTCCAGGGGGCCCTGGTAAGCCCAGGTATCAACGCCCTCTGCTTTTCCTGGCGCATTACACAAGAGGGCTTGTCCCCGTTTGTGACGTGCAGAGACTGAGGCCCTGTGGGAAAAGGTCCAGCCCAGCCCAGGGCTCACCCTGCCAGACAGCCTTGCGTTGGACTGAAGTAGAGGAAAGATGAGAAAGAAGATCAGCGAGGAGGACGGGCTCCCTTCGTCACGTGACATTCATCTGTCATTGCTCCACTTGTATCCCCTGTGGAGGAAAAGCCAGATGGGTCCAAGGCCTGTTGTGAAATTTTCCAAACAGAGCTTGCTGTAATCTTTAATTAGAACATCAACGTGGGCCACAGGACTCATTTCACAAAATTCTCCAGAGCAGGGACCTTAAGGAATCACTGAATGAACGTCTCTCTGGCCCCCTAGCCCATTTTGCAGATGGCAAAACTGAAGGGGGCCAGCACGGGCTAGAGCAGCAGTTGCATTCATGATCAAGAGCAGCGATTTTAGGACAAGATGCAGAGTCACCCACTGGCACCCCGGGGCCACCACTCTTTCCCCTGAAATGGCTGGCTCTTTTCCTCTGAAGCCTCGCATGACTTCTCTGCTGTGGATGGTGGGTACTGGCAGGCATGCTGGGTTTCCCGTCAGACAAGGAGCTTGGTGAGGGTAGGGATCCCATCCCTACGCCCAGCACAGGGCCTGGCACAGAGGCACATTCACTGCCTGTCAGTCTGTCTGTCTCTCTGATGAAGGCATGAAGGTCCAGCAAGAGGAAATGATACTGCTTGAAACCAAGCTTCATCTTTTGGTGAAGATGAGCTTCTATAGGGTGGTTGTGAAATCAAAGGACCAAGGGTCATTGAAACTCCTGTTGTTTCCAGGATCCCAGCTCTTCTCCCTAGAAACAGAAACAGCTTTCCCCTGACTCAGTCCACCCACTGCTCACCCAGGAATGACTTACCTACGAGCTGGATATCTTCCCCTAGAAGCAATAATGTTAATATGTAAGAATGTTCAGGCGTGTTAAGGACCATCTCTTTCACAATGAGGCCTCGTGTGTCTGGAACCTTCTGGGTCAGAGGCCTGGGAGTTTTTATTGAATATTGGGTACTTTTTCTACTTTAATTTTCAAAGCAACTCTCTGGGATTGGCAGTGCAATTGTGCCTATTTTACAGATAAGGAAACTGAGGCTCAGAGATGTCCGGTAACATGCAACCACTCTGTGGTGTAGTGGGGAATCTGTCTGTCACCAGAGCTTGTGCTCTGTCCTCTACTCCCTGCAGCCTCTTCCTGTGAGCTGTTCAGCGAAGCTGAACTTGGGTAACTGAAGTTGACCTATTACGTACACAATTTGCCTTAGTTTTACCGTCTCTCTTGCAACACGCTCCCCTGTTGGCTTTCACACTCCCCTGCCTTCTTCCCTGGGGAATGTTGAGTGACACTCTAAGGCAGTGAACCTCCACCCCTGGCATCAAAATCACCTGGGGACTCCAGGCCCCACCCACAGAGATTTTGATTAATTAGTTTGGGGGTGGGGACCAGACACCAGTGTTTCCAAAGCACTCCAGATGGTTTTAATGCACACCAGGATTGACAACTTCGGCTTTCACTTTTTCTTGATGACCAAGTCGTCCCATGCAGTGTGTGTGTTGAGCTATGTTCTGGTAGAGTGATTTCTTGGATCCTGATGGGCATTTTGAGACCTTGTGTCTGCTTTATCTAGAATATCTACCCTTCTCTTGGCACCAGACTTCCAGATAAGCCATCTCATTGCAGCCCGAGATTCCCTCTTTTCTAGCTTAGAATCCACTGAGAACTCATAGAAAAGAGCAGAACTGCCCACAGGACCATGGGATCCTTTAAGAGTTTTCCAGATTTTTCTTCCTTTCTAGATGTCCTCTACACAGGTGACAGGCAGCTATCCAATGCATGAGGCGAAGCTGCACATTCAATCTGAACATGAATTAAGCACATTCAAAGCACCCACTATGTGCCAAGTCACAAACTAGGTGCTAACGATCTACGGTGTCATCTGTGTTGTTCGGTTGAGCATAGAGAGGCTGCATATTCTCCCAGGAAGCCCTCCTGGATTGGCATGGGAGCCCTCCTCTAAGGACCCACACCCTCCCATACCTACCAACCCCATGACCTGAACCCATCTGGCAATGGTAGGGGTGGGGCAGCAACATCTGTGTTCCTGGGAGAACTCTAAGCTCTCTGAGGGCAGGGACTGGGTGATGAGTCAGGGCATCTGTTAAACTGAACTACTCATAGCAGTTGGAACCGAATGCCATGGGAGCACAGGTGAGGACAGTGACTCCTGACCAGAGAGCAAGGGCTGGGGAATCCGGGAAGGCTTCCTGGAGGAGGTAGCATTGGGACAGGCTTGAAAAATGGGTAGAAAGTGGGACAGGCAGAAGGGAGGAGAAGAGCATTTCAGGCAGAAGGAACAGCATGAGCAGAGGCCCAGAGGTGGGACGAGTTGAAGAGCAAACTGTTGCTAGGTGGGATCACAGGCCGGGGAGCGTGGTGGGATCACACTCAAGCTGCCAGAAGACTGACGCTTCCGTGGAAGCCCTGGGCATGGTTCTGGCTAGGAGCTCGTCTTCACTCACTCTTCCAGACGAGCAGAGCCTGGGGATGCCCTGCTGCCCCTGCTTGTAATTATTCAGGCTCTTCCCAGGAAGCCCAGCCCACCTTATCAGCAGGAGGGCGCTGAGTTCCCGCCTGCGTGGGTGCCCGGCCCCACTGCTGACTCGGCCCTCTGGCAGCTGAGGAGCTGGAACACCACGCTGAGGCTTTCACATAAGCCCAGCCGCCAAGCCCTCAAAGCTGGTCCCACTGGAGCAGTTGGAAGCACGTCTCCCGAGGCCACAAATTCATCACTCCCTGCTCTGTGACCCAAGCGAGACACACACACACACACACACACCCCCTCAGTGTGTGTAGAGGACAGTGGACCAGAGGCACCCAAGACCCTGCCTCCTCCAGCACTCGGGGATCTCTGGGAGCAAACACTGTCGCTACCTCCCTGGAGGAGGGGGCAGGGGAGGGGCAGACAGAGCCCCCTACAACCCCGAGACTCTGTCCCTGAAGCAGAGTCACAGTCTCTCACCAAGCCTAGGAGGACGTGATTAGCACCAATTTCTAGGGCTCCGCACCCCTTCATTTCTTGCTGACCTTATTTCTCCGGACCCTTCTCCTTTCCAGTTCTCATAACCTAGACCCTGTCCCATCTCCCCAGAGTTAAAAGGGGATGAATTCTCTATCCTACCTCTCTCCTTTGGCACTATTACCACTATCAAACTAGTATATCCACTACTTCTACTACTACTGCTACCACTATTTACTAATACAACTAGTACTTTTACTAGTACTACCACCACCAGTACCTGGAATGCGAGCACTTCTGCTACTGCTACCATTAGTACTGGTACTTCTTCATACTATTAGTACTATCAGGACTGCACTATTACTAGTATTACTTATACTACTACTGCCATCACCTCTACTGCTACTACTAGTATTTATACTACTATTATTTTACTACTGTTACTACTACAGCAATGAACTTCTGTTTACTGCTACTTCTAATAGCAGTAAACGTGATGAACTAAACACAGTGGACGAAGAACTGAGCTCAGCTATCAATTGATGTAATTTAATCATAGCAACAGCCTGCCATGGTTTTAATATTCTCCCTAATTTATGGATGGGGAAACTGAGGCTTGCAGAAGCTAAGTAACTTGGCCAAAGCCACAGGGACAGTAAGAGAATGAGACAGGTTCTTGACCAGCAACCTGACTCTGGGAACCAAGTTTGAGACCTACACGCCTTCTCCTCCCCTGTCCTTTGTCCAGTTTCCTGAGTACATCCTTGAATTATCTTGAGTCCTCAGGAAAAGATTCCCTGAAGCTGAAGAAGGAAAGGGGCCCTACCCTTCACAAGATGTCTAGAATGGCATGAGCAAGATACATACTAGGTGCTGAATTGTTTGAATTAATTGGGTTCTCATAACAACCCTGTAGGTCAGGACAAGGATCCAGATGTTATAGTTTGCGAAACCGAGACTCTCAGAAGTGGGGTGCTCTATCTGGAGGTTAGAGTTGGGACTGTACCCCCAAACTGTCTTTTCATGACCTCGAATATGGCGTGAACTGTTCACCCCAGCCATGAACTCTTCGATGCGCATCGCACTTTCCAGTTTACAAAGCTCACACATCTATGACTTTATTTTTCACAATGACCCTCAGAGGGAGTGATCAACTCCATTTTATGGATAAGAAAACTGAGGCTCAGATTGCTAAGGCAGCCTTTGAAGCACTCCTGGGGAGTCAGTGGCAAATCCAGGATTTGAATCAATCTCCACCCCCCACCCCCCGTAGCCTGAGAGTAGGGCCTCCCAGCTGGAAGAATCCAAGAGGCCTCTCTTGGGACAGCCCTCCTGCCTCACTCTGTCCAGCCGCCCCAGCCCCTGTGGTGGGCGAGCCCGCAGCCCCAAGGGGTGGAGAGAACTGGTTATTTCCAGCCTGGTACTTAAGTGCTGGCCGGGGAGTGGGGTGTGGACTGGCCAGAGGGCTCTGTGTTCCCAAGAGGGTCTGGCCTTTGGCTGCTGAGACCTAGGCAGGGGGTCAGGCATTTCTGTCCAAGCCATCTAGGCTAGCCAAAGCTGGGCAGGCCACCCCTCCCCCAAAAGGTAAGATGTAGGTAGCCAAGATGCACACAGGCAGCTCATTCAACCCCCTCCAGCTCAGCTGACCCTGTCCTGGGCCGTGGCCCAGGCTGGGCGCTGCCCCTGCTGCTCCGGAGAGATGGAAAGAGCAGACAGCAGTCCTGATAGGGGCCTGAAGCAGCCGCAGGGGCCTGAAGATCAGTTAAAAGGCAACATGTTATGCTCTGAGCACCTACTCTGTGCCATCTTCCCTCTCAGCAGGGCTGAGAAATTGCCACCAATCTCGGGTCCCTCTGCTCCTTGCATGCTATTGAATGCTACTGCCACACTGACCCTTTGCAAAGCGCCAGACATTTCCTGCCTCAGGACCTTAGCATGTGCTGTTCCCTCCGCTGAAGAGTACCCTTCCTTCAGCTTCTCACATGGCTGGCTCCTCTGGCCTCAAGTTTAAATTTAAAAAGCCATCTTTCAGGGATGTCTTCCCTGACTCCCCGGGCTAATAAGTTCCCTCCAATCCCCCAGCCCTCCCCCCACCGCCCATAACTTGTCTCTCACCCTCCTCTGCTTCCTCCCCAGGATTTGTATTTAATTTTTAATCTACTTGTTGATGGTCTCTGTCCCCGACGAGGGCGAGAACAAAGTCTGTTTTATTGACCATCTTGTCCCCGAGGTCCAGCAGAGGGCCAGACACTTGGAATAAACATTTATCACATGAACAAATGGAAGGGAAGTGAAGGCACTTGCCCACGTCCTCACTGGGGGTATCATCACTTGAGGACGTGGCTCTGCCTCTCTCCAAGGTGCCAGCTGGCCTCTGTGAGCTGCTCGGTGATCACGCCACATTCTCTGCAGTGGTTCTTCCTCAGCCCGGAGGCATGTCCTTTATACGTGGGGCTCTGCGCCTTCTCTGACTTCTTTCACAGGCCCTCCAGCCTCTGCTCGCATATCTCCGAAAGACAGCGACCTCACCCCATGCATTGCAATATCAGACGTTCCCTTTCAGGGCCGTGTGACCTTCCGAATGACAAAGCAAGCTGCTTTCCACAAATTCAAATGCTGAAGAGGAAGAATTTCCATCACTAGCACAAGGCTTTGGACAGTGACAATGCACTTCTCTGTTTGTTCATTTATTTCCTGAATCCCAACCACAGGCCAGGCCTGTGGTCACCACATAGGGGAAAAATACGGCCTTGGTGGCTCGGTGATGTTTAAGGTCTAGTGATGGCCTTTGAGCCGTAGAACAGCGCTGGTGGCGGCAGAGGGGCACGTGCCGTAGATCTAATGCCTCCGAAACCTCATCGTGCACACATGCCTACTGGCGATCTCAAGATGCAAGTGCTTGTACAGCACACCTGGCCAGGAAATCTGCAGCTCTCAAGCGATGCTGCCGCTGCTGGTGCATGGGTCACACTTTGAGTGACAGGGTGTAGACCCAACTGACAAGGAAGGACAGTGAGGCCCAGCGTGAGTAAAGGACTTGCCTAGGGTCACCCAGCCAGGCAACAGGGGCTGAGGAGGGACCGCCGGGCTCCCCCGGCCGGGGCTCCGCCATTCACGGTGCAGGCTGGGCTCACTGTGTCTTTATGAGACGCGGCCTACCTGGACTCACCCGGGCTGCCCGCCCCTGCCCATGAAGAGCGGGCCTCTTTCCTTCCTGCACCAGGCTGGCGGGCGCACGCCCACAGAAGCCCCCTCCCCTGCACACACACGCACACACGCTCACACACCCTGGCCGGCCCGGCTGCCCTCCCTGTTTGGGGAAAGTCAACAAGAGCATTTGAAAAGTCTTTCTGTGTGGAGAATCTGTTTGTATAGGGGGAGGAAACGGAGAGCTGGCCAATAGGTAGAAATATTAATGAAGCTTGTTATAAAGGGCCCATTCACGGCTCTCCGAGTAAATAGGGCTCTTGTCGGGCTGCCACGTTATCTGCCAAGTTCAAGAATGTGGTTTGAAAAAATAGAATTTAAAGGGGTGAGGTGGAGCCTTAAATGGCCAGCCTGCTAGAGCTGGAGCCAATGACAGGAGGAGCCTCTGCTGAGGGCTGGGGACACTGGGGCGCTGGGTCTTGGGGGAGGGGGGAGGGGCTGCCCAGGAGACAGGCAGGGGAGGAGCTGCCGGAGTGCGGAGCTCAGGGAGCATCCTCCCCACCGTCCACCGTCTGCCGTCCGCCGGTGTGGAGGGCCTGGTGCCATCCCTACCTGGTGCCTGGCTCAGGGCTTGCCATTCTTCCGTTCGGCCCCCAACATGGTGATGCGGGGCAGGAATGGGGCGTTTCAATCCCAGCTCCTCTGGGAATGTTGCCTCTTGGGGTGTTGGTGATGGGGTCTCTGAGCGGCAGGGGGAGGGCTTTCGGCCATACCGAAGCCCTGCTCCACAAAGCACAGCCATCTTCCCACACCCCCTAAATTCTACCTTGCAAATTGTTACTCAAGCAACACATGAGAAAGAGCAGAAAAGACTCAGACTCTCCATCCACTTCGCTCACACAAGGCAAGCTCAGGGCTCAGAGAAGGAGAGCGACCATCTCAAGGTCACTCGGAGAGTCCTTAGCAGAACTGGGACTTGCGTCCGCCAGTTTCTTGTTGGACCAGGTCCCCAGGGCTGTGGACAGTGCCTGGCCCAGAGGAGGCGCCTGGCCATTTCAAGTGCACAATGTTTTATTTTTAGCCCGACTTAAAGCAACATATAAACGAGGGTCCTGTCTTATGCCCAATTTACCTCTGGCCAGCTGTGTGACCTTGGGCAGGTGACTTTGCCTCTCTGAGCGTTCGCGTCCCTTTCCATTGTAAAGTGGGATTTTTGAGACCAACCCCTCCTGTCGAGAAGACTCAAAGAGAGGATGCTGGTGAGGTGCCCAGTGCTGTGCCAGGCCCTCGGTGGGTGGCCCAGAACAGTGGCTCTGGGCGTTTCCTTTTCTGTCCCAGCCTGAGGCACAAGAATAGAGTCTCCAAGAAGACTGTTCCCTGGCCTCGAAGTTTAAGGGCGTGGTTTCTACTTGGGTCCTAGAAGGTTGCCCTGTGCTGAGGGTCACAGGAAGCTGACAAATTGGGAGTCAAGGGCTTCTGAGCCAGGTGACTTTAGGCAGCACAGCCACACCTGTGTGTGAACTATCACGAGGGTCTGAGAAAAGGCCCTGCAGGAAGATGTGGCAAGCGGCTGACCTTCCACCCCCTACCCCAACTGGCTCACAGAATCCACCTCTGTCAGACAAGGGTTAGCTATGTGTGGGGAGAACATTTACATTGGCTTTTCTTTACAAATAAAAGGGGGGAAATTCCTATAAAGCAAAAAGGAAATGATCAATGCAAAAACTGAACGGAAACACTTTTTAAAATACTCTGCCAGGAGCTTGCTGTGTGACCTTGAACAGTGGGGACTTGAGGATATTTGGCACACAGGAAGGAAGCAGCATCCCTTTACAGGGAGGTGGTGTGGGGCACCGTCACAAGCACACGTTTTGGGGCTCACAGGCCCAGGTTCAAACCTGGACTCTGCTCCTCATTTGCTGTGTGACCTTATTCAAATGACAGACCTCTCTGGGCTTCCATTTCTTTGATATGTACAAGAAAAGAGAAGAGAGGGTTAAAGTGTGTGAAGCCCTGGCACACCGTGGGATGCTCATTAAATGTCAATTTCCTTTCCTTTCTGGGCCTCTTGGCAGGCTGAGGGGAAGCGTCTGACAGGTCTCACCAGCCAGACCTGAGAGAGACCCAGCTCTGCAGGCCTCGGCGCCTGCACAGCAGCTCAACAGCCTGATGCTGACGATGTGCGCACAGCCCTTTACAGTTTGCAAAGCACTTGTCTACTCACCATTAAAGCCTTGCAAGAATTCTGTGAGGTGAGTAGGACAGTGTTCGCTACTCACGGGGCTGAACTGGGAGAGGGTAAAAGATTCGAATCCAGAGCTCCTGGGCAGGGCCCAAACCTGTTCTTCATTTCTTCATTCCTTTAGCAAATACTGGTTGAGGATTATGTGCCAGGCACTGTGCTGAGCATGGGGGATACCACCGTGAGTAAAAAGACACAGATGGATGGATGACTATTGGAAGGACGGATGATAGACAGATGATGGTTGGATGATGGATGGATGATGGATGGATAATGGACGGATGATGGATGGATGATGGATGATGGTTGGATGGTGGATGGATGGTGGATGGATGGGTGAATGAAGGAAGAATGATAAGTTCCTTGAGGGCAGGATCCTTGTCTCTTCTTTCCACCACTGGGTTCCCAACACTGAGGATGGTGCCTGGCATAGAAGAGGCACTAAAACTTGTCACTGGGTATCTTCTTTGGTGGTGTGGACTCAAGAAACAGGCTATACAGCTTTCTAGCTGTGTGACTGAGGGGAAGTTACTTAACCTCAGAGTGCCTCAGTTTCCTTATCTGTAAAATGGGACTGACAACACTTTATAGGTTGTTATGAGGATTAAATGAGTTAACAAAGAGCCCTTAGAACAGAACTGTCTGGTGCACAGTAAATACCACGTAAGCATTGGTCATTATTATTTTTCCAGTTTCGCTCCTGAACTCCCTTCTGTCTCCTGAGGAAGAAAATAAACTCTCTGAAGTCAGGGCTCTGGCATCTGCCTGGGATGCCTCCTAGTAGGAGCGTCTGTTGACGCTGCAGTTCAAAGAGGGAAAGACCCTGAGTCCAGATCAGGGTCAGAGAAGTCCAGGGTGTACACTCCACTGGGGCCAAGAGCAGAGCTGGCCCCTGGCTGAGGGAGGCAGGACGACAGGATGGTCAGAGCTCTGGGCTGGGAGGTGAAAGTTCACGTGTCCATTCTGGCCCTGCCATGGCCCTCCCCCTGGGGCCTGGCCTTCCTTGAGCCTGGGTCTTCCCTGTTAGACATCCAGGGAGATAGTCTGCTGTGAACCACTCGCGTCGCAGACTGAGGTAACGTGAACTGAGCTGTCTTCGGTTCCTCATCCGCAATTTTCCTTTCTTTGAACGGACTTTTCCGGATCGGAAAAACTGAGCCTTTGCTAGCCTTGGAACGCACGCACTCTCGCGCGCGGCCGAAATGCTGTGTCAGCGTCAGCTAGCGGTTGAGGGTGGCACCAGATGGCGCGCTCATTAACACCCCCGAGCAGGGCCCAGGGTCCCCCCGGGTCACCTCCCTGGAGCACACAGCTGAGCTTTCTCTCTGAGGGCCGCCGACAGTCCCACCTTGTCCCAGCCCTGCGATTTATAGGAGCCAGTGGTTGACACAAGTTCCCGCTCGGCGTGGGCTCGTGGGCCCGTGGGCTCCACTGGACGCCAAGAGCCGCAGAGACAGCTCCCGCCCGCCTGCCCCTCACTCTGTAAGTGAGTCACTGGGGTTTGGAGTGGGCCACCCGGGGGTGGCTCCTTGTTGGAATAAGACAGTCACCTTCGAACAGAGCCGGCAAAGATGGCATGCCAAACCCTTAGCTTGGCAAAGCTTCTGCCCAGAGGGTACCGAGGCACCTCCTTCCAGCTAAGGAATTGCAGGCACTCGGGCTGGCATGGCCCTCTGGGAGCCTTGAGCCCAGCTCCTCCAGATTGAGAGGTGGAGACAGAGGGTCAGGCTGAGAAGGGATTCAACAAGGCCATGACACAGCAAGTCAGTGGCAGGGCTAGAACCCTGGAAACCAGGTTCGTGGGCATCTACAGCTCCCCTATGGTTCTTGTGCTAAAAGGAAGGGAGCAGCTATAGCTGCTATAGCTGACCCCTGGCTGGTCTTCTGGGAGTCAGGTGGGTACCTGGACCTCTGGTTTTAGGGACAGATTCCTGAGTGTCCCAAGACTTAGGGAAGCCAGATTGATGCCCCCTTTGTATGACAGGTAAAGAGAGGGATATGGCATGGAAGAGAGGGATATGGCATGGAGGAAAGGCCTGGGCTTTACAGTCGGGCCTACCTGGGTCCTGATCTTGGCTCTGTCAGTTACCAGCAGGATAAGCACAGGCAACTTACCTCCTCTGAGCCTCAGCTTCCTCATCTACACGATGTGGTCATTTGTCACTTACACGGTGGGTCATGATGTCAAGTGTCTGGCATATACTAGGCACTTAATATATGGTAGCTACAGCAACAGTGATGCGTTCAGCTCCAACTGGCTCAGGCAGCCTGAGTTGAGGGCATGACTGGGACAGGACCTGGGCTTTTTAGGTGATGGGGCACTAAGGTGACATGCAGGAGCCGGAAGACTGTCCTTTTGGCACGGGCAGGAGAGCCTCGGGGTTGAAAGCCTGGTGGCCTTTCTGGGTCACCAACCTGCAGGAGAAAAAGTGGGCAAGTCTCGGCGCTCTCTTGGACTCAGGCTCCCCATCTGTGTGATGGGTGTTGGAACAGGGGACTAAGGTCCTTCCTAAACGGACGTTGTCTCAGGAGGTAGGGACTCAGCCAAGGGTATCACAGACAGGAGGTGGGTGAGCAGGCGGGTAGGAAGAAAGGGACCAGACTAGGCTGAGGCTGGCAGAGCCGGGCTATTGTCTCAGGTCCCCAGGCAGATTATCCAAAAAGCTGTGAGGGCCCAGTCTTCTCGGGCCAGGCGCCGGCGCTCAGGACCAAGGGTTCTTGGCAGCAGTGAGCAGAGGGCCTCAGGCCTCCCTCTGGCGCATAGCATCCTGGGCTGCAGCCACCCTGGCTCAGGGCTCGGACCCCCTCCCCTGTGTTAGATCCAAGCAGCCTGCAGGGTCTCCAGGAAGTAGGAGACACTCTGAGAGGCCCTGGGCCTGATGGACCAGGCTGCCAAAGGCCTCTCTACTGCGCAATTAAGGCCATGCTGCTGCAGTCACCTTCCTACAGTGCAGCTCCACGTCTGCCGTCTCCTCAGCTCAGAAGCCCTCAATGGCTCCCCAGTGCTTGGAAACAGCTTCATATTCTGGGGTCTCTGTGGCTCATGGAAGAACTTTTAAAGGGTCCCAGAAAGCCTTGACCTGGGCGCCAGACATCGGACACATACATTTTTCAGGGGAGAGTTGTGGAGTTTCATCAGATTCACATAAAAAGCCACCGCCCCTTGGGCTGAAGTCCAGGCTCTTGGTCAACATTCAAGGCTCTCCCCAAGCTGGCCCCAGGTCTCAACATCTACCCCTTCTTGTCCCCCTACTCGACTCCCCGCCCTCCCTTCCTCATCTCTCCTCCTGGAAGTTTTCCCAGCTGCTGGGCCTTCTCCCAGGCCCCACAGCATCATCGAGGCCCCCTCCTTTGCAGTCGTTCTCAGAACTGTCCTCTCCTCCACCCATGGCTTTCACAGGGCTTAGACCTTGCCCTTCCCTGCCCGGACCTTTGCAGTAGTCTCCTGTCCGCTTGCCCCGCCCTACCCACCTCCAGCTGACCTGACGGCCCTGCTGTGTGACTCTCCTACCCCAGATCTGCTCTCTCTCCCAGATGAGCTGGATGATGGGGCAGAAGGAGGAAGAGGAGCAGATAGAGGAAGGGGAGGAAGGAGGGGAAGAGGAGGGAGAAGAGGAGAGGCAGAAGCGAGAGAGAAACAGGCAGGGAGGGAGAGAGGCCTTGGGCAGGAGAGAGAAACGTAGGAGAGTGAAAGAGAGGCAGAAACAGGGGGAGGTACCTGGGGAGAGACTGACAAGAAAAGAAAGCGAGGGAGACAGGATATAGAATCAAAGGGAGCTGTACAGTGAGAAACAGAAAGAGATAGAGAGGGCTTCCCTGGTGGCACACTGGGTAAGAATCTACCTGCCAATGCAAGAGACACGGGTTCCATCCCTGGTCCTAGATGATCCCACATGCCGCGGAGCAACTGAGCCAGCGCTACAATTACTGAGCCTGCGCCCTAGAGCCCGAGAGCCACAACTAATGATGAGCCCATGCCCCGCAACTCCTGAAGCCTGTGCGTTTAGAGCCCATGCTTCGCAACAAGAGAAGCCACCGCAATGAGAAGCCGGCGCACGGCAACAAAGAGTAGCCCCTGCTCTCTGCAATTGCAGAAAACCCATGCGCAGCAAAGCAGACCCAACACAGCACAGCCAATAAATAAAAATAAATAAATATACAAATGAATTTATTAAAAAAAGGAAAGAGACAGATGCAAAGCAAGGCCAGCAGAGACAGGGACAGAGAAATACAGAGACTGCAGCCAGAGAGGGCTGGAGCGGGAAGCCAGGCAGAGGGAGAAAAGGAGACTGAGCCTGGGGGAGCCCTCGTCCGGTGCTAGAGAAATGGCTTTCCAGTGCCTTCCATCCCTGGAGTCCTGGTCCTCCTCCTCTCCTCTGAGCAACTGATCCTCACTGGGGAGCAAAGGAGCAGGGCCTGATAACTGATCCTGCCGCCTAGTGGCTCCCCGCCCTCCCCACACTGGAGGCTCTGGCCTGGCTCCCTGTCTAAGACACATGTGAAAGCCTCCCCTATCATTGCCCCCCATCCCTTAAGAAGTGACCCTGGATGGGGCTGGGCTGGGCTGGGCTGGGCTGGGGCATCGCAGAGATTTAGAATAAATTCTAAAATTTCTTCAAAACCTCCAGGTTCAGAAAGTCCAACTGGCTGCCAGATAAGCTGTGTGATACTGGCCCAGGACCTTAACCTCTCTGGGCCTCCGGGGAAGTCAAGAGTAGATTCAAGTGTTGTCTGTGAGGGACATTGAGAGGGCTTTTGTTATACCCCCACCAATCCACCTGCTCCCAACACCCTCCCAACCCCAGTCCCACTTGAGGCTGATCTTATTTCACCGTATCTATGACCACTGCTCTGGAAGGCGGGAGAAGAAAGAGTTGGGGTAAAAGATCCGGCCATTTCGCTGGGGAGCACGTGGCCCAGGGCCGATCTCACATTCCGGCCTCACCTCTGCACTGGCCTCCGCCTTGGCATCTGAGATGGGAGTTAAGTTACCTGTCACCAGAAAGAGCCTGGTTAACTGTTCTTTGCCTGGGAGGATGGCCTGGTCCTTGCAAAGCCAGGATCCTATTGGGAAACTTGGCAGGAGTAATGGAAGAACAACAAAAATAGTAACACTGATGATGGGGAGCATCCAATGAGCTCTCACCTGCTGCTCTGCTTAGCATCATACATCCTGGTCTCAGTCACAAGACCACAGGACATGGTACTCTAATTCTCCCCGCTGACAGGGAAACTGAGGCTCGGGGCCAGTATACGGTGGCACCAGGCTTCAACTCCAGGCAGCCTGACTTCAGAGCACTCTTATCCCTTTAAAGGGCGTGACAAGAGTGACACCATTTTTGGTGCCACACCCACCTAGGCCATACTCCTCTGGGCCCGGCTCAGAGCTGGGGACCAGGAGACAGGATCCAGCAGCCCCACCCTTAAGTGCTCACCACCCAATGGGAGAGAAGACAGTTATCCAATGGGCAGAGGACTTGCCCCTTAATGAGCACCTACTACATGCCAGGCTCTGTGGAAAGCAGCTCGAGTACAGCTTGGCACATTGCCTAGGTTTGAATTCATGATATAGAGCATATCAGCTGTGTGACCTTTGGCAAGTTACTTACCCTTTCTGTGCCTCAGTTTCCTCATCTGTAAAATGTTTCCTTACATTGTTCTGAGGATGAAACTGATTCTTAGTGGGGTCTTGGAGCTGTGCTGGCATATGCTGAGGGCTTAGGTCTGTTACCCACCATCTTCTCCATCACCATCTTCTTTATCAGCACTTTTGGGGGACCATCCTGTTTAATCACCCCAGTAATTCTGTAAGGTTGGTATGATTATCTCCAACTTACAGATGAGAAAACTAAGGCTCAGAAAGGCAAAGTGGCTTGCAGTAAATCAGTAAAAGACTGAACTGATTTGAACCCAAGACCATAGAGACATGGCCTGTGTTTTGTTTTTTGGTTATTTGTTTGTTTTTTGGCTTCATTGGGTCTTTGTTGCTGCAAGCGGAAGCTATTCTTCACTGCGGTGTGCGGGCTTCTCATTGTGGTGGCTTCTCTTTTTGAAGAGCACTGGCTCTAGGCGCATGGGCTTCAGTAGTTGCAAAACACAGCCTCAGTAGTTGCGTCATGCTAGCCCTATAGAGTGCGGGCTTCAGTAGTTGCAGTGTGTGGGCTCAGTAGTTGTGGAATGCAGGCTCAGGAGTTGTGGCATGTGGGCTCAGGAGTTGTGGCCCATGGGCTTTGTTGCTCCATGTCATGTGAGATTTCCCAGGACAAGGGATAGAACCCGTGTCCCCTGCATTGGCAGGCGGATTCTCAACCACTGTGCCACCAGGGAAGTCCCTGACCTCTGTTTTTAACCATCTTGTTTGTGTGTCAGAGAAAAAACTCTTTCTTCCTTTCTTTTTCTCTTCTTATTCCTCTCTCCCTCCCTCCTTCCCTTCTTGCTTTTCTCTTTCTCTTCCTCTCTCTGAGTCTTTCTTTCTTTCCTTTATTCAAGGAATATTTATTGAGCATCTTCTACATGCCAAGTCTGGTGCTGGGGCTGGGAGACCAGAGAAATGCTTTCTGCTCCATCCTGACTGGCTGGACCAGGGCCTCCTCCCACCTCCCTGGCTGCAGCTGCAAAGGGAAGAAAGCTTTGATTGGGCCCTGAAAGGTGGGCGGAGGGCAGGCCTGGGAGGTATTGGGTTGGGAGGCAGGCTCCCTGTGTGCGCGCACTGCCTCCCTCTGTGTCCCACTGGCTCTGTTTACCTTCACAAGAAAGTGCACTTGTTCTGCCTTGGGTTAACGAGGTAAGACTTCATCCAGTGGAGCCTGTGAAAGGATGTCTGGGAAGAAAGGGCCGGCCACAGGGGACACAGAAAGAGATGACTCGAGGCCCAGGAAGCAGACGCCTTTACCAAGGTCTGCTTGAGTCTGTGGGGGCCCCAGTAGGGCCGGAGTGAGAGGAGCCTGGACCAGTCCTCAGTCCTCTGCAAGGTGAGGTGGGGAGTATGTAAGAGGGGTTGCCAAGTCCTCCAGCGTGGGCCATCTCAGCCCCAATCATCAGCCCTCTGCTCACATCTCCCTTCCTTCTAGAACTTTCTCAGCCTGGTTCCAGGGCCCTCAGCTGGGTTCCCACAGCCCCTCGAGTCCCTGTTGATCACTTGTCACCCAGACCAGAACTGCCCCATTCTCACCTCTGGGCTTTGGTGCTTCTGTTTCTGCTCCTTGGAACTCTCTGCCCCTGCTTTGCTCCCTCACCTCATCCAGGCTCTCTTCAAAGGTCAGCTCCTCAGAGGGCTCTTCCCTGATCACCCTAGCTAAACTAGCCTTGTGGTGATTTTTAAACATAGCTGCAAATTCTCCGACCCTCTTCCTAGCAAGAGGTGGGGTCTTGTGACTTGTGACTGCTTTGACCCATGGTGTGCAGTGGAAGTGACACAATGGGACTTCAGAGGCTAGGTTGTGAAAGGCCACGGAGCTTCTGCCTTTTTGCTGAAACACTTGTTTGGAGAGCTCTGAACCGCCGTGGGATGCCCAACCACTCTGAGGCCGCCATGCTGTGAGGAAGGCCAAGCCACATGGAGAAGTCACGTGGGGGTGACCTGCTCAACTGTCCTGGCTGAGCCCACTTTTTAGTTACCTAAAGTCAAGGCATCAGACATGTCGTCTTTTTTTCTTTTTTCTTTTCTTCTTTTTTTTTGGCTGGGTTGAGTATTTGTTGTTGCATGCGGGCTTTCTCTAGTTGTGGCAAGCGGGGGCTACTCTTCATTGCAGTGCATGGGCTTCTCTCGTTGAGAAGCACGGTCTCTAGGCACATGGGCTTCAGTAGTTACAGCATGTGGGCTCAGTATTTGTGGCACGCAGGCTTGATTACTCTGCGGCATGTGGGATCTTCCTGGACCGGGGATCTAACCTGCGTCCCCTGCGTTGACGGGCCGATTCTTAACCACTGCGCCACCAGGGACGTTCCTGTATTTGCTTCTTATTGCCACTGTGTTTTCAAATTACCACAAACTCAGCGGCTTACAATAATGCAAATTTGTTCTCTTAACACTTCTGGAGGTCAAGTCTCCAATGTGTCTCATTGGGCTAAAATAAAGCAGCTAGCTGGGCTGCATTCCTTCTGGATGCTCTGGGGGGAAATCCTTGCCTTTTTCAGCTTTAGAGTCCGCTTGCATTCCCTGGCTCATGGTCCCTTCTTCCACCTTCAAAGCTAACAGAGCCGCATCTTCTAATCTCTCTATGTCGCCTGCTTCCATTGTCACGTTTCTTTCTCTGACTTTCCTGCCTCCCTCTTTCCCTTATTATGACTCTCATGATTCCATTGGCCCCATCTGAGTAACCAAAGATACTCGTACCACTTCAAAATCCTGAATTTAATCACACCTGTAGAGCCTTTTTACCATGTAAGGTAGCATATTCTAGGCATTAGGATGTGGACATCTTTGGTTTGGGTACCATACACTTGAGTGGAGATGCTTCCAGATGAGTCCAGCCCCCATCTGTTCCAGCCCCCCGTGGCCATTTGAGTCTTCCCAGCCAATCCCCCAGATCTCAAGGAGCTGAGACAAGCCCTCCTTGCTGTGCTTGGCCCAAATTCCTAACCCACAGAATCCGTGAGCATAAAAATGGTTGTTGTGTGAGCCACTGAGCTCGTGGTTGTGTTTTACACAGCAATGGATAACTTTAACAAGTGTCATATTCAAACCATTTTGCCTGCTTTGGGTTTTTTCATAGTACTTATAACACTGTCTTATACATATGGGTTTCCTTATCTATTTTCTGTCTCCCCTAACTGGAATAAAAGGTCAGGGGAATCAACGCTTGTTGCTATGTCCCCCAAACCCAACCATGCCTACCAGATATTTGTTCAACAAATTCATGTCACCCCCTCAGACTGTAAGCTCCCCGAGGTTGAAAACTTCAGTCTGTCTTGACAATCACTGGTTTCCCGGTACCCCAGCTGGGTCCCAATACAGGACAGGGGCTCAGTACATGCTGAACAAGTGACTCTCTCTTCTCCATCTAACTCCTTCCTCCTCGAGAATCGTGAAGTCAGAGGGAGTTTGCAAGGCACCTCTGAGTTCCTCTTTCGGGGGCTCACAAACTCAATTGCCTACAGGGGCCATCTGGGAACATATGTAAACTGGGCAAATTGAACTGTAAGGCAGTAGGGAGTGCTGAGGCCTGTGGCCAACTGGAAATTGCCCTACCACCCAAGACATTTTTTTAAAATAAATTTATTTATTTATTTAATTTGTTTATTGGCCGCGTTGGGTCTCTGTTGCTGCACGCAGGCTTTCTCTAGTTGTGGTGAGCAGGGGTTATTCTTCATTGCAGTGCGCAGGCTTCATACTGTGGTGGCCTCTCTTGTTGTGGAGCATGGGCTTCTAGGCACACGGGTTCTCAGGCTCAGTAGCTGTGGTGCACGGGCTTGGTTGCTCAGCGACATGCGGGGTCCTCCCAGACCAGGGCTCAAACCCGTGTCCCCCTGCACTGGCAGACGGATTCTTAACCACTGAGCAACAAGGGAAGGCCCTATGGCATTTTTTTTAGAGGTGGACAGGTGGACAGCCAATCAAAACATGTCTCATCTTGTTATCTGCCCCCCCCCCCGCCCCGTCCTCCACTCACTCCCTGCCCTTTCCTGCCCTCCCTGTGCCCCAGGAGGCTGACCTCTATAGGGTGTATAGCTTCCTTATCCCCTAACTTCTGAATGGGTTTGGTTTGTAGGGGACACTGCTATGGAGGGCAGAAGAGAGAGAGCCTGGAGTATTCGCTCCCTCTCTGTCCTGCGTTGCTGGAGTTTTGCGATGGCTGCTTTTCTACATGTCTGTCTGCAGCTCCTGCCCGGCTCTGCTAACTCATTCCCTCCCCTCACCCCTTCAGGCTGCAATGGTAAGGGCTTCTCACTGCCCCAGGCTTTTCACCAGCCCTGACTGAGTCCCACAACCCTGCCCAGGCCTCTGTGGATGCTTGTTTTGAATATTTCCACTGAGAAGTTCTATTCTAATTTTTTCTTTTTCTTTCTTTCTTTCTTTTTTTTTTTTTTTTCATCACTGTCACTAGTAGTAGTATCGCTAGTTATCAGCTACTTGGTCTTTTTGCCTGGAGCATCAAATGCTCTGTCAGTTGTCCCCTTTAGCAGTGTGTGCTGCCTTCTGCCAGCATCCTGAGTGTGACAACACCTGTAGACCGCATTTAGCCCTGGATTCTGATCCAGTGCCCTAACCGGGCCAGAAGTCTCCCCTCAAGCCTCTGCCAAAGAGTCATTGATTTCTGCTTGTGCTCCCCCGACTCCCACCCCTGCCAGGCCTGGCTGTTTACCAGCCCCACCCCCCATCTTTATCCGTACCTTGTTTGAAACTCAGCTTCCTTTTCAGCGTGGGGTGAAATCTCCCTCTGGAGCTTTCCCTGAGGCCCCCCAGACCACATGAATTGTTGCACAGGACAGACCTTCAAGGGGCTGTCCCCCCACTGAGATGACTCTGCCTCAGGTCAGACTCCCCTGGTACTTCTCCCGGGCCTCAGAGGACCTCCCGTCTCTCCCCCATCCCAATTCCCGCTCATGCCCCAACCAAACATACAACATTGAAAAATGTGCATTTTGTCCCTGGGTGTTGGAGGCCAACAGGAGGATGAAACCTGTTCCCCGTTGGGCTGGATCAGATTCTTTTGGTAACAGTAACATTTCTATTAACAGACAGATTTAAGGAGCTTTGGAGACAATTTTCTCATATGCTTGGCTTTCATCAGTGGTGATCAATAAGTTCCCCTTATCCTGGTCTTCTTCACATATTCCCCCAAGATCAAGGGCAAGACTGCCAGGATCCCATCATTGTTCATGTCATTCTGCCATGGCCCAGCCAAAGTTGGGGGAGTACACCTCTGGTCCCTGGTACCTTTTCTGGGTACCCAAGAGCCTCTATCCCTCTCTGGGACTATTTTTCTTCTTTTAAAAAATTAGGCATTTAGATTGGGTGGTTTGAAAAAAAGCCAGTCTGACATCTCCTGTATCTGGGCCTTCTTTTCCACAGCACTTTATCCCAGTGGTGAGGGTCCCTTCATATGTGTAATGATCCGACTAATGCCATCTCCCTAGTAGGCTGTGGGCTCCACCACAGCAGAAATGTTTGTGCATCACCCGACAATAATAGGTACTCAGTAAATGTTGGTTAAATGAGTGACTGCCCAGTTGAATTTTAAAATACCGTCCTTAGTTCAGTGTGCATAGAGCCCAGCTCAGCTCCACAGATCACCTGTGGATTCCGTGGTGGCCCCCAGCCCAAAATGAGACGCTGAAGTGCTTCCTTGAAAATTTAAAAAAAAAGAGTATTCTTTTTCCTGTGGCCCGCCTGGCTGCCAGGCCCCCTTAAATGCCCCAGGAATATTCCTCCGAGGCTGCCCTGGTGGAACAGCCCAGAACTCTGAGGAGCTGCATTGGGTTGCCTTTCTTCCTGCTGCCTCCGAATACTAACCTGGCACTGGGCCCCCGGCCCGCACGCAGTGATGGGAGGCCCTGGATGGAGCCAGAAAACAGATCCATCTGGAAATAGAAAAATAATCCCAACACTAGCGGTTTTGTCTGGCCTCCCCAGTGGGGTGTGGAGCAGGCCCATGAAAGGGGCTTTGAGGGCCAGTGGATGGGTGAGGGCCGGGGAAGGGAGTGCCTGTGCACCCGGCATCAGCTGGGTACCTGTGCCCAAGCCCCCAGGGCTAGGGATAAATCCACAGGGATCGGGGGCTGAGTCACAGCTGACTCGGGGACCAGCCAGGACTCCACAGTGTTCCAGCTTGACCTTGAATCTGCGTGACCTTGAGTGAGTTGCTCGGCCTTTCTAGGCTATATTGCCCCTATGTTTCAAATGGGGGTAATAAGACCTACACTTAGGAACTGATCCCCTGGCCAGAGCACCAGCACAGTGCCTGGGGTAGAGAAAGGCTGAATAAATAGCAGCTCCAGCAGTTACTGTAACTTCTGACTTCAGGGCATACGGTTGACAAAGTCCTTTGCCACCCACAGGGTGACCTTGGGCGAGCCCACCGTGCCTGTCTGCCCATCTGGGCCATGGGCCGTGGCCCAGGGCGCTGCAGCCCTGGAAGCCAGCGAGGCGAGGTTCAGCAGCCATCTGCCCCGGGACGGAAGGAGGCACCTCCCTCCCGCAGGGAGCCCACCTGTGTGCACAGCGCCTGTGCGGACCACTCAGAAGGCTGGAAGCTCCCCAGGGCCTGTGGCCAGCTTCCTAGGAGAGCCCGTGAGCGTCCTTGGGCCTCAGCTGGTGCTGCTCACTCTTTCCATGATTTGGGAGCCTGGACACTGCCAGGAAGATGCTGCTGCCAGAGACTCAGAGGGCCTGGGATGGGGGCAGACGGGCCCCAGGCTGGCCCCCAGCAGCTCCTGCTGTTGGTTTAACCTGTAGGGGGCTGTGAGAGCCGAAATCCCAGGCTTGGGTTTATTTTCACCATGCTTGGTGTGTTCTTAGGCAAGTTATGATTTTCCTTATTGATGTTTCCCCTTCACTCACTCATTCATTAATTCATTTACTCATTCATTCAGCAAACATGTATCGAGTGTCACCTCTACTCCCGGCTCTGTTCTTGTCATTAGAGATATCAATAAGTGACAAAGTATCTATCCTCCTTGGGGGCGGGAGGTGGGGGGAATCCTTGGGGGGGAAGCAAGTTGGGGTACGGGGAGGTGACAGTGTAGTTTTGGACAGGTTGAGTTTGCAGTATCCATGGGAGAGCTGGGGTGGACCTCCAAGGACCTCCAGGGACCTCCAGGGAGCTGGAGAGATGTGTATGAAGCTCGTGGGAGCCAATTGTGCTAGAAACAGAGCGCTGAAGAGAGGAAGGAGCTGCCTGGCTTCCGTCTCCCCACTTCCCACAGCCCTCTGTGCTGGTGAAGAGGACAGCAAGCATTTATCAAGGGCTTGCTCGATGCTGGGCAGGCCCCATAGCAAGTGATTGGCGTATCGCCTTTCATTTCATTATCAGAACAACCCTGAGGAGTGCGTCTGACTATCCCTATTTTCAGAAATAATTGAAGCTGAGAGGTGAGTGTCTTTGGCCAGGTTCCCGAGAAAGAAAGCCTGAGACAGAGAGACCAGATGTGTGGTTTAGGGATAAAACCTGGAAGGGAGGAAGGGCCGCCGTGGGAGCGGGACAGGGAAAGGAAGGAGGGAGGATGTGGGCTCTGCAGCGCGGAAGGCACGACAGGCACCAGTGGGTCTTTGTACCCGCGTCTCGGACCTTGGCCTCCAAGGGCCATCCTCCAGCGGAGGCCACCGCCTCGTGTGACTTGGGCCTGGCGCATAGCAGGTAACGGGAGCAGCCCTGTAGTGACGTCATCTGGGCTCACCAGGCTGCAGCATCTGCGGGCTGCTGACGGGCTTCTGGGGGTCATCGGGGGTCTGGCTGAGTGCAAAGGGCCCTCCTGGCTAGAGGCTCAGCCTATGTCTTCCAGCTCCTCTCCTGGCCTGTCCTCGGTGTGTGTGCTGGTGCGTGTGCTGTGTGACTGTATGTGACTGTGTGTGCTTTCCTCTCTCTCCTTGGCCCACATCTCTCTGCATTTCTTCTTCAGCCTCTCCGCCTGTGTCTCAGAATCTCTGAGCCCCTCTTGCTCTCCTCCTGTGATGTTCCCCCCACCCCTGTGCTGTGCAGTGTGCAGGATTCAGTTCCCCGACCAGGGATTGAACCCACGTCCCCTGCACTGGGAGCGTGGAGTCTTAATCACTGGACCACCAGGGAAGTCCCTCTCCTCCCTTTAAGACATATCTTTCTCCCAGTGCCATTGTCTTGCTCTTTTTCTTTCTCCACTGTCCTCTCTCTTCTCGTACATGACTCTGTCTTCTCTCTCTCCACTTCTGTTTCTGTTTCCAGTTTCCTTTCTGTCTGTCTCTCTGAATTCTGTCTCTTTTTCTGCCTCCATCTCTCAGCCTCTCTGCATCTTTCTCTCCTTCCTCTCCCATTTCTGCCCACAGCTAGGCCTGATCCTGAGGGCTGGGGATGAGGGGTGCCGGCAGGGAAGAGTGACAGGGCCACAAGGGTGATAGGTAGGACTGCAGGGGTCTGACTGCCTGCGGGGAAGCAAGATGCCTTGAGGGTAGCCTCCTTGCCAGGCAGTGCTCTGTCTCCTTCCGAGGGCCAGGCTGCGTGTGTACGTGTGTGCGTGTGGACTTGTGTGTGTCTGCCGGGGGCGGTGGAGGAGTGCCACACTGGCCTCTGCAGCGAGGAAAAAAAGAGCCAGGAAACGCAACCACTTCCTTTTTTTCATTTTTACTGAGATACAGTTGACATACGACATATAATTTAAGTGATAGAATGCAATGATTTAATATATGGATATCTTGTAAAATGATTACCACAGTAAGTTTAGTTAATGTATCCATCACGTCACATAATTACAATTTTTTTGGGGTTAGAACTTTTAAGACTTACTCTCTTATTGTCATACTGAGTGAAGTAAGTCAGACAGAGAAAGACAAATATTATATGATATTGCTTACATGTGGGATCTAAAAAAAAAGGCTACAAATGAACGTATCTAAAACAGAAATAGAGTTATAGATGTAGCAAATAAGCTTATGGGGGGTAGGGTTAAATTGGAAGATTGGGATTGACACATACATACCACTATATATAAAATAGATAGCTAATACGGATCTACTGTATAGCACGGGGAACTCTACTCAGTTCTCTGTAATGGCCTACATGGGAAAAGAATCTAAAAAAGAGTGGATATATGTATATGTATAACAGATTCACTTTGCTATATACCTGAAACTAACACAACATTTTAAATCAACTACACCCAAAGAAAAATTTTTTTAAACTTACTTCTTTGCAGCTTTCAAATAATTCAGTATCTATTTGACTGTAGTCTCCCTGCTGTACATTATATCCCCAGCATTTATTCACCTGATTACTGGAAGGCTGTGCCTTCTAACCATCTTCACCCATTTCCCCCCTCCCCACTCACTGCCTCTGGAACCACCAATCTCTTCTTTATTTCCATGAGTTTGATTTTTAAGATTCCACATAAAAGCGAGGCCATACAGTATTTGTCTACTTCTGTCTAACTTATTTCACTTACCATAATGTCCTCAAGTTTTATCCATGTTGTCGCAAATGGCAGGATTTCCTTCTTTTTTATGACAGAATGATATTCCATGTATATATAGACATGTAACCACCTCTGATTGGCTTGTGTTCCATCCCATCCCAGCCATCCTTGAGCTGTGATTCCAGATCAGAGTCCACTCAGACAGCAGCCTTTAGCCGGCTCTGTTCAAGATGGTAGGAGGGGCTCAATGGAGATCAAAGACAAGGACGATGCTAGACCCCAAGTTGGAGATATATGGTCACCAGCACCAGGGAATCAGGACCTGGCCCTACAGGAGGGGAAGCCCAATGCTCGTATTTTCAGATGGAGAACCAAGGCCTGGAGGAGGGGGTGGGGTACTTTAGGGGATTGGCGGACAGACTTGTTCAAGGTCTCACAGTGAGTTGTGGCAGGTCCAGGGCCAGAAGTCAGGGCTCTGGGACTCCACGCCCAGTACTTTTTGCACAGCTGCCAGATGCCTCCTCATAAGGTGTGGCTGTTCTCTCTCACTAGCAGCTCTCAAGACCCTTTCCAGGGCTGCAGGAAGGGCCAGGAAGCACTGAGCCAACCAGGCCTCCCCCCAGTACCCCACCCCCTTTCCAAACCCCTCCTTCCCAACATTGCCACACCCAGCTTTAATTTCCCAGACCTCACCTCCTTGCCGACCCCACAAACCATACCCCTGCCATGCCCTATTCCTGTGGGGTTCTGTTCTTGCCTTTGTTAGTAGAAAGCCAGCCAGTTGCTCCAATAAATCTTCCAAGTGCAAATAAATGTGCATGGGATGATGAACTTGTGAGGTACTAATTGGCACTATGATCTGTGTACTTCTTCCTTCATGCCCAGTTCAAGCAGCTGGTCAGCCCTCAAGATGTTCTGGTGGCTGGAGTTTTGGGAGAGCTGAAAGCTGGGGCTGCTTGATGTTAAGTCTTGTGTGAGCTCAGAGAGGAGATGAGGGTCCCAGAGGGGAAGGGAAGAAGCAAGGAGGAGGAGAAATTTGGCATTGGTGGGTCCTCGGGTTGGTGGGGAAGAGATAAAGCCTCAGAGGGGAGGCTCCACACTGTCCCTAGGAAGGCTGGATGCAACACATTGGTATCTTGTCTTCCTATGTCCAGGGCATGCCTCCAGGTCACTGGACGTAAAGAGACATCTGGCCCAGGCAATGAGCACCTCAGTGGTCACAGATGGGAGCAGAAGGACAGAGAGATCTTCCAAAATGCATTATTTTGCATAAGACCCCAGGACCTTTGCATCACCAGAACCAGGATAGGGGAATGTAAAGGAGCCTCAGTAGTGACCAACACTGAATTTCCTGCCTGCATGTGATACACAGACTCAAAACTGGAATTTAGTTTATTCAAAGAAAATAAGGGAAGGCCATATTTCTTGTACCCCGTGTTGTGGACTGAGATTTAGCCATCGTGTGTGTTGAATAAATGAGTTAAGACGATGAAAGAAGAATGAAGGATTCCTCTCTCCCCTCCAGCTAATACAGTCTATCCAGAGACCTTTATCTAAATGAGCATCTGCTACAGGTGGGTTTCCAACAAGGACAGGCCATGGAAGCATGTATTTTTGAGGCTGACGGAATCTCTGAATCACTCAGATGTGGATGAAAAAAGCTATGACTGGGTCCAGGGACAAGCCCACCTTCTCTGGTTTCTCCAGTTCTGAGCCCCTGGGAAACACACTACCTGAGGAAACATAGTCACTGCTCTCCTTCTCTGTGTCCTGTGGGAATGGATGCTGATGGGGAAGCCAGAGCATTGGCTGACACAGCAGCATCTTTGTCCACATCTGGTGACGTGGGCTGGGTGGGGCTGGGTGGGATTAAGTAGGGGCCAAGTGAGGAGATGGCTAGGAACATGTCAGAAGGCAGGCCAGGCTCTGGGAGCCTCGGGGACAGGAATGCTGCCCATCACAGATGGAGGAGTGGTCCGGTAGCCACACGGGGCACCTTTGCGCATAATCCCTGCTGCGAATGAATGTTCCCTTGTGTGAGGTCCTTGTCTACGCGGAAGTAGGTCACAGAGTTGAAGGATCCCAGAAATTTTAGCCTCAGAAGCATGGAATCATAGAAGCCGAAAGGCAGTGCCAGGTAGGATTCCAGGATTTTAGAGCCTCAGAGCGCTGGCATCCAAAGGCATGAGAAGTCTAACATGTTAGACATGAAATTTTATGGCTCAAGTGATCTAGGAACCACAGAAACTTGCACTTGGATGACCCTTGGAGGTTCTCACATCTGATATACTCCCCAGTGCAGCATTCCCTTCCAGAAAGTTCCAGAAAATAGGAGTCTTCTTCAGATAGGCAAGGAGGTGACCAGAATATCTTTGTCAGTGGCTATCACAGAGTCTGAAATTGCACCATTAGCCATTCTTTCTCTGGATCTAGAAAGTCCTTTGACCTCAAAGGATCGGTTTTGTCGTAAACCACTTCTCAGGTCAGAACTGCCTCTTAGGACCTCCTCTACACGGGCTCTGGTGAGTAACACAACTCAAGATCCAGATGGGACCCTCCCCCCAACTCAGCACCATCTCTGGGTCCTCCTTTTCTTTACATTGACCACCCAGCTCCCGGCAGGAAACCAGCTGGCTGGGAGAGGCAATTCCAACAGTCCTGAGGCTGGCCGCGGTGTACAGTGTGGTCCCGCCTCTAATCCCACCACCTCCTGGGGGCAGGCGACGTGGGCAGCAGCCTGTAATTTGGGGGTGGGAGATGGGACGCCCAGGTCAGCTGTGACCACGGGGTCCCCTGAGGAAGGGAGTGGTCCAGGGGTTTGGAGAATCAAAGCCTTCCTCTCAGCTCCCTCGGTGACCATGAAGATAAAAAATATTTATGGACAATTTTCCTCTCTCTGGGGATGGCCGGCACAGAGCAGGGCTGTTTTTTCCCTTGGCTGTGGCTGACCTCTCAGGATGGAGGGAGCTGAGACAAACACAGGTTGTTTACGGGGTCTGCAGCAGCCCCAGAGACACACGCTGCATACAGTTTCCCCTTTTCAACAGGGACGTGAGCGTCTGGCAAGTTGCCCAGAGGAACAAGGGTGGGTTTCTGTCTTCTGTTAGCTTAGTTCTTGGTGGGGCTGGAGGGATTTTTTTTTTTTTTTCTGAGAGATGGGGCGAGTGTGTTATGGTGAATAACATGTTTCCCATAATTTGCCTTTTGAAAACACAAGGAAATTTGCGTATGTGGCTGAAACAGCCTGGGCAGAGAGCCTTCTGGTCCTTCATTTCCCCACCGTGTCAGACTGCTCGAACTCAATAAACACTTGTTGACTGAATGAATGGGTCATAGAAATGGCAAGCCAGAGCTGGAAGGAAGGCCCCCTGGAGCTCCTCTGGGCCAAACGGCTCAGGTTTCAGGCAGGGAAACTGAGGCCCAAAGAGGGGGAAGGGATGGAGGCTGCACACAGTGATAGATTTCACAGCTTATTTTGATGACACTAATAACAATGATTAATAATAATAATAATAATGAAAACAACAAAGATAATAATCACAAAAAAATACTAAAAATCTTTTCTGGGCATTGGATGCTTTTCAATTTACCAAAAGCTTTCCCATTGGCCAGATTCCCAGCAAGACCATGGAAGAAGCAAGAAAAAGCTTAGAATTCCCTGTATCATGGACCAGAGAAGAGAAGCTTAAAGATATCAAGCAACGTGCCCACTCATCGGGAAAGGGGTGAGGGGGAGTGCAGCAGCAATTTCCAGCTGTTTTTCCGCTCAGGTGTGAAATCCACCCCAGACGCAGCCTGACATGAAATCCCAGCTCTGCCACGTATGAGCTGTTGAAACAGCCCACTGCACCCATCCAAGCCTCAGTTTCCCATCTGTAATTTGGGGCTTGCAGTCTCCGCATTTACTGTACTGACTCCCTAAAGTAGTATGAGCATGGGACCAGAGAGTGGATACGAACCCACTTTTTGAAACTGTCAAGCAAAAGGGAGGTCCGGTTGCTAGAATTATGATGTGTCAGTGTATTCTTCCATCCATCCAAGGGAGACAGCATTCTGATTCCAGCTCTTGAGATAAAAATAGCTTTAAGGGGAGGGGGGCAGCTCCCCAGGATATCTGGGCAGGATTAAAAATAACCCTCAAGAAGAGCTGGCTCCTTTTCTTCACTTTGGTATTCACCCGCAGTCTTCTGAGCTCTTATTTGGCTTCCCAAGTCCACCTACCATCCCAGGCAAACAATCCTCCTTGTTCTGGGGCCAGGCTGTGGCAAATATAATCCAGGCTCTGGGAGCAGAGGCTTTGGAAGAGAGAAATATGGGTCCCATCCCAGTTCTGTTTACAGCTCTCTGTGTGGTTCCAAGCAAGTCACTCTCAGAGTCCTATTCTTCCTCCATACAGTGCTGTCCAATAGAACGTACTCCAAGGATGGAAATATTCTATGTCTGCACTGTCCAATACAGTAGCCACTAGCTGCATATGGCTTTCGAACTCTTGTATTACTGTCCATTGCTCACTTTAGGTCTGTTAGTATTTGTTTTATATATTTAGGTGCTCTTATATTGGGTGCATATGTGTTAATGAGTGTAATATTCTCTTCTTGTATCAATCCCTTTATCACTAGGTAGTGTCTTTCTTTGTCGTTCTTTATGGATTTTGTTTTAAAGTCTATTTTGTCTGACATGAGCATTGCTACCCCACTTTCATGTTGTTTCCATTTGCACGAAAATCCCTCACTTTCAATCTATGTGTGTCTTTCGCCCTAAAGTGAATCTCTTGTAGGCAGCATATTGTAGATTCTTGTTTTTTTCGTTTTTTTTTTAGTCCAATCTGCTACTCTATGTCTTTTGATTAGAGCATGTGGCTACTGAACGCTTGAAATGTGGCTAGCATGACGAAGAAACGTACCTTTTGTTTTATTTTTTTAATTTTAAGGAATTTAAATTTAAATAGCCACATGTGGCTAGTGGCGACCGTATTGGACGATGCAGGCTTTTAAATGGAGATAGGAAGAGCACCAGCCCCTCGTCCTGCGGTGAGAAGGATTGAGTGCGTGTATGGGGGAGATGTGTACTGCTTGTTCACTGCCTCCCTCTCCCCTGCTCCCTTGAAATGTGGATTTTTACACGTGTCTTTGAGCTGAAGCATCCCCCTTTGGGAACATGCAACTCCTCTTTGAAGACTGGTGGAGAGGTGAATGAAATGATGGGTGGAAAGGGGCTTCTGTGCTGGGTGGGCTGGGAGAGCGGGAATCACGCTTGAAGCAGAAGACAAGGCCACGTCAGAATAAGGACAAAACTGGCTGCACCTGCTCATTTCTACCTCCATTTTTTAACTTTCACAGGTGCCAGTACTCAAAAGGGGTCTATCTTAGAAATCCACTTTCTTTGCATAGATGTGGTTCAGATCATGGTTCCTAGGTTAGAATTTCAGTTCTATCAGTTATCAGCTGTGTGACCTTGGGCACGTGTCCAACCTATTTCCCAACTTCTATTGCCAACTTCTCTGTAAAATGGGTAGAATAATTCCTATCTCTGTAGGGTTTGTGAACAATAAATGAGCTAATGTGTGTGAGGCTCTTTGCAGTGGCCCCAGCACATAACAAATGCTTAAGAAACAGAAGCCATAGCCAATCTTATAGAAATAGGACCCTTTAACTCCCACCCCAACTGGAGTCCAGTGAGATCCTGAGAAATCAATGATGGGGCATCTCCAGAAGACCTCTTTTTTGGGTGGTCCTCAAGATGAAGAAGGGACCAGGCCCAGGAACAAGTCCTGGTACCCTCAGATGGCACATAACCCATCATATTGAACTGGAAGCCATCCTGAAGCATCTGGCATTTCTGTTGACCCTGCCAAATGGCAGTCTCCTGAGACCCATCCAGAGATGGGAACTCTGCTACCTCTCAAGGTAGGTGATACCAACTCATAGAAAATCTTTTCTGAGATCCGAGGATGCCTGTCTTTCTGTGAAGTCCTGCCCTTGGTTTTAAATTTATTTATTTATTTATTTATTGGCTGCATTGCATCTTCATTGCTGCACAGGGGCTTTCTCTAGTTGTGGTGAGCGGGGGCTACTCTTCGTTGTGGTGCGTGGGCTCCTCATTGAGGTGGCTTCTCTTGCTGTGGAGCCTAGGTGCGTGGGCTTTAGTAGTTGTGGCCCACAGGCTCAATAGTTGTGACTCATGGGCTCTAAAGTGCAGGCTCAATAGTTGTGTCGCATGGGCTTAGTTACTCCACGGCATGTGGGATCTTCCTGGAGCAGGACTTGAACCCTTGTCCCCTGCATTGGCAGGTGAATTCTTAACTGTTGTGCCACCTAGGAAGCCCCTGCCCTTAGTTTTAGTACAGTCTCCACTTTCCAAATTCAACTTCTTTCCATCGCTGCCCCAGGCAGGAGGCATCTGCAGGTTGGTCCTTGTGAAAATACCCAGTACAGGGGCTGGCTCATCCGGGTCAAGGACAGGGTTAATCTTTGTTGAGTTGCAGGAGCTGAAACTCAAAAGCTCCAAAGCTGCCCCCAGTTAACAACAGAGGATGTCTTTCATCAGCGTATCTTATTTTGTGGGCAAGGGAACCGAGGGGTTGGTTCATCCATCTGTTCACCCACTCCCTTGCTGGGAAATAGTTATTGAGCACCTACTGTGTGCCAAGGATCGCAGACATAAATAACCTGGTTTATAACCTGGTAGGGAGACAGCTGTATCAATGGTGATTATAACGGCGTGATATGGGCTATTACGTCAGGGCTGGAACCAGGGTGAGGTGAGTAAAGCACTTATCTGAGGAACAGAATTTAATGCAGTGCCAAAAAACTCAGTCATCAAGATAAATAATATTTTACTGTAATCTTTTATTTTACTTCTTTCTTTCTTTTGGCAGTGCCATGAGGCTTATGGGACCTTAGTTCCCCTACCAGGGATTGAATCCAGGCCACGGCAGTGAAGGTGCCGAGTCTTAACCACTGAACTGCCAGGGAATTCCCTGTGATATTTTTAAAAATCAAAATGAATGCAAAAATTCATGATGAACAAAAGATAAAACTCTTAAATGAAGACAGGATCAAAATTATCGATTTTTTCTTTTGATTCAACTGTAAAATGGGTTGGCCCAGCACTGTCTCATGGGGGAAATATGGGGGCTGCGGTGGGACAGAAAAGGCACGCAGGTGATCCAGCCAGTGATGTGCTGGAACTGACTCATCTCAGTTTGCACGTCTCTTCCCAACTTGGCGCTCAGAAACTGGCAGATGCTAAAAACCAGGGCTTTTCCGCCCCTTTCTGGAGTGCCGGTTGTGAAATATTTACCAGCTTCCTGGGATGGGGGACGGCCTTGAAGAAAACTTTCCTAGAAAAGGAGATACCATCCAAATTTTGCAGGAGAATCTAGAAAAAGAGAGAAAGAACATCCCTCTAAAGCAGGAACTTCATGCGCAAAGCACCAGAGAAGTGGGAGAAAAAAGAGTATTGTTGTTAGGAAACTGCAAGGAGCCGAGAATAGCTGGAATGGGTGATCCTGCAGAAGAAGGAAGTTTCAAGAAGGCAGAGAAGGTCACAGCACCAAGTGATGCCCTGAGATTGAGAAAGTCTGGGACTGTGCTGGAGGAGAGGACTGCAGATCTAGGGGAAACGGAGGATGCTCCCGGCTTCTGCAGTGTCCAGACTACCAGCCCAAGCAGGAGACCTCAGTGGTGAGCCGATAAATGTTTCATAGCAGGATCTCTGGGGAAAAAAGCCCTGATTTATTGCATCGGCCAATTTCAGAGGTGTAAATACTCCCACCCTGGCCCATTGCAAACTGCCTGTGTGATGTGACTGAATGTTGATTAAGCAGAGATGCTTGGTAGCACATCATTATATAGTATTTCCACCCTCCACTTACAACAGATATAAATAACCTCAAGAACTAAGTTGATAGTAAAATGCACTAAGATAGCTAGAAAGAGATGAGTTTTGAGTATTTATTACTTTGTTTTTAATATAATTTGTTTAAAAAGTTTTGTTTATGCAATTTAATTCTTAATAATAGCTTAAGAGCCGCTCACAAAATTCCTGAAAATATAACCATCTGCTCTCGTGAGCCAGTTGGAGTAGGTTTGCGCTGGATCCAAGTACTCCAGTGGGAGAAGAGCTTTTGGTCCTTACTCGCTGCATGTCTATGGGATGGGGGTGCTTTCTGGCTCTCTGGGCTTTGTTTTCCCCACTTGAGAGACTGGATCAGCTTTATAAGGAAGTGCTCTTTGCCCTGAGCTCTGTGCACAGGGACATGGATCCACACCTCTGGGTGGCTTCCCAGGATGAAGCAACCGTCCCTGGGACACCAGAGAGTCAGAAGCAATCAAGAGTCTCAGATTTTCACCCAGGAAAAAGAACAGCCTGGGGCCAGTTTTGGCCCCAAGGTTTCCTGTCTTCATCACTTCAAGAATTACTGTTTTATTCTGAAGCATTGACACCTGAATGATCTGAGAATATTACAAAAATAATGATAGGAATAAATACAACCTATACTTGTTATACTCTTACCATATGCCATACACTGTTCTAAATGCTTTATATATATTAACTCATTGAGTCCTCATCATAGGCACAAGGTTGGTAATATTATTATATGAATTTAAGAGGTGAGGATGTTCAATAAAAATGCATAAATAGATAAATAAATAAACAAATAAATAAATAATGAGTTTGGGAATTAACAGATATATGCTGCTATACATAAAATAGATAAAAAACAAGGTCCTACTGTATAGCGCAGGGAACTATATTCAGTATCTTGCAATAACCTATAATGAAAAGGAATCTAAAAAAGAACATATATACACATGTACATGTATATATGTTCTTTTTTGTTGTCATTTTTTTTTTTTTGCTAAGAAGCCAACACTTTATTTGGTACTTTGCTGTACACCTGAAACTAACACAACATTGTATATCAACTATACTTCAATAAAATTAAAAAAATATGAGGATGCTAGTGTCATCACAATTCAAAAGATGGAGAAATGTACAAAAGAGGTTACCAAGAGGTTAAATGGCATGCCCAAGACCACACAGCCAGGGATTTGAACTGAGATATGATGCTAGCCATCACCGATAGGTCCAACAAGGGCAGCGAGGGAAAAGGAGCACGCTTTTGCAACTCAACACAACCAACAGAGACCCCATTCACTTGGGGTGGACGTCCAGCCAAGACCACTTGGATTTGACCAGATGACTCACTTCATAGGGACTGGTGAGGTTGGGAAAAAGGAAGAGTCATCATGGAGGTGCATGTTAATTACCCCAAGTCCACCCTGAGATGAGGAAACAGGCTTAGAGGGGAAAAGAGAGCGTCTGAGGTCCCCCAGTGCTAGTATAGAGTGGAGCTGTGACATGAGCCCAGGGGCGTCAACTTGGCCCCACTCTGCAGCCAATCTCAGATGCTGAGCAGGCATAGATGTATATAAAATCACAATCATTCACAGATATCTAGATAGGTGAGATGTGAAATAAGAATCTGGTTGAAAAGCTGCAGAAAATATTGTGAAAACACCTCTCAATGAATAAATCGCCCAGCCCCAAGGGAGAGGAGTGGTCATTATCCATCTCTGATTGTCACCATGTCCTTTTTACCCTTGCAAATGCCTTGCATGTGATAGGGTCCTGCACTAATGATAGCCGTTAGAGAGGGTTTGAGGGCTGACAGAGCCTCACAGGGCTCAAAATGACCATGCTTACACATCTGCAGTTCCTGCAGGAAAACGGTGCAATCTAGCAACTGCCCTCGAGTGAGAATATTCTTCACAGCCAAAGTCTGCCTCCCAGCAAGGGCTCTGGGGAGGCCAGGTGTGAGACCCAATTGTCTTCCCTTTGAAGAGCCAGACCAGGGTGCACTTCTTCTCTCAGATTAGTGACCACTAACTTGTACATGGAACACCCCAACACCAGGGAAACCCCAAATGGAGTCTCAACTGGGGTTTCCTATCCCCAGCGTGTCAAGTTGGCATATTCTTGGTAGCAAGCCAGCCTTCGGGGGTCTCTGCAAGACCCCGTACAAATCATTAATCTCACTGTTATCAATCAACAACACTGAAATGTGAAACGCCTCCAACTCATGGGGACAAAACAACACTGTTAGTCAGTATCGTCTTCAGTATGACCGGTGGTCAGCGTCCTACAGTCACAGGTCCTTAAGCAAAGATGAGAGAAGCATATTTAACAAACAACAATTCAGATAAGGTGAAAGGATGGGCCATGCTTAAAAAAGCCTCCCCTTAGGAGGACAGAACTTTACTGCCCCAGAGGAAGCACATGAGAAAAAGCTAGAGGTTCTTGATGGTCATCAACTTAGTGTGAACGTTGTGGTATGGTCACCAAAAAAGCTAACACGCACTTAGGTCACACTAACAGAAGCACAGAATATATATTGGGGGAGGTAATGGTCCTGCTCAACTCTGTGCTGGTCGGATGCCACCAGGACTTTTGAGCTTTGCTGTGGTCACTTGGCAGTAGTAGTAGGAGACGATGCTGGAAGATAGGACACTGGTGCCCAATGAGTAGTGGTTAGAGGAAATGAGAATTCTGGGCCTGGAAAAAAGGATGCCTTAGGGGTGGGGTTGTCACTTTCAGAGCGATTTCAGGCATCAAGTCAGGCTTTGGCTGATTTTGGAGCTGCTGTTCTCAAGAGCCGTTGTAAAGGAGCTCTGGCTTGATGATCCTTGGAGATGCATCTGAAGAGCACTTTGCAGAACTGGTTTCTTGGATGGGAAGGCAGAGTGGTGTGTGTGTGGCTCCTCTGTCTTCACTTTGTGACGAGGAAAAGCATCCAAAGGCATTTGCACTGGCCAGCTTTTCCTGAAACTACCCACAAGCAGGAATGTATCACATCGCATGGTCTGGGCATGGGGTGATGAGGCGGCCAAGATCTTGGAGTGTGGGTTTCAGCTAGTGGAGGGGGATGATGACTCCCTAACACAGCTGTCTCTCCAGTGTGTCCAATAGCACATCTGCCACTTAGGAGCTTGCTGAGGACATTGTAGAACCATGGACTGGATGCATTTTCAACTCTTTCAAATTCACTTGGGGATCCCCTCCCCAGCAGGCTCTGACTGACCACTCCTTGGGCTGTGAAGGGACCCCCCACCCTGACCTCATCTCATACACAGGTCCTGGTAATATTGTAATGAGCACTTGGGACCACAGTTCTAGCCCTACTTCTGTCACCTGGATGCTAGGTGACCTTGGGTAGGACCCTTCCCTTCCCGGATTGGTTCTTCATCTCTAAACTGGAGATGTGGCAATCTGCTGTTTCATGGGGTGGTTGTGTGGAAACCTGAGATGCTGACAGTGAAGCTGTGTGCTATTATTGTCACCATTGTCATTGCAATCTCCTGTACCAGACAGACCAAAGTTCCTCTTCCTCTGCTACATCAGCTAGGATGCTTTCAGCTGGCAGTGAGGGAAACCCTACTAAAAGTGGTTTTGACAGTGAGGGACGCTATTGTTTTGAGAAAGGGCCTTCCAGGTGTGTGTACCTGATTCAGCATCTCGATAATGTCCTGAAGGACATGGTTTCTTTCTGCCTTTCCTCTCTGCCATCCTCAGTCTGTTCACCATGAACCTAGGGCTTGTCACCTCATTGTGGCAAGATGGCTGCAGCCTCTCCAAGTAACATATCCTCACCCAACAATGTTCAAAGTGAAGAAAGAGATATGTTGCTGGTCCATGTGCGCTTATAAAAGTGAGGAAAACTTTCCCAGAAGGCCCTAGGATATATAACTCCTATCACATCTCAGTGGTTGGTTTGTGGCTTGTGTCTGCACCCAAGCCACTCACTGGCCAAGGGAAGGACACCACCATAGTGGGCTTAGTCTAGGCAGAAGTCAACCCTTAAGGCTTGAGAGGGACACAGTCTCCACTGAAGGATGAGGCCGCTTAAAAGAGGGCCAATGAAGATGGAATTCTGTTAGGAAGAATGAACCAACAGTGTCTGCCCCAGTCATGGGAATGTCCTAGGATGATGGTCAACCCACCCCCAGCTCTGCCTCTGCTTCCTCCCACATTCCCTCCTTCTCTCACCTCTGCCTCCCTCCCTTCCTTCCTTTTTCATCTACTGAGGGCCTATTGTGGGCTACCACTGAATAAGCCCTGGGGTTTCTATGGAGATAAAGTACCCCATGGCCTTGAGGAGGTCCAGTTGAGTAGGTGCATAAGATATACACCCTGATGTGAAATGGGCGATGCGGAATGGGGGGAGGGCAGGGTACAGCTGTGGGAAACCAAGGGGGGAATCCAGTGAAGAAGAACATTCCAGCAGAGGTGGTGACAGGGGTGAAGTCCTGAAAACTCTCAGAGCTCATCAATTACTTGGTCTTCACTCTTGGCTGCAGGGATGGCCCAGAACCCATCATGAACTCCCTGTCCAGTACAGCCAATGGTTCCAGACAGATCATCAGAGAGAGTCCAGAGGCCTCCACTTTCCACAGCTCTCACATCTGGAAAATGGGTCTAATTCTTGCAACGTCGACTGAATGAATTGAAAGATGAGGAGATAGATTTGATTGTCTACAGTTAGACATCAATGTAGGAGGCCTGGCTTCTCACCCCAGCCCCTTGACAGCATCACACACCTTGTCTCTGAGCCTCAGTTTCCCTACCTGTAAAATGAGGAAATTGGGTTAGGAGGCACTAGGGGCTCTTCCAGGCCTAAATTTCTTTTGGGGTCCCCACATTTGGGTCAATGTCAATCCCCGCAAAATAATCTTCGGATATCTCCCAGCCCTCTGCCACCCGGCCCAGCCCTGAGGAAATAAAGCCACACTGAGAAAGGGGGCGAAGACCCCGGGGAGATGATCTGGGATGTCCAGACAATGGGATCATGTGCCCAGAGGTTGTGCTCTCTCCTGGACAGTGGCCCAGGAGCTTCCCTGGCTTCAGCCCTCATTCCTCTGGTGGAATGATTGTTTCTGGGGTCTTGGCAGCCAGCAGGCCAGAGTGACGTGGCCCCACAGGCAGAGCCCAAGCTCTGGGAGACAGGTGGGTGGTGGTAACAGCCAGCACCAGTTCCTCCTCCCCTGGCGAGGGGGACTAGAGGGGGCATTGCCTGGAGAGGGCAGAGGGAGGGGACCCTTTTGGAGGCTGCCTCTTTCTCCAGCTTGGAGTTCAGTTCAGTTTACAGAAATGCTTTATCCTGGGTGCTGGAAACACAGCAGGGAGCAGGATGGAGTATGGCTGGTGTATCTGCAGCCCCTGAAACTGGGTCTGCCCCGTGGCATGAGCTCAACGAATACTTGTTCATAAAGGAGGATCCTGATGTAGGAGAGGAAATAGGTGGCAGGAGGAGCTGCCCTGGTCTAATCTGGCAAACTTTACTCTCACACATGTATTTCTTCCCCCGCCCCCGCTCCTTCCTTCCTACCTTCCTTCCATCATTCACTCAGCATTTATGGAGTACTTCCTATGTGCCAGGCACCGTGTTTCATGCTGGTGTCAGAAACTCAGCAGGGCAACTGATCACAGCAGGGACCACAGCTTGTATTATATTTGCCTGTGACCAGTGCCCAGCTCAAGGCCTGATGTGTGGCAGCATCTCCTGACTGGCCAAGTGGCCAGGGAATGAATGACTCTATTATTAGATGTGCATTGTGTGCACGCGTCCTATGGGATGTGCAGTGCAAGCCCGATATGAAAGAAAAGCCTGTCCCGGTGTGCCCAGCGGTGTTGGGTATTGGAAGATTGGGGGCTGATACGTGGCATCCAAGTTCTCCTCCCAGTTCTGCAGCACCAGTGAAACAAGCATGAGTTCAGGCAGGACTTCCTGACCTGCATTATCTGTCTCCTTGCTCACCGCCTCTTGCAAACACTGTAAAGCAAGAAGCACAGCTTGGTGCACGATGGGTGCTCTGGAAAAGCTTGGTGGGTGAATCGATGGAGATTGACACCGGGGCAGTGTACAGCCCTCTTTCTGCAGGAAGACTTCATTTAGTGATTTAGTCAAGCATTTATTGAGCCCCTACTAAGTGTCCATCACGGGGCTATTGAGATCAACAGTTTCTCTCAAGGCAGATGTGCCCCAGACAGCAATGGGTCCACGGCTGCTCTGTTTGGGCAGAAAGTAAACTACGTGCCTCAGAAAGTCCTCACCAGGCTGGGAATTCCTATCCTTCTGCCTCGTACCCAAAACATCTCCATGGTGCTGCAGGCAGTGCCCACCCTGTTCCCAGCCTCATCACCTCCTGGCCCACAGGGACGTCCCCTTTTGGCTGGCTGGTGAGCGCCACATCCCTTTCACAGGGTGGGTAATGTCTCCGTGTCTTCTGGATCCAACTTTCATCAGGACTGTTTGTGCCCAGTCACTGGCACTGTGCCAGGAACCTACTTGGCAGAAACACTGGGTGTGAAGAGGCAGCAGAGGCAGGAAGCAAGGTCCTTTCCCTAGAGTTCTTATCCATGTCCCTATCTGCTCTTTGCAGTTGACCATGAGCTCCTGGAAGGCCATAAGCCTTGTTTCCCTTCTACCCTAGGAAAACGCAGGTAGCCCTCAATCATTATTTACTGCATTGAGTTGATTATTTACAGCAATCTCCTATTCCCAAGCTCAAAGGGCCCATGCTGAGGACCATGTTCCATGCACCTATTTTACAGATGAGGAGAGTGAGGCTCAAAGGGGACACCATCAGTCTTTATGGGTTTTGGGGAGGTTTCCCATGGGTCTTTTGGGCTTCTCTCATTAAAGCAAGACTCCCTGGGGCTTACCGTTGCATACTCAGATTTGGGAGTGAGATTTGGAAAGACCTTGGAATTCAGCCACTGACCTGCTGCCTGATCTTTGAGGAAATACATCCCCTTGCCTGGAAATGCCTTTGTGGCCAGTAAGTTACATGTCACTATGCACATGGTGCAGTGGGGAGAACTGGAAGGTTTCTTCACTGGGCTCTCCTCAATCCTCCTTCAAAATCTGCCTGAAATCTGCTTCCACCCTCCTGGCCCTCTTGTGACTCTTCCATTGGAGCTGTCTTCTCCTATGACTACATGTTTATCCAAAACACACTTCTGGAGCCAAAGGACACCTCCTCTTGGGAGACTTCCCTGGTTTCTCTCCATCCCTCAGTCTGCTTGACAACTCAGTTCATCTGTATCTCTCTGATAGCATTTATCACATTCTTCTCGTGTTATCTTTATGTGATTGCAGGAGGTTCTCTGTGACATGGCAGTATCTGATGTCTCCCATCCAGGCTCCCTTCCCTGCCCCAAGTTGCTGACCACATTACAAATATGTGTGTGCCCAGAAAGCAGGACTATGTATAGATTTCTTTGTCTTCACTGCATAGCAGCAGACCTTCTTCCCCCAGGGTCTTCGTACAGGGGTTTGCACACTGTAGGAGTTAAAGAAATTCATTTAAATTATTAATGGTTTGAGCATCTATTGTATCCCAGGCTCCATGCTGGGTGTGGGGACACAGTTAGATCTGACCATGGCAACACCATGTGACATGTGCTACAATATGGGTGTGGGGCAGAGCTTTTGAGCTACACCTAAAAGGACAGAGAGTCTGTGAACAGGCAGAAGAGGGGTTTCTGGGAGAGAAGAACCTGGGGGAAGACAGCATGGATGAGACCTTGAAATAGGCTAGCTTGTCCAGAGCCTGGGTCCAGGCATCAGAGAGAGTGGAGCTCATCAGGCAGAATATGAAGCTGAAGAGGCTGGAGAGGGTCTGCTCAGCGCCCTTTAGAAGCTCAGATTTAAATGATCGTGCTCAGCTGCGAAGACAGGAAGCAAACTACCCGGCTTCGAATCCCACCTCCACCACCTAACAGCTTAGTGATCTCGGGAAAGTGACTTAACCTTTCAGAAGCTCAGTTTTCTCATCTGTAAATGGAGGTAACAGGCCTCTCATAAGCGGTGGCATTCAGAACAGTGCCACACCTGGTTCAGGGGAGGCACGTGAGCTGCAAAATACTAGGCAACGCCAAAACCCCTCAGTGGTGGAGTTTTATATCCAAGGGGGGGGTATGCCAAAAATCCAGTAATCAAGATACATAATATTTTAATGCAACGCCTTAAAAAAGTCAAAAATATATGCCAAAAAATCCACGATGAACAAAACAACAAAAATGTAAATAAAGGCAGGATCTCTCCAGCGCAGAGGACAGCAACTCAAAATACCTCAACGATAGGAGTTCTTAGCCTTCAAGAAACGTGGACTTCTGAAAACCTGAGGACGACCGGTGGCACCTCTCCCCCAGAAGAATGCACAAACAGGCACAGTGTGTGCAGATTTTCGGGTGTGCCTGCACTCCTGGGGCTTGGCCAGGTGCAGGTTAAGAGCTCACGTTCAACGTGGACGTCCGGGGGTAATTGCACGCGCCAGCCAGCCGCCTGCGGGTTCCCTAGCACCACGCTGGGCCTCCCTCCTGGCAACCACGGGTGCTCTGCCCCCTGCAGGAAGCAGCGCACAGCCATGCGGCTTTTTTTTCTGGCTGGCTTGGCTCGCCCGTCGCCCCCAACCCCCACCCCTTCGGCTTGGGACTTTTCCTAAAGTTGCTGAAACCAGACACCTTGCTCGAGCGAGCCCGCGTGCAGCCACGGTTTAAAAGGCCGTCTTCAGCGTCCCCTCCCCGCCCCCAGCGGAGACTTCAAAAGGCCCGGAGGACGCCGCGGCCCCTGCACCTATGATCCGCCCCCCGTGCCCGGAGCCGGTGCCCGAGTCCGAGGACGCAGAGCTGCTGAAGTTCGAGCGCAGGCGGACCGGGCGGGTGGCGCAGCCCGGCGCGCCCATGCCCCTCCCGGTGCCGCTGCGCTCCGAGCGTCTGCGCCCAGTTTAGGGAAGGGGACCCCGCACCCCCGCCCCCGCGCCCGCGCCCGGGGCTGCGGGGACCCATGAATACAAATGCCGTTAGGCGCCCGAGGAAGGACCGACCGTCCAGCCTCGCACCTAGGGACCCAGTAAGTGCCCCGGGGCTCCTGGAGCGCTGGGGGTAACGGGTGTGTGTGCGTAAAGGTGCGCGCGTGTGGGGAGGGGGTGCACGTGCGAGGAGTGAGTGTGTTTGTGCCCGCGTGCGATGGGCACTAGCGGAAAATTGTGTGCAAGCGGGGGGTTGTGCCCGTGAGTGTGTGCACTTGGAGTGTTAAACGTGGGCTGTGTGTCCACGTGAAGGTATGTATGAGAGGTGTGCAAGCGGGCGTGTGCGTTGTGGGGAGGATCTGGCTAGCCTAGGCTAGTGTGCATTTGTGCGCATGTAATGTGCATGCGTCTGCGTGTGTGGAGTCCGGGTGTGTGCTGGAGTCCAGACACCCCACGGTGTGTTTGTGTGAGCCCAGGAGGAGTGCGTGGCTGTGCCTGCATGTGAGTGAGTGTGAGTGTGTGTCTGAGTTTGGAGCAAGTGTAGGTATGTGTGGGGATGTGTGTATATGCACCAGTGAACAAGTCGTGGAAGTGGATGAGGAGGGGGTTCTAATGCCAGGGCTCGGACTGGGGTTGTGTGCGAATTTGCTAGGCGGCATCAAGGTGTGCAGCTCAGCGCTCCCGAGTGGGATCTGAGGTTGCCTTCGGTCTACTCTGGGGTGGGGAGGTGGGTTAAGCTCCCATGTCTTGTTGGGTGGAGAGGGGAGAGAGAGGTGACCAACATTTAACAAACCACCCAGTACGTACCCAGGAAAGTCTGTTCTCCAGGGCGCTCTGAATCCGGGAGGAAAATAGGGGTGTGCATGCGTGTGTGTGTGTGGTAAGACACTGGTTGTTGTTTTCATGGGAGTCTGGACCCTAGTCCTGGTCCCAGATCTGTCGCTGGAACTCCGGGTTCCTTTCAGCAATAGTATCTGTCCTCTCTCCCTCTATTTTTGCCTCCAACTCGGGGACCCCCAGTCTCACAAGCTAGAAGACCCGGATCTCCGAACTGTGATCATGCCGCTGTGCAGTCTTGGCCAATCCTTTCTTCTCTGCGAATCTCAGTTTCCCCATCTTTACAGGGGGCCGGGGGGTGGGGTGTCTCAGCTGGGCAGTCGTGGGCCCGCCGAGGCTGTGTCCCCGGCTGAGGCCGGCAGGGGGCAGCAGGGAGCAGCAGAGGGCGGCCCGGCGCGGGGAGGAGAGAAGGTGGAGAGCCACCGCGGGCCGAGACTTTAAATCGCCTTCATTTCCCCCAAATCCTTCCTTTTCCTCTCCTCCCCCAGGCCGGCGGGGAGGCAGCTTCCACCGCCCTGCGCGCGCCCTCGCCCGGCCTTGCTCTGCCTCCGGGGACCGCCAGCAGCCCGCCTCCAAAAGTTTGATCTTTTTTTTTTTTTTCTTTCCTGCTTCTTCTTCCTTTTCGGTGGAAGCAGAAAAGAGCGAGGCAGGGGCGAGCGCGGCGCCGGGACTCCTGGGACCATGGGCCTGGCGCGGGCGCCCGCGGGGCCCCGGCCGCGCTGCCTGCCTGCTCGCGCGCCCCTGGGAGCGGGGCTGCGCTGGGGGCGCGGGGGCCGCGCGCTCTGAGCCGGCCTGGCGCGGCGGGGCGGGGGGCTGGCGGCCCCATGGGGCGCGCCCACACTTGCCCCCCGGCCTCGGGAGCATGAAGTAGGGGCCCGCCATGGGAGCGGGATCGGCGCGGGGGGCCCGAGGCACAGCGGCGGCGGCGGCACGCGGGGGGTGAGTACGGGCTCGGGGACGCCCCCTCCCCAGCTTCTTGAGGCTCGGGAGGCCGGGGTTCCCCGCCGCGCGGGACGCTTCCAGCGGAACGTCAGCTTCCTGCCCCTTCCTGCGCCCCTGCGGGGCGGGCCGCCAAGGGTTAACGCGGGCAGCGCCCCCGGCCCTGCGAGGGGTGGCGAGAGCGCTGCCCGCCCTGCCCCGCCTGGCGCGGCTGCCCGATCGCGTTGGGGCGGGGGCCGAGCTGGGGAGGGTCCCTGCAGAGCCAGCCGCAGGATCGGGCTTGGGGGGGTGGGGGGTGGTGCCTGGAGCGGCAGGCGGGGGAGCGGAGGGGGGCTTTGGGGATGCTTGCGGGGGAGGAGGGGTCTCCGTTTCTGGCTGTCTCGGTGTGTTCCTGTGTCGGTGTCCACAGGTCCCGAGCCTGTAAGTCTCTGTTTCTGTCTGGTCTTGGGAAACTGTCTGCAAATTTCTAGAGCTAAGGGTCTGGGCTTCTGCTCCTGTCTCAGTGTCTGTGTCTTTGCACTTCCCCTGTTTCTGGAGATCTCCGCATGTGTGTCAGTCTGTTTGGGTCTGTATGTCTCAGTGCTCCCCTGCTTGGGGAGGGGTGTGGGGTGGGGAGCGGTCCTCCGTTCCTGTCGCTTTCCCGTGTGTGAGAAAGAAAAAGTGAGAGCCAGCATGTCAGGGCAGAAAGGGCCCTGGGAGGTGACTAATTCGAACCCCTCATTGTACAGATGTGAGACTCAGGGCCAGAGAGGGGCAGGGAATCTCCACGGAGGGGCTGGGACCCAGAGGCTCCGATTCCCAGTCTGTGCAGTAGGAGTTGTAAAAGACCGAGCATGTGCCAGAGGGAGTCACTGCCTGTGGGTGTGTGTGGGAGTGAGCAGGCTGGGAGCAGCCCCTCGGGGCCCTGTGGACGGGGCCCAGTGGCTCATGCTTACTGCCCAGAGGAGCACAGAACTCGCTCCCTGTCCATCCTGCCCTCAGGACCAGAGGACATTCCCAAGAGGCTGGTCCCGTCTGTAGCTCCGCCCTGCCCCACCATGCCCTGCCCCCTCCGCATTGCAATCAGGGGGGTGATGCCTCCCCCTTTCTTTCCCATGTCTTGGAAAAAGCTAGCTGGCTGAGATTCCCCCACCCCCCACCGCAACACACACACACACACACACACACCACCAGTAAGCACACTGCTGACTCATTTTCTCCAGAAGACCCTGTGCCAGGGCAGATGCCAGCGGTTGGGTAGAAAAGTGGTGCCAGGCGAGCACCCCACAGCGGGGCCCAAGCTTTAGGCGAGTGGGCAGTCACGCTGCTTTGAGGCCCAGCCTTTGCCTTCCTCGCCACTGCAGTGCCCGAAAATCCTGTGTCTTCTGGCCCCCCGCATGCCTCCTAGCTTTGCTCCTCTACACCTCCTAGACCAGGTTCCAGGACACTGTTACAGAGCATCCCTGGCCTCTCTTTCCTTCTCCTTCCTCCCTGTACTCCGAGCACTCCTCCTCCTTCGTGCTTCTGTAAGCCTGCTGTCCCCGCAAGGCTCAGCTCAACAGCCATCAGCACCCCTGATGCTGCACTGCAGCGGGTCTGCCCTCCAAATGTAACCCTCTGTCTGTCCCTCCCTGAGTACACTCCGCCCATTACCTTACTGGCATATTCTCTTCCTCCCTCTCTGTGTGCAGGGACCCGCTGGGTACCTCACAACCTGCCTGGGACACGAAAAGGTCATCTCAATTAAAGGCGGAAACTGAAGCAAAACATAAACTCACACCTGTGGGCAGAGAGTGCACTGCAGTCAGGCTGTGCAAATCCTGCCTCAGCCCTGCGGGCCGGGGCAGGTACCTTGCCTTTCTGCTTCCCCTTTCTCTCATCCCCAAAACGGGCATCTTCATTCCCAGTGAACAGGGTTTTGGGCGCGTTAGTGGGACTGTGCTTGTAAAAGGCTTTTAGAGCAGGGCCTGGCATGTAGTAAGTGCTCAATAAATGGCAGCTGTTATGTGTATTATTATTCACTTCATCTTGAATGGATGTGTGACTCAACTGGAAAAATCTGGGCCGCATCCTGTCCAGACAGATGACCTGTCTGTGTTCCCATGGAAGAGGTGTAAGGTGTGAAGAGAGCCCGGGCGTGGCTGTCTGGGCACATGGGACCTGGCCAATCCATGGAGACAGGTGGGACAGGTCATTCCCTTTTTCTTTTCTGTGGTCCCCTGGCCAGCATCCCTCCTAGCTCACTCCATGGGAGCATAGCCAAGCCCAGACACCATGGGGCTACTTCCCTTGTGTTTCTGTGCCCTGAGCGCACAGTGCATGTTCAAGCTGGTATTAGTCTCTGAGCTCCTGTGTGTTCTCAGGTAACAAGGATGGAGGAGAAACCATGCAAACCAGCTGCAGGTTCTGGCAGCCTCATGGTCCAGGGGTAACCACATTGGGTGTACTGGCAGAGCGCTTTTTGCAGAAGAAAGGAACACCTGGGTTCCCTTCTTGGAGGGCTGTGTCGCCAGGCTGTGTCTCCAAGGTCAGGCTCCCTAACTCGTGGCTCCTGTTTCGGCCGCCTTCTGCTGTCTCTGGCCCTTGAGCTCTGGTCTTCCCGACATTCTGGAGCCCTGACTTCACCGAGCCAAGGCCCACGAGTCAGTGGTGAAAACAGAAGTCTGGAAGAACAAAGCTCTGAGCCAGAGCAGGCACTAAACGTTATTAGCAGTAGCCTAAACAGGATTGGAACAGGAGCAAAAGAATCGGCAGGGCCTCCCTCTGGGAGCCAACTTTCCAGGCCTGGAGCTTACTTAGATGGCTGTTGGCTCCCCAGGCTGCATCTCTTTTCCTGTTGGTGAAGGCTGGGACTGTGGTCTCTGGCAAGTAGGAAGTCCCTGTAAGTATCCGATTTCTTCTCCATGGGAGACGAGTCAAGAGAAAAGGACTGTCTGCTTGGTAGTGGAGTCAGATGATGTGGGTCACTGACATGCTGTGTGGCTTTGGGCAAGTCACTTCCCCTCTCTGGGCCTCAGTGGCCCATCTCTACAAAGAGCGGATGGGACTAGAATCTGGCCTCTAAATGATCTCAGAGGACCTTCTCTCACTCTATACTCCCGCGCTATACTCTGGCAGTTTCTGGGTCAAGCACACGCAGACTCCAGGTCTGAGAGGGTCAGTTGCATTTGTTGAGGTGAATGAAAGGGAGACAGATGTTTTTGCAATGGGCCTTTTCATGGCCGAAATTCTTGAGTTAGAAACTATGATGTTAGGAAACTTAATTGAAAAGAAGATTCTGATCCCGTCTCCCCCATCTTCTTTCTCCTGACCTTTAGGGATTACAAATATCGCCCCCAAATTTCTCCTCTTATTCTCTAGAGGGTAGTCACCTTGGCATAACCCCAGCAGGGAAAATTGACTGAAAAGGACGTGCGTGGTTCTTGTATCTTCTCCTCTTCATCTGGCCTCTCTTTATCAGCTTGGGGAACATCCTGAGAAGGGTGGATGTGACAACACAGGGAGAGACTCAAAGAGTGAGGGCTAGTGCCTGGAAAGGTCTGGGAAGAGAGGAGACCAGAAGGAAATGGAACAGAGACTAGTGAGGTTGTAGGAATACTGGAGAGTTGGGGGCGGTGTCTTCTGAGGAGACATTCTCAGGAAAAATGAGTTCCCTGGTCCTCTAAGTTCAGGGACTGCTGACTGACAGAAAGTGCAGTCGATTTCTTTATTGCAGGACTTCTCAGAGCCTTTGCTATGCAGTTGTGCTTTGGAACTACCAAGACTGGAATGTAGGAGACAGCTCTTCCCCAGTAGATTTAGCCACAGTTTCCTGGAGTAATTACCTGGTAGGTGTGGGAAATAGTGCTGAAGGACTATGTCCCCAGAGTCTGCTCATGGTGACCTTGAGGAAGCACTGTCCTCGCGAGGCCTCAGTTTTTGTCAAATCAAACAAAGCTGGCTGTTATTGCTTATCAGGGCTGATGTGGCTGCCATTTGCTTCAAGCGGACAGGTCATGTCAAAAGGGTCAGCCTCTACCCTTCTCCCCAGACAACACCAGGGCAGCTAGGCACTGACCTTTAGTCATGGTGGGTGGTGAGCTGGAGGTGAGGCCCGTGAAGGCAGGGAGGACCCCACGTAAAAGGCATTCTCACAGCAGTGGCAGCAGATTGGAGAGGATGAGAAGGGGGCAAAGATTATCCAGGAGCATCCCTGGAGAAAGTCAGAGGTGGGGTGGGCCCGCTAGAGTTAAGGCTTTGGGAAGATACTTTTTAAAGTCCAGAGTCCTGTAATACCAGGTAACATTCATTCCTTCTGCAAAAATACACTAAACACTTACTACATGCCTGCCAGGTGCTGGGAATACAAGAGTGAACAAGACAGATGTGGTCCATGCACTTCAGGGACTTGGGCTAGAAAGGGAAACAGAGAAATAGACAATGACCACACATGGGTACCTAGTGAGGTATGTGCAGCAGGCTGTGGGAAATGACACCCAGGCTAGGATCTAACACATGAGTGGCAACTGACCAGGCAGGCAAAAGAGTGGTGTCTAGAGCACTTGAGATTAGCATGTGCAAAGGCCCAGAAGCTGGAGAAGGCTTTCGAGGGACCACCATAAGCATCTGAGTGCTGTTTCAGCTAGTTTGCCTTATGCTGAGAGCAACTCCCCATTGAACATGGCTTAAACTATAAGGGGAGTTATCAAGAGGTCCAAAGGAAAAGCAGTAATAGCGTTGGCCAATTTAGCATCTCGTATCGTCAGACACCCACTATTTTTCCATTCTGCCATTCTCACATGCTCATGTGGCTTGTTACCTCATGTGCACAAAATGGCTGCAGTCGCAAGTCCTCACTCAATGACGTGCAAAGGCTAGAAGAAAACTTTTACTATGTCCCTTTGAAATGCTTTCTTAGAGGCCCTGGCAGGCATCCCTCACATCTCATTGGCCACATATGCATGCCTAAGCCAGTCACTGGCATGGCAAATTCCCAGGGTGGGCTTAGACTTATCCAGATTTATCCGGTATCCTCTGAAGTCCATGTCTCCCTGAACAAGCAGGAAGTGGTGTGGCTGTGTGTAGGTAACCTCCAGTGTCTTCCACAGTGTCCAGGTCAGGATTACCATTGATCCTAATTACAATTAAATTGGAGTACTTGCTATTAAATCAGAGGGTGTTTTCCAAGGCTCCCAGGGAGCTGGGAAGAACCCAGGGCTCCAGACATCCACTCCACCAGATGGGTTTCCTGGATTACGTGATTCCCCAGAAGCACATCATCCTGGGCTTCCCCTTGGAAGTGGATCCTGGGCCGGCGTGTCCCAGCCTTTGCCCTCACCACCCGCCTGTCGGGGCTTTTTCTGCCTGCATCCTGGCTGGCCGACTCTGGCCACGTGCCGCCCTCCCCTTTGCCTGCTTGGGGATCAGATGCCCCGGTGGCTTCGGGTGTCACCAGTGGCTGCTCCCACAGGAAGGTGAAATCGGATCACTGCCTCTGCCCATCTTGGCAGGAGCCGCTGAGCAGAGCATTAACCCTTTCGGGCCCCAGAGTTCAGGGGCAGCAGGGTTGGTCTAAGAAGCACTTCTGTGGCTGGCAGCAGGCCGAGCCCTTGACATGCATGAGCTCATTTAATCCTCACGCCTGGTTTGCAAGATAGGGAGTGTCAGCCTAGTTGCAAAGAGGAAGACAGGCTCAGGGAGGTGGAGGGACTTATCCAGGGTCATGCAGCTGGTAAGCAATGGGGCCAGGTTTGCACCTGGGGGCGGGGAGGGGCCTGACTTGCCATCGTCTCTTCTTCTCTCCTTCCCTCTCTCCCATTTTCAATCAGCATGAAGCCAGTGGTAGCTTCCTCAGCACACACTGGTCCTGGCTAAGGGGTCTTCTCCCGCTCCCTGCCGTGAGTCTGGAGGTTGAGTTCTCATCTTTCCTGCCATCTGAAGACACCTATCATCTAAGCAGACCAGTCTGGTCTTCCTGCTGACCTTTCAGCCCTGGCTCTGCTGTCCCTTGGGCCTCAAGATCTTGAGGGCACAGTACAGATGGAGAGACTGAGGCCCAGAGACAGGGAGGGGCAAAGGCTGGTCCTTTGTTGCCCAGCGTGGCGATGGCAGATTTGGGGCTGGACCCTAGGTCTCCTGACGTCCAGGACAGGGCATCCTGCCTACTAGTTCCTGCCCCGTGACCTTGGTTTATTGATCTGTGAAAATCAAGTTTGCATTGGTACCGTGTAAGCAGGTCCTCCCCCGAAGGCTGTGCCTGGACCCCTGGGAGTGTGGGCTGGTCCAGTGGGGTCCTAGAGCCTGCGCCTCGCCTCCCCGGGTGGGACTAGGGGAGGACTGGGGCTGGGTCATCCACTCCCAACTCCCAGCCGGATCTGGGAGTGAGGGGCGGAAGCTGATGCCACATCTGCTTGTGTCTCCTGGTCTCTAGGGGGTTTCTCTTCACCTGGATCTTAGTCTCACTTGCCTGTCACCTGGCCTCCACCCAAGGAGCTCCTGAAGGTAATTCTCTCTTCTCTTTGTGCAGGGGGAGACAAAGAAGGACGGAAGGGATCTGAGAACACAGGGTTAGGAGACATCAGTGCCCCTCAACGGGACTCAGTGCCTCGATTTTCTCATCAGTAGAATGGAGCCGATCATTAGCACATTCTCTCCAGGCTTGCAGGAATCAAGTTAGATGTTTTGTGAGGGGTAGGGAGGGCTCAGTGCAGAAATGTAGAAAGGTGGTGCTTTCGTTTCTCTCCGGGGCAGAATTTGAGTAAGTTACGTTGGGTCAGTAAGCCTCAGTTGTCCGTCCTTGTCCAGTGGGTACCCCAAGAGGTGCTGACGAGAGGCAGGAAGGCCAGGACCATCAGGGCCCGCGCCTGTGATCTACCCTCCCCTTGCCGTGACATACTGCTTTTTCCTGCTCTCCCTGAGGAGCTGTCCAGGGGGCCCCGGCGGCAGGGGGGCTGGCTACACAGCTGCCCATGGAAACTGAAACCTCTCCCACATCTGCTTGTCAAGCAGCCACAATGCCTCTTAAAATAGCGGCCCCTCCCCCTCCTCCACGCCGGCCTGTGTGTGCCGGGGCAGGCAGCCGGGTGCTCCCAGAGCCCCTGTGGCCTGACCTGGCCGCCGGGCAGGGATTGGGCCCCTGGGAGGGGAGGGCTGTGCCCGGAAGAGACCCCTGCTGCCCAGCAACATTTTGTGCAAATGTCATATTTTCCGAAATGCTGTTTCCCTCACAAAGTAGGTGAACAGCTGTCCAGAGTCCTGAGTCAGGCACTGGGTGGGGGAGGGGCGGTGCAGAGCCGAGTGGAGCCAGGTTTATGTAATAAAGGGATCTTGCTGCGGCCAGCTGGCCGGGTCCCTCCGTCTTGGCGTTGCGCTGAATTCACTCCCCTGTCCCCCAGCCCCTCTCTCCTAATGGGATTCTGAATGTGTCTCCGCCCTGTCTTCCAACCAGTCTAGGGGCTCCAGTGCAGGAGAGCATAGTGATGAAGGAAGGACAAAGCCCTGGGGGCCAGGCAGCCCGGGTTTAAAGCCCAGCTGTGACTTTTATCGTAAGCTGTGTGACCTTGGGCAAGTTACTATAGCTCAGTTTTCTGACCCTCATCTGTAAAATGGGGATAATGAACAGTACCAGCTTCGTAGATGATTGAGAGAATAGAGAGAGATAATGTATGTAAAGCACATAGTAAGTGCTCAATAAATACTAGCTTTTATTATTATTGTTAATTATATATTTATCTGACAATTTTGGGCAAGAGCAGCCCTTCTGTATCCCCACGGATCCCACAGCGGTCAGAGGCTCCCAGAGGCTCAGTGGTGACCACGTCTGCCAGCTCCAGGTAGCAGAGTTGGGGACATGGCCCCTGAGCTGCAGGTAGCATGCAGGGGAGGCCTGGAGACTGCCTGGTGTCAGCTTTAAAACCCACCTGGAGAGGATGATAAGGGAAACCTCCTCGGTGCCAGCTGGCCTGTCCAGTTGTCATCTTCCCTAGGTGAGTGCGAGTGGCCGTAAGTTGCAGGGTCCAGGGAGAGATGTGTGCAGGCCTGGGAGCCTCTCAGGGGCTGCCGAGGTGGGACAGGGGGAGGTGGCTTCCTGCCCTTACAAGTGGCTCCTCCCTTTTAAGTTGTTCACAGTGAGAAGTATTTTATGATAGTAAGAGGCTTTCAGTGATTAAATGTGTAAAGTATGCTACTACTTATAATCCTTAAACAGTGTGGTTTATTTTAGCTTTGGACTTGGGGATGGACAGAGGTGGGAGAAAGGAGGCGTGTGACGTGAAACAAAGGCCCATGGGTCCTAGGGAAGAACAGGAATCTTCAAGCCAGCCTGAAACAGCAGCCTACAGCTACAGAGATCTTAGGACATTCTTAGCACTTTGTGGCCACCTCTGGATCTGGTTTCCCGTGTCTTTCAGGCAGGGAAACTGAGGCCCGGGGGGCAGGAAGAGACTTGGCCAGAGGTACCCCGTGCAGGGGTGGGTGAGGATAATAAGAAAGACCGTCATTGCATCTCCCAATACCCTGATGAGGTAGGAACTCTTTGCAGCCTCGTTTTACAGCAGAGGGCACTGAGGCTCAGGGTCCAGATGCACAGGTGGTCTTGTCCGGCTCTAAAGTCCAGCCTTCTGACTCCAGAGCCCACCGTGGAAGCATCATGCTGCCATGTTGCCAGCATCCAGGTTCTCAGTTTCTCCCAGCCCATTCATCTCTCTGTCCATCCGCCTGTCCATCTCACAGTGGTTGACGTAGGGTCTACTAAGAGCTGATTGCATTCAGCCCAATGCACGCCCCTTTTACTCCAGGTGATGAGGGGGAGAGCATTCCACACTCAGGAGTTAGGATGCTGAGCTCAGGGGAGGGGGCTGGAGGACCTTTCCGAGACCCCAGTTCCAGAGGCAGGCTCTCCTTTCCTGCTGAGATGGAGCTCCAGAGCGGGCTTCTGCAGACGCTGGCAGCTCAGCCGACCAGAGGAGGTCGAATAACCCAACAAGAGGCAAGGTCAGGAAACCTTTCCATAAACACCCTGGAAGCCCTCCTTTTGCTCTGGCAAGCCCTGCCAGTGTAATTACCAGGCGGATGTGACCTAGCCAGACCACGGTCAGATGTCCAAATGCTTCGCCAGAGGACAGAGGTTGCAGGGGTGCCTTGATTACTTCCTCTGCTCTGTCCAAAGCCACACAGGGAGGAGGGGAGTCATTGGAAACGTCCTCTGCCTCCTGTGTAGACAGCAGCTCCCCCCGTCTGCTCTGGCCTGAGAGAGACGTCAGGGGTGGGGAGGAGACTGGGTGGGTTCCCAAAGACACTAGTCAGGCACGCTGGACATCCTTACCAAGCTCTGGTGACATGAACATTCCTGTCATTCCCTCACTTATGGGACAGCTTCCTAGAGGAGATGGCTTTTGAGGCAGAGAGAAGGGGGAACAGGCCACACTGCGCAGCCTTTTATACCCTTCGCTCTAGCATTTGGTGATTATCATTATTCTTAGTATTAATAGCTATCCTTCAAAAGTGCTTATTTTGTGCGTGGCACTTTTTCCCAAGTGCATTAGCTCATTTAATCTTCACAGTGGCCTTCTGAATTTGATACTACTATGATCCCACTTAAAAGTTGGGAAAACCGAGGCACTGAGGTCACAAGCCTAGTAAAGTGGTGGCGCTGGGGTTTGAACTCAGGACGTTTGACTCCAGAGTGTGTGTGTTTAGCCACTACAGATGGTCCCCAACGGACGATGGTTCGATTTATGATATTTTGACTTGAGGATGATGCAGAAGGGAAACTGTGCTTCGAGTTTTTGATCTTGATCTTTTCCCAGGCTAGCAATATGCATCATGATCCTCTCCTGTGATGCGGGGTAGAGGCAGCCGCAGCTCCCAGTCAGCCACGCGATCCCAAGGGGAAAGAACCAACACACAACCGTTCTGAACCAGTGCAACCATGCTGTTTCTCACTTTTAGTATAGGATTCGATAAATTGTGTGAGATATTCAGCACTTTATTGTAAAATAGGCTTTGTGTGCGATGATTCAGCCCAACCGTAGGCTCATGTAAGTGTTCTGAGCCTGTTTAAGGTAGGCTAGGCTAAGCTATGATGCTCTGTAGGTTAAGTGTATAAATGCATTTTTGACTTAGGATGTTTTCAGCTTACATTGATTTTATCAGGATGTAACTGCATCGTAAGTGGAGGACAGTCTGTATATACAGGATCACGCAGCCAGACAAGGGATTGGTTCCAACTCTGTGCTGTCCACCACGACCATGGGGCAGCAGGTAGCAGCGGGTGGACTGTCCTCACCGTCTGCGTGGCTGGACACAGGCCCTGACCGTGTCCTCTCCCCCTCTGCCCTCCCTCTCTAGATGTGGATGTCCTCCAGCGACTGGGCCTCAGCTGGACGAAGGCAGCGGGCGGCCGGAGCCCCCCGCCCCCAGGGGTCATTCCGTTCCAGTCGGGCTTCATCTTTACGCAGCGGGCCCGGCTCCAGGCCCCCACGGCCGCCATCCTCCCTGCCACCCTGGGCACAGAGCTGGCGCTGGTGCTGAGCCTCTGCTCCCACCGGGTGAACCATGCCTTCCTCTTTGCCGTCCGCAGCCGGAAGCACAAGCTGCAGCTGGGCCTGCAGTTCCTCCCCGGCAAGACCGTCGTCCACCTGGGGCCCCGGCGCTCCGTGGCCTTCGACCTCGATGTGCACGACGGGCGCTGGCACCACCTGGCCCTGGAGCTCCGCGGCCGCACGGTTACCCTGGTGACGGCCTGTGGGCAGCGCCGGGTGCCTGTCCCGCTGCCTTTCCCCAGGGACCCAGCGCTCGACCCTGAGGGCTTGTTCCTTTTCGGGAAGATGAGCCCACACGCAGTCCAGTTCGAGGGTACCCTGTGCCAGTTCAGTATCTTCCCCGTGACACAGGTCGCTCACAATTACTGTACCCACCTGAGAAAGCAGTGTGGACAGGCTGACACGTACCGGCCTCAGCTGGGACCCTTCCTCCCCCGAGCCTCTGGCACTCCTCTCACCTTCCAGACCGACCTTGCCCTGCTGGGCCTGAAGAACCTGACCACTGCCACGCCAGCCCCAGGCTCACGGTCAGCAGGCAGAGGGCCCAGGGTGACTGTGGTGCCTGCCATGCCCACCAAGCCCCTAAGGACTAGCACCACAGGCCCGCACCAGCCCGTCACAGGGGGAGGCCCAGCCCGGACCCCCCTGCCACCTGCCAAGCCATCAGCCAGTGAAAGGCTTCCTCCCGTGCCCCCAGCCTCTCTTGCCAGCTCCACCAGGCCTGTCCAGCCATTGCAGAAGAGCACAGCCACCAAAATCCCCAAAAGTCACCCCACCAAGCCTTCAGCCCCTTCTCCTTCAATTGCCCCTGTCAGAAGCCCCCACCCCACCCAGAAGACAGCTCCGTCTTCCTTCACGAAGCCAGCCCTGCCCTCCAAGGAGCCGGTGCTGCCCACTTCCCACCCGGTACCTGCCCAAGTCTCCCGTCCCACAGTGAAGCCGATCCAGAGGAACCCTGTAATGCCCAGACCCCCACCACCCGGCGCCCGGCCCCTACCTCCTACTGCTGGCTCCTCCAAAAAGCCTTTTCCGCCAGTGGTCCAGGCTGAGGCCAAGATGAGCAGTCGTGCCAGTGAGCTGGCTCCTGCCCGCACCAGCACACCCTTAACTCCCCGACCCACTGTCTTGCCCCCATCACCTGTCCCAAGTCCTGGCACTTCCAGGACTGCTCGGCCGCCAGCCGCAGCAACGCCCCCTACCCTCGCTCCTGGTTCGGCCCCCACTGGAAGCAGGAAACCCACTGGATCAGAAGCCACAAAGAAAGCCAGACCCAAGAGCAGCCCCCGGAAGCCCGTCCTGCTCAGAGCTGGGAAGGCAGCCAGGGATGTCCCGTTGAACGATCTGACAACTGGGCCGAGCCCCAGACAGTCCAGTCCCAGCCAGCAGACCACCCCGGCCCCGGTGTTGGCCCCAGCGCGATTCCAGTCCTCCAGCAACCAGCCCGTGAGCACTGGCTATTCCTTCTTCCACCTGGTGGGACCCACACCTTTCCTGCTGCTGATGGGACCTCCGGGGCCCAAGGGAGACTGCGGTTTACCGGTAAGACTGGGTGGGGTGTGCATGCTGCTTGCAGCTCGAGTAGGGGACTGGGGCAGTTAGGTGGCTGCTCCTGTTCAGAGCAGAGCGGGTGAAGCAGCTTAGAGCAGGGAGTTGGCTACGGGCAGAGCTTCAACTCGAACCCGGGTCCCCCACACCTCCTCCTCTTCTGTGTTCATGATTGCACATCCTGCCCCAGGTTTCTGATCTCCAGGGGTGGACTTGGGTCTGGTGGCCTGAAACCCTGGGCTTTGGTTGGCCCAGGCTCCAGGTCACTCTTTCCTGACCTCACAGCAAAGGTTGAATGGCTTAAGGGAAACCACGAACTGACTGGCCCCAGGTCACGCAGTCCCCGAAAGGCCAGCTCCCTGACTCCTGGAACAGGGTTCCTCCAGCTCACCAGCTTGTCTGCGAGTCCCAGGCAAAGGTCGCACATGGGTAGTCCTGAATATGTTTTGTTTGGCACATGCAGCATTGTTTCAAAATGTTTAATAAGTTATTAATATTTTTTTAAATATGAAATTTCTTATAAAAGGCCAGGTGACCAGCTTTTCTTGGAAGAGGGTGAGATGCAGTGGCCCGTGGGCTGCGGCCAGGTCAGGGCTGCTTCTTTAGACAGGACAGGCCCCCTCCCGTCTGTGCCCGTCCACACGTCTCCCACTTGGCTTTCCAACCCAGCCCTTTCCTCTTGTTTCTGTTACCTGCCTGGCTCCTGTAGACATTTGATTTGTGGCGCCTGGTGGAGGAGTTTGGGGTGAGGAGGATTGGGGTGAGTCTGAGCAGTCAAGGAAGAGAGAAAGAACATTCCACGTGCAGGAAATGGTCTCAGGGTTGATGCCTCCAGCGTGCCTGGGACTGTCTCCAGGGGCAACGACCTTTCTGCAGCTGGAGGCCAATTCCTCCGGGTGGGGAATGATGAGACGGAGTTTCCAGAAAGCTCGGGCCTCTGCTCTGTTCTCCTGCCTTGGAGATGACCACCGTGTGGGTTCCTTCTTCTTGGGGCTGGATCTCCCACCAGGCTCCATGCTTGGGGTTAGGCTCCCCACAATGTGGAGACAGTGGCAGATGCTGGGAATTCCCAGGCCTTACAAACACCACTTAATGAGTTTTAATAATCATTAGGAATAATATTTATTCAGCCTGTCTCCAAGGGGACCGAGAGCCCGTTTTTATTATAACCATATTGTGCAACTTATGGAAATTGTATGCATTACTTTGCAATTATGTCAACATTCTGCTCAAGTCCTGTGTTCTGGAATTGGCAGGGTATGGAGTGGGGAGCCGAGGAAAGCAGGAGGAACCCTTTTCACCCCTCCAGGCTACCCAGTCCTACTCAGGCACCAGCTACCTTTGGCCTGCAACAGCTCAGCTTCCCAAGCTGTGGGGGTGCTGGCCTCACTGGCTGTGAGGTCGAAAGGGGGTGAATTGTCCCCCTCTGACAGAGGGGGGTGAAGTTTAGGGTCTCCACCCAGCCAAGTGGAGGAGGCCAACCCTGTCCCCCAAGGCTGTGTGTGATGTGGAGCGAGGGATGCCGTGTCCAAGGCAGCAGAACTGGAGCAGGAGCAGGTTTCCAGGGTATAGACTCTGCCTCTGGGCCTGTCGGATGCCTGAGCTGTGTACTTTCCTCCCAGGGTTTGGTGATGTGGGGCAGCAGGAGGTGAGGCCTCCTGCTAGATCTTGAACTTCCCTGCCCCCTGGTCAAAGAAGGTGCTGGAGTTGACCTGTTCAGGGTATGGATACTTAGGGACCATTCAGTTCACCCTCGTCGTTGGGCAGGTGAGGAGCCTAGAGACTGTGTCCAGACAGGGCCAGGATTCACTCAGAAGCCACACAGCACGTAGGAGGCAGAGCTGAAGTTTACTCCCCAGCTCCAGACTCCAAGATCAGCACATTCCAATCCACCCCCTGAGTGTCTGCTCTGAGACCCTGGGACTCAGGGCTTAGAGGCTAGGGGCTTCAGGGCTGTGTCAGGCCCTGTCCTTGGTCTCAAGTGAAGAGTTCAATGTCTAAAGAATATTCTGTTTCTATACCTATCACGTTCATGAGTTACTTCCACACACGTGGTATCTCCCTTTAGGACCTTGTAGAAGCTGGTCCAAGAGGGTAGGATGTGTGCGCTAACCCCTGCTCTGCAGTTGAGAGGACCAGGGCTGGAGTGACAAAAGACTTGGCCAAGGACACCCAGCATGTTCTTGCAGGAGCTGGGGTGCAGCTTCAGTGAGGACCATGGCTCTTCCTGCTTCTCCAGCCCAGAACAGATGAGGGCAAGAGGGAAGGCATCAGTGTGCCCCGGTGTCATCCTGCCTCATGTCCCATGCTGTCCCCTAATCCCACCCTCCCCCAGCTTGGAACCTAGTCTCACTCCAAAAGGAACCAAGAAACTTCTAGAAGTTTTGTCCAGTCTGCTGGGGCAAACTGGTGGCAAACTGGTCATTTATGTTTCACCAGCTATCAGAAATTTTCATCGAAGTGGCATCTTTGAGCAGCAGTGACAAGAAGTCGTGTTCCTTCTGTTTTCTCTTATCCCTGCCCCGAAGCCTCAGATTCATTCAGGATCTAACCCCAGCCGAGCAGAAGCTGTGCTGCCTGGGGCGTGGGGCTCCATTGCCCCCAGTCTGGGGACACTCAGACCTGGGCTTAAATCCTGTCTCCACTCCTTGCTAGCTCTGTGGCCCCAACCCACTCTAAGCTTTGGTTTCTGCAGAATATACGAGGATAAAGGCTCCCACCTCCTGTGAGGAAGCAAGTTGAGCGATCTCCAGGGCTGCCTTGGAGTTCTAGATTTTCTGGGTGATTTGGGGAACTCCTTTCCTCTCCCTGAGGCTGTCTCCTCTCTGTGATTCAGTGTTGGGACAGCTCCCTTCTTGGAAATGACTGCGGGACCTTTCAGAGCCTGAGAGGGTGTTCAAGGCTGTGTCTGACCAGTTCTGCATGGTTCTCGAGGGGCACGGGACAGGCTGGCAGAGGCTGAGACACAGCTCTGGGCCCAGGCCTGCCAGGAGTTGTAGCCACTGAGAGAGGGAGCTCTGTGGGAGCCCCGGGAGTGGGGGGAGCATGGAAAAGCTGAGCTTGGCCCCGGGTGAGTAGGGGCGGGGAAGCTGCGGTTCACAGAGGCTGCACAGAAGCTGCACAGAAGCCCCACACCCAGGAGGAGGCGAGTCAAGGCCTTATTTATTCACGATCGGGCCGCTGGCATTTGCACGCCCTTGCACTTTTTCCAAGCGTCACCTCGGGGAGACCCGGCTGAGCGCCTGGCCCACAGCAGATGCTCCATGACTATCTGGGAGATGAATGAAGGAATTTGATCCTTACGAAAAACAGGTTGTCCTGACACTGCCAGGCTCTTTGAGGTTACACAGATCTCTGCTGCCGGTGGGGTAAGGAGGCGTGTGGAGTGCAAAAGCACACAGACTTTGGATTTGGAATGACCTGGGTTTGAACCATGCCCTTATCCAGTCGTCCTTTCATTCTTTCAACAAATGGTGAGTGAGTGCCTTCTGGGTGCTAGGTGCTGTGTGACCTTCGACAAGTCACTTAACCTCTCTGAACCTCAGGTTTTGCCTCTGTAAAATGAGGCCATGGTATCACCTACCTTTCCAGGGTTGTGTGGGTTGTCTGAGATGAGAGGCATCAAGCACCCAGCATTAGAATCTGGGTCCCAGGGGATTGTCGTGGCTCATTACTGATGTGCTGATGGTTGAGGTAGGGGCATTGTTGCCCTAAGAAAACCAAGAGGTTCTGGCACAAGAGGGCCTTTGTTCTGTTGGTGGTTAGGAACCAGGACTAGATCTTGAGCAGTTTACCCCTTATACTGGTGTCACCTAGAACCCAGGAGAATGGAGGGGTGTTTTGCTTTGTCTTTGGCGTATCATTTTTGAGCTCCTGCTGCATGCCAGGCTCTGCGCTAAGCTGTATCTTGTGGCCCCGTGCAGGGAACAAGGGAACTGAGGAGAGTTTAAGGAAGGGACAATTTACAGAGTTGTGGGCATCATCAAAGGAATCGACCAGGGCTGGAGAAGCACATAGGGTACAGCCTGCAGGTATGAGGGGAGGGGAAGGTGTTGCCACAAGCCAGTGACACTTCACACATGGATAGGGATCTCCGACAGGAGCTGGGATCAAACTACAGCACAGCAAGGAGGGAGCAGGGAGACAAATACCCGCCCACCCTCTCCTTCTACTCTGCAGTTTCCTGCTGGGGCCTCCCATGGACCAAACTCAGCCACTAGCAGACAGCAGGGAAGCCTGCAGGTACAGCCTGTAGAGGGCAGCTTCCCAGGGCACAGAATGGATCTGGGGAGCAAATGGAGAGTAACCAGCACGTATTTACGTTATCTTGGAAAAAAAATGGGTAGTGTGTTCCCATTTTACAGCTGGGCAAACTGAGACCCGAGGCACAGGGAGATGAAGTAATTTGCTCAAGGCCACACTGAAAAGCCCTGTCCCAGTAGGTCCTTCCCTAGAACAGAGACTGGGGAAAGCTCAGTGCCTTGTGGGCTAACCTTGGGAATAATCGTGAGCTCAGATGGTTAGAGATGGAAGGGGCTTTTGGGCTCCCTGCCTCCCCCACCAGGCTACAGGCACTGAGCAGTGGCCCAGAGAATGAAAGATCAGTGCCCAGGGTCACCTGGCTGTTAACAGCACACTCAGGACTGGACTCAGGTCTCCCAGATCCCAGGCCTGCGAAACCTCTGCTTGCTCACTGCCAGGGGCCATGCCAGCCGGGACTTCCTTCCTTCTGCACGGTTTGGCAGGAGGGCTATTGCAGCTGGACACAAGGGTAGACTTGTTCCGTGGGATGGGATTCCCCTAGGTCTGGCTGTTGGAGGCCAGGACCCTTGGGGGAAGCCCAGAGGCTGCTTGGTTGTTTCCATGGCTCTGTTTGCGTGAGCCCCAAGCCCAGACCTTGTCCACCTCCCCCAGACAGGCCTGTGGCCCCCACTCCCCTCCCCCGCAGCTCCAGGCCCTCTCAGAGGCCCTGTTGTTTGCAGCGTGGAGTGGAAAAATCCCACCCCAACCTCGTGAATCATCCCAGAGTCACCCGCTCAGGCTTCAGGCCCTGGAAAGAAATGGCAGCGTTTTTCCACTGCATGGTGAACAGGCAGGGTCTCGGATCAAGCGAGAGAGGCAGGGGGCACCCCGCCTCACTGAGTGTGGGAGGCTCAGACCTGGGGCCACAGCTGGACGGCTGGGCAGCCCCAGTGTGGGTGGTAGAAGAGGGACATCGGGCCCGCAGCTGGGGGCTGGGCTGCCATGTCAAGGAGTCCGGCTGTGAACTGACATCACCGTGCCGGGCCGTGGGTCCTGACTGGCACTTAGCATCTGCTCTGCAGATGTCAAGGATGAGGTCAGACTCCAGGCTGGATGCCCCCGTTTCTGGGGCAGGAGAAGTGCCAAGAGGGTGTGTGCCGACCTCTGCAGTGGCAGCCCTCCCAGAGTCCACCAGGAAGCTACGCCCCATGGAGACTGTCCCTCCCTGGAGCCCGGCACCAGCCTTCACCCGCCCTGGGCCTTGGCCACCTTCTCTGGGAGATGGGCATGATCTCACCTTTTCTCTTTCGCCAAATAACTTAGAAGAGGAAATCGCCACCCAGAAATTCAGGAAATGCCCGTGTTGGGAAGGTTCTGGGTTGTTTTACAGATGCCCACAGAGGGAAGAGGACTTACCCAAGGTTGCACACCTAGTCACAACGCACCTGGCCAAGATTGTCTGTGTGGAAACTGCCCCAGATAGGAGAACAAGTCAAATGGTCCTCGGTTGAACTCAGGCTCTACCTATTAGCTGTGTGGCCTTGAGCAAATCACTTTGCCTCTCTGAGCCTCTCTATAGTTTCTCATCTGTGAAAAGGGCTTGCTTATGATAAAGATACCTGTGGTAGTGCTCGGCCCTAGCTCTCTGCATTTGCCTTTGATTCTGGGTCACCTGGAAGCATAGGGCTGGGGAGGGCCTTTTAGGAAGGGAAATCTTTTTGCTTCCCCCAAAAACAGATGCTGAAGAAGGTGGCTTAAAATTTTGAGTTGGGAAAGTTCCAGTGGCTTGCTTTACAGAAGCAGCACTAACTTTCTGGGCATTAACTGTGTGCCAGGCACCAGGATTAGCACTTTTTGTAGATTATCTGTCAGCTAGGTGCTGGTACAGCCTCCTTTTACAGTGAAGGAATGAAGCTTTGAAGACTGGAGGGAGCTTGCCCAAAGCCACACAGCTAGTACGTGGGGGTGCCCAGTGTGGACTCAGGCCTTGTCTAATACTGTATTCTGCTGCTCCCCAGGGAGTAGCAGAGAAGACGCTGGCTCTGAATCTCAAACCTGCAGGGTAGACATAAGACTAGGAACTGTCCATCCAGCCCCTGGTCTCTGGATGGAAGGAATGCTGCTTGCTGTCAGTTTGGCCAGAGTTACCTGGAGGCTTAGAGATGGCCAGGACTTGCCTGAGGTCATGCAGCAGCCCCCTCCCTCCAGCCAGGGCTCTTTCCAGTGACCCTGGGGCCTTGGTACCCATATCTGCCTGTCTGGATCTCTCTTCTGATTTTTGTTCATGGACAAGCAAGCACATGGTGTTCACAGACCAGAACTATGAACTGAGGCTGCCCAGCGTGAGATCTGGATTAATGACAAGCCAAATCGTACTGGGTTTTCAACACCGATTTTAACTCTGGGCAGGAAACCTGGAATCTCCTTGATGGTTATTTGAAACAAATGAATTCCCCAGCCCTCACACATCCTCGAAAGCTTGGCTTCCTTTGAAGGCTCTGTGTTCAGTTCTTTACATCAGGCACTTAGTTAATCCTCATTTACTCCTTTGGGGTAGACAGGACAGTAGCCATGGTAAAGGAGAACCTTGGAGACTCAGGCTGAAGGCCTTGTGCCAAGTCTCCAGCTATGAAGTGGCAAGACCAGGATTTGAACAAGTTCAGCCTGCGGTTTAGTAAGTCTGCTCGGCTGCCTCTGTTCCTATGGGAAGGGAAGAGAGGTGAGGCCAGACAGGTGCTCCCTGAATGCCATGCCGCAGGGTTAGGCCCAACTTATGTGAGAAATGGGGAGCCATTGAATGTTGTTGAGCAGGGAAATGCCCTGGGAAGGTGAACCAGGCTGTGTGGAGGAAGACTGGAGGGGGGAAGGGTGGAGGCGGGGAGATAAGTGATGGGGCTGTTGCAGGTTCTCAGGGAGTGGTGATGAAGGCTGGACCCAGCTGTGACCACTGGAATAGGTGGAACATTTGAGTGAGAGTTACATACTAGGTATTGTGTTATATGTTTACCATCTCATTTCATCCCCGTGAGAATCCTATGAGGAGGGTATGATTGCCCCATTTTATAGGCACATGCTGATTAAGGAACTTGCCCAAACCCATCTGGTAGGTGGCAGCACTGAGATTTGAACCCAGGCCTGTCTGATGCAAAAGCCTTTGCTTACACCCTTCATGCTACACTGCCTCTCTGTAGGGCAGAGATGCTGGTGTGACCTTAGACAAGTCCCTTCTCTGCTCAGGCTCTGCAGAGACCTTGACTAAACTCTGAGGTCACTTGTTGTTTTATTTTATCAAACATTTAGCTGAGCCTTGGGAAGAGAGAGATGACTCATATCCCACTAGTTCCTTTGAGGAGACCATGGTCTAGTGGGAGCGGCAGGCTTCTAAGTAGATGAGTCCCCAAATATAATACAGTGGCCTTTAAAGCAGAGGGAAAGAGGGGACTTGGCCTAACTTGGGGGAGGGATCAGGGAAGGCTTCCTGGAGGAGGTGACACCCTAACTAGGTTAGCTGAGTAATAAAAGATGAGAGCTTCAAAGACCAAGAAACAGTAGCTGCAAAGGTCTGAAAGCTCCAGTGTGAGTTCCTCAGGCAGGGACCTCAAGGGATGCCTCTTCCCAGCCATGGGATTTCCATGCCCAGAGCTTTGGATAAGTTTGTTGAATGACTATCTGATTCCATTCTCTTCTGCCACTTGGCACTGATGCTGTCTTCTTGCTTTTTATTCAGGGTCCCCCTGGGCTGCCTGGGCTCCCTGGACCTCCTGGTGCACGGGGTCCTCGGGTAAGTGATCACATGCTCTCCTTTGAGTTCTGGTTGGCTCTATGTCCTGTACCCATTGCTCCTGAAGTCCCAGCTTTGCTATGCCCTCGTACCCATTGCTCCTGAAGTCCCAGCTTTGCTATGCCCTCGTGCTGCCTGGCAGCCGCTTTCTACTTTGTCCACTGGAGTGGACATAGGCCTCTTACGGGGCACTGTGTGGCCAGATGTGGCATGGGACAGTGAGAACCTCTTGGAGGGTCTCAGCTGTCTATTGCAGGATTCACCCTTGGCAGCCTGGCATGGAGAAGGGATTTCTGCACATCCCCGCAGCTGATGGGCTTTGGTGTTTGTCCAGGAAAAAAGCTAACTTGGGAGAGCATGACCCTTGCATCCATCTTCGCATCTCTGCTGGGCTAACCTGGGGTAACGATGCTGATATAGGCAACCAGACGGGCTGTGCCAGGAAGGGGGTGAGCTCCCCGTGCTGAGATGCTCGACCAAAGTCTGGAGGATGGCTTGGCAGGGCTTGGAGGTGGCCGATAGCAGCTAGCCCAAACCTCGGAGTGAAAAACAGCTCCGGTCTGTTATGCCTGGCATGTCACTTCGTGCTGCCTTATTTGATCCGCTTTCCTTCCAGGACTCCCATGGACCATTAAGATGACTCTCATTTTAAGGATGAGAAAACCAAATTACTAGGAAATGGAAGAGCCAGGACGAGAACCCAGGCTCTTAACCATACGATACTGGGACTCTTGGGGGTCCTTCTGGAGAGAAATCTGTCCTTTTCCCAAGAGGGCTCAGACCCACGGCGCCTGGCATCTGTGCCCAGGCTGAATCAGCCTTTCCCACGCTGGGTGCCTGGCGAGGCCCTGGCAGAGATAGCTGCCTGGGGCATATTTTTAGCTCTGAGCCCAGCGGATGGTTCTGGTTATGCAATTACTCGAGCCCTAGTTCCCTCCAGACCTGGCCCTGTGCTCCCTGGGCCCAGGGCTCTGGAATCTGCTGTCTGAAGTGGCATTTCCTCCTGGCTTCGGAGTCTCCGTGGAGCACTTGCCCATAGCTGGGGACCACAGAGGGATCATGGACACCGCTGGCCAAGGGACCTTGTAGCCTGGGACCAGGGTGAGGCCCCTGGACCTAGCAGTCTGCCCGGGCCTCCAAACTCCTCCTGAGCCCCCAGCCTCTGCACCTCTGCTTGGGCTGTCTTCTTGACCTGGCATGTCTTCCTTGCAAACTCCTCCTCCATCCATGGCTCAGATCAAATGCCACCTCCTTTTCTGATGATCACTTCCTTCTTGGAGCTCCTAAGGCAGTTAACTGCCTCTGGATGGCACAGATCCTTTTGTAAAAACTCAGATTGACCACTGAACTCTGTCACCTGAGTGGCATATTCAGGATCTCATCCCATCTTCCCAGCCTCACTAATAAGTAAGTTCCAATGTTATCCCCATTTTACAGGTGAGGAAACTGAGGCTCAGAAAGGTTCATTTACTTTGGATAAGGTCAAACACAGAGTAAATGCCAGAGACAGGACTGAACCCAGACAGTCTGACTCCAGAGCCCATGATTTTAAACTACCTATTGTGCTAATTTTTCCATCTATTCAACTGAGCCCCTCTAGGCCAGGGACAGGTCTCATTGACTTTTCTTTTTTACTGGGTGCCCAGCAGAGTACTCTGTGTGCAGAAGGTGCTGGGCAAATGGGTTCCTATCAGGTTCTAGTCTGGGAGTCAAGAACATCTCCTCCAAGAAGCTGTGTGACCTTAGGCAAGTCCCTTCCCTATTCTGGGCCTCAGTTTCCTCATCTATAAAACATTTGGATCATAGTAAGGCATTTCCATCTGAGGTTCTTTCCAGCTCTGAAATTCCACAAGCGAGGGAAGGACTCTCCTGACATCCCTCTCAGGCTCTCTGAGTACTCCCCGCTCCCCGCAACCCATCACCATGTTCCTAGACTGGAAATTCCATAGATCATAAAATTCCAAAGATAATAGAATGCTGGGATTAAACAGTCCCAGTTCCTCTGTACCGACGGTGGCTCTGGGGCTCAGGCAGGGGCAGGGCCTTACCTGAGGTCACCCAAAGCTCTGTGGCTGGCCCCTGTCCACCTCCACATACTCCTCCGGCCTAACGAGGGATGCTAGGGAATCCCTAGGCCCTCCCTCCACTCGGCTTTCTGGGCTGCAACATTTGTAGAATCGGTCTGCTTGGCGCCCAGTCAACTATGTGATTCGTTTCTCTGCAAGGCACTGGCCAGAGAGGGTTGGGGAGGTGGGGGCAGGAAAGCAGGAAGCCCCCATCTTCACAAGCCGCAGATGGGGTAGCTGAACACTCTAGCCCTCCATCTTTAGGGCAGCTGAGGGCAGGAGTGGGGAGAGGCGGTCACGCCTGGTTTTGGGGTGCTGGATGTGAGAGGCCCCTCCTCAAACACCCCCGTCCAACCTTTTCCCAGTTCAGGCTGAGCTCTGAGGCTAGATCCCAGAAGCCCAGGCTGGGGTGAAGCTCTGAGGTCTTTCATGTTCCTTAGACACCATGAGCACCCCCCCCCACCCCCATTCATGGAACTGATGGGGAGATTGAGGCTGGAGAGAGGGAAGGCTCGGCACTGGGACCAGCTTGCATCCAGGTGCCAGGAGACAGTGCTTGGTGAAGTACTGGGAAGGGGCTGGAGGCTTGATTATTTTGGAGGTCACCCGTGGCACCATTATAAATTCCCCAGGTTGAGTGAGCTTCTGAACTCTGTTCCTCCTCCACGTGGACAGAGAAGGGGAGGGTCCCAGCTCAGGCATGGAGGAAGAGGGAGGTGCCTCAGGCAGAATGTGACAGGCTGCAGCTGGGCAGTTGGCCTTGAAGAGAGAGGAAGGAAGCATATCCTACACAGCCAGATGAGTCAAGTGGGGCCAGGGATGAGGGCAGTGTGTCTAGGGGCGGTTGTGGTAGGGGCACCCCTCGAGTTGCCTGTCTCCACATTCCTATTGGACGAAGACCCTCAGAAAGTGCTTGACTCTTAGGACTCTGTTTATATTACTGGGCTGCAGGACGCTAGCTAGCCCAGCGCCTTTGCAGAGAAAGTGGACATAAGGCCCCAGCTGTCATAAGGGAGATTCGAATATGGCCTGGGAAAATCCAGTGCCACGAATAAGCCTTGGACTTGAAGCCAACAAACTGGGTCCCAGCCCTCACTTGGCCACTACTCTGCTGTGTGACCTTGGCCAAGACTCTATGACTCTCTGGGTTCGGTCTTCCCAGCTGTTTCATGGTCCCTGGGGGACCCTGTAAGCTCAGAGCATGTAGGAATCTACAGGAGAACTCTGACTATGTGTTGTGGCCACAGGAGGGACGTGCCTTTGTTCAGAGGAGGCCAAGTGCTCCCTTGATAGCGCGTAACTCCAGAGACTCATACAAAGTCCAGTTGGAGTCTGAAGGGTAGAGAGTTTCCCTTAAGCAGGAGGAGTCCCAGAAGGCTTCCTGGAGGAGGTGGCATTAAAACCAGGCCTCGAAGGATGGGTTGGGTTTCAGCTGGAGGGGATGGATGGGAAAGGCATGCCAGGTGATGGAACAGCATGGCAAAGGCGATGCAGGGAGGAAGTATTGGGTTGGCCATAAAGTTCGTTCAGGTTCAAAACCTGAACGAACTTTTTGGCCAATGCAACACAGGGCTTGGGCAGGGCAGCAAATAGCTAAGTGTGCTCTGAGCCTGAGGAAGCAAGCGTGGGAGGGGCTCATGGAGTATGGAAAGGTGGTCAAATTCAGGGGTTAAGGGCTTGTGCTCTGAAGCCACACATCTGAGGCTGAGGTCTAGTTTTGCCCCTTAGCAGCTGGGTGACCTGAGAAAGTTGTAAACCTCTGTGAGCAACAGCGTCCTCATCTTGAAAATAAGAATCATGGTAGCACCTACCCTGTGGGTTAACAGGATAAAATGAGATCATGCACGGAAAGCGCTTCACGCAGGGCCAGGCATCAAGGGACCCTCTCTGCAAACAGCTGCCATGGCCAGACTGCTGAGACCTGGCCAGTGGAGAAGACCCAGCGGGCAGATGGGCGGGCGGAAGGGCTAGGCCCTGCTCTAGGAAGTGGAATGACCCCTACTTTCCCCTCATCTCTTTTTTCTTTTCCCTTTCAGGGCCCACCTGGTCCTTATGGAAATCCAGGCCTCCCTGGCCCTCCTGGAGCTAAAGTGAGTATGTGCTGTGGGGTCCGGAGGTAGAGCCATGGTGTGGATGCTGGGGTTAGGGCTGCATTGGGGGAGCTTCATTTCTTCGAGGCTCGTGGTGGGAGGGCCTCAGGGTCACTGCGGAGAATCCACATCCAGGCCACGAGCGCCCCCGAGTGCCTCCCAGGTGCCAGGCCCTGTACAGGGCTGGAGGTGCAGTGAGGAGTTAGGACTTTAGCTTCTGGTGGGGAGGGGTTGGAGGGAGAAGGGCAGCTGGAACCTAAGGCCCTCAAAGGGAGTGGGAAGAAAGGTTATTTGCTGCTAAATAGGGAGGGCCTTGAAGGTCCAGCTCGCATGTAAGTGTTACTGGATCATAAGACACACCCTAGTGAGGTATGTCAAGTTTTGAGCTGGGGAGGGACGTGGAAAGATCACGTTTGTGAAAGATCCCTGGATGCCGTGTGGAAGATGGACTGGGGGTGGGGACCAGAGCAGAGGCAGAGCCACCTGGGGTGATACAAGCCAGCGCAGGGGTGTGGGAGGAGGGAGGGGGCGCCTCGACAATGTGGAGGTGAGGTAGAGAGGACTCGGTGATGCACCAGAGGAGAGACGGTGACTCCCTGATGTTAGCCTAGGTGACCAAACCGAGGAACCAGAAGAGGGAATGTTGCATTTGGGAATCCGTAGCCCGGCTCGGTGGAGATGTTTCGTGGACATTCTGAAACTCAGGAGAGCTCCGAGTGGAGATAGAGCCCTGAGGGGTGGCCAGCACAGAGATGCCACCTCTGGACTTTAGATGAGACCAGAAACCTGCGTGACTGGTGCTCTGATGGTGGTGGGGGAGCGGACAGGCTTCAGCCCCGGGGTGCCTTGGTGCATTCCTGGAGCGCCAGCAGAGAACAGAGCTGTCCAGGGCAGGGTGTGGAGTGAGAAGCACCAGGAGGAGTATGGGGCCAGCACTATTTAGGTTACAGGGAGAAGCCTTGAGTGATCGCTGGAGAAATAGGAGGAGGGGAAGGAAGATACAGGCTCAGAGAAGCCAGGAGCACAGCGACTGTGCCGAAAGAGTGTGAGGCAGGCTGGAAAGGGCAGAGGGTCCGCCCAGCTGTCCGCTGTGGGGTAAGCAGGTGAAGAGCACCCCTGGGCTTTGGTTGGCCCAGGCTCAAGGTCCTTCTTTGCTAACCCATTACAAAGGTCTAATGGCTGGAGGAAGGCCATTAACCGACTGGCCCCAGCTCATGCAGTGATTGATAGCTGAGCATCCCCCAAAGACCAATCCTGACTCCTGGAGCAGGGCTCCTCTGCCCACCTGTCTGGAAGTTTGGGACACATGTACACAGGTAGTCCTGGATGTGTGATGATATGGCATCAGAGGGCCAGCGCAGAGCCCTGGCACAGAGCGGCGGGAGAACTCCCCTCTGCCCCTGGAGGTATGTGACTTCGGCCAGGGCTGGGCTGGGGTCCTTCCTTGGAAGGCGAGCATGCAGACCTCAGGTGCTTAGGGGCCAGCAGCTGCCTGGAGGTGCTCTGGGTGTTAGCAAGGCCAACACTGGTGACAATAAGCACTGTATATGGGACACTTAATGTGTACCAGGCAGTCTGCATGCACTTCATGTAGCCTGTCTCATTTGATCCCCATGATGACCTAATGAGATGGTAGAGATATTGCACCCGTTTATAGATGGGGAAACTGCAGCTCAGGCAGATGAAGACACTGTCTAGGAAATGGCAGTGGGACCTGCCCTCGTGGATTAGGCAGAAAGAGGGGAGCTCCTGAGGAGACTTCTGCTTTGCAGAGGCTTTCAATCATCAAAAGATGCTGTGGATTAGCAGCTGTTTTGATTGCCAGGTTTGCTCAGGAACACGCCTTTCTTGGGCTGCTCTGGGTCTGTCTGGTCCTTCCTGCTCCCTCCCACTCCCAGACCTGACCCCCTGCTTCTGTAGCAGCAGATGCTGCATCAGCTTCTCCCCGGTCCAGGCTGGCCCCACACTGCAGGGCCCCAGCCCCAGGCTGGCCTGCAGCCCATACCCATCCTGCCGGCAGACGTGCAGAGGCAGGAGGAGGATCCGCCGGCTGCTGTTCCCTCCATTTCCAGGAGCAGCTCTGGGTGTGGCGAGGGAGGCTCAGACCTAGCAGGTGAGTCCTCCTGCTGCCACACAGAGCTGGGACCTGTGGACTCAGGCCTCACGGACAGGCTCCCAGCTTGCTTCTGTGTAAACAAATAAGAGAGCAGGTTCCAGAAAATACACTAAGAATGGGAGTCTTCTCCCATTAGAACTTGCATAAAATGTCCAGGAGAAAAGTCATGCACTTTATCCGGACACTTGGTTGTGAGTCTAAGGGGTGAGCAGAGGTGGGTCCAGGACAGGTCAGTTGGACGGGAGGCCCCAGTCTGCTGGGCTCTGGCCCTGGGCTGCTCTCCATCTGAGGCTTGGCCAGGACAGGGTTAAAGAGGCTCTTCCTGGATGGAATTCCTGACTTAGCTGAGATTGGAAGGGAATGTCATGGATCTGCAGGAATGGGTGTGATTCTGGGGAGAGGGTCCTAGCTGTTCACCAGATCCTTTCTGGATCTGGGAAGTGAGCTGGTGGGATTGCAGGGCTGACCCCCTCCAGGCCCTGTGCTGGCTCCTCCTTTTCCGCACGGTGTTGGCTTCTAGAGCTGCCTCTGGGGCCACCCATCCATTCACCTTCCTTCAATCAACAAACATTCATTGAGCACCTACTATGTGCTGTGGGTGGACAACTCAGCCAGACAGGCAGGGTCTGCTTGGTGTCAGGGAGCCTGCCCTTTGTCCAGATGGGTCGTTATGCTGTATTCACTGAGCCCTTGGGAGCTTATGGCCAGACAAAGGATGGGAGAGACTGGTGGACTGAGGAATCAAGAAGGGGAGACAGAGCAAAGGTGAGGAACTTCATCCCTCTTGAGATCACAGAGGAGCAAAGACCCAAAGGGCCAGTGACTTACTGGGGTCACTTGCAGTGACCAGCAGGGGCGGGGCTATATTCCGGGTCCTCGGGTTTGCCAGCAGGAAGACACGTGTCAGGGCTGCACAGCTGGTACAGGCCAGAGCCAGGCCTCAATCCCACCTGCCTCCTCCAGAGCCCAAGGCTTTCCCCATGTACCACATACCCATACATCCCATGTTCAATCCATCAAGAAGAGGGTTTGTCAGCTCTCGCAGGGGGCCAAGGTCAAGAACTTTGAGAGTGAAACAGAGAAGCCAGAAACCTGTGTGGATGGCATTAGCTGAGCTTAGAGGCCCAGGGTTGAGTCATGTGTCCAACCAACCCATAGTTATTGCTGCAGAAAACACAGTAGTTAAGGGCACAGACTCGGGAGACACGTGGTCGAAGTTCACGGCCCAGCTCTGTCGCCTTCTAGTTCTGTGACTGGGAGCAAATTATTTGAACTTCCCATGCCTCAGTTTCCTCATCTGGAAACTGGGATGATAAGAGTAACTGCCCCCTTGGGTTGTCATGAGGTGTAACTGAGTTAAGAGCAGCGCTGGCCTGTGGCAAGTGTTCAGCTGTCAGCACGTGCAAGGTGCCAGGCTTACAATGGGGCACAGATAGGGACGGTCCCTGCCCTTGTGGAAACAAGCTGATCACCCCGTGAAAAGGGCTCCACGTGAGAGGCACTGGGTGCTCAGAGCCCTCACAAAATGGCGATCGATCTGGTCTGGGAGGTGAGGCCTGCCTTCCCGGAGGGTGGGAAGGTTGAACCAAGGTGTGAAGGGCAGCAGGTGACCAGGCCAAGGGGCAGGAGGAGGCTGGGGAGGGCAGCAGGCCTGGTGGATGTGCTAAGACTTCTGGGCTTTATCCAAAGAGCAGCAGGAAGGCATGAGGTTTTCAGCAGACATGACATGATCAGATGTGGTTTGTGAAGCCCACTCAGGCAGCTTGAGAAGCTTGCTTGATGGGCAGCAAGTTGAGGGATGGCCAGCGGGGAGGCCTGGAGCTGCCCCGACACTGTTGCTGGTGCTGGACCAAGTGAAGTCAGATGGGAGGCGAGGCCCAGGTGGGGTGAGAAGCTGTGGGTCAGGTGGGCGGGGCTCCAGCTGTGCCTGTGCTGGGCGATGAGGCACCTGGCCCCACTCTCCCTGGCAGCAGGCCGCCCCTCCCTTCCTCTGGCCTGCTCAGTTAGCAGTGAATTACCCAGGATTACCGTGGGCCCTTGGGCACCCGGGGAGGATAGGTGGGCAAGAGGGGCCATGCTCAGTGACCCAAGTGACTGCTAGCAGAGCTGCTAGAAGCTGAGTGGAGCCAACCCTTATGGGATTCTCAGGCTTCAGGCCCCAGCCTCCCTTTCCCCTTCCTCTGGTGACTGAGGTAGGCCATACTCATTTAGGAAAATGTGGAAAAGTCTAAAAAGTTTCAAGAAGAAAGAGGGTCTCCTGCAGCGGCCCTGCCCAGTGATAGGCACTGACTACATTTTGAACAGCCTGTGGGCCAGGGACTGGCTAAGAGCTTTACCTACTTTGCTGAGTGGATGTTATTAACCCCATTTTACAGATGAGAAAACTAAGGTCCAAAGTAGCTAAGTAACTAGCCTGTTTCTGCTAAGTGTCAGAGACAAGATTTGAACCCTCTGCTGTCTGACTCCAAAGCCCATAGTTTTAGCCACAAGTCTGTTAGCCCCATAGCTCTTTAGTTCTGTGGATTAAGCCATATGTATATATTAAGCAGTATGTACACACACGCATATATGTGCATACACATATATGAGTAATTTAAAATATTCTTTGCCCGTAAGTGCTGTGTGGTGTTGAGCTGTTATTTTATTAACGATTGCCTTCTAGAAAGATTGAACCAATGCATGCCACTGCTAGCTTTAGAGAAGGGTGTTTGAAAAAGATAATTTATTATTGCTTTCAGTTAACTTCACTGCATCCATCATCTATGAGAAGAATGTGTTTCTTACATTTGTACTCCGTTTGCATTTCACCACTTATGAATTTGTTTATTTTGGGGGTTGAGATGGTATCTTTTGTTATTGATTTGTAAAAATTATTTGTGTTTATGTATGAAGGTTTATTGTCTTCACCTACCTTACAAGTATTTTCAAGTTTACTGTTTGCCTCTTAAGAGTACTCATGACGATTTTCGCAAATGAGAGTGTTACTTTTTTTTTTTGGACTAACAATAATAACTAACACTTCTTAGGGAATTACAATCTGTCAGATAGTTCAGAGAGAGCGCTACCATATGTAGAATGTATGGTTCTTTACTTGTATATTTAGACATTTCTTTCCCATACTAAGACCAGAGGGGTATTCACTTATATTTCTAGTCATTTTATAATATCATTTGTACTCTTAAAAATTTAAGCTATCTGGAATTAATCTTCATCAGAGTGGGTATGAGGTGTAACTTTATTTTTCCCCCAGTAGTTGATCATTTATTAAATAACTTTTCCTCCACTGACTATTATGTGATAGAACAGGGCCTATTTCAGGCCATTCAAATATGTTTCATTGCTGTGTTTGTATATTTTTATGCTAGTAAAATACTATTTTATGACAGTTATTATCTTTATACTATGTGTCTCCCTCCTCCACTTTAAAAAAATTGTTCTGGCTATTTAATCTGTCAGATGAACTTTATGCCCATCTTAATAATTTCCTTAAAAAAACTCTCTTGGGCTTTTTCTTGGAATTGTATTAAATGTGTTTATTAATTTGTGAAGAGTTATCATCTTTAAAATATTAACTTTTCCTATCTAAAACTGTGGCACATCTTCCCATTTGGCTGAGTTTTTAAAACGTCTCATAATAAATCTGTATAGTTTTTATTGCATAAACCCTGCACATTTCTTACTGTTTGTTCTTAGAAATTTCATATTTTTGTTGCTGTTATGAATGGAGCATTTTCCCCATTATAGTTTATAGCTGGCTTTCAGCTATTGAAAAGAACTATTGACTTTGTATATTTGTACTTTTTGTGTTTATTTTATAACCATGCCCTTTACTGAATTGTTTTATTAGTTCTAATAGCATTTCAGTTAGTTCTGGATTTTCTAGACAGGCACTCATATTGTTTGCAAAAAAGGACATATTTTTGTCTCTTTTTCCTCAAATGTTAGTAGTCTTATTTGTTTTTCTTGCCTTATTGCCGTGGCCAGAACTTATAAACACATGAAATGGTAGTAGTGATGGTGAAAGACCTAGTGAATCTTCAAAGGACCTTTCTGGGCTGGGGCCAGATCTGACCCAATCCCAGCCCTAGAGTTGTCTCTTGAGACTCCATTCATTCCTTTCTCAATATTTTTATGATGCCTCCTCTGGGCCAGGCCCTGTGCTACATACTCGGGATCTTGTGTCTTGCAAAAGCTGACTTGCACAGGGGACTTCTGACCCAGAATTTTCCAGTCCTTCATGATTTGTTCCTTCTTTGTCTCAGCCCCTCTCAAGGCCTCATCTACCCAACGCCTTCTATTCTCTCCACCTACCCAACCCCACCTGCAGGAAAGGAGCTCATAGTTTCTATCCCCACTATACTTGTAGCATTTATGGTTTAGGATATACCTTCCCAACCACCTTCTAGTTCCTCAAGGCTCTGTTAACTAGTCCAGGCAGAGTCCACTGTTCTGTACACAGAGAGGGAAAGGGGCTTATCCAAGATCACACAGGCTCGTTGGCTGGAGAACTGGGTCTGGCACCCAGGTTCTCATCCTCACCAAGGTGTAAACAATTAATTAGAGCTTATTATTCCTTATATCTCTTACTGGAGAATTTGCAGGAGTCTGGCTGAGAAGATGGATGGTCTTCTCCATCCCAGAAGTTACACCTTCTCTTGACCAAGGGTGCCTTGAGCATCCCTGGAGCCCAAACTTCATCTGGCTCCCTCTTTGTCTTCCTCCAGCCTTAGCCTGGCTAATTTACCATTAGTCTGGGTTAAGTTCTCCCCGACTTCCTCCTGTACTCCACTTATCCCTGGATCATAGTTGTTCATCTGCATTGTATGGAAATGTAAAGATCTTGGGCTCTGGAAGCAGACTTCGTGAGTGTAAATCCCACTTACCAATTGTATGACTTAGACAAATCAGTTACCCTCTCTGTGCCTTAGTTTCCTCATCTGTGAAATGGGAATAGTGATCATTGCTACCTTATAGATTTATGTGTTAAAGGCTTAGAAGAGCACTCAGGAAATGCTAGTGCAGATTACCATTACCAGTCCCTGGTTTCTCCCTTGAGAGGTCCCCAGAGGCATGAGCTGTGTCTTGATCCCCACCGTGGTATTCCCCGTGTGCATTGCAGGATGTGACTCATAGTAGATGTTCAACAAAGAGCTGTGTTTGTTGATGTTGTACTCAGGCGGGGATTACGTCCCAAGCACTGTGCTGCGTGCTGAGAATGCAGAGAGCAGTTCACAGTAACTGCAATGCCTGCATACGGACTCTGGGCAAGGGAGCCAGTCTGGCATCCCTTTGGGTCTCAGTTTACCTTTTTGTAAAATAACAGAACAGGATGCACGAAGGCCGACCCCTGAGAGCATTTTAAACTCAGTTCCTCTATTGGCCGTAGACCGAGGTGGGCAACGGCAGGGTGGGGAGAAGCTGCTGTCCTTTTTTGGCCATTGGAATCCTGGGTAGCCCTGGGCCTGGCCTTGCACATGGACATAAAAGGCATGGGAGCTGGGCTTGTGAGCTGCCGAGGGTGGGAGAGCATGAGCGAGGGGCAGCCACAGCATGAGGTGGTAGATCCCAGAGGCGGGTCCTGCAGGAGTGACCTGGGGGGACCCACGTGGGTTGGGGTCCTAGCAAGGATGGGCTGGCCTGCAGCCTGGGGCAGCCGGAGGGTGCGTGGGAGAAGAATCTAGGCTTCCCATTTGTCACCGAGGGCTCTGGAGTCAGATAGACCGGGCACCTAGTCAGACCTAGTGAGAGTGTGCCTCTTACCTGCGTGTCACCCTGGGCTGTGACTCAGCCTCCCTGAACCCCCGTCTAGGTCCTGCGCTGCACCAGGTGGGTGTAAGAGGACTGGCGACGTGTTGCGTTGAGCGAGCCCCGCACAGTGTTGGGTGCGTGGTGGGCGGTCAGGGAAAGGCCGCCCTCGCTCTTTAAGGCTGCGTCTAGTTTGGAATGCAGTGATTTCTCACGGAGAGTGACTGAGTCAGGACTTGGAAGGTCTGGATCCTGACGCAGAAAAGAAACAAATGGGAACTAAAGTTAGCCAAACCACCCTTCCCGCATGTCACGTCCATGATCTCACTGGCTCCTTGCCAAGAAACCTGGATGCCAGCGGGCATGTGTGCCTGTATGTGTGTGTGTGTGTGTACACGTGTGTGTGCTGTGCAGCCCTCATTTTAAAGGTGTGGAAATAAGTTCAGAAAAATGAAGTGACTTGCCTGAGGTCCTACAGTGTGTCCATAGCTTCACCCCAGGACTTCTGACTCAGGACCCAGATTGGGGAGGGAGCTTGGGAGTGAGGGTGAAGGACAGGGATCAGGGGCTCCTGGAAGATGACAGCAGAGGGTACTGACTTTCCAAAGGACTGTCTCCTGAGTAACTTAATCAGGTCAGGTCAAATGAGTGGGCCCACAGCTAGGACCCCTCTTCAGCCAGTAAGAGGCATGGCCCTTCCTGAGCACATGCTCTTAGGAGCCAGGATCCTTGTGATGGGGACGCTCCCATATGCTTGGCACAAAGAGTGCTTGTGTCTGACCGGGGGCACACTGCTTGTCGCTTTCTCCTATTCACTGCCCATTCTAACTTGTCGGGTCCCAGGACGTCCCGGACCACAGAGCTGGGAGTCACAAATTCAGGGTCCTAGTCTTAGCTCTGCCAGTGCCTCAGCTTGGGGTCCTGGGAAGTCCCTTTCCTTCCCGTGGCTTCAGTTTCCCAGAATGTGTTATGGGGTAATCATTCCCTTGCTCACTTCATCAGGCTATTCTGGGAAGCTGGTGAGGTGAGGGATATTGCAAACTGTGAAGGGCTGTCCATAGATTAAGTGGCTAGTGCACTGGCCCTGGGTAATTAGAGATGGTGAGGTGAGTATCAGGGGACAGGAAAATCAGGAAGGATCAAGCTTGTCTCTGGGACGTGTCTCTCAGAAGGTCTCTGAGAGCCCCAGGGGAACACGTCACCTGTACAGTGGGCTCAGGGATCTATAGATTGTTTGCAGCGAACACAGTCAAGCTGCATCTTGAGAATGGTTATAGTCTGGCTAATGATGATTGGAGTGGTCTTCCATTTGGGGGAGACTGCCTGAGCAAGGACCCGGCAGCAGGAATGTGCAAGGCCTGGCGGAGGAAGAACTGTGGTCTGGGGTTGGGGCAGAGGGACCCCATCTCTGGGTTGGGCTGGTGGAGGGAGAGCAAAGTCTGGACAGGATGGCTGGGACCAGATGACGGAAGACTTGGGACCCCCAAGAGGGAGTTTGGACTTTGTCAGTAGGCATGGTGGGGAGCTGTGGAAGGTGCTGGAGCAGCGAAGTGATGGGATTGGAGAGGACCCTGTAGAAGAGTGTGAATGGGGTAGGGAGGGCATTTAAGCAGGGGACAGGGATTTGAGCAGAGTTGGTGGGGAGACACCCTCTTTAGATGACTTGGTGGCCAAAGTGGAATTGTTTTTGTTTCAGGGACAGAAAGGGGACCCCGGGCTCTCACCAGGAAAAGCCCATGATGGGGCAAAGGTAGGTTTCCAGGGACCCCAGCACTCAGGGAAGCGGGGAAGTGGACAGTAGGGAAACCGCCGTGCTCTGGGGCTACCCTCGCGACAGAGGCCACTGCGTGACAAAGGCTGGAGGCAGGAAGTAGAAAAGGACGGGGTCTGTTTTTGCCTCAAAACCTTTCAGCTCTCCCTACACCAAACCCAAAGTCATTCCCTGCTGCCTTCTTCTGGTGTGCAACCAATAAAACCGACAAAAAATGTTGCCTGTGGACATACCTTTGGTGAATGTCCTTTCCCCTAGTGCTCTGAGTGGGTTTTCTGTAGGGCCTGTAGGTTTTCTGTTAGGTGACCCTCGGCATCCAGAAGCTTCTTGGTAGCACACGCCCAGGAAGCTTCCAGCAGGCATTCAAAGGCCCCTCTGAGGTTGTTCGTTCGAGCAGCCAGGTCTGTGGATTTCTAGGACTTGGGAAGGGAGCCGGCTGGAGGCTCAGGGCTCCCTAACTCTGAAGGGCTGGGACCAGAAGGTTCTCCCATGGAAAAGAGGACACTTAGGCCAAAGGACTTCACCCATCCCTGAAGCGTCCACCCTGTAAATTAAGCAAGGGGCCTGGAGGGAGTGCAGGATGGGCCGGAGTGGGGAAACCCAAAACTCCAAGTAAGGTTGTCCAGACATCCACACCTTGAAAGGACTCCTCGAGTCCTTCTGGTTTCCTTCGGGACACAACCCAAGAGCCCTCCTGACAGGCCTCTCAGCCCAGCCTCCTGTGCTTGGGTCCTTAAGGTGGAAGCTCCTGTTGATTTCTCTGAGGCACAGGTGGCTCATTCCTTCACGTCCTCATGAGAAGTTTTTTCACTCAGCGAACTCTTACTGGGTGTAAACATCCGCATGCACTCCCGTCGGATCCTCATCGGAAGCTTGTAAGCCAGGCCCTGGGCCTAGGTGGCCCAGGAGAAAACAGGCTCCAGCGGCGGGTGGCTTGCTGGAGGCCATGCTGCTGGTCGGGTGCAGAGCAGGCCCTGCACCCGGGCCTGACGATGTCCAGGGTGCCAGGCTTCTCTCTTGCCCCTGTGTTGTCTGCTCCTGGGTCTCATGGTGTTGGCAGAAATGCCCCCTGCGGGGTGGCTGCCGTGCAGGGTGGGTGTCAGGAATGCAGGGGGGGTTGCTGATTGGAGCGGGTTGCATGCCTTCCAGGGCAGTGGTTTCCAAACATGGTTTTAGCAGCGGGACACGTTGCCCAGATGCTACCTTCTACCAAAGTCCAACATATAAGAGAGATCAAATGGAGCGACTGAGTTAAGTGGGGGGGGGGGGGGAGCTGGGTACCCTGCGCGCTCGGCTACCCTCCCCCTGTTCAGAGGCCTCTAGGCCTCCATGAATCCTGTTTGCAAACAACTGGCTGTGGGAGGCCACACTTCCAATTTAATGTGTCCGCTCCCGTTCCCCCGCCTCACCCCCTTGTCTGTGTTTTTCAGGGCGACATGGGCTTACCTGGGCTCTCTGGGAATCCAGGACCTCTTGGACGAAAGGTATACCTTGGTGCCGATGCTTTGCCTTGCCCGGTGGGCTTCCTAGCAAGTGGGGTCTTCCTAGAGGAGTGCTGTGTGCTGCCGCCTGCCCACCTGCCTCTCCCCGGCTCCCTCAGCAGGGGGATGGTGGCCGGCGAGGAGAGAGGTTTCCAAGGGTCTGTGCTTGCCTAGGGGCAGGAGGCACCTTGGCTTGGAAGAGGTCCCCCCATCGTGGTGAATCCGATGTAACAAGAAGTGACCCTTCTTCTCGGGGCCCAGCTGCTCTAGGGAGGCCATCCTGGGGGTGCTTGTCATGGCGGAAGGAAGGAATACTCTCAGAGCCAGGAGCCCCCACTGGCCCAGCTCCACCTCCCACGGGCTGAGTGGCCTGGGGCTCACGCATCCCCACGCTGAGCCTCCACCTCCTCTTACCTGGAATGACGGTGACCCCCACTCCCTGACCCCCCTGAGGCTGTAAACCTGGAACAAGGCTTAGAGCATGGAAGTTGAGAAAGTGGGCTCTGGAGTCAATTGAATCTGCACTCTACTCCCAGCTCTGCCATTTCTTCGCTGTGTGGTTTGGGGCGAGTCAGTAACCACTCTGGGTCTAATAGCATCCCTCTGATATACTGCAGGGAAATGCTCTGTAGAGGCAGTGAGTTCTCTGTACATTCTGAGCTGTTGCCTCTCCGCACCCACCCCATCACTGCTTCAGTTAGGCCGGGGGAAGGTCTGCCATTTTCCTAGATGGTGGGTCTCTGGCTTACAGTGCCCCTGGATTCCTCTCCGGCTTCCCAGCCAGGGTGTCCCATCCTTCAGACTCAACTCTAGTTGTGCCTCCTCCAGGAAGCCCTCCTGGAACCCTGGCCTTCAGGCTAGGGGCCTCTACTCTGTTCAGGGACCCACAGGCCATCTTAGCTGAGTTATTTTCAGCCCCAGGACCAGCCTCATCAACCAGGATGTGCAAATCTGGTTTGTCACTCTCCTACAGAGCCTAGCCCAGGGCCTGTGCATAGTAGGTGTTCAAGAAATGGGGGACGACAGTGCAGGTCCAGGATCAGTTGCTTTTTGCAGGAAAATCCCCCATTGCTGATGGGTTTTCCAGTAGATACATCGGCCTAGGGCCATGTCTTAAGCTTCCACCCTGGCTCCCAGCTGTGGCCACAGCTGCCCTCTTTCTCAGTCATCTGGTTCTCATCTGGGCAGCTGTGGCATCTCCTGACTCCATCCTGTCTGTGCTCTGAGGGTCCCTGTGGCCATCGCCCTCCCATCTGCTTCTCCTCCACTGTCCGTGGCCCGAGCAGGCCACACTGCAGATCCCAGGAAGCCAGACCCCAACAGGAGCCTGTGGTGGTGCGTGAGCTGGAGAAACGTGGTCTCTTCTGGCTCAGAGAACACAGAGGGACTCCCTCTCCCCACTCACTTCCCCTCTGGGCTCCAGCATTTTCTGATGGATGAGGTGTGAGTGGAAAAGTCTTCTTCCAGTCCTGGCTCATAAAGCAGCCAGTGGTGGTCTCGCTCTGCACAGGGGTAGGAGTCTAGCGGAGGAAGCGGGAGATGGAAAAACAGACTGGACCGGCTCCTGCCTTGGGTTCCAGGCCTTCCTGCTCTCAGCAGATGTCCAGGGAGGCCCAGATTCCCCAACCCAGGGGAACCAGCTCACCTGAGCAGGGAGAGACATCTTTTCTAAATGAAAGAAACACCTCCATGTGGTAGGAAAAGTATTTGGCAAAGCCATTTCCACCAAGTCCCTCTGGCCCCACCCGAGGCGAACATGGAGGAGTTTGGTCGGTGGCAGGCCGGTGGCACTCGCTCACAGAGGAAGGTGGGCAGAGCATGGGGGAGCTGAGGTCCCAAGGCAGGGACCCCTGACCAGTGGTGGGGATCAGGGAGGAGGACCCATGGGGTGGGCAACAGTGCCTGGAACCGTCACTGTTTGTTGGCAGTCTCTTCTCCCACCAGCGTCTTTGGTGACCACAGTAGCCACTTTGCCCTGATCCTGTTGGGTGGTTTTTCTGCATCATCTCACGTGGGTAGCCTTGAGCGAGAAGGAACCTCGGTGGGTGAGAGGTGAGGTCAGTGTCCCCTTGCTCATCAGCACATTGAATTTTGGTGTCACCTCCAGAGTGATACCAATTCATTCACTTATTCAACAGAAGGGATTGAATGGCTGGTGTTTGTCAGGCACTGTGCAGGCCTCTGAGCAGAATACATAGACAGAAATCCCTGTTTTCTCAGCGCCTGCAGTCTTGTGGGGAGAGACAGGCAATAAAAACAGAGAAAATATGAGATGTGTTAGAAGATGAAAAGGGCCATAGAGAAAAGCAGGCAGAAGAAAGGGACTTTGAGTTGGGAGGTTCCCATTGACTAGCGTGACAGGAAGACATACTGTCCCTCATCACATGGTCTCCTCACAGTAACCTCCAGGAGTTAGGCAGCATTATGCCCTTTTTACAGCTGGGAAAACTGAGGCTCAAATGAGTCTCATTCATTCATTCACTCTTCCAGTTATTTCACAAAGATATACCTCTGTACCTGACCCTGTGCTGACACTGGTGTTAAATGCCGGTGAGATCACTGGGGGCTCATGGACAGTGAAGTCTACAGCCCCCGTTCCCAGCCCCACTGTGTGTGAGAACCAGCTGGGGAGCTTGTCCCTGCCCTCCCCCCTCCCCCCACACACAGGGGTTCCAGTTCAGTTGGTCTGAGTGGGACTCAGGCACTAGATTCTCATGTGCACCCAAGGGTGAGAGCTGCTGGGTTAATGGAAAGAGCTGCCAGGGTCACTGAATGTCAGAGCTGGGATTTGAACTCGGGTCTTCTGCCCCTCTGTCCCTTTCCCTTTCCACAGCACTGATTGAAACAGCTTCTTGAATAAGAGTAGGCCCATCAAGTGAAAAAAGAGCCTCCTCGCCTGAGAAGGCTTCTTTCTCTGCATCTGCCTGCGATGCTTGCTGAGGGACTTTGCTGAGCTGATTCCCAAGGTGGGGGCAGGGTGTACAGACCAGGTCAGACACACCTGGATGGAATCTCAGCTCTGTCCCTCTCCTGCTGCGTGACCCTGGGCAAGGGGCCTCAGTTGCTTCATGCAGTGGTTGGGAGGGTTAAATAAGATGCTATGTCCTTAGCACCAGGCATGGGGCTGGCACGTGGTGGGGGCTGCATACATGTTTGTTGAATGAATGAATGAATGAATGAATGAATGATGAAAGAGTGAGAGATCATGATGAAGATGAAGAAGCAGTGCTGCTGAAGGTCTTGCCCATCTGGTCCCATCAGTCATCTTGCTTGGTTACCAGTTAACCACTCTCCACCAGCCCAGAAGGCTACCAGAACCCTATTTTGTACCTTGGGAGGGCAGAGTCCCGTGCTGTCCCTCGTGTAACCCTCCTGCCTTCTCTCCTACAGAGCAGTGCGTCTCAACTGCCCCCCAGGGGACAGTTGCAAATGTCTGGAGATGTTTTGGGCATCACCTCTGGGAGGGGGCACTACTCTTTTAATGGCTAGAAGCCAGAGATGCTGTTAAAGATCTTACAATGCATGGGACAGACGCCCCACCCACAGCAAAGACTCATCCAGCCCAAGGTGTCAGTGGTGTCAAGGCCAAGAAACTCTGCTGTGTAGAAACCCTCACTTCATCCAGTCCTCTGTGCCCTGGGCCTTCCTGCCTTCCTGCGTTAGCTTATGCTGGGCCCTCCCCTGGCATGCCCTCTCCTCCCCACTCATCTTCATGTATCTGTCCCTTGATTCCATTCGCAAAGACCATCTTCTCCAAGAGCATCTCCCCAGCACCTCTAGGCAGAATTCATACCTTCCTTCTCACACCAGGCCATTTTCTCAACCTCTTTGGGACTCTGCACTTTCTGGCTAGCAGGCAACTCACCAGTGACCTTGACACATTTGTCAGACTATAGCAAATACACAGAAGAGGACGTCTTCTTTATTTCCTCATGTGGGGCTTAGTACAGTACTGGACACAGACATCTGCTCCATCGTCCCATACCTCCCTTCCTCCCCTGCCTATGCAGACATCACTAATTGCTCTTTCTTGTCAACCCTAATTCAGCCTCAGAAGCTTTCTTAACACATTTCCCCAGGTAGATATGACTGATGGAATGAAGCTGGTACTCAAGTTGAAACTTCCCCTTGGCTCCCCCCTGCCACCCTCACCCTGCCCATGAGCCCTCCTTATGTCATCCGAGTCGGCCACTGTCTGTGAGAATCTGTACTCAAATAGGAAGTCAGAGGGGGCCATCTGGAAATGTTTTGGGGGGAGTGTGATTGACACTTTCTGCAGAACTGCCAGTTCTACCTGGATGTAGCTCCCCCAGGTCCATGCAACACCCCTGCTGAGAACCTCCTCTGGGCTCCTCTGCAGCTAAGCTGCTGTGGGCTCCTGAAGCCCGTACTCCCTACAGTTCTGAGCTCCTCTGCCCCTCTGCTTCCTAGCGTGGCTCCTCCTTCAAGCCTCAGCTTGCAATGCCGCCTCCTCCAGTTGGCGGTCTGCACTCTCCTCGCGCTCAGTACTTCTTTGTTCCGCTTCATGTGTGTTTAATGCCCGTATCCCATTCTGGAAGGTAGGGACTGTTTGCTTTGTTTACCAATGTATTCTTAGTGCTATTGCAGCCTCATTGCTGGGTCTCAGAATAACCAGATGAATGAGTGAGCCGTACAGAAGCTGTACCTTCCTGCCCTCCCCCGTCTCAGGTACCCACTGAGCAGGGTTTGACGTGAGATGCCTGGCTGTACTGTGATGGACTGTGCTTTTGTACAAGCCACACATCACATTTCAGAATCCTATAATTTTTGAGCCAACAGGATGCTTTGAGAGGCTAGCTGGGGAAACCGAGGTCCAGAGAGGAGCAGGGACTTGGCAAGTCTGGTGTAGTGACTCACTCTGCCTCTTGGTGTGTGTCCTTCCTCTTGACCCTTTCTGTTAAATGGGGCTCTCGGTCCTGCTGACTGCCCAGTGTGGCCTGGGTGCTGCCAGGGTGGTAGAGAAGTTCAGTGAGAAGCCTCCTTGGGTGCTGAGTGAGTCTGGTGAGCGCCATTCTACTGCGAGAGAAGGCGGGGCCTTGTTCAGGCTGAGGTGGAGGCTGCAAGATCAGCTTGCAGGGGCGGATAGGCTGAGGTCTAGGCGTATGTTGGTCCTCAGGACCCCCAGACAAGGACAGGACCCCCTCCCCTCCCTGCCCAAAGCCCAAACAGCATCTCAGCCGACAGGCAGACTGTCTGCAGTAACAGTGAGGTGATGTCTGGTTTCTCCTTGTGCATTGTAAGCAATGATTAATCTGGCTCCCAAACCAAAATATAGCCCAAGTTCTATTATAAACACGGGTCCTGTGGAGACCCGCCGGCAGGGCAGCCAGAGGCCCCTTGCAGATGCCGTGGTCCCTGGAACTCCCCTGAAGCATCTTCTTTCCCCTAGTCCCAGTCAGGCACTGATCACCCATGGGAAAATCACTGCCCGTGGGTCGACCTTGTGGTCAGTGCCCGCCCCTTAATTGCTGGGGCCCTGGAGAAGGTAATGGTTTAGATTCTTCCAAGTCCCGGGGGCCTATCATTTGAAGCTATTTGGCTGGCCCCAGCTTAGTAAACACTGTTAAGGTGCTTCCAGGGAGCACAGGAACCTCCCCCTGCGCCCCTCCACCCCGGCACCCCATGCCTTGGCTGTGCTCAGTCTCAGCTGCTCCCAGGCCACTAAGAGGAACGGGGATTCATGGCAGTGGTCATGGTTTGGGAAAGACCTAGGAACTGTGGCCTTCTGGACAAAGCACAGCCCAATGGGTCTGGAGTCGTGGGGAACAGTCTGGCTGTAACTTGCTAAGTAACCTTGGGTAAGTCCCTTCCCCTCTCTGAGCCTCAGTTTCTCATTCTAGCCAATGAGAGAGGAGGTTGTCAAATCGACAGCTTAGGTTCCTTCCAAGGCAGAGAGGTACTCCGGGGGTCATCCACAAGCTCAGACCAGGGCAGGGGGGTCTATAAGACAGTTGTTCCCTGGGTGGCCCTGTGGCTCTTCAAAGGGGGCCTTGGGCCTCAACAGTGTGTCTCATCCATGATTTGGTGGTTGAAGACAGAAGGATTCACAGCCTGTTGCCCCTGGGAAGCTGTGTAGCCTCAGGGAAGTGTCTACCTCTCTGAGCCTCAGTTTGCTCATCTGGCAAATGTGTATGGTAATTCCTACCTCTCAGGGGTGATGGCAAGTTGTTGACAAGCTGATGTATTTAAGGCTTAGTGCTGGGCCCGGCATGGGGCTGGTCACTGTCCATGTCCCTGATGGTCATTCGTTTCCTTTTCAGTATATCTTGAGTAAAAGATTTACTTGAAATCTCCTCCTGGGATTTCACTGGCTAAAGCATTGGTTTCTAGCAGACTTCTTTGTGGCTGCAGAGGAAGCCAAAGGAGCAGGTGATGCTCAGGGGCTCCCTGGACCCCTTCATGCTTCTTTTGGGATCCTTGCTCCATTATTGCATTGGCTCCATTGTGGCACTGAGGCAGGCGGAGGATGGCAGAGAGAGGCTCAGAGAGGGCAGTCACCTGGGCTGAGTCACACAGCTTAGAGCTCAAGGCTCCACTCAGCTCGTCATGGGAAAAGGCTTTGCTTGTTCTTCCTCATCTGCAGATTTCAAGTGGAGAAAGGATAATGATGGCCAAGATATGCGTCCTGTCCATGACGCATCCCTGCTCAAAACCCTCCTGTGGTTTCCTGTCATCTTACAGCCTGGCATGCTCTGGCTTCCTGCTTCTTCTCTGACCACCCCACGCCTCTGCCCAGCCCCTCACTCATTCTGCTCCAGTCACACGGGCCTTTCTTCCTTGAGAGCATTCTTGCCTCAGGGCTTCTGCACCTGCTGGTCCCTCTGCCTGGAATGCTTTTCCCCAGAGAGCCAGCCCTGTGTCCAGCTCCCTCACACAGAGCAGCTTCCCCTGCCTGACCACCTGCAATCACCACCCTCCCCAACACTGCCATTCTCTCTCCTCCAACTCCACTCACTTTTCTTCGTAGCACTAGTAATTGCCATTCGTTATCTCATTTTTAAATTTTATTTTCAGTGACGGTAAAAAACACATCGCATTCACCAACTGAACCGTGTTGGTGTGCGCAGTTCAGTGGTGATATTTGTGCAATCGATCTCCAGAACTTTTTCATCTGGCAAAACTGAAACTCTACACCCATGTAAACAAATCCCTGAGATGTTACCTTTTATATTTATTTGTTTTTATATCTACTTAATAGGACTGTAAACTCTGTTAAGGCAAAGGATATTGTCTTCTTGTTCATCCAAAGCCTAGAATGGTGCTGGAGCGTAAAAGTTCAGTGAATGTTTGTTGAATGAATGAATGAAATGTAAAGATCATGGTACTGACAGCAGCTAGTCTTTACAGGACCTTGAATTCATTGCCAGATACGGTGCTAAGTGCTTCACATATTATACCATGCAATCCATACACTAATCTTCAGAGCCGCATTTTACATGAAGAAACCGAGGCTCAGAGAGGTGACATCAGTGGCCCCAGGTCACACAGCCATGGCAGGATAACCACACTGTGTGCTGGCTGCTGGCTGTGGCCTGTGCCTTGATTTGCCCACTGGGGAAAAGAGCACCTGGCCCGGGTAGGAGAATCTCACCAGCCATGTTGCATCAACCTTATGGGCCCCAGGTCTGAGATGCAGTCGTAATGCTGAGCAGTCTCGAGGCGTGAGTAGGTGCAGAAGGAATGCTTGTAAACTCCCCGAGCCTCTTGGATCAGACCAGGGCTGCTGTTTATAATTAGGAGTGCCGCTTTCTGAGAGTTTGTGGGAGTGCTGAGTGTGCGTGCCTGTGGGTGTTGGTGGATGTGCATGAACTGTACACACCTGGGGTGGCTTCAAGGCTCTCTGTGTGGCCTCAGGTGTCAGAAGGACCCGGTGGTGAGTGTGTCTGCTGCTCCTTAGCAATGGGATTCGGGGCAAGTGGCCCCTGTTCTCCCAGACTCAGTTTTCTCCTCTGTAAAATGGAGATGATAACCCTTAATCCCTTTTCCCCACACCTCATCTGGCTGTTGTAAGGGTTAGAGGACATCATGTAGGTATAATCCTGTGTAAACAGCAGTGCATAGAGGGGGTCCACAGTCTTCGTGTGTGTATGTGTGTGTGTGTGTGTAGTTTAGAGTCTCATTTATCACCCCCAGGGGGAGGCCTAGAACTCTTAAGTTCCAGAACACCAGAGCTGAAGGGGACTCGGAGTTCTAACTCCCTCATCTGAGGTCCAGAGAAGGGTAGTAACCCATCCAGAGTTGCACAGTAAGTCAGAGGTGGTATGTAGACCAAGAGCAGGCCTCCCCGTGAGAGGGGGTCTAGTGGAGATCACCCCATCTCCGCCACCTCATCTGAAATGCAAGCCCCTGCTCCATCTTATTTCATAATAGCCCTAAGCTGATGGAAGCTTGAAGTCCAAGGTTTCTCTTCAGAGAGCTCCCAGCTCCTGTGAAATGGCCCAGGTGGACATCTCCAACGCCACCTGAAGGCACACACTCGTTTTGAGTCTCTTGATCTGGAGACCTGGCCTGGGACCGTTGAAATTGGACCATGGTGACAGAGGGTCAAGGTTGGTACTGGAATGTCGCCAGAGTCCTTCTCAATTATCGAGTGGCCTCTTTCCCCCTGGAATAGTTGCTGGGACCAGTGGGAAGAAGGAAGGCAGCTATTTTGGTTCATACATTCGGTCAATATGTGTGAGATCTTTTCCGTTAGGGGATTAATGAGCAGGTCCTGACAGAAGTTCCCAGCATCGCATGGTGGTTGAGCATAGCCCAGACCTTAAGGTCCTAATCAGTCCACGCATCCACTAAGACATCCCTCCACCCCTGCTTTGGATGGTCTCACCTCTCTGGATTTGGAAAGAATGGTTGTGGTACAGCAGCACTTTCTCACAGTTGCTGTATCCTAATTCAGCTCACAAATCCTGCCCAAGGAGTGATCAACCCCTGATGTCTTCTGGTCTAAGAACCACTGGGGGCAGAGAGGAAACCATAGGAACCCTGATGTACACATATCCGTCCGGGGAGTACTTCTTGGACCTGTACTGCATCCCTGCCATGGCGCACGCAGTGCTAAGAAGACAGGCGGGGAGGCTGGGCCTCTGTGATCCGTGGGCGCAGACGTGTCTTCCCAGCCTCATTCGGTTTCTTCCCCCCAACAGGGACACAAGGGCTATCCTGGACCAGCGGGGCACCCCGGAGAACAGGTGAGGGCTGCAGCCTCAGCCCCGCCCTGCTTGTCCCCCCTTCACTCCAGCCCCTGCCTGTCCCTGGCCTCCTCCCCAGGCCCGGCTCCATGCGTGAGCTCCAGAGCCAGGAGGTCCTGCCTCCCGTCCCGCTGGGCCCCCTTCCCACCCCACCTCTCCCCAGCCACATCTGCCTGAAAGGGCTGGAGTCCATGCCGGCCCGGTGTTGGCATGAGCCACTTAGCTCCGGGCAGAGCCATGAATAGCTGGCCTGTTCCAGGCGATGTGAGGGGATATTATACACGCCGCCACGGGGTTTGCAGGAATTTTGGCCGCCCCGGCCCAAGTCAAACAGCAGCCGCTGCCAGCGTGGGAGAGCCAGCCAGGCCTCCCCAGGGCTTCATCCCCGGGCTGTGAGCACAGGGGGTTTTGTCCCTCTGAGCTGGTCTGACCGGTTTCTCAGGGGGGTGGGCTTGGGGGCCCAGCAGGCCAGTGGCCTCCCCTTCCTCCCGTTTCATCTCACATTCCTGCCCTTCTCTTTGTCCATTGTAAGCCCCAGTGCCCCACTGCCCCCCAGACCTGGAGCTGGGCAGGGTCTCTCCTTTCCTTACGTTTCTCTTGTTCCTTTGCAGGGGCAGCCGGGACCTGAGGGCAGCCCAGGGGCCAAAGGTTACCCTGGCAGGCAGGTGCAGTATATGGCTTCTGGAAGCTCTGTGGCCGTGGTGGTGTGGAGCTGGCCACGGGTGTCCCCAGGCAGAGGGAGGTGGCAGGCTGTGGGCCAAGCAGCTGTACCTAGTGGGTGGGCCCTGAAGAAAGGGCTGTTCAGGGAGCTGTACCGAGGAGCCTGAAGGCAGCAGGGCAAGGATGCCCAGGAAGAAACAGAAGAAAGAGGGGTTCTGAGGCCGTGGGGGCAGGGCTCCAGGGGCTCCCCCTGAGCCCCCTCTCTGGGACCCTGGGGTAGCTGGGAGCTCAGTTTGAAAACCACAAGTACAACCGCACTCCCGTTCTACAGAGGGGGCAGCTGAGGCCCAAAGGAGACAGGACTTGCCCTGGGTTGTTGGCAGCAGGTCGAATGTCTCCATATGGCTTTGCCCCTCTTTTGTGTTTCAGGGGTTACCTGGACCAGTAGGAGACCCTGGCCCCAAAGGCAGCCGGGTAAGTGGGACTTGGCAAGTGTCACATGGCTGGGGCCCCGGGTGGGCATTAGCTGTCCCTCCGGTGGGCCTGGTGGGGGAGCAGGGCTGTAAAGCCTCCATCCAGCATCTGCAGGATGGTTCGGGGTCGAGGCCCTCCCACATGAGCGCTCGCTGGAGAGCAGAGGGCAGCAGGATGGCCATGTGGTGGGGAACCCATGAGCCAGCTTGGTCCCCATGGCCAGGAAACTGGGCAGCAAAGGTCTGCTGGGGGCTGGGCCATGGTCCACCTTCTGTAGTCAGGCATTTGCTTGCCGTGTCCCCCAGCACATCCCAAGGGCTAGGGAACAAAAGCTGGGGCCACGTTGTCAGTGGAATCCTTAGAGGCCTCTCTCCTACTCCCAACTGAGCAGTAGGGGGACCACCCTTTCTGGAGGGCAGTGCTGCCTGATGGATGAAATTGCCTGGGCCTGGAGGCTGATGGAACATCTGCTCTCCCCCTCCTCCAAGGCCCCTGGAACAAATCCTGAGTAGCCAGCACTCTCAATTTGCCCATCTTTCCAATGGGAGTGATGTCCATTCGTACCTCTGGCATGGTTATGGGGATACCAGGAATTTGGAAGCAAATACTACTGAGGAGGGGCCACCAGGTGGGGGCTCCCAGGTGGGCTGTGGGGTGATGGAGAAGGCTCTGAGCAAATTGAACGGGACTAAATGGAGTTTAGAAGACTAAGAAATGGTCTGGTGGAATCCTCTCTTCTGTATACAAGGAAACTGGGTTCATGGTGGGGACCCGATGGCCCCAGTTCCCACAGCATGCCTAAGGTGGGACTGGGATGAGGACCCAGGTATTTTGAGGGCTGGGCTCTCTGCCTCTCAAAGAATGCTCAGCAAGTGGGTCACACAGTCCTTGGTCAGGCCAGGTCAGGTGTGCTGTGTCCTCCGCGCCCGAGCCAAAGTTATTTATGGCTGCAGTCTCAGCCCGAGTCCCTGGAACTGACCGGCAGCTGTTAGGAGAGCAACTGGGAGGTGGGAAAGTTCCCCAGGACATGATGGTGATGGGGATGACGTTGGTGATAAGGGCGTGATAGGCAGGGGCTGAGGAGGCTCCTGTCCTAGGATGCTGGGCCTCCGTCCTTCCCTTTATCCAGCTATTCCCACAAGCTGTGGCCCCAAAGGGGCCTTCTGAGCCCAGAGGGAAGGTCTTCCCAGTTCAGCCCCGGGTCTCTGATCTGCCAAGAGGAGAGGAGGAATGAGGCAGGCTGATGACATCTGGGACAGCTTGCAGTTTGCCATGCTGTGGCATCTTGAGGCCACATGTGAGGAGATTGCTGGTCTGGCCCCAGCACACCCCTCTCCAGGGTCACAGGGCCCTGAGCAGCCTGGGTGAGCTAAGGCCCCTCAGACTGCCCTCCCAGCCCTGCCACCACCGGCCTCATGTTTATGAAGCAGGCAGAGCGCAGACTTGGGGGCAGGGTGACTGGCTTTGAGACCTGCTCTGCCATTAACCAGCCGTGGGGGCGTGGGCACATCACTGGACCTCTCCGAGCCCATCACCTGCAAATCTGGGATATAAACCCTGCTTGGAAGGATCAATAAATGTCACTTGTTAAGATGATACTGAGAAGGAGGCCCTATGACCTCTTGAACTTCTAGAGAAGGAGAAATGGTTGTGAGCCTGCGTTGGTTGCTTATTTGTGGGAGGCAATGCAGCAAAGTGGTTAGGAGTCCGGGCCTGGGAGTCAGATGACTTAAATTCAAATACCACATTCTACTACATTGCAGCTGTGTGACCCTGGGCAAGTCACTTCACCTCTCTGGGCCTAAATATTCTCACCTCCACAGGAGGCTGACTAATAACTCTTACCTCCTGAGGGTGTGGCAAGGGCACAGTAAATGCAGTAATGCTTGCGGAGAACTGGGAGGTGGGCCTGGCACATCGGTTGTGCTCAGTAAATGTTAGCTTTTGTTATAGTTCTGATTAGGTCATTTCACAAACGTCTAGAGAGTACAGATAGTGATAGGCGCCCTGGGCTAGGTCCCTGCTCTTGAGAAGTTCCCAGGCTAGTGAGGCCATGAAACGTGGACACAGATAATGAAGATACAGAAGAGAAAGTGGTAAATCTGTTAACTGAGGTGCACATATGGTGCTGGGGTGGAGGGAGGAGGTTGCTTCTGGTTTGGGGCATCAGGGATGCCGGCCAGAGGAAGGCGTCTCAGAGCTGGGCTTGAAGACGTTTGCTCTGCCGTCATGGGGGTGGGAAGGGCCTGCCGGGCAGAGGGCACAGCGTGGACAAAGGCTGGGAGGCAGAACACCGCTGACTAGTTGTGCTGCTTTCTGTCCAGAGCCTTCGTTGCCTTTGCTCAGGGAGGAGGAGGATGGGCAGTCTGCAGGGTCCTGGGGAGGGTGGAGTGCAGTGGCATACGTGCTTGGCACGACGCCAGCACGCCGGGGTGACCGTTGCTGTCACCACCGGCCGCACTCAAGGGGCCAAGGGTGGATGCGAGCCCCGCATCCACGGCCTTCGAGCCCTAGAAGGAGGCGTTGCAGAAGCCACGAGCGCCCTTCAGCATCCCTGGGGGTGGGTAGGGCCTGGTGCCACCCTAGCCTCTAACCCAGCAGAGAGCTTCCTTCCCACAGGTCCCGCAGGTCCCGGAGCCCCCAGCGCGGGGCGGGCCTCCCCCTGCGAGCGCCCGCGCCCTTCCCTGGCGTGAGGGTATGTGCCTTTGGACTACATCGTGGAAGCCAGCACCATGCAGTCCATGGGCATATACACTTGCCTCAAGGCCTATGTCATCGAGGAGCTGCCGGAGCTGCCACCACTGCCAGCGAGGAAGAGGAGCCGGGCGCCGGAGGGCAGCGAGGGGAGCTGGGCCGGGCCGGGCCAGCCGTACCCCACCACTCGGCCCCCCTGACCGCCCCGCTGCTCTTTCCTAGGGCTACATTGGACTCCCAGGGCTCTTCGGCCTGCCAGGGTCCGATGGAGAGCGAGTGAGTATGCCTTCTTTGTGTATCTCCCATCCCCCCACCCCCTCTGCCTGGAGAAGTCACAGAATCCCTCCTGGAGGAGGTGTCCCAGAGTTGACTAGGAGTCCACTAAGGGGAGAAGTCAGGGCAGACGCCTTCCAGACACAGGGAACGGCGTGTGCAAAGTCAGGGACGTGTGCTAACCTGGCGCGTTTACCAGCACCGTCACCGCGCTGAGTGCCAGGTGGGAATGGCAGGAGACAGGCTGGAGGGGGCAACAGGTGTACGGCACGCAGGGGCCGAGGTCAGGAGAGGACTGTTCTGAGAGCGTGAGGAGCCTCTGAAGGGCTTTCAGCAAATGAGGATGGGCTCGTGTGATCAAGGGATCAAGTGCCCGCAACTACAGCCCGTGGGCCAGACCCCACCGGGCACCTGTTTTGTAAAGCTTTCCTGAACACACCAGGCTCGTTTGTTTACGTGTGTCTGTGGCTGCTTCTGCTGCCTCAGGCCTCTGGCCCTTCCTCCCTGTTCCCTGCCCGCCGGGCCCATATTTGGGAACTCAGTTGTAATCTTATCAACAAGCTGGGTAAAGAGAATCTTAGGGAAACAGGGGGGCATTTATTGAGTATCTGCTGAATACCAGAGCACTGGGTGCCTTCCTTAGGAATCTCCCCAGCTCAGGTCCCTGCAGGCCTCAGCTCAGTAGCACCCGAGGACCATCCCTCTGACGTGCACGTAACTGGCGCCTACTGTGTTTGTGGACTGGACGCCAGGCCCTCTGTGACTTCCCCTTGTGGGTGGAAGAGGGCCTAGTTTGGGGCAACGCGGCTTGTCTGCTGCTGGAATCCTGTCCTCACCTCTTCCCTGTTTCCCCTACAGGGTCTGCCTGGCGTTCCTGGCAAGAGGGGCAAGATGGGTAGGCCGGTAAAGATTTTCCGTGTCTATTACGCAGATTCTATGGGTGAACCTGACCTCCCACTGGCCTCGCGGCCCCGTCCACCCGCGGCCTGGGCATTTCTTGCTTCTCTCTGCTCTGCCTTTGCTCTGCTTTGAGTGTGCGGGTGGGCATGGGACCTCGTGTCCTGCTGCCAGAACACTGAGTGGCTGCTGCTTGGCTGGGGCTGGGGGCTCCCGTGGACTCTGGACTCTGGGCCTCTCTGGGATGCAGCCTCTCTGTGCATCCAGCAATCGCCCTGCAATGTAGTTCTGTGTCTGGGGGTGGGGCTTCTGTTGTCTGGGTCATGAATGTCCGTGCTGGGGGGCCTGCTCAGCCTGGGGGACCTTTTCTAGACAGGGAGCACTCAGCCTCTGTGTTGTTCTGGTGTCACCTGTGATCCTCGTGCACACACAAGGCCAGAGAGCGGTGGGTGTTGGGCAGACCCACAGGAGGCGTGACCACGAGAGGGGCTCCTCAGGAGCGCCAGTCCAGCAGCTGTGAGCAGGACTGTCCATTTTAGTAGGAAATTGCTCTTCGCCTTGTTTGGGCATCTGTGGGGAAGGAGGAAGAAGCCAAGGCACAGAGAGGTGAAGTAACTTGCCCACAGTTTCACAAGTCAACAGCGGGGCCACGATTCTAACTCGGTTTCCTTTCCAGGGCCGCTGATCTCAGTGTTGGCCCAGGTTCACTAGTTGGTGATAAAGCTATGAAAGTGCATTCGCTAGAATCTTCACCTGGGCGGGGGGGAATGTCATTCATTCCAATGATCTCATTTTTCACAAGGGGAAACTGAGGCTCTGAGAGGCGGAGTGATACGCCCAGGGTCCCGCGGTCAGGTTGAGGGGAGACCCAGGACTGTAAGGCATCTTTCTTTCAGGCCTGGCCCCTGCTGGTGGCTTAAGGCTCTCTGCTGCTGCCCTGCAGGTCAACCCCTAGGCTTGGAACCATCCTCAGCTCCGGGTCCGGGCCTCCCTTTGCTTGCGCTTGATGGAGAAGGGATGGTGGGGGAGGTGAGAAGGTGAGAGGCAGCTGGGAGGGAGTCAGGAGCACTCGGGGTGGACCGAAAGGGGTTTGTCTTGATTCTGGGGTTGACATGCATGTTCCGGGGCACCTGACCTGTTGTAGTATAGGAATCTGGGCCCTCTGGGGGCCAAGTGGGGGATTCAGAGAAAAGCAAGATCCAGGTCCTGGCCTCAGGGAGCTGACAGAGGGGGTACCTAGAACAGTGCGTGGCTGACAGCGCCTCTGTGCCCGAGGGCTAATACCTGACTCTTAGATGTGGGCAAGGAGCAACACCTGATGCTTCTGGCTTCAGGGCAAGGACCTGGAGTCTGTGAGGGCTGGGCTGGCACCTGGATCTGTTCCTCAAGCCAGGTGACCTTGAGCAAGGAGACTCATTCATTCATTCATTGAAATTGAGTGTGTGCTATGGGCCTGGCACTGTGCTTGGTGCCAAGCAGTGAACAAGATAAAATTGCCATTCTCAGTGCAGAGAGACAGACAGTGATTGAATGAGGGCATGAAGGATGGGTGGTTGAAAGTCAGGTGGCACGGAGTGTTAAGATGGAATAGGGTAGGGGGACAGTGGGTACTCAGGGTACGGGTTGTTGGATAAGTTGGCCCAGGAAGTCCTGCTTGCTTCTTGAGAAACCTGAAAGAGGTGAGAATGGGAGCCATGTGGCTATCTGGGGAAGAGCATTCCAGGTTGAGGGAAGAGCAGGTGCAAAGGCCCTGGGGCAGGAGCATTACTGGCTCTGAACTGCAGTTTTTCCATCTGAGAAATGGGTATAATAGCTTCTAGCTCATGGGGTCATTGTGCTTGTTGCATAGTAAAAACTCAGTATAGTAGTGGCAGTCATTGTTTCTACTTGTAGTTTTGTGAGTGGCTCAGGATCCCTCTGGGCTGTGTGACTTTGAGCCAATGGCTTTACCTCTCTGGATCTGTTTTTCCAAAGTTTAAGTTGCAGAGTGGGAGCAGTTGACTTACTTAGAATATCTCAGTGGGGCGCTATCCCGTCACTCAGGCCTGCCTGCAGTTCTACCTACGGGGGATTTGCTCAGACTCCATGCTGGGAACCCCACAGAGGGCCCGGCATTGCCACTTGACCAAGGAGGAGATCAGCGCTCAGGGGATGAATGACTTGGCCAAGGCCTGGTGCTTCTGAGAGTCAGGGCTGGGTTAAAATGCAGCAGCCCAAGCTTTTACCTCTTGCTCCAGAGTGTAGCTCTAGAGACAGCACTGTAGCCAAAAAAAACAACAACGAAAACAAAAAGCAAAACATTTACTGAGGCCCTTTTACCTGCATGGTATTTGAACCACATGTGGTTCTCACACTGAATCTTTGATTTAAGATTGAGTATACCTATTTTCCAGACAAGCAAACCGAGGCTTCAAAGCCATCTGCCCAGAGACCCTTTGAGGCCTTGCCAGACTTAAACACCCATAAGCGACGACTTGTTTCTGCTTCTTTGCTCTGTGCCTTGTGCCTTTAACTTCCTAAGATTCCACCCTGCCTTCCATGATGGGTGTTCCCTGGCACTGGGGTATCAGGCGTAGGTGTGAGGAACCGTCCCCTTTCTGCCAAACACAATACTCCTGAGGGCCCTGAAAGTCTCCTTGACTCTGGTCCAGCCGCCATGGCCAGCAAATGGGCAGGGTCTGCATTGGATATGATTTAATATGTATGGAATAGACTTCGTATCACTGAGTCCCTAGGGCTCTGTCTGTGCCTTTGCCTGGCCGCCAAGTCCCCTGTGCCCTCAGCCCACACACTCCTTGAGCTGACTTTAGGGCCATCGCCCTGTTACGTGCTTCCAAGCCCTTGATCTGCCTGGTGGGGTTGGGGGCTCCTTCTGTGAATGGGTTTTCTTCTTGTCAAAGCTCTGGGCCAGGCGATTTCTAGGCACTTATTAACAAGAGGAAATGTCAGAAGAATGAGCTGCGTTCCCTCATGCCAGATCGCAGCTGGCCTCATTTCTGGCAGGGCTGGTGATGACTTCGCTGCAGTCCGTTTCTCTGCAGCAGGCGAAAGCTCAGGCCCATGCACATGGCCTGCTCAGTGTCAGGCTTGAAAAGAGGGTTTGTGGGAGTCTTTTGCTTTTGGAAGCTGAGAAAGACAGCAGAGGTCAGAGCACATCAGAGCTGCAGGAACATTAGTGATGATGTGGCCCAGCCCCTCATCAAAGGGACAAGCAGATATAGCTCAGAGAGACCAGTAACTTGCCCAAGGTCACACAGTAAGTTGGTGGCAGAATCAGGACTTGAACCCAGGACCCTTGCTTGTTCATCCAGGGTTTTCTCCACATCACCCCTCTCCTCTCTGTGCTCACATCTTCAGCCTCCGAGGGAAAACAGTCCACAGCTCTCATCTCGCATCACCTGCTACAAAGAGAAATGTGTCGTGGTTTCCTGAGGCGGGGACCAGATATAAGGTGTTACAAACTCGGCTGGAGTTGAAGGGGTTTCTCCTGGGCTATCCTGGCTAGTTTGGGGGCCCTGTGCAGTGATACTCACAGCTGGGGACTGAGCCATGTCTTCCAGCCAAGGGTCTCTCATAGGGTCTAGGGAGACGCCACAGTGAATCCTCTTCTCCGGCGCCCTGTGGCTTCACTATCCAGCCCGCTGGAAGGCTTGGCAAGAGCAGTCCGTGCTCACAGCTTGTCTCGTGGCCTCTGGCCAGGCCTGCCAAGGCTGGTCTTGGGTAGTGAGTCAGGCGGGCAGACCCTAAAGCTTAGAGCTGGAAAGGTCCAGCTCCAGCTCCCTCGGTGTGTGGCTTCAGAACAGTTGGGACTTGTCCAAGGCCATGTGCCCATCCGGGGTGGGACAGGGCTTCTCACATGGTTCAGTTTTGACTTCAGGCTCTTTCCACTTCTCAGCCTGTGGGGAGCAGGGAGCAAAGTGGTTTCCAAATGGGGAAGACAAGACAGATGAAGGTTCTTAGTGGTGGTGACGCTGTGAGCTGGGAGTGTGGTCCTCAGGGTCCCAGACTTGAGCTGGAGCTGTCCCAGGGCTGTTGGTGACCCTGGAATCCTGCTGAGAACTCTCCCTGCCTCCTTCCTCCTTGCTCCCCGAGGTGACTCTTTGTGGGTGAATTCCCAGCTGAATATCAGAAGGCAGGGTGAAAACATGCTCAGCATCGGGAGAAAAGGGTGCTGGGACCTTAAGGGATCTTTCCCTGTTGGCACACTTGGAATACATGCATCTTCTAGAAAAGAATAGTCTCTTGTCAAGTGCAGTAGGAAGGATGCAGGTCAGACCTGTGCAGGAACTTCCTAACTTTGGAGAATGCAAACCTCGTAAAGAGGGCTCCAAGATCCTTCTACGGGCTCTTCCTACGGGCTTATTATGGATTCCCGCTCTTGGTACCTAACCAGCGCGTGATGGCATTTTAGAGTTTACCAGAGGCTCATACTTAATATTACCAGAGGCTGGATTACAAACATCTCACCTCTTCCTCAGCCCAGAGGAAGCTGGGCAGGTGAGTTGTCAGGTGGGTGGGGCAGAACTGGCCATCTCACAGGCCAGGGAGCTGCAATGTCTTCAAGACATAGCAGGACTTCTGATCCTGGAGGCTGCGTGCATCCCTGCCCCTACACCTGCCTTCTGGAGCAGACCATCAGAGTAGACACTGCCTGGAGGCAGGGGTGGAGGAGATGGTTCTCAGAGGCCTCCTCTGGCATCCTGCCACAGATGTGGTTATGGGGACCATCCCTGTTTTCACGTCTATTCCTCTGAATTGCTGTAGCCAAGAGAGAATGTGGAGTCTCGCCCCAAATCCTGGTTCTGTCTCCTCCTGGGCCTTGTTCTCCTCATATTACAAGGCATTCAGTTCCCCAGGGGGGCCCAACCTGGGGAAGTGGAGAAACCACGTGGCTGGGGCCCGGCAGGGTGCCGAGCTCATTCCTTGGGCCTCGGGCCAGCCTGTTGCAGCAGGGAGCTCAGGCCTGTGGAGGAAGGTCCTGCCGCTGGCTGGGCTGGGAGTGCAGCCCTGCACAGGCGGGCACGGCCAGACAGGGCGAAGCAGGCAGGGTAGAAGCAGCGGTGTGTTCAGCTCGCTGACCGCCTCTCTGGGATCCAGAGGAGCGAGCATCAGGGCCCGGGGCAAGTGGCGGAACTGGGATGTGTTGCGGCAAGCTGGTGGGGTGATGGGGCCTTGGGCAGCTCCTGGGCCTCAGTCTCCCCACTGGTGAATGTCATGAACAGTTAGGGTCTTTCCATCTTAGACCATCTATGATTATTCCAATCACAGATCTGTTTCAGCTCTTTTTTTGTTGTTGTTGTTGCATCAGGTCTTAGTTGCAACATGCAGGATTTTTCCTTGCGGCATGGGCGCTTTCTTCAGTGCGGCACACGGGCTTCTCCCTAGTTGTGGAGCACTGGTTCCAGAGCCCGTGGGCCCTAGTTTGCAGCATGCAGACTCTCTGGTTGAGACGCGCAGACTCAGTAGTTGTGGTGTGTGGGCTTAGTTGCCCCACAGCATGTAGGATCTTAGTTCCCCGACCCGGGATCGAACCTGCGTCCCCTGCATTGGAAAGCAGATTCTTTACCACTGGACCACTGGGGAAGTCCTGCAGCTCTTTTAAAGCCCTATCTTTTTTCCAATTATTGTGCTCTTAATTACCCTAGATTCCTAGAGGTCATCTGCTTGGCTTCTCCAAAAGAAGGGAGACATGGTGGAGACAGGCTGGGTACGAGGCCGCTGAGCACGTACACTCATTTACTGAGTCCTCAGCCTCAGCAATGCCTTTCCCTCTTGTGCATTAGCCCAGGGGTCTCATGAGCCCTTGAGAGACCACGGCTTGCTTTAGTCTATTCTGTGTATTCATGGTCTATTCACAGCTACAAGAATGGGCTCTGGAGTTAGACTGCCTGAGTTCAGATCCCAGTTCTGCTATTCCGTAGCTGTGTGACTTCAGATAAGTTCCCTAATGTCTCTGGACCTCAGTTTCCTCATCTCTAAAATGGGGCCAATACTAGGCCCTCTCTCACTGGGCTGTTAGAATTTACTGTTTCTGTCAGTGCTGTCACCCCACCATCATCAGCCACTGGCTATACTCAGGCTGCATTTTGTCCGCATGAATCCCTCTCTTGGGGTTTTTGACCATTCTGACCGTCTCTCCCTTGTTTATGCCTCAGAGATGTTCCTTCACATTGCCGCTGCCTCCATGTGCCGGCAGGGACTTGCCCATCATCCAGCATCTCAGCTCATTTCTCAGTACCCCGATTGTACAGCAGAGAAAACCTAGGCTCGGAGAGGCCCATGAGTGGTAGAGCCAGGACTGGCACTGGGTCGCTCTGGTTTAAAGCCTCACAGGGGAAGCTGGCCCGGCCACTGGGTCTGAGAGGAGTCCCTGAGCCAGCCCGAAGTGGCCCTGCCTGCAGACCTGTGGGCTTGAACCTGCCTGGGGGCTGCTGGGTGTGTGCTTATATTGGGCATCGCAGCCAGGATTGGTGCCTGGGGAATGCTGGCAAGGTCTCTGTCTTCCTGGTGGCGGGGGACAGGGGGTGCATTCCTGCGCCTCGGGGAGCAGGCTTCTTCCTCCCAGGCTTTGTGTATGGGTTGGGGCAAGCTGAAGGGTTCTTAGAGATCATACCCCCAGCCTGAGCAGGTCAGAGGGTCAAGTGCGGGTCTGCCTACGGTCACACATCCAACCTGGAGGTGAGCCTGGGCGAGTCTGCGGGCTGTCTCCAGATGCTAGACTTGGAGGGCAGAGCATCGACTCCCCAAATCCTGCTCCTTGTGGGCCATGTGGAGTCAGCCAGGTGCCTGGCTAGATAACATCCCCCTTGTCCCCTGAGGGATTGTCCTTCTCTCTTTCCAAGCTCCCAAAGGCAGAGGCGGGAATTCAGTGCCTTCAGAAGCCTTCCCTGTCCACCGCGCATCGAGCTGATGTCTCCTGCCCTAGGAAGTGAGAGGGCTCTCTGCCTTACAGTATGCCCAAGAGGGGCTGGATTGGAATTTGACAGGGGGGACCCCAAGGATGTAGGAAGAGGCATCTTAGATAGGGTCAGAGGTGGCCCCCCAAAAACTTGATCTGAAGGTGCATCCATGTGCACACACACACACACACACACCCCTACCTCTGCTACTCTCTACAACCAGTCAGGCACACACTGGAGCAGCTCCTGCTTGCTAGGATTTGCCCATGCTCAGCTCATACAAACACAACAGAGTCCAGAGAGGTGGGAGCTCAGCTCAGCTCTGCCACAGACTTGCTTTTTGTCCTTGGTCAGGTGACATTTCTCTCTCTGGGCCTCAATTTCCCCATCTGTTAAATGGGACCAATACCCTTCCCCTCAAGAGTGAATGTCAAAGGCAAGTAAAGTTTTATGGGCAAAGTCACTGGCTTGGCCCAAATCTCTTTAATGTGTCCTCATCTCCTCCTTTGGGTGTCTGAACGAAGCCATGTCTCCTATAAGGGCCATATCAATGCCTGCCCTTCTGGTCCATGAGGGCTTCCTGGCGGGGGCGGGGGGGGGGGTGTGGATTTGAGGGGAATAGTTTTCCGGGCAGGGCAAGACAAAAGCCTAGATGCACACACAGTTCAAGGTCTCTTTGCTCAGCCAGTATAGGCTTTGTAATTGGTTTGGTTTTTTTTTTAGCTTTGGTCTTTTTAGTTTAATCTACTTACTGGATTCCCCTGGTAGCATGAGAAAGCAGAAACAAATTATCCTCCATGAAGAATCTTGACTGTTTGAATAGCTCAGGCATCCACTTGGTCAGAGAAACATGTGCTTTGTTTTTCATTAAATTTCCCTGGAAAAACAGTGATTTGAATTCAGGGAGGGGAGGATAGGTTTCCCTGAATTCCAAGCTCGAGGACTTTCTTTTCCTTTTGAAGTAGAGCGGAGTTGTCCCGCCTCCTCAGCCCCCAGAAGCTTCCCCACAGCTGATGTTTTTCCAGCTGCCTTTCTCCCCAGAGGGTGTGCAGTGGGGTCAGGGAGGGGGCGAGGGGGCCAGACCTGCCTGGGCCGGGCCACCGGGCCCCTCTCGGCTGCCAGAACTCACCTGTGGCCGTGGTGCTGATGTTCCCTCTCCGTGTGACTTGGTATGACCTTGACACTTACCCTCTCAGAGCCTCACTTTCTTTCTGTAAAATGAGGACTGTGATTCCTCAGGATAGCTTTTGAGGAGCATATCACAAAAGTCGTAGAAGGTCTGAGCTGGGAAATGCTGCAGAGGGCTTTCCTGCTCTGACCAAGGGGGAAACTGAGACCCGCGGGGGAAGAGGTGACTCTTAAAACTCTCAGCAAGTCAGCGACTGGCCCAGGCCTAGACCCAGCTTCCTGATCCCCCACTCCATCAGGACCAGGTCTCAGCATGGGTGTTGGCATTTCCATGCCGGGGAGCTGGGCACTATTTTCTTTTCTGAGACTCTGAGGACATGAGAAGAGGGCACCCTGGCCTTGGGCTCCTCCACAGTAGCTGGTCCTTGGGATGTTCTTTACAGGGAAAGATGTTCTTTGAGGGCCCGAGGTGACTCAGGACTCCACAGCCTGCCCAGATCCCGGAACCAGGGAGTGAGACTACATGGACGTGTCCTGTGTCCCCTGGGGGTCTGGATCAAAGCCATCCGCTGGTATAAACACTAATCTGCAGATGTTTGCTCTCTCTCATGCTCTCAGGGGTTTCCTGGAGACTTTGGGGAAAGAGGACCTCCGGGCCTGGATGGAAACCCCGTAAGTATTTCACGTCTTTGGGAACAGGAAAGAGATTCAGAGCAAACACACAGCATGTTATAGGAACCTGAGCCTTGAGGTCACCCAGCTGGGCCACCCATGAGCTGGGTGCTTCTGGTTGAGCTGCATGGCTCTCTGAACCCCAGGATCCTGTCTGTTAGGGATGTCCTGTGCACCCCTCTCCCGCCCAGGAGAGCCCTCCAGCTCACTGAGCCCCAGGTCCCAAAGCCCTAGGCTGTGTCCCATCCTCAAGGACTCAAGAAGGTTCATGGGTCCCTCCCCACTGGGGAAGCCAGGGCTGCTGCCATCTTATAAAGCACCAGAAATGTTTATGGGATGGCAGCGGCCTGGGGGAGCAGATGGTTTGCAGGCCCTGTATGGAGGCAAGAGCCGAGTTCTAAAGTGATCTCCAGCGTAGGCATGTTTATAGAGTTTGTAAATAATTGAGGCCCTTGAAGGAGCCAGGTCAGCCTGCCCTGGGAAGTTGAGCCCACCTCTCCCTTCCAGTCCCAGGCTCTGGCTCCGGCTCCGGCTCCGGCTCCGGTGGGGGGAAGCTTGTTCTCTGCCTGGGGGTGTAGACCATGTGATGAGCTCTTTGGAACACCTGCCGTATCCTCCCAGTTCTCCTGGGGTTTCCAGCCTGCACAGCTGTGCCCAGCTGTGCCCTCGGCAGAGATGGCTGCTAGATCCATAATCAGCACCTGATTGTGTGCTCGTTTTCATTCCACAAATGCTCCCTGAGTCTCATGCAGCCCCTCCCTTGGCGGGCTGAAGCCCTGGCCTCAGAGCCAGGTGGATGTGGGTTCAAATCCTGCTGGAGCACTTGGCAGGCGTGGAAGCTTGGACAAATCAGTTCACCCGTCTGGATCTCGGTTTCCTTATCTATAAATCACGGGGATCCGATGCTGGCCTCAGAGGGTTGTTGTGAGAATGAAATGAGAGAGGGCAGGGAGGTATTCACGACACAAGCGTTCACTGGATGGAGGGGTTGTACATAGTAGGTAATAATGGGGCACGTTTCCTGCCTGGGAGGAGCTCATGGCTGCCTCCCCAGTCCATTGCACTAGGTGAAGTGAGATGGGTGGGATCAGGGAGGTCCCAGGTGCTTTGGAGGAGGGAGAGAGAAGCAGGGAAGACTCCCGGGGAAGATGGTGTTGGAATTGGGATGAGGAAAGAGGTAGGGGGGCCACTTCAGGTGGAGGAAAGAGCACTGACAAAGGCACCAGGGCGAGAAGCCGGAGTCTTTCCTTCCGTGCATCAGTTACTGGGTTAACCACTATAAAATGTGACGTCACCTTAGAAGTGCCCTTGGGGAGGGGCAGGGATGTCTTTGTGATCATGCCCAGAGGAGCAGAAAGAGGACCTGATGAGTGGCCCCAGCTCTGCCACATAGTTGAGTGACCTTGAACAAGTCCCTTTCCTTCCCTGAGCCTCAGGTCGTTCATCTTAAAGCCAAGGCTGCTTCTCCTCCTCGGTGGCTGTAGAGGTGACTTCCCATCTGGGACTGCACAGATGAAGGAAGACAAACCCCCTGGAGGATGTTGGTGATTGATAATCACTATTTCTAGAGACAGCTTTGCATTTGAACTTGATCCAAAGCCCTCTACCGGTCTTTTCTGGTGCAAGCAATTGAAGGTCCATTTTTAGCGATTTGAAAAACAGAAACGTACCCACTGCCACACACGGCCACATCTCCTGACTCCCAGGCAAGAGCTCTCCATCCTCCCAGGGGCCCTGGAAGGTGGAAACCTGAGAGCCTCCTGGTGGGGGGTTGGGGGGTTTCTCTGAGGGCCCCCAGCACCTCCTGGCTGAGAGAGAGAGGGAGGCCAGCCTGGTGGCTCTCAGCTTGGTGCCCTCACCACTGTGTTATTTCCTTGAACTTGGCCTTGGGAAATTGTTTAACCTCTGGAGCCTCAGTTTTGCCGTCTATGAAGTGAGGGCGTAAAGAGATCTGGGCCAGGAATCCTGCGCACCTTCATTGCCGTGATCAACATTCTGCCCATTCTCACACCTACAGTTGGAAGGTGCTGGATTTGGACATTCAGCCTCCCCATCTTACAGATGTGGAACGCTGATGGCAGAGGGGCAGGGTCTCGGTCAAACTCCAGGCCAGGTTCAGGAGAGTCAGGAAGAAGGAATGGTCAGCTCCGAAAGATTCTACTAGCTGCCCACGTGGAGGATGGTGTGGAGGGTGTGGCCTGGAGGGAAAGTAACCACCTTGGTCTCTCTCTATTCGCAGGGAGAACTGGGCCTACCAGGGCCCCCAGGAGTCCCCGGCCTCATTGTAAGTACACAGATGCCTGGGGAGGGGGAGGGCCAGGAGGCAGGGTGTGGGGAACAAGTCACAAGTCCTCCCGGAGGAGCTGGGGGAGCAGGACAGACCAGTCTGGGCAGGGGGCTGAGGGAGGAAAGCCCTGCTGTGTGGCCTCAGATGGATCACGTGTCTTCTCTGAGCCCCTTTCTTCATTAGTTAAATGGGGATGAATGCTTAGAGCATGAGACTGCCATGTACTTTCACACCTGCTGCCTGTACATCGCTCTGCAGTGAGGTCTAGGCAGGTGGTAGTGTGCCCATTTGACAGGTGAGGTGCTTCAGGTTCAGAGGAAGGAAGGGACTGGCAGAGGAGCAGAGGCTCTGGGCCACGCCGGACAGTCTTCTCCATCCTTTTCAGAACACTGACTTTGGAGCCAGACCACCTGAGTTCAAGTCATGGTTCAGTCACATCCTGGCTGTGTGACCTGGGCCAAGTCATTTACCCTCTCTGAGCCTTAGTTCCTCATCTGTAAAATGGGTATGATGGTAGAATCCTCTTGAGGTGGCTGTGAGGATTAAATGAGGCATTGCTTGTACTGTCTTTGGCACAATGTCTAGCGCTCAGTAAATATGCAATTAGTTGAAAATATTGTTATTTTAAAATATTTATTATTACTATCTCCTGATGTGCCTGGGACTGAGAGAGGCCTGTACACAGGGAGGTGGGAGGCAATCTGATCTCTGACTCCCTCCAGAGGATGGCTCATAGCCTTGTGAGTGGTGCTATTAGCCAAAACCAAGGCTCCCCGTTGGGCATTCAGAGTGTTAACCTTGACCTTGGGCCCGGCCCGAAGGGCCAGTGACAGGCCCGAGCCTGGGAAATAACTCTAGGGGCTTCCCTGCAGGTCTGATGCCCTCTCTCCTCTGTCCTTTTGGTCATACTTCATGGAGTTTGTGTCTGGGGGGGGTCACACAAGTAGACCGTTCCCTAGTTTGACAAATGGGCTGCCACTTTGTGTAGAATTTCTGTGCCGAGAAATTCTATTGAGCAAGGCTGGAGAAGGCCCTGGAGAATTGGGGGGCCCCATTGTTCAGGGGAGACCAATCCTGGGAAGAGGGCCCAGAGGCTCCCATTGGCAATCTGCTCCTGCTCAGGTGGGTGGGAGCAGAACCAGGGCAGAGTGGGAGTGGAGGTCAGATCAACCTGTGTCCGAATCCTGGCCTCACCTCCTCTGGGCTCTGTGGCCTTCGGTTATGGCCTCATTCCCCTGAGCCTCAGGTATCCACTCTGCAAGGTGGGATCTCCATGCCCACTCCTGTTAGGACCACAGATATACCCAGTCCAGTCCAGTCACGTGATTAAGAAGGTTACATGGAACCAGATTACCTGGGTTCAAATCCCAGCCCTATCACTCATTTAATTGCAATTCTGAGCACATTTTCTTAACCTCCCATGCCTCAATTTATTCATCTTTAAAATGGGAATAATACTAGTACCTAACTTGGGAGACTCTTGTGAGGATTTAAGGAAACTAGTATATATAAGGTGGCTAGTACATAGTAAGTACTCAAGAAGTACTAGTTATAATAATAAAAGTAATGATTTTATTACTATTAAGTTAATAAATAATTAATTATTATTAATAACTAGTGACTGTAGTAGTAGTAGCAGTAGCGTTTTATACATAAGATATTTTATGCATGGTAGCAACCTTCCGTAGTGCTGCATTGAGAAAAATTTCTAAGTCACGTTGGAAATTAGTGGGAGAGGGTGCTGCAATTGATTGGTGATGTCTGCCTTGGCTTGGGCTGAGGAAGTGTCAACACGTGAGTAATACATTTGTCATCCCTGATGTCCTTTGCTGAGCACCTTCTTTGTCACAAGGCAGTGACCTGAATGCTTTGGAAAAAGAAATATCTGCAATGAGTGTTAGAGAACCTGACTTTATGAGGATCTCAGAGGTCTTCTGGTCCAACCTTCTATAAACTCAGCAGGACTCCCTTCTGGAGCATTTGGGTCATATGGTCATTAAACTCCAACTTGAACACACCGGTACTGGAAGCTCCCTCCTGTGAAAGCCCGTCCGCTTTTACAGAGCTCTCATTGTGCAGGGTTTTCCTGTGTTTTGAGCCCAACTCATTTCCCTGCCCCTGTGAGAGGCTGTTCAAGATATAAAGATGGTTGTTGTCTGTTCTTCCCAGGGCTCTGTCTTTGGGCTATATGATCCCCGTCCCCAGAGCTTTTCTGCAGGGATGTTTACATATCTTGGCTGTCATTCTTGGCACACGTTCCTATTTGTCATCGTTGGCATCCACTAGGTTGGATCCTGAGAGGAGCAAGAACGTTGCTTGGCTGAATGCATGCAGATTCTGGAGACTATGCCATCACAGCCCTTGGCCTTCCTGACTCTTTACAAAGCTCTTTCCCACCGATGCGCCCCTTTGCTTTCCACAGGTGGGGCTGCCAGATAAAATGTAAGACGCCCAGTGAAATTTGAATTTCAGATGCAATATTTAAAACACATTTATACTAAAATATCATTCATTCGATTGTTTATCTGACATTCAGATTTTAGCTGGGCATCCTGTATTTTTGTTCACTCAATCTGGCAACCCTGTGCTCAGTATCTCTTAGAAGGATCCCACTGGGCAGATGGGAAAACTGAGGCCCTTGGTCAAGGTCACGCACAAGGCAGGAGAAGATGGAGGCATGATCAGAGGCCATGTCCCCCAACTCCTAGTTCAGGGCACTTTTCCTCCTGCCCCACTTCTGAGGGGCCGGAGCTGAGGGTGAGCTCTGGGTGTCCCTGCACTTCTCAGGCCCTGTGCCCCCTCATGTTGCCCCTTTGCAGAGAGCTGGTGCCCTCCACTTCCTCTGCCTCATGTCTTTCTCTGGCCACTTTCAGTCTTTCTTCCTCTGTTTTTAAATTCCCTTTGGTGCCAAGGTGACATTCCTTTTCCCTTGTGCCTGTGGGGGGTGTGGTCACAGGGCTGGACCTGCACCCACCAAGTTCACCACCACTCTCCAAACCAGTGCCCTCTCCCACCCCAGGCAGGCACTCCTGACCTGGATTTTTGGGGACAGTAGCTTCTGTGCCTGGGAAAAAAATTGCCTCCCCAAAGAGTTGGAGAGGAAAGGAATTTTGTAACCAGGAGCTAGAGGGAAGAGGGATCATGAGTCACCTATGGTTTTCCAGAGGATGTGGGTTTTTAGCTGAGCAAATGGGAATTCCACGTACTGATAATCATTTTAGTAGGGATTCAGATTTATTCCATGCCTTCTGTCTAGTCAGCTGAAGCAATTCGCATGCAGACTGAAGCTGAAGCTTCCCCTGTCCCCTGGGTCCTTGCAGGCAGGAGGAAGGGCGAGATAGGGCAGATGAACATTTCTGAAGCTTCTGTCTGCTCTGTGTGTGCTTGACACACATTAGGCTAGGAGCCTTGAGATGCTTGAGGCAGGTGGCAGCAGCCTGGTCACCCCGATGGGAGGCTGGGGCTTGAGGTCACCAGCTAGGGACTTGCAACCCAGGCTTGTGTGACCCCAATCTTATAAGCCCCTGGTGGCCCCCTGGAGTCTCCGAGGTGAGACAGCCTTGATACAGCCCCCTTTGAGTAAGTGAAACCCTTTGGCTGGCCCTCAAGAAGAGTGTGCCTAATTCCAGAATCTGCTCAACAAAGAAGATTTCTTTCTTTTTCATTCTGAGTGACACAAAGGGAATTTTGGCTCCTCCATTTAATGAGACCCAAAGAATATGTGAGCTGGCCAAATCCCAGCATGTGGAATACAGTGGAGAAGTCCACCGTGGTCTGTCATTAAATAATCATCTGGCTTTGTTTCTTTATCTGTAAAGCAAGGTCAGGAACCCCACTAGCTGACATTTACCAAACCCTCCTGTGCCGGGCCCTGTGCGAGGTATGTAATTATCACAGCAAGCCCCTCAGTGGGAAGTGGGATTACAGTTGTACAGTTAAGGAAACTGAGACTCAGAGAGGCTGAAGCACCTGCCCAAGGTCACACAGCCGTTAAGCTGGAGCTGAGCCTGTGTTCACAGGTCATACATTTCACCGCTGCACCTAGTTCCACACGACTTCCATGCTGAATGGAGATGGTAGGCATGTGAGAGTGTGGACTGGGCAGTGCAAGGGGCTATTCTGTGTGAGAGATGGTGCTTATTAAGACCGCACAGGAGCCAGGACTGGCCATAGCTCCCAGGTCCTGTCCCCAAGCTGCCGACCCCCTATTGGAGTTTCTGGAAAGAGGCCCTGTTGCCTCCAAAGGCAGTTCCTGGGAATATTGTGGCAAGAGTTTTCCCTAGAGGGTTTGTAAATGAGAGTGTGCAAGCTTCTTTTTCACCCACCAATTTAGCCACTTTTAGTGAGGGCTTCCTCTGGGGCATGGGGCTGGTGGTGGCCACATAGGCACCCGCGTCGGTGGTCACTGGTGTGGAACAGGCCATGAGCGAACACCATGTCAGGCTCAGATATGATGGCAGGGGCCTGATCTGGCCTTTGGGGCCAGGGAAGTGATGCTGGTGCTGAGGGCAGAGGACAATGTGAGCTCAGGGTGGAGCACTCAGTGTAGGAAACAGTGGCCAAGGATGGCCCAGCTACAGAAAAACAGCAGGGCGGGAAGGGAATACCTGTACGAGGGAGGGAGGGAGGTTCTGCCTGCACCCGGGAGGGTAGGCACTGAGCACTGGGTTTACTCTGGGAGCCCCCCAGGCTTTCTTTCAGGGGTCCCGGGCAAACCCCAGCCTGGATGCCTGCTGGCACATGGGGTGGGGGGGGGGGAGTGGGACTCTTGCCTGTTTCTGAATCTCAAGGCTGTCCTCACGCCCTGTCACTTATACATGAGAGCAACGAGGGAAGGCATCCTCAGGTCCTTTATCAGAGTAAACAAGAGTCAATCCCAGGCTTGTGAGCATGGTCTGTGGGACCAGACGGACACAGACCTGTTCTGGCTCTGCCTGTATCCCCTGTTCGTTGCATGGTCTTGGGTAAGTTGCTTCACCTCACTCTGAGCCTCAGTTTTCTCATATGTGAAATGGAATGGAACTTGTGATGGTACCGACCTCACGGGGTTACTGTGAGCAGTTGGTGAGCGTCTGAACAGAGTTGATGGGACTGGGGAGTGTCTGGCCTGGTGCCTGGCACACAGTAGGGGCTCTTTCCGTGGTTGCAGATGTGGTTGGTTGGTTGTGTTCACAGTGGGAGTCAGCGAGATGAAGGGCAAAGCGGGTAGAGCAGAATCGGGGAGTTTCGGCAAACATGGAAACAGGTTCCAGATTCTGGGCATTACTCACTGTTCTTTCTTGTGGGACACGATACTGAGTGTCACTTGGCCAAGCTTCTGAGCCAGTGCTGAGCGCAGAGCAGACTGGTGTCTGCGGGCTGAACTGGGGGGCGTGTGGTGTGAGGTTTTCTAGGTTCTCCCCCTGATGCTTTTATAATCCAACGTGGGGGTCCTGCCCACATGAGAAAGACCTGTGCTGAGCAAGCGGCCCCCTTCTCCTCGTGTGCCCTGCAGCCAAAGCCCCTCTTCCGTGGGTTCTTGGGCGGGCAGCCCACCCTGGCCCTTGCCCCCCACCACACACGGACCCCTTTGGAGAGGCTCAGAGGGGCGGCGCACGCATGCCGGGTGGTGTGGTGCCTGCATGGGCGTCCGTCAAGCCTGAACTGAGTTCAGCCTCCGCACAGCAAGCCGCCGTCAGGTCTGGAGCAGGGAAGAGGGAGTCCGCGTTCCCGGAGCTGCTGGCTGGTCCTCTCTGCTCGAGACCCGGGCCCCGTTGGAGCCGGCTGCACCAGCAGGGCCTACCCTGTTTATCTGTGCACCACGGGGAACGCTGGGTGGCCACCCCTTGCTCCCTTCCGCCAGGAAAAGAGAGGGAGGGAAGAGCTGAAGTGCTCTTCTCCGAGGGGCGGGATTTCCTTCACTCCAGCCTCTCCCACGCCAGCGATCCTGGCTTTTTCTCTCCAAAGATTACTTCAGAATTGCTTAGAAGCTCTGGGGGCAGACTGCTTGGTGTGAATCCCAGCTCTGCGCTGCTCTGTGATTTGCTGAAGCCCTTGCCTCTCAGAGCCTCAGTTTCCTCATCTGCAAAATGAGGAGGGTAGCAGATGGATCTTGAAGGGCTGTCGCGAGGAGTCATGGAGTGGAGGCATGTGATGTGCGTAGCACGGTGCCTACCAGCCATGCCATTTGTATTGCTACCATCACCAGTTAAACTGAGAGCTCACTTTCTTTCTTTCTTTCTTTTCTTTTTTCATCTTTATTGGATTATAATTGCTTTACAGTGTTGTGTTAGTTTCTTTTGTACAGCAAAGTGAATCAGCTGTATGTATCCATATCTCCCCTCCCTCTTGAGCCTCCCTCCCACCCTCCATATCCCATCCCTCTAGGTCATCACCCATCATCGAGTTGACCTCCCTGAGCTACGCAGCAGCTTCCCACTAGCCATCTATTTTACGTTTGGTAGTGTATATATGTCAACTCTCTCACTTGGTCCCAGCCTCCCTTCCCCCATATCTGCATGTCCTCAAGTCTGTTCTCTACGTCTGCATCTCTATTCCTGCCCTGCCACTAGGTTCATCAGTACCATTTTTCTAGATTCCATATATATGCATTAACACATGGTATTTGTTTTTCTCTTTCTGACTTACTTCATCCTGTATAACATATTCTAGGTCCATCCACCTCACTACAAATAACTGAATTTCATTCCTTTTTATGGCTGAGTAATATTCCATTGTATATATGTGCCACATCTTCTTTATCCGTTTATCTGTCTATTGACATTTAGGTTGCTTCCATGTCCTGGCTATTGTAAATAGTGCTGCAATGAACATTGGGGTGCATGTATCTTTTTTTTTTTAATTTATTTATTTTATTGGCTGTGTTGGGTCTTTTTTGCTGTGCGCAGGCTTTCTTTTTAGTTGCGTTGAGTGGGGGCTACTCTTCGTTGTGGTGTGCGGGCTCCTCATTGCCGTGGCTTCTCATTGCAGAGCACGGGCTCTAGGCGTCTGGGCTCTAGTAGTTGCAGCACATGGGCTCAATAATTGTGGCTCACGGGCTCTAAAGCGCAGGCTCAGTAGTTGTGGTGCACGGGCTTAGTTGCTCCGCGGCATGTGGGATCTTCCTGGAGCAGGGCTCGAACCCGTGTCCCCTGCATTGGCAGGCGGATTCTCAACCACTGCGCCACCTAGGAAGCCCTGCATGTATCTTTTTGAATTATGGTTTTCTCAGGGTATATGCCCAGTAGTGGGATTGCTGGGTCATATGGTAATAAGATTACTTGATGGAAACTGAAAGCAGAATTCCTTAGCAAAGGCTCAGCTAGAAGGTTTGGTTTGACCCAGTCAGGTGGGTTCGGGGGGGGCAGGGAGCAAGAATCGGCATTACCTCAACCAGTCCAGCTGAAGTCTGTGAGCTCTGCGTGTTTCCCTCCATCTCTCTCCTGGGGGCATTCCACTGCACAGGCCCCTTGGCCCTTCCGCAGGAGTTGGCAGGAATGTGATGTTTCATTCTCTCCCGGCCTCCCTCCGAGCTGTCTCCAGGCAGCTCCCACAGGAACCCGTTCTTGAGCCTGGCCACCTGGGGCAGCCTTTGTTCCTCCAATGCTTCAGAGCACTTGCTAGGGGCCTCCAGGCAGCCTGACTCAGGGATGTGGAAAACCGAGGCCCAGAGAGGTCAAGCACATTGCTTGAGCTCACACAGCAGCCAGACACTCAGATCAGTCACAGAAGATGGAAAAGGGAGAGTAGAGAGTATTTCAGGGGCTCCCTTTCTCTGGACGAGGGCTTAATGTGATGGTTGTGGCTGAGGGCAGTAGTGATGGGGGAGGACAGGAAGTGAGGAGGAGACTTCAGGGAAAGCGGGTGGGCTTGTTTAGAGAAAATCCAATCACTTCTTCACTTTAGACCAGGGTTTCTTACCTCAACGCTATTGACATTTGAGCCAGATAATTCTTTGTCATGGGGCCTCCACCCATTGCCAGTAGCACCTCTTCAGTTGTAACCACCAAAAATGCCTCCAGGCACCGCAAGTACTTTATACATGTAAGTCAATTACTTCTCCAAACTCTAGGAGGTGCAGAGTGTTAGTCCCTGTTTTAGATGAGGAAACTGAGGCACAGAGAGGTTAACCCCCAAAATCGCACAATGAGTGAGCAGCAGGGGAGGGATGGAACCAGGTGATCTGGCCTCGACATACACTGCCTGCCTCCTGGCCTCTCCCCAGCCTTCAGTGAAGGGGCCCCCATGAAGGAAACATGACCCTCCAGGGTTGAGGAACTCCGCTGCTCCTGCCTTGGACAGTCTAATCTGATCTGATGCTGGGTCTCCAAGCTGTGGTCCAGGACTTACCCGCTGATCGTAATGTCCTACAGGCTCTGCGTGCAGCTCGGTTATCTGAGATTGACAGCCCCGCTCCTTTCTTGCTGCCATCCCAAGGAGATGGCCCAGCTTCTGGAAGCAGAAGGTTCCTGCCCCTCACTAAGCTAGAGGAGTTGACGCCTCTGGGTGTGTTTATTTAACCCTCACAGCAGCTTTCAGGGAGAGAGATCATTGTCCCCATTTGTTAGATTGAGCTCTGCAGAAGTCCAGTGAAATGCCCCGAGTCCCTCAGCTAGTATGGGATGTAAAGAATCTAATATGAGGTGGAAAGAAGTGGTGGGAGGGGCAGCAACCAAGAAATGAGCTTGGGAGAGGACCTCTGTGAAATTAACGCCGGTACTTCAGCGGAAGTGAACTTGCCTAATTACAAGATCAACCCAGGGGGGTTGTGCCCTCAGCATCCTTCCCTGGCCAGCCTCCTGGGAGCCACCTCTCACGTCATCTTCTTCTCTTTCTCTTCCCAGGGTGACATGGGAGCATTGGGTCCTCTTGGCTACCCGGGACCTAAGGGCATGAAGGTAAACAAAAGCCATCCCTTAATCTGGGTCTTGTCCCCAGCCGGGCACCGCTGACTCATCTCAGCCCAGAAGGAAGGTTATCCTGACGCGGTGTCGAGGGGCCCTCAGAGGGGTACTGGGGTGGAACCTGACAGATCAGGGGCTCCGTTCTTCTCAGTCCTGAGAGCCAATCATCGTCTGCATGTCCTTTATGCCAGACGTTTATTGGACAGCAGTCCTCCAGCCGAGCATGAGTCAGACGTGGCTCCGGACCTCAGGGCCCTGAAAGTCCAGTGGGGGACATCACCAGAGGTACAGAAACTATATATAATGGCAAGCTGGTGAGCGTGGGACATGCCCAAGTGGGATGCGCATGCAGGAGAAAGGCGGGCTGAAACGTCCAGAGCCGCGTTCCAGGGGTGATTCCATTTGGCCAACAAGCATGTGACACGGCGCATGAAGCCCATCTCTCCCCATCAGCACCCTTCTCCCCTGGGTGTGGCCAGGGCACTGTGATGCGCCAGTCAACTGCCCCTTCTCATGGTCCTTCAATCGGCACCATTGTGCTTTCGGCTGGGGCTCATTGCCCCCCTTTCACAGCGAGAAGACTGAGCCCTGGGCTGGGGCACCCAGCACGGGGTCGTGCAGCAAGTCAGTGGGTTTACGCCAGGGCTCCTGACGCGTTGGGCTTTGACCCTCCCTCATAGCTAAACCCTGGCCTCTGTCTTGCAGGGGCTGATGGGAAACGTCGGGGAACCCGGACTGAAAGGTGATAAGGTGATCTGAATACTCCCTTATTGCACTGTGTTTTGTCTGCATGCGAACCCCCTCTGCTTTGACGCTGCTGCTGGTTTCTCGCCAGGTCCACTCCCCTGCACTCTTACTGCCTCCCCTCTGACCCCCCCTAAATCCGTGCTCCCTGTGCTTTTTCCTTGTAACTCTTGGGGGGACCCAGGCAGATGGTTCTGGAGGCATGCAGACCTTGGCAGACAGAGTGTAGAGGCTGCCGAGGCCTGGACGGGGGTAAGGTAAGGCAGGTCTCCGAATCTGGGGAGCAAAGCTGAGGCCAGCATCTGGGCTTTGAGGCCAAAGGCACAGAACACAGAGGGTGGGGTGGGAGTGGGGGATGGGGAGGAGTGGTGCTAACACGATGGGCCCCAGGGCAGGGGTGATGTGGGGTCCAGAGACCCCTTCCAGGCGTAGGAGGAAACACATCCACATAAACAATCTGGGCTGGAACTGGGAGCTCAAGCCCAGAGTCTGCAAATGCAACAGAAAAGCCAGGATGGGTCTCTGAGCCTCCACCTGCTTTCCTCCCAGCTGCGGCAGGGGAACCACCCTTCCTATGTGTCTTCCCAGCCCTGCTGCTGAGCTGACCCTGGGCCAAAGCAGAGCTGGAGGTGGGTAGGAGGGACCCCGGGGCCCAGTGTGGGGCCCAGTGAAGAGACACGGGTCGCAGGGAGCAGTGCGCCTGTGCTCTGCCCTGTGGCCACCTTCCTGCCCTCCCGCCTCCGCCTCTTGGCAAACCAGGCCCCCCAAAGGGAATGCGGGAGAGCTTTTGGGCAGCATCCAAGTTTCCATAAGCTTGAGCAGATAAGAGCCGCTCAGCCACTCCCAGGGCCAGGCTCCCTCTGCACCTGTCTTCAGATGACTCTGCTTCTCCTAAAGCCAAGAAACAGGAACAGGTACCAGTGCTGGGCCCTCTCTGAGTGCCCTGCAGGGCTTAGCATGCCGTCCTGCACCCCACCAGGAAGCTTACCCAGCACATGCAGCTGGTAAGTAGTGTCAGGATTGGAACCCAGGCACCTGCCGACAGAGGCCTCCAGCATGAAACAGGACTGAGGTTAGAAAGGCAGAGCCGATGAGACCCTTAGAGGTCCCCTCCTCCAGTGCCTGCATTTCACAGCCGGCGAAACAGACCCAAAGAGGAGAAGAGATGTATCAAAGGAAACTCAGTGATCTATTGGAGCCAGCCCAGACCCTGGACCCAGAAAATTAGAGCTGCTGAGCTGACATGGGCACCCCAGATTGTCTTACTCACCCCTCACCCCGAAGTACCTGGCCACGCAGTGCTCATCCCAGGCCTCTCTCCATCTGCTTCCACCTCTCGCATCTCCTCCCGTCACGCCCAAGACTCCAGCTGCAGCTCCCTCCGCTTCCCCGACTCAGCTCTGCCCTCTGGCTCTGCCCTGCTGGCTGCTAAGCCCCCTCTTCCACGGCCCTCCCTCTGGAGATGCAGGGGCTTTCTGTTGGAGGCGGGGGCTTCCCCACTGCTACCTGTTTACCCTGCGTTTTGAGTCATCAGCCTTCTGGAAATGTTGACGTCACGGCCGAGGGGAAAGGAAGTGGGGGAAATAGATGTGTAGGCAGGGAGCTTTTTATAGGCCCTTTGCAGAGCTGGCCTGCAACTCACGGTTTCTTCAGGAACATGGAAATAAATGTGTTACATAGAACTCGGCTGGCCTGCTGGCTGGTGGTGCCTGGGACACTGAGAGATGTGAAAGCACTGGGAAAAAAAGAGGAGGAAATTATTTTCCCACTCGTAGATCTCAGGAAAATCAAATAAGTCTTTAGGGTTGAAAAAAAAAAAGAAAAATTAGAAAAGAAAGAGATATCTTTTCTGCCCCTTTGCCTGGGGCAGGGTCTCAGTATTTCGGGGAGCAGGGTTTCAATCAGTCCCTCTTCACCCCCGCTGCACCTCCTGGCCCTCCCTTGGAGTGACAGAGCCACCCCTTCATGGTCCACAGTCATCCTGTCTAGAATCCCAGATTGTGCATGACCCAGCCTGGCCTCAGTCCCACTTACAACCACCTGGCTCCCCCTGCCCCTGTGGGAGCACATTCTGGAGCCCAGGCTCCTGCTGCAGGCCCAGCTTTCTCCAAATTCGTTGTCCTGATTTCTTAGCTGCCTTTGAAACTTTTTTTTTTTTTAACCATCTTGCTCCTCCTTTGGACATTTAAAAAAATGTTCCTTGTTTCCTAAAATTCTGGGATATTGTACAAGATTTTCCAAATTGGAAAAACCAAAGTAACTTAAAAAGTTTTTTTTTATTTAAAAAAAAATTCTGGCTTTTGTTCTACCAAGGAAGTTCTGCTGGATCGTGGCCCTAGCTACATGACATGAGTTCTCTAAGATTCTCCATTCTTCCTGGGTTTTTCTCTCCATTCCTCCAACTGCTCTTGGGGCTGTGAATGTTTTCTGAGTCCTGGGGCCAATGTACCAACATGGAAAGCTGGAAATGATAATGGCTGTGAGAGGCGGTTCCAGCTTCAAGGAGAAATGTCTCCCAATCTGGTTCTGTGACAGCACATTTACCAGGATGTGGCTGCATACAGGGAGGGACTGGAAGAGACCTCTGACAGCCAGAATCAGTGTCACCAAGCCCATGCAGTGTGTCCTCTTAGGAAAGAAACACCCAGACCTAACTCAAGACCAGTTTCCTTGCTGTTTACACATAGTCTTAATGAGCCAGGCTCTCTGTTTTCTCATGCAATAGCTGATTAAAAGCAGCTAATTAGAAGTAGACCAAAGCAGATTGTGGGCATAGAAACTCCCACAGAAGGAAGAAATGACAGCTCACAGCCTGGTGGTGAAAAACATCAAGCAACAGATGCAAGCACTCAGAACCCTCAGTGGTGTGGGGCCACCGTCCAGGCCGCACGTTCCTCTGTGTGACATCAGTTGATGAGGAAGAGGTTGAAGGGTGAAGACACAGTTCCTTTGAACTGCAAGTCTCTGTTCTCCCAGCAAGGCCAGGTGACATTGGGCAGTTTAGCTTCTGTTAGTGGAGTGTTCAGCCACCTGAGCAACCCCAGGCAGACCTGGCTCTGTCCCCCCAGGGCCCCGCCTTCCCCACCCAGGCTCCTCCCGGGCAGGGCAGGGCTGGGGGCTGCCCTTTTCTCTAACAAGGCTGCTGCTGGGCAGATCGACTTTAGGAACAGCCTTAGCAAAGCTGTACCCTGCCAGTGGGTCTGGATGTGGGGGAGGCTTCTAGAACCCGCCGTGGTCTCCATCATAACCTTCTTTGCTGGTGTGTATTTAGGGTGAACAAGGGGTTCCAGGTGTGTCAGGAGATACCGGATTCCAAGGAGACAAGGTAATTGTAACAGATTCATCCACTGCCCCCTGCCCTGCTCTTCTCTGGCTCTGGCTTCCTTCCCAGGGCCTGTCATGGTCCAGGACCCACCTGTAAGATGGCTTCCTTTCACACAATCCTGTCTAATCCATCCTCCGTCTACCCTGTCATTGTCTCTTTCCCGGACTTTACAACAGCCTCCTGACTTACTCCCAGGCCCTAGCCTCTTCCCTCCCAGTCTGTCTTGCTCACCGCCACAGAACTGTTCTGAGGGCCCAGCTCTGCTCTGCACACAGCCCGTCCGTGTCTCCCTACTGCCCCCAGAGTGGAGTCCTGGCTCCTCGTGCAGCACGCGGGCCCCCAGTGCACAGGACCCTCTGACACTTCCTTGCCCCTCACCCTTTCAGCCCTGTGCTCCAGCCTCACTGACCTGCCCACTGCACCTCAAGTGTGCACACGCTGCAGCCTCGCTGGGCACACCTTCCTCCCCGCCTGTGCACGGCCCGGCCCCGCCCCAGAACCCTGCGTGGATGCTGTTTCCTCTACCGTCCCTGAGTGCTCCTCACCTGCGGCAGCGCCTCTCCTCTGGTTGATGGGGACTTGCGCTCAGCCCCCTGCCAGACAGCAGGTTCCCTAGGAAAGGGCCCCCGGCTGGCCCCGAGGGGCTCAGCTCAGGGTCCTGCACAGGATGCTGAACTTTTAAGATACATCTGAGTGTGTAGCTGGCCCGACTGAGGAACCCAGGCAGCCTGCCGAGGCCAGCTCCTCTCTGCCTGTGTCCGGCACCATGTGGCCACATCTGGACTTCCCCCAGCCAGTCAACAAGGCCCAGATGTTGGCCAGCTCTCCCTCTTCCTCTTCCCTCCCTCCTGGCTGGCCTGTCCTGACCCAGCCTCGATGTCTCTGGGTTGTGAGCCACGCAGGCCTGGCTGCCTCTCCATCTGGGCCCCTGGCTCCAGGCTTCCCCAGGCATCAAGGATGTTGCATTGCCTGCTTGGAGCCCTAGGGGCCTGGGTTCCAGGGTGATCTGGTGGGGACAGGGGCTGCCGTTGTGCCTTTGCATCCCCAGGTCCCAGCCTCTGGGGCTGCCAAGCGGGAGCTCGCAAGCAGGGGAAAGGAGTGGGGAGCTCAGCCTCCCCCGAAAAGTGGGTGTTCTCCAGGCCTCAGGCTGCCAAGGATGAGCAAGCAGCTGTTCATCCGGCCATCTCTGGTCTTTACTAACCCAAGTTTGCTCTGCATCTTTTTCAGGGGAGCCAGGGATTGCCAGGGTTTCCAGGTGCACGGGGGAAGCCAGGGCCTGTGGTAAGTACCTTCTGCTCTGTGAGTCCCAACCTCACACTCTCAAAATGGTCAGAATGTGGCCAGAGATTCTTTCACATCCAGGATCTCATTTCTTCCCACAGCAGCTCTGGGAGGCAAATAGAGCAGAGCAGAGATGGAGATTCACCCATTTTATAGATGAGGACACTGAGGCCCAGAGGGGCAGGAGCACACACAGCATCACAGATAGGCATCCGTCACTGGCAGAGCTCTGGTGAGAATCAGGGCTCCCAATGTCTTGTAAATAATAGTAACGTTATTAATAATAGCAGTGGGTGTCATTTATTTATTGAATGTCACTGTGCATCAGATCCTTCCTGTGCTGTACCGTTCTGAAGTCTGCCAACGACCCCAGGAGTTAGAGAATGACTATTGCTCCCATTTTGCAGATGGGGAAAGTGAGATTCCAAAGTGAAGTGACTTGCCCTGGATCCTGTGGCGAGCAAGTGTAGGAGATGGGGTTTGAACAGTAGCTCCTTGTAGTTATCTAGGCAGATTTCACTCATATTCTCCTGAGTTTTCCAGCCACCCCCAGCCAGGGGGCTAATACAAGGGATCTGGGGAAGGTGGACCCTTGCTCACTCCTGCCTCTTGCACAATCTCTTCTCTTCCACAGGGCAAAGTTGGAGACAAAGGATCCATTGGGTTTCCTGGGCCCCCAGGACCTGAGGTATATAAACCCTATTTCTCTGTATCTGGCTGCTACTGGGACTGGGTGTTGTCCTTGAAAAACCAAGACTCAGAGACAAGGAAAGACTTGCCTGGGGTCACACAGCAAATGAGAGATGGGGCTGAGCATAAGAATTCCTAGACCAGCGATCTTTTCTTTTCTGCCTCTGTGCCTCCTGGCTTCCCTAGAGGCTCTCAGCGGCAGTGGGGCAGAAGCTGGCCTCAGACACCCTCCCCAGTTTCTTGGCTGTCTTTACAGTTTCTAGAAAAAAAAGCATCAGAAAACCCCTCTGAACTCTACTGCCTGGACCCTTCACGGGAGCTCCGCACATTCTCTACACTGAGGTTTGAGGCATCAAACTGCTCCGAGCCCTGGAACTTTTCCACCTGCCCACGGCCACCCTGGAGAAGTGCAGGGCTCCGAGCTCACAGGTGTGGGAGCAGGAAACAAGTGTGAAACTCTGGTGTTCGAATGGAGAGGACAGATAAAACAAGTAACATTATAACTCTAGTTGAGTCAGTAGAACCCAAGAGTTTCTGACTCGCATTTATGTACAAAGGAGAGAGGCAGCTAGTCGAGCCCCTTTTGTTCCTCCCACCCCCCACCCCCAATACGGGGACCAGCCCTGGAGAAGAGGCTGAACCGTGCTGGGGCTACTGTCTGTGCCAAGGGCTCTAGGTCAGCCCTAGCCCCCACCCCACTCCTACATACCTCCCTGGGGCCTTGCACATCCATGAGGTCTCAGAGACAGAAGTCTGGCCCTGCCGCGTTCTCCAGATCCTTCCAAAGATCGCTCCTGGTATCGCCCGGATGCATGAGGGACTGTTTCCTGCAATCCTCAAGTTTTACTTTCCCCTGTGTTGACTTTGGCTGTGACACAGTCCTATCTTTAGACAAATGGACTTGGCCTGTCTTCCATGGCCCTGATTCCTTCCCCTGGTCACTGTGGAAAAAGACTTCTCTGCGAGTCCGGGCTTCCCAGCAGTCTGGCCAGTGCGGGTGGAAAGCCTGCTGCCTCACGTTTGTCAGGCACCTCCTCGTGCCGGGAGGCTGCGTCCTATCTTCAGGATGAGAACTGGGTGAATGGCCACCACACCAGTGAGGGAGATATTGCTGCCACCGTTTACAGATGAGGGAACTGAGTCACAGAGCAGGGGAATGACTTCCTCAGGGTCTGCTCTTTGTAGCAAAGAAGGTCTTTATTTGCTCTTTGGCTCCCTCCTGGGTCCCTGGACAGATCTGGGGTCTGCCTCCCCCATCTCTGTGTTCTTTTTGGATTGGCAGACTCAGTATCCAGAAGATGGCTCTGCTCAGCTGAGGACAGAAGCCGACGGGCATGTCGGCACCTTCCCAGATCTTTGCCTCCTTTCGCAGACCGCGGGTGTGGCTGCCACTCCCCAGCCCCACGTGAATGAGCTTTTTCACTCATCAGTGGGTCCCATCTGTGTGAGCATCAGAATTTGATCAGCATCCTGACCTTCAAGTTCTCCCTGGAGACAGGCCCACCCCAAGCAGGCTTGTTTTCCCAGGACACAGGACCCCAAACCCTTTGGAATGCAGATTTTTCTTGAGCGCTTACCCAGTGCCAAATACGGAACCAAGCACTACGTTCACCTTATTATCTTTAAGCCTCTCAGAACAGCCCTGTTAGGTGATTTTACAGTTAGCATTTTAGGGATGAGGAAGCTGAGGCCCAGAGAAGCTTAGAAATCTGCCAGGGGGCACACAGAGAGGTAGTGGCAGAATTTGTTAGCTCCAAATTCAGGACCGTTCTTGAATTCACTAGTGAGAAGTGTGAGAGGACGTTTCAGCTGGAATTTAATGGGAGTTACCAAAAGCTCAAAAGAGGAAGGGAAAAAAGCCACTTATGAAGGCGAAGTTGGGGAGCATTCTGGCCTCAGGGATTCATGTAAGAAGGCTTTGGTTTCTAGTTGGCAGGAAACTGAGGGAGTGGTTGGTCTGCCCTGAAGGAAAATGGGGTTCTAGGCTGAATTAACAGAGGTATTACACCTAAAACAAGGAAGGGGATGTTGTTATACTGGCCTGTGCTGGTCAGTTCACACCCAGAGAAGCATGGGTATCCTAGTGATCACCGGCAGCCGGACTGAGGGGCCCTGGGCTCCTGACTAGAAGCCGTTGAAGCAGCAGGGAAGGGCAGGCCTTTTCTGTTGGGGAATGGAGGAGATTCTGCTGCATGTCAGGAAGAAGCTTCCACTGCACAATCATCCGTTGGGAGCAGTGACCCCTTATTGGTGGTGTGGGGCAGAGTCCAAGGATAGTGGGGATTTCAGCTTCCGATATGAGCTGAGGTTTACTAGATCAGTGCTTTTATAGCCTTTCAAAGTCACAACAAACCCAGAACATACAGGAACCCTGCAATAAAGGATGGCACTTCTCAGAGCAGAGGACAGCTGGCTCAGAAGCCCTGGCTGCCCCAGGACCAGGATCTGGGAAAGTCTTCTCTGTATGCTTGTTTCTGTGCTAAGACCTGCCTACATTTTCTTACTTAATTTTCTCAGCAACTCTCTGGAGTGTAGGGGCTGATTCTTTGTTTTAGAATTGTGATAGCTGACCTGCCCAGGGTCACATCATGAGGTGGAAACCCAGGTTGGTCCCCCTCCAAGACCTAGGGTCTTAGCATCTCCCTTCATAGTCCCCTGGGTGACCCCTGCTCTCTGCTTCCCTTCAGGGGTTCCCTGGAGACATTGGCCCCCCTGGGGACAACGGCCCAGAAGGTGTGAAGGTGAGTCCCTGCCTGGGGGGGCTCCAGGTGATGAGACTGACAACTGTGGAACCCACAGGCCTGCTTCCCAACCTGTGATGGAGATGGAGGTGCTGCCTCTGAGACCCCTCTTTGTTCCCTTCTCACCAGGGCAAGCCTGGAGCTCGAGGCCTGCCGGGACCCCGTGGGCAGCTGGGGCCCGAGGTGAGACCGTCTGGCCCTATGCCCTGCCCATCCCCACCCCCCCAGCCCCCAGCCTGCTCTCTCCTGGGTCCTGGAGGCTTTAGCTGAGGGTCAGGGCCCCTCAGTTGGGAGACACAGGGCCCAGGGTCACCTCAGGCCACCTCCAGCTGACCCTTTACAGCCCTGCCCCCTGGCCTTTCCAGCGTCCTTCTCTGTCCCAGCCTGGCCGGCGGGTCACTGCCACCACGGCAACCCCATTGCCCTGGGGTTTTCTCTCTCAGAGTCACTGCACACTTTATTGGGGTATTGATATGGGGGGGAAGGAATCATCCACTCAGGTGAGGTCTCGAGTCTCAAGGGAATAAAGAGAGGCTGTCAGGTCCCATGGTTAGTGGCAGGCAGCATCAGGATTCGAACTCAGGTCTGCCGAGCCCAAAGCCCATGGCAGGGACCCTAGGCTATAACTTCTGGGCTCCTGGGGGCTGCCTGGGGCCTCCCCAGAGAATGACATGACTTGTGCGGGTGGTAAGTGGCAGAGTGAAGATTCGCTTATTGACTCTTCATGATGACAGGGATTGACAAGTTCTCTGGGCCTCGGTTCCCAGCACCAGGTGGAGGGCTGCAGGACATCCATGGGCTGGCCTCCGATCTTCCCCGTGCACGAGGCCCTCCCCTGCACCCCTCAGCTCAGGTCCCGGGGCCCCCATGACACATAGTTCTGGGTGAGGGTGCAGGAGGCCCAGACTCACCACAACCACAGGCAGGCATCTGCTGACATGGCCTCCTTCTCAGGCTGGTTCCGGGTCTGGCGGGGTCCCAGTGCTGGCTCTGCAAGCCGCCACATGGGGCTGCTTTCCTGGAAGCTGGCGGGTGGGGGGGCAGGTGGCTCTGGAAGGGGCCTCTTGGTCAGGCCTGGCATGCCAGAGGGGCCAGTCTGGAGGCTGCCTGAGCCTGTGGGACGGCCTGAGGCGTCTCCATGGGCAGGAAGTGGGAAGGAGGTTGGGAGGGAAAGATGGCACCAGCCCCGTGCTTCCGTCTACATGCACGTTACCACTCAAGCAGACCCTCCATACGCCTGCCGCTTGCTTGTGTCCTCATTAATTCATCTGTCCATTCATACATTCATTCACTCCTCCATCTGTTCCCTCCCTCATGCCACCCTCCCTGCTTTCATGAACCACACACCCACTAGATGCTGGACACAGCCATCCTGAGTGATGTTGTGGGGGGGAGGAGGGGTGGGGCTTCAAAAAAGAATAAGAGATCATGGCTCTCCTCCAGGAACCCGGGCTCTCATCAGAGTTTAGGATGATCCTCTCTGCCCTGCGCCATTTTACAGATGGGGAAACTGAGGCACAGTGAGGCTAAGGGCTGCCACCGAGTAGATGGCAGAGCTCAGAACAGCACCCGTATCTTTGAGCTGCAGTCCAGGGCTCTACTCCCACGGCATATGACAGGGTTTGACTCTCCTGCCCAGCACTACTGCCAGCCTGGGCATCCCACATCCACCTGGCACCGGGAGCCCCACTCACACAGAAGCCACCGTGTAGCCTGGCCTCTAGGCCTCTGCCCTGGGTAGGGCCAGGCAGGGGGCCCAGGTGCACCATTTCTAGGTCCAGGCGGGCTCTCCTGTGCCCACCCCTTTCCCTCCTAACAGGTCAAGTTCTCCAAGACTTCCGCTAGATTAACTTCCTCCTTTTTCCCTGTCTTGTGTCTCCGGATTCTAGGGAGATGAGGGACCCATGGGGCCACCAGGAGCTCCTGGCTTGGAGGTGAGTGTTGCTGGTCTGGAAGAGGTTGGATTTGTTGCTGCTGAACCAGCTGTGAGCAGGTGGGAAACATCTGGATGGCGCTCTGGAGAGAAGTCATCAGTGAGGGCCTCGGGCCTCCCAGGGATGGAGCTGGGACAGACCCTAGAGGAGAGAGACAAGAGGCAGGAAACGGTTCTTGTGCACCTACTGTGTGCTGGTGCTTTGCATCCACTTCCATTCATTTGACGCTCTCATGAGAGAGACACTGCCTTTCTTAGTTTCATTCAAGGCCCTCAAGGCTCAAAAAGCGAAGCCCAGTATCTCACAGCCAGGAAGCGAGGATGCCCTGCCTGGAACCTGACTGCATTCTCTCCACTGCTCCAAGTGGCCTCCCAGAAAGAAGGTGCACCTGCCACTCCACCTTCAGTAGCGATTGCATAAATTGGCAGTTTGTGGATGCTTCTGGTCTCAGGACCTCGTTACAGTCTTAAAAATGACTGAGGACTCCAAATGCTTTTCTTTGTGTGGGTTACGTCTATCGGTATGAGTACTTAAAAGTGAGAAACTTTGAATGTTTTTATCAATTCATTCAAAGTTCATAACAAACCCGTTTCATGTTAACAAAAGTTTTACAAAAAAAAAAAAAAAAAAAAAGCTATATTTTCCAAAACAAAATCATCTAATGAAAAGAGTGGCATTGTTTTCCCATTTCTTTAATGTCTGGCTTAATAGGAATCAGCTGGGTTCACCAGTCTGCCCCTGTGTTCCATCTGTGAGTGATACCGCGTGGCATGTAGCCTCTGGAAAACTCCACTTACGTTCATGAAAATGAGTGACACAGGCGAATGACAGCTTAATGTTCTTATAAAAATAGTTTTGACCTCCAGTGAAAGGGTCTCAGGGACCCCCAGGGGACCCTGGACCACCCTTTGAGGACCACTGGCATAAACTCTCCATTCCCCTGTGTCCTTTATCCTCCAGTCCCTTCCTTTTCCTCACTCCTCGAAAGCAGGTTTCATCATCCCATTAACAAGCAAGATCAGCCCGGGAGCGGAGACTTCCCAGGGTCCCACAGCTGCAGGCCCCCCCTGTATCCCCAAGGACAGCTGGCAGCCCAGTGACATCAGGGCTCTGCATCCCTGCCCCCTCTTGGCGTCTCTCACTCACCTCTTCCTGTTGCAGGGTCAACCCGGCAGAAAGGGGTTTCCTGGAAGGCCTGGCCCAGATGGCTTGAAGGTGAGGGGACCTGGAAGTGACTGGGCAGGGGAGGGAGAGGAGAGAATGCCTGGGGAAGAGAGGAGAGTGGGGAGCCAACCTATGAGGCCCTAGGATGACCCCTGAATCCCTGCCCTGTTGTGAAAAATGGAGATGGTCCCCATTTATCACAAAGCATGTATGGGTAACAGAGAGGCAAAAATGGACAGAATCTCAGTGTCTACCAGTGGGATGGTGTTCAAGTAATGGGGTACAATGCAGCCACCAGAGATGGTGTGCTGGAAGATTCTACAAGACAGGAAAATACCAGTGTATTGCAGGGGTGACGGTGGGGGTATGGGAAGCAGGTCATACAGTGGAAGGGCACAGGATGAGCCCGTGGCAGGGGCTGGTTGCACCACGTTGCCAAAGGCTGAGAGCAAAGGCTGCAGTGTGGACGGGGGTTATCTCTGGGTGGTGAGATTATGGGAGATTTCCATTTTCTTCTCTGGGCTTCTATATTTTCCCCACCATGTACCATAAATATGCATTTCATTTATTAACAGTTTTTTTAAAGTTATTAAAAGAGAACTTGCCCCAGTAGGAGAGTATGATCCTCAACACATGGGCAGCTTAATGCCTTTCCAGGGACTCCCTTTGAAGGCTGGATATCCCCAGCTGTCCTGGGCAGGGATTACGGGGCCAAGTTTACAGCTGGGCAAGCACACAGAGGGTAAGGGCAGAGCTAGGGGACCCAGGCCGTCCACGTCCCCTCCCCTCAGGGGAAATGGCCCCCGTGTCTGTGTCTGTCTGGCCTCTCTGGGGGTCTCGAGCCTGAGTTCTGGGGGAGGAGCTGGAAGGGAGGCTGAGGCTCGAGCCGGGATCTCAGTCAACCGCATGCATTTGTGAGCCAAACTCTTGGCCGGTCCGAGCCCACAGCCTGCCCTCTGAGGTCTCGGCTGTTCTCCCTCAGATACCAGCTGGGTTTCTGTGGTGGGAGCAGTGACATAGGCTGGGTGGACTTATCCCACGGGTCTGCTCACCAGGGTGGCCGTGACTGCAAAAGGAGCATGCGCCAGCCCCGCGTGGGATAAAGCTGGCATCTAGATGGGGCCGCGGATGGCCACCTGGTACGAGAGCTGGAGGTAGCCTTGGAGACAAATGAGTCTGATTCTCCTTCTTTGTAGCTGGGGATGCCAAGCCCAGAGCAGAGACGAGACCCACCAAAGTCACTTGGGAGCTGGTGGCAGAGCTCTGGTGGGTTAGGTCCGGCACCCAGGAGCCCTGGCTCCCCAGCTCCCTGCTCACCCTGCGGTGGGCAGCCTGGTGCAGTAGGAATGGTGATTTCCATCAGTTAGGCCAAAGTTCCAGTTCCAGCGCGCCTTCCAGCTTGCTATGTGACCTTGAGCAGGCCGCTTCGCCACGCTGAGCTTCCGTTTCTATCTCCACACAATGGGTTGATTAAGGGTCCAAATGAGATATACATCTCGTGCCAAGCAATCTGCCCAGGGCCACTCCGAGGGAAGGGTGACTAGGGTCATCCCTGGGGCCGGAGGTTCTGCCCCAGTGTGCTTTGCCATTTGTGTGGCGTCTCTGCAGCAGACTCTGAGGTTGAGTTCCCTGGGCCATCCCCACCGGTGGGGACTCAGGCCAATCAACTGGGGTGTCCCCGGCGAGGCCTGGACTCCTGTCACGCTTCCCAAGTGACCCTCCTCTGCTTCTCTGCAGGGGGAGCCGGGAGATCCTGGACGGCCGGGGCCCGTGGGTGAGCAGGTGAGTCACCAGTGTCTCAGAGCTCAATGGCTCCTTTTACTGAGCGCTTACGCTGCGGGAAGCATGCGTGCGCGCACCCCTCATTCATCCCCATCCCAGCGGGAGAGGTAGACTCGCTCATCCCCTCCTTCCACTGACACAGACAGACTCTGGCTCTCAGGGAGGTGCAGTCACTGAATGAGAAAGCCATGAATCTCAGTCACAGTGGCCGTTCCCCACGGCCTGACTCTGCAGATGTTCTGGGGCCATTCGCCCAAAGATGTTACGTGACTTTGCTCCCAGAACGTGAAAAGTGGAAGAGCCCTTCACGGTCGCCGCCCGTGCTCGATTTCACAGGGGAGCCTAAGGCCAGAGAAGCAGAGCCACTTGCCGGGAGCTCTTGGTCCAGGCATTCCCTAAATTATAAAGCAAATGAAATTCAAACCGGTGGCTCTGGCCAGTCGGGAAGTCGGGTCAGGGTCTGGAGAGGAGAGGAGGTTGCAAGTGGTCATTGAAAAGGAGGTTGGAGCATCACGACCTTCAGTATCGAGGTCCAGGGCCCTTGGTGTGGAGGCTGCTGGGTGGATGGCTGGCCACAGTGCCCCCTCTGCAGCCCCATGCGTCCTGAAAGCTGAAGCTCTGGGCTCGCAGTCAGGTCTGAAGGTGGCGGTCTCCTCCACTCCTTGAAGGGAGGACCCCAGCCTCTGAACCCTGCGGGGGGCTGCCTCTGGCAGGAAGGAGCAACGATGCTGAGGACCCAGAAGAATCTGTCACGCACACGATGAGCTTCCTCCCCGGGCCGGCAACATCTGTCGGGGGCAAGAAAGGAATTAAAGCAGGGGGAGGACTGGATGTTTGAAACCTTTCCAGTGTCATTCGAGCGCATTCTGTGGGAAGCCCGGGAGTTTAGAAGGGCTGCTGTGGCCTGGATATATTTCCTGATTGGAAAAAAAAGGCAATACGTTCAGCAAATTTAATTTCATAGTTATGCTCATGGTGAGGCCTTCGGGAAATAGATACTCGGAATCCTAAGATGGCAGGACACAAAGGGTCCTTAGAAATCACTCTGTCCTGGGGTGCTAAACGTTTTTGTGCCTTGGACCCCTTTGGCAGGCTGGTGAAGGCCATGGACCCCTTCTCAGAACAGAGAACTTTTAAATGCAGAAAATACAAAATGAAGGACTGCAAAGGGAACTATATTGAAATACAGATGTGACGATACGTCAAAATGTGATCTGATCTCCCGAAAGATCTGCTTCCTCATTCTTGCATTAAATAACAAGATCTAACAGCAGGTTCAATAGCGACCTCCATTTGGAAGTGGTGACAAGCCTTACTGATACCTTTTGTGTTCTCTGCAGCAGTGCCGGTAATGTGACATGTAAGCGGTCACATCTGTGACCATTACAGGTGCTGTGGGTTTGTTGCCTACACTCATATTTGAGGGAAATGCTAAATTTCAACTAGGTTGGTGAAAATAAAAGTTGTCATTTTTCCCACTCAAGTTGATGGACCTCCCCCCGAAATCCATCCTTGGAGCCTTACAGGGATCTCAAGGGAAGAAGCCCTGGATCCTAGTCTGTTGGCAGTCTGGGATTCATGGAGGAGAATGGGCTTAACTTAGATGACCAAGTGAGGTAGTGGCAAAGCTGGGGCCAGGAAGAGTGCGAACCCGGCCTGGGGCAGCCCCAGGCTCACTTGTTCAGTAGAGCCTTCTCCTAGCTGCCCAGCCAGCTGAGCAGGAAAGAGAGACCTGTCTGAGCTGTGAGGCAGGGCTGGAGCCCGGTGGCTGCCACTAGGCACACTAGGGTGCCGTGCCCACTGTACCCTCGGCCCCTTCCCAATGTGGGGAAGAGCAGGCATTTCCTGTTCATGGCAGAATCAGAGGATCCCCAGGAGAGAGTATAAGGACCTCCTTGTAATCACAGTATCTGCTACCTTTCTTGGGTACCTGTTACAGGGACCAGGCTGTGTGCCAAACACTTCCCATTCCATCACCGGCAGTTCCTCCAGCAACCCTATGACAGTAGGTATTATTATCCCCATTTTGCAAATGAGGAAACCAAGGCTCTGAGAAGTTAAGTAATTTGCCCAAGACCTCCTAGGCAGTAATATAACCATCAGAGCCCAAATTGACACTCAGGCTTGCTGGATTCCCATGACCTGCCCCAAAGAGACCTTCTGACCTTGACCTTCTGAGCCCTTGCAGTTTTCTAACGGCTAGAGCGCAGCCAGCCTGCCAGGCCCTGTCCTAGGTGCTGGGCGCACAAAGATAATTACAAGGCAAGGCTTATGGTCCTTGCCTTTAAGAAGCTCTGTCCTGGGGGAAGCTAGGCGTCTAAACACCTCACCCTGAGATGTCTAGTCTAGCAGAGGATCCACGCGCGACTGTCTTGTCCCACTTGCATCCCCAGCACCCAGCAGAGTGTGGTATGAGAGCAGGGAGGGAGGGAGAACAACCCCATGGTCGACAACAGGCTTTCTGGGTAGACTGCGTGAGGACCGGATCAGCCTCCTCCACCAAACCGGGGACTCAGACCCCGTCTGTGCAGTGCCCGCTATAGCTGACAATGCCGCCTCCTCCCCCTTGCCCTCGTGCCAGCCGAGAGGAGCCAACTGTACTCACAGCTGTCAGAGTTGCTCCTCCGCCAGCCCCGCCAGGTGGGAGCCCTGGGCCTCGGGGGCGAGCTTCCCTGGACCAGCCTCAGCTCCACCCACGGGACAGGGTGCCAGGCAGGATGCTCCTGGACAGTGCCCCCGGGGTTGGGGGCGGGGCGGGGGGGGGGGTGTCCTGGGATGGGGGTGGGGAATGGGGCACTTGCTGTATGGTCCTTATTCATTAGGGTCCTGTTTGGCTGCTTGTTTGAAGTTTATGACCTGCCTGCCTTCCAGGACCCAACAACTCATAAATTTAAAGTAGCTATGAAATTTCTGTTTTTCTGGGCCAGTCGGGCAGGGTCCTCTTAACAGAGTAGTTTTTATTCCCTTTACTCGGCATCCTCTAAATGTCTGACTGCTCCCTTGCGGGGAGCTCAGGCCTCTGTCTTGACCCCGTGCCCTTTGAAAATAAATTAGAATAGAATGGGAGGGAACTAACATTTATAGAGTGCCTACATGTGCCATGCATTATCGCCAATACTCAGAACAACCCTGGGAGGTAGGGAGAGCCCTTTATCCTAAGTCCCTTCTCTCCGCACATGAGGCTCAGAGAGGCTCTGCAGTTTGCCCAGGGTCCACAAGCCTGAAGATTGAATGGTGATGACACAGATAAAGTGTCAGGTACAGGGCTCAGCCCATTGTAAGTGCCAGCTGTTGTTATTAATATTGCTATCACCTTGAACATGATCTAATTAATTTTTAAAGTAAGTTGTTGCAAAAGACAAATACTTGGTTATTTTCCGTGACTTATTAGCCATGATCTCATACCTTGAACCTCACCCTTCTCACCTCATAGTTCAATCCTGAGGGGTCTCTGAACCCAGAGAACCAGGACCCTCCTTGTATAGTGATGGTGTTGGAGTGCCAGGGAGATCTGTGCCCTGCTCATGGCCACACACGTGTTGGAGTGACTGACAGGTGCGTGGGCTTTGGAGCCCCACAGACCGGAGTTGAATCCTAGGCTGCAGCCGCAAGACACACAGAGTCCTGGTCTGAGCTGCCACTTTAAAACTGTCTCAGCCCCGCAGAGGTGATGCTTTGGAACTGGGTGCCTCTTCTTCACTCTAGTCTCTTGGCAGTTTGGCCAGCTTTGCTGCCTGAGTGTACAACTTCTGATCTGTGTCTGATCAGGTTCAAGGTCTTATTCCTTTCTGGATACAGTTTGGGGACAGGGAGCAGATTTTATGGGGCAAATCCACTCATCCCTCAGTCTTCTCTAATTCTCCCAGAAACTCTTGGCTGCAAACCTGGGTTCTTCCAAAGCCACTTTTGCACCCCTGAACCACACTGGACCCCCATCTGCTGGAATTTTCCTTAGCAGAGAAGAGAGTGGGGGTCTGAACTGGGAATTGCCTGCCTTCTCAGGTCACTCCCCTAACTAAGCCCTTCACGCTCACTGAGCGTGAGCGAGTTGCCTGCTCAGGGCGGCAGCAAGGCCCGCAGCCACCTAGAAGAACCCTGGAACACAGAGGCCAGTTATCACCCAGTGGAGTTAAAAAGAGCAACAGGAACCACAGTGTGTGTGTGTGTGTGTGTGTGTGTGTCTGCCCTTTCAGAAAGGAGAGGAAGCCTTTCACAAGACAGTAAAAAGGTCTTCACTGCCCAGATTTCAATCAGGTCTTTTTGGCAAGCGTTGTTAGGGTGTTTCTATCCTGGCCAGCAGGTTTGTTTCTCTCTTTGAAACAGCCCCAGAGCCCTGAATGATGGGGACAGATTTCTCACAGGCAGGCCTCTTCCCAGCGGTGCTTAAGGACCTTCACTCCCATCCCCCGACTCCCCCATCCCACCCCCTCCCCAAACGCGGCCGCCTCCCAGCTTCTGGCACGGGAAGAATGTGTGGCGCTCCCAGGGATGCTGGCAGCGGCCCCACCGCTTGGCTCTGAAATCAGAACCATCTGGTGGAGTGAAGGAAGTCAGGACAGTGCCCAAAGAGAGGCAGCTCTCTCCTTGGTGGCAGCCCCATGCTGGCTGGATTACCAGGCACGGGGCAGGACGCAGGGAGAGAGCTGCAGTGGAAGAAAGATGCGGGTGGATTGCCTTTGAAACTCAGCACATCCCTAAATTCACGTTGCTTCCTTCTTTCTCTTGCTTGTGTACACGTTTCTTACAGGGACTTCTGGGATTCATTGGTCTAGTCGGGGAGCCAGGAATCATGGGAGAAAAGGTAAGTCATGTTGGCAGAGATATCTAAGCAAATAGAGCTTGTGCTTTGAAATTTGTAAAAGGTGAAGGGGCCAGTTGCCCTGGGGATTTCAGACCTCTCTCCCTGACCTCTCCTCGCTTCCCTGGCCTTCCAGACCCTCAAAGAGCCATTGTCCCCTGTCCCAGCATCCCCTGGGGCTTCCGCCCTGCCCCCCTGCCCGCACCTCCAAGCGCAGTTAGATGTCTATGTGACAGCCACCTATGTGGCCTGGGCTGCTCACGGCCGTGCGCTGGTGCTGCACAGGGTGGGCAACAGAGCGAGGCAAAAACTCATCTTTTAAAAAAGGAGCCCAGTTCCTTAGGTTGCCTTGTTAATGCCAGCAGCTTTGTTTTACAGACGAGATAACCAGGGCTCCAATAGGGGAGGTGACTTGCTCAAAGTCACCCAATAGGAAGTGGCAGAGCTGGGATGAGAACCACATTCAGGTCCCATGGCCACACTTTGCCCCACTGTGGCTTCCAGCCCATAGCTTGTGGCTTCCCATTTCCCACCATGGGCGCTGGAGGGGAGGGCTTCCTGGGGAAGCTGATATTATTCCCATTGGATAGATGGAAAGACTGAGGTTCTGATCTGGCCCCACCTAGCTTTCCAGGCTCATCCCGTGCCTCCCTCTTGTCATTCTCTGTGTCTCAGACCTTCTGGTCACCTCCTCCTCCTCCTCCTCCTCTTTTCTCTCTTCTTCCTCTTATTTTTTCAAATTTAACATTTTTTTGAGATACTTATATTCACAAGAAGTTGCAAAAAATAGCACAGAGAGGTCCTGTGTACCCTTTGCCTTGTTGCCTCCATGGTAACAACTTTGATAACTCCAGTGCAATATCAAAGCCATCTCTGGCCTTCTTTGGTTGCTCGAACGTTCCGTGTCCCTCCTCACCTGCAAACCATTGCCCATGCTGTTCCCCTGGCCAGGTGCACTCTTCCCATCCCCTCATCTTTGCCTAGATGACTCTCAGTTATCCTTCAGCATTCTGAGGGAAGCCTTCCCCACCACACCCCTGTACCCAGGTGGGTCAGATCCCCCAGTGAAACGCCTTAGCACCGAGACCCACTCCCTCACTGCACTTACCCCAGTTTGCACCTGTTTTGGTGCTTTGTGTCCATCTCCCTGTAACACTCTGTCTCACTCCGTGTGAGCGAGGTCTGTCTGTTTCTACCCGCCATCGTGTCTTCAAGGTCTGCCGTATCATGCCGGACACATAGCAGATGCTCAAGAAATGTTTGCTGGCTGTGTGGGTGCAAGAAACAGGGCTTCACACAAATAAAGCCAGAATCCAAACCCAGAGCCCCTGCCTTCCGGCCGTAGCTCTGTCTGCTACCTCTGCTGTCTCTGCCTGATCTATCTGGATTGGTCAAGAGAGATTAAGTCGCATCTCCGATTCTCCAGCATCTCATCTGGGTTTGGGCAGGGGGTGGGGAGAATAAAAGAAATGCCTTCTCTTGTCATCTCTGGCTCAGCAAGCCCAGCCCAGGGGATGCCAGGCCTAATGAAGACCACGTAACATGGGCCAGGATCCAAGGGGACGATGTGTGTAGCACATCTTTGATCTGGACCTTCCCTGCCCAAGGGAAGCCTGCCGTGTGGCACAGCGCAGTGGATGCTCAGGCCTCTTAGGTCTTGCTGGGGGTCTTGGCTTCTGCTGACTGAAATCCCAGGACTGCCCCCTCCCCCATCGCCATCCTCGGTGATGTGGCTATGGCCCTTGGACAAGTCCCTGCCCCTCTCTAACCTCTGGAGGGCCCTCTGCACCTGCCCCCCATAGAGCCGCCCCACTGCCATGACCTCCCTGAATTGCTGTCTCCATCACAGGGTGACCGGGGCATGATGGGACCCCCAGGCGCGCCCGGACCCAAGGGGTCGATGGTAAGGAGCAAGTCTGCACCCCCTTGCCTTCTCCTGTCACAGCCGCGGTGACAGCTCTGCTCTCCTCTGCCTGCGTCCGCGTGCCCCGGGCGTTCACGATGACTGGCTCTTTCTCCCTCCAGGAGGCCCTGGGCTGGGGCTGAGCCGGCTGAGGCAGGACTGCAGGAGGAAGAGGCACGTGCCAGAGCTGATTCCTTCTTTTTCGTCTCTTTCTCGGTAGGGTCATCCTGGAACTCCAGGTGGTGTCGGGACCCCCGGAGAGCCTGGGCCTCCGGTAAGCAGAGCCCTCACGTTCCCTGAGCTCAAACCCACTGTCGAGTCACGGTGAGGCGTCCAGGTCTCAAAGTCAGACAGACCTGGGTTTGAATCCCAGTCCCTCAACTCCCCGGCTGTATTGCCAGAGCAGATCATGGAACTTTTCTGCACCTAAATTTCGCTCACCTGAAAAATAGATAAAATAATCATGGTCAGGATGGTGTGAGTGTGTGTGTGGAATGAAATTGGGCACTAACGTTCGTTACGTAGGGATGGTCATTGCAAGGGAGTATCATGGCCACTGGCACCTCTGTTGCTTTGTTCATTCACTCAGGAAATACTGTGTCACAGGTGCCACTCCGGGAGCTGCCGTCAACAAGGCAGAAAGCTGTCCCTGCCCTTTAGGAGCTTGTATTCCGGCGTGGCGGGGGGGAGAAACCAATAGATAAGTGACAGCTGCTATGGAGAAAGCAGGGAAGAAGATGGGAAATGAGGGTCCAAGGATGCAGAGGTCCTGGGCTTCTCGTGATGACTGAGAAACCAGGGATATTCCTGAGGATCCCAAGGCAGGGAGGTGGGAGGGGCAGGAGGGCTGGGGGAAGGGTGTGGCCAGGAGCACCCGGATTCAGGGGCCCCTCCTACTCCTCCGGGGGTGAGGTGGGGGTGGGGGAGGGGTGGCTCTCACCCAGAGCACATGGAGCTTCTGGTCCCTCCACCTCTGCTGGTGGAGGATGGAGGGAGATGGGGCGGGGCACTCACTTTGGCCAAAGCAGAGGCTCACTCTGGGGGGAGGGGCTGTGGAGGGGTGGGCTTCAGGCAGATGGAGAGGATGTGGAGGCAGGGGGACCAGCACAGGATCCTGGGGCAAGGCTGGGGGATGATGTGTTCTGGTGCCTTCACAGGCCAGACTGAGGGGCTCCCTGGAGTCTGGTGAAGGAGGGAGCCGGAGCCTTTGATGGTTTGAACGCAAGGGAAGTGCGCCCACACCAGGTCTCTGAGCCAATTAGGGAAGCAAGGCTAACTCAGTTCCCAAACTTTTCTGTGTACCTGTTGTGTGCTGTGCCTATGCTCAGTCCTAGAGAAATGATAAAAAAAAAAAATAAATCACTGTCTAGTCTTCTCACTCATTAACAGACTTTTACTGAGCCTCTACTATGTGCCAGACAGTGCTAGGTGGCCAGGGTAGGGCCAAAGCCAGAGAACAAGGATGCTAGGGGTCTATCATCCAATTCTAGCTGTGCCCTGGACCTAGGCCTCCCTGAGCCTCAGTCTGCCCACCTGTCCAATGGGAGGAGGAAAGCCTAGAAAAGAGTTGCTGGGACAAAAAGGAAGGCCAGTGGGATGTGGGAAAACGGTGGGGATGTCCACACAGAAGGAAAGTGCAGGCCTCCTCTGAATCCCCTGCCTCCAAGGCTTTACTGACCTCCTCCTCATTCCATTTCCTCAGTGCTTCTATCTGTTCAATGTGTTGGCTCTGACATGGTGAAATCAGACAGTGAGTTGCCGCTTTCAGAGCCCAAGGTTGCCATTGACCCTCCTCTGTTGCAGTGTGGGGCTGGACCCTTGGATCTCTTGGGGCTTCTTTTGGACAGCCAGCTGCCCCCAGTGCCACTGGGAAAGCAGGATAGCATGGATGTCCAGAAAGCTTCAGAATCAGACACATGTGAGTCAAATCCTGGCTCCCCCTTTACCAGCTGTGTGATTGTTGGCAAGGTTTATAGCATCTCTGAGCCTCAGTTTCCCCATCTGTGAGTCAGTGCAATACCACCTTCATTATGAGATTGTTGTGAGAAATCAATGATACCACGCGTGATGTAATGCTTAGCAAACTACCTGCATATGCTAAGTGCTTGGTGAATGGTAACAATAATAATTACTATCGCTATTTGTTGGATACAGTAATTACCACTATTATTAGTAAGACTATTACCAGGGAACTGACGTTTCTGATGATACCATTCACATCTGACTGGCATTTTCCGCTTTTCCAGTCACTTTCACATCCAGTTCTCCTACAGCCCACTGAGGTCAGTCAAGGTTATTATCTCCCTTTTTTGGAGGGAGAACAGTGAGGTCCTGGCATCCTCAGTTTCTGACCCCCTCTCCCTTTGAGAGAGCTGACAGAGACCCTTTACTGAGGATCTCCAGGTCTTTTCATCTTCCTCGAAACTCTAGGAGGCAAGGACTCTTCTTATATCCATTTTATAATGATCAAACTGAGGCCCAAAGAGGTTAAGTCACTTGCCGAAGGTCGCAGGATTAGTAAGTGACAGAGTCGGGATTTGAACCCAGTTTTCTGGTGGAAAGTGTGCTCTTTTAAGCACTCTACTGCCTCTGAGTTGAAACTTGGCTCCTGAAATTTCCCAGTGACGCACTGCATGCCTTCTGCAGTCTGAGATCCCTCTGTAAAATGATCTGTTCTCACCCAGTCTTCATGGTCTCCATCATCCGGGAGTCAGATCTGTCTTTTTATGGGACCAAACCCGAGTCCACACCCTGCTTGCTCTGCTGACAAGGGGTCAGGTTGGGACCCAGCCCCTCACATCAGCTCTTTAGCAGTTGGAGGGTCTGCACCCCTCAAGGCCCTGGGGAGAGAAAAATAGGAGCAGAAAGAGGAGTTTTTCCTGAGGCCCCAAACGGAGCTGGGCCTCTCCCTGGTATTCAGAGTGGAGATGAGGCCGCCTCTTCTTGTAAAAGGAACACACCCAGTCTGAGAATCACCGCTGAGCTGGGAGCCTCTTGCAGCTGTCGGAGGGGTCCTGGGCCAGCCATGGGGCAAAAATGCAGCTTGACGTGTGTAGCTGGGGCTGGAAACCAGGGAGAGAAACCAGGCAGCAAGGAAGCCTGCTTCCTCTCTTCACCTTCTTTCCTTCCCTTCCTGTCCTCTGTCCTCTTCAATCCTCCCCTAAATCCCTGTCATCGGCCTGCCCTGGGCCAGGTGCTGGAAATTCAAAGAACAAAGCCAGCCCTGTGTTTTCCTTCCCTCCCTCCCTGTCTCTTGTCATTCCTTCATCAAACCAAGATAACCAGGCATCTTCCCTGGGCCAGGCCCTGCTCCCTTCTCTTTGCCTGCCCCCACCCCCTTCTCCACCCAGCCTCTCCCCCTCCTCCCATCCCCCCTCCATACATACTTCCTGTTCTCCCTCCCTCACCTTGGAGGCCCTGGTCTGGTCCTGCCCCCTCTTATCCCTGGCTCTTTATGCCCTGGTCAGAGCCTTCTGGATGCTCTAAGGTGATATTAGAGGTCAGGGTCGGGGACAGAACTTGAGACCCCATATTCTCCTTGCCAATGGAGAAAGAAAAGGGGAAGTGGGTGCTGAAGGAGACTTTTGTCAGGAATGTCTTCATAGCTTCTGGTTGTTGATTTTGAGATAAAGAAGGAAGTGGCTTATCTACCCAGGATGCCTTCTCCCTGCTACCAGATTCCCAGGCACTGACTCCTACTCGAGGTCGCAGCTTGTCGGCTGCTTCTTCTGGGGGCAGATCTTCCCTCTGGGCCAGTCCTTCCATCTGGAGCTGCTGGGCTCGGGACGGGCCGCTCCTGAGCAGCGCCTGTCTGAGGCTGCCAACCTAGCCTTCAGTGTGGTCCTTGCTCCCTGTAAAGGGGCTTCTCCAGACTCTTTCTCCTCCCCACAGGGTCCTCCAGGATCTCGAGGCCCACCGGGCATGAGGGGAGCAAAGGGACGCCGGGTAAGTGGGGCCCAGCTCCCGGGGGCAGACACTGGCAGGGGCCACCTATTAGAGAGATCCCTCCTGGTCCTTGCCCTCCACCCAGCCCTGAGATCTGTGACTTTCATAGCACCAGGCAGGGTTCCAGGCTCCTCCTGGGCCTGACTCTCAGTGTGGGACCCCCCCCCACCCATCTTTCACAGCCCATTTCTGAGCACCAGGCTTTGCCATCCAGTAGGCACAGAGGGGCTCTGTGCCGCCAGTGCTTTGACCATTCATGTGTTTCCTCATGCATTCCTTCACCTACAGTTTATTGAGCACCTGCTATGGGCCAGCCGCTGTTGGAGGCTCTGTAGATCCCACGAGAATAGGACAGGCAGGACCCCTTACCTGGCTTCGTGGCTCAATCAAGTAGGTCAGACAGACAGTACAGGGTCATCAGCATGTTGATGGTGGAAACGTAGGCAGCTTGGGAGCCTGGAGGAGGCATCTCACCTGGCCAGGGTACCAGGGAAGGCTTTGAGGAGACGGTGATGCTTGAGCTGATGCCAGACAGAGGGAAAGCCCTAAGATGAGAAGGAGCAGTGTGTGTAGGGATCCCCTTTGTTTCAGCAGAGGAGCGGGAGAGAGGGATGAGACAAAGAATTAGCAGGTGTCAAGCCAAGCAGGGCCTCAAACACCACAGCTCAGCCTATGGGCTATGTTCCAAGGGTAGTGGGGAGCCACAGAGGGTTTTACACAGGGCTGGCCCTGAGCATGGTAGCCAGAGGTAATCACTGGTACTTACTCTGTGCCAGGCCCTATCTATCACATACATTGACTCAGTTCATCTTCAACACTAGCCTATAATGTAGCTGCTAATCTTCGTCCCATTTTACAAACAAGGAAAGTGAGGCACAGAGAGGTTAAGTCACCTGCCTCAGGTTGCACAGCTAGAAAGTGGCAGAACTGTGATTTGAACCCAGGGAAACTGACTCTTTTGCATTCTAAAGGCAGGGAGGACTAATGGAGTGGTTTCCTGCCCCCTGTGGGTGTCCAGGCCAGGCAGCCGTGTGAAAAAGAAACAAGATGGCACAGGTAGAGCAGGCAGCGCAGGCCTGATATTCAAGCTCATACAGGGGATCTGAGATGATTATTCTCTTCTTGGCTGAATTTCAAGTAGTTTAAAAATTTCCCCTGAACCAGATGGTCCGAGCAGTCGGCCTGGGAGAGGCGAGATTTAGAGGCATTCCTCTGGCCCGGCAGGGCCCCTCCCAGTGCGATGTCCTGGGCTCTGCGAGTGGCCGAGGCCCATCGGCAACCAGGTTTCACCTTGACCCTCTGCACATTCCCTCCTGCCTGGGGAAGCCAACTTAGCTGGAGGAGGAGCTGTGCTGGCCCAGGTCCTGCCCCCCACAGCCCGCCAGATGCAGAGGCTCAGACCCGCATCAGCTCACTGAGCTCCCCACAACTGTCTGACCACCCTTCCCAGCAGTGGCTTGAAGAATGTATCTGCTGCTTGAGGAAACCCAGGCTCCCAACCACATCAAAGTCTCCGAGGTTGGAAGGGGAGCTTCAGGAACAGGAGCCCCTCCCCCTGCTGGGTTTGGCAGGAATGCAAATCCTGTGGGACCTGCCCCCTGGGTCCCTTGCCTGACAGGTCACCTTTGGCCACTTCACAGATGGTGTCCCTGAGGGTGGGGGTGGGGGGGAACTAGAGAGGCACCTGCTGAGCCTGTGAAAGACCTCAATTCTGGGCGGGCCCCTGTGCACCTCCTGGCTTACCCTGTGACCATAGCAAGGCCTTGCTGCTCTCCGGGCCTCAGTTTCCCCAAGTGTTCTGTGGGAAATGAGCCTGGAGGTCTGCAAGGCCCTGCCTGTTTTTCTGCCCACGTGCAGGATGGGCCCTGCTGCCCGCCCCACTCCCCCGCCCTGGGTAGAATGAGCACCAAGGGGTCAAGGCCAGGGCCAGGATGGGGCCCCAGACCTGCGGCTCTTGGTGGAGCTGTTGATCAGGGTCTGGGCCCATGGGCCACAAAGAGTGGGGGCTCTGGGGTCACACAGGTATAGGAGCAAGTCTCAACCTTCCCAGTTAGCAGCTCTGGGACCTCAGGCCAGTTTCCAAACCTCTGTCAGCCTCTGTGGATGGCATTAGGAGGGAGTTGTAAGGAGCCAGACTTTGAACCCAAGTCAGCCCAGTGCCCAGTTTTTCCACCATTACCTGTCACTGTTTATCAGTGTAGGAGTGAGTTCCCGCTCACAGGGGGTGTGCAGGTTAGAGCCAGGGGTAGGGTGTTGGAGAAGACAATGTCTAAAAGTCCTTTTACCCAGGAGACTCTGCTGCTATCTTCCTCCAAAACCCGCTTTGAGGGGGTCGTGAGGATTCTGTGATCCAAGTGCCTGACACTGAACTCCGCTCCTGTGAGTGGGGCCTAGAGCTGAGCAGACCTGGCCTCGAATCCCAACTCCTCCTACCTGACCTCGGGCGACAGACTTGCCCTCTCTGAGGCCCCAGTTTTGCCTCTATAAAATGGGTCAGCAGCAGAACCGACCTCTTTGGATGGCTGTGGGGATAGAATCTGTTTGCCAGCACCTCGAATGGTAAGCACCTGGCAGGGCAGCGGCGCGTAGCAAGTGCTGGGCACACATTCACTCCCTTTCCATCTCTTTTTCACAAGAGCTGCGATTGGCCAGATTTTCTGTCCCCTGGGGCTCCTCCCCGCCAAACCAGCCGCCCAGGCTGGCTGGGAGGCAGCCCCAGCTGTGACTGCAAACATCTTCCCAGGGAGTGGCGACAAGAGAACAGACTTGTGGCTCGGACAGAAACCCAGACCTGCCCCCCGCAGGGTGGGCTGGCCCGTGTTTGTCCGGGGAAGGAGGGGGCAGGGCTGGGGTACCCACAGGACAGAGAGACCAAGGGCCAGGATGAGGCTGTGTGCTGCCCTTGCAGCTCTCCCTGCACAGGCGAGCTGGGCGGGGAGGGTGGCTGGGGCCCCTTGGCATCCTCCTCCCTCCAGGGAGGAAGGGTTGACGCTGCTTCCCCCCAGCCAGGCCCCGCTTCTCCCTGAGCTCTCTGGTGCTCCCAGGGGATAGCAGAGTCTCCCAGGTAAGCGGGATTTTAGATACTGTCTCTCTAACACTGCGCCCTGGCCCTGACCTGCATACCCCCTGTGACGGGGAGCTCACTCCCACACTGATAAATAGTGACAGGTACTGGTGGAAAAAATTGGGCCTCTGGCTGACTTGGATTCAAATTCTGGCTCCTCTATGTACTAGCAGGGCAGCCACAGGCTATTTCCTTACTTGTCAAATGAGGATAATAGCTTTCACTGTAATTTCTCCTGCTGTTGTTGATGTTATTACTATTATTATAGATCTCATAACCTTTCTCCCAGAGAGGCTTTGATTCCCAGGATAAACAGGGTGTGTGTGATTCATGCCAAGCCCTCGACACCTCTGGGCCTCTGCCTCATTCCCAGAGCCGTCCCTTTCCAGGAAGGTTTATGCCTCAGGTAGAGACAGAGGTCAGGGGCGAAAAGCCGTCTCTCAGGAGGGTCCAGACGCCCACCGTCAGCTCAGCTTCTGTCCCAGCTCTCATGACCTGGGATGCCTCCACCCCAGTCTGTCTCCATCTCCACCAGGCCTCTGTCCGTGAATCAGGGGCCCTAAGTCTAACACGTGGTCTGACAGTGTCCATCTGAGATGGCAGCCCAGAGAGAGGAAGGGGCTTTCCTGGGGTCACCCAGCAAGCTGGCAGCAAAACCAGGACTTTCGCTCACACCCTCTAATCAGACGTTGTCCTGAACCCGTGAAAATTCTCAGCCTGATATAAGCTGCCTATTCTGAGGAAGGGACTGAATCCAGATTCACTAGGCCATTGCTCTGTGCCCCTGCGCCTGGGGAGCCTGCAGCCCTCTCTGGCAGAACCAGGTATCCTGAGCACTTACTACATGCCAGGTGCTGAGCTGCCCATGTGTATTATCTCCTCTTGCCTTGAGGAGGAGATTTCTCATTCCCATTTCAGAGATGGTATAACTGAGGCTCAGAGAGGAGCAGTCACTTGTCCCTGAGACACAACATTTCCTGAGCAGCACTCTGCCTAGTGCTGGACCCCTGGTGGGTTCTGGGCCAAGGCCTGAGACATCGGGAACAAAGACTCCCAGCCCCGTGGTCTCCTGGCCCAGGGTGACTTTATCAGTGAGGTACTATTTAAGGCTATGGCATGGAGTTGAAGCAGTTAACAAGAAGAATTGTTCCTTTTTCTGCTTCAACTATTAATCGAAACTTTCCTTGTTCAATATTTAAATGACTTCTCCATGTTCCTTTTTCTCATCCCTCCTCCCTCCTCCCCCCAGATGCTTCCCTGGCCCTCTTGTGTGGCTGGTCCCCATGCTCCCTGGCTAGGGTGGGCCAGCTTCCTTCACAGGGTCCTCTTTGTCTCCCCAACACAGCCTCTCCGGCCCCCTGCAGAACAAACACCACACTGTTCTCCATGGAGGACCCCAGGGGACCCCATCCCATCTGTATCTCTGTTGGAGGCCCATGAAAGGGACACAGTGGGTAGTGGGTAGAACCCTAGAGGGAATACTAGCTGCTAATATGCTAAGGGACCTAGGACAAATCATTTCCCTTGCAGGGCCTCAGTATTCCTATCTGTGCAGTGGGGGGAAGAGGGGATTCCACCTGCCTCAGGGGCCTCCCAGTTCTCAAAAGACCAAGAATCCTATCTCAGAGGTCAGACCTGAGCCCAGACCTCCAGGGAAGAGCTGCCCTGTTCTTACCCTCTCCTCATGCGAGCTGGGCCAGATTGGCTGCACATCTGGCTGGAGAAGGGGCTGCTCCACACATCTGGCCACAAGTAGACCCTCCCCAGGTCATGCGTCCTCTGTCAGTTTCCCCTAAGGGCTGCGGTCCACAAACTGCTCCTGCCCCACATGTGCTCTGGGAAGAGCAGGGGACAGCAGTCTGAAGACCTAGCTGTGGGGACTTGGCCACACGTCTCTTGGCTCTGCCCTCAGTTTCTGCATCTGTGAAATGGGTTGGCTGGCTGAGCCCCAAGTTTTCTTTAAACAGGGTTTCAATGCACCACCAGCCCCATTCCAGAACGGTAGGGCCTCTGGCTGAGCCCACCCATGCCAAGCCCTCTGCAGGGCCGTCTCAGCAGGCGCATTGCACTGGGCGACCCACCTGAGGGTGGGAGTGTGCGGGAAGTGGGAGGCGGGGGGAGCCACTGCTTGTGCTGGGAAAGGCCCAAGGCTCTGAGCAGCCCCGCCCTCCTGGTTCCCAGCCCGAGGGAGACCCCTACTGTCCACTGTGCTAGTCCCTTTTTCCTATTCCAGGGACCCCGAGGACCGGACGGACCCGCTGGGGAGCAGGGGTCCAGGGGCCTGAAGGTACCGACCCCCATGGCCGACCCTTCCTCTCGCCTTCCATGCTGGGTCAGGAATCCAGGAACCCAGGCTCGCAGCCTCCTCAGTCACAGGCTCTTTTGGGACAGCAGGGCATCCCGGAGAGGCTGCAGGGCACATTCCTGAGAGCCGCTCTTCCTGGTGCTGGCAAGCCCCCAGCATGGGGGCAGGGAAGGGAGAACGGGCAGTCAGACAGAGGGAGAGAGAGCACGTGAGTGAGAGAGAGGAAGCGAGAATAAGAGAGAGTGAGGAGGAATCACCCACGGCCTCTGACCCCCAGATCCCTCCCGGGCCCCTGAGAGCCGCGACGGCCTCTACCCGCATCAGGACCCAGGGGTCCTCGGTTCTCGACCCAGAGCCCCTGGTGACGTTGGCCACACCCCTGAGTCTTCCCGTCCGCACCCCGGGGAGAGGGGTGGATGTCGGGACCCCGTGGGTTCCTTGTATCTCCCGTGGGAGCGGGGTCCCTGCTCCGTGAAGGGTTCTCCCAAGCACCCTCTCCTACCCTCCTGCGTTGCTTCCCTCAGGGCCCTCCGGGACCACAGGGCAGACCGGGCCAGCCCGGGCAGCAGGTATGTCAGGCCAAGGCTGCCAGCCCCGCTCCCCACTCCCTGCTTTGTGATACACGCGTCTAACAAACCCCAAATGTGCTTCCAGGGCACAGCTGGCGAGCGAGGGCACCTGGGCACGCGAGGCTTTCCTGTAAGTAGCACCGGTTGGTGAAGTTCTCTCTGTGGGGCTTTGCGGGGAGAAAATAGCCAGTTAGCCAAGTTCCCATCCTGCTGTGGAAACCCCGAAGGTTCTAGCCGCCCATTCCTGTCCTGAAGACCTTCCAGCATGTCTGTTCCCCGCTGGGACTCAGTCTCCCAACGGGCACATGGCAGAGGGTGAGGGTAGGACCTTCATTCACCACAGCAGCTTAACGGAGACCCAGGGGACAGGCAGGGCAGAGAAGGCCATGGAGAGACTCAGGTCACCTTTGTTCATCCCCGCAGGGTATCCCGGGTCGCTCTGGCCCCCCAGGCACTAAGGGCCTCCCAGGAGAACCGGTAAGTGCCCTCTCCCTCCACTCTTTGTGTCTTTGCCCCTGGCGAGCTGGTCTCAGCTGGGCCACCCACCTGGGGGTATGGGGTCCTGTGGTCACGGACAAGGAGAAGGCTTGGAGAGGAACAGTGCCAGGGCTCTGCCACCCCGATGAGACAGGGTTGGGGAGAAAGCGCTGGCTGGGGAGGTCAGGAGCTCCGAGTTGAGGCTAACCTCCCTTGCCTTCCAGCCAGTAAGATGGGAACAGTTGTTCCTATGCTGCTGTCCTGTTGTGAGGATGAAATAAGAAAATGTGTACGGAGTGCTTAGCACCGTGCAGCGTGGAGGGAACAGGTCTTCAGGTCTGCGAAGGCGGGAGGGCAGGATGAGAATAAACTAACACGCCGACTGGGCACCATGGAGTCCAGCGTGGCTGGCGTGGGGAGATGGACCTCAGGGAAGGCAGGAAGAGGTCGCGGGGGCCGGTCGCCCAAAGCTGTGGACAGAGTTTGCTCTTTGTCCCAAAGGCCAGGGGGAGCTATTGAGGAGTTTGAAACAGAGGGGACCCTTCAGAGGATCTCCTGGGAAGGGTGAGTTTGGGGGGACATCCCGCTTGTCGGGAAGCCCCGTGAGGAGGCTGCGGGGGGTGTTGCTGGTGATGGAGAGGAGAGCACAATCTCGGGGCTCGCGAGGAGGAATCCGGGTGGGGCAGGGGGAGGACTGGAGGCCGCGTTGCTGCCCCGCATCTAGAAGCTCAAGTAGATGCCCTTTTGAACAATGGACTGACCGGCGGTGGGTGAAAGGGTGTTCCAGGCAGAGGGAACAGACTGAGCAAGGCTCAGGAGCCAGAAGGCTTCAGAGCAGGGAGGCCATGCTGGGTCTCAGGTAGATGCCTAGGAGAGGATGCAGATGGATTGGCGGGGGGTGCGCTGGACGCGGGGTGAGGAGGGAGCTGCAGGCACCAGGACCCTCGGTGGGGGGGCGGGGGCCGCAGAGTCCCAGGTTCTGTGGGTTCTCTCCCTCACCCGCCCCTCCAGACTGCATTATGGAGCCTCAGACCCCAAAGAGGTCCCAGGCTGGCTTCTCCCAACTGTCTGTGTGTCTGTCTGTCCTCCAGGGCCCTCAGGGACCCCAGGGGCCAATTGGCCCTCCGGGAGAGATGGGACCAAAGGTGAGTGCTGAGGACACTTGTTCATCCCGTGGTGCTGCTCGGGAGGTCTCAGCCCCTCGCGGCCCTCCTCCCCAGGTGTCCCTGTCCTGCGTACTGCAGAGACTGATGGGGAGACGCCCTGGCAGAGAGGGTAGATTCACCGTGAGGCCATAGGGTGAGGGGCTGGGCTCCCAGTCCCAGGGGCAGCGGGTGGGATGCAGGTGCGCCAGGACCCTCATGGGGGGTTGGCAGTGCCTCTTTTTCGGCACCATGGAGAGCAGCAATGCCCCCTGCCCCGACCCTGCGGGGACTTCTTCCCGACACAGAGGTTTAACTGCAGAACCAGTCCTCTTAAGGTCACGCAGCAAGGAGCTTGGAAGGGGCCTCAGACACCCTGCCTTATCCAGAGGAGAAAACTGAGCCCCAGGGTTTAGGCAGGAGCTGCGGCCATGCCAGTGACGATAACTCAGGATCTCTCCTGCCCTTGTCATCCTGGCCCGGCTGCAGAGAAGAGGGCTGGAATCCCTCAGCCCTGAATGCAGCATCCGTTGGCTTCCTGCTCTGTTGTTATGTGAATCATGAAATTTTCCTCCTCACGCTTGCCAATGGGCTCCTACTGTGGTAAACCACACTCGTGGGGAGGGAGGGGCTCCAGCAGCCTCTGGGTAGCCCTGAGGCTCAGCAGCCTGGGCCCAGCCACCCGCCTCTGAATAGTCCCAGCTCTAAGCTCCCAGGAGGCTTCAGCCTGCTCCCAGCTGCGTCTCATGCTGTGTGACCTCGGGCATGTCCCTTGTCCTTTCTGAGCCTGCCTCAGTTATCTCCTCCCTTACAACAAGGGGCCAGCCCTTGCTGTGGGAAGGACCAAAGGCATTTTCTTGCAGGGCCCACCAGGTGCAGTGGGAGAACCGGGCCTTCCTGGGGAAGCTGGAATGAAGGTAAGGTGGGATGAAAGAGGAGAAAAATGGCTTGTTGAAACCAGCGCTCAGCTGGCAGCCACGTCCTCTCCGTGGAAGAGAAATGGGCCTTTCTTGTTCCTGGGATAATGGGTTCTCTGTGCCCCTGGCTGGGGAGCAGGGCCTGGCCATGGCCACAGTGGATGGCCCAGGCTGCCCGGAGCCCCCGCTCCTGCCTCCTGTCTGGCAGTGTTTTCTCTGGCACCTGCCCCACGCTGCGGCGGCAGTACCTCCTGGCCTCCCGCGATATGATCTGCAGTTCAGCACCGGTGCCCCTCATTACCTGCTGGGAAACAGGAGCCTGTTGATCCCCAGGCTCTGGGGAGAGCCCTCACCGCACTCCTCTGTTGGAAGAGGGCCTGCTCCCTACATAGGGCTCAGAGGCCTGGGACTGTCAGGCTTGACTTAGTTCCAGAATCCTGTGCTTGAATAATGTGGGAAACCACCCCATATATAAAACAGATAGAAATGGGATGGTTCTGGTTGTGGCGGGGCTGGGGGCTCAGAGATCTGCCTCGTTGTGGCCTCAAACACCAGCAGGGAAAGAGTGTAGCTTGGAAATCCCCACCTGAGAGAGACCCTTCCAGGGTCTCTTGGAGGAGGCGGGTGACATTTATTCTGGTTCATTTAGGGCCTCTTCCTTGTTTGGGTTTCTCTCCAAGGTTCTCAGGGAGAGTAAGGAAGGTGGTGAGCTTCAGGGTGGCCACCTCTGCATCTGGTAGTCCCTGGAGCCAAACTACCCTGGTTTGGATCCTAAATCTGTCACTTATCATCCTCATGAGCTTGGGCTGCTTACTTAACCTGTGGTCCCTCAGTCTCTTCATTTGTAAAAGAAGATGCCTTTCCTGGCAGGGTTGTTGTGACAATTAAATGTGTGAAATAAAAAGGGACTTAGAGCAGCACTGTGTAAATGTGAGCCAGGCCATGATGATGGTGGTGGTGGTGGTGGTGGTGGTGGTCCTGACATGTCCAGGGCTTACTGGGAACAGGGGCTCTGGTTGGCGTTTGACAGCTTCTCTCTGGTTCTGGGGAAGAGAAAGCTTCCTCGACTCCACTCCCTGCTCCCCCCACCTCAGAACTGGTGAGAACAAGGAGGTGGGGTGAGGGCTGGGGCTGGTCCTACCCCCACCGTGAACTTGTGTTTGGCTTCTCCTAGGGTGACCTTGGGCCTCTGGGCACCCCTGGGGAGCAGGGCCTCATTGGACAGCGGGTAAGTCGAAGCAAATTCATTCTCCCTGGAAAGCCCCACCCCCGGGGTGTTTGGTGGGGGGAAGGGCTTTACTCAGCCTCCCTGAACCTTAGTTTCCTCAACTGCAGAAACAGACCGTGAATCTCTGCAGCCTTGTCCAGGCTCCCTTGGCAGGCCAGCATTTCCACAATGCAGAGGCGCTCTCAGAGAGAAACATTCTGTGGTCAGGATGTCCGGTGCTCGGTGTCCCCTCTTACACATTAGCGGTAGCATTTTCAAGGCTCTGAGGAGGGCTGCAACCAAGAAACTGGGGTTTTGATGGGGTTAATCTAGAGTCTCCAAACGTATTTGACCTCCAAGTGCTTTTATTGAAAAATGCCTGTTATCATCCCTGAAAACTGTTCCATGGAGGGTTATCTGTCCCTTTACCAAAAGAAACCCACAGAGCTTGGCTTCCTCTTGGAAGCCTTGGGGTTTCTCTGTGTCCACATGTCTATGCTCTGTGCCTAATTTATAAGGTCCCTGTAGGAATGGGGACCCCGGGTGCTGTGAAGGATACAGAGCAGGCATTCTCTAGCACCTTACGGATGGGGAAGGTGGGACCCAGGAGTGAGGGGGAGTTAGTGCGGGCGGCTCAGTTCATGGAGGCACCAGGACCCCAATCCAATTTCTCATTTTTCCCTTTTTCCAATGCCTCATGTTACCCCCTGCCCAAAGTTAACAGAGGCTCCACAAATTAAGACATAGAATGAGAGGCCACAGGGCAAGAGAGGATGAGCGTGGAGTGTGAAATCTTCAGATAGCAGTCTTGTCTGCCAATGAAGATTGAGCTGTATAGTTTCTTGGAGTGCCATGTTAAGAAGGACCCTGAAAACAAACAAACAAACAAACAAACACATGGGCTTCCTAGGTGGCGCAGTGGTTAAGAATCCGCCTGCCAATGCAGAGGTCACGGGTTCGATCCCAGCTCCAGGAAGATCCCACATGCTGCGGAGCAACTAAGCCCGTGTGCCAAAAAAAAAAAAAAAAGGACCCTGGACTCCATCTTGGTTCAGTAGGCAAGAGAATGACTTGCACTCACTTGATGCCCACTGTGTGCCAGGCATGTCACAGCAGTGAGTAACAGAAGGCCCTGTCCTCATGGAGCCACATTCTAGTAGATCGATGAGTGATGTCTGCCATGGGCACAAGAGGGGTGGTGTCTACAGACCTGTCCCATCTTTGCCATTCCTGCATTTGATGACTTCTGAGGGCCCTTCCAGCTCAGATGCTGCACAGCTATGAAAAAGCAGAGAGAGACAAACAATTTGATAGCCATTTAGAGGACTGAGGCATCCAGGGGCGTCTCTGGAGCGAGAGAGGCAAGCAGGGCACCTGGTTGCAGATCAGATGGGGACTCAGGGTATCATTCCCAAACTTGCTGCCAAGAAATGCTGGGGGATGGCCTCACTTTCCTCCTCTGAGAAATGGGATTCCACCAAGGTGTTCCATGAGGGCTCACTGCGGTTCCAGGAAGAATATATCTAATGGCTACCATTTGTGGCATGCTTATACTGTGTCTCGTAGGAACCCTTAAAGGAAGTGTAACAGCCCCGTTTTCAGATGAGAAAACAGACACCCATGAGAGCTAGGGAGTTTGCTTGTGGCCAGATCACCAGTGAATGGGAAGCCCAGTGGCGGCATCGAGGTCCGTCTGAGGTCAAAGCCTTTCCAACCAGCAGGCTGCACTGCCTCCCCATTCCAAGCAGCCCACCTGGACACAGGTGTCCAGCTGGTTCTGTGACCAGCACTTTCTAACTCATGTAGCCCCTACCCCACCCCACTCTGCAGACACAACAGCTTGTGGCTTGGGGGTCTGCTCCACTGTTTACTGGCTGTGCCAGGCATTCCAGGGCCCTACTACCTGGAGATCAGGGGTTGGGGTCTTGCCCCAGGGAGGGGGAGGCAGTAAAAGCACACTGGGACCCCTTCCCCAGTAATGTCTCCTCGTCTTTCCCCACTACCCTTTCCAGGGAGAGCCAGGCCTCGAGGGTGACAGTGGCCCTGCAGGGCCCGACGGGCTGAAGGTAAGTTTCCTTTTGGTGCAGAGTCTGGGGGAAGGGAATGTTCTGGAACTGCCTTCTCCTTTTCCCACTGCCCTCCCATCCAAGACCTAAGTTTTCCCCCAGAAGCACTGTGCTCCCATAGGCTCTGAGGTCAGCCCTCCAGCTCCCAGAGATAGCAGGATGGGTGGGGGTGAGCCCTGTCCAGGGCTCACCCCCTACCCTACTCAGGCAGGACCCGGGACCAGCCCCACCTTCCATTCCTCACTGCCGCCCTTCTCCTCGAAACTGCAGCTTCTCCTGGCTCAGGGTGGTACCTGAACCCCTGCTCTGTGCCAGACCCAGAACCAGCAGCTTTGATATCTATTATCTTCCAACCATCCTAAAAGATCAGGAGGACAATACTCACCACCCATGACCCAGAGCCACTGTTTACCAAGCACTAGTCACGTATGAATCAGGGGCCACTCTAAGCCCTTTGTATGTATCACCTCGATCAGTGCCATGGGCTAAATCTTGTCTTTGGATGAGGAAACTGAGACTCAGAGCGGTTAAGCAACTTGTCCAAGGACATACCGCTAGTAACTGGCACAGACAAGACCCAAGCCTCGGCTACCTCTCTGCACCATGCACCCACTCTAAAGGTGAAGAAACTGAGGCTCAGGCCAAGATGTATTTATCTGGAGTCTATGCTGTGAGTGGAGATTCCAAAATTCAAAGCCAGGCCTTGCTGGCACAGAAGCATGTGGGCCTAACTCAGCCCTGCTGTGTTCCGTGGATTCATCTGTCAGCCACAGATGCTGGGGCCTTAGACGGAGGAGCCAGGGCTCCCATGAACCCCAGGGCAGGTGGTCATCACTCCCTGACTTACCAGCCCCACCTCCAGCCCAGGCCCATCTCTGGCCTCCAGCCCTGGCCTAGCCCTGGACCATTAGGGGGGTTTTCCCCAGGGCTGATCTGTCAGCTGCCCAGCGCAGGATCCCAAGTGCCGCATCCCAGGATTCCGTTTGTCACCCACTGACTCTCCATGTGACCTCAGATAAGCACCCCTCTTCTCTGGGCCTCCATTGCCCCATCCCCAGACCTCCACCCCCATGGTTGCCCTGTGTCCAGGGCTTCCGCATCTCCCGGGATGCTTCTGTGACAAGCCCCTGGCTGGCTCCGCAGCTTCCTGTGTTTTGCTTGCAAGGTCGAGAGCGCCCCCTGTCTGCCATCCGTCTACCTTCTCTCACCTCCAATCCTGCTGCATCCTAGCGTAAAACTGGGTCTGGCTGGGGAGACCCAGAGCACCTGATGGCCTCTCCACATCCTTTGACAAGGGCCTGCATGAGTCGTGATGACGGTGATGATACACATCCTGGCTGAAATGCTGTGTGTACTCACCATGCTCGTGGCACCGGCCTCGAGAGCTTTACGTGAATTAACCCGTTCAATCTTCCCAGCAACCCTCAGAGCTGGATTCGCTACCATCCGCACTCGACAGATGAGGAAACCGAGGCACGAGGCAGGGGCCTCCTCCGCTTCTCAGCAGCCACCTTTCTTCTCCTTGGAATCATTGCTGAAGTGGGATGGGAGGGGGTCTTCCAGGCTTGGGCGCCTCACACAGTCCTTCCTGCTCACTGGTCGTGGCTCCTCGGCCCTGCTGCTTCCTCTCACTCCCTCCAAAGGCACTGCTACCCTAGACCTTGGGCCAGAGTAGTCAGGCAGATATATGGCATCTTCCTGGGTCCTCGCGTACATCCAGGAGAGAACCTGTTTCCTTTATGGTGTTTGTTCAAGCATCACCTCCAAGGTGAAAACAACCTCTTGGACATGCACAGCACTTTATAGTTTATGCTGATGATCTCTTTTGAGTTTGCTGACAGCGGCTGATGGTGGCAACATGGTGGTGATTCCTAGTAATAGCTAATGTTTATCCAGCGCTGGTGCACTGCGCGCTATGCCAAGCTGTCATTTACCTGGATTCTCCCTTTCACTCTCCACAGTAACCCTTTGGTGCTTAGTTTGCAAATGAGGAAACTTACCCAAGTCACAGAGCTATTGAGAGGTGGCAGCAAGATTTGAATCCAGGGGTGAGGGAGGTATTGTCCTCTGAGCAGAGGACCTTGGAATTAGAAGGAACTAGAACCCAAGGTCTCACCTGTACTCTGCCCTGGACTCACATGTGATATTGGGAAGTCTGTCCCTCTCTCTGGGCCTCAGTTTCCCCATCTGTAAATAGGAGGGTTGAGCTAGGCAACTTGTAAGGCTCCTCTGAGCAGTGACGGATGTCCTGGATTCTGGGATTCCCTCCCCCTCCCCCCAGAGCCCATTCTGCATGGGATCCACAAGGTCACCCACCCTAGCTGTGTGCGAGCCCAGGCTCCAGGGGTCTGGGTAGTCCCTGGAGCCAGCGGCCCTGCAGGGCCCAGGATGGGGCCCCTCACAGAAATCCAGCCCAGCCAGCGGAACAGGCTGCCTGCCTCCGAGAGCTAGGAGAGCAGGTGGCCAGCATGACAGGCCGGAAGGGGGATCCTAGAGCCCGGAGAGTCGGCAAGTGGGTCATCAGGGCCAGCCCCGTCTCCATGCCGGGCTGGGCTCGGAATCTGAGAATCTCAATGGGAAGGGACCTCAGGCACCAACCTGTCCGACCCTTTCCTGGTGCCCAGATCTGCTCTGCACTGGCCCACGCCTCAGCTTGGAGCTTCCCTCCCTCATCTGTGTCATCTCTGGACCCTTCTCACTGGGACGTCTGCCCGGACCAGAGCTAGAAACTGTCCCAGCAATCCTGCGTCCCGGCCGCCTACACCCAGAGCCCAGGCCCCAGTGGAACTGGCCTGCGGGCTGTGCTCTCAGCAGTCTGGTTCCCAGACTCCGGCTGCTTGCCCTGTACGTCCTGCGCTTTCCCCTGGATGCACACCAGTTTATCAGTGTCCCTCGTAAAGCGTGGCGCCGGAAGACAAAACTGGCAGAGACGCTCTCTGCCTCTCCAAGCCTGCTCCTCCACCCACCCCATCCTCCTACCTGTGGCTTCTCACCCTTTCCTGGGGGCCTCTATGTGCAGTCACAGCTCAGCCACCTGCAGACTGGCCACAGGCCCCTGCGGCCCTGCTTCTCCCCACACCCACTGCCCGTGCTGCACCCTCGCACCTGCTCTGCCCGTGGGGCCAAGGACAACAGCCTGTGCCCCATCCTGGCCCAGCCTAGCCTGCCGGCACACGGCCTGGAATGGCAAGTGCTATGTAAGCATTGACTGCCACCCACTCAACAGAGAGAATGTTCTGCAGCCAGTGAGAATTAGAACCATGAGGAGCAGACAGCAAAGGGAGCGCGTACTCACAGTAAATAGAGGAAGACATTAAAAAAAAAATAGATGGAAACATGCAGTCCAATTGGATTATGCCTTTAGAGCTAAATTTACTGATGAACTTCATTGCTTTGAAACAGTTGTTTCACTGCTCTGAGCCTGGTATATAGCAATCGAAATGATTACCTTTTACTTATTATTGTAAACTGTTTTGTGTAAGCAAGGGTTGAAAAGGCAACTCAGAAACATGGAAAAAGTTTGTTCCAAGAGGCAGAACCAGGTGAATTTTTCTTTTATAAAAATTTCCTTTAGCTTCTTGGGACTTCCCTGGCGGTCCAGTGGTTAGGACTCCGCACTTCCGCTGTAGGAGGCGCGGGTTTGATCCCTGGTCGGGGAACTAAGATCCCACATGCTGCGCAGGGTGCAGCCAAAAAAGTTAAAAAAAAAAATTTTTTTTTTTTTTAATTCTTTTAGCTTCGTAAGACTCTTGTCTTCCCAGTGTGTCTACAGGGTTGGGGAGAAATTGTCCTAGTCTCCCAACCTGTTTCTTTCCTGTAAACTCCATGGGGTGGGTGTGGTCAGGGGCCTCTCTTCTCTCTAAGCAGCTCCCTCCGTGGCCTAGGCGCAAACATCAGAAACTGTCCTGAGCTGCGTGCTGTCTGTGCCAGGCTGACCCTTTTGGCAGAACTGTCAGGGGAATCCAGGGGCTGGTTGGCTGTGGACATCCAAATGGAGCCCTGAGGTTTGGTGCCTCTGATGGACTTGGTGACTAATTTATTCTCCCTTTCTCTCTCTCTCCCCCTTCCTCATGCCTTTCCAACCCAGGGGGATAGGGGTGACCCCGGGCCGGATGGTGAACGTGGCGAGAAGGGCCAAGAGGGACTGAAGGGCGAGGATGGTCCCCCCGGCCCCCCAGGCATCACTGGCGTCCGGGTGAGTGTGCCCGGCTGCGTGCCAGCACTTGGGGCTCCTGGGTGAGGATAACATGAGTGCCTGTTCAGGCAGTTTGGTGGGAGATCTTTTTTTTTTTAATTTTTTTTAAGCTCTTTATTGGAATATAATTGCTTTACACTGTTGTGCCAGTTTTTGCTGTACAACAAAATGAATCAGCTGTATTTACACATATATCTCCATATCCCCTCCCTCCCGTGACTCGGGAGATCTTTTGACAGCAGCCCCTAAAGAGTTTTGTGCTGTGATCCTTCCCTTACCTGAGAGTTTTGCAGAGAACCAATCTGATCGTGTCCCTCCCTGGCCTAACTCTCCCACGCCTCCCGAGTGCCTGTAGGAATAACATCACTCTCCTTAGTCTGGCTGCTGTGCCCTACACAAAACTGGCCCCTGCTGACCTCATCCTGCCCAACCCCCACATTCAGCCACACTGAGTTTAGCAGGAAAGGCACTGGCCCAGTTCTCCATCAGCAGCTTGCTGTGTGACCTTTCACTTGCCCTTGCCCTCTCTGGGTCATACCCTTGGTATGATGAAGGATTTGAAAGAATGTGTGCTGAGATCATTTTGAGTTCCAGTGTTCCAGGGGCTCTTTCTTAGCGAGCTTTTGAGCATCATGATTGTGTAATGGGCAGCAACATGTGGCAGAAACAGCCCTGACCCAGAGTCCAAAGGCTGAGTTCTGGCTCGAGCACCCACTGTCATCGTGACTTTAGGTTCATCACTACCTGTCTCTGAGCCTTGGATGTTTTCATCTGAAGAGTTGATGAAACTTTGGGTAGGAAAGCACTTTATAAAATGCACCAGAAATATAAAAAATGATCTTATGAATTTGGAGGAGAAAGTGACTGGAAGTTGCTGGTGGTGGGGATGGTGATGATGATGGTGGGGATGATGATGGTGGTGGTATTGATGCTGGTGATGGTGATGGCAGTGGCAGTGGTGTGACAGTGGCAGTGGTGATGGGGATGGTAGTGGTAGCAGTGTTTATGTCTGTATTTTGCTGTCACTGCCAATTCTCACACACTGGAACTGGAAAGAGGTTCACTGGGGCCAGACTGAGTGTGTGTTGGGCAACAGAGGTGATGAGAGGCCTGTGTTTGAGTCTCTTTGGCACCAGGGCTGCAGACAAGAATCTCCCACTCTGTGGCCTGGAAACAGTGGAGGATTTAAAAATAGAATTTTATGAGCCATCAAGGCCTTTCCAGAAATACATCTATATGGATGGGAGCCCAGCAAGTGTCTTCATTCTGACCCCACAGCCTCACCCCACTGGATTCTCTAGCCCTTACTCAGGATTTCCCACACCACTGGGGTTGCTCCCAGCTGCAGAGGTGTGGGAAATCCTGGCTGGCAGCCCTGTCCTGGGGGAGACTCCTGTCTCCCTGGCCCTGTACTGAATTCTTTCACTAACTCACTTCTTCTTCTGACAAGGGATCAACCATTGCAATCACCTCCGTCCACTGGTAAATGTCACCAGCTCCTGTAATCATGACCACAATTGCCCAAACAGGGCCAGCGTAGGAAAAGGGATGTCCCAGAAAGTAAGAATACACATTTCATTCTACCTAGCTGGGTGACCCATTGACTGGGTCTTCATCTCCTTGAGCCTGTTTCCTGAGCTTTAACATGGAATAAATAATCCCTTCCTCCCAGCCCTGTGGCCAGAATTGGCTGAGCTATGATACAGAGTTTGGACACAGTGTCTGGCCCATGGTTGAGGCCGTGATGATTATTAGTATTTAATTACTGGAGGAGCAAAAGACCTTGAGATTGTCAAGTCCAATGCTGTCTGGTAGAAACAGAAGAGGAGCTATGTGTGTAATTTAAAATTTTCTAATAGCCATATTTTTAAAAAGTAAAAAGGAACAGGTGGATTTAATTTAAATAATATATTTAATAATATAAATATTATATTTAATACTACATAATATATCCAAAATACTAATATATCAACATGTAATCAATATAAAGAACTATTAATATAATATTTTGCATTTTTTTATACTGTCTTTGAAATCCAGTGTGTATTTATACTTAGAGCACATCTCAGTTCAGACGCTAAATTTTCACTGGAAATAGGAGGGTGAGTCAAAAATTACCCTCACCCAGGCTGTAGAATTTACAGAAGTTTTACTATAAACGGAGTGCGGATAATTTTTGACTCACCCTCGTACTTGATCTGTATTTAGATCTCATAAAACATACAGTTAAAAATGTAGATTCATATCCCAAGTTGTTCCAAAAATGCTAAAAGTTTTCCAGTCATTGAATTACCAGTTTTAAATTTTAAGTTAATTAAAATTTGATTAAAAATCCAGTTCCTCAGTCACAATAGCCACATTTCAAGTACCCAGTAACTATGTGTGGCTAGGGGCCACCATATTGGACAGTACAAGGCTGTTTCAAGACCTTTATATTACAGGTGGGGAAACTGAGGCACAGAGAAAGGGAGGGACTTTTTCGGGGTCACATGAAGACTCAAGCACCAGGATGCAGGGCAGTCTGTGCTTGGTCCTTCCAGGGCCACTGCTCTTCCTGCCCCTCCTCCATCACAATTAGTCAGTACTTCCTCTTAGAGTACAATGCCTATTCCAAGGTGAGATCATCACCTCCCTCATCCTACAGCATCTGCCTCTGTTAATGCAGCCAAAGGGATTAAATCAAACCAGCTCTTTAGTGCTTTCCAAGAACATAGATGTTTTTTCCCAGCTCCTTTTGGGGTTTGGGCCTTGTGGAGACTGTCCTCTGCAGGCAGTCTGGGTATCCCTTCCAGGCCAGGAACACTGCCTGCCCTATCCCCTACATCCCAACCCAGTGGGGCCTGGGCTCAGGACTCTCTTCTCTCACTCTTGCTCTCTCATCTCTCTTGTACTCCCTTGTGCACACTTTCACACACTCACTCACCCCCAGTGAACTGAGTTTCCCTGACAACTATGGAGACGGTTGGGCCTCCTGGGGCAGGGCAGGGGAGAGCAGCATTTTGGGATGCCTTTGGGGGAGGGGGCAGAGTGGCCTCTCAGAGGGCGTGGCCTGGGTGCCCCAGTGGGAGAGTAGGGAAGGGTGGCTGACCTTCCTGGCACAAAGGCCACTTCGAGGAGCCCCTCCAGCCTCCACCCCTGAGGTAGGGGTCCCTGTCAGTGGGACACAGCCTCAGGGATTGTCAGAAGTGACACACAGCATCTCAGAGATGAGGGCAGACCTAGGAAACCTCTCCCGCCTGCCTATCATCAGTGGGCATCCTGGACACGAAAGCAGACAGATATGCAGTTGAATCAGGGCTCTGCCTTGGAGCAGCAGGGCCCTGGGCAAGTCTGTTCACCTTTGGGAACCTAGGCTGTCACCATCTATGGGAGGGGGTCTGAATCGGACCTGAGGCTCCGGATGGCTAGGAGGGTGGGACAGTGCCTGGCATATGGAGAGGGCTCAGTGCAGAGAGCTGCTCCCATTGGGACAGCCTGGGCACCAGCAGTAACCATGACAACAGCAAATTATCAAGCACTTACTATGGACCAGACACCTTGCAAGCATGATACTGTATCACCAGGTTGAATCCTCAGCTCACATAAGACCACGGCCCACACTTTGCAAAGACGTAGATCACAGGAATGTGGTCACGCTCAAGGTCACATGGATATTGAGTTCAGAATCAACTTGAACCCAGGCGGTCTGCTTCCAGAGCGAGCCCTCTGATACTCTGTGGATCTGCCTCAATTTTCTCTCATTTCTCATCTTTCTCTCTCCTTCCCTCCTTTTCCTTTCAGGGTCCTGAAGGAAAACCAGGGAAGCAAGGCGAGAAGGGCTGGACGGGAGCCAAGGTAGGATTCCCCTCCCACCCCCTCCCTGTCCTGCTGGGACCCGCCATGTCCCTGCCCCCCACCCCCAGCTCCCGCCCTCCCCTCCCCTCTGCTGGGGCCCCGTGACAGCCTGTCTCTCCTCCCCTGCAGGGTGCCAAGGGCTACCAAGGACAGCTGGGTGAGATGGGCGTCCCTGGAGACCCTGGACCCCCTGGCACCCCAGGCCCTAAAGGGTCCCGGGGCAGCCTGGGACCAACGGTGAGAACTCTCTGGGTGGGTGGGGTGGGGGGTCAGGATGGAGCAGAGGGGGCCAAGGGCAGAGAGGAGAGTATCACCCACCTCAACTCTCAGCTAAACGCATATGTCCGCTGTCACAGCCACTTCTTTGGAATCATGGATCCCTTTGGGAACCTCCAGGAGCTACAGCCCCTCTCCCTGGAAAAGTACACACAACACATTACTTCTGGCAATGTGAAGGGGTGTGGGGGTCTTCTGAAGCCCTTGATAACCCCTTATTTTCAAGTCCTGCTATTGGGGTGTAGAGAAGGGACCAGATCCTTGGGAGTATTTTTATTGAACGAGGCGTTTTCCCATTGGAAATAGATTCATGAGGGTCAGGGTGAAGCAGCTGCACATCCCTGGGTGACTCTGAGGGTGGCCCAGCCCCTGAAGGAAGGGCCCCCGAGGGGTTTGACTGCTCTATCAGGAGGAAGGCCCAGCGGAGACGAGGGAGGAGCAGACAAGGGGGATGCAGTGTCTCTGAGCTGCCAGGGTGTGCCGACAAACAGCTGTGCTGCTTTGTAGCACCTGTAAGATTCCCTGGTGAAAATGCTCCCACGGCGGCTGATTTCAAGCTACCAACATGATGTCACTGAATGCAGACTTGGGAGGGGATGTGTAAGAGAGCTCCATCATCTGGTACCGTCGGTCCCGTAGCCACGGGCTCCACGTCCGCAGGAGGCCCTGGAACCCGTGCCCTGCAGATGCCGGATGCCCAGGGATGACTGTATTTCCGCCACACAGATTCAACAGATGGAAATAACCTCATGCGCATGGATGACAGGAAAATGTAGTAAAATAATTAGGAAGGGATGAGTTTTGAATATTTGTCTTGTTTGTTTTTAATATAACTGATTTATCTGTAAGTTCATATAATTTAATTTTTCATCATGGTTTTGTTCGATAATTGGCTCACAGAATTGGGGAAGATTTAGCAACTGGCTCTCATGAACCAGCGGCGCTGGCAGAAGGACGGGCTGGGGGGAGGAGGAGGGCTCTGGAGAGGAGGGGACAGGTGCCACTCGCTCTCCACCTCTCCCTCCGGCCTGGGTTCTGGGCAGCGTGGACATGCCAGGCCGCTGGGCTACACGGGGCTGGAGCCTGGGAGAGAGACAGCGCCCGCCTTCCTGTTGTGAGAGCCGCACGCGGTACCAACGTGGGTCTTCCCCTCTCGTAGGGTGCTCCGGGACGGATGGGGGCCCAAGGAGAACCGGGACTGGCTGGTTACGATGTAAGGAAATCTCACCTCCCCCTCTCTGGAACTCTGCCCTGCAGGCCTGGACTCAGGCCGCCCTGGCCACTGCCCCCACCTCCTCCAGGCTGGCCCTCGGGTCACTGCTGACGCGTGGTCTCCCTGGGTCCACAAACCAGGGTGGGGTCGAGGACCACCTGTGGGCCAGGCAGGGGCGGGGTGGACGGAGAGAGGTCTCCCCCAGTCCCTGGGCTCGCTGAGTCCTTCCGTCCCACGGCGGGTGCCGCGCACACCTCGTGTCTGAGCTTCACAGCTGCTCTCTGTGGACGGGACGGGTCTTAGCCCATTCTTGCCTCCAAGTTGGCCACCCTCCCCCCGCCTTAGAGGCGGCTGAGCCCAAACCATGTTACGCATCTGGGAGACGAGGCCTCAGAGAAGCACGGGGCTTGCTCAGAAAGGGAAACTGAGGCTCAGGGAGGCTAAAGAATGTGTGTGCAAGGCCTGACAGCTTAAGTTTGAAGGTGGGATCCAGTGTCTGAAACAGACACAGCAGGGAGAGGAGGAGACGGAGGGGGGAACTGGAGAGTGGGTGCTGGGAGCCCAAGGGAGGAATCTGCACTGGCATTTCTCACGCCGGCCTGGGGAAACCCGCTGAGGCAAGCATTTTGCCCCCTGCCCTGCCCCACCCTGGAGGACACGACCGGTTCTGGTCCCAGGTCTGCTCTATGATGGTGTGAACAGAGCCTTCAGCCAACCAAGCAGACACCCGTTAGAGGTGTGTCTGGGACCAACGTGGCATGTCTGGGAGGGCAGGGCTCAGAGAGGCACAGGGCCTGCTGAGAGTCACACAGCAAGTGGGGACAGAGCCAGGACCTGATCGCACAGCCCAGAGTGTCTGCATCTTTGAGTTCTTGTCCTTCCTCACCCGTCCTTCCCGACTCCTCCCTCCCCCGTGCTCTCATCTCCTGCCATCTTGTTTCCTGCAGGGACACAAAGGCATCATGGGACCCCTCGGACCTCCTGGACCAAAGGGCGAAAAGGTGGGTATCTGGTCCTGGGCGGCAGCTGCTTTCTCATACCCGGGGCTGGCGGGAGCGAGCCTCTGGGCCACTGTGGCTGCACTAGTGTGGGTTCATGGCAGGCTCACCCCTGCTCACGCCTTGGCCAGCCAAGAGGCCAGTGTCACCCCAGCCGTGGCCATTAGATCAGGAGCCATTAGACCCACATTCAGCACAGGTGTATTGGGTGTCGTCTCTGCCTGGCACCAGAACAGAAATGGACACAGTTCCTGCCTTCCTGGGGCTTCTGGTGGAGCAAGGGGAATGGACATTAGTCATGTAAAGATGCCATTCCATCATGCGTGTGAACGTGGGCAGTGAAGCCTCGCTCGTGAATGAGATCACTCAGCGAGAGCCAGGAGAGGGCTTAGGATGGAGAGTGAGAAGCACCGGCATTTTGAGGCCAGGAACCGCCCACGCGGAAGGAAGGCGTGGCCAGGTCCCACCCCTTGGCTCCAGATTTAATAGAGGACAGGAATTGGCAGGAGGATGCTTGCCGATCACCGTGCCCCGCCCCACTACGCAGGTGGGAATGTGGGAGCCCAGAGGTCTGAGGGTCATACCCAAGGCAGTGCCAAGCTGGCCCAGGACCCAAGTCCCTGAGTCCTACGTCAGTGGCTCTGAGCCCCTCCTCCCTTCCCTCTGTCTTCCCCTGTACGGCTCTGCTGGAACGGGCTCCTAGCAGGCACTGCCGTGTCTTTGCCCCTCTGCCCCAACCCTCCTTTCTTTTGCCAAGTCAGCTCCCCACCAACTACCTCCCGCTGTTGGGTGAATCACCCTGGCCTGGCTTGCTGTCCAGCTGGCCCCTTCCTCCTGCTTGGAGAAGAACAGCTCTGCAATCGGAGCGGGCCGCAGGCTCTGACCCATCCCACAGGAAGCTGCAGAAACTGTCACTCAGGACCCTGCGTCCCTCCGTGGCCCTCACGGTCTGCCAGGGCTGGCATAGGGGGGATTAACACGGAGACTGAAACAAGAGGGTGCCTCCACTCTGGGCCATCTGCAGCCCCAGAAGCAGTCCTTGTGGCTGCTGAGAATTGGACTCTAACCCCAAATCTGCCCTGAGTCTGCCTGGGCCTTGGGCAGGGCCCCAGGATTCCCCGAGCCTTGATCGCCTCATCTGTTAAGTGGGTGGGTACCTCGGGAACACGATGCTAAGCAGGACATCACATATATGTCAGTCGGATGTAATTTCTGACTTACAGGTGTTATTGTAAGTTCAGTCATTCACCTGCTAACCAACAGGTATTTATGGATTTATAATGATTTATTTAGTATGTTCTTGGCCCTGAGCTAGGGGTTGTGGAGTGATGCCCTAAAGAGCCTAAAAATAAAAATACTAACATGAATGAATAGCCAAGCAACCACAGCTGCGTGGAGCTTGGCGGGGGAGGAAGAGCAGTTTCCTGGGGGAGACCCCCGAAGAAAAGCTCCCTCCCCAGTATTTCTCCATGATCCTCACCATGACCCTGGCACAGAGGTATCATGGTTCCACTCCACGACACTCCAGGACTAGCTCAGGATCAGTGGGGAGTTGTGGCAGGACCAGGGTTCAGACTCTGTCTGATGCCATGCCTTGCTTTTCCAGCCAGAAACAGACACTTAGATGAGCCAATATATCGTTCAACTTGGAATTTCCCTGTGGGGCATGTGTCTGTTTAAAGAGATGGTGCCAGGGGTACTGGGGAGATGGGATAAGACCCTGAGAACCAGAAGAAAGGTGGGGGCTCCACCAGCTGTCGAGTGCTAAAAAATGGATCCCCAAACTTCAGCCACAATGTGGGGGGAGAGGGGAAAATCTGTATGTCTTTTTGGCCCAGACATCCCCTTGATTCTTGTCTGGCCTTGGTTAAGACCCTTCCTTCCTTGGGCCTCAGTTTATCCATCTGTAAAATGGGACTAATGGTCACAGCAGCATAGAGGTGCTATATGGATTTCATGAAACAGTGTATGAAACATACCTCATGAAGTGCCTGGGACATGGAACACACTAGGTGAATGCTGCCCCCTTCCCCGAAGACCCCCGATCCAGCTGTCTCCCTCCGCAGCAGGACAGAGCCCTGTACCAAAGAGCCAGAAAGAGTGGTCAGGGAGGAGAGGGAATCCCCTCTCCTTGGGCCAACCACCCCCTCCTCCCAGTTCCAACTGGTTCTAGGCCTTGGGCCGAGTCCCTCCTGCCTTCGGTCTCTGCCCACAGGAGCCACAGAGGCCCCGGGCCCAGGTGCACAGCCGCCAGCCCTGGGGACTGATTCGGGCCTGGGACAGGCTCCAGCCCCCAGGACGTCTCCCCTCTCTCCTGCCTCTCAGGCCTCTCCTTCAATCCCTGCCAACGGCGAGGGGGCTCGGAGGTGCCCTGGCTTGAGACCCTGCCCAGAATGCACCCTCGCGGGAGGTGATGCTAGTTGTCTGGGGCTGGAACATTCTGAGCCCTGAGGTTCTGCCACTCGCTGTTCTGCTTACACCTTTCTCATAGTTGGCACGCGGCGCCCAGCCATCTGTCCTGCCGGCGGACCAGGCCCCGAGGTGGCCTGCCATGGCCCAAGGACCTTGGCTCTAAACTCTGCTCCTCCGCCAGTCTCTCTGACCACCTCCATGCCACAAATCCTCCCTGCTGTTTCTGTTACCAACAACAGCAATATCTACTGAGCCCCTCCTCTGTGTGCTGAGAGCTTACTGTGCCTTTGCTCACTGAGTCCTCGGAGCAGCGCTGCGAGGCATGAGAACCCTGTTTTGCAGATAGGAAACTAACTTATGAACAAGACCTACAAGTTGGCCGACTGCTGACTGCCCCCTGGGGCAGCCCAAGGCCTTCTCTAGGGCTCCCATCAAGGGCAGGAGGTTCGTCCTGAAGCTGGTTCTCAGCCCACTTTCGCCCAGCAAGGGTCCGAGAAAGGAACTCTGTCATTGAGGGTTGAATGACCGAGCAGCTCACACCATCTCTTTGTGCCTCGATGTCCTCATCTGTAAAATGGGGAGAATACTATCACCCGCTTTGTAGGGTTGTTGCGGGGATTCAGTGAGTGCCTGTGTGTGGTCGTGCCCTTGCCCGCCCCTGCCAGCTGTTGAAATTATTGTCACTGCTGGCTGAGGACCATGCAGGGACTTCTGCATCATTTCACGGAATCCCCGCCACTTCCTATGGGTGTCACCATTGTCCCCTTCACCCCTCCTCACCCACCTTCTGCAGCTGAGAAAAAGCTCTGAGACAGGAAGGGACCCGCTGAAGGTCTGGGCAGCTGGTCCCCAGCAAAGCTGGCTGGGACCAAGGTCTCTGCTCAGCGACCCCATCTGACAGCCTGAGGGCATCGGCCTGGGGGTGTCCAGCAGTGGGGAGGGTAAAGAGCACTGTTCTGTGTTTTGCGTTCCTGGTTCCACTCCCAGGTCTGCCTTTGGTCCCACATCTGCCTCTTCCCTCTCTGGCCTCAGTCCTTCTGTCTGTAACCCTAAGTAGACTGGACTTCATCTCTGATGAAGGCCCTTTTGGCCTCAATGTGAAGTGCCTGGAATTCCCAATATTCACTCTCAGCAGGATGTTTATCCTAAAGCTGGTTTTGTGTCCACAGGGGGAGCAGGGCGAGGATGGCAAGGCCGAGGGGCCCCCCGGGCCACCTGGAGATCAGGTAAGATCCCCCCACTGTCTATCCAGTGGACCAATGCCAGGGTGGAGCCCCAGCCTGGTGGGGGGCGGGGAAGCTGAGCAGCGGTGAGGCTGCTCTGAGCTTCGCGGCGGTTTCGGCCTAGGAGGTTCAGGTGTGGCATCCCCTGCACCCAGTGGCCCATTTTTTGTTGTTGTCCTTGTCATTTAGGGCCCCGTGGGTGATCGAGGAGACCGTGGGGAACCAGGGGACCCTGGATACCCTGTAAGTATCAGAGCTCCTACCTGTTGGCAGCACTGAGAGTGTTATAAGAGGGCATTCCTTGGCCTCTCTTTCACGCAGCCTGGACCTAGAACAGCCTTTGCCGGGAAATCAGCCCATCCTTCCACCATTAGTGCTCAGGCTTTAAGCACAACACCCCCCGCCAAGGGCTCAGGGCATACTGAAAGGAGAAGGGTCCGAGATCTTTCCTGAGGGAGGAAGAGGAAGGGTGGGGGAGAGAGACCCCTTCCCTCCAAGAACCTCAATGTCTCCATCTGTGGCCGAGAACAGCCCTCCCCAAAGGAGCAGAGTGGGCAAGGCGCTGCGTGGCCACCAGGCCCTCTCTCCCAAGCTCCCCCTCCCCCACCAGCCCCCGAGGCTCTTCACCGCCCCACCTTCATCCTCCCTGGCAGGGTCATTATTTCACCCATTTTGCAGATGAGGAAGCTGAGGCTCAGGGGGACAGTGACACATGGCTAGGAAGAAGAAGGGCTTCCGGGGGGTTCTCTAGGCTGGAAGTTGCCCTGCCCCCTCACCAAGATGAGCCCCTCACCTGTCTCTCCTTGACTTCCAGGGACAGGAGGGTGTACAAGGCCTCCGTGGAAATCCAGGCCAGCAGGGCCAACCCGTGAGTGGTGCTTCCCGTGTCCTACCCCCCTCCTGCCCTGAGGCGGGTGGTGGAGGAGCAGTGGGGGAATTAAAGAACTGGGCCCTTTAGAGGGACCCTCCCTGCAGGAGGGCCTGGGGCAGCCCATTCTGGTTTCTCCTGCCCTGACCCTGGGGGCACCCCCAGAGCCTGCACCCCCAAACCCCTCCCCACCCCTCCCCCTCCAGGCGGAGACTGGCCACCCTCCCCAGGAGAGAATCCTGGGGCTGCCTTGCGTCATCTCACCTTGGTTTGCAGGGGCATCCGGGACCCCGGGGACGGCCGGGCCCCAAAGGATCAAAAGGGGAAGAGGTAAGAAGCCTGGATGCCCGCAGGGAAGTCAGGCCCTGGGAAGGGAGAGACTGGCCTAAGCACACAGCATGTGGGAGGCGGGCTGGGGGTGCGATGAGAAAGAGAGGGAAACCACCAGGGGGCGCCCTGCAGGGTGCGGTCCGGCCAAGATTCCTTCAGACAGCCTGAGCGAGGGGGGATGACCAGCCTCATTCTCAGGGCCTGCGGGAGGGAGACCACCTGTCAGGTCAGCCAGGGGGCTTTGAACCCACGGCAGTCAAGATTCAAAGCCAGCCTCTCTTTCCACCTTACCGTACTGTAGAAAGAGAGAAAGCTGGGAGAAGTGAAGGGAGGGGGTGTGGAGGGAGACACAGGGGTGGTGATGCTCATGGAGGAACCCAGAGGCAGAGGAGAGGAATTTCCTGCCTTGCACCCAGGGCTCCTGCATCTGCCTCAACTGAGGTTGGGCCAAGGCTGCCTTAACGCCCTCAACTTCCCCCCAGGTGTGCACCCCTCCACCCGCACCCCCACCCCCCACCCCTCAAGATATCCGCACCCACGAGGATCAAATGGACCAGCCCGCCATGGGCTCAGCTCCCACCAGGAAGTTGCCAATGCCCAGAGCCTCTGCACAGGGTTGGCAGTGAGGGCCCAGGGCCCAGAGCAGGCTCAGGGACAACACTGGCAGGTCCCAAGGCCAGCCTTGACCCTGGGCTTCCAGATTCAGATGACAAGGCCCAAGAAGTGGAGGGGCAGGGCCCAACCACAGGAAGGTCCCCTTTCCAGATCTCCTAGGGTTTTGCACCTCCCCCAGGAAGCCTCCATTATGTGCCCCTTGATTTTTCAGGGACCAAAGGGAAAGCAAGGCAAGGCTGGGGCACCTGGACGGAGGGGGATCCAGGTGAGTGACTCGCGGCTTCTCCTCTCCCACCCAGCTCCCTGCCCTCCCCAGAAGCCCTCACCAGCTTCTCATCTACCCCCAGGGCCTGCAGGGGCTGCCGGGGCCTCGGGGCGTGGTGGGGAGACAGGGCCCTGAGGGTGTCGCTGGACAAGATGGGCTGCCTGGCCAGGACGGTCAAGCAGGACAGCAGGTGAGCAGGACTTGGAGTTAACAGATGGTGTCTCCATTTGAGATGAGGTGTGTGTGTGGTGGGGTGTGGGGTCCCCTAGGTCATGGGCCAGGAGGAGCAGGTTTGGAAACTTAGATGGGCAGAAGCAGCATATCCAGAAGTTTCCTGCGAGGGCAATGGCCTCACCCCTTAGGACCTGGGACTATGGCCCTTCTCACTGTCTCTCCTCCACGCCAGCACCCAGATGGTCAGCCGCTGTCCAGTGCATAGAGCTTCAGGATTTTAAGATCTTTCCCCTCCCCACCCACAAATCCTCAAGTCCTCTTGTCCTGCTGGTCCAATCATCCTCACACACAAGTAGCATGACCTCCATCCCTGAGTTTGACCTCCAGCTCCCCCCAGGGTTCACCCAGGTTTTGAGTCATCCTGCCTCTTTAGCTGCCTATTTCCTAAAAGAGGAAAAATCCTCCTCTGCCCTCTTTCTTCACAGGGGGAGCAGGGAGACGATGGGGACCCTGGCCCCGTGGGCCCTGTTGGGAAGAGAGGAAATCCAGGTGTGGCTGGCTTGCCTGGAGCACAGGGGCCTCCAGGATTCAAGGTCAGACATTTGTTAATCCCCTTACCCCTCCTGCACCCTTTCTGCCTTGGTACTAACTGTAATGACACTGACCACAGTGCTGACACGGGCACCCATGTCGCAGGGCCTGTGTGAAAATGGTGTCTAATTTCTCCGGGGTCCCTCCCCGAGCTTGAACCTGACTTAAAGGATAGTTTATCCGGGGAGCTGTATTACTGCCCCCTGCCAGACCCTTGACACTGTCAACTGTTCGTTGAGTTGTCCATGGGCGCCCTCTTGTGGGCCTTTATGGAACAATGGATGTTGCTGGCTGCGGGGACCCTCCAAGCATCTTTTTAGAAAGCTTCCTTGAGTGGTGGGGGAGGCAGCCATGAGCCATTCTGAGCCCAGGGCTAGACACTGAAGGGAAGATTGAGATGAATGAATCGGACAGGGCTCTTACCCTCTCTGAGCTTGAGGTTTAGTTGGAGAGAGGTTGGAACCCTCCATGAAGACAGCAGGCAGAGGGAGACGTGGCCTTGGCCCACGGAGGATTTAAATGAGCAAGAAGGGACAGTGTGAGTGGGGGTGTGGAGGTAGGAACTGCCTGGTCTGTTGGCAAGAAACAAGAGGAGAGGCATGTGGAGTAGTGGACGGGAAGGGTGCCTTTGAATTCCAGAATAAGAAAAGAGACTTTCCTCTTAAGGAGACTGAGGTTTTGAGCACCCTTCCCCCACCCCCAGGCCTACACCTGTTATGCCAGCATCCAGAGATGTTAACCGACCCTGTGGAATCACTGTTCTGTCTCTCCAACCACCTTCCCCCTCTCCTAGAGTCGTTTTCTCCCGCTGACTGGTCATCTCCGTGTGTTTCTTTAAGGGTGAAAGTGGGTTACCCGGGCAGCTGGGTCCCCCTGGCAAACGAGGGACAGAAGGTGGAACAGGACTTCCTGGGAACCAGGGGGAGCCTGGATCCAAGGGCCAGCCGGTGAGTGAGCTCCAGGGAACATGTTCATACATGGGCATATACAATACTCAACGTTCACACAGGCACACACACAGACCCAGAAGCCACCTTCCTGCTCTGTGACAAGGGCAGAGCAGCACCCACTGTGGGGACTAGACACCATTCTGCTTCCCCTGAGTTGGGGGGTGGGGGGGTGGAAAAAAGCTGAGAAATGAGATATGAGTGCTCCCTTCAGAATGAGGAGAGGTGATCCCAACCAGAACCCTAAATAGCCTTAAATAGCCTTGTACCTATCAGAGAAATTGCATCTATAGTTTAAAAAACGTCTCACAAAGGCTCAGATGACTTCACTGGTAAATTAGAGTAATTGTTTACAGAAGAAAAAATACCAATTCTGTATAAGCTCTTCCAGAAAATTGAAGAGGAGGAATACTTCCCAACACATTCTATGAGGCTAGCATTACCCTGATGTCAATTTCAGACAAGACATTAGAAGAAAACTACAGACCAATATACCTCATAAGTATAGATACAAAAATTCTCAACACAATTTTAGAAAAATCAATCTGAGAATACATTAAAAGGAGAGTACATTAAGGTCAAGTGAGGTTTATCCCAGGAATGCATGGATGGTATAACATTTGAAAAAAAATCAATATAACAAACCGTATTAACAAACTAAAAAAAAAAATCCAATTAATTATCTCAATAGATGCAAGAAAAGTAATTGATAAAATCCAGCTCCATTTCTGATAAAAATTCTCAACAAACTTGGTATAGAAAAGAACTTCCTCAACTTGACAAAGACCATCCATGAAAAATCTATAGTTAACCTCGTACTTAATAGTGAATGACTGAATTCTTTCTCCCAAAGAGCAGAAATGAGTCAATGATATCTGTTCTCACCACTTCTATTCAACATTGCATTGGCAATTCTAGCCAATGCAGTAAGGCAAGAAAAATATAAGGCATTCATATCAAAATGGAAGAGGTGAAACTTTTCATTTGTAGATGAAATGAAGGTTTATGTAGAAAATCCAATAGAATCTTCAATAAGCTACTAGAATAAGTGAGTTTTAGCAAGATAGCAGAACACCCACCCGGTATACGCAAATGAATTGTATATGCTAGCAGTAAGCAATCGGAATTTGAAACCTAAAAGCAAACTATTTACAATAACATAAAAATATGAAATAGAGATACCTGACAGTAGGTGTGCAAGACATGTACACTGAAAAATTATAAAGTATTGTTTAGATAAACTGAGGAAGACCTAAATAAATGGGAGATATTTACTGTGGCTATGAGTCTAATGACTCAATATTGTTAAGATGTCAGTTTTCCTCACATTGGTCTATGGATTCAATGCAATCCCAATTAAAATCCCATCAGGCTTCTTTTGTAGAAAATAAAAAGCTGATTCTAAAATTTATTTGGAAACGCAAAAGACCTAAAATAACCAAAACAACTGGGAAAAAGAAGAGCAAAGTTGAAGGACTAACAGTAGTTGATTTCAAGACATAAAGTGGGGAGGTGGGTGGGAAGAATTGGGAGATTGGGATTGACACATATACACTGTTGATTCTAAGTATAAAATAGATAGCTAATGAGAAACTACTGTATAGCTCAGGGAATTCTACTTAATGCACTGTGGTGACCTAAATGGGAAGGAAATCCAAAAAAGAGGGGATATGTGTATATGTATAGCTGATTCATTTTACAGTACAGTAGAAACTAACACAACACTGTAAAGCAACTATACTCCAATAAAAATTAATTTAAAAGAAATAACTGGGAAAAAAAAGACATAAGCCTACAGTAATCAAGAAAGTATGATATTACCATAAATATACTAACGGATGAATAGAACAGAAAAAGTAATCCAGAAATATATTCATTCATATGCAGACAACTGACCTTTGACATAGGTGCAAAGGCAGTTCAGTGGATACAGACCAGTCTTTTCCAGCAATGGCTCCAGAGTAATTGGGTACCTCATACCATGTGCAAAAATTAACTCAGCATGGATCACAAACCTAAATATAAAATGTAAAATGTTAAAACTTCTAGAAGAAAGCATAGAAGAAAATCTTTGAGACATTGGGTTATAAAAAGATTTCCTAGATATGACATCAAAAGCATGATTTGTAAAAGAAAATTTGATAAATTGGACTTCATCAAAATTTAAAACTTATGTTTCTCAAAAGGACACTGTTAAGAGAATGAAAAGACACGCCACAAACTAGGAGAAAGTACAAATCATATCTGGTAAAGGATTTATATCTAGAATACATACAGAACGCTCAGACTCAATAGTAAGAAAATAAGCAGCCCAACTTAAAAATTTATGCAGGACTTCCCTGGTGGCACAGTGGTTAAGAATCCACCTGCCAATTGCGGGGGACATGGGTTTGACCCCTGGTCCGGGAAGATCATGCCACAGCGCAGCAGCCCGTGCATCACAACTACTGAAGCCCGCATGCCTAAAGCCTGTGCTCTGCAGCAAGGGAAGCGACCACAGTGAGAAGCCCGTGCACTGCAACAAAGGGTAGCCCCTGCTCGCCACAACTAGAGAAAGCCTGCGTGCAGCACCAAGACCCAATGCAGCCAAAAATAAATAAATCTTTAAAGAAATAAAAAATAATAAAAATTTACACAAAAGAGTTGAATAGACACTTAAAAGAAGATATACAGATGGCAAAAAGACATGAAAAGATCAGTATCATTAGTCATTAGGCAAATGCTCCTTAAAACCACAGTGAGGCGCTACTGCACACCTATTAGAATGGCGAAGCTTATAAAAGACTGATCACACCAAGTGTTGGCAAGGATGTAGAGCAATCGGAACTCTCACACTGTGCTAATAAGAATGTAAAATTGTACAACCACTCTGGAAAACAGTTGATCAACTTCTTTAACAGTTAAGCAAGAGGGGCTTCCTTGGTGGCGCAGAGGTTAAGAATCCGCCTGCCAGTGCAGGGGACATGGGTTCAATCCCTGCTCTGGAAAGATCCCACGTGCTGCGGAGCAACTAAGCCTGAGCCTGTGCTTTAGAGCCCATGAGCCACAACTATTGAGCCCACGTTCCACAACTACTGAAGCCTGCATGCCTAGAACCTGTGCTCTGCAACAAGAGAAGCCACTGTGATGAGAAGCCTGCACACCGCAACAGAGAGCAGCCCCTGCTCTCCACAACTAGAGAAAGCCTGCGCAGCAGCCGGGAAGACCCAACACAGCCAGTTAATAAATAAATAAATAAATAAATTTATCAAAAAAAAAGTTAAGCAAGAACCTACCACATAACTTAGGCCTCTGGAATCATACACCTCATCTGAATCGAGCACACTCCACAACATCTGTGTGACTTTGAGCAAGTTCCTGCCCTCTCTGAGACGTCGCTTCCTGGTCTGTGAACATGGCGTATTGTGTCTCCCCAGGCCAATGTGGGAACACGCATGGTGTGCACGTAGCAGGTCCTCAGCTTTTAGGGGTTACTTTGAGGGGCCCATTCCTTAATAGAGCCTTTGGGGGAATTCTCTGGAGATCCAGTGGCTAGGACTCCTTATACTGCAGGGGGCCCAGGTTTGATCCCTGGTCAGGGAACTAAGATCCCACCAGCCATGTGGCCAGGAAAAAAAAAACAGAGCCTCGGGATGGGTTGGGAAGTCCATAGCTCCTTCCATTCTCTTCCTTGAAGACCTGGGACAGGAGATCCTGAGTGTTCTATAACATCCCCCTTGGAATCCCTGTGCTGGCCTCCACTTTCCCATCTGACAGAAGCAACAGGCTCCTGCCCCCTCAGAGTCCAGGCTGTCCTGGCATCTGGTCTGTGAGCCGTTCACAGTCATCTGATCCCTTCGAAATGGAGTCACTGATATCCCTGCGAGGCAAGCCCAGGCGTCCTGCGTGACTGGCCATGCACCCTTGTCTTGGCCCCATTCACCCCATCTCATCCTGTTCTCCCCACAGGGTGACTCTGGTGAGATGGGATTCCCAGGAATGGCTGGCCTCTTTGGACCCAAGGTACAGATTCCTATTCCACACTATCCCTCTTGGGGTCCCGTCCATCCACCTACTTGTTCATTTATTCATTTGTTTATTCATTCAGTTATTCAGTATTCATTTATTCATTTATTAAAACAAGTAGTTTTTGAGCATTTGCGATGTGGGTTGGAACACAGCCAGACTCTAGCATGAACACCCCTGTCTCCCAGCACTCACATTCTAGCAGACCTGGGTTATAAGCCCAGCTCCACAATCTACCTGCTCTGTGCCTTAAGCAAGTTACTTGGTCTCTCCAAGCCTCAGTTTTCTCATCTATAAAATGGGTATAATAACAGCAAAGGGTTGTTACAATTAAGACCAGAGGCCCACACCATTTAGCACCGAGCCAGCACACTGGCACCTGCTTAATAATAGTGGACATTTGTTACTCTTCCTGGAGCCTCTCAGGTAAGGCATCTCTCAACAGGGAGGGCAAAGGTTATCCAGGCCCCAGGGGTGGCGGAACACTGGAGCCCTTGCCCAGTGCCCGCCCAGACACCAACAGCCCTTCCTCTGCCTCCCACAGGGCCCTCCAGGAGACATTGGCTTCAAAGGCATCCAGGGCCCACGGGGGCCTCCTGGCTTGATGGTGAGTCCCCTCCCTGTCTGGCCCAGCAGGGACAGTCGTCCAAGGCCCAAGGCTGGCCAGCCATCAGCTGGGTGGACGCCGCTCCCGCCCCTTCAGTTTCAAGCCCCTCTGCCCACAGTCTCCACTCCCATTTCCACGCCTTTGTTTATGCCGTTCCTGCCCGCTGAGCTACCGCCCTTCCCCTTCACTGCTCCTCTCCCCCACTGGCAGCCCACCCCAGGGCTCACAGGATGGGCTCAGGAGACGCGTGCTCTGGCCCTGCTTGAGGAGGTCTCCCTTCCATCCACTCGGGACGCTCGGGCTGCCGTCTACCTTCCTGCCCCTGTGACTGTATTCCCCAGGCCCCGGGACAAGGACACACAAGCCTTTCTCTCTCCTTTAGGGGAAGGAGGGCATCATTGGGCCCCTAGGAACCCTGGGACCTTCAGGACGCCAGGTATGTGTAGGGGGCTGGCCAGAAAGACTGCTGGGGCAAGACTGTCTCTGTGACCCACGGCCAGTCTGAGCCTCAGTTTCCCCATCTGGGAAATGGAACTTCCCCTCTGAACCCCCCTCTCACTGGGCCATGGTTTATTACAGGGTCTGAAGGGTGACAAAGGCAGCCGAGGGGACTTGGTGAGTGGATGGGCTGGGGGACGGTGGCGGGGGTGGGGCAGGGTTGGGCTGGGGCAGGGGGCGGCCACGGCTCAGCGTGGTCCTCTAACTCTCTCTCCCTGCTTCTGCCCCCCTTCCAGGGATTGCAAGGTCCGAGGGTGAGTGGGCTGGGGTGTGAGGGCTGCGGCGGGAGGGTAGTGGGAGGGGGGGGCGCCCTGGGTTCCCTTGCCCATGACCAGTCGTGTCCTCGGGCATTTTTGTTTCTCCCTCTGGGCCTCGGTCTGTGCCCGGGTCACCATTGTGCCTGGGTCTCAGGTGGGGGGATGCGGCTCCTTTGATCAGGACCTCACTGTTCTCCTTTTCCTCCAGGGTCCTCCCGGTCCCAGAGGGCAGCCCGGCCCACCGGTAGGTAGCTGGGTGCTCCTTGAATTGCAGGGCAGCAGGTGGGGTTCCTCTGAGTGAAACCCAAGGCTGTGCTGGCAGCCTTCACAGGACTGGCCCTGACGTCACAGGCCAGCCCAGGCCTCCGGGACAGTGTAGGACATTCCTGGTGGGGCCCAGGCAGAGACCAGCGTGGGGTTCTCTCATGCCCCGACAGCCCCTCCCGTCTCCCAACAGCCCCCGGGACTGTAGCGCCCAGTCCCCATCAGATACAGACGCAGCCTCTTCTTTTGCAGGGTCCTCCAGGGAGCCCTATCTACTCTGTAAGTTGGAGAACATTCTCTTTTGCCTACTTGGGGTGAGGCCTAGGGGGTGGTGTGGGGAGTGGGTGGCAGCAGACCTCTCTCTGGCCAAGGTGGCCCTGAACTGGGCCTAGGGCTGCCCAAGTCCTTTGCTGCTCCATCCTGGACCCTGGACCCTGAAACAGCAGGAGGATCCCTGGGCGGAGAGACAGCACACCTAGGCTTTAGTCAGAGGGCACCCCTGACTGTGAACCCAGGAAGACCTCCCACCGCTGGCTCTCGGGTCCTGTCGGTACTCTCTGTACAGATCCGCTGACAGCTCTTTAAGGTCTGGTACCGATTCTAACCTGTGTGTGTTGGGAAAGGGGGTTCCCCACACCAGCAAGCAGTTCTGGGGACACCAGCTGGGAGTCCTACAATTCGACTCCATGCTGACACTGTCTGCTTGGAGTCAGCATCAGATTCCACAGGCGGAGGCCTCAGTCCTCTCCACACCCCCCCCCACCCGCACCCTGGCCCTCAGCCCCCCTCCCCCTCTGCCCCACTGCAGACTTGCCAGTGGCAAATCCAGGTGTCACTGTGCTTCTAACCTACTGGCTATAAACCAGAGGTTCCTACCACGTCCTGCTCGGTTTCCATTTATTTGTTAGAGCGGTTCACAGAACTCAGAGATGACGTTTTACATATTAGGTTATGAGTTTATTATAAAAGGCTGTAACTCAGGAACAGCCAGCTGGAAGACGTGCATGGGGAAGAGGCATGAGCTTCCCTGTTCTCCCCGAATCTCCATGTGTTTGCCAACCTGGAAGCTCTCTGAACCCCATCCTTTTGGGATTTTATGAAGTCTTCATTACACAGACAAGATTAAGTCATTGGCCACTGGCAATCGATTCTACCTCCATCCCCTCTCCCCTCCTTGGAGGTTGTGGGGGCGGTAATTGAAAAGTTCCAACCCTCTGATCGCATGGTTGGTTCCACTGACCACCAGCCCCCATCCTTAGGCCCCTTATGAGCTTTCCAAAAGTCACCTCATTAACATAGCAAAAGATACCCTATCCCAGGAGATTCCAAGGGTTTTAGGGGCTCTGTACCAGAAACGGTATTAAGACCGAATATATATTTCTTATTGTAAATCACAATATCGCAGAGTCCTTCCAGCTCAGCTTCTGTGTCCAAAGAGGGTCGGGCAAGGTTGCAGGTCGGGCCCCTGTGTTCCTCCCTGGTGGGTACCTGGCCTATCTGGAAGCACGGTCCCCTCCCAAGCCCTCTGAGGAGTCCATCCCCATTTAACCACCTGTTAGGTGCAGGCCCCGACAGCGTCCCCAGGAATAGGGAGCAGGAGCCCTTGGGCCAAGAGCTGCTCGGAATCCCTATTCTTCTCCCCTCTCTGCTCCTTGCTGCCCTTCTCTCTGTCTCGTCCACAAACATGGACGGACAGCCCTGGCCTCTCCCTCCACGCACTCTCTAGTCCTTCTCATCAATAAGGACGCCGGCAAGGGGGAAGTGAAGAGATCTAGGGAAAAGCCTTTCCCCTCTAAAAAAATGGGAAATGAGAGGGTTTTGAATTTTTTTGAATAATACCTAATATTGAGTGCTTGTTTTATGCCAGACAGCATTAGAAGTGCTTTTCAGGAACTCCCCCCTGGTCCAGTGGTTAGAACTTTGAGCTTTCATTGCCAAGGGTGTGGGTTCAGTCCCTGAACAGAGAACTAGGATCCTACAGACCATGTGGCACAGCAAAAAAAAAAGAGAAAGAAAGAAAAGTACTTTTTACACATTAACTCATTTATTCCTCCCAACAGTTCTGAGAGAGTTTTATTATCATGCCCGTTATCAGGATGAGAGAACTGAGGCAAAGAGAGGTTAAGCAACTTGCCCAGATTGTGCAGTTAGTAAATAGCAAGGCTGGCATTTGAACTTGAGAAGTACCTCCAGAGTCCTGGCTCCAGACCCCGATCCTGGGCTTTACTCTCTGTCCGTTCCTCCCCCTCACTCTTTTCATGGAAAGACCGCGGCTATGCTTCTGGCAAGCCCAGTGCCGGGGCTGGAGCTTCAAGTGTATGTGAGACGATTACAGTGCAAGCCAAAGGGGAGACATGAGGACTGTGGGACTATAGAGAAAGGGGTCCATGCCCAACCTGGGGGCAGAAACATCAGGGAAGAGCTGCCATGGCAGCTGGCATCTCTAGGAGGAGCACAGGGCAGGGTTTCTCAGCTGTAGTGTTGCTGTGCATTTGGAACCAGATGATTCTTTGCTGTGAGGGGCTGTCCTGTGCATTGTAGGATATTTAGCAGCGTCCTGGCCTCCACCCACCACATGCCAGTAGCACCCCCTCCTCCAGTTGTGACAGCCCCTAAAATGTCGAGATATTGCCAAATGTCTCCTGGGGACAGCATCATCCCTGGGTGAGAACCACTGGAATAGTCGTTGGAAGGGTGGAGGGAGGGAAGAGGCGATGGGAGCAGCATGTGCAAAGGCCCAGTGGCTAGACAGAGCATGCTACTAAGAACTTAGAAGTACAATCGTGTGTCTGGTGCATGGAGCACATGTGGGAGAGAGAAGAGAGGCCGGGCCAGAGACCACAGCACTCAGGCCAGGTCTTGTCACCATGCTGAGGAGTTCAGGCTTAACCTTGAGGGTGTTGGAGTGCTATGGAGGTGCCTGGAGGAAGGGAGCAGAAGAGTCTGTTTGCAAGGGGAGGAGGAACAGAGTTCCACGGAAGTCACGCTATTGGCCACGATCGTTCTGGGGAAGGTGGGGTAAGAGGGCTCTCGCTCAGAACCTGGAGCACCCACTTGGTGTGTGTGTTGGGGGCGGTGGGGGGGGCAGGTGACATACCCTGTCTTCTTCCTGCACAGCAACAAGATGACCTTGGGGCAGCTTTCCAGACGTGGATGGACACTAGTGGAGCACTGAGAGCAGAGGTACCACCAGGGGCCCGGCCCACATGGGGTCCCTTCCTGGGGGAGACAGAAATGTTGGCCCATGTGTGGTCAGTGGCACACACTGCATGATTCATGGCCAGAGCAGGGGCCAAAAGAGGCCTGAGCCCTTTCACTTTCCTCCAGAGCCCTCTCCTCCTGAGTCAGGAGGAGATGCTCACCTGGGTCCAGAACCCACAGCACCTTCCATGGTTCAGTCCTACAGCCTGCCAGGAACAGGAAGCTTGTGGTCACTCCACAGGCTCTACTAGGACCCTGGCCAGTGATCATCTCAGCCCCAGGATACCAGGCTGAGCAGGGCCTCAGGTGTCCTTTAGTCGAGCCTGGTTTGCCTTCTTCCCATGATGGGGAACTCACTACCTCCCAGCTCAGACCTTCAGGCGTTTCCATTTGTCCCCTAAGCAGGATGCTGGGGAGAGGTGGTGCTGAGGTGGCTGTCTCAGGGCTCACGATCCAGGGGAAGGGTAGATGGAAAAGCCCGTTATCTTCCTTCCATTCTGGGGGGTCAGTGGAAAGTCCTTCACCAATCCCTTCCCGAGGGATTCAGGACCACTCCCTTGACTCCTCACGGGGAAGGCTCACTGGGGCCTTCCTGTTCTGCACAGAAACCAGGCTGACCCTCTACTCCTCAAGCCTCTAAGCTGTCTTGTCAGATCTGCCCCCACCCATCCCTGGTCCCCAGTTTCTTTATTTAAGTGGAGGGAGACCCAGGCATGCCCCCTGCTGGGAACTCAGATGTCTCCTCAGTAGCAAGAACCTGCAGCTGTAGAGGCTCGGACCTCGGGCCAAGCCAGGACCTCAAGGGCCCGATGGCCACCCTCTCTCCTCACGACAGGGTTACAGCCATCCGGACCGGCTGGTGCTGGACCAGGGAGGGGAGATCTTTAAAACCTTACACTACCTCAGCAACCTCATCCAGAGCATTAAGACACCCCTGGGCACCAAAGAGAACCCCGCCCGGGTCTGCCGGGACCTCATGGACTGTGAGCAGAAGATGGTGGATGGTATGAGGGCGTGTGGGGTCTCGAGCGAGGGCTTCCTGCCCCATAGGTGGGGCAGGTGGGGCAGGGGGTTCCGGGAGGAGCTGGGGGAGGTGATGCATTAGAGTCTTTGCTCAACTGAGCCAAGTTTCTGTCCATTTCCATGCAATGGGACAAGAGCTATGGCAGAAAAAGCCACCACGACCAGGAGGGGACCCCATCATAGCTTCCCTGGAGAGCCAGGATTCCCCCTTCCTGTCTGCACCTCATCCAACTCTCTTCTGTCTCTGGGAGTTGATGTGGTGCCGTGGAAGGACCACAGTTTTGGAGGCAGACAGACCTGAGTTCGAATGTCAGCCCTGCCTCTGACCAGCTCTGTGAGCTGGGCAAGCCACCCTTCTCTCCACTGTACAAGAAGGTGGACAGGTGGTTGGCTGTCCTACTCTTTCAGCTGTGGGGCCTTTGGCTCCCTTGGAAACCCAGAGGAGAAACCAGGTCCTAGCAGAAGTGCCTGGTTGATGGAGTAGAAGCCCTGACTCCCACCAAGCTCTAGGAGGATCACTAGCCTTTGTGGCAAAACCAGTCAATTAACGATCCCTAAATTGCTTGGGCAAGTGGCTCAGCCTCTCTCAACCTCAGTTGTCTCCTCTGTAAAATGGACACTTTCCAATAGCAACATGGGCCAGGGCTCCACCATGTGGCCCCTCCAGGGACTCTGTCAGCCGTGAGCTCTGCCCAGAGGGTTTCCTTCCATCTCTGCGGCTCACAGAATCCCTTTTCTGCTCCCCTTACCTGACTTCATGTCCAATTGGGGCTCAGTTGGTCACAAGGTGCGGGGTCCACCTTCAGAACCAAGCCCCGGGCTCCTCCTCACACACATACACACCCCATCCCATGCTGTCTGCAGGTACCTACTGGGTGGATCCAAACCTTGGCTGCTCGTCTGACACCATTGAAGTCTCCTGCAACTTCACACATGGTGGACAGACGTGTCTCAAGCCCATCACAGCCTCCAAGGTACCCATCTGCTCCCCAACCCCTGCTGGCTGGTCTTCTCTACGCACCACCCCCTGCCCCCTGCCCTGGACCACAGCCCACCCAGGTTTGGGACTGAGCCTTGACTGTCTTGCTACATGGCCTTGGGAAACTCTTTCTGAACTCCAGTTCCTCATCTGTACATTGGGGATGAATTGTTCTAAATCCATGTTTTCCAAACCCTTTCCAGTTGTGTGATGCTAATGGTTCTTTCTTCAAATAGAACTTTCTGCCTAATATCTAAAACAGTGTAGTTAGCCAAGCTGGCCTGGCTTGCACAACCAGGACCATCAGCACAAAATAAGTCAGTGTGATGCTCACCTGGGACATCTGTTCTTGGGTTGTGTATACAGATATGTAACTCACGTTCAGTGCCCACTTACCATGTGATGGTCTCTGGACTGGGAATTGTAGGTGGCCCAGGGCAACTCAAAAAAAACCACAGTGTGCAGTAGCAGTGGGACATAACCACTCCCCTGCCCAGGAAACCCCTCACTGGACAGTGGGTCTGCAGTTGCTGCAAGTCCTCCATACAGGGCAATTCACACTGCAGTGAAAGGGACCCCAGAGCCCACTTGCATCCCATCCCCAGCCCCCAGGGGAAGCTCCAGGAGGTACCTTGTGCTGACTATGTTAGACCAAGTGTTTGAGCATCTATAGGCAAGCCAACTGGTCAACAAGGCTTTGCTGGGTCCCCACCTGAGCAAGGCGCTGGGTTCAGCAGGAAACATGGCAGCCTCACTGCTACCCCCATAGCCAGAGCTCACAGTCCAGCAGGCCCTTTCCCTTCTGACTCTGAGGTTCAGGGGCTGTATGGCAAGCCCTCGTGGCAGAGGGGTGAGGCCAGAGTTGGCATCTGGGTTGGCAACATGACTGCCCATCTGAGTCGCCATCCCAACAGGAAAAATGAACCACAGTTACGTGCTGGTCTCAGCCTGCCAATAACCAAAGTTGTGGTTGGGGCAGCCCTTGTCGTTCCTGTTATGGTTGCAAAATGCCCTCCAGCAATAAGCATGAGGAAACAGAAAAAAAAAATGTAGGTTTCTTACTTACAGGACCTGGAGATTACACGGCACACCTGGAACCCACAGTGAGGTCTCTGGTAGAGAGAAAGAGGGACAGTGCATGGGCCTGGGGTTCTACTTTTATTGGAGGCAGGGGCTAGGATTTCACAGGCTCTCTCTTTATTGGTGAATTTAAAACACACGGGTGGAAATTTTAAGCATGGGAAGAGAAAAAACAAGTGGTCCAAATGGTCAGTTATTAAAATCAACCAGAGCTCTAAAACAAAGGAGCTTCAGTGTTAGGAGGTGGCTTGGCTCTTCCAGGGCCAGTTGTGAGGCTGGCAATGTGTTTACTGGAGATCGCTTTCTTTGAAGTGGATGCCTCAGCCATCAAAGCTTAAGTCAGGCACTTGCATCACAAAAAGAGAATCCCCAACTGTCAGGGCTTACGCTACAATCCACCCTGTGATGCCCTGTGTTATGAGATGCATAAAGTTCACCCTAGTAACTTAAGTGATCTGGTCATATCTCAGTCTATTTATGTCTCTCTCAAACTTGACATTCCAGTCAAAGCCTTGGTAATAACCAATGTTTCCAATTCTGTCCTGTTACAAGGAGAACAGATTCTTATTGAACTTATGAAAGTAACTATACTGCCATGAGAATAAGAATTTGAGAGCTTCTGAATTCTAGAAGGATCAGGTAGGAAGAAACAGAAATTGTTTCATCTTTGTTCACAAAGGTGTTCTTTACCAAATTGCTGTAAGTCATTGCTAGCATAAGGGAAAAGTTTTCCTCAGATGTGGAAACAGAAAATTAAAGAACTGGCAATGTTTCAAACAAAAGTCATAAAAAAATTATAATCATCCTCTTTAATTCATTCAGTCCTGTGTAATTGATCCTTGATCTTGATCTTTTGTTAGCAGTTTCATGAATCCAGTTTTCTTTAGAGTTCTGTAGATTCTTATGGTATGATTTAAAAGTTACCAGAAACCTGTACTTGTCAGAGTCCTTTCCATGAATCTCCTTGAAGATGAAGCACTTTTGCAAAGGCATCAGAGTAAAGCAATAGTTATAAATGACAAAAGACTGACAAAAGAATGACACTTTTAAATACCCATGGTTAAAGATCTGATGGGAGTTTATTATAATGCAGTTAACAAGGAAATTTGGTTATTTCTGTTACACATTGTATTTATTATTTCTATAACAACATTTTAAGATGATAACTGGAATTATGACAGATAACATTACAAATCAGACTTTTAGGGATTTCATATGATTTCTGGAACATTATATTAATAACATATATCCATTCAAGGATATCCGTAAAGAAGGTGTAGCGTTATTTCTTATTTAACGTTTCTCATGTGATTTAACATATCAAATAAGCATAATTAGTTTAATGTCTCTTTTTTTTTTTTTTTTAATAAGGAAAGAGAATGGATCTTTTGAGATGTACCAAGGATTCTCTGGAAAACCCCAAAAAGTACTTCCAGGTCAAGAAGACTTCATTTAGCACTTGCATTTAGGAAGCTTGTCAAAAATATCAAAGGTTTTGGACACTTGACTAAATAAAACCACAGATCCTTGTGAAAAAATGCTTAATTATCTAATAATTAGCCAAAGTGACAAAAGATTTTAAAAGCAAATACAGAAGATTACATAGTTGTGAGCAAAACTTAGCTCTTTTGATATTGAGAAGACTCAGTTGTCTAGGTAATTAAAGACCTGATTAAGACAACATGAAGCACAGGAAATTATTTTGATAAAACAGAAAATCTTTCCTTTCTAACCAGATTACTTAAAAGGTAAAGAAAAACCTTTCATAATCTCATAACAGGAGCAGACCAATACTTCAAGAAAACTTTGTCCTTTTAGCAGATGAGAGAAAATTACATAAGTATATTATTGATATTAAAGCTTATTTTTTAAAAAAAGACTCTTATAACAATCCAATTTTAGCCAACTTGACCATGCAAGGTAAAAATCTTTTTCTCTCTACTGATAATATGCTTAAACTACCTACAAGATCTTCATTAGACAGTGGACAAAGTCAGCCATCATCCCAAGCTAATTTTCTTTTGTAATAGAGATAATATGAATTTATTTGACTAGTAAACCCAGGAAAAGCTGTTTATCTGCAGCATATTTAATGCTGATAACTGTGAAGACATATCTATTTTAATTAAAACAAACTTAGACTAGCTTTTATTTACCAAAGATTGTCCCAGATCATGTGAACTTGAAAAACATTTGGATTAGTTTCTATATTTCTGAGGTTTTGTTTTTTTTTTTTTAAGATTGATTGATTGATTCTATTTTTGGCTACATTGGGTCTTTGTTGCTGAACATGGGCTTTCTCTAGTTGTGGCAAGTGGGGTCTATTCTTCATTGTGGTGCACTGGTTTTTCATTGCAGTAGCTTCTCTTGTTGCTGAGCATGGGCTCTAGGCATTCGGGCTTCAGTAGTTGTGGTGTGTGGGCTCAGTAGTTGTGGCATACGGGCTCTAGAGCTCCGTGGCATGTGGGATCATCCCAGTGCAGGGATCAAACCTGTGTCCCCTGCATTGGCGGGCGGATTCCCAACCACTGCGCCACCAGCGAAGCCCCTATTTCTGAGTTTTAGGGATACCTAATTCCTAAGCGCTCATTTTTAAGCCAATTAAACAGAACCCTTTTACAAATTAATTTTAGCGACACCATTCAGTGGTAGAGAGAGAAAAATATCACATATACATCCAGAGACTTACATAAACACACAGACAGACACTGAGACCCTACAGCTTCCATTCCAAAATTTTAGCCGTGAATCAGGTACAACAGTGTAAAACTCACTAGTTTATAAGTAGCATTTGACTCCAAATTGTGTCTGAGAGGCAGAACAAGTTAAAGTTACCTGCTCCGGTGGCTAATGCTTTTTACCAATATTTGTGGAGATGGCTTTTAAGATTTCTATGTGTTCTTGACAAGTAATCTTAAGGGGGCTGTGGACTAGATTTGGAGTAAGAGAGCTTTTATAGTAGTTTGTATTTTAAAAGGCCTCTTTCCCCCCCTCTTCTTTTTCCTTCAGCCTCAGGCAGTTGTGGGCAGGGTTTTAGTTAACTCCTGGGGTGTTTCCATTTCCAAGATTTCATCTTCAAGGGACAGAGAAAGAATGTAAATTTTCTTCTGGGAGTTTTAGTGCCTTTTGTATGGTTTTGGCAGTTCCAATAAAGTGTTGTAGTACTGCCCTGTAATTAGGGGAGTGTGCTATAAAAATAATTCTGAGTCAAATGGGGCCTCTTCAGAATTGAAAATGAAGAGGGGTCATCCAGATCACCACGACCATGGAAATGGTCAACCCGCTGGGCCATGCCGATTTTGCACAGCAGGAGGTGGGCCTCATCTTAATGTTTTCCATTCACTGTGAGCCTTAGCAGTGATCGCTGTGATGGAAGGATGCAACCATGCCAGGAATAAACATCCAGAAACAGGAAGGGCCCTGGTAGAATATCAGTGGCTCTAGGGACGTTCGCCTTCCCTGCTTCCTCATCCTAGATGCCTGGATAACCCGGTCAGCTTTTCCCTTGGCAGCAGAGTTCAGGGGAAAGCCAAGGGAGTTGAGGATCTTGGAGGAAACAAGCATATAGCCCGGATGGATCATTAAGAAAATTATGGATTTTCGGGTCTTTAGAGGTATTGGTCACTTGATGCATTTTGGCAGCTTTGAATAACAATTGAGAGCCTGTAACAAACAAAAAACCCCAAAATAGCCAATTAGCTCCCCTCTCTCCTTCCTGCTGCATGAAATCGTTAAGAAAAATTTGAATTTCATTTAAGGTACAGTTTTTAAACTCAGTTTCTACTTCTTGGTTTCCTCCTGTTATCTTAATCTGTTGTGTTGTTATGGGAAAATTTTGGATGATGTCACTGTGAACCATCTTCATAGCTGGCCACTTTCCTTCCCAGGACGTTCCAAAAGACCTCTCTGGGACTGAGGTCTACTTGCACTAGCATGATATGCACAGGGTCTTTGGGAAAAACCCTTAGGCTTCTAGAGTGTGATACCAGAGCCCTGGCATACTGGTACACCCCCAGGATACTTCCACAGGGTTTTGCATTTATCAAGGAGCTGGTGCACCTCCTCAGGGTTCTTAGGAGGTGCTGGCATTAGATGTTTAGAACATTTATATTTGCCCATTAATTTTTTTAGTAACATCACACCAGCGGTGGGACCCATCATATCCCATTGGGTCAGGGAGGAAGAACGACAGTCATGAGTGAAGTTTTGACACAGAGACCACAGATTTCTGTCGTGTTTTCCTTCTCGTGGTCCGTTAATTGTAAGGGCAATAGTGCAGTCCTGCCTGCTAAGCCAGTTATTGTGTGCTGGTCTCAGCCTATCAATAATCAGTGTTGTGGTTGGGCCAGCCCTTGCGGTTCTTATTACAGTTGCAAGATGCCCTTCAGCAATAACCCGCAGGAAACTTTGAAAAAATAGGTGTTTCTTATTTACAGGACCTGGAAATTACACAGCCCACCTGGGGCCACACAGCAAGGTCATGGGAGAGAGAGAGACATTGCATGGGCCAGGGGCCCTGCTTTTATTGGAGTTGGGGAGTGCTAGGGTTTTGCAGACTCATTCTTTATTGGTGAATTTAAAATCTAAGGGCCAGAATTTAAAGCATGGGGAAAGGAAAAACAAGTAGCCCAAATAGTCAGTTCTTGAAATCAATCCAGAGCTCTAAAACAAAGGCGCCTCAGTGCATGGAGGTGGCCTGGCTCTCCATCTAGTCCTGTGGCTGGCAAGATATTTCTTTGAGATAGTCTGTCTTTGAAGAGGATGCCTCTTTGAAGTGGGTGCCTCAGTGATCAAAGCTTAAGTCAGGCACTTGCATCACAAAAAAAGAGAAAACCCAGCTGTCAGGACTTACAGTGCAACCACTTAAGCCCTAAATCCTGCCCTATTATTTGCTGTCAGGTCTGCCTTTTCCAGTGGCACCCACCCCTCCCCACCGGGAGCTTGGGGCTTAGAAACTTGGGGCAGGCACGTCTCATTTCCTCTTCCTCTCTGGGCCTCGGATTCCCCGCTCAGCTCCAGAGACCTCCGCCATACAGTGCATGAGGACCCTCACAGCTCTGGCTGCAGTCAGGCAGACCTCGGTTCTTCCCCTTCCTTGTTACTCCTTGGCTGTGGGACTGACTCACGCAGATCTCAATTTTTCTGTCTTTCAAGTGAGCACAGCTCCGGGAGCGTGGCTGGGAATTGCTCACCAGGAAAGGGCCGATCCCTGGACCTTCCAGAGGAAGGTGAGGGATTCTGAGAGCTGTGGATAGCCACGCCCGACCCCGCCGCACTGCTGTGTCTCCTCCACAGGTGGAGTTTGCCATCAGCCGGGTCCAGATGAATTTTCTGCACCTGCTAAGCTCTGAGGTGACACAGCAAATCACCATCCACTGCCTTAACATGACCGTGTGGCAGGAGGGCACGGGGCAGACCCCAGCGAAGCAGGCTGTGCGCTTCCGGGCCTGGAACGGGCAGATCTTTGAAGCCGGGGGTCAGTTCAGGCCGGAAGTGTCAATGGATGGCTGCAAGGTAACTCTTGGGGTGCCTCACAGGCCCCTCATGCATAGACAGGTGGAAACATGTGTTCTTATATAATAACAATTTTATACCACATTAGTATGGTACGTATAATTTTTATCTTTGTGTAATAATTTTTTGGTAAGAGTTTTATAAAATTGCTTTTATTCACTTTCCTCCCTGGGAAAGTTCTGAGGGAAGATCTGGGCTAGTAGATGCTGTGCTTATTTGCAAGGCTGCTCATAGAAGGATATATTTCTACTCTTCTCGCTGCCCCTGCCCTCAGATTAATTTCTTCTTTTAACCTGGTTGTTTTCAGAGGCCAAAAACAGGGTGGGTTGTAGGGGAAGAAGGAGAGAGAAAGTCATCCAAAAAACCAGTTTCACGAAATTAAACAAAATCAGTAATCTCCAGTGTTACTGAGGACGTGGGGAAACCAATACTCTCACACAAAGCTATTTGGAAAAATTAAAAATAAATTGGTAGAGGTTTTCAGGACAGCAGTTACATATATATCTCCAAGACATATCCAAAGCCTTACAAATGTACCTATACTTTGATCCAGAAAAATCTACCTCTAGAATTTGTTCTAGGGTAAGAATGTGCACAAAAGTTTAGCTACGATGATATTCATGACGGCTTTACTTATAAGACTCAAAATAGTAGAAGCAATCTAAACGGACAAATACCGGTCATTGTGACAGTGAAATGTCACGTGGACATTAAAAATTGTGAAGAAAGATGAGGGGGAAATGCACGTGATATAAGGACCATGACGGATGTATGTGTACCCTTTTCCCTCAGGTCCAGGATGGCCGCTGGCATCAGACGCTATTCACCTTCCGGACCCAGGACCCCCAGCAGCTGCCCATTGTCAGTGTGGACAACCTCCCTCCTGCCTCATCAGGGAAGCAGTACCGCCTCGAAGTTGGACCTGCATGCTTCCTCTGACCTCTGACCTCCTGGTTCCTCTAGGCCTCGAGGGGGAGGGAAGAGGAGAAGGAGGCTAAGGGAGGGTACCTAGGGGCAGGTGGGCCCCTTAGGAGAGGCAGCTCACCTGCCCAAGGATCCTTGAGCAGACCCCAGCTGTTGTCTGCCCAGTAGAAGAGGCTGAGGGGTAGCGGGGCACGGGGTGTCGTTGGGAACAACTGATCCCAGCTGAGCCCCAAAGACCAACCAAAGAGCCGGCCAGAGCAAGCTGTGCCTGCAACCTGCCTGAGCCCCGTGGCCTGTCTCCCAGCTCTGTGGCCACCGCCTTCCCTGCCCAGCTTCCTGCCCAAAGAGCCCCACGTTCCAGCCAGCTTGAGGGAAGGGGGGCAGCTTGTCAGCTGGTCCCTGCCAGGGAGCTTTGATGTGCAATATTAGAGAGGAGACATGAAAAAAGGAGAAAAGGAAAGAAAGAAGTATATGTATTTTATTTAAACAAACACAAAGAAGGTGCGGTACTATTTTTTTTCACCTGGGAAAGAGGTGAGAAAGTGAGAGAGAGCAGCCGGGGGTGGGAAGTGATGGATGCCAAGAGAGAGAGGCGAGCTCCTCGGGGCTGGGGGTGCCCACGTCTGCTACCTCCCACTGTGAAATCGCTGGTGCTCACAATTGTCTCATAGTGTATGTGATTTTTTTTAAGGAAAAAAAAAAAACCCTATTTAAGATTCTGAAGGTGCTACCGTTTTTGCCACAGACTTTGAAGAAACATTTGGGTGTGGGGTATCATTCATGTTTTTCTCTCTCCTCCAAATGATAAAGTTTGGGGAATTTTTAAAATTTTCCTAGCATCACCCTGTGCTCATCAGGTAATCTGTTAAGCAGGGAGGGGAAGAAGGTAAAAGGAAAAAAAAAGCAAAGCAAAAAAAACAAAAACAAAAACCAACGAGAAACAGAAGTAGAAAAGATGTACCTTTTAACTTATGGACTTTGAAATATTTGTCCTCTGAAGGCAGGGGGAGGCCTGAGCATGAAGGATTTTAATTTGGCCTTTCTTGGTCCTGGAGGGAAGTTAGGCTTGTCTTGGAGGGTGTGATCCAGACTGAAGAGTCCTGACCTTGCAGCTTTGACCTTGAAGAAACCAATGAGGAGAATGGTACTGGGTCAGAGCTGGCCTTGGAGGTGGAATGTGAATATGGACGCATCTCATGAAGCCACAGACCATCCCCTAAGGTCCTCCCTTCCTGGAGCTTGTCCTTCCAAGATGCAGTCATCACTCCTGCTTTTTCATTGTCATTCAGTTCTGTAGAAAGCCAGCATCATTAGCTCCAAGTGTAAATGTGGGATGAGGAGAAAGGCTCATTAGGGGAATCTCAGAGTTCAGCGTGATTGTCCTGTGTCAGCGTACCAGTCAGCATCGGGTTGGATTTTGAGGTCATTTTAACTATGGAATTATTTTTATAGAAGGGGAAATTTTATGTAAAAGTCTATTTGTGTCTTTTTTTTTTTTTCTTTCTAAAGTTGTGTCTCTTTGGGAATTGGATTTGATTTTCACTATTTAATACCTCACTCTGGCCCCCCCCCCCAGCTTCCTGTCTCTCTCCTCTGCCCCACCCCCACGCTCCCCGCTCCCCGGAAGTGTGTTTTTGTAGCAGCTCGGGCCTTATCTCAGCGCTCGGTCTCCCCAGCCTCCAGTCTCCACCTGGCCTCTGTCCTGGTGTCTGTCTTGTTCTTGGGTTTCTCCGCTGTCCTTGTTCATGTCTCTGTCCACATGTCAATGTGTTAAAACCCAAGTGGGTTCCGTTTCTCCTTTTCCCTTCTGGATTTTAAATAAATATTTAAGACTGAGGCAATGGAATGACACATCTGTGGCCGTGTGCTTCTTTGAAAAGGCCGCAGGGTAGTTTCTGGCAGGGCTGGGGGGTCAGAGGAAGAGGCTCAGAGGATGCCCTGTTTGTCCTGCTCCCCCCAAAGAAGGGGGGGGCAGGGAGAGATACGACACCTTGGAGGCGGGGGCCCTAAAAGTGAAGGAGTGGGTCCCCTAAGGTCCCATTGGCTACTGTGCACAAACCTGGTGGCTTAAAACAGCAGAAAGGCCTTCTCTCCCTGTTCTGGAAGCTGGAAGTGTGCTGGAGGCTATAAATCTAAGTGTTGGCAGGGCCACAATCCCTCCCACGCCTCTAGGGGAGGTTCCTTACACGGTCCTGAGGCCCCAGGTGGTCCCTGTCTAGCAGGGCAGCACCTCAGTCTCGGCCTCTGTAGTCACATGACACTCTCCCTGTGTATCTCTAATCCCATGTATTTCTAAGGACACCAGTCATATTGGATGAAGGCCCACCCCAATGACCTCATCTTAACTTGATTACATCTGCAAAGACCCTATTTCCAAATAAGGCTGTCTTCACAGGTAACAGGGAAGCATATCTTTCGTGGGGACACAATTCAACCCATAACATGCAAGGAGGAGGTATATCGAGGTTAAGGAGCAACTCTTTTTTTTTTTTTTTTTTAGCATGGTAAAATACAACATAAAACTGACCATTAATGACATTTAGCACATTCACAATGTCAGGTAACCATCACCACCGTCTAGTTCAGAAACAGGAGGAATGGGGCGGGGCACAACCATTAAAAGAATAACATAGCCTGAGGACAGCACATAAACTGATTAGAGGGACTTCCTAGGTGGCACAGTGGTTAAGCATCCGCCTGCCAATGCAGCCAATGCAGGGGCCATGGGTTTGATCCCTGCTCTAGGAAGGTACCACGTGCTGCAGAGCAACGAAGCCCGTGTGCCGCCACTACTCAAGCTCACGTGTCTAGAGCCTGGCAACAAGAGAAGCCACCACAATGAGGAGCCGGCGCACCACCATGTAGAGTAGCCTCCACTCACTGCAGCTAGAGAAAGCCCATGTGCAACAATGAAGACCCAACACAGCCAATACATAAATAAGTAAATAAATAAATTTATCCAACAAAAAAAATAAAACTGATTAGAACTAACTGGATCCAAGATGGAGGAAGATTTGACTTGCAGTGGACCGTGAGCCTCATTATGTGCTCATTGTAATACGTTAGCATAAGCTAAGTGATCCATGCACCAGCTATGTGACAGTTCTGAGGCCAACCATTGAAGATCAAAAAGTGGGCAGTGGCCAACTCCTGGAAATCTCTGCCCCTCCTCCCAGATACTTGGGATAATCGTCCTCCTCATTGACCTATGAAATTACCCAACCCATGAAAACTAACCATGCTATATTTTGGCGCCATTCTCACCTTCTGAGATGGCCCACACTCTGTCTGCGGAGTGTGTTTCTCTAAACAAATCCATTTCTTAACTATCACTTTGTGTCTCACTGAATTCTTTCTGTGATGAGACATCAAGAACCTGAGCTTCATTAACTCCTGAGACCAGGTGTGTGATCTCAGTTAAAAGACCATGGGTTCAAGTCCCAATTTGGATTTAGGCCGGTTTCAAGTCCCAACACATGGATTCAAGTCCCAACACATGGGTTCAAGTCCCAGCACATGGGTTCAAGTCCCAATCAGAGTTACACGGTTTCTGTTCCAGAACATTTCCATGACCCCAAAAAGAAACTCCATACCCATGAAGCCATCACTCGCCACCTCCCCCCCCCCAGCTCCTGCCCCTGGAGGACCACTGATCTGCTTTCTGTCGATGGCTTTGCCTACTATGGATATTTCATGTAAGTGGAATCATACAATATATGACCTTTTGTGAATGACTGCTTTCATTTAGCATGTTTTCAAGGTTCATGCTTGTTGTAGCATGGATCAGTGCTGCATTCTTTTTTATGACTGAATACTATTTCACTGCATGGGTAGACCAGATTTCTTTTATCCATGCATCCAGTGATGACATGCGGGTTGTTTCCATCTTTTGGCAATTACGATTAGTGCTTCAATATGAAGAATTCTTACCTGTGAGATTCTTGAGAGAGGCCCCAACGACATCTGCTTTAGAAAAAGTGAGTGAGAATCCAGAAGACAGAGTTAGCCAGAGTTATTAAATAAATATACAGGACACCCAGATAAATTTGAATTTCAGATAAACAATAAGTACGTTTTTAGCAATAAGTATGTCCCATTCAATATTTGGGACATACTTATACCTCCTGGACCTGAAACCCATATCTCCTGACTCTTGGTTCAGAGTACCAAGAGTACTTCTTTAGTGTGTTCCTCCTCCCCTGGGACATTGGAGAAATCAGAACTTTTCTGTCCTTCTCATCTAGGAGAAAAAACAAATTACGAGCAGTTGAACTCACATCCAGGATATTATGTTTTCAAAACTAGCTGTAAGTTTCCAGGTCATCAGTCCACAGGCAGCTGGGGCTTCTCTACCTTCCCCACCCTGGCATCTACCCCAGACTGTGAGCCTCGGGAGCCGCTGCCCTGTGGTGGCTCCAAGACTTCCATCCATGGAGCCCAGGATTAGCGGTCTGGAAAGGTTTGGAGATTCCCACGCCCCAGGTACACCCTCTTGTTTGACAAAGAGGGCAACTGAAGTCCAGGGAAGTACCCGAAGTCACCCGGTGAGGCCAAGGCAAAGCTGTGATTCAGCCCCAAGACTGTTGACAGCAGTGTTATATGCAGTAGACCAGTGGTGCTCAACGTGGCCCCCTGGGATTAGCAATGCCAAGAGCTGGTGACCAACACAAAATTTTCAGCCCCCTCCTAAACCTACTGAATCACAAACCCAAGGATGGGGCCCTGCAATGTGTGTTTTAACGAGCCTTCCTGAAGATTCTAGTACAGGCTCAAGTCCCAAGAACCACAGCCCACACGATTTCCTTAATCTGGAAAATAACTTTCCAACACTGGAAAAGAAAAAAAAAAAAACTTGGAAATGAGATGAGAATGTTCTTTTCATTTCTTTGACTGACAATTAATCAAAAATGAAATTGAGGCAGCATGGCCCATTTCCTGAATCATTGCCTGAGGTCTGCTAGATATCACCACCCATAAAGAATTTGCCCAGATGTTCTATCATGCTTCCCATTTTACAGATGGGAAAATTCAATCTCTTTAATGTCTGTTTTCCCCATAGGAAGCTCTGTGAGGGCAAAAGATGTAGCTTGTCCTCTGCTGTAGCCACAGAGCATAGCATGTCAAAGGCACTCAATCTTGTGCAAGGACTCCCCACAAGAACTCCCATTTTTATTTCCTTGACACATGTTTGTCAGTAGCACCTTCTTTGTGTCAAGCCACGTGTGGCAACTGGGGTTGTGATGGATCTGAGAGCTTGTCTGAGGGGCTCTGAGTCTGGTGGAGGCAGCTAGAGAGGTTGGACCTTGTGTGGTTAAGGGTTAGGAGAGCAGGGAGCAGGAGGCTAGATGTGAGGGCAGGGAAGCAGGAAAGGGCCACCACGGATGATGCAATCTCAGCTTGGGGAGGACAGTCAGGAGGTGACACTGTATTAAACAAGGTCCCAGAGAAACAGAACCAATACAGTGTGTGTGTGTGTGTGTGTCTGTGTGTGTGTGTGTGTGAGAGAGAGAGAGACATTTATTATAAGAAGCTGGCTCACATGATTATGTTGGCTGGTGAGTGCCAAGATCTGCAGGGTGAACTGGCCAACTCCAGACCCAGGAGAGCTGATGGTGTAGTTCTAATCCAAAGGCTGGCAGGCTCAGGACCAAGGAAGAACCAGTGTTTCAGTTCATGTCCAAAATCAGGAAAAGACTGATATCCATCTCAAGCAGTCAGGCAGTAGGAATTCTCTCTTACTTGGCCTTTTGATTTTATTCAGGCCCTCAACAGATTAGATGTGGCCCACCCATACGCAGGAGGGCAATCTACTTTACTCAGTCTATGCATTCAATTGTTAATCTCATCCAAAATACTCCCACAGACACACCCAGAATGTTGAGCCAAATAGCTGGGTACCCCATGGCTCAGTTAAGTCAACACGTAAAATTAACCATCAGAAGCCGAGGCTGAGAGAGAGTGAGTAAACGTTAGCCGGACGGGGAAGAGCACTGGGAGAAAAGCAGACCGCACCTAAAGGTAGCACCGCATATTTGGGGAGGAGTAAGCAGTTCAAAGCAGTGCCACAGGGTCAGGTCTGGGGAAGCCTGGGGTCCTAGGCTGGGAACAGGACAAGCCACAGGTTTGCACAGGAGAGCAGGGTTTGTGTTGGCCAGGCTGAGTTTGTGCTGTGATGGGCCACCGGAGTGGAGCTGTCCAGGGGCAGCTGGCTGAGCTGGGAGGACAGGAAAGAGGTCTGCGCCCCAGTCAGAGCTCCAGAGAGTCAACAGCTTTGAAGATATGGAAGGCGAGAGAGTCGTGAAGAAGGGCCAGAGGGGAAAGAGAAGAGGGGCTGTGTTAAAACCATGATGCTCTATTCCAGGAGGCCTCTGTGACCTGGCTGAGGAAGCTGCTGAAGCTGGGCCAGCTCATTCCCAGCAAGGGCAGGTAGGACTTTGTCAGGGACAAAAGGCAGCTCTTCCCGAGCTCGCAGCCTCTGAAATTCCCAATCTCCCATTGCACCTCCCAGTGTCTGGAAACAGCCAGGGTGGACTTCCCAGGGGAAACCCCAGTCCTGTGTTTGCTCTGTTCATGGTGAATCAAGCCGTGGCAGGGGGACAGCCACATCTCACGATGACCAGAAGCCTGGCGCTGGGAAAATAAGAGAGGGCAAGAAGGGGAGAGGCTGGCAGATGGATTGTGGTCTCAGCTTCCCGCCTGTGACATGGCCTTGGGCGGGTCATTCTCTCTCTCTGGGCCTCCGTTTATCCCCCAGCAAAATGGGAGTGACATGCCCTTCCCTGTTTGCCAACCACAGACTGGGCTATTGTTCTATAACTGTTGGATGAACCAGGTGAAATTGAATGGTATTCAGCTGGTTTTTGGCCTATAAAATCCACAGTTTCACAGACTCATAGACATAGAGAACAGACTTGTCGTTGCCAAGGGGGAGGTGGGGAGGAAGAAGAAAGGACTGGGAGTTTGGGGTTGGTTGGCACAAACTATTACATTTAGAATGGATAAACTATATATATAGTCCTAATATATAGCACAGGGAACTATATTCAATATCCTGTGACAAGCCATAGTGGAAAAGAAAATTAAAAAAGGATGTATTTATGTGTATAACTGAGTCACTTTGCCATACAGCAGAGATTGGCACAACACTGTAAATCAACTACACTTCAATAAAAATAAATAAGTAAATAAATAATTTAAAATCCACAGTTTCATATGGTTCAACCCCTAATAGCACTTTCCAAAATAAAGGCGTCTACAGTATCATGTGCACTTTCTGTGAACCAGGAGCCATGTTGAGTTTGATCCGTGTTCATCTCATACACAACAACTGGAGGCATGTGTTATTGCCCTGGCTCTTCCGACTAGAAAACTAAAGTCCAGAGAGGTTACATAAGTTGCCCAAGATCACAAAACAGGATTTGAATTTGAGCAAATATTTTTTGGTATTTCCTCAGCCCAGATACAAAGTTCCTAATTTGGACTCTTTGCTCTGCCAGTGTATTCTTGTGGTCACAAGATAAGATCACGAATTAGTTGTCAGACACACAGCTCACCCCTGGCCTTGTATAAAATGTCCAGAAATATGTATAAAGTGGCTTTCTCAGAAAGTGAACCATTTCAAAATGGTCCATTTCCCTGATTATCAAAACCTGACCTTTTCACCATGTCACCTTACCCCTGTGGGCCATTGGTTTTCTCATGTATCTAATAGGGAAAATACCCTATTTTCCTGAATCTAATATAGACATAGTTTTGCATTTTGATGTCTTTAGAAGTGGGATGAACCCTGTAATCACTGAAGTATTGATATAATACAGGAGTCTGTCTTTCCTTCCTCACCACCACAGCTTGTCATTAAACAGATGGTGATGTTTATTATAATAGGAAGACCCTTAGAAGCAAGTTTGTTTCATCTAATATTTAGTTCATCTAGATGTGAACTGACTGAATATGCATAACAATCCAAAGAAGTGGAGTTTATTAGTATTATCCCCATTTTACAGGTAGGGAAATGGAGGCACAGAGAAGTTAGGTAACTTGCCCAAGGTTGCACAGTTAGCAAGTGGTAATACCAGGACAATTCTTCACCAGCATCCTACACTACCCTGATTGCTTTTCTGTCTCTTTCCTGCAAAACTTCTCTTGACATTGTGCCAGGGACAGATGGAGAGGCAGGCTGGGAAGGGCTGCTCAAGACCTCAATTCATGGAGGTACTAAAGCATCCTTGAAATGTAAGAGGATAGAGAAAATTGTACTGTGTCAGGGTGAGTGCTGGGTGTGCTTGGAGAAACTACTTGGACAGCCTCTTGTGAGGAAAGTGAAAACCAGACCCCCAAGGGGAAGCCTGAGGATGAGGACCACTCACTCCTTCCTAGGGGAGGCACTCCACTTATTGTCAGGGAAAACTTTCATTTCTCTCTCCTCTGCTCACTGTACTCCTGGCTACCCAGTGTGTGTGTGCTTTCTCCCACACCAAGCAATTCTCTGGCTCTCCAGACACCAATTGGGTGTCTTACAATTCAGTTCAGTTCTGACACTGTTACCAAACAAAACTTGGGTCTACTTGCTCCATATGCAGCAAAGCCAATCTACTGACACCAGGTTGTGGTGAAGTAAACCCCAGCATTTATTGCAGGCCCCAAGCAAGGAGAATGGGTAGCTCATGCTCAAAAGACTGGAACTCCTCGATGGCTTTCAGAAAGTGTTAGGGGAGAGGGTCATAGGATGCATGATCAGCTCATGGACCTTCTTCTGACTGGTTGGTGGTGAGGTAACAGGTGGATGTTTCAGGAATCTTGATCATCCACCTTCTGGTTCCAACTAGTTTGGGGTCTACATGCTTGTGGTCAGCACGTAGTCCCCATCCTCCACCTGGGTGCAGTTCGCAGTTTCTGCAAACAACTCAAAGATATGCATCCGATTTTTATCTACATCCCTTCAGGAGGGACTAGGAGTCCTGTGACTCTGTGGTCCTGATCATTAACTGCTTGAGCCTCCTCCTTGGAACTAGGGGAAGGCTTAGGAAGGTTTTCTTCAGCAAACAAGAAACAGGACATGAAGGGGCTTTTGTACCAGGAAGACACTGCAGGGTCCAGCTCAGTTTCAATCACCCCCCCTTTTTTTTGTTGCTCCTCAGTCCTGAGGGGAACTGGGGCTGGACAAGAAAGGACATAAAATTTTGAATAGAGAGATTAACCATAAACTCAGTAAGGTAACTCGGTTCTAGGGGGACTCAGGTTCAACGCGAACCAGGGTTAGCATCAGATCCTGCAGGTTAAGGGCTCCGTCCCACAAGACTGTCCCCATTTCAGATGCTAATCACAAGTCCAGGTTGTCACCTGTGCTTCCGACTGACCAGCTACAACAGAGGTTCCCACAACCCTCTCTTCGGATTTGGTCATTTACTAGAACGGCTCACAGAACTCAGGGAAATTGTTTACTTACTAGATTACCACTTTAGTATAAAAGGATACAGTTTAGGAACAGTCAGATAGCAAGGAGGCATAGGGCAAGGTATGTGGCAAAGGGCACGGAGCTTCCATGCCCTCTTTGGATCAGCCACCTACTCAGCACCTCCACATGTTCCCCAAGCTGGAAGCTCTCCAAACTCCGTCATTTGGGACTTTACTGAAAGCATCATTATGTGAGCATGGTTGATTAAATCATCGGTCATCATTAGTGACCAAGTCAATCTCCAGCACCAGTTCCCTTCCCAGAGGTGAGGGGGTGGCGCTGGGAGTTCCAACCCTCCAATCACAAGGTTGGTTCCCCTAGTAACCAGCCCCCATCCTGAGGGTATCCAAGAGCCCCCAGTCAAGAGACATCTCGTTAGCACACAGAAAGACAAGTACCCCTTTGGAGAGCCCCAGAGTTTTATGAGCTATGTGCCAGGAAATGGAGGTAGAGACCAAGTATATATTTCTTATTACAGTATGTCCCCTACATACGAATGAGTTCTGTTCCAAGAGTGCATTCATACGTCCAATTTGTTCATAAGTTCAACAAAATTAGCCCAGGTACCCAGCTAACACAATCGATTATATAGTACTGTACTGTAATAGGTTTATAATACTTCTCATGCAAATAATACATAAAAAACAAACACAAAAAATAAACATTTTTAATCTTACAGTACAGTACCTTGAAAAGTACAGTAGTACAGTGCAGCAGCTGGCATACAGGGGCTGGCATGGAGTGAACAGGCAAAAAGAGTTACTGACGGGAGGAGGGAGAGGCGGTGGGAGGTGGTTGAGCTGGAGGATCACCAGCAACAGGAGACGGAGGGCGAGCTGCAATGTCCCTCACGCCTGGCGCTGATGGAACACACGCTCACACCTTTGAGAGTTCACAACTCAAAGGTTTGTGTGGAGGGGACTTACCGTATATCATACTCACTGTGTGTGGTTTTGCTTCAGGAGGCATGCAGGTTAGGCCAGACCTGAAGTGCTCTGGACAAAAGAAGGACTGAGTCCTGTTCTTTACTGGCTCTCCCTGTTCACCTTTCTCCCACATAGGTGACCCCGGCATTTCTGCCCATGAACAAAGGCCAACGGACCATTGGTCTAAATAAACATTATAAATCAAAAGTTTTTTATTATTATTTTTTGTTTTAATTAATTAATTAATTTGGCTGCATCAGGTCTTAGTTGCGGCATGTAGGATCTTCATTGCAGCATGCGGAATCTTCACTGAGGTGCTCGGGCTCTCTAACGGTGGCTCGCAGGCTCCGGAGCGCACGGGTTCAGTAGTGGTGGCACGTGGGCTTTGTTCCCCCACGGCATGTGAGATCTTAGTTCCCCGACCAGGGATCGAACCCACGTCCCTGCATTGGGAAGAGAATTCTTAACCACTGGACCACCAGGGAAGTCCCTATAAATCCAAAGTTTTTAAATAAAGCTGACTCTTTACAATTTAAGTGCTGGAAATTTAATCAATGGATTAAATCTTGTTCAAAAATTTTGTAAAGCTGTAAGTTATTCACAATGCAAGCGCTCAACCTCTAGCTGCTGATGTCGAGAGTCAGATTCATGCCTAATGTGTGTTACATCTACCTATTCACGAATTTAAGAGGAATATGAATGATTTCATATTACAAAATGTTTCTCAGCTACCATGTGCAACTCTTACAAATACCACCTATTGCTAATACAGGAGGGCTTCCCCAACCACACTTTGCAAAAAACCAAAAAAATGGATTCTTGGTACTGTGGAGAAGCAAGAGCTGGTGTGGCAAGAACTTACTGCCTTTATGCTGAGAGGGAAGAATGAGAAAGGTAATTAATTTGCCTTTTCTCTTTCTGTTGGCAAATACAAGTTCGTATGCCCCATGCACAGTGAGGCCAAACTGAAATGTCAGAGTTTGGAGCAAAGAAAGGTTTACTTATAGAGGAGGTGTCAACACGGAAGATGGGAGCTCTAGACTTGTGTCGAATCCATCTTGTTAGCTGGCCGGGGCACAAGGTTTGTAAAGGCAAGAAGGGTAAACGGGCGAGGGTCTTAGGGTGCGTGATCAGCTCATGGACCTTCTGATTGGTTGGTGGTGAGGTAACAGGGATGTTTCAGGAATCTCCATCATCAACCTTCTGGTTCCAACTAGTTTGAGGTCTCTGTGCTTGTGGTCAGGATGTAGTCCCCATCCTCCACTGGGGTTGGAGTCTTAGTTTCTGCAAACAACTCAAAGATATGCATCCAATTATTAATCTACATCCCTTCAGGAGGGACTAGGAGTCTGGATCTCTATTGTCCTAATCATTAACTGCTTGAACTAGTTCTTTGGAACTCAGAGAAGGCCTAGGAGACTAAATCCTCCCCCACTGCTTTTTTCTTTCTATAAACAAGAAACAGAGGGGGTTTGTTTGTTTGTTTGTTTGTTTGTTTGTTTGTTTGTTTTAACCAGGGAGGGCCCCGCAGGGTCCTGCTCAGTTTCATTACCTCTAAGTCCACTCATATCCTCCCTGAACTCTGAAGTGGTGTCTGTCTTCTGTATCGGCAGTAGCATCACCCACAAAGCCTCAGGACATTTGGATACAGCATTTGATATTTCAAGGAGAGAGTACAAAGAAAGTTCTCTCATGGCCCTTGGCAGTCCAATTGCCAAGGCAACCACTGATCTGATTTCTACCATTATAATTAATTTTGGCTGTTCTAGAACTTCATATAAATGGAATCATCCAGTCCATGCACTATTGAGTCTGGCTTCTTTTGTTCAGCATGATGTTTCTGAGATGCATTCGTGTTGTTACACGTATCCTAGTTCATTTCGTTTTGTTACCAAGTCGTATTCCTTTGTATGAAAATGCCACAGTTTGTTTTTCAATTTTCCTGTTGACAGATATCTGAATTGTTTCTAGTTTGGGAGCTATTATATTTATTTATTTATTTATTTATTTAAGGCACAATTTTATTTTATTTCATTAAAAAAATTTTTTTTCCAGATCTTTATTGGAGTATAATTGCTTTACACTGTTGTGCTAGTTTCTGCTGTACAGCAAAGTGAATCAGCTGTATTTATACATATATCCCCATATCCCCTCCCTCTTGAGCCTCCCTCCCCCTTCCCTATCCCACCCCATCTAGGTCATCACCAAGCATTAAGTTGATCTTCCTGTGTTATGAAGTTGGGGGGCAATTTTAAGCATTGCTAAAGTCTTGTACTTTAAAGACATATGCTTTTCTGTCTCTTGAAAGAAATTTGGACGCTCTCTGACATATCATCAGAAGAAAAATCACAATGTAAAATGCTATAGACAACTATATTTCCATAAAGCTGGAAAAAATAAAATAAAATGCTGTAGATATAAAGAGAGGATGTGCTTAAGCAAGTTAGAAATCCAAGAAGTGAATGAAAAGTTATGCATCCATTCCAGTTACAACTGCTGGCCACACTGACACATGAAAAAGTAGTCAAAATACATGAAATAAATATGAATACAAAATCGTAAGCATAGCATAAATAATACTTTTGTAAAGTATTTATTTATACGAATAAAGATTCAACGCCATCTTGCAGAAATGCAAACGGGCAGTGGGATCATTTATTCCGTGGTGCACACTGAGTGTCCACTACTTGCTAAGCACTGTTCCAGGACTGGGAATATACGGGTGAAAAGAGAGGCAAGCTCCCTGCTCATCTAGCAGGGGGTGGAGACAACACAGAGAGAATTTCCTGTTTTAGATGCTGAGAGGTGGTTCAAGCAATACATGTACTGGAAATAGACCTTCAACTCAGAAGCCACTTTCTTTTGGAAATGGTCCTGCCTCCAGGTGGGGGCCCCTCTGGACTTTTGCTCTTCCACACTTGTCCCCACACTCAGCTGGAACTGACCCCACCTTTGCCCGCACCTCCCACCCCTAAACCCCTCCCCCACGCATTCCCCCCATACCCCACGCTTGCTCGCCTGGGAGCTCTGTAAGTTGCGCTCACCACTGGATTTATGGCTGGGTCCTTCTCAAGTCTTGAGGCTTAGTAGGACAGGAATTGAATGAAAACAGGAGTGTTTGCTTACAGCCTTCTCTATCAACATCACATTAACTAATATCACTCCAGCCCACACTCACCTTGGCTTTGAACAGCCAGACCTTTGGACCCTTGTAACCCCTCCAGGTCAGGGACCCAAATTAGACCTGAGCTTGCAGATTTTACCTACAGCTGGCTTTGTGGGAAGGAGGGGAGGTTTTGTGTAAGGCATTTCCCAAGAACTTGCCTGATTGTGTCACAGCTGGGCCCGAGGGCCCCGCCCACAGCTGTTTTAAAGGTCACCGGTCCCCTCCCCTCCAGCCACCAGTTTGCCTGGCTACAGGTGCCTCCTGGTCTCAGCATGGCGCTGCTCTGGGCTCTTGCTGTCCTGAGCCTCCTTCCTCTGCTGGACGCCCAGAACCCTGAGTGCGCCAACTTGACAGCAGTGGCAGCCATCACCAATGCCACCCTGGACAAGGTGAGTGCCCGAGTCCCTGAGTGCTGTGGGCAGCTGCTTCCGTCTCTGGGCTTCGCTTTGCCCTCCCGATGCCATCCTTTTCTCTCCTGGCTCCTGGGGTGAAATTTTGACCAGCTTCTGGAGGCATTTCTCTGCCTCCAAACTCAGGTGCCTCATTGCAAGGTCCCTCAGCCAGGAACAATTCTGTACTGGGCAAGGAGGGGCTGCCCAGGGGTGGGGGTGGGGGTGTGAGGGGAGGTGCCTGGTCCTCCAAGCGAGCTCTTGCACGTGCACTCGTCACCCGGGGCCCCAGTCTCCTTGTTCGCAAAATGAGGGACGAGATCTGCTGAGTCTTGTCCCAGCTGACTATCAAGGATTCGGCTCCAGCCTCCATCACCAGTTCCTGGCCTCTCCCCAGCTCTCTGGCAAGTGGTTTTATATCGGCTCGGCCTTCCGGAACCCAGAGTACAATGAGACGGCTAGATTGATCCAGGCAGGTTTCTTTTACTTTGAGCCCAAGCACGCGGAGGACAAGATAATTCTGAGACAGTACCAGACCATGTGAGACCCCACACGCCAACTCACCCACAGCCCCAGCGTCTGGCTTCCGCTCCCAGCTGCAGAAAAACCTTGAGCGAGTGCATGTTCCCTCCTGGCCTCAGCCTTCCCATTGATGGACTAGGTGGGGAGGCGTGGGGGGCATTGACTTTAATTGCCACCTGCCTCTTGGCCCTCAGTGACTGTGATGGGTGATTGTTCACATCTCCTTGACCATCTTACTGCTTTTCTCCCCTCTTCTGTCTGGCTGTAGAGGGAACAAGTGCATCTACAACTTCACCTCCCTGACGGTCTATCGTGAGAATGGGACCATGTCTGTGTTTGGTGAGGGCCAGCCCCCAGCGGGAGGGCTGCTGTGTGGAGTGGGGAGATGGTGGTTGTCCAGCCTAAAGAAGGGGGCCCGGGCGAAGGCCCTGAGGGCTTTGAACACGGAGAACACCTGAGAACACGGCCCACCTCTTGTATCTCTGTGGTCCCAGTGCCTGAACACAGCAAATAATCCTTAATAACTGCCAACATCTGGGGGCTCCTACCATGTGTCAGGTACTGTTTGAAGTGCTTTACATGGATTAATCCCCTTAATGCTCACAAACAACCCCAGGAGGACATTACAGGGCTCAGATGAGGAAATGGAGAAACAGTTGTCAGGTAGTTTCCTCAAGGTCACACAGCTTGTAACTAAAACTAGGATCTAAACCCCAGGCTGGCTCCAGTCCTACCTCTCCGTCAACTACTCCTTATCTTCTGGGAGCTAAAGGTGGGAGCCTGTGTTGGGCGGGTAGTGACGTCACCCACTTCCCCACCATCCCTGCAGACAGGGCACCCAGTAGGAGCACACAAATGCCTACGGAATTGAATGGACACGACTTTGCAGCCCCGAGGCTTCTGAGCCTGATTTCCTCATCTGTAAAATGGGGAGAAAGGCTCTCACCGCCATGGTGCACGTGAGGCTCCTACGGTTCCACATAGAGGAGGAGCGAGGGACCAGTGGCCTAAGGAAACCCCTGGTCTTCACCGATTAGCTGTGGCCCTGGGCACACCCAGGTCCCTCGCCTGTGAGATGGGAATTATTGTGCTGCCCGCATGGTCTCACCAGAGGCTTTCTCCTCTAGAGTCGGGCAGAGAACACTTTGCTGACCTGCTGCTCACCAAGCACCCCAAGACCTTCATGCTTGCCGCCTCTTGGAAGGGCAAGAAGAACATGGGGCTGTCCTTCTACGGTAGACACCCCAAACTCCCACTCCACCCAGGACCACCACTCCTCGGGCCGGACCCCCAGAACCCCAGCCCTCCCTGGCCTCCCACTTAGGCCCCCCAGCATCCTTACTCAGCCCCACTGCTCCGTCCTGTAGCTGACAAGCCGGAGGTGACCCAGGAGGAGAAGAAGGAGTTCCTTGATACGATCAAGTGCATAGGCATACACGAGTCAGAAATCATATACATCGATGAGAAAAAGGTAAGTGCAAGAGAGACTGGGCGGTGCCCGCCCTGAGGGTGGTGCCACCTTGGGCAGCCTCAGAGGCTCAGAGAGGGAAGCTGTCAGTCAGAGCTGCACAGCAAGGCAGGATATCCTGTTTAAGTGCCTGCCTCGCTGCAGGGGCCCCGGAGGGTGGATGAGTGCCAGGGAGGGAAAAGTTACTGGGAAACCAGAGAGGAAGCCCAGAGCAGGTGGGGAGGATTGGAAAGGCTAACAGGAGGGGAAGAGCATAGCCAAGCTGCGGCAAACTTGGGAGAGACACACACACGGGGAATGATCGTTTACATCTCCCTGTTGCATCCCAGGCCCTAGAAGACAGGGAAATGGGGAATCGGTCTTGCGGTGTTTGGTGTCACCCAAACTACAAGTCCAGGACCACCGTCCCGATTTTTGCTGTTGCTGAGCATTATTTGTATGATCTTCTTAATACTTTCCTTTAAACCTGTGTTCAATGAAAGGCTTTACGTGGTCTTGTCCTGTGCAATAACATCTGCAATGACAGAGCTGATGAGCAGGTTACACTTTTTTGGATGTACATGAAATACTTTCATGATTATTAAAATAAAAATGTCTCCATCTGTCTGCCACCAGAGGTCATTTCCCGCAACCATCAGTGGCACGAATCATCCCCCACTTTTGGGAGCCCTGGGAAAGGGCGTATGAACACAGGCACTGGAGCGGGTCCCGTGGCCAGTAGCCTGCTGCCTCCGTCTACTGGCTGCGGGGCCTGAGGCCACAGGCCACGCTGAGCCTCCCTCTCATCATCTTCAAGATGGTGTGAGGAATCCAGGAGGTCAACAGAAGGGCACGGCAGGTCATGAGTGTTCAGACATGCCAGTTGTTAAGGGTTTGAGACTCCGTTTCAGAGGTGAAGAAGCCGAGACTCAGAGAAAGAGAGTGACTCACCAGGGTCAGCCAGCAGAAGCCCTGCTTGGGCTGGAGCCACAGTCCAGAGCTCATCCCCCGCTTCCTCCAGAAGACCCCCTCCCTCCCCCGATCACGCGCTGTCTTCTCCCACCAGGATCAGTGTGGGCCACTGCATAAGCAGCACGAGGAGGAAAGGAAGAAGGAAAAGGAAGAGTCCTAGCATTGGATCAGGACCTTGGGGACTCTGGGGGCCCATCCGCAGCCCCTGCTCACCCTGTGTAGCTCAGCTCTTTCCCTCGGTTGCATCAATAAAGCTTCTGCTTTGGTACAGTCAGCTTGTCATTTGCGTGTTCATTTGTTCATTCCTTCGTTCATCTTGTGTCCACCTCAGTTGAGCCCCAGCTGACCACCGTCCTGAGCTGACCCCTGGTTGGAAGGGCCCTTGCTACCATCCCCAGCACGTGCACCAGGATGGATGGCTATACGCACTGAGGGCTGTGGGAGCCCAGCATGGGGAAGGGTCCTTCTCCAGTGGGGAAGTTGGGGAAGGCTACCTGGCAGGGGCATCTGAACCACTCTAGAAAGATGAGGAGCTTGATAACACCTGCTGTTCCCGCTGCAAGCCGAAGATCTGTTTAAGAAACACTGAGGCAGGACTTCCTAGGTGTGCCACAACTATTGAGCTTGCGTTCTAGAGCCCACGAGCCACAACTATTGAGCCCATGTGCCACAACTACTGAAGCCCACATGCCTAGGGGCTGTGCTCCGCAACAAGAGAAGCCACGGCAGTGAGGTGCCCGCGCACCACAACGAAGAGCAGCCCCCGCTCACCGCAACTAGAGAAAGCCCGCGTGCAGCAGCAAAGACCCAACACAGCCAATAAATAAATAAATGAATTTATAAAAAAAGAAAGAAACACTGAAGCAGAGACCCCTGAGTCAGTGTTTAGGTAGATAGAGGGCCGTGAGGACTCAGGAGTGTGGTGCCAAGCACAAGGGCCCTTACTTCAGGTGTCACCCTGGCCATCTGGGGCGACAGGTTGAGAGGGGCCAGGCCAGAAGCCAGAAGACCCGTACGGGGGCTGCTGAGAGCATCCTGGAAGAGGCGAGTGTATGGGTCAGGGCAGGGCCAGGATGGGGAAGACTTGGAGGACTCGGGGCCAGGCCAGAGGGGCTGTCTGTCTCCATGAGGTGTCCCCAGAGTGCCCACCTGACACCCAGGTGGGAGACAGGATGTCTCTCGAATCCAGCCATCTCGCAAATGTGTTTGGAGCCCTCCCCAGGAGGCCACATCCAAGGCTGGCCCGCTTAGAGGCATAAAGAGGACTGAGCGTCTGGAGCCGGGAGTCCAGCAAGGAAGGCTGGTCTCCGTCCAGACCCAAGGGCTTTGTGATGGTCACGTGAGGGAAGCAGGACCACACGGGTGTCAGAGAAGTTGGGCTGAATGATTTGAGTAATTCTATGTGCAAGCGTCCTAAGCCATTTGGAGCGACAGGACCACAACCACCCAGTCCTGTGGCTCACAGGCCAGAGTCTGCCAAAAAGCCACAGACCCAAGACTTCAGCATCCTTTGTGCAAAGCCGCAGCCACGCTGTGCCCAGGGCACTGAGGCTGGAGACACTGCCCTGGACCACCGCCTCGGGCTCCCCTTCCCCATCCACCTTCCCATGATGGCGTGCACCTGGAGGCTCAGAACCGGCAAGAAATCTCCCATCTCAGCAAGATGCCATTCTCAACTCTCCTGAGAAGGATCAGCTGAAAAATGAAACAGAAATGGGTCCTGCAGGGCAGGGAGATGCAAGTGAGCTGAGAGGTGGGGAAGACTGAAGAAAGGCCAAGGGGGTGGGAAGCAGGGGCCGGGAGGAAAAAGTCATGGAGATTTAGGAAGAAAAAAAACAGCAACGAAGAATATGCACTTTGGAGTCAGACCATTGGAACCTCAGTCTCCTCATCAATCAAATGGGGGCACAGTGGGTCACTTAGCTCAAGGATTGGCATCTAGGAGGTGCTCAGTAAATGGCAGCTGTGGTTGCTGTTTGCTGCCGAAAGGAGCACTGGAAAGAGAGTCCAGGCTCGTGCTCTTGCAGACACCAATTTGCTGTGTGTGTCATAAAAGAAGCTTAGCCACAGGCCCCTCTAGTGGAAAGCTTTATGGTTCTGAGAGGGAAGTTGGAGAAACAGAAGGCACCAAAAGGAGGCAAGCAGGCAGAGTCTGGAAACATGCACCCAATTGCTCCCCTGGTGGAGGGCTCCGCTCGGCATTAAATCTTTTGCCCCATGAGCTTGACTTTAGAAACCACAAGCGGATGACACACACTACAGATGTGTGCGGCTTTGGGAATGTTTTAGGGGTTTTTTTTGGCTTTCATTTCTTAAGATCAATATTCACTCTTCTTTATTTGCTCTTATAACGAAAATAGATTTTTAATGCCCCAAATATACAAATATCACTGATGCACACAACATTCCAGAAAAGCTGAGGTCTGAGCTGCTACAGGGTCGGGGAGCAGGAGATGGCCTGGCCACAAAACAGGACCTGACAGGAAGCTGGCCATTGGCCCAATTCCACAAGGATCTCAAGGAAGAGCTGGGGGTCTCGGGATGAGGTACTGAGGGGGACTGTGGTGGACGGCTTTCCGGGCCCCCTGAGGGGTGTCTCCACCCCAGCAGGCCTGTGGGAAAGGCCTCTCAACCATGGAGAAGCTGGCTGCGTGTCATCCTGAGACATCCCGATGGCCTCAAAGTGCCCCACTGACCACCAGTCACCCGGAGAAAGGTCCCCGGCCACGTCCTTCCCAGAGACACCTACTCTGGAGTGGCTGGTCACAGGTGGTGGACAAGTTTTTGCCAGAGACCCTGGCCCTGTCCCTTCTTATCTGGCCTCCTAAGAAGGATTCAAGACCAGGAAAATGTTTCAGTTAAAAAAAAAAAAATCTGTCCATCAGTATATAAAATACAGATTGTTAGCCAGAGATGGACAAATGCAGGACCAGGAGCCTCCCAGAGATGGCCTCTGGACAGATGGTGGCCTCAGTTCCAGCACCTCCTCCAGAGCTAGGAAGTGACTTCTCTGGAGGACCAGCTGACACCCCTTCTGTGTTGGAAACACGGAGGCTGGACCTGCAGGGCCGGTGTGGAGGGAACCCTCCTCGTGAGGGTCTGCGGTGCCTCCAGGACTGGCTCTGCAAGCTCTGGCCTGGGGGGCAACGGCGGGGGGGACCGCCCACCCCTGCCCGCCGTGCATCTCTGAGCCTCAAGAGCAGTCAGAAGAGGCAGGAGCCCCGCAGGCCGCGGGCCTGGCGCAGGTCTGCCGACAGGGAGCGGCTCATGTGCTTGGTGGTGGAGCGGACGCTCTCGGCAGCCTGGACCGCGCGGCTCAGGGCCTTGTTGAGCTCCTCCAGGTCCTCCAGGTCCAGCTGGATGGAGTGCCGGGGTCCCCCGGCCGGCCGGGAGGAGGCTGCGGGGGGCCACTCGGCGGCTGCTCGGGCTGAGGCGGCTGAGGTAGGTGCTGGAGGTGCGTAGTACCTGGGGAGAGAGGCGAGTGCGTTCACGGACCACGGGGAGGGCTGGGGGCTTCTCAGCCCCAGCTCGGCCCCTACATTCTGAGTCTCAGTTTCTTCACCCCTAAAATGGGAAAAATAACCCCCACTGAGGAGTGTGTTAGAGGGGTGAAGCAAGAGAAACGGGAGTGCCTGAACCAGAACAGTGCTAAAAAATGGTCAGTTTCATTTACCCATTCATTGAACAAATGCTTACTGGACATACATGTGCCAGCCGCTGTGCTAGGGCCTGGGGTTACCATGGTGAATGAACAACACGGACCCTGCCTGCTGCCTTCTTGGAGCGTCTAGTCTGAGAGCCTGGTCCCGGGGAGACCAGGACCACCCCAGGCTCTGGAGCAAACCCCCTTCATCAGAGAGGTAATGTACGGAGTCCTATTTGTCAGGCGTGGAGTGCTGGAGAAATGTGATAATGATAATTAGGATTCTAGGGACTTCCCTGGTAGCACAGTGGTTAAGAATCCCCCTGCAGGGGACACAGATTCGATCCTGGTCCAGGAAGATCCCACATGCCGTGGAGCAACTAAGCCTGTGCGCCACAACTACTGAGCCAGCGCTCTAGAGCCTGCGAGCCACAACTACAGAGCCTGCGTGCCACAACTACTGAAGTCCGCGAGCCTAGAGCCCGTGCTCCGCAACAAGAGAAGCCACCGCAGTAAGCCCTTGCACTGCAACGAAGAGTAGCCCCTGCTTGCTGCAACTAGAGAAAAAAGCCTGCGCGCAGCAGTGAAGACCCAACTCAGCCAATACATTAATTAATTAATTAATTAATTAAAAAATTAGGATTCTGCAGGAGTGGGATTGTCTGGCTCAGCAGGTAGAAAGATGTCCCTCCCATCCTGGTCCTGCAGGAATGTATGGTGTTGTTTAAAATTTCTGGGGGAAACAGGCTGAGAAGCCATGAGCTGAAGCACAGATTTCTCCAAGAAGTGACTACTGCATTCCTCCAAGGATGCCAAGTTTAGCGTTCAAAGAAACCAGTGCTGGGGAAGAAGAGACCGTGGCACCTGTGTTGTGGAGTAAAGTGTGCAGGAAAGAGGGGAACAAAGAGGAATGTCGCCTAAATAGAGCAGGAATGGGCTTAGAAGGACTTGGCCGGAGACATGCACTGGTGTTTCGCTTGGCACGCTGTCAATTCTGGTCTTATTCCTGATCCTTCACTTTCTAATTTGCATTATTGCACAGTGAGAAAAAAGGGCTTTGCTAGGATCTGAACAGATGTCTCTCCAAACAATAGGTACAAATGGCCAACAAGCACATGAAAAGATGCTCAACATCATTAGACATCAGGGAAATGCAAATCAAAACTGCATGAGATGCCTCTTCACATACTCCCCACCCACTGGGATGGCTAAAAGCAAAAAGATAGCAGTGAGTGTTGGTGAAGATGTGGAGAGATCGGAACCCTCATACACTGTGGATGAGGAGCGCACGAGGGTGAGTCAAAAATTATCTGCACTCTGGCTGTGGAATTTATAGGAGTTTTATTATAACCAGAGTGCGGATAATTTTTGACTCACCCTCGTAAAATGGTGCTGCTACTTTGGAAAGCAGTTTGGCAGTTCCTCAGTTAAACACAACACCTAGCCCAGGGCTGGCATCCTCATCCTTGGTACCCATGTGCCAGGCTCTGAGACAAGTCCTTTACCAGCACTGTCTTGTTTATCCAGTAGGCACTTTTATGCTTATTTTACAGATAAGCAAAGTGAAGCTCAGAGAAGCTAAGTGATGCAGAAGGCTGCCCCAAATCCTGGTCATTCCACTTGGCCACCTGCACAACCATGAACAAGCTACTTCACTTTCTAGGGCTCCGTTTCCCCACTGAAAACAGCCATATTTAGCTACCTCCCAGGGTAGATCCAATCGGACAATTCAGATAAAAGCTGTCATCTACTGAAGACTCTCCCAGAGTCAGAGAGCTGGAAGGGCCAGTACTGGTTTTAAACCCAGAGCTAATTAGCTCCCCGTAGATGCTGATACTTATCATCTGAACCGAAGGAACAGGCTTCTTGAATCCAGTTCCCTCCTTTAGCGACAGAATAGCTGGTATAACTACTGGGTTCCCACACACCACTGCCTTCTGATAATCTGATGACCAGCTTGGCCTGAAAGTTACCCCAAACTCCCCCTAAGGCACAAGGTACAAAACAGAACAAACAACAACCAAGAAACCCCCCAAACCAAAAAACTAGCTAGAAACCAAAAACCCTGGCTAGAAAACCTCTGGGGCAGATGCTATAAGTCGGCTAGCCAGCAGGTGGCAGCACAGGCCCACTCCGCTTTCTAAGGGCTTCCTGGCCTCAGCCACTGAGCATGCTCAGTCCTGCGGATGAGCAGCTCCAGAAACTTGAGGGTGTCATCAGCCCCAATTCCAGCAGCATTAGAAGCACTATGCTTACTGGCCACCTTCTATGTACTATGGGCTTTCCATGCCCATCAGTTCATTTAATCCTCACCACAACCCATTTCACAGAGGGAAAAACTGAGGCACAGGAGCAACATGACCTGCCCAAGCTTATCTGGTTACTGCTGGCCTGGTCTGTTGGGCACTAAAGCTCAGGGTCTTTCCCCTTCCCCATGGCCTGTCCAGGCCTGAGGACAGCAGCCTGGTTAGTTTTGCCCACAGGTCTGAGCCTGGAAGGATCTGGAATGGCCTCAGAAGTAGAGAGACCCATGGCTACCATGGACACTCAGAGCTTTATCCTGGGCCGCCAAATTCCAGGCAAATCCTGTCCTGTCCAACGAGTCAGAGGCCTGAGCATGCAGTATGACTTCTCTTAACTGCTGGAGCAGGGGGGTCCTTAACGACCCACCCGACCTCAGCTGAGAGGGAAGCAAGAAAATACACTGTAGGCCGGACTCCTCATGGAGCTGGATGGTGCCTCGGCCTCTGCTCCCGCCGAGCACCAGCCCTGACGGTGACTCTGGCCTCTTGCTGCCCGTAGACACAAGCTTCTGATAGCACCCCACTGAAGAGGACCCCTGGCCCACTCATTTTACAGTGAGGGAAACTGAGGCATAGAACTAGCTGATGACAGTCAGGAGAAGACAGATCTCCTAATTCCAGGGTCCAGGCTTCTTTTTTTCCTGCACAACCCCATCATGTTGAAGCCACCTTTCCTCATTTTTCCTCTTACTAATGACAATATTGATGGCAGCATTTGCTGTGATGACAAGCTCCTCTTTATTCAGCAAAGAGCACGTGCCAGTACTGCACTACGAACCCCACAGACCCCTCGTGGGGCCTCATTTAATCCTCAGACAACTGTACGTGACTGAGACTCTGGCCCCATTTAACAGATGGGGAAAGTCAGGCTCAAGAGAAGCAGTAGCTTTACCAAGTCCACAGCACTAATAAGTGGCAGACAGGATTCCAGTGCAGCTCTGACTCTAAAACCTGGACCATTTAAGCCTCGACTGCTGTCTTTTCTGTCTTGACTGATAGTACATCCAAATCCATGTGAAAGGTGATTGCTCATCCAGCCATGGACCTGACCAGTATGCCTCTAAACTGTCAAGGCTGTCAGGAACCAGGAAAGTCTGAGAAACTGTCTCAGCCAGGAGGAGCCTGGCAGATGTGACGACTCAATGTATGCGGTAACTTGGCGTGGGGGGGTTGGGGATCCTGGAACAGAAAAAGGGCAGCAGGTGAAAACCAAAGAAACCTGAATAAACTATGGACTTTAGTTAATAACGATGTCTTAACAATGGTTCACTAACTGCACATGTACCACATCAAGGTGAGATGAAAATCATAGGGGAAACGGTGTGTTTGGGGGTGTATATGGGAACTCTCTGGATTATCTGTTCCATTTCTCTATAAAACTAAAACCGTCCTAAAAATAAAATCTATTTTTTAAAAAAGTGAGTGGGCATTACTTGCTCACTGAGAACATCCACAAGGAAATGGAAGATGGTTACGGTTCTAGGTCCCCATGAGGCTGTAAGAGGGCAGGGCCCTCTGCCAGGCTCCTTCACTGCTGGGTCCCCAGAGCCAAGCACTCTCCCTGGTACACAGGGAGCATTCAGGGTTTGCTGAGTGACTACACGAGCATTAGGAGGAGAACACAGGAGTACTCAGTGCCCGAGTTCTCAGCTACCCGACTCAGGTCTAAATGGTAATTATTCAGCAATTCAGACAGAGAGGTTAAGAGGGTTGGAATGGAAGGTTCTTACACAGTGGCTGATGGATAAGGCATGACGGGAACCGAGGAGACGTAGGCAAAGGCAGGAGGGGCTGGTGCTGAGGGCGCAGCAGCCAGATACCACAGTCCAGGAGGCGGCCGGGGTGGCGACCCTGCCCTCTTGCTTCTCTGCTTGGGGCTGGAGGTTGAAGGTGCGTTTCTCCTGGTGGCGGCCTTTTCTGGTGCTGTCAGGGAGGGACACCAGAGAGACACAGTCTCACCACTTGGGAAGATATAGCAGAGAACAGAGAGTCTACCCAGCCCCACCAGCCCCGTTAGAGATGGACACAGGGCCGGCCACGCTGGGAGTGCCTCACTTTGGGGAAGCCAACTCTTATCCAGTTTGCTCCATCCCAGACTGGGCAAGCTGCCACCCCAGCTAAAGGACCCCTCCCAGGGCCCCGAACTGGAATCCAGGGATGCTGGGGGAAGAGACGGAGCATCTGTCCCTACCAGAGGTGGCTAAGTCTGGGCCATCCCCCTCGGAGGAGGACCCAACTTGACCACACAGGGGACATCGCAGGGTCTCAGAGCGAGAGGGTCCCAGTGGGTCCTTGGTGACAGCATCACCTGGAAGAGGAGGCAGAGACATCAGGAGAGGATTATGTCTAAGTCATCGGACCCCCACAGGCCTCCCGCAGCACCGAGCTTCCCTCAGGGACCATAGCAGAGGAGATAAGCTGCCTGCCCTGGGTGACAACAATGTTGATGGTAACCATGGCAGTGAGAGGCGTCTCCTGAGCCAGGCCCTCTGCTCAGGGTCTTCATGCAGTAACTGATCAAATCCAACAAGCCACTGGTCTAGCTACCATCATCACTCCCCCATTTTACAGATGGGGAAACTGAGGCTCCAAGAGATTGAATAATTTGCCAAGTCCTAGAGCTGAGAAGCAGCGGTCCTCTGTCTGATCTCAAGCCTGGTTCTCCCGACTGCAGCCCTTGTACCTGTGGCCATCCTCCACAGTAACACAGGCCCATTCTCCAGGTGAGCAGCCCACAACAGCCCCCAGGTACCAGGGCGGGTCAGGGGAGGCCTACGTGAGCAGGAGGAGAGTGGGCATCCTGGTTCTCTTCCCATGCAAACCCTCAACGCCACATCCAGGAGAAGTCCAGGGTCTCTCTGCTTCTCCTTCAGGCCTCAGCTCAGCATCACTCCCTCTGGGAAGTCCTCCCATCCACTGGGCTGAGTTATGTGCCCCACCCTGTGCTCCCACATCCCAGTTCTGACCATTCTGTTTTGTCTGCTTAGCTGAGAGTTTGTTAGGGACAAGCCCCAGGGCCCAGGATGGGAAGGTGCTGAATAAATGAATGAGTGGTAGGTTTGTGGGGACCTCTAGCAAAGGCACAGCAATAAAGTGAAGAGCCAGGGCTTTAGAGTCACAAAGACCTAGGTTCAAACCCCGGCTCTACCACTTGTAAGCTGAATGTCCTTGGGCAAATTACTTAACCTCTCTGAGCCTCAGTTTCTTCACTCATAATGGGTACAGTAATAAAATGTGCAAAAGCTACTTCATAGGGTTATGAGGATTAATGTTTGTTAAACTCTTAGCATGTTGCCCTGTATATAGTAAGGGCTTAATAAATGACAGCTCCATCATTATCATCATCATTGCTTGAAAGGGCCTCAGAAACCATCTCCAAACCTTTCATTATGGATGTGGAGCCTGAGGCTCAGAGACGTTAAAGAACTTGCCTAACGTCACACAGCGTCTCAGTGGCAGAACTGGGACCAGAACCTGGTGTCCATATTCTCAGGCCACTGCTCTCTCCACTACTCATCCCCTAAACTCTTGGGTTTGGGGGAAAGGGTGAGGAGTGGAGGGAGGATGGAGGGAAGATAAGACAATCATCACTGCCAGCCCCCCTGCTTCCTCCCCACATCAGGAACCTCTGAAATCGTGTTCTCGGTTTCTCCATGTCAAGATGAAGGAGAGTGGCTTCAGGCAAAGCACCTGGAGAAACAGATGTGAGGGCAGGACACTCTAGGAGGGCTGAGACGTCTGGAAAAATCCTGTTCTCTCGTCTGTACCTTGACCCATCACGGAGCTCAGGGCAGCCCGCGTCTAGCCCAACTGCAGCCCCGCCGCCCCTCGCCCGCAAGGGCAGGAAACTGCAGCCTCACAGCCCTGGCCGCTTCTCCAGGTACCATCCCCTACCTGGATCCTCTGTCCTCGTGGGTCGGCAGTGGGGACAGGAGACTGGGCCACTGCCTCTTGGGACAGTCTTGGGCGTCAGAACACGGTACTCCTGGCCTGGGGAAGAAACCAGAACAGTGTGAGCTCTGCGTGGATGCAGAATTGAGGACGACTTAGAATAAGGATCTCTCTCCTCTTTCTCCAAATGGTTTAATAGTCTCCCTCTCAATCTTTTTCTCAAGCGCGCGCGTGCACACACACACGTGCACACACGTATATATGTGTGTAAATATGTAGATATGTAAGTGTGCATGTACAGTTACACATATACATAAAAACACATTTATTTGTCTATTTATTGTAAGCTCTTTCCAGACTCCTGTTTCATTTCAGGTCCTATTTAGGGACCAGCTGCCTAGTGCTTGACCTACAGAAGCAATCAATAAACCCAAGCTCAGCCAGGATTGGAAAGCAGGCCAGGAAGACATGACGAGCAATGACAAAGCGTGATGCTACTCCCCCAGACCCCGGCTTCCTGGTGAGGATTAGAATGGCTTGGGCATGGAGTCAGCGGTGTTTTCTCTGTGCTCCAAGTGGCTGGAAGATAGGGATAGTCACACGGTGGGTTTCATAGGCTTGTTGTGAGGACTGAATGGGGTCATACCCACAAGGTGTTCTTCCCTGCACCCGGCAGATGTCAAGTGCTCAAGGTCATCAGAAAGTTGGACAGACTCTTGGGTCTGCACCCAGCCCCGCGACCCCCTACCTCGTCCATCCCTGAGTCTCAAATAAGATCTCTGGAATGGTGCCTGATTAATTATTTTTTCTCTCTCCTCGGCCGTGCAGGGTCCCCACTTTATACTCTGAGTGTGTTGCTCTAGGGCCCCTGGATGCTGCTGCTTTCACTTCTAATCCTAGGCTTCTATCCGCTCCACTGGGAGACATCGCATCTCATTTCCTGCCTTCTCAGCATCCCTCAGCCTTCTGGATCTGAGGTTTACCGCTCTCCCTCCCAGTGGGGTATGGGTGAGAGCCACGTCTATAATTTACTTACTGTAATTTACACACTTACTATAATTGCTCATTTGTTACTGTCTTCTCCGCTATGCAGTCAGATTCATGAACGTGGGAGCCGTATCCACGTTTGTTTTAATGTTAAGCACTCTGAAGCCCTACTATGTGTCACCTCAAGCCTTACTATGTGCCAGGTACCCAGTTTGAGAGACACGAGGCCCCCCTGGGGAATCAGAACCTTAAGGCAGGCCAGGAATAAGTGATTCCGTGTTCACCCTGTCACCCAGGTCCTGCAAACATCAAGCTCTTCCTAAATCGCCTCATGACTGACCAGCTGAACGGACTTCCCCAGAACCAAGCATGGGCCCCGACAAAGGGGAGGCCTCAGAAACTGTTTGCTGAGTGAATGAATGAACAAATGTACCCAGATCCACAGAGACAACATCCCCTGATGTTTCTGTGTCAGCACTCATAAAAAAATGACAGCATTTCAATGGCCCCCTGGCTAAATGGAAGAGGCTTCTCAGGACCAAGACCACCCTGGGGACCGTGCCACCCAGCGTCCCCTCCTGGCCCACCTGTGTACTGGCCCCGGAAGGTGACCCTGCCTGGCCGTCCGGTGCTGCCCACTCCTCTCGTTCCATCCCGAGCTGCCTGTGGACGGTCCTCGGTGGTCCTGCCCCTCTCGGAGGACAGCCTGGGGGAGGTGGGCTCACATTCGGAACCTGGGGTGGAGAGAGGGGCACCAGAGGGGAAGGGGGTCGGGTCACGTAGTTCAGGGAGTGGGCGGATCACGCGTTCAGGCTCTGGGGCAGAGCTTGGATTTTAAACCCAAATCTGCCCCTTAGTAATCACAGCTGGACCCCAACCTTGTGCTAATTGCTTTGCATGCTCCGTGTCACATACCCTCACAGCAATCCCAGGAGCAGACACTATTATCACTGCACTATTAGCTATCTGTTTAACTGCACAGGGCAGGTAAACAACCTGGCCAAGGCCACACAGCTAGGGACAAGTGAGCTGGGGCCACTGACTCTAGAGTCATGTTCCTTCAGGCAAGTCCCCAGTGCTTTGGTGTCCTGATCTGCAGAACAAGGATAATACGACCCATGTTGCAGTGAAGATTAAGCAAGGTGATACACATACACAAACGACAGCACACAGCAGGTGCACAGCATACTGTGGCTGTCATTGGAAGTACGTGGTATTTCAGAGCACTACAACTACCTAAAAAAGACACCCAAAAACCTTCTCCAAGTTTCGCCTAGGGCTGTTGTTGTGGTCCTTGACCACTTAGCCAACATGCCCAGACTGCGGCCTCCAAAACTCAGTCCTGGCAGGTGGTCACTTACTCAGGGACAATCGAGGCACCTCCCGAGGCACTGAGGAGGACCTGGCTCGCCGCCTTTCTGCAGGGACAGCTTGCTCTGCACCCCCAAGCTCACCGGACAATCTCTCTGTGGATTTACTAGCGAAAGGGGGAGAGAGAGAGATGACATCACTGGATGAGGCTTTATGCAGCCTTGAAAGATGATCAGTGAGAAGGCCAACCCAGAGAAACGCTTATAACATAAGAAAAGAAGAGATGACGAAAGTCAAAAGCAAAGACTCTAGAGTCAGACTCACAGAAAATGGCTCTGAGCCTCTCTGACCCTCAGTTTCTTCATCTGTCAAATGGGGATAATAGGAGCAGAGGGGTGTTGGAAGGATTGATGAGACAATGTACATTACAAACCTTAACCTAGTGCCCTTCAACAGAAACACTCAGAAGTTAAAGATGATTTCATAATTCATCATAAGTGAATAGCTGCTGAGTGAGTAGGTAAGAGGGGAGAGTTCTGAAAATGTTCTAGATCTTCACTTGGATGGTGAGTTCAGGGATATTCACTGTATCATGCATTATTATTAACACATATGTTTAATATACTCTTTTATCCATCAAATATCACATGGTAAAAAAAACACTGAGTGAATGAAAGAGTGAGTGAATAAGCGAGAGAGGGGTGTGGCTCTGCCTGAGTCCACATGTCTGGGGAGAGCCAGAGGTCGACCAACTCGACCTTCTGCAGCTCCCACCAGGGCACAGGGGCGGAAGTTTGGGGGTCACCCACCTGCCATAATAGGAGCCCCAAGTGGCTGAGTCCCGGGCCCAGGTGGGGCGGTCAAAGTTGGACGCTGGGCGAGTTGGACTGCCCTGGGGGTTCTGGTGAAGGCTGTCCTCCAGCCGCAGACGGAGCCGGGATACCTCTTCTTGCAGCTCACGGATGGCCTGGCTGGGGTGGGGGATGGGGACAGGAAAAAGAACACATGCACAATGAACAGAGCTGCAGCCACCACTGCTGGAGTGCTGCCTGGATGCTGGGTCTTTGTCCCCTTCCAGGAGGCACAGTCCAACTCTGCTGTCAATTGATTCTCGAACTTCCTTGTGTGTCTGCTTTTCTTCCTCCGTATCTTGACACCGTGCTGAATTCATGTTCCTCCCTGCACATTCGGTCAGCAAAGCAGAACTTTCTTTGAGGTTTACCCAACCTAGTGTGCAGGGCCTCTGAGTAACTATTCTGGAACACCAGTGACAAATTCTCAAGATAGCGATGAGGTTGCAGAGCAGAGAGGACACTGGTTCAAGCTGCACTTTAAAATTTCAATTCTGACATGTCTCAGCCCCTGGCTGTCCTCCCCTTCCAACCTCTGTCTGTAGAAACCCTAACAATCCGGTCAGGCCTGGTTTCTTTCCACTCTTGCTCAGCCCCTCCCTCCCGGGTTCCCCCAAACATTTCCTACCCATCTCCCCGTTCCTGGCAGAAGATGCTTCTCTATCTACCTCTCCAACCAGACAGCGAGCCCCTGGCAGGCAAGGAGCGGGCCTCCCCATCTCACAACCCCTGAGACCTCATAGATGCTCAGAGAATGTCACTGAACTGGCTTCCAGGCTCCAAGAGGGAGCAGAATAAAGGTGTGTGAGAGGAGAGGGGACAAGGAGACACACGGTGCTTCCCATCACCAGCTGAACATGAGCAAGCTGGAAACTGCAGGGGCGCCACGTGCAAGGCTGCTGTCACCCCGAGGAAGCCCCCAAATACAGCCCAACCTGTGATTGGCAAGGTATCTCATGAGCTGCTAGCATCTCTGGAGTAACTCCTGTTTGCATTTCTCCCTGATCGGTCCCTGAATCCCTAGAGTCTCATTCTGCATGTGTCGCTGGCACCATAGCAGCCAATCCCAACCAGACACCCCTACACACGAACCCCTCTACACACAGGGCAGCAGAGTCCGGGCTGGACACGGCCATTCTCCAGGCTGATGCAAGCTCTATGTCCACTGTTTGGACCAGCGTCTGGGGTGAGGGCTCCCCTCAGGGTTAGTTCTTGCCTGGTGGCCCCCGGACTCGTGGGGGAGTGTCTCTTGGCGCTGCCTCCAGCAGACATCAGCTCTCAGACGGGTGTGCCAGAGGGAGAGGGAGACCTCTCTCTGGCGATGCCCCAGTGCTGTGTGCGTTCAAGGGCAGTTGGTTCCCCTGGCAATTCCCAGGGAAACGCTTGTTGGGGTTTCCAAGGCAAACCATGAGGGTGGTGGCTGCAGAAGAGTGAGAACTCCGGTCACCAGTTAACCCCTGAAAGGCAGGGCTGAGGCCCTGTGATGCATGCAGGACCGGGGCAGCTCTGGCTCCCTGTCCAGGCCAAAGACCGCTGAACGAGAGCCTGGGACTTGGAACACCCCCTTGGGTATCACTTGTCCTCTCTGGCTTATTTCTATCAGGATGTCAGTCTTCCTGACCTAATCCTTTAGTGACTGAGTGCCAGCTGGCACTTAAAAGTCATCTTTCCCTGCAGTTTTACTCCCCTCCTAGGTTCCCCATCTCCACATCAGCATCCAACTGGCTGGCCAGCCAGAAGTCTGAGTCATCCTAAACCTTTCTCTTTCCCTGAACACCCCGAAAGTTAACCAACTCCCAAGTCCTGTGGGCCCAATGCCTAATTATCTCTTTTCAAAGGCACCCCCCTTCCCTCCCCACTGGCCCCATAACCGCTCTCCTGGGTGAGGCAGCCTTCTCAGCAGTGCCCTGGCCTCCATGCTCACCCTCACAGTGGCCAGAGAAGTCTTTCTAAAACGTAAACCCAACCACACCACTCCCTTGCTTAAAGCCTCCCTCACTGTCCTTAGGCGAGGTTTTCTACATTCATGAATATTCAGTGAGCACCTTCTCTGAGCAAAGCCATCATCCAAACTTCTAACCACGTGTGTTTGAGACCCTCCAAGATCTTCCCCAGGTCTTGCCATCTTCCTCTTTGTTTTTGTTGTTTAACACCCACCTCATACTTGAGAATCTGGCTGTAATAAACATTTGGTGCCTAAAAGGTAGCGGGCATTCTCTCACCTCTAGGCATTTGCATATGCTCTTCCCTCTGCTAGGATACTCTTCCAGTGCTCCTCCTGCTGGTCTTAGCTGAGATACCACTTCCTCCAGGAAGCCCTCCCTGAAGCCTCTGACTGGGCTAGATGCCGCTTCTCTCTGCTCCCACAGTCCTTTGGGCCTGTGCCATCACTGTACTTATCACACTGGGGGTGCAGTTGCCTGTTTCTTGGTCCATCCTAGAAGATGGTGAGCCTTACAAGGTCAAGGACTGACTTGCCCACTATTGTATTTCCAGGGGCTAGCATATTGTAGGTAAGTAAGTATCTCATTCCTCTGTAGACAGAGGAGACTGCAAGAGTACACTTACTACACTCAGGCCTGGAAGCCAACACCACAGCCCAACAAAAGCCTGTGATTGATTATTGGCCAAAAGCAACTCAGTAGAGGAGTAAGAGGACTGACTAACCTCTTTTCCCATTTCTGTTTAACAAAGCAAGGAGGAAACCTTTTCAGTAGAAAAATGGCACATGGATTAAAAGGAAAAAATTGAAAAAAAAGTCTCTTCTCATTTCATACAATGAACACATAAACTGCAGAAAACACATCCCTGGGAAGTGCACACCTGTCTTGGAAAAGAAATGTTTGGGGCAGGGAGAGGGTCTTAGCACCAGCAAGGTGAACCTCTAGGTCATCTGCCACCCGCTGAAGAAGTGTCCTCAAAGTGTAGATCAGTGAGGTCCCACAGGAACAGCCCTGAGCTGGGAGGCAGGATGCCTGGGTCCACCTGGCTGTAGTACAGCTGCCACTGGAGGGAGACCCTGGAACCCCTCCCGCCCGTGGGCATCAGCCTCCTGTCCCTGTGATGAGCTTGCATCCTCAGTGCCCAAGTATCTGACTTACTCTCGCCCCGTCCTGGTGAGGAGGAAGGTGGAGGTGGTCTCTGTGGGTCCATGGGGTGGAGCGGCAGCTGCAGGGGCCGGGGTCGGGGGTGGGCTGATTGTCGCACGGGGGGGGAGCTGTTCAGAAATCCGCTTTCGCCCCTTGAACTCTGAGCCAGGAACCCCTAGGGAGGCAGAAAGGGGCCAAAGTGAGTTTACACAGAGAGAACCCTTGAAGTGTGAACTTGTGTGGGTGGAAGGACGGTGGGGTGAAGAGATGGGGCCCGGCTGAGGTCACAGATGAAGCTCCTGTTGAGGTCAATGACCATCAAAACAGGAAGAAGATGTGGTTTTTGCTGGGAGCTTGGGGTGCAAAGCTGGGCCTGCAGAGCTGCTTATAACTAGATTTCCCCGCACCGTCCACCATTTCGGTATCAGGTGCGAGTCTCCAGGGACTTCCCCCTGCAAAGAGCTCCCTGCTCCTTCACGTGGGCCCCCAGACTCTGTGCACCAGCAGGTTACTCTGGGACCAGCTTCCGGAGCCTCCACCTCCCTCTGAAATTAGTCACACCTTTGCCTGTGTGCATGTTTTTGGGGGAAGCATTCGAAACTTTAACTAGCCTCTCAAAGGGATGGGCGACCAGAGGTTACCAACCACTCATCGGGCCCATGCGTTCAAACAACAAGCCCTCGGAAGACTAATCAGCAGCAGATAAGGGGACAAACTGTTGATTCATGGAACAATCTAGATGAATCTTCAGAAAAGTATGCTGAGTGAAGAAGCCAATCTTAAAAGGTTATATATTATACGACTCCACTTCTATAACATTCTTGAAATGACAAGATTATAGAAATGGAGAACAGATTAGTGGTTACCAGGAGTTAAGGAGGGGGTGGATGTGTTTATAAAAGGGCAACAGGAAGGACCATGAGACGGTGGAAATGTTCTGTGTCTTGACTGAATCCACGTCAATATCTGGTTGTGACATTCCTCTATGGTTTCCCAAGATGTTATTATTGGGGAAAACTGGGGGAAGGGCACATAGGATCTCTGTGTATTATTTCTTACAACCGCATGTGATTAAAGTTTACATACAACTAAAGTTTAATTTAAAAATTTTAAATGATGAACCTTAGAAAGAGGCAAAACTAATCTGAGTGGTTACCTTTGGGAGGGTGGGAGTGACTGGGAGGGGCTTGAGGGGGGTCTGGGGTTCTAGTTGTGTTGAGTTTCTTGGTCTGCGGTCACTTCCGGAAAACTCATCAATTTATGTTCTTTCCTGTATGTTTGTTCAATTTCAGTAAAAAGTTCACATGCGTTTTTTAAAGGTAAAAAATATCACGGATTTTATAGACACAGTGTTCATGACAGTGTGTGGTGAAAAAAAGGAGGTTATTAAACATTCACGTATAATACCCCATTTCCGTTTTAAGTATTTGTAAATAAACACACACACATTGGTATAGAAAACAGCTCACAGGTTCTACACCAAAATGTCAGCAGTGATGGTTTTTAGCTTATTTTTTTTTCTTTTATTCCCTTTCATCCACCTTATCTGCAATTTCAAATTTTCCTCGAATGAACCTATATGCTATTTTGTACCTAAAAGGTAACGCAAGTTTTCTTATTGATTTTTTTAACCCATGCAATCCGGCCACCCCCAGGTTCTGGCCAACCCAGATGTATCCACTCACCCATCTCAGCCGCCAGTGCCCGCTCCACGCAGAAGCTGGGTGCCCTCTGCCGGAGAGGACTGTCCTGGCCAGATGGGGGCCTTTGGGCTCGGCTCCTGGGTGTGCTGGGCTCAGTGGCTCTTCTGGGGAGCGGAAGACCCCTGGTTTGGCGGGGGGAGGTTGCATCTTGGGGCACAGATGGAGTGAAGGACTGGGGTAACGTCCCTGGGGTGCTGGGGGACCATGGAGGGAGAGACATGTTGAGGTCACACAGAAAGAGGCCACCACCTGTGAGCCCCTCCACGTGCTACACCATGAGCTCCTGACCTTTGGGACCTGGCACCCCTGGCAGTACAGTATTTCTGAGGGTGCACCCCATTATACATGCATTTTCTTTATAAACTGCAGAACTGTACATCTGCCTACTCATATATGCAAAATTATAAAGCTCCATTTAGTTTTTAGGTCATATACAAAGAAATAAAATTTGTAATCTTTCCTTTCCATGCAGCCCAAGAGGCCTGCATCCGGCTCTGGGGGCCGTCACTCTACCTGGTGGCTCTGTCGCGCCACCCTCCCTACAGATCTTATTCATTCACCATGTCATTATCCATCTGCTCCACAAATATTTATGTCCCAGTCTGCCGATAATTGGCAGAGAGACCCTGGGCGAGTCACTTTCCCTTTCTGAACCTTCGTTCCCCTCTATCAATAAGATGGGGGCCATGAACCATCCTTGGGGGGGAATGAAGTGTGGGCTCCGAGAATGCCCAGGCCACCTGCCCCTGTTCTGAGCACACAGGCACTTTGATTCTCAGACTACCCCACGTGTGTCAACTGATGGAGTTCCCAGGGTACCTGATCTGGGAGAGCCGGTGCTCTGGGGTCTGAGTGAGGGGCGACACTCTGCTGGTTTCTGAGCCCACAAAGCCACTGTCTGTCTCGGGGGACGCCATCCAGGGCTCCTGAAAGAGACAGTGTCCCTTTAAATCTGAGGAATGTGCCCGAGGCACACTGGGAAACCCTTCCCAAGTCCTGGCCTGGGCCTCACATTCCAGAGGCTCACAGACAGGGAGGCTGGCCCAGCTCCCAGCAGCCGGGCCCAGGGTGTGAGGGTCCCGAGGGCCTCAACATGAGAACCGGGCCAACAGCAGGGACTCCACACCCCGAGAGGACCCTGAGCAAGTCTCGCGTCCCTGAGGAGTGGGAGCCAGGGCCCTTGGGAGAGATAGTGAGAGAGATACTGAGAGATTTCCTGAGCTGAGAATAGAAAGAGAAGGAGGAGGAAGCATCCCACGGCAGGAATGGGATTCTCATGTCCACACGTCTTCTGGTGTCGGCCTGGAACACCATGGTCCTACCTGACGGCAGAAATGCCCTGGCCTAATGAGCTGGCAACATAAACTTGATCAAACATTCATACCTCCAACACACCGCATCGAATGTAAGGCGCAAAGATGGCCAACAGAGCAACACGAGTGCCTGCCCTCAATGAGTTCATGGTCTAGTGCAGATTCCTTACCATGGGCTCATTAGGACTACAGGTATGTGTGTGTATGTGTGTGTGTGTGTGTGTGTGTGTGTGTGTGTGTGTACGCACGCATTTGTGTGTATTTTTTTTATGGGAGGATCCATCACAGAAGTTACATGTCCACAGTGATTTGTGATTCTTGCAATAGCTTAAAAATTGCTATTCCCATGGTACAAATGGCATGGAGTCAAAGACCCCCCTCTCCCCCACCCCAGCTGTGCTAAGCAGGCTCAGAAAGATACAGGCAATGGGCTACAAGCTCTCATAAGAGAAAGAGGAGCTCCTGGCAGAGGCGCAGGGGTGTGGGGCCCTATGACAGAGGTGGCACTGGGCATAAGCCCTGCATGCCGGGCAGGGTTGTGACCAGCAGGGGCAGGAGCAGCAGGCCTTCTGAGCCAAGGTCCAGAGGCAGGAGGCTCCAGGGGATGCAGGGAGTGGCCCTGAGGCTCGGAGCCCATGTCCCATGCAGACGCCTACCTCCAGGTGGGGCCCGCCAGCTTGGCACAGGGACTTCGGTGGAAGGTGCTCAGAGATGCCACTTCCCTCTAGGCTGGTCAGACTGCTCTGGTGGGACGCTGCGGATCTGGTGCCCCGAGGGTGGGGGGTCCTGCTCGGGCCTGAAGAAGCTGCCTCGGCTTTGCCCAGGCCCCGCAGGTGTCTGTCTCTGGCCAAAGATGCACGGACGTCTGCTGGCTTCACAGACGCCATCTGCTGCATGGTCTCCCTGGCAGGGAAGGAGAGGCACACCGCCCCTGAGCCCTGGCATGGGCTGGGCAGTCCTGTCCCAGGAGCCATGCAGTCCAGGGCACAAGCTCTGGAGTTAGGCACCCCTGCATGCCAGCCCTGGTTCTGCCACCCTCTCACTGTGTGACCTTGGGCAAGGCACCTCCCCTCTCTGAACCTCACTTCTCTCAACTGCAAAATGGGGATGCCAACAAAACCCACCCAATACACCACAGAGGAAATAGCATAGAAATAGATGCACTAAAGCATCCTTTCCCAGACTTCTGGAATTTGCCTTCCATTTTCCCTATTCCAGCCATTTCCATCAACTTCAATCTACTCAAAAAGACTTTAACTTTATGTCACTATTATAAATAGAAGACCAGTATTTTGTGTTACAAATAGAAACTAACTTTGCAAATAAATACAAGCAACATGAAAACAGTATAGTCATAGTTTAGACAGATTCTGTTGCCTAGTGAAGTCTCTGGGCCTGAGGCCTGTTTGTTTTCATTCTCTCTCTCTCTTTCTCTCTTTTTAAAAGAAGATCAAGAGAGGCACTGAAGACATAATAGCCCTGAGTCTTTCTCCTTGATGTACATGGAATGTCAGAGACTGAGAAGGAGAGTAATATTATTTAATGTCGCATCTGACCCACCGGAAATCCTGTCCCACACCCCCCAAAATCATCTCACGTGCTATCGATGGTATACGTTTCACATTTTGGAGAGACATTGAGCTACAGGTCAGGAAAGCTGTTTCTAAACTGTAAAGGGCTGTCTAGCTCATTATGACAATTTCCACCCCCTTGGTTTCGGAGCTGGTGTGGGACAGCAGGGAAGGCGCGTTAACGTACTCAAGGGGGCCCCCGTGACTTCTCTCGGCCTGTGCTGCAAGCTGCCTGGTGGGGAGCCTGGGGGCCTCTGCTTTTCCAGGAGCTGGAGCTGGCCCGTCAACTTCCAGGGTGTGGCCCTGCCCCTCCCCCTCCTCCTCCTCCTCCATCCTCAGGACTTCTGGGAGGGACTTCACACTGAGGTACCTGCAGAAGAACACAGAGGAGTGTGACTTCTGTCCAGCAGGGCCAGCACAATCCCACCACTGGGCCCGACACCCTGGCCTCACTGCTGGTGGGCACTCACCGCTCCAGGAGGCCGTGGAAATCCTGCTCCGCCCGCAGCTCCTTGTGCCTGAGTGGGGCTGGAAGGCCCGGCGGCCCATCCTCTACTTCATTGCTGGTAGCACTCAGATCCAAGTTCACGTGCAATGGGTGGGGGCCAATGCTGGTGGCGTCAGGCTGGGGCCAGCAAGGAAGAGGGGCAGAGATTCAGCAGACACCTAAGACCACTTTTTAAGGACCTACCTTATACCAGGCTCATGCTGGGTGCCCAAGAGTAAGAAATAGGTTGGGTTCGCTAAACTATCATCCTTTTATGTGCAAAAGTAGGGACTAGATCATGCGATCTTCAATCCTGGCTGCCACTGATTAAGTCCCTGCTATGAGCCAGGCACTGCACAGGCAACACTTCACAGCAGTCCCACCAGTACCGAGGTTATTACAACCCATTTTACAGACAGGTAACTGAGACTCAAGTGATTTGCCTAAAGTCACACGGAAGCAAGAGGCACAGCCAGGATTTGAACCCAGATTTCCATTTCAATATGGACACCCAGCCCCTCAAACCACCTTCACTGTGGGAGCAGGGGAGCCCCTCAAGATGATGCACTTGAGATGATCATCTCTCACGGGGTTGTGACGTGGGCTGGAAAGGATGCTGTGAAGCCCCTCCACGTACAGCCCTTATCTACTGTCGCCACCTCTGTGAATAGTCCCCAGATTCACCCAGGACTACAAGCTGGAAGCCTGGAGGTCATCATTTGCTCCTTTCCTCCCACCATCACTCCAAGTCCAGTCAACTGTATCTTCTAAACCTCTCTCAAGTCTGTACACGCCTCTCCATCAGCCCTGCCACTTCCCCGCCTCTGACCTACCTGCAAAGCCTCTTGTATCTTCTCCTGCTGAAAAAATCCAGCAGAATTTAAGACCATCCCCTTGATGTGACCCACAAACCCCTACATCCTGGGGCCCCTACCTGCCTCTCCAGCCACATCTCTTAGGCAACTGCCCCCTCCTCACTGTATATACTCTAACCACAGGGCCTTTGCACAGCCTGTTTCCCCTGCCAGATGGCTTTTTCTCTTCTGCACCTAGTAATTCCTACTCCCCTTCAGATTTCATTTAAACATGACTTCCTCAAGGAAAGTTTCTCTGACCCCTTAAGCTTAGATATGTTACCCTGTTATCTACTTTCATAGAACCCCATAATTCTCCTTCAGAGCACTGATCAAAATTATAGTTAAGTAACTATATAACTAGTTCAACTAGACAGAATACTCCATGAGGGTAGAGGCCACCTATTATTTTGGCTGTTTCCTACTGAATTCCCACCATGTGTCACGAGTCTTAGCATATGGTACAAACTTCTCAAATATGTCATGGAAAAGTTAATTAATGGAGAAAACAACAAATGAAGGAACAGTCCAACATGGTTGGGCAAAGAGGTACCTCAGGGCAGAGGGTCTGGATGGCCAGCATGGGGGCTTGTTCCAAGTGAGGGGGCAGGCCTGTTGGCTGGTGTGGGGAGGTTGTGGCTGGGGGGCTGTCCAGAGCCAAGTCTGGCCCAGCTCCCTCAGGCTCCTGCTGCTTCTGGTCCATGCAGTCCTTCAGCTCATCCAGGCGAATTCCCAGCTGGAATATTTCTGCCTCCAGTTCCCTGGAACAAGGAAACATCAGGCAGGTCTGGGAGGCTGTGCTTCAGAGCAGAGGCCCCAGAGATGCCCATGGAGGGTCCAACTGACATTATTTAGACTATGTGGAGAACAAAATCAACAAGATGAAAGTGGACTCCGCTGGGAATAAGGAGGCCTCAGTCTGAGTCCCCTTCTGCCACCAACTTGCTGTAGGACCCTGAGTAAATCCCTTCCCTCTCTGGCTGGCCTCAGTTTCCCCATTCTCCAATGAGGGGTTTCAACCCTTATCTCCAAGGTCAATTCTCATTGAGGGGAGTCCAAAAGGACATAAATCTTAGCCTTCAAGTATCCCCATCTGGACGTGTTGCTGACTGGGATAACAGTTGCTAACAGGATTCTCCCTGTTCCCCAAGGGTGTGAATTATAAAGATGAAGTGTGCCCCTCCCGGTGGGAACCCAGCGCCTGCCCACCTGTCCTCGAAGGCCTCCCTCCCCAGCACATACCTGCCAGGATCAAATCTCCCGGGGGTCCCCTCGGAGCCAGCAAGCTGCTGGGCCAGGTGCTGCTCCCTGGAGGCCTTCAGGTACTCCTCCTCCAGGGCCACGTGGGCAGCCTTTAGCTGCTGGAAGACCTGAAACCAGACAGGCCAGGAAGACTTGAGTGCCCAGCCCTTGCGGTGTCCGTCCTTGCAGACACGGTGGACAAGACAGCTTGTGGGGGGTCGGAGAGGGGGGCATGGGACCCACCCTGGGACTGTGGAGGCCTCTGGGAGGCCCCAGAGTGTCTGGAAGGCTGGGGTTGGTACCCTCTGGAGCCTGCTCACCCTGGTCAGTCTCTCTGCCATCAGACTGGTATGGCAGAGGCACAGCTCAGAGCCTTGGCACCAGCCCCAGAGGGTACCAGTCTGTCCTGGGTAGACCTTCAAGAGCCCTAAGGTTCCACGATAGTCATAGTGTCAACTATGCTATCACTACATCCCCTTAAGGACCTAGTACTTGAGAGACCTGAGATCCTCATTCTTAATTCTCAAAACTGTGGATTTTGGAACATTAGACACTCTTTTCCCAAAAGCTTATAGACAATCACGACAGATGGTATTATCATCACCATCCTTACAGAGCACTGAGGCTTTGTCTAAAGCACTTTGCACTATTCACTTAATCTTCAACATGACCCTAATGAGGGGGTAATTAATTGTCTTCATTTAAACAAAAGGAAACTCAGGCACAGAGAGGTTCCTTAAGTTGGTGAAGGTCACACAGTGAGTGAGCCCGTCGTAGAGTCAGGATGTGAACCCAGGCCCTCTAGCTCCAGAGCTCACAGTCCCAACACTTACTTGAGGCCCCCTTAGTAAACATGCTAGTAGCTAACTCATAGCCAAAACTCTGGAAGGTGGGATCATTATCCCTGGCTTCTTATCATCCTCATCTCACTCATTCTATGCTGACAACAGATTGAGGCCAAGGACAACCTAGAGCCTAGTCCCCCGTCAAGCTTGACCTTCCATCAGCTCTCAACCTCCCTGCCTATGGGGGAATCAGGAGAGGGGGAAGAAAAAGAACTGTTTTGATCTTCAAGGTCCTTGATCATCCACTCCATGAGATAATACAATCTGTATCACATATTTTGTAAGTGGAGAATGTGTGCAACATCGACACAATCACATAATACCCAGTAACATAATGTTAACAGTAGAAACTATCAAGCCAAGTGTGTTGCATTTGTCCCTCCCACCATCCCTCAGCTCCTCTCCCCACCCTGCTCTGTGCCCTGAGCATCAGCTGGGCTCCTGACCTGCTGGCTTCCCCTGGGGTCTGTCTCGGGGAGGTATCTACTAGAGGTCACAGGGTGGGAGGAGAGAGACCTGGGAGGGAACAGCTCTGGGCAGGTGCTAGGGCTTCCCTGTCCCTGGTCGGGCTGCCTGAGGCTACTGCCCACATCCCTACTAGTAGCCCCTTCACTGATGCCTAAACCCACAGCTCTGAGAGCTCCATCTGCTCCTTCTTGGCACCCTGGCTGATTCATCAGAAATCTAAATTTCATATATGACCATAGTTAGCTAGAAATACCAGAGTCCAGAAGGAAATAAGCCAATAGTGGTTAGATTAGGGGTCTCTTCTCCTGGTTTTCAAATTTGAGCAACTACTTCTATAATAAAGAAAATTTAAAAAAGAAAAGATCTTTTCCTGCTTGCTAGCAGGCAGGATAAAGAGTAAGACCCCGGACTTGGGAATCAGACAGATCTGGGCCTGGGCTGTGCCGCCTACTGGCTGTGTGGCCTTCAAGCTGCCTCTCTGGGCTTCAGTTCATCCCAGTTAAGTGGGGGTGATGACTGTAACTGCCTTGCTGGGTTATTACGATGATGAAATGAAATAATGTACACTGAGGGGTTTACCAAAGTGCCTGGCAGCATCGTTGCTTAATAAATGGTGACTATTGTGATATAACGATCATTATCATGGAAAGCTAATCAGGGGCTGTTTGTTCTAAAAGGAGACACTGTGTCTGGGATTCTCTGTCTTGAAGCAAATGAGGCTTTGGAGACTGTGCTATGGGAGACAGAGCAGTTGTCTGGCAGCTCCAAGGGCATCTCTGGAAGTGGGCAGTACCTTGAGTTGGTCCTGGGGCGTCAGCCGTCCTGCTTGTATCAGTTGTACAAAGGACTGCACCTGGGCATTGGGAAGGGAAGGAAACACACTCCATTAGTCCAGACTCCCACACGTAGCCACTATCACGCTTTGGCGTGGAGAGCTGGGTCCCACCTCGGGATGTGGGTTTTCTGACAAGCACGGAGAGGCAGGTGCCAGAAATAGGCTCCGCCACTGGCTTTGGCCATGGCAGCCTTGGGAAAAATCAAAGTGGGACCACCAGGAATTTACTGACAGCAAAGTGCACTTACACCTGTGCGTGAAACCTATGAGTCAGGATATTTACAACAGCAGGGTGGGGGTGGGGCAACAGGAAACAATCCCGACGCCCATCCCTGGAACAGTATGTAGCCATCCAGAAGAGGAGGGCACGTGTGTGTGTTCTCATGTATAAATGCCTCCAAGAACTACTTTTCAGTGTCAGATCAAGGTACAGGACAGTGCTTATAGTATGCTACCATCTGTATAAAATATAGAGAAAACAAAAAAGGAAACACACAAATACAGTTGCTTATATATTATAAACTATCTCTAGAAGGATGCAAGAGACTAAAATATTAATTGCTTCTAGGGAGGAGAACTGGGTGGTGGTGGAGTACAAAGATGGGAGGAAGGTTTTCTACTATACATATCCTCTGAACTTTGAACAAAGTGAGTTTATTGCCTACCCAGAAATATTCAAATTTGGGACATTAAAAAAGTCAAGGTACAGTATAGTGTACATACTTAAGTGACCATTTCTATAAACGCATGTGTGTGCATTAAACATTTTGCATGAAGCAGAAGGGCAGGAGGGGGAGAAAAGATTTCACTGAATATGTTCTTTGTCCCGTGTGAGGGTCTTTACCATGGGTATCTATTACCATTACAAAAATTTTTTTAATTAGGAAAAAAAAGGCAAAGACAGTTTTGAGATTTCTAGGATTTCTAGGAAAGCTCTAGATCAGTGCCAAAATAAAGAAATTTATCTAATATAATTACATTATGTTATATAATTTATATAACACAAAATAGAAATGTAATGCAAGCTACGTATATAATTTGAAATGTTCTGGTAGCCATACTAAAAATATGAAAAGTGAATTAGTTTTAATAAGATATCTTATAAACCTAAAACATTATTTTGACATGTAATCAATGTAAAAAAAGTATTGAGATTTTTATATTCTTTTTGTCACATAAAGCCTTTGAAATCCAGTATGTGTTTTGCCGTTACAGAACATCTCAATTTGGACTGTCAAGCACTCGCTAGCCACCTGACCAGTGGCTCCTGTTTCAGACAGTGCAGCCTGGATCATTAGGGGTCGGCTGGTGCCCCAGATTCTGCTCAGTGTGGTGACCTTGGTTTTGCTTTACTTTATAGCACACAGGACAAGGAGAAACATCTCTCCAGTTACAGGACCCAGGACAGTGGTGATGAAAAGGAGGGAAGTTCATGCTGCCACGACACGGATGAGCCTTGAAAACATCACACTAAATGAAAGAAGCCAGACACAAAAGAACAAATGTTACATGAATTCATTTATATGAAATGTCCAAAATAGGTAAACCCAAAGAGACAGGAAGTAGATGAGCAGTTGCCAGGGGCTGGGGAGGAAGGGAAATGGGGAGCGACTGCTTAATGGATACGGAGTTTCTTAGTGGGTGATGAAAATGTTCTAAACTTGATTGTGTTGATGGCTGCACAACTGTGAATATACTACAAGCCACTGAAGCATTAACTTTTAATGACTGAATTGTATGTTATGCGAATTATTATCTCAATAAAGTTGTTGGAAGGAAGGAAGGAAGGAAGGAAGGAAGGAAGGAAGGAAGGAAGGAAGGAAGGAAGAAAATAGTGGTGTTTTTTTGAAAGAATTTGCTTTATGGACATGGTGATGTAACTATTGCATTTCCCTTTCTGCATTGACAACTAGGAAGCTCAAAGCCAAATGTGAATCTGATAAAGTGTTCAGGGTCCAACAGAACATTTTGTTTATTCACTTCTCCCTAAGTTCATTTTATTTTTTTCCTATCCTTACTTCCCCTTTGCCCCAGTTTCCTCACTTCCGTTTTCAGAATGTGGTTATAATGCATGTATTTTCTAAGCCGCTTTAAAGTACTTTTGGAATAAGGCCAAGTGTATAGTTATAAACAAACTTGCAAACAATTCACAGCTATTTGGTTGAAAATATAAAGGCCCCTAGAGAAGTGACTGAGGATTGATTTCCATAATGAAAGGAACTAAGGAAGTGAGGTGATCTATCCTAAACAGCAAAAGGTAAGTGGAGGTTCCATAACTCTTCCAGAATTCTGAAAAAGCCGAAAGTCTCCCCCAGGAGTGAAGCAGGAGACATTTTCAAGCACAATTAGAGAGAGTCTGATGAGACACAATGCCGAAAAAGGAGTGAAACCTAGCACGGGGTGACAAGGAGGAGGCTGGAGCCAGGTGGCCTCTACAAACCAGGGTGGGGGAGGTTCTGTTTCTGAGTTAACGCCAGCAGGGAGTTGGTGAGTAAGCCTTGCACACAGACAGCCCCTCATCCAAGCGGGCCAAGGCTCTGCTTTCCCCAGGTAAGTTCTGTCTCCCGTGGGCAGAGCTGGGGTTCTGCTCACCTTAGCCAGTAACCGGCTGGCCTGAGAAGCCAGCTCCTGGGTCCTCTCCCCTGAGGGCTGGTCCTGGGAGATGCCCAAGTTCTCCGGAAGCCACCCTAGGGTGGGCACGCTGTGGGGCGAGGAGGGGCTCAGGTCTCCTCGAGCTGATGGCCATCCTGGAATACACAACCACTACACGTTGGGGCCAGGAACAGTCCTTCCTGGGGCTGAGAGACATGCTGAAACTCAAAACCACCACCTCCGTCCCTGAGTGACAGCTCAGCCATCTCACCATTGCACCATCTTCACATCCGCCTGAGGAAGTGGCCTGGGCAGTGTTGGCACCATTTATAGGCGAGAACAAGGTCTGGATCTGTCCCAGATCACACAGCTAAAGCCAAGCCAGGCCTCGGGGTTCCCAGTTCAATAGTGTGGGCTCCAACTCAGAAAGATGTGGGTTCAAATCCTGACCCTCCCCCGCAGCAGTGTGACCTTCAACGTGTCCTCACCTCTCCAAGCCTTGCTCTCCTTAACTGTCCGTGGGGTAGCACCAGTAGGGACCTCACCAGGTTGATGTGGCAATTAACTGGGACCACGCGTGGCCTGGCTCGGCGCAGGGCCTGGCCCCGATACGGGCTCTATAGTGACGATGCTCTCTGTCATACGGCTCATCCAAGATCACTCAGCTACTAAGTGGCAGAGCGAGGGCTTCACCCAGACTGCTCTGGCTCAAGGCACTTTCTATATCTCCATTTGATATCTTCAAGTCACAGGGCCCAGAGAGGGGCCTCACCTCCCTCCCTCCCCTGGCCTGAAGCCAGTGCCACCCTGGGGTGCCCCTAGAGCAGAGTCACAGGCAGAAGAGCCCTCCAGCCACATCTCTTCTCCTAGACTCACCTGAAGCCTCAGAGGCCTGTGGGCCCTCGGCAGGGCCTGGCCACCGCTCCACAGAGTGGGGCTGTGGGATGGTGAAGGATAAGACCTTGGTCCCCTGGGGCATCGTCCCCATGTGGATGCTGTGGCTGGGCTGGGGCGGGTCTGAGTACAGGTTCACCTGTAGGGGAGGGGAGGCATAGCAGAGCCCCATCAGGGGTGGGGCAAACCTACCCAAAAAAGCCTCACCTTCATTCATGTTGTCACTCAGGGGCTCAATAAGCATGTAGTTTGATAATAAACCACCTTTTAGTGGAACTCTTGGGTGGGGGCCAAACACTGGGCTAAGGGCTTACATAGCCTTTCATTCTCTCTTTACGGCAGTCCTAAGAGGGAGGGACCATATGCCCATTTTACAGAAGTGGGAACTGAGACTAAGAGAGGTTTAGTCACTTACTCAAAATCTCCAGCTGAAAAATCCTTGGGCTGGAATTATAATCCTGCTTTGACCCCAAGGTCTATGATCTTTCATATGAATAATTTTATTAATAATATTTGTTATATCACAATATTGTAATCAATATAATGTTTAACATAGAGCAAGTATAATTATATTGCGATAATATAATTAATATTCGTTATTAATAAAAACATTTCCAATAATTATCATTACATTGATAATAACAGCAATTAATGACTGTTTGAATGAATGAGTCAACCAACAAGTAAAGGAGTTATCTCTCAGTTGTAGCAGATCTCCATTATTTGAGAATGGATTTCATATGGTAAATAGTCTAGCGTTTGGGAGAGAAGTAGAGAGTCAGGCAGATGGCCAAGGAAGACCATCTGAAGTTAAAGACCCAAGTGGTTTAAAGCAGGGGTTGGCAAACTATGGTCTGTCTTAGTGAATGAGGTTTTAGTGAACATAGCTACGCTCGCTTGTTTATGTATTTTCTGTGGTTGCTTTTATTCTATAATGGCAGAGATGAGTTGTTACCACGGAGAATGTATGGCCCACAAAGCTGAAAATATTCACTATCTGACCCTCTACAGAGAAAGTTTGCTGCTCCCTGGCTTAGCGCGAGAGCTCTGCAGCACCTGGGTTCCCGTCGAGGCTCTACCACTGCCCTCTCTTGACTCCTAGAGCAGCTGACTGAACTAACCTGTCTGTGCACAAAGTGAGTGCTCAGTAAACAGCAGCTACCACCCTCACATTGATCATCATTGATGTTATCACTACTACCATCCCCATCATCACATCATCACCACCATCCCCAACATCTCCACCATCCCCATCACCACCATCCCCAACATCTCCACCATCCCCATCACCGTCATCACCACCAACACCATCATCACCCCTCAACACCACTGTCATTTATGTGGCCCTCATGGAGGCAGGTCCCTAAAAAGGTACTCTCCTATAGTGCCTCACTGTCGCCTGGTCCTCAAGATGTCAGGCAGCTTATCTTACTGCCTCCTGCTACCCTAAGGTCAGGAATGGGCAGTTTAGAGTGGGCTCCTAGGCCCACAGGCAGGCAGCCTCTCCCTGCTTAAGCTGCTCTTCACGTCCTGGCTGTGCCAGAAAAATCTACTCCAGAGTGAGGGACAATGCCCCAGCCATGGCTGGGCCCACGCTGCCTCCCCCGTCTTTCAGGCCCAGCCTCTGATGAGAACAAAGCTGGATTTTAATAATCCCCTTGGCCATCTGCTCAAGCCTGCCTGTGGGGACTTGCCCATCAGCACCCCTCTCCTCCCAAGGTGACCTAAATCTGGCGCAGGCCCAGTCCTTCTGTGTGCGCCCCCTGCCCTGCCCTGCCCAGCCCAGCCCATCCCCCAGCCTCAGGCCTGGCCCCTCAAAGGCCCATCCTGGGGTTACAACAGGAACAAGCAGCTCTTAGCACCTCTGTTTCCACAGAGGGACCAAAGGCCTTGCAGAGGCCCTGGAAGCAGGGAGCTGGGGGTGAGTGTGGGCTTGCTGAGCTGTGCAGGCCTCTCCCTCCTGGACCTGTGTCTGGACACAGGCAGGACCCATCACAGGGCCTTTTAAACCAGGGTGTTCCACACAGTGCTCCCTGAGGCTGGACTGGCTCCCCCAGGGGGTTAAGCAGTGAACGGTGGCCCAGCGAGTGTGGGAAACACTGGGTTAAATAACTGACTATTCTCCGCACAGATGGGTTTCTCACAGCCTTTAAAATGCTAATGGGCTTTATGAATGGGGCGGGGAGTGTGGAGAATAGGAACTGCTTCCCCAGCTCCTGTGAACACACAAGCCTCCCTTGCCCCTCTGCCCACTCCACCCCCTCCCCTCCCTCTCCCCCCTCCCCTACCCTCCCATCCCCACCCCCGCCTCCACCAGGTGGCCTTCAGAACACACACTTCAGGAAAGGCAGTTTTGTGCCATCTGCCTTGATTCTTTCTGGGGTAATTTCTGGTCTCAGACCCTCCAGATCTCCCTGCAGCTGAGACAGGGGGTGGAGGACAGCAGCTGGAGGGAGGTGGCACCAGGGCAGCGAATGCAGGACACCCCCATAAACTCTGGCCCTAAGCTGGTCCCCGGGCAGTGACTCCTGACCAGCCCTGGCTCCCTGCCCCCACCCCAGACCGATCCAGTGATGCCCCCAGGCCAGGCCCCCCATGATCATCTAATCTGGCTCTGCTAAACCTAAAAAAAAAAAAAATAAACCGGTAAACCTTAAAAAAGAAAAGAAAAAAAAAAGTGGGCCGTGGGCTTAGAATGGCTTTGGAGCCAGACTACTGGGCTCAAACTCCAGCTCTGGCACCTACCTGTCGAGTGATCATGGGTGAATCCCTTAACCTCTGTGCCTCAGTTTCCCCAGTGGTAAATGACTCAAGACAGTGGTCAGTAAACATCACTTACTACTACAGCTGTTATCACTGTAACAGCATCCTTCTGCCTCGTCAGGCCTCTGCCACGTACCCATTGCTCACCCAGGCACGGGGAAAACAGTGCCCACTCTGGAACTAGGTAGGCAAACATAGTTTAATCCCGCACTTTAAACTCCTAATTAGCCACGAGGTGTTGAGCAAACAGCTCCACCTGGCTGAGCCTCAGTTTCCTCTTGTGAAGAGCATCAAATGAGGGGACCCTGGTAGTGTACTTAGCCTGGGGCCTGGCGTCTTTTTCCTGCTCAGCAAGTGCCAGTCCCCTTTCCCTGGTCCCCACCCATCGCTGCTGCCCCCCTACTGGCGTGTCTGGTCTGGGTATCCAGGGCCACAACCCCAGCCTGGGGTCCAGCCCTTCCCCTGGAGGCTCTGAGCAGAGTGAGGGGCTCGGTGGGCCCCCCGGGAAGGTCACTCCAGCCAGCTCAGCCCAAGGGAGCAGTAATGCTTCGGTCGTTGTGAAGTGGCCTCCCTGGCAAGGGCTCTGATCAGGAAGCCACTCTGGGATTTCCCCAGCCTTCAGGGGTAGCGTCTACAGAGCCTGGACACAGTGAGAAGCCCGGCTGGAATCTCAGCTCCCCCAGGCTCTGTGGGGCCCGGCAAGACCCCTCCCCACTCAGGCTCTACATCTTCCTCAGCCCTGCCTGCACAGCTCCCCACGGAGGGGAGAGGATCGTCCTGCTTCTAGAAGAGCCCTGAGTCACCCTCCTCAGGCCCAGGAGTCATTTTGCCAAAAAGCAAGACCAGGTGAGCTAGTGCCTCTCCTACCCTCCCTCCTCTGCCCCGTCACACACGCAGGGGTCTGGGACACCAGCCAGGCAGGCGCAGGTGCACACGGCAAGTCCCCACTGGGTTGGAGCAGCGTCCAGGAGCCGCACACGGCTGTGCTCCCATCGTGCCCTCGTCCGGGCTTGCACTGTGCCCGGCACACACGGGCACCCAAGGAGCACCTTCATAGTGATACTCTTCATCCTACTAATATTCCCTAACTCTTAGGAAGTACGTGCCAGGTGCCAGGTACATACTTTCCATACACAAACTCATTCCCTTTAATGAGTAAAGGAGGGAGGGAGGGAGGGAGATATTCCCAGCCTCTGCCCCTGACTTTGACCTTTGGCAACCTCTGCCCCTCCTGGGGTCCCGATTCTCCCATCTGTGAGATACGAGAGCAGAGGATTTGGACCCGATGACCAGTTCCTTTCTCCTCGGACCTTCTAGGAGCCTGCAGCCATGAGAACGTGGTTTCCCTGGAGTGGATGCCCCACCAAGCCCCGTCGACAGTTGTCATAACCTCCATCCCTTCGGCCCCTGAACCTGGCTCAGAGAGATGGAAGAAGCCTTAAGACCTGAGGGTAGGGGGTAGGAGGGGGGAGGGGAGCCCACTGACTCCTCGGAGACCTGATCACCCCCTTTCACAGTTGTGCCCAACGAGGCCAGGATGGAAGGACCCGCCTGTGTCAGGAGGCAGGTGTGGGGACACAGGAGACGTTCTGCGCCTAGAACAGGGCCCCTTCATTTTCTCGTCGTGCTGACTCAGCAACACTTCAAGGAAGACGTGTCGCTAGATGGTGGAGAGCAGCGCCCTGGCAGGGGGAGGGGGTCTCAGAGCATAACGGGACAGGCCGGGTGCGGGTAGTGAGCGAGGAGGCCAGTGGGTGGGAGGGTCTGCAACTCTGCAGCCCGGCTCCCACCCCTCCTCCACTGCTGCCTGATGGGGCAAGAGGTGGGTCGGGGGAAGCAGGAAGCCAGGAGGGGCTGTGACACGTCCCACTTCCTGCCTCACCCCAGAAAAGGGGAAGGTCCCAAGTGCAGAATTCACAGCGTCCCCTAGACTGGTGGGGGCCGGGCAGGACGGGGAGGTGGATTTCCCCTCCACATGCCCCCTGTCCCACACTAGACATTAGTGGGGAGAGAGGCTGTGGGTGAGAAGATGGGGGAGGAGAAAGGCAAGTGTGTGATCTGGGAAGTAGCCTCAGGGGCTGAGCAGAAATTCTGTGCTACTCCCTTCGGGCTCAGAGAGCCCAAGTAACCTCCTTAAGGTCACACAGCTAGTCAGTAATGGAGCCAGGAGTTGTGTCCAGGTGGTCTTACTCCAGAGCTCATCAAGAAGGAGAGAGCTTCTGGTGAAATTCCTGGGCACCCCAGATTCTAGGATTCAAGGACTCAAAGTTCATCAGCAGTAAAGGAGATTGAGCCTGGAGAGGGCAAGGTCGCTGCCCAAGGTCAGAGTGACTTTGTGATCGAACAAGGAAGGACCGGGTCTCCTACGCCCAGGGTCTCCAGAGGCAAGAGGCAGTGGCTGCTCTTTTAGCCTACGGGAAAGTGTCATCTCGGGGCGGGGGGCCTGGGCCCATCCCTCCACCCCACCCAGCCCAGTACCTTGGCCCCGAGGCGCAGCTGGTCGATGGTGTTCTCGGCCTCAGCGTACTTGGTGAGAAGCTTGTGGTAGTCCTCCTGCAGGAGATGGGGGGCAATGAGGTCATGGGCCGGGGCCCTCACTGTGAGAGCCTTTGCAGGGAACCCGCCCCAACCCCCAAAGGGGACCTCCGGGTGCCCTGGAGTGAAAGAGCTCATGTGCAATACAGACCCCCATGGCCAAGTTCTGGAGGGGTGGAGGCAGCAGGACAATTCATCCACCATCCCTTCTACATCCCCGACAGCGAGTCAGAGATGAGGCCTCTGGGCTGGTTCACCACGATGCATAATGCCCCCCTCACAGAGGGACGTAGCTACTTGCCTATTTGTCCGAATTCCCTGCCTACATCTGTCTTCCCCACTGCTCTATTCCCAGGAGTTAAGTAACATGTGCTTAATAAGTATTTTTTAATGGCTGATTGAATCATCTAAGGGTCTGTTAGTAGAAAAGTGGAAGACTTGAAAATCACAGTTGCATTTTCTCAGAGTCACTACTTCCTGTAAACAAAACTGCAGAGCTTCATAAAACAAGTCATTACAGGGGAAAAGCAAGAACAAGTGTCATTGGTCGCCTCTGAAGGAGGCCAGGGAACTGACTCGTTGTTCTGAAAACTGATAATTAGAAGGACAGAATCAAGCATTTCTCCTGTCTTTCCCTTGTCAATGAGACCTTGGTAACCACATAGTTGATGAAGGCAAGTTTTACTTTATAGAAGATTTCCAGCAACTAAATGCAGAAGGAATATTAGCGTTAGGATACTACCACTCCATCATCCCCAGTGAAAGCCTGGATCAAGGCAATGACTGTCCGTGGTCATTACCATCACAAAGGAGAGACCAGCAGGCACTTTCTGCCTCCGGAAGGCACCACCTATGATGAGCTCTTGCCAAAAAATCCCTACCGGCACAGAGTTCACAATCTGGGGGGAAATAAACAGACAACTAAAACCTGAAAACACCTCTACCTCTAACCAGGCAAAACACAGGACAAAGAGAGGACCATGGGACACATGAGATACCAGAGAGTGTATCAGCAAACCCCAGAATGTGGGAGACTCTATGGGATAGAACAGGTTTCCTTAACAAATAAATTACAAGGAAGAAACAGATTTGGCAAAAAATGCAAACAAAAAGGTGCGGTGAGGGAGGTGGTGGGGAGAGACTTGAAAAAGCACATGGACCACATGTAATATCTGAGCCGTGTCTGGATCCTGATTCGAACAAACCAAAATAAACAAGCCATTTACGAGACAAAGGGGGAGACGTGAACACTGACTGGACATTGGTTAACCTTAAGGAATTGGTGTTAAGTTTTAGGTATGTTGATGGCATGGTTATATTTAAGAGAGATTCCTCATCTTTTAGACATACACACCAAAATATTTGGGGGTAAATGATTTGAAGCCTGAAATTTGCTTCTAAATACCCCAGTAGGGTGAGAGGAGGAAGAGGTGAGTCCACAGATGATAAAGCTTGCCAGGAGCTAGGTGATTGGGTCCATGGGGGTTCATTGTACTATTTTCTCTTTTGTGTATGTTTTCAGTTTCTCATAGCAGGAGTTAAAAACAAACAAATACGGCTTATCCTTGCAACATGAGTGCAATCACTGCTCTTTTTTGAGCAAAGAGTTTAGGATTATTTTCATTGCAGGGGGCTCCTGACCTAGCCCTAAGGCACCCCATCCCGACTAGACTCCAACCCAGACCAACAGGTGCCTTGGTGTAGAAATGAGTCTGGCTTACCTGGAGCTGATGGACAAGCTTGGTGGCTTGTTCAGGCGTTTGAAATTCTTGGGGTACCCTGGTGATGGGGTGGGTAGGAGGGGGGTCCTTTCCCGGGCAGACTTCCCCGGTGCTCAACAGCACCTCCCGCACGATCTCGGCAGGTGACTTGAAGATCAGCGGCCTGGCAGGGCCCTCAGGCAGCCTGCCGTGGTTCCTGGCCTTGGGAGGACGGTAGCTCTCATCTCTGGGAAACTTCACCCGGGGTCCCACCTTGGAGAAATCAGGGAGTGGGTAGTTCAGCCGCCCCCGGCCGTACTTGGGGGCATCAGAAGATGAGTGGCCAGCCAGAGTGGCTCCCGGCCTGGGTGGCGTCCTGTCCTGGCGAGCTGGCCTAGGTGTGGGGTTCGGGGGGCTGATGGAGCCGGTGAACCGGGAAGGGAGTGGCTTAGGGGATATCCGTGTCCGCTTCCAGGACTGGTCCCCGGGCTGAGGGCAGGAGAGGCTGGCAGTTTCTCTCCTCCATCTATCTGCAGGACCCTGGAGGCTCTGGGCTGGAGGTGCTGAGGACTCTTGGAATTCTGTGGGCGTTGCCAGAGCAACGCTTCCTCCAGTTCTGTCGTTTGGGTTTAGGAGGTGGTGGCTGGGGCTCTGGGGTGAAGTTTCTGCCAGGGCAGCAGGCTGTGGGACGTTAGTCTCTCCTTCCCAGGTAGAATCAAGACTGTCACTGGGGTGGTTGAGGCTCACGGTTCCACTACTCCAGGACCTGGCGGAGCTGAGGTCAACAGTTGGGTTGACCTCAGAATGTTCTGGAAGTTTGTCTCCATTGGCTTGTTCATCAGAAGCTACCCAGCCTGTGGGCTGACCCCAGCCCAGAGCCATGGGGCTGGTGTCCCCATCGCCCCCCGAGCTGAGATCAGTCTCATACCCCAATCTCGGGGATCCCTCTTCAGCTTCCTGGATCTCAGGACCTCCCAGGGCCTCATCTGGCTCCTCTTCAGTCATGTCTGGTTGAGGACCTTGCTGCTGGAGCCAGCTGAGTGGCATGTTAGAACTCTCTGGGCTGTCCACATCCTCTGCTTCAAACTCTGGAAAGACAGGTCATTGCTTAGCATACACCAGGTCTGGACTTAGTGTCACATTACCTAGGTCATCTCACCCCTCTGGGCTCTCATTTCCTCATCACATGGTGATGGCAAGAAGCCCAGTGAATCCCCCATATGGCCAAATACTTACCGAACACCTCCTTTAGTTGTCTCAAAGGTCCTCCAAACTCAGTCCTCAAATCTGGGTGTCACCCTAGCATTTCCTGTCTCGGGAAATGGAAACATCAACCGATCCAACTACACAAGCCAGAAACCTGGGAGGCATCTTTGCCATCTCCCTCTGCCTCACCCCTACAATTAAATCTGTCTCCTGGCCCTGTCATGATTACCTCCTATGTTGCTCTCAAACTTACCTACTGCTCTAGGGTCCAGAACCACCAGCTTTGCCCATGCTGACATCCTCTCTTGCCTGGACCACTACAGCAGCCACCGAATCATCTCAATTCTCACTCTTATCCTCCATCTGAAAACTCATCATCATCTTCCTGTTGTTCCCAGGAGAGAGCTGAACCTTTAACATGGTCCTAAGGTCCTGTCTGCACCCGGCCTCAGCTCTCCTGCTCCATCTCTTTCCATGGTGCCCCTCAGTCTCTCCCTGCTCTAGCCGTGGCACATCCTCTCCCCCGACAGGTCCTCTTCACATGCTGACTCCTCTGCTAGCGTCCTCTCTCCCTCCCTTTGCCTAGTTAAAGCCTATTTGTCCTTCACACCTTGGCTCAACCTTGACCTCATCAAGGAAGTCTCTGATCTCCCTAACTTAGGGCAAAATCTCCCTTTTATAGGCTTTCATACGACTGAATACCTCTACTTTGAAATACTCATAGCAGCTGCAGTTTTCCATTTATTTCTGTGATTATCTCATTAATATTTTCTTCCCCCACAACACTGTAAGCTCCATGAGGGCAAGGATACCCTTTGTGTTTATCTACTATTGTATTTGCAGAGGCAGTGCTCAATATTTGTTGACTAAATAGAAAGAAGGAAAGAAGGAAGGGAGGGAAGGAGGACAATAAGGTATGCAAAGCTCCCAGAAAACAGATAGTTGTTGTAATTATTAGATAGTAGGTGCTTAAGAAATATCCATTCACCTATTCCACTCACCCATTCCCCCCCATTCACCTACCTATCCATCCATCCACCAGTCATCCAACCATCCATCCATCTATCCACCACGCACTCATCTATCCATCACCCCCTCAACCAGTCATCCATCCATCCATCCATCCACCCATCCATCCATCCACCTATCTGCCTATCCACCCACCCATTCATTCATCCATCCATTTATGCATCATACATGTAGTCAATGTTTATTGAGCACCTACTCTGTCCTAGACCCTGTGTCAGCCTCTGGCATAGATCCAAAGTTTCATGAGATAGTCTGGGTACCACCAAGCACAGACTCTCTGCTCTGGCCAGATGCACCTTTGTCATAATCCTTCTATCACTCTTTGCTCCCCCATGCTCTTTCCCCTATCCTTGGTACCTCTACATCTTTCAACTCCTCAAAATCTTCTTCAGCAAGTCTGTGTTGTTTACAGCAGCACATTTGAAGCACAGAGAGGTTAAGTAACATGCCAAAGATCATGCAGTGGTTCAGAGCAGTCCTGGACTTAGAAGCAAGGTCCCAGCTATGCAGGCAAGTTAGTCTCTGCTGACGGGGGTCATGCAGTTGGGTGAAGAGATTGGGCTTTGAGACCAGGTAGCCCTGGGTTCAATCCTGGCTCTTCTGATCCCTCATAGGGCACCATAAACAAGTAGCTGACCTCTGTGGCAATCTTTACTCTACCTGCAGGCTATTCTCTCCTACCTGGCAGAGGTGGTGAGGAAAGGAGGAGGTATGGCTTGCACCATGCCCAGCCCTGTGCCTGGCACACAGTAAGGGCACAGGACATGGCAGCAGCTGTTACATCACAGCATCCTGTGACCTCAGGAAGAGACGCCTCTGCCCTTTCATCCCACTGCATCCCAGTCACCATTCCCTAAGGAAGGCTCAAAAGTGGCTCCTGAGTGGGTAGCTATGGGCAAACCGCACGTTCAGCAGACCTGGCATGAGGAACTTGGGGTCACTGCACAATCTATCAGCCTGATGGGCTCCTCTGCCATCCATGGGGGCTGCCTGATTCCAGAATCCTCACATGCGGGTGTCTCATTCATATTCAAATGCAATAGGCACTACGTAATCAAGCTCAGTGGTATTATTACTCCCATGTCACAAGTGTGGAAACCAAGATTCAGAGAGACGGGACTTGCCAAGCCAAGCTGGGAATTTTGTCTCAGTTGTTCTTGATGCAAAGAAACAGTTATTTTAGAAAACAAGGGAAGCCATTATTCTCATTGCTAATTGGGATTTTAAAAAATCTTAAAAATGGGCAGAACTCCTGGACCAAGCAATTTACAATATCGAGGTTATTATCAAATTAAGTGTGCAAAGATATTCTAATGACATATCTCTGCATTATTTATAATAGCAAAAAACTGAGAAACGACCTAAATGCCCAGCAGTAAGAGGACTGGCCCAACAAATTACAGAATATCCACACCATGGAATTCCTAAGCAGACATTAGAAATGACTTGTGGAAGAATATTTGATAAGCTGTATATAAACACATATGAAATATATATACGCATATGAAAAAGAGTAGCTATCTGGATAATAAGTAATTTTTAGTTTTTTCTCTTTGGGCTTATATTTTCTGATTTTTCTGCACTGAACAATATCGTTTATATAATTTAAATCTTTAAAAAATTTTAAATTATAGGCTTCATAGATTTTAATTTAAAAAATTTCTGAAACTCTCTCACTTCCCGCCTCCTGCCTCCCGCCAGGAGGTGGGATGTCTGGGGGACACCACTGTGGGATTGTAGGGAAGGCGGTCTCACCCTCTTCTGCAGACTCTCCTGATTCAGGATCTGGGCACCCATCAGGCTGTGAGTCCGGGCTCCACTCCAGTGGCTGCAGGCACTGCTGGGCCTTGCGGAAGTCCTCCAGGAGCTCAGGGCTGGTAGCACTGGGAAAGGGTCCCTCTTCTCCCAAGCTGCACATGCCACTCCCATCAGCATTCTTTCCTTTTTCAGCCCAGGCCCAGCGCCGCCGCCGGGGCCCCTTCCCTAGGCCTGGGTCGGCCCAGTGGACCTCCATCCCGGAGTTGGCCATTGGGCCTGGCCTGCGTTTCACCTGGGCCCCTTCATCTTCAGGAGATGGAGCTGCCCCTAGGGCCACCAGAGTTCCCGCCAGCTTGTCTCAGCACCAGGCATCCTGCCTGTGGCCTGCTGGGGACACAATCAAAGGGAGAGCATTAACCCCGAATCCCCTCCTTTCTTCAGAAGCAGAAATTACCAGCAGGAACTCTGGAGTCAGAGCCCTGGTTTAGCTCCTGGTTCCACCCCTTTGAAGCTGCATGACCTTGGCCAAATCACTCCACCTCGGATTTCTTCATCAGCAAAACTAGGGTAACAATTCCTCTCTCCCTCAAGAGTTTTGTAAGGGATAAGGAGCCCAGGGGCCGGCACACAGCAGGTGTCCCAGCTGTGCTGGTGCCTGTTACCACGTGCCAGGCTCCATGCACAGGCCCTGCTCACATGAGAACTGAGGGCCCAAGAGGAAGCGGAGAAACAACTGGCAACTAGAGATCAAAGTGGGAGCAATGGGGAAGGATGGGGAGGGGTCCTGGGGGTCCAGGGCAGGCCCAGGAAGTCAGGATGGGTCCCATTTAGAGGCCACATCCTCTGGGAACCTTCCTGACCCCCCCTTGAGTAAGACTTCAGATCATGAGTGGGGGAACGATGAAAAGAGCATTTCAGCATCCAAAATAATTGAATATGGGTAAGCAAACTAATCAACGTACACCCACTTTCCTAGCAGCACTATTCACAACTGCCAAAAGGTGGAAGCAACCCAGATGTCCATCAACGGATGAATGGACAAGCAAGGCGTGGTCTGTCCACACAGAGTGGAATATCATCCAGCCACTAAAAGAAGTGTAGCGCTGCACGTGCTATAAGGATAAACCTCAAAAACGTGATGCTAAGTGAAAAAGGCCAGACACAAAAGGTCACATACTGTATGATTCTATCTGCACAGAATATCCAAGGTAAGTAAATCCACAGAGAGAGAAAGCAGACAAGTGCTTTAGCTGGCAGAGCGAGGAGAGGGGAGTGACCGCTGAATGGGCACAGGTGTCCTTTTGGGGTGATGAAAATGTTTTGGAACTAGATAGACGTGGTGCTGGCATAACTTTATAGGTATACTAAATGCCACTGAATTGTTCACTTTAAAATGGTTAATTTTACATTTTGTGAATTTCACCTTAATTAAAAAAAAAAAAGAACATTCCAGGCAGGGGTTCCATCAAGTACAAAGGCCTGGAAGCAGGAGGGGGCGTCGTGGAAGTGGTTTCCTGATGGCTATACTGTTATGGGCAGGGGTTGGGGCTCTGACTGCAGAGAGTGTGGGTGTGCAGACATGGTGGCCAGACCTGGGGGGCCTCTAGGGTCCTGTTCAGGAGTCTGAAGCACATCCCTGGCATGGGAGAGCATGTCGAGGCGCAGTTAGAAGTTTCTCTCTGGCTTCTTGGGGAGAATGAACCAGAAGGGAGAGACTGGCTACACAGGGACCTGTGGCAGGAGAAGGATGACTGGAGAAGGGCTCCTCCCCACCTGCCTTCTATCCCATCCTCCTTTCCCTCTTTCCCTTCTTTCCCTCCCACCTCCTCTCCCCTTCCACTATGGCCAACACCCCCAAGCACTTCCTCTGAGCCCTGGAAACACAAAGCTGACAGAGCAGTGTCACGGTTCCACCCAAGGAGCTCATGCAAAGCACCCATTCTACAGGCAGGAAAACTGAGGCCCAGAGAGCAGAAGGGCCTTGCCCGAAGCCACACACAGGTCGGGACAGGGCTGGCATGAGAGTCACCTTGTAGCTCAGGTCCCGGCTCTTCCCTCCGTGCTGTGGAGACACGGCTGTGTTTGTCCCGCAGCCTCGTGAGCAATTGGGTCTTGGTCAGAACCTTGGTTTGTACCGTTGAGAAAAATCAGCAGGCAACTATTTCTGGAAAAAGAGTCCCCAGGGAATGGCTGCCGCCTTCTCAAGGGCTGGGGTAGGGACAGGGACTAACACTGTCCCCACTCTGGTCTCAGGGGCCTCACCCTCTTCTCCCCAGACACAGTCTTCCTTCTTCCTCCCTGAATTTCCCCTAGATCACCCTGTAAGCCTCCTCCTGACCTCCCCCCACCCCCCATCACATACGCTGGGGCCTCTCTGGGCCGGCCCAGGCTAGAAGCTTTACTGCCTCTTCTTGATCTGCCCTCACCCCAAACAGGTAAGTCAGTCATAGGAAAACTATTTTTCAAATGAGAAAACTAAAGCTCAGCGTGGAATAGTGACTTGACCAAGATCACCCAGCTGGGTAGTGACAGCAAGATTTGGAACTGTCAATTTTGACCCAGTGAGTAGTCTCCAAATTTTTTTTTTAATCATACAACTCGTCATTAAAAATATATTTGCTCAAATACCTAACATATATATTTCTTATAACATTACCTGCATGCATTCGCACACGAATACATTACGTGTATTAGGAAAAAATGTATCTAAAGTTGACTTTTTAAAAAGATCCAATGGAAAATAAATATTTTAAAAGGAAGTTCTAATCCTTGCTTTCAATACTCTCCTGGGGGGGCCTGTCCACCTCTTCGAAATCCCTGCTAGCTTGAGTGCTCTTAAGAATTCTCTAAGAAGGCAGATCCCTGAGGTTAACACAAAGAGAGCTGGACTCCGTGGCCCTGGGACAGGGCCCAGGAGTCTGCATTTTAAACCAGCACCCGAGGCAAGGCCTACCCTTTGACCTTGACTAGGCCTTCTAGACCTTGCTACTATGGCAGGTGTGGGAGGTGCTAAGAAGCCTTTGCTTTTCTCTTTCTGAAACCTCCGCCAAGGAAGGGGTTGGGGGAGGCGTGTGGTTTTTTTTGACTTCTAAAGGGCTTTTTTCTAGCTGTGCCACAGAGCAGCGCGTCCAATCACAAAGGCCTCGGGTGCACAAAGAGGAACATTCTGTCTCCTGGGATGACTCAGTCATCGCAGAAATCTCACTGTAACCAGGCAAAGCCTCTCATCGGAGGCAGCTGCGGTCACTGGCTGGAGTTTTGCACATGTTCCCCAGGCCCCCAAACCTGTGATGGTTTCGTGAGCAAAACCCCTGCCTTTTGTGCAAGCCACAGCCCTGGATGCCGTGGAGTCAGGGGCCAGTCAGTCAGCCAGTCAGTCAACAAACACACACGAGTGCCAAGTACATGCTGACCTCACGCCAGGACAAGGACACCTGCTCACTGGGCTGCTGTGACAGAGAAGCAGGCAGGGCATCTGGAGGCCAGTGTCTGGGCCTGGTGCTGCTGCCCCACCGTGAACTGCTGGGCTTAGGCTTTCCTCACTGTAAGATGGAGAAAATGCCATCTGTCCTTGCAACCACGGGGGAGCGGCACCCTGTTCGGGTGGGCCCCATGGGAGGTAGGGGATGGAGCTAAGTGAACTTTGAGGTTCCTGGTGGACTCATTGGCTTTTGAGTGCCACAGACTCAGAACAGTTAACCCCCTCCTCCTCCCTGAGGTCCCACTTCAGAGTCACAAAGATAGAGGTTGAACACCCAGTGGGTGCAAATTAACTTTAAAAAAACCTATGATCTCTTACTATATGCCAAGCCCCACACGAGGAATACAGACATGAGTAAAAGCGTTCCAAAATTTCAGACGGGGCGTGCAGAGGGGTTACTGTCGAGGGAAGCATTAAGCTGGGCCTGAGAGGCAAAGAGGATCTGGGGGAGAAGATGAGGGAGGGCATCCAGGCAGAGGGAACAGCATAGGCGAAGGCACAGAGGTCTGGAAGCCCGAACAGAACTTGACAGACAGTTATGGCAGGGGTCCTTGCATGGCAGCCAAAGACACGGTGGTTCTCGTCGGCCTTCCTGAGGGCACAGGGCTGCTCCTGAGGGGCTGTGGGGTTGGGTGAAGGCCCGGTGGGGTTGAGGCCGAGCCCAGGACAGCCCCGTGACCACGAAGTCCCCTCAGGGGCTGGGCTGTCCTCGTGGGGCTGCTTTTTCCAGGGCTCAGGGGCCCTGCCACCCCTGGAGAAACTAGCCCCACAAGGAAGCATCATGCACTCGCCCCTCCTTTGGTAGGTCTCCTCCTTCCAGCCACACCACCTCTGCCACTGGCTCTCTGTCTCTCTCTCAAGGGTCTATGAGACCCCTGTGGTCTCTTTCTCCACTTCCCAAGTGGCTCAACCACCCCTACAGGGCTTCTCTGCCCCCTCAATCCAAAACTGGAGACCCTTCCCTTTACGGCTCAATCCCCAGGTTCTCCTCTGCCAGCTTCAGCCACACAGCCCACCTCTGCCTCCTCATGCCCTCCGAAGCCCCTTACTATCCAGCCAGAGCTCTCCGAGCTGCCCCCCGTGGCCCCACTAGGGCCCTGACATCTCCCAGATGTGGCAACTGATCCAGAGAGGTGGCCGGCTTTCACAAGACCGCACAGTCAGAAAGTGTGGCCAGGGACTGAAATCCAGGGCTTGTGACTCCGAAACCAAGTCCATCAGATTTGGCGGGGTGGTGAGAGGAAGGGGAAGGAAGACCCCCTTACCAAGCGGCTGGGCACCTCCAAAAAGGCTGGGCTTTTGAGCTCAGAGCCCTGTACTCGGCTGCCCTCCCTGACCAGCTGGCAGGACACAGGTCAGCAGTTCTCAAGGGGTTCCCACCAGCCATGTAGAAACCAGTTCCCGCCAGCCGTGCAACACCAGCCACTTCCCCCTCTGAATGTACCCCCCCACCCCCACCCCAGCTCTCTCCGGCAGAGGAGAAAGAGAAAAGGTGCCCCTTGCTCCTGAAGGGCTGGGCTGGGTCTTCTGGGCTGGGTCTGCCGGCCCGTCCCTGGCTCTTCTCCTTGTTCTCATTCGGCAGAAGGGGCCACTCTTTAGTGGGGACCCCCCTGCCGCCTCCTGGCTGCTCCTCACTCATGCATCCTGTCTGAAGCGCCTTAGCAGCCCATGGGACTAACTCGCCATGTGCAGACGAGGACACCCCAGGCACAGAGAGGGACCAGCGCGTGCCCAAGTGCACAGAGGTCAGAATCAGAGCTTTGGCGGGGACCCAGCATCCTTAGGCTCGAGGAAATCCCCCCAAAATCCACCCTTGCCGCAGGGGCCAGGCTCCCGTAAGCGGGGAGAAGTAATACAGCTGCCACAGCTGCAACTTCCTGGCTGGGCTGGTCCAGCCACCCGGACTGTCCCAGAGAGTCTGTGACTGGCCCGTCCAGGGGGAAGGCGGCTCCCCCAGTGCCCGCCCTCCTCTGCTCCCTCACCTCTCTCGGGCTTCACCACCATCCTGTTGGCCCAGGCTCAGGGGACCTGCCTGTGAGGTCTTTGTTCCAAACCTGGGAAGCCCCCTGCCGCCACGGCGCCCTGGCCCGCCTCCAGGCCGCTCTGCCAGCCCCAGCCCTGCTCCCAGACAAGCATCGCTCCCCTCCTCTCCCCGCCCCTGCTGCGGCTGAGGCCGCCTTGCCTCGGCAGGAAGCGCCCAGCCTGATTTCCTACAAGTGTGTGTCAGAAGGAGGGGGTTTGTCTGCGTGCAGAGTGAGCGGGAGCAGGAGCTTAACCCCTTGCAGGCCCTCTGCGGGTCAGCACCACTCAGGAAAGGACTCACAGAAACTTCCAATGTCAGAGCTTCGGACCATCGCAGCCACAGTACAGTCTGGGAACAAAAAAGCCCAGAGAAGGTCAGAGGTTTGGCCAAGGTCACACAGCATGCTAAGCCTAGAAGGAGGCCTCCAGCAGCCTCAACCCTCCAAGAGCCTTCTCTGTAGCCCCCACCCTCCAGGGTATGAACTTGATCGAGGCTCCCTCTCTGCCTAGGGCACAATGGCCATCTGTACAATGGGAGCTCAGACGGAACACGTGCTTGGCACCCTTCCAGCCAGGCAGGAGCAGGCAGGGGCGGGGAGGGTGCTCCCAGCTCTGGCCCCACCCAGGATCCAGGGATTCTGACTCCGGAAAAGAAAAAGGAGAACATTTGGCCTCTGTATGGTCCCAAAAGCCCTCCAGGTAATTCTGGTGAGCAGCCAGGTTTGGGAACCACCCGTGTAGGAGAGGAAAAGATGCGTCTTCTAGTCAATGCAGACCTGGGTTCAGAGCCCAGCCCCACCTCTTGCTAACCCTGTAACCTGTGAGGCTTCACCTCCCCAAGCCTCAGTTTCTTCATTTCTAAAACAAGGATAAGAAGAGTAACCACCTCACAAGTCTGCTCCCCAAATCCAATGAGGCAACACTTGCAAAGTGCAGAGCCGGGGGCCGGGGAGGGGGGGTGGGGGGATGGGGGGGCTGGAACACGAACGAATGAATGAATGCTCCCAAGGTCAGATAGTGAGTATCTGGCAAAGCTAGAACCAGGGGCCCTCACCCCAGTAATCACCCCATCCCCTTCCCTGCCTTTTACCCACATCTGGGTGGGGGGGCTCGACCCGCAGCCCCAGCCAAACGTGGAGCAGAGCCAAACCCTAATGAGGCCCCTCCCTGCCAGCTCTGGTGACCATGTGGGCCATTGTGTGGGGGGCGGGCTCCCCTGACATCCCGTCACTCCCTTACCCTCCCTCCCGGCCGTTAACCCAGGCGGCACTGCCATCAATGCCAGGTGGCTGCTGCTGCCAGGCACGCCCCGTGGCCCCGGGATAACCCCCACCCCAACTTAGAGGCAGCCGCCTAACCCCAAGGGAAACAGCCTCCTGTGCACTCCATCCCATCTCCTTGACACCCCCATCTTACCAACCCTCCTTCCTGCCTTTGCTGGAGTGGCGCCCCCTGCCCGCACACCATCTCCACCCACAGGCCAAATTCCACTTCACCAACCTGAGCTCATTCAAACCCACCCTTCCGCAAGCAGCTTGGCCCATCTCTCACCCAGGTGCACAAGCCAGAACCGACCGTCATGCTGGACACTCCCCACTCCCTTATACCCCATAACCAATCCATCATCAACTCCTATTGATTTTATTTCCTACATCTCACCAGAATCCATTCCATCTCTGCATCTCCACGTGGTCTCCTGCAACAGCCTCTCCTGGAAAGCTCTTGGGTCCTCCCAATCCACTACACCACTACACCAAGGGTTCTTTCCAAAACGGAAGTGTCCAAACACGGCCCCTCTGTGCTTAAAACAGTCTGCTAGTTGCCCACTGCACTGAGAAAGACGATGAAACTCCACAGCCTGGCCGCTGCTCCAGCCTCTTCCCGCTTAGCATGCTCGAGCAACATGGGGCTCCATGGTTCCCCTGGGACAAATACCCAGTGCTCCCCCTCATCACCTGACCCCGATTCTTCTCCTTAGTAACTTGCAGGCAGCTTGCAGATCTCAGCCCCACGTGCCCTTGTCGGGGACTCACCATTCGGAGTTAGACATTAGGTCTGTCTGCCTGACGACTGGGAGCTCTGTGAAGTGCACAGGCATTACATGCTGTGTCATTACATCCCAGTGCCCAGCACAGGCCCTGACACACAGAAGCACAGTGAAGACATGCTGGATGATCTACTGAATCTAGCCAGTTTCCCAGCCTGGCTTGCAGGCTTCACATCAACCCAGTGAGGCAGATGTGACATCCCCATTTTACAGGTAGGTAAACGGAGGCCCCGAGAGTCACAGCAACTTGCCCACAGTCACAAAGCTGGTGAGTGCTGCTGGAGATTCAGACACACAAAGACCTGAGTCTTAGCGACCATGCTTGGTGCTCACACCATGAAGCCTGCAGAGATCATTAACAACCCAGGCACCAGCAAATCGGGAGTGGAGATTATAACCAACAAATTGCAATTCACTAAGTCAATGTTCTATCTTTATAAGGAGATTCCAGTTTCTCACAGCATCTTTCAGTTTTCTAAAGTGCTTTCTCATCCTTCATAGCACTGGATGCTTGAGAATTGCCTTGGGAAGTGGGCAGGATAGGGATATGATTCCATTGTACAGGTCAGGAAACTGAGGCCCGAAGATGGGGAAGAGATTAGTTCCTGGTCACCCAGCAGAAACAAATGAGCCAACAAAAACCTTTGGCCCCTACTGCCAGGGCTAAATAAGCACTTCCATCAAAAGCTTGCCCATGGAGGGCTGTGTTTGCACAAGCCTGCCAGTCCTCACCACAGGACCCCAACAAGCCCTTGGCCATTTGATCCCCCAGCCCCTGGGTCATGATGCTGCAGCACTGCAGTGGCCACTTCTCACCCACTCGCCTACTGCCCACACCCCCTGCTCCCTCCCTCCGCACTCATTCTTAAGCCCCACCTAAATGGGGAAGGTGAATCTCTTTCTCAATCCTTCCAGTGCCACCCAGGATATGGTCCAGGACTGGAATGGGCATCGCTTGCTGATATGATGAACTCTGGACAGTCACTCCTTCACACAATGTCCTGAGGCCCAGGGGCTACAGTGGGGCCACCAGGCTTCTCAACCATCCTGAAGGAAACCAGGGGCTGGTGACTCCAGGATTCAGGGGGGCTGAAGGCTGTTATTTCATCTTCGGCCCCTCCTGGAGCTCCCAACATCTCCCTTCCCTGGGGAAGAAATAAAAACCCATCTCAGGGTCACCCACTTCTTCCTGCCCAGGTTGCTGAATTTACCCCCAAAGTTAAAATCCACAGGGATGGGGTGGGTGAGGAGGCAGGAGAGGATTTCAGGAGTGGACCCAGAAGAACCGATGGAAACCTGGCTTGAGAAGTGGAGACCCAAGTTCAAGCCTCAGTGATGCTGGCCAAGAGATTTTCCCTCTCTTAGCTTTGCAGCCTCAGGGATTAATGAGATTCTCTCTGAGGTTATCAGAAGTGACCTTCTAGCATGAAATATCCTGGGTTCTTTGATTCCACTTGCCTACACAGGCAGAAACATTGTGCTGATGGGAGGCTGCAGGGAACAGGGGTTCAGGGCACATGGGCTTTGTAAATAATCAGACGCCTCTAGGTTCTCTCTTGAAAGCTGTGTGGCCTTAGGCAAGTCACGTAACCCCTCTGAACTCCAGATTCCTCATCTGTAAAATGGGGCTTTACAGGATCCTTAGTCAATGAGGCTATGTTCCTAAAGCCCTGGCCCGTGCCCAGTTGGCAGAGAGCTCATGAATAAATGACTTTGGCCATATTCATGAAACGCCCATATGGCCTGCTCCCTGCAGGACTGAGTTTAATTTTCCTGGCTCTCCTAACGTCAGCCACAGCTCAAGCTTTACACAGAAAGGGACAGCCGGCCCTCCGAACCAAGTGGAGAGAAATGCTGCCATTTCCCAGGGATTCTTTGCCCCGTGGCCCCCAAACCAGGTCTGGGGGTCACTGACCCAGCCGGAAATTGTGTCCCCACCCTGAATCATTAACGAGGGGGAGGAAACAGGCCTTCCTCAGCCAATTGAAACATGGGTTATGAGGAGGGTGTGGTCATATTGAGGAAAACACATTCACGCTCACACACTCACGCACATACACACCCACACTCTCAAATTTATGTTTCATGGAAAGAATCAAACAAACAAAAATGTGCACGTGCTGGGAACACATCGCTAACAGCAAACTTCACTGTGCGCCTGCTATGTAAAGGTTTTCCCATGGATCAGGGGCTCCGTATTTAATCCTCATTCCAATCCAAGGAGGTAGGAATTATGCCCATTTCACGGCAGAGGAAGCTGGGTTTGAATCAAGCTGTGTGAAACCAGACACTACGATCTTAATCACTTTGTGACTGAATCACTTTTTTCCTTAAAGATTTTTTTGATGTGGACCAATTTTAAAGTCTTTATTGAATTTGTTACAATATTGCTTCTGTTTTACGTCTTGGTTTTTTTGGCCTCAAGACTTGTGGGATCTTAGCTCCCCAACCAGGGCTCAAACCCACACCCGGTGCATTGGAAAGTAAAGTCTTAACCACTGGACCACCAGGGAAGTCCCATGACTGAATCTTACAGTAGGCAGAAAGGCTGGAAACAACCTCAGTGTCCAATAACAGGGGATCATTAAAATAAATGATATTTCCACTCAAAGGAATATTATGCAGTGATTAACAGTCATATTGTAGAAGAATATGAAGTGATATAAAAAATTGTGATATGTTAAGTGAACAAGCCAGTTATAAAATAATATATATCTAGTTTGAGTCCATTAAAGAAAAGCACCGTAAAACATGGAGGAAGAGAAGAGAAGGAGGAAGGGAAAAAGAGAGTTCCTCCAAAATGTTCACAATAATTATTACTAGGTAGAAAACTAAGGCAAGTTTACTCTTTTTCCTTACGTGTATTTCCTAAAAATAACAGTTGCTTTAAAAATAAGAGCAAAACGAACATTCGCTATCCCTAAAAATACAAAGCAAACAAAAACCACTGCTGCACATCTGTGCAGGGTTTCATTCTGGTGAGACCTTGGGCCTGGCCCTCCCCGGTTTCCCACCTATGAAAGTTGGGAAGAGTGGTTGGGCTCCTTGAGGGCCATGGCAGCTTTGACATTCTGTGACATTCTGTACGCCCATCCCACACCTTCTCCCTTCCTCTTTTTAGACTCTGACACCATGGGCTTTTTCACATGGCACATAGAGCCATTACGCAACATGTAGGATTATGTGAAGATCACACAAAGGAAAGGAAGCAATCCCCCCCTGCCTTAGCCACTCTTAACATCTTGGGACATGGCATGTGTTGTCTGATTGGAGCCTCATAATCAGGCATTTCACAGATGAGAAAAGGCCCAGAGAGGTTACACAACTCACCCGAAGTCACACAGCACATTAGAGGCAGAGTTGGATCTGCACCCACAAGTAAAGCATTACCCTCCAAGTGAATCCCTGATTTTGGGGTGGGGGGCTGAGTGCAGCCTCCTGGATCCTGAGGTCCCTCCTGGTCCTTGATCCTTGGCTGTGGTCCCAAGACTCTAAGAAGACTCACAGCTGGGCATCCAACTCTGGCTTTGATCACTGGCCCCTTCCCGAAAATAGGCTCAGCTTGGAGTGGGGGCTGGGGGAATGCTGGCAAAGATCTACGGGGCTGGTATAAGACCACCCCTGGGAGCAGGGGATCTCTCTGCAGCTGAGACGGAGTTTGGCTGACACTTGGCAAGGAAGATCAGAGCCCAGATGGGACTACAGGCTGAAATGGAGGAGGGACTGAGAAATTAAAAATGTGAGGATCTGGGGGCAGAGAGGCCTGGGTCCATATCTGGTGGTTCTAAACTTAGATATGTTTACAAACGGATGTTCTATAGCCTCATCTACAGACTGAGGGTAACACTGTCCTCAGGGACATGCTTGTAAAGTAACGGGATAATATTTGCCAGGCTTAGCGTACAAGGGTGCCGTTAGCCCCCTCCTGGCTCCCCTGATCAACCAGGGCCTCTTCCCAGCCACCCTGTCTCCAGCTCATCGTCCAATCCCTTCAGCACATGCTGCTGGATAAATCTTCTTAGAGCATCATTCTGACCAAGCCTTTCCCTGCTTAAAGACCATCAATGGCTACTGTCACTTTCAGGTTAAAAGCTAGACATTATGGCTTGGAATTCAGGCTCATAACAACCTGTTCCCAAGTCAGAGGGCTACTGCATGGCATAACTCACATCATAGACCAGGAGCCTCATTTCAAAAAATTTCCTTCCGAAACCCTACACTTCAGGGGAGCTGTAGTGGGGTGCAGGCCTTTTGGCCTGGCTCCCCTCGGTCTTCCTATACCACCAGGAACCCTAGAACTTCTGGCTGCCATACAGAGCAAGTCTGGTCTTCCATCACCCAACAACCTTCACATGCAGCTCTCTTATTAAAAAAAGAAAGAGAGAAAGAGAGAAAGGAAGGGAGGGAGGGAGGGAGATGAAAGAAAGAAAGGGAAAGAAAGAAAGAAAAGAAAAAAAGAAAGAAAGAAAGAAAGAAAGAAAGAAAGAAAGAAAGAAAGAAAGAAAGAAAGAAAGAAAGAAACAAGGAAGGAAGGAAGGAAAAAGAAAGAAAGGAAGGAAGGAAGAAAGAAAGAAAGAAAAAGAAAGAAAGGGAGGAAGGAAGGAAGAAAGAGAGAAAGAAAGAGAAAGAGAGAAAGAAAGAGAAAGAAAAAGAAAGAGCTCTGAATTGTGGCATTTACTAATTTCCATAATATAAATACCCCTTATTATGGTCAATTTCAAGCTACCAACACAATATCACGGAACACAGCCCTGGGAAGAGATGCACACACTCAGCTCTCACCAAATGAGACACACTTGCAATATCCCAAAGTAACAACTGCCTAACCTCAGTGAAGAGCTGTGTGACCTCAGGTGAATTACTTAACCTGTCTGAATCTCAAGCTTCTTATTTGTAAAATAATAGAACCCATCTTATGACAATGATGCGAACACTAGGTGATCAACAATAATGTACTGAGTACCTGCTATGTGTAGGGCTCTGTACTAGGCATGGGGAGGGTGACTGGGGACAAGATGGACAAGAGCTCCTGCCCTCCCAGACCTCACTTGATGCAGTAAAACCCTTGGCCTAGTGGCTGGAATATAGCATCCCATAACCATTAGCTATTATTATCAACGGTATTATTGTTGTTAGGCCTTCCTTTCCGTGGGCCTCAGTTTCCTCACCTCCACACTTAGAATGTAGCCTAAACAAAGCTTTCTATGATGTCACCTCACTTGAGCCTTATTGCCATTTTACAGAGGGCGAAACTGAGGCACTCAGGACTGAAGCCAGGTTGAGGATTCGATCCAAGGTCTTCTAACTCCCAGTCTCCAGATCTGTCCCACCCCCCGGACTAAGGAAACATAAAAAGACCTGGAATTCAGCTGGTGACTCAGCTGGATGCTTAAAAAATACTCTTTCTTCCCTACTTCATGGGGGTAAGTTGAAATGTCCTTGGTGTGCACCAGTTTCCAAAATACCTTCTCAGCATGACAGCCACAATGCCAGGACCATTCCCAGTCTCTCTGGAAACCCTGGCACTTCTGGTGGACTCTGCAGGCTGATGGGAGCTGATGAAACCCCCTTGCAAGAAACAACCCAAATCACATGTTTCAAATGCAAACCGCTGGACTTTGGGTCTTTGCCTAAAGGCCTCACATGGGCATCTTCTCCCTCTTTCTGAAGAACCGGGACCACCCCTGGGAATAAACCCAAATAATCCTCCAAAGACCATGGGGTCTGCCCCCTATTGGTAAGTAAGCCAGACTTAATGCCCCTTCAAATGGATAGGAAGAAATACTGTTTCTTGACAAAACAAAACCAACAGCCAAAAAATAAAACCCACCAACTCCAAAGGAGCTGCCTGGAAATGTCTCTTTGGAAGTCCCTGTATGTATCTAACCTCAGTCCTTCATGCTTCAGTTTCAGTCATTTCTTCTCCTTCTGTTCTAGAAGGCAGAAACAATGTCTCTTTTCACTGCAGCCTATCTCAGCTTCTCTTCTCAGCTCCAAAATAGCCCAGGTTTGTTATCACCAATTTTCCTTTCCAACTTTCTTACTTAGAAGCTGAAGCTTTCCAAACGTAGGTAACGGTCCACTCCAACCTGTCATTTCTTTCAACAAAAGCCAGGGAAAGGAACAGGGAGTCTTGTCCAAGGTCGCGCAGCAAGAAGGCTCTGGCTCTGCCTGTGCCAGACCCACCACACAGGGGAGACGCCAGCTCCGCGCCCGCGCCGCTGCGCGCCCTTGGGCAAGTCTCAGCCCCTCTTTGCGCCTCAGTCTACCCATCTTAGTACCAAGAGAGGCTGGTCTTATTCCTGCAGTCCGTTCCAGTTCCTACCACTGTCTGATCTGCCCACCCTCATGCTGGCCCTTGCTCTACCTCCCTATCCCTGCCAAAAAGAGGAAAAGAAACTTGCGTTAGGAGTCTGGGGAGGGCGCGTGGCTCCGAGTTGCCGGGCTGCGCAGGTTGTTGCCGGGTGAGCGAATACCACACAAATCCCAGGACAGAGAAGTCCCACCTACCCGGTAACCACAGCTACCAGGGCCACACCTCCAACCCAAACACAGCCCGAGGCCCCGCCAAGGACCACCCCCGGATTCCCTGGGGACCCCTCTCCTCCCAGTGACCAGCCCCAGTTGGAGAGAGAGTAAAAAAGCCAACGCCCCCATTGCGCGGAGGTGGAAGCTGAGGCCAGAGGGTGGAGACTGCGCAACCCCAAGGCCGGCGTGGTTTGGACTCGGACCCTGATGGCCCGTCCAGGGCTCCCTCCCATTCCCGGAGCGGCGATCCTTCTCCTTCCAGTGCGGAGAGGTTTCCACGTGCGAGAGGCCGAAAGCTGCGCGGTCCCTGTGGATCGGAGCCCACCCATGCTGTCCATTGTCCCTCCCCATTCCCCCGACGGAGAAACTGAGACCCAGCGAGGGGCCAGGACCTGCCCCAGACCCACCGCGAGCCCCTCCCCGCGTCTCACCTGCTGGACTCTGCGGGCGCGCGGGTGGTTTCCTGGACTTGAGCGGCAAACAAAGGCCTCCAATCCGGGCGCGGGGCGGGGCGGCGATATTTTGCATAATCCCAGAGGCCGGCCTGTGACGGACCGGGCGCGGCCCTGGGAGGCGGGGCCTCTGGAAGCTCCCCCAATCGCAGAGAGGCGGCAGCCTACGTCCCGCCCCCAGGGGTTCGGACGTAGCTCCAGGCTCCAGGACTGAAAAATCTCAAATCTGAGAGATTGCGTGTCCTTCTTGGAACCCGCCCAGCGGCAGATGGGAGACTGAGGCCTGGAGTTAAGACGTTTGGGCACGGTCTCACAGAGCCACAATGAGGAAGAACCATAAACTTTGATAGCCGAAACGACTGCTTCATAGCAGTAGTAGTAATAAACTTTTCTTGAGCACTGTGTCAGGCACTGTTGTAAACTCTTTACTATGCTCGGTCCTTTCTGAAAGGTAAGTAGGTATTATCACTAGCCCCCAACCGTATTCTACTCAAAACCGTCATTAGACAAGAGGGCAAACGCAGGCCTGGAGAGAGATGAGAACTTGCCCAAGGTCCTGCAGTGAGAACAGGACAGAAATAATCCATTGTTCACTGAAAGCGCGCCGTGGAGGGTGACAGTGTAAGGTGTCAAACTGGCCTAGGCTCTCGCCCCAGTTCTGCCGCTGGCTGCCACTGAACTTCAGGTAAATGTGATTCTTAACTTTCACCTCACAGGATTGCTGAGGGGAGTAAATAAGCATAGCACCAGGCCTATAAGAAATAAATCAGTGACACCAATTTAAAGGACTCTTGGACCAATCCTCTTTCACAGAGGGGCAGGGGTGTAATAGGCCCAGACACAGGAAGAGACTTGCCCAAGGTCTGGCATCCAGCCGTGTTGCAGCCCAGTTCTCTTTCCTCTTGGTGGAAAGCTCTTCCCAGTTCCCCAGGTGGCTGGTGCCTGCCTACATATCTAATGGTAATCATAGTAGCTGCTTCTATTCACTAAAGGCTTACTCTGTGCTGGGGCAAACATTTTAGCTACTCTTTATAATAACTCACAAGTTAGTATTATACTCCCAATTTGAAGATAAAAATTATGATATCAATTATATGTGGGATCTTAAAAAATGATACAAATGAATTTATTTAAAAAATAGAAATAGGCTCACAGACATTGAAAACAAACAGGTTACCAAAGGGGAAAGGAGGGGAGAGATAAATTAGGAGTTTTGGATTCATAGATACACACTACTATATATAAAATAAACAACAAGACCTTCTGTAGAGCACAGGGAACTATATTCAATATCTTGTAATAACCTATAATAGAAAAGAATCTGCAAAAGAATATATATGTGTATATATTTAAATAACTGAAGCACTTTGCTGTACACCTGAAACTAACACAACATTGTAAATCAACTATACTTCAATTTTTTTAAAAAAAGAGTATAAATAAATAAATAAGGTGATAAAAAATAAAAAGATGAGAAAACTGAGGCTCAGAGATGTTAAGTGACTTGCCCAAGATCACACAGCCAGGAAGTGGTGGAGGTAGAATTTAAGTCCAAATGTCAGACTCCGAGATGTGGACTCTCTGAGGTGTGCCTTGTTCTCGGTCCTTGTGACCCTCACAGTGGTCTACTCCACCCCTCACCCTGCTTTCTCCCAAGTAGGGAGGGCTCCAGGTGATTTGAAGGCCAACTTGGCACTTGCTTGGGCAGGTCCCGGCTCAAACCAAAAACTTGCCGTCTTCCTGCCTTCTGCTTCATCTAGCAGCAGACCCTGAAACTGTCTAGCTGTACCTTCCCCCTGGCCCCCAGCTCTGGTGTTATGAGTAAAGATGTTAGGGCCACAGGTATATGTGGCCAGATGGACCTCTGGCCCTTCCCTCTCCCAATATCCAAACCGCCTTAGCCCATTGTTTGGGGTCCCTTCAAAGGCAACAGACACATGCTTATCTTGCCACTTCACATTGTGAACTTCAGGCAGCCGTGGGTCCAAATTTGTCCTCTACCAATCACGAGCAATGCAACTCTGGGCAAGTAACTTGGCATTTCTAAGCCCACTTGCAAAGGAATTTTTTAAGCTTAAAATTCCACTGGGAGGGGAACCCTCACACGCAGTGGCCTACAGCCCTGGAGTCAGACCCAGGGATTTCAGAACCAACAGTTCCAGAAACTCATTCTTGTCCTTTTTTCAGAGGACAAACTTGGGACCGTGTGCAGCAGCTGCGGGGAGCTCCCTCACCCCTGCAGCTGGACTGAGTGGGGAGATGGCTTGTTCAAGACACGGGAAGTCACCACCTGTTCTAGAGTTCATAGAGCAGGCCAGTAAGTGGCCTGAAATTCAAATGGCAAGTCAGTAATAGACGAAAACCTCTCGATTCAGAACAGATGAGCAAGGACTTGGACCTGGAAAAGATGTGGTGTTTATAGGGTCAGAGGGCTCCTTCGTTTACCATCATTCTGACTGCAATGGTCTCCCTCGGGCTGACTCCGAGCCTGGTACTCTGAGCCCACACACAGCATCCCAGCCTGCATCAGAAGCAAGTAGCAGTATCCCCATTGTATTTATTTCCTGTGGCTGCTGTAACAAATTACCATCAGTTCATGGTTTAAAACAACACTCATTTGGTCTTTTTTTTTTTTTTAATTTATTTACTTATTTATTTGTTGGCTGTGTTGGGTCTCTGTTGCTGCACGACATGTGGGATCTTCCTGGAGCAGGGATCGAACCCGTGTCCCCTGCATTGGCAGGCGAATTCTTAACCACTGTGCCACCTAGGAAGCCCCCTAATTTGTTCTTTGTTTATTTCACTAATTTGTTCTTACAAAGAGTTCAGAAGTCCCAAATCAGTTTCACTTCTCTAAACTCCAGGTGTTGGCAGGGCAGGTTCCGCCTGCAGGCTCTCAGGCAGAATCCATTTCCTTGCCTTTTTCAGCTTCTGAATGGCCACCTGTAGGCCAGGGCTCATGGTCCCTGCCTCTGTTTTCGAACTGCATCACTCCAACCTCTGCTTCCATCATCGCAACACCTTTTCCTCTGCTGAGTCAAACCTCCCTCTGCCTCCCTCTTATGAGGAGCCTTGTGATTACATCGGGCCCACCCAGATAATTCAGGATAACCTCCCATCTAAATGCCTTAATCACATGTCCCTTTGCCATATAAGGGAACACAGTAACAGGGATCTGGGTATCTTTGGGAGCCAGTCCTCACCCTACCACACCCATTTTCTAGATTGGGAACGTGGGTTCAGAAAGGTGAAATCACCTGCCCATGACCACACGGGATTTGGAGTCTGATGCCAGGAGATCTGAGGTCTGACAAAGCCCTCGTGCAGCCAGGTGACATTCCCTGCAGAGGTACTAGGATTGGAGAGGGGCATACAGAGACCCATGGGAGGGTCTGGGGCTTTGGGGGATACGGGCTGCTTCAGAGGTCAAGTGGAATCCAGGGCTCTGGCCTCAGGTGGTCTCCTTAAGCTGGGGAGGGGACAGGAGCAAGATCTGGTGCAAGTCTGTGGAATCAGCTGCCCCCAATCCACTTCTAGCAGAGCCTGGACACAGGGCTGGACAAAGCAGGACTTCTCAAACTCTTCTTGCCCCAGAGAAAGCCTGGGGATGAAGGAAATGGGCACTGGGGCTGGCAGGGGGGCTGTGTAGCAGACCATTTTTTGCCCCCCTCCCCTCCCTGCTCCCTCCATGGGTTTTGGCTTCTAATACCCACTGTTCTTGGCTCCTGGACCAGCTTGGTCTGCACAGATAAAGGGTGGGAAGTCATTAGGAATTCACTGCCTCTCCCCTCTCCCCCAGACCTTGCCCAAACACTGACAACTTGAAAGCCCGGTCCCCTGGTCCTGAGCGGGGACAACTCTAGGCAGAGCTTAAACTCCAGTGTCCCCCGTGGGATCAGGCTGCTACTGTCCTCCCAGGCCGTTGCCTGAAATCACATCCTGTGTGGCTTCCTCACCTTCACACATGATTCTGGCCTCTCCCCTACACTTCCTTAATGAATCACCTGCACACCTCCTCATCTCAGAGTCAGTTTCTGGGACCCGCCCTAAGATAGGCCACCTCTCTGTGTGGTAAAACATTCATGCACATTGTGCATTCTGCCTCATGACGTCTGTGCATTTCAAAAGTTATTATGTAAGTTTCAGGGGTACAGCATTATAGTTTAACAACTATATATACCTGTGCATTTTGACCTAAAAATATTATCTGTAAATAACCTTCAAGGAAGGTGTTCCAAGATGTGGGTGTGGCTCAAGTGCCCCTGCACACCTGCTGTGTGACCCAGATTGAGCTGTGGGGGGCCAGGGAAGATGTAATGTTCTGGGTGCTTCTATCTGTCCTACCCACCCCTCTTTCCACGTCAAGCAATCAAGACCCCAGCCACACAAGCAGATACATAGCACACTGGATCCTAACGTTGTTCAGATCTCTTTATTGAAAAATTAAAGTCAGAAGCTCTGTATATAAATACACTGACATCGCTGGTCCCCTGCAAGGCCTCTGGGATAGGCTGGGGTGTGGTGGGAAGCTGGGGCCTTGGGGTCCCCAGGGGTGTGGGATGGAAATAAATAATAAATACCATGGGGGATGAGGAGCTAGGAGGAGCAGGGGTGTGAACGGGGGGCGCTCAATGCTTATTTGTGGCACTGAAGGTCCTGCAAGATGCCCCCCGACTGAGGGCCACGTCCACGGATTCTCATGTGACTGCACTCCAGACAGAAGCTTGGGCATCTGGGGATGGTCCAGGTCCTAGCTGACCGGGGAGCAGCACAGCCCCCCACCCAACCCAGAGTTACAGGCTCTGGGAGGCCTCAGGTGAAGACAGAGGCGCTCCACCCTTCCCTTTCCTTTCTCCCCTTCCTGAGGTTTCATGCTTATACTGAGCACCTACTGTGTACTGGGCATTGCACCAGACCCTGATCTGACCTTCTGTTTGCCTTGCCCAGCTCTTTTCTCCCAGTTCTGGTCCAGTGGGCCAGGAAGGAGTGGGGGGATGTCTTCCTGCTACCCTGGCCACGCAGCCCTGGCCCCTCCAGGAGCTCGTTAGTGCCAGGAGGGAGGAGGGACCAGGGCCAGGATCTGGGCAGCAGCGGGAGGCCCTCGGGCCTCGGCCCCTAGAGCATCACATTGAACTCGGTGACCAGAAAGTCGATGTAGTCATGCTCCTTGGTCTTAAAGGCCTCTGCAATGATGCGCGCGGCCTCCCGATGCTCCTTGCCCCGAAGCGTCACCCCGTTCACTTCCAGGATCACGTGGCCCACCTTGAGCTGCCCACAGTTGTGGGCTGAGCCGCCTCGCTGCAGGAGTGAGATACAGGGCACAGGCACTTGGGGCGCCTGAAGGCTAGGCCAGCCTGGCCCTGACCACCCACTGGGTCAGGCCCGCCACTGCCAACCAGGCAGCCACAACCTGGGTCTGCCTTTGGGTGCTGGGTCACCTCTAGGCGTGGGCAAACCCCTGGGGATGCTGGGAGAGGGACCTGCAGGGGTAGGGAGAGATGGTCAAGCAGGTCCCTGGGGACGTACCTGAATCGTGACGATCCTAGGCAGGGGCTGCCGGGTGTTGGCGCCACCTTCGATGGCGATGCCCAGGGTGGCTGCACTTTTCTTTACGCGGACCAGGGTGGACGTGGGCTCCAGGAGTCCGGGCTGCAGGTGTGAGGAAGAAAACCTGTTACAAGTCTTCTCAGTGGATGGACCTGGCTTGGGGGCTGGACCGGCCACGACAGGCCTCTGGGTCCGCAGGACGCAGCCTCCAGCCCCGTGTCGGGAGCCTGCAGTGCACTAGCACGCCGCACAGCCCTCGGTATTCTCAGCTCTCTACTCTGAGGCTCAGAGGTTAAGCGGCTGGCCCAAGGCTGCCTGGTGGTGACACCAGGACTTGCATCCGGGTCTGACTGCCTCGCCACCACATCACGTCAGAACTGAGCTTAAAGATCCTTGAGACCAACCTTCAGCACTTGGCTTGTCTGTGTCAGTGGGAGGGCCTTCAGACTGAACACAGTGCTCTTTCTGGACACCCACATCCCTCCAGTGATGGGGGCTCACTACCTCCTCTGTGGTCACTTGTCAAGCTGAACCCTGGTCGGAACTTCCTGTTCTTCCCCTGGGGCCGGCCTCCCCTTGACCCTCTGCACGCCCCCTCCTCCTTGCTCACCGGTTTGGTGGCCCCATCGGTGGTCCTCTCGTTCCGAGGCATCTCCTTGCTACTCCTGCTCTTGGCGGACGCCATCTGTCTGCCTCGGCCTGGGGCGCTGGCCTCTGCCTCGCCAGCGTCCACACCACTGTCCTCACTCAGGGTCTGCCCACTGTCCGAGAGCTGGGAGAGTGTGGAGGCTGCTGGGAGTGGGGAACAGGAGGAGAGGGATGCTTTACAGCTGGGGTCGGTGAGGGCTTCCTGGAGGAGCTGAGCTGCAGGCTGGAAGGCCGGGGGGATTTCTTGCCACCCTCCCACCTAGTGAGACCTGCCCTTCCGACTGGGCCTGGCCCCAAGGCTGCCACTTCCAGGACATCTGCCTTCACGGTCCCTGGTATAATGGTTAAAAAAGAGGTCAGGAGGCAAACTCAGCCCACAGATATGGGTTTGGTTTTGTTCTGTTTTGTTTTTAGCTCTCAGTGTGGTCAACTTTTTTTTTTTCAATTGGAATATAATTGCTTTACATTGTGGTCAACTTTTAATGATGGACCAACACATTCAAATTAGGAGATTTCACATAAAAATTAAATTCCAAGCTTCTTGAGGAAACAAAGGAGGTCGACCATGACTCGTCTGTGCCTCTGTTGACCCCACCTGACCTAAGCTGAGTGCTGGGCACACGTCCTCTGGTTCAACAGTCAAACCCAAGCTGCTTCACTATGTACGTAATGCCCCTGAGTTTGAGACACTCTGGATTCTGGCAGGTGGGGTTTGAATCGCCTCTGACCAGCTGTGCAATCCTGGAGGAGTCACACAGGTTTAGTGAGCCTCCATGTTCTTGTTCTGACCCAGGAGCAATGATGCCTATGCCATGCAGTTACCATAAAGACTAACAGACATGATGTATGCGGTGAAGCAGCCAAAAGGACAGGCTTATGCTAGACTTCCTGGCTCCACAATTACTTTCTGTGTCTCAGTCTCTTCATCTGTAAAATGGGCATAATAATAGTACCAGCCTCATGGAGCTATTGGGAGGATTAGGTGAGTTACCAAGATAGGCAAGGTCCCTAGAACAGTGTTCCTGGCACACAGACAGTGCTGCACACCTGTTAGCTTTATTATTACGTGTGTCCAGCTCAGTGCCAGGTCTAGAGTGATCCATCTACGATAGCTCGGGTTTCTCTCACCACATCCTGCCTGCTCTTCCCTTAGGTGCCTTCCCTCAGTGAGCTACTGAATGCAGGGACCCCGCATTCTGCATCCTAGACTGCCCACTGCTTGCATACAGCAGGTGCTCAGTAAATGTCCTCTGACCTGGCTGGCCACCTTCCCTGGCCACAGTGGCCCCACGTATCACCTTGGCCACGAGATGGCAGCAGAATACAACAAAACATATCCAACTCACTAACAGGAGGGAGGGGATCCAGGGCCTGCAGAGGGCTCAGGCTTATGGAGTGGAAAGCTGGTTCTACCCTTCCCGCCATCTGCCTAGCTGGATGTCCTCTGAAAACTCAGGGGCCACAGCCTCGGCTAGCCTCCCTGGTGTCTGGAAGGTCGAGCCCACATTCTGACCCTGCAGCCCCAAGTCAGGAGACCTCCAGGGGGTCCAGAGACTGCAATTTCAATACCCACCTGTCCCCCAGCACCTGTCCATGCCTGGCCCTGCGGGACAGAGATCACAGAAGCCACTTCTGCCCTGATCAGCCTCAGTCTTCTTGGGGAGGCTGGTAGGTGAGTGCAGGATGACCAGGTCTGCGGGCCCTGGAGGAGGAGCCCGACCCTCACAGCCACCTGGCAGGACTGTCACCGTTACCTCCAGTCCCAGATGGGAAAGCATGGCAGCCTGTCCACAGTCACACAGCCCGTTATGGCAGAGCTGGGACTCACATTCCATCTCTGCCCTCAAAGGCCGTCAACGCAGGCTCAGGGCCCTGTTCCCTGGCCCCTCTGACCCTGAGGAGGGAGGCCTGGGCTCAAAGTCCCCTCACTGGGTGAGCACCTGGTCCCACCTTGGCTGTGCTGATGGGCAGCTCCGGGGGGACAGGGCACCCCTAAGATGACACAGCGGCACCCCAGCCCAGCCTGCCAGGCCCTGTGGTACTCACTGCGCGTCTGGGGCAGTGCCCTCACTTCGTTCACGTCCGGCTCACTGTCCGGGCGGTGCACTTCCACCATGACAAAGTGTTGGTTTGCGCCTGTCTGGTCTGGGCGGCCGGAAGGGGAGGGTGGCTGAAGACCTCCCCCGGCCAGTGTGGCCTCTGCAGGGGGGCTTTTCAGGTGCGGGGGTGACTGGACGCGTGGGAAGGGGCCGATGGGGTGCTGGTTGACCAGCGCCAGATGGGCGTCCAGTGGCCCCTTGGAGCCGGGCTTGGCTGGAGAGACAGAGGCATAGATGGGGGAAGAGGGAGAGTCCTGTGCTGAGGAGGCGTCCGGGGCAGGGACGGTGCCCGCCGGCGGGCTGCTCTTCCGCGGAGCCGAGAAGACGATGCCCGAGTGGGAAGACGCAGAGGAAGGAGGCTGGAGGTCCTTTCTGCCTGGCTTCTTCGGCTGGATGAGCGGGTGGTCGTGGCCTTGGGTCAGAGGTGGTGGGGGAGGCGGTGGTTTGTAGCTAGGCAGCCCCTTGAAGGTGGACTTGACATCGTCCTGCCAAAAGACCCAACAGGAGTAGAAGGCGTCGGAGCCCATGGCGCCTGTTAGAGAGGAGACCGAGTGCCCCAGTGCAACAGGCCCCGGCTGGAATTCTGTCCCTGTGCTATCAGCTCTTGGCCACACTGCTCTGAATAATGCAACACCCGAGTGGAAAACTTCTCCCCGCACCTCAGCAGCTGACGAGCATCAGGATCCTGGCGGGAGTCTCTGGGGATGGCATCATTACCTTTGGGAACTGAAGTTCTTGGCATTAGCCAGGGCTTGTCACAGGGAGTGCGGCTGAATTAGCGGCAGGATGCAGAGATGGAAAACAGAAAAGGCCTTTCTTTGGCTTTTCTTTTTAGGGGATTATCATAGCTTCTGGAGACAGGAGGTGTGACAGGACTGATGGGAGACAATGAGTAGAAGGTGGACAGACGTGGGCTGGGGTGCTGTGTGGCCCTGGGCAAGGCATAGCACCTCTCTGAGTGCGCTGCTGAGCAATGCGGAAAACTGCGCCTACCCACCAGGGTCGCAGGGAGGAGAGGAGCAGTGTGTGTAACACATTAGCAAGGGGCCTGCGACCCAGCAGGGAGCTGGTGAGTGGCCGAGCCTATGGCCTCTACGCCCCCTCCCTATGCTGTCATCCAACGCTGCCACAGCTCTGATGGTCGTGCGGACGCGGTTCCAAATGCTTTACTTAGATTAACTAACTTACCCCTTGCCGCAAACATATGGGGTAGTACGCTATTATTACCCCCATTTTACAGATGGGAAAACCAAGGCACAGAGAAGTTAAGAAACTTGCCCCAAGTCACACAGTCAGTGGCAGAGGGTAGGATTTGAACCCAGGCAGTCTGGCTCCAGAGCCCAAGCCACTCACGAGCTATGTGGGTCAGGTCACAAAGCGACACGCCCAGATGCTGGGAGCACATGGGCATAAGGTGACGTTTAACTCCCTTTCCCAGCGTAGTCACAGGGCCTCTTCGAGGAGTTCTCACCACACACTTCATGTTTCAGTACTTGCTATGATAACGTTCAGATAACATATCAAAAGTAACATCAACTCAGCAAACAGTCAAACAGCCTGACAGCCCTGCCTAAAATCCCCAGAACTAGCTGAGGGCTCACAGCTGAGGGCCTCTGGCCTCTCCCTCTGTCCTCTCACCAGGAAGACGGACCTCAGGGCCTCAGGCAGACCCCGGAGGGCAAAACACAATGAAAGGGCCAGAGAGGGTCTCACCAGGGAAACGTCTGAGAGGGTGTTCATATTGCCCTGGACGGCCTCCCCAGTCTCCTCCAGGTCCAGGGTGTTCTAGAATAGAGAAGAATGCCATGTGAGCAAATACAAACTGATAGGGAAAAACCATTTTGCTCTCTAGGTCACCAAATCTACATGCCCTAAGACACCTTCGTGTGGTTTAAGTTTCTCCTGACATGCCCCACTCTGTGGGAATTTACTTTACACGTTAAAATTAATGCCGATTTTCATTTTGAAATCAATTCCAAGGACTCCAATTTCTTGGAGGCTTTCCAGGCCTCTCCTGAACGACATGGGGATGCTGTGGGGTGGCTCTGGCCTTGATTGGGAATTCCCGAAGCTCAGCCCACACTTAACACACTCCCCACCTCCAAAACCCAAGTGTTCTCTCTCCACTGCTCCTGACAGAATCCCAGGGAGGTGTGAAAATGGCAAGATGCAAATGAGAGGTGGATGGGGAAAGTCTCTCCTCTGTCTCTCTTAATTTTAATGGTTTTAATGGTGTGCTGGGGGGTGGGGGTGGGGGCGGGGGAGCAGGGAGAGGGTTACTGTTTCAATGGAGCTTATTTTGCAAAAATGCTCATTTCTTCTTTCCTTTCCTAACTCACTGTAAGCCTAATGCTCCCTCAAGTGACACTGAGCTACCCTCAGGCGTGTCCAGCCAGCCCTGGGAGGCTGAGCAGCACTCCTCTATAAACAGGGTTCCTGAGGGCTCAGCAGAGCCACTTCTCTCCACCTCACAGGGCCCAGGATGACAACTAGCCTCTGCGACCATCACCCGGCTCAAGTCTCACGTTCAGCAGTCAATACCGAGCAGTCTCAGTGCTCCAGACCGAGAGCCTGGGGACACAGAGGGGGTGAGAAACCTCCCCTGCCTTCAGTAGCTTAGAGACAGTGGGATCGACACAAATAAGCAAAGAGGAGACAGCACAGTGTGAGGACACACAGGAAAATAATGCAGCTGGGAGGGGTCATCCAGGAAGGCTTCCTGGAGGAGGGAGCATGGCTTAAAGCTGGGCAAAGGAAGGAATGATGGGTGTTTCAGAGGGAGGGGTGTGCATAAAGCAGGAATGATAGAGGATGCCTGAGAATCTTCGGTGGTTCCACATGAGTCAAGAGCTGCTTGAGGGCAGTGGGTCGCCATGGAGATGTGGTCAGGGTTGCCTTCTAAGAAGATCCCCTTTGCTCACTTCCTCTCCAGACATGCTAGAGCAAGGCAGACATGTCAGGGCCTTTACATTTTACACTGGCTGTGCCCTCTGTCTGGAACATTCTTCCCTGGGACTATCCACAAGGTGTGCTCTGTTTGCTCACCTCCTTTAAGACCTCACTCAAATATCACCTCCTCAAAAAGGTCTACTCTAACAACCCCTCCTAAAACCCTGCCCTGTTTTATTTTTCTCCTTTGTACTGATCACTATTCTTCACCCAGCCGCCAGGATGTAATCTTGAAACTAAGTCAGATAATGTCTCTCCCCGGCTCATAACCCTCCAGCGTCTTTCCATTTTACAAGGAGGAAATTCCAAACTCTGCATTCTTTGTGTTTAGTGACTGGGCCCTTTCCTGCTACTCTTCCAACAGCATGGGACGGTTCCTGCCTCAGGGCCTTTGTACTCACTGCTCTGCCTGCAGTACACTCCTGGCTCACTCTGTCACTTCATTTAGTTCAAACCTCAGTGAGGCCTTCCCTGACCAGCCCTGTTTCAAACAGCACGCCTCTCCACCCCCCACACCACCTCTGCCTAACCCCTGACCCACTTCATTTTTCTGTATAAGATTTATCACCACGATGTGATACTATTGATTTGCTTATTGGGTGTTTTCCCATGAGGATAACTCCTCAGAGGTAGGACGTGTGACTACCTGGTGCCTACTCTATCCTCAGTGTTCAGGACAGTGGCTGCTTGATAAATATTTACTAAGCATATTAATTAATCTATGAATGAATCAATAGGGTAATGAATTAATCAATAACTGGCTGTCATGGCGGGGAGGCCCAAGCAGGCAGGGAAGTGAGCAAGGCAGCTACGGTAGGTCGTGGGAGGAGTAATGGTGGCTTGAATGAGGGTGAGGGCAGCGGGGGCATGGGAGGACCCCCCTGACTCCCACTGACCCCCATCTCGAATGAGCCTCCTGAAGCCTTGAACATTCTCGGTGGGCACAGGGCACATGATCAGCCACAGGAACCCACCAACCAACAAGATGCTCTGCCCTCCCAGCCCTGAGCCTTCCTCACCCAGGGCTCCTCATCTGGTCCTATGATGTCTCTGGGGCAATGTCAGGCCAGGACAAGTGTTTTGTTTTACCAGTAAAGCTGAGGCTTACGTACAAACCTCAGCTCCCTGACCTCTCCTGCTCTCTCCAACCTGGTCTCCTGCACACCGCTTCATAGGAAGATGCTCCTGACAGCCTCGGTGATGCAAGGATGGGGGGATCCTTGGGGAGGGGACGGCTGCTCTCTCACACACTGATCAGTGGCACCAGTTCTGGCTTCTCTGAGATCACACCCAGCTCCGCCACTCACACTGAACTGCTCTGTGCCTGTTTCCTCATCTGTAAAATGGGAAAAGAGCAGCCCATCTCTCATGGAGCTGGTGTATTAGCACCTGAGAAATGCTCAGAGCAGAGCCCGGCCAATATATGAGAGGAGGTGACTGTCACATCAGAAGCCCGGAATCTTGCAAATCTGCTCCAGGAACCAAATGGCTGTACAATGCACCTTGGCTCCCAGCAGCACTACAGTGGAAAGACACAGTAGTCCTCTCATACACCCCCTCCTCCAAAACCGTCATGAGTCCAGTGCTCCTGGGAAACAGTCCAGCTGGGCAACACAGACCATCCAGGATGAAGGTAAATGGCCAGGCAGTTACAGGCAACAATGTCCCAAGACTCAGCAGTCACTGCTTTGGCCTCGGCAGGAGGCCCCGAGGGGGTCAGAGACCTGGGAGGTGTCTACAGCAAAGACAAGAGAGGCTTCCATCACCTCAAATGTAGGTAGCCACTGCCACCTGCCCCCAAAACTCACCCTGCAGGCACCCTGGGGGCTTAGATGACAGTCCACAGTTGAACCAAAGACATGGGATTCTGTCCTGTTCTGGCACAGCAGGAGCTCTGAACATTCATTTAGTCAATCAACAAGCACTTTATCAGGCAGCCTTGACTTATGAGGAAAGCTCATGGGGATAAAAGATGAGCAGGTTACCGTGTGCCCACCACCCAGCAGAGGGCCAGGCACACAGGAGCTGCCCACAAACCCTTGCTCGGGATCACTGATGGGGCCAGTGTTGTAACAGGGCCCATGGGAGGGGGCAAGGAAGGATCCGGAGCCTGACAACACAAGCATGTCTTTGCCGGGCACTACAGGGAGGGCTTGACTTCCTCTTAGAAAGGAGGACAGCAGAGAACTCCAAACTGCGGAGGGCCTACTGCACGCCAGACCCCTGGTGGCGTTTTACTTACATGATCTCATTTGATTCTCCCAACGACCCTGTAAGGCAGGCACTCTGATTGTCCCGGCTCACATCTTTTTATACTTCAGCTCTGAGAGGGCAGTGACTTGTCCAAGACCACAGGGCTATTCCACAGTAGATCAGGTTTCTAACCCACCTCAGGGTGACCCCAAAGCCCATGCAACTGTATCCTGACCCCAGAATTGGATAGAGTCTTGATACTGCAGGAACCAAAGGGCCCCAGGGGGACCCTCTCTGAAACAAGAGAGAACACAGCCATCACTGGCCCCTGGGCTCAGTCACTCCCTGCTATTAGTGGCAACCTGGAGCCAAGAAGGTAGGCAGGGATGGAAGGTGGGAGGGTGAGGGTGGAGTGGGGACAGACATCCAGGCCTGGGAGCAAGGCCTGAAGTGGAGCAAACGGCAGACGGGTTGGAGCCCAGCCCTGCCAGACTCCATCTGCCGAATCCAGACGCTCAGGAGCCCCGAGTCCCCGAGCCATGTTCCTTGTGCATCTGAAATAGCTGCAGACAGCAGGCTAAGAACCCCGGGGATGCGTCAGCAGAAACGCTCCTGGAACAGGCTTCGAGAGGAGGATCAAGGTCAGAGCTCATGCAGGAGCGGGCCCAGGAGTCCTGGCCTCCTCCCCACCTCTCCTCAGCCCCAACTGCTTGGGGCGTCCCTTCTCCCGCACCCAATGAGGCCAGAGACTAGCTAAGGGTTTACACCTGGCGGCTCAATTAATCCTGCCAGATGGGACCCTTCATCAATTCTACAGTGGAGGTGACTGAGGCTCAGAGAGGGAAGGCCACCTGCCCAAGACCACACAGCAAGGACAGAGCAGGAAGGTTGAACCCTATTTAAGGTCTGAGTCTGTTAACCAGATTATTTCCCGTAAGAGCCAGGATGCCCTCAGGACCCACTGCCGTTGCTCCCCCATCTCCTTCCTCTTCAAATCTGTGGCGGTTCAGAAAACCCCCTTCCTTTCAGAGAGAGAACTCCTTATCTCAGTTGGCCCTATCAGGGCTCAGACACCCCAGGGCCTGGTTTGAGGGAACTGAGGGGTGAAAATGAAATGAAGTCATGAGGGGCAGTCACCTGTGCTGGCCTCTGCCAGATGGATGCATGGTTCTGGAAATGGAGGCCTGTAGGGCCTTGCGTGGCCCGGGGGCCACCTCAGGGAAATGAGGCCCTCCCCTCCCCAGGCCTCCGCCCCTCCCGTCTCTCCCCTCCCCTCTCTCCAGCCCAGTTCCTGGCTCCTCTGCCACCACCCCTCATTACAGTGGGAGGGCTCTTACATAAAGGTGCTGTTTTCAGCTCTTTGTTCTTCTCGCTTCTTTACTCTGATGTCTGGACGGCAGGCTCCCCCCACCTCCTCCCCAAAATGCACCAGAGGCCTGAGGCGGGGAGCGCCCTCCCCGTTCTGTCTCTGGGAAAACTGAGGCACCCGTCACAAAGGCTTCCAGAGTGGGAACGAGAAACTAGAGAGGGAGGGGTAAGAATACCAGGGGAAAGACTGGGGAGAAAAGACCAAGAAGAAGAGGGTCAAGAGAGAAAGAGGAAGGGAACAGGAGAGAAAAGCCAGAGGTGGTGGCCCCGCCAGAGCTGGGGAAGAGGAGCTTGTCGCCCCAGGGGTGGTGGGAGGGCCGGAGTAGAGCCAGAAAGTCCTGGCGTTCCTGGGGGGCAGGGGGTGCCCAGAGTGAAGGGGACAGGTCTGGGGGTCCACCAGGATCAAGGGGCCAGACCCTGGGGTGGTGGCCGTGCTGGTGGAGAGGGTCGCGCTGTCCCAGGCTTTCTGGGCAGAGACTGGGGTGGAAGTCTGGAAGCGGGAGGGAAGGGCAGAGGAGAGGGCAGAGGAGGGGACAGGCAGGGAAGGGACTCCCGACGCTGGGCTGGAGCCTGCACTCACGGCAGAGGCTGAGGCTGTGGGAACCGGCGCTGGGCTTTTCAGCAGCTGGTGCACTCCTGCTACCCGTTTGGCCACCAAACCACAGAAGCAGAAAAGGCCCCGGGGACGCCAGCGCACAAAGCCCTCCCAGGAGGGTGTCACACTGCCCTATCCCAGCGCGGGCCGCGCTTCCCTCTGCCTCCTTGCATCTCCCTCCCAAAGGTCTTAGGAAAAGGACGTCCTTCAGTGGACAGAGAGGGTGACCCAGAATCTCCAGGTCTGGGCCAGAAGAGCCCTTAGGACAGGCATCGGAAAGCAGGGCTCCAGGAAGGATTCAGAGGCTGGTGAACCTGCCTGGGGGAAGACCTTGCATCTTTTATTTCATTAACCTCTAACCGAAATGCAGCATCTCCTTCTTTTACGAACGGAGGTACCACAGCCCAGCAGCATCAGCAGCGCCTGTGACGCTGTCACAGATCTTCTGTACATCACATTGCAGATGCTGCACAGTCCCATTTATGCGCATCACGGCCTGACAATTACAGCTGTTGCTGACCTGCCGTCAGACCTTGTTACTGGACGCGCTGATAAAGGAGCACACGTTTTACCATTTGTTTCCGTATCTCTAAAAGGCATTTCATGATCTGATTTGTTTCCTTTGCAATCCTATGTGTTTTATTTTTAAACATGTAAAACTGTTACCCTGAGAACAGGTCCCAGGGCTTTGCCAGCCTGCCAGAAGGGACCATGGCACAGAAAAGGTGAAGCCCCTCCCCCCAGCCCTACATCAATGTTTAGTCCAGCTCTCCCAGGTTATAGCTGGGAAAACCCGGGCTCCGAGGGGAGCAGGGGCTGGTCATGTTCCAACAGGCTCTGGCCTCCATGGACTTGGTTCTGTTTGATGGAAATGGCTCCCAGCACCTCCAGTCCCCACACAGGCAGGAGGATGCCCCTCAAAACACTGGCTGGGAGGAACGCCCCTTATTTCAGACACTGACGGAGGCAAAGCTGCAGTCAACCTGAAGGTCACTAATGCCTCTGGTGAAGCTATGGTTATGGGGGTGCAGGGGGCATTGCTGAGGCCTCTCAGAAGGGAATGGGATGATCTACTCAAGGGAAAAGACGAACCCCAGCTCACCATGCCCCCATCTGGGCGCTGGGCAGCTTCCTGGGGGCGGGCTACAGACAGCATACCTGTGTGAATGAAAAATATTGCCTGTCGCATCAGTAAACAAAGGATGTTGCAACCATCAAGCCATCACATTACAGTTGCCCCGAGGGTGAGCCCTGAGGGAACTCAGAATAGAAACATAAGGCGCTCATCAAATCATCAGACACTGCATCCACCCCCCAACCATACACCCTGAGGAAACTCAGGATGAGAAAACAAGGGAATGATTTCGGTGAGCCCAGCCTCCTGCATCTTCCCATGCAAAGAAACGTGCTAAATTCCTTAACTTGAGAGTTCTAGTTTTCTTTAATGAACAGTAACCTTTCAATGTTCAGACTACCTGCCCTTTGTTGCAAAACTCCTATATATGCTGGCTCCCTACCTCGCCTCCTCAGAGTGGTTCTCTCAGGGTTACTTGAGATGCTGCCTTCCAGGCTTGACGTCCTAAAAGTTCCTGCCGAATAAAACTCTCAACTCTTAGGTTGTGAATATTTTTTAAGTTGATACCGCATAAAGAAGGAGCAGAAGAACGCCTGAGTAGATGGAAGGGCTCTTTCCTGCTCCCCCGCTAGGGAAGGCTTTGCCCAGCACAGGACTCCTAAACCCACCCAGGTTGGACCAGAGGCAGATGCAGCAGGTAGGATATGTACCCCTCAGCATTGGCTCCCTGTTTCTGGAAAGAGCTGCCTTGACAGTCAGGGTCTCTGCAGCTGGAGGTGTCTGAGACAGGCCTGAGCTTCTCTGCCCTCTTTTGGCTCCGCATGAGGAAGAAGGCACGGAGGCCATGCGGGGGAGGCTGATCTGACAGCCACACCCCACACCTCCTTCTCACCTTACTGAAGGGGAAGGGGGGCATTGGCCTTTACAGGCAGGGGCCCCAACCCCAGCATCCTTTGGCAGGCCTGGGGAGCCCCTTTCCAGGTACATGAGAGGCCTGGAGTGCAAAACCTCTCAAATCCAGGAGGAAAAGGGAAGTGAGTAAGGCCAGGGCAAGTTCCACTACCGCCCTGACCTCAATGGCGTCTGTTCATGGGTACAAGTCTGGCTTTGGCCTCTCAACCCCTTTTCCTCTGCAATCCTCTGCAGTGCCTTTTGCCAGCCTTTAGAGTGTCATACAATCAGCTCCTACATGCTCCACACCTGTAAGTCCACCCCTGATCTTAGTCTCCACGACAATCCACAGATGGCTGGTCTTATTAGCCCAGGGTACAGATGCAGAAACTGAGGCTCCAAAAGCTTAAGTCGCCTGTCCAAGGTGATATGGCTACTAGTTGGGAGAACCAACCCTGGTGTGTGGGATTCCAGAGCTTGTGCACTTAAGCCCCTCTGCCACAGGTCTGCTCGCCCTAGATGAGGAATTCAAGAAATGTCGGGCAAGCCTTTCCTCTTTTGTGCAGCTCTCCTGGCGGACATCATTATGGGAGTGGAATGATATTGTGTGGAGGCAGCAGAAAACTCCCAGGGCTGACTCTCTATTAGACAAATGGAGCATAAACACAATTTGTTGAAGGGGGAAGGCTGCATCTGATTTCCTTTGATCGATTGTGTCTGGTTTGAGGGAAAACGGCTGCAGAATGAGCCACGTTTAACCTGGGATTGATAACCGTGCAGCATGATCCAGGGAATTTTGTCTAAATGGAAACTGGCTCCAATTGGGGCATCCGTCTGGGGCATCTGGGTCACGAGAGCCAGCTGCCTGCCACTGTGCCTGTCTGAATGCCAGAGCAGAGGACATTTTCCTATGATGTGGGAGGTAACTGTTCAGGAGGCTGGAACGTTAGAAGGTGATCCTGAGTGGCCAGGGAATGAGATTTCATTTCAGTTTCTGCTTCACATTTCCTTGAACTCCACTCTGCTCCAGGCCCCGGGCTGGCACTGGGGACATAGACAGGAGAAAGATGAGGTTCCTGCCTGACCCCACCAGCTCTCCCTGTGTACTAGGGAAGACACTCAGGAAGAGGTTAAAGCAACGTGGCAGGCATTTTAATGGAGATGTGAAAAGCACGTGTGCTCCATGAGGGATGGGATTTTGGCCATGAGCAAGAAATGTTTTTGGTTGTTGTCCACCCAGATGGTGGGGCATGCTTGTTACTCAGCATCCCTGCAGTAAAAGCTCACTAATACATGGTAGTATTGCAGACCAGTGCCTGGAAATTAGCAGCAAATGAATTAATATTATTTTGAGCTCTCTCTCAGGAGGAATGATGCAGCCCTTGTTCAAATACACAGATAAGTGGTGGGAACAGAGGACTGCCATTCCTTGCCAAGCCTCCTCTGGAATTTTTTCCAGAATCTCCTGATGAGAGGACTCTCAGAGTTGGAGGAGACTTGGGGGGTCTGCCTGCATCGTACAGATGGGGAGACTGAGGCTGACTATAAGCAAGGGGCTTTCCTGAGGGCACACTGCCTGGTGGGGATGGAGTGGAGGAAGGGTGTGGGCTCCTGACTCCCAGGATGGTCCTGGTGCCCTGCATTCCTACATAAAGGGGCTTCCAGGAGGAGGTTTCTGTCCTGCAGTGCCACATGCAGGCAGCATGGGGTGTCCAGTCTGAGACCTGCTATGGATGTGGAGGGAGGGTGTCCCCAGGAGACACCAAGGCAGGGCTGACAAGGCAGTGGGCTGGCGCCTGCAGAGCCTATCATCACGTCTCTTAGCAGCTCAAGCTGCATGACCTCCCCAGGCCCTTCCTGGGAACAAACTAGTTCTTGGCCATCCTCATCTATTCTCAACAACCAGCAGCATCCTGATGAACTAAGACCACATCAGCCCCTACTCTAACCTGCCAACAGCTCCCATCTCACTCAGACACAGAGTCAAAGTTCTCAGCACATAATATGCCACTGCCCTTCCCCTCACTGCTCCAGCCTCCTGGCTTCCCGGACTTTGACACTCTGGGCACCACCCTCAGGGCCTCTGTACTCGCTGTTTCCTTTGCCAGAAATGCTCTTCCCCAGCTGTGGGCAGGACCATCTTCCTCACCTCTTTCAGGTCTCATTCGGGTGTCACTTCCTGACCATGCCAACCCCTCCCCAAGTTCCTTTTCCTGTTTCATTTTCTTCTTTAGCACTTTTCACCACTTAACATACTGGGTACTTCAGTTATTTATCTCATTTAGCCTGTCACACCTGCTCTACCCTAAATTCCATAATGGAAAGGATTTCTTTGTTGTTCACCACTGTGTTCCCATCACCTAGAACTGGATACAGCACATGGCAATCACTCAGTTGATATATGGTAACAGAACAGAAGGAAGAGGAGGGAGAGAGGAGATAGATAGATGGTAGATAGATAGATAGATAGATAGATAGATAGATAGATAGATAATGCTTAACATGCATCTGGTGAGCTCCTTCAGAGAAGAATCACAGCCAGACTACAGTGTTAACAGCACCAGCTCAGAGGTAAGCAGGCCTGGGCTTGAATCCACATTCCACCATTCATTCACTAGCTGAGCAATCTTGAACAAGTCACTTCTCTCTGAGCCTCAGTTTTCTCCTCTGTAAAATGGGGATCATAGCAGTACTTGGCACACCTAGTACTGGGAGGGTCAAAGAAGATAGAATTGGCATTATCACAGTGCCATGGAGACTCTTCACATATGCCAGCTACTATTATTATTAATAAAGACCCAAATTATTAATATGGACCAGGCTCTATGCTGAGCACTAGGGATTCAATGGTAGTTCCAGACACAGTTGTTGCCCCCAAGCAGCCCAGGATCAAGGAGGATAACTGGGCAGTCTTGTGCAAATTATTAGAATATAATGACACAAGAGGCATAACAGCAGGAAGCCCAGGGGGGTGCTCAAAGTCACCCCGCTCGAGAGGATCAGGGAAGTCTGCTTGGAAGAGGTGGCATGTGAGCTAAGGGCTTGAAGCACACACAGGAGCTAGCCAGGTCATGTGAAGTGGGAAGGAGAACATTCCAGATAGACAGATTGTGGGGCATATGCAAAGGCCAAGAGGTCTCTCAACAGCTCCACAGCACAGAAATGATCATCCTCATTTTATAAAACTGAGCTCAGAGAGGTGAAACTACTACCTGAGGTCACACAGCAAGGAAGTGGCTGAGCTGGGATTTGAACGGAGGGCATTCTCACTCCAGAGCCTGAAAAACCTGATGAACTGGGCAAACAGGAGAGACAGTGAACACCAAGAAGAACCCCACCAGGGCTGGGTGCAGGCGTCAGGGGGTTGGGGGAAGCACCACAGCCCCCTGCCTTTGCCCCAGCTAAGGGACTCCGACAACCCCACTCGGCAGGAAGGACGGTACCTCCATCAGGTCTATAAGCCACAGCAGCCGCTCCTGGGGAGGAAGGGTGGGCAAAAGGCAAAAAGAAAAATACATCAAATAAACATTAGGGATGGAGTGGGCACAGCAAACCGCCTTCCCAAACACACGCACACACACACACAAAGGAAAAATAAACAAAGGGATTCCCCAAATCCCTTTTCTCTTTACTTGGAGTACTTTGGGCAGAAATAAAGGAGGGATAAGGAAATCCCATTGCCACAATCAGCATGGCTTTATTCTAACTGCCTCCTTGAAGGAAATCAGGGGGTCTCACTGCTCTGCAGAAATAATGCTTGTCCTTAAAAAGTGCCTTCAGGAGACAGTCATACCCCTGGGGGCCACCCTCGGACTCTCCAGCAGTTGAGTCTAGGATCATTATTCCCACTTGGCAGATGGGAAAACTGAGGCTAAGCAAAGGGAAGTGACTTGTTCAAGGTTACACCTGCTGTTGAAAGGCGGAGACTGAAGGAGGACCCGTTCAGAAACCTTGATCAGAGAAGACCCAGATTTCAGGGAGGCCCAGGCCCCATGGTGGAAGAGAAGCTCAGGGCCTGCGAACTGGAGCCCCAAGCTGTGCATGTGGAGGGCACCCAGTGGGGATGAAGTTTGGAGGGGGAGTGGCAGATCCTCAGCCCAGTGCTTTCCAGAAGTCACTGAGTGCCTACAAGACCCTGGATATAGAATGGTTTCCTCGGCCAGGCTATATCCAGGCAGAGGTCAGGAAGAACAGAGGCTTCCTCTCCCCTTGTGGGGTGGGCAGTACGTCTGGGATGTTACTCATCCTTTACTCCTCCCAACAAGTTGGGGAAAGCGGCATCGCTGCTCCAATGCAAGGAGGCACTGCGGAGCGAGGTGACCTTTCCACACTGCCCCTCCTGCCTGCACAACATTCTCTCAGCACCCACCTCTGAGACCTTGCCCTGGTCTTGGTTAGTCCTGATCTGAGATGCCCGTCCTATGCGGTGGGTCTCAGGCTCATAGTTTTTCACATTTCAGCTGAGAGACCCCTTCCACCTGTCCCACAAACTCCCTGCTCAAAATCATCAGTGGCATTTCTGAAGTCTGCCTTTTCCAGGGTGCTGCAATCCATAGAGAGCGTCTCTCTGGCAGGGCAGGGTCAACTGTCACAGCGGGGGCTCAGATGGCCAGAGACCATGCTCCCCAGGTATAGGAGAGACCCCTCAGGCTGGGACAAGCTCACTGGAGGCCAGCGCTGAGCTGTGGCTGGAAGCCCTGCCCAGAGCCCCTCCTGGGTACAACAGTTACGCTGACTCCTCCTAGTCCTGCAGCCTGGCCTGCCATCAGGGGCTCAGGCTGCTGTGGCCAGAGCCACCAAGGACCTTGGGTCATTTTACCCACAGGGAAACCAAGGCCCAGAGAAGCTGGGCTTAAACCTAAACCTCTTGCCTCCCAGGCTAGAACACACCCCATCCCTCCCACTGGATCTCTCAGCCCCGATTCTACAGGGACCATCCCAGAATGACAGTCTGCAACCCCCCAAGTTTTAGAGCACTGATTCATGGCTCTTGAAGCCCCATGTGGACATTATCAAGCCAATCTCAGTGCAGTTGGACCCAGAGAGAAACAAACCCTCAGGCAAGGGCCCGCAGCCTGAAGCCAGCTCATCACCCGTGTGCCACATCAAACACGCAGCCCCTGGCGGGGGACAGCTCCTCCTGTCCCAGAGGTGACCTGCTTGTCCTGAAGCATGACAGCGCCTTCACTGCAGCTGCATCCAGAGTCCAGAGAAATGTGCAGCAGCTTCCCAGTCACCCCAAGAAGGACAAGGACTCTTAGGGATGAAGGTGACTCGGGATGGTAGGGATAGGAGGTAGAGGAGTAGAAGTTTCCCCAGGAACTCAGATCCCCAGAGCTTTAAAAAAAAAAAAAAAAGCCACATTGGGAGCTGGAGTCTGCAAAGGAAAGGCGTGCATGCTGCAGGGCTGGCTCCTGGTGGCTGCGAGCTCATCTGTGCCCACTCACCACCTCTGTCTGCAGGTGGACAACATCGCACTCTCAGACCTCCTGCCTCCCCAACAGGACAACAAACACTGGTCTAATAGAGATTCCACCCGTAAGAGCTCCCAGTTCAGTGTCTGAGAGTAACAGTGTTTAAGGAACTCGACTTTCCCACTCCCTTTCCACAGGAGAGAGATGCTGAGTGACCGACAGACAGGAAAGGAGAGGATGGAGGCAAGCTGGGTCTACTGACCTCCAGCTCCGGCTCTTTCCACCACATGGACCTTAATAACTGGCTGTTTCCCATGATGGATAATAAGGCATTTCCTCTGCCCTTTCCTCACAAAGGCCTCCCGGGGTTAATCTGCCTCTGAGCATCCCAGGGTCAGAGCCACAACCCTAGATGGACTAGATGTCTTTCTGGGGGCTGGTGAGGCTGGGAGAAAGTCAGGCTGGGCTTTGGGGCTATGAGAGTCAGGAGGGTGGTCTCAGGGAAGATCCCAGTCACCACGACCATGCCGCCAGATGCCCTGTGTGGTTACTCACGGGATCCTCACACGGATTGACATTATTTTTTCTCTTTGTCTCATGACCTGCATTCTTCACCTTTCTTCCCCAGGCCCCCCACCTCCCTCCCTCCCCCAGATTGTGAGCCCCTGAGGCATGGCCACACCTGTCTCATTCACCAGTTGTGTCCTAGAGCCCATGCTAGGCACGCAGCAGGCACCCAACAATCAGGAGCTTTTCACAGGTGAAGAAACTGAGGCTCAGAAAGGCAAGGCACAGAGTTGGCAAGGGCTCGAATCCCAGCACAGAATCCCAGTGTTGGGATTCGAACCTGGATGGGTCTTTCTTACTCCAAAGCCAGTATCTTAACTCCCCTGCTGGCTGTCCAGCCAGGGACAGGGCAGGGGCAGCTCACCCTGGCTGAGCTGACGGTGGTGGAGGTGCTGTGGCTGCCCGTGGACGAGCCCGTGTCGCTGTAGGAGACCATGGAGTAGGTGTCCCCGGCTGCAGGGCCCGTGGGCTGCCGCGCCTTCATTGACTCGATCTCCCGCCTCAGCACCAGATGGTCAAAGCGGTCCAGGTCTTGGGGGGAAATGGTGCCTCTCACCTCAGAGAGGAGCGAGAACTGGAGGCAGGGACAAGCCAGGCACTCAGCAGGGAGCTCCACCAGCTGGTGGGACGGCCCCCCCATCCCCCACCATCCCAAATGATCTGCATGCAAACATGGCCACTGGCTCCCCCACCTCTACCTTCTGTGGCTCCCCAGTGTCCTAGGAGAAAGTTCAAACACCTTCACCTGGATGTTGGGCCCAGCTTCATCTGACCTCTGCTTCCCTCTCACCTCTTCCTCCCTGGCATCTCAGCGTGCACGTGAGGCTGCAAGTCCCTGAACTGGAAGCCCTTGGCTGTCCCTTCCCCCCTCTTCTAAGTCTTCCCAAATGTTACCACCGTCAGTGGATTTAATCACTTCTTCCTTGGTGAGACTTCTATTACAGACAGACTTCTGCTAGAGCAGGGTTCTCAAAGGGGGCAGCATGTCACAGTCACTTGGGGGGCTCGTAAAAATTACCGGTGGCTGGCTCCCATCCACAGATGTGTGGAGTCAGCCAGCTCGGGGTGGGGTCTGGGCACTGCTTTTTAAGAGTAATCCAGACGATTCTAAACATATACTCAGCATGGGAAGCCACTGCATTAGGGGCCCAATCACAGGGGACCTTGACGGACTGTTTTCCCAGGAGTCTGAGGGCTTCCCCAGGGCTGCAGGCTGTCCGGGTCACCAGTCTCTGCCTGGGGTTCAGTTTGGGCCTGGCTCTTTGTGGGTTCTCAGGAAAGGAGTGGGGGACAGGAGGGAGGGAAGGACGCAGAGCCTCTGAGAACGGAAGCCAGGCCCCCCTGGCCCCGCCTTGCCCGAGGAGGCGCGGGTCACCTTGGCGTGGGTGTTGAGCAGCTCGAACAGGGCCATGACGAGTGCCTCCACAGACACGCTGCGGCCGCGGTACTCCTCCAGGTAGTAGGCCATGGTGACACGCTCCTGCTCGTCCAGCAGGTGCCGTGCCCGCTCCTCCAGCAGCACCCGGGTCTGGTTCCCCAGGCTGCTCAGGGTCACCTGGGAGCCGGCTGGCCCCTTGTAAAACCCCGGCTGAAAGACAGCAAGACAGAGGCCTGGGAATTTCGGGGCTGCTCTGAAGGCAAATGTTCAGGTCCAGCCAGTGACCTCCCTGCAGAGGGATGGGGTGGGTCTTCTGAGGTCTCGGCTGCAGATGTTACCAGTATGTTCTCAGAGCATGTGGCCTTGTGCAGTTGCAAAGTGCTTTTATGGCTCACGTAGCACTTTTACATATGTTATCTCATCAGAGCCTCGTGACCATTCAGAGTCAAGCAATATTATTATGGTTCCCACTTTACTCTCCAGATTGCAATATCACTCCTGGTAAATTGGGGATAACAGTAATTCTACTTCCAAAACGTGGTTCAGATCTGCACACACACATGCTCCACCCCTCCTGGCACTGCCTCTGCCACCATCAGCTGTGTCTGACATCATCCGGTCTCCCTCCTTGTCCCCTCTACCTCTCCCTGTCACCTACACAGAGCTGCTGAGATGACCTCGTAAAAACACATCTCCTCATCCTGCTCCCCTGTTTAAGCTCTTCAATGGCATCCCATCATGTTAGGTTAGCAGGCAACCCTCTTGCACGGCCCCCCTAAGTCCTGCATGAGCTGGCTCTCCCACCAATAAGCCAAGCGCGGCACCTGCCTTAGGGCCCTGGCACACGCTGTGCCCTCTGACTACATCACCCTGCTCCCGCTCCTGCCCAGACTTTGACCTCACTAACCTCCACTTCACGTGCAGTTTACGGCCAGGACACCGTGTCACTGCCTCAGAGCCTTTGCCCTCTCCTGCGGCCCTCTCCCCCATCTAAACTAGGTGTTTCACCTGTCATTCTCTCTCAGAAGATGAAGCACTTTTCTTGGATGGCACTGAACATCTTTTGTGCCTAGATACATGTGCAGGTTTGTTTTGTTTTTATGTACAGAGCTGTGAAGAAGCTGAAGACACTGAAGACAGACAGAGAGCACCCTACCTTGTTGGTGCCTTCTGCTGTGAGATCCCCAGGAAAGCTATGAAGAAAGACAAGCATGTTCAGCCTCATGTCTGAGCAGTTCAAACAGGCATGGAAAAGGGAACAGCTGATTCGCAGTGGGATGAGCAAAGCTGTGGGAAAACCATAGCCTGTACTCGCTGGGGCCACTCAAGGGAATATCAACCCCTGGACAGACGGGCAGCTCCTGTCCTCCTGACCAACCATGTGGATGGCACTTCTAAAACCGTGCAAGATGGACTCCTGAGTTGTCTCCAACCCTACAGGGCCAGGCAGGTAACAAGTTGAGGAAAGACTACACGGCAACTGCCACATGGCCTCGGGGTCAGGCTGACCCTAGGGAGGGTGGGGACAGGGTCAATTGGAGATGCTGAGATGCAATGCGCAGGTATAGCTCAGCTCCAGTCTGTTTTCACGAAAATATATGAAACCAGAATCCCTGATTTTCAAGAAGCAGCCAGAAATCCAGTTTTTTCCCATGGGAAACCAGATGACCTTTTAAATGTTGGTAACTAATTTTTAAAATTATAATACTGTGCAGGTGAAAGGAAGGGAGGAAGGAGGGAGTGAAGAAAGGGAGAAAGAGATGCTCTGGGTGTGTTTTGGCTAGGGGGCCACCAGCCAGGCTGAGACTTCTGCTGGAAGTCCAAAGGCGACACGTTACATTGTTAGCAACTACGCAGCCACCTGGCAACTATATCTCACTTCATGACTCCCAAGACCCTTTCACCCCTTTCACGGGATCCTTATCCACACATCTGGGCTGGGGGCTGGGGTCATGAGTCCCACTTCTCAGACAAAGCAACTGGGGGCCAAAAGTAAGTTATGTGATTTGTCAGAGGGTGGATAAAGAACGGGAGAGCTGGACTGTGCGGTTCAGCTTTCCAAGGGAAACTCAGGCCAAGAGAAGAGAAGGGATGTGCCCAAGGTCATGCCCTGCGAATGGACGGGACCCTGCGGTTAGGACCACAGGCTCTGAGAACAAGTGCAGTCTTCACAGATCATGGCATGGTGCGTGGTGGAGGGACGGGAAGGGCTGTTACTGGCTTTCAGAAATGGCCCTGGGGTCCTGGGGCTCAGAGTGAGAGAGCAGTGTGGCCACACCCTGCCGAGTTCGGGGCAGTGTCCCCAATCCGGGAACTGGCAATCCACTTGGTCTCGTCCACGGTGGTGCGGGCATGTGGCAGTCTCCCGACATCCTTCACGGTCAGGATGAGGTGCTGGGATGACTTGAGCAACTTGACGGCCTCGTCATGCAGGATGTTGAGAAAGCTCCGCCCATTCACCTCCAGAATCTGGTCCCCAACCTGCCAAGACCACAGCACAACACAGTCACCTGGGCTGTTTGCATGACATCGACTCATCAGGGCTTCCAGATCCAAATTCTCCTCCTGGCTAGCCTACCAAGGAGGCCACCGAGGCTCAGAGAGGCTATGCGAGTGCTTGAGGGTCACATAGCAAGAGGCATAAAGAGGTTATGCGAATTCCTGAGGGTCACACAGCAAATCAATAGTAGAACCAACCATCCAATCCTGATCCTCAGCCGTGTTCCTGTCACTAGAAAGTGCCACCTCCCCTCAACTTAGCAATGGCTTTGAGGGGTGGGTCTATGAGATTCCCAAGGGTCCCCTTATCTAGAAAACAAAAGACATTTCAGAGGCATGGAAGTGGGTGGAACTCGGGGGTAGGATGAGGCGTGAAGGCAGAGTCCCATTATTTTCCTTTTACACTTCTACATATTGTTAAATTTTTTACCTCAAGCATGCATTCTTATATTACCTTAAAGCGCAAACATCATTTTAATTTACTCAAGAAAAAAGCAATAATGGAGAAAACTAGCCTTCCATTAAAGGAATAATATATAGCTTGGATTCTTAAGACAAGAAGGCAGTTTTATTTTGTAATGTAAGAACATAGTTTTTAATGAAATGATTAAAAAACAGAAGGGAAAAAACAGCCTTCCAATAAACATAGGTATGTGACAAAACTAGAAGAGGTTGGCTGGGAAGCCGCTGCAGTGTGAGACAGGGCACGTCAGAAGGACATGCAGCACGTTTAAACTCAGAGGCTCGGTGCTTTTCCTCCATTCACAGATGGGTGACCAGAGAGGACTGCCCAGGGTCACAGCCCACCGTGGCCTTGAAAGGCAGCCGCATAATTCCAATTATTTTTTATGTTTGCTTGTTTATTTATTTACTTGGCTGCACTGCGTCTTGGTTGCAGCACACGGGATCTAGCTTCCTGACCAGGGGTTGAACCTGGGCCCCCGGCATTGGGAGCACCAAATCTTAACCCCTGGACCACCAGGGAGGTCCCCATAATGCCAGTTATTCCTGGAGGCTCTTCCTTCTCCCCGCCCCAGCCTGCTGAGAGCACATGGTCACCCCAGGGGTGTTTTTTTCAAAGCAGAATTTGGAAAAGGTGAGCCAATCAGGAATTTGGAAGAAGAGGAGAAAATAAGATGTAGTGATGAGGCTGAGAACTGAAACTCTGGTCCCCAGCTTCCCATCTTTTCTTTAACCCCTCACCTGCAGCTGGGAGTTTCCCCGAACAGAAAGTGGTTACAAATTCAGACCTTCCGACTCCCTCTGCACCAGCGTTGCTGTGTTCAGAGAAGGCTCACTGCATCTTTGCCTCCACAACCCCATTCAACATTTCCTGCACACCTACTACGTGCCAGGCTCTGTGCTGGGACGACATGCTGAGCCAGACACACCACCTCCTGCTCTCAGGCTGCTCAGTGGGCTCCGTCTTGTGCTATAATTGGGTTTTCCCATCAGCCTCTCCACACTATGTCCCCAGGGCCCGGCACACAGTTGGAACTCAATAAAAATTCATCACATGAATGAAGAGTCAGATACCGGTGCCCTCATTCCTAGCTCCAGGCCCACCTCTGCTGCAGCTCAGCGGGAACAAACACATGACACCAGCTTGGGGCCCCAAATTTCAAGCCACCTTGACCAGATGCTGACTGCATGCCAAGTACCTTGTCTGTCCCTTTACATAGTTTTCCCTGTTTAATATGTTCAACATCCTACCAAGGAGGTATGATTGCTCTGTATCTCACCAGAGAGAAGACAGAGGCTCAGAGAGGTTAAGTAAAAAGTTTGTGGTCACAGAGCTAGTGAAGAGGACAGCTAGGGTGTAAATGCAGGTCAGGCCCCAAGGCCCTAGTGCTTCCACTACCGGGCTGCTGTGAGGCTTCAGATCCAGAAGGTCCACCAGCCTGCCATTCCTCCCTAGCCCTGCCTGCAGCATCCAGCTCTGAAAACCCACCCCCATCATCAACTCTGCCTTTATTCCCTGAGTAGACTCTCTAGGAAATCCCACCTTCCTCCACTCCCATCGGTCCCCTAACCTGGGTCCCCACTTGCTCACTTGGGCTCCTGAGCTGGCATCCTCCTCTATGCATTAACATCTAAACTGGCCTCAGACCTAGCACCAGATTAATGTTTTCTCAACTTTTTTTCATGATATCCTTCCCGGCTTAAAAACCACAACAACCCTATAATCCAGCAGGCAGCACAACGGCTGTGGTTAAAGGTTTCAAAGATCATCAGGTTCAGGTCCAAATCCTGGCTCTGCCACTTTCATGCCACATGAGCTCAAGCAAATCCCCCAATAAGCTTCTGTCCCTTAGCTTTCTCGGGTGTAAAAAGGGGATCCTAGCCCAGGATTGCCCTTTAAATTTCTACTGTTTCCCAACGCCACCAGCAATATCGACAACGTTCTCTCTCTTTCCACATCTTTGAGCTCCCTAGTTGAGAAACCCGGGTCCCTGAGAACTTAGGCAACCCCAGCTGGTTTCTTGTAAAAAGCTACAGGTGAGACCCAACATCCGATGCAGGGCTTGGCACACAGCAAGTGCTCAATAAGTGCTTATGCCCGGAGGTACGGGTTTCACCACTTCCCACTGTGCCTCTCTCCCAGCTGGTGTTCCCCGATGCTGAGAAGCAGAGCTGTGTTGAAGAGCTTCGCAGGAAGGCACGCGGGCCTTACTGAGAGCGGAGGGCCGCTCACAGGGCAAGGACAGGCCGCCTTGCGCCCACATCATCACGGTCTCCCTGAGTAGCGGCTCCACCTGCCCCCAGCTCCCGCTCCTACAGCTCCGAGCTGGAGCCAGGCTGTACCTTTCATCTGCTGAAGTGCTGTTTTCTTAAGTATCCCTCCCAATAGCTTTGGCTTTCGTTGAGCTAAGGGAATCAATTTTAATCTTTCCCACACCCTTTATTTCATCCCAGCAGTTTAATTAAAGGAAGTAACATCTGAGAGACCAGATAAGGGAGGGCATTCTTTTGTGAGCAAACCTCTCCCTGCAGGACCAGGCCTGGGGGTAGCAACTCAATTCCACAAGCACCCACCTGGTCCTTCACAGGGAGGTTGTGTAGGGCGGGGAATGTCCCAAGTATTGCATGGGACGTAGGTACACTAAAAAAAGTATTCGTTGTTTAGCTGGAACTCAGACTTAAATGGTAGCCTGTACTTTTATTAGCTAAATCTGGCAACATTGAGGTGGGGGTATCCGTAACCTCCGGGGCCAATGGTTCTTGGCGGTGTGCGTGCCGATTTAGTGCTATGGTTTCCAAACTTGAGTTACTCTCCCTTGCCCTGAGCGGGGCACCTGTTGTTTATTCAGCCCTGTGACTCACCGGCACACATTTACTGCAGCCTCCTCACAAACATTAATACCCATGAAATCAAAGTTCTGCTGTGCTAATCACATTTCTCCCTCACGCCTGCTGAACGAATCCCTACCCGATCTGTGAGTCAGCATGGCGTTCACGTGCAATCCACCTGGGGAACAGGTAAGTAGGAGTCACACTCTGGAAACCCCAACTTAATGGGGTGTGTGTGGCACGTGAGCCCATCTTCCCCATTTCTTTCCACTCCTCTCCTATCTTCCTTCTTCTTCAGGGCCTGTTGTAAAACCAAAGCTCTAGACAGGGTTGTCTCCATGCAGCCCTCCACTGAATTGGTCTGAGTGACTCCCATTTCTGCGTCCAGCTCTCTCTCATCCCCTCTGCTTGCTGGAAAGCTTCCCGAGGTCCAGGAGCAGTCAGAACAGGCGTCTGCATGTTCACTGTCACTTAGAGTTCACAAGCACTTTCAAATAAATCCAGCGTCTCCCCTGCTGCTCACAGCAGCCCCAGGCCAGCAGGCGGTGGAGTCCCGTCCCTACAGTGCAGTGGAAAGACGCCCATCGTTCTGAAGCCGGGCAGCCATGACACAGTGGCTGTGTGACCCTGCACAGCTCAAGTACACGCCTCGCCTGTTTCCTGGTCTGTAAAATGCACACGATACTGCCCGCCAATTCCCAAATCGCTGAGAAGCATGTGGGACCCCTCGGCACAGAACCTGACACGGGAGAGGCTTTCGAGAGCTTTCCATTCGCTTCCCTTCCAAATGGGGGACAGGCTGACATATCAGCCTGCTCAAGGTCATGGTCACATGTAAACGGTGAGCCAGCATTTGAGCCCAGCCTCGCCCGCATTCTCCCGCAACCCTGTGCCACCTTTATCCCACATAGTGTCTGGCACGCAGGAGGCATTTAGTCAATGGGGAAGGGGTGGCAGAGACCCCTCCTCTCTACTCTCCGGGGCTCACTTCCACTCACTTCCCCTTTTCCTTTGGTTTGTGCAATGTGAAGTCCAGGTGGAGTGTTTAAGGTCTTCATCTGGCTCTTCCCCTAAAGCCCGCCCCTTCTCCCCTCCCCACCAAAAAAAACCCAACTAACAGCTCTGTGTGTTTATTCATTGAAGTGTTACTCTCTCCCATGGAAGCCAGCTCTGAGTTAGATAACCTTGGGGGCGGGGAGGGAGTTTAAGGCAAAAAGTAAAGAGGAAAACGCGGCTACTGTCAGGCCTCCCAAGGTCCCCTACAGATGGGGAGAGTGAGGCCCAGGCAGCACAGGGACGCGTCAGGGGCCAGAGAGAGGCAAAAGCAAAGCCCAGACCCTGAGGCAGATTAACCAAGAAAACACCGTCCTGCCCAGAGCTGTCAGGACACGACCCCCTAGAGAAGGAAGAGACAGGAGCAGCGTGTGATCAAGCGTCTAATATTGCTCAGCTTGCAGGCGGGCGCCGATGGGGAGGACGTGGAAGGATAAACGAATAAAGGAGGCTTTATTTTATTTGTCACCACGGGCGTCCTATTCATCACCAGTGATGGAGGAGCGGAGGGTGGACCGCGGGAGTGCCCTTCATTTTAAGGCAGAGGAAAGACTCCTCCATCATCCACAGCCCATCGAGTGACAGGCTCAGGTGCGGGACGCTCCGAGGAGAGCAGAAAGGAACTCTAACAAGGACAGGACACTGATTTCCCCTGAACTGGGCCAGCCGACCACCAGGAAGCAGGAATTCACTTCCCCTGGGTCTGAGGCCCTTGGAGCAGCGGAAAGAGCTCAGCAGGCTTAGGAGTGAACCGGCCTTGGTAATGGTTCCCTCTTACTCCTTAAGAGACTTGGGGAAAGTAATGTTACTGCTCTAGACCTTTCTTCCCCCCAAAACGGGAATAAGACCACCATCCACTGGAGTGTTACACCGACTAAATGAGAAGCCATCTGCTGTGTGGTTATTGAGCACAGACCCAGGAGTCTTGCCCTCAGGGTCTAATTCCAGGCTCTGCCACTTCCCAGCTGTGTGACCTTGGGTAATTTCCCTACCCTCTCTGTGGCTCAGTTAGCTTCTCCTGAAAATGGGGAAAGCATCAGTGCCTACCTCATAGGTCTGAGGATTAAATAAGTTAATATACTCTCCACTATGTTCCCAGCACCTAAAACAGCAACTGACACATGGTAGGTGCTCAATGAATATTTACTGAATGAACACATACAAAGCAGGTAAAACAGTATCCAGCATACAGTAAGTGCTCAATAAATGTTAGCTGCAGTTTTGAAAACCATGTTTATACTTATACCCCTTGGTCACTCACCAACCAAATCTTGCAATTCTGCATCCTCTGAGTTTCTCAAAGCCATATCCCCTGCCTTTCCACCTGCCTCCTTCCTGGGCCCTGCCTTCCATGTCAACCTCCGACATGTTGACCGCACCCATGAGGCACATACTGTTATCCCCATCTTACAGATGAGGAGGTTGAGGCCAGAAAGTGAAGTGACAAGAGCTGGGATTCGGCCCTCGTTCTGTCACCCTGCCAAGCCTCTGATGGAACCAGTATCGGCTCCTCCTTGAAGAAAAACCAGCCTATCCTTCCACCTCTGACATGACCTTTCAGCCCCAGGCACCCTGCCATGCACACAGTAGGTGCTCTGTTCTTGCCTCGTGAAAGGAACAAATGAGCCCAAAGAACCCATGGCAGGATGGCAGCAGGGCCGAGCTCCTGCATCAGAGGGAGTCAGGGGAGAAACCTGCCAACAACTCGACCCCTGTGCTGCGCTGGGGGGCAGGAATCCATTGTCTCTGGACACGCACACCAGTGGGAGCCTTGCGGGGCCAGGGCCCAAAAGGAAGCTGACTTCAGGCCCTTCTTTACCACCTTCACAAGACTTTTTTGAAATGGATTTTGCAGCTTCAAATGAGAACTCTGCTGATTGTAGCATTACCACAACAAAAATTCAAATTCTATTGAAGAGTTTTATTGCAATTATGAATCTTTAATAGTCTTCCATGTCAAGTATGAAACTTTAATGGGCTTGTTTTCTTTCTTTATCTTTTTTTTTTGGTACAAGTAAGCAATGCAGTTTTTTTTTTTTTAAAGAACTTTTATTGAGATACAGTTAACATACAAGAAACTGCATATATTTAGAGTGTACTATTTGGTATCCCAATCTCCCAATTCATCCCCCCCCAACCCTCCCCACTTTCCCCACTTGGTGTCCATATGTCTGTTCTCTACATCTGGGTCTCTATTTCTGCCTTGCAAACTGGTTGATCTGTACCATTTTTCTCTATTCCACATATATGTGTTAATATACGATATTTGTTTTTCTCTTTCTGACTCACTTCCCTCTGTATGACAGTCTCTAGGTCTATCCATGTCTCTACAAATGTCCCGGTTTCATTGCTTTTTACAGCTGAGTAATATTCCATTGTATATATGTACCACATCTTCTTTATCCATTCCTCTGTGGATGGACATTTAGGTTGCTTCTATGTCCTGGCTATCTTAAATAGTGCTGCAATGAACATTGGGGTGCATGTGTCTTTTTGAATTATGGTGTTCTCTGGGTATATACCCAGCAGTGGGATTGCTGGGTCATATGGTAGCTCCATTTTTAGTTTTGCAAGGAACCTCCATACTGTTCTCCATAGTGGCTGTATCAATTTACATTTCCACCAACAGAGCAAGAGCATTCCCTTTTCTTCACACCCTCTCCAGCATTTACTGTTCGTAGATTTTCTGATGATGCCCATTCTCACTGGTGTGAAGTGATACCTCATTATAGTTTTGATTTGCATTTCTCTAATAATTAGTGATGTTGAACAGCTTTTCATGTGCCTCTTGGCCATCTGTATGTCTTCTTTGGAGAAATGCCTATTTAGGTCTTCTGCCCATTTTTTGATTGGGTTGTTTGTTTTTTTGATATTGAGCTGGATGCACTGTTTATATATTTTGGAGATTAATCCTTTGTCTGTTGATTCGTTTGCAAATATTTTCTCCCATTCTGAGGGTTGTCTTTTCATCTTGCTTATAGTTTCCTTTGCTGTGCAGAAGCTTTGAAGTTTTATTAGGTCCCACTTATTTATTTTTGTTTTTATTTCCATTACTCTTGGGGGTGGATCAGAAAAGATCTTGCTGTTATTTATGTCAAAGAGTGTTCTTCCTATGTTTTCCTCTAGGAGTTTTATAGTGTCTGACCTTACGTTTAGATCATTAATCCATTTTGAGTTTATTTTTGTGTATGGTGTTAAAGAGTGTTCTAATTTCATTCTTTTACATGTAGCTGACCAATTTTCCCAGCACCACTTATTGAAGAGGCTGTCTTTTCTCCATTGTATATCCTTGGCTCCTTTGTCATAGATTAGTTGACCATATTTTATCTCTGGGCTTTCTATCCTGTTTCATTGATCTATATTTCTGTGTTTGGGCCAGTACCATACTGTCTTGATCACTGTAGCCTTGTAGTATAGCCTGAAGTCAGGCCGCCTGATTCCACCAACTCCGTCTTTCCTTCTCAAGATTGCTTTGGCTATTCGGGGTCTTTTGCGTTTCCATACAAATCGTAAAATTTCTTGTTCTAGTTCTGTGAAAAACGCCATTGGTAATTTGATGGAGATTGCATTGAATCTGTAAATTGCTTTCGGTAATATAGTCATTTTCACAATGTTGATTCTTCCAATCCAAGAACATGGTATGTCCCTCCATCTGTTTGTGTCGTCTTTGATTTCTTTCATTAGTGTCTTATAGTTTTCTGAGTACAGGTCTTTTACCCCCTTGGTTAGGTTTATTCCTAGGTATTTTATTCTTTTTGTTGCAATGGTGAATGGGATTGTTTCCTTAATTTCTCTTTCTGATCTTTCATCGTTAGTGTATAGAAATGCAAGAGATTTCTGTGTATTAATTTTGAGCATTGCAGTTTTAATGAGACATTAGTTTTTTCCAATAGTTAGAAGTCAGTAGACCTTGTCTGTATTTAAAAAAAAAAGATCAAGGTAAATGCTCAGAAGTTTCCTAGAACAGGCAAGCTGGGGGTGAGGGCTGGGTCTGGGTGAGCTCGTCACATAACCATCTCTGGTTTAGTGCTCTCACAAGGCAGAACCTACTCAGACATGCCACGGATAGAACTGGCGGACCTGGCGCATCCTGACTTCCTTCTGGTTCCTCCTTCTCACATGAACACATCCGTTGTCAGTCCTTGCTTACTCTATTCAGGGCACTGGCACCCCTCAAAGAAGGTCTGCTCTAACCCCTAGGTCATCAGTGGAAAAACTGAGGCCCAGAGAGGGGAAAGGACTTGCCCAAGGTCGTACTCTGAGTCAATGTTGGAACGAGGGCAGAGAAGCCACTCCTGAGCTCTTCTCAGAAGAGAGTCTGGCTTCCAAGCAAACATGTCACAGCGATTACAAAGGTCAAATGCAGGAGGAATAACAGCTATTGAAACCCCTAAGCACCTAGCTTATGTCAGTGACCTCATACAACTTGGCTCTACACCTAATAAGCATCACCCGAGGCATGGAATGGTATATACTGTTCTGTAGGTGAATATAGTGAAACTCAGAGACATGAAGTCATTTGCCCAAGGACATCCAGCAATCAAACAGCAGAGTAAGATTTGAACCCAGCCCAACTACTATTCTGAACCCCAGACTTGTATCTGCCTACTCAACATTTCAACTCAGATGATGCAAAGGCACTCTAAACCAGCACCATGCCATAGAACTTTCTGCAATAACAGCCCCACAGCCCTCATCGTGGTTTGAGACCATGCTGGGCTGTAAGCACTGAGGTCAGGGATAGATTACTGCATCCCCCTTGCATGGTGGAAGGCACCCGGCCAATGCCTGGGAGAATCAAGTGAACTTGTGAATAAACACTTAAATGAACGGAAAAGCAAATACATGAACAAGTAAGCTAGTCCCCTTGCCCCTTCTGGTTTCTGCAGACAGGCAGGAGACATTTACCATTTATGTAAAGGTATAGTTTGACAAGGGCAGCGCATGTAGGGAGCCCAGCTCTGTGCACTGCAGCAGGGAGAGAATATCAATTTTTTCAATCACAAGGAAGGCAAAGAGGTGAAAACACAAACCACAATTTACTTTTGCCTGGAATTTCACTCTGGGAAATGGTGCACATTTATCCAGCCCTTCACTTTGGAACAGAAAAAACTGGGGTGAGGGGTAGAGAAAAGATGTCAAGGGTCTGAGGCCTCCCAGTAAGCCGGGGGAGTAAAGCTGGCCTGGAACTAGCCCTCTCACCTGCTTTGTGCTGCTCCACAGACCTGTACACATCAGTGACTTCTCAAGTTCAAGTCCACGGCCTTCATAAACACAGAGTGGCCAATCAGAAGATGAAACCCAATTTATAATGGTGACAGAAGAGAGAAAATACTTAGCAATAAACTTAACAGAAAATGTGCAACACATATATGAAGAAAACTTACAACGCTCAAAGTGGACTCAACAAATAGGAAAGAAAAAAAGATGCCCTGTTGTTGGAAAGGATTCAGCATCATTAAGATGTCATTATCCCCATAAAAACACCAACAAGCTTTTGTTAGATAAGCTGACATAAAAGTTCACGTGAAAAAACACAACTGCACATGGAGGAACCCTAAATGCATATTGCTAAATGGAGGAAGCCAATCTGAAAAGGCTACATACTGTACGATTCCAACCACATGATATTCTGGAAAAGGAAAACTATGGAGACAGTAAAGAGATCTGCAGTTGCCAGGGGTTCGGGAAAGGAGGGAGGAATGAATAAACAGAACACAGAGGATTTTTAGGGCAGTGAAACTATTCCGTATGATACTGTAATGGTAGATACATTTCATTCTACATTTGTTGAAACCCATAGAATGTACAATACCAAGAGTGAACCCTAATATAAACTATGGATTTTAGTTAATGTATCAATGTGGCCCGTCACTGTAATAAATGTACCACACTAATGAAAGATATTAATAATAAGGGAAATTGTGTGTGGAAAGGGTGGAGGGAGAAGGGGTATATAAGAACTCTATACTTTCTGCTTAATTTTTTTATTAACCTAAAATTACTCTAAAAATGAATCTATTAATTTTAAATAATAATTTTAATTAAAAAATCAAAATACAAGAATAGTTATGAAAACCCTGATAGAGAATTGCTGCAGGAGGAGGTACCAGATACTAAATCCTGCTTTAAAGCCTCTGTAATTGAAGGGTGGGGGACTGACCCATGAGCAGATGGACAGACAGGGGACCAGGCTAGAAATAGGCCCAAAGACACATAGAAATGTAGTATATGATAAAGGTGGCATTACAAATCATCGTGGCAAAGATGGGCTTTTAATATATAGCACTAGGATAACTGTGTAGCCATTTAGAAAGAGATAAAATTGGATCCATATCTTAAACCACACATAAGAATAAATCAGATCTGCACTGAGTTCAGGGCCAGTGTGCTGATCAGAGATTTAAAAAGAAAAATGTATTTACAAGTGTTAAAAGAAAAAAATGGATAAAATGCTCTACATCTAGGAAAGGTTTTCTAAAGAGACCTCAAATTCAACAGAAGAAAGAACTGGTAATTAAACAAATCACAACTTAAAAAAACTTGCACAACGGGGAAAAAAATACTCTATAAGCAAAGTCGAAAGAAAATGAGAACCAAGAAGAAACCATTTGTAATATAATCACAGATAAAGGGCCAGTGAACCTTAATAGATGAAGAATTCTTTTTTTAAGGACTTTTATCGAGATATAATTGACATACAATAAACTGCATGTATTGTATGCAATACCTGCATACAATATATGTGTACAATTTGATATTTTTTTCTTATTAGTAATGTATATATGGCAATCCCAATCTCCCAATTCATCCCACCCCGAAGCCCCCCCATTTTCCCCCCTTGGTGTCCATATGTTTGTTCTCTACATCTGTGACTCTATATCTGCCTTGCAAACTGGTCGATTTGTACTGTTTTTCTAGATTCTGCATATATGCGTTAATATACATTTGTTTTTTTCTTTCTGACTTACTTCACTCTGTATGACATGTCTCTACAAATGTCCCAATTTCGTTCCTTTCTACAGCTGAGTAATATTCCATTGTATATATGTACCACAACTTCTTTATCCATTCATCTGTGGATGGACATTTAGGTTGCTTCCATGTCCTGGCTATTGTAAATAGTGCTGCAATGAACACTGGGGTGTATGTGTCTTTTTGAATTATGGTGTTCTCAGGGTATATGCTCAGTAGTGGGATTGCTGGGTCATATGGTAATTCCATTTTTAGTTTTTTAAGGAACCTCCATACTGTTCTCCATAGTGGCTGTATCAATTTACATTCCCACCAACACTGTAGGAGGGTTCCCTTTTCTCCACACCCTCTCCAGCATTTATTGTTTGTAGATTTTCTGATGATGCCCATTCTAACTGGCATGAGGTGATACCTCATTGTAGTTTTGATTTGCATTTCTCTAATAATTAGTGATGTTGAACAGCTTTTCATGTGCCTCTTGGCCATCTGCATGTCTTCTTTGGAGAAATGCCTATTTAGGTCTTCTGCCCATTTTTTGATTGGGTTCTTTGTTTGTTTGATATTGAGCTGCATGAACTGTTTATATATTTTGGAGATTAATCCTTTGTCTGTTGATTCGTTTGCAAATATTTTCTCCCATTCTGAGGGTTGTCTTTTCGTCTTGTTTATAGTTTCCTTTGCTGTGCAGAAGTTAATATAGAAAGAATTCTTAAATTTTAGGGGAAAAAGTCCAAAATCTTGACAACAGAAGGATAATAAACGACACAACCAAGTTACAAAAAGACATAAAAATGCTCCATAAACATATTAAAAGATGTTCAATTTCACTCATAATAAGAAAACTGCAAATTAAGCTACATCAAGATACCCTTTACCCCCTATCAGATTGAAAACAATTAAAAACTTGACAGCACCTGTCAGGCATGCTCAGACATGGCTGGGAGGAATTCAGGATGGAACAACACTTACGGAGTGGGATGTTGCAATATTGAGCAAACTGTATATGTAGTTACCCTTGAACACAGAAATCCCAGTTCTAGAAATTTACCCTGAAGATATACTTCCCAAAGTGAGAAAATACATACACATACAGTTACTCATAGCATCATTGTTTGTAATCGTAAAACACTGAAAGCAATCTAAGCACCCAGACAGAGGACAGTGATTGAATAAAGTACAGCAAAGCCACACAGTGGGGCACTATGCAGTTGTAAAAAAGAATGACACCTCATTGTGGCTTTGACCTGCATTTCTCTGATGGTGAGTGATGTTGAGCATATTTTCATGTGTTTGTTGGCCTCTGTATGTCTTCTTTGGAGAAATGTCTATTTAGGTCTTCTGCCCATTTGTGGATTGGGTTATTTGCTTTTTTGGTATTAAGCTGTACGAGCTGCTTGTATGTTTTGGAGATTAATCCTTTGTCCGTTGCTTCGTTGGCAAGTATTTTCTCCCATTCTGAGGGTTGTCTTCTTGTCTTGTTTACGGATTCTTTAGCTGTGCAAAAGCTTTTAAGTTTCATTAGGTCCCATTTGTTTATTCTTAAGCCAGAAAGAGAAAAACAAATACTGTATTCTAACACATATATATGGAATCTGAAGAAATGGTACTGATGAAACCAGTGACAGGCAAGAGTGGAGATACAGAAGTAGAGAATGGACTTGAGGACATGGGGCTGGGGTGAGGGCAAAGGGGAAGTTGGGCGAGGTGAGAGAGTAGCATAGACATATTTACACTACCAGCTGTAAAACAGATAGCTAGTGGAAAGATGCTGTATAACAAAAGGAGATCAACTTCATGGGAGATGCCTTGGAGGGCCAGGACGGGGAGGGTGGGGGGGAGTCGCGGGAGGGAGGGGATATGGGGATATGTGTGTAGATGCAGCTGATTGACTTTGGTGTACCTCAGAGACGGGTGCAAGAGTGTAAAGCAAATATCTTCCAATAAAAAGTTTAAAAAAAAAAAGAAAAAAAAAAGAATGACAAAGATTTCTGTGCACTGACATGCAGTGATTTCCAGGATACTAAATTTTTAAAAATTAAGTGAAGAAGAATATCTATCGTATACTACCTTTTATATAAGAAAGGCAAAAGAACGTATACATGTATCTGCTTATTCTTGCAAAAAGAAACAGAAATAAGCCAGAAATGAGCTTATTGAGTTGTCTTGCAAGGAGTGGTGGGGGTGGGTAGAAGGGATGTGGGGGAGAAGTAACACTCTGAGTAATTTTTTTGGTATAGTTTTGATGTTTTTGCTATTCAAAAAGTAAAATTAAATCAATGAAGACACAGGGAGACCAGCAGAAACAAATGAACCTATTTCAAATGACTAACAGAATTAAGGTGAAGGGGAAAAAGGAAATAACCCAAGTAACATAGTACTTTGACTATAAACCCTCAGTTTACAGACAAAATGAACTGCAAACAAATGAGAAACACAACTTACTGGGCTGGGTTTCCCGTGGTATGTATGTGGCAATTGTAAACATCATGAACCATTTAGACAAGAACCAAGTACCCCCTCAGGGCCAGCCCTACGCTAGGTGTGGGGGATACAGTATGTACTGTACTGTATTAGTTCCCTATAGCTGCTGTGACAAATTATTACAACCTTAGCGGCTTAAAAGGACGTAAACTCATTACCTTACAGTTCTCAAGGTCAGAAATCCAGCATGGGTCTCATGGACGAAGATCAGGATGTCAGCAGGGCTGAGTTCCTTCCTGGAGTCTCTAAGACACAATCCATTGCCTTGCCTCTTCCGAGCTTCTAGAGGCCACCCATTCCTTGGCTGGAGGTCCCATTCCTCCAACCTCAAAGCCCGCACCTTTGGGTCAAATCCTTCTCATATAGCCATCTTTCTGGCTCTCTCTTATTATTCTCTCCTCCACTTTTTTTTTAAATTAATTAATTTATATTTAATGGCTGCATTGGGTCTTTGTTGCTGCATGGGCTTTCTGTAGTTGTGGAGAGTGGGGGCCTCTCTTCACTGCGGTACACAGGCTTCTCATTGCAGCGGCTTCTCCCGTTGTGGAGCACGGGCTCTAGGCGCATGGGCTTCAGTAGTTGCAGAGTGTGGGCTCATTAGCTGTGACTCATGGGCTCTAGAGCATAGGCTCAGTAGTTGTGGTATACGGGCTTAGTTGCTCCGCAACATGTGGGATCTTCCCAGACCAGGGCTCAAACCCATGTCCCCTGCATTGGCAGGTGGATTTTTAGCCACTGTGCTACCAGGGAAGCCCTCTCCTCCACTTTTAAGGCCTCTTGTGATTACACTGGGCCCACCTGGATAATCCAGAATCATCTCTCCATGTCAAAGTCAGCTGATTAGCAACCTTAATTCCATCTGTAATCTTAACTCCCCTTTGTCACATAACCTAACATATTCACAGGTTCTGGGGATTAGGATGCAGACATCTTTGGGGCTCATCATCCTGCCTACCACATGGGTGGTGCTCAAAACATGGTGGCACTCATGCTTAGCCAAAAAAAACCCAAACACTAAAAGGTTTCTAACACTCCATCTGGATGAGGAAGTTTAACAGGACATCTGGTACCCTGCCAGCTGGAGCACACTTCGGTTCAAACTTGCTAAGAAATGTTTGACAAAATGGTACAAAAACTTTCGCAACTCTACTTCTAGGAATCAACCCCAAGAAAATTATCACGACTATGCAAAACAAAAAGTTTTAAAAACAATGTGGACCCCCTCTTAAATGTCTACGAATTGATCACTCAAATACGATATGGTATATCCACACAGTGACACTGTAAGGTCATAAAAAATAATGTTGCAGAATATTTAATGACAACTATTTTTTCCAATTAGACTTAAAGTTGCACCTAATAGATATAGGCAGACAGTAAAAAACAGGTATATGCACAAATTGTAAAAATCTTGCCTCCCCAAATCTCTCTTCCCTTAAAAAAGCATCTCAGGCCCCCACACCACTGAAGCTGCAGGCCCCAAGACTGAGACTAAAAAGTAACCACTATTATACATATGTAACGGAGTACTACTCAGCCATAAAAAAGAAAGAAAATTTGCCATCTGCAGCAACATGGATGGACTCGGAGGGAATTATGCTAAGTGAAATGTCAGACAAAGACAAATACTGTACGATATCACTTATATGTGGAATTTAAATGATATAACAAACTAGTAAATATACCAAAAAAAGAAGCAGACACAGATGTAGAGAACAAACTAGTGGTTACCAGTGAGGAGAGAGGAGGAGGGGTAACGTAAGGGTTGAGGAATGGGAGGTACAATCTATTAGGTGTAAGATAGGCTCAAGGATGTATTTTACAACATGAGGAATATACTCAATATCTTGTAATAACTGTAAATGGGAGATAACCTCTAAAAATTGCATACTTTTTTTTTTTTAAAGTAACCACCATTAACAGTTTCTTGGGCATCCTCCCAGGAACTCTCTTCACATATGTAAGTATGTACCAATAAATATATTTCTCTTCTTAAAAAAATGGAATCACATAACACCACTCTGTACCTTAATATTCTGTAAAGGTCTTTCTGATGTGGGAAGATATCATGGAGGATAGGGGAAAGCAAATAGTCTGACCCCAACTTTGCTCAACTACTTTTGTCCATATCCTATTCCATGTGAGCACAACACTCTGGAAGGACAGACACCAAGACTGTTGCACGAGTTTTTCCCTTAGTGTAGGATTTGCTACCTGTTCTACAGTGGACATGCTTTACTTTTGAATTCAGGTTTTTTAATGTTATCTTAAAATTGCCTGTCTAATGTGTTCTTCAAGTGTGTTAAAGAGACTGGGAAGGAATACATCAAAATGCTCACAGGAGTTGCCCCTGAGTGGTGAATTCCAGGCAATTGTCATTTCAAGCTCTTTATTCATCTTCTCTGCTTTCCAGACTGCATGTGAAGGCTATATTGTTGAGGGCAAAGAAAATAAATTCTAAAAAAGAAATGTAAAAATTTGCCAGGGGGCATGATATAACATTAACGTCTCCCTTGACATTTGGGGGTCTGGGGAAGAGGGGGTCTGGGCCCCTGGCACATCTGCTGTGCCACCCTGGAGAAGAATCTTTTTTACACCACTCAGTTCAATCCTTGTCTCTTAGTAATTTGGGATAAGTCATTCTTGTCCCCCGCTGGGCTCTGCAGCTTGCTGGCACAGATAGACTGGGAGGTGACTTAAGCTCTTCTGGAAAGATCCTCTGAGATTTCTCTCATTTGTTGCTCCTTTTAAAATCTTATTTCAATTGGAAACAACTAAATGCCCGACTTCAAGGGAATGGTTAGGTAAATTATAAGTCAGCCAGAAGATGGAGTATTATCATGCAGCTATTACAAATTGCGCTCATGAGAAGTTTTTAATTACATGGGAAAACGCAAGTGAAAATGTGGGAGGCAAAATAGTATATACTGTATAATATCATCGTGTAGAAAGGTACAGGGAAAGGAATAAAAGAAGCTACATCAAGGTGCTAACAGATGGAAACAACCCAAATGTCCATCAACTCACAAATGGACAAACAAAATATGGTATAGCCACACAACAGAATATTATTTCACTATAAAAAGGAATTTACTGATATATGCTACAACATTATACTAAGCGAAAGGAGTCAGACACCGAGGCCATATATTCTATGATTCACTGATATGAAATGCCCCAAATAGGCAAATCTATAGAGACAGAAATGGGGAGTGACTGCTAAAAGGGTACAGGAGTTTTTTTGGGAGTGCTGAAAATGTTTTGAAATTAGATGGTGGTGATGGTTGTGCAATCTCATGAATGTACTTCATTGATCTGCACACTTTAAAAGGGTGAATTTTACGGTATGTGAGTTATATGTAAAAAAATAAAAGATGTTAATAAAGGTTGTCTTTGGGAGGTAGGACATCTGGGTCCTACTTTCGCATGTTTTTGCATGTGCATTGTGTATTGAACCTACTCTTTTAATAGCTGGAAAAAAGAAACTGAAAAAACACAAAGTCCCCCAAAGGTTGTGAGTTCATAGTTCTAGCGCACAGCCCGACCCAGGTTGCTGGACTCCCCAGCCTCTGAAAGCTTTGGCCTCCCTCTGTCTGCCTTACAGCAAACAGTTCCTTGATTCTGGAGTTAATGCAATCAGTCCAAGTGCTACGTGACTCTCCAGGTTTGTTCAGCCATGGGTGAGGTCTGGGAAAAGCCAATGTCTCCTTCCCCACGCCGTGGCCCCTCACCCTGCCCCTGCTCTCAGTCAGCCCCCACGTTCCGCTCAGCACACCTGCGAGCCCCAGCTTGTGTCTCTGTGCCTTTGCTTCTGCTAGTCCCCCTCTGAAGATCTGTTCCTTCACTACTCTATCTGGCATAATTGCCCACAGTCAACACCCCAACCAGATTACACAAGGGCAGAAAGCACACGTCTTTTGGCTCCTGCTTTAGAGATTTAGCAAATCTCGGGTGCCTGAGTGAATACCCTGCAAGGCCCAGCTAGGCTGTGAAGGTTTCGAGGAGCTAATATATGTCAAGGGACTGTACATAGCACAGTAGGTGCTGTGTGTTACTCAAATATTAGGTAGTGTTGGTATTAATATGGTACCTAGTTTGCTATTTACTCCTCCCTCCTCTTCAACAGACTGAGATTTGAGAACAACATCCTGTGTCTTTGTCCAGCAGTATCAACAACCTAGGAGCTTATGAGAAATGCAGAATCTCAGTCCCATCCCATATTTTCCAAGTCTTATATGCTCCTCTAGAACCTTGCCACTCCCCATCAGGAGGTGTAGTAGGTTGTATTGTGTTCCCCCAAAAAAGGTGATGTCCAAATCCTAACCCTCAGTACCTGTGAGTGTGACCTTATTTGGAGATAAGATCTTTGCAGATGTAATTCAGTTAAGGATCTTGAGATGGGATCATCTTGGATTTGGGGTGGGCCCTATGGCCAATGATTGGTATCTATGGAAGAGAAAGGACACAGAGATGTGACACAGAGACACGCAGAGAAGACCAGGTGAACAGGGAGGCAGGCGCTGCCGTGATGCTGCCACAGGCCAGGCAATGGCAGGAGCATCAGAAGCTGGAAAAGGCAAGGAAGGATTTTCCCCGAGAGCCTTCAGGAGGAGTCTGACCCTGTTGACATCTTGATTTGTGGGAGAATAAATTTATGTCGTTTTAAGCCACTAAGGTTGTGACAATCATTTGTTACAACAGCCCTAGAAGACTAATACAGGATGTAAGAGTTACTCCCCTCCCCCTGAGCCTACCTTCCGAGGCTAGGTCATAAAAAGAATACAGCTCTACCTGCCTCTCTCCCAGGACCCATGTCATCAGAATCCCCTTCTAAGCCACCGTGCTTAGAAGAAGCCCAAACTAGCTCTGTGAGAAAACGGCATGCGGAGGACCATGCGAAGAAGAGCCGGGGGCCCCCAACCAGCAGCCAATGCCAACCTCCAGGCACGAGACAAAACAAGCCTCCCAATGGCTCCAGCGCCCAGACTGAGTCTTCCAGCTGCAGCCTGAGGCATCACGGAGCAGAGACAAGCCGGCCTACTGTGCCCTGTCTACTTCCTGACCCGCAGCAAGGCTGAGCAGGATTCCTGGTTATTGCACACCTCTTGGTTTTGGGGTGGTTATGCAGCCGTAATAACTGCAGCGCTTGCTGAATCAGAATCTGCACTTCACAAGGTCCCTGACCATTTGTATGCACGGTCAAGCGCCTGAAGCACTGCCCAGCATGGTTACTGACCTCTCTCAAAGCCTGTCACGTGTGCCCTGTGCCACAGCAGGGGCTAAGGAAATGCTCGCTGATCACTGTTTCCCTCGTGAAACGGCGGAACAGGCTGACCTCAGATCCGGCAAACCATGCACGTCCTTGACACGCAGGCACTGAACTTGGCACGGCTACATGTGGAGCCAGAGGGCAACTGACCACCCTCCTGTGCTGGTCAGTTGCCGCCCAGCTCCTCAGGCCCTGCCCTTGGCCACTTGGGACAAGGGATAAGAAGGAAAGCCAGCCCCCAGAAGCCCAGTCTCTCTCCTGTGGACAGCATGGTTCACAGGGGCCGTGGGCACCTGAATGAACACTCTCACCTTTTCCTGCAACCAGGGCAAGCCACAGCGGGGCTCCTGCTCCAAGTGGCCTCCCTGTAGAAACTAAGTGTTACTCTTTTCGGCAGTAACCTGCCTGGGAGCAATTACTACCCTAGCAGGAGCCCCTTTAAAAGTCAGGAGGCAGGACTAAGCAACTCAAACGTTTGCCATTTACTAAACACCCACTCAGAGGCCAGTTCACAAACCCGGCTGAGAGAGCATGTTAGGGAAGGACTGAATATGTGGCACAGGTGGAGGGGGAAGAGGCTAAAACCGTCGCCCAGCACATGCTGGGATTCTCAGGAAAGAAATCACCTTCTGGCTCCTCGGAAAGGTGTGTATCATCAGGGCAGATTCATCAGCTACCCGAGAGTTTCAGATGCCATCAAGGACCAGTCTCATCCACCAGCACACACTCGTGTGGATACTGAAGATCACTTACAACAAGAGCTACCATTTGAGGGGAGCTGACCCTGTGCCAGGCAGTGGGCTTCACTTGCAGTAGCTCACTGAGTCCTACCAATACAGTACTTAGGGCACAGGTGGTGGTGGTGCTGATATCATTATTTTTATTATTTTCAGAGAACCTGGAATTTATGGGAAGCACAACTCCTCCCCCACGGTCTTTGGAAGGGAAGCAAGATGCCAGGTGGAGGGTCACAGCTCATGGACCCCCACCCAGGAGAAAGAGGTGGCCACTGCACCCCAGGGAGAGGCAGCCTCCAGGAACAGGCTCGGCAGAGAAGGCTCTGCTCCAGCGAGGTGCTCTGGAAGGGAGGCAAAGCCAGTCTTCTAAGGTGGAGCACAGCAGTGATGTGAAAGTTGTTATCCCACCTCTTGCTGAAAGAGCCAGGGGACTTTCAAGGCCCCCAAGCAATCAGGGGCTGCTCTGCCAGCATTCCTCACTAGCAGGCTCCGTGCGGGGCCAGGGCTGGCAGGCCAGCGAGGAACTGAAGCAGCAGCCTGGGTTTATTCCATCCCGGACTGGAGCGGGTGGGGGTAATGCCAGACTGACCCTTCACCAGGGAGGCAGGTCCCACAGCAGAAACCGCATGGATGGGCATGAGAGCTGAGAGCCAGGCCTGTGACCTTGGCCAGCCCCCTCCTGGTATGTGACCTTGAGCAAATCACTGCCACTTTCTGAGACTCATTTTTCTCATCCACAAACAGAACCAATGCTACTTACCTTACAGGCTTATACTGAAAAGCAGAAATAATTTTTTTTAAAGCCAGCATATTTTGAATACTTTTATCTGTGTTAAGTGCTTTTATAGAGATTCTCTGGCTACATCCTCACAAGTTCTGAGAGGTATTATTTTCCCAGCTTTACAGATGGGGAAACTGAGTCCAGGGAGACAAAGTGATACAGCTGGTACTTTTGACTCCAAAGTGTGTACATTTAACCACCACGTGGCACTGCCTGGTAATGACTCACAGTGCCTGGCACACTGGGAATGAGAAGTGGTTGCCATTGTTATTAGTTTTCCCCAAATAATACTTTCTTGCTGAAGTATAGCTTTAGTTATACATTCCTATTTAAATAATCTTAAAAGTTGAGCTAGACCCTTGCTCTCCCATGGAGACGGCACACATCCAATCATCCGGGCCCCAGGTCCCCCTGCTGCCCACGGCAGACATGCCTGCGAGAGCCTTAGCTTAGCTGAGTGTTCTTTCTGGCAGAACCCAGTTGCAAACACACAAGTGCAAACACTTCTGCAGCCTCACTAATTAAATGGCGCTGGAATACAGGATAGAGATTATCTGCTGTCCCTGGGAATGGAAAGAGCACTGGATTTGGAGGCACAGAAACATGAACAGAATCTTTCTCAACGTAAAATTTAAAAAACCACGTTACCAACTGGAGACATTCTGACTTCTGGGCTCAGCCACCCAGTTGGCAACAGAGAGCCCTGTATTTGAATTGCCAATTCTCTGCCAGCTAAGAACACGCTTTGGGGCAAGCTGCTTAACCTCATGGTGCCTTGGTCTCTTCATCTATAAAACAAGGAAGATGACTGGGGCTGCAATGGGGACAGAACGAGATGACGCCCCCTGGATGCGCTGGGAGGGGTCAGTGGCTACCAGTGCTTTTGTGCTCTTGTTATTATGTAGATTTCAGGAATATCACTGGGTGTGTGGGGGCACAAGCACACGCACCACATATACAGAGAAACAACCCAAAGTCAAGGATTATTCACTCCTCCCTCACCTCCAGGGGTCAGTAAGCTCAAGCTGCCCAGTTTGTGTGGGAACCATTTTGCAAGGGGATGACCCTCTTAAGTCCTGTAAGAGCCACTAGCGTTGGCCAGAGGAGGGGGTATGAGGCAAAGAAGAGGTGGGAACGGGATTTCTGTGTCTAAGTTCCAGACCTGCCTGAGTTTCAATCCCAGCTCCTCCACCTACCAGCTGCGTAACCTTGGGCGTACTACTTAATCTCTCTGGGCCTCGGTTGCCCATCTCTGATATGAGGATGATTGTGCAGTCTCCTCACAGGGTTGCTTGGAGAATTAAATGACTCAGTGCAGGAAGAGCACTCACTAGCACCCTGGTTGGCACGGAGGGAGCTCTCCCCAGATGTTGGTGCAGTAATTGTGATTATTACTGTCAATTAGAAATACCAGAAGACTCCTCTGCCCTAACTCACTTCCTTCTATTATTATTGTTCCCTATTATTATTATTACCCTCACACTGCCGGACCTCCTGCCATTTCCACCACACTTTTACCTAAACATATTCTGAACGGCCAGGAGGATCCTCCAGGTTCCAAATCCAAAAGCAGAGTGTGCAGAAACACTGGGCAGGTGTCACGACTGTGCTGACGGCAGAGTCCTGAGTGGAGGCAGGGAGGGGTGAGGGCCTGGCTGCTAAGAGCCGTCAGTCTGCTTGTTTTTCCCATCACACAGGTTCAGGGTCGTAGGGGCTCGTGGCTAATGGGAGGTCCTGGAGCCAATCCCCACCCCAGTTCCACCACTTCCTTGCTGCATGATCCTGAGCAAGTGACGTCCTCTCTGAGCTTCAGTTTGCTCGTCCTGAATGAATGGTACAGTGTCTGCGTCAAGAATTGTTCAGGGATTCATTAAGGTGGAACATAAAAAGCACTCAGCAGGGTACCGCCTGGAGTAATCGCTCAGCGGATGCTCGCTGTCACCATTTCCCTCATCCACGTTCAGCCAGCACATCACCTGGGGCACCAGGAGCCTTCGCTGCCCTCTGTCTCCCACTCCCACCCTCCCCACTCAACATGATCTCCATGCAGAGCACGCAGGGGACACACACCCAGGTGCTGCGTCGCACACACCTCGCTCTGGTCCCCAGATCACCAGCATCTGATGCCCACCTGAATGCTCACAGAGTTCCAACCACGAAAAAGACCCGTGAGCCCTGGGATGCCCAAGGAGGGACACGGCTGCCTGCTCTCCCTGCCACCCAGCCAGCGAGGCTCTCTCCAAACCCCGCTCAAGATGAGAAAATGCACACACTTGGGAGACATTTTGTCACTTCTCCTTCCTGTGTTCGCTCTCTCTCTGGAAGATAGCAGAGAACATTATAGATACTAAATCGCAGTAGTAAAAAATAACAAGATGGCTAAGATACACTTTTGCTACATTTCTGTGCTTTGACTTTTGAGGAGGGCCTTCTCAACACTCTGAAGTGGCAACAACTTAGTCAGAATCTTATAAATCAGGACTTCCTGGTTGGTGCAGTGGTTAAGAATCTGCCTGCCAATGCAGGGGACATGGGTTCAATCCCTGCCCCAGGAAGATCCCACATGCCTCAGAGCAACTAAGCCCGTGCGCCACAACTATTGAGCCTGTGCTCTAGAGCCCATGAGCCACAACTATTGAGCCCATGTGCCGCAACTACTGAAGCCCATGTGCCAAAGGCCTGTGCTCCACAACAAGAGAAGCCACAAGAGAAGCCACGGCAATCAGGAGCCTGCACACCACAATGAAGAGTAGCCCCTGCTTGCTGCAACTAAAGAAAGCCCGTGTGCAGCAACAAAGACCCAACACAGCCAATAAAAATAAATAAATTTATTTTTAAAAATCGTATAAATAAGAGATGTCAGGTTTTGAACTGAGAAAGGAAGCACTTTTCTAAGAAGCTGATGGTTGGGTCATAAAAGGAAGAGAATAAACAAGGGTCCCCAAATCACTGTGTGCATGACAGGCCAGGGAGAAAAAGATCTAGAAGGACACACCAACTGCTGACAGTTGTCACGTCCTGGGCTGGACGGGGGCAGGGGAGGAAGGACTGTCACTGCAAACAGGAGTCAGCACGTGATCTGACTTTTCTACAACCATCAAGTGTTATGTTTACAATTAGAAAACAGTTAAGATTTTTTTCTTAATATGCATTGCACTTGGCTACCTTGGTACCTGCTAGGATTCTCCACTGCAAACTTATTCTTTTTCCTTCCATAATTACAAAATATATTGGTAGAGATACCTTGAAACTATGCAAAACATCCTGTTTCTACTTAAACTTCTGCCCGTTATTTAGCATCCATTGGTGCATCTTGCCTACAGCAATTAATCCTGTAATGTAACGTTCTCATAGTGATTTTCTCTTCCCTTACTCCTTTCACGTTTTTTTCATGGGAAATTTTCCTTAAGGAAGAGTGGCCGCTTCTCCCCCACTGATTTATTTACTCTGTTCTTGATGTAGTTACACTAGTATGGGTCCATGGATATTTACTGTCTTCTCCTTTGTCCATGGGATGCTCTTTCAGGTTGGCTCTGTACACATCTGATAGGCTGATTGGTTGGTTGATTGATTTGGTAGCACATCTTTAGTTTCTGGTCCCAAAAGATACCCCAAGCTTCCCTGCCCTGGACCTGGAATCACCAACTCCTATGAAGAGCCCCGGTTCTTGTCATTTGGAAAACAGTGTTTAGAAACTAAGATCTCGGTGCTAGCTGTACCCATTTTTATTGGGCATAACCCTCTCAATGGATAGAGTGAGGGACTATACGTGTATGTACTAACTCACGCACATATACACATCTATATTGATTTCTGTATCTATTTATCTGTGTGTATACATATACATTTTGTTATTTTTTTGTAAATGAGTCCATATTGATACCTCTGATGAGTCCAGCTCCACACGGTTTATACTATTTTCCCCTTTCCTTTCTTGTAACTTTCTCTGAGAGTGAGAAACCTGGCTCTCGCTATCTAACATATCCTTATTTTTTCAACCCTGTACAAATGAAGTAGTTTCAGAATTCCTAATCCATATCCCTTGGAGAAAAAGAAATTTGCCAACTGGACTACAGTGTCTGAGTACAATTTATCTTGTCCCTGCCTTATAGTATCAGTCGAAACAACATTTCTCCAAATCACGTAGGTCAGCTTCTTCCTTCTCCATTCCCCTCAGTGTGGTTACGGGAATCATTTGTAATACAGAGTCCTTTGTCTTCATTTATCTCAGTCTGCACTCCATCTATCCCCCCACACCTAGGTTGATTTTTTTAAATTTATGTACAGCAAAATTCACTCTGTGTGTACAGCTATATGGGTTTCATCAAGTGTACAGACTCATGTGTCCATCACCACATGCAACCAGTTTTCCATACAAAACCATTTCCCAGGTCGTTTGTCCATTTTGAGAGTTCTTTGTATACTCTCAAAACAAGTCCTTTGTCAAAAATGTAATTAGAAAATATTAACTTCTCCAAGTCTATGGCGTGTCTTTTCATTCTCTTAGTGTGTCTTTTGCAGAGCAAAGTTTTTAATTTTCATCAAGTTCTTTTTGTCAATTTTTTCTTTTATAGGCCATGCTTTTGATGTCACATCTCTTTACCTAATGCAAGGTCACACGGATTTTCTTCTATGTATTCCTGTAGAAGTAGTGCATTGTTATATTTTACTTTTAGGTCTACGATTTATTTCTAGTTAATTTTCATAGACGGTGTGAGCTTGAGGTTGAGGTTCATTTGTTGACATGCAGACGTCCAGTTGTTCCAGCACCACCTGTTGAAAGACTATCCTTTCTCCATTGAATTACTTTTGCACTTTTGCCAACAGTCAGTTAAGTATGTTTTTGTGGGTTTATTTCTGAACTCTCTGCTCTGTTCCACTGATCTATACCTACTCTAAACTGTATTGTTTTATTAATGTTGAATTCCAGTTGTGCATTGCTAGCATTTAGAAACGCAGTTGACTTGTGTATGCTGACTTTGTATCCCGCCATCTTGCTAAACTCGTATTAGTTCTAGGAGCTTTTTTGTAGGTTCTTTGGAATTTTCTATGCAGATGATCAGTCTCTGTAAATAGAGTTTTATTTCTTCTTTCAGATCTGTATACTTTTTCTTTCTTTCTGTTGATTACTGCACTGACTACAACTTCTACTAAAATACTGAAAAGGAGTGGTGAGGGAAGACATTTTTGCCTTATTTCAATCTTAGAAGAAACTGTTCAGTTTTTCACCATTAAATATGTAATCTATAGATTTGTGAAGATGCCTTTCACCAGGTTAAGGAATTTCCCTTTGATTCCTAATTTGATTAGAGTCTTTATCATAAATGGACACTGAATACTGTTAAATGTTTTTTTCTGATTACATGGTTTTTCTCAGCAACATTGACTTTCAAATGTTGAACCAGCCTTGCATTCCTTGGATAAAACCCACTTGGTATTATTATTTTTTAATAGATTGCTGGATTTATTTTGCTAAAATTTTGTTGAGGATTTTCACATCTCTGTTTGTGATGATCTGTAGTTTTCTTTTCTTGAAATGTGTTTGTTTGTTCTTGGTATTACATAATGCTGATTTCATAAAATGAGTTGGGAAATAGTCCCTCATCTTTTATTTTCAGAGAGAGACTGCATAATATTTCTTTCTTAACTATTTGTAAGAGTTCATTAGTGGAAGCCACTGGGTTTGAGTTTTCTTTTTTTGGATGGTTTTTAACTACAAATTCAACTTCTTTGACACACATATAGAACTTTCAGGTTATCTGTTTTTCTTTCTTGAGTGGTAGGGTTTGTGTCTTTCAAGAAATTGGTTCATTCATCTAAGTTGTAGAATTTACAGGCAGAGAGTTGCTTGTAACATGCCCTTATTATCTAAAGTTAGAAATTATATACACATTAAAAGGTAACTTTTGTCATCTTCATTAGGACTGCTATAAACTTAGCCATAATCACAGACAAAAAATACTTTTGAAAGGATCCTTACTAAACAGGTATTATGTAGCAGCCACACCCCTTTCCCACCAAAAATACAGAGACAGCAGCCTTGCAGAGGACGCCAGGCTTGTTCTCTCCCAGCAGAACTACTTCAGGGACACACAGAGACAGAGTCAGCAGGCAAAGCTGAAATGCCAGATGAGGGAGGGGCTCTGTGCTGGGGGTCCAGACCCCTGGAACCACCTCTCCATGATTCTCAGCCAGTTCTTCCCTTCCCTCTGGTCCTCAGTTTCCCCATGTGTAACATGGGAGGGTTTCAGGCTGAGATCTATGCATATAGATGGATTCCTGCCACCTACCCTCCATCAGGGAGGAGCTGAGGGTGGCACTGAATGCCCATGGGCACTCTGGATGAGCAAACCTCACTGCGGGCCATGGCTTCTTCAGCTTCTTCAACACAGAGGCAGAGGTCTCTAAGGGAAAGGGTCTGACTGCTCAGGTCCATCCCAGGTGGCAGTAAAAACCACTAACACCTCTTAGCAGGATTCACTCCTCAACAAAAATGCCAGTTCTGTGCTGCGTTCAGGCCAGGATGCAAATGAAGTCGTGATCAAGATCAGAGCTTTGGAGTCAAAAAGACCTGGCTCAGGGCCTGCCTCAGCTGCAGCCACTCACTCCTTCATTTAAGACACCCACTGTGTGCCAGGCACTGTCTGGGCAGGGAGACAACAGTGCATAAAGAACACCCAGTCTCTGCCCCATGCTGTTGGGATCTAAGAGAAGAGACAGTCATTAATAAATAATCCCAAATTATGGTGGGATTACAAGTTCCTACCTCATGGAGCTGTGGTGAGGGTCAGAGCTGACACATGGAGACTGCCTGCTATTGGGTGAACACTCTGCGAAGGATGCTGTCCTAGGCTCAGCCTAGAGAGGACCGCTCAGGAGAACAGACCCTGGCCAAAGCCAGTCCGCAGAGAGGTCAGCCCAGCTCAGCTGGCTTCTCCAATTTAGCTGACACACAAGCACACACGACAGATCTGCAAAGCAGCAGTTCATCCCTGTAGCCACTGAGACACCAAATCTGCAGCAGACGCTCCACAGCTGGCGCAAGGCCACAAGCAGCACAGTGGTGACCCCAAGAGTGGGGCATTCACGGGAACAGAGATCCTGCCCCAGGGAACCCCAGCCAGGATGGCAGCCTGGCTCCCACCGGCAGAAATGGAATGGGCCTCCGACCCTGGGAGGACCTCAAGGATGAAGGCCATGGAGCCTGGCAGGATCAGGGACAACCACCCTGGGCTTCAGAAGTTTGGTGATTTCTAAGAAGACTAAACGGCCTTTGTTTCCTCTTATGCATTCTTTTGATTATTTGGCCAAATTAGGGTACTGGGGAGGCGGCAGAGCAAAGCCCATGAAGGGCTAGGGCCGGATCCCTGTGTGATCCCAACCAGGTACTACATCTCTCCAAGCCTCAACTGCTCATCTATTAAATCTCACTATTAATGCCCACCCTAGGGCCACTGGGAGGATTCAGTAAGAGTATATCTGAAGCGTTTAGCACAGTGCCCAACTCATAATAACCAGTTAATAAATGGTAACTGCTACCATTATTATTATTTTTAAATACCAGTCAATTCGGGCTGTCCTTAAAGGAACAAACAAGGTTTTATGGTCTACACTTTGGTGGGGTTTGCTGGGGGCAGGTGCAAAGGAATAAGAGAAGCCTAAAGATAAATGCCAAAGGGGAGTCAGCCCCTGCCCGGAGGGTGGGACAGGTCCAAGTTCCACGCAGCTACCCCCTGGGTAAATGCTGGGAAGTGCCTGACCTCCTCCTCCGAGCTTCTCCTCCCAGCAGCGTTGGCTGGACTCCTAGGGACCCTTGGGAGCTAAGGGATCGGCTGGAAGCCAAGCACAAGGAGCACTGTCACCCCAGGAAAGCTCTGCACAGCAGCAAGGAGCCCTATTTACAAATAAAGCCTGTTCTTGGCTCCACCACCCACACAGCCAAGCCCCTTTATTCCATTTCAATATGCTTAATTCCATGGAAAGTGCATTGGCAATAAACAGAATTAATCAGTCCTGGACGCCTGAGTGAGTGTAGGCAGGTGTTAGCATACGCGAGGGGCCTTGGAGGGGAAAGTAAAATAGTGGCAGGGACTATAAAATGCTTTACTGTGGGGGGGGGGCTGAAGATGGAAGGGACTTTACGGAAGGTGGGCATTTAATGAGCAAATAAAGCTTCTGATTGCCTGTAACTGAGAAGCTGACTAAAGTAACTGAAAAACTTCCACGGAATACTTTTCCTCTGCCTTGTTTCAAAATGAAAATTGCTTCATTGTTGCTGCTTCCGTGACTGTAAAAGTAGTATCTGCTCCATTCAGACACTGTATAAGGATGTAGAGAATAACATGAAAATCATCCCTAATCTTCCCACCTGGGAATAACACTGCTGACATTTTGGTGTGTGTTAGTGTAGATGCTTCTCTGGGCATATTTTTGCATACATACACAGGATGCATGTGACCCTCATAGATGCGCGGTTTGGCAGTCTGTTTCCACCCTAATAACACCCCATGGACATCCTTCCATATTAATAACTGAAGATCTCGGGCATCATTGTTTCACGGCTGCAGTCTCGGGGGCATTACACACCCGTGTGATCTGGCTGCTCGCCTTCTCAGCATCATCTGGCACCTCTCCCTGCTGCCTTTCCGTGTTCAGCCAACTCTGGGCTGCCTTTGCTTCCTGGAACACTTCTTTCCACTTCAGGGACTCAGCATTTGCTGTCCTTTCTGCCTGAAATTCTCCTTTCCTCTTTCACATAATTAATTTTCTCCTTTCAAACTTCAACTGAAATGTTTCTTTCTCCAGGAAGTCCTCCTGGATATCTACCGCCAGACACTCCGAGTTCCATGTGCTTCACCATCTGGGTATTTATCACAATTTTAACTAAACAGTTGTGGTACTTACTCCCCCCTTGTATTCCCACTAGAAAGTAAGCTCCAGGAGGTGAGGGACTGTGTCTGTCTTGCTCAGCTCAGAAACCACAGGGCAAGTACCATGTCTGTCCTGCAGGCATCCTCAGGATACATCTGCTGATTAGATGGGAGGAAGGGAAGGAAGGGCAGCCAGGGAGACCACCTGCCTGCACGTACTGCCCTCTTCCTTCCTTCCCTCCACACACATGAGGGAACTGCCAGCAGGGTACCTACTTGGAATCTCTCAGTGGGTACGGGAACATGCAGGTGAAGGAGAACGGATCACGTCGCGGTGCCTGGGCACCCACTGGCGCTCTCAGGCCGGGAAAACGTGCAGATCTAGGAGAAAGCCTCGTATCCGCCTGCCCAGCTGTTCAACTGCTGACTGTCCGACCTGGGAGACAGAGGCCCAGAGAGCAGGGGACATGTCCACCTTCACACAGCTGGTCAGGGCAGATCAAAGGCCTCCCGTCCCCTCCCATACAAGGCAACCCCAGGCTGTGAGGCCTGGGTTCAGATCCCAGCTCTGATGTGACAAAGAATTTGGCCTTTATCCCCATGAGGCTCCATTTCTTCAACAGTAAACTGGAGACAGTAACACCCACACTGTCACTGGGAGCCAGTGGAACACGGTGTTTAAGAATATGGACTTGGGGCTTCCCTGGTGGCACAGTGGTTGAGAATCCGCCTGCCAATGCAGGGAACATGGGGTTGAGCCCTGGTCTGGGAAGATCTCACATGCTGCAGAACAGCTAAGCCCATGTGCCACAACTACTGAGCGCGAATGCCACAACTACTGAAGCCTGTGCGCCTAGAGCCTGTGCTCCACAACAAAAGAAGCCACTGCAATGAGAAGCCTGCATGTTGCAATGAAGAGTAGCCCCCACTCTCCACAACTAGAGAAAGCCCACGCAGAAACGAAGACCTAATGTGACCAATAAATAAATTAATTAAAAAAAAAGAGTATGGACTTGGAGTGAGCAGGTGTGAGTTCAAATCTAGCACCTCCTAGGTGGGCAAACTTGGGTAAGCTGTTTACCATTGCTCCTGAATCTGCCACCTGTCAAAGAGGGAGAAAAACATTCCTTTTTCATATACTGCTGCAAAAATTAGTAAGATAATGTGAAGCATTGAGTACAGTCCTGATATAGTCACTGCTCAGTAAGTGGATAACACGATAACAAAGCTACCACCTGTCAGTAGTGGGGGGGGAGGAGGGGGAGAGACGGGGGGTGGGGAGAGGTGCTCGGTCGTCTCTGGCCAGAACCTAGCAGGGCATCTCTCTCACATGCTACTGCTCCTCCCCTCCCACTTTCTCTTAACATGGATTCAGGAAGAGTGTATTCACCACCAACAAAGTATGGAAGCTGCTCTCGCATTTCCTGTCACTGGAGACACTGTTTACGTCCTCACACAACATCCTCTCTAAGAAGGACCAAAGGAGAACTGCCCTCAGGCCACAGGAAGAGGGATAACTAGGCTTCTCCAGCACAGTTGGTCTGTTTTCATCTTACAATTGTCCCTGACCTGCTTCCCTCTTTGTGTTGGCTGCTGGGAAGCTCAGGGCCAAACCTGTGTGCCGCCTGTAGCTGGGTTTGCAGCCGTACACAGCGAGTGTCCTGGAAAGACTCTCACCTCGGCTTTCTCTCTGCCTCCAGTTTTCTTCCTCCCAATTTCCTCACTTACTTGTTTAAAAAAACCTTTACTCCGTGTTTAGAAACTAACTTCAATCTTTTCTGAAGTTTTGGGGGAAATAAATGGAATTAAAACTGCATACAGGCTCAACACAATGTGCTATGCTGAACCAGACTGTATCCTAGAATAGGAAAGGGGCATTAGTGGGAAAACTGGTGAACTCTGAATAAAGTGTGTAGTTTGTTTAACAGTATTGTACCAATGTTAATTTCTCAGTCTTGACAAAAGCACCATGGTTATATAAGGTGTTAACATTAGAGGAAGCTGGATAAAGAATAAATGGGTAATCTCTTTGCAATTTTTTGATAAATCTAAAATTAATACAAAATAACAAATTTATTAAATGCAATCTGCACATAGAATACCATGAGATTGTCTGCTTTTGGAGTCCTGACAAGGAATCATCTTTACTCGCTGAGAGCACAGCAAGCCGGAGACCCAAGGCATTTCAGAATCACCTAGACCCTACCAACATTTGTGGGGCATCTATTCCTCCCCCCACCCCCACCCAAGCTGGTCTGGTAACCAGCACAGTTCTAGAACCAGAATCCTGATTCCTGAATGGGAATCCTCTCTGAGTTCCAGATAACTGTGCCTATAAAATGGGCTAACGGAAAAACTGTTTTCACAGAAGTGTTGGGAGGTTTGGGTGATTTTATGACATAAAGTGCTTGGGAAAGAGCGGACTGTCTCAGTCAGTCTAGGCTGTATAACAAAGTACCACCGACTGGATAGCTTCTAGAAAACAGACATTTATTTCTTGTAGTTCTGGAGGCTGAATGTCTGAGATCAGGGTGCCAGTGTGGTCAGGTTTTGGTAAGAACCCTCTTCTGAGTTGCAGACTGCCAACTTCTTTCTCATTGTATCTTCCCAAGGTGGAAAGACAGCCAGCGATCTTGCTGGGGTCCCTTTTCTAAGGGCACTAATTCCATTCATGAGGCTCTACCTTCATGACCTAATCACCTCTCAAAGACCCCACCTCCTAGTACCATCCCTTTGGGGGTTAGGGTTTCAAGGTATGAATTTAGGAGGAACACAAACATTCAGTACACAACACAGGCACTCAGTAATTTTAACCTTTATTGTTAATGTCACTGTGAGTTTGTTCCTCATTTTTCCTCTGAGAAAGAGATGCTATATATTGTTATTATCTGGGAAATGGAAGAGAAACTCAGAGAGGTGAAGGGATTCTCCAAGGTCACACAGCTACTAGAGCAAAAGCAGCAAAGCTGGGATCTGGACTCCAAACCCAGAGTTCTTCCCATTCTGCCATGTTTCCTAGGAGAATCCCCCGAGCCACATCGTGGTAGATGAAGCTGGAGTCTCATCCCTGTCTCTGCCACTCCAGCCTCATCCACCGTGGCTCGGTTGGGGGCTGGGGGTAGGGGGGGTCTCCTGACCACCACTCTGATCCACCATGACCCTTCTCGTCCGCACAGAGAATCCGCCTCCCCCCATCAGTGGGGCATTCAAGGCCCTTTGTTAGGAAGACACAATCTCATCTCATGCCTTCTTCCCCAGCCTCACATGTGGCTAATCGCCCATCTAGTCACACGTGGTCAAACCACATGGCTCCTTCAACCAGAGAGTCCCATGGCCCGGCCCCTTTACCCATCAGCCTCCCTCGCCCCACAAGACCTTGATCAGATGCCACCTGTACCCAGGGCCACTGCTGCCGTGGCACCCCTGCCATCAGGATTTAGCCCAAAAGCATGCTGCCGTTTATCTAGATGACCTGTGTCCTGGGTCCAGTGTCCTTCTGGGCAGTCTCTGCCTCACTCACTGTCACACTCCCCCCAGAGCTCTGCACCAGTTCCTGGTCTTCCCCAGCGGGGGATACAGTGTAGCAGTTAAGCCCATGGGCTTTGGAATTGAGACTGTTGGATTCAAATCCTGCTCTGCAACCCATCGGCTGCATGATGTTGGACAAGTCTGTTTAACCTCTACATGTCTCAGTTTCCCCAACCGGGAAATTCAGGTAACAATATCCTACCCCACAGGAAAAGGTTCAATGAGATGATGTTCACTGAGATGATATGTGACATCAATTACGAATGTCAGGCACACATCTCTTAAAATGAGAGCTAATTGCTGGTTGCCCTGGATTGAATGCCAGCCCCAAGGCTGCCCAGCGCAACCCCACCCCAGCCCGCAGCTTCCTCTCCTCTTCCCTCTCCAGGTACCACAATAAACCCTGAAGTCAGGGCCATTGCAGGCCATCAGCAGTGTTTGCAAAACAGCAGCCACGAAGAGCTCAGGCTGGCCTGCTGCCAGCAGCTCGTGGGAGGCTGCCCTGCTCTGAAGATCGTGAGGAGAACTTGGGGCGCGGGAGTGGTGGCGGAGGGGCAGCTCCTGCTGCCCACCCTGAGCTGTGAAAGAGGGTCGTGCAGCCAGGGCAGGACTCCCCGCTGGGACCAGTCCTGAGGGTGGGGTGCCGACTGCTCTGCTGGATGTCCCACTGAAATGAGCGGCACAGGGGTCCACACACAGCTCTCTCCCTCGCTCACCCCCACATGTGCAGCCCGGTGCCCCATCCCCTCCCTCAGAGTCAGGGTCGCTCACCTTGAGCCCACTGCTTTCTGCTTCAGAGCCTGGGTCCACACCAGTGACGTAAATGCCCAGGCCATACTCGGCTCCGCCGCGGATGGTGAGGCCCAGGGACCGGCCATCCCCCAGCACCAGGTTCACCTGCAGGAGGGAGAGAACAGAGCATTCACGGGCCTGGAGGGCACCAGGAACTTCAGGGGGCAGCAGCCTCAAGAGCCCCCTCCCACACTCTGGGGCACAGCTACGCGGGCCTGCAGGATCCCCCGGAACATTCTGGTGTCTGCCCCAGCTCTGCCTCTGGCTGGTGGAGCCCCTCTCCCTCCCTGGGGCACAGGTACAAGTGCAGTAAGACGGAGGTCCCAAGGAGATGACCTCCAGGGACTGCCCTGGTGCTAACACCCTAGACCCTCAAGGTTTTCACGTGGTCTTCACCCACAGGGGCCACGGACTCTCAGCCTCCACGGGCCTCCCTTGACTACACACCCTTCAGTCGAGGAGTGCCGGTCAGGCGGTGGGGCCTCCACCCAGCTCCCTTCCCTCCCCTCCTCCCAGCTTAGGACTCAAGGCTGAGTCCAGGCTCAGGGCTCCACCGCCCGCCACCCCAGGGGTCTCCCGCCTCCCTAAGGGTCTCCGGCCTCCCTGGGGGTCCCCGGCTCTGCCATCCGCCCTGAGAGGCCATGGCAGTGTCGCCGAAGCAGCCCTTCACTCCAGGCCAGGGGTTGTGCAGATGACCTAGACACAGGCCTGCTCCCAAGGGCTTGGAGGCCTTGCGGGGCATGGAGACCGGTAAGCAAACCTTCACGGTCCTGTGTCATCGGAGCCAGATGGGGTGACCTGGGCTGTGCGGGTGCAGAGGAGGAGCAGGGGTCCTGCCTGGAGGTGGGGGGGGGGGTTGGGGCGGGGCTTCCTGGAGAAAGTGACATCTCGGATGAGATTGGAGGGTGGGCGGGAGTCAACCAGGCAAGGGCAAGAGGGGCATTCAGAGTCATGGGGCAGCGGCAGGAGAGCACGCTTCACGCAGCACCAGCCAAGTGCGGCACTGTGGCCGGAGCGGGGCGTGGCGGGGGTGGGGTGGGGACGGGAGTGAGGGGCAGGGGAGGCTGGGGCAGATTCGGGAAGCCCCAGAATCCATGAGGGAAGCTGCAGGAATATGCAGGTGAAGTGTGCCTTGGGTCTGAAAGGGGAACTTACAAAAAGAAGTGGCCAGAACCCTGGAACCTACCCCAACAGGACAGACCATCCCACAACGAGTTAAGACCCAGTGACGTGTAAGGCACCTAAAGAGAGCACAGCGGGACCACCCACAGGAGAGGGAGGGCGGAGGCCCCAGTGGGCATCACAGGAGGGCACATGTCATGGTGTTAGAGAAGCCATCCAACCAGCATTCTAGTCCCAAAAAGTCATTCATCTAAGAGTTATCAGGGGCTCTGCACTGGCCACCAGGAGAAGCCTTTTAAGTTCATGAGTTCATTATCTCACTTCATTCTTCAACCAGCACCCACCCTGCCAACCACCACCAGAGGTCACGGGAGGTGTTGAAGACAGACTCAAGTCAAAACTGATCAGTGAGGGGCCTGGCTGTGTGACCTTGGGCAAGTTACTTCACTTCTCTGTGCCTCGGTCTCCTCACGTATAAAATGAGGATGAAAACAGTGTCTGCCTTATAAGGTTACTAGGGAGAGGATCGCATTGAGAGACAAATGTAGGCTACTCTCGGGTCCACAGTACATGCTCAATAGATGTTAGCCCCTGTTGGTTCCGCTTTGCAGAGGACAAAACCAGACAAGGCCACATCGCCCCAGCTGACACCTACTGGCTGGCAGGCCACTGTCGGGAGAGAGCCCTACACACAGAACGACTCTGCGGGGTTTGGCTCTAAGACTGTAGACTGTGCGGCATGTCAGGGACAGTGCCAGGCAGTGCTGCCCAATGGGGTGGCCCCAGCCCCTTTAGTCCAGAGCCAGCCCCCCGTTTCCGCACCAGACACAACGGCCACATGGTAAGGAGAGCATCCGTGAGGCCCACAGGACCCTCAGGAGCACTTGTGAGCAGTCACCCAGAAGTGTCAGAGTTCTGGGAACAGCAGGCTCTGGGGACCCTTGAAGTCAGACTTGGGAACAACTTCCTAGCCCCTTCCCTGTCCCAGTGCGAGCTCCAGGGCTGGGATCGGTCTGAGGTGACCCGGGTTCAAGGTCCACCCTGGCCCCCCATCACATGCAGGTCTGTGTGTTTGGGAGGTGACAGTGTGGGGGCCGCCTGTGCAGACTCCGCAGCCAGACTGTGGGAGTCTAACCCTGGCGATGACACGTACTAGGTGTGGAACACGTCACCTCTCTGTGCCTCGGTTTTCTCATCTATAAAATGGGGAAAACAATCACACTTGCTTTATTGGGTTCTTGTGAGTGATGAACGGGTTTATCTATTAGAGCACTCAGAATCGTGACACAGCAGGAGCACTCACGAAACGTCATCTATTGTTATTATCTTCAAAACGTCACTCTTGGGCAAGCCATGGGGCTGAGCTTGGGCAGGTGTGATCTGGAAAGAACAAGGAAGCCTTCTTCATGGAAGAGAATGAACATGAGCTGCTTCTGATACTGGGACAGGCCATGCACATGTGAGCCGGCGCTGGTATTCCGTCCAGTGCTAACCAAGCCCCAACTCTGCACTGGGCACAGATTCAGGGGAGAATCTAACTGGGTCCTCGTCCCAAGAGGAACTCCTGGGCTGGCGTATAGGCTGCCGATGGCTCAGAACTGAGTGCCTCCCGAGAACTGCCTCACCTACGGTCACAGTCTCCCTGGAGCAGCTCCTGTCCAATGACTAGTTGAAGCAGGTGGGTGAATGCCTGACTCCTGCCTCAATTTAGGACACCCCTGCAGGCCACCTCCAGCTCCAGAGCTCCCTTGGGAGCAGCCAAGGTCTCTGCAGAGATGGTATCACAGCCCACTCCTCCCTCTGCCCAGTCCTACGTTCCTCACGTCTTTTCCGGTGGTGATCTCAGAGCAGTGCCTCACTGCTGTAACAAATGACCATGGATTTAGGGGCCTGAAACAACACAGATTTATTATCTCAAAGCTCTGGAGGTCAAAAGTCTACAGTGGGTCAACAGGACTGCATTCCTTCTAGAGGTTGTTGGGGAGAACCCATTTCCTTGCCTTTTCTAGCTTCTAGAGGCCACCTGCACTCTTGGGCTCCTGGCCCCTTCCTTCATCTTCAAAGTCAGCAGTGTAGCATCTTCTGATCTCTCTCTCGCTCTGCTCCCGGCAACACACCACCTTTTTCTGACTCTGACACTCCTGCCTTCTTCTCAGCACGCTTGTGATCACATTGGGTCCACCCACATAACCCAGGATAATGCCTCCATCTCAAGATCCTCAACTTAATCACACCTGGAAAGTCCCTTTGCCATGGAAGGTGACATTCACAGGCTCCAGAGACTAGGAGGTAGACGTCTTTGGGGCATCATTATTCTGTCTAGCACAGGAACATTCCTATAAACCTCCTTCAGAGACATCTTGGTCTCAGAGTCCATTGCTGGAAGCTTGACCACAGGCCAAGCATCCCAGAAATATGACCTCTGAGCCCTGAAGGCTGTGGGGGTCAACCAGGGCAAGGGGAGGGCGAGAACGTGTGCAAAAGCTCAGAAACAGGACAGAGCAAGGTCTCCTGGGATCACCTCGGGGTTCTGTTTGGCTGGAGTATGGTAAGGAAGGAAGGGATGAAACTAGCCCTGTGTGGGGCAGTGAGCAAGGCCAACAAGCCTGGGCTTTAAGCAGGAGAGAAAAGGCTCAGATTCGGATTTTAGGAAGACTACTGGGGAGGGGCAGCAGCAGCGGAGGCCGGCTTCTGGAGATCCTTTAAGGGAGGTGTGTGCCTTACGACACGGGTGGGGTGAGGGAAGGCGAGCTTCCCACCTGGCGGAGGTCCATGAGGCTGGCTGAGGACAGAATGGCAGCTCCCGCCTCAAACCCGGGTGGACCCTTCCTGCAGGCTGTGCAGCCGGGGCACAGAACAAGCCAGGCCTGGCCTGGGGGCCTCCCACCATGGCTCCAGCCCAATTTACTGGGGGACCTGGGTCAGTCCCTCCCCCGTCCCCACCCCCACTTCGTCTCTCCAGCTTCGCAGCATGGAGATTCTGGGGGGAGAGGGCAGAGAGGAACCCAGGAGCACATAGATGGCTGGGGAACCCCTTTGAATACTAAGGATGAAAACAAACCCCCTTGCCTGCCAGTCATTTCCCCATAAATCCTTTACATGGGAATAAAATGGAGTCTTCATTCCAGGACTGTAATAACAGACCTATCAACAGCAGGGTATCTGCTTCAATCACCTGCTGGAAACTCCACCAGCGCTTGGCAGGAAACAAAACTCATCTACGGGAAAGGGCACTAAGCTGTGAGAGGCAGCCAGGCACAGTGAAAAGAATACCATTCCCACTAATAATAAGAATATAATGATAATAGCTCACTAAATCAATTGGTTACTAAATGTATTGAGTCTTTCCTAGATCCCAGGCACTGTGCTCAGCACTTCACATGCTTTACTTCGTGTAGTCCTCTTTCCTCTCCTATGGTTTTTCTTATTACCCCCATTTTCCAGATGAGGAAACTGAGGCTGGAGAGGTGAAATGACGTGGCCAAGGTCAAACAGCTGGCAGCTGGCAGAGCCCAGGCATTTAACCAGCTCACCTTCCACAGGCCTGAGTTCATATCCTGGTTCTGCCCTTTACTTCTGGGCAACCCTGGGGCAGAGCCTGTTGCTTTTCTGATCTTCAGTTTCCCCATCAGTGAGATGAGAATTGCACAGCCTACCTGGGACAGGTACTGCCATCCTCCTTCCTGCCTTCCCCTAGAATCCCAACCCTGTTCAGGAAGCGATGTGAGTGGCCCCAGGAGATGACATCAATAAACATTTTGGGGCAAAAAAGATATGAAAGGTACCTAGCACATAGGCAGCACTGGATAAATGATGGTTGTTACTGCAATGAATTACTATGTCCCAGGCACTCTTCTCGGTACACATGATTTATTGATTCTTGAAACAGCAGGATGTGCCTACTGTGACCATCCCCAAACCACGGCTAGGAAAGCTTAAGTGACTCACCCAAGGTCAAGTGACTCACCCAAGGTCACACAGTCAGGGAGTCCTGATACCAGGTGCAATACTGTGATTTATAGTAAGAAATATATATTTTGTCTTTGTCCCCATTCCTGGCACTGAGATCCTGAAACCTGTGTAAATTCCTAAATTATAAGAGCACCAGGAGCATCTTTTATTCTAACGAGGTGACTCTGATTGGGCTCCTGGAAGGTGGCTGGTCACCAGAAAGACCAAGCCATGATTTGATGGAATTTTCCACCCCATCCATATTCTCCAGAGAGGGAAGAGGGGATGGAAATGGAGTGAATAACTGATCATGCCTACCTGATGAAGGCTCCATGAAAATCCCAATAGTATGGGGTTCAGAGAGCATCGGGGTCAGTGAAATGGCTGAGGTATGGGGAGAGAGGCGCACTTGGAGGGGGCATGGAAGCTCTGCGTCCCTTCCCACATACCCTGCCCTACGCATCTCTTCCATCAGGATGTTCATCCATATCCTTTCTCATATTCTTTGATAATAAACTGGTAAACAGTAAGTAAACTCTTTTCCTGAGTTCCGTGAGTCGCTTTAGCAAATTAATCGAAGCTGAGACAGGGTCACGGGAACCTCTGAGTTACAGCTGATCGGTCAGAAGCACAGGTGACAACCTAGACTTGCAACTGGCATCTGAAGTGGGGACAGAGAGGGGGCTGTTTCATGGGGGGCACTGAGTCCTTAACCTGTGGGATTGGACACTCTCTCCAGGTAGGCAGTGTCAGAATTGAGTTAAAGTGTAAGACACCCAGCCGGTGTCGCAGAGAATTGCTTGGCGGGAAAGACCTCCACACATCTGATGTCAGAAGCACTGTGAGTGTGATGGTAAAGGAGAAACACAGGAGGAGGACGACAGATTTTTCTTACACACCAGACTTCAGACCCAGTGCCAAAGCCTCCTCGCCTTCCATACCCAGCTGCGTCCTAGCCTGAGCTAAGGGGCAGGCCCCCCCTTGTCTCTGCGGCCGCTGAAGGCACGAGGGGAGTAGCCGCTGCTGCAGAGGGTCTGCCTGCCCAGCCCAGAGCGGGGGTGTGGGACCAGGAAACTACTGAGACCTGCCCCACTTGCTCATGGGCCAGTGACCCTGGTGGGGGGCAGTAGGGGACATTTGAGCCCTGCATTTTAGTTCAGTCACTCGTGTAGTAAACACTTAACACCTCTGCTGTGCCAGCACTGATCCAGGCACTTTGGGTGCGCCAGGGCACAGAACCAAGAGCCTCACACAGTGGCTGGGGGGAGGAGGCCCTACCATTGTCTCCACTTTATAGAAGAGGAGGTCAAGGCTCACAGAGGTTATGTAACTTATCCAAGGTCACACAGCTGGCAAGTGGTAGAGTCAGGATTTTAAGTGTGGAGAAGAGCGTCACAAGCAAGAGCTGCAAAACTAGAACCAGCTCCGGTGGACAGCTTAGAGGGTTTGCAAGGGTAATTTTGCAACATGTGATTTTTACATCACTACTGCCCTGAGAACTCACTTCCCTAGAAGGTGTGTTCCCACTGGGGTTGAGGTTAGGATTTCTGAAGTTTGGTACGGGAAGTCCAGGAGTCTGGTTGTGGCTATTTGAAATATTAGATGAGACCAGGCTGCTGGAGAGAAGAGGATCAGGCCAGGGAGCCTGAAGTGAAGGCTCTGGAGACATTCCCCCCATGCCCTTTCTCAGCGGGAAAACAGGGGCTCCACATTGTGTCAGGAAAAGGAGGAACGGGGTAGAGGGTGTTGAAACTTCTGCCTGGAGCTGTAAAATCTGGGACGGCTTCTCTGGTGTGGTTCAGAGTATTTCCTGCCTCCTGAGGTATCTGGGTCCTCACCGGAGGATGATTCTCTCAGCCTCTGCCTTCTACATTCCTATACAGGTTACTCCAAGACTCCCAGTGAGCATCTTACCTCCTCCCAACCCTCCCACCCACTCAATTCCAGTGGCAGCATCCTTCTCTCAAAGCCTTGAAGATGCCGTTCTCACTCCAACCTCAGGGCCTTTGCACGTGCTGTCCTTGCTGCCTGGCATTTTCAGTGCTCAGAATGGTACGTGACGGCTCCATCTTCTCCTCGCAGTCCCGGCTCAGAAGTCACCTCCTCAGAGAGGTTCTCCCTGCCCCCTCCTCTGAAGCAGTGCCTCCCTCCCCATCACTCTCTATCCCCCTTCCTGATTTTATTTCCTTCCATCAATCTCCACCACCTTCATTATCTTGCTCACTTCTGCTCATTTCTGGATTATTATCTCATTCCTTCTATGACCTCAAAACTCACTGGAATCTTCCCCAGAGCAAGGCTTCACGTCTCTTGTCCACTTCCCCATTCCCACCTCCCATAACAGCATCAGGCATACCATAGGTGCTCACTAAGTATGGGCTGACTCGCGCAACGGGTCCTAGGTGCCGCGGTGCCCAAGTCTCAGATTTCGCACCTGTAAAATGTGCATAGGGACACCTACCCCACAGTGCAGCCGGAAGGATTCAGTAAGATGCTGTAAGCACAGAGCCAGCACATGGTGAGCTCTTCCCTGACCATAATTACTACTCTAAGTTCAGGTCCTATACAGGGAAGGGCTGGAGAAAAAGATAAAGCAAGTTCTCTGCCCAACCCTGGAAGACTGGCCTTGAAAATAACTCAATGCCACAGGCTGTGCTGCTTCCTCAAGATGGCCAGAGAGCAACATCGCCTGGTGGGGAGGGGACTATGAGCCCACCACCTCTGCCGCCAACCCGCCCCGGCTACCTTGAAGAAGCCCAGGCAGGCTCTGACCGTGCATACCACCTGGCTACCCTGCTGCCTCTTGCCTGGCACAGAAGCCCCCACCATCTCTGTCGCTTCTTGCATATTGACATTGGAGCAAAGAACACAAAACACATTAAATAAATGTTATGGTGTTATCGACAGGAAAGGAGAGCTGAGAAAGAGTCTCCAGAGCGAAGGCGCTTGGCTCAGAGCCCCAGGCGGTGTCAAGGGCTTAAAACACCAGTGAGTTGCTCGCAGGAATGACTTGCTTGGTCCCAGGGGCAACTATAGGGCGCAACGCAAACAGCACCCAGAGTGAGCCTTAAAACATCAGGGGGACCATCTCTCAGTCCTTTCTAAATGTTTTTTAAAGAAACAGTCATGGTCTTGGGGAGGAAGGCTCTGCAGGGGACATCTATTGATGCCCCTGGCCCTCTTCTTCAGGTTACAACACCCCACAGTGCTTTGGGCTACAACCCCTCCCCTACCAGCCACAGTCTTGATGTTCCTGTCAATCAGAGGGCCCCTCCCCGCCAGCCAATCAGGTGCTCACTCCCTGGAATACAAATGTCGAGGGGAAGGATGCAGAGAAGAGAAACCATGGGGATCCCTTTCTTCCTGGAGGCTACACCCTGAGTTCCTCAGCTTCAATTCTGGGGCTGCCCACACCCTTCCAGTAAATTCTGACTTTGTGGAAGGTGACCAGGACTGGTTTCTGGTGTCTGTTCCTTACAACCTGAGACCCACACTGCAGAAGATGCCCTGTGGAGCGTGGAGTCCTGGCAGCTGCGTGTGGCCATGCACCTGGGTCTGGACCATGGAAAAGTTAAATCATCTCTAGTGTAAATCATCCAAGCTTTCTTGCTTCCTCTTTCCACTCTAGGGGCTACATGGGGACTAGGCTTCAACCATAAGGGGGCTGTATCCCAGAGGATGGCAGAGGGAGAGCAGAGCTGCCCCCCCAACAGCCTAGACGGTCCCCTCTGCTATGTGAGGCGCAGATAACTTAGCTTATTTAAATCACAGTATTTGGGCTCTTGTTGCAGCAGGTTTGGCAAGGAGAACGGAGTCTCGATGGCCAGCTCCCCCTGCCACCAGCCCTCCATCTCCAGGAAGCCTGGTGAGGCCCAGGCCTGGCGGCTCACCTTTTTCTCATCCCCGCCTTGCAGGAGGTGTAGGGTGCTCCTCCGGTCACCCTCGTGCTGCCGCAGGGCACTGCCGTGGGGCTGGGGCAGGCCCGAGGGCGGGGAGATGCTGCGGCCTTGGGGGTCTACCCAGGTGTAGATATGATTGGTGACATAGCCGCCGGGGATGCGCCCCGCTGAGTACACTGACAGCACCAGCTTCTTGGAGCCCTTGAGAGCCTGGAGAGAGAGATATATGAGTTAGCAGGAAAGGGGACGGTGAGGGATTATCCAGAACTTGCTTCCTCTTATGGCCCCACACATGGAGAACAGCACAGGGACCCCCTAAGTCTCTTCCCTTGACTAGCCCTCAGTTTTCTCCTATGGAAATGAGGACATCTGTTCCACCCCACGCCACCCCCGCCATGTTGAAGTGGTCCAAACACAAGAAATAGGACCTCTCGGCACACCTGTGCAGAACAGAGATAAACAGAGCAGCCCGACAACTGCATCTTCACGAGGGCCTGCTGGGCTGGCCTCTGGGGAACGTGGATTCTGAGTGTTCCCACCATTCCCTAACGAGAAAGGGCAGGTCGCGGTGTCTGGATTATTTGTGCAAACCACGTGGGGGTCTGGGGTGTGGGTACAAGCAGAGGTGCCTACGTGACCAGCCCCCAATTAAAGCCCCCTGGTGCTGAGCCTCTAACGAGCATCCCTGGTAGGTAACATTTCACACGTGCTGTTACAGCTCAGTGCTGGAGGAATCGAGCCCATCCTGTGTGACCACACTGGGTGAGGACTCGGACGCTTTGTGCCTGGTTTCCCGCAGACTTTGCCCCGTGTGCTGTTGGCCTGTGCTCACTGTGCTGTGTATCCTTCCGCTGTACACATCTTAGCCACGAGTACAATCATATACTGAACCCCTGAGCCCTGACGGAAACGGGGGGTGGTCTTGGTGACCCCCACAAAACACTAGGCAAGAGAGTCAAGAGATAAAAATACCAATAATGATGATGTCTTAACAATGATAAAGGGACACTCCTAGGCTCTGTACCGGATGTGTTCTACCTCCTGAAATCCGATCTAGTGGGGCAAGGATTCCAGGACTTCATTGAAGAAAAGGAGGCAAACGACCTGCCCACACAGCTAGTAAGGGGTTCCTTTCACCCAACAACTAATTTTGCGTGTAGATACCACCTCGCGTCGACACCTTCCAGTCTGGGGATGGAACAGCCGCAGGGAGAGGTGAACCCAAACTCTGCGCCCCGGGAGCGGCCATGCTGCTTTCCCATGATGCACCTGTACTGACACCAAGCCCTTTATTCAGGGAGATGCTCACTTAGCGCTGGGATTAGCAGCAGACATTTCCCTAAAGCGCGGACTTCCGAATCGATGACAGTACCTGCCCACGCGAAAATTCTCGCTGCCGTTAAAAACACGTTTTACAGTCATTACAAAGTATTTGTCATGCCATGGATGTGTATATATTTTAATGTTGTGGGGTCAAAAGGATATAAATCTTGTCTTACAGTGTGATCTCGGTAATGTTAAGAGAAAAATTACACAGGGAAAGAAATGGACCTGTGGAGTAACGTGCCAAGATGCCGGCAGTCCTTCTCTCTGGGTGGCAGGATTATTATTTTGTTCTTCCTTTTTCTCAATATTTTTCCAAATGTCCCAGAATGAAGGTATGTTGTGTTCAATATCAGAAAACGGCAATATACTTAAAAGGGGAGGGTGGCACTTAGCTCTCTGAATCTGCGGAGCACTACTGACCCCTCAGTTCTCTCCAGACAAAAGGGGTCAAGGGTGGGTCTTTCAAAGACGGTGGGGAGCCCTGAATGTGCAGGGCTTCTGGACAAGGACACTGGGTCACAGGACTGGACAGTCTGACATCTGAACCTCTTCCAGAGGAGGAAGGCCAAGCTGGGAGGGACCCTCAATGCCACAGCTAAATGCCAGTCCCGGGCGGAGGGATAATGAAAGAGAGGATGGCGGCTCTCCAAAATCCTGCTTGTAAAAAAGATTTCTGAGATGAGCGGAGAAAGATTTACAGTGTTCTTTTCACATTCCCTGGGACTCCCCTGAGAGAACAGTTGGGAAAATAAAACCTCTGTGAAGTCTGAGATGCAGGATGGAGGAAGCCAGGGACCAAGTGGGCTTCGGCAGGAACTCAGGGCATAAGCAGCCTCCACAGAAGCCACTGCAGCCTCTTCCCGACCCCCCTGCCCTGCCCCCGGCTCCCTCCTCTGTAAAGGCCTTCCTGCAGCTCTCATGCTGCTCCAACTGGCCTGCCTCTTCTCTGCTCCTTCCCCTGGACAGATGGCGAGTCTGACCCCCATCACTCATTCGACAAGGGCTGACCAAGCCTACTGTGTGCCGGGCCTGGAGAGAGCAAAGTGGACACCTGCAGCCTGGAGAGAGACAAAGCTTCGCCGGGCGCACAGTAGGTGCTCACAAAAACCTGGTTGCCCCGACTGGGTGAGAAAGCACATGTATGGCCTCCAAAGGAACCCTAACATGCACAGGCATCATCCCGCAGCCTCTTTTCTCATCTGATCTGGAAGGCTGCGCTGGAATTAGGAACAAGGGAAGGCAAGTGGGAAGAACGGATGCTGTGGATTTGGGCAGAACTGGACTTGAGTCGCTTCCGTCACTTGTGAGTCGGGAGCCCTGGGGCCAGCTGCTTCCTCTCTCAAAGCAGCACACGTGGGGTGTGGACAATGCCCCCCTCTCAGGATGGCGTGGGTTAAAGGAAACCGTGCGCCTAAGGGCAGGCTTCTGCACACAGTGGGGGCCAGCACGCCCAGTGCCCTCCCCTCCCAGGAGTGTCCACCTTGAGAAGGGAAACCAGGCGTAGAAAAGCATTGTTCAAGGAATTGAAAAAAGAAAACAAAAAGAAAAGGAGGTGTCGAAGAGAATGAAACCCAACGCACAATGCATGATTTGTATTCCGTACGGCTGGCAATAGTGGCATTCTCTTGGTCAGTTCTATAAATAGGCAAGCAGCAACCTTGAGAACAGAGAGGAGGTTAATGCCTTTGATGAGAACACCACCGAGAGCCGGCGCCAGAGAGGGCCTGGGAGGTCACGGAGGCTCCCCCACACTGCCCGTCCCCAGTGGGGTAGAGAAGGGGACCCTGGCAACCCGAGCTAGGAAGGGAGAGAGAGGGTACAGCCCAGACACAGGAGGCCAGCCCTCCGCAAGCCCCTTCCCCTATGCACCTCAGTTGCCCCATCACGAGCCTGTGGGACCAGAAAGTCTGATGGCCACTCAAGCCTAGACTGTTCTGGAACCTCTGATGTTAGTCCTTTGCGGGGGTAGATATGTGCTTTCAGTGGGTCTTGGAGAGCACGAATATCATCATGCACTGCTGCCTTCTTTGTTTTCTTGGCAAAATTGAAGAAAAAACGAGATTCCTGAGAGCACTTTCCACATCTAAACAGGCTCTGGGAATACAGTCTTGGTGCCGTGGCCATTAGAACCCAACGGGAAGGGCCCCATCCATCGTGCTTTGACTAAACTATGTGTGTCACACAGGGAAGGCGAGGAGGGGATGGTCTAGGAATTCGGTTTCTACTTTCTCGTCGCCTTTCTCTCTCTCTCTCTTTTTTTTTTAACAAACAACTGCTTGCTTATTTTAAAGGGTGTCACTGAACAGAGGGGTTAATTCCTAAAGAGAGCTGGCTGATGCCTTCGGGCCCTGATAACCCTTCCATCTGCCTTCCACGCTCACTCATCACTGTCACCTTGATCCCCGAGGCTCAGGCCATCTGGAGGACAGTGTGGCCCTCGCTCCCGGTTAGGTGCCCAGGCCATTCATTTCACAGAACTGGTGGCTTCTCTCACTGGCGAGCCTCAGCAGCAAGCAGCCTTATGCAGCAGGGCAAACTAGAAAGCACCCTGGCTGTGAAACCAGCTGCGCCCAAGCCAAGTTCCCATTGTGCCACTGTCCTCCTGGGTGGTCGGAGGCTACGTCCTTTTCTTGCTGGGCCTCGGCTTTGCCAACTGGCAATGAACAGGCTGGAATTCCTGATTGCTAAGGTCCTGCCCCAAGTTAAACTTCAATGTCCTCTGATTCACTGTTGTGTTTAGAAGAAAAGAAGTTGCTACCAGGTCCCTGAATCAGATCTTGAACCTGGGGGCAGGACCAAAAGAGTTTGAGAAAACATCAGAAGGGCAGATGGAGCATCTCAGGTGCAGCAGGATGCACACCCCAACTCGGCACTATCACTGGCAGCAGAGGCGCCTTCAAAGGGACCCGAGGGCTGGGGGGACGCCCTCCAATGGAACTACGACTCTGCGTCACTGCTTTTGTAGGCAGCTGCCTATGTGCGGTAAATCACATCCAAAAGCTACCTTAAAGCAGCCTGCATCCTGTACCTGTGCCCACTGGTGACTGTCAACCACACCCCTCTCCCATGACAGCAACCTGCAGAATCAGCCAGCCTCCTACGTTAAGTGCTTATAAGCTGTGCCACGTCACACAAGTTACCAAAGCTCTCTGTTCATCTGTTTCTCTCCTGTAAAAAAAAAAAAAAAAAAAAAAATCTCTTTCCTACTCTCTCTTTAGGTAGAGGAACCCTATTAGCACAGTGCCTGATACTTAAGAACTCAATGAGCTAAGGCTAAAAAAAAAATCCCATGAGAACTAGGGAAAGTCCACCGCAAGCAAAAGCTGTCAGCAGAGTCCTCTGCTCCCCTGCTTGTTATCACATTTACTGGTGAAACTCGACCGAGGGGCTTGCCGGCATTCCACCAGGTCAGATCACAGAGAAATCTCGGTATGACCTGGCAGATGGCACGGCTAAGATACGACCCGTCACCAGATGACTACTCAGACTGCATGCTATGATTATGGAAATGTAAATTATATGTGTATGTCTTTAAACTTAATAACTTGCTACTTGGATTAATGCTCTCAGGAGGCAAATTTGCTTCACTCAGTGGCCTTTCAGAGCTGACTCTGACACCCCAAAATCACAGACCAGGCGACAGAATCCTCTGCTCAGCAGAAGATGGAGAAATAGGGTGGAGACGGCTACCTAGTGAAGGGACTGGGTGGTGGGGGAGAAGGTTGTGTTAACACGGCAGATGCATACATGCTCCCGTGTTCAGAAATATGCACCGAAGTGCAAGCACAAGGTCCCAAGACCATTAGACTGCTGTCCGGAGGGGCGGGTACAAAAGAAGTGTTCTGGAAAAGTCTTGAGTAAGGACATATAATGGTGAGTCATCCAGCTTATTTCAGGGCAAGGTTTTCTCTTCTGAGGAACAGATCACTCAAACTCAGGAAGGGGAGCTGGTCTAAGACCCAGGCTGTGATGGGGAAGAGAGGGATGGTGCTGGCCTGCTCTTCCTGACCCCACCTTGCCTTGTTGGGCTTTGAGTTCGGACTCACTAGGCACCAATCCTGGCTCTGCAGTTGACTTGCTGTGTGGCACAGAGCAAATAACCTAACCTCTCTGTGCCTGTTTCTGTGTTTAAAATGCAACTGTTGTAAGGATTATTAAGATAATGTAAACTAGCTATATAGTACATGGCACAGAGTAGGCACTAAATGCATATGAATTCCCTTCCTACGTCTGCCAGCTTCCTCTCCCAAAGAGAAGTCCTCTAAACCTCCCATCTACATGGACACAAATACACGAGCAACTCTAGCCTCTCCCTCCCAACGTTCCTCCTCTTCAGAAACGTCCTTCTTTCCTTTAATCCACACTTCCTCATATCAGCCCCGCCTCTGATACTCAGCCCCTTTCCCACCACCTCCAGGAAGACTTCCTAGATAGTGACTGACTCCCCTTCTCCAAGAGCACCCGGCACACTTGTGTGTTTCTGTTGCCACCTCTACTATAGTCTCTACATCATCTTCATACATGCTGTCTCTAAGACCACAAGACAAGTTCCTTGAGGCACACTGCCTTTTCTGTTTTCTTTATACCCTCTCCCTCCTCCTTCTCCTTCACTCACTTACCCATTCATTCATTTCATTCATTTGCTCATTCATTCAAGATATTCACTGGGCTTTTGAGATGCCAGGCAGCCCCCAGGAATTTGTTCAAATGAGGTCACAGAGAAAGCAGTGCACTAGCCTAGGGCTCACCACCCCATGCTTCTCCACACTCACAGGAGCGTACACACCTCAGACACATGTGGAATTCAGAGAGAGAAGCAGAAGAGGGAGTGGTTAAGAGCTGCAGTTCTGAAGCAGGGCTGCAAGGATTCCCATCCTGGCTCTGTTACCCACCAATGGCAATCCCAGGCAAGTTACTTAGACAGTCTATGCCCCAGTTTCCCAGGCATAAGACAGGATAATAATAGTATTATCTCACAGGGCAGTGGCGAGGATTAAATTAGTTAATATACGTGAAGTGTTTAGTGTCTGGAAGATAGGTAAGAGGTACAGAAGGGTTAGGTGTTATTATTACAGAGAACCTGGAGTAGACGTCTCAACTCACCATCCATGGTAACCACAGCTACATTCTGGTATCTGTCCTTCCCGGCTCATTCTATGCATTTTACAAACACGTGGATATTTACATGCAAAACTACTGAAGTCTGAGGTTTGCATAGGTTGACTCATATTTAACATTTCATCGGCATCTTTTTTTCAGCTAAAAAAATGTATTTTGAAGATCTTTCCTCAAAAGATCACCTCTTCCCATACTACATGGCATTCCCTGGCACAGATGCACCATCACTGAATTCCCACGCCCCTATTGCTGGACACTTATGTTGCTTCTCATTTTTTCCCAGCATGAGCAATGCTGCCATAACATACTTTTACATCCATCTTAGAGCACGTATACATCGAATTCTCTACACCAGACAAAAGTGGAATCCCAGAGGCAGTGGGCTGTCTTTTTCATATGCAACACTGTCCCTCTCTGTGTAGTTCCTGTAACTACTTGCAGGGGGCAGCACTGCAACACCTGGGCCTATAGAAGGCCTGAATGCCCCCGATCTAAGGGCGCTGTGGATGGGACTGGGCGAGGGCTTTGCAGTGATCTTTTCCTGAAGCAGAGATCACTCTGGTGCAGGGACCCATCCTCTTTCATGCCTTCTTCCACAGGCTCCAGAAATCTCCCAGGTCAGGCAAATCTTGTCTCTATCTTCCAGTTCCTTCTGGGGACCAAAGTATTATAAAGAACCAAAAAAAAAAAAAAAAGGTGGCTGAGGGAGAGGACCCCTCAAGAGTTTTTCAGTAAAAGGTATACTCACTAGAAAACCATTCCCAGACATAGTTCCACGTCTTCCTAGCTATAAGACTTCAGGCAAGTTCCTTAAGCCCTCCACTCCTCAGTTTTCTCACCTGTTAAATGGGGCTACTAATGTTTACCCTTATGGAGTTGTGTGGACAAAATGAAGACAGACAAGAAAATGTACACAAAGCAACTTGCACTGGGCATGGCATATAGTAGGTGCCCAGCAAATGGTGATTAGTATTATTGATAAGAGCAAAATTACAGTGATGACCACACCTTTTATTCTTCCCACTGCACATATGAAGAAAGAACATCTAGGTGCTGAAGTATCTTATGCAAGGTCACAAAGAGGAAAAGAGGCAGGGCTTGGAGTTGTATCGTGAATTCTCCAAACTCATGCATCTCTCACCAGTAGTTCAAGAAGTTTCAGATAACACAAGGCCAATCCTGTGTCTTGGCCTCACAAGATGGACAAAAAGAGGGTCTAAAAAGGGGGCATGGACTTACAGGCTGTAAATAAGTGAAAGCCCTAGGACTCTTGAACCCTGAGCTGGTCCCAGGTGCAGCCACAGGCACTGGAAAGACCCTCCCCATTCAGACCCACTTTGAGGAAGGACAGAAATTGGTGTGTGGACTATCTGCCCCCGTGGCATATTTTAATGTCATGAGAAAGTAAAGCGCTAAGTAACGCTCTGTCTTCAGAGCTCCTTCTTCTGCACCACGTTTTTATCTGTGTTAATTATTTCCTCTTACAGGGACCACTAACTGCAACAGCTTTCCAGCCTTCTCTCTCAGACTCCAAAATTAGTCTCTGCAGGGCAGTTCGGACACCCTTTGAAAATACAAATGGACCCTTCCCTTCCCTGCCCCAAACTCTCCCAGTGCTTCTCAGGCCTGCACAGCTGGCCCTGCTGCCCGGCCAGCCTCATCTCCTGCCCTGCCACCTGGCCTTTTTAAAGTATCAAATGCTCCAAGCTATTTGAAGTGCTGCTCCCTGTCCCTGAAAGTACATATCTCAACATATTCACTTATACAAGTGATTATTTTATCCACATCTTTCTCAATAGACAGAAAGCAGGAAATTATTCTGGTTTGGTCATAGATGTATCAAAAAATATGAAAGTCAGGAGACTGTGGGTAATTTCACATAAAATGACAGACAATGAAAAATGCAATTGAAATTGCTTTCCTCCTGAAATTGATCTCCTTCCTCTTGAAATTGACTGCCAATGAGGAATTTTACCTCTCCTGAAGTAGGAGTTCTCTATAGAATCTAAAAAAAAAAAGTATTAATTTCTCTGTTTGCCTTGGTTGCTAGGAAGCTCAGAATTCTATCTGAATATGAAATGTTTCTATAAAGGCACCACCTCACACATGCCTGTGTGTGTGAACACACGTGCACATGCACACACATGGCGTGCACACGCACACACACAACACACTTTCCAATATGGTTTCTGATCTCTCTGCCTCTTTCACGATATGATGTTTAGGTTAAGTTGCTCAGTTATTTTTGAAGTAGGAAGTAATATTAATTACAAATATATTAACAAACAAGTAAACGGGATACGTAGAGTTTAAAGAGGGTGTTAAATCACACCAATCCCATAGGAAGTGCTCAATAAAACAACTGCCAAGTGGATGAATGACTGCTAAAGGACATCTCAAGAATTAGATATCTTCTATATGCAGTTGGAAGCAGAGATATTTTTCACAGACACTTGGGCAGCAACTCCGCTTTCTCATCCTATCTCTCTCCCTCCACTTCCCAGAAATACTTTGCTGCTACTGACTTTGGTCTTAAAATGCACATCATTTACAAACAAAAGCCCAAACGTTATCAGTCTATATTCTTGTGGAATGTTGACATCAGCGGGCAGTAGTGTGGTAAGAATTCACTGTATCTCCAAGAAGGGCAGCTTCATTGCGGTGTACCTGACGTTCGTATGCCCATCAGGGGGCCAGGCTCTGGGCAAAGCTGTGCCACGACATGGCCCATCTGTTCTGGCTCTTCGAGGCCACTTCACCTCCTTGAGCTGCTGCACCCCAGGGAAAATCAACTGGACTGCAGAGCAGCTGTGTGAGCTCATCCAAGACCCCCCCCCAGAAACACAGCTCCCCATAAGGGTCAAGAAGCACCATGACAACATACGTTCGAAGCAAAAATGAAAGGAGGAAGGTAATTAAACCACTGAAGAAATGTGAATACATAGAGATAAAGGCCAGAGGAGATGGCAGAGAAGTGATGAACTGGTTAAGGAGTCGCATCTTCTTTTCCCCTTTTCAGTTTTCTTAATGATGTTTAAATTTGCCTTTAATTGGAACCTTACTAAGTAGATTTTCAAAAATCAACTGTGCATTCCCCTCATTCTCTTTTCTTTATGAGTTTGACCTTCTCCAATGGCTCAGTGTGAAGATACAGAAGGAAACCTTTGCTCCAGTGCTGGGAACGCAAGGATCCCAGAGGCTGGAACAGGGACCTGACATTTCAAAGCCCCTCCTCTCCAGTATCTTTACTCCTAAATGTCTTAGTGAGCTAAGGCTGCGCAAAAAGGAAAAACACAAAGGATCAAAGAGAGGGGGAAAAAATGTTGTCCTTGGGGATAATGCCATGAGAAATTTACAAGATAGTAACAGAGTGGCCCTCCCTTTGCAAAACAACTCCCAAGATGAGGACAGAGCCGATTCCAGAAAGATATTGATTCCTTTTTAATGCAATTCCTCAATTATCCACTAAACCTGGCTTTTAGTCTCTTATAATTTAAGTAAATTGCTTTACAAATGTTCTTTTTTAAAATTTGTCTCTTTATTCTTTTCTTTTTTCCTTTAAGGAGGAACTAACAAGATTCTAGGAGTCATAAATATAATCACAAGATATGCCTTGATGGGTTTGCAATGGACTGTTTTGCTGTCAAGAATCAATGTCCATAGCACATCCATCCATCAGCAAAATCAGTTTACATCAGTATCATCTTCTCAGTGCATGAGTAGCTATATGAATGTAGAGTATTCTCCTTGCTGACTCTCCACATTCCTGTCCCTCATCACTTCCTGTGCATTCTCAGCTAACACGGGCATGGGCTTCCAATTTCATTCACCCTTAGACTGAAGAATCTGAATTCAAGGTGGATGAATCAACCATCTCCTAACAATCTACCCAGCAGATATGATAAAGAAAAAGGCTGATAGATTTGATGACACGGAGATGTAAAATTATTGTGATTCAATGGGCATAGAACATTAAAAAGTTAGACACCAAAAATAAGTATGTTGTATATATAATCTACACATTACGTATGTATATGATATATTCTATATGTCATATATATGTATATACAGCTACACAAACAATAAGCATGCAAAGGAGTTCAACTTCTCTATTTATTTATTTATTTATTTATTGGAATATAATTGCTTTACACTCTGGTACCAGTTTTTTTTTTTTTTGGGGGGGTACACCAAGTTCAATCATCTGTTTTTATACACTTAACCCCGTATTCCCTCCCTCCCTCGACTCCCCCCCACCCTCCCTGTCCTAGTCCTCTAAGGCATCATCCATCATCGAGTTGAACTCCCTTTCTTATACAGCAACTTCCCACCGGCTATCTATTTTACAGTTGGTAATATGTATATGTCTATGCTACTCTCTCATTTCATCTCAGCTTCTTCTTCACCCCCCGCCCCTGCAAACCTCGAGTTCTCCAGTCCATTCTCTGCATCTGCGTCCTTATTCTTGTCTTGTCACTGAGTTCATCAGTACCATTTTTAGATTTCGTATATATGAGTTAGCATACAATATTTGTCTTTCTTTTTCTGGCTTACTTCACTCTGTATGACAGACTCTAGGTCTATCCACCTCATTACATATAGCTCCATCTCATTCCTTTTTATACCTGAGTAATATTCCATTGTATATATGTGCCACATCTTCTTTATCCATTCATCTGTTGATGGGCATTTAGGTTGCTTCCATGTCCTGGCTATTGTAAATAGTGCTGCAATGAACATTATGGTACATGTTTCTTTTGGGATTATGGTTTTCTCTGGGTATGTGCCCAGGAGTGGGATTACTGGGTCATACAGTAGTCCCATTTGTAGTTTTTTGAGGAACCTCCAAACTGTTTTCCATAGTGGCTGTACCAGCTTGCATTGTCACCAAGAGTGCAGGAGAGTTCCCTTTTCTCCACACCCTCTCCAGCATTTTTTGTTTCTAGATGTTTTGATGATGGCCATTCTGACCAGTGTGAGGTGATACCTCATTGTGGCTTTGACTTGAATTTCTCTGATGATTAGTGATGTTGAACATCTTTTCATGTGTTTGTTGGCCATCTGTATGTCTTCTTTGGAGAAATGTCTATTTAGGTCTTCCGCCCATTTGTGGATTGGGTTATATGCTTTTTTTGGTATAAGCTGCATGAGCTCCTTGTATATTTTGGAGGTTAATCCTTTGTCCGTTGTTTCGTTGGCAAGTATTTTCTCCCATTCTGAGGGCTGCCTTCTAGTCTTGTTTATGGTTTCTTTCACTGTGCAAAAGCTTTTAAGTTTCATGAGGCCCCATTTGTTTATTCTTGATTTGATTTCCATGATTCTAGGAGGTGGGTCAAAAAGGATCTTGCTTTGATGGATGTCATAGAGTGTTCTGCCTATGTTTTCCTCTAGGAGTTTTATAGTGTCTGGCCTTACATTTAGGTCTTTTTGAGGTTTTTTTTTCCATTTTGAGTTTATTTTTGTGTATGGTGTTAAGAAGTGTTCTAATTTCATTCTTTTACATGTTGCTGTCCAATTTTCCCAGCACCACTTTTTGAAGAGGCTGTCTTTTTTCCGTTGTATATTCTTACCTCCTTTGTCAAAGATAAGGTAAGCCCAAGCCTCTGGGTTCTCTATTCTATTCCACTGATCTTCCTTTCTATTTTTGTGATAGTACCATACTGTCTTGATCACCATGGCCTTGTAGTATAGTTTGAAGTCAGGAAGCCTGATTCCACCAACTCCATTTTTCCTTCTCAAGATTGCTTTGGCTATTCAGGGTCTTTTGTGTTTCCATACAAATCGTAAGATTTCTTGCTCTAGTTCTGTGAAAAATGCCATTGGTAATTTGATCGGGATTGCACTGAATCTGTAAATTGCTTTGGGTAATACAGACATTTTCACTATGTTGATTCTTCCAATCCAGGTATGTCCCTCCATCTGTTTGTGTCGTCTTTGATTTCTTTCATCAGTGTCTTAAGGTTTTCTGCATACAGATCTTTTGCCTCCTTAGGCAGGATTATTCCTAGGTATTTTATTCTTTTTGTTGCAATGGTAAATGGGAGAGTTTCCTTAATTTCTCTTTCTGCTCTTCCGTTGTTAGTGTATAGGAATGCAAGAGATTTCTGTGCATTAATTTTGTATCCTGCTACTTTACTAAACTCATCAATTAGTGCTAGCAGTTTTCTGGTAGAGTCTTTAGGGTTTTCTATGTATAATATCATGTCATCTGCAAAGAGTGACAATTTTACTTCTTCTTTTCCAATTTGGATTCCTTTGATTTCTTTTTCTTCTCTGATTGCTGTGGCTAAAACTTCCAAAACTATGTTGAATAATAATGGTGAGAGTGGACACCCTTGTCTTGTTCCTGTTCTAAGAGGGAATTCTTTCAGTTTTTCCCCATTTAGAACGATGTTGGCTGTTGGTTTCTCATATATGGCTTTTATTATGTTGAGGTAATTTCCTTCTATGCCCATTTTCTGGAGAGCTCTTATCATAAATGGATGTTGAATTTTGTCAAAAGTTTTTCTGCATCTATTGAGATTATCATATAGTTTTTATCCTTCAATTTGTTGATATGATGTATCACGTTGATTGATTTGCATATATTGAAGAATCCTTGCATCCCAGGGATAAACCCCACTTGATCATGGTGTATGATCTTTTTAATGTGCTGTTGGATTCTGTTAGCTAGTATTTTGTTGGGGATTTTTGCATCTATATTCATCAGTGATATTGGTCTGTAATTTTCTTTTTTGTGACATCTCAACTTCACTATTTAAATTATGCAAATTAGAGTAGGATATATTTTGTCTATCAGATAGGCAAAAATGGAAGAGAAATACAATATCCAGTGTTGCCAAGGCTGGGGAAAAATGAGGCGTCTTATACACTCCTAATGTTTGGAGGAGGGACTGTAAAAAAACAAACAGTTCCCCAAAAGCACTTTGGCAACAGTTACCCAAGCCTTAAAAATCTGCTTGTCCCCTGAGCCAACGCCACCTCTAGAAAGACAGTCCAAAGAATTATTAGAGATGTGCTTAAAGATTAATGTGCAAGGATGTTTAAAGCAGAAATATGGATAATGTTTTTTTTTTAAAAAAAACAGTCGAACAAGAAGAAATTATTTAAATAAATCATGTACCTCTTTGCTATGATATATTATGCAATCATTAAAAATCATTTTCGAGAAACATTTATCAAGGTGGGAGAACAGCTGTGATACACTGTTTGGTGAAAAAGGCAGGATCCATGACTATGTTCAGACTGGAAGTTTTACAGAAGGTTCCTAGTGCAAATTTACAGACACAGACACACAGGGGACTTGACAGACATGAATCAAACTGTCCACAGTGACTGTTTCTGGGTGGAGGGGATTATCAGGATTTGGGGTTTTTTTCCTTTGTGTTTTTCCGAGGTTTCTAAGTTTTCTAAATTGAACCCATATCTAAGGGTCATTGAAACACACACACACACACACACACACACACACACACACAATTTTATTTTAAAAGCCCAGACAGACTCCTCTACTCCTCACGTTTCCATGAACCGAACAAAACGGGCTTTGATTTGCCAAGTCTGCGATGGGGCTGACGGCCACCAGCCTTTTACACAAGACCCAGGAGACTTTGTCCTTATCCTGCCCAGACGGCACACAGCAAGACAGATTCAAGCCTCCACCATCCAGTGAGATGATTTCATAAGTTACAGGTTTATCCTAATGGGGGCTGAGTTGAGGTCACCGTTATCTATTTAGGGAATTTCCACTGACAATGCCCAAAATAAAATCCTGATGAAGGTCAGGGCACGGCGAGAGAGATAAGAGAGGGGGACAAGGAAAAGAGGCAGAGTGCCTGGTGCCGCCTCTGTACCTACGTCTAGTCAATGACACGCACAGAGCTATCTGGGGAAGAGGCAGGGACGCCCTGGCTTGGGTTGCCTGGTTCCTCACAGCTTTTCTTGCCAAATGGAAAACATTGGGAAAGAAACGTACATTTACTAAACCCCGGCTCTGGCCAGCATTGCGGCTTGTACACCCTGCTTCTTGGTTAGAAGCTGTCGAGAGCAGTGGCCACGTGAAATGCTTTGGAGGCAGAAAGACCTGGGTTTAAATCCTGGTCCTTATTTTACATTAGGGTTCTCTCTCGGTGCTGTACATTCTGCGGGTTTGGACAAATTGACAATGACATGTATCCACCGTCATAGTATTATACAGAGTAGTTTCGGTCCTACTAATCTACTTTTTGTCTCTATACATTTGCCTATTCTGGGCATTTCATATAAATGTAATCACACAATATGAGGCCTTTTTGTGTCTGGCTCTTCTGCTTAGCATAATTTTCTCAAGATTCATCTATTTTTTTAGCATGTATTGGTACTTATTCCTTTTTATGATTGAATAATACTCCACTAAATGATGTACTGTGTTTTGTGTATCCATTCAACAGCTGATGGACATTGGATTGTGACCGTGTTTTGACTATTAAGAATAATACTGCTATAAATATTCATGTACACATTTTTGTGTGGAAAATATGGTCTTTGGGTGATAATGACATGTCAGTGTAGGTTCACCAGTTGTCATAAATATACTACTCTGGTAAGGCATGGTGATGATGGTTCGGAAGGCTATGAATGTGTGGAGGTAGGGCTATATGGGAACTCTGTACCTTCTGCTCATTTTTGTTGTGAACCTAAAGCTTCTCTGAAAAATAAAGGTTTTTTAAAAAAAATTTTAACAGTGATTTTTTTTTTCCAGGTCTTTTTTGGAGTATAATTGCTATACACTGTTGTGCTAGTTTCCGCTGTACAACAAAGTGAATCATCTGTATTTATACATATATCCCCATATCCCGTCCCTCTTGAGCCTCCCTCCATCCTCCCTATCCCACCCCTCTAGGTCATCACCCATCATCGAGTGGATCTCCCTGTGTTACGCCGCTGCTTCCCACTTGCCATCTATTTTGCCCTTGGTAGTGTATGTATGTCAATGGTGCTCTCTCACTTTGTCTCAGCCTCTCCTTCCCTGCCTGCCCGTGTCCTCAACATCTACATCTGCATCTTCATTCTCTACATCTGCATCTTCATTCTTCCCCTGCCACTGAGTTCATCAGTACCATTTTTTTTTAGATTCCATATATATGTGTTAGCATACAGCATTTGTTTTTCTCTTTCTGGCTTACTTCACTCTGTATGACAGACTCTAGTTCCATCCACCTCACTACAAATAACTCAGTTTCATTCCTTCTTATGGCTGAGTAATATCCCATTGTATATATGTGCCACATCTCATCTGTTGATGGACATTTAGGTTGTAAACCTTATTTAAAAAAATAATCCTGGTCCTGCCACCCACCATTGGTGTGCAGGTGACCGGTTACTTCCTCTCCCAGATGCTCAGTTTCCTCTCCCCGGGGGCTATGGTGAAGTTTCAGTGAGTGAAACCCCAGCAGAGTTCCCGGTGGCACACAGAAGACCCTCATGTGGCCATATTTATGAGTGTGCTCAGTAATGTAAGCTTGTAAGCCTCTTGTGTATGATGTATTTTATACCAAGTAGAACATCAACTGGTAGGGAAACAGACCCCAACACAGCGGAGTGAACACAGTGGGTAACCATTCAATGTTCAAATTAATAGATGTGCCCAGTGCTTCAATACATTACCTGCAAGGCCATCAATATCCCTATTTTAGAGATGAGGAGATTGAACAGAGAAGTTAAGTCACTTGCCTGCCATTTGACTATTATTCCCAACACAATTTTATTAAAGAGGAATCTAAGAATCAGAGGTTAAGTAGTTTGTTCAAGGCCCTACAGGTACAAAGTGTCAGAGCCGGGCTTCAAACCCAGAGCATCCGGCTCCGGGGCCCAGGTTCAAGCACAGTAGGATTTGCCTCTCTCTGGTGTTGGGGTGATGGACACATGCCCTCAAGTCAACAAAACCTGGATTACAATCCTGGCTCTGCCACTTTCCATCTCTGTGACAACAGGCAAGTGACAAATTCTTGGCAGTTTTGCAAAATGAAGCGATACACGTGGTGCTTACCTGAGAGGGCTGTCGTGATGTTTAAGTAAATTTATATATACAAAGGTTATTATTGTCCACAGAGTAACACAAGAAAACACTAGGAAATATATGCTCTGTATCACGACAGAGCGAAGGAGGCCACGACCCAGAGGTAGCAGAGGCGAGAAGAGTAGGTTTCCCGCAGATGGGGCAGCTGCGTGTGTGCAGCAGTTCTGCTAGGAGGATGCACTGGGGCCATGGGTGTCAACGGGTGGAGAGAAACAAAGCCTTGTTTGGGAGGAGGGCATGTTGCTTGTCTGGCCACGTATGAACTGCGCTTGGGAACAGGCAGAGAAAAGGACTGTCTGTGGGTAAAAGGGGATCAGATCATGGGGCAGCCCGAATGTCAGGGTGAGGAGCTCGGTCTCTGCCCCACAGGCTCCCTGCTCCAGTGCGAGGCACTAGGGGGGAGACGGACAGACAGCGAGGAGGCCTCTGCAGTTGAGCAGTGGCAGTGGTGGGGGAGGAGTGGTCTGAGTCTAACCTCTCCAGGGCTGGTGCAATTCCCAACAGGGACTGTGGAGAAGAGGAGCAGGTCAAGTTACTAAACTGGGAAATGTCCATGATTTGCAGCCTAGTGAAGAGGTGCCATCAGAGGGTCAGAGACGAGCCAGGGTTTCCAGGGCAAATAAAGTTGTTGCTAATACTAGAGAAGAGCTGAAAATATAAATAAAAATAAATAAATAAGCTAAAGGGAGGACAGATTCTGTTCAAAGACCACACGGCTAGGAGACGGGTGAAGAGACAGACATTTGGGGGAAGAGTGGAAGGAATTTGTGGGCGATCTAAACATCTTGACCTGCCCAGTAGACATAAAAACCTCAGGATTTGGAAGGACTCTTGGAAAGGGGAAAGGGTTCAGGAGAGTTGGGAAAATTCTGGGAGAGGTTTGAGGAACCCAAGAAGAAAGAGGAGGGAGGCAGAAGAAAGATGAAGAAAAGGAGGAAGATCATGCTGGGTCCAGACACACCAAAGGACACCACGCCCTCCATCTGGGGCCAGGAGGATGGAAATGGCAGAAGGAAAACCCCTCTTCAAGGACTTCTGAGGGAAGCTTCCCTGCCTACAAGGGAGGTTAATTTCTGATAGCCGGACCACTTTTCTATTCTTTTCTTTTCTTAATCAGAAACCTCTTAATGAAGCCCAGCACACCACTGCAGAAGTGGTTCAAATAAATTACAGGGTTTTTTTAAAAGTGCGAATGCCCATGTTGTCAAATCACCACTTTCACCTGCATTAATTGCTGAAATGGGTTCTGGAAACAGCTACCTTCTCTGCCTCCTCATCAGGGCCCCTGGGAAGCCCATCAGGGAAAGATGCTGGGAACAAGGTGGGGGATGCAGCTGATCAGGGGACAAGGCTGTCACACACTGGCCTCTGGGCCATGCCTCTATCTTGCCCCCCCACATTTTTAAGGGAGGTCGGGACATACAATTCCCCATTCGACCCCTGGGCTTGATTACTGCTGTAAAATGAAAATGCAGGTGCCAACATCCAGATAGGAGCAATTACGTTTTTAAAGAAACTCCATCTATGTGGGAATATTGATTACATTTAGCAAATGACTCTGCAATTCAAACAGCTATGACAGATCGCGAAAGCTCCAAGTTCCAGTATTTTCTTCCAAATACATTTTTTCTTTTTTTAAAACTAAACAGGCAAAACAGAGAACTTTCCAAGGCAAGCAAATTCAGTCAATAACATTTTTCATTTCAATCCTTGCAGTGGGACCTCTACAGCCTTATTTCTCAAACTTCTGATGTGCAACGGCGTCAATGACCTGTTTGTGAGGACACAGAGCTAGGTTCACCGGTGGGGGAGTCTGAGTCAAAGAGAGGCAAAGGGAGTTGCTCAAAGTCACAGCCAAGTACACTGTCAGATGAATCCAGGTCCATCTCCAAAAGTTACCTCTTGGGTACAGACCTCCCTTCCCTAAATTTTCCAATATGTCAGCTGACTTTGCGCATCCGGAATTGTGCTCCAAAACAGCTAAGGATGGGGACAGGCTGGACCCACCTTTCTGATCAGGTCTTTCTGTGGATAAATGGGGGGGGGGGGGAAGTGGTGGAATCCAAAAGAAAGACATGCTTCCCAAACCTCAGAGTGGTTAAGACTTGCCTGGGGGGGCTTGTAAATTTGTGAATCACCACTTCTAAGGCTCCAAAACCTGGGTTCTGGAAATACCCTTTTGATACCACTTTACTATGTTCTTCCCTGTAGCCTGCAGCTTAAAAGTCCCCTAAAGAGGACATCTTGGGACTTGTTTATGGGAGGCTGATCTATTAGCTTTGCATTCAAAGTTGAGAGGATGCTGATATTATGAAAACTCAGGTAGAGAAGAAAAATAACGATGAAACTGGCTGCCAGCTGAAGCAAAACTACAGCCAATTTAGCAGAAGGAACACAAATTCTCAACCGGGGAAGGAGGCAAAGGGGCTGGGGCTGGAGAAGAAGAAAAAAACCCATTTATGCATTCTCAGATAAAACAGCTCGGAAACATACGCGTGATTAGCAGGAACTTGCCCTTCACCTGAAATGTTGAGGTTTCTTGAAGTGTTTCTTTCTTTTTTTTTTTCTTATAACAAAAAGCCAGAAGATAAAGAAGATATATCTCACCCGAAATTGGTTCATTGATTGCTTCAGAATGCATAAATGATTCTATTTTGGAACCTCAGACACAGTCAGGCTGCGGAAATAACCCACTTCTGGGAATGTGATTTTAAAATTAAGAGCAAAGTGACAAACGAAATAACCGAAGGGGTCTCTTAGGGTAGATTTGCGCTGCAGATGATGGGAAAAGCTATTGTCCACCAAGTCAGAGACCACACTTTTTAAGGCCTTTCACTAAAATAGTATTAGAGGGTTTCCTATTTACCAAATGTTTTCATACCTATTAAATCATTTAATCCCTACAGCCATCCTGGGAAGGAGGCAGGTGGGAGGTAGCTCTGCCCATTTCACAGTTCTGAAGCTGAGGTTCAGAGATGTCACATGATCTGCCCACGGCCACATAGCCAGCTTCCTGGTACACCTTACACTAGAGCCTGTGGCTTTCCTTGATTTTTCTGTCCAGCACCTGCTACACTGCAACCCACAGACTTTCTTAAACAATCACACTCAAGAACCAAGGCATCCTGAACTCACCAACACTGCACTGGGAGTAAGACCATTCCATTCATTCAGCAAATATTTATTTATTTCTTAAGACACCTACTGTGTGCCAGTAGGGGTGTGTGAGCTATGTGATCAAATCTCAGTTCTCAAGAAGCTTACTTGCAGTAGGGAAGGCAGATGATAAACAGTCACATGTCCTTCTAGTAGTGACAAGTGCGCTGAAGGAATTAAAGCAGGGTACGAGGATGGAGGAGTGGGGGGGATGGGCTATGCTGCTTTGGAGAGGGTGGCAGGGATGCACAGGCATGCCGATGTCACAGCAGTTAAAACACTTGGTGACCTGTGGCCATGGATGGACCCAAGTCTCCCTTTATGACTCCCTGGGCTGTATACTTGTCATCTCTGATTTCCAAGTACCAGCCACAGGCCTGGGTGTGGTAAGTGCTGCTTAGAGCATGTGTGGACAAACAGCCCTGCCTGATGACAGGCTGGACTAAAACATGCCACTTTCTCCCGACGTGTAAGCATCAGACTTCCCACTTAGTAAAAGGAAGCCTTTGGATTGTTTTTAAAAGGCCCCTGAATGTCAGGCACAAAACGTGCCATCTCCCTGCCTTCCAGCAGGGGGCTGGCCTCGCCTTCCAGGAGGATGGCTACATATAACCCTAGGGCTGGGTTCCAGTCAGGTAGGTAAGGCAAAAGGGCCATTAACTCCTAATCCCAACGGTGACCCGGGGCCAGTCAATTTCACCTCCTTAAGCACGACCCTCCTGACCTCCCTGCCTCCCCTGGGAGGGAGAAAGCACCCGATGTATAGTAGGCACACACTATGTCAGCTTCCTTTCTTCCCAACAGGGTTCCAGTAAAGCAAGGTTAAAACACAAGTGCACTGGCCCCATGGTGCTGCCTCCTGCAGCTGACGCCAGGAGTGCATGGGAAGCAAACGGAGAGGCTGATTCCTGCTCTTTGCACCCTTGCCACCTGCCCTGCTGTAAAAGTAAAATGGAAACGTCTGCAGCACAGGAATCTTGCAAAGGCAGCCCCCACCCTGGGGCGCAATTAGAAGTCTGTGTGAGCTGTACCTTGACAGCAGATTCTTGCTTGGGGGCTTTTAAAGAAAAGGAAATAGAAAAAAGGAAGGAAGAAAAAGAATCAGTTTTGAAAGATTTACATTAGAGCCTCCAGCTACCTCTAAACCCTGAAATGCCATTCCTTCCAATCAGATTCTCTGGTCATTGCTGGGCACTAGTCTGGGGTCCCTAAGCAATGGAGACCAAACGCTGCCCTTCCAGGTCATCCAAGAACCTTGCTGGAAAGCCAGTTGGAGCCTAATCCCCCATGGACGCCTGCTTCAGTGCAAAGCCCTTTGAAGGGCAGCGGAGGGATTATGACTTGGAGGAGGAGCACATGTGCAGCGAGCGTGAGCAGACAGGCAGACGTGGGGCTGCGGGCTGCGTGCACTTGACAGGTGCGTACAGGCTATGTGTTGTGTGGCTGGAGGCAGGCAGAGGTGGGCAGTGACAACACGCAGAAAATCCAATTGGTCGGGGGTTAAAGGATCATACTTATCTTTGCAGCTCCATCCAAATGATGAATCTATGGCAAGTAACAAACAACTGGGTTTGTTGGGAGGGGGTAAGGGTGACAGAAAAACAAGAAGCTAGTGCTGGAGTGATTCTACATCTCTTTCCTGTCCAGCTTAAAGTCAGGAGGCAGGAATCTTCTACTGTAAAAATATCAATTCTGAAAAAATAAATAAAGGCTTTCTCTTCCACCCTAGAAAATGCTTTTTGATTTGAACAGTAAATAACCAGTTGAAAGGCACCATCATTTTCTAAAACCTTGAGGATCTGCCTGAGCCAAATAAATACACCAGACTAAATTAAAGAAATGTACCCTCTCAAGGTACTGCATCACACTCTGGATCCAGAAACCAAACAACTATTCAATAAAGGTTATATTAATAGTGAGCTTTCAACATGTCATTGCTGGCAGGACTCAGAGGACCCAAGAGTGAGTGCAGAGCCAGAGGAAAGCCTGTGTGTCCCCACGAACACATTACCCATGGTTTCCAAATTGGAAGACAGGAATGAGATGGGGAAGGAGGAGCTGTGTTTCAGACCCAAAGTTGGAAGCAGTAATAATTTGTAATGGCTTCAGCTAACCATGTACAAAGCGAAAATGACAAATGTGTCATTTAGAATGTGCCAGACCAAATACAATAACTTATATTAATACAGACAGATTCTTCCCAGGTTATTATGCAAAGGAAGGGAGGGTGTGATAACTCTAATTAAATGAAAGGGCCAGCCACTGTTTTAAACTTCTGGAATGTTTCAAATTCTAATATGCTCCTCAGATGTACCCTGGGGGATTCAGAGACTGTAATGAAGCTGTTTAATGTTTATCAAGATGAAACACACACACCCATACACACACATCCCAGCAGCACGTGGATACCCTGAGTTCTGCTACCCGAAGAGTCACAGACTCAGAAAGCAAGCAGGTGAGGGAATTTGGTTTTGAATGCTCCCAGGGCGGTGCTGTGCGTGCCACAATCCTATTGTCATTTTCACATTGACTCTGGAATGGCACAAGGGTTAGTGTTTTTGGCTTGAGGGACAGCAGTCAAGTTCTCATCGGTACAGTGTGTAACCCATCAATTTCTTGATTTGGTAGGAGGCTACCCAAGAGTGCCAAGAGTCTTATCTCCCGATCCTCAGCCAACTTCCTTTACTCTGCCTTAAATGAAACCAATTCTAAAAGAACAAGAAAACACCAGATTAGACATTCTAAATGCCTTCTGTGTAGTACATACTGAGCAAATCACAGACTGTCTGAGCTGGAAGGGACCTTGGGCAGCCCCTGGCTCATCCACCCTAGGACCCAGAGAGGGTCGGTGACTGGCCCAAGGTCACACAGCAAATGTGCATCAGAGTCCAATGCAGCATCCCTAGTCTGTGGACTTCTTGGCCAATTTATCAAGCATTTTTGGCTGAAAATCTTTGAAAGGTCTACTTTTATTATTATTATTAGCTTGGCTCCTGTTCGTTCAAGATACACTTTTCAAAAATTAAGTGTTTCAACATAATTGCAGATAGTAAATGGTTTGCCTTATCTGCACCTGTCACTGTTGATTTAGCAAACAGGCTTCAAGAGAGGGATGGAAGCCCCACCAGACCAAGGATAAACTCCTCACTGAACTTGCCATAACAGTGGATACTTGATTTGTCAGAGAAAGAAGTGGAAGAACGCTTGTATATTCAACCTCATCTGTTCACTGAGAGGAGGTGACCCTCTCTGATTCATAAACTCTTAAGTAATTTGATTCCTAAAATTTAATTTTCTTTTGATACACACACACACACACTCACACACACACACAATCTCTTCTTTGAGAAGCTCATAGGCTCTTTTCCCCCTTTCTACCTAAAGAAGAAAAACAAAGATTTTAAGATCTAAAACATATCTCCTCAATAGCCAAAACATGGAAATAACCTAAGTGTTTATCAAGAAATGAATGGAGAAAGTAAAGGTGGCATATATTCATACACAATGGAATATTATTCAGCCATTAAAAAAAAGGAAATCTTGCCATCTGTGACAACACAGATGAACCTGGAGGACATTACACCGAGTAAAATAAACCAGACACAGAAGGACAAGTACTGTATGATCTTACTTATAAGTGGAATCTAAAAACATTGCACTCACGAAAGCAGAGAATAGAATGGTGATTGCCAGGGTTTGGGGTGGGGAAAAAGGAGAGATATTAATAGAAACTTCCAGTTACAAGATGAGTAGGTTCTGAGGATCTAATGCACAGCACGGTGACTATAGTTAATAATTCTGAAATGTTTTCTTAAAATTTGCTAAGAGAGTACATCTTAAGTGTTCTTACCACAAAAATAAAATCACTATGTGTAGTGATGGATATGTGAATTAGCTTAATTGTGGTAATGATTTTGTGGTATAAAGGTATATCGAATAGCCCATTGTATACCTTAGATACATACAATTTTTACTTGCCAGTTATACTTCAATAAAATTGTGGGAGGAAGCAAAAAATAAATAAATAAATTGAAGAAGAAGAAAAAAGAAAACACATCTCCTACTAAACGCAACGTGGTATCCTGGAACAGAAAACAGACAGAAGCAGAAACACTGCTGTCATCTGAATAAGATCTGAAGTTAAAATCCCTGCACTGTAGCTTATAAAGAGGAGCTGGAAGTGCTGAAATCCTGGTTAAGGGTAGTTTGTACCTAGAAGAGAAGTGGGGGCCTCTTTGGGCTTTTAGTTAAGGGACTTAACACCCTTCATTTTTTGTGGAAATGTGTCAACAGCTGCAGGTGTTCTAAACTGTCCCTGAAACTCCCGCCCAGCCTGCAAGCCCAGGCGCTCCCGAGGGCTCAAAGATGAGGTTCCGCCTCCTCCGTTTTAAATTCCACCCACGGAAAGTCCGTCCCCCTTTCTCCCTGGAGTTAAGGTGATACAAAGCAGCACTCGTTTGCCTGTTGCTTCTGAAGGGTCCAAAGGGGCGTGTTCCAGGCTGGTTCCGTGTCTGGCATTGGCCAGAAGAGGCTCACTCGAGAGGCAGGTGCAAGGAAAGTAACGGGGACAAGGAGCTGCCCGCCTGGCAGTGGCTCTCACCCATCCAAGGGCAGTTCTGCTCCTCTCAACCCCTCCCTCCGGCAAGGACAGTTCGGAAGCTTCAAAAGCTATGCCAAGAGAGTCCAGGTCTGACTCTGGAAGTGACAAGAGTAAACACAGCAGCTTAGGCCTGGTGCTGCTCTGAGTCATGGGGTAGCAGCACCTTGGTGTAGTCGGGGAGGTTCAGGGACAAGGTGCGGAGCGCCATCAACAAGATGGGATGAGGGGGGCCAAACGGAAACTCATGGCTGAGCAGCTCCAGCCTTAGAGGCATGGCTGAGTCTGGGGTGGGAACTGAAGGGAGACTGTGTTTTTAATGTCCAGGTTACCGGAGGCCTTTCCCAAGTCTATCGCCTGGTGATGATTAAGCTACCCGAGTCCTTTTAAATTGCCACTAAAATTGAATCCACGTTTATAAATGACCATTTGGATCAAGTATCTTTCAAGTATAAATGTTTCATCTGGGAACTCCAGACCTTTTAGGGTCAAAGGCTAATGGACTATTTATTTATAAATACGTGGAACGTCAGATAACGGGAAGAGATTGACTGGGGTGGGGGGAGACAGAGAGGAGGATGAGTGCCTGGAAACCCACAAGGAGCTTTGTCCCCTGCACCCCTGAACAATATACCCATCAGCCTTTTCCCAGAAGCAGCAAAGAAGTTTCCAAAATCCTCAGGGGCCTCCCTGAGGGGCAGACAGGTCAGGTAGCAAATAAGAGAAGGCAAGGTCAGAGGATGGTCCTGCCCCAGGTGAACAGTCAGGAAGTGGGCTCAAGAAGCACCCGGCCACAGGTCATTAGCAGACACAGGAAGTAGCCCAGGGACCTCTGCTGCCTAAGCATTTCCCAGCAGCCTGCAGGCCCTCCACTGGAGTCCAAAACACCTTGAATAGAGGGGATGAGGGGCGAGGGGTGGGGTGGTGAGAAGCTGGGTCACAGGTGGGTCCAATCCCCTGGGAAGCATTTTCCCTGCAGAAGCAGATTGTGTCACTGTTCCTTTTCCCCAAAACTCTTCACTTTTTGCACACAAAGGTGGTGGTGGTGGTGTATGTGTGTACGCCTGCAAGGGATCCCTGAATCCACACATAAACCAAACACTATCCATCTCATACTCCAATTGATTTTCAAGAGCCCTGGGCATGAGATTAGCAAACACGTAGGTTTCTTTAAACAGCATGATTAAATCCCTAAGAGCCAGCTGTCATGAGGTTATTTTTCTCAATGAACAGATACAAAAAGTACAACTACTCTCAAGGGGGTGCGGGGATTTATTTCTGACCCTCAAGCAGACACCTCCTTCCCAACAAGGTTAGAGACACTTATGGTCCAAGTGGAGAAGAGGGCGTGACATGTCCCAGGATACACAGCCTGGTTCATAAACAGCAAGGTCAGGCCAGAGCTCTGTGGGTCACTGGAACAGCCTCCTTGGACCACTCTGGAGCTAACAAAACTTTCTTTCAGGGGCAAAAGCTTAGAAAATAATGAGGATAACAACAGCAGAAGGGGAGGTCACCCCCTGATTACTAACCATATGCCAAGCAGAGACCTTATCTCTTTTAATGCTCATAAGAATCCACAGCCCTTTTTGCACGTTGTAATCATACATTCGCCCGAGTATTTGATGATGCCTGTCTCCCACACACTAGCGTTTACGCCCCATGAAGGCAGGGTCCATGTCTGTTTTGCCCATCCCTATATCCCAACTGCCTGGCATCTATTTGCTCAAGAAACTAGATGTTTCTGTTTTAAAGAAATACTTTTAAGAAAAACGGGACCCAGAAAGGTTAAGCGGTTTGCCTGAGGACACACAGCATGGAGTTACTCCCACTATGAGGAGCTTCGCCACTCTGCCCCATACTCATCCCCAAACCAGAGCCCTACCTTGACGGCCTCAGCGTGGGTCACCCGGGCCAGGGATTTGTCGTTGACACGCAGAATCTGGTCTCCGACTCGCAGCCCTTCCTTCTCGGCCAGAGAGCCTGGCTCCACCAGCGACACATAGATACCCACGCCATGCTCCGAGCCCCCGCGGATGCTGAAGCCCAAGCCCTCGTGGGCCTTGGCGCGCCGCAGGCTCACTAGGCGCACCTCCCCGGGCCCCGCGCCGTCGGGGCCGCCCCAGGCGGGTTGCCTGTAGGGGGTGGTGGCGGGCAGGTAGAGGCCCTCGGCCGTGTATTGGTCGAAGAGCAGCTGGTCGGAGCGCGGGATGACCAGCCGCAGCATGGGCAGCAGGCGCCGCTTGCCCGGGCTGTCCAGCAGCACGCGCAGGGTGCGCACCAGGTCGAAGACGTTGCGGCGCGCGTGGTAGGCGTTCAGGCAGTGCGTGAACTGCTCCCGCTCCGCCTCGCTCAGCAGCGCGGTCAGCGCCTGGTGCAGCTGGCGCACGTTGGCAGACAGCAGTCGCAGCCCCGCGCCCCCGCCGCCGCCTGCCCCGGCCGCCGAGCCCAGCGAGCCGGTGGAGGACGAGCTCACCGAGAGGCCGTCCAGCTGCGCGTTCATCTCCCCGCCGAGGCCCGGGCGGACTCTGGGCGCGCGGTGGGGCAGCCGCGGCACTCGCCGGCACTGGTGCGACAGCTGGATCCCCGGGAGCGCGGAGACCACAGCTGGAGTCTGCGTGTGGGAGCTGGGGGGACGCCGCGATAGGGGCTGGATCCGGGGAGACGCGGAGACGGCGGCTGGAGTCTGGGCTTGCGGGGCACGGAATCAGTGCCTGAATCCTGGGGGTATCGCGGAGACCAATGCTAGAGTGCGGGGCGCGCGAAGACGGAGGGGGTCGCGAAACTGGAGTCCGCGGGGCGCAGAGACGGCGGCTGGAGTCCAGAGGACGCCGAGACAGCGGCTGGAGTCCCGGCCAGGCGGAGACGGCGGCGGGGTCCCGAGGGACGAGGAGTTGGCGGCTGGAGCCCGGAGGTCGCGGAGACTGCGGCTGGAGTCCGGGGGGACGCGGAGAGAGCAGCTACATTCTGGAGGGCACAGAGTCGACGGGTGGCTGGCGGGGGGGGGGGGGGGGCGCAGCAAAGCCGACCGCCCCGTCACACCATGCCCGGGGCTCCCCCAGCCGGGCCGCCCGTTCCTCTCGGGCTGGGGGACCCCAAAGTCATAAGTTGGGGTGGGGGCGCTCTAGTCCCAGAGCCCCCCGAATCGCAGCCAGTGGAGCCGCACGGGCGTCCGGCAGGGGGTGCGGGGCATGTCCGGGGCAGCCCCGGGATGCAGTAGCCTGGGGACCCCTGCGCCCCTGCACCGCCCGCGCGCAGACCGAGCCGCGCGGCCGCGAGCCCGCACTTTGAGAACTGTTGAGCCGCCCGGGGCCGATCTTCCAGCGAGTTCCGACGCCGTCGCTGTCGCCAGCCCAGCCTTGGCCCCGCCCCCTTGCCCCTCCCCCTCTCCCGCCCCCTCCCCCCCGCTGGCTCTTCAGGAAATGACGTCCCGCTTCGCGCCTGGCGGTTGCCTGGAGACGGGGTGAAACAGTCCAGCCCCAGGGAAGAAAGGGGTGAAAGTTGGGGTAGGGGTGGGTGGGAGGCGCTCCAGGGGCAATGCGAGGCTCCCCAGCTTTCCCAGCCGCGGGCTGCGGGGTGGACCTCCAAAACTGCTCTTCCGCGATCGAAGCCTGTTCATCAGGCTCGCTTTGGGGCAATTAGCCAGCTAGCTAATTCACAACAGGGGGGAGAATAACCAACTTTTTGCCCTAAAATACTAAATGCTTCGGGCTCAGTTTTCTAGCTTAAAACCTCGCGGTCCCTTTTTGCACACACTGCGATTCAAGTTCATGTGTTTCTGTGGACGCTTGTTCGGCACCTACTGTGTGCAAGAGACCTGACTATTCAAGCGTATACTGGTGTCTGCGGGAGCCGACTCCAGTGCAGGACTAGATCAGACTGGACCCCTGCCCGATCTCCGGTAGGTGGGAAAAACGTTTTCACAAATATAAAGTGGACACAACACAGACACGTATGCATATAAAATAGAAAACGGGAGATACTGGAATAAGGTGGGTGGATTGTATCAATGTCAGAATCAGGGCTATGATCTTGTCAACACTGGAGGAAACTGGGTGAAGGGTACATGGGATATCTGTGTATTATTCCTTACAACTGCATGTGAATCTACAATTATCTCAGAATAAACATTTTTTTAAAAAATGTGTATGAAGTGGGTTGGGAAAAAAGTATTCTATGCCTTCCCATCCCAAGACAAAGATACTCCAAGGCTGGTTCAGAGTCTCTCATCCCTGCCTTCGCACCCCCCCATACAAACTAAGGGAAGCCTGTGCGTGACCCCAACACACACACACACAGACACACACACACACCCCTCACACACATCCCCTCCAACCTGGACTGTCTCTCCTATCTTCTACAGAAAGACATATTTTCCCTAAAAGTATTCTGAAATTGCCATTCTAGAACCATCTGACTTCTATCTGGGAGAGGGAGAGATGGGGTGTCACAAGAAGGAGTAGGTTTGAGCTGGACCCAGAAGGATGGAGCATTCATTCATTCATTTACTTATTTGATCACTCCGCATTCACCATTTTCCAATCACCTGTTCTGTCCTGGATCTTGTGCTGAGTGCTGGAGTCCCCAATTTAAAAATGAAGTCTCTTACCTTAGGGAAGTTACAGTCTAGCAGGGGAGAAAGACCACATAAATAAAGTTAAAAACCAGTATGGTAAAACCAGTATGGTTTTAACCAATTTTTAATTGGTTGTGACAGCTGAGAGAGCCCAGGTTTAGGGGAGAAGAACATAAGGACTTTATCAATCAAAGAGGTGACACCTGAATGAAGGGAATGGATTTTCTTTTCTGGGCAATGGGGAACCACAGGGGGATTTTCAACCGTGTTAGCTTAGTGCATTCCCAGAGCTGAGCCTAGGAATTGAAGATATAGTATCCTCCCCGAATTGTTGATTCTCTTCTTCATTTCCCTAAAACAAAGATTGATTAAATTAATGCCCAATGAACATATTGGAGAGGGTGTCTTAAACAGCCAGTTAAGCTACCTTGGATGTCCATCTGACAGCTCTAAGTGTTACAGCAGTTACTGTGTATCTTTCTTTCTCCTTCTCAACTGCCACGAAGCCTTTGATGTAACTAGCCAAAGGTATTTAAGAAAAAAATCAATCTCCCTCACCCCCAAAATATTATAATGGCAAACCTCAAAATGCCACCAAGCAAGACTTAATTGTATGCAGTTCAGGTTTTCTGCAAATGTATTTCATGCTAAGCTTTCACTTAGTTTGTGTTCTAATTATAATTACAGTGATTGGCTTGATAAATGCATCCCAGGAGCTAAGATCCCCATTCCCAACATTTTATTTCTGTGCAGAGGATATTTGCAAGAAGGTATTTTCCTTTAGGCAGCAGAAACTACTGTTGCACACACGTATTAGTAGAAAAAGAAACCGTTTCTTCTGCAAACATCAGAGACCATCTGGGATGCTGTGCTATTGTTTAATGTCATAGAGGCCTATTTGAGGGGCAGACAAGTGCAAGAACATGGAAAAAGAACTCATTGGGGTTTCTTCTAGCCATCTTGCATAACCTCCTTCATATCAGTTTGCACTGTGTACTCTTGGATGCGAGGCAGTGTGTAACTGTGTTCAAACCTCAAGAATCCCATTTCATGTCTGAAGATGTGTTTGTCATTCAGAAATAAGCTCTATGGAAACCCAAGATGCCTGGGCTCCTGAAGGCTACACTGCCTCCAGCCTTCAAGACCTGGAAGGAGACCCTGAGTAGGAGAGCAGACCTGACCTTGGTTGCATACTGCCCTCTTCAGAAGGAAAATAGAATTCTTCTGTGTCCACTGCAGACTTCCCTTGGCTGTCTTCACCAAAGCCACTTTTAACAGTCCATTATTGTTCCCCGACTCTGGCAAACTAATGCCTTTCTCCTGTGGATGTTCCTGGAAACTTGGACACGCTGGCGTAGTTGAAAGACAGAGGGAAGAAGAATGAATTGTATTCAACTCAGAAGTGCTTTGTGTTGAGGTGGATTTTTGGTTGTTTATTTCTCGTGTGTTTGTTTTAACCAAGAGACAACATCAAACTGCACTCTGGATATTGGGAAGAAAACCATTATTCCAACCTCAGAATGCCTCTTTACTAGTTGAGTGACCCATGACAAATGGCTTCCCAGCTTTTCTGTAAAATGAAATTTCCAAACCTTCCCTGTCTCTCCAGAGGGCAGCTGTAAATACCACGTCTTGTGCAGTAAGTGAAAGCATGATGCAACGCATAGGGTGACCAAATGTTGTTCATTTCTCCTCTTTAATATGGTAATTTTTAAAAGCCTTTTTCTATTTCATAGTCATTTAGAGCTTCTCCCCTTACCTCTTATCTACTGGGATGTATCCTTAGAAGGCAATAGAGATTAATTTCATTTTAGCATTTCCCATGGGACATATAGAAAAATACAGCGAATGTTTATGGAGTACCAGACACTGTTTGAAACACTTATAAACATTTTGACGCACTCAGTCTCCCAATTATTCTCTAAAGAGAGATACCACCACCACCGCTATCATCATTCAGGTAAAACAGACAGAAAACTGAGACATAGGGACATTACTATCCCCAAGGTTACAGAGATAGCTAATGAAAGAGTTGGGATTTGAACCCAAGCCATCTGGCTCCAGAGTTCTTACTCAATCACTGTGCTGTGCAACCTCTCAAATGTTCGGTTCAAAGACGCTAAAAGGTCCCCGATGGGAATGGTATGAAGACCACATTTCTTGCAAGTTGGGCTGGAAATGTCAGAGGTGAAAAACCAAGCCACACATTAATGGTTCCTGGTTGGTAAGCTGACATTCTATGGTGGAGAGAATGAGCAGGGGGTTAATAAAAAAAGATATCATTGAGAGAGATGGAGATGAAGAGGATTGGGGGCCCCCCAGGGCTCACAGGCTGGGCACAGGAGGAGGGCACTCAAAGCCATCTGGTGTAGGGTGTCCTAGGGAGCGTCTCCCGGCCCTGGGATCTGTAAAGAAAGGAGGTTAGCAACTGGAGTTATCACTTCTGCTCCAGGACCACAGCCTGTCTCTTCCCTGCAATGTCAGTGGGGTTGGTATCTGCAGAGAAAAGGGATGTGTTCACCTCTATGGCTGGTAGATAGTGCAGACAATATTGGTGGAAGTGCAGGGAGATAAGAGAGAGGAGAGAAAAGAAGAAGCACAAAAGCATCAGGAAAAGAAGAGCGATACAGGTATTTATCTTAGCCTGGGTACTGTCGCCAAAGAGCCTGTCTCATGGTAACGGAGAATCATGTGATGTTTGTGCTGGAAACGCGTTAGAGCACAGAGTTGATCTCCAGGTTCAAAACTCACCTCTGGTATTTTTTACCTCTGTGACCTTGGCCAAGTCATGGAGGGCTTTTGCAGCTGAGTGCCCTTATCTATAAAATGGGGACAGTGGCACTGCCATCAGTTTTATAATGAATATTGATTGAACTCCGGTATGCAAAATGCTTATTGCCCTGCCTGGCACGTACCAAGCACTTTCAAAAGGCTTGGCATCTGTCTTGGTTAAAGCTCTTACCTCATGGGAGGCTCTCAAGAACAGGACCATAGCTCCTTACCTCTGTGTCTGGTGCTTAACTCCAGGGCAAGCACATAGTAGGTGCTCGGTAATTACTGTTGAATGCATCCTTAGTTCTCTCCCTCTCCCAACCTTGGTTACAGATAGGACAGTCAAGACTGGAGAAGGTCATTGTCTTGCCCACAGTCACAGTGGCAGTTAGAGGTGTCTGTCCCAGGCTTTCTCATCTGTAGCTAAAAGGAAAATTTACTGAGTGCTTCCAGAGAGCTAAGCCCTTTATGGGCATCATTTCTTTTAATCCTCACAGCAGATCCTATGAAATGGATATTATTATTATCCCCACATAACAGATGAGGAAACTGTGTCTGGACTATGCAGTGGAAACCCCAAAGTCTGTGCTGTTAACTGCCCACCATGAGAGTCCACTACATGCCTTCACTGTACTTTGTATTAAGACAGATGGGACTGAGGCTGACTTCTCTCACACAGCTTTGGGGAAACAGCACACTACAGTGGCAATAATAAATGGCAGGAAGCTGATCTGAGGGCTGGAAAGAGGCAGAGCAGTGGAAGTGACCTTATCAGGAGTGCTGTGTGTAATCCGATTGCTAGGAAGTCTGGAAGAGCTTCTGTAATTAGAGGATTATATATTGGTTGCATGGGGACACTCACTCCACACATCAGCTTGGTTCAGATTAGAGACGCCCCTAGCGAAAACATCTTTACCATGCACACACCCGCGTGGTTAACTGGGGCATGCATTCATGCCTTCACTCTGTCCATTCATTCATCATTCAAAATTTCCTTAGCACCTTCTCTGTTCTGCCAGACAATCCATCTGGGGATCCAGCAGGAAAAATACCACCATGGTTCCTGCCCTCCTGGAGCAGACAGTCGGGAGCTGTCGTGTTGTGTGCACCAAATGTACTAAAGGGTGGCTGGAGGGGAGCGAGATGAGTCCTGGTGTAAGGGTCCCAGACAAGTCTCCCCAGCTGGCATCCCCTTCTCTGCACCTTCTTTCGGCATCACAGCAAAGGCGGTATCACAGCAAGGATCAGTACTGCATACAGATTTGGTTAAATAATTCCTGCTTATGTAACTCTGGAGGAATCGCATCACCTCTCCGAGCCTCAGTTTCTTCATTTATTAAAAAAAAAAAAAAAAAGAGCTATAAAAAGAGCTATAAAAAAAGGAATAGTTGGAAGGCTAGTGAAGATAATTCATGTAAAGCAGGTAGCGCAGTGCCTGGGACCACAGCAGCTCTGGGCTGCGATGAGAATTGCTTTGGGAAAATAACTCCTTAGCTTGCCTTATCTGTATTGATCTCGTAAAACTTTTTGTTTCTTAATAGCCAGGTGCTTTGAATTTCTGGTTAATTGCCTCATTTCCTCAATGCTCCTCAAGGAGACTTTTTGCTTTGTGTGTTTTTATTTTTAACTTTCGTCTTCCGGGGATTCTGAAAAAGAATGCTGTCCTCGAGATCATCTGTATATTGTTGGCCAAGTCCTTTCTCTCCGTGCCTCCGTCTTCCCATCTGTATGATGAGGGGCTTGGAGGCAGGGATCTGTAGGCTTTTCTAGCTCTAAGAATTGTGTGTTTGTTTCTAGGGCAGAAGAGGAGAAGGGGTTGGGGGAGACAAGGACAAGGGGGAGGCATGAAGAGTTTCTGGGGGTTCAGAGCAGATTTAGATTTAGAATTCTGTCTCTGGCTCCATGGCTGACTGATGACTCTTCTCTGACTGGTTTGAGGCTCTTAATGTCTCTTTGCCTCCGGGTTTCAAATAGCAGCTAATGGTCCTAGCTGCCTTTCAGCAGGTTTTGTGATTTTTGCCTTTGCCTTTGACCGTCTTCAAAGACACTTGGCAGACATCATTATTACATTTACAGGGCCCAGTGTGCCCAACTGCTTGGCAAATTGTGTCAAAGAATCTATAACTGTTACAGAAGAATGCTCTCTCTCTGCGTTCTTCTTTATTCCTTGGAAATTTGATATTCTCATTGACCTTCTATGGAGTTCCAACATCCCAGAATTTTAGTGATTTTTTTAAAAACCAAGTGGAGCCTTAAAGACCATACTCATTCATTCATTCAACAAACATGTATCGGGTGCCTAGTATGTGCCAGGCACTGTGTGGGGCTGAAAGAGCTGAACTCTAGTCCTTGTTTTCATGGCCCCCATCTACTTGGGAAGAATATATAAAGACTAATAGGGGCCATGTGTTGTAATAGAGTGTATTAGTTATCTATTGCTGTGTAACAAATTATAACAAACTTGGAAGCTTAAACAATACATGTTTTTTTAGCTCATAGTTTCCATGTGTCAGGAGTCTGGGCATGGTTTAGCTGGTTCCCCTCTGCTCAGTATCTCGAAAGACTGCAGTCAAGATGTTGGCAGGGCTGTGTTCTCATTTGAAGGCTTCATTAGGGAAGGATTCACTTCCACACTCATTCAGTTGGTGGCAGAGTTTATCTTTTGTGACAGTGTGACTGAAGGCCCCACCTTTTTTGCTGACTATTGGCTGGGGGCTGCTGTCTGATTCTAGATGCCATGTGGCCCACACATGGCAGCTGACATCTTCAAAGCTAGCAAGGGAGTCTCTCTCTGCTGTCTACTAAGACAGAGTGTTCTACAATGTCAGGTAATTAGGAGTGCCATTACATCATCTTTGTCCTAAAAAGTAATCTAATCAAGGGAGTGACACCCTATCACTTTTGCCATATACTATTGGTTAGAAGCAAGTCACTGGTTCTGCCCACACTGACAGAGGATTATTAAAGGGTGTGATTCGCTGTGGGGGTTACCTTAGGATGTGGCCGTCACATAGAAAATGGACCAAGTGTGACAAGTGTGCAGAAGAGGAAGCCCCGATTCTTCCAGGTGAAGTCAGGAAGGCTTCCTGAAAGAGGGGACATCTGAAGGGTGTCACTGGGAGGATGAAGAAAGGGTCACCAAGTAGACATGCTGGGAAGGACACTCTAGGAAGAAGGAAGAGCATAAACAAAGACACGGAGGCGGGGAAGAGTGCCAATTGTTCAGGGAACTGCAAGGAAGTTCTGCATAGTTGGATTCAGCAAGCGTGTGGCCAGAGGTTTGGCTAGAGAGGGGTGGGCAGAGGCGAATCATGCTGGACGTGGAATGCTGAGCTCGGCGATTTTGACGGTATCCTCAAAAGCACCAGAGAGCTATCAGTTTGCCAGTGCAGGTTCCCATTCCTCCTGGAGGAGCATCCGGCACCTTCCCTAACAGCTCTCGAAGATTTATACCAGCATTTGTATTTCATAAAGAATCCTCAGCGAGGGTGGCACTCTTTCAAGGGTATGATAGACACTAGAGCTTGCTAAAAATATGTCTGTACCTCCACGGCGTACCAATCCAGAGGCTGTTTATATTGGAAGGGACTTTAGAAATTCTTGCGGCCAGTAACTGCCTTTTCTCCTCATCTCAATCTGATGCAGCAATGTGTGGCAGGCAGCAGATTCAGGCTGAGCTAGGTTCAAATCCTGGTTCTGCCACTCGCCTGCTGGTAAGACCTTGAGCAAGTGACTAACCTCTCTGGCATGTTTCCTCATCCACTAAACGCAGATAATAAAGCATGCAATGAGGATCCAACGTAATTATACACGCCAGGCGCCCACCTGGTATACGGCATGCATATTAGTTTGTTAGGGCTACCATGACGGAGAGCCACAGACGGAGCAGCTTAAACAATGGAACTTTATCTCCTCACAGTTCTAGAGGCTGGAAGTCTGAGATCAAGGTGTTGGCAGAGCTGTTTCTTTTGTGGCCTCTCTCCTTGGCTTGTAGATATTTGTCTTCTCTGTGTGTCTTCATATGGCCGTCCCTCTGTGTGGGCATGTCTGTGTCCAAATTTCCTCTTCTTATAAGCACACAAATCATATTGGATTAGGCCTGACCCTAAAGATCTCATTTTAACTTATTTACATCTTCAACGACCTGATCTCCAAATACAGTTATGTTCTGAGGTACTGGGGTTAGGACTTTAACATATGAATTTGGGGAGGGGGCCACAATTCAGCCCACAATAGTATACTCTCAACCAGTGTTAGATCCTTCTTCCTCTACCTCTGATGGGTAAAAATCCTTATATTCCAATTTCAGGTACGATTTCTCAGCCTCTCCTGACTATTCCATGAGAACTAGTTTGTCTCATCAATAACCTTCCAGAAGGACGTGTGTTCACGCCTCGCTCTGTAAATAACAATAACAGCAAGACAGTCTGTGATGCTATCCCAACACCACTGAGATATGCCTGACGAATCAGTTGAATAACCTTTCTTTAATTTAATCCAATGGCAGTAATTTTCTGGAACACACCATTACAAGGGAGCAGTATGATCTCCAGGGCTTTTTTGATGCCTAATTAAAAGGCAGTGTAGCAAGAAGGAGGTTGCAGTTACATCTCAGAATCACATTGTCCTGATTTGGGAGTTGGAGGAAAGGAGCAGCGTTTTACTGAACTGTGAGGAGGCTGGGCAGCGTGGCCCAGGGAGACTGTGGGGGCCTCTGCTGGTCGTGCGGAGAAGGCTCTGTGCGGGTGTTTTTGCTTGCCAGAGTAAGCCAAGGTTATTCCTCTTTCCTTGCAGGTGATGGGCCTGGAAGGCCCGCCTGTGGGCTGAGATGGTCCTTGCCTGAGGAATTTCATGGAAGGCTGATCCATTTTTAATATTGACTCATTCAGCAGCACTTTCTTATTGAGCATTTATTAGGTGTTCCTGGTGGTGGACATAATAATAAAGATGACTGATAATTTCTAAATGCCTCTAAATTATGGCTTCTTAACTCGGGGCTTGCGCTTCAGTACATCTGTGAAGTTCCTGGATTTGCGCACATACTTCTTCCGTGTGTGTGTATTGATGTTTTGTTTCTCTGAATTCTGTGGTCTGTGACCCCCAAAGTTTAAGACCTCCCTATTCCAAATAATATTTACTTCTATTTATTGAGAGCTTACTCTGTGTCAGATATGTTATGTTGCTTTCTTCATTTAACACTCACATCAACTCTCCCATCTTTCTGTATCAATCCGTGTTTAATAGACAAGAAAACTGAGGCTGGGAGTCTAAGCCTTCAAGAGGCAGAGCCTACATTTCATCCATCCATGCAACAAACATTTATTGAATACACACTAAGTGCCATGCATTATTCTAAGAAGCGGGGATGCACTGGAAAATAAAACAGAAAAAAGTCTTTGTTCTCATGGAATTTACATGCTAGGGAGATTTGAACAATCTACTGAGATTACAACTACTGGATTGAAATATGCTGTTATACTATTTTACTGATATTTATATGATAACATGTAACAGTTATCAATTGCCACAATAATGCTGCATAACAAACAACCACAAAGTTTCAGTGGCATAGAATAATAAACACTTACTTGGGGGTAGGCAGAGTGGTTCTGCTGATCTGAGTCTGCTTGGCTGCTTTTGGCTAGGCTCACATATGGGTTTGTGGTCAGCAGGCGTATCAGCTGGAGTCTGGCTGGCTGTGCTGACTTCAGCTGGGATTCCTCTTCTCTGCTCTATGTGGTTGCTCATCATCCAGTCGGCTAACTTGACCTGGCTTTTATGTTGGAGACAGCAATGAGAGAGAGAGAGAGCGCGTGCGAGAGAGCAAGGCCACAGAACCACATTTCCACCACATCCTGTTGGCAAAGCAAGTCACAAGGCCTGTCCAGACTCAAGGTGTGGGGTGGGGGGTGGGGGGGTAGACTCTTCCTAAGGAGAGGAATTGCCAAGTCACATTGCAAGGGGCATGGATACAGGGAAGGGAAAAATTGGGACTATTTTTTTGCAATTAATCTACACGTAACAAGCTGTAGTGGGTTGAATAGTATCCGCCCCACCTGCAGATTCATGTGCACCCAGAACTTCAGAATGTGATCTTATTTGGAACAAGGGTCTTTGCAGATGTAATTAAGTTAAAGATCCTGAGAAGAGATCATCCTGAAGGTGAGCCCTAAATCCAATAATTGGTGTCCTTATAAGAGAGAAAAGAGGGAGACTTGGCACACAGAGACAGGAAAGAAGGGCAGGTAAAGACTGAAGCAGAGGGACTTCCCTGGTGGTCCAGTGGTTAAGAATCCATCTTTCAATGCAGGGGACGCGGGTTCGATCCCTGATAGATGAACTGAGATCCCACATGCCGCGGGGCAACTCAGCCCAAGCACCACAACTAGAGAGAAGCCTGTGGGCCAACCTGACACAGCCAAAACTAAATAAATACATAAATATTAAAAAAAAATAAAAAAGGCTAAAGCAGAGGCTGGAGTTAAGCTGCCAGCAGCCAAGAATAACACAGGGTGCCAGCAGCCACCAGAAGCTAGGAGAAAGGCAAGGAACGGATCCTCCCTCAAGAGCATCCAGAAGGAACCTACCCAGCCAGTGCCTTGATTTTTGACTTCTGGCCTCCAAACTGGGAGAGAATACATTTCTGTCCCTTTAAGCTGCTGCGTTTGTGGCCATCAGTCCCAGCAGGCGTAGGAAACTAATACACATGGTTATAACAATTTTTTTGAGTTGCTGTGTTTTGAGTGTTATTGTATTTGACTCTCCTCATTTGAGAGATGGGAAACTGAAGTTGAAAGAGTAGGATGACTCGCTCAGGGTCTTTCCGTAAGACAGGTGGTTGAGGGACTCAAATTCAAGCAGGCTGGTGTGGGCAGGGCTTCTCACACTTTGGCACACACAGGAATCACCCGGGCACCTGTTCCAATACAGATCTCAGTTGTAGATCTGAGGTGGGAACCAGGGTTTTGTGCTTCTCACAGACTCCGGGGTGATTCCAGTGCCGTGGTGCTGGACCCTCACCTGACCAGCAAAGATGTCACGGTGGACCAGGCACTAAAGATCAAGATTCAGGAGTCCATCCTGAGTCGTGGCTCCACTATTGCCTCACGGTACGACCAGGGCCAAGTGGCTGAATCGCTTTGCTTTTCACAGTGGGAGTAAACTGAGGATGGTCATTTTTACCCATCTCAGTTTAAACGAGGCGAGGGGAGGACAAGGGGTAAGAGGTGGAAGCAGTGGAAGCCCACGGAAGGTTTTCAAGGATAATTTCCCTTTCTCTGGGTCTTGGTCTCAGATTCATAGATGCAGTATGGCTCCACAATTAAGAGCAAAACACAGGCTGTAGAGTCAGACTGACTTTGGATTAAACCCTTACTCAGCTGCTTCTGAAAGCCTCAGTTTCTCTGTCTATGAAATGAACGTAAACATTTCACCTGTCTTCCTTGTGGGGTCTCCTTAAGAATTCAGTGAGATAAGGCATGTAACGTGCTAAGCACAGTGACTTTCCTATCGTTAGTCCTCAATCAATGCCATATAAACATAATAATAATTAATGTAGTTAGTATGTTATTATTATTGCTAAATCAAAATGAGATGATGAACGTGGAAGCCCTCTATAAATGCTCAAGACAGCAAACAAAGGTGAAGAGAAATGGTCTCAGGGTGTGTGCATTCAAATTTGCCCTTTGGATCCCTCCCCTCAGAAAGCTGTTCAGGATGGAGGCCACCCAGGGCCCAACACTGAGCTAAGAGGGCAGGTCCCAGAAAGGGAGGCTCAGGCGCTGGTTCCCTGTTCCCCTGACCTCTGCTCGAGATGGGACTTAGACAATTACACTACAATGAGGTGGGTGCTCAGAGAGAAGAAGGTGAATGTGGCACAGAAGGGGCACTTAACCCAGCGTGGGGGCTGGATGCAAGGAAAGGCTTGCTGGAGGAGACAGTGCCAGAGCTGAATCTTAAAGGAGAAGGCAGGTGAAGAGAACTGGTTGGAGAGGGTACTCTGGAATTGAAGCCAAGCTTCTCCATGCATCTTAGGGAATGAGTAGGGGTCTGCCACATTGTGACGGTGGAGAAATGCGAACCTGACCAAGGGAGTCATTTCTTTTGCAGAAACCCCATTCAACCAATAGACATCAGAAAAGATGTTCCACCTCATTTGTGAGCAGGAGATTGCAGATTAAAACAACAACAAGACATTATTTCACACCTATCAGATTGGCAAAAATAAAAATATCTGACATTACCAAGTATTGGCAAGAGTATGGCGCAAGAGGTACCGCCTACAGGGCTGGTGAGGGTGTAAATTGGCACGACTACTGTGGAAAACTACTTGGCAATCTCTAATAGACTTGAAGACATGCCCAATCTATAACCTAGCAGCTCTGCAGCTCGATAAATTCTCCAGAGGAACTCTTGTACTTTTGTACCAAAAGTGTGTCAGTTAGTTTCTGCTACATAACAAACCACCCTTAGACAGCAATCCCTTATTTAGCTCATACTTCTGTGGGTCAGCTGGGCAGTTCTTCTGGTCTGGCCCAGCTTGACTGATCTCTGCTAGGCTCTGTCATGTAGGACTGGCAGCTGGAAAAACTAGAATGGCTCTACTCACGTACCTGTTGGTTTACTGGCTGTTGGCTGGGGTGAAAGGAGTGACTGGGCCACATGTCTCTTGTCTTCCGGCTCCATGTGTGATTAATACCCTTCCCTGGTGCAGGGGTGTTTCTAATAAATGGGAGCTGTCATCACACTTGCCTGCAGGATGAACTGATAACTTGGTTTAGGGAAAGGCAGCCTTAGGGGTTTTATTCTTTTTCTTTCTTTTTTTTGAAATAACATTTTTATTGAAGTATTATTCATATACCATACAATTCACCCACTTAAAGTTAACAAGTCAATGGTTTTAAATATATTCACAGAATTGTGACAGCATCACCACAATCAATTTTGAAACATATTCAACCACCCCAAAAAGAAACTCCATACCCTTTGGCCACCAGCCCCCCCAATCTACTATTTCCCTGAGCCCTAGGCAACCCCCAACCTACTTTCTGTCTCTAGAGATTTGCTTATTCTAGATATTTCATATAAATAGAATCAAATAATATGTGGCTTTTGTGATGGGCTTCTTTCACTTAGCATAATGTTTTCAAGGTTCCTCCATGTGATAGCATCTATTAGTACTGCATTCCTTTTTATAGCCCAATAGTATTCCATTGTATGGACAGACTACATTTTCTCTATCCATGCATCAGTACAGGTACATTTGGATTGTTTCTACCTTTTCGCTCTTATGAATGCTGCTGTTTAGAACATTCGTGTACAGGTTTTTGTGTAAATATGTATTTTCAACTTCTGGGTTGTGTGGAAACTCTGTTTAACCATTTGGAGAACTACTGGATTGTTTTCCAGAGTGGCGCACTAAGCCTTAGAGAGTTTTGTAGCTCTCAAGTCAGCCTTTCAGTTTCTTCTAAGCTAACATCTGTTCATGTAACTTTTAGTTCCCTCTTTGCTATTCTTGTTTGTTTTGTTTCCTTGCTGGCTGTTTACAAACCAGGATTCAGGTGTGATATGGCTTCAGGCCCGGTTAAGCTGACTGTGTTTGGGCAGCTCTGTGCCTCCTGCTGGCCTCTGAGGCCCCAACAGGATTTACAGCCAATGATACCCTATGTTATCACCTACACGCTATCATAGCGCTCCTGGGGAATCTTTCTGTTCCCAGTTCTATTTCCTCCTGTTCCCTCCTCTACAGAGCCTTCCACAGCCCTGCTCCTCTGCCAGGCCACCAGAGAAAGGCATGGAAATCATCGAACCAACCCCCACTTCTTGCTGGGGACTGAGGCAGGATGAGAGGGAGAGGGAGGTTGTGTTAAAAAAAAAATAAGTTGATAGCAGAATTGAAACAGAAATCCAGGGGTTTTTTCTTTCTTTTTTTTTCTTAGTGTAGATATAATGCATGTTTATTGTATAAAAATTAGAAAATAGATATAATTCAAAAACAATTTAAAAAACACATTTTTAAAATAACGTCACCCATAGTTTTATCACCTACAGAAAACTGATGAATGCATAGAATATGCTATGCTTTTTTTAGGAATCCCCTATTTTGTACACGTAGATTATTTTTAACTTCCCCTATCAACATAGCTTTAATCATCTTTTTATTTTCTTAGTTCTCCAGATAAATTTGCAGAAATGTAACAGCTGGGTCAAAACATATATTCTTTTTTTTAAGGCTGTTATTGATACACTTTGCCAACTCATTCATCAAAAAAGAAAAAACAAAAAACTGTACAAGCACAGTCTCCCATCATCAGTGTATAAGGGTGCCTATTACCCACCCCTCAATAACATTGTACTAAACCTTGGGGAATTTATTATTTTTATTCTTTTCCAGTGTGAAAAGTAAAAATAGTTTTATTGGTTTCCTAGGGCTGTTTTTACCACAAACCGTGTGACTGAAAATAACAGAAACTTATTGTCTCATGATTCTGGAGGCCAATGTCCAAAATCAAGGTGTTAGTGGAACCCTACTCGCTCTGAAACCTGTAGGGGACTCTTTCCTCCTTTCTTAGCTTCCCGTGGTTTGCTGTCAATCTTTGGCTTGCACTTCCTAACTCCAATCCCTGCCTTCATTGTCACATGGCTTTCTCCCTGTGTCTCTGTCTTCACGTGGCCATCTTACTATAAGGACACTGGTCGTATTGGATTAGGAACCCACCCTACTCCAGTGTGACCTCATCTTAAGTAACTACACTTGTGATGACCTTTTTTCCAAATAAGATCATATTCTGAAGTACTGGGGGTTAGGATCTTTTGGCTTTTCATTCGATGTTTCTTTTTTCATTGAAGTGTAGTTAGTTTACAATGTTGCATTAAGTTCAAGTGTACAGCAGAGTTTACAATGTTGCATTAGTTTAAAGTGTACAGCAAAGACACACACACACATAAGTATATATATACTTTCAGATTCTTTTCCATTATTTGGTTATTATAAGATATTGAGTATAGTTCCCTGTGCTATACAATAGGTCCTTATTGTTTACCTATTTTATGTATAGTAATGTGAATAAGTTAATCTCAAACTCCTAATTTATCTCTCCCTCCTCACTTTTTTCTTGTTTTTTGATTACTGGTAAAATTAAGCATTTTTTTCCTATGTACGTTAGGCCACTTTTCTACAGGAATGTTTGTCTTTTCCTTATTTATAAAACCATTTATATAATAAAAGTATTCATACATAAACCACAGGTTTTTCTTTTTTACTCAACTTCTTTTTTTTAATAAATTTATTTATTTATTTATTGGTTGCATTGGGTCTTGGTTGCTGCACTTGGGCTTTCTCTAATTGCTGCGAGTGGGCGCTACTCTTTGTTGTGGTGCACGGGCTTCTCATTGCCGTGGCTTCTCTTGTTGTGAAGCACAGGCTCTAGGCGCACCCAGGATTCAGTAGCTGTGGCACGTGGGCTTAATAGTTGTGACTCACAGGCTCTAGAGCACAGGCTCTGTAGTTGTGGTGCACGGGCTCTGATGCTCCGCGGCATGTGGGATCTTCCCAGAGCAGGGATCGAACCTGCGTCCCCTGCATTGGCAGGCAGATTCTTAATCACTGTGCCACCAGGGAAGTCCCTTTTTTACTCAGTTTCAAACACAGCAAGATCTGTGCAGACTCTGGGGTATTTGTAAAGTTGCCAGAGTGTGTGGCTTGTTCTGGGTGCACCTCTCTGCCCACCAGCATGGTAGGACAATCCTCTTGCTACAGTTCCAACTGGAGGACAATGTGACTTCAGGGCTTCTATATTAGTCAAGATAAATTAGATTGCACCCCATCAAAAAAGAAAAAAATGACCTCAGGAATCTTGGCAGGTCACAGCACAAAGGTTTGTTTCTTGTTCAGATGATGTGTCCACTGCAGGTTGGCCAAACTCTGCCTACATCACTACTCCAAGATCCAGGCTGCTGTAGGAGGTCCCATCTGGGACATCAGGGTCAGGAAAAAAAAAACACTCTGTAATTTTAACAGAAAGAATTTAATACAGGGGATTGTTTTTTGAGTACTAGTGGACCAGAAAGTCAAAGGGAACAGTGGGGTAATACAGAGAGTAACTGCAGGGAGAAAAGACTGCCCCTAGGTCTGGGGGAGCAAAGGGGAGGGTTGGGAATGGTACAGCCTAGTGGCTTGGATGTGGGGCCTCATGGAGCTGGTGCCCAGACCTCTGGGCAGTGGATGCTACTGCTGGCACCTCACTGTGGGTGCAATGAGGCTGGCTCTGAGAGGGACAGAACACCTGGAAACTGGAACCAGCAGGTAGTGTAGGACCAAGGGCTGTTGCTATGGCAGCACTGACAGAATCAGGAGTGAGCAAGACCCCTCTCTCCTCCTCCAGTCTTGCATCCTCCCTTGAATGCCCACTAATGGTGTCTTAGTTTGAGGGACTACAATGGAATACCACGCACTAGGTGGCTTACCCGACAGAAACTTCTCACAATGCTGAAGGCTGTGCATTCAAGCCTGAAAGGCTCATCTCTACAGCATAGTATGCCTGGTGGTCTTTTTTACCTGGACCAGAGGAGAGTATACCTTGCATTAAGCCTGGATATGTTTTTTTCCAGTCTCCCTGCATCATCAGCCTTGAATTCATGTCAGTTCCTCACAATGGCCTTAATTTGAGAGTCTCCTTTTGTTTCCCAGATTGCTGGGAATTTTCTTTTTCTCTTTTTTTCTAGCAGTAAGAATTAGTGAGGAGTTAGAGGGACCTCATTGGGGGTTACTAGCCAGTTGCTACTTTTCGGCAATTTCTTGACTCCGAGCCCACACCTCTAACTTGCCTGGACCCTAGTTTGTAACTTTATCAAGACATCCTTTCTGTAACTCTCCTAAGAGGTGCGGGGTTGTATGAGTTTCCCAGGGCAACTGTCACAAACCACCACAAGTGTGTTGACCTCACACAACAGAACTGTATTTTCTTACAGTTCTGGAGCCTGGAAATCCACAGTCAAGGTGTTGGCAGGGCCATGCTCCTTCTGAAAGCTCTCGAGAAGAAGCCTCCCTCGCCCCTTCCTAGCTTCTGGTGGCTGCCCGCTATCCTTGGTGTTCCATGGCTTGGAACGGCATCCTTCTGTCTCTGTCTCTGTCTTTGCATGACCTTCTTCCTTTGGTCTGAGTGTGACCTCTCCTCTTCTTATATTAACTTTTTGTTTGTTTGTTTGCTTTGCAGCACCACACAGCATGGGGGATCTTAGTTCCCAGACCAGGCATCAAACCCACGCCCCTGTGCAGTGGAAGCACAGAGTCTTAACCACTGGACCACTAGGAAAGTCCCTATATTAACCCTACTCCTCTTCTTATAAAGACACCAGTGGTTTGATTTAGGGCCCACCCTAAATCCAGGATGATTCCTCTCTAGATCTTTAACTAATTACATCTGCAAAGAACCTATTTCCATGTAAAGTCACTTCCTGAGGTGCCAGGTAGACGTGGATTTGGGGGATACTATTCAACCCACATATGTGCTGCAGGGGTGGGTCTCTGGGACTTACTCCAGGTGTGAAATCCCTTCTGTTGGCTCCGTGGTGTCTTTTAGGGATGCTTCAGAGCACCCCGGCCTCATCCCTAACTCTATAGCGAGGCCCCGGGGTGACAAGAGACAAATGTCTCTCCTACAACTGGGATTGTACGAAACCTCAAATCCAAGTACTGTAAGGTAAGTTAATTAAGAACAAAGCTCTTTGCTTTTACAGCATGCAAATCTGTGGATGTCTGCCGCAATTGACTGTACAAAGCCAATTTTTAAAAAGTGCTCATTTTCCACATTGTGGATTCTCCTCAAAGGGGCAGCCTTGGGCAGCTTTGAGTAGCAAGGCAGTGGGGCGGGTCAATTGAGCGCTTGGGTAAAGCTGCTCTGTTCCCCAGGCTACACTCAGAGGGAGCATGGTTATTTGCAGATGCAGGGCCCAGAACCATGTGGTCACCAGACTGTGAGCTCTCAAAGGGCAGAGAACATGTCTTATTCCTTTCTGTGTACACAGGACAGTTTCCAGCACACAGCACTTACTCAGCTGACTTCGGTCAGATTTCCCATAAACAGATCTTGAGATGAAGCTTTGCGGGCAGGTGAGTAACTCCCAAGGGAACCCCATGAAGGAGTAGGGGAAGCAGATTGGGAAGAGAAGGAGGGCCAGCAAGGAGGGCGCAGGGCTGGGGGAGCCAAGTGAGGTGCCCAGGGTGCAACATGTGTGGAGGTTTGTGCGTGAACCTGAGAATAAATGCCCCCGTAAATTCTGCATCCCATTACCTCACTTGTCTGGCCCTAGCCCCAGCCCTCTGGGCAAGGAAGGAATTTCAGACAAAATCCCTCAGAGGGTAGCTTCAGCCTGATCCTTTGGGGGACCCTGGAGTGTAAATTACACCTCAGTTTCCTGATTAGAGGCCAGAAGCCTGGTGCTTTCTGATTCCTGCACTCTGCAGTCATTGGTAAAATCAGCCTGGGGGGTTCGAGGATGTAAATTTCCAAAAAGAGCTACAGATGCTGGCTGTCGGAAGAGAAGGCACACCTAAGCACAGGGTATGGGGCACAGAAACAGTAAGAAAGGATCTGGGCAGGACATCAATGATATAGCTCACCAATGTTTGTGGAGTGGGTAAATGAAGGAAGGAGAACATTTATGAGTGAATTAACAATTGAACAAATGAATGAATGCACTACAAGTTGAGAATGCTCATAAAAATCCTGTCCTTCAGCCGCCTCTGAGCTCCCACCCACTCAGCCTGTGGACTGTGTGGAGCTAATGTTTATTTAAAGCTGGGTGGCAAGCACGGGGGTAGACGTTCTTATAACAAAGACCAGGACATTTCCCGTCACTGGTGGGTATGCAGAATGCCCTTGACATGATCCAAATGCTAGTGGACATGACAGCCCAAAAGAGAGCAAGGCGGGGTGTCCTTCCCTTCCCTGGGAGCATCCCCCAAGGGAAAGAAAGGGGACAAGGAATGTAGTTGCTGCCTGATTAGTGCCCTGGACGCTGGGCTCTTGTCCTCCCAATTTCTCCATCCTGCCCATTACTAGGCCTCCCAAAAGCAGCCTGGCATATCGTATCACCATTTAAACCCCATCACATCTCCTGCTGACTCTCATTCCTAAATGTTTATTCATCTGATGGCTCAGAATCATTGCCTGAGTCGCCAGCCTCTGAGACTGGCAGTGCAGAGCGGCAGATAATTTCCATCCTTGCCTGGCTCTCCTGCTGCCAGGGGAACAGTGGTGGCACCCACAGCTCTGGGGGCAACAAGAGACACTCAAGCACTCTGCCCAGCACAGCCCCCTGCACTCCAGAACCACTTTTCCTGTCCACACTCTCACTTTCCGTGGGGGGCATCCCCACTGTTCTGATGACCCAGGCTTAAGACTGAGGGTCATTTGTTAATTCATTCAAATACTTAACTAAGCACCTACTTTGGACCAAGCCCTGATCCTGCCCTTTAGCTATATGGCCAGTGATCTGTACGTGAGTGCCTGTACAATGCCAAGCATAGAAAAAGCTTTAAATAAATGCCTGTTAGATAGAAAATTGGATGGACAGATCCATGGATGGATGAAAGGATAGATGAATAGATGGATGGATGGATGAATGGATGGAAGGATGGTTGGTTGGATGGATGGGCACATGGATAGGTGGATGGATGGAAGGGTGGATGGTCAGATGCATGGATGCATGGAGGAATGGGTGGATGAATGGGAACAGGGATAGGTGGGTGGATAGAAAGATGGATGGATGGATGGGTGGATGGATGGATGGAAAGGTAGATAGATGGATGGATTCATGGATGGGTTGAATGGTAGAATCAATCTGTTTGCTTTCTCTCTTCAGTATCCTGTATACATTCCTTGTGATTAGACAGGGCTGAAGTTGACCACTCACACTCTCTACCATGGCCATGTGTCCCAGGCCTAGCTAATCAGACTATTCCAAATTTCCAGTGACAGAAATTGGTTTCAGGCAAGGACGTGTAACACGAGCCAGATCCAAGTTCTCCCTGGGATTTTTCAGTTGGGGCGAGCTGTAGACAATCTCTCTTCTCTGGGTTGCGAAGCTGTTAGGATGTTTCCTTAGGGCTGCTGGAGGCTATTTTACTTGCCACAAGGAGAGAGCCTGACTGAAGGATTGGAAGATGAGAGGTGGGAGAAGGGAAAAAGGAAAGGAGAGAAAGAGGAGGAGGAAGACAGTCACTTCGGGACAAAATTTAAAACCCCAGTGTGGGAAGCCAGTTGAACTCTTGGACTTTCCAGGTACCTGAACCAATGAATTCCCTTTCTCTGACTTAAGACAGCTTGAGTTGAGTTTCTTTAACTTGTAACCAGGAGAACCTTGTCAGTGCAGAGTGAGGGAGGTAATAAATGAGTGAACACATGATTGAATGAATGAATGAGCTCCATAAATATCAAACTAGACAATGTTTTTTCCTCCCTTGACAGCTAGACCTGCAAATATAAGGATTTAATTCGATGTTCCTGGTTTCCACTGGGGCCTATCTGATTGCTTCTATTATGCCTGGTGTTGATGCTAACTCTTGAAATGTAAATGAAAAGTGAAAAAGAGAAAACAGCCCACTAACATTAATGAATTTCTAGGACAGACATTCAGCTCTGGCTACAGATTCCAGACATTATAAATTAGTATAAAAGGAGGCTGAAACTAAAACCAATAAAATTAAAAATTCCCCCAAAGTGTTCTTCCCCATCCTCCCACCTCCTTTCAAACCACGGAAGTGGGAGCAGGCAGACAGGCAAATCTGCCCATACATATATTTTGTCCCTCCTACCCTTCCCCATCTTCCAGAACTTTATCTCCATCCGGAACTTTTCAAGGGCTCCTTGATAATTAACAACAAGCACAGCATGAGGCTTCATGGAAGGCTTCCCAAGTGAGGGGATGCCTGAGCTGCATCTTGGGGACTGGGAAGCATCCAGGTCCAGAAGGGTGGGAAGGGCTTCATAGACATATGGAAACAGCACAAGTCAAGTCACTGGATGTAAGTACAGGTAGTGGGAGTGGCCAGAGGTGAGACTGGAGAAGTTGTAGAGGCCAGCTCACAAAATCCCTCATAAATCCAGAATGTGTGTGTTTCTTTAATTGTCTAATTATAATTTGCAGAATTTGGTGTTGCTCTAATTGTCCTAATGGAACATCTGTAATGGGAACTCCCAGGGTGCTTTTAAACAATACTGGTCCCAGGGCCCCACTGCAGATCTGCTTAGGAGGGAATCCGTTGGGGTGAAGTCCCCACTCTGGATTTGTGTCAAGCGGCCCAGTGATTTGGACTCTCACTAAAGTTTACAAACTGCTCCTACAGTTGAATCTGACTTCAGTAATAGAAACCGAGATGCAATTGCTTAACCAAATAGAGATTTATTTACCTTGTCTAGGAAAGGAAGTCTGGAGCTAGATGGTCCTAGGTTATCGTGGCTACTGTGGGAAATTATCAAGAAAACAGGCTTTTTGTAGCTTCCTGCTCTACCAAGCCTAATATATGACATTCATCTCCCAGATGTCAAGATGATTTCTCCTTCTCCATTCATCAATCTGTATGTGAGACAGTAAGAGGAAAGAGAAAAAGGTGCTTTGTACCATTTAAAGCCATCCCTTTTTATCAGGAAAACCATGGCTTCCCTAGAAATCCCACACAATAGACTTCTGCTTACATCTCTTGGACCAGAACCTAGTCATAAGGCTTTGAGGGTCTGGAAAGTAAGTGTCTCCCCTGCCTGCTCCCCAAGCACACTGCTACCCCAAGCAAAATTGGAAGCTGTTAGGAAAGAAGGCATGATTGGATGTTAGGTTAATAGGAAGAAGATGGTATAGGGACCCATGGAGGGCTTTTCAGAAGGGTAGACCCTTGGGCGGATGTCAACCACCTTCTCTGCAGAGTAGAGAAGGGGCTGACAATTGACAAGGCAGAAGCAGGGGGACTGGGGTGGTGGGGGTGGTGGGCACTGCAGCCCAGCGGGTGTAAGATGACAATGATCCATACAGGGTCACGGCTGTGGATGAATTCAGGAAACATTTAGCAGATAGAATTGACAAGACTTGATTGTATGGGATCAGAATGGGGGGATGGGTAGGATGGCAGTTGATACAGGGTAAAGGAAAGGAGAGAAAGGAAATGTCAAGGATGTCAGTAAGGTTTTTGGATTCAATCCCTGGGAGGATGATACCATTTACAGATCAGTTTGCAGCTGCAGAAAGGGGAATATTTAGTTTGGGACAAACTGCATTGTCCGGAAATACAAAATCTTAGCCTCTCGGTGGGGAGTTCAAACTCCTGGGGTTTGTGTGATTGTCAAGGAGCATAAGGTAAGAAAAGCAATGGACACAGAGCTTATGTACCCCACACTGAGGCTTCTTAGGCTTCCAGACAGAAGAAGCACCATTTTGAATTGTTTTTTTGAAACCTCAGGACAACAGGTAGCAGAAGCAGAAAGCTACAGCTTCCATCCTCTCTGGAGTCCAGGGAGCCACCAAGTGGCTGCCACCGCCTCTGGGGAACCATCTAAGGTCGTGTCCTCTGGACCAAAAAAAACAATAAATAATAATAGCCAACACTAAGTGCTGACTCCGAGCGATGTGCTAAGTACGTTACGTATCTCATCTTTAATTCACACAACTGCTGTCTCTCCGCATTTTACAAAAGAAGAAGCCAATGAGGAATAAAATGGATCAGGAAATCAAATGACTTGCCCAAGGATACACAGTCAGTTAAGGTCAAAATCAGTAGGTGAACCCAGGTCTGACTCCAAATTTCTAAATCTTAGCCACTGCGCAATACAGCTTCTTAGCCCTAAGCGTTTCCTACAGTGAGTTCCAATAATTTATTGAACCGCAGCCATCTGAGAATAGGAGGTTATCTTAGACCTTTTCTTTGTAACTGTTGAATAAAGGAATCAATACAGGCTCCCAATAATGGCCCAGGATTAAGTGCAAATATGCTCCCTGAATGTCATGGGTTCTTTCATGCCCTATCAACCCTAAAACAGCCTTCAGGAACAAACTTAGTCCTTTTTAGTGTATAGATATTTGTGAAAATTATGTTTGTGATTATCTTGCTTTCAGAGATGAAAAAGTGGCAAATGACGATTTGTTAATGAACTGCAAGTACCGTTATGCGAAACCAGTGCGCCAGTGGTCGCTGCTGATTCACGCATAGGAATTTTAGTTCTTACTGAGAGTAAAACCATTTTTCTTAAACACGATAAAGCAGTGGAAGGAGGCTCCTGCTGCTTAAGAACATGCGCGGGGCATTAATAAGCCCCTGAGACACAAGTCTCTGCACCACTAGAGCAGGATGGGACAGTGGGGAGCAGACCCTATGTCTGATGATTGAAGCAGGGGGAAAGGGAGCGATCTTACAAGAACACTGAAATATCGATGTCATCTGAGGCTACTGTAGAATACGTCCTGTTCGTTCAGCCGACACATTGTGACCTGCATCAAACTGCTGGCTTTCCTCAGGCCTCCAGAAGGACCCAGGAGGGTGTCTGGACCATAAAATGTTATAAACATCACATTTGATAGCACCTATAGTAACACTCAGGGAAGACGTCAGAAGGCCAGGAGTTGGAAATTAAGGGGATGGAGTGACTAAACCATTGTTTCCTTCATTTCAACTGCGCGTCCCAATAGAGATCTCTCCTTTTTTAAAGAGCTGAGTTCTCTATCCCATTTGCGCATATGGTTAGCCTGGGAAAGACTGGAATCAGCTCTTTCTTTCCTGCCCTGAATTCCTCTTGCTTACTCAGAGACTGACCTCCAGACTCATATGAATTAAACTCCGGTTTGCTCTTCCGAATACCCTTGTTACATTAATTTAGGGGGCATAATAAATCTGGAGTGAAATATGTTTGCTGCAAATGCTAATTTGCTCGATGAGAATATCAATTAGATCTCTGAGGCATAGAAATGATGGCTGTTAAAGATCTCAAAGGTCGTTCTTAGCCTGCTCCAAAGTAGGAGGCTGAGTAGCTATCTGCTGGAGAGGTCTGGGATAGAGTAGTAAAGGTACAAATATTTAAAACCACTGAAGTGTCAGATACTGTGCTTGGGACTGAAAATTCAGTTTTACAGATCCCAGAAACCCATCCATAGATAATAATAACACCAACAATAATAATTATTGATACAAGAAAATTGATAGCGTCTACTTATTGAACAATTACCATGTATTAGGTTCATGTATTAAAGCATTTAATCCTTGCAACAACTCTATGACATGGGCACGATTCTTGTTTGTGTTTTATAGGTAAGGAAATTGAGTCTCAGAGAGTTTAAATAACTTTCCTGGCTTCTACTTCTGGCCAAACTGGAGGAACAGGGATCAGATTTACTTTCCTTCTTAAATAACTGAAAAAACCAAACAACAGCTCTCAGGATATTGCCTATTAGTCAATGAAGGGCAGTAATCCCTGAGAGATGGGAAACAAATGAGGTGTCTTATGCATGTACCAGCTTTCTGCCTGGAGAAAGTTTCTAGTCTCCAGTGCTGATGGGGATACTGGGTAGAGCCCAATATCCACAACACAGGCTCCTTGAGTTAAGGATACAGAGCTGGGAGTTCGAGAAAGTCAAGATGGCTAGCGTCTGTAGGGCAGAGTACCAGAAAGAAGAGAGCTCAACAGAGAGAGAACTCCGGTGCTTGGCAGACGGTCACTCACAAGTATTCTGTTTACTGACAAGGGCATGTATGTGTGGAAATTACCAAGACCAAGGAAAGAACCACCTGAAAGAATTAGAGAGACCATTGCTGAGAGTTCACATGGGACGGGAAACAGCCAGGGTGGAAAATTTTCATAATACATGGGGTACCAGTGAAAGGACTAAAAAAGATATTGCCTCATTAGTAAAGAAAATTAACACCAGACTAAATATTGCTCTGGTATGCTAAATAAAACATAAAATAAAGCCCTGAAAGGAGGAAACTGCTGCCAAGTAAGTGAACCACATCCCAGAAAAACAGCTCAAAGATGTATTTTAGAAATATGTAACGACGACCTGGCCAGATAAAATGTTAAGTGGATGGGCTAAATGTGTGCAAAGTTTAAAAGCTATACATTTTATCATTTCTGGTTATAAGTGCACTAAGTCAAAATGATCTCTACTCAAATTTGTTTGTTGAATACAACAATGTCCAGTACACAACATGGTAAAATTTACAGCGTTTGGCATCCAATAAAAAATGACTAGGTATGCAAAAGCAGTAAAATAAGGAGAAAAATCAATTAAACCTGACCCAGAAATGACATAGATGATAGAATTAGTAGATAAGGACATTGAAACAGTCATTATAGCTTTATTCCATATGTTCTAGAAGCTAGAGGAAAGATTAGACATGTTAAGTAGATACAAGGAAGATACTTAAAAGATCAAAAAACCCAAATTGAAGTTCTAGAGATGAAAATGACAATAACAGAGACAAAAATACATGAGGAAATGCATGGCATGTTACACATCAGAGAACATTAGTGAACCTGATGACAGAGCAATAGAAACTATGAGAAACTAAACAAAGAAAATGCAAATCAATCTATTATGACGGAAAGTGGATCAGTGGTTCTCTGGGAATGAGGGTTACTGGGAGGGGTAGGAGGGGCACAAGGAAACTTTTGGAGGCCATGGGTGCGTTCATTACCTTGGTGGTGGTGATGGTCTCATGTGTTTACGTATGTCGAAACAAAATTGTATGCCTTGAACATATGCAGTTGATTTTATGACAATCATACCTCTGTAAATTGTTTTACAAAACAGGTTTCCAAAGGCTATGCAGCTAATAAACTGCAGTCTGGCTCCAGATGCTAAATCTTTAAGCACTACTTTATACCACAAGGTAGATATTATCATTCCCATTTTATAGATGAAAGAGACAAAGAGATGATGTGACTTCTCCAAGGTCATGCAGCTGGTAAGTGACAGAAGTAGAATTTAGACCCATGTCTGTTTTACTCAAACTCAAGTACTCTTTCTGTCCCATTCTCTCCATTTTTTGGTGTTTATTTGAAGTCTGTAGACACCATGCACATAGCCTCTGCTCTCCCCCCCTCCTCACCCCGGGGGACGCTGGGTCACCTCCTCCTCACTTAACACCTCTTCCTCCAGATACAAAGTCCCCCTCCCCCAGACTCCCAGTCCTCACCCATGGATCATTACTCAGCTGCTTATCTTCTCTACCTGGAAACACAGGAACAAATCAATTTGTAAATGCCTAGGAGAGACCAGGCTCTGAGTAATTGCCAATGCATCTTTGTGAAAGCAAGAGCTTGCTGGGCACTTGGAAAGCAGCCCCCCAACCTGTTTTAAAGAAATAGGCACTCTGAATCAAGACAAATAGACCAGCATGCATGAAGCACTTAGCATCTAGAGAATCCTTTCTCCTCTCTCGTGTCTTTACAACAACTCAGTAAGCTCTGTTTGCTTACTCCCCACTCCTTTTTTTCAGGTGAGGCAACTAATGGTGAAATTGCTTATAAGGCATGGAAAGACATAAGTAGCTAAGCTTGCACTGAAATTCATCCTTGCTGGAGGAGGGACTTTGCTTTGAATTTTAGATCTTATTAAGGTCATGGCAGAGTGAACATATGACTATTTTTTTTCAATATATGCATGAAGTTTATATCGTCACAGCTGTTTAAAAAACAAACAAACAAACCTCCAACCACCTGGTTCCTGGAGTGGGATGGAACGTTCTGTTCCAAGTGGGGGTTTCCAACAGATGGCTGCTATCAAGAATTACACTAAGGAGACTCTGCATGGAGCGGGGGGCCCACCCTAACAACTTCTGAGGGCCCTTCCCAATCTGGTGGTCTCTGAATTACAAAGGTGCTACGGTTCACACTTAGAACATGAGTGCTATTTATATGTGAGGCTAAGTGTAAAAAGGACTGTCTGCCTATGGCCTGCTCTGTCCCCTGTTCTGACTAATTCAGCATTTCTCAACCACTGGACTGTCTCTGTGTGTGTAATGCAGTGCTTTAATCATTATGTAAAAAAATCTTTTTTTTTTGTAGTAACTGAGAAAAGATGCCATTGCCTATTGTTGGCTGGATGGAAGGTTGAGTGGTTACGAGATGCGGGGCAGAGCAGGGCATGCCTCTCCCTGAACTCCAAGGACACATCTCATGTACATCTGAATTCTGTGAACTACAAATGTTGTGATATAAAACATATTAATTAAGCTTTCATTCTGTAGGCAAAATTTGAAATAATGCAAATTCCCCTAAATTGGAAAAAAAGAGTGCATCATGTAAAGAATGGTTTCCAAACTGGAAGGAGACTGGGATGAGTTGTATTCTGGGTTTATGCTATTGATTCATGGCCCTCTGTAGCAGGTACAGATCCTGACCATTCTCCTTGGCCAGGATCTGTCTTGAATCACGTACTAGCATCAGGAACAATGTCCCTTGCATTGTCCTCTTAAAAGGTAAGAAGCAACATTAAGCCAGCTCTGATGAGGTGTGTATTTTCTGGAATGTGAGGGAAACTTGGTCTCCAGAGCAGCTTGGTCCAATGGAAATATACTGTGAACTGCATACATAATTTTATTGATAACTTTTCTAGTAGCCATATTAAAAGCATTTAAAAGAAACAGGTGAGATTAATTTTATAATACATTTTATTTAACTCCATACATCCAGAATGTTATCTTAACATGTAATCAATAGAAAAAATGATTTTTGAGATGTTTTACATTCTCTCTTTGGTACTAAATTTTCAAAATCATGTGTGTATTTTATAGTTGTAGCACATCTCAATTCAGAATGGCCACATTTCAAATGCTCAGTAGGCACATGTATCTAATGACTACTGTATTGAGGGCTGGGGTCAGAGCACTAAAGAAGTTTACTTGGTGAGGGACATAGTTGCAGGGATGGTTCCTTTCAGAAAACAGTGTAACTGCCTCCCTTAATGATGCTCTAAAATGTTCTCTGACTCTGACTGTAATTACTGCTCCCTTTATCTTATGAGGTCTTTTAATCATGCCAAGCGGCCTGCCTCAAACTCCAGTATTCAAAGGCATCTTCTCACACGAGAAGACTGAGAACCACTGGGTATAATATTGGACAAGCCACAAGTCAGTTAACTACTTTTTACGATAAACTCCCCATCTGTAGAATAATGATAGGCAGGAATACCAAGAAGACAAAATGAGGCAGCTGATGTGAGTGGTATAATTTAATTTTTATTATAGATGGTTAAAGTTCTATTCCTTGGCTATATTGCTGCATTTATGTCCATGTATAATTTTATATTTCACCCTACCTTCGAAGCAGGTATTTGAACTTCAAGCAAAAACAAACCTAAACAAACAAACAAACAAAACCCCACGTGAACTATGTGTCTTTATTGAAACTCTAACAAACCAAATCCAATTTTTAAAAAAAAGCTTAACTGAAAATTAAACCAATCTCCCCAAAACAACAACAATAAAACAAATAAGACCCAGTGAGTCACTTCCAGGTAGTCTGATATATTTTTGGTCTTTCCTGTTTGCTGCCCAACCCCAGTCACAGAGCCCAGTCCAGGTTTGCTACATCTATTACAAGGCTGCTCTAAGGCATGAGACACCAATACATGTGGCTCTGGGGAGGCACTAAAGTATCAGCCAAATGATCATTTTTTTCTTATGATATGATGTAAATGCAACAAGGCTTGTTTGTTGATTTTATAGAATGTGCAAAAGAGGAATCATTTCAGAGGAGCTTCCAAGCTTCCAGGACAAGGCAGTCTGTTCCCAGTCAATTATCACAACATGTCCAGGTACCCTGATTGAGAACTTGCTTAAAGGAAATTGCCCTGAATGAGAATCCATTCTGTAGCCTGCTCCACTCTGTCCTGCTCAGAATCAGATTATTTTCCTTCTGTTTGAATGATAGGTTATTATTATGTACCTGAGAAAAGATTTGAGGCTACTGAATGTGGGTGTCGTGCAGTATTTCACTCAGTGCAGTTTAATGAAGACCAACCAGAATAGCTATGTTTAATCTTCTTTGCTTAAACAACCAATAGCACGTCCAAGTTCTAAGTTCTACAGAACTAGTCTACTGAGCTCCCGTGGAAAATCCATGGACTTTGGAGGGGGGCATACCTGCTATATATCCTAGTTTTCCTCCTTATACTGTATCTTGGTTTTTCCATCAGTAAACTAGAGGTAACGCTGACTACCCAACAAGAAATAAAATGAGGTCACATAAGTAACTTCTTGGCACATGGAAGATGCTCGATAAATACTTTCCCTTTCCAGTTGCCAAGCCAGAATTCTTCTCTCAAACTGATCTTTCAATTAATTGCTGGACGTTTTTCAACTAGAACGGCAGGTGATGAATTTGTGGACCCTATATAAATCATGATCAACTTTATTACAGCAACCTGAGAAAGGCTTCCCACAGGCGGGGAGCCAATAATCACTGCCAAACTAGAGGATTTTTCTGCTCTTGTCCCTAAATTAGTGGTTAGGTACTATCAGCTCCTATGACTGTGATGTCAGTCTGTTCTTATAAGGAGAGCAATCAATCAGAAAATAATGAGTAATTAATGGGAGCTGTATGTGAAGATGTGTGTGTATTACTGTTTAATTCCTTGGAATAAAAATTCTAGAAGTAAAACAGTTGGTTAGCAGAGCCGGCACATTTAAAAGACTTTTAGAACATATTGCCAAAATGAGCTCAGGAATATTCCACCAGCAGTGGAGGAAAGTGTTCCTTTTCTCACAACCTCATTAAAACCAAGTATTGCCATTTTTCACGTTTACTAATATGAAACATGAAATGGTATAATGTTTCATGTGTAAGGCTTTATTGGATTTTTCCCCATATGTTTATTGGCCATTTGTGTTTATTTTGTGCTCATGTTTTTAGCCTCATGTTCTTTGGAGGTTAAGTTTTTCCTTATTGGTTCATAAAAGATCTTTGTAATATAGATATATTAACTCTTTATCATATATATAACAACTGTTTTTCCCCCGTGCATTATTTGACTTTTAAGATTTATTATTCTGTCTTTCAAAATGTCTGCAAAGTAATGAGCAACCACTTATCCATCCAACAAACATTTGCTGTGCCAGGCATTGGCATTAGAAAAGGAAAAAAAAAAAAGCTCAAATCTCTGCCCTCTGAGAGATCATAATCTTGAGGGGAACAGACATTTTCTTTAAAGTGCCATCAACCCAGTGTAATAGTTGCTATAGCCAAGGGAAGCACTAGCGTCTTCACGGGAGCAGAGTAAGGGCATTCTAACCCAGTTGGGAGAGGAGGAGGGGAATGAGGGAAGGCTTCATGGAGGTGGTGACATTAGAACCTAGTCTCAATTAGATACAGCAAGGAGGCCCTTCCAGGAGAAGGAAAGAGCATAGGCAAAGGTTCCAAGGCATTGAAGAGCCTTGATCTTTTCAGAGATTCCAAATAATTCAGTGACTAAAGCACGTGATATAACAGAATAAGGGGAGACTCATTCAAGCAGAGAGATTTGACAGCAGCAAAGGTGGACAAGTACATAAGGGCCAGGTCATGAAGCTCTCTGGACTTCAGGATGAGGAGCTTGAACGTCATCCTGAGGAGCACGGGTTGCCACTGAAAGGTTCTGGGCCGGGAAGGGGCGAGGTCAGAGTTAGGTATACATGTGAAGGCATAGACTAGAAGCAAAAATCCAGGTAGCTGTGGAAACAAACCAAGCTAAGAAGGAAACTTGGTTTTTAATGGGGCAGGCAACTCTGCAATTTTCTCTGGGATAAGTTGATGTTGGACCTCTTTACATGCATAAGCCTCTCCTGGAAAATTTAGCTGCTTTTGCTGTTAGCCTGGAATCGGAAACAAGAGGCACAAGAGGAAGACTCATAAACCAGGGAAGTTGCAGCCCTGGTTCCTGGGATTGCCCATAGCAAGGAGGCAAGAAGAAGGGGTGACAAGGAGGCTGAAGTCTGTATTTCTGTTGGCTTCCACGCACCAGGCTCTTTCCAAGCACATTCTGTATACAAAGCCACAGAGAGGAATAAGTTATGGTCCCTGCATGCAATACAGGGATAAGATAAGCATGAAGGAGAAGATCAAAGTTGGCCTAAGCTTCCTGTCATACAATAAAAATCATACAATTAGAGTCTAAGAAGTAGGAAAAGCATCAAGGGACTTTTAGAGGCTGGCCCTAAATGGCTGTGTCACATTTCACTGTAAGAGGGATGGGAGAGAAACTAAACATTTCGGGCAAAGGATATGACTTTTCAGCTTGAAAGAAGTATTCCAAAGTAAGCCTGGGAAAGAAAGTGGAGCCAAGCTAGTAGTGGGAAGTCACCAACGGTTTTGACTAGGGAGCACTAGAGAGGTGGTTGAGGAGGATGACCTTGAAAGCACATATGGATAGACTGGGAACCAAGGGACTAGTTGCGACATTTAGGCTGCTCTGAGTGGTAGCAGTGGGGATGGAGAGGAGGGAGAAATTGCAGGATAGTATAGTGCAAGGGACCTAAGGGATTTGGGTCTGGGTAAAGGTGATGCTCTTTACAGAGTCAGCTTAAGGAATTAGAGAGCTGCTCCTGGAATCCAAGGTCAGATTGCTCTTGGAATTCAAACTGTGAGACATCTGAACTAGCAGGGCCCTTAGAGGTCATTGTGATAGACTGTATATGGCTGCAAATTCTTTGACATTCCATTTATTTATTGTTTGTTTGTTTGTTTGTTTAAAGCTCTTTATTGGAATATAATTGCTTTACACTCTTGCACCAGCTTTTGAGGTACACCAAAGTAAATCAGCTGTATTTATACGTATATCCCCATATCCCCTTCCTCCTGCAACTCCCCCCCCACCCCATCCTGGCCCTCTAAGGCATCTCCTGTCATCAAGTTGATCTCCTTTTGTTATATAGCAACTTCCCACTAGCTATCTATTTTACAGTTGGTAGTGTAAATATGTCTATGCTACTCTCTCACTTCGTCCCAGCTTCCCCTTTGCCCCCCACCCCAGCCCCGTGTCCTCAAGTCCATTCTCTACGTTTGTATCTCCACTCTTGCCCTGTCACTGGGTTCATCAGTACCGTTGCTTCAGATTCCATATATATGTGTTAACATATGGTATTTGTTTTTCTCTTTCTGGCTTACTTCACTCTGTATGACAGTCACTAGGTCTATCCACCTCATTACATATGGTTCAATTTCATTCCTTTTTATACCTGAGTAATATTCCATTGTATATGTGCCACATCTTCTTTATCCATTCATCTGTTGATGGACATTTAGGTTGCTTCCATGTCCTGGCTATTGTAAAGAGTGCTGCAATGAACATTATGGTACATGTTTCTTTTTGGATTATGGTTTTCTCTGAGTATATGCCCAGGAGTGGGATTACTGGGTCATAAGGTAGTTCCATTTTTTAGTTTTTTAAGGAATCTCCAAACTGTTTTCCATAGTGGCTGTACCAACTTACATTCCCACCAACAGTGCAGGAGAGTTTCCTTTCTTCCACACCCTCTCCAACATTTGTTGTTTCTGGATGTTTTGATGATGGCCATTCTGACTGGTGTGAGATGATACCTCATTGTGGCTTTGACTTGCACTTCTCTGATGATTAGTGATGTTGAGCATCTTTTCATGTGTTAGCCATCTGTATGCCTTCTTTGGAGAAATGTCTATTTAGGTCTTCCTCCCATTTGTAGATTGGGTTATTTGCTTTTTTGATATTAAGCTGCATGAGCTGCTTCTATATTTTGGAGATTAATCCTTTGTCCATTGCTTCATTGGCAAGTATTTTCTCCCATTCTGAGGGTTGCCTTCTAGTCTTGTTTATGGTTTCTTTCGCTGTGCAAAAGCTTTTAAGTTTCATTAGGTCCCATTTGTTTATTCTTGATTTTATTTCCATGATTCTAGGAGGTGGGTCAAAAAGGATCTTGCTTTGATGTATGTCATAGAGTGTTCTGCCTATGGTTTCCTCTAGGAGTTTTATAGTGTCTGGCCTTACGTTTAGGTCTTGAATCCATTTTGAGTTTATTTTTGTTTATGATGTTAAGAAGTGTTCTAATTTCATTCTTTTACATGTAGCTGTCCAATTTTCCCAGCACCACTTATTGAAGAGGCTGTCTTTTTTCCATTGTATTTTCTTGCCTCCTTTTGTCAAAGATAAGCTGCCCATATGTGCTTGGGTTTATCTCTGCGTTCTCTATTCTGTTTCATTGGTCTAACTTTCTATTTTTGTGCCATGACATTCCTTTTATTGAGAGGTGGTAACTAGGTTTTCTCTGCTTGAATCTGAGTGCTCTCTGTGACTGCTTGACCAATAACAGCATATGCACTGTGCCAGTTTTTGGACTCAGATATTGAGACACTGAGAGCTTCCACTCCTCATCTGTTGCAATACTTACTCTTAGAACACAGCTACCATACTGCAGGGAAGCACAAGCAGCCCCGTGCAAAAGCCTGCATGAAGAAATATCATTCTTTTCTTTAAAAAACAAAACTGTGAGATGATAAATGTTAATTAAACTTATTCCGGTAGTCATTTCATGATATCTATAAGTCAATGATTATGCTGTACACTTTAAATTATACAGTGCTATATTTCAATTATATCTCAATAAAACCAGGGAAGAAACATATCAAGTCCCTGGCCAATGGCCCCAGACGAGTTCCCAGCTGACAGTTAGCACCAACTTGTCCACCACGTGAGTGAATCATCTTGAAAGTAGATCCTCCAGCCTCAGCTGAGTTTTCCCAAATGATGCTGCCTGGAGCAGAGATAAGCCGTACCTGACAAGTCTCCCAAATTGCAGATTCGTGGGCAAAATAACGGATTCCTGTTGTCTTAAGCTGCTGTATTTCCAAGTGGCCTGTCACACAGCAATAGATAAAGAGAACAATCAACTACTAGAGGAGTGGCAAACTCTGACTAGACAACCACATCTGGGCCATCACCTGTTCTCGTAAATAAAATGTTATTGAAACACAGCAATGCCCATTTGTTCACGTATTATCTGTGTGCTTTCATGCTGCAAGGGCAGAGTTGAGTGATTGTGACAGAGACCCTATGGCCCACAAAACCTAAAATATTTACTCTCTGGCCCTCTATGGTGAAAGTTTGCCGACCCCTCAACTAGTATATTAGAAAGAGACCCGAGGGGAAGAAGGCACTGTTCAAAATCAACATACAAGTTAGGGACAGAATCAGGACAAAAACTCAGTAGTTTCTAATCTGACTTCTGTGCCTGTTCCATCATTCTACTTAGATTTATTAAGTACCTACTAAGTCTTCAAGCTGCTGGTGTCAAGATGATAGGGGTCACAGCTGCTCCCCCAAAGCATATAACCAGCAGGTAAAGAAATATCCACCTAGAGAAATCGATGGTAGAAGTGAGCACACATTGCAGAGTAAAGCACTTTTCATTCCAGCTGTGGTGATCAGAAAGCTCTCCTGAGTGCCTTCTCAGCATCTGTCGTCCCCTTCTTCCAATGGCGGCACCCGAATTTCCCCTTAAGATGCCATTACCATCCTGTCATTTCATGTGGTTTGAGTGGGGCTGACCTTGCCTTTTGGCTCCAGGCCTGGCCACCATGCTTTGCTCTGCACTGGGAATCCAGGTGACACTCCTCGCAATGAGATTCCATCCTCAGACCTGTGCTGGATCTTTTAGACAGAGAGGAATTCTTTCCCTGGAGTGGCTAAGCTGGTGGCCTGGACCATATTGGAAACCATCTCTGTCACCACAATGGGAGGGCCTGGCCCCCATAGAGGAAAGCAGAACCAGAAGCTGTAGAAAGGTTCCTTCTGACATTGAATCAGATATAATTTAGGGCTTTAGTGTGTATGATAATAAATTTCCTTTTTTCTTAAACCACATAGAGTGTGTCATTGTAACTAAACAATTCCAGTCAGTGTCTTTTTTTCCCTAGGCAACCACCACCCAGCACATGTCTGAACCCTTCCCTTCCCCACCCCATCTCAGCTGCCGGCTATCTGCATCCCCATCTTCCATCTAGGAATGCAAATTTCAGAAACCAATGGTGCCAAGGGCATGTCTGAGAGGAGCAGTGCCAAATCTGATAATGAATTCCTGCACCCTGAGCCATTCGGCGGTTATTCAAAAACCCATTCAATGTTTTTCTCCAGTTATAATAAGTACACTGTTCTTGGTATTGTGTCTGTCACCAGCTCAGTGATAGTGATATTTCCACGCAGGAGCTTTGCAGACTCGTGTCTCTGGAAATGCTGCTTCTCAGAGGAGACTGGCAGCCCAGTGCAACAGCTGTGTGTGACAGAACGTGCTCTGTCCAAGCAGCTGGCTGCCAGAGAGCCGCTGACCAGGGAGGACCTGCTGAAGTCTGGACCCTATTGTTTTCAGAGATTCCTGGCTTCAGAAGCCTTTTTCTTTCCCTTTGAAGTGGAGACTGCCTCCTGGAATTGGCATTTCCCATGTGGGCAGCGGGGCAGCTGGGACAAGGTGCTTAGCAGCACAGCACACTTTCTGCTTCAGAATTTCCTGGAGAGCTTTCTGAAAGTCGCAGTTCCAGTCCTTATTCCCTGCAAGATTCTGAGTCAGTAGGACTGGGAGCAATCCTGATATTTACCGAGCTCTCCAATTCTAAAGGGCAGCCTTGTTGGATAATCATGAGTATATAAGATGTCCAGAGGCCCGGGTCCCTCTGTTTCCTCTTTGGGGGCCTCTTCTCCCAGATTTTAAGGCCCCTCACTGGAACCTTTCCCGAGGAACCTTTGTGCAATCAGATGCTGTTGGGAGCAATAGTAGAAATAAATGATGTAGTGCAACCCTGTAACCTCCAGCTGAGAACCAGAGAGGTCAAATGAATTTCCCAAGATCACACAGCAAGTCCAGGAATTAACCAGAGTGCAAACCAGGGAGGCTGAACAGAGAAAGCTGTCCTGGACCTGGTCTCACACACTGAATTATGGGTGGGGTGCTATCTTCCAATTAGCACACTCAGCCTCCCAAAGCCGACTCAGCAGCCTTCTCTCCATCCTGATAAATGAAAAGAAGCTGCCCACTGAGGGGGTGGGGAGGAGAGGGGCTTCTCTTGGTTCCCCACTCCCGAGCACAAGCTTTGGGCTCTGCAGAGGCTGCTTGGAATGTAACAGGTATCTCACCAGCATCTATAAGTAAACTTCCTTTCCCTCTTCCAGGCTGGGGTGACTCTGTACTGTGGATACCCCCTCTACCTCCACCCCTCCTCCTTTCCTCAGCCCCTCCTCCCAGTGCTCCGTACACCCATACAACCACTCACTTAGAATCAGCTCTTTCCAGGCCAGTGTGTCAGCAAGAGTGAGTGATGGAGACCACAGACCATTGTTCAGGGGAGGATGCTAGTGAGTCAGCGTGAGAGACTCTTTCCAGGCTGTGCTGGAAGGCGCATAATGACACCTTTGCACTGGCTTCCTAAAAATAGAACAGATGGGGAAGGCGACAATCTGCAGAGAAGGCCGAGGAATTGGGTGCCCTGGATGCTCTGATCAGTTAGGTTGTAATTCACCGTAGGATGCTGGCTCCTGGTTTGTCCTCTAGTAATTGAAGAGTGTCATTTCAGGCCATTTGAGGTGGGACTTTAAAGTCTTTGAGGGGTTGCAGAAACTTTCAGGATGTGATATAAACCAAGGGCACTCCATACCCAAGATTCATAAACACATTTATGCAAAATGTACAGTTTCAGGGTTCATGGAATCCCCTGACACGCAGTCATGGGCTCTTGGAAAAGAATTCCTGATCTATAGGCTCTATTATTCATTAAGTCTATGAAATATATTTCTTCCAAATTTTCCCCCTTCCTGCTTTCCTTGAAAAAACCAAATCTTTTCTTCTTTTTTGTTGTCACTTATTCACAAAACATTTATCGAGTGCTCTCCAGCTCATGGGGGGACTTTCGGCATTCCTGGGAATGGGGAGAGAGGAGGGCTTCCCCTTGTAATTTCCGCAAGAAGGGCCCGGGTATTGGAAATGCAGATGCACTGAGAAGCTGACAGCCAAGGGTAAAGAGATGGTCCAGGTTGGCTGGCTTCAGAGCCCAAAAAGCCATTCTCCACTCTCAACCCCCTCCCCTGGGATGTTATAAGGGCAGAGATCCCTCCCCCAGCCCTAGGAAGAGTCAGAGTTTGTCTAAGGAAGCCCTGGCAATCCCATCCCTCTTTGTGAGGGTTTCTGGCCCCAGTGCTGGCCAAAGTGACCTGAGGGGACATCTCCTTGGGGCCCTCAATCCCTAGAGAAAAGATAGTTTCAGAAGGGGAAGACTTTTTGCCCATGACCCTTCTTTCTCCTTTGGGAGCTTGATATGAGGATTTATGCCTAATTGCTATGACCATCTTGTGACCTTGAGATGACAAGAGTGAAAATGAAAAAAACTAACAGCTTAGGAAGGAGGAACCAAAATGTGAGAAGAGAATGGGCTCTTGAAAGATCTCATTGGACCTCTGACTGGCCCTGGATCCTTGGACCCCTAGTCTTCTTATGAAGTGAGATAATGAGTGTCTGCTTTATTTAAGCCACTGCTGGGTGAGTTTTCTGTCATTGTAGCCAAAAACATTCCTAAGTGAGCATTCCTGGGGTCTCCAGCGAGGGGTATGAACCTGGTCAACCACCAAGTCTCAGTGAAGGAAGTGATCAACTCTAGTTGGAGGTGAAGGAGGGGATTAAGGAAGACTTGAAGTAAGTGGAGGCCTTGGGTCAGGTCGAAAATGATGGCTTCTCTTTTCTTTTTTCTTGGATTAGATTGAAATGACCAGTGCCAGATGAAGAGGTGTATAAGTGAGGTCCTGAAGGGTCCAGAGTGCAGTAGCCTCTGTCCCCATGGAGATGGGATGAGCTACCCTTTCAGTGCATAGGTGTGTTCACTAACAGGGAAGCTCTCCAAACCCCACTGTTTAGGGTTTTAATGGAAGTTTCATTATGTAGCCATGATTGATGAATCATTGCCCATTGGTGATTGAACTCAATCAGCAGCCCCTCTCGCCTCCCCTGAGATGAAGTGAGACTGAAAATTCTGATCCTATAATCACAGGATTGGTTCCTCTAGGGATCATTCTCTATTCTAGGCTAAGGACCCACCAAGAGTCACCTTAACATAAACTCAGGTATGGCTCAAAAAGGCTCATTATGAATAACAAAAGATGCTCCTATCACTTAGAAAATTCCAAGGGTTTTAGAATCCTTTCATTTTATAATTTTTTTAAATAATTTTATTTATTTATTTATTTGCTGCATTGGATCTTCGCTGCTGATTGGGCTTTCTCTAGTTGCATCAAGCAGGGGCTACCTTTCATTGTGGTGCTCAGGCTTCTCATTGTGGTGGCTTCTCTTGTTATGGAGCATGGGCTCTAGGCTCATGGGCTTCAGTAGTTGCAGCACGTGGGCTCAGTAGTTGTGGCTCTCAGGCTTAGTTGCTCCTTGGCCTATGGGATCCTCCTGGACCAGGGCTTGAACCCGTGTCCCCTGAATTGGCAGGTGGACTCTTAACCACTGTGCCACCAGGGAAGTCCTAGAATCCTTTTAAAATCTAGAATCACCATGCCAGGAACCAGGGACAAAAACCAAATATGTATTTGTTATTACACCACAGGCTTTTTCACCAAATATTTATTAAGGAGTCTCAACTCTTGGAATATAGATAGGGTGAGCAGGACCCTTTTGAGAATAAAGGGGGCACTTTAACCAAGACTCTCCTGGGTACACTGGGATGTGTGGTCACCTTAATACAGAAACAGCTTTAATTCTCCCAGTAGATGCTTCAATGGCCACATACCTCTTCTTCCCCTCCTCTCTCCTCTTTTCTATTGAATAGTGGCCCCATTATGTCATTTTGGTGAGAACCTTTAATTTTACTTTCACTTTGAGTCAAAGTTCTGCATGCTACCCTGGACTCTGAAGGTGCAGGGATGTTGGATCCCTTGAGCCCTCAGAGTAGCCTGGGTGGGGCCCAGGGCAGTCAGAGCTCCTGGCCAGTTGCTTTGGGCCTGGAGTGTTCAATACACAGCATCTTTTTCTAGGAGATTTGGAAACACTTTTTTAGGTTATTAGTAGAGTCTCATTTTGGGCTTTAAGACACAGTCTTGTTCGTTTAATGAACTCACTCCAATTCCAAGTGCAATTAAAAACTCTTTTTCCTCCTCTTTCCTGTGCAAGTTAAGAACAGGAGCTCCTTCTGAGCAGACAGAACCACATGCTTGGCAAGCAGAGCAAGATTTGGATCCCAGCCCTGCTCCCCACCTCTGCTGGTACCTCTGTGCTGGACACAAACCTTCATGGCGCGGTGGCGCAGAACCCTGCAGAACACGCATTGCAGAGACCAGCGATCCCGGACTTGTGCAAGGCCATTGCTCAGGGTGCTTTCTCTCCAAAGAGGCGCCTCAGGCCCCATTGCTGACACAGTCAGCTCTTCAGCTCTGCTATTACATGAGTATATTATGCGCTCCTGAGAATCACCGTGCTTTGTCAAACCATGCAATTACAAGCCACAGGGCTTATGGGGAAAATGGGCTAAGGGCACAACCCTGGAAAATGCTTTCAGTGATGCATTTTTTAACAAAAGGTAGAAACAGAATAAAAATAGGGCCATAGTCTTGCACATATTAAATGGTTAAGAAATACATAACTACCGTGATACATATGGCACCTTTCATTGAGAAAGAACTGAAGTTTGCTTGTGGAAGTAGGGGAGGGGTTACAGCTTGTGAGTTATGGTGAAATGGTGGGAGAAGGTTGTTTGAAATCTGAGAGCCAGCTGTGACACCAGATGGGGGTAGGTGCTCCTCATACCGCACATGGAGAACCCAGGGAGCTGCAGGGGTTTGAAGAGCCTGCGTTTGTGTGTGTTTGCATATTCTTAGTGACCATGCTGAATTGAACTGGAGTCCTGTAATCCTGGAAAACAGCGATGGCTAAAGAAACCCCTTCACCTTTTTGTGTCCCAGAAGCAGGCAAAACCCCCCACATTTCCCATGTAACTTAGATAAGTCTCTGGATGACCCCTTTATTAACCTAAGACAAGCCCAGACACAGATCCTCCAAATGCCCATTCATGCTGAAAGCTCAGCTGCTCTGTACACCGGTGCTGAGTCAAATCTTGGAGACAGAGTTTTGGGTGAAGTAGAAAAGGAGAGCTTTATTACTTTGCCAGGCAAAGGGGGAACATAGCAGGCTAGTGCCTCAAGAACTGTGCCCCCCTCCCTGGGGAATAGGGAGAGGTCTTATAGTCGGGGCTCGTGGTCAGGGGTAGGTGATAAGGATCGAGGCAGCAACAGTCTTGTATTCTTCTGATGGGTGGGTGGTGAGGTAAGGAGGAGTCAGCATCATCCACCTTCAAGTCCAACTGGTCTGGGGTCTGCATGCTTGTGGGCAGCGTACCATCGTTAATCGTTAACTTCTATCTGGAAGGGCTTTCAGTATCTGCAGAATAGCTCAAAGATATTAGTGTATGTATCCATTGTTGGGGGAACAAGACTTTGCCCCAAGGCTGCTCCTGATTGTTTCTCCCTGGTCTCATATCCCCTCCCTTCCCTGATTAACAACTGCTTGAATCTGCCCATTGGAACCCAGGGAAGGTCCTGGAGGCTGAATGAAGGCTGTTTCCTATCATCAAAGAAATAGGAGACACAGAAAGGCTTTGTGCCCAGGAGCTCCACAGGGCCTTCCCAGTATCATGATTCTTTGCCTTGTAGATGAGTAGCTGAATTGTTTTGTCCCACTGATCAATCAGAACAAAATTCTGGTCAGCTACACTTTGGTTTAAGACTCTCTCCTTCCCCCAGGCCTCAGAGCTTTGGCTCACTGTGAACCTGAGCCAGCATCCAGTCCCCACCCCCTGAGGGTCCTCCTGAGAGTGGGCTGACATTCTCTGAGTTACTCTTGTTCAATCCATCATACCAATCTCTCCTCCTTCTCTCCATAGCCGGTTCTTTCTGGCTTTGATTACTTCTCTCCATAAAAGAAAACCTCTCGGTCTAAACCTTGAGAGAGTACGGATCTTATGGTGGATGTTTCTCCCCATTGCAACTGTACCTCGTCCCCTTCCCCTCCTTGCAATAAACCATTCAAATAAAGTCTCTCCTTGCTTCGGTCCAGATTTGTTTTTTTATTTTGCTACTGCAGTGTTGGGTCAGAAGGGTAGTTTTCTGCTTTCACCTAGTGTTTCTTGTGGATGATTTAAAAATTTGCATTACACTCAAGTACATTACACTCTGATAAGTCAGTTGCATGGGGACAAATTCACACCTTCAAAACAAGCATTAAACAGAACTGGCTGTAGATGTCTGGCCTAGACATTCTGAATCTCAGTGGTAGACACGGCTTATCCATATGACAGTTACCTGATAGTCCTCTTAGACTCCTTGGAAAGGGAGATGCTGGGTTCATATTTTGGTAACATTTTGGAGCCTTTGCAAAAATCCACAACATTTCAATCTTCTCCTATCCTTATCTTTATATCCGAGCAAAGCCTTTCTTCACCGGGCTTCCTCTTAGAATTGACCTCACATTCTTAAAAATTATACAATTTCAATGAAGAATGGATTTAAAACTCACTTTGTTCAATGCCTTCGTCTCACGAAGGAGGAAAATGATGTTGGTGAGTGCCTCAGGGCAGGGCCGGGGCAAGATTCTCATCTGAGACCCTCAGGCTTAGCTCAGGACCTGGTAGGATCAGGTACTTAGGAGGAATCAGATTTGTAAATGAATTACAAACCCGAAGTGGAGGTGGAGTGAAAGTCAGTGGAGGAGGGGCTCTGACTTGGTGGTCTCTCAAGTCACACCAACTGGCTGAAGGTTACTTTTCCTTCCAAAGCCAACCAATAGCTGTTCTCAGTTTTACCCTCTAGATGTTCCCTAAGCCACCAAAGATATAGAGGCAGCTTCGGGCTCAGGGAAGACTGAATTGAACCTTTTTGATTTTTCCTGCTTGATTATTTTTGCCCATATCAGAGTAGATGATGTGGATTATAAATGGTCAGACCACATATTCTAAAATGTGACTCCTCTGAGAGTTTTTAATCTCTTCAAGACACAGACAAGCACAGCAGGAAAAATGAAAATATCTCAGCTTCATTAGAAGAAATGTATGAGCTTGCCTAGGGTCGCCATGGTGACCAAAAGACAGGAACTATTTGTAGATGCCAGTACCTGTCGATGATCTCAGGTGAGGGACTGAGCTACATTTATTGATCACAACCTAAGTCCCACGTTGCCTAGCACATATTCCTTTATTTAATCCTTACAAACTTCTGTGAGGTGGTTAGTCTTTTCCCACTTAGAACTGAGGAAACGGAGGCTCAGAGGTGCTAAACTGTATTTGCTTAAGACCCGATCTGAACTCAAGTCTGACCCTGAAGCCTCTGTGAGTTGGACTTTTTAAGACTGTGCTTAGGTTGACTTAGTGGTGGAAGTTGTGATAAAACTGCACAGAAGGAGTTCCCAGGTGGCCTTGTGGTTAGCATTCCAGGCTTTCACTGCCATGGCCTGGGTTCAATCCCTAGTTGGGGAACTGAGATCCTGCAAGCTACTTGATGTGGCCAAAAAAAAAAAAATACTGCACAGAGGTATACACATGCCCAGGGAAGTGCATTGTGGGTGTGCCAGGATCCAGCTCATCTATTGCTGTTTTCTTTTCTACTTTAGTTTCTTTCTTCTCTGCTCCCTGAGAAAAGGAATCAGGTTGCTTTGCTTAATCATAACCATGCAGAGGGTGGAGTTCTGGCCCACCCTGGTTGGCTGTCTTGGATCAAGGCTCAATCCTTGTCTAATCAGTTGAGCCTGGTGGTAAGTGTGGGTTCTCTGGGAAGCAGACCCCGAAGCATGGACTTGAGCACAAGTGTTTATGTGGAAGGTGCAGGGCCGACTGGTAGGAGAGGGCAGAAGTGATCCAAGAAAGGCGTGGTGCATTATTAAGCCGGTAGAGAGGAGAGTTAATTCCCTGGGGAAAACTCAGCACAAAGGATATGCCTCGGAATTTTCCCTCCCAAAAGTCGAGGGAACAGAGATAATATTTATACACCAACTCCCTAGTGTCACCGGTTGAGGGCTGCTCCTTGGGGAGTGCCCCTGGTCACTTTCAGCTGGATCTGTACCTGGGAAAAACAACCTTCCTCATTTCTGGGGGCGGAGGGTAGGGGAGGCCTTCAGGCTGAGAGAAGCAGATACTGGCAGCTGGAAATGGGCTGGAGTCCATTAAAAGCCCACAGGGAATTGGGTGTGGCAATGACAGCTTCTGCTACACCAGGGTTGCAGGGGTCACAGGAGGAAAATTACGGTGATGTTTTTGCAAGGATCTGCCTCTGGCCACTTGGTACATAAGTGAGCTAAGAGAGTGGCAGACACCCAGTGTGATATTGATGCTTCTTGTGGACAATGGCCTCTCACTCCTTTGAGAAGACCAAACTGTTTTTCCAACACAGTCTGTAATAATAACAGGCTAATGTTTCATGCATTAGCTCACTAATTCCTCTCAAATCCCTGCAGAGTAGGCACTATTATTTTCATTTTACAAAAGAGAAAACTGAGGCTAAGATAACAGAGACAATAATATCTATATGAGGAGATCTTTTTCAAAAGGTTGTTATAAGGGCTCAATGAAAGTTGTAATGATGCTAGTTTACCTAGAAGGTAATAGTATATTGTTTCTGGTGGGTTTATTTATCCTACAGTCCAGTGCCTCACAAGGTGCTTTGTACATAGAAGATGCTCAATGAATATGTTCAACTGCATTGAATCCACCCTTGCTACCTGGCACATAAGTGCCAAGATCATAGGTTCCACACCAAGAAGTTCTGGTTTATGAATGTATTTGTCTGAAAGAGCTTGTCAAAGACAAAATGCACAGAGGAATTAAGGGGATGCTTTTGTTCAGGCTATTGCAATAGGGAGAGCCATCCAAATGTGAGGATCAAAGGGTCTTGGCAGCGTGGCTTTATCTTAGACTTTTATAGGAAGGAGCAGATACCTTACAGGTGGGGTGATGTAGAATTGGAATTGTTCTGCAATCAGAGGAAGTCATAGCCAGTTGATTAGGAAGTGTTTATCTTTGTGTTTGGCTAGTTTCAGAGGGATAAACAATTCTAATCTTAATCACTCAGGAGACAAAGAAGGGTCATCTATGTTTGGTCTTGCCAGGTAAGTAAGGGAGTCATATGTGAATTTGTAGGAGTCATGACAACTGGTAACAGGGAGTCTTTTCTAAGTTATTTGGGGAAGAGTGGTTCTTTTAGGTACGTCATTTCCAGAAACACAAAAGAGTAAGGGATTTTGGAAAACAAAGGTTAAGGGGATTTGTGAACTGTTTGCTGTTTTCCAGGAGCATAGGACTCAGATAAAATTTAACATTGTCTATCTCAGTGACGAAATAAAATTCATGCTTTATGGCAAGACAAGAAAAATTTAAACATAAAATATTTCTCTGCCCATTTGGCCTCCTCTCTCCCCTTTAGTATGTATTGTACATCTGCATTAACCAGACCTCCTTAGGCGATAACACACCTTCTCCATCTTGTAAAGAGTCACAATGACCCACTACTCCATTACTTCTTAGGAGATAATGTTACTTCTTAATCTTATAAGGGATCATGATAACCCATTACTCGCATTGTACGTGCAGGTCTGGATTGTGTAAGCTGTTAGTATGTCATTTGGTGTATAACCCTTTTCCACAAAAATATATATAACTGTGCTTTGACCTCTAACTTGTGGAACAGTCTTCAGGGCTTTCTGAAAGACTGTCTCCTGGGTTCTAATTCTCAGGTTGGCTCAAAGAAAATTTTCTATTTCTTTCCACGATTGGCTATTAACTCATTTCTTATCAATATCATGAAAAAAGGATAAAAAATAATTATATTTGATTACATATTAAGTTCAATTTATTTAAAAAATGAAAACAAAACCCACTCATACACATGCATACAAATACAGCAAGAGCAATCTTTTCAGAAGACAAATACATCCCTGTCTCTATTATGCTGGATTCCCATTGCTTTTAAGATAAATGTTTAAGTTCTGAGCAAGGGCTCCTGGGTCCACCTGATCTGGCCTCATCTCAGACACTCTACCCCATCCCTCTGTGCACTCCAGCCTCATTGCTCTTTCTGGAATATTCCATGCTCTCTCTTGTCTTACAGGTCCTCTTGCTCAATTTGTGTTCTCTGCCTCAAAAGCTCTCCACCCTTCCTGCTCTCAGCCCAAGCCAGTATAGACTCCTCAAGCTTGGCCGCTTACCTCCTCCTTGATAGTCAGATCAGGTTCCTTTGTTAAAAATCCCTGAAAACCCCTCAACCACCAGAAGTTTAACAACCAGTTTGAAACTACTAGGACTTCCCTGGTGGCGCAGTGGTTAAGAATCCGCCTGCCAATGCAGGGAACATGGGTTCGAGCCCTGGTCCGGGAAGATCCCACATGCCGTGGAGCAACTAAGCCCGTGCACCACAACTACTGAGCCCATGTGCCACAACTACTGAAGCCCATGCACCTAGAAGCCTATGCTCTACAACAAGAGAGGCCACTACAATAAGCCTGCGCACCACAATGAAGAGTAGCCCCCACTCGCCACAACTAGAGAAAGCCTGTGTGCAGTAACAAAGACCCAATGCAGCCAATAAGTAAATAAATAAATAAATAAATAAATAAATCTTTAAAAAAAAAAACTACGTATCTTCATTTGACTGTTTTCTAGAATATGTAAAAAGTAATAAATAACTGTAATTCTATGCTTCCCTGTACAGTCAGAACAGATAGCTATGTACTTATGAGTAGTGAATACATTCTAAACTAAGTACACGTATTAACTAATTTAATCCTCATTATAGTCTATTATACTATTATTAACTTCATATGAACAACCTGAGGCTTACAGAGGTTTAAGAATTTTGCTGAAGGTCACCCAGCAAGTAAAGGGTTGAGATTTGAACCGTGGTCAGTTTTCTCAGCCCAAGCAATGAGAGACCCCACTTCCCTTAGTCATTGTTGACCTGAGGCCTGGAAAGATCAGTGTTGCTCCTTCACCTTGTTTCAGGCTTATGTCTGAACAGCCCCACCTCAGAATGGGCACATTCTTTTCCTACATTTGCTAATGCATTCCCTCATCAGGGAAACAAGGACTGGAATCCACTCTGTACTCTTCAGATAACTTTGCTAATCTCTGTTCTGACCTGGTGGCTCAAGACTTGAAGGCTTCCCTTGGAGGCAATTGCTTCACCCTCATTTCCTAGTTACTGAGGAACAGCTCCCCAGGGTACCCAAGTTCTGACAACAAACACCCACTCAGATAATCAGAAAATCCAAACCAGTCTGTATATTTCAGAGGACAGATTGTCTAGTGTTTCTTGCCTTTACACAATAAACTTTTGAAATGCTGTGAGGAAAAAAAAAATTCTGGAATTTGTAGATATTTAGATGCTTCGAGGAAGCTGGCTGTTAGAGAAACCCTGATGTGAAGGCTTTTGTTAAGTGGAGAAATGGATTTGTAAATCAAACAATTACCCCCTAGCCAGCTAAAAACAACAGCTTCCATTTCCTGGCACTTACTATAGACTAGAAACTGTGCAAATCGTCACATCCACCATCCCTCTTTTTCATAACAGTTTTATTGTAACATAATTCACATACTGTACCATTCAATTTGGTGTTTTAAATATATTCACGAGTGTGCAGCCATCATCCCATCTCATTCTAGAACATTTCCATCATCCCAAAAAAGAAATCCCATACCAGTCAGCAGCCACAATTCATTCCCTCTTCCCCAGCCGCATTAGCCTCTGTAGGGGAGCAAATCTTGCCACCCCAAAATGTCTCTTTGGTATGCAGATGAATTTGAACTGAAAATAATCAAGTCCCAAAAGACTCAGGAAGAAACTTTGACCTTCCCCCTAACTGCCTGAAGAATTTAAACAGAGGGCCTGCAGATAACATGGGCTAGGTATGGTGAAAGAAACTCTTAAGAGACCAGAGTGCACTCTGCATCCCACTGACTCAGCATGGCCCAGCAAACATTCATTCACCAAACATTTGCTTTTCCATCTCCATGTCAAATGCCTTCCTCCCCCTTTGAAGTTCCAAACCTCTACCCCCCATATCCTCTTTTGCTTGGCTGAAGATGGTATTTAAGGTGACAGTTTCAGCCATTTTGGTGAGTTACTCAGTTTTCCTGGGTCTCTCCATGTAAACACGTTATTAAATTTTGCTCGATTTTCTCCTGTTAATTTGTTTCATGTCAATGTAATTCTTAGACCAGCCAGAAGAACCTAGAAGGGAAGAGGAAATTTTCTTCCTCCCTAACAGCTGGCAATGAGAAAGGGATGCAATTTTAGTGACTGGACACTATTCACCCCAAAGCTACTGCTGTTAAGGGATCCTGGGACTGCTGACAAAACCTGGCAGAAGGTGAGAATCCTTACCACATCAGTCTGTCTCCCGGATCTCTGCCTTCAGGATCTGCTGGAAACGAGAATGGTAAGAGTTTTTCTCCTTTCTAAAATTGGATTAGCAGGAGGAAATATTTGTACGGCTAGCTCCTTGGACTCAGCAACTCTTTTAAGTTCGATTGAGTGCTCTTGGTTTGTTGATCTTTTTCTTCCCAGAGATGATCCCTGTTCCTCTTTGTTTCTGTCTTTTGTGTCCTTTGTTATAAGAAGGAAACCATTGGTCTGATTAGGTTTTCCTTTTGTCTTGCTCTGTGTCTTGAGAACTTGGCTCAAAAACCCATTGGAATACTCTCTCTGATCTCTGCCATCCGGAAGGTGCACACACTGGTGTGCATTTGGTAACCAGTCAAATAAACTGGAATTCCTAGCAGTCCCTTTGTCCAGCTGCACCACCTCTCAGGGGAGTTTGTCATTAAGAGGTCCCAGTCCATAAGGGGCCTTTGTCATCTCAACCTTCGTTGCTTTATTAACTGATGCAATAAAGGTCTTCACTTTTTAAGACTATTTCTGGACCTTTCTGGACCTTGCAAGGGCTGCATCCTTTGCACTCTTGTGTGAATGCCTCTTTCATCTTATTGGTTTGAGTCCCTATTAAGATCCTACTCATCAATGGTCAGAAGATGGATCCTTTAAATTGGAAAAACTTCTAAATTGGTAAGTTTTTTTGAGAGCTGTCACCATAAAAAGCTGTTTTATGGGTACCAATGAAAATTAAAAGGTGGATACAATATAACAGCTAAACTTAAGCATTCAAATAATAATAATAATAATAACAACAACAGTTTGGGAAACTTTATGGAGTCTGATTCATGTCTCAGCTTCCTCTCATGGGTCGTATGGATGCTAGTAAATACCTTAGGTATATTAACAAGAGAATGAAAAGAAGCTGAGAGGAAAGTCAAGCGATTCTTCCCAACAAGTTCTCTGGCCATATATGAGTTTATGCATGTCTCTCTCAAATACGACATTCCAGTCAAAGCCTTGGTTATATAACCAATGTTTCCAATTGTGTTATAAGGAGACCAGATTCTTAGTGAACAATAACAATATTGCCTGAAAATAAGAATATTCCCTAAGCGCTTCCAATTTCTAGAGGAATTAGGTAGGGAGAAAAAGATAAATGTTTCAATTCTGCTTACAAATGTATAATTTATTAAATTGCTGTAAGGCATAGTTGTCATGAGAGGAAATATTACCTTATGTCTGGGAAAAACAGTAATATTTCAGACAAAAAGTCATAAAGTTATAATCATATCCATCAGTTCACATTTAGACAATCTTCATGCCTGTTGCTGTGTGGGCCATTCAGAAAGTTTACCTGAACACCTGATGACGTCATCAGAGACATTTCAAATTGCAAAAGATGCTTAGACCCTGACATCTAGAAATCTTCTTGACTGGCAGCTCTCAGGACTCAGACACTGGGTTTATTTTATTTTATTAACAGATTTCAAAAAAAATTATTATTTGTTTTCTTTGTTGCACCAGGTCTTAGTTGCAGCAGGCATGCTCCTTAGTTGCAGCTCATGGGCTCCTTACCCTCAGCATGCATGATGGGATCTAGTTCCCTGACCAGGGATTGAACCTACCTCCCCTGCATTGGGAGCGCAGTCTTAACCACTGCGCCACCAGGGAAGTCCCAGACACTGTGTTTACAATTTGTTCCAATCATTAACCTTTGTTTTTCTTTTGTCTCCATAGAAATGCTCTTATTAAATACTTGATTGCTTACACTTTATAGACCTAACTTTGAGAGCCCACCTGCATCACTACCTCATGAAATGAATTTAACTGGACTGACCTAGTGTCAGGATGAAAGGAATTGGTTTACTGAGATGGAACAATCTACCAACTCAGCTTCTGGACTGTGAAACTTCTTTAAAAAAGTTTCAAGAGTGGGAATATAGGGGAGCGAAATCTGCCACCCCAAAATGTCTTTTTAGCATGAAGATTACTTTGAACTGAAAATAATCAAGGCCCAAATAAGACTCATGAAGAAACTTTGACCTTCCACCTAACTGCCTGAAGAATTTAGATAGAGGGCCTGATATAGGAATAGAGCAATCACCAGAGATGTCTGCAAAGAATAGGAGCTAAGTGTGGTGGGGGAAACTCTTAGAGACCAGAGACCACTCTGTCTCTCATTGACCCTGCATGGTCCAGCAAACATTCACCAAACATTTGCTTTTCCATTTTATGTCAATTGCCTTCTGCCCCTTGGAAATCCCAAACCCCTACCCCAAATATCCTCTTTTGTCTTCAGCTGAAAATAGTATTTAAGGTGAAAATTTCAGTCATTTTGATGAGTTACTGTTTTCCTGGGTCTCTTCATACATACAGTATTAAGCTTTGTTTGATTTTCTCCTGTTAATCTGTCTCATGTCAATTTAATTCTTAGACCAGAAGAACCTAGAAGGGTGGAGAAAATTTTCTGCCTCTCCCATACTACAAACGACTTTGTGTCTCTATAGATGTGTCTATTCTGAACATTTCATATAAGTGGAACTATACAATACATGGTCTTTTGTGTCTAGATTCTTTTAGCATAATGTTACCAAGGTCCAATCATCCTGCAGCACGTACCAGTACTTCATTCCTTTTCAGGACCAAATAATATTCATTGCAAAGATATGACACATTTTATTTACCCACTCATCAGACAATGGGCATTTGAGTTGTTTCCACTTTGCGGCTACTATTAACTATTACTTATTTATATTTAATTTTAATTTTTTAATTGAGGTACTGTTGATGGACAATATTATATTAGTTTCAGGTATACAACATAGTGATTCACAATTTTTGAATGTTATACTCGATTTACAGTTATTATAAAATATTAGCTATATTCCCAATGTTGTACAATATAACCTTGTAACTTATTTATTCTATACATAGTAGTTTGTACCTCTTAATCCCCTCCCCCTCCCTTACCCTTCCCTCTTCCCTCTCCTCAATGGTAACCACTAGTTTGTTCTCTATATCTGTGAATGTTTCTTTTTTTGTTATAGTCACTAGTTCATTGTAATTCATTTAGATTCCACATATAAGTAACACCATACAGTATTTATCTTTCTCTGATTTATTTCCCTAAACACAATACTCTCCAAGTCCATCCATACTGCTGCCAATAGCAAAATTTCATTCTTTTTTATGGCTGAGTAGTATTCCATTGTATATATACACCACAACTTCTTTACCCATTCACCTGCTGATCAGCATTTAGGTTGCTTCTGCATCTTTGCAATGGTAAATAATGCTGCTATAAACATTGGGGCCCATGTGTATTTCTGCATTATTATTTTTGGGGGGTTTTGGATATGCATCTAGCTCTTTTACTCCTCATCCCAGCCTTAGAAGTGTGTACTGTCCTCTGTTGACTGAGTGAATAAATTATGCTTTCTTGAAACACCAAAAATGACAAATTTTCCCAGGAAATCATCGACCAGACTTAAAAGTTCCAGAGCTCAGTACCAGTTCTTAAATCACGAAAGAATAGCAATTTCTGATTTTAGTCACCTTTTCAACCCCACGCCTAACCTCATCAAACAAAAATGCCCTGAGGCAGGAATCTAGCTCCTTCTGAAGTACTGAGATACTTGTATCTAAAAGTTCTGGCATCATTCTATTCTTGGTGCTTGGAGAATTCTAGATCACCAGGTCCTTTCCACAGCTCAGAAGATTCTCAGAGAAGAGCAGACTGGGTCAGATATTCCACTCTGTAGACCTAAGTTCAAACACCCTATCTGACAGTTAATGGGGGTTTGACTTTGGGCAAGTTACTTAACCTCTCTGAGTTTGGTCAGCTACAAAATGGGATTAATAAGATAACTTCTAAGTCACCATAGCAAGTTGTCAAGTGTCTAGGACACTGCTTGTCATATTGTATACTCAACCATTGGTTTCCCACTTCCCTATTTGTGGTGGGATACTTCTCTATGCCACCTTGCTCCCCCCAAATCCACATATGCGGGTCCTTTTCCTCTAATCACCCTCCAACCTCACCATCTCCCACTATCCTTTCCTGGCTAACTTCTCATTCTTCTGATGTCATTTAAAATATTTCTTTGGGAGAGGCTTCACAGACACCTCCACAACCCCCTCTCCTTATTCTTTCTTAGCGCAACATGCGTTTTCCCTTCATTACTTTATCACAGCTTGTAATTTTCCATCTAGTTCAGTTAATGTTTTTGTCCATAAATTGTGCACTCCACCAGGGACCTTGTTGGTCCTGCTCTCTGCTGTATCCTTAACACCAACTGCGGTCGGTCTAGGGTCGCAGCAGTCATTCATCAAATATTTACGTAAAAAGCTGTAATCCTTTCCTGAACTCCACTGAAGAGAGAGAAAGCATCCTTCCTAAAATCACACAAATTACTGACAGACTTCACCCCAAGTCTCCCTGTTCCCAATTCAGATTCCAACTCAAGAGGCTGGCGAGAACTTAGCCTGTCCCCCAATATATTCTGGGTTCCAAGGAAAATTCCAGAAAGGGAGGGAAGGGAGTACAGCAGTGTGCCCAATCGGGGAAAGTGATTTGACTTGGCCCTTCCTCTCTATATCTGAATGTGAGCTTATTGCAAAGGGAGGGATTACTGCAACAACGACGTAGCAGAGCGGCCACAAACATAAAACCAGAGAAAACACAGGCATTGAAAGTACTACGTGAGGCAACGGACAGCAGGAAGGGCAGGTCTTGCGCAGGCGCAGTCAGGGCGCTCGGCTCTCCTGTCTCCGCCCCGCCTCTTCCCTTCCGAGTCACCGGACGCCAAACGCAGTCAGCTGACGCGGCTTTACGGAGGTCACGTGGCGGTGGGCGGGGCTGCGGGCGCAGGCGCAGATCTTGGGCGTCTGGGTCAGCTGACGCGAGGGGGCGAGCGAACCGATTTAGGCCTCTCTCTGGGGTCTCTGAGACGCCGCCGCCATGGCTAGTCAGTCGCAGGGCATCCAGCAGCTGCTCCAGGCCGAGAAGCGGGCCGCCGAGAAGGTGTCGGAGGCTCGCAAGCGTGAGTTTGGGGTTGGGGCAGCTAGGCGTGGTCCGCATCCAAGGATTGCGGCCAGGCTGCGGGGGGTGGTAGGTGGATAATGCCCGAAAAACTGCGGATGGGGGAGGGGGTGGTTACAGCCGCGGAAGCTTGTGTGACTCGCGGCTCCCTGGATCCGAGGCTCTGGAAGTCTTGTAGGTCGCCTGCGAGCTGCGATGTGGGCTAATAGGGCGTGGAGGCAGTAATAGGTGGACGTCTTTTTCAGGGAGTGGGAGGCGTGTAAAGTGTTCTCCCCCCATCCTCCTTTACTCCTTTGGGGTCCTCCGTTTCAGCGAAGGGAGCCACCGTCTACGCTCTTGCTCAGTCTGGAAACAGTCCTGTTTGTCACGTCTCAGACCCTTCCTCGTTCGCCATGTTTAGTCAGTCGCCACGGTTTATTTACTTTTCCTGCATCCCTACAGCCAGCATCTTAGACCAGGGCACCACGTTCTCTGAGGCTCCCGTAGCAGCCGCATTCGTTAATTCCTTGCATGTGTTTTTTCAATACGGTTAATATGTGCCAAACCCAGTAGCCGGTACATCTGTGGTATCCATTATCGGTGTATTCCAAAGACCCAGGAAAGGAAGCAGATTTGGGGTGGATTAATTGCAGGTGAGAGCAGGGCTAGCGTTGAGAAATGTGAGGTTGCTCAAGAACTTAACAGGTGGATCGACTCTAGATGGGTGAGTGGGAGGCTTCCTCCTCTCCTCCAATTCATTCTCCTCACTGCAGTCAGACTCATCTCTCTCAATTGCACGTATGACTTCCCCACCGCCCCTACAGTGAACAGACGTTTACTGCCTGCAGAAAAAAGCCTAAACTCCTTAAGAGGGTGTAGGAGGTGCTTTTGAATTGGGCTCTTTCTTCTCTAAACTCGCTTTTAGGTACTCTCTCCAGGCATAGTGATTCCTCAGAGGCCCCTTGGTTGATTTCACCTGCAAGCTTTTGCACAGCTGGTTCCTGATTGGCAGACCCTTTTCCTAGTTTACACTTTATCCTCTAACACCTGGTCTTCTTTCAGCTCTCAAAATTTAGGCCGTAGTTCTTCCAGGGAGCCTTCCCTGACTTGATTTTCTCTCCTCAGACTAGGCTAGGAGTCCTCCCCAAGTAGCTACTCCTGCCATCACAGTGCAGTAACCTGTATCTTTATTATGGTTCAGTCACTAGACTAAGCTCCCGGAGAATAGGGACTGTGTCTAATTTAACTTTATATATTCAGTTTCCCATCAGGTGGGATAGATGTTTCTATTTATATTTTATAGATGGGAAAAATGAGGCTCAGAGAAAAATAAGACCATACCCTGGGAAACAACATAGCTGGGGTAAAATACCAACTATTAATCTTAGTAATTTCTTGGTCTTTTTTTTTCCAGAATAGGACTTACGTTCTTATCCCATACCCCAGTAGGTTTCAAGCATGGGTCCTTTACTTTCTCAATTAGGGGTTGTGTGGTACTCTGTATTTCATTGGAAAAGCTTTCTTTGAGGGAGCTGGAGATGGGAACTAGTCTTCTATTCTTGCTCTGCTGACTGGAAAGTTCTGTGTTCCTCAGGGAGTATTTCTGATGATGCCCTTGATGCAATATTTCCATAAAGACTTCTCAGAGTTTGTCTTGTGATGGCTCATCAGCATTGGAAGCTGGATCTGTTGGAAAGAATGTGAGAATATTTGGGGGTAGTGTAGGAACAAATACTTGGCATATGGTAAGAATAATTCGGAGTACCTTGGAGGTAAGGGTCATGTTTTACGCCTTCCGTTATCCCATCACGCCTGGTGCGGGGGACTTGTATATCTCAGGTAGCTATTACATAGTGACTAAAAGAATTTGTTTTAAAGGAGTGAGTTTATGGCTGTTATACATCTCAGAATTTGCAGTGGTTAGGAACAGAAGTATTGAGAAGGCCTACAATTTGCAAAGTTTTTACCTTTCTTGATCTGTAATTACAGTTGACACCCCTAGTTAGGAATTGGGAAGAGGCGGTGCATGAGGTGGTGAAATGGTCCAACCCCAATTTTTCATGAAATCATTGTTTGGACCATAAAATTTTTTAGAATTTTGTGTGTGGTTTGTGTCACTGGAGTGAAGCAAAGTGGTGCCCTCCACATGTAAGGCCCACAAAAAAACAAGATTTAAAAGAAATGATTTCCTGCTCAAATATCTTTTTGGTTTTCAGAGAAGCCAACAAAAATTGAACTTTGAAGATGTTTGCTGACAGGCAGAGAATGGTTTACCTTAAGTAATTAATTCAGGGAGCCATAGGAGTTGGGCGTGATCGGGACAGTGGTATTGTGAAATTATGTGGAGCTACTGCATAATGTTCAGGCCATGTTTAAATTTGTTGGTTTGGAGAAGAACCTTGGCTTTGGAATATGGCTGTGAATATATATAGCTGATGAGGAGGACATGTGGGGGCACTGGGATAGAGGTTGGCTCCAGCAGACCCTAAATAGTATTGGAGTAAATAAATGCTTGGAGACATAGTTCTTGGGGGGCTTAGACACCTGTTGATTGTTTTAGAGTACCCTCATGAGAATTGATGTCATGGGGTCATCACCAGTCCAAAATCCTGTTGTTAATCAGGAGGTGGAAGGTTAAATTCAGTTTCATTCAGCTGCATGGGCTGAGTGGGATTTGGGCAGTGGCTATATGATGAATAATAACATAGCCTGCTTTCAGATGCTGGATGTCTTTTACTCTGAATTAAATAAATGCTCAGGACTTCCTAGGTGGTGCAGTGGTAAAGAATCTGCCTGCCAATGCAGGGGACATGGGTTCGAGCCCTGCCCTGGGAAGATTCCACATGCCACGGAGCAACTAAGCCCGTGTGCCACAACTATTGACCCTGTGCTCTAGAGTCTGTGAGCCACAACTATTGAGCCCATGTGCAGCAACTGTTGAAGCCCACACGTCTAGGGCCTGTGCTCCACAACAAGAGAAGCCACTATAATGAGGAGCCTGCACAGCACAATGAAGAGTAGCCCCCGCTCACAGCAACTAGAGAAAGCCTGTGTGCAGCAATGAAGACCCAACGCAGCCAATAAATAAATAAAAAATAAATAAATTTATAAATAAATAAATGCTCAGATTGATTGTCTGGGACCCATGCCGCCACCCCACCCCCCCGCCCGCCCCCTTGGTTATCTGAGAAGTTTGGTGAACAGAGAAACTTGTTGGTTGATCTTGTGGTCTGTTTTCATAAAGGCTCTGATAGAACCTAGAGAATTTTTCCAGGTGTATGTTAAACTATGCTCTTCTAGAAACCAGAGCCCCTGTGTCTCCTCAGTTCTCAAATGCTTGTGCAATCTTAGGTCCAGTGCTCCCCATTCAGGATTCCTTCCCAGGGCCACTTTTATTGCTTATTTCCTTGTGCACAGGCATGGGTTTTAGTTTCTAATATTACATCATATTTTTCATTAGTTACAGTTTGATGTCCCTTGGGAGGGCATTAGCTTCCTTGCTAAGCTTCTAAGCCAAGCTCCAATTGTAATCAGCAGCATACTTAGGTGTTTACTTCTCAAGAAGAGAAAGAATTCCCCAGGTGGCTAATGTCACCCATTTTCTGTTGGTTCTTAGTAGTTGAGATTGAGGAAATATTCTGACACATTCCAAAATTTTTTGCATCATTTTTACAATCTGTATGTATAGAAGGAGGTCATTTTTAGCTAGTCACTTCCTCGTTAAGCACAATCTAGTTAAGTACAGGAGGCAGGAGCCTGTACTATTAGTTACCTCTGAATTCCCTCTCTCCCTCTTCCCCATGCATGTCTCTTGAGACTGTATCTTTAAACTTTTGTCTTTGTTTATTGTTAGAATTTACCATGGCAGTCTCTGCTTCCTCTTCTACTTGTCTCTTAACCACTTCCTTTGAAAACAGGAAAGAACCGGAGGCTGAAGCAGGCCAAAGAAGAAGCCCAGGCTGAAATTGAACAGTACCGCCTGCAGAGGGAGAAGGAGTTCAAGGCCAAGGAAGCTGCGGTGGGCCTGGTTTATTTTCATTACTGCCTTAGTTTCCTGAGGCTTCCTTCTCCTCCTCTTCCCCTTAGGCTCTCAGAATATCCAGCATGGCTCAGCAATTCTGATTCTGGTAGAAATTTGAAAATGTGGTTATTGGATGCTTAGGCTGAATCTCTTAAGGGGATTAGTTTTTAACATTTGAATCCTGGTCTTCACTTATTCAGTTAAATTATTAAATTGTTAATACATATAATTAGATATTAATACAGATAATTTTATATAGAGATATGTTACTTAATATATGTTGAATGCAGATATTATTAAATATCTTTTGAAAAGTTAATGTGTGCCAGATGCTAGAGGATCAGCTGTGAATAGAAATAGACATGGTCCTCATGGAGTTTAGCTTACAGTGTGGTGGTCAGGGACACTCGGTAATAAAATGTAAGTCATGCAGACCGACAAGTGACGAGGGCTCTGATGGTCATAAACATAAATCACAAGGTTCCCCCCTTTAGTATAGTATAGTCACTTAGTAGCATAGGCTAGACCACAATGCATAAGGTGCATTTAATAATAGTACTAACACATCACAGAAAGTACAGAGGAAGTAAGGAGAATTCTGGGAAAGGGAAAGGATGGAGGCCGCTTCGTAGCACAAAGAACCTCTGTCAGGACTGTTGGATATGGGTAACAGAAAACAGTCCAAGCTGGTTTAAGCAAAATGGAAATTATTGACCTATATGATAGGAAACCCAGGTAAAGGCTAAGGTTATTTGGATCTAGGAGCTTAAATAATGCTCTGGGGACTATTTGTATCTCCCATCTCTGCCTTTGGCTTTGTGGTTTTCATTCTCAAGTTCTGTTGATACATTGTGGCCTCCACTAGTTCCAGGCACACACCCTCCCAGGTCCAAGTCCTGTGATTAAAGGCTCATGCCTCCATTTTAGTGTGAAGTAGCAAAAGTTTTGTTTATCTTCACACTGGGTGACAAGAGTGCTATTCAAACGTAAAATGGATCTCTGACCACGGGCAGGTTGGTGCTGTAAATTGTCAGACTGCCCACAAGACAATGTAGAGATACTCTGGACAGGGCAGCCATCTTGTTTTGTTTTTTTTTTTGCATCAATGCTGTGGTTGCTTATAGAAACAGTCTTGGTGTTGAGCCCTGTTAGCTTGAGCTCTGAGTTCTTCTAGCAGTGTTTTGTTGTAACCTCTTTACTTTTGAGACAAATTCTGGGCTTGGGTCTTGGCATATAGTTTATATATTCATAGAACAGAGGTAGCGGCTGAGCCAACCATTATGAAATGCTCTAGGTATTCCTATAATATGAACATTGATAGTATGAAGAGTCCTAGGTTTGAATCTTTGCCAGTTCACTTGGACCTCTTTGAGCCCTGGTTTCCTCATCTTGTAGAAAGGGGAGTGATAGCCTCCTCTTAGGTTATGGAGGAGTAGGTAACAGGTCATATGAGAGAATGTTCTATAAACTAATGTTACACAAATGTGAAGGGATATAGTTGTTAACCTTTGTAATGAGGCAGTGGCAGTTTAGGTGATGAAAAGGGTCAGGCACAAAAGAGTGATGCCTTAATCTGGTAGGTCACATGCTGATAAAGTAGGCATAGCAGTTAACAATGAGAAGACAATGGACAGTGAAAGAAAATTTGTCCGTTGGTGTGTGTTAAATTGTAAATGGAAACTGAAGAGGTAAGGTATCCATGCACTAAAAATTTCAAGCAATAAAACGGGACAACAATAAAAGGATAGTTTTCCTCTCACCCAGAGCCACAGTCCTCTTCAGAGATACCCACTGTTAACAGTTTCCTGTGTGTTCTTCTAGAATGTTTATATTTGAAAGAACAGATGTCATGTATTCTTAACATTGGTGAATCCACTGTTGAACTTTAGATCTAAAACATTAACTAATAGTGGTGAAACTGTATATTCCTCCTGAATTGCATTGCCCTTGTATGTGTTTAATTTTTAAGTTTTTTTTTTTTTTTTTTAAACAACAACAACAACATAACACCCTTTTAAAACCACACAAGGAGACATATTACTAACCACCAGGCCTCAGTTGTTGGGCCTTTAGGTTCATTCCAGTCTCTGGTTAAGGCTGCACATTAGACTCTTGAGAGATGTGAGTGTGTCACTCTCTGGGATAATTTTCTGACAGTGGAAATGCTCTGAAGTTTGTTTACCTCTTGATAGATGTTGAAAGGTCGGCCACAAAGTGATTGTAACAGCTCCTGTTCCCATTAACCGTGGGAACATGGGCTTCTCTCATGCTGCTGATTATTTATATTCATGATGAGACTGGGTTTCTTCAAAAGTCAGAAAGTTGCTTATTAAATGTTGTTTCTGCCCAGCGGAGCGCCATCCTGACATTCCCTCTGTCATTGCCCTCCTGCTCCAGGCTCTGGGATCCCACGGCAGTTGCAGCACTGAAGTGGAGAAGGACACACAGGAGAAGATGACCATCCTCCAGACTTACTTCCGGCAGAACAGGGATGAAGTCCTGGATAACCTCTTGGCCTTTGTTTGCGACATCCGGCCAGAAATCCATGAGAACTACCGCATTAATGGATAGGGGAAGAAGAGAAACACCTGTTCCATGGATTGGCATTTTAGATGCCTTCATGGAATATGAAGCTTTAGCAAGGCTTGGGTTATATTCTTGTGAAAAGGCATTAAATTATTTCTGTATTATATAATAGGTCCCTTCACTTTTTGCAGAATAGCAAACGTAGCTTCTTTGTACAAACTTAGAGCTTATCCAAAGATTTTATCTTTTTACCTCATATTCTTAGAAATTTAATGGGTATATGTTGTCTGTTTTCCTATGCCTTTTCGCGCAAGTAGCATATTATCAACACTGACTTTTTCTTTCTTAGATATAGTTAAAGAAATTTTTTTTTCTTAAGAAAGAAAGGGATTAAATATTTTTTTTTCCCTAAATCTTTCTTGAAGGTCAGGGGCTTTATCTATGAAAAAGTAGTAAGTAGTTATTTGTAACCTATGTGAAAGCAGCAGCCAGCCTTAAAATAGTCCTTTCTGGTGAAGGGTTAGAACAATGGGTACTAGTATGGGCTGCTTTTAGTTTCTCTTATTCAGAATTACTAGATGATAGAATTCAAGAACTTGTTACATGTTACTACTTGGTGTACTGATATTGTACTAATAATCATTTAAAAGTAAAGACTCAGTCATCATCTCTTCCCCCTCTGCTTCGTGCCCTTTGATAATGCAAAATGCACTTTGACCCAGAGGTTCTGCAGAATTTCACTAAGGAAATTAGGTTAGCACATGTATCACACGCATTCACATGCATACTTCGAAACTATTCATGGTGTGCATCTAAGCAGGAAGGAAATCACTCATGATTTCACCCAACAGCTGTTGTGAAAGGCAGCAAGCAACTAGTAAATCTGAAGTTTGCCTTTTCTCTAGAGCGCCCGTCCTAGGGCAGCCTTGGGCAGGTTATCAAGCATGTTTCCTTCCTGGTGGGCTAAATGCTCGAGGCAGTACCTATAGTAACTTCACAGTAGTCCTGAAGAATTAAATGCCCCCGACCCCCTATAAGCTGAAAGTCTTTGGCTGCAAGATAATTTCTGGTAGGTAGAAACAATTGAAAGAACATTGTTCTGAAACTACAGGAGAATTAGATGGCCTTTTAAAAAAATGGGTTTTTTATATGACTCGGATGGGTTGTTCTCAGGCCACTTCTGTCTCCAGTTGCTGTTCCCTTTTATAGAATTCCTCATAAGAATTTTCTATAGGAGCTTGTCCATTTTTTACTGTTCAAGCACTCCAGTCAAGCTTGCAGTACCACTGAAACTGCTCATCAGGGTCGGCAGTGATCACCAGATTGAGGTCCAGTCCTCTGCCTGCTCGACCTTCAGTGTCATTGGACAGCTTGAACCACTTTCTCAGCATCCCTTCTGCATCCATGCACTCCTCGCTGCTCCAGCCTCTCACAGATTCCTCCCGTCTTTTCCTGTGGTTTTGTTCTGGGTGGTGTCTACATCTGTTGCCTTGAGACTTTGATGCCATCTATATTGAAGACCCAAATTTACATCTCCAACTTAACTCTCCTGAACTCTGGAGTTGTCAGATTGCTTGTTTGATATTTCGATTTAGATATCTAATAAGCATCTCCATCCTAACGTGTCCCAAACTATACCTGGTTTTGTTAGAGCTTTACTCCTGGTAAGTCCCTAAGTGTACCCAGACCATGGTCTGCAGTGTTTTTGACCTCTACCCATTGGATGCCAGTAGTACCCCTTCAGCTGTGGCAACCAAAAATGTCTCCAGACACTGTCAGATGTCCTCTGGGGGCCAGAATCATCCAGTTGAGAACCACTGTTAAAGCAACAACAGAATTATTGCAAGTACCACATGATTCCTGGAACAGTTTTAAGTACTCAACAGATGTTTCTTAATTTTCTCAAATCTGTTTCTCTGTGTCTGATAGCTTTTATTGGTCAGTATAGGATGTAAGTCTCAGTGGCTTAATACAACAAAGATTTCTTAAAATATTTGATATAAGCTGGGTGACCAGGGCAGCTGTTCCCCATGTGGTGATGCAGTGATTCAGATTACTTCCACTTGTGGCTTTACCATTTTAGCACCTGGTTCCCATGATTCCAGAAGCAAGGGAAGAAAGAAGTTGGCAAACATGCATCAGCTCGTCTTTGCTTCAGTCCTGAAATAAATGACACTTGTTCTCAGCTCATTGACCCACATGGGTCACAGCCAACCTGACTGCAAGGGAGGCTAAGAGAGAAAGCAGAGCCTGTGCTTACTTGGAGAGTAAAAAATATCTCTGCTGTAATTGCCGACAGTAGCTTTCTCCATGCCAGCTAGTGACCATGTGTATTGTTGATGAACAGTAATATTTTGAAAGGCATCTTTTTTCCCAAGTAGTAGGTCTTAAGAGTGGGTTTCACATATTCAGTAAACCATGTTATAGACAAATGTGCTGTCATCCAGGCTTTGTTGTTCCATTTATAGAGCACAGGCAGAGTAGATGTAGCACAGTCCTTAAGGGCCCTAGGAATTTTAGAATGGTCAATGAGCATTGGCTTCAACTATAAGTCACCAGCTGCGTTAGCCCCTAATAAGAGAGAACCTGTCCTTTGAAGCTTTGAGCCAGGCACTGACTTTTCTCTAGCTATGAAAGTCCTAGGTGGCATCTTCTTCCAACATAAGGCTGTTTTGTCTACATTGAAAATCTGTTGTTTAGTAGCCACCTTCATTCATTATCTTAGCCGGATCTTCTGAATAACTTGCTGCAGTTTCTACAGTTATTGCATCATGGACACAGCTTCCTTCCTTAAATCTCATGAACCAATCTCTGCTACCTTCAGACTTTTCCTGCAGCTTCCTCACCTCTCTCGGCCTTCGTGAGACTGGAGAGAGTTAAGGCCTTGCCCTGGATTGGGCTTTGCTTTAAGGGAATGTTGTGGCTGGTTCTATCCAGCCAATTAAAACTTCCCCCAGGGACTTCCCTCTAGTGGTTAGGACTCCTCGCACAAGCCGAGTGGCCAAAAAAATAAAGTACTTAAAAAAAACAACTTTTTCCAATTAGCAATAATGCTGTTTTGCTTTCTTAGCCATTCGTGTAGTCACTGGACTAGCTCTTTTCATTTCCTTCAAGAACTTTTCCTTTGCATTCGCAACTTGACTAACTGGTGCTAGAGGCCTAGCTTTCAGCCTATCTTGGCTTTAGACAGGCCTTCCTCACTAAGCTTAATCATTCCTAGGTTTTCATTTAAAATGAGAGATGTGCAACTTGCCCATTTCACTTGAATACTTAGAGGCCACTGTGAGGTTATTTACTGGCCTAATTTCAATATTCTGTTTGGGAATAGGGAGGCCCAAGGAGAGGGACAGAGATAGGGGAACAACCGGTCAGTGGAACCATTAGAACACACATTTATCAAGTTTGCCGTCTTACATGGGCCTGGTTCATGGCACCCCAAAACAACAGCAACGTCAAAGATCGCTGATCACAGATCACCATAACAAATACAATAGTGATGAAAAAGTTTGAAATATCACAAGAATTATCAAAATGTGACACACAGACAAAAGTGAGCAAATGCTGTTGGAAAAATGGCGCCAACAGACTTGCTTGACACAGGGTTGCCACAAACCTTCAATTTGCTTAAAAAGAAAAAAAAGCAATAGCTCTGAAGCTCAAAAAGTGAAACAATAAAATGAGGTAACCTGTGGGCAGGTCTAAAGAGGCAGGAGAGGCACATTCTTTATTGAATGATTTGACCAGTAGTTTGGGGACAGGAAGCTGCCAGATTATGCCAACATCCATCTTCGGCTTTTAAAAAATTTCAAACAACACTGACTGGTTCCTGGGTCAAGTATGAATTCAAGGCCACAGCTCATGTGTCTGTGGGAATGACTGATGGGGATGGGTGGGCTTGGAGGGCCAGAGGGCAGGCAATTTTTTTTTTTTCCTACTTGAAAGTAACTTACAAAGGGTAGAGTGGCAGCATTTTAGAACAGATGGTAACAGTTGAAGATAAGATGAGAAAAGAAGCTAGGCCAGTGGTTCTGAGAGCACGGTTGGGTTGTCTACTGTGTCTTACAGGGTTTTTAAAATTAAAAAGATGGGACAGTCGAGCTTCCTAGTTAAAAGCCTGGTCACCTTCAACTGCCTTTTCCCTCCCCCCCAACCAGATGCTAGTTCTCCCTCTTCGGCCCCTGCCTCACCTTATTCCCTTTGTACCTGTCCGTGGCACTTGCTTTTCTATCCGCAGTGTAGAAGCAGATCCCTGACACCTTGGGATTGGTGGCCTTTCTGACAGAAATTCAAAGTATTTCTTCTGGGGACTTCGCTGGTGGTCCAGTGCTTAGGACTCTGCACTTCCACCTTGGTGGGGGTCCCGGGTTTGATCCCTGGTTGGGGAACTAAGATCCTGCATGCTGCGCAGTGCAGACTAAATAAAAATAAATAAAAAGTATTTTCTTCTGGTTTTGACCCAGTTTCCTGATAGGTAGCATGTGACTTGTTTAACTCCCTGCACGTTCCTGACAAGGACAGTGAGTGGTATGTTTAGTCCCAAGCTCTTGCATGCATATCTTATAGTGGAGTACTCACTGTGTGATGTGACTCCCAGGATTTGGAATCAATGTAACGGAGCCAGGAGCAATGGAACTTACTGTGGGACGTGCTTTTGGAAATACTTTTTAAGATGGTTCTAATTAGTGGCCAAGCCTAGGTTTGAACACAGGTCTGTCTGACTTTCCAGCCTGAGTTACTGTGTGACTTAGTTCAGTTTGTTCAGGCCATGGCAATGTTTCAAGCAGTTCTTTTTTAAAAGAGAAAGTCAGTGACTCTACAACTGGCAGACCAGTTCCAAAAATCAAGGTCTAATTTTTGATCTTTGCTTTTTCACTTACTCATCCCATGGTTCTGAGGCTCTCTCCTGTCCTGTCTGCTGCCACACTTGAAGATTCTGCCAGGCTGGGAAGAAGTTCTTTCCCTCTTGCTTCACCAAGGTTGCCAGATAGTTGGCAGCCAACCCTCAGACACAGGCCTGTAACCCTTGCAAACGTGATAGGACAGATGGGGCAAATGCTGAGTAAGAGTGGCTTTGACTGGGGTTTGTGGCTATTTGGATTTATCTGTAGTTGAGGCCCTGATGATTTCATTCATAGCTGTTTCTTCACCAGTTAAGATGAGGGTAACAATAGCTGGGGGCCAGCTCCGAGCATGGGCAGAAACATCCTTGTGCCCCAAAGGTTTATTCTCTTTTTGGGAAAGGGGACATTGAACAATGACTATAGTGTGTGCTAAGTGTGGCCACAGGTTAAGCAAGACTAACTATGAGAACAGGGCACTGGCCTGGGCTAAGGACAGGAAAGGGCTCCTAGAAGGGCCCTTTTAGCTGAGACCTGAGACTGTGTCAGTTAACCGGGCAACGAAGTGAGGATGAGGTTTGAGGGTTACCTTCCAGATGGAGAAGGTTGGCGACTACTGAGAACTGGAAGTGAGACAGAGCATGGGGGTAGGAGGAACTGAGAGGTGGTCTGTGTTCTTGGAGCTTAGGGTTTCCAGAGGTTGGGGGACAGTGGGGTAAACAGTACAGGGTAGCTGGGGAGTGGGGAGGGGCTTGGGCCTACCACAGAGAGCGTTGTGAATCCATCAAGATTATCGTCCCTGAAGTCTGCTTTCCAGTGGACTTTACTAGACATTACACACCTTTTATCAGATTTCTTTCATCTTTCTCCATTCTCCAGGGAGCCCCCACTCCCTCGCGCCATAGTGCTGGGCCTTGCCATGTGCTATATTTTCAGAGATGCAAAAGAATTGCCCAGAAATGCAGTTCACTTTTACTCAGCACTTTCTGCTAAGCACTTCATCATCTCATTTAATTCTTAAAATCTCTCAGTTTAGTAGATATTCTTATCCTTTTATAAATGAGGGAACTGAAGCTCAGAGAGGGGAACCAGTCTGTGCAAGTTCACACGCCAGTGAGTGGTGGAGCCTGGTCAGCCAGTTCCAAAGGCCACGTCTTCTGTGCCTCCCTAGCAAAGAAGACTGATGCGTCAGTGTGTAAGTTCAAGCTGGAGTGACTGGCAGTGAGGATGCAGAGTGAAGGTAGCCTGGCAGAAAGGACAGGAGTACGATATCTGGCTTCATGGAGGAGGCAGGCCTTGCTGGAGAGGCAGGATTTATATAGATGGTGACCTGGCCACACACGTGTCCCAGGATCCCTTTCAATATTCTATCAGCAAGTAGGAAAGCTCTAACATCCCATGAATCTTGCTCCCATGCCCCCATATTGTGTTTTGGGAAATTCAGCAAAGTAAATAGGGATCTTGTGTGTCTTGCTCAGTGGCGTCCAGAACAATGCCTCGCAGCTCCGCAGGCACCCGGTGTCGATCTGTTGATGAATAAATGAATGAACTCACTTTTAGTAGCCTGCTTTCCGGATCCTCACTTGTCTGGTGAATGAGGATGCTGCCTGGGCAGCAGCAGCCGCTTACTCCTCAACCACTGCTCTGCTCGCATCCCCAAGCACTGCACCTCTGCCTCTGGCAGGGGATGAAGAGAACTAGGCCCTGTGATCCGAGAGGCCCCCAGCAAGGTGGGAATACCTGTTGAGATGAAAAATGCACCTATATTCTGACTCAGCAAGTCCACTTGCAGATAGTCAGGCTGTGGCATGTGCGCAGTACCGTGGCTATGACCATCCCAGCAAGGCCTCTGAGCAGGAGCGGGAACCCCCGACACGTCCACCAGCAGAGAGGCAAAGGAAAAAAAGAGCCTTCCTACAATATGTGGAGGTGCACGCACCCCTTAAAAAGAAACCAGACAGAGCAGAGTGTTCTGGCTTGAGGTGAATGGCCAGGGAACTTTGCTGAATGAAACAGCAGGGTGCCCAAAAGAATAGAACAGGTTTCCTTTCCTATAAATGCACAGTGAACGCATCTGTCCATATGCTTTCTATGGAAACCTACACAAGGTTAGTGCTTTCCTCAGGGAAGGGGACAGTTTTGACTGCAGACCCACCTGAAATCTCGAGTGATGGCGGCTGGGGGTGACAGCCAACGTCTAGTGAGCGGCCATCCTGTGTCCGGCAGTTGCATATCACACAGATTATCTGATTAAAGCTTTACACAACCCCATGAAACAGTATATCTGGTTTTGTTTTTTGTTTTGTTTTTTGTTTTTTTTTCCCCCAGAAAACGAATGCACAGAGAGGTTAAAGACTATGCTGAAGATCTAAGAAATCGGAGACCCCTGGCTTAGGGCTCAGGGAACCTGATCCCGAAACCGATGCTCTTAACACAGCGCACATATGATTTTTCATTAAAAAAAAAAAAGTCCCTGAGAAATCTCTGGTCCCAAGTATTGCTTCATTCGCCGGGTCCCGTGACTGTCAGACATGCGCTGGCCCTCAGAGGCAAGGCCCCGCTCTCACGACGGGGAGACCGAGGCGCCGAGGGGCGCGGGAGCTCATCCCGGCCGGGGCGCGGGGGCCCGGGAGCCCCCTAAGCGACGCACGTGGTCGGCGAGCGCCGAGGCGCTTCCCGGCGGCCCGGGAGGGCGCCCGGCTGATGAAAGGCAGCTCCCCGTTCGGCTCCGACGCGGGCCCGGGAGCCGGCTTCCCTCTGGGCCGCGAGGCGAGCCCGGCGGGCGGCTCCTCCCGCTGGGGTGACCGCGCGCGCGGCCCGGCCGGCCCGGGGGCGGGACTCGGGAGGGCGGCGCGCGGCGCGGGCGGCGGGCGGGGCGCGCGGGCCGCGGTGCCGGGAGGCTGCGGCGCGGTGGGGGCGGCGGCGCCCCCGGCCTTCCGCGTCCCCGGGCGGCGGTGCGGGCGGCCACGGCGGCGCGGACGGGTGAGTGTGCGCGGGCCCGGGACGCGCGCCCCTGTGTCTGCGCGCGGGCACGGGCGGCGGCGGCCGCGAGCCCAGATTTGAGCCGCGCGGCTCGCGCGCAGCCTTCTGGACGCCCCCGTCCCCGCCTGGGGTGGGCGTCGCGGGCCGCGTCCGCGTTCTTCCTGCGCCTCCGGGCCCCGTTTCCCCCTGTTGTGTGTGGGAGCTGCTCTCCGGCGGCTCCCGTGAGCCGGTGGCGTTGGGAACCGTGGGAGTGATTTCGTGGTGAGGGAGGCCCAGAGGTAGCAGACCCGGGAGGAGACTTGAAGGCAGAACCTGGAGCAAGCAAGACTCAGCTGCCCAAGGCCAAGGCCAGATGTGGCGGGCGGAACGTACCCTGCCCGAATGAGCTCGGTTCCGTGGTGGCTCCATACCCCATTGGGTCCTTGACCTTGGATAATTCACTTTCGTTTCTGGGTCTTAATTTTCTCATGTGGAAAGTGGAGAGCTTGGAGCCATTGTCTCTGAAGGCTTTTCCACCCTGTGACGGACCCTCTGTGGGCCCTTTCTGGGACTTTCCAGTTTGACAAAACAAAACCTGAGTTGTGAAAACTGTAGGATTCCACCTCTCCCCCAACACGAGCGCGCGCGCGCGCGCACACACACACACACACACACACACAGAGACCCCCACGCTGGCTCCTGAGGAAGCTGGGCACTCAGTGTCTGCAGAAACAGAGACTTTTGCACAGTGGGAATTTTAAGAACCCTTCCTTTGCAGAGGCTTGCCACCCAGCTCAGAAAGATGGATAACTGGAAGGTCTGGTTAAGGGGAGTCAGCAAAGGGAGTTAAGGAAGCTGGGGAGTGGATGACCAGTTGGTTACAGTAACCTCAGGGCTGTGCTTGCTCCCTGGCTCTGACTCTACCCTCGTGCCTGTCCCCTCCTCCCTTGTCTCCCTAGGGCTACTGTAGGGCTGAGTGGGGCAGTAGCTCAGGACACACTGATGGGTGATGCGACAGCAGCTACCCTAGGCCAGTCTTGCCAACACCCCTCCTGCCCTCTGCAGCCTCTGGGTTGGATGAGGGGCTGCAGGGTGAGAGCAGAGGCTGCTCTGATCTGGCCTCTGGTTTGTACCTCTCCCTACTTGGCTGCCCCTTCTCTCACTCCACCTTTGCCAAGCCAGGACCCTCCTTCCCTGCTCCCAGAAGCCTCCTGAAGAACTCTTCCCTCATTCCAAGGTGCTGCCGGCTGCCTTCTTTGGTCGTTGTCTGTTTCTTATTTCTCTTTCTCTGAGTTTGTCTTTCCCACCAGATGGTGGTACCCAGCAGGGAAGGCTGAACAGGGACTTAAGATTTTATTTCTGGTTCTATACTCTAGAAAGCACAGAGCCTGGTACTAGAAGGTTCTTAGGGAATGTCTGTGGAGTAAAAATAATGATTGCTATATTCCTTCTTGCGCTGTGCTGCTCTCAGGTGATTTAGGTATGAATTCTTTAAGCCTCACAACAACCTTCTTACATTATTTCCATTTACATGTGAAGAAACTGAGGCAGATACTTGCTCCAGGTCATACACGTGGGAAGTGGCAGGACTGTGCAGGTTGATTTTATCCATTACACTAAATAGCCTTCTGGTGAATGAATTCTTCTGGTTGGAAATTTGTGGGAGGCTGACTGGGCCAACTGGGGTACTGGGATTTCTTCCCAAAGACAATGTGTAGTTGTGGGATTTTTGCAGCTTTTGAACCTTCCATGCAGTCTGGAAGGATGTCTGTGCAGCTCCAGCTTGTGGGTGGTCCCTCCTGCCTGGAGGAGGGAGGGTGGGCTCACAGACCTTTCTGAAACTCCGGTACAACTTCTCTGGGCAGCAGACCTATGATGTGCCCGGGTTCCTGGCCTGGAAAATGGATCCAAGGATTCTGTTTGTCTCATGGGCCTAGGATGTAATCAGATGAGGCAGGAAAGGGCCTCAGTTATTGCCAAGTGGAGGGCAGACATCCTTGGGCTGTTGTTTTGCTTTTATGCCTCTTGGGGGTATAAGATAAGAGGAAGGAAGTAAGGGGTGATATGATTGACTGGTACTCAGTGATATTTGGGAGTGCCTGCTGTGTGCCAGGCTTGGGCTAGGTGAGGGGGAGATGGTCCCTGCCCTCCCATAGCTTGTCAGCTCAGATGCCAACTGGAGCTTGTTGCTGGGTCACATCTGGGAAATGCAGTCTCTCTTGACCCACTCTTTTTTTAAGGCAGTTTAAGGAAGAGGCTGAGCGATAGCCAGACCTGGGTCCTGAGGTTCAGGGGCATGAGAGTGATGGGCTTGGATTCTGGAGCTGGATGGCCTCGTTCATCTCCTGTCTCCACAGCTCCCAGCCACCCCACCTTGGTCAGGTCACGTCACGTCTTTGACCCTTGGTTTTCTGTCCTGTGAAATAGGAAAAACCTGTGAGGAAATGGGCCTTATGATGAGCAGGGTACTGGATGCCACACTTGTATTTCTTTGTATTATCCCCACAGCAGCTATGCCAGATAGGCCTCCCTGAACCCATTTTACAGATAAGGTCAGGAAGGCTCAGGGAATTAATGACCTTGACAGCAAATGTCCCAGCACATGTGAGGGTTGAGTGAAGGTTCAGATCTAGGTCCTTTGGTGCTAAAGTCCTTGCTCTTTTCTTTTCATAACGTTTTGCTGCTTTGTATAAACAAGGCTTCCCATGATGAGTATACCTATCTGGTGCTCAGTCAGGAAGGGAAATCCCAAGTGCCTGGGAGTAGGGCCTGGTCAGCTCGTGAGTTCTCTGTGGTCCCTGGATGTGTCTGAGCTGGAGAAGATCCAAGACCAGAGGGAAGTTCTCAGCCAAGGCCTTGGAGGGTTTAAGCTCCTCCTCACTCCCTCTGAGAATGTTCCTCAGCAGGCTCAGCAAGACCACAGCCCAAGGAAAGACTCTGGGTGGCTCTCCCTGGCCTGGTGATGGCTTTGGCCTTGATAGCCTGAGGAGCCTGGCCTACCAAGGAGCAGGCCTGAAGTTCTTCTTGTGTTGTTGTTTTCTGAAGGCAAGCAAAGCTGAGCTGGCTGCTCCAGGATGAACCACAGCTCCAAGAAGGGGAAGTAGAAGTCCTGCTGGCTCTGCTATGGCGTGTGAACCGCAGATGGACCCCGGTGGGGCAGTCGGCCCCTTGCCCACCTCCTCCCCTGGCTGGAGCGCCCTGCCTGGTGGGAGCCCTCCTGGCTGGGGGCAAGGTAGGGTCATGACCCTTAATTCCTTCCTCTCTTATCCCTCCAGGATGCTGAGCGGGACTCACATAGTATGATTGAGGGGAGGGGAGTGGAGGGGCATCGAAGTGCCTTTAGATATGGGTGGGCATTTGGGGGTGTGTTTCCAGGCCAATTTCTGTCATTGCTACTTATTCTCTCTGTCACCAACTCCTTAGAGTGCCCTCTGCTAGGATTCCTGCTGTAGCTTCCTAGTGCCTCTCCTCCTTGCTTCTTCCATTTTATGCATGGCATCTCAGAGAGATTTTTTTAAAATACACAACCAACCATATCACTTTCTGTTTCAGTGTTTCCCACTGGGCTTAGCATGAAGATCTATGATTCCCCAGTTTGCAAGGCCTGCCTTAATGGCTCTTGCTGCCCCTGTTCTCTCTTCCTGCCATGCTGCCCTGCCCCAGGACCTTTGCACCTGCTGTCCCTTCTGTGTGTTATGCCCTTTCTCTGCCTAATTTCCATTCATCCTTCAGAGCTCAGATCAGATACCCTTCCATGGGGAATCCTCTCCTGATGGCCCAGCCTAAGCCGGGACCCTCTGGATATATTCTTGCTTCTCCTTATAGCACTTAGCAGTCTGTAATTAAATAATTACCTGTGTAATAAAGTGTTGAATGTCCAGTTTCCTCACTAGAATGTAAGTTCCACGAGGGCAGGGGCTCTGTGTTGCTTTGTTCATCCCTGGGTCTATAGTACTTAGCACGTGGCTTGGCCCATAGTAGATGCTCAGCTGAGCATAGTAGATGCTCAGTTCATTCATTATTGAATGAATGAGTGGCTGGGCATAGGCAAGGGGAGATTGGCATTTTGCATTGTGGCTGGTTTCTTAGATGATTTAAAACTTAAAAACAAGGGTTCCTTTTATGACTACTGTTATTAGGAAAGCAGTACACCACACACACACACACACACACACACGCACACACACACACACCCCAGGAGAATGAAGTGGAATGGAATAATTTGCCTTCAGCTCTTTGAAGACTGCTCTACTGGTTTTTGGCAAGCCAGTTCCTGCCTGCTTTTAGGAAATAGCTCTTACACACACACACACACACACACACACACACACACACACGCACGCACGCGCGCACTTCTTTGGTAGCTTTTCAGATCTTTTTTTAGCCTAGGTGTAAAAACAAGTATTTCTAAGTGGAGGACTTGCAGTTCTCACTTGAAGGAACAGATGAGAGAGATTATTGCCAAGAATCTAGGAACTCATGGTTCGAAAGAGAAACAGAGACACTATGAACCTTGCATTGCTCAGGCAAACACTGTCCTCAGAGTGCAGAGAGCCAGGCTAGGGGAGCAGTTCACAGTCTCCATGCCTGGGGTCCAGATCAGCGTGGGTTTTCCACTCTGTGCTGTGCAGTGGAGGGCTAGTCGGAGGCTCCATATAGCACGACTGCTTGCGTTTTGTATGCTACCCTTCCTTTCTCTTCACTTCTTCTATTCTTACTTTCATTTCCCCTGGTACCACCAGGCAAGCTGGTTCTCCGTTCAGAGGCTCTGTTTCCCTTTCCATTGTAATGGTTTTCCACCTTCTAGGGCTCTTGGAGGATTAAATGGAATCAGAGCTGTGAGCCTAAGCCTGTGCCTGGTACAGAGGAAGGGCTCAATCCCTGGAATATTATTTTATTTCATTGTTCTGTTTTATTTCGGCCTTTATCTTCTTTTTGTCCATTTTCCCTCATGTGCTTATTTTTAAATCTAATTTTATCTTTTCATATTTTATTTTTATGAAGCCACCTTCAGTCCCTCTGGAACAAGGTGTGGGAAGGTAAAAACCAACACAACTAAACTGGTGTGGCTTTACGGTAACGTACAAGCTCTGACAAGCTGGCTTTTAAATTATGGCAACAACAGTGCCCAGTCGTTCGGTACCCATTTTGCACCAAGTGCTTAATTTTCATCATCTCAGTTATTTGCAGAATCCTCTCTGGTGGATATGATCCTCCTCTAAGGGGATGACCAAGGATTGCCTCTTCAAGGTGCTCCGTTCATGAGAGGCTGAGTTACAATTTGAACCTCAAACCATCTAGCTTGTGCTTTCCCCACCTCACTGATACATGAAACATTTATTTCGTGGCTACTGTATACCAGGCACTGAACCCAGCTCAGGGGATTCACTGTTGTGCAAAACCAATGTGGGAATATATAGTCTGATGGAAGCAATGGACTTTAATCAAGTAATTGCATACACATGTGCTCATTTCTGATGAGCATAAAGGAGACGAGCATGTAGTTCTGGGCAGGTTTATCAGACAGATTTGATCTACTAAGAGTTTAGAGTGTCAGGGAAGACTTCCTAGGAAAGGGATTAATGAGCTGGAACACAAATGATGACTAGGATCTAATGGAGTGATACTAGGTGGATATGTTCTAGGGAGAGAGTGGGAAGGGCACATGCAAAGGCCCTGGGGTGGGAGAGAACGCTGCATGTCCAAGGAACAAAGGAGGCTGGAGTGGCAAGGCACAGAATGAGGCTGAGTCATTAAGGTGAGTTTGGCAGGAGGCTAGTTCTTCTAAGGGCTAGGGGTTGGTGAGGAGGTTGGTTTTTGCCAGAGCACTAGGAAGCTATTGAAAGTTTTACTCAGAGAATTCAGATCATCTGATTTGTGCTCTGGCTGCTGTGTGAATACATTGTAAGAGGAAGAGCAGGTTGGAGAAACCAGTTAGGAGAGTGCGGCAGGGTACAGGGAGAGGTGAAGGGAGCTTGGCCTAGGGTTGTGGTGAAGAGGTGCATGGAGCTGGGAGAGATTTTGTTGACCCAACTGGCAGGGCCTAGGGATGGACTGGGCAAGGGGGTGGAGGAGTGTTGGGTGGGCCAGGAATTCCCAGGAAGGTAGAGCTGGTCATTTTGCTTTAATATTCAGGTATTGCCCAGAGCTGGGCTCTGAGCCAGCAGATAACATATTTATGGTTTAGTCCTGCCTCCTTTTCTGAGCAACAACTACAGAAAATGTGCTGAAATATCCAGCTTCCAGCCTCGTGCACGCTGAACCCTGGAATCCTAGAATCTCAGGGCTGGGCCACCCCCCAGCAGCTGCCCTGGCTGTTCACTGGTGCCTCCCAGGGACTCATATGTGATGGAAGAAGATCTCTGTCCTTTTGTTCAGAGTTTCTCTGCTCAGAGGGGAAGTGGGTTTGGCTTCTTTCTGCTGCCATTCCTCCCTGGGCCGGAGGGGATTTCACTGGCCTCACTGGGTTTCCTGGTCTGGCTTCATCGCAGCCCTGCAGGGCAAGAGTTTTGATAGTGGTGGTGACAAGCCTGAGTTGATGTGTGCTTTTTGAGGTATGATTTCACTCAGTTTATGCTCACTCAGTCAGCGGATTCGTTTTCTGTGGCCGTTGTAACAAATTACCGCTAAGAGTGGCTAAGAAAATACACAGTCATTCTCTTACAGTTCTTTAGGTTAGAAGTCTGACATTGGCTTCACTGAGCTCAAATCATGTGGTCAGCAGGGCTGCATTCCCTTCGGAAGCTCCAGGGAGAATCTGTTTCCTTTTCTTTTCTAGTGTCTAAAGGCTGCCCACGTTCCTTGGTTCCTGAAGCCTTCCGCCATTTTAAAGCCAGCGGTATTCCGTCTCTCTGTACATTTCTGCCGTAGTCACATCTCTCTTCTGCCGCTTCCCTCTTCCACTTTTTTTTTTCTCCCTGTGCTGCATGGCTTGCAGAATCTTAGTTCTCCAACCAGAGATCGAACCAGTGCCCTCAGCAGTGAAAGCATGGAGTTCTAACCCCTGGATTGCCAGGGAATTCCCCCTCTTCCACTTTTCAGGATCCTTGTGATTACAGTGGTCCCACCCAGATAATCTAGGATAATCTCCATATTTCAGGACAGCTGATTAGTACCATTAAATTCACCTGCAACCTTCATTCTCCTTTGCCAGATAAGATAACTGTATTTGCAGGTTCTGGGGATTAGGGCGAGGACATCCCTGGGGGTTCACTGTTCTACCTACCACCTCCTTATCTCTTACTTAGACTCCGAGCGCAGTAGGGTTGTAAGTTGTTTGGTCGTGCTTCCTTTGCCATGCTCGAATAGATGTCCCCTACAGCATCTCCAAAGTGCAGTTAGTTGTTCAGTCTCTGTTTAAATAACCCAGTCTGTGTGTGGACAGCTCACATTCTTGGGAAGGTCTTCTTTTATGGTCTTGAATAGTGTCCTAATAGCCTCTGGCCTCAGTTCTGTCTTCTGGGGGCTTTCCAGTCAAGTCCAATCCTTCTCCCGTAGGGGTTTGAGGATGGCAAGTCCGTCCTTGCCACAAGAATGCTCTCAAGGCCAGAGGAGGTGATGCCATTGAGGTCTGGGCTCACCCTGTCTTTATTGCTCAGCCAGATGAAGCTTCTGGTCTGCTTTCAGAGCTCCGTAATGGCCAGGTCCTCACAGTTCTCCGGATTGACAATACCTGTGCACCCATCTCCTTCGATCTGGGAGCTGCAGAAGAACAACTGCAGACCTGGGGCATTCAGGTGAGTGTTGATTTTATTGAGTCCTTATTACTTGTTCTTCCATCCATCCATCCATCCATCCATCCATCCATCCATCCATCCATCCACCTGTCTGTCCATCTATCTAGTCTATCTTCCAGTTATTCACAACATTTTTATTAAATACCTGCCCTGTGCTCGGTATGGTAGGGATATAAGGAAGATGTCTCCTCCTTCCAATCAATTCACTTAACAGATATGTGTTTTGGGGTGTGCACCCTGTGCTGGGCACTTAGCTGGTCACTGAGTACTACGGAGGTGACTAGGTGCCCATGCCTGGGGTCACATTGCTCACAGAGCCCAGTGGGCGAGATAGATGTGTGTCAGATAAGATGGGACAGTGTGGTATGAGTGTTGCAGTAGAGCGATGCGTGAGGCATTGAAGACATTCACAGGAGAAAGTGATAAACGCCTGGGGGAGCAGTGGTTATGAACGTGTCCACCTTAAAACTAAAGCAGCCGGTTATTTTATTGGCAAGATGAGTTTATTCAGGAATAGCATAAAATTGCAATTTGGGATAAACATGTTTTAGTAAAAACTGGGCAAGTCTGAGGAAACAAAGGAGAGGACCATTCTTTTTATAGAGGAAAAAGAGAAGTTGGGAGGGGCTCTGATAAACGGAGAGTCCAGTGGGGGGAACTGGGGGTTTGAAGTGTCGTGGCTTTTCATTGGCTGAGCTGTGACAGCCTGTTATTGGCTGGGCTGTTGCTGGGTGAGGAGAAAAACTTCCTTCCTCCTGCTGAAGTAGTAAGGTAGTAACCTTCCTCCTGTTGGAGATGCAAGGTGATTCTCTTCCCGTTAGGAGTCTGCAGGTGGCAACGAGTGATAGGGCCTGAGAGCGCCTCCTTCTGGCCTTCCCAACTCCAGTTTAAATGAGTTTTGTTCATTCTCACAAAAGCTTTGCAGAGGAGCAGATACTTGATCTGGGCTCTTGAAGGAAAAACAGGAGTTTGCTGGGTAGATAGGAGGAAGGCATTTTAGGAGAAGGAAGTTCTTCTGCAAAAGGAAAGGTACATGAATTCGTTAGATAATAATGCAGCACCTTCAAGCCTAGTGATCTGAGGCACAGGCTTCACAGATTTGTAGCTCTGGTTGCAGATGCAGCTCTGCTGCTCACTGCCTGGGTGACTTGAGGCAGGTGACTTAACCTCTCTGAGCCACAGTCTCATCATCTGTAAAATGAAGGCAATATTAATACCTATTACGTAGGATTTTTGTGCAAATTAGGAGAAATGGTGCTTGAGGAACACTTGCACTGGCTCTGGCACTTAGTAAATGTTCAATACATTGTAGCAATTGCTAATAAGTTCCCACAAGTGCGGCTCTTGCTCTTCTCAAATCCTCCAGCATGATTAGACCTTCATCTTCACTGCCCAGGGAGGATTATTTATGGATGAGGAAGCTGCTTTGCTAATTTTACCCTGAAGACTTGAGAGTTTACTCCTTTAAAATGGAATTGCATTATGGTTGAAAACAGCATTTTATCACCATTAAAGGGCAGCTTTCCAAGTTGACAGTACTAGCCCCGCATCAGCACAACAGCTGTTTTTTTTTTCCCATGCTTCCTTTCAGCCTTTGTACAAAAGAACATTTTTCTTAAACAGTTGTCTTCAGATGGGGTTTTCTTAACTGGTGAACAGTTTACATATTGTTCTACCATGTTCCTAAATATCATCTCTAATGATTAAATTCTGTGTTCTTAAGCAATCCATTCTTGTAGGACCTTTGCTTTATGACATTTTTGGGCAGGAAGATGTGAGTTTTCAGTATCTTGGACTGTATTAATAGTTATTGATGGTGCAGTTTGAAAATAGCACTTATGTATCAGGTCTTCACTGTGGAACCAGCACTGGGCTTGTATACACATACACTTAGATATACATGTCTAAGTAAGAGAACAGGGGCCCCCAAAGATGTCCAGATAATATACATATACATATTGTACATATAGTTACTGTATAATACATATATAAATATTGTATATGTATTGTCTTGTTTAATATGCCTACCACCTCTACAGTGTATACTTGGATTATCCTCATTTTGCAAAGGAGGAAACTGAGGCTCAGAAAAGGGGGGTTACTTGCTCCAGGTCACACAGCATACGAGGGGCAGGGCCAAGGTTTGGACCCAGGGCTGACTGACTCCAGGGCTTGCTCCTTAACCATTAGGCTGTCCTAGCTCTGCTGTGAGGTGCTGAGCCTTGGGCTGTGGGAATCCCTCTCCTGGATCCCAAGCCGTCCCCCCTTCCCAGTGTTGCCCACCCTTCTCTGAGCTGGGAGCTCACCCTGTGATTGCCATCCAGTGCTCCGAGCTCCTTGTTCTGCCTTCTGGGGCAGCCCAGATGTGCCTCATCCTTTTCCACATGATAGCCATGTGAACTGGACGCGGCATGCTTGCTGCTGGGAAGGAGGTAGGGTGGGGTTCTCCGTGGCTGACGGGTCTCTTTCCCTTGGGTGGCCAAGCAGGTGCCAGCTGACCAGTACAGGAGCCTGGCTGAGAGCGCCCTCTTGGAGCCCCAAGTGAGAAGATACATCATCTACAACTCGAGGCCTATGCGGCTGGCCTTCGCTGTGGTAAGGGCGGAGGGGACCCCCGAGGCACTGCTGAATTCAACATCGTGCCCTTGAGCCTGTTGGTGTTGGTAACGGGTTTGGGGGGCTGGTGGCTGGGCTGCCTAGGAGAGAACAGTACACCAGGACCTGGGTTTGGTATAAGGGGAGATTCATGGGGGAGAGCTGTAACCAGCTGCCCATGTAAAGGATGGGAGGCAGGATTTACTAAGGGCAGAGCTGGGGGATTGGGAATCTGCAGAGCCACCATTGAGGCTCTGGACTCATTGTCTGGCTTTGTCAAGACTTTTCTCCTCTCTGGGACTTGGTTTTCCCATCTGTTCAGCCGATGGGTTCATTTCAGCTCTATTCATATGTCTGTGTGTGCATGTGTGTGTGTGTGTATACACCTACATGTATACATAAACACATACATGCGTACATGATATGGCACAGACAGTGCTGGTTTCAGCCTCTGTGCTCTAAGTTACTGTGATCTGCCGCTTCTCTGTATGTATAAGTGGTCAAATAGCACTCCCGACTCCCATGTGCAGCTTCTGGGGACGGGAAAGGATGGCAACTGGCATTATTAATTTTCTGAGAAGTGCTAGGCTTTTGCATATGTTATCTTGTTAACCCTTATAACAACGCTGTGAAGTAGGTATTATTATTCCCATTTTACAGATGCAGAAACTGAGGCCCAGAGAGTTGTTATAACTTGTCCAAGGCCACCTAGCTGTTGAAGGATCAATGTGGACTTCTGATTCAAACCTATCTCACTCCCAAGCCCCCTGCCCTTTTCTGTCTTATTTAAAATCAGAGTACACAAGGATTCAGAGTAGCTATCCTAACCCTTTGCCTCTGCCTTGGCTTATGAACAAGGAACAAGGGCCCATTCTCACAGACTGCCTCCCCCTTACCCCCCCATCAGTCTCTGACTGGCCTTGTGAGCTCTCTGAATCCGAGGAGGGCGTCAGAAGTGGCCAGAGGGTGCCCCTTGGAATGGAGCTGCCTCATCCGAGGACTGGTGTTCCCGACCGTGCCCTTTCTGTGGCTTCTCATAGGTGTTCTACGTGGTGGTGTGGGCCAACATCTACTCCACCAGCCAGATGTTCGCCCTGGGCAACCGCTGGGTGGGCGTGCTGCTCGTGACCCTGGCTGCCATGAGCCTGACCCTGACCCTCGTGCTCATCTTCGAGAGACACCAGAGGAAGGTGAGACATCCGGGGACCCCAGCCACACTCCCTCCAGAAAGGCTACGTGGGCAGGAGAATTTCAAGTCAGATTTTTCTTTTACCTGCTTCACAGACTTTCTCCAACCATGAGAATTCACCCTGGCCTGTGTGCCCAGTGACTAAAAGAAATCAAGTCACATGTGTGATTAAATCCTTTCTTTTTTTCCTTCTAATCCCTGTGGGTTGTTTTTCTGGAAGCAAGCTGTGTTTTGAGAGAGTCTGGGAGCGGGGTGGACGGCACTTTGAGGCGACTGAGCCCTTCCATGCACCTCCTCTGCCTGGGTGCTCCCGACAGCCCTGTGAGCGAGGAGGGGGTTCCTGGATCCACCTAGCAGCACAAGGTACCTGGGGAGAGGTGGATGGACCCCGACCTGGTGCTCGGTTGACAGTTGTGTCTCATTTAACCTCAGTAACGACCTCCGAGGCAGAGAGCAGGTGGGTGATCAGGGAGTTTAGGTAACTTGTCCCAGTCCCACTCTAAGTGACAGAGTGGGGGTTCAAAGCCTGAACCCTTTGATTCCTGATCTCATTCACAAAGGAGGTTGATACCTCCTGGCTTAATGTATGGTTTGCTAAGTGTCTTCTGCTTCTTCAACATCTGTCTTTTGTTACTGTTGAGTACTTCATATGTGTTAGGTCATCTGTTAAATGTTTTACATACTTTAACTCATTAAACCCTCCAGTAAATCTCTGGGTAGAGTCTTTAATGTGCATTTTGCAGATGAGGAAACCGAGGCTCCAAAAGGCCCAAGGAGTAGTGCAAGGTCATGCTGCTAATAAATGGCAGAGCTGGAACTCAAGGCCAGGATGCTCAGATTCCAAGCCATGTTCTGGGTCAGTACGCAGCTGTATTGGTGTTCTATGGCTATAACAGGTAACCATAAGTGTAGTGGCTTAAAACAACAGAAATGTGTTGTGTTACAGTTCTGTAGTTTGAAAGTTTGACAGGGTGGGGCTGCCTCCTTTCTGGAGCCTCTGGGGGGAATCTGTTTCCTTGTCTTTTCTCACTCCTGGAGGCCACCTGCATTCCTTGGCTCGCGGCCCCTTCCTCCATCTTCAGAGCCAGCAGTGGTGGACTGAGTTCTCACATTCTTGACCCTGAGTCGTCTATCTCCCTCTTCCACTTTTAAGGCCCCTTGTGATTGCACTGGACTGTCTAGATGATCTGGGACAATCTTCCTATTTTAAGGCTAATTAGCAACATTAATTCCATCTACAACCTTAATTCCTCTGTGCCATGTAACATAAATTCACAGGTTCTGGGAAGTAGGATTTAAACATCCTTGGGGGACCATTATTCTGGCAGCCACACCTCTGTCTTTTCAGCTGCTTCAGAGGCTCCCCCAGCACCTGGCCCAGAGCTGGACTTTGAGATCTTTAGCAAACACTCGGCTCTTGCCTGACTCAGAGGATCGGGCGGGATGTTGGGAAATGTGGTCAGGGTTTGGGGTATGAATTCCATTTCGTGCCTGTGCTCATGGGAACAAATGGGAACTTTATGGCTTAATCATTCTGAAAGGATCTTTGCTGGGCTTTGCGATGAGGCTGACAAAATAATGCTGCCCTTGGGCTCTGTTGAAGCTTTCATGGCCCTGTGTTTGGCCTATAAAAAAGTAAATTGAGCTGGCTGCTTCTGCAGCAAGAACCTTCTCTTGGGGAGGGGGAGACAGCAAAGTGTTCTGCTTTATCGGGAGCAAGCAAAGTATCTGGCACCTGGCAGGTGCTTCAGGGAGGCAGTTCAGGGAATGCCTGCTATGGTTCTCTCCTCCTTCCTCCTTTTCTTCCTTATTCAATTGGTGTTTATGAAGCCTCAGCAAGTGCCAGGGGATGTGCTATGCACAGGGCGCAGAGATGAACGAGACCCTGTATCTTTGCTCATAGGTGCAGCGTGGAGGCCCCAGGTATATAACAGCCCTTCCATCATCACTGTTTGTTGATCCTCTCCAGGATCCTTTACTTTCTAATAGGACCATTATTTAGTGAGCACTTATTATGTGTTCTGTGTTTGGGGCCTGATATCCATGCCCAGCAACATCCTGACAAGGAGGCAGGATACCTCTGCCATTTGCTAGCCCTGCAACCTGGGGTGGTTTATTATTTCACCTCTCAGGGCCTTACTTTTCTGTTCTGTAAAATGGGATAATAATCATATCTCCCTCATAGGATTGTTGGGAGAACAAAATGACGTAATACACACAACATGCTTATAATCCTACCTGCTATTATGTAAATGCTCACTAAGTATTAACTGTTATGATTATTTACTCTTCACTAGTGGTGAAACCAAAACTCAGAGAGGTTAAGTAACTAGTCTGTGGTCGCACAGCCTTCCTCAGGTCTTCCTTTGAGCCTCAGCTCAAGGACTTCTTTCTCCTTGGATCCCTCATCACTCAGGACTGTGCAGATCCCCCTTCCTGACCATTGTCACTCTTACTGTTTGTGTCCTACCTGCATCACATAGCATCCTTGAGAGCCTCAGCATTTGTACACATCGCCCTGTTTTTCCCTTGTTTGGGGCATTATTAGACTTTCTCAAGGTCAGAAGGCTTAGGAAGGCAGGCAAGACCCTGCCTTGTATCTCCTACAGAGTAAAACACATCACTAAGGTATGTTGAAAATTCCTAAAAATATTTGTTTGTGGCCAACATGGTCACAGTTGAAAATATGATGCTTTCAGTTCAATATTATCATCATAATGCTATTACTAGGTGACATATATCGAGTGTTCATTCTTCCAAGTGTCCTACGTGAATTAACTCATTTCATCCTTATTATAACCCTTATTATTAGGGGGTATTATCTCGCATTTGAAGGTGAGGATGTGGAGGCAGAGAGATGGTGAGTAACCTGCCCAAGGTTATACAGGTAGTTAAGAGATGGAGTCGGGACCTGAACTTTTGGTGATAGGGGTTTCTGAAAGGGTGAACACTCTTGCTAAAGTTTCCTTGGTTTTCATAATACAGGCAGACCGTGGAGATATTGTGGGTTTGCTTCCAGACCACCGCCATAAAGTGAATATCACAATAAAGCAAGTCACGCGAATTTTTTGGCTTCCCAGTGCATATAAAAGTTATGTTTATACTATACTATAGTCTAGTAAGTGTGTAAAAGCACTGTGTCTAAAAAAAGCAACGCACATCCCTTAATTAAAAAATAATGCTGTTGGAAAAATGATGCCAGTAGACTTGCTCAACTCAAGATTGTCACAAGCATTCAATTTATAAAAAAAAAAATGCAATATCTGTAAAGCACAATAAAGTGAACTGCAGTAAATGAGGTGTGCCTTTAGTGGCATTCCTGGAAAATTCAATGTATTCTAAAACCCATTCACAAAACACTTTAGGTTTATATGTAAAATGGAGTTAGGTTGGCCAGTCAGAGAATTATAAATAGATTTTTTCATGTGTGCTCAGGCCCAGTGGGGCGTCTGGGGTTCGGAAAGGCTGGGGACAGTTCTTTCACGTGCAAGATTCTCTCTCATGGGGCATGGCCTACAGTGGAAGGCATGTGTTTAAGCATCCCTGGCCCTTGTCCCTAAATACCAGCATTGCCTGTCCCACACCTGTGACAACCATAAGGGCCTCCTCACACTTTCAAAAGCTCCCTACAGGGGTCCTTCCCATCTGGGGGACCATTATCCTTGATTGGGTTACCTTCTAATTGCACCTGGAAGTCCTTCCAGGGTCTTTTAGAGCTTTGGGTCACATTACTCTTCCTCTCCTCTCCTCCCCCGTCTGCTTAGCACCTGCTTTGTCAACCTACTTTGTCATCCAAGGTGTTGATTGGTTCTGGTGGGAAAAGAAGGAGATGGGTCCCCAGAGCCCCGCTCTGAGGGCCAGGCACTGGATCAGGTACTAAGGAAAGTAGGTGCTTTGTTTCCACAATAGCCGCTCAAAGCTCTCCAACCCCCTCCTCCCGCAGATATGTGTGGCGCCCGACCGTGTCCCGGGCACTGGGTTAAGTGTCACACACACAGTCTCAGTTTAATCTCACCACATTCCTAAGGGCCGGAGACAGTTTCTCTCCTTATTCAACAGCTGAAGGAAGCAAGACTCAGAGAAGGGACACATTTGTCAAGACTCAGAGAAGGGACACACTTGTCCAGGGCCACACCGCCAGGAAGTAGCAGAGCTGGGCTTCGCCCAAGCCTCTCTGTTGAATTCATTGTCCCAACAACCCCACAGTCTGTTTTATAGGGGAGACAACGGGTGTGTCTTGGAGAGCAGGATGGTCCCGTGGTGTCTAGGGGAGGGACGGTGCGTGGTTATCGCCTGGGCCCAAGAGCTCCCTGGCAGCACGGAGGTTGGGCCACGGGGCTGGCGTTTGTCTTGCAGGCCAACACCAACACGGACCTAAGGCTGGCGGCTGCCAACGGAGCCCTGCTGAGACACCGGGTGCTGCTGGGGGTGACAGACACGGTGGAAGGCTGCCAGAGCGTGATTCAGGTACTGCATCTCGGAGTGACCTCTCCTGTGGGCCCACTTTGGGGCTGGGCTCCCCCAGTCTGCACAGTGTCTCCCGGCGTCTGCTAGCGGAGATGGCGAGATGGTGTCGGCAGCCCTTCCTTCCTCCCTGCTCCGGGGTTTCTTTCTGGAGACGCCTCTCTGGGTGGTAACCAGCAGCCTAGAACCTGCACGAAGCGGGGCTGGAAGGGAAGCTCGGAGACCATCCCAGCCACATTCCTCAGTCAACATTTGTTCAGCAAAGAGATGTGGCCTCCTCTGTTTCGAGCCCTCAGGGCCCAGATGAGGTCGTTGGAGAGGCAGGTCAGACCCTAAGGCCTTGTCCTCCTCGTTTTCTTGGCCCCAAGGCAATGGGGAGATCTGAAGTGACTAGAAGGAGGTCACGCAGTGGGTCTGGGACACGGCTGGGCTGGTTAAGGCCCAGGCTCCTGATCCTGGCTGCGCTGTGCCTGGGAGGATTGATAACATCTCCTCAGCGCCGTGTCTGCCTTCTCACCCAGGGGGAGCCCGGGGTTGGGGTACAGTGGGCCCTGGGCGGAAGCTCACTGGGCACAGGGTTTGACATTTTCCAAATCTGTGCACAAAGCCATTCGTCCACCAGCCATCCGAAAGAGACCCCGTCGTGTAGGGGCACTGTGGGAGAGAGCAGAATGGCGTGCTCCTGCCGGAGACCAGGATGAATCTGGTCTTCCCCAGGAGGGCCGGCCTCCGGTGACCAGGCAGGAAGTGAGGCTCGTCTCAGGGATGGAGAGTTTGAGGTCCAGTGGGCTTTGGCCTCAGTGGTCACGGCTGCTTCTCTCCTCAGCTCTGGTTTGTCTACTTCGATCTGGAGACCTGTGTGCAGTTTTTGTCTGACCACGTTCGAGAAATGAAGACAAGCCAAGAGGTGAGATACCTTAAGTGAAAATCAAAGCAAAAAAAATAAACCAGGGAGCTAAATTGTGTAGATTGCATTATCTTCGTGTTGGACAAGTGTCTAAAGAAAAGTTACTTGGAAGGAAGAATAACTGTGGAATCGTGGTTGTTTTCGCCTAGGGAATTATGGCTGCTTTTCTCTTTTTAACTAGTCTCATTTTCCACATTTCCTGCAGTGAATATATATCTTATCTATAATAATGATAATAATAATAATAAGTAACAGTGAGAATGTATGTCATTTATAACAACAAAAATGATAAAGATTCTGGCAGAGGAAAATACCATATATTTAGATGCCTTTCACTTGTTCAAAATCTTGAAAGTTTTGAGGAAGAACAGGGATAGTTTACTCCAGTTCCACAGAGGAGGAAACTGAGGCTCTGAGAAGCCACGTAGCCAGTTGGTGATGCCGGGTTTGGAGCTCAGCTCGCCTGTCCTCGAGCCCCGTGCTTCTTCCCTGGGATCCATTTTCTGGGCCCCGAAAGTGCTATAGTTGGTTTTGAAGTCAGGATTGTGCCTTAGCCCTGATCAGGGCCCATTGGTTCATGTGTGGCTTTGGGCACTTCCTTTGAGCTCCATTTTACTTATCTGCAACACATGGGTAAAGATTCCTGTGTCCCAGGCTGCTTTGAGGAGCAGATGAGAACATGGAAGGAAAAATGCTTCTGACCATACTTTTGCAGGAATTATCTGATCACTCCAGTGTGGCTCAGCTCCAGAGTCTCCTGAGGTCAGCATCTGAGTCTGTAGATGGTCTGTCCATCCCTTGTGGGTCTGCAGCTCAGGGAGACACCTGGCCTCCTATATCCACCCAACTTAGGACAGCACCAAGCCCCTCTCTGTTTCCTTTGCAGTCCTTGCTGAGAAGCAGATTGAGCCAGCTGTGTGTTGTCATGGAGACTGGGGTGAACCCCACGGAGGCCGAGGGGCCAGAGAACCTGCTAGAGGAAGCTCCTCTCTTGCCCGGCAGTCCTCGTCCCACGGAGAGGCCACTCATGCAGACCGAGCTTCGCCAGCTTATTCCTGAGGCTGAGCCGGAGGTAATAGGCATCTGGGCCAGTGAGGGCTCCCCCACCCCCACCGGATGTTTGCATAGAGTCCGTATGGGGCTCTCGAGTTCTAGATTCCTGGGGACATACCTTTCCTGAGTTGGTAGGGACCATACACATCTTCTAGCCTACTAGTTTTCGATATTTTTCCCTCACCCCAGCACTTTAAAAGATAGCTTAGAGGAATCATTTTATACTTATTGGGTCCTCCCCCCCATTAAAAAAAAATCTTGGTATTCTTTTGCGTAGTTCCCTTGGGTGTGTAGTTGCATGTGGATGGATCATAGCCTGCCTAACCATGAACATGTTGATGAATATTTGGGTCATTTTAAAATCTGTTTATCAATCAATTTATCATCTCTCCATCCATCTCCTTAAACTGCAGTTGGATATTTAAATCTCGTGTGCATCTCTGTTGAATTCCATTTCCTCCTGCTCCAGAGTTCTATTGGGTAATGCCACCCAAGCTCTCTGTTGGGTATGGCCAAGAGCTGGTAGATCAGAAGTCTGGTAATGTGGTTTGCAGCTTGTGCAACCCCCTTCTCACCTTGAGGACAGACCCACTGTCTGGGAGACATGCAGCCAGGGACAACCTCCAGCAGAGTGTGATAAACGAGAGCACTTGCATTTTCTTTTTAGCCAATAGATTTGGGGATTAAAGATCCAAACCACAGCTCATGAAGCTTAATACCAAAAAAGCAAATAACCCAATCCACAAATGGGCAGAAGACCTAAATAGACATTTCTCCAAAGAAGACATACGGATGGCCAACAAACACATGAAAAGATGCTCAGCATCACTAATCATCAGAGAAATGCAAGTCAAAGCCACAATGAGGGATCACCTCACACCAATCAGAATGGCCATCATCACAAAATCTGGAAACAACAAATGTTGGAGAGGGTGTGGAGAAAAGGGAACTCTCCTGCACTGTTGGTGGGAATGTAAGTTGGTACAGCCACTATGGAAAACAATTTGGAGGTTCCTTAAAAAACTACAAATAGAACTACCATATGATCCGGTAATCCCACTGCTGGGCATATACCCAAAGAAAACCATAATCCCAAAAGAAACTTGTACCATAATGTTCATTGCAGCATTATTTACAATAGCCAGGACATGGAAGCAACCAAAATGCCCATCAACAAATGAATGGATACAGAAGATGTGGCATATATATACAATGGAATATTACTCAGCTATAAAAAGGGATGAGATGGAGCTATATGTAATGAGGTGGATAGACCTAGAGTCTGTCATACAGAGTGAAGTAAGTCGGAAAGAGAAAGACAAATATTGTATGCTAACTCACATATACGGAATCTAAAAATGGTACTGATGAACTCAGTGACAAGAACAAGGATGCAGATACAGAGAATGGACTGGAGAACTCGAGGTTTGGGAGGGGGCAGGGGGGTGAAGGGGAAGCTGAGACGAAGCGAGAGAGTAGCACAGACATATATGTACTACCAACTGTAAAATAGATAGTCAGTGGGAAGTTGTTGTATAACAAAGGGAGTCCAACTCGAGGATGGAAGATGCCTTAGAGGACTGGGGTCGGGAGGGTGGGGGGGACTCAAGGTGGGGGGGAGTCAAGGAAGGGAGGGAATACGGGGATATGTGTATAAAAACAGATGATTGAACTTGGTGTACCCCCCCCCCCCAAAAAAAAAAAAAGATCCAAACCAGCCCAGACTTTCCCTTTTGCATGGATGGGGAATGAGGGGCCTGCAAATAGGACTATTATGAGAGAAAATGATAAATATATTAATCTCTTCAAAGAGCTGAAAAGACTGATAAGGTCACGTTCTTTCTTGTGCATGCATGTCTGGGTTTATGTGAAATAGCCTATTAACTATGATGGGTCTTTTAAATTATTTTTTCAAATTCATTCAAACCAATAGTAATACATTTTCCTGTTGTGAATATCAAGTTTCAGTGTGTGTGTGTGCACATGTTTTTTAAAGTAGCTGCCCTTCTAAGATAGCAAAGGAAAATACAAGCAATGCTCAAGTCTCAGCCTGAGCCAGACTGTCATATTTCAGGAAGAACCCAGTGTGTGTGAAAGGCAGAGAAATAGTTATAATGACCTCTTACATTTTTACAGATTTATGTCATGCATAAAATTCTTTAGCATATCCTCTGAAGTATAGATTATTTTCCCTTCTTCCTTGATGGGTGAAAGAAGCTTCTAAGAGGTCAGCTGACTCACCCAAGGTCACAGAACAAGGGAGAATGTGGCAGAGTCCAGGACATAAACCAGCCCTATGATTCTCAGGAGGCCAATTTTCTTCTTATGTAGGAAAAGAAATTTGCTTCTTATGTAATCGATTTATTTCTTATGTAATTGATTTGAGAATACATGGGCAATAAGACCAATCTGAGTTAGTAAGTGGTGGGCTGCTTAAAGTTTTCAACATTTTCTTGCACAAAGGATAACTCCAAGGAAACACTGATCCTACTGAGCCACGTGGAGTTTCTGCTTTTTGAATAATGATAATGTTAGTGATATTGACGGTATTTATTGAGCACTAAGTATTGGGCTTTCTATCCATAAGTTCCTTTAACCCTCACTCCAGTGCAACCAGAATGATGTGTGATTTTTCCCTCTTTTACTGATGAGGAAATGGGCTCAGCCAGGTGAGGTGACTTGCTTGGGGTCCGTCCCAGGGTGACTGAGCTGACATTCCCACTGGTCCTTTTGATTTGAAAGCCTGTTCTTGGTCACGAACTGTTCCGACATAAACAGCCTGGGTGTAACCCACACCTATTTCATTACATTCAGACTGGACACAAGTGCTGTGAAAGACCTCCGTGCCACACGAAAGGAACTGAAGCATCTTCCCTGGAATCCCAACTGCCAGACGGGTGGATGGAACTTTAGAGACCAAATGGGTTAATAAGGGCATGCATTAAATACGATTAAAAACTTTTTTTTACTCTTTAATTTTTTTCACTGCAGTAAAATATATATAGTATAAAATTTACTGCCTTAACTATTGTTAAGTGTACAATTCAGTGGCCATAAGCACATTCACATTGTTGTGCAACCATCACTATATCCTCCTCCAGAACTTTTTCATCTTCCCAAATTGAAACAACATACCCATTAAATACAAATTCTTTTACCTTCCCCAGCCCTTGGAAAACGCCATTCTACTTTCTGTCTCTGTAAATTTATTGCTCTAGGTGCCTCGTATAGGTGGAATCATACTGTATTTGTCTTTTTGTGATAAGTCCAGTTTTGATAGGCACTTTTCATAGAGGAGTACTGTCTGGAGCAATCCAGCAGGTACTACTGTGTATGAATTGAAGAATCAAGCCATCATAGGAGTATTTCCCAAACCCTGCCTCCATTCACTGGTGATTTTCTTCAAGTACATTCCCTTGACATCATGTACTTTACAAAATCACAGACACTTGAAACTGAAAAAAGTGTGTGTGTGTGTGTGTGCACACACATGCGTGCGTGCAATTGGCTGGTATGAATCAATGGTAATTTCTCTAGTGCTTTGAGGCTTCCTAGCTTTTTTGTGTATATTACTATCACCTATTAGCAGTTAGGTTACCCACTTCAGAGATAAGGAAACTGAGGCTGCAGGAGCCCCACAGAGTTTGAAATCTGGAGTTCCCGATGAGGCGAGGCATCTTGCAAGAACCCTGGGTGAGGGCTTCCTAGTGAGCATCGCTGCTGGTCCAGGGGTGTAAGGACCGCTTAGGTTTCCCCTCATGCTTTAGATACTTCTCTGTGACCCTCACTCTGCTTCCCTGCCTCTTCCAGGAAATGGCGCAGCAGCTGCTGGCAGTGTTTGGTGGCTACTACATCCGGCTCCTGGTGACCTCTCAGCTCCCCCAGGCGTTGGGGACACGACACACAGACTCTCCAAGGATTCCGTGCCCCTGCCAGCTCATAGAAGCCCACATCCTGGGCACAGGGTGCTGCCCATTCCTGGCCAGGTGACCTAGGGATGAAGCTACTCATCTTCCTCCAAGACTGAAGGTGAGAAGTCAGGGAGGCCTCAGGAGCCCAGGGTGGCCAACAGCAAGCGCTAGGCGAGGAGAGCAGCAGCTGGGGGCACTCTGACGGGGTTGTCACGTCAGCGCCGGGGATGTTATGCTCACTCCAGGACCCTGCGCAAAAATGGCTTGTCAACATCCCATGCTGACTCCTGGCCTTTGCAGAAGCCGATGGTCCTACCCGGAGCTACTTTTTATGCTGCTTAGAGCCGTGGGCATGGATGAAAGGGCCACCCGCCCATCCTTTTCATTGTCTGGAGAGCCCAGGAAATGTGAAGATGACCCGACCGGGCTGAACGTGTGTCCAAAGCTCGGTCTCAGGTGATACTCCTGTCCCCACCCCCTTTGTGTCAGCTGGAGACTCAGGGAGGATGCTGCTCTTTGTGGCATTGCCCTGGGCCCCTTAAATTATAAGACACCTCTTCCCAATTTGAAGCGAAGAAGTAAATTCTGAGAATGTTCTGCATTTTGGGGTTGTTCTTTCCCTACATTTTCTGAAAAATGGTGGCACTTGGGCTTGTCTGCTAGCACACAGGCCTTCAGGAGACAGAAGGAAGAAACAAACACCATGTAACTGCCAATGGGAGTATTTGGAATAGACCGATCCTTTCTGATGGGAGGACTTATTTTGTTCAAAGGCATGCATACTTGTGGGTGTGGTTTCATACCACAGATGGAGAACAGCAGTCTGTTCCCTAACGCTAACGCTGTGCTGGAGTGAAGCGTAATCTGTCACTCGTGGAAATCCATGAAGAGCTCAGAGGCTGCAGGGTGCTCTGCTTCTGAGCAAGTTTCAAGACCCATTGTTCCCTACGCCCAAATCTAAAAGCCCTAGCCTGGCATTTAAAGGCTCCCCAGCGCCTAAGACCTGGCCTTCATCTGCAATTTTGGCTTCATCGCCCATAAAAATCCTTCATAGGTGGAAAGTCTTTCCTGGACTGACGTTCCTTTGCACCCGTTGGACTCCTGTGCATGCTTTAAAAAAAAATCTTTTTTAAATTGAGGTGTAGTTGATATAAGATACATAGAAGTTTCAGGTGCACAGCATAGTGATTCACCATTTTTAAAGGGTATGCTCCACTTCTAGTTATTATAAAATAGTGACTGTATTCCCTGTGTTGTGCAATATATCTTTGTAGCTTATTTATTTTATACATGGTAGTTTATACCACTTAACCCCCTTACCCCTATCTTGCCCCTCTCCCTCCTATGCATGTGTTAAAGCCCAGTTTTTCTCGCCCCTCCTTCAGGAAGCCTTTCAGCATAGCCGGATCTGCCACTCTCTGCCTCCTTTATTTTTTATTTTTTAAAATTACCGCTTTAATCCATTAATCCAAATCATCTCACTTTTTTTTTGGGCCATGCCACGTGGCTTGTGGCATTGTAGTTTCCCAACCTGGGATTGAACCCAGGCCACCACAGTGGAAGTGCTGAGTCCTAACCACTGGACTGCCAGGGAATTCCCGACTCTGCCTCCTTTAAATTCTTGATGTAGCTGCTGCCTTTACTGATGTTTTATGTTATTGATTCTGTTTTCCTGTGCATATACCTATTTTTTAGCTAGCCTATAAGCTCCTCAAGGACAAAGTCTGCACCTTGTACTTTTTGTGCATGACCTGGACCCACTAAGGAAAAAAATCCCATGGACTGAGTGCTTTGTCATCTCTATAGTAGCTTTTGCAAATTGCTCTCTATACTCAGCTGCATGATGAAGTTGGCACAGACTGGTGTTCTGGTCCTGAACTGCCACTTTTAGCTATGTAACTTTAGGCTGGTCCTCAGTTTATACATCTCTATAAATGGGTAGATTCTTAATGGCTCTTTCAAAGCCAAAGATCTGGGAATTTCCAGCTTTTTCCATTCCATTATAAACCTTGGCCTTTCTTTCTATTATGCCTTTATCTACATGTAGAAAGATTCTATAGCCCCACACAGATGAAGTGTCCCAGACCTGATACCCCTTTGGATGGAACACTGGCCTAGCCAGCAGGAGACCTGGATTCTCATCCCAGATCTGCTACTTCTTAGCAGTGTGACCTTAACTAGGTTAACCTCTCTGAATGTCAGTTCACTCTATAAATGAATCTGGTGAACATGAAATGCAATTATGTGGGTGACTTACCACGTAAGAGATAAATCTGACTGTTCACTTTCTCTGGGCCAGAAAAGAGAAAGCATGTGCATAGACTAGCCCTGGGGGATGGTTGTTGTAGGCATTTCTCTTCAGCCAAACGCTGGGGCACACTTTGCTCGAGAATTATTCATGAAGGCCATCATTTGTCTTTCTCACCTGCCACAGAGGAAGTGTGGGCTGTGAATGCGATCAGTAGACGCCCATATTTATCATCCAGCCATAAAGCCCTGGTAAGTATAATAACAGGGAATAAAAATGTGTGTGTTTTGACAAAACAGCAGTTTTTTCCATTTTACGGCTTCCTTAAATGGCCCTTGATGTGTTTTTTCCCGCCTTTTCCTCTCTTTAGTGTTTCTGGCGGTCTCACCCGGTGGGTGGGGCATTCAGGTGTGCCCACAAGGTACATTTCTTTGCATCTGAGCCTGAGTTTCCTCTTTTAGAAATTCTGTGATCTTTGTCTTGCCTACTTCACAAGGTTGCTGTGAAGATGAGATTCCACAAAGCAACATGTGCACTGTTTCAAAGCACTGTGTTGATGATGGGCGTGGAGCTGGTGAAGATGGTGCCGTGTTGTGAAGTGGGAGCGGAGGGCTTGGATTCTAGAGTCACACATATTCAATCCAAGGTCTGCCACCTAGGAGCTGCATCCTTCCCTTCCTTGGGTCTCAGTCCTCAAGTGTGGGATGGGGAGAAGTGTGCCTACCTGGCAGGCGATTGTGAAGATTAACTGATATGAGAAATGTAAAGTGCTTACAACTGTGAGTTGCAAACTCGAGTAACAGCTCAATAAATTGTTGTTGTTTCATTATTATTATTTTTTATCTCTCACTATGTCTTGTATGCTGTAGGTACCTGACGTATGTTTTTGTGAATGATATAGTTTAATAACAGTTAATGTTTATTCATTCTGCATCAGACCTCAGTTACTCCAGCACCATGGAGTGTATTTATGTGAATAAAGATTCTAGTCTAATCTCTCTGAAGTTCAGTACCAGAAGAAGCCTAGCAGGGAGGTTAAGAAAAAGCTGGTTGGTGACTGTGGGCCAGATGCTCACCCTCTCTCTTCCTCCTCATCTCTTAAGGGGGCGTGTGATAATAGAGAGGTGAATTGAGGTGATGCATGTAACGCACGAGGCCTGGTTCACAGTGTGGTCCATAGTAAGGGCCGCATTATCTGATGGTGACTCTTCAGCTGCTGCCTACAGTTTTCTGCCTGTGTCTATTTGTGCGAGCTTTTACTTACCTCATTCAACTCTAGATCCTTACTGACTTTGGCTGGCTGGTTCTATCAGGACCAAGGGAGGAAAATCTCCAACTAGGATTGTAGATTTTCTGTTTCTCCTTTTACTTTTGACAAGTTTTTAAAAAAATTACATAGTTTAAAAAATTGAGATATGATTAACATACCATAACATTCATCATTTTAAAAGTATAAAATTCAGTGGTTTTCAGTATATTCACAAGATTGCACAAACATCACCACTATTTAATTCTAGAACAGTTTCATCACCTCCCCCCCTCCCCCCAAAAAACAAAGCCCCTTGCCCCCTCTCCCAGCCCCTGACAATCACTAATCTACTTTTTCTCTCTAAGGATTTTCCCATTCTGGACATTTCATATAAATGGAAGCATACAGTTTGTGACCTTTTATGTCTGACTTTTTTTCACATAACATTTTCAAGATTCAGCTACATTGTAGCATGTATCAGTCAGTACTTTATTCCTTTTTAATGGCTGAATAATATTCCGTTATGTAGATATACCACATTCTATTGATCCATTCATCACCACTTGGGTTAATGAACCTACTCTTTGGCTATTATGATGAATAATGCTGCTGTGAGCAATTGTGTACAAGTTTTTGTGTGAACATATATTTTAATTCACTTCTGCCAAGCTTTGCTCTGTTATTCCATGCATATAAATTTAGAATTATTAAAACTGCCTGATGGTTTGATGCTTTTATCTTTATGAAATGTCCCTCTTTAGTAGGTTTTTGCCTTAAAATCTACTTTGATAGATTTACTTTCTTTTAATTAGTGATTACATAGTATATCTGTTCATCATTTTACCTTCAGCTTGTCTGCATCCTCATGTGTTAAGATACCCCTCTTGTGAATGTATGGGTTTAAAAATATCTAGTCTTTGTTTTTTAACTGCAGTATTTACTACACTATGCTTAGTGTGTTTCCTGATATATTAGATAGATTTGGGCTTAAATGTTCCATCTTGCTGTTTACATGCTATTGGTCCTCCCTTTGTGTTCTTTTTTCAGCCATTGTTCTTTTAAGTTTTCCTGCTACATATTTCTGACCACCTTCTGGATGTGGCCACCTGGATGTCCCATAGGCTCCTCTAGCTTGACATAGCCCAAGATGAAATGATCTCCTGTGGGTGTGGTCAGCTTGACCTCACTACCTTCCCCTTCTCAGTTCTCGCCATTGCAAAAGAAGTCAAGAATTTCATTTGGCAGAACCTTCTTCCTTGTGTGGTTTTGAGTTAAAATTGGCCAGTTTTACCTGAGATATATATTGTTAACTTAGAGCTCTCTTTTCCATCTTAGGGATGCTGACCTAGTTCATACCTGTACCACTGTCTGTCCTGATTGCCTAGGCAGCCTCTTTTTGCAGGTCTGTATCCGTAAGGGGCCAATCAGAAGACAGAAAGCACACAGTAATTTGAATATAAGAAGTTTAACATAAAGCATTATTAACTTTAACAGGGGGTTGAAATAATGGATTGGTGAATGAGAAGTAAGATCCTATAATGAATATAGAAATAGCAGCTCTAAAGCATAGCTGCCACCACAGGGCTGAGATAGAGCCCCCAAGGAAGAGCCCCCCTGCCCCATCTCCTGCTGAGATGTAGACCTTGGGAAGGACATGGCTGTGACCCACTGGATGCGGAGAAGTCTCTGAGATGCGATATTGACAGAATGATCTAGAAATCTGCCCTCTAGAGTGCTAGGGAAAGATATCACAAGAGGGGTGGAGGCACTACCCCATTTGTTGGGGGTGAGTCACTGGGAGAAGCTGCTGGCCTCTGAACGCTGCCTACCACCATATACTGCAGGATCTGGGTGCTCGAGAAGCCATGTGAACTGCCAGAGCCAGGTACCCAAGGAGCTCCATGTGCTGCAGGAGGCTGCTACGTGAGCTGCCTGAAACAGGAGAGCCTTCCTCTTCCAGTATCTCCAGCACCCCCTACTGACAAAGCCCCACATTGCACTAGCTGCCAAGGGAGAAAGATGTAAAGGGCCCAGCTCCAGTTTTGAAGAGCAGGCAATGAACAGTCCATTTGGAGCCCAGAGCAATCACTGAATGTCATTCTACCATCATTGTGAAGGTCGGCATAACTGGTTGGTTAACAGTATCAATTCTGGAATCAGGCGTCCTGGGTTCAAGTGTCAGCCGTGACAGTTACTATTAATATAATCTTCAGAGACTCATATAAGCTCTCTATGTCTCAGTTTCCTAATTTGTAAAACCAGAGTAGTAACTGTACCATCCTTGTTGGGTTATTATGCTAAATGAGTTGATACTTATAAAGCACTTAGAAGAGTAAGCTACATACCAGATTTATACGTTGCTGTTATAACTACTCACACTTGTTCAAATTGCACATCCTTCAAGTTGCAGCCAGGACGGGCTTTCCATTGTAAGCCTTTATTCTTCTCTTCCTTTATTCTTCTCTTCTGTGCTGGGGGCAGACACAGGGAGTGCTAGTGTGTTGTCTTCTTAACAAGTCACCATGCTCATATTGCAGAAACCAGAAATATGGCTATGTCACTTTGTTGCCTAAATGTTACCTTCCTTGGCTCCCCATTACCTTCTGGATAGAGTCCAGCTTTCTTTTTCTGGATACCAGGCTCTTGATGCTCTGTCCCCCTCACCTCTCCCTACACCCTGGCTCAGGTTTTCCCTTTTGTCTTTCCAAGCATCGAAGTTCACTACCTTATACTCCTACCAGCTTGTGTCTCTATTTTCCAAATCTGCTTATTTTGTTCCCTCCTTCTGGAATACCATTCCCGCCTCTTCTTTGCTTGGCTAATTCTCTTTCAATTTTCAGAAAACTCAAGCACTCAACTCTTACAGGAAGCCTTCCCCAAATCCCCAAGTTGGTTGCGAAATTCTCTGTTGTTATTGTTTCCAAATTGTCTGTTACGTGAAGTGATGTGTTTCTCTGCCTGGCTCCCTGGCTAAAGTTGAAGCCACTTGGGGTCTCCTGCATGTTACTCATATTTGCATGCTCTGTGTTTTAGCACAAACAACTTTCTACGTCTGCATGGGCTGTGCATTGCAGAGTGATGTTGGCTGCAGAGTTTTGCACTACCTGCCCTATTGTTCACTATGGCCCTGAGCACCAAGTCGAGTCCCACAGTAGGCGAGCAGTATTGTGCCCTCAAGCTCTAGACAGTTATTGCAGCATCTATTTGTAGCTGCCTGTTAAGCTGACCAGCCTCTCCTAAGCACTTCGTTAGGTTGGTGAGGAGTGACTGAAAGTGTTTAGGAACCAAACCTCACTTCTTAATAAGAGATGCCAAATTCCAATTGTTCCATATTCAAGGGAATCTCAGGAGTAGGACTGGGGGAGGGGAAGTGAGGAGGTACACAGGCCTATGATGCAACGAAGGACTTTAATTGGAGGCAGCTCCTCAGCAGTGGCTTTTCCGGGAGCTGAAGTGACCCTTGCTGGTGGCACAGGAATGGCTCGGACGTCTTCTCCTCCTCTGAGGGAGTTTCCGAATCAGTCTTCATGGCCCCTGTTCACGGCCCTATTCCTCCTGGAGACACTCCAGCAGCCATGCAGCCTCAAAGACCTGCGAGGAGGCTGCCGTCTAGTGGGCTCAGGGTCTCCCAAGAGTACATGCCTTCAGCACCAAAATGTTGGGGCGATGGTGTGGGTGTCTCTTTTGGCTACTGTTTCTGTGAGGATCTGCATTCAGATCTGAAAGAGTGAAGGAAAATATTTACCCTGGGTAAACGCTTTGAATGACACGCAAAGAAATGGTCTTGGTCATATCCCACTCAGGGAAGGCTCATATTATTAGTGACTTTAAAAAAATATTCTGGGACTTCCCTGGTGGTGCAGTGGTTAAGATTCCACCTGCCAAGGCAGCGGTTATGGGTTCGATCCCTGGTCTGGGAAGCTCCCACATACCATGAAGCAACTAAGCCTGTGTGCCACAACTACTGAAGCCTGCTCATCTAGAGCCTGTGCTCTGCAACAAGAGAAGCCACCGCACTGAGAAGCCCGTGTACTGCAAGGAAGAGTAGCTCCAACTCGCCGCAACTAGAGACAGCCCTCGCAGCAACAAAGACCCATTGCAGCCAATAAATAAATAAATTAATTTTAAAAAATTAAAAAATATTCTGCTTGCTTGAGCTACAAATAACCCCAAAGTGAGTTAAGGACTTGAGATCTTAGAGTTTACTTGTACCGCAGCATAGCCTAGCTGGTCCTGACTATGACACAAACATAGTTACATCTGATTTTTGTTCTTTTTTCCTAATTAATTTATTTATTGGCTGTGTTGGGTCTTTGTTGCTGCACGCACAGGCTTTCTCTAGTTGCAGCAAGCGGGGGCTACTCTTCGTTGTGGTGCGTGGGCTCCTCATTGCCTTGGCTTCTCTTGTTGTGGAGCACAGGCTCTAGGCATGTGGGCTCAGTAGTTGTGGCGCACAGGCTCAATAGTTATGGCTCATGGGCTCTGCAGCGCAGGCTAAATAGTTGTGGCGTATGGGCTTAGTTGCTCCGTGGCATGTGGAGTCTTCCTGGAGCAGGGATCGAACGTGTGTCCCCTGCATTGGCAGGCAGATTCTCAACCACTGTGCCACCTAGGAAGCCCAGTTACCATCTGTTGAGTGCCTGGGTGGGGCCGTAGTCTAGGCACTTACATACGTTGCCTCATTTCATCCTCCCAACAACCTGAAAAGTAAGTAGTGCATTGTCATGATCCGCACTTTCCAGAGAAGATGCTGAAGCTCAGAGAGAGTTTCCGAGACATGCAGTCAGTGGCTGAGGCTGAACTCAAGCTGGTATGTAGGACTAAGCCAGTCATCTTTAATATCTAATAACTAATATAGTTTTCAGGCTGTGCTGTTACAGGTTTGGGTAAAAACTCCCTTTCCACACCTCAAAAGGCTTGAAAGAAATCTGAGGTGTCCCAGAGCGGAAGGTGGCTGGGGAGTCAGAGGTCCAGAGAAATAACTCAGCTGTTTTTTGCCAAACCACCACACACCCACGTGTTGAACCTACTGAAGGTCCGTGGATGATGCTGTTGGCAGGTGTTTTGATTGTAGGAGCCAGAAGTGGCAGAAGCCCCCTTGCCAGTGTAGCAGCAACAGAAGATCTTTGATGCCATGTTTTGGTGGGCTGTGGGAAGAGGAGAGGGCAGTGGGGTGTCTGTCGCCCCAACCCCAGAAGCCCATTGTTATTTAAGCAGTGGGTCATACTGGGCTGGCCTCTCCCAAGATATCACACCCCTCCTCTCTCCCAAACTTCCTGTAGCTCCAGCAGGTCCAGGCCCTCTTTTGTCCAAAGTTCTCAACCATGGAAAGGACTGGAACCTCTACTCTGCCATTCTTGACTGCAGGGCCAGCTTGTTGAATCAGCAGATCTTGGGGTCTGGCACAGTTCTCTGAACGGGGCTGTTTCCGAAATGAATGTTAATCATGTGACCAGAAAAAGCCAGTCCCTTCTCTGCTGGGTCTTGCAGCAATGGAACCTCAGCTCATGCAGCAGTGCCCACAGACAAGGCTGTGCTTAGGAGTCAGATTTGTCTCCTGCTTTCTAGGTGTGTGCTCTTGGGCTTCTTCTGTAATGTCTTTGAGCCTCACTTTCCTACTTGGAAAATGGGAACAGTAGTACCCACATTAGAGGAATAAGTGATTAATGATGAACAGTGACCACTGGGATGGCAGGTGCCTATAAGTGCTGGCTCAGTGCTGACTCTCTTTCCATTCCCTCCTGTGTATGTAGCTCATTAGTGCTAATCTGTTCCCACTGGGCCCTGGTTCCATGGCAGCCTGGTAACACAGCTCGGCCGTGCTGGTTCAGCTCCTGCTTCTGTCTCCAACTTGCTTTGTAGCTTGGGGCCTAAGCTCCCATCTGCAACAGAAGACATTTGGGCTGCACCATCTCTCCAAGGATCCTTCCAGCTCTGATGACACAGGTTGTAAGTCCTTGTCTTAGTCCAAGAGTCCTTTCTCTCTTCCAGGCTCCTGACCATCTCCTGTCCTCACTCGCCCTTCCCTGTGGCCAAAACCCCACCCTGGGAATTTCCATCACGGTGGCTGTATTCACTAACCACACAGTGGCTTCACTCCATGGCCTCACCCTTGGGCACCGGCTCCTCACCCATCCCAGCCACCACCATCTCTCACCTGGGTTATTGCAATGGGCTTCCCAGCTGCTTCTTCCAGCCTGGTCTCTGTTAGCATCAACACAGCAAAATCCTCTTATGGTGTAAGTCAGATCATGTCACACTTCTGCTCTGAGTCTCCCAGTGTCTTCCCATATTGGGCAAAGTAAAAGCTGAAGTCCTTCTCTGGGCCTTCCCTAAAAAATTTGCAATCTCACCGCTACCTTCGCCCCCTCTTCCCCTGCAGTCTTTTCCCACCTTCCTTTCACTCCGTTCTAGCCACAGCCAGGACCCCAACACGACTGACTTTGCACCTGCACCACCTTTGGCCTGGAATGCTCTTCCCTAGAAATCCACAAGACTCATTCCCTCCCTCCTTCAAGCCTTTGCGTAAAGGTTGCCCTTCTTGTGAGGTCTTCTGGGCTATTCACCCTAATTATTCACCCTATTTAAATGCCCCTCCCTGTTCCCCTTCTCCACTTCATTCTTCTCCATAGTCCTTGGCACGGTCTAACACATCCTAGAATTTATGTGCGTGGGCTCTGTCTTCCCAACAGTCAATCACAGGAAGGTGGGGGCAGGGGGTGGGGGGTGTTCTCCTTGGTTCACCGCTGGATCCCTAGTGAGGGGGGTAAAGCAGGCAGTTAGTAACCATTTGTGGAATGGTTGAATGAACCTTTGGTTCACCTTTGTTCCTGGGTGCAAGCAGGTACTATCACCAGGGAGCAGCAGCGGGTGAGGTGAATCATTTTTGTTCCAGGAACCTCACAGCTGGTAAGATGCTGCTTGTAACATCCATGTGCCAAGCTGACAGATGGCTTTAAAGAATTTTAATAGGTTTGCTTCTGGCTGCTTGCTGGTGGGTCCATCTGCCTTCCTGGTCCTCTTCAGTGCATACTTATTTTTTCTCCTGTCATGTTTCACTTTGTGTCTAAAGCTGGAAATGGGGAACCCCCTTCACCTCCTGCCAGCCCAAATCCTTCCACATTCAACTACTCATCAAGACATTTCGATTCTTGAATCAAATATCTCCTTGATTCCTGATTCAGATATCTTGAATCAAGTATCATAAATAACTCCATCGCCTGCCCCTTGCATCCCACTGCCTCACCACACTCTTCTCACCTGGACCACCAGGACCACAGCGTCCCCATTGACCTTCCTGGTTCACCTGCACCCAGAAGATCTGCTTCCAGTACAAACCCCATCAAGTCACTCCTCTGCCTCAAACCCTCAGTGGCTCCCCATTCTGCTGCTCTCCTGCTTTGTGATCTGGCCCTGCCACCATTGCCAGCCTCATTCGCTCCCGGACTCACTCTTTACTCTCTGGCTGTAGGAGCTGCGGGCGGTGCCCCCAGTGTGCTCTCACTGTGCCACCACTGTGCCTTTGCACAAGCTGTTCCTTCCACCTCCATGTTCTCTCCTCACTCCCTTCACCCATTGGCCTTGAAGACTCAGCTCAGGCGTCACTCCCTACAGGAAGCCATCTCTTATACCTTATACATTTTTTACTTAGATGGACTCGGGATTGAATTCTTGCTGCACCTTGCTGTGTAGTTTAGAGCAATTTAACCTCTTTGAACTTCGGTTTTCCTATCTGTAAAACGGGGATGGTAAAATCTACCCCAGAATGTTATTGTGAGGACTTGGGTGGCATATAGATGTGAAGCACTTAGCACAAGGTCTGGCGCACAGTAAGTGCTTAACAGTGTGAGTGACTGTGATGCAGGGCAGATGCTGGCTGGGGCGGGTGGGTGTGGCATTTCTTGCACTACCAGCGCCCTCTAGACCGAAGCAAGAGCCAGAGGAAAGGGCCCTTGGGTTACCCTCCAGGCAGCTGTGAACTTCAGGTCTCCAGTGAACCCACTGCACTTTGATCAGAACAAGATAGATCAATGAGGTCAAACAGGAAGTCTTCTGGAGCTGGAGGAGTCTTTAGAGGTCATTCAGTACAGGTTGGGAAACTGGGACCCAGAGAGAGAGACAGTGGGGTCATGGTAAGAGGGATGGCGTCTGCTTCCTGGAGCACAGTGAAAAGGTGTCCAGGAGTGATGGAGACATTGTCCTTTAATGTATGGAAAAAATACCCTTCCTGCTCTCATGTCCAACCTTTGAGCCTCACTCACCTGCGGCTGACAGAGCAGAGATGGGGCTGTCTGTGATGTCACAGAGCCTGGGAATCAGGGAATGTTGGGTTTGACTGGACCACAAAGGTAGGGACGAGGGAGGAGGTTTACTGACCCTCTCTTCCATGGTCCTTCTGTCTGTCCATGATGCCATGCTGTCTGCCATGCTCATCAGGCTGGCTGGTATGGTTCTACCTCACTGTGTCTCTTATTCTTGGAATAGTAGGCTAGTTGGGGCATGTTCTTCTCATGGGGGTTCTAGAGGCATGAGACAGCAAGCCCCACGGGGAAAACACATTTCTAAGTCTCTACTGGTGTTCCATCTACTAAGTTTCTGTTGGTTAAAGCAAGTGATATGATAAAACCCAAAGTCAAGGGGGAGGAAAGTACACTTTACCCAAGAAGACATGGCTAAGAAGCGTGAAGAACTGGCCAATAGTTTGCTCTGCCACAGGTAGATAGTATTGCTGTACCCATTTTATAGACAAAGAAACTGAGGCACAGTGTTTATTAAGTATCTTGGCTAAGGTGACACAGCTAGTAATTGGCAAAGTGAGGTGGGTCAGAGACTGGAACTTTTTATAGATTCGAATTGCTTTACAAATGGGTCGTACCAATTTAGTTCCTTTTCTACTAGGGAGGTGATGCTGGTGTATTACCTGATGCTGCTACTTCCTCTCCTTCTATCTTGGCTTCTGTGCTATTGTGGCAGAAACTAGCCCTAGATCTGGGCTGCAGAAATTCTCCCCATGTGATGAGATGGGGCCCACCCAGATAATTGAGATTCTCTCTCCATTTCAAGGTCAGCTGACTGGAACCTTAATTATGACTACATCCTTAATCCTTTCTTGCAGTGTAAGGTAACATATTCATAAGTTCCAGGGAATTAGGATGAATACATCTTTGGTGGGGAGGGAGGCATTATTTTGCCTACCACAGTCCTTAAACACTTGTATCAAGAAAATAAAAGAATGGGATAAATATCCAATTCAAAAAGCTAGAAAAAGAAAAACAAAGTAATCAAAAGAATGTACAAGAAAAGGAAGTACTAAGGATTAAAAACAAATTACTGAAGTAATTATTAATTAGTATTAATTTAATTAGTGAACCAAAATTTTTTTTTTGAAAAAAAATTAACAAAATAGAAATACTATGTAACTGAATCAGGAAAAAGCAAACAAGCACAAATTTTTAAGATTCAGGTACACCTGAAACTAATGTAATATTATAAATTGACTATACTCTAATAAAAGAAATTTTAAAAAAAGAAAGGATAAGGGGACTATCTATCACCTATCTATCTATCTATCTATCTATCTATCTATCTATCTATCTATCTATCTATATTTATCATCTATCTATCTATTTACCTACCTGTCTATCTAAACTTCCATCCCTCACACATTGCTTATGGGAATATAAGATTGTACAAGTGCAATGGAAAACTGTTTGCATGTTACTCAAAGTTAAACACTGAGGTAACCATTTGAATCAGCAACTCCACTTTTAGGTATAACACCCATAACGATTGAAAATAAATGTTCAAACAAATATGTGTACATGAAGCACTATTCACAATAGTGAATAGTGAATAGTAAATAGGAGAAAACACCCAAATGTTTTTATATATAAAAGAAAGGATAAGGGGAATATAATCATTGAAACAAAAGAAATTTTAAAAATCTTGAGAGTATGTTATATACCTTTATGCAAATACATTTGAAAAGCTAGATGAAGTGGATAATTTTCTTGGAAAATACAGTTTATCAAAATGACTGCATTAGGGATTAAAAAATGATCAATTTCTATAGAAGAAATACATAAATTTATCAAGAAACTACCCTCCTTCTAAAAGAAAACAGGCCCAGATGGTTTCACAGGGGGATCCTATAATTTTTCAAACTACAGATTGTTCCAGTCCTACATAAATCATTCTAGAGCATATACAATGAAAGAAAGTGTTCAGGTTCTTTTTATGAAGCAAGTATGTAATATTGATAACTAAGTCTGAAAGAATACACAAAAGAAAATTATAGAGCAATATTATCTATCAATATTGGTACAGAATACTAAGTATTAGAGAACAGACTCCAATTCCATATTATAAAAATAATACTTCATGATCAGGTGGAATTTAATTGTGAAGTGGAAATATGGTTCAGTGTGAGGAGAGAGATTAAATGAGTTTTTTCCATACATGATAGAAACAAGGAAAAAGGAAATTGATGGATATTCTCTTAACATGATATCTCTAGCTCTGTATTTTTGTCCTAAAATGAGCTTCTTACTTAATAGGCAAACACTGGAGATATTTCCTTTAAAACTGGGAACAAAGCACAGATGTCCACTTTCTCCAACATTGTGCTGGTGGTATTCACCATTGCAATCAGACAAGATAAATCAGAGACATAAGAAATTAGAAAAGAAAGAAGCTAATGTTTCTCTGCTTGCAGGTGGTATAACAGTATTCCCAATAAGCCATAGATAATCAGTAAGAAGGCTGGCTCAAATGACAACATAATTCAGAAGGGAAGCAAGACATAAAATTAACATAGTGAACTCAATAGTATTAAATACACAAGCAATAACTGGTTACAGCAATAATGATATAGAAAACCCCATTTACAATAGCAACAAAAAGATAAAATATGTAGGAATGAATTTAACAAGAAATTTGCAAAATTCATATGAACATTTAAAAATAGCCCTGAGAGACAAAAAAAAGTAGGTTTGAACAAATGCAAACCCATTTGGATGTAGTTGGGAGGAATCAGCATTATAGAAGTGTCAGTTCTTCCTATGTTAATTTATAATTTTTCCTAAGTTAATTTTAAAATTTAACATAGTCACCATGAAAATGTCATTTTTTTTCTTCCTTTTTTTTTGTCTTTTTTTTGTGTGCCACGCAGCATGCGGGATCTTAGTTCCCTGACCAGGGATCGAGCCCATGCCGCCTGCTTTGGAAGCACAGTGTCCTAATCACTGGACCACCAGGGAATTCCCCCAAAATATCAATTTTTTTAATAGAGCTAGACAAATTGATACTAATATTTACATTTAAAAAAATCCAGCAAGTGAATAGACAGACTTACCAGTGGAATAAAATAGAAATTTCAGAAAGAAACCAAAATACATATGAAATTTTCATACATGATGATAAAGGAGCCATTTCAAATGACTGGGCCAAAGATATCTTTTAAATAAATGTGCTGGAATGACTATATAACCATTTGGAAAAAAGATATAGATCCATACCTAATATATATGTAATAATAAATGCCAAATGGAACAGGGATCTAGATGTAAAAAGTAAAGCCATACAAGCATGTAAGAAACATGGATGAATTCCTCTGTAAAATGAATGTACTGGCAAGGGGGAGGGGAAAAGAGAAGGGACATAGTCCAGTGATGTCACCAAAGACTTTAATTGGAGACAGCTCCTCCCGCAGTGGCTTTTTTGGGAGCTGAAATGACTCTTGCTGGTGACACAGGGATGGCTCAGACGTCTTCTCCTCCTCAAGGGGAGTTTCTGAATCAGTCTTCAAGGCCCCTGTTCACCACCCCTTCCTCCTGGAGACACTCCAGCAGCTGCGCAGCCTCAGAGACCTGCGAGCGGGCTGGCGTCTAGAATGTTCAGGGTCTCCCAATGAGGCATGGTTGGTACGGCCAGCGGTCCTGGGAGTAGCGGCTAAGGTTTCTCTTGTGAAATCCTCTTTTGGAAACATGTGAATTCACATCTGAAAGAAGAAAGGGAAAAATTACACCGAGCGAAGCCTTTGCTTTGGACCTGGCTAGACTGTTCTGGTTGCCTCCATCCCTGGTCATTGTCAGACTCTGGAATACTGTGTGAGCCACATGGACCCCGGCCTGGGACGCATTGGTACTCCATTGGAGCATTCAGTGACAGCAGGGTGTCTTGCAAAGTGCAGTGGCCTGGAAAATAGAAGAATTGGTTCCATCCTGGTTCTGACATGAACACCCCTCTCTGCTGGGCTTTTGGAAAGTCCCTTCCCCCTGTGGGCCAAAGCCTTCTCTATACAATGAAAGGTGGTGGGTTTCTAGACTATGTTGCATGGAGCCCTGTGTGGGGAGGGGAGCTGGGGGGGTGGCCCTTTGATTTTGTATAGAAATTAGACTTTGAGATGTTGTTTGCAAGAAGGGTTTAGCTGTTATGAGAATTCTGAAGTGAGTGGGCTGATGACACTTACCTCTCAATAGCCAGCCTGATGGGGTGGTTGTGAGCTATGTGAGATCACCTGGGCACAGTGTTGGTGCCCATCAATGGGGCTGCATTTCTTCTTCCTGGATATGGCTCTGGTCCAGGACCCAGAGGCATTTCCCCCCACCCCCCGGGACTACGCGCAATCCACAAGCATTTCCTGGCATGTTTACCTGCCATGTACCTGGTTGAGTTTGGAGGAACAAAACTGATGTAGGCCCTGCCCTCCTGAAGTTACCGTCTGGTGGCCAAAGCAGACATCAAGCAAAGAATCACACGGAATACGCATGTAAGCCCATGCCACACGGGCTTAGAAGGAAGGTACGGATATGTGTTCTTTCCTCCCAGACCTCCTGCTCCTCACACAGTTCCCAGCTTGGAGGATCGTGTAGGCAGGTCTTAGACCCCTGGACTCTGTCCAGTGTGCTCCGGAATGTGACTGCAGCTTCCTGAAGGGGGTGGTCCCCCCACTCCTGTCACCCCACTTAGCTCAATATCAAACTGGGGCTTGGTCCTTAGGGCAAGGCCCCCTGCCCCAGAGGTTCCTGGTCAGTGTTAGGACCCCACTTTGGAACTCACCCTCAAACTCACTGCTGCCGAGGCAGGAGGTGCTCTCTTCTGGATGGAGCAGGGATTTTCCCGAAGTCGTGTGGGACGCTGCATTATCGTGCTTGAGACTCTGTCTGTCAAGCTCAACCTTCTGCAGACCTGGCAATGGTAATTCCATGTGGTCATTGGGGAGGCTCAGAGGAGGGAACGGAGGTGATGGCATTTTGCCAACTCTGGAGCAGTGCACATGGACCAGCAGTAGTTATTATGGGGTGAGGAGTACCTGAATCTGTGTCCTTTAGTCTTCTGAGTTCTCCCTCTCCTAAACAGGCATTGGATTTAAAATATGCATTCTTTTTAAAACTTAAAGTTTACTTTTTTCCTGTTTATAAATATAATGCCTATCCATTACAGAAAAGCCAGGAAATTTTGAAGAATATGAAGTAGGAAAAAATGCTCTAAACACCCCTCCCCTCAGATATGATCACAGCTCCAGTGTTTGCCTATGCATATTTTTTCATAGTCCATCACATCCTGTATATTAAGCATGCCTTTTACTTTGTACATATCATAAACATTTTTCTCATGTCACTAAATTTTAAGAAATAATGGTTGCGTAATAGTCTATCTTATGGATAATTCAGGATTTATTTAACCAATATTCTATTGTTGGGTGTTTAGACTGTTTTCAAATTTCACTACCATAAATACCAGTGTGATGAACATTGTTGTATACAGGCTTTGTTTTGATATACTCCTAGATTTTTAAAAGAATAACATACAATCTTGCCAACAGACTAAGCTGTGTTCTGTAATAAGTGGTTTCCTAGCTGCATACCTTGAACAAATTTCTTCACCTCTCTCTGCCTGTGTTTTCAGACGTGCAAAACAATACATCCATTCTGGGTAACCAGGTGCACTTCTCAGAGTATTTAGGGATTAAATAAGATCAGTTTTCTAGTGTGTAAACTCTGAAAGAGTAGGGGACTTATCTGACCACAGCTGGATCCCTTGTGCCTAGACAGTGCCTTGCATGTAATTGGGCCTCAGTAATTACCTTTATTATCATCTTGGAAAAAGGGACTAACATTTTTAAGGTTCTTAGTCTTTCTCATGAAGTTATTTTCAGGGGAAGTATTTTAAAGGCCCCTGCTATGGATTTCTGGCAAAATATGTCATGAGAATTTCTTTCCTGCCATTGAACTATCCCATCTCCCAGTGGGACTATGCCAGCTGCCTGACTAGCCTCCCTGACCCCGCCGCTCACTGCCCAACTGTATATTTTTCAGTCCTAGCTTTGCCTGATCTTGACGATAATGCTTTTTTTTTTTTTCTGTCTGAGATTGCTGATTTTGGCCCCCACTCTTCTCCACTATGACCTTTTGTCCTGGATCATCAAGAAGGATGTAATTACAAACTGAAGGCCAGGATGCCATCTCTCTCTCTCTCCTTTTCTACATGGTAGCCTTGGAAACTATGTGTTCCAGATGCCCTGGCTAAAGATGAAAAATGACGTGTTGTAGACTTTGCATGAACAAGAAATGCACTTTCTTTTTGTAAACCATTGAGATTTAAAGGCATATTTGTTTTAGCAGCAGAGCTTACCCTATCCTGGCCAATACCTATACACTATAGTTTCCATTTGTTGATCTTTGTCTAATGCCTACTTTGTGCAAGCCCTGTGGTTGGTGCTTCTATATATTCCCTCATTTAATCCTCCCAGTGATCCTGAAAAGTAATAATACAGTATGGACATCCCCATTTTACAGGCAGGGACACTGAAGCTCAGATTGAGGGTAGGTGACTTGCCCAACCTGTAGCAGAGCTGGTTGGATCTAGCCCCAGCCCCAAAGGCAGGGTTCTTAACCACCATCTTTGTAGTCTTTAGACCAGTGATTCTCAAACTGTGATGTACATTCAGGGTTCCCCATGGTTCATGTTAAAATACAGGTTCTGATTCAGTAGGTCTGGGGTAGGGTCTGAAAGTGCAGTTTTAATAAGCTCCCAGGTGGGGCCGATGTTACTGGTCCATGAATTGCACTTTAAGTATCAAGATTTTAAGCTCTATTGTTTATTAACTTGGGTACTTAGCCACCCAATCTTCACCTCATTTTAGGTTGGAATTATTCACTCAAAAGTTGAAGGAAATCTGAGGGTACTTCAACAGCAGGGGGATGGGAAAAATGAGGTCCCGAGAGGCCAGGCAGGGTGTTCTTGCCTGGTACCTACCATGCTTCAACGGCTGAAGCTCTTGGGTTTGACTGGGGATCTTGGAGTCGTCTATGGTACTGGGATCCTCACAGCATTTACAGCACAAACAGAAGATCTTTGAGGCCAGGTTTTGATGGGCTGCTGTATAAAGGAAAGGAATGGGGGCCTTGGGTTCTGGGGCCTGAATTCCAGATGCCCCGGTGGAAATTTACTGTGATGGGGGTCATATAGGGTCAGCCTCTCCCAAGGTATAATAGCCCTTCCCTCTCCCAATTCTTTTGTAGCTCTGCATAGCAGCAGGTCCAAGCCCTTTGGCCTCAGTTGCTCTCTCTTAAGGTCACTTCCCCTATTTTATACAAAATTTTCTTACCCATCGAAAGGAGTTGAAGCCTCTATTCTTCCAGCTTTGCTTGCAGAGGTGCCTTATTGAATCAGCTGATCTTGAATTTGAGTCCAGTTCTCTGGGCAGGGCTGTTTGCTAAATAAACATAAGACTGTGGATGAAAAGTGCAGGTCCTTTACCTGTGCTCACACTGCAGGTAGGACCTCACAACAGCAAAATCCCAGCCCATGCAGAAATCCACAAAAACATGCTTGGATTAAGGAGATCTGTAGTCTACCCCATTTCTAGGGGTAGATTCCTTAACCTTCTCGAGCCTCACTTTTATCATGTGGAAAATGGGAATAGCAGTGCCTACTTTGCAAAAGGAAAGGTTTAAACGTATGAAAAGTGACCTTTGTGGTGCTGGGTACACAAAGTGCCCAGTTAGTGGTCATTCCTTTTCCTTTCCCTTCCCTTCATGTAGCTTATTGACTCCAAACAATTCTCACTGGTCCAGGTCCCATGAGAATGAGGTGAGGAAGCACAGTCTTGTAGATGTAAGTCCTGGTTCTGCCACCAGCCTGCTGTATGGCTTTTAGTCCACGCTTATCTCTGTGTCTCATATGCCTCATCAGTAATAAGAGGAAGTTAGATCTCTTTAAGGATCTTCCTAGTTTGGATGGTCCAGAATTATAAGGCCTTGCTTTCATCCTAAACTCCTTTCATTGTGTATCAACTTTTCCAGGTCTCTGAACCCTTCCTGTTCTCCCTTCCCTTTCTGTGGCAAAACCGCCTTGTAGGAAATTCTTCTCACAACATCCAACTCGCCACGTGAGTTGTCTCACTCATGGGCATTTGCTTCTCACTTTCTCTACTGTCACACTGTCCAAGCCACCATCAGCTCTTGCCTGAATTGCGGCAATAGATTTTGAACTGATCTTCCTGTTTCTTTTACCTTTGACTTCTCAATAATTAATACAGAATCTTTAACTTTCTGCATATAAGCTATTCAATATAGTGCAATTTATATACTGCGGCTAGATACACCCAGGAGACTAGACACATACAGATGTCCTTATTTTGTGGAATCCTTAGACCAAGAGGGGTACTTTCTGGGCCCATTCAGCCTCAGTCTCCAAATAGTCCTTTGGGTCTGCTGCCAAGTGAGTTTTTCATCATAAGTTGAGCTGTGACATATTTCACTGAGCTCTCTTTAATGCATTTGTCTTATTTTCTTAGGATTTATAAACACATGGAAATTAATAAAAGGCAATTAGGTCTTTTGTTTTGGAGATGCATCATTTAGCAAATATGCTTGCCATTAATATGCTGATTCTTCTGTCACCTGCTATAGTTTCAATCTTCTTCATCTACTTATATAAACTCTTGCTTCATGGGGTTTTGTTTTGCTCTAGATTGCCTTATCTATGTTGAGTGTGGAAGGAAGTGCTTCATGAGGAAAGAATGAAAATATAAGTCTGACTAGCCCCCACCACCAGGCAGCCCTGGGAACTAATGGTTGGAGGTCTGTTAGATTGGTGGTCAGTTTGTGTAAAGAAAATTGCTAAAACTTTGCCTTGGATCTCTCCAAATCTTCGTGAGCACATGTCTGTCTTGTTAAAGCAATGAAAGGTCACCTTTCTCAGGCTATATTCTGGAGTTAATGATTTCCAGGGCATTGATCATATGAACTCTTTTAGGTTCTCCTTGGCCAAGGAATTCAGGACATCATGCATAGTACACACTTTCAACTAACTGTAGTGTATTCTTTCCTGTTTGTCATGGTCTTGTCTACATTAAAAGTTGCCATCTCTTCCTGGAAAAACTCTTGCCTTGTATCGATACTGAATGTACTCTGATGTGCTTATCTTAATTAATGGCAAAATTTTTCTAGATGGCACAGAATTACAATGGCTATCATGGCAAACTTTCAGTGTCAAAAATAATAGATTTAAGAGGGGTGGTAGAAAAGAGAGAAGGCAAAAACATTAAACACTCAGTAGAGGGTTTCTTTGATTGATATGGTCTGGCCCCAGAAAGAAAGAAAGAAAAAAAAAAAGATCTTATCTTACTTAACCCCGAAACCTACTTTCATTGCATCTCTCTCTCTCCACCTAGCTTTATCTTTACCACCCACTTAAACTTCTCTTGTTGCTTTTCCTCAATGCTTAAATAAAGTTTCTTTATGGGGGACTTCTCTAGAAAAGAACAATCAACATTTCACAATATTCCCCTAAAACTCCTATACAAGAAGGTGGATCCAGAGAGGTTGAATTTAAAACCTTGGTGAGAGTTGAATTGAGGAGAAATATTTAGAATCATCCCAAATTTCAGAACAACAGAAAGTTGCTGTCTAATTTAGGATTCTGTTATTCAGTTACTTACTGCCCTGGCCTATTACATTTGCATCAATTAGTTAACTTAATTATTTACCTTCAACAATGGGGGAAAATATTTAAAAGCAGCAGGATGGAAAAGGCCAGAAGATTTAAATAACCCATCTATGCATAATTCCAAAAAGAATTAAGGGCTTGAGAAGCTAAATATAGAAAATGCACCACATAAAAATATTTCAAAAGTTATTTCAAGAGGTAAAACCTTTTTCTTAAGGTAGATTAGGCAAAGATTCAGAATTGCAAACAAAATCAAGATGACTCAATAGGAGAGTGAATAAACTTTAGGACATTCTGGGGTAGGCCAACAGCTTAAGGGAGCCTGTTTTTCTCTTCTTGTAAAGGACTGAGACCCGAAATAGGGGACTTACATACAATAAATTGGAATGAGAAATGTCAATTTTGATCTTCTGATACAGTCCTAAAAGATTAACTAGAAATTCAAGTAACTTTAAGGCCTCTTGGACCAAAAGTTCCTCTATTCTTAAAGAACACGGAGCTTGTGGAGGAGAACACTTGTATATATATACTTTGAGCAGAAAGACCATTGGAAGAATACATGTTCCATAGTGGCCAAAGGACAGCTGTCCAAGTCTGTCCAGTGATGCCACTCTAAGGAGCCGTTAGCACTCAACACCCTCTTGTTCTTCCTCTGAACTCCCAAGGAAAATCGATAAAGGTGGACAGTGATACTGCTTCATTGTTGACATGGTTTATATCTTACTGGAAGATCAGACTCTTTAATGCCAGCTGAGACTAAGACCAACTGTTCTTTGTGATGACTACGTGTACCTTTCCAAGTGTGCAACTCCGCAGCATCCTTGGGGGACTATGTTTCTTACACAGTGTTGGAAGGGAAAAAACAAAAACCCTTCATGGGGTCATCAATACCCCAGACTTCTTTTTTTTTTTTCTTTAAGAACTTTTCTTGAGATACAATTGGCATACAATAAACTGCATATATTTAAAGTGTACAGCTTGACATTTTTTTTACTTATTAGTAATGTGTATATGGCAATCCCAATCTCCCAATTCATTCCGCCCCAACCCCCACCTTGCTTTCCCCGCTTGGCGTCCATATGTTTGTTCTCTACATCTGTGTCTCTATTTCTGCCTTGCAAACTGGTTGATTTGTACCATTTTTCTATAGTCCACATATATGTGTTAATAGACGATATCTGCTTTTCTCTTTCTGACTCACTTCACTCTGTATGACAGTCTCTAGGTCCATCCGTGTCTCTACAGATGTCCCAATAATACCCCGGGCTTCTGAGGACAGTGAGCCCTCCGAAGGAGGTGGACAGCACAAGGTGCTCATTTTCCTTTACCTTGGCTGAAACAGTAGAGCCCACACCCTGGGGCACAACTGACCAATTGCAAATCCTTAGCTCAGGTAATTATGGATAATAGAATACCTTTGGATTTTATTTTGGCTAATCAGAGGGAATATGCACCATTGCTTTCACTTTGTGCTGTACCTTAATTAGTACCATAGGTGAGTTTAATCTATATCTAAGCCCACAGAAAAGGCAACCTGGCTATTTGAGGTAGACCCAGGGTATCATTTGAAATTTATCTTCTTGGTCATGCCTGGGAAATCATGGGTTATGATTCTGGAGTGTCTTCCACACTCTCTTAAAAATACTTTTAATTATTATTGTTTGTCTCACAGTCATTCACTGGCTGTTGTCCATAGAGCTGAATACTCTTATGCAGCAACTGGCTCAACATATGGTTCCACAGATGATTGAAAGAAAGAGGAAGACGTCAAGCTGGCTGATGCTCAAACTGAACAGCAGATCTCTGGAAGTGGAAAACTGGAACTGTGTCCTCAAGGAAAGTCGACAACAGTGGTGAAGCTCTGGACAATCCCCGAGGGTCTCTCCTGTGGCTTTGGTTGAGGGAGGGCCGATAGGAGGCGACTGAGAATAAAAAGGGAGTTCCCACACTCCTAAGTGAAGACCAATTGCTCTGTAACCGTGGTAACAGATAATCACCAGAACCTGTTTAAACCCATTTAATCTGTTAATGAACTTTTACCTCGATGACCATTCTCCTGAAAGTAACAGACACAGACAGTAGTTACACTTTCTTGGCTGATGGTCTACCATTCCTAAGCACTTCTGCCTCTGAGACACCAACTGTCCACTAACTCAATGCCTCCACCAACCCCTTAAACATCAGCCATTAGCTTTGTTCAGAGACTTTGTCATTAAATCATAGTTCTCCCTTGATTAAAGAGAAATAAATTCAGTTTTTGTTCCACACATTGAATGGAAGTCTCTTCTGCTAAAGCAGCTTATATGTACATAGTATCTTGGAGATCATTCTGTAGTAGCAGCTCAGCAGATATTTTCAAATATAAGTTTATCTGAATCTAGTGCTGATGTTTTTCATATCTTTACTCCCCAGCAATTTCCCTAGAAAGAGAGGGGAGTAGAACCGCTTTCTTCTCTAAGTGTTGGTAGCCAAGCGTTTTGAACTTTTGAACCCTCTTCAGAAATGGAAAGAATCTTAGGGAGAGCACTGTAGCTATTACAAGCACATTCTTTGGCGTATACTTCCTAAGGATTTACTGCTTCTCAGCTATGAAATTTAAAAGAATTTAACTTTTCTGAACCTCTGTTTTCTTATCTGTAAAATGGGAGTGATAATATTATCTACCCTAGAATGTGGTTGTGAGGATTAAATAATGATGGAAAGTGTCTGGCACATTGTAAAGGCTCAATAAATGTAAACGCTGATGCTGATGAAAATGTGGAGTTGATTTTGGCTGGGGGTGGGGGCCGTAGTGGTGGTGGTGGGTGTGGCGTTTCTTGCACTACCAGCGCCCTCCTCTAGATGGTAGCAAGAGCCAAAGAAAAGGGCCCTTGGGTTATCTGCCCCCCAGCCCCCTAACCCCAGGGGGCTGTGAACTTCAGGTCTCCAGTGAACCCACTGCACTTCAACCAGAACAAGAAAGATCAGTGAGGTCAAACAGGAAGACTTCTGGAGCTAGAGGAGTCCTTAGGGGTCCTTCAATATAGGTGGGAAGACTGGGACCCAGAAAGAGAAACAGTGAGGTCATGGTAAGAGGGATGGCGTCTGCTTCCTGGAGCAAAGTGAAAAGGTGTCCAGGAGTGATAGAGACATTGTCCTTTAATGTATGGAAAAAATACCCCTCCTGCTCTCATGTCCAACCTTTGAGCCTCACTCACCTGCAGCTGGCAGTGCAGAGATGGGGCTGTCTGTGATGTCACAGAAGCCTGGGAACCACGGAATGTTGGGGGCAGAGGGGTTTGGACTAACTGCTAATGCAGGGAGTGGGGAGCATGTCTGCTGATCCTCTCTCTAGTGGTCCTTCCCTCTGTCCACAATGCCATGCTGTCCTTTGGGGCACTGGAATGGTAATCCTGTGGCCTCTTGTGAAAGCTTCTTGTGAAAGCTTCTTGACGATAGCTGGGCCAGAAGGGGGCAGTATAGCACTGGATACAGAAGACCTGGGTCCACATTCTGTCTCCGTACCCAGCAGGGTGGTAGCCTTAGGCAAGTAGACTTCATGTCTCAGTTTCTTCCTCTTTAAAATGGGAATAATAATTATTTAACTTTAAATTATATTTTTAGGATTAAATGAAATCAGGTAAACATTTACCATGCTGCCTAGGTATAGTAAACATTCAAGAAATAGTTGTTGTTAATGGTATGTGCAAAAATAAAGTGGCATTCTCTTCCCAACCTGTCTTCCAGGAAAAGAATTATTTTATATTTGAGTCCTGACAAAATCTCCACCTTTGGGGCACTCTCAATTCCTTTATTTAGGACAACTGAGCTCTATTTGGGGAAGCCAAATTAGGTTAAAATGTTCTAATCAGTGCTATCTTTGGATGTTCCTAGAAGTCACCCGATACAAAAGGAACAGAAGCGAGCAAAAATTCAGCAGTTTTGGATGTTCTGGTGGAGGGGTGAGTAGGAGTTCAAGTGGTTACTTTCAGGAGAATGGTCATCAAGGTAAAAGTTTATTAACAGATGAAACGGGTTTAAACAGGTTCTTGTGATTATCTGTTACCATGGTTACAGAGCATTTGGTCTATGTGACCTAACCCATACTAAGTATTTGATGGTGGGTAAAACAGTCTTTTAAACCTCACTTGTAAAGACATACTCCTAAGCGGTAATATTGAAGGTTCTCAACTCTGGCTGCAAGTGAGATTTATTTGAGATGTTTTTTTAAAACATAGGAATAGCCCGGGGCCTAACTCCAGATAAACTAGAATCCTTGGGGGTAGTGGTGGGTGGAGCCTGGACATCAGTAGTTTTACAAAGATTTCCAGGTGATTCTTATATGTAATCAAGACTGAAACTACTAAATTCTTGTGGAGATGGCTAATTATACACATAAGCTGTGATTCTCTGCAAAGTCTGCCCTTAGAGTCACGGGAGGAACGTTTAAAAATGCCACACCCAGTGCCCACTTTATAGGCCAGTAAAATCACTATTTCTGGGCATTGGTAGTTTTGGAAAGCTCTGCAGATGATTTCCCCCCATCCTACTTTAAAAAAATTGAGATATAGTTGACATATAATGTCGTATAAGTTTGAGATGTACAATGGGTTGGTCTGATACATTTATATATATTGCACTATGATTACGGTGGTAGTGGTAGCTAACACTTTTATCATGTCACATAATTATTTCCTTTTTGTGTTGAGAACAATTAAGATGTAGTCTCTAAGCAACGTTGAAGTTTATAATACAGTATGATTTTTAACTTGCAGCCAGCATTGAAAACTACTGACCTACAGAACAAATTTTAAAAACCTAACTTTTCTTGATAGTGTATAAATGTACCTTTTAGCTTTTCAGGGACTGTATTATATATGGATTCGATAGGACTATTTTTCAAGTAACTTAGAAATGAAAATATACTCTGGAAACCTGTGTTAGATGAAAATTGTAAAGATACTGATGTTAGAAATATGTGAGAAGCATTTGAACAAAACTGTTTCAGAAAATGGGAGAATGAGGATAGTAGTATTTCCAGATTAATATATTTTATAATATATAATATGCCATTGTATACACACATCCTCTACTGAATCCTTGTAAATAGATGCTTGGTTATTTCACCCATGATGCTAAACGTTTATATATTCAAGTTGCCCAAAATACTTAAAAAAAAAAAATCTTTTCCTGGGGATATTGGGAGATTGTCTTCTGTTTGGGGTGGTTTACCATTCAAGCACATATGGTATAATTGCTTCTTTCCTCTTGGATCTGGAGTAGGAGTCTAGTCAGCAGGTTCCTGCACTAATTCCTGGTCCAGGTAGAGAATAATGAAATCCTGAACTAAGGCACTGGCCTAAGATGAGTGGGTGGATTTTGAATGTGATGATTCCAGAGGATATGGGCTCTGGAGTTGGGCTGCCTGTGTCAGAAGCCTGCCATGGTAACTGGCTGTATGACTTTGGCCAAGATCATTTACCCCTCTAATCCCTGGTTTCCTTACCTTTAAAATGGGAATTATAATAGCGTTGATGTGAGGAACGACAGCATTAGATCAGCCATGGAATGTTATAAGTGTATAGTTGTCCCTCGGTATCTGGGGGGGATTGGTTTCAGGACCCCCAAGAATACCAAATCCGAGTATGCTCAAGTTCCTTACGTAAAATGATGTAGTGTTTGCATGTAACCCAAGCACATCCCCCTGTATACTTGAAATCGTCTCTAGATTACTTATAATACCTACTACAACGTACATGCTATGTAAATAGTTCCTGGAGAGCAGCAAATTCAAGTTTTGCTTTTTGGAACTTTCCGGAATTTTTTTTCTCCTAGTATTTTCTGTTGTGGTTGGTTGAATCTGTGGATGTGAAACCCTCAGATATGGAGGGCCAACTGTAGTGCCTGGTAGAGGGGAAGCATTCAATAAATGTGGCCTGTTATTATTATTCTTGAGAGTGAAGGTTGAGTCTGGGCTGATGCTTTCACATCTGTGTATATGGAATTAGAGAATTCAGGAAGAGAATATTTTGGATAAAGATAAATTCAGGTTTTAAAACAATTTTATTTTGAAGTAATTACAAATTCACAGGAGGTTGCAAAGAAACATGCAGAGAGTTTCTATGACCCCTTTACCTAGTCTCCCTCATTGCTAGCATCTAATGACATGAAAATTGGGAAATTAACATTGATGCAAACTCACTTGATGTTCACCAGTTTTGTATGTACTCATATGGGTGTGTATGTGTGTAACTGCAAGCAATTTTATCACATGTGGCTTCATGTAACTGCCACCACAACCAAGGCACTTAATTATCATCACCACAAAGTTCCTTTGTGCTACTTCTTCACAGCCACACCACCCCCTCTCCCCACCATCTCTAACTCCTGGAAACCACTAATCTGTTCCCCATTTCTATAATCATGTCATTTCATGAATGTTCACAAATGGAAACACGGAGTATGCCTGTATCTTTCTGAGCTTTTTTTTTTTTTTCACTCAGCATAATTTCCTTGAGATTCATCCGAATTTTAGCATGTATAAATAATTTATTCCTTTTCACTGCTGACTCATAATCCACAGCATGAATGTACCACAGTTTGTTTAACCAGTCATCCATTGAAAAATATTTGAATGGTTTCTAGTTTTTGGCCATTACAAATAAAGCTACTCTGAACATTCATGTATTAGTTTCTGGGTGAGGACGTTTTCACTTTTGTGGGGTAAATGCCCAGGAGTACAATTTCTAGATTGCATGGTAAATCCATTCTTAGTTCTAAAAGGAAGTGCCAAATTGTTACTGACCCTTCCAAGTTGGTGCCCAACAAGGGTCCTCCTGCTTGGTGTCACTCACACCAATAGAATGAGACTGACTTGGGTTCAGAAGCAAAGGAAAGTTTTATTTATTTATTTATTTATTTATTTTTTTGGGGGGGGGTACACCAAGTTCAATCATCTGTTTTTATACACATATCCCCATATTCTCTCCCTCCCTCAACTCCCCGCCCACCCTCCCTCGAGTTCCCCCCCCCCCCCCAGTCCTCTAAGGCATCTTCCATCCTCGAGTTGAACACTCTTTGTTATACAACAACTTCCCACTGGATATCTATTTTACAGTTGGTAGTATATATATGTCTGTGCTACTCTCTCGCTTCGTCTCAGCTTCCCCTTCACCCTCTGCCCCCTCCCAAACCTCGAGTTCTCCAGTCCATTCTCTGCATCTGCGTCCTTATTCTTGTCACTGAGTTCATCAGTACCATTTTTAGATTCCGTATATGTGAGTTAGCATACAATATTTGTCTTTCTCTTTCTGACTTACTTCACTCTGTATGACAGACTCTAGGTCTATCCACCTCATAACATATAGCTCCATCTCATCCCTTTTTATAGCTGAGTAATATTCCATTGTATATATATGCCACATCTTCTTTATCCATTCATTTGTTGATGGGCATTTCGGTTGCTTCCATGTCCTGGCTATTGTAAATAGTGCTGCAATAAACATTATGGTACAAGTTTCTTTTGGGATTATGATTTTCTTTGGGTATATGCCCAGTAGTGGGATTACCAGATCATATGGTAGTTCTATTTGTAGTTTTTGAAGGAACCTCCAAATTATTTTCCATAGTGGCTGTACCAACTTACATTCCCACCAACAGTGCAGGAGAGTTCCCTTTTCTCCACACCCTCTCCAGCATTTGTTGTTTCCAGATTTTGTGATGATGGCCATTCTGATTGGTGTGATACCTCATTGTGGCTTTGACTTGCATATCTCTGGTGATTAGTGATGCTGAGCATCTTTTCATGTGTTTATTGGCCATCTGTATGTCTTCTTTGGAGAAATGTCTATTTAGGTCTTCCGCCCATTTGTGGATTGGGTTATTTGCTTTTTTGGTATTAAGCTGCCTGCGCTGTTTGTATATTTTGGAGGTTAATCCTTTGTCTGTTGTTTCATAGGCAACTATTTTTTCCCATTCTGAGGGTTGCCTTCTTGTCTTGTTTATGGTTTCTTCTGCTGTGCAAAAGCTTTTAAGTTTCATGAGGTCCTATTTGTTTATTCTTGATTTGATTTCCATGATTCTAGGAGGTGGGTCAAAAAGGATCTTGCTTTGATGTATGTCATAGAGTGTTCTGCCTAGGTTTTCCTCTAGAAGTTTTATAGTGTCTGGCCTTACATGTAGGTCTTTCATCCATTTGGAGTTTATTTTTGTGTATGGTGTTAGGAAGTGTTCTAATTTCATTCTTTTACATGTTGCTGTCCAATTGTCCCAGCACCACTTATTGAAGAGGCTGTCTTTTTCTCGTGCCTCCTTTGTCAAAGATAAGGTGCCCATATGTGTTTGGGCTTACTTCTGAGTTCTCTATTCTATTCCATTGATCTTCCTTTCTCTTTTTGTGCCAGTACCATACTGTCTTGATCACTGTGGCCTTGTAGTATAGTTTGAAGTCAGGAAGCCTGATTCCACCAACTCCAATTTTCCTTCTCAAGATTGCTTTGGCTATTCGGGGTCTTTTGCATTTCCATACAAATCGTAAGATTTCTTGCTCTAGTTCTGTGAAAAATGCCATTGGTAATTTGATTGGGATTACACTGAATCTGTAAATTGCTTTGGGTAATACAGTCATTTTCACGATGTTGATTCTTCCAATCCAGGAACATGGTATGTCCCTCCATCTGTTTGTGTCGTCTTTGATTTCTTTCATCAACGTCTTAAAGTTTTCTGCATACAGGTCTTTTGCCTCCTTAGGCAGGTTTATTCCTAGGTATTTTATTTTTTTTTGTTGCAATGATGAATGGGAGAGTTTCCTTATTTTCTCTTTCTGCTCTTCCGTTGTTAGTGTATAGGAATGCAAGAGATTTCTGTGCATTAATTTTGTATCCTGCTACTTTACTAAAGTCATCAATTAGTGCTAGCAGTTTTCTGGTAGAGTCTTTAGGGTTTTCTATGTATAACATCATGTCATCTGCAAAGAGTGACAATTTTACTTCTTCTTTTCCAATTTGGATTCCTTTTATTTCTTTTTCTTCTCTGACTGCTGTGGCTAAAACTTCCAAAACTATGTTGAATAATAATGGTTAGAGTGGACACCCTTGTCTTGTTCCTGTTCTTAGAGGGAGGAAAGTTTTATTCTTTTTTTTTAAATTAATTTATTTATTGGCTGTATTTATTTATTTATTTATTTATGGCTGCATTGGGTCTTTGTTGTTATGCTGGCACTTTCTCTAGTTGTGGCAAACGGGGGCTACTCTTTGTTGCAGTGCGTGGGGTTCTCATTGTGGTGGCTTCTCTTATTGTGGAGCTCGGGCTCTAGGCGCTAGGGCTTCAGTAGTTATGGCATGTGGGCTCAGTAGTTGTGGCTCTTGGGCTGTAGATCACAGGCTCAGTAGTTGTGGTGCAGGGGCTTAGTTGCCCCGTGGCATGTGGGGTCTTCCCGGCCTAGAGATGGAACCCGTGTTCCCTGCATTGGCAGGTGGATTCTTAACCACTGCACCACGAGGAAGGTGTGGAAAGTTTTATTCTTTGATCAAAGAATTCAGAGGTGCCAGGTCCCGCTCTAGAGTCCATGCTCCAGCCCCACCTCCCCTGCCCCAGGCCACCAGGGCAGGGCTGCTTTGTAGGGGTCTTATCAGTGAGGGAGGGGGCAGAGTTCTCTCAGGTCCAGCACAGCTTTGCTGCTCATGCTCCAGATCGCAGTGCCGGGTGCAGCCTCTCTGCACACGGCCCACTGCTGCCATCTTGAATTGCAGTGCCATGTGCAGTGCTTCTGCATTGGGGCCCAAGCTGCCCTGTCGGGAGGGCGCAGCCCTCTCGCACTAAGGACTGTGAATCTGAAGTGTCAAGTGGAGGTCTCTGTCCATGGTACCCTGAGGGAAAAGTGAAGCTAGATGAAACACAAAGGAAGAGAATAAAAAGTTTAGACTTTATTTTATTTCCCAGATTCTGTTTTTCTTTCTCGTGAATTGTGAATGGGCTTTGCTCTTGGCCAAATTATTTTCCAGAGAGACTGTGCCATTTTAGATTCCCACCAGCAATTCTCCTCTTCTCCAGTGTTTCCCCCCCTGCCCCACCACTGTTTTTTATTTTAACCATTCCAATAGGTGTATCCTGGTTCTCATTGTGATTTTTAAAATATATTTATTTATCTATTTGGTTTTGCTGGGTCTTAGTTGCAGCAGGCGGCCTCCTTAGTTGTGGCCTGCAAACTCTTAGTTGCGGCATGTATGTGGGATCTAGTTACCTGACCAGGGATCGAACCCAGGCCCCCGTGCATTGGGAGCACGGAGTCTTAACCACTGCGCCACCAGTGAAGTCTCTCTCATTGTGATTTTAATGTGCATTTCCCTAATAGCTACTGATGCTGAACATCTTTTCACATGCTTGTTAGTCACTCATACATTCTCTTTGGTGAAATGTCTCTTCATGTCTTTTGCCCACTTTCTAATTGGATTGTTTTTAAAATTTTAAAATGATAGCTTATTGGGACATAATTCATATGCCATAAAATTTATACTTCTAAGGTGTACAAGTCAGTAGATTTTAATATATTCATCGAATTGTGCAACACTGTCTAATTCCTGAATATTTGCATCACCCCAAAAGGAAACTCCATACCTGTTAGTAGTCACTCTCCATTCCCTTTCCTTCCAGCCCCTGGCAACCACTCATCTGCTTTCTGTCTCTATGGGTTTGCCTATTCTGGACATTTCATACAAATTAAATCATACAGTGTGACTTACCTTTTCAAGGTTCATCCAGGTTGTAATGTGTATCAGTTCTTCATTCCTTTGTGTTGCTAAATAATATTGCATTGTATAGATATACCACATTTTGTTTATCTGTTCATCTATTGATGGACATTTAGGTTGTTTCCACTTTTTGGCTCAATGAAAAATACTGCTATGAATATTTGTGTGCAAGTTTTTTTATGGATATATATTTTCTTTTCTTTTCTCTTTTCTCATACGTGTGTGTGTGTGTGCGCGCGCGCGCGCGCGCGCGCGCGCGCACGCGCGCGCACTGGAAGTGAATTTGCCGAGTCAGATAGTAACTCAATTTTAACTTTTTAGAAATCGCCCGACTGTTTCCACGGTGGTGCTACCCTCAGCAATGTATGAGAGTTTTATTCACTTTATATCCTCAACAACACTTGTTATTATGTCATTTTTATTTTAACCATATTAGTGAGTGTGAATAGTATCTCATTGTGGTTTTGATCTGTGTTTTCCTGATGACTAGTGATATTGAACATCTTTTCATGTATTTATTGGCCATTTGTATATCTTGTTTGGAGAAATATTTATCAAGCTCCTTTGCCCATTGAAAAATTGGATTGTCTTTTTATGGTCGAATTTTGAGTTCTTTATATATTCTGGATATTAGACCATTATCAGATACATGGTTTGCAAATATTTCTTGCATTCTGAACATGTCTTTTCATGTTCTTGATGGTGTCCTTTGAAACACAAAAGTTTTTAATTTTTAAAAAAAATTTATTTATTTATTTATTTATTTATTTATTTATTTATTTTAGGCTGCTTTGAGTCTTCGCTGCTGTGCCTGGGCTTCCTATAGTTGCTGCTAGGGAGGGCTACTCTTCGTTGCGATGCCCAGGCCTCTCATTGCAGTGGCTTCTCTTGTTGCAGTGCACGTGCTCTAGGCGCACAGAACTTAATAGCTGCGGCACATGGGCAGGCTCAGTAGTTGTGGCATGCGAGCTCCAGAGCGCAGGCTCAGTTGCTGTGGTGCTCGGGCTTAGTTGCTCTGCAGCATGTGGGATCCTCCGGGACCAGCGATCGAACCCGTGTCCCCTGCATTGGCAGGCATATTCTCAACCACTGTGCCACCAGGGAAGTCCCAAAGTTTTTAATGTAGATGAAGTTCACTTAACCATTTTATCTTTTGTTGCTTGTGTTTTTGATGCCATAGCTCACAAATCAACCACCTAACCCAAGGTCGTGAAAATTCAGTACCATATTTTCTTCTAAGAATTTTATCATTTTAACTCTTACATGTAGGTCTTTGATCCATTTTGAGTTAATATTTGTATATGATATAAGGTAGGAATCCCAACTTCATTGTTTTGCATGTGGATGTCCAGTGGTCCCAGCACCATTTGTTTAAAAGACTGTTCTTTCCCCATTGAATGGTCTTGGAACTGTTGTCGAGAATCAGTGGGCCATAAATATAAGAATTAAAATTTACTTCTGAGAATGTTGCTTTTGATATTGTAAGAGAGAGTCAAATGAAGGTTTCCAGAAAGGTCAAATGAGTGTGGTAGATGACATTGCTGGTCCCAATTCTTTACCCCTGCCAATGTCATGTCTTTTCCATGGCATCATCATAAGCAGAGTGTATTTCTCTGCTTTGGATTTTAAATTTGACTAAATGACTTGCTTTGGTCAATGGTTTGTAGGCAAAAGGGACAGTATTAGAATTTTGAGCTTAGAGTGCCTAGCATGTTTGCCACTTCTGCTCTTGCTCTTCTGTCACTGCCCTGACAGACTATGCCCCCATTAGCCCATTAGTCCCAGAAGGAGAACGAGCGACATAGATCAGAGCCACTCCAGGCAAGCAGACCAACTAAGTCCAGCTTAGATCAGCCAACCCCCATGCAACTCACAGTTAAAGATCTTGGAACGTTGGCTAGGTACAGGCATTAACACAATATTTTCCCAAAGTGTGGGACACAGTCCCGCAGTGGGAAGTGCAATGATTTAGGTCAAACATGGACATGGTACCATAGAACATTGAATCATATCATGAGAGAGTGACTCCCTTTTTAGTCTTTCCAATTACATAAAGGGAGAAATCTCAGCGAGGTGATACCCACTCTGTAAGACCTACAGAAAGTTGGCAATCTCCCTTTACAACAAAAAGAAAATAGCCTGCAGGCTCAGAGTCTTTGTAGGTGACAGCATCATACCAGGATTTCAGCACATTATTTTGTTTTTATTCTATTTTTTTATGTTGACCTTTTCCATTTGTGGTGTATTTGTTTTAGTGTAAAATAATGAGATGGTTTAAAGAAAAACATTAAGGGAATAATAGTAGAGATAGGCAGATTCAACAATGTTATGTGAATAAATGGAGTTTAGGAAATACTGATTTGATATATAACATCATGCCTATGACCTATGTAATAAATATGGAGATAGGTTTATGTTTCTCTTGTAAGCAGCTTGTGGAAGGGTATTATTTTAGATGTAAACTCATCTCTTGCCCATACTTTTTGAGTTGAAAATTGGGTTTATTCTTTCAAAAAATTTAGGCTTCTGAATTTCCAGGAATCATAACCCCTAGACTCCCTTCAAGGCCCCAAGGTGATGGTCACATATAAAACCCTTTGTGTCTCTTACATAATTGAGACTTAAGAACCTTTTGGAAAAATCCTCCTCTGTAATCTCACATTCTAAAAATAGGCTTGACTTTTGGATTGCTTCTAAATAAAAACATATTTTTCGATTACACTTGAGACAAAAAAAATTTCCAGTATCAATTTGAGACTTGTGGGAAAACGGAGAGAATCAAAGTTTCACTGTTCTCGGTGAAGGTTTTGGTATTGAAATTTTGTCATGTTGGCTGACTTCTGAGTGTGGTAGGGGTGGGGAGGAAGGAAGGGTAAACATTGTCACCAGTCATTTAATGTGTCACTTATTACTCAGATCTGACACTAAATGCAAAGGCTGTGGCAGGAAGACAAAGCTCGCATCACTGTACATGTTGTGGTCCAGGAGAACATCTCTGAAATGCTATGGTTTCTCTGAGTAATTACTGAATCATCTCTTTATTACAGTGAAACTTCACAGTAACACTATTTGCTGTGGAGCAGAACCAGAGGTCTTCATTCTGGGACTTCTTGGGTAGCAGCTGAAAGGGCTTGGCTTTCAAAGAGGCAATGCATGCCCCTTTGCAAGTCCCGCTCACCTGAGCACGGCCCACAGGACAATGCTACAGTGTAGGCCATTTCTCAAGAACTCCCTCTTGGTGCTCAATTTTGTTCTCTCTCCCTTGTCTTTTGAAACAGTGAATAGAAAAGAAGGAGCCATGGGCAGTGTAGGGTAGCATGTAATCCAGAGTTAAAATGTGGTCTTCTCCTATTCATTCAATTATGTTTTCCTCTTATACCAAGTCATCTGCTAGGTCCATGGTCTAAAAGATTACTTACCCTTACATGGATTCAGATTTCTACCTTTCCCACTCATGGCAAGTCACTTCTCTTCCTTGAGTCTCATTTGTTCATCTCTGAAATGGGACCCACAATTCCCACCTCTCCCAGGGCAAGAACAGGCATCTTTGAAATTGCTTGTTGAACTGCACCATGTGTGTATTTTGGAAGGACATCTGTGTCTTCCCCAGTGTCTCACCCGCTTACCTTTATATAGCCACCCACCTCTCTGTGCTCTCTTTGTAAGCTTCTGTGCTCGCGAAGCACCATCTTATTACCTGACCCAGATGGGGATAGAGGAACTTGACTGAATGATAAAGGGGCAAGCTTGATACCTCATCTTTTTTTTTTCCTGACCTCTGAACAGCCATATCGTTTATTATGTCTCTTTACATTACAAATCCCAGCAGAGTGCCATATATATGTGGAGGATGGTGCATAAATATACTTTAATCGGATTTGGGTAAGAATCTGTATTTATTGTTGCCTCAAGGCTTGAAAGAAGTAAACAGAGGGGATATAGGAAAATATACTCAGTGTCAAGCTATTGGGGGATAGAGAAGAAGTATGTTACAAGACAAAGGACAAAGTCTTACAGAGGAAAAAAATTAAGAGATGAGTTGAGAAAGAGAGATTCAAGGTTTCCAAATCAGTGGATTTGGATTTATCTGTTAGTGTATCCACATACTTTCTTCCAAAACTTTCCTTGGTCTACTGATGGGCAAAGGTGCACCATTAGAACTGACAATGCATTCACGTGCAACGTACAGAAACTCTTCCATTTCTAACATCTGACCACCTGAACTCCATCAGGCATCTCTTCAATTGGATAAATTAGAGGTTGCTTCCTGTAAAGAAAGATTGGACACTACCAATTTGAGGCCCTACCCTTTTCATGGTGATTTTCCACTTAGCTTTTTAACTGATTTCAAGACAATCTGTCAACTCCCCAGGCATATAGAAGAGATTACTTCTTTTAAGAAATAATCTTAAATTAAGATTATTGTTTTAAGAAGCCCTAAAGAGTGAAATCCAACATTCTCAAAAACTAGTACAGGGCTTCCTAGGTGGCGCAGTGGTGAAGAATCCGCCTGCCAATGCAGGGTACACGGGTTCGATCCCTGCTCCAGAGAGATCCCACATGCCACGGGGCAACTAAGCCCGTGCGCCACAGCTATTGAGCCTGCGCTTTAGAGCCCATGAGCCACAACTATTGAGCCCATGTGCTGCAACTACTGAAGCCCACGTGCCTAGAGCCTGTGCTCCGCAACAAGAGAAGCCACGGCAACGAGGAGACTGCGCACCACAAGGAAGAGTAGCCCCCCACTCACCGCAACTAAAGAAAGCCCGCGCACAGCAAAAAAGACCCAACACAGCCAATAAAATAAATAAATAAATTAATTAATTAAAAAAAAACTAGTACAAGACAAATCCTTTAATAAAAAATAAATAAAAATAGGGGCTTCCTAGGTGGCGCAGTGGTTAAGAATCCGCCTGCCAATGCAGAGGTCACGGGTTCGATCCCAGCTCCAGGAAGATCCCACATGCCGCGGAGCAACTAAGCCCGTGTGCCCAAAAATAAATAAATAAATAAATAAAAATAAATAAAACTGAAGGATAGAAAAAAATCAGTTATCTTGAAAAAAAGAAAAAAGGACCAATCCTTTGACTTTGGCAGGGATGCCAGAGTTTTACAGGAGAGCTTAGAGGCTTCTCCTACGGAAGTCCGCAAGATACTGTGGGTTTCGGGAACACCTTGCCCTAATATAGGCAAGGGTCATTTTATGGGGAGTTGGCTCAATATCAACATGAGTGTAAACTCTGTGCCAGGCACTGTACTAAGTGCTTTGTTCAGGAGAAACTGCCTAGGATGAAATGTGACCTTGGACATGTTATGTGGTTTCTCTGAGCTTCAGTGTTCATGCCTCTAAATGGGGTCATAACAGCTAACTCTCAGGAATTTTTAAGGGTTTGTTGAGACATTGAACTCAAAGTAATAGGTACAGAGGAGATACTCAATACCTAATGTTGCTGTTTTCTTGTTATTCATACATTTCATGCAAAATTCAAGCGGCCATGAATTTTGTGGCAGATGGAGCGTTCCACTGGCCCTGGGCTTCAGTGCCATTTTGAACTTTTTTCTTCCAAAGGGAGAGATACTTAAATTTTAAAGGAAGAGGATTTCTGAGTTGTAAACGAAATGAGTCTGATTTATAGAAGTAGAATGATTTTTGACTGCAAATCTAATGACAATGATTTCAAAGTAGATAAAGGCAAAGCCATAGACCTAGGCTTATTTTGGAAGAAGAGGTTCTTATGTCTATCAAATGGAAGAGACTTTTGCTCTAAGATTTGAAAGCTTCGTGGTATTGCCTTAACCTAGAAGGGAGTAGGTAGTTTCTTGCATCACAGAATTGTAAGGCTTTATAAGACTTGTAGAAGATCTTAATTAGACTCTGAGCCAAGGTTTATTTCCTCTTTATAAAGTGCAAATAATTTGATAGTGCTAAATTAAAATAAGTTTTTTCTCTATTCCCACTCCAAACAGGGTCACATACATGTTGCCTGGCTGGATTTTGAATATCTGACTGCTCCCTTCTCAAATCTTTTTGGATCACATAGCTTCCTTGCACTGGATGTGGGGCAGGAGTTGAGTGGTATAAGTTGATCTTTGTTCTCTGACCACTACTAGCATTATGGCTAAGATCAGCCTTAGAAGCTCCTAGACTCCTGAGACAGCCAATTCTGTGCAACTCAAAAATAACAACGAGAGAGCTCAGGTAGATCTCTCTCTTTATCCAACACAGGTTTATATTGGCATTTGGCCTTTTTTTCACTGAAAGATTTCCGACTAAAGAGGAAATGTCACCTGGGTTCATAAATAGGTATAGCTCTGATAGAAGGCTGACCCCTTCAGAATCTTCATTCTGTGATTCTGGAAAGGAAAGAGCCAGAAGGAGCTTAAGAGGCCATGCAGACCAACTTTCTCCTTTGCACACCCATTGTATAGGTAGGAACACAGAGGCCTGAAGAAGGAAAGAATTTCCCCAAGTTTACAGGTTGAGCTCCTGATTGAGCTACGGTATGGATCTAGGTCTGTTTGATTCAAAACCTGTTTGGACTTGCAGCAGAAACTGCTAATTGCTTCCCAATTTACATCTTCTACTTCCCCCTTATTAATAGAACCTCCAGTTTGTGGCTGAGCATATGACTATCTGGAATAAAGATTTATTTTCCAGTCTTCTTTGCAGTAGAGGTAGCCAAGAGACTAAGTTCTGGCCAATGATAAATAAGCGATAGTATCCTGTGCATCTTCTGTAAACATTACTTTGTCCTTCCTCCATCTTACTGGTTGTAATATGGAGGGGATGGCTGGAGCTTGAGCAGCCATCTTGGATTATGAGGTGGAAGCCATGTGTTGAGGATGGGGGAACATCCAGGTAGCAGAATCCTGGGTGCCTGACTTTGTAGAACACTATATCAGCCCTGAAATGCCCATCCCTGGCCTTTTTATATGATTGAATTATTTTTAAAAAATTTCATTCACATCTGGATCTTGTCTTTACAGATACTCCACTACCTCATTCTGCCTCCAGATAAGTTTTCTTGTTGTTAAGCAGAAGTTAGGTCTTGGAAGTTCTGCTGGGAGATGGTGAGGCAAGATCTTCCTAGATAAAGAAAGAGATGTTCTGTGTGTCTCTTACAGCAGATTGGGATCCCTATGAGGGAGGACCATGACTGAATTGCCTTTGTGGATCAGAATTCAGCATAGGATATAGAAGATACTGGTAAATGTTATTGGATCTTATATCAGTTATTTATTGACAAAATAATGCTGAGTAACAACCACAAAACCTTGGTGGCTTATGACAATGCCTATTTATTGCTTATGTGTCTGGGGTGGTCAGTTAAGCAGCTCTGCTGAACTTGGCTGGGACTGACCACACATCTGGGGAATTGGCTGGCTACTGGATGATCTAGTGTTGGCCATGCCTGGGACAACTGGGGTGCCTTGACTCTGCTTCACATGTCTGTTATAGATTACCAAGCTAGCCTATGCCAATGGAAGAGGCCACAAATGATGAATAGAAACATGCAGGTAATTTTTCTTGCCTCTGCTTGTGTCATATTTGGTAACATCCCATTAGCCAAGGAAAGTGCCGTGGCTGGACCCAGAGACAAGAGTGGGAGGTCACTTAACTGTGACATGGCAAAGGCATTGGTACAGGGTGGGATGAGAACTGGGGCCTTGGTGGATCCAGTCTCCTGCAGATGTATGACTGAGTAGATGGAGGGATAGATGGAAAGAGGGAGAGATAAAATACAGACAAGGGTAGGAAGTTCTATTCACTGTGTCCAATACAAGGGAAAAGGAGGCACTAGAGAGTAGTTTCCTAAGTCTCTAATGCTCTCTGGGGTTAATGGCTTTGGGCTTGGGGACTGCCCATGGCACATGGGGTCTGGAGCTTTGGCACAGAGCCAGGCTGTGGGGTATTTATATTATGACTTGCTTCTGTGCTGGGGAATCTTTGCTTCTGAGTGAGTAATTATGAAAGCCTTCACAAGCTTTACCTAGTGGTTGGGAAGAGTCTATTTTGGAGACAAGAAGCCTTTTCAGAGAGAACTAATTCATAACATGAAGACTGTTGTGTCGTGGCCTGAGAACTGAACTGGGAAGAAAGAGGCCTAAGTTTCAGTCCTGCCTCTGCCAAGTCAGGAAAAAAAACACCATAAATATGAGCCTCTCTTAGGCAACTTCTAAGTACTATTGTACTTGTCAGCAAGATAAAAGGCTAAAAAAAAAAAAGTAGTTTTAAAGAATATATTTTCTCTCAGTCTTCATGGCTGTTTGAGCTCCTGGAAATAATATTTTTTTGAGAAGATGAAAATTCTCTGGTGCTAATAAACTTGGTAATTTAGTTTTCTGTTAAATATATTGAAGATCCTTTTTCATTTGTTGTCTCAAATGCTTTCAAAACAATGCTTAAATATTTATGTTATAAAATGATGGCTAGTGTGAAAATTGAACATTATTAATGTGAAAATTAACAATGATTCTAAATTTCATAACAGCTGATGCAAGAGATTTAGCAGTAAGTATAATCAAGTTTTCCCTCAAAGATGGGAAAAAACTCAGTTGGTTTTGATGGTGTTAGGATGAACAGTTCACTTGGTCACTTTCCTTCTGCTGTAGAAATGAAAGTGATTCTGGCAATTTTCCTGAATCTTCAACACAAAGTAAATGCTTTGTTTGCTTCCTTAGCTTAAGTGAAAGGAAAATAGATCCAGTTCCTTATCAACTGCAGATCCTGCTGGCTTTTCAGGGTCAAGGTCAAGAGCACTAAAGTAGGCCACTTTCCAAAGGGCTGAATTCTGGAGGCCTGTCTCAGGTCTTTCTGATCCTCCCCCCACATTTAAATTCCAGGGAATCTTGAGGCCTGGAAGAGGAAAGAGACTTGCCTCTGTGCATCTCAGAGGGCCATCAGGAACACTGGATCCTCAGGCTGGTTCTCTGTATGTTTCATGGGATCATGTTTTCCATCCTACACAGCTTTTGTCCCTTTAAATGCTGACTTGCCAGTTCCTAGATGCACTAATTCAGAACATATTTCTATATCTGCTTTCAAAAGAGAGCAAAGAATGTTATATAATGTTGCCCTAGAGGAAAGTGGAGCAACAGCTATTTCATTTCCTTATTACTTGAGCACACTCAGCCTAAACCCCATAAGTTTGCTAACTAGATCTAGGAACTGTCTCATTCCGTCTCAATCCTTTTTATCCCCTTCCTCCGTGACCTGCACTGAAATTTAGAAACAATGCCTTCTTTTTGCTGGTGCATGATTTGTGATTTCACTTCATTGTGAATTCAGGATAGGCAAGAGATTGAAAGCAGCAGCACCAGGCACTGACAGCAGTGAGATGGAAGGGCTCCCAGGAGTGTCTCAAATCTCCCTCAATCAGAAGCCAGATAGATCTTAGAAGGGCTTCTGTTCTTGCCACTTTGATTCATGTGGCACAATGATGCCTGTGTGCAGAATGATGGCTTCTAATACAGGAGATGCTCTTGAGATTCATCTGCTGATTCCTTGAGTCAAAACCTTGTAGCTGGAGGCTTACTTCTTTAGAGAGAAGCAGCAGTACTCGCTTCCCTTGCTGACAGTGGCCAGGATTGGGCAGGCCTCTGGTATCAAGATTCATAACTACTTCTTTATATTTTGTGTTCTTCCAAATAGGATGAAAATGACCACCTCCAGACTATTGGCTTGGAAGGCATCCAGGGTTCTGGAGTTAGGAGTGAGTCTTCAGAGACCCTGAAATCCCGTGGCTTTCTCAAATGGAGTCTGTAGAGTCATTTTCCCTTCTCTGACCTCAGTTATCCCCACTGCCAAAACTGATATCCATATAGAGACCACCTCAGGGGATTAAGGAAAGGCTGAACAGAAAGGACCCTGGCCTCTTACATACGCTTCAAGCAGAGCAGCTCCATCCTTAACAATTTTATAAATTGAGGATACATGTAAGATTGTGTTCAAACAAAGGATTCTGCCACTGCAATAGAAGCTTGAACTTTTTCTCACCTCCTAAACAAACGTGATCTATGCTTGATATCTGAGAACTTCTGTTCTTAAATATTCCCAGGGATGTGATGTGGTAGTAGGGAAACATAATTCCCCAAACTCTTCACCCTCCATAACATCTCAGCAATAAGTGAACTTATGCGATATATTTGTTCATACTTTTATATGTGAATGCTTTCTTCTTATCTCTGCTTGTTGGCTGTGGATTGAACTCCTGAATTCCCCTGCATAGTGATTAACCATCGGCAGTGATGAGCAGTGGGAGCCGACTCATCCAAGTTCATGAGAGACATGTACAAACTAGGTGCCGTGGTGTCAATTTACAATTTATATAAACAAAAAATTGTCCATTTGTCTGTTATTACATGATATGAAAATACTGACTGAATTTAGAGATTTTACGTTGGATGGAATAACCTGAACAGGTTTCTGTACCTGTGTTAGTAGATTTTGTTTGCTTGGTAGTACTGCATAACAAATAATCCCACCTACGCACCCCCATATCAGGGACTTATGATAATGTACGTTTTTCTTACTCACAGATTTGCTGGTCAGTTCACATGTCTCTGTTGGGCTTGGCTTGGATCAGCAGGGCTTGGCTCTTGGATGAGGGTCAGTTGAGGTTTGCCTCACATGTCTTCATTTTAGGACCTGAACTGAAGGGGTAGAAACAATTGGGGGTAGACTTTTAGCATGGCAAATAGCAGGTGTATAGGAGAGGTGAGTAGAAGTGTGTGATGCCTCTTAAGGCTGTTGTTAGAATTGGCACTTTGTCACTTCCACCTGTGTCCCATTGGCTAGAAGAATGGCTGAGTCTAGTGTTGATGGGCTTGGATATCTACCTTATTTCTTCTACTCAGAGGGAATGACAAGTCACAAGGCAAAAAGGATATGTAGTCCTAATACTAATGACAGGGCAGGGAAGAACTGGGAATAGTAATTCGGTCTATTACAGAGGCATATGTTAAATTCACTTAGCGGGAGGCACTGGGGAGCATTTCAAAGAGATAGCCATTCACCTCCCAGAGTAATTAAAAAGGAATTACAGCAAGAGCCCGTGTTATGCTGCCCTTCAGAGTCTATCACATAAGACAGCAAGCAACGGTTTCAAACATGAGCTCCATGTTGAAAATCACAATGATAAGCATGTAGGTAAATATAGGTATTGATTTTCAGGTGAGCTGTTTTCCACCACATGGCATCTCTATTCACTGTACTCCTGGGCTGGTAGCACCAAGTCCCGGCTGAGTCGACATCCAACCTATGAACTTCAGTTTCACGAAAAAAGATCAGAATTCTTATAAGGAGGGCAGCTCTCATGAGTTTTATGCCCAATATCTTATTTTCACTCTCAGCATTCTAGATTTGACTGTTTCTGTCACCTTCACATTCTGCCCATAGTAATGCTACTCAACATAGGAGAAAAGGCAGTGAAAATAGAATCCAAACAAAGACAGGAAATCGAGAGTGGCCAGTCTACCTGCAACACTCATGACACTGATAAACGAGTGTCCTCTCTCCTGCTGAGCTCAAGGGCACCCTCAGTCTTGTAACAAAGAGCTCCGCACATCCACTGCCAATCCGTCCACCTGACAGGAGAACTGTTTGCCATCTTTCCCTAAAAGGAATTGTCCATGGTGCCGCAGACAGAGTGTCTGTCCCGAGAAATCTCCAAGGAGAGAGAGGTAAGGAGGTGGAATGAAAAGAGCTTTGGCCTACAAGGGACACAGGTTCTAGGCCCAGCTCTGTGGGTGACCTCTTGTGTGACCTTAGGCAAATTGTTTTCCCACCTCTGATCTCGGGTTCCCCATTGCTCATTGATATCTACGATGGAAGTCATGGGTTTTAGTCCTGACTCAGCTGTGTGGCCCTAGTTAACTCATCTGGGCTTTCAGAATCCCATTTTTCTCATCTGGTAAAGTAGGGTCAAATTTTCTGCAATAACTGGGACAAGAAAGTGACCTGTAAACTCTAAAGTGTCAGCGAAATGTGAAGGGCTTTCATCTGAGTGGCTTCTTGATCAGTCCTGGAAGAGCCAGGATTCTCCCTGCAGTAGCTTTTTCAGTCAGCCTGGTAGAAGGCAGAGGACTGGGTCCCAGAAGCTTTGAGGGTCCCTTCCTGTCTGACTTAGATACTTTTGCAAACTTTCAGGGAAGGGGAAAGGCCCGTTACATGCTGGTGTGAGTGTGCATGTCGGAAAAAGCAAAACAAAACGCCACCACTTTCTAGCCTGAGGCCTCTTCTGAATCTCTCTGCAGAGAGAAATCAGGGATGCCCCGAAATTGAGACTGTGGCAGAGGACTGAGACCAAATTGCTCACAACATGGTTATGTGACGGATGCTCAGTCATATCAGGACCCAGAAGATGCGCAGAGCCTGCCCTGCGGGCTGTTTGAAGGTCACACCGACTCTGCCCTGCTGGGAAACGAACTCATTGTGTCTGTTTGCGGGTTCCCTGTGCTGAGGGCACGGTTCGCTGGGGCTCCGGCTCCCCTCTTCCCACTGCTGCCTGGCTCTCTCTACCACCCACCCTCTGGTCCCGCCCCCAGAACCTCTCCTGGTGGGTTTGACTTAATTATTTTTAAACTCTCCTCTTTTTTGGTGTGTTTTCCTCAAAATCTGTTGTAAAGGGGCCAACTTGCCAGAGGAAATGCGGCTGTGGCCTGAGGCCGGTCCAATCTAATTGAATCTGGGCCAGAAAGGAGCTCCTGACTCATCTCAGGGCGGGAGGCGGGATGGGTTGGGAAGCTGCGGTCTCTGTTTTGTTGCCACCCTCTGGGAGAGTGAGAGCAGAATGACCCTTGTGACTGCCCTGGGGTCACAGGGCCACTCAGGATGGTGAAGGGGAAACGATTTCTATGGAGCACTTGCTATGAGGCATTTTTTCCTATGTAAACCTCACAACCCACAGCACAGGGAGGGAGGTATTATTACTCCTGTTTTGCAGATGTGACTCAGGGAGGAAAAGAACACATCTATGGGGGAAAGAGTAGCTTCTTGGCACCTCTTTTTTCAGCTGCTCTGCCTTAAAAAGTGTGTGCTGTGGAGGATAATGTGTCATTCCATTCTGTTCTGTGTCTTTAGGAAAAGCCCTTTTTTCTCTGAGCTTCAGTTTCTGTTTCTTTAAAATACAGTCATTGGCATTAGGCCTCTTTGAGCTCAATTATCCTGTATTCCATGCCCTCTTAGCACTTCCCTCAGTTCTCCTTAGCTCCAGAGCAGGCTGGATAACTTCCTGCGATGTTGGCATCCATTTCTAAGAGTGATCCCACAGACAGCTGTGGATCTAGTAGTTAGGATGGTAGAGGTACCTACCTAGATGTTGTAGGGAAGATGGTGAATGAGTGTGAAGTGGACTGGAAAGATTCCTGGGTGTCTCCAGTGGAAAACGAGGTGTTTCTACGGAACTGCTGTGCCTTTCATTGTCTTTGAGCTATTTTAGAATTCTAAGTTGTAGATAACTGAGAGCAACACAAATGGTTCCAAGTGATTGTTTTCCAGTGGAAGTACAACTGGTTTAGCACACCCCCTGTGGAACAAGCCACTTGTGTCTCTATTTGTAGTTTCATTTCAACATTTCTTGTTTGTGTACGTGTGATTCTTTGAGCCAATCGTGACATCTTAACGGGTTCCTTCACTAATTAAAGAGGTAAATAAAATCCTTGATACACGTTTACTTTATATTTCTATGAGAGTCATGATTATGCCCTTTTAAATAAACTTTCCTTTAACAATACAGAGTAACTGCAACATAAATCTGTTTGGTGTCGTTGGTGGGTCAAGAGTTAAAGGTAGGGGTATATAAACCTTTGTCTATACTTCCAGCCTAGAGGCTGTTTTTCTGGTCCAAACTATTTCCCTCAAAATTCTGGTCCCCTGAGTTTTTTTTTCTGCATTTCCTGGAAAGGGACCTATTCTTCCCAGCGCCCTACTTCAAAGTTACCCTAGAAGCCTTGCTAACCTACTACCTACTTCTGTGTTTAGATTTGATCCATCATGATTAGGGGGCTAGAAATACCTCCAATGGGGCAGTGACGAGGATTAGTTAGGCTGTGCGTGTCTGAGGGTACCGATCTGCGGTCAGTTCAGGTACCAACTGAGATAGCCGCTCAAGGGATTGATGCCTTGTGCCTGCCTCAAGTTTGTTTATGCGAATTGGGCTCCTCCAACTCCAGTCCACTCCTCTCCCTCCATCTGGTCCTTAGCAAGGCTGGTGGAACTCTCTGCCACTTAGAGATGAAATCTGGGCCTGAAATTGCCGACTAGATCAGAATGTTAGGTGCTTCTGCTTCTCAGACCATGTGACAGGACTTTCTGAGGTCTCCAGTATTTCTAGGAATGACCTATTCCAGGGTTTCCTCACCAGCACTTTCCTATTGACAAAACGTATTTTCATCCATTCTGAGTTGAGCCCTACAATAACTCCTTGAGCTAGGTTGAAAGAGTTTTATTATCCCCCCACTTTACACATGTAAGACGTGAACTTTAGAGAGAGAGGAAGTGACTTGCTCAAGGTGAGTGTGGCAGGGAAAAAACCCAAGTCAGCACATGGCAGTCCCCGGAACTCTATCTCTATACCTGACTTTGAGCCTAGACTGCCAGCTCCCTGCAACCTTGGCTGTCTTAGACGTTTATGTCTTTGGTCAAGGAGAGGGTCTGAGTAGGGGAGGGCAGGACTCTGTTCCACCCTTCCCTTACTCTTGGGATATTTCTCTACCCTGATGTTAGCTGCCTTAACTGTTCTTTGAGATGCAAGCAAAATGGGGTTGAGGGCTTGAATATTATCCCCTAGGCAGTGGGGGCCCTGAGGTTCTCCTCGTCTCTCTCCCTGGGAGTATTAGTTAAAATGCATTTGGCTGCAGGTACCAGAAAACTCAATATACAGTAATCTAAAAATTAGGGATTTCTCTTGATTCACAAGGAGTTTGGAGATAGATGTCTCAACATCAGGGTCAGAGATCCTATGATTCTCTAGTCCTAGCTGTCCAAGAAGTAGCGTCTAGCCACAGGTGGCTAAATTTAGATTAATTAAAATTCATAGAAATCAAAAAGAATTCAGTTCCTCAGTCATACTAGCAACATTTCAAGTGGCTAGTGGCTACCGCACTGGACCAGTGCAGTTACAGAGCATTTCCATCAATGCAGAAAGTTCTATTGGGCAGCAGCGAGACGTCTCCGGCTGTCTAGGAATATGCGGCAAAGAAAGAAGAAAGGTAGAACGTGATGGTGTTACTATGTTCGTTCCTTTTTATTGAGAAGGAAATGTTTTTGCAGAGTTCCCACAAGACTCCGGTCAGTGTCTTACTGATGACGTCACAGGGCCCTTCCCAGCTGCCCGAGGAGTTTCTGATAGCAAGGAGAAGGGGAAGTATATCGGGGCAGGCGATTCTTTGACAAGGAGAGGCTTATCTTTTCCTGGTCACGTCTCCTCTGAGATCGGCTCTCCGCTGTGTGTTCCAAGCCCTCAGGTGGTGTCTCTGTGTGTTGGCCGGGCCTACCCCGCTTTCCCCAGTACCTCTTCCTCAATTTGCACAGAAACCAGCAGTACAAATCCTCACGGAAGTCACACTCTAGTAGAGTTTCTGGGGACTTGAAGGGGTCTTAGATCTTATTAATCCAAATCACTTAACACTACCATTGGGCGTTCCTGATCTTACCCACCTGTCTGTGTCACACAGTTCTGTTGGGCAGCAGCGAGATGTCTCCTGCTGTCTAGGTGTGGAGTATGTGGCAAAGAAAGGAGAAAGGTAGAACACAATGGTATTACTATGGTGTTGCTCTGCCATCCTGTTCCTCCCTTCTATGTACCCATTAGTAGGAGCCCCACCCCTTAGTCCACCTGATTCCCCTGCTTTTACTAAGTAGAGCGATTTAGGCGGATACTACAGGCCACGTGGCCTGGGGGTCTGCCTTTGCACAATCAAAGATGTTGCAAAGTCATGGCAGTCTTCTTTATCCTCCCTCTCCCAGCCTCCTGCCTTTTCACCAGTGTAAGAGAACCAGGGAAAATCTCTGAAAGGTCCGTCTATTCCTTCCTCTGTCCCTATCAGCTCTGCCAGACTAAAGGCCACTGACATAGGTGCATCTTCGTTCTGATGGAAATGATTTTGCCTACCTTTGGAAGGCAGCAGCAAGCACAGCTAGTTTTGATTGTAAATAACGTTTTCTTCTATTGCATTCATATACAGCATTTTCACTGTTGAATGTTGAATATACAATTAATCAGGCATTTTGGTTAAGAACCAGGGATTGAGATTTTTGAAGAAATACAATAAAACAAAGTATTCTTCATTCTGGAGGCAGAGTGGCCCATGAGTCAGATCTGAGTGTGAGTGACAGTCCTGACGGCTGAGTGACCACAGATAAAGGTACTTAAACTCTGTGCAATGAGAGGGTTAGATGAATTGGAGATGCATGGACCGTGGTCCTCAGGCCAAATTCTGCCACAGGCCTGTTTGTGTACAGCCCCTGAGCTAAGAATAGTTTTTCCATTCTTAAATGGCTTTTAGGGACTTCCCTAGTGGTCCAGTGGTTAAGACACTGCTTCCAATGCAGGGGGCGGTGGGATCAAACCCTGGTTGGGGAACTAAGATCTCACATGCTGTGCAGCATGGCCAAAAAAAAATACGGCTTTTCAAAAAATAAAGAAAAATATGTAACAGAGATGTGACCCACTGAGCCTAACATCTATACTCTTTGGCCCCTTACAGAAAAAGTTCACCCTACCCTGGGTTAGATGGTCTCTGAGTGTTTTTTCAACTCTCAAGGTCTAGATGCCTGGGATCCTGGTAGCCTAGATGACTCAGATGTGTTAAGTCCAAGGCCTCGTGGGGCTCAGTTAATGACAGTGTTTTCCCTCATTTCTAGGGTCTCTCCATTCTCGCATCAAAAGGAAAATGGGAGGGGGCATGACTCATCAGGGACTGAGGCTGGAAGTTACCAGAGGATGACTTTACGGTAAACCTGCTGACACGGTCCGTGTAGAGAGATTTCCCTCAGCAGGTGAGCAGCAGGCATGTACGTCAGATACTGGAAACTGTGGGGCAGAACATTCTGGCTTTCTAGCCTGCCAGTCCGGAACAGGTGTCAGCAGCTCTGATCGCGGTCAGCCGGGCAGCTCTGGCACCAGGCTGTGTGTGAGTGGGGGGAGGGTCGGGGGGGGGGAGTCAGGGTGGGGGAACTGAGTCACATTTGCTGCCCCACGAGGCACTGAGATCTTGAGTTTCGCCCTGGTAAGGACTTTGTATGGGGACTGCTACCCTCAGCCTCCCTCACTCTGAGGTCAGGGAAACCAGGCCTTCAGTGCAGGTTTTCAAAGGAACCCAAGTCTTCACTTCTGTTCATCCCCAGGGTGACGGTGGGCAAGTCACTTCACTTCTCTGAGACTCAGTTTTCTCAACAGTTGGATGGTGCTAATGAATCCTAATCTACAGACCTTCTTAGATTGGTGCGAGGGCAAAAGGAGATGCTACATGGAAAATCAGTTACAAACAGAAAAGTACCATAAGGCCCCAAAGTTTCAAGGGGAGCTTTCTTTTAAAACTATCATTTGTTGAACACTTATTGTGTGCCAGGCACTTGACATAGTTTACCCATTTAACCCTCAAAACAACCCTCTGAGACATATTATTATCCCTGTTTATGGATGAGGCAATTCTGGGTCATGTGCCTTTTAAGCTGCAGCACTGGGATTCAGTCCCAGGTCTGGGCAATGCAGTTTTCTTGCTCCTAACCACTTTTCAAGATCTGGAAAGACCATAAACGTCTGGAATTAACACTTTTAAGTGGCTCTGAGGATTCCTCATTTCATTTGTGGGAACAGCTAGTATTGCTTTAGACTGGCCTATTTTTTCTTGTGTCACAGAGTTTTATTTTGGTTCCTGACAAATCACTTGGATGACTGTCTTTAAAGCTCTTAACTGGAGTATTTATACTCTTTAGGAACTTTAGAGAAAAGAAAAAAAGACAATGTTCTCAGGAAACAAACACTCAAAAATCTCAAACAAATAAAATAATAATTGCAATGAAAAATCAGTTAAGATGAAATTTAGATGACTAAGTGAATTTTGTGCCATTAGAGGTTTCAGAATCCTTTGATTTTTATCTTACCTTTCCCACTGCTAATTCTCATCTTTTCTGCTTGCATTCTATATAATTATGGGATGGAAACATTTTAGAATTACAGATGTCCAGTCATATCTGAATAATTATTATCCTTTTATGGAGTCATGCTACAGAGTTTTCTAACCACTTTTATTTCCAACATGCTAGTTGAATCTTACAGATGCCTTCTGAGGTCTGGAAAGCATGATGTACTTGTGTTTTTCATAAGAGAAAGCAGAGGTGCAAGGAGGTTAAATGGCTTATCTAGAGTCATACAACTACTACACAGCAGAGGCAGAATTTCTAAGACTCACCACATCTATCCACCTCCTCTGGGGAAGGCAGCCTACCCTGATTTCATGATGTATGCAACCACTGCAAACATTGGCTGATAATGCTTTAATTACTTTTCCTCATTAAATTCATCACATTAATTTATTAAATTCATTACATTATGTATTATTCATTTATTTATTATATTACACTATAGTATTATATTTTAGTATATTATTATACTATGCAAATTATAGTATGCTATAATATGTATGTTATGCTATATTATTTTACTACATATAATATACAATATCATATATCATTATATTATAATATTTATAACAAATATTACTTATTATTTATTATGAAATTCATTACATTAATACATTCATCACAATAATTATTATATTATATTACAGTATAGTATACTATAATATACTATACATATTATAGTGTATTTTATACCATATTATATATTATACTGTATCATTATATGTATAATAAATATTATTTATTATTAAATTCATTACATTAATTTATTAAATTAATTAATTTCCTCATTAAATTCATTACATTAATTCATGACAACCCTGCAAAATAGGTATCTACTATCAATGGCATCTTACAAATGAGAAAACTAAGACTTAGGTGGGTATTTGTTCAAGTTTACCCCGCCAAATAGAAGCAGAGGCAGGATTTGAACCCAGCTCTTCCTATTCCAGAACCAAGCTCTTGTCAACTGTCTTGTAGGCCATCACTGGCCCAGCCAGGGAAGGTTTAAAAGGGGCTTAAAGGAGGGTAATGGGGTATCTTGGTTCCAAAACCCATTGGGATTTTATCTGGCCCATTGGAGAGCCAGGGAGCGCATCTGGTGAGTGACCTTAACGCAGGTTTGGTGATGGAGATGGAAGGTGTGTCCTGGCCTCTATCACCAGGAGATGGGTCTGTACAAAGGCAGCTAATAGAATGGTCAAAAAGCAGCATCAGGTCTTGTCAATTTGGGCAGGTGAAATGTGTGCCTGTCTGGGTGTCTCCTCCCTTTCTCTTTTCTAGCTCAGGTTTCTGAGGGTTAATAACACTTATTAAGTCCCTCTTAGATACCTTGAGCTCACTGCAAGCTGCATGTGTATGTTGTCCATTTCAAAGAGGAGGCTGAGAGGTGTGCCATGACTCACCCGAGATCATACAGCTGGAAGGGGCAGAGCTGGGATTTACATCTAAGTCTCTCTGGTATTAAGACGCTCTACTTGCTGCCTTTGTCTGTCTTTTCATTCAGTCCTGGACCCTTTCTTTTCAAGTAGCACTCCCTGACATATTTCTAATCTCATTTGTCCCCAGGCCCAGCTGCTGGAGAAGTCCATGCTTGGGCCCAGGCAGGAGAAAATGCAATTCGTAGGGACCCAGATGCTGCTCCCACGTACGCGCTCTGCTGGGTCAGCGAGCCCCTGTCTTCTAGTCCTTGTTTCCTTACCAGCAATTTGTGTGACCTGGGCACGCTGTCCCCATGAGGATTAATGGCAATAATAGCTAACAGATGCCCAGCTTTTCACGCTTACATTCATTCTCTATCTGAACTGGGAAGGCTCAAATACTTCACAAGTTCTGCCCCCTTCCTGGGTTCCTGGGTCGGGCTCTAAGCTTGGCCAGCAATCTTCGTATGGCCTGGCTGCTTGCCTTCCTTTTCCTGGACCTCAGCTTTTCCATCTGCAAATGAGAGTGATCCTTGGAGGACTTCCAAGGGACAAATCTGAGGTCTCTGGCTTCTGTGTAAAATTGTCGCCTTTGTCTTTTAAATTTTGATCTGTGTTAAAACGACTTTATTTCATCTTATAGAAATACCCCAACAACAACAACTCTCTCAAACCTTTCCTTTTTTTTCCTGTTTTTATGGGGAGGTCATTTTTTCTTCTTGTAGTGTGATCTTTGCCCAAATATAATTGATTGTTCTTCTCTACTCCACCTCCAAGAAATGGGGAAGTGAAATTTAGCTTTGAGGCGACTACTTCTAATCTAGCGCAAAGTCTTCACTGTCACAAGCTGAGCCCCTAACAGCACATCAGGATGATGACACATTTTCCACCCAGGTGACCATATCTGTTTCCATCGCCAACCTCATCCCTCTCCCTCTCACTGAGGGCTCAATTCTTGGACAATTTCAAGAGCTCGTTTTAGGGAAAAGCCCATTTTCAACCTTACAGCTGAGCTTTCTTTTTTAATCAGCTTTGGAAACTGCAGCCCAGGGAAAATGTTTGAGCCCTTTGCTCTGCTGAATGCTTTTTCTTTTCCCTCCGTGGTTATTTCATGAGCGTCCTTTCACTCATTGCTACCCCACCTTCACCTCCGCTCTAACTGGAAGCATGGGTCTAGGTGGCAAACAGGACATGAAAGCTGGAACAGTGTCTCACCAGGCTGTGAGGAGAGCTGCCAGGGGAGGGGTCTTTGGTTCCATTCTTGGCCACTCTGTCCCTTACGGCTGCACAGCATCTCCTGGCCAGGTTGAGAAGCTTTTCCTCCTCACCTCTGAAGCACTATAAATCAGCTGCCCCTGCCCGATGCATAGCTGAGTTCTGGAGGTTTGGAGAGAAGTCTGAAGGTCTACTTTTTGTCCTCAGAGAGCGTCTTGTTGAGGGAAGTAGATCTGATTAGAAAAAGTTCAGAGCTGGTTTTTAAGGATGGTCTGAGGCCGTACTGAAATTACTAGCATGCTTCTTACCCCACCCACAAGTTCTAGGGCTGTAGTCTCTTCCGGGTTTGTGCTAACCACCTGGGGCTTTGCAGATCAAAAATAAATTTAGCTATTTGGTCTTTGGAGGCTACAGGATAGCCTGGTAAAATACCACTTTCACAGTGTCCCTGCTTTGCTCAAGAATACCCAGTGATTCCTTGTGATAGTTTTCTGCTTGTGTGTAACAAAATTACCCCCAAACCTAGTGGGTCAAAAATTGGGGAGCAGCTTAGCCGGGTGGTTCTGGCTTTGAGAGGGTGTGTCCCCACATCTCAGCAGGGGAGACAGATTCATGAACACATATGAATGTTATGATTTGTGTTACCAGCTTTGAGTGTAAACATAGTCACAAAGAATTATTAGGAAATATATTTTAAAAGCAAAAAGGTGTAAAGAATCTTGTAAGATGTGTGTACTCAAACTATCCTAAGAAACAAACATTTCCAATCATGTAGAAACTCCCGGGTATCCCTTTCCTATTGCATATTCCCCACCATCTCTTCACCCAAATGGTAACCAGTTCCTTGAATGGAATCTTCATCAGCCCACTCATTTCTCTTATACTTTTACTGCACCAGCGTGTATACCTAAGCAACGTGTAGTATTGCTTTGCAGACTTTTAAATTACTCTGAATTATATCATAGTGCATGTGCTTTTCTGCAATGGGCTTTCTTCACCCAAAGTTCTACACGTGGATACCCTTGTTCATCCAGTTTTTGCTGCTGTATAGTATTACACTGTGTGACTCTACTATAATTTATTTATTCATTCTCTTGTTGATGGATACCTGGATCGTTTATAATTTCTTTTAGATTAATTGCAGGAGCTCTCCCTGCCCTGATTAACAGAATTCCCTATTACCCCCTTGAGATTCTATGATACCCCTAAAATGGATAGGAAGCTTAGTGACTTTCTTAAGCATAGGGGATGAGTTCTGCTCAAGAGCTGAATCAGTCCATGGCTGCCCTTGATTCTGTGATAGTTACATGGTGTCACAGCTCAAAATTTGTTTCTCGTAGTCCTTGGTGTCCTTATTCCCCAATATGGTAGCATCCCCAGGAGAAGAGCTGAGCAGGTGAGTATGAACCAAAGAGCCCTGATCTGGAGTGTGAGCCTGGGCCACTGCTGGTCCCATGCAAGGACCCAGTCATCACCAAGGCTGTCCCTGCAACAGGGCATGGGGACAAAGACTCCTACCAGCCCCAAGAGCAGTTATCCAGATAAACTGATCAATAACCATGGCTACAGCCACCCTGTGAAGTTGGAATCCTCCTGCTGAAGCCTCTAGAAGGCCAGCCTTTTATAGGTTGGCATTAACAGGAGGCACACCTTCATTTTTCAACATCAGTCCCTTAGCCTCTGAGTTTTAGTTTCCTCATCTGTCAAGAGTGCATTACCCCATGTGATGCAGACAATCATAGTCATTGATTGCTTAACTGGTGGCAACAACCACTAGTAGGGCCCCAGCCCTGACATGCCCTCCTCCTTCCCAAAGGCAGTGGCTCTTTCCTGGGCTTCGCTGTTAAGAGGCTACTTAACTCTGGCATGGTCAGGGCACTGCTTTGGAATGAGAGGACCTGTCGTAAGCCCCACTCCATCCACATTCTAGCTGTGATCTTCTTCATATCCCTTAACCTCTCTGAGTCTCAGGTTCCCGATGTTAAATAGGGAAAATCACTTCTCTCTGCAGAGAACTGCTATGAGGGCAAAATGAGACCATGGACTTGAAAGGGCTTGAGAGGCTGGAATGGGTGGGGTGAGGGTGGGGGGGGTCTCTTCAGCTTTGGAGCAGCACATTGCTTTGTTAAACAGCTCTGACTTTGCAAGCATGTGAGTTAGGTCCTGCTTCCCCACAACAAACTCTTGACAGCCTTTCGTGCATTCGAAGACTCCCAGCATGTTCAAAACATCCCTCCCTACCCCAAGTCTTTTCTTCTCCAGAAAATCTTCCCTAGTTCCTTCAAAAATTATATTATGGGCCGCAGTTTCCATAAAACAAAAGAAGGTTGTAGAATATAAACTGCTTGCAAAAGTGTAAAATGCCATATGGTTCTAAGGTGATATCATTGTTGATGAGACCATTTATTATTATCACTGTGGTGAGAATGACCACCTCCTCTGCTGAGGGCAGAGGTCACTGATGACTTCCATGCCCCTAAATCCAGGGACACCTTTCAGGCCTCATCTGACTTGATTTCTCACCTGGCCACATTTATTAACGCACATTCTTCCCTTGGCTGCCAAGAGGACAGCAGTGTGTATTTCACTAGCAACTCCTTCTCAGCCTCTTGCTGTCTCTTCTTCTTCTTCTTCTTCTTCTTCTTATTCAGATCAGCCGTTAAAAGTTGTAATCCTCAGGGATAGGTCCCAGGCCCTCTATTCTTCTCCCTCCTTGTACCATCCCTGGAAGTTCATCTATGCTCATCTACTCCAACAGCTTCAATTACCATTCATGGGCTTATAACTTCCAAGGTCATCCAGTCCATATTTCTCTCCTGACCACCAGCCCTATAGCTCCAACTGCCTGTTAAACATCTCAATTTGGATGTCTTGTGGGCATGTCAATCTCCTTGAGTCCTTCCCCCGATCCCAAACTGTCGCATGCTACTATGTCCTTTATTGCAGTGAAAGCTTCCACCATCCTCCTAGTTGCCCAAACCAGCAGCCTAGGAATCATTTGTGACTTCTTTCTTGCTTTCTCTCCCATGTGTAAAGAATTACCAAGTCCTATCAACCATCTGTTTCTCCATTTCCACTGCACTACCTCTGTCTAGGAGTCAACAGCTCATTTATTGCAATAGCCCCTTATCTAGTTTCTTGATCTCCAAAATTGCCCACTTCTAATTCAGTTTCTACACTGCAGCCAAAGAGATCTTTCTAAAGCCCAATCAGATTATGGGGATTTCAGCCTGGATGTTTTACTCCACTCCTGCTGACCCTCCTGCCCTACCCGCTGCCACCAAAACCTGAACTCTGGGGACATTATGGAAGGACAGGGAAGCATGGAGGCATTGAAGAACTAGCATGAAATCTGTGGGAAAACTCTGGGGAGGACATTCTGACTTGACACGTGGAGGGAACATGAGCCAGAGGCAGACGGAGATGGGAGCCTCTCTAGGGGACGGATGTGACTTCTTCTCTTTCCTCTCTCCCCCTCATTGCCTGGCACAGCTCAACTGTGACGCAGAAAACTGCGGGGGCCCCTTAGGTTATCCCTGCAGCTGATGCCAAGAATAAGAAATGAGAAGTTGTGTTCCCTCAAATTTATGTTGAACTCCTAACCCCCAGAACCTCAGATTGTGACAGTATTTGGAGATAGAGTCTTTAAAAATATAATGAAGTTAAAATGGGGTCATTAGGGTGGGCCCTAAGCCAGTAGGACTGGTGGCCTTGTAAGAAGAACAGATTGGGACACAGACATGTACAAGACCATGTGAAGACAGGTAGAAGATGGCCATCTACAAGCTAAGAAGAGAGCCTCAGGAGAAACCAACCCCACTGACACCTGATTTTGGACGTTTAGCCTTTAGAATTGTGAGAAAAAAAATTTCTGCTGTTTAAGCTATTCAGTCTATGGCACTTTGTTATAGCTTCCTCAGCAAACTAATACAGAGGTGTGAAGATTGTAGGGAAAAGATAAAGCTATCATTATTCACAGGTGTTGTGATCATCAACAAAGAAAGCCAACTGAATCAGCAGACCCTCTTTTAAAACTAAGAGAATTCAGCAAGATTGCCAGATACAAGTCCAACTACTAAAAACCAATAGCATGTTTCCATGCCAGCAAAAACCAATCATAAAATACACAAGAGAAAATATGATGCCATTCACTGTAGCTACAGAAACTATACTTAGAGATTATTTTATCAAGGAATAAACAAGTCCTCTATGGAAGAAAAATTTAAATTCAATTAAAGGACATAAAAGGGATTTTTAAATAAATGGAGAGATATTCTCCATTCGTGATAGAATAACATAACATTGTATACATGTCAGCTATCTTCAAATTAATTTCTAAATTTGATAAATTGCCATCACAATTCCAGATAGATATGTTAATAAATGTAACAAACTTATTCTGAAGTTGATTAAGTATAAAGGTCTGCAAATAACTGAGCCAACTTTTAAAAAGAGGAGGGACATGTCTCCTAGATAGTAAAACAATTAAAAAGTCATAATAATAGAAGAATTGTGTGGTTCTCATGGAAGGGCAGGTCAATAAACCAATGGAAGAGGACAGAGAGATCAGAGACTGACCACACATATATGGGAACTTGATATACAATAAGTATGCCACCATCAATGGGAAAGGTCCCACTGACTTGCAGATGGCTTTGGAAAACTGGCTGATCATATATATTAGAATATAACTGGATTCCTACTTCACCCAGAATGCAAAAGTGGACTCCAGATAAATTGAAGACTCAAATGTCAAAGGTTAAGCAATAAAACCTATTGAAGAAAATGTAGGGGGAGATTTTTATAACCTAGGTGTGAGGAAGTCTTCTCACAATCCCCAAAATGCACAGTATAATATCAAAAATTAATTTATTTTTAATCAAAATTATAGATTCCTAATCAATGGACTTGCATAACTATAACCCAGTGGGAGGGATAAACTATAGACCAGTGGTTCTCAACTAGGGGTGACTTTCCACCCCCCATCCCAGGACATTGGCAATATCTGGAGACAGTTTTGTTTGTCACAACTGGGCAGGAGGTGCTACTGGCATTTAGTGGCTAGAGCTGGGGATGCTGTTAAACATGCTCCAGTGCATAGGACAGCCCCTCAGTGAAGGAGTATCAGGACAAAATATCAGTAGTGCTGGGATTGAGAAACTCTCTTATAGACAGATGCCACATCTAAAACCTGGAATATACAAGAAGTCCTATAAATTGTTAAGAAGAAGATAAAGAACCCAAAGGAAAATTGGGCAAAGTATACAAATAAGCAATCCACAGCATGAGAAACCAAAATGGCTCGTGAGTATACGAAGAGCTGCTCAAACTCACTAATAATCGGAGATACAAATTAACACAATAGTGAACTTTTTTTTTTTTGGCTCTTTATTGGAATATAATTGCTTTACACTCTTGTACCAGTTTTTGAGGTACAACAAAGTCAATCAGCTGTATTTATGCACATATCCCTACATTCCTTCCCTCCCGCGACTCCCCCCCACCCTCCCTGTCATGGCCCTCTAAGGCATCACCCATCATCGAGTTGATCTCCCTTTGTTATACAGCAACTTCCCCCAGCTATCTATTTTACAGTTGCTAATGTATATATGTCTATGCTACTCTCTCACTTCGTCCCAGCTTTCCCTTCGCCCCCCGCCCCCCCTACCTCGTGTCCTCCAGTCCATTCTCTGCATCTGCATCTTTATTCTTGTCTTGTTACTGGGTTCATCAGTACCATTTTTTTTTCTTTTTTTTAGATTCTGTATATATGAGTTAGCATACAATATTTGTTTTTCTCTTTCTGGCTTACTTCCCTCTGTATGACAGACTCTAGGTCTATCCACCTCATTACATATAGCTCCATTTCATTCCTTTTTATGGCTGAGTAATATTCCATTGTATATATGTGCCACATCTTCTTTATCCATTCATTTGTTGATGGGCATTTCGGTTGCTTCCATGTCCTGGCTACAATAGTGAACTTTTACACTTACTAGCCTAAGCAAAAATGAGAAAATTGGATAATGCCAAGCATTTGCAGGGATATGGAGAACCAGGGATTCTTGCCCACCACTGGTGGGGGTGTAGACTGGTGCAGTGATTTTGGAGAGTCATCAGGCAGAATTTAGTCAAGATAATCTCTCCATACTGATGGACTCCAGTATCACTGGTGAGCATCCAAGTTTCTCTTCACAGGTCCCTAAGGGAACACATTCAAACATGTTCATCGCAGCATTGCTTTTGGTAACAAGTGAGTGGGAGGTCCTTAGGGTATACTAGGGGAACAGGAAAGTAAAATGTGGCGTAGGCACATGAGAAAATACTATGCATCAGTCAGAGTTCACAGACTGGTTATAGGTATGGCAACATGGATAGATTTTAAACAGTTGTAAGAATTTAATGAAATAAAGTAGAACCGTGTCTGGCACACAGCTTTGAATGATGTTCTTGCATGTGCCACTTAGATGAAACTAAAACACATGTGCACACAGATTTTACCAGAACGTGCGCATCTGTGTTATAAATGTACCTAAATTTGTTCTATGTCTTGCTTTGTTCAACTCAGTACTATGATACTGCGTGCCAGATCCTATTCTTTTTGTTACCCTCCTCCTTATGCCCCTGCAGGTAATTAATTTAAAGAGTTTGATATATATCATATGTGTGGGTAATAAAAAGTAATAAAACCAGGAGAGAAGTATTGCATTAGTCTGCTTAGGCTGCCACCATAAAACACGACAGGCAGGGTGGATCAAACAACAGAAGTTTATTTTCCCACAGGTCTGGAGGCTGCATGTCCAAGATCAAGGTGTTGGCAGGTTTGCTTCTCCTGAGGCCCTCTCCTTGGCTTGCACACGGCTGCCTCTGGCTGTGTCCTCACATGTCCTTTACTCTTTGTGCATGCTTCCCTGTGACTCTACCTCTTCTTATAAGGACATCAGTCCTATTCGATCAGGGCCCCACTTTATGACTTTACTTAGCATTAATTACCTTCTTAAAAGTCCCATTTCCAAATACAATAACGTTGGAAGTTAGGGCTTTGGCATATGAATTTTCAGGGGGTGGGGAGCAGGACAATTCAGACCATTAGAGGCCTATTGATCTTTTATTTTTTTAAGTACTCTATCTATCTATCTATCTATCTATCTATCTATCTATCTATCTATCATCTATCATCTATTATTTTTTGGCCATGCCACACATCATGTGGGATCTTGTTCCCCAACCAGGGATCAAACCTGTGTCCCCTGCAGTGGAAGCGGGGAGTCTGTTTTTTTTTCCTTTAAGAACTTTTATTGAGATACAATTGACATACAATAAACTGCATGTATTTAAAGTGTACATTTTGATATATATATATTTCTTATTAGTAATGTATATATGGCAATCCCAGTCTCCCAATTCATCCCACCCCAAACCCTCCCACTTTCCCCACTTGGTGTCCATATGTTTGTTCTCTACATCTGTGTCTCTATTTCTGCTTTGCAAACTGATTAATTTGTACCATTTTTCTATACTCTGCATATGTGTGTTAATATACGATATTTGTTTTTCTCTTTCTGACTCACTTCACACTGTATGACAGTCTCTAGGTCCATCCATGTCTCTACAAATGTCCCAATTTCATTCCTTTTTATGGCTGAGTAGTATTCCATTGTATATATGTACCACATCTTTTTTATCCATTCATCTGTTGATGGACATTTAGGTTGCTTCCTTGACCTGGCTATTGTAAATAGTGCTGCAATGAACATTGGGGTGCATGTATCTTTTTGAATTATGGTGTTCTCTGGGTATATGCCCAGTAGTGGGATTGCTGGGTCATATGGTAATTCTATTTTTAGTTTTTTAAGGAACCTCCATACTGTTCTCCATAGTGGCTGTATCAATTTACATTCCCACCAACAGTGCAAGAGGGTTCCCTTTTCTCCACACCCTCTCCAGCATTTACTGTTTGTCAATTTTCTGATGATGTCCACTCTGACTGGTGTGAGGTGATACCTCATTGTAGTTTTGATTTGCATTTCTCTAATAAGTAGTGATGTTGAGCAGCTTTTCATGTGCCTCTTGGCCATCCATATGTCTTCTTTGGAGAAATGCCTATTTAGGTCTTCTGCCCATTTTTTGATTGGGTTGTTTGTTTGATATTGAGCTGCATGAACTGTTTATGTATTTTGAAGCTTAATCCTTTGTCTGTTGATTCGTTTGCAAATATTTTCTCCCATTCTGAGAGTTGTCTTTTCATCTTGCTTATAGTTTCCTTTGCTGTGCAGAAACTTTGAAGTTTCATTAGGTCCCACTTATTTATTTATTTTTTATTTCCATTACTGTAGGAGGTGGGTCAAAAAAGATCTTGCTGTGATTTATGTCAAAGAGTGTTCTTCCTATGTTTTCCTCTAGGAGTTTTATAGTGTCTGGCCTTACATTCATGTCTTTAATCCATTTTGAGTTTATTTTTGTGTATAGTATTAAGGAGTGTTCTTATTTCATTCTTTTACATGTAGCTGTCCAGGTTTCCCAGCACCACTTATTAAAGAGGCTGTCTTTTCTCCATTGTATATCCTTGCCTCCTTTGTCATAGGTTAGTTGACCATAGTTTATCTCTGGGCTTTCTATCCTGTTCCATTGATCTATACTTCTGTTTTTGTGCTAGTACCATATTGTCTTGATTACCGTAGCTTTGTAGTATAGTCTGAAGGAAGCATGGAGTCTTAACCACTGGACTGCCAGGGAAGTCCCAGAGCTATTTGTCTTGAAGGGCACATGAGGAGGAGGCCTATGGGATGCTTGATTCCTGTTCCAGGTGCTGATTACACAGGCATGTCTAGTTGGGGAAAATTCATTGACTGACATTTATGATTTATATACTTTTCTGTTGGTATATTACTCTTCAAATTTTTTTTTTTAAAAGGTTGAATTTTAGCAACTGCTTTTATTATCTTTCCTGATATGTTTATATGGAGTTTCTATTTCAATCTTTTACTGTGGTATTGTGTTAGTTTGCTAGTGCTGCCATAGCAAAGTGCCACTGTTTGGATGTCTTAAACAACAGAAATTTATTTTCTCACAGTTCTGGAGGCCAGAAGTCCAAGTTCAAGGTGTCAGTAGGGTTAACTCCTTCTGAGCCCTCTCTTTTTGGCTTATAGATGGCCATCTTCTCCCTGTGTCTTCACAATCTCTTCCCTCTGTACCCATGTCCAAATTTCTTCTTATAAAGACACCAGTCCTATTGGATTAGAGCCCACCCTAAAAACCTCATTCTAACTGAATTATCTCTTTAAAGACCCTACCTCTAAATAGAGTCACATTCTGAGATACTGGTAATCAGGACTTGAACATATAAATTTAGGGGGACACAAGTCAGTCCATAACAAGGATAGTAAATTAGTGGATTGTCTGAAGGAATATTCTTGTAATACTTGAGCATGATATATTTTACACATTGCTTGCTGAATTCAAATTGACAGCATTTTATATAAGATTTAAAAAATTCTGTGGCCATATTTAAATTTATCTTATATTCTATTTTATGGCAGCATCCCTAGTAGGTTTAAGTGTCAGGGTTATAATAGCTTTATAAAATGAGATAGGAAATTTTTGCTCTTCATTCTGTTCTATAAAAAAACTGTTGTAACCTCATTTTATGTGTGCCTTGAAGGCTTGAGGAAACTGAACTGTAAAATTCCACTGCCTCAACAAAAATTAAATCAAAGGGGGAAAAAGAAGAGGGGACCTTGTCAAGGTGGATGATGAACACCATGAGCATATTTTCTGCATCCAAGGTCCAATTCTACTTCCTCAAAACATACAAAGGGATGAACAAACCAAGTTGGATCAAGTCACTCTCCTGCTCAGATTCTTCATTTGTTTTGTATTGCCCTCAGGAAGGAGCCTACTTTTCACTGCAGCCTTCTAGGTTCTCTGTGTTCTGGCTCTGACAGCCTGTCCCGTCTTCCTTCCTAAACCTGGAACAGGTTCAAATACTTTTGCTTTGATTTCACTCCTAGGATTTTGCTTAGAATGCTGCCCTTTCCCCCATATCCTCACCTGTAGAACTCCTCCTCCAGTTCCCATTTCAGAAATCATGTCCTCCAGGAAGCCTCCCATACCTCTTCCTTGCCAACCCCCAGGCTCAATTAAATAACCCTCTTTTGTGCTTCTTCTGCCCTTCATGCTTCCCCCAACTTCAGCTCTTCCTACCCTGTCTCTATTGCTGGAAGCCCTTCAATAGCCTGGGCCTATAGTCCTGGGATCCAAGACAGACTCTGCTGGATGAATGACAATCTGAGACCCACAGAGTCACATCATGAAACAACCTTCCCCAGTTAAACATGCAAAGAAATGGGAGTCAGCTTTTTTAAGATAATGGCTCTCAAATTTAACCTAAAGTTAAATACTACTCCAGTTCTTATTTTAGAGTGAGATGGAGTTGGATGGATGGGGGGAACACAGCCCTCTCCCTCTTTTCCTAAAGCACAAAGCCTGCTGGAAGCAACTTCTTCTTCTTCTTTTTATTGGAATATAATTGCTTTACACTCTTGTACCAGTTTTTGAGGTACACCAAAGTCAATCAGCTGTATTTATACATATACCCCATATCCCCTTCCTCCCTCAACTCCCCCCCACCCTCCCTGTCCTGGCCCTCTGAGGCATTACCCATCATCGAGTTGATCTCCCTTTGTTATACAGCAACTTCCCACTGACTATCTATTTTACAGTTGATAGTATATATATGTCTATGCTACTCTCTCACTTCGTCCCAGCTTCCCCTTCGCCCCCCGCCCAACCTTGTGTCCTCCAGTCCATTCTCTGCATCCGCATCCTTATTCTTGTCTTGTCACTGGGTTAATCAGTACCATTTTTTTTTTTTTTAAGATTCTGTATATATGAGTTAGCATACAATATTTGTTTTTCTCTTTCTGGCTTACTTCCCTCTGTATGACAGACTCTAGGTCTATCCACCTCATTACATATAGCTCCATTTCATTCCTTTTTATAGCTGAGTAATATTCCATTGTATATATGTGCCACATCTTCTTTATCCATTCATTTGTTGATGGGCATTTAGGTTGCTTCCATGTCCTGGCTATTGTAAATAGGAAGAAACTACTTCTAGTGTTTCTTTTGTGCCAGCTGAGTCAGGGTCCCTTGCTCTTAAGTGAGGCTCTTTGTATTACCTCCCATCCCTTATTCTTGCCTTGAATAGGCCTGTTTGAAAAATATCTGGCTCTTCTTTGAGCCCCAGGGGCATTCACCCCTTGCATTGAGAGCCTGACAGTATCCAGGGAATCTTGGAGAATAGCAACTGCTCCTGCACTGTAGACACAGGAAAACTGAGACCAGACAGGGGAAGGAGCTTGTCCAATCCACTCCAGAGGGGCAGAGGCGGATCCGGACACAGGATTCTTCCTTCCAGATGGAGACTCTTGGCAGTGTGTTTTCTAGGCCTGGTGAAATGCCAGGATCCACCCCTTCCACCCCATAACTGGGCTGCTGTCTTCCCTCTTTCATGCCCCCTCTGCCCTCTTACTATGGACTGAATGGTGTACCCACTTCCCTCAGACTCACATGTTGAATCCCTAACCTCCAATGTGACTGTATTTGGAGACAGGACCTTTAGGGAAGTACTTAAGGTTAAATGAAGTCATAAGGGTGGGGTCCTGATCCAATAGGCTTAGCCTCCTTATAAGAAAAGATACTGGAGAACTAGCTCTCTTTCTCTACCATACAGGGACACAGCTAGAAGCTGGTTGTCTGCAAGCCAGGAGGAGAGTCCTCAGCAGAACCCAACCATGCTGGCATCCTGATCTCAGACTTCTAGTTTCTAGAACTGTGAGAAAAAAGAACTTCTGTTGTTTAAGCCTCCCAGTCTATGATCTTTTGTTCTGGCAGCCAGCGCTGACTAAGAAACCTCCCAATCCTTCATGGATCTGCCCTTCTCCTTGTCTCTGACTGCTGCATCTGTCTAATCCTTTAGCTCCTTTTCTTCCTAAGATCCTAAATGTTGGTGTTCTCTGAGGCTTTGCCCTTTACTCACTCTCCTTCCCCTCCTTTCCTCCTGTTCTCTCTCTTTCTTCTTATCTTTTCTCTCTTCTATTCTCTGGCTCTCATATCTACAATTCTAGCCTTTACGGTGAGGCTAGAATTTACCTCACTGTAAACCTCTCCATTTATTATTTCTTTCCTCACTCCCATCTAGCATCTCCCGCTACCTCCTGGAATTTTCTAGTTGGATCTCCTGCTGTTAGGGATGGGCATCCTCTCCTCTCTTACTGACCAGAAGATTCATGCCCCCTCCCAACTTCCCTGTTTACATCTTTAGCACCTGCCCTCCCAAAAGAATCTCACAACCTGGGAATTAATTTCCAAGTCACACTGGCCTTCCACTCCCTCCCACTGGACCAGAGAGGAGTGGGTGTGGGTTGCAGCCTTAGGGAGTGGTTAGCAAACTCAGTTGAATAGTCAAAAAGCATAGCTCCTCTAGCCACAGAATTTGAATACCCGGCAGGAGTGGCCTCTGTGAGTCATGAAGGATGAAACCACATGGCCCCCATCTCTTATGTTTTTCTTGGAATCGGGTGTGTGGGTGTGAGCACCCTCTCACGAAGACCTTTGAAGCCTTGTGTCTTGAAAGGGGGCTGACAGTTCACCTGTACAGGATGCTCTGCAGGTGACAAAGCATTCACATACCTTGATTATTCTCACCTTATGACAACCCATGTAGTTGGGATCGTCATTTGCAGGCAAGAGGTGAAGAGTCTGAGCTCCAGGGAGTGGCTTGCCCAAGGTCATCACTGGTAGATGGCCCAACTGCCACTCGAAACCTGGTTTTCCTGCTCACAGATGGAGGAAAGAGCATGCATTGGGCTCTTCTCGCTGCCAGGCCCTCAGCAGTTATTACCTGATATGTGAGGGAAGTTGAGGCTCACCTAAGTGGCTTTGCTCAGAATCTCCAGTTGCTAAGTGTTATCATGAGGGTCTGAACCCACATGGCTCTGACTCAAGAGTCAATGGATATGCGAATTTATTAGGTTCATGGCCTCCCAAATTCAGGTCTTCCCACTGACCCAAAGGGGCTTCCCAATGGGCACTAAGGACTTGTCATCCCATTGCAGTAGTTCCCAATCTGGAGAGAGTCTTTACCTCGATCATCACCCTCATCTTTGGTCCCACTTTCTGAGCACTTCCTGTAAGCTAAGCAGTGCCCCAGATGCATTATATAACTGATGCTCTGGGCTGAATTGTGTCTCCCCGCAATTCATATGTTAAAGTCCTAACCCGGGTACCTCAGATTATGACTATATTTGAAGATAGAGTCTTTAAAGAGATAATTAATTTAAATGAGGTCATCAGGGTGGGCTCTCATTCAGTGTGACTGGTATCTTTATAAGAATAGGACATTATGACATAGACACACACAGAGGGAAGACAATGTGAAGACATGGGGAGAAGAAGACCAAGGAAAGAGGCCTCAGAAGAAACCAACCTCTCAAATCTTGATCTTCGACTTGTGGCCTCCGGAACTGTAAGAAAACACATTTCTGTTGTTGAAGCCATCCAGTCTGTGGTACTTTGTTATGACAGCCCTGGCAAACTAATACACCTGATCTTATAAAGTTCTCACAGGCATGATGGGAAATGGGGAGGCTGAAGGAGGCATAAGTGAGATGGAAATAGGCCTCATGAGGTTGCCTGAGAGACCTGCTGACAACCAGACTGGTGCCCACAAATTGGCAGTTATCCTGGTGACGTCTCCACAGTGGGGCTGGTGGCCCTCAGCTCTGTGAGTTCAGACAGCCCTGGGAGAATGAAAACCACCCGGCTGCCCTTGACCGGGGTCTGCCTCTGTGCCAGGCACATGCTTCGTGCTGTACACACACTGTCTTGCTTCTTCCCTGCAGCAGCCCTGTGGGGTGAGCACGGTATCTCGTCACATCACAAATGGGGACATGGAGGCTCATGAAGAGGGTTCCTCGACTTGCTCAGGAGAATGCAGCTTATAGGGACTAGAGGTAGAATGTGAATCTAGTTTTGCCTGGCTTCAGAACTCTGAGTGACACCAGCCAACTCAGAAAGAATGGTGCACATATGGTACACACCCTCATGCCAAGGGGTCAGTCCCTGTGAGAACACACGCCCATGTGGTCTGGACTGCTCTGGGGTCCTGGACGGGCATTCCGTCCCCCATGCTTCTGCTTGTCAGAAGTTTCCTGGTAATGATGGCATTGGAGAGAAGAGAGGGGGAAGGCATGCCTGTGTTTTTTCTTCTCTTGAGCCAATAAGGCACAGTGGCTAAGAGAAACACACCCCTGGGCTGGCCTGCATAGATTCAAGTCTCAGCTCCATCACTTGTCTGCGGTGTGACCTGGGACAAATTGTGTAACCTCCTGGTGCCTCAGTCTCCTCCTCCAGGAAGCACAAAAGGTTGTGCTCGCAGAGCCCTCTTCTGGGTCTGCTGGGAGGACTGCTGGGTCTGTGTGTCTAAAGCCTCCACAGGCCCCCATTTCTGGTGGGGTGAGGAGGGGAACACATCCACTGAAGGTGGTCTTGATGGCTCTGCCGACATGTCTCCCTTGTCCTTCCCTTTTCTCAACATGATATGCAATTGACCCTGGTTTGTTTATTATCGCCCATCAAACAGAACCCAGTTCACTGACTGCAGATCATCCTCCCTGGCGCTTTGGAAACTGAGCTCTTCACACACACATTCCTCTCCTCCACACAGACGGCTCCTCTCCTCCTTCATGGGTGGATTTGGTAACTTGAATATTCTGTCCCTCTCTCTTGCTTCTAGGCCTTTTTACATGCACCTCCCTTTGCTTGCTGCCTCTTTGTCTGATCAACTCCTACTCATCCTTCGGTGTCTGCTTAAATACTGCCTCCCCTGAGAAGCCCACCCTGATTTGATCCTGGCTTCTGGGCTCCCACAGGTCCTACCATAGAAATGGCCACAGCACTGCAATTGCTCCTTCCTTGTGGTCTTTCGCTGCACCCTCCCCCACCCCATTGTACTGTGTGTTCACCAAGGGCAGAAGTGGGCCCTCTTGTCCACTATTGGACCCACAGTGAGTGTCTGACACACAATATGTGCATCACACATGTTAGTTGACTTGAAGGCTATATTATATGTGAGGGCAAAAGTGATGAAAGTGACACTGCTGGCCCTGGTTATCCCTCTTCTGTTTTGCAAGGAGTACCCTTGGTTGGCATCACTTGTTGGGGTGTGGAGAGAAGCAAGGTGGAAGCCTCCAGGGCCAGGTTGCTCTACTTGAGGGGCTGGGGAAGGGAAAGCAGTATGACTCTCAAGTTCTAGGATTTGAGCAAAGTGAGAATGAGTGGGAAAGAGAGCAGAGAGTTGAGCAGGTTCGAAAAGGAGAGAGCTCTGCAGAGAGGGAGAAATGTTGGAGGAGGAGTTTAAGGAAGTTTTGTGTGTGAGAGGAGCTGTCAGACTCCTTCCTTAACGTCCTCAAAGGGCCTTCATTAAAGTGTGGTCCCTGGAAGAGAACCAGCAGCGCCATCACCGAGGAAATGTCAGAAATGCAGATCCTCTGGCTCCACCCTGGACCTGTTGAATCAGAAACCCTGTGGGTGGACTCGGCCATCTGCGCTTTAACAAGCCTGCTAGGGGATTCTGACTCACTTTAAAGTTTGGGAACCAATTGCAGTAAAACCATACACATCTTTTTGCTGCTATGTAGAGCTGCTCTTGTGCTCTGTTTGGGGGAGAGTCCCCCCAAGAAGAGGTAGGCTTCGGGTGGAACAGCAAAGCCAAGTGCTGGTCCCACTTACTTGCAAGCTCTTGGTGTGCATTTGCTTTCTTCTAACCTCGAGGTACTGCCAACAGCCTCTGTTTGACAGAGAAACTGAGGCTCAGAGAGGTAAGGAGCCTGCTCAAGAGACATCAGTGGACTGAATAAGTCAGGCTTTGGGGTTCAGACCTGATTTCTAGCATCACTTATGCTTTTCTAAAGCGTTTGTCACTCTGAGTCCAGGTATTTTGGTTTGTAGAATGGAAACATGGGTGCTTTGAGCCAACAATGGGGTAACAGGTATGGAAGGGAAGTAAAAAGAGCCTCATAGAGAAGATGTTGTAACAGTAGAAGTGCGCGGTCCTGTTGCTTACTAGGGACATGGCTTCACTAATTTGATAGCTGTAATACTTTAGGAATTGCTGACTCTAAGAGGTACTGTCCAAGACTGGGGGAAAGAGAGAGAGAGAGAGAGAGAATCCCACAAAGCCTTTTGCCCGTTAATACGTCTTGGAGGAAGCCTTTGTCTGTGTCTGATTTCTGTGCATTTATTCAGGACTGGAATGAAGTCAGCAGTCTGCATCCTAGATGATACTGCTGCAGACCTGGCTGCCCATTAGAATCCCTGAGAAGTTTTATAAGATGTCCATGTCCTGGCTGCACCCTAGACCAATGACTTTAGAGTCTCTCTGGGTGGGCCTGGGCTGCTGCTGAGGCCTCCAAGAAATGACTTCCAATGGAGATGAAAAAGCATGAAAATAAAGCTCCAAAAATTCTTATAAGGAAAAGGCGGAGAGGAGATTCCATTTATTGAGTACCTAGTCCTCCATGGTCACATCTCCCTTGGACCTCAGCTGGGAAAGATTTTTGGCTTTCAAGGGCCCATGTGATTAGACTGATAATACAGTTTAGACACAGATAGTCCAGGATAATCTTCCCACCTCAAGGTCCTTAACTTAAACACATCTGCAAAGTCCCTTTTGCCATGTAAGATGATATATTCACAGGTTCTAGGGATTAAGGCAGGACATCTTTGAGCGGCCATTATTCTGCATGCCACAGGTAAGAGCTCAGTAAGGTTAACTATGTTAATCTCATTTAGTTCTAGCAATGACTTGGAGAGACAGACACTATTATCTTGCCTAGTTTTTGTCACATCCTTGATGTGTGACCTTGGGCTGGTTACTTATCATTTCTCAACCTCAGTCCCGTACTCTGTATAATGGGGGATAATAGCACCTTACAGTGTTGTTTTTGATAATTAAGTGAATTATTTCTGAACAAAGTGATTAGAACATTGTCTGGTATGCAATGAACTTCCAATAGGCATTATATAAAGTAATAATAATAATAATGATAACAACAACATCTTCATCTTCATCTTACGTTGCACAGAGAATTAGGTCATTCAAGGTTTCAAGGTCTGTTGCAGATACAAGTTTGTGACCCCAAGTTCTCTGCTTTCTTTTGGAGAAGTGGAGGGTTCTCTGGGGAAGACCAAAAGCTGAGGGTGGACTCTCCAAGAAGCAGATTTCAACTCAGTGAAAGAATTTTCTATCAGGCAAGGTACCTGGCAAAAGTGCGCCTCTTTCCCTGGGAGCTACAGGAAACTGCCCCCCCCCTCCTTTTCTGACTCTGGAGTCTGTGGGTCTGGCAGAGGGGCAGGGGGTTGGGGGCTCAGGGAGGGACAGAGAGTCCTCAGGATGCACCTTGCTGGCTTCCTGACCTCCTCCAGCAGGAACGGGGCTGACGGGGTTTGGGGAGCTCCCTGTAGTGGGTGGTGAAGGCTTCTGTTTCTCCTCTCTGCTCCCATCCTCCCTTTCTCAGGAAACCATGGCCTGTGGGTGGGTTGTTGGCAGATGCCATGTGAATTCACCAACATAGAAGCAGAATCATAGAGGTAGCAGCCTCTGCTCGATCACAGGACCCTCACCCACCATTTTACAGATGAAGAAACTGAAGTGCAGAGAGGTGCAGGGATTTGCCTGAGGTCATAATGCAAGTGGGCAGAGAGCTGAGACTAGAACCCGGATCACATGGCTCCCAGGAGCAGCTTCTCAATCCCCATCCCTCCCAGTACATGCACATTGCCTGCCAGGCACTGTGCCAGATGCTCCGCCCCCAGCAGGGAAAAGGCAGACGCCCACCATCCTGATAGACTTCCTCTCCTGCAGTCCTTCCTCGGTAGCCTCCTCTCCATCACCCTAACGTGTCAAACACTCTTCAGCCTCCAAGCCTCTGTCCCTGCTCTTCCCTGTGCCTGGAGCCCCTCCTCCCCGCTCTGTGCATGGCTGGCTCCTTTTCCTTCACATCTTTGCTCCCAGGGAAGACGATTCCAGTCCCTTGTTGCGTCCACAATGCCTCACTCTTCTTTCCTTTGTGGCCTCATTTTGTTTCCTTTACTTATTCCCACATCACAATCAGCTTGCTCATCACCTGTGCCCCTCCAGGTGCTAAGCCCCCCAAGGGCAGGGACTCTATTGTTTTCATCACGGTATCTGCATGGCCTCTGTGCTTGAAATACACCTGGAGACTGAATGAATGGGTAAGCATGCTGTCCAGTGAGCAGAAGAGTCATTAACAAGGCCTCCATCAAGTGAGTTTATCACTATGCATTGTGGTCCCTGCTGTGAGGGAGTTCACAGTGCTCATGAGGGCACACTCTGCGGGGGCCTGACCTCTGCCAAGTCCCCACGGAGGTACCTATGACTGTGGGGTAGTAACGGGGGTTCCTTTGAGAAGCATCCCTGATCCCTAGACCAAGGCAAGCCTCCCTGTCCTGGTGCCTGATATCTCCCTGAACACTTTCTCTGCAGCACGTGCTGCAATGATACACACTTGTACAGTTAGCTTTATTTTTATTGCGGTAAAATACACATCATATAACCTTTATCATGAGTGACATTTAGTTCATTCACAATATTGCTCAACCACCACTGCTGTCTAGTTCCAAACATTTTCATCATCTCAAAAGGAAACTCTACACACTTTAAGCAGTCACTTCCCATTCCCCCTACCCCCAGCCCCTGGCAACGACTAATCTGTTTTCTGTATCTATGGATTTACCTGCTCTGGATGTTTCATATTCATGGAATGAAGTTAGTATTAAATTTTTTTTTCTATGTTTTCGCCACCCCCAGGGTAGGAGTTGGGTCTGTCTGTCTGGCTTACACTTACCAAGTTCCTGGCATAGACAAACAGCTGTGGTGTGACAGGAGGATATTTTCTCCATCATGTTAGTGAGCTCATGGAGGCAGGCTCTGTGTCTTGAAGGACCAGAGGAGTGAGAGTCCTTGGGTTCAGTTCCACCAGCTGTCTCGGCTCGATCAAGTATCACCTGAGGATAGTTACTTAATACCTTGAATCATCCATTTCCTCATCATGAAATGGGGATAGTGGCAAGGTTTTCCTCCTTTGTTTACACGAGGACAAATGACATGCTGCCTGCAGGAATGTACCTAGTCCAGAGCAGCTTCTCATGAACACCTGCTATAATTTTTTTCCTGTGTTTTTCAATCCCAAGCTCTGGGTTGGCTAGTGGGCAGGGTCCAAACTCGGTAAATGCATTTTAATTGGAATGATGCCTGAAAGGGCTTAAAAATTAGGTGGGTGGACCCGCAGATAAAAATCGCAGAGAATTCAATCATGATGAGCATAAAGAAGAGACCCTTTGCAAGAGCTTTTGCCGAGTTATTCTGCACTGATGAAGACCACCAACACCTCAGAGGCTTGCCACAGGAAAAGTGTGCTTTGCTCACATTATAGGTCCTTGTGGCCAAGTTGCTTTCGTGTTTTTTTTTTATTTTTTATTTAACTTACTGGGTTCTTTCTTCTGCTTTTTATTATTTTTTTCATTTACTGTGTCTGTCTTCAGATACTTTTCTATTTTTTTTTTTTTGGCTGCACCTCACGGCACGTGGGATCTTAGTTCCCTGACCAGGGGTCGAACCTGTGCCACCTGCAGTGGAAGCTCGGAATCCTAACCACTGGACCACCAGGGAATTCTCTGTATGTTGCTTTCTCCATCTGGGGTTCAGTCGGAGGAAGCAGGCCTTATCTGGGATGTGCCATTGTTGTGGTGCAGGCAAGAGGCAGGGGATGGTTCCCAAAGCTCCCACGCCTATGTCGCTTACACCATTACTGCTCGCATCCTGAGGCCACACCAATGACATGGCCAAGCCTGATGTCTGGGGTAGGGTGGGGGCAGGGCGTGTACCATCCTTCTTCAAGGAAGCACTGCAGGCCACAGAGCAATGAGTGGGATGGGTAATCCTCTTCCAGGGACGGCAGTCAATAACTGAGACTAATAATACGCTGACTACCCTGTGGCCTGAGAGGGGAGCATGTTCTGATTCACCCCTTCAGCTTGCTCTCCCTGATTCTGCACTCACAACCCAGAAGCATCACCCTGGGAGATTTGGGGAGCTGTCAACTAAGAATAGATTCAATGAATGGTCTTTGAGAGTCTCTTGCTCTTCAGGTTGGGGCCATAGACTGAAACCTTTGAAACTCCCTTCATGGCAGTGTTATTTGTTGAAACCAGGAGCAGCCTAAATATCCAGCGAGGGGGTAACAGCAATGGAACAGTGGTTTGTTCATGCAATGGCATCTACACCACCATTAAAATAAATGAACCACAGCTAAATATTAAGTTGGAAGACTCTCCAAAACACAATGGTGAGTAAAAGAAGTAGATGCAGGGTGACACCAACATAAAAACATGCAGAGTTTTGGAAGCAGGGATTTCCTCAAAATGTTAAACTTAGAGTTACCATATGCAATTTCATTCCTAGGCGTCTACCCAAGAGAACTGAAAACAATTGTCCACACAAAAACTTGCATTTGAATATTCATAGCAGCATTATTCATAATAGCCAAAAAGTAGAAACAATCTAAATGCCCATCAATAGATAAGTGGATAAACAATTATGGTATATGCACAAAATGGAATATTATTTGGCCATAAAAAGAGTAAAGTACTGGTACATGGAACAACATGGATGAACCTTGAAAACATCATGCTAAGTGCAAGAAGCCAGACTCAAAACACCATATATTGTATGTTTACATTTGTAGGAAATGTCCAGAACAGGCAAATCTGTAGAGGTATAAATAAGATTAGTGTTTGCTAGGCTCTGCGGGGAGGAGGGAGTGATTGCTTAAAGGCTGCAGGGCTCCTTATAGTGTGAGGAAAATGTTCTGGAATTGGATAGTGGTGCTGGTTGTACAACATTGAGAGTATGCTAAATGGCAATGGATTTTACTCTTTAAGATGATTAAAAAGGTAAATTTTATTATGAGTGTTTTGTCATAATAAGAAAAAGCATACAGAACAGCATATATGTAGTGTGTATAAAAAATCTGCGTGGAACTGTATATAGCAATATCAGGATAGCGGTTATCTCAGGGATGGAGGAAGGGGGATGGGAGGGAAGGGGTTTCAACTGTATCTGTGACATGTTATTGTCTTAAAATGCCCTGAAGTGTATATGGCAAAATATCAAACTTTATGAAATCTATGTGTGTATTTATTGTATGGTTGTCTGCATTTTTCTGAATGCTTGAGATATATCATAATCAAAAGAGAAGAAGGTGCAGAGGCTTTGAAAACTGTTTCTGGGCAGCTGTAAGTGTGAGTGTGTCTTTTGCCTCATTGCACTGAGAGCAGGTGACTTAGGGAACAGGGAACATTAGATTTCTCTGTATTTTTGCCTGGCTGCATCCCATTATTTTAGATTCTATTGAAATTAATGACGCAGGAATTTTTTTTTTTTTTCAATCTAGACCTGGGACTTTGACTCTGATCAATGAATTCCATCTTCCAAAGGCACAGTGATGGGCTTGGGGTTTACCTCTCAAATAATTGCTTTTTTCCCCTTTGTTTGGCGGAAGACACAATTTTCCTTTCAGGCCCAAACCATTCAAAGATAAGGCAGTAAACTTGTTTTCTCAGTTTGCAATTTTTAAAATGAGTTATTCCATCATCATTATAAGCAATTCTCCAATCTATGGAACCTCTCAGAGATGATGAAGTGGGAGAGGGAAGAAGCTTGGGTGCTAATTTTAGATGTTACCAATTATGTCGCTGAGCAAACAAATTCAGAGAGTATCTCTGTGGATGAGGCATGAGATGGTCGGAGGTTGTTTCTCCTCAAAAAGATTTAACACCTCTCTGGGTACTATTCTTTTTCTCTGTAACATAAAATGATCGTCTTTGTTGTTTCAGAAGCACCTATGCAATAAAGTTAACTATAATTTAAATAAAACTTAACTAAGCTCATATATCCAGCAACAAACATAACACCACTGGGGTTTCCATTATTCAAACCTTTCCTGAAGGCCCCTTCAAGGTCATGTTGTCCAACAAACTCACTTTACAGATGAGGAAACTGAGGCCAAGTTTGGCAACAACTGTTGCACAATATCCCAAAATCATTTTTCTATTTCAAGGTCAAATTTCTATGTAGTCTATGCAAAAATCCACCTCACTTGTCAATCTTGACTTTAACTATTGTGTATTTCTAAAAAACTTTCCTTCCAAGGACATGGATTCCCCACCAAAAAGATTTTTTAATGGAATAATTGTTCTATAAAAAGAATACCGTTTATTGGAGTCAGAAAACCTGGTTCGAATCCTTCCCTTGCCTGAAAATCTGTATGATTTTGGGCCAATCACTTCTCTTGTTTGAATGTTGGTTTCCACCCCTACAAACCGGGTCAAGGATCCCCAGATCCAAGGGTTGTTGTGACATGACAGGTGTTTCCTGTGTTTGAGAAACTTGAAATCAAAGAAAAGGGCCCAGTTGGAAGGAACTGGGCATAAGCGTGAGTTAAGATGGCAACACAGTCAGTCTTCATATTGCCAGTGAAAACCAGCTTCTCTCAGATGCTTACTATGTGCTAAGCACTATGTTCCCTACAGTTTGTGGACTTTCTTCTTTAATCTTCATACAACTCTATAATGCTATCATTATCACTTCTACTGATAGGAAACTAAGGCACAGGTAGGCTAAGCAGCTTTCTAAAGATCACACATCTTCTGAGGAGGGGCCAGAGTTTGCATCTAGGCCTGCTGGCTCCAGTGCTCCTCCACGTAACCACAGAGCTGTCATTCCTCTCTGCTTTTGTGTCCAAGGAGGCATTTGAAGATCAGTTGGATGTCTTCAACAGGTGAGTCCCAGCACCTTCTTGTCTCAATCCTAGGAATCTTTAGAGCATCTTCATGGGTTATCAAGGAACCCTGGGGAAGATGCAGCAGAAACTAGTATCCAGATGATATCATTCAAGCCCCAAAGTTCCTTTCCTTGTCAGGAATAGCCTTGTTGTTCATTTCCTGGCTGTCAGCAGGATGGTTTCTAACAAAAGGGCTTGAGCCAGTACAGTGCTGTTTTAATGGCTGTAGCTTTGGAATATACTTTGAAATCAGTAGGTGTGATGCCTCCAGCTTTGTTCTTCTTTCTCAAGATTGCTTTGGCTATTCAGAGTCTTCTTTTGGTCCCATATGAATTTTAAGGTTGTTTTTTCTTTTTCTGTGAAACATGACATTGGGATTTTGCTGGGGATAGTGCTGAATTTATATAGATTGCTTTGGATAGAATGGACAGTAACAATGTTGTATTCTGATCCATGAAAATAGGATGTCATTTGTTTCTTTGTGTAAAGATAGATAGATCAATGGAACTAACTGATCTTTGACAAGAGTGCCAAGAATATGCAACAAAATATGTTGTTGGGAAAACTGGATGTCTGCATGCAAAAGAAGGAAACTGGACCTTTATTTTACACCATGCACAAAATCAACTCAAAATGGATTAAACTCTTAAGTGTAAGATCTGAAAGTATAAAACTCCTAAAAGAAAAAATAAGGGAAAATCTTTTTGACATTGGTCTTGGCAATAATTTCTTTAATGTGACACTAAAAGCACAGGCAATAAAACAAAAATAAACAATGGGATTACATCAAACAAAAAAGCCTCTGCACTGCGAAAGAAACAATGAACAGAGTGAAAAGGTAACCTATGTAATGGGAGAAAATATTTGCAAACCCTATATCTGACAAGGGGTTAATATCCAGAATGTGTAAGGAACTCCTATAACTCAATAGCAAAAAGACCAGAAATATATACAATTTAAAAATGGGCAAAGGACTTGAATAGACATTTCTCCAAAGAAGATATATAAATGATCAAAAGGTATATGAAAATGTGCTCAGCATCACTAGTCATCAGGAAAATGCAAATCAATACCACAATGAGATATCACCTCAAGCCTGTGAGGATGGTGCTTATTTAAAAAAACAAAGGATAAGTGTTGGCAAGAATATGGAGAAGTTGGAATTCTTGTACACTGTTGGTGGGAATGTAAACTGGTTCAATTGTTGTGGAAAACAGTATGGAAGTTCCTTAAAAAATTAAAAATAGAACTACCATACAATTTACCAATTATACTTCTGGGTATATATCCAAAGGAATTGAAATCAGAATCTCAAAGAAATATCTGTACTCCCATGTTCATTGCAGCTTTATTCACAATGACCAAGATATGGAAATAAGCTCAATGTTCATTGAATGAATAGGTAAAGAAAATGCCATATATACACACAATGGACTATAATTCAACCTTAAAAAAGAAAGAAATCCTGCCGTATGTGATAATGTGGATGGAGGACTGTATGCTAAATGAAAAAAGCAAGTCATAGAAGATTACATAGCACATGATTCCACTTATATGAAGTATCTAATAATAAGTGATCTATCTAGTCACTTATTGAAGCAGAGAGTAGAAAGGAGGTTGCCAGGGGCTGGGGAAAGGAATAAATGAGGTGATTAATGGGTATACAGTTCAGTCATGCAAGATGAATAAATTCTAGAGATCTGCTGTACAGCATTGTACCCATAGTTAAAAATACTGTAGTGTACACTTAAAATTTTGTTAAGAGGATAGAGTTCATGCTAAGTGTCCTTATCACAATAGGAAAAATAGAAGAGCTTGTGGAATTTCACTTTCTTGAGAAAAGGAGAGGCTGAAGAGAAATACTTGGGAGACCATGTAGTTTGAAAGGATACTTTGAAAAAGCTGACCCAGAATGAATGCTCTTGTTTTCCAAATTCCAGATCAGAGAAACTTTCTCAGCATCATTTGCTTCCATCCACTCTGCACCAGAAAAAAATAGCAGGTCAGTGATTTGCTCAACAGGGCTTCTGACCTTGTGGATGGAGTCCCTGGGGTTTTCACTGCAGTAGGGATAGAACCACTGAGAATGAATTTGGGCCCTGGTGAGAACATTTCTTTGGTGTTCAGCAGGGGTCCCACTAAAAATCTTTGCACGTGATTTGTCATGGTTGTCACATCGATGTGCCCTGGACCTCCTTCTCTTTTGCTGTATAAGGTCCTGTTACTCTGTCCCCACTTCCCCACACTGGGTGAGCCCTGAATAGGAAGGAAGGTCAGGAAGAAGGTGGCAGTTTGGATGATGCTGTTTTCTCTTTCCTACCCTCTCTTGCTCTCACTGCCCCTGTCCTTGCTTTTCCTTTCAATCACATACTTACAGCCTCAGGGACCGACCTTCCTGTGACCGCCATCCTCTCCCAGTCCTTGTTAATTTAACATGTAGTCTACAGGTTGGTGGAACACATTCTATTGACTGCTCTGTTTCTTTCCCTAAATAAGTTTTACAGTATCACCACATAACGCGGGGCTGTCTCTGCATCAACGTTCAGGTCGATGACGTCTCTCGTGTTCTTGTTAGTAGTGTAGGTCCTCGTCGCTCGTCTGCAATTCTGACATCCTCGGTGCTCCATAAATCAGACGTTCTTCTGCTGGGAAAGTTCTTTTTCCTGACTTCCCCTGAACTGATATGAGGCTCTCTGTATTCTTTATTTATCCTACTCAGGGTGACCATGCATCTGTTTTGCTGCAATATTAGTGTGTTTGAGTGTGGGCTGCCCCAGACTCTGCTTGGTGTGGTATACAATAGAATAGAAGCAAGGTATAACTTTTTTAAAATTGGAAACACTTGATTTCCAAAATGTATTAGGCCATAAAGGTTTGGGGTAAGGGATTGTGTACCTGTATAATGTACCATGTGAGCTGCTTGGCGGCTCTCTTGTTACCATGTGTTTGAGATGTTTTCAACTCTACACTATTGTACATAGTGTCCCTCTTTACCAGCCCCGTCTCACTTTGGGATTGTTTCCTTGGGAGCCCTCAGAGTGGAATTATTCAATCAGTAGGCAAGAGCAGTTTTATAGTTCTTAGGCCTAGTGCCAGGTTGGGCCCCCTACACTGTTAGGTTTTTGACTTTTACCCACTCTTGGTCACCCCCTCTGCACTCCAGGGAGGGGGACTTGTGTGATGATGCTGTCTTGTTGGAATGAGTCTGTGAGTGTGCATACATACAGAGGAAGGCCATGTAAAGACACAGGGTGAAAACAGCAATCTCCAAGCCAAGCAGAGACGGCTTTGGAATTGTGAAAATAAATTTATGTTCTTTAAGCCACTCAGTCTATGATACTTTTGTAGTACTTTTTAAAAAATTTTATTTATTTATTTATTTATTTATTTATTTATTTATTTATTTATTGGCTGTGTGGGTCTTTGTTGCTGCGTGTGGGCTTTCTCTACTTGTGGTGAGTGGGGGCTACTCTTCATTGCGGTGCACGGGCTTCTCATTGTGGTGGCTTCTCTTATTGCAGAGCACAGGCTCTAGGCATGTGGGCTTCCGTAGTTGTGGCACATGGGCTCAACAGTTGTGGCTCATGGGCTCTAGAGTGCAGGCTCAGTAGTTGTGGTGCACGGGCTTAGTTTGCTCCGCGGCATGTGGGATCTTCTTGGCCCAGAGACTGAACCCATGTCCCCTGCATTGACAGGCGGATTCTTAACCACTGCACCACCTGGGAAGCCCTGTAGTACTTTTTAAAAAAAAATTTTTTTTGTGGCAGCTGGGGCAAACGAATTCAATGACTTTTCTTTGATCTGCTTATAGCACAGGACAGTGCATTGAAACTTTTGGGAATGCAGTTCTGTCCAGTTATGGCCTGTGGAAATAAACTAGCTTTGTTAGCCCTGGAATAGGTGTTAACTCATATCCTCCTTCTGAGTATTGATATGTCACCCCTGGTATCCAATGCTATTCCATTCTCCACCCTCTATCACGTGACCTTTGAGCGATGGATACAGAGTTGCCTTTGTGGATTACTTTCTTCCTGTCATTAAGTTTACTGCCTTACTCTTAGATCCTTAGTGGACATCTCTCTTTTAATAAGTAACTGAGTTGTACAATCTACTCATGGAATAGACATAAGAAAAAAATTCCTAAGACATTAACAATATAGGATCAGGAGCAAGGGCATCAGATTTCTGGTCCAATATTGAATAGCATGGGGTTTAAAAGTGTTAGTATGTAACATTATTATATATAATATATATATGCATGTGTGTATCTATAATTATAGCTCTAAATATGAAAAATCATATTCAAATGGGTGACCCTACCACCCAGCAGGGAACTTTTCCAAAACTATTGAATTGATCCACATGCTGCTCCCTAATCCTGTTCCTTCACCTTTCTCAGCAGTAATCACTACTATAAAATTAAACAAATTTTTTAAAAAATATGGCTTCACTTGACAGATGAATGAATAAAGAAGATGTGGTACATATATACAATGGAATAGTACTCAGCCATAAAAAGGAATGAAATTGGGCCATTTGTAGAGACATGGATGGATCTAGAGACTGTCACACAGAGAGAAGTAATTCAGAGCAAAACAAATATCGTATATTAACATGTATATGTGGAATCTAGAAAACTGGTACAGATGAACTGGTTTGCAAGGCAGAAATAGAGACACAGATGTAGAGAACAAACATATGGACACCAAGGGGGAAAAGCAGGGTGGGTGGGTGGTGGGATGAATTGGGAGACTGGGGTTGACATATGTATGCTAATATGTATAAAATAGATAACTAATAAAAAAATACTGAGAAAAAAATATGGCTTCACTACTTCTCTATGTATCCCTAAACGTTATCTAATCTAGAATTGTTCACTTTGAATTTTATAAAACGATTATGCTTACTTTTGTTCCATGAGTTGGTTCTTTTCATTCAATATTATGCTTTGAGGATTCGTCCATTTTATTTATAGCTATAATTTCATTTTTTTCTGCTCTATAGTATCTTATTATATCAATCCTCCATAAATTTAATCATTCTCAGTTGGCAGACATTTGGATTCTTTACAGTTTTCTGTTATATGCCATCTTGTTTTGAATATTCTTGTGCACACCTCTTTTTGTATATTGCAAGAATCTCTCTTGAGTATGTATGTATCATGCTTTTACAATGAAAAAAATTTAAAGAATGTAAAAATGTAAAATATGCTTGAAAATTCTACTCTATTTGATTAAAATTAAACAAATGAATTTTTTTTGAAACAATCTAGATATCTCAACTATGAGAGTGAGTCAAAAATTATCCTCACTCCTGTTACATTAAAACTTCTGTTGGCCGCACTGTCTTACAGCACTTTCTGTTCAAGGCTACTGTCTCCCCAGTCACTGCTGTGTGGGTGTGAACGTGTTACATCAGTTCATTTCTAACTGTGGTGCGAGCAAAAATGGACGCCCCACTTGTGATTTGCACGAAAGAAGAGCAGTGTGCAGTGAGTCGTTTTTCGTGGTCTAAGGGTGTACCTGGTGCCATTACTTAGTGAAGATTTTGTGCGCAGTATGAAGAAAGTAAAGCGCTTTGTCATGAAGAATTGTGTGTAAATGGATAGAGATGCTTATTGAAGAGCTGAGGCCTAAACTTCGGAATAAACACAGAGGACTGCTATCCAAGGGCTCTTGTCATCTTGCATGACAATGCACATCCACACACTTCTGCCCACACTGTTGACCCTCTGCAAAAACTTCATTTTGAGGTGTTAAAGCATCCTCCCTATAGTCCTGATCTTGCTCCATCAGACTTTCACCTGTTTGGTCCCCTGAAAGCAGCCCTATGAGGATGAAGATTCACTTCTGATGAAGCGAAGACAGTGGTGCATTCGTGGCTTGCAGCTCAGCCTAAAACATTTTTTAATGAGGGAATATGAAAGCTTGTTGACAGATGGACAAACTGTATCGAAAAGCAAGGAGATTATGTCAAATAATGATGTAATGTCTTTTCTAAAAGTTAATTACAGTAAATTCCACAGCCAGAGTGTGGATAATTTTTGACTCACCCTTGTATAACACCCCAGTTTTAGGACATCCAGAGGGCTGATATTTTATTGTATTATTAGTGTTTCTTGTAAATATCTCATTTCTTAAAATAAATAAAGGTAGTTCAGAATATTTAACTCAGTAGCTTATATCATTGAAGTACCTTTGAAATCTTTTATTTGAGATGCTCTAATCTTCCTTTTATTTTTATGTCTGTATCCTGGTTTCTTGACCAGGAATCACGAGGACACATAATATACAATGGGGATTTATTGCCTCTGTTTATGGGGAAAGAAATCGAATCTCAGCAAAATCAAGCAATCTGCTTAAAATCGCAGAACTGGGAATCAATCTAAAGCCCATGCACATCTTACTGTGTGATGCTGCAGGTCACAGGTGTAAGTGCCCCTACCCTGACGTCCACCATCACCTCTTGCTACTGGAGTCAGCACAGGAAGAAGATAAGTCTCTGTGTGTATGCTGATTGTCTGCCAATTGCTACTATGTCTTGTATGCCTACTGTGTGCCTGTCAGACACTGCTAGGTCCTCATAGGTGGGTTCGAACTAATTCTCATAACAATGGTACAATGTTGATATTAGTATCCACATTTTCCAAGATGAGGAGAATTAGGGCCAGAGGAATACAGTAGCCCCCCACTTTATCTGTGGTTTCGCTTTCAACAGTCTCAGTTAACCATGGTCAACCATGATCCAAAAATGTTAAATGGAAAATTCCAGAAGTAAACAATTTATAAGTTTTAAACTGCGACGTGATAAAAACTCAAGCTCTCTGCCCTGGCCTGCCCAGGAAGTGAATCTGCCCAGGATGTGAATTTGTCCAGCCATTCTCATTCCTGCCCCGTTAATCACTTAGTAGCACCTCTTGGTTATCAGATTGACTGTCACAGTGCTTGTGTTCAAGGAACCCTCATTTTACTTAATGGCCTAAAGCACAAGAGTAGGGATGCTGGCAATTTGGATCTGCCAAAGAGAAGCCACAAAGTGCTTCCTATAGGTCAAAAGGAGAAAGTTCCTGACTTAACAAGGAAAAAAAAAATCATATGCTGACATTGCTAAGATCTATGGTAAGATAGAATCTTCTATCTGTGAAATTGTGAAGAAGGAAAAAGAAAATTGTTCCAGCTTTGCTGTCGCACCTCAGACTGCAAAAGCTACAGCCACAGTGTGTGATATGTACTTAGTTAAGCTGGAATAGGCACTAAATTTGTGAGGGGAAGACATGAACAGAAAAAAAGGTTCAGTACTATCTGTGATTTCAGGCATCCACTGGGGTCTTGGAACGTATCCCCCATGGGTACGGGGGACTACGGTAAATATCTGAGGACAAGCAGGTAGCAGAGACAGAGCTGGGTCTGAAATCCAGGCCTGTCTTACCCCAAAGCCTTTATTCTTCCTAAAAATATCATACTGCCTTCAGAAGGAGGAAACACCAAACGTGCTCCCAATGTGGTGTCACTTCCTATCTGACTGTGATTACAGATATACGCCTATGTTGCTCGAAGGAAGCAGAGTCAGGACAAAAAGTGTTAGAATGAGCACGAAAATTCAATTTAGAGGTGCCTTTGGGAGGACACTGGGCTCAAACTCAAACAGAGCCTTTTGTGATTCTGGCCTTCAATTCTGGATTGAGGTCCCACTCCCTTCTAGGATTCAGCTAAGGAATGGTAAAGAAAAATCTTCCAAGTGGGGCTGGATTTAAGAGAATGGACTATGAAGTCAGGTCAACTTGGCTTCAAATTCTGACTCACTTATTAGCTGTTTGATCTTGGATGAGTTACCCAACCTCCGTGAGCCTCAGTTTTTCCAACTCTAGAATGGGGATAATTGATAGTGGCCTTCTGTATAGACTTTTGGTGGGAGTTGGGTTAAGCCATGCAAACTTCTTAGAATAGTGTTACTGTAAACACTCAATACCAGACATTGTTATTGTTGAGTAAAAATAATAAGTAGAGGATTGAATCAGGCTACGCTTCAGGATCCTGGCTAGACATGGTAGGAATACTCAGGCTATTCCACTGTGGGGGATTAAAATGTGTGATCTAGGATGAAGTCCACTAGATCCTCCCAGTAACCCTGCAAGGCTGGCAGGACCTGCTGGCTGGCCCCCTGTTACCCATGATAGAGCTGGTGGGGAGGGTGACTCACTCAGTGTCCCACCTGCTCTCTCTGGGGACAGAGCTCAGGTGGCTTATTTGAGCCCTACTTGGATGAAGTCTTCCCTGTGGGCTGTTTGGGTTCCAAAGGGATTGAGAAGCTAAAAATAAGACTTCTAACAATTGCCTTGAATGGGACATTTTCTCTCCATTGCAAAGACCCAACAAGACTCACTTCTTTTAGCGTTTATTACGATGACTAATTGGGTGCCATTAGAATGTGGGGTCTTATATGTGAGACTCAGATTGGCAGTTGTGTTGATGTGCAGGTGATTTGTGTTCAATTCCCCTGGACTGGTCTATCTTCATAGACAACCACCTATAGGAGAGATTGCTCACTGAAAAAATGGTTTCTCTAGTTCATGGAGAAATCAGACATTCAGTGATTCTTTTCTCTTAGAGTTATCCAGTCATGCTTGAGAATATTTTTTAAGTTTCTAAGAAGTTGCCATAGTTATAGCTTGGTTTGTTTGTATTGAAATCAAAACATTGACATGGTAGGTTTTAATAAGTAACTACTTTTTGACAATGCAACTGGGTGGGGAAATTACCCAAACTTGGGCAGACTTCAGTTAAAGTGCTACTTGCCAACAGCATAGCTGAGTCGTGCCGAGGGTTCAAGGTCATGTGGACACTAACCACTGAGGGTTTCTGTGTTTCATGTCAGAGAGAATGACCTCTGCTCTGGATGGGCATTAGGGGTGGGCATCCGGCCCTGGCTCTGAACTTTATTCTTGGTAAGACCTCAGGAAAGTCACTTTTCCTCTTGGACCTTTATCACTGCCCCATATTTAAATGAGGATGTTAGATAAAATGGTCTCAAAGAGCCTTTCACTTCTGGAATTTTAGGATTCTATGAGTTCTGTTTTTGTAGCTTTGTTGCCCATTTGAAAACCATACCTGTTCCATTTAAATCCACCAGAGGGCGCTATGACCCATGTTTTGGCCCTGCCCCTGGTCCAAGAGACCTGATCACCAAGCTCAGTGTCCAGAAAGGGGAAATACTGACTGAGTCCCTGCCTTCCATGGGAGATAGATGGAAAAAGACACTAAATTGTCCCTTAGGTCTTCAGCTGACAAGGGATATTCATATCTATTGCCCTTCTGAACTCACGTCAGTTCTCTGGGCCAGATGCCATCTTCCCATTTCACAGGCCAGGGAACCAAGGCCCACAGTATTGAAAGTATGTGCCCTGGGCTACATGGGCTTCCAGTGGTGGACTCAGGACCTTATCTCTTCATCCCCACTCATTCCTCTGGTCATTTTCCACTGGGCTTGAATAGGCTGCCTCAGTTTCTAAGGGGCTTCTGCTGAGCTGAGAAGACAATTTACACACAAGTTGACTAGGGCAGAATTTGAATCCGTATTCTATAGAGTCCAGGATAGGAACTGAGATGCACGGGTAGACTAAAGCTTCTTTTCAATAAAGCTCTTCTTTAGGGATTTAGACTAAATGATCTATAAATTATACACAGTAGCCCACAGGAGCTCTAATGGTCCTGGTTCTGAGTTGCAGACAGCAGAACCCACTCTGGCTCATTTAAGTAGCAAAGGAATTTTTGAAAGGCTTTTAGGAAACTCTCAGACTCCCAGAGAGCAAGAATCTGAAATGTAGGTAGCCAAAATCATGACCAATCCCATTGTAGGGGCTTTTCTAGGAAAAAAACCACTGCCACCACTGTGTGGCACTTAGGATGTTTGGGACTGGGTACCACCACTGGAATTACCATTGACTGAGCCCCTCCTATGTGCAAGGCATATACCTTATCTCAATTGGTCCTGCAGGACTGGTAGCATTATCTCTCATTTACCTGTACTTGTTCTCTGACTTTGAAGTCTGGACTCCAACAGAACAAGAGGATATGGACGTTAGGCTGGAGTTAGGGTCTACTCCCAGTCCTGAGAGAGTGATTTCAGGAGAAGAGGGATATTCCTGGTGTTTCTTACTGCCTTTGTAATGCTTTTGTTTTCTAGTAATGTGGAAGAAGAGGAACAAAAAAGAATGTTAAATTCTCATTTTCTATTTATTTTATCATCTTGTGCCTCTGGTCTTTCTGACAAATAGAGTAGCCCCGAAGGAAGGGATTATTTCCCACTTGACACTCTACAGGCATTACTTGGATCTGATTCTCTTCAAATAAAAAGTTGTTGGACTTGGAAAAGACCATGACATAGACTCATCCAATCCCGTTAGTTTATTAAGTAGAAAACTGAGGCCCAGAGCAGGAAATTAACTGCTCAAAGTCACATAGTAAGACTGTGGCTTTCATACATCTAACAGTTATTTAATGAGTGTCAACTACGTGCCAGGCACAGAACACGGTATAAGACAGACGACTTCCCTGTTGCCATGGAGCTCTGCATTAAACAGATACCTCAGAGGTAGACTTGCCAGTAGTTCTCCAGCCTTAATTTAATTCAGAGCAAAACTACTTTTCACTCTTTTTCTTAATTTTTAAAAATAATTATAAAAAAGAATGTCATTAGGAAATGCCGCAGGAAAAGAACTTAACTTTATTAGTTAACAAATGGTACAAATAAACCTTTTTTCTTTCTATCAAATTGCAGTATTTAAAAGAAGAGACTACCCAATGATGATGAAAGTATGTGGCATTCTTGTAGTCTCATATACTATTGATGTGAGTGTAAATTAACCTTTGGGAAGAAAAAAATTGCAATCTGTATCAAGACATTGTTGACCCAGAATTTACTTTTTAGACTGTCTTCTAGAAAAACTACTGTGTATGTGTCTGAAGGTACATCCAATAAGGATCACGGTATGGTTTATAATAAATAACAAAATCTGAAAAAACCTGAATGCTTACTAATTGATTGATCATATGAAACATGCTATAGCCACTCTACTAGGCAGGATTATATTTGGCTGTGTATAACAGAAACCCCTAAATAATAGTGACTTAGACATGTATGGATTTACTTTTCTCTCCTAAAAGAAACCTGGAGATAGGGAGTTTGGGGTTGGTAGAGAGAAGTGACAAAGTCATCTGGAACCTGGGTTCCTTCTGTCTTTCAGTACTGCTGTTCTTAGTGCATGGTCAAAAGTGGCTGCTGGAGTTCCAGCCATTGTAGTCACACTTACGTGGAAGGCAGGAATGGCAAAAGTGAGCATGTCTTTAGCTGGCATTCAGTCACTTGTCTACATATATCTGCAAAGAGACTTGTAAGGATGGATTTTCAGCTGGGCACATTGCCAGCAGTTCTGGTATAAGGAATAAAAGGAAGAAAGAATGAATGTGTATTGGGTGGGCCTAAGGTCTTCAAACATTTTTGCTCACACATCCCTTAAAAGAATTTTGAAAAATTATAGACTACCTTGTACATTTTTAGATTGTCCCTGAATTTTTTTATTTTTATTTTTTATCACAGGTATTGATGAATATGAAGGATAAAATTTCTGGCTCATTGTGAATATTGACATAAAGAATAAAACTTTTGTGTCAACCTTTAAGATACATCCAATGGAATGTAAATACCAATGTAATACAATAACCATCATCCTTTATCTAAAAAATAAACATGCTTTTAAACAGCTGGAAATTTTCTATCATTCCTTTTATCATTCTGCTTCCTCTACAGATTTTTTCTGATATATACTTTCCTGCTTGAACATTTTTTTATTGATCACTTAGCCACAATTATATTTAAAGAAATGGAAATTTTAATTTTAAGCTATAAGACTAAAGTATTAACCTTTTTCTTTGAATTATCATTATAATTATTGATACTATACAATTGATTAAGATAACATAAACATATCATATATTTTGGCAAATATGAAACAAAAATATATCTCAGTGAGAGGAATGAGGCTTTTAAAAAACTAATTTATGTGTCTGTGTATGATTACTAGTGATGGAATGGAAAGTATAGGCATAACCATCAGTTATATTTCTGATTTTATTCTCATAGATTCAAGCACTGAGAAACCTTGTTCCATAAATACATAAATGGAAATGGAAGGGATTATTTTAGGGCAATGTCACTCAATTCCCTGAACTCTTTTGAGGAAGTGTGAAAAATCACACAGTACTCTACTATCAAATATTATTTCTAATCACCGCTCAGTTGACAACTCACTCCTTCAATCTTGTTGAAAACAAGAATTGGAAACCACCTCACTTGTGAAGGAATTTGTTATCCGGTTATTAGCTTCATTGATTTTCTCAAAGTTGACACCAACATTTTGAATTGTCCCTTTTGGTAGCCTACACCATCATCATCACCACCGTCATCAATGTCACATTCAGGATAGATGTGAAGTATGTCTTTCTATTGCACTGAGAGAGAAAAGTGACTCTGAAAGGGAAAGTGGGAACCCAAAAGATAAGCCCAAAGCCTTACCTTGACCAAAGATGCATTTTCTGGCGGGTTAGTTTTAGGCAAGTATCCAAGTGGACATAGATGATGTAATCATCTATTGCTAATCTGTTCCTTTTAATTGTTGAATAGTATTTCATTGCATGAGTATACCACAGTTTATTTCTTCTCCTGTTCATAGACGTCAATTCAATAAAAAAATATAGTGTTTATTTGAGTCATTTAAGATTTATAGAAAAGTTGCAAAGCTAGTACAGTTTCCCTAGTTGTTAATGTCTTATATTAGTAAGTACATTTATCACAACTGATGAAGCAATATTGAAACAATATTAAGTAAAGTCTGTATCATATTTAAATTCCTAAGTTTTCCCTTGAGGACTTTTTGTTGTTGTTCAAGGATCCCATTCAGGATACCACATTACATTTAGTGGTTTTTTGGTTTTGTTTGGTTTTGTTTTTTTTTAAGACTCCTCTGGACTGTGGCAGTTTCTGACTTTCCTTGGTTTTGATGATCTAGACAGTTTTGAGGTCAGGTATTTTTGTAGGTAGTCCTTCAGCTGGGGTTTGCCTGATGTTTTTGTATAATTAGACTGGGGTTATAGGTTTTGGGAAGAAGACCACAGAGGTGAAGTGCCCTTCTCATCATATCATGTCAAGGGTACCTGCTAAGCTTGGTCACTTGGTTGAGATAATGCTTGTCCGATGTCTCTCCTGTAAAGTTAACCATTTCTCCCCTTTTCCATACTCTGCTCTCTAGAAGGAAGTCGCTTTGCTCAGCCCACCCTCAAAGAGTAATGGAGTTATGCTCCACTTCCCTGAGGGCAGAATATCCATATAAATTACTTGGAATTTCTTACCGTGGGAGATTTGTTTATCCCCCCACATACGTTTATTTACTCATTTATTTATTTCACTATGAACTCATAAATATTTATAGTTTATACTTTGGGGTGAATCCAATACTAACTTACCTATTTCGTGTCAAAATTGTTCTGACTTTGGCCCTTAGGAGCTCTTTTAGTCAGCTCTTATGTCCCTTGGACATGCCTGCATCTTTTGTTTCTTGAGCATTTTCTTACTTTCTGGCACTACAAGATGCTGCAGGCTCATCCTTTCTGTTTTCTGCCATTGGAGAATCAGCCATTTCTCCAAGGAGTCCTGTTTTTAATTTTTTTTTTTATTGGAGAATAGTATTACATACCAACACCTGGGTCATGATTTCTTTTTTATACATAATTTTTTGTCATTCATAGCTCAGCTCTGAGAGGTCCTTTCTGATCACTCAGTTTAAAATAGCATCCTGTCCCCAACCAATCACTTTCTATGACATAATCTTTAAATATTTTGTAGGACTTATCACAACAATGTACTTATCGTGACTTGTATACATGCACACACACTTGAAACCAAGCTATGCATTGTGTTCTGCAACTTGCTTTTCCCACTGTCACAATTCCTCAATATATTATGGATCTCTTTCCAGATCAATATATGAGTCTATCCGATTCCTAAAAAATAACCATTTGGTATTCTTTCTTCCTCTCTCTCTCTGCACACACGTGTGATAATTTTTACATTGATGGAACAATAGAGAATTTCAAATCTTCCACTATTACAAACAGTGCTACAAAGAATGTATGTACCTTTGTGAATGCTTTCGTATTTAGCAGTGGCCAATATTTTTTAAAAGAATTTACTAAGGACTTTTACATATATTAAATCATATTTAATCTCAAACAAATTTATAAGAGAGCTATTACTATCATTCTCATCTTACAGATGAGAAAGGCTAAGATAGGCTGGACAACTTCTTCAACATAACATACTTGGTGGGGGCAGAGTCTGGATATGTCTGAGTCCAGAACCAAAGTCTTAAATATTATGCAATTCTGGTGTAAAAAAGGAATTTGAAAAGAAAAAGATATATACACATTCCTAAAATTCCCACTACATATCCATACCCAAACTGCCTTGCAAAAGCCCTATTCAGTCTTTCAGTCTGTAATTCTGCTCCTTATCTGGCAAAAATAAGAATTTCTGCTGCTGATAAGACTAGATGGTTAATCCTCTAATAAAAATATTTCCCAAAGGAGCGTATATTTCTTTACTTTGATATCCAGGACATTCCTATTTTATGGTAGCCATTAGTGCTGTTTATGAAATATTTCTAGATCTTTGCTTTCTGGTATATAGTAGAATTATATTTCCTCTAACTTTGAGTTTAAATGTGGTGACATTACTTTGACCAAAGAACTGATGTGTGTCAAACTGCTGGGGATCCCCGCTGGACATGTAGTGTGAACCAGAAATAAACTCTGGTTGTGCTGAGCCACTGAGATTTTGATTTTGTTTGTTAATGCAGTGTAGCCTAACTTATTCTGATGGTTATAGCTCAACCTACATTTCCAATTTTCCCTCCTGTAATTTTCCAGCATGGAATCTTTGTTCCATTCGTATTTCTTAAGAAAACTTTACAGGCCTTCTTTCTCTGACCGTTTTCATGGCCATCCTTCTTTCTGTCTTTTTAAATCTTCCTTATTTGCTATACCCATGATGAAGTTATACCTCTTCCAGGAAACCTCTCCAGACCACCCAAACCTATTGGGAAAATGTGTGGTTCTGTGGCTTCGGTAAACCTACATTTAAGGTAAACCTAAATTTACATCTGTTCTCTGCCACTAACCAGTTGGTTGACTTTGTGCAGGTAATTTGATGTCTTTGAAATCTGTTGTATTCATTAACAAATTTAGCTACACTAATGGATAAACCCCTAAACTTTGGTGGCTTATGACAATATAATTTTTTTTAAATTAATTAATTAATTTTATTGGCCGTGTTGGGTCCTTTTTGCTGTGCGCGGGCTTTCTTTAGTTGAGGTGAGTGGGGGCTCCTCATTGCTGTGGCTTCTCTTGTTGCAGAGCACAGGCTCTAGGCCCGTGGGCTTCAGTAGTTGCAGCACATGGGCTCAATAGTTGTGGCTCATGGGATCTAAAGCTCAGGCTCAATAGTTGTGGCACACGGGCTTAGTTGCTCTGCGGTATGTGGGATCTTCCTGGAGCAGGGATCAAACCCGTGTCCCCTGCATTGGCAGGCGGATTCTTAACCACTGCAGCACCTAGGAAGCCCCGACAATAGAAGTTTATTTCTCACTGAAAGTGCAAGGAGACAGCACTCTATCCATGCAATGATTCCAGGAATTGCACCCAAAGGGTCTCTGTCTTCTTCAACGTATGACTTCCAGGGTTCTTCCGGCTGTGACATAGAGATGAGGGGAAATGAAGGATCATGCAGAGTCTTTGTGGGCCAGAGTTTCTGTTGGTCGGGACTCATACCCACAGCCGTACCTGCAAGGGCATTTGGGAAATGTAGTCTACATGTGCGCACAGGAAAAAGAGAAATGAGTTTCTTCAAGGTTTGTCAGTCTTTGCTACACTGAGTTTCTTCTCCCACTGTCTGTAAAATGTGGAAAATCATTTCTATTTCACGGCTTGTTGTGAGGATTGAATGAGATGCCATGTGGAAAGCACTGATACAGTGTCTGGCATATGGTGGGTGCTCAAAAATGTGGTTTCCCCATCTTTTGAATTTACGACTTTAATTTGGGCTCTGTACACAAAACTGCCCTGGCTGATAATGAGCCTTCTTGATCCCTGAGCTTTCCATTGTGCTAGGCATGATGACTGGCACGTGGCAGGTGTCTGATACAGATCTGGTAGCTGATTGCCTTTGCTGAGAAAGGGAGGCGGTGGACGCCTGCAGACTCCAAAAGTCCAGAAGTTACACACGTCAGAGAGCATAAGTTGATCTAAGCCCAACTCTAAGCAGAGAGAAGTGGTTTAATAATTGTGGTGGCACGTTACTGCTTTTTTGTCATGATTGCTTGAAGAAGCGAGGGGTGTGGACATTGCCGTGACATCAAGACCACAGTGACCAAGGAACTATGGGTGCACAAGGTGAGGCTGGGTAGTAGGTGGCGACAGTTCTCCCATAAGAGGAAACGCTACCTTTTGCCTGATGTTTCCTCCCTACGTACAGGGACTGTTATAACTGTGGATGAAGGGCTGGTAAGCTGTGTGGTGGAGAGTAAGAAAGTCCAGGCCCCAACCCAGTCTGGCGGGGAATTTGAGATGGACAGAAATGACTCCGGGTGATCTCTCTTGGATTTTCTTCCTTTGTCCCCCTCAACAGGAAGTGCAAGCTTCCAGGGTGATATTAATGATGATCAACCCCAAGCTGATTTTGGCAATTTTGCCTCTTAGGGCTCCCTTTTTCCCGGGGGCTCCTGCAGTCAAGAGGAGTTCTGTCCCAGCTCCACTTCCTCCTGACTTTATAACTTTTTGCCTCACAGACTATTAGTGTCTCCATTTATGAAATGGGAAGAGTGTTATCTATCTTATAGGGTCGTCGTGAGTGGTATATAGATAATGTACAATATTAAATGCACCACCTTGTTTTCCTTGAGCCGAACATGTTTTACCCCTGGGATCAGCTAGCTTTGAGAGTAGCACTATTATGCAGCAATTGCTCCAGCCAGAACCCGGGCATCACACTTGCACCTTTTTCTCCTCCAATCACTACATTCTATCTGTTGTCAAAGGCTGCTGAATGCAGCTTCTTCACATCTCTGGTCTTCATGCTTTTCTCTGTCTCTCTGACAATACTTTAGTCCAGGATACTAGCCTCCAAATAGATCTTCCTGCTTTCACTCTTGCTCCTAACCAATTCTTTCTCCTGAGTGCAGCCAGAATAATCTTCCCAAGCTGGAAATCACATCAAGTTCTTCCCCTCTTCCAAGCCTCTTCATGGCTCCCAGGACCTCTAGAGAAAGTCCACAGTCACTGACATGGCCCAAAGTACTTCTCATCCCTGGCTCCATCTACCTCTTCAGCCTCATCATTCTTTGTGCCCTACAATCTCCCCCCTCACTTCCAGTGCTCTTCTCTCAGTCAGGTTGAATCCCTGTCAGTTTCCCAAACACATCAGCCTGCCTTGTACCTCCCGGCCTTTGGCTGGGCTCTCTCTTTTACTTAAAACTCTCTTTACCAGAATAACTTTTTTTTTTAATGTCTGTTTTTTTTTCCTTTAAGAACTTTTATTGAGATACAGCTGCCATACAATAAACTGCATATATTTAAAGTGTACAATTTGATATTTTTTCCTCATTAATAATGTATATATGGCAATCCCAATCTCCCAATTCATTCCCCCTCAAACCCCCTCCCCCCTCACCCCCCACGTTCCCCACTTGTTGTCCATATATTTGTTCTCTACATCTGTGTCTTCATTTCTGCCTTGCAAATCGGTCGATCTGTACCATTTTTCTAGATTCTGCATATATGCGTTAATATACGATATTTGCTTTCCTCTTTCTGACCCACTTCACTCTGTATGACAGTCTCTAGGTCTATCCATTGCCAGACTAACTCTTATTCAGCCCAGGAGGACAAGCTCATGGTCCCTTCTGCTGGGAAACTTGCCTGTGATGCTCCCTTCATTCTTTCCTGAATTATCTGGTTCCTTGTTATCTTCCACACTAGGGCATAAGCTCCTTGAGGTCATGGCTAGCCATGTGTCTAGGGCACATAGATCTTTAACTGATCATTGTTAGAGTGAATTAAAATGAATTTAACAACATATAGTCTCTTTTCTGAAAGAGTCTCCAGTCAAGACAAGGACAATAACTACTGGTGTTAATCACCATGCACTAACACTGTGTTAGGTACTTGTTTTCTTTTTCTGAATGAAGCAGATTGGTCTCAAACAGCATATTTTCATGTCACTGGAGGTTACCAGGTAACATTGCAGTAGAGATAGCACCTTGTTGAGTTGCTAGATTCTTCCAAACCTCATTTAAAGAAAGTTTAGTTCTTGGTGAAGGACTTCCTGCATGCCTCCAGGTGCCACAGCAGAGCACATTTGATGGCCTTCATCGGTGAGAAATGAAGGAATGGGACATGAGAGTCAGGAGAGGTACTGGGAGGGGAATATCGAGTTTGTGTACTCTCAGCTCTCCTTCCTCTTCCCCTCCTCGTGGAAGGCCATTCGACTTGTTCCTCTCCGTCCTAAAATACTGGGAAAGCCCAGCATCTTTTCCCTCACCCTCACGTCAAAGTGGGGAGGGCAGTTTATTTCAATTCTGAAATCTTTGAACATCTGGACCTGTATAGAACTTAGTACTCTAAGGCCAATGATGCTGGTTGTGAAGAAAGGGGTAGGTGAGTCGGCGGATCTGAGAGGAGTGCGGGCGAGCTACGTTCCCACTGTAACACAGAGGATTCTCCCCTGGGTGGAGTGAACCTTATGAAGGTGCCTGGGGCTTACAACTTCCTGCTGATTCCTCTAAGTGGGCCACTGATGGGGAAGGGGCCTCTGCCCGTGGAGGCTGCAGGATGGACTGCATGGGGATGGGAGGGTTGAAAGAAGAGGAAGATGTCAAGCCTCAGCGGGACCTCCCAGCCAGGGAACTTGGTAGAGGGCAGTCCTCAGAGAGCCCACGCCCCCAAAACCTCCCCCCCAAAATTACAAACAGCCTGTACAAGACAGCCTGCATTTGAACACTGGCCCCTAGAGAGAAACAGCCAGCACTTCCGGGATCAGACTGAGAAGCAGAGACAACCAAAAGCAAGGGTCACCTTCACCTCAAAAGATTCCTGTGGGTTTGCTGACAAAAGGGAACAAGAGTTATGAGCAGGGAGGAGAACAGCCACTCCCCCACCAGTAGTTGGGTGAGAACAAGCATCAACTTCTTTCTCCCTCCTTCCCACTCCAACAGAGGGAGAAAGCCAGGGAAGAAGGAAGGGCAGAGTGTCTACCGTATCTAACTTCTTCTGCCCCACGCTGCTCAAACCACAAGCACAACCTGGTCTGGGGCACAAGGAAGAGAACTTTTATGAGATGGATTCAAAGATAGATGGACCGAGGTATAAAAATACAAACTAGACCGCTTTTAATATTTAAGGTGACTGAAAAGTAGTAGAACAGAACTGAACCATATTTCAGGGAGCTCATTATCCAGTGGGAAGGAAAAGCTGGACAGAGTATAAAAGTAGTAAGAATTTGAAAAATAAAACCTTTCACTGCATATGTACCAACAAATCGAGGGTTTCTTAATCCTTCCAAAAGCCCCGCAGCACAGGTATTATCACCTTCATTTCCAGAGATAGAAATTGAGAGTCATTTACGTGACTCGCTGAAGATCTTCCAGCTGAAAGGTGGATAATCATATTACAGTGTGACAGCAGCACAGACTTGAGAAAGGCACAAGGTGGGATTGCTCCTGTCTTGGAGGGAAGTGGGTTTAAGAAAGGTCTGTTGGAAGAATTAACATCGAAGCTGGATTTTGAGTGATGAATAGGATTTTCCTGCCATCAGAATGCTGGGGTAAGGAGACCCAGAGAGATGGAAGGGATCTAGCAAAGGTCTGATAATAAGGAAGAACAGCAGACTGTTTGTAGAGCAAGCAACAGTACATCCTATGCAGCTGGATTTTTGATAAGTATTGCTAAATTTCTCTCCATACGTTCTCTGGAAACGTATGGAAGTGCCTTTTCCCCCAAACCTTGCCTATTTTGGGTGTTCACATAAAAGCAATTGCCCATGAGATTTTTCCAAAAAAAATGCCATCTCAGCATTTTATTTTGCATTCTCTGATTGCCAATGAAGTTGAAATGTTTATTAATCTGTTTATTGGCTATTTTTATTTTCTTCTTTTGTGTGTATGTATATATATTTATCCTCTGCCCATTTTCCATCGGGGAGTTTGTTTTTCTTGATTTTTAAGAATTATTTAAATAGTGATTTCACTAATGTTTCCTAGTTCTTGATTGATGTTTTAAATCCTAGTTTTTGATGAATAGAAATTTAAAACATTCATCTAGTCAAGATGTCTTTCACCTGATGACTTCTTTTAGAGTTTTTAGGAAGGTCTCCATCTTTATACTCATACGACTTTATCCCTACTTTCTCCTAGTACCTTTGCTGTTTTATATTTTATCCCTACCTAATTTTATATTTCTTAATTTTGGTAGGTTTGTAAAATTGGAAGTTAAACTTAGCAGAATTACTACTAGGGTCATAATGAAGGCAGGGCTTTTTTTTTTCTTTTTCTTTTTTAAGCCAAGTTTGTGAACTTGAGTGCATGTAATTTTGAGTTGTTCGTGGTTTCTCTCTCCCCTTCCTTACCTTGAATTCTCTTCTCAACTCACTTCCATCAGGCTATGGTCCTTTGGAAGATTAAAGATGGCCACATCTTTAATTCTTTGCTAACCTCCTATTGAAAAATGAAGTCTATTTCCCCTCCCTTTGATTCTGGGCTTACATTGATTAGTAGGACATTGTGGAAGCAGTGCTTCATGACTTCTTTAGCTGGCTCCTCAGAATCCCTGCAGTTCTGCCTGGGTGGGTCTCATGGTCTGGTCTTTCTTGCAACACTCCTTCTCAGAACTGAGATGCCGTGAGAAGCCCAAGCTACATGGAAAGGCCGCATGTAGTCAGTCTGGTCCATAGCCAAAGTGGAGCTCCCAGCTGACTGCCAGCATTAAATTCCATCCATGCTGGATGTTCCAGCTTGACTAACTCCAGATGACTGCAATCATCCCAGCTCACCACTTGACCCTATGCGGAACAGAGGAACTGCCAGTTAACCCACAGAATTGTGAGAAGTACTATATTGTTCTTTTCAAGTTCTTTTTAAGTACTTGGTGATTTGTTACTTAGTGACAGATAACTGAAACAGATTCCCAGCACCACAATGAGACTGCTTTTCAAGTATACCAACGATCTTCTTGTTGTCAGATCTAGTGGTCATTTCTTCAGTCTTAACTTGCGTGGTCTCCCAGCAGTATTCCTTCTTGAAAGGCTCCATTCCCTTGGCTTCTGTGACCTCTCACTCTCCTGGGTTTTTCCCTATCTGATTGGCGGACACTTCTGTTTCCTTTGCCTTCTCTTTTACTCAACTTCTAAATCTTGGGATGTCTCAGAGTGGTCTTGGGCTTCTTTCTCCATCTGTATCTATACAAGTCTGTCTAGGTGACCTCATTAAGCCCCATGGCTTAAGAAATATCTCTGTGCTGATGGATCCCAGACATATAGACTGGTGTTGATTTCTCCCTGGGACTGTAGATTCACATTGCCTACTGCTTATCTGCCACCTCCAGCTGGCTGTTCAGTAAGCTTCCCCAAACGTACACAGTGAAATGTAACTCTGGACTCTCCCCACAGCCAAGACCATTCCTCCAACTGTTGACTTTAGTGAATGGTGGCAACAGCCCCTCAGATGCTAAAGCCCAGAGAACTAGATGTTAACCTTGACTTCTCTCTTTCTTTCAACCCCCATATCCTATCCAGTGTTAAGTCATGTGGGATCTATTTGAAAAACGTGATCCAAAAGAATCCACATCTCTTCAATCTACATCTATAGACTGTGGCCCCATTTTTCTCTTGCCTTGAATCATTCAAACAGTCTCCTAACTGGTGCCCTTTTTCTTCTATTCTTGCGCCTCTGTGATCTGTTCTCTAAATTTCAGGCAGATTGCTCTTTGAAAATATAACTCAGATTATGGCACTACCTTGCTTACTTATAATGGATTCCGATTGCCTACAGATTAAAGCCCAACTCTTTCTTCTTATATAGAGCCCTGCCTGATTTGGCCTCTATCTTCCTCTTTGACCTTATCTCCCACTGCATTACCTCCCCTCCTCCTCACCCTTCTAGGGCTACCCTGGCTTTCTCTTGGTTTCTTGAACACTTCAACCTCATCACACTTAAAGCCTTTGCACTAGTTATTCTCTGTGCCTGGAATTGTCTCTTCTTTGGTCAATTCTAGTTGGTTCCTTTCTGCCCATCCAACCCTGATTCCATCTGTCACCATATTTTAGTTCTCCTTGTCATAGTTTCTTTGTTACCAGTTTCTGCCACTAGAACATTATCTCTGTGAGACCACAGATGTCATCTGTTCTGCTCACTATGGTGTCTCCAGTACTTCCAGTACTAATATTTGGCATATAGTAGATACTCAACAAATACTCATTAAAATAACTCTTCTTGTTCATTTCCTCATTCTTCTCTGTTCCCTTTGAGCCAGAAATAAATAAAATGCTGTTCAAAAAGGGAAAACACCAGTAAGCTGCCAGGGCAGGGAGTGCACTAGAAGAAGGGAATCTTCCAGAAGCACCGTCTTACCTTGACTCTTGTAACTCTCACAACAAAGCCCTAAGTCAAGGAGGACCACACCCACTTCCACCTGCCGCTTCAATCTTATTCACTATTGCTGCTCTGTCACACTCTGCCCCCAGTAAATTCATCTTCTTCCCTAAATAGCCAATTCTCCCTGTCTCTGAATGTTTCCCATTGTTCCCACAACCAAATGCCTGTTCTTTTTGTCTCAACATATCCGGCAAAATCCACCCTCAGCCCCACCTCAACAGGTTGGCACATCTTTACTCTGCTTTCACCACAAGTCAGGCCTGTTTAGTCATTGATGCCGGGCAGACTCACAGTGGCAGGCACCACACCTAATTTGCATTTGACAGGTGGCCCTGGATTTGGTCTTTAGAGAGGTGAGGCGTCAAGGGAAGCTGCATCGGGGAGGGGAAGGCTCTTGGAGTTTCTCCCACGTCACTTCAACAGAGCCACTCTGCTTTATCTGTTGTATGGAAGAATCTCATACTAACCAGGGTGAGATTTTAAAGTCAGCCTGAGAAAACTACTTCAGACGGCATGGCTCTGGAGAGAAACTCTCATTAATCACTGAACAGCCAGTTTTATCTCCAATGGGGCTGCTGTCCCGTTAGTCGAGCAACACCGTCCTCCACTTACTGGGTATGTTCTAGGGAGAGTGCATATCTGTACCTTTAAATGATGCAGCCACCTTCAGCTCACACTTAAAGGAAACGTGGGCTGAGATCCCCCTCAAGGGTCTGGCAGCATCACACCTGCTCACCTGGTAGAATGACTGGCAGAGTCCCGCACGATCAGACTTGCTGATTTTGTGTTTGTTGGCAGTAAACAAGACAGCTTGGGATCTTGCCCACTGACAGCCTTGCTTTCAGAGCATCTTAGGTTTCATTTAAATACAGGGCTCTGCTATTAACATGTTGCAACCACAGCTCTACACATTGCTGTGCTTCAGCAAATTGCTGAATTTGCATTATGAAATATGCATATGTAATACGTCTTGGAGAGGATCTGAGGCCCCACAGTGTAATTATTGCCTTCAAGTTCTAGGAGCAGGGAATTCATCACCTTGCGCTATAAATACAACCATGAGAAATGTGGGTACATAGGATTAAATCAGGCTGTATTGGCGAAAAAGAGTGCTATTGAGGTGCTTTTTTTCCTTTTTATTCTAAATTCTCAGAATGTAAGGTTATTAAATCAGCAAGGTCAAGAGAAAGAAAGATTTTCAACTGAATAAATTGCAAGCAGCTTCACTAAATATTGTGTGAACTGAGTAATTAGGATTTCCAATACCTTGTTAAAATGCCTCAGTGAATTTCAGGAGGGGAAGTTTCCTGAAATTTACAATGTATCAACAGAAAGGACTTGATAATGGGCTTGACAATGCATTCAGTTCATTCATTCACCCAATATTTGTTGGGTGCTCACCTGTGCCAGTCAGTGTTCTATACGCATTAGGTTATAACCACTAACAATATAGACAGGGTCTCAGATACCAAGGAGCTTACGTTCTGGTGGGGATGGAGAGAGACAGGCAGTAAAAACACACACAATTTTTTAAAATTGAACTATAGTTGGTGTACAATATTACAAGTGTATGGTATGATTCACATTTTAAAAGCTTATGCTCCATTTATAGTTATTATAGAATATTGGCTATATTCCCTGTGCTGTACAATATATCCTTGTAGCTTATTTTTTTTTGTTTAGAATTCTATTTTTTAAAATATTTTTTATTTATTTATCTTATTTATTTTTGGTCTTATTTGAGGCACACGGGCTTTTCTCTAGTTGTGGTGAGCTGGGGCTACTTTCTGTTGTGGTGCATGGGCTTCTCATTGCAGTGGCTTCTCTTGTTTCAGAGCACAGTCTCTGGGCGCGTGGGATTCAGTAGTTGCGGCACGTGGGCTCAGTCGTTGTGGCTCGAGGGCTCTAGAGCACAGGCTCAGTAATCGTGGCACACATGGACCTAATTTCTCCGTGGCACATGGGATCCTCCCAGACCAGGGCTCGAACCCATGTCCCCTGCATTACCAGGTGGATTCTTAACCACTGTGCCACCAGGGAAGTCCCACGTGTGGCTTATTATATACTGTTAATCCCCTATCCCTATATTGCCCCTATATAGGTTCCCTCTCCCTACTGGTAACCACTCGTTTGTTCTCTATATCTATGAGTCTGCTTCTTTTCATTATGCTCACTAGTTTGTTGTATTTTTTAGATCCACATATAAGTGATATTATACTGTGTCTTTCTCTGACTTATTTCACTTAGCATAATACCCTCCAAGTCCATCCATGTTGCTGCAAATGGCAAAATTTTATTATTTTTTTACGGCTAAATAGTATTCAATAGTGTGTATACACACAAACACCCCCCCCCCCCATCTTTGTTATCCTTTCATCTGTGGATGGACACAGGTTACTTCCTTATCTTGGCAATTGTAAACAATGCTGCTATGAACATTGGGGTCCATGTATCTTTTTGAACATGTGTTCTTTTTTATTTTTAAAATATATACTCAGGAGTGGAATTACTGGGTCATATGGTAGTTCTATTTTTAGCTTTTTGAGAAACTTCCATACTGTTTTCCACAGTGGCCATGCTAATTTACATTCCCATCAACAATGTACAAGGGTTCCCTTTTCTCCACATCCTCGCCAACATTTGCTATTTATGTTCTTTTTGATGATAACCATTCTGACACGTGTGAGCTGATATCTCATTGTGGTTTTGAATTGCATTTCCCTGACGATAAATGATATTGAGCATCTTTTCACGTGCCTGTTGGCTATCTGCATTTCCTCTTCGGAAAAATGTCTATTCAGTTCTCTTGCCCATTTCTTTTTTTTTTATAAGAACTTTGACTGAGATATAATTGACATACAATAAACTGCATATATTTAAAGTGTACAATTTGATATTTTTTTCTTATTAGTAATGTATATATGGCGATCCCAATCTCCCAATTCATCCCACCCTAATCCCCCCACATCCCTTTTCCCACTTGGTGTCCATTTGTTTGTTCTCTACATCTGCCTTGCAGACCAGCTGATCTGTACCATTTTTCTGCATTCTGCATATATGCGTTAATATATGATTTTTTTTTTCTTTCTGACTTACTTCATTCTGTATGACAGTCTCTAGGTCCATCCATGTCTCTACAAATGTCCCAATTTCATTCCTTTTTTATGTCCTGCCCATTTCTTAATTGGGTTGAAAAACAAACATAATTTTGGATAGTGGTATATGCTGTGGACGGACAACAGGAGCAATGGAGAGAGTGATGGGAGCAGGGGTAGGGCTTAGGCTTGCTAGACTTGGGGGAAGCTTCCCCAAGAAGGTGACACTTGAGCTGAGACTGACAGGGAGGAGTGAGGCACAAAAACTTCTGGGAAGAACACTATGAGCACAAGGACAGCCAGTGCAAAGTCCCTGAGAGTCCCTGGAGGAGAGTGGCTAGAAGTTAAAGAGAGGTAGAGTCCCATTATGCAGGGCCTGGTAGATCACAGTTAACAAATTCCCACAGGGGACATTTAATTCTAATTGCAAAGGGATGTCATCGGAAGGTTTTAAGCAAGAGAATGGACTCATTCATTATTTGCCTGCTGCATCAACTTATTCCCCTGCAGAAGGATTAGATCAGAGACTCTGAATCACATCACATAGAAAGACTTAAGGTAATACTTATCCAGGCCCGATCTTAGAGATTCTGGTTTATCAGGCTTTTGAAGATTGGAATGTTGAGACTTTCCTGGTGTTTCTGCCATGCAGCCTCTGCATTTGATCCTGTTTTGCCACAAGTGTCTACAGGTAGGGAAATGAAGATAATAGGTTATTAGTGATATATTTTCCTGCTTGGATGGGAATGAAGCTTACAATTAAATAAATGCAACAGAATGGTTAAATTCAGAAGTGATAGCAGAAACTTAAAACCACTACCATTGTTCTGTTGAGTACCTGCTACATCTCAGGTACTGGGCTAGTGCTTTATGCACCTTATCACATGTATACCTTATAAGAAGCATGTGAAACAACAGATAAAGTCCCAGGTCCTGTGGCCAGAACATGTTTGGCTGAGCCTCCAGGTGAGAAGAGAATTTTTACAAAAAAGGGCCATCAGTCAGGACTAGATGGTTCCTTACTCTCGTACACAGAGGGACCCATCATTTTCCCACTGGACTTAAGACCTAGGTCATACATTCCTTAGCAATAATCAAATACAAAAAAAGCCTCTCTCAATTTTGAGGTGATCGACATTGATATTAGCGTATGGTTTTAGAATTTCCAAGCCCTAAACCTTGTAGATTTCATTTCCAAGGCTGAGCTGTCTTCACTAGCTCTAAGGGGAATTAGTATATTCACCCAAAGGTCCTTTAAAATTTTCGCTTTTGTGATGCTCTTGGCCACTTCTTTAACCTTTTTAAGGGGGGAAGTATAGTGACTGAGCTCCCAAAGCCGCAGCAGTCCCTGAAATAGAGCTTCCCTCTTCTTCCTGAATCTGCCCCAGGTAAAGAGCATCTTCTCCTTGGTTCTTTTTTTTTTCTTAACTTTTTATTTTTTTATTTTTTACAATAAACTGCATATATTTAGAGCGTACAATTTGGTATCCCAGTCTCCCATTTCGTTCCCCCCCCAACCTTTCCCCACTTGGTGTCCATATGTTTGTTCTCTACATCTGTGTCTCTATTTCTGCCTTGCAAACTGGTTAAGATGTACCATTTTTCTATAGTCCACATATATGTGTTAATATACAATATTTGTTTTTCTCTTTCTGACGCACTTCACTCTGTATGATAGTCTCTAGGTCCATCCATGTCTCTACAGATGTCCCAGTTTCATTGCTTTTTACAGCTGAGTAATATTCCATTGTATGTATGTACCACATCTTCTTTATCCATTCATCTGTTAATGGACATTTAGGTTGCTTCTATGTCCTGGCTATTGTAAATAGTGCTGCAATGAACATTGGGGTGCATGTGTCTTTTTGAATTATGGTGTTCTCTGGGTATATGCCCAGTAGTGGGATTGCTGGGTCATATGGTAGTTCTCTTTTTAGTTTTGCAAGGAACCTCCATACTGTTTTCTATAGTGCCTGTATCAATTTACATTCCCACCAGCAATGCAAGAGTGTTCCTTTTTCTCCACACCCTCTCCAGCATTTACTGTTTGTAGATTTTCTGATGACGCCCATTCTAACTGGTGTGAGGTGATACCTCATTGTAGTTTTGATTTGCATTTCTCTAATAAGTAGTGATGTTGAGCAGCTTTTCATGTGCCTCTTGGCCATCCGTATGTCTTCTTTGGAGAAATGCCTATTTAGGTCTTCTGCCCATTTTTTGATTGGGTTGTTTGTGTTTTTGATATTGAGCTGGATGAAATGTTTATATATTTTGGAGATTAATCCTTTGTTGATTCATTTGCAAATATTTTCTCCCATTCTGAGGGCTGTCTTTTCATCTTGCTTATAGTTTCCTTTGCTGTGCAGAAGCTTTGAAGTGTCATTAGGTCCCACTTATTTATTTTTGTTTTTATTTCCATTATTCCAAGAGGTGGATCAAAAAAGATCTTGCTGTTATTTACATCGAAGAGTGTTCTTCCTATGTTTTCCTCTAGCAGTTTTATAGTGTCTGGCCTTACATTTAGGTCTTTTATCCATTTTGAGTTTATTTTTGTGTATGGTGTTAGGAAGTGTTCTAATTTCATTCTTTTACATGTTGCTGTCCAATTTTCCCAGCACCACTTATTGAAGAGGCTGCCTTTTCTCTATTGTATATCCTTGGCTCCTTTGTCATAGATTAGTTGACCGTAGTTTATCTCTGGGCTTTCTATCCTGTTCCATTGATCTATATTTCTGTTTTTGTGCCAGTACCATACTGTCTTGATCACTGTAGCCTTGTAGTTTGGTTTGAAGTCAGGAAGCCTGATTCCACCAACTCCATCTTTCCTTCTCAAGATTGCTTTGGCTATCGGGGTCTTTTGCGTTTCCATACAAATTGTAAAATTTCTTGTTCTAGTTCTGTGAAAAATGCCATTGGTAATTTGATCGGGATTGCATTGAATCTGTAAGTTGCTTTCAGTAGTATAGTCATTTTCACAATGTTGATTCTTCCAACCCAAGAACATGGTATGTCCCTCCATGTGTTTGTGTCTTCTTTGATTTCTTTCATTAGTGTCTTATAGTTTACTGAGTACAGGTCTTTTACCCCCTTGGTTAGGTTTATTCCTAGGTATTTTATTCTTTTTGTTGCAATGGTGAATGGGATTGTTTCCTTAATTTCTCTTTCTGATCTTTCATTGTTGGTGTATAGAAATGCAAGAGATTTCTGTGTGTTAATTTTGTATCCTGCAACTTTAACAAATTCATTGATTAGCTCGAGTAGTTTTGTGGTGGCATCTTTAGGATTTTCTATGTATAGTATCATGTCATCTGCAAACAGTGACAGTTTTATTTTTTCTTTTCCAATTTGGATTCCTTTGATTTCTTTTTGTTCTCTGATTGCTGTGGCAAGGACTTCCAAAACTATGTTGAATAGGAGTGGTGAGAGTGGACATCCTTGTTTTATTCCTGATCTTAGAGGGAATGCTTTCAGTCTTTCACCATTGAGAATGATGTTTGCTGTGGGTTTGTCATATATGGCCTTTATTATGTCGAGGTAGGTTCCCTCTATGCCCACCTTCTGGAGAGTTTTTATCATAAATTGGTGTTGAATTTTGTCAAAAGCTTTTTCTGCATCTGTTGAGATGATCATATGGTTTTTATCCTTCACTTTGTTAATGTGGTGTATCACATTGATTGATTTGCATATATTGAAGAATCCTTGCATTCCAGGGATAAACCCCACTTGATCATGGTGTATGATCCTTTGAATGTGTTGTTGGATTCTGTTGGCTAGTATTTTGTTGAGGATTTTTGCATCTAAATTCATATTGGTCTGTAGTTTTCTTTTTTTGTAGTATCTTTGTCTGGTTTTGGTATCAGGGTGATGGTGGCTTCATAAAATGAGTTTGGGAGTGTTCCTCCCTCTGCAATGTTTTGGAAGAGTTTGAGAAGGATGGATGTTAGCTCTTCTCTAAATGTTTGATAAAATTCACCTGTGAATCCATCTGGTCCTGGACTTTTGTTTGTTGGGAGATTTTTAATCAGAGTTTCAATTTCATTACTCGTGATTGGTCTGTTCATATTTTCTATTTCTTCCTGATTCAGTCTTGGAAGGTTATACTTTTCTAAGAATCTGTCCATTTCATCCAGGTTGTCCATTTTATTGACATATAGTTGCTTGTAGTAATCTCTTATGGTGCTTTTTATTTCTGTGGTGTCTGTTGTAACTTCTCCTGTTTCATTTCTAATTTTATTGATTTGAGTCCTCTCCCTCTTTTTCTTGATGAGTCTTGCTAGAGGATTATTGATTTTATTTATCTTATCAAAGAACCAGCTTTTAGTTTTATTGATTTTTGCTATTGTTTTCTTTGTCTCTATTTCATTTATTTCTGCTCTGATCTTTATGATTTCTGTCTACTCACTTTGGGTTCTGTTTGCTCTTCTTTCTCTAGTTTCTTTAGGTGTAAGGTTAGATTGTTTATTTGGGATTTTTCTTGTTTCTTGAGGTAGGATTGTATCACTATAAACTTCCCTCTTAGAACTGCCTTTGCTACATCCCATAGGTTTTGGATCATTGTGTTTTCATTGTCATTTGTCTCTAGGTATTTTTTGATTTCCTCTTTGATTTCTTCAGTGATCTGTTGGTTATTTAGTAGCATATTGTTTAGCCTCCATGTGTTTGTGTTTTTTACATTTTTTTCCTGTAATTGATTTCTAATCTCATAGCATTGTGGTCAGAAAAGATGCTTGATACAATTTCAATTTTCTTGAATTTACCAAGGCTTGATTTATGACCTAAAATGTGATCTATCCTGGAGAATGTCCCATGTGCACTTGAGAAGAATGTGTAATCTGCTGTTTTTGGATGTAATGTCCTACAGATATCTATTAAATCCAGCTGATTTATTGTGTCATTTAAAGCTTGTGTTTCCTTATTAATTTTCTGTGTGGATGATCTGTCCATTGGTGTAAGTGGGGTGTTAAAGTCCCCCACTATGATTGTGTTATTGTCAATTTCCCCTTTCATAGTTGTTAGCATTTGCCTTATGTATTGAGGTACTCCTATATTGGGTGCATATATATTTATAATTGTTATCTCCTCTTCTTGGATCAATCCCTTGATCTTTATGTAGTGTCCTTTCTTGTCTCTTGTAATATTTTTTATTTTAAATTCTATTTTATCTGATATGAGTATCGCTACTCCAGCTTTCTTTTGATTTCCATTTGCATGGAATATCTTTTTCCATCCCCTCACTTTCAGTCTGTATGTGTCCCCAGGTCTGAAGTGGGTCTCTTGTAGACAGCATATATATGGGTCTTGTTTTTGTATCCATTCAGCCAGTCTGTATCTTTTGGTTGGTGCATTTAGTCCATTTACATTCAAGGTAATTATTGAAATGTATGTTCCTATTACCATTTTCTTAATTGTTTTCGGTCTGTTTTTGTAGGTCCTTTTCTTCTCTTATATTTCCTGCTTAGAGAAGTTCCTTTAGCATTTGTTGTAAGGCTGGTTTGGTGGTGCTGAATTCTCTTAGCTGTTGCTTGTCTGTAAAGCTTTTGCTTTCTCCCTCGAATCTGAATGAGATCCTTGCTGAGTACAGTATTCTTGGTTGTAGGTTCTTCTCTGTCATCACTTTAAATATATTGTGCCACTCCCTTCTGGCTTGTAGAGTTTCTGCTGAGAAATCAGCTGGTAACCTGATGGGAGTTCCCTTGTATGTTATTTGTCATTTTTCCCTTGTTGCTTTTAATAACTTTTCTCTGTCTTTAATTTTTGTCAGTTTGACTACTATATGTCTTGGTGTGTTTCTCCTTGGGTTTATCCTGCCTGGGACTCTCTGTGCTTCCTGGACTTGGGTAGCTATTTCCTTTCCCATGTTAGGGAAGTTTTCAACTATAATCTCTTCCAGTATTTTCTCAGGTCCTTTCTCTCTTTTTTCTCCTTCTGGGACCCCTATAATGCGAATGTTGGTGTGTTTAACATTGTCCCAGAGGTCTCTTAGGCTGTCTTCAGTTCTTTTCATTCTTTTTTCTTTATTCTTTTCCTCTTCAGTGATGATCACCATTCTGTCTTCCAGGTCACTTATTGGTCCTTCTGCCTCAGTTAATCTGCTATTGGTTCCTTCTAGTGTATTTTTCATTTCACTTATTGTGTTGCATATCTCTGTTTGTTTGCTCTTTAATTCTTCTAGGTCTTTAGTAAACTTTTCTTGCAACTTTTTGATCTTTGCATCCAATCTTTTTTCAAAGTCCTGGATCACCTTCACCATCATTATTCTGAATTCTTTTTCTGGAAGAGTGCCTGTCTCCTCTTCATTTAGTTGTTTTTCTGGTGTTTTATCTTGTCCCTTCATCTGGTACAAAGTCTTTTGCCTTTTCATTTTCTGTGTCTTTCTGTGGCTGTGATTTCCAGTTCCACGAGATGAAATACTGCTGATACTGCTTGATTCTGCTGTCTGCCCTCTTGTGGAGGAAGCTGTCTAGGAGGCCTGTGGGTGCTTCTTGATGGGAGGGACTGATGGTGGGTTGGGCTGGGTGGGTGGAGCTCAGTAAAACTTTAATCCAATTTGGTGGGTGGAGCTCAGTGACACTTTAATCTGCTTGTCTGCCAATGGGTGGGGCTGTGTTCCCACCCTGGTGGTCGTTTGGCCTGAGGCGACCCAGCCCTGGAGCTTACAGGCTCTTTGGTGGAGCTAATGGTGGACTCTGGAAGGGCTCACGCCAATGAGCACTTCTCAGAACCCCTACTGCCAGTGCACCTGTCTCCTTGGTGAGCCACAGCTGCCCCCACCTCTGCAGGCAACCCTCCAACACCAGCAGGTAGGTCTGGTTCAGTCTCCTATGGGGTCACCGGTCCTTCCCCCTGGGTCCTGGTGAGCACAGTTTTTTGTGTGCCCTCCAAGAGTGGAGTCTCCCTTTCCCCCAGTCCTGTGGAGGTCCTGCAATCAAATCCCACTGGCTTCCAAAGTCTGATTCTCTGGGGATTCCTCCTCCCGTTGCTGGACCACCAGGTTAGGAAGCCTGATGTGGGGCTCAGAACCCTCAGGACTTCTGCAGTATAACTGTTCTCCAGCTTGTGAGTCACCCACCCAGCATTTATGGCATTTGATTTTAATGCAATTGCGCCCCTCCTACTGTCTCATTTCGGCTTCTCCTTTGTCTCTGGATGTGCGGTGGGTTTTTTTGGTGAGTTCCAGTGTCTTTCTGTCGATGGTTGTTCAGCAATTAGTTGTAATTCTGGTGTTCTTGCAAGGGAGTGAGCACCTGTCCTCCTACTCGGCCATCTTGATTCTTCCCCTCTCCTTGGTTCTTAAAGCTCTCATTGCTAACTGTGAGACTCTTTTCTTGTGAGCTAAGCAAATGAGTGTTTCCAAATCACTTGTCAGAGAATTCTTTTCCTGATTTTTAAGGGTTGCCCGTTTTAGAGCCTCGATTTTATCCCACTTTACATGGAAATTCTAGCCCTATTCCACCAGGTTGAACTTCTTGCTCCTCTTAGGTTACTTCCAAAGATCTGCCTCTTCACGCTCATCTACTCCAAATTCCTGGCCATGGCTGTGAGGCCTCTGCCTGTCTCTCCCCTCTTCCCCACTTCTATGCCCTCCCCAGTCCCCTCCCTCTCCAGGTCCAGCCACACTGTCCTCCTTGCTGTTCCCAGAAGATGTTAAACGTCTTACCTCCTTGGGACATCTGTACCTATTGTCTCCTCTGCTTGGGATGCTCTTCCCTTTGAGCTTTACATGGCTGGCTCCTTCCCTTCATTCAGGTCTCATTTCAAAAGTCACCTTCTCAAAAAGACCTTCTCTGACCATCTGAGCCAAACAATGTTCTCATTGAAGGTGAACAAACAATGATAAACCATTATTCTTTATCATATTATTTTCATTTTTTCCCTCTATGGACATATTGTTATCTGAAAATTATTTTGATCATTTCTTATTTGTGTGTGTTCCTGCCCAAGAATATAAGCTCCATGAGGGATGGAATTTTGCCTTTTTTGTGTCCTGCTAATTTCTCTCCATGCCTAGAATAGTGCTGCGCTCAATAAACGTTTATTCAGTGAAAGAATCTAACGTAATTGTTTTCAAACTGTTTTTGAACATGCCCTGCCATGTTCTGTATCAAATGTTAGACAGAATGTCAAAATATAAAGCGAGTCAAAATGAGGTTTCCCAATAGAAACAGTGGCAGGGCACCCCACATCCAGTTAGTGCAGTGTCCCCTCCTGCTCCACAGAGGCCAAGAAAGTGCTCTGTGGCCACTGAGGACTCCATGGAACTCAGTTTGAGAATCAGTGCTTAGTCCAACCTTTTGATTGTGCAGAAAGGAAGGCTAAGACTCAGGCAGGAGATGGGACTTGCAGAGGTTCAAACAGTGAATGCATGACCTAAAGAAAATTAACACTCTGGATTTTTTTTATTCCTATAGGCCAGGACTTTCTACAGCGTTCCTCGCTTCCTGGTAGTGCTATTCACTTCCACTTCACTCATCCATCTGCTCATGTATTAAATGCATTTTAAGTACTAGACATCAAAAAGAGATTCAATTATTTAAGATTTAACCCAAAGGGATGTCTTCACATGATACCATTTAGCGTTTCTGAGTCTCATGCCCTGAGATCCTCATGTTTTTCTAAACCCATCAGAACAAAATTTGCCAGAAAGTGGCCATGCACCATGCTCCCTACTTCCTGTTAACCTCTGTGAAGAACAAGATGCACATTCCATAAATGTGCAGTGAGTTCCTGTCATGTGATGGACATGGGGACACAGAGGTGAAGCAAGCAAAGCCCCTGCCATCGCAGAGTGCACAGTCCAGGGCAAGAGTCCAGTCAATGCAAATGACACAGAAGAGTGGGCAAGTGCTACGGGTTAGCCAGGCCTCGCTAAGGAGCAAAGAGGGAAAGGCTGAGCCAGCTGGCACATGTGCAGTCAGCAAAGGCTTCCTGGAAGAGGAGACATTTCATCTGGATCCCAAACAATGAGGAGGAGTGAGCCAGAGGAGATTGAGGGAGGGGAAAGGGCTGAAGATGGGAAAAGGCTTTCCAGGCCTTTGCTACATCCCGTGCAAAGGCGTTGAGTTATCAAGGAGCTTTTGAGGGAGCTTTAAGTATCTCAGAGTGGCCAAATGTTCTGGGAACAGAGTACAAAGGGCACTCTGGGAAGAAAGAATGTGCATTTTCATTCTAACCCTTAGTTCTATTATATCAGAATTGATATAGCCAAGGACAATTATCCTTAGGTTCAACTTTCAAATTAGTTTTACTCCTTCACTTGATTGGCACCACCCAAAAACATCCTTTGAACCCCCAAAGCAAGGGCAAAATCAACAAGACTGACAACATAGGGCTTTCCTGCTCCCTCTTCAGATGTAGAAGATGTGAGGCTACTGGTGTGGAAGACTGGTCCTCTATGAGAAAGAGCAAAGGGATCCTCCGTCTGTGTGTGTGTGTGTGTACACACATGCGAGTGTAAATGTGTATGAGAATATGTGTATACATGTGTGTGCGAGCATGGGGACTAATGTGTGTGTGTGTGTCGTGTGTCTGTGATTGGAATGAGACTGAGGGAGGCCTGGGAGCCAACACAATGAAACAATAATGAATATCTTTTCTGAGGTCTCACTTTGTTTCAGAAGCTGAGGGGTTAATACTGATTTCACAAAACAGTGGCTTTGTCTGGAGAAGCACCTGGCAGCTTATCTCACTCTCTCCAGGATTCTTGTTTCACTCTTTAACTTGCTTTGATGGTCTTGAGTCCACATGGCAGACGACACAAGATAAAAATGTACCCACATTACCAGAAAAGAAAAAAAAACCCAAAAAACAAAAAACTGCAGACTTGCCCACAGCAGCTGACACAAGCCATTTTTGAGCTGATACCCCGTAAGAGAATTTTGACTTTCCTTCCTGAATCTTTTGCACAAATAGGAGAAGGCCATGAAAACGTTAGATAGTGTTCAGCCCAAAGGATTAGAATTCTGAGATAAAGATAATAGCAATAGATAACATTCCTGGAGAACTTAGAGGATGCTTAGCAGTTTATACATGGGGTCTCATTTAATGCTCATGATGATCTAATGTGGAGGCAAGTATCCTCATCCTTATCTTCATCTTGCTGATGAAGAGGCTGATGCTCTGAGCCGTTGCCCATGGTCATGCAACTCGTGGAACTTGGAGACCCTAAGCCACTTGCCCACAGTTACTCAACAGGTGAGGAGTAGAGTGGAGAGCAGGACTCCAGGTGGTTGACTCCAGACTTTGTACTCCTAACGATGGTGAATATGACCTCGCAAGGTTAATTCCTTGTAGAACTTTTTCTAAGGTTTACAATCACAGTGGGGCTTCATTTGAAAAGATGCTCAGTTGTCTGCTTTTTAATGGACTAGAGTGGATATTTTTCTTTACAGAAACAAGGACCCACATCTTCTGGAGACCTTGGTTTTGAAATGGTCTGTGAAATCAAGCACTTAGAATGGTTCCAAAATTCAGCTGTTGCTGAGTCCATGGACCACTTGGAGCCCATTAAAACATTCAAAATAGAATGATCAATGTGCAAAATCAGACCAGGACCATGCCTGGGAGGAGATGGAACTTACCCTAGGGGCCCTGGAGAGTGACACTGGAATATTTCTATTTCAGACCGATTGCTGACTGCAGTGTGGGGGACTTACTGGAGAGGTCAGACTATAGACAGGGAATCTGGTGAGGAGCCTCAACTACTGTGGGGAAAGGAGGCTGCAGTTAAAATGGATGGAATAGAGAGATGGTAAGGAAGAATTCCATTCATGTCCTGAAGGAATTTGCAGATAAGATGGTGAACTTCTTTAGCACAATGTAAGGTCTTTTTTTTTTTTTAATTGAAATCTAATTTACATACAGTGAAATGTACAGAACTTGTGTGCAGTTTCGTGGGTTTTGACAAATACCTACAGCTATGTAACCCACAGCCCTATCAAGACATAGAACAATTCTACCATTCCAGAAAGTTTCCTAAAAGCTCTTCTCAGTCAATCCATGGCTGTCCCCTGCCCAGATGAAACCATTGTTTTGTGGATTAGTTTGGCCTGTTCTACAACTTCAAATGAATGGAATCATACAATATGTACTCCCTTATGTCTTGCTTTTTCATTCAACACAATGTTTTTGAAATTCATATCTGTGGCTGCATGCTGAGTAGTATCCTACCCTGTGAATATACTGTAGTTTGTTTATCCATTCTCTTGTTGATGGACATTTGGGTTGTTTCCAGTCTTTGGCTATTACGAATAAGTCTTCAATACATTCTTTTTGGGATATATATTTTAATTGCTCTTGAAAAGTACCTAAGAATGAAATTACTGGGTGATAGGTATACATGTAAGGTAACTGTATAAGACACTGCAGACAGGTCTTCAATGTGATTGTACCGTTTTCCATTCCCTGCAGCAGTGTGTGAGTGTTACAATTATTCCATATCTTGGACAATTCTGTTTTTAATATTAACCATTCTAGTGGGTGTACTGTGGTTTTTCATTGTGGTTTTATTTGTTTTATCCTAATGACTAATGATCTTACTCTCTTTTTCATGTGCTTATTAGCCAATTAAATATCATCTTTGGTGATATATATATTCAAGTTTTAGCCTATTTTTGTATTGGGTTGTCTGATTTTTTTTTTATTGAATTGTAGGAATTCTTCATATATTCTGAAGTCCAACTTATTATTTTTTCTTTATGGTTAGTGTTTCCTGTGTCCTGTCTAAAAGATCTTGTCTGTTCCAAGGTTGGGAAGATATGCTCCTTTACTTTCAGTTTTTATATTTAGATCTATGACTCATTTCAAATAATTTTCTGGTGCATGGTGTGAGTTATTATTTTTCATGTACACGTTTAGTTGTTCCTGCATTACCTGTAGAAAAGACTTTCCTTTTCCCTTTGGCCCTTTATAAAAAATCAGTAGAAGGATGTAGGAGTATTTTGGACTCCATCAATCTATCTTTGTTTACCATAGCTTATATCATAACTCTTGAAATCAGATAGGCTAAATTCTCCAACTATTTTCTTTCAGAGGATTGCATTGAATGTTCTAAGTCGTTTGCAATTCCTTATGCATTAGAATCAATCAAATTCTATAAAAAAACCCATGGGAATTTAAATGGGATTATATTGTGTTTATCAATCAATTATAGGGAGAAATGACATCTTAACAATATTGAGTTTTATGATCTAAGAAGTGGTAATTTTCTCTACTTTTTAAGGTCTTCAAGTTTTCTAAACATTGTCTACTAGTTTTCAGTGTAAAGCAGAAGTTGGCAAACTTTTTTTTGAGAAAAGACCTGATAATAAATATTTTAGACTCTACGGGCTAACAGGCAAAATCAGATATTATATAAGTTATCATGCAACAAAAAGAAAACAAATTTCAACAAATTTTTATTGACAAAATTATAAATATTGAGTACAGTTTTTTTTTTCTTATAATATAGATCTACTAATGAGAAGAATGGAATTCTTTTTTTGAGGGATAACATTTCACCTAAATGGAGTTCAGAGTTAATATTCTCTATCAACAAATTCAATTGCAAATGTTCATCTGTGAATGCTGATCTGTAATGAGATTTTATGTATTTTATTTCTGAAAATTGTTTTATCACACAGGTGGTACTGGGAATACCAACACCAAATTGTTAGCATATGACTATAATTGAACATATTCACCACTCACCACTTGGAAAGCATTTAAAAATTTTATTAGATTCTTCTCTTGATATTTTCCTTTTAACATGTCATTGCAATGCAGATTAACCACATTCAACTGAAATTTAGGGGGACTCGCCTCAACTGCCCACTTCAGTGGATTTTGAAAATGAACATTTTGTTTGCACTTGCATTGGGGTTTGAAAAACAATGCTAGAACAATAGTTTGAGCTCAGAGAATATGTATGCTGCAAATTTGCCTGAGAATAGAGATTTTGCTTCTTACTTTAAGTTTTGACAGCATGGGTTGCACCAAGCAGTTTGACATTATTTGTGACTCAAATGATGCTAGTCATAGTCAAATGATTTTGTTGCAGTACAGGATCCACAGATACATGCTGTGTTGTAATTTTAAGTTGAATTCATTAAAAAACATGACTGAGTCTGCAGCAAAAGCTAATTTCCTGTCTTTCAAAAGTTGCATAACAGTAGTTTAGGAAAGTTCTTCTCATTCAGAAAAATTTCAGTCTCATCCCTGAGCTTAAAAAAGAAATTGCAATGAACGTTTACCACTGCTAAGTCATCAAACTGCTGTGTGGTAGGGCAAGTGAAGATAATCACTTTTATTTTTGACAAAAATTCACAGAACTGATATAAACTTCATTCACTCCAGTATGAACGCACCATTAACACTTCTGGTTTAATAACACATGAAAGATGTAAATATTTTCAGCAAAGTACCTGCTGATGAATAACATGATGAATGAACCATTGGTCTCAAACACCTCACATTTTTACAAGCTTTGTAAATTTGTACAACTAAGAGTTTTTCTTCTCTACATACATTTTTACCACCATCAGTTGTAACACATCTTAGCAGATCCCACTTCAAGTTGTACTGAACTAGTGTTTTCTCAATCTCTTTGAAAATATTCTTATCTGTAATTGTTCCACAAAGACTATTTATAGAAGCCGATTCTTTAGTCATTTCAAATTTGGCAATGACTTCTAGAATAAACAACAGCTGAGTAGTACTGGTAACATCTGTCAACTCATCACAGCCAAGGAAAATAGCTGAAATCATTTGCCTTGTTTTTTAATTGACTATTGATGTTGCTCCCAATGTCCTCGTCTTCAGGAAACTCTTTTTAGCAAAAGGTTAATAGTCTTAAACAAGTTTATTTCCTCTGGACACATTTCTTTAGCTACTGCAAACGTGATTTAATTAACTCACCATTGCTAAGTGATATTCCTTGCTTGGCTAACAAATGAGCCATTTGGAACTTTGATTGTGGCTTCATTTCTGTTTCTCATTTTTGTGAAGAAATTGTGCTGTGAGATTTGTTATTCCCAAATTTTCTAGTTCTTCTGACCATTGCTAGCTCACGAATTGGGAATATTGTGACAAATGCTTAGTCTGATAATGTTGACATATATTGTATTCTTTTCGCAGTTATAGTGCCATTGCATAATAAACACATTGTATTGCCATCTATTTGACCAAAAAAATAATCCACACTCAAATGTAACAAAGTGAGACATTGAAGTCCATTTTTCTTTCTTTCTTTTTTTTTTTAACATAACAGATTTGCATTGATAATATTTTAAAAAGTTGCATTATAGATATAGGTATGAGACTTGAAATACTGTTATGACTGCATCACTGTGATTTGCAGTTTACCACACAGCAGTGAGAGGTGATGGGAGTGGCAAATATCGGTTCTGTTGGTCCACTCTACCATATGGTGCAAAAGCAGCCATAGATTTTGCCTAAGCAAATGAGCATAGCTGTGTTCTAAGCAATGTTCTCACAGACATTGAAATTTGAATTTCATATAATTTCCCACATGTGAAATATTTTTCTGTTGATTTATTTTCAACCATGCAACACTAAAAAATGTAAAAGCCATTCTATCTTGTGGGCTGTACAAAAATAGACAGCAAGCCAGATTTGGCCTGCTGGTCATAGCTTGAAGAACTCTACTTGAAACAGTCAATTGTCTTTTAAAAGATTAACAAATAAGGGAAAATTTCTTTTATATTCCCTCTTATATTTGCCATTTCTGGTGTTTTCATTCCTTTGTGTAGATCTTTGTTTCCTGTGGTTTCATTTCCCTAAAACCTGAAGAAATTCCTTTAACATTTCTTTCAGTGCAGATCTACTACTGACAAATTCTCTTAGTTTTTAAATTGTATATTTGAAATGGTTTATTTTACCTTCATTATTCCCTTTTAAGTATTTTTATTTTCACAAAGACGAAAGAAAAAAGCAGTACATCAAATAATGACAATAACATTTTAAGGAAATTAGAAGAAATTTGTAGTTTTTTTAAAAAATTTATTTATTTATTATTTTTTTGGGGGTACACCAAGTTCAATCATCTGTTTTTATACACATATCCCCGTATTCCCTCCCTTCCTTGACTCCCCCCCTCTCGAGTCCCCTGCCCCGCCCCAGTCCTCTAAGGCATCTTCCATCCTCGAGTTGGACTCTCTTTGTTATACAACAACTTCCCACTGACTATCTATTTTACAGTTGGTAGTATAAATTTGTAGTTTTGTTATGTATTTATATTCTGTCTTGTTTATCAAAATATACAATGCTATTAATCTCCAATTAGCATTCACACTGTTTATTAGGTACATTTCTTTTCTCCTTTCTTTGGTTCCAACATGATGTTGGTATATTTGTTTATGTGATAATGCACACCTCAAGAGGTGTGTGTAAATAGGTGTATAGCAAGGCATGCACGTTTTGGTCCTCTACCCAAAAGTTTACAAATGTCAAGAATATCTGGAGTTCCTCTTTTCTGGATCTTCTTCTGTATTACACCCTCTCAATCATCTCCATCTCCATCAAGGCTTTGCTAAAGCTAAAGTTTGCTTTAATTCCAAGACATTATATTCCTCTGCTCTCAATTTAACTCTCTTTTTTTTTTTAAATAACTATCGACCAATTGGAGTTATTCAGTTGGATGAAAATTCAAATTCTTAAGGTTACCAAAATAAAATTCATGTGTGCTTAAAATTCAGCCTATGGAACTCTCCATTAAGGAGGAGAAAGTGCAGATATATTCTGGCTTTAAAGATTTTTTTTTGGTGATCAAGTTTAAGCTGCAATATTTTTATGTTTCATAGCTTTCGTGTATCTCAGGAATAGAATTAACATTCTTTATAGAATGTTTATACCTTGATACTTCAATTTCAACCTAAAATTTTGTCTTACAGACTCGCTGTAATTAAAAACAATAAAACTACTTAGTGTAAATATTTTAAATGTATAATATCCTCATTTCTTCCTTTCAGTAAACTATTTTCCAGTTGAGTGTTCCCTCCTTCAACCCATTTTTGTTATGTACTCACTATAGTTAGGGCACTGTGCTAAGTGCTGGGACTCTGCAGTGAAAAGGCAGATGTTCTGCCTCATAAACTCTTAAAAATAAACACAGGGAAGGAAAGAAAAGAGATGAAGGGCTGTACGCAGAGTTACAGGGAAAGCTTCATTAAGGAGGTAATCAATGAATTGGATGAATAATGACTGATAAAAACATGGATGAGAGGGATGGTCTCAATGGGCCATCTGAAACAACAGTAGACTTATTTCACGTTGCTTGTGGCCATACGGGATCTAGTTTCCTTTAGTTCATTCTCGGAAGAGTTCCTATACATGGCTGCTGAACTGGAGCAATTGCATATCACTGCAGCTGAGCAACATTAACTGCTGAAATGTTAGTGTGTCAATCCCTGAAAGAGCTGCTGCTGGGAATTGTGGTCCAAAAGGCCTAGGGTAGCTTCTGAAGAGTCCAATGGTACCTGAATATCAAGATTGTTAACTGTAAAATGTCGAGACCAACTTGTTACAGGTATCCGGATTGTGTGTTTCAGCATTTGACAATTCTTCAACTATGGGGTTTACTACCTGTAGAATTAGGAAGAGGCCACAATGTGTCTGCAGGATCAGTATTGGATCCTAGGTGCTCAACTAGTTCAGTTGAGAAACTTGATGACTTCTAGGAGTACATTTAAATCTTTGCAATCAACATCCATTCCACTTGATACATTTTTAAAATTTATTTAATTTACTTTTTGTTAAAAAATTTAGGAAATATGAGCATCACATTACTTAATTCTACATACTTCCCAGTGCTATCCTTGTTCTTTCTTTTTTAAGAACTTTTATCTAGATATAATTGACATACAATAAACTGCACGCATTTACAGTGTACAATGTGATTTTTTCTTCTTATTGGTAATGTATATATGGCAATCCTAATCTCCCAATTCATCCCCACCCCCCTGGCTTTCCCCACTTGGTGTTCATATGTTTGTTCTCTACATCTGTGTCTCTATTTCTGCCTTGCAAACCAGTTGATCTGTACCATTTTTCTAGATTCTGCATATATGCGTTAATATAGGATATTTGCTTTTCTCTTTCTGACTTACTTCACTCTGTATGACAGTCTCTAGGTCCATCCATGTCTCTACAAATGTCCCAGTTTCGTTCCTTTTTACAGCTGAGTAATATTCCATTGTATGTATGTACCACATCTTCTTTATCCATTCCTCTGTTGATGGACATTTAGGTTGCTTCCATGACCTGGCTGTTGTAAATAGTGCTGCAATGAACATTGGGGTGCATGTGTCTTTTTGAATTACGATGTTCTCTGGGTATATGCCCAGCAGTGGGATTGCTGGGTCATATGGTAACTCTATGTTTAGTTTTTTAAGGAACCTCCATACTGTTCTCCGTAGTGGCTGTATAAACTTACATTCCCACCAACAGTGCAAGAGGGTTCCCTTTTCTCCACACCCTCTCCAGCATTTATTGTTTGTAGATTTTCCCATGATGCCCATTCTAACCGTTGTGAGGTGATACCTCATTGTAGTTTCGATTTGCATGTCTCTAATAATTAGTGATGTTGAGCAACTTTTCATGTGCCCCTTGGCCATCTGTATGTCTTCTTTGGAGAAATGCCTGTTTAGGTTTTCTGCCCATTTTTTGATTGGGTTGTTTGTGTTTTTGATATTGAGCTGGATGAACTGTTTATATATTTTGGAGATTAATCCTTTGTCTGTTGATTCCTTTGCAAATATTTTCTCCCATTCTGAGGGCTGTCTTTTTGTTTATTTTTTGTTTTAAAATTTAAAAAAATTATTTATTTTTTTATTTATTTTTACAGTAGGTCCATGTTGGTTATCTATTTTAAATATAGCAGTGTGTACATGTCAATCCCAAACTGCCAATCTATTCCCCTCCCCCCTGCCCATCATCATCATTATCTCCTTGTTTAAGATCCTGTCCCCAACCCCATCACTCTCTTCATGGCTCCTATTGCCCATACAGAGCATGTGTATTATCCAAATGGCATTTTAAAGAGATTCTCCACTCCTACCCTATTAGAATGTTAGCTTCTTGAGAGCAGAGACCCTGCCTATGTTGTTAGTGGTTGTAGTTAATGCATATAGAACACTGTCTGGTACAAAGTAAGTACTCAACAAATATTGGGTGAATGAATGAACTGAATGTGTTGATCTCCTAAAATGATATCAAGCCCATAAGCCCTTTCTATGAATATTCCTGTTGTCAATCACAGGAAAATCCCCCTAGTGAAATTCTCCAGGGTATTTTAAAAAGGGAATCCTAGTTACTCAGTTCACACCATGCTTTCTGATTACAGAGGCAGTATCACATTTACTGTGTTGTTTCCATGAAAGCCCTTCCACATTTTCTCTGTACCATACGCTGGAATAGTGAATGATGAGAAGTTTCCCATGCAGTCTCTCTTCATTCATTGTCCCCCAAGAAATGTGCCTTTTTTGTTTCTTTTGTTAAGGTGCCCAAAGAAACTTTTTCCGTAGAAAAAGTTTTCAAAAAATCTTAATATCAAAAGCTATTTCTGGTTGAACAGCTAGAAGAAATTGCCCCTCTGATGGTGTCAGCAAAGTTATCACCACCTCTTTCATTTCCCTAGATTTTAATGTGAGGGCTTGAGAGTCATGACTCATTTCATCCACAGAGAGCCCTAGACTACTGCAATTCTCTCCTGTCTCCCATGCTGCAATCCAATCTCTATTTTGGCTTCATTTTTGAAAGAGAGTTTCACTGAATACAGAAATATGTGTTGATATATTTTTTCCTTTAGCAATTTAAAGATGTTACTCCATTGTCTTGTTTCTGTTGAGAAATTGGTTGTCATCCCTATCATTGTTTCCCTAAATGTAATGTGTATTTTTCTCTGACTGCTTTAAGATTTTTCTCTTCTCCATTCCTTTGCATATGATAAACCTTTGTTTGGTGTTCTCTCTTTCTTTATAAAAAATGTATCCTGTTTGTGGCTTTATGTTTCTTGGGTTCATGGGCTGTTTTTTTCCATCAAATTTGGAAAATTTTTGTTATTATTTCTTCACGTATATTTTCTGCTTCAATTAATTTTCTTCTCTGTTTTTGGGACTCTAATTAGACAGGTATTGGACCTGATTCTGTCCCTCAGGTCACTGGGGTTCTGTTAATATTTTCAGTGTTTTTTCTCCTGTGTCTTAATTTGGTTAATTTCTATTGACCTGTCTTCAAGTTCACCAATATTTTTTTTTCTGCAATGTCCATTAAGCTGTTAAATCCATCCAGCAAATTTTAAAATTTATGATGAGATATTTTTCAGTGCTAGAATTTTCTTTTGATTGTTTTTATAGTTTCCAGTTATTTACTGAGAGTGCCTAGATGTTTGCTTGTTATGTCTATATTTTGATTTAAAACTGTGACCATGTATATATAATATCTATTTAAAAGTTCTTATTCCCTGATTCCAACAGCTCTGTCATCTCTGTGTATGTTTCAATGATTTCTTTTTTCTTTTTGGTTGTGTGTCACATTTTCTTTTAATTTATTTATTAATTTTGGGGCGTATACCAAGTTCAGTCATCTGTTTTTATACACATATCCCCGTATTCCCTCCCTCCCTCAACTCCCCCCCACCCCCACGTGTGTCACATTTTTTCCTGACTTTTGCCCATGTCTGGTAATTTTTATTGTGTGCTGGATATTGTGGATGCTACATTGTTGAGAGCCTGAATTTTTGTTGTCTTTCTTTGAAAAAAATGTTGAGGTTTTTTGCATGTTTTTGTTGTTGTTGTTGTTTGTTTTGTTTTGTTTTGTTTTCTGGAAGTCTTGATCCTGTCAAACCATGTTCAAACAGCTTGTTAGGATGAGACTAATGTCTACTAACATTTATCCTATTCCTAAATGTGGTCTTGCTAGGATCTCAACTGAATGCCTGGACTTACAGTCATCTGTCTCTACTCTGGTTGGTCAGAATTCCATCATATCCCAATAGTGTGTGTGACTTCTATAATCTCCATTCAGCTCTTAAGCTCCCTGTAGCTGTTTGCTGTGTTTCTTCTGCATTTGCACAGTTTAATATTCAACCAAAGGGACCTGCATGAAGATTTCTGCAGCTTTTCTGCACAACATCCTTCTTTCCTGTATCCTTCCCCACAAATTCTAGCTGCCTCAGCAGTCCTCAAACCTGCTATCTTTTCCCTCTGCCTTGTGAGACTGCTGCTTTCTCTTTGGGCACCACTTTCGTGGGTCACTGTTGGAAACTGCACAGGCAGGAAGCTGAGATGAATGTGGGGTGCATCTCACGTTTCCTTTCTCTCCAGATCACAGCCCTATGCTGTCTGTTGTCCAATGCCCAAAAGCAGTTGCTTCATATGCTTAGTCCAGTTTTACAGCTATTATGACAGGAAGTTAAGCCTTTTAGCCATTACTCTGCATGGCTAGAACTGAAAGTCCCCATGTCTTCTTTATCTTTGTTTTCTCAGAGTAGTGCTTAGAACTAGGTGCTGATGTTGGTTGAGTGAGTACACAATACTTTTGCTAAGTGACCTGGCTAAGGGCACGTGGTGGAGAACTCCACGGACTCCATGTCTCTGGCCTCTTGCTCTTGCTTTTCTATGCTGTATTGTTTAAGGCTTCATTTTCTTCTCTCTCTGTGGTTATGAATTGGGGCTCAGAGTTCACCTTTGTAGAAAGAAGGCTTAAGTTCCCCATGAATGAATTTTTCTTCCCTGCGTTTTGAAATTGACAACCACACTTGTGATGAAACCACTTTTAACCTTTCAGAAGTCACTTTGGGGGACTGTTGGGGAAGCACAGGGAAATGTCCAGTGTTTTTCAGTACCCTCTTCGTAGCTTCCTTCTTCATTTACCAAAGCCATGGAACATTGCTTAGAGCATCTGATGCAATTGGAGGCTAATTTTCTGTCTTCCTGAATAATCTTAATGACTAGCCTGGTCCTTCTGGAGCATCTATTGATTGGCTTACTCTCTTCTGAGTTGATGCTGAAATATTGATATCTATTTAAGCCATTTCCTGGGAGCGACTGTGGGGGAAGTTGGGTTAGAAGATTGCATCAGGTCAGGAATGTAAACCATGGAAGGAAGAAGGCCTCTGACAGCTGAGTTCTATTGCTTATGAGATGTGCAGCAATGGTCAATTTTCTTAAGCTCTCTAAGCCTCGGTTTCTTCATGGGTAAGATGATAATATTAATACCTATCTTTTAGGTAGAGTTAAATGAGTTAAAAAAGGTAAAGCATCTGTGTCACGCCTGCCTCGGGGAGGTTCTCAATATGGTAGATATCCCTTCCTTTCCCTCCCCTTCCCCCTCCCCAGTCCTTCCTTCTTTCTTCTTTTGGACACCTGGTGGAGGATTGCAGTGCCTCTGTAGTGTTAGTGCCTGTGAATATACGGACAGGGAGAATATCTGGGAGGGTTCCAGGTGTTTTTGCTGTGCGCTTCTTTGCTGTAAACATCTTTGCCACAAACATTTTTGCTGAAAATATTTTTGCCGCATAACTAGTTGATGGTAAGGCAATTTTGCTGTGAAAGATAAAATAACTGGTTGACAGTTTGGTTTGATAGTTTGATTTTAAATTGTTGGAACAATAGCGTTTCTCCCAGTTAGTGACGTTATTGATGGCTTTACCAAGCTGAGAGAGCACGATGGTTTGCCCCAAGAGTTTGTTCCTTATTTTGAAACACACGACATTGGAGAGGAAACAGGCCAAGGGCTTCAAAGGCACAGAGTTGAATCCACTTTTTCCATGGAACATCTATCATCAGACATGTAACAATATGCTGAGAATAAGCAACAGGCTTTCACAATGTCATGCAGAGCTCAGTTACAAATATGCATCCAAATATGTATTTGGAAATTTCTCTTAACAAAGGAAGAAATTTTGGCAAAAAAGAAAAAGTATGATGCCAAATGAGATGAATCAATAAGGAAAAAAAATGTATAATACTGTGAATGAAAGACTTAGAAGACACGTATTTAGCTACAACCCACAAAATAAAATCAGTTCTTTGGACAGTATTGCCATGAATCTACACACATTTTAAATGTATTCAAGTATTTTGTATTTTGCAATAAAGTCTTTAATTTTGTTATTCATTTTTCATGTTTCATTATGTTCTTTTTTTAAGGTTTGAGTTTTTTAAAAAGTGTTTATTTTATATTAGAGTATGGTTGATTAACAATGTTGTGTTAGTTTCAGGTGTACAGCAGAGTGATTCAGTTATACATGTACATGTATCTGTTCTTTTTCAAATTTTTTTCCCATTTAGGTTATTACAGAGTATTGAGCAAAGTTCCCTGTGCTGTACAGTAGGTCCTTGTTGGTTATCTATTTTAAACATAGCAGTGTGTACATGTCAGTCCCAAACTCCCAACCCCCCCCCCCCCCCACTTCCTCCCTGGTGATCATAAGTTCGTTCTCTAAGTCTGTTTCTGTTTTGTAAATAAGTCATTATGTCCTTTTATTATTTTTTATTTTTATTTTTTTTAAAGATTTATTTTATTATTTATTTATTTATTTTGGCTACATTGGGTCTTCGTTGCTGCACACGGGCTTCCTCCAGTTGTGGAGAGCAGGGGCTACTCTTTGTTGTGGTGCGTGGGCTTCTCACTGTGGTGGCTTCTCTTATTGTGGAGCACGGGGTCTAGGTGCACAGGCTTCAGTAGTTGTCGCTCATGGGCTCTAGAGCACAGGCTCAGCAGTTGTGGTGCACAGGCTTACTTGCTCTGCGGCACATAGGATCTTCCCGGACCAGGGATCAAACCCCTGTCCCCTGCATTGGCAGGTGGATTCTTAACCTCTATGCCACCAGGGAAGCCTCATTATGTCTTTTTAATTGTCCCTCTTTTTTTGTTATTTTATCTTTTATGGCAAAATTGCCTTATAGTCAATTAGCTATGTGGCAAAAATGCTTGCAGCAAAGATGTCTATGGCAAAGATACTCACGGTGAAAATACCACGAGTCCTGCAGATGTGGACAAGGTCCTGGAGATGTGAGAAGGTCCCAGTGTGTTGGTCCTTGCTCCTCTGTTCCTGCCTGCATCATATCCATGAGCACTTACAGGGATTTAATTTTGCTGTATAGACTCCCAGAGTGGGACATGTCTGGCCATTTTGCCCAGGGACCACACCCTCCAGGGAGGCATTGTAGGGGCTGGGAACACCATACTGAGGTTGATCAGACCTGGCTCTCTTTATTCCTATGAATCCTTGGGCCAGATGGTTTCCTCTCTAGGCCTCAGTTTACTTCTCTATACAATGATGATTGTCATCCAGACCCTATTCTCCTCCTCATGGAACTCTTGGGAGAAGGGATGCACGCCAGTAATTTTTCTTATGGTGTTAGGTTGTGTTTCCTAGTGCCAGGGCAATAACTGGGGAGAGTTCCCTAGCACAGGAAGCAAAGTCCAGTCGGGTGTTTTTCCTAAAAAACTGCAGAGAGTGCCCCAAACGGTTCTCAATCCCCATGTAGTGGTGCAGGAGAAATGTTTCCCATCTGAGAGCATGGAATGGAGTTCTAGGGATTGGTGGGGTGGTTCCTACCAGCCATGCCAGAAGAGTCCAAGGTGCAACTCATTTACTTTTGACTCAGGGACAACTGGCAGCTGGCCAGTGCTCAGTCATCTTGTTCTCTGTCCCTGAAGGTGTTGGTAATTGGCAGTACCCACTGGGTGAATCACACTTGGATCAGTCAGTAATTGTGTTGTGTGGTGTCACCAGTCCAAATGCTAACTACATCAGAAACAGTGAATCACCTATGTGGGTCCCTCTCGTTCTCTATCTTCACACCCTGTTTGTTTCCTTTAGATGGCTTATCAGAATGTGTTATTATCTTTTAATTCCTTTATTGTACCTGCTCACAATTTCAACTCAGTAGCGTGGAAGCATGGTGAGCTCAATAGCCACGTGGATATTACTCCCAGCTCCCAGCAGGAGCCTAACATATTGAGGGTGTGTATTAAATATCAGCTGAATGAATGAATAACCAAATCTGCAGCTCATCATTTACCTTTCCCCATTTCATTATAATCTTCTGACTTCTTTTTTTTTTTAAGCTCTTTATTGGAATATAATTGCTTTCCGCTCTTAAAAATATGGAACGCTTCACGAATTTGCGTCATCCTTGCGCAGGGGCCATGCTAATCTTCTCTGTATCGTTCCAATTTTAGTATATGTGCTGCCGAAGTGAGCACCATCTTCTGACTTCTATAATTTGGTTTTGCTTCCTTAAATGTGGAAGAGAAGAAATGCAGAGAGCAGACTCTTCAGGTCATTTTCTGACAGAATGACAACTGCCATTTACTGAGCTCTGACCAGGGGCCATGCACCTTCATGGGCAATGTCTCATTTTATCTTCACAAGGGCACCTAGGCGTGCATTGCCGTCATTCTCATTTTGCAGAGGAGCAAAGTCAGGCTCAGCTAGAATAACTCGGCTGTCTGAGGTCTCACAGCTGGAGCATGGTGGAATGGAGACTGTAACACGGGAAATGCCTGCTTTAAGCACTGGTGTTAAAGTCCAACCTCAGCTGGTGAGGGGCCATCCCTGTTATGTGGAATGGTGCTGCCAAGCCTGGTGGAGAATCAGAGGGGTAGGGGGAGCGGAGGGGCATGAAGAGTCCTGGCAAGATGGAATAGCATTCCCTGACCCTGGAGTTTTTTTCTCAGTTCCAGCTACCTTTCCATTTCCTGCCCTGGAGGGGTGAAAAGCCCCTGTGTGCCAAGTGTAAGGTACATGAAGTATACAGTACGTGGGGAATTTTGCTTTCTCATGGAGAAACCCTCTTCTCCCCCCCTCACACTCTGAAAAAGGGAAGCTCACTTGAAAGTCAAGCATTGTAAACATAGAATTATTGAAACTTGTTTCTAAACTACAAATGCAAGGGGCTTTAGCTTACTTTACCCACCACTACTTGTGATTCTCACGGGAGGATGTTGAGATTCATAGAAATGAAGCGGTTGGCCCAAGGCCTCAGAATTTGCCAGCTGGCAGACCTGGGCCTGGACCAAAGGTCTGTTGACTTCAATCCACTGTGTTTTCTACAAACCCACCCTAGAGCGATATTATTATTATTATTATTAGCTGTGTACGTGTGGGTGAGTGGAAGCAAAGTGAACAGGGATGATAGTCAAAATATCTAACAACTAGTTTTGTCTCCTTGCTCTAAAGTTTCTAGGAATGGAGTGTCCTTTTGAGAACTGACTGCAATATTTGTGTTTGGAGAGCTGGATTAGGCAAACAATAGTTTTCATTTGGAGAACTGGCATTATGACTTTTGTAGACATTTGGCTTTTAGTAAATTTAGGGCAAATAATTCATTTCTTGCCATAAGTGTGAAAAATGTTTTGTTCTTATCACTCCCAGGAACTGGGTACAATGTGAGAACTGAATTTCGGAAGGACATTGCTATTTGCTTAGGTTTCCCACTGGGAGGGAAATTTTTGAGACTGAGTTTTTGGAGGAGAGCCTTAAACTCTTCTCCCTTAACCCATGTCTCATTTTACCTACAACTATTAGCTGGAAACAAATGAAATTTCAGTGTGACCATTTTTGACCCACAGAAATGGCAATTTAATATAGTCCCACCCTAACATTGGCTGAGCATCAGTGGTGACTCTAGCTACTGCTCTGGAAAATGGAAAGAGATGGGTAAGTTGAACCCTTTTAATTCTTGCTGACTGCTGTTTTCATGAGTGGCAGCATGTGTAGTTTCAGAGAGGCCTGGGTCTGGATTCTGGCTCTGTTAAGTACTGACTTGCTCAGGCCGCTCTCCTTTTTCAGGATTGTTTGGTGTGAGTTTAAGCCACTTAACCATGGAATCTCCTAATTCATAAAAGGAACTCAGTATATTCCCCACTTCTGTTCCTTTTCCTCATCTGATCAGAGCGGCACAATCCGTGGGGCTTCACAGTCAATTTGTCATAAGATTTATTATAACCTGTGAAAATTGGTTGTCATTTTGGATTCAAATACATGGAGAACTAGATGCACTTTAAAACCCCAAGAGGCTATCCTTAGACCTTAATCTAGAAAGAAAAATAAATGAACAGATGGACAAAAGAACTGATCTAATTATTAAAATTCTGCAGCTTTCAATGCCAATTTATTAAGTTATATCTATTAAATACTTTAACATGTATAACATTTCATTCACAGTGATTGGAATTCATACAGTAGTGCCGGAAGACATGGGACGCATATTAGTTAAGTACATATCCAATAGCATACAATATGCAGTTTACCTTGTGATGTTTTAACATAAAACATAAAATCAATAAAAGCACATGGGGCTTATCACCAAAACCACATAAACACCTATATTTGTTTAATCTTTTCACCCCTGAAACAAAAAGGGGAAGTTACATATTTTAATGACTTTACAAATAAAGTCACCTGATTAAGTTCAGCTACTTTATGTACTCAACATTGTGTGTCTCCTTCCTCCTGAACGCATGCAGTGTGAGAGCGGGACTTGTTTGTCATATTCCCTCTTGTCTTGGCTCTCTAGCATCTGGGTAAGCATTGTCATGTGACAGATGCTGAAGAAAATAACTGAGTCATGGATGACATGGAAAGATTACTGGGCTGGGTGTCAGGAGATATGCATTCTAGTCTTACACTGCTACTAGCTACTGTCTGGCATTGGGCCATTTACATCACCTTTCTGACCCTGGGTTCCTTCATCCTTAAAATGATGTAACTTGGAGCAGATAAACTCTGCAGATCCCATGAGTTGCTCTATTGGTCAAGATCTCAGAGTCACTTGTGTTGGACACTCTCTGAAAAAGTGGGCAATGGCAACCACTTCTAGGCTAGAAGGCCTGAACACTTGACAGGGTCTTCCAGGTTCTTATTGATCAAATAGAACGCACAGAAGTCAATTGAAAAATGGCCACATAATCAAAGATTTGGAGAAGACCTCAGAAATCCTTTGACTCAATCTTTCCTCTCACCTCAGTGAAGGAATGGTTTCTACAAAAGCCTTGAGATGAGCCTTTTGCTTTAATGTCTCCTGGGACTAAAAAATCACTATCTGGGGACATTCTATCTTGGGGTAGAAAGTTCGTTTGGATACCGAGCCAGAAAGGTTACCCTGTAACTTCAATTTATTATCCCTAGCTCTTTCCTCTAGGGAGACATGGAAGAAATCTCCTCCCCCTTTCTACATCACTCCATAGATATTTGATAATATTTCTCATGTCTTCCTCCAATTTCTTCTCCAGTTATTTTTTGTTACTATTTCATAAGAGCAGAGGGTAATTGGATGAGCCTAGGATTATGATTCAGGAAGATAGTATCCTAGCTCTAGATCCGCCATTAATTCATTGTATGGTCCTGAACAAGTAAGTTCTGTCTGGGCTGGTATGGTACTTTCTTCTTAAAATGAGATAATGGAAGGGATGGCAGGAGGCAAATGTGTCTCAGAGCTCGGGAAGTTGCAAATACCTATGCCCCGCTCCACTCTGACAAATATGGTTGTCAGAGTGCGGCAGGGCATAAATGTGACTGCTCTGACCCTCACTCTCTCACTGTTGGAACAAAAGCATTCAGAGGTTGATAGTCCACTGAACTCTTCCCAGGCCAAGCTGCCAATATGATGCAATAGCTCTTAATATCCAGGATAGTGGTACATCCTTTAAAAAATGTCTTCTAAAAATGGCAGAATACTTCTAGGACTTTGGGTCCTAGGAGAGCAAGAAATCTTGAGGTGAGTGACTTCTGCAGTGTTTTGCAAGGTGCAGCATATAAATAGTCCAGTCCTGAAGAATTAATCTCGAATGTCACAATCATGGAAACAAGACTGGAAAAGGACTTGGGAAAATGCCTTGCAAGAGAAACTTGGCAACAGACATGCCTTGTACACAGCGAACTAGCTGAACTTTTACAATCCAGAGAGGTTATTGACAATCACAAAGATGGAATTTCCTCTAGGGTGATGTAGCTTAGATTGAAATGGAGCCCAGGGCTCTGGCATGGCCTGTTATGGAACTGAACCAGACACTTTTCAGGATGTGAAAATATACCTTTTCATATCCTACTGTACCTTAGTGAAAAATATTTAGCAATTTTAGTAGCTTAACAATTTTGTTGTGCCAAATAGATCTAAAGCAGGGTCAAAATGCTAGTGACCCTGTGCATTTTGATCATGGTGCCTGTGTTGGCTGAGAAACACAGGCTTTTCAAAACATCTGGGTTATCCATAAAGTTCTAATATTTTCATGGGTGTTGATGGCAAAGCTCTAGTCCAGGAGGTAATAAACCTTTCTCTACATGTGGCTTAAATAGTGGATTTTACCATAGAAAATATCTTTATTTTCTCCCCTTTTATTTATGGAGAATTTCCTTGAATAGCTATTTAAAAAACCACTTAGAGTAAACACAAGTCATCTTGTTAATGATCATCCTTTATCAAATGGCACTCATTTTCATAATGAGAAAATATCCCTGTGCCTAAAGTTAGCTGATCAGTTAGCTAATATAACCAAAATAAATTAAAGGGTCTGCAGACAATGGAGGTGCTAAGTCTCAGAATGAACACATCTGAGACTAAAATAATTTATCTTTGTATCCCCAGGGCAAGTAGGTACTCAGTAAATGTTTGTGGAATTGATTTGAATTCAGCCTTTTTAGAGACATTGAACCAGTAAAACATTTTCCCCCTAAATTATCTATTTTCTAAAGCATGTAAGCATGCTCCTTATTCCCATCCAAATCTTTGAATGCACCCCATTTACTCTTTTTAGGGGACCATCACATACTTAAAAAGCATTCTTCCACCTCATTTTCACAACTAGTGCACTAATTTTTGCCATGGAGATAATGCCTAGGAAATGGAAGTTCTGATTTGAGTTCCACTTGGAATGTTTGGCTGGGCCTATCTGAACAGTAAAAGGAATATCAGAGAGAATTTAACAAATTCAGCAATGAAAACTTGAACAAAAATACAATCTTCAATAAACAAGCTTATGACAGGAACAAAATAAATATGTGGAAGGGATTTTTCCAAAGCCTCAAGTCTTTTAGGATAGTAAGAAATTCCTCTTTCTTGGATAAACTTCCAAATTCACCAGATTTCCTATGGAACAGAGAGAAAGTTTGAAGGCTCTTGGTATAGGGGTTCCTTTCAGTGGAGGGGAAGGTAAGCAGACCATTCTGGATCCTTCTACGCAAATCCTTTCCCATATCCCAAGTTGCTTGGTGTTCTCATGCAGACGCAGACAGAGCATTTTATTTCCCTAATAGGGTGTCAGTTCTGATCTTGGAGCCAGACTGGAGTCATTGGTAAAACATTCCTGATTTACCAGTCAATACTGCTCTAGGAGTTGGTTGAGGCAACATTCTTTTATCAAGCTTGTTTTATAGTTACTGAGAAACCTTTCCTTTCTGCTTAGTAAAGGGTAATTCCTCTGTCTGAGATGCCCTTTCCCTGAGGCCATCTGTTGCCCACCCACCTCCTTTCAGGACTCAGCCAGGCTTCACTTCCCTTGTGAAGACACTTCTGAGCTAGGTGGATGTGACCACACCCTGCCCTGTGCTCATGCTGAGCCCTGTGCTGTTTTGAGAAGCAGAGGGTTTTAGAGGCTTAACCTCCCAACTAAGAAATTAGAAATTAGTTTTTATTTGATTATAACTTAACAAATATTGATCAAGCACTGCCACACCAATCATCATGTTCAGGAACCCCATCATACATGTCTCTGCCTCTGTAGTTTCCTGGTAACACGAGTAAGTGTGATGTCATTGCCAAATTTGCTTTCAGACCCATCTGTGAGGCCTCTCACAATAGGGAGCATTCATAATAGAGGCCAAGGTTGGAGATCACTCCCCATGTCACACTGACATGTTCTCAGACGTCACAGAACGCTCGAAGTTAACGTTTCATCTCCATGAGCTCATTTGATCCTGGGAAACAAATTGGTGGACTCCTCTTTTAGAGACAAGTCAGCAGAGGCTAAGAGAGCATAAATGCCCCTCCATCTCTTGACATATGAGGGCAGGAAAATCATACAAATTAAAGGACATGAACTCATTGAAGCACACGAAGGATCTTCTCAGTGTTTAGCCTCTTCTTCAGAAAAGATGCCTTGGCTGGGCTGATTAGCCAATTCCACACTTAAATCCCCCTGAATATTTTAAGAGAAAAGTACCCATATATCACTCCACATATAAAGTGAATCAAACCTCAAAGCAGATCTTGGTTAATGTGTCTAGATTTGATGATGGATATTTTCCCCCTAGGGAATAAGTCTATTGTCTCTTGGCATCAATCAAGTTTGTTATATGGTTAGTCTGTTAGCTAGAACTCTGTCTTCAAGTTTCTTGAGTGAGCTAATCAGCTGGTTATCTTACATAGTCAGGAGAGCTTCAGAAATCTTATGTAACGGTGTCCGATGCTATTTGTTAGGACTTAGAATTAGTCCTTGGAATGTGTTGAGTGATATTTGACCAAGAGCCACCTAGTGGTATTCATATACATTTGGGTAGAGTCTGTCTCATTCTTCACAGAGTCTTTTGGGTTAAGGTAGCACACACTTAAAAGGTGCTCAAGAATACTGTGCTGAATAGATGCTATTGTTGTAGTTTTGATATACATGTGGAAGTTACGCTTGCTTGTTTTGATGTATGTGTACATAGTAAAGGGAAAGGTAGTTTTTCTCCCTTGCGATAGATGGCCTGAAAATCAGTTTCTTTTTTTGAGGATGTTTATGAGAAATATCAGCTCTCTTTTTATTTTTTAGGCAAGGCATTAAAGTATGTGTTTGGGGGAACTGATTAAGGATTTTGCCTCTAAAGGATTTATACACACTCTTTTCTAGGGCTTTGGATTTTGTTTTTTAGGTTCCTGAACTGAAGCAAATGATTCATAATAAAAATTGAACAGTACCTGGGCCCTCTGGTGACAAATGCATAGTAGGAAGGCGTGGAAATGTTCCACTCATTTGGTGATCAGTGTTTTAATGTTTAGAAACTCACCACTCTTCCAAGCAACTGTGATAACAGGTCTGCTTTCTTCTGCCTTTTTCCATTAGTATTCTCATCAGTAAGGCACATAAAGTGTGAACTTTTGGGCCCTAAATGTCATAGCTTAAGGACTGTCTCCATGGATGCCCCCAAAAAACCCTCCTGGTTATAACTACATATGAATGAGGAAAATTAGGAACTAAGAGGCAAAGGACCTTCATACAATGACATCTGCCTTGCCACTATAGCAAGAAGGCTCCGAAGAAGGTTTTATCTTCTTTTGTGTAATCCACCAAAGAGATGTCACTGACGTTCACCATCAGCTTGTCCCCTTCATTCAAGGAGAACATGGCCCCAAGGTAGATGGGTTGGAACCAGTTGCTGCCTATTTCACACACTGACTTGGTCCCCATTAGGAGCTGGGTCGGCTCAGGGTAGCTGTCCGTTACCTTGGTGATGACCACGATGATGGAGTCTGGCTTGTTTAGTCGGCTCCCTTGGCTGATTTCACCACACTCGGATGTGGTCCCTCGGAATGTGACCTGGGAGTAAACAAAGTAGTCTCCTGACTCTGGGATCACCAGGAATTTGTTGGTATAGTTCATCCGGTTCTTGGTGAAGGCCAAACCAAGTTCATGTTCCCAATGCAGAGCTGGGAACTGATTTTTCAAGGGCTTCGTGGGAATTTGTTTCACAACTGCAAAGACAAGAGGGAGGTTTCATTTGCTTGTGTCAGAACCTGTGGAATTTGCTAGAAAGGGTCTTACATCATTTTCAAAGAGTAAGGAGATTAGATAAAACCAACAGCTAACAAGCTCCTCGAGGAGGAATGAGTAGAGGATATGTGAATGGACATACACATCTATTTAGAGAGTAGTATCTTAGGGAGGTGACCTCAAGCAAATCATTTTACCTCTCTGAACCTCAGTTTTCTTGTTTGACAATTTTGAATTTTTCCTGAGCCCTGTGATCCTGGAAACAGTGAAGATTAAAAAAAAAATCTCCTTACTCCTTTGCGTTTTACTCCTTACTCTTTACTGCAAAGAATTACTCTTCCTCTAATGACTTAGGTAAAACTGGTGGATGCCCTCCCTTGTTTACCTGTGCCAAGACCAGACACCAGACCCTCCAAATTCCCATTCTTTGCTTCATAAGTGATTAGTTGAACTGTTTACGCTCACTGATTCATTGGAACAAAATGCTTATTAACCAAACTTTGGTTAAGTTTCTCTCCTTCCTCCAGGCCCCTGACCTCTGGCCCACCCTCAACCTGACCCTCAACCTGTGCCAGCCTCCTGAAAATAGGCTGGCCTCAGAGCAAAAAACATTCTCTGAGCCTATGAAGCCAACCTTTCATCCTACTGCCCCACACCTGGTTCTTTTTTAGCTTTGTGTACTCCTTCCTATAAAAGAAAAACCCTTTTAGCCTAACTCTTGCGACACTTGCAGCCTTTATGGCCAGAGGTTCCCCTGGTTATACTAGTCCCTTCTGTCCCCTACCTCCCCACCTTGCAATAATCCTTTTGCTTAAAGTATTTCTTTACTAAGTGAGGATTTGTTTTTTAACGTACCTTTCCTCAAAAGACAAATGAAAGGAAGTAAAAAAAAAAAAAGGAAAGGAAAAGGAGATAATAATACCTATGGAAAGAATTAAGGGATGATGTGTATTAGGAATATCCTCTAAACTTCATTCACTTTTATTAGCCTTTTTGGTTTCAGAAATGCTCTGCTACAGAGAGAGGGTATTTCAGAGAGAGAGAGAGAGACTCATGTTCTCTGCTACTCCCTTCCAAAGTATGGTCCAAAGCCACATGAAATACAGCCAGTAATTAATAAAAAATTAGCATGCAGAACAGCAGAGATCCATAAGATTTTTCAAATGCTTCTCTCACATCAACAGGGCCAAAATATAAGCCAAAATTTAATTGACTTGTGGAGGGAAAGGGACCAGGGTTCTGGGCTTCGCAGACCCAGGTCCAATCCCAACTCTATAACATGTAGATTCTTCTCTCTGAGTCTCAATTTCCTGTCTGTGAACTGGAGAAAAAGCTCCCTCATAGTCTTGTTCTGGAGATCAAATGAATGAAAGAGACATGGACATTTCTATCAGGACGGCTGGGAACAGTGTTACTCAATACATATTTATTTTCTTTCCTCAAATAAACTAGTATCTTTCATTTTGACATTAAAAAAAATAAGCCTGTTTCATTTTATATATTTTTATGTTTTTATGTTTGTATTATTTACAAGTATACATTATATAGGACATATGAATGAATGCTTTTTATGTGGTTATGTCTACAGCAGGAAAAAACAAATAGAATAACACTGCTGATTCAAACCATTGATTTCAAATAAATAGCCTGATAAAACTAATACTTTTCAGGAAAAATAAAGACACATTTTAATTTCCCACAACTGCTTTTGAAATCCGTGGTAGTTACCATTACGTACTGTCAGCCACAGCTTGGGATAGGTTATATTTAAAGAAGTGTTCAGCGAACTTCTCACCTGGTGATTGACCAAAAACCTTGTTCCTGGATTTTCTAAAGTATCTCTCCCATTGCTGACCAGGCTATGGCTTCTTTTGCAATTATGACACATGTCCAGAATGTGTGTGGTTTCCCCTGGCCCCTGCACTAAGTGACCTCTGGAGAGCTCTGTTGCTTCTTTGCAAAATCTGTAAAAGGCATTTTTATTAGTCACCTGACAATCTCTACTCCTTCTTTGTGGGTGATGCAATAGATTTAAAAAATTCATCTCAGATGATTAAAAGCAAAAATCCTGTATTTTTCAGACAAAGCAAGTTCTGTTAAATTGGTATGCAATTAGCTAGGCCAACACAACAGCAAGTAGGAGTTAGGGTAGGAAGTATATTGTAATGGAAACAGTTGGAGTCAGTCTCAAATCTCAACTCTTCCTAGTCCTATGACTTGGGACAAGTGAATTTAGTTGTCCGAGGCTCAGTTTCCCCATCTCATTGGGCAGATATGCAGATTAAAAGAGATCCTGGATGTAAAATGCTTACTGCAGTGCTTGGTACATATCAAAAGGTCAGTAGAACCTAGATTCCTTTCCCAATTTCCACTACCCCCCATTCAATAGGAAGAGGATTGACATCTCCACACTCAGTTTCTAGGATTTTCCTGCCCAGCCTGTTCAACATCTCCCATTCTTATAGGCAAGCGGTAAGTGACCTTGCCAGGCATCTCCCTGATCCTGATCCCCACTCAGAACTCACCACAATTCCCTCTTGGTTAAATGTTAAGACAAATGTTGAGGGCCAGAAGGATATTCCCTTGTGGGTTGCAAATTTTCTTATAGGTCAGAAGAATATACTTTCTCTTTAACTCTCTAGTTCTTCAATGGGTTTTTCACACATATTTCTGCACTGTCTTGCTCTTTTCTCTGGACTCTTAGCGGTATATGCGACTCCAGATATGAGGTGTCAGGAAATTCGACACTAGGCTTGGGAACCTGGCCAACTGGTGATATTAAGAGATTGCTCTTATTCTCTTTATGTCAATGAAAATTCTTTAGAAATACCTACCTGAATGTAAATGTCCAATAACTTCATCCTGAATAGAGCACAGATGGACTCAATAAATTGGCAACTTAGCTTTCATCTTTGACTAGATTCAAAATTACATAAATCTCTGAATCTGAGGATAGCCATTTCTGAATGACTGAGTGTAAGAATGAAAGAGAGAAACAGTAGATAAAGGAAGAGAGCTGATAGAATCTGAAAGAAAATGCCCAAGAAACATGGGGCTTTGGATCCTTCAAGGGAGGAAGACATCTGAAAACCCTTTTCTGAGGTGAGGAGTCTGTTACCAAGGAGTATGGTTTCCAGTTTAAAGCTACAAGAATGAATTTTGGCAAACACTGAAAGAAATCTCAGGCCCAGGGCCCACAGTCTGGAGAACACACCTGGAAGAATTACCTGTCAGGTGTGCCCTTGGCTTATCCCCACCAGCTCCAAGAGGTGCGTCTGTAAGGAAAGGAGAAAAATGCTTTATATGAGTCAGAGGGTGACTGGAGTGAAGACAGCATTTTGGGAGTTGCATGGTGCCTGCAACTGGAGAGAAACATTCCTCTCCTCCAGTTTGGTTCAGGTTCTTTTAGGGGGACAGGGCAGCCTCAGGAGAAATAATTTTGAGCACAAATGAATCTTGGCCCCATGACCTTGGGCAAGTTATCCAACCTGTCTGAGACTCTGTTTTCTCATATCTAAGGTGGGCACATCAGTTCCTACCATGGATGATGGGTACTCAGAATGATGCCTGGCATGTGCTTGGGGTTCAGCAAAGCTCACCTTCCCGCTCCTTTGCTTCTATTGGTTCTGTGGGGGCTAGTTGGTCATCACCTTCTTCATAGTCCCTTTAACCATATCCACTGAGCCATCTGGATGTCCTAACAAAACTAGGTGGGGACTACTCTGTAGCTATATGACCTTGGCAAATCCTTCTCCCTCTCTGGACCTCTGTTTCCTTATCAGTTCTCTGGAGAGCCTCAGAATTTCCTTTTGGTTCTCAGAGATAAATATATTGGACAAGTGTGTTCCCACAACAATGATAAAGAGGATGTTATTGACTGTAAAAGGAAAAATTATTGCATACTTGTGATGTGATAGGTACTGTCCTTTTTCTTAAATTTGTTTATTTATTTATTTATTTATTTTATTGGCTATGTTGGGTCTTTTTTGCTGTGTGTGGGCTTTCTTTAGTTGCTGTGAGTGGGGGCTACTCTTCGTTGTGGTGCGTGGGCTCCTCATTGCCGTGGCTTCTCTTATTGTGGAGCACGGGCTCTAGGCACATGGGCTTCAGTAGTTGCAGCACATGGGCTCAATAGCTGTGGCTCACGGGCTCTAAAGCGCAGGCTCAATAGTTGTGGCACATGGTCTTAGTTGCTCTGCGGCATGTGGGATCTTCCTGGAGCAGGGATCGAACCTGTGTCCCCTGCATTGGCAGGCGGATTCTTAACCACTGTGCCACCTAGGAAGCCTGATATTGTTCTAATACCTTTAAAGGAATTAACTAATTTAATCCACATGAACCCTGGGTGGTAAGTACCATTGTAACCAATTTTATAGGTGAGTAAACCGAGACAGAGAAAGGTGAAATTATTTGCCTAAAGGTTGTCAACTCCACAGGCCATGCACTTGGCCATGGCACCATTTTGCCTTCCTAGTAACTGGGGAGGAGCCTCACTTTTCCTCTGGGTCTGCATCTGCACTCCCCATGTATCAGAACTACGAGAAACATTCTTGTTCCCCACAAGAAAAGGCATAAAATATGAACACACTTACAAGCTCGCTGATGTGAAGGTCCAAGCTCCTGTCCTTTTGGAGTCTATTGGGAAAGAAAGATATGGTTCAGATCATCTGTGGTACTTTTGACCCCATACCCATGCAACTGCCAATATCATAGACATGATTAACCTGATGCTGCTACCCAGCCTCGGTACTCAGAGATAAGGGAAATGGGAATGAAAATATTGGGTTGATGGGAATCTTGCCCCTAAGCTCTCTCTTTTCCTCTTCTAGCACCCTGATGACCTTTCTCTCTTCTATGCTTATCTCTGAAGATCAGCTTTAAAGTTTTGTCCTGAGAGATTTTCCTGTTCCATTCTAGGGCACTGTGACATCTTATCATTGCTTCTATTATTTGAACAAATAGCCACACTTGCTTTCTTTTCTTCAGCACAATCTAAAAATTGGAACTATTGCAAAAAATGATACCAGAAAAGAAATAACAACTATGCTGTCTTTCTCATCAGCCTCCACAATTCTGCCTTGTTTCCATGCAATATATGAGGAATTTTTATTCTCGCAGCCCTACTTTGTGAGCCATTCAGATACCACATGGTAGTTAAAGAGTAACTGCTTTGGGGGTAGACAGACCTGAATCTGAATCCTGGTTCCACCATTCATTAACAATATGATCTTGAGCAAGACACTTCCACTCTGAGCTTTGGGGTCTTCATTTGAAAAATGGGAATAATAACATCCCCAGCGATAGATAACTTCCAGATTTGAGATGAAGAAAATGTATGAGTCAATGCAAAGCATGAATGGAAAAGAAAGAACCACCACTCACAAGACCTGCATATAAACTCAGGATCAATACTAAGCTCTTAGTTTAGGAGTGAAATCACTGTCTTATATTTTCCAGTGTTCTCCGATATGATTTTGACTCAACCCAGAGTCTTCTGATTTGGTTCTCATAACTACACAGTCCCCACGACCACTGATCCTTATGTCACCATGAACACTTCATCAATTTTACATCTTAAAATCCATATGTGTGTGAGTGCGTGTGTGTGTGTGTACTTGTGAATGAGAAATTGTGTGTCTGTGTGAGTATGAGAGAAGACAGCTTCATCAGTGGGAGAGGTTATGAGTCAATGTGTTTTTGCATCTGTGTGTCTATATGTGTCTATGATCTGGTGTTGTGTGCATGGATTCTCTACATATGCATGTGTGGTAGTGTGGATGTAGCTGTGCCATTGGTGAGTCTAGGTCTGTGAGCAGTTCTGTGACAACAGTGATCTTGTTAGAGCCCAGACCATCAGGCTCTTTTTACTCCTAAGGCATGTTGCATAACCTCTACTGGAAGCCCTCTTGAAGGAGGAGGTCTTGTCTTTGAATGACTAATTTTCTCCCCTTTCCAGTGTCCCTTTCTCCTAATTCTGTTGATGGCACCATTACTGCTTCTCCTCGGTTACCAAGCCTGAAATTTGCTTCTTTCTTCTACAAACCCAAGCTGTCATTTCTACTTTGGAGTTTTTCTCATTCATGCCTTTACTCCAGGCTCAGCATGCTGCTCCCCTGGATTCTTCCCATAGCCTCCTAAAGATCTTCCTCCATCTGGTTCTTCCTTTCCTTGAATCTCTTAGCCTGCCTTCAGAGGGCTTTTTCTTTTCTTTTCTTTAAACACTTTTTATTTTATATTTATTTATTTACTTACTTATTTTTAAGAACAGAGGGTTTTTTCTAAAGCATCCCTTTGAGATACGACTCTGTTCATAAACCTTCAATGGCTCCCCATAACCTTTAAGACACAGTCCCAAACACTTATGTTGGCATCCAAAGTCCCAACTGCCATCTCAGTCTTGTTACCCACTATTTTTCCCTCTCCAAGTTCTCTGTACTCCAGCCATAAGAGGCAACCACAGTGAATGATTCAAGGGACCTGAAAAAGGCAATACATGTAACTACTGTTTATTCATTGAGTAGTGGCACTGTGCTGTGCTAAGCCCTTCACGTGCATTATCTCCTTCAGCCTGGCAATGACTCTCTATGGTAGATGCTATTTATATCCTCATACTGAAAATTAGGCTTAGGACATTAAGAAAATTGCCCAGTGTCTTACACCTGGAAAGTGGAGGAGCAGGATTTTTTAAAAATTAATTAGTTAATTGACTGCGTTGGGTCTTCATTGCTGCACGTGGGCTTTCTCTAGTTGAGGCAAGCGGGGGCTACTCTTCGTTGTGGTGTGTGGGCTTCTCATTGTGGTGGCTTCTCTTGTTGCGGAGCAGGGACTCTAGGTGTGTGTGACACGTGGGTTCAGTTGTTGTGGCAGGCAGGTTCAGTAGTTGTGGCTTGTGGGCTCTAGAGCACAGGCTCAGTAGTTGTGGCACACAGGCTTAGTTTCTCTAGGGCATGTGGGATCTTCCCAGACCAGGGGTCAAACCTGTGTCCCCTGCATTGGCAGGCAGATTCTTAACCACTGCACCACCAAGAAAGTCCCAAGGAGGAGGATTTTAACCCAGGGCAATTGACTCCAGAATTCCAAGCCCTCAGCCATTGCTCCTTATAACTTCTAGGCAAGTTCCTCATCTGCTGAGGTGGATGGATAAGTACTAGTGGTTAACATGCACAGTAACAGTGGGGGAAACACAGAGTCCAGAAAATAGGAACCTGGCCCAGAAGTGGGGGAATCAGGGGGAATTACCCCTGAACTACGTCTTACAGGTCTCACAGGTACTAGCCAGGTAATAAAGATAATGACCATACCAGACAAGGCCAAAAGCTTATGCAAGAGCAAAGAGGCCCAACAGAACACAGGAGCAGCTGAGAAACTGCGAGAATTTCTGCTGCCAAATGAATACATTATATGCTTTTAGCATAAGGTCATGAGTACAATGGTCTTTGAAAACCTAAACCCAATCAACGTGACTATTCATCCAGCATCAATAACTTTGATGAGCTTGGAAGGTGGAGAAGCAGCCTAGAAATAAGCTTGTTCTGTAACCTGTTTCCTTACTTGCTATTTACAAAACTGATAAAGGATCCTTTGCAGAAAACTGAAGTTGAGCCCTCAGAGAGAATTGGGGAGAGCCTGGTTGCATCCCCTTGTGTGGGAAATGGTGCCTGCCCTGATTGTGCTTCTTCCACTTCATTTAGTTATCTGCTGAGAAATCTTCTTGAACATCCTGCTTATTTTTGTCTAAGCAGACCCTCAGCTAAGAGTCTGGAGCCCTTTTGGCTCAGCATCCCATTGCCATCAGCAAGAATTTGGGAGTGAACACTTTTCCCTGTTTGCTCTGCTGGATTTCTGTAACTTGGGCACACATTTTATTTTCATGTATGGATGGATGTGTGTGTGTTTAAGTGGCCCACCCAGAATACTACTAAACATCTGGAGGCTATGATAGTGCCAGTTGGCAGGTTTGAAGAACACAACATTCCGAGAATCTCTAAGAAGAACATCGGCTGGGACTCTCTTTCCAAGAACAACATCTAAAGCCTTCCATTGCTGTTTCTCTTAATAATCATTCTGTTTATTATAGGAGGAAGATTATTGTGATGAGAAGCAGGAATGAATGAAGAGGAGATCTGAGAGGATAAAATAGTAGGTTTTTGAGGAAAGGTTTATGCATGTGAGCTGGCTCAATGCCTGCGCTCAAGATGGTTGCTTATAAAAAATGTCAATGAATGGCTTACTGCCTTCCAACCCTGACTCACCCCATCACTTCTGGTTATTCTGGGGTACCAAGGAGGTGATGGCTCCTGAGAGACGCTGGGCACTGCAACATTAGCTTCCAAATCTGAATAGGCATAGACTCCAAGAACAGCCCTGAAGAATGTGATTTATTTCCCCTTAAATACCTTCTCAAATCACTGACTGAGAACCAGGATCCAATTTTATTTCCCCTTCTGAGCATTTGTTACTCCCTCAAGTGATATGACTTATTTGTATGCTATTGATTTTCTCTCTTTAGTAGAATTCCAGCTGCCTGTAGAATTCTGCCTGTCTTGCTCACCACTACATTCACAGCACCTCACACAGTGCCTGGCAGTCCCACTGGATTATCCAGTTGGCAAAAGACACTGATGCCCAGGTGCCAGAAGCACAGGCAGAAAAGAGAGCCGAAGATGGAGTAAGATTCAGTTTCAGTGACTTCAGCCAGAGTTTTACAATTTAAAAAACTAGGAAAGAGAACATTTAATTTTAGAATATGTGCAAAGTTTTGAATTTTTGTTAAAATAAACAAATTGATTGTGTTGAGGTGGATAGCCATAATCTTTTAGCACTGAGGTCTCCAAATGTTTTCATCAAGCTCTGCTTGGAGCATAGTCATGGCTCTAGAAATGTTTGTTGAAGGTTGTGGAAGTTGGCCAGGATCAGAGTCAGAAAAGGCAAATATGTCTGCCCACGGGCATACATATTAGTGGGAGAATGGGATGCCTGCCACCCTGGTATTTATTAGCCCAAGCAAAGCGAGCTGGTGCTTTTCACCCTTTAGTTCTTGTAGGTCAGGGAATTTTCACTCTCATTGGATTTTCTTTCCTTTTTAATTCTTGCTTATTTTTGGGAGTGGTGGTGGTGCGTACAGATTGGTAATCCCCAGCTCAAACTAACTATGACCTATTACTTTAGGCATTTTTTGGAATTCTCTAATACTTCCAACAGTGAAGGAAGACAGATGGAGGGAAGGAGGAGACTACTGTCTAGTTGAGGGTTTCCCTGTGTCCGGTTCTATTGGTGTTTATGTGTGCTCCTCACCTAGCAAGTACTCCTGCTGCTCTCAAAAGAGGTTATCACCTGATTATAGTCTTTGTAAGCCAAAGGCAAAGAGGACGTGGAAGGCCTGGGAGCTGAACCATTTGACTAAGTACAGACTGGCACATGTCAGGAGCCCCATAAACAGCTGACTACATAATGGCTGAGCCTGAAGCTCTGTGGTCTTTGAGATTCGCATATTGGCATTTCCCCAGAAAAAATCCCTTGAGCGTATTTTAACTACTGACCCATTTAGCCTTTCTTGCGTACTCTGTACTCACTCTCTAGTATATTCATAAACAGGAAGAGATATCTATTTCTTGCTGTCATAAATGCCGCAGTTGCAAAGACATAAATGTTTTATGACCCATAACATCCTCCCAGCACTTCTAGGAGAAATACACAGACATGTGCCTCCTTATCTTTTCCTCTTGCAATTTCCTGTTTGTACTTGCACAAGGATAAATCCAACCTGGAAATGTTTGGAAAGGCCATTTCATTTCATCCTCCTCCAAGGTACACTGGACGGGGCTTTACATGCAACACTTAGAGTGGTGCAGAGCAAAGAATGTGGTTGCAGCCCAGCAAATGCGGAAATCCCAGCTCTGTTACTTCCTAGTTGTCACTTAACCACAGTAAGACTCAGTTTCCTCAACAATAAAAATAAACGATTCTTTCCTCCCAGGACGATTGTGATGGCTAAGAAAGACCATACACATAGAATGGATGGCCAATTCATCTCCTTTCTTTCTTTGTGCTCAGTCAAGCCTTGTGGTATGTGTTGTTGGTTCTGTATCCCTTCCCCTTGGCCATACCGCTGCAGTGGTAAACAGAAGCCACCCTTGTGTCTCTTTATGACAGTGGCACAGAGATCCTTTTGGAGCTCTGTAAGGCTTCCTCCTTCTCTCAACAGGAGAGTTTTCCTCAGTCCACAGTTTGCTTCTGGACTCGTGCCCTTTCAGAGTCGACAGGAGTTGAGGGATTGCGATATACCCCCATCCATTCAAACCCCATGCTTGCTGCTGCTGTCAGCTGCTGGACCTCATTAAGGACACCAGTCTGGGAGATGACCTCTTACATACAGCCATGGCGCTGCTGCCACTGGGCTGCCTGTAGTCTGTTAAGATGAGGATGCTGGCGTTGAGTGACATGTGTGTTAATTTTAAAGGGGATTCACACCCCCTGCTAGCTTGCCCTCCCTTCCTTTCATTTCTACAGTGCACCCTCACCTCCTCTGGATTCTCTGCCCTTTGCCCCCAGCTTGACCTTGGGAGTGAGCTGGGCTTCTCCTCCAGGTGTGCCAGGGCTTCCTGAGACTACGGCAGAGGCAGCTGCGGAGTGCTCAATGTTTTGCAGTTTACAAAGCGCTTTTTTCTCAGCTATCTGTTTCCTCTAGACACTGAAAGGGGCTTATCATTACTGTCCTCATCCAACAGAGGGAAGAACTTGAGTGAAATAAACAGCTGAAAGGTGGCAGCGGTAGAGAAATAATGTCTGTGGAGCATCTACCTTATGGTAATAGCTTTCTGGACATCACCTTGCAGAATTCTCAGCACAGCGCTATGAAGAAAGTGTGTTACCCTCCCCATTTTATAGACAGGGAGTATGAAGCTTAGGGAGGTCAGGTACCTTGTGCATTCCTCCATCCAGGAAACACTTAGTGAGTGCCTTCTGTATGCCAGGGACAGCTAGGTGTCCCCAGGGGAGGAAGGGAGCTGGCATTTATGAGTGCTTGCTATGTGAAAGGCATTTTCTGGGGTATCATTGTTTAATTCCCCTGACCACCACCAGAAGGTGAATAATTTCCTGGGTTTATACCCAGAGGCAGACTAACATAGTGGTTAGGAGGAACATGGGTTCGAATCCCAATGTCATACTCTATGTGACTTTGGACACACAGCTTAGATTTTTCTAAGCCTCAGATTCATCTTCTGTAAAATGGAGATAATAGTAGTACTTTCTCCATTGTGTACTTTCAAGGATTAACTGAGATGAGGCATGAAGTATCAACAGTAAACATGTCGTACACATATTATATGCCAGACCTCATGCTAAGAACTTTATAGGCATGACCTCATGTACTCTTCTCAAAACCCTGAATATGAAAATGCTTAGAATGGAGTCTATTATGTAATAAATTATTATAAGGTCATAATTGTGATGTGATGGGGCCATGGCTTTCCCTCTCGTCTGTGTGCCTCTGAAACCTGAGCTGACATCACTATGGGGTCCTGCTGATCTTGATGGAAACCATGGGTCTCAGGGGCATGTGTAGGAGAAAGAGGGATGCAGGGAAAAAGGGCCAAGAGTCTTTCAGGGATTTTCAGGAAGGAATGGAAATAGGATTGGAAGGAACCTAGGAGAGGTGAGGAGAGTGTGCACAGATGCTTCTAGTAGTAGGGCCTGGAGGGAAGGACAGAGACTGACAGTGGTGCAGCCTGGGAAGCCCAGGGCATCCCTGACTCTTCATCACACTTCATCACACAGTACTGAGTGACCATTCTGTGTCTGGCTTGGGCTGAGCCAGGGTGGTGCATTCAGTTATGCCTGGAGCACAGACTCTGTGCTGGAGCAGTGTTTGGGGAAGGCGAAGACCTGGCCTTCAGGTACCTGTGGGCCAGAGTGGGGGCTGTGGACCTATCCTGAAGGCAACAGATGCCACTAAAGACCAAAAGAAGGCCCAGGGCGTGGTCAAGTGCAGCTGATAAAGGATGGATTGGAGCGTGGGTTGAGGGTACAAGACCAGGGTAGAGAAGGAAGTACAAAGATAGCTCACAAATATCAAAGACCAAGAAAATCCTTCCAGTGCCAGAACCTGCTCTCTGGACTGGTGATGGCAGATTCCAGGGCAGCTGCAGAAGTTGTTCTCTTTGATGTAATTTCCAGAGCAGGGAAGTTCCCAGGACATAATTGCTACAATTGCAATTCCTCCACCCCCTGCCAGATACTTTAAGGGTTTTATTTCTAATTATCCCTATTTCATACATGAAAAAGCTGAGGCCCAGGAAGGTTAGGTAATATGGCTAAGAAGTGGCTAAGACAGAATTCAAACTGGGTTTGAAATTTTGACCTATGGTTTTTCCACAATGCAAATCTGTCTAGCATTCTCTAAGAGTCTAAAGATCCTAAAACATTTTACTGTGTCTCTATGTATTTTTTTGTATAGGTAACATATACATTTTATACAAAAGGATATAGGTTGAAAAATATCTCCCCATTTCCCTTGTTACCCAGCCACCCAGTTTCCCCACCTGGATACTAACAGAGTTACCAGTCTCTTTGGCCCTCTTCCTGAGATAGTCTATACATTTACAAAGACATTCATATATACTAATATGCATTATTTTTTAGAAAATGAAGTGTTTCACATTCTATATGCTGTTATGCACTTTGATTGTTTTCACTTAATATATATCTTCAAGAAATTCCCCATCCTTACATATCGAGATGCTTCATTTTAATTTTCCATTGCATGAAAGGACCATGATATATTTGATTGAAGCTATATTCACGGTCACTTCACCTAAAGCAGTTAACCCAAACTTCTCAAATCTAATTTTGATTTCTGCTTTGCAACTTACTGGATAATAAGTTTGTCACGTTGACTCTTTCCTTACACAACCCCTGAGGAAGAGTCCAGTTTAAAATATTTTTTAACAGTCCTGTGAACCATTTTTGTTGCTGCTGATCAAAACCCGGAACATTACTCACAAATTGCTGTTGTCTTGTTGTCTCTTCCTTTCAAGCCTGTTTGGGCCTCCTCAACTCCCTTCTAAGTTAGGTTAGAAAAGATTCTCAGGGATGCTGGCCTCCTATGGTTGTTACAAGGATGGAGTGAGAATTCCCTTAGTGCAGCCCCGGCAGAGGGAACAGCCCAGGTGAGGACCGGGAGCAGGAGAGTACTGGAGCCCTGAGGGGACCGAGGGAAGCCAGTTGGCTGAGAGGCCAGAGCCGTGAGAGAAGGCAGAGGGGTAGGAGATGAAGCCACCGAGGCTGGGCCGTGACACAATGCAGTGAAAGTTTCCAAAGAATCATTTTGGCTCCTGCCTGGAGAATCGAGGCCAGGCTCGTCTTTATCGAATTTCCTCTCTTACAGAATACTCCCCTTCCCTGTCCTGCCCGACATATGAAGGTGATCCCCTCATTCAACCACAAAAAGGGCAGATGGAAGGTGCTTTCGTGGATCAAAAGTTTGGCTGTGGTTGGGGAGGAGGGGGAGGGGAGGCAACAGGGAAACCGAGAGATACTGGATTCGCCAACTCCGAGCCTCGGCTACAGGCTGCGACCTTGGGCCCTCACACAGACCCTCCCTCTCAAAGTTCCTCATCTGCCAAATGCCGCTGCTCACCCTCTTACTGCGTCTCTGGGGTGGTGTGGATAGCCAGTGGGATCGCATGTGTGACAGCTCTCTGCAAGTGTGAGGTGGGAGCGCCTCGCATGCCCTTACTACTGTCATTACTGCCATGGGCTTATCCTCTGCCGCTCAGCCTGCTCCTCAGGCTTGTGAATATATTGGAAGTTCTGAGTGACCCTCCTCTCTCCATTTTTCTTGTGTTAGAATTGAATTGCCTTGAGCCTGAGCCACTGTGGGAATAGAAAACTCATTCCAGGAACCACCTCAGATTCCGTGGATCTCCCCGAAGGCTGTGGGCAGAAGGGAAGGACTGTGGGGCTGCGTGGGGGAAGTGAAGAGGAGGAGGGAGGAAGGGCTGGGACACCGGGGGGCGGGGGGGGGGGATGTGGGTGTGGGCGGCGGGGAAGGTGTTTATTTGCCCCTAGGTGAGTCTGGGGGAGTCCACTCGGGCAGATCACAGTGGGGCTTTATATTTGCAGGGCTTGTGGAATGTTCCAAGCTTTGAGGGAGACAGATCTGGGTTTGTGTTCTGGATCTAGGTCTTGCTAACTGTGGGCTCTAGATCATAAGGACATAAATGCAGATGAAAAATAAGAGGCTTAGTTCCCCCTGTTGAAAATAAGGGAAGAGATTTCTTTCCCTTCCTTTCTCCTAGAGTATTTAGGTTAGAAAACTTGTAAGTACTTTCTTATTGCTTTGAAATGTATATAAATCCTTTTGAAGACCAGATAGGCCTTTTCTTCCCTGGTGACCTGGGAGCATCTCTCTGAAATGTGAACATCCAGAGAGATAATGCCCCCATCTCCCAGTTTCTGTGGGAAGGTAGGTGCCTAATTTAGGTGGTCACCTTGCTCCAAGTTGCAAAACTACTTTCTATCATAAAGAAATTAGAAGTTATTTTTTCCTATGGAGAAAGCCAATTAGTTAACACAGATGGTCACTTCAATTACAAGGAGAAGTTTGGATGAACTCTGTGTGACAAGTGGTGCTGTCAAGTCCTCTTACTGTGTATTTGTAGGTCTCCCCACATTCCCAACATATAAACCACTTCTGCACATGCCGTATTAGTGCTGTCAGAGTACTGATATTAGTATCCTTTTTTGGTAGAAACAAGCTCAGGGAAATAAAAAATAAAAAAAGAAGCCACGTGCCTATTTACACAGCTGGAGGTTACTGAGCTGGGAGTCAAACTCAGGCGACTAAGAGCCCTGACATTTCATCGTTATGGCCCCAAGCTGTTCCAGTGACCTGGCTTTCCCTCTTGAATCCCATCTTCTTCCATCTCCTCCGAGCTGGTTATTGCCTGCTAGTCCCTCTGGATCCACTCTCTGCCTTGTGCCCTTGCTGACCTCCTGGCACACTTGCTCCCTGGATCTTTTGAACCCAACTTCCAGTTGAGTCTGGCCAATGGGATGAGAGGCTAGGAGCAGACTGTGGTCAGAGTTTTCCCTCCCCATTTTCTATTCCCTCCCTGCTCCTTTGGCAGATGGTCTTCCTCAGCTCAGCCCTCAGCCCCTCCAGGCAGGCCCTCTCCTACGTTTTAGGTCTCCTTAGTTTCCTCTAAAACTCCTTCCTCTCTTTGCCTCTTCAGGCCAAGGGGTGGCGACCAGCTTTATACTGTCTGTAACCCCAGGACGCTTCCAGCCCTGCAGTTCCCATGAATCTGTCTACATCTCGGCGAATTGACCTTTCTTTGAACCGCCTTTAAACTCTTTAAACATTCTTCCTCAAATCTCCTCTTTGAGTGGACCAGGTGTTTCTTTTCAGTACTCCGATTGCTGCATGTACCTCAGCTTCAGCCCCAGTTCCCTTTCTCTTTTTCTGACCGAGAAGTTACACAGCCTGGCCAAACCACAGTGTCAAAGATTCCCATGACAGAATGGGGTATTAGCCTTTGCATCTCTTGATTGCCTACAACAGGGCAGGCACGTGGCTCCTTCCCTCAGGGGTTTCCTGTCTAGTGCCAGCTTGTGCCTCAAACCCTCTTCCTGGCTAAGCCCATCACCGGCCCCCTCCGGACTGTGGCATCCCACCTGATGGACTTCTAGATCAACACAACACCGGCAATCTCAGACATCATTTGGGGAAGAGGGAGTGTTTCTCATCAGAACCCAGGAGAGCTCAGGCTACTGGGAGCCACTTAATGCCTCATTCAAGAACAACCATCTCTTTCTGGCTAAAGAGGGACAGAGTCTAGATGCTGACTGGACGCTGCTGTTTGCCTTGGGAGGAACCAGCCGCATGGTGGTCTAAGGGTCACAGCCTGAACCCCAACGCCCTCCTGTTCTCCTGTAACGTGGACAGCATTGCCGGTTGTGTGTATTATTTCTGCATTTCCTGAATGATGACATGTGGCCATGGGTGTTGCTGTCTGAATCCCAGCATGTTTATGTTTGCTGACCCTGATGGCTGGAGAGAGTGACACAGTAACGATGGCTTGCTCACAGTGTCTCTGCTTTGAAGTTGCCAGCAGTGTTTAGAAAACAGGTTTTCCAATTGGGAAAACCCTCTGGAATTTAATACTTTGGACTGAAGTTAAATCAGTTATCAGAGATTATGTAGGAGAGTTTTTTTTTTTAAAGGGTATTGCTTGAATGACACATTCTTCAGGCTTTAAGGTTTTTGAAGTTCCTAGTCTAGAACTATGTGTTCTCCTGTCACCTGTCAGTACCCTCCCACCATTGCACCATTGTTTTCCCTAGACCCTATATTCTTTTTCTGACTAAGCCCCCGATACCCCACTCCCGCCAAAACCAGAGAGATAAATAATCACAAAGGAGGTTCTTTCTTGAGCTTTGAAAAAGAATATTTCTAAACCCAAGGAAAGGGGTTGATTAAATAAATTATAGCACATATATATACAGAAATATAATACAACCATCTATGTCATCATGCTCTGTGAATTTGCTAACAATAAACAAAATCATAATACATTAGGAGACTCAAAATAATCCCATCTTATTAAAAAATATGGAGTTATACATGCCAAAATGTTAATTGTGGTCACCTCTATGCAATTATGGGTAATGATAATTATCTTCTCTTCCTTGTCTGTGTTTTCTACCTTTTCTCAATGACCATGTATTAGTTTTATAATTTAGTTTTTTTAAAGAAAATGAATGTTCCCAAATTATCAGTGCACTGTAATTATAATTATCTAAAATATGTGGCTTGAGGTTGTTCCCATATTAACATAAAAAGGCACAATTCATTCCCTGGAAATATTGAGAATAAAAGCCAAACTGGACTTCTCCACCTTTCACATTCTCCCTTTCCTTTGCACATGGAAGCAAGGACCACAACGGATCAAGGAGCTCTGTCCAGGGCTGCACTAGCTGCCAAGTCGCTGCAGGGGCTCTGCTGATCCCCCAGGTCACTGCGGAGTCTTGCTTACCTGGAACACACAGGCCTCTCCTTGGGCACGGAGCTGGCCAACAAGCAGGTAGGTGGTAAGTCCTGCCAGGATGGGCAGAGACACCAGGCAGCAGGTCAGAGCCCAGCGTGCACTGCTGTTCCTGGATGCTAGCCCAGCTCTGGCCTTGGGCCTGCAGCCGCCGTCCTCGGGTAGCATTTCCACGCTGGCTGTTTCCCCAAAGCCCAGCCCCAGATCCTCTGCCATGCTCCTGCTGGTCCTAGAGCTGTCTCTAACTCCTTCTGGGTAGAGAGACCCCCCATTAAATAGAAGCCCAGCTCTAACAGTGGGTGAATTAATCACTGCCTACTCCTCCCCCTGCCTTCCCCCTCCCCTTTCCACAACACACTGCGCCCCGCCCCACCCTGCTAGGGAATGCACCGCCTACAACAGAAACCAAGTTTGGCTTAAGAAAAAAAAAAAAAAAAAGAGAAGAAGAAGAAGAAAGCTTTCCCAAGCATATTTATATATACAGTGTGCTCATGTGCTCCTTCCTTCATTTACAGAAGGAAGTTAGGAAAGTCCCTGAAGGAGGAGAAAAAGAATTCATCAAGTCAGTGGGTGGAGCCAATGAAAATATACCTGTTTCCCGCAGCTGGAGGCCTGCCAGTGTTCCAGTCTGGGGAGTGTGCTTCTTCCGGAAGTGAAAGTGAGGATGGGTGATGTGGCTTGCAGACTGGGAGATGGAAACCACGTTTGCATCACCACTTTACAAAGTGCTGCCAAGCCCTCTGTCTTTTTGAGTCTCCTAGGAGCTCATTCTCATTGCACAGATGGGACTACTATCATTCTGGAAGGAGAAGGCACTGCCCTAGGTCAGCCAGGAATTAAGATAGAGGAGCTAGGAAGAGGAGCTAGTTCTTCCAAATCATGGTTTAAGGTTCTTGCCTCTATCACATGGTTGCCTGGGAAAGGAAAGTGTCTTTCTAGCCTGTGTTGACCAATTGTCTGAGGAAGGAGTATGAGGTCATAGAGGTGATTGTCTGTAAGTGGAGGACATTGACTTCTACTCTCTGATGAGTCCAAAGTTGACTAAGCCCACAGCTGTGTGTGTACAGGGGCCATGGCATGTAACAAAGGCTAACATTGATTAACCGTGGGCTTTGTGTCAGTCACTCTTCTGAGTGAGTTAGATGTATCCATGAAATTATTCCATCCTCAGATAACCTTTTGACATAGATGTGTTGTTATTCCCATATGACAGATAAGGAAATTGAAGCATAGAGAGTAAGTGGTAAAGCCAGGCTTGGAACTGGGGCAAGCTGGTTCCAGAGCATCCTAATTATTATGCTATACTGCATGCAATGTTGTGCAGTACACGTACATAAATACCCACACCCATTCTACTTGGAGTAGGTCATCCCTTCCAGTTAGGGGCTGGGAAGGCTTCTTGGAGAAAGAGGTGGTGTTGGAACAAGGCCTTGAAATTTAGGAAGGGTGATACTGGAGAAAAATAGAGGGCTCTGCAAACAGATGGGTCACAGAAAGAGGAAAGCTTAAGGATGTCCTGTGGCATGTGGTGGAAACCAGTCTGACTAGTGCCTCCATTCAGTGGCTACTTCTGCTTATATCATAGTCTAAACCTTTCAGGCTACTTGGAAAAGCCTTTCATGACCTGTCCACCATCATCCCTCCTTAGCGTCCAGCTCTTCTCTTACTACTTTCCAAGTTGCAGTTCCCCCAAATGCACTGTGGATTAGCTATACTGTTGTATTTGCTGTTCCCTCCACTGGGAAAGCTTCCACTCCTTTCCTTTCATAGCACCAAACTCCCCTATTTTTTTTTAAATTTTGTGTAGAAAACTTTCCTGCATCTCCCTGCTTCCAAGATGGGGTGAGATGCTCATCTATGTTCTAAGCTCATCTAGCTTCTCATTCTTTCTTTCATTGACTATTTCATACCAGGCTGTGATTGACTGTTTTTCATCGCCTCCCATTAAAGTATCAAATCTAAGAGGGCAGGTAATAGGTCACATCCCTTTCCTGTAGCTTCTAACATAGTCATGGGTACACAATAGACTCTTAACCAAAATCTATTGAAATAAGCACCTAACCTGTTTTTCAAAGAATCCCAGAAAAGGATGATTTTTTGTGTTCCTTGGTTACCCGTTCTTGGTTTAAGAAATCTAATAAGAAACTTTTCCTTGAGACTGAACTAAATCTTTGCTGTTGTAACTTTTAAACATATAATCACACTTAATATCAAATCATCTTGCAGGGATTTACAAATGCTTGCAAATTTTTCTTACCCTTGTATTTCTTTTTTAGAAAATTGGTGTGCTTGATCAAGCCAGGGTCTTAAAAGTGTTCAAATGAAGAGGTGTGTATTGACTATTGTCATCCACAACATATGAAGGCCTTAAAAGATTGTGAATACTAAAAACACCAGAATCGGGATCTGGAGACCTGGGTTTTAGTCCCTCTATTGTGTGACCTTGAGCACTCTAGCAGACTCTCCTCATTCCAATGTATCTGGCTATCTGCAAAATGTGGTAACTAAGCTTGTTGCAATTCTGTTTAAAGTAAGGGTCAATGGATTTTGAGTTTGTACCAGAGGAACTTCCTGTGGGAAGAGGATAAGAGTGTTAGGGCATGGACCTATAGACATCTATCTGAGATAATTGTAGAGGTAGATTTGCATATAGTTGTAAGAAAAAATACAAAGAGATTCTGTACATCCTTTTCTCAGCTTTCCCCAAAGACAACATCTTACATGAGTATAATGTTGATATAATACCACAACCAGGAAGTTGACACTGACATAAGTATAATATTGATATAGTACCACAACCAGGTAGTTGACATTGACATAAGTATAATATTGATATAGTACCACAACCAGGAAGTTGACAATGACATAACTATAATATTGATATAGTACCACAACCAGGAGGTTGACATTGACATTCAGATTCTACCAGATTTATATGTACTTTTCTTTGTGTATATGTATTTAGTCCTGTGATATTTATCATATGTGTAGATTCCTGTGACCATTACTACAGTCAAGATACAGAAAATCTCAATCACAAAGATCCCTCTTGCTGCATTTTATAGTCACAGCTGCCATCCTCTCCCTCTTCCTCCCTTAACCCCTGGCAACCACAAATCTGCTCTCCAACTTGGAATTATGTTATTTGCCAAATGTTATAAAAATGAATCATGCAGTCTGTATCCTTTTGGGGTTGTCTTTTTTTTTTTTTTTTTCACTCAGCATCATTTCCTTGAGGTCTATCCAAATTATTGCATGGTTAATACTTCATTTCTTTTCACTGTTTTTTTAAAATATAAATTTATGTATTTATTTATTTATTGGCTGCATTGGGTCTTTGTTGTTGCTGCACACGGGCTTTCTCTAGTTGCGGTGAGTGGGGACTACTCTTCATTGTGGTGCGTGGGCTCCTCATTGCAGTGGCTTCTCTTGTTGCAGAGCATGGGCTTTAGGTGCACAGGCTTCAGTAGTTGTGGCACACAGGCTCAATAGTTGTGGCGCATGCACTTAGTTGCTCCGTAGCATGTGGGATCTTCCCAGAGCAGGGACTGATCCCACGTCCCCTGCATTGGCAGGCAGATTCCCAACCACCACACCACCTAGGAAGTCCCTCTTTTCATGGTTGAATGGTGTTACATGGTATGGATGGACCACAGTTTGTTTAACCAATTACCCATTGATAAATATTTGGGTTATTTCCAGTTTAGAATTCTATGAACAAAGCTGTTATGAATACTGGTGTACAAGTTCTTGTGTGAACATGTTTTTATTTCTCTAGTGTAAATGCCCAAGGGTGAAATTGCTGGGTCATACAGTTGGCACATATTTAGTTTGTAGGTAACTGCCAGGCTCTTTTCCAGAGTGGTTGTATCAATTTACTTCCCACCAGCAATGTGTGAAAGAGCCAACATCCTCTCTGTATCCTCTCTCCAGAATTTGGGGTCAGTATTATTTTTTATTTTAGCTATTTTGTTAAGTATGTAATGATATCTCACTGTCGTTTTAATTTGCATTTCCTTACTGGCTAACAACATTGAACAGCTTTTCATGCACTCATTTGCCATCTGTATAACCTCTTTGGCGATACAGACATCTATTTTGGCTGCTACAAGGTACTTCTCCCTTCCTCCTTGATTCTCAGTGGATTCTAAGGCAGAGAGGTAAATAGCTTACAGATAAATAATGAGTTATTGTACTTGAGTGATTACTGTTGGGTGCAAGATAATGTTCCAGGTCATGGGATAAAGCAGTGATAACAACAGATAAAAATCCCTGATTTTATGAAGCTTATATTCCAGTGGGGGGAGATGGACAGTAGACAACAAAAATAAGTTAAATTTATATTATAGTAGATGGCCTTAGTGCTTTAGAAACAAATTTAAAAAACAGAAAAGAGAGCTAGGGAGTTACTTTAGTTGCAGTTTAAAATAGCATGGTCAGAAAAGACAACTTTTCCTGAGAACGGGCATTTAAGTGAAGACCTGGGGTGAGGGGAAGCCTTGTGGGTGTCTGGTAGAAGACTGCTCCTGACACTGAAGCAGGTGTGTTCAAGGAGCATCAAGGTGGCCAGGATGGCTGGAGGCTGACCACACAGGGCCTCTGGGGTGGGGCTTTGGGTAGGACTTGTTTTCTCCTTCAGTGAGATGGGGAGTCTTTGGAAGGTGTGGTGCAGAAGGTTGGCAGGTTCTGATTTCAACTTCAAAAGGATCATCCTGGTTGCTATGTTGAGAGTAGCCTGAAGGGAGAAGGGTGGAATCAGGGAGACCAGGTTGGAAACTACTGCAGTAACCTAGGTGTGGCCTGATGGTAGATTGGATAGGGTGGTGGCAGGGAGGGTCAAAAGAAATGGCAGATTCTGGATATATTTTGAAGTAGAGCAGATAGAATTTCTTATTGAGCTGAATGTGAGTGAGAGAGAGAAGAGAAACGTCTGGGTCCAAGTTCTTGGTTGGAGCATTGGAAGGATGGAGATGCCCTTCACGGAGACAAGGAAGACTGTGGGAGGGAGTTCAAGATCTCAGATGAAGTTGTGCAGCCTTTAAGGTGATTTTAGACACCAAACAGAGAGAACATGATGAGGAGGCTGTTGGATGACAAGTCTGGGGTCCTGGGGAAAGGCTTGGGTGGAGATCTTAATTTTTGAGTCACTCTTGGGGCAGAACCTATCACATAATTAGTGCTGTAAAAGTGGAGGCTCCCCTTTTGATTACAGGTCCTCAAATCCTTAATGCAAAATCCTTGGCACCAGGTTTTAGAAAAGCATTAAATTGAACCATAGGAAATTGCCAATATCTGACCATTCTTGACCTACAATAATAATTTTATATGGTTCACTGTAATAGTACATTCCACATGCCTTAATTACATAACACTCCTGGTGAGGTCTGGAACAATACGCTATAATCAAACACAGAGATATTTCTGTAAGTCCAACATACTCGTACTGAGTGGGATTTATCGCCACACACACACACTCACCCTTTCACATCAGCTTTGCTGCCAAATGCATCATATCAGGGTCTTACATTTTCATCTCACATTTTTAGAGTTTTTTTTTTCTCACATTTTTAGATTTTGGATTGTGGACTTGTATTATTATCATTGTTCTTGTTATTATTATCTTAATATTCTGTGTGGCATCCAGAGAGTTGAATGAGTGGAAGGTACTGAGAGGCATATTTCAGCTCAATTTTAAGCCTATAATAGTACTCTTCAATGATAAATCATGCTGCTTCCAAAGGTGGGAGCTCTCTGTCTCATGAGTAAATATAAGACCGAAATAACCACTTATTAGGGGGTACTTTAGGAGAAATTCAATTGTTAAAGAGATGATTGGAGTTGATGCCTTTTACAGTTCTTGGTCTCACTGAGACGGGTTGACTAAATCATTCCTGCTCTTCAGGCTTCATTTTCTGCATCTGTAAAATGGGGACAAGGAGTTGAACTTTGCGATTGCTGAGGGTGCTTTTGGCATTAATGTTTTTCAGGTCTCTCTGCTTCTCTGTGTCTTCCCACTGGTTGTTCCCCCCACCTCTCTCTACACACCCTTGTTTGCTGAGTAACCCTTTTCCACATTGTACCATGGCAATTTCCACACAATGTGCAATGAGGAATTAGCATGGGCAGCTGGGATAGGGAGGCAGAGGTTTCCCTGTTGCTTCCTAAACTGGGAAAAACAGTCATTTTTCAGTAATTACTTCCTGACATCTAAGTGTGTTTTGACTTGTCCCACACCCACAGTCTTCCTGGGAGATTGCTAATATAGGCCACAGCTCCACCTTCCTGGAATGGTGTTCTTGGTTGTAGGACCTCCCCTTTCTGGTTCTGTTGGGAAATGAGCTATTTGATGAAAGAATTTTTCTTCTTTAAAAAAATTTATTTATTTATATCTCAGGATAGTTGGTGTGCAATATTATATGTTAAAAGTGTACAATATAGTAATTCACGATTTTTAAAGGCTTATAGTCAGTACAAAATATTGGCTACATTCCCTGTGTTGTACAATATATCCCTGTAGTTTATTTTACACAAAGGTTTGTACCTCTTGCTTTCCCATTCCTATCTTGCCCCTCCGCCCCCTCCCCTCACTGGTAACCACTAGTTTGTTCTCTATATCTGTGGGTCTGCTTCTTTTCTGTTATATTCACTAGTTTGTTGTGCTTTTAAGATTCCACATATGAGTGATATCATGCAGCACTTGTCTTTCTCTGTCTTATTTATTTCACTTAGTGTAATACCTTCCAAGCCCATCCATGTTGTTATAAGTGGCAAAATTTCATTAATTTTTTTTTTTTTGGCTAAGTAGTATTCCACTGTATTTATATACACACCACATCTTCTTTATACATTCATCTGTTGAGGGACACTTAGGTTGACTTCATATCTTGGCAACTGTAAATAATGCTGCTATGAACATTGGGGTGCATGTATCTTTTGAAACTGGTGTTTTTGTTTTTTTCAGATATATACCCAGGAATACATATCATATGAGTCATATGGTAGTTCTATTTTTAGTTTTTTGGGAGCCCTCCATACTGTTTTCCATAGTGGCTGTATTAATTTACATCCCACCAACAGTGTACGAGGGTTCCCTTTTCTCTAAATCCTCACCAATATTTGTTATTTGTATTCTTTTTCATGACAGCCATTAATGACAGGTAAAAGGGGCTCTCTCATTGTGGTTTTGATTTGCATTTCCCTGATGATTAGTGATGTCGAACATCTTTTCACGTGCCTGTTGGCCATGTGCACGTCCTCTTTGGCGAAATGTCTATTCAGGTCTTCTGCCCATTTTAAAATCGGGTTGTTTTTTTGATGTTGAGTTGTATGAGCTATTAATATATATTTTGGATATTAACCCTTTATTGGTCATATCATTTGCAAATATTTTCTCCCATTCAGTAGAGTGCCTTTTCATTTAGCCAATGGTTTTCTTTGCTGTGTAAAAGATTGAAGTTTAATTAGGTCCCATTTTTTAATTTTTGCTTTTATTTCCTTTGCTTCAGGATATAGATCCAAAAAAAAATTGCTACTATTTTATGTCGAAGAGTGTTCTGCCTGTTTTCCTCTAGGAGTTTTATGGTTTCTGGTCTTACATTTAGGTCTTTAAGCCTTTTAGACTTATCAAAATTCTCAAGCAGGTTAGAGCCAACTGGTCCACTCCTAGGCACCTGCCCAAGAGAAACTCTTGCACACGTTCAGCAGGAGGCACATACAAGGACCTTTGTCATAGCATTCACCACAGTAGGAAACCTGGATGTCACCAGGAAAGGTGGTGAATAAAGTATGGCAAAGCCACCCAATGGGGCATTATACAGTCATTCAAATGAAGGAACAACACCACATGCCTCAATATGGATGGATCTTAGCAAAATGATATAAAGTGAAAGGTTATATACAGCAAGGTTATATAAAGAGTTTATATACAGCAAGATTATATAAGTTAAAAACAATGCACGTGCATGTACACACACAGAAATACATATGATACAACTAATTAAAAAGGAGAATAAAGCAATGATGAACACAGGACTCAGGATGATGGATATCCTGAGCTGGGGCAGTTAATGGATGGTTGCAAGAGGTTTCATATAGTGTCACATGATCCCCCTCAAGGTCCTGGCTTTCATTTTATGTCATGGGTTAATTGGTATTTACAACATTATAACTAATTAATTAAACTGACTAATTAAAGGGCAGTCCCAGCATGGACCAGGATGTGTGTGTCACGATCCAGGGATTATGACAATTCCAATTCTGTCTTTCTGAGATCCAAAAATAGAAGAAATAAGAATCAATGGGTGCTGCGTGTGGTCCTGATAGACTTTCCAATGAATCATGTGGATGGGCGTTAGTACATAGATTTCAGGCTCTTTTGGCTTCACAGAGGAATACTTTTATTTCTTCTTAGTTCTTGATTTTGGTCCAGCAGCTGATGTTGCTAGATAAATGAGGTCCCATTGTTAAGTCTTCCCTTACATCAGCATTCCCGTAAAAGGGCCTGAAGTTATGATCATGTATTTGATTACAGTAAGAAAATGGAGAAGACCTGTCTCTGGATAGATGACACATTCTGGTTGGGAAGATAGTGCTTGGGTGAAGAGAGGGTTGGAGCAAATTTGGAGCAGGCAGGATGGAATCTGAGTTGTCTGGCCAACAACTAGACTGTTTTCTTGAACTCTTTCTTCCTTCTCTGGCTTTTACAATATTACTCAGTTTCAACCAAGAATGTTGCTAAGTTGTGAGGACTGGCTGTGGGTGTGGGCATACCCTGATTCCTTGGATACCTACTCTGTGGCCCAGACTCACCAGAAACTGGATATACAGATATGACCCAGATCTGAGGTTGAAGACCATTATTATTTTGTCCTTGGCTTATTCTCTCTATCTACATGGACAGTACTGGCTCTTAGTGCAGCATTGCATCAAATGGATCTTGCAATAGAGGAGCAGAGGGCTCAGCTATGGAGTTGTATTCACAGTGGCAGCCCCAGGCAAAGTTAGAGCTCCCTCCTCTCAGTAGGTCCAGCCACACCTCAATTACTGAAGTCTTCTCACACTGCATTGCTATGGTTCATTTACACAGCTCTCCCGCCCACTAGCCTGTGAACATCTTCAGTATAGAGACTATGTTTTTTCATTGCAAGTCTCCCAAGCTCAGGGCAGAGTGTAGATGATACATGAATGTTGGGAGAGCAGCATGCATTTCACATTGTCATTAGCGCCCAAGGACTGGGACCTCAAAGTGGAGACAGATTATCACTGTTTGAAGGAGTCCAGGGAAGCTCAGAGATAAGGGGGTGCTGGCGGTGGTTTGGTTTGGCCTTTGAAGTGGGTTTCATGGATGGAGATGGAAGGGGAGAGTGGGAAGGAGTGGTGGTGATGGGGGGTGGGGTGGGGATATTCACAGTAAATAACTGCTGGAACTGCATGCCCGCTGATCCATCCGAGTAGACTCTGGTGGTAAATATCAATGGTATTGCTGTCCTGGTGTCTCCCAGCCGCAGGTCAGCCAGGGAGATGAGGAGGGGCCTGGGGTTTGGGTGGGGAAGAGGTAGAAATGGAATAAATGTTTCACTATCACCACCTTTATTCCATCTCTGCAGCAGGAACTTCCTATACATGATCTTACTTGATTCTCATACAACTTTGGCAGGTAGGCACTGTGACTCCAACTCTTAGGAGTAGGAAAGAGACAATGGAGGGATGATGCAACTTGCTCAGAATTACCCAAAAAGTGAGTAGGAGAGCCAGAGCTGAAGTTGAACCTGAACCACCAAGTTTCTAGGCCTGTGCTCTGATCCCTCTGCCATCCTGTCATTCTGCCACGTGTAGAGGGTGAGGCCAGTGGAGGTCAGGGTGAGAGCCAGGGCATGAGGCGGGAGCCATTAGACGCATCCAGAGGACTGCGTGGAGGAGGAGCAGGGATAAGGCTGCAGCAGAGGGCTGGGCAGCTCCTGAGGTTGGGGTGAGTGTCTGTGGTCAGGGACATTTTATTTAGAGTCTGTAAACCACCACCCTTCATCCCCAAGAAAGTCCGCAGTGGCCACAGCCTTGTCATGGGCTTCTGGGGAAACGTTTCTGGAACTGGACAGAGTGCTTAGGCAGGGAAGGAGGGAAAGGCACTTCCCTGGAACCAGGGCCAGAGATGATTTTGGAATTTAGAAGGGAGGTTGAGCTCAAGTTTTCAGCCTTTGGGGCTGGAAATGAGTAATGTCTGGTTGGGGGAGGAGCTCCACTCTAGAGATGAAATGGAAGTGATAAAAAAAGAATCAGAGACGGAAGATGTGGTTGAACAAGTAAATGGTTTGAGTCCCAGTTCTGGTGAGAGAGAAGCCCAATGACTGGTTTCATGGGGGTCATCAAAAAACATGAGTGATATATTGATGGAGACAGTGTATGCGGGGGGAGAGATAGAGTGAAGATTAGGAGAGAGGAGAAAAGATACACAGGAACAGAAAGACAGACTGAAGGGGAGCCAGAAATATACAAAGATAGAAGAAAATCACAAAGACACAGAGGGACAGAGATAATGCCCTGGAGATCCAGATGCACACAGAAACCAGGGCAGTGAGAGAGACAGAATTAAAGAGGCAGTGAGATAGCGGCAGAGACAAAGAGAAAAAAGGAACAGTGACACAAACACCCAAATGGATAGCTGTGTTTAACGGAAAACATATAAGCTTCCTGCGAAGGACTGCAACCTGGTCCTTCGGGCTTCCTGGGAGGAGGGGTTCTTTGGCTTACCTGAGGTGCTGGATAGTCCTAGGTCTCTGTGCTTTCCTCACTGACAGGTGGAAACCCCGGGGTAAAAGGCTACCTACAACATAGACCTTTTCCCCTGTAACCACAGCATCTCAGTACCAGAAGAGGCCTTAGTGCCATCTCCCATCCTCCCGTATCACACTTCTGCTTACAGCCTTCCAGTGAACGGCAAAGACCAACCACTCAGGACTAACTCTTAGACTATTACTCCTTAGACTGAGCCACCTCCCTGCAACTTTCAGTTTGGAAGCATCACATGAGCAAATCTGGTGCTGCTTTTCTCCTTGGCTCTTCAGGTTGTTGATGACGGTGACCATGTTTCCATATGGTCTCTCTTCTTCAAGACCAACATCTGCAGTTCCTTCACTGGGGTAACCAGTCAGGACAGGCTAAGTTACGCTGTAGTAACAAACAGTCCCAAGATCTCAGGGGCTCTCAGGAACAAATGTTTTATTTCTTGTAGCAAAGAAAAAATAACATTCTGTTAAAGAAAAAATTATTCATGACACTTGTTAAACAATGATAAGGCGACTTTATTCAAGGTGGGGGGGTGGTATTTTGATGGGCGTAGGGACCACTGCAGTAAGGCCTTACAGAGACTGGAGCGAACTCCAAATACAGCATGGGCAAGTGGAAATTTATAGCCAGGGAGCTGGGTGGGGATCGGTGGATGGAAAATTGCTAAGGAGAAATATCAGGAGTAAGGGGGATTCTGGCTAACAGGACCTAACAGGATTCTCACTGAAGGGAGGCCAGAGTGACCACACATGACCTGAGGGATGGTGGAGGATGAAGACCTGATCAAATATTGAGAGACATCAGATATGCAGGATGGAGGATTCTGGCTGAACTGCTTGGCAGTATTCTTGCTAATACTGGACAATGCAAAGATGAACACCGAAGCTCAAAAGTCAGGGTCCACATGAGAAGATCGTTCACAGGAGCCTGAATAGAGTTCTCCAAGCAGAGAATCTTTGTCACTTGCTCACACTGTATGTTCACTGTGAGCCAGAACAACTGCTCCAATTCATTTTCATTCCAGGACCCTGGCTGGTCGAGCAGCCTCTCTCCAAGTGCCAGGTGGTCCACCTAGGAGGGGCTCCTGGGTGCACAGGACAGTGGCGCATGCGCTTCGCTGTCCGTCGGCAAGGTGACGCAGCACGTGAACGCCCTCTGGAGCGTCCCCGGCCCCACGCCCGGCGCTGCCTGTATGCCGTGTGCTGACCGCCAGCCCCGGTTCCTAGAGCCCATCTACCTCATGGAGACCCACTGTCTGCGACAAGTGGTTGGTGGCATCTGTGGAGTCCTGAACAGGAACCGGGCCACGCCTTGCGGGACTACCAGGTGGCCGGCACCTCCACTGTAGTCGTGAAGGCCTAGCTGGTCGTCACGAGTCCTTCGGCTTCTCCGCTGACTTGAGGTCTACACGGGTGGCAAGGCCTTCCCCCGGTGCCCGTCAGACCACTGGCACACCCCGGCCGCAGACCCGTTGGACTACGCCAGGCACCCCAGCCAGGTCGCAGCGGAGACACGCAAGTGCTAAGGCCTGAAGGAGGGCGTCCTAGCCTCGGAAGACTTCCTCAGAAGCTTGCAGGCGGCCGCCCGCACCCCTCGGCCTGGGCTGCCCTCAGCGCAGCACCTGAGTCCAGCCGGCGACCGACCGTCCAGCCGGGAGCCCCGCCTCCTCCTCATGACGCCTAGACCAGGTGATGCTCCGCCTGCCGGTTTCGTAGGGCCCATTCTGTGCCATCGCTCAGCATGAACGCTCCATGCCATTTCTTTCCATATCTGTTTCAGGGTTTCAGAGGCAACGGAAATGCCCTTGCAGAAGGTACTTATTTGGCCAGTGGAGGTAATGGAGGAGATGGGAAAAAAGTTTCCCTCTTTTCATTTCTTCAGAGGGAAACTCAAATTTACTCCTCTCTCATCCCTGCCCCCACATTTAAAATGAATGCATTAAGAGGTCTAAAAAACAAAACAAAACAAAGACTAAAACATTGCCAGTTGTATTGGTTGAAGAAAAGGGACACGAGTCTCCATACCCTGGTCCTGCAAGCTTCTAGCGGAAATGACACATATCACCTTCTGTAGCTGTATTAGCCAGAGCCTTGTATCAGCGAGGTGGGGAGGAAAATTCTGCACTCAGGAAGGGGCTGCGGATATTTGTGAACAATAATACCGTTTACCACAGTAACTTCTGCCACACTACAGTCTCCAGCTCTCTGAGCTAGTCCCTTGTTTAAGGTGCTCCCAAGTTTATAGATGTTCCTCTTGATATTTGGGAGCCAGGACTGGACAAGAAACTTGCACGGAGGTGATGCTCATGGAGCATTAGGTGGTCATGCCCATAAGTGGCCTTCTTCCATCTTATACTTACAACATATAGAATATGTGTCCACCAGGTTTACCAAAGGCCACAGAAGAGAGAGAGAGAGAGAGAGAGAGAGAGAGAGGAAACACACCTTTAATTTGATCATTCTATCTAGGTGTTACAGGGCTTTATCATTCAATGCCTTTAAAAAATCTCGTGTGTTATCACTTGGGGTCTAGAAGCAATTGGCTCTTCTGTAGCTCCAAGGTGGAAAAGGGCATCTTATCTTCACTGGGCTTTCAATGAGTGAGAAATAAACCTTTATTATTTTAATCCACTGAAATTTTAGAATTTATCTATTTTGACAGCTGTTAATTATTTTCATGCAGAAATTGTTATAAGAAGAGTGCTCCGTAGTAAAAACATAAAATGTATGATATCTTAGTGATCAGGGACAGGTAATGGGAAAGTGAATTGGAGACTGGAAAGACGGAGGTTAGGGTATTCAGGGGCAAGGTATTTGTAAAGTTGTTACTTGTGATGACTTGAAAATGTAGAGCCTGCCCTTACGGTACTTGTGTTTCCAGGGAAGATGTAGGAAAATAGAATGATGGTAGCATGGCTGCATTTGTCAAAGTATTATAAGTGCAGGATGAACTCAGGAAATTCTTAGGTGGATTGCAAGCAGAAATTAAGAAGAGAAAGTCCAGAAATGTGAGGCCTTGAGGTTGGAATAGCATATTGCTTTAGACATCACGCAATAAGAGATGGGACTCCATAAGGATTTAAGTGGCAAAGGCCCAGCAAAACCTCTCAGGTGGAAAATTGATGCAGGGGATAGATCAAATGAAAAGCGCAGACTTCTCATTGATTTTTTCCATATAGTGTCAAGAAAGCTTCTATTAGCTTAAGAGAGAGAGAGAAGCAAGGGATGAGGAAGCAAGGAAAAGGACAGATTTGAGAACTATATCTTAAAAAGAACTTTGGCTGTGGTCAGTGGAAATAGATCAGAAACCTATTATATTACTAAGTGAAATGCAATACCAAAGAAACCATGAGCCTGGTCTAGAAAATCTTTGAGGTTTAACACAACCCTTGGGATGCCAACATTCCATGAACAGAAAGTAGACTAAGAAAAAGATACAATGCCCAGAAGCACATAATCCCTAATGCTCACTTCATAACTGTCTAAGGAAGGTCATGGCTCCCAAAAGGTGGACCCTGGGATCATAAGAACAATACATAAGCACTGGTTGCTCTGAGAGGACATTTATTCCCCCTTACCTGGAGCGGAAGGCTTCCTGAAGTCTGCCCAGCAGGATTTCAGAACAGCTCCACATCTGTGACTCTTGTATGTTTCCCATTCTTTCCAAGCAGGTATGTTTTTTTAATTTCTATTTTATTTTATTTATTTTATTTTATTTTTTATTGGAGTATAGTTGCTTTACAATGTTGTGTTAATTTCTGCTGTACAATGAAGTGAATCAGCCAAATGTATACATATATACCCTTCCTCTTGGACCGCCCTCCCCCCCACACCCACCCACCTAGGTTATCGCAGAGCACAGAGCTGAGCCCCCTGTGCTGTATGGCAGGTGTGTTTATTGTGGTTCTCCTGCCCCTCTTAGTCCATTGTATTTTGGATAAGTGGTGTGTATGTTGGGGGATAGGGATGGCTGGGAGAGAGGGATATATAATTTGTCCTTTTAGATCTTTTGTGTAAGGTAGTGATTCTCAACTGGGCAATATTTGGCAGTATCCGGAGGCATTTTTTTAAAAAATTGAAGAATAGTCATTTACAATGTTGTGTTCGTTAACCTGGAGCGCTTTTTGATTGTCACAACTTGGGGAGGGGTGCTACTGGCAAGTTCGTGAATAGAGGCCAGGGATGCTGCTAAACATTTTGCCATGCACAGGATAGTCCCCCCTCCCCCCACTGCCAAACAAAGAATTGTCCAGTCTAAAAATGTCAATATTAGGTCTAGGGAGTACACTCTGGCCTAGGGAATAAACGTTGTAGCATCCTGACCTAATAGCAAGATTAGGGAACATCACCTGCAAATAAGAAAGCCTGAAGTGGAATTGGTACTCATTCCTTGATTCAACACTTAAGTGAGTGCCTGCAAAGGGGAGGGGGTGGTGGGGGGTGGGGGTGGGGATTTGTCAGGTATTGGTGCTAGTTGCTGCAATAGACAACCTCCCTGAATCTCAGTGTCTTAAACAATAAAAGTTTATTTCTCACATCATGTCAAGGAAAATTTGTTTTTCTCCCAAACAACTAATATATATATTTTTTTCTTATGGGCATTGTGAGCCTGGTAACAGACTGATTTTCCTCCTTGTATTGGCTACCAGGAAGCTCATTATAACAACTGTTCATTGCTGTTTACTGATGTTCCCTAGCTCATCTTCCTATTTGACACTCACTTGCCAATGACTGATTTTTTTCCATCTCCCCCCCCTCAATATTTCATGTACTTTTGTTTGTTGCCTCAAAATACCAAATTCCTTTGGGAATGAGGTGAGCTATAGAGTAAATGAATGAATCAAAAGCATTCTTGCTGGAAGATGGCTGCTATTAAAGAGAAATTAGGGAAACAGTAAGTATCCCTTTCCTTCTATAAAAAGGAAAGTGGAGCTTTGGGTCCTAACTTGAAAATTTACAGAATTGAAACTGTTGTTTGGGCTTGGGATCTGCAAATAGCTTTTCTTTTTCATTCTGCAGTTTTACTTAGCTCTTTTAAGTTGCTATTTTAACAATCCAGACTCCCGTTTGCTTTAGCTGGCAGAGAGAGACAAGGAAACCTTTTCTCCAAAGTCTTTTGGGGAATCACTTCATGCAAATGTCTTAGTCTCAGAAGGAAACTGTCCTGAGGTTAAGACTCTGCCCACTGCTGAGAAAGCAGCATTCAGAGTTGGTGTTTTTCCTTTTGCTTTTCTGTTTCCAAATATGAAAGTCAAGGAGTCAGGAGATCAGTCACAAACCTGCTGCTTCTGATCTCTGAAAAAAAAGTGGGCTAAGAACCCACCCAGATTCACAGTTCTCATCTGTGTACCAAAAGTGTGGGCTTACCCAGTGAAATGTACTTTCTGATGATTTTGGGTGAGTGGAGTTTTAGTGACACCCAAACCATGTATTAAGAGGAAGCTGACCCTGCTCCTTCAAACATGTTGGGTTTGGAGGCCCAGGCCGGGATCTCTCTGGTGAGCTTTGAGAGGTGGGTCAGCGTGAACCTAGGAACCCCACCGCCTGGCTTCCAGGCCCCACTGCATCCTTCAGTTGTGTAACCTTGGGCAAACCACATGGCTTCCTTAAGCCTCAGTGTCTTCATTAACCATGGTGGGATGACAACAAGAGAACCACGTGTCATAAAGAGTAAATGACATATTACTCATAAAATGCGGGGCACATTATGCAACATGTGTTTGTGATTGCTTCCCTTAAATGGACAGGACACTGCTGGATTGGGGCACGGCCACCAGAAGAACTGAGCCAGGATGCCCTCACCTTGGGCCTCCTAGACCCCCTGGAGCTTCCTTTCTCCTCTTCAAAGAGGTCAGAAGAGAAGTGCCCTGGCCATTTTCCCCGGATGGGGTGGCAGGAAGGGTATAGAAATATCCTTGTGACAAACTTCCAGAGATCCAGCTCTTACCCTGCAGTATCCTCCTCTTCTCCATGTAACTGCTCATGGGACATGAGTCGCTATCCCTTTCTGATTTCTGTGTTCTCTTCTGTGAAATCAGTAGGTTAAATTAGATCATCTCTAATCTAATGAATTTCATTCCACCCCACTTTAGCTATTTTGTATTAAATTGAAGCAGGACTTCTCAACCTTGGCATTATTGGTATTACAGGGCAGATAATTTTTTGTTGTCCTGTGTATTGTAGAATGTTTAGTAGCAGCCCTGGCCTCCACCCACAAATGCCAGTAGCATCTCTTCCCCAAGTTGTGACAACCAAAAATGCCCCAGACATTGCCAAACGTCCTGGGGGTAGGGGGAGCACAGTCACCCTGGTTAAAAACCATTGACCTTGAGACGAAGCGAGAGAGTAGCACAGACATATATATACTACCAACTGTAAAATATATAGCCCGTGGGAAGTTGTTGTATAACAAGGGGAGTTCAACTCGAGGATGGAAGATGCCTTAGAGGACTGGGACGGGGAGGGAGGGGGCGACTCGAGGGAAGGTGGGGGGGGAGTCAAGGGAGGGTGGGGGTGGAGTCAAGGGAGGGTGGGGGGGAGTCAAGGGAGGGAGGGAATACGGGGATATGTGTATAAAAACAAATGATTGAATTTGGTGTACCCCCCCCCAAAAAAAAAACATTGACTTAAGAGTACTTAAATGTAATAATGCTGATCACCTTTATCGAGTACTTCTTTATGCCAGCCACAGTGCTGAGGTTTCCATGCTGGAATCTTATTCAGTCCTCACAATATCTTGTGAAGTAGGTATTAATAGCCTCTGCTTTGCAAATGAGGGTGTTGAGCTACCAATAAATGATAAAGCTGGGATTTGAACCAATGTTTTCCCAACATCAGCACCTGTAGTGCTTCATCACCTTATTTAAATATCTTGTGCTTCATCACTTTAAATGTTTAGAAATACAGGGGCAGTCTTTGAAAAGTATGGCTGTAAGGTTTATTTAGTAAGAACACAGAATTTGGAAACAGACCTCATTTAGAATATCAGCTCCAAGCTGATAAGCTGATCATCATCTCCTCACTGAGCTCCATTTCTTCCGTTGTCAAATCAAGGGTAATACCAGCCTTGTACGTTGTTGGAGGAGAGAGACACCTGGCACTCTGGGTCTTTCTCCAGCTAAGTGATACGCTTGACAGCAGTGGAGAACACTGTTGACATTGCTTTCATACCGTTCCTGCAGCCCTGGGTGCGGTGTCAGCTGTCCTGAGGTGGCTGGAAACCTCTCGCTATAGTGTATCACTTCATTTCTGGTCCCACCCTCTCTTGGGTGTCTAAGGCTTTCTTCTGAGCTCCAGACCGACATAGACAGCTGTCTTAGGAAAATCCATACTCATTACAACCAACACTGAAATAGTCATGCTGTGCCTAATCTACTTCTCCATTGTGTCCCCTTCCTCAGTGATCCCAGTCACCTAAGGCAGGACTCTGGGAGTCATTCTTGACTTCTCCCAACTCCTCACTCCCCATAGCCAAGCAGGAACCAGGCATTGTCCATCATACCTGCTGAGACCTGCCTGCATTTATCTGCATCTCTCATCCTCTCTGCCTTTCCCTCAGCCAGGTCACCATACCTCGCATCTGGGTGCTGAAAGTGCTTTCAAACTAGTCTTGCTGCCTCCACACTTGCCTTCACAATCCATCCCAAAAGGGTAGCCAGAATAATCCTTTTAGGCTGTGCATCTGACCAAGTCTCCGCCTCTTTATTCTCAGGATAAAGCCCAGTTCCTTAACTGGCCCTGGAGCTCCTCTCATTCTGGCTCCATCCTCACCTTTGGCCTCTCTCCCCATCTTTTTCTCAGTTTCAGCCATATGGAACCACTCACAATTTCTCAGAAGGGCCATGCTCTCCCTTCTCTTTAGCTATCTGCATATGTTTTCGCCTAGTAGAGAACACTTCCCTGCCACTTTTGCTCTGGCCTAGATAACTCCATCAAGCCTCAGCTTCGAGCTCATGTCCCCTTGGGAGCCTTCTCTGATCCCTCAACCTGGTCAAGCACCTTCTTGGGCTTCCCCACGAAGGCAGTTTCTATGCTGTACTGTCACCATTTTTGGACAGGTCTGTCTCCCTCTACTAAACTGCGATTTTTTCTGGGTGGCCAGTATGCCTTCTTCTGTAATCCCCAGTATCCAGCACAGACTTTGTTATCATAAATATTTGTAGCACAAATGAATGGTACTCAGTGTTGCATAAGTTAAAGAGTGGCTGTCAGAGAAGGGAGGAACCCAAGGAGGTGAGTTAATTGAAACTAACAAATAGAAACTGGTCCTGAAACTGGCTCAGAGACCCCTCTCTCCATCTTGAAATCTCCAGGAATTCAACATGAAGAGTATCCTATTTGGTGGAAATGTGACTTAGGTAACTTTATCTTTGACATTAAGATAGATGAGGAACCATCTTCATACCTGACAAGGAGCTTCTGTTCCTTTTTGTGGTGTAAATATCAGATGGAGAGAGTCAAAGAACCAGGAGCTACATGACGCAGGATTCACTTTCAGCTTAGCTGTCAGAGAATTTTGTGAATGGGTCTTTCGGATGCTGTAACTTGAAACACTAGATGAGCTTTTGGTATGCCTTGGAGCAGCATTTCTCAACATTATTGACATTTTGGGCCAGATAATTCTTTGTTGTGGGGGCTACTCTGTACATTGTAGGATCTTTTGCAGCATCCCTTGCTTCTACTCACTAGATGCTAGTAGTTCTTTGTGTCACAGTGACAACCAAAAGTGTCTCCACACATTGCCAGATGTCCCCTGTTTGAAACAAAATTGGCCCTGGTTGAGAATCCTGGCCCAAGAGGAGTTAGAATTGGAGTCTGTGTGATGGAGTCAAGGGAGCACTGTCTGAGAGTTGGGTTAAAGTTCATTGCCAACTTTGCCATTTATAGAAGATGCTTTTTATAAGTTCTATATGAATCCAAGAGTAGGATGTCTGACTTTGAGGAAATCAGCTGGACTTCTGCGGATTACAGCCTCCTCATCTGAAGTGAGAGAATAATGTAAGTCCACAATGTTTTGGATCCTTCCAAGTTCAGTTTTGGTCTTAGGAGTGATCAGGGAGATGGAGTGAGCTCAGAACTGGGAATGAGAATCTATGGCCTGGCAGCTACAATCAGCTGATGAGATTCAGGCCTCTGCTCGCTCAAGATGGCCTGTCCCCACAGGCCCACTCAGCTGTCTCCCTAGAGCTTCTGAAGATATCCCACGAAGGACTGTCTCAGTCAGTCATTTTCAGCTGTTCTCCCTCCCCAGCAGCTAAGACTGTAGAGCTGGAAAGTGCTTTGGAATGTTTGCTCTGAGCCCTTTGTTAAAGAGGGGGAAACTGAAAATCAGAAGAGGGAAGAGACTTAGCTGAGGTCACACAGTGAGACCTCTTATTGACCAAATTTCTTTCTTTCTTTTCTTTCTTTCTTTCCCTTTCCTTCCTTCCTTCTTTCTTTCTTTCTTTCTTTTTCTTTCTTTCTTTCTTTCTTTCTTTCTTTCTTTCTTTCTTTCTTTCTTTCTTTCTTTCTTTCTTTCTTCCTTCCTTCCTTCCTTCCTTCCTTCCTTCCTTCTTTCTTTCTTTCTTTCTTCCTTCTTTCCTTCTTTCCTTCTTTCTCTCTTTCTCTCTTTCTCTCTTTCTTTTTTCAGCTGCTTTGTTGAGGTAAGATGACGTAAAAAGGTGTACATATTTAATGTGTATAACTCCATGGGTTGGGGGATAAAGTGTACACCTATGAAACCATCACCACCATCAAGGCATAGGCACATCCATCACCTCCCAAAGTTTACTCCTGCCCCCTTTATTATGATCATTACTATTATTAATTTTTTGGTGGTAAAAACACTTAAGATCCACCCTCTTGGCAGATTTTAAATACACAGTACCACAATGGTAGCCATAAGCTCTGCTGTATAGTAAAGCTCTGAAACTTACTCATCAGTGTCCGTTATGACCCGAGTTTCTTTCTCCCACTTTGTGCTGTCTAACTCTAGGAGCCTACCTGTGTCTGTTCAGCTCTTCGTGAGAGTCTTTATTTCATTGAAACTTAACATGTCTTTGGTTTTACACTCCATATATCCTGATTTCTGCTTGGTGATAGCCATCTAATGCAAACATGAGGCCATAACACTTTAGCAAGAAATAATGTGTTCATCTCCCAGCAGAAACATTTGGCTTTTAATTGAGCTTTAACCCAATAAAATGAAACTAATAGTAGGAATTTGAGGCACTGGGCTAGGTTTAGAAAGAGTTTTGGACGAGTTAGATCCTTTTGGGAAATTCCCCATCTTTGGAGGTCACACAGTCTACCCTTGTATATAGAGTTGCACCCTGGGGTTGTTTCCCATCATGTGATTTAGAGGAAAGAACCTGGACTGTGGACATAGGTTCATATTCCAGCTCCACCTCTTCATAGCTGTGTGAATTTACCACAAGGATAACACCATTTTTGAATGGTATGTGTGGGCTGGTCATGTTACATATATTATCTTATTAATTCTTGTGACAGCTGTGGCAGAAGGGTTCACAGTTAATGGATGAGAAAACTGAATCTCAGAGAGTTTAAGATACAAAGTTACACACATGGAAAGATGCTCAACATCACTATAATCATTAGAGAAATGCAAGTCAAAGCTGTAATGAGGTATCACCACACACCAGTCAGAATGGCCATCATCAAAAAATCTAGAAACAATAAATGCTGGAGAGGGTGCAGAGAAAAGGGACCCCTCCTGCACTGTTGGTGGGAATGTCAACTGGTGCAGCCACTATGGAAAACAGTTTGGAGGTTCCTTAAGAAACTAAAAATGGAACTACCATATGATCCATCAATCCCACTACTGGGCACATACCCAGAGAAAACCATAATCCAAAAAGAAACATGTACCACAATGTTCACTGAGGCACTATTTACAATAGCCAGGACATGGAAGCAACCTAAATGCCCATCAACAGATGAATGGATAAAGAAGATGTGGCACATATATACAATGGAATATTAGTCAGCCATAAAAAGGAATGAAATTGAGTTATTTGTAGTGAGGTGGATGGAACTAGAGTCTGTCATACAGAACGAAGTAAGCCAGAAAGAGAAAAACAAATACCGTATGCTAACTCATATATGTGAAATCTAAAGAAAAGGTACTGATGAACCCAGTGACAGGGCAAGAATAAAGATGCAGATGTAGAGAACGGACTTGAGGACATGGGGTGGGGGGGATGAAGGGGAAGCTGGGACGAAGTGAGAGGGTAGCATTGACATATATACACTACTAAATGTAAAATAGATGGCTAGTGGAAAGTTGCTGCATAACACAGGGAGATCAGCTCGATGATGGGTGATGACTTAGAGCGCTGGAATAGGGAGGGTGGGAGGGAGTCGCAGGAGGGAGGGGATATGGGGATATATGTATAAATACAGCTGATTCACTTTGGTGTACCTCAGAAACTGGCACCAGTGTAAAACAATTATATTCCAATAAAGAGCTTGAAAAAAGATACAAAGTTACATTGACTAGAAAAGTTAGATATGGTGGAGTGAAGGGTTTAACCCAAGGCAATCTGGCTCCAAATTATAAGTAACCAAACTGAGATTAGAAACAAATGATTAGGCATAACATAACTTCCTGGAACTTCACTTTCTTAACATGTTAAATTGGGATGATAATACCTCCCTAGAAGTATTGCTGGGAGGATTAAATAAAATGATGCCTGTATAGCACCTGGTACCCACTGAATGCTTGATGGATGGTTAGTCTTCTCTTTGACTCATGTTAGTTTAATGTCAGTTGCGATTTATTAAGTGCTAACTTGGTGTGGGCAAAGTGCTAAGTAAGTTCACAGATGTAATTTCACTAAATTGTGCAAAAAACTATATGAAGGAGGTCAGTATTATTTCCCCATATTGAACTGTCCCCCACTGAACAAATTGAGGCACAGAGACATGAAGGAAACTGCAGAGTCTAACAGTGAGGAAAGGGCAGAGTCAAGATTTGTATTCATGCCTGGCTGACTCTAAAGCAGTGCTCTTGCCCCCTCAGCTATGCTCACCCCTCTAACTTCTCAAAGCCACAAATGAGCTTCAGAAAATTTCAGATGCTCCAAGCCATCCCATTGGCATGCTTTTTACCTTATAAGACTACAATAAAACAAAAATTTCATCTTAATTAGTAGATCTCTTACTGTTGGTGCCTTGAGGACCATGTGAGTTCTATTAATCCTTGAGGATACTGGAGTCAGTTCTTGCTTATCTTTGGTGAATTTCTAATTCAGACTCATGTCCATCCCTCTTCCATCCTGCCCAATGTGGCCTTAGGGACTTTAGACTAATCTTCAGACAAACTGCAGTGAGATCTAATTATAGCTGTTTATGGTCTGCACCCAGATCACCCAGCCAGCCTCATTTACCAACACACTTCTGGAACCCCCTTGCGAATCACAGCTTCCTCTGCTCCCTTTAACCTGTCAGGTCCCTGTTCCTCTGCTTGGTACAAACCTGTCTTCATCTGATTCAAATTTCTTCTCTCCAAACCCATGTCTGCAACTGTGAAAAAGTTGGATAGGGTCAGAGTCACATTTTTTTTCAGACCAAGATAATGAGACTGGAAGCCAATTTTCTCTTTGTTCTTTAAATGTAAGAGCTCTCTATGGTGCCAAACCCTGTAGACCCTAATAAGCGCCCAGTGATAAAAGAGGAAACTTCATATGGCGCACAAGCAAGGGCTATGGAGGCAGACAGACCTGAGTGTGAATCCCAGCACTTCTTAGCTCTCTGGTCTGAAACAAGTTATACTGAACCTCTCTGTGCCTCAGTTTTCTTTCCGGTAAAGTAGGGACAGCAATGTGGTTGTTGTAAAGATCCTAAAAGGCCACAACTATAAAAGCACTTAGCACTGCTGAATTTGATCTGAGCAGATGTTTGCTAAATCATAGTGGGACTGTAAGTTGCTCTTCTCTGATCTGATGTCGTGGCATGTTCACTGAACACTTTCTACCTTGGTTGTGATAAACTGGTTGTGTATATATGTTCTCCTACTACTCTGAGCTCCTTGAAGAGAGGCCTCATAACAGACTTGACTTTGAGCTCCTGGTCCACCTGGGCCATGCCTTGTATAGAGATGGTTAATAAATAGTTGCTGAATTAAGAAACAGAATGGGAGAAAGAGAAATTTACTCCAAAGAGAAATTTGTGATAATCAGCTTCTGAAGTTTGGCAACAAGTCTCTCTCAGTCACAGCTATGTCCTCATCACTTGGCACAGTGACAGGTGATAGCCAGTGTTTAACAAATGCCACTTAATAGATGAATATGGGGTCCAGGAATACTTAACTTATCAGAGTCCATAGTGCTCACTGGACTGATGTCTACCTAGACTCAGAAGGAGAAACTGAGGCCCAGGGAGGGGAAAGACTGCCCAGTTTCACACAGGGACTCAGCAACAGGTATTTTAGATTACCTGGTACATAAGATTATTTATAACCTGGTACAACCATAGCTGTTGGTTGACAAAGACTGACTCTGTGTGGCCAGTTAGAACTGAATCTATGAGGGTGAGTCAAAAATTATCCACACTCCGGTTATATTAAAATTTCTGTTGGCTGCTCTGTTTTATCAGCGCTTTCCGTTCAAGGCTACTGTCTCCCCAGTAACTGCTGTGCAGATATGAACGTGTTACATCGGTTTGTCTGTAACTGCGGTGCAAGCAAAAATGGACGCCCCACTTGTGATTTGCACGGAAGAAGAGCAGCGTGCCACAATTCGTTTTTTTGTGGTCTGAGGGTGTACCTGGTGCCATTATTTATCAAAGACTTTGTACGCAGTTTGTAAAAAGTGTTTTGTCACGAAGAAGTGTGTGTGAATGGATAGAGAAGTTCAAAGAAGGTCGCACAAGCATTAGCCATCAGGAAGAAGCCAGACGTCCGTCTGTGTCCACGGCTGATGACAACATTGAGCATACACTTGAAATGATTCTATTGAATAGACAAGTGACAGTGGATTATGTGGCAAATCATTTGCAAATCAGCCATAGCTCTGCCTATGAAATAATCCATGACAGACTTAGGTTTCGAAAAGTTTGTGTGAGATGGGTACAGAAACAACTCATGGAAGAGCATAAACAGAAGCGTTTGGATATCTGCAAACAAAATTTGAACCAATACTCTAAGGAAGGTGAAAGTTTCTTAAAGAGAATCATTACTGGTGATAAGACATGGGTTCATCACTACGCGCCTGAGAGTAAATGGCAGAGTATGGAATGGAAACATCCTCAATCACTGACCAAGAAAAAGTTCAAAAGTCAACCATCAGCTGGAAAATTGATGCTTACAGTTTTCTGGGATTCTCAAGGGCCAGTATTGGAACATTATCAGGAAAGACTTTCAACAAGGAACAGTGCTTGTTACAGTGAGGTGCTTATTGAAGAGCTGAAGCCTAAACTTCAGATTAAATGCAGAGGACTGCTATCCAAGGGCGTTGTAATCTTGCATGACAGTGCACATCTGCACACTTCTGCCCACATGGTCGACCCTCTGCAAAAACTTCATTTTGAGGTGTTAAAGCATCCTCCCTATAGTCCTGACCTTGCTCCATCAGACTTTCACCTGTTTGGTCTCCTGAAAGCAGCCCTATGAGGACAGAGATTCATTTCTGATGAAGAAGTGAAGACAGCGGTGCATTTGTGGCTTATAGCTCAGCCTAAAACATTTTTTAATGAGGGAATATGAAAGCTTGTTGACAGATGGACAAAGTGTATTGAAAAGCAAGGGGATTGTGTTGGAAAATGATGTATTCGTCTTTTCTAAAAGTTAATTACAATAAGTTCTACAGCCAGAGTGCAGATAATTTTTGATTCACCCTTGTAGCTTAATTCTCATGCCCTTCAGTGATTGGCAGGAGTTGAACCAACTAGAGGATAAAAGGGACTAGAGCATTCAAGGGGTTCTTTTGGGGCTGTGATTCAGTGTATTCCTAAATCAAACTAAGTCTTTGTTATTTTTATATTGTGTGCCTTGAATTTTACCACATGGAGTTCTACAACCAGATTCTGCCTCTCCCCACACCCCCCCCCAGCCCCCCGCCGCCAAGTTGTGCTAAACCATCTAGTTATGCTTGTTAGAGGCATTCTCCTTGGGAACCAGAGTCTTGCCTTACAAAGCACCAGGGTATGTTGTGTAACCCAACACAATAGAGTCAAATTCTCTTTTGGTTTTCTGATTCTAAAATCATTTTGTTTCCTTTTCTTTGTGGCTTTTTTGTAAAATAAATCTTTCCTGTGATTCAGATGAGTCCATAAAAATTATGTAAGAAACTAGAATGTAAGCTTCATGAGGGCAGAAACTTTGTTTTGTTGCTACTGTGTCCCCAGTACCTAAAATAGTGGCCCTAATATTGGTAGGAGTTGAAAGAAAAAGAAAGGAAGAAAATGAATGAATGAGTGAATGAATCCACTGTTCCTTGAGGATGGAAAAGAACCTTAAAGACTGGTGCTGGGAGATCCTGAAGACGTCTGTACTTTTGCTTATAACCAACTGTGCAACCTTGGACAAGTACCCTACCCTGTCTGGATTGCTGGTTGGTCTGTAAAATGAAGTGGGTGAGATGAGTGGATGTAAAGAGGATTGAGTTCAGTAATGGATAAGAAAGTATTTTAGGAAAAATACTTTGTTTTCATCATTTTACTTTCTTTAAAATTTCTCTATGGGAGAATCTCTGGATATATTTATTTTTGGACTGTTGTGGATGACCAGGTTTATACTAGAGTGGATTGTGAAGACATTGCTGGATGGTTTATGACAAGTGGGTTATAATCAGATCACATATGTGTAAGTGGCAAAGATTGAGGTGTTTTCTGGAAGTGTGTGCCGGGGATAGTGTTGTGTGCCTCCCTGATGGGTTATGCTCTGAACTGCATCCAGAAACCATCGAGGAAGATGGAAAGGCAGAGAGAGCAGCACAGATGTTCATTGCACTTCTTTGGAAGAGCCTATCAGTAAAACTTAAAGTTGAAACTTCAGGTTGTTCAGGTCAGATTTGTATCCACAAAAGAGTGGAAAGAAAAATGAGGAAAGGTGAAAAATACAGGAGCTGAGAGACTGAGAGGAAAGCAAGTGAGAAAATAAGATTATCAAGTCTTGGTTCACACTTGATCTCTTCTAGTTGTATAACCTTGGACAACACTTTTTGAGAAGAACCAAGTGTTGTTTCAGACCTTCTGAGGGATAGAGATGAATGTGACTCAGTCTCAGCCCTCACAGCCCTGGGAGATGCAAGCAGGTAAGGCAAAGATGAGTGATGACTGCATAGCTAGAGGACATATAAGATTCTGTGGGAATAGGAAAGCGGGAGGAGATTCAACCTGCTCGAGTGGTTCTGGAAAGGTATTAAAGAGGAGGAGGTGTTGAGATAGGCATTAAGGAAAGAAGAGACCTTTACCAGGGGGAGTAGGGGTGATGATGGGCCAGTGGCACTGCTCTCAAAGGAGAGAATAACTTGCATAAAGCATGGAGGCAGGAGGTAGCATGGTGTCTTTGGGTAATCGATTGTGATTGGGTACAGCTCCAGTATAGGCTATGCGGAGAGGAAAACAGGGAAGAAGGGAGGGCACAGGTTATGAAGATCCAGTGAAACCTGGCTCATTGGGACTTTTGTACCTGTGGACAGTGATACGCTATGGAAAAATTGTAGGCAGAAGAGGAACATGGTCACATTTGTATTTCAAAATGATCATTCTACTGCTGTGTGGGGGATGAGTTGGAGTGAGAGAGGCTGGCAGGAGGGCCACCAGTGGAAGCCTGTGGCACTTGACCAGGTGAGAGATGATTAAGGCAGGGGCCAGGGATATGGGAGGGGGTCCTCAGATTCCCCATCTATAAGGTTAAATAAAGTTAAATACTTCTGAACCCAAGTTGCTGTGATGGCCTCAAAGACAAAAATAAAGTGTAACTATGGCTGGGATTGGAGATACCCTGGGAAATGAGTGTCCTTAGGAGGAATATCATTTTGTAGACTCCCCATAATTCTATTGGTGGAGTGTACTGGGGGGAGGGAGTGTTTCAGTTTTCATAATAGCTCTGCTAAAGGGTGAAGAAACTATGTTGTGAAACTTGAAGGATGGGAGCTGAGGCTGGGTATATTTGAATGATTGTAGGCAAGTCTAAGGTTTGGAAGAATCTTGAGAAGCCAACTTGTTGAGTGCTCTCAACACCTCTCTGACATGCCTACTCCTGAAGACATTGCCCCATCTCTTCTTGGTCCTTCCTGTAATGAGAAGACATTTACCTCCTGAATTGCCTGTTCCATTGCTGAAAAATCTCAGCACTGTACATCAATCCATCTATCCCATCTCTACCCCGCCTTGGCCAGAGAATGGAGTGTTTTTGAAAGAGCCTGTCTTAAGAATCCTTGCACAAAAATGCCTGATTAACGAAGGCATTACAAAAGCAAGCCGTTGCCTTGATTGAGATTGATTTTCATTTTTTTCTCATTTGAGACCCAGCAGTACTTCCAGCTTCATGTCAGACAGAGACAGAAACATGGTTGAGCTGAAGAAGGATTTTTGTCAAAATAGAGCTCTGCATGTCAGGTAATTCTAATGCCAGCTGTAGCTGAGGTGGTTCCATCTGTGATAAAGAAGGGATACACATGGGTGAGGAAGGCCACAGGGTACAAGCTGAGAAAGCTGGAATTCATTCTTGGTATTGGGGGTGGTACAAAAGCTTTGTCCTAGGGTGAACATGGGAGCTGTTAAGAAATAAGGAAGAACCTCCTGCAGTGAGTGTGACTAGAGGGTGGGAAAAACATTGAGGCAACGAATCCAAATGCAATGGACTGCTTACTGCCCTCTCTCACCCCCACTTCCCTTATCTTCCTCCTACTCCCAACCTCTTCTTCCTGGTTTCTTCCATTGTCCCCTGTCTAAATTACCCTCTGTCTGCTTCTTCCTTCCTTTCCCACCCAGCTCTTCCTCACTCCAGGTTTCTGTCTCATTCCTCACATAGAGGCTATGCTTTATGTGTTTACGATGCTTCACAGTTCACAGAGTCGATTGGAATACATGATTTCATCAACCTCACAGCCACACTTATTGGAAGGTGCTGTCCCCATTCTGCAGATGATGAAAATGAGGCTATGGGAGCTGAAGTCACTTGCCTAAAGACGCATAGCCACGTGGTGGCCAGAGGCAGGTGATGACCCATGCTCTTTTCTCCAGACATTACTGCATCATCCCAACTTTATAGATTGTTTCTGGTTTTCCAGTGTGCTGACTTACGCTGGGTTTTCCCTGAACATAAGAAACCAAATAATCTCCTCATTTAAAGACCCCAAAGGATGACTGCTTTCTTCTGGAGGGATTTTTAAAGCAGATCAAAGGAGAATTTGTCTCCCTGAAAGTTGTCTTGATTTCTGGGGAAATCTCATTGGTCATTGGAGTCTTTTAATGTCCAGGCCCACTGCATTTGCCCAAACTCCATTCTGATGAGACTGACATTAGAGGCAGAAGTCAGCTAGAATCAATGTTGTGCTGGAGCCAGTTCACACTGGCCTGCTTATTAAATTTTCAGGAATTTTGCAAGCTGGTCATGAAACAGCCATTGTTGAAAATTATGTAAATTTATAATCAAATGAATTATAGTGAAAATAAAAGTAAGGGAATATTCGAGACATCACTTCTTAATTATTTTACTACATTTTACTATTACTATGATTATTTTACTCTTGAGGTTATTTATGTTTATTGTATCCAAATGGTGAAAATATGATGTAATGATATGTATTACTCATCTCTTACCAACTCTATATTCCATATTATCACCTTGACAGCTTGAAATTGGCTATGTGGGTGATATTTACACCATGGAAATTGGCAAAAGCTATAAATCAAGGCCTTTTTTCTCCCTCAGAGAACCAGCTATTAAACATGTACTAACTAGCCCAGCACTGGCTAAAATAGGTGAAAGTTTGTGGTAAGTGGACCTCTAGAGTCCTGAATGTCCAGCTTGGTCTTTCTTCCTGACAGCAGGAGCTTGGGCAGAAGGGTAATGATGTCTAGAGAGGAATGGAGAAGAATGGAGGAAATAGACATTAGGAGGTCACTCACTGTTTGCCCTTCCTTCCTCCACCTTGCTGGTGATAATAACACCAGGTACATAACATTTAACACCTGCTATGGGCCGGGTACTCTGTTAGCTATTTGACACAACCTAGTCTGTTTAATTCCCACAAAGGCCATATGAGGTCAATAATTACTGTTCCCATTTTAGTGATGGGAAGTTCAGGGAAGTGGATTAACTTGCCCAGATTTACCCAGAGAGAGAGAGGTAGGGCCAGGCTTTGAGGCCAGGTTGGTCTGATCCCAAATCAGTGCTTTTTTGTGAAATGCTGGAGGAAGGGAAGTCATCAACACCCTATGGACCACCCTGTGCATCTGTTCTTGCCTCCAGAAGGTCTTGTGTTGCCATGGAGCAATGATATGTCAGGTGTCTTTCATTAAAATTAATCACTAATTCCAAGTAGAAACCAAATTGGAGGCATCTATTCATTTATCCAAACAATTTTTTGAGTACATATTGTGTGCCAGGCACTATCTTAGGTGCTTGGGAGCCAGCAGTGGACAAGACAGACAAGATCTCTGCTTTTGAGGCGCTTATGGACCAGCGAAGAGTCAACTTTAGGTCTGTTGACCCACAGGTCTTACTCTGAGGTTATTATGTTTGAAAAACTGGGCAACAATCATGTGCTCTCCTGCCATCACCAGGCCTTGCCTAGGTCTGGCAATATCTGCTTTTGGGATTAGCAGAACTCCCTCTCTCCCCTTTCAAAAGAAGCTTGGCTACCAGTTGTCAGATTTGGTACTGTTGCAGAATAGGAAAAGTGGCCCTGGACACTGTCCTCAGATTGTTTCCCCTTCTGGGGTGAGGGGATCAGAGAGAGATGTGTACATGGTTTCCTCAAATTGTGGTTTCCTGTTTGGGTTTGTGGTTTAAATCCCTATATTTGGCAGTTACTTCAGCTATAGACCAGCCAGTCACACAGGTGAGCCAGTTCTACACTCCATGGGACAGAATTTGGTGTTAGAGGGGAGATGTTTGATTTATTATTGTTTCATCCCTCTTTTGGGGGAGGAGAAACAAAGCTAGTTGTTGGGGGAATTTTGTTTTCTTCTTCATGGGCAAGGTGAGACCATTCTAGAATGCTTTACTGCAGCCGCTTTGAAGTGGCTAATGGGGATATTTCCTGAAACCTATATTTTGGCTGGGAGATATACAGTAGAATTCTTTTGGTAGGTAGAAGGGATGCAATCATTTTGATCTATGTGATGTTGACTTCCTTAGGCTAGCTGGAGTCATTTCCCCTGTCGTGATGGTGGTAGAAACATCTTGAAAAGCCTAGAAACCTATGGAGGAAAGTCCCTCAGGAAGCTTGATTGTTGAACGTGTCTGACCACAGCCTTATCCAACTGTGATTGGTTTTCAGGTATCAGAAGATTTGGACTTTCCATGGCTGCATCATCTTCCCCTCTTGCCGTTTGTAGAGAGGTGAGTATTGATTCTTCTTGAAAAATATACCCATAAGATGGCATTCATTCCAATGGAATGATGAGAGTGGCACACTGGTACTAGGAAATGTCAAGCCGGGAGTCTAGAAATGAAAGAGAGGAAAGCACCCTGCAGAGCTGGTGAGGTGTGAGCTCGGAGAGTCCCAGCCTGGCAGGGAGGGGCTGCAAGAAGCAGGTGCGGTCTGAGCCAGACTGGTCTTCCTCCTCAGGCTGCCTTTCTCTCCCTTCTATCAAGGACATGGGCTAAATCCTCTTTGATAGGTCCCCACCCCCACTCCAACGGGGTCCTATTTTAGTAATCCAGGCAAAGGGGATTGTTTCCCTATGCTGGAATCACACACACAGGGAGGGGCAGTGTGTCTGTCCTCCAGAGTTCTTGACCAATTCATTGCTTTTGACTGCTTCCACCCCTTCTCCTTTGAAATCCCTGCCCAGAAGCAGCTCTCAACTCTTCCCTATCAGGGACAGTTTTATTATTCTGTAATTCTGGTGCCCAGCAAAACTCTATTTTTTTTAAACTCTATGTTTTGAAAGATGTTTTCTACTAGTAATTTATTTCCCTAGTTTATAAGAATCAAAGACCTAGGAAGGGATGATTAGAGCTTCAGAACTGCCTGAGATAATCACAGAGTCCAATAACTGAAAGATCTTAGACGTCTCCTTTTGCATAAGCTGCTGTTATTTAGGCAAACATAATAACAACATAATATACACATCAAAGAATTGTTGAGTGGATTTTATTTTTATTTATTTATTGGATTTATTTTTTTATTGGCTATGTTGGGTCTTCGTTGCTGCACACGGGCTTTCTCTAGTTGCTGAGAGTAGGGGTTACTCTTCATTGTGGTGCATGGGCTTCTCGTGGTGGCTTCTCTTGTTGTGGAGCATGGGCTCTAGGTGTGTGGGTTTCAGTAGTTGCAGCACACAGGCTCAATAATTGTGGCTCACGGGCTCTAGAGCACAGGCTCAATTGTTGTGGCGCACAGGCTTAGTTGCTCCGCAGCATGTAGGATCTTCCTGGGGCAGGCCTCGAACCTGTGTCCCCCACATTGGCAGGCAGATTCTTAACCACTGCGCCACCTAGGAAGTCCCATGTTGAGTGCATTTTAAATGACAAGAATATAAAACACTTAGCATTGAGCCTGGACTTGCTGTGGTCTCCCTGATTATCTCATGTGTGACAGATTAGAAGAACAATGTTCAAGAAAAGTCTGCTTCATGCCCAACCCTAAACTTGGCTTTGGAGACACAGTGATAAGCATCCCTGTTCACAGCCTCTCTGTTCTCTTGGAGTTTTGAGTTGAACAGGAAAGAAAATCAAACCAGAATAAAACCAGTGTGTAAGAGAGCCTGTCTCATCAGCTCCATGTGGTTCAGTTGTCCCACCTTGTGGAGAGTTCTGTTTCTACCATCTTAACTCTTGCCTCAGTGGAAGCCTTTCCAAAGCCTCTTTTTCTCACTGTGACTTATCTCTTGAGCATTTCATGTTTTCAGCTTTCTAGTAAACATTTCCTTGGTTTTACCACCATGACTTTAAACTCACTGTGTCTAGAAGCAAGTTTATCCTCTTCTTTTTCCTGTCTTGAATTCCCTCTGAATAGCACTGAAGTTTCCTTGATTAGCTGTTTAGCAGGGCTATCTGGGTCATCCAGTGCTTTTATCCCCTTTTTTCCATTGTCCTGACATTCCTTCTGGAAGGCACTGATGTTCCCTCATTTAGCTGATTAGCTGGGCTGGCTATCTGGGTCATCCTTAGTCTTGTCCCATCTGTCCTGTTTATCTCCAGGGCTTGCAGGATTCCAAGCCATTATCCCAGCCTTCCTGTATATTATCAATACAGTTATCTCTCTGCCTCTAATCCTTCATGCATATCCACCTCTAATAGATTAATTTTCCCCAGACATGACTTCATAATATGACTTGACAGCCACCATTTATTGAGCACCTATTTTATGCCAGGTTCTATGCTAAGCATTTTACAGTCATTGTCTTTTAAAATCCTCTCAACAACTCTTTGAGGTTTATATTATTATGTTTACCTAAATAACAGAAGCTTATAGCAAGTGAGATGCCCAAGATCTTATTGTTATTAAGTGACCAGATTTAGATGTAGTGTTTTCTCTGATCCCAAAGGCCACGTTATCCTAAATGATCTGTGGACTTTTTAAAAAAATGTTGTCAGCTAAAAAATATTCGGTGGCTCCCACTACCCAAAAAGTAATGTCCAAATAGCCAGTCAGGCTCTCTTGTTGCACATTCTCTTTCACCATTATTCTAGTGTGAACTTACTCTTGGGCCAGGCCAGGATCCTGAATTCCCCTTCAATGCTTGGTTCATTCTGGCCTTTCTATTTTTGGTCATGCTGAGAGCTATCTGAAAAGTCAAGAGACTGATAAAGGAACCTGATTTAAGTACCGTTTAGAGAACAAGAGAAATTACTCAACTGTACTTGAATTGGAACAGGAAAAAAATGTAAGTTTAGTGAAAATGACAAGTCTTATGAAATGAATTTGCATCCCATGCTGTTGACTTATGGCAACATGAGGTCACTTTCTTTTTTTTTTTTTTTTTTAATTTTTATTTTTTATTTTTTTTATTTTTTTTGGGGTACACCAGGTTCAATCAGGTCACTTTCTTTTGATGTTCATGAACTAATAAGACACTTGATGAATTCCGTGAATGAATGAATGAATTTCAGAGCTGTGAATGAGAAAGCAAAAAGGCAAGACAGGAAAGATGGAGATCTTTGTATTTGGGGAGAACAAATGATGTAGGCAGGTTTTATAAGGTGAGGGCTTATAGTTTAAGCAAAGATTAAAAAGCAAAAATACAGAATTTATATGTTATATTGATTGTAAAAATTTAACAACTTAGAATTTGTAGTGCCAAAAATATATTGTAATACATTTGTGCTATTCATAGGATGAAACAGACTTCATAAAAAGTATTACTCTGTATGTCCAAATAGTATACAACCTGATGTAGTCACTTAGAATGATAGGCAAAGGAATATAACCCAGATTCAGTAATTTTCCTTGGCTTCTGCCTTCCCAAATGTAAGTGATGGGTGAAAGTTAAACAGATGGCCTCATAAAATGATAGAATTAAAGTGGTTATGTTTTGAGTATCACAAATATACACTAGAAGACAAGTAAAAACAAAATTTTCCAGTGTTCTGAAAATGTGAATTGTTGCTTTGGATTGCATTTGAGGTGTGAATATGATTTGTGGGTCAGCTTATGGTACTGAAGCAGAAGAATAGACGATACACTTGAAAAACTGGGTTAGATGATTCAAAAAATGGCTCTAATGATGAGAAAGACAATGATGTTGAAGATGCACATGAAGACTTTGAATAAAGTTATTACAGTACACCCACGAGTGGGAGAAAGCAGTATATTTCCACGTTAATATAATTTTATGTTGTCTTAGATGTGGTTCTATAACCTAATTGCTGTATTAAATATCATGAATAGAAATGTAACTATTCCTTGCATATCCCTAAAAGGTTATATATTCAGCTTGATCACAAATCTTTTTTTATTGATATTTTGTCAGGGGTAGTAAGGCTTCTCCTTATTGTGGGGTTGCTTTATATTTGGTCATATATGGCACTCGTTAAGCTCCCTGGGAAGCATGGCTTTTGGTTACTGGCTCAAGTTAAAGGCTGCATAATGAATGCCTTCTTTAATCCTGACAATACTGGTCTGTGATATACAACCATAATTGAAATTAAGGTCAAAACATCTTCATGAATCTGAGACCTGCCATGTATCTGAGGTCCTGCATGTTGGGACTTTGACGTGATTTTTCTGAGAGAAGAGAAACCATAGGAAAGCCTTAGAGGAGATCACAGGGGTCTTCAACTATTTAAAGTTCTAGATCATTTTTTTCCTCTCAGGCCTAAAATATCCAAGAAACTCTCCTTCTCATATCATGTTTCTAGGAATCCAGCTCCTTAGTCCTACCTCCTGCTATCCCAGGCTTTCTCAACAGGGAGCCTCATCTGTGCCACAGAACACAGAAAATGATTTGGGCAACAATTTCCTCATTTCTTCCAAGGGTGGTTTGTAATTAGTACCATTCTGGATGCATAGGAGAGAAGCAAATGAATACCTTAGGGCCTCTGTTCTATCTCTTGGGTTTTCTTTCCCAGGATTCCTAGGTATGAAGACCCATCTCCTCATTAGATGAGAGAAACTTTTGTCACTGCACCTACTATGGGCTAGGCCTGTGTGGGACATTTCGCGTACTTCTCATTTACTCTTTCCAACAAGGCCATGGCCTGTGTACCATTATTTGCATTTTATGGCTAAGGATATTGGAGCTCAGAGAAGTTAATTACTTGGTAATGGTGATGGTTCGTTAGAAAACTAGAATTTGATCCTAGGTTCCCTAGACTCCAAAGACCTTGCTTTCAGCTCCTGCTCTCCCTTGCCTGTAGCTTGGGATGAATTTTCCCTTTTGATGATGACAAATTTAATAAAGTTTATAAGAATCATAAGCAAAACTCTCAGTCTATTGTTTGGCCTTTGTTTCCTTTCTCATATGTCTTATCTGAGTCCATTCTTACCTGAGTCTGTCTAGATGTTGCCTGAAAATTTGACTTAAGTTGATACTTAGGGTAGGGTAGGGTATCTACCATAAGCTGGGTGCTGTGCTGGCTAGCACTGTATAAGAAGAACTAGAAACTAGCCCCAGAATTCCTCCTGGGGAAAAAGTACTTTATTTACTAAGCAGCACCTGGGGTTGTGAGTAAGCCCTCCCCAAGGGGTCTGGTTAGAGATAAGGAAACAGAAGGAGCTGAAGGAGTCAGGGTAACAGATCAGCAGGAATTTGGGTATGGAGGGTGAGGAGAGAAGAGAGGCATGAGGGCTGATGTTGGTGGGGAAGCAGCAGCTGAGGAACTTTTTGAAGACCAGGGTTATTGTAATGCAATACCATCTTCACTCCTGTAACCTCTGTAAACCTCTTGTAATGTCTGCTGCATGTGTCAAGGTCCTGTGAGCTCATGTACTGCAAATAAAGAAATAAGTCAAATTCCAGATCTGCATCAACTTTTAAAGAAGTGAGGGAGTGCCTACAACAAGCAGGACAAGGCATAAATGAACTGATTCCATTGGTAGAAGCTGAGGCTCAGTTCTCAGGGAATTGTCAGCAAACCTGAGGAGGTGCCCAAGCTTTCCTCAAGATGAGTGACGGGGATTCAGGACAGTCTCATCTAGGTCTTAAGAGGCGTAGTACCTGTAGCTCTGAGCCTGATATTTGGGTTACTCAGTGAACAACAAGGTATAGACTCCATCCTCAAGAAACTTACGGTCTAGAGGGAAAGGCAGTTGCATAGAGGTTGTTTGAAAATTATGTCTCAAGCTTCAGGGGAAGGTAAAAGTACTAAGTTCTCTGACTTCAGAGGAAGGTGCACGGATGGGTTGTGCTAGGGCCAAGCAAGGCTTCTTGGAGAAGATGGCAAGAGCCTTCAAGGAGGATTAGAAATTATCTAGGTGAAGAAGAGCAGAAAGAACTTTCTGGATAGACAAATTAGTCTGAGAATACTACTGCTGCTGCTACTATGAAACCTTTGGTTAACATTTACTGAGTACATACTATTTGTATCAGACATTGTTCTTAGCGATTTAGATCTACTCACTCATTTGACCCTCACAACTCTATGAGATATGTACTGTTATCGTCAGTATTGTACACAAGAAGGAGCCGATCAGGTGACTTGCCCAGGGTAGTGGTGGTGTTGCACGCAGACAGTCTGACACCAGAACCTGATAAACTTAATCACTTTCTGAGAGTGACTCCCCATACTGGTAGGGAAATTTAGGGAATTTGGTATTACTGAGTATAAGGATAAATGCTGAAAGTGGTTTGAGATGAAACTGGTTTGGTAATTAAAGATCTGGTCATGGGGTCCTATTGCTCTTTTCTTCTATGGGGGGGGGAGGGGTTCCTGGAATTTTCCCTTCATCTCTCTTTTCTACGAAGGAATCTCCAGTTGAGATGGATCCACACTTGCATATTTGTTGGTGTTGCATCAGCTGTCTATTGCTACAAAAATGCTATGTGACAACTGACCACAACATATTTATTTAGCTCTGGAATCAATGCTATTCAGATGAGCTGGGTTAGACTTGATCTTGGCTGGGTTTGCTCATGGATTTGTGGACAGCAGTGAGTCAGTTAGGTAGCTCTGCTGACTTTGGATGAGCTGGCTCACATGTCTGGGAGTAGGCTGACTGTTGGCTGATCTAGGCTGGGTGTCTCTGCTCTGCTCCACATGACTTTTATCCTCCAGCCGTCTAGCTCAGGCCAGGTCACATGGCAGTGGCAGAAGTAAAAGAAGCAAATTGAAATGCTCAGGCCCTTTTTCAAGTCTCCGATTGCATGCTGTTTACTAACATCTCATTAGCCAAAGCACGTCAGTAGGCCAGACAGTATTCAAGCAGTGGAGAAATAAACTAAGAAGCACATGACAAAGGGCATGATGTATGAACACAGGAAGAATTGGGTCATTAATCCAATCAGTCTACCATATACACTCACCTGCTCTCAGTCTATTGCTATAAGCCATTTACAGGATCACTTGGAGGAGTTGTTTGAGGACTGTGCTTATTAAGGCAAGGAAAGGAAGAGTGGAGAGAAGAAAAACAGAACAGCAATCATTTGGGAATGGGAAGAAAAAAAGACATAGAACATTGTTATAATTCTACATTGAGTTTTCTTTTTTAAAAAACCTTTTATTGTAGAAATTTTAGAATAGTTTTAGATTTACAGAAAAATTGCACAGATAGTACAGAGAGTTCCCATATACCTGTAACCAATTTCCTCCTCTTACTAACATATTAGTATGATACATTTGCTATAATTAATGAACTAATATTGGTGTAATATTATTAACAAAATTTCTCATTTTACTCAGATTTCCTCAGTTTGTACCTAATGTTCTTTTTCTGTTCCAGGATTCTATCCAGGGTATCACATTACATTTTAGTCATCATATCTCCTTAGGCTCCTCTTATCTGTGACAGTTTCTCAGACTTTTCTTGTTTTTGATGACCTTGGCAGTTTTGAGGTGAATTGGTCAGTTGTTTTGTAGAATACCCTTCATCAGAGTTTGTCTGATGTTTTTCTCATGATTAGAATAGAGTTATGGGTTTTGGGGAGGAAAACCACAGAGGTAGTGTCATTGCCACCATACCATATCAAGGGTTCATGCTGTCAACATAACTTGTAACTGATGATATTAACCTGCATTGAGTTTTTTTTTTTTTTAATTATTTTTTTTGGGGGGGTACACCAAGTTCAATCATCTGTTTTTATACACATATCCCTGTATTCCCTCCCTCCCTCCCTTGACTCCCCCCCACCATCCCTCGAGTCCTCCCATCCTCCCCCTCCCAGTCCTCTAAGGCATCTTCCATCCTCGAGTTGAACACCCTTTGTTATACAGCAACTTCCCACTGGCTATCTATTTTACAGTTGGTAGTATATATATGTCTGTGCTACTCTCTCGCTTTGTCTCAACCTGCATTGAGTTTTAAAAATGAATCTTATATATAATAATTTATTTTAAATTATATAAACTATATAAAGAATAACAAACTTACAAATGTTTTTTTCTAATTCCAAGAGAATTTGTGCCATTTTAATTACCATTTGGATTAAATATGACAAGATGAATGAGAAAAGTCAGTGGATTAACTGTTACAAGCATGTTAAATAAGTTTAATTTCTCATAACAAATATAAGGTGAGTAAATACAATTCCCCAAAACAAACAAGGGAAGCATCTTAGTGTCAAGGTAAAGATTATATCACTAGGAACCATTGCAATTGAAGGAGTATCTCATATATGAGTTTCCTGGAAATAAACAACTCCTTTCCATGATCATTGGATATCTTTCTTTCTTCCTCTTGGCTAATGGTCTCTACCTTCCCCCGCCCAGATTACTTCTAGTCTTTGGAAAAATGATATTTTCTACCCCAGAGTGTTTCATTCTCCTGGCAAGAATTTCTTTGTATTCTTTCAGGATTCTTCATTTCCTGCCATAAAATCATGGGGCCTCTGGTTTCAATAACAATTCAACCAAAGTGGAAACAAGATACTGAGGCACATAATTCTCTAGTTCCACAGTCTAGGGGCACAAACAAAAGGAAGCAGGCAGGGGGAACATTCACTGATTCAATGAAAATTTATTGAACACCCGTTACGTGCCTGGCTCTTACCCAGTCACTGCCCTAAAGGAGTTCAGTTGTGATGTGGAAACAATGACAAATCAGTATGAAGAGTGTGATATGAAAGAAATCCCGTGTGTGGGGCTGCAAAGCAGAGACACTGCCCTCTGCGAAAGGGGGCTGTGGGCACGGCTCAGGGAAGGTTTCACAGAGTCCTTGACTTCTATTCCAGGACACCTGAGGAGGAGTAGGATTAGGGGAAAGAGACATTTGTGTGCATGCATGTGAGCATGCATGTACATGCATCTGTGTATGTGCGTGCGTGTGCACAAAGACTGTTTTAGGTGGAAGGAAAATCATCTCCGTAGACCCTAGAGAAAAGCATAGTTGTGGCATGTCCAGAGAAGGGCAAGAATATCTCTGTGTTTAATTTAATCTGAGAAGTTTGGTTTAGGAGGGTTTCCTGGATGCAGAACTGTCACACTGGTCTTAAATGATGGGTGGGAGACAGCAAGCCAAACAAGGGGGTGGGAGGCCATGACTCTCTGAACGGGGACCACAGTCTCAGCAAAGGCACAGAGGATGTGAAATGCCTGGTGCCTTCGGGAAACTACAGGTAGCTCAGTCAGAGCAGAAAATAGATCGGAGGGAGGAGGGTACAGAGAGAGGGCAGATGGGGAGGTGACAAGAGTCTCAGGTCTGCCACTCACTAGACTTGAGATCTTGGATGAGTTAGTTAGCTTCTCTGAGCCTCAGGGGTTTTTTTGTCTTGAAGTGGGGACAACAAACAAAAACAACAACAGACCCTGCTCCATAGCATCGTTGTGAGCTTTAAATGAGATAAGCCCACAGATCATCTAGCACAGTGCTTGGCATGTATAGAGAGCTACTCAGAAAGAGGCCAGTTTGATTATCATTCATTACCTTTGAATTGTTAATGCACCAATCAGTAGCCACCGTTTGCTGCTGGGGTTCCTGAAATTCTCTCGGAGAGAGCCTTGGCTGGGCAGCAGGCCTGGCACGTCCCTGGCAGTCGAGGGCTAGGCATAGAGGTGAAGGTTTCAGCCACAGGGATGAACCTCAGCCCTGCCCAGGTTCAAGTGAAATAGACTGGAAGATTACATGGGGATTTGGCCTCTGCTGGGAGGTGTTCCTCCCCCGGACTGAGAGATTTCAGACAGTCCTGTCCTTGAAGGCTACACTCAGTTCTTATTCCAATTTTAATACACTTTATCAGTTTTTTTCCCCTAAAATAAAAATGTGCATCTTGGGAGTGACAGTGGTAGGAAGGAGCGTTGTGCAATGTTTTTCATTTAGTAAAGTACTGCTCTGCCAAAAATTCTACTTGTGGTTTTCACCTGTTCAATTAATTGGCTGACTCCGGGCATGTAAAAAGTTTAACAACACAGAAAACTTTATGCCTTTATCCTTTACAAGACAGAAAGACCTAGAGAGGAAACGTGCCTGCAATGGACTGAATGTTTGTGTCCCTCCAAAATTCATATGTTGAAATCCTAACCCCCAATGTGATGGTATTAGGAGGTGGGGCATTTGGGAGGTGATTAGGTCAAGAGGGTGGAAAGACCCTTATTAAAGGACCCCAGAGAGCTCCTGCCCTCTTTCTACCATGGGAGGATACAATAATTCTGCATCCTAGAAGGGAATTCTCATCAGAAGCTGACTGATCTTGGACATCCAGCTGCCAGAAGTGTGAGAAATAATTGACTGTTGTTTATAAGTCACCTGGTCTATGTATAAGTCCCCCGGTCTATGATAGTTTGTTATAGCAGCCCAGACAGACTGAGACACTGCCTATCCATTACCAGTGCCCACTTAGAGTCAGACCACTGAGAACTCCATGGCTCTTCTCTGAAGATGTTTGGGACCATCAGCTCAGGGCATTTGGGTTGGACCACTAGGTGAGGAGTTAGTAATAATACCCTATTCACAAATGTGAATAGGATAGCAGAAACTCTCTAAAGCTTCATTACTTCTCCTTATAAGTTAAGAAAAGTGCCAAACCAGCTTTTCTGGCTATTTCTTTATAGCCACCCCACTTTTGGATATTTATCTGAAAAAAACAAAAACACTAATCTGAAAAGATATATGTATCCCCCTTGTTCATTGCAGCATCACGTACAATGGTAAATGTATAGAAACAATCTAAGTATCCATCAATGGATGAATGGATAAAGAAAATGTGATATGGAAATAAATGATTAGCAAAAAAAAAAAAAAACCCACAAAAAAACAACTGAGAGTAGACTGAGAAAACCCACGTGAATAATTGTTTTTTTCTTAGTTTTTTAGAATACTTTAAAGAGAATAGTCTTGATAGATTTTCACTCTTTACAATAGCTTAGTAAGAATTGCATTAAAAAGTTTACTGTTTAAAAAAGCATTTCAAAAGTAACTGTGTATTGTAAATACTTTAGAATTTACCAATAAGGGGCAAAGTACAGCTTCCTATCATTTTGCTATAATTTAATAACTTTAGAATATTTTGATACATACCTTTACACTTTACCAAATGTGTATATAATTTTAAATACTATATAAACTGTTATGTAACCTTCCTTTAATCACTTTCTATATCATGAAAATCTTTATTACCATTAAATATTTTTGTTGTAGTAGCTGCATGATATTCTATCAGTACTAAAGATGAATCCTACTTTGTTTAATGATTTGCCTGGTTGCAGACCTTTTAGATGGCTTCTATTTTTCTCTTTATTTGCTATTATGACTAGTGCCATAATGAGCATTTTTGCCTCTAAGTATTTGTGTACATTTATGTTTTACTTTCCTGCTTTAGGATACATTCTCAGAAATAAAATACTGGGGTCAAAGAGTATGTGTATAACTTTTTTTAAGCATTTTTAAAAAATTTTTATTTTTATATTTTAAGAACTTTTATTGAGATATAATTGACAATACAATAAACTGCTTATATTTAAAGTGTACAATTTGATATATTTTTCTTATTAGTAATGTATATATGGCAATCCCAATCTCCCAATTTCTCCCACCCCAACACACCCCTACTCCTCTTCCCCCCACCTTGGTGTCCATATGTTTGTTCTCTACATCTGTGTCTCTATTTCTGCCTTGCAGACCCGTTGATCTGTACCATTTTTCTAGATTCCGCATATATGTGTTAATATACGATATGTCTTTTTCTCTTTCTGACTTACTTTACTCTGTATGACAGTCTCTAGGTCCATCCATGTCTTTACAAATGTCCCAATTTCGTTCCGTTTTATGGCTGAGTAATATTCCATTGTGTATGTGTACCACATCTTTATCCACTCATCTGTTGATGGACATTTAGGTTGTCTCCTGGCTGTTGTAAATAGTGCTGCAATGAACATTGGGGTGTATGTGTCTTTGAATTACGTTTTTTCTGGGTATGTACCCAGTATTGGGATTGCTGGGTCATATGGTAATTCTATTTTTAGTTTTTCAAGGAACCTCCATACTGTTCTCCATAGTGGCTGTATCAGTTTACATTCCCACCAACAGTGCAAGAGGGTTCCCTTTTCTCCACACCCTCTTCAGCATTTATTGTTTGTAGGTTTTCTGATGATGCCCATTCTAACTGGTGTGAGGTGATACCTCATTGTAGTTTTGATTTGCATTTCTCTAGTAATTAGTGATGTTGAGCAGCTTTTCATGTGCCTGTTGGCCATCTGTATGTCTTCTTTGGAGAAATGCCTATTTTGGTCTTCTGCCCATTTTTTGATTGGGTTGTTTGTGTTTTTGATATTGAGCTGCATGAACTGTTTATACATTTAGGAGATTAATCCTTTGTCTGTTGATTCTTTTGCAAGTATTTTCTCCCATTCTGAGGGTTGTCTTTTCGTCTTGTTTATAGTTTCCTTTGCTGTGCAAAAACTTTTGTTTCATTAGGTCCCACTTGTTTATTTTTGTTTTTATTTCCATTACTCCAAGAGGTGGGTCAAGAAAGATCTAGCTGTGATTTATGTCAAAGAGTGTTCTTCCTATGTTTTCCTCTAGGAGTTTTATAGTGTCTGGCCTTACATTTAGGCCTTTAATCCATTTTGAGTTTATTTTTGTGTATGGTGTTAGGGAGTATTCTAATTTCATTCTTTTACATGTAGCTGTCAAGTTTTCCCATCACCACTTATTGAAGAGGCTGCCTTTTCTCCATTGTATATCTTTGCCTCCTTTGTCTTAGATTAGTTGACCATAATTTACCTCTGGGTTTTCTATCCTGTTCCACTGATCTATATTTCTGTTTTTTGTGCCAGTACCATGTTTTCTTCATTACTGTAGCTTTGTAGTATAGTCTGAAGTCAGGGACTCTGATTCCTCCAGCTACATTTTTTTCCCCTCAAGATTGCTTTGGTGTTTGGGGTCTTTTGTGTCTCCATACAGATTTTATGATTTTTGTTCTAGTTCTGTAAAAAATGTCATTAATAATTTGATAGGGATTACATTCAATCTGTACATTGCTTTTAGTAGTACAGACATTTTCAAGATGTTGATTCTTTCAATCCAAGAACATAGTATATCTCTCCATCTGTTTGTGTCATTTTTGATTTCTTTCAGTAGTGTCTTATAGTTTTCTTAGTACAGGTTGTTTGCCTCCTTAGTTGGGTTTATTCCTAGGTATTTTATGCTTTTTGTTGCAATGGTGAATGGAATTGTTTCCTTAACTTCTCTTCCTGACCTTTCGTTGTTACTATATAGGAATGCAGGAGATTTCTGTGTGTTAATTTTGTATCCTGCAACTTTACCAAATTCACTGATTAGCTCAAGTAGTTTTCTGGTGGCATCTAAGGATTTCTATGTATAGTATCATGTCATCTGCAAACAGTGACAGTTTTACTTCTTCTTTTCCAATTTGGATTCCTTTTATTTCTTTTTCTTCTCTGATTGCTGTGGCAAGGACTTCCAAAACCATGTTGAATAGTAGCAGCGAGAGTGGACATCCTTGTCTTGTACCTGATCTTAGAAGGAATGCTTTCAGTTTTCACCATTGAGAATGATGTATGCTGTGGGTTGTTCATAAATGGCCTTTATTATGTTGAGGTAGTTTCCCTATGTGCCCACCTTCTGGAGAGTTTTTATCAGAAATTGGTATTGAATTTTGCCAAAAGCTTTTCCTGCATCTATTGAGATGATCATATGGTTTTTATCCTTCAATTTGTTAATATGGTGTATCACATTGATTGATTTGCATATATTGAAGAATCCTTGCATCCCAGGGATAAATTCCATTTTGATCATGGTGTATGATCCTTTGAATGTGTTGTTGGATTCCGTTTGCTAGTATTTTGTTGAGGAATTTTGCATCTAAATTCATCAGTAATGTTGGTGTGTAAGTTTCTTTTTTGTAGTATCTTTGTCTGGTTTTGGTATCAGGGTGATGGTGGCCTTGTAGAATGAGTTTGGAAGTGTTCCTTCCTCTTAAATTTTTTGGAAGAGTTTGAGAAGGATGGGTGTTAGCTCGTCTCTAAATGTTTGAAAAAATTCACCTGTGAAGCCATCTGGTCCTGGACTTTTGTTTGTTGGAAGATTTTTAATCACAGTTTCAATTTCATTACTTGTGATTGGTCTGTTCATATTTTCTGTTTCTTCTTGATTCAGGCTTGGAAGTTTATACCTTTCTAAGAAGCTATGCATTGCATCCAGGTTGTCCATTTTATTGGCATATATTTGCTTGTAGTAGTGTCTTATGGTGCTTTTTATTTCTGCAGTGTCTGTTGTAACTTCTCCTGTTTCATTCTACTTTTATTGACTTGAGTCCCTTCCCTCTTTTTTCTTGATGAGTCTGGCTAAAAGGTTATCCATTTTATTTATGTTCTCAAAGAACTTTTAGTTTTATTGATTTTTGCTATTGTTTTCTTTGTTTCTATTTCATTTATTTCTGCTCTGATCTTTATGATTTCTGTCCTTCTGCTAACTTTGGGTTTTGTTTGTTCTTTCTCTGGTTTCTTTAGGTGTAAGTTTAGGTTGTTTATTTGGGATTTTTCTTGTTTCTTGAGGTAGAATTGTATTGCTATAAACTTCCCTCCTAGAACTGCTTTTGCTGCATCCCACAGGATTTGGATCATTGTGTTTTTGTTGTTATTTGTCTCTAGGTATTTTTTGATTTCCTCTTTGAGTTCTTCAGTGATCTCTTGGTTATTTAGTAGCACATTGTTTAGTCTCTATGTGTTTGTGTTTTTTACAGTTTTTTTCCTGTAATTGATTTCTAATCCCATAGCACTGTGGTCAGAAAAGATGCTTGATATGATTTCAATTTTCTTAAATTTACCAAGGCTTGATTTGTGACCCAAAATGTGATCTATCCTGCAGAATGTTTCATGTGCACTTGAGAAGAAAGTGTATTCTGCCACTTTTGGGTGGAATGTCCTGTAATTATCAATTAAATCTAGCTGGTCTGTTGTGTCATTTAAAGCTTGTGTTTGCTTATTATTTTTCTGCCTGGATGATCTGTCCATTTGTGTCAGTGGGGTGTTAAAGTTCCCCACTGTTATTGTGTTACTGTTGATTTCCTCTTTTATAGTTGTTAGCATTTGCCTTATGTATTGAGGTGCTCCTATATTGGGTGCATATATATTTATAATTGCTATCTCCTCTTCTTGGATTGATCCCTTGATCATTATGTAGTGCCCTTTCTTGTCTCTTGCAACAATTTTATTTTAAAGTCTATCTTATCTGATATGAGTATTGCTACTCCAGCTTTCTTTTGATTTCCATTTGCATGGAATATCTTTTTCCATCCCCTCATTTTCAGGCTGTATGTGTCCCTAGATCTGAAATGAGTCTCTTGTAGACAGCATATATATGGGTCTTGTTTTTGTACCCATTCAGCCAGTCTGTGACTTTTGGTTGGTGCATTTAGTCCATTTACATTCAAGGTAATTATTGACATGTATGTTCCTATTACCATTTTCTTAATTGTTTTGGGTTTGTTTTTGTAGGCCCTTTTCTTCTCTCGTGTTTCCCACTTAGAGAAGTTCCTTTAGCATTTGTTGTAGGGCTGGTATGGTGGTGCTGAATTCTCTTAGTTGTTACTTGTCTGTAAAGCTTTTGGTTTCTCCACTGAACCTGAATGAGATCCTTGCTGGATAGAGTGTTCTTGGTTGTAGGTTCTTCCCTTTCATCATTTAAATATATCATGCCACTCCCTCTGGCTTGCAGAGTTTCTGCTGAGAAATCAGCTGTTAACCTTATGGGAGTTCCCTTGTATGTCATTGGTCATTTTTCCCTTGTTACTTTTAATAATTTTTCTTTGTCTTTAGTTTTTGTCAATTTGACTATTGTGTGTCTTGGCATGTTTCTCCCTGGGTTTATCCTGCCTGGGACTCTCTGTACTTCCTGGACTTGGGTGGCTCTTTCCTTTCCCATGTGTAAGGGAAGTTTTCAACTATAATCTCTTCCAATATTTTCTCAGGTCCTTTCTCTCTTTCTCTTCTCCTTCTGGGACCCCTATAATGCAAATGTTGGTGCATTTAACATTGTCCCAGAGGTCTCTTAGGCTGTCTTCATTTCTTTTCACTCTTTTTTCTTTATTCTTTTCTGCATCAATGATTTTCACTGTTCTGTCTTCCAGGTCACTTATTCGCCCTTCTGCCTCAGTTAATCTGCTATTGGTTTCTTCTAGTGTATTTTTCATTTCAGTTATTGTGTTGCTTATCTCTATTTGTTTGTTCTTTAATTCTTCTAGGTCTTTGTTAAACTTTTCTTGCATCTTTTCGATCTTTGCCTCCAGTCTTTTTTCAAAGTCCTGGATCATCTTCACCATCATTATTCTGAATTGTTTTTCTGGAAGGTTGCTTTTCTCCACTTCATTTAATTGTTTTTCTGGGATTTTATCTTGTTCCTTAATCTGGTGCAAAGTCCGCTACCTTTTCATTTTCTCTATCTTTCTGTGGCTATGGTTTTCGTTCTGTAGGCTGCAGGAGTATAGTTCTTCTTGCTACTTCTGTCTGCCTTCTGGTGTGTGAGGCTATCTAAAAGGCTTGTGCTTGCTTCCTGATGGGAAGGACTGGTGGTGGGTAGGGCTGAGTGTTGCCCTGTTTGGGTGCCCACTTGTCTGCTAATGTGTGGGGCTGAGTTCCCACCCTGTTGGTTGTTGGGCCTAAAGCAACCCAGCACTGGAGCTTACAGGCTATTTGGTGGGGCTAATGGTGGACTCCAGGAGGCTCACTCCAATGAGCAGAACCCCCGCTGCTAGCATCCCCATCCCCATGGTGAGCCACAGCTGCCCCCTGCCTCTGCAGGCGACCCTCCACACTGGCCGGTAACTCTGATTCAGTCTTCTATAGGGTCACTGCTCTTTTTCCCTTGGTCTTGGTGCACACACTACTTTTTGTGTGCCCTCCAAGAGTGGCGTCTCTGTTTCCCCCAGTCCTGTGGAAGTCCTGCAGTCAAATCCCGCTGGCCTTCAAAGTCTGATTCTCTGGGGATTCCTCCTCCCCTTGCTGGACCCCCAGGTCAGGGAGCCTGATGTGGGTCTCAGAACCCTCACTCCAGTGGGTAGACTTCTGTGGTATAACTGTTCTCTGGTTTGTGAGTCTCCCACCCATCAGTTATGGGATTTGATTATTATCATGATTTGCCTCTCCTACCATCTCATTGCAGCTTCTCCTTTGTCTCTGGATGTGGGGTCTTTTTTGGTGAGCTCCAGTGTCTTCATGTCGATGATTGTTCAGCAATTAGTTGTGATTCCAGTGGTCTTGCAGGAGAGAATCTTTAAGCATTTTTAAAGTTGGAATATAGTTACTTTACAATGTTGTGTTAGTTTCTGCTGTACAGTGAAGTGAATCACCTATATGTATACATACATCCCCTCCCTCTTGGACCTCTCTCCCCCTCCCCCATCCCACCCATCTAAGTCATCACAGAGCACTGAGCTGAACTCCCTGTGCTATACAGCAGGTTCCCACTAGTTATCTGTTTTACACATGGTAGTGTATATATGTCAATCCTAATGGACTTTTGACACATATTGCTTCTTGCAGTTGAGGAAATTCATAACATTGAAGTGACCCCAACACTGGGCATTGCCATTAATTTTAATATTTGGCAATTAAACGAGTAGAAAATGGTATCTTATTTGAAGATGCATTTCTTTGATGATTGATGAGGTTCAGCATCCTGTTTGTTGATTGATCATTTGTTTGTCCTCTTTCTTGAATTACCTATTAATGATCTTCATCCATTTTCCAATTTCAGGGTTCATCTTTTTTTAGCAATGATACTATTAATATTTTATTGATGTCCACTATTTGCTAAATGTCTTACATCAATTATCTCATCTAATTCACACAGTTACTCTATGAGGAGGTAAGAGATTTTTTTCCTCCTGACACCAAATATGTGATGCTTTTTCCAAGACCACCTCTCTAACTCTGACACCAACTACTTGTCAATTTTGACACTAACTATCCAGATATACCATCAGACTCACAGGTTTAAGGGCTCAGTCAGTCTCACAAGACTGCCTTCAGTTCAGATGCTATTACAAGAATCAGGTCATTGAGAGATTGGCTATAAATTGGGATTTCCCACAACCCCCTTCTCACATTTGATGCATTGCTAGAATGGTTCACAGAACTCAGGAAAGCGCTGTACTTATTGTTACAGGTTTATTATGAAAAATGTAAGTGAAAAGCCAGATGAGCTTGGAGGATGGGGCTGAAAGTTCCAAACTTCTAATTAAGTGTTGATCTTTCTAGTGACTATCCCCCACCTCATCCAGGAGCCCACTGAGAGTCACCTCATTAGAACAAGAGATGATTCTCTCATCCTTATTACTCAGGGTTTAAGGAGCTCTGTACCAGGACTTGGGGACAAAGATCAGATATTTTACTTGTTATACTATAGGAGGATGTTGTCCTCATTCTGCAGAGAAAGAAACTGAGGCAAAGAGAGAACATGGCTTGCCACATATTTGACAAGAGAGAGCCTTGGAGCTGATTTGATTTGTCTGTCTGCAAAGCACATTTCTGAAGAAAAGGCTACATGGCATTATTAGTATTTATTAGTTCATGTATTAAATGTAGTAGCCTATGTTTGTGATAGATGTTGCAAATATGTTTTCTTTTTAGTATATTATTTGTCTTTAATTTTTTGACTATGGAAGTTTAAATTTTTGCATTATTGTTTTATTTGAAAAGCTAATCTACAGTGCATAAAAGTGGCACAGTGACAAGTTAGTTGCTTTCCCACTCTTGGTCCCCACGCTTCACTTTTCCACTCCAGGAGTTAAAAAAAATTATAGCTGAATCCATTCATTTTTTCTTTTGTGACTTCTACCTTAAGTACTGTATTTAATAGAAAGCACATTGCTACTACAAGATGTTATGAACATTCATTTATATTTTTCTTACAATTTTTGTAGTTTTTTAAGATCTAAATTTTCAAATCCATGGAATTTATTTTTACTTATGGCATAAAATAAGGTTCTTTTTTCCTAAGTAGTTAACTTACATCTTGGAGGAAGAGCATATTTCATGTCTAATTTCAGAATCCAAGAGAAATAATTATGTAATAATAAAAAGAGAAGTTTCCTCATCTGGAGGAAATGATGAGGATGTCACAAGGAAGAAATGCTTCTGTGAGAGAAAGTGAATGCACTCATGATCTCACCAGTGGAATCCATAACTTTTAATAGTACTGGTTTGAACAAATTTATATGATGAAAGAGGAACCCACAGGGCCACTCCCAGCAGACTCTTCCAGTTGGAATTTTTTCCACCATATTCTGCTGCAACCCTCAGGGAAGAATGAAGGAAGGGATTCTCCTATGCATACAAAGTTTGGGGACTTTCTTAATTTTCCTGGGTGGAGATCCACCCCCTCTCATAGTTAGTGTAACTGGGACCTTTGGCAAATACCCAATCCTGGAACCCATGATGGGAAATCTTGACTCCATAACCTTATTTGGCTCAGCCAGTGCCAAATGGAAACTGGACCTTGGGAACCAC